>NW_027094087.1:93944735-99837075 GCF_029207755.1 Chamaea fasciata | reverse complement strand
TATTATTTTCACCTGTAACCTCCACACACTGACTATTATTATTTTTAATGGAGTTGCTGTGTCCATTTCTACCATCTGTGTAGCTCTTGGATCTGAGGTGCTTCAGAGGTGGTCGCTACTACTCCAGCTGAACAAAATTGCCAAAGCTGTGATTCAGATAACAGAAAGTAGAATTTTCTTTTCTCAAAACACACACATGTATGAACTACTCTGTAATGCCTGTGGAGAATGGGATTTTCTTGACATTTTTCTGTTAGTAAATCATCTAACAAAACAAGATCCTCTCATAAAAAGATCTGCCCTAATATAACCTTAGGCTCCATATAAAGTGTTAAAGAGAAATGTAGTCTTCATCAAGGCAAGAATCTGTGATACTTAATACATATCTTGGTAAATTGTGTTAACTATGCCCATCTCCAATTAAAAAAAAAAAAAAAAGAAAGAAGAAAAAGGTGACATTTAGGCTCATGAACATTGCTGAGATGACATTTTTGGAGAATGAGTTACCCACCAAACAGAAGAGCAGCCAAAGCTGGTGGGTGAACAGCCCTGACACTACACACAGAGCAGGAGAAATGAGGGGAAAGCACACAGCACCAGCCATGGTCGGACCAGCTGGACCACAATGTCAGCAGCAATATCAGGACTGACTGGAAGTTGCCAGAGCTCCTGCAGAATTTGTAGTGTCACAGAACTCTCCTCACCTGCACTTGTAGCCCTGCCGTGCCCCAGGGCCAACCCAGCCTGTTTGGGAAGGCCATGAAGCTCCAGGAGAAAAGAGGGACACCAGGGCTTGGGCAGGGCAGGACAGGCATGACTGGGGAAGGTGAAGGAGGAGAACTCTGGAGAGGAGGTCCTGGGGAGAATATGGGGCATTTAATCTCTGCTCCCACTTTCTTGTGAGTGGTCCACATGCTTGAGCTCTTCAGGCATTTATATTTTTGTCTCAGACCAGATGGACCACATAAAAAAGTCTCAGCAATTACTAAAAGCACAACCCATTGCCCCCACTCAGGGCTCACTCCACGCCCCCATCTGCTGCCATTGCTACTATCCTCCAGAGAGCTGGGAAAAGGAGGATGAGGAGTGCCTGGGTACCACAGCAGAGCACTGGGTTTGACCATGAGGCAGGGAGGGAGGACATGTCTGGCAGAAATGGCCCTATAGGTCCATGCAACTGAGCTCCAGTCCTCTGGCACAACCTGCCACGCTCATGTCTTGGTTGTTTATTGTAACACATGCCAAAAAAAAAGCAAGATGAGGGAAAAAAAAACCCAACAAAACAACAACAACAGAAAAAACCCAAAAAAAACCCCAACCACCCTGAATCTCACTGTCAAAAGATTATTGCATTTATCTAAAAAGAAAAATGAATTTGAAAGGACTTGGGTAAGATTATGGAGAAAAGAGTTATAAAGAGTATTACATACAGTGATGAGTATGCAACCTCAAGAACTCCTGAAAATCTTGGTTTCTAGATGCTGGGAGGAATTGTAAAGGCAGAAGACTGTTTTTTACACTCTATTCTCAAGAATCTTTCAGAAAGCTGCTGTTAGATGAAAAGACCCTTGCTCTAAGTCTGGGTATGTTTACATTCTTAAGAGCCCTCTTAGATGTTGCCTGTAGCACAGTGATGCATCTCAAATCCCAAGTTTGTAACTCCCTTGAGCCACAAATCTGGAGCAGGGGATGTGTAGGAATTTCCCCATGGGTGATTTATGGAAACTTCACCCACACACAGGATTCTCAAGGGTTAGAAGTGTGCAGGGTAACAGCTCTGTGCAGAGGATGTCTCCTGCCCTGGGGCAGCAATGTGGGGAGTAATGCAGAGCCTCTTGAGAGATGATTCCCGAGGAGGTGAAAGGCAATGAGCAATCGGGCAGAGCATGTTTGGAAACCTCCACAGCAGATAGAGCTGACATGAAGCAGTCAGCCATGGCTGACCTCTCCCAGAGGCAGGATGCTATTTCTGGAGTGCAAGAGCTGCAGTTTGGGTCACAGCACTCTGCAGACATGAGATGGATGGCAGTGTTGCCCTGTGGGGAAACACAGCTCCCTGGAGAAGCACAAAGGACATCCACAAGCCAGCAGTTCAGCTGGGTACAGCATGGGAAGGAAAGGGCTGTGCAAGTGTAGATTGTAGGAGACTGTAGGATCAGACGGGATGGTGACTAGAGAGATTTCTGGAGTCCAGGGCAGCTCTTGAAACATGTGGTTTATTGCACAGGTCATGGGTACAAGAGCCTTGCTTAAGCTGCCAGCCACAGCTAAAAGCGTGCCTGAAAGAGAGAGCGAGTGGGAGAGAGCTAAGTTCCTGTTACAATACATTATATCACTTTTTGGGCTGAATATTCTAATTTACACTAACCAACCAGTACAGGACAAAAATCCTACAGAATCTACATACAGCCCATAAGAACTACTACATTACCATACTGTGTTACCTTTTAAACTCTAAAAGCTACTCTTTAGACTCTTTTCTCTTGCTGCGTTGACCTTTGCATCCCTCAGCTAGCAGGAGGGGATTGTTCAATCAAAAGGGATTCTCCTTCAGCTGGCTATATTATTGTGTTCTGGTTGTATAGTAACTAACGGCTCGGTATCCTACATCTCAAAGCTAGCTTTCATTTCTACTTCGCTTATAGGTTTCATATTTTCAGAATCTTTTGCCAAGCAATCATATTTATAAATTTTCCCTGTTTCATGTTCCCCAACAGCAGATGTGCATTTTTTTTTGCTGTTCAGAGTCTGCCTTCCCCAGAAAGCTGCAGCACTTTTTCAGAAATGAGCATTTAGGTGATCTCTTAGCTTTGTAAAAGGCTCCAAACTGGGATAATTCCCAGGGGTGCCAAAAGAAAATGTTGGCAGCCGAGTTTCTTCTGAAACCAGTCCTACATTCCTTACCCAGCAAAGCTGCCTCTTGACAGGAATGCACAGACACCGATGACAGTTATTTTGTCAGACAGACATAATTTGTGCAGTAACAATTCATCAAACCTGTTCATAATGGGCTCAAAGCTGATTACATTTCCCAGCCTACCTTCCAGTTGCCAGTTGTGAGGGTGGGATACACTGCTCAAAATGGCTAATGAGAACAGCTTACTAATTTTCTTATCTGACATCTTTCACTACAGGACAAAGCAAGAGTGAACAGAAACACCATTCCCTGCATCATTAGGAAAGGTGTAGTCAGGAAATACTTTCATAATTAATTCTAAATTATTGGGAAGTCAGTTGAATTTTGGGAGAAGGCAGCATAACAGAATCAGTTATGATTACCTCACTTGCCTTACAGTTGTTCAATAGTATGCTGTTTTCCTGCTCTACAAACTACATTTTAATTCCTGACTAATGAAAGAACTTGAATTTTTCTTACCTCTTGCAATAAGGCAAGAAAGATGTGTTTTTACTCCATGCATCTCAATTTCACATCTCCCTCACACTGAACATTTTGCTGTATTTGGTTTTGAACTATACCAGAGTGGACTGGAATACATTAAAAGTGATAAAGAGATGTCATTGCATTATATATGACATCACATAAACTGTACTCATTGGTCATACAGGGTTCAGCTGTGTTGTCAGTGCTCAGTCCTGAGTCAGAGGTGGAGAAAATCTTCCCCCAGCTCTGAGAAGTGTGGAGGTATCACCTGCTGAAGTGTCATCACCTTGCCCACTGTGTTGCCTCTAGACTGGATGCTCTCATCATTTGCATCCCTCCTCAGCTCAGACCATGGCAGTCACTCTACTCCAGCTGTCTTTGGCCAGTGTAGAGCTGTACTGATGACATGTGTCAAAAGGTTTACAGGTCTCGCATGTGGCCCAGAATCCTCTGTGCCTCCCTGCAGCCACCATCAGGCAAAATGAAAGTGCTCAGGCAGCAATTGGGTGTGTAGAGTAAGTTTGCATTCCTGCTGCCCTGGTAAGATCTCTTATCCACAGCCTGCTGTCAGGGGCTTCTCAGTCAGAAGGTATGGGTTTTTCATTATGAAGCCTCTTTCTTCTATGAATTTCTCTAATTGTTTTTATGTATTGTTTCCCATACTTTTATGCAGCAATGAGCTCACAAATTTAATTATATTGGATAATTTGACCATGTGACAGTTTCAGATCTGTCTGTCATGTGATGCTTTCATTAGAGAGCTCTCAGGTCTCAATTATTCCTTTATCACACTTTCTCCCACTCATTTTTTAATTTCTCTCTGCTATATATTTACCTACTTGAAGGATATTGGTGTCTTTCCATATGGTCCTCTTCTCTTTCCAGAGCAATGATCAAGCTTGCTGCTCCTGTCTGCATATTTCCTCATTCTTCAATGTTGTTTTTGAGATATTATGACCTTCATGAGCAATGATAAAGGAGAATATGATGCCAGCTATGTGACATGATGTGGTTCTTCAGAAGAGCTACACAGCCACTGACCACAGGGAACAGTTTTCTTTATGTGACAAAGAGCAGAGGACAAAGACTTCATTGTACCAACTGAAACAGCGGTCACATCTGTCAGTAAAGTTTTGTCAGGCACACTCCCATGTCAATTATCTTCTATTTGTTTCTGGTCCTTACCTTATTACTCCTTAACAGCCATGCTGTCTCCAGATGACAAAGGTCATGAAACTATCTCTGAAACAGCACATGCTGTCTTTAGTGTACATGCTGTGTTTAGTGTACATGTAGTCTTTAGTGGAGGCCCTGGGATTTACAGCAGAAAAATTGACAACAATTTGATTTCCTGGCTGAATATTAATTCTTTCTTGAGGATAATCAAAAGAACAGGAATTGGTTACTGAGGTCCTTGCTGAGGGCCCCTGCTCCTGTGGTGCTGAGCATGTCCCCAGGAGGAGATCCCACCAGCTCTGCACTTGGCAGCCTGGATGATGCTCCACCCCATCAGCAGCTCCTGAATGTGCTCTGAGTGGGACAGAAAGCAACTCCAGTGGGAAAGCAGCTCCTCCTCACTGACTCCCTCAAGAGCTACTCTTTTGCCAGAGCTAATTTGGCATATCCTTTTGGAAGGCTGATCAGAGGTCAGAAGATGGATGGATGTGAGGGATGGGGACGGCTGCCATGGGAATGATGGGAGCAGAGTCCAGTGCCGTCCGAGCTGTTGTGGAGGATTCAGTCCTGCAGACTGATGTGCCAGCAAGGGCTGAGCAGCACCCAAAGGTGCAAAGCACCAGATGGCATCACCCAAGGAAGAGCTGCTTGCACAGTGTCATCACTGTGAACAGCTTTGGGGCAGGGCCTGCCAGCTCCCCGCTGCATGTAGGAGCCAAAGCACAGGCACAGTGTGTTCCTTTCTCTCCCTGCCAAGATGAGACAGGTTTTGAAGCAGAAAATGGTCTCAATACTTTTTGGGCCATTACCACAGCTTCTGGGAACTAACTGACTTCCCAAGAAGGCTTTAGACAGTTTAAGAGTCTTAAATGCAGAAGCACAGTGAGACCATCACCAGCTGTTGTCCATGGGAACCTGCTCCCATCGCTGGACATCTGCTCTGCACCTGGGCCCTGCAGCTGGAGAAGGTGGGTGCTCCACGTGCAGGGAGGAGTGCACCAAGCAATGGTGGTTTAGAGAACCCTGTCCAATGTCTGAATGTTAAATTATACCAGCACCTCAGTGCCATTAAAAACTGAATTAACTCTCATTACTGAATTGTACATTCTGTTAATATTATTTGACACAGATGGTCATGGGCTGTTATCTTTTATTGTTATTGTAAAGGCTAAAGGTATCTATCCTGTTCATTGTAATGATACTTTCAGATCAGTGATGGTAATGAAAGAGATTTTAATTATGTCAGGCTTTAAGGCAATAACTATCCTAAAACTCTGTCTGTTCCCAGCCCTTTCAAAGAGGAGGAAGAAAACAGGAGACTGAGGGCACAGGTGGAGGTAAAAGAACAGACATAGAAAACGTCTTGACCATGGAGTACCTCCCTGTCCCATCTACTCTCCTAGCAGAAACAAAGACATTTTACTCCAAAAATTGTGGATGGAGGGATAAATAAGTGTGAAGGCACAATGATGCTGTAAGCTGTACGCTCAGCAGGGGCAGGAGTCTTCAACAGACACTCAGCTTCTCTGCTGCTCTGCAAGGCACTGTTCAGACACTTTTTCCAGCAGGTACAACCTCACTGCAAAGGGTGAGCAAGCTAGGGAAAGGTACTCTGGTCTCAGAGGTGAGAAGGGGTGGCCAGAGGAGTAGGACTGATGGGCTGGACAGAGGGGAGATATTTGTGAATTAAAATCAACAGATGGAATCAATTATAGATGCATCTTTGGCCTATTAATGTAGGACCCCTGTCCCTTGCTGGCTGTATGGCAGCAGATCCAAGAAAAGAGTTATCTGGACTTCTGTAAGCTGCAGGCTCCTACTCTGCCTGCAGGATCTGTGACCTCTCCCACATGCTTTCCCAGGTGTCTGGCTCTGCAGGTCTCACCACAATGCTGCACTGGGACTTAGTGCTTTGTAAAAATGACACAGCAAATCCTCACCTTCTGATGTTCCAGTAACGCTGCAGCACTTTTAATGCACTGGCCCAAAGAAAAGGCAATGATCCTTCAAGGTACTTTGGACATCAAGCTGCTAGCTTTTGTAGCTCAAATACTTGAAAAAAGAATCAGGCCTTGGAGAAGTCAAACAGAAATTAAACATTTCCAAAAGAACTGACTGCCTAAAATGTTATTCCTGTAGCAACGGTGCCTTGGAAAGACTGTAAATTGATAAAATGTGGGAAAAACAAGTTTCATGCACCACTTGCTAAATTTCTTATGTGTTAGCTTGCTACAGCTGATCACTCTCATACTTGTGAATGATTAATGTGTTGAGGTTTTTTTTCTTGAAAGAAAAGCTTCTTGCTGCTGTTCTGACCTTTGTGACCTTGAAATACAAACAGCTGATAGGGTTCTCCTCACTGAAAGTAGCTCAAAATGTCTCTCAAAGTTGTCTGCACATTGCAAGGCCTCTTTTCTGCCTCTGCCTCCTGGTCCTCCTCCTTGCATCCTTGTCTTTAAACAGCCAATACACTGCTCTTTGCTTTTTGTCCATTCCTTTGAGAAAAAATATGAATATTCAAACAAAACTTTCTGAGAAATAAAAATGGAAGTGGAAAAAAAAAGACCTTGTCAGAAGACTTTTTCAGACCTTGCACTGAAAAATAAAATGAGTTTAATAGATGGGGATGTGAAGATTTAAAAGGGACTTTTGGAAATTTGCGGCAGCAGTAGCCTTTATTAGGCTTTAAGCAAAAATACATCAGTGGGATGCATATAAAACAGGTCCCACACGACATTTCTGATGCAAGCAAAGATTAATTTCTGTTTCGATTTTCTTTTTCTTTGTGGACTCTTTTTTTCTTAGAAAGTGTAGGACTGTGTAAGTAGATACAATAACTTGTTCCTGTTCTATTGATTCATGTTAGTTTGTTTTGCTCCTCCATTCTATTGGGATTATATGAGGGATCTGCCCAGGTTTTTTTTGGATTGCTTGGTCATACACATGATTGCCCTCGCAAGTTAAATTTGGTCGCCATTAATCTTGTACCCTGGGTCCAAAATAATTATTTTTAGCAGCAAGTAGCAAATTGCTTTTATTTCTGTTCTTTTCATTAGCCCAGTTTGTTCCTTCAAATTACTTTTTTTTTTTTTTTTTTGAGAAACTGGGAACTGATTAGGTAGGTTTGTGTCTATTGATGTAAAAATCAAATTCTGAAGAAGAGTCTGAGGAAACTCTTTCAGGGGCCCTTCTTGCCATTGGAGCTGTGTGGTGGTGGCTGGCACCTGCCTGATACACAATCCAAGCTGTGTGAGCTGGAAAGGGCTATCTTTGAGCTGAAATGTTTCTCCCAGGTCCACAAAGACTGCTATTGATTGTATCAGTGTGTAGATGGACAAGCATGCCTTTCCCCACTGTTTTCCTTTCACTATTACTTAGGAATGAACATCCATCCACAGCTGAGCAGGAAAACATCCTGCAAGTACCCACAGGGCTGATGGAAGGAAGAATGTGGACCTGCCCCCCAAAAGGACCAAGCCCCCCTTTCTTCTATTTCTACTGAATGAAGGTACAAGCAAAGAGAATTCAACCCTCTGGCAGCCACACAAAGCCTTTGACCAAAAAAGCATGGGGACTCTGCCGGAATACCTTAAAGGTGCTCCAGGGCAGATTTAGTGTGTGATGATGATCTTGTAGAAAGCCTCACATCATCATGTACTGCCCAGGGAAAATGTACACCATCTAACCACTGAGCAATTTCTGCTTTCCTGCCTAAGTCATCCCCCAAACAAATATATTGAGACCAATTAATTATTCTAAGTATGAAAGATTAGCCTTAATACTGTGTAATTCTAACTCCGGAATGAATCAGGAAAAGGAATTAAATTATTCTTGCACATAATTGCATGGATCCAATGCAATTACATACTAAAGTTTTCACTTAATTTATTGTTCTTCAAAATGACTGTGTGTGCTTTCTAATTCTTTGGAGGGCATGAAAGAGAGAATTACTTGGAAATGGAGACTACTTGGCAATGTGTTTTTGGAAGAGAGTTGCAGGAGCTACCGCAAAATGTTTTGTGTATGGGACAGAAGGATCTATAGGATGTTCAAAGGAAAGAGTCCTTCATCCCAGTTCTGTTAAACTTGGCTTCAAGTTTGAACTCCTTGGTCTGATTCTTTACTTTTCTGTTTTCTTCTTTGATCACCAGGCACAGACAGATGGACCTGCACTTGCTGTAGAAGTCGAGTGAACCCAACTTAAAGTGTTGTTGCAAAATGTTGAGATAACAGGCACTGCTGGGAAACTGCTTTGGCCAGCTGGTGTCATGTGAGGCACCTTTGAATCATACTTTGCATGCAAAAGCAACTGATTGTGTGGGCAAATGGAAAAAAATTAGTTTTAGGGTGTCAAAAAGTGCAATTTTCCAGGTTCTTGGATAGAAACTCAACTCAGTGTTTCAGTGGCAGGTCCTCTACATTGGATATCAGCCCTTACTGCCGCTGTTCAGTTCCTGGAGAGAGGGCAACTTGGAACTGACACTTTGGACTTGATTCTCATGCTTAGTAGGGGGCTGGCACCAAAAGAAACTGACATTAACCCTGAAAATAAATCTGTTTAACACATTTCCACCTTTCCTTGGCTTCTACTCAAGCTGCTGTTTTGGGCTCCATCTTCAGTGCCAGAAAATTGGCATAACCAAAATCAGTGCAGTGAAATCCTAGAATATCTCTTACTATATACATAAAATTCAAGTTAAAAAAGGAAATATTTAAATATGGTAAAAGATCTACATGTCCAAAATAAAATTAAATGCATCATGTCAGGGCTGTGATAAAATAACCTGCAACCATATTGAATTAAGTGGTCTAAATGCTGTTTCCTGGTTCAAAAACCAGACAAAACTTTCAATAGTCTCACTGATATGAAAGCAAGAAGGTTTAGGTGCCCAGGGAGTAGCTAAGGACAAGCTCATCCTTGAGAAAGAGCCTCTAAAGCCAATGATCTAATTTGGTGATAAGTAGGTTCTGCTCTGTCTTTAATGCAAGGACAGGGAGGAAAGCCTGTTTATGACTTTGATATCTGTCTCGGAGTTTTAAAGATTTCAGCCGAATTTTCTTGTTCTCTAGCCATTAAAATAATTATTTTAGCATTTTCCTTCTATTATTTCTCTTGCCCTCAGAACTCCACTGAGAATGGTCGGGTACTGCTCTTTTCCTCTCAAACTGTTGAATGGATTAATACAATTACGTGAAACTCCAGCAACTGGAGTTTTGCTCAGACTGAGCTTCAAATTTCTTACATTGCAAAAAAACCCAACCCGAAACCCTAACCAACCAACAAATCAGAACACAAACCAAACCAAAAAAACAAGACCCTCCCCCCCCCCCCCCCCAAGATATCTGGGCACATCAGCTGTTCAAAAGCGCAACAGTAAAGCAGTAAAAGGCATTTCATCTTCTACTACACTTGCTTTCTTTTGCCTTTACACTATTGTGAAAGCAGCAAATGCCAAGCCTTGTGTTACATGCTATATACTTCTTGGTCCGAACTCCCTGTTTTGAGCTCAGTTTCACTTAGAATTTGGTTTGTTAGAAACATTGAAAATTTATTACTAGCTTTGTTAAAAGTATATCTTGAGCTTTTATTAAGAGCATGTCTTTCCTTTTACCTTGTGCATGCTTACTATGATACAGCACTTTCCAGTTCCTATGACAGACATTCACCATTCATACCATTATGCTCTTTGAGGAAGCATATTTTCTCCTCCTTTTTCCTTGTTTTCCTATTCTCCACAGAAATCTTTCTTGCCAATCTTTCAAAAGCTGTTTTGCATGTGCTGGGCTAATCATATGTGATATGCACACAGTTTCTGCTTTTTACTTTCTGGCACTTTTCTGGAAGTATCTAGCTGTATCACAATGGGGTTCACTGTTTCATTCCCATTGTGCTGAACTGATGCGAGTCCTTGCATTGACTCAGAGCACCTTTTATATTAAACATGAGCGTCACATACAAATTAAAGAGATGGATGAGGCAAGTAAACAGGGAATACACAAGGAAGGCTTGCACTTAGTAGTTTTTCAGAGCACTGCAAATGACTGTATCTGAACTGTGCTGCTGCATTATAATGTTCATCTTTCAAGACAGATGCCTCAGTAAAGAAAGGTTAAAATTATATAAAATTTTACCAGCAGAATAGGGTAAAGATTTGACCTCTCAATTTTGAAGACCTGAGATCCTGGTGAGATCCCAAACCAGGACCAATTTCTGCCTGTGCTGCAGTGGCCCCTGTACCCAGTCCTGGGCTGCGCAGCCACCCCAGGAGTGAGCAGGTAGAAGCTGCTCTCAGGAGTGGGTTGACTAAAAGGCAAGATCAGGAAAGAGACGCCCAC
The DNA here is from genome assembly GCF_029207755.1 of Chamaea fasciata. Lineage (NCBI taxonomy): Eukaryota > Metazoa > Chordata > Aves > Passeriformes > Sylviidae > Chamaea > Chamaea fasciata. Next base: position 99,826,181 of record NW_027094087.1, on the reverse strand, counting down.
ACTTTTCTTCTTGGCTGAATGCAGAGGGAAAACAACAACCTAGGTGATTACAGCCCACAACTCTTTTGTGTTTCCTCTGACTCACACGTTTATTGGCAACCAGGCAAAAAAACCCACTGCAATTTTATTTCAGATACAGATTATTCTTCTTGCTGTCAGTGGCATAATACCAAGATATAAGGAATTTTTAGGGAATCAATATTTTTGTAGGTGTTTGAAATACAGGCCCGTAATAATGAGGAGATAATAGTGACTGCTGTTGACGTGGTGGAGGGTTGACCTCTGTCATGCCTTAGACCCTAAAACACAAAATGGACAGAGAACAAAATGGGAACAGAAGTTCTTGTTAGGATTCAGATTTTTCTATAAGTTAGTAATTTCTATATCCATTCTTTGTAGAAAGGAGTGAGAAGATTTCCTGACCAACTAAAGTTAGCAAGAATTTATTTACTGACTCCGGCAAAATCAGCATCAGGACCTCTGTGTGCATCTATACCATGCAGCATGAGCTGGGCTATATTCAGGACTCTTCCTCCTACAACACATGATATCATAGATGATTTCTTCAGAGGATCTGTTAAAGGAATTGTAGTTATTGCTTTCCATGGCTTCAGTCCATTTTCTTCACACATGAAATTTTATTTCCACACAGCCACTTCCAGATTGGAGTTCATCACTACAACCATCCCAAATGCTCTCAGCAGCTCCACATTTCTGAAATGAAAATATTTTTATGTGTAGTCCCCCCATTCTAAGGAGGCCGGAATTTGATCTTACCTTGTTGTAACTCCTCCCTTGACCCAAACCCTAAACTCTACCCTTGCAATGCCCTACAAAAACCCCGTGACCCTGCCTTTGTGGGTCTTTTGTCGTCACCCCCTCCCCAGCCCTGGGGATAAGTAAATGGATTCTCAATCTTAACAAAACAGAGATCTGTCTCGTCTGTTCCCTTGCCAGCACCAGCAGCTGCACCCTCCCTGGACACGATGAACTCAGTAGCTACGTGATGCTACACTCTTAGTTCATCTGCATAATAAAATCACCTGCTACAGATTTTGCTTGCCTATCAGAAGCCTTTCACATTTACCTAGCAGGGGCACATGGTTAGCAAGGAAAACTAGCAATGCTGTAACTCAATGACAGTGAGAGGCTGTAAAGCATCTGAAAGCTTTAAACCACCAGAAAGAAAATCTTTCGGCACAGTAATCTTTAGGCTGTGGTTCTGCAGACAGACCAAAAAGGTGTGTAAACATCCTGACTATATGAGCAACTAGGGATATATCACCTTAACAATGTTAAAGAGTCAGTTAATCTCTTTTTTAAAAAGCACATGTGTTTAGGAAGTGAATGCTCAATGGAAATAAACACTGGTCTCACTGTGCTCCTTTCCAATTTTATAAATTATGTAGCATCAGCTATGTCAAAGGTCTGAGGTACATTGGCATTAATGAATGCACAGTGGAGTTTTACACTAATTAATTTATCTTGTCAGATTCTGACAAAGTACTTTCCAATAAAATTTGCCAAGTCACAACCGCCCGATCAGCCACCAGACAGCAATTAGCAAGTTGCTTCAATGATTTTACTGCAATTCCTCATTGCAACTCCAAAGGAAAGCCTGGAGTATCAGAATACACCAGCAGAAGTAGAAGAAAAATGGACTTGAAAACAGTTAGGAATATCTGAACAATTTTTAAATTTAAAAAAAACCTACAGAAAATTATAAAATTTTGTAAAATTCCTTTCTTTTCAAGCAGTGACTATACTGATGCAAAGAAGAAATAAAACAGTGGATCTGCCAAATGGATTTGGAACTCCAAATACTGAGTATAGAAAAATAAATGTAACTTTCTTCACTGCCTACTTATCACCTATTTCCTTTACTTGGGGACACTAAGAAATCACAAGTGTTATTTTCCAGAACTCTTTCATATAAATGTAAAATATTTTCTGTTTCATTATTTTCCTTCCAGAACTCTTGACCTGGAAAGCTGGTGACTTTCATCTCATGCTTTTACCTGGAGCGATATTCCTGGAGGATGAAATATGATTATTCTTAAGATTCAAGACCATACAACTCTGCCTTCATTTTAATTTCCTTATCCCATTCTCCACTATTCACACTATTTTCCTTTCATGTACAATGCCTTTTTTTTTTTTCCCTAAAGAAAATCTGCAGCTTATTTTCCAGGGAAGTAAAAAAGATTTGCCTCCTATCAGCTTCTGGCAGAGACCAGAGAGAACTGATCTGCAGAGGCTGCCGTTGACCTGGTACATCCAAATAACTCACCGTTCAGTAACCATAGGGAGCTCGTCATAAAGCTGGCACATAAATCAGTATGTTAAATTTAAAGATTGATAAGATGTCCAAACACATATTAAGATATGAGCCCTCAAGGCTGCCTGCACTGATGCAGTTCAGCATCAGCCTGGTATTCTACAGTATCCTACAGGTAATAAAAAGACAAAGAGTAAAGCAAGATATTATCATAAATGCCTTGAACACAGACCACTCAGACCAATGAGAATGATTATCCTGCTTCATCTACATTAAATCTAAATCATTTTATTTGATGAGAGGTAGAAGGAAGCCGTAGTTGAGAAGAAACTTATTTTTCCCCTTTTAATTAAAACATCCCCCCAGAGACAATTACATGTACTGTGTCAGAGTAATAATATTAGCTCAAACCAGAGTTATCTCAGTATTTACAGCCCCCTCACTGTGCTGCTAGTGATGTGATCTCCGTTGTTTTCAGGATGCAACGACAGATAAGCTTCTTGTCTTCCAAAAAACCACAAAGAGTTCCCCAGGGATGTTATTATTCAAGGAAGCCTTTGTGAAAATGCTCAACTTTCAGTCTCCTTTGGGTTTAAAAAAGAGCTTAAAATACAAAACATACTCAAGGTACATGTACGCCTTCCCTGAGACCTAAAAAGATGGAGCGGGGAAAATTTTCTGTTTGCCTGAATAAAGGATGGGTTATGCCCAGATCTTTCTGGGAGGTGACATGTGATTATGGGAAGGTGTTTTCAGCTCTGTGCCAAATCTCACTCTCTTACTGGGCCCACGTTGTCCCTAAGCTCTGGGTTGGATGTGCCTGATGTGTAAGTGCCTGTGAAATGCACCCACAGGCTACACCTCTACAGCTTGGCACCTTTAAAATGTGTGCAGGGATGGATGTGGCGGCCTGACTGGTAAACTGCTACCACGGTTCACCTGCATTGTGCTGTGCTGCCTCTTGTGGGCTCAAAACACTTTGAAAGGGGCTCAGGAGACAACTCCTGCTCTGATCACTGTGAGAGTGCCCACAACATGAAAAGATATGTGAAAAAGAGCTTTTAAGAGTGTGAACATTGAAACTATTATACTCTTTGAATAACATTTGAATTACTTCTTTCTTAGGGACCAAGAGCATCTGTCAAATGAGCTTCAACACACGAGGTTTTGTTCTGACAGGGCTTTTGCATGTTTATGTAGTATAAAGATACTTACTCACTGGCCATGCTTTTCTGCTTGTTTTATTTTCAGAACTGAAAAAAAATAGTTTCGATGAGATAGTGCTGTGGTTGCCCTTCAAAGATATCTATCTATCCATATCTATATCTATCTATCTATATCTGTATCTATATCTATCTGTGTGTGTTTATCATACAGGGCTGACATCTCCAGAAAGGTTTTATTGCAACTGATTTCCTATTCCTAAAGTAACAATTTGAGACCAGTAGATGCCTGTGATTGCTTTTACCATCTGACAGACTTACATGCACACTTTGTCTGTAATTCTTTTGGGACTTAAAGTACCCAGAGGCTTCTTCCCCTGTGCCAAGTACACAGCAACAGTGCATAGATATGGATGCACTAAAGGGGAACAGGATGAAAAAATGATTTAGGAGGGTGCAGACACACATTCTCATTTTCCTCCTGTGTTAAGACATCCCATTTGACGTGTCATTATTATCAGCAACGCAGTGGACACGATCTGCTCTGAAATGTGTTCTTAATTCGCTTCCAGTTTTCCTGGCACATTTTTTCAGCCAGACAGTGGGCTCCCTGTTTTGCAGATACTTGCTAAATAGCTCAGAGCATCAAAGGCAGCTCTGGACACAGAGCATCCCTGTCAGTCTCAGGTGGTTCATCGTGTTTCCCCCTCTGGTGACCCCTGCAGGGTGAGGGTAAATGCTGCAATGGCTCCACATATCCATGGTGGGCGATTCCCCTCCTGAGGACTGCTCAGCCCTTGCACAGTGACTCTGGGCTGGCACAGTGCCATGGGGCTCTCTCAGCACCTGGAGAGGGGATACTTCCTCCTCCTTCTGAAATGATGGAGGGAGGGAAGAGACACTAGACCCACAAAATTACTTCATGAATTTGAAATTCCTTTTGTTCCTGGTCACCTTACTTTTCAGTCATGCTTCCAAATAGACTGGATGATGATGTCCAGCATGCCAAAGGAAAAGACCAGTAGAAAAAAAAGAAGAAAAGAATCATCTAAAGGCTGAGTCAAAAGAAAATGAAAATGTGTTAGCAACACAATTGTTAGGAAAATATCAGGTTTTCTCTCACAAAGCTACTTCCAGAATCTATTTTACTCATGAGACACAGTCCACTACCCTATGGCAGCTGATACTGCTTATCTCCAAGATGCCAGAGGCTGTCAGTTATTTTTCAATCTGGGTTATGTACAGCAGTATGTCATGGCACCAAAAATAATCTGAAAACTTCCACTCACCAACAAAGCATTTCAGACATTGCTTAAACAGGCAGCAACTGCAAATAATTTATCAGGTTATTTCTTTTTCAGGCATGAGCAAGTCTGTGAAATGAAATGTAAATTGAGTGTGTTCAAAGCATTGTCCAAACCAAGGAATCCAACACACACAGCTGTTCTGTGTAAGAGTTTTAGATCTTTGCTGCTTTGAGAAAACAGATTCATACTAACCAGAGCCACATTTCAAATGTTTTTGGTAGGCAAAACTTATGGATTTATATTAGTAAAACGAACCAAGTAATGACTGTGGAAACAGGAGTAAATATATAGAAATAAATTTATAAATACTGTCAGATAAAGGGGAGAAAAGACATAACAGCAGCTAATGACAGGTATCAGAATAGAAGGGTTTTGTGTGCTGAAAGGCAAACAAATGGCCAAAGCTATCACACCAGTTGAATTTCATGGGTGTGCAAAGGCTGCATTTCTCTGCCAAAGTAACACAGCAAGGAGATTTTATGCTTTAAGCTGCAATGCTGTCATGGTCACAGAATTCAGAAAAGGATTGTTAGAGGCTCACACTTTTAATGAAGATGTTCAAGATCCAGTAGTGGATTCCAAAGCAAAACTCATATTGGAGAGCAGGTGTGGTACCTCCACCAAAAACTTCAGTCAAAAGCAATACTGAAAACTGTTTTTCCTTTTTCCTTTTTTCTTCCTTTACTTACTATGTCTACTTACTCTGTCTTTTTTTTTTTTTTTTTTTTTTTAAATTCTCCTCTTGCCCTCAATGCAAATTCTTTTCTTTAGAGGATCTCCATCTCATTTGATGCGTTCCACTGAAATAAGTGCAAGATATGATAGTGCAGTTACCAGTTTAGATTGGCTGCAAGCTTTTGCTCCCAGTATCCTGACCTTGTGGTCTCAACCCAGGATCTCTAAGGAGCTTCTGCGAGTCCTTTTTGGAGGGGATGGAGGCCTGTCACAGGGGCATGAGGGATGCTGTGAGAGGCTCTTAAAAATGAATGGAGACCACAAACCTGCTTAGGGAACTTCTGCTTAAGTGAAATTCTCAGTTCATTTACTAAAGCAACTGTAATACTGATTGTGCAGTTGGATAAAAAATGGCAAGTGATGTATCTCTTGTTATTTATCTGCTTTCAGGAAGTTTTAGGGACATTAACATTCAATGCAACAAAGCGGTCTGTGGGCTCTTAGTCTTTGATGACTCTTGGTTAGCAGGTCTTCCAGGAAACCTACATGAGCTGTTTCTCATGGCTTATTTGTAAGGCATATCATTAAAGCATATTTCTTATGAATTTTCTTTTATCTGAGATTATAACAGAATAACTTTCTCAGTGTTGGCTCACAGTATGCTGATAGCACTTACACTGGGACCCCAGACAGCAACTTTTTACAAGTACTTTAACTTTATATCAAAGTAAGTTTATGGGAATATTTTCTCAGTGGCAGATCTTTCATTATGTTTTCTTAGAAGGATGCCCTGTGGATAGACTGTGAGACTGGATGCCATCAGAGCTGGTCAGTTTATGCATGTCTCCTCCTTGAATGAATGCTGTTTCCAGACTACTCACTCCACAGACATCTAACCAGCTGGTTTATTCCCATCTCATCTTGGTATGTGATACTGTGACAACACACTTGATTTCCCCATGGTACAAATCCCTTCTGAAGCCTCACAATAGAGATCTCCTAAAATCCCTATCAGTTGGAATGTCTGTCCATCTGTGGCTACTGTCCCCTGGCTGAACCCCTGCAGAATGCAGCTCCTGTCCTGCTCTCTGTGTGACTCAGTCTGTAGTAACCCTGTCTCTGACTGGAGGCCTCTCACATCAGCCCACTTATTCTGCAGAGGCAGCAGAGGCTCCATGCTCATGAAATTAGATGTGCAGCTTGGCAGGGCTCTCTGGATGGCCTCTGGTCCCTTTTCCTGCTTGAGTGGAGACTGTTCCCTGCACTGGATTTGACTTTATCTCTCATTGTGTAGATTGTCTTACTTGAGAAGACTGTAATTGGTTATATTTTGGGTACTACTAGATGGATGCAATGAGCACTCATCACCCAGCTGATGATATCTAGTTCTGGCTGAGCCAGCACTGTTGCTGGCAGGAGCAGTTGTGGTTTGAAATTAATTTTGCAAGTGCCAAGTAGTGCCAGTGGGTTTGAAAGCAGCTTGAGCAGAGTGAAATCCAGGAAGTAGTGGGTCACACAGGGTGTGAGGTGAGAGACCCTGGGCTTAGCATCAAGTCCTGTTGCATTTGTGTGTTGTTGGACCAAGCAGTGCCACTCAGCAAGAGCAGATGACCCAAGTGAGATCTCCACTGCTTTAGGCACTCAGCAGACAGCATCTGTCCTTCTGGCTCTGTCTGCAAGACTGAGGACCAGTGCCTCCATCTGAGTGGTCCCTCAGCAGGCCCTCAGGGATGCAGAATGAAAGCTGATCATCTGTTCACCTGGTGCTCTCTTTACTTCTTCACCAGACTTCCCACTACTATTGCATCCATGTTCACAGCCATGGGGCTGCAACCCTGTCTTGGGTTATGTAGCCAAAAAATGTTTATTCTATTTCGTCTGTTGAAACCCACTTGGGGAGGTGTTTTTTTTTCTTTATCTGTTGTAACTTCAGGAGGGAGGGGGTGGCTACCTTTCTGATAACAAGCCAGCTGTTAAAACCAAGTGGGGCATTGTTTCTTATCTCTGCTCACCCTCCCACTACCTCCATGGGGATATCTGCTGTTAATGGGCCATTAAAGCTCACCAATGACATGACACATTACATCACCCCATTGTGAGATGCTCTACCCAGGGAGGAGGAGGCAAACCATTCCCACCTAGATAAAAAGGAGCCAAGTGTGACCATCCATCCAGTGTCCCCATGGGACTCCCAAAGGAAAACCGGATCCATCTCTGGACCCTTTTCTCTACAGGACCATCTCTACTTCCAACAGGACCACATCTGCCACTCCAGGAGGGCTTACTTTTGGTCTGTTTCCAACACCCTGACCAACAGGTTGTATTCTGACTCTGTCAGTGGTCTTTTGTATTATTTCATTTATTCTATTTTACTTCTTTTTTTTTTTTCCTCTTCCTATTAAATTGCATTTCTGATTTGGAGTGTCTCACTGTTTTCGCTTCCAAACCACTACAAACCCCCATTACACTGGCCAAAAATGTGTGTGCCACCCCCCCTCTGATGTGGGGACAGTCGAGAGACATGTGACATGCTGCTCAGGCTCTGCAGTTCTCCCTGTCCCCTGTGCCTCCAGGCTCTCCTGCCCAGGTCAATCAGGCCAGGTAACTCTGCTGTTATCTGCACCTGACTAAGGAGATGAGGGCAAGGCTATGGCACAAGAACAGCTGCTCTGCAAAACCCCAGTCCTGTCCTGGTTCATTTTTTCACCTCTTTGCAGAGAGCTATTAAAAAATATGGCAAAATAACTGAGAAAGAAACCAAAAAAGCACAAGATAATGAAATTACATAGCATGAAACCAAATTTAAACTTACAGCTACAGGTTAGGCAAGCAGCTCTGGCAGGTCTGACCAGTGGATTTTGCTGAGAAAGAATGATGGATCCTGTACACTGGCTACCATTATGTGGCTCTGAGGAAGTGTTTGATTTCTTGTCTTCTTTTTTTTGGTGCATCTGTGAAACAATTGACTCCTGATGGTTATGCTTCTGCTCTGCATACCCTCATTGTCAGCCAGGAGCCTTTTGCAGTGCCCTCTTTGTAAACATGGAGTAAAACCTAATTTTATATCTGTCATTCACAACTGGAGGTTCTCCAAGGTTTGTTACCATTTTAGTGTGAAGCCCACCTCACCTCTGCAGTAATATTTTACTTCTTTGTAGATGGAAAACCTGATTGCATTCACATGTCTGCCTGGGTAAATCAAAATTTAGTGATGTACCGTGATTAGTGAATCTAGCCTATAGTGCAACTGCTTATTTTGTGGAAATGTGCAGAAATATCCTCTCCCTTCTTGACCAACTCTTCCCCTTTTGCTTTGTCTGATGAAGTGCTCCTGTGATGTGAGAAATGCTCTGTGCCATATCTTTCCATCAATGTTTTGGCTCCATGTCACCCTGAAAACTAGGATTTTTTACTAAGAGAGAGAAAATTGACATTTCCTCAGTCAAAATTTTAAGCAATAGTTTTATCCCAGAGTGGGAATATTCAGATTTTCTGTCAAAATAGGAATGTGTTAAAATCACAAGTAAACCTAGTAGGTCTGCAAGTAGCATTTGTATTTCTGCAGCTTGCCAGAGTTCTGAAGAGGAGGTTCTTTAGGGAAAAAATCATCACTGTTTATGTAGGAAATGTTTCTAATCTTCTTATTCTTGGGGATATTTGAAAGTATTTTTAAAAAACCTGCCAAATTCTACCAAATAGCCCTTGCATGATGCATAATGTTGACTGTGTCAGATTTAATAAAACCAGCATGCTAAATGAGCCAAACCACAGAGCCTTAATATGACTGTTGCTGTTTATTGATATTGTTCAGTTCCAGTAAACTCCAGCCTATTCCTGTAGTGTAAAGTTATGAGTCAGATCTCCATAGATCAAAATCACCCTAACGCATGGTAGCAAGATAATTCATTGCAACAAATCCTACCTATTGCAAGCAGAGCTCTTTGGAAATGTTCTGTAAAGCACCATAAAATAAGCACATAATGCAGTGGGAAGAGCTGGATTCAGCACTGCTCTCAGTGGAAGGTTTGCTTCTCAAGCTGTGCAAAGGTTCAGCTGCTTCAGTCCTGTGGGTGGTCACTGCAAAATGTCCATGACTGTGCAGGGAGGTTGCAAACAGGCATTGTTGAGATGGAGGAACATCTTGAAGCAATCCACTCCCTAGACTTTGATCTTCCACTAAAAGCCACCTCTTCTAACTGCTCCAGCCCACTCAGTCTCATTCTTTATGCTGGGCTTTTCACTTTGTACTGGCGAGGAAGATTTTCCTCACTATCTGCTAAAGAATATCTGCACTTATTTAGACTTTTTTTCTGATGAAACACTGGGGTGGTCTTCCAAAAGGCATAGAAGAGTATTTCCTTTTAAAACCAAAATGTACTTCTTAACAGACCAGGGAGGCTTGGATGCTTTATTGACATCTTTGCTGAAATACAGCAGGTGATTTCTATCTCACAAATCCCAGCTAAACCAGAAAAATAGTCCCAGGGAGAAATGTTTCAGGTGTTGCAAGGTGCAAAGTTTAAGGAGTGTTTTGGTCTCATAGTGGCAATTTTCTCCCTGTTGTTTCAAGCTTACACTTTTCATCCTGTTAACTTTAGATGTTATATTTGGAGGTGAAGTATAGACCAAATGAGGTAAGTTTAGGGTAGAATACTCTTCTCTTACCCAGACATTGCTGGGGCTTGAGGCAATCTTGCGTTCAGCAGTGCTGGGTGAGACTATTTGAAACCCTTGAGCCCCCTGTGCACATAAACCCCTTTGCTGGACTTTCGGTGGGAGCCCAGGATCTCCCTCCATCTTGTTAGCTCCATTGTTGACCCATTTGACCTCAGAGGTGAAGATGGAAAAATCCTGAAGACTTCTCACAGCAAAATATTTCTCAAATGCAAGATGTCTATAGCCAGAACAGCCCTCTCATTCCCTTTTGGGGCTCTACAGGGTCCTGCTGACCCCAACCCCTGGCAGCTCTGCTCTGATGGACAGGGGAGAGGGAGGAGTGCTGCACACATGTATGCTGGGAATATTATTCAGATGATATTGGCTCTCCCCTCAGTTCTTTGTATGCCAAATATTATCCCCTTGCACTGGGGATAATATCTGGCATACAAAGAAGGCAGTGAGGTACAGGCAAAGCAAACTTGCAAGGGGTTTTGAGTCAGCTTTTGTCCTCTGCCTGTGGATTATGGACAGACACAGTCACTGTGGATGGCAACAGTTTTCTCACAGTTGTGTTAATCAGGATGAGACACTTAGGACTTTGCATGGTGAGAGAAAGCAGAGATGAGGAAACTCATTACACATTAACAAACTTTTTGCCTTAGGACCTGTTTTATAGTAGAGAGTGATTGCAGAGCTTAAATACTTCTGAAAGAGGAAAGCCTGTCTTTAACGCGCGCTACAATAAGCATAAACCTTACAGAGAAGAGAAAAAGGGGAAACAGAACCAGAAGAAGACTTCCACACTTTAGGAATGGCTTATCTGAAGTGCAAAGGGAGACAGTGCTGTGCATGTGTGCGGAATAAGTGAAGAAATCAAACACAAAGCCTGTAACCAAGTCATAGCAGGAAATAAGTACCTGTAGGGATGACATCTTGTTTCTCTGCTACCAGGTCCAACAGTGTTTATGTCTTGTGGGAGTTATGCAATTCATTTAAACAGCTACTATTCAATGAGTGTCCATTGCTTTCCTAAAGAAAAGAAATGGAGAAGAAGGAGGCACAGTATTTCCAAAGGCAGCTAAAATCTTCCCTGAATCAAAATAAAGATAATATAGTCATAATATTTACAGTCAGCAGTTGGCCTTGCTGATGAGTAAGGACTATTTAAGGATACATAAATCTGTTGAAATAATTCAAAGATTTGCAAAAATCTTATTCCAAAACAAATGGTTTAGTGAGCCCCAGTCTGTGCAGTTGATGTGGATCCTCATGCATTCTTATGGAGCTATGAACAATAATAAGCCATAAATCCACGCTTCTAGCCAAGAGTGGATGTTTGTGGAACAGCTGGTCTTAGGTCAGTGAAGAATGCAGATGTTTCTTAGATGTCAGAAAGCATCACTTGGTTCAGAGTTAGTGTGTTCAGGGCTAAACTTCAGCATTTAAATACCTGGAGCTCTGCCATGTGCTCTTTAACTAGAGGTTCACAAAGGGGAGAGCCTCTCAAAAAACTTTTCCTCTTTGCTCTCTAAGAAGTTGTACAGGGTCTGGGACATTTTGACTAATCTTTCTGAAGTGCTCTGGCTTTCTTTCAGCTGGCTTCTGATTAATGGAAGCCTTGTTCCTTGTTGCAAATCATACCAAGTTTAATGAGTGTAATGAGCTTTCTGCTTTCAAATTGCGTATTGATTCTCCTAGACAACAGACTAATTTGTTAATGAAATAGAAATACACACCAGACATTCAACTGGTCAAGGGACTTTAACTCATGTGCTTTATATAAATTATATAAAACTTGTCATATTTATATAATTTGGACTCAGCATCAAGTTGGCTCACCAAGAGGGTTTTCTCAGTAGGACAATTGTTTTCTTGCGAAAATGAAGTGATTCTTGTGACATTCAAGTGATTTACTCAGTGGTTTATGGTCATGGTATTGTTTTTCTTACTCATTTTCTCAAGAAGTTGGGACTAAAACGCTGACAGTCCAGAGAGCTTCTGGAGCATGGAGAGAAAACAGCTTGTGATTGCTCACAGATAGTAGTGATCTGCAGTGGAGAGAGACAGACCCATCTGAGAAAATGGGATACAGAGAGAGAGAGCCTTGCTCAAAAACAGTACTTGGAAAAAGGTGGGGGCGTGATTGCTGCCTGCCACAAGCACCGGTTTGCTCAGCCAACACTCTGCTGCCTATAATTTGGCTTTAAAGCTGCCCACTGCCACTGCTGGTGGGGGAGCGCAAGGGAATTACATATGCAGGACACAATCAAATGTTTCAAATTAATTAACAAACTTTCCCCCAAAGCAGTGTGAAAGCACAGTTCCCACACACTGCCAGAGCAGAGCATGTGCGACACTGCCCTGGCTGCCTCAGGGACATCTGGTGTTGCCATTGCATCCCTCCCCATCCCTCTGCATTGAAGGCTCCTGCAGGAGTTGTAGCCTGGCAATGTACTGGCTGTTACCTCTGTCTCCAGAACTGCTTCCTCTGACCGCTGCTTCTTTTTCTGCCAGCCACTGAGAGGAGCAGGAGCTTTTCCTACCAGTGCTGCTCAGTGAGTAAGAGCACCCATTGCTCCTTACTTTCTCACTCCAAGTACTTCAGTCACCCTCCAGGGAATGAGATTGGCACTATTCAGATGCACGTGATCAGCAACAACCCACAAAAAGGAGGCTCCTGAAGCAAGTGGTTTGGGAATAGGCCATTAGCCAGAAAACTGTTCAAAATTTTTGCATACTCTTCAGGACAACAATTTCTCTGACAAATCAGGATCCATTTATGGCTGATTCACAAAAGGAAGATTAAATTCATCAGGCCATGTATTTAAAATGAATAGTTCAACATGCTCTGGGCTGAAAATGTATCACTCCGCTAAAGAAGTTTAGAGAAAAGATTAATACAGGAAGACTCTCATATGTAAAGCTCAGCAAGTTCACAAATATTTTCCGGATAACGGCTTTCATTTCCCTGGGAGACAGCCTGCAAATTCGCAAGACTCTTTCAGCTCGTGGTTTCTTTTTCCAAGATCATTGTGTCCTGAGGAGTGTATTACTATATCTCAGATTGAAGTTGGCTCTGTCATGAGCTGCTGTATTACACTCACATGAGTATTCACCATATTTTCGTATCTTATCACTGCAGGTACAGTAATATAATTCCATAATTTTTCATTTTTATGTAATTCCCAACTCTTTGTTGCATAGTAGCAGTTCCTCTGTTTGCCTGCACATTGACAACTCTGGGTATTGCAGGAAAGCAGATCTCACTATGCTACACTACAGAAATTAATATATTTACACAGCAAGTAGCTTGTATTTTTAGACCTCCAAATTCCATGGGATAATTTTAGACTTTGGGCCAGAAATGTTTTGATTAACCTTATTTTATTTTTAAATACAGCTTAAGGCCAGGAGTTTTTCTTCTCTCTCTAATTAGGCAGTCCCTGGGACCCTTTACCTCTGCCAGATTAAGACAGTGACAGAGACACTTCCTGTAGCAGTGCACCCCTCGCTTAGCAGGTGTTCCCATATTAGGAAAGGATTTGGGTTTCATTTTTTGTTTCACTTATAAGCAAACCAGAAACTTCAAAGCTCTTCTCAGGATAATTTGCCTTGTGCCAGGACAAAGGCACCTGGTGGATCCTTTAGCTGTACCTCAAGACCTGTAGCTATTTCTGTTGGGCAACATGCCAAAACCCCCTCCTAGATCATTACATACTTAAAGGAGAGCGCAGAGACTCTCAGGGCATTTTTGGGGTGTGCTAGCAGATGTAAGGATCCTCCCTGAACCTTGCACGGCTTATTTCACTTTTGTTTTGTAGAGCTTGTTATTTTTGTCTTTATTAAACCCTTTCGCTTTTCAAACACCTCCAATCGTGCTGTCTCACTATTTTATAAGCCATTTCTGAGGCTGCAGCCATCCCTCAGGAGGTGACGCCCCTGCAAGGGGGCTCACAACATCCTGGCCTCTCATAGATGCATCAACTTCCTTCACCTCCCCTCTCCCCATGGCAAGAATAGAAAACATGTACCACATCCTGCAGTGGGGCCATGCATTACCTAGAGCCTAACTTGGTTCCCTTCAGCTCCCAACAATTTTCCTTGGCTGACTTGTCCCCTCCGACTGCTATCAGTGTCCTCTCAGTCACTTTGCAACTGGTGTGGGAATGCTCGTATCCAATTCAAAGTGAATTTGGAACACAGTATTTATGTGCTATAAAATGCCTCGCTGCAATTTGAGCATGACACCCACCACTTTTTTGCCATCTACTAATATTTTTAATCCATCCTGAAAGCAATCTAGGCGGTGTGACAAGCAGTATCATGGGCTGCTCATCATTCACAGTTTCATTACCTAGTGAAGGTCTAGTGATTTTTCGTTGTCACATTTATTCTAATAATTTACAAGGAATAGAAGTTTAGAGTTGATCATGAGTGTCAATTAGACCCAGGCTTTACAGTATGTGAAAACATTGCTGTCATTCACTGTTTGCACTTGCAGTGATAACGTTAATTGGAAGGGAACTCTTCACTGATGATTTTGTCACCTCCAAAGTAAATATTGAAATACATTTCTCTTTGCTTGCCTTGACTTCTGTGCTCTTAGTGTTTGATCACAGCAGGAGAATAAACACATCTGTCATTAATGTTTCACCAAGAAGGTCAATTCAAAAAAAATCAAAAAGTGATTAATAGAAGAGTTTCCAGTTGGGGGTGAAAGGAGCTGGATCTCTTAATAAACTGTATTTAGTTTTCTTTTAATGGTAGTAGACCAAATTTGACCCTGTGAAGAGGCAGGGCAGTCAAGATAGCATTTGGACACTCAGAGAAAAGGTTCCAGCGAAAAGGTTTATGGGCACAAACAGTCACACCAAGGCGGGCAGATGTGCAGATGGACTTGCACATGAGCCCTTAAGGACCAAATGGAAAAAATTGGGATATGTGCGTAGATTATTTTTTTTTATTTTTTTCTCCCCCTGACAACCCCACAATACAGAGCTGATACTGAAGAAAGACGAAGAAAGGAAATCAGTAAAGAAACTGCAAGTGAGATCTTCTCTGAAGTGCCCTGCCCACTAGGCCACAGACTTGTGCACTTCCAATGACTTGGAATTCTCCACACTGGAATGATCTGGTGGTTGGCTGGGCTGAAAAGGACTGGAATGATTTGCTCTGGGCTATAGAGGAAGCTGCTGAGGATGCTCATTAGTGTACCTTAAAGGCAGATGAGGGATGAATGGATTTAAGGACTTCAAGGCCAGCTTTCTGACTGTAGCAGACTAAGTCTTCTGAAAACCTTCAGCATCATCCCTCCAGGGGCTGCTAAGTCGCATAACAGCTGTGGCTCCTCTGACTCCTGGCACACCTCCTCATGGCTAGAGATGGGCAGGTGTGACTCACTGCATTACTACATGATTTATTTGCTTTTTAATGGACTCACAATTTAGAAAGAAAAAAAAAAATCAATCCTCTAACATTCATGTGGACATGGATCACAACAGCCTGCTTGATTTCTGAAACATCATACCACGTGCATACTGTCTGATCTCCTCCCTTGCCTTTCTTAAAATCATCCATTTCCCTCTGTATAAGAAATGTGTGGTGTGTCAGCTCTGCTGGTCAGAGAGCTCCTCCTCCCCAGTACAGATGTCTTCAACTCCTTGCTCCATTTTCAAACCCAAACAGAAGGACTGGTGTACAAGCCACAGACTGATTCTGGGTTTGTTTCCAGAAAAGTTCTGATTGGTGTTGGCTTCCTACACCTCTGAAGCTTTTACCTTGCTGTGCCTGTGGCTCCAGGTTCATCACTCCTTTGGTTTGTGTCTGACTTCAGATCACTCCCTTTGCTTCAGACTGAAGATTTCCTGAGTCAGTGTAGCTCTGCCCATGAGGAGTTCCTCTGAGTCAGCTCCACTGCCTGTTTGCAACCCTTTTTGTGCACCCTTGGTGCAGTCTGGTGTCTGAGGGCTTTGTTCAAATCCTGGGAATTGCTTCACCGTGTGATATGTGCTTCAGTGTGTGCATGGGACTCTGGGGACTAGAGTACCTCTGCTACAAGCCTTTAAAATAATTAATTTTTTTCATCTCCTTATCATCATGAGGATATTTGCTGCTCAGGTATCCTCTGCATGGCCATTCTCTGTTGTGTTGTGGGGGAGTTCTGAGTCATCCCTTCAGGGTACGTTATTCCGCCCCTGTCCAGACTCTGAAGAGGCAGTCTTGTTTTCTGCTTTGTCCTCTGAATCAAAAGCATTTCCCATGTATTTTCCCTGTTACACAGAAGTGAGCACTTCAGCTCTGCACTACAGTTCCAATTTGCCTCTCGAGGTCATTAACGTATCCTGCACTTCAGCGTTCCCTGTTGTTACATACGTGACTGTTTTCATTTTTTGCTGGAAGGGCTGCTCTGTGTCCCGAACATGTGCTTGTCACTTTTTCAGTAATGGCTTGGGGATGGGCTCTGGGGTCTTCCAAGGACCTGCCTGTGCAGATGCCTGGTCTCCAGGTGCTCTGCCCTGAGTTACACATCCCTGCACAGCACTGGCTCCTCCCAGTTTGTGCCAATCCCTGCATTTGGCAGTGGAGGTGAAACTGCTGGTGGGGGACTTCGAAACTCATGCCTAAGATCCCAGGGCCTCCAGGCTTCCAGCCTCCTCTTCACAGGAAAGGTCTGATCAGAAACATCTGAGATGTTCCTCTTAGAGGCCTTCAAGCTATCTAAGCCCTGCCAAATGGGTGATCTGAGATGAAGGATGTCTTGACTTGTCACCATCTTCTGTGGTGCTTCCATGAATTCTAACTGTGCCACTACTTGAGGAGCTGCCTCTTCTCACCTCTCCTAAACTCCTGGGTATGTGGCTTCACAACAGTGGATGATCTTGCAAAGTCTTCCCAAACTAGGAAACAAGAATGCAGTAATATTTCCTCTAAATGGGAAATGCTATGACTGAGGAAAGGAATGACAGAACACGAAAGCAGTAAGTATGATACCTAAGTTGCTGGTTCTTCCTGAATTTACTGCCTGAAAGGTTTCATAAGGGCTGAGGTTAAAAGGCAGTGGTTCAATACAGGCAGTAGATGTGCCATGTGTGGAAAAGAGTAGGATAATAATAAAAAAAGCATTTCTCACTGTCACGATCCGCTCACACAAGCGGGGTTCGTGATGGTTCGTTTTAGGGATCTCAGAGCGCAAAAGACACAGCGGGGGACAAACTCAGTTTACTCAATCACAAATGCACCTTTATTTAGTGCCAACAAATGCGATAGTAGGGAGAGAAAAAGAGAATAGTTAGAAAGACAGAAAAAGAGGGGAAGGGGGTTATAGCTACCAACATGGAGGGTCGAGTCCTCGAGGCTTTTGAAGATGCCTATAGACGTGAGTTTCTCCAGTGGGGTGATCACAAAAGTGAGCGGGGGTCTCCAGGGTTTTTATAGTCCTCTCCGAAGCGACAGGCAGTTGGCCAAACAGGTGGGGGAAATCATTGCAGTGTGTTCATTTAGAGAACCCAGAACAAGTCGGTCGTCAGCAGGTACAGCGTCAACCAGTACAAGTCAGCAGGCGCGGTCACTTCACCGTGACTTGCCCATTGTTTCTGCTCAGGTTCTGATGTTCCGATATGGGTGCTGGGTTTTTCCATCGAACACACCTGCAGGCAGCACTTGGCCAACATCCCACCTCAGCCAGGCCAGAACTCCTGTGTTGAGATTTTAAAGCCCCTTTTAGGGGTTTCAGTCTCTGTCCTTGACGATGGTCGTGAGGCAGATGAGGGATCTTCGGACCGTCTCTTACACTCACCCAGGAATCTCTTGAACTTGTGGTGTCACTTTCTTCCACTTGAAACACCTTAGTGTTGTTAATTTGAACCGTCTTTTCTACCCAGCCATATGGAATTACCCTTTCTCTTGTGTTGTGTGTGGCTCTGTTTCTTGTGGAGTTCCAACCTGCATGCTTTGTGCAGGTATTTAACCTCCCTGGAAGGATTTAAGGTACCAAACACATCAGAAGGATCTTCAATTCAAAAGAATTCAAAAGAAATACAGGTTTTAGCCTTCAAATGTAGTCTGAAAACAAACATTTTTGGTTTGACTTACTAGAAAAGGTGCCTGATATTTCATACAGAGGAAAACCCAGCCAGACTTGAAACCTGATCAGAACTTTCACCTTGAGATCTTACAAGTGAGCCAAAATCAAATGAAGGACTATAATAACCAGTAGACATAGTGGGTGGGTGAGGTTGCGGAGTAATGGACATACATTTTTAAAGGCCCTGGAGTGGCACAGGCTTGTATCCATAGCCACATCAGTACATTTAAGCCTGTAAAACAATGTATCAGTGCTCTTTGTCTTGACATTTTACCAATCTTCCAGCCACTCTCCGATCTCAGATTGAGAGCTAGACTATTTTTTTTCCAGCCTTTTTTACCTGCTGTCACAGAGTTTTCCAGTGAGATGTCCAAAAGGATGCTTACAATTTTTATGCTCTTACTATGCGTCAGAGCATTTCTTCCAATTTTCTTGCTTTTATCCCTGCTTGAAGTAATTTGTCACTGCTGAAAAATCATTACTGCCACTCCTCATTCACCTAGTTTTATTTGGCTTCTGCCAAAGCCCCTGGCCTATTTCAGTTCTCAGAAAATCCATTTTTAAATAAAAATGAGCCATGGGAATCTGGTAACAGAAATGGCCAAAAGAGCAGATCCTCTGAGATCTCTCATTTCCACCCGCCACCATGTGATGGAGGTCTTTTTGCACCTTGCTTACCATCTAGGCTGCTAAAACCAAGGAAATTAGATTTCATCTGTCTCTCTGCCACTGAGTTGTGCCCCATGGTATTTCATTTCTGCTGTGTGCCCTGTCAGATAGGGGCAAATGACAGAGAGAGAGGTTAATGCCAGCAATGAACTGCTTGTGCTCAGTGCTCAGTGTAAGGGTGCCCTTTCCTGACTCTCATATTCAGCTGTCACCCAGACAGCAGCAAAGCTGTGCTGCCGTTCAGCAAAGGCTGTGTCTCCCCGTGCTGGCTCTCAGGAGGCTGTGCCTGCACTGGGGTTTCACAGCACTGCCATCACCACGGCAGAAAGAATCCCACCTCTCCCAAACTTCACACTGGCACATCCCTGATCCAATCTTGCCTGGTGGCCAGCGCGTCATAAGCCCCACAAAGATGTACCAAGTTTGAGGGCTCACCTGCAACCGCCCAGAAATAGCTTAGAAGAATTGTGAGACACCTCATCAGGTGTGTTTTGTAAAGCAAAAGGTTTTAATTAAAGAGAAAATAACATATGATACAAAACAAGAACAACAGCCTTGCACAGATGTAGCGAAGCTCCATTACACCTGGCTAAGACACCCCAAAAAGCCCCCAGCTCCTCTGTGCTCATTCTTAAGTACTTAGTGTTTTAGGAGGGCTTTTGGCAAACTATTTTGCCCGATAGAAAATAGCTGCATTTCTGAGGAACAGCTACAGAGACCAACAGGTGCCTTTGTCCTTGAACTGGGCCAATCACGGTGAGAGAAGAGCAGGAAGTTCTGGTGTTTCCCCCTTAAAAGTTCAGATATAAACTGGAACCCTTTTCCTATTATGGAAAACATCTGCTTGGGTGTGGGAACGCAATGCAACACATCCCAGCATGCGGGACTGTGCTCAGCTGAGGAAACTCAGCCACCCTGGGGGCCCAGGCTGGAACCTGTGGCCGCTGCCTTTGATAGAGGAGGAAAACCCTATGGTCTGTGGGAACACTCCTTGCAAAAGCAGCCATTTCATCTCTAATCTCTCAGCCCTGCTCCTCTAGGGAAAATTACAAGTAATTTTGAAAGACAGGCCTAGGAATAAAAATTTATACTAGTAATGAAAAAAAAGGTAGTTTTATCTGAGGTATTGGTTTTGTGGTCAGTTTTGTAACCTCCCTTTACAGGTTGTAAATTATTTTTCTAGCTGTTACCCCTACAAGATAGCTAGCTGATCATCTCTTACCCTCTGCCTTTGCTGCACAAATGCCAGCTACCAGCTTTTGGTTTTTCCAGCTTATATACTTGCAGTTAAATTTTGAACCATTTTCTCAACTTGTGTTTAGCTTTGGGAAGTCAATAGCTTGTCCAGTTTTTCAGTTAATCTAGTAAAATATATGCCTACAAATGCAACACTTGTCTGGACTTTATATTTTTAAGGAGCTTCTCTTGATTATGAAATAAAGCTATTCTGAAGTTCTAACATCATGCAATGGAATATGTGCAGTCATATTATGAAGTGACTGCCCTGTCACAAACCAGAAGTCATCAGAGAACCTGTATCTTGTTGTGGAACTAGTTATGGAAGTGTGGTAAAGCAAGAGGAAGTCAAACTGCATGTAAAGATAGCATGAATTCAAATAACAGGTGAAAAAAATTCAGTGTGAGAGAAGTTGAAGGTATTTGGATAATGATTTACTCTAATTCATGGCATCCTCTTACAGCTCTTTCTTTGGTTATTAGAGTTACACAAAAATCACACACAGAACCAAAAAAACCCCTCCACCACCCAGGAAAAGTCTCAAGTGTCTTCAGAGTGTTTAATTTTTGACTTTAATTTCCGAAATGACTGTAGTCAAAAGTTTCATTGAAATTCTGGTGAGAATCTGAGTTTAAAAGCCTGAATGCTAAAGGAATTTAGGCACCTAGATGAAAACATGAAAATTCAAAAGAGTTGATACACCACAAATGTATTCAAAAATGCAAACATGAGATCTATAGGATCATGTGTCTATATTGCCAACACTGCCTTTTAAAAAAACCCCAAATCCCCAAACAATTTATTGATCTTCTGAAACTCCAGTGTGCTTTTAAATACATTATTAAAATATATAAATTTAATAAATTATTTTACTTTGCTGAGTTCCTACCTGAAGTGCTGAAAGGTTCATTTATGATGATGTATCATTCTTCAGTTTTGTTAGATATGTCATTCCATTAAATCTATTTCTGATTGAACTTTGATAAATACAGCACTCTTGATTTCTTAGAAAACTGAAGAACAAATGTCAAATTCTAGGTATTCACAAAAAAGCTTCTTCAGCAGTGGACCTTGGCTGATAAAGTTTGACATCCCCGTATTTGGAAAATTATATTTAACTAAAGCTATTTTGAACAACGTTGAAGTAGATGAAAGCTGCATCTATTAAATCATGCCATATTTTATAATGCTTTTATAGCTGCTGTCAATTGGTCTAAAAGTCAGAAAAACTGCCTGGAAGATGAGAACATTAAGTTCCTGGTTTCTGGTTCATTACTGAATGCAAGCAATCACCCTATTACAGGAATGGATAATTGAAATGTAGAGCTATAGATTAGCTGAAATGTGAGCAGTGGCATTTTTTTTTTCCAAAAGCACCACTGTTATGCCCTCTTCCTCTCCCCTCTCAGGATTGCACTGGATTGCAGGCCAGCCAATTAGAGACATTAACAGCTCATCTGGGCTGGAAGGAGTCAGGAGAAAACGGACATTTTTGTGATCTTTGTTTCAAATGCTCTGTCTCTGTGGGTTGAATGTGATAGTCCAATTAACACAGAAACAGGCTTATTTGGCAGTCATCTTGTTCTGGTTTATAGCAATGATTTTGAGTAAAAAATGTGTCCACGTACCTGTACCTCCGTGTTAATGGCCAGTGTAGGCTGACTCTCCAGCTGGAAAAACAGGAGCAGTGAATCAGACCCATACTTCATTATGAAGGATGGCTTGAAGCACTCTCAGTAGAAAACAGGACCATTGTTTCCTATTCCATTACAAGCACAACTAGGAACAAAAATAGGTTTGCTATGAAATGAGTTATTCTATTCTCCCTAGATGGGTACTAACAGTTTGAAATTTATCCTAGACATAGCACACCAGAAATATGCTTTTCAAAAATAGGAGGTATTGTCAGAAAGAACAAATTTCATCACTGATTAAAAAAGAAACACACACAGAAACACCTTTTTATCCAGCACAAAGGCACTTCAGACACTCAATCTAATATCTGAAGATATTAGAATTATTGAAATCAGGCACTGAATTTAAGAGGAAAATATTATTTTCCTTTTCCTGCTTTCAAAACAGATACTACTGTCTAGTACAATTCTCTCTGAATGAACAGGAGAGAGCTAAAAATAAGCATTAATTCATTGCATGAGGGATACTGGAGCAAAAACTATCGTACTGGAAACTCAGATTCATTCTTTATCTTTTTTTTCATAGGATGAGCTTTTGTTCTACACTGAACAATTTTTTCACCCACATCTACGTTTGAGCTTCACACTGACAATATGAACATAGAAAAAGAGGTTGAAAAAGAGATTGAAATTCATTTCCTAGTCCTCAAACTTAATCAAGATCCTATAAAAACATGAATAAAATGTTGCTCAAATGATAGAATGAGGAAATCCCAAAAGTGCCAAGTTTTCTAAACGTTCTACTTAAAATGCTAAAAAAGAAAAATGTAGACCATCTCCACTTTGTTTGTTTAACAACAGGCTGTTCACAACACTGGTTCAAAATGAAGTAGTGTGTTGGGTTCTCACTCCTGCAGCACAGTCCTCCAGAAATCCAGCCAGCCGCTGCAGAAGCACTGCCACCATCTCGGCGATGGGGCGGCATCAGCTGAGCAGCAGGCTCTGCCCCGGCTCCTTGGTGGCGATATCTGGGGGGACTGATGCTGGGGACAGCAGTATCCTGCCTGCTGTGCCCCGGAGGTGCAGCCAGATTTGCGTTACAAGAGTTCTAGTGAGAGGCTTGGTTTGCCAGATTGCATCTTGTTGTTGTTCCTCTCTTCTGGCACCTTTGTCTGCGAAATTTCGTAAGGATTAGTGATTCACCTAATGCTGTTTGACATTAGTGTAAAGATTCACATTTGTTATTAATAGAGAGGTGTGGGCCGAAACTCTGATTGCTGGCAAACCTCTAATTTGATATTTTCTTTCTTCTGGAAGCTTTAATAATACCTAAATGACCGGCAGTCTGGACACCAGCTAAGGTCCTGCTCAGTTTTGGCGGGACAGATACTAAGCTTTTCACTTCAAAAAGTGCAAGCTCAGGGCACTGTCACCACTATACGGTTTGACTTTTCACTGGTGTCTAAAATAGTTTGTGCCCTTGACTACTTTGTAAGAGGGTAATTTCTTCCATTAGCAAAAGTGCATGCAGGCCTTTGAGGCTCACTGCAGCTCCTCCTGGGACATAATCTCTTCTCTGAAAGCCGCGGCTACAAATGACAACGCGAGCCTGGCAGCCCCTCGGTGATTTTAGGGAGCAGCAGGCGGAGGGGCAGCTCCGAGCAAAGCCTTGGTTTTTCCTCACCGACGACTGCGCACAAGGACCATGAGAACGCCCTGGCAGAGCCTCACACGCCTGTCCGAAGGGGCCAGACCTTCCTCCGTGAGCGGAACCGCTCATTTGATGATAAATCAAGGAGGGATTTCTGCCCAAGAGCGGAATCGGCGGTGCCGGGTGAGCCCATCCACCCCCCGCGGCAATTCCCTGATTGCTCGGCCGCTCCCCTCCAGCGCCAGCTGCGCTCCGCTGGCGCTCCTGCTTCTCCCTCCCTCCCTCCACGGCTCTCAGGGGGGCTCTGCTGCGCTTTCCTCGCCCCATCCCGCCTCAGTAATCGGCGCTGCTTCTCGCCGTCATTTGTCCTCATCTGAAGTTTAAATACATCCCTCTTCAGAGAAAAGCAAAATAGCTTCTGAGTAGCTCCATTCACAACTCAAATTTTCTTACGTCTCCTCCCACCTCTAGTCTGGACAGCATTCTTTCCAGTTATTCACGTATTTTGCTAATTTAACTATGTCTGGTAAGTCATGATGATAGGTGGAAGTGGAGATGGGAACAGCATTTGCTACAGCTGTGAGCTTATTTCTCTCTGGGTTTGGATATACACACAGAGCAGAGCTTTGAGAAGGGTTCACGTAGTTAAACCTCTAACTTTCTTGTTACTCCTGCAGGATGGTGCACTTACACTGAAAATCTGTCTGGAAACAGAAACCCTTAGAACCACTCTGAACCCCTTCAATCCAAGGGCAGGATTTGTTGTGCCTCTGCTCTGATCCTCTAGTATGAACCAAAGCTATTTAGGGTGCATTTCTGACAAACAGTGTTCTCTAAAATTATTATGGTTTGATTTTACTTTTTTTTTTTCCTGTCAGCTTTGTCAGGCTCCTTTTCCTTTCTCCTTTTTCTTTCAAAAACTGTAACTGTACTTTTAGGGCATCTTCTGCAAATTCATTTCTTCCTTGCATCCCTGGTTCCATTTCTGACTCTTGTTATGTGTCTAATCTGTGTGGCTGCTGCAGAAGAGATAAACTGAGTACTTTTTTGTTTCAACCTATTTAATGGGGAGCTAAGCTTTTGTTATTCTTTTAAACTTTATAGACTGTGTAATAGTTCCTTCAAGCTAGACTGGCAGTGAGAAGACTGAAAGATTAATGCCAGCAGAATGTGTCTTCTGCACATAGTGAAACATTTCACTGGAGGAGATGCTGCATCCTTGTGTCTGAAGCCAGGCGGGCATGGGAAGACAAGGCTCAATGCCAAGCAGCCCTGGGGTTATCTCCTGGCCACTGCCTTTTCCCAGGGCCTCCCCAGTGTCCCCAGAGGCAGTTTGGCTCTTTCAGCATCAACCTTCTGGTGCCTGGCTAAGGGACCCTGGCCTGAAAATCCAGCCCCATTTCCCACCTGGACAGTGAGCTGGGGTTTCCTTTGTGTGGCAATCTGGTCAGGTTGGTTTTGCTCTGAAGAGGTGTCAGTATATCACTGGGAGGTTTTTCCAGGTTCAAAGGGAGCTTGAAAGCCTCTCCATTACGTTCAATAGCCTTTTGGTTTGGTTGGAGAGCCAGAGATAAAAATTCAAGCCTCCTTGCAGAAAATGTCACCCCTTTTTGCTCCATTACATATTTTCTCCCTTGGGTGGTAAACTCACAAGTGGACAGGACAAGCTGCATTGCTGTCTCAGACAGCCAGGAATCCTTCCATGGCATTTCCTTAGTAAGTTCTTAATTTTCCACTTGTGTAATTTCCATGGCATGTTCCTTACCTGGCTTCACACTGTCTTGGAGAAGGCTGTCCCTGCCAAGTCCTGAGGCTGCTGTGAACCAGGGCTGTGGGGCTCATGGAAGGGAGCTCTCTCTGTCTAGAAGCATGTATTCCTGATCTCTTAAACTTTAGAGCTTCTTTGAAAGAACTTCCTATTTAAAAATACTTGTATGAACAGGGCTGTCTCTGACACTTACCTGAGGAGCACTCCTGGCTGCCATAAAGATCTTAGCTTTTGGTGTCCCTGCAATACTGAGGGACGAGCCAGAGTAGGACATAACAAGGATGATGGCTGCAGAAAAGAGGGATGGGTTGAAAGGAGAATTTGAATTTTCTTTTTATTTTCAACACAGAATTTTTTATTTTTTATTTTTTATTTTTTTTTTTAAAGCAACAACACAAAAGGCATGATCTCACCCGCCCTTTACCAGGGCAACATAAAATGTTATCCTCAGTCAGTCAAGGGCACAAACTACGAAATGAGTTTCCCCATTTTGAGTATTTCCAATATTATTATGACAGTAGATTAAATGTCAAGGACCCTGGGTGTTTTATTAGTATCTATAATGAGTTGAAAGACATGAAGTCACTTTATAGCATGGGACTGGGTTGTCTATTGTTAGCATAAGCCTGAATTGCTTTCATGATGGAAACCAGAGACAAACTCAGAGATACAGAAGCTGAGGTTCAATTGGGGACTCTTGAAGGCAGTAGAATTTTCCTGATTTAGTGTAACCATAGATTTGGCCTTGGGGAGGTGGGTCATTTTAAGTTATAGTCTCCTGCCAGTGCTTGAGGATCCCACAAACAGCTGTTTCTTTCTTGAATTTGTGTGATTTAATGAAACACAGGACAGGTTTTTCTGCTGGTAAAAGGAATACTTGTCTACTGTTGATTTTGTTTGCTGTGATTACCATCTCTTTCAATCCCATTTGCAGATGACTTACAGCATTTAACTTGTTTCCCATAGGTGGTTCAGACATCAAGGCAGGTTTTTCAGCCTCTCATCCATCTGTGTTGACCTACATCTGTTCTCTCACTGTGCTTCAGTCTCACTCTGGACTTGCAGATCTCAGTTTGCCACCCTAAGCTTCCCTTATGGTCCCTGGAGAGCAGGAGGCACAGTCAGGATCTGAGAAATGTCAGAAGTCTACTGCAGGAGGAGGTGAACACAGGGAATGAGTATTTCACACAGTAATTAAGGATGGTTTGAAATAAAGAGAAAACACAGGGTTTTCTTTGCTGCTTAACTAAATTACTTTTTATCACAGTCTTCAGTAACCCAGGAGGGACAAGAGACAGCTCATGCTCTTGGCTCCTTGGTTCCTGTGGTGCCCAAGAACAAACAGCTCAGCAGAGAGAGTGCCCCAGGGCTAGGCTGTCAGGACGTTCTCCTTGCAGAGAACATTGTGTCTGTATTTCTAACCAGGAGAGCCTGGTTTTGAGCTATCAGAACCTAGGAAACTTGAAGTGCAATGTGAGGGTGGCCAGGACCAGCCCTCCCCTGCTCCCCAGCTTAGTGCTGTAGGGAAGTGATTCTGGGAGCTGTTCCTCATGGAAAGCACCCAGTTGTCCCCACTCCACCCAGGCTGTGTGCAAGAAGGTGACCCAAAGGGTGAGCCAGGAAGCACTGTGTCTCTGGACTGAGTGAGAGGAGGGGGCGCAAGTAGATAAAGCTCAGCAGCCTGGGCTGAAGTGTAGGATAAGCTTGCTATGTGGGTAAAGCCTTAGGCGTATTCTTAGCTGCCAAATGATTATTTTGGTAGCCACTTTTAGGAGAGTCAGTGTCCTTCAGAGAGCTGTGTCACTGCTTTCCAGGACAGCCAAGGTTTTAGGCCAAATTTGCCATTTCTTCACTTAACAGGGAATGCTCTGTATAGCCTTGGAAAAAATACTGTCTGCAGCCTGTGCTTTTGGAAGGAGAGTGTTCAGAGGTCACTCCTGAGGCCTGGCTGCCTCCACCATAACATGCAGCAGCATCACAATGTTGATACTAGGCAGACAAGATGCTCCAGTGACTTTCTAAGAAGGCTGAAATGTCACTTTTTGCAAGGGAAGGTTAGATTTGTGTGCTGCCTGAACACTGACAATCATCAAGACCATTCAGGCCAGCTGCAGGCCCTGGACCTCACAGTGCAGGGACAGAACACTGATGGATTGCCCCATGTAGGATGATGGAAGGATACTCACTCAAGCTCACTGCTGCAGGAAAGGTCTTCCTCATGAGCAGGAGAAACATGAGACACTGAAGTTAAGAAGAATAATGTGGAAATGGAAACAGAACAAAGGAGTATAACAACAGCATGTAAAGAGAAAAATGTGTCTAGGTGATGTGGCAGACTGATGTGATGTGATCTAGACTTGGACTCTGCCAGATGGCTGAAAAGAGATGGCATTATTAGTCTGTGTGAAGAAGGACAATATTTTCAAATCTGACACAGTCTTGGCAGCTCTAGGCTGAGTTAGAGATAATTTCTAGTCCTAGAGAGGAAAGCTTGAGGAACAGGCTAAGCCCAAGTTTCTTCTCGGTTTCTGTTCTATCTGGTTCTCCCTGGCTTTTTGCCCATTTCAGCCTGCTTCCCCTGAAATTTTCATAGGTTCTTTAAAAAAAAATCTCTTTCTATGCACCAAGTCATGACTCGTTTGAAAAATAACACATGGCACAACGAGGTAACCCATCCTCAGGAAACTCAGCATAGAATGAGGTTAAATAGGCACCGAAAGTCGTTTTCTAGATGGAAATTTTACTTCCTTTCACATAATCCCACAAAAATCTCTTCTAAATAATCTCGGGGTCTTCCCCATACCCTTACCCAGGTCCTATGTGAGCCCTCCTCGTCTGATGAGAGAGGCCAAAACCTTCACACACCTGAATGCAAGGTGAAGGGAGCTTTGCTTGAAGAGGGTACCAATGTAGTTCTGTTGTTTGACCAGTGGGAGGCCCTTAAAGACCATCAGGTTTTCAGTGTCTATAAAATTAAGCGTGGGATTCATGATTCGTGTTCTTTATCTGCAGACCTGCAAGTTCTTCAGAGATTTTTGAGGAGCAGCTCTGGTCCCAACTTTACAGACTTGAGATAGAGGGGTGAGAGGACTTTGGAGTAATTATAAAATACGGAAATTACAATAATTTGAGAGATTTACAGAATATGGAGTAGGGTAATGTCCCTTCTCTCATAAATAGTAACATAATTCTCATACACTTTTATTGTTGCTTTCTTAAACATTTGGTTTGCCCTCAGAGTTGCTTAAGGAAACTATACTTTAGAGAAATTTCTTTCATTTGTTCCCATGTTCTTTAAAAAACCAAACCCGCTGTGATTAATTTCATTCTTTTCTGGCTCCAGACAACCAAATATTCAACAGAAGTATTTTGTCCCTTTCCTTTGAACAATTTCTTCAAACACTGAGCTATTGTTGTAACTTTCTGGATCACCTCCTCTGTCTTCTATTTGTTTTATTGATACAGCTTTAAAGCACAAACCCTTCTGTTCAAGGCAGTCCTCTTAGCAGCCGCGATTTAACCTGGAAATGTCTCTGCAGCCCTTTGAGCTAATTTATCTTCTAGTAAGAAATGAAAACCTGTTGGGAGTTACCATCTTCTGTAAATGGGCTGAACTTTGGTCTCAGCTGCATCCAAAAAACCCTTCCTGTGATCATATCAGTCTCTCCAAGACCTCTCCAAGCTGCAGAGTATGTCAAACAAGGAAAACACCGTAGGATGAATGCCAGATTTCCTGCTAGACAAAACATCCATATTTCAACTCTCACAGAAATATCTGTTTATCAAGATGATGGTAACATCCACATTGATCTGTTTGCCAAGCTTCAAATGGTACATTTTTATATTATTAGATAAATGGAAAATGCACAGGAACAGCATTACACACTATGAAAAAATATACCCTGAGTGGAATAACAAAAAAGGATTGTAATTTTCCAAGTCTCCCTGTGAAGGTTTGTGAAGTGATTTATGTAAGAAAAGAATATTTTTCCTTACATGTTCAGGCTATGATACAAGAATTCAAAATGGTTGCAAATATATAGAAATTGATTGATGTTTTAATTCATTACAGCCCTTGCAGTCTCTGTTTATGGAAAAAGCCCTTAACTATCAGACTGTAAAACTTACTGCTTCTGTTGGCAGCCTCAGTTTGACCCTGATACGATGGAAGGTTGAATCCCCAAAATTCATTAGCAGAAGGAAAAATGAGTGTTGCAATCATATTAGCTGAAGTGACTACTCTGTAATGAATGATCGCTCTGAAAAACAAAGATCTGATTTGATATGGTTTTAACCAATCATGTTTCACTGCTCCCCAACTTTTCCCATTCTGGGACTAGTGACATCCTGGCTTTTGTACATGCCTGGCACTGGCAGTCTTAGCTTTTTGTTATTATGTCCTTGTTCTATTAAATGACAGGCTAACCAAGGGAGTTACAGGAAGCTTCTCTTTTCTGTCATCCCCAATCAGACTTCAAGAGTCAAAAAGGGTCTTAGAATACCCTATTGTGTTTTTTTAGCTTCCTACCTTCTAGTTTGCTTTACCACCTGAGTTTTTATGAGCTTCTCTGGGGAAATGTAAGTCTTTACAAGTGATATTTTAACATAAAACCCAAGAGTTGTTCTGGGGTTTTCCTGGTATAATTCTTTGTCAAAAATCTTGTCATATTTGATTCTTTGGTATCACAGAGACCTTCTCTTGAGTCCCCCATGTATGTAAGGACACAGCTTACTCAGGAGTTCCCAACTATGCTGTTTTATCTGGTTCCACTGCTGACAGAAAGATGGAGTGGTCTTGGTCTCACTCGAGTCTACTTGGTCCACTTCACATACAGGCTTACTGACCAAAAACCTAACCAAAAAACCCCCAGGTTCTTATATATAAGAATTCAGATCATCCATACAGTAAATATAAAGTCATTAAAAAACGTCATTAAAAAGAAATTTGGCTTAATAGTAGAAAGCCTCTGTAATAACTTGCTCTCTTCTCCTTGGAAGTACCTGAGATATGCCCGGAATTCTGAGTTGTGGTCAGCCTTGCAGCAGCATTGCCCTCTTCTCAACACTGTCTTTGCTTCTGACAAGTGCTTATCTCTGCCTTCCCTTCCTCTCAGTAACTTACAAATATGATTTGAGGATACAAGCACCCAAATCCTATCCAAAATCATCTTCTGCAGTGAATATAGGTAATTTCTCCTCTAGCTTCTAGTGAGCTGATCATGTAAGTGCTGTTACTGGTCTTGCTAGGTCTGAGCACTTGGGATGCCTTATGGCTGGTGTGCCTTCATTCTCAGCCAGTGTGCCTGTCTGCTGATTCCTCACTTTCTGCACCAGCCCCCTCACCAAGACTACCTGTGTTTCAAATCTGCCATCAGATAAATTTTGTTTAAACATGCAAACTTGTGATTTAGATACATTATCAGATTTCTACAGGTGTGCCCAGTGCACATGAACAGTTGCTTTGCCTGTGGAGTTGCCATTTTTGCCCCAACTCCTCCTGAGTGTGCCTGGGTTGCCAGGGAGCAGTACGCTGCAGGCTGGCTGCTGTGGCAGAGCACCAGCCATGAGCTGCCTTCTGAAATGTCAAACAAGCAGCAGTCACTTTCCAGGGATAGACACCTTTTCTTAAATAGATAAGAATCCATCATGGCAACGGATGAAATTTTATACCAAGGAAAAAAAATCACTTGGCTGCAAAAAAAAATTGACAGCAAAAAGAATACATTATGGTGTTTTACTTTTTAACAGAGAGAAAAGTTGAGAAGGCTTTAAAAGTAAAAACCATGCTTTAAAAATGAATCTTCATCACCTCTTTTCTGTTTATCTTCTGCTTAAAGAAATCTAGCCTTTACTTTAAAGAGCTTTGCAGTATATACTTTTTCTAAAGCATTCAAATCCTAAAGACTGGAAAATGTTCCAAATGAAATGTTAAGTCTCTTTATCTAACTCTCATTTCATGTCAATGAGATAAATGTTAGTGACTCTCTAAAAACTTGAAATATATTTCAATTGGTAGATTTATATTAGGTGTCTTTAAACAATGTTTCATTTAATTACTTCCTGATATCTTTTTTTATGTGATTGTAATATACAAAGGAGTCAGCTGAATTCTCCAGTCAGTATAAATGTTAATTGACAATACATTAGCAAATACCTCACTGAACTCAGCAACAACTGCTTCCCTGAGGTTTTAAAGAAGAAAAGTTTATTGCCTGGGAGAGAGAATGGGCTATTAGGCGCTATAGATTCTGTTCAAGGACTA
This sequence comes from Chamaea fasciata, assembly GCF_029207755.1. Taxonomy (NCBI): domain Eukaryota; kingdom Metazoa; phylum Chordata; class Aves; order Passeriformes; family Sylviidae; genus Chamaea; species Chamaea fasciata. The sequence continues at coordinate 99,794,795 of NW_027094087.1, read as the reverse complement.
ATCTGATGCTGAGTTTCTATTAAAATGTTGGAGCTTAAAATCACTTCTCAGAAAATAATTGAATAAAAGAAAGTTACAGCTCCAAATCTATCAGATAATTTCCTGAGAGCTCTAGGCAATTTCCAGCTTTACATCCTGTAGGCTGTATAAGCAGGAGCTGGTGGTATGATTCACATCAGCCCATAACTCTGCCACTTGAATGAGAAGAGAGTAGCTTCAGCCACATCAGAAGGAGGCCCCAGGAACCCTCTCTTCATGGAAAAAGCACTGCTTTTGGAGGGGTTCCTCCAAGTCAAGCAAAAAATACTTTCTTCATTTCCTGCTTCACACTGAGAGCTCATCCAATTTCTTTGTTCACCTCTGCAAGGAAGGAAAAGAGGGACTCTTCAAGAGAGGAGAAAAAGAGCAGCCTCAGTGCCTGTGATGACACCTGGGTTGTTCCTGCAGGGGTGATGTGGAGGGGACCAGTGCTTCCATGGGAGAGTGGGTGTTTGGAGTATGTGGCACTGGAGCTTGGGGGAGCAGAGCAGAAATAACGAGATTTAGGGGCTGCCGCATCACAACTGGTGAATGGACTGTGATACCTGCTTTCTTTTTAGACTTTCACAAGGTTTGTCTATAAACAGATTTGTTCAGTTTATTTCAAAATCAAACAGATTACAAGAATGAGAGCTTGCACCTTTTAAATTAACTTTGCTCTTACATAAGCTGTTGGATTTATGACAGTCTTAAGTAGAGCTCAATGGTAGTTTGGGAGATAAGGGACTTCTCCCAAAGTCAGTCTCCTTTCAAGGTCAGTCTTCTGTCAGAAACTTAATCCCTCCTAAAAATAATTCAAAATAAAGCATACAAAAAAGGGCAAAGATTGAAATGATTATTATTTCCTGCTTGTGTTCTGTTTGGCTTTTTCTTTGGTTTCTTAATCTTTCTTTGATAGAAAAACATTTTAAAATGCTGGCAGTATATTTAACTTGTCTTTAATTTTCACAGATGTGGCGGAAAGACAATGCAACAACAACAAAAGAGGCAAAACTTTCTATGATTTAGGATTGAAACCTTCAGTTTACTTACTTTACTTATTTTTATGACAGTGATATGTGTTTATTAAGGAGATTATCTGGCACTCAGAACAGAAAGACCCACTTTAGGCTGTCAAAGAAAGGTAGAAGCAAGTCAACAATTGATTTTTTTGAACAGATTACGATTCACTTATTGCAATATGAAAGAATAACAGAAATATTGAAAAAAAAGTAATTTGTGACTCCCACATTATGAGTCAAAGCTTTTTAGGCAGTTTCATGCTTGGGTCTTAAAATAAAGTCACTTTTACATTAAGTCTGTGGTTTTTTCAACATTTCTGTGCATACTCAAGGTCAGTATACACTCTTACATATACTGACACATACTGTTTTTGCAGATGCCACAGTTTAAATTGTCACATTTAGTTCATAATCAGCATGCTGACATAACACATTTATAATCTAACCACAACACAAATAGTCTATGAACAGCCAAAACCAGATAAAGGCTTTCTATATTAAATACAGGATTTATTTCTCCACATAACAATTTTCTCGCGTTTATGTTTTTACTTTTCCCATTTTTTCCAGTTTGTGTTTCAAGTACATTTATTTGTGCTTTCATTCTTCTGGCAAATTCGATCTTCTCCATGCTAGTAATTCCAGAGAATCTTCAAATCCTTAAATCACTGAATCAAAATTCTGTGACAATTTAAAGTGGTACCAAACAAACTGCAAGCAAGTGGTTGTTACCTGCATGCCATTACCTGTATAGAAAAAACGTGTTAACACAGGGAGAGCAGATACCCCAAGGTGAGAGTCATATGATTAAAATTAGCTATATACATGTTTCAAAGGACTCCAATTTGGAAAATTACTGCTAGCTCGTGTCCCAATATTATGTGCCAAAGATGTTGATAAATACTTTCAACAGAGAAAGAAAACACACAGCAGAAATAAAATATTCTGTAGCTAGGTTGCATAAATGGTCAGAAAAACTAAAATAAATCATTGTGCACAAGTTAAACTGTTATTTCCCTTCCCTCTTCCCTCTTCCCTCTTCCCTCTTCCTTCCTGCATGTGTCTAACCTGTAATTGCATGTGCAATTTTCAGATTTGAAAGTAATGTAACTGTTTTGTACCTTAAAAAATAATGAAGAAATAGTGGCTGTTTGTGCTCCTACATAATGCTGAAAATGTTTCTTAAGAATAGGCTTAATCAGATTTGTACAGCTGAGTATGTCAGACATTCATCTATCAACATATGCAGATTTGATTACCTCAGGTGAAATCCCCTACTGGCAGGGAATTTACATTACAGAGTATTTCTGTATTCTGTGGCTGGCATGTGTAATTGTCAGATGGAAATTAGTGTGCAGTTTACTGAGGCTAGCCCTAATACCCCCTACAAAAGGCTGTTTACGCAACACTGAAGGTATCTAATTACATCAGCACTGCACCAAAGTACTCTCTGCATCATATTGCAATTTTACATTATTTTTTAATCTTCCACTATGCCTAAATAAAGATATTCTAGTCTTATTTTCTAAAGCACAAGATTGTCAGTTATTAATCTGATGCATTTGTTTTCTGCTTATCAAGAAAAATGTTGTTATACCACCAATGTTTTCAAATCAGTAAAGCTGATAAATAGCTGATGGCTATCAGCTGCTTTGTCTAAGTTACCCATTACTTTCTACTTGTTCTTGTGAGGATAACATTTTCTTGCTGGTCAGTGTAACTCTTATTTCCAGAATCTGTGCCTGTGTGTCAAGATTCAGTGTATGACCAAGGCAGCTCCTGTAGCCTTTAGAAACCTGCCCAGTTTTGGACCTGCCACCAGACCCAAAGCAGATACAGGTTTGTTTTTTTTTTTTTTTTTTTTTTTTTTTTTTTCCCTTGTGGCAGAACACTCTTCTTAGGTCTGTCAAAGTTTCACCTTAGAGGCTGGTCATGGGTTGACACTCCAGGTGCTTCTCACACAGACATCTTTGAGCACAGAGCTCCAGCTGGGACATTCTGCAGCAGGGCCTGGAGCTGTGCTCATCCTCTATGGGGTTACACTGCTGCTAAAATGCTGTTTCCCATGGTTCCCATTGCTTTGAATGGGGACCCATGTCAGGCTCCCTTCTCTGCCATTGTCTCCAAGGGGGTTTGGTCTTTCTGCTCTGGGTGAAGGAAAGTCCTTCCTCTTCCCTGCCAGGGCTGCAGCTCACACTACTCAGTCCCCAAAGGAGTTCCCTGGCCCTAGGATCCTTTGGGTGTCCATCCAGCTGCCCATAAGTTGCAGAGACAGGGGACAGCGTGCAGTAGAGGCTCCTGGAGGAGATGCTGAGTATCTCTGGGGGTAGGAGTGTGAAGTGTGTGAAGCACCCAGTCAGGAGGAGAGAAGCTTGCTGGCCATGGGCCCAGGTCAGGGAAAGTGCTTTCCTCTAGGTGAGCAGGCATGAGGCTTCTACTGACCCAGCATTATCCTACCCTCACAGAGAAAGGGGTAATTCAAGTAAGTATTTATTTATACAACAATGGGTGCAGATTAGGATGATGGTGGGCTTCCCAGGGGGTGAGAGAATCCAATCACAAGATGAAAGACTATGTGGGAAAGATTGTGCTCATGGGTTCCCACCTGCTGCTGTTGCTCAGTTTACAACCATAACCTCTGCCAGTATTTCTGCCACTTGAAATCACAGCCTATGCTGCAGGAAGCCAAGTGGCTTTGCCTTTCCAAACTGTACCTCTTCAGAACCACCCTCAGCAGCCTCAGCTGGCTCTTTGCTTGAGTGCTGGCTCACTGATGAAAATGCACCTCAGCATTGCCAGTCACAGCCTCCTTTGCAGCTCACGCTGGTTGTGCCCCACCCCTTCCTCTGTGTTGTAATCCTTACAGTCTTATTTGGCAGTTACTTGCCCTGAAACTTAATCACACCTACAATATATCATGTATATTTTATCTTATTAGCCTGCAATTTGCTGCTGTCTGGCCGTGTCCCAGCAGATGATTTATGCCCCAGAAGTGTTATTACCCTTGCTGAGAACTGACATTTCATACTGTTTTAGCATAGGCTTGTTGAGCTGAATGTCATACGTGCTTTAGCTCATCATCATGCCTCAGGCTGAGCTGACCAGCAGCGAAGGTATAGAGCCTGTATCAGGTACAAGCCTGGAAACACCTCAGTGGGGTCACCTCCAGTCACACATCTGCAGGGCCCTCCTATTGCAGGCTGCTCCCTCCTCCTCGCTTCTGTTCTAGCTCAAGGGCTCTAATTTGCACTTCGGAGCCACACAGAGCTCCCCTGCTGGGCTGGCTTTGGCTGGAGTAATTTTCTTCAAAGTAGCTAGTATGGGGCTGTGTTTTAGATTTGCACTGAAAATAAGGTTGTTAATACAGAGATGGTTTCATGATTGCTGAGCAGCATTTGCACAGTCAAAGCCTTTTCTGCCCCTCACCCCAACCCAGCGGCGAGAGTGCTGGGGGTGCACGAGGAATTGGGAGTGGACACAGCCAGGACAGCTGACCCCAACTGAGCACAGGAATATCCCACACCACATGGCATCATGTTCAGCCTAGAGAGCTGGGGGAGAAGAAGGAAGGAGAGGATGTTCAGAGATACAGCATTTGTCTTCCCAAGGCACCCATACATGGAATGGAGCTTTCCTGGACGTGGCTGAGCACCTGCTTGCCCATGGGAAGTGGTGAATAAATTCCTTGTTTTGCTTTGCTTGGGCAAAACTTTTGCTGTACCTATTAAAATGTCTTTATCTCAACTTACCAGTTTTATCACTTTTGCTGCTCTGATTTGACCCCCCATCCCACTGGGTGGCTGTGTGGGGTTGAGTTGGGGTTAAACCACAACATCTGCTCCATTTCTAATTTCTGTGAAAGAGTTCAGATGTTGGCCTAATACCAAAACTTTAGCTGTCAAGTATTATTGTAGTGCACTGCACATCGGATGGTGAATTTGTGGAGGAGCTCTGTCTCATCAGATAATCCATACCATGGACTATCTCCCAGAGAATTCTCTCCATTAAACACACTGTGATGAGCCTGATAACCACATATTAGTCCTTCTAATCCATGGATGCTCAAACCCTACCATCATGCCACTGATATTCCTTTAAGGTGCACTTGTTTTAGGCTCCAGGATTGAATGAAGGATACTGCTCCGAAGTTACAAAGTTGTTTCAAGACCTCTCCAGAAGTAATTAGTTTCAGTGAAGGTTGGGTTTCATATATAGCCAAAGAATCTGCTTTGGAATAATTACAAAGCCTGGACAACCTGAACATATTACAATCTGGAAGAGACACCTTGGAAAGCACATTGTCCTGGTAAATGTCAGGTACCCTGTGCAATCTGAAGTGCCTCAGTTGACTTTTCTTGAAATTGGACAGGACATATTTTTATCCCAAGCCTGTAAAATTTCAGACTAAAAACACAAACAATGTAAGAATTGATTATTCTTCTCTAAAACAGAGAGAAAATACAAATTATGATACTTCCCAAGAACAGACAATCCATCCTTTTCTCCAAAATGTTCAAATGATTTATCATCCAAACAAGTTGATATCAGAGGCTTTCCTTCTGATTTAGAATAGTCAATTCACCTTTAAATCCAAAACTTTTGAATTGAATTAAAAGTCCTTATTCAGAGATTGATGAAATGACGTATGTGGGCGGCTTCATAATTCTGTAATGTTATCCAAATGGGAAATTCCACCTTCCTGCTGAAAAGCTTGTCTTCATGACGGCATTTTTCTATAAAAAATATCATGCACAAATTCAAAAAGGTTTCATCTATGGTATTTTCTTATATAAAGTTAGGATAGATAAGAGGAACAAACTGTATTTATATTGACTGTGAAACAAATGATCATGTCCAATCTTTGGGGATATTTATGTTTGTATTCTATTTCATTATATCCAAGTATCATATCTATAAATACACATGATTACTTTTCTGTCAGAAGGCCATGTTACACTGCAAACCAACATAAAAAACCAAACCAAACCAATCCTCACCATTATTAAAGATCTTACTAGGGCTACAGCTGTGGAAACAATTTTTTTCCTAATAAATCTTGTAAATAACAAATATGATGCTCAAAAAAATGTTTCATATTTTCTGATATCATCTAATGTCTACTCAAAAAATCAACCTTTCTGTAGGATTCTGTGAAATTACTTTCTGGTTTTCATGTACTTTCTCAGACCAAAAATACATGAACATAAAACAGATGACAGCAGAAGAGTGATTTTCCCAGATATGACTTATTAGGTCTTGATCTTTATAACACAATAAATCTGAGGCCAAAAGAGAATGGTTTTATTTGACACGTTAATTCCTTTTTATCAGTCAGTCAGTCCATAGATTGGGCTAGAACATCTTTGTCATGACCATGGACATGAACAGTAGAACAGTAATGGATATGTCCCTTCTTATTTCTTTAATAGGTCATAAGCCAATAGAAACACAGACCTGTGGAGGGTTTCACCTGGTCTCTTCTTTGATCCCTTAAAGGTATCAGGACAATCAGTTTTGGCTCCTTTGCTTTAGTCAGTGTCTCCCAAAAACCTCAGAAAAAACCCCCAAACATTTACTTGCATGCACATTCCTTTCATTGCCCCATCTCCCTTTGGTCAAAATAGAGCCAAGTGTCTGATGTCAATCCACAAACTTCACAAGTTTTATGACTTCTATTGCATAAACCATTTCCCATTATATAAGTTTTCACTCTCTTGGGTTTTTTTGGTGTTTTTTTTTTTTTTTTTTTTGCAATTATACTTTTTGTACCACTATTCTGTTGTCAGGGTTCTTATATACTGAAACGAGACATTTAGAAAAACAAAAGTCATGCCTTAAGGCACATGTTCACATTACTTGGGCAAAACCTATAGCAAACCTCTTGTGCTCTTTACAGGCAAGGAGACCTGGTATCAATGCTTAACCCCTGCCTAGGAAGCAGGTGTTGTTTGTTGCTGCTGGTTGCAGAAAATCTCAAGATTAAAACAGGACCCAACCTGCTGTGAGCATCAGACTAGTCACTGTTTTGGGGCTGAGAGAATAATCTGTCCTCATGACCAGACCAGCCTAGGAAGTATTTTATTCCTGCCATCAACCCTGAGATCTAGTGTTGTAATTTTAATAGCTGTATAATATGTTGAATATATAAAATAATAAAATATACATTATACCACACATAGTTATAGACATATTTAGTTATAATGGATTAGATGTTGTCCAGTGGCATACATTCAACCTGATTATGACATTTGTGGTTGAGTGTCTTCAAATCAGCTGGTGATGTGGAGGTAATTTTCCCCTTTTTCTTCCTTCATTCTCTACTGAAAGAGAATATGCAAGTCTGGTACTCAAATGACTCATATGAGAAACAGAGGAAGAAAGTAAAGCTGGGGCTCCCCAGAAAAAGTTCAGTGAGGTGAGGCACTCCTGTGCCTCTGATATGTGTAAGACAGCTGTCAAAAAGAAGCAGTTTGATTCAGTGCTCCTAGACATGCATAAAACCACTGCTCCATTGGGAGATACCAACATCAAAATTAAGGACAAAATTAAGAAAAATGTCACTAAAAATATTTTAAAAATTATGCTGAAATACATGTAAAGATTGTTTTGTTTTTTTCCACTTGTACTTGGTAATTTCCTCACTAACACTGGGAACATTGACTGGGATATAGTGACAGAAACCTGCCAAAGACAGAATTTGGTTTGATTTTATATATTTCCCATAATAATATGACACTATGTTTAAAGTTACTAAAAAGGCATCAGTAAAAACCCATGGAGAGATGAAGTTAAATTTTATAACTGTTGTGAGAAAATCAAAACAGAATTCCCCAAACTGATTCAAAATATTTCCTGCCTACATATCCTGCAAAAAAAATCCCTTGCTCATGAGAAAAAGCAAGAAGCCCTCTCCCAAGGTTTCCAGCTCTGACAGCAGGGTTCTGGTGGACACTTTTTAATTAATCATGTAAATGTCATGGGAAAGAGGAGATGATCTGCAAAAGTCATGGTCTTCACAATGTGTTTAAGAACATGCTAATTTCCTCTAGCAGGTGTGATCTCTCTTTCCTCTTTCTCTGCTTTGTGTTTGAGGTGGCAGATAGCTTTCAAAGGTAGATAATATTCCAGTCTTTCCACTTGCTACTTGTCTCAGGCCTTGTGGTTTGTGCCATTTTTTCTTAGAAATACAGTTGTCTGCCTCCAAACCAGTTGGGGGAGGCAAAACTCAACTCCAAACATATTCCTGTGGTGCTCTTACTCTTGTTTACATGTGGTGTGAACTGTCATCCTCCAAGGAATTCACAGTGCAGCGTGCAAGCTTTCTCCCTTTTCTAAGTGCAGGCAAAATCAGTACATCTTTTCCCTCACAGCAGTGAAAAAAACATAAAAGGAGATGAAGCAGGTAAACTCATCTGCTCCCAATATGTGCTTCTAAGCTCCAGTCTTTCTCCTTGATCCAGTGTCCCAGATTTCTCCATGAAAGACTGGTACTTGCATCTGCAAGTGTATTGTACCTTTGACAATGGTCTGAGAAACCAAGTGACACCTGTGAGAGGGCTTTTGTGGGAGGGAAAAAAAAATCCCACATAGAGGAAAATCTGTTTTTCAATCTCAAACCCAGCTGTTTCACACATTTTTTTCTGGATAATTTTTTCATCTCAAGGCTTTTCTCCAGTTCAACTGTTTCCTGGCATTTAAACAACTTGTAAAACAAGCAAAGAGAAAAAAGTCTCGTCCACAGCAGTGATCTGGGTTAAACTGAAAAAGAATATGCTGTCTAAAATGAAAATTGCTAGTTAGTGGTCACGGCTCAAATACTTCTTAGTGGGAAGCATTTGGCATCCTTGTTTAGCTCAGCTGTATGTAAACACTAATGCTCTCCTTTCTGCCTTTGTATTCCCTGCAGTGCAGTCAATAACCCATATCATTCTCCCACATGACTTTTGTTTTCACATCAATCTGATGCTCAAAAGCAATATGGACCCCAGTTACAGAACCTTCACTGAGAAAAATGAGCAGTGCTGTCATATACTTTCAGCTTGCTCAATTAGACAAATCTCAAACTGTTACAAGCTAGTTAAATCTGGAGAGCTGTCATCCCTGCTTCTGGGATGAAATATGAATTTGATAAAACTGAGGCAGTTATTGCCCTTCAATTGCTCTGCTATTTTTTTTTTCCCAGTCTTCCTAGGGAATGAATCTGTTGTGATCAAAGAGATTGAAATATTTAATTGGCAAAATTATCACACTGAAATTAAAATAGCAGATATTAAACTTTCTAATTCCTTGCAAAATGAGTCGAAAAGAAATTTATATATCAGAAGAGATGTCTCAAAGTGGAGTACTTCAAGAAGTCTTACAAAAAATTATGGAGGGAATAACAGGCAAACAGGAATAGCTGGGATTCTTCCCTTTATTCTTGGTTAACTCAGATCTAAAAATCCCAAAATAATTCTTCTAGGTGTGTATCTCTCCTAAACCAGTCTTGTTTCAATGAGAACAGAAGGTTTGAAACATGATGATAAATTTTAGAAAAGATCAAGAGAAACAAATTGTTGTGGATTGCAGCTTTGATGCGTTCTCTGCCAAGAATTCTGGAATCACAAAATTATAGAATATCCTGAAATGAAAGAGACCCACAAGGGTCATTGAGTTCAACTCCTGATCCTGTGCAGGACAGCATCAAGGATCACACCATGTGCCTGAAAGCATTGTTCAAATGATTCTGTAACGCCTGGCCCATTGGGTGGGTTTAGGGGAAGGAGGTTTGATTTACTCTGGGTGGTGCATAGGAGAAACAACAAAAATTTCAGGAGGTTCAATAACAAGTAACTTTTTCTTGCAAACTTTAGAACACCCAGATAGAATAAGGCACTTGGCAAATTTTCACTTAGCGAACTTTAAACCATCCAGACAGAACAAGGCACTTAGCAAAGGACTGACTGGCAGAGTCAGGTTTACAATATATTTTGGTCAGGTTTACAATATATTTTGAGGAGAAGGTGGTAGGAAAAGAAATAGAAAGGAAAAGGAGACAGAGGGGTAGATAGTCACCACCCTAGGATCCACCATGGCGACAGCAGCTTTTAAATCTGGGGTAGCATCTCACTGTCCCTTTATGGGATCTGGTGGCCTGGGCACTTCCCTCAGGTGTACCTATGCTAATTTCAGCACCAGTCTGGCACCTGCACTTTACACAGAGCAGAATCTTCAGGGCTTGTGGTGTTCCCATGCAGTCAGTCACCCCAAAGTATATTGTGGACCAAAACCGCCTCTGACACAGATTCATGCCAGTAAAATTAGTAGACTCTTGGATAAATAGGATGAAACTGGGGAGAGACAGAATTTTCCAAATTTCAAAGTTTTCCACAATGAAAAATTACTTTTCTTACAAGAATAGTGTGTAAGGAGTCAGTAAAGAGATACATCAATTTCTGAAGAGATTTTAACAAGCTGGACCTGAGATTAGCTCAGCTGGTCAGAGCATGGTGCCAGTAACACCAAGGTCATAGGTTCAATCCCTATACAGACCATTCACTTAACACCTAGAATTGGTGATCTTTGTGGGTCCCTTCCAACTCAGAATATTCTCTGAAATCAGAAACAGTTCTGGGAAATCTTCCTCCCCAAAGATTCTGTAAACTGCTATAAGAGGAAAGTTCCTTTACAGATTAAAAGGACAGGAATAAAAGATTAATAATAAGAATGTGTCAATGGCAACTTCTTTATGAAGTGTTTGAGGAGCCAACAAGGAGAGGTTCATCAGCAAGGAGAATCTGGTGGTAATACAGTGCTCCAAGGCAGCCTTGGCTGTGGTGACCACAAAATGGTGGAGTTTGGGATGCTCAGGGCAGTGAGAATGGCACCCAGCAAGCTCAGGGCCCTGGACTTCAGGACAGCAGACTCTGGCCTCTTCAGGAACCTACTCAGTAGAATCCCATGGGATAGAACCCTGGAGGGAAGAGGGGCCCAAGAACACTTACTGATGTCCAAGGATCAACTCCTCCAAGCTCAGAAGTGATGCATCCGACAAGGAGGAAATCAGGCAAATATGCCAGGAGGCCTCCATGTGTGGATAAGGCCCGCTGAGGAAACTCGGAGTGAAAGAGCTGTGGTGCAGTTGCCAGGCTGGAGAGAAGGGATCCAGCACACTTGAGAGGAGGGGCAATGCAAACCTCATGAAGTTCAGCAAAGTGAAGTGCGAGGTCCTGTTTTGCAGCAATGCCAGACACACCTACAGGATGGGGGGAGAAGTGATTGAGAGCAGCCTTGTGGAGAAAGACTGGGGGATGATGGTTGACAAAAAGCTCAATATGAGCCGGCAGTGTGCACCTGCAGCACAGAGTTAACCCTGTCCTGGGTTGCACCAAAAGGAGTGTGGCCAGCAGGTCAGGCTGGAAGGAGGTTATTCACTCCTGCTACTACAGGTCATGAAGGAGGTGATTCTCCCCCTCTACTCTGCTCATGTGAGACCCCACCTGGAGCATTCTGTACAGTTCAGGTGTCCCCAACTTAAGAAGGACATGGAACTGTGAGAGCAAGTCCAGAGGAGTGCTACAAAGAGGACTGGAGCACCTTCCCTTTGAAGATGGAAAATATTGGGGGTTTTTCAGCCTGGAGAAGAGAAGGTTGTGTGGAGTCTCATAGCAACCTTCCAGTACCTGAAGGGGGCCTACAGGGAAATCAGAGAGGGATTTTTCATCAGAAACTGGTCATGGAACAAGGAATAATGGGTACAAACTGGAACTGGGGAAATTTAGGTTGGATATTAGGAAGAAATTAATTTCACTCTCTACTGTGAGGGTGGTGAGAAACTAGAACAGGTTGCCTGGGGAGGCTGTGGACGCCCCAACCCTGGCAGTGTTCCAGGCCATATTGGAAAAGTCCCTGAGCAACCTGGTCTAGTGGGAGCTGTCCATGTCCATGGCAGGGGGGTTGGGACAAGGTGATTTTTGTAGTTCCTTCCAACCCATAACATTCTGTGATTCTATCATTATTGAGAAATTGGGTAATAAAATAGCAAATGAAATTCAGTGTTGATAAGTTGCAAAGTAAGACACATAAGGAAAACCAAATTTCACTATATTTACAAAGTTTTGAGCTCAAAATTAGCTGTTATCATTCTGATAGGTGGAGGCAGAAGGTATAAAAGAGCTAAAAGCAGCTTATACAGCAGTTTATAAGGTGTGAAATTCTACCGGTTCTGATTAAACACACAAATAGCCATGAGCTCAGGACATCCCTAAGTCATGGGTTATTGAAAGGATGCATGGAAAGGAAATGCAAGGAAAGCACAATACATCTCCCTTTTCTCCCTTTACATGGTTTGCTAAAGCTTTTGATATTAGCTGTACTGACAGGCCAATGGAGTAACTGGACCTGTACAAATGCTCTTATGCCCATAAATAAATATATTACTAACAGATATTAAAACCCCCTCCAAAACACAGAAAAAAACCCCCAAACAAACCCCAAACCAACAAAACCCACTAAAAAGAGTATGTGGTGTATTGATTTGTACAACTTTGTCAACAAGCTTCTGGTGTTGTGCTCTGAAGAGGTTACATACACTGCCAGCATTTATCAAAATAAATAATCTTATTAATACATGCAATCTGACAAGTACCAAGAAATGGTTGCTTCACTGACACTTACAATTCTGCATCAGCTGGCTATCAGGATGCTTGGCAGAGAGTTTCTGTGATAATTTTTCCCAATAGTGCAGTAATGAATTGGATGCTCAGAATCAATTCATTCAAAGAGAGCCAGATGATTTCTAGTGGAGCTGAAAGACAAAGTTAATGTTGCAGAAAAGAATAAAAATGGGAACCTTTTAAGTAGATATTCAAGTGCAATTAAGTTCAGAGGGGGCTTTAAATCCAGTCTGACATTCACTTTGCATCTATGAATTGCCAGTTCTGGTACAGTGACAATTGTTCTGCTCTGTCACTGATCCTGGAGCTCAGAAGCAGATTTGTGTGACTCGCATGGTCCCTCAGTCAGTGCATGTGTTTGAGTGCTGTGACATTGCTCACAGAAGACTGAATCCCGAAGAGCTCCCTCCAACCAGTTTCCTCCTGGCTCCCTAGGTAAGAAGATTTTAAGAAACCACTGCCCCTTTGCGGACAGTGTTAGAGACAGAGAGGGCAAGGAAACCACTGTGCCAGTTCAGCAGTGGGGACAGGAGAGGTGTGGGCACCACGTGTGGGATGAGCTGTCTGCAAAAGATGGGACAGCAGACGAGCAGCTTGGCACAAGCTGCTAAGAGGAGCAGAGGCTTTCCTGGAGGCTTTGTTCACAGGTAACAGTCAGGCATTATGGTTTTGTTTAGGCACTCTCTCTGATTCTGAGGAAGGTCAGGGTCAAGTTTCAATACAGATTTCAACCCCTCTTACTGTTAAAACATCTTGGAAAGGCTGATGTGATGAGCTGAAAGGCAGCAGAAGTTCGAGACAGACAAATGCTGTGCGCCAGGGTTCCTTGAGCACAGGGCTAAAAGAGACAGAGGTTTGCCCTGATAAAGTAAAGCAAACTCGTGGTGCGTGAAGCAGACCAAACTAATCACAGAAGAAACACAGCTGCCAATGAAGTGTTTCATTATAACAAATGGACACATTTTAGAAGCATGTCTGTGTGGAAGAGGTTGAAAACAACAGCTGTATTATTGTGTGGGTGTTATTTTTGATCATCCAAAAGTAAACGTTCATTGTGTTGAATGTCACTGAATTCTAATTAAATCAGTATCTTAAAAGAAACCGTTGCATCTTCTGGTGCATCGGTTGCTAAGTACTCCCCAAGAGGGTTTCTGGGTCCAAAACCCAGATTGAAGTCTGTCAGTGGTAAGATATTTTAAGTAACCAGACCAACTCATATGTGGGGCAAGTGACACTGAAGTTTTTATTATATTAAAATTTAATTCAATTTAATTTAAAACTTTAATTTTATTAAAGGTGAAGAGATTTTTTTTTTTTCCAAAAAAACGAAATACCCTTCAACATTGCTGCAAAGTGCTGGATGGAATTGCATTCTGATAGAATGTTGTGGGTGCTTCAGACAAAGTTTGCTAAAGAAGTCCTCCCTTTGAGTCTGAGGTGCAGAAAGGACTCCTTTATGTATTTAAACTCCTTCACAAAAAGGGGTTTAGATGAAGGTAAATCCTTCCTCAGCCTTAGATTTTGTTAACAGTTTAGGTTTTGTAACTTTGTCCTGCAAGTTTAATGATGGCAAATCAGATATATTTCTAAAAGACAAGTTATTTATTAAGAAAAATGAACAGACAGATAGATATTAATTAGAATTACTTACTGCACAGTAAAAAAGCTAAAAACACTGGTTGATATAACATAAATGGCACTTTATTAAAGCAATTAAATTAAAGCATTATATATTAAAGCTAGGAAAAAAAAACATTAAGTAGAGGTTGGTGTATCTCACCACACTCCAGTCATGAAATACTTCTTTCTTTCAGTCCCTGGGATGTAACTGTGGCGAGATGTCCCACATCCACAGGAGAAAGTCCATACACTTTAAGCATGTGGAAGAATCTGACTGTATGGAAAGTGGCCAAGCAAATAAACTTTATCTGGGCAAAGCATCCTGCTACATGGAATGGCCAAAAGTCCCAATGATTTGTTCAGTTGCTCATCACTAAGGTCCCTTGAAGTAATATAGGGAACATTTGGGATTTGAATTGTCTGCTCTATTTTAGCTGTGCATGATAGCATGGGATTATTCTCATGAGAGCTTGTTTCTCTCTGGTGATAAGGGAGCTGGAGGGTGAACAATTCAATGCCTTTTTCATGGATATGCCAATCTGACCAAAGAGTCCCACTCTCATTTTTTGTCCAGCAACATCCCAATGTCAGTGGTTCTCAATGTCTGAGAATGTAACATGTAACACAAATCATGGAGTGGCTCAGGAATTCAGTTATATTTTTTTTCACTGTGTTGCAAAACATAAATTTCTCAGTCATGAAACTTTCAGAAGGAATGTACTAGTTGTGGAAACTTGCTTTGGGGATGTTCCTCATGTCCAAGATGACATTTCAGGTAAAAATACTCATGATTAATATAAACACATCATGAACTGACCCATAGCCCAGGGATCAGCATACTCATCTGGGAGTTGGGTGGTTTAAATGAAATTCAGGCCTCAGGTCTGCTGGATTTCCACAACATGCAGAGTGCCCTGCCACCAGACCACTTGATAAACTCTGGTGTGTTCGTGTGTGTGTGTGTGTGTGTGTGTGTGTCTAAAAGCACCAATGAACAAAGTGAGCTTTCCTTTGATCTCTGGCTGCACTTCAGTGAGAATGTAACTTCAATAAATATCAAACTGAAAACTGAACACAAATTTCAGGATTTGACCTTATATTAATGTGGTTAATTCATATACACTTTCTACAGTAAGATAAAAAATAATTAGATGCAGGCTGTTTTGTGGGAATCAATAACTGACTTGAAAGAGTCAATACTCCAGAGCACAATTTATACCTATTAACCTCAGTCTGCCTGAAGCATCCTGTTCTTTCATCATTATTGTTTAAGTAAATGAAAATGAGGATCGAAAGTAACAACCTTTCCAGGTCGCTAAAATGTGGCACATGTCAAGCAAGCCACTTAACCATCTGGTCTTAGAAGAAATGATATTTAAATGCAATATACAATAGTGTTTGTGCAGTGCTATTTAATTGCAGGCAGATAATTGTATCATACCAGGTTGAAAATTCATGCTGTGTTTTTGGAAGAAAACCTCTTTTTCCATTCTTTTGCCTGCAGCAGTATTGTATGCAAATTTCCTACAAATTCCTATTCCTACAAATTTCCTAGTTTTCTGAACATTGTCTTCTCCATCTTGTGATTCATCAGTGGTCTTGGTAGGTGTCTTTTACAAAGAATTCTTGAGACAAGGGATGTCTATTTTTTCCCCCATACAACTTGGTTAATGGAGAATTTGAATCATACTTCTTGCTTGACTTGATATCCTAGGACAAAAGAGCTTGTGATATTACATTGTTTTCTGCCTTCTTCACCCCTTCCCACGCACAAACCTGAAATTTGCTGTCAGAGTTCAACAAAATTTCACCTTGGTTGAAAATCTATATTTGAATCTTGAACTACCATCCTGCTCTTGGGACTCAACATCTGACAAATTTTACAAGGTATTTTCTTTGCCCCTGCCCTGCATTCTCACACTGCTGAGACTTCAGGCTTTCCAGGTTTTTCATAAAATATCACTGAGAAAAGAAAAGCACTGAGGAGAAAAAAGATGCTGCAAAGGCAGAACCAAGTAAAGCCAAACATGGTGCTTGCCTCCCTTATTCCAAAACCATGGATTGGTGGGATTTTTTGGAGCCCATCTTATTTGCACAAATAATTTACATCTAGCCAAATATTTTACAATAGCTATAGACTGTGTGTGCCCAGTTTTTCTCCCTGTTTATCCTGTCTTTGCCTGGGTAACTTGGTGGGACTGGGTGCCAGGTGTGTCTCTTTCTAGACTCTTTGGTTGTGATTCCTCTCATCCAGCCAAAAGGGAAGGTTGAATTGCCCTCTGAAATTAGCTGTTTTCCTAGGGAAGCCTAGGGAATCCAGAGAGCTGGCTTAGCCTAGACATGTTGCCCATAGTGACCATGATGCTGTGATGATTCACAGAAAGGAATCCTTTGGGGGGGAAAAAAACTAAGGGACTGATGTCATTTGAAGACATGCAGGAGTGGAGAATTTAATTTTGTGTTTGCAGAGTCATTTCTTGGTTTCTTCTCTGCTGCAGATTACCATGGAGCTTAAGGAACAGATCTAGAAGATAAAAAATTATTGAAAATACTAAATTAGAAAGGAAAAAAATATTATTTGCTCTTCTAATCACTTGTTGTACCTGATAAATATTTTTTTCTCTTTAAAAGTGTTAAATTGGCTGAAGAAGAAAACCTCATCTCTTGCACCTGTCAGTCAAACCTGTCTCATGAAGATTAGACAGGGGAGCTAATTCCCATGAAATGTGTCTGCTTTCTATACAAGGGGCAATGTTTTGACTCTCCTAAAAGCATGACCCTTTTGCCATAGGTATTAGTTGAGGTAGCAAATTTCCATCACAATTCAGAATTTAGAAGGGTATTTTTAATATCCAAGACTATAGTTTGATCTCCAGTCTAAAAGACTGAGATTCACAGATGTGAATTTCTTCTGTGTGGTTGCCATGGCTGGAAAGAAAGCATTTCCCACTGCCTGTAAGGTTTTCACTGGGCTCAGAACATCTCTATCCTGTGCTTTTGTTGTTTCTGGTTTTTTTGTTTGGTTGGTTGGGGTTTTTAAAGATTTTTTTTTTCTGTAGTGTTGTATTAATTTAAATATACATAATATACATGAAGAATGTGTATATCCCAGCTTACTGGGACAGTAAGCCATAGAAAGGGCTTAATTAGAAGCATAGGTAATTCATGAAGTTGAGGGCTTACATCAATCATTGAGGTCAGCCAATGTTTTAATGCTGATTTGCAAGAATAATGAACATGGGTAAGAATACATCTATTGAATAGTTTGCAGTCATGCCACAGGCTGACATTTTGTTTCATAAAACATTCATTAAATTATTTGGCATAGCAACAAAACGACAAAAAATCAAATTATTTGTGGATACACACCAAAATTTCTCTATTCCTGCTGGATGCATGGTTTACTGTGAGTCACTCACATTGAATCCAAATAAGAATTTTTATGATCCAGTGGTAGAAAACAATAGATGTAGCAGAAACAAGGGTTAAATGAAGAGAAACTAAAATAATACTGGACAATCCCTAACATTTGAAGGTCTCAGCTTTACTGAAAATTTTTCCACCTTAACTGTGTCTTTTTCAGACTGACTGGTTCAAAATCCAACCAGTCATGTTGTATTAACATCAGCCTAAACATTCCTCTTTGAAGCGTAGCTCTTTCTATGATTTGAATGAATACAAATTTTATAACTGTCCTGAAATCCTAATTTCCTGTGAGATTTTTGCATGGTTTCTCACAACCATGGCTTGCAAACCTGCCACCCTGTAGCATGTGACAAGTTGTGAGCCCAAGTCATCTCCAGGTCAGTTTTACCTCAATTTTGGAAACATATACTGTTACTGAGCTCTGCAGAAAGGTGCAGAAGGCAGCTCCAGAAGGGTTTTCCTCCCACTGGAGTTCATGTGCTGAAAACCTGGCAGAGACAGGTGAGCAGCCTGACAAACAGAAAAGCTTGTCATGCCTACTGGAAATATTTCAATTTTGCATTTCATTGCAGTAGATATTTCATTAACCCCATTTGCCCAAATTGCAAATATTTCTAAATTCCCTCAGATGGAAATTCTCTGTCTGATTGCTGCCCAGAGGAGGAGATGCCAGCTCACCTTTCCCACCACTCACAGGTGCAGCCTTGCTGGCTGTGGTGGTGTGCCAGTCTCCTCTGACCTCCTGTCTTCCAAAACAACACAACGTGCTTGGTCTGTAAGAAGCATTTCCCCAAACATTGTGCTCTTTTGTTCTCTCTTGCTTTGCAGCGAGGCAATGACCCATTATTTAGGCTGGCAGGTCCTACAGGGAGACAAAGCACTTGCTTTATGAACCAGGAGATAGCAAGGCAAGGAAACAGCAGGCAACTGTAAGCCTGCCTTTCTCCAGGGCTTAATTCACCTAGCTTGCCGTGAAAACTCCTTTCCTTCATGAGGATAACCAATGAATATTAATTACTCTGCTTACTCTTTGTGTTCTTCAGACAATGAAGCTATTGAGAATGAGGGAAATTTGTTTTGGTCCTTTTCTCTGAAAGAAACTGTGGGAATGTAAATTCTGGAGATTTTAGTTACACTTCTATATCCTCTGGTGCTAAACTCATGGCTGAAAATAAGAATGAAAACCAGATCTGCTCTTGTCTTATGAATATGAAAAAAAAATCCACTGGAGTATCTGAACCATATTCATGGCTTTCTGAAGAACGGTGCATGAGGAATCTGAGTCCACTTCACTGAACACTTCAAAAAAGCATCTGGGAGATTTAAGTGCTCAGTCATTGCTCCTCTCAACTTCGCTGTCATGGAAAAAAACCATTACTTTTATAGCCAATCTTACTGTTATTGTCCCCATTTTATATAGGGAAAGCTGTGACACATATGACTGAATAAAAGATCAGTTTGCAACAGTAAGTTACCTCAGGTAATCACCAGTGCTATTTAATGGGTAAGAAAGACAGTAAGGATTATCTTTTGTTTAATGAAAATATTTTATATCAACCTCCTGAATGCAGTTGTCAGTGTAAACAATTCCTCATTAAAAATAAGCCCTGGCAGTCACATCAGAAGTTAATGGTTCTTCAAATGTGAAAATAAAGATAAGGGTAGCTTCTCTCCATGATTTTAACAGAATTATTTGTTCAATAGAAGAAAGATTTTATCCAGGCTTGTAGGTAAAGTCTGTGTCTGGGTACACATAAAAAATAGAGAGGTTTTGTCTCACTAAAAACCAATCACCACCTGCAAAGCCTTCGCTTGGCACTCTTGATTTTGGACACAGAAGGGGTGAGAAAATCCACATCTTCATCGAAGACATGGTCTGTTCAGTCAGCATAGTATCATATCCTCTACCCAAAAAAGAAAAGGACAATTACAGTCAATCAGTCTGGATATTATGCAGATTAGAAATTATGTGACCATGTGGCTGACAAATGGGGGAAGATTTACAGGGGAGCTGCAGGCAGAGTTTGTTTCCTTTTCCTTCAGATGGTTTAGTGCTTATTGGGGAAAGCCTGAGGAGGGAGGCTGCACTACTGCAGCCCTGGGGTCAGAGATCTCCTGAAAACAAGAATCATCCTGGCAGGTCAGATCAAATCCTATCCAGCCCAATCAGATCAAACCCTATCAACCCAATATTCTGCCTGGAATATTTGAAAATGTCGATTCTATTTAAGAAGGGTATGCAAACTTCAGCACTTTCGTGGTCCATTACCCTGATACTGCCCCAGCACCCAAAACTCTTTTATTAAGGTTGTTAAAAGTATGATTAGGTGGGGTGTGCTGTGATTTCTGAACTCTGTTTGCCTTCCACCTTAAAGATCTTTAAAACCTGAGTCACATTCTCTTGTCAGTCTCTCCCCTAAAGAGCCTCAGCCCTTAAAATCTCTTAGAGTAAAGCAGCTGCTTCACAGCCTTGATTTTTTATAGTTACCATTGTTGGCACTTTCTCTAACTTTACTCCATTTCTCTTGAGATATGAAGGCCAGAATAACTCACAGAACTCAGTTCAGGTCTTGGTAATATATAGAAGCAAAATGATGCCCTTGATTTTATACCTAGGTCCCCTCCCAATGATAAATATTTTTTTACTGGCCTTTTTGGCTGCTGCTCTTTATTAAGTTATTTTTTGACCTGTCAATGAGTACTCCAAGATATTTTCTCTGTTAGATAGTAGTTGGAGGTAAGTTTCAGATTATTTTTGCATCACTTTATATTTCTCTGCCTTGAATATATCTGCCACCTTTCTGCCCACATCAGCTCTGTCTGAAGTTACTTGCCTTTGATATAGCACTGGACTGCTGGAAAAAGCTCAGTACCATCTGCAAACTTGGGAATTTTATTATGAAATAGCTTCTTTAGGTCATTGACAAAAATGCTTAATTAAACTGGTTCCAGCACTAGTCCCCGCAATGGGTCTACTGATTACTGATTCATGTTTGTCCTGAAAAGACTTACCTGTTGTTTCCAATTTTTAAATGGTTTTCAATCTGCAGATTGATAGCCTTAATACTTTTTTTCTTAGAAGTACCAAAGCAATTAAGGCACAACAGTAAAACAGAAAAAATAATATCAACAGGCACCTTAGGTATCTATTAAAGACAAGGTTTAGAAACTTGAGAAACTTTCTGTCAGACACTTAGGAAATAGGAAGAGAATAACCTAAGTTAGATTTTCTGGACATTATTCTGTCTTGTACTCTTTGTCCTGAAACACTGGAGAAGCCAAAAAAAAAAAAGTGGTATCAAAAAGAGAAACATGAAGTCAGACAAGCAAATAATTTTGGAAGCATTAGGAAAGCAAATTTTAAGGTGAAGGCTCTGTGGAAAAATCACTGGCATGGAAATGGAAAACAAATCTTAATTAAGTGATCAAGATGGACATAATCTGTGGAGTAAAGACAGGATCTGAAATCAGCTATGCAAGAATACACATAGAGCAGACCTGGGTTGCAAAGTACCTGGTCAGCAAAGACCAATGAAATTACGTTGGTGTGATGCAGAGGGGTGTAGGGCATAAATGTTGTGATCAAAATAGCAAGCCAGGACAATTATCTGTGCAATACACTTTGTATTGAAGTAAAGATTGAGAACATCTTGACAACTTTCTCCCTGGCAGATGCAGAAATGGATATAAACATGCAAATAGAGGAGAACACATGAGAAGTAAAGCTTGGCATGAAAGGTTTTACTCTGGGAAAGAGCAGCAGAGGTAGCTAAACATCTGTCTTAGTGGCTGTTAATCTTGCTTGATTTTCATGCCCTTAGACCTTTTAATCTTATTTTTTTCTCTCTTATGGGAAGAACTGTACTGTAATATTGCAAAAGCGTTTTAGAAGCTAGACATATATTGCAGAGGTTCTTCCCCTGTTCTCAGGCTCAACTAGAACCTGATTTGCCAGGCAAGAGACAATTTGTGCTTTTAAATGAACCTTTTGAAAATATTGCTTGTAAATGAATACCTATCATACATCCGGTGTGTAAATTAGCTTGAAAAACGACAATAGCTGGAGTGTCAAGATTATTGCTCAGCTGTCTGGAGTCTAAGGGGCAGTGAAGTAAGCCTGGACTAAGCTGGTGTAAGTAGGATGAGGACACAATACCTAGAATGGCAATTTGCAGTGAGGTTTATGTTCTTTTACTCACTAACTAGATGTGCAGAGTCATAAGGACACAAAGGACTCCAATCTGTAAACCTTGAACACACCATTTAGTAAGATGAAAAACAATGGATGAGTTTCGTGACAAAACCAGCACAGTCTGAATTCCTCTTTATGGAACATCAGGCCCTTGTGCTCAGCAGCTGGGCTGAGGCAATCATACATTTTTCTATTTGTCACAGTGGGGATTGCAACTCATAGTGGCCTCTTAAAGATACAATCTGTGCTCATGTCTTATTTCTCATTCACAATACAGCACTTTTGAGTTTCGACCACTGTTTTAATTGCCCTCAAGACCAGCTAGAAACACCACTGGAGATCTACTGAGAATCAAAATAAGCTTTTTAGGATCTCAGGGGCAGAAGTAAATACAAGTACAGTGACTCCCTTTTCTGCCTGCTCACTCAATGCTTTGTGTATATCTCGTCCCAACCCCATCATGGTACCCACTCCTTGCATTTCAGACACCAAATCCCCACATCTCTGTCATCTGGCTCTCCATCTCATCTTCCTTTTTATGCTGCTGTCTTTGTTTAGATAGACAGGTATCTGCTAGGGAAGATTAGAGTCTCCCTTGGAATGTAAGCCCCTCCCCCCCTTTTCCAAATTATTATAAATTTGCAATTAAAAGGCTGTCAGGCAAAGATTTTGGGAATAGGTATAGCAGTTCTTTACTAGGGATACAAAAATACAAATGTTGTAGTACAGAAGAATAAGCAAACAAACAAGAAATCCTAGAAAACCCTGACAGAGTCAGAAGTACAACCTGATGCCCTGTTGGTCAGGGTGTTGGAAGCAGTCCAAAGTAAGCCCTCCTGGAGTGGCAGATGTGGTTCTGTTGGAGTAGAGACGGTCTTGTAGAAAAAGGGTCCAGTAATGGTGAGATGGGTACAGTCTTCCTCCAGGAATCCAATGGAAAACTGGATGACTGGTGACACTTGTGGCTCCTTTCTATCTAGATGAAGATGGTTTGGCTTCTCCTCCCTGGGTAGAGCATCTTACAATAGCGTGATGTAATGTGTCGTGTCATTGGTGAGTGTTAATGGTCCATTAACAGAAGATATCCCCATGGGGGTAGTGGAACAATGAACAGAGATAAGCAACACTGCACCATTTGAGCAACATTGCTCCACCTGGTTTCAACAGATGGAATAGAATAACATTTTTTCGGTTACAAAACCCAAGACATCTGCTATCTCTCTAATTTTATTCCTCTTTTCTTAACATGTGTCCTCCTTTGTAGATTCCCTTTCCTACTTCTTGCTGGTCCTTCTGCTCATTCTCACTTGTTTAAGTGGAATGCCTCTATCCCTCCTCATAATTTCCTCACTGTATCAGTTGGAATTCTCCTCGGAGTGACCTTCACGGGCAGATTGATCCTTTTGCAAATAGGAATTGCATGTTACCACTCTGCACCAAACCCTCTGTCTCTGCTGTCTGCAGTATCCTTTCATCTCAGGCTGAACTTAGACTGCATGCCAGCAAATTGACTTCTGCAGCTGGAACCCAGTAACAGAAAACCAGAAACTGGCACCTGGTCAGTTTTTAGGCTTGCTTTACAAAAGAAAGACCAGTCTGGTTTTCTGATGAAAAGGAAATGTATAACAGCAACACCATGCACTTGAAAAATCACATTGAGAAACACCAGAGCTTACCCAGCTCTGTACAAACAAATTTGCTGTTCCAAACACTGAATGAAAGTAATAGAGAAGAACAAAAGATCACCCTTTGTTGCAGATGAAGATGAGAAAACCTTGAGCATAGATTTCTGGGAAAAAATAAGCAAAAGTATAAATTGTCAATCATGTGGACCAGTTTTAGCCTGAGCTGCTAGCTTTTATCAGAGGTATTTCAGATTGTTTCTGTGGAGAGGATAAAACTGTTAGACTTGTCTGCTACTTATTTGTTGTAGTCCTGTTTGCTTAGTAGGCAGAGCTTATTTTCCCAGAAAAGCAACAAGCAGGGAATGGGGGAGAGTACTCCTGTGCTGCAGCTCAAGCACCCTTCTGCCAGTGCCTCAGAGAGAAAGCTTTCTTGCTCTTATTTTCCCTCAACCAGTTTCCATCCATTTGGGTACCATCCCATGAAGCTACTCTCCTTCCCCAGCACTAGGGACCACAAAGATTCCCATGTGAGCCGTGTTGCTCACTCCTCAGGTCTGCATGCAGGTAGCCTCGTTCCACTGCCATGCACCCCTCCAAGGAGCTGCTCTCCCATATCTTCCATGAATGAAAGACTGAGGCTCACAACCTCAGTGCCATGGTACCAGAGCTAAGCCCTCACAACAGGGCATTTAATTTGGGATTCTGGGGTACATCATGTGTTGCACAGCCCTGAGCAGGGAACTGGATGCCCTGGAACAGAGAGCCCTCCTGCACAGCTGGGCCAGGCATCCCATGCTCTTGTTGAGTGTGATGTCTCAAGGAAGCCTGTGCCCTACTCCTCAGGCACATCAGGTTTGCTGTGAGACAAATCCCCACCTCCACTGTGAGGGAGCAATACAGCCCATGGAGGTACATTTTTGGCTCACAAGATGGGGGCTCTGTGGGTGAGGTGCTGGTCATAAGTTACAATTGTGGAGAGCTTGAGATGGCTCCTGGTGCAGCTCATGAACTTTGTCACTCCACTGTTTGCAAACTGTCGAGTTAAACAGGCATTTAAAGCTGTTATCTGTCTCAGCAGTATCCTTCCTCAACCATCTGGAAAAAAACCTACATTAAAAATCAATCTAAAATACTCAATACAATCCTCAATAGAGTGTTTAAGAACATTTCTTACTGAAGCTTATTTCAACATTCTATTCTCTTTGGATTTTCCAGCATATCTGACACTGAAAGTGTTTGCAAACAGGTCTCTCTCAGTGTGTGCTTGTTGGTTTGGTTGTCAGAGATTTTATTTTTTACAGGAGCCCTAATAGTCCTATAAAACCCCCAGCAATGCAAACCCCCAAGCCCAAAATCAGAACTGAAAAAAAGCAAGTCAGTGCAAAAAAGGGTGTTTTCAATACATTCAAGGATAATCACAATGTTAGAGATTTAAAAGGAAATAATTTAAAAAAAAATTATTGTGGCTGACTGTGCTCATTTCCATCCTGGATATAACATTCTTTTGAGATGCTGAGTCACGAACAGGTGGGATGTTCTGTACCAGGATGAAACAAGGCACTTGGAGCCATGCATGAGTAAAGATACTCTGCCTACCTTGTGTCAGAGAGCACTTACAGACAGACAGACATGAGGCAGGCCTTGTTTGCAGAACACAGTAAGGAAAAACCCAGCAGGATGAGGGGAGCTTTGGTTTGTGCCAGCAAGTGCAGCTTGTCACATGTAATGGACATGTTACACATGTTACCCTGGCACACCTAATGGAGCTGTTAGGACAGACCATGTGACAGCCAGCATTAATCTGTGCACTAATTAACCTCTTACTGCTGACCAGGTTTCTGCCACCCAAACTCCTGCTTGTGTGTAGAACGAGAGTAAAGGAGGGAAAAAACTGGGATGAGATAGGAATTTGTGTCTGTAAGGCTTTTGGTGAACTGTCTCCTGTTGTCTGCCTTTTCCAGAGGGCTTCTAACTCTCTCAATCCTAAACTAGCTTATGGGAGGGCAGGCTGATAGTCATGCACAGAGTCTAACAATAGGTCTGTGCACCAATGCCATCTCCATCTGATGCTGGTTTGTTCAGTGCCCTCCCTTGCCTGGGCCAGTATGTGAAGTCTCCTGAGGCAGGGTGGGCTGGAGGAGGGACTGTAGATATGTGCTCCACTAAGCTCATCTTTCATTTTTCTAAGTCACATGGCTGAAGGCATCAGGACTGAGGCTTGCCACAGACATGCCTTGCTCCTCCTATCCTGCAGAAAGACATGCTTTTGTGGTTTTTTAGAAAGCCAAGCAGCAGCTTTACTGCAGGGATAGATTCCCACAGACTGAGGAAAAGTCCAACTTCCACCCCACCACATACTTAATCTCAGCCCTCAGTGTCATGCTAGCCCCTCTCCCCACCAAGAGCTCACCTACAGTGACGTGCATTGAACCGCATCATGTTCTCTCTCCATGTCTGGGTGAGAGCAAGGGTGCCAGCGATGCTCAGCAGACCGTGGCTTTGCTTCACGCAGTCAGTATCAAGCACCTGCCACTGCATGATATGATAACAGCAGAGACTCAGAGAGCAGCCTGGGGACACTTCTTGGCTTGAATAGTGGCATCAGGTGAGACATGCAAAAAAACAATTCTAGAAAAAACCAGAGGTGTTCAGGAAAGTGTCCAAAGGTGCTCCATCACAGAGAAGGGAGAGATTTGGGCTCTTAGCTGCAGGGGGAGAAGCAGTGAGTTAAAATGTCTCTAAACCAAATATTTGAAAAGAAGACACTGTAGGGATTGGCTGCAGAGTATTCTGGGAGCTTCATGGGGTCACTGAGACAGGATCTGATAAGGCAATTCCTGCAGTTGCTAATTCCAGCACTTCAGGAAAGCCACTTTTGCAAAGTGCCCAAACTGGAGAGAGTCATGCTTTGAGCCACATTACTCCCTGATCTGGACCCTTCCATCAGGTTCACCAATTGTCCCTTTCCCTAACAACCTTCCCCCTGCAAAAGCCCTCCTACAGATCAGGGAGGAGAGGCGCTTTGAGCACTCACAGATCCCACTGCAGCACTGAGGAACAGAGGCTGTGCCTCCTAAACTGCCAGTGCCGGGGCTCCCATGCTCAAGGGAAATGCTCTCCCTTTTGGCATCCCCCTAGCCAACCTCTGGCTCTGATGTTGGGACTCAGCCAAGGTGGGAACACAAAGTAAATAAAAATGAAAAAAAGTCTTCTTGGAGAGTGGGCTTGCCTAGCCTGGAATGCTCTTCCCAGCTTTTCCCTTGTTCCCTGGGATGTTTTCTGGGAGGCATTGTGCTACCCCAAACAAGGTCTGAAATGTCAGAATCATCAATCACAAGTGACAGCCTTGTCATGTGATGATGAAAGTATTTGAGAAATTTGGATTTGACAGTCCTTCAGTATCTGACAGGTAAGATTGGCATGATATTTATTTCTTTCTCTTGAAAGAGTTTGAGTGCCAACTTCAACAGATAGATGACATATCCTCTGCTTCCCAGCACTTCCCGTGCTGCTGTGAGCTTAATGCAAACTCAGTCTCAGTGCTCCAGTGGGCTGTCCTGCACTGGCTGGCCATGAGAGAGAGATCTGGTCTTTGAACAGAATCAATTCCGAACATTTACTCCATCATTGGCTGTTGACATGATGACTTCTTCAAGTTAAATAAGCAAGTGAAAAAAGCATCTGAAAATAAAAAGTTAGATGCTGCTTTAGCAACCTAACACATAATCAAGTACTGAGATCAGTACTACTTGGGGATACATTTAAGTTGTAATTCTCTACTGATGGATTTTCTTCCTGTCTCTCTCAGAAATGAATGTTACAGCTTATTCTTCAGCCTGGTCCTCAAAGGAAAAGAAGCTTCCTTGGCCTCTGTGTGTTTATATATTGTCTGTGTGTCTATTCCACTCTTAGCTTTTGAACTACAGGCAACTTTCAAGCCCCTTTAGAGAACAGTTTCATGAAAATAAGCACCCAGGTTAAAGCCTGGTTAAAGACAGAGACTGCAGTAGTGTCTTTACAGAACAGAGGTACTGTCAACCCAGCAAAATCCAACTGTATGGAACAGATGGCAATGGTGACTGAGCTTTGTTAGCTCTGTTGTTCATGTGATCATTTGTTTTCTGTACTAAAGCCTACAGAAGAGGCCTAAGCTCTTTCTTGTTATCTCCACAGTAGATCCAGCTAAAGGGTATTTCCAGGGAATCAATAAGTCAATCAGATGTCGTCTGCTGGAATAATGGTAAGGAGTACTACTGTGAGCTACCTTCTGACACGTTGGTTCAGTCCTTGGGCAACACTTGATCTTTCTGATATTGTCAGGTGGCATTTCAACCAAAATGCAGGCCATTGTTTCCATTGAGAGCTGCAGAACAAAAATGACAGATCTTCACTGTGCATGGGATAGACATGAACTCACTTCAGGTAAAATCCATGCTGTTATGTGCAGGTGTCTGGAGGCAGACGATGTGATAAGTTCAGACTGTGTCCGCGTTGCCAGGTACTGACAGAGGTAGACAAGTCTGCTGCTTGTTGCCTCTCAAATATAAACCTCAGCCTTGCTGACATCCGTCAGCTGAGGCTAGAAAAAGTGGCTCAAATTTTGCAGTATTTTCTTCCTGGACTTTCTCCTGTGGAATGGGGCTGGTCTGAGCAGAGTGGGAGGCAGATGCTCTGCTTTACTTCAGCAGGTCCAACCTTCAGAATAAACCAGCTGACCTACCAAGTGTGCCAGGTGAGATTCACACATGCTCAGTCATTCTGCCCACTTCAGACAAAAGAACTAACTGGGGATTCCCTGGTAAACAATCTTACATCATCTTTGCTGCTTAAGCATACCTGGCTCAAAAGACCTTTCTGTCTTTTTCAAACAATTTTCTACATCTCTGCTATTATTTTTACCTTTGCCTTACATTTGCAGATGTTGTCATGTGCTTTAAATATGACTAAGCTAAAGAATGCTCCGTGTGGTATAGGACATGTCACATACCTTTGCAAACAGTTTCCTCCACTGATGACATGACACTCTTTCCTACTCAGGAAGTCATCATCAGCATGCAGGAGCAGTCCCTGCTCATTCCTTTTGGGTACCCTTGGCTGGCAGCATGGTGCCTCCCACACCCACTTGTAGGCAATTGTGGGATCTCCTTGTCCTCTCTGGAGGGCAAGCCTCTGCTCTTCCCAGCTGAATGCCAGCTAGGTCACACTTGCCAGTGGCAGGGCTTCTGCATGCCTCAGTCGTGTCAGATTGCCCTTAGGTGCTGGGAGAACAAGGGAAAACTCAGGGTAACGCTGTGCCAGGACAGCTTGGCAGTGACTGGCTTCTGCTGACTCCTTTCTGATGTTTTTATTTTCTGTATCTCCCCTTCCAGTGCCAGTCATCCTTCTATCTGTCTCTATTGTCCTTTTGCCAACCAACCTTGGCCGCATCCCATGGGCCTCCTGTGTCATCCCTGTCCCTTTGGCTTCTCTGACACTGGGAGGGGGCAGAAGGTCAGACCACCTCCTCCAAAATCCTCTACCCTTACCACCTGACATCTGTGTTTTCAGCATACTCTCTGCCTGACTCAGCTCTTGTCCCACAGGCAAAAACACTGCCTGTGTTCCCTGGTCCTGGGTCCCTTCTTCATGCCTGCATCTCCTGCTGCCAGAGCATCACAGTACGTGCCTTGGGGTGTGAAAACACAGGACACAGCCTCCCATGCCATGGTACAGGCAGCTGAAGGGCTCCTGAGGTGAACATTTTAAACAGTGAATGTTTTGGAAAGCTTCTCTGCTATCACAGGGGCAGATGTTCCTCTGCATGTTGCATCTGTGCTCTGGGCTGCACAGCAGGGAGACAGCTCCTCCTGCCTCAGGGTGCCTTCAGCTCACAAGGCAACTGCCTCCCTGCCTGAGCACTGGCAGAGAAGACAAAAGACTTTAGAAGAGGGTTTTCCTTAGCATAGAGGAAACTCCCTTTCAGACTGTTCTTCTTGTTTTCTTCATACTCATTCACTTACACTTTTCCACCACACCATGGAAAGCTCCTTGTGGCATTTCAAAGAATTCGCTTGATCATTGCTATAGATTTCTGAGAACTTGATTATGACACAATATGTCTCAAAAGATCTTCATTGTCCTTTCACTATTATTTTTTTGTCCTTTATAACAGCAATCTTTCATTTCATCTTTCATTTTATCTTTTTCTATGGCCTTATACAAATACGATTTACAAAGAAATGCCCTGATACTACTTGTTCCTGTATACATTATCTCCACTTACCAATCTTTTTTACCTGAAATGCTTCCTATTTCAAAGAGATTTGTTATCTTTCTCCTCACAGATACAAATCCAGTTTGAATTTTACTTCTATTTAAGGCTTATTTCCTTTTCATTTTTGTGCAATCCTTACATTCTCCCCTGTGGAAAAATGCTTTTGGCAGCTGCAGACCTACGCTGTCTGTCATACTGGCCTTTCACGGCACAAAGGCCATTTTTCAATATCTGCTTGAAGTTATATCTTTTATGCTTCTCTATTGGGTTTGCATGGCCGAGCTTTGGTAGCAGGGGGGTTACAGGGGTGCCTTCTGTGAGAAGCTGCCAGAAGCTTCCCTGTGTCTGATAAAAACAATCCCTGGCTGCTTCGAGATGTATGTGTTGCTGGCCAAGCCAATTAGAAATGATGGTAGCACCTCTGTGATAACAGATTTAAGATGGGGGAAAAAAAATTATTGTGCAGATGTAATTACAGCCAGAGAAGAATGGAGTGAGAACATGTGAGAGGAATAACTGCAGATACCAAGATGAGTGGAGAAGGAGGGGCAGGAGGTGCCCAGATGCCCAAGCTGAGATTCCCCTGCAGCCTGTGGTAAAGACCATGGTGAACCAGCTGTGCCCCTGCAGCCCATGGAGGATCATAGGGATTCAGAAATCCACCTGCAGCTCATGAAGGGCATGGGGATACAGAGATCCACCATGCTGGAGCAGGTGGATGCCTGTGGGGAGGCTGTGAACCTGTGGGAGGCCTGTGCTGGAACAGGGTCCTGGCAAGGACCTAAAAAGAGAAGTCATCTCTGGAATGTTTCCTTTTAGGATTTGTCATCCCGTGGAAGACCCCACACTAGAGCAGCCTGTCCTTGAAGGACTGCATCCCAGGGAAGAGTGATCCACTTTGCAGCAGTTTGTGGAGAACTGTTGCTTGTGGAATGGACTTATGTTGGAGAAGTTTCATGGACAACTGCCTCCCATGGGAGGGACCCCACACTGGAGCAGGGGAACAACTCTTCCTGAGCAGTGAGAGAAAAAACCTATGATCACCATAATACGCATTCCTTGTCTCCCTGTTCCCTTGGGAGGGGAAGAGGTAGAGCTGGGAAGGGGGAGGGGAAGGTATTTTTAAGGTCTTATTTTGCTTCTCATTATCCTGCTCTGATTTTGTTAGTAATAAATTCAATTAATATCTCTAATTTGGTCTGGTTTGCCCATGATGGTTTTTGGTGAGTGATCTCTCCCAGTCTTTAACTCATGAACCCTTTTTTATATTTTCTCTCCACTGTCCATCTGCAGTGGGAAGTTAGAGAGAGGTTGTGGTAGGTGCCTGAAATCCAGCCAGGGTTGACCCTCTACAGCTTCTTATGGAAACATAAATTATGTATCTTATTAGCCACTTAGAAAAAAAATCTAAGTGTTTACTGTGTGTGAACTAAACAATGCATTCTGGCTATTTGTTTCTTCAGCAAAAATACCCCTGTCTGCAATGACAGAAAACAAGTGAGTTCTCAGTATCTACTTTACATCGGCTCATCTTACATGTAAAGCAGAATGGAACCTCAGAGATTTGCAGACATCCCCACATATTCTGCCAGCTACTAGATTCAGGGACTGGAGGCCACTGCTGCTGCAGTGGGCAATCTGATGTGAGGCAGCTACCAGAGCAGTCATAACATCATGTTTCTCCTGCCTTTGGCACCCCTCACAGGGTTTCCCTCTTTCCCAGTAGCTAGCTCAGGCCCAGGATGCGCTGCACAAGCTGCAGAGGAATCAGTTCGTGCCGTGATCACTGAGAAGTTCTTTTGGCACATTTCAGGTGATTGCACAAGGTATGCAATTTTGTGCAATACTTCAAGTGACAGTTCTGTGTGATGAGAACTTCAAAATCTTGCTTCAAGCTCAACTTTTAAGAGGCTAAAAGTACTGTCAGAAATAGGAGAGTACTGAGGATGGAGAAGACAAGGGTTTATTTTTACTACATTTTATTTTTGGCATCACTTGGGGTTTTGAGCCTTTTGATTTAAGATGAGCCCTTGGCTACCAGTAATAACCATGTTATAGCATTTCATTAGGAGCCAAGCTTCCTTTTATATTGCACAAGTTTCTTTACCTCAGAATGTCATTTCTAGAAATCTCCTGCTTGACTTTTTCTTGAGATCACATTTGATTTTTCCCCCTCAGCCTTCATTGCATTGATGACTTATAACCACTCTGTGATTGTTACAATACACTCAGATATTTCTTGAACCTTTCTCCAGTGATCACTTCCTGACAGAAGTTCTAGTCAGACTTCCAAAACCTGCAAACTTGTATTTGGCAGAGGTATAATTCAACCCATGCCTACAACTCCAGCCTTCAAAGTTATCCCATTCATCCTGTATGATCTTTCAAACCTTCTTTGAACTAATGATGACCTCAAACACCCATTTTTAGTAAACTTCAATGAATACTATCCAATGGATGTGTCAGGCCTGTTGTGAAAATACAAGGTAGGAGAAATTTCAAGTTTTCATCCATATCTTTGAAGCCTTCCCTAGGAAAATCCCAGCATGACAGTATTTACTTTTTCAGTATTAGACAGAATTTCTTCTCTGAAATAATAATGATGACAACAACAAAGTAAACAAAGACAGAAAAAAAAAAAGAAACAAACACCTATCAGATCGATCATTTTCTAGTTCTTCTGTTTACATTTTCTTCTCCAGCTTCAACAATAAATTATGATAAGGGATAGTTTGTCACCTACTCCATGAAAATCCAGATAGATAAGATCCATCCTAGAGTTTGGAAATATTTTTAGATTTTGAAAATCAGCTTTTACTGAAGAGAGAAATTAGGCAGCATGAGCCATATTTGATAGCTCATAGTACATTTTATCCTGTTTTCCTTTTGCTTCACTGGCTTTGTTTCAAAAGTTCAAGATTTGCCCCGAAGCTGTGCATGCTACCAAAGCTGAAATATTTGCCACTGTTGCCCAAGCAATTAATCTGTTTTTCTCTGTTACAATCCCTCTCTGTCTCTTGAATTAGTTTATTTTTTTGCTATTCTTTATCATAACATTTCTCATGTCATAGATTTAGTGGAAAACAGTTAAACTTCTGTCCTTGTTTTCCTCTTCTGTTATGCATTTTAGGGAGGAAATATTCAGGCCTGCCATATTTGCATTTATGAGTTTTTGCTCCAAATTTGTTGTAATTTTCATAACTTCATTCCCATTAACTGTGTATTCATTTAGAGCCCTTAATTTCTCTCTCTCTCTCTCAAAAAAAAAAATCCTTTTGAAGTCAGAATTCTTAATTGCAACATTTAGTTGTGTTTATCTTTCAATTTACTTCAATTTCAGTGATCATGGTTCCCAGAATTCCAGAGTATTTTCTACAGCCACCAGTAATTAAAATCAGCTAAAATAACACTGTCTGTGCCTTATGGCAGGACAGCCACAGCAGCTTTTTGCTGGCAGTGGTAGGCAAGCATGGAGCAGATCTGCAAATCTGCTTGCATGTGAAGTGAAGGATGAGATTACCCAGAGAGAGTGTAAGAAGGAAGAAGAACAAGCCAAAGACAGACCCTCATGAATAAAAAAAGACTCAAAGACTTGCAGGGAAGCCCCTAGTGAGATCACAGTATACTATTGTTGTGGAAATAAACGACACCAAAATCTCTGTAGTGAATATGTGAGAGTAAATTGAGCAATCTTAGATGACTGATGATTCTTACTGGTCGATCTGAAAGATCTGGATAACAAACAGACAACACATGTTCTCCAGTTGAAAGAGAAGATAAAATTATGGTGCTACTTTAACTTGTGAATGTGCTTATATAGCACAGGTTGTGTATGTCAGTGTTCCCAGAATAAATCCCAAGCTAAATACTTTTTAGTGATGTGTTACACATCCAGAAAAATCTCAGAACTGAGGAGTATGACCTATTGCTTTTCATATGCTATTGCTTAACTATGGCTTAAAAAAGGATGGTGTGCCTTGATTGTTTTCTTGCACAGGTCTGCATTCTCACATAGCAGGTGTGCTCTGGGCATCCCCTCAATTTTGCTGTTGAACTGAATGCATTAGGATTGAGAACAGCCATGTGTGATACCTCATGATAAGATCCCAGAATCACAGAATTGTTAGTGTTGGAAGGGGCCTTGCAGATCACTTAGTGCCACCCTGTGCCAAGGCAGGGTCACCTGGAGCAGGTGACACAGGAACATGTCTAGGTGGGCTTTGAATGTCCCCAGAGAGACTCCATGCCCTCCCTCGGCAGCTGTTCCAGTGCTCTGCCACCCTCGGTGTAAAGAAGCTCTTCCTCATGCTGAGATTGAACTTCCTATGTTTTACTTTATGGCCACCATTCCTCGTCCTGCTGCTGAGCGCCACTGAGGACTCTGGGCCTGCTCGTGGCCAAGGTATGAGCATTCTGGTACGTTCATATCTCAAGAAAAGCACCATGGGTTTTCAGAAATCATGATCAGGAACACATGCAGGTCGTCAGGTGATAAAAAAGGAAACTTTTACCACTCTGCCAGAAAACCTTTTCTTTTTAGATTAGTGGTAAAACTGCCACATTACCTTGCTGTGAGAGAGCCAGCTCAGATTGGAACAACCCAAAGATGTGTTCTTGCTTCACAGTAAGTTATCTTCTATGTGAAGAAGCCTAAAATGTCACATTTTACTCCCTCTTCAATTTATATATTTAAAAAGCGGCCAGCAAGAATCTAAGTCCAAGATTTCCAGTTAAGAATGTAGAGATACATTCCTACAGACAGTAACTTCCTTCACTTTGTTTTAATCACTTGCCTTAAGGCTGCTACATTTAGGTGGGAATAGGAGGAAAGACAGGGAAAGGGACCTGAGTGCTGTTTGGCACACTGGTACACTCTGTCCTTCCCTCTGTGCATACAGGACAGTACAACTCATGAGTACTAGGAGTTAAACTCTGTTTTCTGAAGGAAGTACATATACATCCATTCAGGAATACAACTTACATTCTTTTACTGATGGTTCACTTGGGGATACATAAAACTGCATTGGGAAAAACAGTATTTAATATATGCTCAGCAGTGGATTTCACTGGTGAGAAAGAATAAAAGATAGTCAGAAGCTCGTCTGATTATCAGATAAATGTCTGGGGCATCTGTATCATACCTACAGGGGATCCCAACTCTATGCTTTTAATGTCAGTCACTTCATATTGTTACTGATTCATATTGTTAAACATGAAGATAAAAAATTCTTTGTTGTGATCTTTGTTGCTTTTGTCATTTCCTAACTCAATACACTTTTGAATCCTTATATTTCATATCTCTCAATCTTTTGTTAAGGAAAAAAAATCATAATTTTAGATCTGCTACCGTTTATTTCATATCTGTTCACATTTCACATCTAACAGACATGAGTTTAAAAAAAAAAAAAAAGTGGAGTTAAAAGAAAAAATGGCACTCTATTTTGAGCTCCCCACAAGAAGATACCGGATCCTTTGGGTGGGGAGCTCAAACTGGAACAAACAGTAACAGCTTTCTTTTACTAGATCTTGACAGTTTTATGTTTTGCCTGTTCTTGTTGCTTTTGTTTCATGCTGTCTCTATTTCTGATGTTTCCATTTTTGATACCTGTGCACAGCAAAGACAGAGGAGCCAAAGGAAAAACTGCTCCCTGAGGAATGGAATGCTTTCCTCCAGTGAGTGATAATTAGAAATGTAAACAATATCCTTTCTAGTTTTAAATAGAATTTAGTAGTGGAAAGGAGGTTAAATCTGTGGATTCTCTGAAAATTCTTTTCCTGGGTAAACAAACTCCAGAAGTTATTGTGGTTTGGATTTTTTAAAATAAATTTTTCTTGCTTCATTATGGTCTGATCATAATTTAAATACACCCCTGATTTTCAAGACAGTATTTGTCAAAAATCAGAGCTCAGATTTTTGCATAGGGAAGTGATGTGCCATTAAAAGTTTTGTTAATCTGAAAACAAAGATATACAACAAAGTACCAGATCAGAACAGGTCCTCCTATTTGCACATCATCTGTTCTGGTCATCCATTTAGTAAGCACATTTTTTATGTCTTCTACAGAACAAAATCATGTTGTCATTATCTTTTCCTCTCCAATGTCATTAAAGATGTTATCTATAGTTCTCCAAGGTCAGCAGCCTAAAGACAGTGCTTTTTCTCCACAAGACAGTCCATATGCAGTAGGTACCTTTCAAGTGATTTTCAATCTGAAATCTTCTAGTAAGAATTCCTGGGAAATCAGTTGCTACAAGAAAGTATTTCTTTATGGAACTTACTACATGCTCTTTTCTTGTATCATGCAACAACCACAATTTTTTTTGCCCGTAATTCTTATATCTTGTATAATTTTGAAAATTTAAATCTCTAAAGACCTAATTGATGTTTCTTCCCTCAGTTTTTCCTTCTTCATAAACTTACAGAATCATCAAGTCACAAAATCGTTTGGGTTAGAAGGGATTTGAAAATCATGTAAGGCTGCTCTAAAGTCTTTTGATGCAGCCCAGGATAGAGTTGGATTTCTGGGCTGTGAGTGCGCATTGCAGGTCATGTCCTGTTTTTCATCCACCAGTATTCCCAAATCCTCCTTCAAGGATTCATCCTCCACTCTCTCCTGGTACTGGTGATTGTTCTGATCCAGCTGAGGAGCTTTGCATTTGACCTTCTTGAACTTCATGAGATTGGCATGGAGAGGCTAACAGAGTGAAGAGTTATGGTAAGTAAGATCATGAGCTGCATAGCCAGAACCTTCCCAAAAACCCAGCATGAAGGAGACTTCTGTGAGACTCGATCATTTATTGAAGTTCATACTCAATAAAAAGATCTTGAAATAACAAATACTTGTTGATATGTAGTGATCTATGTAGTGTAAGTTCCAAATGAAACACTTTGAAGGTAAAAGAAGGTTTAAGGGGCATTTCACTTTTGAGATAGGCTAACAATGGATGTTTGGGGAATTTCTGCTGGCTGTTGTGTCTTGGCTGTCATGAAATAAGAGATGATCGTGCACCTGAGGCATTAGGCATTACAGTTCCACCTCAAACCTGGCAATTCCTGTGTCTGGAAGCTGGTCTTCAGGATAGGACTGACTTCAAGGTGCAAAGTGTGATGAGGTTCAATTACTCCCAGCTTCTTCAGCTCAGAAAGGTTTTCCTAGCTGTAAGGATTTGTTAGCACTTGTGCCTCAGGAGAAATCTGATGTTTGATTTGCTGAAGCCCCTTCTTTTGGCAGAGCAGTAGAAAACTGTGAAAATCTCTCACTGGAGAACAGAGAAAGGTTTATATCCAGATGGCAGCACCTGCAGAAGAATTTATGTTTGAATCCAGCCCAGGCACAACTATGTGACTCATCTGGTTGCCCAATCTGTTCTCCACTGTGGATTCACATGATTGATCCCCCATCCCAGAAGAGCAGAATGTCTTTTAGTTAGCTCTTGGCTTATTAATTCTTTTTATTCTTCTTGGATACAGTAAATTATCCTTTTATATGATGATACTTTAAAAGACATATGCTGACATAATTTTGTAATCTTAATTTTCTTTCTGCCATTTCTCTTCTTAATGTTTTATTTCCCTACTGTCAGAATTCCACTGAATTAATAATACAGCAATTATCTGAAATGATGCTACCTATTAGATGCATAGGCTTTATTTTTCTTCATCTAGTTTCCTTCCTCTGGTCTTAATTTTAGTTTCAGACTCAAATTTGCCTTCACAGCATTGACTCAGAGACAAAAAAAAGAGAACCATTCAAACTGCATCAGAGGTGAGGAAAGAATGGAATAGGGAAAACTTTTGGCACATTTGATTTTTCAACATTTATCCTCAAACTAGTAAGAAAATTTGATAGATATCAAGTGCCACGGCTGAACGGGTTTATTTTAGCTTTGAAAATTCAGTTGAAATCAAGTTTTCTTACAAAGGGAGAATTTCTGGATGAGTGATAAATGTATCATGTAAGGATTGCTTAGCTGGGAATAAACAAGGGAGGAGGCAGAGATGGGTGTTTTAGCTAACAGAATAACTAAATCTCCATGTTATGCTAAAGATGACACTGTCAAATAGTATATAGGATTATGAGCTACAAGATGAAACCTTCCATGGACCTTATTCTCTGATATTAAAAATCATGGATTCAAACTGAGACATAGGTACAAAGGGGATATCTGAAGGATCATGAGTGCACCTTTTCAGAAGAAAAATTAAAGACTTATGCTCCTGTTCAGTATAGCACTACAAAAGCTGGACTAAAATTGCTGCCTCTAAAACTTCTGTAAGAGAAAATATCAGGGCAACAGAAGTAGTCTTTAGGGTAAATAAGTAAAATGTCCCAAATGATACATTTGGATGTGAAGAGACATTTTCAGTGTCAGGGAGGCCAAATAGAGATGGTTGTCTAGAAGGAGGTGTTTGAGGCAAAGCACTTAAATGATTTTAAAAAAGAGTTCAAAGAGTTCATAAAAATTCATGTGCATGAAAGAAAATGATGTCTGCAGAAGTACTGTGAACAGCTTCTGTGCTGCTGCCATGTCAGGATGCCTCAGTCAGAGGAAGGAGTTTGGGGGTGAGCAGAGAGGACACATGCATAGCAGGATACCATGACCAGAAGAAACAACTGAACATTTCCTAACCCAGACCTGGTCTTTTGACTGTTGAGCTGCTGCCTAAATGGCTGCGTCCTCAGACGGTGACAGAACAAGAGGACACGTTCAGGCTGCTGCAGAGGAGTTTAAGGTCGTACATCAGGAAAAATTTCTTTACTGAAGGCATGGTTAAGCATTGGAATGGGCTGCCCAGGGACGTGGTGGAGTCACCATCCCTGTGAGTGTTCAAAAACAACCAGACGTAGCACTTACTGCTGTGGTCTGCTTGACATGCTGATGGGTCAAAGGTTGGACATAATGATCTTGGGGGTCTTTTTCAACCATAATCTTTGTCTGATACTATATATGGTAGGACAGTTCTGCAAATACAGTGAAGCTGTCCAAAGGCCTTTTCTTGACAAACACACATGAACCAGCTGAGAGTGCTGGTGCTGGATCTCTACACCTTGGCTCTGCTTTTGTGATGATAGCAAGCAGTGTTAGGTGAAAACCTGGAGAGAATTTAAAAACCTTCTACAGCTATTAAATCAATTTTTCTTGCTAGCTTTGTTGAGCCTGAAAACTGATGTCCTTTTCTCATGGTTGTCTCAGCACCCTCCTTTCCCCTGTTTGGCCTGAGTATTGTAAGCTTTTTGGCACAGGGATTAATTCTTATTGGCAAAAGTATCAGGACATCTCAGAAAAGAGGATGAACAACTGAGGTAGCTTGTTAACAGAAAATTAGAAAGGACTTATAGTTCCATGAAGGACATAAGGTCAAAAAGTAGCCTAAATTGCAATGTGCTCTTTTATTCTTCAGGTTACACATTATATCACCCACAGTGTTCTGAAGTTGGTTCTGGAACAAATGATCAGGCTTGCACATATTGTTAGGCTAAAATCCAATTTCTCAGTTAGTTGTTTCCTATTCTAAATAA
Organism: Chamaea fasciata; assembly: GCF_029207755.1. NCBI lineage: Eukaryota > Metazoa > Chordata > Aves > Passeriformes > Sylviidae > Chamaea > Chamaea fasciata. Next base: position 99,755,464 of record NW_027094087.1, on the reverse strand, counting down.
AAAGTAATTGGTCTTAGGGCTTATCTGAAACTTTGTCTCATGCAAAAGAGCAAATTAGAAAACCATGTGTTGGTGTGTGGGTGTAGTAGAGGAGGAAGGGAAGAGAATGGATTTCTGTTTACTTCATATCCCCAAATGCTCTGTTTATTTCTTTCTTTTCTTCTCCCTTTATGACAGCAGAATCAGCTTATGTCTATTGCTATAAATTATCCCTGCGTCAAATGAACACATGATGGTTTTAATACTAGAAATTCAAGGAAATCTTAAAAAAAAAAAGTCTTCTAAAATATAGAAGAAATGAGCATTAGGTTTCCTGCTTTTGGTAAAAGAAAGAATATTGAGCTTTTCACTGGACACATACAGTAAGGACAGGTCTCCTGCATGATGTGTTGCAGGGGGAAAGAAGGAGATATTTATATACAAACTCCTGAATCCCATTCCCTAACTGAGGGGCTACTACACTGTTGGGCTAAAGCATCTCGTTAAATTAACTGAGAAACAAAACAAAAGGAATTCCTTCATCCCTGAATTGTCTTAAAGTGAGAGGTTAGCCACAACCACATATATAAATGCATCATTTGACATGGCCAAGTGTGTACTGTGTAATGTGATGCTGCCACATCATTTGTAAGCTGCTGGTGAGATAGCACAATTATTCTCACTCACAGATGTGAAATTAAGGAAAATATTTTTTCACAAAGCCACTATTGATTCCAGAGGTGTCTGAGCTTTTGGGTCTTTTCTGGAAAACCACCTGACCCATGCACAGCGGGTGCAGACCTATGATTCTCATTCGTGTGCTGGCAGTGAGCATGGCTGGGTGTTTGCTGGGTCTGCAGGCAGGTTTTCCCCTCCCTTCTTGATGTATTACAAGAAAAATGCACCAACCTTGAAACTCTTAATCCAGGGCTGTGCATGACATCTGTCACAGGGTAGCTTTCCTACCTGTTGATAAGAACAAATCCATAAGTGAGGGTGTGATGCACTGGGGGAGGGCAGCACACCATGCTGCATCCCCTGCCTGGGAGCCATCCTGCAAATCCCCCTGGCATCCCTCCTGGTCCCTAACAAGGGACACAACTGCAGCAGTTTTTCACTAAAGGAAGAGAAATAAAGATAAACTATGAGCTGAGGAAGGAAAAAGAGGAAAGGACTCAGTGTTTACAACAGGTATGAAAGAGAGCCCTAGTATCTTTCACATCTTACAGCCTGGCTTCAGTCATGAGCAGCCAGCAGGCGTGCAAACACACTGGTAAGTACCAGATGCAGGGGAAGAAATGCAGTTTACACAGATTGAAATTGGGAAGAATAGATTTATTAGAAGTTCATGGGTGGAAAATCTACAGCTTCTGCAAGTTTTTGAGTGCCCTGCTATTCTACATGTGAAATACAATTTTTATTTGACAGGGACTGTGTTGGCAACTTTTGATTGCCATGTATAGTGGAGGAACTTCTCTTTGGAGAATAGTTATTTTTCCTCAACATCATCCCACCAGTTTATTAAAAAAAACCACAGAGTTTCTGTTTGTTTATTAATGCTTTCAGAATACAAGCCTCCTAGTATTGCACAAGATTTATTTTCTTTTCTTTCACCCTAATTCTCTCTCCCTTGAAGTCAATATTCCTCCCAAAAGTAATTTGTTCTACTGCAAATTTAGAGTGTGCTCAATAGTTATTGAAGTAGAGGATTAATGGATCGTTCTTGAGGCAGATAATCAGCAAATCTCGCCCCCCAGCTCTTCTAATACATTGCAACCTTGGAAATATTATTTAATTCTTCAGTCTCTCTTTCTAGAAACATTTAGCAGTTCTCACGGTCATTCTGTCCATTATATGACTATGAAACCCATAATTAAGCAGAGGAACCAGTTGTGCTCAGGAGGAATTCTCTGAACTAACTGACTTTTTGAGGAATCTTCGGCACTTGTGCAAAATTACTTCGCTAGAAAAGTACACATTATCAATGATGACCATTTTTTTTTTACCATCTACATAGAATATGTACAGATGCAAAGAGCCCCTCCCATGTTTCCTACGAGTTCATGCCTGACATCATGCCAGCTGATCTCTCAGTTCTGCACTTAGATGATAAAACCATAACTGTAACAGGGTTCCCTTTTTAAAAAATACTATTATTTTCTGGCACTCCTTCAATCACAAAATGACTGTCCTGTTTTACAGTCCATCCTGCTGATAAACAGTCCCTCCTTATGTATGAGATGCTAGTGTGATGGATGAGTGCCAGTTGGCATAACTTCCTATCATAATGATGGGCACCTTCTCTCCCACTCAACACCAGCTGAGTGTGTTGATCTGTGTGCCCTTTGCACTGCAGATGAAACTGCCTGACAGATTTTTATGGGCAAAGGAAAAGAAAATGACAGATGCTCCAAGCCACACCCTTTGATATCACATAGAGTGAGTTTTCTCGTGTGCGCACCACTTACAACCCGAGTCAGGGCTTCCTGAAGTAATTCAGCTGCTATTCAGGCTGTTGTTTAGAAGAGCTCTCAGTTAATCAGGCATCAAGTACTTCAAAAGACAACATCACATGTGTAACAATCCTTCCCTTTTTTTGTCTCAATTCATCTATGTATTGTTCCAATTTAATTTAATCTATCTGTTGAGGAATTAAAGCAACATGAGGGCAAAATTAATAAATACTCTCTCTTTTGCTTGGAGAAACAGGAGTTTGTTTCAAGTGCTATTCTCTAGAGGTTAATATGGTGCATGCTGAATAATAGAGCTGTTTCAACAGATACAGCTTGGTAAAAGTGCTGTGGGCAATGTAATTGCACCGGCTCATTAATGACATACTGTAGAAGGGTCTCAGGAAATTATTTCTTTTTATACTCCATGGGAGTGTGCTGTGGGATGCTCAGTCCTGCCAATACTGGCCCACATGGTCAGCAAAGGTAAGAGTCTGGACCCAGCTAATATAACTGGATAGGTCCAGGCCCTTCCACTCTTTGCCTTGGAAAAAGCAAATCCAGAGCACATCTGGTGCATAGTGCAGATAGTAGGCAAGACTGGTGCAGAGAAAGGAGTGGGATCGTTTGTCCATGTGTCTGGACTATTCTGTCTATCTGAACAATTTGAGTGAATATTTGGGCTTAGAGTCATCTTGCTGCTGGAGACAGACAAAACCAGAATGGTGAGTCAGTAATCCCAGGGTCCCTTACTGGTTAGTGGGGAGAAACAGGCACTTACAGACTGGATTCATTCTTCCTTGGACAGAGATGAATCATGCTACAGAGACACCTCTTTCTCTTCATTGACCATTGAGAGAGGCCAGGGCGACAACTTCAATGCACATGTCTGTAATGTAAAAGCCTTCCTTTAGTAAGATGAGAATCTCAACTAGTGTCAGTTCCCAGTACTTTAAAAAGAGAAACTAACTTAAAAGAGAAATGTGGCCTGTGATTTCTGAGTTGTCTACCTCTTTGCATATCCATGCTAATCTTGCTAAGTTACATTTGGTGAGATGAAGAGGCAGATGCGACCAAAAAGAAGTAACCTGGGGTCATATTTGATGAGGGCAGAGTAGGGAAAGAAAGGAAACAGAAATCTACTGACCTTTTCATTATTTAAAACCAAACCACAAACCAAACCAAACCAAGGAGTGGGAAATAAGAAATAAAAGACTTGTGATTAATCATTAATTGGGTAGCTTTGATTTCTGCAGAGATCCATCGGGGTCTGCCATTTGGGGCTGAATCATCCTCTAAAGTCAGGCAATCACTGAGTTGATATTGAGCACAATTCGTGGTCTAAATATGCACAGTAAGACAAAAATCCTTCAGCACTGTTACTGTTCTGTCAGTTGAGAGGTACATTTTCAAAGATAAATGGGCAGCTGGTGCTTAACTGTGCTTACTCTCCACTTGAACAAGGATTAGACTACACCTGGATCACAATTTGTGCTGCCTAAACTACAAAAGAAAAGCGTTACCACTCTAAGTCACACTCCTTAAGGAAGACTTTAGCAGCTCTGCTTTTTTTTTCTTGTTGGAGCTTTGTTTTGTGCAATCTAAGTATATCAATCACCTGATGGAATTTTTAATAAAATATCCCCTGATCCTTTGCTGTTCATCAAGCATGCAACACATTGCAAAAAGGCTGTATTGTGCCCCATATAAACCCACTTCAACTGCTGTCTAAAAGGTTTTCACAAGACATTCAACATTAGGAGAAGATGCATTGATCTCCCATTGTCTGGGTACCAGTGCTTTTTCTGTAGTATTACCTGAGTGAGTGAAAACCTGGAAATAAAATGGAATGTACCCATGCACATCATCTGCGACCAGAAAAATGCAAATGGCAATTACACTTTCCTTTTCTGTGGAAAGACTCATGCTGATGTGTCTTAGCTATCCAGGGAAGGCTTTCAGGAGAGGAATGTCACAGCTCTGTGCTCTGGCCAGTCACCTGGGTGAGACATTCCCGGGTGCTGACTCCAGGATGCTGGAACGAGCACTGTCTGAGACAAACACAGAGACTGTGGTCAAGTGTGTGGCATGTGGGGTCATGCAATAAGAACCTAAAGTTCATTAAGGTCATATTTTTGAGCTTCGGTAGTTTTCAGAAGAGGGCATATGGACTTTTTGAAGACCAATCCTTACTGTGCCATGATGCGGCAGACTTGTCTTCTGCTGAGAAAAAGTAGAATTATCATCATGGCCTTCACAGGTGTGATAGAAGATTGGAGAAAGGGGATTACTGGAAACAATCAAAGAAAAAATCTCAGTTTGTGACAAAATCCAAAGCCAGAGAGTTTTATCAAATAACCCTAAAAGAAAATGAAGAAAGGATATTGGCCAATATCCTTGGAAATTATTAATCCAATGATTGGCAAAAATGTTTCTGGGCTTGTGTAGGTTGTTGCAAAGTTTATACATGTTTCAGTCTGCATCTGCACAATCTCTCCTTTGTGAATATTTCTTTGCCTAGAGTTTTTAACCTGGCTATTTAGTACAGTGTTTGGCATTTACAAAGTATTATTTGCCTGTGTGGAGAAGTAGTCATAAATACTAATAGACTTTTTCTTGTTACAAGAAATCCATAGCCTTTAATCAGAACAGGTGCTGGAAGGTCTTTCCTTAAGAAACAAGCAATGTCTGAAGAAACCAGAGAGAAAAAGCAATATATTTAAGGAATTGCCTTTTCCTCCCCTTTCCTAGTGTAATTAACTACTTGTTTGTTCCAGCCCATATGCCTGCTGTTCTTGTTACTGCTTTTCCCTAACAGCCCAATTCTTTCAATCTTGCCTTTTAGTGGGTTTTCTTGCCTCTGTTTCCTCCATTAACCATCTCAGCTTTGGGAATTTCAATTTGTTTAGCAAGTCTGAGTGGCTCCTTGGCATCAGTCAGAGTCCCACTCCCACCTCCACTTCCCTGGGATCCTATGCCCGATGGTTTTGGGAACTCCTTCTCACTTCCTAACAACTGCATCTTTGAAATCTGTTACGGCATCATATATTATATGATATAGGATATATCATGATGACATACACATATATCATCAATTCCACTTTAGACACATATTTTCGAGGTTGACTCTAATCCACACCTGGCACAAGTATCTTTTCCTTTGTCTGATTCTATTTAATAAATACCCTTCCCCATCACCTGTTTGTCCTCATGACCCATATTTTCAATTATCTCTTTTCACGGGTCTGTGATACATATTTCAGTTGCAATAAACTTTTATTCTTGAACTGCAGCTTCTTTATTCCAAGCTCTGTGGCTTATTTTTCTGCAGTTTGGAAAATAGCAATGCTTTTATCTGGAGATTTACTACAAGAACACTATAAAAGAAAATACTTCAACGAAAAATATGGAGCATTAGAGACAAACTGCTTATTGTAAATTGTTACAACTTCTGCCTTGTTTGGAAGGTGGGTCTTCCTTTCAGGTTATGCTAACTTAGCATTCTATCTATCTATCTATCTATCTATCTATCTATCTATCTATCTATCTATCTAATCTTTCTCTCAATTTATGGATCCAACTCCTCACTGCAGAGAGATCTGATATATCTGCGGCTTCGTCCGCCAAGAAATTGTTATCTAATCTTTTCCTTATCCACTCTGCCTAGTATCTGGTTGGCCACAGAACACATATGTGAGATCTGTTTCTTTGAGGAAATTGTGGTTTCCGGAAACTCCCTGCTTCCTTCCATATTTGAACCAGATAAATCTCTGGAAGGCTGACTTTTAGGTGATTTTGTTTTCTATCTTAAGGAATGTGTTCACCCTTCATTCTGATTCCAATTGCTTTCTAATGCTGATGGTTCTGGCTGTGTCTCCTTTTCAGTTGTTTTCTTGGCTATTTTTACACAAAAGCTGTAAAAATCTATTGCCAACTTTAAGAAATCGCCAGATTGTCTCTGCCTACCTGTATTCCTGTCCTGGATACTGGGTTCATCAAGGTTACCTATTCTGTAGCTATTGTTCTTTTCAGGAAGACAGAGCTGAAGATCTCATGCTGTGTTGACACTGCTGGTGTAGTAAAATGCAAGTTTTGCTCAACCCTGTATTATTGCTACCTTCTTTATTCCAACCCCCTGGATGTTCAGTCCTCTGGGTACTTCCAGCATAAGTAAGCACACTAACAGGTTTTAAGGAGGGCACACTTTTTCCAACAATTTATTTAACTTGTTTAACAGGTTAAAGTTGCCATTCAGTGTGTATAGACATGGTAAAGAGCTGGTCGGTGTTTCTGGCAGATCTTAAGTGCAGAAAAGCGGTGGCCATTCCCTGGAAATCTGGAGAGTTTATTCAAAACATTATTTATGTTTATTCAAAACAGCTGAAGACCAACACACATAAGTGAATTCACATAAGATTCAAGACTTTGGAAGACTTGATACTTTCCAGGTACAGTGCAGCTTAGAGAGTGCATTAGCACTGGGAATAGATGAACACACAATGTCCTGCAGGTTTCCAGAAGAGGGGTGCAATTTTGACTGTCTTATGGCACGTCAGCCGTGTTTTCCATGCATCTTCTTGGAAAGATTGAAATTTAGAAACTCATTTAGCCTGTTAATCCATGCTATCAAAAGGGAGGACAGAGACATGTACAGAAATTTATTAAATCTTGCCCGTGTATCTTATTTACCAGGGCATTTTGTGAGATCAGGATTTATTGTGGAGAAGAGAAACTCTGTTTCTACAGTTCTTTGATCAGAGTTGTGTTCTTTAAAGACTAAAATCTTAGGCTGAAGACTGCAAAATATTTATTGAGCATCTGTGACTCAGGGATTCTAATGGCAATATGTTATATACCATAATAGCAGGCAGAAAGATTTGGAATAACTCAGTGGAGAACAAATATAAAAGTTACTTCCCATTTGACCCATCTAGTCGCCCCTAAAGGAAGTTTGAACTGTTGTAGTGAATCCAGCTGAGCACAAATTTCTTTGGGACTCCAACCCGCTCATCTGCTTTTATTGTCCTTGGAAAGGAAGGGAAAGGTAATAATTTTCAATTAAAAGTCCAACAAGTTACTGTGAAATTTTATGCCACATACTTGAGCCGCTTCCAAGCTTTTACTAATATTTTCAACCTCCTTTTTCCTCTCAAAGAAGTTAAATGACTGCATGAGGATGACACCGGGGGAAAAAGAATGGATTACAGTTTTTTTGTTATGAGGGCTCCACTGGGACTTTGAGGGAACCAATTCAATGAAAAAACCCCCACAGAACAAATCTGCAGGGCCAGCGAAGAGGAATAATGTTCTCAGACTCTGCCCATCTGTATCATCATTCTTCTTAATGGTCTGTTCCTGCATTCCTAGAATACCGTGTACCTAGAGCTGGATGACTGGCTGTTCTTTGGAACTCAGTGCATTTGGATTCAAAGCTGCATTTTTGCTGGATACAGGATGCAAACCTGAGGGAAGCTCATATCATGAATACATTCTCTCTGTCAATCTTTCTGAAGCAATCTCATGTGTTGTACATATGCCTTTTTGTGCTCTTTTTCTTTCTTTTTCTTTCTTTCTGTTGTGGCTTGACACCAGCCAAACACCAGGCACCCACGAAAGTCACTCACTTCCCCCTGTCAAGGGTGGGCAGAGGAGAGGGAAGAAAAAAAATTAATGAAAGGTTCATGAGTGAGATAAGGACTGGAAGAAAACACTCCAAGGGCAAAACTGGCTCAACTTAGGAGTACAAAACGAATTTACTACTAACAAAGTCAGAGGAGGATAATGAGAAGTAAAATAGACCCTTAAAACAACTTTTTTCCCCACAACCCCTTTCTCCTTCCCACCTGACAGCACAGAAAGAGAGGGAGTGGGGGTTTTGGTCAGTTTGTCATCCGAGGTTTTCTTCCTCTGCTCCGGGAGAGGAATCCTCCCCCTGTGAGGCTGCGGATCCCTCCCAAGGGACACAGCTCTTCGTGAATTGCCCTGCTGTGGGTCCACTCCCATGAGCAGCAGCCAAACCGCACCTGCTGCAGGGTGAGTGCAGGGTGAGTCCTTCCCACGGGCACACAGCCCTCCCAAAACTGCTGTGACGTGGCTCTCTTCCCATGGGGTGCAGTGCTCCAAGGACAGGCTGCTCCCATATGGAAGCAAGGGCTCCCTCTCTTCATCAGGTCTCCCACAGGATCTCAGCCTCCTCCAGGCATCCACCTGCTCTGGCATGGGCACCTCTCCCATGGGCTGCGGGTGGATCATTGCACTCCCTGTGGATCCCCACAGGCTGTGAGTGGATCCCCATGGGCTGCAGGTGGATCTCTGCATCCCCCGTAGATCCCCATGGGCTGCAGGTGAATCTCTACATCCCCAGTGGATCCCCACAGGCTGTGGGTGGAACTCAGCATCCCCTGTGGATCCTCAAAGGCTGTGAGTGGATCTCTGCATCCCCTGTGGATTCCCATGGGCTGCAGGGGCACAGCTGCTTCACCAGGGTCTCACCACGGACTGCAGAGGAATCTCGGATCCAGCACCTGGAGCACCTCCTGCCCTCCTTCTGCACTGACCTTGATGTCTCCATGTTGTTTCTCTCACATATTCTCACCTCCTGCTCTTCTTTGACTAGAAGAAAAAAACTGTGCCCCCTTTGTTTTGATCTTCTTCTTAAATGTTATCACAGAGGTTTTACCATCATCTCTAATTGGCCCAGCCTTGGCCAGAGGCATGTCCATCTTCAGAACCATCAGAGACTGGATCTGCTGGACATGGTGGAAGCTTCCAGCAGTTTCTCACAGAAGCCACCTCAGTGGCCCCCCTGCTACCGAAAACCAGGCTGTGCAAAACAAACACATTTTCCCAATTTGTTAAGGACCGCTGGGGATAACACTGAAACACAGTCTGACTTGTAATGCACCTCTAGAGAACTCCTGGATGAATTGCTTTTTTGTCAACAGAATTTTGGTTTTCCTGCACATCATTTATGGCACCTGTCTTCCATTGTCACTGTAACTTTGGAATGGGTTCTGCCATACCCCATAGTTGTCATCACTTCCTTCAAATTAATTTTTGCAGGATATTCAGACATCCATGTTGTTTACATTGAGATATAGTTATATCGGTGAGACTTCTTTCACAGATCAGATTTGCATGTATATTCATGTGATTAGAAAACTTTTGCTATCCAAATACCATAAAAAATACAGTCAATTTTTTCAGAAATGACTGTTTTAACAAGGTCATTTATTGATGTTCTTTGGAAACTTAATGGACACACTAGCATCTCAGAATTTTGTCTGTTAGATATACTAAAGAAGAAGCTTTGTACCACCCACCTCTCCTCCCAAACTCTGTATTTACATGCAAAGAGACTTCCCCTTCCTGAAAATATCTTACACACAAAGACTAAGCAAAGAAATATTAGAAATGGAAGGAATAAGTCCAGTGAGGAATGGCTAAAGGACCTTAGGTTTTTTATCCTGGAGAAAAGAAGGCTCAGAGGAGACATTATCATTTCCTGAAAGGTCCTGAAAGGAGGTTGCAGCCAAGTGGGAGTCGATCACTTCTCCCAGGTAACAAGTGGCAGGACAAGAGTAAACATCTTCAAGTTGCACCAGAAAAGGTTCAGGTTGGATGTAGGAAAAACTCCTCACTGGAAGGGTGATCAGGCATTGGAACCATTCCTAGATGCCCAGGAAAAAGGTGGAATCACCATCTCTGAAAGTATTAAAAAACATGTGGATGTGGCTCTTGGGTACACAGCTTTGTGGTAGACTTGGCAGTGCTGGGTTAACAGTTGGAATTGATGATCTTTCTGTGCTTTTGCAACTTAAAGGATTTTATGATTCTATGAAAAATTACTCAGTCTGGACTGAATTAAAGGCAGCATAAATGATGGTATTACTCAAATTAATATTTTAAAAACCCCATGGATAGTATAGTTAAAGTGAGGTCCCTAGAAACAATAAGACTGAAAACTGAATCTTCAGAACTCCTCCAAAGCATTTTCCTGGTTTTGTAATATCTGAGCTGAAATTCCCATATGCAATAAAACTCCTTTTCTCTGTATTTTACTGTAGAATCACCAGAAGTAAAATCAACAAACAAAAGCATCTCTATTTCCGCATTTTTGTCACAGCTCAAAACTAGTAGAACGCAAGATGCCTCTTTCAGCTTCTGTTTAGAACTTTTTAAGCAAAGAAAGAAAACTCTGCCAAACTGAAAGCAATTGCTGATTTCTAATGCAATCAGCAAATACAAATGGGACACCTGATACCAACCAAAAAGCCAGCCCACATCTTGCCTTTGCTGGGCTGGTTAACTCAAATGTATTATTTAACTCGCCAAATCCTTTCTTCCCACTCCAAGGAAATAGTGCAAGAGATTGCAGTGTGGAGTTTAGTACCTGCAACTTTAGAATGTTGCCTGATACAGAATTTAAACAAGAAGGAGGAATTTACACCAAGGGAAGGCATGATAAAAAAAATCCCAGAATTTAAAAGATGAAGTGAAAAAAATCTTTCCCTGTCTAGGGCATTTGTTAATTACCAAAAAGAGAAGACTCTTTGGTGAAATGAAAAGTACCCCTTTAGACCAGAATCAGAAAATCAAATCCATGGCAAGTGTTATTTGTAACGTGGAATAGTTGTGATTTGCAGATAAGAGTGTCAGAAGAAAAAGGAATCAAAGCAAACAGCAGATCTTTTCATATGAAACACAACTTCATATATCCTCCAGTGAATCATTGCACTTACCTGCTGTCTCCTATCCAACCTGGCTGTCACATCCCTATGTGGGCTTCTGCATGTCCCTGTAAACAGACACTTTGGACATGCTGTCACTTGTCAATGTGGCCATTCTGTGTTTGCCTCTCTTGTTAGAGATGCTGTTCCCAATGAGGTTGTGGGAACAGCCTTGGGGGAAGCTGGGAGCTGGAGGATGACTGCTCTGGGAGGGTGCAGGTCAGAGACACATCCCACTCTCATGGGACTTCACAGGTGTATGGGGTGGAGATCAGGACGACAGCAGCCACAGCTTCAGAAGATGCCTCTGTAATGGCACATCTGCAGTCAGCATAATTAATTCCATTAACTTCAAAAAAACCCAGGCAGGCTGCTTTACTTGGTAGCCTGGCTGCTTAGATGAAAGAGAGAATGCTGTGTCTGTTTCTTTCTGTACTCTGTGTCCACATTTCTCACCAACACAAAAAATTAAAGCTGTATTTCCAATAAATGTCACCTTATATCAATCACAGCTAACATTACCCTGTATCCCTGTGATTAATTCAGACACATGCACACAATTGTTTGTCTTGGAAGGTTCAGTTCATTGCACAGTAAGTTATATCCTGAATTTTGGGAAGCCCAAACCATATGTGGAAGTCAGCAAGCACTGCAGTTGCTTCATTACTTGCAGAGTTCAACAGTTAATTCTGCCTGGCTTCCAAACACCTTTGTCATTCCCTAAAGCACTTCCTCTACCATCTACTTTCACAAATTGTTTGTGATAACTGTTAGGAAGACAAGCACATTGAGTTAATTAAGAGTCAGATACATATTTTAAAAGCCCAGTATAACTTTCAATGATAAAATAATAAATTTGAACACAAGCACTTGTATTACACTTGAAACACAAACAACTGCATAAATTATTACTCCTATTTAGAGCCTTGCATTCCCTCCATACAGGAGGAACCCATTCCCTCTGCAGAACCAAAAGATAATATAAATTCCCAGTGTAAGAGAAGATCTCAGCCTGAGTACTCTTTGACTGGTTTACAGGCTGTACAGGCAGTTTGGTACTCATATACCTGCACACCTGTTTCTCAGCCTCAGAAACAGCTCAAGAAACAGCACTCTTCTCATGTCAGTTCCACGCTGATGCCAAGACAAGCTCTTCCAGCTACTTCAGTAGTCATTTCCCAGTGGTGTCCTTCTTTGATTTCCCGGTTGAAAGGTCTGGGTCCAGCTCTCTTTTCTCCAGATGTTTGCTCTTGCTGGACTTTGCTCTCTAGAGCTGTGGTACTAAGAAACAACTGAATATTGATCTCTCCCAGTTAATTTTCCAGAATAATCTTTTTGTTTACCCTTTTTGCCAAAGCATTTTCCACAGAGATTGCTTCTCGTCTGAAAGACCAACAAACCTTTCAGACACCCTGGTTTTCTAGGCTGGAATGCCTCTCCTCCCTCTTGCCTTGATGTGTAACTGGCATTTAGCTAGACTCATGCACTTCCCTCAAAGTGCTCTCTTGCCCCAATCCCTAGTGTTTGTTGACCTCCCTGCTAACCTCTGTCATGCCTGTGGTTAACCAGAAGTGAGTGTATCTGCTTGCAAGTACTGATGAGGATGCTGGGTACCTGAGCCAGTTCATGAGGAAGATATATGTCTCCATTCAGTGACCTCCCTGCTGACAGAAACGTGAAGTCTGTCAATGAGCCAGTTATTTTTCTTTCCAGCCTGTAGTGCTTTTTTTTTCTATAATTTTACATTTTTAAGCAGAGTATTGTCATCTCACAGTGTATGACTATCAGAGAAGGTATCTTTAATAATGAAATATGTCATCTTATTGAAGAATGAAATAATTATTTATTTGATGAGATTTTTGTTATCTGGGACATTGCGCTAAGCAACACTATCTATATTCCTATAACTTGGGGGTTTTTTTGAATCAAACTCTTACATAAGCTTTTCTGGTATTTTAACTACAATTTATGTCAGGATCGACCATGGAAAAATGCTCCATGGATGGAGAAAACAGGAGGTTGTCCTCTCCCATCTGCTATTAGGAACTTCATTCTGTACAGTGTTGCCCAGGGTGATCCTGATACATTTATGAGAACTGAGGAACTTCTGAAAATTAGTTCATTAATAATACAGAAATTATTTCCCCCAAAGTAGACAAAGATAGATGAAAGAATAAATTTTTCTCTTTTCTTAAGATGAAATTCAGAGCACTGAACTGATAAAATACATTCTATTTTAAAGTTGCCAAGAAAATCCTGTAATTGAATTATTAATTAATAGTATTGATTTCTATTTGTTTATTTACATGTATTACTGTAGAACAGTAATGCATTACTGTAGAAAAGGAAGGAACCCTTCTTTCACTCAAATATTTATTTTTTGGAGCTCAAACACTTTCAATATCTCTGCTTACCTGCTTTTTTTCAAAGCAAGCACTCAGCGCATTTCTGGACCTCTTGGCTGTTCTTTGATGTCTTTGATAGGCCAAGAATTAAAGCATTCAATTGATTTTTTTCAGGTATCTTGTTGGGGAATGTGACTTTCCACTGCACCAAATTTACCAGGAGGTCCCTGGTCAGTAATGGTGCTTGTTGCACTAGGGCCTCCCCTTTGAGGCTCATTTCCCTGTGGATCTGGGTTGACTGTGTCCCAGACATCTTGCAGAGCCCAACTGACTGACCCCACAGGAATATCAGTTGCTGTGGGAGAGTATTGGGGATCAGGGCCTCAAGGCCAGCCTTGGAACGCTGGATGAGCACCTGAGGTGGAGTGATGTCAGCACCTGGGGAAGTCCTCAAGGCATTCTCCACTGTTTGATAGCTGTGACCATGGTCAGAGCTGACCTCAGTCCCACAGTTGCAAACACAGATGGATTCAGGTAGGGCAGTGTGGTTCCTGTTTCCCATCCCTCTCCTAGGACCCTGGTTTGGACCTGCCATGCTGACCCTGCAGGCTGGCAGGTGGTCTTAGTCATTACTCATCTTAGAAGCTGATAAGGGCTATCAGGAAGTCAGAGGCTGACATTTCAGCTTCTGTCACAGCTAATTTTACTTTATTTCCGCCTAACCAATGGGAGCCAACTGGCCACCACAGTGTGTGACAACCCTGTAGATGTGCTGAAGGCACAGGCACACAACGTGATACAGGAACAAGGAAGTGTTTTATTCAATGTGAAGTACTTTGCTGCGGAGAAATCGATGTGGCCTGATCACCATGTGCCTTATTCCTCCCTCACTCAATGCTTTCTCTCCTTCCATGGGCTGTGACTTGTGAAAGAAGCAGAAAAGCAAGTTGACTGTGTAAAACAGGATTACATCTCATATCAGCTTAACCCTGTCTAGTCAAGTCTGTAGGCACATTTCTGCAGAAAAAGTGGGAGTAACTTACGTCAGCTCTTGCACAGTTGCTCTTCTGCACCCTCCTTCTTTCTCTTCTTCCCTCTTGCCCACTGCATCCAGCTTCTGTGATGATCTCAGCAGGCCTGTGCACACAGCTGACTCCCACCACTGCTGTACTAAGTCCACCTCCCACAACAGATCAGACTTGGTAGGGGTTTTCCTAAAATGCAGACTGTAAAAAGACATTGCTACTCTGTGCCTTTTCTGAGGATGTGTTTCAGAATTGTCATGTCACATTATGGAAGCCACTACAAATGGTGAGCATTCTCATTATTACACTAGACATGATCAGCTGTTCTAGGATATGAATGCAATAGCAATCCTTTTGCTTCCCTCCTCTTCTGAAGGACCCATCTCAGATCAATGGTAGTGACTCTCCCAATAATCATGAAAAAACAGGATGCGGAGAATTACACGTCAGTGAGATTGGAAATTATTTTAATCAAATGATGAACTGTTTAGAAAGTACCTGTAAGATAAAGAAAGTTGAGGAGGCAGTGGGGATTTGTGAAGGAGCAAATTGTATTACAAAAATCTAATTTTCCTCTGCAGCAGAAAAGCAGATCTAGAACTAATCCATAAAACTTCACTTTGGGAACTCTTTTGATTTGATCTCATATGACATTCTTATAAACCAGCAAAAGAAATACAGCATGGATTAAATCACTACATGGTTCTGTATCTACAAAACATGTTCTGTATCTACACTGAGAATTATTTCAGTGACAAAATGTAAAGTGCCAACAAGGGCTCTTCCAGAAGTCTTTCTGTGCCAATTCTGCCCATTGATTGACTGGTGATCTCAATCACACATTTACAGGTGACACAAAGTTGGGTTGGAACACAAGTTCGAGGTCCAAAGTTATCTTGGCAAAATAGAGAAAGGGCATGAAAACTGAGAACAACTGCAAGGGAATGCTCCAGAGAGGAGCACCCAACTGCTTGGGCAGAGTACATTTAACAAGTAGCTAGGTTGCTGTTTTGGACAAAGGATCATGAGCAGAACACAACAACCCTGTACTGTTATGAAAAAAAGGCAAACAATATACCATGATCTATAAACACACGTGGAGTTGGCAAAACACCCAATGTATCAGTAAGAACTGAGCAGGAATATCTTGTCCAGTTTTGGGCACTGTGGTTTAATGAAGATACAGGCCAATTGGGGAATGTCAGAAGAGCAATGTGAGCACATTTATACTGTGGAACTATTTTACTCTCTAAAATTGGCTGTAGGCAGACAGTTCCCTGGCCTGTGCTAACTCATCAGGTATGCCCTGCGGCTCTCCAGGAGAGTGCAAGCTCTCCTAGGTCCAGCTGGGCCAGTCACTGGTTGTCATGGCCTAAAGAGTTTTCCAGGCCATGGGTATATAGAGATCATGACCGTGGGTTTGCAGGATATTTTAATACACAAGGACACAAAGGCTTTATCTTCTAAATGTCTCTATTTTTATTATAGATCACCACAAATGCTATGCAAGGCTATATATTATCAGTAAAGTTTACATATCCATCTCTCAAGCCATTACAAATTACTATCAGCAGTCAATACAGCACCAACCAGTGATATAGCAACAATCAATTGTATAGCAGCAATCAATATTGTAGCAACCAATAGCCAACCATCACTAACAGGTGTAGGGACTATTACAGGTACTACAATCCCATCACACTGAAACAAATTTATCAACAATTAGCAGCACACATGCTTATGACAGATTACTTATATAGATGTATAATGCCCATGTCAAATAAGGTAAACAGATTGCAGAAGGGGCCAAACCACCCCACAGGTGGGAGAACAAACCAAACTGACTCCAAAAGTGGGCCCAAAGGGTGTCTAGTAAGGTAACAGAGAGACTCTCACTTCAGCGATTATCTCACATCACAGAGCTTCCAGTCCGTCAGCCGGATCCCCAGTGAGAGTCCAAGATCTTGTAAAGAGTTCATGTGGAGAATTTAGCCTGTTTAAGGAAGAAAAAAATGCATACAGTATGCGTTGTTCACAGTTGTTTTACTCATTTTGCATAAAAATTAAGTCATTTTCATATCAAAGAGGCATAAGAGGATGTAGAAATCATCCCTTCCAGCAGCCAATAGATGTTGCAAAACTTAATTTTTCACATATAACAAATGATAGCTGAAGTTTCCTGACTTGATCTGATAAATTTTTATTTTTTTCTAGAGTATTTTTCACCTTTTCAGATCATAAATGATCATTAAAGTCCCTTGTTTTTGCACTTTTTGGTGGTATCTTAGGATGTCTCCAGTTTCTAGGCACCCTGTGTGTATTTCAAGGAGACCAGCTGCTGCATTTTCCAAGTGTTTTTCTGGTTCTCAGGCCTGGTTCCCAGGCTCACAGCTCCCAGGCTGGCAGGAATTTTCTCTGTCAATATATTTCAGCAGACATTTTGTTCTGTTCAGTAATTTTCCCCTTCTAGCCAAGTTGCATTTGAGGCTGCTCACATTGCTTGTGTCCAGAAATAATCTCTGATGTTGTTTGAATTATAGACAAAGCGCATGATTTTATGGTCTTTATCCTGGTCTGAAATGACTGGCACCACCACATGAAAGACAACGACCATTTCTTTTAAAGTTTTAAACAGGCTGCCTGAGAATTTAATCAGTTGACCTTTACTTATTTTGTTGTGAGAAATAGTGAATATGAGTGCCTATTCACTGCTACATGCCATTCATGGCTGTATACACATGAGGATACACAGGCTCCTTTCTGAGCCTTTTCTTTCAAAGATGAAAACATTTTGAACTCCTTAACCTTCATACAAAAGCTATGCCAAGGCTTTGACTGCTCTTGCCTTCATATATATGTATTCTACTTCTGCTTTCCTGGAGGAGGAAAGAATCTGAACAGCACATAACATTCACAATATGATCATGCAGTGACAGAGGATTATTATTCTGTTTGTTCTCTGTTCCTTTCTCAAGATTTCTTAATGTTCTATTTACTTTTTTGATGGCTCCTGAGCATGGCATTGAGATTTTATTGGAATTGTCAATGGCAACTCAAAAATCTTTTTTTCCTGCTTGCTGATAGCTAATTTAGAGCTCATCACTGTTATGCATGGTTAAGAATGTTTATTTCCATGTGCAATACTTCATATTTATCAGCATCTCATCTGCCATTTTGCTCACAATCACCCGGTATTGTGAGCCATCTGCAACTCTTCACAGTTGAATTCCATTTTATTGCCTTAAATAATAGAGTATCATCAGAAAATTTCATTACTTCATTTTTCCAGATGACATATGAACATGTGGGATAACATGAGTTCCAGCACACATCCTTTCAAAGAGCTATGAAGTGAGAAGTCTTTCAGTTAACTTAATGATTTAAAGACATATAATGACAAAAAAAAAATTCTTAATAGGTGAGCAGTAGATGAGTCTCCATCTTTCCCTGTTGTATTTTTTTTGCCTTTAGTAGTGCTATGGGGACTCAGATGGAAGAATACCTACAGAGGGCAACACAGAATATTTCTAAAGATTCTGCCTTTTACTCTTTTGACTATTGTATTGGTTCTACTTTTGCATAATAGTCTGCTGTGCTCTGTGCCCTCTGAGAGGGGAAGATCTCAGCACCCAATGGGTGCTGCTGGTCCTTCATGCTGTATTGTACTTAGGCTTTCATCATCTGATACAGAGAGATGTTTTTCATTTTCATCCTGTACTCTGCATCAGTAATACCACAGCATGAGAAGCCTTTAAGTCATTGTTGTGGGAGCTTCAGGAAAAGGATATTAGAGAAGCCCTGCCACTGAGCTGTGAGGTGCAGAAAGGACCCCCTTTTGAACTAAACTCTTTCTGAGAGGAGCCTGGGGGCAGATGGATCTGATCTTAGCCACAGACTGTCAATGGCTTAAGTAACTTTGCCTTGCAGGCTTTAATGATGGCAAATCGGATATATTAATATAAAATGAATTATTTATTATGACAAATGATTAGACAAAAGATCTTAATCAGAGTTACTTACTACACAGTATAAAAAACTAAAATTACTAGCTGTGTGTAGTATAGTATAGTGTGCTACATCAATGCAATTATATCAAAGCTAGCAAAAAGAAACAATTAGTAAGTAGAGATTGATGTGACTCACCATACCCATGCTCATGGGCAGATCTCTTTCTCTTAACCTCAAGGAGTATCTGTGGGGGGCCTCTAACCTATCCAAGGGAATAAACTTCACACACTCCAAGGAGGAATGTGTTGGAAGAACCTAACTCTATGCAAGTGGACTGGCCTTTTATACTATAAAGTGACTGACTGCCCATTATATGTCTCCAGGCGAGTTTAGCAGCTTATCTGCCAAATCTTTGCCTCACTATCAGGATGATAATTTGGGGTTAGTTAGCCAGGCTGCTTTTAGCATCATTCAAAACAGCAAAACCAGCACATGGCAGCCCCTGTCAATCCACTACTCATAGCTTTGCAAGCAGGATGTTGTCCAAGCTGCTTGATCACATTCCAGGGCAGAGCATCTTGCTACAGTCTTTTCAGAGCATCTTGCTACGGTCATGCCTTCCCACAGTATTTTCAATCAAATATTGCAAAATCAATTGTGCTTTCACATCATGCCTTTAGTTTGCTCCACTGCTCCATAGCACAGATGAGAATGTCTTCATCCCCACCATTATCCTTTTTCCCAAATAAAGTAAAAGAATGCATAATAAAGAACTTTTCAGACGCCAAATGTTAACGGCTTCTTAAACAGCTAATTTGTAGTCATCAGCTTTTCCCCTTTCCCAAGCCTTTTGCATTGTATTCAATAGGTTGGTATTTAACCCAGGGACCTGGTGTACTGTTGACCATATCCCTGTTTCAATATCTATTCTAAGACATACACACTTGCAATTCCTTTCTTTTATTCAGCCGGAAAGGCCTTCATCTGAGGCCAGGCTTCAACAATTACACTTTTTCGCACGCATGGTGCCACGGCAGGACACAGTCTCAGTGGCAGCATCAAGAAGTGACATGCATCATTAGGCCTCTGAAATTCTCCCTGCACAGAGAAGAGGTTGCTCTCAGTGGGAGTACCCAGCCACAAGAGCATTAATTTCTCACTTTCCTTGGGGCAACTGAGGGAGGATGATATTCATGGTTTTGTTACTTCTCTCTCTTCTTGGTTTGAGGTATTTACAGATCAAGAATCACTGTACATTTATAAAGACACTTGCCTGCATGACTTCCCCCAGTCCATTAGATGGTGCAGGAAAAAAGGTCACATTGAATCCAGGAATCAGGGTACAAGAAGCAGCACAATTCTGCACCTTTTCCCCATCATGGCTTTCCACCTCCTACTGGTGCTGAACATACAGGGGGGCAACCAGGATGGCACAGCGGGTTGCCCCCACCTCCATACAAAGGGAATGGAGACCAATGGAGATCACTGCATGGTTGCCAGGGTCCACTTGCTACTGATGAAGCTCTGCTATGGACACTGAAATACATCAAGCCTTTGCTTTGCCTAAATCCCTCTAGGAAACTTTGGGAATTCGCTTTATCTATTTGCCGACCAAAATCTTCATATTCTGCACTTGCAACACTCAGGGAAGATGGAGTATGCATCCCTTTCCACAGTGCAGATATACTTGGGCTCATGTCCTGAAGGGAGGGCATTAGGTTGAGTGATGCTTGGGTGGAAAAGACAGAGGAACACAGCTAAGTTAATTGTGGTGTTTGTTTGGGATATCTGTTGAAGGCATTCATTGTGGATGAATTACTCTTCCCTGACAAACCAGAGTCAGAATGAAGCTCCCACAGGGATTTCGTGTGGGGACTGGTGTTCCTCACATCTGGTGTGGTGAGAAAAGTCCCCAGCACATAGACATTTCCCTCTTTTCCAGAAGATGACTGAGATGGCATTGCAAAATGAAGTGAGATAAAGTGTGGGTCAAACAGAAATGTTTCACTGAGTAAAGCAATGCAAGGACTAAATCACAAGGAGAGACTTATGGCTGGATATAGGAAAGAGCAATTCAGAAAGGGGTCTTGTAAAGTCTCTGTAATTAGCCACCTGAGAAAGCACTTGCTCATGCCTGTGACAGAGAAGCTACTCAGATCCCTTCATGCATCTTTCTGAAGTTTGTTGCATTTTAAAACTTCTTAGTTGACCAAGTCACTGCAACAGAGAATCACTGCAGTTAAAAATCTTTGATCATGACAGTTAATGTGTCCTGTAACATGATAATTCTTGCTCCACTGCCCCAGCAACACTGTGTTAATCGAATCTTGTGGGTCCTGTCTTGTAGTAGCAAAATGCACAAGCAGCTAAAATAGTATATTGGTTGGTTTTGCCTATTTAGAGAGAATGGAGTAGGTGCCACAAAGGCAAAACATAAGCGAGGAGGATTCAACTACCAGTCTCAAACCCACTAAATCAAACTATTATTTGCAGCAGCAAGCTTCGTTAGTAGGACTTTACCCTTGACACTTCCAATTCCAGTCTCCTGAGTACTCAGCATGGTTCATCTCTAGCTCTCCACAGTTTACAGCCCTTTACATTAGACTACATGGTCCTGTGTTGTCAGATTTACTCTCTTCCCTTCTTACCCCTCCAGTCAAAAACAAAGACTGTCTCCATTCTCTATAATATATTACCTTTACATCTGCCACAATTTAATTGGATCAGAGATAATATATAAACAGCTGGAATAATCAGACAAACAAAATGTTACATGAAGCTATTATATATCCTTTAAAAGCACACAAGAGAACAGCGTGTAATTTATATTCCCAGTAAACTATGTATGATGGTGGTACAACTTGCATATGGATTATCAAATACCTAATAGATACAGATCACAGTATTTTCTTGTAAGTAAAAATGCAGAAGAGACAAGGAATGGGTTCCCAAGACAGCAAGGAGGAGGAGCAGTGGATACATGCTGAAATGGCAGTGTGACATACTCTGCTCCCATTGACAACCCAACCCATGGGCTCTGGCTGTGTTTCCTGGGTGAGGTGCTGCAGTGAAGAATTCATTCCTCTCCCTGGTAATGGAGACGCCAGAACAATGAGAGTCCCTTCTCAGACAGCTCCTCCTGAGTCAGTGCTGCTGCAGGCAACAAGCCCTTTTCATTTCCTGCTCATTCACGGCCCCCTCTGTCACAGCTCTTAAAGTGTCTCGTTTCCTAAGCCTTTTGACCTGGTGAAACAGAGTAATGAAATTTTTGTGAAAGGCTGACTTAGCTCTCCAACATCAGTCACTGTTCATCACCCTGTGAGGTAGAAAAACTTATTACTAGACCTTTCATGGAATCAGGGCATGAACTACAGGTCACCAAAAGCCACGGTTATATTTTCATTAGCTGCAAAAGCCTTCAGATACAACTGTCACAACCAATTCTCTTTGAAGGGGACCATGAGGGACCTCAGAGAGAGCAGGAGCAGAGTGTGAAGGGGGTGTGCAAGCTCCAGAAGTTGGTGTCATATCTTGCAAAGTGGATAGCTTTTAGCTGGGAAACTTTTCCTAGAGAGAGAGTGGGGTAAAATTGGATGCTTGATGGGCTATCCAAAGGGATTTTGTCCAACATATAAAAAGCAAAGAAAAGTTTTTATTCCTTCTTCTAGCCTTTGGAGGAGGGTTGGAGGGGAGTCAGGGTGGGAATTGCATCTCTGAACTAAAGTGAACAGTGGAGAATCTTTCAAGTCATCTGTTCTACTTCAGCTGGCACAACCATAAGAAATTAATCTCTGTTTCATCCCCTTTAATTTCACAAACAGAAACATCCACTAGGGGGGAAAAGTTTTATATATTTGTGTCTTGACAGCATATCACAAGAGTGGGAAGTTGGGTCTACCCTTCCATCTGTTGCAGTTCACTCTGAATGACAGCAAGATTTATGTCCTGGTTTACCCCCCAGCTGGCAGCTCAGCCCCATGCAGCCAATTCCCATGGGCAGGCAGGTGTTCTGCCATTTCCAAGAAAGAGATCTGTGAAGCCCTCTGACCCATTGCCAGCAAGGTCTAGAAGAACAAACTGTGTGATAACGAATTTGCATAGAAAGCAAGAAACTTAGCTCCAGCGTGGGGAAAACTTACCTATAAATAGGTATCCCTGTTAAGCCTGGGTGCACACATCCCAGGACACTGAACACCCCATCAGCTGGATCAAAGCTGGAGCTGTGACTGGTGATCCTGCTTCCCTTCCTTCCTTCCCTCCTTCCTTCCTTCCTTCCTTCCTTCCTTCCTTCCTTCCTTCCTTCCTTCCTTCCTTCCTTCCTTCCTTCCTTCCCTCCCTCCCTCCCTCCCTCCCTCCTGCCCTATGATTCTAAACATCTGTGCCTTATCAGCACTGCTTTCAGTGCAAATCCAAAACATAGTCCCATGCCAGCTACTATGAAGTAAATTAACTCTATCCCAGCCAAACCCAGCATATTCTGGCAGAAAAAAACCATAGCAAAACAGATTTTTCTCTCACTTCTTTCCAGCAGCTCCAGAGATACCAATATGGCAAATAATCAAGATAAGCAATGGATTCCCAAAATATTTATCTTGCATTTATACACTTATTTGAAGGCTTCTTGCTCACTGCTTTCTCATGTTCTGGTTTTCTGCAAATTGCCTGGACGCTATCCTAATTTCCTGCTGATAATAAAAACTATATTAAAGTACAGAATAAAGCTTCTATTTAAAAAGAAATTCTGATATCTATGATACAATAATATCTTTCAGGAATGCAGAGAGACTTGCAGAACCACTGAAGAATAGAGAAGATCAACAAGTTCTGAAGACAATTTAAAAATAGTAATAGAATTTGTGTCTAGAGAGATTCAAGAAGACATTCTGCAAAGACGGGGGACAGATGCAGAGCATCTAATAAACATTTCACTCATGGCACATGAGTGATGAGCTACCCTGAAAGGTTTGGGCATTTTGGAAGGTGGTACCAGAGTGGGTGTCATGATGAAATTTATTTCTCATCCTGGGCTCTCACAAAGTGTCTTAGGAGTGTGCCTTCAAAATGTTAATTAATCTAATGGGAATTTCAGGCTTTGTGATCTACTTCAAGAGCTATAATAAGGCGTCTCTTAACTAGGTTTGAAGAAGATTGAATTATCATGGGAATTGAAATTTCCATGGCATAAGCAGCAAGTCATGATTTTATGCAGGGCACGATAAATCTCAAATACAAACATGTCTCCACTGAAAGATGCCCTTGAATCTCTCAACTCAACTAGTGTTTCCTGTTTGGCTTAAGAAAACTGCCCTGCAAGCAAGTTACTGAAAGGCAGCCTGGAGTGTAAGTTTGCAGTGCTCGGATGCAGCAGAGCCAGGTCACTTGGGCAAAGAGCTTGTACCAGGGCTGGTGTCATGATGTCCATACCTGACTGGTTCTGCATTTGCAGATTCCCATGGAAAGGCATTCCCCTAGGTACTGAGAGAATCAAGTCTTGGAGCTTCCTGAGGAAAATTCTGGAATATGCTGCTACCAGCTAGGCTCTGCACCTACCTCAGGCTGCCTAAAGCAGGTATGCCACCATCAGCTGCAGGCAGACCGAAGGCACTGTGAGACAAAAAAAATGCCACAGTTACATGGAACTGTTCCAAGGATCCCAACTTTGTGCAGAATACAGTTCTGGAATAAGACCCCAGAAAAGACTAGAGATTCAGAGTTCCAACAAACCTGTGCAGCTGACAGACTTGTGCCCCATCAAGCCTAAATGCTGCTCCCCTGCCCTTCAAATGCTATCAGGGACATGTGCTCACCAAAGCAATGTTGAAAAGAAGTGTGAACCTGTGATCTCACTCTTCAGCCTTGGTGCCATCTTTTCCAAAAATCAGAAAGGACTTCAGTGGGAACCTGCCACTTCAAATGGGAGCTGCCTCAGGATGACTAAGGATGGTTTGAAACAAATATCTGTGGCTAAGAATATTCCATTTAAGGGGAGAATTTACCATCAACAACACTCATCACAGGAATGACTCATCCCATACATAGCTAAAATGAAAATTAAAAATTGCATTTTGAGAACCCTTTTTTTTAAAAGCATCTTTAAACCCACACATCCATGCCAGAAAAACACAAGAACAACCATCAGTAGGCAAGGACCATTCATATACAGCCAGGAGAAGGCACACACTCACATGCCTCTCCAGCGTTCAAGGCAGGCTCGTTTCTCCACTTTGGAAGCTGCAGGTTATAGTCCACCTAAACCAACACCTAACTCCCTGTGTCTTTCTGTAAGAAGAGTCTAACAGATTCTCACAGCCTCTTTGAAGCCAATGGACCATCCAGCTCAAGGTAGGAATGTTCTGTATTCTGTTGTGTGTCCAGCTCATAATCATTGCAGCACACAGGGAGAAGATGAACTTGTCACTGGGATTATAGTTTAAACTGACTGACAACACTGATAAATGCTTAATCAAAATGACTATAAATGACCTGTCAAGATTTCCTACAACTCATCATTTAGAAGCATGAAAATTAATGTTATCTTTTTGTTTCCCTGATACCTGTGGAGATGTAGCTCTTATGGCAATGCTGCCTATGAAAGCACAGATCAGTTTTTTTCTGGTGTTTGCACTATGTCTATACTGCATTTAGTTCAATTATAAAATTCACTGTAGTGAGAAGCAAATTCTAAAAACAAAGAGTCATTATTTTGTCTGTACTCATATGCCTTTGCTTCCTTTTGAAATTATGATTACACCCACCTTGACATCTTCCATATGCTGCCAACACCTATGTTCAGATGGAAAACTGATCCTGTGCTCTTAGAAAAAGTCAGCATAACAACTATACTCTTTAAAAATAATGCAATAAAAAGGGTTTAAATGTTTAGCAGGAGTGAAATCAGTGCGACTGCCCCTTTTCAAAGAACAGGGTTCAGCCTAATCTAGGTAAGACTAGCTCTCTGCAGTGCCCATGCTAGAGGTAAAAGCAGAGTCTGCAATGTTTGGAGAAGTGCCTTGTGTTTTGATCTTCAAATAGAGTAGGACTGTTTTCTTCACTGAAAGTAATGCTGGCCTGTATGGCCAGTCACTTTTTCAAACTTCAGTCTTTCTCTTAGATAACTCCATCACTTTTTTTTCTGTTCTCTCTCCACTCGTTTCACCAGGCACAGTAACTTGGCCTCATTTTATCAAAAAACATCTTGCATTGCTTGAGAAGACTCACCCCATCCCTCTTTGCTGTTTTCTTTGAAGCCTGATTTTCACATGGCATCTAGAAAAAGTCTGTGAAAAAGCCAGTGCTGCAGGTAACATTTTCTCTAACATCTCCAACATTGGAAATGATTCAGTTCAAGTTTCTCAACAGATTAAACACCACAACTCAGCTGTAGTGATGTTTCATTTGGTCCTCCCTGCACCTCTTGTTCCTGGAAAAGATGTACTGGGCAGACTTTGGAGAGCGTCATTGCAGAAAATTATCCTGGGCTGGTAAAGCAGCAGGGAGAGCACATTTTTCTCTCAGCAAACATTTATTTGTTTCCCCCAATACCATATGCTTTATTTCATTTTTACAGTGCAAGAGAATGTGTTTGTAGATCCTCTGCCTTAATTTGAATTTTAGAGCCTGTTCTAAGATCTGTTGTGTTTGTGTGAATGTCTAGTGACTTATCAGATCTGTTCCCTTCTTAAGTGGAAACTGCACTCACAAGTTTACTGGACTGGCTCCTGAAGCTTAACGAATTCAAGTATAGCTACTACAAATAAATTAAAAATTATAATAAAGAAAATAATAATCTACCTTAATCAAAGGCCAGTAATCTCTGTTACAGGAGGACTAGCAAGAAGTTGAGGTTTCTTACACACAAGAACGCTTAAGAATCAGTTCTCAATGGTATTGATTAAACTGAATTAGGATGCCTGAGGGACCCTAGAGTAACTCCCAGTAAAGATATCCTTATTTACATTTGACCAGCTCTGAATGAGGGTGCAGATAATATTCCTAATATAAGTATAATATGGAAAAATGTAAATTTACTTCATTTTCTGGTAAGGGTGTCCTTTAACCAGTGGCAGAAAACTTAATAAAACCCAGTAAAGTTAATAAACCCAAAATACTTAATAAAACCCACTAGGTAAGAGACTTGACATATTTTCTATATGAGTATCTTAATGAATCCCTAAGTCTAATGGTATGAAACAGCAAAGAAATATATTTTTCCAGTAGAGAGTTCTGAAGATCTCCTGTGCAAATGGAAATACAGTCTAAAGTGGTGCTTAATGTCAACATTGGACAAGATGTAGCAGAAACAAAGAGAAGCACAGTTCTGCTCCAGAACATTTCTTCTATCTAAAAGTAATGTCAGGCAACATAAGGTGATTCTTTCTACCATGCTTTGTATTAGATGACAAAGCTGTTTTAAGAATTGTGGGTAGACAAGGAGCCGGAGGTGACCCAGCAATGTGTGCTTGCAGCCTGGAAAGCCAGCTGTGTCCTCAGCTGCATCAGAAGTGGTGTTGAGGGAAGGGATTCATTCCCTCTACTCCACTCATGAGACCTCACCTGGAGTTCTGCATCCAGCTCCGCGGACCCAGCATGAGAGGGACAAACGGCTGGAGCACCTCTCCTATGAGGACAGCCTGAGATAGTTGGGGCTCTTTAGCCTGGAGAGAAGGCTCTGGAGTGATCTGCCAACAGCCTTCCAGCACCTAAAGTAGCTGAAAAGAGAACTGGAAAGGGACTTTTTATAATGGCCTGTAGTTCTAGGACAAGGGGGAATGGCTTCACACTGAAAGAGCACAGGTTTAAATTAGGTGTCAGGAAGAAGTTCTTCTTTAATGTGAGACTCTAGAAAGGTTGCCCAGAGAATTTCTTTACTCCTTTGTGTGTTCAAGTCATGAGATTGCTGATGTGCCAGCACAACTCGTACTAGCCTTGTCTGCCTGAGCAGAAAGAAACCAGACCGCAGACTTGTAGAATTTGACTTCATTGCGTGCAGTGC
Organism: Chamaea fasciata; assembly: GCF_029207755.1. Classification (NCBI taxonomy): domain Eukaryota; kingdom Metazoa; phylum Chordata; class Aves; order Passeriformes; family Sylviidae; genus Chamaea; species Chamaea fasciata. The sequence goes on along the minus strand of NW_027094087.1, from coordinate 99,727,996 downwards.
TATGAGACGTCTTGCAACACTTTTCTCTACAGATTTTCCAGTGAGTATCAGGGACCTTCCAATGTGTGCAAAGTGCTACATTAAAAAAAAAAAAATTAAACTAATGGGATATAACTGTGCTACACACCTTTTCATGCTAAATGCACAGTGAAAGGTCTGCTTTGATATATGTAATCTGTGAAAAATATCTACTTAAATGCAGTATTCAGATTATTTCATAATGTTTAATATTATAATACACAGATCACTTGCAAGGTAATGCAATATAAGAAGCAGTTTTGTATGATATATAACAGAACACTAGCCAACAGGATAGAAAAAGAAATTGAAGTTTTAAATGAGGGATGGCATAAACATGTAAAGAGAATCTTTCCAATAAACAGTCTTTTTTGAGTTGTCTATACTGTTTAAGCTTTAAAAAATATTATTTATTAATAGTAAGCAAAACATGGAACAAACTGTGAGCTGCATTATGAATCCAAATCAAACAATGCCAAGCAGAAGAAACTGGTGTGACATTCTGCCTCCTGCAGCACTTCTGCATTCTTAATATCTGCATCCAGCTCACAATGTTTGCAATGAGGACAGAAAAGATCCACAGACTTGGTGGATTGGATTGATGACCTCAAGTGCAATAACTCTCCATAAAAGCAACATCTCCTTCAAGCTGTGAGCTGCAATTGATTCTTAGAGGGCCAAAACTGTTGTGTAACAGATGCTCAAAGTAGTATGGATGTTGAAGCAAAGGTCACTCACAGTTTCTTTCCAGTGAGCCAGACACAAAGCCCACTGATGCCAACATATCACAGGAGAGCTTTCACAACATGCCTCTGTATTTTTCCATTAATTAATCAACCTTATGCAGCTGAGTTACACAGCCAATAACTGTTATATGTATCCAATTATTCTAATACAATTGCTCTGAGCCCTCTGTTTTTATGGGCAATGCTGACTTCAGCTTTTCATTGCTCTGCCCGTGGCCTCCTCTGTCCCCTGCTCCCTTCACAACCCCCTGGTACTGCATCCACATCTCCGCTGCTGCTGCAGGTCAGTCACAGCAGAAATGGGAGTACTACACATCTCAAAAATCTCTGCCAAGCCCTTTGGGTTTGCACACCTGTTGCCAGTCCAGTGTTGCCCATGGGAACAAACTGGACCTGGGATTCTCAGTGGGATTTTTGGTGGCACAGCCTCTGGTGTTGTCTGTTTGGACACTGGAAGATAACCCTTTCTAATGCTTGAAAATCGACACAAAAGCAAGTGGATAAAAACGCTTATGGAACTTGTGGGTTTTCTTCTAACTAAAAAGCAACAGATGTCATCTATTTTGTCTGTCATGCTTTATTAGCTATAAGTTTTGTGCAATTCAATATTCACATTTGACAGAGTCTTCAACTGAGTCCATATTTATGTAGAGGCCATTCATCAGCAAGTTTAAAAGCACAGTGTATAAAAGTAGAAAATACATCAAAGTCATAGAAAAAAAATCCAAATTGCAACACATTTTCACTTTCTGACTTTTTTTCTTCTAAATTTCTTTCTAAGTGCTGTTTCAAGAGAGCTGAGACATTGACATTAATGCAAATTTTCTTTTAATAGGGAAATTACTTTTCACTGTTTTTCATAGCAGATTATACAGCCCTTGGAAAGAAAAGCAAAGCATGTTTCAGATAAAATAAACTGCACTGCCTCTGTGCACAGCAATTCAATATATTTACATTCTGTACAGATGGCTGAATGCATACATACATTACCTTACTAAGCAATAAATAATATTCATAGGAGATATCAAATTTACACACATTTTATGAAATATGTACAATCTTGTAGTTTGTAACTAAGGTTTTGCACACACGCACTTGGAAACTGGAATGAAGTGGGCTGTGTCTTCAACTGTCCTCAGTGTGCACTGCTAATAAAACTGGTCTGTGGTTTCTCATCTTGCTGTTATAATTTTTATAAAAAGCATATACTGTGTGGTCTCTTTAAGATATTTTTAAGTGCATGTCATGGTAATGGATTGCCACCCATCCTGAATCGATTCCTGGCTTGTTCTAGATTGCCATCAACTGGTCCTGAATGCAGTGCTCAATGATTTTTCCTCCACGCACAAACAACTGAACTTGAAATGCCCCCCTGGAGTTTAGTGCTCACCACTCCCTCAAAAGGCTCCACTTTTTGGAAAGAGGTGAGTTCTGCCTGGAGACTGCTAACTGCTGGGTGAGGACGTAAAATTTGAGTGTTTTTCAACCTAGACTCTCTCCCTCAGATGGTACTATGCAGCTTGCCTCCTCCCTGAAATGCAACACTACACTTACGGGGAGGAACACACCCAATTTTCCCAAGTTTCCTTTTGGTCATCAATAAATTATGTTTTTCCTACAGTTTGTCCCTTTCATGGCACACCTGAGTGTGTATCAGACCAAGGACATTGCTCTTGCTCTTTACCTTCAGCCTCTGGCATAGATAGCAACAGTGTAAGTACTGTAGGCATGAGATTGGCTTGAGAACTTTTTGGATTTGCTATTACCTTCTTCTGAATGAATCTATGGAAATAAGACATTTTTATTTTGACTTTTCCTCCCTATTCAGTCTGCTACATGAGTAACCACAAGGCACAGGGGAGACAGGCCATAAGTTAGACTTCTGGTCTAACAGAGCTTGAGCAGGTTGTCTAAAGTTGTCCCACAGAGTCCCTATGGCCATTGGGAGTGTTTTCACAGTCAATTCCCCTTATCATGCCAGTGGAGAATTTGACGATCCCAGAGGGACAAACTAGCAAAGACCTGAACCACCACCTGAAGAGGTCCCCCATGTGCCTCATTAAGGCAACTTATGGGGAGTAAAAGACTCCTTCTCCTTGTTAAACCCTCCTAAGAGCCTGAGGTGACATGAGGTGGTGGTGACAGGTGGTGAGAATAGAATAATGGGGCATCAGGTGCATCCTTCTGCTGGCCAGCAGGGAGACAGGGCTGGACAGAGAGGGGCCCTGGGCAGAGACATTCAGGTAAGTGTGGTGGGACCTAGCTGGACAGATATCAGCCATTTAAAAGTTGGGCCTTCAGCCCATGTGGTCAGCTAGAGCCTGTCTGGGAGATGGGAAATGGGGCACTGCCTCTCATGCAAAGCCAGGTGTCCAAAACAGGGGTATGATGTGCACTGGATGTGCCTGTCTGTCTCTGTTGGTTGGTGAGGACAAGGTGGGTGTTCAACAGGGCTGGGTGCCTGCTTTTATCAGTGCTATATGTAGGAGAGTGGCACCCCACACCTTTGGAGCTATGCTCAACTTTGTTGCTGACCTCTAGGACCAGTGGCCCACCCATTTCTACCTGCTTTGACTTGGGTTTAGGCCATTCATAAAACACAGATAGAAACATCACACTAGTACTATTATTATTATTATTATTATTATTATTATTATTATTATTATTATTATTATTATTATTAAATTCCTTTAACCCTTGGAAATGCTTTGGACAAGAAGACTTGCTCAATGGACAGGTGTTACAGTCTTCCTTCTCTGTCTCAGTGTCAAATCCTGGTGTCAAATCCACCTCCACTAAAACCCAGCTGCAGAGGGATGTTGGTGTGGATAATACATTGTCTGACTCTGCAGCTGGAAGTGCTGACACAAAGCCCAGATCCATTCACTTCAAAGCAACATACCGGGTGGACCTGACTTGCCTTGAAAACACAGAGTAGCACTTACAAAGAGATGTTCAGCGTAAGGCAGGCATTTTGCCATTACGTATAATTAATTTACATTAAGATAGATTCAATCTTCTATTTCAAAAGAATTCTAGGGCTGATTCTCTTTAATTCATATCCACTTACAGTAAAACAGTCAAGCTAATCACAGAAATCATTTGAAGTAGCTATTTCCATAAACAAGCAATTAGGGACTTACAAAATGAGTTTTAGATGTGATTTTAATATAAAATGAGACATAGTCTTCATGGATAATCTTAGCATTAAGCAGAATGTTATGAGGTCTATAGTCTTTTAAGATTTTACAATTGCTGTGCTCAATTATTATGCAGTGCATGGTAGACACATAATACTAGTCCAGCTGGCCAGCAGTGAGGATCTTTCCAAGGGAGGACTCTTTCCAAAGGGAACTCTTTCATCCCTTTTGCGGCATGACCTGCACAGCTGCCCCACCAGTGTGAGGACTCTTGGGTTAAGGGTGAATCCTCATGAACCTCCAAGAAATTTCAAGGTGCTGAGCCTTTGACGGTGGTTTGTACAATTAAACTTCAGGCTTCCTAGGGATAGTTACAGGACATCTGTAGCCTGGGCTCAGAGCACCTGGGGTGCCTGAAGCATGATTTGGAGATGTGTAGAGCCTCTTCTTCCAGGGGTGCAGCAGGAGGCTGTCCAGCTGCTTAGAGCCCAGCTGCAGGCAGGATGGCAGGGGCAGAACCCTGCCAACCCTTCTGAGATGAGAGAGGGCTCAGGGTAAGGTGGTCTGACCAGGAGTGTGTGAGCACCAGGCTGGCCCAGGGCTGCTGGCTCTGGGGAGGGTCTGGCTGCAGAGGTGCACGTGAGACGATCTTGCCCCTGCAAGAAACACCCTGTGCCAGGTAGGGCTGCAGGAACAGCAGCTTGTCCAGCCCATCTGCTGAACCCCCCTGCAGGCTGGCTGAACTCACCTGGGAGGGGTGTCTGTAGCTACCTAAGCTAAAATACATGTTACAGCCTAACAACAATTTTTCTATTCCTTAATATCAATTTACAGAAGACCCAAATCATCTAGGATCAGCTATCTTCCATCCATGATTTTCAGGGTTAAAAGACAGTATCACATATAAAGATACTGTCATAAAAATGGAAAAAGAAAAAAGGCAAAAACTAAAAAGAAGTGAGGGTAGCACAAATATTTCAGCAAGGTGCAGAAAACTCTTAGGTTTGAACAATACCATCAAAATATTTCCTTGCATCCCTGAACTGCTGCCATCTTCTTGGAAAGGGCAGTATCAGTAATCTCCTGTGATTTAAGGTGAATGATAGAGGCCCTGCTGTGGTTTCCCAGCATGGAGAGGATAAGCTACCCTGTTATCATGGCCCAGCACTAACAATGAGCAGTTAACATTCAGGGGATTTCTCACTGCTCAGATAAGCAGCACTGAGCTTCTTGCCTTTATAGAAGTCTGAAAGTCAGGGGTTTTTTTCCCTACTGAATACACACAGATGGTTTTCTGCTGTAAAAAAAATGTATTTTGTCAGAAAAATGGGGAAGAAGGTATATTATTTCTGCCAAACCATGCATAAAAGTATAATCTTTCTGGGTTTTAACTATAGCATTCATTCCACATAAATCAAGCTAATTGGGAGAATCAGGATTACACATATCAGTAACAGGTTTCCTGTTTTCTTGTTAGGTGAACAGAGATGCTTTTAAGTTTTTAAACCAAAGAAAAACTCACTAGCTTATATATTATTTGGTGGATTTTTAAAAATAACTATTTGAGTTTAACAAATATTTTCATAAATAAATATTTGTGTTTAAAAGTAAAACTCTTCCTTTCCTCTGATATTTTTTTCTTGCTTGCACCTATTGTTGCCATGCAGCAGAATCACACACCTTTGATTTTTCATATTTAAACATTTTCTAAAAGGCAATATTTCGAAGTACTGCAAGGAAAATGCCTCTCGTACACAGAGATGAGGAATCTGAATTGTTTACCTGGTGTCAGTATTAGCAAATTTCTATACTTTTTGATCCTTTGTGGTGATTTTTCAAACCTAGAATAAATAGTTTTAGAGCCAAATTGCACGGATTACTCCTAAATTAAAGCAAGAACAGCTGAAAGCTGTGATTTACTTGACATCTTCATCTCCCACCAGCTTCAGAAAGGGAATTCAGGAATTTCAGAAAAATTTAAATTCCTAAGGAAGAACAATGTTTCAGCCTATTTAATTTCTCCTGAGAAAGCCTGGACATAACTCAATATAAAAATGAACATAACTCAGTATAGAATCAAAAAATGGTTTGCTTTGGAAGGAACCATAAAGACCATCTAGTTCCAACCCCCTCTCATGGGCCCAGACACCTTCCACTAGGCAAGGTTGCTCAGTGCCCCATCCAGCCTGGCCTTGAACACTTCTAGGAATGGGGTATTCACAACCTCTCTGGACATCCTCTTCCAGTGCCCCACCACTCTCACAGTAAATAATGTCTTCTGTATGTTTAAGTGTAAACTTCCCCTCTTTCACTCTGAACCCTCTGCTCGCTGTGCCATCACTACAGTTCCTGATGAAGAGTGCCTCTCCAGCCTCTGTGTGGTCCCCCTTCAGATACTGGATCTATGCCTAACATCAGTTCTGCATTTCACACTGATGCCACCATGTACTTTCAGTGACTCTGCCTGGTAGCACTTGTGACCCAGTAGGAGAGCACAGCTGCACCGTGGGGAATAGCAGTACTGCCCAGCTATGGGACACACACATTCTGACCCAGAGACCATTTTCCCACACCCCCACTCTGCAGATAGTTGAAATGCCATGTGTCACACAGGACAGGGCAGACTGAACCCAAAGGGCTGCCTGGTTCAAAGGGAATTTCACCTTTCCACTTTTAGACGTGAACCCCGTGCGGAAAATTCCTCAGTCTCCCAGGAGCCAGGCATTTCAGGGACACTGTAACTCAGCATTCCTTAAACAACACTGTCTGAGTCACCACGGCAATGCCCCCAGTGCTGATGGAGTGAGCAGAGCTGAAAGGAGGGTGGAGAGCCACCCCAGGGTCACAGCCAGGGACTGCAAAACCTTCCAGGACTGGGCTGTACCTGAGTGCACAATGCTGGAGCTGCCTGCCAGGATTTTATCTCGGGCACAAGTTTTCTTGGGTTATGCTTGGGCACAAGTTTTATCTTCGGCACTTTGAAAATTTACCAAACAAACAAACTACTGCCGACAACGCTCCAGGTTCAAAGAATCAGCACTGCAGCTGTGCCAGCAAACACTGCGAGAGCCCTAGATAAGGGATCAGGCTGCTGCAGCAGTGTAAAGTACATCGTGTTTTTGTAGTCAAGGTAATGACACAAGAAGTGAGAAACACACATTAAAAATTGCAGCTACAAATATTTCAGTTACATGCTGGGATATTTCAAAAAACTTTCTTGAATTTTCCTTCCTTCCCTGACTTCAACTGCTGCATTGATATTTTTTCATTATTTTAATATGAGGATGAGATAGAATCAATTCCAACCTCAGGTTTGCTCTTTTAATGGTATTAAAAAATGAGTGCAAGTTTGTGAAATATGTTTGAAAATTCTTTTTGCAAGGAACTTTTTTCAATATTTTTTTTTCACAGACCCACCCAATTGTCTTAAAGATATTGAACAGGGAGCCAGGGATCTGAATAAAATGAAAAATGTTAATGAATATTGACACCTTATTTGAAAAGACTTGATCTAATATTCTAGGTATTAAAATAACTTGTATGTATCTTCGATTCTGATGAAAAGGTTGCATTTTGCATGGCGCTCCCCCTAAAGTCATGCCAATCAGATGCCAAAACAAAGTTAAAAGGAATCATAGAATCACATAATCATTAAGGTTGGAAATACCTCTAAGGTCATCGAGTTCAACCAGCAGTGCCAAGTCCATCACTAAATAACACTGAGCAACTTAGGTAGGAGTGAGGCTGTGACACATGTGGACAACCTGCAGCTGCGTTTCTGGAAAGCACTTTTCAGACCAGAGCCATAACCATCTTTCCTGTTCTTGGAAGAGTCACTAGCTCTATTTCAAAGGAAAGTACATAATCAATAGCACTTATTTACATCTCCAGTGCTAAATCTTCATGGCTCTCCTGTGTTCAAAACAACACCTTTCTCAGGGAGGCAGAGTACTTGATTTGGCATAGCCCTAAGGGAGTTATAACAGTGCTCTTTTCCCCATATTTATGATTTTCTCATTTTTATGATTCATTATTTATGATTTTAGCCCCTTCCCTCAGAAACAAAAATTCAGAAACTGTTTAAATCTCTTGCAGAACAACAGTAATCTCTTGTTTGTTACCAAACAGGAGGACACACTGTGTAGCACACCCGGTGTGTTTGCTGTTGAAGTATGTAATTCCTGCTTGCCTTTGATTAAATTCTTACAAGGCTAAAGAAAATATTCAATAAAAATACCTTAGGCCAGATAAATTTTTCTCATTTTGAAATATCATAAACAGCTCGGAACTCAACCAAACTCTCTGAAAGAGCTGCAGACTGAGCTTCTGGTACTGTATGTGGCTTCATGTTAAAGATTAGGCAAAACACTGAAAATTTTAATAAATGAGGACTTCAGATAGCTCAATAAATTGCAATTAACATCATAGTGACACAGTCAGCCAAGCAAGGGAATTGACTCATCTGTAAAATAACCCTATCTCATTAGTTTTCAGCCTGTTTGGGATGTGGAGGCACTTATAACTGCAGGAGGGGGTGACACACAGCTGGAAGTGCCCAGGGCTGGTGGGGGAACAGGGCAGTGCTACCCTTAGCAGCACACCAGCACAGTGGTGTGGCCCCATCCTGAGCTCACCTACATGCGTGTCCAATCTCACCAAGAGGACAAAAGGGGAAACCAGGTGAAGTTTTCAGAGCTCTGCCTTTGGCATCAGAGCTTTTTTGAGTCCTTGGAGACAGCAGCTTCCACCAGCATCCCAAAGCAGCTGCAGGGCTGAGTGCTTTTACACTGCACACACGACTTTCTCTACAAACACAGAGCAAAGCCAGGACTAAGTTTTACCAGCTTTCATTTATCTTTTGGTGTGGTAATGAAAAGGATCATCATCAAAGAGGACAAGGGCCATTAAAAATCCAGTATTCTGCTACAGTGACTGGTTTATGGCCTCATTTGGCAGCAGTTTTATTTATCAGGTGTGCAGCTTCATTGCGTGTCTTACAGCGCAGGTGCTTCAGGAGTTTGTTATCTGCAGGACACTGTGCTCCTGTTCCAGAAAAGATGGTACCTGGCACAGGAATTGTTCTGGGTCAAACATTACAGTAGATCTGTTTCTCCAATGTGTTAGCCAGTTTTGGCACTCTGTGATTTCTTCACAGAAATCAGTGAAGACAGTAGAAAAAAATGTAGGTCGGAGATCACACCTTGAATTGCTGATAGCTTTTGCTGAAAAATTAGTGTTTTACAAAGCACTATTACATGAAAAATACCTGTACATCAGTTTCTGCTATTGCCTGCCCTTAGTTAAACCTGACTAAAATTTTGTGGTACCGCTTAAGTGATGAAACTTCACTATCTCACACCTTTGAAGACACGAAGAACAAAACAGTAATGCTTGGAAATTGCCCTGCTGTCTCTTCCACAACATGGCAAAAGCTCACACAGTTGAAAGCTGTAAACATATTCCAACTCACATTTATTCACGTTACTGCTTTCACATTGACGTAGTGCAAGATACTGCTCATTTCAGATGGGACCACAGACATGCCCCAGTAAACTCTTGGTATCTTTTAGACCATGAATTAATACTGTACTCAGAACATTAATAAATACTTGAAAAGTCTGTAAATGACCTAGGTTGAACTCCTCTGTAAAAATATTTACCTTATTTAAATGGATTTATTTCTATGTCAAAATACATTACACCATGAAGTGATGGATGCAACTGTTCTGACAAATTGTGTGCACCTGATATGGTCTTTATCACTGCTGTAAGTCTGCATAAGTTTGGGATTGAGCAGAAAGTGATGAAGATTCTGCAGAGCCAAAAAAGATTCTGCAGAGCCAAAAAAGATTTGATCTTGAGGCGCTCATTTTGCTCTCATTGAAAGCACAGCAGCACTTCCCAGGGAGATCCTGTGTGCTGGTGCTCAATGATCTGATGCTCTGGTGATGACTCGGTCCAGGGTGAAACGCTGGATGCTTCAACCTCAGCCCAAGATGAAATGTTGGACGCTTCAAGCTCCTCTGAGTTCTCTGAGCACACCACACCTCCTTGCATGCGTACATGCATGCGTACGTGCACTGCTCACCGTCCCCACAGAGCAAAGTCCAGCAGCCATGCTCAGCAATCTATGTCCCTGACTGTGCCCTTTAGACACAGCCCTCGTGGCAGATGTGGTTGCCATTGATCAGGCTGAAGGTGGCCATGGAGTGGTTGGTGCTCTTGAGGGAGGTCATTCGTGTGGTGCTCCTGGCCATGCTGTGGGAGCGGATGAGGAGGCGAGCCCTGCAGCACAGCAGCTGGTTGTTGAACTGCTTCCGAAAGCTCTTGCTGAGCAAGTAGAGAGCAAAGGGGTTGACACAAGAGTTAGTGAATGCCAGGATCCGAGCACAGATGCTGGCAATGAAATGCAGGACTGAGGTGTCCACCTCGGAGTAGTGGTAGGAGCGGTATAAGTAGATGATGTGAGTGGGCAGCCAGCAGAAGGCGAAGAGGCACACAAAGACCAGCACGGTCCTGGCCAGGCGCTTACGGGATTCAATCTATGGGACAAAGGAAGAGAAACACAGATTAGCTGCTATTCCTAGCTCAGACCAGGGGCCAGTATATTTTTGCCAGCGCTGCAGCTTTCCAGCTAACATATGGCAGGTGGCTCATCCAGAGCAGGGAAATCTGGACTGCAGGTGAACACAATCAAGAACTCTCCTTGTCTCTCCTCAACCCCTTTCCCTCATAAATAAATAATTCTGGAAATTTATTACATAAGAAGTAGCCTTTCCTTTCCTGTTTAGAGATAAAATTCCAATGGCTTGTCCCTTTGCAAAATCCCAGCTCTGCCAACAAAAATGTGGACAATCTGCATTTGGTATCCACACATAATATATGCAATCATATGTATTTTTATTAAATTACCTTATTATTACTATTATTATAACTAATTATTATGTAGGAGTCTGGGATATTTCACAGAGCTCACAGGCAGGACATTCTGCCACGGGGCCATATGGTGTATGTACACAAAAGTGCTGTCAACAGCTCACAGCCTTTTGAGACCAAGGCAGAGTCTGAAGGAGAAGAAGAAACAGAGAGAGAATACTTTGTATTTGGAGGAACACCAAAGCAGCAGTGAGGTGGACCCTTCAGCTGAAAGCACTGGAGCCACCAGGAGAGAGCTACAGGTGGTGAACAGATGGATGACCAGCTCTTGGCATCATATGAGCTTTGTCAGGGAAAGGTGCTTTCCCAAAGCCAGCTAGCACGCAGCATAACCTTCATGCAGACCAGCCACACTTTTGTTTTACTTACTTCTACGGGCTTGGAGTAAACCCAAAGGTATTGCTCAACTGAGGGGAGCTGAGGTAAACCATACCTTGTCTTTTGTCCACAAGTGCTGCACATTAAGATAACAAAGCCACTGGAAAACACATCTCTCTTCCTAATGAACGCAAAAGCCATGAAGGAGGTTGCCCACAATGAGAGGACAGACAGTTGCCCAGAAAAACCTGCTAAAATGCACTGCTCCCTGAGAGAGGTTGTGCAACCAGAGTTTGCAGGATTGGAAAATGTAACACTGCAGACCTTTTAGGGTTCCCTAATGTTCTCCTCTGCAGTAATCCCAGAGTAATACTCCCCAGACACTCCTCGGGAATTAGCTGCATCCCACTTCTTGTACTTAAGTAGGATGTACATGGCCTGCAACTGCTCCTAGCCTCAGCCCTGCTACCCTTGCTCCTGCCCCAGTATGGCAACAATGCCTGGCTAGGTTCCCACAGCACTGCCCCATCCTCACTCTGCTTCCAAGCTCCATGGGTAAATCAGAAACTGAGCATCTTACACAGGCTGATCTATTCTCAGGACAGCTGCAAGTAGGCATGAGAGACATGGCAAGCCCATTTTGACTTTATTTCGTGCCCCTTTAATGGCACTGACTAAGAATCAGCCATTGAGCTCAGGAAGGACTGACATGCACCAGGTGATAACGTCTCCAGCAAGCAGGCTGAAAATTAAATCCTTTGAGAAAGGGTTCTCCTTGGCTAAACCATATATTCTTTCAAAATGTATTCTTAATTTGATATAGGGCTATTGAGGCCACATCTGCACTATAAAGAAAGGAAGCAATGCAATAAAGAAATCGATACCAGTTATCTCAGATGGAGATGTATAGCACTTGAATGCACTACGGGACGGGAATGATGGACGCAGGGTGTTAGACCAGCCTGGCCTTTTGCTTTCTTTAGAGCTCTCTCCCCAAAACCAAAGGGGAAAGGGCTGCTTGTGCTGCTCACTTTATTGCCAATAATAAAAACAGCCATCGAATCAGCAGAGAAATGGCCTGCAGGGGACAAGATTTACGCACATTCAGAAGGGAAAAAGGATAGGGATTTCAGGGATCGCACATCATTCAACGGGCAAAACCCAAGTCTTTCCAGCCTTACTGGTTCAGCATAGCACCTGAAGGCTATCTAAGATGATTGTGTTGGGTCAGCCTAAGGTGGAGGTGTCAGCTGGGTGCAATTGAATGGACAATTGCTCAGCTACAGTGGCTTGTGTCAATTTAGCTGAGGTTGAAGCACACCCCAGTTAAAAGGAAGAGGTAAGGCAAATAAGATAAATATGTCAAGGTAAATATGCTGTTTAGAAACAGGTAAGGTTTTATCCAAGGTCCTCTCTCTGACAAAGCAACTTTGGGAAGTTTTGATTTTCTCTCATGTCACCCCTTTGCTTCAGTCTGCAAACCCTGTATCTGCTCTGCCTCTTTCCATGCATCCTAGTCGATACCTTCCTAGGCTTTGTCAAGGGTCTCCTGCTATTCTTGCCATGATAACCACTCTGCTGAGGTCTCTGAACTTACAAACAGGAGGAAATGCTCTGACTTTTTAGCCCTGTATCATGGCTTCTCTCATCCATTTATATTCTTTTACCCCACCTAATCTATTTAAAATCTGTATGACAGACATGGTCTTTCACAGTAATAATTTCCCTGTATTCCCTCTCTCCTCCCAGACTGCTAGAGAATGTGGATTTTTGAAAAAAGTCAAATGTCTACCTGTTTTCTCACATGCACATTTCCTTCCACAGGGATGTTGTAAGCACTCCGGATCAAATTCTTAGCAATAAAATAATAATACACTGAAATGACAGATAGGGGAATAATATAAAATATGAGAAATGATGCCATTGAGTGAATTTTGGGATGCAGCCCATCTGAATGAGGGTAAGGAGCACAGCTGATAAAAGTTTTATTAGTCCCTTTGTCATGGAAAGGGTGCAGATCTGAAAATATTGCTTCAGGGATGGCAAGCAACATGGATACAATCCAGATTATAGCAGCTCTCACACAAATCTTCATCAGTGCATGGGATGCTTGAATCTCCATTGGCCTTACTATAGCTTTATACCTAAAAAAAAAAAAAAAAAAAAGAAAAAAAAGGAAATAGTTTATTGACCTTAACATTCAAGCATAGTATTCCTGCTTTTCCCTTACATTCAAAAATAAAAACACAGACAAAATCATTCTTTACTCAAGACTGTATTTTCTGGTGTTTTTAATTTCAGTATTTTCAATAGATTTCTCAATTTAAACCAGAGCCACCTGTCATCTGTTCATTCAGTTTTGTGTGTATTGATTATGAGTTCATTTAATTTGTAATTGACCCGGCAAAGCAGAGGGCTCCCTGACATTAACATGTTAATTAATATTAATGACATTAATATGTGTCCAAATAGCATTAAGACAGGAAGTACAATCATAGACTTCACTTCAAAAGTGTACAGCAGCTTACACCCATTCACAGAATAGTGTTGAAGGGAACTGGGCTGAGATTTTGCCACACTTTTCAACTGTGAATATAGTGGTCTTATTTCTTCTGAGTCTACAAAGAGCATGTTGCCTGCTTAATTGCTGTTTGGTGGTGTAGCTGGCAAGTGTTTTCCCTAACTCAATGCATTCAGGTTAAGCAGCCAGAACTGCTAACTGAGTCTCTTGCAGAAAAAAACCACCATTATTGCTCACTATTCTGGATATGTAGAGACATTTTTTGATTTGAAATTTTGTCTTTCATTATTTCAGCCTTTCAGAAAATTGTACTTTAGAATCCAAGAATATCAAAGAATTAAACTTATTTGAAATTGGTGTGTGTAATGAGAGGGATGAAAAACATCAGAGCTTCATATATGCTGGAGCCCTGCTCTGGCAGGATTGGACACTCCAAGCAAGCCACAACTCCCATATGCATTAAAGGAACAAGGCAGAAGAAAACAAAAGGTAATTAGGAAGGAGTATCTACAGGTTTCACAAATTATCATGGAGGGTTATTATTATAACAGCTACAAACTGTTGGATCTGCCAACAGCTTCCAGGATCTGCCTCACTCTGCCCATGGTGCACTTGGCTCCCCCTTGGTCCCTTCTCCCTGGGGATTGGTGTGTGCCTGGGTCCTGGGCTGTCCCAGCCCTTTTGCATGGCAGGGTACATCCCATCAGCTGCTCCAGAGTCCATTTCTAAGCTCCTTCCAGCATCCTGGCTCCTTCAAACAGCTGAACTGGGTGCTGGGGTGGGAGCAGAGGCAGTGAGCACAGCACCCTTCCCCAGTCTGGGCAGCACACCGAGGTCACTCCATGCAGCAGCACAAATCCAGGCTCTATGGACACTGCATGACTCCCCACCTGCTATAGCCTGCATTATCCCAAAGCTCAACATCTGAAAGAGGAGTCCATCAGTCCTGAACTGTTTTACTTAGGCAATTGCTTTATTTGCAGGGTAAGCGTGCATTCAACTTCTGATTATATGCAATATATCCTGCTCAGCATACCTAACTTTCCCTCCATGTAGGTATATATGTGCCTACGTATCTCTGTATGTATTTTAAATACATACACATATTTATATGCATGTATACATAACTACATATATAATAGTATGTAAATAATTACATACTTATTTTTATGGGGACCGTATCTAGACATTTTGTCATTTGCAGGTATTTCTTCATATAGATGTCTTGTGTAGAGGACTTTTCCTTTCATGCACTACAAACACCGTGCTCAGTAGTTTGCTGTTTAACCACTTATTCTCCAAGCTCTGCAGCTCCCTTTTTTTCCAGCTGCAATGGCCACAGTATTTTTAAGGCTTGCTTAGCACCTCTTTAACTTGCACTCTGAAGACTGGGGATTAAGTGGTGTCATACCACAAAGTACAGTCTTCCAGCAGCAGATCATAAACTCAGGCGAAGAACGTCATGGCTCTTAAACAAATATGATGCTCTGGATATTGCAGTCATAAAGCAGAAGTGCTAGGCAGATTACTAAAGGAGTGGTGTAATAGCTCAATTTATAGTCTCATGGACCAGATATAGATTATTGACAGAAACACGAGCTCACTGAAAGTCTTCAGTAAACCTTAAAGAAGAGAAATGCAAAAGGAAATTAATGACATATCAAAATACTAGCAAATTTATTTGATTTGAAGGTCTTTCTGCAGATGTTTACTGTATACTTATTAACATGACATGTTAGCATGATTATTTCAGGGTTTGTCTTACAAAATATAGACAGCTGCTGAGAGAATATTTTCCACTATTATGTTCCAGGAACATGGATAAGTTAAAAAATATAGAGAAGCTGTTTAATTTTTATTAACATTAACAGAGTTGGGGGAGCCAGAAAATTACTCCATTTCAAGTTATTGGAACATTTTAATCAGAGATGGCATTTACAAACAATTTAATTTGGACAGAACATAATTAGAAATGTCTAGGAATGCTGGCACTGACTACTAGGCATTTAGTGTCTTTTAAAAACCTCCTACAGCAGATGTAAGATAAGATATGAGAGAGCTTTTGCTTGCAAGGGGTTCAGTGTAGACTCAAAGGATGGGAGTGAAAGAACAGAAAGATAAAACAGAAGAAACAAAGCTAGAAAACAGATTTCAAAAATATAAGTTCTCAGGTGTAGAAACACAGGTAGATATTTTCTTAATAGCTTGACAATCAAATGAAATTACTTTGCTGACTATCTGCATGACTTCCTTTCTGCATGATGCTGAGTTAATTTAAGCAGAAATCTGTAGTAATCTCTGTTAGTCTCTGAGTACTGATGTGTGACTGATCAGTACTGATCTGGGAGGAATCCCCATTCCCAGTCACCTTGCTGGTGTTTCCCTGTGTCTCTCCAGTTTGTGTTTCAGCAGCTCTACTCTGCCAGCTCAGGCTCTGGACAGCAGCTCAGGAGCTGCTCCAGGTGAGGGCACATGGGTGCTGTGCATGAGGAATTGGCCCCCCAGGTTGGTGCTTGGGCTGGCATCACTAGATTTTCCTGTTGCTGGTGTTCAGGGTGTGGAAAAGCTGCATCTTCTGGTTGGCTTCTGCATGGAGTTCAGAAATGCCTTCACTCCTTTACTTTTCCATACCTCTTTCCAGGCATGGTCAAGACTGGGTTTTATAATTTATTTGACATTTCTTCAGAACTTCATCAAGGTAGTCTGATTTGAGTAGCAGCTCATTCTGCTTTTCAGCATGTGTATTTCTAGTTTGTATGTCAAACAATATTTCAAGCTCGCCACAGTGTTGTCCCCTGCAACTTGTTTTTCAATGAGTTAGCCTGAGGCATGTAACTTTCCTGTATTTAACATCCAGCATGTAAATACATCAATCCACTTTGAAGAGGACATTGATGAATATACCTATAGACCTTAGAGGAGCCATGGAACTCATAGAACTGAGATTTCATGCAAAGGTCTTTTTTAGGTCATTTTTAGCCTAGGTTGTAACATGGGTTCTGAGACTGTGTGTCGCATTGCATGCCCAACTGGCTGCAGCAGATCTGGACATGGCCCTGAACTGATCACCTCTGCTGCTTGCACAGTCAGTCTCTAATTACTGAATTATTATTTGATATATATATATTCTTTTCAGCTAAATTTCTTTCCCTATCAGCTTTCAAAGAAATTTTTGAAAAATTTAAAAACCAGAGGTACAATTCATGCACTTCAACAAAGCCCAAAACTTCAAAATATGCCTTCTGAAGATTCAGTAGAATAAAAAAAGACACAGTCACGAACTCATGTCAAACAGCCCAGATGAAAATGACTGGGTTGCTGATCCTATTGGAAATATGAAAGAGATGCTGACCTTTACTACTGCTCAGTCTTTGAATTTCTCTGTTTCTACTTGTGAAGCAGCAACCTACTGAGTACACAAAGCTCCCAGCCAGGATGGATGCCAGTCAGCTCTTTGTCTCGCAGTCTCACTCAAAGAAGTCCTCAAAAGAAATTACTCATGGTGCTATCCTAAGTGTGTTTAATATAATTCTAATTCATGAGGCACTGTAAGGATTCCCCTGCTAAGGAATTCCTCCCCACACCAGCCACCATGACTCTGGTGCTGTCCCTGTCCTCCAGTCAGTATCCAAGCCTCCAAGAGAAAGCTGGTGATTGTGTTGCTTCAACCCAGAACACCTGATCACTTTTTAACCTAATCCCAAAAATTCATTGTGGATTGGTAGGAGCCCACAAAGCATGTGAATCTCCACTGAATCCTTGAAAACTTCTTTTACACATCCCTTAGGATCTCTATCTTGCTCATATAGTAATTGTTTCTCACAACTGAAACTACTGAAACAACCATAAACCAATAAAATGTGGCACACCTAAGGTCTTTCTGTGGTAAATACTTTTCCCACTGAGGTTACTGTGCCAGGGAAACAGGAAAACTGTGTCATTGTCCCTATGTTAATAATAATAATGTAACTAATGATACCATCACCTAGTGTACTCTAAAGCTTGGAGTATGCAAACATTGGTTAATACCATGCACTTAGCCCCAAAGCTGCAGCTTCAAATACAAACACAGAAGTAGCTGTAGCATGAGAAAGACAGTTACAGATACGCTGTCCAAAGATACGAACCCAAATGCAGCCCCAAATGCATGTCAGTATTTCCTAGGAGTAGTTTCTCTGTTGGTACAAAAATACTTCATCCATATTTGTGCTCCTCAGCTGAGTCAAGAAAATACACATCACCTGAAGCATAAACAGGCTTTGCCTTCAAAGCCATACTGCCTATACATTTCCAAGCGTAGAAGGACTTCAGTTTTGCTCTCTGGGATAGAAAGGACCTTATTCACAAAGACTGCAGCCTCAGTGCTTCTTTCATGGCTTTTTCCTGTCACCTTCATCCACTTACACCTGCTACAACAGCCACCAAAAAATTAAATTAAAACTACTAAGGCATGGTGAGGAAAATCAGATGTTTCCCTGGGATTTTAAATTAATTTAGCTCCATATGTTTAAGTCTCTGTTTTTGTTGCTTTCTTTTTTGTTTGTTTGTTTGTTTGTTTGTTTTGGAAGTGACTTTATGCTGCGTGGAGAAGCTGGTGCTATAGGCAGCCTCAGCTTGCTCTCTTCTTCTCTGACTTTGTATTAATGCATCTTGTATGCTTTGTATTCAGCCTATTAAGGCTTTGTATTAATGCCTTTCTCCCTTCCCTTACGTTAGCAAGGAAAGTTAATGTAGATGACCCAGGAGTGTAGGGAGAAAAAACATCTTAAAAAGGCTCTGCCACAGAGTACTGCCCTTTTCTATCTCAGTCCTTCCAAGCACACCCATCTTTCTACAGCCTAACCTCACTCTTGCAAGAAATATAATAGGAAAAAAAGGCCTGTCCATTCTTCCTCCAGAGAAAAGGGATAGTACCCCTCCAAAATGAATTTGCAGGAGTACTTAAGTGTCAAGGAAAGTTTTCTCCAAGTAGTATCATCTGTTACTACGCCCTACACCATTTACATAAAAAGATCCTGTGCCCCACTCCTGAATTTGTATAATGGTTTAAAACTCAAGTGGGTTAAAACCTTTCAAACAAGATTTCAGAAGCCTTGCCCACCCTTGCTTGTTTGAACTGCATCAGGCTGGTGGAGAGATGTACATATTGCTACTTTATTTCTCCCTGAAGTGAGAAATCCACTTACAAAGTTTTGAATCTGTTTAAACTGTGCTCTATTTTGAGAAGTTGAGCTAATTTAAAACTCAGATTTAATCAAAAAAGCAGGGATTGGCTGGAATGGACTGATGTCTTACATAAATTGCAGAGAACTGAAAACACTGAGTTCCTCCCAGTTCTAGAAAATGAGCTTCTGAAATTGCCATGACTTCCTGTGGTAATGATGGTAGAACTGCCCCTCAGCCAGCATGTCCCCCATGTTTCTTCTGTTCCCACTTGTAACTGATATAATGAGAAAAGAGCAATTCGCAGTCCCTCTGATCCCCAATCATCTGTTCCCATTTGCAAGGTTAATGGCACATTGGTCTGGTCCTGGCCCGAGAACAGACCAAACAAAAATCCTTTCATTAAGATTTTGCAATTATGTTCTACAAGCATCACATTATTGTTTTGCCCCCATAATATGAAGGACTGGCTCAATTACCATGCAAAAAAGCCTCAGGCAATACAGAAAAATTGATGCTATGGAAAAACTACATAAATGAAAAAGATGGAGCCCTGTTGAGTGTGAAGCTCCACTTGGAAAGCAAGAAAAGAGTCTTACTAAATATACCAAGAAATTTATGACAAATGCAATGCCCCAAACTTTCTTTATTGTTTCCACCATGGATGTTATGAATATTTATAGCTCTGAAGACAATTCAGTAAATCCACCAAATTGCTAGACTGTCTAACCCATCAACACACTCCGACAACTTATTCTGGGTCTATCTGCTTTCTGCATACTTAGTTAAGATTATCATTATTATGCATGATTCTTGAGTGAACATCTGTTATTAAAATCTTTAGTAAATTGCATATGGGCACAAAGACATCTCCAATGGGCAAATCTTAAATACATTGGCAGGTACTGCCTACTTTCTCTTTTTATTAATTTAACATTTAAATAAAAAGAAAAAGGAGGCATTGATGGAAGTGGCACAGTTCTTAGTTTTAAAGCGTATGTTCAAAATTCAATCTGTATACCTGCATACTGTTACCTTATCCTGGAATATGGACAAATAAGAATTTCCATCTAGGAATGCCTAAATTCAGAATTGAGACAGGGTGTTTTAGAGACCACTGAACTGCACTATATACTGAGGAAGGAGAGCTTAAGCACTAATCATTTGATAGTGAATGTGCTATTTCTAATTGTAACCATCCACAGACTAAAATATTTCAGAAATTAACTATACATATGAAAAACAATGGCCCATGCACATCAGAAGACCCATGGCCCATGGCCCTTTTCACCCAGATCACCAGAAGGTGATCTTCAGCCTCATGCCAAGTTAAAGATTTCAGTGCAGGCAGCTTCACAGTTCCTTGTGAACAGATGTGAGACCTGCTGTCTGAAGCAGGGCTGGAACCCATTCATTTATAGAACCACAGAATATGCTGAGTTGGAAGGGACTCAGAAGGATCATTGAGTCCAACTCCTGGCCCTGCACAGAACACCCTAAGAGTCAGATATTGTACCTGAGGGCATTGTCCAAATGCTTCTTGAGCTCCTTTAAGGTGAGTGCTGTGACCACGTCCCCAGGGGGCCTTTTCCAGGGCTCAGTTACCCTCTGGGTGAAGAACATTTTCCTGGTATCTAACCTAAACCTTCCCTGACACAACTTCAGGCCAATCCCTCAGGTTCTGTCACTGATCACAAAAGGGAAGAGATCAGTGCCTGCCCCTCCTTTCATCTCATGAGGGAGTTGTAACTGCAGTGAGGTCTCCCCTCAGTCTCCTCCAGGCTGAACAGACCAAGTGACCTCAACCACTCCTCACACAGCTTCTCCTTGACACCCTCCACCATCTTTGTTGCCTTCCTTTGGATGCTCTGTAGTAGTTTAATATCTTTCTTGCATTGTGGTGCCCAGAACTGCCCCCAGCACTCGAGGTGAGGCTGCCCAGTGCAGAGCAGAGCGCAACAAACCCCTCCCTTGCCTGGCTGGTGATGCTGTGCCTGGTGCCCCCTGGACATGGTTTGGAAACATCCTTTAATTTCAAAACCAGTGAGCTCCCACACAGCTCTCCAGCACCAGCTAAGCGCTGCACACATTTCTATGTGCTCAGTGCCTGGGTACAGCCAGAGGGACGTGCCTGCTTGTGCCATGAGCACCAGAACACAGGCTGGTGTTGGGGTTGCAGTGTGGTGAGCGTCTGGAGTTCAGCTGGGAGAACTGGGGCTGGCACCGGGGCCACCAGGCATGAGAAGGAAAAAGCCCCAGGGATCCTTTCCATCCAAGGCTTTACTGCCTCAACCCGAGTCTCCAGTCTGAACTGTGACCAGGGCAACTAAAGCTGTGGCCTCAGACATGGAGCCCTTATTTCACTTGAGAATCTGCCTTATTTCTGCTGAAAGCACCATCTTTGGTGCATAAAGTCAGAATCACTCAGTAATCTAAGCAGGTGGCATAACTGCTGGATATCCCACAGAGCCAGTTATAGAAGTTCATTAGAGTTTCTCAACAGAAAAAGGTCTGCATTTGATGTACAATAATTCAATATTGTACCTTGTTTTGACAGAGAAAGAAGAGCTCATCATTGACCTAAAATTAGCACTTCCATAAGCTATTGCTGTGGTGTTCTTATATTAATTTTGTGGAAATAGAATAAAAAGCTGTATATATTTAGAATCAAGGCCAGACTGGATGAGGCTTTGGGCAAAGTGGTCTCCTGGAAGGTATTCCTGTCACCTTCTGGGGGTTTGGAAGTAGATGACCATTAAGGTCTCTTCCAATCCAAACTATTCTATGATTCTATGATTCTGTTAACTTTACAGAAGCAGATTTCCTAAAGTTAAAAGCACCTTTCAAATCAACTGACTGAGATCACAAATCCAAAGGGGTATCACTAACTATACAATAGTTGCTGACTTCCAGCTTGCTCCCTGGTGTCTCTCCTTGCCACAAAAAAGCATGGCAGAAAGCTGCCCTGGATAACAGAAAAGGAGGAGTCATGCTAAAACCTCAAAGTAATTACAAAAATCAATATGCAACAGATGGGGAAAAAAGCAAAAGTAAATGACAGCAAGTATCGAAGTTTTAAAATGTTGGTGAGTGATAAGGGAAGCTGAAGGACCCAACAAATTATCAAAGATCACTCTGTAAATGACAAAAATGCATTTTTAAATACATCAGGAATAAAAAAAATCAGTAATTCAGGCATACACATAAATAGTGAAGATATGAACAATGATGAGACAAAGTGAAAAGCAATAACCCGACAGTCTTCAGGACCAAATGAACAGGAGATAAATATATATGGTTGTACACTATGTGTGCAGTACTACAGATACAGCAGAAAACTTGTGAGCTGTATTAAAGAGCATGTGAGCCAACATCTGCTAACATAGACTAATTTCACACCAGCATGCCTGAATAATTTACACCTAGCAGTACTAAAGGAACCAGCTGAGGAACAACTGGTGCTAATTTTTTACAAATCTTGAAAAAGTGGTAAATTTCCTCAGAAGTGGAGAAATGGCTTCAGAGATGCAACATTCAGAAAAGCTGGATGGTGTGACCAAGAAAATTGCAAATATTTGTGCTGCCCAAGGCCAGTTTCAGAGGGAATAAGAGATAGGTTAATCTTGCTAACAGGTGATAATTAACTTGTCTGTCTTGTTTAACACACAGCAGATATCAGGGTTTTTTTATCTTGTCACAATATGACAGGGGATGAAAATAGGATGTGGGCCATGCTGGTGAACAGAGGAGCTGCAGCTTTCGTGGGCATGTTGGCATGGGTGGCCATGCATGTAGATATGGATGTGTGTGAACCAGGGTATATGTGGCCCTCCCTCTCCTATCCATGCAATCCCTGTCCCACTCCCTCAGGAAAGGGTTAAAATTAGGACTCCTGGTCTGGGAAGGAGGGGTTTCAGGTGGGGACCCTGAGCCCCATGCTTCCCTAGCAGGGCAACAAGCATGGTGGTAAAAAGCAGCATGTGGAACCATTCGTAGCCTGGGTCCTGGGAACTTTCTCTAGCTGCAGCGTTATTTATTGTGCTATCACCTGCCTTCAGCAGGCTATAAAACCTTTGCTGCAAAAGTTTGCAGATGACACAGTGGCTAACCAGACTGAGAATGCTGTAGAGCCATTAGGGTAAATAACCATAGTCTAAAATAAACCACTTTAATTCAGTTATGTGTAAAATAGTAAATACAGGAGCCAAGTGATCAGGAGATGCAAAAAATTAGTGATTAAGGAAAGAAGAGACAAAAGAAGACATTAAAGTGACTCTTTTGCATGTGACAAAATAAGATTCTCATTTCACAAATTTCTCATTGTGTCATGGCTTTAGTGTAATTCAGTCTAAAGCTAAGCCAGTTTTATGATGCTGAAGTCCTTTCCGTAGTTTCAGTAAACATAGGTGTCATAAGAGATCATCACCACTATATGAACCTTCAGCAGCATGTAGGGGCTGTACAATCTATTGCTATCCTTGACTGCTCTAACTATAGAGCCATAGAACAGCCTGGTTAGGAGGGGACTTTTAAAGGATCAACAAGCCCAAACCCCCTGCAATAAGCAAGGACATCTTCAATTAAATCAGTCTGCTCAAAGACCCATCCAAGCAGCCTTGAACACTTTGAGAGGTGGGGTGTCTACCACTTCTCTGGGAAAGCTCCCTCCAGTGCCTCACAACCCTCATCATAAAAAATTTCTTCCTTATGTCTACCTTAAACCCACTGCCTTTCAGTTTAAAACCAGTTCTCCTTGTCCATTTCAGGCCTTGGTAAAAAGTCCCTCTCTGTCTTTCTTATAACCTTCTTTAAGTATTGAAAGGCTGCAATAAGGTGTCCCCAGAACTTTCTCTTCTCCAGATTGAAGAACCCCAGCTCTCAGCCTTTCAGGTTTGCTGTGAGATAGGTTATTATGCAGTGGTTAGAGCTCAGACAAATTTCAATTTGAAACGTGACATGAGTTCTAAGCAGAGAGGGTAACAGAATGCCAGACACACAAGAGGTGGCAGAGTGATATATGCGCCTTTAGTCTGAATACTCAGAAAGCAGCCTCATGTCACTGGAAAGATTTCTTTTAATCCAAATCCTATGAGATATTCAGCAGCCTCTGTGCACAGGTGTGGGCGAGACATACTGCTGACTTGATGGCTAGTGCGGTATCTCCTAGTCCTGCATCAACATCTCTGGTTCTCCTAGGTCATTTGAACATTCATGTCTCAATCTCATGCTTCAGGGTTGCCTGAAGGTGTGAAGAAAACATTTTTTTTTCTCCCAGGGTGTCATGGTACTGTTTTCTGTTCTGACTTCCCAGAGAGCTTCAGAGACTGACTGTGGACAGGGGGCAAGTGAGGACAGGATGGGCAGAGCTCTGACAGTGCTTCTCCCTTTGATGCTCCACAGTTTTCTGCAGTCCAATTAAACTGATCACTAGCCTGGCATCAGGAGGGGAGTTTCTGCAGGGCACCTCCAGCTTTCTACTTTTCTCTACAGCAGAGCACTTGGTTTGCTGATGGGATGCCTTCAGGTGCCTCAGCACTGTGAGAGGCCTATAGACTGTCCCTATTTTCTGCCCCATGGTACATGGATTTTGAACGCCCTTGCTCTGCCTGAGATCCTATGCAGCAGACACTGTTTGGGGGGGTTGCAGAGCCTGTTATGTGCAGGAGATCATGGCCCATGGTCTCCTTGATTGTACAGGGTGAATTGGGCACCTGGGTGTCAAACTGCTGAAAAACAAGGTGAGGAGACTCCATAGGGACAGTGGTGAAGTCTCTTTCCAAAATAAAGGAAAACAGGTTATTGCAGGGGTTGTCTCTGAGCAAAGCAGTTACTGGATGCTTCACAGCATCCAGGTTGTGCCTGCTTCTATTTTTTCAGCTCAGCTACCTCCTACTCTTCTCAGCCAGGCTGTTGTCCTCGTCTGAACATCAAATAGTAAGACATGAACTGATGGGTCCACCATAAGCTCATCTCCCTGCAGTGATGGTGAAATCCCAGCCCACTGCTGAGACACACAATCGGCTAATTCTCCGCAGCTGGTTGCTCTCCTTAGTAAGAGTGTACAGCACCTCATACTATGAGACCATGACAACTGATTGGGGGGTTTAGGTTTTGCTGAAATGTAAACAATAGGTAATCTGACTTTTCTGCCTTTTGATTGCTTAAATATTGACAGACTCCAGCACATTAGCACTGACTCTAAACTCAGACTTCCGCACCAGTCCCACTGCTATAAATGGGAGCTCTAATCTTCCTGGTTATAGAAGTGCATCTATTGTGTTTTGGCCATCTGCTCTGGTTAATCAAGAATTCAGAAAGTTTGTGCTGTTTGATCAGTTGCTCATGGTGCAGATGGATTCAGGGGCTGAGGAAATGAGAGCTAAAACTAAGGGTGTAAAGAGTGTTTATATTATATTGACACAGTGGCCAGCAACGAGGATCTAAGACTCTTGCACATCAGCTGCAGGAGACCTGTATATCATCCTGCATCCATCAGCACGTGAACAGCAGCAGCACAGACACTGTGCCAGTGGCAAGGGTGGAGATGGGGGTGCCTGGTGCTTCAGCGTCAGGGAAGGCTTTGGGCTGGGGCCCAAAGTCCCTCCAGTTTTCTACCCTGGCTTGGAAGGACCGATGTTTTGGCTGAAATCATGAGGTCACATCAGTGGCTCCGAACTCTCCATGTGGGGTATCTTTCTGCTGACTTGCACTGACTGGGTTACAGGCTATCTTGGTAGTTCAGAGTGGTTTTCTCTTCCACCCCCTCAAACCTTCCTGGGGCTGCTGCAGTGAATTACAGTACAAGTAACATGCTCCAAGATAGTACCTTAGAAACCTGAAGTTATTTCATGAATACTGTGACTAAAATGCCCAGAATTATTCTTAAGTCCTGTGGACTTGGCACTTTACAACTGATGGTATTTTTTAAAAAAAGTGTCATCATGTAAATCAATTCAGTGGAAATGTGGGGTGACTTTTCACAGCTTTTTATTAGGGCGGCATACTTCCCTTAGTCCTCTAGTGGACATATAAACCAGTGATTAAGGTAAAATAATAGCACATAGATATTACACCTCCTGCAGTATTGTAGGTAATATTAATAGTAGGGGCTGGAGACATCCAAATCACAGAAGAGTCCACTAAACAAAGACTTTTGCATGTTTAAAAGTGTGTCTGTAGAAATTCTGTATTTGTTTCTTTCCTTGCACTGCTGCTTTTTTTAGGAGTGTTGTTTGAGTTTTATTTCTTAGATAAACAAACTGTCATGTGAGTTCAGAGGAATATCAAAAGTCCTGTTCATGGGTGCATTCCACGGGACCCAGCAGAGCTGGGAGCCCTGCAGCATTCCTGCATCCATCCCTGCACCCAAAGCACTGAGGAACATTTCCAAAGCTAACATCCTCATTTCAGGTGTCCCACACGACTGCAACCCTGCTGTCTGCAGCTGGTTTTACCACCGTAAGCCGCCTAATGTCCCGTGTAATGTCACTCCACATATCTCACTACGCTGTCACTCCCGCCACAGGCTGCAGGCAGCTCCGGCTGGCAGGCATGCTGCAGTGTTCCAGTACTAGAATCCACGTAATCCAAGGTGTTTAAAGTAAAGATGCTGCTTGTAAACTCCAATTACATTTTACACTTACTCTGCTGTGTGCTTGTAAAAACAGCATTGCTTCAGGAAGGTTTCGCTGCATGAGCACCAGGGCATTTCGATCTTTTACGATGTCAGCCTAACAGTGGGGAACTATGATCAATGCTTGACAGCCTGGTTAATTCAAACGCAAATGTACATACCCTGTCAGTCACGGGAGAAAGCCAATTAAATAAAGACGTCTCCCATGACATGGACAATTAAATAGTTTCTTTTCCTCTTGCTGCGC
Source organism: Chamaea fasciata (assembly GCF_029207755.1). NCBI lineage: Eukaryota > Metazoa > Chordata > Aves > Passeriformes > Sylviidae > Chamaea > Chamaea fasciata. The sequence continues at coordinate 99,701,274 of NW_027094087.1, read as the reverse complement.
AAAGATTTTCCTTAATTTCCTGTCCCTTGCTGAGACAGCCTTGGCTTTTCTGCCTGGGCTAGAAGCCCAGGTGTCACTGCTCTCACGGGTGCCTCTGTACCGATTATCCTTGCACTGAGGAGGAGGTGAAGCAGGAGGAGCGTAGAACCCAAACTCCCGGGTTTTTCTGGGATAAACTGAGCAGTAGCTGAAGAAACCACTGGGTCGATAGTGCAAAGCAGCAGGGCAGACAGATGTCCTTCCCCAACCAACCCCATTTACAGTGTTTCTAAAACATACAAACATCGTGCACACACATTGGCTGCTTGTTTCCTTGCTCTTGTATACTCAGGACTGGCGCCTTATCACTCATGGAAGGTGGCTGGAAGCACAGCACATGCCTTAACCCTCGCCTGGCTGCTCTGGAAATTTGACCCACTTGCAGGGAAACAGGTGTCCCCCGACAGCTCCCACTGCTCCTGCAAATGCAGCCAGACAGATGCAAACAATGTGCAGCCAGGGGAGTGGTCCCAGAGGAAATACATCTGTAATACTGTTAACTCTTTCTAGTCCTTTCTTACATATTTTCTGAAATAATAATGAAATCTGAAGGAAATCTCATGATTGCACACAGGCCCATCCTAAGCACCCAGGGACCCTCTGGCTGTCCCTTCCTGCTCAAACCTGTGCAGGCATGCTCAGCTGTGTCCATATGTACACAGAGCATTTGCAGGCTGGGAGGCTCCCACTGCAGGAAAAGCTGAGGTCAGCAGTCTGTCCCTCTGTTTCTCCTTGACAAGTTTGCAAGTGAACAGTCAATCCTCTGGACAAACCCCTCGTTCTGGCAGCCTTAGGTGCTCTCTGCTGGAGGCTGGCACTCAGCCAAGAGTTTGCAGTCACTGGCAGATGAGAGATTCCTAACGCAGGCCAAAGGGGAAATGGAAATAATAAGAGTATACCTCAGGAGGGCATATACTCTTGCACCGATGATGTGAGTGCAAAAACCTACTAAAACTGGGCTTCTCATTTTCAGAAGGTGCTTTTCTTTACACATGGGACTTCTGTTCCCAGTGATATTTCTCTAGGTGTCACCATGATATGTTCAGTAATGCCAGGAGTTGTTTCCATCTGCTTTTGTCAATGGAAGGATGCAGAAACCAAGAGGGTTTTATGATAAGTATTTGCAGATGATGAATTAGAGACAAAAGGTCTGCAGCACACTGACAAGCCTCCCTTTCCTTGGAGACAGTGCCATGCAATGCTGTTCAGAGCAGGAGGTTTAGGAGGCTTTTCTCTCACATGGTCTACGGCTTTGATTAATGAGAAGAGAGACATTCACATGCCTCGTGTGAGCATTTCAGGTAGAATTCACATCACTGAGCATTAATCATCTCACCACCACGCCCCTTTCTTTGGTTTCTCTTCATGCAGTGCTATGTCTGTCATCAGAAATTGCTGTCTGTGAAACCACCCCACATGCCAGGCTCAGCATCTCACCTGGAGCAGGGTGTTGGGCTTCCAGATCCTCCACAGCCCCCAAACAGAATCACCATGCTGGTTCACATTCAACTCACACTTTGGAAGTTTTCCCTTTACATTTTAAGGTTATTTCTCTAATGATTCTGACATGATTAATACTGGGATCTGGACTTCAGGGTGACAGCTTTAAGGAAATAGACTAATGGGCTGTGAACTGACAAAATACAGACTGTATTATTTTGTAATTAATTAATCCAGCACTGCTGTTAATTTATCAAAATTGAAACTTCAGCAAACTTAACAGATAAGGGATACTAGTGTTTCAGTGCACAGCATATTAGATTCATAGACCTAACAAAGTTACAAGTTTCATTATTATCTCCTTCTGCAGTGGATCACAGATGCATTAGAGCAGCGTAAAATGATCCCTTGGAAATGGAAACACTTGATCATCAGTGCAGCATGATGGTTAACAGGTTCCTGATAAAGTTCAGAACTTGAAGTCATCAAACCTCAAGCTTGGCACAGCTGCTGTTTTCTGTTCTGTTCTATCACTTCAGGCAAAAAGTGCTATTGATGTGCTGCTCAGTAAAAGCATTTGCAATGTTTACTTTATGTAGCATGTGATCAGATAGCAATAAATATCTCTAATATAATCATCTTTACAATGCATTTTTCTTTTCCTTACATCCCTTAAAACAACTTACATCACAGCTTTAGAAAGATGTATTTTCCTGAAGAGATACTTATTGTTTTTCCAACATTTTCTTCAGAGAAGTCAGAGGGCATCCAGACACCACATCAAACTCACGAGCAAAAGTGCATGTGGTCTTTCACTAGTGCAGTTTTCCTATCTTCACAGCACTTTAAAGCATATTGCTTTAAGACTTTTGGTTTAAGACTTTTATCTACACATAGGTCTGTTTGTCATCTGCTACTGGGATAGACAGTGCTATTTTTATATATTTGAACGTGGAGAAGAGGATAAACATATTGACCATTCTGTCTCTGAAACACTGAGGAGTTGTCTGCTTTCGTTGAGACTGCAAAAAGTACAATGAAATATGTGTGTGAACTACATTGAAATCTGAACAAAATAAGTCTTATGTTTTAAAGCAGCTTAGCAAGAGACAGTGGCATGCAAGAGACTACCCAAAGCAAACCTAGTTTAACTTCCTGTGAGCAAGGACACAATCCCCATGTCTTTTTCGATCACAACAAAACTGAAATAATTTTTCACTCAGTACTTCTGTGTCACTTCAGCATGGTGACAATGTATTCCTTAATCTCTTTTGGAGGCATCCAGAAAATAAACCAGCATATTTATTACACATTATTTTTTACTAACATTATTGGAAAATGAAGTTTCTGAACCAACAGCACAGATCAGTTTTGATTGGATAAGGAGCAAACTGTCTAACCAAGGGAAATACACTGGCTACGGCAACTGTGATTCCTGGCTTCAGGAAATCTCATTTGAATATTTGAAAAATATTTTATGAAACAATGCCGCACATATTATTAACTTTAGGAAGCAAGCCTCTAGAAAGAATTGACTCTCACTGCACTTTAAATTGCTGATGCAGTTCCTTCACACTTCATGAAGTATGATCTTTTTGGCCAATATGAACATGCTATCTTTTAGCAGAGCTTCATTAATGGCATTTTCTCTCTCTGGTTTTTAGCTCGATCTGCTCTTGTCTCTCCTTGAATTAATGTAGATTATAAGCTAAATTTGACAAACATTTAGTTTAGAAAAAGTATCCTCTGTTCAATCTGCATCCTCCTCGAGTTGTATGCTAATATCCACCAGAAATCACCTGAGGTGGTTCTTCCTCCCTCATTACATTAAAAAGGAAACATTTTACCTGAAAATACAAATTTATAATTGTGCATTTTATGGAGTCATAATTATGCAGGCTTCTTTTCAAGGCAACAGCAGCCAAGCTTACCTGTCAGCTGAGAGAGCAGTGAGAGTAAAGACTGACACCCCTACAGAGGTGAGCTGTATGAAGGGGATAAGTTTGCATCCAGTTCTGCCAAACAGCCACTCATCAGCAAGGTACCTGCTGGCATCCACAGGCACACAAGTCACTAAAAGCAGCAGGTCTCCCAGAGCCAAACTGGAAATGAACAAATTAGGGACATTTCTCATGGATTTCACAGTACAGAAGATCTTAATCAAAGTGATATTGCCAATAAGGCCTATGAGAATGATGATCCCATAGATTGTGGGGATGGCGTAGAGGAACGCTGGGTAAAACCAGTCTTCCCCAAGGAGGGAGAAGTTTGCACTCTGGTTGACAGAGATGTTATAGAAAATGAAGTTATCTGTTTCTAGGTCTAGCAGAAGGCACTCTCCAGATGCCATTGTCCTACTTTGCTCTCCTCGGAAAACAGCTTTCTTCTTTGAAAGTCCTCAAATTCCTCAAATTAATTTCTTGCTTTAATTTTGCTGCTCCTCGCTGGCTTTAAACAGTCAGAAGAGTTTAAAAGTCATATTACTTTGTGACACATCTTATCAATAACCAAACCAAAAAGCACCTGCAGCTGCGTCCACAGTCCCGTTTCCATAAGGTGAAAGGAGAACATGTTTTAGCATTGTTTGAATTGTGAAACTTGCCTTTTCCTCCTTGACTTCTCTTGCTGTTAAGTATTCCTCAGCTCTGGAAGGCCAATTATCACATTCAAAGACCAGCAAGTGGCAGGCATTTTCGCAAACGGGGCTTGTTAAACTCGTAGCTTCAGGTCTGCCCGGCAGCTCCGAGTCCGAAAGCAGGGAGTTACAGAAAGCAAGAACTTTCGGGAGTTGCTGCCACGCTGCATCGCCAATCTCTCCCCGCTTTCGGTGCCTGCCCTCGCCAGCCGGATTTAAAGCGAGGGGGAAAGCGGGGCTCGGCTGGCGGCTTGGATCCTATAGGCAGGATGTTCTGGACGTCAATCCTTGCGCTGCTTCCCACGGTGTGCGCGGGCTGCCGGCAGCGCGGCGGGAGCGCCGGGGAGCGCCGGGGAGCGCCGGCCGCCTGCTGGATGCTCCGGGCAGCGCCGCGCGGGGCGGGCGGCCAGCGCCGCCCTTAACTCTTTAGGCGGAAAAAACACACATCTGCTCGCTTAGGGCTCCTGAGGTGCGTCACGGGCTCGCCACTCACCTCCTCCCTCCCTCCCCCCCCCCCCCCCCCCCCGCAAAGGAAAACCAAAACCAAATCTCCCCTGCCAAAAAAAAGCCAACCCCCCCAAATCTCCACCCCCCTAACCAAACCACAAAACCCCCCAAACCCACCAAAGGCAAACAGCCCTACCCCAAACAAATCAACCAACCAACCAAAATCCAACCCAGTTAATTTCATACGGCAAACAATGTGTTCAGAAAAGCCATCCCACCTTAACTAAAAGCACACCTATTTTCCTTGCACTCTGGTATTCGATTGTTCCAATGAAAAAGAATGATAATACAAAGCCAAATTCATCTTCCCTCTCCTCCCTAAACAAGTGAAATTAATAAAGCAAAGTAAGATAAAACTCAACATTTTCGTTAAGGTAGGCAAATGAATATTAGCACTGTGAGTCTGAAGTTATCTGGGGAAGCCTGAACAGTGCACAATTTTTTGTTAATTCTTTAATTTGGAGGTAACAATACCGAGGGACAGAGTTCACCATTCAATGCAATAATTACTGTTTATGCGGTACACATCATACTGGCATTCATAGATAATGCATGTTGAGATGCAGCAGAAAGAAATTTGCTTGGCTTATAACAGTCTGAAAAAACTCCTTTGTAGAACTGAATTAAGAAATTAAGACATAACTGATGCCTTACTGCTTTATATCACGCTACTTATGAATATATACGAGGACTTTCTGGACTGTGGTGATACATAGTTAATTTAGAAACCAGCCTGCAGAATTAATGAAGCTGTACTTTACATTTTCTCTTGCAACTGCTCATTTTTGCAAGCAAAAGAATGTTTCACCAACTGCTAGTGTTACTTAGAAGTAAGAGAGGGGGCGATTCAAAGCAGGCATTAAAGTGTGATCACTGGTTTCTGCATAAAAGAAGCATTTCAGGACACAATCTGGAAAATCTCCAGGGGTTTGAAAGTGGTGTCCCAGGGTGGGATTTGAAGCAGGAGGCTTCAATAGCTGTTTTTCTGCCTCATTCTTGTGACCCGGATCAGTGTTTTCAGCTGGTTTTCTGCTGTCCACTCTAAGTCAACAAAGGACTTATGTGTACCCTTTACTTCAAGTACAGCTACTTACATATGTTTTTCAAGCCAAACACCCATGAAAGTGCTGTGCTAAGAGCTTGAGCGTGCAGAGGAGAAGCCAAATTCTCTGGCATTCCTTTCAGACAGAAGCCTGCTTTTAAGAATAGGCTGGAGGTTACCACCATTTAAAGCAGAGGATGCAGAGCAACTGTGCATATTCTGATCGGGGCACACGGGCACTTTTGTGGGTCAGGGCCAGCTCTGGGCAAGGCTGCCAGGTTGGGTGGATGCCATTTGGAGGCAGTGCCATATTTGGCACAGCAGAACTAAAGGCACAGAGTGGAACTGTGGAGCTACTGAAGCCGCCCTGCCACATACCATGGTGGGACTCCTCTGCCAGAATATCCCCCAGCATACCTGAGAGCCTGGTGATAGGAGCTGCATGACAAAGTGACACCTCACCCCTGCCTCCCCACACACTTTTGCCTTCTGAGCATTGGGATAAAGGGGAGAAGACACTTTGGGAAGTGGGAGCAGCCACTTGGTGAAATCCTGATGGACCCCTGTTCCCAGCAGCCTGGTCAGTAGCCGGCAGTGACCTACCCTGAGTAGGAGGCGGGGACTTCTTGTCTCCTTTCCCATTCAAATGACTTGTTGGCACTGGGATTTGTAAACCCACCACTCAGAGATATAACATCTCTAGCTCTCATCACAAGCCTTTATTTTTCCAGATGGAAAACAAGGTTGTCAGTTCGACAAAAGTCCACTGACAGAAACAACTAAGTCATCCCTCTTCACCATTTGAACTCTTCTACACTGAAACCTCTCTTCCCTTTACATGGCAAACTATGTGGGGTGAGCAAAGGAAGAAATGAGAAGCTATGCTGGAAATCCTGCTGATCTGGCAGCAGACAGTGATATTGATCACTCTTGAGATGGGGTGTATCACCATATCCCAGATGTCTCCATCAGCGAAGGAAAGGGCTCTCATGACCTCTGGGAAGATGCATTTCACCTTTATCTTTGCAAGGCGGATAGTTTTTCCAGGAAGCACTTCAAGTCTAAACTTACAGCTTTCTCATTTTTGCTTTTGACAAATCCATACTTCAGGTTTAGGACAAAGTCTTCTGACCACAAAGAATGAGAAACTGAAAAGACAAAAAAAAAGAAAAAACCTCCAATCTCTAAACCAAACCAGATCCTATAATGCTTGAAACAGTTTAGGTTATAAAAAATATTCTTATTTATGTCAAATATAAACAGACTGTTTCAGGGAAGATGAATGACACAGGTTTTATTCACCATTGCCTGGCCTGCAGATGTTCCCCAGAAGTAACTTAAAAATGCTGAGGACATTTCCCAGACATGTTTTTGTCTTGTCATAAATTGCATTTGAGAAGTTTTGCTTATAACAAATGGTGTGCCTTTTTAATAATTTAACTTTAGCATTTATCTTCCCTGAGCAGGCAAAATGTCTGGGCATTTGTATGAGCATACCACCTCTGTGTTCATTTCAAGATCCCAAGCCTCTCTCCAAAGGAAGGTAAGCATCAATACCCCTGTTTTACCACTGGAGCAACCTGCATGCATTAAAAAAAAAAAAAAAAGAAAAAAAAAGAAAAGAGAGAGAGAGAGAGAGAAAAGAAAAAAAAAAAAGAAAAAAGAAGTGACTGGCACAAAGTTACTTAACAAGATGTTGGCAGAGCTGTGAATAGAATAATGCAGGGCTTATGAGCCTGGTCCTGCATAATAACGGTTTTTGGTTGGACAATGAGAGATTCCACACATACTTTCAGTAGATGCTTTTTTGTTCATCTCTCAACCTTTGTCCAGCCTCCAAACGACAGCTGCAAAGAGACAACCTTCTTTTACTCCTTAACTGTGCACAATGGGGGAGATTTGTAAAAGTTTGATGGGCAAAATTTTCAAAAGCACTTAAACCTACATGAAAGGTAATGAAATTTAGGCTCCTACATTGCTAATGAGCTCACCACCCAGAAGTGGAGACGGAGTTTCAAACACATGCAGTCTGCATTGAGAAAAGTACATGAGGACCCACTTTTCAAAGGTGTTTGGAGAGCTGCAGCTTCCACAATCACAACTCCAGGCAGATTTTCAGAGCCCTAACAGCCAGTGTGCCAAGGTCTTTTTAAAGACACTGATCATGTGTTCCACAAATCTAAATGGACCACTTTGGAAAATCTAATGCAACAGGGGATTGCAACAGGATGAGGCCCTGTGAGTTTCCATGGGAGATGATCTGGTGTGGCGGGAACCAGAGAATGCTGGTGCAGCCACCAGCAGACCCTGAGCCTGGCGCAGCCATCACCTAGGAAAGCAGGAGCAACCTGCTGCACCAGGGTGGGCATCCCATGCAGGATTCCCCACACCAGGCAGCCCCAGCAGGCAGGGAATGTGGGGGCGATGGGGAATCATCTCAGAGCATGGCTGTTTGCCAGGGGTGTTATGGTTGCTTGTGTGACTTTCCTTCATAGCAGCCTCTTCCCAGCTCAGAGGAGATGGATAAAATTACATCCACAGTCAAGAGTCAGGAGAGGAGTCCCTGTGCTAGAGTTCTGCTGTTTCCTGATAACAGGATTACTGGGACTAGGAACTAGTGAACCAGGGATTACTCCCTGTTGAGCTTGTGGAATACAACATCCACTGATTTACCAAGCATTCTCCTTCTGCAAACTCTTCATCTGCCAGAGGGAACAAAGCAGTGTAAGGCATCCTGCCTATAATCTCTTCAAGCAAATGCTTCATTTTTATTGCTGTCACCCCTACATGCCCAAATTGTGCTCTGTGTTCACCACTCCATTTCAGTCACCAAAGTTAACAGAAACTGTTCACAAAAGGGTGATTTTTCTAACCCATTTCATTCCAGGGATCAGATTTATATCAGGGCTTTACAGAGAGTAAATTACATAAACTTTTTATTTTCTTGAGCAAAGATCTCTACTCATACCTGCATGACTAGAGGTCAGAGGGGCTGGGGAAGGAACTGAATATAATTCATAGCATAAAAGTCCCCTGAGTAGATACGATGTGCTGGTTTCTTGCATATGTAAAAATGGAAATGAAGCACTGTCAGTTTTCCTCCATCCTGCAGCCTTGCTGACGCACAGCCTACAGTGCAAATGAAGATGCAGGCCATACAATGTGAAGTGCTCCCACTGTGCCTTTGAAAATAGCTTGTTCATTCTAAATTAGGCAACTCCTTCAGTGTGTTTTTAGCTTCACAACTCCCTTACTTATTCCCAGTATTTCACCACGACACACAGTCATCAAAAACTGACACAGCTGGAAGGGATGTCTGAACTGCCTAACACACTGGATGTGTGCTCAGGGAGAAGGAAGTGTTTGAAGGAGACACATGCAGATATATATTTACAGGAATCTTCTGCCAGGCTTGAAGAATAACACAGCTATAACGGCCTCTGAAAATGCAGTAAGTGAGAAAGTAAAGGTTGCATGGTGAGCCAGCAGGAGCAAAGAACCAGCCTGTACCTGCTAAATGAGGGCTGACAAGGGACTTGAGAATGTAGAGAGCTGCCTGTGTGAGCCACTTTCAAGGAGCGCACATTTGGAAAAGATGCACAGAGTGTTGATTTGAGTTCAGTGCAAGGAAAAGGATCTTGGCAACCCTCCAAGAAGCAACAATGCATTTTTTTGAGAGCAAAGAATGCTGTAACAAGCAAGATATGGGCAAGAAATCTTAGCTAAAAGGTTTTATTTCACATACTTTATACAGACACACACCTCCCCACACCCACACCCTGGACGACAGAAAGACCGAGGCTTGCAGGGACAGCAACAAGTAGGAAGCAGGACTGAGTGAAAAGCAATCAGGAAAAGTGCTGCCACCTTGGTGCAGAGAAAACATTAGCATCTCTTTTAACCATGCTGAGCTCATGTTGGCAACAAATAATTCCCAAGGAAATATTGCAGGATGAGATTCCCATCCTGATAGATGGAGGCAAAGTCATTGAGCTTTGAAGGTCATCTGCATGAAAAGAAGACATAAGTTTGTGGATAAGGACAGCTTAGAGGGGCAAGGAAGGGTACAAAGGAAAGATCATCCCACAAACAGCTGAGGGGATAAAAAGAAACCATCAGAGATCCTGCAGAATGGAAAAAATTGTGCAGAAAAAGAGAAAGCAGATGAGAAAAGCAGAGGAAGCCAAGATTTTGGGTTAAGTGTATAATCAAATACATCATCCTAAGTAAATACATGTCCAAGTTAGGTGAAGCTAGTAACAAAGTTTGGGCTAGAGGAATCTTAAAGAATTATAGACTTTTGTACATGAAACTTCAGTGCTGTGGAAGGGATGAAGCCAGATTAAAAGTTTGGGCTGGAGCTGTAAAAGAAGATACTCTTTTCCCATGCATCTGTTTTCCAAGATAAAAGGGGAATAAAAGGATCTGGGTGCAGGAAGGTTGGGGACAGCAGCATTAGAAGGGCAAGAAAAGTGCACATAACTCATCATTGTCCTGAGTTCACTAATTCTTCCTGAAGGGAACCTCAAACTGGGCACTTTTTCATAGCATGGCACTTTGTCAAACACTCCTGGAAAGCTCTCCTGCTCTTGGCCATCAGCAGAGCCAGCACTTCCCTGCAGTTGCTGGCCCTTAGCAGGGATGTGGAAGCATTTCCCTGGCAAGACAGCTGAGAGCAGAGCATGGAGTGGCATACACTGCGGAACAGGTCATGTAACACCACCCTCAATGTTACCAATCCTTCTTTCCAACACCTTTGTTTTCAGGACCTATTGCCAGACAGCACTGAACTCCACTGGGACCATTAGGAGGTACCTCCGACTTGATTGGTGAAACCTGGCCAGAGTCAGCCTGAGAGCTTATTCAAGCACTAACTCTGGCAAGGCCAGGCAGGAATACTAAAGGCCAGAAAGTCTATGCTGAGACCTAGAATTGTAAGCATCAGCCCTGTGTCCATCAGCATCTCAGCTGTGTCACTTCACAGGAAATACAGGTGCCAATTTAACAAGAGCAAATCTTCGTTCCTGATGCCTGACTTGCCGGAAGTATCATTTAGGACATGCCAGCCCTTCCTTGGGCAAAAGAGTGCTGATGGATTCACACCCAGTTTTACTCCCTTCCTTCCCTGTATCATCCCAGTTTCCTCCTTGGGGTCCTGGGGTAGGAATATTTTTTTCTTTCAATGTTGTCACTGACAAGCAGCTGGTGGAATAAATTATTGCTGAATGCATGCTGTTCTTTTCCTTTTATATGGTAGGATGCCCCTTTTTTCCATGTTGATTGTCAGTACAATTCCCCACCTAAGAGAAAAACACAAAAACGGAAATATTGTTATTATTAATATTAAGAATTGTACTCTGGGAGATTGGAACAAATGAAACAACTCAGTGTCAAATATGTATTTTAGAGAAGAAAAATATGTTGAAACACATCATCAACATGACTATTTAAGCTTTTTTCTAAACAAATGGTTCCAAGGCATCCTGGCATAACTCACCATGAAATGTGCTGGAGAAACACAGCAAGGTAATATTACCATTTACCATATTCATATTGTACTTCAGGGATGTTTCAAGAAGAAAATCATGCAATATAGAGTCATGCAGTAATGATAATTCAAAAGAAATTGTTTCTGTCTACATCTGGTATCTGCTTTGTTTTCTGTTATCTTCCCTCGCATGAGAAAGAGAGCAAATCTCAAATATTTAAGGGCAGTGATTTGCTTTTTAAGTTCCAAGGGGGAGCGGCCGTAGTTGTGACAAGCAAGAGGCCCCAAGCCCCCGGTGATGCTCTGGGTCACTCCTGCACGAATCCCTCCATCAGCCTTGCTCCCCGCGGCGCATCCCCGCAGTGTGCTCCAGCGACTGCTCGCGGGGCAGGGCCACTCCCTGGACCCTGGCAGAAGCTCTGAGAGCAGCTTTGCCTGAGCAAATCTTCTGTGCTTTACTGGGCCCGGTGGGACGCGCCCCCGCCGCCGCTTCCCGGGGCTCAGCCTCCCGAGCCCCCCGTCCCGGGCGCTGCGGGGCGCGGCCGCCAGAGGGCGGCGCTGAGCCGGCGGCGCGGCCGGGCGGGGCGGGGGCCGTCAGGGGCCGTGGAGGGGCTATGAGGGGCCCTGAGGGGCCGGGAGAGGCTTTGGAGGGGCCGGGAGGGGCTGTCAGGGCTGTGAGGGGCCCTGAGGGGCCGGGAGAGGCTTTGGAGGGGCCGTGAGGGGCTGTCAGAGCCGGGAGGGGCCGGGAGGGGCTGTCAGGGCCGTGCAGGGGCCGCTGCCGCCCCACCGGACATCGACACCGCGGATCGCAGGCAAGCATCGACAGCACCGACCGCAGGCCGTGAAATCCCCTCTGGCTGCATTCAGGCCTCAGCGGGAGCGAAGAGCCAGCGAGTGACAGATAGTGACAGATTGGGAGGGTCTTCCCACAACAGGGAGAGGAAGAGGCTGGAGTTGGGCAGAGCTTCTGCTCTTGACTCAGTTTAATTTAGCTCGGATGTTAGATTCGTGCTCTGTCCCTAACACCCGGGGCGCGAGGCTGATGGAGGGATTCGTGCACGGAGTAACCCAGAGCATCACCGAGGGCCTGGGGCCTCTTGCCTGTCACAACTAGGGCCCCTTCCCCTTGAAACTTAAAAGGCAAATCACTGCTCTTAAGTATTTGAGATTTGCTCTCTTCCTCGGGATTTGCTCTCATTGACGGGTTTTGTTTTAGTGGCTTTGCATATCAACAGAGCCTTTGACTCGATCCTTATTGCTTAACTCCAGCTGGTGTCTGAGAAGCGAGGGAAGAATTGGGCTTTCTGGAAAGCAAAGCCATCTACTAGTGTCGTTTTGTTTCTAAAACACTTCCTATGAATTTGGCAGTGCTGGGTTTTGCAACCAAAGACTTTGCCCTGAAAAATGATAGTAGAAGGAAGAAAGGTGATGCAAGTGTTACCTTGATGTCCAAAAACTGTGGAGAGAGAGCTAGGGTGCTGCAGGGCATACACCTTGCTTCTGGTGTCTGAAGAAGACAGAAAATTAAAAATTAAATCAATAGGAAGGTGAAGAAATCCAAAGAGTAGGGGAAAAATCAACACAACATTCATAGAAGGAAGCCATTGCCCTCAAACCTTATGTTACTTAAGTTAGGAGTCAGTGAGGTTGTAAATAAGAATAGTCAGATGATACATATGTGCTTTGGCTCCATGAAAGCTTTCATAAACTTAGGGCTTAATAAAAGTTACAAAATAGGAGAGTGCTTTGTATAAACAACTTCTGAAAATATACAGGTAGATGGGGTTCAGAATGGTCTTGTGGTATTCTCTGAGCATCTAACCAGTGATAAACTAATGAAGGAAAAGGGTGAAAATCAGTCATTTGCAACAAGCAATTATATTAGCAACAATGAAGACAGAGGGATATAAGGCTTTGCAATGCTGAAATAACTGGGCTTTTATCCCCAGAAAAATCATCAGAAGGAAACCTGAAAGTGTGAAATAGGTAAAGCTTAGTCTGACTTGGAGCATAGCTTTGCTTGCAATGAAACAGACAGCCAATTCTGATATCACACTGCTTTTCTAATGGCATAACTTCCCTGAACTCAGTGATGTGTTGTCTTGATTTACCAGAGAAAGACACACAACAGCATTCAGCAAATTCAATTCTGCATTTATAGCAACTGCAGAGAGAGACAAAACTGAGATGCAGAACTACGAGCACACTGGAAAAGTCAGCCCTGAACCAGGAGAAGAAAGCTCTCCATCCTTTGTAAAGAAGAAAGGCACAGTGTGCAATCCCACTCCATCTATGGAGAGTACATTTGTAAACATGTTCCTAAACTTCACTCAGAAATCAGACTGTCGAAGGTTTGTAGAGAATGTGCCAATGGATGTGATTTAATGGGACCTCAATTCAGTTATGTCATTCCAATAAAATACAGCTCTTCTTCCCATGATGGATGTTATCTGTATAAAATGTGAGAGCTGGATGATGCCTGGAGTTTACAGCCCTGACGGTTCTCACCATGAATACCACAGGGAAAAAATTTTTCAGAAAGATGCATGAGCCCTCAGCTAAAATTAAATCAAAGTCAATGTAAAATACTATCTGTATTCATGAATGTATTGAAGGCTCTCAGCACTCATTTCTGTGTCTTGGCAAGTCAGTGTCCTATCTTATTTAACTGAATAAACAAATTATTGGTTTTCTGGGCAGACAGACAAGTGTGTGAAAAATAAATGACTTTTTGAATAATTTTCTCAGCACATCACAGTGCTTCAGCAAACATCCTATTCATAGAAATCCCAAATAAGGGGTTTCTAAAACAGTACAACAAGTTTAACCATTGTTTTTTTCTTCATTTCATGGAACTAATCCTATTATCTGTCAGACTGCACTGTTAGAAGAGAATTCGAGTACAAAGTGAATGTATCATCCTGGAAGTTCAGTGAAGATGTGAACATGGAAAAGACAAAGCATCTGACAAATGCTTTGAGGATCTTCTACCAAGGAATGACTCTGCAGTCATTCAGCTGCAGCTGTCATTGTGACACTTTTCTTTGATCCTTTTGCTTGGGACACATGTACATTGGACACATACTTTTTTAAAAAATCTTTGGGATGCTTTTCATCTACCCTGCAATCCATGTATTAGCATTCTTCTAGTGTGCTTGCATTGTTAATTTGGATGTGATATGCAGCACTAGAAAAGGCAAAAGGACTGTTCAGCTGTCAGTAACATTGCAGCTGAAACTAAATGATCCACTTCTATTCAGCAAAGAAATTTAAACCCTAGGCAATATGAACACATTGTAGACTACATGAAGAATGTTGGAGTCCTCAGCTTGCACTTTCCAAATCTGAATGGAAAGAAAAGATTTTCAGCAGGCACTTACTTTGCAAAGATGCTGTTAGTAAAGTGAAGGAGTTTAGCTAACCTCAGAAAAACAGCTATGCTGGTGGGGTATTGGATGCAGATGAAAGTCATCAGAGGACTCTGAATTATCAACAATTATCTGTAGCACACCAATTATTCTGTCATACTGAAAATCCTTTCCAGGAACTTGAGCAGTGATTGAAAACAAGGCTATCCTTCACCCACCTTCTGTGAGATTAAACTTCTGTGCCTAATCCTGTCTGCTCTTTCAGGTGTGCTAAAACACAGATAATAATATTAATATTTAAAACGCTGGGGAAGAAAAAGTAGAAATAATTAAATGCTTTGCCATCCGAATTCAAAAGCCATTATATTCCTTAGATGAAAAAAAAAACCCCAGCAGTGCTGATAAGACATTTAACATCAGTAACAGTTCAGGCTGCTCTCTGTAATGTACAGTGCAAATTGACCATTTCAAGCATGTTAAATATGATGAGGGTAAAATGAAACTATGTCCTTGACAGTATCTAAAACCATTTTGAGGCGGACTCAACCCAACACAGCTGTATAACTTTCAGCCACATCTGAAAACTCAGTGCAGATTTTGTGGGTTTTTTTTCCAAACCTTGGTAGTCAAATAGAAGGTTTTCCATTGGTGCCAATAGGCTGCACTGGGAACACTCTTGGCCCGTGTCTAACCACAGCCATTTTCCTGACATAGAAACTTTAACTAAACTGAAGAATAAGAGTATCAAGATATTTGTACACAGCATGGCACCCTACATTTCCCATCTGAATAGCTCTAATTTGAGACCAAAGAACCAGAAAAGCTAGAAAATGTTATGAAAACTCTGTGAGGGAGCTGATAAATGAAAATACCTTTTTTGACAGTAATCTCTGTGTGTGTAAAGGCAATTCCAAGTATTCTTTTTGTCTGGGCCAACACAGCAGGTGGAGGCACTTCACCTCACCACCCAAGCTGTTCTTTCACTCAGAATGGTTATTAAGGGTGCTCATTCAGTGTTTAATGAGGATAAACTGAGACACAACAAAAAGCTATGAGCAAAAGTTTTCTACCTATCAACTTGTTAGTGGAGTTCAAAGACTTATTTTTTGTTGTTGTCTTGTCCTATTGCTCAGAAAATCCTGGCTCCAACCTGTAGTGCCCTCCCATCAGCTACTGATAAACATTGATGAAGTTCCCCTTCAGTCATCTCTCCTTGAGGTGGAGCAGGCACAGGTTCCCTAGCCTCTCCTCATAAGAGAGATGCTCAGATCCCTTATTCATCTTTTTTTTTGCCCTCCACTGAACCTGCTCCAGCATCTCCAAGTCTCTCTTGTACTGAGGAACCCAGAACTGGACGCAGAAGTCCAGATGGGGCCTCACCAGGGCTGCGTAGTGGGGCAGGATAAACCTCCCTGGACTTGGTGGCAATGCTCTTCCTTATGTGCAGTAGGATTCCATTTGCCTTCTCAGCCACCAGGGCACACTACCAGCTCAGATGCTTCTATATTTTGTGCTGTTCATCCACTGCATGCTGAAGGAAAGAACAAGTGGAAAGATGGGGAAGGTAAGCATATTCTAGTGGGGCAGGACTCTCACTTCACTCCCAGAATGAGAGCACAAAGCACACACAGAGCCCCTGCCACGGTTGGCCCTCCTTACTTTTCTCACTCTGGCTTCTCTTCTTCCTACTCTTGAGCCTTGCACTCCTTGTAATTTCTTTGGCTCTGTACCTTCCCCAAGTCCAGTGGTCATTACTCCAACCAACCCATTCATCTTTTCCTTCCTGTACTTGGTTCAATAGAATAATTAACATTTTCACTGGAGCTGACCCAAATGGCCCTAATCAAGAGGAATTGGCAAGCTGGCTAACTCCCTGCAGATGTCTGTCAGGGACGAAGTAAGACCATCTTTTCTGTAATAGATACCAGGATTCAAAAATCTACTACTCATTTTCTCCAAGTTCATCATGTATTCGAAATAGTAGAAAGGATTTCGGACTTTTAGATTAATGCTATGGGCCCCACCTGTGCAGCATGGGGATAGATGTGGGATATATTATATATTCCTTTACATTGGTTTTGGTTTTGGTTTGGTCTTCCTCTTAGGTTTAGGCATCACAGCCTAAGGCAGATGTAAAGATGTAAGCATCTGTTTTCTAATGGTTTATGTCTTGAAAATCAAGTACTTTCTCTTAAAAATGCAATTCTTATCAGACAAAGGAAGAGAAATGCTTAATCATGGGATTGCTGGTATTTACTAACAACTTGTTGGAACACCTGCCTCAGACAGATAAGCATCTCCTTATCAATGTAATCATCCAGGAAATTCATGGCTGTTGGAGCAAAGCCCTATGAAGTATGTGGCAACTCACTTTTCTTTCATTGAAGAGAGAAGCAGACAGTGAGGATGAACTTAGACACAACTGAAATCTAACCCACTTCCTACAAGACAATTGCCAAGCTTTGGTGTGTTCCCTTTGGCAGAAATGCTCTCTCAGAGCACTGTCATGTGTTATCTGAGGGACTGACCTTATCACTCTCTACAACTACCTGAAAAAAGATTGTGGGCAGACAGGGGTCAGCCTCTTCTCCCAGGCAACCCATGACAGGACAAGAGGACATCATAATCTTAAACTCCTCTAGGGGAGGTTTCGGTTGGACATAGGGAAGACTTTTTTTTAATGGAAAGGGTTTTTAGAGACTGGAATGGGCTGCCCAGGGAGTTGGTGGAGTCACTGTCCTAGTGGTGTTCAAGTAAAGACTGGATGTGACATTCAGTGCCCTGGTCTAGTTGGCAGGTGTTGAGTTGTGGGCTGGACTCAGTGATTTCAGAGGTCTTTTCTAACATGATTCTGTGATTCAAAGAAAGAAATAGTAGTGAAGTGCTGTTATACTGTGGAAAGAATGAAGTAATAAATAAAACTCTTAACCACTCTGGAAGCAAAGATTATTCTTCTTTAAAAAACCCACAAATGAACAACCATGAACATGATCTGCATTCAGTCAAGGCTTTCATGTTGTCATGCTCCATCATGGGTGTCTGCCAAGCTTTTTGTCCAGTGACATCCCCTCTGTTTCAGTGACTCCTTTTCAGCTTGTTGAGTGCTTCTGCTCCTATTTGCAAGTGCAGCCATAGTCTCTTGAGGCAGGCTTTGAAGTGTATGGATCTGACTGATGTAAGGCAATATTTGAATAGACATGTGAAATGAGAAGTATGCTTCTTATTGACTATTTATTTCTCCTTGGAAGTGCTGAATTCACTTGAGCCCATGCTGACAACGATCTCTGTTTATGAAGATTCATAACTGAGTCATAAATACTCTAAAATAGCCTGAAAATCCCACAGCAAGTGTGTAACAGGAGCATGTTCAGAAATAAAGAGAATTCAGCTGGGAACAATGAGGCCTTTCATGCTCACATAATAATACCATGACATTTTCCTGTTCTTTCTGCTTTGGCTACCACACACTCAGGACCCTGCTGTACAGTCTGTACTGATTTTGGCCAATGTCTTATTCCATAGGTGACTGGTGAGACTGCTCTTTATGTAAGATCTTGTTCCCTGTAAGTGATGGTATTGTAGTCCCTAATGAGTTTAAATTGTTTAAATAATGCTCAAAAAACAAATGTCCTGACTACAGTACCAGACAGGGATAGTGAGTTAGACTGTGTGTGAGAGGGTAAACATTTTTCTATCTTTATAAAGCTAATACCTTTATGAATGAAGCTCAAATTATGAATTACCCAACTGCCTTCTGTATTAGATTTGTATCAGATTCCTGTTTCCTCACTTTTGCAGAACAGTGTTTTTAAAAGACAATCTATAAGATGAACAGCCTGGGTAATCTTGGAAAGAATCTTTCCTTTTTCATTAATGAAACAGGATAAAAATCCCAGCAGACTCTACAGTACACTTATCCTTAGGAATGTGTGAATTGAGATTAGTTGACAGTTCAGTTATCTGGTATTGATTTTACTTGCACTATCAACCTGCTGACCCCCGGCTAGCAGAGGTAGAGTCTTTAGCTTAATGTTGTTCTGTTTTGGTTTTTTCAAAGATAAACAGTAAAACGTTATCTGTGGTAATTTTCACAAAAATGTTCTCATTTGTTTTTTACATCTCTCAACAATACATGAACAAGTTTGTTCCATAAGCACTTGTTTGGTAGAAATTGTTTTCCACTCAATTGAGGAAACTCAATCTCCACATTTTCAAGGAAGTAAATAGAACATTGAGTTTGAAAAGAAGAATGCTTGGCTGTAGCTTTTACTAATTACTCAGTAATATTTTACTAATATCACCAGAACATGACCAAAATGATTCCATTATCATGTGGGGAATTATGATTTATCATTTAGGTCAGTGAATCATAGTATCATAGAATGGTTTGCGTTGGAAAGGACCTTAAAGTTATCATTAAGTTTCAACTTCCCTACCATGGTCAGGGACAGCTCCCACTACACCAGGCTGTTAAAAATTTGGAAGTGCTCAATGTCTTGCAGAACAAAGCAGAAAGGCTTCCTTTTAAAAGCCTACACTAAGTATTATCCATTAGCAAATCAAAATGTGATCACCTCTTTTGATTCAAAACAAAACAGATATGCTACGAATTCCATCTCAGCTGGAAGGTGAGTAGCAGAGCAGTTTTTCTCAGAAAGGAGAGCATTTCACAGGCTATGCAGAACTCACAGGAATATTCCTGTGCTACTCACAAGGAGTAACTTTGCCTGGCATCAGGACCTGTAGAACAGGAGAAGGGCAGCGGGATCAGCGTGGAGTGCAAGCACAGAGTGCTGTGGCAACATTTTGTGGGAGAAGCAGTCCCTTTTCAAGAGCAAAATGAGGCCAGAGGTAGCCTGGGAATAAAACTGCCCTGTCTCCCAGCAGCAAAGCTGAGCTGTAACTTGCTGTAACTTTAGGCACAGGGTAATAGCAAGTGCTCATGCCATGTGTTACCCTCTGAGCTCCCAGGCAGTGATCAGCACAATCCCCAGAGCTGGGAACTCACCCACATGGAACTCTCTCTCAAAGCTATGCCCAACCCTCTGTGTCAGGCTTCTCCTATCATGAACTTTGGGCAGTCCTGTCACACTGGTGTAAAGGAGGCTGTTCTGAGTTATCTGCATGTCTCTTCCCCTGAGTGTAATTAAAGTGGCATAAGAAAGTTGTTTTACTGTTGAAGACCGATACTATCTCAGGCGTTGTGCCTCTCACTGATTTAGCTCTCTTCCCATCTGGGATCTCTGCAGGGAATGAGGCTCTTGTTCTGCAACTGCTTCAAGCTGCAAAAACTGAGGGGCAGCTGTCACGAGAGAGGACCTGCCCTGTCCCTTTGCTGGGCTGTGTGTTTTCCATATCCACCTTTGTGTTCCTGTGAGTACTGATACCTGAGACCTGGGCAGTCTCAAGAAGCAGGTCCAGCCAAACACTTTCTACATCCAGATTGGTTTTGGTGTGGAAGTTACCAAGCAAAATGTGACACATGAGGCAGGCAGGCAACTTGGGGAGATTCAGCAGGGCAGGTGGCTGCTGGTTTCCTATTTAAGATCGAGGATATATCACCACACATTAGAGCACTGGGGGGAAAGTCTGTCCTCTTCAGGGTTTTGTGGGATCTAACTCTGGCTGCCTGCAAGATGCTTTCCTCCTGTTCCCCATAATGGTACTGGGGAAAAGGTGTCCTTGCAGGTCCCCATCTAATTGTGCAATAACACATGTCCACTTGCAGATTCTTCGTATTCTCTAAACTTGTGATGTTCTTACAAGTTTCTTCTTCAACACCAATTATTCTTCTAAGAAAATGTAGGGGTTTTAACAACATGTTTTTCACTCCACTGCCTTTAAGGCAGGGCTATAAATCATACTAAATGTGTCCACATTATGTAAATTGACTCCTTTGCAGAACATTTTTCATTCAGTATAAACAGAGCAATTACACCCTTTGATGTTTGCCCAAAATTGCTATTTCTTTTCCCTCTTCCAAAGTGGGACTTTTAATTTGTGTCATCTTTTCTCTTGTGCTATGCATGTTATGCATTAAATGAGAATGTGCTGCAAATGCTTCATCCCAACTCTATTTTTTAAAAAAAGATCTGTGTTTGACCTGTTATCTTCCTAGCCCTCCTTCTGATGTGTGTCCTTTCCAGTGGTTCATTTAATCTCCTTCACTTTTTGTGCATTCCCTTCTTGTATTATTAGGTGATACTTTCGATACTTTCCCTTCAATTTTCTTTCTCTTTTTTCAGAGCATGTTTCATGCTTCAATACAGGACATTCAAAAAAAGCCGCCTTTTGCCATGTCACGGCCAAACATCTTAAGCAGCTTCTTTTATGTCAGTTAATTAATCATTTTGCCCAAGCTTCCCTGTGTTTCTGTGTTGGTCATCCTAGGGATGCTGTTGACACAAACAGTTGAGTACTAGAGTGCTTCTGCTTCTCTGCAACACCGATGTTGCATTATGTGCTGGCTTTGTATGTTGCATCAGGGTTACCTACAACAATCATGTTTTGATCCAAGAGAACCTGAGCAAATATTATTTGATCCAATAGCAACCTGAACAATGAAAGCAGCAGTTTCCAGAATATGGCCTTTAGAAAAAGGCATGGGAGCCTAAAAACCAGGATAGAGCTCAAATTTTCCCCGAAGTGTCTAGAGAATGACAGAAATCACAGAATAGATGGGATTGGAAGGAGCTTCTGGAGATCGTCTAGCCCAGATCCCCTACTAGAGCAGATTCACCTGGAGCGGGTTCACCACAGGATCACATCCAGGTGAATTTTGAGTACCTCCAGGGAAGGAGATTTTACAACTTCTCTGCACAGCCTCTTCAGTGCTGTCATCCTCACAGTAAAGAAGTCTTTCTTCATATTTAGACAGAACTTCAATTTGTGATTGTTGCCCCTTGTCCTGTTGGGCAGCACTGAAGGGTCTGGGCCCATCCTGCTGATGTCTGCCCACAGACAGAAATTCCTGTTATTCTCAGTGATGAATTTCTTTTATCTAGTTAATGAACTAATTAATTACTGAAAATAAAGATCATGTTTGTGCACCATTTTTATAAAGTGAAGATGTTAGCTAAGGGATGTCTGGTTTTCAACATCCAAGAATGCTGAGTTGCTCAAAGTTTAAGGTGCAGTTTAGAAACTCCACCACACTCTCCTGTTAGAAGATGAATTTAGGTGCAGTTAAAGTCAAATAGATCTTCTTTATTGCTCTAACTGTTTCAGATAAAATCCATTATGACAGTTTTCTTCTCTGTATAATTTATTTTCTTAATTGCTTTCCCATGGTGCTTCTTTAAGAAGAGAAACACATGGAGTCAGTCACTGACAAAGCGCTCTTCCACTTAGCAGGTGGAAACTCACAGTTGATTTTATCCCTACAAGTGTCGTCTTTCCTTGTCTTTGTCAGTGTTTTTGAACAAAAAAGTCAATTAATTCATCTGCAGCTGTGGTTTCTTTGCAATGCTGTAAACTTTTAAGTGCATCTGAAGCACAAACAATTAAGGTGCCAATTTTTCTCTTGGCCAGCGTCTTCTGTGCATCTTTAACTGATATAAGCTGTAATGCTGTTTTCTAGGGAATGCTCTTTATAATCTTAGTAGGAAGCTTCTGCTACATAATTATTTAAATGCTTCCTGTCTTAGATGAATTGGCCACACTGATTCTGCAGACTTTATCACAGAGTAATTTTTGCTGCTTCATCTAATCCCTTTTATTTTATCTTCCTTTTTTTTTTTTTAAATTTTCACTGGAAGATGTATTAATTTTGTCAATCAAGATCATAGCTTTTGACAAAAATATTGGTATCTGCAAAATCAGGGATCTGCTGAAGGTGGTTTTGTTCAGTTAGGTATAACTGGATGTTGGAAGCTCAGCTGGCTTCCAAACTATCTGAACACTTCCAGGAAGCCCCGTTTTTTGCTTTCACATCACCACCCTCCTCATAGCTTCATTATCTGTTACTGAGGCAGTAAGCCTCTCCTTCATTTTCTAGTCAATTCTTTATCCTTAACTAAGCCATCAAATATCTGTGACTTTGCTCTTGGAAAGAGCTGATTTTTTTCTTCAACAACACACTGCTGTGGCAAACTGTCCACAAAACACTCATGAAAGATACTGGATGATTTTTGGGTAATGGGTAAAGCAGACTGATGATACGTTTGGAGCAATTAGGATCAAGATAATATTGTTTTCTTGTGGATTGTCCCATTTGTTCTTTCCTTAACCTGGGACAATTTTCTTTGGAGCTGTCTTCCCACTTGAGGTCAGTTTCCAAACACAGTCTAGTCCCATAAGAAATGAAGGCTGTGGGTGCGTCATTTGGAAAACTTCAGTTGCAGCCAAATTGTTCAAAAAATAAACTCTCCATATATATTTTTACAAACACTGATCATTCAGTGTCATTGCACTCTAATCCATCCCAAGGGATCTATTAAAAAGAACCTGAGTTACTCTCACCTTCTAGGGCAGATTGTAACAGAGGTGAAGGGCTGGATTTTGCCTCAAGCCTCTAGCAGTTGTAGTCAAGGAGCTTTGCTGGAAGTTTTCTTAAAATCTTCAATTGCTCTTCTTCAAAATTAAAAATTACTTCCCTAGTTACAGTAAAGCTGGAAACATTTTAAACCACTGTCCGTTTTCCAAATGAGTCACCCTGTCCATGCTTTCTGGAAGTTTTGTGTGCATGCTCTTCACCTTTGCGCTTAAAGGTTTGACATTATGTGTTTCCCCTCAGGCTCAGAAGAATAGTAAAAAAGGGAAAAAACTCTGTATTTTGAATGTCTTATGAGTCTTAGCTCACAAACTTAGAAATCATCTTTGTGAGAGCCACTGTTTACTCTCTCCAGTCACAGAAAATTCCTTGTGATTGAAATTGTAAAAAGTGTTTATTTGAATGTTTAAACCCCCAACAGTTCTTTCATTCCCTGTTAGAGAAGTTTCAGTGTATCCTTTATCTTATTGGAACACACTGTAGGCAAATTATCCTTGTTTACCTCCCTTTCTATGGCAACTCCTTCTAGTGTTCCTTTTCAGTCCTTAGAGGGGGAAACCTTCCTTTCCTTTGCTCTCTGCCAGCCCTGGGCACTGCTTTGACACTGTTCCCAAGTTCTCCTGATTCATTGCAACCCCACACAGAAGTTGTTACAGACTGTTCCTGTTGTCCAGGGGCTTCAGATGTAAAAGAGGGGAAAAGTCCTGTACTGTTTACAGTGAACCATCACCTGCCTTTGCCACACAGGGTTTAATGATGCAGTGACTGCAGTCAGAGATGCAATCTGCCTTGCTAAAAGCAGTGATGTTAATTTTACAGCTCTCTATTATGCAGGGAAAAAAATGAAGGGCAAATTTTTGTTCACATAAGTTTACTCTGCTATTTTACTGTTACTAAGGCACCCTCCAGCCAGGCAGGGGACAGGTCAGGAGTCATCACAATGAGCTGGGCATAAGCAAGCTTTTGGCTGGATGATTTGATAAGAAAATAGATCTCATGCCTATGGAGCAGGTAGAGACAGAGATAGAAAATGAAATGATGAAAGTGTTTCCTGGGGGGCTTGCTCTGAATGGGTGCCATGTGGGAAATCTGTGAGGTGCCACAGAGCCAGTATCCCTACTGAGACCAGGACTAGCAGAGCTGCCAACTTTCTTTCCCATACTTGCTCTATAAATCATGCCTATTTCTAAAGTTTTGGCCACCGGCAGTGATCCCCAGTGTCAGTAGGGATTCTAAGTCCATATCTCTAAGAAGCACAGTTTTTCAGAAGAATCAAATTGCACCAATTTTTCTCAAATGGCAATAACACCACTTTTATCCAAACTTTTGGTGGGCAAGGGGCATTTAATGAGGCCTGAAATCCCATCCTAGAAAAAGGCTCTTGCAGCAGACAAGAAACACGGGTATTTGATGTCTAAGGTTTAGACACTCTGGATCTGCTAGACTGTAGGGGTATTTAATCTTGACTCATTATTGTGAGTGATTTGTGAACATCCTGAGGAATAAAAGCTATGATTTAGTTTTCATTTATTTTCATAACAATATTTATCATTTATAGTAACTAGGACAGCTTCCTGCAATTTGGGAAAACCTCCATGTATTCTTACCTAATTTAATGAATCACCATGGAGCCCATATTGCATTTTGAACACTTGGAGTGAGCTAGTTATTATTCATCTGCCTCTAGATTTCAATCAAGAGCTCTGGGAGGCAGAAAAATGAAAGAAGAAACTCTTGAAATATAATCAGAGAAATCATTTACTATTGCTTACAGAAATTAAACATGTTTATAGAAAATTGAATGATTCTGCAAAGGCTTCTCAACAGGAGTAAATTTACTACCAGTTTGATTTGTAATGATTCAGTCAGCAAATAAATAGAAGTAGGCCCTTGATGATTAAAAATTACTGTTATTTAGAAAAATAATTCTGCTATGATGCAAAGACAGTCTTGATAGAATGACTTGACTGTTTTGTATTAAAATTGGGGGAAGATAGTTGGAGACTAAGATCTCTTGGATATATAACTTAGTGATTGCATCAGATGTTGAGAATGGGAAGCTTACTACAGAGGTTTGTGAAAAGAACCTTGCATTCTGAAATAGCAGATCAAGGTCTGCAGGTACACATGCCTCGTAGCACAATAGTACCTCAAAATCCCTTTTAAAATTAATTATATCCTCCCAAACTACTCAACACCACTAAGTCTATGTATTCCATTTATTTTCTTCATTTCTTTTGCATTTCCAGATGGAGGACAGTAAATATGGAAATCAAATTTTAGTACAAGTCAAAAGCAGGTGCAGTTTTTTGTTTGATGTTCTGAATAATTTTGTATATGAAACTTGAGCTGAAAAAGGTGCAAGTGAAGCTTGCTGGTGGACATTGTCCATTGTGAAAAGGTGTTGAATAGTTCAAAAAGCCATTACTGTTCTCTGGGCAATCTTTTCAATGCAGAGTGGGCCTGGCTGTACTTATGTGGAAACTTGTATTTCACCAACTTCAGTCAGTAAAATCCACAGGTGGCTGATGTCTGTGCAACATGTAAGGACATATGGAAGAATGAACTTGAAAGCACTTGAGTAGACAGAAATTTTGTCAGCACTCTTCCTCATCAAAGTTATCCATGCTGCTATTCCGCCCTTTCTTTTCCTATGGAAAATTGCTGGCAAACTGTCCTGTCTGCCCTAGAAACACCCTTTGTCTTGACTCTTGATGATTAAACAAGTTCTGAAGTGCCAGCCATTTTATGTAGTCATACTGTTGAGTGAAGATAGTGTGATTAGACAGAGTAAGGCTCTAAACAGCTAAATCTCACAACAGAGATCATCTGGCTCTGCTTTTTCTGTGGTTTTGTGCTAGACTTCACCACTTTAGCAAAACATCACTTCAGGCTGTTTTATGATACACCTTCTTCCTTCAGTGAGGGTGTTTATATTTTATTTTCAAGGCAGTGTGATCTCTTTTTGCAATGTTTATACCTGCTGTAGCATTGCTCCTCTAAGAGCAACCACTTTCAAGGGAAGGATAAATCTTATTATATAATAGTCACTTTATTTTGGTTAGGTGTTAATGGACTTTGCCATTAATAACATTTTTGCTTTTTACTCAGAACCCCTCGCTATTCAGGATGTGTCAGGCTTCATTTGTTGCTGTCTTTTGAATAATCCTCCTCTGAGGCTGATTTATGAAGAGGCCATCCTTAAGGTGGTTCATGAATATTAGTGAAGGATCCCCCTTACAGATAACTATTATTTATTACTGCCTTAGCATGAAATGTTAAAGAATTATGAACAGGAATGACAGGTGATAGATTTTGAAATTCCTTAAGACTCAACACAGAGCCAGTGAAATCCTCTGAATCTACAGAGTCAGAGGCTACAGAAGTCAATCCACACAACTGAATCTGCAAATTCCCTTCACCCCCAAATTTGGTGTTTGTATATCTTGAGGGAAATGTTAAAAGTCATTTTACCGAGAATATATAGAAAAACAGTCAGCCTTCTTCTAGGTGTCTCTTCAGACATCTGTAATAGTGTCAATGCTTATATATATTTGAGACAGATATATATCACCAGTTAAGCTCTCCTGGATGTACCAAGTCATCTCCAAGAGCAGACTAAATGTTCATATTGTGCTGGGAATAATTTTTTCTCTCTCAATAGTATCTGTTAGCCCGAGCAACAGACTGATGTAGCTGGAGAGGTAATAAAGAGTAAGGGTCTGTCTGCATTCTGCAGGGCAACCTGCTCCCATTACTGCTGTAAGTTCTCACAGGAATTAAAGCAGGATTAAAATTTAGAAGAACTTGCTCAAAATAACAAAGAAACTCTAACAAAGATTTTTTCTTTTCACTATTCAAAGAATATCCTTTTAATCAAAGCTTTTCTATTAGTGTCTAGAATACAATAAAACTGGATTAAGCTTTATAAGTCTTATGCTGAAGCAACTTTTATAAGTTTTGCCTGATTTTGCAGTAATCGAGGAATTCTCTATTCCCTTTGGTGTAGTGTCAGGTTGTGGGGGTTTTTTTTGTGGTTTTTTTTTGGCTTTTTTGGGGGGGGTGGAGGTGGGATGCAAGGATGTGCAGTCTAGGTAGGTTATTACAGAATTAAAACCTGCTTCCCTCTGCAGAAGAGCAATCCTTCATATTGCACAGTGAGACATGCAGGAATTCAGCTTGAGGAGGTGGAAATGTAAATAAACAGGAGCCTGACAGTTATGAGCATGCAGGAATTTTTGGATTTCCATCCACATATGCAAAAGTTAGCTACTCTTCAACTGACTTGTTTTGCATCTGGGCAAAGAAGGGTGCTATAACTATAAAAACATACTAAATCAGAAAATGGCATGACCACTTAAATTCAGTTTTAAATCCATGTGTATTTTTGGAAGTGTAAGACATAGACACTTCAAATGTAAATCACTACCATTTGAACACAGCTCAGGAGAAACATTTCTGAGCAATTGGCTCTGCTCTGTCTCAAAGAAGCTGAAAGAAAAAGGTGGGGTTTGTGATTATGAAGTTTCTTACTCATTCAATGCATAATATAGAAAAATTATCAGTCTTTGGGAAAGATATTGATTTTGCAGGCCCATTCTAATATTCTATGGTGTTTTAAAGGCTTCTTATTTACTAGATCTGTTTAGGTGTTTTGATTTCATAGCATTCATTATTTATTCATAAAAGAATTAATAGAATAGTTTGTAGCATGTTATTAACACATGATTTTCATTGGGACCTTCTAAAAATTTGCCAAATGGGGTGAACAGGACTGAGTTTCTTGAAAACAACCTGGTACTGCTTTAATTTGCAAGAAACTCCCTACAGATCTGGAAACCAGTTGTGTTCCACATACACAGTCTTTTTTTTATTGCAGCTAATACACTCTGTAACAAAAATACTATTCTTTGTTCTCTGGAGCAGTCACAAACACCATACCTGAGTCTGTCCCAGTGGTATTGGTGCCCAAGAAGACCTCTGATCTTGGGAAATAGCTAAATAACAATGTCACAATGCTGCTACAGCTTTGGGGCCAGAGTGTGCATCTGTGGAGGTGTTGTAGCTCACAGTCATTTGCTTTCCTGAGCCTTCCCACTGTTCTCATCATGTAAAGTCGCCTTAAGTGGCTTAAAATGTACTCAGTGTTGGGATACATTTTGGACTTCTTCCAAATATGCAAAAGTACAATTCCTAATTCTTAAGCCTGGCAGAAGTCTGGCTACTTGAAACTGGCAGGGCAGTAGAAAATGCTTTTAAATGTCAGTGAGAGCCAAGCTGAACAATTTTGTTTTAACATTAACTGTCTGGGCACGGACTAAGCTATAATGTGTTTATTTTAAAGTCAGAGAATGCTCATGGGAATCATTAAATAATTTCTTTAAATTGTGGTATAAACGAAATATCTTTTGTTATAGTGCTTCAAGCAATAATTGTTTCCAGGGAAATTACTTTAATGAAGCTATTTCCCTTATATCTCTCATTATTAATACATTTCTGTTATTATTCACATCCTCTTGAGGATTTGCTGGTACTAGGACAGTTGTACACAGCTGATTTGTGGCCTTTTGTAGAGGGGATTGATTTATCTGTTTTATCCCATTCCTTCAATTGTAGTGAAGCACTAAAATAGGCAGAAAGTAGCTAACATACCTAAAAATTCAAAGATGTCAGCTCATTCTGGAAATTACAGCAAAGAACTGAAATAACAAAGACTTTATGTCCCAAAAATGGGTTAAGTTGGATGAGAGGATTGGGACAGTATTCACGTATGGATCTCCTGCACTCTAACAGCTTTTCCATAGCTAAACCATCAACTATTTATCTGTATTTTCACCCCACCTCAGAAAGTGCAAGACACAACTTTCAGTTTGGTGTAATAAATAGAGTCAGACAAGCTCTCACATGGCCCCAACGTCACTTCAGGTACTTTTAACATCTCAGATCTCTGGGCCCGTTGGCCTCAGCTGCAGAGATTGTTCCTTGGTCTTCTCTTTCCTTGGTGTAGACATGTACAAGGATACTCCAGATGCAAGTGGTCCTGAGTCGTAGACATTTCCTGGACAGTAAGAAGAATGCTGTCCACAGTTAAATGACACAGATAACTTTTAAGCATATTTTCATTTTCATTATAAAACATGGTGATAAAACACTTCTCATGCTTCTCATCTGCCATAAAAATTGTGTGTCAGTATTAGCTGGGCAGAGGGTGAATCTTGTATGATGGCCTGGTCTGGAAATTAGGCTGAGGAGCATGGTGGTGGTGTTGGGGAAGCTCTCTGCTGAAGGTGAGTCTCACCTTGTGGAAGACTAAAAACTCCACATGGCCACGCAGTCATTTTCAAAGCTTATACTTATGGAGAATAGTTCAAATCCAGGTTACTTGTAGCATGCAGTAAACAAAACCAAAGCAAACCTCCGCAGCTGAGTGTGACCTAAGCTGATACTTCTAGACAGGCTGCTGAGGTGGTGCTAACTGTGTGAGACTGGGCCATTTGGCACTTCCAAAGCATGTCCAACTGTACCAAAATACTCAGGTACTTCACCATATGAAGTAAGAATCAGAAATAAAACAAGCTGTGGTGTCTAGCAGCTGGTATGTCACAGATATGTAAAGGAACAGAAGTAAAATTGTAACTATTGACAAAAGTGACATGGTAACTGCCTTAGGCCAGATGGTGTATGCAGATTGGTGTAGTTTCACTGACATGAGTGATTTTGTGCGGGTTGATCCCAACTGATGTGCTGAACCAAAAGCATCACTGACTGAACAGGAGAGGGTTGGCTGCAAGTTACACTAAATCAGAAGTAGCAACAAGACATCTTGTAAGGTACAGACTCCTCAGAAGTGCCACAGTGGCATAGTTTTATCTTAGTCTTTCTTGATGCTTCCGTAAAAGATTTTTTTTACATTTTTTACAACACAATAAATCATCTGTGTTAGCAAGTGATATCTGCACTGGGCAGCATTTCTGTTTTGTCAGGTCCCTTTCTGTGAAGATATCAGAGCTTTTGCAAACTGGGTTCCAAACCTTTTTCAACTGAATTGCTCTAAATCACAAGCAACACAAGTGATTAATGATGCTCTGGTGTTGTAAACTGATATAACATGATGTCTGCTTAGCAGACAGAATATGGTGGGCAAAAGCAAGCGCAATAATTGTTTTCATTGAATGTACCTTAGAATCACGCTGGAAGTACCAGAGCAATCCTGAGTAGCTGAAAGGCAGGTGGCTGGGGGTGAGAAAGGGCTCAGGAGTTACCAGTCTTCAGCAGGGATAGGGTGTCTGTCACCTGCTGCCCGCTTTGCCACCTCCCTCCCTCAGCTCCCCAGCTGCTCTCAGAGCTTGCAAAGTCATTTCAATCCATTTGGTTCAGTTCTATGTATCTTAACTCTCTGTCCTACATGTGTGGTCCTCAGTGATTCCCATTGTGCTTGTGCAATCCTGCTGCCAAATTGTGCCTTACTGCTCCCTTCAACTCCTTGTTCTTGTATGACCCAAGATGCTGGAACAATTTGGGTTAGTAATATCCATGGAAAAATTGCACTTGTGTGTTTTTTGACCACAGTGATTTCCTTTGTGTGCCTCACAAACACAGGGACTGTGTTAATTGAAATGGCAGCAATGAGTCCACAGTAATAGAGCTAAATGTTCAGAGATGAGAACCTCCTCAGCCAGATCCTTAAGAAAAAAGGAAATATATCCATCATTCTGCGTATTTTTTTGCAACTGAAGAGGAAAATTTTCACTTCTCTTTCTCATTGGTCTCACTTTAGTGTCAGATAATTATCCTGGAATGCTGGTCGTGATAGGTTAGAAAAAAATGGATTTCCACAGGCAGAGTATCTCCCACTTATTAGGTGTCTGGCTTTTCCAGTGATTTAATACATTTTATGTGTACAGTCATATACATACTCATGCAGATATAGATACACTGATATATATGCACACATTCACAGATATAGAGGTCTAGCTGTATATGTATATGGATATGCATATATATGTATAAAATATCCTTCTCCTGTTGTTGTCCTGTTGCCTGGTCAAAATATTGATGATTTCTTTCTTCTTTCAAATATCAGGAAAATACTTTTTTTTTTTTTTCTTTTGGCAGTATTAGCATTGTCAGTTAATTCTGGATCATTTTTCCTCCAGATATTTTGTATCATCTCCTTAAAATGAGTAATTAAATGTCAATAGAATAAAAATTTAAAAAATTCAGTTGACTTTACTGCCCGTTAAAGAAAATACCAAATAATTTAGACTTGATGGTAAGACCAGGTAACATGAAATAGCAGAATACCAGGATGCCTCAGTCCTCTCCCACTTTTTCTGCCTTTACAGCTGCTTTTCACAGACTTTTCTTTCAGCAGTGAAGTGGTATACATAATGTTAGTGCTTATGTAGCCCAGCAGAAGATCTTTGTAGTCTCAACATCCTTGCTGCACTTACTCAGCTTTGCTTCAGTGACTTGAATTACTACAGTGATTATTCAGTGCAGAAAAAAACCCCAGCCAAACAAAACCCCCAAGAAAACCCCACTGAAAGACTGAATAAGGCAATTTGAATAAGGCAATTATTTTTGGAACAGTAGATTCTGACATTAAAAGAAGTGTCCTGTAAAGACCCTATAAATTGAACAAGTTCTGAGTGCCTTTAAGTTATTAATTGTGGGGGTTTCAACATTTTTTCACAGTTTCAGTTCTGACTTCGTTTCCAGATTGCAGCAGGCACACAGACATGGCACTCACTGATTCTGCTTGCTACATCCTGTGTACACATCTTGTCAAAGTCAGGAGCAGCAGGCAATTTCTGGCTCAGGGAGGAAGAGTTTTCCACTACACTAAGGAGCCCTCTGCCCCAGCACATGGAGAAACAGAGGCTGTGACAGACACATGAACTGTTTGGATTTGGACCCAGGGAAAAAGCAGGAACCTGTATCAGGAGAGATCTATGTTGGACATTAGGAAAATATTCTTCATCCAGAGTGGCTGGGCACTGGAACAGGTGCTGGAGTGGAAGTGCACAACCTGGCAGAGTTGACAAAGTGCTTGGACAACACTCTCGGGCACATTATGTGATTCTTGGGGTTGTCCTGTGCAGGACCAGGATCTGGACTCTGGTGATTTGTGTGAGTCCCACCTGGCTTAGGATGTTTTATGATTCTATCAGTTTTTGACCAATATCACACATAAACGTTTGATAAATCTAAAACTAGATAATTATCTCAGATGTGTAGATATTTCTTCTTTCTCTTTTGCTTGTGTTTCTGGTTTTGGTTTATTTGCATTTTTAAATTTTTTTCTTAAATCTCTGACAATAATGAAGTGATAGTTTGGTAATATTTATATGATTTGTATATAACTTGAGTTATATACAAGTTTTACTTTTGAAGCCCACAAGAACACTGAGATATTCTAGTGAGACAAACTCATTCTTCAGATTACTTCCATCCTAGCTGGAACTGCTGAGACAAGACTAATTTAAAATGACCCACAGAATAACTTCCTTTTTAAGAATAAGACTATCTGTAGACACTTTTTGCAAGTAATGACTGAGCAAAAAAAACCACCCCAAAAACCAAAAAAACCTAGATGCAAAAATATATGTGTTACAATTTGACAATGGTGAGTGATTTTATAGTGAATTCACACTTAGTGTGTGATAAGCTGTTGTGGTTCAGAGGAAATGAAGTTCCTTATACAAGGCCCATTATTGCACTAATATAATGAGATGTATCTGAAGAATAAGTTCTAAACAAAATGCCTGTACATTTCCATCATATCAGACTAGGCAGGGTGAGCAGCTTCTAAGGGAAATCATACTCTTTGTTTTGTTACTAGTCATCTGTAGCACTGATGACAACATTCAGTAGTATGTGAGAAAAGTGACAGCAAATATCTGGTGGCAAGCTGGCAATTAAAGTGTGTGCTGCCTTTAGACGTTTGCTAGGAAAAGTGTTTTTGACTTTTCTTCCTTTGAAATATATTGTATCATGCAATGTCTGCTGCATAGGACACAAGTTACAATTTAAAAGCATTGGTGAGATACTGATCAAGGAAAGAGGTTATATTTTAAATAAATAGTTGTGTTTCAGTCTGTTTTGGGAACACTGAATGTTGATGTTAAAACTGCAATTATTTAATTCATGAGAGGATCCATGTTTCATAATTTGAACTGAGCAACTCATCTCCCTTTAAATTGCTCCTAAGTTGAAAAAAAACCCCGAAACACCACCCCACCACCCAACTATCACTGGCTGAGTGGACTGCTTAGGTCTGCATGAATGAACTGATATGTTTGAATTCTTCATAGTCGAAACATTCAACTGCAGTGCTGAATACTTTGGAGAAGCAGATCTGATAATCCCAGTGGCCAGATAATCTGTTAGGAAAAGTTCTTCTTCAGGCAGGTAGCACTTGCCATATGTCCTCAAGCATTAAGAAAAATGTCCTCTATAAATATGTCTTATCAAACAATTGCAGGTGTTCTTATTATGTGGAACCGACTCTTCTGTGAATCACTGCACTCTTGTTCTCAGCATTATCATCTGACAGTGAATTTCAGGTGCTGCATGCTCTGAGAGAAGTATTTCCCTTTAGCCTTTCCATTTCATTTAATGTCCCCTTGTTCATCTTCTGAGAAAGGGCAAATGAGAGTCCTTTGAATTACCTTCTCTGGATGATTCATTACAAGAGGCAGAGGTGTTGGAGCTTCTTATTATTAAGTTTGGTATTCCTGTTTGGTTTCCTATTACAATACCCTGTTTTCAGTTGCTTTTAACTTTGTCAGACATGAATGCTTCAGGCTGTAAATGTCAGTGCTACGTGCCCACCCTAAACTGAATATTTTTCAGAGGTTTCAGGCAAAGTAGATTAGCCACTTGTGAGAAGGAAGAAAACAACTAGGAAAAGAACCTAAAAACCACAAAAAGAGAAGCTGTTTTTCAGTATTAAGAAAAGCACTATGATGCAGTTTGATTATTCAGCTATAATCCAGGCCCTATGGCTCAGGGTCTTGGGAAGCGTGTCTTAATGATCTCTTCTCCTTTTAATATTCACTCTGTAACAACTACTCTGTGCAGCCAGTTTTCCCAGTCTCTGTGTCTCCTTCCCTGTGTGGCAACAGAGGCATTCATCCCCCCGCAGGTTCCAGATCAGCCTGGGCAGTCAGGGATGGGAATTATCAGTGTGGATACACTGAGGCTAAAAGGGGGGGTAGGGAAGAGAAGGTCGGGTCAGGAAGAAACAGTGACTGTGTGAGGAGACTGGGCACTGGGAGGAGTCAGACCCCCACGGCATCAGACAGGGCTGAAAATCTCAGCTGCACCCATCTTGTGCTTCAGACCAGCAGGTGTGGGATGTTGGCTAGAGTGCCCCACTAAGGCTGTGGTGACACATGTAGGGCAGAAATCAGCCCAGGAGCTGCAGCTGAGGTACCTGCAGCTGATCCAAGTCCAGCACCCAGCCGTGATGGGAACAATACCCTGTGAACAAACAGAATGGGAAAATGGGAAGTGCTTCAGAACAAAGCAATGTTAGAGTTCAGTTTGCCAGTGCAGTGGGATTACATCTCTCTTGAGCACTCTATTTTGAAGTCTTCAATTATATGATTACTTCCCACTTTGGCTAAATGTCACCTCCTCAGTCAAAACACAGAATTAAACTTCTTAAGGGATAAATATCATGTAGTTGAGAAGATGGCTCCTTGTAAGATCCCAGCACCATATATTAAAGATGGTTGGAGGAGTTGCAGGAACCTCTTGGAGGAAAAAAGAACAGCCAAGTGATGCTGTGGAGGATCAGTTACAATTACTGCCTCTGCCACCATGTTCCTGTGCAAGTGCATTCCACGCATATGGTGAGCTTTTCACATATGGTCAAAATGTTCCTCATTTTCTGTGATATGTGATATGAAACTCTGAGATCAGGTCTGTCAAAGCACTGAACACTCAGATTTGTTGCTTGAGTCAGAATTTGCTATACAAGTCTTCGAAAAAGTAAGGTTGAAAGTATCTCTAATTGGGTACTCAAAATTAATGCATGTTTTAACTCTAATAGCTGTGTCTCAGATCCCTCTTTGCAAAGTTGATCCCCACTCATTTGCTGGGTATAAAAAAATACGAGTCATTAACAGATCTCACATAAAATAGGCATCATGGGAAGAAACAAATAGTTCTGCCTCCAGTGTGTAGTTTCAATAGCCTGCAGGAGGTAAAATATGGAGACAAAACTGAAAAAAATATGACAATAAAGAGCTACTAAATATGTACTAAAAAAGAAAAGGTGCCTAGCAAAAAACTTTTTCATGTAATTACCAATGGTGTTAATGCCTACACTGGGATTGGTCCTGTAAAAGCAGTCAAACAAATGCTCCTCCCTTGCCTCTCTAAAAATAAGAGGCTCAGTCTCCACAGTTTGTCCTAACCTGGAATTTCCACCACTGTGATTTTAATGACCCAGTCTTGGATGATCCCTGTTCCTGACCTACCTGTTGAAACAGATTCACTGAAGTGAATATTCCAGAAAAGAACAGCCCTGCTCATTTATATTCTCAATTAGTTCACAGTGGCATTGATGCTCACTGAGCTTCTTTCAGTTCTGGTCCCTCTCCTGTGGAATACATCTTTACTTAAATTTTAAAAACTGTGACCAGACAGACGTAAATTTTCACATGAATTTTACTCCATCAAAATACCAAGACAAATACCTGAATACTTGACTTGGAAAAGTTTAAGGGAAAGGGGTGGTGAGGGAGGGAAGTCCATTTAAGCATTCTCTTCCACTTCAAATTAGACATTTAAAAATCTGGAGTAAAAGGGTTTTTTTTTTTTTTTTTCAGGCCTTTGACTGTACTGGTTTTTTCAGAAAAGGGGGATGGTCCTCAGAAAAAGACCCAACAAAAAGTTATCCTCGATAAACATGTTTCAGAACAGGAAATGGACACAGTTCTGGCTGGACTTTTGCAGCACAACATGGAAAATATGGCACATCTTGCCAGTGATGTCTGGTGGCTCTAGAGCCACAGAGACACAGAAAGGCTTCTGAGACATTCTCAAGGCACCAGGGGTGTGAGGTCTGAACAGTGTTACCCATCTCTGAGACAGGATCACTTGCAAACACTGTGCATGATAGAGAAGACGTGCAGTTTCTGGGAAGTCAAAAACGTACCCAATACCAAGCTGTTAACAAAATCTGTTTCTCACATTAAATAGAGACAGTGACTGCCTTTCTCCATTCAAGACTGGGTAGTTGTTGATTCTAAATTTCTTGGTTCAAATTTTTTCCAGAAAGAATGGGATGGATGGGCTTCTTCAGCTGAATTGATGAAAAATCTGACTGCTGCTAGGCCAGTAGAAAGACAACGGAGTGAAATTAGTCTGACTTACTTCAGGTGTCTGTGTTGAGGTGCAATGGCTCATGTCCTAGAAATTCCTGCTTCTCCACTGATTGCAAAGGAAGGTGAGGAACCCACCTCGGGTCAAGGAAGCTGCACACATCTAGATTTAGTGAGATGAAACTCACTATGGAAGATGTTGTGTTTCCTCCCTCTGACAGGTAAACAAGAAACATACGTGCTACACTACATTGTACAGAGAGTGAGTATATTCCTTACAGCACCCAGTTAGTCCACCTGGCAGAGCTAGAAAGGTGAGAGACTCCCCACAAATGTGGGCAGATGCCTTATTTTTTAAGCTGAGCCAGGCTCAAGAAACACAGGGAAGTAGGTGGGAATGGCCCCTGTGCAAGAAGTGTGAGAAAAGACCTTATGCCTGATTATAAACTGTTTTGGGTTGGAAGGGACCTTTGGCCTCACCTGAACTTCCTGTACTGTATCTAAAAATAATGTGTCACATTTTATAACTGATCATACAGCAAAGTGTGTGCTATTCAGAATTTCATCATTATGATTTTAAGTCACAAAAGACATTGTTCCTTAGCTTGATGAAGGACTCCCATTTGGAGTGGCTTAATGCAGACTAAGTGGTAGTTATGAGGAGAAACTCAGGAAGTGAATAGTAATTGCACTTGTCTGTTCATGATTAAAAAGGACCTATTAAAAATCAGATAATGCTTAAAAGATCATTTAAGAGGGTATTAATTTAAGTGGTGTGAATTATATAAGTCCAGATAAACATATTCTAAATTATGAATAGTAGGTAAAACCTATTTCTGGTAAATAAACCAATTTCTATTTTGAAGAACATATTTTCTGCACCATTTAAGACAGCAGGAGCCCAATAGAAACATTAATTTAAATTAACAACTTTCACAGTGTCATTTCAGAGATTCTAAATGACAATGAACAGAGTTGTAAACAATCTGCTATCCATATATAAAAGTGGTGAAGGACTATTACAGCTGAAACAATGTTCTCTTTATGTGAATGGGGCAATCTGTGCCCTTAAACTAAAAATGTGTTTAAGAGTTGCAATGTCTGTTAGTAGAGGTGCGCTGGTATTCTGTGAAATTCTTCCCGCTGGCACAGAAGACAGTGGCCTAATGGAACACTGTTAGGGCTGTTGCATTAGGGTGTGGTATGTTTTTTAACCTGAGACATTTATAGGAACAGGATTCTGAGCCCTGAGTACCTTATCTGGGCTCTAGACCATGAAAGGTGAAAGCAGGGCAAGTGTAAGAGGAGACTGGGAAAACTCTATGTGTGCTTTTAGCAAGTAAAAAGATCCTTGGGATAAGATCAATGCTTAGAAATATAGACATCAAAGGAATACGAAATACTACCATTTTAAAAGCACAAGAGTCAAGAAAATGATGGCATCAGCAACAACTCTTCAGTTCCTTCACTAAACAAATAAGCTTAGAGACCATCCAAAATGTATTTTTTAAATAAATGCAAAGACCCTGCAAAACACTCTCCCCAAAATGAGACAAACTTGTGTTTTCGAATGCAAATGATGAAAAAAGATTTTACAAGGATTAAATATAAGGAGTGGGTGGAGTGTGTCTGAATGCATCAATCAAGTGACTAAATGACCAGAATATTAATTTTGGGCTTTCCAAGAGATATGAGTACAGACTGTAACTAGCGTGTGTGCAGGAAATCCATTGCACAGCCCTCGCCCAGCAGCCTCAGCAGGCTCCAAAACCCACTTGGAACATGTGGAATATAATTCCCCTCAGTGCAGGGTCCTGTGCTGCTGCAGGCATAAAACCTGACCTTCACTCCAGACACCATGAGCGGAGGACACCAGAAGATAATGTATAACAGGGAGTATTATGGCCTAATAATAAAGTATGCCACACTGTTTAAGACCCTTCTGAGTCACAGGAGATGAAAAAAGGGATGCAAAAAGCAAACAGAGAGTCATCATACTCAGAGAGAGATGGTAGAATGAAGGGCTAAAATTGCCAAAGTGAGAAAACAAACATATTTCTGAGCACAAACTGAAGGAAAAATAAACAGCACATCTCCCAAATATTCCTGTGCACCCAATACACATTTGCCACCAGCATCCTCCATCACTGCTCAATCAAACCAGCTCTTTCAAGTCTTCTGGGCTTCTATGTGTGCTAGCTGGGCTCTGCTGTTGTTCAGGACAGACAAATTCTGGTACTGGATGAATCTAACACATCCTTCTCCTTTTCAAAATTGCAACTTTGAGATCTATGTGAAATGAAAGTGAGATAATAGAACTGTCTGTTTTACCCAACACTGCAGCAGTATCACATTTAAATACATGCTCCTGACCTCGTAAAATACAATATTATTAAATGCAAAAGTTGGCCTACACTGAGTATTTAATATTTTCTTCTGTTCTGTATTCATCATTTTTAAAAAGGAGGAGTGAAGCAATGTTGATGCAAAGAGAAACATTTAAACTTTATGCTTCCTACTGGTATAAACTAGAATTACATGTATTTTTACATAGGGAATTAGGCTAGAGAACACATCTATACTGTTACAGATTATGAAATTAGAAATGCTTTGTAGATATTTTTATATGTGTACATAGTCACACCCCCATAGAGCCATGCCTCACTTGAATATTGGCAAAGTTCAAACGTAAATTTTGGATCTAAGATTGACAGACTGTATAAGCAAGTGTGTCTTGGGATTTAGTTTCCATATGAGCTGAAGGACTGATGTTACATGTGTGGAATGCTGATTAAAATGCAGA
The DNA here is from genome assembly GCF_029207755.1 of Chamaea fasciata. Lineage (NCBI taxonomy): Eukaryota > Metazoa > Chordata > Aves > Passeriformes > Sylviidae > Chamaea > Chamaea fasciata. The sequence goes on along the minus strand of NW_027094087.1, from coordinate 99,662,124 downwards.
ATTGAAAGAAAAAATCATGGTAACCAATGTGTGCAGCTTAACAGCAATGAAACGCACCAATAGGCAAAATCACCCTGATGTATTGGGAGAGATGTAACTAAATACATTAAAGGAAATGGGTGAAAATATGACTGTGTGATAACTCACATGAAAAGTGGAGCTTATTAGCAGAAAAAATATGTTCTCTCTCCCAAGGATGTGATCATCCAGCACTTACGCAGCCCAAATCAAAACTGACACGGTTAAAAAATATTTGCGTAGATAACAAAATGCATGACTATATCATTTAATATTTGCCTTTGCTTTGTAGGTTGATTTTATTACTTATAATAAAATGCCATGTTTTATAAATCTCAGTCTATTTGCAGTTCTGCTTCTTATCCCTTATTCTCTCTACTTTTGAACAAAGCCCTTGAACAAATTGAAGTAGGGCTATCAGTCAGAGGAAGGGAGGCGTCTTCTAAGCTGGTAACCTTCATTAGTGGTCAATTGATGAAAACAGGCAACAAAATCCATAGCTGTACTTGCAGCATTAAGCATTAGGCATTAGAAATTTTCCAGTTTCTTTCCTAATAATTTCCATTTAAAAGTGTAAATATTCATCTCAACGGGGACCATTGAATTTACGCTCAGAAAAGGAGCAAGGTGATCAGCTGTCAGATTACAATCCTCAAGTGAGTGTTACAGTGTGATTGGTGACAGTGACTGAGTGGAGGGTGTGAAAGGGGCTGGTACAAGGGCACCAACAAGGATGATGGGTGCTTTCCCTGTGGGACACTGGTCTCCTTCCCTGGCAGCTAAATCAGTCAGACAGTTTAGGACATGTAAGAAATCTTTAATTTAATCTTGATCAGCTATGATGAGAGAGGTGAATCCAACCCTCAGTGACTTAATGATGGGAAGATTTCCATGGGCAGCAAATCATACTGTCCTGCTCTGAAGTAGGGTCTACTGCATTGGAAAGGTGCTGCAAGAGCAGTCCCTCAAATCTAATGGAAAACTGTGTCAGATTTATGTGAGGGTCCTTGAAATTATTCTCTTTCCTGGCTGAGGAAGTCCATTATCAAGAAATAAATCCCAGGAGTGTTTTATGCTATCTCATAATGATACCCTTAATTCAGCTCTGAACTACTCAGACTCAGATTAATAGGACAAAATATAAAAAACTGTTTATCGTAGATGGGTTAAATAAACATACTCTCTTTTCCAACTGCAGCTGGAAGGATGATTCCAGATTATGTCATGACAAAATGCCCTTAATAACGTGTGTCCAGATGCTCATCACTGCTTGTGGTAGCTAGTTACCCATGCCTGTCATATGGCTTTTTGGATCATCCTCTGGCTTTATTCTTGGCTCCCTTAGGGTTATAAATACTGAGCTAAAAGAATAAATTAGCTCATGACTTGTTGCCTAGAATATTTGGTGTTCTTTGTGAACCCTCTTATTTTTGCGTGAGACCATCTACAGAGAGAAAAAAGAAGAAAACCAAGGTGAAATCTGGGAACATGGGAGTGAGAATGTGCAAAGAACAAGAAAACAGGAAGAGATATTTTACAAAGGGGTGAAAGACAGGCCACAGTGAAGACATAAAGCACACAAAGGGTAAAAAAAATAAAACAAAAAGAGACAGAATGAACCAGAAACAGAACAGCAGAGTCAATATTACATGACTGAAACAGAAGAATAGAAAGTGTCCACAGTTTTCAGAAGTGGTTGTTTGCTATGCAGTTCTTCTGCCTGCACTGTTCTGCTCCTGCCTGGGAAGCAGCTTTTTTCAGTGACCTCTTCTGAGGGGCCTCATCCATCTACTCTTCCAGCACATTCCTTGCTTGTGCAGGTGTTTAGCATGACCACAGAAATCTCAACCCCATTCTGTGGAGCAACCCTGATTATCAGAAAAATAAAATTCTTTAGATTGGAAAAGACCTCTAAGATCATTGAGTCCAACCATTAACCCAGCACTGCCAAGCCCACCACTAAACCATGTCCCCCAGGTGCCACATTCACTTGTCTTTTGAACACCTCCAGGTATGGTGAGTTCACCACCTCCCTGGGCAGGTATTCCAATATTTGATGACACTTTCAGTGAAGAAATATTTTCTAATATCTAATCTAAACTTCCCGCAGCACAACTGGAGTCTGTTCCTCTTGTCCTGTCACTTGTTACTTGGGAGGAGAGACTGACCCCACCTGGCTACAGCCTCCTTTCGGGCAGTTGTAGAGAGTGGTATAGTCTCCCCCGAGCCTCCTCTCCAGCTGCTCCTCATCAGATGAGCTCTAGTCCCCTCAACAGCTCTATTCCCTCCCTTTCTCCAGCCTAAACAGCTCCCTCAGCTCCTCATATGACTCACTCTCCAGACCCTTCGGCAGCTCTATTGCCCTTCTCTGGACATGCTCCAGCACCTCCATGTCCTTCTTGTCACAAGGGGCTCAGAACTGAACAAAGAACTTGTGTAGCCTCACTGGGGGGAAAATCACTGCCCTGGTCCTGCTGGCCACACTGCTGCTGGCACAGGCCAGGATGCCATTGGCCTTCTTGGCCACCTGGGCACACCCTGGCTCATGTTCAGCCACTGTCAGCCAGCACCCCATGCTTTTTTCTCCAAGGCAGCTTTCCAGACACTCTTCCCCAAGTCTGGACTGTTTCCTGGGGTTGTTGTGACTCAAGTGCAGGACCTGGTACTTTTTGTTGTTGAGCCTCATAGAATTGACTCATTGATCCAGCCTGTTCAGATCCCTCTACAGTGCCTTTCTGCCCTCAAGCAGATCAACTTGGTGTTGTCTGCAAATTGGCTGAAGGTGTCCTTGCTCTCCCCATCCAGTTTGTTGATAAAGATACTGTACAGGACTGGCCCCAGTGCTGAACCCTGTGGGCCCAGTATTGACAGCTGGATGTGAATCTATTCACCACTCCCAGGGCCATCAGCCAGTTTTTTACCCAGAAAACAGCACTCATCCAAGCCATGAACAGCCAGTTTCTCCTGGAGGATGCTGTGGGAAATGAAGTCAAATGCTTTACTGAAGTACAGACAGATACACCCACAACTTTTCCCTCATCCACTAAGCAGGTCACCTGGTCACTGGAGGAGATCAGGTTGGTCCAGCAGGACCTATCTTTCTTAAACCTCTGCTGGCTGAGCCTGACCTCTGGTTGTTCTGTATGTGCTGTCTGATGGCACATCTTGATGAGCTGCTCCATGATCTTCCCCAGCACCAATGTCACACTGACAGGCCTGTGGCTCTCTAGGTCCTCCTTCCAGCCCTCCTTGTCAATGGGCATCACATTCACTCACTTCCAGTCCCCTGGAACTGCCCAGTTGGCCAGGACTGCTGGTAAATGATGGAAAGTGGCTCACTGAGCACTTCCACCAGCTCCCTAAGTAGTCCCAGATGGATCCCATCCAACCCTATAGACCCATTTGTATCTAAGTGATGTAACAGGTCCCCAACTATTTTCTCTTGGATTATTGGGACTTCTGCTCCTCCTCCGTGTCTTCCAGTTCAGGGGTCTGGGTACCCAGGGAACAACTGGTCTTAGTATTAAACACTGAGGCAACGTAGGCCTGAATTACTTCTGCCTCTTCCTTATCCTTTGTCACTAAGTTTGCTCCTGCATCCAATAAAGGATGGAGATTTTCCTTAGTTCTCCTTTGCTTGTTAAATCATTTATAGCAATATTTTTGTTGTCCTTCGCAGCAATAACCAGATTATATTCTTATTGGGCCTTGGCTTTTCTGACCTTTCCCTGCATAACTTCAAAATATCCTTAGAAATAATTTTTTTAAAATTCTTCCTTTATATTTTATACTGATTAACAGAAAGCCTGAGGTGTTGTGCATAATTTCCGGATTGCATTTATCTAATTATTGCTTTCTCCTCTCCCTTTACAGATCTTATGAATTTTTTTTTTTTTAATCAATGTTTATTTGCAGGGTTTACTAAGTGACAGATAATATGAAATGTTGCTTTAGGACAGATTAATACATATCAGCTTCTTATGAAGCCTGGGTGATAAATGACACCATGTGTAAGTGAAAGATGGGCTGACAAATCTCAGAATGATAGCGTGTCTCTTTAATGTCTTTGCCACAGCCTGCTCACACATACTTCTTTGAACACAGCTTGGGATCAGACTTTCTATTTTTCTTTTCAAGTTGAAACCAGAGATCCATTGAGGTGATACATATTCTGCTTACATGAAAAAGCATTTGTGATTATGATGCATTCAGCTGGGATCCGTTTCTGCAACACCAAGGATATTCTCTCTTCCATGAAGTCTTATTTGAAAGTTAAATAGCAACAAAGTGAAGTCATGATGCAGTCTGGGAACTGTAATATCATTCTTTCTTGTGCTATTTAAAAATATATATATTCAAACCCATGGAAACAATATAATTTAAAGTAATCTTTCTATGATAGCCTGAAAGGAATGACTTGCAAAAGAAATTCCGTAGTTTCAGACATTTAAGCCTTGACTGGGTTCATTTTAAAGCTCAGGAGGGGTATTTGCTAAATGGAAGACAGATTTGGTGCAGTGCCTACAAAACAGGACAGTGTGAGGGGACATTTCTGCCATTTGCATTTCTGGTTCTGTCTCCCAGACAACATGGCAATGTGAGCAGCAATCTCATCCCTCAGCATGGGCAGGTCTGGAAGTGCTCCCACTCCAGGTGTCATGGGTAGCTTCAGAAACGAGAGCCCACCATCCCATCCAGAGGACAGGGCACTGGGCAGCAAGTGACACCTTCAACAATTTTGAGCCCACCAAAATGTGCCCCATGGATGTGGAGACCTCTTTGACATGAATCCGGCCTGATCAGAGGACCGTGAAAAGCTTGGAGAATGCTGCTCTTCATCATTGCCATATGGCTTTGTTAATTTTAAGACAACAGGCCCTGTTCTCAGGCCCAATTTAAAAGTCAGGCTCTTGTCAACATATATCATCTATATTTAGGTTTCCTTCATCAAGGAATTAGGAAAACATGGAGAAAATAGGACTATTCATGCTTCTATGTCCTATATGTTCCAACAGAACTGTTAAAGCTACTATGCAAAATAAATCAATGTATATGGTAAGAAAAAAAAATAGTCTTTATATCTTGTTTTAGGAGATCTGAAGGTTTAGGATATGCTGTCTTGCCAAGTATCTAGTGACTGCCAGGTCTATAGATCATATTCAGAAAATCCTTCTTTTGTCCCTTGAGAAGACAGAGATTAGCACAAAGGGTTTACAAAAACAGAGTTCTGGGAAGTATCATTATTAGCCCTTTGAGCCTTTGTCTATTATTTGAATTCCAATCAGGTGCTAATATGTGGCAATGGATCAAGGCATACATTTTACCTTTAATTTCCTAGTCAATATGAGTGATGGTGAGAATAGAGTCCGTGGATCTCAATTGTACTGTCCAAACCACTGCACACCACTCTTTTCCTGGTAAGAAAAGTCCCTTGCAGATCTGATACAGAAGAGAAGGTGAAATAAAGCAGCAATTGCAGCATTAGAAATGCCACCAAAGAATTGTGGAGGGTACTTTTTCTTGACATGGTGTGTGTAAAACAGGGACCATTGGACAGAGCCAAAAGAATAACCTGTACAAGTCCTCGTCTTCATCATACAATCCAGTTGGGTCACAAGCTTCCAATAGCAGAAAATTCTGTTTTGGATTTTCTGAGTGTTTGACCCCACGATGAATGAATGTATTAATTCAGCAAGAAAACAAATTTCACTCATCTAGTCAAACTGGCCAACTAGAGAAACTCATTTCTCTGTGCAAACCAGAATCTGGGCTGTCAGAAACTTCTCGGGCTGTATCTCAGGCTCCTTGGAAAAAGGTTCAATTTTATTTTTCCTAATGCTCAATAAATGGGAAGAGATGATTGTTTTCATAATGTCACAGTGTTCTATCCAAGTGTGCTAACAACAGACCATTTAGTCCAGCACATGAAAACAGATGCAGGAACAGTGTATCATTTATCTTTCTTCAATAAATCACTGCAAGGGTAAAAGTAGGAAAAGGTAGAAATCAGGAGACATTGTGGAGGGGTCAGGTAAGGAAGAGAGTACATTGACAGCCCAGAACAGGACTCCTTGGTTATGGGGGAGCTCTATTAGAGCAGCTCTGCTACCCTGAGGGACCATCCCAGCATGGGGATGCTCTTTGAAAAGTAAAGCAGAAAAGCAGGGTTAAAGGATTGCCTATTTGATATCTGCAGCCCCTGTCTGGGCTTTTATTTGAGAGTGTCACTTGTAAGTGCAGCCCTCAGGAAAGCTGCTGGGCCAGAAAGGTCTAATTAACACTAAATCACCTGTCCCCTGCTTGCTGCCATCCTGCTGGCCCTGGGAGTAGGTGGCAATAAACAGCTTGGCGTAGGTGGCTCTCTTTTATTAGCTACCTGGAAGCTACCGAAAGGAGGGGAAAGAGAAAAAAAAAAAAGAGTTCCCCAGCTGAGAATTAAGCCAAAAACATCAATTGGATATGAGGCTGAAAAATGGCAGTACTGCCACAGTTAAGAGAGCCAATAGCAGTTCGTTCCAGTGCTGGAGAAGTGCGGATAAACTGTCATTGTTCCCTCTCAGCTGAGTCACTGCTTTCCTTGCTGGGTGTTAAATGAATCATTCCTCTCATTTTCCACTTTGTTATAATTTGAGGTTGTGTTTTCAACCCTTTTTTAACCAGTGTAGAGGAATGCTGAACTGGTGTATTTGCAGAAAATTGAGCAGGTCCCTTCCGTTCCTGTTTTGGTAGGGTGAGAAATGTAAGGAAGGCGAAAGGCAGTGACAACAAGCAGTAAGTACCATATATATAACCCAATCTAAGGGGGTGAGGATGTCTGTTCCCTGTTGGGGCACACCTGCAGCATGGCACTTGGCTTCCAAGTGTGTGCAAAAAATAAGAGATCCTTGGCTTGCCTGTCCTACATGAGATCAGGAGTTTTTCTAATGGGACCCATCAGGTAATAACAATCATTTCAGTCAGGATGTGCCTCATTTCTACTGGCTTGAAGAACAGAATTGAGATAATTAATTAAAAGAGTTTGGGTCACAATCAAGCCAAAAGACATACAATTTGCTGATTCAGTTGACTGATGACACAGCTGCTCAATGTGCTAAAATAATAGTATGAACTTCAGGGCTGTTTTTAAGAAGTACTGTAATTTCCTTACTAGCCCAAGCTACGGTAAGGTACTGCTCACACTCCTGTGATGGTAGCATTGCCTTCAGCCTACCTGAAAGAAACAATCTCACTTCAAGTGGACTTGAGGGTTGAGTACCTGTAGTAATTAGAGCCCTGAAGGGCCCATCATTGAGGAGCTTTTAAAAGTTTTGTTTTGATTGCCTGCTTTCTGGTAAAAGGGAGTATAACTCTTCAGTATTGGATTTACATTTTTTGTGTTGTGACAACTTAAAAATATCACTATACAATTTTTTCTCATCAACCAAATACCATCCCTACTATCTCAGGTGTCAGTTACCAGCAAAGGCATTAATTATTTGAAATTTTTAAGCTGAATATTTACTGCTAAATTAATTTCCTATTAAAGAGTTCTGTTCTGTGAATTAAATACTACATTTGTGTCAGAAATTTATGTGAAAGAGTGACTCATAGATATTTTTCTTACATTATGAAATGAAGAACTGTTAAATTAACTGATGTTGCATATAATTAGAACACTAGAAGTTTCATTCTGTATCTTAAAAGAGTAAATATATTATCTGAGTTTTATAGTGGTGCTATGTCAAAAAGAGCATTTGCAGTTGAGCAGCAAAAGGATGTGAATTACATATCTTCAAAAATCAATCCATACAAATCATATGAAGCTCAACTGCTCAATTCAGATAGAACATTTGGCAAATATTAGAGAAGGATAATTAAGATGATTGAAGTTACAGACCAGCTTTAAAACGAAGAGAAATCAAATAAATGAGTTGTCCTCCATTTCCAAAGGAGGTGCCTGAAGTGGATGCAGCAGGTTTTTATGAAGCTGTGAGTAACTCTAAGTCTGTGACTTACACTGAGCAGTGACGTGGCACTGCACACTCTTCCCTTGTATTAACAAAAGGCATCAAATGAACGTTGCAGGATGCTGATTCAAAATATGCAAAATATTTTTTTTCTTCCCACATTTCATAATTATACTGCCACACTCATTGACTTATGATGCTGTGGATGCTAAAAGTTTAAATATGTTGGAAACAAAAACCCATTAAGGGCTGCTAAATACAACGATGCTGATCAAGGTCTAGGAGTGTCTAAACCACAAAATGCTGGAGACCAGGTAACACATAAGGAAGTATTGCTATGTGTTTGGTCTGTCCCAACAGTCTTTTGTAGTCATGCAGATGTAGTCACTGTCAGAGACAGGATGTGGAGATAGCTCAACCTCTGATCAGCACAGCTATTCTCAGATTTTTTTTGTTGGAGTCAGGGTTTTTCACTAGCACTATCTGTATATAACAAACATCTGACACTGCAGGTCTTAGCTTTTGCCACTGAGGTGCTCCTGGTCTTTGATCCAGGCAAACACAGCTGAAATATGCAATGATGGAATAGAATGCTGTACCTCACAAAGCGACCCAGCAATTCAAAATAAATTAGGGATCTCTGTAGGTCTTCAGTGGTGCTGAGTGTGAGCTGTTTCAGTGAGGTGCGATGAAGTGGGAGGGTGAAGGGAGGGAGTTTGAATCTGCAAGGAGAAAGAATCGTCCTTGTCACTCCGACTGCATAGCTTAGAGGATCAAACAGCTTCTGAGATGCATCGTATAATGGAGGCTGCAGCAGTCTATATATTGGAAAATCACTCTATTTCTAGCCTAGATTATTGGTTACTAGGGAACTGCACCATTTTGTTCTCTTTGTCTCTTCAATGAGACCAAGCTCTTCAGCAGCTGTAATTCCTTGACTCTTTCTTAGATTCAGAAGTTGATTCCTAAGTTGCCCCTTTCACATGCCAGTAAAGACATAATGTGTATTTCATTTCTTAATACACAAAGTTAAACAAGTCATCAATATAGAGCCCTGTCTTTGTTTTGTAGTCAACTGTCCTCCTCCAAATCTTCAGAGAGCTCTTTACAAAACACTATATATGTGGAAGTTTTTTAAATTGACTGCTCAGAAAGTTTTGTTTTTCCCTGTCTGTATGTTCAGAGGTACTTTAGAGATGAAGCATTAATAGTGTCTGTTTAGCAAGATCACTTGCTGCTTCCACAAGTTTTGAATGTGCTCAAGGCTTGCATTTCTCCTGTCCTAAAAAATCTGTTACACCCCATAAATCTCGTCTGGCAAACGCCTACATTCAGCTCTACGTGTTTCACTGCAAGACACCCCAGTAAGGCTGCTCTGCCCAAGGACCTTAGGACTCTATATTCACATTTGAAGCCTCCCTGCTTAACTGTAGCCAAAGATGATAGCTGATGTGAATCTCTGAGGCAATGCCCTGTGTCCAGTGCAGAATGACAGCCCCCAGGGGAAAGACATACACCAGACCTTAACATAATTTTTGACACAGCAAGCTATGACTTTCTGTGCAATATTTATAAGGTTTTCTAGGATGTTTCATTAGAGGGAGCAATCCCTGAAATCTATTTGCTATGTGCTGTGCTGTTCGTGTTTGACATGTCTGACAAAGACCGATAATTGCTGTAAGGAGATGGCTCTGACATGCAGAAAGGCACACAGGCATGTTCTAGGGAGTGACAGATGGGAGATGGTTCTTACTGCAGTCTTTTGTGGACAGTGGGTAATACCTCAGTAGCTTGGATTGATCCTCTTTTCTGTTGGAACCTTGATTTCCAAGGGTAATTGAATTTTACAACTGCATAGTTTGTCAGCCCAGCCATCCTCCTCTTTCTTGTTCCCTCTACTGTACCTACTGAACTGCTCAACAGGAGGAAAGGTTAAAAGAGTGGGGCTCTCAAGGACACATATGCTTCTGGAAAACCCACAGCCAGGTAAAAAGGAAAATCAGGTTTTTATCCCCCTTGACAGCACACAGCCCAATCCCATCACAGGATCTGGCTGGGATGTCAGCATCTACCTACTGACTTACTGGCATGACATGGTCCCTCCTGTCCAAGCACTATTTCCTCATCCTTGGTGTGGCATCATATGGGGAATTGGGGACTGGTGAGGGAGTAAAAAGGGAATACCATTACTGGAACAGGAGCGAAAGCAGGGGAGCTCTGCTGCTTATCCAAGACAATGTGGTTTTTTCCTGTTGGAGCTTTTGCTTTGGCTGGCTGCCACTGAGTACTGCTGCAACAGCTCACTGGCCTGCTGCAGGCGTGTGAGTGCCACCTAAGTGCTGGTTTAAAGTCACTCCTTTTGAAATTTAGGACCTTAGCTCAAAGTGCTGCTTAAGAGAGAATAGAGCTGCCCCAGGAAAGGTGACAGTGCAGAAACTCCAAGATCTGTATGGATGACAGAACAGGGGGAGCTGAGCCTCACAACTGACACCTTCACAAGGCTACCAGTGGTCAGGCACAGCTCCAGCAATTCTGTCCACTCAGACAGGGCTCAACAGAGAGCAGGCAGCATCCATGGAGAGCTGGTGTGTTTATGGTGATGCCCAACAAAAAGGCTGAGAGAGGATGTGGTGTGGGCTCACAAAAACATTGAGGTGATGAATGGGGTGGCTGCTAGAACTGTTATTCACCAAACCCTACAATCCTGGAAGAGGATTTGTAAGTAACGGAAACTGAGTTTCTGGAATATGCTATCCTGGGGAGGAGTCAGGCTCCAAAAGGGTTTGGACAAATTTGGACAACATGTCCATAAACAGGCAGCAAAGGGAGTAGGCAAGGATACACTTTCCAGCATCCCTAATCCAAGGGTGGGTGCTGGGAGTGGAAGAGAACACCCTGCTGAAGATGGACTCGTGCTCTCCCAGGCTCATGTGCAGTGAAGCAGAAGGCAGAGCTAGAGGGGACCCTGGTCTGACCCTGACGCCTTTCCTCTTCTTCTGCCCTAACTGCAACAGCTGCACTCAGAAACATTCCACAGTTCTGCAGAAATTCTTGGGTGGTGTTTCCCGCATAACAACTTTTAGACTTCAGTGATTATGATACTTCTCAAGGCTTTCTTTGAGAGCACAGTTTTCCTTCTCACCATGTCTTGTTAATTATTTTTTTCCTATGGCTTTAACAGTCAAGAAATTCCATTTCCTCTTGAAGGACCCTCTATAATCCCCTCAGCAAAAAGAGAGAAGGGAGAAATGATTAATAGTTATTCCTTTGCCTCAGCCTTGGGCAGAATCCTATTAAATGAGGAATAGAAAAGACCATATACATATCCTCAGTATTTGCAGAAGGCCAAATGTTAGCAAACACTTTGCAACAAGAGAAAAAAGAAGTTTTGGTTCAATCTCATTTTCTGTCATTTAATAAAGAATGATTTTTCACCATGAATTTTATTTCCTCTGAAAAGAAAATTAAGAATAATTAGTAAGGAAAAAATGATTCAGTCTTTTGAGAGATCTAGTTATGTTGCAGAACTTAGCTGCCAAATTACGATAAAAATCCCTGGGAGGTTCTTTCTGTGCTGTGTGGAGAAATAACCTGTAACAGTCAAGATGCTCAAATAGAATTTAAAACAAAGCCTTGGAAATATCTAACTAAAGATACAGCAAGTTCCTACTTGTATTACTGGATGCAAACTAGAAGATTTTAACAAGGAAAGTGAATAGTTACAGGAATGGTTATGCTCTTCAGAAGCTTCCTAATCAAATTTGCTACTCTTAATTCTTACATAAGTATTTTTCACAAAGTACCCAATAGCATTCAAGAGAGGCTGGTGTGATTCTTGGACTTGTCATGTGCAGGACCAGGAGTTGGACCTGATGGGCTTTATGGGTCTCTTCAAACTCATGATATTCTATGAGGGGCTTAAGTGAGGATCTGCAGATTTGGTGCAGGAAATACCTTCCAGAACTGCCTTGGGTTTTTTTCCTTAGTTCAGTGAACATTATTCTGAAGGCAGGGAAATCATGCAAAGGCAGGCCCAGACACAGCTCCTCTGACATAGATAACAATATTATACATTCATGTAGTCCACAGAACAAGATATTTGTGCATGAATCCATTCTAGGGTTTTATGATAGAAGCTACCTTTGAACCTAGCTACTTATTTACTGCTTCTATTTCCATTTGCCAAATAAAACATCTTGCCAATGATTTTGGCGTTTTGTTCATTTGCTTGTTTGTTTGTTGGTTGGTTGAAGTTCTTCCTAAGTAATTTGCTTTTCTCTCAATTTTAGTTTTGTCCATAATTTAAATTTCCAGTCAGTGCACTAAATCACACACTTTTTGTTATCTTTCCTCTTATTAACATCTTCCTCTGCCCCATGGTCCTTGACAGTCCAGTTCTCTAGATCAATCTCATTAAGGAGGACAATTGAGTTAAACTCATAGTTTCCCTGGTGATTGCTGTTTGAAGTTTCTCTTTCTGACCATATTGGTGGTAACTTATCCACTTTTCTAGCCGTACTGCTAAGATTTCTCTGCTCCTACGCCTCTCGGGGTTTTCCTGGTGCAGATTTTTTCTTGCAGAGATTATTCCACTGGAGAACCATCATCCAGTCTGAGCTTCTGCCTGACACCAGCATCAGAGTTTTGCACTGTCTTTACCATACTGACCCCATGTAACAAGTTTGAGTTATGGCAGCATGATAAGAAATTTAAGATGTAATTAATTTTTTACATTAATTTCATTTCTTTACAGTCAGTGGGGGAAAATGGGCACTTTTCTCTTACAATTCATATGACTGCTTCTGCTGTCCACTTTGGACTGACACTTTGGTCCGTGTTAGGATATGACCAGATAGGTCCCGTCCTCATGGTACAGTGCTAGAAATCCATCATGATTTCAAGAAAACTGTTCCAGTCCTTGAGCACCTACTCTGTCTTGAAAAATTCTGACTTATTTCAGCTTTGGGCTTTCAGCACAGTCTTTTCTACTTGATTAAGGAGAAAATCTACTGTCAGGCACATTTTGCCTCATCTCCCCTGAAAGCGTAGCCAGTGCTTAAAATCATAAACGAGTGTAACCTCCATTATGTATGGAAAGTGACTGCAGCAATACTTCATCTGACATTCGTAACAAGAACTAGCTGGCTAAGCAGCAATAGAGTCAGGACGCCCAAGTGTGGTCAGAGTAGAGCAACCTGGATTTGAGTGCAGACACCATATGCTGACATTTCTGCTCCAAACCCTTGCACCAAGTGCATTTGATCCAAAGCTCTGCTGCTGTCTCCATCTTGATTTATAAACGAGGCAAGTGATAGTCATGGCAGAGAGGATTCAGGAGATTTTCAAACATCTGAAAAGACAGTGAGAGAGCAGTTTTTTGTTTTGCTTGTCACATTTAGAATAGGGATTTCCTAGTAATACCTGAGTTATCTCTCAGAGGCCATTTCCTCCAGGAGCTGCTGGCTTCCCAACTCCCCTGCACAGAGCCCTGACTCCATTTGGGGCTACATCTTCATAAAAAAACCAGTCTGTCCTATTGTTGCAACAGTTTTCCTTCCCCTATCCATCACCTCTAGCTCAGGGAAGATCACACTTAAGTTTAGAGTTTAAGCAACTAAGGAGAGGACTTGTTCCTTTACTTTTGGATAAAAGCATCTAAAAACATTTTTTGGTGTTAGTTATATAAAAGTAATAATTTTTCCCACTAATTCATCAGGTACAATACAGCCAAACAAAAAGACATTAAATCCAATTACCTTTATAATGGAAGCTATTATTTGGCAGCTAAGCACTAACACTTAATCAGCACTTTTCACTGCAGAGCTGCCAGTTACATCTGTATCTGTGTCATTACATGGTTTGATGGTGCAAAACTAGGGTACTTCTAAATGTTACAAAATGTGTTACTTCTACTCATTTTGCTGGTAATAAATGAGCTTTTATTTCAAAATTAAACACTTCTTAATACAGTTAAGTAAAATAAGAAAATCTCATTCAGAATTAATTTCAGGGTAATCACTGTCTACAAGTTTTTACAAATATCTTCTGTTATGTGTTTTTCTGGCCTAATAAATGATACCTGGCCTAATAATGGATAATTAAGTGGGCAATCTTTGCAACAATGTGAGCAACCTACAGGTACCTGGGGGATAGTTCCACCAGGACAGACACATCTGGGGCTTCCCTCCTCTTTCCATATGGTCTGAAGGGAAGCCAGCTGTGAAAGCCAAATCAAAGAGAGATGATTTCTCTTCTGAGTGATAACACACGAAAGCACACGGGAAGCCCAAACAGGAGCAAACGGGTGCTGGTCCAGTGCTTTTATACACACATGACATGATTGTCATACAAAAAGGGAAAATCTCAGTCTTTTGAGAGACCTACTTGTCAAAAAAACCCCAGGTGAGACAGTTATCTGGTCTGTAATCAAGAGTGATTGCCAGGGATGAACCAAAGGCTTTGAAGGGGAGAACAAAGCAATGTGTATCTTCTCAGTGGCTGTCACTTCTCTTGACAGCCATGGCCTGTCTCCTCTGTCTTGTTAGAAATCATGTCAAACCATTTATTTTTATCCTTATCTCTAAGCATCTGAGACAATGTGAAAAGAGGAAAATAAAAAATCCAGATGTGATTGATGTAAATACCATTTGATGAGTACCTTCTTAGATGAAGGAAGACAGAATTCAGCCCATAAAAAGATATTAATCAGGAAGATGATGTACAGTAGGACAAACAAAAGACAAAAAGTGCTAATAGGAAAAAAACCCAAAAAATATCCAACCCAAACCCCACTAAAATATTCCAATTAAGTTCCTAATCTTCCACTTGTAAACAGCTTAAACTAAATTTCATTTTGTTTACTGCTATGGGATGACAATTCTTTCTTCAGAGCTAAGAATTCTCATTTTCTAGATGTGAATCACTTCATTTCATTAACAAGCAGAAGCAGATTGCTACCATCTTTATTGTAGCCAAAATATTATTTTCAGTAACTGCAAATAACAGGGTCTGTTGACTTGCAGAGAAATGTGACATGCTCAGGATTTCTAAATTATAAATAGAAGAAAGAGAGAAAATATACTGGAGTGACATAACTCAGTGTTACTTTTCTAAACAAGACTCAGAGTTATAGTATTGTAAATAGATAATGAGAGTTTCTGTTGAAAATTGAACCCACTAGCTTTTCAAATAAACATAAATTAGTGCATAAATCATGGATGAAGTTCATCTGAACAAGCTGTACAACCACCCACAAGCACCAAAAAACTTGAGGGAGATTTCTGCACGTTCCCCCATCACTCAGAATACCTGCCAGTGCTTTACCCAGGTTGTGAAGGGCTCAGGCAACAACACTTTTCACTGTCTCACAGTAAAAACCTGTCCTGTTTTCACCTTCTCATCTAACTCCCTTTTCTCTTCTCATGAAAAGTTGCAGGTTTGGGGGAAATAAACCATTCCTCTTGGATCTGAGACCCAGAGGACCACAGTTGCTGGGTGCAGGAATCAGAGCAAAACCAGTAGGAAGAGCAGCAGCACAGAGCATGGGCTAAAATCCTTTTTAGTCACAAAATAGAAGCTGTCAGGGGAAAACAAAGACAGAGGCATCTGCACATTGGTCAGCAGGCCAAGACTTGGCAGGTCACTTCATGACAGTTAGAGGACAGTATATAAAGGATCATCTACTGATTTCAGGGTCAGCATCACTCATGAAGCCACCGTCACTTTGAATTTTGAGACTGCTTTAGGGAGAAATAAAATCTTTGAAGGCACTGGAAATGCATAATGCAAACAGCAGCTGCACACAGGCCATGGAGAATTTATTAAACCCTAATGGAAGTGGGGAAATACACTAGGGAAAATACAGCATAATGTTTGGAAACAGAAAAGGTACTTAGATGTCTGACTGCTAGCAAAGCACAAGACTTCTGCTGTTAATTTAAGTTTTTAGAGGAGCTCTTGGAACAGAGAAAACAGAACCTCCAGGTATTATTTTAACAATATAGTCACTCAAAACGTTTCGGACAACAATCTTACACTAACCATAATATTGAATTGTGATGGGAAAAGGCAAAGGCAAGGTACAGTGAGGCAAAATACAAGGCAAGGAAAGGACAAAGATTTGATTCTCTGTGATAAAAGTGCTATTATTCATCTCAGCCTGTGCGGAATCAGAAAGGAAAGGGAATAATAAGATCTATATACAGACAGCTGATTCTCTGGGGGATGCATGCCTTTTGTGCCTGCTCAATGTGATTGCCCAACAAACATAACTAAAATTGTTCCTCTGTCCTTTCTCTTAGCAAAAATACTTTTTTGTATCAAGTCACAGCTCCCTGACTCTGTCTGACTTGGTCCTGCTAAAATCAATCAGGTTACTCAGGGAGAAAAGTTTCAAATTTTAGCAAATTTTCTCTACTTGAAAATGCATTATATTTGGTTCAAGGGATGGGATGTAGTCTGGGCCAACTTTTATCTTCTGGAGATGAGTTTATTCATCCTAATGAAAAAAGATGAGTCACTTCTTCCCTCCCTGAGATGATAAGATGCAGACTGTGATGAAAGACACTTAGAATTTAGCTTCATAGCCACTAACAGTAGCACAATTAAATCTGGTTTTAGTAGGAGGGAGTAGACAAATGCACAGTAGTTAAATTAGGGGCAGGCAAGAAAAAAAATTAGAATATAAATTGCTTTTTATTCTTTAAGGAATGTGTTATCATAAAACTATATATATCATATAATATATATATATATATATATCTCATATCATATATATAGTATCATGTTTTTCATTAAGTGTTTTGTCTCCCAGAGCAGAAAATACCAACAGAGTGGAGACCATGCAGGTTTGTTTCTGTACACCATTTTGTGTGCCCTGGCACATGACCAGGTAGGTATGTACAAAGTGAACAGTGCCTCAAATCTGCCCACTCTGCCCATGAGTCTGATATCACACAGGATCTGAAGCAGAACTGCACTTCTACTGAAGTCCTGCTGTGGGAATTTTATTATTGTAGTTAAGCTGTAAATACATTCTGTAACAAACAAGGCTGTTATCTTCTTGGATGAGAGTTTCTGGCAAGAGAAGTTGAATAACAACTTTGCAGCAGAAAATGAATTTCTGTTTTCCTACCCTATTCCACTGGACTTGTCACTGACAAGGTGCTGTGACTACCTAAATTCTGCAGAAAATGTGCAGAAATTGCTTAGTGACCTTTTTAAAACATTAAGCTCTCCCTCCCTTGGGGGAATTTCTTTTTTTTTTTTTTTTTTCAAAAGGTTTAGCTGGAAATAGTTCTACAAGGCTATCTTCCTATCACAGTACTGCAATATTCAGAACCCTGTATTGGGAAGCTCTACTCCTTTTTGGTAATTTGGACTGTTTTATTTTCTCTGTTCTTCAGAAGAGCTCAAGCAACTAGGAATTAATCAGCTTGTGTATTTCGTATATCACCTGCTTTATGGTGGGTCCATCCTGCTCACGGAGAGCTGGAGAAGCCTCTTGGATGGGAAGAAGGTGTTTTTGCAGGCAGTGCTTGGCAGGACCAACACAGCAGAGCTCTTCAGGTCCTGGTGACACAGCCCCACCAGAAACACACCACAGCTTTACTTTCACTACTTAAGTTTTTAATATCACTGCACCTGAAAGTTACAAAAGCTTTGATTTATTCCTGTCCCCAAATAACCATCAACAGCTCAAGTGAGATGGACACCTGTCAACCCACGATGGCTAAATCTCATTTGCCTTTTTTTGCCACAGATAATTTCTGCTCATTCATCCAGAGCTGAACATTTCTTCATCACCAGCATTTTAATTTTCACTTAGTCATTGCTCATATTTTATTTGAATTGGAAAAAAAAAAAATCCAAAATTTCCTCCAAACAGAAAATTGGTGGGCCTTGAAGTCAGTGAAAGAAGCTAAGACTGAAGAAACAGTCCCTACTTTGAGATCCAGAATATTGTCAAATGGCTAAGAACCTTTGTTTCAGGATCCCAGGTCCAGACCTGGCCTGCTTGGACATATGGGCTCCCCAGAGAAAAGGTGCTGGGTCTGGCAGATAGGGCAGGGCTCTGCTGGAATTCTGCTTGACCTTCAGCAAAGCTGGCTAAACTGAGGTGACCTTTTGGTCATTTACAGCCATCTCTAAACTGACTGGCCCAAATCATCACTGCTTTTGCACTTAATGGCTCTATCACCAGTTGTCCCCCTTGATTAACTCTTCTCTAAAATTCAGTTCTACTTATCAATCATATCATCTGCAGAAAAACAGTGTATTTTATGTGAAGCATTGAAATTCAATAGACAGCTTCAGGACCATGTGGCAACCCAAGCAGTATTCACTAAATGTGGCCTGGGAAGAGCCTTGGGTTATTCACAAGAAGTAAAGATTTAGGAAATGACTTTTATGATGGATGGATGGATGGATGGATGGATGGACGGACTGAAAGACAGATTTGGAGGGCAGGAAATGATATAGAAATCTGTGAGTCACTAGCTAGAAGTCCTGAGAGAAGCTCTGTGGGAAAGTCCTGGTTTTTATTAATTTATGCAGACAAGAGGAACTACTAGTTTCTTGAGGGAGAATTCCACTGTTAACTCCAGTCTCTGCAACAAAAATGTTCATTGCACTCTTGGGAAGGGGAGGAAATTGAATTTAGCCTAACTGTAGTCCATAAATGCAGTGCATAGTCTTATTTAACAGCAGATCTTAACAGGCTAATGTATTGAATAGCTGTAGGTGTAAAGGACATTAAGCTATAGTTAAAATCATATCTCACAGTCATGAAATTCAGAATAAAAGAGTGAATAAAAAGCACTATAAAAAGTCAGTGAAGCAGCTGCGATGCAAAGAGGAGAGTGGAAAGGACATTGCTGCAGAGAGTGTTCATGTGGCACCAGGGCAGGCAACAATTCCTGCAACTGCATCTGAGAAACACAGATGTGACTTACACTGCCCTGAACAAATCCATGCACAGGCAGCTGTGGCCATGACTGCCCTGCCTGAGGGAGAAACTCATGGAAGAGAGTGAGAGCCACAGATTAATACGGCTTCTAAGACTGGGACACAGGACTGTTCATGTTACTGGGTACCTTTATAGCGCTGTCCTTGGAAGTGAAATGCATGGGTCTCAATTGCCAATCCTATTTGCTTGGGTTTTTCATTGCAATAGGCAGTCAAGTAGGGAAAAAATAAAACTTCAACCAAAAAAAAACCCCAACCCCCCCCCCCCCAAAAAAAAAAAACAAAACAACCAACCCCAAAACACCCAAACAAAAAACAAAAAGCAACATCATAGCTTAAAATTACAAGCCAAAGCTAGTAAATTTAATTTAGACAAACTCTTCACTTGATCCAGGCACTACTTGCCCCTTTATCTCAGCTGTCATCTTTATTCTCCTTTTCCTCTATTTCCACCAGCCTCCAGAGTCTTTTTCTTCTCCTGTCCCTGCAAGGCACAAGGTATTTTTTCTATTAACCCCTTCTCTGTAACTGGTAGCAACCTGAATACCAGTTATCGATTATCTTTGAATCCTCTCTGTTTGAAGAAGAAATAAAGTGACTTTCATGCTTCATGTTTGCAAACTCTAACCTAGAGGCAACTGCGCAAAATGAGTCAGACCTTTCTAGGTGGGCACCTCACTTCAGGAAGGTGTCTGTGAGCAAGACCTAAAGCATTTGCAACTGCTTGGGTAAGACAGCTGAAGGAGGAAAGGGATTGAGACTCACACCATGCTTAGCACATTCTGTGGTAGCTCTTTGTCAAGAACGTGAGATCCTTACTGGATCCCAATGCTCATCAGGGACTGCTGACAAGTACTAGACATTTAAAGTCAGTTGTAGGATCCTGCTGCACTCTAAAATTTAGCTACTGGGTCCAGAGGTGTACAGAATATGCACATGTCACCTGTGCATATAAGAAGAAAGAAGTATCACTGAGGAGAGAAAGACAAAAGCAGAAATATGAACTGGGGCCAGGAAAAGTAGAGGTGGAAACCTTCAGTTGATCCAGTGTGAGTGGAATAATGACTGGTATTGGTTGAAGGTGCAAATTAAAGTGAAAATACAAAGGTAAGAGAAGATATTTTCTTTAATGATAGCGATAGGGGATTTTGGACTTTGAAGGTAATTTTTTTTTTCTGAAAAGGGATGATTTTCAAATAAAGCTGGCTGAATGGCAAGGCTTTCTTGTAAGAGACTGGATGAACCACAGAGTTACAGGAGAACATGCAAAGAAAAAGCTTCTCATATGAAATCTTGTCCAATATAATCAAATCATGGGGAGTGAAAAACATATGCTCTCTGTAGCTGTGCAATCATCTGTTCTATTGTCTAAGGCCAAGAAGTTCTGCTATCTATAGGCCATTGGCAAACACCTATGTAATTACCTACAACCATCATCCAACTGAGAATCCACTCTTATAATTAACTCAGTGTGGTATTTCGGCTGCATCTGTTTATGTCCAAAAGAGATTCTCATTTGTTGTTAGTTGCTACAAAAATATTACTCTGCTGTAGGAAAATTATTGCACTTGAATGATTGTGTTCAGTTCTCTTCTAAGTGAGAAATACAAATTAGAGTTAAAATTTAAGGCATCTGAGGATGCGTAAGAGTAAACATAATGTTTTTCCTGATAAAAACAAACTGAGATTTGCCTCTTACTGTCTAAGTCCAAACTCCCAGGACCACTCATGCCTTAGAAGTATTCCTGAGAGGAGTAATTTTCACAAGCTTTTGCCAGATTTCTCTCAGTTGACAGCATGTTGAAAAGAGCTTTGTTAAGGAGTTCAGTAAGTAAAGCCCAAGGCATTTACAGTGCGATGCATTTAAGCAGGTGTAAAATTCTGGTATCTCCACCTGGGTTTGTTCAGTCTATTGTTGTTTTCAGCTGTGCACGTATGGAAATGTGCAGAAGGGACTGGTTCTGTTCTAGTTTGGCCTTTCTGTTATTGCAGAATTAAGCAGCTGGAAAACAAATCTTGAATGTGATGAGGTGTGGATGGCTCAGGGCTGTGGGGGCCAAAGAGGATTGAAAACGCTAGAAAGGCTGGAAAGTGACAGAAGCTGCTGGTGGGGAAGGTAAGTCTTGCCCAAGTCTTGCTCCTCCTGAGGTCAGGAAGACTGGATAGTACCTGTGACCTGTGGTAGGATCACCTCTGACTAATCACACTGACGTCTTTACAAACACCTACAGCCTTAGAAAAGCAGAAGTCACAAAAAGAAGTGAGTACTTAATTACAAAAACCAAATTGTATTTTCTTCCACCAAAGCTTCAGCCTGCTTTCTTTTTCACCTTGTTTATCCTTAGCACTGTCTGGCAGAGCAGAATATTTCTGCTGTCTCCAGAAACATCACCTTAGGGACAGTGCCAAGGAACAACCTTTCAAGCCTTATTTTATCCATATTACATATTGGTTTGAAAGCATTTCTTAATTTTACTGATAAAAACATTAGTGTATCCAATTATTATTGGCAACACAAATCACTCTGTTATGTAAAACTTACATCAATATTTATTATCAAGTTACCAACACTTCTATACTTATTATTACAATTTAACCTTGTATTCTAATTAATAAAAAAAAATTGCAGCAAAAAACCACAACCACTCTAGCTCAACATTTTTTTGTTTTCCTTTCTCATTAAGAAAAAAAAAAGTCAGTGTTCATCTTTTGGGTAACAAAACTGCATTTATATATCCATTACATCTGAAGTCCATTTTTCTATTTAAAGCAAACTTCTCAGACCTATATTTCTGCAAGGAATTGTTCAAATTAAACTGTTCAAAATTAATTGTCAAAACAGAATTTCCAAAGTTGGAAAACATCTTTGTGATTATACTGACAAGCACTGACAATGAAAATTTCTTTTAATTAATGCTAATATCATGTTCTGTTGACATTTTCTCATTCAGCTTGTTCCCCTTCTTGCGTGTAAAGTTCAATAATAAAATATATCCCTAAATCTGAATTACTTCTTAAGAAAGAAAGGAAAGGGGAAAGAGAGAAGGGGAAGGAGAAGGGGAGAAGGAGAAGGGGAGAAGGAGAAGGGGAGAAGGAGAAGGGGAAGGAGAAGGAGAAGGAGAAGGAGAAGGAGAAGGAGAAGGAGAAGGAGAAGGAGAAGGAGAAGGAGAAGGAGAAGGAGAAGGAGAAGGAGAAGGAGAAGGAGAAGGAGAAGGAGAAGGAGAAGGAAGGAGAAGGAGAGAAAAGAGAGGGAGAGAGAGAGAGAAAGAGAAAGAGAAAGAGAAAAAGAGAAAGAGAAAGAGAAAGAGAAAGAGAAAGAGAAAGAGAAAGAGAAAGAGAAAGGAGATTCTTGTAGTAAGAGGCCCAGAACTGGACACAGGATTTGAGATGTGCTGAGTACAGGGGACAATCCCTGCCCTGGTCCTTCTGGCCATACTATTTCTGACACAGGCCAGGGTGCCATTGGCATCTGGGCACACCCTGACTCATGTTCAGCCACTCTCAACCAACACCCCCAGGTGTCTTTCCACAGGGCAGCTTTCCAGACACTATTCCCCAAGCCTGGAGCATTGCCTGCAGTGCAAGATCCAGCACTTGGCCTTGTTGAATCCATGCCATTGGCCTCAGCCATCCATCCAGCCTGCCCAGATCCCTCTGTGGATCCTTCCTGCTGGCCAGCAGATCAACACTCCCTTCTTCCCAATTTGGTCTCAGCTGCAAACTGACTGAGGGTGCCCTCAACTCCCTCCTCCAGATCATTGATAAAGGTATGGAACAGGACTGGCCCCAACACAGAGCCCTGGGAAACATCACCTATGCCCAGCCACCAGCTGGATGTAACTCCAGTCACCACGACTCCCTGGACCTGGTCATCAGACAGTTTTTTATCCAGTGAACAGTACATCCATCTCAGCCATGAGCAGCCAGTTTCTGCAGGAAGCTGGAAAAAACCCCAGTCATTTAGAAGTTTCCGCTTGCATTGTTGGGCACTTAAGGTTTCTGAAAAGTTCCTTCATAGATCAAATTTGTATTTCATTTGGTGAATATCTGAGACTCAAAGAGTTTCATTCCACATTTACTATCTGCTATAATGGGTTTTAGCTTAGAGGATCTCATACTGTGCATGTAGCACTGACTAAATTTCAGTAGAATGGTAATCCCAGTATCCTGTGCTCCATAGATAAGAAAGACTATCAACGGATGGATATAATTAATTTACAGGATTACATATTTTCCTTTCTTGTTTAATTATTACATAATTACTCTTTATTTTACGTATTTTAAATAGCAAATAATAGCATTGTGCCAGTACTAAGATAACAATGTCTTAGCAGCTTTTTAATGTATGTCCAAAGCTTTGTGGCTTACTAGAGAGAAAATAAAAGAATATTAAAATTTTTCCTATGTCTATGAATAAAGAAACTAGATCCAGGATAGCTGTAATATACTCTGAATCACACTCCAGCTGGAATACAAGAACTGATTACTATTCCCCTTACTTGGTGTACAAGTTAAAAGTTTGGTCTTGTCTCTCCTTTTTCTTCTGCATTGTCTCCTTGTTGCTCCCCAGCTATACATTTTAAATTTATGTTTCTGAACTTTATTAAAATGCTCTGAAGTGGTCCTTACATAACTTGCATCTTAAAAATAAAATGCAAGAAAGGCAGAGTCATTGTGCCTGTAATTTAAATACATCTTTTGAGTTAGAATGATAGTATTTCATATTAGCATTTTAACAGAAATGGAAACATGTAAGGTAGTGAAGTGATATATCTAAATAAATTGATTTCTTTCCCTCATAAGAGAACATCAGTCACACATTAAATGCATCCATGTGGAGCAGGAACAGAGCACAAGGAAAAGCCAGTCATGCAGCATCCATTTCCAGATGACTGTGAGGGAGGGAAGCTGCCCCATGCTGGCAGCCCCCAAACTGCTGTGCTGCTGCTTCGCTGTCCTGAGAGGATGCTGTGGCTGGGGAAAGGAAGGGAGCAGCCAGGGCAGGGATGCAGCAACGAGAGGGTACCACAAACCCAGCAGAGCAAGCTGATAGCTTGGAAGAGCTTGTGCCCAATGTGATGTACCACTTTTGCTTATCCAGATTTGGAGGTTGCCTGGTCAGCTGGATCTTGGTGGGTAGGAAGGGCCTTGACAGGACCCCTGCATCTGTGAGACATGACAGGAAACTCTGGCTGAGACAATCACGTAGGAGAGAAATCTGTCCTTACAAACCTCCATGTGGAAAACCACAAATTACCTTGTGAGCAGGTAGGAGCACAGGCTGTTTTATATCAATAAGTGAGGTATGTATTCTCTAAATTCTATTCTCCTAAACACTGTTTTGCTCTAAGGAAGCTCTTCAGTCACCAATTACAACTTTTCTTGTAGCCAGAGAGAACAAAATTACCAAATGGGAACCTAAATCAGATTCAGCAAGATAACCATGTTTTACCCCAGGGAACAGCACACTCCATCCAGCCCTCAGAGTGGCAGAATCAAGTAATGCTGTTCTCAGAAAAAATGCAGTAGCTGAGGGGTGAAGACCAGCAGGATACGCCAGAGAAGAGGAAGCATCGGAAACAATCACCTGGTGATTATAACAATTGGGTTTGAGGATATGAAGAAAACCTACATTTGGGTTGTTTCCCTTGTAATTACAATTGCATTTTGGTGGCAGAAGATGGGCAAACGGCAGTGCCCAGCATTGCCCTGCTGCACGGAGCCCCAGGGGCCACAGCTGCGACTAACAGTTGGCAGAGGAGATTAAAAGGGCTGCTTCCCAAGGGAAAGGAGGTGCATCAGCTTTGCTCCTCCTGGCCAAACAACCACAGCAGCGTAAGGTTATTGGCTCAAATGGATGCCAAGGCTCAAATGAAAGCCTGTGTAGGTCCCTCCTTTTTAAGGCATTGCTAGAGCCTCCAAGTCTGACCAGCCAAAGTAATTGGGATAAACATTCAGCTCCTTTCACCCAAAGCAGGAGCAGGGAGGGTGTTGTGTTGGGAGTCTGCAGGATGTTACTCTCTGTCACTTCTTCCTGGATCTCCCTATTCCTAGCCCCAGTTTAGGCCTAAACACTGAACCATACATTAAAAATGCCTTTCCTCTCCCCCTCTCCCTCTTCAGCCTGCCTGTGAAAGAGCTGCAGATGCTATTTAAGTGCCTGTAATGTCATATTGCCAAGCCTCCAAACACTGCCAGGTTTCTCAGCGGGAAGCTGAGATGTGACATGGCATTTGGAATGATTAAGTTGCCTTTATGCACCACAAAGGGCACAAATGCCACTACGAACATGAGTGATGTGATGCATTTACAAACCGTTTTTTAAAGCAATATTCATGGAGCAGAGCGTTAACAGAGCTGCTTCAAAATGTGTGAAAATGAGTCAAAGTGAAAGTGTTGTGGGTGGATACAGTGTATGTTACCACTCAGAAGCTAAGCCCTTCTTAGGCCCATAAACAGCAGACAGGCTTAAGCAAAACAGTAATTTATCTTAGTTTTTATAGCCTTGGCACTTCATCTTAGCTGCTGATGTCCAGTGTGTCTGCAGCCCTTTCTGGGAGAGATTAATAGTCCTCATCAGATGCAAAGCATTAAATTTTTCTTTCAGGACCTAATTATTTTGTTTAATTGTAAGTTATTTATGGAAGTTACTCTTAAAATAATAGATAAATATATAAAGTTCAGAGCATAAGAATTACAGCTGGGGAAAGGAAAAAACAAAAGCAAGACTGCCATCCTGCAGATATGAAGAGCTCTTTCTTGGTGACATTCAACTGCAGGAAATATATGGTTCTGAAGCTTTAAAGGTACTTCTAAACCTCACACATTCAAGGGACACTGGTTTGCTCAGCAGTGCACGAAAGGTGCTCCCCAGCCAGCAGATGTGTTGCTCTTGAACATCCTGTTAATGAAGCCCTTTATGAATAAATCATAGAGAAGAAATCTCAAGCTAGAAGCAGGATAAGCAAACTGATCTAGCTCACTCCACACCTAAATTTATAGAACACCTAAATGATGTAGTCTTCCTACACACTGATAATCAATTTAAGTTTCCCTTGAGTTTTCTCTCTGGGATCATGGCTTTCCATTTGTATGCAAGATAAAGTTCCCTGCTGAAATGAATAGGGGTATTTTCAGAGCTTTTCTTTTTAAATGAAAAAACCCAAAGCAAACACTAAAAGTTTGCTAAAAATCATCAACCATTAAGAATTTGTTAAAAGCCCCGCTTGGTAGCAATGTGACCATGCCCAGTAAGAGGTCACTTAAGTAATTGCTGCTCTATGAACACCACTTGCTGCAGTGAAAGTAGAAAGGGTTAAAGCAATCTAGGAAGACAATCAATATTTCATTTCTTTGTAGCTAAGTAGCAGCAAAGATAAACACTTCTGGTGAAGATGTCTGTTAGACCAGTGCTTTCCAGTTTTACAAGGACATCCTGATGAATCCTCCCAAAATCCTATGGGAATGCTTAAATTTATTCTCATCATTTTATAGGAAGTAGCATTGAACCACAGGCAGAAAGGCTGATATTTCAAATGTGCCTACCTTAAATTAGGATTTAATTCATCTTTTGATATGGAAACAAAGGTCTGGATAGGGATTTTCTGAAGCCATTTAAGTTTTCAGTGAGTATTTGACCGGGTCAAAAATAATTTCAGATTGGTCATATGGCAAATGGGACATGCAAAATTCATAAACCTTATATGAAAACAGGCAGAGGCTTTGTAGAAATGCTGGAGTTAGAATTCAGATGTTTCTTGTTTATGTTTCCTATTTCGTATTTCTGGCATAGACAACACAATCAAATAATGCTTCTACACATTCACTTTTATTCTGAATAGCTACAGGAATTTGCAGCAAGCCCCAAACTGGTTTTGGAAGAGGGTCAATAATGTTAATTGCAAATTCCATTATGTTTGGTTAGAAATATTTATTTCTTCATTTATTTACTATTCAACCAGTTCTAAATGATTCACATTAAGGGAATTTCTGCAGAGAAAACTAACAAATTATTTTTCAAGACACATTTGCAGAAAAGAGTGCTGTGTTATTTAAACCCCTGAATTCTGACTACAGGGTTCTGCTGCCTCATCTGGTAAATCTGATCCTATTTCTACCAAACAGTGGAATTTAATTACAAAGGTTTGTGAGTACATCATACGTAATGATATACTCACAGATGTTGAGTCCATAAACAGCTTTCTCTAAAAATTAACAAGACATAGCAATGCACTCAGGGGAAAATAGCAGCCTCACCAGTTTAGTGATGTGTATTTGGGTTTTTCTAAGGCAACAAAAGGCTTTTTTATATTTTAAGCAGTAAAAAAAAAATTGAAGTCTGTGTAAATAATAATAGGTTATAATTTCTGATTTCACTTATCTAGTTGATCACATTTTCAAAGAGTTTTTGAGCACTTGAATGTATAACCTTCAGAAAAAATACTGAAAACCTTGTAATTAAAATGCCGTATAAGAATAAACTTCATGCATTTTTATAATATTTAACTGTACATAAACTGACAATTAATCTAGACAATCCTTTCTGAGATAGACAGATAGATAGATAGATAGATAGATATGAAGAAACACTGCTCCAGTATAAAGGCAAATAATAGAAAAGCTGAAGTGCTTATTTTTCCGCATTGTCATATGCACATTGGAGTTCAGTGATAGATTCTTGTGATAGTTTAATTCTATTGTTACAAGATACTTCAGAATCTGTATTTTGGAATAGTACCATCATCTCAAGGTAAAAAATCCTTCCTGATATAAGGACAGGAGGTAAAACTCCAGTTTTAGCATCTCAAGGAAGCCTTTGCAAATAAGCCCCATAAAGCATATTGTAAATAAAAATGTACCCTTCAAGCCCAGAAAAAAGAGAGTTCAACTGAGACATTATGAACTCCATAAAATCACAATGGTGTAGAGGAAGTGAAGAGGAAAATGACATAATTTAAGAACTAGCAAGAATTCTAAAACAATCAAACAAACAGAAACACTTACCCCAAGTCATGGAACATTAAACTGGAAAGTTTAATGATAGAGGTAACTTTGCAGGCAAAAAACTTCAGTGAATTCAAAAATTATTCAGATGAAGAAAGAAAAAAAATCTGTCATCAGTGTCTCAGCATGACAGTGCAGCTGGAACCTGTGCTTCAGGAGGACTTTGAACTGCTGTGAAGCTGGGAGATTATATCAAGGATATGTTGTTCCATTCTTAAAATGTAGCCCTTTTTTTCTGTTTCAGACCATTACACAAATAAGGCTAGAAGGACCACTGGTTTGACTCCACAGGGTGACTCATTATTACTGTTCAGCAAAAGTTGCACCACTGTTCAACAGAACAACTCCAGGTCACAGACCAGTATTTTGAGCAGTTCATCCCTGCTCTATTTTCTTGCTAGCAGTTTTGGAAGATCTACCTTCTCTGTTATAAATTGCACTTGCAGAGGTGTTTTTTTAGACAACAGAGCTAAACAAATGGACATACAACAAATCATTCCAAGGAGCAAGTCCGTCAGGGGCAGGAGGTCAAGTTATTATGTTGACTTACCCAGAGTGGCCACAGAAAGGGAATCCCTGGTGCAGCTCTAGGATCATCAGAAAGATCTCCAGAGCCTTCGGGCTGGGCAAAGACAAACCTTCATACATGGACTAGAGGGCTCCGAGGGTGCCCAGGCTGCAAGCTGAGGTGAATGATACCCTGGGGGACAGGATAGGGTGGGTATAAACACTCAGTTTTGTTTTCCATCTGAGGTCAATAGTTATATCATTCACCTGAGGGAGAAACTGATAACAATGTGGAACCACCTATGCTATTTCATATCAAGGGATAGAAGTGGGTGCAGTACAATAATAATAACAACAGCAGAAGACTGAAGCATTGCTTGAGGTTTGGCACAGCTCTCTGCCTCTTTTCCTGGTTGACACCTGTGGCATGGCACCTCCCACGGGAAAAGGTTGTAGTAAACCTGGAGCAAACAGCTGGAAAGTGGAGCTTAGTTGCATCGGACAGTGTAAAATCCTGATTCAAACACTGCAATACCTAAAGCAATACAGCTGTGGCTCAAACAACTGAGATCTTTCTTGATGAGCATCTACTTTTGTGTAATTTTCACCATGTTGAACCAAAGATACCAGCAGGGCATGGAAAGGAAAGTTTCCAAAGTAACAATGGATGTTCCAGATCACACTTATCTAAAAATGGGCATTGTGCAGAAGGACAGCAACAAAAAGGGACAGCTGTCTCATTTATGGAATTAACTGAAGTCTGACTGTAAAAGTGACTCACTGTTCCAAAAACTGTCTGAGAAGAAAATATTTCAAGGAGATTCACTGCTGACTTATGTCCAGGAAGGGCAATGGACAGAAAGAAATTACTGTACATATGTAGAGGGTACCTCAGAGATTGTTTGGCAGAGATTTCCTGTTTTTTCCTGTCCCTGCAAGTGTACCATGGTGCAAGGGGCAATGGGAATGGCTGTAGTGACTGACTGAAAAGACCTTGTGAAAGTTTCAGGTCCAACAACAGTAATCTCCCTTAGAAGTAAGTGATGGCAATTATCTTAACACTATGAAATGCACAATACAAAGAAACATTGACAAGGGAAATTACAGCACTTGAAGTGTAAATTAGGCACTATACCAGCAGATGTGTAAGAAGCCAGCCAAAAAAAAATCAGAAGTGGATTTTCATGCTCTTTGTTTCTGTCCACCTGCAGTGGCTTAAACACTCCCTGTATGTCAAAGCATGGAGGGGTGTCACTTGTTAATCTTTCTCCTGTTGCAAATCTCTGTGGTTACCTGTGTCTGCCAAAAATTTCTCACCTCTAGTAATGGGACCAGTCTTGGACTAGGGGGTCACCTTTCCCTTTCCCTTTCCCTTTCCCTTTCCCTTTCCCTTTCCCTTTCCCTTTCCCTTTCCCTTTCCCTTTCCCTTTCCCTTTCCCTTTCCCTTTCCCTTTCCCTTTCCCTTTCCCTTTCCCTTTCCCTTGACTTGCATAGATGGAGTTTGTAGCCATTCCTAGAGCTGAGGTAAATCTTTCCAAAAGGCTGTGGACCAGGTTCTCAACAGTCAAACAAACCCACCAGCAACTGCACTGGTTTAATTTAGTTTCTCTGTCAGCCTTTTCTAGGCAAAATATTTTGTTTCAAGGGAGAAGATTTGTTTTTAGAGCTCTAAAAGAACCCAAATATCTTACTCAGAAGCTATGAGGAGCAATCATTGCATAAAAACTAGGCTTGTAAAGCAGGGAAAGTTCTCAAGATACTTGAAAGGCATACTGCTGTTAAGATTGGTGTAAGTAATATTCAGTAAATACACTTAAACCCAAACCAATATTTTTTCTTATGTCACTTCTGTTTTCTCTCAGGTGTGAGATCATCCAATAAGCACAACTGTTTATTTGCCTGCACATGGACTTCTTTACATCTCTCTTCCTGCTTAAAACCGATAGCTGGAATTCTCTAGGTGCACTAATTCCCAAACAAGAGCGGGTACCAGGTACTTTGGGTCTCTGACCAGAATACTTTGTAATTTTTAATTGATTATGGGAAGTAAATATTAGACTGATGTTGTAGAGGTATTTTATTTTTTTTTTAATAGTACATCTTAAATATCATGAACTCATGCCTATGTCTCACAGGTAAAAGCCAGAATTTTTGAAGTATCATCTCAGTTAGTAATACTCTTAAGTTAGTAACACTCAGTACCAGGCAAATCCCTAAACAATTTGTGATTTTAATATGGTATGTGAATTTATAATACCAGGGTGGCAAAATACAGTGCTTATAAACACCACAATAGAATTCTACTTAAATAGAATGACAGGAAAATTATAATGAAATTTGCAACAAATAAATGCAAATATGGAATCATTGTTCTCATCTTGTGAACTCTAATTACATGTTTACACGAGAAAACATGAGCAAACAATATTGAATTCCATTCGTGGAGGTGGTTAAATCAACCTTTAGCTGAAGCTGTGGCCTATAGAACATTTTTTGATTCTGCTTAGTCCGTGGCTACAAAAAAGGAAGAAAGGCTACCTTTGTTATTAAACCCAATGTATTTTTAAAACTATATTTAAAATTATTAACAGCATTGAAATGCTGAGAAATGCATGAAGAACATTACTCTGCAGCCAAATTTGTTGATTTTAGATGAAAAAAAATACACTACATGTTTTTAATAGGTCTGTGGGTATTTAAAATCTG
This sequence comes from Chamaea fasciata, assembly GCF_029207755.1. NCBI lineage: Eukaryota > Metazoa > Chordata > Aves > Passeriformes > Sylviidae > Chamaea > Chamaea fasciata. The sequence goes on along the minus strand of NW_027094087.1, from coordinate 99,630,979 downwards.
ATTTAAAGGTATCTTAATGTATTACTTATTTTATTATTGCAAAATTTTAATAAGAAATCTGAGAAATACACAATTCCCTGAAAGTGCATAAAACCAAATTCAGACAAAAGAGTCCAGAAGGCAAACTGTCATTTTCCAGACTTCATCCAAAGCCAGCCTAAACATTTCACTTGATCTGTTCTCATTATGTTACCTTTCCTGGGAAAATACCATAATTTATTCTCTCTTGGAAGAAGATGTTCCAGGAACACAGGAAACAGCTCCTCAGGCAGGTCTGAGATCAGCATCTGCTGGCACCTTTCTGATGCTACTGATTGCACTGCGGTCAGCCAGTGACCATCCACCTGCCTTCACATCAAGTGTGAGGCTGATAAGACCCAAAATGTCTGGTTTTTACCCTTCTTTCTCCTTCCTGTCCTTTATGTAATTATCTCCTTATCTGATTCCAAATTATTATTGAATGTAGCAGGCTTGCCATTCCTGCAGAAGTGGCGTTGGCAGTGAGCTCTAGGACACACTTGGCAAGCATAGCTAGTGATCTGACTGCTGTCCATAGCAATATGTGGTTGTTAGACTTGTTTTGATTTATTGTTGACAACATAAAAATGTATTATGACTGTTATGTGTTGCAGAGGAATTTTTGATACAAGTTGTTTCGAAATGAACAGTGAAAATGCATCAATCTTTGCAGACTTGGGGTAAAATCATCATCATTCACTTTCAGTTTTTGAGACAAATTGATAACAGATATAGGCCTTGTCCATTAAGCCCTCACCCTGCAAACACTGATGTGACACACGATTCAGTGGAAGTTTAGGTGACTACTTCCATGTGCACAAGGACTCTCAGGATGGGCATCCAGAGGTGAAGAAAGGAAACAAATAGTATTACTTCACCTCTTCTTGCTCAGTATACCCCTCCAAGGCAGGTATTTTTGCTTGGTTCATGCCAAAAGCTCATTTTATTTGCAAAATAGGGCTCAGCAAAAGCAGATATCTCCTTGCTGTACATGTATTCCAGTAATTTTAGGTGACTGCTGCAGTGTCAAGACTGCAGTGAGTAGAACCATTTCACTGTCTTAACTTCTCTTTCCCTACATGCTGCTGAACAGCCCCCCTTTCAAACTCTGTCCTTGACTTAAGGGCACAAGCGCTTGTAACCCATCTGTGGTTCCCCAGCTAAGTTGAAAAGTGTTGAAAGCAGTGCCAAGAGTTATTTGTGTTGTTGATACCTAAAGAGGCATCAGTCCCATATCTTTCTCAACATAACTACTAACACCAAAAAAAACCCTCCCTGTCCTAAGACAGCTCACAGTCAGTGTAAGGTCGTGTGGGCAAAACCTGATTACACTAAACTCTGAGTGTGGTGCTGGGCAGGGGTGGTCCTCTCATACAAACATCCTGATGCAGTGCTGGCCTTTAATTGCATACATATCTTCTAACAGACACTTCATGAAAAGTTTTCATGGTTGTTTTGATGTAACTAAGGTACTCAAGAGGTCCTGGTGTATGCATTTTGTTTTCTCAAAGTGTTCTCACAGTCAAATAAAACGATCTGTTTGAAAGAAGAAGCCTTGTTCCATTCCTTTATGTTCTTTCAATTGGTAATATTTTCCTTGACTTATACCATGGAAAAGTAAAAACAGTTCTGAGTTGTTCTTGCAGCCCTTACCACACTATTTTTCAATCTCAGTAATTAGTACCTCTGAGAGATTTCATTTTTATTTTTCAAGCTTAGGACTTTAGATACTCACATTTTATTTCCAGAGTTGTAGTGCTTTTGTTCATCAATAATGCATTAGACACACAGAAGCACAATAAAGCATATTTAAAGTATATAAGTTGGGGGCAAAAAAAAAAATTGACAATTACTTTTTTGAGATAATATGAATTTTGTTCTCCAAATCATCATGCTTTCATTGCTCATGAGTGACATACTCTGAAGGCAGAAATATTTCTAAAGGCATCAGAGGTAACAGTGAGTTAAAATTTTGCAATGCTGAGGGTCAGCAAACTTATTAGGGAAATACTCCTCAAACTCAGGAGAAAATATATTTGGTAGTGAGTTTTATCATGGGTTTCTAGTCAATCAAGAAAGAATTGGATATACTGAGTGGATAAAGACTTAAGAAAAAATTTCCATTCAATTCTATTTGTAATCAGTGTAAAACTTCCTCTCACTTTAAATAAAGCTGGGTAGAGCATTAGAAAATATGGCAAGGGAAATGCACTAGTGAAGCAGCTTCATTTTAAAGTCCCTAAACCAGCAGAAATTTGATTATAGTTTCAAAGATATACACCAAGAAAGGACTGAGCACAGGTTTGATAAGAACAACAGAAAAAATATCAGAGAATTTAAAATGAGATGAATGGTAAATTTATGCATAAATACACGTAATTTTCCTCCGTGAATGTATTTACTCCACAGGATCTTCAGTTCTTTATATTATAATCCTGATATTTTTTTCAATGACTCTAAATTAATCTCTGAAACTATGAAAAGGTATTAAACTTCAGTTGTCAGGCATTAAAACTTAGTGTGCTGAATACAAATCTTTCTCACTAAAGGAGTGAGGCAAAAAGAGCCCACCTTAGTTAATCAGAAATTTAATGTATTAAAGTATCATTAACATTCTGGACTCCACCTCAAGGTAATTAAAATGCATGAAGACTTAGAGTGGAGGTCATTTGGAAAAACACCCATACAGGGGCATGAAGAAGGAGGCTGGCAAGAAAAGAGAAGCAAGACATTTTAAGGAGGAAGACAAATGTTGACTCAGAGACCCAAAAACACCCCCAGAGAGCCTTGATTGAGGAGACATACAACATCTACACAGTTTTATAAAGCATATTTTATTTGAGTTCTTTGGACATAAGCTCCTTGACACATGACCAGCACTTGGAGGCCAGTTTTCAGTAAAGTGGTTTTTATACAAACACTTCTGCTGAGTTCTCTTGTGCTTTGTTTAAACGTTAACTGTGCTTAAGAAAGCTGTGCATCCAGTGCAGTCCACAAGCAATTCAGTATCAGGGCCTTCTGAAAGGGAAGTTGGCCGGTCAGTCTGGTTGAAAACTGGAACAAGTTTGCTTCTGCAGCAGTTAAAAAACACATGCCGTCTCCTTCCTTCCTTCAAATGATGACCATTTTTAATTTTTTTTTTTTAATACCTGGATCTCAAATTCAGTTTACTCAGGTCTAAAATTTTCATTTATGTCCCTCTGACTCTCATCACTTGAAATCAATACTTAGATAAATGAGAAATTATTTTCCTGCAGGACTATTTCCCTGAGATTAGAATAATTAAAATTTCTTTGGCTAAAAAAAATTAAGTACCTTATGAGACAGTGGCAGATTTCACAGGCACATTTGACTCAGTGATGTAGTGGGCCATCTGAAGGAACAACAATAACCAACATGGTCAGTAAGTGAAAAGGACAGTGATGACAGTCCTACATAATCTTCTGTAGTTTTTCTTCTACACTCAGCTTGTTTTTTTCAAAAAAGCATTGAAATTGTTTAAGTCCTGAGTATGAATATAAAGGCCAGCCTTGTGATTAAGACAATTAACTTGCATTTCAATTTGAGTCCTGTTTCTGTCTCTTTCTGGCATCCCAATGCCCTCCTTAATTTGCTTGCATCTCATTTTTCTCTTCCAGAAAGTAAAAATCTTGGTATTGCCTATTTAGACTGGGTGTCCTTGGGTTTGCTTATTTATACTTGGTGTTTCTGAAGCAGAAACATGAACTGGAGGCTCGTAGGACTTTTTGTTCTGAAAATCACCACAGAACCTCAGCTGCTGAAAAGTGAAGTTTTCCTGTTCAGCCATCAGAGCCTCCACAGTTTTGGGGCTAATTGTTTCTTCATTTTTCAAACCCATCTATACATTTTGCTATTCAAAGAGTTGAAGTAAACTAAATAACAGCGTTGGGTTTAAGTGTTATGCTCTGCATTTGTTGCACGAGATCAGGGGAGAAAACACTTGAAATAAACTTTATTGGTTTAATTCAGGTGTAGGAGAAGTTGCAGATTTGGGTAGCAGGATGTAGATTGCCAGGTAAAATGAAGTGCAGTGACAGAAACTGTTTCAAGTTGCTGAAGAGAGTTTTAAGTACTAGAATTGGAAAAGACAGGGTGCTGGTGACTGAAGGACTACCCAAGCAGGGGAATGATTTATAGTTCAGAGATTAGCCCCAAAGCATTCCTGAGAGGCAGAAATTTGCCCATGCCACCATCATGGAGCTGCTAGGGAGAATACTTCTTCCATCCTCCCACAGGAGAGATGGAACCACAGATTCCTCAGAGCCCAGAGAGCTCCTGAGTTACTGTGCACCAGCAGAGCAGATCTAAGCTGTGGTGTTGTTAAGGCTTCCTGGGTGCCAAAGAGGAATGTCCTCTATTTGCAGCTTATATTCAGGCCATGGCCACCCAAAACCACGTGATGGCAAATTTACACCACTTGGGAGTGTGTGTGTGATCCAAGGGCAGATCTGGCGATGATGGTAGCTAATCTGGGGTCCCAGAGGGAGCATGCCTTTCAGAGAGCTGGCATCTGCCTATCCATGTTCTTCTGGACTTTTTTTTTTTTTTTTTTTTTTTGCCACTGTCAGCATTTCATAGTAAGGTATTCACTAAGCCTGTATTTTCTAGATAAAATGCCAAAATAAGATACAAAGGTAAACTGCACCACCATCCCTGGTCTGCTTGCTCTCTTGGAACGTCACAGGGACATGATGGCTTTCTGCTATTTTGTCACTGTCTGTACTTGAACTGTAAATTCAAATGGTCATAAAACATTGACTCCAGTACTAGACTAAGTGTGAAGTACAGATTTCATATCAGCACATACAGAAGCAACACACACCTCTCCCTTTCCTTTCCTTTCAGCACCACTGGCTCTGAAGAGATTGAGCTCACAGAAGACAATCAACTGTTCTACACAAATGGGCAAAACTGAGGTGATGCTCTTCACTCCAGGACTTGTAGTCATGTGGACATAAAGCTTGTCTAATCTAATAAATCCCAAATAATAACCCATACAGCAACCTGTCTTAGAGGACAGGGCTTCATGGCACCACTGGTTTCATGTACCATAAAAACTCATCACATAACAATCACTGTGCACAGATCTCTAATCTCACCACATCCAGGCAGTTCCCCAGGTGTTGCATTGCTCTGTTCAGGGTACCTTCTTGGACACTGAAGCAACACATCTGGAAATTGCTGGGCAGGTTTCTCTGGCTCAGCCCAGCAGTGCAGCACAGCTGTACTGCTTCTGGCACCAGCTGGCTCCCTGCAGGAGCAGTTCAAGGTGCTCCTGCACTGTGTGTTGCCAGTGCTCCACTTTTCAAGTTTACCTCATCTGGTATTTGGAGAAGTATTTGCCGCTACTTTGTTTTCTGTTACTGTGATGTTAAGCATGGTTCAAAAAACATTTAGAATAGAATCCAAAATAATTGCTTTTCAGACATCAGTAATCTTAAGTATCTAAACCCTGTGAAATGTTTGCGCTGGTTATTTTAGGTTTATGTTCTTTCCTAAAGTCCTTCACAATTCTGTGCAGGAAAAGCCTTTTTGCTAGCAACTTCTTTTGCCAACTCTACTGCAAGCAGGAACACGACCTTTACAAAAGATAAACAGAAGTGGAGCAAGACCTGCTGAGCAGTCCAAGAGTGTTAATACCTCTCTCTAAAAACCAAACTGTAATGCTAATTTACAGAGTTGAAGAGGAAAAGGAGATGCATCCACACTTAGACCATTCAAGTCTAAGCAATTACCTTCAGATCTTAAAAGTGGGGCTTTCTCTTGAAGCAGCTATCTCTTCTCCCCCACTGTGAGAAAGCTTTGGCTTGTTTTTCAGAAAATGCGTACTTTTAGAAAGTGAAATCTGAGTTTAAATCTCATATTCCTGCATACAGGGACTAATATTTCATTTTAGAGGTGGCTTCATAACTGATTGAGGTCACTGGAAGTGTGCCAGCCACTGTTGTTAATAATAGTATTATTGTATTTGGTGGGAGACCAGTTCTGCACATCAGAGTATGCTGCAAAGGTACACAAGTTACCAGAAGTCATCTTTGTGGCAAACAGTAGGAAACATTACTAGGTGTGTATCAGCTTTGGAATAAATTGTGTGGTTTCCTCTGGGTCCATGGCAGCTAAAAGATCTGCTTTCTAATGCCAGCATTAAGAGTCTAATACTTTTCCTTTCTCACATAAAAGTGGACGGTTATTTCAGTGGGGAGCATGATGAATTTCACTATCTCTCTGGCTGTTATAACTGTTTTACATTTCCAACATCCACACCACAGGGCAATCAAATTGATTAGTGATTGTAAAGTTCCTTACAATAGAAACAGCTAAATGCAAGCTATTAGTGCATTCTTATTATAATTTTGCTATCATTAATCATTATGCTTTTTAGGGGGAGGACAGCTGACAACCTCTGTAAAATCTGAATAATTTGTATTAATCAGAATTATTATCTAAACCTTTCCTGGAGCAAATACATTAAATACTGCCAAAACCTAGTTTTTACACTATTCATATTATTATTCCTTTTTGACCTGGTTGGTTAACAGGAGTTTGGAGTCTTCTAGGTTATTTCTTGTCAGCAAAGCCATGGATGGTGGAATCACAAGCCCCAGAAGCAGTGTGTACACTGTTCTCTTGCCCACAAGGGCAGCCCTTACCACTAAGAGAAGATGGCTATTTACTATCATGCTCTTTCCTCCTCCACACTGTTCCGGTCTGTGGTTTAGTTCAGGCCCATGCCTGGTTTTCACCTGTGGTCCATACTTGGCTTGTATTGCATTAATGCTAGTTGGACAAGAGCAGAGACTGCTGAGGGGCAGAGAAAGCAGACAGGTCTCTCATATGGAATAGTAAGAAGACTCTTGGTAAGGACTCAAATGACACTGTCTGACTTTTATTACTGGAAGATGCTGGACTAACAACACAAATATGTGATCAGACCCCCCTTTTCAAGAATGGAGCAGAAAGGCAAAAATTGTTGACAAGTCCTTTTACTTCTGGTTTTCTAAGTTTTTGCCTTTTTGTTTGTTTAAGGGTTTTGTTTTCATAAATTTAGTTTTCCCATTTGATTTCTTCCCCTCCTCCCAGAGTTCTTTACTTTAGGGAAAAGATTCGCGCAGATCCACATCAAAGTTCTGGGTTGTCTCACCACAGGGGAGTATTTATAGTGTGGTCTGGGGATTAATTTTGCAAGAAATTTGTATTCAGAAAAATAGAGCAGGCACAGCACAAGAGTTGGCCAGGATTTAATAACTTTTCACTGTAATTAGCTTAATGTCTGTGCTCAATTGCCCTAGATGACTGACTCTGAAAGGACTTCCATGAAAGAAATGAAACCGCCCTTTCTGGCAAAGCAGGCTATAAACAGAAGCTGATGGAAAGGTAGGAGTGAGCTTTTGGTGTGGGAGAAAAATGGATGTTCTTGCCGTTTTTGCAGACTGCATCCAAAACTTTCCTGTCAGCCTGCCAGCTTGTCTGTCATCTGTCACTTTTCCAATTTGCCTGTCAGAAACACAGAAGGGAATTGCTTTGGATGAAAGTTATTGACTGTGTCTTGAGAAATCTGAATTCAATCCACAGCTCTGTCCCAGGATCTCAGGATAATGCCCTGATAATTTTAAAATAGCTCCTGTAAAGGCATCTCAGGCTGCCCTCTGCCAGCCCACTCACTGAAAGGAAAGAGAACATCACTTTTGTTGCTGCTTTCATCTGCTGTCACTTCAGAGAACACAGTTCATGCTGTGCAGTCACCTCTTAACAAATGGAGCAGAACCTAATATCCATAGGAGACTTTAGGTGTTTCTGTATTGCAAATAATTGTGTCACAAAGCTATGGAAAGTATATATTTTCTCTCCATTTTACATGTGGACTCTGGATGGGGAATCTTTAATCTGGAGGTTTTGGCAGCATGGTCTAAGAGTGTTGAAAAGTTTGGACGTGTGCTGCATGCGACCCCACAGCCATGGAGGCAACCTGTCCCATCTGTGAGGGAGAATATCTCTTGTCCGGGGGTGTAGTCAACCCCAGAGGTGTAAACGGAGATTTAAAATGAAAAAAAATCAAAACATATGAAAGCATTAGTAGTGTCATAAAAAAAGCTACAGTAGGACTCAGAAAGCACTCGCTACATTCATGGTCCTGAAACTAAAGCCATGTGTGCCAAGTGTTCAGGAGCTCTGTGAGCCAGGGCACCTGTCCATGCAGGGGTGAGTTAAGATGGTGGCAAGCATAAATTTAAATGGTCATTTCAGCCTTTGTAGCAGTCAGGGTAAAGCCTGACACCAACATATAATTAATTGTGACTGGAAAGAGGTAGGTTTCCCTCTATCTCTTCACTTTCTCAAGATTAGAAAAAAGTCCTGTTGTTGAACTAGTAGGACAGATGGATGCCAGTATCAGTCTGCCTTGCACCATATTAAACGTGGTGCTACCAAACAGCATTAAAGATAGACTCGTGGCAATGCCTGTCATTCCTGAACCTCTTGGAGACATAACATCTTTGGGGACTTCAGCTTACCAGGTGTCTACTGAAAGTATAACACAGCAGAGACAAAACAGTCCAGGAGGTTCCTGGACTGTGTGAAAGATGAACTTCTGGCATAGCTGGTGAGGGAACCAACCAGAGGAGGTGCCCTGTAGTGCTGCTGTTTGTGAACAGAGGACTGCTAGTGTTGCCTTTTTCTGAACCTGGAAATGAAACTCGAGGCAATTTTAGTGAGGTAATATAAAAGAGGATCTTCATTTGAAGGCCTTCAGAGGCAGTTATGGAAAGATATCCACAAAATCCCTCCCCTCCCCCCGCCCCCCATGGATGAGTAGATTTTTAGAGGTTTTATGAAATTAGCATAATTGATAAAAAGCACCAATTAGGAGGACAAGTGGTGATGCAATTCCCTCTCAGGTCAAGCCCCTTCTCTGGAGCCCCCCCTTCAGCACTGGCTGTACTTGATCCATGAAAATGTATCTCGAGGAACTGTTCTCAACCTTGGTAGCCTGGAAAAACAAGATAGCCCTGGGGCCTTGTACCCCTTGGGGCTGGGAGCTCTGGAATTTGTTTTGTCTTTCTGCTTAAGGAAGGGCCACAGAAAATTACTGGGAAAACTGGCTACCAATACAGTAGGCTACAGAGCTACAACTATACATGTGACAAATGCAGAGAACATATAAAAGAAAAAAAGGCAAAACCTAAATGGCATCAGTAACAAAGAACAAAACAACAAAACAACAGAGCTTTCAATTCTCAGAGAAGTAAGGAGGGGGGTCAGCAGAGCTGCCACCTTGTAATTCCAGAGGGTAGACTTTGCCCTGTTTAGGAGGCTTGTTGACAGTAACAGGAGGCTTGTTGACATCCCTTTGGAAGGAGTCCTAAAGGGCAAAGAGGTCCAGGAAGGATGGACTGTTTTAAGACGGAAGTCTTAAAGGTGTAGGAGCAGGCCATGCCCATGTGCCAAATTATTAGCTGGTGAGGAAGAACACTGGCCTGGCTGAACAGAGAGCCTTGTCAGGAGAAAAAGAGAGTTTATCACCTCTGGAAAAAGGGGCAGACATCTCATGAGGGCTACAAGGATGTTGTGAGGCTATGCAGGGAGAAAATTAGAAGGGATGAGGCCCAGCTACATTTTATCTGGCCACTGCTGTAAAACACAAGAGAAAGTGTTTCTACAAATACACATTTCCTACCTCCTCTTCATACGCAGAATAATAACGTTCTGACTCACTGTTATTATATTCCAATCTCCAAAATCATATTGTCAGGCTAGATGATCTGTCTGCACATTTTCTTTAGTCTCACAAAACTTTGTTTCTTAACACATAAAAGAAAAAATTGAAGAGCTCTGAAAATTCCTTCCATTAGCTTTTTTCCCCCCCCTGGTTTCAATTATGACAATCTTATTCTAGTGGCTTTCCTGACTGCACATTATTGCAGTGCTTATTGTAAGTACGTAAGTGCATATATAATTTTAAAGTAAAGTGGCACCTTTAGATCACTAATTTCTTTTGATTGAGTCAAAAGATGCAACTTTGTGAGTTCTTAGCTTCTTTCTGGACTATCTGAACAGTATCTGAGTGATAAGATACTGCTACATACAATACCTGAAAATCCCTAGATCCCAGGTCTGTGAAAGATGAGGTTATGGATGACGAGAGGACTGTGCCAGGAGGAGGGGAAGGAAGCATTTTAATATCCTCTTCTTTGTCTTTCATGAACTGCCTGGGTTCTTGTGGGAGACAGCTGGTGCAGCCCACCTTTGATACAACCGCTGACCATGGTTCCAGTCTGATTACAGTGTGGCAGGTTGTGTCTATATATCTGTATAGCCCTTGTTGAAATGGTATCAAAATATTTCATGGGCAAATTAGGTCTATAGTGTTTCCTGGTGGACATCAGGATCTTTTGAGGCTTTTCTGGAGAAGAGAACATTATTTGGCACATTGTTTTCTCCTGTTCCCTTTCCACTGCATTAACCTACAGTAACACATATCTCTTAGTAAAGAGAATGGTTTTGCAAGATGGTCTGAAAAGAAGGTTAACGCAGTGCCTGAAACATCCTTGAAAAGTTTAGCTTGTGGGTCAAGAACAGTGCCTATAAGCCACACTCCTTGTACTGGGCTGTGGGAACTGGCCTGGTAAAGTCATGAACAACTCATGAAAGACAATGAGACCAGTAATGCAACTATACCCAGAAAAGTGACCAACAGTCTTGAAAACTGGAATGAGGATTTTGAAATTACTGTGAGCATGGATGAGAAAAATTGAGTCCAAGAATAAAGCAATAAGAGAAGGCCATGCCACTGGGAAGGTAAACTACTACATTCTCCTTTATAGTGCAATAATTACCTATAGTTGAACTTCTTGCCTGTATACGTAGTATCTGTCCTATGGACCATCCTATCTTATTAGTATGAAAGGAATTTTGGCACTTGAAAGGCCTAATAAAGTAAGGCCTTGTTAGGGTATGCAGTGGGAAGAGACACTTATACTTGATGTGGATAGTGTTTATTTTTTTCCTGATTTGGAGATGAGGCAATAAGCCTTGTGATGTTAATTTTTAGAGCTGGCATGTGGTTATTTGACTAAGTGGAAAAGAAAAGTAGCTTAATTCTTAAAATGGGTAAGACACATAATGAGAAAAGTTTCATTTTAAAATACTTGATGTATGTCTGTAATATGTTGTCATGAGATAAATGCAAATGAAATGAAACCAAAACAAGACAGGACACTAAGTTCATTGCCAGGTGATATATATCATCTTTAGCTGATAAGCATGTCAATTAGCAGGCTGAGGATAAAGAATTTGTCAAATAATCACTTTTTTGGAAAGATTTCTCAAGATGACGTCATCATGGCAACCATTTATCTTGTTTCTACCCTACTGGGTGAAAGTATGGAGAAAAGCCTCTGGTTTGATAACATTATTTCAGATTATAGCAGTAAATATGGTTATTTCAGACATCATTTCACTGCTAAAGAAGCAAATCTCACACAAGCTGCAAATATCAGAAGTCAGAAACTTCACTAAACAACAGGATTGGTATATGGGAACCTCAAAGAAGATATACCAAATGCAGGAGTAAAATATTAGAAGCAGTATTTTTTACATCTGAGTCATAAGTTAAATGCAGTGCTCACCATATTGAGAAAGAAGCAGCAAGTGAAGCTGTCTTCTTGTGGGAGAAAATAGCAGTCCCCCAAAATATTGCTCCCTGCTTATCAGATTTATCTCAGTGCTTCTGGAACTGAGGGTGTCCACATTTCAGTGCCAGTCTCCCCTCAGAATGAGAATGAATTTGTACAGTAACACACTAAAATGGAAACAGTGCTTCCAGTGATAGAACCGTCACTATCTGCTCAACCATTTGAGTAGTCTCATAGGGACACTGAGGTGCCAGGGTTCAAGGTGTGGATGGGCGGGCTCTCTGAGTAGCTTTTCCTGCATTTGAGACCCCAAATTCGAGATTTTCCTGCTTTTTCTGCATTTATGACCCCACCTGCACAAGCCCACCTTGACTAAGGCAAGGCTTTCAGCAGAGATTTTTCACCAGGGATCTCTTTATGAGGGGCTTGCCCAAGGAAAACCCTGTGTAAGGCACATGGTTATGGACCCTCAGTAGCTCAGTTCTGCTCTGCCTCAGCACTGACCTGGCATGACTGGTGTGGGAGCAGCATGGAAAAGAGACCAAATATGTTTATTAACGTGATTGCTGGATAAAAATAATAGCAGCTCTCCAACTCAGTAATATGAGAAGGCACTGAGAGGGCATTATGTGTACCTGTGAGCATGAAGAGAAGCATGAAAGCCTGAGACTCTCCACTTGTTAGAGTGGAGTGCAACACATACCTACCAACTCCAGCCAGCTCACAAAGAAACACTAGATCCATACTTATCCTGCCGGTGCTTAAAATTAGGTTAGAGGAGCATGTGCCCATGTGGGCTGCCCACACTCCTTAAGAAGGGCTGCAGCACTGCAGGCTGCCTGTGCTTGTGCCAGGCACATCCACCCTTTACCACGTGTGGAAACACCTTGCAGCGCTTGTGTGAGGCATGAACCTCCCCTAAGTGCCCTACATAAGCAGCCTTTCAGCAGGTAGTGATTTATCTCCTACTCGGTCCTTTTAAAGGATTTTTCTCTCACTTAGGGCATGTTCAGCATTCAGGATAGACTGGAATAGGTAGTTCCTTTGCTAACCTGTCTTAATCCTAATTGAGAAAAACTTGTTAGCAAAGGGGCTACCTATGGCTGGGCTACCTGCTCTAATGGAGCAGGAGGTACGGGCTGCGTCCACTTGGTCGCAGGGACATCTGGAGTTGACATGAGGGAACCTATGGCTTGTGGGACATTTATCAGAGAGAGGCTGCCAAGAGGAAAGGCAAGGATTCCCTGCACTTTTTATGGCATTTTCCATGACCTTTTTTTAAATTATTATTTTTAATTCTGTTTCCTAAACTTAACATCTGCAGCAGATGTTAAGGAACGTCTCTCTTCTATCCCTCTGTTCCATGGCAACGTGAAACTGTTCCGCTGCGGTCAGGCGCCTACGAACTCCGACACCTTTGCATTTAAGCTTTTACAGAGCTTGTTTGGCAGGAGAGCAGGGCGCGGTGGCACTGCCAGGGCTGGGTGGCCCTCTCCTGGCCACACCTGGCCCGTGCGCTTGTCACACACCCGGCCGCAGCCCCCACCCAGCCCCGGCCCTGCGCCTCGCCTGGCAGTGGCTCACAGTGCACATATAGTATATAAAGCAAGAAGTTCCATCTATTTGCCTTGGATTAAACAGGACGCCTTCGTGTTTTATGTAAAAGCATTTTGTCTAGCGGCACGCTAAATACAACCTGGAAGGTGAGGCACTCTTTGTCACAAATCAATTTATAGAAGTATGTTGAACATCACAAGTAAGATCCAACACACGTAACTTTGGTCCCTCAGGAATTTTAACACCTGTTCGATGTCAGCATCCCTTATAGTCATTCACTTGGCCTCCTTCAGGTTGATATGCTTTCTAAGGGTGACTGTCTCAGCATCAGAATATAGTCAGGTGACTTCACTCCTTCCTTGTGAAAGCCTGGTTGTCCTCTGATTTTCCACAAAACAGCTATTCCAGAGAAGGTCACACTGCTTTAGTGTGGAAAAATGGTGTAGGTAATAGCAGAAGTAGGCCTCAAATCTATTTAAGGATAAAAGAGATTTTCCCCACTGTTAGAATTCTTTCCCTTCCTTCCTCTCTCCCTTTTCTCCTCCTGTCCTTCCACCATCTCACTGAGTCTGAACTCAGGGCTTGTAAGCTTTCTCTCTTTTCTGGAAGCATAGCAAATTCTTCCTGCCTTAATTTTAAATATTTAAGATGAAAATACTTTTAAGATGAAAATAAATACAGTACTCTGTCACCATAACTTTCATAAAGCCTGATGAATCACATAGCAGAAAAAAAGAAATCAAACCACTCATCAGTGATAAATTGCTGATAGAGTTTGGAGGTAACAGAAAAGATTGTGCAGTGCTAAATAATGGAAAGTGTAGGTCACTATAGTGGTATAATCAAGATTGGTTGGTGAAATGATGAAATTCAGAGGTTTCTGTTTTTATAGCACTATATGTCGTGTGTGTAAAAACACAGGAATTGTCACAGCATCAGGAGCTGAGAAATTGTGACTGTTCCCTGTGTATCTTCTTTAACCAGGTGCACTTATTCAGTGCAACTGTAGAGCCAAAAGCACCAACATGGCCCCAGGAGAAACAAACCACCAACTATGAGATGAAACCATTGTCCCTTCTCTGGCCTGAGAAGGGGTCTTTGTCCAATTCCACACCCAGTCTTGCTGCCCCTGTCTCCATAGGTGGCTGGAAAAACAGAACAGTTATTAAAAAGGAAAAAAAAAAAAATCAGAGAAGTGGAAAGTGTGCTTTCCTCATGAAAAAGAGATATCAGTTCATATCTTTTCTACAACAGAGGGTTAAGGTTGTGAACAAAATTTCTAAGAACCTATATGAGAACAAAACTTTAGGAGATCTCAGACCCATAGGATATAATAAGCTGCAAGGATTGGAAGGGGAAGTTAAAAACATTCATATTAAAATAAAAAGATAAATGACATGCCTGGAAAAAAGAGGAGCTATGAAGGTATACAGTAACACCCTACCATGAGATCATTAAAGGCTGGTTGATACCTAGGAGCAAGAAGCAGCCTTTCTTGAGCATTTCAGAAGTGTGTGATGCCAAGCTCTCACTAATTTGTCACTGACATTTTTACACTTGAAGTTAACTATGAATACGCAGCACAAACGTATCCGTATGCTGATGTGAACCTTTGTTAGCATTGCAATTGCTTGGAAAGCCTAGGACAGAAAGAGCTTTGGGAGCACTAATGAGCTGAATGTATCACTCTTATTCTCAGCAAGGTGATTACTTCCCACAGAGTCGGCTCACGGTATGAAAAGACTGACAGTATAAACAGACTAGACTTGATCTTGATCAAGAGCCAAGCCCTTAATCCTGGTTTAAAAAACACATGTATATGCTCCCTATGAAAGGCAATTCCAGACTGCCTTGGCAGCAGCCACCACTACTCAGCTGCAGGGCTGCCCCAGGCTGTGCCATCACATCTCCGTAGCTGCTCGCTGGCTGCTACAGCTCTTGGCTGTAACAGGGCACCCCTGAGAAGAACCACATCAGCTAACAGCATGTTAAAATGACTCCACAGCCCTCTGCAGCCTTGGAAAAACAGGCTGGCTGGTGGTGGCTAGGGCCTGGCAGAGGAATATGATTACATTTTCAAGTTAGAACAATATTCTGCTGTAAATATTTAATCGTGCTGGATTCTAATAGCCACTGCTACAATGAGAAACAAATTATAAAACTTGAATATTTATCACAATGCTTTTCTTGAAAAATGTGCTAGTATCTGTGGAATTCTTTTGAGATTAGTACAGGTATAAGAGGTTCCTTTATACTTCTTCATAGTTACCTTCAGGAGAGGGCCACGAAACTCCCAAGATGAGGAGACCTTCCCAATACTGCCTCGTGTTCCTTACATGTTGGTTTGCTCCAGATTGAATCAGTTTCACCCAGGCAGAGCTATCCTGCTGCTGACTTCTCTAGACTCCTGCTGCTGGAGGAAAAGCAAATTCCTACACATCCTAAATTTTGGAAGTCCTGAATTCTCTACTCAGTGAAAGACCTGTAGTTGCTTCACAGACTCTCTTGTTTTTCTGCTTCTCCCATCACCTCTTCAGTAAAACAAAGCTTTGTTTCTCTCTGGGAAAAAGAATGAAGAGAGCTGTCAAACGCCAAACCATAAGAAATCTTTGGATTGTGAGGACAAAGAAAGAAGCTGCCAAAATATGCATTACCTACCTATAGGCAAAGAATCTGAGGCCCAAGAAGAATGAAAAAAAAATCATTTAATTGCCATGGTAATCATTTTAGCCATTTCAAAATTACATTTTGGTGAAATCTAAAACAAAACTCCTCCTTAAAATAAAAAATCAGTATTTTGTTAAGGGTTCAAAAGTGTTTATAGTGTTTCTAGTTTTCATTTTTCCAATACTCTGAATGATTTTGTCAAGTTGACTAGAACTCAGAAGTAATTTCAGCCAGTTATCAAATGTCCTTTTTTGTTTGATTTTTTTTTTTTGGTTGGTTTTGTGGCTTTGGGTTATTTTGCAAGTGATGTGGCTTCTTTTTCTCTTTAAAGCAAGAGCTGAAATAGTTCTATCTTGGTGAGACCTCATTCCCTGCATGTGTATGTGCATGATCCTTTGGAGAGGGAAGGCCAATACTTCCTTCATCTTCAGAAAGAGAGAGATGAATACTAATAAGCTGCTAGGACATTCTTTCCCTGACTCTCTCACTTCTTGTAACCCATTGGGATGTATACAAACTTGGTTGCTACGAAGAAAATAACTTTCCTACTTCACCCTAAGCAACTGTTTTTGTTACAGGTAAATCTATCATACTCTGTATTTTTAGACATAGAGAGAATTAGTTGGCTATTTCTAGCTTGAAAACACTGGATTAGACAGACTAAGGGTTCAACTGGATACAACCCCTCTGCTACAGTACTTAGTAATAACTTTGGCAAAACATGAATCCCACTGCTAGTGCTAACAAAGAGAACTGCAGATTATTTTTTCCTAACATACACACATCTTTAATTTCCCACAGTCTGACTCCCTATGGAATTTCATTTCACCGTCAAAAGAAGATTCAATAAAGCTGTTCAGACACAGCTGCTGGATCTATAGGTACTGTCAGAATACAGATTTTTGAAATAAAATGCATAATGAAAACATCAGTTTTAGGATGACAATAGAGAAAGGATGAGGTGTAATGGGTAGAAGTGCTCCCGGGGAGATTCCAATTGCACCCAAGATGAAAATTTTTCACAACACAGTCACTGAAATAATCTCCCCAGGAAAGTCATGGATTCCCCAAAAGTTTCCCCATTGGAAACTTTTAGGATCCACCTGGACAAGGTACTAGGCATCTGGACTGGTTTTTTGCCAAGAAAAGTTGGACCAGATGTTCCTTGAGGTCACTTCCAACCCAGAATTCTATGATTTTCATGAGGTACACTTACAGCAGAATTATTTTGCTGTAACTTCACATCTTTAAATACCAGCCTTGGGTCTGATTTGCATTATGTGAGTTGGAATTAGCCACAGGGGTTGCATGGACCAGAGTGTTTGCAAGGCTTCCTAGATTAACAAATCTGCCTTAAAATATCCTTAAAACAGAAAAATTAGAGCATCCCCTTTGATGGTGGATGAAACATTTGGTCTTAACTATCTTTAAATAATTTTAAGCGGTGAAAAGTTTGGTGATGCTGAGTAGGCCTAAAGCACTTGATTATGTAAATAAGATTCCAAGGGAACTCCAATAGTGTTTTCTGCCTCATTAGGATAGAAATGTGATTTTCTTCTATTTCAGCAAACGCCTCCTCGACAACGAATAAAATGTGCAAGCTGGAAGTTAAAGACTGGTTAATGGTCCCTTGACATGATCCTACTAAAGTAAAAGCGTAAAACCAGCATATACTGTGTACACAAAAGAAATATTTCAGCTTAGAAGTTTTATTTTAAAGAAAACATACTGAAGGCCACAAAAAGCTCTGTATGTCCATGGATGGAAATTACAAAATTTTTTTCAGCATCCATTTTTTGTTTGTGATGGAGTTTCTAAAACTGTATTTCCTATCATTGAAAGGCAAAGGAGATGCTGTAAATCAAATTAATACAAAGCTTTTCTTGAGCTGTAGATGAAACACATTACTGCATATGCACATACCAGCTGCATGAATTTCTTCACCCAAGCATGCCATGGTTCATGGTTCCAGTTATTCACTATTGTTTATAGTCTTTATTATGGCTGGTTAAGAAAACTTACCAAGCACTTTTTTAAAAAAGACTGTGGAACAACTAAACAGACTTTGTAAAGGAATGTCTCTTTTGACTTTTGTTTTTTAATTTATTGAAAGTATCTAAGATTGCTCTCCAGAAATGGTGGACACCAGGTCTTGAGTTCCCAGCCTCCACATTGCAGGAGAGCTGGGTACCAGGGACAGTGTCTATTTATTGCCCTCTGCTGGTATCATCCCTAAATTTGATGTTTCAAAACTGACTTCTCTACCATTTGTCTCATTAATTATTTCCAATTTGCTGTCAGTGCAAACAGTATTCTATAGGAAAGATCATTATTGGTAGGATGAAATGCAATGTGCTTAATTGTAAACAAACGAGGATTTTCACAAATGAAGTCCTGAAAACCCGAATCTCCCAGGATGTTTCTTTAAAAATGTCTTGAAACATGAGAAAGAATATGAAGATAAGGCAAGGGGGACCTTATCGTTCTCTACAACTCCCTGAAAGGAGCTTGTAGCAAGGTGGGAGTCTGCCTCTTCTCCCAGCTACCAAGTGACAGGACATGAGGCAATGGCCTCAAGTTGCACCAGAGGAGGTTTAAATTGGCTATTAGGGAAAATTTTTCACTGAAATCATTGTCAAGCATCAGAACAGACTGCCCAGGAGAGTGGTGCATTCACCACCCCTGGAGATATTTAAATAACATAGATGTGGCACTTAGGGATACAGTTTAGTGGTGGAATGGACAGGCAGTGCTGGGTTAATGATAGAACTCGATGATCTTAACAACATTTTCCAAACTAAACTGAGTCTATGAAAACATCTTCACAGAAATAGACGCCTGAGAAAGGGATTCATAATTTGAAGAAACTGAAGAAACTCCTGCTGATTTTCTTTTACTAGAAAGCTTGAAGTAGTAAAACTGAAGTCAAGGTTCATTATTTTTAAGTATTTATTGCTTCACTACATCATAAAAAGAATGTTTTAGATAAGAGAAAAACTTAGCAAATGGACTGAAAATGTAACATTTGCTTTATCATTTGTGCAGATGATATTTCTGTTCTTTTTTACATCACATAAATAAGCTTATGTAGTGATGATTTCTGGGAAATCCTAAAGCATGCAGTCTACCTGGGTCCTCTCTGGTTCATGATCTAATAATTGAACTGCACAGCTGAGATCCAGGTACCTCTTTCCCATATTGTTCTTGTCCTTCATCGTTCATCTCCTTCATACATTCCTTTTTCTCCTCATCCTTTCCTCTTTCTCAGCGCATATCTTCATCTGTCCCTATCACTTCTCCACTTGGTACATTCGAAGGCTTCAAGAATAAAAGGCACCTATTCTTAATGTATAAAACTAGCTCTAGGCTGTCACCTGAAAAAATACAGGAAGACCAAGATACTGTAGTGATTTCACATCCTTTCTCAACATCTCTGCCTAATTTCTTATTTGAATCCAGTTTTATCATATGTTGTTATAGTACACCACTGAATCTTTCTCTCAAGAAACAAAGACTGCTTTATTACCTAGTATTTTCCTCTTGTTAAAATAATCAGAGAAATCACATCACCCACGAACTTGTTTTTAGATAAGATAAACAGGTTGACTTAAGCTTCTCATTATACCACATTTTCTCCAGACCATCTTTTTACCCTTCTCTTCTGTCCTCCAGCCTCTTTTACTACATATTCTTGCTCCTAAATTTCTTTTTCTATTGGGTGAATTGAGGATGACTGCCCCTGTGACACCAGGCCATTTTCAGCTCTGAGAGGCAGGAACACACTTGAGCTGGATAGATCTCAGATGGTACAGCTGAAAAATCTTCAGCATTTGCAAATTTATACCAGTTTAAATGTTGCAATTCCACAATTGTAGGTGATTTTTCAATGAAAGAAAAAGGTATGCCACCACTTCCAGGGTGAGTTCTCTGCTCTTGGAAAAGTCCAAGTTCCTGCTCCGAAGCAGAAAGATGCCTGCTGACAGTGCTGAAAGCAACCACTTCTAAAACCTTTTTGACTCAGTAAACAATCCATTCTTTTCTAATTTCAGCACTGAAAACGGCCAGACTACTTTTCTTGAAACTCTCTCCTGGAGTCGCCAGCCTGCCACTCCCCCAAAATGCCAAGCCTGAACACCTAAATGGCCTGCAAACATTCAGCAAGTACACTGAAATAACATGTAAAGAGCAGCAGGGTAGCAACATAATATCCATGCCAGTCCTAAAGATGGGTTAGACCCTGCTTTTGGCACCATCCATTTCCCTTTTTCTAGAACTACTCTTCCACCAGACTTCTGTATGTTTCCTTTTATTTCAATACTGAACATCTCAGTATTAGTGAGTGAAGTTAAGGTGATGTACTTAAAAAACCAAACAACAACCCATCTTGTATTTCTTTAAATATGAGCCCCAGTTTGCATGATCTATCTGTGCAGGTGTTCTTCTGTCACAATTAGGCAGTTCCCTTCAGTCCTTGCTTTTCACAAGTATCAGTAACTCAAAAACTGTACAGAGAAATACCTTTGATGGTATCTTAAAGGTATTTCTAAAAAAATCATAAAAATTCTTGCAAAAAACATTATGTGTATTACTACAATCTTATATTTCAATGGTTCTTGTAAAATCTTTTTACATCAGTGAATATTGCATAGCACTGAATAACAAGAAATTGCTGAGCGCAGTGGAAATTCTCTATGACTTCCTTTGTTGTTCTAAAGCTCCTCTTTTGCTTGGCAATGGCAGCAAGTTATTGAGGTCTGCAAGCAGATGGTTCACTTTGTGCCGCAGAGGAATACATTAGTCCTGACTGGCAAAGCAGAAGATGGACTGTGCTGGATAAGGAAGGCTGGAATTGAGCTAAGTCATGTTAAATTAATGGATAAAGCTTTCAGAAATACCATCTTATACATGGAGCACTGCTACTTTCACAAGTTGCCCAAAGCAAAACTCCTTAGTTGAATTATTTACTGAGGGCAGAGTGAACTTTTTCTCCCCTGAGAATGGATTTCTAACTTCCATCAAGGATGCACAATCTTCAGCTATGGCACTCTATGGTGTATGAGATTGCATTGATGCTCTGCAGCCACTCTGCTCCCTGATAAATTTTGCCAGGACAATTCTGACAGCAATGAGGCCAACTATATTTTTTAGCTGCTTGGTTGATCTTGATTTTCCAGGAGATACCAGATTTGCACAGCCTGTCAGCTTTTCACAGGCTGGTGCTAGACACAGCATCATTTCCTGCCCATTAATCTTTGTCAACCAAACAAATTCAAACAGGAAGCAGGTGCCAACCTCTCCCAGAGCATCAGTTAGCACAGAACACAAGAAATATGGATGATGCCCAGTGACACAGTGAGAAAGACTCAAGGCACCTAGCATGTGTTGGCTGTAAGCTCTAACCTGAATGAACAAGATCCATAGCCCCACTTATGTTTACCATAATGACACCTCTAGTATTCAAGAAGCCCCCAGGAACTCTGTTGGCTAGCCTGACTTCTTGGAAGTGTCATGGAGCAAAACTGGTCAAAAAGGCTCTGCTTCTCATGGCAGCAGGATATCACCAGCATAAGAATCCCTGGTACCTCGTCTCTGTTTGAGTTTGGGTCTTGCACAGAGCTCTGCAAGGTGCAAAACCTCCCCACACAGGGCCACGATTAATAGCAGGATTTGGCCTGGGAAGGTGCATGAATCTTTCCCCCAGAACCAGCAGGACTTGACATCTGCAGGATTTGGCATTCCTGACTCCCTGCTCTTGTGAAGCTCTTGCCTGGAATCACCACACCCCCCCTTCCCACAACTCTGTACCTTCAAGAAGCGGCTGCTCAGAAGCCGTTTTGCCAGCAATATCAGTGCCTAAACAGATCTCCAGTCCTCCAGAGCCTGAGTCCTGCTCTGTGCAGCCACTGAAGCTGAGCTGGCATTGTCCAATTACAAAACATAAGAAGAATTTTTAAAACCAGTAAAAGGTGAAGAGAGAAAAGGGACATGCTGGAAAAGCTGGACAGTTCCATTTGAGTTCTGAGTCCATAGCCCCAGTAACTAATTTTTCAACTGTACCCTTGGCAATGTGTTAGCACTGAGCCAACAGTTGTGGAAAGAATCAGGCATCAGCACTGTGAAATAGCACTTTTCTCATAGCACAGGCTTCATAAAGTGCTGTACCAATCCTGAAAATTATATGAGAAGCAGAGAGGCTCTTTAAGCAGAAATGATCTGCTGGGTAATGGCTGCAGCATCAGTGCAAGTGCAGAGGAGCTGCCAGGATTGGAACATATCCCATTTAAAGCCTTTGTAACTTGAGTATCCAAACCCAATTCCAGGGCAGGGGAGAGGATGAGTCTCTCTGCTCAGGAAGGAAGATCTATAAAAGATCACAGGCAGGTGGGATAGAAGGGCTCAGTGATGTTAAAATTGTGTTGAAGAATGGAAGAAAAGGTAGGAAGGGCATCCTGCAGGCTGACAAGATGGGTAGGGAGAAGACTGTGTGTTGAACAAAGACAGAAAATCCAGTCACAAAGGACACTCCTTGGTGTGAGGGTAGACAAGAGCCAGGCCCTCACATTACCTGAGATGTGGGAGCAGCTCAATTTGATAAACATTTCTGCACTTCTTTTTCATTTTCATGCATTTTAATACCAATTTCTGTAATTAAATGTCATAACACTTTTATGGCATAAATTCCCTTTTTCTTCTGAAGTTTATCTCTTATCAAGGTGAAGTCCCTCTTGACATAGATTAGTTAGTGACCAACCAGTAAGCTATGGGACAGGAACCCCAGATGGTATAAAGGGAGTTATACCAAAACTAAAAAAAAAAAACCCACCAAAAACCCCTTCATTCTGTTCCTTAGGGGAAGAGGCAGAAATACAACTGCACATGTATCTACAGAGGAGCAGAGCTCTTAGAAGCTTTGATGACCTCTAACTATAATTGCTGCCATTTACAGTAAGACTTCTACACAAATATAATTTGATCAATAGGCCTTTATCTGTACAAAACCTTTCTAGAAAATCCTTTACTTGTGTCATTTTTCATATCATCCCAATTTTAGTTCCAGCTGTGCTGACAAGATGTAAGCTTGCCTGATTTTCAGGAAGTCGATGGGGAAATATTTCAAGCCTGATTTCCACATCAAACAGATTTAATAATAATAAAAAAAATAAAGGAAATAAATAGCTTTAGTCAACTAGGCAAGTTCATCACTGTAACAGACACCTTTTCTTTTACCTCAGTTCGTAATTATAGCATGTGGAATTGTCCATTGGGAGATACTTTAAAATAACTGGATTTTATGCCTTCAACAATTTCACTGAGTAACTCAGGAAGATGCCACGCAGAGGGTATCCTTTGAGAAACAGTAATTATTTCCTGAGGTCTCTCTGATAACCTTTAAAGCTTCATCCAGGGGTTTAGAAGCATACAGAAAAGCCCCAAGAAAAAAATAGTTCAGACTTGGCAAGATTTCCCCAACAGCAGCTTGTGGAAGAACCTATTACAGAATTCCAAGATGATGAACAAGAGTTCATCAACCACAAATTATATCAATCCAAAAGCTGGCAGAGGTTCCACTTAATCTATTAAAATACTTTTACCCTCATGAATGGATCATGGGGCCAGGCCACAGAAGAAAAATGAGGAATATAATACCTACTCTTACTGAGCAACCTTTGCACAGCTATTGAGCTTCAAGAGTCAGTTGCCAATAGTGTTTGTATTTTTCCTAAATTGACTGACTTGACCTCAAAAAACTCCTAATAATTGGACTAAATGAGAGAAAGGAGGCTGATGTGAAAAGGTGTCTTGGAAGTACATTACAGCTTCTTGTCAGGCTGACAGGAAAAAGCTGTTTCTGCAAACTCAGTAACACTAAGGTGATGATTGCCCTTCCCCAGTATTGAGCCGTTCTTTCCCGTGTTCAGGGCAACATGCTGCACGCTCAGTCCTGCCAGACAAGCAGTTCAGCTCAAGACAAAATATAACCCATGTTCTCAGCCTCAACCCAGGCTCTCTCAGTGATCCAGTCAAAGTTCAGACCTTGACTGGCAGGGACAGCAAGGGCTGGGGTGGCAGGCAGGAGGCCGAGGCACTCTTCCATTAGGTTTTTGTATCAGTATTGTGGATCAGTGGGCACAGGTGTCTAGATTGAAATATTTATGCTGAGGACCTGGTGCCTATACTACATCCATCATGCCATATTTCCAGCCCTAGCCCACCTTTGTAAACTGAAAGCACACCTATGGCTGTGACACATTTACTCACTCCTGAAGCAGCACCAACCTTCCAGTTTTTCCAAGGAAATCCAGACTCTGCAACCCAAAAGTACTTTGTGATCTCAGAAGTGCTGTGCTGAAGGGGTGTCTGGGCTGGGATATTTGCCGTCACATCTCCCCCCTGAGCTGAAGTAATGCAGGTGCACGCTGCAGTGCAGCTACAGCCCTGTCCAGCCTCAGCTGCTGCCAGCAGGGTGAACGTCCTCGCTGACGGAGACTCTCAGCCCAGTTGCAACACTCCTGATCCACACTAGTGACCTCCTGGGCATGGGTCCAGGGCCACCAGTGGCCTCTAAGACTCCCTTAGCTGCACCAGCAGTAGAACAAGGTAGACATTGATCAATTTATACTTTTCACTACCATTTTCCTCTCCTTGATTTTATCACACACCTTCCAGAGGGCTCCTCAGACCTCCCCCGTCTTCCTTGGTCAAACGCAGTCAGCCCTCCAACCCAATCTCCAAGTGAGACAGGGCTGCCTATGGCAGCATCTGGCAGCAGTGAGGAGGAGTGGGCCAGGAAGGCTCCACAAATGAAGCTATCCAAGGCACCTTTTTCTCTTCCCCAAACATCCTACAGTGGGAACTCCACTTCTCCCATCTAGACATCACATGGGGTCCATAAACTGTGGGTGGAAGAAAGAAGGATACATCACTACTCTTTGTCCTCCACCACAAGGGCTAGAGTGAAAACTCATCCCCCCCACTAGCAGCAGGGAGGTAAATGCACCTTTGTTTGTCCTATTACTTTTAGGCAATAACCTGTTCACATCATTCACTTCCAAGAGCAGAGAAAGAGAAAGGACAAAGAAAAAGAAAGGACATATTCAGGGACTGGATTTCCCAGCTGCAGGTTCCATAAAAAGCCTGAAGACAGATGTTTGGCAGTTTGGCATAGGTAATTTGCCTTTTTTTTTTTTTTTTTTTTTTTTTTTTTTTTTTTTTTTTTTTTGGACACATAAATGGCAACTAGATAAACTGAAATGCCTTTTGTTTTTGTGAAAATGCCATGAAGAATAGAGGGATTCTCTTTTCACTGTCATTTTGGATGCTGTGCAATTCCTATGATACAGCTACTTGGGAGCTTCTGCAGTATTACCAAGCAAATTTACTGAGATTATAATTTTTACAATAGAAAACCAAAGAATGCATTTAAATTATGAGCCTGAAATGAATATAGTATTGAAGTATATTTAAAATTGGAAAAGTAGTCTGAGACTCTCTTTACCTCAGTTTTAGTTCTATTGCAAGAAATAAATTCTAATGTTTAACTATTATTTAAAGTCCTAATGGGGTTACTTGCCATTAATTGTTGAATACAGATAATATTTTATTTATAGATAAAAATGTCTTATGTTTGTTCAGGAGTGGTAGAAAATAATAATTAAAAAAACAAAATATTCAAATAAAAGTAAAATAAATAAATTAATAATAACTGAATAATAAAATTATGTCTATATTAGTAGAAGAATTATTTGTGAATAAATTCTGCCAATAAAATATTAGTACTGTCTTCATATTTTACACTGCAAAATTAACTTGCCACTTCTGCAGTAATTCTTTACGAAAGATGTATTAAAGTCATGACAGAGTTTCTAACTAATCAAAAATATTTCACAATGGCAATGATTAAGCATTAGAAACTAAAAAAAAAATCCACCTACAGGATGACTTTACAAGAGCCAGTTTTGGTCATTGAATACACAGTGTTGGAGCCTGTAAAATATTAATAGACAACTGCTATGAAAGGATTAGCTCAGACTGTGAGCAGGTACAGTGAGAGACAAGCCCTTCATGGTGGGTCTGGGTACAACTGACAGTGTTTGTTATACTTCTGAGGTGAAATCAGAGAAGTGGTTGCCTATTTGACATTCAAAATGGTCAGGCTTTTTGTCAGAACATAAAATAAGTGGGAATAACAGGAAATTTTCCAGTTTGTAAACAGTGTCCCACATTTGACACTTTTAACACTGTAGACAAACATTATTGAATAATTCTTTTAAAATATACTTTAAAAAAAAGTAATAAAAAATCTGAAAACTAGTTTGTGATGCCTTTTTTACCCAAGAAATCTAACTAGTGTGAACAAAAAGTCTGTTCCAGCATGTGGGAGGATGGTAATAGCTTCATGAGTTTTCAATTAATGGTTGTCTGTTTTGATCTTTCCAGAGTGTCACTTCAGACAGAGTTACTGAGATGCAACAGTGGTGTCTTGTTAGTGTCGTCTTGTTATCATGCTGTTAGAGTTGCAAAATAATCCTGACCAGCTTCTACGAACTAAACTGTAAGGAGGGAAGCAGGGCTGGGTCTTGTACAAACTCTGTGACTATACTCACACAGGTTATTTTGCCACAGGAATCTCCCCTGAGAGCTGTGGTGGGTGTCTGGGTGCAAGAGGCTGTGGGTTCTCCAGGCTGCTGTGTGCTGGTGGCACGCAGATGAAGTATTTCTCTCCATTTTTGGACTGCAAAAAGTTTCTTAGGTCACTTAATATGGCTCATGCAACTTTTCATACGTCATAGAATCCGAGAATGGTTTGGGCTGGAAGGGATCTTTAAAGGTCATCTAATCCAACCCTCTTGCCCTTGGTAATAACAACTTTCACTAAATCAGGTTACTCCCAGCTCCATCCAGCCTGGCCTTGAACACTTCCAGGGATGGGGCATCCACAGCCTTTCTGAACAGCTTGTTCTAGTGCCTTACCACCCTCACAGTTAAGAATTTCTTCCTAATATCAATGTGTAAGTGTGAACTCATAATCAGTGACCTCGTATTGGGATTCAGAGAGAAGCAGAAATGCAAACTTCAGCAGAAACATCTGAGAGGCTTAACCTGCTAGAGACCACCAGGGACCAAGGCCTGCACTCACAGCTCTGCATGACCAGCCAGGGAAGGACTGAAGATGTCACGGTATGAGGAGAACTCCAGGCCTGGCCTGGGGACAACGACCCTGCTGCAAGGCAGCTCTGTCTTTGGAGAGACTTTGCATCCACCCTGTTAGAGATATGTCCATGTATCTGTGTCAGCTGAGGGAAAAGACTGCTTCTCACAAAAAGCAGTGAGTTGGGGAAGGGCTTGGTGCTGGCTGTAACACAGAAAAATCAACATGAAACGAAATGTCAGGCTAGGGCTGGAAGGTAATATTGGTTCTGTATGTGGCAATTGTAAGACTGCTGCTAGAATAGTGTGCTGCCAAGGAGGATGTTGGAGAGGGGAGATTCAAAGAAAGGACACAAAAAAAGGATCCAGAATGAGGAAGGGATTCATAGAACTGAGTTATTCAGCTTGTTTGACAAAGGGTAAGAGATCTTACAATCTTTTTAGAATGATATCTACATGTGAAAAAGTGATGGTTTGGGGGTTACTTTTACAGGCATGAATTAATGGGAAAAAGAGAGAAGGAAAACTTTAATAAGGTTTCAGTCTGCTATCAGCACTGTCTGGTGTTGCCCATTTGCTTTTTTAGTGATACAGGAGCAACACCCACACATTTCCCCTTCTTCCCTGGGAAAACGGCACAGCTCCTCCAGCCTGGCTCTTCAATTCTGCAGACAGCAGGTTACCAGGATTAAGTAGCTAGAAGCTGAACTCTGCCAGTTAAACTCAGACTTGAAATAGGACAGAATTTCCCTGAAATAAGGTAATTAACAGCTGGAATGATTTGTCAGGGGAAATGCACAGGCTCCTAAAATGAAATTAAGTGTCTTTCGAAAC
Source organism: Chamaea fasciata (assembly GCF_029207755.1). NCBI lineage: Eukaryota > Metazoa > Chordata > Aves > Passeriformes > Sylviidae > Chamaea > Chamaea fasciata. The sequence continues at coordinate 99,603,104 of NW_027094087.1, read as the reverse complement.
AGGCTGTAATCCAGTTGGAGAGAACAGCTTTATGCCCTGTTTATGCAGGAGACCAGAGTGAAAAAATACTGAAGGTGCTTTCACCTCTACAGTCTATGAAAAATACACCTGATGTTTATAGACACTTCAGTTCCTGATCATGCTGACTTAGCAGTAGTGCGCGTTCCCGAGCTGACTCGAGGCAGGATGTGGTGCTTCTCTATTTGCTACTTGTCAAATTTGACAGTTATAGGGAGGAGGGGAATGGATCACTTGCAAAAAAAAAAAAACTAAAAATGCATTTAATGCATTTCTTCACTTCTCTTTTCTAATACCAATCAGTGTAGCAGCTAGTTAAAAAAAAAAAAACAAAAAACAAAAAAAACCAACAACAACAACAAAAAACCAGCATCCAGTACAAAATTACATGCCTGTTTGGTAAAATTTTTCAAATATATGTGTGGATGTAGAGAAATTCTACAGAAGAAAGAGGTCAGTCAGATCTCAAAAACCCAGCTCTGGCAGTTTGCATTTCCTTTGGTTTCATCCCTTCTCATGTGGTGTATATGAGCAAAGCCCAGAGATCTGATGTCTGTGCCTTGGCTGACAACATGGATGAGGATGCACCCAGGAGAAATGGAACTGACATCGTGTCCTCCACTTTCTTCTCTGATCCTGATGCCTGCTGACTATGAAATGGTGCTGTAGCACTTCTGCTTTACACGTACACTGGCCAAGCCTTAATGTGCATTCAGAGCAAGCTGTTTTCCTTGGTCATGCCAGCTGCAATGCAGAGTAAAAGGAAAGGCAAACAGGCACTTAAATGGGCTTTGAAGCCCTCATTGCAATGCAGTGAGAATAAAAGCCTCTTTGCTGCCAAAAAAAAAATATATATTTTGCAGTACTATAGAGGCTCTTTCTTCACTGTATCCTCAGCTTACACTCACACTTTTACTTGTTATGTTCCCCCACAAACTGATACCAGTTAAGATGTGGCAGCATGTGTTGTCTGGTACTATTTATTACATGTCTGGCCTGGGAGAGCATCCCACTCCTCCACTCTCCTAACTCGCCTTGATCACCCATCTTCCAGCATGGAGATGGATATGACATCGAAGTGGCAAGACCTTCCTGCATCCCTCTGCTCAGCTGGGGCATGAGGCCAGATGCTGATTGGGTCAGGGGCACCAGCAGGAGCTGACTGCAGGTTCCACTTTGCACAGGTGGGTTTTGGTCACAGCACTGGCAAAGGCTGTCTCAGCAGCTTTGGCCAGGCATTTCCATCACTGGGCCTTTGCCTTTCTCCCCTCATCCTGTAAGCTCCTCAGGTGTGGGGGTCTTTTCCTGTGCAATGCACAGAATTACACCAAATAACAAATAAACAGTCTATAACAATCCATGTTGCTCTATTCGTCCCCTGGCTGCACACATAGCTCCTCTACTACTTGATGTTTGTCCACGTAGTCAATCCAAGCAGGTTCCTGAGCACAGGACCACAGATGTCTACCCTAACCTGCCTGGCTCCCATTGCAGCTGAGTGAGCGCTCCCCAGAGCTGCTTCAGTTAGTCTGGCAGTGAAAGCAGCAGGGTGGCCCTGGCTAGCAGGCAGTGTGCCTACAGCCACCTCCATCTGCCAGCCAGATGGTGAACTGGCACAAACATGGGCTGTCCCACAGCAGGCAGCCCTGTCTCCCAGGGAAGTTCCTGGGCATGCTTCATTTTTGAGTAGAGACATGTGTCCATGGTCAGCATGCCCCTGAATCCATAGCTCCAACACAGGCAGTGTCTGTCCACAGACTGTGCATAGCTGCACCCAGGTCCAAATGATGTAAACTGTTTTTTAGAACCAAGCTGGGTTGAACTTGAAGCCCAAAAGGAGTGGGAGGTAAAGCAGCATCATATCCATGTTATTGCTTTCACTCCTCAGCTGTTCCAGAGACCAGAGTTGTTTCTGACATAATTAGGGCTCTACTGCTCTGCCTACAGAGCTCGTGGTACAGTCCTTGTGAAGAAACCTTGACAGCAGTTATCCTCTATTGCCAGTAGATTTCTGCAATCATACCCTTGGCTTTTCCTTCATTTACTGAAGAGGATGGAATAAGAAAGTGGATCTTTATACTGCACAAAATATATCAGAGCACTGGGAGTAGCAGCTCAAAAGCAATCGATTTTAACTTTATGGGCAACATTTGAATAACCAACTGGACAAAAATCTGTATTTAAGTAAGTATTCCCAAAGTCTATAAGCTTTATATTCCTGGAAGATTTTGCTTTTTGGAATTCTTATTACTCAGCTTTGTACCTGAGGCTGAGAAGCTAGATGGAAAATATAAGGTAGTCCTAACTTTTTTTTATATAATTCTAAATTATGGAAAACATAAGCTTTCTCTTGAATAATGCTTGCACCACCTTTTTCCAAGCAGCTGCACAAAATCATTAGACTTCCCAAAATTAATATGTTTGCTCAACTTTGGAAAAAAAAAGAATTTGCCCATATCAGCATTTTGTTGCAGTAACTTAAAAATTATCTCCAAATGTCAGATTCTACATGTTGATTAATAGCAAGCAATTTTACCTCGAAACTGTCCAGTTTTTATTGTAAAAGTACGTAGGTCTTAGTGGAGGACTTGAGTTCATAATGAAATCCAAAAATGCAGATTTAGTTATTTTGCATTCTCAAGCTGTCTAGGCAGTTGAACTAGTTTCTCGGAAAAGCAAGCTCAGGTTTGGGAGATGAAAATCCAACCACAAGATGGCATCTCGTTCTCACAGGAACACCCAGCAATGGACAGGAATATTGCTGAAAACAAAATGAAGCAGTGAAAGGCATTTCAATAATACAAAACCATTTTAGACAGAACATTTGCTCATAGTGCTGCCCAGAATAGGGCTGGCATGAGAATGGAGTAAAATATGGAGCAACAAGCATATCTTCCTCTCACCCCACCCAAACTGTAGTTGTGATCTAATGTTTTTAATTGCTGTAATTGAAACAGAAAAAAAGAGTCTGAATCCACCATGAACATAATGCAGGCACTTCGGGGCTTTTAAAGGGAAGGTGGATAACTAAAACTGGTTTGAGAACCTTTTGAGTGTGAATTACTCCAAAAGATAGTCTGTGGTTGATGTTCTTAAGAGGAAAAACTTTGTCTCTCTCATGGATGAGACAACCCTTTCCTATAAATCTTCATTTCCAGTACATGCATAATATCTGTGGTTTGTTTCCAGTTATCAAAGAGTGATGAGACACAAAGCTATGGGCTCAGCTGAGAATTACTTCTGTAATATCACCACAGGGAAAATGTGACTGGCTCTGGAATTGATATAGTATGAAAGCTAAATTTAAAAACACACACATTGTAGCTGACACTGCAGTTTAAAACAGAAGGCTCTAAAACATAAATGTCTTTTATTTCTTATGTGTCCTATTAAGTAGAACCTTTGCAGTCTCAAAGCACTGTATTAATTAAAGACGTGTGTGGGTCCTCTCTGGCCTCAGACATTTGTTTTTCCCTGAGTTTTTCCATCTGCACCAGAAGCTGTACCCCAGGGACACCGGAGCCTTGAGGAATGTGCCCCCAAGAGCAGAGGGAGAGAAAAGGCAGCAAGGTTCCCTCCAGACTGCCCTCTGCTTCAAGGCAGCAGCAGCAGCACATTCACCACCATCTGGTTTCAACTAGGGTTTAAACAGGAGCCATGAGATGAGGGGCATGGTAGAGAAGAAGCACTTGCCTGCTTAGCCAGAAGCTGCCTGAAATCTCCCTCTTGGCCTGGGTCATGCCTCTGTGTGCTGGTGGTGGATGAGGTTACAGGTAGCCCCAAGAGCAGGGGAGTGGGGCTAAGCGGACAAAAAGCAGATGAGCTGAGAGGTGGATGGAGTGACCTGTGATATCCCCAAAACCAGCAGCCTCGGGCAAGAGAGCGTCTTGTAAATCATGGTCCTTCCAAAGGCAGTTCCTCTAAGGGTGCATGTATATAAGACCTTGCTCAGGCATGCTGCCCTACTTGCTGCTGCTGTTCTGCTTGCTGTGAAGTGAAATATCTTGCAAATGTCCTGTAAATCATAATCTAAGTCAATACTGCATCTGGCTGAAACTGCAGTGAGAGTTTCAAGAGTCAGGCTGCTGTCATGCGTATTGGATTGACAGCACCTCTTCACAAAATTTTACATGGGCCCTCTAATGACCATGAGAGGTCACGAACCCACCACAATGGCTCATCAGGCAGACAGCACCATGCTCCCCAGTAAAATACTGAGACTTCAGCTCATCTGCTCAACCGTGAATATTGACTGCTGAAGCACATTTGTCCTGCTGAAGGCTTTCACTAATGCATTGGACAAGTATCCTGCTGCAATTTTCTGGATCTAAGAATCCAAAAGTCTGAAATCTAAGAAATAAAAGTGCAGTCTCTTCAGCTGTGGCGTGGAGAAATGCCTCATCAAAGTTCTCCCAAGCTCTGCCCCTTCTGTAGCTGTGTATGGGACAAAATATTAAATGAATGATTGTGTATTTTTCCCATGTTTATTAATGGGAGGAAACAGTTTCCAAAGCTTTGCCTGTTCTTGAATAGAAAGAACCATGCAATAAAAAAATTTAAAAACAATTATGACAAGAGTTCAGGAAATATCAGGCAAAATATAATTGAAATTGTCCTTTTTTTTCCCCCCACATGGTATTCTGTGTCATTTTTATCCAGCCTGTTTAAAAATGGATCTGTTCTGTTTGCAGTGGGAAAACAATAGCGTAGACAATTTACTCAGAACAATCACTTATTTGAGATCTGTTATACTCAGAGAGCTCCAACAAAACCTGTGTCATCACAGAAGCTAATGAATGCTATAACAGATCTTCACACACAGAATGTGACCTTACTGACACTCCACTGCCATCTGAATAGATGAAAAAATACTTTAGGACACACTTCAGAGCTGAGAGCATCTTGCAAGAGCTTCCACAACTTAAAACACCGAATCAAAGGGGATTTTTTATTAATTATGAAAATTGTACTCAGAATTATTAATATTTTTGTTTCTGGTACTGTGGCTTAATTTCAGCTTTCTCCTCAGCACTGCTTTCTCCCAGGAGAGTTATGTTCCATCTTGTGCTGCACCAAACCCCTGACATTTGGAGAAAAGCCCACACTGAATGCCACTATGCTGGCAGAGCTCCCCAGAACTGAATCTTGCGCAGGTAGACATGGCTGTTTTGCCTACATACCATGAGTCTGAGCTTCCCAAGCCAGAGAGGAAGCAAAAATGAGCCAGATTTGAAATCCTTGCACATGGTCTTGCCAGCAGCTCCTCCATTTACTAACACTTGAGAGCTGGGACTTCTCAATAAAACTGTTTAGCCCTGAAGATTACCCCTGCTTCCACCTCTGTTACCAAATCTGGGAGCACACTGGAGTTCTGGTGACTGATCTAGAGCAAGCACCAGCAATGAATTGGAGTCCCTTCTCCACCCTAATTCCCACTGACAGAATGTTCCAATAACAGCTGCAATATGTCTGCAGGTAAATACAGGTGCAACTTCAGCTTACATAGCTTACATGGAATGTTTTCCCAGATGTTCAGTATGAGCCCATGTTCTAAAAGACATGTTACATACATAGAATATAATATATGCAGGCTTCTCAGACTCCAAAATGAGTGGATCTTCACTAAGTTTATCCAAATAATTCAAAGAGATGAATTAAATAAGAAACACAACCTTAGTAGGTCTTCAAGTTTAAACTGGGTCATCTAAGATAATTCACACAAGTCCCAATGCTCCTTTTCTGACCATTATGCTTTTGCTATTGAACATCAGCCTTCCTGGTGAGTTCTGTGGTTAAAAGATCTTCCCATTCATCATAAGTCCTGTCAAGAGAGCCCTCTTGACTTTCCCGTTATGCCCAAATTCTCATGTGGCTCCACATGCTGCAATATTCCACAGACTTGTGACAAGCACACAACCAATACTATGCACAGTGAGAATTCCCAGGGCCCAATGCAGTCATGACATCCAGCCTTTACCTTGGGCTAGAGTTAGGTGTGATTTAGAAGTTGTCAGAGGGGAGGGGAGGGGAGGGGAAGGGAGGGGAAGGGAGGGGAAGGGAGGGGAAGGGAGGGGAAGGGAAGGGAGGGGAGGGATGCACAGTACAATCTTGGTAATTCTGCCTGTTTAACTCCACATTTCATATTGGTATCACATCAGTATGTTACAGATTATAGTGAAAATCTGAGAAGCTCCAGACCAGAAGACCACATTTCCTGCCCATGGCAGTAGCCTGTAAACATATACTTATTTAATGGGACCTCAGCTTCTCACCTAAAAAGCCACCCTCCAGACACATTTTCCTTTACAGATGTTTTATCCAGACACTTCTTCCTAGAGAGAGCTTGTATTTTCCCCTCCTTATGCATCTGTCCATTTGTCGTACAAGACTTGCAAAGGTTTTAATATTTGTTCTGTTTTTACATGGTCCATAAGCACATTATTGTGACATAGAATAAGTGTTTCAGTTCCAATTGCGTATAGCCTGGGGACAGATCTGGACACAGATGCATCTCAGAAATATTCCAGAGGCTGACAACACTTACTGTGTAGTTAGCAAGAAAATTTTCTACTTACAGTAGATCCTTCCCAACTTAGCTGCAAAAATTATTAGAAGAATGGGATTTAGGAGATGGTACAAATGCTATTGTAATGATCAAAGAACATTTTAAGCCGTAAGGTGCTTGAGGATTGCTCTGGTTCCACAATGAGTGGATCTAATTAATTAGTAAAATCAGTAACATCTCTTCAAAAGGATGTAAGGAACCCTTATCAAATGAGTACTGGTGGCATCAGACTGTACTACAGATCAATTGGCCTTCTTAATCTTCTGTTTTTTCCTACGGAACAAGGAAAGGGAGCACCACACTGCCAGTAACAGAAAAATAAATCCAGTGCTGAGACTGTTTTGCCACATCCACAACAAACAGTTAAGGAGATAAAATTATGTCAAAAGACCACTGTAGATGGAAAAGAAGAGAGCTTCTCTCTGTTTCATTTCCAGCTGCCACTCCTATGAATTCATTTCAGTGTTCAGAATGCAGTTTTCAGTGCAAGGTGCAGGTGCTGCACCGAAGTGGTGGTGAGGATCTCCTGTATGATGCCCAAGGGATGGATGCATGGACAGCTAACTGTGCAGACATCTGCACTCACAAAACCAGCCTGGGTCTACTGAACACCACTGGACACAAAAGGAAGAAGGAGACCAAGAAGCCCAGTGCTCTCATATCTGAAAACAAAGTATGAAGTAATTTCATTGAAACCCTGATTCAGCCTCTAAGCATCCAGATTGTATTTGCACAGTGCCTAACACACCAGGTTTTGGAAGGTTTAGGGACCAGAAAATAACACTATTTTTTTTTCTAGGTAGGATTTAAATAAGCATTATAGAACTCTTTAGCAAATTAATTTATTTATTTACTCAGCATTAATATGCTGGGTAGCTTCCTTGACTAAATTAATATGACCTAATAAAAACATCCAAATGTTTCAGATGACTCTGTGAGCCTTAAAAGAGGATTATCATGTGACCATACTATTTAAGCATTTTTCAGGCACAATTAAGAAAACAGTGATTGGAAAAGCATCCCACTTGGGACAGATAACATTTATATGGTGTGTGGGCTGATGGAAGATTTAAAAGTGCTGTTTGTTATGCTACAGACAGTTATGAAACAAATGATCTGGCTCTACCATAAACTGTTAAACTGAAAACATGCCAGAGGGAGACAGCTGCCAGTACATTAAAAAGTCATTTTCTCAGACAACAAAGACTTAAACCAATCATTTTATAAACATATTTCTTTACCCAACCAGATTTTGGTAATTCTAATGGTTCGCCTACTGCATGGAGAAATAAAGTAAGCCTTTCCTCAGATGATTTGTCAGGAATTTCCAATTCGGAAGAACAGATGGTTTTAAAAAACTCAGCAAGGATAACAGAATTATCAGGCTTTCAACTACAAAATCCATTCTTTCTACACATGTTTAAAATGGAAGCAATGCATATCACAAACCTCTGACCACAGCCAATCCACAGTTTGCATTTACATGATAACAATTCCCAGTGTTGAGGATCAAACTTTGGAGTAATTTTCTCCAGATTTGTGACAAAGATTTTGGATTATAAATTAAAGACATGGCCAAACTTGCCATTGGTTCAAATTTGGACAACCCTATTAAACTGCTGAATGTAGGGATTTACATAGCATAAGGACTCAAAGCCACACTTTCCAAACAATCTGTGACATATTTCATCCTGACTCTGGTGACTGCCTGGACAAGTCTTAGGGAAATTGGGCATCCAGACAAAGGTGAGAGCACTGTCTTTTCCCAAAAAATTTTTGTACTTTCATACCATCACCCAAACAATTATTCCTGGATTCCCCACTTCACTTCTGATATCACGTCTGTGACCCTCAGCCAGCTAGGGAAACCAGAGATCCTGAACAACTCTGTCCTTCTGCAGACGCATGTTCAGTAGCCAAGAAAGTAAAAGTAGAACTTAAGTGTAAAAATCTGAATTCCCAGCTCTCATTTCATTTCATTTCATAAAATAAAATAAAATAAAATAAATTCAACACCAATGTGACCCATTACCTAGACTGCTGTGAGTCCCAAGAATCATGAGTACTGAGGAGACAAGAAATCTCAAGTTCACTAATTCAAGCCATGGAATTAATGACAAGAGAATGTGATGGCTCTACAACCCTGTTAATGTCCATAATTCGCTAGATAACATATATTCATTCACTTTGCCTTTCACATTTGTTCAGTGAGCCATGTTCTGACAGAACTATTGTCTCTGGTTTTGTGCGAAAATTATTTTGCCAGTTACTTTTCTAAAAGGTACAGTTCCCGGCATTGTTTTATAGAAATTATTTTTCTTTTCTTTTTCTTTCTTGCTGTTCTTCTCTTTCTCTCTTTCCTTCTCATCTTCTTTCCCTTCTTCCATCCTTTTTTTAATTTCTTCTATTTTTTCCCCCCCTTCTTCTCCCCTTCCTTCCCTTCTCCCTGTAACTAAAATCTTAGCCTACTGTGGAAAAAAAATGAAAAATTGCCTGCATGGATTATAAAGACCTAGAAGCCAAACCATAAGGCAAAACTCTTTTGTATTTATTTCTAAATATCATAATTTGGGTCCAGGTTTCTGTGGGTTTTGAAAACATGGAACTGATAACAAGGTCACCACTAGGATTTAAATCCATGGCTCTCTTTACAGCACAGAACTGAGAGTGGCAGGTGGCAGCCATGCACAGACACAATCTGTTAAAGCAATAATAATGATCACCACTCAGCATTCCTCTCTCTCTGGAAGTTGCAACACTAATGAAAATGTAATCTGATGTATTTTAAATATGTCATTACTAGGAATTTCTAAGACAAGTCTAACAGCAGTGGCTGCATCCACCAGCAGCAAGGCCCACAGCTTCTGCTTCCCAAGAGATGGCAAGGCACTGGCTCCACTCTGCAGCAAAGGGAGAAGAGGGAAACCACATTCTGCCTGCCTGGTGAATCTGCCTTTTTCTGATATGGACCCTGCATGTCTGGCTCTGCCTAGTTCTGGAGGCATCAGCCCTGCACAGGTGGGAGAGTGTCTGTGCTCCCATCCAGGAACAAAGAGTGTCCCAAACCCCAAAATTCACCCTGAACCTCAAAGCTCACCCTGAGCCCCAGTCAGGCACAGCCCCTTAGCACAGTGGTGTCCCTGACATTCCTCCCCTAGCCAGGTGCTGCTCATCCCAGCTGAGCAGGATGATTCAGCACTCAGTAGAAGGTAAGTGGAGATGCTGCCAAAGTCTCCAAAGTGCCAATATCTACACTGGAGAGTTATTCAGGGCTCCCAGCCAGTTTTAAGCCTGCACACATCCATCATCCCCTCCTCAGTCCGGCAATTTCAGTCTGGAGCTGCTTTAAGATCCAAAACTAACGTAGTGCCTGTCTGTACCTAGGACTGGCTGGATCTGCAGTGAGGGTTCAGGCAAGTCAGTGTCAGTAGTCCTGCATCCCTGACCTACAGCCCTGTCATTCCCAGGCATGCCAGGGCTCCCATGGGTGGCACAATGGCAGGTCCTGGCACACAGAGAGCTACTGGCTCAATGCTCCAGTACACACAAATGAGTACAGCAATAACGAGTCAATGGGAGCATCAGTCACACTGTGACATGGAAATGTTCCCACGTTGGGCTAATGTGTAAGCTCAGAGCTCCTCAGCTCTAAGGGGGGACCTCAGCAAAGTGTACAGTGGGGAAGCATCAGATCTAAACATGCACACCTTGGTCTTAAATGAAACTTGCTGTGGAATGTGCCAAGTCACACAGAAAGGATCTTTTAAAGCACGTCAATCTTAAATTAGGAGATTTTCTCATGAAAGTTGTTTTGAGCACACATATAAATGAAAGATAGGAAAGGAAAAAAATCTTTTATTCTCAGTTTCTTAGTAATTTCAACCTAATCAATTAAATCAGCATAAATTACAACAATTTCCAGTTCAGACTCCACCTGGTTTGTGTGATGTTGTACATTGTCAGTGTAGATAGAATTTTCCCAGGAAGGAACAAATGAGTGCACTGTACAGTCAATAACAATCTCTCAGACACTGATGTGTGCACACACTTTAAGCTCTTGCTGAGCATGGGTTTGTGACACCAGGCAGCCCCTGAGGCCAAGTCAGACAGTGAAATGATGGTTGCACACGCTACTCTGAGCCATCTGCAGTGGCATTCTCCTCAACCAGTGACTACCCTTTTCCTGACGACTTTCTAGAAAAGAAACAGGAAGGTTAGCCTCACAATAAATGTTTACAAAGCAAGCATTCCTGTTCTCATTTTTAAATCACTGTTTACTCATACTGTCCATCCTTCTCATGGTGATAAAATTGATGTTTTTCTTCTATCTGCACTGGCATCACAAGTAGTTTCATCCAGCTGCCTATGAAGAGATAATCTTTATTCTTGATTGTGAACAAATAAGGTATCTAAGAGAGAGCAGCCCAGCTCTCTGTTTCCTTCGGAGGTATACAAAACTGTATATTCTGTATGACAGTTCTAAATGCAATATTCTTAGGTGCAAGGCCTTCTTTGGGGAAAATTAAGCTGAGACCTTCATTTCCATCTCTTTTCTTCAGACAGTATTTTTTAACCAATATATATAATAGACACCCATTTGAGTAGCCACCTTCACCTGTCAGCCATCACCTCATCCAAGCCACCTCGGCTGCTGTATGAAATGAGGGCAATGTGGGGAAAGAGCAGACTAGCTTAGTTCATCTGTTAAATGTGCTCTCTTAAAGAGAAAATGGTGAGGCAAATTATACCTAAATAGCACCTAAGGTAGTCTCTGCAAGCCACAGTAACCCAGGTACACTGTGCACATAGGAGAGTGAGAAATCTTCTGAAAACTTGTGCACAGAAGTATCTCTCAAAGCAGGCATCTGTGATGGGGAAACCACTGATCTCTAGCTTTGGACAACCATGCTGCTTTCCTGGTTTTGCACTATTTGCATTTTCAGCTACTTAGCTGTGATGAATTGTAATGGGAGCCATTCTGGGTAACGCAAGTGAGAGTGGGCTGAAGCAGGCAAGCTGCTACATAAATTGGGCTGTTTGTTACAGCTTTTAAGTTTCTTAAACAGCCACACTGATGAAATGTTGGTAACCATCTGCTACAAACATTCCTAAATAAATAAAAACCAGCCTAAATATTTCCTGGCTTGTTGCTCTGTTTCAGGCATGGGTCTCTTGTCTGAGGAACCTTTTTAAATTTACCTGTAGTTTATGCACAGGCCTGATTTTTTCAGACTGTTTAGCTACCTGGAGGTGATTTCACTACACTGTTCTTTGGTACCCGTCCATGCAAATTACTCATGACTGAATGGAGAGGGAATATGCGTAATTCTGAAGATGATGATGATTATTGATATTATTTATCAGTGTCAAAGCAAACTGTTAAACTTTGAATTCTTCATGGAAGACCGGTTAGAGAGATTAATTTTAAGCTTTCTTTACATCAATTTATTCTGCAAATCTGAGCAAGTGGGACAAACTTGATCTCCTTACAGAAGGAAGAGATTTTAAAGCATTTAGAAGCTCTGTCCAAATTTCAGCTGTGTTTGGCTTTATAGAAATAAGAGACAGAATTTTGAAAGTCTGAATCTTTAGTTTTGGCCTTACATCAAGATAGACTGTGTTTTACACAACACTTCTCATTTCAATGCATCCTATTTAATGCTTCCTCTCTGGCTTGTGATCACATAATATCTCTTTCATTTCTATAACAGATGTGTGATGGAAAAAATATTATTATGAAAACTGTACTAGAAATAAGCTATTGGATACTTCTTCAAGCATCTACCACAATAAATGTTACTTGTTGACTGTCACTATCATTTTGCACCAGACTGCCCCAAGGAAAAATACTGCTCACTTTCAGATCCACTTTCCTTTCTGATACCTCTGTCTCTGCAACAAAAACTGCGTCCAAGCTAAGAGTGCTCTAAGCAAAAGCCACAATTTGGGGAGAGTGTTTGAAGATATGAAGAAGATATTATGAAGATATTCATATTATGAAGATATGAAAGGACTTCTTGAAAGCTAGATTTTTCTGTTAGAACATTACTTTCTGGCAAGGGGTAGTTAAGGTTTCAACATGATTTTATAACTCCTCCAACACACCAAAAACCGTGCTTTTTTCAGACATCTTTTCTCTTTTATTGATGATCTATATTGAGTTATCTCTTATGTGAACAAGACTTCTAAATCAACTGGTGAGATGTAATGTAGTAGAAATGTCTTTTAATTCTTTTTTTTAGATTTCAGTTATTCCTTTTCCACTAGAAAACTAGATCAAATATGAGCATAGCTGTACTCTTTTGCACAAACATCTTTTTATTTCTTTTCTTACTTCCACATGATTGCAATGCTTCTGAAAGCTGCCAGGATGCATTAAAATCATTTATGAATTTGTAATAAGGGTCTTGGGCTCCACACAGCAAGTATTTTGCAGTAGAAAGGATACATTGCCAAAGGATTCATCCTTGTTAATAGCATACTCTGTACTTGTGAAACACTGGCCTTTCAGACTTGAGCAAATAATTGAATGTCCTTTTGGCTCAGTTCCACTAATGACCCTCTGGAATAGCACAGAATCCTAAAGTCAGAGTAAATGGGGTCCTTTCTTACTGGGACAGTCTTCTAAGGGCATTTGATATCCTGCTGCATTAAATAAATCCTGATTAAATAAAAAGTGAGGCTTGCACTTGAACAAAGTGTTCAGGGAGGCAGGAGAAGATACACGTTTCTTTTACAGTGATTTGAAAAAAGTATTAAGATTGGCATTAACGGAGTGAGAGTGGAAGTGTCTCTGTCTGTGTGTGAAAGTACCGGAAGAAGCAGTTGGATGTGTTAAAAAGTTATGTGGAGAGAGAGGAAGAACAAACTTACCTAAAGATAAGGCATCAAACAAGACAAAGAACAAGTCCAGGGACAAAAAATACACAAAGGCAACACACATTAATGAAATTCATTGATTTGTGAAGAGTGAAACAATATAGTGAGGCAAAGTATCCCAAACACCACTCCCTCCTAGAGAATATAAAAATCAAGTTCAAAATTAGTTCACTTGCCAACCAAGAAACCCAGAGGCACAATGAAGAATAACAGACAGCATCCTTAACACATGATCTTGGCCAGACCAATTAAACACACACATTTTGGTATTTTCCAGTATGTGGATGTGAAAGCATGAAAAGAAAACAGTCAACAGTTTACAGAGATTTTGTTTATAAAATCACATTCCCGTTCCATGAGACACTATGCTGAGCTTTATCACACTCATTCCATATGCACTCTAGTTCTTCAAAATCTGTCAAAACCTTGAGTTCCTGGGTAAATGATGCACATATTCCCCTGGCAGAGATGTTTTCTATCACTGCTGTTCTGCAGCTTTGTGGAAGGCCGAGGGTTGCACTGCAAAGATTGGCTTCAAAAAGCCATGGCAATACAGGTGGTCTAGGCAGCTTGAATGAGAATTCACATGGATAAAATTGTCGCAAGTGGACACAGCCAGCACAATATCTACTCATCATTTAAATCCTTCTTGAGCCTTTAAAACTAGACAGTAAATGGATTACAGGCCTTGACTGTTCTAGTTTCATCATCTTAAAACACTTCAGCCAAAGAAGAAAATGGCAGTAAATGAAGACCTTACAGATTGTGTAATCCCTTTATGGTGGCAGAACATGCAGTACATTTTGTTTAAAACAACAGAGGAAGTTATACTGAGTCTTCCACAATGATTTGAAATGAAAGCTTAGTGTAATACTATAGAATCAGTGTGGAAGTTTCGGAGATATAGGAGTTTGACTGTAACACAAAAAATTCTGGTTTCAGGTTGCCATCTCAGAGTCAGAGCAGTTTCCAAATCTTCATGAAAAGTTTCTGTGTGCTGAAAATTAAGACTCTTGCTATGGAAGTCCATATCTCTTGGCTACACAAAGCAATGTGCCAGTTTGGGAAAGTCAGAAGTTTGAAACTGGATTATCTCCTTGGTGCAAAAGGCAGTACTTCCTAAGATATGTTAGACCAGTCTCCACACACAGATCAAGAGGTCTTACAGATCACCAGTTGGGCCTGTCTCAAAGCAAGGATAGAAGTAGACATAGATTCCCAAACAAGAACTTCAGTGGATTTGGGATGACCAAACCGTGTACCAGAAAACCCGTTGCAGTGTCTTCCTCTGAATGTGTCTGACTTCCCAGGTGTCCTATCCAAAGTCATGCCCCAGTATATCTAAAAAAAATTCTTCATCCTGGGAAATATTGAGTAGTTCTGCACAAGTCTGTCCAGATACTCCTTGATGTGAGGGGATGGATACAGCAAGCACATTAACCTGCAGCATCAGCCCCTTCAGAAACGGCAGTGGGAGCAGCTGCTTTCTTAGGATTGCCAAAGGATGAGCAAGATATACGTGAGATGTGGTACTGAACAACTCTTTAAAGCATTGATGCAGTCTCAGAAATCTCAGCCTCCTCTCCTTTCCTCTCTCCATTTCTCCCAGCCACTTTTTTGTGAGGCTAAAAATTCAGGTTTCCTCACACACTTCCTTCAGAAACTGTTCAGTTCTTTGCTGCACTACAGCAGAGTTTGTAGCAGTGGACCTGGAAGAAGCATTAGCAGTCATAACAACTTCTTCATAAATGTCTGCAGTGCAGTTTTTTTCTTCACTTCTGGGGCCTCTGAGCACTACTCCAATACAAACATGGAAAAGCAAAAGATAAGAACATGACCTAAATAAGAGAGAAATCTGCTCACTAGCCCAACACAGCCAATGCTGCCAGCTGGTTCGTGCATGTCCTATTCAAATGGCTCCTGTGTCTTGCACCAGGCTGAGGCCAATAAATACAGTAGCTAAGAGGAAGCCCCCACTGACTGGCATGTATCATACTCCCTTGCCTCATTTCTACATATCCAGATACTTTCAAAAGCATGTTTCTATTTTCCAAAGCAAAGGAGATGTGTAAGGCATGGTTTAGACTGTAATTCTCATAATCAGGCTGCACACTTCAGCCTCAAACTATTCCTTCAACTCTGAAAACTCAGCTTCAGGGATAAACCTCCATGATGATCATTTTGGAGCTGTGCCTATCACACATGTGACCTGACATCTGTGTTCCTGAGAGCCATATGTGCCTGTTGAGAACCAACTGTGTTTAAAGGAAGAAGACAGGCAAACCTGTAACCCCTACAAAGAAAAGACAGAGGAGTAAGGATATCAGCCATGATCTGATGATTCAATAGCACCTAGCAATTAGGCTACTAGATTGCACATAACAGTATTTCATCAAGAAGGATTGCTCTGTGTTAAAGAAAAAAGGAGCATAGCAATGAAAACTGTCATTTGTGGTCTCATTTATGCTTCCATTGGTTCCACTGGGATCAGTGCTCTGCGTGAATCATAATGGGACACTGATAGCTTGGCCAATGCTCAGACAGCACATCAGGGAAGGGAATTGCATACAGTAACGTAACATCCTGTTTGGAGGCTTAAGAGGCAAAAATCCAGCAGTAATCACTTCCAAGGGTAGTAACTCAGTTCTTATTGCCTTCATAATGACTCCACAGTTATTCAGTCAATGAAAATGTAGCCTGATATTGAGCATCAAGAAGATAAATTAACAGTAAAACGAGTCCTACTCACACATCCATGCCCTACTTGAGTAGAGGACTGCAAAAACACAGCATATACTCTTAAAGTATGTTGCCCTCCTCTGCAGGGTGCTGAGGTGGCTGAAAAGGAAGCAGCAGCAAACCCTTTCTTTACTAAATACAGTGTGAAGAAAAAAAACCTGCTAAAATTTAGTAAGCAAAATTTCCATTGGAATTAATGAATAGTTCATGTTATAAAGTTCATGTTACCCATCATTTTGGCTGAGAGTGAAAACACAACAAAATTATTTTAAGAGCTTCAGATTTGGCAATAACAACATGCATGAAGTGCCAAATGCCAAGAGGTTGGTCTTATTAATTTTTGTATAAGACCCAATATTCCAGACAAAACAACTATAATCTGATTAACTAAAAGCAAACAAACAAACACATTAAAATCAACACAAACCATACCAGTCAAACCCAAGAATATTTAATCTTGTTTGATGTAAGCTTCCTTCCTGCCTCTCTCCCCAGCTCCAGGCAGTTCTCTTCTGTGTCTCAAGTCATGTTGGAAATAACTTACAAAGCAAACTCTTGGCTGAGGACCCCAAATGTCTTATGGTCAATGAACATATCCCCCAAAGACCTGCCTTACATCTAAAATGGAATACAAAGGATTCTACAGCTACACAAAGGATTCTACTACTATAGCAGCTAAAAAAAAAAAAAAAATCCATCCAAAATAAATCAGGGGATTATCATCAAGCTGGACATAAGACAATGAACAAAAGCTAATGAACAGAAGACTCACTGTGTCATGTCTAATATTAGACTGCATTGGCATTTGCACTGTCATGGGTTTTTGGAATACTCAAAGACATATTATTGTTGCGAGCAGCATATATATCTTTATCAATTTGATAATTAGAGCTAGTTTAGTACGTTGCTAATTCAATGGGTAAGTGACAGAATAATTTCATACAGGAACAAACGATGGAGTCGGTATTAAGAGGAACAATTAGTGCAAATTGTAACCCTGAAAAAAAAAGGGAACAGCAAGCCTTCTGAAGTTCCTGAAAGAAACAGCACAAACAGAAGGGACAGCGTTACCTGTGTCACTGTCCCCCAACACAGGTGCTCAGTCCTGAAGCCAACTCCCTCAGTCACCCGTACAGCCACAACCAGCCTTGTTGGCAATATGAGATGCAGCAAAGCGCCAGCCTTGGAAAAGAGATGGGAACACAGAAACCACAGAATGGAAGGAGAGGGTGGGAGAAGTTGGTGTTTAGATTATCTGGAACTGAGATGGAATCATGCCTTAAACTGCTTAAAATAAGCAGGGTCATTTTGAGAGAAATGTGTTAAGGAATGATTATATGAGTGACAATCCTGGCAGGCTTGAGAACATTGCATCCTCAGTCTGAAACAGGGATGAGGAGGCAGGCTGTGGAAGACAGAGAGCTCCTGCCAAGTTGGACCTGGCTAGAGTTTCCACCAGTGCTTCCACCATGTACCACCGGTCTCACACACCTTATCACCTGAAACTGCACATAGCAGAATGATTCTGCCCAGGAGACATAAGGAAGAAACTTTAGGTTACAGTCTGAAGAAATCCAGACAAGTAAAAGAGAGAAGGGAGAAAAGTAGTGGAACAATTGCCCTTGTATCACTGTATGAAATTATACACTGTAAATGAGCAGTAAAATCTGGCAAAAAAAAAAAAAAAAAAGAAAAGAAAAAAAAAAGAAAAGAAAAAAAAAAGAAATACAGAATTGAAAAAAGAAAAAAAGCTGAAGCTTCAAGACATTAAGCCACCAAAACACAGAAATTTCTTGAACCATCTGGGTAGTTTGATTTCAATCAATTATGTCTTTGCAAAATGGGTGGTTTGATCCATGTGCAGAAATATTTCACTGAGCTGGGAAGTGACAAATCATAACACAGGTCTGATGTAACTCCTTCAGAAATTCATTTTGGAGCTCCCATTACCATAATGATGCTAATAAACTGGAAGTTGCACAGAGGAAGAGAAATAAAAGTTGGTTGTTGGCTTAAATTATGATTTAGAAGGTCTCAAAGCCCCTGAAGTGTACATGCACTCAGAGAATCATCAAATCCATGAGACTGAATTCAAAGATGAGCAAAACGCTGATTAGGAGAGAGATTGTTTATGAAAGTTTTCTGAAAAACAGGTTTTTTTAGTCCATGGAACAACCTCACAGAAAACAAGCAGAAATGCAAAGCCTGGCAACTGCTGAGGACAAAGTAACACCCAGGTGTAAGGGTAGACTCTCTGAGACAACAGATACACCCACAACTGTTCCCGTGCTTGATGAAAGGCAGGTTAACATGAGAACGGGACAGCTGCTCAACGAACATTAAATGTGACAGGAACAAGCCCCTACAACAGCAGCCCTCATTTTCTACATGACCTCTAATACTGCAATTGCCTGATCCATTCAACTTGGCTTCACACATGCCTCCTTGTCCTCATGCCACTTCACTCGTAAAATTATAACCTCTTCTATAAAATCAGGAATATATCTGCCGTTTTCTCAAGTACAATTGACTATAGCATTCCTTGAAACGCCAGAAAATTGGCTTTTCTTTCAGACCATGAACATTTTTACACAAAAGCATTTCCAGACCCCGTTTTAGCTGCCATAGCCGTTTCGTTGCCAGAAGAATGAGCGCTTATTTAAAGTGTCAATAATAGAAAGTAATAAAAGCGTGACACATCCTGAGGCGCAGTGAGCTGCTCCTGACGGAGAGCTGCTTTGGGAGCACGACCCTTTCCCGGGTTCTGTCGGTCATTGTCACACCATTATCGGATCAGAGTGGTCAGGGCAGCTTTGCTGTTCATTCAGTGCTGGGGGGTGGTGGTGAGCAGCGACGATTCTGAGAGCTTTAGGGTGTTTGAAACACTTTTTTTTTTTTTTTTTTTTTTTTTTTTTTTTTTTTAAACAATAAGGTGCTTCGGCTTCGGCTTGCAGAGACACTGCTCTGTTTCTTCCAACTAATATGTTTTCAGTCTATGAGAATTTTGACAGCAAACCAATCCACACCACCAAAACCAGCCAACAAACCAACCCCCCCAAACTGAGCTGTTTCAGCAGGCAGAGCCTCTGTATATACACATGAACGATAATTTTAAAACCAAGTATTAATGAAACACAACACCGCTAAACCCATGTCGGCGGCTGGTCCTGCCAATCTAATTGCGGCTCGCAATCAAGGTGACTTTAGGGGAAAAACTTCCCCTTGCAGGGAGAATTCCCCCTCGCAGGGTCGGTCCCCTCAGAAGGCCAACCCCCTCACAGGGTCCGTTCCCTCCGAAGGACAATCCCCTCACAGGGTCCGTCCCCTGACAACGACAAACCCCACACAGGCTCGGTCCCCTCAGGAGGACAATCACCTCACAAACACAACCCCCGCACGAGCAGCCCCGCCCACCCCGCCCGGCGCGCGCCCCTTCAGCCTCCGCCCCCTCCCTCCCCGCCCCCCGGGCGCGCACGTGCTGGAAGCAAACACCGAGCGGCGCATGCGCGACTCGGCCGCCCCTCCCTTGCCCCCCCTCCGTCTCGGGGCTGGCGGGGCTGGGGGAGGAGCCTCAGTCTCCGGGCGCCTGATTGACTGATGTCATTTCCCCGGCTCCGTGCCGCGCCAGCCCATTGGCTGCTCAGGGACCGCTATCTGCACCGCGCCACCTGGTTGGCTGTTGCCGCGTCGGCCGTTGCCCTATCGCAATTCGGGCCACGCGGATTAGGGCATCTAAACCCCGCCTCGCCCCTCCTTGCTCCAGCCCCTCCTGCCGCCAGGAGCAGCTCCGCCTTCCCCGCCCTTCCCTGGCTCTCATTGGTCCAGAACTGCGTCGCTCCTCCTTCCCGCCCGCGCGCTGAGCTCTCCGATTGGGTGACGGCCGAGCTCGCTCCGGTCCCCCCTCCGCGGCATCTGATAAAGTTTTGTTCGGAGGCGCTCGGGCCCCGCCCCCTTCCATCCAGGCCCCGCCCCCTGCGATCCCGGCCCCGCCCCTGACCTGCCCGAGGGGGGCGGCCGTTGAGGCGCGCGCGCGTTCGCGGCGGCGGCATCTCCCGTCCCTTCCCGACCCTTCCCTCAGTCCCGCTCGGCGGCCGCGGCGGCAGCACCGGGGGTGCCGGTCTGGGCAGAGGTTCCTCCTTCTCCTCCGCCTCAGCTCCGCTATCCCCTGGGCACGGTGAGCACAGCCGCTCGGAGCCGGGCTCGCCTCCCGAGCCGCCCGCTCCGCTAGGGGGGAGCCGGGGCGGTGCTGGGGCTGGCGGGGAGGCGAGGCGGGATGTTGGGAGGCTGCGGGGGCTGCGGGGCTCTGCCCCCGCCCTGGCACCGCGGAGCCGCTGCGGGCGCGGCCGCCGCTCGTCGCGGCTGGCGCTGCTCATGCTTGTCACCCGGGACCAGGCTGGGCTTTCGCATCGTATTTCATGTTTGTCATATTGCCTGGGAAACTTCCCCAGCCCGATACAACTTCGAGCAAATAGGTAAAAGAAAAAAGCCCAAGCCATTTCATTTAATGTTACGGCTGGTGGAAAACACAGCCCGGCAAGTTCCTCTTAAAATATAATTGCAACATCACTCCTGTAGAGGAAGCGAGACCTGGAACATAGGACCGCAGGGAAAGCACTTAATCTCTCCTTTTGTGTAACGAGGGAAAAGACTGGGCTTTTCTGTGCCATAGGACTCTCCGCTGGGAGGTTTGATGTCTTTTAAAGTATTCCGAGGCTTTTCAGGAAGATTTTAAGTGCAAATTGCTCCTGTAAGGCTCTGATCCGGTGAATTGGAAATGAGGTTGGGTATTGGAAGAGTCTGCCGTGCTGTTTTTCTGTCGTTTTGGGTAGAAAACGTAAATGAAACGATGCTGGTGCTGGACGTGGCTGGTCTGAAATTGGGGTATATTCACTCGCCAGCCGATGGTTCTGACACCCCTTTCTGAGACTTGTGTGCGCTTTGGCTTGTCTGACCTTGTTCAGCAGAATCCTTTGTAT
This sequence comes from Chamaea fasciata, assembly GCF_029207755.1. Taxonomy (NCBI): domain Eukaryota; kingdom Metazoa; phylum Chordata; class Aves; order Passeriformes; family Sylviidae; genus Chamaea; species Chamaea fasciata. The sequence continues at coordinate 99,581,927 of NW_027094087.1, read as the reverse complement.
CATTGCTACTACCAAATCTTGTATAACATCTGCCAGCGCTATAGAAATACATAATGTAATTAGGGTTTTGGATGTCCGTCTTGCTTCCTGTTTGGTTTTTCTCAGGGAGATCTTTCCGAAACTCGGACACTGAGATTAATGTTTTTCTTTTTTCCCCTCCTTCCAATTCAACAGATGCAGTTTATGTTGCTTTTCAGTCGCCAGGGGAAACTGAGACTCCAGAAGTGGTATGTCCCATTATCTGACAAAGAAAAGAAGAAAATCACCAGAGAACTTGTTCAAACTGTATTAGCCCGCAAACCGAAAATGTGCAGCTTTCTGGAATGGAGAGACCTGAAGATTGTCTACAAAAGGTGGTTTTGTCTCACTAACCTCGTAATTGCCATACATTACAAACTGTGTATTAAGTAGCAAGAAAATAATGAAGGTTGTTTTTGTTTTGTTGTTTGGTTTTTTTTTCTTCCCTCTGCTGGTTACAGAGAAGACTGACTTTTCCCTTGAATCTAATTTGATAACCAAGCAGGAATCATTCATGTGTGGAAAATCACTCATGCATTTAGAAATGTACTGAAGAAATGAGCTTTCCTCTTGTTTTCATGAGGAGTGGCAGTTCTTCTTGGTACTTTGTTTAGGTTCACACAGTACATACGTGCTTCATATTTGTACACATTTCAGATTTAATAAGTGATAAAAATTTTATAAATATTTACCTCAAGCAGTGGCTTCATAAGTCACCTGAAAATGCAACTTGCTTTTAAAGGCTCATAGAAATAAGGAAATAATTTTTCAAAGTACTTGTTGGTTTTGTGGGTTGTTGTTGTTGTTTTTTCCTTTTTCCTCTAAGTACAAAAAGGGATTTTTCATAATTGAAAAAATCATGGCTAGCTTTCTTTTGGTGGAAGTACTGTATAATTTTCTTTGCAATAATTTCATTTTTCAGTTGTTCCCTAACCTTTCTAGGAGTATTTGGAAAACATATTTTAGCTGTGTGTTGATCTTCAGAATGTATCACAGTGTAGTGATGTGACCATAATTTTTCTCTGGAAATAATAGTAATCCTCCTCCTGATGTTGTAGGCTGTGTCTCTTCCAGCTAAAGATAGTGCTACAAAGCCTTGAGTTATCTCTCTTCCCTAGTTAGTTGTAAACCTGAGAAGGTTTATGCATTACTGTTTTCTCATGGAGATGATAGATATTTTGTGCCCCACAGTAAATATTGTTGTATTCCCTGTAGATAGGACAGAAAGGACTGGACCAGAAATGAGGAGTTTGTAACTCTTTTCCAGGATAACAAATGGGTAGTATCAAATATGTTTAGATGTTGTAAGTGCTGCTCTCATATATACCTGGGTTTGTGTAAAGACATGCGTGTGAGTATTGGTGATCTGCCTAATGCCCGTATTTCTTCACCATGAGGAGGAGTGAGGAGAAACAATGCATGAGGCTGTGCTGATAGCATCCACAGTTTCTTCTGCCCCTTGATTCCTCACAAAACTCCTTGAACATGTATGTAGGCGAGCTTGCTCAAACACTTGCTGTGCTTCCTTGCGTATTAATGCCTGCACGTGCCTTTTCAGCTGGGCATTCGTGGGACTAAATCAGAAAAACGAGGCTTTAGTAGGCCCATCTGTTTCGTTTCTTGCCCAGCCTTGAACAACCATGGCTGTTCTGGGGATGATTCCACACAGCTGCTTGCCCTCCCTGTTTGTTGCTGTTAACAGCTACTTGCCATGTCCTTCTGTGCCTAGGGAGCTGGTGGAAATTTGGGTCGGATTGTTTGAGTATCTCAGTGGTGTGTTATGGGTCCCATGGTCAAGGAGAATGAAGAAATTTGCTGGGAGATGTCTATGTCTGGCTAAAAATGGTCTAAATACTGCAGTCTGCTGGACTGCTGGTGTGCACAGCTGACTGCAGTAGCTTATTTCACTCTCTGCAGACCAGTCTGGCACAGGGAGTCTATAAAACTGCTAAAGATGAGCTTGTACCAAGCCGTTGAAATCTCAACTCTGTTTTTTTTGATTGAAACATCACCAGAAGGACTAGGTATAACAGGTGATAGTTTAAATGTCTGTATCAGGTAACACTAACAGCTCTTAGGTTTGTGGGACTTGTTCCCATTACTGCACCATAATTAAAGTACCAGCCAGTATGATTTCTTTGTAAAGGGTGACTTTTTGTAGCTGAAAAGGTGGTGTCTAAAAGAGAAACACACCAGAAGGAACTTTGGCTTGTGAAATTGCAAAAGCTGCTCTCAGTTCCTCTTGAGCATCTCTGGAGGATCTCTGCTAAGATTTGTTCTTGTCTAATCTATTGCTGGGAAGGCTCTGAACCTGCTGGTGCAAATGTTTTTCAATACAAGTTATGAAAGTATGTGCTTATTTCTATTTTGACTCTTAAATTATTGAGAATTTAATGAGTGCTCTTTTTGTTTTTAGAGTGTGTTTATTGTTCACATGTAGGAGAATTGAACCTAGATATTGTAGCTCGAAGAATGATTGGCAGTATCAGAAGTTTATTCAAGGGTCTTATCACACCTTTTTGCAGGAACAAAATGAACTCAAATGCAGAAGTTGGTGAGACAGTAGCTTTAGCTTCCTTATGATAGTTAACATTTATTGACTGCTGGACTGTTTTGATTAGCCTCCTGTAGCATTTCATCGTTATAGGATGTTTTCTGAATCTTCAAGGAAATAAATCTTAAAATTCATCTAAATGTAAGTGATGCAGCTTTTATTTCCCTCTGGTTTCATACTTGTAGCATATGTTTATAATGGTTTCAACACAGGCTCAGTCATTGCCTTAAATTTTTTTCCTTCAGCACTACAAAACAGACAGAAAGGTGCCTAGGTTTTGTCATGGTGTGTGAATTGGCTTATATGTATTCTGTAGCTGGTTTGGAAGATAGTTTTTCAGGCTGATAGACACCAGAAGATTAAAAAGAGGATGTGAGCTTCTAACTTCAAGAAGCGTAGAGATTTGAAGTGACTTGCTGGGAGAACAAAAAATTAAATATGGCAAGCCAACAACAATTACACTTTATGAAAATAGAGAGGGAGTCATCTGCAGACAGCTGATTAGAAACTTAACAAACACAACTGATGTGTTTGCTCTTCTCATTTTGTCATTTAAAAAGTAACATAGTGGTTTTGGAGCATATGGGGCAGAAGTTCATGCAGCTTTCCCCCTGCGGCAGAAAAAATGTGTTAAATGTTAAAATTTCTAATTTTGGTAAAGAAGGAACTTAAGATGTGAATTTTTTTTTTCTTTGAAGACTTCTGTTCACTGTTTTAGCTTCTGGCAATATGAGTTATTTTCATTGTGTAGTATATTGCAGTCAAAATTTTAACTTGGAGAAAAACTTATTTTATGTAAATTTTGCTTTGTTAGCATTTGGTTAACTGCATTCATGAGACTTAGTTATTGTTGATTAGTTATTTGATTAAAGATTGTGGCTTTGCATTTATGTGTCAGTTTGGAACTGTATTTGGAATATGATAGTATGAAACTACCATAGCTTTTGCTGTTCTTGATGTGGCAGTTGTCTTTTACTTTTGCACAACGTAACCATAATCAGAGGTTATGTTAAAAACTTTGAATAAGTTTTAAAACTTTCTCTCTACCCTCCCTCCACTGAAAGGAGCCATTGTGCCTCTTAAAGTATTGTAAACTGAAGGTATAACAGTCATGTCGCCACTGGTATGGGCTCTGCTTGGTGTGATCCCTCTTGTTCCTTACATACAATTTAGCAGCCAGTTGTACCTCTTAAAAGTATTACTGTGGTGTTGATTAGGTAGCCTTGTAAAACTGGTAGAATGCAATGATTATTGTGAATTAGATACTTGGGCTTGATAACTTTAATTAGATGAGGTCTTCTTTGTACAGGGTTCTGGTTTGTGTGGCACTGGGAGGACCTCAGTATCAAGAAGCAACAACTTTTTCATAGAGAATTAGCAGTATCAAATTCTTGTTCATTTTGAAACTGCTGGGGGCTATAGCCTTGCTGAAATAAGAAACTGGAAAAGGGCTTCACTTCAGTGGACTCTGTCCTGGAGCCTTGGAAGTTCATGTTTTATTAAAGAAATGTGTCAAGTTGTGGGGCAAGAAAAAAACTTTTGTCAAGCACAGCTTATTAGTGGTCCCAATTTTCATTGGGTCAGCTATCAGCAAACCACAGATTCTTGGACTCATTAGGCACTTGTCTGCCTTCTCCTTGTCATTTAGAGTTCTGTTCTGTTCCTACCAAACTTGGTAAGCTTTAAACTGACACAGTTAGGATCTACATGCAGTGACTTAGATGCTGACAGACTTACCTGGTGACAAACTTCCAGGGGTGACTTCAAGCAGGTGTTTTCTCATCTAGAAGGAGCACCCCGCTGAGCTGGTAGGATTTGCAAGTTGTGCTCTGCCCACATTGACCTCAGCAGAGTTACTGAACCTGGCTGGGAGGACAGAAGAAGAGAACTCTGCTGGAACATTGCCTGCCTGTTTTGAGGCTTCCTACTGCTGAATTATTGCAGCTGTTGAGGAGAAGATGCCTGAATTTGTTTCCTATTTAAAAAAAAAAAAAAAATCCTGAGGCCATCTGTCTGAAGGCAGGAATTTGCATGAGTATTTATACCCACTGTGTTACCTTCTTGTTCTTTAATCCTGTATTACGTTTTCAGGTGATTTTGTCCAAACAGTTTTTGGTCTCTCTAGTTTTGGTCCCCTTTCTGATAAGTGGAGGGTATTTATCATAAAATATTTTCCTAAGTGAGGGTAAGCAGCTGGGTTGACTCTGAAGATTATTTTAATAATGTTTAGTGAGATAAAAAAAGGCCAGAACTGCAATAGGAATAGAAAAGGCAGAATGTTTCTTACAGACTGTACTTTATTTACTTCTGGCTATGTACTTTTCTATCAGGGTTTGCCTTTTCATTGGGTGCATATGAAAGGTTTCTGTCAGGCTCATTAGGAAGAAGCTGTTTCTGCAGAGCAGAAATCTTTTTGAGCCCGAGTAATCTACTTGTCTTTGTGAGGATACTGTCCATGTAAACCTCTGCACTTGCTGAAACTTCCAGTGTCTGCTATGGATTATAAGGGAACACTTTTTTTCTGAAGACCTTCCTGCACCGGAAAAACATTAAAATAATGTCTCTGAGAATTTGTATCTGAAGCATTCCTTTGTAGTATGGTCATGCACTTTGGTATGACTTGTTTATACCCTTCTGCCATTTGCCATTCAGGCTTATTAAATTTGCATTTGTTTTCTTTTGTTGAGTAGTGATCCATTTGTCACGGTTGCTTCTCAAAAAATAAATACCAAAATATTCTCTGCATATAATAATAGATACCCAGGCCACCATTTTATGTTGATACCCACTGAGTGGTTTTTGTTTCTTGGTCTTAGTTTTCCAGAACTGCAGTTGGCAGAGCTTGAATGTGCAGTCTACTCACTAGCTGCCAAATATGGTCTTTAGAAAGTATGTTATGTTCTCTTTTAAATGAGGACACTGAGAGCAGGCCATTTTCTGTGAAAGTATTTTATGTTGGTCTCCCTCTCTCCCCTTCCCCCCCTTCTTTTTCCATAAAATAGTTCTGTGCATTAAGAGAGACTCTAAAGTACTAAGGGAGCAGAGAGGGACTGTCCCATGTAGATAAACTTAAAATATTTGAGAAAAATTTGATTTGATAAGGTCTGCTGGTACATGATTCAACTTGTGTTTAAGCACTGTAAGGGAGCAGTTTAACTGTACTTCATCATAATCAGTGCTGCTCATCTGAAGGTGATGAAAGGCTTTGTTTAGATGGACTTGGCCTGAGTGTTGGTGATTAGTGTAAATGTCAGATAATGTGTTGATGTTCTTTTTCCTACAATGAAATATGATAACGTGGAGCCTGACTTACAAATTCCTCAGTAGGTTTGAAAGCATGTTTTTTCTTTATAATATTTCTTTCCAAACTTTTTAAAATAGTTTAGGTTCCTTATACATCTTGAATATTGCAAGCTACTACAATGAGTGTAAATGTCCTTGAAAAATTAGTGAGGCATAAGCCGAACAATGTAACATCAAAAGAACTGTGCTCAGATAGGACTTCTGATGAGCTGGTGAATCCCTGTGGTGAAGAGATGAGAGACAGGGAATGAAGGTGTCCTTCAATGGAGGTGTCTTCCTCTCTTCTCCCATCGTGTTTTGTGGTAGGATAGGCAGTAATATTTTATAGTATATATAGTATAGTTTAAAGATTTTGTATAAAACCTTGTATAAAAGCTATTCTGATTAATTTTTCGTGTTGAAGCCATAGCAATTTGATTTGGAGCAGGGCGGGAGAAGGGGGGACATTTTCAGACCATAAATGGTACTGGATAGGTGTCTAGGAGACAAATTTCAACATAACTGAAAATACAGTGGGGTTTTTTCAGAACTTCTAGCCTGTCAAGTCCCAGCTGATAGAATATGTAGTGTTTAAAAGAAGCATGGATTTCTCTCTATGGGAAACAACTATGCACCTTAAACTAGGCATTCACATCTGAATGACTTCTTTTTCAGTAGGGCTGTCTACTTGAGAGTGCTTAGTGTGGCCAGTTGTCCCCCCTAAAGAGGCAAACAAAAGCTGTTTGTGGTTTATGTAAATTAGAACAGGTGGTACTTGAAATCTGGTTTGTGCCATGTGTTACTGAAAGGCATATGGTTTTGGCATGTTTGAAAAGACTAGATGGGGTTTTCAGCTTCCATTCCTGCTTTTTTTTTATCAGTTTTCTTTAAACATGACTTGAACACATGTATGGTAGAGCAGTAGAATTGGATGGTCTTTTTTGTTAAAGTGGAACTCAGTCGTATTTGAAGTTAGGACTTCCCTGTCTTCCAAGATGGAAGTGGATTGCTTGAAACTATTTGATGGCCTCTCATGCCAGTCTCATCAGTCTGATGCCAGGACAGTTAGTAGGGTTTGTGTTGTTGACTGAGTAGTAATTGGGGTAGATGACATTGGTGTTGGTTTTGGAGTTTTTTGAAATTTCTAAATTTTCTATAAAGACCAAAACCTAATTGGTAATTCAGTTTATCTGTCTTGAGGCATTTTCTATGGTTTTTAATATCTGTGTATGGCTTAATGATGGAAGTTTAACATTGGATCAGTTAGTATACTGGTGTATGGATGTTACAGAGAGAAGAGAAAGTATCTCACCTCAGAACCCTTCCATGATACCACAAAATCAAATCTGTTTAGTTTTCTAGCCACCTCTTTGGCTATTTTAGTTCTGTCCGCTAAAGGATGGCGAAGAGTGAAGTCAGGCTCGACTCAGAGACATACTTCCCTTGTACATCTGTGTGTGTTCTGGTCTATCAGCCATTTTTTGGTAGGACTTGGTTGTGATTTGGAGTACCAATATGCTGAACTTGAGTATGAAGGACTGCTGAGAATGTGATACTCCTCAAGTGCATTCATTTTGCTTATGCTGTTACGCTAACATCAGGATTATTTTGTTGTTACAGATATGCAAGCCTCTATTTCTGCTGTGCTATTGAAGATCAGGACAATGAACTAATAACTCTGGAAATAATTCATCGCTACGTAGAACTTCTTGACAAGTATTTTGGCAGTGTGAGTTAGTTTCTTTATATTTTGTCATTTTGTTTCATGCCCACAGCACTTTTATAAGAATGTAACCAAGTAGTAATTGGAAAGGTGTATTTAATACATTTTGTGTGGCTTGCTTGGCCAAACTAAACAAATGGTTGCCTCTGTTGAATACAAAATTAAATTATTGATTTGGAGAGGAACTGTTATTAATCTGATGTTAATTGCCTGTATTTGTTTCATTTCATAGTAGTCTCACTTGGGGTCAGATAAAATCTTAGTCCTAGCAGGAAGCTTTTCTTCTCCCTGGCACTGCTCTCTTGTGAGCACTTCTTACATCTGCTTCCAAAGGAGGCAGTTGGTTGTGAAGTGGCAGGAATGGTAAGGAAGGATGAGAGAGACATCTGCTTACCCAGACAGCAAACACAAACACTGTAGTAATGTACATGAGCACTCCTGGGAAAACTGGTGCTCATTCTGCCTTCCTTCCTAGTCCTGACTATGAAATGCACAGACTGAGCAAGAAATTTGAGATATTTGTTATCATATCTTTCTGTAAGATTGCACGAGCTGCCTTTACGTACTGCAGGCAACAGGAGCACTTTTCTAGGCAATATTCTCTTGCGTCTTGAAGAGCTGTGTCTTACAGACTGCTGTGAATTGAAGCCTTTTTACAGTGAAGCTTTTTTCAGAGGTTGCTGTAGCTGTTTTTAACTCAAGCAAAAAATATGGTGGGTTTTTCTTTTCCTTCAGGGTGTGATTTTTTTATTGTTACCTCAGTCCTTACAAGGTTACAGCCTTGGGCTAACGACTTGGTTTGGGAAAGTTTGGTGAAGCTGTGAATAAGTTAAGTTTTGTGAGAGGATGTATCTCAAGTGAGAATATCCTCCCACTTTGCAATAATGCTTGATGTTCTTTTTAGGTATGTGAACTTGATATCATCTTCAATTTTGAAAAAGCCTATTTCATTCTGGATGAGTTCCTTTTAGGAGGGGAAGTTCAGGAGACTTCCAAGAAAAATGTTCTTAAAGCCATTGAACAAGCAGATCTTTTACAGGAGGTAAGCAAATCCAGCTTCTCTGGCCAAAGTGTCAGCATGGTAGGCTCAAAAACCTACTGTTCCTGTAACCTTCTAGAAGGTATTTTTTAGCATGCTTAGCATGTAGTTTTAGCTAGTTGTCCTAAGTGTGCAATAGGATGATGTTAGCTGCTCTTTTCATTTGGTTTGGCATGTATACCTGTTGTAACGTACTGTGACTTTTGTGTTCTGCTAGTAAATGCAAGTGGCTGTTTTGTGTTTTATACCTAGATAATTGTAGATCATACTGATTTAACTTAGTGTTGTTCATGTGTCGTTCATTCCTTCTTTTTATTTATTAACCATTAGTTTTTTTGTCATACCTGATGCATGTTCACTTCTTTACTGTTTCGTTGCTGAAATCCAGAAGCTAGACTCTCTTCTTTGAGACTCGTTCAGGTATAGTTCTAATTAGTTCTTAGACCTGCTTTTCTGCTGTAGCCTGCTTACTGTGGAACATTTCCAAGCTGACAAAGCAGTAATAGTAGTGCCATAGAAACATAAAGAATAAAGTATAAGAGCATTGTTTTGTCACTTTGAATGCTTTTGTTATTTGCTGTTATCACTGAAGAGTGACGGATTGCACATCTACCACTTTTTTAAAAAAACATTTGATGTGAAGGGGTTCACTGGTATAGAAAAACTTAATATCATTTCTCCATTTTTCTCCATCCTTTGCTGGTTATTTTGGGTTTATTTGATTTTGTTTGGCTTTTTTTCTTGCTGAAATGTACACTGTTAAGGTCCTTGAATGTCTAAATGGGAATGAAAAATTCTGGTGTACTGGGGGAATCATCAGTCTTGTGTGCAAGTCAGTGGAACGTACAGTTTAAGAGAGGGATGGTTCACCTTTATTTTTTAAAGTTACTGCCCAGATTCCATATAGATCCAAGTTGCTTTATTTTCCCCCCTGTATGAACCTTCAATTTGTTATTTTCTCCTATGAATTAATTGCTTTATTCTCTTAAAAGCCTTCTGTCTTCCACTTGGTAGTCTTCTGTTGGACATAGTATTAGTAGGATGGGGAAACACATGGTGTTCTTTACCCTGGAAGCTGTTTGTAATCTCTTCAGAGTACAGGCAGATCCACTGCACATTAAAGTTCTTGTCATGAACAAGGCCAGCCATTACACACAGATTTGCTACCCTATTTTTCTAGAAAGGAAATATATGCACTTACTTACTTCTTGTGTTCTGATTCAATTTAAGTCATTCTTTACTCTTTGTAGGAATTATCTTAACCAGAAGTTTGGAGTTTACAAAGAGGGGAGAAAAATAATCTGTTTATTCTGTTAAAATCATTTGCTCTTTATATGAAAGCAGATATAACAGATTAGTTATATATTCCATATTGTCTCCTGCAGTTGCAGTTAATTGTACGTGTGAAGTAGAATAACTGTATTCTTTCTCATTATTACTGTTTTTGAACTTTATTTTCACTATTTTTGTAGGGCTGTTCTAAGGAAAAAATGTATTCTATTTCTAGGAATTCCTTACTATTTTTCTTTCCAAGCAACAAACATTCTCTTTCTACAGAGAATATAATTTCATATTAATATAACTTCAAGTTAAAAATCTTACGCGAAGGGAGATACCACTTTTTCAGTGTGAGACTTTTCCCTAACCCTGGTGGCTTTACTCTGATTACCCTTCCTTTCTTTCAGTTGTCAGTGTTTATTAAATAATTCTGATTAACTCGAAATGTAGCAGTTTATCACAGCACCACTGGAGGCTTATGTTTGGCCTCTCTGTTTTTCACTCTTTGTTATATTGACTGTTGGTTAAGTATAAAACTACTCCCTCTATCTGCATTTTAGTTTATAAACCCTGTAAAAGTCTAAGTTCGTATTTAAATTGAGCTTCCAATAAATTTGGACTCTCTTCAGTAGAAGTTTGGTTTTGTATCAGCTGCTGCTATGTAAATGGTGGGTTTGATGAAGAGAGCTGTTAAAATAACAGTTTCTCACATATGGAGATTTTTTTATACTTTGAGTTAATATCTGTTTCCCAGAATACTTCAAAACTACCAGCCTGAAGCATGGTGTGATTCCAAATGCAAAACATATCTAGCAGGGTTGTCATGTGATTGTTTTTGACCGTGTCAGATTTTAATTATGTGCAACAAAGTGATTTTTATTTGGCCCTGAATACTCATATTGCCAAACATATATATGTACATACACACATACATATATATAGTTGAATGCACTATATTATTAACTGAATACACAACATTATTAATAATGCTACATGTATTGCTATTTTAAGTGCCTTAAAGATGAAGAGCTGTATGGAATACTTACACAAAAGAAAATCATTACAGATACATTAAGTGACTGTTTGTGTAATGTTAAGAGGAAATATGCTAAGGCACAAATTGCTGAGTAGTGAATTAGTTCTTAATAGCCTTGCCTACTTGTATTTTCTGTGGAAGATTTCCAGGATGTACTTCTGTGTCTGAGCACTTCAGTTTGTCCTAAAGTTCTTACTGCCGTGAGGTCCCTCTACTAACTGCTACAGTTTGTGTGATTGAAACACGCCAACTTGTTAAAACTTCACATTCTTGTTAGTTCTTCAGGAATGTACTTAGTTCAAGTATTCATTCCCTACCCCCTCCCCCATTTTTATTGCCACCTGATAACTTATCAACAGTCATCAATACTGGCAGTGGTACCCAGACGAACAGTAGTAAAAGGTAATTAACTCCAGTGCTTCCATTCTTCCTTGTCACATTTGTAGAAATGCTTCTGTTGAAAAGAATGCTGTTACATGTTGCTGATAATTTTATATCTTGTTTGCTAGAGAGATTTTAATCCTTAACTAGTGATTACAAAGGCATGCAGTGCTGAAAAGGTGGTTTTTGCTTGTGTGAACAGCTCAGTTATACTGAAAGAAATTGGTAGATGATTGTGTTGTTGCATGAATTAAATATATCCATGAGACATGTGGAACAGCTAAGAGATAAGCCTGTGCATCATTTTGTGACACTTGAGTTTTTTAAGGCATGATGCTACCAATGATAGATGCTCTATACAAAAGAGAGGTTTTGATTTATTTCTCTCAAAAGTCTAATTGCTCTGGGGTTTTTTTTGATGGCTTGAGAAATTCAGTATGGTGCTTGGAAGTTTGTGGTCATTCACTGTGCTAAAATGCTAAAATCAAGAAGTTAATAATTCTAATATTTAAACTGAGCAGTTGTATATATTTTAAAGCAAATCAGTACAGATTTGCTTATCTTCATTTGAAGTAGGAAAAATTTTCTAAACATTGGCTATGAATGAAAATGAGTTCTGTTGATTATCTTATGTAAATTTTAGAAAAGTAGTGTGGAATTTATCTCCATTTTGTCCATCAGTATTCTTTTGTAGGATTTTTGTGTATATTTTTTTAGTATTTGATTGCAGAACACCTAAATACTTAAAAATATACACATTTTTAAGAGGTATCTAAATAAAAAGGCCAATGAGTCTGTTCACAAATCACTTGTGTTCCTACTTCAGAATGATCAAAAACCTAAAAGTTATGTGAATGTTTTATTTAGACTCTTGCAATTTGGCCTCAGGCAGTATTTACTAGTCCTTCCATCTGATGAATAAGAGATAAGCAATCAATTAACCTTATTTTCTTTGCTGTTTCAAACCCTTGCCTCATCCTGTATTCAGAAGGGTGCTGGCAGTGTTCATGTTGGCTGACTTGCCTTAGATGCTTAGGGTTGCTGCATAGATTTAAGCGTTTGGTTTTAGAATGAGCGTCTTTGGAAATGAAACTCTGGTGAATTTCCTGCATATGCCATGAGAATTTTCTTACTGGAGATGAAATGTGCCTATTGGAAACCGTATGTTTGAATGTCTGCATAGCAGCAGGTATTAGGTTTTTCTTGAGATATGCCAAAACTCCTTCATTTTGTCATTAGCACCGGCAAAAGAAAATTCTTATATTTAAGTCTCCAGTGGGTGGGAGTTTAAGGAATTTTGTCTGGTTCAGGAAACAGCCTTTGTAAGCACCTTTTTATTACCATTTGCCTGAGAAGCTTGCCACAATGAGTGCAATTAATTCAGTCTTCACCTAATGTTCTTTCTTAAATATGGACTGTTGAAATAGACTGCCTTCCTAAGTTGGCAGTGGCATTATTTGCCTTGGCTGTACCTGTGTTCCCCTGAATGTGAAACAAGAATGAATAATGGAGTCTTCATTATGATGTAGATCCAGCTGCCTTGAGTGCCATCTGCTCTTCACATATAACTTCCATCTCAGTTTCAGGTGGTCAGCTTTGTTGGTCACGGCAGTTTTAAGTCATGTATCTGCTTGATTTTAGGCACAGATAATGATCTACAATTACATTTTAGAAGATACGTATATGGGGACTTATGAGAGTTACTGTGAATGAGAAATGATAGATTGTTCATTATTTAGGGATTAGGAAATAGCTATGATTTTTATGGATTTGGAATCCCTCTCAACTCACAAAAAAAAAAGTTGTAGTGTGTTGGTAGCTGATGCTTTTGTAAAAGGTGTTTCAGAACTCAGTCTCTGGAGATGTATTTATAGAGGAAAGGGGTTATAGTGATATTAGAGTGTTTGCCACTCTCCATGATACTCAAAAAGTCATGGCAGTCAGATGCAGTCCCAGGTGACTGGGAAGAGGGAAGTTTTTACCCATTTTTAAAAAGGGTAGAAAGGAGGACCCTGGAAACTACCAACTTGTCATCCTGACTGCTATCTGTACCTGGAAAGACCATGGAACAGATTCTCCTAGTAGCTGTGCTAGGGCATGTGGAGGACAGGGAGGTGATTTGGGACAGCCAGCATGGCTCCACCAAGGGCAAGTCCTGCCAGCCCCTTCAATGGGATGGCCTTTTATAATGGAGCAACTACATCAGTGTGTCAGGGGAGGGCTACAGATGTCATTTATCTGGGCACAGTTCCCCATAACATTGCTCTCTCTAAATTCAAGAGGGGTGGATTTGATGGGTGGGCAGTTACATAGTTACATAGTGGTCAATGGCTTGGTGTCCCTATGAATTTCAGTGGTGTTCCTCAGGGGTCAGTAATGGGACCAGTGCTAGCTAATGTCTTAGTTAATGACATAGAGGGATGGAGTGCACCCTCAATAAATTCGCACGTGACACCAGGCTGAATGGCGCACTTGACACTCATGAAGGATGGGATGCCATCCAGAGGGACCAGGACAAAGCTGGAAAAGTGGGCGCATAGGAATCTCACAAAGTTCCACAAGATCAAGTACAAGGTGCTGCACCTGGGTCAAGGCAATCCCTGGTGTCTGTACAGGCTGGAGGGTGAACAGGTCAGGAGCAGCTGAGAAGGACTTGCGGGTGCTGGTGGATGAGAGGCTGGATGTGACCTGACAATGTCTGTCTGCAGCCCAGAAAGCCAGTTCTACCCAGGGCTGCATCCTTAAGCAGTGTCCCAGCAGGTCAGGGGAGGGGATACTGCCCTTCTACCCTGCTCTGGCGAGACTCCACCTGGAGTGCTGCATGCAGATCTTAGGAACAAGCCTCTAAAGATTGTGAATTTAATTGTAGCAGACAGCTCTGTAAACCTTGATATTTCTGTTTTTTTAATAGCTAATTTTAAACTGTCCTTCTTGCACTGAGGAGTAGGCTTTCCTGCAAATACTTAGCAAATCATACTGTCATGTTTAAAGCAATAGGATGTATTCCAGAAAATGAATAGTAGAACCTGCATCTCTTTTTCCCAAGTAGTAATGGAGGAAGAGGAGGTTAACACTTGCAGATTTAAATATCTTCTTGAAAAAGTGGCATTGAGTATCCAGGAAGTTAGCATATCAGGCTTTGACCTCTTTCCATGCTCAGTCTGATTTTTTTAGTTGTTGTTTCTTTGTTTAAGTCTGTATGCTTGTAAGATGTGATTAACTCTATTACATCAAAGAAATCAAAATTAGAAGATCTTAAGACTCAACAAGTTGAGGAAGGAGTCTTTCATAGAAGTTTTAAATATGCATTCATTAATCTGCATTTTAATAGAACAAATTCCCTGGATGTGGCAGAATGTCTAAAAGAGCAATGTTAATGTTTTGATATTGAGATTGTGAGGAGAAAATTCCATTTTTCCTGTGTTGTCTGAGATGGTGTGTCGTATTGCAGTGCTACTACCCTTTCCTAGAATTTTCAGTACTATGAAATGGTCTTAGAGTGCCTGAAAGTATTAGGTGAAAAGAATATGAATGTCCCCAGGAGGCATCCTGTTGTGTTTGGTTTTAGATTTTCATTTCTTTGTCGTCTTCTCTGTGTATTGTACAGATGTTGGGGCACATTGCTGGTATGTGTTTTAGGGCTTTTATTTATTTTTAAGGGAAATGCTATGTTTTTTGTTGCCAAGCTGTCTAGCAACAGTAGTAGTTCTAGTGATGGATATCACAATACAATAAAAGTCTGTATATTAAATTTTATAAAGGCTGAAAATTTGATATTAAAAGGCAAAAAAAAATTTGAGAAGACCTATTGTTCACAAGTCTTTGAGAATTCTAAGTATGTTTGATTAACAGATGGATTGATTAAAGTGAAAATGTTGAATTTTATGCACTAAGCAATATGACAGGGAAGTGGCTACTCAGCAAGTAAAAATGGTGACTTAATAAATATGAATTTTGAATTAAATTTTTAGAATTACTTCAAGGATGATAGGTTGAATGAAACTTACTTTTCTTCATGAAACAAGTCTTTATATTAATGTTTATAGTAATACTGTCTGACAGTGAATCACTGAATGAAATATATGTAAATTTGGTATCATCCTATTCTGTTCCACTCTCAATCTGTTCCAATAATGAACAACTTCTAAATCTCTTTAAAAAACGTAAAATCTTTGAATTAAAATTCCTTCATGAACAACTGAAGCTTTCTAAAGAACTCTGTACAACTTACTCTTTTAAGGTACCAATATCCTTTACCTGGTTAAGAAATTAAAAATAAACTTCGGGTTTTTTTTCATGCATCTACTTTAGGTCTTTGAACAGATGTTTTCTTCTGATGCATTTCTATTTGCCTTCTTAACAGTGCACTTTCAGGAAAACCTATTAAAATTGTATTAACCTAAAGAATAACAATAGCTGAAACAGATTTAAGTGCAATAACTGAATTTACTTTTGTATATAGTTTAGATTATTTTAAGTCTTATTTTAAATGTAAATAAACTGTACATGATTGGGGGGATGTTGGGTTTTTATTTGCTTTTCTTTATTTTAATTTAGTAGTTGATATTACATTTTCACTGGTGCTTGATTTTGTTTGTAGAGCCAGAATGAAGACTGGGGAGGTTTGTCTGAGGATATCTTATGATTAAGAGCAATCTAAGGCATTTGCCCTTTTGACCCCATCTAAATGATTGGTAACTACCAAGTTTACCATTTTGGTGGCATGGATTAAATGGGTGCTATGCAAAGAGTGCTGCACGTGTAATTAAGTCCTTGCAAGGGTAAACAGAAAATGGGTGACGGGCTTAACTTTCTGCAACACTTGCATGATGATCTTTGAAGAGTGCTTTGAGTGTTTCCTTTTATTTTCCTTTTATGTACTAACCGCATCAACTTAAAATGTCTGACTTCTATTGGCTTTCTTTGGTGTTGATAATTAAGTGAGATAATGCAAGTTAGAGAAATGGATACCAAAGCTAATAACTAAACAGATGTTTGGCTTTGTTTACTTACAATCAGCCTATATAAACATGTATTTATTGGAAAATGAGCTGTTTACATCTGCTATGCAAAGAAAATGGGCCCTAAAAAGACTGGGTGCTGCTGCAATTGACTGTATATCAAAATGCCGGATGCTGCATGACAGAACAAAGCTTATTTGCATATATAGTGCATTGCAACATATTTTTGTCCAAAGCATAAGTGGAATACGTTGTGGCAGTCCTACTAATAAAGGTAAGATTTTAATTTGCATAAAGCAAGTTTAAACCATACATGAAAATGATTTGCTGGAGAAAACTTAATTAGTCTGCTGCTTACTTGATGTAATGATAAATAAGTAGTTCAGGAAACAAATTGGCTTTTGTAATGTGGAACTGTGGTAACAGATCTAATTTCATATGCAGCTTTATAAATACCAGGATTTAGTTTCCAGATAAAAGAAAATAATTATAGTAGTCAAAAATATTTGTAACATGTTCAAAACCAAATTCATAGTTGGCGTATGGGTATTTTTACCATTTCAGAGTCTCCTAGGATATGATACAGCCATTGATCTGTGTTGGGAAGAGGGGAGCAGCCAATGATCTGCTTGCATATTAGACCTGAAGGACTAGGGCAGCCAACAAGTCATTTGTTGAAAGCATTTTTTTTATGAGCTTGGACATACTCTAAAACAACTGTAAGAAAAACCTAAGTGCTCAAGCTTGATACTTTCCACATTTCCCACCCCCCCCCAATTTTATTGCTTTTTCTATGCTCTTCGTGGTAACAAGTGCATGTACAAAGAGTGTGATTCTCATGGTGAGGTTAGAGTTGAAACTGTGCCTGTAAAACTTTCCTTGCAGTTAGAACTTTAAAAAGCTACCTATAGTGTTTGGGACCTATGCTATGAACAGAGCTTAGGAGTCCTAATCTTTGTTGTTGTTGTTGGTTGTGTCTCAGATGGCTACAACGACCAATTCTGGCAGCTACAAGCTCAGGCTTAGATAATTCTGTGTAACTCCAATTTATTTGCGTACAGTATGTCCCTGGGTGAATTCTGTGTATGGCCCTGGGTGAATTCTGTGTATGGCCGTAGCTTTAGTTGAAGAAACATGCTTTGTCCCCATTAAATTAAACACAATGGCATTGTCTGATGCCCATGGAATGCTCCTTCTTGGCCTGTACTGTTCTCTGGAAGGAGTGAAGGAATACGTGCTGTGTTCAGACCCTAATTTACAAGGTTGTCATGGTTCCTCAGAATATGGAGAAATAGAAATGGCAGCTGCTGGGCTGAGTGGAGAGGGACAGATAGATGGTTGCACATAATAAGAGATGGGGAATAGTTTGCCTGCCTAAGGAGCTGCAGCTTGTTTATAGGAGTGAGGATCATCTGGGTTAAAGAAAGATCTCCTGAGGTAAAGGAGGTTGCCTTCGGGCAAGGGGAGGAGTTTGACTCATAGCTTTAGTGTTTGGATTAACCTGATGTTTAACTAATTGGTTATACAACTTTAAATTACTTTAATCCTTGTTACTCTTTGAGGCATAACCAAGCCCAGAATGAGTAGAACTTGGTTTTTTGTTGGCTGTTTTAGAGAGATTTTCTTGCAAAAGAGGCTGCTGAGTACTACTTGTTCCATGTGGCAATTTTAATAAGCCACATATGCAGAACTAGTTGGTTCCATAGAGAATGTGGTGAAATTTATGGTAAGGCTTGCATGATGCTGAAAAACCAGGTGAAATCTTTATATGCATTCAAATTGTACTGTGTAGAAATTCTTCTTTCTACTGAGAGCGTTTTACAGTGGTAAAGACACGGCCTTGAGTCAGGACGCAGTTTGCTCATCACCCAAACTCCTGCTGACAGTGACTTTTGTTGAGAAAGCTGGATCCATTCCTACTGCCACCTTTATTGTGTTGGTCCGCTTGCCCTGTGGTTCTGGAGCTCCTAGTTTGTTAGCAAGAACTTGAGCTCATGCAGAGCTAGCACGAGGGAAGTGCCAGGAGGAAGAAAGTAGGGACATTGAAAATGGAAGTGAAAAGCAGCTGCTTTTGGCAAGCCACGACTTTTGCTAAAGCTGATAGTGCAGCTTAAATTGCATCCTGTTTTTAAAAAAGTCACTGTATCTAAGTGCTTTAAAAAGCTGGTGTTCCACACATCTTGTCCTGACTCACTGTCTGCTGTGAACCCCATAGTCAGCTTGCATAGCTAGGTTCTAATTTACTTGTCATGTGCTGCACCCCTGCTGTTGGCCTGAGTCATAGAAGTGTAGCAAGGAGCTTCAGCAGCAGTATTCACTTTGAGTTTTCAGCTGTCCTTTTTCTTCCTCTTTCCTTTGTGCCAGAAAAACTATACGACCATTCTGGAACTGTATTTCAGATCCATTTAAACCGATCCAATTCCAATTGCTCATTTTTAAAACCTATAGTCAGCAGCTTTTCTTTTCCATGTTTACAACTTATCCCGGCAAACATTTGTCCAAACAGCTGTAAGAACGCAGAGCGCTGCAGGACCAGGAAAGAAGGGGGATGCTTAAATGCCATTGCCATGGAAGCTGAATAATACTGGAAGTGACATGGCTTGATGCAGCAGTATATTCTGGTCATCCCTTCAAAGATAACAGCTCTGCAGTTTGAGAAATGCTTCCTTAAGCAAAGGAGAATAAGCAATGCAAATCTGCAGTGCTGGAAGAAAACATTAATGAATCCTTATGTGCATAGTTTGGCAGTTTTCCAAACATACAGACACTGTCGGATTATCTGATGGGGAACTCAGTGCTTTTTAATAATTTTGTCTCTAACTTCACCATACAAAGTATTCAGCTGTAATATATGCTTAAATCATTTGCGTTTTTGTGGTGGTGAGGTGGAGCCTCTGATGGATTCTTAGGACCATCCCTACTGCTGCTGAAGGCTGGGCTCTCGATTGTTCCTGGCTCGCTGCTGTAGCAACTGACTGGCACATGTGAAGCAGAGCCTCCCAGAGCGATTATCACCTCTGAGCTGGCAGATCAGAGCAGCAGCTAAGAGGCGAGAAGCACCTGCTATTATCCGGTTATAGTACACAAAGCTTCAGCTGATCTTTGTACTGCTTTTGGGAGAGAGGCAGGCAGGCCACTGCTCTCTTACCCTTCTGCTCTGGGCTGTTGAGGCGACGTTTTAGAGCCGAAGTCTATGCATATGCTCAGATGTTTTGGTGAATCGCATTTGCAGGACAACTTGCTGTTTCGTACTCTAGTTGAGAATTCTGCTGACTGGTTTGCATCGATTTTCAAGACTTTTTGTTTGTTTTCTCTACACTGAAAGCTGCAGACAAGATCTTGACTAGGAGTTGGCATTGATGAAGCATTCTTTTTTTTTGTTTGATTGTTGATTTTTGTTCTTTGTTTGTAAGAGCATTATAGTTAATACTTGTCTTCGAAGATGTTCAGGACCTTGTAAGTGTTTCTAGGTTCTCTGAGACAATACTTGGCTCTTCTTTGAAAGTACAAATAGAATTTTGTAATAAAAATACCCTAGTGGGAAATACCAAGACCAGGCTAGATGGGCCCTGAGCAACCTGCCCTTTGGAAGGTGTCTCTGCTCATGGCACAAGGGCTGGAACCAAATGACCTAAAATATCCCTTCCAACCCAAACTCATCTGTCTAAAAGGAGTTTCTGAACAGTTAGCTAACCAAAGATTGGGGAACAGTTTTGAAATCCTTGAAAAGGCAAGTGAACAGCAGCAATTTTCTAAAGCAGCCGTTCTTAAGAAATATTTCCTAATAACGATTCAGAAGTAGAGAGTGTAAAAGTAATTGCTTTTGAAGCATTGCTAAGGAAGTGCTTGTTAAATGTGAATCTCTTCCTACTGCAAAAACTTTGTTTCTAAACAGAAACCCTCATCCTCTGCTCTTGATTTTCCCAGAACCTGCTTCTGTAGAATTCTTCCCAAACTTGCCTACACTACATGGACCCACATCTTGTCTGTTGTTCGAGCTACGGTTTTGTTAGATGCTGAGTAAAAAAGCCAAGTCTTTATCAAAAGGTGGCAGTTGTAACTTTTGTGTGCAGTTGAAGATGACTTGCCTTCACAGGCTTTGTGCTGGTTTTGATAGAAAAGAAGTTAAAATAATAACCTAAGCAAAGTTTCCCTGAAGAAGTCATGCCAAGTATTGATAAAGTCTGTGTCACTGCCATTAGATGTCATCAGTAAAATGGCAGCCCTGCAACACGCTGAACTTGAGACAGTTTGGCATAGACATAAATAATTCCTTTTCTCTCTCTTGCCTGAGGAAATAACACAGTTTTCTTGTCCACTACAGACAAAAATTACTTTAAATTGCAGCAAGAAAATAATTGAAGGTAGATGTTAGGCAAATTTTCCAGTGGAGATGATATATGGAAATGTAGCATTTAAGTAGATTGCCTGGGGCATAATAAAAAGGCATCACTAGATGCCTTTAATAGATGAAATATCTCTCAGGAAAGTTATAGGTATGCTGTTTGGGTTAAATGAAGTTCCTTCTAATTTTATTTTGGTTATGATTTTTAATTAGTTTGGGTCATGACAGTGTTGGCTGAGAAAATGTCAGTTGGGTTGGACTGGCTAAATAGTTCTGTTTACTCAGATCAACTCTACCATTTTTCTAATTTAAAAAATTTCCAATTACTCAGACTGACAATTTCAGAGAGTATTATTAGCTTTTTAAAATGAGTTGTAAACACAGATGTCGTTTTGAAAAAGATTAATTCTAGTAACTTTAAAATATTGCAATTCCACAATGTGCAGCTTGTGTTGTAGAGCTATTACTTTCCTGGCAATATTAGCATCTAAGACCTGTGTGTTAAAGTCAGATAAATGGTTTACATCCAAAGTTTTAAGCGATGATTTTTCCAAGGTGGTATTTCTTGTTAGTTTGCCCTTACATTGTGCTGTAAGGATGCCATTGCCTCTTTCCTAGCTTCTAGATCAACTGATTTATAAAATTGTTAGATCTAGGTTATCTTAGACAACATCTGAGCCTATGAAGCATGTCCTTGAGATCTGCACATTCCCACCAAAGGGAAGGCAAGGTAGTGGTAGATATTGATTGTGGAATTTGACAACTGTCCCGTCTCCATATTGTCTTTTCTGGTGTTCAGGCCAGGTGCTCTGGAGACAGTGTAGTGGGGAGCACAAAAAAAGTCAGTCATAGTTGAGACTTGAGAGATGCTATAGTTCTGTGATGGCAAACAATTGGTCAAAACTTCATTTTCCTTTCAGTTGTTTGTCAGGCTGCCCACAGTGCCAGGTCCTCTGTGTGGGACGGACCTGGACGTCCTTGGTGGAGTAGAGAGACCTCACTGGAACACCACTGTTTTCCTTCTCAATACTGCTGTGTTATCACTTTGTATCTCCATTTCTGTTGTCTTCCATTTAATCCTTTAGTTTCACCTCTATAAGGTCAGTTTATTGCTAGTCTAGTTGCAGGTGGTGTTTACATATGTTCTTTAAACTAAAAAGCCACCAGGAGTGAAATTACCACTTTCTTCCTATTGTTACCTGACAATTTATCTTTTTATCAATAAACTATAATTCTCTGTGAAGATGAGGCACTAATCCCACAATAGTAATGTGAGTCAATCATCTAATTTTGTGTACTATGATTTTAACATCAAAAACAGTGAATTTCCTCAAGGTATAAAACATTGAAAATACAAACTGAGTGGGGACTGTGCAAGTTGTGAAAGTACATGAAATGAGCACTTCCATGGCCTTATTTGTTGATGTTTACAGTTAAAGGGGACATGGTCAGCGTTTCCAGGCCAAAAGAGGGTGCTTAAGAATGTATACACACAGAATCCTTGAATACAAGAGTGTGTCACAATCAGCTTGATAAGACTGCCAGAAAATGAGCTGCTCTCAGTCTTCTTTCTGTCCAGAGAGAGAGCTAATGTAAAATTAATGAGAAATCTATTAGGAGATTTGACAGGCATTTCAGTGAAGACACCAATTTTGATGGCTCCACATTTCCAATGGAGAACACTGGAACACATGAGGTTTTTTTTCCAAGGAAGACGGGAGTCATGTGTATGCATATATTTCCCAGGTAAAAATTGGGCATTTTAGATTACTGCAGTATGCCTGTTCTTCAGTTCTCTTCATGAACAGTCACCAGTGTAAGTAAAGCAGAACTTTTCCCTAGGGACCTTTCTGGGAATATTTGTCTGTGGAGGCTCCAGGAATTCTAAAGTTAGTACTTCCTTCTATTTAGTCAAAACCCCTACTCCCTAATAATGTGCACTATCATCATGCAATGCCTTTTCCAGTTAGGAACATGCCTCACCATTTTGTTTTTAATGTCGACCAATGCTTTTTGCTTATGCCACACAAGAGGTGTTAAGTATTGAAATTCACATTTGTAATTCTTTGTTATATACCAAATTCTTTTGAATCTAAAAATTGCAGCATGCATCATGCAACTTATTTGTAACTGTCACAGAGTTATATAGGTGCTATTATTTTGTGAAGTACTGGATTTGTAGTTAGCTTGTTCAGAATAATTTAAGCTACAGTGACATGATATTTGGATTACTGATACTTAAAAACAGTATAAAAACTGTACAGCTTCTAGAATATATTTGTTGTGCTATTTTTTTGTAATTTGAGACTGGAATTTAGAAACATGCAAGCCTGGACATGCAAAGGAACTGAGATGGCACAGAGGGAGAGAGTTTTAGAAGTCCATGGGAACTCTGTCAGTTCAGTTTTAAAACCTCTGTCATTCTGGGAAGTGGGATACTAAAATAGACTGAAGATTGTAATCAGTACAGGATCAAAGATGGAAACTGATGTGCAGAGAGTTGAGTTTTGTGTGTTTCCATCCCAGAAAAAGTTCAATTGGCATATATGGGGCTTAACGCTCCTAAATTACTGTTACTCCATTATTAAAATTGAGCATTGCTTTCTTTCTAGCTCATCTTTCAGCAAATTGAATACTAACATTAATGCCAATCATACAAGAGTGTATTGAGTTCAGCAGCATAATCCAAGAACAAAGAAAACTTTGCCTGCTTTGAGAGGTGTATCAGAGGCCTCCATTTTTCTAAACAGACCCTCTTTCTATGAATTGTAATATTTGTCAGCAGTAATGCCACCACTGTACTACCCTGGCCTACTGCCTGTCTCTAACAGAAGCCAACAGTTGATGCCTGATGTAGAGACAAGTAAATAGAGAGGGTGGTCCATTTCTGGGACTTCAAGCTTTTTTTGGCTAAGAAGAAACTCTGAGCTTATGTAATAAATTATTTTATGATGTGAAGTTGTTCTGTCTGTTATTGGACACAGCAGGCAAGTATGGGGGGGTAAAATCATGATTCTCCCCACTACCCTCACCCACTGGAAATCTAGAGTAGTCAAAAATACAATATTATATTTCTGTATGAAATGTCCTTTTAATGTCAGAGGTACAATAGAGAGATTTTTGTTTTCTTGCATATCTGTCCACCTTTCTATTATGTATAAGAATATGTACATTTCTTTTGTAGCCACGTCATGAATACTTTAATGTACCAGTGTACTAAATGGCTTCATTCATCATGCATGCAGAATTTCAGAGGAGATAGACCTGTGACTTACTCATGACAGAACATTATCATCAGCTTGCTGAATCCAGTCATCCTGAATCTAATAGAATGCCACAACCATTCTCTGCTGTTGTACTTTCCTCTTCCCCCTCTGTTTTATAGTGTTGTCTCTTCACATGTCTCATTTCAACAAAACTTGTGCTTGTTGGCATATGGTTTAACTTGTTTATTGTGTGTAAGCTTGAAGTCTTATGCTTAAAAGTTCTGTAGCTAAACATCTATATACTGCAACACCTATACTGTAACATTACTCAACCCACATTTGTCTTTTAAATAGGCTGTGGTGGTATTTAAACATATGCTTAAAGTCTGCAGGTGAAGTTAAGACTTACAGAGAAAGTAGTGAAGGAGAAGTATCATGTGAAATGTGTATACACACAAGTATTAAATGATGCTGAATGAAATTCTATGTAGACCACGCATCTTAATTAAAGGTGCAAATAACACTATCCCTTTCTGAAGACTGGCACAGTAGTGTGACTGACCTTACAAAAAGGAGGGAGGCAGAATTGATTAGGTCAAAGAGAATAATGGGTAAATCTGACATTAAAACCATTTGTATTTAAATGTGCAGAACGCTCTTGTGAGTAATTTTAACAGTTACTGCCACTGAAAGAGAGAACAATATCATTGCTTTATGAATGAATAATGGAATCATAGAATCATTAAGGTTGGAAAACGCCTCTAAGCTTATTGAGTCCAACCATTAATGGTTAGGGTTGGAAAGATATAAGTCCATTAACAGGATACTTGCAATATGCCTTCTTAAATTGGCATTTCCAGTTTTAAATGCAGGCTGCCTTGTGTACTGGAGTACTGCCACAAGGGTGAATATAAGTGCATTCAATTGAAAAGTGGGCAGAGTGAGAGGGCATGTAAAGCATCCTGTTTGTAACCTAAAACCAGTGCTGATTCTGAAAGTTGTTTCCGTGAATTATCAAGGAGGCAGTTACTAAAATGAACCACAAACAAGCTAGTTCCACGCACTATATGTGGTAATGCACTACCTTCCAAATGTTAAACTGACATAAAAATGGCAGATTTAGAGGATTAGACAAAAGATTTGGATTGGATTTGCAGCATTCTGAAATCTTAGAAAACAAGATGATAGGAGTGGTTTTCCATTTCCAAGTTTGCCTTTTTTTCTGTAAGCCATTAACAGTGTGTTTGGATGTCTGGTTAATGCCGCTTTAGCCTGCGTTATTTCATGCCTGTTGGCTTAAAATGCTGTGCATTGAGCTGTAATGAGATGCTGTTCTTCTTGTTATCTGTATACAGCTGCTTGCTTCTAAATGACTAGGTAATGAATTAGCTTTTCTGGCATGTTTGAAATAAAGTATTGCATGCACTTTTGTCTCATGTGAATGACTTTTTTCCTTATCTCTGTTTTGATATTTCAAATTTGTGTTGTTTGCCTTGGGTGATTCTGAGCTGCAGGTAGTATGTAACACTGCAGAATGTTTTACATAAGAATTGGATAAAATGTTTGACACTTAGTAAAACAAATAATGTGAACAAAACATAATTCATTCTATTTGTTTCTTAAAAGTAATAATTAATGAAGTTATTCCTCTAGCAAAAGACGTTAGCCTTTAGGTGTTCCTTGAGATTATATTGTTGTTGAGCACATAAGAAGGCACATCTGTCTCAAGTTTACTGCTTTAGTAATAAAAACAAAAAAAAAATTAAAAAATGGGCTGATGTATTGTGGGCAAGTAGCTAATGTCCTTGAAAGAGGTTGTTTTTAATGGTTAGCCAATGACCTTGATTTACTTGAAGAAATTCAGTGTGTAAGTTTATGCCTGTTGAAAATCGTTTCAGACTTTGAATTGGCAGTGAAAGGGACAATACTAAACTGTTCTAGAAACAGTAGCAGCACTGCTCTGTATTTCTTCATAGCTATAAGGAACTTTGTTTTCAGGTAACTTTGTAAATACCCTGTTGCACTCCTGAGTAACTCTTAAGTGCCCACTGCTGTCTAATCAATTTAAAAGTGAATTTATTTCAAATATTTTGAGGACCTTGAAATGCTTGAGAAGTTGTCTTCTTGTAGAATGCTCTTGAGTTCTGGTGCCATAGTTAGTTAACAGTACAGGATTTCTTGCCTTAACTTGGTGGATAGGGGAGGTGAGTGTCTTCTAAAATGAATGCAACAAAGTAATCTGGGAGTATAATACAAAAAGTTATATTAAAAATGCTACATAGACATATCTTTCGTCAGTGCCTCCTTTCAGGGATTTGTTAAAATACAAATGTAAATCTTTAATCCTGCCATCCTGTCTGGCTTTGTCAAGGTCACTGCAGTTCTATAAATATTGAGGAAAAAAAACCAAGCCAACACTACATCTTTAATACACCAAGTATCTTGTTTTCAGATTTAGCTTGCCTTTTTATTGCAATTTTTTAGTTACTGCTGGATTTTGGAAGCCATCACAAAATGCTGAGATGGCCTGTTCCAAGCTCTGACTGACTTTTGAATGAAGTTGCCCTGAAGTATCATAGCTTGTTCCTTCACTGCTGAATCACCTTATACATGAGCTGAATGATAGTAAACTTGATCATTTTATGCCACATAGTCAAGGTTGATAGAGACAAATGTTCTGAATGTTATTTGCAAGGTTTGAGGTGCTTTAATTTGTATTTTACCAACATTATCTTTCCACTAAATATTTGCTAAGCAGTTGAAATATACTTGGTTGGCTGCCTTAACTGTTATCTGCCTTTTTTTTTCTTCTGCATGACATGTCTTTTTTTAGGATGCTAAAGTAAGTTTATTCATACTCTTGATGTTAAAGCTTTTGTTTCGATATGGACACAGTATCCCCTTTTATTTACAATGGCATCATTAATAGTTACAGAAAAGCTCAGCCTAATGTTTCTAGTTTAAACCATTTCTTTTCAGATGCTACTGAAGTAATGAATACAAAACTGATGATAATTCTTTGTAATTTGGTATCAGACAACTTTCTCTGAATCTAAGGAACTCTTTCTAGGATTAGAATTAACCTAAAACTTTATGCCTGGTGCGGAATAATAAAATTCCTGTCCTGAAAACTCCTCCCTCTTTGAAAGGGATCAATTTGACACCAGGCATACCAAGGTACCTTGACCTGGTTTATGAATTAAGCATGGGTTCACTGATAAAAAAAAACCCAAACAAACTGAAACCCTTTAATAATGATCTTAAGGGATACTGTATCTTAGTTGCATCAGTAGTTTCATTCACATGTTTATTTGTTGTTCCCGAACAGATTTTTGAGACCCTTAAAACAATTCACCACAAAATTCACTGACTCCACTGCAAGATCCTTTCCCATCCCTCCCCAGTTCCTATCTCTGTTGCTTGGCTGTGATTTGTTCCCTGCTGGTACATCTTAATTGTTTTATTTTTATTATGCTTAAGGGCAATAAAATCTACCAGCTATTCCTGTGAACCATGGCAATCTAATTAACAACTCTATGAAAAGCGAAACTAATACCATGTTTGCAAACTGCAATGCTTCCATGTTTTCATGTCTTTTCAGCTTTCTTTTTCAATTCAGCATCTTCCATACTAACTCATGTACAGCGCTGCTGTAGAAACAGTGTTCATTTACTACTGTCTCAAATTTTCCCTCCGTAGGAAGCAGAGACCCCACGTAGTGTACTTGAAGAAATTGGATTGACATAAACCTTCTCTTCAGCTGATGCCATCTCAGTGTTTCATACTGTAAATGTTCACT
Organism: Chamaea fasciata; assembly: GCF_029207755.1. Lineage (NCBI taxonomy): Eukaryota > Metazoa > Chordata > Aves > Passeriformes > Sylviidae > Chamaea > Chamaea fasciata. The sequence continues at coordinate 99,554,305 of NW_027094087.1, read as the reverse complement.
GCCTTCATTGTAATGTTTAGCTAATGGTGTAAGATGCTGTTTGTCAGTATTACTGTTTTGCTAAGCTGCTTCATTCAGGCCTACAAGAAAAATACTTTTTTTTTTTTTAAAGGGAAGAAACCTAAGTTCAAAATTTATAAATGAAAGGGAATTAGATTTAAATTGACTCCGTTTCCCTTCACTGCATTTATAAGAAAATTGCATTTGACTTTGATAAGTCTACTTTTTTTTATAAATGAACTTGACTTCAGGAAATAAATGTATTATTATGACATAAGCATAGCCTACCTAAATGAAAAGAAACTACATGGACAACTCCAAATATGAAATGTTATGGTGTAGAATTGTGCTTAGGCAACCAAAGAATTTGTTCATCTGCATTTTTGTCACCACTTGTGATTATTCTGCTTATTTCAGTTGTTGCATAAATATTGGAAATATCTGTTTTCTACTGAATTTGTCATGATACCAAAGAATCCTGCCAAAATCTGCATATCAAACTGGTAAGAAACTGTTAAGGTGATAACTGCTTTTTTAAGAAAACTGATCAACTCACTAGACATGAAGGTGTAGCTACCTTGAGCAAAACTGTGCAAGTTACTATACTCCAAAGGGAATACATGTAGGAGAAAAGGAAAACCAATCCAGACTGAATAAGGAAACTGTTTTTAGGTCTGATATTAGCTTGCTTTGACCATGAACACAAGAAAGGAGGTCAGCTTTCTAACTGAGTAGAGAGATGCATAATGAAAACTAAATACTTTCAGAGATGGGAAAGAAGAAACTTTACAGAAGGGACCTTTTATTATTTTCTTTCAAAGTCTACCAATTAATTTGTATTTATTGGTGTTTTTCTAGTTATGCTTTATTGGGTGGTGTATAGGTACCTTTAGGACACACTAAGTGTCAAAGTCATTTAACTGCTTTTCTTGATCAACACGTTAAACATGTGACACTTCCCTTACAATACTCCTGCGTGATGTACAATTGAAACAACTAATTTACAGTGAGAGCTCTTAAACATTAGATTTGTATAGTATATTCACTACAAATCATGTTAACTGATATCCAGTAGTACTTTGACACATGGAGCAGACTCTCAGTAATTACAAACTGAGCCTGTTTCACTTGCAGAAATATGATCCATGGGTGGTTTTGAGGAGACAGTGGGAGTCCACACCTGGGACTAGCCAAGTTCTGTTGCCTGTCCTCATGGAGGGGGGTTGTCCCCTCCCTCTCCACCCAGACACCTTCCCCTAGGAGTTTTGGCTTGTTCCACCTGAGTAGTGCCATGTTTTCACAAAGCTTAGGTGTGGCAGTGCTGCTGGCAGCAGCACTTCTGTGCCAGCTGGAGAGTGGGTTCAGAAGTACCCAGCCCAAGGAAAAGTGCAGCGTTGCCACTTGGAAAGGCACCTGATCAGACCCCAGCATTGATATTTTGATACAGCCCAGTGCCGGGCTGTGTGTGTCACTCCTGTGGCTGTTTCAGGGTGGTGCCTGGGCACTCAAGCCATTAGAACTTGTGCACTGATTCCCATTCTAGGATTTACACACAGATTCCGGATGACCAGAGACTGTTTTTGTCCCAGGGCAATTAATTCCCCAGTGCACAGTGGGCAGGGATAGATGGGGGTAGGGGGGTAGTGAAAGGACCCTGTGTATGCGATTGAAGTGGCAAAATGGATTTAAGTCAAATCAGAAGAAATTTTATATGTATTAAACATATTTTTAAGGTTTACACTGTCACTTGTATGTGCTTGGCTGGATTAAGCTTCGTTGTGATTGTGACAAACTGTTTGACCTGTCTATCACATTGGTTTAGTTGTAATAAATGTCCATTTTTACATCATTGCTGTGTTTTTATGTAATTAGTGCCTGTATTCACAGAGGAAAGAAGAGGCCACTCAGTGCTGGCTTAAAAAAAAAGGGAAATTTTATTACAGTGCTTAACCTGTTCTTGAGCACTTCATTAAAAAATGTTGAGGATATTGTGTCCAAGTTTAGTTATTTACATCCATTTAAACTGTAGAGAAAGCAGTAAATTAGCAAGTTTTTGGAAAGCTTGCCACATTAAACATGAAAGTTATTTAAGTGGATGTTAAATTGATGGGGTAGTACCACTTCATTTGAAAATTAAACCACACGTTGAGAGAGATTTCTGGATAATACAGACTGAATATTCAGTTCTTTTCACAGAATTCTGAACAAGTCAATGCAATGTTTCCAGTCCTGGTCTCAACCAAGAATATGTCAGATGAATCCATTCTCCACCTTTCTGAAAGAACTGAACTGCTTGATGTTATCAGCAAAAGCATGGGGAAAAATTAACATCTTTGGGCATTTCTGAAATTAATTTGAAATGAAATTCTGGTTTTTGAATTTCCTGTTTTGGGGGAAAGGGTTGGGGGGAGCTAAAGGGTAAGTAGGAATTTCTGGATTGTTCAGGCAAGTTGATTGTTGTCTTGAGTGTCTTCTTCAACTTCACTCTGACTTAAGTCTTTAACTCGAAGAGGCCTTCCTAAACATCTGCTGTTCCTTCTGGGGTCAGGCCACAATAATTGTCACCTTGTGGCTGCTTCTGCCAAGTTCCCACGTACCATGGGTTACGCTTGTCCAGCTTGCTTTGCAGTCTGTCCCATGGCTCGACAGTGTTGCCTGTCCATGTCACATCAGTTTTGGTTCTCAGCCATAGATACTGGATTCACCTGATACATCAGTGCTGAGCAGGAATATATGTGGAATAATTGGGGTTTATTTTAATTACAAGCTTACAGTGAAAACAAAATGAGCTGCACTCTTTGGATGATGTAAGGAAGTAAATTAAGCTTTTAGGTTATTAACTACCATAAACCTCCATCTTTCATGTTTTGTAAGAAGTGCTGATCTAGGACAGGAAGCAAACGTAACTTTTAGCAGGCTCTTGCACGTCTTTAGAAAAAACCCAAGTTATTTAGCGCACAGGAATGTCACTGGTAAACCGGAGGGCAGTTTCCGATACACTGAACGTGCTAATGCCAGACTGGATGCAAAACAGCCATGCTGCCATCACAGGGCATGAAAGTGGGAGAGGAGTCACTTGGGATGCATTTTGGACAACGTGCCCTATACACAAGGACCAGGGGCAATGAGGGAAGGCCTTGCATTCAGCACACGACACAAACCACCTCTCCTCAACCCATGATGGGAGTTTGCTACTCTGGACAGGCAGACAGGGAATGAAATCCCACAGAAGTGGCCACCAGCTACAGTTGGAGGGAAGGCAGTCTGCTGCAAGGGTTAAGCCCAGTTCCCTGATGCCTTAATTCTGCTGGGCAGCAACAGTGCCCATGCCTACAGGGGTTCCCACTGGGCTGTTACTGTTCCCCTTGTGCTGCTGCCTGGCTGGGCTGTTACTCCTCCACTGAAGGGCAGGAACAGCACCTGCTCCCCATCCTGACTGAAGCAGGGCATCTGGCAGGCCCTGGCACTGCCACCCTGAACCTCTGTGTAAATGCCACAATTACTCAAAGCACCTCCATGATCCCTGCAGAATTCACAACTGAAAAAAAGTATTTTGAAAGCTGCTGCTTTTAAGTAGTTGATAAAACAAAACTTGGCCCATATTAATTCACTTTATAAGGTCCTTTTCTGTGGCAAATGCGGAATAACAAGCAGTGAGAATAGGATGTTCCTTACAAATTTAAATCCTTTCTGTGTTCTTCTGGGGCTTTTTCCTTTGGGGAAGGAAAATAATTAAGCTTAATATTAAAAAAACTTCTAGTCTGTCTCTCCAGAATAAAATAGCTCACTCAGATAATAAGGAAACACAAACCCATGCATATAACACTACTTAAAGTTATGAAGCAGAGAAACAATACTGAAAAATACGAACTCCAAAGTTAGAAAACTGGTGGAATCCCAGGTTTCATGCTAACAAATGCAAGCTAAATGTCAGATCTACAGCACTCAAATTCTGTGTAATAAACAGACGGTGTGTGAAAGTGAAGGGCAATCACAGCTACCAGTCCTACACTGCACAGGTACAGACAACACGTTTGGGTCCAGACCTCAAGAAAAGCAAGCTGAAGCTTCAGCCATTGTAGTAGCAGAAATAAAGTATATTTAAATTTTTACATGCATTTCTGAGCAAGTTTCATTTTTTGTTTTTTTGTTTTTTCTTAAATACAGCCACTCAGCCTTCGAAATCCTATTGCAAAACTGTGGGGACAAGGAGCCTAATGACCTATGGAATTCTCACATGGTTCTTAGTGGGCACTTAGTTTCTAATCCCATGGAGGCCTGGTTTGCTTATTTCACCTGACTGGTCACAGGTTCCCACCACCCACTCCAGCAATTTTACTTGAGCTGGACAGCTGATTTTGCTGGGATCGTGCTCCGTGACATCTGGCCGTGTGACGCAGGGTGCACAGTGTCTGCACAGGCACAAGCCAGCTCTCTCACAGGGAGATGTGGGAAGCAGGGCAGCCCAGGGAATGGAGGATGGAACTGGCTTGCTGGTGGCAAACTGAACCAGAGTTTGCCATATGCGGGTGCCAGTGACCCAGTGAGACAATTGAGCATCTATAAAAAAAATAGAAACCTCAGGGAAAATTTGTCTCTAAGGTGTGGAGAGAAAAAGGTACATTGTAAGAAACCAGCAGTAACAAATTTCTCAAATGGAATTAAAAACTTAGTGCTGTCTATTCTTTCGAAATACCCCTTTTTAAAAAGTTATTATTTCAAAAGTTATGCTAATTAATTACAATTCCTACCTCTGTTAAAAACTAAAACATTTAATCAAATTAACGAAGCTACAGCTCTGCCTACAGTTATGACAATATATAGTGAAAGTCGGGTTTGAACATCACTTTTGTTGTATTCCATATTGGACAAGTTACACATGAAGAAAGAAGGAAAAAATGTATAATCAGCATGCTAGGTGCACTATGCATTTAGAAAAGCAAAAATATATATATATCTCATGTCCTGAAGCAATGTTCACTTGATCTTAACTATCCTGGGGAAAAATGTTTTTGCTGTGAGGAATGCTGTTGGTAAAGTTCAGATACCCAAATTTCCTAAGGGAATTTATGTTACACTGCTGGGAGTTGTAATGAATTCCTATTTGGGAGCACTTCAAGCCTGCTTTAGGCTTCTTACTCATGGGGTCTAATCAGTTCTCTAAAGGCAGGAGCCCAGTCCTTGGGAGAGGCGAAAGACAGGGAGGTATCTATCTCTACAGGCACCTGCACCTTCGATGTCACAAGCTCTCTTCAAGAAGTGTCTGAGGTGCCCAAGTTAAAACCCAGATAAGCCACGTGAAATACAGTTCATCTAACAGCACAGATCTTTTAAATAAGTGAAAAAATATTGGTAAGCATTTATCTAAATGCAGGTACTTCGCTAATGTAGCTGTCAATTCAAGAAAGTTTTGTCTCAACAATTTAATTTTTATGTACCCTACTCTTCCCCTCGGCCATAGGAAAGCAAGGCAGTAGGGTAGCTTAAACAATTCGTAATATAAACCTAAAAAGGCTCTAAGTCAAGTCCTCCTCTCCCAAAACCGCAAAGTATTCTTTCATGTATAAACCCTTCAGTTTCTTCAGCCACTCTGCAGCCATCTTGATTGAACCTTCACCATCACGTCTTTGGTTCCCAGATGGACACTTTCCACCCTCCAGCACAAGTTAGGCAGGTTGTTTTCACCTACAAATGGTGTACAATCAAAAGGTATGCAAACTATTTCTAACCTCACTCGAGGATTACAGTTGCATGGTCTCCACTCTTATTTGGGGATTAAGGTACTGAATAAACTGATTGTTTCTCTCTGTACTTGCTACTTGGTTTTAGTCTACTGCAATCCCTACAAGCAATCAGCTCAGTAGCTCAGTCAGGGCAGAGAAAAATCCAACACTCATGACCAAAAAGCTCCTACTGGGCAAGTATCGTACAATCAAACAGTGATGTCTTTGAGATCCCTTTTCTCCAACTCATAAAACAATGATATTTTCTTTGTCTAGGAAGTGATTTCCAATAAACAGATGCAAAATACAAATGGCAGTCATCTACACAGACCTGGATCTGCAGTGTGCTGGAGCGTGAATTTACTGCACACTGGCTGTTCTGTACTAACTCCTTACAGGAACAGTAAACACTTAACATACACATAACAGAAATAAGCATATACCAAAGAGGCTTCACTTCTCTATTTATACTCAGTGTGAATCCAGGTGTTGCAGCAGTTCAGAGGGACAGAGTAGCTAGAGTACTTGACATTCACACCTCCTATAGGACTTAAAACTTTTAATTTCTCAAGCTTCGAACACAGTAAACTACGTTCCTTTATTAGGAAGAAACATTTTAATGTGCAAGAACACTTTATTTGAAATTCAAATATATCTGGTGCCCTATTGGGAAGATTTCTTTGTCAACTCTATTTTTATCAATTAGTGATTTCCGAAAGTAATTCTCACTTTGTTTTGGGAGTTTCACTATTTTTTCCTCTGCTGCTTGATCTCTTTTTACCCCTGCTCCTGGATCGAGAGGAACTCCTGCTCCTGCTCCTGCTGCGTGTCCGACTGTGACTCCTGCTGCGGCTGCGGCCCCTCCTCTTCCTGCCCCTGCTGTGAGACCTCCTCCTCTCCCGGCTTCTCGACCTCCCCGACCGGCGCCGCCTCTTGCTTTTGCGGCGGTTCTTTTTCCTCTCGGATTCTCCGTTCCTGCGGTAGGAATGGTCTGAGCTGGGGCTGCCCCTTCTCCTGGACCGGCTGTAATAGTCGTCACGGTGGCTCGATCTGTTCCTCCTCTCAGAGTTTTTAGATAACTGATGAGTCCGTTCAGGAGAAATACGTATGTCTCTATTGGCCTCCCAAAACTCATTGTTTGGGTTTTTGAATACGTGAAGAAAGTTGCAGTGTTTCCCTCTTGGACACTTCTGCCTTTCAAATAAACCTGCAACAGATTAGGGTTTGCTTTTTTATGAACCACACTGTTAAATCTCTTTCTTCATTATGTAGAAGAAACGTAATAAACTGAATTTTGCTTCTCCAAACAGAAGACCATGCATCTCACCACCTATCAACTTAACTCACCCAAGATTCATTTTCACTGTGTACTTTTCTTGGAATTAGCTTTTTAACAGCTATGAGGATATGGTTTTAGCTTAGAACAAACTCAACTTTTCATTTAATTTCATTAAACTTTATTTACCTTAATGTAAGAAGATAAATCTAGGTAAGTCACATGTTATATTTGCTGCTCAGAGCTGTTGATAGTCCAGAAACTGCTGTTGCTTCTCAAGAGATAAATTAGTACTTCCTGGAGTTTCATCTTAAGATTATTATTTCCAAAGATAGAATCCAAACCTTTTTTTCTAGACCATAGTAATTCCACTAGAACAATTCAGACACTTACGTGACATGGTGTAACACTCCCTTTCTTTTCCTGGATCTACACAAGCAAGTTGGCTTGTGTTAGCTTCCAAACAGAAATGAATACCACATTAGGCAGATGTGAAAGCTACAGCCTAATCCCTCTTTTTCACTTCCATGAGTGAGTACTCTTTCAGTAACATATATCCTCTTTTTCAAGACTCACCACATATGGCAGTTTTCCACCTCGTCACAGGACAGAATTCACAGTGAAGCTGTCTGCCTGCATACCATCGTCCACTGAACAGAGCCAGAGCTGCCTGACAGTCCTTCTCCCTTTAAAAAGAAAAAGTAACAGATGGCATTACCATCAAAAAATCATTTCAGACACCCCTTATCAATTCTGGGCTCCCACTACCATATGAGAATGAACTGCATGGATGATACAAACACTTCATATTCATTACTCAACTCTGGAGTTTAGTTCTAACACTTGGTAAGACTGTGAGTACTTACGACTGGTACTGGACATAGACATTTCCTCGCAGGTGAGGCTCATAGTTGCAACTGACCTGAGGGGATGGAAATATGAAGTTAGGGCAGTGGAAGGTTTATGCTGTACAGCAGCTCACACATTCTGAGATGGGCAATTCTCATTTGTGACAGTTTATCCATATCAACTTAGAGATTATGTTTTTCTGAACACTTAGTGTTAACAAAAAAAAAAAAACCCAAAAAGGAAAGAAAAAAAGCCTTTCTGGCATATGTTTAACTGTTTCCAGCATTATCCTTTAATTAACTCTGGGACCTTGGCTTCACTTAGTCCACAAGAAAACTTGTACTCCATTGTCTTGCACTTGTCAGGGCCAACCCTACTGTGCAACAGCCAAATCCTGCTCTGACAACAATTAATAGTATCCTCAAGTGGAGATGAGGGATTCGTTACAGTAAGAGACTCTAGAGCAATGTATCTTCACAGCATCCCTGTGAAATGGGTTTGAAAAGCTGGAGACACCATCTTTCATTGTACAGTTCTAAAAAACCTTTTCCTGTAATTATTTAGCATTCAAAATATATCTAAATCTCTCAAAAATACACAAATTACCTTTGAAAAAGCTTGCTGCTAGTTACAAAAGATTCTGAGGCAGGCAGGTCCAAGCAGGTGGAACCCAGTTCTCCAAGGCAAACTGTGATTCCAGCCTCTGCTGCCAGCAGGCCTCTTCCAATACCCGCAGCAAAGGAGGTTACGGCTCCTTTCATCCCTGAACCCTGACTGACCCCCAGGGAATACCTCCTTTTGTATACTGGATCAGCAAAGGGCTTCAGCCGCAATAACAAGCATTTGTATAATTAAGTATTACAGGATAAGGCATCAAACTATTTGAGATAAACAGTGTCAATACAAGAATAAGTGAGAATGATTTTGCCATAGACATTTTTGGGTAGGAAAAGAACCCTAGTGTTCTAGGGTACTGTTTTATCAGGATCTTCCAGATTATGGAGCAGCATCCCAGAAAAAAGACAGCCAGAATAAAACCTTGGGCTACACTGGAAAAGGAAGTCAGCTGAAAGAGGGGTGTGTATAATCTCATTCTAAATGGTCACGGAGTCCCAGCTCACTCAGTTAAGATCCCTGCAGCCAACATGTCATTTGAAGCATCTCTAATGTGGCAAAAATGTGCATAAGAATCATCTTTCTGTTCCACAATTGCCTCGGAAGTCAAGGAATGCCACACTAACAGTCACAGGCACCCAAGCAGGTGCAGCTTAGCACACCTGCACAGAACCATGGTACAATGCCAAGGACCTGACTTTGCTGATAAGGCTTTTTAAGCCATGCTCCATAGGGAATATGCATCCTGTCTTCTAGCAGAGGAAGTTATTATTATTATGTCTTCTGGTAACTGGCTATTATTCCATGAGTCAAAATACAGAGGGGATGCTCCACTCCTCCAAACAAGTGAAGGTTTCTTACCTATAAAGCTCATTATACAACTACCGAAAACTCACTCTTTCTACTTTCCTCTTGCTTGAAATGCTAATGCCATCTCAGTCCTGAGACAGCTGTCAGTAGATGAACACAAAAGAACAAAAGGCACTATGTGCCTCCTGGTGACTGCAGGAAAACACTCAGGGATGGCAAGCGGAAAGGGATGCTGCAATATTTTCTGATACAAGGAGTTTGCACCATCGAAGCTGCATATTTTGGGGCAACATGGGACTGTTAACACACATCATTCATCTGATGTCTCCATTTACAGATCCCTCTTTATCCCTGTAATAACCATGGGAAAAAAAAAACAGTACAAAACACTGAGCAAACCAAATGCACAAAGGATGGATGACAAATCTCAAGACCATTTATGTAAATTACCTTTCTGTAATTCTTCCTACTGAAATATCTGCTATCTTTTGAGTTCATTGCAATCTGCTTTTATTTTATTCAGTCAGTTCTAAAATGACAGTTTGGGTGTACACTCCAAATACATTTCATACCCCCACTACTTCGTTCCTTACGCCCAAATACAGTAGCTCAGATGTATTTATATTATGTAACAGTCTTAATGGACCCTCTGGGGCTTAGCACAGGATAAGAAAAGAAAGGACTATGAGATAAGTTGTGCAGCGTGAATAACTTGCAATACAGAAGCACAAGGTTTTTTAACGCTTCAGGGGAATGGGAGAGAAGATTCACCCAGAGTAAGATGGTGCTCTGTAAGAGCAATGACAAGTGTACAGGTGACATGAGAGATGCACAGTTTGTTGTAAGAACACTGCATAGTTCCCTAGTGCACACAGGATTTAGCTGGGGCGTGCTGGACAGAATTTCTCTTAAGGCTCATAAAGCCCACTTAGATGCATACCTTGAATTGAACCACCTTCCCCACATTCTGAAATTCGGGGAGCACATCCTCATAGAACTCCAGGAACTGCTGGTAGGTCTCCTCATCACTGTACTCCAGACTGGCATCTGTGTCATAGTCGTCTCTCCGGCACTGCTCCATGCCAAAGGTGATGAACATCCCTCGCACCAGCAGCGTCTTGCTGGATGTGGGGTAGTTATGCTTGCGAGAACACCTGCACAGGTGGAGTGAAGAAAGAAAAGTGGAAAGATTGGCACTTTCAGCAGAAGATACACTTGTTAAAGAGTCAAACATTTGCCATTTTCAGTTGCAGTTATTAGAAAAGAAAATCCATTAGTGGAACATCAAGATATTTCAATTACTAAACCAAATCTTTTGGAGTGAGTTTGTACATAACCTTAAGGCTTCCTTAATGCCATTAACAAACACATTCTTGCTTAAGAAAGCAGAACTACAAATGCTGTAGATACCAGTGTCACAAAGAGAGCTGAAGTGATTTCTTTTAGGCTACTAGGGTTAATGTGTTCTCATTTTCTGAAGGACTTTAAAGATTGTCAGAAGTCTTTCTAGAAAGAGATTTTAAAGCTAGTACCTGCTCTTCTTTTTGCAAACTGAACAACTTTTACCTAAGTTGATCTTATCATATGGGGGTGGAAAGCAGGAATAAGGGAAGAACAGCACATTTAGACCTGCACCTGGATGAGTACAAGACTGGTATTTTTCCATTTCTAACAAAAACAAACCCCAAAAACTGACCCCCCCCCCCCCCCCCAAAAAAAAAACCCAACCCAACAAAACCCAAACAAAAGAAGATTCTTTTAAATGAGTTGAATCTTAATCTGCATCGTCTTGGCAGCCATAAAATTAGATCTCCCTCACCATCCATCATATTCAGGCTACCTCGCTAACATGCTGAAATAACAGTTCTCCCCCAGACACTTTTAGATTCAGTAAGAACACAGATGTTCTCCATGTTTATTTCACTGTGCTTTATGATTCCCATTCAATACGTTCCCCAAGCAGCTGGGTCATGCACTCTCCAACACATTTCTCCTTTTCATGACATGATAGGAAAAACATCCAGACTAGTCCAGTCTCTTTATGTCACTGGACAGCACAGACGAACTGCAGGGAGGTCAGGTCTCAAAATGGACAATTACAACCCAGACTTCAGCTTGGAAGGTTTGCTGCCCCCAGTCAGTCAGAAATGGACCCTCACCTTCTGGCTGACCCCTTAGACTTCAAAAAGCAAACAACAAAATAAAAATCCAAACTCCAAACCCAAAACTAAACCAGGAGACAATTAATTTGATGATTATTGGTTTTTTTAGATTTTAGAAGCTGCCTACTTTTGCTGTTCAATTTCAGTAATAGAACACAAAACATTAAACCCACCTAATATTGTCCGTACACAAAATGATATATTCACATGACAGAAAAAAAGGAACCCCAAGGAAAATGAATGGCCCAAGACTCCCAATGTTACTGCAGAATGTCAGGGCGTGAATTACTGGGGAAACGGTAGTAGCAAACTCAGCCAGTTTTAGCTTCTTCAGGACATAGCAAGCTTTGACAATATTCAACAGTTATTTGTTGAAAACACTAGCTCCTAGTTTTTCACAACTGCTTCCAACCCATCCTTCCAGTCCTACCCTAGTTGTATCAGTCCTTCAGCTTACAGACAGATGTTAAAATGCCCAGATTATGAAGGAAGCAGGTATGTGAGGGAAAAAAAAGGAGAATGCAAGAGAGGTAGCTGAGATCAACATGGGTGAAAGAGGAAGGACAGAATATGATGTTTCACAGTATTTCTTTTCCAAGAGTTATTCATAGTTCAAATGCAAAGTTCAAAACAAAACTAAATTTTATGTAATCCATAAATAATCCATGGAGGTTACCTCCATGAAAGACCACTGAAACAAAAATACTGCAAATATTACAAAGACCCAGACATTTGAAAAAAAAAAAATGCTGTCTGCAGTGACATAGCTGGTGAAATTTTTATTATGGAATTCAACGCATATTTCAGAATAGAAAAAAAAAAAAAAAAGTGAACTTGAAGCTTCCACATAGTTGAATTATCGTATAATTACCCACAATACACATCACACTGGAACAAATTACTCCCAGGATAAAGAAAACTAAAATAGCTAGACCACATGTTTCAGTGGTACAAGTTAGTAAAATAACCTCTTATGTTTTTCCTGAAGATTCATGTAATAAATATCAGAGTCCTTCCCTGATAAGCTGTTGTCTCTCCTTAGCACAAAAAAAAAAAAACAAACCCCACCAAAAAAAAAAAACACCAACAAAAAACAAAAATAACCCTAAAACAAAACCAAAAACACCCCAGGATTTTCAAGCCAGAAGCTGCATTTGGGTCATCACTGTTGTTGGTCGCCCATGAACATGTTCTCCATAAACTCATTTATATTTCCGGCTTTCTCTACATCCTCTGTGAACAAATCTGCCATTTGTTTCATATGAGGAAGTCTTTACTTTTTCAAAGCTAGTAAACATTTTGAGACACCTGACTAAATAATCATTCCCACCTGCTTCTGAGTTTGCTGCTCATCTATCATAGTCCTCTTCCACCCCCCTCTTTGAAAGCTGAGTCTGGACTTGTAGGCCAGTTCTACAGAGGTGTTGCTCATCTCTCATCATCCTGATGAGCTTCTCTGTTCTTCCCTTTTACTACATTTCCCTCCTGAGATAGAGGAACCCTTTCAGTGTACCAGAATCACAACTGAATGTATCACACATTTAAATAGTGAGAGCTCTGGAAGCTACCTGACAGCTTTCCCAAGTGTGCAGATTTACCTTAACTTTCTTTAGTCCCCTTGGGATTTGAATATATGCAAATTAGAAAATATAAAAAGCTAGTATCTGACATATGAGACCTGTACTAGTAACACACTATATACATTCTGTCAGAATGTATCTATGTATGAGTCTAAGCTGAGGAAAACTCAAGTCTGATCAATGTAACCAGAATGTACCATCAATAATATGCCATAACAATAAATAGCTCAATTCCAGCCAGGCAATGCTCTGCTCTCAATCCACATCCAAATACACAGAAGTATTTTATGCAGCAATTTTTCCTCAGTTTGCTTATGATCTAATTGAAGTTGCCTCCGAACACACTTCTATCCTGGTAAATATTCAATGGATTACCTGTCTCCAAATCGGCAGGAACCTGTTTTAATATAAAATGGGCAATTCGCTCTATCCTTCTCTGTTCCCAGATTCTCTGGGGGCTCTGGGTTATGCCAACTCACACCATTCTCCAGCTGTGGAAGAAACATTAAAATAGACAAAAGTGAGAAAACAGTAAAGAAATGGGAGTGTCAAAAACAAAACTTAACAACTGAATGCACATGCAGTTATGAGCATGCAGTTACAAGCACTATGTTTCTACAAGGCAAGCTGAACCTATTTAAAGCATTGTTTTTCAAAGCTGCCCTGTGCCTTGGGTCTCACTTTTTACACCTGTGTCATGGTTTAACCCCAGCCAGCAGCCAAGCCCCACAGAGCCACTTGCTCACAGCCCCACCAAGCAGGATCAGGGAGAGAATGGAGGGGTAAAAGATACAAACTCCTGCACTGAAATAAAGACAGTTTAAGAAGGAAAGCAAAAGCCAGACACGCAAGCAAAGCAAACCCAGGAATTAATTCACTGCTTCCCATCGGCAGGCAGGTGTTGAGCCATCTCCAGGACAGCAGAGCCCCATCACATGTGACAGTGACTTGGGAAGACAAACTTCATCTCTCCAGATGTCCCCCCATTCCTCCTTCCCCCCACTTCATATATTGAATGTGTGAGATGGTCACAATATTCCAGACCATCTCATGATGTGAGATGGTCTGGAATATTCCCTTGGTCAGTTTGGGTGACCTGTCCTGGCTGTCTCCTCCCAGCCAACCATGCACCCTCTGCCGGTTCACCAGTGTGGCAGTATGAGAGGCAGAAAAGGCCTTGGGTCTGTGTAAGCCCTGCTCAGCAGTAACAAAAACATCTCCACATCTTCAACCCTATTTTAAGTATAAATCCAAAATGAAGCCCCATACTAGCCACTATGAAAAAAATTAACTCTACCCCAGCCAAAACCACCACAACGTGGCAGAGAGAAAGCCAGGACTATTTACTTATTTTTCTCTGCAACAGCCCAAAGCTCAGCAAGCTCATCATTATCATTGTTATGTGCATCTAGAAAATGCTAAAATAAAAGTAACCTGCCAAAGGCCAGAATTTTAAAAAATTAAATTCATAGTTAGCACTGGAAGTATAAGTGTCCATACTGATCATCTTGGGTCATTAAGATTTCTGTAATTCAGAATGGCCTCACCAAGTTGCAAGCCTTGAATGACTACAACCAAGACATATTTAAAAAGGAATTATCATTTTAACCAAACAATCTGTAAAGCTGACTGGCCCAAGTTCTCATTTTAAATCAACTGAAAATTCTTTTTATTCACAAGCAGCATTTGACCCAGCTACCCCAATTCTGTTCATGACTTGCAGCCATAATTTTCTATCACCAGAACAGCCCTGTTATGTCAGCAGTAACTGAACCCTGAACTGATACTCTAATGCAGTCACTAGCATATCACATTTCTGACTATTCCTTTGCAGATATGACTGCTAATGCATCTTGAGCTCTGGGCAGGCAGCAGCTCACAGCAGTTTCCTACCCATCTTATGAAAAAGATTTCCTACCTAAAGAACTGTTTAAACATTATTTGGAACCAAATGTAACTCAAATATAGCTATGGCAATCAATAAACAATGGATAACCAGGTTAAAACTTATTTTTCAGATTCATGCAGTGGTTTAAACAGAGCAAGAATCTTCAACAGTTTAACCATGTGACAGGGATAAAAAGCCAAATTATTCTTTAAGGCAATCTCTAAGATTCAAATGAAAACTGCAGTTTTCTACACACTGCCAGCTTGAGATCCATGCTCTTCCAGGCATCCAAGCAGTCAAGCTTCTCCCTCCCCCACCTTTTTTTTATTTTCTTTAAGGATCTGTGTCCTCCTCTACCACTGAATCCTCTTATTTAGAGCCTGACATCTGCTTAAAAAGACAAGTTTATCTTGCCACCCAGGACTGACAGATTTATTTAGAATTACAATTCACAAATAAACCATCATGCATAGTGTTTTTTAACAGCACACAGCAGTATTTCCAGGTTCATTTTGACTCAGACCCCCTAACAGTCATCAGCATGCACAACTGCACTGCCACCAACCAGCCAGAAATATGCTTAATTATGTTCCACCCAGTAAATAATTGTTTACAGCTCATGCAAGCCACTATATATTAAATTTATTCAGGCCATTAGGTTCTCAAGAGCAGATGGACAGCATGCTAGAAGGCAAACACCGGATGGAAATTAAATTACTTTTCAGTTCTTTCTTCAGAAAGTGTCTGAGCATACCTGGCTTTCAGCTTGATCCAGCATCCTCTGCACAGCTGCCTATAAATGGTGCAAACACAGGACTAGTGAAAACCCTGAGGATACGCAAAACATCTGGTTTCTTTAGTTAAGAACCTAATTTACAATGCTCAGTGATTACACATAATGGAAGTGTGATGAGGTTTGCTTTAAAAACAGGAGATTTACTTTGGCTCTGTAGCAATTCATATACTACAAAGCTGTTAAAGGATACATCAGACAAGACCCTCACATAGATGATTTTCTAAACTAAATGACAGACAACATAAAAGTTTAATTTTCTTTTTCAAAACTATCATTGAACTATTGATGCTTAAATCTATCTCCTGCTCTAGTACTCAGCCTGGTTACGTAATTGTTTAGCTGCACAAAATGTTTTAACTAATACATTTTATGGAGCACACAGAAAAACTCAATGCTCAGTGAGCCTCTGTTAAAGCAAGGGATGCAACTGGTAAGGAACTTAAACATCCTAGGTTAACCATATCTAGCCTTCCAAACACAGGAAAGCAATGAAGACATTCTTTCTAAGTGGGCTGAGCCTGACAATACCACTCTCCAAAACTGGCTGTATACTACTTGTAATAAATTGTTCTATGAAGTTCCTAGAAAAAAGACAGTTAAACATAATCAATACAAGAAAATATACTAGGACCGGTTTTATTTGGAAAAAAATAAATTAAATTTAAAAAGAGCAAATAAAAATTTAAAAATGCAATTCAAAAGATGAGGACCCAGACAGCATCTGGTACTGATCACCAAGGATGTCAGATAGTACCCACCCTAATAAAGAAAAATGAAACAGAACAAACAATGAAAACTCCCCAAACCTCACAAAAAAAAAACAACCAAAAAACAAAAAACAAAACACAAAAAAACCCAACAACAACAAAAAAACCCCACAAAGCCAAAATTACTCCTTTATTCTCTCCAAAAAAGCCTCACACTATCACCACCAAAAAAATCTATTTCTTTTTCTTCATTTTAGGGAAGGAAATTAGGGTCTTTTTTGTATCACTGTTAGAATTTGAATAAACCGCTGTTTCAAGACACAGGCAAAACCAATTAAACAACTTTCTGCTGCTAAAATGGGTGGCTGTGCTCCTGGCTGGGTAATCAGTTTCCCTTTTGGGTTCCTGTCATTGCCCTCTATGAGCCAATTTAACTCACTATCCCCATAAATAATCACCCAGAAAAACACAAAGCAAAGAATCCAATAACCAAACAAAAAAGAAAGCTTCCATCTGGTTCAGGGACACCAGTTATCCAGCTGAGGGCTTGGACAAAACCAGACACAAAGACAGAGGGGAGGAATAAAATCCTGCTGTTATCATGGTCCAACTCTCTCCAAACTGTATCTCAACCCTAAATAAAGGACACGAGCATCGTTTTCTCTCCCTACTCTGCAGAGAGAAATGGACACTTGAAAACCAAAGGAAGTCAGACAGGAAATACAGTAACTGCTGTTCTTTGGCATCCCTCACTCAAGTGTTACATAATCAGTGGCACAACCATTAACTACAGAGAGCCAGAACTGTCTGCTCATGGCTCTTCCCCTGCTGTGGCTATCAGACACAGCTGTGAGACACCTCCCAGTGAAATGACTGGAAACTTTGTGATTGTGGAGAATCTAAAATGACGAGATCCTAGAAAGCTGCAGTCACTCTTCAGTGGCAATAAGATGCCAGTCCTCACACTGGATTACTGTATAGGACATCTTACATCCAGGTCACTGAACTTCTAAAACTTAAGAAAAATCTATCATTAACAGAAATGTTATCAATGACTTTCATCTTCAATATAATTTTTTATTCCACCCAAGGAGCTCTGAAAAAAGATACGTCCTGTTGGATGAGTCAGGTAAAGAAGAGCTGTAACACATCTTTTGCTTAAGAACTGTGTTAAGGAACAGCAGCAATGTACTTCCATATTCCATATCCTCTTTGGGCATTTTCTTCAGCACTGACTGTGTTCAACTGGGACACTAAGGAAGGATTATCTTTAACACATGATGCAGAAAGTGCACTTATCAGAACCTGCATTGGCACAGTACCTTCGTATTTACCTGATGTAGGCAATTACATACTGTGAACAACCAGATGTGTTAACAAGAGTTACACTTCAGTATATGGACCCCCTGGATGCTCTTTAACACTGAATAATGGTTTAGTAACTTAGACAGAATGGGTTAACTAATGTATTTGCTAACTACAACAAAATCCCTCTTCAATGTCCGTAACTGTTGCACCTGATCATGTCACAGGATATATAACATGTATATCCTCCCACCACCAGGAATCACCTCTCTCTCTCTCTTCTCCTGTTGCTTCTGCTGTGCCACTTCTCTCTCTTTTCTTTGCTGCTCTTCCCATTCTTCTTTGATCTTCCTCTTTACAATAAAAAAAATAAATTAAGGAACAATGCTTTACAATCAATCAAAATCAAAACTACCATTTTTCATTACAACTCTTTGACCATTAAGTATTCATCCAGTCAGAAGCAACCATATCTCTGAAAAAACCCTTTTAAGAGTTGTTGTTTTCTTCTCTTTTCAATTTTGCTTTTCTATACAAGAGTGGAGAGTCTATGCTTTCAAACACATCAGCATCAAGAAAAATGGGTCCATCACAAAATAATAAAAGTTATTACACCAAGTCTACCTTGTTGCCAAGCACAACTGTAAGGTTTCACATCTCTATACCTCTTCTTCTTCTTGACGCTTTCTAGCAGCCTCTTCTTTTTCTTTCTTTAGCTTGAACTCTTCTTGGGCCTTTTCTTCTCTCAGCAACCACTGCTCATGTAGTTTTTGTCTACCAAAGAAACCAGACTCCACTTAGAGCACCAGCTTAAGGACCACCCATGGGTGATGCAACTGTCATAAATACAATTCAAATTTATTACCACAGTACTAACTGCAACTAATCTAATCTTACTTAAAAGAGAAAATTTCACAGGAATCATTCAGACTTTAGAGGAAAGGACGGTGGAGCCTGACATTCAATAAAGATTGTGTTGCACAGATTATATTCAGACTTTTCAAACTGCTAAAATAGAATTGATTACAGAAGCGTTTATAGCAAATATGCCATTTTCTAGGTTTCTCACCTTTCTGCCTCAAGTTTTTTTTCTTCCTCTTCTTCCTCCTCTTCTTCCTCTTCCTCCTCTTCCTCCTCAGACACAGAGTCATCTTTTTCTGCAGTTTCTGAGAAAAAACACAATTCAATGCATCTACATAACTGCATGCTGCAGCCAACACATATACACAAAACGGTATCTTTAAAAAGACCAAAAAAACCCAATCACTTCTAGTTCCACTGGCAGCACCAAATACTTCAGTTACCTGAGTCCCTTAGTTTGGCAAGTGCCTGCCGCTTTTTTTTCCTCTTCTCCTTCTTCAGAATAGCTCTGTACTTTTGATGGCTGAAGATGAGAGAACATTACTTATGTTAAAACAGCCAAACAAACAATTCTTCTTGTCATACATGCACTTCATTTCCTTCAGCAATACAAAATCCCACAAACCGCAAAATTAACAGGCATTTATATGAAACAGCAACTCCACAGCAGCATCTGATGTGACAATGAAATCTGTAAGTCTGTGGCTGTGCTGTTCAGACTTGCATGTGGGCAGCAGCAAGAAGATGCCACACATGGGGTCTCATCTTTTTTGAGCTCTGCAGTATTCATCACCAACTCCATGAAATCTCCTTCAGCTCCTGAAACTTGGTCACTAGATAAGATAAGGGGGAAAAACTTGGGGATCTCCTACCCTACAATTTTGGTACACCCTTCAGCACATTCTAGTCTTCCTTTTACAGGACATCCAATCTCAAGTCCTTTCTTTTCTCCTTTGATATTCTCCACAGGCAGCAGCTAACAAAACACACTCCACAGCCCCCACAGACAACACTCAGCACTGCTCTTCTACTACAGAAGCTTGGCCAGACTCTTCCTTGCTTGTCTGACTGCTTTGAACAGCTGCCTACAAGCAACACCATGTTTTCACTGTGGTTAAAATGCCTCTAATGTCTAAAAGACTTTTCACATCAAGCTCTTTTCTGTCGAGTTTCACTCTATCTTTCCTCTTCCTAGCCAGGTCATAATGGAGAAATCGGAAGCAGGGATGATCAGGGATGATTGTGCCACACCAAATGCTGATGGGAGATCAAAACCTTCCCCTTCGGAGGGTGTCATTTTAGAAGATTCCACAAGTGTAACTCAGCCAGACAGAACTTCACCCCCATCTCCAATCTTGTTCAAGATTGCTCACATCCTCACCACCTGCACAGCTGTGCGTGCCAAGGTGACACCACGGTGCCTGTCCCGACAGCAGCCCCTGCCCGCACAGACCAGTGTCCCCACCTGCCTCTGACCGGCCAGCCTGGCCGCTCCTCACCGCGTGTCCCTGCCTCAAACGGATCGCATCCCTCAGTACGTGCCTGGGGCTGACAAGCGAGAAGCTCCTGCCCA
Source organism: Chamaea fasciata (assembly GCF_029207755.1). NCBI lineage: Eukaryota > Metazoa > Chordata > Aves > Passeriformes > Sylviidae > Chamaea > Chamaea fasciata. Next base: position 99,534,160 of record NW_027094087.1, on the reverse strand, counting down.
GTTCCCTGGGAACTTCCCTTTCTTGAAACCCAAGGAAGGAAGGAAGGAAGGGACGAAGGAACTCCCCTTGCACCCAGGCCAGCACACGAGAAGGTGGGCACACACCTGACGCGCAAGGAGCTGCAACACCCAAACCGCTCCAGGGCTGGGGTTCGCCTCTGCCCCCAGTCGCACGACACGGAGCAAGGCCTTGGCAAACGCCTGAAGACCCCGACCGCGGAATCCCGCTGTGAGCACGGCTGCCCCGGCACACAGCCCCCGCGCCGGGGCTGGACGGGGCTCAGCCCGGGCACGGACGTGCCGCTGCCTCTCCGCGCCCCGGCCTCCGCTGCTCCTCACACCCCGGGGCCGCCTTTCCCCGGGCGCGGAACGCTGTCCCGCCCCGCCACATCTCGGGCGGGCGGCACGGCGGCCCCGCTCCCCCCGGGGTCGGGAGCGGCAGCGCCCTCCGCCCGCGGCTCCGCCGCTCCCAGCGCGGCCGCGCTTCCGTCCCGCGAACCACCGAGCCCTGTTCCCCCCGTCCCGCCGGACCACGGCCTCCCGGAGCTGCGCCACTGCCGGGCCCGGCCACAGGGCGGCCTCAGCCGCGGCCGTCGCGCGCTCGGGCGGTCCCGGCCAGGACGGGACCGCGACTCTCCACAGCGACTCGCGGGCCCTTCCCCTCGCCCCGGGGGGTGCCGGCCCCAGCCCGGCCGCGGCCTCACCTCGGCTTCCCCAGGGGGGGCTCGGGCACCAACATGGGCGCCGCCATCTTGCGGTACCGACGGGATGTCACGTGACCCCGCGGCGGAAGGCCGCGCAATCGGTTCCGGCGGCCGCGCGCGGGGCCGGGCGCGCGTCGTGCTCCCGCGGCTGAGGGGCGGCGGGTCCGTGCGGCCGCGGGGGCCCCATTTACCGAACTCTCCCAAAGACCACAGGCGAGACAGTGCACAGAACGTCCCGTTGTCGCAGAATCACAGAATGGATCAGGTTGGAAGGGACCACAGTGGATCGTCTGTTCCAACCTCCTTGTCAAACTGGGCCGTCTCACAGGGCGCAGGGCTATGTCCAGACGGCTCCTGAACATCTCCAGTGAGAGAGACTTTACACCCTCTCTGAGCAATCTGTTCCAGTGCTTGGTCACACGCAGTAAAGAAGTTCTTATGTTCAGGTGGAATTTACTGTGCATTAGTTTCTGCCCTTTGCCTTTTGTCTTATTGCTCGACACCACTGAGAATATGGTCCATGCTGGACCCATCCTCTGACACCCCCCTTTTGACGTTAATATGTGTTGATGGGGTCTCCTCTCAGTTGTGTCCTCAAGGCTGAGCTGGCCCAGTTCCCTCAGCCTTTCCTGACTGCAATGCCCTCAGCCCTGGTGGGTAACTGGATGCCTGTGCCAGGGGTGTCTGAGCTTGCCTGGGCTGTTGCTGTCCATGGCAGTGCCTGGGTGACGCTCCGGGCGGTGACGCTGTCCCCAGCCTGTGCTCTGTGTGTGAGCTGCTCTTGGTTGTGTTGGGGTTTGTGTGGGGGCTGGCTTGGCTGTGTTCTTGCTGTGTTGGGAACTGTGTGTGGCAGCCGGGTGTTCGGTGCCTGCCATGAGGTGACCTTTCTGTGTGTGCCCTGGCTGCTGTGAGCATGGCTGCCCTGCCCCACAGCCTCAGAGCTGAGGGAAGTCACAGTTCCAGAGCAACAGCAGTACACCGAACTCGTACATTGATCAATTTAGCTCACACTGCTGATGTATTCCCATCATCGTCTCTGAGGCATAGTACCTGACCTGATTAAAAACGCATTTCATGGCAGGGAACTATTCCTCACAGACCCTCATGGGTATGATGGGTGGAAATATGCAAGTTGTCAGTAATCAATTCCTCTGTGACAGGAGTGATAGATTGCAGCCTTCAGAGGCAGTGTGTTTGTAGCTTTCATTTGGGCATGTTTTGCATAGCTATTAATAATGTACATTGTTGATTAAGGTCTAAATTATTCTCCTAAACCACAATGTAGGAGCTTATTTCCTGTATCCTGGAGGTAGTACAGTGCAGAAACAGCCAGAGCTGCTGACGGTGAAGCACACCACAGCAGGCTCTGTCAAAATCTGACTAATTGACTGTGCTGTTCATTAACAGCATAATGAGTATCCTCTTTCTTACTCTGAAGCTCAGTGGGTTTATTCAAAGCAAGCATGTGACTGCTATTGTCAGCAGTTACATTTGCCATTTGACCAATAAATATTCAGACCATGACCTCTCTGCTGTTACTTAATCATGTGTCAGATCCTAGACTCTTAAAATGAAGTTGTCATCAGTAGTACTTCCACTGTTCCTTGTGGAGAACATACATGTAAAATAACACGTAATTTGCTGTTTCTTGGATACAGAAGATGGCAGTATTGTGCATTTAACAACTAATGAACTATTGACACCCATGAAGGTTTTGGAAAAAACCAACCAGATGTGTTTCATAATCTTATTTCATTTGGAAATTATAATTACAACTTTCATCCTTCCATCAACAGAGGAAGTGCCATAATATTAACCTCCCTTTAAGCTATTTATGAGTCTAAATTGAGAAATTCTGTCATTTCTTTGTTTGGTATACTACATTTCATCATGGCATTTTTCCAAAGTTCTTGGGGGAAGGCACCATCTTAAACTTACATATTTCAGCAATTAAATGTAGGATCTCATTTTAAGAAAACACAAAACATAACAGCTATTACAGATACTCATGATGATTCTGGAAGAAGCTGTCATTCTCTTCAAAACAAGAATACAATGGTTGCATTTTTCTCCATTTTGTTTATTTTTATTAATTTATACACATATAGCAGCTTGATCTTCAAGTCCAGATGCTGACTTCAGTACAATTTAATTGATACAGTGTTAGAAAGAAAAAGATACGGCAATTCCAGGCAAGACCCATTCACATTTCCAAAGTAATACTGCATTCCAGTCAGTAGTTGTTATTCCTTACACTGGAATTATAGACCACAGGCCTTCACAAGCATAGTTTTTTTTTTTGTGGCAACCATCAGGTTGTGAAACTCACGCTTCCATATTTTCTAAAGAAAAATACTCCTTCATGGTCCAGTACCAAGTGAACCCCATCATGAGAAAGTCAATACTGGATGCACAGACTGCACTGTACAGAGTAGCCCAGAACAGAGAAACTTTTATCTTACAACTTGCAGTTACTTTCAACATGCAGTAACCACTGTGCATGTACCACATTCCACTATAAATCTCTGTGTGTCTTTCAAGATGCGTGCACAGAACTGAGCATACACATGAGAGAGCGTACACAGAGCAGCTCTCTGTTGAAGTGCAGTGACTCTGGCACATATCTGAACTTCTTTTCCCTGTGGCTCTTCTGGTTTCCATTTCTTTTATTTTCTGCCATGCTGACCCAAGCAGAAAAGAAGAGGTCACTCTCTTTGTTGTATGCCCAAGCCCTCTGTGGAAAAAAGAAAGATACATTTGATAAGCATACAGATTATGTAAAAGTTATCCTCACCATAATATTTGCCATATACTCCAGGAGAACAGTGGCACCTTTCCTGGTGGAATTGTGCATCTTTTTTTTTTTTTTTTTTTTTTCCTGGATGATGCAAATGGAAATAAGAGAACACGAGGGAAATGGCAGTCAAATCACTAGCTTGGATTTGTCGGGCCCAGAGAATATGTGCTAAGTAGGAGATATCCAGGAAATATGGATTTGGGATGGGCCAGTTTTCTTTTTACACTTTTTGGCATGTTGTTTGTAAAATAAATATGACAATGAAGTGGTGGCAGCAGCATCATCCTTCCATGCTGGAAGTCTCTGTTTACTTGCTGTGGGCTGTCCTTGGTGCTTCCCACTGCAAAGTGCCTTTTCCAGGGCGATATATGGGAATGCTGACAAGTGCATCCTTCCCCCACCTGCACGACCAGCCTCAAGAGCTAAATAATTTCTCACACACTGTCTGCTTCTTTGAGCACTGATAAAAACCTGGTGACAACCAAGTCACTTTTGCACTGCTACAGTGATGACTGTGGTGGCAGTCCTCATTCAACACCCTGTTCACCCCTGTCTTCTGGAAAAGACAGGCAGTGTTTGTCATTTCCACTGCACAGCATTGTGCACAGCTGCAGTTCGGGGCTGCAGTTCGCCAGGTACATTTCCATGAGGGACTAATGCTGACAGTCACACATTGACTCTTTCCTCATAAAAGTTGGACACAACTATTTGAGACTAAAGATTAACTTCCTCAGAGTTTAAAACTGTTAATTTGTCAAATTTGAAAACTGAGGGTAAGTTTAGCCGTAGCTGTTAATTAACTTATACAATAGCTATCAATATTTTACTTCCCTGGGATTTTCCATTTCAAAGACATTGAAAGGAGGGGAAAAAGTACATTGCTAATCACATGGAGAAGATGGAGGGGTTTTGTTTGTTTGTTTTACCAAATCATATGCTTTCTTGAAATTTCAATCACCTCCTGATTTGATTGGTAGTCCAAATTTTGGTGTAGGTTTAAGTATGTACACGCAGATTATACATGAACTTCTGTAGATCAAAAGCACTGAAAAAAAATTTACAGAGATACTCTTACTTTCATTTGGGCAGACAAATTCATTTGGTACAATAAGAGAAATAATTCTTTGCACTAGTTCAGTGATATTTCTGGAATGCAGATTGTGCATGAAATTCTTCATGGCTATGACCTGTAGCTCCACAATAGTTAGGAAAAACAACGATATTATAAAAGAGGAACTGCTTAGAAATCTAACACCTCACAAAGTAGTCAGTTAAAAACATACCTTGCATATGTGCATCAATATTGTAATTTATTCAAACAAAATGATGCCTGACTGATTAATCAGTGGCAAATAAATGCAGACATGCTTAAACAGTGCTGTGGGTCTGGCCAAAATGGGAGCAGAGAGGCTGGGCAGAAAGTTATCCATGCATGTAGATTTATTACAAAGATCGGAAATGGCAGAATGTCTGTCTTTTTAGATTATACAGATACTCCATTTGCAAACTGAAAAGTTGCAGTGCTTTTTAAGACAGTATTTAAAAAATATGATTAATTTGAAGCAAAGTTGTCTTCTTACTAACACCTAATATAGTCTTGCATGTCCACCTGGCTTACTTAAAAAATGTGCTGGCTTTGGGAAAAGATTTTTAGATGTGTAGCAATTGGTTGCTTATGTGCAGCACTCTGTGCATGTACAGCTGGATATGCACATGGGCCTTCAGCTGGATGCATTTGCACACATCCACATTGCTGTGCATGTATATATCAACTGCACCATGCTCTTCCTGTGAGCTCTGAGCTGGGGTGTTTATCACACTGCTGCTTCTTCTGGCCTCCTCCCCTCTCTGCTGGAAAAAAATCATTTGTCTTGCTTCTTGCCTGCAAGACAAATTGGGGAAAGTCAGCCGTCCAGGCTGGAATTCAGCAGCTCTGATCAGGGAATCCAGTCATGTCCTCTGAGTTTGTTCCTGCTGGGTGTCGTGTACCTTTGCTGTACTTTGACACTAGCCCTGTGCAATTCTGAGAGGACGAACTGATTTGTGGTGTTTTACAGCAGGGAGAAGCAGTGATGCTGTGTATCACACTCAGTTCCATTTGTCTTCTGGCAGCAGGGAAAGAGTGCTTAGCTTTTCTTCTCTGTTCTTCAGTGTTTCCCCAAAGGTACAAAAAAGTTCACGTATTCGCTATTGAAGCAATGCACATGAATTTACCATGAAATGGACTGCATTCACATTCTTTAAGATTTTTTTAAAGTTACAAATGTTACAGAAACCTGATAGTCCTTCATAAATCTGTACATTTTTTAGTGTGCTCCTTTTGATGTGCATATATACAGCATGTTAATTTAAGATGTCATTAGAAATGAATGCATCACTTTTTTTGTTTTCATAGGCATAGATTGAACACCTAAGCACATAATGTATCCAATAGTTTTGTACCCAGACTGGGTTGCCTAGTGAGAGTAAAGAGGTGCCTGGGAATCAGCTTGGTGAATGACTTTTAAAGATGGGCTATCAAGTCCTTTAACAGTGGCTTCTAAAAAAAATTACTAAAACAGTAAGTTATCTGTTACACAAAAATCCAAGTGTCTAATGCAGTAAATATTGGTTATTGTTTTTCATAAATTCAGCCCCACAGTTAAGTCAGATTTTCTCACTGTTTGTCATTCATGTAAAGCTCTTTGGGCTTGTGGTCTCAAGACACACTTCTTGGTTCTAAAGGACCAACTCAAAGTAATTCTGAAGTGATCTTCAAGGTAGGAAGTAACCATTAATCAGAATGGCTACAGGGGGAGTACAGCAACAGAATGAAATAAAGTAATCCTGTCTTGCTGCCTAGATTGCAGAGGGCGTTCAAATACCTGCAATACATTTCAGTTTCTGAATTGTTTTTCCTCCACATTTATTTATTTGTCTTGGTAAACATTGATTAATAGTGCAGAGTGCATTAAAATATTCCACACGTGTGTACATGTATACGTAGTGGGTCTACAAAACAAGAATATGTTCCTTTTCAACATGCTTTCTACTAAATCCTTTATTGCACCTCTGCTTATTCTAGTTGCTACCATAACAAGCCTCAAAAATGTATTTCTCCCTACACATAACAGTTCTTTTTGTGCAAAGCAATGCTTCAGGCATGGGGTGTTTTTGTGTAGAACAAGGCATTTGGTCTGCTGGGCTTGAGCCAGGACACAGGAGTGGGGCTGGGGGGACACAGCACTGTGCCCATCAGGCTGGCCCTTCCGAAGTGCTGTGAGTTCAAAAGCAAGTGAGGGGCAATGCCTGAGCCCTGTTTTTTGGGTCCAGGTATTCTGTATTCATCACACATTTCTTTTGGCAAAGTGAAAAGGTTGCCCAGTCTTCCTTTATCCTCAAGGACCCTCAGTGGGGCCAGACAGTTTCCCATGGAAGACAGGTGGCAGCTTCCTTTGGGATCTAGTGACAGCCAAGCTTCAGATTCGCCTGCTGTGGATAACAGTTGCCAGCTGCTCTGGTGTTACATCCCAGAGACACCTTGTGTGTCTGACATTACTCCTGTGAGAAAAAAAGATTGGCCTGGAACACTCTGTAAAATGTTGTATTTTTCTTAATAGGAAGAAGGAAAATTAAATACTTGTTGCAGCTTATTTTTTTTTCCACAGAGAAAGATAGTAAATAACTAACAGAAGACAGTTGTTTCTAGTGCCTGTTTTTAGCTAAAATAATGGGGGTTAATTATTAAACCTTTTACTTGGTTGTTCACTTGTGCTCCTGATGCTTTAATCCTGGGTCACACAAAGTTTAAGAGTGCTTTACAGGGGAGACTCACTTCTTTTTGCCTCAACCTTTCCATGCTGACGGGATGTTACGGGCTTTGCTGCTTACACTCTCTGTAGTTGCCATTGCTCATGCTGAGCTCTGCAAACCAGGTAAGAGTTGGAGCTGATTCCCATCCTTCTTTCGGTAAAGTAGCTATCAGTTTAGACTACGAAGTTGCCAGCTTCCAAGATTTTCATTTTAGCTGATTGTCTTCAGTTTGAAGATTGAAACACTGAGCATTCAGTTCTTTTATGAGTTTTCAAATGAGTATAGAAGTTGGGCTTGCTTAAAGAGGTCACGGTAAACCTCATTGAGACTCTGTAGGGCTTTTTTTCATGCAAGTAACTTCTATTCTTCTGGGTGATTTCTTAAGACACATTTAGAAACTGACATCTGTGAAATAATCAGAGAAGTAAATTATTTAAAATCCTATTTTGAGTGACTATTAATATGTTTGCTTTTTTTTCTCTTTGTGTCAGATGCACAGAATGCTTTCAAAGTACGGATTAGTATCAAAACAGCTTTGGGAGATAATGCAGTAAGTAAAATATCTTCACATATTCATCCTAAATCAATGTATGCCAAAATAAAAGTAATATATACTATAAAATTTCCGAATACAATTTGTTCTGCAGTGTTAATTGTAATGGTTTGCTCAAGTCATGATCCAGCCATCCATTCCTGGACATTTGACTAGTCTACTCCTTAAAATGGCATCCTTTAGGAGAAATATAAAGCTTGCTTGTTCATAAAGATAATTTTCTGTCAAAATTTTTTTTTGTCCCCTGGAAGAGTGATAGGGATGTTACACTTTATGCATGAGAAGTGCTGCATAAATATAAGTCTGTATTTTGGAAAAAGCACTTTTGCTCAAGAATGCTAATTGTAAAGTCAAACATATCTAGGAAGAGAAGCAGGAAAAGATTCTTAGGTCTTTATGAAATGGGACTTTATATCAGGCTCTCAGACAAGCGTTAATTGTAGAGATCATTCAAGCATGTCTCATCAATTCCCTGCTAATGGAGGGCTTCAGATTGTGGCCTTTCTTCTCTGCCTGTGGTGCACAGGCTTGTCTCATGAGGACTTAAATGCTTTGGCTTAATTCAGATCTTTGGGCTTAATGTAGAAATACTGGTGTGAGCAATGAGAGATGCGTAAGAGATTGGGACATTAGATGACTGAGTGGTCCTTTCTGATCTAAGGCACTATATAATATGTCAGAGCCCAGTACTTTGTTAGTAGTTTTGAATACTTAGAGCAAATCTGCAGCATGTTAACAAGGCTCAGCAGAAAATGAGGTATGAAACATCCTAGATGGTCATGTCCACTATAAGCCTGGTGTCTGATTATGTTACGAGCCCTGGGAAACAAAAAGCAGTAGGTTACATGTTTTAAAAGACTGGTGATATGAGGAACTCCCTATGACTGTAGAAGCTGTTCTAAAATTATCCTGAAAGATCAGGTGATTTAAACTAACATTAGCAGGGACCTAAATTTCACTGGTAATTTCATAAGCCAAAGTACAAAGAAATATTCAAGATACCTGCTCAAGTAAATGTCTCAAAATTCATAATGAAGTCAATTCTCTTGGGTGGGAGACTTTAATTAAACAGTAGTGCTAGCCTAGGGTTTTTTAAAATTATTAAAAATAGTGTAATACTGTGGCTGAAAATATGTCAAAATAATTAATAAAGCTCCTCCTGATGATAACTGCCAATGTTTTGATTTAATCTTGGTTCAACATAGTAGCGAAGAACAAAAATTGCAGTTCCCGTAATGTCCTTTTTTAGTGCCTTTTCCTTTTCCAGCTGTAGTAAAATAAAGGGAGGTTGTTTGGTAATTTATAAATTTCTTTTGTTTTTCATTCAAAAAGGGTATGAGACAAATAATTACCTTGAAGGCACTTCATATTGTTAGGAAAAAAAGCAGTTTCTGAGGAGTCTATATTTTTTGTAGTTGTTTATGTCATATAACAAAGTATGTGAAAGCTCAAAAGAATGGCACAGTCAGGAACAGCATTTTAGAACAACAGCTTGCTGAAAATGGTATGATTCCATAGAAAATCACCCACAAATAATAAACAATTTATTAAGTACACAGGTAGTAGTAGTTCCTTTCCATAGCCATTGCAGTCATCTCTGTGAATGGCTGAAATTGAAAACTGAACCTACTATGAAACTGAAATTAATTTCTGTTAAAGAATTTAGGACACTTCTTTGTGTTTTTTATTTATTTACTTTAGCAAAGAAAAGTGTTATACTGTCATTTTGTCACAGTAGGACACAGTCAGCTTGGTTCATTTCCAGGTCACTTCAAGCTCCATGATAACAGAAAGCCCTGATACTGTGGGAATTTTTCTCTAGGAGTGGCAGGATAACTCCAGTGTACATTCAGAGGCATAGAAAATAGGTTGGTGCAGCTTTTCACATGGTGTAGTGCATGCCATCCCCTGTGTGTGAGGCTGATAAAAACAGGGCACCATTTTTAAATTTGTTCACCAGGTAAGCTGTACTCTGAGGCAGGGAGTTCCATTTAGTGTATTTATTTAGTTCTTATCACAATGGAGTTGGAAAGAGCAGCCCTGATGCAGTAGGTATTCAGCCATTGCCATTTTATTTGCAAATAATGGGTGTACTTGTCAGAGTTGCTGTTTGCTGATCTGTGGGAGGAAACACGGTGCCTTTAGGCCTGAAAGGATGGTGATTTATGAGTCCCTCTGAGAATGGTTTTGGCTTTATGAGTGGCTTCTGGAATAGCTGCTAGCCACTAGTTGCTTTCGGTTCATGGAGCCAGCAGAGGGGTAGAGAGTTAATTCAAAAGGGACAGAGAGAACTAGAGAGTGAGAAGTGATGGGCGCAAGCAAGTCTGTGTAACTTGGTATCACCACTCATTTTAACCATAAGAGTCAAAGAGTTGGAACCTCAGGGGCTGCAGCCAGCTGAAGTAGACAGTGCACTTCCCTTCTGGCTCATGTATTCAGTCTGCTTCTGGGGTAGAGGATGAAGAGGAGGAAGGCTGGCATACATCTTGTGTTTTGCCACCAGATGGGATCCAGAAGCGTGCTTCTGTGTCTAGCTACTCTGCAGTCTGAATAGCTGTATAGTTAAGCACAGAACCATTCAGGAGGGAAGAGATCTTGGATGGTTCTTAGTCCTCTCCTGCTCAAAGCCAGGTCAACACTGAAATCCTCTCCTGCTCAGAGCCAGGTCAACACTGAAATCAGGTCAGGTTGCTCAGAGCAATCTTGAAATATTATATTCTCATATCTTAAATTCTGTCTTTTACAGCAGTATTACAGCATTTCACCCCATCAGCAACCTACACTCATAATCTTTCATGCATTATCTCATCATCTTCATTCACTAAGAGGCATTTGAGATTGCTTTTCACAGTTAGCTGTGTCCAATTCTGCTCCTCAATGTATAAAGGATGGCAAGTGCAACTGAGCCAAGGTCTTTGTGTTTGTTCCTTTGTAGTGCAGTGAAGATGGTAAATTTAACCATTCTGATACCATCATGTATGTAGTGTTTCATGGATAACAGTTATGTTTACAGTGTGTGGCTGCAAATGATATTTACATGTGGTTGCAAATGATATTTAATGGTGCCTTTAGAGCAGGTGCATCAATGGCTGCATAGGGACATCCTCAGTCATCAGCTGTCCTCCAGACCTTTGCATTTGGAGGATAAAGATGAAGCTGATAAAGCCCCAAAGTAGAATGAACCAGGTCTAGTGGAAGGTGTCCCTGCCCGTGGCAGGGGAGTTGGAACTAGATCATCTTTAGAGTCCGTTCCAATCTAAATCATTCAAGGTTTTCTTGCACCTCTGATTAGAGGAAGCTGCTGATTAGAAACTGTTCTGGAAATTCATGCCCGCCTGTCCTATGTTCATACAGTTTGTCAGCTTAAAGTTGTTCTTGCCTTACTTTTCCTCCTCATTATGTTGCCTCCTCCTTGTATATTCCTGTATGTCGTGTACGGATATTCTTGTTCACCTGGAGCTCACAGCTGTCTCCATCTCCTCTACTTCCTGTTTAGTTTCCATTTTCTTGGGGCCTCTTGCCCTTCTGCCCAGAAGGTTGTCTGCAACAACTTCTCCTGACTCAGGCAGACCCCCGATTTCTGTTGAGCTTTCTCTGCCAGTCTCCTCCCCCTCTTTCTTCAATTTTCTGTTTATTCTCTCTCTTTTTAAGTGCTTACTCTTTCAACTGGGCCTGGAATTCCTCACTACAAATTATCTTCTCAGATTTGAGATACCCTTTTTGTTACTCTGACTTAAAGAAGTGCTAGGCTTCTCCATTATTTATAAGAGCTGTGACAAATTGTGCATGTATATATGCATTGCACTAAACATAAGCATACCGAGCACATGTACTTGGTAGCGCTGCATTGTATTTGTGTCCATGTGAGCATGAAATGGAGTGTGCTTCATCATTATCCATTTTCAAGACAACTGATTAAATTATCTCTGCAGCTGGTTTAATCCACTGGCTAACAAATTGTTTTTCCTGTCCTTTTGGACCTGTTCTCAAAGGCTGCAGATGGCATGTAAGGATTGAGTCAATAGTGCCACACACAGAAAAAACAGATCTTTCCTTTTAGGACTGCAAATTGTGCGTCATGGTTTAAATACAGATATCTTTAAAATGATGAGAAATAGTTCTATGGCTCCAATCTGTATTAATTCCTTTACTACACGATCTCTTTTTCTTTCAGTACTAGTTGCTCTCATTACTGTCATGTTTTCATCAGTGCAGTGGCATCAAAACAAAGGCTTTTATAATTTTTTTTCAAAGAGTTTTTCTCTGGGTTTTTTTTGGGGTTTGTTTTTTTTTTTTCAGTTTAAGTTCCCAAGTTGGCAAGTGTTATCACAGTATGCTCACAAGCTCCTTCATTCATGAGGCAAGAGCGGTGAATCAGAACCCAGGTTCTCAGCAGTGCAGCTGCACTTTAATGCTGCTCAAGTTGTCGGCTGCCTCAGCTTTGTTGTCCCTGTCCTATCTCATCTCGGAGAGCCCATTTCACTCAACATTCATCTAGGGATGATCAACAAGATCACTTTCTGCCCTTTAAATGACTGCATCCTTCCTTGTTCAGTTTCCCAGGATGGCAGTACAACATGAGGGCTGCAGATACCTGAAAGTTGGATTCTCTCACTTTTTTTTTTTTTTTTTTTTTTTTTTTTTTTTTTTTTTTTTCCTCCATGCACCCAAAATCAGAATTTAAAAAACAGAATTAAGATTTGGAATTTTCAGTGCTATTTACTGCTTTTTGATGTACACTGCTGTTTTTTGAATGTGTTATATAGGACCATGAAAAAGTAGGTCCAAGTTGACAACAGAGTTAAGTGTCCACACCACTGGGTTTCTGGTTTGGATGATTACAGAGCAGATTTTTTTAATACGGAAAGTTAAAGATTAGATTTGTGTTCTGACTGACTGAAGAAAGCTGTTTCTAACCTCCCTTAATATAATTCCAAGAAGCTAATAATCTTTGTAATCTGCTGAAAGGGGAAGAAATTCAATCAGTGTGCCTCAGTCATGGCTCCTGTTATAAAAATGTAATAGATGCAGTTCTTACAGGTCATTAGAATTGCATATGTGAATGAAAGCCCAGGGGAACCCAGTGAAGCTGTCTTAGGGAACTTAAATTAAGAAAGCAGGATTTTTCATCAAGACAACAGAGAACAGTTTTTGGAGCCTATATTCTTCTTATTATTGAAGTAGTAAGGATCCTATTTTCTTTCTTTTATCTCACATGCAATATAATAATTTGTAATATCATTGTGTCTTCTTGAAATCAGGACAGTGTGCAGCAATGAGGCTGCAATCTCAGTTTATTTCCTGGTGTCCTAATGTCCAACTCCCAGAGACCACCTTAAACATTAGAGATTTTTCCATTATTATTTGTGGCCAGAGCCAAATAGTCTTTGAGGGTGGATTTAAACCCTCTGCTTTAACTGAGTTTCTCCAGCAAAAGAGGCAAGGCCATGAGTGCAGCTGTGTGGGGAGAATTCTAGTAATATGCCTAGTCTTTGGTATAATAAACTTTACATCCCCAGTTCGGCCAGCTTTCAGAAATATTGAGTTAATTCAATTTTTGGAAACACTATTTGCAGTTTATATTATTTATATTACAGTTTATATTGCATTTTTTTTCCATTAGAAAAAGTCCTTTGTCCATACTGAATAATGGGCATTTATTTTCTCAGCACAACCAGAGAATTTATTAATTTTCTTGATCAATACAACATTTCAAGTTCAGCAACTCTTTTCCCTCTCTGTACTGCCAGGACTGGTGCTGAAACTAATTATTTTCCATTTTCCTTTACAGTATGCCTGGGATGCTAATGAAGAGTACCTCTTCAAAGCAATGGTGGCTTTTGCAATGAGAAGATATTCCAGCAAGAGCACAACTCAGTAAGCATCTGCTTGGATTTGCCTTATACATATTAACAATGCTGCATGTAGTGACCTGTCCTCTGCTGTACCAAGCTGTAGAAATCATTATACAGAGATTCGAAAAGCAGGCTGTTCCAATATACTTCTGACACTCAGATACGTATTCAACATCACACTGTCTCCATCTTAAGCAATGTTCAATCTTTGAACCAATATCCCTGTGGATGTGAAGTGACACAGCTGTGGATCTCAGTGGGGTGGTGCCAGTTCACTTTCAGCAGAATGCAGCAGGAAGATTTGACACCTTCTGGAGACCATACTGGGAGGAGGTGAAGGGGCACACTGGGAGGTCAGGAAAGGCAGCACAGATCTTTGAGTGAGCAGCTCTGGTGCATGCTTCCTTACAGCTCAGCTTCAGCAGTGTGCTGAGGATGAGCTGACTCAGAGCCCTGGGAGGTGCACAGCTAAGCCAGTGCTGTGCTCTGCTGGGTGTTCCTATCCCTGATATCACAGCAGTTGAGTTACTTACCATCAAGAAGTTTCAGATGTTGCAGTGCAGATAGAAATCAGCCTTTAATTGGTTTTGGGATTAAATCTACCCTGAGGTATTGAATATTCTTTTCAGACTTCTGATCCTTGCTACTCTATGAAATTAGATACCAGATTAGAAAGAGCACTTAGTGAGCTGTATTTTCACGATGTTCGTATCTTTTTTAAATGAAAAACCTTGTCAGTGCATTTCCATGGGCCTGTTATTTTTTTCATTGTTTTTCAATCTGAAATGAAAGATTGATGGTTCTGGTAGGCTAACAAGGGTAAGGTTTTCAATTGACTTGAAAATAAAACTGCTTCAGGGTGTCATTGCATCAGGTGAAGCATATTCCACATTTGAAAAGATGCAAGTTAACTTTAGTCACGTGGTGATTATTGTGGCTGCTGCACTTCTCTTAAGTAAAAGAGGATTTCCCCCTCCATGAGGTAGGAGTGTTTGATTACTGCTGTCTCATTTTGATTCCTCAAAAGTGGTCTCCTTTGAGCAAAAGAGCTGTTACGTCAAGCTTAACAAAAACAGCCAAATGTGCTACTCAACCCAATTAAAATGGCACTTTAAAAAATGAGTTCAAGATACAAGCTAATTACAGATGATTGGGACTTCTTCTCAGGTTTTCAAGGCAGCAGAGTTTTCTTTCAGCATCTGATCCATAAAGGTTCACTTTTGTATACTTATTTTATTTCTGGGTCCTTTTTTAAAATGATTCTATTCCTTCAAAGTCATGCTGCTTTCACATAGCAAAAATCCTGTGTCAGAAGCAAGTGATCTTTTTCCTCTTCGAGTACAGTGGTTTTCTGCAGATTAAAATAAGGTGGCTGCAGGAATCGGAAAAAATCAAGCCAGCATGGAAGGAGTAGAAGTTTTAATGGCAGTTATCTGTACCCACTCTGGGCAATCATAGAATTTATACTCATTAATTCAGTTTCCTATCTAGAGAGTTTTCCCCATGGACAAATGCGATGATGCCAGTGTTACTCCAGTTTGGAGGTGGTGTTGCACACATCAATAATTCCCTGCTACTAAGTTGGTCAGAAAAGTCAGTGTAATATTTGGAATCAGCCGTCTGTGGATTTATCTCTTTTTAAGATGGTATCAGACTTTCTCTTGGGGTATAACTTGGGTACACCCCTCATGGGGTGTATATTGCAGGTATAACTGATTACTCATGTGGCACTTAAAGACACCTTTGGGGTCATTATAGACAGCATGTCACCTGAAGGACAGCTGTGTAGCTCTGAGATCTGGCACTACTTTCTGGGCAACAGGCTGAGGAGTTTCCTATGCATAGATCTCTCTGAAATCCAAAAGGACCTCAGAGTCCCTGTTTTGTGATGGAGAGGCTAAATGAACCTCCCAATACACCCCAAAAAATCTGCCTGTTACATGAAAGCAGGAATGCTGTGAAAGCCTCCATCCTGTTAGATGTCCTGGAAATAACACGCTCCTTTCCTCACCCCTGTGGCTGGCTGCTGGAAGGAAGGAGTGCAGTCCTCTTCCATCCCCTCTGCAGTGGTCATGGAGGTGTGGGAGCAGCCAGCATCCCAGAGGGAACAGCAGCATGCTGTGCATGGGAACAGCACCCTGGCAGAGCTGGTGAAGAGACTTCACTGTGGTGAAGAGGGAGGCACATGAAGGAGCTTGTAGCAAATAAATTACATTGCACTGCTGGCAAATGAATTGCATTTTACTACATGAGCTTTTGCAGGAAAATGTCAACAGATTTTCTTCAGGAGATGTGAAAGACCAAATATTCTGTCATATACAAACAAGCAAATTGCCTGTGACTGCATTCTGGTAGCATCTAAACTTACGGGAATTTTGCATCTGGTTAATTGAAGTTTTTTGTCAAAATAAAACCTATGAAAAAAAACACTATTATTTTACATAACTAAATACTGGTTCTACCAGGGTGTAAATTATGCATGTGGCCATAGCCAGGATGTGACAAACCTCCCCTTTAAAATCCCATGAATTTCTAACACGCCCAGCCTTGAAGTAACTCACAGCCACAACTAACTTCCACATGAGACACAAATGCCATTAACTTCAGCAAGCTGTATCAAGCCCCAAAACAATTTGTCTGGTGGATCAGGATAACTGTTGTTGCAGTATGCCCCATCATTTTTGATATTCCAAGTCACCTCTAATTAGGTTTCTGAAGCTGGATAAAAGCCGGCCGGTGATGACAAGCATTTCAATGTAGTGCTGCAAACAGCAGTTGATGCTGTTGTTGCTCTTGTGTAACCACTGAGTGATCCAACACAGAATGGGGAGGATTGCGTGTTACATCTCGAGTTCTCTAAAGTTAATTTCCAAACTGAAATTTAATACATCATGGAGCAGTGTTTAATGTTTGAAAGGCTTGTCAAATTTTCAAGTTTGCACAAAACAGAAGAAAGGTACAATCAATCAAATTAGTAAGTATTAATAGAGATTCAAATAAATATTTCTTTTTTAGTGGAGAATTAATACCCCATTATTTCCTGCTTTATATAGGGCCTTTCAATCGATTCTCAATACATATGGTCATGAACTACGGAAGCCAACCTTTGATCTCTCAATGTTAAAATATTATTGTTGTAGCCTGTGTTAGTAACCCTGGTTTCTCTAATCTGTGACTCATTTGAAATAATATGCATCTCTTTTAGGCCTGAGACTAGTTAATCTTTTGAGCAGAAAGAATGTCAACACATTTGTTTTCATTCAAACAGAATCTACTTTTGGTACATCTTCCCCATTTATAGATAAAGCTGAAATTTTCCTTACAAAGCAACCAGAAAAAAAATCATCAGTGTTATCCATCTTCCTAAGATGGGCTTTTTTGATACTAAAAATACCAAAATATCAGAATATGTGACCATTTAGAACAACAAAATAAGAGTCTGGAGTAAAGCTGTTAAATCAAGGTAATCCCATGGCTGCTGGGAAGAAAATAAATGTTCCTTTGCAGGAGCAGCTGCAGAGCCCTGTGTTGGAAGAGGCACAATGCTTTTGGGAGAGCTGGATATAGGCACCTGGGACTTGGCGACTGTGGTTCTTTCATGAGCTAACAGCCATTGTGGGCACTCAATGCTCACTTTGACTCTCTGACAGCTCTTTCTTACCCCTAAACAATCATGTAAATCTCCAAAAGAAGCAATGACGGTGTTTCAGGCCAAGGAATTGCCAGGGTTTCCTGAACTCTACTCACTGATATATTGAAGGAAATGCAATTTTGGACTTTTGCCATGGTGCCATAAGGCCAAAGCAGGATCTTGTCATTTTGATGATAACAGTCTCCTATAATCCCATGTCAAAAGTCCATCAACTGCTAAGGAAAGGAAAAAATGTCCACACATATATTTACAAATGCACTTCATTAGTGGCTGGAGAAGCCAGGTTTCTCCGATCTATACAGTGTGATGGCAGAGTGGTAACAGTTCTCTGTGTTGGGAACCAAACCTGCAAGCAAATGGCATGGGAGAAAAAAAAAGTGTAGCACTGCACAGAAATTGCCACATTGGTGCTTGTGGAACTGTTTTTGTGTTTACTCATCTCCTTTGAACTTCTCATGCGTGGGATTATTCTCTTTGGGGCCTGGAAGGGTTTAAGGCATTTGTTTTCCACTGATGAAAAAGTGGTGGCGGTGAAACCAGAGTTTGGATGCCTGTAATTGAGAAGGATTTTAGAAACAACAGGGAAGAGAAGCCAAACTTACATATCCTTGTGCAATCCTTGCTGCCCGTTGTTTTAGTACTGTTTGTTCTATGGAGAAATGCTACTCCCATGGTGACTGGTTGCCTTGTCTCATGCTAAAAATCTTGGCACTTTAGGGAAGACTCTAGCTTGAAGAGTTCTTTGAAAGAGGGTATGAAAGTCAGGGTGCTCTGCCAGTCCTTGTCTGGCTTTATCTTTCTCTTTGGAGATCTTTCTTACCCCATTTCAAGAACATCTGTGGGGCAACACCAACTCAGATTTTCTACCTGGTCCGGTTTTTGATTGCACCACAGAAGCTGCAGCTTTAGGAACTTTGGCGACATAAAGTTTTGGGTCCTACTGTTATAAACACCCAGACTGAAAACTTCCTCTGAAGTTACAGTTTTAGATATTCTGTGAAGTCAGCAAGAATTTTTCAGTCATCTGCCAAAAAGTAAGCATTTTCCCCCTCTCCTGTAAATTTTGTGCTTTCTTTTTCTTTTACAAAGAATAAATTTGCTTTCATCTTCTGACTGTTGCCAGCAATCTGATGTGAACATCTTTTCAAATTCCAGAGGATGGCTTTCCTCTTTTATCTATAAAAATTCTCTGTAAAATTGATAACTGTTCTAGAGAGGTAAAAGTGGTCATTTTGTCTCTGCAAAATCATTGCTTTCCATTTTTTACATATCTCTCTGGAATGGGTGCTTATAGCCCAGAAAGCCAACTGCATCCTGGGCTGCATCCAAAACAGTGTGGCCAGCAGGGCAAGAGAGGGGACTCTGCTTTGCTCTGCTCTGCTCTGGTGAGACCCCATCTCAAGTGTTGCATCCAGCATTGGGGTCCCCAGCACAGGAAGGACATGAACCTGTTGGAGCGAGCTCCAAAGAGCCAAAATGAAATCAGCTCAGTTGGTTGGAGCATGGTGCTAATGAGGCTAAGGTTGTGACTTTGATCCAAGTGTGCATCACGCCCATAAGAGTTGGACTTAGTGATCCTTGGTGGTCCTTTCCAACTCAGTATATTCTGTGATTCTGTGATTATCCTCTCTGTCCAGGAAAAGATGAGATAATTTGGTTTGCTTAGCCTGAAAAACAGAGAGTTCTGGCATGACCTTATAGCACCTTCCAGTAGCTGAAGGGAGCCTATGAGAAAGATGGAAAGAGACTTTTGACAAGGGCATGTGACAGGACAAATGGGAATGTCCTCAAACTGAAAGAGTAGGTTTCGATTAGATATTAGTAAGAAATTCTTTGCTGGTGGTGACTGACTGGCACAGGTTGCCCAGAGAAGCTGTGGATGACCCATCCATGGCAGTATGCAAAGTCAGGCTGGATGGGACTCTGGGCAGCCTGGTCTAGTGGAAGGTTCACTGCCCATGGCATGAGGGCTGGAACAAATCTCTAAGGTCCTTTCCAGCCCAAGCCATTCTATGATTCATGAGATACATAGATAGATAGATAGATAGATAGATAGATAGATAGATAGATAGATAGACCTCTGTAAAATTATATATTGCACTACCTTGGGCACCGAAAACATCATTCAAAAAAAGTTTTCATCAGGAAGTAAAACATTTCTACAAAATATTCATAATGAGGCATTGTGATCTGCCTTAAGAACAGATCCCTGGCTGGATGGGGAATGCCCAGGCACAGGTGTTCTCGCTCCCTCCTGTCCCTCTCACCCCCAATCCCACCAGTACCACCAGTCCCACTACTCGCACCAGTTCCCCCAGTTTCCCCAGCCCCTCCAGTCCCCCCAGTCCCACCAATCCCCCCAGTCCCCCCAGTTCCCCCACTCCCGGCTCCCGCGGGGCCGGGGCGGTGCTGCCGGCGGCCGGCAGGTGGCGCTGCCCAGCAGAGCGCGGGGCGCGCCCGGTCGCGGTCACGGCGCTGAAATGGATCGGCTTTCACTTCCGTTGCTTAAACACTCGTGATTGTGTCATTCTAGAAGAGTTTTCTGATGTTTCCACCATTTACTAGTAGAAATTAAAAAAAAAAAATAGTTTAAAAGGCATTTCGCACACTATGTACGTAGGATGCCATGAGAAGCCACCTGCCTGTGCCCTTCCGCATTTAACTTCACCAAAAACTGAACTATCTTCCTTTAAAATATATAATATAAATATTTGACACCGCATAAGCTAGAAGAAAGAGGCCAGTGCCAGTAGAATGAATAAATTTAGCTTGTTACCCTTACTCTGTGCCTGGCTCTGTGAACAAAGATGTCAAAAAGAATAACATCAATTCCACTGATCTTCTGTCCAACAAGTGTATCTTGCAGAAGAACTGCGTTCACTTGACAATCACGTGGGCAATTCTCAGTGACTGGTTCCTGTAGTAGTTGCTGTCAAAACCAGAATTCTTAGTTCACCAATGCACTTGTTCCATTGTATGGCCTTTGTCACAACCAATGATGATTGTTATTCACATATGGTTTTTTCCATTTGATTAAACTAAATGTATGTCCAAGACCACACAAGTCTGTAATAGATTTAGAAATTTGTTTGAAGACTCATTTGGTCTTCATAAGCTTGATTTCTTTAAAATCATATGGGAAATGAGAAATGCTGTGAGTTGTATTTCTTTCTTGAGTATTAAATGTTAACAGTTTTTAAAATAAGAAATTTTTCCCCCTTAGTTGAGTGCAATATTTTAAGAAAATCTAAAATATTTCAATAATTCCTTCCATGCTTTTTTAATGATGATTTTTGTTTTAACTCTCTGAAGGATTTCCAATGTGCTGCTCTGCAATGTGACAGACCGGGTGTCCTTTTGGTTTGTGGTCACAGATTCTTCCAAAAATGTGACAACTGTTCCTGGAAATGAGGTAGAGGCAGCCATCAGGTACAGTCACTGCTTTTGCAGTGTTTTCTTCCATGTTTACTGAGGATGTTTTCTCTCTCTGGGCCTTGTATGAATGAGCACTTTGCCTCTTTAAGGGTGAACTAATCCAAGTTGCTAAAACACTGAGGGTCAGTACTCTTTAATGAATGTGAGATTAGAGGATGTTTAACAGTCCCACAGAATGCAAAGAATGTTAGCCTTGGCATTATAACTTTGGAAATAGTCTTTGTTGATGCTGGAGACTCAGAAGAAGTCTAGTCCCTTTCTAGAGCCCTACCTGTGATGTGCTGTCCAGTGTGTGGCACACGTGCTGTCATCCAGCTGCTGCATTTCCCAGTGAGACAGCCTTGTTCCTCAGGTGATGGAAGGGCACACTTTCCAGGTGGGATTAATATAATTTAGTTTTCACTGCATGCTATAGGCACATCTACACCTGGGCTAATGACAGCAGGCTCCCTTTTAGGTCTTCTCATTAACAGTTCATCTGACTTAATTTAAAAGTCAGCTTTCACATGAGGAGAGCTCGTGTGAACTCCTCATGAACAGAGCTGGCTGTGTCCCAGCTTGGCTTAAGCAATCTTATGCTCACATTCTTTTCATACCAGCTCGTCCTAGAATGCCAGTCAATATCACAGTTGAGCATTGCTTGTACAAAGTACAGTGCACTACAAATCACTTTGCCTTCTACTATCACGTTCTGTAGCAAGTAAAAGGAAGAATGTGGAGCTGACAAGGGAAAAAGAAAAGGTGGGATAATCTGTCTTCAGTGGTCCAAAAAAACCTGCACCAGGGTTTTATAAGGATGAGTTCCTCAAGCAGCATAATGCACATGTATTTCTCAAGCATGGAGTGGAAAATGGATCTCTTTGTTTTCAGGCATTCTGTGTTCTGTCTTGAAAATTCATGTTATCTCTGTGGAGGTGTAATGCCTAATTCCTGATGAATGAGTATGCGTTCTTTTGGAAAGATTAATTTAAGCTTATGAGCAGATTAAACTGTTTCCTACAGAGACACCAAACAATAGCTTTATAGCATTAGCGGAGGAAGCAGATTATTTATTCACTGAAGCTCTCTGTAAGAGTGCTGGAATGCGGGGGTTTTGCATTTCTGTTATTCTTTGATACATTCAGTAGCATAAGCTGATTTATTTAAGTCTTTTATGTGCCCCGTTTGGCACAGAAATTGGATGCTGTTATTGTTTGGTTTTTAAATGTTGTCTGTCTCCTGATAAAGAATATGCTATTTATGAAAAGTTTTAATTCCTACCTAATTTAAAAACAAGAAATAAAATGGTCTATAAAACTACAATGCTTTTTGTTCAATTGCTTCTGATTGCAGGCTTCCACACAAAATCTTTATTATAATTCTTCATGCTAGGGTAGCACATAACACTAGTCATGGACTAGAATACTGTTGTATGAGATTCCTACAAACTAAGAATAAAGAGGAAGGTAAACCATGTCAGAGCTCTGTATGATACTCAAGATTTTGCAGAAATACACACAAGATACAGTTATGCATATACAAACATGAAATGCACTTGTAGCTGCCTGCATGTATTTCAGCACATAATTATGAAACTCAAGCCATTTGATAAGGGTACACAATGCTTATTTCAGCCATTCACAATGACCCTTTCATATCAGTAAGAAAATCTTTTCTAAATGGCAGACAGCTTATGGAATTATGAGTCTTAAAACATGCCATGGCTTTCAGTCCTGCCCAGGAATGCTGACTTTCCATTAAGGCTAAGAACTTCCTGTTTAAAGGACAGCCAAACATGATTTCCAAGAAGAGAAATTTGTTAAATCTTACTGTATTTCCCATAGATCTTTTCTTAGGAAACACTTGCTATGTGGTAAATAAATTGAATTGTATACAAAAAAGTGCTGCATTAATTCATACAATTGCTATCAGGAAGAGTATCTCAAGACCAATATATGGAATCCATTTGCTTAAAATTTTTTAACATTTTGAAAAACTAGTGAAAGATACTTCTAAAGCCTCTTAAGCCCGCTTAGATTTAGATCCAGATATATCTTACAGGCAATGAAACGCTTACAGGCAGTGAAAATGAGTGAAGATATCCACTAAAGGATAGCAGTTGTACTACTTCCATAAAAAAGCATAGTTCTCAGACTTCCAGTTTCTCATGTGGAAATGGAAAAAATGTAGAAAGTACAAGTCCCTTTAGTTGCATCCTGCAGGGAAGAAGTACGTATTGACAATAAATGTGGATTCTTCCAGACCAAATTGTATCCTGTGCCTCATTGATCTAAGAAAATCTACAGCAGCAGGGGTAGATGTAGCAGCCCATAACATGCAGGATGGTTCAGTTTGAGGGACTAGGGGGCGACTGTAAGTAAATCCTGCAAGCATTGAAGGGTAGATCTGCCACGCCTCTGCTGATCTTGAATGCTGCATGAGCAAGGCAACAGAGTCAGCCTTACAGCTTACAACCTGCTATGTCTTCAGGACATGGTTCAAACCAGAAATAAATAATAATACCATACTTCAGGCCTCATCTGTATTCCCCAGTTTTTCAGATAAATGCATACAGAAGTCTGGTGTTCGAAGTGTTCTCAATGTGTGAGTATCTATGGATTACTGAGGTCTCTGGTATAGCCAAGGTCTGTGTAATCCTGCCAACATCATAGAATCACAGAATCATAAAATCATAGAGTCACAGAATCATTTAGGTTGGAAAAGACCTCTAGGATCGTGAAGTTCGACCTTGGACTGAACCACCACTGTGTCAAGCAGACCATGGCACTAAGAGCCATGTACAGTTGTGTCTTGGACACCTGCATGGATGGTGACTCCACCACTCCCTGGGCAGCCTTTTCCAATGCTTAACCACCCTTTCAGTGAAGAAAATTCTTCCTTGTTGTCCAACCTGAACCTCCCCTGGTGCTGTTTGAGGCTATGTCCTCTTGTCCTGTTGCCTAAGAGAAGAGGTTGGTCCCCAGTTATGGTAGACAACATCCTTTTCTTCATCATGCTGGATGACATTCAGCCCTGCCTAACTTGCAGCACATTCTTGAAAAATCCTTTTACTTTCTACAACCTTTTTAACTTATAAAATATCTTTATAAAGAGTTGTTATGTTTTTCTGGTTTTGTTTTTTTTTTTTTTTTTTTCTGAAGGATGAACCGGAACAGAATCAACAATGCCTTCCTCCTGAGTGACAAAACACTGCAGTTCCTGAAGATAACCTCAACCTTATCACCTCCTGTTGAACCCTCTACACCTGTCTGGCTTATTGTATTTGGTGTTGTTCTTTGTCTCATTGTGGCTGGGATTGTTTTCCTCATTGTTTCAGGGATTCAGAAACACAAGAAGTAAGCAGCCTAGCCTTTCTTCTGTTTTAATGGAATACTGGTTAGTTAGGTCAGCTGAGCTCGTTTTGTGTTTCAGAGCAGCCTCAGACAGATTAATGCTGTGCATCCTTCCCTAGCCAGGTAAAGATAACCCATCTCTCCTTTTCTGAGGAAAAGCCTTAAAATTTTTAACTGTAAAGTATAGGTGCCTTAATAATTTTAGGATGTAATGAGGAAAAGGAGGGTGCAAGAATGTGATCCTGTAGGCCACCTAACTAGAGATGAGCTTTAAAAAGACAATTGATGTCATCATTCATGTGAAAGTTTGTTGTGGCACGGGTGAGTCTCCCCTCACAGACCACCCACATAGCTACCAAGAGGGGGATGGCCAACAGTGACTGTGTCCCTTCCAGGGCAGTAGTGTCAAAAGCTGGTAGGGCTAAAAAAACTGTGCTGCTGCAGCTTGAGAAGACTCAGTAGAGCACATAGTAATGATTAATGTCTGACTGAAAAGGGTCTGCTCACTGGAACAGAGCAGGGTTTCCCTTACCATTCATGACCTGCTGAGCCCAAAATACCCAGCCCATAAGTTCATGGGCAGATCTCCTCATGAGCTTAGGAGTTTTTCTGGTGGTAGGGTAGGAGAGAGATACTCTCTTTTCCTCTCTGTTTCTGCCCTGGTGGCGCTGGTGAAAAAGAGAAGAGTATTCACGCTTCCCTAATGTGAGCATGGGAGAGCAACACAGAGAGCAGGTGGGGTTTTGATCCTTCCATCTCTGCTGGCTCTGAGTTGAGCATAAGGAATAGAAATTTCTCAGTTGAGTTGAGATTCTGCCATAGAAGTTCAGCTTCTACCATGCTTTTGGCTGCCGCAGAGTTTAGGTTTACATAAAATTATGACTTCAGCAATAGATTCATACAGGAATAGCAGAAGAACTGAAAAGGGTAAATTCCTGCTGATAATCAGATAATATCAAAATTATTGACTGTATAATGGATTGTATCCCCAAATATATCAGAACAAGGAATTAATATATGAAAAGTGGTATGTTGCAGAGACAACTCCTTTCTGCCTTTTTGTTATCTTGAAGAATGTTAAAAGACCTCAGAAGAACAACACTTGTGAAGTTTAAGTGCTTCTCATAGAGAACCTTTAGTAGTGTAGTCAGAATCCCTTCAGTTATTTTTTGCAATTAGAGGAGTCGCATGAATTTCCAAAACCCCTTTCTGTTTTCAAAAAACCCCCACAAAATTCAGCAAACAAGAGATGAAATGCTGTTGGGGAAAGAGTCTGGGAAGGCATTTGGAATCTGTGGTAGTTAAAGCCCTATCACAGCCATGTTGTCTGGACTGAATTATTTCATGCCCTAAATATGGGTAACCTTTTTCTGTAAAACTGAATGATGTTGTTACCTGAAGCCCACACCTGCCCTCTGTGCCATCATGGCTCTGTTTCTTTATAGTGTCTAACTTAAAAGGGGGTCTTTAAACATTTCACATAGCTATAATATAAATAAACTATGATAAATAGCTGTGATTTTTCTAGCTAAAATAATCACTTGTGCTTCATATCATGCTGAAAGACAAGATCTCCCCCTGTGTTTTCAAAATAACTCATCTGAGCTTGAGCAGTTCCCCTCAATATGGTGTAAACTGCATGCTCTTATCATCATACTGCTATTAAAATGTCTTGTTGCTGCCTGCCTGTGCTCACTTGGCACCCTCTCTGTCTCATGCTCTTGTCCTTTTAGTTGCTATGCTTTTTTCGTTTCTCCCTCTGTTTCCCTACTCTACCATTACATATAACCTTTCCTCAGATCAGGTTCATCTGTGGCTGAACTGTAACCATCCTGTCACATCCATAACATCTGCAGGCGGGGGCAGGGAAGTGAGAGAGGGTAAACCAAGCATATATTTCTTCTACCTGCTGTTGCAAGGACTGGAGAGGTAAAAGCGATGGTCTGGGCCATTTGGCTTCTTGGGAAAAAAAAAGCCAGACATCAGAGAAAAGGATTTCAAAAGCACTGGTCTCTGTCAGGCACCAAAGTAAGTGACCAGGTTTTCAAAGACTTCAGCATGTTCAGTAATTAATTTTCTTATAAGTCTGTCCAGAGCTTACATAATGGGAACCCACTTACCTAGTATGCTGTGTTGGAACTCTGGTCCCAAGGATGGTATTGCCTTCTCATAAATCTGGCATTTTGTCTTTAAAGGCCTTTAAAGTACCATTTAAATACCTTAGTTCAGATAAGACCAAAAGCACGTGCTCCAGGCTGTCCGTGCTCAGGGTGTCAGGGAAGGGGAGTTGGCCTACAAAGGAGTTTCAGTGTTGAATTAGACTTCTGCATCACTTATTGAACTGAGGGATTTGCTGAATTCAGTGCCTACAGTGAGCTGGATCAGACACAGTGTCTCCCAGCCTTGTACTTGTTCTCCTGTCCTTGCAGCAATAGGACACCTCCCCCCACAGCAACAGATTTGCCACATGGGCAGAGCAGGATCATCCTGTACAGTCCGTCCTGAACTCGCCCAAAGTCTCCCCTTATCCCCCAAAATCCCATCTGCAGCAGGGGCCATAAACATTTGCCTTGGGAAGAGTGAAAACAGAGTAACTACACAGTCTTTCCCTGCATTAGTTCTCCCAGGAATTAATTTGCAGCTGTGGGCCTTACTGCACTGGATTTGGTCTTCTTGTATTGGGTAACTCACAATGTTTTCTCTTCCCTTAACTTTTTGAGTCACTCCTTGGATTCATGGAAATTTTTAGCTTCTCTGAATTCCTCTGGTAATGAGTTTCACACATCTACTACTCTTCTCATTTCTTTTGAACCTCCTTCTTAGTAACTTTTATGTTCTGTTCCCACAGCTTAGTATTAGAGAACACTCCTTTTTATCAATGTAAGAGCAGCCAGAGGTCAGAGGCTTCCGCTACTACACCCCAAGTTTATTTTAATGAGTCTGTAATGACAGGAATCTCCCAAAGGCCAATAAAGTTTTATTATTGTTAATATCTCTGTCATTAGTGGTTACAGTGAGTCAGATTTTTACAGTTGTCCTGAGTCAGATTGTTACAGTGCATGTTGTGAGATAGGAGGAAGCAGTGCAGCTGACCTTTGAGTTTCTTGTCCTCTGAAACCGCTGATGCTGCAGGCCATAAAGTACAGCAGGTTTTTCAACTATGAACTAGTTTTTCTCAAGGTCAGAATATACCTGGAATTAAAGGAACATCATGACCTGTTGACTGATACTTATTACATCTTCTCATGATCGTATTTTAGATGATTTTTTAGGTTTTTTTTTTAATGTAGATAGTTTTATTCAATCACTATTAAATATGTTTTTGGGACAACTGGAGTCTGGAAAAGTGAACGCCATGCAGTTGTTTGATCTGGAAAGCAAAAGCATAAAATACTGGGTAGGAAGGTTGCTGCTAGTGAAGTTGGAAGAAAAAAAATGCATATGTGCAGCATTGAGATTACCTAAGAAAATGGTCATGAATGTCCTGAAGAAGGTAATCATGGATGTGGGGGCACCCAAGTCTCCACATTTGGAGGCTATAATTAGTCTAAGACTGATCTGTTTCTAAAAAATATGTTTTATTTTGTACTGATTATGGGGTGAGATCTATGACATACGTTGCTGGGTCAGACCTACATGCTTAGTGTAGACCTTCCTGAGGCAAAAAAACCCAAACAGATTTAGAGATTTTTTTTCAAATTTTGTTTTGCCCCAGCTTTTCTTTTGCACCTTCTAGTCATGTTGCAGAATAAGAAGGTGAAATAATATTTAAAACATATTTACAACATGTCTACTTCAGGTTTTCTGGTCTCCAATTCTGAGCTCAAACTGCTAAACTAGGGCTTCCAATCTGTGGGTCCCCCAGCTATTTACTACAGCAAGGATGTACACCAGATTGTGCCTTTAGGAGCATAACCTATGATAAACTTCTAACTAAATATGCAGTTTTCTTTCTGTGGAATCATGGTGGAGTGCTACAGGTCAACAGAATAAGATGATCTTTTCTTTCTTGTTTCTAGAAAGAATAAAGATTCAACAGAGAGAGAAAATTTAGAAGAGAAAGTTGAAGTGACACTAGAAAATGGGATTCCTTGTGAAGCACTGGATTTAAAAGCAGGCCACATTAATGGAGTCTTTGCCGCAGATGATGAACGGTTCACATCCCTATGAAATGCTGCCACTGTGCTCTGGTGGTTTTCTGAAAGACTCCTGTGCCTGCCTTTTCTCATCACTACTCCTGAATGTCAAACATGAAGACAAGAAAAATGTCCTTTCACGTAATTTCCCTTGAGAGAACATTTTGCTGATAACACATACACTCGAACCTCCATTACAGTTCTTTTTTTCATGAGCAATGCAAATAAGAAGGCCTCAGATAATATCCAGAGAAGATTTCCAGAAGATGTGTGGCAGAACAGGTTTGAAACCTGCTTTGTGCTAGGCATCTCATTTTTAATGATTATGTAAATATGTCCATTGTTTGTTTTTCCCTGACATAAATGTAAAATTGCATTATTCCTGAATGTCACTGGGGAGATCATCCATCATTATCAACTCTTGATGGGTTTTCTTTCAAGCCATATGCAAAAGTTTCTCTGTAAAATTACTTCTATTTACTGCTATGTAGTATGCCTTTGGATGGAACAGTCATCAGTGTATGAAAATTTTCATTTATTGAGAAACAAAAAAGCTTTCACAGCCTCTGTAAGACAAGGTCAGAATACATGGATCACCTATAGCTCTGGGGCTAGAAAAAAATCTGGTACTAGAAGTGTTTTTTACTTAAGTCTCAAAGTTACTGATTATGTGAGCTGGAAATTAAGAGTTTTAAAACTCTGAAATTTGTTGAAATTAAAAGTTTTAACAAAGGGCAGATTTTCCACAAACGCAGTCAGTGTTTAGTGGCTCAGCTCTCATTAAATCATAGAATCACAGGCCAGCCTGGGTTGGAAGGGATCTTAAGATCATCTGGTTCCAATTTCCCTGTCATGTGCAGGGACACTTTCCACTAGACCAAGGTGCAGCTCAAAGCCCCATCCAGTCCAGCCTTGAACACTTTCAGGGATGGGGCATCCACAGCTTCTCTGGGCACTCTGTTCCAGCACTCTGTTCCAGTGCCTCAACAACCTCACAGTAAAGGTTTTTTTCCAAATACCTAATCTAAACCTTCACTCTTTCAGTTTGAAGCCATTCCCCCTTGTCCTGTCACTACATGCCCTTGTAAATAGTCTTTCACATCTCTCTGGAAAAGTCTTGCTTACAGTTTTTAATAATAAATCTAGAGTAGATTTCCAACACAGCCAGCCTGGGGTCAGATGAACCTTCATGTTCATGTGATAGGTGGATAACTTTTGAAAGGATTCAAGGTGTGAAACACCAACTGCTGGGGTTGGTGCACCTGACCTGGATAAGTGTTAAAATTCTGGCTGTCTTCAGAAGCACTGGTCCACAGAAAAGGGGAGTTTTTATGTGTGGGTAACTGTAAAAACAGAATGGAAATGTGTTGAAGCAAAATACGATATCTGCAGTCACCAAGCATTTGCCCACATCACTGGAGGCAGGATTTGACCATTAGCTATCCTGTTTCCAGTGTCATGTTTAGAGGCAAAAATAGAAAACCTTTTTGCTTATTAGGATTATTTAATCAGACTCCACACCAACAGGAACAGACTTACACAGAGTAAAAGCTGCTCAGGACCATCCAGTGTCCTGAAGGATACAAAGGTTTTTTGTTTCCCAGTGTGGAAATCCTCCAGCCTTTTGGCTGTATTGAGCACCTTTAACTTGTCTCAGTATTGGCTCTTAGGACCAGTGTCAGCAGAAAGGGAGGAATGGGAAGGAGAAGGGAAAGCAGCAGGGTGAAAGGGGAAAGGTGAGCAGGGGAAGCCCAAGGCCAGGGGAGGCAGGGGAGAAGGAAGGCTAAATACAAAAATAAACTGTGGAACCCACTAATCATTTGCGTCATGTGGTCTCATTTGTCACAGTTGTCTTTGATGTCCTGCTGGGGGGTCCCTCTGAGCAAGGACTGCATCATCTCTGTGTCCCAGTGTGTGCTGCTCCATTCTGAAAAGGATTAATAAAGTCGGTTATTAGTGATAATACCTCAGTGCTTCAAAATTACCATCCACAACATGTGGATGCATTTCTCACAAATGTCAAAGATGAAGCTTGCCAGTGTTGGAGGGGAAATATAGAGTACACTATTATTATTACTGCCTCAGTCTTTGCTCCAAGGTCTCTCATGCAGGCAAAGTTTTATTGAGGCAATTCAGATCCCATAATTTCTAAACCTTCACGCTTTTCCCATTATTTGCATGACAGATAGCTACACCTCAGTGTGACCACAATGGATTGCGTGACTGGAGCACCTCTGCAAGAACCTGTGAAAGATTTTGGTGAGAACAGCTTAGTGGTGCAAGAGCAACCTCAAGCTACAGATTAAGAATTGCTGTTATCCTGTATCATTCTATATGATACTGAAATGTAGTTCTCTTGAGATGAAAAAGAGCCAGGATTATCTGAACACACTTCTCAATGCCTGAGTGAAGGTTCAGCTCAGCCCATGGCAATGGCCACCAATTTGAAAACAGATTGAAATCCTCTAAACAAGACATTATGCAATGTGGACTGACTGTGGTGGTAAGTATTTAATCAGTGTCTTCCTTACAGCTCACCTTTTAGCTACATAATTACTCTATAGCAGTTTAGCTTAATTTTCTGCTAATGATGATATGAGAATCACTCAGAGCATACATCTACTGTGCCTCTCTGCTGACAGAAAATGGCTTGAGAGAAGCAAATGATACATGAGCAGCCATAAACCACATTTAGCAGCACTTTGAAGTCAGAGTAGGTGTTAGCTCTTTCACTGAAAGAGGTACCACAAATGAGGTTAATCAAGGTCACAGTGCTACAGAAGAAATAAATCTCTTTTCTGGTCTGTGCAGTAGGATCATATTAGAAAACAAAGAACACTTTGATTTGGTACAGCCTGTCCTCCAGAGCCTGCAAATGGTACAACAACAATTTATATCCCTTGAGGATCTGGCCCAGATGTTTTATGTAACTTCCACTTTTTTTTTTTTTTTTTCTCTAAACCACCTGCATCCAACCCCTGATAATAAAGAGGAAAGTGAGTAACAAGCTATATAGAGTATATGGTGAACTGCTTCCTAAAACAATGAGTTGATTCTGCTTTCAGTTACATTTGTACTGTGCCAATGAATTTTGAAAAAGGTACATGGTGTGCCTGAGACTGAACTGTTTCATTTTCAAGAGCTGTGTTTGAGAAAAGAGAGGAGAGAGGAAAATTCAATTAAATGAAGCAATAAACCCAGAGAAGCTCTGTTTGAAGAAAATCTGCAACGTTTATCAGTAGCTCCACATGCTCGGCAAGTCGACATTTCAGAAAGGACATTTACAGTTCTGTTCAGCTTACTTGAGAGAGTTCATTGATGTCTACACTAGAATGAGAACAAATCATGCACGAGTAAGTTGTTTTCACTGTCAGTCATTAGCTACGCATTTGGAATGCTGAAGAATGTCGGTATAAAGAGTCTGTCTGTGGTACTCAGCCCTAAACATCTCTATCAGCCCACCTTGCAGCCTGGTACTCCCAACTGGACCCGGTATTCCCCCAGGGCTCTGCCAGTGCTGAGGAGCCTTCAGAGATGAGCTCACAGGCCTTATGCACACTATATGCTCCTGTTTGTCTGTCCAGGTACAACATTTGCTTCTGTCATACTGATCTTCATGGAGAACTCTTTCCTGGCTGAGCCTTCATAAAGTAGTACCTTTATTCTACATGTAGAGGGAAGTCAGTCCATTGTTTCTGCTGTTGTTCACAAAAGAGATGTGTGAAGTAGGTTCAAGAAGTCTCAAGGCAGGATTCAAGTCCTGTTCCTTCATCACTGTGAGTATGAAATAATTCACATATTAATACAAATCGCAGTATTAGCTCAAGCGCTTTTGGTTTGATGATTTCTTTCAAGAACTGGGTGCCAGTTTTGACCAAGCAAGGAGAGTTATCACATCTTGACAGAAAGATATTTTTCATGTGTAAACTCCCACACTTGGGAAAGCAAAAGAAGTTACTTTCAAGCTCATGGAAGAAGTGCAACAAAGACATGAAACAACTCAGTGAAAAGTGGGAGTCTGTGATTCTAGATACTCTTGAAGCATGGTTCATGTGCCCTCAGAAATTTGGTCAGTGCAGTAATCTGTGACTCATGAAATGAGCTGCTTTAAATATTCCAAGTTTTTATGGAATATGCATTGACCAACTGTCCACTATCCATTAGCAATGAGCAATCTGTGGCTGGCTTTCTATGAGCAGCTCCTTTTGGCTGCTCCTTGTTTTTGTTTCCTTTTAATGTGGTGTGCAAGAGGGGATGTGTGCAATGGAGTGACACCACATCTTCCTACGCAAACAGACAATTGCTAATGAAAAATTTGCATGGCTAGATAAGCCTAATTTGATGGACTGCACTTGCTATTTTTCAAACCACATGAAACTAAAGTACATTGACGGTGATGAGTGGTTCACTCTTGCCAGCACAAATGTGTCAGTATGTTCAGTTTTGTGAATACATTAAGCACAGTGGATGCACTTTGCATAAAAGACTTGTGTTTTAACTGGATATTTTGTGTCTGCAGTGACATTTGCATCGGTCCAGAGTAATTTCTCCCTTTTAGCCCAGATCCATCTTTATTCCTTTATTCTGAATAAACTAAGCAGGTTCAGTAGGAACTGAATTTGACCTAAGATCAAAAAGTAAAGTTTGGTTTTGTTAATCTGTCCTCTTCCTTCCTACCATGTTTCCCTTTCCCTTGGAGGTGGCAATTTGAAGCTGTCAAAGCATCTTGCTACCTACAGCAATGGCTTAATGGAAAGCATTTAGTTTTGGAGAAACTGCAAGGGTGTTCTTGCATTATTTCTCTCTCACCATTGCTTTTCTCCTATAATTTGAATTATAATTACTACAAATTACAGTATGTAGCTTTTATCAGTTGTGGACCAACAGGAATTTTAGACTTTGGACTAACATTCTTGATGATACTGTATCTGAACAACTTTGCAGGTGCTGATGTGTGAACACATGGCCACCGTAAAATGTATTGGGACCACTCACTTAATAAAACTGAAGTGAGAAACACATGCTGCCTGGATGCAAAGCCATGTTTCAGGAGATCAATACCTTTCCCTTCATTGTTGGGGCGAGGTGGTTTTTTGCAGAGGGCAAAGTATAAGGGATACAGAATATTGTGCCCGAGTGGTTGCCTCTCCTCTGCCTTTAGACTATATGGTTTTGATTTTTACTGAAACCTTCAAAGTAACACTGGATGATACCCTAATTTAACCTGCCAGTTTGTACACTCATCTTCCTAAAAACCATTCAGCTTCTAAGCTTTCTCCTAAACTTTGCAAAAACACTTTCGTTTCCTGATGCTTCAGGAAACTCTCAGCATCTTTAGACAGCTCCTGATGTCCTCAGATCTGAGGCTGGCCCCTGAGCATGGGGCACTGTCCCCTTGGCAATGCTGAGCACTCTTTGACTTGGGAAACAGCCTGTGGCAACCTCAGAGTGCAATGGAGCTGTGTGAAGGTGACAGCATTTTGAGGTCTGAAGAAGAAAAACAGGGAACAAGTCAGCCTGTCTTGGGACAGAAGGTTATGGATATGGATTGGTTGGTCAAGGTATTGGTCCCAGGCTCGGACCAGTGAGGTACAAAGCCCTCTGTTCTCTGGGATGTCACTGGGCGCTGGCCAGGCAGTCGAACCAGCTGCAGGAGGTGGGTGCTCTCCAGGTCCCAGCCTCCCCTCTCTTCTTCCCCTCAGACCCAGGGGTCCTGAGTGTGGTGCAGCAGGTGGGGAGTCTCCCTTGCTGCCTTTACCTCCATTCCTGCTGGGCAACAGGGAATTAATCCAGCCAGCAGCTTATCTGCCCTTTCCTGCCGAGGAAGAGCCAGCTGAGCCCAAAATGCTGATGCTCCAGCTGAGACTTTGTGCTGGTGCCGCTGCTGGCTCAGATGTCGAGCTGGACAGGCCGTGTCTGCCTGCAGAGGAGAGATGCCACCCTCCTCGCTGTCACACAGCTCCGGTCCCCCGAGAGAGTGGATACGAGGGTCTGATGTAAGGCTCTTCTTGCAGACAGGGATGTGTCCCAGCGTGGGGAAAGGCCCTGCTGAACGGGCTGAGGCTCGCAGCGGGGGAGCCAGGGAGCCAACATCCCAGCGCCAGCACTGGCGGGAGGGCTTTCATCTGGGAAAAGGCGGATGTCACGCATGCAGAAGAGTTAGTCATGTGAGAAAAAGGCTGCTCAGGGGATTACAGGGGCGATTTGCCCAGCCCCCAGTTCGAAGCACGAGGAAGAGGAGAGGATGGGGGATTGCCCCCCAGCGATGCCCAGGTGCAGCCGAGGCAGCACGGCCCCTTTCCAGGCACTCCTGTGGGAAGATGTGCGGAGGGGCTGAAGCAGCCCCTCGGCTGTTCACTGCCTCCACAAAGCCACTTTACGGGAGTCCTCAGAGCAAGGATTTGCCAGGTATTTAACTGCAGCGAGCTGCTCTTTGGCAAAGGGCAGAGGAGTGGCAGAGAGCGGGGCGGCCGCAGCCCTGTGCCGGCGGTGAGGTGGCTCTGCCTCGTTATCCCTGGGGATGCTCCAGGACAGGCAATCCCGGCGCCGTGCAGCCACAGCCTTTCAGAGCCCTTCCTCACAAAGTGGCCACTGAGTAAGGCTTCTGTCCGTCTTTTATGCACTAGGCAGACTGACAAAGTGTAACAGAGAGCTTAAACAGCGCTGTTGTGTGGAAAAATTGTCCTGATAACGGTGTTTTAAGCCATTTTAAGGGTGTGTGGTGCCCAATACACAACACAGAGGGTTTTTATTGA
Organism: Chamaea fasciata; assembly: GCF_029207755.1. Lineage (NCBI taxonomy): Eukaryota > Metazoa > Chordata > Aves > Passeriformes > Sylviidae > Chamaea > Chamaea fasciata. The sequence continues at coordinate 99,499,149 of NW_027094087.1, read as the reverse complement.
GGCATGTCCTAACTGCAATTCTCTGTTATTGCAGTCCTAGTTTCATAGCACAGTTCAGCCAACAACATGAGTGATGAGGCAGAAAACTGCTTTAACAGAGCCAGAGTACAGATGAATATCGGTGGGCAGCTCTTTCAGCAGATGTCAGACAACTCGTACCCTGGGGACAGGACTGGGAGTATCAGGTAGGAGCTGGGAGCCACAGCTCCCGCTGCAGGCGGGAGGGGCGGAGGGGAGGACTGGCACACGGGAGGAGAAGGAGCCTGTGTCAGCATGTCAGGTTACAGGCAGCCTTTGTGCTGTGGCAGTGGCAAACTGACACAGCCCTTTGCTCCTGCCAAGCAGGCTGGCTGCCATCTCACACAACAGTGGATTTCACTGAAACATGGTTTAAATACCCAGCTGCTCTTCTATCACCAAAACCCATGGATGCTGCCTTGCTGCCCTTGGAGATTTGAATTTCCTGAAAGGGCTCGAGGTGCTTCCCTTTTTCGGATGTTTACTGTTTCCTTTTCGCTGTGGTACAACTGTCTTCGTGGTCTCATGAGCCTTCCAGACCAGCATGAAGGTCCACCACAAGAAATGCTCCTCACTCAAGCATGGATGGCCATCACCATCTCTGGCTATATAAATACTCCCAGCTAAGAGCCTGGCTAATCTGCAGAAAACCTGCTGTGCTAGTAAGGCTGACACAGTCAAATCTTTATCACCCCAGAGGGTGATTGGGCACTGGAACAGCTTCTCCAGGGAAATGATCACAGTACCAGCCCTGTCAGAGTTCAAGAAGAACTTGGATAACACTCTCAGGCACACAATGTGAGCCTTGGAGCTGTCCTGTTCAGGGCCAGGGGTTGGACTTTGATGATCCTTGTGAATCCCTTCCAACTCAGGATGTTCTAGGATTCTATGATTCTACAAATCTAGTATCTCCCATATGTCTTCTCAATGGGAGCAAATCCATCCATGAAGGTTTGATGTGCTTGAGGTTCAGTGACTCCTCACTGTTCCAACATGGTTTTTCAAAATGTAGCTTTGTGCTAATTCATCTCACAGCTAATTTTTTCTCTTGTATAAAGGCAATGGCAAAAAAGTGGAGTGTAATTACTGTATTATTCTTCAGATATGATATCAAGGTTTGCATTTAGGTACGCAATAGAAAAGAACTTAAAAACAGGGCTGAGAATTTGCAGCATAATTCAGTGTGACTCTACCTGCTCCATTTCCAGCTCACTGCAGTGCTTGCAAACACATTTAAATGCAGGTGCAGAGGCAAGACCTATACAAAATGAGGTGACACCCTTCTCTACCCTGCAGGTATCCCCTAGAAGCATCCTGCTTTTGGGGGGCTCCTGGGTCGTGCATATACCCCTTGGGGTTTCAGGCTGTGCACGGACACGTGGAGGCAGCAGGCAGGAGTGAGGAGCAAAGGTGACTCCTGCACCATAGCAGGGAGGTAACAGCTCCCAGGGCTGCCTCTGGACACTGTAAAAGGAGGAAAAATAACACCTGCATGTAAAAGGGGAGTTTTGAATCAGCCAACCCTGTTTCAGGACCCTTAAAAGTACCCAGTTCAGTGATTGTGTAATTAACTTGCCAGCAGAGAAGAGAAAATAGGAGAGTTGAAGTGAAGGGTCAGCATAGTCCCTCTTCTCTACTGAAGAAGAAGAAATCAAGGTAATAATAGGCATAATTCTGTGCTCTGACAGACAACAGCTGAAACAACAGCACAAAAACCTTTCATCATTTCACCATGTGACAGTCTCACTGGCAAATTGAGAAGCAATGAGCAAGACAAGAATAACAAAAGACACATAATTACTTAGAAAACAGGCTTTGTGGTTCTCAGTCAAGAAGAGGGGTCATTTTAATACCTCTCCTGGGCTTTATTGTATCCCATATCATCTGGATGTGGGAAGAGAATATCTATCTATTAACAGGTTTTGGGGCATTGCCAAGCACTGCCACGGGAGTCCTTCAAAGGATTACAATTCCAAATGATCATAAATTTTTGAAAAATGGACTGAAGCAATGCGCTTCAACCCAGACAAATTTACAATGCAGCAATTGGTGCCACCCTAGAACCAGATGTACAGAGGCAAAAAAGGGAATGGCTGAGCAAGTAGCACTACCAGAAAGGTCTCAACTGGGATATGAGTTGATGTTGGCTAATGCTGCCAGAAAGAAGGTGTGTGTCAGTGAGGTACTGCGTGTAGAATGTTCCAGTGATGGATTCCTGGTCATTGATACAGTTTCAGTTGTTTGCACTTCCTTGTCACTAAGGAAGGACAAAATGTGGCAAGTCTGGATGGCACCAAGAAGAGCACCATGAAATTTAGGAAACATGACCTCTGGGGAAGGGTTGAGTGAATGTTGTTAACTTTCACTCCAAAAAAACTATTGTTAGAGGATTGCACATGGATGAGAGACATCAGTCACCTCTGGTCCACAGCATGAGGGTACCACAAGGTATTGAAGCCAGGTGTTTACTCAATGTCTGGTTTCTGGTTTCACAGCCTGGTTTCTGGCTGTGCTTGGGGAAGCTTGTTGCTGATGGCCCTGCTGAGGCTGTGCTGGGTTCCCAAGGTCTCCTGAGGGCTGGACCTCCTCTCCAGGGTTTGGAAAAGAAGGGGCTGATTCCTGCTGCTCCCATGGAGGCAGTCTCATGGTGGTTTCAGAGTAATTCTGCTGGGAATGGGAAACCAACCCTGTGGATGTGGCTTCAGAGTTGCTTCTCAAAACAAACCCCCACAAGACCCAAACCAAAACCAACCATGTGGTCCTGAGCAGAAATAGGCTAATTTAAAAAATGCTAAGGCATTGTCTGGTCGATAATACTCAACCCAAACTGCATTTCCAGAGCTAATTCATGCATTGATTTTCCCATTGATTTGCAGTAACTGTTGGGTTCCTAGCTAGATTAGCAAAGGTATTTAAATATTAAGATGGAGTCATTTTAGTAGCCTTAGTCACCTTAGTACTTAAAACCAGTTGATTTATAGCTCAGATTAGGTCTCTATGAAAGATGCTGTGATCCCATGAAGTCTCTTGCTGCTTTTTGATGGTTCAGTGAACACATTTAAAATTCAGGTTTTATATGCCCCAATTGCTTTGAAAAGGAGGTTTGTTCCCCAAATCACCTGGGCTTTGCAAAGCCTTTTAAAACATGACCCTAAATACCCAATCAGGTACCCTATCTCAGACTAACTAGGGTTTCTTTCTTCCTGGGAGTTAAGGTTCTTGGCTTGGTGTTTCAGTGAAGTTTCTAAATATTTTTACAGCTTATCACCAACCTGTTAAAGGATTGACAGATTCTGAGCTACCAGACACACGGGTAGGCTATAGATAAAGTGACCAGCTGTATCATTGACAGCACATTTGGGAAACATTAACCAAAAGTAAAAGCCTTTTATAAGAAGGCCATAAAATGGCAGGAGTAATTATGTTTTTCCAAAGTTAATCATTGACTTTTGTTTATTTGGCTTTTTATAAAAAAACTTTTTCCTTTCTCTCCTATAATGAATAAAACCTATAAAAGGTCCAGCAAATTAGATTCAGCCTTTCTTCTTCACGGTGGCCATGCTTGAAGGCTGACGAGGCAGAGGCCAACAGAAAAGCTTAGCTGAGGAAACCTACTTCCTTGAGAGGTTCTCATCCTGAACGTGAATATGTTGGTCCACTTCTGGCTTCTCTGTGGCCTGAGCGCTGTTGTGACCCCTCAGAATGTCATACAACAAGCCCAAAAGTTTTTAGAGGAGTTTAACAGGATGGCAGAAGATATCAGCTATGAAAACTCCATTGCCTCATGGAACTACAACACCAACATTACTGAGGAGAATGCCAATAAAATGGTAAGTGCTCCATCCTCTGTGTTTTACTGTTCTCTTAGGAATCTTACACTCTCTGGTTTTCTTTGGTTCCACCGAGCTTGGCTGAAATTGGAGTGTTACTTCTGTGGTATCTGTGCTTCGTTTTGGGGAGGGTAGAGATGCTTGCTTTAATGTAGCAATGCTCACTGGATGTGCCTGGGCCACTACCAGCCTCTACAGCCTTGGGTTAGTACCTGGACTACCTGCACTGCACAGGGATGTCCAGAAGTTGGGCTGTCCCTAGCCATCACTTCAGGTGACTCCAGTGAGTGGAGGGAAAAGGCAAAGGAACATTGCATGTTCATCCTCAAAATCTCTGTTGGATGGAGAGAGATGCTTTCTTCTGCTGAGTCTAACACGACCAGTGCCTCCTGGTGTAGCGTTTCCCTTTCCTCTTGGAGAGGTCATATCCTGAGGGTGAAGATCCTCTCCAAGGGCCTGGAGTAGGTGCTGTCTGTGGTGCAAGGAAAAAGGATCTGAATCTTGCACCCACATGAATTCAGGTCTCCCACTTTCCCTAAGACCAGACAAACATTGGGCTTTTTACTGACACAGGCAGTTGCTTTACTTCTCAGTGAATATGCAAATATTTTCTGGATGCAGGCATTCTGTTAAATGTTTGCTGATGGATTTATATAGCAGCCCACACCAGTTACCCAGTGGTGGACCTTCCCCCCTGCCCCCATCACTCTTCTCATAGTCAGGGCTGTTGGTAGACTGCCTGGAAGTATTAGACCAGGAAAAATGAAGTGAGATCACAGACTGGTAAATGCCAGAAGTGGAGTTTCTATTACAGTCGTCTTGTATGTTGGTTTGAAAGTCCATTTCTATCTGCAGGAGGGACCACAGCATTTTTACTTATGTTGTCTTCCAACACAGTTCTTGTTTCTCAACACCAGCCTCTATCTGCCCCAGCCCTGGGGGTCTGTAGGCAAGAACTTGTCAAGAGCAGGCAGCCATGGTCTGGCTGGTTCTGATATTTCCATGCCTCAGTATCTTGTGAGCTCAAAGCCTTTCAAAATGAGCTAAACCACCTTGAATTTTGCTTTGTTTTGTAGCGGCATATTTTTAAAAGTTAACTTAAGCCTTAGAGAAAACAATTCAGAGCATAAAAATGAAGCTGAACATCCTACATCTATTTTTGCCTAATGACTGGTCTTTCACTTTGTGGTCATATAACTTAATTAAAAAATGCTTTAATTACCATATTTCTTAATTAAAGCAAGGAGACCAGTTGCTGGAAGAAATCCTAATGACTAATCATTGTCAATCTGGAATTTTTTCCGAGGCACCAGATACTTAAAATGTAATGTTTCCAAATACATAAAATGAAAGCCCTATATAGTATTTCAGCATTAATGAGATGATAATAAAATATATGAGGAGATGCCAGCAATAAAAACCAATTAGTCTAGTGCTTAGAGAGAACTTTTTCTCTCTCTTGATCTCCTCAGAAGTGCTGGTAATGAACTTACTGATTCCCCTCCTCTCATTCTGCTGGAGGAGAGTTAATGAATACTGTCCCTTCTGGCTCCTTCACATCTATTTTCCTTGTAAATTGTGTCACAAACCCTACAACTATTCCTCTGACTTATCAACCAATTCCTCTAATTGTGGAAATATCAGACAGCAAGATAACTGCTTTTCCCTGGCTTTTGTAGCCAATGAACCCCCTCTTCTGTCCTGCCACTCCTGAGGCACCTCTCTGTTCCTGTCAAGACAAGGAGCTCAGGAACACATTGGCAGAGCTCTTCCTCTGGGTGCTTATCAAGTTCTTGCCCGCTGAGCTCTGCAAGCTGCTGAGGAGTGTCAGGACTGTTTGTTCCCATGAAGGGGAGAGTTTGGAAAGCCTCCTAGTGATGGCTGCCCTCCTGCAGCTAGGGTGGAAGAGATGTAGGGATGGGATTACCACGGGTTCACATCTGCCATCACCCCTGTCTGCTGGAGCCTGGAGCAGTGGGTGCTGTACCCTTGTCACACATGGGGCTAAACAGCTCGGGCACAGCCCTGCAGAAAGTGTTGGTCTTACTGGTGTGCCTGCACAGGGGTGAAGGGTGCCTGAAAGAGCTCTTCAGGCACAATGTGATGTTTGAGTTCCCTGATGCCTCAGCAGGGGGAGATGGGTGTTGCAGGTGCCCTATCCACAAGCTGGGAAGCTCTGGCATAAACACAATTAAATAAATTGTCCCAAGGACCCAGGTTAATTAGTGCTGTTCTTGTTGCCATTTGGAATTGGTGCTGATGTGTTAAACTATGTACAAACACATTAGAAAAAGGTGAATAAGACAGTCCCAGCTCCAATTTGTGTTCCAATATTGCTACTTTCTGCACTGAAATTTGAGTTTCACATACCCTGATCTGTAATTGCAGAAGTATGAAAAGCAATCTCATGCAAAATGTTGGGATTTTGCACACCCAGTTTGGGCATCAGTTTAGAGCCAAGTATAATCTTACATTTGCCAGCATTTCAGAAGAAAGTGATATTTGCCCTAAAACCAGACTCAGTATCACTGTCTTGGCTGCGAATGTTCCTGCTACTGCAGCAGAAATGGGGATTGACATCTGGGTCACAAACCTCTTTGTGCCCAGGCTTATTTCTTCACAGGTGGGTGAAGAAAAGCACTAAGGGAAGCAAACATGATTTAGAGTAGTAGGAGACACAACAAAGTAATGCTGGATCACTTATTACAAGCAAGGTGTGAATAGACAGTCATACTTTTTGCTATTCCCAAAGAAATGTGTGAATAAGACAAAGCCAAAAAGCTCTCTAGCCATTTCACCGTGCAGTGCAAGTGCTCAGGCCGCAATCCATGGGTGCTCTTCACAAATGCAGCTCTTCTTAGAAGTGATGTTTTTGTCCACTGAGTGCATCAGGCCACTCCACTCCTTTGGAGGGATTAATCCAGGGTTGTGTGAACCCCTTGCAGAGCGAGGCAGGTTCCAAGTGGTCCGCGTTTTACGAGGAGGCCTCCAAGAATGCCAGCACCTTCCCAGCAGACAGCATCACGGATGACCTCATCAAGCTCCAGATCCAGACTCTCCAGGAAAGAGGATCATCTGTGCTGTCACCAGAAAAATATAACAGAGTAAGTTGTTGGATGTAGTTCATTTTTGGTGGGTGCTGTCACCACCCTGCTTGTTTTGGGATGATGCAGTGTGTGGTGTGGAAGTGTTCCTGTTCTAGGTGTTCACAGCAATACAGGGCTGTGGGGTAGTCTGGCCTAGGAAGCTGGTTGGCATTTAGGTCAGCAGTTTTGCCATGGAATAAATTTTAAACATGCCTCAGAGCAGTCCTTGCACTTATAGCTGGATTTACCATAAAACCAAGAAAGGACATGTGGTAAGTGCTTGGTGAAGTCCAATGGGCAATGAGCAGAAAGAGATGGGTAAAAGGCCATTCAGTGAGTCAAAAAAGTGGAGATGGTGGAATTTTTTCTTTCTCTGAACATGGTACATTGCCTCACTGTGAAAAAGAAGGAATGTTTCATTGCACTGGGCACTCTGGGATGCCTGAAAATGGGGAGGGTTCCTCAGAAAGCTGCTGAAGGCCAGCAAGATTTGACATTTGCACTGACCAGTTCACCTAAGAGGCAGGTATAATGGATAATGAAAATTCACTATACATGAAATTGGAGTGTGCAGCTATGCAGACTCAAAAGGGATTTATATCTAAACACCTGAGAGTTAAATTACTTTCCCTTTGCTGAAGATCAAATTGAAACATAGCATTGAGTCATGGGAACCTACAGCACAGGATCCTACAGTCCTAACTACAGAAGAATCCTGAGATTTTTCTGCTAAGGTCAGCAGTGCTAGTCACCATGCAAGGGAAGCATGGATTGGCTGGATCTCTTGTCTGATCCAAATAAGGTGCATTTCTGAAAAACAGATTGTGTGGGTGGGAATGCTGGCAGTTCATACAAACATATATTTATTTTGGATAACAACAATGCACCAATGGTAGTGTTGTCTCTGTAGAGGAGGTATGTTCTTCAACACCCTCCTTGTTTAGACACTTAGAATTTTCTAGATAAAGCCTTTGGGGATGAAGTTGTTGGTTCATGTTTGAAAAGCCACTTTTTTTATACAGTCTGATGGGGTTCCATGGGAATATCTAAGTGTTCTCCACTGACACAAAAATTTGCCTGGGCACTGATTTATTTTAATGCTGGCAGAGGTAAAGTCTGAGCTACTCACCAACTACCCCTCCACTGACAGCTCTTCAGAGTTCTGATTTAAAACTCTAAGTGAGAAATGCATAGTGCTAAAGGGAAAGCTAAAAACTGGTTTTTCTTGAGGTATGAAGATGTGAAAACATTTAAAAATATTTAAAACAAAGCTACATAGCATAGGTTCTGAGATAGAGATGAATGATTTCAGGTGCAATTTGGCCTTCAGCTGGCCCAAGACATGCCACAGCTTTTCTGTGATGGAGTCCAAGCAGATCCTTGCAATTAGTGTGATGTGATGTTAATACCCACAGGCAACAGTCAGCCTGGCAGCACCTGGCAGAGGGGCCCTTTTTGCTACCACTCAAAGCCACAACCTCCCTGCAAAACTTGTGTGGATTTATGCTTATGGAAGCACATTGATAAACTTCATTTTTTTATTGCTGCTGTGTATTGACAGCTCTCTCGTGACAGTCAGTGCACATTGAATCCAGAGCTCTGTCTGACTGGATATTAAGAACCTGTAGGTTATGTCATGTATTTGGGAGATTATCTGTCTTTTCCAGCTAGGTCGGGTTCAGTAATGCACTTAGGCAAATTCTTTCATTGATCTCTCCTGAGCTCAAACATAGGCTTTAATGTTAAGCTGGTGGGTGAAGTGTTGATTCTAGCTCTTAGGGAATTAGCATAATTGGCTGTTATTTTGAACAGAGTGGGTTTCTAACAGGCTATCTTGCATCTAACTTGCAGCTGGGCACTGTGCTAAATACAATGAGTACCATCTACAGCACTGGGACCGTCTGTAAAATCAACAATCCGTCTGAGTGTTTGGTGCTGGAGCCAGGTATGTCACCAACCACTGCCCCTACTGTGTTCTTCACCCTGAGGGTGCAGAGAAAGCCAAAGGGTGGCTCCTGACTGCAAAAGAACAGGCTGTAATTTCAGCAGATATATCCTGCTATCTAAAGCTTAGTCATAATTTAATTGCACCTTGCAGTTCAGGCACCTCCATTGGACCTTCTGCCCACGAGACATACTGTCTCCTGTTTGTAGCAAAAAAAGTTGGTGGAAGGCTGCTCAGCTTGTGTGGCAGCCTGCCTGTCACCTGGGGTTGGCCTATGTCACAGAAAATCTATTTTTTATTCCCTGCCATCAGGGATGGACTCAATGTTGTGGTGAGGTGAGTCCTAAGAATTCTACCAACTTAAGGGAAGCTAATGTGGAGAGAGCATTTAAGAGACTCATGATGTGCTCCATGCTTCTTAAAGACAAGGGGAAAACCTTAAATTAGGAAAGGATGCAATGAAATAATGGGATCTTTCAGTATATCAAATACAAAATGTTTTCTTGTCTGTTCATTAATTTCTTTCACTTTGGTTCGTATGCCTGCTGTGAAAGAAAAATTCTGCTTTTTCAAAGCCTAGTACCTACTTTTTTGTTCTGACAGGTCTGGATGCTATTATGGCTGACAGCACTGATTATAATGAGAGACTGTGGGCCTGGGAAGGCTGGAGAGCTGATGTTGGCAGAATGATGAGACCATTATATGAAGAGTATGTTGAACTTGAAAATGAGGTTGCAAGGCTTAATGGTAAGTCAGTGTTTGCTTTATTTCTTTTATTTTCCTCCCTTCTGGCTTCCAGAAACTAGTAAACACACTTCAGTCTTACACTATTTTCCCAGGACTTCAAAACACATACATAATTTGCACATAATTTGCTTTTGGTGTGCATGTCTCAAAGTAAGAGGCAGTGCATTGCCATTGCCAATGCAACTGCCATTGGCCAGTTCAGAGGTTTCTTCCCAGCCTGGAACAAGAGGCACCTTTTTGTTGGCACCCTTCCTTGCTGGCACTTTTCCCAAAGGCCAAAATGCAGTGCCCCCCAGAACTGCACCATTTGTGATTTATGGACAAGCGCACTCCATTTAAACAGCTGCTGAGTTTTGGTGACATCTCCTCTTTCCTATAGGCCTTGACCTTTTTACAGCAGTCACCATCATTGGTACATTTATAAGCATTATTCCCTAGCTGGAATGATCAGATTTGGTAGGCCTGGGACAGCAGGTACAGCTGGGTGTTCAAAAAGGATTTTGTACTAAGGGATGTGTGCTTCCAGTCTGACATCTCCACACAAATCATATGGAACTGTTTTTTCAAGGAACAGTAGCAGCTGCCTTCTAATTTTCTTTTGGGGTCTTTTAAGATAGCTTCTGAGGTACCTACATCATCTGTCTCTTGGCCAGATTGCAGCTGTATCACCTGCTTTCCCATCCTTCTTGTTTTGCAAAAACTGTCAAGCTGGAGCTGGATAAGCAAATATGGCCCAAATAGTAAGACAAGGAAAAAAGCCAAACATTAGGAAATGGTAATCATGGCCTTTCTCCATACCACTAAGGGAGAGACTTCAGCTAGAAGCCATTTTTGCTCCAGGCTTGATGGAGCTCAGTGGACTGGAAGACTTAGTGGAACTGGGTGCTGAATTTCACATCTGGTGTCTGCATGTGTCCTGGTGGTTTAGTTTCTGGAAGAGGGGGCCTGTATTCAATGTCCACTAGTTTATGCCTTCTGTGAGAACCCCTTAGCATCCAGCCTGAGCAGAGGCTGCTGTCCCTCATAGTCACAGGAGCTCCAGTCAGGATTCCTGATTTTCTTTGACATTCATTTCCAGACAGAATGACCCTAACTAGCAGATAACCATGAAATCAATTTCTGAATTTCTTGGAAATTTTCCATACCTGCATGTTCATGAGACAGAACCTCAGGGAGGCTTTTTCCTCTGTAATAAACCCAAACTATCTTGCATTTTGCTGCTTTGCTTTGAGGTCAGGCTGCAGGTCTGCATGGGATTCTAAGGGAGCTGCACTTCTCTTGCAGACCTGAGCAGAACCACTCGTGGTGTCCTCATGTGATGCATCCATGCTTTACAGGTTATTCTGACTATGGTGACTACTGGAGAGCAAATTACGAAGCAACGTCTCCAGAAGATTACAAATACAGCCGTGATCAGCTGATCGAAGATGTGGAGAAGACATTTGAGCAGGTAGAGGCAGGAAAAGCTCTCACCTGGGTTTCAGTGTTGTGTTTTGAATTGGTGGACTCACGTGCTGATGTTATGAATGAAAATGAAACTTGCTTTAAACTGGTTGATCTCAGTCTGTGTGGGTTTAACGGAAACAGATGTGAGGAGACATACATAACATTTCTACCTCTGTAGCCATTCAAGGACCAGCTTGGTCCCCAAAGGCTGGAAAAGAGGGAGCTCTGCAGGTCCATGTCTCTCCTCCAGGTAGGGTCCATGGGGTAGATGGCATCCTTCATACTGCACCTCAAAAGTTAGCAATGCTCCCTCCCTCATATCTGAGCAGGACTTCTGAGGCTGGAATCCAGACTCAATGCCTGAGCCCTGAGGCCCAGGGCAAAGCTCAGCTACAGGTTTGAGGTGCAGTTACCTGCCAGGAGCTTTTTGTCAGAGAGAGCTTCAAGGGTCTCTGTTTAGGAGTAATGAGCAGAATAGAGCAAAGTGAAAAGAAAAAAAAATAATTGTTTCCTTCTCCTCCTCTGCTTCCAGATCAAACCTCTGTATGAGCAGCTGCATGCCTATGTGAGACACAAGCTGGGGCAGGTGTATGGCCCCGAGCTCATCAGCTCCACAGGAGGCCTCCCTGCTCACTTGCTGGGTATGTCAGCGCATCTGTGTCGTTCAAGTCTGACTTTGTACACAGGACAGTCACCTTCAAGGCACATGGGTACTGAGTAATCTGACTGCTTAATCAGGATAGCAACAAAAAGGTTACAGATAAGAGGAGGGTAGAGGAGAAATGGATAAATTCCTAGCAGAGGTGACCTTAGCAGCAGTGGCAGGAAGGGAAGGCAGGTGTTATCATCCTCACCAAACCTCACGTAGCACAGAACTCCAGCACTTGGCTGGGACATTTCCCTCCCCTCTGCAGCACTTGTCTTCCTTAGAAATGAGGGTTTCAGAGACTTGTTTTTCTTTTCAAATTTTATTCTAAGATCCCACATTTCATGACTTGGCTTTCAAATCATGCAGCATTAAGCTGCCCTAACTGTTGTGTACCTGAACATGGCATAACAATCATGTGGATTAACAAAAAGGATGTTCAGTTTTCACAGACCTTTAGGAGTGTGATCAGTCTTGAAACTGTATTATCCAAGAATTGCTGATACTGGGTAATAAAAGGATCGTTGATCTGTCTTTGACCCATGCATGACCTTCCAGAACCGCTCCCCTCCACATCTGGATCAGACCTGGTTAGATGAATAGGAGTCCCTATTTTTGATACTGCACGATTTATAGACCTGTCTGGCACCTTTGAGCAATACACAATAAATCATTTAAAGTATTTCTTTGTTTCTCTCTTTTTATGAAGGTGATATGTGGGGTAGATTCTGGACAAATCTGTATGCCTTGACTGTTCCCTATCCAGCCAAACCAAACATTGATGTAACTTCCGCAATGGTTGAGAAGGTAGGACATGCCTTTATGCAACATGCATTATGTAACAAATCTAGGAGGTATAAAAATTATGCACCACATGTCAGCTGCTCTCTAAAAATCCATGGCTGCTCTCAGGCAGACATACTGCCAACAAAGTGTTGCTTTTTGTGTCTTTTTTTTGTTTTTCACCTTTAAGTGTTAATGCATTTTTCACTGTACCTATTCCCTTAGCTGTTCTCTGTTTTCCTCTTTGACCCCCTTAATCTTATCTCCAAGTCTATTTTCCTTAGAGATACTTATCCATTAAGAGATATATTTTGTACTTATGAATATTTCAGGAGTCCTGGAGTGGGCTGGTATCCAATATGACCTTTGCTGGTCATTACCATAATCAAATAATTTGTGTACCACAGTTAGTTTTATTTTTGTCAATCTTGTTTATTTGGATACAGCTAGAGAAACTGCATTGCTGCCTGTTATCTTTTGATAACTGCATACCACCAGGAGGTCTGTGTTTGAGATCTGTAGAGCTAACAGCTGTGACAGCACTTTTGGCAGACCAAGAGCATGGGTGAAGATAATTCCCTGTAGTCTTGCCAAAGTCTTATTTTTTATTTTTTTTTAACTAAAGAGTGATAGATGGAATTTGATTTCTGAAATGCAGTTATTCACCTGAAATCCACTCCTCTCATAGACAGCACTCCATGAAAATGTTATTCTGGTAAGAGAAGGAATAGCTGAATTTCATTCACTAGCAGTTTGAGCAAGTCTTCATTAAACTCACCTCTGTTTTACACTACTGACCACCTTGTAGTCATAAATTTGTGTCTGTTGAAGTACACTACTACCACTGCAAGAAGGGAAGCATTATTTACAGGGCCTTTGAGCAATGGGTGGGCTTCATCTAGTTGGTGGGTGCACCTCATTTAGGATTTTCATTCAAATGAGCTGTTTGCCACCCAGGTCTCTGTGAGAGCTCAGTCCAGTAAATGCAGAACTCCTGCTGGGTAGAATAATAAAACTCCTGAATGGCTAAATTATCCTGAACATAACCATCAGTTTTAATCTGAAATGCAACTCCCATAGATATATTTCCCAGGTTTTATGGTTCTGGCTGAAATCTCTCATGCTCATCTGCTGGGAATGGAGCTCCACTTCCTCAAATGAGTTGTCCCCAAGTTGACTGAAATGACTGAAGGGTTGGATCACAGATCTGACATACTAATGCCAGCAATGCATTTTTTATCTTACCTTATATTTTATTGAGAGCTTCTCTGGTCTGAGTCGGGTGCTATCTGCTGAACCTCTGAGTGCAGAAATCTATTTTTGTTTGCAGAAAAAACAGGTAATTCCAGCTCCCAGCAGAATTCACAGAAGTGCCAAAGGCAGACACTACTGACTTACTCTCAATAGGTTAGGTGCAGGTGGGAAGTTTCTGGGAAATAAATAAGAAGTCAGCTGCCCTGCATTAAGCTTGGTACTGGGAACAGGCTGCATGCAGAAGCAGAGGTTAATGGTGGCATTGTCTTTTTCAGAAATGGGATGTGATTAAAATATTCAAATCTGCTGAGGCCTTCTTTGTTTCCATTGGCCTTGATAGCATGACTGAAGACTTCTGGACAAACTCCATGCTCACAGAGCCGACTGACAACAGGAAGGTTGTCTGCCATCCCACAGCATGGGACATGGGCAAAGGGGATTACAGGTACTGAAATCGCTATTACCCCTTTTTGTACCACCTCCTAGAACAAATGTGTTTTCACTAAAGGTGCACCATGCTGTCTTAAGTTATATTAATTTTTCCTTTATTTTTTTTCTGGCTGAAAAGAGGGGGAAGGAGGACAAGAGAACAGGGATCCTATGGGACTGTAAACCTTTTTGTGTAACTTTTTGTGTGACGATCTACTCAAATTTACTAGTAGATCTACTCAAGATCTACTCTCAAATTTTAGCTGAGAAGTGACTAATATTTTTATGAATTAGAGAAACAATGGCTATGTTCCAGGGCTTAAGGAATAAGCAGAAAAGCAGATGGGTACCAGTGAGATTTGTGGATAACTGCATATTTTGAAGCAATGGCAGCGGATCCCTGGGTAGCGAGGGAAAATCTTCTGAGAGTCCACTGTCTGTCTTTAGCAGAGTTATCCAGTTTCATGAAAATCCACCAGCCTCTTCTATATTTGGGAAAGGAGTGGAACAGCAAGTTCCCACACAAGGAATACTCCTTGCAGAAATTCTGACCCCTCTTGCAGTCCCCACAGTTACCCAGGGAAAGCAGGTGGTGCACAGCAGAGCCTCAGTGAAACACATCAGTGTCCCACCTCAGCTGTCTGGGGAAGGTGAAAAGAAACGGTATTTGGAAGCCATTGCTTTAGTAAGTAGTACCTAAACAAGGATGAAGTAGCAGGAGGCCCCAACACACAAGGTTTTAAACATTACTATCTTACTGAAGTTAGATATATACTGTATGTACACTCCTGTACATACAGTGAGTGTATCACCAGGTTTTAGGGAACAGCTGTTCTCACAAAACAGCAGGTTTCTCTTATTCCTTGGACAGTTTCAAGTTGGCTGAAGGTCTTTTGCTGAATTCCCTGTGAAGTCTTGCTGTAGCAGGAGGAGCTGCGCTGCATACCAGAATGCAGCTGCCCAGGTTTTGCAAGGGGCAAGAGGCGTTTGTGAGCTCTGGAGCGGTTTTGCCCCATGGCTGTAGCAAACAGGGCTCAGGCAGCCTTTCTCTGGGCCACTCTCTCTCTAACCACAGACATTTTATTCTGGTGTGTAGGATCAAGATGTGCACCAAAGTGACCATGGATGACTTCCTGACAGCACACCACGAGATGGGCCACATTGAGTATGACATGGCTTACGCAGACCAGCCCTACCTGCTGAGGAGCGGTGCCAATGAAGGCTTCCATGAAGCTGTAGGTGAAATTATGTCACTTTCTGCAGCCACTCCTCAGCACTTGAAGTCTCTTGAACTCCTAGAGCCAACTTTCCAAGATGATGAAGGTAAATAAATGCATAAATATTATGTATTTATGTGAAAGCACTTGCTGGCCTTGTTTTGTAGCAGAAGATTGTGCCTGAAAACTCAGCAAGCAACTGACAGGCTTCTGAAAATCTTACTCCTCTAATTTACCAGAAATACTATTTTTCCCCAAATCACATTGTAAGCCAAGACAATGCTGGTACATAATTTAAAAAGAAATAGCTAGCACTTCACTACCGCCAGTACTGAACAACTCATCCTTAAATCTTCATAGCTCATTTAGATGAGTCTTCAAAACTCTTTTCAATCTCTGTTGCATGAATCCATACATATCTCTATCAAGATGTGTATTTAGCAGTTCAAATGAAACTGAAACCTTGAGGTTTACATCTCCCACTTAAGTGAATATTGAGTGACAACACTGAGAGGCCGTCATTATAATGCAGTTCATGTGGCTTCTGAGTACTGCCTTAGATGGATGAAGATGTACATTTTATAGCATTTTGAGATGTTTTCATCTTAAAATTACTAGGAGACCGGAAAGGTTCTCAGTGATGGGTAACTAAATGTAAATGCCAAAGGACTAGGTTATTTAAGAGTTTGGGGGAAAGAAAGGGACAAAACAGTGTACAATTCCTAAATGATGTTATCTCATGTTTAATCAGTAGTATTCTTCCTTCCACTTTTTCTTTAGTGAAAATCTGTAATTCAAACAAGATGTAAGCATTAGCTGTAAAGGGAAGAAACTTTAGCCATCTAATCAGATACTAATTGCTACCATAACCTTTGCCTTAACTGCTTCTCTCTTCAGAAACTGAAATCAACTTTCTGCTCAAACAAGCACTAACGATTGTTGGAACAATGCCTTTTACTTACATGCTGGAGAAGTGGAGGTGGATGGTGTTTAGGGGTGAGATTACAAAGCAGGAATGGACCAAACGGTGGTGGGAGATGAAGTAAGTTTGAGAAACAAAGAGGATTTTTGCATATGAACCTTCAAACTCAACATACTGAGGTGTTTGTGCCCCCAAAGGGCAGGATCTGCAACTCTGGGTGTTTCTGTAAATACCAGTAGAGTGCCAGATAGAAATACCCAACTGTAGTGCAGACAATGTCTCATAAACCATGTATCCCCATTAACTCTGTGTACAGCCCTTGGCAGTTTAACTTGCCTCTCAAAAGACTTTCTCCCTGTTTCTAACATCAGCTTCCTGATAAAGACAGCCCATGGCCTTTGCATGGCCTGTTCCAGATCGACATTGCTGTGCCCCTGACACATTCCCCAAGACATCTTCACAGCTAAAGCACAACCCTTCCCTAAGTCTCATTGGTCATGTGCTCTGGTTTGCTCCCCACATCCTTAAGGACAAGTGAAGTTCATTGTACTTGCCAGCCAGAGAAGCATGCAGATCTCAATCCACCAAGTATCTGAGCACACTTCTCTGCTTTGTGTTTCCTCCCCACCAAATATTGCTTTTGGAGGCAAATTGTCTGAAAGATTTCAGATTGAATCTTTCCTTTCTTGTGTACTAAGATACCACCTTTCTCGGTAGAGAAAATACAGTTCCCTTGGCTAATAACAGCCAGAGGTGCCTTTTCAGATTATGCCCATCAATCAGTCTATTTTCAGTACCTTGGAGCAGAAGATTAAAAATAAGTATGATTCAGACTGGAGTGTGTAATTTCCCAGGTTGGTTTTAATATAAGGGCAGAAAAATGCAGAGAAACCAAACAAACTCCACACTGAAAATGGAGCCTGAACTCTAACATGAACAGTAAGCCTCCATCAGCAAACAGAATCTATAATAAAACTTGATATATGCAAGCCTCCTGACCCACTGTAAAAATCAATCAGCTTCAATGTATTCAAAAGTGGCAGAGATGTCAGAGAAATAGAGAATGACAAATTGTTCAGGGAAGTTTATCGCATCTGTTGCAGTTTGCAGTGGCACTGCAAAACTCTAGGCTTGAAATACAGGTTTATGAAAAATATTTCCATGGAAGCTTATTAGCATTTCCAGAACTCAAGGAATGGGTTTGTTTTGTAATACTTCTCAGCAAGCACAGTCTCAGGAGACTAAAATAAAGAGAAAGCTCATCTCCATCCCAGTGCCACAGGAGGCCATCTACCTTGTGGGTTGCTCAGTCTCTGCATGCCCTTGCCTGGAATGTCATACAGGTCTCTAAACTTGGGTGTGATGTGGTTGTGTGAAGCTCATGTCTTGCAGATTATTTCATACCACTGATTGATCCCTGCACACCCTGCTGTCATACAAATCCCTTCCTTGCATTATGAGTTTCCAAACAGCTTCCCCTCTGTGGTGCCCAGTGGTGGAGAAGAACTCGCTTGGGGTTCCTGGGAGTTGTTCGGAATTCTTCTGTTTGCAAGTGAGAGGTGTCCATGTCTATCAGACAAAACAGAAGAAAAGATGAATCAGATTATCTTTGCTTATTGTCTATAAACAGAAACCCTGTGTTTTTCTTTAATCTCCAGGAGAGCCATAGTTGGTGTTGTAGAACCAGTCCCTCATGATGAGACCTACTGTGACCCTGCTGCGCTGTTTCATGTGGCCAATGATTACTCCTTCATAAGGTAGGACAGTGTTTAATTCATGCCTTAAGTTTTGTCTACAGAACAAGAACAAGCCCCGTTTACCTAAAACATTTCAATGGGAGTGTTTCTCTGCACATCAGGGGTTGTTCCATATTAATCTCTGAGCAGGGAGGAGGCTGCTAACCTTCTTGCTGAACAGAAAAGTTTCATGCTATTTCATCAAACCAGCAGGAGCACTTCTGCGTGAGGTGTTTGCTTCCTCAGGAATGCCCCCATGTCACTTGGGCCATGAACATGCAGCCCTGGATGTCCACTGTGTCCCAGCTAACTCGTTTCGGAGGGCTCAGAGAAGAGAGCTGAACCTTAAAAACTTTTCTCTGATTTATGTGGCAACAAACAGATTTGGGGCTCTTCTAGTCCATTGGATCTTGGCATTTTGCTAAATTTGAGTTAGCTTAGCCTATAAATATTAGCTGGCCTCTCTCCCTGCAGTGCAGTCTCCCAAGCAAGATTGACAGTTGATGCAGCAGAGTTTGCCAAAGGCCAAAGGCTTGCAGGTTTCCTTGACAAGACAACTAATAAAACCTGTGCCTCCTTTTTCCTTGCCCTTCCTTTAGGTATTACACCCGCACCATCTATCAGTTCCAGTTTCAGGAGGCACTTTGCAAGGCAGCTAACCATACTGGCCCTCTTCACAAATGTGACATTACCAACTCCACTGCAGCTGGGCAGAAACTCAGGTAATGAAACATATTTCTCACATGTAACAAATCCGAGTATAACAAAGCTTCTGGAGTAAATGAGGTTGCATCAAGAATAAACTTGAATATTCCTTTAATATACCTGTTCATTAAATATACCTGAATATACCTGAATATGCCTCCTTACTAAATAAAAGAAATAGGCAGGTGTAGGCTCAAGAATAAACCTAGTGTAGAAATTGAGCCTGTGCCTGCTCAATTCATTTTGACAAGTTGACTAAATTTATGTACACTAAGGTTCTAAACATCAAAGGTTCAATTACTTGTTTGTGGGAATAAAATATTTTTATTAATAGGAATAATGGGAGAAATGAGTGAGTTCAGAAGCAAAGAACACTTTTATACTGATCACAGAGTGTTTTTTCTTGTCTAGATGGAACATGGCAATAACATTACTCTTGTTCCACATATACAGACCATTGCTGGCATTAGGGAGATCCAAGCCCTGGACTCAAGCACTGGAAAGTGTAACAGGAGAAAAATACATGAATGCAGCTCCCTTGCTCCACTATTTTGAACCTTTATATGAGTGGCTGAAAAATGAGAATTCTGGCAGATATATTGGCTGGAAAACAGACTGGACTCCATGTACGTATGGCTAGTGGGTGATTTAAGGACACTAGTTATTCTTCACAACCCTTGGTTAGCAAAGTCCCTCTCTCTCGTAGCTGTTGGAGGCTATTCTCCCTAGAAAAGCAGGGTTATGGGAAATAAACACTGAGAAGAGAGTTTTACTCACAGGAAAACAGACTGGTTTCCTCATGGCCAGAGCTGGAGAAGTCAGCACCATTTTTCAGAGCCCCACCCAGTTCTCAGATAATGAGGTGTCTTTGTTCATAATGGCAGCACTGAGAGGGTGGGATGGCTCTACAGAAGGAAGAAAGAGTCAGAAGCTTGGTCGTGTGTGGCACTTACCTGAGAGCAATGTGCCTGTATTGCAGAGCTGGGAGTCACTGGTCCTGGGAGACAGGTATAGGAGCAAACCAGCACAAAAAATTACTGCTGTGCTTTTTGCTGACATGTGTTAGTCAAAGAGGGGAGCTCAAGGGGAGGAAAAGGAGGAGACTGTGGAAAAATGCATTTTTCAGCTTATTGTGACACTGAATGATGAACCAGCCAGGTTATATTTGTGTAAGCATTGCCAATACTGGAGAGCACCAAAACTCTTACAGCCCAGTGCCAGCCTCTGATAGTGGGATTCCTCTAACCAGGCACCAGCATCTGCATCTAAGCTGCTCATTCCCAGTGGTGGGAGAGAGGAATTTTCCTTCAATCTGCTACAAAACCATACTGCGGAACTGACAGCTCAGATGAGTGTGTTTGCAGTAGAGGTGACTGAAGGGAAACAAAATCAGTCCCACCAAGGTCTCCAAATGGGAGCAAGGGAACCTGTTACCCACCTCAGCATTTCCCAGGAGAAGACTTTTTGTTGCTGCAGCTCTAACATGGCCCTTTTTTTCTTTTAAAACCAGATTCTAGCAATGCCATCAAAGTGCGCATCAGCCTGAAGTCAGCTCTGGGGGACCAGGCGGTGAGTGTGCTTGTCCTGTGGCACTCTTCTTGTTGCTTGGGCAACAGAGTTGTTGTGATAATGGCTCGGAAAAGGAGTCAGGGTATGACTGATCTTTGTGTCTGAAGGGTGGCATCAGCTCAGGTGAAGTGTTGTCACATATAAGATGTCTTGTCTGAGTTTGTGGTCAAGGCTCCCTCTAGAATTAGTGGAGGAACTTCTCCAGGGAGTGAGCCCACCCATTTTTGGAAAGGCATCTCAGCTAGAGGAGTTATTCTGTAGAGACACCTATCATAATTTTTCGCTTCCTACAGAACAGGCCTGGAGGGCTAATATGGAGGAACCTGTGTACATAAAAATGGCTGTATTTTCCCCAGATTTGCTGATGTGTCCGCTTAAAGCTTCTACCTAATTTCTTCTAATTGCCATTATCATGGCTATGGTGGCTGCCTTCAGAAGTTATTAGAGCAGCTAACTTCTCATTTGAAAGCAGGTTGGTGGCTCCCACTCTATCTTTAAATGCTCTTGATTTCAAACTAAAACACATCTGTTAGCATTTCTCTGTAGATTTTTGTTTGGCTGTTTATGGTAATATTTCCAGGCCCTGATATATTCAGCTGCCTCCCTGCCCTCCAACCCTGATGCAGAGACAGCTTTGTTATTGAGATTGCGGGGGACAGTGCAGTGCAGCTGCTTCTGTTTCAGATGAGGAGAAGGGCTTTCATTCCCAAGAGCTTCCCTGCTTTCCTCAATTATACCAGCTGGTCCAATAAAATGTATTACAGCAATGAAAAAATCTCATCAAAGCCAAAGATGGCTTTTACGATTTTAAACAGAGCATTGGCTTAGCCCATCTGCTTAACCCAGGCTGAAAGTTCACTCCTTATTCTAATTCTTCCTCTTCATGCTAATCTCATGGAGGCAGTGTAGAAGGTTTAAGTGCAAACACTTCATTCCTGTTAATAGCCATTTTCACCTTGCAGGACATTAGTAATTTTCCAAGAATGAGTACATCATCAGGCAGGTCATTTAGACCTGCGTTTTGGAGCCTATTGCACTAGCAAGGACACAAACTACAGGCTCATTTTTCATATGAATTGATGCTCTTGCTTCAATCACTCTCACATGCAAGCCCCACTGGAGTTTTATTGCTTCCTAGACTGCCTAGTCAAGCTAGATACAATTCAAAACTGATACCAACAGCATAAAAAGGTTCCATATTACAACATATTTATTAGTCATTATGGTTAATGTTTAGCTTAATATCATTTTTATGCCTGCCTTTAGCCATCATAGTATTTTGTTGTGCAATTGAGCAGCTGTAAAACAATCTCATACAGATTACTTAATTTGAATTATAGTATGGACAGTAGGTTCCTAAACTCTGAAGAGCAAGCCATACTTTTTCCTCTCAAAACCAGTTCCCATCACCAGCTTGCATAAAACCTTTTCTATCTGGTTGTTTTCTGCCTCCCCACAAATTTCCCTTTTGCTGAGCCCCCAGGGACATGGCTGAACGCTGGTATGGCAGCAGCAGGTAGTGCTACGTGCATGAACTGGCACAGAGAAAAGGCAGAGGGAATCTCGGGCAGGAATCTCAGCCCAGCTCACAGAGCAATGTGTTTTGGGTGCTTTGCACGGCTCACAGTGCACATAAGCTGTGGCCCCCGTGCAATTGTTTGTCTAAGGTGTATTTTGAGCTGCTTTGCACTGACCTAACAGCACAAAGCACTCTGAGTATGCCAGCAAACAGTTTTGCACTTGTGCTCGTTATCTCTGGAGAGAGCAGGCAGGGAAAGATTCCTGCCCTTGGGCTCAGGTACAGCTATGCTGGGGCGTGGGGCAGCTGCAGCTCACAAAGCTCCAGGCCCTGACTCAGCCCTGGCTCTTACCAGCGGGAACATTTCAATAGCCCCAAGTTCTGGCAAATTAAGCATCCAGACTCTCGGATGGGCTCAATGCCAGCTGTACCAGAGCGTGCACTGCCTCAATTACCCTGCTAATTGTTTTTAGGCTGATGAGATTAGAGCTGCAGCCGCAGCATCGCCGGCTCACCAGTGCAGCTGATGAGGCTGAAACATCCACAGCTTTGCTTCAGCTGGGACTTATGAAAGTGCCTGCACAAAGTGCTACAAGATCCCAACTGAATCCCTTGGGGTCTGTCATATTTAAAATCAACAGCTCCAGGAGCACCAGCCCCTGACTGCCACTTGAAAACCAGAACCCTCTCCAAACATTAGTTCAAAATTCTCTACCAGGTCAATGCCTTATGTATGATCATGGTGTAAAGGGCTGTCACACCAGACAGTGTTAGGGAACGGAGAGCTGTCAGCCTGCAGGCATTTAGATGTATTTTACCATGAAAAATCCTTTTTGAATCAGAGGCTACACTTACACTTGTCTTTTGAGTCACATATGGGATCTTGGAGTGAACACAGTGTAACAGAGCAGAGGTGCCTGGCAGAGTTCATTTCTCTCTGCAAGCAAAGCAGCTTCTGTAACACACAGTGTACAGGTGGGTTCGTGAGATACCTGGGGAAGCCATGTGAGCAGTCATGATTCAAACATAGATCAGAAACCAGCCAGGTACTTCCCATCCACAAAGCCAGTAATAGTATTTATAAAGGGAACTGAGAGGCACAAGGGCAATTAAAATACATTAGACTGAAAAAGACAAAATATAAGCTAGAGAAATGAATAAATGATTAAAAAGCCAACATGCTAAGTACAGAAAGCATCAGAGAGGAATCAAGCTCAATTAGATTCTGGTAAAAATAATAATAATAAAAAAGCAGCATTGCAAGCCTAAAGATGTTGGGCATAAATAGAAAATTGAGAAGCCTCAACAACAGCCTCTTAGCTGTGATAGTGAACAGTGCCAGCTGCCGGAAGCAGCAGCAGTAACAAGAAGAGGTGCTTTTAGTCCAAGGCTGTGCAAGCAAGGGAAAGTCAGGAGCATTTGCCTCACAAAGGGGACTCAGCCTCAGCCTTTCCTGGTGGGAACAGCCAGGGCTGGCACAGCCCCTGTCCTCCAAATGCCCTGGGGACTGATCTGATTGCCGTGGCTTTGGGTACCTATGCCTTTCTTGGGACCTGGTCCTGAATGGAGTTACAGCCGTGGGTTCTTTCTGCCCTTTCCTCCCCTTTTCTAATAGAATAAGGGCTCTTTAGGTTGTGAGGGACCTTTAAAGATCAGCTAGCCCAACCCCGCTGCAATGAGCAGGGACATCTTCAGCTAGATCAAGTTGCTGTAAGCCTTACCAGACTGACCTTGAATGTGTCCAGAAACTGAGTATCCACAACCACTCTGGGCAAACATGTTCCAATGCCTCACACCTTCACATTCCTTCATAAAGAATTTCCTCCTAGTAACTAATCTAAATCAACTCTCTTTTAGTCTAAAACCATTACTCCTTGTCCTATTGCAACAGACCCAGCTAAACAGTTTATCCCTTGTCTTCCTCATAGATATTTTACATCAGTTTCAAGAGGTGGACACATTTGAAAAATGTAGCTGGGTTTTATAAAGCCTGTTGCAACAGAGCTGTCTTCTACCATGCCTTCCTGAATAATACTCAAGACAGTCAGGAACTGACTTTCTATCACTGACAGCATTTATAGGCCTTCCTGCCCAGGTACCATAAACACAATCAAATCTGTGCCTGAGGGGAATAAAAAGATATTGCCACAGAGTTCAGTTGGGAATTTTCCCTTCATGCACAGATGCTATTTTACAACAGACCAGGCTTCTTTACCACCTCCTGTGGTGGTTTTTGCCCCCGTACAGCTCTTGGTTCCTGCCCCAGAGAAGCTGTTTTTGTCTTCCACTGTGAATAACTTTGGACGCATAAGGCAGGCCGGAAGAAGTCTGCACACAGGCAATACATTTTTTTTATATCACCTATCTATTCTCCGGGGGAAAAAGCCAAATATGTGCTTGCTGCAGAAGTACTGATGCAAAGAGTTTTTTCCAAAACAGACCCCGAACAAAAATCTGAGCTCATCAAGCAAATGAATTAGCCACAACTGTACCACAAAAGTTCTCCTCCTTAATAGAACAGGTCTGCAAATAAAGCTATGTGATTACAACAAGATATAAATCATGAATCTTTAAACTTCAAAGAAAATGCACAATATTTAGCAGGAATAGCCTTGCTGATGTCTTTTCTCCCTGTAAGGCAGGGAAGTGTGTTGGGACTGCAGCATCTTCAGCAGTCCTCTATGAAAGTGCTAGAGATTGCAGAGGGACAGCATGATGACTGGCAGCAGTGATGCCTTCTTAGTTATTCTCCTGCACAGTGCCCAGATGAACAGATCTAAAGGGTTTGGATTGGTTTCTGATGTGCCATCATGGCACAAATAAATAATACTGAAGTGCATGCTGAGCATTACAGTTGCTATTTCTTTTTAGACAGATTTCTTATTGTCTCTGATTTCTTGCAATTTCTGAGGACTTTCCCTTGTGCTGTTTCTGCAGTATAAATGGGATGAAAGCGAGCTCTTCTTGTTCAAGTCATCTGTGGCCTATGCCATGAGAAAATACTTTGCAGAAGTGAAGAAACAGGACGTTGAATTCCAGTGAGTGGCTTGCTTAATTGTGCCATCTATGCCTGCATTGCTTCTGCTTGGCTAATGGCATGAACTGGTGGGATTAATTGTGCCTTCTGTCAAATGTAAGGTGACAGAAACAATGCCAAAGGCATTGTAAAAAGCAAGACGCCAGCTGGGGTACATGGTGTCTTTCCCCTCAAGAGCCTGATGTTTAGGAATAATGTGCTAAAATTAGGTAAGAAGGCTTTGTCTCCCACAGCTTATCAGTGATGGAGATGAACCTAGACAACTTGTGCCCAACACTTACATAGGAATATCAGGGAAGGTACACTGATTAGAAATAAACATTTCTAGCAGTGTATGTGTATCATACTTAATATCCAAAGGTTTGGGGCCAAGGAAAGATAAACATGCTGGCTATAAAGCACTAGAATTTGGTACAGACTTACTAATCTTATCTGGGTTTAGTTACAAGCATAAAATCTTTCACCTGCAAGTAATTTTGGTAATAAAAACAACCCTTTTGATTAAGTATCTTCAATGATGTTTAGAAGCCATCTACTGAAGCTATTAGATATTACTTCTTAGTACATCAGTCATGTAATATCTAGAATCTACTCTAGAAAAATAAGGAAGAAAGGTATTTTTTTTCCACTTTGTACTTCATACATCACCTCATTCAAGAGACCAACCCCAAACACACTCTGTTCTGCAAGTGATTATGTGCTGTGGAAAATTACACTAAGTCTTGTCTTAGGTATGAGTGATGTCACTTTGTCTTAAGTATGAGGGAGACTCTCTCCAGTTAAAGTTACAAATTAGCACATAGAAAAAGGAATTCTGGCAGGAAAATTGATTTCGCTTCCCAGCTGATTTCACTAGAAAGAATTCCCCCAGTGTAAACTAAACCCCTGGCAATGCCAATCAAACTCAACTGTTCACTTGCCTGAATTTAAAGCTAATGTCATCTCAGCAATGGAAATAACCTTTTTCTTCTGTTTCTTCTTCAGAATTACAGACATTCATGTCGGAGAACAGACAGAAAGAATTTCCTTCTACATTACTGTCAGCATGCCACAAAATATCAGTGATATTGTGCCCAAAGCTGATGTGGAAAATGCCATCAGGTGAGATTTTGCTCTCTGGGGGAATAAATGACCATTCAACCAACCAGATGGAAGGCTGGAAAGGAAAGCAGTGCTTAAGTCAGCTGAGGCAGAAGGAACGACAAGAAAGAAAATTCTGCAGTTAAAAAGGAAATAGTGGGATGAGAGACACTAGGATGAAAACTATTATGACAGAAAGAAAACAGACCATCTATCAGATGGTATCTTGGGCAACAGCCAAAGTAAAATGCTTCAGGGATCTTGTAAAATTGCCAAAACACGTCTCATTGCATCATACCTTGCCAGCAGATCTAATTACTCAAACTTTAACAGGAACTATTTTATATCCTGAAGTGTGGAATACAGTGATGCATGCACACATGTTCTTCCTCTCATTTTTGAAAAGTCAATTCAAGATATATTCTTAACAAGGACTTCAGAAAAATGGTATACTAGAAAGACAGTCAGATGTATTTGATTATATAAAAGAGGTCAGAGCAGGAGCTAGTTCCCACTTACAGGTCAATGAACAACTCTTTTATAGCACGATGTGACACCACTGTAAGTCATTGCTATAAAAATGATAAGTAAAACTGCAACTCTGCAGAAGATCATGGGTAATGTGCAGTGGGAAATGAAGAGGGCACAAATCTAAAAGCAGCATCAACATGAGATGGGGTTGAAGAAGCAGTGAGACAAATTGGTGAACTAAGGGAGAAGAATATGGCTTGAAAATCACTCTTGGGTTAGCACTCAATAGCAGATATGGAAGTGTAAGGAGAAACAAGGCACAGATGTTACAGCAGGGAAAGGTTTTCAGGGCAGTGAAAAACACAATAATCAAAATTGTGTAAGATTGTAGGAGGGAAGCAGGTAAGATGTCAAAGCTGTAGTTTATGTGGCATAACTAAGAAACTTTTCAGTAGACAAGAAATGGTAAAGATAATGAAGGGCAAAATACAAAGAGAGAAAGAGATCGGAAGGTTTGTTTGAAAAATGTTAAGACTGAGTTTAAGAGTGCATACAGTGTCTGAAGATGTCAGTTAAGCTGCAGTGGGTTCAGGGTTTAAGTTCCTGTGGTTGTCACTCACATGCCAGAAGGGATATGGGTTTAGCAGTACATCCTCTGCAGCCTTTTCAACTGAGCAGTTCAGGGGAAGCTTGGCATGCTGGAGATTTATAAAACAACTGAAAACTGTTTCTTTTCTTCCAATAAATGTGTGAAACTCTTTGAATTGCATTTGATGGCAGGATGTCTCGAGGACGAATCAATGAGGCTTTCAGACTGGATGATAATACCCTGGAGTTTGTGGGAATACTCCCAACCCTGGCTGCACCTTATGAACCACCAGTAACCGTCTGGTTAATTGTATTTGGGGTGGTCCTCGGTCTGATTGTCGTTGGAATTATTGCCTTGATCATCACTGGGCAAAGGGATCGCAAAAAGTGAGTTAAGTTTTTTGATACTATGATCATGACTACTGGAAGATGTCCCAAAAACTCAATAATCAGGATTTTTACAAATTAGGCTTTAGTTTACCTGATGCAAATTAAGGAATGAAAGCCTGTTCTCCCTTTCCCATCAACAGTGAGAGCTAAAGGTTCATCTCCCTGTTTCTCAGTACATGACAGCTTTGGCAGCTTAATGCAATTTCCCCATCACCATCAGTTTAACCAACACTTTTGCCACAGGGAGCTGCAGGGTGGCCAGGTTTCTGCCAACCCTGTTGCAAGGAAGAGGGGATGTCCTGCTGGGAAGATAGTGCCTTCTCCAACAGCAGAGTTGCTCACATTCATCAGCACCTGCAGTTTTCTGTAATCTGATTGTAGGCTGTACAGTAATGATATTTTCCTTAAATATTACTGCATTAACAAGTATATCTTGGTTGGTTTTCTATGTCCCTCCACTAAGAGGGTTTCTAAGAACATAGCAAATTTGCTACAGTTCTTCTTAAACCTGACTTGATTTCTTTTATATAAATATTTCCAGTTAAACACATATTGTTTACAGTCAGGGATTTTGGGGATCTACAAGGACTTGAACAGAACAGAGACCTTCTAATACAAAATGAATATTCCTTACAGGAGAGCAAGAGAAAGCAGAGGTGAAGCAGGATCAAATCATGGAGAAGTGAACCCTTATGCTGAAGAGGGAAGAAGCAACCTGGGCTTTGAGCCAGCTGAAGAGACACAAACATCATTTTAAAAGGTGTGGGTACACTAAGGGCTTCTGTTTTTTTTCATTTCACTTTTAACAGTAGTGCCTAGCAAAGCAGCAAAACACTATGCATGTCATCTAACAATGTCTTCTGGTTTACCATTAATCTACTTGTTCATGGCCAAAGAAACTAAATCTGCTGTCTGTGTGGTAACTAGAAAACATGCATGGCTTTTCTATTATTAATTTCACTGAATTATGTGCATAACATTACACACCATTTGTGCTGCTTTTCATGTGTGGGGTGCATCCAACTTCAGTTTCCTGTTTAATGAGATACAAAAGCTTGGAAGTATACAGTTATATACAGACCAAGACACACATTAAAATGACTCAAATACTGCTGAAGAGCATCTTGATCTTTCCAGATGGATACCTCAAAAGTGTTTCTAAAGACAGTGATGAAAAAACCCTTGACTAACAGAAGAACCTTAGTGATAAAGAACTCAATTTGATATGAGATAACTACAGGTTTTGCACCTTCAAGAAATCTGTGTCAATGTAAAATGGATACTGGATGAAGACTAACAAAAACACTGGAAGTTTATTGAAAAATTATAACATAAGTTATTTTTCTAACTGTTTGCTTGATAAGTATTGTAGAGATGAAATAGTCCATGCTCCCTCAAAAAAAAAATCTCTTTTATGTTGACATTAAAAATGGAAACTTCCTTAATACTAAATGATCAAAGTGGTTTTGGTTATTTTTCCCTATACTTTGGCCATTGCCTCTCCAGTTGCAAATACTGCATTACAAATGCTGTGTACAACAAATACAATTGTGCTATTACATACAGGGATAGTAGATTGCATCTGAAAAATAAAATCTGTTCATATAGAGGACAGATCAGCACTGGACCAGGTTTGCTGTACTCTGGGAGAGGCTGTGGGATCTCCACCTTTAGAAGTGTCCAGAGATCATTTAGATGAAGGTATGGATGAAGGTATGGATGATGGAGCAGTGGGGATAATCCCACCCTGGCTGAGAAGTTTGGCTAGATGACTTCCAGAGGACCCTTTCAGCCAGATTTTCTATGATTCTGAGTCTTGCAGGTCCCCCACTGTAGCTGCAACCATGCCAGTGTGTTTTTTTCCTGTACGCACCCAGTCACTGAAAACTACAAGGTTTTCTGGTACTCAGTCTCAGGTGGTGACAAAGAGCTGTTGGCAAACATGATCCTTCATGAAAAATGCTCAGAAAATGCATGGACTGCTAATGTCAAGGGCCTCCAAAATGATCACAATCTGTAGAAAGCAGCCAAACATGTATCTGAAAAGTACATCTGGGCTCTACAGGTTCACAAAACACTATTATAATGCTCCACATTCATTTCCTTTTTAAGAGACAAGACCCTTAAATGAAGTAGTTCAAAATGGTAAGCAGACAATACTAATCAACTGCTAACTAGACACTAATGCAAATGAATGAAAATCCTTTTTTAAGGTTGCTTATCTATACCACATATTCCATTGCCATAAAAGCCCCAAACCTTAGTACTTGAGCTGAACTTCTAGGATAAAAGATCAACTATTTTTAGTCTTCCTACTTACTTTGCAGTAACACAAAAAAAGGAATGGCAATTCTGGAAACAATCAAATAAAGTAATTAGTCATGCCAGCCATCTTCAGATCTGTTGTTGAGAGTAACTTTTTCATTTTGACAAAGCTTTGATTTCAATACAATTAATTTTCATTGTGTGCTATGCTATGAATCAAAAAGTAGCATTCAGAATTGTCAACACATAAAGCCACAATAAGAATATAGCATGGTGTTGGAAGAACATTAAAAAAAGATTATTTTTATATGAAAAAAATCACCTGCATGCATTAGGCCCACCCATTGCTCACACCTTCAGTTCTGGGGGAGCCCTTCCTCTCCTATGTTCTCAGTGTCTGCACTCCTTCCTGACCGCTTCTCTGAGCCTGCACTCCTTGGCCCAGGTTGGTCCATGGGCAGCATCAAACCAAGCCCTACCCCTCTTTCCTGTGCAGCCCCCGTGGCCCCCAGGCCTGCACAGATCCCCAGGGCCATTTGCATGACCCCAAAAGCAGCTTTCCCTCAAACACACCTGTAGCTCCCCGTGTATACAAGAATGTGCTCTCCAAGCCAGCTTCCAGTGCTGGGACCAGATAATGCTGGAAAGCCTCTGTCTGGCCAGAGGCCTTCCAGCCTCTTTCATTTCTTTCTCCTCTTTCCCCACATTTCTGCACCCTGCATTTCTAATTCCTTAGGTTCAGGTGAGCTCAAACCAGAGCTGCAGAGAGGTCCCTATTAGGGCTGGGCCAGCTCCATCAGAGAAAGGGCAAGCAGACATCACTTGGACTCTTACGGGCATCACATGCTGAACTAGCTCAGATATGAGGAGAGAGAAAAGGATTTCTTTCAGAAATCACTTTATTTTAAAGCCTCTTTATACGTATTAGATCAGCATTTTACAACTGTCAGTGTCTAAGTTTAGATGCCTCTGTTATGTAGCTTCAGATGTATCTGTACCTCAAGACTTGCTGAAGTTAGCACTAATTTTTGTAGTGCTGTGCACATTTGAAAGTTGGGTGCTCCTATTTAAGCACTAACATCATAAGCCAAATTTCAGTGTCTCAGTAGTAAAATATTTGTCTAAGCAATTATATTAATAGCATTTTCATTTATCTTCAAATTTTTGTTTCTCAAGTTTTATAGAGATCAGCAAATTTACCATTTACTCTTGCAATGGCTATAGAATTCTGCATAAAACATTATTTTCTTTATTTGTACCTGTTATTGCAGGAAGCAATAACACTCCACTAGATGCCTTGGATGTTGCTAAATTGAAAATATCCTAAATATGAAGCTTAGAATGAATTCCAAATCACATATACACCCTGAGGGCCAAAACTAGAGTCAATAATACTGGTGAGAAAACGGATATAATAATTTACCTATAGTAATTTCTAAGTAATTGAAAGTCAGACTATATATTTATGTTGCTGTCACTTGCAGTAGTTCTGAATTGACTTTAGGTGTCAGCTTCAAGTGATTATGAAGAAAAAACACATTCAGATGAGCTATGATAATCAGAAAACCTACCGAGCATATTTTTCCCTGTTCACATTTCCAGTTAAGGCCAAATAATGACAGTTTGGAAGCACCAAAGGAGTGCACATAATTGGTATATATATCTCAGTGTCTGAGAAGTCTTTTGAAAAGATGCTAACTAAATAAATTATATTCTTCCACAGTATCTTTCCAAATTCTGTCACCCACAGTGTGTCAGAAATGCTTTCTCCATATGCTTCTTGGTCAACCCCCTGATTAAATGAGAAGAACACCAAAATACAGAATAATACGGATGGCTAACGTCAGGCAGATTTCAGCTCTTGTATAGCAGACAGGTGATGTGCAGCCAGTGTGCACAGTCATCTGTTTCTGAATCTTATTTTTCAAGCTCTGTTGCCTTCTCTCAATGCCTCAAAAGGGTGGTAAGAGCTGATAAAAGGCAGGACACTGTTCTGGTAGCTAAATGAAGCAAATATAACAGGTATAGTTACTTAATTTTAAAATTTTAAAACAATTCAGAAACCTTATTTTGCATTCATTTTTTCTTGATTTTAGCATTCATAGACAGTGTTATTGTACAAATTTCTGCATGCTAAAATAAAGTTGCAGAAGGTAAACAAAATTTAACTTTCATTTAAAATTTATCTTTTATAGTGATAGTTTAATCTTCTTTCTTTGCATTAATATGTCCTCTAATATAAGTCACTTTACTCATTTTCCTGGCAATTATATTAAAAAACCCAAGAGAATATCACAGTCATTTCATGGTGTTATCAATAATGTGCAAAACAGTTCTTTGTTGCTAGTGAGAAACATGTGCTGGTCTACAGACAGCTGATTAAAATATAGGTGAAGAGGAACAATAAATCAGGATAATTTTTGGCACAGAAGATGCAGATATCAAAATAAAATGAGCATGATCAGCATTTGACTTACAGCTCCTAGAAGAGTCATGGATGGGGTAATACATCCTTCTGTTGTAAGGGCAGGGTTATTTCTAACACATTTAGCTGTCTATAAAACTGGAGGTCTGTATCCTCTATGTCTGCTGTTTAAAATCTCTGTACAGGAAAGCAAATACCTTTTATTCTGTGTCTGCTAAGAGAAAAAGGGCAAATGACCATGGAGAGGTACCAGAAATGGTCCTGTAGTCATGGAAGAAATTTAGACAGTTAGTTTAGCTCAGCACACAATTTTTGAACTGTTAAAATTAGGTGAGAGGAATTTCATCCTGTATTTGTTGATGTCGAAAGGTGTTATGCTTACATAACGTAATTTATGTGCTTCTGAAAAGAAGAGAGCCAACCTGCCTTTGTGCTTCATTTCCTGTATTAACCATGTCCTGATCTAGACAATATAGAATGTACTACTTACAAGCAATGGCTTTTATTAAAGGATATTTTCATTATGAGCATCAATTCAGCTATCAGCAGGCACTCCTAGTGACTCCTGTTATTTTGTTTGCTCCAATTTGGATGTGCAGTTGTACATACATACCCCATACCAGCAGTTGTCCATTACCTGTCAGGTGATTGAAACCTCCTGTGGTCTGTAAAGTCTGTATCCTTGAGGAACTTTCTGCAATCCTCATGAAGCTCATAGGGCTGCTTTCCCAAAGTGAACACCTCCCACATTAAGACACAAAATGGAAGTCAAGGAATACAAGATTAGTCCTTTTTCACAGAACAAGGTAAGCATGTAAGATAAAAAAAGATCAGACTCTGAGAATATTGTCCAAAAGAAAAGAAAAAAAAAAAGACAGTGTGATTCTGTACCTGAATGTAAAACATCTACTGCACAAGGAGATTAGTTTAGGTGATAAAGTTAGTTAGAAAATATATTTAATGGGGACAATGTTGGGCTGAATTTTCTGCAGAATACATGCAAACATCCTCTAACGTGTCTGTGTGTGTGTACCCAAAAGGATGGAAAATCAAAATGACAGCTATAGATATCTCTGTCTTTATAAAATAAAAAGAAAAAAATGCTGATTTTTCTGAGTGGGACATACACTTCCTTGGTATCAGAAAGATTTCCAAATATTTTACAGTGTCAGCTATATATATATATATCTTTAAAAGCTGGAGTGCACAGAAGCAATAGAAACACTGAATAATATCATAATCACTAATTCATATTTATAGCCTTGCAAAAAAACAATTTCTCTTGTAACTGAATATACGTGGCAAATATGCCTACCATAAAGTTAAAAAAAACCTGGGAAATATTTATTTTGCAATGATATATAATATTGGCTGTAATTTAAAAAAAAAAAATTATGGGATCTTTGATTTCACTCCAACTTGAGGACTGGAGCATTGTAGTGTCACATTGACACTTAAATGGCATCCAAATCCCAGCTTTCCATGATGAGAACATAAAACCCCAGGATTCTTTGTTCTCTGACATCTGCTTTTGGGATATGAATACATCAGTTCTGTTCTTTAGCCCTTTAAAGGCTCATTAGTTAAAAACAATCAAACAAGAACTGACTGATCCCACACTCCCTTTGCTTCCATTGAATCAATAGAGAGTGTTAAAATGAGAAAAATATCTTCTAAGGAAAAATAAAATTTTTCATTGAAGTTAATGCCAATATTGAAGTTAATGAAAGTAAAGCCTGGGGCCAGGATTTAATCAATAGGAGCAAAAAGAAAATGTATCGCCACAAAATCCAACTTCTGACTTAATTGTATATATTATAAACAACTTGTGAAGGGCATGAATGAGCTGTTTTTCTGCCAGAGTGGTTAACACTCGGAGACTAGCTGAGGTTAAAGATAAGAAGCAAGCCAACATTCAGAAACACTTTTATCTGTTTTATTCACTGTGGTTCAATGCCAAGAACAGTGGGTTTCCAATCTTTCATCAGTTTGATAGCTGCCAAAATTTTCCTTCTGGAGGAGCAGACCCAGATAAGTGGAATTCAAGCCTGTTCACAAAAGGTTCCCTTTCCTCTGACACCTTTTGCAAACTTTTAGAAACACTGAACAGACTCCAGGGACTGGAAATCACAGCTTGAAACCACTGAAGTAGAAGTTCAAATGTTTGAAATTCCTGGTGGAAAGTGATCTGCAAACAGATATACTTTTCACTGACATGCAGAGCCCTAGCTCACAGAGACTCTCCTCCACAGCTGGGCAACACTGATTTATGGTCTAGACAGACTAAAGATTCTACTTGATCTCCTCTGCCAAAGTTTACCATACTGAACACACATGCAGCAAATGTGGAGTGGGCAGAGTTTCTGTTTGCCTGAAAGAAGAATCCTAGGGCTAAAAAATCCAACTATGATAGGCCTTGTTTGCATAAAAATGTTGAACAAGAACACAAACTATAACTGCTTTTTATAGCCCTTCAGTGTGTTAAATGTCTAACATTTCTGCTTAACGAGCTGATGAAATCCAAATGTAATGGAATATATACATGCAAACTCGAATGTTAAATTCTGTACATGCCAAAGGCTCATGAATCTGACTTGCTGCTGAATTTGGTGTGATGAAAAGCTTCTGGTGCTGAGCACTTCACTGGAAACTTGGTTCCTAGAGAACTTATATGCAGGTTATCCAGAACATACCTAAAAACACAAACCAAACTTTGTTGTGACCGAGTTATAGTGAAATACTATTTACTGCTTCTTCCTTGAACACCATAAGGTTTCTAAAGAAAGGCTAGGCAGAATCTCAGGTTTCCACAGGATACATGATAGAGGCACTAACTATAATCTAGAACAGATCGTTGCTATCAACTCACTAGGAAAATAATACAGAATCACAGAAATACCTGTTGTCAGGCCAATCTAGCACAGGTTTGTGCTCAAATAAGGTTACTCCCCACATCAGAGCAGGTTAGCCTTGGCTCTGTGTTGCTAAGTCTTAAATGCTCCTAAAGACTGCCATCGCCCTGAACAGCATGTTTCACTCTTCCACCACCCTCCTGGAGAAACAACTCCTCTTACTATCCACCTTGAACTTCCCGAGTTGCAACATGTGGCCAATGTCTACTATGACTACTATAACCTGGCACAGATAAGACTTCCTTGCCTCCATTTACTTTATAACTCTAAGTGGCTATAGGCAGCATTTAGATCCCCTCTTATCCCCCTCTCCAAGCTAAGCAGCTCTCTCCCTCAGCCTCTTCTCAGAGGACATGCTCCATAGACTACTCATCCTCTCCAACTTCTCTTCATTGAGGCCACTGATTAAGATGCTTGGTCCCCAAATCAGGTGCAAACCTTGTACTCAAGGTAAACTTAGAGATTTGCCTTTAAGCTCTTAACTTTTTGAGACAGCTGTGTGACTCTATTCTCTCTTTTTTTTTCTTATTCTGTAATAACTTATGGAATAAGTTATTATATGGAATTCATTAATGGAAAGAAAACACAAAGTCTTGTATCAGACTCAGTGTCTTAACTTCCCTGACAGACAGCTGCAGCTGATCAATGCCAGTGAATTGCATATACACCAACATCAGAGCTTCTAATTGTCAGGGTCCCAGTTCTTTCACCTACCTTGTCATCCCAAGGTTGGACACTTTCACAGTAAGTTTGCTGTCAATCAAACAGTTCCTAGCAGCCTTTAGTGGAGAAATGGAAAGAGATGAGTGGTAAGAACACAAAGAGGACCAAGTAACATCAGGTGTTTGCTAATAATTGCTGTCCTCTAGCATTTCAGTGAATAATGACATCTTTGATTGAGGCAATTAAGTTTGAAACTGTCGCTCTCTTGTTTCACTTTTTGACTATCGAATGAATAGCATTCTGTACCATTTTCCCAGCTTAAAAAAAAGGGAAATTGTAGGATGAGAAACAGAGGTGAGAAACCCACATTCATCTAGAAAAACAGCAACAGAGCGAGAAACTAAACCCTGTCTTTTAAAAGGCTTAATACTCCAGGACTTTTCAGCAGTCTCAGAATTTAACAAGGCATCAAAAAGTGAAAAGCATTGGTTGGATTATTTGCAATGCACTACAGAGTGAAAGGCAATTTAAACAGCTTGATTTATGAAAAGTTCAGTAGAAGCCTTTTTCTGCAAACCATCACTTGAGAACCTTTATCTAGGGCTGTGTTCTCTGTGTGCATACTCATTAACTTCTGTGATACTGTTTGCATCCACAGTTTTCAATCTGAAATCAAGATCAGGTTCTGTTTCTGCTTTCCGATGGTGCACAGCCAGTTTTCAGGAAACCGACTTTATATTTACAGCTTGAATTCTGCAACTAAAGTTGTCTGATATTCCTGATGTTGGAATCAGTTTGTGAAAACTGGTGAAGTATGGACTTTAAAAATTTGTTTACAGATAAAGACAATTCTTTGAAAGCGTCAATAATACAACTAAAATGGTACCTGAGAAGACTGCACCCCTATTGAAAAATGAAGCAAGTCTGGAACATAAATTGTCAAAAATCTTCCAGCACATTTTTGTCTAAAGTTACTACTGAAGCATAATGCACCAGAAATTTGGTTGCATTCACTATTGTTAAGTCAATGAAATAACAGCTTATTTCCCCAGTGAAGCACAGCATTTTTGAAAGCAAAGTTTTGCATAAACTTTAGGTACAAATCCTTGAGAGGACTGATCCCCTCATCAAAAGCAACTTGAAATACTTGCATGCAAACTGGCAGATAAATGTTGGAGGTTCCCACCATTAAGGCCACAATTTTGTGCTGCTAAATCCGTTTTCAGGTTTTGGCTAGAAGACTGCAATTTCATCAATACTGAGTCTTTTGACTGTCATCAATACCAAGTTTCAAAGTAATACGCAGAAGGAAGCTCAATACTTTTTGAAATGGAGTATTTGAAGTCTGAGATGGGTTTGTACCCAGTTTCAACAATTTCTTTCAGTAAATTTTATTGATATTTGAAGAACAAAACTTAGAGAGATGTACAATAATTTTTTTATTATTTTTTTTTAATTTTGGGAAACTTAATCATCTTAAACATTTTGTGTTTTACAGTTTATGCTCAGAATTAGATTCCATCTATTTATTGACTGAATACTGGTCTAATGGCTGTTTGGTCAGCTAGGGAGGGAGTCATGGGAAGGGACCCTTCCTACCTTTTACTTTTCTGGAAGTATGTTGGATGTCTGTGCTGTGAAGTGGCACATTAATTCCAAAGGCAGGCAGCACTGTGCAGTGGTGCAGACCTGCTAGCTGCACTCTGAAGCAGCGTAGTACCTTAGAATGTAGGATATCCCGGGCTGGAAGGGCCCCACAGGGGTGATGGTGGGCAGTGCTGGTTACATGTGCTTCCTGCAGAGGTGGCCTGTGCTGAGCCAGCTGGGTGTGTGAGTTCAGCAGACCACAATGCTGTCTGGGGTGAGTGCCTGCAAAGGCACTGCAGTTGTGGCTGATCCCGAGGGGCAGAACTGTCCCATGTTAGGTCACACCCCTGCCTTCCCAGCACCACTTCTCCTGTGGGATTCCTTACAAAATCTCCCTGCCTGAACTGACAGCTCTCCAGAAATAGCACCAAAAACATCCTAACATACTTCCAGAAAGCTAAGTTGTGCTGATGGTAGTGTATAAGTTTGGGGATTGATTCAAAGCAGTAATTTTCAGCGAGGTAGTACTTCTTCTCAGGGGTTTGTACACATTTAATGCTTAACTGCTCCTTTTTTACTGGTTGAAAACATCAAATGTAGTACGTGTCAAAACCTCACAAAGTGTCTTCCAGCCCTTGTGTTAGTAGATTGGTTAGTTGTTGCATGAGCTGCAGTGCTCCAGCTGGCCAAATAACAAAATATGTAGTAGATGTCACCAGGAAAAGTCTTACATTTGCCTCGGCTTGCTTTTCCCTCCTTAGCACCTGGGATATGCAGTGCAGGCTCCCAGCCCACTGTAGGTTCCTGCAGCCTACTCTAATGAAATCTGATGGTTAGTACTTGTCTCCCAGCAATTACATTTGGAGCAGACTTTCACAATCTGCCCTTGCAATGGATATCTAATTTTTAACACCTTCCTTTCCTCCTCTTCCCCTTCCGTTCTCCCTTTCCCTTCTTCATCCCATTCCAGCTCCCATTCCCATTCTCATTCCCATTCCCTTCCTTCTCTCTCACTCTGGAGACTCCTCTTTTACTCTAGATTATGGGCCTGCTTCATGCCATTGTTCAGATGAGAGAGTTCTGGACTCGTGTTTGCCCATTCAGGGAGCCACTGTCATGTTCACATTCAAAGAATGAACATGACCTGAACGTGTCCTGGGTTCAATTTTAACACAATGTAGGGATTTTGTTGTTGACTGGTCACACCAAGCAGCATATCTGTGGCACACTCACAGAAATGCTGCACATTCACTGGATACTTAGTAAGGAACCTTGTTGAATAGAGACATTGTGTACATTCCTGCCTAGCTAGACTGGAGGAGGAAAGCACCCTCTTTTCCCTATTTTTTTAAAATATATATTAATAACTTACAAGAAAAAAAGAAGCAACGAGGTTGGGATTAATTTCAGTGAGCTTTAGGCTTTTACAGCATTATGTCCATAAAGAAGGAGACATGAATCATCTGAACTCCTTAAGGAACTACATTAGGACATGATGAATTATGCCTGAAAAATATTTCTTTCCATTAAAGAGAGGGTATAGAAAAGTGGTTGTGGTATCCCACTATAAATATTTAAAATTAGTTGAGTTCTACCCCAGCCCAGACATGAAGCAAGTTGTCTGCAATTTTGTTTTGTTGCACAGATACAGAATTATAAGTGGGGAGATGAAGAGTTATAAACCTCATGTCTCCTCCAAAGGCTGTACAGTTTATAAGACCCAAACACTGCCACATATAAGAGCTCTATCTACCTCACTTAGTTTCTTTACATTGATTAATGTATATTACATTACATTAGTAATCTAACATTAATTATCTTACATTTACATTAGGTTAATGTATTTTCTATTCTCCAAGTATTTCTGAAATACTGAATAAGTAAAGATTATCGCTGTATTCTGTATTTGCACTATTTTTAGTCTTTATGTGGTACTCCAATCCTAACTTTTGCTACCCAGCTTCATTCCTGTTAATGGTTTGCCATATTGGGCTGGAAATTCTGGTTTACAAAGTTGATTTAACAGCTCCCCCTCTATATTGCAGGGAGGAAAGAAGAAACCTGGAAGTTCATTTCTATGAAGTTTGAAGGAAACTTCCTGTCCCCTAAAGTTAAATAGAGCCAGTGGTATCCAGCATCTTTGAGGACTGGGACATTAATTACCTTTCCCAATCTTTAGGCCACACTTGAATTTCATTCTGAACCTCTTGTGCAGGTCTAAGGAAAAGGACAGTGAGCCAAGGCTCCCAAAGGATTGTGTTCCATCAAAGTTCTTGGTGGCGGATTTCCATCAAGGCTGAGTGAGAGCAAGTAGCAAGCCACAAGAGGAAATCATGTTTACACAGCATATCCTGGAGGAGAGCATGGATGAGGTTGTGTCTCTTCCAGAAAGGTCCATGGACAAGTATTTCTGCAGTCATCTCCTTGTGCACCTGGCCAGTCCTGTGGTGCTGCCTATCCCTGCTCCTAGTCAGCTGCATCCAGCTAACACAGTGAGCACAGAGCTGAGGTTGCCCAGGGCTGTGTTCTTGTCTGGGTGAGCTGCTTTCACTCCACATCTGTATATTGTAAAACTGTCTCAGATGATTCTTCTAGACTGACCTGCAGAAAAAGCCACACTGGGAGCAAACAACGCAGGTTCTAGAGGTGAAAACAAAACAAAACAAAAAACAAAACAAAACAAAACAACAACAACAAAAAAAAAACCCCAACAAAACCCCCACAAAAACAGAGCTTGAAGGGAAATGCAGTCGGTGTGACTTTGTTCCAAGCCTATTATTGAGGTGTGAAATTTGTTCATTTATGTAGAAGAGGCACTTTGTGAAATATGATTATTAATACCAATTCAGCACAAGAATTTCTAACACTATTATACTGCAGCTATTTGAAGTGCATCAGCATCCTCTAGCTACGCAGTAGAGCAAAGACGACACAGAAACTGTTCCATGGTTGTTCATATAGAAGCAATAAAGGACATATAGGACCTTCTGACAGAGCAGCTGTTCAGTCTGGGCGTGGGAGATATTACCTGCACACCAACTACAAAGAGAAATATATGGCTTTCTGTTCACAGGCTGTTTTTTGAATAAAGTGCAGCAGACATGAAAAAGAATGCCAGACGTAAATATTTTCAAAACCACTTTTGAAAGTCAGAGGGTAGATCTGGGACTTTTCCTGCATATGTGATTATTTGCCATGAGATTACAGGGAAACCAATAGTTCCCATCTGCTTCCCCTCAGCAGCAACTCACCTTGCCCTAAATATCTAGGTCCATTCTGTGACACTGACTTTTTAGGGTAACTACTTAGAGGAGGATCCTGCTGCCCTAAAGTTCTGCCCACAGCTCTATCAGAAGCAGTTTGCTGTCTCCTGCAGACCATGACACAGCTGTCTGCCTTAAACCTGGGAGGTGCATAGCTCTCCTCTAACCTTATTATTATTATGTAACCCTCTGGTTACATAATCTTTAAATAAACTAAATAAATTGAGAGTGATGACAGGAGTTCATGTGACAGAGAAAGAGGCCTCTAAAATAACCTCTTCTACAGAAATAATAGAGATTGTTATTTATGATTCCTTTCAGGATAATAGAAGAGATTTTTCAAGGAAATCTCTGAATTTTTTCCAGTATGTTTTATTGTAAGAAAATCTGTTCTCTTTCATTTAAACAGTTTGGCATGCATCTACTGCTTAAAATGTCATGTCATCTTACTAAAAAATGGAAAGATGGATTTGATCTGGACTCCCTATATCCTGCACTGGACTACTCACACACATACATACAAAAGCACAGCAGTGCTAGCAAGGCAGATCTAATGTTGAAATAAGAGTACAAAGATTGAAATCCCAGCATCATTGAAATCAGTGACAAAACCCTACTGATTAAAATGAAACCAGGATGGTTTTTATTAATGTGTGAGCCAAGAAGATTAACTTTATCTGATTCTAAACATTTCAGGAAAATTTATTCTTAATGCTCAGAAGGTTATTTAAAAAGAAAAATATTCCAGAAATGTTGCCTAATCTTTACTAGACTGGTAAGGAAAACACTTATACAGTAGATGGCTGCATATTGATTACCCTTGGCTTATCATCATTCCAAGGCAGCTTTCTCAAGTAAGTACTTGGTACAAATCCTCATTCCCACAAGATAAGCAGTTCCTGGTTTAGGTATTGTACATGACTGCATCTTAAATTGGTCACTTAAAACAGGAAAAGGGATTAATCAGAGAGCCACTTTTTAGAACACCACTAACAGAAATACTCATGGTTAAAACATTTCTGCTTTTATTTACCATGGATAAAAATACAGAAGCAATTTTTTTTTTTAGAAAATTGCACTTCAGTGAATGAACTCTTTTTGCTTGTCACTGAAGTGGTTTCTTGCTCTGTGGTTGGTTTCATCAAGTGGGAGGCCGGACCAGCTGTTCAAGGATGTCCTTGTGTGCCATCTCAGGTGCTGTGATGGACACCAGTGACTAATGGCTGCCTGCAAACTACCCAAGGCTGAACACAGAGCCGGCAGGGAGGCTCAGCTCTCTTCCCTGCACAGTGCCAGGGGAAATTGAGAAGCTGAGTGAATATGGACAGCTGAGCCACACTCAGGCATGATGGGTCTGTGTTGTAGGGGCCAACAGGCATCCGTAGATTTAAGGTGGTGGGCTGGATGTCGAGCCTATCAGAAAAATAAATGGGAGGAATAAATTGTATATTTGAATATGGGTGGGCACAGAGGGAAGGGTTCCTTTAACACAGATCTCAGTAGCACAAGAAAACTGACAGTTCATACAAACAGGTGAAACAGGTAACTCCTGATGTTTGTTCTTACTACATTCAAGAAATTGAGATCTGCATTCTTTTTTTTTTCAAGTAGAATTTAAAGATTTTTTTAATGGTGTATATGCAACTTTTCCTTATTCAATGAACATTTCAAAAGCCTCTGTTTCTTGACCCAAAGGAAAAAAGCCTGTAAATGTCCTGCCTTTCTCTGGATGTCTCTCTGCTCCTTCATCCATCTTAGAGCCCTCTAATCAGGCTCCATAAGCAAAGCTGCCTTTATCATATATTTTTAGATAACCAAAAATAAAGGTGTTTAGGAGCACATCTCAGCTTACCAATTTATCATTTTCTTTGAGTTGGTGGGGTTATGTGTGGCTTTGTTCATCCACAACTGCATGTAATCTTACGTCAAGTTAAGTGGCTTTTTTTGTTGGTTTTAATTGTAAACTTAATCAGGGAATTTTAAGTAGATCAAGTAATTTCAGCCCATTCCAAAGCAATTTCAGCATCTCCTAGCTCAAAAATTCTTCCCTTTCACATTTCTATCAAGCACACAAAATTAAACTCAGCTAGTATCCATCATGAGACATACCAGGAACCTTATCTCTTTTAGGCAACTCCTGTTGTACTGCCTTGGTCTCCAGTGAACTCTTGAAGCTGTTTCTCATTTTACAACTTAGAAAATGTGCTCTTTTCTGCCCCTGATGGATATTAATGAAAAATAACTTATTTTGGTTTGCTGAAGGGAATTTCTCCATTTGTGAGCATCTAAAAGAATAATAAACCCTATGCAGGGTAGGGATGCCCTGCCTTTGGGGAAAAGGATTGCTGAAGCTGAGTAGAGACTGAAGTGACCCAGAATTTGTGCCTCAGCAGTTCTTACTGGTCTCCCATGCTGTCTGTGCTACTGCAATTGTAATGGTGCTGATCTAAAACTGGTTTGCACGCACACATGAGACAACATTTGTTAGGAGAGGTTTTATCTTCTTATTCATGTAAATCAAAAAGTTGGAAAAAATGTGTAACTTCTGTGTACACAAGCCCTTCTTCAGGCACATATTAAAAAAAAGGCCACTGGATCCTATCTTAGCTATTACACTAGGCAGTGACTGCTGTAAATTTTATTCAACCTGCCAGCAAAAGGTGGTAATGAAAATGGAGCTGTACAGAAGACAACGAGGCTTGTAGAGAAATGTTTAAATCTGCTGAGGTAATTCTAGCACAGATCCTGAAAGGTGCCAGGGCTGTCTGCAGTCTTGTCTTTGAGGATGAGATATGTGGAAGACTGGCCATGGAACAAAAGCATTCTGCAGGGCATGTGTACCCTTCCAAATCCCTTACTTTCCACCAGTCACAATAATTTTCTTGTGATACACAGTATTTATTGCTTCTGACAAGCTGGATAGCTAAATTTCCACTGTGTTCATGGCTGCATTGAGCCACAGCCATATTCAGGGCTGACGTGTCTGGTGGCTGCCTCTGGGGCAGGACAGGCTACTGCGCTTCTGATTTTGAAGACAGAGGAAATAAATGATAAGATGATGCAGCACAGGCTAAAATAAGAATTAACACATGGCATGTACACAATCACTTATGTCTTCAACATATATAATGATTAATCAAATTAATCTAAGCTCAGAAGATGAGCACAGGCATGCAGTTTTTTCCTTTATCCAGTTAGAATGGGTGAGGAAAACCCCATGGATGAGGAGCCCAGCCACTGTTGTCCACACATGACAGACAGGCAAGGACAGAACCAAGCTCTGTGATAATGACAGCGGAAGCAATTAACTCTGGGTGGAGACTGACACTGCTGTAATAGGAAGCACTTGTTACCAGAATTATGGGATAGACCTGACATGTCACAGTCCTGCCACCTCTCTGAAATGTTGCAGTTCCCACACTCCAGACACTGCTTGACCAAGTTTTGCTTTACTCTAACTGTGGTGGGGTACTGTTGTATCAAAAAATACAATCAGTGTATTTAAAAAATAACTTTGGGGTTTTTTTAATGGCTTTTGATCAATAGCAATGTTATCATCAAGCA
Organism: Chamaea fasciata; assembly: GCF_029207755.1. Classification (NCBI taxonomy): domain Eukaryota; kingdom Metazoa; phylum Chordata; class Aves; order Passeriformes; family Sylviidae; genus Chamaea; species Chamaea fasciata. The sequence continues at coordinate 99,455,052 of NW_027094087.1, read as the reverse complement.
CAACAAGCATTAATCAACTGTTTATTACTAATCACCGAAAGCAAAAAGCTATGCTAATTCTAAATTACCTTTTTCCCTTTACATGCTTTTTGATGTTTCTCTGCCAAGCATGTTGGCTATAAGGAATGTGACTCCTTGGTGCCTAACTTTGCCTGGGCACAGCTGAATGTAATTGGTATCTGACTATGGGATTCATTTTATGAGATTTTGACCCATGTCTTCATAAGAAATATGTCATCCTCCAGAAATGTCTACCTCTCATCTGGGATTGTTGAGGATGCCTGCAAAAATTACTTGGATGAGAAGCCTGGCATTAAAGTTAGGCGACATCAATCAAATCACAGGCAAAAGCCTATCTAAAATGAAGGCACTGAAATGCATTTAGAAATCAGGAAAATGTCAGACATCACAATTCTTTAATTAAGAGGAGAGAAAGCTACACTTGAAACATTGACAGCTAAGGAGGAGAGAAAATAAGAATGACTCAGGAGAAATGGATGCAAATGTCACTATGTATTTATTTATCGCTAAAAAAACAATGTAAGGCATTGTCAGGAAATAATGCCAAGTGTTCTTCAGCAGGCTGTGACTCCTTTAAATCAAGTCCAAGTGACCATGGCATTGTATGTATGCTCATTTTCTTATTTATTGACTTTTCTTAATTTAAACAAGAAGAGAACACAGAATGGGGTTGAATCCACTGAGCTAGAAGGCACACATAATCTCCTCTGCAAACAAAATATCTCAATCTCATCTCACTGAGCTCCAATGAGACACTCATTCTTTACAGAGGTATCACTCACAGAAGAGCCCTCTTCTCCTGACTAGATCTGTTACTCAGTGAGTAACGCTATTTGATGGTTCCTGTTGGTCATATCTGACTTTGGAGGAAAGGACCTGAGTCAGCTGTGGGCCTGAGTTAGGCAGGACTCAAATCTTAGACTGTCTTTGTGGCTTTGTGGAATAGTGACAGAACTAGAGTTGCCCACAGTTGTCAGAAAGATGGGAAAAAATTTAGTGCAGGGATTAAACTGTTGTGTCTTTGGAGCACCTAGTGACATTAGAGCCAATTGATATTCAGTAATCATATTTATGAACTGATGTGCACCTCTGATATTAGGCCTTTGTAATTTTTGAAGAGTTTTGAAGATTAAATTGCTCCTTCAGTTTCCTGTGGGTTTTTTTGGGACCTGATCAGAGTGTCATCCTTTGATAGAACTTTCAATTTTGTGTGAGCAGAAGAAACTAGAAAGGATTGGGAAAAGTAGATGGTGTATATAATTATAATGAAAATTAATTTTTCTTTGTCCAACCTGCCAGGGAAAAGAACCAGTCCAAGATGAGCACACCTGTGTTTCACTGCTGGATGTATATTTGAGTGTTGCAACATGCTGGACAGACTTCATCTGTAATCTGGTAGAGATTAATGTCCTGATTTGTGTCCATATATAAAGCTTTCCATGTCCAAAACTGGCTGAAAACCCCAGAGCATTTCCTGAGTAACTGAGTGGATATTATTATTTCCTTTATGGTTGCAGTGGTACTATTGTGGTTTTCATAATGATGACTGTGCCACTGCCATCTACAGAGAGCCACAGGTGACAGTCTGAGATTCAGCTCTGATGTGCAGATGAGGAATGATTATTATCTGCAGAACTGCATTCCTATTATACCTCTGGAAGCATGTGCTGGATCATTTCATTTTCCGTAAGGCTTGTCCAATACATAACAATGAGAAGATATGTGTGTTCACCCAGTGAACTTCCCTCTGCTCTGCTGCAGCACAAACCATTGTCCATTGCAAAGACAGCAGATGCCAGGCACCAGCAGAGGTGAAAGTGTTTCTCAGGCAGGAAGCTCCTGCTTCCTGTGATCATCAAAGCACAGGGGAAGTGCCCTCTGGCTCTCATGAAGGGCCTTTTTTCCCGACATTACTTGTAATGGCATTACACTTCAGGCACCAGCTCCTCTGTGGGAGATGAGAGGTATAGTGCTGAACTGACAAAAGAAATGGAGGCATCAAAGGTGCAGGATGTGAGCGTGCATAAGTAACACCTCAGGTCAGCTGGGAAGAAAGCAAAGGAGAAAGGCTTGCAGAGGCTGCAGAGGTGAGGGACATGAACTGAGAGGTAGGCAGAAAGAAGGCTGGGGAGATGGTGACACCTCTGATGATCAAACTGAAGAGATGAAAGTACAAAGAAAAATGTGCTGAGAGCTTATAGAAGTAGTTGTGTCTAAATATAGACTGTTCCTCGCTGTGAAAAGTCAGTATTGTCCTTCTTAACCTGATTATATCATATGGCTTTGGAAAATGTAGTCAATTTGTTCTACCCAGATGTAGTAATTATGATGGCTTCATTTACTGAACCTGTTTTGGAAGTACCCATCAGAAAAATATCATGTCCCTGTTTTTTAAATTTTGCTTTCAAAATATCTTCTCTGAACTCAAGCAGATAGTATAAATGAATCATAAAGACTTAGCAGAATCCAGAATGTTTAGCAGCAGATTTGCATGACTGATGATGTCTCCAGATAGACAAAGCATCTCCTGATGGAACCCAGACATAACAGACCACGATATTCAAAACAAGTTATGCTGCTACATGTTCACAATGCTATTGCTTTCAGATCTATGAGAAAAAAATGTCAAAAGCTTCTTTGTTCATAGCTTCTCTTGAAGGTTTTATTATTGTTTCTTCTCAACACTCTTTTTTACAGCTCTTGTGATTTTTATCTTCTGTCTTTTGACAATCTACGTGTTTCTTAAAGCCTTGGATGTTCTTATCAACTGCAAAAATAAAAATTCCAGCTCTCTTTTTTTCTTTGCGTTACTTTTTGATTAACAGAGAGAATCTGGGAAATAGACCCATATCTAAAGGAAAAGAAGACAAATTTTAAAATGTGCAGGAAATACAGATTTAAAAATACCATGATTTGAAACACAACCTGGTTAAAGTTGGAGGCTTTGTAACAGTGTATCAATACACTCTAAATTAGTTAGTGTTAGTCCCACTGTTAATCCTGTTGTTTAAGAGATAAAACCAACATAATTTAAGACACTTTGACGTCTTCTTTTGTTATTGTTACCTCCCTCCCACCTACAACTGTCAATAATTGATTTGGGCAGTAAAACTAAGGTCAAAGATATCACTAATGCTGTAGCATTTGTCCAGGAGGAGGAGATAGATGAGGAAATAAACAGAGAAGAAAATCTTCAGATTTACTTCTATTCTTAACTCTGTCAGCTCTTGACCTTGATCAAGCAGCTGCTGTGCTGGAGGGCTCAGGTCAGATTAAGCAGAACTTTTTGGCATCCTGGTGTCCTGTTTGTCTCTGGCTCTGTGAAATCCTGCCTTTCTCAGAAGGACAGAACGGCCCAGTGGGTGCTGCTGGGACACCACCATGTCTCTCTTGGGTTTCTGACTGATATAAAGTCTGCGGAAAGGCAAGAGCATGTAAAGAGCTCAGATGCACCTCCCAATTCATTAACTCAGAGGCTGCCTCTGTAAAGTTGGGCTACACAGACATTCCTAAGAAGGCATCTGTACTCCTGACCAAGCCCAGAAGAGCACAGTTTGGCACTTGGCTGAGAGAAATGCAGTTTGGCACCATTCCTCACCCTGCAGGGCAGGTATAGCTTTTCCCAGGCCAGGCACAAGGTTTGCCCTGCACTGCTTTCACTGAGGAGGGTGGTGGAGAGTAGGTTTTGGGATTTCTAGGAATGGGGACTTCCTACACACTAGAGAGCTAATTTTGATGGTATTCCCTGATCCCTCCGGAAATAAGCCTTTTACTTAACAGACATTGCTGCAATGGCTGTAGCCAGTATTGCTGCCAGCATTGGCCTTCTCGGCCAGCTGGGCACACAATGGATCATGTTCAGCTGGCTTCAATTTTGTTAAAGTTTTTTTTTCATTGATTCTTTTAGTCTATGAATCAGTGATTAAGAAATTCTGCTTTCAATTACCCAGTGGTCACAAGCTCAAGGCTGTTTGCAGCCATCCCTACAGAGACAGTCTCCCTGTGCTCCGCACATCCCTGTTCCTCTCTAGGTCTATACAGATAAAAAATAAAATCCTGAAATAACTGCAACTAAATTGTACAGAAAATATTTCAGAAAAGCATGTTAAAATAAATTATGCAAAAGAAATCACATCCTTTAGAAAAAGATATATTAATATAAGAGCTTAGCTTCCGAAACCATATCATTTTATACTCACCCATACATTCTCTTTTGCTCAATTTCTATTGCTCCTACCTGTCCAGCTTATGGGACATCATGACTAGAAGGGTCTTACAGCCAATGAATTGAACTAGAGATAGTAAGAATAAAGACAAAAATAATTTCCTCTGGTTTTTTTGGTAGGTAGAAATGTCAGTAACTTTTTGATCAAACAGCAGGTATAATTTAGTGTTTTATTTCCCCTGGTTTTAAAAGCTATATTTTATAGCAGCTATGATGATAAAAAAAGCTTAGCACACACATAAAAAGATATACATTTAAATAATACAAATATGTATTGTCTTAGCCAAAGTGTCCTAAATAACAGTTGCAGAAAAAAGGGATGGCATCAAATATTTCTGGATATTCCCAGCATCTGTGTACAAAACACCTTATAGTCGAACTGCAAACTCTTCCTTTCCACTTCAGTTTTTCCACATTCATCTTCCAGCTTCTGGGTCATGTTACACCAGGCAAGATCAAACACTCATCAAGTCCAGAAACCTGTCACGGTCAGCATCCAGTAACAAACACTGAGGAAAAATATCAGCTCCAGGCAGCTGTACAGTATCAGAATCCTCATCCAAAGGTGGTGCAGTTATACCCCTTAAGAGGTGTACTTTACTCTGAATTCATTGTTACCTTTTTAAGCAAATAACTAGAATCTGTAACATCCTTCAGTAAGTATTCCTACAGCTCACCTACTACAAACAATATGAACAATCAGCTTGTTTGGCCTGTTTTCAGCCTATCTTCCTTCAAAGCCTACCTGATGATTACTAACATCTGCTTTGCTTTTTAGATCACGTTTAGTACTGGGCTGTCTCTGTGTGTGTCTGTGTTAGGTCAAGGTTTTATTTCCCTTGTGTACATTGCTTTTCAGTCATCTGCACAGAATTTCAAATGCCACTTTACTGCTTTTGTATGTTAGCCCAAAGAGCTCTTGTTAAATGTTTACTCCCACTGGAGAGCACACACCCATTGATCAATGTGCTTCCTGCCTCCTCATGCAGTGAGATGGTGGAGCCCTGTGAGCTTTTCTCTTTGACATGTTATCCATCCGATCTATTAGTCATTGTCAAGCCTCTCCTTTGACATCTGTTCAGCTCTCAACATCTTTCTTCAATTAGAGTCACCAGAGCTGAACACGATATTCTCTTGGTGATCACAGCAGTGAGTGCTTTTTACTCAGTATGTGCCTGCTTCCATGTCCAAGGAGGCCATTAGCTGCTTTGGCCACAGCATCACAGTAGGAATTTATGTTCAGCCATCAGGATCCTAAAGTCTCTTTTAGAAACACTGTTTTCCCAGTACCCATCCTGAAACTACAGCGTACACTTTTCCCTGCTTTACTGGATTATGCACTCCTGACACAAATACACTATTTTAACATAAATGTATCGTTTTGTGTCGCAGCGTTCTGGGAGGGAGAAAGAAAAAGGAAGACTGGAATGACACCTAGGATCAACCACACAGTGAAATGTTAAGTATCTGTCATGGGCTTGCCCTTGGGCAAGGCAGTTATTGCAGGGTCATGAATTAATGCACTGTTGAGTAACCTGTGACTCACTGTAGCAGCCTGCTGCTCGTGGTGGGGCAGTCTGTCACTGGCACTCCAGCAAGGAATCTGTGACCACTTCCACATCTGCTTGTCCCACTGCCCATAGAATTGGGATTGATGGAGGCTCCAGCAGAAGCCTGAGTCGGGGATCTGAAACTGATGAAAGGCAGCAAATTCGAAGCCACGCTTTTCCCATGACATTTAGATTTTGTACAAATATGCTTTGTGCAGCTGCATCTTCTGATCCAAGGCACAGCCTTGGATTTCCTGAATGTGCCACCTATGAATGGTCATCAGGAAGTCAGGGCAGGCAGATTCTGCTCTTGGCATTGAGGCCAAAAAAGAGGAGTGGAAGAATTAAAATAGGAATTTTATGTGCTCAGTTCTGCTTTAAAAGAAATGATAATCACACAGATATATTCCAGATAAAATCAAAGCAAGCATCTGATAGATTTGTGAACATGTAAGAAACTAGACTTGATCTAAATTCCATGACAGTCAATTAAAATATTTCAGGAAAGTTGCATCAAGGACTGTTTCTTTCTTTGCTGTAAATAACTTGGAATCACAGAATTTTTTAGGTTGAAAAAGAGCTTTAATACCATTGTGTCCAACCATAAAGCATCAGTATCAGTAGCACTCAGCAATATCAGGTTAGGACAGGGAAACGAAGCGTAACTTTAGGATGACTGGCATATTTCACCAGAAACATAAATTAAACAAATTTCATGGCTAACCTGAAAAGAATGCTGTCTTGCAGAAGGCATTGTTTCCTCAATATTCACTACCTTAACAAATTAGATTTTCTCAATCCTAATTGATCCCACATCACTTCCTTCTTCCTAAGACAGACAAAACCACAGCACATTGTGAACTAATGTTAACAAAATATACGGTATTACAGTTGGAAGATTTTGCATAATTTTGTGCTTCAAGATGTACAATCCATAGCTTCAGGTTTGTCAGATTTTAAGAGAAAGGTAGTAAGAAATCTCCTTGATGTCCTCCCTGCATCTAATATATGGATCAAATTCCTTTCTAAGTCATTTACAAGACTCAGCCCTACACCTGAGAACGCATCTGGTTCAGCTGCAGGAGTGCAGGGCAGAAAGGGGAATAGAAGGAAAACAAGGAGGAATTAGGAGGAAAACACCTTAAGTGCAATCCAGGAGCCTACCTGTGGCATTCATCATTTTGGCAAGGCAATGGAATTTGTTCTCAATGAGCTTCCCTGCAGTTATGTAGTGGGATGTAACTCACAGCAGGAGTTCAAATGTACGGAACAGAGGGGAAAAAAAAAAAAAAGAAAAAAAGAAGAAAAAAAGAAAGTTCTCTGGAACATATATTCCCAAAGGGAGATCTTTTGAGTGAAAAGCCACCCTTTTGTGATATACAGTCATTCCTCAGGAAGCAAGGATAGTTTTATGCTTTATGCAGCTGAGGGATGAGATTCTGCACTAATTACACCTCATACTGGTAAATTCTGAAGCCAGTTATTTACATCAGTTGAGAGCAAAGCCTCAACAAGGAAAAGATCCCTGTCCAAGGCAGTGTGTAAACATATGTCAATGTTAATTACTTGCTTAAGTCCTCCTTGGAAGGACACAAACCGATGCTTAATTGTAAGCACAAGTGTAGGGGTTGTTTTGAATATAAACACTCTTAAGCCTGCAGATAAGTGTTTTCCTGAAATGAAACTAGGATTTGATACTCTATAATTCAACTCAAAACAAAGTACACCTGTTGTTCTAACACATAATATCATGTTTCAAAGACGAAGATGAGAGTGGCACTGGAAAATCTTAAAATAGCTTATTTTAAAAATGTATTTCATATGCCTTTGTTATATTCATGATGGTTTAATTTTATCAGAACAAGGAACATTTTCTTGTAATTGATTGATAATATTTTACTTCTGTTGTGATTTCTTTAAAAGTTCCTCTAGAATTGTTTTCCTCTCCATTATATTTCCCTAAAATAGCATCACAATTACTTTTATTGTCATTATTAACTAACACTATTTATTACTACTATTTTATTACCACTATTATCATAAAACCACAACTATAAAAACCGTAATAATCAACATATAATCATATTCTTCTATATGTTTTATATTTGGGTGAAGAAGTAATAGCCACCCCACTTCAGGAAATTTCTCAGGCATTACAGGGCAGGTACTTGCCCTGACTGACTGCAGGAGTAAGTGGTATGAAATTAGAAGTTAGTTCATTACAGCTTAGAGAAGCTTTCATTGCAATTAAAACATCAGGCTTGATGGAAAATGTGAAAGCCTTGTCATTGCCACTGAAGTTCATGGGGCTCTCAGGGGTGCAGGAGGCCAGAAAAAAGGATTAGGGAGATGGAACTTCAGGTACTTTATTTTAAAGCACTACTTGCAGGTCCTTTTCCTGGAGTTGTCACTGTGTGATTTTCCCAAAACTTAACCTACTGGTGCTTGAATTAATCAGATCAATTTCTTGAGCTGCCTGGACTGATGACATGCATGTGAGGCCAGGTCCCTAATCCACATCAGCTCTGACACTGTGACCACTGAGAGCCCAGACAGAACCAGCTGAAGCCACATGGAATGACTATAACCTACACTTTCTGGGGCTTAGAAAATAGGCCAAGTACTTCTTGTGGAAACACAAGTGAAACAATCTCTGGGTTTGACAAAGCTGTGCTAAGAAATGAGTAGAGACAAAAGGATTTATCATAATATGTAATTTCATTTAAATATTAGAACCTTATGTTCTTTAAACTGTCCCTTGCAACATTTACTTGTTAGTAAATAGTGTTAAAATGGAGGGAGAGATGTTAAATATTTCAAATACAAATTATGAAATAGTAAAATCCTACAAGATTCATTAAATATATTTATGTAATAAAATTATAAGTACGGTTAAATATAATAGTTAAAATTTTGTTTTCTTGACACAAGTCACATGCTCTTCATTCTAAGGTAATTAGATGAAAAAAAAAAAAACCCTGTTCAGTTTAGGTACTTGGTGTCTGTGGGTATGCCCTTGCACAGCAAATGACATACTGGAACACCCTGTGATCTACAAGCATGCTCTTTGCCTCTGTGTCTGTGGGCCTGTAGCAAGCATATGACCTACTTTTAATGGTCCAATAGAAGTTTAAAGGTACAGGTTAAAAGAAACACCTTAAAGACCCAAAAAAGCCTATACATTTATTGTTTCTCTGAAACAGACTACAGAGTATTCAGCGTTTGAAGGAGCATATATGAGCCACTTAATTACTGCAGTGCTCTGTCTGAAGTTTAAAAAAATGTTACCCAGATTTCGACTTCTCATTACAATTCAAGAAAGAAAACAATTTCAATCTCTAAAAAAAAAAAAATCTTGACAGCAAAACTAAACTATTTTCTGTCCAGATCCACTGCACAATGGTCTTCTTTTTTCACTTGTGGAAAAGAAATGACAACAGCAGAAATTATGCCAAATGAAATGTTTAACTTTTCTTTCTATTTTTATTATTATTTTTTTTAAACGAGGTTACAAGTCCAGGAATAAAATATGTCTGTGCTGCACTGCCTTTTACCTGCACAGACTGCCCTTCCTCTGTGAGCAGAGTCTCTTGTGCTGAGTCAGGTCATGCTTGCATGGTTGTGCTGAAGGGGATGGATGATTCCTCAGGGCAGAAAGTGCAGAGTGGCTTGTGCTGTGTACAAATTTCTGCAAGGTATGACAACCTCCCTTTTTTCTGGATGTAGCTCAATTCCTTCAACTGTGAAATCTAATTTCTCCCTGGAAGAAAATAAAAAGCCATGTGGAATCAGCTGTAAACATTTGCTCTCTATGATTTGAAGAAACATGAAAGATCTAAGGATCTCTGATTATTTTTCCAAACTTGAAATTGTACTTGTACTGACAAGAGTTGCATTTTCTTTGCGTTCTGTAACACAGGAACAAACATAAAAGATTTACTCCCCCAACAGGTCTCGGAAGCTGGGCTTGGAAACTTTCCCTGTCCTTCAGAAAATCGGTTGTTGTGAGACAATTTCATGGAGTCATAGAAACATAGAGTAGCCTGAGTTGAAAAGAACACAAAAGAATCTTTGAGCCAGCTCCTGGAAACTGGCAGAAGGGCCTAGGACATCTTGGAGGTTAGAGGCACTTTCCTTTTATTATTAATGTTTTTGAAAAACATTCTTTCACTCAGGTTGAGAGACAGCTTTTTCCTTCATTTCAGGTGAACTGCTTCTATGAACTATAAACTATAAAATATAAACTGACCTTTTGCAATACACAACACTTGGCTAATTAACATTTTAGTTAATTAAACCAGTTGCAAACCACTATCTTGGTGTTTAAAATTTTTGATTAAGGTGATTCTTACATAAGCAGTACATGAAATGAGGCAAGTAATTTATTTTAATATGATAAAAATGTAACCATTAAAAAATTTGAACATATTTCCATCAAAGCACGGTATTTAAATATTGATATCTATAAGGCATCCTCTTGGTATTCATTTTAGCAAGTCATATTTAGGCTGAAGGATGGAACAGGTTCCTGATCCTGGTGTAATGGAAACCAGTGAAACAGACAATTCAAGTACACATGTAAAATAGCCCTAATAACCTTAATATTTTCTGCCATCTAATTTTAGAACAGAATTTGAAATGGTGTTTTAAATTACCTGCATTTCAGTCCTCACTTTTCAGTGAAAAGGGTATCATGTATTTTTCCTCACATGACAAGACATGCAAAATCTTTGCAATATTATACTTACTAGTTTGTATGTTAAGTGGCAGTCTAATTTCACTCCATGCAGCAAACTCATCTGCCCCCCTGCCCCCTAAGCTCTCTTGTTCCATCAGTCTAGTTCTGTGCAATTAAAAAATTGCTGAAGGACAGAACTTATGTACACAGGGTATAAAACCAGAAGTACTTTGTGGGGACCTGCCATAATAATTAATTATTTTTGAAGGGGTATTAGTGGGATCTAGCCTCAAATCCCTTAAAATATGATCACTGAAGTGTGTTTAAACATGCATTTAATTTACTCTGCTTTAGGATTAGCCATTTGTTTACAATGTACCAGATGAGTTTTATGTGAAATGGGATATTACTCCATAGGGTGGCCAACTACAATCCTACTTGTTTGTGTCATGATGCAGTTTTCCAGAGCTGGACCTGAGCTTTGCGTAGCGGGTTGAATTCGATGACCCCTGAAAGTCTCTTTCAAATTGGAATGTTCTGTGGCTGCTTTTGATGGTTGCTAACATTTTGCAAAGAGTACATCTTGCGGGAATAGGTGAAAACCTATTTTCTTGTCTGAAGGTCTCATCATTCCTGCACTTGGTGGCACAAAGCTGCAGCTAAGGGCCAGACCTGCCTTACAGACATTTAGGGAGCAGGAACACTCTGGTACTCTCATATGAGCACTATTCTACTGTGACCTGAGCTCCCTCTGAAAGCAGGATAGACTTAACATATATGTAATCCTGTTAACCTGTCTTTAAATCATTGAGGTTTTGCAGAATTTCTTAACAGTCACCTAGACAAGTAAAACTAACAATGTAAATGATACACATTTGGCTATATCAGGTGTGAAATAATATCTTCATATCTTTGCCAAGCAATCAAAGTAACAGATGTCAAATGGCCATAAGATTGAAACCAAAAATCATTGTAAGACTTTTTGTTTCAGATCACTTAATTTTTTTACACAAACTTGAAAGCTAGTTTTAATGTTAATTGGAATAGACAATTTTTACATATTTGCCTGGTTTCAGTAGCAGGACATTAGGCAAACCATGAAATGCCTTGGAATTGCTCTATCAAGGTTTTAAATAAGATATTTCTGATAGACGTCTGTATGTGTGGAGCCACCAATGTTGACTCTGCTAAAGATCAGGGCTGGAACAGCACACCACCAGCAGTAGTATCAAGTTTATTGTGGACTGTCTGTACAAACTAGAGATAAATATAGAAGAAAAAGATCTGTGGGACCTGCTTAGGTGTATTTCAGTGTGCTGAGAACTTGCTAATATCATTGCAAAAATATGTTATCCTTTTTGAAAAGTCACAGAAACGAGAAGAGAAGAGAAGAGAAGAGAAGAGAAGAGAAGAGAAGAGAAGAGAAGAGAAGAGAAGAGAAGAGAAGAGAAGGTTTAGGGGGAGCTAGTTCCATTCTTCAAACATAAATTAATCAAATAATAAATATTAAGAGGTGTTTCTGGAGAAGGTGGAGACACTTCACAAAGATGCACGAGGACAGGGCAAGAGGCAGCAGACAAGTTGCCTCGGGAAATTCTGTCTGTATATTAGGAAAAAATACTTCACTGTGGGAAGAGTTCTCATTGAAATTGTCCAGAGTCGGTGTGGAAACAGCCGAGACATGCACAGGGCCATCCTTTCCGGCAGGAGTTCGGGACTCGGGGTGGCTCCCAGCCAGCCTGTGTTTCTCGGGAGAGCCAGAAGGTGGCACGGCTCAACAGCAATAACAGTTTGCAGGGCTCTAAGGGCTTCATACTGGAGTAAATGCTGAAAAACCAGGTTGACAAAGACAAAAGGGGCTCAATAAGAGCCAATTCTACCTCAGAGAGGCTAAGTAAGCATAGTTTGAGAGAAAAGTTTACTTTTTGGACAATTTTGTATCAAAAGTGTGTTCTGTCCTGCGTGCCCAAGCCAGGTAACAACTGCTCTATTCTGGTAGTTCTGCAGCTTAATGGTGGCCTTCCTTGGCTCTCCTTTCCTGTCAGGAAGGCCATTTGATAGGTTGAGGAACCCCTAAACAGCATTCATAGGTGCTCTATGGGCAGGCAGTTACCGTTTCATGTTACACATGTGTCCAGTGAATGCAAGGCATCGTCCTCCAACAGAGCAGGCTGGTCCTCAGAAAAGTGCATCGCCAGTCATCAACGGGACTGGAACTTGAAACTCTAAGGAGAGAAGGCATTTGAGACCTTGCTGCTTACCTGTTTAGCCCGTATCTCATTCCTGATGTGTGTCTGAGGAGTCCCTGGGAAACACAGAGGCAGGGAGCAGGATGCACTCTGTGTAAGGTTGTATACAAGTGAACAGAAATTGTTGCTGGAGATGATTAGGCTCCATCTAATTTTGTTGTTCATTTGTTCTGCTGTTGTATGTTATTGTGCTCTGATAGATGCCATGAATATATCAACCAATGTAACAAGTCAGGATATTTCTGTTGATGCAAAAGAGTTCTGGCTGAGCAATATTTGCCTTGGTAAACAGAGGTGGATGAAAAAGTGAGTGAATGATCACAATGTACCATGTTCAGGTACTTCCAACAGTAGTGAATGTTGGAACTGAGAGGTTTTCCCAAGTGCTTTTCAGCTTGTATGGATACATTACCTTAATCTCAGGAGGAATTCACGGAAATGAGCAGACATGTAATGTAAACGTTTTTTATAAGCTGATGACTACTCACACCTGAGGGCTTTGGGATTACTGTCAGTTGGAAAAGAATTAGCTGACTGCTAGAAGTAAAAGCTGATTTATCTTTTTAATGATGGATTTATAGTATTGAAATGCCATTGCTCCTAATTAGAGGACAAAGAGGCAGGTCCAAACCAAGCAGTTCGAAGGTGCTTAATATGATGACATCGAATATTTGTATGGAAGTTTGAGGAGAACAATGTGATCTGACAGAAGTGGTATTTGATAGATTAATGGTGGTAGTGGAGTTAATTTTATGAAACTTGTTTAAAATTAATTCAGAAACAAATTTTAAGGGACTCAGTGTCAGCCCTGGAAACCCACCCTTGTAACACAGTGGCCAGAGTATTTGTTTTGAGGAGTGGGAGAAAAAGGAGCCCCTTTCCTTAAGTTACTTCTTTGCGAGGTTTAGGAGAGTATTTGAAATGTGGTCCTGTGGAGTTTGTTTTGCTGTAGGCTGCAGGGAATTCAGGGTGGTTTCTTCTGGTCTTTGAAACTGCTTCTGTGAAATATGTACTGGATTAAGAGATGAAACCAAAACCTCCCCAAAGAATTTGTTAATCACCATCACAATGTGAGTCTCTATCTTTGTGGCCAGTAGTTGTCTGGGTAGTGGAACTGGTGACAAAGGATGAATGTAATGGTTCTCCTCCTTTGCTCAGGGCAGGAGACAAAGCTTTAGTTCAAACTTTTACTCACAGTGAAGCAGAGAAAGAGAGTGAGATGCACTCTTCTGCAAAGCTTCCAAGACTACTACGCAGGACGTTAGAGAGATTTCAGGTTTGTTTCTGCTTCCTAGTGAGTTTAGCCTTGTGTATTACAGAAAATACCTACAATGAAAAGCTTAAGAGGATTGTGTCTGGGGTTTTTAATGTTGTCTTTTGCCAAAATCACTATTTAAAAAGTTTTGTATTAACAGAAATGAATTTTGGATTTGATTCACCCACAAAACCAGGGACCTTGCATCTTGGAAATATCATAATTGCATTATTATGGTGCTTCTTGGCAAGGGTAATTAGCCCTCATTATTAGAATAATGAGATTCTGATGTAGTTACATTGCTGCATGTCCTGGAGCTCATTTATTGCATGACATTTGAAGATCTTTGTGTCATACTCCACTGCTCAGTGTAAGGGTGCCCTCAGCCATCTTAATGTCTTCCTTATGTCTTTTTTCACGCTTTCACTCTGAAAAAAAAATGACTGCTCCCTTTCCTCTTAAGGTTTAGTCCTTACTGAGTTTAGCAGACAAGGTGGAGCTTTAAAATTCAGTCAGTTTAATGAATTGGTGGAAATTTGCAGCAGCAGAGGCTGTCTGGTGGCCAGAAATCAAGGTGAAATGGAGAAGAACAGAACATTTTATTCTATCTTCTTCAGAAGACAGCCTGTAGAATCTGTTGGGTAACTTAACAACTGTGTGCCTGACTAGGGAGCTCTTTGCCCTGGGGGTGCTGGAATTTCAAAAGGTTTGTTCGTCATCAGCCTGATAATGTCAGAGCTCTGACACCAGGACCTAGCCATAGCGAAGGGCTGTGCAGAGTGACATATGGTTATTTTCAGTCTAAATTCCCTTTGAAGTAAAACAAATGCCACCAAATAAGGCTCAGAGTGAGGACAGAAAAGGGTGAGGAGGGGAAATACAATGCATCCTCAGATGTAATTCAGGGCCCAGGAAACACAGTGTGGATACATGCACTCCTCCTCTGGTACATGTGCCCTCGTGTGAGGATGGCAGTATATGTGCACAACAGCACCCCTTCCTAGGGGAAGAAAAAAAAGCTTAGTATGTCCTTTAACTTATCTGTGTTTCCCTCATCTTTAAACTACATAAAATGACAAAGTAAGTGATAGGGCTTGGATGTGCTCCCTGTTTACTGAATTGAATCTTTGGATGTGAACTTAGTGCAGACAGGATGCACTGGTGTAACCTGTGTAAATGAGGGAATGCTGGCATCTAAGTAAAAATGCTCAAAGAGCTCAGAGTTGGGCTCAGGGTTGCTCAGGGCTAGGTGGGGTATTATATAACCATAGAGTAGGCCAACAGAATGCTTATTCCTAAAACCACAGCAAGGAGCTCCATTATTGCTCAGTTATTGTTCTGCAAAATGCAATGTCCTATCTCTGCAGTGATACTGCTGCTTTTGCTTCATTCCTTTATGAAACACCAGTTGAAGAGGTTAAAAGCTTAGATTTCAATTTCTGGTATTCATGTTTTTCCAGACTTTCTGTGCATGTTAACAATCAAATTTTATCATTCTCATTGACTGTCCCTGGACTACATCAATGTCCTTTCTCAAAAAGGCTGCCAAATATTTCAAAGAGGATTATAAATGTTTTTAAAGAACCAGATTTAATTCTCCCCTTCTTGTTTATTTGCAGTCATTTGTTGGTGTTGATGATTTCATGAGTCTTCATCATACCCAGGCCCTCCCTATGTGTTTGTGTAATATATGAGGTTCAGCTTTCATGATGTATGCAGCAAATTTAGGAAGCAATTCTGCAGTTATACTGAAATCCTAAATGAGGTTCAGCAGGTACAAACTCATATGAAGTTGAGAGAAGAAAATATGCTGAATCTCATACAATGAGAACTACTCAGTGCAGCACAATTGTTTATGAGGTTTGAAAGAAAGTGCAACATCCCACTAGCTGGCTTTTTTGAACTTGAATTTGAGAATTGAGCCTAAGTTGCATAATGTATTTGTCAAAACAAAATGTTTGCATTTGTAAATTTGTGCTTTAGAAGAATTCCTGCCATATTCTGCATTGCACATGTTCCAACCAAAATGCTGAAATACATGGAATTAGTACTTAAAACGTAAGCAACTTTTATGATCTATTCTGATTCAAGTATGAGCCTTATGATTCAGAGCACCAAAACTGTGAAAGATACTTTGAGCAAGGGGTGAGTCACTAATGTATCAGGCCATGCATTCTGTGTATCCAAGACAACCTAAGTTATTAAGGTATGTCTGCTTTATGTGAAGGGCTGTAGTAAGGCTAAATGTTAAATCTCAAGATTCAGAGATACTAGCAAGAACAAAAAATCTAGAAAGGGTTTTTGGTTTTATTTTTAACTGTAGTGGAATTGTGTGATCCTTTTTTAACACTTGAATTACTTATCAATGATTGGTCAAATTGCAGTTCTTATGTAACAAAAATACTAGCTGTCTGATACCTCTGCATCTGAAATCTACAGATTTCACTTAGAAGGAATGTTTTCACTTAGGAGATGAAAACCAGATTCTATGGAGAGAGCAGCCTTAGCTATTGACTGACCTCAACACTTCCTGAAAACATGTAGAACATTGGTGGACAGAACCTTGGTTGTAGCTGCTAAAGACTTTGATAATATTTCCTAGACTCTGAAAGGTTTCATATTTTTCAGGAAATGGTGGTTTCAAATTAGGAGTTTCTTAGCATATCAGTCTTCCATTTTAAACCAGAGGACCTTGAGAAAGGTGCCAAGTGTTAGGCCAGGAGCTGGATTCCCATTCTTTTCACATACCTATCACACTTCCAAAGATCTAAATTTGTTTAAATTTTTCTTGGTAAAAGTGCTGGTTCTAGAGGGAGCATCTGTCTGAGACCTAAACAGCATGTAAACAGAATTTACTCGTGCTCAAAATCCAGACCAAGACACTGAATTTCAGCTGTTTGGGAATGCTGAGCTGGTTCTCCAACTCCCATCTCCTCAGGCAATGTTGTGCCTAAACCTTGTGCAGGTTCACACAGCAGAGAAGTAGCTCTATGTTGGAAGAGCTTCAGCCAGCTGTGCAGAGGCTGACAGGGCCTCAGAGCAGATGCTGTGCAATACTGGCCAGAGCCTTGTGTGCTGGAGCAGCTCCCTGCTGGTCACAGTGGGCATGCTGCAAGAAGAGGCTGCTCGCCTCTTCCTGCTTAGCCTCCAATTAACAAGTAACTGGCTTCTGGTGAACTACAGGAAACTGAAAACATGGGAAAATGAAAACAAGTCTGGCCAAAACAACTGGTGAACATTCAGAACAAAAACACCATTTCTAATATGAGGCTTTTTTTAAAATTACTCTCATTTCTTAAAAGGGAAGCTGAGGTAAAGAACAAAATGATCTATTTGCAGGGTCACTCTGACTGCTTTCTCCTTGGCAGAGGCTGTTGGTTAGTGGCTCACCTTCTGCTGTACTGTTTTGACTCACGACAACAGCAGAAGTGTCATCAGTTGTGGCCAGGCTGTTTCTGTGCATTGCATAAGGTGCCCTGGCTCACAGAGAGCTCTGAGGAACAACATAAAAGTGGGCACAAACAAGACAGCAGGGAGTGTGCAGCTGGCAAGAGCAAGCTCTTGTGGTAGCTCACCACATGTCATCACACTGCTTCTGACACAGTGCTGGTGGCAGGGCATGGCAGAGGAGAGCAGGTGTTCTCACACTTCATTAATCTATTTGTTCTGTCTGGGAGTAGGTAAAGCCAATGGCCTCCCTTTTAATTCCATAATATTTTTCTTGTGTGTGTGTATAGAGAGAAAACCACCTCTATTTTGAGTTGCTTTCAAATTATATCCACAGGACCAAGTTGGTTGTCTTTGTGAGAAACCATGGACAAACTGGGGGAAAGCAACCCTGTGTCCTACCTAGTCAAATTTACACAGGAGCATTGCAGGTATAGAACTTTGTGCTATTGTGTCAGTCCACAAAGATGGGAAATCAGCCCATATTAACAAATGATTGATTTCATGCAGCATTTTTCTTCTGGATGTGTCTTCAGGGTTCACAATATCAAACTTGTCTTTTGTAGCACAAATGCTTTTTTGCTTTGCTTTGTGTATTATGGTTTGTATGAGTATTTTTCTTTATACCAGAGCAGAAGGGCTATCAGAAAACAGTATTGTGAAATTCACATTACTATGGCAAATGCAGCTGATGCTGAGAGGGAGCAGATGTGCTGGGCCAAGGCCTGGGAAGTAGTTCTGAAGAGCCAGGAGCCTGGCTGAAGCCAGCTGAGCTCTCAGGAGGGGTGCTCTGCATGTATTTTCTTTGGAGACAAGAAGTTTTGCCCTTTCTCATCTCCTGGCTGCTCTCTCCTATTCCTGCAACCCTCTCAGTTGTACTAACATAACTGTGGTCTTCACCATAAACTCATTGCCATGTGCTAAAAAGAAGGTGCATTTCCTTGATAAAGGCTGGGAATTTTGATGCAGTGTTAAACACGAGAACCTGAGAAGTGAGGAGACCGCTTCCTCTCTCCTGCTCAAAACCCATCCTGAGGAGGAGAGGCCTTCCTGCTGTTACCCATCAGCGTAGACTCTCTAATCCTGCTGGCTCCTGCTCTGTGCCTCCACGTCCCAGCCACGCTTTCTAAAAGCAAATACAGTCAGAGCAGTATTAGTGTGAGGCACATTGATTGAATTCTTCTACAGGAAAATAAATCTCACAGAATTAGTCTCGCTTCATTTGTGCCCAGAGCCTCGTGTTGCTTCAGAGCAGCAGTATGTGTTTGTAGTAGGATGGTCATGGGACCAGCGACCTTTAGTTGGAAATATTTCAGTGTGCCTTCATCCCTTGCCTCAGGACAAGCTTTCTTCTTCTTCTTCTTTTTTTTTTTTTCTTCCCTTTTTTTTTTTTCTTTTCTTTTTCTCCTTTTTTTTTTTTTTCTTTTCTTTTTCTCCTTTTTTTTTTTTTTTTTTTTTTCTTTTCTTTTTCCATTCCTCTGAGGAGGATCTGGATTCAAATTATGTTAAAAGACTTAGGGTTTCTTTTTTTTTTCTTGACACTGCCCCAAACAAATATTTTCCGTTGGCAAAAACACTCTTAATTTTTTAGTTACTATTGAAGTGGTTTTTATTCCTCTTTCTCCACCTTTTTTAATATGGCAGAATCTCCAAGGCAGAAAATGAAGGTCTGGTTAGATCTATAAATCTTGTTGTGGGCAGAGCATTCTGAGTTGCTGGGACCCTGTTATCTGATGTCTGTGTCTGATTTGGCTATGATGTAACAGAATTTGTGTAAAATTTAAATTAACTTGATTAAATGAATAGCAGTCTCCATTTGGAGGTTAGGCTCATTCATTGCAGTAAATGCTATGGTTAAGACCAAACACTGTTTCAGGGTGAAGAATTGGCTCTATCTGATGATCTTCATATAGCACTTGCTTTAAACTTGGCAGAGGCTTCACTGACAAGAGTAAGTGGTGACTAATGCATCTGCAAATTGTACTAGTTGTACATTGCATTTTAGAACACCTAAGCCAGGGGTAACTCTTCTGCAGAACTAGTAATTGTGGAGGAGCAATGGGTGATTCATGTCACCCTTGTAAAGTTTTGAATGCCTCTGCAAAAGAGAGGTAAGTTTCTCCTGTTGGATGTTTTCTCTGCCCTCTTGTTTCAGTAGTATTTTATTTGAGCTAGGGATCCAGAGTCACCTGCCCAGAGGCATGAAAGTTGCCTTTTTCTGGGCTTCTGCAGCATTCAGACTTGGATGAGCAGCCTCCCTGCCAGTGGCAGCTCTCTGAAACTCACCTTAGGGAGGTGACCCAAAGGGAACTGCACTGCACATAGTTCCGACACCTGGCAGCTCTTGCTTTTGAATTTATGCACATCTCTAGACTAATAGTTAGCTTTAGTTAAAAATCAAAGTAGATCTTTTAATGAAAAATCAGTGCAAAGGTGTTGCAATAAATTCTAAAAGAGCTTTAATTGAACCTTTTCATAAAACAGATTGAAAGGATGAAACAAAATCTGTACAGAAGTACTTGTCACAGATTGATCCATAGACATTTTCTCTTGTGTGCATCCATTCAAGTGTCTGATACATCAATTTTGTAATGATGTAACACTGCTGACTTTTTCCACTGCAAAGTTTCATGCATAGGTAAAAGAATAGCTTTCCATGTGCCTTGGGAGAAATTGCCGGTTTTAGTTGACAACTGATCCTTAAATCATTCAAACATCAAAGGAAGCGTGTATTTACTATGTCTCAGTAAATTTAAGGGCAAATAATTTTTTATACAAAGTGGACAAGACACAGCATCCAAAATTCATATGGAAAAAAGGTGAAAACTCGTTGGAGAAATGATGCTTTTAGATTACTAGAGTGGCATTAAATAAAGATCCAGTATTACAGATTACAATTCATAATGCAAAGCACTGTTTTAACTGGAAGATGATAAACACAGATTTTTTTGTGTTGAAACAGTGCTTTTTGGTTTTACTACATAATCCAAGTTTAAGTAGTGGTTTGTACTGAAAACAGGAGAAGGATTAGATGAAAGTTCTATGTAAAATAATACAAATCCTGAAAAGGTTACATTTCACTTGATGAATTTTGTTGTCCAAACACCATAAACCGCAAAATTCTAACTTTAGAGAGTTTAAAAGTTAGCACCACTCCTGCAACTGAGTTATACTTTAAAGTAACTTTTTGTATGTCCAGGATAAATGTTAGAAGTAATTCAAGTTGAAGCTCTTTGATAAAAAGGAAAGAGGGTTTTACTATAGCCTTTACTATACATGAGTTGAGTAAGAATATTTATGTATATGTAATTCTGGAGATGGATTAGCTGTCCTTAAAATTTAACTTTCAGCAACCTTTTTATGCAAATGCTGAAATGAAGTCAGAGCTGTACACAATACTACTGCATTGTAGCACAAAAACAAATGCACGTCTGTAAAAAAATACAGATATTTTTGTTGAGGTTGTGATCATTTTGCAGACATCTTGCAGAAACCGCTTTTTAATATTTTGAAAGAGCTTTTCTTCATATTCATAAATTTAAAAAAATATATATTCTGGACCAAATTCACTCATGCCATAAGTAAGCAGTGAGTGTATAATTATTCTTTTCTGTGGCATGTATCTGAGTTTAGTCCAGTGACACTGAGACTTGTCCCTAATTTAAATGTAATTTCTTTACTCCTGACCTCCATCTCAGTTTTTATTTCTTCATTCAAAATAACTGCATATTTCCATCACTTTCAGTGGAATCAGAATGGCAGGATGGCTGTCATTTACTTTTTTCACTTACAGGCACTTGCGACTTATTTTTAAAAAACTGAAACAAAACAAGCAAACAAGACAAAAAGGAAAACTTCATTCTGGAGGTGTGGTAAGTAGGATGTAGTGTGAGAGGGATGGTGTCATGCAAGTGTGCAGACAGACTGAGGAGATGGAGGAGGGGGGCATGAGAAGGTGTATGAGATAGAACAGATGAGATTAGAGGAGACAGGAGAGGTTGCCTAAAATACCCACCTGCCTGGTGTGTGGAATTTAGGTGTGATAGCTGGAGCTTTCCTCATATGGAGAGTAGGGACTGGTTGCTGCTTGCATTTTGTAGTGACTTTTGAGCTGTTCACTTACTGAAGCTAGGAAATTCCTGGAAAAAATAATCAGACACAGTATGCAATGTCTGAAAATGCACATATGTTTATTAGAGCAGCACGATTTCTGGAGGCCTGAATTGTGGTTTATAAGTGTTTTGGATGGGCTGTACTGAGGCTTTCACTTGGAGTGGACGGAATGGACAGAGGTTTTTTGATAACCATTTTGTCAGTTTCTGCATGGGAGATTATATTTGGTTTACCTGGTTCTTTATTCTGGATGCCTCTATCTGATCCTATAGTGCATATAGGGGCTCCAAATAGGTGCCCCTATATGCTCCTTTATATTTGATTTCTGATCCCCTCCTCTCCCATTTAATTATACTCATGGACTTTCTCAGTTCTTGGCTTTATTGTCCCAGATTTGTAACTCATTTGACCGAAGTTTTTCTCAAACTACAACTTCTCTTTTTTTGAAGCTGAGGCAGAAAGAAGATAGCACAGCACCATTTTTTAGCTTTGGATGTTGAGGCTCTTCTGAGACGAGCAAAAGCAGGTGGAGAGATGTGTGAGTCTATGCCTACCTGGCAGCTGAAACCAACTGGGGCCCAGAGATGCTGGGCCAGTGGAAGGTATTTCTTGCCTCAGCAGTTACAATCCAGCTAACCAGAGAGTTCAGCAGCTGCTTCCCTCAGATTTAATTTGCAGTTCTTTGAAAACCTCAGAGTGAGTTTTATGTGCCTGTAGGAACAGCCAGATCTGCACACTCCTCTGCAGATGTCTTGGCAGTGCTCGCTTCAATATGCTGCTGCAGGAAAAATTGACCACGGCTTGTGCTGTGGTTCTTCTCCTTCTGCTTTCCTCGTTGAGGACAGTCTTAGGAAAATGTGCCGGTTTTGCACTGACGTTGTAACAAAAACTGTAAAACTGTGGTTTTTAAGGTCCTTGCTAGTTTCTTCTCCTCTTTCTCCTATCCTAGAAACAAAACAAAAAAACCAGAACAAAACCAGAAAAGTTTAAGGATGTAAGGATAAGAAAGGAAAAAAGGTGGAAAGGCTTAATAAAAAGAAAAGAAATAAGGAAATGAGAGGAATAAAGAAAGCAAACCCCAAAAGTGTAATTCTTCATGTTAGGTGTAGAAAACCACACAAATTGACTTCAGCTATTTGTTACAAAGGAATAGACTATTTCTTTTATACCCTGCCTTTCCTATTAGAATACGAATTTTTATTCTAAGTGTGAAGTATTTGAGGTTGTGATCATTCTGAATGTAAGTAGCACTCATTGAGTTGATTTGTATCCCTTGTTCTTCAGGGTTGCTTTACCATTAGAGGTTTTATGGCTTATGAAAATTTCATAAGGAATTTTTGGACATGTAACTAAACTGAAGCTAAACTTTTTACAGGTAAGGGAATTTTGACAGAAAGGAGCACTTAATATTTAAGACACTCCATCTGCCTCATGTGAATTGATGAAGACATTGCAGCCTAAAAATATTGCAGGTCTTTGTTGCCGTATCTCCCTGGTGTGTTGCAACCAGCCATTGAAGTCAGCCAAAGTATTGTATTCTGACCTCACAAATGTAGCACCTTTACCTTCCAGATGAATTCTCAACATGCCTTGCTTTACTGAAAATCTTTATATTTGAGCTGCTTAAATGTCCACCAGCAGTGCATTGTCATGATTTCTTGATCTGCTAAACCTCTTAACATTTCAGTGGTATTTTTCTATGCACCATTCTAACACAGAAAAATCAACAGATAATAGATCTGAAGTGATTGTATACCTAATTTACCTTGAAATCAGGTGAAAGCCTCAGCTATATTTCTCACATCAAATCCAATGCTAGTATTTGTTTTTCTCCACCCGCTTCCTTTAATGTTCTCTCTACAGCTGAAGGAGCATAGAATGTTTATAATGCCTTTTAACACTATGAGTTTTCTACCTATAACACCACACCATACTTTGTCTTTTAGTATTTTTCGTGAGTCTGTCTTACATTGCAAAATGTTTTACAGCATTTCTCCACTTCTGTCTTCTAAAATTCAGTGACTGATTGATGACCCCAGAGTCATCAATGGATGAAGTGCTCCAAGTGATGTCTCACGAGAGTGGTGTAGAGGGGGAGAATTCTCTCTCCTGACCTGCTGTCCATGCTGCCTTTGCTGCAGCCCACGATGTGTTTGGCTTTCCAGGCTGCAAGCACCCATTGCTGTGTCATGTCCACACACTTTTGCCTCAGGATTGATCCTTTCTGGGTGCAGGATTTGCACTTTCTCTGGCTGAACTTCAGAATTTCGTGAAGTTCCTGTTGGCCCATTTCTCCCACCTGTCAAAGCCCCTCTGGAAGGTGACATAACCACCTGGTGTCAAACACTTCTGTTTTTCTTTCCTTAAGAAGTATAAAGGCTGTTTATAGACAATGTAAAGTCTTATGTTACCACCCAGATTAGATCTTCAGTGTAGTTAAGATGTATACAGTAAATATATTTCAGAAGTATAAATTCCTTTCCACTGAGCCTTAGGAGAAGTTTTCTTTCTTAATACATATTTGTAACTCATAGTAATGAAAGTCACGTCAGAAAGACAGCAACCTTATATGCTTCTTGTTAGAAGTGAAAAAAAAACCCTACAGATTTTTTCCAAATGTCTGGTCAAATAGGAACTTGTCTTGGAAAAATTTCAGTGGTGTACTAGAGTAGTATGAAATGGAAAAATTTAAATAATAGGAAAGAGAAAAAACCTTTTAATTTCACCTGCTAATGTAATTTCCTATCCTAGTAGCTTTCTTGCAGCAAAGTGTGCCTTTTGTCAAAAGAAAAGAAGCAAAAAAAAAAAAAAAAAAAGAAAAAGCTTTTTTTCATGTTTTACTTGCTGTTTCTGAGAACTTAAAACAAAGAGTTCAATCTTTCCTGTCTTTTGAGTAAGAGGTTTTGAATGTGAATGAGTGAAGATGCTTATTTTCACTCATAAATTAGGGATTAGAATGCAATGTGTTATTAGGGATCGATTGCACACATTTAGACTAAAAAGTCCCTTTCTCTAGTACAAGGTTTAGGTATGAAACAATGCCTTTGTGATCGACAGAAATGTGTCTGGCCAAAGAAAGACAAGTTTTTGTCTTTGTTGCGAACTAGGAGGATATTTTTATCAGAAAAAAGTTGGGAAGGAAAAACAAATATTTCAGGACAGCTTTCCAGTGCCCATGCTCCTGCTCCACCTTCCTACTCCCATCTTCAGCCCTGACCTTGGGCTCTGCATTCATCCCCTCCTTTTATCCCAACAGCTCTGTCGAGGGCAAGGGCATGCTAGCATCTCTGTCTGACGTACATGTCTGCAGTGCCCAGCCCAAGGGGAGCTCAGCCCAGGTGCCCATTCAGGCAGTGGCTTTAGAGGAGAGAGCCTGCAGAATTAGAAAGAGGATCTGTGCAAAATAAACAACATGTGTAAGGAAATGTGCTTATCACATTATACCTTCTCACAAATCCTTTTGCGTTCCTCCTTCCCATAAATCCTTCTGCTTTCTTCCTTCCCATAAATCCTTTTGAGTTCCTCCTTCCCACTGCATGAAGATGAAGCTGTCTGTGATAATTTTGAATGGCCTAAATAACTGTACGTGTCTTACTGTTCTGCCTCCAGTTCGGTGAGGATGGATAAGAGGTATTCTTCCGACAAAAGGCTGTAGTTTTTTCCAGTCTGAAACCTTGTTGGTTTTGCATGTTTCCTGTAAAGCTTGTAGGGTTCTACAGAAATTACCTGAGCATCTGGAGATCGCTGAATAATTGATAGGAAAAGAAGATTCTCTCTCTATTTTACACATTCTTCAAACCAGATAAACTATCTGTCCAGGTGCTTCTCTTTCTTCCCTATCCTTACAGAAAGTAAGGCAGCAAAACCTTTTCTGTAAAAACCACAGGCTTGATGTAATTTTTTGGAGGCTAACATTAGGCTGGGGCTAAGTAAAGCATTGTTGAAAGAAAATAAACTGTATAAGAAGAAATAAACTGTAAACATGTAAATTACAGGTCACCAAATTATCCAGCTAGTCTCTGCTCCTAAAAAATGATATAAAGAGGTAAATCTACCCAGTGTTTTCAGACTTATGTGGGATTTCCTATTCACAGGATGTTTGAGCAGATTCAGGTCTGGAGCAGGAGAGTTGTGCTGTGCAGCTTGTTGCTGTGGTCAGGCTCATTGGGGATCCATGGCTTTAGCCATAAGACAGCTGCTCCATAGCTGGCTTACATTTGACTTGCTTGCAACAGGGACAGAATTCGCTGATAACTGTTTGGATAAATGCACCCACACCATCTGAGGAGCAGTACAAAGTGTACAGAGGGACCATTTCCTAACTGAGGAAGTGGGTGGTAATGGGTTCCATCTGTAATTGCAGGCAGATAAATGAAGAGAAGAAAAAGCATCAGTCATTTTATGAATGTTTAGCTTTTTTTGGCTGTTCAAATTTGTTTTTGTTAGGCTGTTATGAGCTGGTTACTGTAGACTGTGGATCGGAAGGAATCCATTTTTGTTTGCTGCACACTGTAGCTTGGACAGGATATTCCTTCCTCTTCAAGATGGATAATAAGAGTTTATGCAGGGAAAAAAATGCACAAGTTTTTTCTCACTTGACATTAAGAGCTTTAGGGATGATAGAAAGGATTTTTGTGGGATAGCTTTAAAGGAAGTACTATGAATACCATTGGAGGCATTCATGTTATGAAGGAAGTGTCTCCTGAGTCATCTTTCATGAGGTGTTGCTGTATTTTTCATTTTGTTCTGTAGACCTCTTTCTATTACTACTGGATGCTATCCCAACACACCCCTTAATCATGAACTCCAGTTGTTTCATAGCAAGTCAACAACATGTAAGTGCCATGACTAAAAAAAGAAACTAGATTATAGAACATTGCTTCACAGCACAGAGATCATGCCTTCCAATTGATTTGCTTAGAAAAAGTACTTATCAGACAAAAATAATTTTGCAAGTAGAAGACCCTGAAGCTAGAAATTCCTACATGTATGAATGCATTGCTAGATATGAAGATCCTTACCTTTTGATTGGAAATTATATCCTAGTTTACCAAGATTGAAGCATTTTTTTTCTTGTATCCCTAAGGGAGTAATTACCTGATGGCCACTTATTTAGGTATATTAGAGTTAATGAAAATAGACCTATCCCTGCTGCAAATCTGATGCTACAACAAATATGAATTTGCAGTAAGGTTATGCCACAAAACCAGCAGAAGTCAGAACTACTTTTAAGAGATGTACTATGGGAGTAGATGCCAGATAACTTCTAAGAAAAAGAGCTTGAGAGGTTCTCTGGACATGAACTAAAATAAAGGACAGGCCTGCATTCATTCTGATTTTAGCTCCTTACCACCTCTATTTAGCAATGTCTGTAATCATCATAGCCTTTCTCAATTAAGAGGCATCTCCCAACTGCTGAGCAGCCTTGATAACACCAAGAAATACCTCATTCTTTTTTGTCTGGGTAGGGTGGCTGGAGTTACAGGGCTCTTAACTTTAAAACCTCAGCTGGGTATATAATGAGTCGCAGGCTTGAAGATATGCGGCTCATATGAAATGTAGTGATTGAATTTCTTGCAACAATGGTGCCTTTAGAAATAAGCAAGCTGGTTAGGAAATTATTTGATTTCATCTGTGTTACTGGTAGGTGAATAGGGTGGACTCCTTTAACCACAGAAGACTCAACCAAGAGAGAAATTCAGAAAGGACCAGGATTTCTGGAATAGACTGAATGTCCCTCAAGAAGTATTTCCAATCCATATCAGTACTTCTGCAAAAACAAACAAACAAAAAAGGTTTTTTGCTGTCACTAACTTCAGACTTAAAACCAAGTTTTCATGAATTCTCTGTTTTAAGGAGAAAAAGCAACTAACAAGACTTAAAATTATAGACAATTGAATGTGTTCTGGTAAAGATGTAGTGAGTATATAATGACGACCTCATTGTGGGAATAGACAATAGGCAGCTAAAAGAAAAGGACAAATTGAAAGATCAGGGTCTATTGCTACATCCAGAAGGCTGGACAGATGAGTGCTTGCTTGCCAAAACCTCTTCTGAGAGAAAAGAAGAGAAATTACAGCTGCTGGTCATGTCCCTGAATGGTCTATGTTTAGGGCACTAGCTTGGGACACAAAAACCCATTGTTTTTAAAATGGAAATTAATTGATGATTATTTTTAACCCTATTGTTACATAATTTTTTGTAAAGAGCATTTGCAAATAGAATTTTTGTTTGGTTTTTAGTACCACAGGTAAGTCCCACATGTCACACTGAATGTGTCATTCCATTTGAACAGAAGGGAGTTAGAGAAAAATGAAGAATAATCAAGGACTTTTTTTTATGTGTAGAAGATTGAAAAATTATATAGAGCTACTAAAAGTGAGCAAATAGTGGGAACTAATTTGTTTTTTAAATAGAGTATGGCACTTCACTAGATCCAGGAGAACTTGGTTTTCTGATGCTAAGAGACAAGAAGCAGCCATTCAGTGCAGATCTGAAGTTTACAAATTGAAGACTGATATAAGCTAATGCACTTTTTTTGACCAAAAATTTATATAGGCTTTGGAACTCAGGGTGTAGGAGGTTTTTGATGTTGACAGTTTAACAAGTCATAAACCATTTGACAGAGTTACAGGGTTGATAAACTTTCAGGATTATGGTGATTATTTATTTTTTAAAAAATAAAGTATCAGAATGAAATAAACCACATCCTTTGGAGTTTTAGACAGAAACCAAAAACACACATAATCTGTCTGATGTGAGGTTTATTATGTTTCCTCTGGAGTGCCTAATGATTGTTGCTGCTTGAAAAAATGATTCTGAGCAATTGGACTGATTTGCTGGACAGATTGATTTAATCATTCCTTTTCCTAATGCTCTACACACACATTTATTTAAAAAGATCCCTGAAAGAGTTCAAGGCAAAGGATTTGAGTCATTTTTCTTCTCTGGGCATTTACATATGAGTATGTAATGCTCCTGTGATGTTCTGGTTAGCATCCTGTTCTTTGCCAGGCCACTGGCACAGTAAATCAAAAAGCAGAGCTGATTTTGTATGTGAAGAGTAGAGCAGTGCAAAATGCAGATGTCTGTCTGAATTCAGCCCCTCATTTCTTCTGTCTCCACTTCCAACAGGTTCCTGAGAAATTACTGATTGTATGCATCCAGCTATTTCATAGATCCCCAAATGCTATAAGAAGCAGTTTCTCACAAATGAAAATAGTGATGAGAGCAATTTAATGGGGATTGTAAAAGGCTTTAATGATTGATTTTATCTCTAACAATGATGATCTCTAACAGAAGCCTCAGGTGCAGACTTACTCCTCAGATGGTTCTGTGCATTTTTATGACTCTGAAAATCCTGTGAATTACAGTCTCAAAGTCTACAAAGCTGAAAGAGACTGCTTCTGTGGACTCACAGCCTGTCTCTGCCTTTGGTTGAGCTATGTCCGTGGAGTAGTTAACACTGCATAGAGAGATCATTTTCCAGAGGAACCTGGAGAAACCAATATCTCCTTGTCTTGCCTCCTTCTCCCAGCCCCTTGGTGCCCAGTAGTGTCTCAGTGAGCACACAGGGGGGTGTATGTGGAGACCTCTCTGCACATGGAACTCCAAACTGCATCTTGTGTCATTTTGGGTATCACAATATAATAGGAGGGGCTCTCTACTTTGCTGTTCTTATTACGCCGTTGTGCCATACAGCACCACCGTCACTGTGTCTCCCTCTTCTTACTGTATGCATCAGTTTTTTGGATTCCTTTCGTTCCCCAAGACATATATTTCTCCCAGACATGGTTTCACAAACCTCTCACCCACTGCTTTTGATGAAAGACTCTTTGCAGGATTTCTCCCTTCTTACTGGTGGTTGACATTCCTCCTGGTTTAATTACATCTGAAAATGATGTTTATGTGGTATACCCTTGGTTTTCCTCATCATAAATGCATACTTTAAACAAAACCAGATTTACATTGGTAAAATTGCCTAAATCTTCCATTAGCTGTCTCCCCTGACCTATGCGCTTTGATATTTATCATTACCCTCTGTTTACGTGTGTAGACGTTTTCAGTCCATGTGACTGTTTCATGCTGGCTGGCTCACATTAATCTTGCAAGTGAGGTTTTGTAAGGCAGATTGGTGTAATGGTGGTATCTGCTGCATTCCTTTCTTCCACCGATCTTGTATTTCTGGCTGAAAGCCGTCATAAAGAGACAGTAAAAGCAGTGCCGAAAGGCAGAACGTGCAGCTGAGTTCAAGAAGTGCAGCATCATGAATTTACAGACTAATACAGAGGAAATACTCTTTGGAGATGAGACTTCCACTTATGTGTGTGCAGAAGTGTTTTCCTTCTGCCATTTGTCTCAATACACCCCATCTGTGTGAACTACTGCAAAAATGCCAGAATAGCCAGTAGAGTCAAGGGAGATATATGGTTCTCCTTGCCAGATGGAGCAAGTACGTCAGAAAGGAAAAGAAAAGGGCATAAATGAAATTTCAAAGACCACAGGTGGATGTTCAATAGGAGGACTCTGGTGTTGATGCTGTATGACTTTTTAAGAAACATAAGAAGTGGAATTATTTCACCTGATTTTGAAGGTCTCTGCTACCACTGGAGAAGATAAGGATTTTCTTTTAAATTTAGATTTCGATTTTAGCTCAATCTGAATAAGGCCTGTTGACCTCAGGAAGTAGTTTAGATGCAAATGTCTGCATTTTATATGACTGCTTTTGATCAAAAGAAACTGTTTCCTGATGTTACTAGGGAAGGGGAGCAGCACTATCCTGTGCTATGCCAGAAAAGAGAGGAAAGGCAGGCTTTCATTTTTATACTTACCATTCTACAGGTCACTTTCCACATTAAGAACAGCTGTTGGCAGTATTACAGATGTCACTTCAAAGTGCTCCCCAAATGCTTCTTCCTGTGTTAGGGAATGGTTCATGGCCCGGCTGTCACCTCCTTCTTCACATGGAAGTGTGAGATAGGGCTGGAAACCTGTTTCCCTACACTTTCACAGGTCCTGGAAAGAGAACTGGAGCTGCAGTTGTCACCACTATGAACACACTTTAAAATATTTCTCATAACAATGGATAAATCAAGAGGTGAAGCTTGGGAACTCATGTTCTTCATGGATTTGTTGGACAGCAATAAAAATTAATTTAAAGAAACTCTGCCTTCTCTAGCTCCTTCCCTTCTGCAGACAGCATTGCCAGGTTGTGTAGCCTTACCAAGAGAGTGTAGACAGCTCGATTTTTCATTTAATGCCAAACTTCTGATGCTGTTTAGTCCATGCAAAACAAAATCTTAACTGCTTTCTGGCTGTTCTGCCAATATTTTGGGGGCCACAGAGACTGAAACTTATAAAGAATTCAGCAAATCAAGATAAGAGTCAACTATTTGTTACCAACAGAATGAAGCCAAATTTCCAGCACAAGTGCCATGAGAGTCTTTCACTGCCAGAAGGTAATTGTTGCTTTGACTCAACTGCTCATGGCATTTTGCATTTTTCGTAGTTGAAAAGGCAATTTAGGCTGTTGTCTCAGTCAAAGGACTGAATTAATGCTTATTAACTAACCAGACCCAGTTAATGCCTCCCTAAAACTGAACATCCCATTACCTCTGATATAAGTGCATTTCAGGCACCCTGCATGACGTAAGGCAGTGTTATGTAGCTCCTCCATTATTATTTGTTTTGCAGATATATATGACTCTGTGGTTCTGTTATCTTTATTAAGATTAACACTTATGGGGGAAAGAGAAGGTGAATGAATATTGCAGTAGCATTTCTATATGTACTACCAACATTGTAATCAGATGCCTTTTCTTTTTCCATTGGTTCTCTTAGGTATGATAATTAAGCACACACTTCTCATTGTTCTGCAGCTGTGATGTTTGTCCTTGTCTATGGGAAAGGAGCTATGGGAAGGGTTGGATGTGGAAACAGCTCAGTCCTCTTGATCTTTGCGATCAAGCTGGCAGCACATTTCCAGCTGACAGTGGTTGGATGATGTTGGTGTCTTTCCTGCTTTTATTTAGTCACCCCCAAAAAAACTCAAAAAAACAGAATTGTTTTTTTGAGCCAGTGAAAATCTAAACCCCTAAATACCAGAGAAAGCACTAGTTCTGTGATAGAGATCCTCTGGAGTAAAAGCAGTGGAGAAATAACAGTGGGCATGGCTGCAAAGATAGCATTACCTTGGCTGCATTGCATTCACTTTGTATCTTTTCTTTTATAGTCCTTTGTTTTTTCCCAAGGTAGTGATAAATGCATTAGGCCTCAGTCTTTCATCAGGGGACACTGTCTGTGTGCAGTCACAGTGTGTTGAACATTTAGGGGCCGTCTCCTCTACTGTCTGCCAGATAATTTGTTTTGACTTTGAGGAAAATCACTTTGGCTGCCTACCTCACAGATGGTCATGGTCCATGCAACTTCATCTATTGCACTTTATAATAAAATAGAGAATAAGACTATGATGTTTCACCAAGCTCTGTTATGCATGATCCTTCCCTGTCTTGCTCGACAGTCCCCTGGATACTGATGAGTGGGGTACAGATAAGGGCAGGAGTCTGCACCATCAGATCTAAATTAGGCTGGTGTTAAACAAAGCCTGTGGTGGTAGGCAGCTCTGGTTACATTCATAACTTTTCTCCCAGTAAGAATTATATTATATATACTGGGGCAGAGCACAGATGAATTTGTAGATATATTTTAAAAAACTCTCAGACTTGTGTCTGCTTATACTGTTCAGATTTCACATCCCTGCTCCCTTTCCAAGCCCAGATGCTTGTTCTCAATGGGTGTCTTTGAACCAATGCAAGAAAAACAGCAGCCGCCCAGGCTGCAATTAGAGCATGAACTGTGGGATGGCCCTGGCCACCTCTGACAAATGGCCACTGAAGGGTGGGTGTTTATACCCAGGCTCAGCAGCTTGTTTGTTCAGCAATCTTGCTGGTAGTATTAAGAAAGGAATAAATGAGAGCAAACAAACATTTGGGCAGGATATGCATTTTTATGAGGTTAACTCATCCTTGGGGAAAGAAGGAAGGCTCTGATCAAAGCGTAGCCTTATTGCAGAAATCTGACTGCAGGGGCAATTTCGTTTGTCCAGGACTCAGTCTCTAGCATGCAGCAGCCTTGAATGATTTAACAGATCTGCCCAACAAAAAGACAACAGACAGGAAGGGGTTACTACTGGTGGGACGTTTAATAGTTCTGAAGTAAGCTGGTTCATTTTCAAAACAGGAAATATACTACAGTGTTGACATTTACTGCCCTCTGGCAAAAATGTAGTAGGTCCATGTGGTAGGGTTGGGATGTTTTTCCTCGGTTTTCTTCCCTCCCTAGCAAAAAAGGGAGGAAACCTTCTGCCTTTTTTTTTTTTTTTTTTTTTTACCATTTGTTTGTTTTTCCTATATCTTCAGCCAGTAACAGGAAAAAATATTGAAAAAATCACAAAAAAGGAGGTAAATGAGAGACACTACACCAGTTATTAGGTCTGTTAAGGGATAAGGCAGTGTATACCCAACCAGATAATTGGCAGAAAGGCTGGATATGGAAACTGATGTCCTGATTTGCTGTCCATTTTCTCTTCAGAACAACTCTCTTACTGCACTATCATTGCATCTTGCCATTTTTTAAAATAGTAAAATATCCTCACCTAGGCTTTCTTAAAGGGATACTCAGTTACATAACAACCCTACACACAAATCAGTATTTTACATTATTGTCAATAAAATCAGTTGAGGAAGTATTGTTGTTAGGTTTGGTTATTTTTCATAATATGATTTCTATGACATAAATTATAAGAAAAACTTTGGGTGAAGTTCTGGCTCTTCTGATGTCTGCAGTTATTTTGCCATCAACAGATGCAGAGAATGTTCTGTGTGTACTGCCTGCCTCAGGCAGGTGACATTCACATGCAACATGACTGTATTGTGTCTAACTTGTTAGAAGTTGGAAACGAAGTCATGATTCCTCATTATAAAAAATAAGTTTCTGGCATTGTTATTGCCTGTGCATACAGGAGCATTTTCTAATTCTTTGCAGTGAACTCTGTAAGACATCTGTACCCTGTAACTGGCAGGCCCCACTGAAATGGGGTGAGGTAATCAAGTAGTAGGAAAACCATCTGATTGCTCACCAGAACAGGCCTGGCAGGGCACAAACACAAGAAAAGTATACAAAGCCCTAGAAAAAGAAGCTAAATGAAAGCTTGTGTTGTACATCTGGGCATAAGTCATTGCTATATTGGACATTCAGGAGCCTGTTCTGAGCTTGTTAGAAATTATTTTGATATTAGCACACCAGTGAAGAGTGCCTGGAATAAAAGAAAGCCTTTCCTCTCCAACTGACTTATTTTGCACCAAGAATGTTATCCATGACTTTCTTGTGCTGAGGGGCAGCTCCCTATGAAAGAGGCAACCTGGATTCCACTGTTCACCCTGGACTGGTGAGTTCAGCCAAAGGCTGTGTTAATACACCACTGGGCTACAAGGGTGTACTGTGGCCACACTATGTTTTTTTCAGAGAGGTAGCTTGACAGAAGTTAAACTAAAGTGCTAAGATTACACTTAGTGACTACCCAGCCTGCTTGCCAGCCCCAGATTTTTTGTTAGTGCACACTTTCAATTCCTCATAAATTGATGGATTAGTTTAAGACCTTACAATAGTTGTATCCAGAACATGTCCACCTTACTACAGAGTCCTTCACTCCGTTTTCATAAACCATCTGTTTTCAGGCACTTTTAGAATGATTCCTTTTGGGGAAATGTCTTTCTTGTGTTTTTCTGTGCTTCAGAAAGTATCTAAGAATCTTTGGTATTACTGGAGATATTCATTTTTCTACCTTTAGTTAATTTTTTTTTAAATGCATTGGCTTATTTTTATTTATATCATCACTTCCCTAGGAAAACATCAGTAAACGTATTACAAATATAATCTACCATAGTAAAATAATACAGGGAAAAGGAAGATATTAATACAAAAATCTTCTCTTTTCCCAGAAGACCGTTTTCACCCAGTCAAACAAGGCCTCTCCAAACTTTTAGCTTGTCTGTGCATCTGTTGAGAATATATTTCAGCATATTCAGGATAGTAAGCTCAGGGAAAATGCAATTCATGATGTGCAGGTAAGAAAAGTTTGGTGGCAGCTCCTCTAGGACATAACTGAGTGTTACATAAATTTTATCTCTCAGAATTATGTAGCAGAACTCTCAAAATGGGTAAGCTTGGCTGCAGCATCAACCTTAAAAGTTGTAGAGGAGAAAGCCTTGTAGCACCAGCACCAAATGGGCATTTGACAGTGTTTTATTTTGCAGAAAATCCTGTGAGTTCTTCTCTAGCTTTCTCTTTCCAAGTGAATATTTAATACGTCCTTTGTGTAAAATGCGTTGCAAAACTACTAACCAAACTTGGCAAAGATATGGTGAGACTGTTTTATCTTTTTCAGAAAAGGGTCGGCTGATGTCTAAGGAATATTTGTGTTTGTTGTTAAAACTAGTAAAACTAAAAGACCTCTAGGTATGGGTGTTTTTGAAGACAGTTAGATAACCTTAATCCTTTTACCCTTTAGTTATCTTGGACTAGGGACATTAGCAGTTATTTTCCCATAATGAATTAATAACTTCACAAATAGTTACTTTTTTCATTCTTAGATGTTCATACATTCATTCACATACATATACTCATGTATAGTATTTTCAAAGATATGTTAATCTAACTTTAACTTTGGGGATTTTATCATAAATAAGGCTCTAGTTATTTGTGGGTACATCAGTTAAAATTACTACACAGCTCTGTAAATAGCCAGAGTAGTTATATGTATATACAGTATGTGATTCTGTGAACTATGGTTCTGTAGGAAACTGAAATTCTGTACTGTACAGATACCATAGTAAATGACATATGACATAGTATATATAAGCTATAGTATAGTGTAGTCTATATAGTAAACTATACATAAACTATAGCAAACTACACTGTTTGGAGATTAGCTGGAAGAAACATATGTGTGTGTCTCCACTGCAAAACAAAATGGTTGTGCTTTCTTAGAACTGGAATTTTTCTCTTAGTCCTCTTAATACTGGTAAAGTAACCTAATCTCTACAGTCACATACTTTTTGGGCATCTTAGCAGGGAAACCATTAGTTGATTTGGCATGGAGACTAACCTTTCACCCCTTGGGGTGGTACCTTCAGGACATAAGAGAAGGCACATAAGTGGATTAATATGTGGAGCTTACGCTGCTGACAGTGATTTCTACGAGCACCACATTCTCATAGTTCCAGCAGCAATGCAGCACTGCTTAAGTGGAACTATCCATCTATTTCAGATCTATTTTTGTCCGTGTTGTCTGTTAAAACTAAGAGTTTCTGCTGAATTCATATCCTTAGTGAATAGTAACATCACGTGAATATAACTAATGAAGAGCAGTATCCTAATGGTGTTTGAGGTACTAATGGCCAACAAGTTGACTATTTCCTGGCAGTTAACGGCCATCTGGAGGAGATCTTGATCCGTCTGGTCATTAACAGCCAGGAAATTATTGACTTAGAGGTTGCTATTGCTCTTAAAAATGAAATAATTTTTTTCCTTCTCACTCTCCCTACCATCCTGATTACAGTACTTAATTACTGTCTTTAGTGGCAATTCTTTTCTTGATTGAAGAAGTTTCTAAGCTGTCCAAAGTGTTTTCTGCACTTCATAGGATCTCACAAATGTGTTCCCTGCCTGAAACAGTCTATAATGTGGGGCTACTATTTTGCATTTGTATCTACATAGGGAGAATCTTGAACTGGTGTGAAATTATGTTCAGCTGAAGGGAGTTCTATGTGCAAAAAGAGGTTTTGATCTTTCAGATGCAACTGATGTATACCTGATAGATACCAAGACAGTTTTGGGAAGAAAGGATATCTGTTTCAAGAGCAGAAACCAGAAAGCAACAGGAGAATGATAGCAACAAAAATGGTTACAAAGTCTTGTCTTAAGAAAAGTAAAAATTAACATGTCTAGAACTAAGAGTTGCCTTGTCTGTCTTTGCCTTGACTCAACAATACTTTTTGTATTTGCTATATCTTTAGATACAACCTGATGTATCATTTAAAATTTTATGTTTGTTAAGTATAGTAGTCATTTAGTGAAATCTACATTTCTAAATCTCTCCATAAGAACTAGCTTTCCCAAGCTGTCTGTAGCAAGCTTGATGATAACTTGAGTTTGTGTTGAGCGACTCCCTATCATCACCAGATTTCCTTACTGGTTCTCTCTCTCCCCATTTTTCTGTGATGATTTCTGTCATGAAGATCATCATTAAGTTCTCTAGGACTTGAAGTCTTTCAGTTTGTGTTTGTACAGGTCATGGTAGAGTGGCATGTGGGATGCCTGAGGGATATTGATGGTAAACTACTGCAAAGCTGCTTGAGTAAAGTTGGGCCCAAGGCTTAAAGGATTTAGGGAGAGATCAGAGAGGAATCAAAAAGAGAGGATGGTTGTGGAATGGCACTTTAGGGTCATGATTCATTGATGCTGAAGGAAGGAGAAGAGGAGAAAGGGAAAGGCTAAATGGATGAGAGGTACAACAGAAAACCAAAGGTAGGTGAAGCAAACTGTCAGGTAAAAAAAGTTAATGCTTTAATATGTGAATAAAAACAAAACACAGATCATTATCAACATATAGCTTATTAACAAACAGCAAATACTCTAGAATGTGCATTGATCTGAGTGAGTTTCACAGAACAGCTGTTCTCAGAATGGATATATCCGTTACATGGCATTTTAAGAAGCAAAAACTGGACAAAATCTTGGCTGATTCCCATGCAATTCAGGTGTTCCTGAAATTATGAATAACTGGTTCTTCCAACCCAAGCCATTATAGGAATCTACATTTGTAATACAGACTCTGCATGCAAACTATTTGGTTTCTTTGTTCTTTTAGGAAAGTATTACTAGAATAAAAGAAAAAAGGGAGGAAGACTAATTCATTTTCATAGTGTCTTAAGACATGGTGTTTCATACCTCTGTTGCAAATTAGACTTGGGGCAGGAAATTAAATACAATACTTTATAAAAATTTTAAAAATTTATCAAGCTTGGAGAAAATATTAAATAAAAATACCTTTAAAATATAAGTGTAAAATAGTTATGGATACATTTGAAGCCACATGTTGAAAAATTTATGACTGCTCTGGTATGCAGACCCTACTCTGTTTCAGTCTCTCCTTGATTTCATGTTTTATATTTTTGTTCACTTTGGCAATAAAATGGATGTATTGAAAAAGGTTCATAAATCATTTCTAATTTGCAGGAGGGGAATTTGGTGTGGACATACATACTCCTGCCTTTCGTACTTGGGCTAGAAACTCCAGTGCCTCCCTGATGGAGCAGCTGGGATTTCAATAGGCTGCATAGCTTGTGTGTGGCAATGTTTTTTTTTCTTATAATTAAGAACACATTTACAAATAAAACCCAGGAAAGGAAGGAAAGAATGTTAGGGGTGATAAAATTAAAGACTTCTGAATGGAAACTCTTTGAAGGGCGCACAATATAGGAAATTCTTCATTTCAGAAAGGGAATTTATAAATTCAGTTTAGTTCTAATTTTCATGTTTCCTGTACCAAGGCAGTGCATTTGGTTAGCAGTGAGACTACTTGCTAAAGGCCAGTTCCTTGACTGGTTCAGTCATTAATTAGGGAACTATCCAGTGGTGGCGACAGAGATTGTATTGGCAAAATTGCAGGAAGGAAAAGAACATCAAAGTCAAAGTCCTTCAATTTTTAACATTATTTAACACTTTATTAGGAGGTAGGGAGATCACCATCTGCCTGGACACAGAGTATTCTGTGGCCTCTTCTGTTCCTCAGCAGACTCTCCAGTTTTGAATGATCACCCAAAACCAAGACAGACCGGGGAACATGTCCGCAATGGAAAGTCCATCTATCATCCTCATCCCCCAAAAATAAATGTTCTGGGAAGTCTGTGAATCGCAGCAGAACAGAATGAACCTCTTTGACCGAAAGGAGATCTGTAAGACTACAGCCTAGTCTCCTGGTGTTTTCACTCTTAAAAAATGTAAGTCTGTCTTTCCTTGGTTAGCACATAAAATAAAGTGTTAGGGTGTGTAAAAAGATGTGGCAAATACAGGCAAGTCAATCTCACCTTGGTGCCTGGCAAGATCATAAAGCAAATTCTCCTGGAAGCTGTGCTAAGGCACACGGGAAATGAGGTGATTGGTGAAAGCCAACACGGTTTCACTAACAGCAAATCATGACTGACCAATTTGGTAGCCTTCTCTGATGAGATGGTTAGAGGGAAGAATGCATGACATGACCTACCTGGAGTATTTTGGACTCACATGATATCCTTGTCTCAAAACTGGAGATATGGATTTGATAAGTGGCTCACT
Source organism: Chamaea fasciata (assembly GCF_029207755.1). Taxonomy (NCBI): domain Eukaryota; kingdom Metazoa; phylum Chordata; class Aves; order Passeriformes; family Sylviidae; genus Chamaea; species Chamaea fasciata. Next base: position 99,416,120 of record NW_027094087.1, on the reverse strand, counting down.
CAGTGGATAAGGAACCTGCTGGATGGTCACAGCCAATGAGAGTTATGGTCAATGTTGTGATGTCAAAAGTGGAAAGCAGTGATGATTTTTGTTCCTCAGGCGTTGGTACTGGGACCAGCACTATTCAACACCTTTGTTGGGGACATGGACAGTAGGATTAACCATTGTATGGAAGATTGCACAGGCTACCTGGAGATGTGCTGGAATCTGCATCCTTGCAGATACTCGAAATCTGACTGGATGTGGCTTGAGTGCTGCGGTAGCTGCCCCTGCTTGGGCAGTCTTCAAAGTGCCTTCCAACTTCAAAGACTCTGTGATCTATTCTGTGCTGTAAAGCAGATGTTCAATCCCATTTCTCTTCAGTTTTTTTCCTGTTTTCTTTGATGATTTCCATTGTCAAACTTCCATTTAAGCACATGTAGACTATGATCAAATGTAACATATCCGGTAAAACTAGGATGGTAGTTATCTTCCCAAACTTTAGAAGTCCATAGTGGAGTATGTACTGCAGAGTTGGTTGCCATAGATGCTCCTTAACGTATGTGAGAGATTTTTTGGATTATGTTCACAGGAGTTTTTTTGTTGTTTAAGAGATGACTAACCCTTTGAAATCTCTGTTTCTCTCCATCAGCCATAAAGGCAGCCAAAGGTGACTATCTCAGACAGTTCAAACTATTGGAACATTTTGCATTGATTTGTTGAGTTTTTTTTTTCCTAGTGTCTTTTTCCAGAGTTTCAACTATGATTTCTCCTTGCCATTAGTATCCAAACTTCATGTACTGAATGAGCCAGGTGAGTGTAATATACCATTTTGTTATTTCAACGATGTACAAGCATTGTGTTATTTTTTAGTAATAACTCAACTTCTGAGGCTTTAAGACCCAGAATCTTTCTGAAATCTCTGGGTTTTGTGGGCACTTTTTTTTTAATGGGAAAAGTAGACAGTCATTAAGCATTTGTTTCCATATTTTGAAATATAGCAACCCCCTCTCTAAGAGCACTGGAATGCAAAGCATACATTTATTATATGGTTGCAGCAATAGACTAAGTTTCACAGAGAATTGTCACTGTGAATTCTAAACTCAATTTACTTCATTTTTATCCAGTGCATATAAATAAAGAATGCTGCAGGCTAGGTCTACAAGAAATTATCTACAATAAGTACTATGTTATTTTGGTTTTGTGATTTCACTGAAATTATCAATTCAGTATTTTGATGAAATAGTTGATGAAAAGCGAATTCGAAGTACCTGTGATATGACCAAGCATATAACTTAGCTCAGGAATTTGTCACTGTGTGGTTAGTGTCCAACCTGTCCTCTCTAGGCAGGATACAGATGGTTAAAGATGATTTCTTGCACATTTTCTATAACCGCTGTGCAGCCTGGCACCCACACAGGTCCAATTGGTTTGCTTGTTAGCAGCAAGCTTTCCTGTCAAACAGACATATCAGCAGCTGAAATCAGTCATCGGAGACCAGGAAAGGTCATGACTGTGACCCTGCAATATGTATTTGAATAATCTTTGTGAGCACAGAGGAAGGCTGTGCTCCTGCTTTACTGTTGTCCAGGCAGTTCTGGTCAGGTCAATATCTGCTTTTCATTGTGGCTGTGGATGGACAGAATACTGTCTCGTGAAGCCTCCTGCAGTCCATGAGGAGTTATGAGGAAAACCTATGGTGGGATGGCATGGGGATGGAACAATGTCTTGGGGGCTCCCTGAAAAGCTTCTTGAGCTTTGAGTAGCTTTCAGCTTTTTTCTAGAAATCTTAAGAAGAAATTTAATTTTCTATTAAGATACCTCAGCTTTTCTAAGGGATTTGCTCTTGGTTTAGCTTTGCACATTAGATTCAATAGGCCTTCAGAAAAGGACATGGTCTCAGCAGCATTTCCAGGAATAATCCCTAAATTGATAATGTTGAAAAGAAGAAAGGTTTACAAGAATTAGAAGGTGATCAAAGGCAGCAGCATTCCACTGAGGAAAAGGTGACAGAGAAACGTCTGTCAGCATTTAAACCTGGGCAATCATCTGCTGACCTCCTAACCCTGTTCATTACAGCCGAGTGGACAAACACTGCCCCAGTCCCTCCCAACAACCACCTGGGCTTCTTTCATTCAGCTGCAGAGGGGAAGGCAGGAGTGCCTTGGGGTTGTTATACAACACTGCAGGAAGTTCCAAAGAATTCTTACTGCTTTTCTTTTGGGGAGGGCTGATGTATATTTTGGAAAACATCAATGTCTAACTTCAATGTGCTTACACTGTCTTTTTATTTGGCGGAGGGAGGGAAATAAAAGGCTTTTTTGATGTACATCTGGATTTGCCTCTTAACTAGAAACATTTCCAAATAATGGGAAGCCAATTAAACATGCACTGGAAAAAAAATATTTTACTGCTTTTTCTAATGGATATTTTAATTGATTTATTTATTTGAGTTCTAGTCATATCACTTGCATGGATGAGATTTCACAATTGCTATTGATTTCTATAAAGAAATTTTTTTGTTATAAAACTGTTTGATGTAACACTTTGAACATTTTTGCCAGGGAATATCAGTCCAAGGATGGTGATTCCTCTAGTTTGTCAGTAATCTCTAAAGACAAGCATAACATTTTCAGTGAAGTGTAATATTGTTTAGAATTTTAATTTTTCCAAGTTTCCCTTAATTTGCATCACTGTCTCAGTGGTGATAGCAACAATTCATTTCTTCATACATACTAGTAATTTCACTCCTTTCAGATTCCGTTTTCTTTTGAAGAGTTCATAGTTATATAAATGCTTCAAGAATACACAGAAAAAAATGATGTAGGACAGGAGCTGTCAAGCAGAAAGAAGGTAAAACTACTGTGTATGACCTCATTCCTTCATAAATGGACATTATATATTTATATTTAGTGTACCTGAAGAAGTATATTGAATATTAACCTCAGCCAGATTTCCCCTTTTTTTCCCCTGTTTACTACTTTGGCTTTGCCTTTTACAATTTTTTTTCTCTGTTCCCACATTATGTTTATACAGCTGCCATTACAGCTTGTATTACTACAGCCATAGTGCTAAAAATTTAGAAATCTCCCTCAACTCCTACTCCATTTACCTAGGATATTATAGCAGACTTCCAAAGAACAAAAGATACTGATTTTGAACAGTGGCCCTAGACATCTTTCAAATTACAAAGGAGCTTCTAAATATATGTACAGTGTTTTCCTTCCCTGCTTGCTTTATTCTTAGCCACATGCAAGTACCTGGGCTTCAAGCTGGACAAAGAAATCAAGCATACACCACTTTCTTACAGGTAAGAAGGTTATTGGTTTTGTGGGAGGAGGAAAGTGGGAGAAGAAGAACATAATGAACTGGGTGTGACTCATAATGAGATAAAATGTTTCACCTTTATAGGGTGAAAAGCATGTTAATTTTGCAGTGTTCTGCATTCTGAGTGTTTGGTAACATACTGAAAAAGGCAGTTACCTGTTCCCAAACTCTGCTTTCAGGACAGAGCAGCACAGTGTTTGATGGGAGCTGGGCTCCTGTGTGGGGGAGTAGAATGTCCCTTTTGATCTAAAACTGTACTTAAGAGCAGCTCAAATTCCACTGACAGAAAACCAACCGGAATTGAAAGATGTAATCCCTGCCTACTAAGTGTGACTTTGAGGTGCTGGACTGGACCGCAGGAACATACTTTTTATAATCTAGGGGTGGCTTGTTTGAAAAGAGCTTGTTTCCTTGTAAGAGTAATTATGGATTAACATTAGAGCTGATTTTGCAAGATCTTCATTGCTTTCTGGATAACAAAAGATCAAAGCTCACCAGCAAGGCTGAATTTTATTGTCTCAGCTGATGATGGACTGGATGAGAGAAGAAACTCTGTCTTCGGCATAGAAAAGCATGCACTTGATGGTTCAAAACACCCTCAAGTGAGACTGTGGGCCTGTGATGCCTTTAGTGAATGAAAACTGCTTAATTCATGCTGATTAATTGGTTTATTAGTTTCACTTGGTGTGAATTTGAAAAAACAACAACAAAACAAAAAACCAAAAGAAGAAACATAAGTGTAGTTGTCAGCTCTATAAACTTGTGAGCGGCATTCCAAATGCCGTCATGCATACCAGCTGTACAAATGTGAGAACAGATGAAGAGTAGGCATTTCAGAGAAACACTTAACCACAGACAGCTCAAACAGTAATGTTTTTTGTGTGGTATTTCAAGTGTGTTGTTTCATTGTTCCTTCATTTCTTGGCTTCTGTAGATTTCTTAATTGTCAGGCTGCAACTGGAAGATTTACTACAGATGCTAATGGTAATCAGATGTTTTCATGTATTAATCTACTACAGACAGACTTTGAAAGGGTAACAGAGTAAGATTTCAATGTCTATTTACTTCAGTCTGGAGTACTAAGAATATATACAAACAATGTATAGCAGACAATATCTCTACATTTTTTAGGTAGCAAGGGAAGACCTTTACTACAGGAATGTACCTTTGGTGTCAGTCAGTTCACAAAAGGAGATTGCTCATGAGCAATTATTCAAGTGATAATGCAAGCTTACCACAAATGGGATGGATGGAGACTCCATTAAGAGCCCTGTTCTGATGAAGGCAGCTGTTGGACTCCACTCTTACCCACCCCATGAGACAGGGTGTTGCAGGTGCCCCAGAACCACAGGGAAAATGTCACTCGTAATCTGCACTTCATCAACATCTCTGAATTCACATGGGAGTGAAAGGAATAAATAAATAAAAGTTGACACACAGCCGGTAGAGATGAATTTTCAGGGAACTAGTTGTTTAAATTGCCTGGATGATTCCTTTCAACTGGCACATCTAAGAGTTAAACAGTTGGTCAGTGATTTTGGTCTCATAGAAAACAGATGTTTCAGCACAGTGCGAGAGCAGCAGAAGGCAGGCTGAGGGTTTGAAAGCAGCACATTCTGTGTGGCTTGGAGAGAACCCAAGGCCAGATCCTGCAGCCTGCACCCATCTGATAAGCCTTCCTCTTGGGAGCAGCTCCCCACAGAGCATGTGCCAGTCTCAGCAGTCAGTGGTTGCCCTCAGGATTAGCAGAATCTCAGCACTGCATAATTTTTTCACATTTGTAACACATTTCTTCCTGCTAGCTGTATAAAAGGGAATTCCTTGCTATCTATGGCAGTGGATTTGGTTTGCACCAGAAATCAATTTCATTTGCAGTACAAAATATAGTTTTTAGTTGCTTTTAAATAAAAAGGTCAGATGAGGAATAATATTCATCGTTATGAGCATGTAACACGTCCAAAGAACTCTTTTGTCTTTATGGTCATAGGTTACAAATTACATATTAGAAGAGCAATAAGGATGGGAAGCTGGGCATAGTGAATGACCCCAAATTATACATTAAATGCATCATACAGGTGTGTATGAATAGGTCTGTAGTTGAGTGGTGAGGATTGTATCCAATTGCTGTAATCAGCATACTGGATCTTGGTGCTGGATTGTAGAAGAATGACTGGAGATTTTCATGGCATGTGAAGTAACAGGAACCTGTGAGCAAATATTTTACATTAGAAAAGGGTTAGGGTAACAAGGTGATCCATGAACGAATGACCTCAGGCTGTGAATGAGTTAGGAGATGGTGGCTCTGATTTAGCAGATCACTTTAACATACTGATCACTTCTTGCTTAATGATAGCTCCGTGCATATTTGTAAATTGAGACAGAGTTTCTAACCCAGCCCTCTGTGAATGCAGTAAGTGGAGGTGACTCAGTAATGTTCTACTTGCCATAAAAGCAGTCACTTTTGACCTGTTATTTTTGAGGTTCAGTATCATGGGGATTTTGAATTTAATAACATGTAGATACACCTCATCTTTTTAAAAAGAGTCACCCTGTGTTTCTTCTGTCTCTGCATATTACCAAGACCATATCCACAAGACCTGATTGCTTTCAAAATGCTGAGTAAGAATTGGTGTAGTGTCTTACCTTAATGAAACCCAAAATAGGGTAAGGCTTGATTTCGTTGACAATTTCTTATGAGACTCTCTTGTATATTCTAGCTAAAACTATACTCATTTTAGCTGAAATGTCTTTAAAAGTAGTGGCATCCCAATGTTCTTTATATTTCAACTTCACAGCAAAGTTACTGTTTTTTGTTACTTTTGGTCTAATTTTTCACCAGGTGTTTTATCACTACTTGTGACAGATTGGCTAGTTTGATGGTGGACATGATTTATTGAAGGGAAGCATTTTGCAATCCATTTGCCACAAGCACTCTTTGGTGAACAATCTAAAGTGAAATTTAGTTCCAGGATTTGAGTGATTTTAAAAATAATTTCTTTAAACATTTAAAAGCACCGAACATGACCTCATAAATTTTAGAAATTATGGTAGGATCATTTTTCTACCTCTTTGCAGCCAAAATGAAATAGTTTGCAGTTAACTTATGATAATTCAGAATTGCAGATAAGAACACAAATAGAAGCCAAACCAGATAAGGCTGATATATTGCCATTGCTCAAGGTGAGAAAAAAGCAAAATTAAGCAATACCATGCCAAAAATATAGGTTAAGTCCTTTCAATTTTCACAATCAACAGTTCATCTGATAGAGAAGCTGGAGGATATTTCTTTATACTGAAGTACCTTTCTAAGAATAAATCATTTGGGAGGATGCAGTACTCTGCTGTTGGGTTATATTATCCTTGGAGATCTGAGTTGCTGTTACATTCTCCAGTGACTCTGGAGAATGGTATCAGCCAAATGTATTAATCCAAGTCTGCAGTTTGGCTTCACGTGCAGATGATGTGGCATCCAGTGATGTTTGTAAGGTAAGCACAAAAAGAACGCATCAGACCTGGTGTCAAGAGATGTTCACAAGTGAGGGATTTAGAGTCTGGAGTGCTATTTAGCAATCCAACCTTGATTTAGGAGTTAACTGCAGATGGAGATAAGTAGTTTTTAAAGGGTCATGGAGTTTATGTATTTCTAGCCTTAAAAGTATGTGAGCTGGGGAAAAAACTGCGGAGGTATACCCTTCATTTTTATTAATAATGAACTCTAATTATAAAAAATGGATGGAATGGGAAAAAATAGGGGTCTGAAAGGTATGAGATGACATTTTTGAGGATTTCAGTACTTAAGGACTACACCCCTCTCCCTGCTGTCAGAGGTGAACACCAAGAAAAATGATTCCTTGCAGATGACAAGTGAAGGGAATGTAGAAAGTGTGGTCAGTGTAATATAGTGGGATTCCCATCCACTGATTTATTGCAGATATATTCCTGATACCAAATGTATTCCAAAATGGAACTGGGTTATTTGTTGGCTTGTTAAGTGGTTAGTGAATGTGTGTGCATTATTTACATGTGAATGCTTCTCACTGTGGTACTAATTGAAAATTTGACACAACAAAAATACTTTTAGCACGAAGTTATATAATTTGATTGCAATATTAACTCACCTGCGTTAGAGAGCAAAGCATGGAAAAAAGTGTAAGGGACACTTGGCTAAAGGATTTGATTAATATTTGAAAAGAAGCTACTTTTAAAGTGTTCTGAAACTAGAAAAAATACTCCTGTAGTGGAGTATTGGAATTGTGGAATTTAATACTCAAAATACTCCAGTTGTGGAATATAACCAATGTGTATGTAATATTTGGAATAGCATCTCCAGTAAAACTACTCTTCATCTTCATCATAGACAGTAAACTGTTTTCTACGGAATGCAATAATTTTTTACAGCATTGGTGAAGCATTGTTCAATACAGAACAAAAGCTGTTGCCTTACTGTTAAGATATCTCTGTTGCAGCCTGCATGCCCTGAAAAAAAAAGTGGTAATAATAATGGAGAGGAGCTTTCAAAGGTGAAAACAATGTTATACCGAAACAAAGAGATTGAATAAAATATGGAGTAAACTGATGTAAAGGGAAATCTTTTGCTACAGGTGAATGTCAGGATAGCAGCTAAGGCATAAAGAGTTATTAGTCTGAAGTTATTTAAAAATGGACAGAATGCCTGAAAGCCTATGAGACCTGCAGAAAATTTTGGAAGACCTCATTTCACCTTGAGGAAAGAAGGACACAAATATTTCAATTTGTGTGAAGCAACAACCCCAGATGGGATGCATTGTGAATTCTGCAAGTGGTAAGTTATTGGCTTGTGGCATATTAATTTAAAATATTTCTAGGAAATCAACATTTTTCAGGCAGTGTATCAGAGGCAGATGAAAAATGCATCTGGAAAACACTGATTTTATTACATGGCTGAACAACAGCTGAAGGAGTTGCTTGTGATTGTGAAGACTGAATCCACCCACACCTGAGCCAGTCACCCTGGAATCAGTTCAGGGTCAGTGGAGGCAAACAGGCTCACTAGAACACCAGCCTCATTTCAAAGCACATGCATGTACTTGGTGTGATAAACCCATACACTAGTTTGTAAAAATCCAGAGTTAGAGGAAATAAATCCAGTGATAGGTACCAATAAGTCCCTTCCTTGAGTAGTGAGTGATTTGGCTCAGTGCAAGCAGTTTCAGAGGCTAAGTTAGGCTGCAGATTTCCAATGCACAGGACTGTTAGGCTCCCACAGCCGAAGCTGGAAAGATTGTGTTGATATTTACTCCGGTGCTTGATCAGAGCACATTTGTGCAAGATCATACATGCACAAAGCCAAGAAGTAGCATAGAGCTTCAGTTGTCTGCTAGGGCTGACTTAGCCTTTGAAGGAGCTGCTAAACTCTCCTCTGGAAGTCAATCATTGTCCAAAATTGCCTTGCTGACTGCAAGTGAGCCGTAAGGCAACATTAGGCATACTCCCAGTCTGTTACACTGCTGAGGTTGGAAACAAGGAGAAAAGACACCTTTCTAAACCTGTTCTTTCTGTCTGTTCCTCAAATGGCAATGGTACCTAAGGCTTCAGACTTTAACCACAGACCCATCTGTGCGTGAACAGCTCACTGACCAAGTCTGTGAAACCCCTCAGTTCAGTTCAGAGCTGTCCTTTCTATCTGTTTCCTAAAACTCCTTATATTAAACTTGGGTTTTTTGTCTCGTACTCCAGTGTTGATGACCTTTATTCACACCACACCTGGCACTGTGTATAGCTGGTAAGTCTGTATTCAACTCTTCTTGAAGCTTCTGTTCAACTCTCCCAAAGCAGCACTCTGGCGCACGCCAAGATGACAAGACTTGTGGCAAATGGCAAGTTGACAAGATTTGCAAGTATGTGAGATGCTGCACTTCATAAAAACAGCAAAAGTCTGTGGCTGAGCAGAACAACGTGCTGGTGTTTTGACAGCTTACTGCTTTCATTTCCTCTTCAGTATCTGAGCACTGTTGACACCACCATGCTTTAAAGAAAAATGCCCAGAGAAGAGGTTTGTATTATGAGATTCTTATTTACATGCTCAATGTTATCCGTCAGATCTGTTTTCCCACCTGCTGGAACTGATTTAGAACCCAGTGCTCTCCACCCTTTTATCTCCTGTGTGGGGCTGCGTGCCTGCACATTGTTGGGGAAGGCAGGGGCCACCCACAGAGAGTAACCGAGAGGGAAAATGTGCCCCTGACAGTACCCAACCCAGCAGAGGGACCTGGATGTTGTATTGCAGCATCTGGCTGCTTATCTCTCCTGTGCTCTCTTTGTAAATGGATGAATAGATTGATCAGAGCACAGAGACAGTTTTATCGTGTTCATGTTTGCAGTTCTTATTCCCTTGCTGAGAGATTTAGGGCAATCTGTAAGTGTGCTCGATACTTACAACCAAAATATGAAGCAGTAATCAGAATTTCAATATGTGTGTTACAGTTTAATTGGTCTGGTCTGTGTGTCTCAAGATGGTGGGAATTATTGCTTAATCCTCAGTACTAGAGGAAGGGAAGCAGAGTCAATGGGGATTAGATGCGGTAGCCAATAAAAGTCATACCCTATGAAAATATTACAGTTAGAAATGAAAATATTACAATTAGAAATGAAAGATAGCCTTTCCAGATAGCTTTTCTTGAGCTCTTACAAATGTTTAGACAGCCTAATCTAACCACATATTTAGAGCAGCTATTTTCAGAGAGACCCTTGTGAACTCTGCTGTTAGTTAGCATTCTTGGCCCAGGTTAGCAATGGAAAATATTTCTTATCTGATTTGGCTGTATTTATAAGTGAAAGACATGTAAGATGTATTTTGTCTTTTGAAACATTTTTGATTTACAAAAAATAACAGTGTTCATAATGTATCAAAAAATTGCCTGTGAACATTTATGTAATTGTCTTTGATGCTACTCTGTGAATCTTTTGTAAGCAATTCATGTATAAATAGTAAGATATTTTACATATGTAATCTATCTTTATATAGCTAGCTTTCCCCATTTTTATAAACTGACTTCAGTGTTTGGGACTATAGACAAAGCTCTGTCATTTAACCATGAAGACAACAATTAACAGTCCAGGAACAGGCCATAGAAACTACATTTATGTGTAATCTGAAATCAGCTTTCATATCACAACATTGCTGTTTCCAGCCATCCCTTTGAAAAGTGAGGAGGGGAAAAATGATCTCATATAAAGTCAGAAGTTTAATATTTTGGCAAAGTTGTACTAATTATGTGCAACTTAGAATTCTCAGAAAGGACAGGAGAAAATAAATTTTCCAAGGAGTATATATGCCCTTTATGAAAAGGGCACTTTTGATATATTCAAATTTCAGATTACTATATAAAAAATCCTATATGTGGCTTTGAAAAATGGTATTTAATGCTTAAATGGGGACAGAGTGACAGTGAAGACTGATAGTCTATGCAACAACAAAAGATTTGTGGCTATCTTTTATGTCCAGTGTTTGAGAAAAGGCTGGTTGCACATATCTGTCTTAAAAATAGAGAGAAAATAGCCTTTTCCAGTCAACACTATTAAAGAGTGAATCTAAATGTATTCGAGGAGGAAAAACCTTTTTAGTAAGGATTTTAAATGGATTGTAAGAGTAACGTAAATATTTCTGAGAAAAAAAAATTCAAAAGTGTTTACAAAGAACATACAGGCTGGTTCCTGTATTTATTTTCTTATGTCTGTTTCTAAATGTCTGTTTTATTCACAGAACCCGGTGATGACAAACAAAAACTTAAACTTCACCATAGTGTATTGACTGAAAATGACTGCTCAGTTTGAGGACAAGGTATTTCTGCCCTAATGATTACAGTCTGAAGGACATTTATGCACAAGATTTAAGATGAGATTTACTGATATTATTGCCATAAGCCATAACTGTTGGTTCATAACTTTCCTGACACCCCCTTGCAGAATTTCCAAAGTATAAATTTACAAACCTACTCTCAACATTTTAGATCAGAAAGTGCCTACATATTTCATAATGGTTGTGTCTTTCATTAATTGGTCAAATTTTTCTTAATTTTTATCATACACATCAATCTTTCAGCCTTTCCATTAGTTTTGAAGTTGGAATTGCAAAGTGGACCTTTTCTTTGACATCATCAGGATTAGTTTCACCTGGACTGATCATTTATTTTAAATGTCTTTTGTCATTATAAAAAGTTAACTATCCCAGAACAAATTTCCTTTTCCCAAAAATAGGACAAAAGGACAACAATCATAGGTCTGTAGTCACACTTAGTATGCTAATAACTAACTATTCTCCAGATGAGTTTCTTTTGTGTCTGGCCTGCTTTTCCAGGTCTTTGGGATCTTCTGTGAGACTGTGGCAGGGAAATAGTGTCTCTTTGGTGAAGTAAAGTAGACAGCCACAGTCAGTCATTACGATTCTTCATGAATCTACATCATGATGGGATCCTCTCACCCTCTGTCTCATCTGATCTGCTGTGCTCTGCTTCCTTTTATGCTGAGTGCTCTTTATTGTAGGCAGGAAAATGCTGAGTGGGGTGTTATACATGTCAGAGAAATATTCTGACTGTGGAGTCCAGCTTGGCAAAAAGATTCCTAAATAATTATCTGTTGAAATGTGTTTATTGTATTTGCTTTTGTCCCCCAATGGCAGAAGATAATTAGAATCAGGGAAGTATCATCAAGTAAAATTGCTTGTACCAAAGGCCAGTGAAGATTCAGATCTGCCCAGAACATTCCTAATGGCACATACTTTATAAGCCTGAGGGAGTCCCTTGGACTATTTGTAGGATTTTGGATTAAAGAAGGACAGGCTCTCTCCCTGAGGACAAGACATTTGTGTCCAGAGTTCTTCAGGCCACCCCATCAGGACTGAGAGCAGCTTGTCTGAATTTGAGCTATAGAGCATTTGGCCAGACATCTCTAAGCTCCATGTGATGTTCCTGTGGCTTTAAGTAATAATTATCCCTTTTTAAAGACTTTTAAACATTATCATCCTTAATGACTTAATTATTAGATCATAATTATGCATGTACCGTGCCTTGGGGCACGGCAGGAAGACACTTGTGCATGTTTGAAGAAGCAAATCCTGCTTGTAAAGCTCAGTGTGAGGGGAATCAGGGAATCCCCTTTCTTCAGCCTTGGAAAGAGATCTCTGGAATGATCTATTGCCAGAACCATATCTGGGTGTTGCCTTGGAATGAGCTAACAAGAGCGGTCCAAAACAGGACCATGAAGCAAGGCAACTGTGACTTACGGCAGAGGAGCAGAGATCCAGTACTCAAAACTTTGTCACTGCCTCTTTTATATTTAACAGTCGAGAAATATTCTTAGTTCTCAGTCGATGCTGAAAAAAATAAATTATTTCAAACCTGCTTATTGGATTAAAATCTGCTTTCTAATGTCTTTTAAGTAGCCTGAAAAGATTTTGCAACCTCTTCAGCTCTTTAAATTCATGTCTGCTTGAAGACTGTTACTGAAGATTTTCTGTCAAACTGAAGGAATCAGAACAGCTAGAATTTAAGATCTACATTTAGGTAGAGCACATTTCGGGGCTTTTTTTCAGTGTCTTAAAGCTTACTGAAAATTTGATATTAAGTTAACTATTATTGTTCTTAACATGTTACAGCAGGAATCTATTCCCAGAGAGTTTTTTAGTAATTAAGGTTTAATTTCCTCTGGACTCATGTCTGCCTGTTTTCTGTGCTTTTCATTTATTAATGTATTTTTATTTTTTTTTCTTTGAATAAGTAACTCCTGTTTCAGTATCTAAATAGTGTTCACTTTTTTAAATTGGGTTTTTTTCTATAAAATTTCTCCACGGTTAAAAGAATGATACAGCAGTTGATATGGACTTAAGAATAAGTATCTCATTATTTCACTTGGTTCTTGTCTTTCCCCTACTCTTTTAAGCAGGATAGGTTTGCTTTCTGTTCCCTGGTTGCCCTCCTGAGCTTGGATGATTTTGTTATGAATACCCTGGCCAAAAGACAGTGCTGGAGGCTTAAATTCATGGTATATTCATCTAATCCCAACGAGAGGGTAATTCCCAGATGGTTAAGGAGGTCTCTCCAAGCTCTTGTGACATTATAAAATAATCTAGTTAAAACCTTACATTTTATTTGGCCAAGTGAACTCTTCTCCTCTACACCACTGTGGGGTGGGGGATCCATCGCTACTGGTGGATCAAGCTTTCTGTGTTACCTGAACAGGAGTGCAGACTCCTACACTTGCAAGCAGGTGTGGGGGCAGCAGTCTCATCCATACAAAAATAAGTTTGCATTGGGTGTGAGACCAGCAGGCTCCAAGATGAATGAATGTCAGGGCACCCTCTGCCCTCTGAGAAGCCTTGATGGCACCTGGTCCTCTGAACCCTGATGTCTGCAGTGGATGGGCATTAGAGGTAAGTAGTTTGTTTCACACAGGTGACTGGCCAGAGGATGTTGGATCTGAAATGTTCATTGGATCTTGTATGCAGGCAGAGCTGGAGCAGCACAAACAACGTGGAGATGAAAACTCTGAAGGAGATTCAGTTAGCCAGGTCATCTTTTATTTTGTCTTCAATGGGAAATATATAGGGTGAGACTGACAAACTGTGTTTATGCTTACACATTACTGATAGTAATAGTATGTAATAAAAATAGGAAATGGTGGGGTTCTTGTAAAAACACAGAACTGCTTTTATAAATGTCAAAAAATCATCCTATTAGAGCTAGAGATGAACTTTGCAATATACACACTTTGAAGCATACATTTTCTTATCTAAACATATCAACATTTAACATTCATTTATTCTCCCCTGCTGATGTCAGGGAGCTAATTAGTCCTTTTATTGGCCTAGTATCTGTGAGTGTCAAAGCAGCAAAACAAAATATAAATAGTACCCATTTCATCCTCAAACTCTAAGTTGCACCAGAAGGGTTTTATTTTCATATTACTGAGCTGTTGTTACTCTAAAGTGTCCTCAGAGAGGTATAAGTCCTGAAATTAACTTTAAGGGCTTTGCTATAGCTGTGTGCACCCTTTTGGGCTTTCCCTGCAAGGAGAATTATGCTCAACCTTGTACTAGTTCTTTGACCATCTGCTGTGTATGTACATATTGCTCCAAGGATGTCACTTCAGGGTGCTACAGAAGTGAGTAGGTAAATCACCTGTAGAAAATAAAGGTGTAAATCCCTTTATTATCACTTTCTTGCTGTCCTACTTCCCACAATGTCATTTCAGTTTTCCTCGGACTTGTGACAAAATTTTCTGCCTCTGAACATTTTAACTTCTACTTCTCTGCCTGATTTCTCTGATAACTTAGCAGCCTTTATTTGTGAAAATATCTATATGAGGAGCAGAAGTCTCTGTTTTGGAGAAATTCTGGGTGAAAGCAGTTGTTCCCAAGACTTTTTAATGCTGACAGGTCCTAAAAAAGCTGCTTTGTGTTCAATGAAGACAGAAAGAGGCAGGGAGGGTGACTACAGGTATCTTTAAGCTGTCTTGTGTGGGGCTTAGTCTTGGAGTTCCTTGCTGGCCTTGAAGGGCAGAATGTTTTCCCAGTATCCTCTGGCTGTACCCGCTGGGTCAAGAGTCTGAGACTCTGGCACAGAAACTGTTCCCAGGGGGTTGTTTCTTCTTATTTCAAGACCACATCTCCTTGAGAGGACATCAGAACTAGGCAGCAAGAAAAATCTGAGCCCTGGAACTTGCCCAGGCACTTGAACTTGAGGGGTTCTGTATTGCATTTAACCAAGAACTCTTTTTAAGCAGAATGGATATGATTATAAAGTCCAGAAAAAGGCCAAAAGCTAATTGTATGTAGATGTAACTGCGAGTATTTATGTTGTTCTGTTCTGATAGACAAAGTTATGCCTACAGTTCCAGCAGCTGCTTATGGGAGCCTGTGGCAAATTCTAGCCTGGTGTCTGAAGTGCAAAGATGAAACTAATCTTACATTTTCCACTCCTGTCACAAAGTCTGCCTTACCTCAAAGAAGTGTTGTGATGAGATGGAAGAAGCTCTCCAGGAGCACTTGAAGGTGATTGTGTAGTAACGACTGCTTCAGAAAAATGTTCTTGCACAAATTTGCTTTAACTGTCCAGTACCATAACATATAGTTGCTTCTTGACCTCTGAGAATGCAACAGAATAAATGAGGATTTTCTCACGTAAAAGATGTTTCCTTGATGTCTTGTAGCTGCTCTTCTGCCACCATCCACTCAACAGTCACTTGAATTATATTGCTGTGAGGCTCTACAGGATGAGAAGAAAGCAAATGTTTGAAGTACAAGCTGTAATGTTGCTCTGCCATGTGGGCTTGCTCAAGACATTACTAGAGACTGCAAGGTTAAGGATGTTGATATCACCTGCAGTCACATCTTTCTCTTGAGAAATTCTGGGTTTGATGTGCATGGTACAACAAATGTCTGTTCAGTTACACAAGTTGGTGCAAGCTGTGCATACCTCAATTCTCAGGGTAATTTAGCAACAGTGCCACGTGTGCTGGAGAAAATGAGAACGTATTATTATTTTCTTCCTTACGAGAACCCATGAGTTCATCTGCTTTGCTTGCAACACCTTCATTAGTCTGGATACTCACTGTGCTTTGCAGTCACACTTCCCTTTCCTACTGCACAGTAGCTGAGGATGAAGCCTCTGACTGAATGTAGCCATTGAACTCTGGAGGGTGAATCCATCCTCCTGGTAACTGCTTCCTGCCTGGGCTTTGTGAACTGCTTCAGACCTGACTTGAACAGGTAGTGGTCCTCAGGTGTACCTGAACACCAGCCAGTGGTTCACTGTCAGTCTGGAGGCAAGAGCCTGGCTCCAGTCAGTGGTAGGTATGAAGGAAATCACCTGGTCAGAATTCCTTCTCTCCTTCCTCCTCTGGCTTCTGTTTCACCCATCCCCTACCTCCCCACCTTTTCCTTTCCCTTTCTTCTCCTTAACTGCAAGGCCTGTTTCATCTTTATGTTCAGCTTCTCCCACCTCTCCATAGAAAGAAATGAGAACTTATAAAATAAAAAGTGAAATAAAGGCTCATGAAAGCTATTACACACGTTTGTAATTAAAGTTTGATTATTGTTTCAGTTGTGCCCTCATTAACAGGTATGTAAGATGTGAAGGCAAGCAGACACAGAGCTCTCATTATTGAAGATAAATATGAATAACAGGAACCCAGAGAGAGCTCTTGCTCCCTGGATCAGGTATATCTATGTAGGTTAGACTTCTTAGAAGTTGTAGTCACACAAACAGACACAAAGGAAACACTGAAACAAAAGAATCACAAATTTCTTCACACTTGATATAAAGATATTGCTCAGCACAGCAGCCATCCCCCAGAGAGTTTTTCTGTCTTTCCATGCATTAGGCATTACGAATGTGAACTAGTGAAGGGTAACAAGGCAGCTGTGCTCTTCGTAAGGCCGAGGCAGAGCCTATTCAAAACCAGAGCATCTACATTCACTGTGTTTACACTTCTCAAAAGTTCAACAAACAGTATTTGTTTGTGATTTGTATCTGCCTTTTGCTGACAGTGCTCCTCCATTACCAAGGATGTCCCTCCCTGGAGCAGGGGAGGGTTGAGCCAGGGGATGCTGTGGAGAGCTGGCAATAAGCCTGCCCTTCAGCCAAGGGTGTGTTTGTGGCCTGTGTAGACATTCCCTGGTGAACTTTGAGCCAGCTAGATGAAGGTATGGATAGCAGCTCAGTCACTGCAGCCTGGAGCACAGTAGAGGCACCCAGTGGGATTTCCCCTCTCCCCCAGCCGGTTTTGCATCCTGCTGTGAGTTCCAGGTTTGCTGCAGCAAGTAGACAACTAAATGATCTAATTTAAGGGCAGCTAAAGGATAACCTGAGGAGATGAAGAAGTGTTTGACTGATGAGAGGGATGGCTCTGGATCTGGCTCTGTGGTGCTGTCCCCATCACTGTTCTAGCCCAGCTTTGGCAGGGACTTCTCATGCTCTGAATCTGAGATTCTGTGCATGGGATTTTCCTTTTTGTTTTCCTAAATTCTACAAATCCACTATAGGATTAGTGTGATGTTTCAAGCAATCTGCTATTTCACAGAAATTTCTGATGCCAGTAACCATTTTAATAAACATTGCTTTATTTCAAAAAAAATGTTTTTAATTTAATAATTACATGATAATGAGTTTAATAATGTGTACCAAGTGACCAGATTGCCATATAAATACTATGTCATGTGTGCTTTATTAAATCTAAGTAAGATTCTTGTTTGCAATATTTTATAAATTATCTCAATTTTTCTTTTTCTATGTACTTTTCAAGAAAACAAGTTCCTCTGCATATGGATTAGTTAGAGGCAATGTACAGATCTGCTTATGGAATCATCTTGAAAATACTTAATGGCCTTCACTGGGAATAAAGTTATTCTGAACACTGCCGTACTGAAACTTCCAATGGTGTGGAGTTTTCAAGTCTGAAGTAGCTGGTGAAACAATACTTTTTTTGAAGTAAAGGCTATGAACTGCCTTTATTTATCTCTAATTTCAACTTTGCAAACTGATCAGTTTCATTGGAGTTTGTTTAGGACGTATCCTCACAAACCTTCCCTGATCTGAGTAGTCCTATTGATTTATGGTATACTCTTGCATTAAAAGCCTGAAATATCACCCTTTGGTGTTTTGTTACATTTTTCCAAATGAATATTTTTTGTTTGTTTGTTTGTTTGAGGTGCTCCCTTTTAGTTTTTTTCTGGCTGATAGTGACACTAGTATGGGCCTATTTGCAGGTCAAAATTCTTTTCAGATTACTGAAGGAATTTACTGTCTCACCTGAAAGGATTTCAGCTTGAAGAACATGAGTTATTCAGCTTTGCTAGGAAATTCTTCTGTTCCTTGTGTGTGCATGCATGCAAGAAATGCACGAGTCAAATACGTAGCTGTTTCTTTGGTTTTAGTAATCTGTACTGGCCTTATTTCTCTTAATGTGGTGTGAAGTCCAAATTTAGAACCCTCAATGCATCATGGTGAGGAGTTCTAGCAAATAAACTGCACTTGGTTTGCATATTCTATCATAAAAGTACCAAGAAATTATGATTAATCCATTCATTCACCACGTTCTGGGTCATTTATGTGTTCTCTTCCATAACAAAAACAGAGAATAGGAATCAGTGATTCAGAGTTTCTGTGCAATGTATGTGAGGCTCTTACTTTGGAAGACTCATAGTTCAAATATTATTGAAAAAATCATACATAATGCTTGTAGATAAATAGATTTAATCTGGATTGTTCATCCATTTTGGTGTTGATCAATATTAGAAACAGATTGAACTAAACAAAATTTTAAGCTCTTCTTGCAAGGAGCTGACTCATTGCCACGATATTAATGTATTAGCTGCTTACCCAAAGGTGGCATATGTTTCAAATTTCAGTTCATTATGCAGTGTTTAGCATTGCTGATGTATGTGGAGCTGATTATTCAGCTACAAAAGTAATTGAAATAGTCATATAAATTTTATATATAAGCCCCTTTGTAGACAGTGTTAGATTTTAAAAGAAGTACAAACTCCAAACCCTACACAGAACTGAGCAGGTGGTTCTACAACAGCAAATAAAAGAAGAAACTAGAGCGTGTGTGTATTGTTAACTCATGTTCATAAATTAAATGAAAACAGAGGTGTCTGGCCAGACAGCAAGTCTGTTCACTGCTGTTGCAGGCAGACTGCAATATAATCTCACCATACTTCTGAGATTTGAGCTCTAACACAGAAGTATTTAAATTGTTCTCAAACACTAGGCAGGAAAAATCATAAGAAAGCTGTGTAAGGAATAGAACTGAGGTGATGCTGAAGGGAAAACTGATTCTTATCTGGAATTGAGGAGAGAGACAAGAACTATAGGGAATGGAATGAGCACAGTGATACAGATGGTGAAAACAGTTTCCCAGAAATTCATTATCTGAGTTGCTCTGTTGTCCTATCAGCTGGTGTCTCTTGCTTTGCTTTGCCTTTGCTTTCATTAACAGTTTTGAGGCAGCTTTAGAGTCCTCTGCCGTTAACAAGAGGGTTTTCTTTCGTTACTTGCTAGTCTTTGTGTCTGAGTCCTAAGGGAGAGACTAGCTACTTTTTGTGTTCTGCCTGCAGCATCTAACTTGCTCTTGTATAAACGAGCTTGATTCAGTGCCTGAGGGTCAGTGAAGTCTTCCTGCCAAAAAGCCCCCTGAAGTCAGAGGTGGGTGACCTTTTCTGATGAATGGTTTGCTCTGAGGAAGATAAAGGCCTGATCTTTCCAAATGCATTTGTAATTCAGAGCTGAATTTGGTAAGTAACAGCACTGAACTACAACATGGAGAAAATATTACTGAGGTGTTTCCCTCCAACATTTCCAAACCAAACAGCCTTAATTTTCTAATGCAAGACTGCTTAGAGCCCCTTTAGGGAAGTTTGTGGACATTTGGCACCAGCCTTACCAGGGAACAGAGCAGCTCATCCCTGAACTGTGCTGGAGACAGGCTGTGTAAGGATCCCACTTGCCAGGCATTAAGGCATGAGAGCAAATATTGCTTCTTGATTCTCCCGTGGTTCCCCGTCTGTGCTCCAAATGAACCCATAAATGAGAGGTGAGTATGGCCAGACACTCCCTCCAGTTAACTACAGGTCGATAGAAAGTTATTTTCACGTAGTCCAGAACCTACAGAGGTTATTTTTGGTTTGATCGCTTGCTCGGAAGCTGTGCATCCGAGGCTGAGGCATATCCATTTCTTTTAGCAGGCTTTCAGCTCCTGCAAGGAGATGGATATTAGTATCAGAAGCAAAACAGAGACAGTAAATGAGGTCAAGGTGACGGTACATAGGCATTAGATAATACAGTAATTTAAAATGAAGAATGAAATAGTTTAAAGAGTTTAAATTATAACCTATAGTACAGACACAGGATGACCCTTGTAGCATGGGGTGTGCAAAACTGTGTAAATATCTCTGGCAGCTGGGTGCAGGGGAGGTATGAGGGGGGGCAGCAGGTACACTGACAAAGAAGTTTTTTCATTCTCATTTCAAAGAGGTGAAATTCCTGATGTCCTTGTA
This sequence comes from Chamaea fasciata, assembly GCF_029207755.1. Taxonomy (NCBI): domain Eukaryota; kingdom Metazoa; phylum Chordata; class Aves; order Passeriformes; family Sylviidae; genus Chamaea; species Chamaea fasciata. The sequence continues at coordinate 99,395,782 of NW_027094087.1, read as the reverse complement.
CTAACCAGTGTGGGGTGGGTGGGGGAGGAAGCAAAACAAGAGAAATAGATTACTTTTAAAAAACCAGTGGGAAAAAACAAAGCTAAAAATAATAGAGTTATATATTTTTTAAAAAATCTAATGACAGTTAACAGACAACAACTGGAAAGACTAGATTAAAACAATTTTCTTGCTAAGGTCGATTTGTGGTCAGTACTGAAGAAGAAATTATTCAACCTAATGGTAGGCAGAGAAGTGTAACTTGTACTTAAGACAGCACTTGTCTGGATATCAAAGATAGGAAACAGGACTCTGAAGTACTATGAACTTGACTGTTTAATGTTAGCAACTGTGGAGTCTGATTCTGCAAACGTTAAAACATGCGAGAATGCAACTATTCTCCTGAACACAATACATATGAGTACAGCAATATAGATTTAACATGCGTAATTATCAGAGTCCTTGTCCCTGCTATAATTTTAAATTATTGACCTCTGGTTTTAAATCTCTGTTTGAAACTGCAGAAGTACACAGAGAAAATACATACTTATCTTGGAGCAGAAATGCTGGTTGTGTTTTGTTGCAATAAAAAGAGATTCTGTCCTTTTATATGTGTAGCTTCATAAGCTTTCTTTTAAAAAATCAAAATCTTGTCTGTTGTCAAAAACAGTTCTTAACTTTGCTTTTTAAAATTTATTCAGAAACCCTTATGACACATAAGATAGAACACATGAAAGAAAGTTAGTCTTTCTCTTTTCTTTTCCCTCCTTATTTTTTTCCTTTCAAAGAAGTAACATAAAATATGTGTGTGGTGTAAGAACGTGTGCTGAAGTTTCATGTTTCAGGTAATCTTCTTTAAAATAATGGGAGTCTAGATTGCATCAGTTAGTTTAAAAACTGCTATGCTATTGGTAGGAAGAAAATGGGATTTGAGCCAAAATTTGCCTGTGTTACTGCCAAAGTCTGTATCAGATTTAAGACACATGCTTCTGCAAGCTTCCATGAAGGTTGTGAAAAAAGTTTTCATACAGAGTTGGATTACAGCTCTCGGCTCAAAACACTGGCCATTACACTCCCATCTTAAAAGCCTGCTGTAACACAGGACACAGAATCGAGCAGATTTCTTACATTTTCTGGACCATAGATGGATTTTGTATGTCTCTTTGTGTCTTGATGGAAGATAAATTAACTTCATTACCTGGAATCCATACCTGATCGCTTGTGAGTGTGTATGTGTATGCATACAGATATATATCTATTTAAAACCTTATCATGATTTTATTTCAAGTGTATCTAAGATCTACTCTGAGAAATTACATTCTCTAGAGGAACTTACAATTGTTTTGAGCAGCAAAGAGACAGATATTTACTCTCAGATGTTGGAATCCTTTGTGAGTTTATGAGAGAAATTCTGGAAGCTTTTCTGTGTTGGTGGTAGAGAAATGTCTTTTGCAACAGACACTTCCAGCTGCACAACAACTACTGCGTAGTAACCTGTGGATTTTAAACATCAGAATGTACAAACCGTGGGCAACGGTGAATATTTTCATAGTTTCTTTTCTACATCTGCTGCAAGGATCTGACTATGAGAATGGATCTGTGAAGGTAGGTGAACTTTATTTATTGTGATTCTTAATAAATTTCTAGAATTAGCTACATTTACTGTGCAAGGTAGTGTGTTTCTTGCTTTTTCGGTAATGGGTTATTTTTTTTTTTCCTTTGGTGATGGTTTAGTTGCAGAGATGTTTAGCAGCCATAGAGGAAAATGAATCTACAAGGAATTTAAATCCATATTCTCTGTTTAGTATTTTATTACTTTTTTTACTAGGCATTAAGTACTCATTGTGTACTTTATTCTTGAGTTAAAATTTTAGTTTCAGTCATACAAAATAGATGAAAAATCTGAAAAAGAAGCACGAGTAAGAGTATTTAGAATATTTAGTAAATACACTTTTTTATTTCAGGTATTTATAATTGCAGGAATGAGTATGCTGGCATTGAAATTTTCCCTGTAAAAACACGTGTTCACCAGTTGTTCACTTGTTTGCCAGATATCAGAGAAACATGTTTCTTTTTCTTCATTAGAAAAAGTTATATGGAATTTTAAAATAAACAGCAACTAGTAATAGTAGAGCACATTGCCTGGAAATTAACTTTTCTCCTGAATATAGTATATGAAATTTACTATATTCCAAATTTAAGCTGAAGCCTCACCATGAGAGTAGGATTTTTCAGATCTGACTTTGAGACAATGTGAGAACATCCAGGACAATCATTTAAAAAAATCAGAACAAAAACTGGAACAAGTTTCTACACATGCAGTCTGTCCAAAAATGATTAATTCAGTGTGTGGTCCAGAACAAATTATTTGTTTTTCCCTAGCAGAGAAAAACAAGCTAATATTTTTGTTTTCACTGCAGAAAACCTGATTGCAAGCAATGACCACACACTAGTCTGTGAGTCTGCTGCACGCTGACCTGTGCTTTAGAAAAGAAATGCTAAGCTGTGTGCCTAATTGCAGACTGCTGTTGCCAGCCCAATAAGTCAGCCTTGGTGAGCAATGTGTGGCTCAGGATGACTGAAGCCTGCTGACTGTTCACAACTTTTTAATTTTCAACCTCAGCAATCAATTCTTTGAAGGCATTAGGACCAGAGTAATAAGCTTTGTTTAATGCATTAACTTTGTGCACTGTATGACAAATCACCGATTTTGTACTTGTAAGAATCACTATTTAAAATCAGAATGTGCTTTCTAATACAGAGTAGTAACAGAATTCTGTAATTGATAGGGGTGATAATTCTAGCCACATGTGGGATGCAAGTTTATTCAGCACAATCATAAAACCACTAGAAAGCCCTTTAATTATAAACTTTGAATCCATATCCACTTTTCCTAGAGTAAATGCAACGGCTCTTCTTGCTAGCTTATTCTGGTTTGCAGTTCATTTAAGTTCATTCACTGTGATAGGATTGTCCATCCGACATAGGTACAACTGTGATTATTTTCACTGAAATTTGGTTACCACTGTCAAGCAGCCAGCTTAGCCACAGGCTGCTGTTCTTGAAACAACTCACTGCGAGTTTCCAAGACTATCCTAAAGGAATCTTATAGGTCACACTCAAAAAAGTGTCCCACTCAAAAGGTACCACACTAAAATGCTTTATTTCACTTGCATTGACTGCTGATTGCCAAAAGGAAAAGACTGGCTTTCTGCTTGATCTGGCTCTATACCTCTGGTATGGACAGAGGTTTTTGGCTAAACCATTTGGTTATCTTTTAAAGTTTTACGTAGAGTGTTAGCTTTCTGGGTGGTTTTTCTCCTGTATGACCTGTGGGCTTCTGTGAGTGTACATATGTGGAAATACACCACAAAATGTCCTTCATCTTACAGTGTTGGATGGCACACAGGGTTATGACTTTTTTTACCATTTGCACCTCAATTTGAATTTGCAGTACACCAAAATGATGTGTTGCATTCAGTTACCCTTATTAAGGTGCATATACATTATTTTTTAAAAATTCTTTAAGCTCAACAGCATCATGGCCTGGATAAAACCCACAAGGCCAGATGCAGGTAAACACAACCAATGAGACCTAGGAAGGGTTAATCACCAGCAACCTGCTCTGCCCCGTTATATGAATCCAAGTTAGGTGAGCTCTGCCCAGGCCACCTGAAATTTTAAAACTGTTTATGATTTAAACCATCAGGTGGCATCAGTGTGGTATCATGCAATAGAGTTTCAGGGGGCTAAGCATTTAAATACTCTCTTTCCCCCTTCAAATATCCTGATAAAAGGTATGAATGTTAGAAAGCTTATATACAAGTTGCAGTGATTCAGCCTCAGTTGGCTTTTCCTAACACTTCAAAAACTCCATCCTCTTCTGAGCACATGAATCCCTTTTCCCCACCATGTACATGCATTCCTTGCCTACCAGAGCTCTTCCTTCCTCTCTCCGTTCCCAACCTGTTCTACTCCCAGCACCTGACCTGTGTTCCCTCGCCTCCAGGACTCAGGGACTCACTTTTCTAATTGGTCTCTTGTTTGTGCTATCCAAGTGCCACCCTCCTTCCCACTTGCTTCCTCCTGGGTGGGGACATCCTTCTTCTCTCACAGACCCTCAGGAGCTTTGTCCAAGTTCCTCAGAGATAGCCCTAATGGACACTTTTGTTTTCCAGTCATATCTGACCATGGTTCCTCCATTCCCTTCTCCATCCATAGCTTCCTTCTTTGTCCCTGTTGTTTTAACTTCCCCAGCTTTCCTTTTCCTGACCCATTTCTTGTTCTGATCTCCAAAGATGATCTCAGCCTCCTTGGCCAGGTCTTGCCCTCCTCCATGAGTACTCATCTCCTTCACCTCCCACAGGCAAATTCAGCAGCTTCCTGTCCCTGGATGCCAGATCCCTGTGGCCTGAGGGGGAAGAAGGGCAGGTCCTGTGCTCTCAGCCCCATAGGCTGGACCTGCACCCATGGGTGGCCTGCACCTATGTCCTGCTCTGCTCCTGAATGGACTGGAACCAGCACAGGACCTGACTGCTGCAAAGCCCTGGGAGGGCTATGCTGCTGTTCTACTCATTCACATCTGGGTGGATTTTTTTCAAAGATAGTAGTAGACACATCTGAACCAAAAAAGGGCTCCTCAGGTGTCAAAAATTCTCATCTGCGATTCACAGTAGGGAAACAGAAAATTTTTTTTGCGTGGAAAAGGAGGAACTTCATCCTCCACCATGGTCCAACCATTTTGACAGAGAGAGCAAAAAAGTTATTAAAATTATTTTGAGGCAGACATCTGGTATGGAAAGTTTCAGCCTGAACATTGAATGTCTGGCAGTCAGAAACCCAACTGGAGCACAGGCTCATGGTGGGAAGCTGTGGGCAGCCTCAGACAGGGGCAGCACAGCCACACAGGTGTCCAGTAGGGCTTGGCTCCAGAGCTGAACTGATGTCAAGGTTGGCCCTTGCCCTCCAGTGGCTTGGTTCACGATGCCAACCTAACATATGAAGTCCTCATAGAAGATTTCAATGTGGGTTTTCTGAAGACTCAGAATTTTTTTTTTTTTTTTTTTTTTTTTTTTTTTTTTTTTTTTTGTCAGGAAATGCTTTAAAAATTCCTTATTGAAGTTCTTGTCCCAACAGTCTCTTACATTTTGGAAACCCTCAGCTAGAGAACCGCAAATTTCACTGTCTCTCTTCTGTCTCTCCCCCTCAAACTTTTTCCTCTCATAGAGCAACAGCAGACATAAACTACTTTTTCCAGAATTTTAAAATTAGATGTGAAGAGCTATGTCCTATATTCATCAGAACTGAGGCAAATTTTTTGCCAAGAAAAGCCAACAATCCATCAGACCTGCTTCTGTCTTCCAACACTGAAACTGCCTTTCCAATGAGGCTGCAAGTTTTGATCTCGGAGAATGAAAATCTCATTGCTTTCCTCCTTAATTCTGCTGCTTCACATTATAAATAAAGTGTTGGGGGACAGGCAAGAGAAAGGAACAAGTGGTCACTTCCAAGTTTAACAGACTCAGAGCCTTTTCCTTTTGCAGAGATGTTCTCCCCATGTTGAACCCTCCTTTGGTTTTGTTAGAAAGAAACCCGCAGTGGATAGGCCTGAGGAGTGTCCCTGAACTATAATGCTGCTTTCTGATCAAAAGACCGAGAGGTTAGGTGGGCTTAGCTGCAAGGTAAACATGGCTACTCTCTGTTACGTGCACTCCTTTTCCACAGCTAAATCTTTTTTACTTCTGCACTAAACATTGTTAAAGCCTCGAGTGGTGATTTTTGCTCAAACAGACCTTCTTAATCTCCTCCTGTCACTGTGAACTGCACAGAGCGGGAAGACACTCTCCAAACACAGCTGGTACATAGTCCCTGTCCACTGGTGAGAGGGAAGCAGCACTTCCCCACCCTCCTGAGTCCCTGGACCACCTAAGTGGAGAATGCCTTGCCCTTGGGAAGGCATGGAAATACTGGAGAGCCATCACGCCATGGGCGGAAGAAATCAGGAAGCTCTTTACATCTCCTTTCCGAGAGCCAGCTGCAGTCTGTCTGTCTGTACAACTGAAACAGAGCTCTGTGAAGAAGCCTGAGCAGCAGAACTGGCTGTAAGATTGTGCCCCTGTAATTATAAATGACACTGTTTCTCAGACAAACCTACACAGCTTTCTAAAATCTGCTTGCAAATGTTGCTCACTTTCTAGAAAAGTTAGATTCTAACAAATCTTCCATGTCATGGGATCTCTTCCTCAAAGGCAGCTCCTGAAATTCCAGCAGACTGCTCGACTGATAGAAAAAGCAACTTGAAATGTCATTGGGAACAATTCCTCTGTTTAAACTAGGCTTTTCATCCTTAAATCCAGCTTCCTTTCAAAGTTAGGAAACACTTCTAAACAAATATTATGAGATTGCGGTTTTCAGAAGCATTTCGTTCTCCCAGTTTTGTCTGCTGCATTTGATTCTCTGTGATTACCATCTCTGACAGGCATGATGAGCCAAAAATGTGTGAAAATATACTCACAGCATTCCTGCAGAAATGATTGTGTTTTTCCTTCAGAAGTGAGAAGCTATCAGAGAAGTTGTGAGGAAAGCCAATTTGTTCTGACTTATCTGCTACTGTCTTGACAAGGTGCACTGGAGGCAAACAGAACAATCCTGTATTGTTATCACGCCACACAGCATCTGTCCTTGGCTCTTATCAGTTTGGAAAGGCAACTACTAACATGCTGCTACTTTATAAAGAACAGTTCTGGCTCATGAGAAATAGCAAAAAAATCCCTCCCAGGTGCTGATCCAATCCAGTTCATCTCAGCTAGGCTTTTAATGTCTGAGGATAGAGCAGAGCTTGGAACAGTACACCAGGCTGTGTAGATTAATCAGATGCAGCATTACAGAAATCCAATTATCAGCTGTTTGAAATTAAGCGCTAATCAAACTTTGCCATCAGTTGTAGCTCCCATCTGAAAGTCTGTGAAACCAAGGAGAGGCAAGAAGGCAGGTTGAGAGGACAGAGAGCCATCCTTTTAGTAATTAGTGGTCTGAAAGCAACCAAAACAAGCTGTCAGCTCAGGCTCAGCAAGGACTGCTTGTTTCTGTTTTCTGCAGCTTACTGGTGCTTTCTCCCTACAGGCATTTGGGTTTTTATAACCCATGGTGTGGTGGTATCAATGTAGGTTCTCACAGCAGGCAAGCAGAGATAAGATATGCCTGAAAACAGGAAAAATGGTGCAAATTCCAGCTTGTGAGACCTCTGCCATGGTGTCTGCAGTTTTTGTTCTGATCAACACTGCTGCTATTCCAGACAAGGTTTACTTGTGTCTTATCTCCTGTGGACACCATTCTGGCATTTGGGAAAAATAAAGAAGGTACAGTTGTTGTAGGTGATAACTCATTAATTCTTATTCCCACAAAAAAAAACCCCAAAAACCACAAAAAAACCAAAAAAACAAACAAACAAACAAAAAACCAAACCCCCCCAAAACCCAAAAAAAGCAACCAACCAAACAAACAAAAAAACCAAAAAAAGCAAACAGACAAACAAAAAAACCCCAAAAACCACCACCACAACAACCTTGTATACTACTTTTTATAGTTATCCCACAATGGGATCTGTGATTCTTTTAGGCCTTTCTCTCAGGGCAAGTAAGTTCAGTTACAAAACTGGCCTTTGCCCTTTCTTGGACTTGGCTTTGAGACCATTTTGCTGAGGGGGAAAAAATGACCTGAGCTATGCTGCTGCAGGGAAGTAAATCTGATATGGTAACTTTCCTACAGAAACACTTCTTCCTGAGAAATTTCTTACTCCTCTCACTATGTGCCATTCCCTTACCTACTTCTCCACCTGCATCCTACCTCCCCAGCATGCTTTGCAAATCGTGGTACATCTTGCTGGGACCTGAGGAATGGAAACAAAATGCTGAGTGGCCTCACTACAGCTGCACAGACCCCTTTTGCCCACGGGAAAACCAAACAGAATTTTTTTTTTTTAATGTCCTGGTGAAAGAGTGAAAAATGGGCTTCTGCACCAATGAACAGCAGAAAAATTGCACAGGCTATTTTAGCTTTCTTGCATTAAGAAAAAAATCAGCTTCCTTTGCGAAGGACGTGGTTTTTTTATATTTTTTTGCCCAAATGTGATTTGACCGCTCAGCTGGTGGTAGGACGCCATCTAGGGTCCTTCTGCTCCCACAAAGTTGTACTGAGCACAAACAACGTGGAGTTGGACTCCTGGGATTTGGCAATCCAGTGTGGGCACCACAGGAATGGGTTCAGAAAGGGGTGACCGCCCTCCTCACTCTTGGGATGTCAGGATGGGTTTTCCTGAGCCATGCTTTCCTGGGAAGCAGGCTGTGTTGGCCTTGACAATTCACAGTCACTGACTGCAGTGTGGTCACTGTTCGAGTGCAGCTGGGGAGGGAATTCTATTTGAGTCACAGTGAATTGCAAAAAAAGTTGCATCATGTTACTATATCGTATGTCACTTTGCACATAGAGAATGTGCCACAAAGACAGGGAAAAGGTTTCACTTTAATTAGCAGCATGACTCAGAAACCATGTTAGGATACTTTTCTGAATTGCTAGGGAAATATTACTCAAGAAAAACTACAATTCCAGGAAAATGTGTGCATGTGATTGGGGTAACATAAGTTCATTCAGTGTTGGCAATGGCTTTGCTTTGTGAGTGACATTTTGAAACCCAAATGTCCAATTGGCTAGTCATACTTCCAAAACATTTATTAAAGTGTCTTGGGGGAAAACCCAAAAACCAATGAAGGCACTAACTAAAGAACCCTTCATCACAATAAAAAATACTTTCAAATATTAAAAGAATACATAGTCATCTGACTTCATGCAGGTCTCTCTTACTGAGCTGTTCCAAACTCACTCTCCAAATCCCAGTGACTTCCAAAGAATGGACAAATATCAAGAGACAGTGACTACAGCCTGGACACGCTCTTTGTAAACACATTTAATATGCTATTTTTGATGTGTGCACCCTGTCATAGTGTTGGGCCAGCACCTAACCTGGTGTGCAGTGAAGTAATAATATTCTAGCTGACCTCTGTATTGAGCAGCACTTCTGCCTCAACACATTGCAGGAATGCAAGACCATAGGAACAAGCATATAAGCAGAAACTCAGAAAATGAACTATAAGACTCCCAACATTGTCAGTAGAATTTAGAATATATCAGTGAGTTATCACACTGGATATTTATGACAAATCACCTATGTTTTTTCACTTACCAAACGAATGTACTTTGCATGACCACTGTAGGAGGGACCTTAAGGTAAACTCTCAATGTAGTTGACTAGGCTTGAACGGGAAGTCCATACCTTAGCAGGCCAACTCTTTCATCTACCACTCCAGTTTTCATCTACCACATCCATCACTGCCAGCAAACTGATGCCCAGTGGATGTTGTTACCTTCAAAATCACACTTGGAGGTTGTGTCCCATGAGAGCCAAAAGACCTGGCTGTGGGAAGGAGTATCTTTTCAATGAGAGTTCTAGCTGATACACAAAATGTTTACTGGCTGAAAAAAGGTGCCTTGTTTTTGGTATAAAGACTTAACTGGCTAAAAGTATATAGTTCTCAGAGGTATTTTGATAAAATATTATCAGCCTCTGCTTTGGACATGAAAAATTGTATGAAATATTCTGAGATTCATGCTTCCACAAAACCGTGTCCAATTCTGATGTTTTCAGTCATTTGCCTTCAATATTTTGGTTTATTCAAGAGAGAAGACAGCAACCAAAATGTCTCATCTCCAAGGATTTTCATAATGTAAGCATGCTACCAAAGTGCAAGAAGTCTGATTTGTTTGCTGTAGCACCACAAAAGATGTATTCTAGTTCAAAAGGCCATTCAAAATATAAAACATCTGTTCTTTTGACACCACAGAGAAGTTAATATGATTTACTCGTGAAAACAGATAATTTTCAGCTAAAGTAAAAGCTGTTTTATCATCACCTTGTCCACCAAGTTTAGAAAATGGGTAATTAGGTCTCCTTCTTCAGTGGAGGTTAAACTTGAGACCAAGAAGACAGACTCTAAAGAAGGAGTGTCTGGAGGAAGCTTTTTACCACATTGAACATGAGGTGGAGCAGTCCGGAGCTTCCTCCTCCTCTGTTTTTGTGTCTCAGTCAGATGATGTACTGACAAGGTTTTAACAAAAGAGGCCCTCAAAAGTCCCAAATGTATCAGTGAGAAATGTGACTGAGGTCAATGTCTCCCTGTCAGCACTCTGCCACCTCATACAACACCTGGCCACACTGTTAGTTTGACTTTCTCTGTTCCTCCCAAACCCATAAGTAACATATCTGTCTGTCCTTATTTCCTTGCTCTGGGAGCTCTTCACTGCTCTTCTTACAGGCCACAGGGCTCCATGCAGTTTCTCTTCCAGCAGCCATGGCACACAGGACTTCAGGAGGGAGTGCTGTGATCACACAGTCACCCTCTCCTGAGAGGATGCACAGACAAGGCCAACATTTTCTAACTCTCAAGGCAGACTGCAGAGAGGTTTTGCACAGATTGTGGGTGAGGGAAGCAAAATTTTCCTGTGCCTGTTCTTCATCCTTGAGCTTTTTCAGGGAAAAAGGTCTGTCCCTTTGCATGTTTTTTGCTATATTGGACAATATAGCTGTATTCTTTCAATACAGCTCTCACTGGAGAAAACACCCTTTTTAAAAAGTGATAGCTGGAAATTTGTCTCACAGGGCCTAAACTTGTCCCCACTATAAACAGAATGCCCCTTCAGATTATTAATGCTGTAACTGTGATGATCAAATGAATGCTCAGTCTGGACAAGGCGTGCACTGAGAGAGATGAAACATTTTTAGAAGAGATTTGAGTATTTGTTTACAACATTTTGAGGGTGGAGTGAAGTACTGCATGCTCCTGAAATTTCATCCATGCTTCTGAGATGACAAAGACTGTAATAGCCGCATAAAAATCCCATGACAAGCCCATCATGTTTCAGAGAAAAAATTTAGTAGGAAGTCAAAATATCTAATTGTTCTGTGATCATATTCACTATAATAAAAAATAGCTTATTTGTGCACTAATAATGTACAATAATGCTTCCAGAGGGAATATAGTCAGGGATGCATCTTCATATACCAGAAGTTCATAGCTGACAGAGAATCAAAAATATGATTTTACTGGAGCTGTTGAAAAGTAAATGCCCTTTCTCTCCTCAGAAATGAAATACAGTGTGATGATAAAATTACTGCATGCTAATATGTGTCAGACATGTGGCAGAGTTAGATGCCTCATGATAGATATTTATGGGGTGATGCAGTTGCTTGTTGATAGGGCAGTAAGTCACTCCTCCAAGCCTCATGTTTTCAAACTGCAGAAGATTCTCTCACTGTTTTATTACCTGTTATGCAACACCCCAAGGATACAAGATGCTGCATTATAGACAATATTTGTTATGACAAAATTTGGTAATGCTTGAGCCCCTGCTACCTAAAAATCATGGCCTGTCACTCTAAGCAACATCTTCAGTGTTTCCTTGGTACCCCCTCTGGATGAATGCCTTCCTCTTTTCTCATATCTTTTGCTTTGGCTATAGACACCAGGTTAGGTATCATATCTTAATTTCATGTTTTTACCTGACTCCAGGTAAAATGACAGGAGGTACAATAATGCAAAAAATACTACTAATAATGATGAAAACCCTCAAAAGAGTTCTTGCTGCACAAAAAACTCCACACAAGCTTGTTATTCTTACCAGGAAAAAATAGTTCTTTGTGTTGGAGTCATAATGGCAGGAGCTGCTTCATTTTCCTGCCAAGAGAGAACCAAACGTTTCCGCGGGAACTCCCTTGCAGTTCCTTGGCCACATCAGCTCACAGTCTGTGTGCTGTGAGCCAGAGCTGGCTGGGCAACTGCACCGTGGCTTTGGGGCAGTGAATGGAGTGCTTTCCTCTGCCAGTGCTGGCCTTCAGCCCCTCCCAGCTCCTTCTGACCCTGGTGCAGTTGCACTTCCTGAGTGGTTATATTTGTGTACCTCATAAATTTCTTGTGCTTTAGATTAGGAGAGGTTTTTTAAATCTCATTTGACTACTCTCAGTTGAGTGGGATTCAGGTCCCCTCACTACAGCTGAACTGTGATCTGCCAATTCATCCTTCACAATCAGTGTAGAGAAAGAGTGCATTTTGGAGGCACAGTTAATTCAACAAGCTTTAGAATGGGATGAATGTTCACCCAGTGGCCCTATTTTTCTCTGTTATCCATGACAGGAGTCTCAGATAAATAGTTGTTATTCATTCAGGTGAATAGAATCATAGAATCTGATTATTTTTTATTTTTGATAATTGTGGGGTGGCAGCAAGCTGTAGGCACTCTATCTCCACAAGATGAGCCTGCAACTATAGTCAGTTTATACACTGTGGTAAAATCACCTTGGGGAACACATCGTGGAAGATAAAAGGAGGTTGTTTTCACGTGTAGCACACATAGATGCAAAATTTCTTGGTCCTTTCTTGTGGTGATGAATCATCTACCTAGTATTTAAACTAGTTTGAATCTAGTTCTGAGATTAGCCTTCAGGCAGCACTGGAACAGGGGGAATTCACCTTCTGGTTGCATCAGGTCTTTGTCTTCTACATAACTTCTCTTGAACAGAATGCAGTTTCTGCAGCTGCATAAAGCACACAACACTGACATAAAGGTTCAAAACACCCTCTCATGCTGCCAGTACTCTTTGTGTTCAGGAGCCCTCATTTTGAGACAAAACTTCCACCCCACAGATTGGTTGGTTTTGAAAGCTTTAGTCTGACCTTATCTTAAGCCTGTTTGGCCAAGTTTGTGATACAATGGCATTAAGAGAATCATCACTGTGCTATGCAGCTACAATCTGCTTTCGCTTGCAAGATAAATCTATTAAGTTCTTTCTACTGCTCAGCTGCTGAGAGAATGGATCAAAAAACAGTGCAAGGTTATCAAGAGGTTCCTTAATCATTTGTCCTGGACCCAGATACAGTGGTAATGTTGAAAATTTCCATTGCTATTTATGCAGTACTTGCCACGATAGCGTCTGTGACCCTAACTCAGAAAAACGTTCCTTATCAGGAGAATTCTTACTCTTGTTTAGCTTTAAGCAGAGGTTTATGTCCTACTGTAGAGAAAGACTGTGAGGCTGGGGCTTAAGGAAAGTAATCATATGTGTAAAGCTTTCAGGATGTATTTCCTGGGTCAGTGAGCGTGCTTGAGTACAGAGGGAAATGCAGGCAGATTGAGCAAAATATAGATTTAAATAAATTTTTATTTTTGCCTTCTCATGCACACAAAATATTATTCATCTGCATCAAGGTAGATCATTCATGCAGCTGTTTTCTTAAATACAACTTCACATGTTTTTGTGCTTTATGTCCTCAAGTACATTTAGCACCATAGCAGGCCTTTTTTTTTACTGCTGTACTCCACATCTTTCCTCTGTTGTCCAAAATGCCTCCAGGAGGTCTTGAAACACAGCATTAATGCTGCTGAAAAGAGCAGCACATGCCAAGAAAAAAAATGGAGTTCTGCAAGGGTGTATTCTGATGACTTTCTTAGACGTAGTTTTGATTTCTTTTTTCCTAAGCAAGAAATCTAGAAGCTTGTCAAGGATGGAGAAAAGGTGCAAAGTGCAGAGCTGCAGCCCCTGATAGGGTACGGTCAATCCTAATACTCAAGAAAGAGCTCAGTTTGAACAGTGCAGGCTGTCTGTGGGATTGTGCCTCTGTGTGACACGATGCATAAAGCTAAACATTGGACAAGCATAAATCAGTGGGGAAATGAACTCAGTGCCTGATTTTAGTCAGTGTCCGAGGGGGGAAAGGCCACTGAATGTATCACTGCTTTTTCTCTTGTTACTTTCCAATGCTGACTACTTTTAGGGTTTTTCTGGCATCTAAGATTACTAGGAAGAAGTTAGATAGCCCATTATGGTTTCTTTTGGAAGGACAAGAGTTGTAATTATCCAAAAATCACAATACTAACTCGTGTTATCATTTCCTGATGATTGTTCATAGCCAAACTAGAGGAAAACAGATATTCCTCTTTGAATTGAAGAATAATTTTGGAACGTATGAGAGGTCAGTGTTTTAAAAAATATGCAGCTTCAGTTAATTATGAATCTGGTTTTTATCTTGGGGTATGGGATCCATTTTTAGATAAGGTACTTAGAAAAATGACATTAAGAGCAGCAGCAAGCTGAGGAGGTAAGAATGAACTACTTAAACCTGCTACATTGATATTTGTTATGGATAAATTCTACTCAAACGTTTCTCACAGGGAGTACCATCTCTTTGGTGGACTATGGGGTGTACATTGATGGGTACTGAAAGTTTAGGACATTTAGAGCTTTTCAGTGATATGGGTCCACAGGTAGTTTTTTCATTTTGGGAGCGAGGAAATGACATTTCCATGGTCATTTCCCAATGACTCCTTGTCTAATTTGTTTTTCTCTCAAGTCTTAATGAATATTTTAAGCTTCCTTGGGCCAGAGTGGATGATTTTGCTCCCTATGTGTACCATGCCAAGTGCAGTGAAGTTCTGCTCCATGTCTTGGTTGCAACCATTACAACCACCAACTTCCACAATAGTGACAGCTCACCTCAGCTGACTGCTAAAGTCTGTGTCAATGTAAAGGAAAGTTGGATGAGGGCGTGGAAGGGAAAAAAAAAAATCAAGGTTCCTCTGAACCAGGAGGCTGAGCAGCTCAGCCTGAGATAGGTTTCACTAGACTCCCACCTAGCAAAATATGGGGAAAGAAGTGAAAATAAACCTAAAAGCACAGTGGGATCCAAACAGTTCAAGATGTTGAGAGTGGTGTGGAGAATGGGAGGGGAATGTGTAAGGAAGGAATGTGAGAATCAGAGAAAGACTGAAAAAGGGAGGGATATCTGAAAAATGGGAAACAGCATGTGCAGATGGCTACAGTCAGGAGAAACAGACTGTAAATGGTTCTGTTCCTCTTTTGCTTTATGTGAGGAGCTGGATCTCCCAGAAATGTCAGTGAAGTGTCAGTCTGACATCTACGTATCTTTCCTCTGCTCTGTGGCTGAGTGAAGAGCTCCCCTCCTGTTCGAATGCTAGTTTTAACTGCTTTCCACTTGCTATGAAGGTGAGAGGGCATAAAGTCCTAAATCACATGACAGGTAAGTGTGGGACTCTGTTGAATCTAACACTCTCCTCCAGTTTCACATTTTGAAAGATTTATTCACATTTCTGCCCAAAGCTGCACTCTTCTAAGTAGGTCTTTTCAGTCAGCCAGAGTATGTCTATATCTAAACAGAGCTTGAATTTAAACAGCAGTATATGAAAGAACTCTCCAAGCCTGCGTGGTGCCCTATGGCACTTCATCCATGGTATTGTCTGAGACCATAAGAGGTTCTGCGGTTTTATTTGGTGCAGTCCTTTTCAAAATAGTATGACCAGAATTGAATGCTTTGGAAAGATTTCATGACAGTGCTCTATTTGGTGCAACTGTGCAGTAGGAAGAGGGTGGCCAGCAGAAGCAGTTCAGGCTGTAGGGCTTTGTCCTGCTGTTGGAGCTGATGCACCTTCTACACTTTTCATTTTTTAAGCTTTTACTTTTGAATGCTTTTTTTGTTGTGGACAGCCACCTCTGTGGTCAAAGTATATTATGATGAGGATGCCCTGGTTGCTTAACTGTCTGCTGTGTGCTCTAGCAAGCTTTTAGATATCTATCAACGTTTTAGATAAGAGAATTGTAGTAGTCTGAAACAAATCAAAAGAAACACATAAGGGGCTTTTCACTGTTCCAGTTTTGAGACTTAGCAAGATTGCAACAAAATTTGGTGCTTCTCTTTAGATGTCTTATACCTCAGATAGCTGTGTTGAGATATGTTTGACCAAAGATCTACCATACTGATATCTCTTGTGATCTGGTGAGCCTGGCCTTGCTGGTCACCCAGCAAAAAGACTTTCAGCGTGATTTCAAATGAATCATGCTCTAAAAGTGTCTATATTTCTCTGTCTTTGCTACAGAAGGAGCTCAGGGCAACCACCTCACAAACAAAATAGATGTTCCCACTGTAAAATCCAAGAACTATCTGAGATTCAGACCTGCCTTAAACACCAGCAGTGCCTTCAGCTCACCATCTGGCCTAGTGTCAGCAAGGCTCAGAGGCAAAGACTATACTTTATCTCAATGCTGTTGTTATGGGAAAGGACACCAGGAAATTCTGTACTGGACAGGGAATCTTGTGAAGAAGTTAGATAGTCAGCTGTGAAATCTGATCCTCTAGGAAGTAGTCAAATATAAGAAGCAGGAATACAATTATTCCTGTGTTATCATGGTAGGCAACAGGCAATCCCACCAAGCTGCAGAGCTTGGATAGGTGTCAGGAAACATGATGAGAGAAGGGGCAACAGATTCCCTTCACGGTTGAATAGCTTAAGCAGTGTTGAGCAGAGTTGGATCCAACCGAGAAGTGCTAACTCTGTGTGAGTTTTGGATGGTCATGATTAGGTTAATCAGGATACATTTCTAATGACAATTACACAATGAGCACTGCTCCTTCCATTTCCTTTGACCATACCCTCCAATTTCCAAAATATGGAAAGGAGTAAGAGAAGAAACAACCATACATGGGCAGGTTTTGTTAGTACCACTATTATGCATCAATATCAGAGGTGGTTTTTTTTGTCAGGGTTCAAGTCCTATTGGAGATGCATTTTTGGTATAGAAATGACCTCTGCTAATGACCCTTCTATACAACAGTACTTGTGATGGCACAAAGTTTGTTAATTTCAATGTATTGTGTCCACATCATGGAATTTGTATACCTTTAAAAATTAAAAAGTCCTTAAAACAGTAAAAATTCTTGCTTTGGATAAAATCAGTGATCTTTGCTTACCATGAGGAGGCGTTGCTACTTTTCCTGTACTCTTTCATCTAAGGTTTAAACCTTATTTTGCTCATATAATAATCAGGTCTTGGTTAAGTGGTGAACACAATGATGGAGTTGGGTTGATGGTTGGACATGATAAACTTAGAGGACTTTTCCAACCTTAACAGTTCTAGGATTCTATGGCTAATAAGACCTCTTGATACAGGAGTACAAGAAACTGAGAAGCTAGTCATCTCAAACTGCTGACTCTTACAAGAAGTGCAGGGATACATCTGAGTTCCAGAAAGCTATCATCTCATTTTACAGGTTCTCTGTAAATTCAGTCTCATTTAGAAGCCTTGGATGCTGATTCAGCTAGAACATATTTTGTACCGCAAAGAGAGAGAGGAAAAAAGTTAATGCTTAATAGATTTCAGTTTTGATATCTTTGGTCCCATTACCATGCCAGTGCTGGTCCTACACTCACATGTTTTGCAAGACCAAGGAGACACTTTGTGAATGGGAGTGAACATATGCTGTGGTTCTTAGAACAAATAAGTCTTGACACATTGACCTCAAGATGAATTTCAGCTTTCCTGGATCAGCAAAATTCTGGGTATCTTGTTTGTAAAACTGTCTAGAAATTCAGTTACTGGTGCTAAGTATTCACATTCCTTCTGAGCTATTTTTTCATAAGTGTTGAGATGGGGTTTCCAGTTTTTACCACATATGAAATGCATGAGAAATCATTTACCTATGAAGCAGACGTCTCTATAACGAAATATGGCAACTTGCTAGAGCACAATATAATGTTCTGTAGGGGCATAAAAGGAGAGAAAACAACTTTTTCTCAGTTAACTACTTAAGGAATTTAAGGTCAGTGGAAGGTAATTACCCAAAAATTAACTTGGCCCATGTGTCCAGGCTAACATCTGTATTGTTGCAAAATAAATGCCACAGATGTCTTTATAACAAGTAACAGATGCACTCAGTTCTTAGATTTCAGATCTCATCTAAAAATCTTCCTGTTATAGGTGGCCCTTTCCCTCACCTCTTCCCCAGCCCTCTACAGAGCACTGGCTTGCTACTGGTTCAGACTGCTGTCTGCTATACACCTCATTGACAGCCTCTTGTACTATAGCTTTGCTTTAAAGAGCTGGAATTTTATTTATGACAGCTGGCACTGCAGCCCTTTGTTTGCAAGTCAAAAAACACAGTTCACTGACCAGAGTACAGCTGAAAGAGCACCAGCCCAGTGCAACACAGACATTTACAAAGATAACCTCTTACTTGTGCTGCAGACAATGTTTTCAGCAGATCTGGTGAGTCAGTGGAAATAAATACTCAGTGCCTTGATAAAGGCACAAACACAGATGTCAGAAAGCAGCGGCCAAAGAAAGCAGTATTGTTACAGGATGCTGTGCAATAGTAAGTGTTAAACAGCTATTTTAAAAGTGAATATTAACTTCAAACTGATGGTACATATCCTTTGTAGGGAGTTTTCTACAAAGGAAGTAGAGTGGTCATGAACATCACATAGGTAGAAAATGCAGTGACGGTGCTAATGCTGCTACACAGTCACAGCTCTGAGGCTGGACACAGGCATGACCCAAGTGTAGTCACAATGGGAGATGGCAGATGCAACCTGCACTTTGCAGCGTGTTGAATGATGTACTTGCCTGCCATATGGATGGGCCCTGGAACTTAGTGCAGCTTCCAGCTCTATCAGCTGACCCTGAAGTGGTGTCTCTTGGCTGGAACCAGAATTTTGACATCTGAGGTGGCTTGTTGCAGAGGCACATGGGCTGGGCTCACCAGCTGAACTGATTCAGGTTACCTGTAGCATGACCTGGGATTCACTCTGGCATCACTGGCCACTCAGGCACAGCAGTGATGTGATCAATGTCTACCATGTCCCCTGGAGACCAGGGATACAATAAAGTCTGCATTAGTCAAGTAGTTCTGAGGGCTGTGATGAAGAGGGTGAAGATTTGGGTATTTCCCCTTCCAAACCTACATGGACACAAATCCTGCAGATAAGTCTGGTGCTGGGCACTCTCAAGGCCTGGGACATCTCTGTGTGCTGCTGTTTTCCCAGGTACACTCGGATGTCCTCAGTAATGTGCTGTCTTTTGGTACAAGTGCTCCATGTGCTGCACTGGGGGCAGGCTTTAAAGTACTAGCTCTCTGACTTCCCTCTTTCCTTCCAGAGGACATCTCTGTCAGCATTGGAGAGGTCAGAACAGCAAATTAGGAGAGCATCCAGCCTGGAAGAGCTGCTTCACATCACTCACTCTGAGGACTGGAAGCTGTGGAAATGCAGGCTAAAGCTCAAGAGCCTGGCCAACTTAGACTCCCGCTCTGCGTCACATCGCTCTACCAGATTTGCTGCTGCTTTCTATGATATTGACACACTCAAAGGTAGGTGCATGTTTCTGGCCAAGTCTAATCTCAGCTTCAGGACCCTTCCCTGATTCTTTTGCAGTGAACTGTGAAGTAAGTAAGGGAGAATATACCCATACTGGAAATAACAGGGCATTATTGGAAAATGACTTTGTATGAAAAAGGGTCAGACAACAGCCTGAGTACACCTCCCTGTTTTGTGGCCAAATCAGGCTTATTTTCTCTGCATACTCTCCAAAGGGAAGATGTACGGTTCAGGGATTTGTCAGTGCACAAAAGAAAGAGAAGTCAATGTACAAAAACCAGATCAGAATGACTGGCTGAGAGGCTGGACAGCAACATTTAGCTACATCTCAGAACGTGCTTGCAGGCAGGAATGAATAAACTTTACTACAGGCATAGAAATCCCATTTTTATTAGGTGTGCTCTGATATAAGACACTGCACCAGCAGCAGTGTCTGTGTGGAAATTGAGAGAAAGATGGTGTTGTCCTAACCTCAATCTATTTGAGGAATTTTCTCCAGAGAAAAGTAGACCTTGAGGCAACCAACCAGCAACTAAAAGTGGAGAATCACAACCTACTCCCTCCATCTGGTGGAAGTATGAATATTGTTCCTTGTAGCTGGGATGCTCAAGAGGCATTACATATTCATGGATGTAAAACAAAGGATCAATTACTATATTTGGTCCAGCAAATGGACATCCTACAGCAAAGCTAAACTGTAGCCTAATGAAGGACAGGCTGAGATAATCTCTTTGTTGTCTTTATCCTGACGTGATATTATCATATCACTTTCCTTCTGGGAAATCAGATATTGCTGATCCTGTTCCAATACCACTTTAACAACAACCCCAGCCACATTCACACACTATTACTCAGCTAAATTATGTCTGAGGAAAGGTCTTAAATTGTTTCTCTGAGCCACAATACAGAGATGTGTATACAAGTGCCTGTTTGAAGAGGGTTTTCATTTCACAGGCATGGCTTTTCATTTTCCAAAGAAATTTTGTACAGAAAAAAGTTAAAACAAATACACACATGAAGAACAATTAAGACAGCTTTTAATAGTGATAAACATTATGCTTACATACCCTTATAATTCTACTCAGAAACATTGAAAATCCAGAGAGTTATTAGGAGTACTCAGAGTCAAGTGCTGCCTCTACTCACTGTTGCTCATTTAGTGAACACCAACATTTCTGCAAAACTAGAACATCCCTTTTGTCAAAAGAGCATGACAACAGGGGATGTTATTAAATGCTACTGAGGCAGGGAAATGTGCATCTTTCAATGGCAGAATAATTTAACTCAATATTTATAAAGTAAATAATGTTGACATAATAAGGTCACTACGCCATTTAGTCTGCTGTGACTAATTTGAGATGGTCCCAGGGCTGGAGCACCTCTCCTATGAAGTCAGGCTAAGAGAGTTGGGGCTATTCAGCCTGGAGAAGAGAAGGCTCTGTGGAGATCTAATTGCAGACTCCCAGTACCTGAAAGGGAGCTGCAAGAGAGCTGGAGAGGGACTTTTCCCAAGAGCATGGAGTGAAGCTAAAAGAGGGTAAGTTTAGATTAGATATTAGGAAGACACTGGAACAGGCTGCCCAGAGAAGCTGTGGATGACCCATCCCTGGAAGTGTTCAAGGCCAGGCTGGATTGAATACTAAGCACCCTGGTCTAGAGGAAGGTGTTCCTGCCCTCAGCAGTGGGGTTGGAATTAGAGGATCTTTAAGGCCCCGTCCAAACTAGACTGTTCTGTGGTTCTATTTTACTATGGTCATATAGATGCAGTTTTCTGCTTGGAACAGCTATTAGGCTGCTTCCTATTTTCCCTTTGAAAGTCTACCTTTAAATACAAAGATGTCAGCTTTCTCATTAAAAGTCAAGTTGCTGAAATTCAAGTTGAAAAAAGCCCATTGGGACATCTTCTCTATCTTTCCATTCAAAGTGGAATTATCCCAGGACAGAAAGTACTTCTGTTCTAATATATTAATTTGTTCAAGGTACTAAAGCTCCTTTAAAAAAAAAAAAAACACAAGCATTTCTTTCCCACACCCTTTCCAGTCATTAAACAGTGACCTTTCTGCCAAGGGCATCTGTTTTGTTTTAATAAAATGTTTTGATGAGAAGGCTGGGTCAAGATTTTTCATTGTTTCTCTAGAGTATCTTCCACAGCACTCCAAACTCCACCAGGGAAAATTCAGGACTTTTTTCCTCCTTTCTAAAGCTTTAATAATGAATTCACTGGATGTGACACTGGATGTGTCACTTCGTCTAACCACAGTCACCCCTGAGCTGCTCAGTCACTCAGGACTGCAGTACTTTCAAGCTGGAGACTGCATCACTAAAAAATTTCTCAGAAACTGCTCTGTGCTTGGTCACAGAAATGACCAGGGTGACCACGGGGCTTCTGATCAAGATGTGACACCCACTTGCTTGGCAGCCAGTTTCTGTAACAGCCCTTCTCCTAAAGAAGTGGTTAATAAAGTGAGGATGTGTGTAGCTGGAAAGGTCATCGCTGCTTATGCTCATTGAAGTGACATCTGAAGGGATTACATGCACATACCTTAATGAGTTTGGCAAACACTTTATTTTCTATTTTAATGTTAGAATTAGGTTGCTGTTTTGATAGAACTAACATTACTCTAGAAAATTCCATTAGTTTTTATGATTATTCTTCTCTTAATTTATACTTCTTCTTCACAATTCAGACATCAAACTTCTATTTCCTGTACTCTGTGAATGACTGAAAAATGGAGCAAACCAACCCTGTTGAAGGACTTTGCACGAATAAACAAAATTATTTAAATATACAAAGTCAGTTGAAGAAAAAGTTAAAAATAAAAAAAGGAAAGTCAGGAATGAGAAAAATAGAGCTTCATCTGAAGGCGAAGTATAGCATGTAGGTTAAAAGTGTTCCAGAATTTCTTCTTTCTCAGAACTTCACTATAAATGTAGGCACTGCTTTTACAATAATAGGGAGGTGGACTGCATTGGAAGACAGAACATTTTTTTTAATAGTATAAAAGTTGCTTTTTCATCTTTCACATGCCTGATATAGGGGGTAAAGAGAAAAAATGGTTTTCCTCATTTTAAAAAGAACTTAAAGCATAAGCATTGATGACTCATGAGCAATTCCGTAACTTGAATCAAGTAAGCAAATGGCAAAAAAAGGAGAGCCACCTCTTGACAAACTCAGGACTGTATTATGTATATTATGCAAATGTCACTGTTTTCTCTGCTTCAGGCAGTTAATGTGTTACTCCTTCTCACAGTCAGAATTTGACAAATCAGTCAAGCCCAGTCTACTGGTCTACAGCAGTTCAGAATTTGAAAGATGCCACGGTGTTTTGAATAGATGACTCACACTTGAATTCATATTCCTGTTATTCAGCCTTGAACCCCCTGATGGTACTGAGGTGTGAGACTGTTTGTCTTGGATTTCACTGGGCATTTTGGAAACGGTGCTCTCTGGCTGACATCCACCAGGAGTACTCATACCCTCTGACCAGAGTCTGGTAATCATTAATGTGCTCTTGCACTAAGGCCCAGGCTCTGCTGAGGCCGTGGTGGGGTACACTAACAGAGAGGACAAAATGAGAATAAGGAAGGCTACCCTGGAGCAAGGGGGAACAGGGTGTGGGGCAGCTTTGTCAGATAGACACTGTGGATCTGGGGGCTCTCAGCTAAGGGAAATCAATGCTACCTGACCTGCTGGAATTAACAGAGATTTTGGTCATTTGCATTGAAAGCTAAAGGCAAATAAATGCAAAAACCTCTCTGACAGTGCAGCTGGTGTAAGTTACTGGGATAATTTTGCACTCAGGCTCCCTCTGGTCCTTAGATTGATCCAAATAAGTGCAAATTGATCCAAGTAAGTGCAAATGGTCTGCCAGCACTTCATTTTTATTTATATAATGCTTCTGCTTTACTAATCAAGAGGTTTAATTTTGCCATGATTGTTCATAAAAGTGGTATTTTCTCCAGTCATAGATGAAGAATGGCAAAAGACTCAGTGTGTGCCAAGGGAAACCTGTGTGGAAGTTGCCAAAGAGCTGGGTACAACAACCAACAAATTTTTCAAGCCTCCCTGTGTGAACGTGTTCAGATGTGGAGGCTGTTGCAATGAGGAGAGTCTCAGCTGCATGAATACAAGTACAACTTATGTGTCGAAAACGGTAAATGAGGCTGTTCATCTGTTCTCTTTTCACCCTGGCTCACCAAAAAGGGAGGGGAAGGAGGATGTTTGGTTTCTGAGATCCTGTTATGAAAGATCTGTCAGATCTGTCTGCACTATCATAACAAACAGAAGAATTAATTTTTTATCCATGTGGAGTGAATGCAGGAGTGTGCAATAGCATTTTATATTCATGTTGCATTATTAAAAATTGTTTATATAGGTGTAGAGATGGAAAATCAGGCCCTGAGAAAGTGACTGCAGGCTCATGATGACCAGAAGTTTGATCCTTCTTTAATACATTGTTTCTTGGACTGGGGACACTTTGAGACCATTGTCTCCTAGGAATCCTCTGGATCCAAGGTTTAATCCCAGGAAATTTTGGTTTATTGGGCCAAGGCATTTCAACATTATCATTCGTACCAAGAAGGCTGATTAATAATTTTGGATGTGCAATTTTGCAAGCCAAAAAAAGGAGACATATTTATCAGAAGAGATCAGATGCTCTTAATTAGCATTCCTCAGGATCTGAATGTCCCAAATCACACATCTCTTAAGAAAAGGAAGGAATAAACCAGTAGTCAATTACTAAATAGGCGTAACAGGCGATACCCAAGTTTCAATAACCAGTCACAAAAACTGAGCCTAGAGCAGCCAGACAGCTTCTTTCTGTAGACTCCCACTAGAGGCTATGTACAGAGATATCTTCCTCCAGTGGGTAACTGAGCAGAGCTCCAAGTTTAGTACTTTCAATCCACTCTGTGGATGAAACCATCCATTGTTCATCAGCAATCTGGTCTACTGGGTGACACCCCTGCCCACGGGAGGGGGTAAGGGGTTGGAACTGATCTTTAAGGTCCCCTCCAACCAAGCCTTTCTATGATTTTATGATTCATACCCACAGATGAAGCACAGGAGACTGGTCCTCTTTGATGAACCTTCACCTTGTGCATTCCTGTTTCACTTGGCGTAATAAATGAAATTCTACTTATGAAAAAGGCTTTTCTTTAAATCATAATAAAGATCAAGGCCAGTTGTTTCAAAAAGAAAATTGAAGCCCTTATGGGGAAC
Organism: Chamaea fasciata; assembly: GCF_029207755.1. NCBI lineage: Eukaryota > Metazoa > Chordata > Aves > Passeriformes > Sylviidae > Chamaea > Chamaea fasciata. The sequence continues at coordinate 99,371,310 of NW_027094087.1, read as the reverse complement.
AGGTCCAATTCACTTCTGTATTTATTTTGTGTTTGTTGGAATGTAATTCCACTGTGTCTGGTTGTACTGGAATATAGCTGGATTAAAATAAATCAGGGCTTGTCCTTCTTGCGTCAATGCTCATTAATTGCTTTTATTCCACACCAGAGGGAGAAAGCTGTTATGAGCTGCTGGCCACACACAAGAGACATCTGATCAGCTCAGGGAACTAGGTCAGGCTAAGAAGTATTCATTTATTTATGTGTTTTTTGACCAGCAGTTCATAAGTTTGTTGAAAAACTGCAATTTTGCAGAGTGTAACATTCCTTTAGCATCCTTCAAAATAAGCATTCTCTCAAAAGTCCCCAGCTAAGTTCCATTTCTGGATATGCCACCATCAGTCCAGATTTATTCATCTAATGGAATTATTCCCATATTAGCGAGAGGGCTTTTTCTCCTGGTACAATACATTCACTGGAGGATACTGATGCCACCTAAAGTCTGCTTGGGAATACTCAGTCCCTGCAGCTGGATGCAGCTTTAAGCCAAGACATGCTGGCACACCAAGATGTGCCCAATGCTTTGGTTTCCATGGGAAGGAAGCTGGTTTGAGGAGAAGAGGGAGTGTGGATCACTTCAACAACTCCTACACATAGCTGCCCAAGGAACCAGAACCTCCACAGGCCTACTCAAAGATCACTCTTGGCAATTTGAATCCACTGGAAGCAGGCTGCTTTGTTCCTTAAGCTACTGCTACAGTCAAAAGAGAGACATTTCCAGGATGATTCCCTGCAGAAACACAGCTGAAGCAGAATGAACTTTCCTCTGATTAGTCCTGTTACTTCCCTCTCTGAGTAGGGTGTGGGGACTTACTTTTCAAAAATCCTCAGTGCACTTCTGCTCATTTATATTTATGGTAACTATCTCTGGAAAAAAGCAAGGGTGGGAAAAATGATGGAAAAGAATATGAGATTTTTTTATTTAAAATTGTAATTGTTAATTACTATTTAGTTAATAACTATTAATATTTATTTATTTATTTATTTATTTATTTACTGTAGAATGGAAACTGAAAAAGAAATGTTATTTGTCCCATCTAGCTCTTTGAGATCTCTGTTCCCTTGACAAGTGTTCCTGAGCCTGTGCCCATCAAAATTGCCAATCACACGGCCTGTAGGTGTACATCAAATACCCAGCGCCACCAGTACACCATCATACGAAGGTCTGTCCAGTACCCAGAAGAAGATGGGTAAGTTCCCTCATTAGCAAACTTTTACACATGTTGAAATAGTTTTGTCCTAATTGGCATGTTATAATGGTCCATTCTCTTTCTGTTATCCCAACTGTTTTTCCAAATAACTTGGTTAACACTCAGGCTTAGAAAGTTCACCCAAACCATGTGAATTTTAAGTGAATGGTCATCAGAATCCAACAAACTGTAATCCAGTTCAGCAGCATCTGGAGTCACTAAGATATTTAGCTTCTTGAGCAGGGACTTAAAGTGCTCAGATTGGCACTATGCTCCACTGGAGCTATTTGTGAATGTGTGCATAGATGTTTTCAGCCTGACACAGCAACTCTGCTTGTGCATTATTTAGCCAGGGTACACTGAGTTCTGTGCTCAAACTAAAGCCCTCTGTCATACTTTATGGCATGTTGGGTCAGAATTGATGTGAATCTTGCCTTTTCACTTTTTGATCCAGTCTTGGTTTGCATTTGTCAGGCTAATGGACAGGAGAAAAGCGACCTCACATTTCACTCCAAAATAGGGCATAAAATACTCCTGAAGAGAAAAGGCAACATAAATTAAACAAAGACTCTAGAAACTCAAATAGCTTGAGTGACTCACTGGAAGTCAGTTCAAATGTCTCTGTCAAGCCCTACATTTGGCTTGTCCCTATCACTGCCCTTCAGCTGCACATTGGGATGGGGAGAGGTGTCTTTTCAGCAAAGCCACTCCAGCCCTCCCTCAGCCTGCTGGCCACTCTGAATCCTCTTTCTTGACAAATATAGAACCTCAGTCTTTCTTCAGTTTGTGAGCTCCTCTCCCAGAGCAAAGGGCCTGAAAGTCAGAGTCATCTGTCCCTCTGACAGTGAAATTGTGCATCCAAAAGCATCCATGAGCATCCATCCCTGTGCATCCATGAGCAGGGGCAAATTAAACTGGAATTAAACCTTCTGGCAGCAAGGCAAAATTGATCAAAGTTACACAACATGAATACTGAAGGGAAAAGACCATCCTGTCTGGAGTAAAGCGGTCTTATGCAAAAGTGGAGCTGTAAAACTGTAGCTTTTTCCTAAGGCTATAATCTGAAATAGGTGCTGAACCTGCTTCCTGTGTCACTGGGAGCCAGAGAGCTCTGGCCTATCAGCAGAACCACCCAGACCCCATTCTTTCTGTTTGCAGTAGTAATGCACACAAGTGCCAGGTACAGGTGGCAGACCAAGAACATCAGCAGCTCATTTTGCCAAATGGCTACTCTGATGCCCCTATTTTTTTTTTTTAATTCCTATCTCAATTTCTTTCTCTTCTAGATGCCCCTTTACCAACAAATTTTGCCATAATGGATGGATCTGGGATAGTGACAAATGTGAATGTGTTATAGACACACAGCACTCCAACAGACGAGAAGGTAAAGATGGAATGACAAAGAGACACTTTTGCATAGTATCTCCAAGCTCTTTGTCTCTCAGTCTGGTCTTCTTCTCACTTTTTTTTTTTCATTGAGAGAGTTGACATTTTTATTCCACATTCTAGATAAACTTGGATGATGGTGTGGAAACTTAACTGAAAATAAATACACATATGTGCTTCCCCATCTCATGTTTTTTTGCTTGGACATTTTACTCTCTTTGTATTAGCAACCTGAGTAGGACATAGGAAAGAATTTATAAGATTTTGTGAAGTAGGCACACTGTACAAATTTTTATTTCATATGCACCTTAAATTGTATGATGGGCATTAGGGAAACTTCTTAACTGTAGAAAAAAAAAGCCCTAGAATACATTGCATGGGGCAGGTAATAACGTTTTATTTTTAGTTCTTAAGAAAAGAATTAATAAGGAATAAGATACCTAAAGCCAGTTCTGCATGTTAGCTGTAGTCAGTGCAGAAAAGAAATATATAATCTACCAAAATATTTGAGTACTTTTAATGATAATCTTAAGGAGTATGTATGTATACTTCTTCAGGTCTGTGGAAGGAAATGGAAGAGGATAAAATTTGTGGAAGAATAGTAACTGCCTTTCTTCCTCTGCTTCTCCTGTAAAGTTTTAATTTGTCAAAGAAAATTGCAGGAAATATTCTGGGTGGTAACTATGTAATTCTAAACATACTTACTAGCAATAAATATTAAGAGAAATTAATTTTTCTCCAATTCCTGTGTAAGGCTTTTAAAAATTGATTTTCTCAGGAAATTGTATTGGTCAAAATAACATCATCATAGCACTAGAGGAAACAGAGAAGGAAACCTTGCCTTTGTGCTTTGAGCTACATTCAGCAAGAGAAAGAATAAACCATTCAAGGCAACAATAAATCAATCTGGTGAGCAATTCCTAGACTAGGAAACTAAAATAAAGCTAAATACCCTCATAAACTGGTCTACTGATTACAATCTCCCAATGTTAATAAGCCAGAAATCATTTGCAGAGTGATTTCTGTTGGATCTTTTCTCACTCTGGATAAGATCCTCTGACCATCAGGTTAGGCAGCCAAACACAAGTTAGACTTTGCAGTCCAGAAAGGATTAGTACTCTGTATTTCAGACTGAGTCCCAAGGACTGAGAATAGCCAGACCCCTATTAACTCAGAATCTTTTGTAAAGTCAGCTTGGAGCATTAAAATCTATGGCTTGTTGAATTATGGCCTTTGTTGACATAGACTCAATACTTCCTCAGAAAAAATATCATTCTCTGAAGTACATTGTGTTTGGCAAGTGGCTGGGACAAAATAACTTAAAATCTGTCTTTGAGGTTGAAACAAAGTGAGATGGAAACACTCTACACCACTTCACACATGCCAAGCTTTATCACCCCAAGGAAAGGCTTTGTCTTTCAAGAATTTTGGGCAGACTCCCTCCTCCCTTTCAATAGACCTTAGGCTTTATTCTGTCAAGATACTGGTTTTTCAGCATTGAGTAAATAATAATGAAAATTTCTTTCAGGTAATGTGCAAGCCTTTTCTGGCCACTGAGATCAGGGATCAGATGTCAGGTGGTGCAGAGGTGCAGGTTACATTTCACATTCCACGGGTTATATCAGAGAGCTAATTGTAAAGTTACAGGAAATTACCTTCCTAATGACACCTTATATGCCATGACCTTTAACCAGGGATGTGCTGCTTGCATTTTAATAAAGCTTTCACAAAATGTGTTCCCTTTTTGCCAGGATTAACTTCATATTGTATTCCAGATGTTCATTTTCAGGGGAGATATTAGACAGTGAGTTCCCTTGGCTGTTTTGGCATTTTTTCTGAAAGGAAATATTTTCTTTCATCTTTGACAAATATGCATGTGCTCCTTGTTGAAGTGCTAGGCCAGCTTGCCCCCTAGTAGACATAGCATTACTCCAAATAAATTTCTGCAGTGACTGTGTAGTGAAGTAGACATGTGCTGGATGTGGTAGTTTGCATGGATGTGTCTTTTTGTGAGGTATAGACTAAATCTTTTTTGAGATTATCTTTTTAAAACTTGCTGTCCAGTAAATATTTGTGCATTCCAAAACACAGCACTAGGCTCTTGCAGTATACATCACCCCAAATTTTTTGTGTTAAGTCCAACCCACAAGAAATAGCAGTATTAGAATAAAGTGAAAAAATCAGCTCCATCCTCTCGAGTCCTTTTCTGCACAGGAAGTTGCAACAGAAATTGTGAAGTCTAGAATCTATCAGAAAGTTTATGTGTGAGTCCTAATGAATAGAGAACATAAAGAGTCTCTCCAAAAGCAGGATTTAGTAATGAAAAGCTTACTGCTAAAAGATGTATATGTTATTGCAGGACTCCCTCCTCTTGCTGAGCTGGCCATGTGTGGACAACATATGGATTTTGATGAAGAAAATTGTGAATGCATCTGTAGACATAAGTGTCCCACAGATTTCTTTCAAAGTAAAGAGAACTGCAGCTGCTATTTGTGTAGGGAGAGCCAGGAGAGCTGTGCTCTAAAACACAAGATATTTCATGCTGAAACCTGCAGGTAAGTGATCCTTGCTATTCAGTGTCTACACTACAAGAGCTGAATTAGAGGTGCAAGTGCTTAATTGACTGGGAGGTCCACTTGGGATAAAATACCTTGCTGAAGTTAGGGAGATAGTAATAATAATAATAATAATAATAATAATAATAATAATAATAATAATAATAATAATAATAGAGATTGTATTTGCAATACTTACCGTATAAAAGGAATCTATGATTTATTTGTATTTTTAAAAAATCTGGACAATGCCACTGTTCAACTGTCAATACTTACTACCTTTTTTGTCCAACTCTTTAGCGAATGATGATTAAAACTGTACTGCAACTGATAATAGTATTTGCAATGACATACTGAGTCATGTGGGTAGGCAGAACCCACAGCTGTTCTCTGCACCAGCTGAAGGCAATCTCATGGATGGTTAGGGACAAGGGCTCCCTAAATTTACACGCAGAGCACACAGCACATTCCTTATCCAGTCTGTCCTCAGAGCAAGTAATTTTCTAAACCTAATGCAATTTTGTACACATATAAATCTATTCAACCAGCTCTGACTCCGCTGAGAAGCAGAAAAATTGTTCTGGGTCTACTATACTCCATGAATTTCCCTAATCTATTTGTATTATTAGTTTTGAGGTTTCTGTCTCAAATCAGATGGAAAATGCCCTCTTAAAACACCTGTTCTAATGGATTAGTTATTTTTTTTTAATTTTTTGGAAAGCTTTGGTCTCATGTAGACACCCAGGAGCATGCAGTAGCTTAGTCTTGAAGTTTATATAAGGATAGCCAGGATCCAGTTTCACCTTGGCAGAGCTGTAGCTCACTGAGTGGTCACCCACAGGGTCCACTCTCAGTGGCTTCATAGGTTCATTCACAGGGAAGATGCTGTGGAATAATTAACATTTGCATCTTTGGATTCAGCTTTGAAAACAAGGACAAACACAAAATAGTTGGCAAGTACAAAAATAGCTAAAACAATCAGCAGAGCCAAAAATGAGCATGAAAGAATTGGTTATTTATATGTTTCAGACAGGTGGAAGAGGAGCAATAAAATCTTTTTTTTAACATGAATTTGACTTCAAGAAATTCATGAAATCTGGACCTTAATGCCAGACTCCCATGTGCAGTATTTCTGGAGGAGCAAAGCTGAATCATGAAGTGAGATAAGCTACTTTGCAAAGTCCAAGGGCAGCCCTATCCAGTGCTGACCCTCGAGCCTTCACTGGTCCCAAGAAAGGAAAGCATCACTTAAGCTGTGAATCTGGACAAATGGACCACTGCAAGAACTGTTGCTGTAGACAAAAATTGTGAGGCAGCAAATTCTTGTCTCCCTGTGTTGTAGGATGTCAACACTTTCCCAAACAGTGTGTAGGGAGCATTGCAGTGTCCAATGATGAAAAAGTTGAGGAATATCACAGTGAAGAATTTTCATACTAAAATGCTTTTCTCTTTTGCATTCTTTCTCCTTTATCAAATAGCTGTGAAGACAGATGTCCATCCCAACCCAGAACGTGCCCAACTGCCAAACCAGTGTGTTCCAGGCATTGTCGTTGTCCAAAGGAGAAGAGAGGTTCTCATGGGTCCCAAAGCAGAGAAACTCCTTGACTGAGCTTTCCCTATTCTTCAAAAATCCATTGCTTCGCAAAGTAGCTGTCACTGACTTTCAAACAATAGCAAAGATGAACATCTTCCACATTAATAGCAGAAGAATTAATCCAGTCTGCATTTATTTATTAGAGTAATCACTAACTGCGAGTGAATCCTCTGGGACACTGGTAATTGTTCTCTAAGAGGTAACAACAGCTGATGAATTTCTGGCTGCATGGAAGAAAGACTGGAAAGTACCAGTTCAATGTTACATTGTGGAGGATGAAACTGTGTATTGGAAATAGAGACACTGTCTCCAGCCAGTCGTCCAGAAATTGAGACTTGATAATCTTAGCCTCTGAATCCTTAGCTAATGCAGATCCTGGGTAAAACTTTCTTCAGAAATTCAGTGTACAGGATTTGGCTTCTAATAGGTTCAGCACTGAGTTATTTGATCTACTGTCCAGCTTTGATTATAATTTTGTGTTTATTGTTCAACTACTGTCAGATGTGCCATATTTAAGTGTATATATGAAAATAAATACATCAGTTATTCGAGTGGATTTGATTTTTCTGTTATTTTAAAACTCTGCCCAACAAAAAGAAATTAAGAAAAACCCCAAAGCCATTTCAAGTACAATTTTCTTACATTTGTTCCACAGGGACTGGCTTCTGCCCAAACCCAGGTCGAAACAAGGTCACTTGACCCAATAGTTTCAGCAAAGAAGAAGCATTTTTTCCCATGTCTGCCTAACAGCATGTGTGATTTATTTGTTCCTGGTGTAGTGTGTTAATTTTCCTAAGGGGATAATAGCACATTAGTACTGAAAACTCTTCACTGTTTTTTTGGAAAAGCACTGTTCACTAGAAGATGGTTTTCCTTTTAGCCTACCATGCAATAAAAATATGTCCTTTGCACTGAAATTCCTCTCCTCAGTGTGAGGCCTGAGTAACAGTGCTTTAACCAGATCAAGTAAAAGGGCAGTATTATCTTCTGAGCCACTGAAGTCTGGTGTGAGCTATTCCAGAGAAAATATTATGAGCAATAATCCTGAACTGGAAGTGATAATCTTGACATCTGTATGATTTTTTTCCCAGTTGCTGAATTCTCCAATTCTACACTGCACTGTGAAAAAAGGGAATAGAGTGTATAAAACAAATGCTACAGAGATGGAATGTTTGACAAAACATAGGGAACAGGAAATGGATTTCTGACGTGCAACTAAGATTTTTTTAATAATTCACATAAGATAAATAGATTGCTTTAAAATAAAATTAGAGCCAACTCCTGTAAGATTGGTTGAATGCCTGGACAAAGCACCAAACAATTTAACATGCCTTTAGTCTCAGAAAGGCATTTAGGATTTGATCCTGAGTGCTGTGTTTCCTAGGCCAGCTGGGACCTAGGTCTATGCAAACATACCTGCAGGCTGTTTGTGCTACCTGTTCTGTGAGCTGGCCTAGGATCCTCTGACCTGTGAGCACCCTGGGTGGAGCCCCTGCAGCAGGGTTTCCTCCTGGGCTGCACTGGACTCCTGCTTGTGGGTGTTCCTCCAGAGGGAAGGACATGTGCCACCAGCATGAACTCCGCATGGACAAGAAGGGGAAGGTGATCCCAGTGCAACACCTGGGGAAGCAGCCTGGCAGCAGGAGCACACCCCTTCATCTCTCCTGCTCCTCCAAGAGGCTCTAATCTCAAACACCTGTGTGGTGATGAGGTCCCTGAGCTGCACAGGGGTCCATAAAAGGAGTGAATTCCCCACCACTTCTCCTCTATCTCATCTGGGGGCACCCTGACCAAATGGCTGTGCTGCCAATAAGCTTCACCTGTAGCACACTCCTCAGAAAGCCAAGGAGCTACAGAGGCAAACCTGACACTTAACAGACGTATATGGAGTAAAAATACACCTTTATGCAACACCACACAAAAGTATTGTAAAGGTAGATTCTGTAGAAAGAAATCAAGCTTTTACATTTCCTAGCTTATCCTGGAGTTTAGCAACTGGAACGCTGTATTAATTACATCTGTGTCTTGTCAGTGTTGATCTGTAGAGGCTTTCTTGGTTTTCTGTCCTGACCAGTGAATATATTACCTTCATTTTTCAAAACTGAACGCTCTTGCCAGAGGGACAAATAAGTCTGCTTCAACCCCAGGAGGCTCTTAGGTAAAGCAGACACTGAGGGGCTGAAAACCATGTTCCCAAGCTGTTCTCACAGAAACAAAGGGATTTGAACGTGAACCACCTAACCTCCAGGAGATTACAATGGCTATTAGAATACCTAGGCTGGAAAAGTACCATCACTGACCACCACTGTGAAACCTTATCTGAGTTTTTCACATTTCCCAGTTCCACTGAAAAAGAGACTTGATGCCCAACGCAGGACTGAAGATCCCAGTGGGATGGAGTGAAGTGAGATCTTGCTATATCCATAGGCTTCTTTCAGTCTAAGCCTCTGGGTGAATTTAACCTTTAACCTCAAAATTTTGCTCTTTAATCTCGTGGATCACTTTGTTAAACACTTAGGCAAACATTTTGATAGTGTTGTGGTTTAACCCCAGCTGGTTACTACGTACCCCACAACTCACTTGCCCTCTGACCACCCTAGTGGGGCAATTTGGAATGAGAAAGCGAACCTCATGGGCTGAGGTGAGAAGAATTTGAGAATTGAAAATTAAATATAACAGCTACAACAACAATAAGAATAATAATACTACAACTAGAAGTAGTTGTAATGGAAATGGGAAAGAGAGGAATAAAACTCAAGAAATACAAATGATGTACAACATACTTGCTCACCACCCACTGACCAATGTGGGTGATGGGACTCCCCTAACTCCCCCAGTTTATATCCTGGGCATGATGTTCTATGGAATGGGATATCACTTTGGCCCATTGAGGTCAGCCATTCTGGCTATGCTTCCTCACAGCTTCTTGTGCATCTGCTCTCTGTCAGAGCAAGAGAAATTGAGAAACCCTTGATTTAGAGTAAGCACTAAGAAATAGCCAAAACATCAGTGTGTTATCAATATTATTCTCATACTTAAAACATAGCACTGTACCAGCTATTAAGAAGAAAGTTAACTCTATCCCAGCTCAAACCAGGATACATACAAACATACTCAAGCAACAGAGAAAGTGTGATCATCAAAAACACACCTGGAGGTCAATGTAAAATTCAGTGTTATATTTACTGATTTTAACCTCCTACAAGTTCTTCTACCTGTGAGGGATTTCTGTTTTGCAGGAGCAATGTGCCTGAAAGCTTGTGGATTAAGAATGGTTCTTAGGCTGACTGTGAAGATGGAAAAGGAAACTGCTTGTGATGGCATTCACTAGCAAGCATGACCTAAGCAGCCAACACACAGGTTTTTATCTAGTTTGTCACTTTGATTCTCCTCAGAGGTTCCCACCCCTAGCTTCCAGAAGCCTTATGAACGTACTTCTGCACGCTTCAAGCAGGATTGTCAGCTCTGGTGCAACCTACAGGCATCTTACAGAGTATTTCTTTTACAATAAATTCCTATGCCAGTGGATCATCTGCTCCTAAGGCCCTGTGCCAGTCTCTATTGTAGGGTGCAGCTCTTTGTTACCCTGCTCTCCTAATCATTAGAAAATTACCACAGCTAGAGCATATAGTGCATATCTGTAACATTCACTGAAACACTGTGTGGAAAAGCTAAAGAATTTAGGCACAGTGCTGTGAATGACAGTGCTGTGTGATGGTCTTCACTGCCACAGAACCAAGAATATTTGGATGTAACTAATTCTGGCATAGCCATAAATCCTCCACGTGGAGGACCAGGAACAAAAGGAGAGCCTGGGTGAAGATGCAAACACATGCAGATAATTAGATTTTGATGAGAATCTATAAAAGTTCAATGCTGTTTTGTTGGTGAAATTCTGGATTTTTCATTTTATAATATTCAACAAACTTTGAAATAGAAATGCTTTATGTTGTCTTTCATAACAATAAATCAGATTGACTTTTAATTAGGATATTTAATATAAAAATTCAGAAAAATCAAATGAGGTATGTAAAATTCATAGCAGATCTGTTTTTTGACTGATGTCATTAACTCTTAACCTATGACTAAACGACCCTCAGAGAGAGAAGGTTATTGAGCAGTGGAATGTTCTCTTTGAAGTCTGAAAGGCCTTTTATTACTGTGTTCAGCATGACTTGCTTTTTAAGCATATGGACATGATTTACAGATTTCATAGGCAGAATAATAGTGCTAAAAATCCTGTTGCGGTGTGTCTTAATTTTTATCTGGTGAGGGATGTCTTTAATGTGATATTTGTGTTATGTATGTAATAGGAATGACAGTGCTTAAATAATTGTTGCTAATTCAAAAGAAACATACATAAAGTTTCTCAAACCATCAGTTTTTATGAGTAGCTAAAACTGATGGTAGGCTACTATGACCAGTTTTTATGAGTTCTACTTATATGTGCTTTCTTGCAGAAAGGGGACAAGGAAGAATATGAATCAGAATAATAGCTAAATATGCACACTGCATTGAAAGAGTCAGGAAATATTTTTCTACTTGCAAAAACCATACTTGCCTTCCAGAAGGGCAGAGGTACATGTGATCTTACCAAATGCTGGTGACATGGAAGAAATTCAAGCATGTCTTGAAAGTACTGCTCTCATTAACTTCAAAAGCGATCACAGGTCATATGCTGTGACATTGCTTATAGCAAGAATTATTCATGGGAGGGTTGACAGAGCACATAAAAATCCTGTCATACTCATATACACTGCAAACATATAAATCTGTAAGTATCCTTTGGGCATCAGCTAAAGCTGACTTGTAAGGTTGTTTCCTGTATTCCAGAGAAAACAAATGTGAATCTGCTTAGGTTTATTTATTATTTTCTTGTACCACTGCAAGTCAAAATTTGTGTGATTAAAACTATTTTGCTTTACAGTAGTGTAAAAAAAAAAAAAAGGAAAGGAAAATCTTGAGAACTCAAAACTGAATGTGAGGCTACTTCAGCTGCCTGTTTCCTTTTTATTTTCTAAATAACTGGTAAATGCATTTCAGCTTCAAAATATCCAAGAGGTTGTCATCTTCTATTTCTGAACTTGTGGAGTGAATTGTTCTTTCTGGAAGTACAAGGTGGATACGAGGCCAAGTAAATCTATGTTCTCATTCATTAAAGTCTACATTAAAAAAAAAAAAAACAAACAAACAAGCAAGCAGGGGTTATAAGTGATATACTGCCATTAATTTTATTTGTTAAACTCCTACATCAGCAGTTACTTAAAAACTTCACTAAAAACTTTTAACTCAGAATTAACAGATTTTAAAAATCTGTTTTAAATTAAAATAAAAAGGAAAGTACTCCTTTGGCCAATAAAACAAAATGAGTACACAGAATTATGTGTCAGGGTTTGGTCTGCATTTTGGCTTCAAAGCCATTAACACTCTTCTTTGTTTCCACTTTTATCATACTTTACAATGCTACTCAATGTGAAATGTCATTCCAGGCTGACAGCAGCGGGGGATCCATACTTTTGCATGAACTGTTTCCATTCTTAAACATCTAAAGGTACCTTTAAAAGGTTTATGGTTGAATAATCAACGATTTAATTCCAGTCTGCATTGGTATATGCTATATATTTAAAAACACAACAGTAGTTATACAAAAAATATCTAGTTATGGAGTGTGATTACAGATTAAGTGCCAAAAAAATAAGGTAACCAAGTAGGAAGCATTTAATTTAGCCTTTTGCCCCACTTTCTTATGCTAAGTGGTATTTTTAATTAGTGAAGACTATCTCTGATGTGTAGCTTAGGATCACAGGTCCAGCTGAAAAGGTAATGCAAGATACCCAGACTAACCCATCAGTTTCTGTGTGGTGACTCATTGGCAAAGCATTTATCCAAAACTTTCCCTTGACCCCAGATCCCACTGCCTATCAATATATAGTTAATTATAGTATCAATATATAGAACTACAGATAGTAACACACTCATGTGCCTCCTTTGATCTTTTTTTGGGGGAAAGCTTATTTTGATTCCTATTAATGGACTAACTTTTCAGAATTGTGTTTAAACATTCCAATAAAGTTGCACAGTGGTCATTTTGACTCAGTCCTCAGAAAAATACCACCAATACATGTAATGAAACACAAGGAAGAGCTTAACACATCCACAAGAACTATGCAATGCTTCTTATCAATATTGTCTTTGCAATAAACATCAATATTTTCCTGTAGCTGAGTTATGAAGTAATCTGGTTTCTCTGTCCCTCCATTTCCCTGTGTATCCCATTTTAAATCTACCCACAGCTCATTCCTAAGAGTTTTCAGAGCTAAGAATGCCTACACTTCTCTATCTGTCCCCTGGAGTACAGTCACCTTTCACCTTGCCCTGCTCCACATCAATTAAATTAACCTCAGAGCAGCACTTTCCAGCCTGCACAAAGCTTGATCTGTGGCTTCCATTTCACATGTTGAGAATGGTTTGCATGCCTCTCTGTGTCTTCTCAATTCTAACAATCAAATAAAAATTACTACTTCCTCCACAGACCTTACCTTGTTTTTATCTCTAGATATTCAAGGCTACAGTGAGAGTATCAATTTAAAGAAAGCCTTGTCTCATTTAACAGATTTTAAAGTATAATTAAAATTAATTATTCTTGCTTTACAGTTTAAATCTGGATTCAAACTATCAATATATAGTTAATTATAGTATCAATATATAGAACTATAGATAGTTCATGCTTGTTTTTTATAAAAAACTCAGTTTTCTTTAAATTCAAACTGTAGAATGCAAGCAGATACTACTCTGTTTGATATAATGACTGCAGAGAACAGTGCTAAAAATGTTGGGGCATTTGCGTGGTAGCAGCATTAGTAGTAGGAAATAAAATATACCAGATAAAGGTTCTTCAGCTTTGCACACAGATATTTTGCAGCACCACAAGGACGAATACATTTTAAGTTTCCAATAGCTCCATCTACTGTTGACACTACACCTTTTTTTCTCCTCCACCAATAAGTCCTCATGCATACTCAACTTTCAGTTAAACACATTTTGTTAGCATTTCAAAGCTGAAACCCACCCGACAGTTTTGCCACTCCAGTTTGTGCCAGCTCGTAGAATCATACAAAGTAGAACTCTATGACATAAATTGCCAGGAGTTTTTAAGAGTTTGTCAAGTACAATTTGAAAGATACAAACACAAGACCTCTAGGGCAGGCCTTGTCTTCTAGCACAGCTGCTCCATCAGTGTGAAAAGAAAAAAAAAAAAGTAGAAACAAGTCTAGTGTGGTGAACATGCTGTGTGTTCATAGCTGACACTAAATCTGTGTGCTACTCATAAATCATTTGTTCCAAGTCAGACACAGGCAGAACTGTATTTCTGTCAAATTAGTCAGATGGCTTGTTAGAGAATTGATAGTAGTGGTATGCTACTGGCTGCAGGACAGATATCTCCTGGGTCTGCCAGTACAAAAGCAACCAGTACTTCTGACAGACTCAAAATGTCAGGATAAGCACAGACACCGTTTTGTAGTGTGTGCTCAGGAATCTTTTTCTGCCCTATTTGATGAGTCCTTAAGCTGGATTCCTGCCTTGGCTGGGAGGGTAGAAGACAGGCACCATCCAGGCTTTGTTTGACATGACTGCTCCTGCTAGGGACCACGAAGCACCAGAGAGCAAGTGTCCAGGTACTGGAATGGATCCTGTATGGCAGTGGTGAACGACTCACTCGCAGGTGGAGTAAAAGAGAATTCTTCTCAGTAACAGCCAATGCAGCTGTCCTGTCCTGTGTCCTGCTAACAGATGTAACCTGTTGGTAAGCCCAGAGGACTGGAAGCTACTCCTGGTATATGTCCTTTGACTGCTCCTAAGCCGTCATGTTCTTCTTCACCTTCACTGACTTGATTTGACAGGGAAGGGAATGCTCTGGGCCCTGGGGTGGAAGAGCATTGTAGTATGCAGAGGACGACCAAGTGATTGAGACCTCAGGGCATGCATGAGAGGCATAGATTACACACATGTCAGAGTTAACACACACAGCCTTCAGCCTTGCCAATCAACTTCTCCCTTCTGTTAGCTAATTCACGTCCAACAGATGGATTCCAAACTGCTTGGAAGGGAGGAGTGTCTGTAAAATGGAAAACCAACTTATTTTTTGGCATCTAAGACAGAAATTTGGCTTCAAGAAAAGAAGCCCTTTCTCCAGGTTGTATTTAATGGTAATTTCCTTCACAGACAGCACTGTGGTTTGTTAAGCCTTCAACTTGAAACCTGTATTTTGGAAGTACATTGATATGTTATTTCAGCCAGCTGCTGTGGGATTCCATGAATAGGAAAACCCAGGTGCTTGAATGAGAAAACCATGCTTTTTCCTGGCTGCTTCATGGGAGGTATTCCAGCCAGGTAATGAGATTGGCTGTATGCAGTAGAAACAAGGCAAAACCCAACCTTTCTAAGGTATTATAGAAATCTATTGGATTCTGTTGCTATTTCCTAGCAGCTAAAAACAACTGCTGAGGTAGACTGTTGGACACTCACTCCCTCTATGCAGGAATCTTAGAAGTGACAGACTCTCCAGCCGTACTCTGTAAAAGTAAACTAAGTGGAAGGACAAATAGTTCTCTTTCTTCAGAGAAACAATTCCAAATACTGCTTTCCTCTTTGTTTTGGAGCCTATTTAATTCCAGCAGGATCAAAAACTGCAAACACTGTCATTTTCCGAACAAGGCGTTGGGCTGTCTCTGGCTGTCCTGCTTGGTTTCACTAATCAGTCTCAGTGTATGATACACCTATAGGCCACAATTCTCCATTCAGCAGTACTATTTTTCACTGATGTACTTCATTTGTGGCTTCCAACATTTCTGCTTTCCTGAATCATGAAAAGAAAATGTCCTTCACTTCAAGCCAGCTGTGCAGTCTCACACCACTATTCCATGTCTTTTCCAGGAGCATTACAGCTCCCTTGTCATGGCATCAGGCTCTACAGCAGCACTGCTTCACAGTTCTTTTGTGAAATACTTTGTGAATAACTGAGAGCTTTTTTTGGTCAATTACTATTGTTTTTACTACTAAATGTGCATGCTTTAGGCTTATTGAGTGTAAATAAACACATTAATTTAATACACCAGCTTATAACACAGAGCAAAGCCACTTCACCAAATAGTGATACTGTTTGCTCTATTCAGACATGGAATAAGAGCAATGTCATCCAACAGGCTGGGAGGTAGAGTGGCAAATTCAGCCTGAGAGGAGGCTGAGTGGGAGCTGGAAGCACAGAGTGCTTGGCAGAAAGTCTTCCTATACTTTCATGATCACTGAAGAGGTCTCCTTGAGGCATGATGGCATCTGCTACCTGAACAAAGACACAGGAGTCTCTTTGAGTGTCCTTCATCTTCTCTCTCCATTAACTCAATTTATGAGATGTTTCAGAGAGCTTTCAAGGACCAGGCTTGGAAGTGGCAATTACTCTGCTGTTGCAGGTTTTACATCTTTACTCTCTACTCTATTTATCCTACTGTCTCACTCTGACCTTGTATGTGCTCTAAGTGAGGGATTGAATATACTGAGTGCAGGATTTAGAAAGTAAGAAAATTTGATTCTTACTTCAGTTGTTGGTTCCTTCAACATCACCTTCACCTCAGATCAGGGCAGAATAGACTCTGGATATGACCAGGATCTATGACAATTTTATTAATACACAACACCACAGCCAGTGAAAAGTGAATGTTACTCCATCCTTGTGAACCAGCTGTGCAGACAAAATTTAGCAGCACTTTTTTCAACTTGGCAGTGGCAAAGATTTCTTTTCTTTCCATTAAGGTTTTTCCTAGGCTCCTTGGTAGACAAATTTTTCAAGTTCCCTTGAACATGACAACATGAGAAGGCTGCTGGTACAGGGGGATTTACTGGATCACTGAGAGGAATGACATTAAGCTCAACTTAGACACATTTAATGAAGAACACAGGTATCAGACCACCAAAGCCAACATGACAGGCCAAAGACATGGAGGTTGGCCACCATCCCTGATCTCCTTCAGAAAGACATCCAGAGCCTATGACCAACTACCAGGAAAGTAAAGAAAGGGGCTGCTATATATAACTGTCATATACCAGTTATAATTTCTCTTCAGATTTTTTAAGTAGGCATACCAAGAATTACAGCTTCTCTAGAAACCACACATGAAGAACTCATTAAAAAAAAAAATTACAATTAGTTAAAACCATAAGCACTGTTTTCCTGACAGCTAAAACTGGAGTGACTTGACAGCTTGATTCTTCAGGGCAGTGTGACAGCAAGGGTGATCACCACCACCATTTACCAGAGCTCACATGGGGTGCTGCAGTGAGGAATCCCCAGGTGCATTCCTTTTTCTTCTGGCACTACTTTGGTGGCTTTTTCCTAGATGCACTTAAAGGCCACAGCTTTACATTCAGGCTACATTTTCTTCTGAGAACTAGGATCCCTACAAACTTCTGCTTCTCAAACTCTTCTTTCACGCCCTGCTGTTGCTGGTGAGAAGCTACCCCTCTTCTGGCCACACACTCAGTTTCTCATCCTGAAATTCAGGATCTTGACATGCCAGAGAAGCACCTGATGATGAAATCAGATTTGCCAGGGCTCGTCCCACCTTTCTGAACACAAGAGAAAAATCCAATCAGTGAGCAATGCTTTTCTAACTCAACACAGTAGAGTTTTTCACATCTTTTAGTCCCCAGAATGAAGCGCCTGATTTCCTCCTTAGTCCTTCCTGGGATCAGTGCCTTCAAACCATGTCTGTCCAGGCTTCAGTCTAACAGGAATCCAGCCAGCGCTCCAGACTAGGTCAGCTTGTACTGTCACTCGCAACAAGCACATTTGCATAGGAGTCATGACAGACTCAAATCTGACAAAATTCGTATCAGAAATCTTGGCAAGGAGCTACCAAATATAATTTTGGGAACATACAGGAAAGGCATGAACACCCTTCTACACAGCCAACAGCAGTCAGGACAGTGTTGGAGCTGCAAAAAAGGCTGATGGTAAGGCTCCTTGAGTAGACTAGGAATACTGTCTAAGTATGCCAACCCAGCTCCTTTCCCAGTGTAAAAGCTCCTGGACCGTCTATAAAAACCATGTTTTTAAAATTTATTTTCATTTAGAGACAGCAAACTTTCAGCACTTGTGGCACAAGAGTCTAGAACATTTCGAGAGCTCCAGCTGTAACTGAGCCAAACACACAAGTGTAAATCTTTGACAACAACCGTCCGGGAGGAGCTTCCCACTAAGAAAGGACATCGCTGCTACATTAGCGCGGTGTCCTCGATGCCTGGTACCGGGAGCGGGGCAGGATAGCGGGATGCGGAGGCCGGGAGCGGCCCGGGGTCCGGTGATGAGGGAGGGCGCAGAGCCAGGAGCGGGGCGGGATCCCGGAATGGGAGTTGGGGCGGGGCCGGGAGAGGGGCGGGATACCGGGATGGGGAGGCGGGAGCGGGGGCGGAATCCCGGGATGGAAAGCAGGGGGGGCCGGGAAAGGGGAGGGATCCCGGGATGGGGAGGTGGGAGCGGGGCGGGATCCCAGGATGGAAAGCTGGGGCGGGGCCCGGAGCGGGGCGGGATCCCGGGGGCGGGGCAGGGGCGGGACCGCGGCCAATCACCGTCCGGCGCAGCGATTGGCGTTCGTTTTCCCGCGTGACGCAGCGCCGGGCGGTGATTGGCCGCGACGCCGCCCCGCGCGGGCGTGGCCGCCGCGGTGACCGGGAAATGGGGCTATGGCGCCGGGCAGCGCGCAGGGAGCGCCAGCCGCCGGCAGGTACGTGCATGGTCCCCCCCCGCCCTCACCGCCCCCCGCTTCCCCGGGCCGGCCGCTGCGGTGACCGGACTCTTCAGGGGGCCGCGGCGCCGCCCCTCCCCGCGTGCGGCCTGCGCGGGACGCATGGTGGACCCGGCGGCGCCGCCGACACTGAGGGGGCCGGGGTGCGTTGCGGGCGGCCGCCGGCGAGTGATGGCGCCTTGTGGTTCCTTCCCCCGGCAGGAGCGGGCCCGGCATGGAGGGCGGAGGCCCGGCGGCCCACAGCGTGTGCATGGTGTCGGACTTCTTCTACCCCAACATGGGCGGCGTGGAGAGCCACGTGTACCAGCTGTCACAGTGCCTCATCGAGCGCGGCCACAAGGTCCTGGTGGTCACCCACGCCTACGGTCACCGCAAGGGCGTCCGCTACCTTACGAGCGGGCTGAAAGTCTACTACCTGCCCCTGAAGGTGATGTACAACCAGTCCACGGCCACGACGCTCTTCCACAGCCTGCCCTTGCTCAGGTATATCTTCGTGCGGGAGCGGGTGACCATCGTGCACGCCCACAGCTCCTTCTCCGCCATGGCCCACGACGCCCTGTTCCACGCCAAGACCATGGGGCTGCGGACCGTGTTCACGGACCACTCCCTCTTTGGGTTCGCCGATGTCAGCTCGGTGCTGACCAACAAGCTGCTGACGGTGTCCCTGTGTGACACCAACCACATCATTTGCGTCTCCTACACGAGTAAGGAGAACACGGTGCTGCGAGCAGCCTTGGACCCTCGGATAGTCTCTGTCATCCCCAACGCTGTCGATCCCACCGACTTCACTCCTGACCCCTCCAGGAGGGATGACAGTACAATAACAATTGTTGTCGTTAGCAGACTTGTTTACAGAAAAGGTAATGGGGGATCAAATATAAGCCTGTTTTGGTTGTTTTCTTTCTTTGGAAAGGTCTTGGTCAGGCATCACTTAGGCCGTATCTGTGCTATGGATGGAATTTTCACTGGCAGTGGTGAGTTGGCTGTTCCAAGCTTTTGTGTTTGTGAGCTCAAGAAGAATAAATGTACGTTTCTTTTTATATGTGTTGGGTTCAGAGGTGTGTTTCCATTTCAACACTGAAGAAAACTCTAATTTGTAAAATGGAAAGTTTGGCTCATATTGGACATAAGATTTAGAGCCTGATCTATCTATTCTGTTAGAAATGTTTTAGTTGTTTATTTAATCAAGTGACAGAAACTCAAGTGATTTTTTTTTCCATTTTTGTCGATAAGAGATCACAAGTTGTGTTCTTTTTCATATTTTTGTGTACTGCAGTTTAACTATCTTCAGAACACTTTTTTTTTCACTTTTCTGTTCTTGAATATAGTTATAGATGTGGGCTACACCGTGAAAAGTTCTGAAATCAAATACAGTAATGGCTTGCCCTAAACTTTCTACTCCTAGGTATTGATTTGCTTAGTGGTATAATTCCTGAGCTCTGTCAGAAATACCCGGAGTTACATTTCTTAGTTGGAGGAGAAGGACCAAAACGAATCGTACTGGAAGAAGTCCGGGAAAGATACCAGCTACATGACAGGTTTGTTCTGTGAATGTCTATGACCCTTCAAGGTGCTTCATGGCTGGGGGCCTGCCTGCCTCCCTCCCTCCCCAAGATAAATCCCAACACTTGAGGCTGGAGGCCTGAAGGCAAGGCAGCTAAACCAGATACTGAAGACTTTGAGAGCTGTACTATCATCCAGCAAGTTAATTCATATTTCTATGAATAGGCCCTGGATGAGCCTTCACTCAAGTCACAGAAAGCTGACTTAGATATAAATTTATTATACCCCTCTCTGCAACCATGTGGCTTGGATCTCATATGGCATCAGGTGTTAACAGCTCATCTGTGCCAGTGTATGTGATGATGACTGCTAGTAATTAATTATTTCAAAATAAAACTCTTAAATATAGTGCTTGTCTCATAGGTGTTCTTGTGGTACTACAAACATGTTCCCTGGTGCTACCATGTTACCGGAATGTTGCCATGATACATACACAATTATGTATTTCTCTGGGGTTTTCTTGATCAAGAACAATTTCATGTTCTCAATTGTTCATTTTCTTTTCTAGGTTATTTTTTGGTTTTTTGTTTGTTTTTTTTGGTTTTTTTTGGTTTTTTTTTTGGGGTTTTTTTTGTTTTGTTTTTGTGGGGTTTTTTTTGTTGTTGTTGCCTGCTTTATACTTAAGTCAGTGATTCTCCCAGTTAAAATTGTCAGTATCATTCTCATTTTACCCTTTATTGTTTTCCAATATCTCTTCAAGATAATAGGTCCTGATCATTGTATCTTAAAAACTTTTTCCCTTGTCAGACTCAGATTGGTCAGACCTCACATTGAAAATTCAGATAATTCATGTGACAAATCTTAATTATTAACTGAAGGAAGCCATTTTTTCTTGCAGAACTAGAAGGCTCAGTAGCAATGTTCTGGAGGCAAATGTCATTAAAGCAGGAACTTCTCCCACCAGCTTTATTTTCAGAAGTTCCTTTAGTGTGAGAATAAAAAGGCAGAATCTTCTGTTTCTCCATTGCTAGAAAAATTTAAAGAAAATTAAACTGTGGTGCCCATCTTTGTTCACTCACTATATAAGTGTGAACCAGAATATATGTAATACTATAGGGCATTATTATGGTCCAAATCTCATGTTTATCTCTGTTTTTTTTTTTCCTCTTGTATGCAGGGTGCGTCTTCTAGGAGGCTTGGAACACCAGGATGTTAGAAATGTTCTGGTACAAGGGCACATTTTTCTCAACACTTCCCTCACTGAGGCCTTTTGTATGGCTATTGTGGAGGCAGCAAGCTGTGGTTTACAGGTAAAAAAACATGAAATCTCAGTATCTAGAAAGCATGTATCCATTTTACACAAATTTCACAATGAAATAATATGTGCTTATAATGTTTGATTTCATCTGAGGCTCTGTCTTGACAGAGGTAAGCAAATATTATCCCCATTTACAGATCACCTGGAAGCTGAGACAGAAGGGTTAACTGAAACTGCTTAAGCTTCAAGAAGAATTTTGTGCAGAATTGGGGATAACGTAGATCTGCTCTCAGTCCTCTGAACTAGCCAGACTGCCTCTCCAAAATACTATTTTGTATGTACTCCTTTACAGAGTCTATGAGTAGTTGATGTTCACAAAGGTTTACTTTGACAGTACTTTGAAAGCCGAAAAGTTGCGTTACTGTGTAGGGATTCAAGATAAGTTGGAGAGAGAGAAAACAGTAAAAGCCCTTTCTAGCTGATTTACAACTCAGATTGACAGCTCAAAAAGAAGTTGAGTCAATAGCCATAAAGAATTAG
This sequence comes from Chamaea fasciata, assembly GCF_029207755.1. Taxonomy (NCBI): domain Eukaryota; kingdom Metazoa; phylum Chordata; class Aves; order Passeriformes; family Sylviidae; genus Chamaea; species Chamaea fasciata. The sequence goes on along the minus strand of NW_027094087.1, from coordinate 99,349,448 downwards.
TTTCACATTAAAATATAAAGATACCTTATTAAAGAGATTGGCTGATAAGAGTGACTAGTTTACAGTAAGTGTAGAAAATGTGAGTGACTTCAGTTTTTTCTTTACTTCAGTATCCTTTGACAGTAATTGCCACCTAATTGTAGTTATTCTCTTGCCATCTCTTTTCTTCTCTAGACGTGAGGAAGTTCTGCAGTTTCTTACTGCCCAATGTTTAGAGATGATTGCACAATGTGAGTCTTAGTAATTTCTGATTTCCCTTTAAAATTATAATTCAGATGATTATAAATAAAATTTTGGAAGTGTTCAGTAACCTAGGAAACTGAAGCTTTAAGTATGTGGTAAAATTATGCTCTGTAAATAGAGGTAACAGGTTTTTTTTTTTGAGATGCTATGGAGGAAATTTCCAAAATCTGGTTGCACAGGTTTAGTTGAGTACTGTGGCAAACACCTTCAGGAGGGTTGTCTCAACCACTCATTTGACCAAGTCTTCTGTTTTATCATGGCCCTAAAGAATCATTCTGGACAATGTTGAAGGTCATCTGCGGTGCTCTGTCTTCTGTGGTTTATACCTTTAGTTGACATACAGGTCAAGTTCCCAAACCATGGTATTTTCCTATCCTGTTAAACAGCTGCATCTAAACGGTGTAAGAGCATTGTCACACAATTTCACAATTGTGAAACGCAATTTCATTTTTTATGTTGTATATGTGTGTCGCAATCAGGACACAAGAGAATGACACTCACCCGTCAGGTTGAGAGCGAGAAAAGAAGAGCCTTTATTTTGGGAATTTCAACTTATATACTTTTTGGGATTTGGTCGAGGACTGAGGGACGAAGGGAACACCCCTCTGACCCCAGTGGTCAAACCAGCAGTCCATCACAGAGAAGAATGCAAAAAGTCTACTTTGTTTATGTTTCAATGCTTAAGAACTCCAATACAAAAAAGTAAAACAATCAGAAAGGCTGAAAATCAGGGCGACATATATGCTGTTTCTTTTGTTCGTTTCAAAGGTGGTGAGTACAAGAGTTGGTGGGATTCCAGAGGTACTTCCAGAAAATCTCATCATTTTGTGTGAGCCCTCTGTGAAGTCTTTGTGTGATGGACTAGAAAAAGCGATTGCCCAGCTCAGATCAGGATCTCTGCCATCTCCAGAAACTGTTCATAATGAAGTAAAGACATTTTATACGTGGAGGAATGTAGCAGAGAGAACTGAGAAAGTATGTATAATCACTTCTTTTAAATTCTCTGGATGTACATTTCTGAAACAGTTCTTGCTCTGAAATATTACTAGGCACATTCACTGTGTAATATTCCAGTGTAATTTTTCAGCATGTTTCCTGTCAAACATACATGGTTTTAAAAGGTTCAGAAAATGCTTTTTTTTTTCCCTCTGAATGCATTCCTGGATAAGTGATCTTTTAAATTTGTATTTTTGTATTTTCTAATGTGCCATAATAGCTGGTAAATATTTTGAAGAAAAGCCTAGATCTTTAGTTAGATTTCTACTCATTTATTTATTCAAGTCTTCACATGAAGTAACTTTTCAGCATAACTGGAAAATGTGCTGCATTAGATGTTTGACAAGGTAAGGACAGTTCATGACAAAGCTTTGCCAGGTACCAACAAGTAGTTTAAAATTATGAGAGGTAGTTCAGTGCTTGAAGGCTGAACACAGCTGAGTTTACATAAGCTGTGGTTGTAATGAAAATTCATTTTCATAGTTTTGGAATCATATTTCAGTACTAGAACTGCACTTCTGTATAAAAACTCTGCCGTTAGTGAAGAATGTTATCTGCAGTGATGTTACAAACACCTGTGGAGATGTGTCACTTCTGACTTCACTTCCTGTGTTTTAGGAAGGAGAGAGTAGCTGAACCCCTTAGATTGTACTGCGCTCAACTATATATCTCTCACAAGCCTCCTCGAAGTGCCATGTACAACCAGTTTATTTTGTTATTTTCAAGTGCCATCAGTATCATTCATTTTATGATTTTGTAACTGCAAGCAACATTTGAATTGCAAAGTTTTTACAGACGTTAACCTAGATCTGAGTTTGCTTTATATAGCCTGTTCTTAAAAAAACTCACCAGTACTTCATGAAGAAAAATGGTCATGGAATTGGTAGGAGCATGCATAGATCTTAAATTGTACGGAAGACAGTTGTTTGTTAGCAAATTAAGTTACCTGTAGAATGGAGTCTGTAACATTCTGAAGGAAAAAACTCTGTCCTTCAAGCCTTTTTGGAGTGGTTTGTAATGGGCTTGTATTTGGCTGTGCTTGACACGTTTAATGAGTCACCAGTAGCATGTATTTGCTTTGTGCAGTAATTGAACTAGTGTTTCTTTAAACAAAAATCAGGAGCCTGTTATGATTTGCTTCATTGTTCAAATACAGAGATTTGGAATAGTGCTAAATTCACCTATGAGTTCATCCATCTTTATGTTTAAAATCTAGTAATTGCATGTTCAAGCTCTTTCTAGGACTGATGTGAATATGAGATTAGAACCCATTCAATTAATTAAAACCCCCAACCTCCAATGTGTATAATATCACGAGAGACAAATTATGCAGCCTTCCTAGTTAATGAAATACTTCTGAAGTGTGTAAAAGAGGAGAATGTTTCGTATTTATCCTTAAATAAATGAATGAAATATCTAGAACCAGACTTATAAATCAGAACTTAGGATCTGCAAAGCTTTTTGGGGGATAATATTTTGTCCCATCTGGTAGCTAACGATAGATCATTTATTTTGGGCAGTGACAGCAAACTGCTGCCCGATTTTTGAGGTAGAAGCAACGTGTTTTTAAGGCATTACTTTCTGTTTCCTCTCCATTTAGGTGTATGACAGAGTTGCAGATGAAGTGGTTTTGCCAATGAAGGAGCGACTTGACAGACTAATGACTCACTGTGGCCCAGTGACTGGGTGTATTTTTGCTTTTTTTGCTGTTCTGAACTTCCTTCTCTTGACGTTTCTGAGGTGGATGACTCCAGATTCCATTATTGATGTTGCAATAGATGCTACAGGACCTAAGGGTGCATGGACTAAACAGCATTTTTTGGGGAAAAACAGAAGAGTTAAAGAAGAACTTCCAAACTCCTAAATTGCTCAAGTGGAGAGGGAAGAATGTGTTGGTCACTAAAGGTTTTAATGCTTGCTGACAGAGACATTACTCTTAAAACTCTCAAGTTTCTTTCTGAAGTTCTTGGAAAGAAACTTTAGTTCAATGTGCTACCTCAATTTGGGATGATGTTCTTAGTTCAGTTTTGGATTCATGCAAATTTATAGACATCTCTTTTGCACTGAAAGCTGGGAGGAGAACATGGGTTTTTATATATATCAAAAGCCTTGGAAACAAAAATACAAGATTTTTCTTGAAAACTTGAACATTGCAGAAAGGGACTTAAAGTAGGAGAGCAAAACACAAAAAATATTACCTTACTGTAGTTCTTGCTAATCCCTGGTATTTACTGTGATTTTTATTTTAAGACCTCTTTCAAAAAAACTAAAAACTCAACAAAATGCACCTTTTTGTCCTAAGATGAAAATGGCACTTAAAATTAGTCATTAAGTCCATTACCATGTAAATTTCAGAGACTTAGTTCTAGCAGTTGCGTCCCAGTGACAGTGTTTTGCCTGTGTAGCATTATTATTTTGAAGTTCTTCCCTAGTCAGAGTTGCTCATCCTGTTGCTAAATCAATATTCCATATGATTTTCTGATATTTTCAGAGGTGCTAAATTTGTCCTGTTCTCTTACATGCATGAAAGTGATGTAAAACTTGTAGTGGTTTTGGGTTTTGTTTTAGTTTTTCGGTACATAGGCAAAGAAGTAGTATTATTTAGAGATAATACAGCCTTCTGAAACATCTCAGGCCTGAAAACTTCCAGCAGACTGTGCCAAAGTGTGAACACTTTGTGAGAGAGCAAAAACTGTGAAGGGCTTAACAAGCACACTCATGCTTACTTGCTCTCTCCCACTTCCCACCCACGCATCCCTTTTTCCCCCCACTTCTCTTTCTCCTTGCCCTTACTTATGACCAAAGTGGCATTTCAGTCCATCTGGAGAGGAACAGCATTCAGGGTGAATGATTTCACCTCATCCACATGAGAGACACTGGCTGACAGGTTCTGCATGTGAAACCTTGGGAAGATATCCCTTCAGTGGGAATAGCTAATGGCTGTGCATTTCACAGAGAGAAAGGATCATCTGTGAGGAGTCCTGAGTGATGTGTATGGGGGGAAAGAGGCAGCACAGCATTGTGCCAATGTGTGTGAGAGGAGATATTTATTTCATTTGTGTCAGCCACCTATAGAATTGCCCCTTGTCTGATGCACTGGGTTAATTTCTTTTTCAAGCATCACTAATGATGGTAAGCTTATTGTTTTATGACTCTGGAGTATTGTGTGCTGTCGGACACTGTATTAATATTAAAACTGTGCAATATGAAAATACTGTTTCCAAACCCTTGAAGGGTAATATTTAACACACTACTTCTGCCAAATTCATGTTGTGGGTAGAGGTGTAATTATCATGCATTTTATAATTCCATTGAACATATTTTCATGAAACACAAAGATAATGTAAATAATTTCCATATAGAAAGTCTATTTTCTTTTACTAGAATTTTTAGCCTTTGATATGTAACATTCAGTGTGTAATATTACAATTAGAGTTTTTCAAACTCTGCATTAGAAGTGAAAGTAATCTAAAATGGTGCCACAAGGTTTAAGGATAAATGGGTAGAATTAAGGTAATATTTTACTTTTCTAAGTTATTCTTTTTTTTACGTTACTCAAGCATTCAAGTTTCTAACAACCTTTTGAAAATACTGATTGTCACTCCAGGGAAATGTTATATATACTTGTGTGTGTATTTTTAGTAATATTTTGTTTGTTCTCTTTCATTTCTGTTTGGTTTCCTGCGATGTCTACAAACACAAATCAAAAGGTTTGTGTGTATCTATTCAAAATACTTTTTTCTTTTGTGGAGCATTGTGTACTTATGAATAACATAATAAAACCTTGTTATAGTCTTGTTTACAAGACCAATGTAAAGTTTATCTAGAGGTTTATTTACCTTTCCATAAGGAATGGATACATTTCATTAATAGGTGGGAACATATAATTAGAAAATACGGAACTACAAAGCACAGTGCTGCTTTTGACCACTGGTTGTTGGAGTTCTTATGAGTATGCTTTTTAATAATCACCTTTTTCTACAAGCTGCCATACAAACTTAACCCATAGCTGGTTTCTCAAATAACAGCACTTGTATGATGCAGAACTCTCTGGGAATGATGTGCCCACTGGCCTTGTGCAGTGGAGTGAAGGGTGATGCCACAGAAACATTTACAGTTTTACAAAACATCAGTGGGCAACATGAAAAAGGTTAAACGAAATAAGCAAAATACTAAAAAAAAATTACTGACATAGTAAGTGTGGTTAGAAATTAATAAAATTATTAAAAAATTAAAATGTTTCAGTTGTGCTTGTAGGTAACATTTGATTGCTGTGAAATACCGGGGAAATGTTAGCAAAGAGAGAGTGACACTAGTTAAGCAATGTCTTGCACAGAGCAGAGCCTCTGGTGTGTAGGAGGAGCAGGAAGACCTGTATATAAGGTCCCCCTCAAACTGCAATGAAACTCCATCCTCAGGCACAAGGAGAAATCTTGTTTCTAACACATTATGTGCAGAAACTGTGAATTAAGGTGTTGATAATTGAAAATTGTCGGTTAAAACATACAATACACCATAAAATCATCAAATAAAGCATGGATATAATATTAGTCTTTCAGACTGTGTTTTAGTGGGTGTGGATAGATCTGTGAGGAGGTAAATACTGTAATTTACTTTTTTTTGTGGTCGAGTTTTTCTGCATCTTTATATTTTTCCCTTTTGGATATTTATTTCTGTTCACTAGTCCCTTTTTTTTTCATGTGTGCTTAGGCTTTTAAAAATTAAATAATTCTGGTGCTTTCTGCTTCAGTAAAATGCAGACTTTATGTAAATGGAAAAAAGAATAATCAATCTCAAAATGGTTTAATATTTTTATGTTTTTTAAATTAAAAGTAATTCGATATTTTTAGTGTTTAACTGCTATCATTAAACTACTCTTATACTGGCTGTGCATCATGACACTCAGTAGTACATTGACCTCTACAGTTTGCCCTAATGACTTGAACATTGACATAGGTAAAAGGTGGATATTTTTTAAGGAAACAAAGCTAAAGGCGGGATTTTGTTATGCATCTGAAGTAATTATTTTAACAAATTTATACATTTTTCTTGTAAACCTAGCAGGTAGATCAGGTTGCTTTCAGATCTTGACATGCTTCAACACTGTCAAAACTCTAGCGATGCTACTTGTGCAGGATTCACTGAACTTTAACTGTGCATGGTTGGTTCTCTTGTACACACTGGTTCTTCAAGCTGCTTGTTTAAGCAGGAGGGACTGGTGCATTCCCGGGGAATACAGGCACTGGCTGCTGCTGGAATTTGTTGTCTTCCTGCCCAGGCAGCAGCAGGAGTTTCAATAACCAGACCCAACCTGGTGTGATGGGTGGCAGATAGGTGAATGAATCCCACAATGACTTGAGAGCAACCAGTGAGTCACTCTCCACATCTCTTTTCATAAGCAGGAGTGTTGTAAGCGTGCTGACCTAAGGATGAAAATAAGGCAAGGCATGTATGGGAAACAGCATCATTTATTAGATCAAACTGATAGAAAAAAAAGTAGCCAGGCTCTGTATGGATGTCTTTATTCTTGTCTCTTCTGTTTGAATGTTTCTGACTCCTTTTTTTACCCAGTTGCCTTACTTTGATTGAATACATTTGATATTCTAATCCCAGCTACATACATTAGAAATACATTTTTATAATTCAAGGTATGTGTAACATAAGAACAGCCAAGTACCTCTCTGAAGTTCTTTGAGATGAGGATCCCTCAAATTTTTATTTCCTTGCCAAATCCTTCTTATTAGGTCACATCTGATATTTTTCCCTACAACTGGGATAAAGTTAAGGTGAACCTTACAGAAAATGAGGTGTTTTCTAAGCTGGATTGCCTTTTTTTTATTTCTGCTTATTCCTTGCATGTTTGTAAACTAAGCATATATAAACATTACCTTTCCAGTTTTTTGGAGGATCTAGCTAAACTACTTCTATTTATCATCTCACGACAATTTTTTTGAAGGATTAATATATTTTTTGGATATTTTCATTTAACAATTTAGTAATTATCCTAGAGTTAAGGAAGAGTGGTTCCTGGAGTTGCAGAAGTTCTCAGTGAGGTGTGTTTTTCCACAGGAAGCTGACTTGTTCACTCATCTGTCAATGGAGTTGCATAATCCCCCTCGTCCAGCCCACAGCAGTGATGCTCAAAAGAGCAAGGGAGGAACGATGACAGTCCTGTGTCTGCACTGTCACTGCTCTTGTGTTCTGCCTGTTCTCACGCCTACACTGTGTTGCTCATCTCTCTAGTTTCAAAAATACCAGAGATTTCCGAGTGCTCACACCCAATCTTGCTGTGGGTTTGCCTGCCTACCACCTTCAGCAGTATTCATACTTTCCACCATGCTGTTCAGCCTTCTTCCCAATGATGATTTTCTCTTACATCCACTGCTGTAATTTTCCTAGTGCTCTCGTACACTAAGAGCAGATTAAGAGATTACACAAGTTTTTCTCAAATGACTCACTGAATAATTTAACTGAAAATCTTTATTTGTCTTGTTCTGAAGCCAGGAAGGTGATTTTGCTGCTACACAAATAGTTAGTCCTTCTGGGAGAGTCATGTTCCAGTGACTGCTTCCAAGCAGTCAAACCTTCTCATGGTTTTCTGGAGCACTTGGATAGCTCTTTGGTATTATTCCATTAGTGATAAGAGAATTACAGTGAAAATCACCTGATTTTCAGTTTCTTGCATTTTTCTGAGTTTTATGGACATGTACAATTCTACATGCCATCTAATAGGCTGATTGTGAAAGAAACCAATGAATCTTCTTTGCAACCAAAAGCTGGGTTTCTGGTTTTTCTCTTAAAAACTCCTCTTCCTTCTTGGTTGTCTCCTGTTAAAAAGCCAGTTTTGTATATCCTACACGAGAAAGATTTCTCTGTCATTTAGGCTGACTTTACTTTGTAATGGTCTTAATATTTTTCATGTGTTCTTTCTTCTCGGCATACTATATTTTGTTCTTTACAGCTTTTACTATTCCTGTGGCTTCAGGAGGAATGTTTTCATCATCTCAGATTTTTCTGAGCTGACCATTCAGTTTTTTGGTCCACCTTTGTTTGCTAATTTCTCCTCTTTGTATCTCAGCTGAGCAGAATTAACTGCCAATAAGTCAATACGTTTTTCTGTGATTCCTTAACTGAACTTTTCTTGTCCTGTAATCTGTATCTTCAGCTGTGTTGTCCTGTGGCAAACTGTATTAAAGTGATTAAAAAGAAATTTTCCTCTTTTGAATTCGTAAGTATTATAGTTTCTACAGGTATATAACATTACTGTGTAAGGAAAGGTAGATGTAATATTTTTGTAAGGAGTTACATAAGAATGTAATAACTTGGTTTTATTCAAAATTTTAGAAAAATTAGTTCACTTGAGAAAATTGCTGGGGGTGTTTTATCTCTGCACATATTTTATATGACATTTTAGTGCATCTGGGAGAGCTGAGCAGTGAAGACAGCAAGGTACTAAACCACCTGTATTGCTATAAACCAAAAGAAATTACATCTAAAATGCCCAGAGAAATAATTTGCTGTATAATTTCAGATCTTTGGGATCTCTAAGAGTGGAATTATCCGGCTGTTTTCCTTGACAGATGTTCGAATTCAAGGCTAAAGAGAACCTAGACAAAGAGGGGAATCGAGTAAGAAATAAATCCTCCTCCTCAGGTACATATAGGAAAATAGGAATAAATAAAAGTTTAACATAAAAAGAGATGGGATGTTCTACATAGATTCAAATAAATACATGCAGAAAAAAACCTTTGTTCTCTATGGAAGTCATGTGCCTTCAGAAAGTAAAAAGAGCAGTTAAAGAATGGGTGCATCTATTTCAATTTCAAGTATTACACCTTTGAGGTATGGAGGATATCAATGGAGGATAATGTAAAAATATTTCTGAAACAGAGAATGTTGTTTGCAAGAGATATCAACAGACACCATTCTTTATCCCTGAGTAATGGAAAAACCCGACATGTAATCACGTTTCTTTTTTGAGCAATTTCGATGTATTTTTCTCCTCCTAGAATAACTTTGACTCCTTAGCCCTGGCTTTGGCCATGTGGGTTTATTTTAAATCCTTTCATGATAATGCTTTTCTTTGGCATTTTTGCCTTTGTTCTGTATCTGAGTACCAGCAAGGCCTGTTCTCAAGATGGAAAAGACAGAAAAGTATTCTTTTTGCAGCACCTCTGAATAATGTCTGCAACTTTATCTATGAAGTCTCTGTAAATGGAACTGCTACCTCGAAGAATAAATCTCATGTGGATGTATAGGCTTTCAGGTGGTTTGGAGAGCATCTGTCTGAAAATTTATTCTCATTGATGTAGACTTGGAAAGGATTTTCTCATAGTTTCCTGTATGCAGAGATGTTCAAAATATCTTATCCTTGATATTGTTATTTAGTATCAAATACCTCATACCAAATTAAACCAGGATGTATTTTTGGTAACTGAGGAACAGCGGGTCCTGAAGAGTTTAAAATAGATGACATATGATACCAAGAATAGCCCAGTGCAACATAGCCAACCTGAGAAACTATTCAAAGAGCAAACCAAAATGGAGGGCAGTTCTATACTCCATTCTTTCACTAACATTTATTTTGCCATTTTTGCTTTGTTTTGCTTTAAGCTTTTAATTAAGATTTCCTTGGCTTTGCTGACCCATTTCTATATTGTTAAAGGCAACAGAAAAGAAGCTGCCAGGATAGCAGAAGAGATCTATGGAATAGTCCCAGGTAAAGTAAAAATATGGACTCTAACATTTAAATATTTATTTGCCACATTTTTTAACTTGAGGATTTAAATCAGCAAGTTACCATGAAATGAGGGATTTTTTTGCTAAATGCATGGGTAAATGTTTTATCCTGAAGTGCCTCCCATATCTGGGGTCTTTGCAGTGTCAATATATGTTGGCATGATTTAGGTGTGCAAAATATGAGACCCCAACAATTACCCAGCTAGAATGAGGACAACATTTGCTCAAGGCGCTATGGTAAATAAAAATATTGTTCTCAGATGCAAGGTGTTCTTTATCAGAGGTTACAGATGGTTTTACTAAACAACTAGGTTTACTGCAGAGAATATTTAGGGAAAAGTTTTAGCACACAGATTTTCTGAAATGAAATGTTAGGAGGATATAACTAATGACTTTATGAATCCAAGCCAAGAATCCTTGTTTTGTTAAATCAGATGATAAAAATGACTGCAGCTAAAATTGTTCTGAAAAATACACAGCACAAGAATATATTGTATTCCATAGGTTACTTAGTAGGTCATGGTTTGGGTTTTTTTCCAAGTGATTTTAGTCCTTCACATCACTGCCATAATAATGAATAGGCATGTGTTTGCATTCCTGTTAATTCCACTGATTTAAATGACATGGTATTTTCAATTTACTGCTAATGAGGGCTTATTTTCCTAGCTGAAGATTTTTATCAGCATTGTGACATCACACATTTCTATGTGACTCAGTCATTTGGCACTTGCTTCCTGATTGTGCTATCATGAACAAGCTCAGGAACAGCATCAGAACATAGGTGGTGTGGGATGGCCACCCAAAGCAGGGTGATTACAATCTGGCCAAGAGAAGTACTGCAGCCAAGCATTTTTGACAAAACCTTTATGAAGCCTGTATATATACAGGCATGTCCTGGTTATTTATCTATTTTTTATTCTCTAGAATATAATTCCAATAATTTATTACTGTCTTCTTTTTTTTTTTACAAGCACCTTTATGCAGTCATAGTCTGACATGTGGTGAACAGCAGTTTTTCCCTCAAGCAGGTTCTTATTGAGGTGCCTTGAAATTCAGCAGGCCGAAACATATCTTTATCTGCAAGTTGCCATTCGCAGAAAGCCATTAAAGATAATCTTACAAAATGTAAGATCATGTGATGTTGTTGCTGGGGCATTATATCATATTACAGTCAGAGCTTCACAACCTTTTCTCTTTGCAGTGAAGTAGCACAGCAGCAGCAGCAGGGCTGCATAATTAATCTGTAGGCATTTAAAAAGAGCACTTTCTGTCATGTCGCTCCCAGCTGAGAAGGGGAGATGTGCCCCGTATGGGAACTATATTTGCCACACGTTTCAGGGAGGTAGGTTGTGGTGGCTGGCGTGGAAGTGAGCAGCAGTGTGTGTTGTCCTGAGGCTGTGTGTGCATCCACATGCAGTGGAAATGCCCTGGAAATGCATGTGAGAACACGCCTTCGCACGTGTTGTACTCTGCGTAAAAGGTTAAATAAGGCCCTGTAGCTCTGGTGTCTGAGTAATTCCTGACTCTTCCTGCTGTATAAGGGCTCTGGCTTTGTCACTTGCAATGTCTTCTGACTTTCTGAACCAAGCTTGCCTATTTCAATCACCAGCATGATGAGAGGTGTGGGGTATTTGGGATGTTTTCAGGAAGACTTTTCTTGGTCCCTACTTGGTTCCTGTTTCCATCGTTTTGACTCGTGTCATTCAGAGCCTTGCCCTATATTGTGCCAGCTGGTCTTTCCATGCCAGTTTCCTGCCTTAGGAGCTCAGGAAGTGCTCCATAAATAAATGGAAACAAAAGTAGTAACTATAGTTAAAACTGTAACTCCAATAGCTGAAGTGTATCCTGGTCCTTGGCTAAGAGGAGATTCCTTTGGCCAAGGGTAAAACTTCTGCTGTGTCCTTGGCCTCAAGTCCCCATGGATGTGTCTGTGCCTCTCATTGATTTCTCCCTGCCTTGGGTAGCATTTGAAATGGAGATAAATCACCCTTTCCATTCTCTCTGCTATGTGGCATAGCTGAAAAAAATTAAACAGGACAAGGGTTTCAAATACAGTGCCCATGGGCTTGCTGTACAGCAGAGCATGAATGCAAACACTGGTATTACTTCTGTCCTGTGGCACTGGAAATGCAGCTGGCCTTTGGAGAAATACTTACTACACACCATGTCACAGAATGGTTATAAATTTTAATATAGGACAAGTAAATTTGCTCTCTACTTGAGTGGCAGGGATTTAACCTGAGCTGAATGTCTATGCCTGTAGGTAGTAGCTAGGCTAAAGAATTATTTTTCTTGGCACATAAATAGAACAAGATAAGAAAAAGGGCAGGCAAGCCTATGTGAAGGAGTCTAAACAGTTCAGCATCTCAAAAATATTAAAGAAGAAAAGTAAAGCCTCCAGGCAGTATTTGTTTTTCCATGTATTTTCTAAAATATTTCAGTGAAGAGGATGATTAAACCTGTTACATGGTAGTGTGAGAGGGAGGATGTTATTTATGAAATTGTCAGTTGAGGAAATAAAACTGCCAAGGACATGCCAGACTTCATTTGATGGACAAGTCAACCCTGCTATGAGGCTCTTAACAAAATGTCAGAGAAGCTGGAATGCAATTTGCGACAAGAGCTCCCGAGGAAAGGTGGGGGCTGATACAGTTTTGAGTAGGAGAATTGCAGGGTTCTGAAATCTCCGTGTGAGACCCAGCAGCACAAAACTCATGATCTTTGCTGAAACATGTTTTTAGCTGTTCTTTTAAAAGTTCTGCCAAGAAGCTTTCGTTTAGGTCCCTTAGTGAGCAGCCAGCTTTCTCAAGATCGCTGACCCCATAGCTGCTCTGCTGGAATCAATTCATCTAGCAGTTTCACCACTGAGCCCACTCTGATTTCAGTCCTGACCTGCATTTACATGTGGCTGTGCTTCCCCTGTCCTCCCAAGACCTGCTTTTTCTGCATACTTGAATTAGCTTCCATGCATTTGCTGTTTCAGGCAGCTGGGCAGACCGATCCCCTCTTCATGATGCTGCCTTCCAGGGACGCCTTCTCTCTCTAAAAACCTTGATTGCACAGGTAAAAGCCCACAGGTAAAGAAAAGGCTGGGAAGCAGGGTGGTTTTACATGAGTTGCATTAATGGGCTGGTGAGCTGGAAATAGACTGCAACAGGGCATAAGAAATATGGAATAATATATCAACAAAAGCACCCCTGGGCATGTATTAGTTTGCTCGGTTTAGAAGCTGGAGACAAGCCTGGGATAAAGACTATCACAGCTTGCAACTTGCTATATAATAAACAGTGATCCTTGTGCTAACCATGCAACTAGGCTTGAGAATAGGGACAATAAATATATATATATATGTAGGTTATTAAAAAAACCCCAAACCAGTAAAAAGCTGTAAAAGTGTATCTTGCCTCGAAAGTCAACCTGAAACCTTCTGCTCCAAAAGGAACTTGAGAGTTCAGGTGAAAGGAAGAGAGGAGGAAAGAATACATGAGAAGGAAAAGAAACTGGATATGAAAAGAGATAGGTTATGGTTCTTTGTGCTCTGTCAGCTGTCAGTCATCTTCCTTACCACCTCTGTCAAACTCAGTGTCCTCATTTAGCATGAATAGATAATTCTCCCCTTCTCCCTCTTGTCCTCAAAGCAACTGCAGGGAAATTAATTCCCTGACTGTAAAGCTTTTGACTTGGCTATCAGACTTTTTGTAGTCAAGGTAATTTTTACCAGGGGCCACAGCTCTATTGGACAACATCTTCAAGGAGTGGAGCTGCCAGTGTGAAAGCCTCCTCTCCAGACATCTCTTGAAAAATAGCTGCAGCTAAAAAAAAATTCTGTTTACAGACACTATTCACCCTCCTATCTTCTGATCCCTCTTTCCTGCACCTGCTGACCTATGGTGATTTTTATGGAATACGAAATGATGGAGGTTTGAGATAAAACAAAGAGGCTTTATTCATTTAGGGATTTGATGGTTTTCTGGCCCCTCTATCTCCATTTATGCTGACCTTACACCACTTGCTTCATGGAGCACTCTTTGTTGTGGTTATATCATTTAGTTAATCCACCCTTTCTCCTTTTCCGGAAGACATTTAATTTTAGGAGTAAAAGATGAATGTCTTTGCTGATGAAAAGAGATCAAGGCAGCAATATCTGTAGAGCCTGAACTGGAGCTGAGTCACCACGGATTGATAAATGTAGGGATGAAGTTGTGCATGGAGCAGCATAATCATTGCTCATTGCTTCAATATAGTTACACCACTAGCCTGAAATGAAGTAAGGGACTGTACTTGAGTGTCTGTGAGACACTCAGAAGTCTCTACTGCAGTACCTTAGCTTTCAAGAAAGCCTCTGAGGCTCTGAGTGCACAGGGAATGCCTGGACATAGGGAGGTGATGTAGTGCTGGAGATTTAAAATGGCTCTAGAACTCACCAATGCCTGTTTCAATGACTGAAAAAAGAGTTTGATTTTTCATGTGCATTGAAAACAAGGTTTATCAAGAGTGATGTTTGGCAAACAGCCATTGTAAGATCTACAACTTATTCTCCGTTTTATAATGGAAGGAATTGCTGTGTTTCCCAAGATATCAGTGCTTATTCTTTCCCTTGATATGACTAAGTTTTGTTTGTTAAATATGTATATATACATGTATATATGAATAAAGATTGAGAATAGTTCTCCTTATAACTAGTCTCTAGAAGAAATTAATCTTGAAGGAATATGCTTATCACGAAACAACCATACATATGAAACATATGTTTCATACATATGAAATAATCTCTATTTTTTCAAGGTTTTATCTATTCCCCTAGCAGCACTGAAATGCATGAGAAATTTTATCAACAACTTTTACATTAGTAATATTTTCACATGGCTGAAAAAGATTGGTTTTCTATCATATAATGCTTATCCTGGAGTGTTTACAGTGCTTTTAGTACTCACGACCTCAGGACTGCTGACTTTTTCCTGCATGATGTTGCTCCCAGGTACTCCTTTCTGCCCATTGCATTGGGTACTGTGTACCAAAAAGTGCGTTGCTGCCATCTCGTGAGCTGCCTTGTCCATTGCATGTCAGGCAGACACTAACTGTGCTTCAAAATATAACATCAAGTGGAAAATGGAGCTGCTTTCAGGCCTGTTCTCACACATGGTTGTAAAATTCTAATTACCAGGAGATTTTGTTGCATTCAGAGGAAAACACATGACAACTGTTTTCCCCTTTGTGAATATGTCTGGTTTGTCTTTGTGCAGGAATAAATATAGCAACTGTCAATTAGGGAAATACCTGAAATAAGGCATTTGTAAATCACTGTTCTTTCTTCCACTGTAAAGCACTACCTGGATGATAAGTGGAACTGATTTGTGGGTGGGGTTTGCTCATCTTTCTTAGAGGTTTACCAGGTACTTATTACCTCAGACTGAAACACACTTGGGTACCCCATGTGGTGAATGAAAGAACTTTTAGGATCCAATTCGTCTGCCCTACTGGAAACACCTGCTTTAGCAGGGGATGAATCATATCCTAGGGAATCCTGTTTCTCCCCACTGAAGGAGCTGCCAGCTCCAGTTGAGCTGCAGATACCTGTGCCAGAAGCATCCTCATTTAGGGAGGTGAATCCCTCCAGCTGTACCTCCTGGTGCAGGACTTAATGGGCAAGGGACTGCCACCCTTGTAAGTTAAAGAAATGGGATGTCTTTCCTGCAATTGATATTGCATTGTAAAGAGCTAGAAATAGAAGGCATAGCTTGTACATGCTCCCTCTTTAACCCCATCACCAGCTGTGATTTGTGGGGACAAGAGCTGAATCACTGCACAGCACCAACCTAAGCTGAGCCCTTTCCCTGGACACACACCGCTGGCATGACTCTCCCTGCCATGGGCACCCACACCAGCCCTGCAGGAGCTGTGGTTCAGGCGGGGCTTTTCCCTCACACCCCTGGCCCCGCCTTGCAGGGTTTCAACGTGAACCTGGTGACCACAGACCGTGTGTCTGCTCTCCACGAGGCCTGCCTGGGTGGCCACGTCGCCTGTGCCAAGGTGCTGCTGGAAAACGGTGCCCAGGTGAGTCCTGGGGATGCCACTGGGGACACAGGCACCTGGGAATGGATGCTCCCCGCATCAGTAGGGATGTTGGACGTGCTGTCCATGTAGCAAGGCCAAGATGCAGGTGGACGCCTCAGACAGAAATGTGGAAAAACATAACAGTTCTGTTTCCCTGGGTGAGAGATCTGAATCCCCCTTGTATCATCCCATTATTCTCTTTTGTTTTCCCTTTTGGTGTGTGTAACATAGTCACAATTGATGGAAAACGAATGAAAGATGCTAAGTGAAATAACCTTGAAGAAAGTAACTCACACCTTTACCCTCCCCCTCCCCCTCAGAAATGATCCCTGGGATTACATCTGGTTTTCTATGGGAAGGTTTGGGAGTCTCATGTAAGAAAAAATGGATGTGCTTGAAGCAATGAAACATTATATCTGCTAATAAAATAACAATTTCCACAGCTGGACCTAAGGCAGAGTACATGTTCACAACAGAGATTAAGGAATGGATGAAATATATATGAATATTTTCATGTCAGCTGGGTTTTGAAGTAAAATTTATATGGCAAGAAAACAGGCAGCACCAAAACAGTCAAGAGACCTCTAGTGCTGCCAGCAACTCCAGCCACACCTGCCTGATGACACTGGGAGGAGGTGAGGGCAGTGGAAATTTTAAATTGGCATGTGCTTGCATAATCCATTGCTCTTCTACAGTGTGCCACAGACTTAAAGACATGCAGATTTGCTTCATAAATTGGCCCTGAGGGCTTGCTGTGTAGTTAAACACAGCATAAACAGGGACATGGTGTGATTCTTGGGTGTCCTGCACGAGGCCAGGAGTTCATGATCCCACAGGGAACCCAGGAGGACTCCATGATCCCCCTGGATCAACTCAGCATATTCTGTGACCTACAGCTCTGCTGTCCCAATGGAGAATGGCAACAGTGGTTCTTGCCGGGTCAGAAGTTCTTCCCCAACATCAGAAGTTGAGAGGAGAAAATTTCTGTCTTGCATAGACACACATGCAACTCCATCCAGCTCCTTTTCTGTTTGGGATTATATTTCTATGAAAAGTATTTTTGCTGGAAAAGTGTTTTCAGGTGAAAGTATTGAACAGACAGTAAATATTTTCATTTAAAAAGCAAAGCCATTTTCATTTGAGGGCGTTCCATCTCGAGGCTGGTGCAAACTAAACAATCTTGAAGATACTCAGCTTCTTCCCATTAAAAAAAGGAATAAAGAATTGCATTTTTAGCAGCTCCAGCAGGAGCATCCATAGCAGGCAAGGTTTCTGCCTTATGGCACCATCTGGGAAAGAGGGCAAATATCAGAGGAGAATGTTATATATGTTATGTCAGAACATATAACTCAGAAATAAATACTAAAAATAATAAAAAAATCAATAAAGTAAAGTAAATAAAATAATTCTTAAAATTACAAGAGTCTCACTCTGGTGCACTTCTGGTGTGCACAGGAGGCTGTTGCAAGGGCATTCCTCTTAAACTGGATCACCCTGAGTGTGTCCTGCCCCTGCAGGTGAATGCAGTGACCATCGATGGGATCTCTCCTCTGTTCAACGCCTGCTGCAGTGGCAGTGCAGCCTGTGTCAACATGCTGCTGGAATTCGGAGCCAAGGTGCAGCTGGGGAACCACCTGCCTTCACCTATCCACGAGGCAGTCAAGAGAGGTAATGTTCTGGATGTGAGGGGTGTGAGCAAAGCCAAAAATAACTGCATGAGAAATGTGTCTTTTGTTGGTGACAAAGCTCTTTAAAAAAATTATTTCCATATCAGTACAGACAAACAGGCTTGGCTTTTTCACAGATCTTGTGCCTTATGGTTGTATCTGGGTGTGTTCCGCTCTGCAGCAATTCAGTGAGAGCTCTTCCCTCCACAGGTCACAGGGAGTGCATGGAGACCCTCCTGGCCCATGAGGTGGACATTGACCAAGAGGACCCGCAGCATGGGACCCCTCTCTATATGGCCTGCATGTACCAGAGAACAGAATGTGTCAAGAAGCTTTTGGAGCTAGGTACACCTGGAAAAGGGGCCAGGGGAGAGCTGTGGTGGTATGAGCCAACACTACTGGTCTCTCTGAGCTGGCTGTCTATTTAAAACATCATGGGTTATTTCCACAACAGTTGTGTGGGAGCCTGACTCTGTCAGACTCATTTGAGGCCATTAAAAATTTTCCCTGCGTTGATAAAGAAATTATGATTTCCTAAGTGAAAAGCCTTCTTAATTACAGACACCTCCCTGAAGGTATCTGAATGTGAAAACAGAGTTCTTTCAGTATTCTAGCGTGATAACAGGAAGCACAAAAAATGCTGGCTAATATTACTAACCAAAATCAACTCTTGCTTAACAGAGCAGTTTATCAGACCCATTAAATTCACCTCCTCCTCAGTGGATGATGAGGGCAGCAGTAAAGCTGCTTGCAAGAATAATCACTGCAGGTCCAGGCACAGGCTATGAACTAGCATAAATTTTTGCTGTCAGTGTGCATTAGCTGACTTACACCTGCTCAAAGTGTGGCCCTGCTGCGCCCAACCAACCTGGGCCAAGCATTTTTCTTGCTGTGCTTCCAGGGTTATTACCATGAGATAACAAAAGGTTTCGAATTTCCTCCCCCCCCCCAGCAATTAAATAACATAATCCATGTTAGATTTTATGCCATAAACAACTTTAAAGAGCATATGGTAGGCTTTGAACATGTATGGGGGAAGGTCAAGCTGCTCAATTCTGAGCATCTCAGACAGGGTTTGGTGGCCCCCAGAGCACTCTTACAGAGCAGGTGTTTGACCTGACGAGATTTGCACAGCTGCTGTTGAGAGATGGGGGCAGTCCTGTGTACCATCCATCCCCTTCATCTACGGAGGCTACTGGTGGAAACCAGCCTGTGTGATGCAGGTTCAGACAGTCCCTGCTGCCTCCAGATCTAACCAGGAGCTCTTGTTCACCCAAGGAGCCAATGTGAATGTGGGGAAGCGATCAGACACCCCCCTGCATGCAGCAGCAAGGAAATCCAGTGTGGAGATTGTTGTCTTGCTGACAGACTACGGTGCTAACCCGAAATGCAGAAATGCTGACCTCAAATGTGCCCTGGATCTTGCCACGCCCCACAGCAAAGTGGAGCAGGCTCTTCTGCTTCGGGAAGGTAATGGTTTCCTTTCTTCTTCTCCTTTTTTTAAGTAAAGCAGTATTTATATCCTTTACCTAAGTAAATTTTCTTAACTACTTTTATAAGTAATGCTCTATATAAATTCTCTTACTTTCTCTGCTGCCTTCAAACCTCCAACACATGAAACAGAAATCTGTTTTGTTGCTAGATCTGCCACCTGGTGCTATGGTTTTAGCAGGTAAACCAGTCAGTTGTTCTGTGCTTTGTTTTCCTGTCTAAAGGAAAATAATACATACTTATCTAGTGGGACTCCTAGGGTTAAAAACTACCATGGAAATTTATTGATAGATAGTATTTTAGTACCACCATCCAGTGTTCAGCCTCACACCATGGCTCAATGAGTGTGTCCTCGGTTGCCAGGAGAAAGCAGAGCTCTTTGTCAAGTTACTCTTCAGCTTCACAGCTCTTCCATGTGGTTTATGGGGCTGCAAACCCAGCACAGACCAGCACTTTGCTGTTTACCTCCAGGCTTCCTGCAATTAATTATCTTTCCACTTTAGTGGAAGAAACCTCTGAACAGAAATGAATCAGGATCCTCTTGGGCCATTTTCACCTGCACCACATTTGGTCAGAACTTGATGCATACAAGAGCAATATCCCTGTGCTATGGGCCTGCTGAATTAGTTCTCCCTTCCTCTAATCTCTGCGTTTTCCAGATCATTTTTACGCTGTTAGTTTGTCTGTGTCCCCCTGAGGCTCTTCTGACTCAGGGTGAGTGGTGCTCTGCCCACACAAGGCAGCCTCCCACCTTCCTGAGCCTGCTCACAACCCACCAAGGACCAAAGTGTGATGTGCACAAAAAGTCCACTTCCAAACAGCTCCGGCATGGTAAATTAATAAATGTCAGTGTTGCACACAGGCTTTGTGCCAACCCGCTGAACACAGGTGTGCTTTATTGAGGAAACAAAACATTGGCTTAATATCCTTTTGTCCTGTTCCCTTTCTCTATGACTTTTCATGCAGAACTTTAATTTGTCATGTCTAAAACCTTCTGGGAAGAATTTTGTTTGAGTGCTTCTCACCTTGTGTGACTTCTGTCCCCATACCTGAGTTGCCCAGGGCTCAGTGGCAGACTGTGGAAGCAAAGGCAGTGCTGCCAAGTGCTCTGCATGAATCAGAGTGTAGATAAAGAAATATCCTAATATTAATAATTTTCTCTTCTCAAACTTTGCTTTTCACTCTCAGCTTGTCATCCTCCTCCCCCTTACAGTCAGAAAAGCTCTAAAGGCATTTCAATTCCTGCTGACTCTTTGTTTTTCAAGCATGAAGTTTCCTTACCTTTGGTCCCACTTTCAGATATTTTGCTATGCTTAACATCCAACTACTGTTTTCTTCTACTTCTGTGTTTTCTGAGGTCCTTCTGCTTGAAATAAGTACGCCAGGCTAGAGTTTCTCTACCTCTCACTTCTCCACCGAGGTTACTTAGATGGGTCCCTTTAATTGCTCCTCTTCTTAGCTATTAAGTGATGTGAAATATAAAATGTGTCTGTTTTCCTAAGTGCTTTAGGGGATGGTAGTTTCTTTCTTCACTTCCAGTGACAGTGGTACAAATGTTCTTTTTTATATATCCCATGTTTTTCTATTAATTTCTTCTCAGAGGGGGTATAATCAGCCTGTTTAAGCTCCTAACTTTTCCTGTAGTAAAAGCATAGATGATGAAGCTTACCTGTAAGATACAAGGACAGGCTCTTAAGCCCACATCTCTACCTATTACTTGTCAAACTCTGCTGTGATTGCTACTGTTTGGACAGAAACTGGAGTGGAAGGGCAAGAGAGGGTTCAAAAACTGTGCCTCTCTGGGCAGGTGTAAAGGCTGCACCTGGAGCAGCTGTGGCAAGAGGAAAGCAAAGGGGAGGCAGGGACACATCCACTAGCAGGGTGCATTTGCACATGCAAGCTTGTAGTTGCAGAAACAATGGAGCTTCATATCCAGTGGGTTTGTTCCTGGCATGCCCCTCACCTGATCCGTGGTGGGGTGTAGTAGAGACAGCTCCTAGTCATCCTGCGGGGAAAACACTGGGGCAGCACCACTGTGGGCAGCACTGTGCCAGCCAGTGCCCAGCATGAGTCCTCTGACAGCTTTCCAACCACTCGACCCTCTGATGTTTAACAAGAGTTCTCACAGGCAGCAAGGGAAGGGCAAAAAGGCTTCTCATCTTCTCACCTTTTTTTGTTGTTGCTTCTTCTTTTTTCTCCTTTTTTCTATCCTCAATGCCTTTTTGAAAAAAAAAATTCAAGTTTTTCAGTTCTTTGAGACTTTTCTTCAAAAGTTTTCCCTTCAGTCAGACCTAGCTAAAATTAAATGACACAGTAAGAAATGTTTTAAGGGACACTGGTGGACTGACTGACAAACATAAATATTCTGAGACTGTGGTCATAGAAAAAGGCTAAGTTGCAGTTACTACCTGCACAGGCACCTGCTGAGACACCACTAGTTGGAAAAAGCATGTTCTGTATATATGAACAACTAACTGTACTTATCCTTTATCCTTCGCCTCACAAAACTGTTGGAGGTTGTCTAATATCCTGAGCAAGGGCTATGCATTCCAGAGCTCTCTCTCCAGTGCTGACACTTCATGGTATTTTAGGCATTTGCTCAAGAAAAGATGCCAAACAGCCTAGCTGTGCACACAGAAAAAGGTGTTTAGGGCTCACAAATTTCAAATTGCTGAATCAACTCTGACAACACAACTTAAATATGAACAATAAGGTATCTAACTCTCCCTGACTTCAGCAAGTCATTATGAGATAACGGAGCCAGAAAGAGAGCTACAGAAACCCAAGAACTGGAAACAGTAGTTTTATATGCTAGTAAAACATATGCATTGTCTTTAAATATTTGCATAATTGTTAATCTGAATAAGATTGTGTAAATATGTTTATTTAAATGTGCTTTTATAATTAAAAGGAAAGGGGGAACTGTTGGAGAAGGGAATTCAGGTGACCTTGTCCCTGATAAGGAACAGCTGTGTTAATTACCAAATTCAGCCTCACCCCTGAGGAGTCACAGCTATATCCAATAAAGATAAGTGTGATAAAAGGGAGTAGGTTAGGTGATTAAGGGGTTACAAGAGAGGATCATGAAGAAGAAGGATCCTGGGGAGAGAGAATCACTGCTGTTAGCCTGGGTCTGCAGTTAGAGCCTGTTTTTGGAACCTGCAGCCACAGTCTAGCCAGGTAAAAGCCTCCAGTCAGAGTCTGCAAACTAATACCTGCAGCCAGAGTTTAGCAGGAAATAACCAGCAGTCAGAGGCTGCAAGGGAAATCTGCAGTAGGAGCTTGCTGCAGCCAGAGTCAGTGAGTCAGGATGGCTGAGCTGTAAAGAGGAGTAAACCAGGACCCTTTTCATGCTGTGATAAATAAGTCTGCGTCTTGGCTCATTTCTACCCTTTAACGAGAGGGCTGCCGTAACAATTACACAGTGCTTGGTCTGAGTTGCGAATCTGGCTTGTGTTTGTTGCTTTGACTCATGCTGGTGTTGTGTTTGAGGGTGCTTATTCTTGCCTTTTATCTCTCCCTGTCTAGGTCCTGCCAGCCTTGCCCAGCTGTGCCGGTTGTGTATCAGAAGGCAGCTGGGTCGGTCATGTCTACACACAGCCCACAAGCTGCACCTGCCCGAGCCACTGGAGAACTTCCTCCTTTATCGATAAGTCTGTGACTGCCTTTAGACTGGGAAAGAAAGAGGAGCAAATGGTTGTTTACTCCAAAATTATTACAGCAAAGAAAAAAATCAGAGGCGTCATTTACTGTCTTCCATGGCTACCAAACGTTAGCTCCTGTGTGACAGTGAGAATTGAAAACGTCTTTTCACAGGCAGTGAATGGTATTGTAGATACAGTTCCCCCACAATCTATTACCACATCGACTTACACCAGCCTGAGAAGTTCTAGTACGAAAACAGCTCACTTCACACATGTTTGTAGATGCACATATGCACGTCCACTCACCCACATACACACAGAGATTTCCCCTGCATTTAGGGCTTTATTTATTTGTACAGTATCTGTGCAGCTTCTTCCCTTTGTCTATCCAATCTCAATGTCAAAATCAAGGTAGTGGTTTTTTTTTTCCCATTAGTATGTGAAAATGAAAGCTTTTAGTGATGATCATCAGATGTATACAACATACTGCACATCTTCTATCAGCTTTGATTTTGCATCCTTTCATCTCCTTCCTACTGTCTACTGGAGCCCTATCAATTTCCAGTGGTCTCTGGCTGTCCAGACAATGTATATCCCTGAGCACAACTATCCTCAATGCTAACACATGTTGTCCTTGGAGGTACAAGCAATGTTATGAAAGCAAGTGCAGGGGTTTCAAGTAAACCCACAAAAATGTGTGAAAGTCTTAAAAATCCCTTCCATCTCTTCTAGAAGATCAAGAGATCTGGCTGCATTCATTACATGAGCATTTTTTCATAGCTTAATTCCATGACAGAACTGCAAATGTTTTTATAGGCATAGTAGATAATATTTCAATGTCCATCCTTTGCAAGGTTTAAAGAAAAGCAAAGGAAGGAGTTCTCCTTTTTTTTTGGCTTTGCATGCTGGACATTTCTCAAGGTAAGTCCTTGGACTTTGGAGCTGGAGAGAAGCAGGGCAACTAAAGATAATTGTGCATCACCCAAATGTTGTCCTTTTTGGGATTGGATTGTTGAAATGGAAAAATGTTGGATTTTCCTCACCAGGAGTGGTTTGCAAGCTTGTCTGCTCTCTCATCCCCTATTCTAGAGGCTTTAATTACCTCCCTAAAAGAAATGATTTTTAGAATGTTATAATTGTCCATTGTGGTATTAGTTTAAGAAATGTGAGGATTAGTAGGTTGGAAACAGCAGAGCTGAAAGCATGCACCTCTTTGAGTTAAGAAATGTTTTATACAGTGACACTTGCAGTACCTGTTTGACTTTGAAAAAGTTTGTTTATTTTTCCTGGAGAGGTTCTTCTGGGGCATGAAACATTTCTTCAGAGCCAAGTTTTGGTAAACTTCTGCCATGAGATAGACAATGGTGTTTCACTAGTTGTAATAAAATGGGAAGCAGAATTAAAATTTTGCTCAACTTCACAGGTTCAAGAGGCTGCTGACACATTTTCAGGCTGTGAAATGTAGTGGTTTCTTTATGGGTTAGGCATACTGGTACCAATTTTCACTGCTCATGCATCTTAAGTCAGAGAAAATTTGCCTTCTGGAGCCTGGATACAGGACTGGCTTCCAACAGCATTCAAGCTCCTGTCCCTGCTCCATCAACAGCAGTCTCTGGTTCAATGCTAATCCCCTAATGTCACCGTGATAGTTTCTCTGAGACAAAGGTCTAATGTTTCCCATGCTTCTTTATGATTAATTCAGCACAAGTAAGATAAATTGAGCTCTCAGCAACTCATGAGACTGGACCTTCAACATTACAGCCAAAAATGGATGCAGTTTTCAGCCCGTGTTTGCACGTATTGAATGTTATTTGATGGCAGGAGCTACTGCCCATAAAGTTGTCAGTGACATCAATGACCTTGTATAGTATAATACATCATGAATCTCAGAGATTTGAACACTAAATTCTCAAGAGCCTTTGAAAATCAAATACTATCAAGAGAGAAATGTCTATATAAATCTGATGTCAGCAGATCTCTCTCAGTTCTATCTTCACTGCAAACTCACCCGCTCTGCTAATAAGGTAGCAGTGAAAATACCATCTGCTCTCTAAGTAGAGAGACAGAGCCTCAGC
Source organism: Chamaea fasciata (assembly GCF_029207755.1). Classification (NCBI taxonomy): domain Eukaryota; kingdom Metazoa; phylum Chordata; class Aves; order Passeriformes; family Sylviidae; genus Chamaea; species Chamaea fasciata. The sequence continues at coordinate 99,324,539 of NW_027094087.1, read as the reverse complement.
TGTGTGAGTTGTCAGATTTGCACTGCAATCAAGGGACTAAGGCAGTTCATGAGATTTATTTCAGAATCTGTAATGCTGAATTGATTCCTTGCTGCAATCATCAATGAAAGCAGTATTTCACTTGCATAGGATTTTAAATTGAAAAAAAATGTATCTCCATTAAGAAAATGCAAAATCTATTCAGCCTCTCAGGAAGTTTTATCTCAAGAAGCAGGAGAAGGTGCCCTATATATATTCCTGATATTAGCTTCCCATAAAAAACATCACCTTACCTTTCCTTCTTCCTGCAGACGTCATTCTCTCTGAAGTTCTGTATATTAGGGAGTCTGACAGCCTTAATAAATCAGAAGAAAAGCTAAGAATTCCTGAGATTAAGAAATTTAATTTAAAAATTTACCTAGACTTTCTTGCTGTTACCTCAAAATATGAATTTACCCATTTAATTTTCATTGACTGTGCTTTGTGTCATAACAATGCATGGAAATACTGAGGAAATAGGTGGAGGACATTTAATTTTTTTCCTTTAATTTCAAAAATGCTATCTCATGTGAGAATGAGGATAAGGAAAGACTGTGACAATTTTATGTGAGGCTATTGAGTCTTGGTGATCTTTCAAAATAAGTTTGGAAAACATCTATCAGCTGTTTTTTTGAAGGTGGAAAAAAGAAACTAATTTTACAAGGCCTCTTTTCTCTAAAACAAGTGGTGTCTTCTCTGTCATTCTATGATAATTGACTGAAATCAGTTATTTGGGTAAGGTATGGTTTTCCTAGGGATACAGACATTTTTATGTCCTGCAATTCCCCTGCTGTACAGTGCTCTCTCAGTCCCTTGCCCAAAACCTGGCTCCACAGGTTTCCCTGCAGCTTGAGATTAGTTTATCTCAGAGTTTTCCCTGCAAGCATTCTGGCCAGTGGGGCACGTCCTCTGGGACATAAAACAGTGAACATAAATAGGCTGACACATTTGGGAGAGCTTAATAAACAGTGTTTCTTAAGGTAGCCATGAAAAGAAGTTTCATTCTGATTTGGCTCCAAAAAGATCTGTTTTGATCTCCTGACCAGCCTGTTGAGTTCAAGGTGAGCTCTGTTCCTAAAATAACTCTGCTGTTTGCATTTAACAATCCTGCATCCTCTAAGACACAACGTTTTTTTGCAAATCGCTGAATTTCTGTCTGCCCAGTTGAACCTGTCATTCAGAGAGTGAAACTAAAAAGTGTGGGGAAATGCTAAACTGTTGAAACTTGTTGTTATACTGTAGCAGCTGAAATTCCCCTCATCTGCCTTGAGGTGCCAACACCCCACCTTCCCAGGCAGATTCAGGCTGTGAGGGAGGCTGTCTGTCCACCTGTGTCTCCTTTTGTGATGGGACTTCCCTGTGCCACTTTGGCCACTGGGATGAGAGGATCATCTTCTTTTGACTCTGTCTTCCCCCAAGGCACTTGAACCTGGCCAACATCCTTCTTAAGGCATTTAAGTTTCTTCTCTCCTCCCATGCTAGCAATAAATGTAGTGTTTGTGCAAACCCCTGCAGACGGGGTCAGTGTCCCCTCAGTGCCACTCCCTGCCCTCCACTTGCTGCCTACTCTGCAGGACACGAGGCACAGGGGCTGCCCAGCACCCTTCTGTCCCAAGCCTGACCTTCTCCTGAAGCACAACTCTGCTGTTGGCATTTAACACCCCTCCAGTCTTTACTGGATTGAAAATACTGGTGGTGTGTCCCAGCATGGCATTAGGGCAAGTCTGATAATAATGAAAATGAAATATATTCACTGACTCTTAGCTGAAAAATCCGCCTGTCCTGTATCCTGGGGTGATGGTTTCTGATGCCTTTGTGTAATTTTTCTTTTTCAGAAATTAGCATTTCCCACATGCCAATTGCTCCTCACTGTGTTGGTTTATTTTGGTGGGGTTTTTTTTGGTTTGTTTTTTTTTTTTTTTTTTTTTTTTTTTTTTTTAATGTTCTACATGAGATGTATAATACATTATTGTCAAATACAGATTATTCCACACAGAACTTCTACCTAATTTGCTTTTTATTTCTTGAGAATTCCTTTATTCTTATATTTTATACTATTGGTAGAAACTTGCACATCATAAGGAAGTGAAAAATTGTGTCAGGTTTAAAATTGAAAAATCTTCAATAAAGGGTATAAGGAGTTGCAGAATAAAGCATCATCTGCATATTCAGTTGAGAACAACACCTGGAAGAGGAGAGATGTGATGAATCAGCAGAGCATGTCACACTTGCAGCGCTCTGATCTCATTGTCATCATGGAGATGTCATGGGATGTTTCCTGTGACTGGAATGTCAGAATGGAAGGATTCAGAATCTTTGGGAAGGGCAGGCAGAGGAAACATGGAGGTGGTGCCTCCTTCTCTGTCAATGACCAGATGGAGTGCATGGATCTCTGCCTGGGTATGGATGAGGAGCTGACTGAAATCTTTGGGGTCAGGATTAAAGGGAGCGTAGGGACATTATAGTGGGGTTTTCTACAGGCCGCCTGACCTGGAAGACTGAATGGACGAGGCCCTTACAGACAGCTTCACATTCACAAGCCCTGGTCCTCATGGGGAATTTCTACTACCCCAGTATTTTCTGGATGGACAAGACAGTGAGGCACAGGCAAACCAGGGATCTCCTGGAATGCATCTGTAAGAACTTCCTCCTCCAAGTGAGAGAGGTGCCAATGAGGAAGAGGGGCTGTGCTGAACTTTGTTCTCCCCAACAAGGAGATGCTGGTGGGGAATGTGAAGCTCAAGGGATACCTTGGCTGCAGTAACCATGGAGTGGTGGAATTCCTTAGGGCACCTGGAAATGCTGAAGGCCAGGCTGGATGGAGCTTTGAGCAACCTGGTCTAATGGAAGGTGTCCCTGCCTATGGCAGGGAGTCTGGAGCCAGACCATTTTTAAGGTCTCTTGCAACCCAAACAATTCTGCAAATTTTGCAGCTTCCTGCCATATTTTCAGCTGTTTTTTCCTAGGGACCTGCTAGCAGAATACTTTTGTGGTGAACGGTTCATTTTTTGCCAGGTCTACCTGCTGGCTATAGAGGTTAACATGCCCTAACAGAGTAGAAATTAGGCAGAGTGGGAAGGGAAGGAGATTTAGAGATTTACAGAGAAAACTTGTTCGAACTTTTTTTTTGTCCAAGGAATGTAAGTGAAACATGGGAGTTTTTGTCTTAGGTAGAGAAGAATTAAAGACTCCACAGACTTACTCATTTTATGTTGCCCCTATAATTCTCCAGCAGCTTCACAAACATGAATCCATTTTTTTTTTTTTTTTTGGGGGGGGGAAGTGGGGAGACGTATTATTCTCTGCACTTTTCTTGCACTAGATGCTGACTAAATACCTATTTTACTCTGGTCACAATGAACAAATTGTTATGGGCAGTGACAGTAGCCCTGAATTTCTTTGAAGGCTGGTTTACCAATCCCCATGAGGGTGGTAGGGTTTACTAAGAGTCAAAACAAGGCATATTTTTTCTTGTTTTCTGCATTAAAAAAAAATAAAAAAGTATACTCATCAAACCGTGTACAAACTAGTGCTCCCTTTCAATCCTTTCAATTCTGTCTCTATCACAGTGTAAATAAACTGAAATATTTTTAAGGACGTTGGCCCAGAGGGTCATCCTTTGCATATTACTTGTATCTCTTTATTGTACAGGGAGATGTTTCCTCTTAACTGTTTCAGAGGATGAGTTCCTGTTGCCTGGAGCCTGATGTATATAAAAATACCTTGACTTTGTCCCAGCAGTTTTGTGCCTTTCATTACTGAGTACCTGTTGAAGACTACTTATCCTCAAATATCCCAGAGTAGTTTCTAATTAATGAATATGGTATTTTTTCTTTGCTACTTGTGCTTTCAGGGTCACTACAGATTTACAGTGAGACATATATATTAAACATGGCATCCTGAATAATTACAGTGACTGAGGAATACATTTTTTGGGTTGGGAATTTCCAAGACTTCAATGAAAACTTTCTTCTAAATCAATGCCAACAACTAAAAGTAATTCCAGCTTGTTTCCACAGACAGGTTCCTACAGGCTGTTGGTGTAGAGAGGGCAAGACATTTCCCCTTGAGCTGACACTGCTTTTTTTCTCAAACTGCTTACCAGTTTTACCTCCAAAATGCTCCCTTCCCACTCACTGTGGGCAGCCACTGTTGCAGGGCACCACAGCTGCTCTGCTGGGTGTCTGGCAGGATGGTATCTCATTTGATATTTATGGAAGTCTTTGAGCTGAAACAATTTACTGTGCAGAAAATGCCCCTGTCTGGTATTTATCCATTGTAAATGGCTGAGAAATACCTTTTCATGCTTTTCATGCTTGCAGCAGCAAGGGAAAAATTATGGTTTTGCCACTGACCATTAAATTACTCATTAAGGTTTATTTGTTTGTTTTTTTGGGTTTGGGTTTTTTTTTTCCTAATTTTTTTTTTTTTTTATTTATTTTTTTTTTTTTTTTTGTATGTCTCTCAAGCATGTGACTAAAAGGCTCATCCTTGGTACATTTTAACAGTTAATTCTCTTTGCTGGTACAAATCTCTAGCAAACTTTGTCATCAGAAGAAATGGTAAGTTGAGTGAGAGGCTTGTTCCAGATCTTCAGACGCCTGCCCCAATGCTGTCACAAGAACAGGTGATGAGAAAATAATAACCACCTTTTCAAGCTGAAGAATAATTTAGAGAGCTCTTGTTTTGTGGTCTGCATGTGCAGACAGCTCCCAGGTTTGCTCTGAAGAGGGCAGGTGTGTGGAGAACTGCCCCTCCAAGCAATCTGAGGGGATGTGTGGGCTCTGAGGGTGCAGCAGCATAATGGTCTGGCCTTCTCTGCCTCCCTGCAGCCCAGTGAGGGCAAGAGCTGGCTGCAGACCTTTCCCTGCCTACTGATGCTTCTACAGGAGGCCAGAACGTTGTGAGCCTCCCACTGGTGCATCACCTCCTGAGGGTTGCCCACAGCCTCAGAAATGGCTTATTAAAATAGTGAGACAGCATGATTGGAGGTGTTTGAAAAGCAAAAGGCTCTAATGAAGATGAAAATAACAAATTGTACAAAACAAAATTGAAAAAAGCTGTGCAAGGTGCAGGGAGGATCCTCATCCCTGCTAACACAGCCCGAAAATGCCCTGAGAATCTCTGTGCCCTCCTTTAGGCATGTAACGATTTAGGAGGGGTTTTTGGCATGCTGCCCAACAGAAATAGCTACAGGTCTTGAGGTACAGCTAAAGGATCCAACAGGTGCCTTTGTCCTGGCACAAGACCAATTATGCTGAGGAGAGCATTGAAGTTTCTGGTTCTTTGCCTCATAAGTGAGACAAAGAATGAAACCCAAATGTTTTCCGAATATGGGAACACCTGCTAAGGTGGGAGTGCATTTCTACAGCCCACCACCCACCAAAGGGCTGTCGGGGTCTTGGGGAGGCTCTGACACTCCTGGTTTGGGACATGGAGGATGATGCTGGGAGCTGATGTGGAGTGGCCCACAGTAGGTGAGGTGCAGCCTTGGGGGAGGTTATCCGCAGCCTGCTGTGCACCAGGGATGTCCCACAGCTCAAGGAAGGGGAGGGTCAGGCAACCCTGCACATATTACCATCCTTATGCTTCAGGTAAGCCCTGCACTCTGTACATCAGTTTCCAGAGGAGGTTTTCCTTCAGCAGCAACATCAGATATTTAGATGAGTGGCCAAGCTGGATACAGCGCTAAGACAAAACTTGTATACTTGTCACTGTGCTCAGCTCATAATCCTTTAGGAAGGGAAACCCTTATTTTTACAACATCAGCATTGTGAATCAGCATCCGTTGGCTGTTTCAGAGGATTTCCAGCCTCCTGCAAAACAAAAGCCAAGCTGTGCTCAGGGACAGCAAAGGAAACCTCTACCAAGGCCTACTACTACTGTAGTTGGCTGCTTACTGCAGTTTTAACTTTGCATTTTCAACATAGAAAACGTGGATAGCTCTTGGTCCAGCAGCTAATCTGTCCAACACCAGGAGAGTGGATTTCTTAGAACTGAAAATAATGTTGAGAACAGTTCAGATCCTATGGGCTTGACTGTTCTACACACCCTGTTCTCCAGTGCACCAAATGCCATCTTCCAGGAGCAGGGCAGGCAGACAAGTATGTTGTTCAGGGGAGCAGAGTAATTTCACCCACCTTAGTAATATGCTAACAATCCTTACCAAAAGAAAATGGGAGTGTTTGCTGTGCCTGGGATGCTGGAGGGAACAGACCCAGCTGGGGGGTCTGGGGACATTTTCTCTGGCTGCCATTATTGCTCAAACAGTTGAGCTGGCAGTGATGCTTTCTGAAGCCCATTTCTAAAAGCCAGAGGAAGTTCCAGTCCTGGGCAAGAGTTTAGGAGATCATGGGGTAACTTTTGTGTAAGACCACAAATTGCATTTTGTAGAAGTGATAAGGTCTTGGCAGCTTTCACCAAGGGGAGCTCCTGGGAGGTCAGGTTGTGAGAACAGCTGGAATGTGCTGGCTGTTCCCATCACATGCAGAAGTGTGAAAAGATGTGGCACATGAGGGAAATTTCTAGAAGTCAGCTCCAAGGTCTGGAAAGCAGCCTGTGAGTGCGGGTGGAAGAGCTTATTGAAATGTAATGTGCCCGATAAGCAGTGAAACCCCATCTAACCCCAGTGAAACTGGGGAAGAGAAGCCCCAGGGCAGAGGAGACTCTTCATTAGATACCTCCATCCCATGACCCTTTTTTCACCATTCCATCTGCCTTTCCAGTACTCCTTAGCTGTTACTGCTGTTGCCTCCTGGTACTGATAAGCAGTTGAAAAGAGACAGAAACTATGGAAAGGCATGGAAAGTTCTTTGTTTGGGAAGACCCACCATGCAGGAAACATGTTCTCTGTGAGACCTGCCATGTGAGTGCTGTTTAGCAGGGCCAAACCAGCTGGTCTCTGTGGCTCTGAGCTTGTTTTTGCTACATTTGGGTTTTCTCCACACTGGTCTAACGTCTAACCACTGGGATTAGTCGAAAGCTCTAACTAGTTTTTTTTCCTAATGTGAAGTTTCTGACAAAATTACGATCTTTGAGGGAGTAATTTTGCGTTCTTCAGAAATGGCTATTTTACACTGGAAAGTTTGGGAATTAAAAGGATTTGCCAGAAAACCAAAGAATTCCCACTGCTTTTCAAAACTAATAATGAACAGTTAGAAAAGAGAAAGAAATTGAAATGTGCTCTATGCCAGGATTTGAGTTTCACTTAAAAGTTGGTATTGGACAAGACTACCTTACAGCTGGTCAGATGCTGTCAGACTGTGCTGAAAAACCACCACAGCTCTCAAAGACTGGGTTGACACTTTTGCTGTCGTTACATCTGCTGTCTGCTTGCTGGTGTGTTCTTGTCACATGAGATGTTTCACCACACTATGCACCTGGCAGTGTGGGCAATCCGATATTGCAGCCCACAAGAGAGGACAAAAAAAAAATCCCACAAATGATTGAAATCACAATGATTTGGGAAAAAAAACCCAAAAAAACCCCACAAACAAACAAACAAACAAACAACCCACCAGAAAACCCACAAAAAACCAAAACAAACAAACAAACCAACCCCAGACAAACAAAAAAGGCAAACAAACAACAACCAAAAAAAAGACACCCCCCCCCAAAAAAAAACCCCAAACACCAAAAAAAGAAACACCCCCCCCCCCCCAAAAAAAAACCAACAAAAAACCACACCAAAAATCCTACCCAAAACCCAAAACAAATTTAAACCCACCAACTTTCAGGGTTTGGATTCTTTTTGCCTGAGCAGGAATACATACACATGTTTTAAATCCAGTTCAGAAAGCAATGTCAAGATATATTTTGTAATATATGAAGATGCTTACGCAGATGTTCACTGAGAGAAAACTGGCACCAGGTGGTGAAATATGGATTGTTGTTGCTTTTCTCTCTGTGGGGAGAATGCCCATAATCCCTTCTTGCCACAATGAAAATACAGTAACCTTGTTTGCAAGCTGTCATGCAAAGTTAGTTGCGCTCCTTGGGAAATCTTGGCGCTTCTAGACATCTGCAATGAATTAAAGCAGAGAGCCAGGTGCTACTGATGTAGCCAAGTTGCAACCAAGATATGTTTGATGCTTTCTTCAGGTTTTCTTTTTTTTTTTTTTTCTTTTTTTTTTTTTTTCTTGTTTCGATTTAGAGTCTTTCTTGCTAAGTAAACTGGCCATCCTGCAGAAGGGAACATTTACTTGCAGAAGTCAGTCTGGTTCCCAGCCAGGCTGATGGGATGTTTTCAAAGGGAAGTTTCTGTGAAGGTGAGAGGAAGGAAAATGAAAATATTTCATGCCAGAAGAACTGTTAAAGAAGGAAAGCCTCTGGAGGAGAGACTTGGTTTGAGGAAAGGAAATTAGGAATACAAGAACTGGACAGTATTATTAATTTCTCCAAGGCAGAACTTCTCCACTTTGAGTCAGTTCAAGGATTTCACAGCAGCTTTCCAAGAAAAGCCAGGTACCTCTGGAAATGACGCCAGTGCTTTCGTACTCCTACAGGCAAACTCTGGCAGATTTAACTGCTATGATTTAAAATGTGGCTGTCCCAGATGTTTGCCTTGCTTGCTGACTGGAAATTACTGTCTTAGAGGAGTCTGTGGCATGTGCTAGGGTCTCAGAGCTCAAGTTCACAGGCTGGAGAAGAAAACTGCTTTTACAGGTTTTTGAGCTGACACCATGGACCATGTCCTGAGACATCTGTGGCATCAGTTTGTGGCCAGTGCTGCTGTCCCATGTATTGGACAATCTCTGCTGAGAATCGGGAGCCCTGAAGGGAGCAACAGTGTGGGTCAATGCAGATAAACCTGTCTGAGCTGACTGTCAAAACCCTGCTCTCTTGAGATACAGACATTCCAAAGGTGAGGCTGTGGTTCAGGCTGTGGGCACTGCTGGCCTTTGTCTGGACTGAAGATGTTTCACCCTGAGCTGCAGCACCCAGAGGCTGTGCAGGACAAGGCACATGGCAGTGCTCAGGGGAGTCAGAGCTGGGACCCTTGGCTGTCAGCTCAACCATATTTTAAAGTGGTTTTCATCTGTTTACACATACACACCTAATTCTCTGCTCATGATTTAGGGATCCCTTTTACAGTCGGTGAAGACTGACTCTAAAATCCCAATATGTGTTCCACCAGAGCAGACATCTAAAATAGATGAGACAAATCAAGGTTTGAAAATGCCTATATTTCTTCATTAGTGCTAAGGAAAAGCTATGATTTCTCACCCTGATTCTGAAGTTAAATTGAGCAAATCTTCTGTTTTGTGTCCAATTTTCCAAACATTTTCTGTAATTCTGTGGTTTGCATCCTCAGAAACCAATGCTGAATTGGCATATCAAGATAGATTTACCAGCAGTGCATTTTCACATTTGTAGCAATTTAGATTTTTGAAGGAGGAAAAAAAAATATTCCTTTTATAAGACATGCTGTAAACAGAAAAAAAGTAATATTGAATGTTGTAGATTCCCCTTTACTGTGCACTTCTATCCACCAAGGATAGCTGCACTTGAATAAAGATGAAGTAATTTCTGTAGCTAGGCCTGTTCATGTAGAACTTCGGGGTGTATTTGCTAATTAAATGGAAAATAGTATTGTAATGCTTAAAAGCTCTGATGTGTCTCTGTGTTGTGTAAGCTGTTTCTAATCTGTATTTGAAGTTCTGTGCCGTGTATCCTGAGATCCAGGTTGATGTTAAAACATGTTCTCTTTTAACTGGAGAATTTTCTGCTTCCTTCCAAAAAAGATCAGCAACAAAGGAGATTAGATGAATCAAAGCCTTCTTGCATATTCCAGCTCTCAGCAAAGCTGAGAACAACCTGTAGGAATCCCTGGGTTTTGGGATGTGTTATTTGGGGAGTTTAGGTTAGCTCAATGATGCCATTCACATCAAAATGACGCTTAAGAAGTAAGTGGCTCTAGATGGTAAAATAATATTATGGTGAACACCAGCCCAAAGCCTCACACTGCCTCTGCAGGTATGTCTGAATTGCTAGCTGAAGTAGGAGCTCAGGAGATAAATTATGTCCGTCAAACTCAGGATCCGTTTTCTAGCTACTCTCTGCTGTAATCTGGCTGCATATCAGCTTAAGGGCATCTTAAATGTAACTCAAAGGAGCACACTTATCATGACAGACTGAATTGGGTTGGAAGGGACCTTAAAGTTCATCTAGTCCCAAGCTGTGCCATGGGCAGGGGTGCCACTCTGTAGATCAGGTTGTTCAGAGCACCATCTAATCTGGCCTTGAACACTTCCTTCCCATCCAGAGATGGGACATTCACAGCCTCCCAGGGCAACATTTCCAATGCCCCACCAGTCTCTAAATAAAGAGTTTCTTCCTAAGATGGGAAGGCCATGCTGCATTCAGCAGGGAAGGCCATGGAAAGGGCTGGCCCTGTCCTCACCTGTGCCCAGGTTGCTGCCACAGATTCCCTGCTGTGAAGGTTTGTGGATAATGTTCAGCTGCTGTTTGCATGTTTTAATATAAATAATTATTTTTTAAAGATATGGGCAAAGAAACCCTAAATATGATTCCAGATCTCTTGCATACATTACAGAGAGAAAAAAAATTAAAATCAAGTTTCTTAGGCTCAGCTGAGTTAGGATCAGAATTAGACTAGTATTAACAACTTTAAATCCCCAAATACACAAACACAAATTTTACTCTAGAAGCCACGTAGGGGAAAAAAAAAGTTACATGGCTTAGAGTTTACGTGGAAGTTCTGCCTACTCGCAGTTGTACACCAATGGGCAAATCTTCAGTGACAGAAAAAGGATTTTGTCCTAGTAAATTATACTAAACTGGGGAGGAATAAAAGGACGCTGTTTCGGTACAAAACCGCTGGTGCGATTGTGACTCAGTGAGCTCAGCCGAACAGGGTGAAGGGACACGAGCCCCGGGGCAGTGTTCTCTCGGCGCTCGGCAGGGATGGAGGGATGGGTGTGGGATGGAGGGATGGGTGTGTGCGGGCGGGCAGCGCTCGGAGCCGGCAGCAGCGCCCCAGCCCCGCCGCCCTGCCCGCCCGGCCCCGCAGAGCCCCGGCTGCGGAGCGGGCACAGCTCTGCCCGCCCGCGCCTCTGCCGGATCTCCCTGCGCTTCCCCTGCAGCCACACTCCGCTCAACTAGTTGAACTGGCTCTTTCTGTCTTTTTTTTTTTTGGCAAACTAAGAATTTCCTTCCTGATAAAAAGTGAACGGCGGGCGCCCCGATTGGGCGTCGCGTTGCGGAGGATGTGACATCAGGCACATCTCTCCTTGGCTGGATCGCTGGCTGCCGAGCAGGGCAGCCCCGGGGCTGTTTTGTTAAATCCCAGCCCAGGTACTCGAGTTTGTGCACGGAGAGCTGCCGGCAGCACGTCTCGGCTGCTGCGGGCTCGGCTCGGCTCATGCGTGCAGAGTCTGTTCCAGAGACCGCTCCGGCCGCTGGAGGCTCACCGGCGACCATGGAATTTGAACTCTGGAAACCAACCACAAAGTGAAAAAACAGCGGTCGGGCAGAAAGGGCTGAAATGGATGATGAGAGAACTAATCAAAATGCCAGCAAATTGCAAGGAGCTGGAGGCCAGGTATCTGCAGCGTCTCCATCGAGCCTGCTGATGAGGGGTAAGTGACACTCCTGCCTGCCACAGCCGGAGGCAGCAAGGGGCACGGCCGGGCTGCAGTGGCTGCTGCTCCCTGTGTCCTGATTCAGGACAGGTCCTCAGTCGGTCCCACAAAACACCCCCCTGCCTTTGTACTTCTGACGGGATTTTAAATAGCTAGTTCTGTTTGATGCTGAAATTTTGGTTGGTTTTCATTTGTATCATAGAAAAGGGTGATTGATTTTGTACTGCATTTTGTGCAAGCAGAAACAAATGCAGCGCTTGGACCGTAGCAAACTGAAAAGTTGAAATGTGGCATGTTTGACTTAAATTCGTGGCAGCAGGAAGCTCAGCACTGGCTCTATCCCTCTTTTTTCTTTTTCTTTTTCTTTTTCTTTTTCTTTTTCTTTTTCTTTTTCTTTTTCTTTTTCTTTTTCTTTTTCTTTTTCTTTTTCTTTTTCTTTTTCTTTTTCTTTTTCTTTTTCTTTTTCTTTTTCTTTTTCTTTTTCTTTTTCTTTTTCTTTTTCTCCTCCCTTTTCTTTCTTTTCATTCCCTTCTCCCTTACTTTCCTTTTTCCTTACCTCCTTTCTTTTGATTATTTTAATATTTGCTTTTCATTTTTGTCTTCTTTTCTTTTTCTTTTTTATTTTTCCCTTTATCTTTTATCCTTTCCCCTTGTCTTTAAGATGAACAGATCTAAGTGTTGTTTGGGCTGAGCCTACTGGGTTCTTCTGCAATGGCATTATGACCAATGCTGTTGTGGACACATAAAAGTGAGCAGTTACTCAGACAAATGGCCTCACTCTGTTCATTGCTCTGTGTCTGGCCCAAGGCCATTGAAAATATGACATGGTAAAAAAGGACAGGCATACCCTTAGCTGGATGTGTTCCATGTAGCTCTGTTTCTGTGAAGGTACTTTTTCATCTGATGGTGAAGGAATGAAGCAAATTCAGAAAATGTGATTTACGCTGTCCTTGCTCCTTTCCTGGGCTGCTCAGGAAATACCATTAATACCAAATTGAAAATTAAGACCATAAAACCAAAATACAAGGCTGACCAGTCTGTTTGCAGTGCAGCCGGCCTGTTCTCATGTGTGTCATGTATGTACAGCCCTGAGGCTGGGGTGAGAGGGAAGGCACAGCTGTATTAACAATGTGAACAGAACCAGTCCACGCTGGAGATAAGCTCCAGCAAAATGGAGGGTGGAAGGAGGGAATCCCACAAAGCACAGTGCTGGACACAGATCATTTGGTTTTTTTGAAAATCAAAGTTTAGTCCATTCGTTTTGTCCCTGCCTGTTCCTTAGCAGAGTCAAAAAGCTCTGCTGGCAGTTTCCAGCAGGAATGTATCTGACTCAGCCTATGTAGATCACAAACTTTAAGGGGCAGCCTTTGAGTATGAAAAAACCATTTGTAATGCTGTTCTATATAATGCCTTAGGATTTTGTATCTGCAAACATGAACGCAAGAGCATACCTTCACTGGAAGGACTTCAGAGCCCCTTTCAAGCTGCAATGTGCGTGAGAGGCATGGAAGGAAATCAGCCTGGGGACAGGCACGGAGGGTGCATGGCCCTCACATGGTCAGAGGCTGGAAAAAGTTGCTTCAGCCATCACCACAAAACCCAGTGCTCTAGAAACGTCCTGTGAGAGCTGTGTTGTGCATAGGAAGCAGTCAGAATTTGCATGTGTGCATGGTTATTGCTCTAAAGTTCCCTCTGTATACACCACACTGCCAGTGGCACATGCCTGAGTGATGGCAATGCAAATATGACCAGAGGTTTAATGTAACCTCTGGGCTGACTGGAGTTGTCTGCAGTGTAAGGGGAACTAGGTGACCCAAAGCCACCGAAAGCCAGTGGGATTTGGATGTCTAGATGCTGAACTACTGGGGTCTGACTCAGTCTCCCTGTGGACTAAGGTGTAGGTAAATTTCAAATTTGGACAGATTGTCTTGTTTCTTTGTGAAGAGCAGTTGTCCTTAATTTTGACAGTCAGGAATCCTTGTTGCAGTGGTGATAAATACAGTAAACACAGCTGAGTCCCCCCACATACATCTGCCTTGCTACTTCATGTGCAGCTCTGGTGGGCAGGGTGTTTCGAACACATTCATGGAAGTCACTAGTTCAGGGTTTTGAAAGCCCTTGGTCAGCTGGCACTGACATTTTAAGGCTCAGGCCTTAATCAAATACAATACAGATCTTTTATATTCTGACAGTGTGCCTCCTGTGAAGTGTAAAAGAGGGCAGTGAGACGTGGAAATCCACAGCAGCCTTTCTCCTCTTCCAGGCAAGAAACATGAGTTCCAGCCTGGAACAGGTAGAAAATAGAGATATTGTTATTTGCCAGAAGGTGATGCCCTGTGTCAAGAAACCAGAGGAATTTGCCATCCCTTCCAGGGGGCTTGCCTCCCTGGCATTGCTTCAGGATAGGGGTGTTTGCTGCACATGGAGAAAGGGCAGAAGAGGCATCAGCCTGGGGCTGTGCAGTTCATGGCAGCAGATCTGGAATTATGCCATCGCAATTAGTCGTCATTCAGGCATTCAATACCGCTCTTCTCAAGGATCCAAGGCTGGTGTGATGGGCTCCATAGGACTCCATAGGACTCCACTTTCACCTAGGATAAAACTCTGTTTCTCTCAGCTACAGAACTCACTGATAGATTACATGTTAGCACATATCTCTTTTATTTTTCACCGGCATTTATTTTGATGCTTATGTGGTCAGTCTTTTAAATTCATTGTTAAGATTTGGAAAAATGCAAGCTAATGGCCAGTCTACAGATGGCTGGCCTGGCTCTTTTTAGAGTTTCAGTAGAAACCTGTCTTTTCTCAAGCAAAGACTGAATGGATAAAATCTGCACATGGATGTGTCCCTCTTATTAACCAGAATTCTGACATGATGATATAACAAGCTGGTACAATGCATAGGTTGGTACAGGCACGTGGCCCAAAAAAGTTCTAGTTGCAGCTCAAAAACTTGTACTTCAGTCTGGATTTTTAGAGGTTCTATAAACATACTTCCCTTACAACTCATGCAATTTAGGCAATTAGTTTCTAAATGGGGAAAAGCTTTTTATGTACCCTGGAAACACAACTGACTGTAACACAGGCAGGATCAGCAGGAACAACAGCACAGTCAGATAAGCATCAATTTGACACACATCACTTAGAGCAAAGCTGTTTTAGTCAGTTAATAGTTCTGTGCTTTAATAACTGTGGCCTAGTTTTGGTATCCTTATGAACCAGAACCATAGCTTCCAGAATTGACTGTCCATTTGCTAAAGCTGGAGGATGTTTGGGAACCTAATGAAACTGTGTAACTGTTGTGGGATGCAGCCCATGGAACATAGAAGGAGTCAGGCAGAGCTCAAATAATGCTAATAACAAAGAATTCAAATTTCTTTAAGAGCTAATGCATAGACTCATATCCAGGTTTAGATTGGAAGGGACCTTTAAAGATTCTCTTGTCCAACACCCCTGCAATGAGCAGGAACATGTTCCACTAGACCAGGTTGCTCGGACCTCCATCCAATTTGACCTTGAATCTTTCCAGGAATGGGACATCTACCACCTCTCTAGGCAATCTGTTCCATTATTTCACCACCTCATTTTTTTGTCTGGTCTAAATAGACCTTCTTTTAATTTAAAACCTTCATGATCATCAGCTTATGTGTAAACATTATTTTAAAGAATTATAGTGGCTTATTAATGTTTTTTGCTGAAGACAGGCTTCCTGCTGTTAAGGATTCCATTCCATGCATGTGCTCTATTATAGTTCCTGAGAACCTCAGCAACTCAGCCAGCAACTTGGTCACTGGAATTTTCTCTGTAGTTAGTGGAAGGAGAGTGGGATGTATCCAGAGAGCAGCGAAATGTTTTTTTCCACAGGAAGTTGGGTGAAGTGCCCTCTGTAGAGGCTTCTCTTCCTTCCCAGGGGGAACCTGGGACATTGACATAGAGCAGACACTGGGTTTTGAATGCTGCGACATAAATATCTCCCAGAGGGATTATTGCTGTCAGTTGGCTCTGAGCCATAAAATCTGTAGTACTGAAGATCTTCCTCTATTAATATTTGCACAGTATATATGTGTTGTACCTCACTTTGTGGTTTCAACAATGCAGAGAACACAGCTATTACTTAAAATGCACCACTCATACCACACACTGAAAGCTGAAGGACAGAATCAACAGGTAGCACAATTTGCCTTCTTGTACTTTGGTCTCTTCTCTTGCCAAGTGCTGTTGACTCTAGTCCAGCTCTGAGCAGGGGTAAATGACTGATCAGTCAGCCCCTCTTCAAAACGTATTTCTTTTGAGTTAGTCGGTAAATTGTAGTAAGCTTGTGGGGAAAAAAAAATGCCCTGGAAGTAATTCAGAAAAAGGGACAAGCTCAGCCAGAGCCAGGTAATGTTCTGCAAATCCCTCTCTTGTATTCTGAAGGGGAATGCAGCTATGCAGTGCAAACATGGAATGAGTTAAAAATGCACACAGAGAGAAACCATCTTTTTGTCTGTCTGCCTCACAGCATCTGCTCCAAAGAAATCTTGGCAGCTCAAATAAAGTAGAAGGGAGGTCACGAAGTTGAAGTAAAGTATGCTGGTGAAATAGAATTTTAGCCTTTTTCCTGTCTTTGTTTTTATACAGAATTTGTTTCCGACTGGTCTCCTTTACATGAGGCCTCTATCCATGGACGTCTGCTTTCTCTGAAGAAGCTCATTGAACAGGTACTTCTCCGCTGGGTTCTTGTGGTCTCTGCAGGGTTTGTTCAGTGGATGGATGCAGTCTGTGCTTTACTGTGAAACTTCTGTGGTGAGAAAATCGTGTTAACCAGGTCACAGTGAAATCTGCATGCAACAGGCTTTTTTTTTTTTTTTTTTTTCTACAATCAGTTCCTTGCCTGGCACAAGCTTTGTGATCTAATCTGGTGATGTACTGAACTACCCTGGGTGATGCCTTACCTTTGACAGAGGGAATGGGACTGTGATCACTGAGATCTCTGGATGACTGAGGGCTGCTCCTCTGCAACTCCTGTGAGCAGTTTTTGGTGCCCCAGCTGAAGGCTAGCTCTGGACCCAGTCATGGGTCTGGTTGAGGCTTCTATTCAGTCACCCAGACATTTGTTCCTGGAATGCCTGAGCATATCCCAGGGCACTGGTCCCATTCCAGAAGGTCAGGGATAGGTGGAAGTGATTTCTGAACCTCATGGCTGTTTCTTCAAAGTCCCTGGGTTTAACCTGTAAAGGAATTGATGGAAAGGGAAGGGGCACTGGAGACTCTCCCAGCTTAATCTTCTGGAGCACCACGATTGTAAGAAACAAAGGGTCTTGTAGAATCCAACCAATGTTCCTAATGCATTTCTTTGCTTCAGTGGTTGCCTCGAGGCAAAGAGCAGAAAACACTTCAAGAGCATTTCAGGGTTTGACCCAGTCAAACAACCACAGACTCAGTGGGTAGAAGGTCAGAAGGCTTGAGAAAAAGACGGCAGTCGTGACCCTGCCAAGAACTCATAAAAGAATATGTTGAAAAATTGCTACAATTTACTACATTGTAAATTGCTATATACACTGGACAATCCACTGAGCTTTCTGTGCTGGTTTTCAGTGTGTACAAGACATGACCTTGGGTATCCTGTGCCAGTATCCACTCCAGCCAAAACATCACAGCCTCTTCATTCCCTTCATCTGCTTACTTTTTGAGATGAATTTCTCCAGGCAGTTGAGGAAGATCTAGTTACGTAAAGCTTTTAAAGAAAGTTTTGGGGTAGTGGTTTGTTGTTTGTTGTTGTTGTTGTTGTTGTTTGTTTGTTTGTTTAATTGTTGGTTTTTGTATGGGGGTTTTAGTAGTTGGTTGTAATGATATTTTCCATTATCTTATCAGGGGAATGATGTCAATCTTGTTACAGCAGACCAGGTGTCTCCTCTCCATGAAGCCTGCCTAGGGGGTCATGCTGCCTGTGCCAGTGTCCTGTTAAAACATGGTGCACAGGTGAGTATGTGATGGCAGACCACTGTCTCTAGTGTTAGAATGTTGTAGTACCTCACTTTAATGCTGGGTGCTCTCATGGCAGAGTATCCCTGTGATTTACACTCTGTACTTAGCTCTCCTTAAGGTACTTATGAAATGCACTTCCTAACAAAACAATCCAAAAAGCACAGATATAGGCAGCAGTTATTATTGTTCTTTAGATGAGGATAAAATGTTCTCATCTTTCACAAGAACAAGGGGAAGTTCATCTTGCACAGTGTTTATAATCCTGAAGAAGTTAAGGGTGTGTTTTATTTTATGCACACATTAATCTTGTTGGTACCAATATGCAGAGTCTTAAGTAGAGGCATAGGAATGCTAGGATCAACTGACAATAAAATGGGAAGAAAATGGAAACAAGATGCAAGTAAAATGGTGAGATGGTGTCTCATGGCCACTACTTTTTAAGCTAACGTCAAAATTACAATGAATAAGAAAATTAACTCATACATACATTACCTAACCAGATATTACCTTTCAGTTAAAAAATTAAAAAAAAACCCCACAATTAAAAAATAAGGAAGGGCTGCACACTTTCAGCCAAAAATGGACTGTTTCAGGAGAGGGCCATGGGTAGGTATGTTTCAGCTAAGATAACTGAGAAATGGTCATACATTTAGCTTGGTAAATCCTGAGAGACCCTGGAGTTGCCCTGATGATTTTTTTTTTTTTTTTTTGCTCTAGGAGAGACTTGGGGGTAATTTACAAAAAATGCTTTTTTAATGATCATTTTAATGAAAAGATGTAGTCTTCAGAAGCACTGGGGAGTTTTGGCATGAAATTAAATACAAAAATGGAAACCCCTATTTTCTGCTGAGAAACTGGTTGGTTGTCATCAATTCTGAAATACCAAGAAGACAAAAAAAACTTGCCAGATTGTGGTATTTTCCCCCAGGTGAATGGAGTGACTGTTGACTGGCACACACCACTGTTCAACTCTTGTGTCAGTGGCAGTGTGGATTGCTTGAATTTATTGCTGGAGCATGGAGCCAGCCTACAACCACCCTGTGACCTGGCATCCCCCATCCATGAAGCTGCTAAGAGAGGTAACCCCACAGGCATCAGCCCTCCTTTCCGTTTTGCTAGCAGCGTGTGGAAGTGGAAGAGAGAGATAAAGAAGATAATTTTCTTGGTTTGGGTCATGTAAAATGCCTTGCTAATTGGTCTCATCTTGAGGGGTGCAGCTCTTCCCACCCCTGTTGCTCATCAGGGGCAGGTCAGCTCAGCTGTCTGATCTTCTGATTTCACATTGTGATACCTGGAAGGGAATGCATTGTTCAAGTCAGCTGCTTGCAATGTGGACATTTGAGGGAGATGTCTGGCTATCTTCAAAAGGAGTGGAGAGAAACATGGAATAATTAATCTCATTGTCAGTAGACATCTGAAATGAGTCAGATGAGATGTGAGGGCTTTATCCTGTGAGGCTTTAGCCTGTTTTGCTGAACGTGACTTTTCAGCTTCTGTTTTGCTGGCTGGATCCATTGGAGTGGACAAAAGTATTACACTACCACCTCTTGACAAAACATTGAATCTTGGCCAAACTACACTGCTGCAACAGAGAATTTGCTGGGGGAAAAACAAAAAAAAAGTGCCTGATCTTTGTGAGTTGACTCTTCTTTTATCCCTTTTAAGGTCATGTGCAATGTGTTGAACTCCTTGTGTCCCATGGGGTAAATGCAGATCACAACATCAAGCACCTGGGTACTCCACTTTATGTGGCATGTGAGAACCAGCAACTGAACTGTGCCAAGAAGCTGCTTGAGTCAGGTAAAAACAAAAATAAAGAATGGTGTACTTTTGTTTCCTGCAACATCTATCTTTGGATTATCTTTGTATCAAAGATTTAGAGGAGCTCCTGCTTTGGGACCAGGAAATGTTTCACTCCTAATAGTAGCCCTGGTTTAATGTGGTAGCAGGGTGATCAAGGTCTTCTTGACCCTGAATTCAGCTTGATAGCTCCCAAAAATTGATGGGTGATCCTGGATTTCACATGGCTGATTGTGCCTGGAGCAAGCTATCCTTTCCACTGTCTATGCATGTGATGCTGCAGTTATTTGAAGTGGACAGGAAAAATTTTCATTTAAATTTTTTTTTACCTCCTCTTCACCCAAAACAATTGACTCAGCCACTTTTACATAATATTTCTTCAAACATGTTTTAATTTCCAGTGAGTTCATAAAAAGTTTGAGACCTTTTCGACACAGAAGAAGGTTCAGCACTATATCCTTTGCATCACACAAATCTAGCTGTAACTCTAAATACTTGGATAATTACACAAAACCATTTCTTGTTATCTACAGTAGTAGAGGTCTTCTAGCCAAAGGGGCCATGTAACCAAAAGTAGTCACATAGCTGGTACAAAAATGATGGACTAACCAAGCTACTGTAGAAAAAACAAGCAAAAATCACATATATCATCTTTTAGGTCAGTTACTGTTTAGTACAATGATCTTTTTCTGGAAGAAGTCAAATACAAATTAATCTAAATATTTAATGTTTTGCAACTATTTTCTTTTTTCTGCTGATTTTTTTTCTGCTGCCTCCTGTATATGGTAATGTGTACTTTAAAAGCATTATAGTTTTGAATTAATTCTGCAGCTCACCTTTCTTAGCCATTAATCCAGGCTAGTGAATGGGGGGAACTCTCTTTAAGGGTGCTTATGCCCTCTTCTACCAAGGATCTCTAGAACTTTTCCATCCTTGCATTTTTTCCCTAACAGATACTTTGGCATTTGGAAATCCCAGCATCTTAAGCCTCCAGTACAGAGCATGTTGAAATCCTGCATTTATTTTAAGGGATGGGAAGCAAAGGTGGGCCACAGGTGGAACTGTGCCTTTGTCCTGCTCCAAGATATCCATAGGCTGGGCTGTGCACCATTCCTCCAGGATCATTTTCTTAGTCACAGCCCCAGTCCTCAGCCAGTGAGCATTGCGCTTGAGCAAATTGTTGCATCAAGCCCTGGCGTAAAGGAATCCAGCTCTACAGCATTTGTGTGCAAGCTAAAGCATTTGTGTGTTATTCAGAGAAGTAGCAGCTAGTGAAGTGAATGAAAATAGTTTAGTTTAGTAGTTCAGTCATTGTTCATTGTCATTATTCTTTGCTCTCTCTTACTGCTCAGGAGCAAATGTGAACAGCGGCAAGGGCCTGGACTCCCCTCTGCACACAGCTGCCAGGAATTGCAGTGTGGAGCTGGTGAAGCTGCTGATGGACTTTGGAGCTGATGTTTGGGTGAAGAATGCTGAAAACAAGAGGCCAGTGGAGCTGGTCCCACCTGGCTGCCCTGTGGGCCGGCTGTTCCTGCAGAGAGAAGGTGCCCCTTAGAACTTGTTTTAGGGAAAACCCACATACACTGTTGCACAAGGCTGTGCAATTCCAGGCTGCTAGCACTAGAAAACTGGGAATAACTGAGCTTGCCTCCATTTGCTGACACAGGAACATTGTTCAAGTGCCAGAATATAGTGGTGCACTAACAGAGATCATGGTAAGAAAAATAATCCTTTCTGAACCTCCAGATTTTGAATCTACTGCATCAGGAAGCAGTCATTTGGAGCTTGCCATATACTACAAAATGGAGTTTAGGGTGAATAAACCTAGCTAATAAACAAAAGACTCCCTAGAAATTAATGGTATCTTTTTTCATTACCTAAAACTTTGAATTTAGTGAGAATCTCTCTCAGTTCCCTTGTGTCAGACAGCAGTAGACCCAGGAGTGTTCTAGAATGTGCTGACAAATGCAGACAGCAAATCACCTCTGATGGGAATTGAGGCTAGATAGTGAGGATGAGATTTGGGATCTCTGATTATACAGTAGATGGTCAGGTTCATACATCTCAGCACAAATGCATAAATGGAGATTTGCAACCCCAAAAATTTTAATGCACGTAATACTAAAAAAAATATATTGAAGAACTTGTTTTTTAATTTTTTTGCCCTCTACTTTTATTCTTGGTCCAAGCTTTACATAGATGCAAAAGTATCTTTAAAATGAAAGAATATGTGATTTTTAAATTTTGGACATTAGGGAAAATTGCACAGAAATGATATATGGAATTATATATTTATGTTAATTTATACACTAGACTTTCTCTAAAGACCAACTTTATGTGCTGAATAATAACAGCAGTATCAAACCATAAGCTTAAATTTTAGGAAGAGTCCATCTCATACTTATAAAAAATAGTTCCAGGTAAATTTATTTTATTTTATTGATTATGAAATATTTAATGAAGTACAGAGGGAAATGTTACTTACTTTTATTGTGGGAAATAAGACTAAGATTTTTAGTGTCTACTATTTTTGTACTTGTCTTCTTCCTTAGATTTTCTCATTCAGCCAGCAAACTATAAACATTACTAAATAATCTGGATTTTCATTGTTTTACACAAATTGGTGATGGTGGGGTACATAACAGTTTCACATTGATGGGATTGTTGCCATAGCAGTATTTACACTCAGGTAAAATTGGAATGACAAAATGATGAATTGGACCCTGCTTAAAATAATAACATGAAAGTAGCATGGAAACAGCTGTGCTGTGCATGTTATGCATGAGCCACCGATATTTGGTTTCCCAGCCTAATCTGTGGCACGCAGAGAAATGATCTCTTTGAGATCCAGTCCCTGCTGCATTTGATTCCTGGCTCCTGTGGCACTGCATGTGTCCTGTTTATTTGAGATAGAAAAACATTTCAGGCACGCCCTGAGGAGCTGGCCTGGAAACACTGCTCAGGCTGAGCTGACAGCATGGGCACTGAGGAACTTTTCTAAGTGAAATTCAGCAATCAAAGTCAGAAACAATAAATGCCCAAAGGAAATTTTCCTGTGGAATGTGGTTTTTCTGAAGTTCTCCAATGTGCCCTTCTCTGTGTGGTATCATACCTGTGGACAGCTGATATCTGGCTTCTTTGGCTGGCTGAACAATTGCAGTCTAGGACAGTGGTGCAAAAGCTGCTCTCCTGTCCTGCTTCCATGCAAGGCTGCTCTCCCCCCAGGCCCTAGCTGCTGGAGCCCTGCAGCCCATGGCCAGGCAGGCTGCGGGGAGTGTGTTTGGCCACCAGAGATGAGTTGGTGAGCATGCTGACCCAGTCACCCTCCCAGGACCAGCCCAGAGCAGCTGTTGTACATGTGATGGTTCCCTTCCTAGCAGTTCACCATGCTGCTGGACCATCCCATACCCTGCTTACATCTCGGGGACAGTCCTGTGTGTGGGTGGGAGAATTAGTGAATGCTCCAAAAATGTACTGTGTTTTTGAAGAGTGTGCTTGTGCTTGAAAAATATTTTCCAGTGTAGTGTCACAGCTTGTGTTTTGGTAAGTCTTCATGGTTTGTGTTTGGTTGTTTTTTCTTTTAATGGAAGATTTTGGTTTTTTTAGTGAGATGTTTGCAGGCAGAGCATTTATCTGTGGGATCAGTCAAGCACAAGTGCAGTGTGAAACTGCAATAGTTTAACCAGCTTGTCTTGTTTTGTACCCAAGAACAGGGTAACAACTCATATGCTGGCTCTTAGCAGAAGGGTGTAGCCCTTTGCATGACCCTTGTGATAGCACAGCAGCTTTCAGCCTTGCAGAGCTGCTGGAAATGTGATGTCTTGCATGAGGAAAGTCTCAAAAGCTGATCAAAGCTGCCACCTCACCACATTTTTGTTGCCTCTATTCCTTCCCTCTGCTCAGCAGGAGGAAGGACACCTAAACTGCCCTTCCCAGCTCACTCACCTCCTCCTTGCTTTCTGCAGTGTCTCTTCTCATGTCCTCCCCACTCCCTGCATCCGACCCCCATATTGGTGCCCATCTTCTTACCTGCCCTCCCACAGCCCCTGCCACCCTACACACTTCTCACCCCACGCAAACGATGCTCTGGAGGGTTGAACACTAACAGGTGCCACAGGTAAAAATTCATATAGGATCTTCCTCTTCCTGGAAGGATAAGTGACCCAAACAAGTATATAATGCTATTATACTTAGATTTTTTTTTATAAAGTGGCAAAGATTCTTCAACAGGGCTCCTATCTATCAGTATGTGACCGGTTAACCTGGAAGGTTTAAATAAAGGACTGTGTAGTGTTTCTTTTGCTTTGTGTTCATCACTGTTATGAAATATGCCTTAAGAAAGCAGTGGACTGAAAACTTTGATCTCACTGGGGGAGTGAGAGGAGGGAAGGGCTTTTAAAGTAGCATCAATCATTTCTTCTCAGACAGTACAAACATTTGTACAGCTTAAAAGAGAAAGGCTGATGCTGCTGATGCCAGCTGAGTAATGACAGAGTGACTAGGCATGGACTGGATTGCAGGTGGGCAGGTGTCCTTTGGGGGATTCAGGTTTGACTTCACTGCTGAGTGTGAAAACCTGGTGAGAGGCGGGTTGCAAGAGGTCGGTTGCACAGCTGTTGTTTCAGATTTATAGCCTTGGCATTATAAAGCCATATGTGTAACCTCTTCCCTGGATCTTTCTCCAGGACCACTGTCCTTGATGCAGCTGTGCCGCCTGTGCATCAGGAGGTGCTTTGGATACAAGCACCATCAAAAAATAACTGGACTTCTCCTCCCAGATGAGCTGAAACATTTCCTTCTCCACATTTGAGCCTTTCCATGTTCAAAACGGTGCCTTTAATAACACAGCAAGGTTTGTTGACTTTTTTCATCACTAGTGTTGCTAGTGTTTGCAATGATAATTTATGGCAGTTTTTGGTCTCCAGTAAAGCCCAGGTCTAATAAGCACAGGACTGACCAACTCACTCAGTCCTCACTGCCATTAACCCCACCAAATCCATTTGGAAAGAAACAATCCTGCGTGGTTTCATGGTGAAGCTTGGAAATATGA
The DNA here is from genome assembly GCF_029207755.1 of Chamaea fasciata. Lineage (NCBI taxonomy): Eukaryota > Metazoa > Chordata > Aves > Passeriformes > Sylviidae > Chamaea > Chamaea fasciata. Next base: position 99,300,101 of record NW_027094087.1, on the reverse strand, counting down.
TAAGAGCCCCCTTGAAAGCATAGAAAATTAGTGTAACATTTTAAAATAGATCACTTGATTCTCTGGCACAGTTTCAGAGGCCTTGTGGTTGACAACCCCTTACAAAGAAAACACATATCCCAGCCCAGCAGTAACAGCATTTTATGTAAACATTAGGCACACTAGGAGAGCTACAGGGAGGTTTTTCTGTAAGCAGTGCTCATGTGCCTGTCACCTGTGAGGGCTGTGCCCACACCACCACGAGTAAGGGGAGGGAACCCAACTGAACCTACTTGCCAAGCAAGGAAGGCCCTCTGGGAGAAGTTTTTTATTTTCTAAGGGTATCACACTGCAGACAGACCAGCACCAACCAAAAATCATTTGCATTTAGGCCAGCATCTGAAACAAGCATTTCTGCCATGACAGCAAATAGGTCACTGCTGAGGGCAGCTCCCTACAGTGCAATAATAGCGGGGCAAAAGTTTTTAATCATCCATTAAAGGCAATTACTCCTTTGAGACATAGAAGAGCTACACTTCAGAACTACCCGCTTTTTCCTTGTAGCATATGATTTTTCAAGGACACAGGCTAACAGGCTATCAGTAGCAGGCATTGAGTGCTCTCCTTTTCTGCCCTGAAAATTAGGTTATATTTCCTAAGCATTTTTTAGCATGCATGCATTGCTTCTACACCCCTTCTTCACCCAAGAAAATGTTAAGAGCGAGATAATATTTTCTTCTGGGAGTTGCTACCTCACTCATAACATTTTCCATAGGAGTGGTAATAATAATGCCTCTAATGTGTGGTCATAAAACAAACAATGAAATCAAAGTTCATTCCAAATTTAAAAAAACAGTGGACAATTACTGCCCCCTGCTCTGTTGCTGAGCACTTGACTCAGTGTATGATGTATGTAGTTCTTATTCCACTGAGGTCATGAGAAAAAATATTTCCAGCTAAACGGTAACGTTGGGCATTTTTCTTTCCCTTTCAGAAATGAGTCCTGCTGCCACAAACCAAAATGCAGTTGTGACCACTCTCTGCTCCCTTGGGTGCTCCCCTGGGGATATCAGCTGCTTGATATGTGTAGGAGCAAGGATGCTGAGACTCCAGCTCTTCTTCCTGTCTCACCTTTCGAGTTCTAAACCAAAGTGCATCTTCATCACCTGGGAGCAGCAGCATTCCCAACTCCCTGAGGGGCTGCCATGTCACCTCTGAGCTGAAGGGGCAGCCACACACTTCAGTGCTTCTGGAGATCCTTTTTCACTTCACTGTGGAGACTCTGTAAGGGTGGGCTGGGAGTGCAAAAACTGATGACATTATACTGACACCAGCTATGAGAGATATAGAGTTCTCATTTCAGAAGTGGAGAGACTGGCAGCCTTCAAATATTTGAAAGCTGATTTTGGTATTCACCAGTGTGCCACTGTGCCAGCCTGACTTGTGCAAGTGGAAGGTTAGAGAGGAGAGATCAAATGGTATTTGATGTAAATCACATGCCTGGATGCTGGTATTTGATGTAAATCCCAATTCAAATCTATGTCTGCACAACATGACTGCTGGCTATAGGTATCCAGTGTGATGGTTTGATTCCTTTGTGCTGACCAAACAGCACAGTTCTGTTGGGTTTGTGGGACACTAATTTTTACCCTAATCAGACGAAATGACAAGCACAGTTAGGTCTCTAACTCCTCTGGTGATAGAGACACTTGGGAATGTGTCACCTGACCTAATTAATCGCACCTATCTGACCCATGTAAAAATTAACTGTCTGGTTTAAGATGGCCTTCTACGTGGTTTCCCTCATGCCCAAAAAGAAAAGTAGACATCTGTCTTCACAGAGGTTGAATAAAAGCAGGTAATCAGGGGTGAGAAAAGTATATTTCTGTAAAATCAGTGTCTAGGTCAAGCTGAATCTGCATTGAACAGGCAAAGAATATACAATGGACCTTGTGCTTGACTTTTGGACATTAAAGTGGGAAGAATCCCTACATTGGTGACACAGTGGAAAGCTGGAGATCCATCTCATATTATTCTAGTTGATGAAGAAACATTTTTGTACATACTAACTTTACTTTTGCCTTTAGGCATCTTATTTTGTAACTTCAGCCAATGGGTTTATAGGAGTAATGATAATACCAGGAGGAAATTACTCTGAGAACCAGGTGAGGATATTGCTTCTCATTTGCTTTTCTTATGAAAATTTCATGGTATGACTCTGTTTACTTGAATTTCTCTGCCCAAGTGTAATTAGGATGAATTCTGTATGCTCAGCTTGTATCATCTCCATGTGTTTACTTATTTATTTTCATAAAAACTGTGGTCAACACTGGTGAATTACAGCTTTATGCACCAACACTTATCCAGTTACAAACTGTAAAAGTACAAGATGCAAACTTAATAAGCTCATTATAGGTGAGGTTTTTGAAAAAAAAACCCAAACAAACGATATTTGAAACCATTCAAAATGTAATGCTGACTTAAATGATTGTCAGGAATATATTTTATCAGATTCTTTCCTATTTTTATGTAGACAGTTTAATGGTAGTGAAGCGACAATTTTGTAGGATATTTTCTCAGAAATAAATAATTAATACTCTTTTGCTTGTTAGTTTTTTTTATTCAGTTTTTAAATCATAGCCCTAATTTTGTGGATTGACTGATACTATAGAGTTTTGAATTCTAATTTCTTGCAATCCAATCTGCAGGCAGGTAGTGAACAGAATATTTCCTTCAAATAAAACTATAATAAAGATGAGACTAAAATGCAAATACTGTGCAAATCTTGCCTTCTGTTGATGTTTTAATGTAGAGCTGGACTCCTGAAATTCCTTCTTTGCTTACTTGAGGGTTAGTGAAAAGGAGACAGGGATTCCACAAAGCAGGAAAAGATGGAAATTTAGATGGTCACTGTCTTCAGCTTGGTTTGTTGTTGGTTTCGGTTTTTTTTAAACTGATTTGCATAAATTTATTTCTCCTGCCAACTAAGCAAAAGGCACATGCAATGTTCTGGTGCTGTTGTGCGTTTGTACACAGCAGGAACCCTTTACTGGAAGTGAGAGTGGGGAGGTCCCTGTGTGGTCACAGGTCCAGCAGGTGTCTGTCAGTGCCCTTGGGTGTGCTGTTGGGCTGGGGAGGTGTGGAAGGACAGCCCTTCCCTCTCCATTAGATGCATCTCTGGGGGTCCCTCCCCACGAAGACGAGCTCAAAGAGCAAGGGCAGTGCCAGCAAATTGCTTTGCAAGATGTTTTTTCTGATGGATAGAGAGCTGCTTATGGAAACTGGAACTAAAAACACCTCAGAAAAAAGAAAGCAATGGATTTAAGCAAGACAACGGTCTTTTGTTCTATTGAAATATGTCTGATACAATAAATCCTTGCAGTTGCTAGGTGGGATCAGTCACATCTCAGGACACAGCTCTTCTTTCTGCAGTTGTGTGCAAAGGTCCACAGCTGTCCTGTCCATTTCTTCTGTGCTTCAGGAAAGCACAGACATGCAAATCTAGTAAATGTAACACACAGCTTTGGAGCATATTTAGAGAATGTCCTCTTGCTGTCCACTGGCAGGAATTCTTTTTAAGATGACTAAGAAGGAAATAAATTTTACTTTACTAGCTTAACAAAATGGGACAGACTGGCTGAAAAATAGTAGGTTAGTGGTGAAAAAGAGAGTACTTTTATGCCTAATATGGGATATGCTCAATTCCCATCAGACTCATGTTCTTGAGAATCATGGGTCTGAGATTTGATGTTCCTGAATCCACTTTTTCTTGCTCAACACATGAACTATATTTGTCAACTCTGCAGTTCCAGCCTGAATCCTGCTGGCTTTGGATAAAAATTCCCAGAAGTTATTTCTATGCGTATTGAGCAATTATTTGTCATTCCTTGACACTTTGCTCAGCTCACTGCTCCAAGGGATACTCACTTTCATGCACCAGGCAACACTTGATGCAAAACTGCTCTCTAGGTTACCTAGGGGAGTCCACTTTTCTTTAAAATGACAGCAGTGAACTACTGCTGGGAAGAGAAATGTTTCAAATTCTTGTATCATTCAACACAGTAACCCTTACTCCTTCCCAGTCTCCGTGCTGAAGAATACCTGGCTCATGTCGCCCTGCAACAAGGTCTTGTCTGTTCTGTGGCAGGTGAAACCTTTCCTTTCTGAACTACTTCCCTTTGCACTTTTAAAGGTCTTGAAACTCATTAATCAGCACTGATTCAAGTGATACAGCACTAGATTCATAGCTTTAGTGACTCTGAAGTAAAATTGAGTTTGTAATCTGTCAGCTGTCTCACTTCACAAATTAAACTGTGGACTCTATGGCGAGTCTATGGCTTTTGAAATCCCTGGAGCTTTTCTTTCTATGGTTTGTAAAATGTAGCAGTAGCAGCTCTTTGTCTCATGAAAGCACTGACTCTGAATCACAGAGGTTCATACAGACCTTGGAAAGATGTTATGAATAGGACAAGTATAGAGTTGTCTCATTGTCATTGAGACTGCACTTTTTATTACCTTATTTTGAGGAAAGGGACTTGAATTTTTTTTCTCTGATGAAATAATTGTACCAGAACAGGGAGAGTTTGTGCTGGGATTTTCTACATGGGGCAAAGCTTGCGGCAGCTGCTTTGCTCTCCCCAGGCCTCCTTGAAGGAGCATCACCCCTGTGCTTGACTCAGCTTTTTCACCCTCTGTTGGAGCATGGGGACTGAGACTGACAAACTCTTTGTTCCTTCCAACTCTTTATATATAATCTTTCCTACAAGTTGGTAGACAGAACCTCTGCCTTTCCAAGTCTCTTCAGTGAGGGCTATGGACATCCCTTTCTGAAATAACTCCATTGATACCCATCAGTTCAGAATAGGTGACCAGTGCATTTCTGATTATCCCCAGATAATCATAATGTTGAGCACAAGGTGTGAGCACATTCTGATTTCAGTGGGATTATTTCCACTCACTTATCCCATAGAAAAGATGGAGCACTGCTCTGGTTCTAGAAGTACCAGCTCAGTCTCTTTGTTCACTGACCGTTAGAAGGGGGTGGTTTTGTCTGCAGCTCCCAGTGTTTTTTTAGTCAGCCTAATAAACCTAAACAAAACCTTCCCCTCATAGAGCAAAAGTTAAGAAGTAACTTTTTCTCCTTTTCAAAAAGCTATAATTACTTTTATTATTTCTCAGACTAGAAAACAAACACAACCCCAAACAGTTCAATCTAAGTCAAGGAAATTGCTCATTTTTCTTGCAGGAACAGAAGAAAACACATGAAAATTATTATCTACCACTTGGGCTATTGGGGCGTATTCATTAGAGGTGATGGAAGCACATTCAGATTCCCTCCTAGAATGAAATAAATTCTTTCTCTATATTTGCTATCCCTGGTGCTTTGGAGCTATATCCTCCTCAGTTCTGGTGAATCTAAGCTTCCCTCTCACCCAATTTACCCAGCAAGACTGTACGACTTCAGTTCACTAATATTTTCTCAGTGATTGTGCCTCAGTACATGAGAGCATAAGAGCAGATGTTTGGCTTAGGGCATCCCTGGGCAGGGGCTGGAGCCGTGGGTGGCTGAAATGGGGTCATGGGACTGGGGCAGGGGTAGTCCCAGGGGGCTGCCATGGGGTGAGTGCTGGTGGTGCCCTCAGGGCCTGGACGTCTGGGTAGCCATGCAAATTCTCTGCATCCAAGACATCCATGAGTGTGGCAAGAGATCTATTAACCCACCACATATCTTTTGTATGCCTAATCCCCTCCCTCTTTGTTCTACAAGAGTTTCCAGTTAATTTTACCTAAAAGAAATGAGTAATTGTTTCTTAATCCCTTCTCATTACTCCCTCAATAGTCCTCTCTCTCATCCCTCCCTCTTAACTTCTCTTTCTCCCAGACCAGACTCCCAGCCTCTTTAGCCACTCTGTGGACAGAGGCTGTGTGACCAAAATACAGTGATTGTGTCTGTAAAACACATATCCCGATCCCCCACCACCCCACTCCCCCACCTCCCCCCCAAAAAAAAGAAAAAAAAGAAAAAAAAGGAAAAAAAAAAAAAGAAAAAGAAAAGAAAAAAAAGAAATCAGAGCCCAGAGGTGCCTCATGCTTCTGGCTTCTTTCTCTGCATGTCCTTTACTGTTTTTGAGATACTTGTCTGTTCTTGGCGCATGTAGTCAGACATCTTAATCCAAAAGAAATACCTAATGAAAACACCCTGAGCTCAGTTTCTGAAGGCGTTTTGCATATGCTCTCTACTTTCAGTTATCTCATTTCATAAAAATATTGTAGTTGCTTTAAATGCCTATCCTGTATTAAAGGGGGACTGCTATGTGCAAAGCTCCAACAAAGGACTTAGCACAGAGAGCTCTTTTTTAACTGAGATGGAAAAAGGGCTGTGCCTGGTTGTGCACAGTCTGGACTTTTTGTCTGTTATTCCTGTCCTGTGTGCCTGGACAGCTGAGACGTGAACAGGGAAGGCATTTCTTTTAGCATGACAAAAAAAAGAAGCTCCAAACCCCTATGAACCAGGGCTGGAAGACAGAGAATTGAGAGACAAGTGGGATAGGAGTAACTGGGCACATTTCTGGCTCGGGAGACTGAGATGGGGATCTGCTGTGTGGCCCCTGCCGCAGCAGCTCCTTCCCCAGCGCTGGCTGCTGCCCCCGGCACAGCGGGCCCTCCTGGGGGAGGAAGGCAAGGGGCAGAGAAGTGGCTGCCTTGGGGACTGCCAGCCCCTGCCTTTGCTCACTCCTCCGGACAGTGCCAGGTTTAGCCAGCAGATGGTAGCGCTCGCATACATCTCTGCAGAAAAGTTTTGCCAGAGGAATGATCCGTGAAAAAACCGAGCTAGAAAAGACCTGGTCCTGGGAGTGAATGCAGCCTCAGGCTCACACGACCAGGGAATCTCCCATCATTGCCATTTCCATCTGCGAGTGGTGCAACTTTTCTTTTTTACTGTCCCATTTACTGCCCCACCTTTCTACATCGATTGTCTGAAAGTGGCAGGATGCATACAATGCTCAGAATTTGTCTTAACAAATAAGTTAATTGTACATAATGAAGTTTTTTGTTTGTTTGGTTGGTTTTGTTTTGTTTTGGTTTTTTTGTTTTGTTTTGTTATGTTTTTTTTGTTTGTTTTTTGTTTTTGTTTTTGGTTTTTTTTGTTTTTTTTTGGTGAAATCGAATGTTTTTTACCATTTATGCATCCTGTTGCATCCTGTGAAGAAAGCACTGGAAAAGTCTGAAAAGCATGAACATAAGCACTCTCAGACAATGGCCGTCAGTGACCTGTAATTAGAGGTACCCTGCAGCAATCCCAGTCTTTGAGGGGTCTTCTCTCTTTTTTTTTTTTTTACATAGCAGCTTGCTTAAAATATTTTTCTTCTAACCTCCATTAGCAGTTGACAGAAAAAAGATCAGTTCCAGAAAATGGAACATCCGTACCTACTCAAATTACATATAATTAACCAATTAGAAACAGAAATCTGTCTTGTTTTCCAGAATGAGTGCTTACTGGTCTATAATGCCTTTCAAAACCCCTTCTCTCTTCTAGGGAAATAATTACTGTTGCTAGCTTCCTAATTTCACAGACTGGCTGTTATCACTTTCTAGACAGCAGCTCTAAGCAAGAGTACCTCCCATAGTTTATTTTGGGTGAGAGTGATCCTTGGAGTCTTCTCCTAAAAATCACGTAGCACAGAACTTTACAAACCATTTGGCGTCACAGCCAGGACTTGCCACCTCTGTGCTCCATGCTGTGCAGTAACTCTGATTTCAGGGAAATGTCATGTTTCCATATTTTCTCTAAAATATTTTGTTTATCCCGCTTCCCACAGTCTACAGCCCAGGAGACGTATGCATTGCATATGACAATCTAATTCAGTTCTGTGTCATAGAAATAAATGTCTTCACATCCTGCCTGCACACTCTTTAAGTGTAATACATGCTGTGAGTTATCATAGCAGACTTTCACACATCCTTGCAGAAAAGGTAATTTGGTAAGACATCCAAATGACTGCCCAGAGATGTGAGTTTGCCTTTGCACAAGTGGAGGCGTCTACTTTGACAGTGCTTCCATTTCTTTGAATGGAGCTGCCTAGAAAATTGCAACTCTGGGTGACTAAAACATTATAGGGCAGGAATGACATTGCAAACTTGATGTGCTTGCTCTACTTCTGTTCAGCCAACTGCAGCAAGGGGTTGTAAATATATAGGGTGCACAGCTCCCTCACCCGTCTCTTCAGGCTCCACAAAAGCCATGAAGAAAGGAGACCTGCACTCTGCTTTGCTCTCTACCACCTGTGTGCCTCTGGAATGCCTCTGTCAGAGGGGAATGATGCAAGAACCAGAGAGCTACTGGTTCATTTAATATGTGTGCCATCTCAAATTGATGCATACTTTGATGCAAAACTCCAGCTGTGATCATCCTGAGACTGTTGGTTTTTCAGCAGAGCTATATTTTGTGTGCTGGTTGACAAAACAGTGCATGAGGTGTGGAAACCTTGCTTCATATCACACATCAGACTTAGAAGATATCTTGGCTGACAGTAAAAACATAGTGGCTTAACTACCATTTTGGCCTTTCCAGACTTCTGTTGAAGTACTGCTATTCAAATATAACCAGAGGGAAAATAGAAGATGTCTTGGTGTAGTTTTGTTAGAATTGCTACTCTTCTCATTTCTGATAATTTTAAGCAATTGTCTCTCAAAGATCCCCTTGTTCCTTTCACAAACTCACTTATGGGTTCATATCTATGGAAACACCTTGCCTCCTGGCTTCTTTAGCTGGCTCATTACTTGTTTTTATTGCTGCATTTCTCTGAAGCAATTTCATTAAATTCTGCTTTATGGCTATCACAGAAATCTGCTGTTAGGATACAGTGCCCTTTCATGTTCATAGGAAGTGCAAGTTCATTCTGTCCCCTGAATTTTATTAATCTCTTTCAATCATTTAAAAATGAAAAAAAATCCCCAAACAGTTAAGTTACTGCAGGATTTTGCCTCTTTCCATTACCAGCAAAATAAAGCTAATTTCCTGCAGTTTTCTGCTTTGAGCTATAAAGCATTGGTGTGGATTACTTTTTTGAGAGCTATTATGATTGTCCACAGGCAGAACAAGTTCAGTAAAATATCAGCTTCTGAATCTCCAAAGAAACATTCATTAGGGGAAAACTTGGAACTCTTTGTTTGCAGCATTTTGTAGTTACTTAAGAGGCATTTATGTAACCTTCATCTCATGAAGGGTGACTGCTAGCATTAGTATTTTTAAAACACCACACAATTATGAGGCATGAATGTGAACATTGTTGAGGGAATTTGAAAACACTTTTGAAAGCAAAAGGCAGATTAAAAAAAAACCAAACAAAAAACAAAAACAAAAAACCCAACCTAAAAAAAAAAGGAAGAAACCTTCACAAAGCTGAGAATTATACATCAGCTCAAAGGTACTTACATCCACATCCAGGACAAAAAAGCCCCAAAATAGACACCTGTAATTTTTGATAGCTGTGCTTGATGTTCCAAATGACCCTGTCACAAAACTTCCCTTGACAACCAGGTCCTCAAAGCTATTCAGATGCCATAGTTCAGAAATTTGTTTTGGGACAGAGTGTGAGGGAGAGACTCTGTGGTCTCATGGGTAGCCATCCCTTAGTGTAGTGGTATGTACACTACCTTATGAAATCCTGCTGCATTTTCAAACACATCTCTTTAATTAGTTTCAAAGAAATCCCCACATTGCTCTTAGTCCACATTGCAAGGTGTAGAAGTGTACCCTCCATGTCCCTGATTCCACAGCCAGCTTCCATGGCTACAGGGGACCTCTTTCCTCCAACGTGTGGGTGACCTGAGCGTTTGGAGTCACACACCTGCACTTGCATGGCAGCATCTTCCATATGCAAAGGCAGTGCACAGTGAAATTGGAATTAAGGGTTCCCTCCAGGTGTTTCATAATTGCTAAAAAGAAACCCATGGTTGATTTGGCATCACTAGGGCTGAACAACATCTGGGTGCCACAGCACAACTAGGTTTCTGCTCCATGCACTGCCAACATCAGACACCAGACTAGAAAATTCTTGTTCATCCTTCAGACAACTGTGATTGGATGTCTTTTTCATAAGGAGGAAGGAGCCTACGAAGTGGAGGTGGTATTTACCTGAATGTCATGCACCAAGGAGGCAGAATAGTGATTTATGTACACCTGGAACAGGAGGATAGTCAGATGGTCAGACTGTAGACGTTATTCCAGCAACACTGAGAATCAGAGGATATTGTTATAGCCCTTGCCTATCTAAAGAGTTCAAAGGTTTTGTAAGCTTATTTATCCAGTAGGTGAGTAAGCAAGAAAAGGGTGTCAGAGTGCTGTTAAAGGAATCAGAGCAGTTTTGTTTCATAAATTATTGGATACCATACTTCTCCCAGAGAAAAGAAGTGAAAATATGTAGGCTGTCCTGGAGAAGAGTGTCCTGCATTGCCTTTACCAACTGCTCTGTGCATTCTGCCAGGCAAGATACATAAAAGTGGCATTTAAAAAGAAGCAGCCATACTGGATGTATTTTCACTACACCCAGTTTGATTATCAATAACTTTCTCACATTTATGACTGAAATGAAAATCAGCTGCATATTAAGTATCTACAGTGTTATGTAACTTCAAACAAAGAAGAAAAATTATGCCATAAATACTGTTTTTGTTACCATTACGGAAGAAAATTATACCATAAACCTCAAATGGGCATCCAAAATTAGGAATCTTGCTGTGACTCCGCTCCTTGATTGTACAGCAGAGACTCCTTGCTGGGGAGCTACAACAAAGCATTGACTAATACTTTTGTCACAGCAGTGATCAGCCCTAAAGAAAAGTGCTGGATGAAATGAATAACATCACCAGGGCATGGCTTGAATAGCCCATGATGAGTGAGGCATGGTGAAAACACACTGAGCAATGAAATGCTCCACACATGTCTGCAGTGATAATGCAGGATCTAGGGGAAAAAAAGCTATCCTAGTTAAAGATCACAGATGGATTTATAGGCCTAAGGAGACTGAACTGTAGCTAAAGGGATGGCATTATTCCTAGTACTGCCCAGAGTTATAGGGATTCATCATGAAGCTTTAGTTGTTGTGATTGTAATTAGTTGGGTTAGTACAAAATGCACTGAAAAGGAGGAAAAGGAAGAAATTATTTCAAATTATTTGTCTTGCCTCATGTGTGTTAAAAAATAGACTTAAAGGCAAGAATAGGGGTCAGGAAATATTTGTGCTGGCTTTTACAGTAGTATCGAAGTGTAGTCCAGTAAACTTCCTACCACTAACATCCAAAGTTGTCATCATAGTTTTGTCTCCTAGAACTTGGTCCTTTCCTAAGGGAGACCACCCCTGAGGGTGACTGGTGCCTGCCTGGCTGGGTGGGTTGGTCTGAGTGCTTGCCACAGCTCCTCACAGAGAAGGGCAGGAGAACCTCAACACATCTGTTTAATGGCCCATAGTTCCTCCCTTTCTTTATCCTTGGCTCATCTCTCATCTTCTCTGTTGTTTTGGCACCTGAGACATCTCAAGGATGTGCAAACCCCATGCAGTCCATGACTTCTGAAATAGATTAAAACATATGGCATTTTTCAGATGCCATTTAATTTAACAGTTAAAAATTAAGTAATTCACAATGATGTGATGATTGTTGCAGAGACTAACTCATTTTCTAAATCTTTAAGAGTGTTACTTGGGATTTTGCATTCTGTCACTTTGTTGAGCTGTCAGGAAGAAGTGACAGATGGCCTGTAAACCCAGTAAGTCTGCTGTACATTACAATTTCCCGTGCAGGTATGCTTTGAAAATGTTTAGTGCAAAACCCTTTTATTGTTCTCCTTGAATGACATGAAAAAAATTTGGGCTAAGGTGATTTGAATATTTAGAGACATTAATGTCCTTGTGTCAGGGGGGCAGATCACCTCTAACTTAATAGACTGGAATACTCATCATCTAAATTCTAAGACTTCCATCAAGGATAGATAGAAGTCATTCAACTGGAGAATTGCTGACACTGCACCTATCTTCAGAAAGAAGTGCAATCTGGGCAACAAAAGAATTGATATGTCCTCCCCCCTCCAAACAACTGTCCTTGATATTACCCGAAATTGCACAGGGAGATGCTTTAGTGGTTGAGGAGGTAGAACTTAGAAACATATTGATTGTCTCAGTAGTCCTGTGTCCACGTTTTTCTTCTACCATTGCTTCTTGTCCCTGGCAACAAGGTGACACCATTGCTGTTGGGAAGTTTGGGCTCCCTAAGCAGTTTGAGATCTGAAACATCCTGTGGGATGAAGAGCTTGCTGAGTAACACCTTATCTGAAGGGCATCCTTTGTAGGAAAAGGACTGTGATTTTGTAAGATGTCCAGTCATGAAAGAGATTCTTGAAGATGGCATCCCCAAAGGCAAATTGTGAGTCACTCTGGTTCCTCTACTGATACCAGTATCATAACCATATCACTTTGGAACTGATCCGTTGTTTAGGTAAGCGTGATGCATGGGGTTGTTCAAAAAGGTGGAATGACTTTTTTCTTTCTCTTCCTGTAAGATGTACATTAGATAATGCCAACTAAGGCAAAGGCAGAAGGGAATTTCCAAAATTTGCATTTGTTAATAGCAGTCCTCAAAGGTTTCCTTTGCAGTTTATCAGGAAACATGAAATACTTGTGGTATAGTACACCTTGCAGTGTTTGCACTCACTACTTTTGTTGATTTCTCTGCTTTTGGGAAAACAGACAATTATGTGCTGGTCCATCAGTGCAACAAAAGCAATAAGGAGGCATGATACTAAAGAAACCCAAGAACTGTACATTGAGACTTCAAGGTCAAGTTTGTCATTGCAAGCTAGGAAAAAACCAAAAGTTTTAGGTTAAACCAATACCTACAGTCAGAAATCTTTCTTCACAGTGTATTTCTCTTGGTGTTCGTTTTCTTTCCTACTCTCAGGGTGTTCCCTGGCCAAAAGAAGTTTAGTGCCAATGGCAAGATCTTCTCTTCTCAATAATGCCCTCAGTTCTTATTATAGGGTTTCCTCCAGGATAGCCACCCAGCATTTCCTCTTTATTTTATTATTCAGATTTGGAATATGAATGCAAATGTGTTTGGAGGCTTGGATTTTGTGTTCTTCATTAAAAGATTTTGGTTCATCCCCAAAAGAGCACTGTTTATATGGACGGTGAAAACAATGTGAAGTGGGATGTGATGCTAATGAACTCACACCAAATGTTATACAGGCTGCTGGTTATATATGACTTCAAGTAATCTTCCAATTTCTGTTACGCTATTAGGTTTCTACCCAGAATGCAACCAGGCATTAATGATAGACTTTTGGTTACTCTGACTGAGCCCCACTATAGGAGGTCAAGCACCCTCTGCTTTCAACAGCTATTTCATGGGATCCTATGTCTTGCCAACATATTCACTTTAATATTGAGCCTCCACAATCCAGTTTCTCATCAGAATAAAACAAACGGCCCAAAATCCAGAATATCTGAGGCCAACAAATTCTGGGAAAACAGGATTATCCTGGAATATGTTGCAGAGGTGCCTGTTCAATCAATGCTTGCTCTTTTTCATCCCTTGGTCTGTCTTTTCAATCCCAGGGTCTTCACATGCATGGACAGGTTGATATTCTTGAAAGAAGCACCTGTATCCCAGTGTTGTGGAGATAATTGTCCTTGAAATTCTGAAAAGAAGGAAGACTAATTTACTTTTCTATACCTTCCACTCACTTTTGTAAGGAATCCTGCCTTCAGAAGGCTCACATTTTGCCTTTCATAAGAAAAACTCTCAGTAAACTCTACTCCTAAACAGTTTAAAGGTGTCATTTACCATGGCTTTTATCCTTATGTTTGAAGACTATTCTGTGAGTCAATAGACCTCAGTATTCAGAAAACTTCCCTGTATCAGGCCTGTTTTCATTTCCTGCATTTCACTTCATTAGACCAGGATGTGTTTTTCTGCCTTCTCACCCTGCACATGAATAGTCACTTATGAAAGTAGGGGAAAATATAACCTACATCAAAGGGAACTCCAGAAAAGCTCTGAGACCATGTCCATTCCCAAAAAGAAAAGAGGGAAAAAGAAAAAGGGGTTTACTGTGTGGCAAAACAAACCTCTAGAAAACAAAAAATGGCTGAAGCATGCCAATGTTTTTGAACAAGAAGTCTAATAATGACTTCAGGTGTTGGATTACAAAGCAATATTTGGGTGGAAGGAAATACTCTGAGAGGCAAAAAGAGGAGTCGAAAATCAACACTGAATACTGATGGTACAGAAGACTGTAATTCTTAGAAACAACTGTATGCCCAAGAATTTGAGTGTCTCACTGGCAGTAAAGCTGGAAGGTAGGATGAAATTTGCAAGGAAAAACAGAGCTATATAATCATGACTTATTAACCAATATCTTAATAAGAGATTGGAACAAACAGAAAAAGAATTCTCAAATCTCCATGAAGGTTTAGTTTTTTCCAGTATAAACACAAGAAGCTAAACAGCTGAGCTGTACATCAGTGGTTATGGACTGACAAAACACTAAAACATTTTTATGGTAAATGTGTTGGCAAATTAGGCAACTATGCAAGAACTATCAACATGGCTTCTTTTCTGTCCCATCAAAGCTAGCCTTTAGGATGGGCTTTAAGCTATATTGAAGAGAAACATGACTGATAAGGGATATCTACCAAGCCATTAGGCAAACAGCTTTATAGTCAGCCTCACCTGTCTATTACAGCAAGTGGCATGTGCTGTGAGAGTAGGTGGTGTTAGGCAGCCACACTTTTTTAGGAACATACACAGTTGTTTCTATCTTGAAATACAGGTAATTGGCAAGGATGAGTGGTCTTCACTGCTGAACATAGGTAGCAGTCTGTATCTGCTGAGGTTCTGATTTTTTTAAAACCTCTAAATTATATGCAGAATTCAAAAGTGTCCACTAAGAAGGAGCATAAAAGTTATTGCTCTGCAGGGGTCACCTATTGGGCATACTCTCCTTTACATGATCCTTTTGCTATGAGGAAGGTTTTTACATAGAGGATATGGCAAAGTAGGGGTAAAGGATCTTTATGTCTCAAAATATCATCCAAGTGTTTTCATTCAGCTCTATATAGACAGGACAGCAACACACATTTGAAAAAACACAGGATCCCAGAGACTCCAGTTAGGTTTTGAAGATGGTCACCATTACTTTGGGCACTGTTTGGAAGGGAGAACATGAATTGTGTCAGGCAAGGGATCTTGCACTGTAAGATACACATTAATATTTTGAATTATGGAGCATATGCGATATCCTCCTAAGCATTTTCATGAAAGGACAATAAATTTCTACTTAGAGATGTGCACCAATACAGCTGTCAAGGGAAAGAACAATTAAGGGAGAAACTAAAGAGCTGGCCTCCCTGCCACACCAAAGAGGTCAATGTCTTCTGAAGTGGCAGCAAAATACTGCATTCACAGGCAGTCCCACTGTGTTGAAAGGTTTTATTCAAAAAGCTGCAAGTTAATTAGAGGAAAGTTGAAGGGCTGTCAGATAATGCTAAGCTTCATTAACTACAGGCTTCCTGGCAAAAATCCCTGTAAGATAGAGACAGGATACATTTGTTTTAATTGCTTTATGCTTTTACCACATCTTGGCCACCTTAAATATCAACTTCCTCCACGGATGTAACTGATCAGGCAAAAGGGAGAGGACAACAAGGGTGCATCACGCTCTTGGCAGGCATTACACTAAGCCAAAAAAAGAAGTAATTAGTGAATGTATCTTTGTTTATGTCAGTCTGGCAGACAACATAACATCAAAGTACCTTTGGTACACACTGGAGCTTTTATAGAGCTAGGAAATGAGATATATGAATGTGACAAGCAGAGTTAAACAGAATGAATTTTCCTCCAGTTTGAATAAAATCACCTAATTTTGCTTTCCGTAGGCTTATTGGGATATTTTTGCTCTCTTTACAAGATGTTCTCTGTTATATGAATAAAACTTTAGAACTTCAGAGGATCCAACAGGATTTGGATTAAATTTGTTGTATGTGGGCAAATATAGATGCCTGCTGAAGACTAAAGAGAGTAGCAGAACAGAAACAGGACATGAGCAGTCATGGGATCAGAAAAAGTCATTCAGTGCAGGGGTTTTGAGGACACTCAGATCCACAAATCCATTCACATGGCTATTTCTACAGCATACAGATATGGTAATTGGAAGAGCAAACCGTTCCTAAGCAAGCTGCAGTACACTGCAGAGGGGCTTACAGGAAAGTATGTAGGGGTCTGCAGGTGAAAAAGGGTTGCAAACCACATGTTTAGTCCAGGCTAACAAGCAAAGCAGGAGTTAGTGGGTGTCTGGGGTCCTCTACACATTCGTGGCTGTAATTCTGAACTCCCTGGCCATATACGTGCATCATTCTCAGCCCTGACGCTCCTGTGATTTGCAGAGTAAATCTTTGTGAGATTTCATGCATTGATTTTAGAAAAATAATAATTCCTAAATCTAAAAAATCTATGGTCATTTAACAGGACAAACTATATTGAGTTTTTACTCAACAACTCCTGCAGGAAAAATCTTGACTTCAATTGACTTCAATTCACTAAGTAGTTTCTTCCAGAGATATTTGAAATGCAGAGAGAAAAATTTCAAATTACAGACATCTCAGTCTGAGTTGTTGCAATGCTTCATTGATGATTAATTACACATCAATTTCAAGTTGAATTTGCCTAGCTTCTGCTTTCAAAAGAATTTGTTTTTCCAAGGCATTTTTCTCCCATACTTTCCAGACACCATCTATCACTTATTTTAGGAAACAATGCAAAAGACTTCTTGAAAATGATGGGATTCGGAGGAGATAAGAAGCAATCAATACTGTGTGCTTTGGGAGGAAAATGATTTCCAGGAATGGTGTCGTAAATTGCAGCCTGAGGTGTGAAGCCTTCCCAGGAAAACTATACAATAGCAAAGTTACAAATTACAGCTTTGACTTCTTTTTCCTGTTTACAGCTCTGCACAACCTTGCCCTTGTCAATGATCATTAAGGACTGTGTTCAAATCCCACAATTCAGTCAGATTGAGAGAAACATTTTTGAGAGATATTTAGATACATGAGAACAAGGAAAACACCTCCTCCTTCCCGCTTCTGATGTTTTCTGTGGAGTTTGTCTAATGCACACAGCATTTGCTAATGAACCTCTGGTCATCGCCATCTGATTTTTCCTGCCAGGTATGGCTCTTACTCTTTCTGGTGCTACATACAGAAAACAAAGCCTAATGTATTTAATCAGGTGTCTCAGAGGGACTTCATCCCTGACAAGCAGCACCTGAAGGAGCCCCCTGTATCCCTGTCCCTGCAGGGACATGGAGAGGGGCTGCACAGCCCAGAGTACACTAAGTGGATCTGGCTGTGCCCAGCAGTATGACCCAGCATTGCTGGGCCAGCCTGAGGCACTTCTGGTCTCCCCAGGCCGTGTGGGAGTCCTGCAGCTGGGCCTCCTCCAGAGCAGTGCTAAAAAGGAAGACGAAGCCCCTGAGTTTTATTTATAAAACAGTCTCTTCTGGCCAAAACCACTGCCTGCATGACCTTAGGGTTTCAGGGATAGTCAGACCTCTCTCCCTCTCCCAGGGAAAGAGCAAGAGGAAAGGGAGGACGCCGTCCAAAAGGACAACTGGCTCACTTGTCCTTCAGGCTAAACAGCAGGAAAGTAGGGAAGCTTCCAGGAAGAGATTATCCTAAGGAAGATGGAATCATATTGCATATTTACAGTGTGAGATTGACAAAATGACACCAGTGCTTTTTATATGAAGGATACATTTTTTAATTCACTGCTAACTCAATGGTTAGTGTCCATTCATAGGAGTGTTCTATCAGGATTACATTACCTTCTGAAACTGTCAGTCAGGTAAAAAATGAGAATACAGGGAAAGCTTGAGGCTGTTCTCACAGATGAAATCTTTCCATGCCAGCATTAAAACACAGAAGTGTGTTCTAGAGGACAGGTGTAACTAGCTCTGCCATGCAGCTCCCATCAGGGAGCTCTGTCTTTTGAGTTACACCAAGGACTGACCTGGAGTCCAACTAGAAATGTTACCCCTACATAGACATTTGGGCATTTTTCACTCTGACTCACTGAGCATCTCGCTTGCCTTACTACATTGCTGTCATTATCAATGACAACCTGACTTGCTACAATCCCAGTGAAAGTGCACTTTTCCTTTATCTGCTTTTCTTATTAAGAGGATGAATATATGAGTGAATTAATCCAGCTGCATATTTCTTTGGGGATTTTTTGACCTATTTTGTAATGTTCTTCTATCTGTAATCCTCTTTTTTTTTTTCTTTTTTTTCTTTTTTTTTTTTTTTTTCTTTTTTTCCTCTGGGTCTTTTGTTATTTACTCAGTCTATGGTTTTCCCCCAGGCTTATTATCTGGTGAAGATCTTGAAGATAAGTTTTCTTGTAGACCTCTGTGAATACACAGGGAAGAGATTTATTTAAGGGTATTATATTGCAAAAAAGGACAGTGTAGATTAGTCTAACAAGCCAAGAATATTCTAGTTATATAGTGAAAACCAGGGAAAAATGGACAGTATCTTGTAAAGGACCTTGTAACTGTCTCTTGCATGTCCCTTTGCTTGCTTAACCTGAGTTGTCTGCTTTTGCCAGGTAGAGGGTTGACACTGAAATCTCCACTGAGGGTTGCTCTGCAGGCACATACACATCCTTTTTTTGTTGACATTCTGTTTCAGCACATTCGGGTGTCCAGCTTGGATGGAAATTAAGCTCAGAAAGTGTTGCCAAGGGTTTTCTCCAGGGAAAGAGCTGCCTTGTGTTCAGTATGAGAAACTACTTGTGGGATTTTTTGTTTAAAAGGATAACTTTGTTTCAGGAAATTCCTTTTCTGTCTTTTCCTCCCCTATTTAAACAATCATAGCAGACTAATGCTTTGTGAGCCTGTGTCCATCAGAGATGATGTTTTATTAGATAACCTTCAATCAGGTTGCATCCAAGGTCGTGGGTAAATGCAGCTCATCTCTACCCCTCAATTTCCATATTGAGAAAACATCAGCTGTGAAACAAAGAGAAAATGTGAGTGTCTCAGGGCTGTGTGCTCTTCTACCTGATTTTTGCATGCCTGATGTCTTGGTTTAGGAAGACAGGTATCTGCTAGGTAAAATTACAATCAGAGGCTCTTTGGCAAAGATTTGGGAAATAGGAATAGCAGTTCTTTACTAGTATGTAATACAAAGCAAACAAACACAAAAAAAAAAACTCCCCCCCCCACCAAACAACTACAGCATTAATGACAAACGACAACAGTACCAAGAACCTTGAGGGCTTTGTTTCACAAAACTCAGAGCAGTTTGGTTTCGGTGTTCCTGCAGGATCTTCAGAGCACCAAGCTGGAACAGTGGAAAAGTCCCGGGCTGGTAGCTGGGATGGCAGGGTGTCTCGGCAGGCAGGGGCAGGATGTCCCGGCAGCGCAGGGAGTGCAGGGTCACGCTGCAGCAAGAGGAGCAGCGCCGAAGAAGTTCAAAGGCGAGGCAGAAAAAGCGACTCAGCTTCTGCTCGGCGTGCTTTGCGGCGGCTGAGATCTTCGAGGAGCGGCCGACACGCGTCTCCCGAACGCCGGAAGCAGAAAAGCACGCAGCTGCCTCAAGCTGTGTCTTTTACCTGCGTTATCTCCCCCTTCCACCTTTTGTCCATCTCTTTGTTTCAGCTAAGCACTCTCAAGTATCCAACACCCGGTCCCCTTGGCAACCCGTGGGGAAAAAATTCCCCAGAGAAAGAAGGAACAAACCCAACCCCCAACACCTGACCACCAGAATGGGGTGTACTACTGCATAAAGCAGAAGAGAGAAAAAATGAGAGGTCTCTAAGCCAGGTAGTCAGGAATTAGTATGTTGAACAATGAGACATTTAATAACCTACCATGGGATATGGGTACCTACCTCTTGGCCACAAATCCCCACCTGGCAGTTCTGCACTTAACCCACCGCTCCACACTTCCCTTTTCCCCAAGTAAATTCTTAGCCAAGATCTGCCGTAAGAACTCAGCTGAATCATTAAGGTTTAATCTTTTTTTCCAAGGCAAGAAAACTAAGGCTATTCAGGTTGTTAGTTTAAGGGTATTCAAAGTAATTCAGGGTATTGGGGTTGCTTGGGGTTGTGGGTTTTGTTGTTGTTGTTGTTGTTGTTTTTTTTGGGGAGGGGAGGAGGGTTTGTTTTGGTTTTTTGGTCTGTTGGACCCTCCAACCAGAGTGCTCTAATGATAAAGCTAAAGCTAAATGCAATCTGAAAAGTGCTTTGGACACGAGAGGAGCACTTCCCTGTTGGGGAGGCCTTAGCAGATGTGGGATTGAGTACCTGGACAGCTGCTTTTGGAGAGGAAGGCTGCAGGATGACTCCAGAGAACGCAGCTGGACTGTCACTGTGCTGGGACAATCTTGGGCTGATGTGGTGCAAAGACACCTGACAGATTGGGCTCCACCACCAACACAGAGAGAGGCATCTAACTTGTGGGTGCCAGGAGAATGCAGGGCTAAAAGAGGGGCACAAAGGATTTCAAGGTTTGGAAACATAATTTCTACTTGGAATATTTAAATCTAGGTAGAGTTCATATGAATGCTGCGCTAGATAGCTATGTGCACTTCCAGGCTTTCAGCACTGGATAAGACGGGTTTTAAAAGATCACAACTTCAGATTTAGGCAAGATTTGAGTACTAAAAACCTTTTGTGACTCCAAGTCATTTGGAGTAATTAGTTGCCTATTTTCCAGAGAAAAAAGAAGAGCATAAGAGGATGAGTATAAAAGGTCAGCAGTTTTGCTTTAATAACTCTCAGTAAGCATTGTAGATGTAAGAAAAGCTGAGCATCATCCTGTCTTCATTTCTCTGAATGCTAATTTCATCTGCAGACTGGCTTGGTCTCTACTGCACTTACCAGGTTTTGCTGGGAGCACATCCCAGAGGAAATCTTCAGCATTAAGTATAGATCTCTTGCCATGTAATTCCAGCACACTGATTGTCCACAAGAGGCATTTGGGACATCATCTAACATAGTCCTGTGGAGTTGCATACATGAACCACCTGGAGAACACCAGTACTAGAAAAAAAACTCCTTGCAGCCACAGGGAAAGTTTGGTTCCCTCTACAAGGGTCTGTTCACAGAACAGAATGTCTTTGGTGCAGCTGGATTGTCTTCAGCTGTGTTGCTCAATTCACACTTATGCAAAAGGAAAAAAAGAAGAGGTGAAGCCAAACATTTATTCAAATTAATCTGTTGCTGTTTTCTATTGGAAATAGACATTTAGTCTGAAAAAAATCCAAAAAAACCAGCCCAGAATTCTTATGAGATTTTTTTAATTGTTTATTTCTAATGCTTCTATCTCTTGGCCTTTCTCAGCCAGCATATCCTGAGGCCTTGAATTTAATCCAAAGATGCTGTAATGTTGCAGAAATGAATCAAACAAGGTACTTCCAGGCTGAATTTTAACCAGTGGGTAAGCCAAATTGTCCTTTCATAATTATTTTCATTAAGGTACTCTGGACTGAACATTAACATAAATACTCCTGTACAAGTATGACCATTATTTCAGAAGAGTTTCAAGTAAATCTAATGAAATATCTTTTCAACTCACTCAGGTTTTAAGTGAGTAAACTCTTCTAAATTGGAAATTTTTGTGAGTGAGGAATGGGGAGAGCAAAAAATAGAAATAAATTTCCTAAATAAAACGTAAGTAGGAAGTATGCAATATTTCAGGTTATTTTAGAAGACTGCTCCATATTAAAGCACTGAAAAGCATAAAAAGCAGATAAATCATCCAGCCCGAGTTGATTAGAAAGTGTTTTGATGCAGTAAAAACTCATTACATACTAAAGAACATACAGTTTTTATAGGCTTCTAGATTAAGATGAAAGAAAGTGCCAATTATTGAACTTGTTATTTAAATGATTTTAATATAATACTAGTCTCATCCTAATTTGTAGTGTGATATTCAGGTCTGATAATAACTTGCAGATGTTTTAACACCATCAGTTTTAGACGACTGCATCAAACTGCCATTAAGTACAAGATGCTACTTCTGTTACAAGGACTGTTTGGAACGTCTTGATAAAGCTAAAACAAGTCAAGAATTACTAAGAGCTCTCTTGGCAGCAGCTGAATTCACAGCTGGAATAAAGGCTTTAAATTAGTCTATTTTTACCTCTCTGACGAACATCAGTGCTGGAGTGGAGCACATTTGCTCTGTCACTGCCGATGTCCAGGGCATTGATGAGTGCCACTGAATGGCAACTGAAGTTGTTCTTCATGAGAGATCACAGGATCTACCTGTGAGATCCACTGAAGCCTTGAATTCAGTTCTCACTTAAATGAACCAAACTGTCTGCCACTTTCCCTCTGGAAAATTGAATGTGGCAGAACTCTGCTGCTGTCATTCCTTGATACTGCCAGCGAAGGCTCTGTTCAAACCAAAACTGGAATAAAAACTTAAAAAAAAAAAAAAGATAGTACAATCAGCAAAATTGTATTTTCATTAGATAAACAAATACTTTGTGGTAGTGTCGAATTAGTTCAGGTTTAAAATTAAAATATTTTGCTATAATTTATCTGCAGCAACTTTGAAAGGAAAAAAATGTTTAAAACCATTTAAGATGCTTATTTTGATAGCTTCAATTCTCCTTTTTGTTGTTTTGCTATGAAACTAAACTTTGGCAGGAAGTGATACTTCCCTAAGAAACTTTGGTTTCCCTAAGTCACTGTGGAAGACTCAAGCAAGTTTTTCTTGAGTCCTTAGCCTTGCCCATAGATTGTGTTTCAATGCATGCATCAGTACAGACATGCAACCAGAATTACAAACTCACTTCAAAATCCACTTCCAGTGAAGAGCAGAGGGAAATTTATCTCCCCTGATCTGACACCTGCTATCCCTTGTAGTTGAACTGATCACTGCAGTTTGATGTAGGAAAGGACAAAAGGAAAACTCCCCTAAATAATTTTTAAACCCTATTCTTTATCTCCATCAGACTTTTATTACTAAGCTTACTTACTCCAGCAACATAAGTAGGTAAGCACTTGTTTACGATCACATGCTGATTGCTCCATTACAGTGGTGAAATAAAACTGAAGGATTTATGCAACTTTGCTTTTTCTGTTACTTGAAATTCTCTCATTTATCACATTCAGTGGTCTGGAGGAAGGTACGTACCCTTGCTGAAAATCAGTTTCATCAGATCTCTTTGACTTCTATGCTTTTTGAAGAATGAATGTGTTTAGACAATGATAGTACCAGGGGTTGCAGTCCATTACATACTGATAATTTTCAAAGGTCACTGAGTCAATGGTGACTTTTTGTGACTGTAGAGGATTTGCATGACAAGGATTTGGTAGCAGAGGGGCTACAGAAGTGTCTCTGTAAGAAGCTGCCAGGAGCTTCCCCCATTTCTGATGGAGCCAATGCCAGCAGGCTCCAAGATGGACCCGCCACTGGCCTAGGCTGAGCTCATCGGTGAAGGGGGTAGCTCCTATGAGATAATGTCTTTCAGAAAGGGAAAAGAGTTACAGAAATAACAATATCTGACAGAAATAAACCTCTGCAGACCCCAAAGCCAGTGAAAAAGGAGGGGTAGGAGGTGCTCCATGTGCCGTAGCAGATTCCCCTGCAGCCTGTGGTGCAGACCATGGTGAGGTAGCTGTGCCCCTGCAGCCCATGGAGGACCATGGTGGAGGTGGAGGCGGAGGACCCCAATCCAGAGCAGGTGGATGCCCAAAGGAAGCTGTGACCCCACGGGAAGCCCACACCCGGGAAGACTCCTGGCAGGACCTCTGGACCAGTGAAGAAAGGAGCCTACACTAGAGCAGGGTTGCAGGCAGGAGTTGTGGCCGTGTGGGGGCCTGCTGCTGGAGCAGGCTGTGCCTGGAGGAACAGCACCCTGTGTGAGGAGCCCAGGCTGGAACAATTAGTGAAGTGCATCCTGTCAGAAGGAGTCATGTTGAGGAAGTTCATGGAGGACTGTTTCCCGCAAGAGGAACCCCATGGTGGAACAGGGAAGAGCATGAGGAGTCCTCCCCATGAAGAAGCAGCAGTAGTAGGGACAACAGGTGATAAACTGACCACAGCCCTCAACCCCGTCCCCCTGCACTGCTGCAGGGAAGGAGGGAGGGAACCTGGGAGTGAGGTTGAGCCTGGGGTGAAGGGTAGGGTGGGAGGAAGATTTTTTTAAGATTTGGGTTTATTTCACATTACACTGCTCTGATTGAATTAGCAATAAATACAATTAATTTCCCCAAGTCAGACCTGTTTAGCCCATGGCAGGAAGTGGTGAGTGATCTCTCCCTGTCCTTCTCTCGAGCCATGAAACTTTCACTGTGTTTTCTCTCCCCTGTCCTGCCCAGGAGGGGAGTGACAAAAGTGGCTTTTATGGGCACCTGTCATCCAGCCAGGGTCAAACCATCACAGTGACCCAGGTCCTGATGGATTTTCTGTCATGCAATTTCACTCTTTGGGCAGATGAAAATGATTCTTATATTGTGGTTATATTGTATCCCATCAACAATTCAGTACAGACAATAGGAGGAATCAAGTTCTGCCTTCTTGGCACTTATGTCCAGTATATGGTGTGTTGAAAATCAGGCCACTGAATTGACGTGATGGGCAGAGAAGACTGTCAGGATGGGATCTACTGTCTC
The DNA here is from genome assembly GCF_029207755.1 of Chamaea fasciata. NCBI lineage: Eukaryota > Metazoa > Chordata > Aves > Passeriformes > Sylviidae > Chamaea > Chamaea fasciata. The sequence goes on along the minus strand of NW_027094087.1, from coordinate 99,275,441 downwards.
CAGAGTTCTTCACTTGTAATTAAATGCCATGGCTGCTATTAAGACCTGCCAAAGTGGTTAGTGTGTACCTGTGTGCATTAGTACCTGTGCATGTGTGCATCAGTCATATTTGCTTCTCATCTTACCTAAAGCTTGTTTTTGTCTCTGTCATGGATGTTGATTTAAAACCGCATGAGAAGAAAATGAGAAAGATTTGAGCTGTTTTCCAGTGAAGGGGTGTGATCATTTAATGATCTGGTATGCATGTGAAACATTATATTTTTTATAAGAAAACTTATTGAAAAAATAAACATGTTTGTATTTTATAATTGCTGCACACTCTTGTTGGAGAATAAATTAGTTTCCTACCCCTCAAGCTGCATCTCTGACTTCTACTGTATAATGTCTTGCCCTCAACATACTCAATTTCTCTTATCACTGTCAACTAACATGAGGCCCCTCTGGCTTTTCCTGGCCTGTTTTCCTAATGGACTTTTAAAAATTAGTTTATAGGTTTTTGTTCTAATTTTCCTTCACTTCTCTGGTTGTGCTTGTTTTAAACCAGCCCTGAACATTTTTAGAAATTATATCTTAAAATAGAAAGCATAACCTTAGATAGGAATTTTTTAAACTTCTTGGTTGTGTTCCCATGTAAGAGACAAAATAAAAATTAGAATAATAACATGAAGTAATTGTTCCAAATAGAGGTTAAGGATCATTGGAAGATATAAAAAGAGGTCAATAAATATATTCAATACCAGATAAACTCTGTCAGCCCCCGTTGAAGAATGAACATCACAGAACTACCAATTTGTTTTTCAGATAAATGGTACCTTTCTTGGGCTTCAAAGACTTTTATGTGGAGGAAAAAATTGGACATTAAATGATAATTGCTATAATGGAAATTATTTTGCCAGCCAATACACTTCAAGGTTTTTTAAGCATATTTGTTCAGTGCTGATTCCCAAATACCAGTGAGGAATAGGTTGATCTCACAAAGGTTTCTTCACCCTGCAAGGATTTTCTGTCCTGACAAAAATAATTTTTCATGTATGATTTGACAAATTCTGGTTCTGCAACAATGTGTGGAAAATGTTTGAAAACAATGATATGCATAATAAATGAAAATGAAAACAATTCTAAAAGGAGAAAAGTAGATATATAAATCAGGGATACCTGATTAAGAAATTAAAAAGAAAAAAATATATATGTAAGCAGAAATCTTATGCTTTATTTAACTTCAGCAATTAATATGGGTGATGATATCCACAGATTAAAACCTCTGAATGAAAACAGGTTCATGGAGGAATGAAAATGGGTTCTGATCCCCCATTTCATTATCTCAATCAGCATTTTCACAAGGTAATTGGAAGTGATCAAGCAATTTCATCTTAGTCTGAAAAGGTAAAATACTGACTACTTGGTATTCAGGACATTTCTTTTAATCTCTTGCCCATAAACAACCATGGCTCATCATTTTCTCACTCCTCTACAATATATCCATCCTGTAATCACCACTTAATGTAAGTATAGATAGGTTGATGGATGCTTCCTCTAGAAGTAAAGAAAAACTTTTAAACCACTCATGCTCTTATTTATTGACTAATGGTTCTCATAGCAATTTCCTGCATTATCTCGTGTTAAATATTACCTCTTGTTTGACTGAAGGAGAAAGGCTACTTTTGTTTCCCCTGAGCAGCAGGAGAATCAATCAACAGCTGCAAATTAGGGCATTCACAATGAAGACTTCAGTCTAAGTTCCTGCATCTCTGAAATGCACCCTTCAGGGGGCTGTAGGCTCTGGCCAAGGGAACAGTGAAACCTATCTACAGGTTGCAACCTATGGAACCCATGGAGAGACACCTCTTTGTGTGTGTGTGTATATGTATATATATATATATATATCCATACATGTGTGTGTATATATATATATATGTGTGTGTGTGTATGTATGTATGTATTTGAGATTGTTTATAAGGGGAGAGAGATTCTGGTAAGGCAGTAAGAGGGCAGGGAAGAGAATAGTCATTGTTAGTCTCTTGGTGTCCCCATGATGCTCCCATCACTGAAGGATTTTTTTTCTTGGGTGCACTTTTTTGGTGAGCAGAAGTTGGAAAATAGAAACTTTGCCTGTACCTGAGGATTCAACAATTTTTCTAGAGCCAGATTCAGAAATCAGTAATAAATTTGTACACTTGGACAGGAGAGACCTGTTTGCCAAAGGACACGTTTGTTACACAATGAACCTTCCAGCTTCCATGTCCATCCTGTGTCACTAACAGCGTCTCCTCTGGTATAGGAAGCAGGAAGAGTGCTCCCAGGCTCCTGATCTGATACTTTGTTTGTCCAGTCAGTGGTAATGCCAAGGCTGGCAACACATTGTTACGGCCAGAGCACACTGTCAATGCAAAACAAACGTTTTTATTGGGTTGTGAAAATGTTGGTTGACAGTGGGAGAGAGCATTATGGAGTGAAGCACAACACAATACACACAGGCAGAGCTTTTCATGAGTGAAAGACCTCATTTATGTTATGACCCTTGGCTGAATGATTCAGAAGATGGAATTTAATGATGAGTGAATCAGACATGTTTATACAGGAAGGGATTGCCATGCCCTGCAAATAACTCTTGATAATGTTATTTAATGCAGTTATAGATGGTGGTGATGTTTTAGAACAAAAAAGGAAAGGAATTGGTGACAGCCTGGAACTAGCCAAGGGCTTTCCTTGCTGCAGTAAAAAGAGAGGAGAAAATCCTGAGTGAAGATTTGAGAAAAGGGATAAAACCCTTGAATCTACATGCAGTAGGTGTCTAGGTGTCTACTTCTTCAATTAATAAGATCCAAGATAGGGGCAAGAGTTTTAATTATCTTGTAACCTTTGTAGGGAACCGTGGATAAAAAAACTTTTGCTTGTGATTCAAAAGGGTGCATGGACTTCTGTACATTTCAAACAAAGTCCAGAAATTCAGATCAGACAAAAGAAACATATGGTTTCTTCACCAGAAAGAAGTAGAGGTAAGGGCTCTTGCACACAGTTTCCACATATCAGCAAGTAGGTCTTCTCTCTGGTCATGAAACTACTGGGTGGGACCCTCCCTTGCCCCTGTAAGCTTGATACAAGTGACTTTCTCAATGAAAGGTTACTTTCATTTCCTAGTGTTTTTCTTTTTATGAAAAGGTTAACTTATTTGCCAAATCAAAATATTTTCTGATAAGAAACCATTCCAGCAAGATGCTTCACCATTTGTTTGCATACCACACATTTTCAGTTTTAAACATAACCTATTCTGGAGGCACACACTTTAACAAAAGCAATCCATCTTCTTTCTGTTAGTCTACATCAAATACCTGACTGGAAAAGACTGGGTCATGCATATTTCCAGCTCCTAACTTCACCTTTCAGTATATTAAGACTTTAATCCCCCTCCCTCATTCAATGGCCAAACCAATTATGTCACCTGATTCTGCATTTAATGCATTTAATGCATTTTACATCACTCATCCATAGTTCATTGGGGTTTGTTGCACTTTTGGATTTCTGCCCAGGTTCTTCTCAGACCATGGGCACAGTTTAGGCTGAAGATATTCATGTGCTCTCTATACAAACTCTCGCTAGTCATCCACCAGTGTATCCTAAAGACAGGCTGTGAGAGAAGGAGGAAGATGTGATGCAAAAGGAAAGAGCCTGTTTGCAGCAAATTTGCAAATTGCATTATAAACGTACATGAAGAACTCAATCTAGTCTGAAGGGTTTTATCACCACAACTCCAAACAATTTGTCCCATTGAGTACATTAAAAGAGTGAAAAGGATTATAACTGGCTTCAGTGCAGGAGCACAGCATTTCTGTTATGCGCTCCTTGCAGGATAAATGTTAGTTTGTGATGACTAGAGGGATAATTTTCTTCCCACAGGTCAGTGCTCAGCAGCACCAGCCCTCCACCCCAGTTTGTAGGTGGGCAGCAAATGGCCTCCAGCTCCTTCCAGAACGTCTGTTTTTTTTTTTGTTCTCTGCCCACTGGAAGACAATGCATTCACCTTCTTTAGTTCCACAGTGATTCCCCTTGCCTCCTCTCTCACTCTTCTCTGAACAACACAGGAATGCTTAATGGTAAAGAAAAAAAATCAATATTTACTTACCAAATCTGAAGGGCAACTATTTTTGGGGGAAAAATAAAGACTGCATATGAAGCTGCTTTTGTGCAAGCTTGAAGTCTTGCCTCATTCACTCTCTTTTACCTGTGGTTTGTTCAGTACCTGCTAAATGAAAATGTTGTGAGAGAGGGTTTCTAAAATGTCTCTCCTCACTTATTCTTTCCACACCTCTGAGGCCTCTCCATCTGGTTTAAATCTCTGAGGTTCAGAGGCTAGGATCATTGCTAAATGGAGGAGGACTGGAAGAAACACCTCCTGCAATCTGAAGGGATCAAAAGTCGTTTTCTTGGACATGCCTATAAATCCCTGCCTTCTTCCTTCTTCACCCATCAACACTTACAAAGTTCTTTGTCTCAAAGGAAAGAAAAAACAACATAAAGAGAGCATAAGATGAACAGCAGAAGGTATGTTTTTGTCAAAGATGTGAACAGAAATCCAAAAATCCTGAACATTTCACCCGTTCATTTCACCAGACTTTTTTTTCTTCATCTTCCCTACAAGCAGTTCAGTAGAGGCAATACAATTTAAATCAATTCCAATGTATTTTCCCATCTTTTCCCACTCCAAAGAAAAGGATAATTGGTCTTGTTTCTTGCATTTTGATTGTTGGATTTTTTTTATTTTGGTTGGTTGGTTGGTTTTCGTGTGGTCTTTTCATTTTATTGTCTTTTTTTTTAATTGTCTTTTTTTTAAATTGTCTTTTTTTTTTTTTTTTTTGTTAGGCACAGATCATCTAGGAAAGTTTTTCTTTCAAAATTTCATGCAAATTTAGTTCAGTTTCAGTAAATCCCTATGCAAAAATTCTTCCTTCAGGACGGAAGTCATCCCAATGGAGTTAGTTAAGTCACTTTCAAAATGTATTATACTAAACTAAATTAATTCTACTTTAGGCCTGTCAGTACTATAGGCAATACAGTGATGCATTAGGGTATGCAAGCATACTTGGGTGCTGGACTATATGTAATGATATTAGCATAGAGCTCTGTCCCAGATGATTAGCTTAACTGAAAAACAGCATCCTTCAGCACGAGGGAACTGCTGCAGGAGTGCAGCAATATTGCTGCTGGCTCATGGAATTCTATGTGCCAACACTTTGGGCAGAGGGAGGTGTACCCCCTTAGTTCTGAGAAAGAGTCTCAACTGGTGTTTAATGAAGTTTAGCTCTGCAGTCCTCAAACTCTGAAGATTTCCTTCTTTGCAGTAATTGCTTCATCTCCATAGTGGGGAATGAGGGCATCACCCCAGTATGCGAATGTCTGATTACACTCAGCCAGCTTAAATTCCAATTTAATTTTACGCTCACTACTAATTTGTACCAGCTTTCCCAAGTGTTCCACAAGTCCAGTATGACAGAAATGAGGTTTGTGTTCAAAGGGAGTAACTCTGCTTTAGGCAAAGTAGCTAATATCTCCATCATACTGATCTTTATACAGAGTGTGAATGAATCACAGGAAGGAATGAATAGAACAACTCTGTGTGGACAGAGTACAAGGCTGCTCTATAGTCTACTTACCTGATGAAAAATTAATGAGAACTCTGTGTTCCCCCTTTACTTGAGTAGGTTTGAACATGGCAAAGCCTTTCAGTCAGGCACTGCAAGCATGTGGACATGGTTAGCCTGCCAAGGCAACCCACCTCTCACCAGAGCTAGTTAAAAGGCAGGTTGTCCCTTTGTTCTGAACTGGAAAAATCATTAATTTGTTTCAAGAATTATTCTGTTGGAAAGACACAGAAGTCTGAGAACATGCTTTCTTTTGAAACAGACTTGATCCTAGAACAGCAAAGCCAAAACATGCAGGTGACCAGGTACATGGCAAGGAACCTGGAAGGCTGATACCACTGGGAGCCTCAGTGCTCACAAACCATGTGTTGGCCCTGGGCAGATCCTACCTCCTACCAGGTATCTTCCCTGGTGCCAGATTAATAGTACAGAGCCTGGCTGAGCCATGATTAACCACACAGCAGCCCAGACACTGCAGAAGCCCTATAGGGTAGCTGGCAGAAAGGCAGGGCCCAGCTTTCTCCCAGCATCATGGGTGTTTTCATAGCTGATGTATCTTCACACTATGAACTTCTGGAAAGTCCCAGGTGACTCATCCAGAGTAGGAGGATGCTGATTCCATGTGCCATAGGGCCCCTTCTGAGCTTCCTGAGAGCATCAATGGGAGTAAAAACTGCTCCTCGATGCCTGTACTTGCTTTGCTTTCTCCCTGTCCCTGTGCAGTGAAATGAAGCAGAATGGAATTGATACTATATTAAGGGGAAGTATTCTTGTCTGTGTCTATTTACCTGTAGCTTTAAATTAGATGAGTGAGGACTGAAGGACCTCCTCCCTACCCTGGCTATTTGTTTTGTTTAGAGGGAGGATTAATGTTGCTTTGGCTCACTGCATCAACAGAGGGAAAAACATAAATTTGTAAACCCATATCCCCTCAAGATCAAGATTCTCCTCCCCCCTCACTGAATTGTCATATGACTGAGGGAGCAAATCAGTCAGATTTTTTCTTTTTCTCCTACTTTTCTTCCTTCAAAAATTATCAACTCAGCCTTATAATTCAACAGTAATAAATGCATAAACCCTCAAATATCCTCCAAGGAGTCTGTGACCTACACAGGGTGAGATGTTATTTTCTATTTCCCTTTTCCTAGTCTCCTGTGAAATGCACAGATTTCATAAACAGGGCACAAACTGCACATTTTATTATTAGCTACTTAGCACATTTATTATATGCTACTTATGTTTTCACTCCTTACTCTTTCTCCTTATCAGTTGCTCTTTGTATCCGAGATTATGCTAGGTTGTTTTTCTCTTTCCTCTAATAATATTTGTATTTGTAATCTTCTTCATATGATATATTTGCTTGTATCCTCAGATTCCCCACCTCCTTCACTTTTCTATGCCCTTATTCTTTGTGTCCTCTATCACATTTGGACAATTTCCTCTCTTCCCTTTTCCTCCACATTTCTTGGTGTTCATCCTAACATCACCCCTTGAGTGGTCATACGATCTTTGCGGTTCTGTCACTGGATCCTCCACCTTGGCAACCCCTGGGGACAAAACACGCACTGCTCTCCCACTGTCAATTGACACCAAATGGTGCTGTGGAAGGGTCCTGTATCCATCTGAGTCTATACAGGCATTCCTTCCCAAGCCATCAGCACCCAAAAAGTGAAAAAATACAGTTTGTGCAGATGTTTCGATCAGTCAAGAACTTAATCTTCATGATGTGGTGTTCTTGGTAACCAGTAACATCAGTATGAAATTGGTAGAACTGGGGGAAAAACTTCAGCGTGAGATGGTACAGAAGAGAAGATGGTATTTATTTACAAACTCCTTAGTCTGGTTGACTTTATGAGTCTGCACTCCTTCACTCCCAGAGTTCATTCGTTTCTGCTGCCATACTCCCTTCAAGCAAGCAGCAAGGTGTGTTCGTGCCAGGGATCTGCACTCAGTGGGAAGGACTGAGGCTGTCAGGTCCTCTTGGGTCTGTCTCTGGGCTTTCTTTTGCCTGGTGACAGCAAGTGACAGTCTGGACAGACCTCTTACACCCCTTCAGAACTCTGAGCTCTTATGGAGTAGTGCTTACCCCCAGGATGGCTCTGGCTATAAACCTTAGGGCTGCTTCCCACTTTCTTCTTTTCTTTGCTTGGAAAATATGTTTTCCTGCTAGGCTGATGGTAGAGGGCATGATATGGTCTGTTGTCATGTTGGTATCACCTCCTGTTGCTGAGATGCAGAGTTTGCTGGAGAGGCAGCTGGACTGGGGTCTTCTCATAGTGCAGATTTTCTGTGCTTGGTGTAACAATGTGGCCCCATTTTGCTGCTGGAAACAGGGTCCTAGGCATGGTATGCTAAGCACAGTGCCCTTTGTTGCCATTGTAGACCTTCTTAAAAAGCCTCATTCAGCTGCTTCTTCCCCTCCTTACACACAAAACTTTTCACTCCTCCTCCTACACATCAATCTTAATATTTTTGTTACAAAATCACTAAAATGAACTGAACAACAGAGCAATATATTCTAGAGATAAATTTCAAAATAAAATGTACAAAACTCCATAGGACAAGTCTTTATAGGTATTTACAAACCCAACCCTGATGTAATTCACTGGTATTAGTTAGTGTACTTTCTGTATTATTTCACTCAGTCAAGGCACTTATGTCATTCTCAAAAGAATAAAAAGACGTAAGTACACGAATGTAACATAGTACAGCAAGACTGGAAAGAGTTTGACAGGTCTTAGACTGACTGTAAAGCTTTGTACTGAACAGTAAATGCAATTGACTTCTCAGCATAGTTCAGGAATGAACTGAAATTTCCTCCTGTTGAAATTGAGGATCCTGCCAGCTGGTTTGACAGGAAGAGGATGTACTTCTAACTATGCAGATTTTTGGAAGCTGCCTTCAATATTGAAAATGCAAAGACATTTTACATCTGTCCTGGAAATTTTCAATCAGATTGTTCTAGAAATGTATATCCAATATATACTGATTAATAGATGTATGCTTGTATTTTTATTATTAACTATTGCCATGTATCAGAAAAGACTGTAATTTAGGACTATTTTATCTGCACTGTTTTATATCTTCTAAGAATAAAATACTCCATGATTTGTTTTAGTGGCATTTCTGGGACCTGCAGAGTAGAGCAACAGCTGTGAGAGTGCAGGATGTAAAGAATCCTTGGAAAGTTTTTCATTATGTCCTGAATGCTAAGTGCAGTGACAAACGGACTGTGATTGAATTTCTTGATGAAGAGACAGATTAATTCTAGAACTAGAATAGTCTTCCATTGCACATGAAGGCCTTTTGGGCTTTTTCCGAATTCAAGCAATTTACAAGCTTCGGAAAAATCTGACAAAAAAAAGCAAATGACAGTAGGGAAAAAGAACCCAAAATTAAATATCTTTCATCATTTGTAAAGGAAAAGTCTTGGAAATTCAAAGACACAGTAAAGACAGCAAAACTGCAATTCCCATCAATACTTTCTTTGATGCAAAGTTGGATAAAAAATAGAGAAAGCTGGCTTTAATCCAATATATTGATTTTGGCTGGGATAGAGTTAATCTTCTTAATAGTATCTGATATGGGGTTATGTTGTGGATTTGTGACCAAATTACTGTTGATAATGCAGGGATATTTTAGTTATTGATGAGCAGCACTTGCACAGAGTCAAGACCTTTTCTGCTCCTCACCCCAACCCAGCAGTGAGAATGCTGGGGGTGCCCAAGGTGTTGGGAAAGGACACAGACAGGACAGCTGACCCAACTGACCACAGAAGTATCCCACACCACATGGCATCATGTTCAGCCTAGAGAGCTGGGGGAGAAGAAGGAAGGAGGGGATGTTCAGAGATACGGCATTTGTCTTCCCACGGCACTCTTACATGTGATGGAGCCCAACTTTCCTGAGGGTGGCTGAACACCTGCCTGCCCATGGGAAGTGGTTATTGAATTCCTTGTTCTGCTTTTCTGTGTGCAGCTTTTGCTTTATGTATTAAACTGTCCATATCTCAACCCACAAGTTTTCTCAGTTTTACCGTTCTGACTTCCATCTCCACCCCACTGGGTGAGAGAGAGTAAGCAGTTTTGTGTGGTTGACATGTCCACCAGGGTTAAGCCCTGGCTTTCAAGAAAATAACTTTTACCAAACAACTGTTCAGGTAACAGATGGTTTAGAGAGGATAGGAAAGGATTTTGAAGCATTAAATGTAGGTTATAGTGCTTACTGGACACCAGATACTTTTTATGCAGGTGATTATAATTTCAAATAATGACATGACTAATTCCAGGAAAGAGAAGTCCACCATTATATAGGAGCAATGGGGACAGAGAACTGCTTACCCTCTCAAGCTGAAGTGGGCAAACTACAGGCAGGATAAAGCATAGCTTAAATGACCTGGAAACTGAGATACACCCTGACTGCAACTGGGTCTTTTAAATAATATTTCCCTTTGGTTTTATTCTGTTTTTTTTTTTTTTCTTTTTCTAAAATCTGGGGTTTAGATATCAGCTCTTTTTGCACTAGTATAGCAGTATGAGCTAGGGCACAAGGCAGGAAATCTCAGCTGTTCTTTGCAAATCACAAACCTTCAAATTTCCTCAGGACTCCTCCTCTCCAGCCTGGCTCTGCCACCTGGGGAATTTTAAAAGGAGAGTAAGCAGATCTGTGTGTTTTTTCACTTACTGAGAAAGGGCATTTGAGCCATATGAAGAGGGAGGGGATCACCAACTAATAGAAATGAAAAGAGCAAAACATACCATAAAAACATCCAAAAAAACATCCCTAAGCCCAAAAGCCCCAAAGAAAGCTGCAGGGATCTGACTTCCCTGCAGCTTGATTGGTGTTGGTGCTGCAGGTACTTCAGAATGCTGGTGGGCTGATAGCTCTGTGGAAACTATCCCTTCACCTGCCATTCAACCCATCTCTCTAACAGTGCAGCTGCATGAGCAGGATAATTGCTGCAATTCTTCAGGCTTATGCAGTATTAACACAGTGGGAGGTTTTTTTTTTTTTAATTTCTATTTTTTTTTTTCTAAATTAGACAGTCTCAGAGCTTACCTGCCCAGTGAACACACTACTAAATGATGACAATAACAGATTGCCCTCCTTCCCCCGCTAGAATCAGCATTATCCACTGATTGCACAATGGGTTTTGCCTCCGATGTGCCCGTGCTGGGATGGGCAAACGCAGATTTCCCAGAGCAGCCCGAGGCCCAGGAGATGGCACTGTTTCATAGCTCTTGTGCACACCTGGTCTGTGCTACAGCTGCTAATACAGCAGTTGGAGTAAATAACTTTCCTTCAGAAGTCACAATTTTCTGGTAAAATGATCAGCAAATGGAATTCTCCGAGTTCAGAAGTCTTAGTGGAAAAATACCAGATGAGTCTGAAGCTTTACCCACTGACGCCAGCATACAGAAACTGTTCCCTGACTGACTGAATCAATTCCTTTGCTAACTAGTGGTGTAGGAATAGCTTTTTTATTTATTGGCAAATAATTCCCTCAGCTGCTAGTTTCAGTCCAGTGCCCAAGGTTGGCTGCTGCAAAAATATTCTTGCAGATAAAAGTAAAATGTAGAACTTGATCTGCAACATAAGACACACAGATAGTGATAAACAAAAGTAAACGTATGTTGTCTGATTCCTGTGTGCATCGTTACCTGGAGTTTACTGGGATTTAATCAGCCAATCCCCATGTTGGTTTCTGCTACCATGCCATTACAGGGACAGTGTTCAGGTAATTCTGCAAAAGCAGAGGACAAGGCAGTCTCTGAAGGTGAGGGACAGAGTACAAGAGCTGAGCTTCCGTCCTTTGGTAAGGGTGGGACTGGGGACAAGTACCTCTGTCTTATTCATGATGTCCTGGGGTCCAGGAGAGGCTGGGCAGAGAATCTTGCTGTGGGCTCATGTAGGGTAAGAGAAAGAGATTTTTTTCCTCTGTTTATTCTCCTCAGGGGTAGGTGCTCAGCTTGCCAACCCAAAGCATTCCTGCCCAGCCAGAGCAGCACACTTGCCTCTGCAGGCATACACCCTCGCATGTTGTGGCCAAGCACTCCAGACCTGTATTGAAAATTTAGGTCTCAGCACTCATGAAGCCTCTCCCGCTGGCCCAGGGCAGGCCAGTGTCATAGTTCAGGAGGGGAGGGCTGGTTACCACCACCTCACCTCCATCTCTGTGAATAGAATAGATCCCATACATGTGCCACAAGCACCAGCCTTTGTGCTTTCCAAAAGCCTTTACCCACCTAAACCCATCAACATCCTGTGCCAAAGCACAGAAAACTGCCAGAAACTTGTGAGAGACCCCACGTCATTATCCAGAATCTGCATCCTGCCCCCATGGCCAACCCTCACACAGCTCACTCAGCTTTTCTGGCAGAGCCATCCCATCAGACAGTTAAGAGAGGCAAACATCACAATGCACAGCACCACAGCAAAAGGAATAACAAACTGTCCCCCTCTCCAAATGCTTGTGCCAATTTAGAAATTAACATAATTTCTCTTTTGCTCAAAGCAAATACTGGGCACAGTTTGAATGAAACCATCTGCATCCGTTACTTAATTAGACCACAGTTTTGGAACTGGGGAAGGAATTATGCACTGGGATAAAAGTCTTTCCTCTGGAGCAGTTTCCCGTATTTCCTTCTTGTATCCTGTTGAGTATTATAACAGAGCTAGTTGTCATACACTCTCTAGCCTCTGAACCAGCCAAAATCATCCATTAAAGATTAATATTAGCCTTATCCTTTGCCTGACTGCTCTTAATACACTCATAGGCAACTGTTGTTGCTGGTACCCTGCCTCCTGAAACAGAAGGAGCATACAGGAAAATTAATAATGTGGGACAATCCTAACTTCAGTTGAGTAATACAAGACTAATGATTTGACGGTTTGTGTTTTTGTGGTTTTTTTTTTTTTTTTTTTTTTTTTTTTTTTTTTTTTAATAAACCTCTCTTTTAATATGAATTTCTGAAGAAAGCCAAAAAATGAGGTTTTTGAGGACAGACACAGGAGTCTTGGCTTACAGGCATTGATTTTTTCTGATTCAGCATCAGAGGAGACATAAGCTACCAAGAATATGTTTGCAACACAATCAAATCTCATTGCTGCACACATCACATTCAATACTGCTTTACAAAAGTGCTTTCCCAGACCTTGACAACTTCTCCAAGGCCACAGGAACTGAAGCAGTGTCATTGTTCCTGTACTCATGAGTCTAGAAAATATTACTGCATTTTTCTGATTTGTTTTGTAATTTTTTTTCCCCAGGATATTTTAGTGAGCTGATGTGGTTGTCAGTCCACTGCTTGCACATTTAAGAATCAGATGTTTAAGCACCAGCAGAGATGGCCAATGACCAAAAAAGGTGAACAAATACCTTTGAGTATGTGATTAGGATATCATGTAAGGCGGGATCTCCAAGAGGGCCTGAACTAGATCTTTGTGGCCAGGACCTCTCTTGTTTGTAACCAAGTCTGCTCCTTGGGAAGTAAATTTAAAATCCATCTCTTTGGTTACTGTCATGGCTTGGGCATGGCATTTTTTTTTCTTAAGATTGAGCAGACCCACCCTTCTCATCTTCTCCTTCTGTCTCTCCATAATCCACACATACCTGTTACAAAATTTGCTTACCAGGGCTCTGTCTTTGCACCTACTGGTTTTCTCATCTCCTTTTCTGACTCACTCCCCAGTATTTCTTACTGAGAACTGTGCCCAGGCTGCAAAGTAAATGCACTTTAAAGAGTGGTCACTGCAATTAGGGCACAAATGAAGGCAGTCTGAGAATGGTAATAGGATGGCATTAGTAGTGCAGTCAGGGAATCCAAATCTATGTTGACAAACTCTTAAAAATCTAGTGGCAGTCACTACAGTTTTGGTGTTATTTCTGCTGCTAAAGCTTCTAATTAAAAAAAAAAAAAATTAGTCAATTAATAATTTGAGTCCCCTAGATTGTTGCTGATAAAATTAACATTTCAGTTGCATGAAGGATCATTAGTGAACCACCACTAACAAGAATATCTCTCTAATTAACTCAATGTCTTTCAAAAAAACCAAGACAATCTTTGGAGTAGTTTGCTCTTATCCCTGCATCAATTATGCTTGAAACGGAGATTTTGCAAGATTTGTCATGCCTGTCAGAAAATAAGAAAATATTGTCAGAGATTAAAAGAAAAATTGTATTAAAGCTCACTTGTCTTTGTTGTTGAGTCTGAAATAATATGCAGTATTTGTGGGGAGCAAAAGATTTAGATAAAAGCTAAAGATATTCTAACCAAATTAGAAATTTATACTTTGGCAGAAGAACATCCTTGTAGGAAGGCCTCAAGAGGCTGGAGATAGCTCGGACAAGAATCAAAAGTTTTGGTCAGCAAAAAGGCAAGAGGAAGTGAAAGGTGTGCCCATTTCCCTGAAGGACACCTGAGAATCTACATTCCATCTGCAGTCTTTCCTTGGGACCCAGGCTGAGCATCACAGCAAAGATGTCCCAGTAACAAAAGGGTTTCTTTCAATACACAGATCTTGAGCCAGAGCAGCATCGTTACGCAAGCACAGTGCTTCAACACACATTTGCTCCTTCCTCAGGCCAGCAGAGTGGCTGCATTGCTCTCAGGAGGCTTTGGGAGTCTCTTCTGCTGCTCACTCTCTCCCTCCACAGCAGGGGTGGACAGGCAATCCACACACTGGTGGTGAGTGCTTGTGGGCAGCCCATCCTTGTGTGCTGAACTGCTTCTAAGCTGAGAGAATGCTTATGAGTTGCAGTGCTAAGGAATCTGCAAGGCTTGGTGAAGCCCCCAGGTGCTTCCCCAGTTTTAGATGGGAGGGAAATACAACCATAGATTGGTCTCCAACTTGAGACCCCTCCTGGAAATCCATCAGTCTAGGACTGAGACTTCAGTTGTGTTCCATTCCCTTTCTGGAACAGAGTTCACACAGTTTATGACCAGATGCCCTCCTAGACTGACACTAATTCACCACGCTGATGACTATAAGATTTTAAACCTTAGAGGTTTTAGAGGAGTAGGCAATGTTCACCTAGATGAAGAAAAGAAAGCAGGCATGGAGATTGTTTTCCCACCACGACTTATTTTAAATTGGGGGGTACGAAACAACAATCGTCAACCTCTTGTTCAGTTCCCCAGAAAAAGAACACCATTTTCTACTTAACACCTTGATGCTTTGATCTTGAAATTATGTAATTTACGGGGCTTATATCATCAAAGACATTTAGTCATCTAAACAGAACTTTATGTAGACATTGCTGACCACTCAAGGTCTAGTTTAAATGTAATTAATACTCTCTTGAAATGACATGTACTTCCTTTGATAAGCCCTCTTTAACAGACAGGGTTTAGCTGATGCTGTGGCAGCCATGGGTCACTCAATTCCAAAAGCTAGGAAGTTTAACATACCCTTTCCTCACTGGCTCACAGAGCTGGATCCATTCACAGCAGAAAGAAGCCAGAAATAAGCACAATATAATAAAAATTCCTACTTTCACTGCTTGAATATTGCATGTATTACAGCTAGATGAAGTCTATATCTGTACAAGCACTTAGTATTTTTCAAACTTCTTTTCCAAATCACTACAACCAATTCCTAAGTAATTCACGGTCTGCCTTTACGAAGACTACCTAAAATGGCTCATCCATTATCCAAACATTTTTAGAGGCCTGCATTTGAAAAAATCCCCCAAATTCCCAGCTTCACTTATCTCAAAATTATTATTATTGCTTGGAGAATAAGATTTGAAGGACAAGAGTTTTACATTTGAAGGATGCTTTGTGAAAGCCTATCAAACGTACATGGGAAAGGTGCCTCTTTTATAATTTTCTTTTGCAAGCTGCAGTGGGGCTTGCACATTATACATGGAATAGATCACATTTTTCACAGTTAAAATCTATTCCTAAACAGATGTATCAAAATATTGTACCAGCTGACTTATATGTAATAGAAATAGAATGAAATAGAATTTAAATGAAATAAAGAACACCCAAGCAATATAAAGACTATGTCTGAAAGCAGAAAAAAACAAGTTATCTATTTCCAATTCCCACACTGGGTATTCCAGCATCTCCATTTCCTACCTCCTCTTTCCCACCCAATCTGATAACTTCTGCTTTTTCACAGGAAAACAAATCAAAGCAACAATGATAAAAATAGCATGACGAAGCAGGTAAATAAAATAAATCCTTGAATGCTGTGGGAAATCTTCCCATTTTTGCCAGTTTGCATATGAGTATAGGCCCCCCTGATGGTTTCTTCTGCTGTGGTGCTGTGCTCAAGAAAAAAAATCAGCTTGAAAACTGAGAGAGGGCCTCCTCCAAAGCCTGGTTGCCTGGTCTTAGGTCCCTGAGAGCTGGACACACCAAGTGGCCCCTGATGTTCCAGTTTTATGGCTTTCGTAAAAAATGAACACTGAAGATTGGTGTGTTTTACCCGTCTCACTGAGAAGTCTATGAACACACCTGATTAGATGGGCTGTCTAGACCGAAGTATTATGATTAAGATTCAAGAGAGCTCTTATTCACTTTCAATACAATTATTTACCTGAGGCTATATTTAATTACCTGAGTCTTTAGCCCCTACTGCATTCAGCATTCATACTTCCCCATGATCTGGTGTGTATTTCCCTTCAGCTGTTGTGACAGGGAGGTTTTTGGCATTGCCATCAGCAGTTCTCTGATTGTCACATAAGCATCTAAATATTATTATCACATCTCTACAAGCTTACACCAGGGCAGTAACAGCAGGGAACAGAGCGGCAAGAAGTGGGTTAGCACAGGCTGGGAGAAAGCAGAGGCAGGAAGAAAGATGCAGAGCCTTTCCTTTGCCTCAGACTGTGAGACGTATAAGGATACATGTAGATTTATACTAATTTGTGTTTTGGGTTTTTTCCAGAATGGCTTTCAATGGGGGCAGTGATAATCTACTTATGTTCTTTCACTCATTTGTGGCAAGCCTGACCTTTTACTTTAATGTAATATGTGAAGAATCAGTTTTAATTTTACTTCAAACACCATCTCTAAGTCAAAAGTTTCTCTGTGAACAGGGTACTGTACCTCACACAGCAACAGCAGAAGACAAAAGGAACTTGGTGCAAGCACTAAAGAATGAATAAATCAGCCGAGAGCACACACCACTAAGGCAGACAGCAGTATCTGCAGGTTAAGATGGAATTGGAACAACTGATAGTAGGCTCCTTTTCTGTCCCCTGCATACACTTTCAGTGAAGCTTTTCACACATCTTATTATTTGTACAATATGATGGATATGCTGAGTATTCTCTCTGTCTGGGCTCTGCTGTGCTCTGCCCCTTGCTCTGATGATGCAGGCTGCATGGGCTGCCAGAGGCAACTGTGCTCCTGTGTGTGGATGTACGCAAGCTTTAGTTGGAAGACATCCGTTTCTTATTTTAGAATAAACAAGATCAAGGATAGGCCCTTTCAGAAAGTGCTTTATATTCTCAGTTCGTACTACTGGAAACTTGAAAAACATTTCTCTATTATTCAGTGTTTCAGTACATGTGTTTCAGTTTTCTAAACACATATCCTGCTCTACAAATAGTGTGAAATCAAAGTGAATGCAATAAAATGCATGAAATTTCTGGTTAATGTTAGAAGAACAACTGATTTAACATTATTTAGATTTTTATTACTCCCTCCCGCCCCAAATTTGAAAGGCTTTGCAATGTAGTATATAAATGCTGATACAAGGAAACTGACATCTTTATTTTTCAGCTATTTTTCCTTTTTCCCTCTTATTGTAAATGAGATAGAACTCTATAAGTCTTAATAAAGATAGCCAGATGCAAAACTGAGAGTCAGGGGAATGTTTCATTGATTTAACTGTGAAAAGGAGAAATGAAGTGAATACAAGTTCTCTTTACATGAATTTAATCTAAACAGAAACTTCAGAATTTGCTGTAAAATATTTGTCCTGGAAGACCTCCTTCAGCACCAGAAAGATCCTTCATGTGCCGATGACAGCTGCAAGGTTGGTTTGCTAAATCTATTCAGTTTGGAAGGAGTCTTTAGGAAATGCTGGGAGTCATAGTCCAGCTGGCTTGCTGTGCCTGTCCTACTTTTGGGATGAGACATAAGGATGGCAGCTTACCCGTTTGCAACTGGGATGAGTGAGGGCACTCAGTCAGGGAGGATGATGATCTCTGCGTCTGCAGCCTGTGCACTCCATCAATTTGGTGTTATTTAGGTTTGAGGCATCAGGCAGAGAGAAAGGTCTGGAAGTTCCCACCATGGCAGTGGATTCCCAGTGGTGGGGAGCCCTCTGTGAACTAGGGAGATCGACCAGCTCAACATCAGAGCAGACTGAAGCATGGCCAGAATGCTAGAAATGCCCACTAACACATCATATATCACGCTGCAGCTATGTCCAGGATTTCAAGCAACACTTTTTGTGACTTAAACATTGTCTGATTTAAGTGTGACTTAAACATTGATTTTGAACTCTAATTATGGCAAGAGGAGCTGTTGTTTAAACCCATATGGGTTTTTTTGTGTGTTTAAAACTGTAATAAATCATTTTTTTCTGACCTGGCATTTCTTGTTAGGCACTCAAACAAGCATGTGTTTTGTGATTGATGTAGTTGGGTGCTTACACTGCTCCTTTTGATGTGACAGCACAACGGCTGAAAAACTAGCAAGTGAACTGTATTCTTCAGACATGCAGTGCTGACACTTCCTTTATTCAAAAGCCACAAGCTCAGCTGGGATATTTTGATGGTTTTCAGCCATGGCCTTTCTCTTGAGTACTATTTTGGAACTTTTGTCCTGAGTTATGTGGGAGAAAACCTTACTCTTTCAAACAGAAATGCCTCATTTGAAAATTGGACTTTAAGAAACAAATCAGATGTCATAATTCTGTTAGACTTGTGACTTTGTAGCTGGAGCTGCAACACAGGTTGCAGCAGAGAAAATTGCAGGAGCAGGCAAGTGCTGCTGCATGCTGGTTCTTACTGCTGCGAGGGGTGAACACCTGTTAGTCTTAAAGCCCCCACAGAAATATCTCAACCAGCCTTGCATGGGCTAGTTTGGCTACAAGGAGCAGGACAGCAATGGGGCAATCACAGTGTCTTTGTGGTCCAAAACCCAGAAAGTTAAGCCAGGAAGAACACCACAGGAGGAGGATTTCTTCCAAGATCCAGACTTCTTTCAGTCTGGCCGGGTATTGGCATGTGGCACTGTAGGGCCTTGAGCTTTCTCCTGGAGACCAGAAAACACACATTTAATGAGAGCAAGAGTGGTTCACTGTCCAGACATCTTCTTCTGTGGGAGAGGATGGAGAAAATTCTACAGTGGGATACACTTTGATTCTTGATCCTGCTTCCCTGAAAGCCTGGCTGTAACTCTTTGAAATGGTGACAAAATAGCAGTCAATCATAGAATCACAGAATAATTTGGATTGGAAGGAACCTTAAAATGTCACCTAGTCCAATGACCTTGAAGTAAGCAGAGATGTCTTCAAGTAAATCAGGTTGCTCAGAGAATCACCCAGCCTGACCTTGAAAGTTTCCAGTGATGGAGCATCCACCACCCTTCTGAGCAACCTGGTTTTGTGTTTCATCATCCTCATTGTAAAAAATTTTTTTTCTCATATGTAGTGTAAATCTACTCTCTTTTGTTTTAAAATCATTACCCTTCTTTCTATCACTACACTCCTAGGTAAAGTGTCCCTCTCCATCTTTCCTGTCAGCCCCCTTTAAGTACTGGAAGGTTGCTGTAAGGTCTCCCCAAAGCCTTCTCTTCTCAGGGCTGAACTGCCTTTTGAGGTGCTCTCAAAGGCCACCCTTAGGTAGGAATGGCATGTGAAAACTGAGGTTACATGATTCCTGCCTCGGAGAGAGGGATGGGGCTCAG
Organism: Chamaea fasciata; assembly: GCF_029207755.1. Lineage (NCBI taxonomy): Eukaryota > Metazoa > Chordata > Aves > Passeriformes > Sylviidae > Chamaea > Chamaea fasciata. Next base: position 99,255,931 of record NW_027094087.1, on the reverse strand, counting down.
GACCTCTGGAAATCATTCCAGCTCCTGGTCTGGTATTGTTGGCAGCTCTAACTGCATAGCACCTTGCCAGGCAGAAAATCTGCACTGGTGAAATTCTTTATTAATCCAACATGACTTGTAACAAAGCTGTTACAAACACAGGAAAAAATAAGTGGAGAATATTGGAATTAAGTTTGAAGTTGTTGAGAAAAAGAGTCAGAAACTTTTCAGCCATTATCATCAAGTAATTACCAAAGGTTCATCACTTACCAGAGCTGTGCTTCCTGTAAAATTTGAGCAAGCAGTGAATACTTTGAGCAGACTCTGGATGATCCTGCATTACCTGTGGCTGAGAAGAAAACGAGGGAAGAACACAAGTTTGGGTTTCTAGCCTACTTATCCAGCTGGTCAGCATTTTCCTTATGGTGCTCAGAGACAGGGATGATGCAATTCCTTCAAAGTCCATTTAAGACATAGAAACATCTACCAGAACTTCAGCTATACGTTAGGAATATACTGTAATAATAGTTAAAGGGCAATATGGTTACCAATTTAAAGCTACAAATTCTTTAAAAATCCTTCAAAAAATACTTTCGTTTGGGGAATTCTGTCATATGTATGTTATATAAGACATAAATTACTTGGAACCTTCTTAAAATATAGCATGGGATTAAAGCAGTGGAAGGTCATTAAAAGCTTTTATTTGGGTGATCTTACAGATGTTTATTATCTTGTTTATTATCTGCCTATGCATGGCGCTCCTTCCAGGCATAAGAAGATGACGTGCTCTTCATCTTTAAATCAAAAGCTTTTTGAGTTTTATGAAATTATGCCGACCGAGGCTATCCAAAATATTTCAATAAATTCTCTCTATAAACTCAGTCTTTTTCATGTGAAAAACTCCCACCCTTAGTTAAGAATCACACATACCCAAGCACTCTCTTTTGGCATTTTTTAAAAGAATAATTTCTGTTTTTCCAGATAAGATTAGTTTCAGTTTTAGTAAATTTTAATAAAGGAAAGTCCTGCAGATAAAGAAATTCAAAAGAAGTGAAAATATATAGAGAATAAATATTTCTCAACACAAAGTACAGTGCTTTTAACTCTTCTTTTCAAATACCAATATTGAAAAAAAAAAAAGCTGAGTAAAAGCTTGATTTTTTTCATGGATTCTGAGGCAACAATACATAAAAACATGATAAAGTAATAAAAAAACCGAACCAAAACAAACAGACAAACCCCAGTTACTTGTATAGTTTTAGTAAAAATGACAGATCATTTCAGGAAGGATATGAAGTATTCAAATGGGTTCAGAGGAGGGCAACAAAACTGGTGAAAAGGCTGGAAGGAATTCCTGTGAGGAGTGGCTGAGGGTTGTGGGCTTGTCTGGTTTGGAGAGAAGGATGCTGAGAGATGACCTTGTTGCACTCGACAGCTTCCCAAGAGGGGGAAGCAGAGAGGGAGATGCTGATCTCTTCTTCCTGGGATCCAGTGACAGGATACATCGGAATGGCTCAAAGCTGTGCCAAGGGAGCTTTAGACTGAACATTATGAAGCATTTCTTTGCTGACAGGGTGGTCAAACACTGGGACAGGCCTTCCAGAGAGGTGGTGGATGCCTCAAGACTCAGCATTTAAGAAGCTTTTGGACAAGGTCACTAACAACATGCTTTAACTTTTTTTCAGCCCTAAAGTGGTCAGGCAGGTGGACTGGATGATGCTTGTAGATTCCTTCCACCTGAAACATTCTATTCTATTCTATTCTATTCTATTCTATTCTATTCTATTCTATTCTATTCTATTCTAAATTCGGTAGGTGAATTGCCCTTATCCATGGGAAGAACAGAAGCTAAGAGTGGTGATCCCTTCCAAATTTAAAATGTCATAAAAATAGAGTGTTGTTTCCACAAAGAAAAATTATTTGCATTAGACACTTCTCTCCTGTCTTTTACTGACTTTGGCATGATTGCCTTCTATGTAGTCTAGTTTGAAATCAAAACATTAACCTTACAGAAGTTGGTATTTTTAGCCCAGTCAATAGCTCGCTTTTCCATTTTGACAATGTAGATGCTATTACCTTCAAGTTACCCCTTCTAAATCCTTCAGGAGGTACATTAGAAACATTCTCTTCTTTCCAAGCTGAAAGCTTTTATGATGGGTCCAGAGTTGGCCCAGAGCCTGCCAGCAGCTGCCTTTGGCTCCAAGACTGCTGTAAGCCTGTTTATTTGCACTCTATATCAAGAGCTACAGATGTGCCAGAATAAACTATGAGGGCTTCCTCCAGCATGAAAGAAATACTACAAACTAAAACTAGAAGTAGTTTGGAAACAGACAAGGATTTCATTTTTCAATGGCCTGTATGAAGCTGTGCCACAGCTACAGAAGAGTGCACACATGATATCCCTGGCTAAAGCGTCAAAGAGAAGAAAATCCATTCTGTTTCACAAGGTTAAGTGGAAACGTCAGCCTGATTGACTGATGCTTTTAAAAGAGAGACTCGGTATCTGGTAGAAGAACCCAAATTGGCTTTTAACACTTCATTTGCTCCCATTCATTGGACAGCAGTGTGCCTGTGAGGGTAAAGAGTGTCCCTCCCCTCCTCAGTGCAATTGTGAGGACTGTCTCTGAAAGACACCCTGCCATTAATACTCTGGGGGAAAATTATCTCCAGAGTTAAGCTCACTGACTTAATGAACTTACACGTAGGATGAATTTGACTAACAGTTCCCATGTGAAGGATTACCAGAAGACCTGCTATCCTTGTGTGTTTTATTGACACATATTTTATACAGACAATGAACTAAGTTTGGGTCTCAGCTGTGATGAAAGCAACCAACAGGTTTCCTTGGACTAAACGCTTTATAAAAGCCCTCCCTGTAAAATAGTCTCACTTTTTCCTTATACACAAGGCTGGTGAGTGGAGAATATAAACCTAATTGAGAAATGGCTGATGTACTTTTTAATTTATTGCCTTACCATCACAGCAAGTGTATTCAATAATCCATTACCAAAGGAAGCCTGTTTGTTGTTTTTTTTTTCTGCAGTGGCAGTGTGTAATGCACATCCATTCTCAGTTTAAATGGAGATACCAAGAGAAATTGTTGCCCAATTTGTTAGACATCTTTGGCTGTTCTTTTTACATGGTCTAGTCAATTTTAAACCTGCTAAAACAAATTAATCTGTGCACAACTGTGGCACACACCCCAAGCAATAACTTTCAGTAGTGTGTATGCATGTCTTGTGTGAGACAACATGAGTAAAAGCAAAAATATGGGTGCAAGAAATGAGAATTTTCTGATAAAACTGTATCTCACATTGCTTTCAGATTTAGTCACTTATTTAATCTTTCCCATAGATATAAGATGTCTATCTTTCAAGGGAGTTTTTCAATAGAGATTGTTGATTTAAGGTTGGCAGGTAGACATAGAGTTTAATGACATGACACTGTCATCTACTAGGTAAGATGCTGAAGCATCAGAGATATTTCTATCTCTGATATAACAGAAAAAAAAAGAAAAGAAAAAATCTTCATACTTGACGTTTAAGATAATTATCGTGGTTCATGCCAAGCTTTCGTATATTTTTACCTAACTGCTGAGCTTAGCAGAACATCACTGATTACATGAAGAGGTAAAAGTAAAGCTGCTGCATTTACTTCAGTTTAAAGCATCGATATTTCCTTTGCACAAAAATATATTTTATGTTGTGTATCCCTAATCCATACTGCCACTGCAAATCCACATACACAAGCACATTTTTCCTTTATCATGGAATTGGGTTGAAAATAAACACATTCTAGTACGGTAAGGTATGTAAGCTAGGGTTATTTGTTATTTAATGTATTCTGCTTGCATCCAGATATTTACGGTTTGGGCCAAGATGTGGTAGCTGAATTTTTTAAATTGGATATAAGGGGCTGAGGGGAATAAAGATTCTCCCTGGAAAGTGAGGCTTCACCTTTACATATCCTCAGGGAAGAGCCAGAAAACGTGTACAGCATCATTACTGCCTCATGACAAATGCTTTGCATGTCCAGTGATGCTTCTGATGAGACCATTTCTGAAGCCACCACTCTGCAGGAGGAAGTGCCCATTATGTGACACACCAAATTAATGCTCTCCATTTATAGGCTGACCCCATGAGTTGAAGAGCACTGTATAATGCATGATGCTGCATAATTGAAGCAAGAAAACTGGAGCACAAAGCATGGACCAGAGCAAATCACTGGCAAAGGAAAAGCTTTTTGCTTATATTTTTGTCCTTAGAAATCTGACCTCAACTTAATTAGTATTTCAAAATCTTTGCAGAGCTGGCCAGTCCATTATACTGAGGTGGGAGTGATCATGCATTGTTCTGTACAAAGTTATCACCTTGTCATCACGCTGCATGGACTTGTCAGGGTTGCCAAGTGATTTTTAGACTTATGTGATAGATGTAGTGTACAAATTCACATATAAATTATTGTATGTGGTAAATTTATAAATTGTCACTAGAAGTTTAGGCTCTCAAAAGCGACTCAAGGGCGTCTCCGAAATTCCAAAGTCCATTGTTCAGCTGTGAAAACCACAAAATTTGCAAGAGAAATGACAAGGTTAGACTAGAGATAGCCCATTCATCAAAGGTAGACCCCCACTTCACAAGTAATCAAAATCTGATATCAATCTTGGTGGAAGATCCAGAAAGATGATCAAATCACTGCCCCAAAGGGAAAATCTGGGAGAATTCTTGGGACATCTTTTCATCCTATCAAGAAACCCTTTCAAACCTCACTTGAAAATAAAGAAATACATGAATATTCAGACTTTCAATGAACATAGCCTCCGAGCAGAAAAACTGTATAAAACCGTACACTGAGACCCAGCATTTGTGGACAAAGTTGAACAGCACCATTGCTGCTGCTCGTCTGTCCACCCAACATTCGATCAATGTTGTCCAATTTTACTGTGGCCTTTTAAATTAATCTTGAAAATTGCTAAATAAATTCTTTAGTTTTAGATTAGCTCTTAATCGTTTATAACACTTACAATACCTCTAGTTACCAATTTTCTCTGTAGGGAATTGAGGTACAAGTTTGCCCAGCTACACTGTTTCTTATTTGTCTTTTTTAAACAATGAATTGTGGAGCCACAGAGCAGGCCCTGGAGAGCTGAAATCAGAAGATGTGTCTAGTTCTTGTTATAGTGAAGTGGGTACGTATGTTTTTAAACTGGTCAAGCTGAATTGAGCATCTCTTGCTTTCTAGCTAAGAAAGAAGGATAGCTCTCTTCTGCTCAGTAACTGGCTTTCTAGGCAACTACAGTCTGATAAACTGGTAATTCAGGACTAATGTATTAGTCCCTAGGACATAATATTTAATCAGAAATTAATTTGTAGGTGATTTCTGTAGCATGGACGTGAAAGCCAACTTATGAATTCAGGTCTTTGCTTATACAGTAAAAATTATCAGTATAGATGTCATTTAGGACAAAAATAGATAATATTGGGCAAAATAAAAGAGACAGCAATGTGGCCTGATGTGTTCTTTGATACCTTTAAAAGTCTAAATTTTACCAATTTTTTTTGTGACTCTACTAAACCAAGAATATATCAAAATAGCACTCAGCATCTCAGTGAGTTTTTGGCCAGAAGTTCAGTTTGGTTTCATGGGATCCTTCTTCCCACCTCTTTCTGTGGTCCTGATTCCCCAAGACACTCTGATCAGCAGAAAGTGAAAGAAACTCTCAGTGAAAGAGAGATGAGTATTGAAGTCTGAGCAGAAGTTTTGACAACTGCTCTTTGTTTTTTTTTAAATCATAATAGATGTCACAGAAAATTAGAAAAAACAGGTTTAAAAGTGAATGCCAGTCTTAACATAGGTGTATGTAGCATCATCTCAGTAACTTCCAAAGAGGAAAACACCCCACCTTTCCAGGAAATCTGTTCCAGATCATTCTGTTTTCTTTAAATTGGCTTTTCCCGTAGTCTAAAGAAAATCCTCACGCCCTGTAGGTTGGATTAATAACTTTTTGTTCCATTCATGTGGGACATGGAAACTAGTTTAATTAATTTCTCTCTTCAGCAGCTTTTTCATACAGAAAGACTGACTTGGTGGCTTCCTTCAGTCAGCTTCCTACTTGCAACCTCAGTTTCTTCTAACTGCCCTCAGACTTGTAGAACTGAACTTTTATTTGTTGCTTTTCTCTCATTTATGTCTTTTCTGAAGCCTGAGTCCCCAGAGTGTTTTGGATGATGAGTAGCTAGAGTTAACCAGAGTCACAGGAATACTTTTTGTGTGATTTACACAGTTATGCTCAGATATGTTCCCCATGGAAAGATTATCTATTTCAGGATGTCTGTAGCACTGTCATTTCATTTTCAGCTTATGATTTGCTAAAAGCAGCAGCTTCATTCTGCAGCATACCTTTCTCCCACCCTCTCTTTGCAGCTGCATAAATCAGAGTGGAATATCACCCAATATTTTGGGACTGTGACTTCAACTGATCATTTTCTTAAATTCTAATCATGTTCTTCAATATAGGATCCGTTTAAAAAACTCTTAAAGGAGAAAGTTGTCTATTCTATCATTTGTGTTTCCATCCTACATAGTTAGTGAAAATAATGAATAGTTCACAAGCTCTGCCCAATCTCTTCTCTTTGGTGCTGTGGGGACCTAATGCTGTCTATTCCCTACACACATTTAAACAGTTTTGAACCCCTTTATATTAGTTTCATGTAGTCTGTGTTTCTTACTTAGTTTGGAAGAAAGTCAGGCAAGAGAGTTTGAATAGGCTTCCTGGAGTCTAGTGATGTCATGTTACTGATTCTTCACTTTTCTTTAGAATTGTTGCACTATCAGGAAGGAAATCAATAGTCTGATACGACATATTATTTAGAAATTCATCTTGGCTCTTTTCTTAAATGCTTGCTATTTTCCCAGCATCTGCAGTTGTTTGTTGAGTAATCCATTCCAATAGTTTTCCTGATTCTGAAGTTGAGCTCAGCATCTTCCAGCTCCCCACCAGTTCCTTTGTCTCCTCTTGGAAGACGGTGCTGTAATTATTCATCTTCCACCTTCTGAAGTGTCACCTGTCCTCAGCAGGCATTCTCAAAGATGACCTCTGATTATTGTGAGATTAGTTCAGCCCATTCTTTAAATCTTACGTTAATTTTCATCTGGCCCAGCTGGGCTGAAAAAAAACACAGCTGCACTGTCTTTCCTCAACTTTCCCTTTAATATTCTAACCTAACTTCTTGCCTTTTGATGCTGATGTTAATTCAGTTACAAATCCTCTTACAGCCCCATTTTATGGTGAAGAGCTGGGGGAAAAGAGACACTAAACCATTTCTGCCCTTTTCTTGCTACCCATCCACAGCTTTAGCTTTGCTGTTTAGAGCCATTCCCCTGCAGGGAAGCCAAAGAGAAAAGGACAAGGGTCCATACTGGATACCTGCCAATGTCTTGCTACTCACTCTATTAGACTGATACAAAATAAGATGATATTTCATCCACACAGAAGCCAGACAAAGACCTTAACAAGCACAAATGAAAATGATAGGGATTTCGTAGAAACTTCACACTTAAGGGTAGAAATGTGAATGCACATATATAATCACCTGTCTCTCTCTATTTCATTTTCAAAACTGGATTAAAAAGGGTACTTTTTTCCCTCTTCTCATATTTGGAAAGCTGCCAGAAGGAGCTAGAAGGTTTGATTTCCACAACGTTATGCTTTCTATGAGAAAAGAAAAGGAAGATAGAAGATGAGCATCATCTTCCAGTGATGTGATTAAAGCATATGGCTCTCCTTCAGTTTGAAAGAGAAAGGAAATAAGTGTAAGTCAGTGCATTAAAATGAAATATTCCAACTAATTTTAGGCCCCTAGACCATGGAAGGGTGAGTAATGCTAGATAATTAGCTGATGCTAGTGACATAATTTCCCAGAAATGAGCGATGAAATATGATACTTGGAATATAATTTTTTTTTTAAACAGGCTGCTTATTTGTCTTCAAAACGTCCTTTAAACTGAGTAGTTTAGTTATGTCACTTAGTGTGCATGTAATAACCAAAATATGGCAGCATTCCTGAATGCATTTTTCACACCTATACCTATTATATAATCCATTGGAAATCCATCTTACTCATTATATCTTGGGCTGGTTGAGAAGGTGGTAATCAGCACTCAGTTAATAAGAGCTGAATTAAAACAGAATTAAACTATAATTATTTACTGATTCTTTAATAATAGAGGTCGATGCATCCTCAGGGCTCAAAACTGTTGCCAAAATGTATGCAGAGAACATTTAGGCTGAAAATATTTGCCTGGTATCAGCAAAAGTATTACAAGCATGAAATGCATGTAATAACAAGATGTTATGCAGAAGTAATTACGCTTACATTGTGGTTTTCAATTAGAACAGCAAAGGCATAATTATCTACTAAATTAAGACTTCTGATTTCTCACCAATAATCAAAAGCAACATTATTATTTGTGTAATAATGCCACAAACATGACAATAAAATAACTAGGATGAATATAAGTTTGATGTAATCGTAAATAAATATCAGCAGCAGCCAATAAGATGTAGGGAGCCTATTGAATTTGCCAAATGAAGGAAAATTAGTAAAGTACATAAAATGTGAGATGAAGGCATGTTTAAGGACAGGATTATTCTGAAGCACTGGCCCAGGACCCTGTTGCAGGATAGCAATTACTGCTTGTTTCTCTCTTCTGTAGTAATTTGAACTTGTATGAGCGAAAACTGAGACGAGTGGGGAACCTTTCCCCATGATTCAGTTTCTGCTGGGTTAAATCTTCGGGATGGAATTTTCAGGAGCCAGTCTGGCAAAACCAGTGAGTGCTTACTTACTTTCCTTTGATCTGAGGCATCAGGGTGTGTGCAGGTGACAGAACACCCTTCTGCAACCAGAGGAAGTACAGGCAGCCCTGGGCTCTGCTTGAGAAGCCTGTGCTGCACCTGCTGCTCTCTGGGCACCTACACGTGTCCCATCTGAAGGAGGCTGCTTTTCCTATGGGGAAGTTTAGACTACAAGTCTCCTTTTCCAGAGACAGCCCACGACCTCACAGCCTTCCTGTTTAAAGCTATCTTAATGGGAACTGGAGTGTATATTTAGAGAAAGCACCTATTTGTGGAACCAAGATTTTAAACAAGGGTGGCAATTAATGCAAAGTTGAAGTTTGTGTATGCTAGATGTATTTCCACTGGGAAATGAACTGAGTGAGAAATTATTAATTTCACAAGGTCCACCTGATGCTCAGCACCGAGTTTCTTTTTTTCTGTCAGTTGTGCAAAATTTATACATTTTAATGCAGTACGGTTTTCAGGAAATCTGCAAAGAATATTCCTTCCAAGTTGTACATTGAAGATACTGTCACATCCAACGAAGGACTCTGAAACTTTACAGCTTAATATTCAAAAGGTAAAAGACTAAAAGACATTACTGTTTATGAGATACAACGAGAAAAAAAATATTCTTACGCAAGGTGCCTAGATGGAACCAGCAGGCAGATCAGTGTGTTATCCAGCAGTTGCATGGAGAGGTATATTTGTTTCCTACAGCACTGCAACTTCAATAATGAGTCAGAGAATCAGACTATCCATAATTTTATGAATATTTATTATCTTGCTATTTGGATCTCACTTCTATTTATAATATTTTTTAAATATTCAATACTCTCTAAAGCGGCCCATAGAAATGCAGAGGCAAGCTCTTTTTACATAACTCATTTAATTACAAGAAATAATATTTCAGAATAAAATAGAAAGAAAATTAGAGTTATAATTGGAAGTAGTATAAAGAAACGGAAATAATTGACAAATAAACTGGTACCTTAAAACCAGTCTTTTTCTATACGTAGTCATTTCTAAAAACTTCTGCAAACCAGATATTTAAATGAAAATGGATTGCACATTTAAAGGCTGTGCTTTTGAGAAGTTTTGTATAAACCTAGAAGGAAAGACTGGATAAAAAAAGTGTTCTCTGTTTGAAAGTTCACTTACTCTTTGATTGAAAACAAGACCTTTTGGTTGCTTATGTCTCCTAGTTTCCCTATGAAACACCTGTAAGTACTACAGATGATGGTAAGAGCCCAAACTACAATGGAGCATATCTAACTCTCCTTATTGAAATACTGGTAAGAAAAATGTTGAGCCTGGGTGAATCCAGACCCATAGGTCAGCCATGTTGTTGGAATAATTTTTCTCATCACTGAGTTTCTTGAGATTTGCAGTCACTTCAAATTTTACAATGTTTCAGAGCAGAGGGCAGTTATCGGTCTGTGTCCTGGTCTAATTGTAGTTTAGGTAATTCATGATCTGTTGCCCCCTAGACCTCCCCTGATTGTTTACATGCACTGCAGAATCCATGGATGAGGCTTTCAGTTGCTGCACTGGGTTCCACTGAAATTTTATTTCAGCAGTGGGTAATGGACATCTTATTTAAAGCAGATAGAAGCAATTTCTTCTAGGAAAAAAAAATTACTTCTGTGAAGTCTGTTGTTAATTGGTGTCATCCTACTGGATTAATAAGCATAAACTGTGAATGTATCAGAGGAGTCAGATTATTATAAAAGCCACTCCACAACAGTATCTATAGATAAGATACTGCAGGTTAGATCTGGAGGTGATGATGCTCAGAGGCTTTATGCTGATTTGTATCAGCTTAGAGATCTTGCCCTTTGGAAGAGTTCCACTGTACATCAGAGGAAGGAACTAATTTTCCCAGGAGTTTGCCCAACTGAAAGCTATAGATCAAACTATGCATGCTTTTAAAAGCAGCACTTTTGCTTCTGGTTTCAATTCAAAACATAACAGGAAGAAATTTTTTCTATATTCAATTGTCCCTTAGTTTCAACCTCAGTAATTCACCCTAATTGCAGAACACTTTAAGGCTGAATCAGATCTCCTAGGTACAGGACTTTAAATTTTAAAGAAAGAAACTACCTCCTGCTTTTCCAGATATATCTGTAAGTCCAAATTAAAGAACATAAAAGAGTAAATACTGCAGATCCTTTTTTCTTTTCTCTCGCTTACACTATTTTATAACAGCTTAACTTCAGTTTTTCCTGGAGCTGCTTATCATTTATACTGGCAAGAGAATAATGAGTATCTCGGTCCATCTGCAGATATATCAGGAAGGGAAAAGGTGAAGAAAATGTACAGCTTGGGTTGCATTCAGACCTAGAGTAAAAGGAATTCTTTTGCCAAAATGCAAACCTCTATCAAACGACCTGCCATCTCAATTGCATTGTTTTATACAATCTTCTGCCTGCCTGTTTTGATTTAACCCCTCTTGTAGCTGCTGTGACCTGAATTCAAGAATAGACAGCACTGTTCCTGGGAGAGAAGAGCTCAGAAATACCTCCCAGGTACCCCACCAGCAGTAGGATACAGCAGATTACTATAAACTTGATTAATTTTGGCACCTGAATTTCTGTGCCCATATGGGAGTCTGGTGTTTCAGCTCCTCCTACAGGCAGTGAAGTCGGCTGGAGGCTGCCAAACTCTTCAGCTCATACCCAGACTCAGTTCAGCTGTCCAGATGTAGGCACCTAGCACTGTGCAAGGGGCCCTGGGCATCCTATCTGGCTTAGCTGCTGGACCAAATATGTGGGGTCATTCTCTTGGCCCTGGGCTATGCCTGAGAGTCAGCTGGGGCATTTCAGACACTCTAGGGCACCTTAAACAGCACTGGACACCTACATGTGGTCAAGCGAATCGCTCCCCTCTGCCTGAATAACCCTCCTGACTCCCTGGGGTCCATTACCTCATGCCCAGCTTGTTGCCCACTCACAGGTGTGAGAGCAGGGGTACTTGTGATGCCGTGGAATGTCCCCAGGGGCTGGTAATCAGGACAAGGATATGTGCCCTTCTGAAATGAAAACTGCAAGGGAGGGCAACCCTGTGACCCTTGATTGATGCAGCTGAGGGCATCTGCCTCATCCCCTGCATTTCCCCAGAGGCACCAGGGACTCCCCAGTGTCCAAACCTGACGATGAATCTCTCCTTATCCATCAGCTACGAAACCAAATCTGCAAGCCAGGGAGTCATTTTAACTGCATCCTAAGTCAGGGCTGGAAAAGCTGAGAACATGAGTATGGGCAGCTACTAGGTGTGTCACCATCTGACAAGAGGCATTTTAGGACAGTGTTTTTTGGTCATCCTGTAAACTTCAGCTCTGTCTAGAGCCTCTCTGAAGTCTCTATAGGCTGTAATCACACAAAAACATTGGACTAGTTATTAAACAGCTTTAAATCCTTAAATTTGTAATGTCAAAGTCATAAAGGAGACAGGAAATTGCTTCATGCTAAGCAGGGACTCCAGTTTGGTAGGTGTGATTTTAAAACAAGCAGAGGCAAAGAAGGAAGGAAAAGTAGCTCATACCAGTTAGTACTGGGATATACATTCTCATATTTTAAACAAATAAAATATAACAGTTACATTAGGACTAAAATAAAATAAAGTATTAATATTAAAAATAAACCTCACAGAGTAATTGGAGTCAGGTAACCTCCCAAGAACCTGAACATTTTAATAGCTCTCATTACACAGTCTCTGAAGAATCCATGACAAAGTCATTCTTACCAGCCCCTGCTTTAATGGAAGAAGAAATGTTAAAGAGTCAAGAGCATTTAGAACCTCATAACAGCTTTCTGACAAGACTGCTTTAATGTCAGAAATTTTATCAGGACCGAGAGCTATACAAAAATGACAATAGAATCCACAGTTTCTTTTTTTTTCAAATGGTTGTTTAAAATATCAGCCTCATTAAAACAGCTGCAGACATCTTGTAAGATCCATACTGAAATGTCTCCTGGGCCAATTTCTCATTTCAATCCTGCAAACTGACACTTCTCCAGAGAGACTGCAAAGTCTGCATGATATTTTTTCATTTTTAATTTTTATGTTGGCATCATCACTTGAAAAGAAAATGCAAAATGGACAACACAGGGGCATGTTGTTGTTAATTGCAGTGTGTCAAACCTATGTTTTCATAAGATGAAGGAAAGGTTGCTTGAGCATCCTTATGTACCTTCATAGAATCATAGAATGTCTTGGGTTGGAAGGGACCTTAAAGATCATTCAGTTCCAACCCTTCTGCCATGGGCAGAGAACCTTTCATTAGACCAGATTGTTCATAGCCTCATCCAACATTTCCAAGGATGAGACGTCCACAACTTCCATGGACAACCTGTTTCAGTGCCTCACCACTCTCACTGTAAAGAATTTCTTCCTAATATCTAACATAAACTTACTCTCTTTCAGTTTGGAGCCATTCCCCCTTGTCCTGCCACTATTTACCTGGCAGAAAGTCTCTCTTCATCTTTCTCCTCAGGTACTGGAAAGCCACAATTAGATCACTCTGCCAAAGCCTTGTCTTCTCTAGGGTGAAGAATCCAAATTCTCTCAGGATTTCCTCACAGGAGAAGTGCTCTATCCCACTAATCATCATGGTGTCCCACTGTTAAGAAGTGAGTGCCCAAGATTGGGCAGGTGCTCGTGGTTGAAAAGAAATTACAGGAGTCAAAGGGTCCATAAAAGAAATCTAGAGAGTGTTATTGTAAATTCTGCATTTGGTATGGAAACTGGTATATTAGGGTCTTATCTTCTAGCACAGGGGAGTGGGCTTTGAATAAGGAGTAGGGTGAAAGAAAAGAGAGAGAAAGAGAGGAAAGAAGGGAGAAAGTGAGAGAACCTGACCTGGCTCCAGCATCAATCCAGCTCACAGAGTGTCCAGTATCCTGGGATGCAGATGCCCAGGCTTTGTAGGGTATCCTTTTATAGCTAAGTTTCCCCCCAACTAGAGATAGGTTACTCACTTTCTTTGCAAATTAGTTATCACATGCAGTTCATTCCTCTAGACCTTTCTGGAAGTGGGTCAGAGGGCTGTGAGTCGATCTTTGGTGGCCTTGATGCCTCCCTATTGGGTTGACTTCAGGTCAAGTGTCCATGTCTGCTTCTCAGCTTCATTCCTGCTGGCCACGCAGGAGAACCAAAAGGATGTCGTAAGATTACACAGGGAAATACAGACTCAAGTTGTGCCAGAGGAGGTTTAGATTGGATATTAACAAAAATCTATTCTCTGAAAGAATTATCAGGCATTGGAACACGCTACCCAGGGAAGTGTTGGGTCCCCATCCCTGGAGGTATTTAAAGGACTTGTAGATGTGGCACTTGGAATCATGGTTCAGGTAGTGGCCTTGGCACATCTGGGTTAACAGCTGGACTCAATGATCTCAGAGGTCTTTTCCAAATGAACTGATCTATGACTAAGTATTTTCTTAAAAATATACCTTGAACGACGACCAGTTTTCAAAACTTCAAAGTCAACATTTCTGCCCAGTGACAGAGAAACAAATATTATTTCTTAATAGGAAATAATAAATAAGTCTGAAACATTTATTCTCTTCTGTTTTAGATATCAGTTTGACAAAGTATCATTTGGCATAGCAGAAAACTATCCCATTCTCTTTAATAATAATTTTGAATTATGTACTTTCTTCTAAGTGTGGTACTTTTGTTATGCAGTTCATGACAGTGTTACTAAGTAATAATTTAATAATAAGATCACTCAGCCATTTAAACTAGCGCACGTGATGCCTGCAAGGCAGTTCACTGTTGCTAGTGGCTGTGAGTTGGTCCTCAATCCATTACTCTTCCAGTTACCCATCTCTTATCCACTTTATGATAATTCTCTGCTTTTCTGTGGATGCTAAATTCTGTATTTTGATTTGTGTACATATAAATTATATATGGGTTCAAGAAAATAACAGCAACTTTATCTCAATACAGTTATTAGTAGGGCTTGTTAGTTTCAAGAAGCTGAAATGATATTTTACCATTTGTTAGCGTGATGTTGCCTCCACTGGGGAGCTGACAACTTCAAAATATGATGTGTGATTTACTCTGGAAATGTTTTAAATATGTCAGTCACATTTCAGTATGGCAAAATACTGAAATTTAATATCATTTTTCTGGCCAATTGTATTAATATTATAATGGCTTTATATAATATAGTTTTCCACTCTCATATGTTGTCATGACCAGTAAATCTCTGGTTTTTATATTAAAAAATATAGTGTTGATAGACATTAGGAGTTCAGGTTGGGCAAAAGGTAATGGTATGCAATGCCTTTTCCCTCAAACATAATGATTCGAAGTCCTTGGTACAATTCTACAGCAAGAATCGTCAAATGTCTTTGGAAGATGATGACAGTGTCTGTCATTAAATTATTATTGTGGGTTTAGCCCAGGCACAGCACTCACATCTCAGGTATCTGCTACGAGCAGAAAAAAAATACAGAATGACCTTTTTGAGACAAATAGGTCATTATGAATGTTCAGAGCTAATTTAATGAGGACTGCTTTCACATAGTCCCAGTGGATAAGGGAAGATGACAGTTCAGAGGAGACTGCTCCTGCAACAATGCTCCTAGACACTTGCTCAGATCTCAGGTTGCTTCCCTTTTCCATTACACTGGAAAAAGTTTCTTAACATGAGAGATACAGGACATTCCAAGTGTAAAATACAAAAAAATTAATCCAGATCTTTATGTCCACTTCAAGACCCTTTGCATGATTAGGATTGTGGAAATGAATTCTGAAATCACTCCCAGTGTTTTTGAAGTGATTCCTCAAACTTTTTTCTCATTTGGGGTTGGAACTAGATGATCTTTAAGGTCTGTTACAACCTAAGACTTTATATGATTCTAGACTTTCTATGATCATATTCTATGATACTATGATCATGGGAACTGAAAACAAATGAGTAACAGGTCTGAGAGCGCTTGCAAAGGCTCTTGCTCCCCAGAGTTGCTCCTTAGGGGGAAATAAATCTGCTTAGATTCCCTCTTAGCAGCAGACTGCGAGTCAGCCACATGAGGTGGCTTTGACATGGAAGATGCTTGTAACAGGAAAAGCAGTCTGGGAAGGAAAGTTTCAGGTGTATTCCTGATCCTAACTGCAACACCAACCCTAGCCATGCCCTCCTTTGCAGAGCTGAGGGAGGAGTCATGTTTTCTACTGCTGCAAAGAAAGAAAAAAAAAAAAGCATGCTGCCACAATCAGCTGGGTTTGCATTCTGAATTTATATAAATACCCAGACCTTTCACCAGAAGCAGAGAGGGGCTGCAACACCACCAAGCCACAAGGAGGGTAGAAGGAGAAACACCATACAGGAGGGAGCCCGTGACTGCTGGGTAGGTCTCTTCACAGCAAGGACAGCTTCCATGTGAATTGGTTTTCATGGCAACTTGCTCTTGGCATGCAGGATAACAGTGCAACAGGCTCTGCTGCTGAGTGTAGTGTTTATATTTGGCCACACTAACTCTAATCACTTCATTGCTTTTATATCAGATGAAGCTCAAGGATGAAGAACTACATGGGCGCTTTTTTGAGAGTAGACAGAATATATCCTGAGAGTTGGCTTTGGATTTGATAATAGCAGCAGGCTTTTCTTCAGGTACTTTATAGCAATATTATAAAAAAAAGGAAGATTCGGTATTATGAAGGTCAAGTTTTGCCTGCTGTTTTTCCGTGCTAGCATACTGAAGATTCTTCCATTCAGTATGCTATTCAGTCCAAGGACTGATTTAATTGTCAGAATTTGAAGTATTGATTAAAGTTGATGAAAAAGAGTTCCCTGGTATCAGAAAGCTTTGAAGAACAGGATAATATGAATTCCAGTCATGTGTGAGCCCTTTCAAAAGTCACATAGGCTTGATGATAGCAGTATCCCATAAATGTGCACTAGCATTGATGACCTGTTAGACAGGCACACGTGATACCTTTAATTAAGATAAAAGACAACTTTTTCCAATTCTTTTCCTCACCTATGGTAATTAGGAATAATGCCGTTGAGTGTTCATGGATCAAACAGATGTGAAAGATGTCAAAGAGCAAGGACTGATATTTTTCTTTGGAATTATTTTAGGTGATAATCAACAGTGCATATTACTGTGCTTCTCCGATGCACTTCTCTCTCCTTCTCTTCATTTCCCAGATCAGACATTCAGATGATTTCTGCATACAGTATTAACTTAAATTCACATCTGTGACTCTTCAGTGATAGGCACCTTTTTACTGCACCACCTCATGTTTCTATCTCTGTTTAACACAGGCATATGCAGCCAGGATCTTAGTACTTCCAGATACAAACATCACTAAACATTTAACTCTCTGTCCATACAAAGTAGCTGTAACACTGAATTATTTCTATCGTGAATGGAGACTCATACTCTCATGCTGAACTACACTTTAAAAAGTATAGTGAAATGAAGTTAACACCATTTCATCTTACTCCTGTTAAGGTGTAGGTCCACTGTCACCTTTTGAATTCATCAATGCTTTATGTGAAAGATAAGCTGGAGGTCATCTCAAAAAACTTCAAGCTGAAACAGACAAATAATTTACTTCTGGGCTAGCCATTATCAGGCTCCTTTTGGTCAGCAAAGAGGAGCAGACAGTTTTGGGGATGACCCATGTGACAGACATCTGCTTTAGGATGTGAAGAACCAGTGCCTTGAGGTTGTGACCACGGTAGTCATAGGTACCCACATTGCAAACATCACCAATTATGTGGCAAACGTCATCGTCATCTTTTTATTTGGTTGTAGGCATGGAGACTGCTTCTGCTGTAAAAGGCTTGGTGAAGTAAATGTGTAAAGAAAACCATTCTCCAGAGACCCTGAAGACCTTAATAATGTGAGGGGGCTACAGATGGCTTAATAAGTTACTCATGTTTAGTGTCAGATGTAGCCACAGAAATAAATCAAACTGCAAACTGTCCCACTGGGAGACAGGGCATTTCTGCAGATGAGAGATATTTTTAGGTAGAAAATTCAGTGCCATAAAAAACCCCACCCTTAAACTTGCTATATGTATTTATACTGGTAAGGAACTGGAGGTAGCACTTCTTTTATACTCATCACCTGAGGCAGAGAGGAGCTGAATGGAAACTCAGCTGGACTCTCAGGAGAAAGCTAGGCTCCATCTGGATGATGCTTCTAGAAAAACTGAGATGCACCAAGTTTGAGATTTCACAGAAATATAGCTGACCACTACTGCAATTAACTTGACAGTGAAATATAGGAATGATTGTTTCTTTCAGTGATCCATATAATGAAAGGCCTAAAGTATCAATCCTTAAATTTCTTAAGGAGGAAATAAGACGTTTCTTCTATAACTCAACACCTGCCAACTTGGTCTTTACATGTGAAAAAACTTAATGCATTCAATACCCTTGATGAGCACCTTAGATTGAAAAGCAGTGCCCTTTTCAGTCAGTCACAAACTTTAATTTATGGCTGCTACTGCAAAGGATGAATCTAACAAGAGAAACAGGATGAGAATTAATGCATTAGCCTTACATTGTTCATCTGCCTTCCTGTATTTATTCTCAGATCACTCACTCACCTTCTTGATATTCCTTTCAATTCAGTTTGGAAAATGTCTTCACTTCCTTTGCCAAAGTAGACTTTAAGTAGACTTTCAGGCATCCTTTGAAGTTTATTGCTTTTCTTTTGGACTTCTTTTATATTGGCTTGTGTTCCTTAAGTTAACACAATTAATCTGATACACTGTGAAGTCAGAATATTTCATTATCTTGTTTATTTATAGTCCTCATCCTAATAAAGCACTCTGCCTTTGCAAGGATGTCTAGGTTCAAAAATACATCCATTTTTGCAATTGAATGATACCATTCCACTACCAACTTAAATACAGTCTAAAAATAGAGATATGGATTAATGAATCTCCAGTTAGATTACATTGCCAAATTAGATGCCTTCCAGTGTATGGCACGTCAAATAGGAGCAGCTGAGAATGGCAGTGCAGGAAGCCAGGACCCCCCTTTTTTTTCCCAGGGAAAAGCAGTAGGTAACTCTAAGAAAATGATTTTTTTTTCTGTCAGACATGTACCCATGAAATTTTACTCTGTAACAAACCAAAGCAGACTGTGCTTTGGCTGCTCCAGAGAGAGATTCAACAAGCTCATTGATTTGTATGCAAACACACTAAAACAAGTCCTCCAGGAAAACTCACTAATACACTGCATAGAAAGATAATAAGGTAAAGGATAGATTGATAAATGAAAGTGAATTATCTTAAAAACACTGGGTATCAGAGCTGTTACCTTGGTTCCCACAAAAGTATAATTTCAAAAAAAACACCTTGTGAACTGTTCTGTGTCCTTTCTGACCTTAGTTAACAGGCCAGGGCTCAGTGAGGAGTTCTGTCCACAAGGAAGAAAGGGGTTTATGCACTGCTGATGTGATCAAAGATATTTAGTAAAAAAAAAAAAAAAAAGGAAAAAAAAAAAGAAAAAAAAAAAAGTTGGGACCCATTTTCTCTGGCCACAGCAGCAATCAGAGGACAAGCTTTCTGCTCCCAGTCTCGCACAAAAATCACCCTTTATCTCTTTCTCAGACCAGACTGCTAATGATGCTGTTAATGTATCCAGTGCCTTTTTGCTACCTGTTTCCTCACAGCCAGGACCCCTTTCCTCTTTCTGTCACAGATGGTAGGCAATCACAGTTTCAGCAATCAGTTCTTACATGCCTGAATTTGTCTTGCCCTTCTCCACTACCAAATGATTCATCTTGTTCTCAGCCTTTGCAACATGCAAGCCAGTGATTGTGACAGCTTTCCTATTATTTGTGCTACCTGGTTGCACAGAGCACTTGAATGTCCCCTTTAACATCTACCTTGAGTAAAAGGCAGCTCTTTCACTAAGCAACTTCAACAACATTTAGCTCAGCTCAAGAACTTTTATTCACAGCTAAAGATGACAGAGGCAGGCCCTATTTCCTTTCCCACTTAAATGAGCTAGATCCCTTTGTCTTTGATGGGGACAGAATTATATTTGAATAAGTGAAAGTTCTCCTCTGAGGTGAGATGAGCTATTCTAAAGCAATTTTTAAATCTCCCAGTTTAATCAGGGAATATGACTCAATTTTGCTGTTCTCATTCTCCACTGTCAGCTTCTGAACCCACAGCATAAATCTGCTGTCAGAGTGCTTTCTCAAATACTGAAACTCTAAAAACACTGAAGTGGATGCTTAAACTGAGCTTGAAGTAAGTTTTATTTTAATTACTGTTATATTGTTATCAACTACTAAGCATTACTGTAGTACTGATTATGTTTTTGCTGAGGATTTTACCTAAAAATCAAGTCTGTATCAGCACCTTCCCTTGCAGTTACAGAGTGATATCTAATATAGTAAAATGACTAATAATTTGCTAAAACCCTAATCTGTTTTTTTCAGTTTTTTATTACGCTATGATGACTATTCTGCTTTAGTCACACTAGGATTAACAGCCTAATTTAAATGTTAAAAAGGAACCTGTTTATTTTCATCTATACTATGTATCTCTGGTTTTGTAAAGAAACTCGTTCTAAACTAAATCTTGCCTGCAACTGAGGGATCCCATTAAGATAAATGTTAAAGAAAAGAAAGTTAGTAAAGTCTATATTCTACATGCAGTCCTGGTGTGCAAGGTTCATGAGAAAAAATTTAATTAATTAAAACCTTTGTTACATTTCCAAAACAAAAAATTCCATGGAGGAAACTGACAGCAAAGAAATTAACTTTTAATACATGGAAAGGCTGAGTCTTCAATTCACAAGTAGTTTCATAATTAGATGTGCTTATAACCGTAGAAAAAGCTAATTACTGCTTTGATTTTCATTATCAAAATAGTGCTGCTTATGATGTTCATACCAATTTTAAAGAACATGCTGCTGGCAAAAAGACACGAGGCCTTCAGCAAATAAATGCAGGCTTGTTTATATCTAAAAAACTCCAAATTTAATAAAATTCTTGAAAGACTTCTATTTTTCCACCCACCAAATCTTGCTGAATGTCCTGTGTTATTGAACTTTAAGTGTACAGCTATAAAACCACGTTTTTGAAGCATCCAGCATAACAAAGTCCCAAACCTGAGTTATTAGTTTGATATTTCATACAAAATTAGTTACACTTCTGGTGTTTTCCTGTTTCCATGTATTCATCATACTAACTGTCCGAGGAAAGATGGTTCAAATGGTTCCCTTAAACTTGTTCTGTTTTTCTGAAAACCATGTTCTCAAGTGCAGCAGCACATAGTTGCTGTATGTTGCCAAATGTAACCAGCCCACTGGTACACAGTCATGAAGGAAAACACCAGCTAAACCTGTATGATAGATAAAGCAAAAAATTCCTTCTGCTTTTTGCAATTCCCTGTCCATGAAGAGCTGGAAGGCAGTGCAACCCCAGTGCTGTGCTCCCAGCTGCTCACCCACACCCCCTTCCGCTCCCAGCATGGAGGGAGAGCCTGAGGGCACCCCTGGCCCTCAGCCTGCACCTGGACATGGAGCCAGTGCCCACAGCTGCCGGGCTGTGTCCGTCTGGCCCATGGCTGGTGCCCCACCCTCCAAAGCCAGGGCTCTGCAGTGTAGGGCTCAGGCTGTTGTGTGGGGCCGTGCCCAAGGCCTGACAGGGCTCTGGGCACATCAGGGGCTACAAGTCCCCAAGGCTGGGGGCTGCTCCAGGCCACTTCCAGTGGAATCAGTTGTGGAATGGGTGCTGGGGGTGGCCCTTTGGGACACAGGAGCCTTCTGTGTCAGGGCCCTTGGTGATACAGAAGGTTGTGGTGCCCAGAGGCCTTTGTGACATGGCAGGGCCCCACCCTGCCAGACGGGTGTCTAAGGGGTGTAGAACCCTGGCGTGCCCAGTGTCAGGAGAGCAGCTGTCTCAGGACAAAGCAGCTCCCGGCATCCCTCTGCGACAGCAGACGTGTGAGATGGAGGAGAACCAGGCCAGCCCCGTCTCCCAGCCAGCCAGCCCCTCTCCCAGCTGGCCACAAGAGCAACAACTTTCTGACTGGGAAGAATACAGCGAGGCAGGCCTGTGTTCCTTCGGAGGTGTTGAAGGCTACAAAGAACTATCTGACTGGGAAGAATCTATCGTCCAAGAGCTTTCTGTAGAGGAAGACTCCGTGGGCCAAGACTTCTCCAAAGGGAATGGTAACACTCCATCTGTCCAGTCCAACTGGGAAGATGATAGTGACAATGAGCTCGCTCGGGACAACTGGGAACACGTGAGTGTCCAGAGCCCTGGGGTCAAGCCCTTGCTGCGGGAGGAGGATGACTGGGATGAACTGAGTGTCCTCGAGCTGTCTGAACAAGAAGACAGGCAGCAAAGACTGGGACATTTTGCAGAGGATGGGCTCCTAGTTGCTGTGCCTCGGGAGGCCTGGGTTGAGCACCAGGCATGTGAGCCATGCCCTCAAGTGCCCTTCAGTGCCTGGCCTCCCCACCGCCCAGTCCCTGCCCTGCAGAGCTGCTCCAGCTCCTCATCTTCCCAGCTGTCAGCCAAGGGTCCCCACAAGAAGCGTCCATCCCGTGCCAGGCGCGTGCTGCGGGCGGTGATCAACCTGTTCTGCTGCCCTTGGCCCTGCCTGCCCTCAGAGCCCGAGGACTGACGCCCGCTGCCAGTGTCGGCCCCGCAGAGCCTGGATGGCACAGCCCAGCATCCTGAGGGAGCCGCACCGTCTGCCTGTGCCTGGAAACAATAGAAAAGAAGAAGAAGAATAGGACATAGGACATAGGACATAGGACATAGGACATAGGACATAGGACATAGAATAAGAATAAGAAGAAATAGCAGCAGTAAATATTATTAATAGGACAAAAATAGCCATAAGAATAATAAGTTAGAATAATAAAAACAAGAGTACGAGTAAGAAGATTAGGAAGTAGAAGAAATAGTAGTAGAAAAGGAGAAGGAGGAGGAGAAGGAGAAGGAGAAGGAGGAGAAGAAGAAGATGAAGATGATGAAGATGATGATGAGGGAGAAATAACGGACAGTTTCTGGCAGCTGATTCCCATCTGTAAAAATGACTGCCAATATACCTTCTGCTATGCGCTCCCTGGCAGGGATGGCTGATAAAGCCACCATTCCTATAGCTAACTTTTCAAGGTCAGTCTCTCTCTTCAAGTCTGTCTCTGCTATAACAGACCGTGGATGTCTGCAGCCTTTCTAAGGACAAGATGGGTTGACAAATACCCCAGAGCATTTCCATCGAAGCGCTCCAGCTGACATGCCAAATTCCTGCCAGTACACCTCCCACATGCTTCAGCCAAGGTGCTGGGATGGCAGCTGTGTACACGAATTCTGCAGTGACCCTTGCCTTTCAGTTAAGAAGGGAACATCATTCTTTGTCTCCTCTGCTTCTGCCACTTCTCAATCCCCTTCCATAAGGTCAATAATAAAAATTCATGAAAACTGACATTTTATTTCTCCTTTTCAATGATGGAGGCATTTTCTGAGGAATGCTGAGGAGTTTGAATTTCCTGTTTTAGACTTATCTGAGGGTTTGGTCAGGAACAGGTTCATTTTTCACTCCCACAGATCATTGCAATAACAACTGCCCCTTTTTGATCTTGCTGAGCTCCTCTCACTTAACATATTTAACCACACCAGATACCAACAAGGAGCTTTCGCATCAAAATAAATGTCTTTGACACATAACAGTGCCATCTGCAGATGCCCTAACGATGGAAGATTCACACTGATTTTAACAGTTGTTACTCCTTGGAGGGCCATTCTGTCTGAGGTGTGCATAATTTTGTTCCATTCATGTCACTTTAGGCATAGGAGCGACCCAGTGACTTTGTCTGTCACTGCTGTTACCATCACAGCTGTAATATATAGCCATTGTCTCTGCAACCTTGCAATCAAATTGATCAGCAATTTTACTCAGCAGAATAGATTTTTCAAAATTTGCAAATTGAATGAACTGATTGTTGAATACATACATGTACCTATTACCCCACAGTGAAGCATGATAAACAGCATATTCAAAAGACAGAGGGAATATGCAGAATACAGTCTATATGATTTGGATTTTAGTTTGTTAAACAGGTTTTCAACCTCTTATTTAAAGACTTATTTTCGAATAGCCTTACCACATTTTATGAAAAACTCTCCTAAAATCGATACAGTGTAACCAGATGTGACCAAACATCAAGTTGAAGCAAGCAGCCCTATGAGCATCCGAAATCCATGCTTCGTTTCTTAATAATTGACAAACATAGCAAACAGGAAATGAAATTAACTTCAAATAAGAGGAGAACAGTACCAGGTGCATTAATATAAAGAAAACTCCAATGTAAAAAATTTGTCAGAAAACAACAAAATGAGATTAGTCTACTACGGATAAGCTTGTGTGAGTGAGGAATAAAAACTCAACCCCCTTCAATATGCTGTGAAGATGCCATGGGATCACTTTTCATTTTGTTTTAATGACATAACTGTCCAGAATGAATACAAATAATAGGTAATATCATAACATCAAGTTTCTATCTGCTGATGGCCCAGGGTTTTAACTCAGGATCAGGTTTTAGTACGTGGACGAGAATTAGGAGTGGGATAGCTATCACTGCCCTTTGCAATAGCAAACACTCTTAGGGTAAGACTGCAGACTGCTCAGGGTGATGATCCCGGTGAGGCAGACAGATGCTTTTACTTCTTTACATGAGAGAGGGATGGCCTAGAACCAGCTTTGTAAAAAACCAGTTTTTTCCTCTTACACAAGCTGTGTAAACTCTGATTTTTTATGTTCTCCATAACAGAAGTTTGCAAGAGATGATTCATTCTATGTGCTTTAGTCTCCCACGCCTAATGTTGAGACGAATCAGCTTTTATAGGTCACTATATTTCAATAAGGATTATTACATTTTCCTGACTGACTACTTGGTGCTTTTAGTGCTTGCTATTTGCCTAATTTGATTAACTCTCAAACTCTTTTAAATGGCTAAAGTTAGAACTTTTGTAGTTCACTTAATGAAACAGGGTTCTGGTTTGTTCACAAAGCAAAAAAACTGAATGCCTCTCTTTATTTGAGACTAATGCTAAACCTGCTCTTCATCATACTGAGCAAAGCACCTCTGAATTATTTCATCCTGTGCCATGCATGAAAATCTTATCCTGCACTTTCATATTCAGAGCTCTGTTAAATTTTAGATACAAAATACATCGCATGAGAAAGACAAATGAGAATTATAGTCCTGACACAGCAAAGTTTTTATATGTGCAGAATATTACTAGTTTATTTGTGTCCTTGCATAAATACTAGCAGGTTATAAGCCTATATTTCAATCAAGAATACACTGCAAGAACTCTTCAGAACTCTTCTTTTGCACAGAAAAACATCACTGAAAATGTCCTATTATGCAGGAAGCATATAAATTTATAGAAGAAAATCTAACTAACAGTAAGACAATAGTCCCTTGGAGACCCTGTAGAGATACTATGAAGAAAAGTGAGCACAGAGATAGGGAATTTGTCATGCTATGCCATACTCTACTACAATGTGTGCATTGAGAGATAAGAGATCTAAATCTCCCATGGGCCTGTCATCTCACTGATCTTCTTGGTTTGCTCACTTCTTTGTCCATGAGAGAGGGCATGAAGGTTATACTCCATACAAAGAAGCCTTGTTAATTCTAGTCTCAGTACAGGTGTCTGACACATAAGAAGTTGATTGACTAGGCACAGGGTTTACATCCAGAGGTCCTACTACAATACAGCTCAGAACAGCTTCCCTTAGCTTGTTCTGTACAATGAACTATGAATCTGAAATTCATGGCAGGCAAATTCTGGTAAGAATTATCTGCTGCCCTCAATTATTCATTCTGTATTGATGGGAAGGAGAGTGGACGCTGGTTCACCAAGAGGAAAAGAAAGGCATTGTCAAGTTTTTCCAGGATCTGTTGGCAACTCCTAGTTATGTTTCTTCTATCTTTATAGCCCTAATATTTAAAGCCATGATATCTTATAAGCTTGCTAAGGAGCAGCTTCTCAGTGACAATTTTATTCTAACAATTCAGTTCAGACTTCAATACTTAAACAATACATTAAACACAGCTGATCTTGGGCCTTGATCCCATAAAACTCAAGCAGAGAGTATTGCCTATACAGTAGAAAAGTTCAGGAAAGTTAATAAGCAGGAGAAGGATTCAAAACCACACTAATAAAGCCATTGCTGTTTACCTCACTAAAGGCCAAAAGCAATATATTAAAGAATTCTTGGTTTACCTGCCTCATTAGGTGACTGAGCAAATGTAGGAGATTATTTATAAAAACTGTAGCCAGAAGGTGTTGTTTCCTTCCTTCGGCAATAGCCACCAGGTGATTATACCTGAGAACATAAGAATACATTTAACTGTCGTTACTTTTAATATCCTTTTGGCCCAGGACTCATTCTTTCCACACAGCTTACAGAGACAGCTCAGGAAATTACTTCTGCAGCACAGCTCGCAAATTTTTAAGCAGCATCCTTACCTAAGGCAGTACGTCCATCTCATTTCAAATGTTTATGAAGGGACGAGAACACAGGACATGGCCTTGAAATCTGTAGCAATGGGGGACAAAGACACATGGAACTCATAATACATCTGAAAAAGATCATTTCAACAGTAAAACCAAGTCTTTTTATACTTTAAACTGAACAGAACTTAACTAAACCTAAACAGAACTCAACTGAAACCTGACTGAGAGAGGCACACATTGGCTGCTGCAGCTGCAGCGTCGCTGCTCACTTGTCCCTGCATCCAATCAGGATTCAATTAACATTCCTGTTCATATGATCCTGGAATCTCCCCAATTAATCACTGCCTCATTACCCTCCGGCACTCAACTGACCTTCACCTGACTCTCAACCAACTCTCAACCGAGTCTGCAGCTGGGCCCTTCCCAGAATGCCTTTCCGTGAACAGAATTTAACAATTTTAGTATATGTAACAGAGCCTTTGTCTTATGTCCTACAGAAACCCATGGCTTTTCACACTTCCTGTGAAATTTTCGAATTTGCCTTCCATAATTTGCATGTTTCCTAATGAATTTTGATGGCAGAAATGAGAATAAAAAATTCTTGACAGTTACAGCCCTGCTGTGTGACATGGACATTACAAAGCACAGCAAAGCACCACAGGAAAAACACAGTCATTTGTCTCTCAAAGCAAGTATTTGGTATGATTGGCAAATGAAGGTGCAAACATTGATTTGTTACATTCTCTTGAAGAGCCATTCATCGGTATATGTGCACTTGACTCCTACAAGGCACAAACAAACATGAGCAAGTCCAAGAGAAGTGCTCTGCCAAGAGCATACATGTTAGGGCTGGGCCTGGGACAGTGTCTTATGCTTCTCATCGAGCTTTACAGACCTGGGCTTAGCATCATACTAATCAAAGCAACACAGCTCATATAAATACTGTTAACAAGTGAGACTGCAGTTTTATAGTAAAAAGTCATTGAATGTCAGTCATATGTCAGCTCCTAGGCTGGCCGTGCCAGCTCAGGAGCTTCTAGCTCAGCATCTTTAGATAAAGTATCAGTATTGCCATTTGTTGATTTCTTTATCTTCTGCATCCCTACCAGTGCCAGTTTATGTCAGGAAACACTGGTTCCACATCCTCGGAATGTTTAACTTCAGGGTTGTTTAGTCAGGCTGGTCTCAACACCACAAGCAAAGTGACTCCCCTCTCCATCCATCACTGATAACTTTGAGCTGAGCCACTCAGGTGCTGCATCTTGCTACACTGATTGGTTAGTGTTTGGATGATCAGTGAATAGATAACTTCAGAAGCTCATAATCAATAGTGCACCTCATTCTTCAGAAGCAGGAGCCTAAAAAGAATTCCTTTCAAGCTGGCTGTGCAGATACAAGGAATATAGCCTAGCAATATTCCTCCACACTCTATATAGATTTTGAGCACACTATAATTTCAGTAGAAACATCTAGACAGAAATA
This sequence comes from Chamaea fasciata, assembly GCF_029207755.1. NCBI lineage: Eukaryota > Metazoa > Chordata > Aves > Passeriformes > Sylviidae > Chamaea > Chamaea fasciata. The sequence continues at coordinate 99,228,160 of NW_027094087.1, read as the reverse complement.
TGAAAAATTAGTAAAAATATGGTGACACATCCAATTATTTTAAAATCTGATTATATGTGGCATGAAAATGCATCAGATTTAGTGATCTTTGGCACAAGTCCTCCCCTCTTTCCATAAGCTATCATAGATACTTGTAATTTTATCAGAAGTTCACATGGTCTCAGATTACTGGTGTTTACAAGTGTAAAAAACCTTTTACATAACTTTAATAGCTAAAAGCTACTTACCTAAAATTGAGCATGACCAAGCTATCATCAGGTAACTCAAACAGTATTAGGTTCTTGTTTTTAAGCACCTGAACTGAGCCCTAGCTGGCAGAAGTGCCATACATATATTTCATATCTTCGTCCCCACTTACCAGAAGCTTAACTTGTTATATAGGATTGTCCATCTCTCTTACACTCTGCACATATTAAGACAGGTTTCTCAAACAATAGTATGAACTACTTACTTTCATTTCCCACCCAACTGAAAAATTAGTATTTTTGGTACCTCATATTGATTCCATAAAGTTATAAATTTTCTTTATGAATTTTTCTGCAAGATATTTTGTTCTGATTCTAATAAATGCTGATAGAAAGGAATATGTGTAATGCTACATAAGAATCAAGTCCTGTGTCTTTTGAATTTGGCATTTAAAATGGCAAGTACTTCGTACTATTGTTCAGGTCTCTTTCAGCATTGAGTATGAATAAGAAGGGCAGGAAACCAAATCTAATCACTCATGATGAGTGTGAGAACAAGTATTTAAGTCTCTCCCGACGGCTGGCATTATTTCCTTTATAAATCTATTTACATTATGACAGACATGACAGTGGATTTTCACTTTTCATCATTGTTAAGGGATGGTGGCAGCAGTGTTGAAGAGAGGTGAATAATGTAATAGTTAGTCCACAAATTATGCAGCCTGACAAATGCTTGTGACAAATCTCTGAGTCTGGAAATGTGCTTCATATCAGCATTCAGGAGAGTGTTTCTCTGAAGGTTATCCAAGAATTTCTGCAGCTCTGCTCTGGAAATCATACATCCTGGTTTAAAGGACAGGTGTCTGCCAAGGAAGGTGGGAACCTCTCTTGAAAAGGAAAATGTGAACCCCTTCCCTCCAAATTATTATAACTTTGAAATTACAGAGCTTTCAGACAAAGATATGGGAAAAGGAAAAAACAATTCTTTACGAGTACGTATATATATAACAAGGTCAACAAACAACAACGTCAGCAACCACAAATAAAACCAGAACGCCCGCGACAGCCTTCTCTGGGCTGCGGGCACTTTCCCCTTTGGTGCAGTTCCGGTCACTGCCGGCAGGGGCGCTGGTGGCTCCCGGCAGGGCAGGGCGGGTGCGATGATTCCCCCACGGCTGCAGGGGGCGCTGTGGGGCGAGATCAGCCACCTCTCTCCACAAGGACATGGCGGGAGGGTGAGAGAGGTGGAGAAGGGGCTTTCCTTTGCAAACCCACAGGGGCAGCCGGTCTCAGAGCCACTCGGGAAACTGAATGGACTGCAGCTGGAACCTTAGAGCAATGGGCTGGAACAGCAGAGGCAGGCACATCCAGGGTGACAAACAAAATGTAGTAGAACCTCTACAGCCTAGCAGGAGCCATGGGGGTCAGGCAGACAAAGGATTTGGAGTTAAAGCATAGCAAAAAACCTGAAGCAGCAGCAGAAAAACCAGCAGGGCTGGGTGGAGGATCACTCCCCTGCGTAGCTCACTGGCCCTGGCTGGTCCTGAGGTTGGGCTGCACACAGGGGTGGCATGGTGGGGCATGGCAGGTTTCGGGCAGCCTTTACCCCCCAGCTCTGGCGGGATCCCCGGCTTGCCCTCATACATTGCAATACTCTTGGAGCCACAATGACCATTCCAGACACAAGAGAAAAAAAAACAACAACCAAAATGGATGTGCGGTAAAAACCATCCCCAAGACATCATGAAAACCGAGTTTTTTTCCAGACAGCTGGTGCTTCTCAAATTTATCTGTGGAGAAAAGGCAGAAATTGTTTTCTTAAAACTGACACAGATGAAGTACTAATTGTAATTATAATTTTCATTTTAATTTTTATTTAATAAATATCAGACAACATTTACATGGTTTGTAAGGTAACTGGAGGGGGGGACCCAGGGCTGGACTGTGCTTTACACAACAGGGCTGCCCCAAAAAACAAGACCAAGAACATACTGTCAAGGTCAATTTATTGTGTGCAAACCCATTCCTAACTAGGCTGTCAACAGATAAATGCAGAAGAAGATGTGGTAACACTTCAGTGGTTTTTAACTTATTTTCCCCATGCATCTGTAAAATGTCAAGGAGATTGTAGAAACCTATCCAGTAAATTCTCCTTCTGCTAAGCTGCTCTTGTTTCCATAGCTGCTCCAATTCCCTGCTGTGTGGCAGGAGGCTGCTTAGATTCTCTGCTCCCTTACTCCTGCCTTGAGAGCAGTTACAAAGATGTTGACGTGAAGAACATGTAGAAGAGAATCAGGTTATGCCATCTCTGAACAGGGTCTGGCTGTCATGCCAGCTACTGCTCACCAAGGCAATTAAATGAGGTGCAACTTCTTTCCACAGAATTAGGTGACATATTTGAGGCTTGAATGATATCCAGACACAGTCCTTCCATCACTTTCAGACAGAGATAGTGACATCAGCCTAACCCCTGACACAGCTCTGAATATTTACTGCCTCTTTAATAAACTGATGGGAAGTCCTGCATGAACTGCAGAGTGCTGATGGCTTGGGTTTGATGGAATTTGATTGAAAAAGTGGGAGGTTTAACTTTTTTTTTTTTCCTTGAAACATTGAATAATAGTGTGTATACTGATTGAAAAGAATTGTAGAAATGCCTCTGGAGCAGAAAACTATTTTTATGTAATATATGTAACGCTATTTGACAACCCAAATAACCAATATTTGCCCTAATTTTCAAGAAAAAAAAAAAAAGAATCCAGGAAGATTATTGGGAAGATATGTCATGCCAATCAAGAGTCGTGTATTGTTGGCATCAACTCCAGTTTTAAAGCTCTCACTCACTTCTAAAATTAATTTGTGTACTAACACTGGAGTATAACACTGGGTTGCATATTCAAAGTTTTTCAACTCTTTCTTATTTACATTAAAATGTAACTGGGTTTTTCTAAGGCAGTCATGTGCCATAACTGGAGGAAAAGAATTCCAGAACTGATTAATTGTTCGGTGTCCAGACATCTCACTAAGAAGATGGGCATAGGGAATTTTTCCCTTCCTTCTTATTGCTCAGAAAGCTTAGAACTAGAATGTGTGTCACGATAGACATGTTTCTCCCTCTGCACGAATGTACCGATCCACTATTTTGCAGCTCTTCAGTTCTGAGATGTTGGCACTGATGGTTCCTTAAAGGAAAAGGAAACCCAAAGCTATTTCTTCAGTGAAGAAAAGGAGAGAATCAGAAATTTAATGAGTGCACGTACAGAAAAGAACCCACAATAATCACAAAATCTCGGGTTTATGCTTTCAAAATATTCTTAATTTGTAATGTAATTAAGAAACTGATATTTAGCATTCACTGCTCTTGTTTACAAGTGACTTTATTAGCTTGCTCTCAAAACCAGATTTTTTGCTATTTTGCAGAGGAAAATGGTTACAAACACAGATCACAGTGTGCTTAAGTGATTAAAAGCTAGGCAGACTGCTGCACAGACAAGTAGGATTCACAGGCAAGAACTGACAATTAGTTGAGTGCTGATGGAGTTTCTCACCCTTATGGTCTGCTGTTTGACCATTTTAAGCAGATCATTTCAGAATAAAGGCAGCTATAAAAAGGGAATTACCTCTGACTACAAAGTGAGCGTGTCAGCCTTCATCATTCTATTCTTGTTTGCACCAGCTGATGATCCAGCTGTTGATTTTAGCTCCTTTTCAAGTTTTCAAAGACTTCACTACTTGTTTTATTTTGGCCACAAGCCCAGATCTACTTTTAGAGAAATCAGGTTATTTTCCAGTCTCTACCAGCACAAAAGTTTCAAAGCTTCCATGTTGTACTGCATGAATTTTGCTATGCTTCAGGAACAATGAGAGCAGTGCTAAGAACATATCTTTAGTGAAGTCATTAAAGCTCTACTTCACAATCCCAAAGTCTACTTCCACAGGTGTCCTGCCAAAGGCATTGCAGTAGCCATTATAGAATATTTCAATTAAAAGAATGAATTTTCTTTCCTCAAAACTCTTCCACTGCAAACTAACTAAGACAGGATTAGTGTCAATAACAAAAGTCATTGGACCCTACAAAACAACGCTAGAGTCAGTGGACAAGCAGCAGGTAAATATGAGATTCTCCATTAAGCTTGGAGTCACCCACTATAGGTCTGGAATTACCAGACAGACTTGATCAAGTCTCTCTCAGGTTTGGATGACTTGAAAATTTGGTATTGACTCAACACTAGGAAGATTTCTGCAACTGAAGATTTAAATGGTTATTGGCAAACCTGGATATTTTGGCTATGGGAAGCAAATAAATTTCTTCATCTGTAAGGAACTACAAATAAAATTCACAAGAATTTGTCACCTGACTTTTTCATAGCAGACATTTGTCATGTGTCACTTTGCTAATTACTGCATAGCACGTACACAACCTGCATAATCCTCCTCCTGATTTCTTTCTTCAGTTAAACCTCCCAATGTATTTTAAACATTTGTTTAATGAGAAAGGAGAAAGTATTTTCTCTTTATCTTTTGGAGTAAAAAAAAAAAAATCTGTAATAGAACAAGACAAGTGAAATTTTCAAAATCATCTGAGAACTATAAGCCCAAAATGAGAAGTGATGCAAAAATCTCATGGCATGTTTGTGGGGTTTTTTTTCATTAGAAGGGGTTATTTTGCTGGAAGAAAGACTTTTCAGGAAAACACATCAAGTTTCATGAAAAGCTTAATGCATACATTGATTTTCTCATTTCATTTCAACAACGTCATTTTGTTGCAAACAAGTAAAAGTATTTCTTCATCATGGTCATTTTATCAGTTCCATTAAAGTGCTTATTTTTGCATATATATATTTACATTCTTTTTAATATTTTCAGAAGGTTCATTAACTATGTCAATAGTATCTTTGGTGGCTTTATTGGAAAGTGTTGCACAGTCTCCCAAATGACATTCCATGGCTCAAATGATACCATCAGTAGGGATCATACCCAAATGTGCACTGCTTTCAATCTATCTGCATATGGTTTGCCACCCTGACATGATTTTCTCTGTGAACCATTGAGGACAGAAAAAGAAGTGGCCACTTATTTTCTGATTAGAATAATTATCCTTAGTATTTTAATATGACCTATTTAGTTTCCTTAAGATGATTTGGGCCATAGGGTCTGAAGAAGTCATGGCTATTTTGGATTATAAGCATAACCAAATAAAATTACAAACCTTAAAACTGTGGGGTGCATAATCAAATGCATTCTATATGACTTATTGCATTGTTTTGTCAAGAAAATTCAATATTTCTAACACAGAAGAAACTTTAAAGTACCCAAAAAGAGCAGTATGCTGCCAAACTGAAAAGTTATTCTGAAGCCCAAATTTACTCGATGCCTAGAAAAAAATGTAAGTACTCAAATGCCAGACTGAGTGCCTTCATACATTTAAGGATCCAGGCTTTGTCCAGAAACTCATTCAGGTGTTGGATTTTATAATCGGGCTAGTTTAGATTTTGCAGCAGTTCTGTCTGTCTCTTAATTATGTGTGAAAGGAACAGAGGTCTGGGAGAACTAGAGTGAGAGCTTTATACCATACCATGAATGAAACATGCTTATTTTGGTTTCACATTATGCTCAAGTAACACAGAAACCCAGTTAATTCCTGATATGGATTCATAGCAATGTTTCCTTGCTTTTCTATTCTGTTTCAGTGGTGCAGCTTCCACTCCTGATCTGCACTCAGTAAAAGTGCAGAAGGAGTACCTGTAGGTTGGCTGAAGCCATCTGCAGGGAGTGCTTTGCTTTGGGAGGACAATGCTGACCGATGGGTGCATAGAGAGACTCCTGGAGGCACTGGTGATGTTGGGTCTGGCACCATGAGGAAATTGCCCTCTAAACCAGGATTCCACACAGGGGTGGGCAGGGGAACCTGAATGACCTGCAATGCATTTGGGGCCTTGACCAATTTGCTAACTTAATCTATACTGGAAAAAAATCCTGCAGCTATCAGGAAAGGGTTAAGGAAATAAAATAGATTCAGCTTCTAGAAAAAGCAAAATTTCTTGATGAATTAGCTTTTCTTTACCCTGATGGATATTAGCCTTATGAAATTGCTGTCTCTAGTTCTATTTGCATTCAAATCAGTTCCTATTACTAATGAAATAGAAAAGCAATGAACAATACATAAATGTGGAGACTTGGTATGTTCGTGCCCCAGCAATAATAAACAAAATGTATAAAAAGTTTTCCATGATACTTCACTTGATATGGACATGAAATGACAGTCCTTCATATCTTGGCTGAAGCAAACATTTTGTGTAAAGGAAAAGGGGCGATTGCTCACACAGAGCCAAAGTGAAAGCAAATTTTCCTTCCTTATCTGAATTCCTGAGAAAAAAAAAAAAAAAAGTGTCAGAGAGGGCAGCAGAGTCTTACAGTTTCAGAGGAAAGACCAATGGTCTCCTGGGCACTGGATCCTCCTTTGGGCTGCAAAGTCAGCAGGCAATCTTCAATCACTGTGCATCAGCCTGTTTATGCACTTCTGAGCATTGTCCTCCAGAATTACCTGTCTTTCCTTCTGTTTGAGATACCACTTGAAAGCACAAAGAGAATACGCAGACTATTCAAGAGCTTGCTTCAGCACTGTACCCAAGATCTGAAATGACTGGGTTCTTTTCTCATTCACTTCCCTGTCAGTTTTTCAGAGGAGATGTGAAGTAGCTTCATGTAGGAGATTACAGTCAATCTGCAGAGTGGGGTGCCTGAAAGTGCTCCTGCACACTCAACATCTGCTGCACCACATCTTGATGCTGAGTAATGACAGCCAGAGCACACAGATCAAATCGTCATTTCTCATTTCTGAGAAGAAAGTTGTACTTCTGGTACCTATCACCTAGCCTTTACATAAATAACCACATTGCTTTTTTGGACAAACCTCAATTAGCAGCATCAAATTGTAGAGGAAGAAACAAGGGGGAAAAAATTTTTCACTAAGCTAAATTCTCTCAGAATCAGTTTCTAAAAGAGAGAACAGAAATTTCTTTGCACAGATGTCAATCCCACAAACTTGCTGTTTGGTGACTCTGAAATCAACCAAACAACAGACCAGAGGCACAGTTTTAAGCACTTGATTATTGCCTGTAACACCAGATAGTACTAGCAACCATGGTTTTACAGGGAGAAATAGAAAGATATGCTAGACAGTGTTGGAACCTTAGGTTCTGGATTTTTTTAAAAAGCAATTTCCTATATACAGACTGTGGCTGTTCGGGGATGATGGAGATGCAGAGCCTGGTCTCTGCCCTGTGGTCATTTTTGAGTCAGAGCTGAGTTCGGGAAGCATCTCTTGAATGTCCTTTATTCCAGGACTGGCATATATAAGCAATGAAACAAAACTGTACTTGGAATATACTTGAATATATTCCTGATTTTTCTTCCTGTGGGGCATCAGCTTAGCTGGCCTGAATGTCTGCAACTGAATATTAAAAGCTAACAGTAGTGGGAAAACAAAACACACTTGTCAAGAGGAGTGACCATCCATCAAGCAATATAAAATATTTATCCCCTTACTCAAAATTAGTTTAAGAATTTTCATTAACTAAATCCAATCTCTATAAAACCATTGTAAAAAAATCATGAACTCCTAGGTATGCCTGCCAGTTGCAGAGAAGGTTTCTATTTCAAATTAAATGGGACCAAATTCCATGGCAATCGGTCCACAGACATTTGTTCAATAGGAAACAGAGTTCTCTTTCAGATGACATCTTATAAATTTGAAACAGCTAGATGATAATGTATGAAAATAAGCAGACTTCCAGACAGTATCTTGCTGAACATTGTACTTTTGCACTGAGGAACCTATAGGCCAATATTGATTACACAGGTTATGAGCTACTGTTACCAGACAAGGGAAGCTATTAGCAATTTGTAAGAGGTATGAGGCAAATGGAGCAGGAGATTGCAAGTACTGATGTATCTGTATTTTCTTATTTAAAACTCCAGGTGTTACAGATGAATTTGCAAATTTTTATCATTTTCACTGGAACAAACGTGTTTTTGCATTATTTTTCTGATACTTTTGAACAGCTTATCCTGAGGCAATAATTATCTGGAATTGACTTCATGTTTTATGCTGAGAAATTACTGCAGAGTAATATTTTGACTTTAGCCTTTAAAATTACATGTCAATTGTTCCCAGTCAGGGGTTGTGCTGGTGTTCGGCACTAGTAGTGATTTTCCATGGTGCTATCTCTCATGTCACAGTGGCAGGTACTATGTACAATTGACTTTTGTTGTAGGTTGACTGTGATTCTTACAGCAGTAGAAGTTGTTTTAAATGTTTTTAGGGTATTGCTGCTGGTGTGACAAGTTTGGGTGGACAACACCAACAATCTTCACAGTGAAGAAAATTGGCTCCCACTGATAGTTCTCTTGGCAGACAGTGAGAAGGGTTTATTATTCACTGTTTCTCCAGTCACACAGTTACTCCATGCTTAAAGAAGAATAAAGTAAGAAAAGTCCTTTAAATTTAGGGTGTTTTGTTGTTTGCGGAACAGCCCTGAGATACAATGCTGAGAACAAAGGGAGTTCTACATGTGCTGCAAGGTACATTGAGGGGCTCAGCTTCCCCCAAGCTCACCCTGTGTAGCTGCTCACAGTGGGCAAGGCACCACTGGGAGAGCTGCCAGTCTCAGAACAGGAGTACATGATCATATGACACATGGCATGACCATGTTCATCGAGTCAGGACATTACTTTTAAATGAAGAAAGTCCTGACATATATCTCTAGCCAAGGGATAGCTAGTGAGTAAGAGAGTCTGCTTCACACACTGAGGATTGTAAAAATCTTCTAATAAATGAAGGTGAGAGACTTCTCATAGAATTGTTGAATCATAGAATGATTTGGATTGGAAGGGACATTAAAGACATCTAGTTTCAACACCCCTGCCATGGGGAGAGAACCTTCCACTAGACCAGGTTACTCAGAGCCCCATTCAACCTGTCTTGAAGAGCTCCTGAGGGAGGACTCCACAATCTCTCTGGGCAACCTGTTCCTGCCTCACCACCTTCACAGTAAAGAATTTCTTGCTAATATCTAATCTAAACTGTCCTCCTTCAGTTTACAGCCAACCCCCCCCTGTCCTAGCACTACAGACCCTGAGAAAAGTTCCTCTCCAGCATCCTTGTAAGCCTGTTTAGGTACTGAAAAGTGCCATAAGATATCCCCACAGCCTCCTCAAGGCTGAACAGCCCCAACTCTCTCAGCCTGTCTTCATAGGAGAGGTGTTTCATGCCTCTGATTTAGCTTAGTGAGTCTGGCCTTGTTCCAACAAGTTTTCTTTCACCTTGCTGTTGCTTGAAATGGTGTCTCTGAATTACTCACAGGTGTAGTTTGGTGCTCCAGCTGGTGTTCCCCACTGTTACAGCTCACCACATCTTTCACTTTGGCTAGAAGCACTGGCCAAACCGACTGGAGTGACTCCCACTACTGGGCTCCTCCAGGACTGCTGCAGCTGGCACAAACACATTCACAGACACAGGCAGAGAAGCACCAAGTGCTAGCCATAGCTGATTAAGTTTTGATCACATAACGACAATGTATTTCCTGCTGTTTCCCTGCTTGAGGTTAATGCTTCAGAAACAGAGCTGCCGTACTCAGTGTGGGGCTCGTTGGGAGAGTTCACAGCTGGCATGTATTTCCATGGTATAGATAAATATTCTCACATATCCCATGGCCTCACACCTGAGAAACCATTTCCTCTTTTCCCTACTGAGCTCTTGCTAGAGGAGGTTTGTATTGGAATCGCCAGTCATCAGCTTTTAGATTTACATAATTTTCTTTGAGGCCCTGGAGACATTTAAGGAAGGGGTTTTGTATTTGTTGTCTTCCTCCAGAAGTTAGTAATTACCCTATATAGTGCAGATTTGCTGATACCCTACTCAGCTTTGGCAGGTTTGCCTCTGCAGCTGTTTTCCATTAAGGCAGAAAACACTCCTCAACTGAGCTCCCGATGTGTAACTGACCTCCTAAGGCTCATTTGATGAGCAGCAGCAGCGTCATTTATCAGAAAGTGTCAGAGCATTTTAGAGTTCTTGTTCATAAATTTACAAAGAAACCCCAGCCAATTCAGTCAGAGGAAAGATGGTAGAATTGAGTCCTTTTTGAAGCACTCCTTAGTGTAAACCCATAGATTTCCATAAAATCCCACAACAAGTTCCAGTCTCGTTCCAAGTTATGCTTCTATCAGTGGTTTTCTATGCTAATGGAGTTCTTAGTAAAATTGAAGAAAAGAAGATGGTTGGGAGGGGAAGGAGATAATAAGGCATGTAAGAGCAGATTTTAGCATGACTGACTCTACTTTCAAACCTGTATACATAATTTGTCCTGTTAATTGCATATTGGCAGTGTTGGCACACTGGAATGTCTTTTTCCCTGTGAATCACTGCACAAGCAATACCTGCAATTCCTACTGCAGATGAAATCCCATGCCCATAGTTTTCATATTTGTCATCCAAGAGCTACATAAATTAAGGAAAATCTCTAATTATAGCCAATTTGTTGAAAGAAACTTTTATATCTCTCCCACACAGGCCCTGGGCAGCAGGGTGTGACCATTTTATCATTTGTGGGGGCTAAAAGCAAACCACAATGATTTCCAGAATGAGAAATTCCCTTTTTATTTCCTTCCCATGGTGACAGGGTGGACCAAAGGGTCCACGTTTGCCCTTATTACAACATAATACAAACAGAAAGCAGTCACAGGAGCTTTTCAGTGCCCTGCTGACTTGTGATTTGCTGCCTTCTGTCATCTCAAGCAGCGTGGAGCCGAAGTAGTGATCACAGCATCCTGGCACAGTGTGGTCCCCTGCCCTGTGTTCTCCCAACAGCAACTCTGAAAACAGATAGCAGGGCAGGAACCCTTTTAATTACATTTCAACACCGCAGGGTGGCCATAAGCTTCTGTTTTGTCTGACTGTAGCCACCTGGATCCATCCACATTTGAAATCTGTCTGATACATGGTTTCCCCAGCAGGGTATTAGTAAAGCATCAAGGGTGGTGATGGTTGATCAACAAAGGGAAGCAACTCAAAGCAATGCACAAAAGGCAAAGGACTTCTTAAGAAATTGCTGCCTGAGTAAAAAGCTATCCGGTGGCTCCTCAGACAGTGTTTGGCATTTTATGTCCTGTTAGAGGCCTTGCCAGGCCAGTCAGAAAGGTGGGGAAAAGTCAGCTCATTCCATTTTTTGTAAAGACCACACATCTGACATGTGTATCCCTAACCTGGAGCTTTTCAAACCCTGAAAAGCTTGTTGCTACTTTCCTGAAGTGGGCAAATGTTTTACTTTGCAGTGTTCCCAGACAGTATATCTGAAATTCATTTGTGTACATTTCTAAGAGGGATATTGGAGATTTTTTTAAAAGATCTAAACATAAAAAGATTTCCTTTCAGTGTTTATGACAGGTAAATAAGTCAACATGACAATATAAATGATCTCAAAGCTATTCCATTCTGCCAGATATAATATGCTAAGATGCCCTGGGATCTTCTAAGCTGTGATTGGCACTTGTACCTGGAGGGTTCGCACAAAGTTCAAGATTCATTAAATCTGTGTAAACTGGGGGAAACTAAAACTCTGCTTAGAATAGAGATGGCTCTGTTCCTGATTTTGGTGCTTCAGGTGTCATCCTTATGAGTTTTCATGAAAGATTCTCCTTGTGTGGGCCTCATAGCCAGATAGGCCCAGAAAGGTTCTGGTTCCTAGCACACTTACTCCAGCTCTGTGCTTCATGTAATTATTTAAGCTAATGCTTTCCAGCCAGAAATGTTCATTGGATGCATTCATAAAAAGCAGAACTCATTCTGATAGAAGATACAATACCTGCCTGGGCAGAGATACACACAGCTTAGCTCCCTTCACAGTCTGTGGAGAGCAAGAGATGCCTATTTTCTCTCTGTTGATTGTTAAAGGAAACTAACATGCAGGCACCTTTGCTTGCTAAGACCAAAAGCTGAGTTGGTCAACTCATATGAAGTATGTTGCAGCAGTCCTAAGTTCCCAGTTACTGCCTGCAAACCAACAGCAAGGAAATATGAAACAGCAAAATGCTCAAACTAACACAACCACAGCAAAGTTACAGGCAGCGACAGGTGAGGGTCAGCAGTGGCTAGGTGTTTTAAAAGTCCCTAGACTGCTATTCAAAAGGATTCTAGGACAGGAATCATCAGTGTTATATTGCAATATTGCATATGTTAGCAGGAAACAGGGAAACAGAAAGTGGCTTTGTGGGATAATTGACTGGTATTAATTTCTGAGCTTGTGTTTTTGCCTGTATAACACAGGAACCAAGAACACTGCCTTCTACTACAACAGGCCATGCACCACAGAATAATAGAGCTCTTTTTGATGGGAACCCAGTGTCAACAAACCCTGTAATGAGAGATGGCCTTAATACACTCTGACTATTTAAGTTCCCTTGCCTGCACAGTGAATATTATAGAAAGCTATTCCTCTATTTCAAGCTCAGCTTCTTGGCAGTGAGGACAGAGCTGGATTTTGCACTGCAGCACTGGATAATTGCAAAATAAAAGAAAGAACTAGTTAGCAACTAGTTAACTTCATTGTCCATGCTTTCTTGCTTCTGTGTTTTTTCACATAATCAGTGGTTCATTTGACAAAGCTCCCAAAGATTACCGGTCCTGTTCTGAGGTATGTAATATTATGTACTTGGTGGTGTGTAGTGATATTCAGCTATTTACAGTTTTGCTTCTGACCCAGGTGTTGCCTAGCCTTTTAAATTGTATTCAATGTATATGCTGCTTATCCTGATGTCGACTGGGGATGTCAAGAGGGTTGGAATGAGATGATCTATAAGGTCTCTTCTAACGCAAGCAATTTTATGAATCTGAGTCCAAGGGAATTTGTGAGACCCTACCAGAGTGGTGGCTACTAATGTGAGTTCACCATAAATCTGAATTGTAGCTACCTTATGAGCTTACAAACTCACCGTTTCACTCAGCCCTTTGTCAAAGCACTCTACTGTCCACTAAAGCAGGACATCACAGTAGCTCAGTTAAATGCAGCATAAGCTCACTCTTAGTTTCCTTCTCTATCACTGGCTAATGCTGGTTCCCCTTTGTGCTTCTTTTCTTGGGGGTATCATCTCACAGCCATCAATAAAACATTGATTAAAGTAGCAGTGAAAGTGAGGAAGGTATATTGCCTGCAGCCTTAAAGTGACACATCTGAGACATCAAGTTTGCAGGCACTAGGAATAAGCTCATTCCTTGAGATGAAGAAAGCACCTAAATTTCCAGGCTTTTATTTCTGTAACTTACTACATCTATTGTTTTATTCACATTCTCACTGCAAGGTATCACCTAAAAATTGGAGTAACTCATCAGGAACCTAAAGAAATGGTAGGTTCCTTCATCAGTGGCATGCATTGGGGTACCTGCTTTATTACAGAAGGCAAGTTGTGAGCAGTTCCTGTGCTCCTCCCTCAATTGCCGTTCCTGCATCCATGTATGGTCTGCAAAGCTGCTTTGGCTCCAAAGTGCAAAGTGCTGGCAGAATCAAGTTTTCCCTGTTTAGAAGTAATGTGCCATTTACACAGAAAGTTCTGTGAGTAGGAACAAAATGTGTGGGATGGTTATTTGTGTTTTCTGTCACTGAGAGGGTGAGGATTGCAGACGTGTTCATCAATAAGACAAGGGCCCTTAGTCATGCATCTGCTACTGAAAATCCAACCCTGCTCTGCAGTTGTCATGACAATGCTGGTTATATAAAGAGACATATCAGAAGAAAGATCATTTGCTCTGTGCCCTGTATTTCAGTGTAGCGATACATCCTTTCTACAATAGCTCTGTTTTGTTATAGACAAAACCTGTTATTTCTGTCAACAAGAAATGCTTCAGAAAGCTGCCTGATGACACAAAGTTTATGGTGCAAAAATGGCTTACAAACTATTGAAACACCTCGCATGAAGGCTATTTGCATAATTTGAAGATCAGCAGGAGCAAGTTCCACTGAATGTGATTCAAAATATTCAAATAAATTTCAATTGCAAAGATATTATTTTTGAGAATAAAGATTACCACTGACTTAGTAGCATCACAGGATTTAATAAAGTGAAGGGAAAGTGTTAGTCTAAAAATGCCTATGAAACAGCATCACCTTAAAAGTTTCAGCAGAATCACGTGACAGGCCTGAAGCTGAGAAGCACAGGCCATATCTACTGCTCAGCTAAAGACAGAAGCAAATCAGCCTGTGATTCTGCAAGCTACTCACCTTGCTAAAAGCTAAAACTGGCAGGACAGTTTCATGGCCGTGTCTGGTCTTGTAGTATTATGTTAAATAGTATTTTCAAAGCAAAGAAGGCTGGGAAAAAAACAGTAAGCTACCCCACTAGTTTCAGAAATCTCTCTTCTTCCTGCAATTATATTCTTCATTATTGCAGTAGTCTTTGCAGTCCTCAGAGAGGCCAACAGTGACGTGATGTGATGGGATGTGATGGGATGTGATGAGAGGAACTGTAAATCTGTAAGTCTCACATGAACCAAAAGAATTGCAAGTTAATTTTGTAATAGATGCAGTGTATAAATTCACGTATAAAATATTGTACGTGGTAAAATTATACATTGTCACTAAAATTTGGATTCTCTGAAGCAACTCGAGGGCATCACCAAAATTCCAAAGTCCATTGTTCAGCTGTGAAAACCACAAAATTTGCAACAGAAACGATAAAGCTAGTCTGGAGATGGCCCATTCATCAAGGGTTGACCACACTTCACGGCTACTCAAGATCTGATATCAGTCTTGGTGGAGGATCCGATCCGGAAGATGATTGAATCAGCACCCCAAAGAGAAGACTTGGGAGGATTTTTGGGACGTCTTTTCATTCCACCAAGAAATCCTTTCAAACTCCACTTGGAAATAAAGGAATGCATGAATATTTTGACTTTTCAATGGACATTGCCTCCGGGCAGAAAAACCATTTAAAAACCATGCACTGAGACCCAGCATTTGTGGGCAAGATTGGAAGGCACCCTTGCTGCTGTTCCATTGTCCACCCAGCATTCGATCGATGTTGTCCTGATTTATTGTGGCATTTTAAACTTGATCTTGGAAATTGCGAAATAAATTCTTTGATTTTGGATTGGCTCTTAATCATTTATAACAATTTTGAGTCATGCAACTCAAAATGTAGTCATGTAGTCATACAACTTTGAAAAGTCTTTTCAGGTGTGCACTATTTTCCTGCACTTAAACTAGCCAAGTTATGAAGCAAACAACATTTCATTAAATTTTCCATCAGCAACAATGCGTCTAACAGTTGAACTGGCACAAGTTTTGTGGTCTCACTTGTAATTCCAAAGGAAGGTATCTGGGACTCCAGAGTGTTGTGAATGAAACCTATATACCCAGATCCAAATACTATTGATAAGAGTCATTTCACCCATCAGCAGACATAGATTGTTCCTTCAAAGTCCATTATTTATGCAACAACTGAGTTTTACCCAAAATCTCTGGCCATATAAAGGACTTAGGCATCCTATTCCAGTCCTGAATTTCCATCTCTTGCCCCATGTTGCTATTTTGCCATGCGTGCTGTCCCAGAAATCTCGTATCTGTGCCATTTTCAAACCACAAACACAGTGCCAAATTAGTTTCTCTGTGTGGTTCTCTCCATGGTGACCACCTGGTATGCCCTTTTCTCCACTATTTATTCCTGAAACACTGGCAGATCAGAAGGCAGAACAGGATGGTTCCCTGTAAAATGATGAAATAGGACTGCAGTGCACTGCCTTGATAGAAAGAAAATGAAGGAGTAATAAATGGGTTTGGAACAGAAGTAAATACATGATTCCCTTTAACTTGACTGAATCAATTTAACTCTTAGAATGAGAAACCCCCAGCAGGCTTCATAAGGCAAACTATTAGTGACTCAGCAGAACAAATTGTGTGTTTGAAGAGTGAACTTTATGAACTCGCCTCTCTGCCACGTGTACTGTGCTCAGCAAACAAAGGGAGATTTTACTGCTAAAGCTTTAATGTACACAGCAGTAAGATCTCTAGGACATATTTAGAGGCTGGTGGACTGAAGTGACTCCAGTGTTTTTTCTCTGCCTACCTGTAGTAATTCTCCTTGTCATATTAAACCACTCCTTGGAAATGCGAGCCATTAACTGCACAACATTCCTGTGGAAGCTGGCAGGATTAGCTGCTCCCAATCTAGTTTATATGAAAAATTAAACACGAAGAGTAAATGCTCAGGCATTCAAAGGCTCCTTCGAAATTCAGGTGCTCATAAGGAATAAGAAATTAGGAACCTAAATATGGTCTGGGCCTGAGAATCTCTTCCAGTGTAATAAAATAAGTTTTTAGGAGGTCCAGAAACCAATTTGAGGAATCTTAAGAACTGTCTGTGTTCTTAACCAAAATCTTTTCTTTTTAAAAGAAACCCATACCTCCAAGGATTTCTTCATAATTGCTCTTCTCCTTTTATAGTTTCTAACTCATATCATACATTTCTCTAACAGTATTTCTCACTTTCTATCCTGCAGGAATGGAAATAGAGATAAAATAACTTATGTTTCTGCTGTGATGAGGGAAAAGGATGTTGAAACATTTCCTGCCTATCACCTGCGTGAGGGGTCTGCTCTGCTTTGAAAACCACAGGCTAAGATTTTAAAAAGTCACGAAATCTTTAACCGCAAGGTGAGGCTTGCCAGAAGCATTTCACACAGTCCTCACCACAAGGATTTTAACTGTTCACCAGAGAGAAACACCAGACAAGTCTGTGGAGCAGTGTCAGTAACTAACTTCTCCTCTCATTCACCTTCAGTATGACCCTCTGTATTATCATAAATGATGCCCTAAGCTTCGTTATTATCATGATGGTGCCTTAATGTTCTAAAGTATGCAAGAAAAGTATGTCTTAATCTTGCAAGAAATGTGGAGCTTAACGGCTTCAGTCACCTCTATTTATCAATCTGACATAGCTCTTCATTTAGAATTATTTAAAAGGGAAATGGAAGAATGGGAAATGACAACTGTTTCATGCGAAAGTTAATGTATTTTGTCTCTCTTTAAAAAAATAAGACTTAAATATAATACACTTGAAAAATATTGGAGCTGTAAATGTCAACCTAATTTTCAAGATAGGCAGAGTAAGATATTAGGAAAAAAAAAAAAAGGGAAGAAAAAAAGCAACTCCTATGAGATGTCCTGAAGATATGAAAAAATCCCTCAGACTTTCTGGTAAAAAATTATATCCTGGATTCAAATGTGCTTTGTTCTCATTACCTTGAACCTTTCATCTTCCATTAGGCTTCTGCAAAGTGAAAGCAGAGTTTGAATGAACCTTTAAGTCAAAGTGGTAACCTTTTACATACACGTGGAATAGCTGTGAACACCTGCTAAATTACTGCAGACAGTGCTTTATTATTGCCACTAAGAAAATCAGAGCAGTTCACTGCATACGCAAATCAATTCAGCAATTATATTAGGAAATGAAATCCTGTTGTTTTCATAAATTCCCATGCATATTAAAGCATCAATTTCATTGCTTTCTAGACACTTCCAGGAAACATAAAAATAAGAGAAAACTCATGCAAGTAACCTTTTTTCCATTGTTCTTGAAGTGAATCACAGTACAACTTAGGGAGTTAAACAATAAAGGAAATAAGAGATGTACTGGAGTGCTGTGGAAGTCTTTGCAGGTCATGTCTGTGCTAGAAGCCTTTGTATGCACATCTCAGTTTGTGATTTACTTCCACGCTGTATATTGCTAAATCTCTTTTAGATGACCAAGTTTTTTCTGTGGTGACCTGAAATGCACATACTGTCTCTGTGCCCATTGCCTCACAAATCCCCATGGCTTACCAGGGTACAAGGGGCTGTAGCAGTAATGACCGTGTCAGCACCCAGCAGCTCCACTGACCACTGCCACTGCTGTTGCTGGTGACTGGATGACACCTGCCTCAGGATTTCCACACACACGAAGACAGCACTTTGTGGTGCAGGACTGCTTGTGTGGGGACGCCTGAGATAGAGAACCAAATTGGTGGCTGTCCTGCCCTTCCCTAGATGTCCTGTCCCTCACAAATTGTTGCCATCTGTAGATTTAGTAAACATATTATCCTTCATCTTTCAGGCCATTATTCAAAATATTAAAAAGTACCAGGTACAAAACAAGATACCACTGAGGATTAGTCCATAAATAGAGTTTTATATGTATGCCACAGAAGTTTCTTCCAAGCAATGGCTCTCTAGACTCCTTCTAAGGATCTCCATCTGAGATACTTGCCTTGAGTCCGCAGGAGCTCTATATTCAAAGTCACAGGACACAGGATTTACTTGCCATATATT
This sequence comes from Chamaea fasciata, assembly GCF_029207755.1. Lineage (NCBI taxonomy): Eukaryota > Metazoa > Chordata > Aves > Passeriformes > Sylviidae > Chamaea > Chamaea fasciata. The sequence continues at coordinate 99,209,622 of NW_027094087.1, read as the reverse complement.
GCTGTAGCAATACCCGTGTCCTATCCATGTCCTATCCCTCAATGTAGTTTACAAGCCCTGCCAAAGTGCAAGCCTGACCTTCTGTCCTCTTCCATGGATTGGTATCTCCTGAAATCCTGGAGTACATTTTTTTGTATTACTGAATTTTTCGCTATTTAATGCCTATTCAGTACAGGACTTGGAAACTCATGTGTAGTGGTTTTAGTTTGCCTATTTTCATTTCCCAGCCAATGCACCAATTAGTGTAGAGGTTTGAGTGTCCACTAGAATTATTTACTCTTTTTTTGCTGTGAGACAGGAGTAGGAGAAAGGAAAGCAGGCTCAAAACGTAAAAGAGTATAAAGAAAATTTATTAACAAAACTACAAGAAAGAAAAATTAATAAGAATTAGAATAAAACTTTCAAAACACCTCTCCTCTTCCCCACAAGCTCCTTTTCTTTCTTACTGATAATGTGCAGAGGCAAAACTTAAAACTCAAGACCAGTTTACCACTTCTAAAAATAGTCTTTCATCAGTTCTTTTAGAGAGAGAAATCTCTTTTGACATATCATGGTAACTTCTCCACAAGAAGAATAGTTCTCCTATGGCTTCAATTCTCACAAATGGCAGCTGCCTGGGAATCTGCATTCGTGAAGTCCCTCCCATATCACGCAGCCTTCCCACAGCTGCATTATGGACCAGGTAAACTCATGAGGTACTATTTTAAAGATGGATGGTTCAAAAGCAAAGGTTCTCTTCATCTCCCTCTAAGATCATCTTTATCTCTAGGAACAGAGGTCTTCTCTTCCTGGGGGCAGATCTTCATCTTTATCTCATCTCTCTCTCTCTCTCTCTGTTCAGGCTTCTCATAAGATCACAGGTACTTTGACATTTATTTACTTTAACACAAATACCTTTGCTCCTATATTCATTTTTAACACCCTTATCTCCCTAGTACAGTCTTTTGCAGATTAAAGGGACATTCTAGTATATCACAGTCCATCACCATGGCTTTACAAAAGAATTTAAATCTAGAACCAAGACACCTTCTCGTTCTCTTCCCATCTTGGATGTAACTCCTTCTTCACCGACCTTAATGTCTTCATATTGTCTCTCTACGTGTTTTCACTCTGTCCTTTTCTCTCACTCAGGGAGGATTAGTGCTTTGCAAGTTTCATCTGTTCAAGGAAAGAGCTAATATTCTCTCCCGAGGCCTGCAGAGGTGATGATAGCTCCTGATGAGCAGTGCAGAGCTGCCCCTATTCTCAAGCTGCATGATCTCTTGCGTGGCTGGGACCACTCCCTCAGCAAGGGGTCTTGGTACCGGTGGCTGAAGCTGTTTATAGTAGAAGATGCTTCAAAAGCCGCTGGGGGGGGGGGGGAGGGGAAGCAGCTAGGATCTCAACAGCAGCATGCCTGTGGCTCGGGCTTTCCCCTCCTTCCTCTGCCCAGCAGCCGCTGGGGGCCTGGCCCGGCCCTGTCAGGCCTCACAGGCTGCGATGGGGGGAGTGCTTAGGGGCAGGATGTTACCAGCCGCAGGGAGCCTGATCCCGCCGGGACGGGGGCTTCCCTCCTCCCCTCCCCTTGCCCGGCAGCCCGGGACAGAGCCCGGCGGGATCCCCAGGAAGGGGCCTCCTCCGCCCTCCCAGCGCCTGCCCAGCCCAGTCCCCACAGCAAGGACGGAGCCAGGCCCACTTGTTACCTCTTCCTAGGCCAGAAGGAGAGAGAGCTTCCTGGGATTTTTCCCAATTTTTAACCTCTGTAATCAGAGAGCCATATCCAACTCTGTAATTAGTTTCACAGGTTGTCAATATTTAAGGCTAGTCACTGATTGGTTTTGCCACAGCTTTTCTTCTTCTATCAATGCAAAACCAGCACGTCATGCTTTTCTAACTTCATATTCAGTGGAGGTCTGTGTTTCTGTACAGGTGTGTGTACATTAAGATTAATCCATGAGGCAAAGACATGTCCAGGGGTCCCATCTATCTCTGTTCTGCAACCCTCTCCTCCTTGCACCTAGATTTCCAGAACAAAGTGGCCCTGGCAAAAGACAGGAGAGAAGTGTGTTTAAATGACTTCTACCAGCTCCTTGACCTGGAAAATCAGAGGTCTAGGGTCCTATAGGACTTCCTAGAAAATGAGTCTGGATGCCATCTTCGGATAATATACCATGGATTAAACCCTGTTGTGCCAATTCTGCACAAACACACAATAAAAAAACAAGCTCTTCCATGACTTTATCTAAAGTCTTCCATTACTGTATTTTGTAACAGACTAGTAAGAGAAAAGTATTTATGTCTATAACCTGCTTTTCTTGCTGCAATTAATTCACAGCTTTTGCTTCAATTTTTTTTTTCTGCTATTGGATTTTTTTTTCAGCTCAGAGCTTGTAACTTGAGTCCTAGTGCCAAATATTTTTTTTTCTAAAAGCGCATCATGTGTAAGACAACAGACATCCCTCAAGAAGAAAACTGCCACATATGGTCTGATCTGTTCCAAAACTTTTCCTACAAGTCATTTATTGCAGATACTTCCTTTTTCATCTCTGATACAGTAGAGGCAGTCTGCTTTTAAGGGTCACCCAAAATAATGTTAAATTGGGTCTTTCAGCATTTGTTGATGTAATGTAGCAGAAAAATGACTCCACTGGTCTCTGCTGAAAGTGAACGCCCGTGAAACACTTATGCACATGCACATAAGAACCCGAAAAACAAGTGAACAGGGATGCTGCAAGGAGGTCCTGGGCCAGCTGTGGAAAGGAGGACACAGAATAGATAAAAACAGCTAAGGAAAGAATGACACTGAAGAGATACAAACAAGTATGAAAAGGGAAATAAACCTCAGCTTGAGGAATGAGAATTTCTTTAGTAATGTAGTGGTTTGAAAGCAAAACAAATGAGAGGCTTCAAGTTAGAGATACAATTTAATAGGAAGAAAGGAAAGAAAGTAAAATAAAATAGAGGCAATAATACAAAAGACCACTGACAGAGTCGGAATACAACTTGAGCAGAGTGATGGAAGCAGTCCAGATGAGGTGGTCTTCCTGAAGCAGTGATCCTGTAGAAAGACCCGGCAGCTGGGGTTCTCTGGGAATTCAGTGGGTAAGCCCCCTTCTGGTGTTCAGAATCTCATATCCAGGCTGGAATGCTTGGTTTTTCTCTCTGCGTGGAGCATCTCACAATGGGATGGTGAGTCACGTGATAAGGCCTGATGGGCCCATTAACAGGAGATGGTCCAGGAGGGGGTTATTTGTGAGTCTTGTGGCAAAGGTGCTGATGGGCCCATTAACAGAAGGTAATCCAGAGTGGAGGAGGCAGGGAGCACTGCCTCATCTGGTTTCAACCGTTCGTGAGGATGGTGATAGAATATACTTCAACTCAGGACAACTAATCAGAAAATATACTGAGCTAGCTGACAGAGATCTGTTGGGTTTGGGTTTTGTTCTTGTTGCTGTTGCTTGTTTGCTTGAAGGTTTGGGGTTTTTTTCTGCAATACTTGTGAATTGAAACTTCTTTGCTGTACAGAAGGAGATGAGGTGTATCTTGTACAAGGAAGTTCCCAGAGTCTGGGCTTTGTTCCCCACTCAGATGGACAAGGCTGGACACACTGAGACCACTGGGAGGGATCTGCACTGAATGATCCGGCTCTGCAGCTGGAAGCCATAGGAACACATTCCGTAAGGGCACGGAAGTCCTCTTGCTGCGCTGTACCTGGGAGCCAAGGTAGCACATGTGGGGTGTGCAGGTACATCCATGCAAACCATCCTGGCTGTAGTTCCATACTGCAAAAACCAGGACTTAGCCTCAAGCTGAGACAGGGGGGTCACTGAGAAGTTAGACAGCCCATGTTCAAGGACTCTCAATTTGTCTCCCAATTCTTTTAACACATTTGCTCATAGTTTCAAAGATAGTTTATTGCACTCAGACTCCACAAGACTGACCACAGGCAGAAATTTATGGTAGTTGTAAGAGATCTGGGACTCCCCCTAAAACCACGCCTCACTTCCTGACACCGTTATAGTACCGTTCCTGACAACATTATGATGCTGTATTCATGTTTCTCACTTTAAAATAGGGTATTTGTTTTGCTCTAAGAAAACAGAATATTGAGTGGCAATTAGTGGGTCTGTGCTTTCCCAAAACCTTGCTTTCATTTTGGATATTTGGAAAAAAAGACAATCGAAAATGATAGCACAAGTTCCACTCTTGTCTGGCATATGATGCCATAGTGAGAGTAGCCCCTCTAGGCAGCTGCCTCATGGAAGAATGGCATAAAACTGCCTGCGGATCTAAGCTGTTAACACATGTGAATGTATATTGCATTAAACTCTGCAGCCACAGAGAAAACATCCAGAAAAGTCCAAACCCTGAGTTATTAGTTTATTTGATATAAAATTACTTTTTATAAAAAAATTACATTTGTAAAAAATTACAGTTTTAGCGTTTTCCTGTTTGCATGTGTTCATCTTACTAACTGTCCAAGAAAAGATGGTTCAGATGCTTCCGTAAAACTTGTTCTGTTTTTCTGAAACCCACATTCACGAGTGTAGTAGCACATAGTTGCTGTGTGTCGCCAAGTGTAACCAGCCCACTGGTACACAGTCAGGAAGGAAAACACCTGCTAAACCTGTATAATAGATAAAGCAAAAAATTCCTTCTGTTTTGTTGCAATTCCCTTTACCTGAAGAGCTGGAGATGCACAAATTAATAGGCTTTGGACTGGTAAAATCTTGCTAATGCATCAGGCAGACTCAGTCTCAAACATACTTTTTCTATTGATCACTACAAATAAATGTGAGCTTGTAGACTTTCCTCCAACAGAGGACTACTGCAGTAAAGTCAGAAACAAGTTACCATGGTGACCTATTGCACACAGGGAAAGTAAATTTCTCCGCAGTTAGTTTTGGAGCTTCCTGTAAGGCTATGTTGTCAACAAAACACGAGTCTTGAGACCAGTGTATGCTTCTCACTTCTTCATTGTGCAATGGAGAAAGAGAAGCATGTGTAGGATGGAAGACACCAAGGCATCTCAGTGAGACAACTGCATTTTGGTGTTGTACTCAGTGAGCCGTTGGTACCAGGCAAGCTGCAGCTGGCATTCAGGGCTTAAGCATCACAAATTATGCACCTATATGCTTGTTCTTGTCTCTCCTTCCTTTGTCTCACAACAAACACAATCACAGCATCTCACATTTTGCCAAGACTGCTTTTGTTTCTTCGTGTAGCTTTCAGTATCAAATTAAGAGGACTGAAATGTTCCATCTCTATTTCCTGGCCTCCACAGTTTACTCCATGGTATGTTCCAGCCTACATATAGCTTTCCCACTCGGTACCAAAATCTGGTGCTTCATTCAGTGGGCATCTTCTTTCTTCTCTCCACATTCACAGCCAGCTCTGGTTGTGGCAAGGACATAGGGAAGTGAGAACAAGAGGCACTTCTAGTTTCTTGGTGCTCAGTGTTCCTCTCTACCCAGGTGTTCTCCTAGCGCCAGCAGAGGCAGAACAAACCCCCACACCATGCCAAGAGGTGCTCCAAGTGCAGGATGAAGCTGCTGTGTTGTTATTGCTAACAGGCAGTGCAACCCCAGTGCTGTGCTCCCAGCTGCTCACCCACACCCCCTTCCGCTCCCAGCATGGAGGGAGAGCCTGAGGGCACCCCTGGCCCTCAGCCTGCACCTGGACATGGAGCCAGTGCCCACAGCTGCCGGGCTGTGTCCGTCTGGCCCATGGCTGGTGCCCCACCCTCCAAAGCCAGGGCTCTGCAGTGTAGGGCTCAGGCTGTTGTGTGGGGCCGTGCCCAAGGCCTGACAGGGCTCTGGGCACATCAGGGGCTACAAGTCCCCAAGGCTGGGGGCTGCTCCAGGCCACTTCCAGTGGAATCAGTTGTGGAATGGGTGCTGGGGGTGGCCCTTTGGGACACAGGAGCCTTCTGTGTCAGGGCCCTTGGTGATACAGAAGGTTGTGGTGCCCAGAGGCCTTTGTGACATGGCAGGGCCCCACCCTGCCAGACGGGTGTCTAAGGGGTGTAGAACCCTGGCGTGCCCAGTGTCAGGAGAGCAGCTGTCTCAGGACAAAGCAGCTCCCGGCATCCCTCTGCGATAGCAGACGTGTGAGATGGAGGAGAACCAGGCCAGCCCCGTCTCCCAGCCAGCCAGCCCCTCTCCCAGCTGGCCACAAGAGCAACAACTTTCTGACTGGGAAGAATACAGCGAGGCAGGCCTGTGTTCCTTCGGAGGTGTTGAAGGCTACAAAGAACCATCTGACTGGGAAGAATCTATCGTCCAAGAGCTTTCTGTAGAGGAAGACTCCGTGTGCCAAGACTTCTCCAAAGGGAATGGTAACACACCATCTGTCCAGTCCAACTGGGAAGATGATAGTGACAATGAGCTCGCTCGGGACAACTGGGAACACGTGAGTGTCCAGAGCCCTGGGGTCAAGCCCTTGCTGCGGGAGGAGGATGACTGGGATGAACTGAGTGTCCTCGAGCTGTCTGAACAAGAAGACAGGCAGCAAAGACTGGGACATTTTGCAGAGGATGGGCTCCTAGTTGCTGCGCCTCGGGAGGCCTGGGTTGAGCACCAGGCATGTGAGCCATGCCCTCAAGTGCCCTTCAGTGCCTGGCCTCCCCACCGCCCAGTCCCTGCCCTGCAGAGCTGCTCCAGCTCCTCGTCTTCCCAGCTGTCAGCCAAGGGTCCCCCCAAGAAGCGTCCATCCCGCGCCAGGCGCGTGCTGCGGGCGGTGATCAACCTGTTCTGCTGCCCTTGGCCCTGCATGCCCTCAGAGCCCGAGGACTGACGCCCGCTGCCAGCGCCAGCCCCGCAGAGCCTGGATGGCACAGCCCAGCATCCTGAGGGAGCCGCACCGTCTGCCTGTGCCTGGAAACAGTAGAAAAGAAGAAGAAGAAGAATAGGACATAGGACATAGGACATAGAATAAGAATAAGAAGAAATAGCAGCAGTAAATATTATTAATAGGACAAAAAAGAACCATAAGAATAATAAGTTAGAATAATAAAAACAAGAGTACGAGGAAGAAGATTAGGAAGTAGAAGAAATAGTAGTAGAAAAGGAGAAGGAGGAGAAGAAGAAGATGAAGATGATGAAGATGATGATGAGGAAGAAATAACGGACAGTTTCCGGCAGCTGATGCCCATCTGTGAAAATGACTGCCAATATACCTTCTGCTATGCGCTCCCTGGCAGGGATGGCTGATAAAGCCACCATTCCTGTAGCTAACTTTTCAAGGTCAGTCTCTCTCTTCAAGTCTGTCTCTGCTATAACAGACCGTGGATGTCTGCAGCCTTTCTAAGGACAAGATGGGTTGACAAATACCCCAGAGCATTTCCATCAAAGCGCTCCAGCTGACATGCCAAATTCCTGCCAGTACACCTCCCACATGCTTCAGCCAAGGTGCTGGGATGGGAGCTGTGTACATGAATTCTGCAGTGACCCTCGCCTTTCAGTTAAGAAGGGAACATCATTCTTTGTCTCCTCTGCTTCTGCCACTTCTCAATCCCCTTCCATAAGGTCAATAATAAAAATTCATGAAAACTGACATTTTATTTCTCCTTTTCGATGATGGAGGCATTTTCTGAGGAATGCTGAGGAGTTTGAATTTCCTGTTTTAGACTTATCTGAGGGTTTGGTCAGGAACAGGTTCACTTTTCACTCCCACAGATCATTGCAATAACAACTGCCCCTTTTTGATCTTGCTGAGCTCCTCTCACTTAACATATTTAACCACACCAGATAGCAACAAGGAGCTTTCGCATCAAAATAAATTCTGTTGTTCTTCAACTTTCAGCAGTCCCACAGCAGAGGGGTCGTCTGAGAGAGCAGGCAAGGTACTCAGTAGTTCGATGCCTTCTGTCTCTAGAGCAGCTATGCCAAAAACCCAGCGGTATCTTTTTGGGTCTTTGAAATACTCATTTCTGAGATAGTTTAGACCCAAAATGCGTGGGGCCTCTGGACCAGTCCCAATGGGGTGCTTGTGCCATTCGTTCCCGGTTAGACTTACTTCAGCTTCCAGTTCAGTCAGCTCCTGGGATCCTCCTGTCACTCCAGAAACGGATTCTGCTCTCACATACCTTGACGACATCAGGGTACACTGAGCACTGGTATCAACCAGAGCCGTATATCTTTGTGGGTCAGATGTCGCAGTCCATCGGATCCACACAGTCCAGTAGATCTGGTTGTCTCTTTCCTTTACCTGGCTAGAGGCAGGGCCCCCCTATTCCTGGTCATGGCATACATTGCTCTCTTCCTGTAAATATTTTTCTGAGGTTCTTTCAAGAGGATTAGTCATATCATCATTTCTGTACCGTCTGGAGTTCTGTGCACGAGAGACCGGAGCAACACTGATTCTAGATGGGCTCTTTGTGGTAGGTGTTTCTCTTTTCAGTTCACGTACCCGGGCTGCTAAGGAGGAGCTGGGTTTTCTATCCCACTTCCTCATGTCTTCTCCATGCTCCCGAAGAAAAGACCAGATGTTACCTTGTGGTGTGTATCCTCTCTCCCTGGCTGGGGGACGCCTGCTCCTAGTGGCAGAGACTCTCATCGGCTGTGCTGAGATATGGTAAATTTCTTCTTTAAGTTATTTTTTCAGTTTCTGATGGCCTTCTTCAATCAAGCTCTGGACCTGCTCAGCCAGTCTTGTTTCCACAGACGAGTCATGGGTACGAAGTGGGGCACAGTGACAGTGTCTTCGTAAATTCTTAGTTTAATAGCCAAGACACCTACCCTGTCCTCACCTTCCCTCCATTGCAGTGTTGCCAGGTCACGTGAGTACATCTCTGGTCCAAGCCGTGCAAATCTCAACCACATCTGTGATGTGCACTGGACACCATCTGGGTTTTTAGGAAATCTCTCATCTTCTGAAAAAATGATCTCCAACACAGCCAATTCCCTCAGGCATCGGATACCTTGTTCTATTGTGTTCCACTTTCCTTGGTGCACTTGGAAGTTTTCTTTACAAAGGTATCTATCCTTCACACTTGTTAGCAGTCGCTGCCAGAGGCTGAGAGGTTCTTGGGTTTTTTCGATCCCCTGTGGTCAGTGACCACATCCCGGGACAGCGATCCCAGTTGTTTGGCCTCACTTCTATCCAGAATGGTGTCATTGGCTGCAGCGTCCCAGATGCGGGGCAGCCAGGTCAGGATGGACTCGTTGGTCTGGCGGGTGAATTCCCTTCGCAGGTCACGCAGCTCACCCAGAGATAGAGAGCGAGTGGTGATTTCTGGCTCTGTCTTTTCTGCTGGGTGTGAAGGTCCTGCTGCACTCTCATCAGTCACTATGCGAACCGATTTGGTCCTGGATTTCTTCCTCTTAACAGGGGCAACTGCTACTGGTTTAGGCTGTTCTGGTTCAGTGACGGTTTGCGTGGAGATGCTGATGGCACCTTTGGTCCCCTTCTCCTCCGTGACAGTCTGCATTGATGTGGACACTGTTGCCTCACTTTTGGCTTCTTTTTCCTCCGTGACGGTCTGTGTAGATGAGGACACTGTTGCCTTGAATTTGCTTCCTTTCGCCTCTGTGACACTCTGTGTAGACACTGATGCTGTTGCTCTGCTTCTTTTTCCCTCTTCCTCTTCCTTCAGAACACGCTGTATCACACCATGTATTGTTTTGATTCTAAGCATTGGTGCGGGCCGTGCAGAGAAGACAAAGTAGGACTAACAACAACATCATGCTGTCCTTGGCATGCAGAGGGTACTCCACATTTTCAAAACCTGCTGTGTCATGCCTGAAAAGCTGGAAAAAATCATTCTTTACCCCTCCCCACAGGGGCTGGGTGAGACTGTTGAGGCCCAAGATGTAGGTAGCATCCTAGACCAGAACAAGAAAACAAAACTGGGCATATATTCTGAATGCTGTTCATTGCCTCAGAGTTTATCAAGCAATGGACAAAAGAGACCAAGAAAACAATTTTAGTACCATACCCTGGTCTATGCAGGAGCATAGAGACCAGCAGATAGTGCCCCAGGTGTGGAAATATACAGAGAGATAGGTATAAGACACATGTAAGCATGTTGAGGATCATAGCGAACAGGTGTCTTCTTCAATACTAAATTGTAATTCTGACTTTTCTCAGTGCCTCCTGCCCCACGCTGGGCACCAGAAAATGTAGTGGTTTGAAAGCAAAACAAATGAGAGGCTCTAAGTCAGAGAAACAATTTAATAGGAAGAAAGGAAAGAAAGTAAAATAAAATAGAGGCAATGATACAAAAGACCACTGACAGAGTCAGAATACAACTTGAGCAGAGTGATGGAAGCAGTCCAGATGAGGTGGTCTTCCTGAAGCAGTGATCCTGTAGAAAGACCCGGCAGCTGGGGTTCTCTGGGAATTCAGTGGGTAAGCCCCCTTCTGGTGTTCAGAATCTCATATCCAGGCTGGAATGCTTGGTTTTTCTCTCTGCGTGGAGCATCTCACAATGGGATGGTGAGTCACGTGATAAGGCCTGATGGGCCCATTAACAGGAGATGGTCCAGGAGGGGGTTATTTGTGAGTCTTGTGGCAAAGGTGCTGATGGGCCCATTAACAGAAGGTAATCCAGAGTGGAGGAGGCAGGGAGCACTGCCTCATCTGGTTTCAACCGTTCGTGAGGATGGTGATAGAATATACTTCAACTCAGGACAACTAATCAGAAAATATACTGAGCTAGCTGACAGAGATCTGTTGGGTTTGGGTTTTGTTCTTGTTGCTGTTGCTTGTTTGCTTGAGGGTTTGGGGTTTTTTTCTGCAATACTTGTGAATTGAAACTTCTTTGCTGTACAGAAGGAGATGAGGTGTATCTTGTACAAGGAAGTTCCCAGAGTCTGGGCTTTGTTCCCCACTCAGATGGACAAGGCTGGACACACTGAGACCACTGGGAGGGATCTGCACTGAATGATCCGGCTCTGCAGCTGGAAGCCATAGGAACACATTCCGTAAGGGCACGGAAGTCCTCTTGCTGCGCTGTACCTGGGAGCCAAGGTAGCACATGTGGGGTGTGCAGGTACATCCATGCAAACCATCCTGGCTGTAGTTCCATACTGCAAAAACCAGGACTTAGCCTCAAGCTGAGACAGGGGGGTCACTGAGAAGTTAGACAGCCCATGTTCAAGGACTCTCAATTTGTCTCCCAATTCTTTTAACACATTTGCTCATAGTTTCAAAGATAGTTTATTGCACTCAGACTCCACAAGACTGACCACAGGCAGAAATTTATGGTAGTTGTAAGAGATCTGGGACTCCCCCTAAAACCACGCCTCACTTCCTGACACCGTTATAGTACCGTTCCTGACAACATTATGATGCTGTATTCATGTTTCTCACTTTAAAATAGTGTATTTGTTTTGCTCTAAGAAAACAGAATATTGAGTGGCAATTAGTGGGTCTGTGCTTTCCCAAAACCTTGCTTTCATTTTGGATATTTGGAAAAAAAGACAATCGAAAATGATAGCACAAGTTCCACTCTTGTCTGGCATATGATGCCATAGTGAGAGTAGCCCCTCTAGGCAGCTGCCTCATGGAAGAATGGCATAAAACTGCCTGCGGATCTAAGCTGTTAACACATGTGAATGTATATTGCATTAAACTCTGCAGCCACAGAGAAAACATCCAGAAAAGTCCAAACCCTGAGTTATTAGTTTATTTGATATAAAATTACTTTTTATAAAAAAATTACATTTGTAAAAAATTACAGTTTTAGCGTTTTCCTGTTTGCATGTGTTCATCTTACTAACTGTCCAAGAAAAGATGGTTCAGATGCTTCCGTAAAACTTGTTCTGTTTTTCTGAAACCCACATTCACGAGTGTAGTAGCACATAGTTGCTGTGTGTCGCCAAGTGTAACCAGCCCACTGGTACACAGTCAGGAAGGAAAACACCTGCTAAACCTGTATAATAGATAAAGCAAAAAATTCCTTCTGTTTTGTTGCAATTCCCTTTACCTGAAGAGCTGGAGATGCACAAATTAATAGGCTTTGGACTGGTAAAATCTTGCTAATGCATCAGGCAGACTCAGTCTCAAACATACTTTTTCTATTGATCACTACAAATAAATGTGAGCTTGTAGACTTTCCTCCAACAGAGGACTACTGCAGTAAAGTCAGAAACAAGTTACCATGGTGACCTATTGCACACAGGGAAAGTAAATTTCTCCGCAGTTAGTTTTGGAGCTTCCTGTAAGGCTATGTTGTCAACAAAACACGAGTCTTGAGACCAGTGTATGCTTCTCACTTCTTCATTGTGCAATGGAGAAAGAGAAGCATGTGTAGGATGGAAGACACCAAGGCATCTCAGTGAGACAACTGCATTTTGGTGTTGTACTCAGTGAGCCGTTGGTACCAGCCAAGCTGCAGCTGGCATTCAGGGCTTAAGCATCACAAATTATGCACCTATATGCTTGTTCTTGTCTCTCCTTCCTTTGTCTCACAACAAACACAATCACAGCATCTCACATTTTGCCAAGACTGCTTTTGTTTCTTCGTGTAGCTTTCAGTATCAAATTAAGAGGACTGAAATGTTCCATCTCTATTTCCTGGCCTCCACAGTTTACTCCATGGTATGTTCCAGCCTACATATAGCTTTCCCACTCGGTACCAAAATCTGGTGCTTCATTCAGTGGGCATCTTCTTTCTTCTCTCCACATTCACAGCCAGCTCTGGTTGTGGCAAGGACATAGGGAAGTGAGAACAAGAGGCACTTCTAGTTTCTTGGTGCTCAGTGTTCCTCTCTACCCAGGTGTTCTCCTAGCGCCAGCAGAGGCAGAACAAACCCCCACACCATGCCAAGAGGTGCTCCAAGTGCAGGATGAAGCTGCTGTGTTGTTATTGCTAACAGGCAGTGCAACCCCAGTGCTGTGCTCCCAGCTGCTCACCCACACCCCCTTCCGCTCCCAGCATGGAGGGAGAGCCTGAGGGCACCCCTGGCCCTCAGCCTGCACCTGGACATGGAGCCAGTGCCCACAGCTGCCGGGCTGTGTCCGTCTGGCCCATGGCTGGTGCCCCACCCTCCAAAGCCAGGGCTCTGCAGTGTAGGGCTCAGGCTGTTGTGTGGGGCCGTGCCCAAGGCCTGACAGGGCTCTGGGCACATCAGGGGCTACAAGTCCCCAAGGCTGGGGGCTGCTCCAGGCCACTTCCAGTGGAATCAGTTGTGGAATGGGTGCTGGGGGTGGCCCTTTGGGACACAGGAGCCTTCTGTGTCAGGGCCCTTGGTGATACAGAAGGTTGTGGTGCCCAGAGGCCTTTGTGACATGGCAGGGCCCCACCCTGCCAGACGGGTGTCTAAGGGGTGTAGAACCCTGGTGTGCCCAGTGTCAGGAGAGCAGCTGTCTCAGGACAAAGCAGCTCCCGGCATCCCTCTGCGATAGCAGACGTGTGAGATGGAGGAGAACCAGGCCAGCCCCGTCTCCCAGCCAGCCAGCCCCTCTCCCAGCTGGCCACAAGAGCAACAACTTTCTGACTGGGAAGAATACAGCGAGGCAGGCCTGTGTTCCTTCGGAGGTGTTGAAGGCTACAAAGAACCATCTGACTGGGAAGAATCTATCGTCCAAGAGCTTTCTGTAGAGGAAGACTCCGTGTGCCAAGACTTCTCCAAAGGGAATGGTAACACACCATCTGTCCAGTCCAACTGGGAAGATGATAGTGACAATGAGCTCGCTCGGGACAACTGGGAACACGTGAGTGTCCAGAGCCCTGGGGTCAAGCCCTTGCTGCGGGAGGAGGATGACTGGGATGAACTGAGTGTCCTCGAGCTGTCTGAACAAGAAGACAGGCAGCAAAGACTGGGACATTTTGCAGAGGATGGGCTCCTAGTTGCTGCGCCTCGGGAGGCCTGGGTTGAGCACCAGGCATGTGAGCCATGCCCTCAAGTGCCCTTCAGTGCCTGGCCTCCCCACCGCCCAGTCCCTGCCCTGCAGAGCTGCTCCAGCTCCTCGTCTTCCCAGCTGTCAGCCAAGGGTCCCCCCAAGAAGCGTCCATCCCGCGCCAGGCGCGTGCTGCGGGCGGTGATCAACCTGTTCTGCTGCCCTTGGCCCTGCATGCCCTCAGAGCCCGAGGACTGACGCCCGCTGCCAGCGCCAGCCCCGCAGAGCCTGGATGGCACAGCCCAGCATCCTGAGGGAGCCGCACCGTCTGCCTGTGCCTGGAAACAATAGAAAAGAAGAAGAAGAAGAATAGGACATAGGACATAGGACATAGAATAAGAATAAGAAGAAATAGCAGCAGTAAATATTATTAATAGGACAAAAAAGAACCATAAGAATAATAAGTTAGAATAATAAAAACAAGAGTACGAGGAAGAAGATTAGGAAGTAGAAGAAATAGTAGTAGAAAAGGAGAAGGAGGAGAAGAAGAAGATGAAGATGATGAAGATGATGATGAGGAAGAAATAACGGACAGTTTCCGGCAGCTGATGCCCATCTGTGAAAATGACTGCCAATATACCTTCTGCTATGCGCTCCCTGGCAGGGATGGCTGATAAAGCCACCATTCCTGTAGCTAACTTTTCAAGGTCAGTCTCTCTCTTCAAGTCTGTCTCTGCTATAACAGACCGTGGATGTCTGCAGCCTTTCTAAGGACAAGATGGGTTGACAAATACCCCAGAGCATTTCCATCAAAGCGCTCCAGCTGACATGCCAAATTCCTGCCAGTACACCTCCCACATGCTTCAGCCAAGGTGCTGGGATGGGAGCTGTGTACATGAATTCTGCAGTGACCCTCGCCTTTCAGTTAAGAAGGGAACATCATTCTTTGTCTCCTCTGCTTCTGCCACTTCTCAATCCCCTTCCATAAGGTCAATAATAAAAATTCATGAAAACTGACATTTTATTTCTCCTTTTCGATGATGGAGGCATTTTCTGAGGAATGCTGAGGAGTTTGAATTTCCTGTTTTAGACTTATCTGAGGGTTTGGTCAGGAACAGGTTCACTTTTCACTCCCACAGATCATTGCAATAACAACTGCCCCTTTTTGATCTTGCTGAGCTCCTCTCACTTAACATATTTAACCACACCAGATAGCAACAAGGAGCTTTCGCATCAAAATAAATTCTGTTGTTCTTCAACTTTCAGCAGTCCCACAGCAGAGGGGTCGTCTGAGAGAGCAGGCAAGGTACTCAGTTGTTCGATGCCTTCTGTCTCTAGAGCAGCTATGCCAAAAACCCAGCGGTATCTTTTTGGGTCTTTGAAATACTCATTTCTGAGATAGTTTGTGCCCAAAATGCGTGGGGCCTCTGGACCAGTCCCAATGGGGTGTTTGTGCCATTCGTTCCCGGTTAGACTTACTTCAGCTTCCAGTTCAGTCAGCTCCTGGGATCCTCCTGTCACTCCAGAAACGGATTCTGCTCTCACATACCTTGACGGCATCAGGGTACACTGAGCACTGATATCAACCAGAGCCGTATATCTTTGTGGGTCAGATGTCGCAGTCCATCGGATCCACACAGTCCAGTAGATCTGGTTGTCTCTTTCCTTTACCTGGCTAGAGGCAGGGCCCCCCTATTCCTGGTCATGGCATACATTGCTCTCTTCCTGTAAATATTTTTCTGAGGTTCTTTCAAGAGGATTAGTCATATCATCATTTCTGTACCATCTGGAGTTCTGTGCACGAGAGACCGGAGCAACACTGATTCTAGATGGGCTCTTTGTGGTAGGTGTTTCTCTTTTCAGTTCACGTACCCGGGCTAAGGAGGAGCTGGGTTTTCTATCCCACTTCCTCATGTCTTCTCCATGCTCCCGAAGAAAAGACCAGATGTTACCTTGTGGTGTGTATCCTCTCTCCCTGGCTGGGAGACGCCTGCTCCTAGTGGCAGAGACTCTCATCGGCTGTGCTGAGATATGGTAAATTTCTTCTTTAAGTTCTTTTTTCAGTTTCTGATGGCCTTCTTCAATCAAGCTCTGGACCTGCTCAGCCAGTCTTGTTTCCACAGACGAGTCATGGGTACGAAGTGGGGCACAGTGACAGTGTCTTCGTAAATTCTTAGTTTAATAGCCAAGACACCTACCCTGTCCTCACCTTCCCTCCATTGCAGTGTTGCCAGGTCACGTGAGTACATCTCTGGTCCAAGCTGTGCAAATCTCAACCACATCTGTGATGTGCACTGGACACCATCTGGGTTTTTAGGAAATCTCTCATCTTCTGAAAAAATGATCTCCAACACAGCCAATTCCCTCAGGCATCGGATACCTTGTTCTATTGTGTTCCATTTTCCTTGGTGCACTTGGAAGTTTTCTTTACAAAGGTATCTATCCTTCACACTTTTTAGCAGTCGCTGCCAGAGGCTGAGAGGTTCTTGGGTTTTTTCGATCCCCTGTGGTCAGTGACCACATCCCGGGACAGCGACCCCAGTTGTTTGGCCTCACTTCTATCCAGAATGGTGTCATTGGCTGCAGCGTCCCAGATGCGGGGCAGCCAGGTCAGGATGGACTCGTTGGTCTGGCGGGTGAATTCCCTTCGCAGGTCACGCAGCTCACCCAGAGATAGAGAGCGAGTGGTGATTTCTGGCTCTGTCTTTTCTGCTGGGTGTGAAGGTCCTGCTGCACTCTCATCAGTCACTATGCGAACCGATTTGGTCCTGGATTTCTTCCTCTTAGCAGGGGCAACTGCTACTGGTTTAGGCTGTTCTGGTTCAGTGACGGTTTGCGTGGAGATGCTGATGGCACCTTTGGTCCCCTTCTCCTCCGTGACAGTCTGCATTGATGTGGACACTGTTGCCTCACTTTTGGCTTCTTTTTCCTCCGTGACGGTCTGTGTAGATGAGGACACTGTTGCCTTGAATTTGCTTCCTTTCGCCTCTGTGACACTCTGTGTAGACACTGATGCTGTTGCTCTGCTTCTTTTTCCCTCTTCCTCTTCCTTCAGAACATGCTGTATCACACCATGTATTGTTTTGATTCTAAGCATTGGTGCGGGCCGTGCAGAGAAGACAAAGTAGGACTAACAACAACATCATGCTGTCCTTGGCATGCAGAGGGTACTCCACATTTTCAAAACCTGCTGTGTCATGCCTGAAAAGCTGGAAAAAATCATTCTTTACCCCTCCCCACAGGGGCTGGGTGAGACTGTTGAGGCCCAAGATGTAGGTAGCATCCTAGACCAGAACAAGAAAACAAAACTGGGCATATATTCTGAATGCTGTTCATTGCCTCAGAGTTTATCAAGCAATGGACAAAAGAGACCAAGAAAGCAATTTTAGTACCATACCCTGGTCTATGCAGGAGCATAGAGACCAGCAGATAGTGCCCCAGGTGTGGAAATATACAGAGAGATAGGTATAAGACACATGTAAGCATGTTGAGGATCATAGCGAACAGGTGTCTTCTTCAATACTAAATTGTAATTCTGACTTTTCTCAGTGCCTCCTGCCCCACGCTGGGCACCAGAAAATGTAGTGGTTTGAAAGCAAAACAAATGAGAGGCTCTAAGTCAGAGAAACAATTTAATAGGAAGAAAGGAAAGAAAGTAAAATAAAATAGAGGCAATGATACAAAAGACCACTGACAGAGTCAGAATACAACTTGAGCAGAGTGATGGAAGCAGTCCAGATGAGGTGGTCTTCCTGAAGCAGTGATCCTGTAGAAAGACCCGGCAGCTGGGGTTCTCTGGGAATTCAGTGGGTAAGCCCCCTTCTGGTGTTCAGAATCTCATATCCAGGCTGGAATGCTTGGTTTTTCTCTCTGCGTGGAGCATCTCACAATGGGATGGTGAGTCACGTGATAAGGCCTGATGGGCCCATTAACAGGAGATGGTCCAGGAGGGGGTTATTTGTGAGTCTTGTGGCAAAGGTGCTGATGGGCCCATTAACAGAAGATAATCCAGAGTGGAGGAGGCAGGGAGCACTGCCTCATCTGGTTTCAACCGTTCGTGAGGATGGTGATAGAATATACTTCAACTCAGGACAACTAATCAGAAAATATACTGAGCTAGCTGACAGAGATCTGTTGGGTTTGGGCTTTGTTCTTGTTGCTGTTGCTTGTTTGCTTGAGGGTTTGGGGTTTTTTTCTGCAATACTTGTGAATTGAAACTTCTTTGCTGTACAGAAGGAGATGAGGTGTATCTTGTACAAGGAAGTTCCCAGAGTCTGGGCTTTGTTCCCCACTCAGATGGACAAGGCTGGACACACTGAGACCACTGGGAGGGATCTGCACTGAATGATCCGGCTCTGCAGCTGGAAGCCATAGGAACACATTCCGTAAGGGCACGGAAGTCCTCTTGCTGCGCTGTACCTGGGAGCCAAGGTAGCACATGTGGGGTGTGCAGGTACATCCATGCAAACCATCCTGGCTGTAGTTCCATACTGCAAAAACCAGGACTTAGCCTCAAGCTGAGACAGGGGGGTCACTGAGAAGTTAGACAGCCCATGTTCAAGGACTCTCAATTTGTCTCCCAATTATTTTAACACATTTGCTCATAGTTTCAAAGATAGTTTATTGCACTCAGACTCCACAAGACTGACCACAGGCAGAAATTTATGGTAGTTGTAAGAGATCTGGGACTCCCCCTAAAACCACGCCTCACTTCCTGACACCGTTATAGTACCGTTCCTGACAACATTATGATGCTGTATTCATGTTTCTCACTTTAAAATAGGGTATTTGTTTTGCTCTAAGAAAACAGAATATTGAGTGGCAATTAGTGGGTCTGTGCTTTCCCAAAACCTTGCTTTCATTTTGGATATTTGGAAAAAAAGACAATCGAAAATGATAGCACAAGTTCCACTCTTGTCTGGCATATGATGCCATAGTGAGAGTAGCCCCTCTAGGCAGCTGCCTCATGGAAGAATGGCATAAAACTGCCTGCGGATCTAAGCTGTTAACACATGTGAATGTATATTGCATTAAACTCTGCAGCCACAGAGAAAACATCCAGAAAAGTCCAAACCCTGAGTTATTAGTTTATTTGATATAAAATTACTTTTTATAAAAAAATTACATTTGTAAAAAATTACAGTTTTAGCGTTTTCCTGTTTGCATGTGTTCATCTTACTAACTGTCCAAGAAAAGATGGTTCAGATGCTTCCGTAAAACTTGTTCTGTTTTTCTGAAACCCACATTCACGAGTGTAGTAGCACATAGTTGCTGTGTGTCGCCAAGTGTAACCAGCCCACTGGTACACAGTCAGGAAGGAAAACACCTGCTAAACCTGTATAATAGATAAAGCAAAAAATTCCTTCTGTTTTGTTGCAATTCCCTTTACCTGAAGAGCTGGAGATGCACAAATTAATAGGCTTTGGACTGATAAAATCTTGCTAATGCATCAGGCAGACTCAGTCTCAAACATACTTTTTCTATTGATCACTACAAATAAATGTGAGCTTGTAGACTTTCCTCCAACAGAGGACTACTGCAGTAAAGTCAGAAACAAGTTACCATGGTGACCTATTGCACACAGGGAAAGTAAATTTCTCCGCAGTTAGTTTTGGAGCTTCCTGTAAGGCTATGTTGTCAACAAAACACGAGTCTTGAGACCGGTGTATGCTTCTCACTTCTTCATTGTGCAATGGAGAAAGAGAAGCATGTGTAGGATGGAAGACACCAAGGCATCTCAGTGAGACAACTGCATTTTGGTGTTGTACTCAGTGAGCCGTTGGTACCAGGCAAGCTGCAGCTGGCATTCAGGGCTTAAGCATCACAAATTATGCACCTATATGCTTGTTCTTGTCTCTCCTTCCTTTGTCTCACAACAAACACAATCACAGCATCTCACATTTTGCCAAGACTGCTTTTGTTTCTTCGTGTAGCTTTCAGTATCAAATTAAGAGGACTGAAATGTTCCATCTCTATTTCCTGGCCTCCACAGTTTACTCCATGGTATGTTCCAGCCTACATATAGCTTTCCCACTCGGTACCAAAATCTGGTGCTTCATTCAGTGGGCATCTTCTTTCTTCTCTCCACATTCACAGCCAGCTCTGGTTGTGGCAAGGACATAGGGAAGTGAGAACAAGAGGCACTTCTAGTTTCTTGGTGCTCAGTGTTCCTCTCTACCCAGGTGTTCTCCTAGCGCCAGCAGAGGCAGAACAAACCCCCACACCATGCCAAGAGGTGCTCCAAGTGCAGGATGAAGCTGCTGTGTTGTTATTGCTAACAGGCAGTGCAACCCCAGTGCTGTGCTCCCAGCTGCTCACACACACCCCCTTCCGCTCCCAGCATGGAGGGAGAGCCTGAGGGCACCCCTGGCCCTCAGCCTGCACCTGGACATGGAGCCAGTGCCCACAGCTGCCGGGCTGTGTCCGTCTGGCCCATGGCTGGTGCCCCACCCTCCAAAGCCAGGGCTCTGCAGTGTAGGGCTCAGGCTGTTGTGTGGGGCCGTGCCCAAGGCCTGACAGGGCTCTGGGCACATCAGGGGCTACAAGTCCCCAAGGCTGGGGGCTGCTCCAGGCCACTTCCAGTGGAATCAGTTGTGGAATGGGTGCTGGGGGTGGCCCTTTGGGACACAGGAGCCTTCTGTGTCAGGGCCCTTGGTGATACAGAAGGTTGTGGTGCCCAGAGGCCTTTGTGACATGGCAGGGCCCCACCCTGCCAGACGGGTGTCTAAGGGGTGTAGAACCCTGGCGTGCCCAGTGTCAGGAGAGCAGCTGTCTCAGGACAAAGCAGCTCCCGGCATCCCTCTGCGATAGCAGACGTGTGAGATGGAGGAGAACCAGGCCAGCCCCGTCTCCCAGCCAGCCAGCCCCTCTCCCAGCTGGCCACAAGAGCAACAACTTTCTGACTGGGAAGAATACAGCGAGGCAGGCCTGTGTTCCTTCGGAGGTGTTGAAGGCTACAAAGAACCATCTGACTGGGAAGAATCTATCGTCCAAGAGCTTTCTGTAGAGGAAGACTCCGTGTGCCAAGACTTCTCCAAAGGGAATGGTAACACACCATCTGTCCAGTCCAACTGGGAAGATGATAGTGACAATGAGCTCGCTCGGGACAACTGGGAACACGTGAGTGTCCAGAGCCCTGGGGTCAAGCCCTTGCTGCGGGAGGAGGATGACTGGGATGAACTGAGTGTCCTCGAGCTGTCTGAACAAGAAGACAGGCAGCAAAGACTGGGACATTTTGCAGAGGATGGGCTCCTAGTTGCTGCGCCTCGGGAGGCCTGGGTTGAGCACCAGGCATGTGAGCCATGCCCTCAAGTGCCCTTCAGTGCCTGGCCTCCCCACCGCCCAGTCCCTGCCCTGCAGAGCTGCTCCAGCTCCTCGTCTTCCCAGCTGTCAGCCAAGGGTCCCCCCAAGAAGCGTCCATCCCGCGCCAGGCGCGTGCTGCGGGCGGTGATCAACCTGTTCTGCTGCCCTTGGCCCTGCATGCCCTCAGAGCCCGAGGACTGACGCCCGCTGCCAGCGCCAGCCCCGCAGAGCCTGGATGGCACAGCCCAGCATCCTGAGGGAGCCGCACCGTCTGCCTGTGCCTGGAAACAATAGAAAAGAAGAAGAAGAAGAATAGGACATAGGACATAGGACATAGAATAAGAATAAGAAGAAATAGCAGCAGTAAATATTATTAATAGGACAAAAAAGAACCATAAGAATAATAAGTTAGAATAATAAAAACAAGAGTACGAGGAAGAAGATTAGGAAGTAGAAGAAATAGTAGTAGAAAAGGAGAAGGAGGAGAAGAAGAAGATGAAGATGATGAAGAGGAAGAAATAACGGACAGTTTCCGGCAGCTGATGCCCATCTGTGAAAATGACTGCCAATATACCTTCTGCTATGCGCTCCCTGGCAGGGATGGCTGATAAAGCCACCATTCCTGTAGCTAACTTTTCAAGGTCAGTCTCTCTCTTCAAGTCTGTCTCTGCTATAACAGACCGTGGATGTCTGCAGCCTTTCTAAGGACAAGATGGGTTGACAAATACCCCAGAGCATTTCCATCAAAGCGCTCCAGCTGACATGCCAAATTCCTGCCAGTACACCTCCCACATGCTTCAGCCAAGGTGCTGGGATGGGAGCTGTGTACATGAATTCTGCAGTGACCCTCGCCTTTCAGTTAAGAAGGGAACATCATTCTTTGTCTCCTCTGCTTCTGCCACTTCTCAATCCCCTTCCATAAGGTCAATAATAAAAATTCATGAAAACTGACATTTTATTTCTCCTTTTCGATGATGGAGGCATTTTCTGAGGAATGCTGAGGAGTTTGAATTTCCTGTTTTAGACTTATCTGAGGGTTTGGTCAGGAACAGGTTCACTTTTCACTCCCACAGATCATTGCAATAACAACTGCCCCTTTTTGATCTTGCTGAGCTCCTCTCACTTAACATATTTAACCACACCAGATAGCAACAAGGAGCTTTCGCATCAAAATAAATTCTGTTGTTCTTCAACTTTCAGCAGTCCCACAGCAGAGGGGTCGTCTGAGAGAGCAGGCAAGGTACTCAGTTGTTTGATGCCTTCTGTCTCTAGAGCAGCTATGCCAAAAACCCAGCGGTATCTTTTTGGGTCTTTGAAATACTCATTTCTGAGATAGTTTAGACCCAAAATGCGTGGGGCCTCTGGAGCAGTCCCAATGGGGTGCTTGTGCCATTCGTTCCCGGTTAGACTTACTTCAGCTTCCAGTTCAGTCAGCTCCTGGGATCCTCCTGTCACTCCAGAAACGGATTCTGCTCTCACATACCTTGACGACATCAGGGTACACTGAGCACTGGTATCAACCAGAGCCGTATATCTTTGTGGGTCAGATGTCGCAGTCCATCGGATCCACACAGTCCAGTAGATCTGGTTGTCTCTTTCCTTTACCTGGCTAGAGGCAGGGCCCCCCTATTCCTGGTCATGGCATACATTGCTCTCTTCCTGTAAATATTTTTCTGAGGTTCTTTCAAGAGGATTAGTCATATCATCATTTCTGTACCGTCTGGAGTTCTGTGCACGAGAGACCGGAGCAACACTGATTCTAGATGGGCTCTTTGTGGTAGGTGTTTCTCTTTTCAGTTCACGTACCCGGGCTGCTAAGGAGGAGCTGGGTTTTCTATCCCACTTCCTCATGTCTTCTCCATGCTCCCGAAGAAAAGACCAGATGTTACCTTGTGGTGTGTATCCTCTCTCCCTGGCTGGGGGACGCCTGCTCCTAGTGGCAGAGACTCTCATCGGCTGTGCTGAGATATGGTAAATTTCTTCTTTAAGTTCTTTTTTCAGTTTCTGATGGCCTTCTTCAATCAAGCTCTGGACCTGCTCAGCCAGTCTTGTTTCCACAGACGAGTCATGGGTACGAAGTGGGGCACAGTGACAGTGTCTTCGTAAATTCTTAGTTTAATAGCCAAGACACCTACCCTGTCCTCACCTTCCCTCCATTGCAGTGTTGCCAGGTCACGTGAGTACATCTCTGGTCCAAGCCGTGCAAATCTCAACCACATCTGTGATGTGCACTGGACACCATCTGGGTTTTTAGGAAATCTCTCATCTTCTGAAAAAATGATCTCCAACACAGCCAATTCCCTCAGGCATCAGATACCTTGTTCTATTGTGTTCCACTTTCCTTGGTGCACTTGGAAGTTTTCTTTACAAAGGTATCTATCCTTCACACTTGTTAGCAGTCGCTGCCAGAGGCTGAGAGGTTCTTGGGTTTTTTCGATCCCCTGTGGTCAGTGACCACATCCCGGGACAGCGATCCCAGTTGTTTGGCCTCACTTCTATCCAGAATGGTGTCATTGGCTGCAGCGTCCCAGATGCGGGGCAGCCAGGTCAGGATGGACTCGTTGGTCTGGCGGGTGAATTCCCTTCGCAGGTCACGCAGCTCACCCAGAGATAGAGAGCGAGTGGTGATTTCTGGCTCTGTCTTTTCTGCTGGGTGTGAAGGTCCTGCTGCACTCTCATCAGTCACTATGCGAACCGATTTGGTCCTGGATTTCTTCCTCTTAGCAGGGGCAACTGCTACTGGTTTAGGCTGTTCTGGTTCAGTGACGGTTTGCGTGGAGATGCTGATGGCACCTTTGGTCCCCTTCTCCTCCGTGACAGTCTGCATTGATGTGGACACTGTTGCCTCACTTTTGGCTTCTTTTTCCTCCGTGACGGTCTGTGTAGATGAGGACACTGTTGCCTTGAATTTGCTTCCTTTCGCCTCTGTGACACTCTGTGTAGACACTGATGCTGTTGCTCTGCTTCTTTTTCCCTCTTCCTCTTCCTTCAGAACACGCTGTATCACACCATGTATTGTTTTGATTCTAAGCATTGGTGCGGGCCGTGCAGAGAAGACAAAGTAGGACTAACAACAACATCATGCTGTCCTTGGCATGCAGAGGGTACTCCACATTTTCAAAACCTGCTGTGTCATGCCTGAAAAGCTGGAAAAAATCATTCTTTACCCCTCCCCACAGGGGCTGGGTGAGACTGTTGAGGCCCAAGATGTAGGTAGCATCCTAGACCAGAACAAGAAAACAAAACTGGGCATATATTCTGAATGCTGTTCATTGCCTCAGAGTTTATCAAGCAATGGACAAAAGAGACCAAGAAAGCAATTTTAGTACCATACCCTGGTCTATGCAGGAGCATAGAGACCAGCAGATAGTGCCCCAGCTGTGGAAATATACAGAGAGATAGGTATAAGACACATGTAAGCATGTTGAGGATCATAGCGAACAGGTGTCTTCTTCAATACTAAATTGTAATTCTGACTTTTCTCAGTGCCTCCTGCCCCACGCTGGGCACCAGAAAATGTAGTGGTTTGAAAGCAAAACAAATGAGAGGCTCTAAGTCAGAGAAACAATTTAATAGGAAGAAAGGAAAGAAAGTAAAATAAAATAGAGGCAATGATACAAAAGACCACTGACAGAGTCAGAATACAACTTGAGCAGAGTGATGGAAGCAGTCCAGATGAGGTGGTCTTCCTGAAGCAGTGATCCTGTAGAAAGACCCGGCAGCTGGGGTTCTCTGGGAATTCAGTGGGTAAGCCCCCTTCTGGTGTTCAGAATCTCATATCCAGGCTGGAATGCTTGGTTTTTCTCTCTGCGTGGAGCATCTCACAATGGGATGGTGAGTCACGTGATAAGGCCTGATGGGCCCATTAACAGGAGATGGTCCAGGAGGGGTTTATTTGTGAGTCTTGTGGCAAAGGTGCTGATGGGCCCATTAACAGAAGATAATCCAGAGTGGAGGAGGCAGGGAGCACTGCCTCATCTGGTTTCAACCGTTCGTGAGGATGGTGATAGAATATACTTCAACTCAGGACAACTAATCAGAAAATATACTGAGCTAGCTGACAGAGATCTGTTGGGTTTGGGCTTTGTTCTTGTTGCTGTTGCTTGTTTGCTTGAGGGTTTGGGGTTTTTTTCTGCAATACTTGTGAATTGAAACTTCTTTGCTGTACAGAAGGAGATGAGGTGTATCTTGTACAAGGAAGTTCCCAGAGTCTGGGCTTTGTTCCCCACTCAGACGGACAAGGCTGGACACACTGAGACCACTGGGAGGGATCTGCACTGAATGATCCGGCTCTGCAGCTGGAAGCCATAGGAACACATTCCGTAAGGGCACGGAAGTCCTCTTGCTGCGCTGTACCTGGGAGCCAAGGTAGCACATGTGGGGTGTGCAGGTACATCCATGCAAACCATCCTGGCTGTAGTTCCATACTGCAAAAACCAGGACTTAGCCTCAAGCTGAGACAGGGGGGTCACTGAGAAGTTAGACAGCCCATGTTCAAGGACTCTCAATTTGTCTCCCAATTCTTTTAACACATTTGCTCATAGTTTCAAAGATAGTTTATTGCACTCAGACTCCACAAGACTGACCACAGGCAGAAATTTATGGTAGTTGTAAGAGATCTGGGACTCCCCCTAAAACCACGCCTCACTTCCTGACACCGTTATAGTACCGTTCCTGACAACATTATGATGCTGTATTCATGTTTCTCACTTTAAAATAGGGTATTTGTTTTGCTCTAAGAAAACAGAATATTGAGTGGCAATTAGTGGGTCTGTGCTTTCCCAAAACCTTGCTTTCATTTTGGATATTTGGAAAAAAAGACAATCGAAAATGATAGCACAAGTTCCACTCTTGTCTGGCATATGATGCCATAGTGAGAGTAGCCCCTCTAGGCAGCTGCCTCATGGAAGAATGGCATAAAACTGCCTGCGGATCTAAGCTGTTAACACATGTGAATGTATATTGCATTAAACTCTGCAGCCACAGAGAAAACATCCAGAAAAGTCCAAACCCTGAGTTATTAGTTTATTTGATATAAAATTACTTTTTATAAAAAAATTACATTTGTAAAAAATTACAGTTTTAGCGTTTTCCTGTTTGCATGTGTTCATCTTACTAACTGTCCAAGAAAAGATGGTTCAGATGCTTCCGTAAAACTTGTTCTGTTTTTCTGAAACCCACATTCACGAGTGTAGTAGCACATAGTTGCTGTGTGTCGCCAAGTGTAACCAGCCCACTGGTACACAGTCAGGAAGGAAAACACCTGCTAAACCTGTATAATAGATAAAGCAAAAAATTCCTTCTGTTTTGTTGCAATTCCCTTTACCTGAAGAGCTGGAGATGCACAAATTAATAGGCTTTGGACTGATAAAATCTTGCTAATGCATCAGGCAGACTCAGTCTCAAACATACTTTTTCTATTGATCACTACAAATAAATGTGAGCTTGTAGACTTTCCTCCAACAGAGGACTACTGCAGTAAAGTCAGAAACAAGTTACCATGGTGACCTATTGCACACAGGGAAAGTAAATTTCTCCGCAGTTAGTTTTGGAGCTTCCTGTAAGGCTATGTTGTCAACAAAACACGAGTCTTGAGACCGGTGTATGCTTCTCACTTCTTCATTGTGCAATGGAGAAAGAGAAGCATGTGTAGGATGGAAGACACCAAGGCATCTCAGTGAGACAACTGCATTTTGGTGTTGTACTCAGTGAGCCGTTGGTACCAGGCAAGCTGCAGCTGGCATTCAGGGCTTAAGCATCACAAATTATGCACCTATATGCTTGTTCTTGTCTCTCCTTCCTTTGTCTCACAACAAACACAATCACAGCATCTCACATTTTGCCAAGACTGCTTTTGTTTCTTCGTGTAGCTTTCAGTATCAAATTAAGAGGACTGAAATGTTCCATCTCTATTTCCTGGCCTCCACAGTTTACTCCATGGTATGTTCCAGCCTACATATAGCTTTCCCACTCGGTACCAAAATCTGGTGCTTCATTCAGTGGGCATCTTCTTTCTTCTCTCCACATTCACAGCCAGCTCTGGTTGTGGCAAGGACATAGGGAAGTGAGAACAAGAGGCACTTCTAGTTTCTTGGTGCTCAGTGTTCCTCTCTACCCAGGTGTTCTCCTAGCGCCAGCAGAGGCAGAACAAACCCCCACACCATGCCAAGAGGTGCTCCAAGTGCAGGATGAAGCTGCTGTGTTGTTATTGCTAACAGGCAGTGCAA
This sequence comes from Chamaea fasciata, assembly GCF_029207755.1. NCBI lineage: Eukaryota > Metazoa > Chordata > Aves > Passeriformes > Sylviidae > Chamaea > Chamaea fasciata. The sequence continues at coordinate 99,182,329 of NW_027094087.1, read as the reverse complement.
CCCCAGTGCTGTGCTCCCAGCTGCTCACACACACCCCCTTCCGCTCCCAGCATGGAGGGAGAGCCTGAGGGCACCCCTGGCCCTCAGCCTGCACCTGGACATGGAGCCAGTGCCCACAGCTGCCGGGCTGTGTCCGTCTGGCCCATGGCTGGTGCCCCACCCTCCAAAGCCAGGGCTCTGCAGTGTAGGGCTCAGGCTGTTGTGTGGGGCCGTGCCCAAGGCCTGACAGGGCTCTGGGCACATCAGGGGCTACAAGTCCCCAAGGCTGGGGGCTGCTCCAGGCCACTTCCAGTGGAATCAGTTGTGGAATGGGTGCTGGGGGTGGCCCTTTGGGACACAGGAGCCTTCTGTGTCAGGGCCCTTGGTGATACAGAAGGTTGTGGTGCCCAGAGGCCTTTGTGACATGGCAGGGCCCCACCCTGCCAGACGGGTGTCTAAGGGGTGTAGAACCCTGGCGTGCCCAGTGTCAGGAGAGCAGCTGTCTCAGGACAAAGCAGCTCCCGGCATCCCTCTGCGATAGCAGACGTGTGAGATGGAGGAGAACCAGGCCAGCCCCGTCTCCCAGCCAGCCAGCCCCTCTCCCAGCTGGCCACAAGAGCAACAACTTTCTGACTGGGAAGAATACAGCGAGGCAGGCCTGTGTTCCTTCGGAGGTGTTGAAGGCTACAAAGAACCATCTGACTGGGAAGAATCTATCGTCCAAGAGCTTTCTGTAGAGGAAGACTCCGTGTGCCAAGACTTCTCCAAAGGGAATGGTAACACACCATCTGTCCAGTCCAACTGGGAAGATGATAGTGACAATGAGCTCGCTCGGGACAACTGGGAACACGTGAGTGTCCAGAGCCCTGGGGTCAAGCCCTTGCTGCGGGAGGAGGATGACTGGGATGAACTGAGTGTCCTCGAGCTGTCTGAACAAGAAGACAGGCAGCAAAGACTGGGACATTTTGCAGAGGATGGGCTCCTAGTTGCTGCGCCTCGGGAGGCCTGGGTTGAGCACCAGGCATGTGAGCCATGCCCTCAAGTGCCCTTCAGTGCCTGGCCTCCCCACCGCCCAGTCCCTGCCCTGCAGAGCTGCTCCAGCTCCTCGTCTTCCCAGCTGTCAGCCAAGGGTCCCCCCAAGAAGCGTCCATCCCGCGCCAGGCGCGTGCTGCGGGCGGTGATCAACCTGTTCTGCTGCCCTTGGCCCTGCATGCCCTCAGAGCCCGAGGACTGACGCCCGCTGCCAGCGCCAGCCCCGCAGAGCCTGGATGGCACAGCCCAGCATCCTGAGGGAGCCGCACCGTCTGCCTGTGCCTGGAAACAATAGAAAAGAAGAAGAAGAAGAATAGGACATAGGACATAGGACATAGAATAAGAATAAGAAGAAATAGCAGCAGTAAATATTATTAATAGGACAAAAAAGAACCATAAGAATAATAAGTTAGAATAATAAAAACAAGAGTACGAGGAAGAAGATTAGGAAGTAGAAGAAATAGTAGTAGAAAAGGAGAAGGAGGAGAAGAAGAAGATGAAGATGATGAAGAGGAAGAAATAACGGACAGTTTCCGGCAGCTGATGCCCATCTGTGAAAATGACTGCCAATATACCTTCTGCTATGCGCTCCCTGGCAGGGATGGCTGATAAAGCCACCATTCCTGTAGCTAACTTTTCAAGGTCAGTCTCTCTCTTCAAGTCTGTCTCTGCTATAACAGACCGTGGATGTCTGCAGCCTTTCTAAGGACAAGATGGGTTGACAAATACCCCAGAGCATTTCCATCAAAGCGCTCCAGCTGACATGCCAAATTCCTGCCAGTACACCTCCCACATGCTTCAGCCAAGGTGCTGGGATGGGAGCTGTGTACATGAATTCTGCAGTGACCCTCGCCTTTCAGTTAAGAAGGGAACATCATTCTTTGTCTCCTCTGCTTCTGCCACTTCTCAATCCCCTTCCATAAGGTCAATAATAAAAATTCATGAAAACTGACATTTTATTTCTCCTTTTCGATGATGGAGGCATTTTCTGAGGAATGCTGAGGAGTTTGAATTTCCTGTTTTAGACTTATCTGAGGGTTTGGTCAGGAACAGGTTCACTTTTCACTCCCACAGATCATTGCAATAACAACTGCCCCTTTTTGATCTTGCTGAGCTCCTCTCACTTAACATATTTAACCACACCAGATAGCAACAAGGAGCTTTCGCATCAAAATAAATTCTGTTGTTCTTCAACTTTCAGCAGTCCCACAGCAGAGGGGTCGTCTGAGAGAGCAGGCAAGGTACTCAGTTGTTTGATGCCTTCTGTCTCTAGAGCAGCTATGCCAAAAACCCAGCGGTATCTTTTTGGGTCTTTGAAATACTCATTTCTGAGATAGTTTAGACCCAAAATGCGTGGGGCCTCTGGACCAGTCCCAATGGGGTGCTTGTGCCATTCGTTCCCGGTTAGACTTACTTCAGCTTCCAGTTCAGTCAGCTCCTGGGATCCTCCTGTCACTCCAGAAACGGATTCTGCTCTCACATACCTTGACGACATCAGGGTACACTGAGCACTGGTATCAACCAGAGCCGTATATCTTTGTGGGTCAGATGTCGCAGTCCATCGGATCCACACAGTCCAGTAGATCTGGTTGTCTCTTTCCTTTACCTGGCTAGAGGCAGGGCCCCCCTATTCCTGGTCATGGCATACATTGCTCTCTTCCTGTAAATATTTTTCTGAGGTTCTTTCAAGAGGATTAGTCATATCATCATTTCTGTACCGTCTGGAGTTCTGTGCACGAGAGACCGGAGCAACACTGATTCTAGATGGGCTCTTTGTGGTAGGTGTTTCTCTTTTCAGTTCACGTACCCGGGCTGCTAAGGAGGAGCTGGGTTTTCTATCCCACTTCCTCATGTCTTCTCCATGCTCCCGAAGAAAAGACCAGATGTTACCTTGTGGTGTGTATCCTCTCTCCCTGGCTGGGGGACGCCTGCTCCTAGTGGCAGAGACTCTCATCGGCTGTGCTGAGATATGGTAAATTTCTTCTTTAAGTTCTTTTTTCAGTTTCTGATGGCCTTCTTCAATCAAGCTCTGGACCTGCTCAGCCAGTCTTGTTTCCACAGACGAGTCATGGGTACGAAGTGGGGCACAGTGACAGTGTCTTCGTAAATTCTTAGTTTAATAGCCAAGACACCTACCCTGTCCTCACCTTCCCTCCATTGCAGTGTTGCCAGGTCACGTGAGTACATCTCTGGTCCAAGCCGTGCAAATCTCAACCACATCTGTGATGTGCACTGGACACCATCTGGGTTTTTAGGAAATCTCTCATCTTCTGAAAAAATGATCTCCAACACAGCCAATTCCCTCAGGCATCGGATACCTTGTTCTATTGTGTTCCACTTTCCTTGGTGCACTTGGAAGTTTTCTTTACAAAGGTATCTATCCTTCACACTTGTTAGCAGTCGCTGCCAGAGGCTGAGAGGTTCTTGGGTTTTTTCGATCCCCTGTGGTCAGTGACCACATCCCGGGACAGCGATCCCAGTTGTTTGGCCTCACTTCTATCCAGAATGGTGTCATTGGCTGCAGCGTCCCAGATGCGGGGCAGCCAGGTCAGGATGGACTCGTTGGTCTGGCGGGTGAATTCCCTTCGCAGGTCACGCAGCTCACCCAGAGATAGAGAGCGAGTGGTGATTTCTGGCTCTGTCTTTTCTGCTGGGTGTGAAGGTCCTGCTGCACTCTCATCAGTCACTATGCGAACCGATTTGGTCCTGGATTTCTTCCTCTTAGCAGGGGCAACTGCTACTGGTTTAGGCTGTTCTGGTTCAGTGACGGTTTGCGTGGAGATGCTGATGGCACCTTTGGTCCCCTTCTCCTCCGTGACAGTCTGCATTGATGTGGACACTGTTGCCTCACTTTTGGCTTCTTTTTCCTCCGTGACGGTCTGTGTAGATGAGGACACTGTTGCCTTGAATTTGCTTCCTTTCGCCTCTGTGACACTCTGTGTAGACACTGATGCTGTTGCTCTGCTTCTTTTTCCCTCTTCCTCTTCCTTCAGAACACGCTGTATCACACCATGTATTGTTTTGATTCTAAGCATTGGTGCGGGCTGTGCAGAGAAGACAAAGTAGGACTAACAACAACATCATGCTGTCCTTGGCATGCAGAGGGTACTCCACATTTTCAAAACCTGCTGTGTCATGCCTGAAAAGCTGGAAAAAATCATTCTTTACCCCTCCCCACAGGGGCTGGGTGAGACTGTTGAGGCCCAAGATGTAGGTAGCATCCTAGACCAGAACAAGAAAACAAAACTGGGCATATATTCTGAATGCTGTTCATTGCCTCAGAGTTTATCAAGCAATGGACAAAAGAGACCAAGAAAGCAATTTTAGTACCATACCCTGGTCTATGCAGGAGCATAGAGACCAGCAGATAGTGCCCCAGCTGTGGAAATATACAGAGAGATAGGTATAAGACACATGTAAGCATGTTGAGGATCATAGCGAACAGGTGTCTTCTTCAATACTAAATTGTAATTCTGACTTTTCTCAGTGCCTCCTGCCCCACGCTGGGCACCAGAAAATGTAGTGGTTTGAAAGCAAAACAAATGAGAGGCTCTAAGTCAGAGAAACAATTTAATAGGAAGAAAGGAAAGAAAGTAAAATAAAATAGAGGCAATGATACAAAAGACCACTGACAGAGTCAGAATACAACTTGAGCAGAGTGATGGAAGCAGTCCAGATGAGGTGGTCTTCCTGAAGCAGTGATCCTGTAGAAAGACCCGGCAGCTGGGGTTCTCTGGGAATTCAGTGGGTAAGCCCCCTTCTGGTGTTCAGAATCTCATATCCAGGCTGGAATGCTTGGTTTTTCTCTCTGCGTGGAGCATCTCACAATGGGATGGTGAGTCACGTGATAAGGCCTGATGGGCCCATTAACAGGAGATGGTCCAGGAGGGGGTTATTTGTGAGTCTTGTGGCAAAGGTGCTGATGGGCCCATTAACAGAAGATAATCCAGAGTGGAGGAGGCAGGGAGCACTGCCTCATCTGGTTTCAACCGTTCGTGAGGATGGTGATAGAATATACTTCAACTCAGGACAACTAATCAGAAAATATACTGAGCTAGCTGACAGAGATCTGTTGGGTTTGGGTTTTGTTCTTGTTGCTGTTGCTTGTTTGCTTGAGGGTTTGGGGTTTTTTTCTGCAATACTTGTGAATTGAAACTTCTTTGCTGTACAGAAGGAGATGAGGTGTATCTTGTACAAGGAAGTTCCCAGAGTCTGGGCTTTGTTCCCCACTCAGATGGACAAGGCTGGACACACTGAGACCACTGGGAGGGATCTGCACTGAATGATCCGGCTCTGCAGCTGGAAGCCATAGGAACACATTCCGTAAGGGCACGGAAGTCCTCTTGCTGCGCTGTACCTGGGAGCCAAGGTAGCACATGTGGGGTGTGCAGGTACATCCATGCAAACCATCCTGGCTGTAGTTCCATACTGCAAAAACCAGGACTTAGCCTCAAGCTGAGACAGGGGGGTCACTGAGAAGTTAGACAGCCCATGTTCAAGGACTCTCAATTTGTCTCCCAATTCTTTTAACACATTTGCTCATAGTTTCAAAGATAGTTTATTGCACTCAGACTCCACAAGACTGACCACAGGCAGAAATTTATGGTAGTTGTAAGAGATCTGGGACTCCCCCTAAAACCACGCCTCACTTCCTGACACCGTTATAGTACCGTTCCTGACAACATTATGATGCTGTATTCATGTTTCTCACTTTAAAATAGGGTATTTGTTTTGCTCTAAGAAAACAGAATATTGAGTGGCAATTAGTGGGTCTGTGCTTTCCCAAAACCTTGCTTTCATTTTGGATATTTGGAAAAAAAGACAATCGAAAATGATAGCACAAGTTCCACTCTTGTCTGGCATATGATGCCATAGTGAGAGTAGCCCCTCTAGGCAGCTGCCTCATGGAAGAATGGCATAAAACTGCCTGCGGATCTAAGCTGTTAACACATGTGAATGTATATTGCATTAAACTCTGCAGCCACAGAGAAAACATCCAGAAAAGTCCAAACCCTGAGTTATTAGTTTATTTGATATAAAATTACTTTTTATAAAAAAATTACATTTGTAAAAAATTACAGTTTTAGCGTTTTCCTGTTTGCATGTGTTCATCTTACTAACTGTCCAAGAAAAGATGGTTCAGATGCTTCCGTAAAACTTGTTCTGTTTTTCTGAAACCCACATTCACGAGTGTAGTAGCACATAGTTGCTGTGTGTCGCCAAGTGTAACCAGCCCACTGGTACACAGTCAGGAAGGAAAACACCTGCTAAACCTGTATAATAGATAAAGCAAAAAATTCCTTCTGTTTTGTTGCAATTCCCTTTACCTGAAGAGCTGGAGATGCACAAATTAATAGGCTTTGGACTGGTAAAATCTTGCTAATGCATCAGGCAGACTCAGTCTCAAACATACTTTTTCTATTGATCACTACAAATAAATGTGAGCTTGTAGACTTTCCTCCAACAGAGGACTACTGCAGTAAAGTCAGAAACAAGTTACCATGGTGACCTATTGCACACAGGGAAAGTAAATTTCTCCGCAGTTAGTTTTGGAGCTTCCTGTAAGGCTATGTTGTCAACAAAACACGAGTCTTGAGACCGGTGTATGCTTCTCACTTCTTCATTGTGCAATGGAGAAAGAGAAGCATGTGTAGGATGGAAGACACCAAGGCATCTCAGTGAGACAACTGCATTTTGGTGTTGTACTCAGTGAGCCGTTGGTACCAGGCAAGCTGCAGCTGGCATTCAGGGCTTAAGCATCACAAATTATGCACCTATATGCTTGTTCTTGTCTCTCCTTCCTTTGTCTCACAACAAACACAATCACAGCATCTCACATTTTGCCAAGACTGCTTTTGTTTCTTCGTGTAGCTTTCAGTATCAAATTAAGAGGACTGAAATGTTCCATCTCTATTTCCTGGCCTCCACAGTTTACTCCATGGTATGTTCCAGCCTACATATAGCTTTCCCACTCGGTACCAAAATCTGGTGCTTCATTCAGTGGGCATCTTCTTTCTTCTCTCCACATTCACAGCCAGCTCTGGTTGTGGCAAGGACATAGGGAAGTGAGAACAAGAGGCACTTCTAGTTTCTTGGTGCTCAGTGTTCCTCTCTACCCAGGTGTTCTCCTAGCGCCAGCAGAGGCAGAACAAACCCCCACACCATGCCAAGAGGTGCTCCAAGTGCAGGATGAAGCTGCTGTGTTGTTATTGCTAACAGGCAGTGCAACCCCAGTGCTGTGCTCCCAGCTGCTCACACACACCCCCTTCCGCTCCCAGCATGGAGGGAGAGCCTGAGGGCACCCCTGGCCCTCAGCCTGCACCTGGACATGGAGCCAGTGCCCACAGCTGCCGGGCTGTGTCCGTCTGGCCCATGGCTGGTGCCCCACCCTCCAAAGCCAGGGCTCTGCAGTGTAGGGCTCAGGCTGTTGTGTGGGGCCGTGCCCAAGGCCTGACAGGGCTCTGGGCACATCAGGGGCTACAAGTCCCCAAGGCTGGGGGCTGCTCCAGGCCACTTCCAGTGGAATCAGTTGTGGAATGGGTGCTGGGGGTGGCCCTTTGGGACACAGGAGCCTTCTGTGTCAGGGCCCTTGGTGATACAGAAGGTTGTGGTGCCCAGAGGCCTTTGTGACATGGCAGGGCCCCACCCTGCCAGACGGGTGTCTAAGGGGTGTAGAACCCTGGCGTGCCCAGTGTCAGGAGAGCAGCTGTCTCAGGACAAAGCAGCTCCCGGCATCCCTCTGCGATAGCAGACGTGTGAGATGGAGGAGAACCAGGCCAGCCCCGTCTCCCAGCCAGCCAGCCCCTCTCCCAGCTGGCCACAAGAGCAACAACTTTCTGACTGGGAAGAATACAGCGAGGCAGGCCTGTGTTCCTTCGGAGGTGTTGAAGGCTACAAAGAACCATCTGACTGGGAAGAATCTATCGTCCAAGAGCTTTCTGTAGAGGAAGACTCCGTGTGCCAAGACTTCTCCAAAGGGAATGGTAACACACCATCTGTCCAGTCCAACTGGGAAGATGATAGTGACAATGAGCTCGCTCGGGACAACTGGGAACACGTGAGTGTCCAGAGCCCTGGGGTCAAGCCCTTGCTGCGGGAGGAGGATGACTGGGATGAACTGAGTGTCCTCGAGCTGTCTGAACAAGAAGACAGGCAGCAAAGACTGGGACATTTTGCAGAGGATGGGCTCCTAGTTGCTGCGCCTCGGGAGGCCTGGGTTGAGCACCAGGCATGTGAGCCATGCCCTCAAGTGCCCTTCAGTGCCTGGCCTCCCCACCGCCCAGTCCCTGCCCTGCAGAGCTGCTCCAGCTCCTCGTCTTCCCAGCTGTCAGCCAAGGGTCCCCACAAGAAGCGTCCATCCCGCGCCAGGCGCGTGCTGCGGGCGGTGATCAACCTGTTCTGCTGCCCTTGGCCCTGCATGCCCTCAGAGCCCGAGGACTGACGCCCGCTGCCAGCGCCAGCCCCGCAGAGCCTGGATGGCACAGCCCAGCATCCTGAGGGAGCCGCACCGTCTGCCTGTGCCTGGAAACAATAGAAAAGAAGAAGAAGAAGAATAGGACATAGGACATAGGACATAGAATAAGAATAAGAAGAAATAGCAGCAGTAAATATTATTAATAGGACAAAAAAGAACCATAAGAATAATAAGTTAGAATAATAAAAACAAGAGTACGAGGAAGAAGATTAGGAAGTAGAAGAAATAGTAGTAGAAAAGGAGAAGGAGGAGAAGAAGAAGATGAAGATGATGAAGATGATGATGAGGAAGAAATAACGGACAGTTTCCGGCAGCTGATGCCCATCTGTGAAAATGACTGCCAATATACCTTCTGCTATGCGCTCCCTGGCAGGGATGGCTGATAAAGCCACCATTCCTGTAGCTAACTTTTCAAGGTCAGTCTCTCTCTTCAAGTCTGTCTCTGCTATAACAGACCGTGGATGTCTGCAGCCTTTCTAAGGACAAGATGGGTTGACAAATACCCCAGAGCATTTCCATCAAAGCGCTCCAGCTGACATGCCAAATTCCTGCCAGTACACCTCCCACATGCTTCAGCCAAGGTGCTGGGATGGGAGCTGTGTACATGAATTCTGCAGTGACCCTCGCCTTTCAGTTAAGAAGGGAACATCATTCTTTGTCTCCTCTGCTTCTGCCACTTCTCAATCCCCTTCCATAAGGTCAATAATAAAAATTCATGAAAACTGACATTTTATTTCTCCTTTTCGATGATGGAGGCATTTTCTGAGGAATGCTGAGGAGTTTGAATTTCCTGTTTTAGACTTATCTGAGGGTTTGGTCAGGAACAGGTTCACTTTTCACTCCCACAGATCATTGCAATAACAACTGCCCCTTTTTGATCTTGCTGAGCTCCTCTCACTTAACATATTTAACCACACCAGATAGCAACAAGGAGCTTTCGCATCAAAATAAATTCTGTTGTTCTTCAACTTTCAGCAGTCCCACAGCAGAGGGGTCGTCTGAGAGAGCAGGCAAGGTACTCAGTAGTTCGATGCCTTCTGTCTCTAGAGCAGCTATGCCAAAAACCCAGCGGTATCTTTTTGGGTCTTTGAAATACTCATTTCTGAGATAGTTTAGACCCAAAATGCGTGGGGCCTCTGGACCAGTCCCAATGGGGTGCTTGTGCCATTCGTTCCCGGTTAGACTTACTTCAGCTTCCAGTTCAGTCAGCTCCTGGGATCCTCCTGTCACTCCAGAAACGGATTCTGCTCTCACATACCTTGACGACATCAGGGTACACTGAGCACTGGTATCAACCAGAGCCGTATATCTTTGTGGGTCAGATGTCGCAGTCCATCGGATCCACACAGTCCAGTAGATCTGGTTGTCTCTTTCCTTTACCTGGCTAGAGGCAGGGCCCCCCTATTCCTGGTCATGGCATACATTGCTCTCTTCCTGTAAATATTTTTCTGAGGTTCTTTCAAGAGGATTAGTCATATCATCATTTCTGTACCGTCTGGAGTTCTGTGCACGAGAGACCGGAGCAACACTGATTCTAGATGGGCTCTTTGTGGTAGGTGTTTCTCTTTTCAGTTCACGTACCCGGGCTGCTAAGGAGGAGCTGGGTTTTCTATCCCACTTCCTCATGTCTTCTCCATGCTCCCGAAGAAAAGACCAGATGTTACCTTGTGGTGTGTATCCTCTCTCCCTGGCTGGGGGACGCCTGCTCCTAGTGGCAGAGACTCTCATCGGCTGTGCTGAGATATGGTAAATTTCTTCTTTAAGTTCTTTTTTCAGTTTCTGATGGCCTTCTTCAATCAAGCTCTGGACCTGCTCAGCCAGTCTTGTTTCCACAGACGAGTCATGGGTACGAAGTGGGGCACAGTGACAGTGTCTTCGTAAATTCTTAGTTTAATAGCCAAGACACCTACCCTGTCCTCACCTTCCCTCCATTGCAGTGTTGCCAGGTCACGTGAGTACATCTCTGGTCCAAGCCGTGCAAATCTCAACCACATCTGTGATGTGCACTGGACACCATCTGGGTTTTTAGGAAATCTCTCATCTTCTGAAAAAATGATCTCCAACACAGCCAATTCCCTCAGGCATCGGATACCTTGTTCTATTGTGTTCCACTTTCCTTGGTGCACTTGGAAGTTTTCTTTACAAAGGTATCTATCCTTCACACTTGTTAGCAGTCGCTGCCAGAGGCTGAGAGGTTCTTGGGTTTTTTCGATCCCCTGTGGTCAGTGACCACATCCCGGGACAGCGATCCCAGTTGTTTGGCCTCACTTCTATCCAGAATGGTGTCATTGGCTGCAGCGTCCCAGATGCGGGGCAGCCAGGTCAGGATGGACTCGTTGGTCTGGCGGGTGAATTCCCTTCGCAGGTCACGCAGCTCACCCAGAGATAGAGAGCGAGTGGTGATTTCTGGCTCTGTCTTTTCTGCTGGGTGTGAAGGTCCTGCTGCACTCTCATCAGTCACTATGCGAACCGATTTGGTCCTGGATTTCTTCCTCTTAGCAGGGGCAACTGCTACTGGTTTAGGCTGTTCTGGTTCAGTGACGGTTTGCGTGGAGATGCTGATGGCACCTTTGGTCCCCTTCTCCTCCGTGACAGTCTGCATTGATGTGGACACTGTTGCCTCACTTTTGGCTTCTTTTTCCTCCGTGACGGTCTGTGTAGATGAGGACACTGTTGCCTTGAATTTGCTTCCTTTCGCCTCTGTGACACTCTGTGTAGACACTGATGCTGTTGCTCTGCTTCTTTTTCCCTCTTCCTCTTCCTTCAGAACACGCTGTATCACACCATGTATTGTTTTGATTCTAAGCATTGGTGCGGGCCGTGCAGAGAAGACAAAGTAGGACTAACAACAACATCATGCTGTCCTTGGCATGCAGAGGGTACTCCACATTTTCAAAACCTGCTGTGTCATGCCTGAAAAGCTGGAAAAAATCATTCTTTACCCCTCCCCACAGGGGCTGGGTGAGACTGTTGAGGCCCAAGATGTAGGTAGCATCCTAGACCAGAACAAGAAAACAAAACTGGGCATATATTCTGAATGCTGTTCATTGCCTCAGAGTTTATCAAGCAATGGACAAAAGAGACCAAGAAAGCAATTTTAGTACCATACCCTGGTCTATGCAGGAGCATAGAGACCAGCAGATAGTGCCCCAGCTGTGGAAATATACAGAGAGATAGGTATAAGACACATGTAAGCATGTTGAGGATCATAGCGAACAGGTGTCTTCTTCAATACTAAATTGTAATTCTGACTTTTCTCAGTGCCTCCTGCCCCACGCTGGGCACCAGAAAATGTAGTGGTTTGAAAGCAAAACAAATGAGAGGCTCTAAGTCAGAGAAACAATTTAATAGGAAGAAAGGAAAGAAAGTAAAATAAAATAGAGGCAATGATACAAAAGACCACTGACAGAGTCAGAATACAACTTGAGCAGAGTGATGGAAGCAGTCCAGATGAGGTGGTCTTCCTGAAGCAGTGATCCTGTAGAAAGACCCGGCAGCTGGGGTTCTCTGGGAATTCAGTGGGTAAGCCCCCTTCTGGTGTTCAGAATCTCATATCCAGGCTGGAATGCTTGGTTTTTCTCTCTGCGTGGAGCATCTCACAATGGGATGGTGAGTCACGTGATAAGGCCTGATGGGCCCATTAACAGGAGATGGTCCAGGAGGGGGTTATTTGTGAGTCTTGTGGCAAAGGTGCTGATGGGCCCATTAACAGAAGATAATCCAGAGTGGAGGAGGCAGGGAGCACTGCCTCATCTGGTTTCAACCGTTCGTGAGGATGGTGATAGAATATACTTCAACTCAGGACAACTAATCAGAAAATATACTGAGCTAGCTGACAGAGATCTGTTGGGTTTGGGCTTTGTTCTTGTTGCTGTTGCTTGTTTGCTTGAGGGTTTGGGGTTTTTTTCTGCAATACTTGTGAATTGAAACTTCTTTGCTGTACAGAAGGAGATGAGGTGTATCTTGTACAAGGAAGTTCCCAGAGTCTGGGCTTTGTTCCCCACTCAGATGGACAAGGCTGGACACACTGAGACCACTGGGAGGGATCTGCACTGAATGATCCGGCTCTGCAGCTGGAAGCCATAGGAACACATTCCGTAAGGGCACGGAAGTCCTCTTGCTGCGCTGTACCTGGGAGCCAAGGTAGCACATGTGGGGTGTGCAGGTACATCCATGCAAACCATCCTGGCTGTAGTTCCATACTGCAAAAACCAGGACTTAGCCTCAAGCTGAGACAGGGGGGTCACTGAGAAGTTAGACAGCCCATGTTCAAGGACTCTCAATTTGTCTCCCAATTCTTTTAACACATTTGCTCATAGTTTCAAAGATAGTTTATTGCACTCAGACTCCACAAGACTGACCACAGGCAGAAATTTATGGTAGTTGTAAGAGATCTGGGACTCCCCCTAAAACCACGCCTCACTTCCTGACACCGTTATAGTACCGTTCCTGACAACATTATGATGCTGTATTCATGTTTCTCACTTTAAAATAGGGTATTTGTTTTGCTCTAAGAAAACAGAATATTGAGTGGCAATTAGTGGGTCTGTGCTTTCCCAAAACCTTGCTTTCATTTTGGATATTTGGAAAAAAAGACAATCGAAAATGATAGCACAAGTTCCACTCTTGTCTGGCATATGATGCCATAGTGAGAGTAGCCCCTCTAGGCAGCTGCCTCATGGAAGAATGGCATAAAACTGCCTGCGGATCTAAGCTGTTAACACATGTGAATGTATATTGCATTAAACTCTGCAGCCACAGAGAAAACATCCAGAAAAGTCCAAACCCTGAGTTATTAGTTTATTTGATATAAAATTACTTTTTATAAAAAAATTACATTTGTAAAAAATTACAGTTTTAGCGTTTTCCTGTTTGCATGTGTTCATCTTACTAACTGTCCAAGAAAAGATGGTTCAGATGCTTCCGTAAAACTTGTTCTGTTTTTCTGAAACCCACATTCACGAGTGTAGTAGCACATAGTTGCTGTGTGTCGCCAAGTGTAACCAGCCCACTGGTACACAGTCAGGAAGGAAAACACCTGCTAAACCTGTATAATAGATAAAGCAAAAAATTCCTTCTGTTTTGTTGCAATTCCCTTTACCTGAAGAGCTGGAGATGCACAAATTAATAGGCTTTGGACTGGTAAAATCTTGCTAATGCATCAGGCAGACTCAGTCTCAAACATACTTTTTCTATTGATCACTACAAATAAATGTGAGCTTGTAGACTTTCCTCCAACAGAGGACTACTGCAGTAAAGTCAGAAACAAGTTACCATGGTGACCTATTGCACACAGGGAAAGTAAATTTCTCCGCAGTTAGTTTTGGAGCTTCCTGTAAGGCTATGTTGTCAACAAAACACGAGTCTTGAGACCGGTGTATGCTTCTCACTTCTTCATTGTGCAATGGAGAAAGAGAAGCATGTGTAGGATGGAAGACACCAAGGCATCTCAGTGAGACAACTGCATTTTGGTGTTGTACTCAGTGAGCCGTTGGTACCAGGCAAGCTGCAGCTGGCATTCAGGGCTTAAGCATCACAAATTATGCACCTATATGCTTGTTCTTGTCTCTCCTTCCTTTGTCTCACAACAAACACAATCACAGCATCTCACATTTTGCCAAGACTGCTTTTGTTTCTTCGTGTAGCTTTCAGTATCAAATTAAGAGGACTGAAATGTTCCATCTCTATTTCCTGGCCTCCACAGTTTACTCCATGGTATGTTCCAGCCTACATATAGCTTTCCCACTCGGTACCAAAATCTGGTGCTTCATTCAGTGGGCATCTTCTTTCTTCTCTCCACATTCACAGCCAGCTCTGGTTGTGGCAAGGACATAGGGAAGTGAGAACAAGAGGCACTTCTAGTTTCTTGGTGCTCAGTGTTCCTCTCTACCCAGGTGTTCTCCTAGCGCCAGCAGAGGCAGAACAAACCCCCACACCATGCCAAGAGGTGCTCCAAGTGCAGGATGAAGCTGCTGTGTTGTTATTGCTAACAGGCAGTGCAACCCCAGTGCTGTGCTCCCAGCTGCTCACACACACCCCCTTCCGCTCCCAGCATGGAGGGAGAGCCTGAGGGCACCCCTGGCCCTCAGCCTGCACCTGGACATGGAGCCAGTGCCCACAGCTGCCGGGCTGTGTCCGTCTGGCCCATGGCTGGTGCCCCACCCTCCAAAGCCAGGGCTCTGCAGTGTAGGGCTCAGGCTGTTGTGTGGGGCCGTGCCCAAGGCCTGACAGGGCTCTGGGCACATCAGGGGCTACAAGTCCCCAAGGCTGGGGGCTGCTCCAGGCCACTTCCAGTGGAATCAGTTGTGGAATGGGTGCTGGGGGTGGCCCTTTGGGACACAGGAGCCTTCTGTGTCAGGGCCCTTGGTGATACAGAAGGTTGTGGTGCCCAGAGGCCTTTGTGACATGGCAGGGCCCCACCCTGCCAGACGGGTGTCTAAGGGGTGTAGAACCCTGGCGTGCCCAGTGTCAGGAGAGCAGCTGTCTCAGGACAAAGCAGCTCCCGGCATCCCTCTGCGATAGCAGACGTGTGAGATGGAGGAGAACCAGGCCAGCCCCGTCTCCCAGCCAGCCAGCCCCTCTCCCAGCTGGCCACAAGAGCAACAACTTTCTGACTGGGAAGAATACAGCGAGGCAGGCCTGTGTTCCTTCGGAGGTGTTGAAGGCTACAAAGAACCATCTGACTGGGAAGAATCTATCGTCCAAGAGCTTTCTGTAGAGGAAGACTCCGTGTGCCAAGACTTCTCCAAAGGGAATGGTAACACACCATCTGTCCAGTCCAACTGGGAAGATGATAGTGACAATGAGCTCGCTCGGGACAACTGGGAACACGTGAGTGTCCAGAGCCCTGGGGTCAAGCCCTTGCTGCGGGAGGAGGATGACTGGGATGAACTGAGTGTCCTCGAGCTGTCTGAACAAGAAGACAGGCAGCAAAGACTGGGACATTTTGCAGAGGATGGGCTCCTAGTTGCTGCGCCTCGGGAGGCCTGGGTTGAGCACCAGGCATGTGAGCCATGCCCTCAAGTGCCCTTCAGTGCCTGGCCTCCCCACCGCCCAGTCCCTGCCCTGCAGAGCTGCTCCAGCTCCTCGTCTTCCCAGCTGTCAGCCAAGGGTCCCCCCAAGAAGCGTCCATCCCGCGCCAGGCGCGTGCTGCGGGCGGTGATCAACCTGTTCTGCTGCCCTTGGCCCTGCATGCCCTCAGAGCCCGAGGACTGACGCCCGCTGCCAGCGCCAGCCCCGCAGAGCCTGGATGGCACAGCCCAGCATCCTGAGGGAGCCGCACCGTCTGCCTGTGCCTGGAAACAATAGAAAAGAAGAAGAAGAAGAATAGGACATAGGACATAGGACATAGAATAAGAATAAGAAGAAATAGCAGCAGTAAATATTATTAATAGGACAAAAAAGAACCATAAGAATAATAAGTTAGAATAATAAAAACAAGAGTACGAGGAAGAAGATTAGGAAGTAGAAGAAATAGTAGTAGAAAAGGAGAAGGAGGAGAAGAAGAAGATGAAGATGATGAAGATGATGATGAGGAAGAAATAACGGACAGTTTCCGGCAGCTGATGCCCATCTGTGAAAATGACTGCCAATATACCTTCTGCTATGCGCTCCCTGGCAGGGATGGCTGATAAAGCCACCATTCCTGTAGCTAACTTTTCAAGGTCAGTCTCTCTCTTCAAGTCTGTCTCTGCTATAACAGACCGTGGATGTCTGCAGCCTTTCTAAGGACAAGATGGGTTGACAAATACCCCAGAGCATTTCCATCAAAGCGCTCCAGCTGACATGCCAAATTCCTGCCAGTACACCTCCCACATGCTTCAGCCAAGGTGCTGGGATGGGAGCTGTGTACATGAATTCTGCAGTGACCCTCGCCTTTCAGTTAAGAAGGGAACATCATTCTTTGTCTCCTCTGCTTCTGCCACTTCTCAATCCCCTTCCATAAGGTCAATAATAAAAATTCATGAAAACTGACATTTTATTTCTCCTTTTCGATGATGGAGGCATTTTCTGAGGAATGCTGAGGAGTTTGAATTTCCTGTTTTAGACTTATCTGAGGGTTTGGTCAGGAACAGGTTCACTTTTCACTCCCACAGATCATTGCAATAACAACTGCCCCTTTTTGATCTTGCTGAGCTCCTCTCACTTAACATATTTAACCACACCAGATAGCAACAAGGAGCTTTCGCATCAAAATAAATTCTGTTGTTCTTCAACTTTCAGCAGTCCCACAGCAGAGGGGTCGTCTGAGAGAGCAGGCAAGGTACTCAGTAGTTCGATGCCTTCTGTCTCTAGAGCAGCTATGCCAAAAACCCAGCGGTATCTTTTTGGGTCTTTGAAATACTCATTTCTGAGATAGTTTAGACCCAAAATGCGTGGGGCCTCTGGACCAGTCCCAATGGGGTGCTTGTGCCATTCGTTCCCGGTTAGACTTACTTCAGCTTCCAGTTCAGTCAGCTCCTGGGATCCTCCTGTCACTCCAGAAACGGATTCTGCTCTCACATACCTTGACGACATCAGGGTACACTGAGCACTGGTATCAACCAGAGCCGTATATCTTTGTGGGTCAGATGTCGCAGTCCATCGGATCCACACAGTCCAGTAGATCTGGTTGTCTCTTTCCTTTACCTGGCTAGAGGCAGGCCCCCCCTATTCCTGGTCATGGCATACATTGCTCTCTTCCTGTAAATATTTTTCTGAGGTTCTTTCAAGAGGATTAGTCATATCATCATTTCTGTACCGTCTGGAGTTCTGTGCACGAGAGACCGGAGCAACACTGATTCTAGATGGGCTCTTTGTGGTAGGTGTTTCTCTTTTCAGTTCACGTACCCGGGCTGCTAAGGAGGAGCTGGGTTTTCTATCCCACTTCCTCATGTCTTCTCCATGCTCCCGAAGAAAAGACCAGATGTTACCTTGTGGTGTGTATCCTCTCTCCCTGGCTGGGGGACGCCTGCTCCTAGTGGCAGAGACTCTCATCGGCTGTGCTGAGATATGGTAAATTTCTTCTTTAAGTTCTTTTTTCAGTTTCTGATGGCCTTCTTCAATCAAGCTCTGGACCTGCTCAGCCAGTCTTGTTTCCACAGACGAGTCATGGGTACGAAGTGGGGCACAGTGACAGTGTCTTCGTAAATTCTTAGTTTAATAGCCAAGACACCTACCCTGTCCTCACCTTCCCTCCATTGCAGTGTTGCCAGGTCACGTGAGTACATCTCTGGTCCAAGCCGTGCAAATCTCAACCACATCTGTGATGTGCACTGGACACCATCTGGGTTTTTAGGAAATCTCTCATCTTCTGAAAAAATGATCTCCAACACAGCCAATTCCCTCAGGCATCGGATACCTTGTTCTTTTGTGTTCCACTTTCCTTGGTGCACTTGGAAGTTTTCTTTACAAAGGTATCTATCCTTCACACTTGTTAGCAGTCGCTGCCAGAGGCTGAGAGGTTCTTGGGTTTTTTCGATCCCCTGTGGTCAGTGACCACATCCCGGGACAGCGATCCCAGTTGTTTGGCCTCACTTCTATCCAGAATG
Organism: Chamaea fasciata; assembly: GCF_029207755.1. NCBI lineage: Eukaryota > Metazoa > Chordata > Aves > Passeriformes > Sylviidae > Chamaea > Chamaea fasciata. Next base: position 99,164,314 of record NW_027094087.1, on the reverse strand, counting down.
GTGTCATTGGCTGCAGCGTCCCAGATGCGGGGCAGCCAGGTCAGGATGGACTCGTTGGTCTGGCGGGTGAATTCCCTTCGCAGGTCACGCAGCTCACCCAGAGATAGAGAGCGAGTGGTGATTTCTGGCTCTGTCTTTTCTGCTGGGTGTGAAGGTCCTGCTGCACTCTCATCAGTCACTATGCGAACCGATTTGGTCCTGGATTTCTTCCTCTTAACAGGGGCAACTGCTACTGGTTTAGGCTGTTCTGGTTCAGTGACGGTTTGCGTGGAGATGCTGATGGCACCTTTGGTCCCCTTCTCCTCCGTGACAGTCTGCATTGATGTGGACACTGTTGCCTCACTTTTGGCTTCTTTTTCCTCCGTGACGGTCTGTGTAGATGAGGACACTGTTGCCTTGAATTTGCTTCCTTTCGCCTCTGTGACACTCTGTGTAGACACTGATGCTGTTGCTCTGCTTCTTTTTCCCTCTTCCTCTTCCTTCAGAACACGCTGTATCACACCATGTATTGTTTTGATTCTAAGCATTGGTGCGGGCCGTGCAGAGAAGACAAAGTAGGACTAACAACAACATCATGCTGTCCTTGGCATGCAGAGGGTACTCCACATTTTCAAAACCTGCTGTGTCATGCCTGAAAAGCTGGAAAAAATCATTCTTTACCCCTCCCCACAGGGGCTGGGTGAGACTGTTGAGGCCCAAGATGTAGGTAGCATCCTAGACCAGAACAAGAAAACAAAACTGGGCATATATTCTGAATGCTGTTCATTGCCTCAGAGTTTATCAAGCAATGGACAAAAGAGACCAAGAAAGCAATTTTAGTACCATACCCTGGTCTATGCAGGAGCATAGAGACCAGCAGATAGTGCCCCAGCTGTGGAAATATACAGAGAGATAGGTATAAGACACATGTAAGCATGTTGAGGATCATAGCGAACAGGTGTCTTCTTCAATACTAAATTGTAATTCTGACTTTTCTCAGTGCCTCCTGCCCCACGCTGGGCACCAGAAAATGTAGTGGTTTGAAAGCAAAACAAATGAGAGGCTCTAAGTCAGAGAAACAATTTAATAGGAAGAAAGGAAAGAAAGTAAAGTAAAATAGAGGCAATGATACAAAAGACCACTGACAGAGTCAGAATACAACTTGAGCAGAGTGATGGAAGCAGTCCAGATGAGGTGGTCTTCCTGAAGCAGTGATCCTGTAGAAAGACCCGGCAGCTGGGGTTCTCTGGGAATTCAGTGGGTAAGCCCCCTTCTGGTGTTCAGAATCTCATATCCAGGCTGGAATGCTTGGTTTTTCTCTCTGCGTGGAGCATCTCACAATGGGATGGTGAGTCACGTGATAAGGCCTGATGGGCCCATTAACAGGAGATGGTCCAGGAGGGGGTTATTTGTGAGTCTTGTGGCAAAGGTGCTGATGGGCCCATTAACAGAAGATAATCCAGAGTGGAGGAGGCAGGGAGCACTGCCTCATCTGGTTTCAACCGTTCGTGAGGATGGTGATAGAATATACTTCAACTCAGGACAACTAATCAGAAAATATACTGAGCTAGCTGACAGAGATCTGTTGGGTTTGGGCTTTGTTCTTGTTGCTGTTGCTTGTTTGCTTGAGGGTTTGGGGTTTTTTTCTGCAATACTTGTGAATTGAAACTTCTTTGCTGTACAGAAGGAGATGAGGTGTATCTTGTACAAGGAAGTTCCCAGAGTCTGGGCTTTGTTCCCCACTCAGATGGACAAGGCTGGACACACTGAGACCACTGGGAGGGATCTGCACTGAATGATCCGGCTCTGCAGCTGGAAGCCATAGGAACACATTCCGTAAGGGCACGGAAGTCCTCTTGCTGCGCTGTACCTGGGAGCCAAGGTAGCACATGTGGGGTGTGCAGGTACATCCATGCAAACCATCCTGGCTGTAGTTCCATACTGCAAAAACCAGGACTTAGCCTCAAGCTGAGACAGGGGGGTCACTGAGAAGTTAGACAGCCCATGTTCAAGGACTCTCAATTTGTCTCCCAATTCTTTTAACACATTTGCTCATAGTTTCAAAGATAGTTTATTGCACTCAGACTCCACAAGACTGACCACAGGCAGAAATTTATGGTAGTTGTAAGAGATCTGGGACTCCCCCTAAAACCACGCCTCACTTCCTGACACCGTTATAGTACCGTTCCTGACAACATTATGATGCTGTATTCATGTTTCTCACTTTAAAATAGGGTATTTGTTTTGCTCTAAGAAAACAGAATATTGAGTGGCAATTAGTGGGTCTGTGCTTTCCCAAAACCTTGCTTTCATTTTGGATATTTGGAAAAAAAGACAATCGAAAATGATAGCACAAGTTCCACTCTTGTCTGGCATATGATGCCATAGTGAGAGTAGCCCCTCTAGGCAGCTGCCTCATGGAAGAATGGCATAAAACTGCCTGCGGATCTAAGCTGTTAACACATGTGAATGTATATTGCATTAAACTCTGCAGCCACAGAGAAAACATCCAGAAAAGTCCAAACCCTGAGTTATTAGTTTATTTGATATAAAATTACTTTTTATAAAAAAATTACATTTGTAAAAAATTACAGTTTTAGCGTTTTCCTGTTTGCATGTGTTCATCTTACTAACTGTCCAAGAAAAGATGGTTCAGATGCTTCCGTAAAACTTGTTCTGTTTTTCTGAAACCCACATTCACGAGTGTAGTAGCACATAGTTGCTGTGTGTCGCCAAGTGTAACCAGCCCACTGGTACACAGTCAGGAAGGAAAACACCTGCTAAACCTGTATAATAGATAAAGCAAAAAATTCCTTCTGTTTTGTTGCAATTCCCTTTACCTGAAGAGCTGGAGATGCACAAATTAATAGGCTTTGGACTGGTAAAATCTTGCTAATGCATCAGGCAGACTCAGTCTCAAACATACTTTTTCTATTGATCACTACAAATAAATGTGAGCTTGTAGACTTTCCTCCAACAGAGGACTACTGCAGTAAAGTCAGAAACAAGTTACCATGGTGACCTATTGCACACAGGGAAAGTAAATTTCTCCGCAGTTAGTTTTGGAGCTTCCTGTAAGGCTATGTTGTCAACAAAACACGAGTCTTGAGACCGGTGTATGCTTCTCACTTCTTCATTGTGCAATGGAGAAAGAGAAGCATGTGTAGGATGGAAGACACCAAGGCATCTCAGTGAGACAACTGCATTTTGGTGTTGTACTCAGTGAGCCGTTGGTACCAGGCAAGCTGCAGCTGGCATTCAGGGCTTAAGCATCACAAATTATGCACCTATATGCTTGTTCTTGTCTCTCCTTCCTTTGTCTCACAACAAACACAATCACAGCATCTCACATTTTGCCAAGACTGCTTTTGTTTCTTCGTGTAGCTTTCAGTATCAAATTAAGAGGACTGAAATGTTCCATCTCTATTTCCTGGCCTCCACAGTTTACTCCATGGTATGTTCCAGCCTACATATAGCTTTCCCACTCGGTACCAAAATCTGGTGCTTCATTCAGTGGGCATCTTCTTTCTTCTCTCCACATTCACAGCCAGCTCTGGTTGTGGCAAGGACATAGGGAAGTGAGAACAAGAGGCACTTCTAGTTTCTTGGTGCTCAGTGTTCCTCTCTACCCAGGTGTTCTCCTAGCGCCAGCAGAGGCAGAACAAACCCCCACACCATGCCAAGAGGTGCTCCAAGTGCAGGATGAAGCTGCTGTGTTGTTATTGCTAACAGGCAGTGCAACCCCAGTGCTGTGCTCCCAGCTGCTCACCCACACCCCCTTCCGCTCCCAGCATGGAGGGAGAGCCTGAGGGCACCCCTGGCCCTCAGCCTGCACCTGGACATGGAGCCAGTGCCCACAGCTGCCGGGCTGTGTCCGTCTGGCCCATGGCTGGTGCCCCACCCTCCAAAGCCAGGGCTCTGCAGTGTAGGGCTCAGGCTGTTGTGTGGGGCCGTGCCCAAGGCCTGACAGGGCTCTGGGCACATCAGGGGCTACAAGTCCCCAAGGCTGGGGGCTGCTCCAGGCCACTTCCAGTGGAATCAGTTGTGGAATGGGTGCTGGGGGTGGCCCTTTGGGACACAGGAGCCTTCTGTGTCAGGGCCCTTGGTGATACAGAAGGTTGTGGTGCCCAGAGGCCTTTGTGACATGGCAGGGCCCCACCCTGCCAGACGGGTGTCTAAGGGGTGTAGAACCCTGGCGTGCCCAGTGTCAGGAGAGCAGCTGTCTCAGGACAAAGCAGCTCCCGGCATCCCTCTGCGATAGCAGACGTGTGAGATGGAGGAGAACCAGGCCAGCCCCGTCTCCCAGCCAGCCAGCCCCTCTCCCAGCTGGCCACAAGAGCAACAACTTTCTGACTGGGAAGAATACAGCGAGGCAGGCCTGTGTTCCTTCGGAGGTGTTGAAGGCTACAAAGAACCATCTGACTGGGAAGAATCTATCGTCCAAGAGCTTTCTGTAGAGGAAGACTCCGTGTGCCAAGACTTCTCCAAAGGGAATGGTAACACACCATCTGTCCAGTCCAACTGGGAAGATGATAGTGACAATGAGCTCGCTCGGGACAACTGGGAACACGTGAGTGTCCAGAGCCCTGGGGTCAAGCCCTTGCTGCGGGAGGAGGATGACTGGGATGAACTGAGTGTCCTCGAGCTGTCTGAACAAGAAGACAGGCAGCAAAGACTGGGACATTTTGCAGAGGATGGGCTCCTAGTTGCTGCGCCTCGGGAGGCCTGGGTTGAGCACCAGGCATGTGAGCCATGCCCTCAAGTGCCCTTCAGTGCCTGGCCTCCCCACCGCCCAGTCCCTGCCCTGCAGAGCTGCTCCAGCTCCTCGTCTTCCCAGCTGTCAGCCAAGGGTCCCCCCAAGAAGCGTCCATCCCGCGCCAGGCGCGTGCTGCGGGCGGTGATCAACCTGTTCTGCTGCCCTTGGCCCTGCATGCCCTCAGAGCCCGAGGACTGACGCCCGCTGCCAGCGCCAGCCCCGCAGAGCCTGGATGGCACAGCCCAGCATCCTGAGGGAGCCGCACCGTCTGCCTGTGCCTGGAAACAATAGAAAAGAAGAAGAAGAAGAATAGGACATAGGACATAGGACATAGAATAAGAATAAGAAGAAATAGCAGCAGTAAATATTATTAATAGGACAAAAAAGAACCATAAGAATAATAAGTTAGAATAATAAAAACAAGAGTACGAGGAAGAAGATTAGGAAGTAGAAGAAATAGTAGTAGAAAAGGAGAAGGAGGAGAAGAAGAAGATGAAGATGATGAAGATGATGATGAGGAAGAAATAACGGACAGTTTCCGGCAGCTGATGCCCATCTGTGAAAATGACTGCCAATATACCTTCTGCTATGCGCTCCCTGGCAGGGATGGCTGATAAAGCCACCATTCCTGTAGCTAACTTTTCAAGGTCAGTCTCTCTCTTCAAGTCTGTCTCTGCTATAACAGACCGTGGATGTCTGCAGCCTTTCTAAGGACAAGATGGGTTGACAAATACCCCAGAGCATTTCCATCAAAGCGCTCCAGCTGACATGCCAAATTCCTGCCAGTACACCTCCCACATGCTTCAGCCAAGGTGCTGGGATGGGAGCTGTGTACATGAATTCTGCAGTGACCCTCGCCTTTCAGTTAAGAAGGGAACATCATTCTTTGTCTCCTCTGCTTCTGCCACTTCTCAATCCCCTTCCATAAGGTCAATAATAAAAATTCATGAAAACTGACATTTTATTTCTCCTTTTCGATGATGGAGGCATTTTCTGAGGAATGCTGAGGAGTTTGAATTTCCTGTTTTAGACTTATCTGAGGGTTTGGTCAGGAACAGGTTCACTTTTCACTCCCACAGATCATTGCAATAACAACTGCCCCTTTTTGATCTTGCTGAGCTCCTCTCACTTAACATATTTAACCACACCAGATAGCAACAAGGAGCTTTCGCATCAAAATAAATTCTGTTGTTCTTCAACTTTCAGCAGTCCCACAGCAGAGGGGTCGTCTGAGAGAGCAGGCAAGGTACTCAGTAGTTCGATGCCTTCTGTCTCTAGAGCAGCTATGCCAAAAACCCAGCGGTATCTTTTTGGGTCTTTGAAATACTCATTTCTGAGATAGTTTAGACCCAAAATGCGTGGGGCCTCTGGACCAGTCCCAATGGGGTGCTTGTGCCATTCGTTCCCGGTTAGACTTACTTCAGCTTCCAGTTCAGTCAGCTCCTGGGATCCTCCTGTCACTCCAGAAACGGATTCTGCTCTCACATACCTTGACGACATCAGGGTACACTGAGCACTGGTATCAACCAGAGCCGTATATCTTTGTGGGTCAGATGTCGCAGTCCATCGGATCCACACAGTCCAGTAGATCTGGTTGTCTCTTTCCTTTACCTGGCTAGAGGCAGGCCCCCCCTATTCCTGGTCATGGCATACATTGCTCTCTTCCTGTAAATATTTTTCTGAGGTTCTTTCAAGAGGATTAGTCATATCATCATTTCTGTACCGTCTGGAGTTCTGTGCACGAGAGACCGGAGCAACACTGATTCTAGATGGGCTCTTTGTGGTAGGTGTTTCTCTTTTCAGTTCACGTACCCGGGCTGCTAAGGAGGAGCTGGGTTTTCTATCCCACTTCCTCATGTCTTCTCCATGCTCCCGAAGAAAAGACCAGATGTTACCTTGTGGTGTGTATCCTCTCTCCCTGGCTGGGGGACGCCTGCTCCTAGTGGCAGAGACTCTCATCGGCTGTGCTGAGATATGGTAAATTTCTTCTTTAAGTTCTTTTTTCAGTTTCTGATGGCCTTCTTCAATCAAGCTCTGGACCTGCTCAGCCAGTCTTGTTTCCACAGACGAGTCATGGGTACGAAGTGGGGCACAGTGACAGTGTCTTCGTAAATTCTTAGTTTAATAGCCAAGACACCTACCCTGTCCTCACCTTCCCTCCATTGCAGTGTTGCCAGGTCACGTGAGTACATCTCTGGTCCAAGCCGTGCAAATCTCAACCACATCTGTGATGTGCACTGGACACCATCTGGGTTTTTAGGAAATCTCTCATCTTCTGAAAAAATGATCTCCAACACAGCCAATTCCCTCAGGCATCGGATACCTTGTTCTTTTGTGTTCCACTTTCCTTGGTGCACTTGGAAGTTTTCTTTACAAAGGTATCTATCCTTCACACTTGTTAGCAGTCGCTGCCAGAGGCTGAGAGGTTCTTGGGTTTTTTCGATCCCCTGTGGTCAGTGACCACATCCCGGGACAGCGATCCCAGTTGTTTGGCCTCACTTCTATCCAGAATGGTGTCATTGGCTGCAGCGTCCCAGATGCGGGGCAGCCAGGTCAGGATGGACTCGTTGGTCTGGCGGGTGAATTCCCTTCGCAGGTCACGCAGCTCACCCAGAGATAGAGAGCGAGTGGTGATTTCTGGCTCTGTCTTTTCTGCTGGGTGTGAAGGTCCTGCTGCACTCTCATCAGTCACTATGCGAACCGATTTGGTCCTGGATTTCTTCCTCTTAACAGGGGCAACTGCTACTGGTTTAGGCTGTTCTGGTTCAGTGACGGTTTGCGTGGAGATGCTGATGGCACCTTTGGTCCCCTTCTCCTCCGTGACAGTCTGCATTGATGTGGACACTGTTGCCTCACTTTTGGCTTCTTTTTCCTCCGTGACGGTCTGTGTAGATGAGGACACTGTTGCCTTGAATTTGCTTCCTTTCGCCTCTGTGACACTCTGTGTAGACACTGATGCTGTTGCTCTGCTTCTTTTTCCCTCTTCCTCTTCCTTCAGAACACGCTGTATCACACCATGTATTGTTTTGATTCTAAGCATTGGTGCGGGCCGTGCAGAGAAGACAAAGTAGGACTAACAACAACATCATGCTGTCCTTGGCATGCAGAGGGTACTCCACATTTTCAAAACCTGCTGTGTCATGCCTGAAAAGCTGGAAAAAATCATTCTTTACCCCTCCCCACAGGGGCTGGGTGAGACTGTTGAGGCCCAAGATGTAGGTAGCATCCTAGACCAGAACAAGAAAACAAAACTGGGCATATATTCTGAATGCTGTTCATTGCCTCAGAGTTTATCAAGCAATGGACAAAAGAGACCAAGAAAGCAATTTTAGTACCATACCCTGGTCTATGCAGGAGCATAGAGACCAGCAGATAGTGCCCCAGCTGTGGAAATATACAGAGAGATAGGTATAAGACACATGTAAGCATGTTGAGGATCATAGCGAACAGGTGTCTTCTTCAATACTAAATTGTAATTCTGACTTTTCTCAGTGCCTCCTGCCCCACGCTGGGCACCAGAAAATGTAGTGGTTTGAAAGCAAAACAAATGAGAGGCTCTAAGTCAGAGAAACAATTTAATAGGAAGAAAGGAAAGAAAGTAAAGTAAAATAGAGGCAATGATACAAAAGACCACTGACAGAGTCAGAATACAACTTGAGCAGAGTGATGGAAGCAGTCCAGATGAGGTGGTCTTCCTGAAGCAGTGATCCTGTAGAAAGACCCGGCAGCTGGGGTTCTCTGGGAATTCAGTGGGTAAGCCCCCTTCTGGTGTTCAGAATCTCATATCCAGGCTGGAATGCTTGGTTTTTCTCTCTGCGTGGAGCATCTCACAATGGGATGGTGAGTCACGTGATAAGGCCTGATGGGCCCATTAACAGGAGATGGTCCAGGAGGGGGTTATTTGTGAGTCTTGTGGCAAAGGTGCTGATGGGCCCATTAACAGAAGATAATCCAGAGTGGAGGAGGCAGGGAGCACTGCCTCATCTGGTTTCAACCGTTCGTGAGGATGGTGATAGAATATACTTCAACTCAGGACAACTAATCAGAAAATATACTGAGCTAGCTGACAGAGATCTGTTGGGTTTGGGCTTTGTTCTTGTTGCTGTTGCTTGTTTGCTTGAGGGTTTGGGGTTTTTTTCTGCAATACTTGTGAATTGAAACTTCTTTGCTGTACAGAAGGAGATGAGGTGTATCTTGTACAAGGAAGTTCCCAGAGTCTGGGCTTTGTTCCCCACTCAGATGGACAAGGCTGGACACACTGAGACCACTGGGAGGGATCTGCACTGAATGATCCGGCTCTGCAGCTGGAAGCCATAGGAACACATTCCGTAAGGGCACGGAAGTCCTCTTGCTGCGCTGTACCTGGGAGCCAAGGTAGCACATGTGGGGTGTGCAGGTACATCCATGCAAACCATCCTGGCTGTAGTTCCATACTGCAAAAACCAGGACTTAGCCTCAAGCTGAGACAGGGGGGTCACTGAGAAGTTAGACAGCCCATGTTCAAGGACTCTCAATTTGTCTCCCAATTCTTTTAACACATTTGCTCATAGTTTCAAAGATAGTTTATTGCACTCAGACTCCACAAGACTGACCACAGGCAGAAATTTATGGTAGTTGTAAGAGATCTGGGACTCCCCCTAAAACCACGCCTCACTTCCTGACACCGTTATAGTACCGTTCCTGACAACATTATGATGCTGTATTCATGTTTCTCACTTTAAAATAGGGTATTTGTTTTGCTCTAAGAAAACAGAATATTGAGTGGCAATTAGTGGGTCTGTGCTTTCCCAAAACCTTGCTTTCATTTTGGATATTTGGAAAAAAAGACAATCGAAAATGATAGCACAAGTTCCACTCTTGTCTGGCATATGATGCCATAGTGAGAGTAGCCCCTCTAGGCAGCTGCCTCATGGAAGAATGGCATAAAACTGCCTGCGGATCTAAGCTGTTAACACATGTGAATGTATATTGCATTAAACTCTGCAGCCACAGAGAAAACATCCAGAAAAGTCCAAACCCTGAGTTATTAGTTTATTTGATATAAAATTACTTTTTATAAAAAAATTACATTTGTAAAAAATTACAGTTTTAGCGTTTTCCTGTTTGCATGTGTTCATCTTACTAACTGTCCAAGAAAAGATGGTTCAGATGCTTCCGTAAAACTTGTTCTGTTTTTCTGAAACCCACATTCACGAGTGTAGTAGCACATAGTTGCTGTGTGTCGCCAAGTGTAACCAGCCCACTGGTACACAGTCAGGAAGGAAAACACCTGCTAAACCTGTATAATAGATAAAGCAAAAAATTCCTTCTGTTTTGTTGCAATTCCCTTTACCTGAAGAGCTGGAGATGCACAAATTAATAGGCTTTGGACTGGTAAAATCTTGCTAATGCATCAGGCAGACTCAGTCTCAAACATACTTTTTCTATTGATCACTACAAATAAATGTGAGCTTGTAGACTTTCCTCCAACAGAGGACTACTGCAGTAAAGTCAGAAACAAGTTACCATGGTGACCTATTGCACACAGGGAAAGTAAATTTCTCCGCAGTTAGTTTTGGAGCTTCCTGTAAGGCTATGTTGTCAACAAAACACGAGTCTTGAGACCGGTGTATGCTTCTCACTTCTTCATTGTGCAATGGAGAAAGAGAAGCATGTGTAGGATGGAAGACACCAAGGCATCTCAGTGAGACAACTGCATTTTGGTGTTGTACTCAGTGAGCCGTTGGTACCAGGCAAGCTGCAGCTGGCATTCAGGGCTTAAGCATCACAAATTATGCACCTATATGCTTGTTCTTGTCTCTCCTTCCTTTGTCTCACAACAAACACAATCACAGCATCTCACATTTTGCCAAGACTGCTTTTGTTTCTTCGTGTAGCTTTCAGTATCAAATTAAGAGGACTGAAATGTTCCATCTCTATTTCCTGGCCTCCACAGTTTACTCCATGGTATGTTCCAGCCTACATATAGCTTTCCCACTCGGTACCAAAATCTGGTGCTTCATTCAGTGGGCATCTTCTTTCTTCTCTCCACATTCACAGCCAGCTCTGGTTGTGGCAAGGACATAGGGAAGTGAGAACAAGAGGCACTTCTAGTTTCTTGGTGCTCAGTGTTCCTCTCTACCCAGGTGTTCTCCTAGCGCCAGCAGAGGCAGAACAAACCCCCACACCATGCCAAGAGGTGCTCCAAGTGCAGGATGAAGCTGCTGTGTTGTTATTGCTAACAGGCAGTGCAACCCCAGTGCTGTGCTCCCAGCTGCTCACCCACACCCCCTTCCGCTCCCAGCATGGAGGGAGAGCCTGAGGGCACCCCTGGCCCTCAGCCTGCACCTGGACATGGAGCCAGTGCCCACAGCTGCCGGGCTGTGTCCGTCTGGCCCATGGCTGGTGCCCCACCCTCCAAAGCCAGGGCTCTGCAGTGTAGGGCTCAGGCTGTTGTGTGGGGCCGTGCCCAAGGCCTGACAGGGCTCTGGGCACATCAGGGGCTACAAGTCCCCAAGGCTGGGGGCTGCTCCAGGCCACTTCCAGTGGAATCAGTTGTGGAATGGGTGCTGGGGGTGGCCCTTTGGGACACAGGAGCCTTCTGTGTCAGGGCCCTTGGTGATACAGAAGGTTGTGGTGCCCAGAGGCCTTTGTGACATGGCAGGGCCCCACCCTGCCAGACGGGTGTCTAAGGGGTGTAGAACCCTGGCGTGCCCAGTGTCAGGAGAGCAGCTGTCTCAGGACAAAGCAGCTCCCGGCATCCCTCTGCGATAGCAGACGTGTGAGATGGAGGAGAACCAGGCCAGCCCCGTCTCCCAGCCAGCCAGCCCCTCTCCCAGCTGGCCACAAGAGCAACAACTTTCTGACTGGGAAGAATACAGCGAGGCAGGCCTGTGTTCCTTCGGAGGTGTTGAAGGCTACAAAGAACCATCTGACTGGGAAGAATCTATCGTCCAAGAGCTTTCTGTAGAGGAAGACTCCGTGTGCCAAGACTTCTCCAAAGGGAATGGTAACACACCATCTGTCCAGTCCAACTGGGAAGATGATAGTGACAATGAGCTCGCTCGGGACAACTGGGAACACGTGAGTGTCCAGAGCCCTGGGGTCAAGCCCTTGCTGCGGGAGGAGGATGACTGGGATGAACTGAGTGTCCTCGAGCTGTCTGAACAAGAAGACAGGCAGCAAAGACTGGGACATTTTGCAGAGGATGGGCTCCTAGTTGCTGCGCCTCGGGAGGCCTGGGTTGAGCACCAGGCATGTGAGCCATGCCCTCAAGTGCCCTTCAGTGCCTGGCCTCCCCACCGCCCAGTCCCTGCCCTGCAGAGCTGCTCCAGCTCCTCGTCTTCCCAGCTGTCAGCCAAGGGTCCCCCCAAGAAGCGTCCATCCCGCGCCAGGCGCGTGCTGCGGGCGGTGATCAACCTGTTCTGCTGCCCTTGGCCCTGCATGCCCTCAGAGCCCGAGGACTGACGCCCGCTGCCAGCGCCAGCCCCGCAGAGCCTGGATGGCACAGCCCAGCATCCTGAGGGAGCCGCACCGTCTGCCTGTGCCTGGAAACAATAGAAAAGAAGAAGAAGAAGAATAGGACATAGGACATAGGACATAGAATAAGAATAAGAAGAAATAGCAGCAGTAAATATTATTAATAGGACAAAAAAGAACCATAAGAATAATAAGTTAGAATAATAAAAACAAGAGTACGAGGAAGAAGATTAGGAAGTAGAAGAAATAGTAGTAGAAAAGGAGAAGGAGGAGAAGAAGAAGATGAAGATGATGAAGATGATGATGAGGAAGAAATAACGGACAGTTTCCGGCAGCTGATGCCCATCTGTGAAAATGACTGCCAATATACCTTCTGCTATGCGCTCCCTGGCAGGGATGGCTGATAAAGCCACCATTCCTGTAGCTAACTTTTCAAGGTCAGTCTCTCTCTTCAAGTCTGTCTCTGCTATAACAGACCGTGGATGTCTGCAGCCTTTCTAAGGACAAGATGGGTTGACAAATACCCCAGAGCATTTCCATCAAAGCGCTCCAGCTGACATGCCAAATTCCTGCCAGTACACCTCCCACATGCTTCAGCCAAGGTGCTGGGATGGGAGCTGTGTACATGAATTCTGCAGTGACCCTCGCCTTTCAGTTAAGAAGGGAACATCATTCTTTGTCTCCTCTGCTTCTGCCACTTCTCAATCCCCTTCCATAAGGTCAATAATAAAAATTCATGAAAACTGACATTTTATTTCTCCTTTTCGATGATGGAGGCATTTTCTGAGGAATGCTGAGGAGTTTGAATTTCCTGTTTTAGACTTATCTGAGGGTTTGGTCAGGAACAGGTTCACTTTTCACTCCCACAGATCATTGCAATAACAACTGCCCCTTTTTGATCTTGCTGAGCTCCTCTCACTTAACATATTTAACCACACCAGATAGCAACAAGGAGCTTTCGCATCAAAATAAATTCTGTTGTTCTTCAACTTTCAGCAGTCCCACAGCAGAGGGGTCGTCTGAGAGAGCAGGCAAGGTACTCAGTTGTTCGATGCCTTCTGTCTCTAGAGCAGCTATGCCAAAAACCCAGCGGTATCTTTTTGGGTCTTTGAAATACTCATTTCTGAGATAGTTTGTGCCCAAAATGCGTGGGGCCTCTGGACCAGTCCCAATGGGGTGCTTGTGCCATTCGTTCCCGGTTAGACTTACTTCAGCTTCCAGTTCAGTCAGCTCCTGGGATCCTCCTGTCACTCCAGAAACGGATTCTGCTCTCACATACCTTGACGGCATCAGGGTACACTGAGCACTGGTATCTACCAGAGCCGTATATCTTTGTGGGTCAGATGTCGCAGTCCATCGGATCCACACAGTCCAGTAGATCTGGTTGCCTCTTTCCTTTACCTGGCTAGAGGCAGGGCCCCCCTATTCCTGGTCATGGCATACATTGCTCTCTTCCTGTAAATATTTTTCTGAGGTTCTTTCAAGAGGATTAGTCATATCATCATTTCTGTACCGTCTGGAGTTCTGTGCACGAGAGACCGGAGCAACACTGATTCTAGATGGGCTCTTTGTGGTAGGTGTTTCTCTTTTCAGTTCACGTACCCGGGCTGCTAAGGAGGAGCTGGGTTTTCTATCCCACTTCCTCATGTCTTCTCCATGCTCCCGAAGAAAAGACCAGATGTTACCTTGTGGTGTGTATCCTCTCTCCCTGGCTGGGGGACGCCTGCTCCTAGTGGCAGAGACTCTCATCGGCTGTGCTGAGATATGGTAAATTTCTTCTTTAAGTTCTTTTTTCAGTTTCTGATGGCCTTCTTCAATCAAGCTCTGGACCTGCTCAGCCAGTCTTGTTTCCACAGACGAGTCATGGGTACGAAGTGGGGCACAGTGACAGTGTCTTCGTAAATTCTTAGTTTAATAGCCAAGACACCTACCCTGTCCTCACCTTCCCTCCATTGCAGTGTTGCCAGGTCACGTGAGTACATCTCTGGTCCAAGCCGTGCAAATCTCAACCACATCTGTGATGTGCACTGGACACCATCTGGGTTTTTAGGAAATCTCTCATCTTCTGAAAAAATGATCTCCAACACAGCCAATTCCCTCAGGCATCGGATACCTTGTTCTATTGTGTTCCACTTTCCTTGGTGCACTTGGAAGTTTTCTTTACAAAGGTATCTATCCTTCACACTTGTTAGCAGTCGCTGCCAGAGGCTGAGAGGTTCTTGGGTTTTTTCGATCCCCTGTGGTCAGTGACCACATCCCGGGACAGCGATCCCAGTTGTTTGGCCTCACTTCTATCCAGAATGGTGTCATTGGCTGCAGCGTCCCAGATGCGGGGCAGCCAGGTCAGGATGGACTCGTTGGTCTGGCGGGTGAATTCCCTTCGCAGGTCACGCAGCTCACCCAGAGATAGAGAGCGAGTGGTGATTTCTGGCTCTGTCTTTTCTGCTGGGTGTGAAGGTCCTGCTGCACTCTCATCAGTCACTATGCGAACCGATTTGGTCCTGGATTTCTTCCTCTTAACAGGGGCAACTGCTACTGGTTTAGGCTGTTCTGGTTCAGTGACGGTTTGCGTGGAGATGCTGATGGCACCTTTGGTCCCCTTCTCCTCCGTGACAGTCTGCATTGATGTGGACACTGTTGCCTCACTTTTGGCTTCTTTTTCCTCCGTGACGGTCTGTGTAGATGAGGACACTGTTGCCTTGAATTTGCTTCCTTTCGCCTCTGTGACACTCTGTGTAGACACTGATGCTGTTGCTCTGCTTCTTTTTCCCTCTTCCTCTTCCTTCAGAACACGCTGTATCACACCATGTATTGTTTTGATTCTAAGCATTGGTGCGGGCCGTGCAGAGAAGACAAAGTAGGACTAACAACAACATCATGCTGTCCTTGGCATGCAGAGGGTACTCCACATTTTCAAAACCTGCTGTGTCATGCCTGAAAAGCTGGAAAAAATCATTCTTTACCCGTCCCCACAGGGGCTGGGTGAGACTGTTGAGGCCCAAGATGTAGGTAGCATCCTAGACCAGAACAAGAAAACAAAACTGGGCATATATTCTGAATGCTGTTCATTGCCTCAGAGTTTATCAAGCAATGGACAAAAGAGACCAAGAAAGCAATTTTAGTACCATACCCTGGTCTATGCAGGAGCATAGAGACCAGCAGATAGTGCCCCAGCTGTGGAAATATACAGAGAGATAGGTATAAGACACATGTAAGCATGTTGAGGATCATAGCGAACAGGTGTCTTCTTCAATACTAAATTGTAATTCTGACTTTTCTCAGTGCCTCCTGCCCCACGCTGGGCACCAGAAAATGTAGTGGTTTGAAAGCAAAACAAATGAGAGGCTCTAAGTCAGAGAAACAATTTAATAGGAAGAAAGGAAAGAAAGTAAAGTAAAATAGAGGCAATGATACAAAAGACCACTGACAGAGTCAGAATACAACTTGAGCAGAGTGATGGAAGCAGTCCAGATGAGGTGGTCTTCCTGAAGCAGTGATCCTGTAGAAAGACCCGGCAGCTGGGGTTCTCTGGGAATTCAGTGGGTAAGCCCCCTTCTGGTGTTCAGAATCTCATATCCAGGCTGGAATGCTTGGTTTTTCTCTCTGCGTGGAGCATCTCACAATGGGATGGTGAGTCACGTGATAAGGCCTGATGGGCCCATTAACAGGAGATGGTCCAGGAGGGGGTTATTTGTGAGTCTTGTGGCAAAGGTGCTGATGGGCCCATTAACAGAAGATAATCCAGAGTGGAGGAGGCAGGGAGCACTGCCTCATCTGGTTTCAACCGTTCGTGAGGATGGTGATAGAATATACTTCAACTCAGGACAACTAATCAGAAAATATACTGAGCTAGCTGACAGAGATCTGTTGGGTTTGGGCTTTGTTCTTGTTGCTGTTGCTTGTTTGCTTGAGGGTTTGGGGTTTTTTTCTGCAATACTTGTGAATTGAAACTTCTTTGCTGTACAGAAGGAGATGAGGTGTATCTTGTACAAGGAAGTTCCCAGAGTCTGGGCTTTGTTCCCCACTCAGATGGACAAGGCTGGACACACTGAGACCACTGGGAGGGATCTGCACTGAATGATCCGGCTCTGCAGCTGGAAGCCATAGGAACACATTCCGTAAGGGCACGGAAGTCCTCTTGCTGCGCTGTACCTGGGAGCCAAGGTAGCACATGTGGGGTGTGCAGGTACATCCATGCAAACCATCCTGGCTGTAGTTCCATACTGCAAAAACCAGGACTTAGCCTCAAGCTGAGACAGGGGGGTCACTGAGAAGTTAGACAGCCCATGTTCAAGGACTCTCAATTTGTCTCCCAATTCTTTTAACACATTTGCTCATAGTTTCAAAGATAGTTTATTGCACTCAGACTCCACAAGACTGACCACAGGCAGAAATTTATGGTAGTTGTAAGAGATCTGGGACTCCCCCTAAAACCACGCCTCACTTCCTGACACCGTTATAGTACCGTTCCTGACAACATTATGATGCTGTATTCATGTTTCTCACTTTAAAATAGGGTATTTGTTTTGCTCTAAGAAAACAGAATATTGAGTGGCAATTAGTGGGTCTGTGCTTTCCCAAAACCTTGCTTTCATTTTGGATATTTGGAAAAAAAGACAATCGAAAATGATAGCACAAGTTCCACTCTTGTCTGGCATATGATGCCATAGTGAGAGTAGCCCCTCTAGGCAGCTGCCTCATGGAAGAATGGCATAAAACTGCCTGCGGATCTAAGCTGTTAACACATGTGAATGTATATTGCATTAAACTCTGCAGCCACAGAGAAAACATCCAGAAAAGTCCAAACCCTGAGTTATTAGTTTATTTGATATAAAATTACTTTTTATAAAAAAATTACATTTGTAAAAAATTACAGTTTTAGCGTTTTCCTGTTTGCATGTGTTCATCTTACTAACTGTCCAAGAAAAGATGGTTCAGATGCTTCCGTAAAACTTGTTCTGTTTTTCTGAAACCCACATTCACGAGTGTAGTAGCACATAGTTGCTGTGTGTCGCCAAGTGTAACCAGCCCACTGGTACACAGTCAGGAAGGAAAACACCTGCTAAACCTGTATAATAGATAAAGCAAAAAATTCCTTCTGTTTTGTTGCAATTCCCTTTACCTGAAGAGCTGGAGATGCACAAATTAATAGGCTTTGGACTGGTAAAATCTTGCTAATGCATCAGGCAGACTCAGTCTCAAACATACTTTTTCTATTGATCACTACAAATAAATGTGAGCTTGTAGACTTTCCTCCAACAGAGGACTACTGCAGTAAAGTCAGAAACAAGTTACCATGGTGACCTATTGCACACAGGGAAAGTAAATTTCTCCGCAGTTAGTTTTGGAGCTTCCTGTAAGGCTATGTTGTCAACAAAACACGAGTCTTGAGACCGGTGTATGCTTCTCACTTCTTCATTGTGCAATGGAGAAAGAGAAGCATGTGTAGGATGGAAGACACCAAGGCATCTCAGTGAGACAACTGCATTTTGGTGTTGTACTCAGTGAGCCGTTGGTACCAGGCAAGCTGCAGCTGGCATTCAGGGCTTAAGCATCACAAATTTTGCACCTATATGCTTGTTCTTGTCTCTCCTTCCTTTGTCTCACAACAAACACAATCACAGCATCTCACATTTTGCCAAGACTGCTTTTGTTTCTTCGTGTAGCTTTCAGTATCAAATTAAGAGGACTGAAATGTTCCATCTCTATTTCCTGGCCTCCACAGTTTACTCCATGGTATGTTCCAGCCTACATATAGCTTTCCCACTCGGTACCAAAATCTGGTGCTTCATTCAGTGGGCATCTTCTTTCTTCTCTCCACATTCACAGCCAGCTCTGGTTGTGGCAAGGACATAGGGAAGTGAGAACAAGAGGCACTTCTAGTTTCTTGGTGCTCAGTGTTCCTCTCTACCCAGGTGTTCTCCTAGCGCCAGCAGAGGCAGAACAAACCCCCACACCATGCCAAGAGGTGCTCCAAGTGCAGGATGAAGCTGCTGTGTTGTTATTGCTAACAGGCAGTGCAACCCCAGTGCTGTGCTCCCAGCTGCTCACCCACACCCCCTTCCGCTCCCAGCATGGAGGGAGAGCCTGAGGGCACCCCTGGCCCTCAGCCTGCACCTGGACATGGAGCCAGTGCCCACAGCTGCCGGGCTGTGTCCGTCTGGCCCATGGCTGGTGCCCCACCCTCCAAAGCCAGGGCTCTGCAGTGTAGGGCTCAGGCTGTTGTGTGGGGCCGTGCCCAAGGCCTGACAGGGCTCTGGGCACATCAGGGGCTACAAGTCCCCAAGGCTGGGGGCTGCTCCAGGCCACTTCCAGTGGAATCAGTTGTGGAATGGGTGCTGGGGGTGGCCCTTTGGGACACAGGAGCCTTCTGTGTCAGGGCCCTTGGTGATACAGAAGGTTGTGGTGCCCAGAGGCCTTTGTGACATGGCAGGGCCCCACCCTGCCAGACGGGTGTCTAAGGGGTGTAGAACCCTGGCGTGCCCAGTGTCAGGAGAGCAGCTGTCTCAGGACAAAGCAGCTCCCGGCATCCCTCTGCGATAGCAGACGTGTGAGATGGAGGAGAACCAGGCCAGCCCCGTCTCCCAGCCAGCCAGCCCCTCTCCCAGCTGGCCACAAGAGCAACAACTTTCTGACTGGGAAGAATACAGCGAGGCAGGCCTGTGTTCCTTCGGAGGTGTTGAAGGCTACAAAGAACCATCTGACTGGGAAGAATCTATCGTCCAAGAGCTTTCTGTAGAGGAAGACTCCGTGTGCCAAGACTTCTCCAAAGGGAATGGTAACACACCATCTGTCCAGTCCAACTGGGAAGATGATAGTGACAATGAGCTCGCTCGGGACAACTGGGAACACGTGAGTGTCCAGAGCCCTGGGGTCAAGCCCTTGCTGCGGGAGGAGGATGACTGGGATGAACTGAGTGTCCTCGAGCTGTCTGAACAAGAAGACAGGCAGCAAAGACTGGGACATTTTGCAGAGGATGGGCTCCTAGTTGCTGCGCCTCGGGAGGCCTGGGTTGAGCACCAGGCATGTGAGCCATGCCCTCAAGTGCCCTTCAGTGCCTGGCCTCCCCACCGCCCAGTCCCTGCCCTGCAGAGCTGCTCCAGCTCCTCGTCTTCCCAGCTGTCAGCCAAGGGTCCCCCCAAGAAGCGTCCATCCCGCGCCAGGCGCGTGCTGCGGGCGGTGATCAACCTGTTCTGCTGCCCTTGGCCCTGCATGCCCTCAGAGCCCGAGGACTGACGCCCGCTGCCAGCGCCAGCCCCGCAGAGCCTGGATGGCACAGCCCAGCATCCTGAGGGAGCCGCACCGTCTGCCTGTGCCTGGAAACAATAGAAAAGAAGAAGAAGAAGAATAGGACATAGGACATAGGACATAGAATAAGAATAAGAAGAAATAGCAGCAGTAAATATTATTAATAGGACAAAAAAGAACCATAAGAATAATAAGTTAGAATAATAAAAACAAGAGTACGAGGAAGAAGATTAGGAAGTAGAAGAAATAGTAGTAGAAAAGGAGAAGGAGGAGAAGAAGAAGATGAAGATGATGAAGATGATGATGAGGAAGAAATAACGGACAGTTTCCGGCAGCTGATGCCCATCTGTGAAAATGACTGCCAATATACCTTCTGCTATGCGCTCCCTGGCAGGGATGGCTGATAAAGCCACCATTCCTGTAGCTAACTTTTCAAGGTCAGTCTCTCTCTTCAAGTCTGTCTCTGCTATAACAGACCGTGGATGTCTGCAGCCTTTCTAAGGACAAGATGGGTTGACAAATACCCCAGAGCATTTCCATCAAAGCGCTCCAGCTGACATGCCAAATTCCTGCCAGTACACCTCCCACATGCTTCAGCCAAGGTGCTGGGATGGGAGCTGTGTACATGAATTCTGCAGTGACCCTCGCCTTTCAGTTAAGAAGGGAACATCATTCTTTGTCTCCTCTGCTTCTGCCACTTCTCAATCCCCTTCCATAAGGTCAATAATAAAAATTCATGAAAACTGACATTTTATTTCTCCTTTTCGATGATGGAGGCATTTTCTGAGGAATGCTGAGGAGTTTGAATTTCCTGTTTTAGACTTATCTGAGGGTTTGGTCAGGAACAGGTTCACTTTTCACTCCCACAGATCATTGCAATAACAACTGCCCCTTTTTGATCTTGCTGAGCTCCTCTCACTTAACATATTTAACCACACCAGATAGCAACAAGGAGCTTTCGCATCAAAATAAATTCTGTTGTTCTTCAACTTTCAGCAGTCCCACAGCAGAGGGGTCGTCTGAGAGAGCAGGCAAGGTACTCAGTTGTTCGATGCCTTCTGTCTCTAGAGCAGCTATGCCAAAAACCCAGCGGTATCTTTTTGGGTCTTTGAAATACTCATTTCTGAGATAGTTTGTGCCCAAAATGCGTGGGGCCTCTGGACCAGTCCCAATGGGGTGCTTGTGCCATTCGTTCCCGGTTAGACTTACTTCAGCTTCCAGTTCAGTCAGCTCCTGGGATCCTCCTGTCACTCCAGAAACGGATTCTGCTCTCACATACCTTGACGGCATCAGGGTACACTGAGCACTGGTATCTACCAGAGCCGTATATCTTTGTGGGTCAGATGTCGCAGTCCATCGGATCCACACAGTCCAGTAGATCTGGTTGCCTCTTTCCTTTACCTGGCTAGAGGCAGGGCCCCCCTATTCCTGGTCATGGCATACATTGCTCTCTTCCTGTAAATATTTTTCTGAGGTTCTTTCAAGAGGATTAGTCATATCATCATTTCTGTACCGTCTGGAGTTCTGTGCACGAGAGACCGGAGCAACACTGATTCTAGATGGGCTCTTTGTGGTAGGTGTTTCTCTTTTCAGTTCACGTACCCGGGCTGCTAAGGAGGAGCTGGGTTTTCTATCCCACTTCCTCATGTCTTCTCCATGCTCCCGAAGAAAAGACCAGATGTTACCTTGTGGTGTGTATCCTCTCTCCCTGGCTGGGGGACGCCTGCTCCTAGTGGCAGAGACTCTCATCGGCTGTGCTGAGATATGGTAAATTTCTTCTTTAAGTTCTTTTTTCAGTTTCTGATGGCCTTCTTCAATCAAGCTCTGGACCTGCTCAGCCAGTCTTGTTTCCACAGACGAGTCATGGGTACGAAGTGGGGCACAGTGACAGTGTCTTCGTAAATTCTTAGTTTAATAGCCAAGACACCTACCCTGTCCTCACCTTCCCTCCATTGCAGTGTTGCCAGGTCACGTGAGTACATCTCTGGTCCAAGCCGTGCAAATCTCAACCACATCTGTGATGTGCACTGGACACCATCTGGGTTTTTAGGAAATCTCTCATCTTCTGAAAAAATGATCTCCAACACAGCCAATTCCCTCAGGCATCGGATACCTTGTTCTATTGTGTTCCACTTTCCTTGGTGCACTTGGAAGTTTTCTTTACAAAGGTATCTATCCTTCACACTTGTTAGCAGTCGCTGCCAGAGGCTGAGAGGTTCTTGGGTTTTTTCGATCCCCTGTGGTCAGTGACCACATCCCGGGACAGCGATCCCAGTTGTTTGGCCTCACTTCTATCCAGAATGGTGTCATTGGCTGCAGCGTCCCAGATGCGGGGCAGCCAGGTCAGGATGGACTCGTTGGTCTGGCGGGTGAATTCCCTTCGCAGGTCACGCAGCTCACCCAGAGATAGAGAGCGAGTGGTGATTTCTGGCTCTGTCTTTTCTGCTGGGTGTGAAGGTCCTGCTGCACTCTCATCAGTCACTATGCGAACCGATTTGGTCCTGGATTTCTTCCTCTTAACAGGGGCAACTGCTACTGGTTTAGGCTGTTCTGGTTCAGTGACGGTTTGCGTGGAGATGCTGATGGCACCTTTGGTCCCCTTCTCCTCCGTGACAGTCTGCATTGATGTGGACACTGTTGCCTCACTTTTGGCTTCTTTTTCCTCCGTGACGGTCTGTGTAGATGAGGACACTGTTGCCTTGAATTTGCTTCCTTTCGCCTCTGTGACACTCTGTGTAGACACTGATGCTGTTGCTCTGCTTCTTTTTCCCTCTTCCTCTTCCTTCAGAACACGCTGTATCACACCATGTATTGTTTTGATTCTAAGCATTGGTGCGGGCCGTGCAGAGAAGACAAAGTAGGACTAACAACAACATCATGCTGTCCTTGGCATGCAGAGGGTACTCCACATTTTCAAAACCTGCTGTGTCATGCCTGAAAAGCTGGAAAAAATCATTCTTTACCCCTCCCCACAGGGGCTGGGTGAGACTGTTGAGGCCCAAGATGTAGGTAGCATCCTAGACCAGAACAAGAAAACAAAACTGGGCATATATTCTGAATGCTGTTCATTGCCTCAGAGTTTATCAAGCAATGGACAAAAGAGACCAAGAAAGCAATTTTAGTACCATACCCTGGTCTATGCAGGAGCATAGAGACCAGCAGATAGTGCCCCAGCTGTGGAAATATACAGAGAGATAGGTATAAGACACATGTAAGCATGTTGAGGATCATAGCGAACAGGTGTCTTCTTCAATACTAAATTGTAATTCTGACTTTTCTCAGTGCCTCCTGCCCCACGCTGGGCACCAGAAAATGTAGTGGTTTGAAAGCAAAACAAATGAGAGGCTCTAAGTCAGAGAAACAATTTAATAGGAAGAAAGGAAAGAAAGTAAAGTAAAATAGAGGCAATGATACAAAAGACCACTGACAGAGTCAGAATACAACTTGAGCAGAGTGATGGAAGCAGTCCAGATGAGGTGGTCTTCCTGAAGCAGTGATCCTGTAGAAAGACCCGGCAGCTGGGGTTCTCTGGGAATTCAGTGGGTAAGCCCCCTTCTGGTGTTCAGAATCTCATATCCAGGCTGGAATGCTTGGTTTTTCTCTCTGCGTGGAGCATCTCACAATGGGATGGTGAGTCACGTGATAAGGCCTGATGGGCCCATTAACAGGAGATGGTCCAGGAGGGGGTTATTTGTGAGTCTTGTGGCAAAGGTGCTGATGGGCCCATTAACAGAAGATAATCCAGAGTGGAGGAGGCAGGGAGCACTGCCTCATCTGGTTTCAACCGTTCGTGAGGATGGTGATAGAATATACTTCAACTCAGGACAACTAATCAGAAAATATACTGAGCTAGCTGACAGAGATCTGTTGGGTTTGGGCTTTGTTCTTGTTGCTGTTGCTTGTTTGCTTGAGGGTTTGGGGTTTTTTTCTGCAATACTTGTGAATTGAAACTTCTTTGCTGTACAGAAGGAGATGAGGTGTATCTTGTACAAGGAAGTTCCCAGAGTCTGGGCTTTGTTCCCCACTCAGATGGACAAGGCTGGACACACTGAGACCACTGGGAGGGATCTGCACTGAATGATCCGGCTCTGCAGCTGGAAGCCATAGGAACACATTCCGTAAGGGCACGGAAGTCCTCTTGCTGCGCTGTACCTGGGAGCCAAGGTAGCACATGTGGGGTGTGCAGGTACATCCATGCAAACCATCCTGGCTGTAGTTCCATACTGCAAAAACCAGGACTTAGCCTCAAGCTGAGACAGGGGGGTCACTGAGAAGTTAGACAGCCCATGTTCAAGGACTCTCAATTTGTCTCCCAATTCTTTTAACACATTTGCTCATAGTTTCAAAGATAGTTTATTGCACTCAGACTCCACAAGACTGACCACAGGCAGAAATTTATGGTAGTTGTAAGAGATCTGGGACTCCCCCTAAAACCACGCCTCACTTCCTGACACCGTTATAGTACCGTTCCTGACAACATTATGATGCTGTATTCATGTTTCTCACTTTAAAATAGGGTATTTGTTTTGCTCTAAGAAAACAGAATATTGAGTGGCAATTAGTGGGTCTGTGCTTTCCCAAAACCTTGCTTTCATTTTGGATATTTGGAAAAAAAGACAATCGAAAATGATAGCACAAGTTCCACTCTTGTCTGGCATATGATGCCATAGTGAGAGTAGCCCCTCTAGGCAGCTGCCTCATGGAAGAATGGCATAAAACTGCCTGCGGATCTAAGCTGTTAACACATGTGAATGTATATTGCATTAAACTCTGCAGCCACAGAGAAAACATCCAGAAAAGTCCAAACCCTGAGTTATTAGTTTATTTGATATAAAATTACTTTTTATAAAAAAATTACATTTGTAAAAAATTACAGTTTTAGCGTTTTCCTGTTTGCATGTGTTCATCTTACTAACTGTCCAAGAAAAGATGGTTCAGATGCTTCCGTAAAACTTGTTCTGTTTTTCTGAAACCCACATTCACGAGTGTAGTAGCACATAGTTGCTGTGTGTCGCCAAGTGTAACCAGCCCACTGGTACACAGTCAGGAAGGAAAACACCTGCTAAACCTGTATAATAGATAAAGCAAAAAATTCCTTCTGTTTTGTTGCAATTCCCTTTACCTGAAGAGCTGGAGATGCACAAATTAATAGGCTTTGGACTGGTAAAATCTTGCTAATGCATCAGGCAGACTCAGTCTCAAACATACTTTTTCTATTGATCACTACAAATAAATGTGAGCTTGTAGACTTTCCTCCAACAGAGGACTACTGCAGTAAAGTCAGAAACAAGTTACCATGGTGACCTATTGCACACAGGGAAAGTAAATTTCTCCGCAGTTAGTTTTGGAGCTTCCTGTAAGGCTATGTTGTCAACAAAACACGAGTCTTGAGACCGGTGTATGCTTCTCACTTCTTCATTGTGCAATGGAGAAAGAGAAGCATGTGTAGGATGGAAGACACCAAGGCATCTCAGTGAGACAACTGCATTTTGGTGTTGTACTCAGTGAGCCGTTGGTACCAGGCAAGCTGCAGCTGGCATTCAGGGCTTAAGCATCACAAATTATGCACCTATATGCTTGTTCTTGTCTCTCCTTCCTTTGTCTCACAACAAACACAATCACAGCATCTCACATTTTGCCAAGACTGCTTTTGTTTCTTCGTGTAGCTTTCAGTATCAAATTAAGAGGACTGAAATGTTCCATCTCTATTTCCTGGCCTCCACAGTTTACTCCATGGTATGTTCCAGCCTACATATAGCTTTCCCACTCGGTACCAAAATCTGGTGCTTCATTCAGTGGGCATCTTCTTTCTTCTCTCCACATTCACAGCCAGCTCTGGTTGTGGCAAGGACATAGGGAAGTGAGAACAAGAGGCACTTCTAGTTTCTTGGTGCTCAGTGTTCCTCTCTACCCAGGTGTTCTCCTAGCGCCAGCAGAGGCAGAACAAACCCCCACACCATGCCAAGAGGTGCTCCAAGTGCAGGATGAAGCTGCTGTGTTGTTATTGCTAACAGGCAGTGCAACCCCAGTGCTGTGCTCCCAGCTGCTCACCCACACCCCCTTCCGCTCCCAGCATGGAGGGAGAGCCTGAGGGCACCCCTGGCCCTCAGCCTGCACCTGGACATGGAGCCAGTGCCCACAGCTGCCGGGCTGTGTCCGTCTGGCCCATGGCTGGTGCCCCACCCTCCAAAGCCAGGGCTCTGCAGTGTAGGGCTCAGGCTGTTGTGTGGGGCCGTGCCCAAGGCCTGACAGGGCTCTGGGCACATCAGGGGCTACAAGTCCCCAAGGCTGGGGGCTGCTCCAGGCCACTTCCAGTGGAATCAGTTGTGGAATGGGTGCTGGGGGTGGCCCTTTGGGACACAGGAGCCTTCTGTGTCAGGGCCCTTGGTGATACAGAAGGTTGTGGTGCCCAGAGGCCTTTGTGACATGGCAGGGCCCCACCCTGCCAGACGGGTGTCTAAGGGGTGTAGAACCCTGGCGTGCCCAGTGTCAGGAGAGCAGCTGTCTCAGGACAAAGCAGCTCCCGGCATCCCTCTGCGATAGCAGACGTGTGAGATGGAGGAGAACCAGGCCAGCCCCGTCTCCCAGCCAGCCAGCCCCTCTCCCAGCTGGCCACAAGAGCAACAACTTTCTGACTGGGAAGAATACAGCGAGGCAGGCCTGTGTTCCTTCGGAGGTGTTGAAGGCTACAAAGAACCATCTGACTGGGAAGAATCTATCGTCCAAGAGCTTTCTGTAGAGGAAGACTCCGTGTGCCAAGACTTCTCCAAAGGGAATGGTAACACACCATCTGTCCAGTCCAACTGGGAAGATGATAGTGACAATGAGCTCGCTCGGGACAACTGGGAACACGTGAGTGTCCAGAGCCCTGGGGTCAAGCCCTTGCTGCGGGAGGAGGATGACTGGGATGAACTGAGTGTCCTCGAGCTGTCTGAACAAGAAGACAGGCAGCAAAGACTGGGACATTTTGCAGAGGATGGGCTCCTAGTTGCTGCGCCTCGGGAGGCCTGGGTTGAGCACCAGGCATGTGAGCCATGCCCTCAAGTGCCCTTCAGTGCCTGGCCTCCCCACCGCCCAGTCCCTGCCCTGCAGAGCTGCTCCAGCTCCTCGTCTTCCCAGCTGTCAGCCAAGGGTCCCCCCAAGAAGCGTCCATCCCGCGCCAGGCGCGTGCTGCGGGCGGTGATCAACCTGTTCTGCTGCCCTTGGCCCTGCATGCCCTCAGAGCCCGAGGACTGACGCCCGCTGCCAGCGCCAGCCCCGCAGAGCCTGGATGGCACAGCCCAGCATCCTGAGGGAGCCGCACCGTCTGCCTGTGCCTGGAAACAATAGAAAAGAAGAAGAAGAAGAATAGGACATAGGACATAGGACATAGAATAAGAATAAGAAGAAATAGCAGCAGTAAATATTATTAATAGGACAAAAAAGAACCATAAGAATAATAAGTTAGAATAATAAAAACAAGAGTACGAGGAAGAAGATTAGGAAGTAGAAGAAATAGTAGTAGAAAAGGAGAAGGAGGAGAAGAAGAAGATGAAGATGATGAAGATGATGATGAGGAAGAAATAACGGACAGTTTCCGGCAGCTGATGCCCATCTGTGAAAATGACTGCCAATATACCTTCTGCTATGCGCTCCCTGGCAGGGATGGCTGATAAAGCCACCATTCCTGTAGCTAACTTTTCAAGGTCAGTCTCTCTCTTCAAGTCTGTCTCTGCTATAACAGACCGTGGATGTCTGCAGCCTTTCTAAGGACAAGATGGGTTGACAAATACCCCAGAGCATTTCCATCAAAGCGCTCCAGCTGACATGCCAAATTCCTGCCAGTACACCTCCCACATGCTTCAGCCAAGGTGCTGGGATGGGAGCTGTGTACATGAATTCTGCAGTGACCCTCGCCTTTCAGTTAAGAAGGGAACATCATTCTTTGTCTCCTCTGCTTCTGCCACTTCTCAATCCCCTTCCATAAGGTCAATAATAAAAATTCATGAAAACTGACATTTTATTTCTCCTTTTCGATGATGGAGGCATTTTCTGAGGAATGCTGAGGAGTTTGAATTTCCTGTTTTAGACTTATCTGAGGGTTTGGTCAGGAACAGGTTCACTTTTCACTCCCACAGATCATTGCAATAACAACTGCCCCTTTTTGATCTTGCTGAGCTCCTCTCACTTAACATATTTAACCACACCAGATAGCAACAAGGAGCTTTCGCATCAAAATAAATTCTGTTGTTCTTCAACTTTCAGCAGTCCCACAGCAGAGGGGTCGTCTGAGAGAGCAGGCAAGGTACTCAGTTGTTCGATGCCTTCTGTCTCTAGAGCAGCTATGCCAAAAACCCAGCGGTATCTTTTTGGGTCTTTGAAATACTCATTTCTGAGATAGTTTGTGCCCAAAATGCGTGGGGCCTCTGGACCAGTCCCAATGGGGTGCTTGTGCCATTCGTTCCCGGTTAGACTTACTTCAGCTTCCAGTTCAGTCAGCTCCTGGGATCCTCCTGTCACTCCAGAAACGGATTCTGCTCTCACATACCTTGACGGCATCAGGGTACACTGAGCACTGGTATCTACCAGAGCCGTATATCTTTGTGGGTCAGATGTCGCAGTCCATCGGATCCACACAGTCCAGTAGATCTGGTTGCCTCTTTCCTTTACCTGGCTAGAGGCAGGGCCCCCCTATTCCTGGTCATGGCATACATTGCTCTCTTCCTGTAAATATTTTTCTGAGGTTCTTTCAAGAGGATTAGTCATATCATCATTTCTGTACCGTCTGGAGTTCTGTGCACGAGAGACCGGAGCAACACTGATTCTAGATGGGCTCTTTGTGGTAGGTGTTTCTCTTTTCAGTTCACGTACCCGGGCTGCTAAGGAGGAGCTGGGTTTTCTATCCCACTTCCTCATGTCTTCTCCATGCTCCCGAAGAAAAGACCAGATGTTACCTTGTGGTGTGTATCCTCTCTCCCTGGCTGGGGGACGCCTGCTCCTAGTGGCAGAGACTCTCATCGGCTGTGCTGAGATATGGTAAATTTCTTCTTTAAGTTCTTTTTTCAGTTTCTGATGGCCTTCTTCAATCAAGCTCTGGACCTGCTCAGCCAGTCTTGTTTCCACAGACGAGTCATGGGGTACGAAGTGGGGCACAGTGACAGTGTCTTCGTAAATTCTTAGTTTAATAGCCAAGACACCTACCCTGTCCCTCACCTTCCCCTCCATTGCAGTGTTGCCAGGTCACGTGAGTACATCTCTGGTCCAAGCCGTGCAAATCTCAACCACATCTGTGATGTGCACTGGACACCATCTGGGTTTTTAGGAATCTCTCATCTTCTGAAAAAATGATCTCCAACACAGCCAATTCCTCAGGCATCGGATACCTTGTTCTATTGTGTTCCACTTTCCTTGGTGCACTTGGAAGTTTTCTTTACAAAGGATATCTATCCTTCACACTTGTTAGCAGTCGCTGCCAAGAGGCTGAGAGGTTCTTGGGTTTTTTCGATCCCCTGTGGTCAGTGACCACATCCCGGGACAGCGATCCCAGTTGTTTGGCCTCACTTCTATCCAGAATGGTGTCATTGGCTGCAGCGTCCCAGATGCGGGGCAGCCAGGTCAGGATGGACTCGTTGGTCTGGCGGGTGAATTTCCCTTCCGCAGGTCACGCAGCTCACCCCAGAGATTAGAGAGCGAGTGGTGATTTCTGCTCTGTCTTTTCTGCTGGGTGTGAAGGTCCTGCTGCACTCTCATCAGTCACTATGCGAACCGATTTGGTCCTGGATTTCTTCCTCTTAACAGGGGGCAACTGCTACTGGTTTAGGCTGTTCTGGTTCAGTGACGGTTTGCGTGGAGATGCTGATGGCACCTTTGGTCCCCTTCTCCTCCGTGACAGTCTGCATTGATGTGGACACTGTTGCCTCACTTTTGGCTTCTTTTTCCTCCGTGACGGTCTGTGTAGATGAGGACACTGTTGCCTTGAATTTGCTTCCTTTCGCCTCTGTGACACTCTGTGTAGACACTGATGCTGTTGCTCTGCTTCTTTTTCCCTCTTCCTCTTCCTTCAGAACACGCTGTATCACACCATGTATTGTTTTGATTCTAAGCATTGGTGCGGGCCGTGCAGAGAAGACAAAGTAGGACTAACAACAACATCATGCTGTCCTTGGCATGCAGAGGGTACTCCACATTTTCAAAACCTGCTGTGTCATGCCTGAAAAGCTGGAAAAAATCATTCTTTACCCCTCCCACACAGGGGCTGGGGTGAGACTGTTGATGCCCAAGATGTAGGTAGCATCCTAGACCAGAACAAGAAAACAAAACTGGGCATATATTCTGAATGCTGTTTCATTGCCTCAGAGTTTATCAAGGCAATGGACAAAGAGACCAAGAAAGCAATTTATAGTACCATACCCTGGTCTATGCAGGAGCATAGAGACCAGCAGATAGTGCCCCAGCTGTGGAAATATACAGAGAGATAGGTATAGAGACACATGTAAGCATGTTGAGGATCATAGCGAACAGGTGTCTTCTTCAATACTAAATTGTAATTCTGACTTTTCTCAGTGCCTCCTGCCCCACGCTGGGCACCAGAAAATGTAGTGGTTTGAAAGCAAAACAAATGAGAGGCTCTAAGTCAGAGAAACAATTTAATAGGAAGAAAGGAAAGAAAGTAAAATAACATAGAGGCAATGATACAAAAGACCACTGACAGAGTCAGAATACAACTTGAGCAGAGTGATGGAAGCAGTCCAGATGAGGTGGTCTTCCTGAAGCAGTGATCCTGTAGAAAGACCCGGCAGCTGGGGTTCTCTGGGAATTCAGTGGGTAAGCCCCCTTCTGGTGTTCAGAATCTCATATCCAGGCTGGAATGCTTGGTTTTTCCTCTCTGCGTGGAGCATCTCACAATGGGATGGTGAGTCACGTGATAAGGCCTGAATGGGCCCATTAACAGGAGATGGTCCAGGAGGGGGTTATTATGTGAGTCTTGTGGCAAAGGTGCTGATGGGCCCATAACAGAAGATAATCCAGAGTGGAGAGGCAGGGAGCACTGCCTCATCTGGTTTCAACCGTTCGTGAGGATGGTGATAGAATATACTTCAACTCAGGACAACTAATCAGAAAATATACTGAGCTAGCTGACAGAGATCTGTTGGGTTTGGGCTTTGTTCTTGTTGCTGTTGCTTGTTTGCTTGAGGGTTTGGGGTTTTTTTCTGCAATACTTGTGAATTGAAACTTCTTTGCTGTACAGAAGGAGATGAGGTGTATCTTGTACAAGGAAGTTCCCAGAGTCTGGGCTTTGTTCCCCACTCAGGATGGACAAGGCTGGACACACTGAGACCACTGGGAGGGATCTGCACTGAATGATCCCGGCTCTGCAGCTGGAAGCCGTAGGAACACATTCCGTAAGGGCACTGAAGTCCTCTTGCTGCGCTGTACCTGGAGCCAAGGTAGCACATGTGGGGTGTGCAGGTACATCCATGCAAACCATCCTGGCTGTAGTTCCATACTGCAAAAACCAGGACTTAGCCTCAAGCTGAGACAGGGGGGTCACTGAGAAAGTTAGACAGCCCATGTTCCAAGGACTCTCAATTTGTCTCCCAATTCTTTTAACACATTTGCTCATAGTTTCAAAGATAGTTTATTGCACTCAGACTCCACAAGACTGACACAGGCAGAAATTTATGGTAGTTTGTAAGAGATCTGGACTCCCCCTAAAACCACGCCTCACTTCCTGACACCGTTATAGACCGTTCCTGACAACATTATGATGCTGTATTCATGTTTCTCACTTTAAAATAGGGTATTTGTTTTGCTCTAACGAAAACAGAATATTGAGTGGCAATTAGTGGGTCTGTGCTTTCCCAAAACCTTGCTTTCATTTTGGATATTTGGAAAAAAAGACAATCGAAAATGATTAGCACAAGTTCCACTCTTGTCTGGCATATGATGCCCATAGTGAGAGTAGCCCCTCTAGGCAGCTGCCTCATGGAAGAATGGCATAAAACTGCCTGCGGATCTAAGCTGTTAACACATGTGAATGTATATTGCATTAAACTCTGCAGCCACAGAGAAACATCCAGAGTTATTAGTTTATTTGATATAAAATTACTTTTTATAAAAAAATTACATTTGTAAAAAATTACAGTTTTAGCGTTTTCCTGTTTGCATGTGTTCATCTTACTAACTGTCCAAGAAAAGATGGTTCAGATGCTTCCGTAAAACTTGTTCTGTTTTTCTGAAACCCACATTCACGAGTGTAGTAGCACATAGTTGCTGTGTGTCGCCAAGTGTAACCAGCCCACTGGTACACAGTCAGGAAGGAAAACACCTGCTAAACCTGTATAATAGATAAAGCAAAAAATTCCTTCTGTTTTGTTGCAATTCCCTTTACCTGAAGAGCTGGAGATGCACAAATTAATAGGCTTTGGACTGGTAAAATCTTGCTAATGCATCAGGCAGACTCAGTCTCAAACATACTTTTTCTATTGATCACTACAAATAAATGTGAGCTTGTAGACTTTCCTCCAACAGAGGACTACTGCAGTAAAGTCAGAAACAAGTTACCATGGTGACCTATTGCACACAGGGAAAGTAAATTTCTCCGCAGTTAGTTTTGGAGCTTCCTGTAAGGCTATGTTGTCAACAAAACACGAGTCTTGAGACCGGTGTATGCTTCTCACTTCTTCATTGTGCAATGGAGAAAGAGAAGCATGTGTAGGATGGAAGACACGAAGGCATCTCAGTGAGACAACTGCATTTTGGTGTTGTACTCAGTGAGCCGTTGGTACCAGGCAAGCTGCAGCTGGCATTCAGGGCTTAAGCATCACAAATTATGCACCTATATGCTTGTTCTTGTCTCTCCTTCCTTTGTCTCACAACAAACACAATCACAGCATCTCACATTTTGCCAAGACTGCTTTTGTTTCTTCGTGTAGCTTTCAGTATCAAATTAAGAGGACTGAAATGTTCCATCTCTATTTCCTGGCCTCCACAGTTTACTCCATGGTATGTTCCAGCCTACATATAGCTTTCCCACTCGGTACCAAAATCTGGTGCTTCATTCAGTGGGCATCTTCTTTCTTCTCTCCACATTCACAGCCAGCTCTGGTTGTGGCAAGGACATAGGGAAGTGAGAACAAGAGGCACTTCTAGTTTCTTGGTGCTCAGTGTTCCTCTCTACCCAGGTGTTCTCCTAGCGCCAGCAGAGGCAGAACAAACCCCCACACCATGCCAAGAGGTGCTCCAAGTGCAGGATGAAGCTGCTGTGTTGTTATTGCTAACAGGCAGTGCAACCCCAGTGCTGTGCTCCCAGCTGCTCACCCACACCCCCTTCCGCTCCCAGCATGGAGGGAGAGCCTGAGGGCACCCCTGGCCCTCAGCCTGCACCTGGACATGGAGCCAGTGCCCACAGCTGCCGGGCTGTGTCCGTCTGGCCCATGGCTGGTGCCCCACCCTCCAAAGCCAGGGCTCTGCAGTGTAGGGCTCAGGCTGTTGTGTGGGGCCGTGCCCAAGGCCTGACAGGGCTCTGGGCACATCAGGGGCTACAAGTCCCCAAGGCTGGGGGCTGCTCCAGGCCACTTCCAGTGGAATCAGTTGTGGAATGGGTGCTGGGGGTGGCCCTTTGGGACACAGGAGCCTTCTGTGTCAGGGCCCTTGGTGATACAGAAGGTTGTGGTGCCCAGAGGCCTTTGTGACATGGCAGGGCCCCACCCTGCCAGACGGGTGTCTAAGGGGTGTAGAACCCTGGCGTGCCCAGTGTCAGGAGAGCAGCTGTCTCAGGACAAAGCAGCTCCCGGCATCCCTCTGCGATAGCAGACGTGTGAGATGGAGGAGAACCAGGCCAGCCCCGTCTCCCAGCCAGCCAGCCCCTCTCCCAGCTGGCCACAAGAGCAACAACTTTCTGACTGGGAAGAATACAGCGAGGCAGGCCTGTGTTCCTTCGGAGGTGTTGAAGGCTACAAAGAACCATCTGACTGGGAAGAATCTATCGTCCAAGAGCTTTCTGTAGAGGAAGACTCCGTGTGCCAAGACTTCTCCAAAGGGAATGGTAACACACCATCTGTCCAGTCCAACTGGGAAGATGATAGTGACAATGAGCTCGCTCGGGACAACTGGGAACACGTGAGTGTCCAGAGCCCTGGGGTCAAGCCCTTGCTGCGGGAGGAGGATGACTGGGATGAACTGAGTGTCCTCGAGCTGTCTGAACAAGAAGACAGGCAGCAAAGACTGGGACATTTTGCAGAGGATGGGCTCCTAGTTGCTGCGCCTCGGGAGGCCTGGGTTGAGCACCAGGCATGTGAGCCATGCCCTCAAGTGCCCTTCAGTGCCTGGCCTCCCCACCGCCCAGTCCCTGCCCTGCAGAGCTGCTCCAGCTCCTCGTCTTCCCAGCTGTCAGCCAAGGGTCCCCCCAAGAAGCGTCCATCCCGCGCCAGGCGCGTGCTGCGGGCGGTGATCAACCTGTTCTGCTGCCCTTGGCCCTGCATGCCCTCAGAGCCCGAGGACTGACGCCCGCTGCCAGCGCCAGCCCCGCAGAGCCTGGATGGCACAGCCCAGCATCCTGAGGGAGCCGCACCGTCTGCCTGTGCCTGGAAACAATAGAAAAGAAGAAGAAGAAGAATAGGACATAGGACATAGGACATAGAATAAGAATAAGAAGAAATAGCAGCAGTAAATATTATTAATAGGACAAAAAAGAACCATAAGAATAATAAGTTAGAATAATAAAAACAAGAGTACGAGGAAGAAGATTAGGAAGTAGAAGAAATAGTAGTAGAAAAGGAGAAGGAGGAGAAGAAGAAGATGAAGATGATGAAGATGATGATGAGGAAGAAATAACGGACAGTTTCCGGCAGCTGATGCCCATCTGTGAAAATGACTGCCAATATACCTTCTGCTATGCGCTCCCTGGCAGGGATGGCTGATAAAGCCACCATTCCTGTAGCTAACTTTTCAAGGTCAGTCTCTCTCTTCAAGTCTGTCTCTGCTATAACAGACCGTGGATGTCTGCAGCCTTTCTAAGGACAAGATGGGTTGACAAATACCCCAGAGCATTTCCATCAAAGCGCTCCAGCTGACATGCCAAATTCCTGCCAGTACACCTCCCACATGCTTCAGCCAAGGTGCTGGGATGGGAGCTGTGTACATGAATTCTGCAGTGACCCTCGCCTTTCAGTTAAGAAGGGAACATCATTCTTTGTCTCCTCTGCTTCTGCCACTTCTCAATCCCCTTCCATAAGGTCAATAATAAAAATTCATGAAAACTGACATTTTATTTCTCCTTTTCGATGATGGAGGCATTTTCTGAGGAATGCTGAGGAGTTTGAATTTCCTGTTTTAGACTTATCTGAGGGTTTGGTCAGGAACAGGTTCACTTTTCACTCCCACAGATCATTGCAATAACAACTGCCCCTTTTTGATCTTGCTGAGCTCCTCTCACTTAACATATTTAACCACACCAGATAGCAACAAGGAGCTTTCGCATCAAAATAAATTCTGTTGTTCTTCAACTTTCAGCAGTCCCACAGCAGAGGGGTCGTCTGAGAGAGCAGGCAAGGTACTCAGTAGTTCGATGCCTTCTGTCTCTAGAGCAGCTATGCCAAAAACCCAGCGGTATCTTTTTGGGTCTTTGAAATACTCATTTCTGAGATAGTTTAGACCCAAAATGCGTGGGGCCTCTGGACCAGTCCCAATGGGGTGCTTGTGCCATTCGTTCCCGGTTAGACTTACTTCAGCTTCCAGTTCAGTCAGCTCCTGGGATCCTCCTGTCACTCCAGAAACGGATTCTGCTCTCACATACCTTGACGACATCAGGGTACACTGAGCACTGGTATCAACCAGAGCCGTATATCTTTGTGGGTCAGATGTCGCAGTCCATCGGATCCACACAGTCCAGTAGATCTGGTTGTCTCTTTCCTTTACCTGGCTAGAGGCAGGCCCCCCCTATTCCTGGTCATGGCATACATTGCTCTCTTCCTGTAAATATTTTTCTGAGGTTCTTTCAAGAGGATTAGTCATATCATCATTTCTGTACCGTCTGGAGTTCTGTGCACGAGAGACCGGAGCAACACTGATTCTAGATGGGCTCTTTGTGGTAGGTGTTTCTCTTTTCAGTTCACGTACCCGGGCTGCTAAGGAGGAGCTGGGTTTTCTATCCCACTTCCTCATGTCTTCTCCATGCTCCCGAAGAAAAGACCAGATGTTACCTTGTGGTGTGTATCCTCTCTCCCTGGCTGGGGGACGCCTGCTCCTAGTGGCAGAGACTCTCATCGGCTGTGCTGAGATATGGTAAATTTCTTCTTTAAGTTCTTTTTTCAGTTTCTGATGGCCTTCTTCAATCAAGCTCTGGACCTGCTCAGCCAGTCTTGTTTCCACAGACGAGTCATGGGTACGAAGTGGGGCACAGTGACAGTGTCTTCGTAAATTCTTAGTTTAATAGCCAAGACACCTACCCTCTCCTCACCTTCCCTCCATTGCAGTGTTGCCAGGTCACGTGAGTACATCTCTGGTCCAAGCCGTGCAAATCTCAACCACATCTGTGATGTGCACTGGACACCATCTGGGTTTTTAGGAAATCTCTCATCTTCTGAAAAAATGGTCTCCAACACAGCCAATTCCCTCAGGCATCGGATACCTTGTTCTATTGTGTTCCACTTTCCTTGGTGCACTTGGAAGTTTTCTTTACAAAGGTATCTATCCTTCACACTTGTTAGCAGTCGCTGCCAGAGGCTGAGAGGTTCTTGGGTTTTTTCGATCCCCTGTGGTCAGTGACCACATCCCGGGACAGCGATCCCAGTTGTTTGGCCTCACTTCTATCCAGAATGGTGTCATTGGCTGCAGCGTCCCAGATGCGGGGCAGCCAGGTCAGGATGGACTCGTTGGTCTGGCGGGTGAATTCCCTTCGCAGGTCACGCAGCTCACCCAGAGATAGAGAGCGAGTGGTGATTTCTGGCTCTGTCTTTTCTGCTGGGTGTGAAGGTCCTGCTGCACTCTCATCAGTCACTATGCGAACCGATTTGGTCCTGGATTTCTTCCTCTTAACAGGGGCAACTGCTACTGGTTTAGGCTGTTCTGGTTCAGTGACGGTTTGCGTGGAGATGCTGATGGCACCTTTGGTCCCCTTCTCCTCCGTGACAGTCTGCATTGATGTGGACACTGTTGCCTCACTTTTGGCTTCTTTTTCCTCCGTGACGGTCTGTGTAGATGAGGACACTGTTGCCTTGAATTTGCTTCCTTTCGCCTCTGTGACACTCTGTGTAGACACTGATGCTGTTGCTCTGCTTCTTTTTCCCTCTTCCTCTTCCTTCAGAACACGCTGTATCACACCATGTATTGTTTTGATTCTAAGCATTGGTGCAGGCCGTGCAGAGAAGACAAAGTAGGACTAACAACAACATCATGCTGTCCTTGGCATGCAGAGGGTACTCCACATTTTCAAAACCTGCTGTGTCATGCCTGAAAAGCTGGAAAAAATCATTCTTTACCCGTCCCCACAGGGGCTGGGTGAGACTGTTGAGGCCCAAGATGTAGGTAGCATCCTAGACCAGAACAAGAAAACAAAACTGGGCATATATTCTGAATGCTGTTCATTGCCTCAGAGTTTATCAAGCAATGGACAAAAGAGACCAAGAAAGCAATTTTAGTACCATACCCTGGTCTATGCAGGAGCATAGAGACCAGCAGATAGTGCCCCAGCTGTGGAAATATACAGAGAGATAGGTATAAGACACATGTAAGCATGTTGAGGATCATAGCGAACAGGTGTCTTCTTCAATACTAAATTGTAATTCTGACTTTTCTCAGTGCCTCCTGCCCCACGCTGGGCACCAGAAAATGTAGTGGTTTGAAAGCAAAACAAATGAGAGGCTCTAAGTCAGAGAAACAATTTAATAGGAAGAAAGGAAAGAAAGTAAAATAAAATAGAGGCAATGATACAAAAGACCACTGACAGAGTCAGAATACAACTTGAGCAGAGTGATGGAAGCAGTCCAGATGAGGTGGTCTTCCTGAAGCAGTGATCCTGTAGAAAGACCCGGCAGCTGGGGTTCTCTGGGAATTCAGTGGGTAAGCCCCCTTCTGGTGTTCAGAATCTCATATCCAGGCTGGAATGCTTGGTTTTTCTCTCTGCGTGGAGCATCTCACAATGGGATGGTGAGTCACGTGATAAGGCCTGATGGGCCCATTAACAGGAGATGGTCCAGGAGGGGGTTATTTGTGAGTCTTGTGGCAAAGGTGCTGATGGGCCCATTAACAGAAGATAATCCAGAGTGGAGGAGGCAGGGAGCACTGCCTCATCTGGTTTCAACCGTTCGTGAGGATGGTGATAGAATATACTTCAACTCAGGACAACTAATCAGAAAATATACTGAGCTAGCTGACAGAGATCTGTTGGGTTTGGGCTTTGTTCTTGTTGCTGTTGCTTGTTTGCTTGAGGGTTTGGGGTTTTTTTCTGCAATACTTGTGAATTGAAACTTCTTTGCTGTACAGAAGGAGATGAGGTGTATCTTGTACAAGGAAGTTCCCAGAGTCTGGGCTTTGTTCCCCACTCAGATGGACAAGGCTGGACACACTGAGACCACTGGGAGGGATCTGCACTGAATGATCCGGCTCTGCAGCTGGAAGCCATAGGAACACATTCCGTAAGGGCACGGAAGTCCTCTTGCTGCGCTGTACCTGGGAGCCAAGGTAGCACATGTGGGGTGTGCAGGTACATCCATGCAAACCATCCTGGCTGTAGTTCCATACTGCAAAAACCAGGACTTAGCCTCAAGCTGAGACAGGGGGGTCACTGAGAAGTTAGACAGCCCATGTTCAAGGACTCTCAATTTGTCTCCCAATTCTTTTAACACATTTGCTCATAGTTTCAAAGATAGTTTATTGCACTCAGACTCCACAAGACTGACCACAGGCAGAAATTTATGGTAGTTGTAAGAGATCTGGGACTCCCCCTAAAACCACGCCTCACTTCCTGACACCGTTATAGTACCGTTCCTGACAACATTATGATGCTGTATTCATGTTTCTCACTTTAAAATAGGGTATTTGTTTTGCTCTAAGAAAACAGAATATTGAGTGGCAATTAGTGGGTCTGTGCTTTCCCAAAACCTTGCTTTCATTTTGGATATTTGGAAAAAAAGACAATCGAAAATGATAGCACAAGTTCCACTCTTGTCTGGCATATGATGCCATAGTGAGAGTAGCCCCTCTAGGCAGCTGCCTCATGGAAGAATGGCATAAAACTGCCTGCGGATCTAAGCTGTTAACACATGTGAATGTATATTGCATTAAACTCTGCAGCCACAGAGAAAACATCCAGAAAAGTCCAAACCCTGAGTTATTAGTTTATTTGATATAAAATTACTTTTTATAAAAAAATTACATTTGTAAAAAATTACAGTTTTAGCGTTTTCCTGTTTGCATGTGTTCATCTTACTAACTGTCCAAGAAAAGATGGTTCAGATGCTTCCGTAAAACTTGTTCTGTTTTTCTGAAACCCACATT
Organism: Chamaea fasciata; assembly: GCF_029207755.1. Lineage (NCBI taxonomy): Eukaryota > Metazoa > Chordata > Aves > Passeriformes > Sylviidae > Chamaea > Chamaea fasciata. The sequence continues at coordinate 99,125,397 of NW_027094087.1, read as the reverse complement.
CACGAGTGTAGTAGCACATAGTTGCTGTGTGTCGCCAAGTGTAACCAGCCCACTGGTACACAGTCAGGAAGGAAAACACCTGCTAAACCTGTATAATAGATAAAGCAAAAAATTCCTTCTGTTTTGTTGCAATTCCCTTTACCTGAAGAGCTGGAGATGCACAAATTAATAGGCTTTGGACTGGTAAAATCTTGCTAATGCATCAGGCAGACTCAGTCTCAAACATACTTTTTCTATTGATCACTACAAATAAATGTGAGCTTGTAGACTTTCCTCCAACAGAGGACTACTGCAGTAAAGTCAGAAACAAGTTACCATGGTGACCTATTGCACACAGGGAAAGTAAATTTCTCCGCAGTTAGTTTTGGAGCTTCCTGTAAGGCTATGTTGTCAACAAAACACGAGTCTTGAGACCGGTGTATGCTTCTCACTTCTTCATTGTGCAATGGAGAAAGAGAAGCATGTGTAGGATGGAAGACACGAAGGCATCTCAGTGAGACAACTGCATTTTGGTGTTGTACTCAGTGAGCCGTTGGTACCAGGCAAGCTGCAGCTGGCATTCAGGGCTTAAGCATCACAAATTATGCACCTATATGCTTGTTCTTGTCTCTCCTTCCTTTGTCTCACAACAAACACAATCACAGCATCTCACATTTTGCCAAGACTGCTTTTGTTTCTTCGTGTAGCTTTCAGTATCAAATTAAGAGGACTGAAATGTTCCATCTCTATTTCCTGGCCTCCACAGTTTACTCCATGGTATGTTCCAGCCTACATATAGCTTTCCCACTCGGTACCAAAATCTGGTGCTTCATTCAGTGGGCATCTTCTTTCTTCTCTCCACATTCACAGCCAGCTCTGGTTGTGGCAAGGACATAGGGAAGTGAGAACAAGAGGCACTTCTAGTTTCTTGGTGCTCAGTGTTCCTCTCTACCCAGGTGTTCTCCTAGCGCCAGCAGAGGCAGAACAAACCCCCACACCATGCCAAGAGGTGCTCCAAGTGCAGGATGAAGCTGCTGTGTTGTTATTGCTAACAGGCAGTGCAACCCCAGTGCTGTGCTCCCAGCTGCTCACCCACACCCCCTTCCGCTCCCAGCATGGAGGGAGAGCCTGAGGGCACCCCTGGCCCTCAGCCTGCACCTGGACATGGAGCCAGTGCCCACAGCTGCCGGGCTGTGTCCGTCTGGCCCATGGCTGGTGCCCCACCCTCCAAAGCCAGGGCTCTGCAGTGTAGGGCTCAGGCTGTTGTGTGGGGCCGTGCCCAAGGCCTGACAGGGCTCTGGGCACATCAGGGGCTACAAGTCCCCAAGGCTGGGGGCTGCTCCAGGCCACTTCCAGTGGAATCAGTTGTGGAATGGGTGCTGGGGGTGGCCCTTTGGGACACAGGAGCCTTCTGTGTCAGGGCCCTTGGTGATACAGAAGGTTGTGGTGCCCAGAGGCCTTTGTGACATGGCAGGGCCCCACCCTGCCAGACGGGTGTCTAAGGGGTGTAGAACCCTGGCGTGCCCAGTGTCAGGAGAGCAGCTGTCTCAGGACAAAGCAGCTCCCGGCATCCCTCTGCGATAGCAGACGTGTGAGATGGAGGAGAACCAGGCCAGCCCCGTCTCCCAGCCAGCCAGCCCCTCTCCCAGCTGGCCACAAGAGCAACAACTTTCTGACTGGGAAGAATACAGCGAGGCAGGCCTGTGTTCCTTCGGAGGTGTTGAAGGCTACAAAGAACCATCTGACTGGGAAGAATCTATCGTCCAAGAGCTTTCTGTAGAGGAAGACTCCGTGTGCCAAGACTTCTCCAAAGGGAATGGTAACACACCATCTGTCCAGTCCAACTGGGAAGATGATAGTGACAATGAGCTCGCTCGGGACAACTGGGAACACGTGAGTGTCCAGAGCCCTGGGGTCAAGCCCTTGCTGCGGGAGGAGGATGACTGGGATGAACTGAGTGTCCTCGAGCTGTCTGAACAAGAAGACAGGCAGCAAAGACTGGGACATTTTGCAGAGGATGGGCTCCTAGTTGCTGCGCCTCGGGAGGCCTGGGTTGAGCACCAGGCATGTGAGCCATGCCCTCAAGTGCCCTTCAGTGCCTGGCCTCCCCACCGCCCAGTCCCTGCCCTGCAGAGCTGCTCCAGCTCCTCGTCTTCCCAGCTGTCAGCCAAGGGTCCCCCCAAGAAGCGTCCATCCCGCGCCAGGCGCGTGCTGCGGGCGGTGATCAACCTGTTCTGCTGCCCTTGGCCCTGCATGCCCTCAGAGCCCGAGGACTGACGCCCGCTGCCAGCGCCAGCCCCGCAGAGCCTGGATGGCACAGCCCAGCATCCTGAGGGAGCCGCACCGTCTGCCTGTGCCTGGAAACAATAGAAAAGAAGAAGAAGAAGAATAGGACATAGGACATAGGACATAGAATAAGAATAAGAAGAAATAGCAGCAGTAAATATTATTAATAGGACAAAAAAGAACCATAAGAATAATAAGTTAGAATAATAAAAACAAGAGTACGAGGAAGAAGATTAGGAAGTAGAAGAAATAGTAGTAGAAAAGGAGAAGGAGGAGAAGAAGAAGATGAAGATGATGAAGATGATGATGAGGAAGAAATAACGGACAGTTTCCGGCAGCTGATGCCCATCTGTGAAAATGACTGCCAATATACCTTCTGCTATGCGCTCCCTGGCAGGGATGGCTGATAAAGCCACCATTCCTGTAGCTAACTTTTCAAGGTCAGTCTCTCTCTTCAAGTCTGTCTCTGCTATAACAGACCGTGGATGTCTGCAGCCTTTCTAAGGACAAGATGGGTTGACAAATACCCCAGAGCATTTCCATCAAAGCGCTCCAGCTGACATGCCAAATTCCTGCCAGTACACCTCCCACATGCTTCAGCCAAGGTGCTGGGATGGGAGCTGTGTACATGAATTCTGCAGTGACCCTCGCCTTTCAGTTAAGAAGGGAACATCATTCTTTGTCTCCTCTGCTTCTGCCACTTCTCAATCCCCTTCCATAAGGTCAATAATAAAAATTCATGAAAACTGACATTTTATTTCTCCTTTTCGATGATGGAGGCATTTTCTGAGGAATGCTGAGGAGTTTGAATTTCCTGTTTTAGACTTATCTGAGGGTTTGGTCAGGAACAGGTTCACTTTTCACTCCCACAGATCATTGCAATAACAACTGCCCCTTTTTGATCTTGCTGAGCTCCTCTCACTTAACATATTTAACCACACCAGATAGCAACAAGGAGCTTTCGCATCAAAATAAATTCTGTTGTTCTTCAACTTTCAGCAGTCCCACAGCAGAGGGGTCGTCTGAGAGAGCAGGCAAGGTACTCAGTAGTTCGATGCCTTCTGTCTCTAGAGCAGCTATGCCAAAAACCCAGCGGTATCTTTTTGGGTCTTTGAAATACTCATTTCTGAGATAGTTTAGACCCAAAATGCGTGGGGCCTCTGGACCAGTCCCAATGGGGTGCTTGTGCCATTCGTTCCCGGTTAGACTTACTTCAGCTTCCAGTTCAGTCAGCTCCTGGGATCCTCCTGTCACTCCAGAAACGGATTCTGCTCTCACATACCTTGACGGCATCAGGGTACACTGAGCACTGGTATCTACCAGAGCCGTATATCTTTGTGGGTCAGATGTCGCAGTCCATCGGATCCACACAGTCCAGTAGATCTGGTTGCCTCTTTCCTTTACCTGGCTAGAGGCAGGGCCCCCCTATTCCTGGTCATGGCATACATTGCTCTCTTCCTGTAAATATTTTTCTGAGGTTCTTTCAAGAGGATTAGTCATATCATCATTTCTGTACCGTCTGGAGTTCTGTGCACGAGAGACCGGAGCAACACTGATTCTAGATGGGCTCTTTGTGGTAGGTGTTTCTCTTTTCAGTTCACGTACCCGGGCTGCTAAGGAGGAGCTGGGTTTTCTATCCCACTTCCTCATGTCTTCTCCATGCTCCCGAAGAAAAGACCAGATGTTACCTTGTGGTGTGTATCCTCTCTCCCTGGCTGGGGGACGCCTGCTCCTAGTGGCAGAGACTCTCATCGGCTGTGCTGAGATATGGTAAATTTCTTCTTTAAGTTCTTTTTTCAGTTTCTGATGGCCTTCTTCAATCAAGCTCTGGACCTGCTCAGCCAGTCTTGTTTCCACAGACGAGTCATGGGTACGAAGTGGGGCACAGTGACAGTGTCTTCGTAAATTCTTAGTTTAATAGCCAAGACACCTACCCTGTCCTCACCTTCCCTCCATTGCAGTGTTGCCAGGTCACGTGAGTACATCTCTGGTCCAAGCCGTGCAAATCTCAACCACATCTGTGATGTGCACTGGACACCATCTGGGTTTTTAGGAAATCTCTCATCTTCTGAAAAAATGATCTCCAACACAGCCAATTCCCTCAGGCATCGGATACCTTGTTCTATTGTGTTCCACTTTCCTTGGTGCACTTGGAAGTTTTCTTTACAAAGGTATCTATCCTTCACACTTGTTAGCAGTCGCTACCAGAGGCTGAGAGGTTCTTGGGTTTTTTCGATCCCCTGTGGTCAGTGACCACATCCCGGGACAGCGATCCCAGTTGTTTGGCCTCACTTCTATCCAGAATGGTGTCATTGGCTGCAGCGTCCCAGATGCGGGGCAGCCAGGTCAGGATGGACTCGTTGGTCTGGCGGGTGAATTCCCTTCGCAGGTCACGCAGCTCACCCAGAGATAGAGAGCGAGTGGTGATTTCTGGCTCTGTCTTTTCTGCTGGGTGTGAAGGTCCTGCTGCACTCTCATCAGTCACTATGCGAACCGATTTGGTCCTGGATTTCTTCCTCTTAACAGGGGCAACTGCTACTGGTTTAGGCTGTTCTGGTTCAGTGACGGTTTGCGTGGAGATGCTGATGGCACCTTTGGTCCCCTTCTCCTCCGTGACAGTCTGCATTGATGTGGACACTGTTGCCTCACTTTTGGCTTCTTTTTCCTCCGTGACGGTCTGTGTAGATGAGGACACTGTTGCCTTGAATTTGCTTCCTTTCGCCTCTGTGACACTCTGTGAGAACACTGATACTGTTGCTCTGCTTCTTTTTCCCTCTTCTTCTTCCTTCAGAACACGCTGTATCACACCATGTATTGTTTTGATTCTAAGCATGGTGCGGGCCGTGCAGAGAAGACAAAGCAGGACTAACAGCAACATCATGCTGTCCTTGGCATGCAGAGGGTACTCCACATTTTCAAAACCTGCTGTGTCATGCCTGAAAAGCTGGAAAAAATCATTCTTTACCCCTCCCCACAGGGGCTGGGTGAGACTGTTGAGGCCCAAGATGTAGGTAGCATCCTAGACCAGAACAAGAAAACAAAACTGGGCATATATTCTGAATGATGTTCATTGCCTCAGAGTTTATCAAGCAATGGACAAAAGAGACCAAGAAAGCAATTTTAGTACCATACCCTGGTCTATGCAGGAGCATAGAGACCAGCGGATAGTGCCCCAGGTGTGGAAATATACAGAGAGATAGGCATAAGACACATGTAAGCGTGTTGTGGATCATAGCGAACAGGTGTCTTCTTCAATACTAAATTTTAATTCTGACTTTTCTCAGTGCCTCCTGCCCCACGCTGGGCACCAGAAAATGTAGTGGTTTGAAAGCAAAACAAATGAGAGGCTCTAAGTCAGAGAAACAATTTAATAGGAAGAAAGGAAAGAAAGTAAAATAGAGGCAATGATACAAAAGACCACTGACAGAGTCAGAATACAACTTGAGCAGAGTGATGGAAGCAGTCCAGATGAGGTGGTCTTCCTGAAGCAGTGATCCTGTAGAAAGACCCGGCAGCTGGGGTTCTCTGGGAATTCAGTGGGTAAGCCCCCTTCTGGTGTTCAGAATCTCATATCCAGGCTGGAATGCTTGGTTTTTCTCTCTGCGTGGAGCATCTCACAATGGGATGGTGAGTCACGTGATAAGGCCTGATGGGCCCATTAACAGGAGATGGTCCAGGAGGGGGTTATTTGTGAGTCGTGTGGCAAAGGTGCTGATGGGCCCATTAACAGAAGATAATCCAGAGTGGAGGAGGCAGGGAGCACTGCCTCATCTGGTTTCAACAGTTCGTGAAGATGGTGATAGAATATACTTCAACTCAGGACAACTAATCAGAAAATATACTGAGCTAGCTGACAGAGATCTGTTGGGTTTGGGTTTTGTTCTTGTTGCTGTTGCTTGTTTGCTTGAGGGTTTGGGGTTTTTTTCTGCAATACTTGTGAATTGAAACTTCTTTGCTGTACAGAAGGAGATGAGGTGTATCTTGTACAAGGAAGTTCCCAGAGTCTGGGCTTTGTTCCCCACTCAGATGGACAAGGCTGGACACACTGAGACCACTGGGAGGGATCTGCACTGAATGATCCGGCTCTGCAGCTGGAAGCCATAGGAACACATTCCGTAAGGGCACGGAAGTCCTCTTGCTGCGCTGTACCTGGGAGCCAAGGTAGCACATGTGGGGTGTGCAGGTACATCCATGCAAACCATCCTGGCTGTAGTTCCATACTGCAAAAACCAGGACTTAGCCTCAAGCTGAGACAGGGGGGTCACTGAGAAGTTAGACAGCCCATGTTCAAGGACTCTCAATTTGTCTCCCAATTCTTTTAACACATTTGCTCATAGTTTCAAAGATAGTTTATTGCACTCAGACTCCACAAGACTGACCACAGGCAGAAATTTATGGTAGTTGTAAGAGATCTGGGACTCCCCCTAAAACCACGCCTCACTTCCTGACACCGTTATAGTACCGTTCCTGACAACATTATGATGCTGTATTCATGTTTCTCACTTTAAAATAGGGTATTTGTTTTGCTCTAAGAAAACAGAATATTGAGTGGCAATTAGTGGGTCTGTGCTTTCCCAAAACCTTGCTTTCATTTTGGATATTTGGAAAAAAAGACAATCGAAAATGATAGCACAAGTTCCACTCTTGTCTGGCATATGATGCCATAGTGAGAGTAGCCCCTCTAGGCAGCTGCCTCATGGAAGAATGGCATAAAACTGCCTGCGGATCTAAGCTGTTAACACATGTGAATGTATATTGCATTAAACTCTGCAGCCACAGAGAAAACATCCAGAAAAGTCCAAACCCTGAGTTATTAGTTTATTTGATATAAAATTACTTTTTATAAAAAAATTACATTTGTAAAAAATTACAGTTTTAGCGTTTTCCTGTTTGCATGTGTTCATCTTACTAACTGTCCAAGAAAAGATGGTTCAGATGCTTCCGTAAAACTTGTTCTGTTTTTCTGAAACCCACATTCACGAGTGTAGTAGCACATAGTTGCTGTGTGTCGCCAAGTGTAACCAGCCCACTGGTACACAGTCAGGAAGGAAAACACCTGCTAAACCTGTATAATAGATAAAGCAAAAAATTCCTTCTGTTTTGTTGCAATTCCCTTTACCTGAAGAGCTGGAGATGCACAAATTAATAGGCTTTGGACTGGTAAAATCTTGCTAATGCATCAGGCAGACTCAGTCTCAAACATACTTTTTCTATTGATCACTACAAATAAATGTGAGCTTGTAGACTTTCCTCCAACAGAGGACTACTGCAGTAAAGTCAGAAACAAGTTACCATGGTGACCTATTGCACACAGGGAAAGTAAATTTCTCCGCAGTTAGTTTTGGAGCTTCCTGTAAGGCTATGTTGTCAACAAAACACGAGTCTTGAGACCGGTGTATGCTTCTCACTTCTTCATTGTGCAATGGAGAAAGAGAAGCATGTGTAGGATGGAAGACACCAAGGCATCTCAGTGAGACAACTGCATTTTGGTGTTGTACTCAGTGAGCCGTTGGTACCAGGCAAGCTGCAGCTGGCATTCAGGGCTTAAGCATCACAAATTATGCACCTATATGCTTGTTCTTGTCTCTCCTTCCTTTGTCTCACAACAAACACAATCACAGCATCTCACATTTTGCCAAGACTGCTTTTGTTTCTTCGTGTAGCTTTCAGTATCAAATTAAGAGGACTGAAATGTTCCATCTCTATTTCCTGGCCTCCACAGTTTACTCCATGGTATGTTCCAGCCTACATATAGCTTTCCCACTCGGTACCAAAATCTGGTGCTTCATTCAGTGGGCATCTTCTTTCTTCTCTCCACATTCACAGCCAGCTCTGGTTGTGGCAAGGACATAGGGAAGTGAGAACAAGAGGCACTTCTAGTTTCTTGGTGCTCAGTGTTCCTCTCTACCCAGGTGTTCTCCTAGCGCCAGCAGAGGCAGAACAAACCCCCACACCATGCCAAGAGGTGCTCCAAGTGCAGGATGAAGCTGCTGTGTTGTTATTGCTAACAGGCAGTGCAACCCCAGTGCTGTGCTCCCAGCTGCTCACCCACACCCCCTTCCGCTCCCAGCATGGAGGGAGAGCCTGAGGGCACCCCTGGCCCTCAGCCTGCACCTGGACATGGAGCCAGTGCCCACAGCTGCCGGGCTGTGTCCGTCTGGCCCATGGCTGGTGCCCCACCCTCCAAAGCCAGGGCTCTGCAGTGTAGGGCTCAGGCTGTTGTGTGGGGCCGTGCCCAAGGCCTGACAGGGCTCTGGGCACATCAGGGGCTACAAGTCCCCAAGGCTGGGGGCTGCTCCAGGCCACTTCCAGTGGAATCAGTTGTGGAATGGGTGCTGGGGGTGGCCCTTTGGGACACAGGAGCCTTCTGTGTCAGGGCCCTTGGTGATACAGAAGGTTGTGGTGCCCAGAGGCCTTTGTGACATGGCAGGGCCCCACCCTGCCAGACGGGTGTCTAAGGGGTGTAGAACCCTGGCGTGCCCAGTGTCAGGAGAGCAGCTGTCTCAGGACAAAGCAGCTCCCGGCATCCCTCTGCGATAGCAGACGTGTGAGATGGAGGAGAACCAGGCCAGCCCCGTCTCCCAGCCAGCCAGCCCCTCTCCCAGCTGGCCACAAGAGCAACAACTTTCTGACTGGGAAGAATACAGCGAGGCAGGCCTGTGTTCCTTCGGAGGTGTTGAAGGCTACAAAGAACCATCTGACTGGGAAGAATCTATCGTCCAAGAGCTTTCTGTAGAGGAAGACTCCGTGTGCCAAGACTTCTCCAAAGGGAATGGTAACACACCATCTGTCCAGTCCAACTGGGAAGATGATAGTGACAATGAGCTCGCTCGGGACAACTGGGAACACGTGAGTGTCCAGAGCCCTGGGGTCAAGCCCTTGCTGCGGGAGGAGGATGACTGGGATGAACTGAGTGTCCTCGAGCTGTCTGAACAAGAAGACAGGCAGCAAAGACTGGGACATTTTGCAGAGGATGGGCTCCTAGTTGCTGCGCCTCGGGAGGCCTGGGTTGAGCACCAGGCATGTGAGCCATGCCCTCAAGTGCCCTTCAGTGCCTGGCCTCCCCACCGCCCAGTCCCTGCCCTGCAGAGCTGCTCCAGCTCCTCGTCTTCCCAGCTGTCAGCCAAGGGTCCCCCCAAGAAGCGTCCATCCCGCGCCAGGCGCGTGCTGCGGGCGGTGATCAACCTGTTCTGCTGCCCTTGGCCCTGCATGCCCTCAGAGCCCGAGGACTGACGCCCGCTGCCAGCGCCAGCCCCGCAGAGCCTGGATGGCACAGCCCAGCATCCTGAGGGAGCCGCACCGTCTGCCTGTGCCTGGAAACAATAGAAAAGAAGAAGAAGAAGAATAGGACATAGGACATAGGACATAGAATAAGAATAAGAAGAAATAGCAGCAGTAAATATTATTAATAGGACAAAAAAGAACCATAAGAATAATAAGTTAGAATAATAAAAACAAGAGTACGAGGAAGAAGATTAGGAAGTAGAAGAAATAGTAGTAGAAAAGGAGAAGGAGGAGAAGAAGAAGATGAAGATGATGAAGATGATGATGAGGAAGAAATAACGGACAGTTTCCGGCAGCTGATGCCCATCTGTGAAAATGACTGCCAATATACCTTCTGCTATGCGCTCCCTGGCAGGGATGGCTGATAAAGCCACCATTCCTGTAGCTAACTTTTCAAGGTCAGTCTCTCTCTTCAAGTCTGTCTCTGCTATAACAGACCGTGGATGTCTGCAGCCTTTCTAAGGACAAGATGGGTTGACAAATACCCCAGAGCATTTCCATCGAAGCGCTCCAGCTGACATGCCAAATTCCTGCCAGTACACCTCCCACATGCTTCAGCCAAGGTGCTGGGATGGGAGCTGTGTACATGAATTCTGCAGTGACCCTCGCCTTTCAGTTAAGAAGGGAACATCATTCTTTGTCTCCTCTGCTTCTGCCACTTCTCAATCCCCTTCCATAAGGTCAATAATAAAAATTCATGAAAACTGACATTTTATTTCTCCTTTTCGATGATGGAGGCATTTTCTGAGGAATGCTGAGGAGTTTGAATTTCCTGTTTTAGACTTATCTGAGGGTTTGGTCAGGAACAGGTTCACTTTTCACTCCCACAGATCATTGCAATAACAACTGCCCCTTTTTGATCTTGCTGAGCTCCTCTCACTTAACATATTTAACCACACCAGATAGCAACAAGGAGCTTTCGCATCAAAATAAATTCTGTTGTTCTTCAACTTTCAGCAGTCCCACAGCAGAGGGGTCGTCTGAGAGAGCAGGCAAGGTACTCAGTAGTTCGATGCCTTCTGTCTCTAGAGCAGCTATGCCAAAAACCCAGCGGTATCTTTTTGGGTCTTTGAAATACTCATTTCTGAGATAGTTTAGACCCAAAATGCGTGGGGCCTCTGGACCAGTCCCAATGGGGTGCTTGTGCCATTCGTTCCCGGTTAGACTTACTTCAGCTTCCAGTTCAGTCAGCTCCTGGGATCCTCCTGTCACTCCAGAAACGGATTCTGCTCTCACATACCTTGACGGCATCAGGGTACACTGAGCACTGGTATCAACCAGAGCCGTATATCTTTGTGGGTCAGATGTCGCAGTCCATCGGATCCACACAGTCCAGTAGATCTGGTTGTCTCTTTCCTTTACCTGGCTAGAGGCAGGGCCCCCCTATTCCTGGTCATGGCATACATTGCTCTCTTCCTGTAAATATTTTTCTGAGGTTCTTTCAAGAGGATTAGTCATATCATCATTTCTGTACCGTCTGGAGTTCTGTGCACGAGAGACCGGAGCAACACTGATTCTAGATGGGCTCTTTGTGGTAGGTGTTTCTCTTTTCAGTTCACGTACCCGGGCTGCTAAGGAGGAGCTGGGTTTTCTATCCCACTTCCTCATGTCTTCTCCATGCTCCCGAAGAAAAGACCAGATGTTACCTTGTGGTGTGTATCCTCTCTCCCTGGCTGGGGGACGCCTGCTCCTAGTGGCAGAGACTCTCATCGGCTGTGCTGAGATATGGTAAATTTCTTCTTTAAGTTCTTTTTTCAGTTTCTGATGGCCTTCTTCAATCAAGCTCTGGACCTGCTCAGCCAGTCTTGTTTCCACAGACGAGTCATGGGTACGAAGTGGGGCACAGTGACAGTGTCTTCGTAAATTCTTAGTTTAATAGCCAAGACACCTACCCTGTCCTCACCTTCCCTCCATTGCAGTGTTGCCAGGTCACGTGAGTACATCTCTGGTCCAAGCCGTGCAAATCTCAACCACATCTGTGATGTGCACTGGACACCATCTGGGTTTTTAGGAAATCTCTCATCTTCTGAAAAAATGATCTCCAACACAGCCAATTCCCTCAGGCATCGGATACCTTGTTCTATTGTGTTCCACTTTCCTTGGTGCACTTGGAAGTTTTCTTTACAAAGGTATCTATCCTTCACACTTGTTAGCAGTCGCTGCCAGAGGCTGAGAGGTTCTTGGGTTTTTTCGATCCCCTGTGGTCAGTGACCACATCCTGGGACAGCGATCCCAGTTGTTTGGCCTCACTTCTATCCAGAATGGTGTCATTGGCTGCAGCGTCCCAGATGCGGGGCAGCCAGGTCAGGATGGACTCGTTGGTCTGGCGGGTGAATTCCCTTCGCAGGTCACGCAGCTCACCCAGAGATAGAGAGCGAGTGGTGATTTCTGGCTCTGTCTTTTCTGCTGGGTGTGAAGGTCCTGCTGCACTCTCATCAGTCACTATGCGAACCGATTTGGTCCTGGATTTCTTCCTCTTAACAGGGGCAACTGCTACTGGTTTAGGCTGTTCTGGTTCAGTGACGGTTTGCGTGGAGATGCTGATGGCACCTTTGGTCCCCTTCTCCTCCGTGACAGTCTGCATTGATGTGGACACTGTTGCCTCACTTTTGGCTTCTTTTTCCTCCGTGACGGTCTGTGTAGATGAGGACACTGTTGCCTTGAATTTGCTTCCTTTCGCCTCTGTGACACTCTGTGTAGACACTGATGCTGTTGCTCTGCTTCTTTTTCCCTCTTCCTCTTCCTTCAGAACACGCTGTATCACACCATGTATTGTTTTGATTCTAAGCATTGGTGCGGGCCGTGCAGAGAAGACAAAGTAGGACTAACAACAACATCATGCTGTCCTTGGCATGCAGAGGGTACTCCACATTTTCAAAACCTGCTGTGTCATGCCTGAAAAGCTGGAAAAAATCATTCTTTACCCCTCCCCACAGGGGCTGGGTGAGACTGTTGAGGCCCAAGATGTAGGTAGCATCCTAGACCAGAACAAGAAAACAAAACTGGGCATATATTCTGAATGCTGTTCATTGCCTCAGAGTTTATCAAGCAATGGACAAAAGAGACCAAGAAAGCAATTTTAGTACCATACCCTGGTCTATGCAGGAGCATAGAGACCAGCGGATAGTGCCCCAGGTGTGGAAATATACAGAGAGATAGGTATAAGACACATGTAAGCATGTTGAGGATCATAGCGAACAGGTGTCTTCTTCAATACTAAATTGTAATTCTGACTTTTCTCAGTGCCTCCTGCCCCACGCTGGGCACCAGAAAATGTAGTGGTTTGAAAGCAAAACAAATGAGAGGCTCTAAGTCAGAGAAACAATTTAATAGGAAGAAAGGAAAGAAAGTAAAATAAAATAGAGGCAATGATACAAAAGACCACTGACAGAGTCAGAATACAACTTGAGCAGAGTGATGGAAGCAGTCCAGATGAGGTGGTCTTCCTGAAGCAGTGATCCTGTAGAAAGACCCGACAGCTGGGGTTCTCTGGGAATTCAGTGGGTAAGCCCCCTTCTGGTGTTCAGAATCTCATATCCAGGCTGGAATGCTTGGTTTTTCTCTCTGCGTGGAGCATCTCACAATGGGATGGTGAGTCACGTGATAAGGCCTGATGGGCCCATTAACAGGAGATGGTCCAGGAGGGGGTTATTTGTGAGTCTTGTGGCAAAGGTGCTGATGGGCCCATTAACAGAAGATAATCCAGAGTAGAGGAGGCAGGGAGCACTGCCTCATCTGGTTTCAACCGTTCGTGAGGATGGTGATAGAATATACTTCAACTCAGGACAACTAATCAGAAAATATACTGAGCCAGCTGACAGAGATCTGTTGGGTTTGGGTTTTGTTCTTGTTGCTGTTGCTTGTTTGCTTGAGGGTTTGGGGTTTTTTTCTGCAATACTTGTGAATTGAAACTTCTTTGCTGTACAGAAGGAGATGAGGTGTATCTTGTACAAGGAAGTTCCCAGAGTCTGGGCTTTGTTCCCCACTCAGATGGACAAGGCTGGACACACTGAGACCACTGGGAGGGATCTGCACTGAATGATCCGGCTCTGCAGCTGGAAGCCATAGGAACACATTCCGTAAGGGCACGGAAGTCCTCTTGCTGCGCTGTACCTGGGAGCCAAGGTAGCACATGTGGGGTGTGCAGGTACATCCATGCAAACCATCCTGGCTGTAGTTCCATACTGCAAAAACCAGGACTTAGCCTCAAGCTGAGACAGGGGGGTCACTGAGAAGTTAGACAGCCCATGTTCAAGGACTCTCAATTTGTCTCCCAATTCTTTTAACACATTTGCTCATAGTTTCAAAGATAGTTTATTGCACTCAGACTCCACAAGACTGACCACAGGCAGAAATTTATGGTAGTTGTAAGAGATCTGGGACTCCCCCTAAAACCACGCCTCACTTCCTGACACCGTTATAGTACCGTTCCTGACAACATTATGATGCTGTATTCATGTTTCTCACTTTAAAATAGTGTATTTGTTTTGCTCTAAGAAAACAGAATATTGAGTGGCAATTAGTGGGTCTGTGCTTTCCCAAAACCTTGCTTTCATTTTGGATATTTGGAAAAAAAGACAATCGAAAATGATAGCACAAGTTCCACTCTTGTCTGGCATATGATGCCATAGTGAGAGTAGCCCCTCTAGGCAGCTGCCTCATGGAAGAATGGCATAAAACTGCCTGCGGATCTAAGCTGTTAACACATGTGAATGTATATTGCATTAAACTCTGCAGCCACAGAGAAAACATCCAGAAAAGTCCAAACCCTGAGTTATTAGTTTATTTGATATAAAATTACTTTTTATAAAAAAATTACATTTGTAAAAAATTACAGTTTTAGCGTTTTCCTGTTTGCATGTGTTCATCTTACTAACTGTCCAAGAAAAGATGGTTCAGATGCTTCCGTAAAACTTGTTCTGTTTTTCTGAAACCCACATTCACGAGTGTAGTAGCACATAGTTGCTGTGTGTCGCCAAGTGTAACCAGCCCACTGGTACACAGTCAGGAAGGAAAACACCTGCTAAACCTGTATAATAGATAAAGCAAAAAATTCCTTCTGTTTTGTTGCAATTCCCTTTACCTGAAGAGCTGGAGATGCACAAATTAATAGGCTTTGGACTGGTAAAATCTTGCTAATGCATCAGGCAGACTCAGTCTCAAACATACTTTTTCTATTGATCACTACAAATAAATGTGAGCTTGTAGACTTTCCTCCAACAGAGGACTACTGCAGTAAAGTCAGAAACAAGTTACCATGGTGACCTATTGCACACAGGGAAAGTAAATTTCTCCGCAGTTAGTTTTGGAGCTTCCTGTAAGGCTATGTTGTCAACAAAACACGAGTCTTGAGACCGGTGTATGCTTCTCACTTCTTCATTGTGCAATGGAGAAAGAGAAGCATGTGTAGGATGGAAGACACCAAGGCATCTCAGTGAGACAACTGCATTTTGGTGTTGTACTCAGTGAGCCGTTGGTACCAGGCAAGCTGCAGCTGGCATTCAGGGCTTAAGCATCACAAATTATGCACCTATATGCTTGTTCTTGTCTCTCCTTCCTTTGTCTCACAACAAACACAATCACAGCATCTCACATTTTGCCAAGACTGCTTTTGTTTCTTCGTGTAGCTTTCAGTATCAAATTAAGAGGACTGAAATGTTCCATCTCTATTTCCTGGCCTCCACAGTTTACTCCATGGTATGTTCCAGCCTACATATAGCTTTCCCACTCGGTACCAAAATCTGGTGCTTCATTCAGTGGGCATCTTCTTTCTTCTCTCCACATTCACAGCCAGCTCTGGTTGTGGCAAGGACATAGGGAAGTGAGAACAAGAGGCACTTCTAGTTTCTTGGTGCTCAGTGTTCCTCTCTACCCAGGTGTTCTCCTAGCGCCAGCAGAGGCAGAACAAACCCCCACACCATGCCAAGAGGTGCTCCAAGTGCAGGATGAAGCTGCTGTGTTGTTATTGCTAACAGGCAGTGCAACCCCAGTGCTGTGCTCCCAGCTGCTCACCCACACCCCCTTCCGCTCCCAGCATGGAGGGAGAGCCTGAGGGCACCCCTGGCCCTCAGCCTGCACCTGGACATGGAGCCAGTGCCCACAGCTGCCGGGCTGTGTCCGTCTGGCCCATGGCTGGTGCCCCACCCTCCAAAGCCAGGGCTCTGCAGTGTAGGGCTCAGGCTGTTGTGTGGGGCCGTGCCCAAGGCCTGACAGGGCTCTGGGCACATCAGGGGCTACAAGTCCCCAAGGCTGGGGGCTGCTCCAGGCCACTTCCAGTGGAATCAGTTGTGGAATGGGTGCTGGGGGTGGCCCTTTGGGACACAGGAGCCTTCTGTGTCAGGGCCCTTGGTGATACAGAAGGTTGTGGTGCCCAGAGGCCTTTGTGACATGGCAGGGCCCCACCCTGCCAGACGGGTGTCTAAGGGGTGTAGAACCCTGGCGTGCCCAGTGTCAGGAGAGCAGCTGTCTCAGGACAAAGCAGCTCCCGGCATCCCTCTGCGATAGCAGACGTGTGAGATGGAGGAGAACCAGGCCAGCCCCGTCTCCCAGCCAGCCAGCCCCTCTCCCAGCTGGCCACAAGAGCAACAACTTTCTGACTGGGAAGAATACAGCGAGGCAGGCCTGTGTTCCTTCGGAGGTGTTGAAGGCTACAAAGAACCATCTGACTGGGAAGAATCTATCGTCCAAGAGCTTTCTGTAGAGGAAGACTCCGTGTGCCAAGACTTCTCCAAAGGGAATGGTAACACACCATCTGTCCAGTCCAACTGGGAAGATGATAGTGACAATGAGCTCGCTCGGGACAACTGGGAACACGTGAGTGTCCAGAGCCCTGGGGTCAAGCCCTTGCTGCGGGAGGAGGATGACTGGGATGAACTGAGTGTCCTCGAGCTGTCTGAACAAGAAGACAGGCAGCAAAGACTGGGACATTTTGCAGAGGATGGGCTCCTAGTTGCTGCGCCTCGGGAGGCCTGGGTTGAGCACCAGGCATGTGAGCCATGCCCTCAAGTGCCCTTCAGTGCCTGGCCTCCCCACCGCCCAGTCCCTGCCCTGCAGAGCTGCTCCAGCTCCTCGTCTTCCCAGCTGTCAGCCAAGGGTCCCCCCAAGAAGCGTCCATCCCGCGCCAGGCGCGTGCTGCGGGCGGTGATCAACCTGTTCTGCTGCCCTTGGCCCTGCATGCCCTCAGAGCCCGAGGACTGACGCCCGCTGCCAGCGCCAGCCCCGCAGAGCCTGGATGGCACAGCCCAGCATCCTGAGGGAGCCGCACCGTCTGCCTGTGCCTGGAAACAATAGAAAAGAAGAAGAAGAAGAATAGGACATAGGACATAGGACATAGAATAAGAATAAGAAGAAATAGCAGCAGTAAATATTATTAATAGGACAAAAAAGAACCATAAGAATAATAAGTTAGAATAATAAAAACAAGAGTACGAGGAAGAAGATTAGGAAGTAGAAGAAATAGTAGTAGAAAAGGAGAAGGAGGAGAAGAAGAAGATGAAGATGATGAAGATGATGATGAGGAAGAAATAACGGACAGTTTCCGGCAGCTGATGCCCATCTGTGAAAATGACTGCCAATATACCTTCTGCTATGCGCTCCCTGGCAGGGATGGCTGATAAAGCCACCATTCCTGTAGCTAACTTTTCAAGGTCAGTCTCTCTCTTCAAGTCTGTCTCTGCTATAACAGACCGTGGATGTCTGCAGCCTTTCTAAGGACAAGATGGGTTGACAAATACCCCAGAGCATTTCCATCAAAGCGCTCCAGCTGACATGCCAAATTCCTGCCAGTACACCTCCCACATGCTTCAGCCAAGGTGCTGGGATGGGAGCTGTGTACATGAATTCTGCAGTGACCCTCGCCTTTCAGTTAAGAAGGGAACATCATTCTTTGTCTCCTCTGCTTCTGCCACTTCTCAATCCCCTTCCATAAGGTCAATAATAAAAATTCATGAAAACTGACATTTTATTTCTCCTTTTCGATGATGGAGGCATTTTCTGAGGAATGCTGAGGAGTTTGAATTTCCTGTTTTAGACTTATCTGAGGGTTTGGTCAGGAACAGGTTCACTTTTCACTCCCACAGATCATTGCAATAACAACTGCCCCTTTTTGATCTTGCTGAGCTCCTCTCACTTAACATATTTAACCACACCAGATAGCAACAAGGAGCTTTCGCATCAAAATAAATTCTGTTGTTCTTCAACTTTCAGCAGTCCCACAGCAGAGGGGTCGTCTGAGAGAGCAGGCAAGGTACTCAGTAGTTCGATGCCTTCTGTCTCTAGAGCAGCTATGCCAAAAACCCAGCGGTATCTTTTTGGGTCTTTGAAATACTCATTTCTGAGATAGTTTAGACCCAAAATGCGTGGGGCCTCTGGACCAGTCCCAATGGGGTGCTTGTGCCATTCGTTCCCGGTTAGACTTACTTCAGCTTCCAGTTCAGTCAGCTCCTGGGATCCTCCTGTCACTCCAGAAACGGATTCTGCTCTCACATACCTTGACGACATCAGGGTACACTGAGCACTGGTATCAACCAGAGCCGTATATCTTTGTGGGTCAGATGTCGCAGTCCATCGGATCCACACAGTCCAGTAGATCTGGTTGTCTCTTTCCTTTACCTGGCTAGAGGCAGGGCCCCCCTATTCCTGGTCATGGCATACATTGCTCTCTTCCTGTAAATATTTTTCTGAGGTTCTTTCAAGAGGATTAGTCATATCATCATTTCTGTACCGTCTGGAGTTCTGTGCACGAGAGACCGGAGCAACACTGATTCTAGATGGGCTCTTTGTGGTAGGTGTTTCTCTTTTCAGTTCACGTACCCGGGCTGCTAAGGAGGAGCTGGGTTTTCTATCCCACTTCCTCATGTCTTCTCCATGCTCCCGAAGAAAAGACCAGATGTTACCTTGTGGTGTGTATCCTCTCTCCCTGGCTGGGGGACGCCTGCTCCTAGTGGCAGAGACTCTCATCGGCTGTGCTGAGATATGGTAAATTTCTTCTTTAAGTTCTTTTTTCAGTTTCTGATGGCCTTCTTCAATCAAGCTCTGGACCTGCTCAGCCAGTCTTGTTTCCACAGACGAGTCATGGGTACGAAGTGGGGCACAGTGACAGTGTCTTCGTAAATTCTTAGTTTAATAGCCAAGACACCTACCCTGTCCTCACCTTCCCTCCATTGCAGTGTTGCCAGGTCACGTGAGTACATCTCTGGTCCAAGCCGTGCAAATCTCAACCACATCTGTGATGTGCACTGGACACCATCTGGGTTTTTAGGAAATCTCTCATCTTCTGAAAAAATGATCTCCAACACAGCCAATTCCCTCAGGCATCGGATACCTTGTTCTATTGTGTTCCACTTTCCTTGGTGCACTTGGAAGTTTTCTTTACAAAGGTATCTATCCTTCACACTTGTTAGCAGTCGCTGCCAGAGGCTGAGAGGTTCTTGGGTTTTTTCGATCCCCTGTGGTCAGTGACCACATCCCGGGACAGCGATCCCAGTTGTTTGGCCTCACTTCTATCCAGAATGGTGTCATTGGCTGCAGCGTCCCAGATGCGGGGCAGCCAGGTCAGGATGGACTCGTTGGTCTGGCGGGTGAATTCCCTTCGCAGGTCACGCAGCTCACCCAGAGATAGAGAGCGAGTGGTGATTTCTGGCTCTGTCTTTTCTGCTGGGTGTGAAGGTCCTGCTGCACTCTCATCAGTCACTATGCGAACCGATTTGGTCCTGGATTTCTTCCTCTTAACAGGGGCAACTGCTACTGGTTTAGGCTGTTCTGGTTCAGTGACGGTTTGCGTGGAGATGCTGATGGCACCTTTGGTCCCCTTCTCCTCCGTGACAGTCTGCATTGATGTGGACACTGTTGCCTCACTTTTGGCTTCTTTTTCCTCCGTGACGGTCTGTGTAGATGAGGACACTGTTGCCTTGAATTTGCTTCCTTTCGCCTCTGTGACACTCTGTGTAGACACTGATGCTGTTGCTCTGCTTCTTTTTCCCTCTTCCTCTTCCTTCAGAACACGCTGTATCACACCATGTATTGTTTTGATTCTAAGCATTGGTGCGGGCCGTGCAGAGAAGACAAAGTAGGACTAACAACAACATCATGCTGTCCTTGGCATGCAGAGGGTACTCCACATTTTCAAAACCTGCTGTGTCATGCCTGAAAAGCTGGAAAAAATCATTCTTTACCCCTCCCCACAGGGGCTGGGTGAGACTGTTGAGGCCCAAGATGTAGGTAGCATCCTAGACCAGAACAAGAAAACAAAACTGGGCATATATTCTGAATGCTGTTCATTGCCTCAGAGTTTATCAAGCAATGGACAAAAGAGACCAAGAAAGCAATTTTAGTACCATACCCTGGTCTATGCAGGAGCATAGAGACCAGCAGATAGTGCCCCAGCTGTGGAAATATACAGAGAGATAGGTATAAGACACATGTAAGCATGTTGAGGATCATAGCGAACAGGTGTCTTCTTCAATACTAAATTGTAATTCTGACTTTTCTCAGTGCCTCCTGCCCCACGCTGGGCACCAGAAAATGTAGTGGTTTGAAAGCAAAACAAATGAGAGGCTCTAAGTCAGAGAAACAATTTAATAGGAAGAAAGGAAAGAAAGTAAAATAAAATAGAGGCAATGATACAAAAGACCACTGACAGAGTCAGAATACAACTTGAGCAGAGTGATGGAAGCAGTCCAGATGAGGTGGTCTTCCTGAAGCAGTGATCCTGTAGAAAGACCCGGCAGCTGGGGTTCTCTGGGAATTCAGTGGGTAAGCCCCCTTCTGGTGTTCAGAATCTCATATCCAGGCTGGAATGCTTGGTTTTTCTCTCTGCGTGGAGCATCTCACAATGGGATGGTGAGTCACGTGATAAGGCCTGATGGGCCCATTAACAGGAGATGGTCCAGGAGGGGGTTATTTGTGAGTCTTGTGGCAAAGGTGCTGATGGGCCCATTAACAGAAGATAATCCAGAGTGGAGGAGGCAGGGAGCACTGCCTCATCTGGTTTCAACCGTTCGTGAGGATGGTGATAGAATATACTTCAACTCAGGACAACTAATCAGAAAATATACTGAGCTAGCTGACAGAGATCTGTTGGGTTTGGGCTTTGTTCTTGTTGCTGTTGCTTGTTTGCTTGAGGGTTTGGGGTTTTTTTCTGCAATACTTGTGAATTGAAACTTCTTTGCTGTACAGAAGGAGATGAGGTGTATCTTGTACAAGGAAGTTCCCAGAGTCTGGGCTTTGTTCCCCACTCAGATGGACAAGGCTGGACACACTGAGACCACTGGGAGGGATCTGCACTGAATGATCCGGCTCTGCAGCTGGAAGCCATAGGAACACATTCCGTAAGGGCACGGAAGTCCTCTTGCTGCGCTGTACCTGGGAGCCAAGGTAGCACATGTGGGGTGTGCAGGTACATCCATGCAAACCATCCTGGCTGTAGTTCCATACTGCAAAAACCAGGACTTAGCCTCAAGCTGAGACAGGGGGGTCACTGAGAAGTTAGACAGCCCATGTTCAAGGACTCTCAATTTGTCTCCCAATTCTTTTAACACATTTGCTCATAGTTTCAAAGATAGTTTATTGCACTCAGACTCCACAAGACTGACCACAGGCAGAAATTTATGGTAGTTGTAAGAGATCTGGGACTCCCCCTAAAACCACGCCTCACTTCCTGACACCGTTATAGTACCGTTCCTGACAACATTATGATGCTGTATTCATGTTTCTCACTTTAAAATAGGGTATTTGTTTTGCTCTAAGAAAACAGAATATTGAGTGGCAATTAGTGGGTCTGTGCTTTCCCAAAACCTTGCTTTCATTTTGGATATTTGGAAAAAAAGACAATCGAAAATGATAGCACAAGTTCCACTCTTGTCTGGCATATGATGCCATAGTGAGAGTAGCCCCTCTAGGCAGCTGCCTCATGGAAGAATGGCATAAAACTGCCTGCGGATCTAAGCTGTTAACACATGTGAATGTATATTGCATTAAACTCTGCAGCCACAGAGAAAACATCCAGAAAAGTCCAAACCCTGAGTTATTAGTTTATTTGATATAAAATTACTTTTTATAAAAAAATTACATTTGTAAAAAATTACAGTTTTAGCGTTTTCCTGTTTGCATGTGTTCATCTTACTAACTGTCCAAGAAAAGATGGTTCAGATGCTTCCGTAAAACTTGTTCTGTTTTTCTGAAACCCACATTCACGAGTGTAGTAGCACATAGTTGCTGTGTGTCGCCAAGTGTAACCAGCCCACTGGTACACAGTCAGGAAGGAAAACACCTGCTAAACCCGTATAATAGATAAAGCAAAAAATTCCTTCTGTTTTGTTGCAATTCCCTTTACCTGAAGAGCTGGAGATGCACAAATTAATAGGCTTTGGACTGGTAAAATCTTGCTAATGCATCAGGCAGACTCAGTCTCAAACATACTTTTTCTATTGATCACTACAAATAAATGTGAGCTTGTAGACTTTCCTCCAACAGAGGACTACTGCAGTAAAGTCAGAAACAAGTTACCATGGTGACCTATTGCACACAGGGAAAGTAAATTTCTCCGCAGTTAGTTTTGGAGCTTCCTGTAAGGCTATGTTGTCAACAAAACACGAGTCTTGAGACCAGTGTATGCTTCTCACTTCTTCATTGTGCAATGGAGAAAGAGAAGCATGTGTAGGATGGAAGACACCAAGGCATCTCAGTGAGACAACTGCATTTTGGTGTTGTACTCAGTGAGCCGTTGGTACCAGGCAAGCTGCAGCTGGCATTCAGGGCTTAAGCATCACAAATTATGCACCTGTATGCTTGTTCTTGTCTCTCCTTCCTTTGTCTCACAACAAACACAATCACAGCATCTCACATTTTGCCAAGACTGCTTTTGTTTCTTCGTGTAGCTTTCAGTATCAAATTAAGAGGACTGAAATGTTCCATCTCTATTTCCTGGCCTCCACAGTTTACTCCATGGTATGTTCCAGCCTACATATAGCTTTCCCACTCGGTACCAAAATCTGGTGCTTCATTCAGTGGGCATCTTCTTTCTTCTCTCCACATTCACAGCCAGCTCTGGTTGTGGCAAGGACATAGGGAAGTGAGAACAAGAGGCACTTCTAGTTTCTTGGTGCTCAGTGTTCCTCTCTACCCAGGTGTTCTCCTAGCGCCAGCAGAGGCAGAACAAACCCCCACACCATGCCAAGAGGTGCTCCAAGTGCAGGATGAAGCTGCTGTGTTGTTATTGCTAACAGGCAGTGCAACCCCAGTGCTGTGCTCCCAGCTGCTCACCCACACCCCCTTCCGCTCCCAGCATGGAGGGAGAGCCTGAGGGCACCCCTGGCCCTCAGCCTGCACCTGGACATGGAGCCAGTGCCCACAGCTGCCGGGCTGTGTCCGTCTGGCCCATGGCTGGTGCCCCACCCTCCAAAGCCAGGGCTCTGCAGTGTAGGGCTCAGGCTGTTGTGTGGGGCCGTGCCCAAGGCCTGACAGGGCTCTGGGCACATCAGGGGCTACAAGTCCCCAAGGCTGGGGGCTGCTCCAGGCCACTTCCAGTGGAATCAGTTGTGGAATGGGTGCTGGGGGTGGCCCTTTGGGACACAGGAGCCTTCTGTGTCAGGGCCCTTGGTGATACAGAAGGTTGTGGTGCCCAGAGGCCTTTGTGACATGGCAGGGCCCCACCCTGCCAGACGGGTGTCTAAGGGGTGTAGAACCCTGGCGTGCCCAGTGTCAGGAGAGCAGCTGTCTCAGGACAAAGCAGCTCCCGGCATCCCTCTGCGACAGCAGACGTGTGAGATGGAGGAGAACCAGGCCAGCCCCGTCTCCCAGCCAGCCAGCCCCTCTCCCAGCTGGCCACAAGAGCAACAACTTTCTGACTGGGAAGAATACAGCGAGGCAGGCCTGTGTTCCTTCGGAGGTGTTGAAGGCTACAAAGAACCATCTGACTGGGAAGAATCTATCGTCCAAGAGCTTTCTGTAGAGGAAGACTCCGTGTGCCAAGACTTCTCCAAAGGGAATGGTAACACACCATCTGTCCAGTCCAACTGGGAAGATGATAGTGACAATGAGCTCGCTCGGGACAACTGGGAACACGTGAGTGTCCAGAGCCCTGGGGTCAAGCCCTTGCTGCGGGAGGAGGATGACTGGGATGAACTGAGTGTCCTCGAGCTGTCTGAACAAGAAGACAGGCAGCAAAGACTGGGACATTTTGCAGAGGATGGGCTCCTAGTTGCTGTGCCTCGGGAGGCCTGGGTTGAGCACCAGGCATGTGAGCCATGCCCTCAAGTGCCCTTCAGTGCCTGGCCTCCCCACCGCCCAGTCCCTGCCCTGCAGAGCTGCTCCAGCTCCTCGTCTTCCCAGCTGTCAGCCAAGGGTCCCCCCAAGAAGCGTCCATCCCGCGCCAGGCGCGTGCTGCGGGCGGTGATCAACCTGTTCTGCTGCCCTTGGCCCTGCATGCCCTCAGAGCCCGAGGACTGACGCCCGCTGCCAGCGCCAGCCCCGCAGAGCCTGGATGGCACAGCCCAGCATCCTGAGGGAGCCGCACCGTCTGCCTGTGCCTGGAAACAATAGAAAAGAAGAAGAAGAAGAATAGGACATAGGACATAGGACATAGAATAAGAATAAGAAGAAATAGCAGCAGTAAATATTATTAATAGGACAAAAAAGAACCATAAGAATAATAAGTTAGAATAATAAAAACAAGAGTACGAGGAAGAAGATTAGGAAGTAGAAGAAATAGTAGTAGAAAAGGAGAAGGAGGAGAAGAAGAAGATGAAGATGATGAAGATGATGATGAGGAAGAAATAACGGACAGTTTCCGGCAGCTGATGCCCATCTGTGAAAATGACTGCCAATATACCTTCTGCTATGCGCTCCCTGGCAGGGATGGCTGATAAAGCCACCATTCCTGTAGCTAACTTTTCAAGGTCAGTCTCTCTCTTCAAGTCTGTCTCTGCTATAACAGACCGTGGATGTCTGCAGCCTTTCTAAGGACAAGATGGGTTGACAAATACCCCAGAGCATTTCCATCAAAGCGCTCCAGCTGACATGCCAAATTCCTGCCAGTACACCTCCCACATGCTTCAGCCAAGGTGCTGGGATGGGAGCTGTGTACATGAATTCTGCAGTGACCCTCGCCTTTCAGTTAAGAAGGGAACATCATTCTTTGTCTCCTCTGCTTCTGCCACTTCTCAATCCCCTTCCATAAGGTCAATAATAAAAATTCATGAAAACTGACATTTTATTTCTCCTTTTCGATGATGGAGGCATTTTCTGAGGAATGCTGAGGAGTTTGAATTTCCTGTTTTAGACTTATCTGAGGGTTTGGTCAGGAACAGGTTCACTTTTCACTCCCACAGATCATTGCAATAACAACTGCCCCTTTTTGATCTTGCTGAGCTCCTCTCACTTAACATATTTAACCACACCAGATAGCAACAAGGAGCTTTCGCATCAAAATAAATTCTGTTGTTCTTCAACTTTCAGCAGTCCCACAGCAGAGGGGTCGTCTGAGAGAGCAGGCAAGGTACTCAGTAGTTCGATGCCTTCTGTCTTTAGAGCAGCTATGCCAAAAACCCAGCGGTATCTTTTTGGGTCTTTGAAATACTCATTTCTGAGATAGTTTAGACCCAAAATGCGTGGGGCCTCTGGACCAGTCCCAATGGGGTGTTTGTGCCATTCGTTCCCGGTTAGACTTACTTCAGCTTCCAGTTCAGTCAGCTCCTGGGATCCTCCTGTCACTCCAGAAACGGATTCTGCTCTCACATACCTTGACGGCATCAGGGTACACTGAGCACTGATATCAACCAGAGCCGTATATCTTTGTGGGTCAGATGTCGCAGTCCATCGGATCCACACAGTCCAGTAGATCTGGTTGTCTCTTTCCTTTACCTGGCTAGAGGCAGGGCCCCCCTATTCCTGGTCATGGCATACATTGCTCTCTTCCTGTAAATATTTTTCTGAGGTTCTTTCAAGAGGATTAGTCATATCATCATTTCTGTACCGTCTGGAGTTCTGCGCACGAGAGACCGGAGCAACACTGATTCTAGATGGGCTCTTTGTGGTAGGTGTTTCTCTTTTCAGTTCACGTACCCGGGCTAAGGAGGAGCTGGGTTTTCTATCCCACTTCCTCATGTCTTCTCCATGCTCCCGAAGAAAAGACCAGATGTTACCTTGTGGTGTGTATCCTCTCTCCCTGGCTGGGGGACGCCTGCTCCTAGTGGCAGAGACTCTCATCGGCTGTGCTGAGATATGGTAAATTTCTTCTTTAAGTTTTTTTTTCAGTTTCTGATGGCCTTCTTCAATCAAGCTCTGGACCTGCTCAGCCAGTCTTGTTTCCACAGACGAGTCATGGGTACGAAGTGGGGCACAGTGACAGTGTCTTCGTAAATTCTTAGTTTAATAGCCAAGACACCTACCCTGTCCTCACCTTCCCTCCATTGCAGTGTTGCCAGGTCACGTGAGTACATCTCTGGTCCAAGCCGTGCAAATCTCAACCACATCTGTGATGTGCACTGGACACCATCTGGGTTTTTAGGAAATCTCTCATCTTCTGAAAAAATGATCTCCAACACAGCCAATTCCCTCAGGCATCGGATACCTTGTTCTATTGTGTTCCATTTTCCTTGGTGCACTTGGAAGTTTTCTTTACAAAGGTATCTATCCTTCACACTTGTTAGCAGTCGCTGCCAGAGGCTGAGAGGTTCTTGGGTTTTTTCGATCCCCTGTGGTCAGTGACCACATCCCGGGACAGCGACCCCAGTTGTTTGGCCTCACTTCTATCCAGAATGGTGTCATTGGCTGCAGCGTCCCAGATGCGGGGCAGCCAGGTCAGGATGGACTCGTTGGTCTGGCGGGTGAATTCCCTTCGCAGGTCACGCAGCTCACCCAGAGATAGAGAGCGAGTGGTGATTTCTGGCTCTGTCTTTTCTGCTGGGTGTGAAGGTCCTGCTGCACTCTCATCAGTCACTATGCGAACCGATTTGGTCCTGGATTTCTTCCTCTTAGCAGGGGCAACTGCTACTGGTTTAGGCTGTTCTGGTTCAGTGACGGTTTGCGTGGAGATGCTGATGGCACCTTTGGTCCCCTTCTCCTCCGTGACAGTCTGCATTGATGTGGACACTGTTGCCTCACTTTTGGCTTCTTTTTCCTCCGTGACGGTCTGTGTAGATGAGGACACTGTTGCCTTGAATTTGCTTCCTTTCGCCTCTGTGACACTCTGTGTAGACACTGATGCTGTTGCTCTGCTTCTTTTTCCCTCTTCCTCTTCCTTCAGAACACGCTGTATCACACCATGTATTGTTTTGATTCTAAGCATTGGTGCGGGCCGTGCAGAGAAGACAAAGTAGGACTAACAACAACATCATGCTGTCCTTGGCATGCAGAGGGTACTCCACATTTTCAAAACCTGCTGTGTCATGCCTGAAAAGCTGGAAAAAATCATTCTTTACCCCTCCCCACAGGGGCTGGGTGAGACTGTTGAGGCCCAAGATGTAGGTAGCATCCTAGACCAGAACAAGAAAACAAAACTGGGCATATATTCTGAATGCTGTTCATTGCCTCAGAGTTTATCAAGCAATGGACAAAAGAGACCAAGAAAGCAATTTTAGTACCATACCCTGGTCTATGCAGGAGCATAGAGACCAGCAGATAGTGCCCCAGCTGTGGAAATATACAGAGAGATAGGTATAAGACACATGTAAGCATGTTGAGGATCATAGCGAACAGGTGTCTTCTTCAATACTAAATTGTAATTCTGACTTTTCTCAGTGCCTCCTGCCCCACGCTGGGCACCAGAAAATGTAGTGGTTTGAAAGCAAAACAAATGAGAGGCTCTAAGTCAGAGAAACAATTTAATAGGAAGAAAGGAAAGAAAGTAAAATAAAATAGAGGCAATGATACAAAAGACCACTGACAGAGTCAGAATACAACTTGAGCAGAGTGATGGAAGCAGTCCAGATCAGGTGGTCTTCCTGAAGCAGTGATCCTGTAGAAAGACCCGGCAGCTGGGGTTCTCTGGGAATTCAGTGGGTAAGCCCCCTTCTGGTGTTCAGAATCTCATATCCAGGCTGGAATGCTTGGTTTTTCTCTCTGCGTGGAGCATCTCACAATGGGATGGTGAGTCACGTGATAAGGCCTGATGGGCCCATTAACAGGAGATGGTCCAGGAGGGGGTTATTTGTGAGTCTTGTGGCAAAGGTGCTGATGGGCCCATTAACAGAAGATAATCCAGAGTGGAGGAGGCAGGGAGCACTGCCTCATCTGGTTTCAACCGTTCGTGAGGATGGTGATAGAATATACTTCAACTCAGGACAACTAATCAGAAAATATACTGAGCTAGCTGACAGAGATCTGTTGGGTTTGGGTTTTGTTCTTGTTGCTGTTGCTTGTTTGCTTGAGGGTTTGGGGTTTATTTCTGCAATACTTGTGAATTGAAACTTCTTTGCTGTACAGAAGGAGATGAGGTGTATCTTGTACAAGGAAGTTCCCAGAGTCTGGGCTTTGTTCCCCACTCAGATGGACAAGGCTGGACACACTGAGACCACTGGGAGGGATCTGCACTGAATGATCCGGCTCTGCAGCTGGAAGCCATAGGAACACATTCCGTAAGGGCACGGAAGTCCTCTTGCTGCGCTGTACCTGGGAGCCAAGGTAGCACATGTGGGGTGTGCAGGTACATCCATGCAAACCATCCTGGCTGTAGTTCCATACTGCAAAAACCAGGACTTAGCCTCAAGCTGAGACAGGGGGGTCACTGAGAAGTTAGACAGCCCATGTTCAAGGACTCTCAATTTGTCTCCCAATTCTTTTAACACATTTGCTCATAGTTTCAAAGATAGTTTATTGCACTCAGACTCCACAAGACTGACCACAGGCAGAAATTTATGGTAGTTGTAAGAGATCTGGGACTCCCCCTAAAACCACGCCTCACTTCCTGACACCGTTATAGTACCGTTCCTGACAACATTATGATGCTGTATTCATGTTTCTCACTTTAAAATAGGGTATTTGTTTTGCTCTAAGAAAACAGAATATTGAGTGGCAATTAGTGGGTCTGTGCTTTCCCAAAACCTTGCTTTCATTTTGGATATTTGGAAAAAAAGACAATCGAAAATGATAGCACAAGTTCCACTCTTGTCTGGCATATGATGCCATAGTGAGAGTAGCCCCTCTAGGCAGCTGCCTCATGGAAGAATGGCATAAAACTGCCTGCGGATCTAAGCTGTTAACACATGTGAATGTATATTGCATTAAACTCTGCAGCCACAGAGAAAACATCCAGAAAAGTCCAAACCCTGAGTTATTAGTTTATTTGATATAAAATTACTTTTTATAAAAAAATTACATTTGTAAAAAATTACAGTTTTAGCGTTTTCCTGTTTGCATGTGTTCATCTTACTAACTGTCCAAGAAAAGATGGTTCAGATGCTTCCGTAAAACTTGTTCTGTTTTTCTGAAACCCACATTCACGAGTGTAGTAGCACATAGTTGCTGTGTGTCGCCAAGTGTAACCAGCCCACTGGTACACAGTCAGGAAGGAAAACACCTGCTAAACCTGTATAATAGATAAAGCAAAAAATTCCTTCTGTTTTGTTGCAATTCCCTTTACCTGAAGAGCTGGAGATGCACAAATTAATAGGCTTTGGACTGGTAAAATCTTGCTAATGCATCAGGCAGACTCAGTCTCAAACATACTTTTTCTATTGATCACTACAAATAAATGTGAGCTTGTAGACTTTCCTCCAACAGAGGACTACTGCAGTAAAGTCAGAAACAAGTTACCATGGTGACCTATTGCACACAGGGAAAGTAAATTTCTCCGCAGTTAGTTTTGGAGCTTCCTGTAAGGCTATGTTGTCAACAAAACACGAGTCTTGAGACCGGTGTATGCTTCTCACTTCTTCATTGTGCAATGGAGAAAGAGAAGCATGTGTAGGATGGAAGACACCAAGGTATCTCAGTGAGACAACTGCATTTTGGTGTTGTACTCAGTGAGCCGTTGGTACCAGGCAAGCTGCAGCTGGCATTCAGGGCTTAAGCATCACAAATTATGCACCTATATGCTTGTTCTTGTCTCTCCTTCCTTTGTCTCACAACAAACACAATCACAGCATCTCACATTTTGCCAAGACTGCTTTTGTTTCTTCGTGTAGCTTTCAGTATCAAATTAAGAGGACTGAAATGTTCCATCTCTATTTCCTGGCCTCCACAGTTTACTCCATGGTATGTTCCAGCCTACATATAGCTTTCCCACTCGGTACCAAAATCTGGTGCTTCATTCAGTGGGCATCTTCTTTCTTCTCTCCACATTCACAGCCAGCTCTGGTTGTGGCAAGGACATAGGGAAGTGAGAACAAGAGGCACTTCTAGTTTCTTGGTGCTCAGTGTTCCTCTCTACCCAGGTGTTCTCCTAGCGCCAGCAGAGGCAGAACAAACCCCCACACCATGCCAAGAGGTGCTCCAAGTGCAGGATGAAGCTGCTGTGTTGTTATTGCTAACAGGCAGTGCAACCCCAGTGCTGTGCTCCCAGCTGCTCACCCACACCCCCTTCCGCTCCCAGCATGGAGGGAGAGCCTGAGGGCACCCCTGGCCCTCAGCCTGCACCTGGACATGGAGCCAGTGCCCACAGCTGCCGGGCTGTGTCCGTCTGGCCCATGGCTGGTGCCCCACCCTCCAAAGCCAGGGCTCTGCAGTGTAGGGCTCAGGCTGTTGTGTGGGGCCGTGCCCAAGGCCTGACAGGGCTCTGGGCACATCAGGGGCTACAAGTCCCCAAGGCTGGGGGCTGCTCCAGGCCACTTCCAGTGGAATCAGTTGTGGAATGGGTGCTGGGGGTGGCCCTTTGGGACACAGGAGCCTTCTGTGTCAGGGCCCTTGGTGATACAGAAGGTTGTGGTGCCCAGAGGCCTTTGTGACATGGCAGGGCCCCACCCTGCCAGACGGGTGTCTAAGGGGTGTAGAACCCTGGCGTGCCCAGTGTCAGGAGAGCAGCTGTCTCAGGACAAAGCAGCTCCCGGCATCCCTCTGCGATAGCAGACGTGTGAGATGGAGGAGAACCAGGCCAGCCCCGTCTCCCAGCCAGCCAGCCCCTCTCCCAGCTGGCCACAAGAGCAACAACTTTCTGACTGGGAAGAATACAGCGAGGCAGGCCTGTGTTCCTTCGGAGGTGTTGAAGGCTACAAAGAACCATCTGACTGGGAAGAATCTATCGTCCAAGAGCTTTCTGTAGAGGAAGACTCCGTGTGCCAAGACTTCTCCAAAGGGAATGGTAACACACCATCTGTCCAGTCCAACTGGGAAGATGATAGTGACAATGAGCTCGCTCGGGACAACTGGGAACACGTGAGTGTCCAGAGCCCTGGGGTCAAGCCCTTGCTGCGGGAGGAGGATGACTGGGATGAACTGAGTGTCCTCGAGCTGTCTGAACAAGAAGACAGGCAGCAAAGACTGGGACATTTTGCAGAGGATGGGCTCCTAGTTGCTGCGCCTCGGGAGGCCTGGGTTGAGCACCAGGCATGTGAGCCATGCCCTCAAGTGCCCTTCAGTGCCTGGCCTCCCCACCGCCCAGTCCCTGCCCTGCAGAGCTGCTCCAGCTCCTCGTCTTCCCAGCTGTCAGCCAAGGGTCCCCCCAAGAAGCGTCCATCCCGCACCAGGCGCGTGCTGCGGGCGGTGATCAACCTGTTCTGCTGCCCTTGGCCCTGCATGCCCTCAGAGCCCGAGGACTGACGCCCGCTGCCAGCGCCAGCCCCGCAGAGCCTGGATGGCACAGCCCAGCATCCTGAGGGAGCCGCACCGTCTGCCTGTGCCTGGAAACAATAGAAAAGAAGAAGAAGAAGAATAGGACATAGGACATAGGACATAGAATAAGAATAAGAAGAAATAGCAGCAGTAAATATTATTAATAGGACAAAAAAGAACCATAAGAATAATAAGTTAGAATAATAAAAACAAGAGTACGAGGAAGAAGATTAGGAAGTAGAAGAAATAGTAGTAGAAAAGGAGAAGGAGGAGAAGAAGAAGATGAAGATGATGAAGATGATGATGAGGAAGAAATAACGGACAGTTTCCGGCAGCTGATGCCCATCTGTGAAAATGACTGCCAATATACCTTCTGCTATGCGCTCCCTGGCAGGGATGGCTGATAAAGCCACCATTCCTGTAGCTAACTTTTCAAGGTCAGTCTCTCTCTTCAAGTCTGTCTCTGCTATAACAGACCGTGGATGTCTGCAGCCTTTCTAAGGACAAGATGGGTTGACAAATACCCCAGAGCATTTCCATCGAAGCGCTCCAGCTGACATGCCAAATTCCTGCCAGTACACCTCCCACATGCTTCAGCCAAGGTGCTGGGATGGGAGCTGTGTACATGAATTCTGCAGTGACCCTCGCCTTTCAGTTAAGAAGGGAACATCATTCTTTGTCTCCTCTGCTTCTGCCACTTCTCAATCCCCTTCCATAAGGTCAATAATAAAAATTCATGAAAACTGACATTTTATTTCTCCTTTTCGATGATGGAGGCATTTTCTGAGGAATGCTGAGGAGTTTGAATTTCCTGTTTTAGACTTATCTGAGGGTTTGGTCAGGAACAGGTTCACTTTTCACTCCCACAGATCATTGCAATAACAACTGCCCCTTTTTGATCTTGCTGAGCTCCTCTCACTTAACATATTTAACCACACCAGATAGCAACAAGGAGCTTTCGCATCAAAATAAATTCTGTTGTTCTTCAACTTTCAGCAGTCCCACAGCAGAGGGGTCGTCTGAGAGAGCAGGCAAGGTACTCAGTAGTTCGATGCCTTCTGTCTCTAGAGCAGCTATGCCAAAAACCCAGCGGTATCTTTTTGGGTCTTTGAAATACTCATTTCTGAGATAGTTTAGACCCAAAATGCGTGGGGCCTCTGGACCAGTCCCAATGGGGTGCTTGTGCCATTCGTTCCCGGTTAGACTTACTTCAGCTTCCAGTTCAGTCAGCTCCTGGGATCCTCCTGTCACTCCAGAAACGGATTCTGCTCTCACATACCTTGACGACATCAGGGTACACTGAGCACTGGTATCAACCAGAGCCGTATATCTTTGTGGGTCAGATGTCGCAGTCCATCGGATCCACACAGTCCAGTAGATCTGGTTGTCTCTTTCCTTTACCTGGCTAGAGGCAGGGCCCCCCTATTCCTGGTCATGGCATACATTGCTCTCTTCCTGTAAATATTTTTCTGAGGTTCTTTCAAGAGGATTAGTCATATCATCATTTCTGTACCGTCTGGAGTTCTGTGCACGAGAGACCGGAGCAACACTGATTCTAGATGGGCTCTTTGTGGTAGGTGTTTCTCTTTTCAGTTCACGTACCCGGGCTGCTAAGGAGGAGCTGGGTTTTCTATCCCACTTCCTCATGTCTTCTCCATGCTCCCGAAGAAAAGACCAGATGTTACCTTGTGGTGTGTATCCTCTCTCCCTGGCTGGGGGACGCCTGCTCCTAGTGGCAGAGACTCTCATCGGCTGTGCTGAGATATGGTAAATTTCTTCTTTAAGTTCTTTTTTCAGTTTCTGATGGCCTTCTTCAATCAAGCTCTGGACCTGCTCAGCCAG
Organism: Chamaea fasciata; assembly: GCF_029207755.1. Taxonomy (NCBI): domain Eukaryota; kingdom Metazoa; phylum Chordata; class Aves; order Passeriformes; family Sylviidae; genus Chamaea; species Chamaea fasciata. The sequence continues at coordinate 99,092,304 of NW_027094087.1, read as the reverse complement.
TCTTGTTTCCACAGACGAGTCATGGGTACGAAGTGGGGCACAGTGACAGTGTCTTCGTAAATTCTTAGTTTAATAGCCAAGACACCTACCCTGTCCTCACCTTCCCTCCATTGCAGTGTTGCCAGGTCACGTGAGTACATCTCTGGTCCAAGCCGTGCAAATCTCAACCACATCTGTGATGTGCACTGGACACCATCTGGGTTTTTAGGAAATCTCTCATCTTCTGAAAAAATGATCTCCAACACAGCCAATTCCCTCAGGCATCGGATACCTTGTTCTATTGTGTTCCACTTTCCTTGGTGCACTTGGAAGTTTTCTTTACAAAGGTATCTATCCTTCACACTTGTTAGCAGTCGCTGCCAGAGGCTGAGAGGTTCTTGGGTTTTTTCGATCCCCTGTGGTCAGTGACCACATCCCGGGACAGCGATCCCAGTTGTTTGGCCTCACTTCTATCCAGAATGGTGTCATTGGCTGCAGCGTCCCAGATGCGGGGCAGCCAGGTCAGGATGGACTCGTTGGTCTGGCGGGTGAATTCCCTTCGCAGGTCACGCAGCTCACCCAGAGATAGAGAGTGAGTGGTGATTTCTGGCTCTGTCTTTTCTGCTGGGTGTGAAGGTCCTGCTGCACTCTCATCAGTCACTATGCGAACCGATTTGGTCCTGGATTTCTTCCTCTTAACAGGGGCAACTGCTACTGGTTTAGGCTGTTCTGGTTCAGTGACGGTTTGCGTGGAGATGCTGATGGCACCTTTGGTCCCCTTCTCCTCCGTGACAGTCTGCATTGATGTGGACACTGTTGCCTCACTTTTGGCTTCTTTTTCCTCCGTGACGGTCTGTGTAGATGAGGACACTGTTGCCTTGAATTTGCTTCCTTTCGCCTCTGTGACACTCTGTGTAGACACTGATGCTGTTGCTCTGCTTCTTTTTCCCTCTTCCCCTTCCTTCAGAACACGCTGTATCACACCATGTATTGTTTTGATTCTAAGCATTGGTGCGGGCCGTGCAGAGAAGACAAAGTAGGACTAACAACAACATCATGCTGTCCTTGGCATGCAGAGGGTACTCCACATTTTCAAAACCTGCTGTGTCATGCCTGAAAAGCTGGAAAAAATCATTCTTTACCCGTCCCCACAGGGGCTGGGTGAGACTGTTGAGGCCCAAGATGTAGGTAGCATCCTAGACCAGAACAAGAAAACAAAACTGGGCATATATTCTGAATGCTGTTCATTGCCTCAGAGTTTATCAAGCAATGGACAAAAGAGACCAAGAAAGCAATTTTAGTACCATACCCTGGTCTATGCAGGAGCATAGAGACCAGCAGATAGTGCCCCAGCTGTGGAAATATACAGAGAGATAGGTATAAGACACATGTAAGCATGTTGAGGATCATAGCGAACAGGTGTCTTCTTCAATACTAAATTGTAATTCTGACTTTTCTCAGTGCCTCCTGCCCCACGCTGGGCACCATAAAATGTAGTGGTTTGAAAGCAAAACAAATGAGAGGCTCTAAGTCAGAGAAACAATTTAATAGGAAGAAAGGAAAGAAAGTAAAATAAAATAGAGGCAATGATACAAAAGACCACTGACAGAGTCAGAATACAACTTGAGCAGAGTGATGGAAGCAGTCCACATGAGGTGGTCTTCCTGAAGCAGTGATCCTGTAGAAAGACCCGGCAGCTGGGGTTCTCTGGGAATTCAGTGGGTAAGCCCCCTTCTGGTGTTCAGAATCTCATATCCAGGCTGGAATGCTTGGTTTTTCTCTCTGCGTGGAGCATCTCACAATGGGATGGTGAGTCACGTGATAAGGCCTGATGGGCCCATTAACAGGAGATGGTCCAGGAGGGGGTTATTTGTGAGTCTTGTGGCAAAGGTGCTGATGGGCCCATTAACAGAAGATAATCCAGAGTGGAGGAGGCAGGGAGCACTGCCTCATCTGGTTTCAACCGTTCGTGAGGATGGTGATAGAATATACTTCAACTCAGGACAACTAATCAGAAAATATACTGAGCTAGCTGACAGAGATCTGTTGGGTTTGGGTTTTGTTCTTGTTGCGGTTGCTTGTTTGCTTGAGGGTTTGGGGTTTTTTTCTGCAATACTTGTGAATTGAAACTTCTTTGCTGTACAGAAGGAGATGAGGTGTATCTTGTACAAGGAAGTTCCCAGAGTCTGGGCTTTGTTCCCCACTCAGATGGACAAGGCTGGACACACTGAGACCACTGGGAGGGATCTGCACTGAATGATCCGGCTCTGCAGCTGGAAGCCATAGGAACACATTCCGTAAGGGCACGGAAGTCCTCTTGCTGCGCTGTACCTGGGAGCCAAGGTAGCACATGTGGGGTGTGCAGGTACATCCATGCAAACCATCCTGGCTGTAGTTCCATACTGCAAAAACCAGGACTTAGCCTCAAGCTGAGACAGGGGGGTCACTGAGAAGTTAGACAGCCCATGTTCAAGGACTCTCAATTTGTCTCCCAATTCTTTTAACACATTTGCTCATAGTTTCAAAGATAGTTTATTGCACTCAGACTCCACAAGACTGACCACAGGCAGAAATTTATGGTAGTTGTAAGAGATCTGGGACTCCCCCTAAAACCACGCCTCACTTCCTGACACCGTTATAGTACCGTTCCTGACAACATTATGATGCTGTATTCATGTTTCTCACTTTAAAATAGGGTATTTGTTTTGCTCTAAGAAAACAGAATATTGAGTGGCAATTAGTGGGTCTGTGCTTTCCCAAAACCTTGCTTTCATTTTGGATATTTGGAAAAAAAGACAATCGAAAATGATAGCACAAGTTCCACTCTTGTCTGGCATATGATGCCATAGTGAGAGTAGCCCCTCTAGGCAGCTGCCTCATGGAAGAATGGCATAAAACTGCCTGCGGATCTAAGCTGTTAACACATGTGAATGTATATTGCATTAAACTCTGCAGCCACAGAGAAAACATCCAGAAAAGTCCAAACCCTGAGTTATTAGTTTATTTGATATAAAATTACTTTTTATAAAAAAATTACATTTGTAAAAAATTACAGTTTTAGCGTTTTCCTGTTTGCATGTGTTCATCTTACTAACTGTCCAAGAAAAGATGGTTCAGATGCTTCCGTAAAACTTGTTCTGTTTTTCTGAAACCCACATTCACGAGTGTAGTAGCACATAGTTGCTGTGTGTCGCCAAGTGTAACCAGCCCACTGGTACACAGTCAGGAAGGAAAACACCTGCTAAACCTGTATAATAGATAAAGCAAAAAATTCCTTCTGTTTTGTTGCAATTCCCTTTACCTGAAGAGCTGGAGATGCACAAATTAATAGGCTTTGGACTGGTAAAATCTTGCTAATGCATCAGGCAGACTCAGTCTCAAACATACTTTTTCTATTGATCACTACAAATAAATGTGAGCTTGTAGACTTTCCTCCAACAGAGGACTACTGCAGTAAAGTCAGAAACAAGTTACCATGGTGACCTATTGCACACAGGGAAAGTAAATTTCTCCGCAGTTAGTTTTGGAGCTTCCTGTAAGGCTATGTTGTCAACAAAACACGAGTCTTGAGACCAGTGTATGCTTCTCACTTCTTCATTGTGCAATGGAGAAAGAGAAGCATGTGTAGGATGGAAGACACCAAGGCATCTCAGTGAGACAACTGCATTTTGGTGTTGTACTCAGTGAGCCGTTGGTACCAGGCAAGCTGCAGCTGGCATTCAGGGCTTAAGCATCACAAATTATGCACCTATATGCTTGTTCTTGTCTCTCCTTCCTTTGTCTCACAACAAACACAATCACAGCATCTCACATTTTGCCAAGACTGCTTTTGTTTCTTCGTGTAGCTTTCAGTATCAAATTAAGAGGACTGAAATGTTCCATCTCTATTTCCTGGCCTCCACAGTTTACTCCATGGTATGTTCCAGCCTACATATAGCTTTCCCACTCGGTACCAAAATCTGGTGCTTCATTCAGTGGGCATCTTCTTTCTTCTCTCCACATTCACAGCCAGCTCTGGTTGTGGCAAGGACATAGGGAAGTGAGAACAAGAGGCACTTCTAGTTTCTTGGTGCTCAGTGTTCCTCTCTACCCAGGTGTTCTCCTAGCGCCAGCAGAGGCAGAACAAACCCCCACACCATGCCAAGAGGTGCTCCAAGTGCAGGATGAAGCTGCTGTGTTGTTATTGCTAACAGGCAGTGCAACCCCAGTGCTGTGCTCCCAGCTGCTCACCCACACCCCCTTCCGCTCCCAGCATGGAGGGAGAGCCTGAGGGCACCCCTGGCCCTCAGCCTGCACCTGGACATGGAGCCAGTGCCCACAGCTGCCGGGCTGTGTCCGTCTGGCCCATGGCTGGTGCCCCACCCTCCAAAGCCAGGGCTCTGCAGTGTAGGGCTCAGGCTGTTGTGTGGGGCCGTGCCCAAGGCCTGACAGGGCTCTGGGCACATCAGGGGCTACAAGTCCCCAAGGCTGGGGGCTGCTCCAGGCCACTTCCAGTGGAATCAGTTGTGGAATGGGTGCTGGGGGTGGCCCTTTGGGACACAGGAGCCTTCTGTGTCAGGGCCCTTGGTGATACAGAAGGTTGTGGTGCCCAGAGGCCTTTGTGACATGGCAGGGCCCCACCCTGCCAGACGGGTGTCTAAGGGGTGTAGAACCCTGGTGTGCCCAGTGTCAGGAGAGCAGCTGTCTCAGGACAAAGCAGCTCCCGGCATCCCTCTGCGATAGCAGACGTGTGAGATGGAGGAGAACCAGGCCAGCCCCGTCTCCCAGCCAGCCAGCCCCTCTCCCAGCTGGCCACAAGAGCAACAACTTTCTGACTGGGAAGAATACAGCGAGGCAGGCCTGTGTTCCTTCGGAGGTGTTGAAGGCTACAAAGAACCATCTGACTGGGAAGAATCTATCGTCCAAGAGCTTTCTGTAGAGGAAGACTCCGTGTGCCAAGACTTCTCCAAAGGGAATGGTAACACACCATCTGTCCAGTCCAACTGGGAAGATGATAGTGACAATGAGCTCGCTCGGGACAACTGGGAACACGTGAGTGTCCAGAGCCCTGGGGTCAAGCCCTTGCTGCGGGAGGAGGATGACTGGGATGAACTGAGTGTCCTCGAGCTGTCTGAACAAGAAGACAGGCAGCAAAGACTGGGACATTTTGCAGAGGATGGGCTCCTAGTTGCTGTGCCTCGGGAGGCCTGGGTTGAGCACCAGGCATGTGAGCCATGCCCTCAAGTGCCCTTCAGTGCCTGGCCTCCCCACCGCCCAGTCCCTGCCCTGCAGAGCTGCTCCAGCTCCTCGTCTTCCCAGCTGTCAGCCAAGGGTCCCCCCAAGAAGCGTCCATCCCGCGCCAGGCGCGTGCTGCGGGCGGTGATCAACCTGTTCTGCTGCCCTTGGCCCTGCATGCCCTCAGAGCCCGAGGACTGACGCCCGCTGCCAGCGCCAGCCCCGCAGAGCCTGGATGGCACAGCCCAGCATCCTGAGGGAGCCGCACCGTCTGCCTGTGCCTGGAAACAATAGAAAAGAAGAAGAAGAAGAATAGGACATAGGACATAGGACATAGAATAAGAATAAGAAGAAATAGCAGCAGTAAATATTATTAATAGGACAAAAAAGAACCATAAGAATAATAAGTTAGAATAATAAAAACAAGAGTACGAGGAAGAAGATTAGGAAGTAGAAGAAATAGTAGTAGAAAAGGAGAAGGAGGAGGAGAAGAAGATGAAGATGATGAAGATGATGATGAGGAAGAAATAACGGACAGTTTCCGGCAGCTGATGCCCATCTGTGAAAATGACTGCCAATATACCTTCTGCTATGCGCTCCCTGGCAGGGATGGCTGATAAAGCCACCATTCCTGTAGCTAACTTTTCAAGGTCAGTCTCTCTCTTCAAGTCTGTCTCTGCTATAACAGACCGTGGAAGTCTGCAGCCTTTCTAAGGACAAGATGGGTTGACAAATACCCCAGAGCATTTCCATCAAAGCGCTCCAGCTGACATGCCAAATTCCTGCCAGTACACCTCCCACATGCTTCAGCCAAGGTGCTGGGATGGGAGCTGTGTACATGAATTCTGCAGTGACCCTCGCCTTTCAGTTAAGAAGGGAACATCATTCTTTGTCTCCTCTGCTTCTGCCACTTCTCAATCCCCTTCCATAAGGTCAATAATAAAAATTCATGAAAACTGACATTTTATTTCTCCTTTTCGATGATGGAGGCATTTTCTGAGGAATGCTGAGGAGTTTGAATTTCCTGTTTTAGACTTATCTGAGGGTTTGGTCAGGAACAGGTTCACTTTTCACTCCCACAGATCATTGCAATAACAACTGCCCCTTTTTGATCTTGCTGAGCTCCTCTCACTTAACATATTTAACCACACCAGATAGCAACAAGGAGCTTTCGCATCAAAATAAATTCTGTTGTTCTTCAACTTTCAGCAGTCCCACAGCAGAGGGGTCGTCTGAGAGAGCAGGCAAGGTACTCAGTAGTTCGATGCCTTCTGTCTCTAGAGCAGCTATGCCAAAAACCCAGCGGTATCTTTTTGGGTCTTTGAAATACTCATTTCTGAGATAGTTTAGACCCAAAATGCGTGGGGCCTCTGGACCAGTCCCAATGGGGTGCTTGTGCCATTCGTTCCCGGTTAGACTTACTTCAGCTTCCAGTTCAGTCAGCTCCTGGGATCCTCCTGTCACTCCAGAAACGGATTCTGCTCTCACATACCTTGACGACATCAGGGTACACTGAGCACTGGTATCAACCAGAGCCGTATATCTTTGTGGGTCAGATGTCGCAGTCCATCGGATCCACACAGTCCAGTAGATCTGGTTGTCTCTTTCCTTTACCTGGCTAGAGGCAGGGCCCCCCTATTCCTGGTCATGGCATACATTGCTCTCTTCCTGTAAATATTTTTCTGAGGTTCTTTCAAGAGGATTAGTCATATCATCATTTCTGTACCGTCTGGAGTTCTGTGCACGAGAGACCGGAGCAACACTGATTCTAGATGGGCTCTTTGTGGTAGGTGTTTCTCTTTTCAGTTCACGTACCCGGGCTGCTAAGGAGGAGCTGGGTTTTCTATCCCACTTCCTCATGTCTTCTCCATGCTCCCGAAGAAAAGACCAGATGTTACCTTGTGGTGTGTATCCTCTCTCCCTGGCTGGGGGACGCCTGCTCCTAGTGGCAGAGACTCTCATCGGCTGTGCTGAGATATGGTAAATTTCTTCTTTAAGTTCTTTTTTCAGTTTCTGATGGCCTTCTTCAATCAAGCTCTGGACCTGCTCAGCCAGTCTTGTTTCCACAGACGAGTCATGGGTACGAAGTGGGGCACAGTGACAGTGTCTTCGTAAATTCTTAGTTTAATAGCCAAGACACCTACCCTGTCCTCACCTTCCCTCCATTGCAGTGTTGCCAGGTCACGTGAGTACATCTCTGGTCCAAGCCGTGCAAATCTCAACCACATCTGTGATGTGCACTGGACACCATCTGGGTTTTTAGGAAATCTCTCATCTTCTGAAAAAATGATCTCCAACACAGCCAATTCCCTCAGGCATCGGATACCTTGTTCTATTGTGTTCCACTTTCCTTGGTGCACTTGGAAGTTTTCTTTACAAAGGTATCTATCCTTCACACTTGTTAGCAGTCGCTGCCAGAGGCTGAGAGGTTCTTGGGTTTTTTCGATCCCCTGTGGTCAGTGACCACATGCCGGGACAGCGATCCCAGTTGTTTGGCCTCACTTCTATCCAGAATGGTGTCATTGGCTGCAGCGTCCCAGATGCGGGGCAGCCAGGTCAGGATGGACTCGTTGGTCTGGCGGGTGAATTCCCTTCGCAGGTCACGCAGCTCACCCAGAGATAGAGAGCGAGTGGTGATTTCTGGCTCTGTCTTTTCTGCTGGGTGTGAAGGTCCTGCTGCACTCTCATCAGTCACTATGCGAACCGATTTGGTCCTGGATTTCTTCCTCTTAGCAGGGGCAACTGCTACTGGTTTAGGCTGTTCTGGTTCAGTGACGGTTTGCGTGGAGATGCTGATGGCACCTTTGGTCCCCTTCTCCTCCGTGACAGTCTGCATTGATGTGGACACTGTTGCCTCACTTTTGGCTTCTTTTTCCTCCGTGACGGTCTGTGTAGATGAGGACACTGTTGCCTTGAATTTGCTTCCTTTCGCCTCTGTGACACTCTGTGTAGACACTGATGCTGTTGCTCTGCTTCTTTTTCCCTCTTCCTCTTCCTTCAGAACACGCTGTATCACACCATGTATTGTTTTGATTCTAAGCATTGGTGCGGGCCGTGCAGAGAAGACAAAGTAGGACTAACAACAACATCATGCTGTCCTTGGCATGCAGAGGGTACTCCACATTTTCAAAACCTGCTGTGTCATGCCTGAAAAGCTGGAAAAAATCATTCTTTACCCGTCCCCACAGGGGCTGGGTGAGACTGTTGAGGCCCAAGATGTAGGTAGCATCCTAGACCAGAACAAGAAAACAAAACTGGGCATATATTCTGAATGCTGTTCATTGCCTCAGAGTTTATCAAGCAATGGACAAAAGAGACCAAGAAAGCAATTTTAGTACCATACCCTGGTCTATGCAGGAGCATAGAGACCAGCAGATAGTGCCCCAGCTGTGGAAATATACAGAGAGATAGGTATAAGACACATGTAAGCATGTTGAGGATCATAGCGAACAGGTGTCTTCTTCAATACTAAATTGTAATTCTGACTTTTCTCAGTGCCTCCTGCCCCACGCTGGGCACCAGAAAATGTAGTGGTTTGAAAGCAAAACAAATGAGAGGCTCTAAGTCAGAGAAACAATTTAATAGGAAGAAAGGAAAGAAAGTAAAATAAAATAGAGGCAATGATACAAAAGACCACTGACAGAGTCAGAATACAACTTGAGCAGAGTGATGGAAGCAGTCCAGATGAGGTGGTCTTCCTGAAGCAGTGATCCTGTAGAAAGACTCGGCAGCTGGGGTTCTCTGGGAATTCAGTGGGTAAGCCCCCTTCTGGTGTTCAGAATCTCATATCCAGGCTGGAATGCTTGGTTTTTCTCTCTGCGTGGAGCATCTCACAATGGGATGGTGAGTCACGTGATAAGGCCTGATGGGCCCATTAACAGGAGATGGTCCAGGAGGGGGTTATTTGTGAGTCTTGTGGCAAAGGTGCTGATGGGCCCATTAACAGAAGATAATCCAGAGTGGAGGAGACAGGGAGCACTGCCTCATCTGGTTTCAACCGTTCGTGAGGATGGTGATAGAATATACTTCAACTCAGGACAACTAATCAGAAAATATACTGAGCTAGCTGACAGAGATCTGTTGGGTTTGGGTTTTGTTCTTGTTGCTGTTGCTTGTTTGCTTGAGGGTTTGGGGTTTTTTTCTGCAATACTTGTGAATTGAAACTTCTTTGCTGTACAGAAGGAGATGAGGTGTATCTTGTACAAGGAAGTTCCCAGAGTCTGGGCTTTGTTCCCCACTCAGATGGACAAGGCTGGACACACTGAGACCACTGGGAGGGATCTGCACTGAATGATCCGGCTCTGCAGCTGGAAGCCATAGGAACACATTCCGTAAGGGCACGGAAGTCCTCTTGCTGCGCTGTACCTGGGAGCCAAGGTAGCACATGTGGGGTGTGCAGGTACATCCATGCAAACCATCCTGGCTGTAGTTCCATACTGCAAAAACCAGGACTTAGCCTCAAGCTGAGACAGGGGGGTCACTGAGAAGTTAGACAGCCCATGTTCAAGGACTCTCAATTTGTCTCCCAATTCTTTTAACACATTTGCTCATAGTTTCAAAGATAGTTTATTGCACTCAGACTCCACAAGACTGACCACAGGCAGAAATTTATGGTAGTTGTAAGAGATCTGGGACTCCCCCTAAAACCACGCCTCACTTCCTGACACCGTTATAGTACCGTTCCTGACAACATTATGATGCTGTATTCATGTTTCTCACTTTAAAATAGTGTATTTGTTTTGCTCTAAGAAAACAGAATATTGAGTGGCAATTAGTGGGTCTGTGCTTTCCCAAAACCTTGCTTTCATTTTGGATATTTGGAAAAAAAGACAATCGAAAATGATAGCACAAGTTCCACTCTTGTCTGGCATATGATGCCATAGTGAGAGTAGCCCCTCTAGGCAGCTGCCTCATGGAAGAATGGCATAAAACTGCCTGCGGATCTAAGCTGTTAACACATGTGAATGTATATTGCATTAAACTCTGCAGCCACAGAGAAAACATCCAGAAAAGTCCAAACCCTGAGTTATTAGTTTATTTGATATAAAATTACTTTTTATAAAAAAATTACATTTGTAAAAAATTACAGTTTTAGCGTTTTCCTGTTTGCATGTGTTCATCTTACTAACTGTCCAAGAAAAGATGGTTCAGATGCTTCCGTAAAACTTGTTCTGTTTTTCTGAAACCCACATTCACGAGTGTAGTAGCACATAGTTGCTGTGTGTCGCCAAGTGTAACCAGCCCACTGGTACACAGTCAGGAAGGAAAACACCTGCTAAACCTGTATAATAGATAAAGCAAAAAATTCCTTCTGTTTTGTTGCAATTCCCTTTACCTGAAGAGCTGGAGATGCACAAATTAATAGGCTTTGGACTGGTAAAATCTTGCTAATGCATCAGGCAGACTCAGTCTCAAACATACTTTTTCTATTGATCACTACAAATAAATGTGAGCTTGTAGACTTTCCTCCAACAGAGGACTACTGCAGTAAAGTCAGAAACAAGTTACCATGGTGACCTATTGCACACAGGGAAAGTAAATTTCTCCGCAGTTAGTTTTGGAGCTTCCTGTAAGGCTATGTTGTCAACAAAACACGAGTCTTGAGACCAGTGTATGCTTCTCACTTCTTCATTGTGCAATGGAGAAAGAGAAGCATGTGTAGGATGGAAGACACCAAGGCATCTCAGTGAGACAACTGCATTTTGGTGTTGTACTCAGTGAGCCGTTGGTACCAGGCAAGCTGCAGCTGGCATTCAGGGCTTAAGCATCACAAATTATGCACCTATATGCTTGTTCTTGTCTCTCCTTCCTTTGTCTCACAACAAACACAATCACAGCATCTCACATTTTGCCAAGACTGCTTTTGTTTCTTCGTGTAGCTTTCAGTATCAAATTAAGAGGACTGAAATGTTCCATCTCTATTTCCTGGCCTCCACAGTTTACTCCATGGTATGTTCCAGCCTACATATAGCTTTCCCACTCGGTACCAAAATCTGGTGCTTCATTCAGTGGGCATCTTCTTTCTTCTCTCCACATTCACAGCCAGCTCTGGTTGTGGCAAGGACATAGGGAAGTGAGAACAAGAGGCACTTCTAGTTTCTTGGTGCTCAGTGTTCCTCTCTACCCAGGTGTTCTCCTAGCGCCAGCAGAGGCAGAACAAACCCCCACACCATGCCAAGAGGTGCTCCAAGTGCAGGATGAAGCTGCTGTGTTGTTATTGCTAACAGGCAGTGCAACCCCAGTGCTGTGCTCCCAGCTGCTCACCCACACCCCCTTCCGCTCCCAGCATGGAGGGAGAGCCTGAGGGCACCCCTGGCCCTCAGCCTGCACCTGGACATGGAGCCAGTGCCCACAGCTGCCGGGCTGTGTCCGTCTGGCCCATGGCTGGTGCCCCACCCTCCAAAGCCAGGGCTCTGCAGTGTAGGGCTCAGGCTGTTGTGTGGGGCCGTGCCCAAGGCCTGACAGGGCTCTGGGCACATCAGGGGCTACAAGTCCCCAAGGCTGGGGGCTGCTCCAGGCCACTTCCAGTGGAATCAGTTGTGGAATGGGTGCTGGGGGTGGCCCTTTGGGACACAGGAGCCTTCTGTGTCAGGGCCCTTGGTGATACAGAAGGTTGTGGTGCCCAGAGGCCTTTGTGACATGGCAGGGCCCCACCCTGCCAGACGGGTGTCTAAGGGGTGTAGAACCCTGGTGTGCCCAGTGTCAGGAGAGCAGCTGTCTCAGGACAAAGCAGCTCCCGGCATCCCTCTGCGATAGCAGACGTGTGAGATGGAGGAGAACCAGGCCAGCCCCGTCTCCCAGCCAGCCAGCCCCTCTCCCAGCTGGCCACAAGAGCAACAACTTTCTGACTGGGAAGAATACAGCGAGGCAGGCCTGTGTTCCTTCGAAGGTGTTGAAGGCTACAAAGAACCATCTGACTGGGAAGAATCTATCGTCCAAGAGCTTTCTGTAGAGGAAGACTCCGTGTGCCAAGACTTCTCCAAAGGGAATGGTAACACACCATCTGTCCAGTCCAACTGGGAAGATGATAGTGACAATGAGCTCGCTCGGGACAACTGGGAACACGTGAGTGTCCAGAGCCCTGGGGTCAAGCCCTTGCTGCGGGAGGAGGATGACTGGGATGAACTGAGTGTCCTCGAGCTGTCTGAACAAGAAGACAGGCAGCAAAGACTGGGACATTTTGCAGAGGATGGGCTCCTAGTTGCTGTGCCTCGGGAGGCCTGGGTTGAGCACCAGGCATGTGAGCCATGCCCTCAAGTGCCCTTCAGTGCCTGGCCTCCCCACCGCCCAGTCCCTGCCCTGCAGAGCTGCTCCAGCTCCTCGTCTTCCCAGCTGTCAGCCAAGGGTCCCCCCAAGAAGCGTCCATCCCGCGCCAGGCGCGTGCTGCGGGCGGTGATCAACCTGTTCTGCTGCCCTTGGCCCTGCATGCCCTCAGAGCCCGAGGACTGACGCCCGCTGCCAGCGCCAGCCCCGCAGAGCCTGGATGGCACAGCCCAGCATCCTGAGGGAGCCGCACCGTCTGCCTGTGCCTGGAAACAATAGAAAAGAAGAAGAAGAAGAATAGGACATAGGACATAGGACATAGAATAAGAATAAGAAGAAATAGCAGCAGTAAATATTATTAATAGGACAAAAAAGAACCATAAGAATAATAAGTTAGAATAATAAAAACAAGAGTACGAGGAAGAAGATTAGGAAGTAGAAGAAATAGTAGTAGAAAAGGAGAAGGAGGAGGAGAAGAAGATGAAGATGATGAAGATGATGATGAGGAAGAAATAACGGACAGTTTCCGGCAGCTGATGCCCATCTGTGAAAATGACTGCCAATATACCTTCTGCTATGCGCTCCCTGGCAGGGATGGCTGATAAAGCCACCATTCCTGTAGCTAACTTTTCAAGGTCAGTCTCTCTCTTCAAGTCTGTCTCTGCTATAACAGACCGTGGAAGTCTGCAGCCTTTCTAAGGACAAGATGGGTTGACAAATACCCCAGAGCATTTCCATCAAAGCGCTCCAGCTGACATGCCAAATTCCTGCCAGTACACCTCCCACATGCTTCAGCCAAGGTGCTGGGATGGGAGCTGTGTACATGAATTCTGCAGTGACCCTCGCCTTTCAGTTAAGAAGGGAACATCATTCTTTGTCTCCTCTGCTTCTGCCACTTCTCAATCCCCTTCCATAAGGTCAATAATAAAAATTCATGAAAACTGACATTTTATTTCTCCTTTTCGATGATGGAGGCATTTTCTGAGGAATGCTGAGGAGTTTGAATTTCCTGTTTTAGACTTATCTGAGGGTTTGGTCAGGAACAGGTTCACTTTTCACTCCCACAGATCATTGCAATAACAACTGCCCCTTTTTGATCTTGCTGAGCTCCTCTCACTTAACATATTTAACCACACCAGATAGCAACAAGGAGCTTTCGCATCAAAATAAATTCTGTTGTTCTTCAACTTTCAGCAGTCCCACAGCAGAGGGGTCGTCTGAGAGAGCAGGCAAGGTACTCAGTAGTTCGATGCCTTCTGTCTCTAGAGCAGCTATGCCAAAAACCCAGCGGTATCTTTTTGGGTCTTTGAAATACTCATTTCTGAGATAGTTTAGACCCAAAATGCGTGGGGCCTCTGGACCAGTCCCAATGGGGTGCTTGTGCCATTCGTTCCCGGTTAGACTTACTTCAGCTTCCAGTACAGTCAGCTCCTGGGATCCTCCTGTCACTCCAGAAACGGATTCTGCTCTCACATACCTTGACGGCATCAGGGTACACTGAGCACTGGTATCAACCAGAGCCGTATATCTTTGTGGGTCAGATGTCGCAGTCCATCGGATCCACACAGTCCAGTAGATCTGGTTGTCTCTTTCCTTTACCTGGCTAGAGGCAGGGCCCCCCTATTCCTGGTCATGGCATACATTGCTCTCTTCCTGTAAATATTTTTCTGAGGTTCTTTCAAGAGGATTAGTCATATCATCATTTCTGTACCGTCTGGAGTTCTGTGCACGAGAGACCGGAGCAACACTGATTCTAGATGGGCTCTTTGTGGTAGGTGTTTCTCTTTTCAGTTCACGTACCTGGGCTGCTAAGGAGGAGCTGGGTTTTCTATCCCACTTCCTCATGTCTTCTCCAAGCTCCCGAAGAAAAAACCAGATGTTACCTTGTGGTGTGTATCCTCTCTCCCTGGCTGGGGGACGCCTGCTCCTAGTGGCAGAGACTCTCATCGGCTGTGCTGAGATATGGTAAATTTCTTCTTTAAGTTCTTTTTTCAGTTTCTGATGGCCTTCTTCAATCAAGCTCTGGACCTGCTCAGCCAGTCTTGTTTCCACAGACGAGTCATGGGTATGAAGTGGGGCACAGTGACAGTGTCTTCGTAAATTCTTAGTTTAATAGCCAAGACACCTACCCTGTCCTCACCTTCCCTCCATTGCAGTGTTGCCAGGTCACGTGAGTACATCTCTGGTCCAAGCCGTGCAAATCTCAACCACATCTGTGATGTGCACTGGACACCATCTGGGTTTTTAGGAAATCTCTCATCTTCTGAAAAAATGATCTCCAACACAGCCAATTCCCTCAGGCATCGGATACCTTGTTCTATTGTGTTCCACTTTCCTTGGTGCACTTGGAAGTTTTCTTTACAAAGGTATCTATCCTTCACACTTGTTAGCAGTCGCTGCCAGAGGCTGAGAGGTTCTTGGGTTTTTTCGATCCCCTGTGGTCAGTGACCACATCCCGGGACAGCGATCCCAGTTGTTTGGCCTCACTTCTATCCAGAATGGTGTCATTGGCTGCAGCGTCCCAGATGCGGGGCAGCCAGGTCAGGATGGACTCGTTGGTCTGGCGGGTGAATTCCCTTCGCAGGTCACGCAGCTCACCCAGAGATAGAGAGCGAGTGGTGATTTCTGGCTCTGTCTTTTCTGCTGGGTGTGAAGGTCCTGCTGCACTCTCATCAGTCACTATGCGAACCGATTTGGTCCTGGATTTCTTCCTCTTAGCAGGGGCAACTGCTACTGGTTTAGGCTGTTCTGGTTCAGTGACGGTTTGCGTGGAGATGCTGATGGCACCTTTGGTCCCCTTCTCCTCCGTGACAGTCTGCATTGATGTGGACACTGTTGCCTCACTTTTGGCTTCTTTTTCCTCCGTGACGGTCTGTGTAGATGAGGACACTGTTGCCTTGAATTTGCTTCCTTTCGCCTCTGTGACACTCTGTGTAGACACTGATGCTGTTGCTCTGCTTCTTTTTCCCTCTTCCTCTTCCTTCAGAACACGCTGTATCACACCATGTATTGTTTTGATTCTAAGCATTGGTGCGGGCCGTGCAGAGAAGACAAAGTAGGACTAACAACAACATCATGCTGTCCTTGGCATGCAGAGGGTACTCCACATTTTCAAAACCTGCTGTGTCATGCCTGAAAAGCTGGAAAAAATCATTCTTTACCCGTCCCCACAGGGGCTGGGTGAGACTGTTGAGGCCCAAGATGTAGGTAGCATCCTAGACCAGAACAAGAAAACAAAACTGGGCATATATTCTGAATGCTGTTCATTGCCTCAGAGTTTATCAAGCAATGGACAAAAGAGACCAAGAAAGCAATTTTAGTACCATACCCTGGTCTATGCAGGAGCATAGAGACCAGCAGATAGTGCCCCAGCTGTGGAAATATACAGAGAGATAGGTATAAGACACATGTAAGCATGTTGAGGATCATAGCGAACAGGTGTCTTCTTCAATACTAAATTGTAATTCTGACTTTTCTCAGTGCCTCCTGCCCCACGCTGGGCACCAGAAAATGTAGTGGTTTGAAAGCAAAACAAATGAGAGGCTCTAAGTCAGAGAAACAATTTAATAGGAAGAAAGGAAAGAAAGTAAAATAAAATAGAGGCAATGATACAAAAGACCACTGACAGAGTCAGAATACAACTTGAGCAGAGTGATGGAAGCAGTCCAGATGAGGTGGTCTTCCTGAAGCAGTGATCCTGTAGAAAGACTCGGCAGCTGGGGTTCTCTGGGAATTCAGTGGGTAAGCCCCCTTCTGGTGTTCAGAATCTCATATCCAGGCTGGAATGCTTGGTTTTTCTCTCTGCGTGGAGCATCTCACAATGGGATGGTGAGTCACGTGATAAGGCCTGATGGGCCCATTAACAGGAGATGGTCCAGGAGGGGGTTATTTGTGAGTCTTGTGGCAAAGGTGCTGATGGGCCCATTAACAGAAGATAATCCAGAGTGGAGGAGACAGGGAGCACTGCCTCATCTGGTTTCAACCGTTCGTGAGGATGGTGATAGAATATACTTCAACTCAGGACAACTAATCAGAAAATATACTGAGCTAGCTGACAGAGATCTGTTGGGTTTGGGTTTTGTTCTTGTTGCTGTTGCTTGTTTGCTTGAGGGTTTGGGGTTTTTTTCTGCAATACTTGTGAATTGAAACTTCTTTGCTGTACAGAAGGAGATGAGGTGTATCTTGTACAAGGAAGTTCCCAGAGTCTGGGCTTTGTTCCCCACTCAGATGGACAAGGCTGGACACACTGAGACCACTGGGAGGGATCTGCACTGAATGATCCGGCTCTGCAGCTGGAAGCCATAGGAACACATTCCGTAAGGGCACGGAAGTCCTCTTGCTGCGCTGTACCTGGGAGCCAAGGTAGCACATGTGGGGTGTGCAGGTACATCCATGCAAACCATCCTGGCTGTAGTTCCATACTGCAAAAACCAGGACTTAGCCTCAAGCTGAGACAGGGGGGTCACTGAGAAGTTAGACAGCCCATGTTCAAGGACTCTCAATTTGTCTCCCAATTCTTTTAACACATTTGCTCATAGTTTCAAAGATAGTTTATTGCACTCAGACTCCACAAGACTGACCACAGGCAGAAATTTATGGTAGTTGTAAGAGATCTGGGACTCCCCCTAAAACCACGCCTCACTTCCTGACACCGTTATAGTACCGTTCCTGACAACATTATGATGCTGTATTCATGTTTCTCACTTTAAAATAGTGTATTTGTTTTGCTCTAAGAAAACAGAATATTGAGTGGCAATTAGTGGGTCTGTGCTTTCCCAAAACCTTGCTTTCATTTTGGATATTTGGAAAAAAAGACAATCGAAAATGATAGCACAAGTTCCACTCTTGTCTGGCATATGATGCCATAGTGAGAGTAGCCCCTCTAGGCAGCTGCCTCATGGAAGAATGGCATAAAACTGCCTGCGGATCTAAGCTGTTAACACATGTGAATGTATATTGCATTAAACTCTGCAGCCACAGAGAAAACATCCAGAAAAGTCCAAACCCTGAGTTATTAGTTTATTTGATATAAAATTACTTTTTATAAAAAAATTACATTTGTAAAAAATTACAGTTTTAGCGTTTTCCTGTTTGCATGTGTTCATCTTACTAACTGTCCAAGAAAAGATGGTTCAGATGCTTCCGTAAAACTTGTTCTGTTTTTCTGAAACCCACATTCACGAGTGTAGTAGCACATAGTTGCTGTGTGTCGCCAAGTGTAACCAGCCCACTGGTACACAGTCAGGAAGGAAAACACCTGCTAAACCTGTATAATAGATAAAGCAAAAAATTCCTTCTGTTTTGTTGCAATTCCCTTTACCTGAAGAGCTGGAGATGCACAAATTAATAGGCTTTGGACTGGTAAAATCTTGCTAATGCATCAGGCAGACTCAGTCTCAAACATACTTTTTCTATTGATCACTACAAATAAATGTGAGCTTGTAGACTTTCCTCCAACAGAGGACTACTGCAGTAAAGTCAGAAACAAGTTACCATGGTGACCTATTGCACACAGGGAAAGTAAATTTCTCCGCAGTTAGTTTTGGAGCTTCCTGTAAGGCTATGTTGTCAACAAAACACGAGTCTTGAGACCAGTGTATGCTTCTCACTTCTTCATTGTGCAATGGAGAAAGAGAAGCATGTGTAGGATGGAAGACACCAAGGCATCTCAGTGAGACAACTGCATTTTGGTGTTGTACTCAGTGAGCCGTTGGTACCAGGCAAGCTGCAGCTGGCATTCAGGGCTTAAGCATCACAAATTATGCACCTATATGCTTGTTCTTGTCTCTCCTTCCTTTGTCTCACAACAAACACAATCACAGCATCTCACATTTTGCCAAGACTGCTTTTGTTTCTTCGTGTAGCTTTCAGTATCAAATTAAGAGGACTGAAATGTTCCATCTCTATTTCCTGGCCTCCACAGTTTACTCCGTGGTATGTTCCAGCCTACATATAGCTTTCCCACTCGGTACCAAAATCTGGTGCTTCATTCAGTGGGCATCTTCTTTCTTCTCTCCACATTCACAGCCAGCTCTGGTTGTGGCAAGGACATAGGGAAGTGAGAACAAGAGGCACTTCTAGTTTCTTGGTGCTCAGTGTTCCTCTCTACCCAGGTGTTCTCCTAGCGCCAGCAGAGGCAGAACAAACCCCCACACCATGCCAAGAGGTGCTCCAAGTGCAGGATGAAGCTGCTGTGTTGTTATTGCTAACAGGCAGTGCAACCCCAGTGCTGTGCTCCCAGCTGCTCACCCACACCCCCTTCCGCTCCCAGCATGGAGGGAGAGCCTGAGGGCACCCCTGGCCCTCAGCCTGCACCTGGACATGGAGCCAGTGCCCACAGCTGCCGGGCTGTGTCCGTCTGGCCCATGGCTGGTGCCCCACCCTCCAAAGCCAGGGCTCTGCAGTGTAGGGCTCAGGCTGTTGTGTGGGGCCGTGCCCAAGGCCTGACAGGGCTCTGGGCACATCAGGGGCTACAAGTCCCCAAGGCTGGGGGCTGCTCCAGGCCACTTCCAGTGGAATCAGTTGTGGAATGGGTGCTGGGGGTGGCCCTTTGGGACACAGGAGCCTTCTGTGTCAGGGCCCTTGGTGATACAGAAGGTTGTGGTGCCCAGAGGCCTTTGTGACATGGCAGGGCCCCACCCTGCCAGACGGGTGTCTAAGGGGTGTAGAACCCTGGTGTGCCCAGTGTCAGGAGAGCAGCTGTCTCAGGACAAAGCAGCTCCCGGCATCCCTCTGCGATAGCAGACGTGTGAGATGGAGGAGAACCAGGCCAGCCCCGTCTCCCAGCCAGCCAGCCCCTCTCCCAGCTGGCCACAAGAGCAACAACTTTCTGACTGGGAAGAATACAGCGAGGCAGGCCTGTGTTCCTTCGGAGGTGTTGAAGGCTACAAAGAACCATCTGACTGGGAAGAATCTATCGTCCAAGAGCTTTCTGTAGAGGAAGACTCCGTGTGCCAAGACTTCTCCAAAGGGAATGGTAACACACCATCTGTCCAGTCCAACTGGGAAGATGATAGTGACAATGAGCTCGCTCGGGACAACTGGGAACACGTGAGTGTCCAGAGCCCTGGGGTCAAGCCCTTGCTGCGGGAGGAGGATGACTGGGATGAACTGAGTGTCCTCGAGCTGTCTGAACAAGAAGACAGGCAGCAAAGACTGGGACATTTTGCAGAGGATGGGCTCCTAGTTGCTGTGCCTCGGGAGGCCTGGGTTGAGCACCAGGCATGTGAGCCATGCCCTCAAGTGCCCTTCAGTGCCTGGCCTCCCCACCGCCCAGTCCCTGCCCTGCAGAGCTGCTCCAGCTCCTCGTCTTCCCAGCTGTCAGCCAAGGGTCCCCCCAAGAAGCGTCCATCCCGCGCCAGGCGCGTGCTGCGGGCGGTGATCAACCTGTTCTGCTGCCCTTGGCCCTGCATGCCCTCAGAGCCCGAGGACTGACGCCCGCTGCCAGCGCCAGCCCCGCAGAGCCTGGATGGCACAGCCCAGCATCCTGAGGGAGCCGCACCGTCTGCCTGTGCCTGGAAACAATAGAAAAGAAGAAGAAGAAGAATAGGACATAGGACATAGGACATAGAATAAGAATAAGAAGAAATAGCAGCAGTAAATATTATTAATAGGACAAAAAAGAACCATAAGAATAATAAGTTAGAATAATAAAAACAAGAGTACGAGGAAGAAGATTAGGAAGTAGAAGAAATAGTAGTAGAAAAGGAGAAGGAGGAGGAGAAGAAGATGAAGATGATGAAGATGATGATGAGGAAGAAATAACGGACAGTTTCCGGCAGCTGATGCCCATCTGTGAAAATGACTGCCAATATACCTTCTGCTATGCGCTCCCTGGCAGGGATGGCTGATAAAGCCACCATTCCTGTAGCTAACTTTTCAAGGTCAGTCTCTCTCTTCAAGTCTGTCTCTGCTATAACAGACCGTGGAAGTCTGCAGCCTTTCTAAGGACAAGATGGGTTGACAAATACCCCAGAGCATTTCCATCAAAGCGCTCCAGCTGACATGCCAAATTCCTGCCAGTACACCTCCCACATGCTTCAGCCAAGGTGCTGGGATGGGAGCTGTGTACATGAATTCTGCAGTGACCCTCGCCTTTCAGTTAAGAAGGGAACATCATTCTTTGTCTCCTCTGCTTCTGCCACTTCTCAATCCCCTTCCATAAGGTCAATAATAAAAATTCATGAAAACTGACATTTTATTTCTCCTTTTCGATGATGGAGGCATTTTCTGAGGAATGCTGAGGAGTTTGAATTTCCTGTTTTAGACTTATCTGAGGGTTTGGTCAGGAACAGGTTCACTTTTCACTCCCACAGATCATTGCAATAACAACTGCCCCTTTTTGATCTTGCTGAGCTCCTCTCACTTAACATATTTAACCACACCAGATAGCAACAAGGAGCTTTCGCATCAAAATAAATTCTGTTGTTCTTCAACTTTCAGCAGTCCCACAGCAGAGGGGTCGTCTGAGAGAGCAGGCAAGGTACTCAGTAGTTCGATGCCTTCTGTCTCTAGAGCAGCTATGCCAAAAACCCAGCGGTATCTTTTTGGGTCTTTGAAATACTCATTTCTGAGATAGTTTAGACCCAAAATGCGTGGGGCCTCTGGACCAGTCCCAATGGGGTGCTTGTGCCATTCGTTCCCGGTTAGACTTACTTCAGCTTCCAGTACAGTCAGCTCCTGGGATCCTCCTGTCACTCCAGAAACGGATTCTGCTCTCACATACCTTGACGGCATCAGGGTACACTGAGCACTGGTATCAACCAGAGCCGTATATCTTTGTGGGTCAGATGTCGCAGTCCATCGGATCCACACAGTCCAGTAGATCTGGTTGTCTCTTTCCTTTACCTGGCTAGAGGCAGGGCCCCCCTATTCCTGGTCATGGCATACATTGCTCTCTTCCTGTAAATATTTTTCTGAGGTTCTTTCAAGAGGATTAGTCATATCATCATTTCTGTACCGTCTGGAGTTCTGTGCACGAGAGACCGGAGCAACACTGATTCTAGATGGGCTCTTTGTGGTAGGTGTTTCTCTTTTCAGTTCACGTACCTGGGCTGCTAAGGAGGAGCTGGGTTTTCTATCCCACTTCCTCATGTCTTCTCCAAGCTCCCGAAGAAAAAACCAGATGTTACCTTGTGGTGTGTATCCTCTCTCCCTGGCTGGGGGACGCCTGCTCCTAGTGGCAGAGACTCTCATCGGCTGTGCTGAGATATGGTAAATTTCTTCTTTAAGTTCTTTTTTCAGTTTCTGATGGCCTTCTTCAATCAAGCTCTGGACCTGCTCAGCCAGTCTTGTTTCCACAGACGAGTCATGGGTATGAAGTGGGGCACAGTGACAGTGTCTTCGTAAATTCTTAGTTTAATAGCCAAGACACCTACCCTGTCCTCACCTTCCCTCCATTGCAGTGTTGCCAGGTCACGTGAGTACATCTCTGGTCCAAGCCGTGCAAATCTCAACCACATCTGTGATGTGCACTGGACACCATCTGGGTTTTTAGGAAATCTCTCATCTTCTGAAAAAATGATCTCCAACACAGCCAATTCCCTCAGGCATCGGATACCTTGTTCTATTGTGTTCCACTTTCCTTGGTGCACTTGGAAGTTTTCTTTACAAAGGTATCTATCCTTCACACTTGTTAGCAGTCGCTGCCAGAGGCTGAGAGGTTCTTGGGTTTTTTCGATCCCCTGTGGTCAGTGACCACATCCCGGGACAGCGATCCCAGTTGTTTGGCCTCACTTCTATCCAGAATGGTGTCATTGGCTGCAGCGTCCCAGATGCGGGGCAGCCAGGTCAGGATGGACTCGTTGGTCTGGCGGGTGAATTCCCTTCGCAGGTCACGCAGCTCACCCAGAGATAGAGAGCGAGTGGTGATTTCTGGCTCTGTCTTTTCTGCTGGGTGTGAAGGTCCTGCTGCACTCTCATCAGTCACTATGCGAACCGATTTGGTCCTGGATTTCTTCCTCTTAGCAGGGGCAACTGCTACTGGTTTAGGCTGTTCTGGTTCAGTGACGGTTTGCGTGGAGATGCTGATGGCACCTTTGGTCCCCTTCTCCTCCGTGACAGTCTGCATTGATGTGGACACTGTTGCCTCACTTTTGGCTTCTTTTTCCTCCGTGACGGTCTGTGTAGATGAGGACACTGTTGCCTTGAATTTGCTTCCTTTCGCCTCTGTGACACTCTGTGTAGACACTGATGCTGTTGCTCTGCTTCTTTTTCCCTCTTCCTCTTCCTTCAGAACACGCTGTATCACACCATGTATTGTTTTGATTCTAAGCATTGGTGCGGGCCGTGCAGAGAAGACAAAGTAGGACTAACAACAACATCATGCTGTCCTTGGCATGCAGAGGGTACTCCACATTTTCAAAACCTGCTGTGTCATGCCTGAAAAGCTGGAAAAAATCATTCTTTACCCCTCCCCACAGGGGCTGGGTGAGACTGTTGAGGCCCAAGATGTAGGTAGCATCCTAGACCAGAACAAGAAAACAAAACTGGGCATATATTCTGAATGCTGTTCATTGCCTCAGAGTTTATCAAGCAATGGACAAAAGAGACCAAGAAAGCAATTTTAGTACCATACCCTGGTCTATGCAGGAGCATAGAGACCAGCAGATAGTGCCCCAGCTGTGGAAATATACAGAGAGATAGGTATAAGACACATGTAAGCATGTTGAGGATCATAGCGAACAGGTGTCTTCTTCAATACTAAATTGTAATTCTGACTTTTCTCAGTGCCTCCTGCCCCACGCTGGGCACCAGAAAATGTAGTGGTTTGAAAGCAAAACAAATGAGAGGCTCTAAGTCAGAGAAACAATTTAATAGGAAGAAAGGAAAGAAAGTAAAATAAAATAGAGGCAATGATACAAAAGACCACTGACAGAGTCAGAATACAACTTGAGCAGAGTGATGGAAGCAGTCCAGATGAGGTGGTCTTCCTGAAGCAGTGATCCTGTAGAAAGACCCGGCAGCTGGGGTTCTCTGGGAATTCAGTGGGTAAGCCCCCTTCTGGTGTTCAGAATCTCATATCCAGGCTGGAATGCTTGGTTTTTCTCTCTGCGTGGAGCATCTCACAATGGGATGGTGAGTCACGTGATAAGGCCTGATGGGCCCATTAACAGGAGATGGTCCAGGAGGGGGTTATTTGTGAGTCTTGTGGCAAAGGTGCTGATGGGCCCATTAACAGAAGATAATCCAGAGTGGAGGAGGCAGGGAGCACTGCCTCATCTGGTTTCAACCGTTCGTGAGGATGGTGATAGAATATACTTCAACTCAGGACAACTAATCAGAAAATATACTGAGCTAGCTGACAGAGATCTGTTGGGTTTGGGCTTTGTTCTTGTTGCTGTTGCTTGTTTGCTTGAGGGTTTGGGGTTTTTTTCTGCAATACTTGTGAATTGAAACTTCTTTGCTGTACAGAAGGAGATGAGGTGTATCTTGTACAAGGAAGTTCCCAGAGTCTGGGCTTTGTTCCCCACTCAGATGGACAAGGCTGGACACACTGAGACCACTGGGAGGGATCTGCACTGAATGATCCGGCTCTGCAGCTGGAAGCCATAGGAACACATTCCGTAAGGGCACGGAAGTCCTCTTGCTGCGCTGTACCTGGGAGCCAAGGTAGCACATGTGGGGTGTGCAGGTACATCCATGCAAACCATCCTGGCTGTAGTTCCATACTGCAAAAACCAGGACTTAGCCTCAAGCTGAGACAGGGGGGTCACTGAGAAGTTAGACAGCCCATGTTCAAGGACTCTCAATTTGTCTCCCAATTCTTTTAACACATTTGCTCATAGTTTCAAAGATAGTTTATTGCACTCAGACTCCACAAGACTGACCACAGGCAGAAATTTATGGTAGTTGTAAGAGATCTGGGACTCCCCCTAAAACCACGCCTCACTTCCTGACACCGTTATAGTACCGTTCCTGACAACATTATGATGCTGTATTCATGTTTCTCACTTTAAAATAGTGTATTTGTTTTGCTCTAAGAAAACAGAATATTGAGTGGCAATTAGTGGGTCTGTGCTTTCCCAAAACCTTGCTTTCATTTTGGATATTTGGAAAAAAAGACAATCGAAAATGATAGCACAAGTTCCACTCTTGTCTGGCATATGATGCCATAGTGAGAGTAGCCCCTCTAGGCAGCTGCCTCATGGAAGAATGGCATAAAACTGCCTGCGGATCTAAGCTGTTAACACATGTGAATGTATATTGCATTAAACTCTGCAGCCACAGAGAAAACATCCAGAAAAGTCCAAACCCTGAGTTATTAGTTTATTTGATATAAAATTACTTTTTATAAAAAAATTACATTTGTAAAAAATTACAGTTTTAGCGTTTTCCTGTTTGCATGTGTTCATCTTACTAACTGTCCAAGAAAAGATGGTTCAGATGCTTCCGTAAAACTTGTTCTGTTTTTCTGAAACCCACATTCACGAGTGTAGTAGCACATAGTTGCTGTGTGTCGCCAAGTGTAACCAGCCCACTGGTACACAGTCAGGAAGGAAAACACCTGCTAAACCCGTATAATAGATAAAGCAAAAAATTCCTTCTGTTTTGTTGCAATTCCCTTTACCTGAAGAGCTGGAGATGCACAAATTAATAGGCTTTGGACTGGTAAAATCTTGCTAATGCATCAGGCAGACTCAGTCTCAAACATACTTTTTCTATTGATCACTACAAATAAATGTGAGCTTGTAGACTTTCCTCCAACAGAGGACTACTGCAGTAAAGTCAGAAACAAGTTACCATGGTGACCTATTGCACACAGGGAAAGTAAATTTCTCCGCAGTTAGTTTTGGAGCTTCCTGTAAGGCTATGTTGTCAACAAAACACGAGTCTTGAGACCAGTGTATGCTTCTCACTTCTTCATTGTGCAATGGAGAAAGAGAAGCATGTGTAGGATGGAAGACACCAAGGCATCTCAGTGAGACAACTGCATTTTGGTGTTGTACTCAGTGAGCCGTTGGTACCAGGCAAGCTGCAGCTGGCATTCAGGGCTTAAGCATCACAAATTATGCACCTATATGCTTGTTCTTGTCTCTCCTTCCTTTGTCTCACAACAAACACAATCACAGCATCTCACATTTTGCCAAGACTGCTTTTGTTTCTTCGTGTAGCTTTCAGTATCAAATTAAGAGGACTGAAATGTTCCATCTCTATTTCCTGGCCTCCACAGTTTACTCCATGGTATGTTCCAGCCTACATATAGCTTTCCCACTCGGTACCAAAATCTGGTGCTTCATTCAGTGGGCATCTTCTTTCTTCTCTCCACATTCACAGCCAGCTCTGGTTGTGGCAAGGACATAGGGAAGTGAGAACAAGAGGCACTTCTAGTTTCTTGGTGCTCAGTGTTCCTCTCTACCCAGGTGTTCTCCTAGCGCCAGCAGAGGCAGAACAAACCCCCACACCATGCCAAGAGGTGCTCCAAGTGCAGGATGAAGCTGCTGTGTTGTTATTGCTAACAGGCAGTGCAACCCCAGTGCTGTGCTCCCAGCTGCTCACCCACACCCCCTTCCGCTCCCAGCATGGAGGGAGAGCCTGAGGGCACCCCTGGCCCTCAGCCTGCACCTGGACATGGAGCCAGTGCCCACAGCTGCCGGGCTGTGTCCGTCTGGCCCATGGCTGGTGCCCCACCCTCCAAAGCCAGGGCTCTGCAGTGTAGGGCTCAGGCTGTTGTGTGGGGCCGTGCCCAAGGCCTGACAGGGCTCTGGGCACATCAGGGGCTACAAGTCCCCAAGGCTGGGGGCTGCTCCAGGCCACTTCCAGTGGAATCAGTTGTGGAATGGGTGCTGGGGGTGGCCCTTTGGGACACAGGAGCCTTCTGTGTCAGGGCCCTTGGTGATACAGAAGGTTGTGGTGCCCAGAGGCCTTTGTGACATGGCAGGGCCCCACCCTGCCAGACGGGTGTCTAAGGGGTGTAGAACCCTGGCGTGCCCAGTGTCAGGAGAGCAGCTGTCTCAGGACAAAGCAGCTCCCGGCATCCCTCTGCGATAGCAGACGTGTGAGATGGAGGAGAACCAGGCCAGCCCCGTCTCCCAGCCAGCCAGCCCCTCTCCCAGCTGGCCACAAGAGCAACAACTTTCTGACTGGGAAGAATACAGCGAGGCAGGCCTGTGTTCCTTCGGAGGTGTTGAAGGCTACAAAGAACCATCTGACTGGGAAGAATCTATCGTCCAAGAGCTTTCTGTAGAGGAAGACTCCGTGTGCCAAGACTTCTCCAAAGGGAATGGTAACACACCATCTGTCCAGTCCAACTGGGAAGATGATAGTGACAATGAGCTCGCTCGGGACAACTGGGAACACGTGAGTGTCCAGAGCCCTGGGGTCAAGCCCTTGCTGCGGGAGGAGGATGACTGGGATGAACTGAGTGTCCTCGAGCTGTCTGAACAAGAAGACAGGCAGCAAAGACTGGGACATTTTGCAGAGGATGGGCTCCTAGTTGCTGTGCCTCGGGAGGCCTGGGTTGAGCACCAGGCATGTGAGCCATGCCCTCAAGTGCCCTTCAGTGCCTGGCCTCCCCACCGCCCAGTCCCTGCCCTGCAGAGCTGCTCCAGCTCCTCGTCTTCCCAGCTGTCAGCCAAGGGTCCCCCCAAGAAGCGTCCATCCCGCGCCAGGCGCGTGCTGCGGGCGGTGATCAACCTGTTCTGCTGCCCTTGGCCCTGCATGCCCTCAGAGCCCGAGGACTGACGCCCGCTGCCAGCGCCAGCCCCGCAGAGCCTGGATGGCACAGCCCAGCATCCTGAGGGAGCCGCACCGTCTGCCTGTGCCTGGAAACAATAGAAAAGAAGAAGAAGAAGAATAGGACATAGGACATAGGACATAGAATAAGAATAAGAAGAAATAGCAGCAGTAAATATTATTAATAGGACAAAAAAGAACCATAAGAATAATAAGTTAGAATAATAAAAACAAGAGTACGAGGAAGAAGATTAGGAAGTAGAAGAAATAGTAGTAGAAAAGGAGAAGGAGGAGAAGAAGAAGATGAAGATGATGAAGATGATGATGAGGAAGAAATAACGGACAGTTTCCGGCAGCTGATGCCCATCTGTGAAAATGACTGCCAATATACCTTCTGCTATGCGCTCCCTGGCAGGGATGGCTGATAAAGCCACCATTCCTGTAGCTAACTTTTCAAGGTCAGTCTCTCTCTTCAAGTCTGTCTCTGCTATAACAGACCGTGGATGTCTGCAGCCTTTCTAAGGACAAGATGGGTTGACAAATACCCCAGAGCATTTCCATCAAAGCGCTCCAGCTGACATGCCAAATTCCTGCCAGTACACCTCCCACATGCTTCAGCCAAGGTGCTGGGATGGGAGCTGTGTACATGAATTCTGCAGTGACCCTCGCCTTTCAGTTAAGAAGGGAACATCATTCTTTGTCTCCTCTGCTTCTGCCACTTCTCAATCCCCTTCCATAAGGTCAATAATAAAAATTCATGAAAACTGACATTTTATTTCTCCTTTTCGATGATGGAGGCATTTTCTGAGGAATGCTGAGGAGTTTGAATTTCCTGTTTTAGACTTATCTGAGGGTTTGGTCAGGAACAGGTTCACTTTTCACTCCCACAGATCATTGCAATAACAACTGCCCCTTTTTGATCTTGCTGAGCTCCTCTCACTTAACATATTTAACCACACCAGATAGCAACAAGGAGCTTTCGCATCAAAATAAATTCTGTTGTTCTTCAACTTTCAGCAGTCCCACAGCAGAGGGGTCGTCTGAGAGAGCAGGCAAGGTACTCAGTTGTTTGATGCCTTCTGTCTCTAGAGCAGCTATGCCAAAAACCCAGCGGTATCTTTTTGGGTCTTTGAAATACTCATTTCTGAGATAGTTTAGGCCCAAAATGCGTGGGGCCTCTGGACCAGTCCCAATGGGGTGCTTGTGCCATTCGTTCCCGGTTAGACTTACTTCAGCTTCCAGTTCAGTCAGCTCCTGGGATCCTCCTGTCACTCCAGAAACGGATTCTGCTCTCACATACCTTGACGACATCAGGGTACACTGAGCACTGGTATCAACCAGAGCCGTATATCTTTGTGGGTCAGATGTCGCAGTCCATCGGATCCACACAGTCCAGTAGATCTGGTTGTCTCTTTCCTTTACCTGGCTAGAGGCAGGGCCCCCCTATTCCTGGTCATGGCATACATTGCTCTCTTCCTGTAAATATTTTTCTGAGGTTCTTTCAAGAGGATTAGTCATATCATCATTTCTGTACCGTCTGGAGTTCTGTGCACGAGAGACCGGAGCAACACTGATTCTAGATGGGCTCTTTGTGGTAGGTGTTTCTCTTTTCAGTTCACGTACCCGGGCTGCTAAGGAGGAGCTGGGTTTTCTATCCCACTTCCTCATGTCTTCTCCATGCTCCCGAAGAAAAGACCAGATGTTACCTTGTGGTGTGTATCCTCTCTCCCTGGCTGGGGGACGCCTGCTCCTAGTGGCAGAGACTCTCATCGGCTGTGCTGAGATATGGTAAATTTCTTCTTTAAGTTCTTTTTTCAGTTTCTGATGGCCTTCTTCAATCAAGCTCTGGACCTGCTCAGCCAGTCTTGTTTCCACAGACGAGTCATGGGTACGAAGTGGGGCACAGTGACAGTGTCTTCGTAAATTCTTAGTTTAATAGCCAAGACACCTACCCTGTCCTCACCTTCCCTCCATTGCAGTGTTGCCAGGTCACGTGAGTACATCTCTGGTCCAAGCCGTGCAAATCTCAACCACATCTGTGATGTGCACTGGACACCATCTGGGTTTTTAGGAAATCTCTCATCTTCTGAAAAAATGATCTCCAACACAGCCAATTCCCTCAGGCATCGGATACCTTGTTCTATTGTGTTCCACTTTCCTTGGTGCACTTGGAAGTTTTCTTTACAAAGGTATCTATCCTTCACACTTGTTAGCAGTCGCTGCCAGAGGCTGAGAGGTTCTTGGGTTTTTTCGATCCCCTGTGGTCAGTGACCACATCCCGGGACAGCGATCCCAGTTGTTTGGCCTCACTTCTATCCAGAATGGTGTCATTGGCTGCAGCGTCCCAGATGCGGGGCAGCCAGGTCAGGATGGACTCGTTGGTCTGGCGGGTGAATTCCCTTCGCAGGTCACGCAGCTCACCCAGAGATAGAGAGCGAGTGGTGATTTCTGGCTCTGTCTTTTCTGCTGGGTGTGAAGGTCCTGCTGCACTCTCATCAGTCACTATGCGAACCGATTTGGTCCTGGATTTCTTCCTCTTAACAGGGGCAAGTGCTACTGGTTTAGGCTGTTCTGGTTCAGTGACGGTTTGCGTGGAGATGCTGATGGCACCTTTGGTCCCCTTCTCCTCCATGACAGTCTGCATTGATGTGGACACTGTTGCCTCACTTTTGGCTTCTTTTTCCTCCGTGACGGTCTGTGTAGATGAGGACACTGTTGCCTTGAATTTGCTTCCTTTCGCCTCTGTGACACTCTGTGTAGACACTGATGCTGTTGCTCTGCTTCTTTTTCCCTCTTCCTCTTCCTTCAGAACACGCTGTATCACACCATGTATTGTTTTGATTCTAAGCATTGGTGCGGGCCGTGCAGAGAAGACAAAGTAGGACTAACAACAACATCATGCTATCCTTGGCATGCAGAGGGTACTCCACATTTTCAAAACCTGCTGTGTCATGCCTGAAAAGCTGGAAAAAATCATTCTTTACCCGTCCCCACAGGGGCTGGGTGAGACTGTTGAGGCCCAAGATGTAGGTAGCATCCTAGACCAGAACAAGAAAACAAAACTGGGCATATATTCTGAATGATGTTCATTGCCTCAGAGTTTATCAAGCAAGGGTCAAAAGAGACCAAGAAAGCAATTTTAGTACCATACCCTGGTCTATGCAGGAGCATAGAGACCAGCAGATAGTGCCCCAGCTGTGGAAATATACAGAGAGATAGGTATAAGACACATGTAAGCATGTTGAGGATCATAGCGAACAGGTGTCTTCTTCAATACAAAATTGTAATTCTGACTTTTCTCAGTGCCTCCTGCCCCACGCTGGGCACCAGAAAATGTAGTGGTTTGAAAGCAAAACAAATGAGAGGCTCTATGTCAGAGAAACAATTTAATAGGAAGAAAGGAAAGAAAGTAAAATAAAATAGAGGCAATGATACAAAAGACCACTGACAGAGTCAGAATACAACTTGAGCAGAGTGATGGAAGCAGTCCAGATGAGGTGGTCTTCCTGAAGCAGTGATCCTGTAGAAAGACCCGGCAGCTGGGGTTCTCTGGGAATTCAGTGGGTAAGCCCCCTTCTGGTGTTCAGAATCTCATATCCAGGCTGGAATGCTTGGTTTTTCTCTCTGCGTGGAGCATCTCACAATGGGATGGTGAGTCACGTGATAAGGCCTGATGGGCCCATTAACAGGAGATGGTCCAGGAGGGGGTTATTTGTGAGTCGTGTGGCAAAGGTGCTGATGGGCCCATTAACAGAAGGTAATCCAGAGTGGAGGAGGCAGGGAGCACTGCCTCATCTGGTTTCAACCGTTCGTGAGGATGGTGATAGAATATACTTCAACTCAGGACAACTAATCAGAAAATATACTGAGCTAGCTGACAGAGATCTGTTGGGTTTGGGTTTTGTTCTTGTTGCTGTTGCTTGTTTGCTTGAGGGTTTGGGGTTTTTTTCTGCAATACTTGTGAATTGAAACTTCTTTGCTGTACAGAAGGAGATGAGGTGTATCTTGTACAAGGAAGTTCCCAGAGTCTGGGCTTTGTTCCCCACTCAGATGGACAAGGCTGGACACACTGAGACCACTGGGAGGGATCTGCACTGAATGATCCGGCTCTGCAGCTGGAAGCCGTAGGAACACATTCCGTAAGGGCACGGTAGTCCTCTTGCTGTGCTGTACCTGGGAGCCAAGGTAGCACATGTGGGGTGTGCAGGTACATCCATGCAAGCCATCCTGGCTGTAGTTCCATACTGCAAAAACCAGGACTTAGCCTCAAGCTGAGACAGGGGGGTCACTGAGAAGTTAGACAGCCCATGTTCAAGGACTCTCAATTTGTCTCCCAATTCTTTTAACACATTTGCTCATAGTTTCAAAGATAGTTTATTGCACTCAGACTCCACAAGACTGACCACAGGCAGAAATTTATGGTAGTTGTAAGAGATCTGGGACTCCCCCTAAAACCATGTCTCACTTCCTGACACCATTATAGTACCGTTCCTGACAACATTATGATGCTATATTCATGTTTCTCACTTTAAAATAGCGTATTTGTTTTGCTCTAAGAAAACAGAATATTGAGAGGCAATTAGTGGGTCTGTGCTTTCCCAAAACCTTGCTTTCATTTTGGATATTTGGAAAAAAAGACAATCGAAAATGATAGCACAAGTTCCACTCTTGTCTGGCATATGATGCCATAGTGAGAGTAGCCCCTCTAGGCAGCTGCCTCATGGAAGAATGGCATAAAACTGCCTGCGGATCTAAGCTGTTAACACATGTGAATGTATATTGCATTAAACTCTGCAGCCACAGAGAAAACATCCAGAAAAGTCCAAACCCTGAGTTATTAGTTTATTTGATATAAAATTACTTTTTAGAAAAAAATTACATTTGTAAAAAATTACAGTTTTAGCGTTTTCCTGTTTGCATGTGTTCATCTTACTAACTGTCCAAGAAAAGATGGTTCAGATGCTTCCGTAAAACTTGTTCTGTTTTTCTGAAACCCACATTCACGAGTGTAGTAGCACATAGTTGCTGTGTGTCGCCAAGTGTAACCAGCCCACTGGTACACAGTCAGGAAGGAAAACACCTGCTAAACCTGTATAATAGATAAAGCAAAAAATTCCTTCTGTTTTGTTGCAATTCCCTTTACCTGGAGAGCTGGAGATGCACAAATTAATAGGCTTTGGACTGGTAAAATCTTGCTAATGCATCAGGCAGACTCAGTCTCAAACATACTTTTTCTATTGATCACTACAAATAAATGTGAGCTTGTAGACTTTCCTCCAACAGAGGACTACTGCAGTAAAGTCAGAAACAAGTTACCATGGTGACCTATTGCACACAGGGAAAGTAAATTTCTCCGCAGTTAGTTTTGGAGCTTCCTGTAAGGCTATGTTGTCAACAAAACACGAGTCTTGAGACCAGTGTATGCTTCTCACTTCTTCATTGTGCAATGGAGAAAGAGAAGCATGTGTAGGATGGAAGACACCAAGGCATCTCAGTGAGACAACTGCATTTTGGTGTTGTACTCAGTGAGCCGTTGGTACCAGGCAAGCTGCAGCTGGCATTCAGGGCTTAAGCATCACAAATTATGCACCTATATGCTTGTTCTTGTCTCTCCTTCCTTTGTCTCACAACAAACACAATCACAGCATCTCACATTTTGCCAAGACTGCTTTTGTTTCTTCGTGTAGCTTTCAGTATCAAATTAAGAGGACTGAAATGTTCCATCTCTATTTCCTGGCCTCCACAGTTTACTCCATGGTATGTTCCAGCCTACATATAGCTTTCCCACTCGGTACCAAAATCTGGTGCTTCATTCAGTGGGCATCTTCTTTCTTCTCTCCACATTCACAGCCAGCTCTGGTTGTGGCAAGGACATAGGGAAGTGAGAACAAGAGGCACTTCTAGTGTCTTGGTGCTCAGTGTTCCTCTCTACCCGGGTGTTCTCCTAGCGCCAGCAGAGGCAGAACAAACCCCCACACCATGCCAAGAGGTGCTCCAAGTGCAGGATGAAGCTGCTGTGTTGTTATTGCTAACAGGCAGTGCAACCCCAGTGCTGTGCTCCCAGCTGCTCACCCACACCCCCTTCCGCTCCCAGCATGGAGGGAGAGCCTGAGGGCACCCCTGGCCCTCAGCCTGCACCTGGACATGGAGCCAGTGCCCACAGCTGCCGGGCTGTGTCCGTCTGGCCCATGGCTGGTGCCCCACCCTCCAAAGCCAGGGCTCTGCAGTGTAGGGCTCAGGCTGTTGTGTGGGGCCGTGCCCAAGGCCTGACAGGGCTCTGGGCACATCAGGGGCTACAAGTCCCCAAGGCTGGGGGCTGCTCCAGGCCACTTCCAGTGGAATCAGTTGTGGAATGGGTGCTGGGGGTGGCCCTTTGGGACACAGGAGCCTTCTGTGTCAGGGCCCTTGGTGATACAGAAGGTTGTGGTGCCCAGAGGCCTTTGTGACATGGCAGGGCCCCACCCTGCCAGACGGGTGTCTAAGGGGTGTAGAACCCTGGCGTGCCCAGTGTCAGGAGAGCAGCTGTCTCAGGACAAAGCAGCTCCCGGCATCCCTCTGCGACAGCAGACGTGTGAGATGGAGGAGAACCAGGCCAGCCCCGTCTCCCAGCCAGCCAGCCCCTCTCCCAGCTGGCCACAAGAGCAACAACTTTCTGACTGGGAAGAATACAGCGAGGCAGGCCTGTGTTCCTTCGGAGGTGTTGAAGGCTACAAAGAACCATCTGACTGGGAAGAATCTATCGTCCAAGAGCTTTCTGTAGAGGAAGACTCCGTGTGCCAAGACTTCTCCAAAGGGAATGGTAACACACCATCTGTCCAGTCCAACTGGGAAGATGATAGTGACAATGAGCTCGCTCGGGACAACTGGGAACACGTGAGTGTCCAGAGCCCTGGGGTCAAGCCCTTGCTGCGGGAGGAGGATGACTGGGATGAACTGAGTGTCCTCGAGCTGTCTGAACAAGAAGACAGGCAGCAAAGACTGGGACATTTTGCAGAGGATGGGCTCCTAGTTGCTGTGCCTCGGGAGGCCTGGGTTGAGCACCAGGCATGTGAGCCATGCCCTCAAGTGCCCTTCAGTGCCTGGCCTCCCCACCGCCCAGTCCCTGCCCTGCAGAGCTGCTCCAGCTCCTCGTCTTCCCAGCTGTCAGCCAAGGGTCCCCACAAGAAGCGTCCATCCCGCGCCAGGCGCGTGCTGCGGGCGGTGATCAACCTGTTCTGCTGCCCTTGGCCCTGCATGCCCTCAGAGCCCGAGGACTGACGCCCGCTGCCAGCGCCAGCCCCGCAGAGCCTGGATGGCACAGCCCAGCATCCTGAGGGAGCCGCACCGTCTGCCTGTGCCTGGAAACAATAGAAAAGAAGAAGAAGAAGAATAGGACATAGGACATAGGACATAGAATAAGAATAAGAAGAAATAGCAGCAGTAAATATTATTAATAGGACAAAAAAGAACCATAAGAATAATAAGATAGAATAATAAAAACAAGAGTACGAGGAAGAAGATTAGGAAGTAGAAGAAATAGTAGTAGAAAAGGAGAAGGAGGAGAAGAAGAAGATGAAGATGATGAAGATGATGATGAGGAAGAAATAACGGACAGTTTCCGGCAGCTGATGCCCATCTGTGAAAATGACTGCCAATATACCTTCTGCTATGCGCTCCCTGGCAGGGATGGCTGATAAAGCCACCATTCCTGTAGCTAACTTTTCAAGGTCAGTCTCTCTCTTCAAGTCTGTCTCTGCTATAACAGACCGTGGATGTCTGCAGCCTTTCTAAGGACAAGATGGGTTGACAAATACCCCAGAGCATTTCCATCAAAGCGCTCCAGCTGACATGCCAAATTCCTGCCAGTACACCTCCCACATGCTTCAGCCAAGGTGCTGGGATGGGAGCTGTGTACATGAATTCTGCAGTGACCCTCGCCTTTCAGTTAAGAAGGGAACATCATTCTTTGTCTCCTCTGCTTCTGCCACTTCTCAATCCCCTTCCATAAGGTCAATAATAAAAATTCATGAAAACTGACATTTTATTTCTCCTTTTCGATGATGGAGGCATTTTCTGAGGAATGCTGAGGAGTTTGAATTTCCTGTTTTAGACTTATCTGAGGGTTTGGTCAGGAACAGGTTCACTTTTCACTCCCACAGATCATTGCAATAACAACTGCCCCTTTTTGATCTTGCTGAGCTCCTCTCACTTAACATATTTAACCACACCAGATAGCAACAAGGAGCTTTCGCATCAAAATAAATTCTGTTGTTCTTCAACTTTCAGCAGTCCCACAGCAGAGGGGTCGTCTGAGAGAGCAGGCAAGGTACTCAGTAGTTCGATGCCTTCTGTCTTTAGAGCAGCTATGCCAAAAACCCAGCGGTATCTTTTTGGGTCTTTGAAATACTCATTTCTGAGATAGTTTAGACCCAAAATGCGTGGGGCCTCTGGACCAGTCCCAATGGGGTGTTTGTGCCATTCGTTCCCGGTTAGACTTACTTCAGCTTCCAGTTCAGTCAGCTCCTGGGATCCTCCTGTCACTCCAGAAACGGATTCTGCTCTCACATACCTTGACGGCATCAGGGTACACTGAGCACTGATATCAACCAGAGCCGTATATCTTTGTGGGTCAGATGTCGCAGTCCATCGGATCCACACAGTCCAGTAGATCTGGTTGTCTCTTTCCTTTACCTGGCTAGAGGCAGGGCCCCCCTATTCCTGGTCATGGCATACATTGCTCTCTTCCTGTAAATATTTTTCTGAGGTTCTTTCAAGAGGATTAGTCATATCATCATTTCTGTACCGTCTGGAGTTCTGCGCACGAGAGACCGGAGCAACACTGATTCTAGATGGGCTCTTTGTGGTAGGTGTTTCTCTTTTCAGTTCACGTACCCGGGCTAAGGAGGAGCTGGGTTTTCTATCCCACTTCCTCATGTCTTCTCCATGCTCCCGAAGAAAAGACCAGATGTTACCTTGTGGTGTGTATCCTCTCTCCCTGGCTGGGGGACGCCTGCTCCTAGTGGCAGAGACTCTCATCGGCTGTGCTGAGATATGGTAAATTTCTTCTTTAAGTTTTTTTTTCAGTTTCTGATGGCCTTCTTCAATCAAGCTCTGGACCTGCTCAGCCAGTCTTGTTTCCACAGACGAGTCATGGGTACGAAGTGGGGCACAGTGACAGTGTCTTCGTAAATTCTTAGTTTAATAGCCAAGACACCTACCCTGTCCTCACCTTCCCTCCATTGCAGTGTTGCCAGGTCACGTGAGTACATCTCTGGTCCAAGCCGTGCAAATCTCAACCACATCTGTGATGTGCACTGGACACCATCTGGGTTTTTAGGAAATCTCTCATCTTCTGAAAAAATGATCTCCAACACAGCCAATTCCCTCAGGCATCGGATACCTTGTTCTATTGTGTTCCATTTTCCTTGGTGCACTTGGAAGTTTTCTTTACAAAGGTATCTATCCTTCACACTTGTTAGCAGTCGCTGCCAGAGGCTGAGAGGTTCTTGGGTTTTTTCGATCCCCTGTGGTCAGTGACCACATCCCGGGACAGCGACCCCAGTTGTTTGGCCTCACTTCTATCCAGAATGGTGTCATTGGCTGCAGCGTCCCAGATGCGGGGCAGCCAGGTCAGGATGGACTCGTTGGTCTGGCGGGTGAATTCCCTTCGCAGGTCACGCAGCTCACCCAGAGATAGAGAGCGAGTGGTGATTTCTGGCTCTGTCTTTTCTGCTGGGTGTGAAGGTCCTGCTGCACTCTCATCAGTCACTATGCGAACCGATTTGGTCCTGGATTTCTTCCTCTTAGCAGGGGCAACTGCTACTGGTTTAGGCTGTTCTGGTTCAGTGACGGTTTGCGTGGAGATGCTGATGGCACCTTTGGTCCCCTTCTCCTCCGTGACAGTCTGCATTGATGTGGACACTGTTGCCTCACTTTTGGCTTCTTTTTCCTCCGTGACGGTCTGTGTAGATGAGGACACTGTTGCCTTGAATTTGCTTCCTTTCGCCTCTGTGACACTCTGTGTAGACACTGATGCTGTTGCTCTGCTTCTTTTTCCCTCTTCCTCTTCCTTCAGAACACGCTGTATCACACCATGTATTGTTTTGATTCTAAGCATTGGTGCGGGCCGTGCAGAGAAGACAAAGTAGGACTAACAACAACATCATGCTGTCCTTGGCATGCAGAGGGTACTCCACATTTTCAAAACCTGCTGTGTCATGCCTGAAAAGCTGGAAAAAATCATTCTTTACCCCTCCCCACAGGGGCTGGGTGAGACTGTTGAGGCCCAAGATGTAGGTAGCATCCTAGACCAGAACAAGAAAACAAAACTGGGCATATATTCTGAATGCTGTTCATTGCCTCAGAGTTTATCAAGCAATGGACAAAAGAGACCAAGAAAGCAATTTTAGTACCATACCCTGGTCTATGCAGGAGCATAGAGACCAGCAGATAGTGCCCCAGCTGTGGAAATATACAGAGAGATAGGTATAAGACACATGTAAGCATGTTGAGGATCATAGCGAACAGGTGTCTTCTTCAATACTAAATTGTAATTCTGACTTTTCTCAGTGCCTCCTGCCCCACGCTGGGCACCAGAAAATGTAGTGGTTTGAAAGCAAAACAAATGAGAGGCTCTAAGTCAGAGAAACAATTTAATAGGAAGAAAGGAAAGAAAGTAAAATAAAATAGAGGCAATGATACAAAAGACCACTGACAGAGTCAGAATACAACTTGAGCAGAGTGATGGAAGCAGTCCAGATCAGGTGGTCTTCCTGAAGCAGTGATCCTGTAGAAAGACCCGGCAGCTGGGGTTCTCTGGGAATTCAGTGGGTAAGCCCCCTTCTGGTGTTCAGAATCTCATATCCAGGCTGGAATGCTTGGTTTTTCTCTCTGCGTGGAGCATCTCACAATGGGATGGTGAGTCACGTGATAAGGCCTGATGGGCCCATTAACAGGAGATGGTCCAGGAGGGGGTTATTTGTGAGTCTTGTGGCAAAGGTGCTGATGGGCCCATTAACAGAAGATAATCCAGAGTGGAGGAGGCAGGGAGCACTGCCTCATCTGGTTTCAACCGTTCGTGAGGATGGTGATAGAATATACTTCAACTCAGGACAACTAATCAGAAAATATACTGAGCTAGCTGACAGAGATCTGTTGGGTTTGGGTTTTGTTCTTGTTGCTGTTGCTTGTTTGCTTGAGGGTTTGGGGTTTATTTCTGCAATACTTGTGAATTGAAACTTCTTTGCTGTACAGAAGGAGATGAGGTGTATCTTGTACAAGGAAGTTCCCAGAGTCTGGGCTTTGTTCCCCACTCAGATGGACAAGGCTGGACACACTGAGACCACTGGGAGGGATCTGCACTGAATGATCCGGCTCTGCAGCTGGAAGCCATAGGAACACATTCCGTAAGGGCACGGAAGTCCTCTTGCTGCGCTGTACCTGGGAGCCAAGGTAGCACATGTGGGGTGTGCAGGTACATCCATGCAAACCATCCTGGCTGTAGTTCCATACTGCAAAAACCAGGACTTAGCCTCAAGCTGAGACAGGGGGGTCACTGAGAAGTTAGACAGCCCATGTTCAAGGACTCTCAATTTGTCTCCCAATTCTTTTAACACATTTGCTCATAGTTTCAAAGATAGTTTATTGCACTCAGACTCCACAAGACTGACCACAGGCAGAAATTTATGGTAGTTGTAAGAGATCTGGGACTCCCCCTAAAACCACGCCTCACTTCCTGACACCGTTATAGTACCGTTCCTGACAACATTATGATGCTGTATTCATGTTTCTCACTTTAAAATAGGGTATTTGTTTTGCTCTAAGAAAACAGAATATTGAGTGGCAATTAGTGGGTCTGTGCTTTCCCAAAACCTTGCTTTCATTTTGGATATTTGGAAAAAAAGACAATCGAAAATGATAGCACAAGTTCCACTCTTGTCTGGCATATGATGCCATAGTGAGAGTAGCCCCTCTAGGCAGCTGCCTCATGGAAGAATGGCATAAAACTGCCTGCGGATCTAAGCTGTTAACACATGTGAATGTATATTGCATTAAACTCTGCAGCCACAGAGAAAACATCCAGAAAAGTCCAAACCCTGAGTTATTAGTTTATTTGATATAAAATTACTTTTTATAAAAAAATTACATTTGTAAAAAATTACAGTTTTAGCGTTTTCCTGTTTGCATGTGTTCATCTTACTAACTGTCCAAGAAAAGATGGTTCAGATGCTTCCGTAAAACTTGTTCTGTTTTTCTGAAACCCACATTCACGAGTGTAGTAGCACATAGTTGCTGTGTGTCGCCAAGTGTAACCAGCCCACTGGTACACAGTCAGGAAGGAAAACACCTGCTAAACCTGTATAATAGATAAAGCAAAAAATTCCTTCTGTTTTGTTGCAATTCCCTTTACCTGAAGAGCTGGAGATGCACAAATTAATAGGCTTTGGACTGGTAAAATCTTGCTAATGCATCAGGCAGACTCAGTCTCAAACATACTTTTTCTATTGATCACTACAAATAAATGTGAGCTTGTAGACTTTCCTCCAACAGAGGACTACTGCAGTAAAGTCAGAAACAAGTTACCATGGTGACCTATTGCACACAGGGAAAGTAAATTTCCCCGCAGTTAGTTTTGGAGCTTCCTGTAAGGCTATGTTGTCAACAAAACACGAGTCTTGAGACCAGTGTATGCTTCTCACTTCTTCATTGTGCAATGGAGAAAGAGAAGCATGTGTAGGATGGAAGACACGAAGGCATCTCAGTGAGACAACTGCATTTTGGTGTTGTACTCAGTGAGCCGTTGGTACCAGGCAAGCTGCAGCTGGCATTCAGGGCTTAAGCATCACAAATTATGCACCTATATGCTTGTTCTTGTCTCTCCTTCCTTTGTCTCACAACAAACACAATCACAGCATCTCACATTTTGCCAAGACTGCTTTTGTTTCTTCGTGTAGCTTTCAGTATCAAATTAAGAGGACTGAAATGTTCCATCTCTATTTCCTGGCCTCCACAGTTTACTCCATGGTATGTTCCAGCCTACATATAGCTTTCCCACTCGGTACCAAAATCTGGTGCTTCATTCAGTGGGCATCTTCTTTCTTCTCTCCACATTCACAGCCAGCTCTGGTTGTGGCAAGGACATAGGGAAGTGAGAACAAGAGGCACTTCTAGTTTCTTGGTGCTCAGTGTTCCTCTCTACCCAGGTGTTCTCCTAGCGCCAGCAGAGGCAGAACAAACCCCCACACCATGCCAAGAGGTGCTCCAAGTGCAGGATGAAGCTGCTGTGTTGTTATTGCTAACAGGCAGTGCAACCCCAGTGCTGTGCTCCCAGCTGCTCACCCACACCCCCTTCCGCTCCCAGCATGGAGGGAGAGCCTGAGGGCACCCCTGGCCCTCAGCCTGCACCTGGACATGGAGCCAGTGCCCACAGCTGCCGGGCTGTGTCCGTCTGGCCCATGGCTGGTGCCCCACCCTCCAAAGCCAGGGCTCTGCAGTGTAGGGCTCAGGCTGTTGTGTGGGGCCGTGCCCAAGGCCTGACAGGGCTCTGGGCACATCAGGGGCTACAAGTCCCCAAGGCTGGGGGCTGCTCCAGGCCACTTCCAGTGGAATCAGTTGTGGAATGGGTGCTGGGGGTGGCCCTTTGGGACACAGGAGCCTTCTGTGTCAGGGCCCTTGGTGATACAGAAGGTTGTGGTGCCCAGAGGCCTTTGTGACATGGCAGGGCCCCACCCTGCCAGACGGGTGTCTAAGGGGTGTAGAACCCTGGTGTGCCCAGTGTCAGGAGAGCAGCTGTCTCAGGACAAAGCAGCTCCCGGCATCCCTCTGCGATAGCAGACGTGTGAGATGGAGGAGAACCAGGCCAGCCCCGTCTCCCAGCCAGCCAGCCCCTCTCCCAGCTGGCCACAAGAGCAACAACTTTCTGACTGGGAAGAATACAGCGAGGCAGGCCTGTGTTCCTTCGGAGGTGTTGAAGGCTACAAAGAACCATCTGACTGGGAAGAATCTATCGTCCAAGAGCTTTCTGTAGAGGAAGACTCCGTGTGCCAAGACTTCTCCAAAGGGAATGGTAACACACCATCTGTCCAGTCCAACTGGGAAGATGATAGTGACAATGAGCTCGCTCGGGACAACTGGGAACACGTGAGTGTCCAGAGCCCTGGGGTCAAGCCCTTGCTGCGGGAGGAGGATGACTGGGATGAACTGAGTGTCCTCGAGCTGTCTGAACAAGAAGACAGGCAGCAAAGACTGGGACATTTTGCAGAGGATGGGCTCCTAGTTGCTGTGCCTCGGGAGGCCTGGGTTGAGCACCAGGCATGTGAGCCATGCCCTCAAGTGCCCTTCAGTGCCTGGCCTCCCCACCGCCCAGTCCCTGCCCTGCAGAGCTGCTCCAGCTCCTCGTCTTCCCAGCTGTCAGCCAAGGGTCCCCCCAAGAAGCGTCCATCCCGCGCCAGGCGCGTGCTGCGGGCGGTGATCAACCTGTTCTGCTGCCCTTGGCCCTGCCTGCCCTCAGAGCCCGAGGACTGACGCCCGCTGCCAGCGCCAGCCCCGCAGAGCCTGGATGGCACAGCCCAGCATCCTGAGGGAGCCGCACCGTCTGCCTGTGCCTGGAAACAATAGAAAAGAAGAAGAAGAAGAATAGGACATAGGACATAGGACATAGAATAAGAATAAGAAGAAATAGCAGCAGTAAATATTATTAATAGGACAAAAAATAGCCATAAGAATAATAAGTTAGAATAATAAAAACAAGAGTACGAGGAAGAAGATTAGGAAGTAGAAGAAATAGTAGTAGAAAAGGAGAAGGAGGAGAAGAAGAAGATGAAGATGATGAAGATGATGATGAGGAAGAAATAACGGACAGTTTCCGGCAGCTGATGCCCATCTGTGAAAATGACTGCCAATATACCTTCTGCTATGCGCTCCCTGGCAGGGATGGCTGATAAAGCCACCATTCCTGTAGCTAACTTTTCAAGGTCAGTCTCTCTCTTCAAGTCTGTCTCTGCTATAACAGACCGTGGATGTCTGCAGCCTTTCTAAGGACAAGATGGGTTGACAAATACCCCAGAGCATTTCCATCAAAGCGCTCCAGCTGACATGCCAAATTCCTGCCAGTACACCTCCCACATGCTTCAGCCAAGGTGCTGGGATGGGAGCTGTGTACATGAATTCTGCAGTGACCCTCGCCTTTCAGTTAAGAAGGGAACATCATTCTTTGTCTCCTCTGCTTCTGCCACTTCTCAATCCCCTTCCATAAGGTCAATAATAAAAATTCATGAAAACTGACATTTTATTTCTCCTTTTCGATGATGGAGGCATTTTCTGAGGAATGCTGAGGAGTTTGAATTTCCTGTTTTAGACTTATCTGAGGGTTTGGTCAGGAACAGGTTCACTTTTCACTCCCACAGATCATTGCAATAACAACTGCCCCTTTTTGATCTTGCTGAGCTCCTCTCACTTAACATATTTAACCACACCAGATAGCAACAAGGAGCTTTCGCATCAAAATAAATTCTGTTGTTCTTCAACTTTCAGCAGTCTCACAGCAGAGGGGTCGTCTGAGAGAGCAGGCAAGGTACTCAGTTGTTTGATGCCTTCTGTCTCTAGAGCAGCTATGCCAAAAACCCAGCGGTATCTTTTTGGGTCTTTGAAATACTCATTTCTGAGATAGTTTAGGCCCAAAATGCGTGGGGCCTCTGGAGCAGTCCCAATGGGGTGCTTGTGCCATTCGTTCCCGGTTAGACTTACTTCAGCTTCCAGTTCAGTCAGCTCCTGGGATCCTCCTGTCACTCCAGAAACGGATTCTGCTCTCACATACCTTGACGGCATCAGGGTACACTGAGCACTGGTATCAACCAGAGCCGTATATCTTTGTGGGTCAGATGTCGCAGTCCATCGGATCCACACAGTCCAGTAGATCTGGTTGTCTCTTTCCTTTACCTGGCTAGAGGCAGGGCCCCCCTATTCCTGGTCATGGCATACATTGCTCTCTTCCTGTAAATATTTTTCTGAGGTTCTTTCAAGAGGATTAGTCATATCATCATTTCTGTACCGTCTGGAGTTCTGTGCACGAGAGACCGGAGCAACACTGATTCTAGATGGGCTCTTTGTGGTAGGTGTTTCTCTTTTCAGTTCACGTACCCGGGCTGCTAAGGAGGAGCTGGGTTTTCTATCCCACTTCCTCATGTCTTCTCCATGCTCCCGAAGAAAAGACCAGATGTTACCTTGTGGTGTGTATCCTCTCTCCCTGGCTGGGGGACGCCTGCTCCTAGTGGCAGAGACTCTCATCGGCTGTGCTGAGATATGGTAAATTTCTTCTTTAAGTTCTTTTTTCAGTTTCTGATGGCCTTCTTCAATCAAGCTCTGGACCTGCTCAGCCAGTCTTGTTTCCACAGACGAGACATGGGTACGAAGTGGGGCACAGTGACAGTGTCTTCGTAAATTCTTAGTTTAATAGCCAAGACACCTACCCTGTCCTCACCTTCCCTCCATTGCAGTGTTGCCAGGTCACGTGAGTACATCTCTGGTCCAAGCCGTGCAAATCTCAACCACATCTGTGATGTGCACTGGACACCATCTGGGTTTTTAGGAAATCTCTCATCTTCTGAAAAAATGATCTCCAACACAGCCAATTCCCTCAGGCATCGGATACCTTGTTCTATTGTGTTCCATTTTCCTTGGTGCACTTGGAAGTTTTCTTTACAAAGGTATCTATCCTTCACACTTGTTAGCAGTCGCTGCCAGAGGCTGAGAGGTTCTTGGGTTTTTTCGATCCCCTGTGGTCAGTGACCACATCCCGGGACAGCGACCCCAGTTGTTTGGCCTCACTTCTATCCAGAATGGTGTCATTGGCGGCAGTGTCCCAGATGCGGGGCAGCCAGGTCAGGATGGACTCGTTGGTCTGGCGGGTCAATTCCCATCGCAGGTCACGCAGCTCACCCAGAGATAGAGAGTGAGTGGTGATTTCTGGCTCTGTCTTTTCTGCTGGGTGTGAAGGTCCTGCTGCACTCTCATCAGTCACTATGCGAACCGATTTGGTCCTGGATTTCTTCCTCTTAACAGGGGCAACTGCTACTGGTTTAGGCTGTTCTGGTTCAGTGACGGTTTGCGTGGAGATGCTGATGGCACCTTTGGTCCCCTTCTCCTCCGTGACAGTCTGCATTGATGTGGACACTGTTGCCTCACTTTTGGCTTCTTTTTCCTCCGTGACGGTCTGTGTAGATGAGGACACTGTTGCCTTGAATTTGCTTCCTTTCGCCTCTGTGACACTCTGTGTGAACACTGATACTGTTGCTCTGCTTCTTTTTCCCTCTTCTTCTTCCTTCAGAACACGCTGTATCACACCATGTATTGTTTTGATTCTAAGCATGGTGAGGGCCGTGCAGAGAAGACCAAGCAGGACTAACAGCAACATCATGCTGTCCTTGGCATGCAGAGGGTACTCCACATTTTCAAAACCTGCTGTGTCATGCCTGAAAAGCTGGAAAAAATCATTCTTTACCCGTCCCCACAGGGGCTGGGTGAGACTGTTGAGGCCCAAGATGTAGGTAGCATCCTAGACCAGAACAAGAAAACAAAACTGGGCATATATTCTGAATGCTGTTCATTGCCTCAGAGTTTATCAAGCAATGGACAAAAGAGACCAAGAAAGCAATTTTAGTACCATACCCTGGTCTATGCAGGAGCATAGAGACCAGCAGATAGTGCCCCAGGTGTGGAAATATACAGAGAGATAGGCATAAGACACATGTAAGCGTGTTGTGGATCATAGCGAACAGGTGTCTTCTTCAATACTAAATTGTAATTCTGACTTTTCTCAGTGCCTCCTGCCCCACGCTGGGCACCAGAAAATGTAGTGGTTTG
Source organism: Chamaea fasciata (assembly GCF_029207755.1). Classification (NCBI taxonomy): domain Eukaryota; kingdom Metazoa; phylum Chordata; class Aves; order Passeriformes; family Sylviidae; genus Chamaea; species Chamaea fasciata. The sequence continues at coordinate 99,047,337 of NW_027094087.1, read as the reverse complement.
AAAGCAAAACAAATGAGAGGCTCTAAGTCAGAGAAAGAATTTAATAGGAAGAAAGGAAAGAAAGTAAAATAAAATAGAGGCAATAATACAAAAGACCACTGACAGAGTCGGAATACAACTTGAGCAAAGTGATGGAAGCAGTCCAGATCAGGTGGTCTTCCTGAAGCAGTGATCCTGTAGAAAGACCCGGTAGCTCGGGTTTTCTGGAAATTCAGTGGGTAAGCCCCCTTCTGGTGTTCAGAATCTCATATCCAGGCTGGAATGCTTGGTTTTTCTCTCTGCGTGGAGCATCTCACAATGGGATGGTGAGTCACGTGATAAGGCCTGATGGGCCCATTAACAGGAGATGGTCCAGGAGGGGGTTATTTGTGAGTCGTGTGGCAAAGGTGCGGATGGGCCCATTAACAGAAGATAATCCAGAGTGGAGGAGGCAGGGAGCACTGCCTCATCTGGTTTCAACAGTTCGTGAAGATGGTGATAGAATATACTTCAACTCAGGACAACTAATCAGAAAATATACTGAGCTAGCTGACAGAGATCTGTTGGGTTTGGGTTTTGTTCTTGTTGCTGTTGCTTGTTTGCTTGAGGGTTTGGGGTTTTTTTCTGCAATACTTGTGAATTGAAACTTCTTTGCTGTACAGAAGGAGATGAGGTGTATCTTGTACAAGGAAGTTCCCAGAGTCTGGGCTTTGTTCCCCACTCAGATGGACAAGGCTGGACACACTGAGACCACTGGGAGGGATCTGCACTGAATGATCCGGCTCTGCAGCTGGAAGCCGTAGGAACACATTCCGTAAGGGCACGGAAGTCCTCTTGCTGTGCTGTACCTGGGAGCCAAGGTAGCACATGTGGGGTGTGCAGGTACATCCATGCAAACCATCCTGGCTGTAGTTCCATACTGCAAAAACCAGGACTTAGCCTCAAGCTGAGACAGGGGGGTCACTGAGAAGTTAGACAGCCCGTGTTCAAGGACTCTCAATTTGTCTCCCAATTCTTTTAAGACATTTGCTCATAGTTTCAAAGATAGTTTATTGCACTCAGACTCCACAAGACTGACCACAGGCAGAAATTTATGGTAGTTGTAAGAGATCTGGGACTCCCCCTAAAACCACGCCTCACTTCCTGACACCGTTATAGTACCGTTCCTGACAACATTATGATGCTGTATTCATGTTTCTCACTTTAAAATAGTGTATTTGTTTTGCTCTAAGAAAACAGAATATTAAGTGGCAATTAGTGGGTCTGTGCTTTCCCAAAACCTTGCTTTCATTTTGGATATTTGGAAAAAAAGACAATCGAAAATGATAGCACAAGTTCCACTCTTGTCTGGCATATGATGCCATAGTGAGAGTAGCCCCTCTAGGCAGCTGCCTCATGGAAGAATGGCATAAAACTGCCTGCGGATCTAAGCTGTTAACACATGTGAATGTATATTGCATTAAACTCTGCAGCCACAGAGAAAACATCCAGAAAAGTCCAAACCCTGAGTTATTAGTTTATTTGATATAAAATTACGTTTTAGAAAAAAATTACATTTGTAAAAAATTACAGTTTTAGCGTTTTCCTGTTTGCATGTGTTCATCTTACTAACTGTCCAAGAAAAGATGGTTCAAATGCTTCCGTAAAACTTGTTCTGTTTTTCTGACACCCACATTCACGAGTGTAGTAGCACATAGTTGCTGTGTGTCGCCAAGTGTAACCAGCCCACTGGTACACAGTCAGGAAGGAAAACACCTGCTAAACCTGTATAATAGATAAAGCAAAAAATTCCTTCTGTTTTGTTGCAATTCCCTTTACCTGAAGAGCTGGAGATGCACAAATTAATAGGCTTTGGACTGGTAAAATCTTGCTAATGCATCAGGCAGACTCAGTCTCAAACATACTTTTTCTATTGATCACTACAAATAAATGTGAGCTTGTAGACTTTCCTCCAACAGAGGACTACTGCAGTAAAGTCAGAAACAAGTTACCATGGTGACCTATTACACACAGGGAAAGTAAATTTCTCCGCAGTTAGTTTTGGAGCTTCCTGTAAGGCTATGTTGTCAACAAAACACGAGTCTTGAGACCAGTGTATGCTTCTCACTTCTTCATTGTGCAATGGAGAAAGAGAAGCATGTGTAGGATGGAAGACACCAAGGCATCTCAGTGAGACAACTGCATTTTGGTGGTGTACTCAGTGAGCCGTTGGTACCAGGCAAGCTGCAGCTGGCATTCAGGGCTTAAGCATCACAAATTATGCACCTATATGCTTGTTCTTGTCTCTCCTTCCTTTGTCTCACAACAAACACAATCACAGCATCTCACATTTTGCCAAGACTGCTTTTGTTTCTTCGTGTAGCTTTCAGTATCAAATTAAGAGGACTGAAATGTTCCATCTCTATTTCCTGGCCTCCACAGTTTACTCCATGGTATGTTCCAGCCTACATATAGCTTTCCCACTCGGTACCAAAATCTGGTGCTTCATTCAGTGGGCATCTTCTTTCTTCTCTCCACATTCACAGCCAGCTCTGGTTGTGGCAAGGACATAGGGAAGTGAGAACAAGAGGCACTTCTAGTTTCTTGGTGCTCAGTGTTCCTCTCTACCCGGGTGTTCTCCTAGCGCCAGCAGAGGCAGAACAAACCCCCACACCATGCCAAGAGGTGCTCCAAGTGCAGGATGAAGCTGCTGTGTTGTTATTGCTAACAGGCAGTGCAACCCCAGTGCTGTGCTCCCAGCTGCTCACCCACACCCCCTTCCGCTCCCAGCATGGAGGGAGAGCCTGAGGGCACCCCTGGCCCTCAGCCTGCACCTGGACATGGAGCCAGTGCCCACAGCTGCCGGGCTGTGTCCGTCTGGCCCATGGCTGGTGCCCCACCCTCCAAAGCCAGGGCTCTGCAGTGTAGGGCTCAGGCTGTTGTGTGGGGCCGTGCCCAAGGCCTGACAGGGCTCTGGGCACATCAGGGGCTACAAGTCCCCAAGGCTGGGGGCTGCTCCAGGCCACTTCCAGTGGAATCAGTTGTGGAATGGGTGCTGGGGGTGGCCCTTTGGGACACAGGAGCCTTCTGTGTCAGGGCCCTTGGTGATACAGAAGGTTGTGGTGCCCAGAGGCCTTTGTGACATGGCAGGGCCCCACCCTGCCAGACGGGTGTCTAAGGGGTGTAGAACCCTGGCGTGCCCAGTGTCAGGAGAGCAGCTGTCTCAGGACAAAGCAGCTCCCGGCATCCCTCTGCGACAGCAGACGTGTGAGATGGAGGAGAACCAGGCCAGCCCCGTCTCCCAGCCAGCCAGCCCCTCTCCCAGCTGGCCACAAGAGCAACAACTTTCTGACTGGGAAGAATACAGCGAGGCAGGCCTGTGTTCCTTCAGAGGTGTTGAAGGGTACAAAGAACCATCTGACTGGGAAGAATCTATCGTCCAAGAGCTTTCTGTAGAGGAAGACTCCGTGTGCCAAGACTTCTCCAAAGGGAATGGTAACACACCATCTGTCCAGTCCAACTGGGAAGATGATAGTGACAATGAGCTCGCTCGGGACAACTGGGAACACGTGAGTGTCCAGAGCCCTGGGGTCAAGCCCTTGCTGCGGGAGGAGGATGACTGGGATGAACTGAGTGTCCTCGAGCTGTCTGAACAAGAAGACAGGCAGCAAAGACTGGGATATTTTGCAGAGGATGGGCTCCTACTTGCTGTGCCTCGGGAGGCCTGGGTTGAGCACCAGGCATGTGAGCCATGCCCCCAAGTGCCCTTCAGTGCCTGGCCTCCCCACCGCCCAGTCCCTGCCCTGCAGAGCTGCTCCAGCTCCTCATCTTCCCAGCTGTCAGCCAAGGGTCCCCACAAGAAGCGTCCATCCCGCGCCAGGCGCGTGCTGCGGGCGGTGATCAACCTGTTCTGCTGCCCTTGGCCCTGCCTGCCCTCAGAGCCCGAGGACTGACGCCCGCTGCCAGCGCCGGCCCCGCAGAGCCTGGATGGCACAGTCCAGCATCCTGAGGGAGCCGCACCGTCTGCCTGTGCCTGGAAACAATAGAAAAGAAGAAGAAGAAGAATAGGACATAGGACATAGGACATAGGACATAGAATAAGAATAGGAAAAAATAGCAGCAGTAAATATTATTAATAGGACAAAAAAGAACCATAAGAATAATAAGTTAGAATAATAAAAACAAGAGTACGAGGAAGAAGATTAGGAAGTAGAAGAAATAGTAGTAGAAAAGGAGAAGGAGGAGAAGAAGAAGATGAAGATGATGAAGATGATGATGAGGAAGAAATAACGGACAGTTTCCGGCAGCTGATGCCCATCTGTAAAAATGACTGCCAATATACCTTCTGCTATGCGCTCCCTGGCAGGGATGGCTGATAAAGCCACCATTCCTGTAGCTAACTTTTCAAGGTCAGTCTCTCTCTTCAAGTCTGTCTCTGCTATAACAGACCGTGGATGTCTGCAGCCTTTCTAAGGACAAGATGGGTTGACAAATACCCCAGAGCATTTCCATCGAAGCGCTCCCGCTGACATGCCAAATTCCTGCCAGTACACCTCCCACATGCTTCAGCCAAGGTGCTAGGATGGGAGCTGTGTACATGAATTCTGCAGTGACCCTCGCCTTTCAGTTAAGAAGGGAACATCATTCTTTGTCTCCTCTGCTTCTGCCACTTCTCAATCCCCTTCCATAAGGTCAATAATAAAAAATCATGAAAACTGACATTTTATTTCTCCTTTTCAATGATGGAGGCATTTTCTGAGGAATGCTGAGGAGTTTGAATTTCCTGTTTTAGACTTTTCTGAGGGTTTGGTCAGGAACAGGTTCACTTTTCACTCCCACAGATCATTGCAATAACAACTGCCCCTTTTTGATCTTGCTGAGCTCCTCTCACTTAACATATTTAACCACACCAGATAGCAACAAGGAGCTTTCGCATCAAAATAAATTCTGTTGTTCTTCAACTTTCAGTAGTCCCACAGCAGAGGGGTCGTCTGAGAGAGCAGGCAAGGTACTCAGTTGTTTGATGCCTTCTGTCTCTAGAGCAGCTATGCCAAAAACCCAGCGGTATCTTTTTGGGTCTTTGAAATACTCATTTCTGAGATAGTTTAGGCCCAAAATGCGTGGGGCCTCTGGACCAGTCCCAATGGGGTGTTTGTGCCATTCATTCCCGGTTAGACTTACTTCAGCTTCCAGTACAGTCAGCTCCTGGGATCCTCCTGTCACTCCAGAAATGGATTCTGCTCTCACATACCTTGACGGCATCAGGGTACACTGAGCACTGGTATCAACTAGAGCCGTATATCTTTGTGGGTCAGATGTAGCAGTCCATCAGATCCACACAGTCCAGTAGATCTGGTTGTCTCTTTCCTTTACCTGGCTAGAGGCAGGGCCCCCCTATTCCTGGTCATGGCATACATTGCTCTCTTCCTGTAAATATTTTTCTGAGGTTCTTTCAAGAGGATTAGTCATATAATCATTTCTGTACCGTCTGGAGTTCTGTGCACGAGAGACCGGAGCAACACTGGTTCTAGATGGGCTCTTTGTGGTAGGTGTTTCTCTTTTCAGTTCATGTACCCGGGCTGCTAAGGAGGAGCTCGGTTTTCTATCCCACTTCCTCATGTCTTCTCCATGCTCCCGAAGAAAAGACCAGATGTTACCTTGTGGTGTGTATCCTCTCTCCCTGGCTGGGGGACGCCTGCTCCTAATGGCAGAGACTCTCATTGGCTGTGCTGAGATATGGTAAATTTCTTCTTTAAGTTCTTTTTTCAGTTTCTGATGGCCTTCTTCAATCAAGCTCTGGACCTGCTCAGCCAGTCTTGTTTCCACAGACGAGACATGGGTACGAAGTGGGGCACAGTGACAGTGTCTTCGTAAATTCTTAGTTTAATAGCCAAGACACCTACCCTGTCCTCACCTTCCCTCCATTGCAGTGTTGCCAGGTCACGTGAGTACATCTCTGGTCCAAGCCGTGCAAATCTCAACCACATCTGTGATGTGCACTGGACACCATCTGGGTTTTTAGGAAATCTCTCATCTTCTGAAAAAATGATCTCCAACACAGCCAACTCCCTCAGGCATCGGATACCTTGTTCTATTGTGTTCCATTTTCCTTGGTGCACTTGGAGGTTTTCTTTACAAAGGTATCTATCCTTCACACTTGTTAGCAGTCGCTGCCAGAGGCTGAGAGGTTCTTGGGTTTTTTCGATCCCCTGTGGTCAGTGACCACATCCCGGGACAGCGATCCCAGTTGTTTGGCCTCACTTCTATCCAGAATGGTGTCATTGGCTGCAGCGTCCCAGATGCGGGGCAGCCAGGTCAGGATGGACTCGTTGGTCTGGCGGGTGAATTCCCTTCGCAGGTCACGCAGCTCACCCAGAGATAGAGAGCGAGTGGTGATTTCTGGCTCTGTCTTTTCTGCTGGGTGTGAAGGTCCTGCTGCACTCTCATCAGTCCCTATGCGAACCGATTTGGTCCTGGATTTCTTCCTCTTAACAGGGGCAACTGCTACTGGTTTAGGCTGTTCTGGTTCAGTGACGGTTTGCGTGGAGATGCTGATGGCACCTTTGGTCCCTTTCTCCTCCGTGACAGTCTGCATAGATGTGGACACTGTTGCCTCACTTTTGGCTTCTTTTTCCTCCGTGACGGTCTGTGTAGATGAGGACACTGTTGCCTTGAATTTGCTTCCTTTCGCCTCTGTGACACTCTGTGTGAACACTGATGCTGTTGCTCTGCTTCTTTTTCCCTCTTCTTCTTCCTTCAGAACACGCTGTATCACACCATGTATTGTTTTGATTCTAAGCATGGTGCGGGCCGTGCAGAGAAGACCAAGCAGGACTAACAACAACATCATGCTGTCCTTGGCATGCAGAGGGTACTCCACATTTTCAAAACCTGCTGTGTCATGCCTGAAAAGCTGGAAAAAATCATTCTTTACCCCTCCCCACAGGGGCTGGGTGAGACTGTTGAGGCCCAAGATGTAGGTAGCATCCTAGACCAGAACAAGAAAACAAAACTGGGCATATATTCTGAACGCTGTTCATTGCCTCAGAGTTTATCAAGCAATGGACAAAAGAGACCAAGAAAGCAATTTTAGTACCATACCCTGGTCTATGCAGGAGCATAGAGACCAGCAGATAGTGCCCCAGCTGTGGAAATATACAGAGAGATAGGTATAAGACACATGTAAGCGTGTTGTGGATCATAGCGAACAGGTGTCTTCTTCAATACTAAATTTTAATTCTGACTTTTCTCAGTGCCTCCTGCCCCACGCTGGGCACCAGAAAATGTAGTGGTTTGAAAGCAAAACAAATGAGAGGCTCTAAGTCAGAGAAACAATTTAATAGGAAGAAAGGAAAGAAAGTAAAATAAAATAGAGGCAATAATACAAAAGACCACTGACAGAGTCGGAATACAACTTGAGCAGAGTGATGGAAGCAGTCCAGATCAGGTGGTCTTCCTGAAGCAGTGATCCTGTAGAAAGACCCGGTAGCTCGGGTTCTCTGGGAATTCAGTGGGTAAGCCCCCTTCTGGTGTTCAGAATCTCATATCCAGGCTGGAATGCTTGGTTTTTCTCTCTGGGTGGAGCATCTCACAATGGGATGGTGAGTCACGTGATAAGGCCTGATGGGCCCATTAACAGGAGATGGTCCAGGAGGGGGTTATTTGTGAGTCGTGTGGCAAAGGTGCGGATGGGCCCATTAACAGAAGATAATCCAGAGTGGAGGAGGCAGGGAGCACTGCCTCATCTGGTTTCAACAGTTCGTGAAGATGGTGATAGAATATACTTCAACTCAGGACAACTAATCAGAAAATATACTGAGCTAGCTGACAGAGATCTGTTGGGTTTGGGTTTTGTTCTTGTTGCTGTTGCTTGTTTGCTTGAGGGTTTGGGGTTTTTTTCTGCAATACTTGTGAATTGAAACTTCTTTGCTGTACAGAAGGAGATGAGGTGTATCTTGTACAAGGAAGTTCCCAGAGTCTGGGCTTTGTTCCCCACTCAGATGGACAAGGCTGGACACACTGAGACCACTGGGAGGGATCTGCACTGAATGATCCGGCTCTGCAGCTGGAAGCCGTAGGAACACATTCCGTAAGGGCACGGAAGTCCTCTTGCTGTGCTGTACCTGGGAGCCAAGGTAGCACATGTGGGGTGTGCAGGTACATCCATGCAAACCATCCTGGCTGTAGTTCCATACTGCAAAAACCAGGACTTAGCCTCAAGCTGAGACAGGGGGGTCACTGAGAAGTTAGACAGCCCATGTTCAAGGACTCTCAATTTGTCTCCCAATTCTTTTAAGACATTTGCTCATAGTTTCAAAGATAGTTTATTGCACTCAGACTCCACAAGACTGACCACAGGCAGAAATTTATGGTAGTTGTAAGAGATCTGGGACTCCCCCTAAAACCACGCCTCACTTCCTGACACCGTTATAGTACCGTTCCTGACAACATTATGATGCTATATTCATGTTTCTCACTTTAAAATAGTGTATTTGTTTTGCTCTAAGAAAACAGAATATTGTGTGGCAATTAGTGGGTCTGTGCTTTCCCAAAACCTTGCTTTCATTTTGGATATTTGGAAAAAAAGACAATCGAAAATGATAGCACAAGTTCCACTCTTGTCTGGCATATGATGCCATAGTGAGAGTAGCCCCTCTAGGCAGCTGCCTCATGGAAGAATGGCATAAAACTGCCTGCGGATCTAAGCTGTTAACACATGTGAATGTATATTGCATTAAACTCTGCAGCCACAGAGAAAACATCCAGAAAAGTCCAAACCCTGAGTTATTAGTTTATTTGATATAAAATTACTTTTTAGGAAAAAATTACATTTGTAAAAAATTACAGTTTTAGCGTTTTCCTGTTTGCATGTGTTCATCTTACTAACTGTCCAAGAAAAGACGGTTCAGATGCTTCCGTAAAACTTGTTCTGTTTTTCTGACACCCACATTCACGAGTGTAGTAGCACATAGTTGCTGTGTGTCGCCAAGTGTAACCAGCCCACTGGTACACAGTCAGGAAGGAAAACACCTGCTAAACCTGTATAATAGATAAAGCAAAAAATTCCTTCTGTTTTGTTGCAATTCCCTTTACCTGAAGAGCTGGAGATGCACAAATTAATAGGCTTTGGACTGGTAAAATCTTGCTAATGCATCAGGCAGACTCAGTCTCAAACATACTTTTTCTATTGATCACTACAAATAAATGTGAGCTTGTAGACTTTCCTCCAACAGAGGACTACTGCAGTAAAGTCAGAAACAAGTTACCATGGTGACCTATTACACACAGGGAAAGTAAATTTCTCCGCAGTTAGTTTTGGAGCTTCCTGTAAGGCTATGTTGTCAACAAAACACGAGTCTTGAGACCAGTGTATGCTTCTCACTTCTTCATTGTGCAATGGAGAAAGAGAAGCATGTGTAGGATGGAAGACACCAAGGCATCTCAGTGAGACAACTGCATTTTGGTGTTGTACTCAGTGAGCCATTGGTACCAGGCAAGTTGCAGCTGGCATTCAGGGCTTAAGCATCACAAATTATGCACCTGTATGCTTGTTCTTGTCTCTCCTTCCTTTGTCTCACAACAAACACAATCACAGCATCTCACATTTTGCCAAGACTGCTTTTGTTTCTTCGTGTAGCTTTCAGTATCAAATTAAGAGGACTGAAATGTTCCATCTCTATTTCCTGGCCTCCACAGTTTACTCCATGGTATGTTCCAGCCTACATATAGCTTTCCCACTCGGTACCAAAATCTGGTGCTTCATTCAGTGGGCATCTTCTTTCTTCCCTCCACATTCACAGCCAGCTCTCGTTGTGGCAAGGACATAGGGAAGTGAGAACAAGAGGCACTTCTAGTGTCTTGGTGCTCAGTGTTCCTCTCTACCCAGGTGTTCTCCTAGCGCCAGCAGAGGCAGAACAAACCCCCACACCATGCCAAGAGGTGCTCCAAGTGCAGGATGAAGCTGCTGTGTTGTTATTGCTAACAGGCAGTGCAACCCCAGTGCTGTGCTCCCAGCTGCTCACCCACACCCCCTTCCGCTCCCAGCATGGAGGGAGAGCCTGAGGGCACCCCTGGCCCTCAGCCTGCACCTGGACATGGAGCCAGTGCCCACAGCTGCCGGGCTGTGTCTGTCTGGCCCATGGCTGGTGCCCCACCCTCCAAAGCCAGGGCTCTGCAGTGTAGGGCTCAGGCTGTTGTGTGGGGCCGTGCCCAAGGCCTGACAGGGCTCTGGGCACATCAGGGGCTACAAGTCCCCAAGGCTGGGGGCTGCTCCAGGCCACTTCCAGTGGAATCAGTTGTGGAATGGGTGCTGGGGGTGGCCCTTTGGGACACAGGAGCCTTCTGTGTCAGGGCCCTTGGTGATACAGAAGGTTGTGGTGCCCAGAGGCCTTTGTGACATGGCAGGGCCCCACCCTGCCAGACGGGTGTCTAAGGGGTGTAGAACCCTGGCGTGCCCAGTGTCAGGAGAGCAGCTGTCTCAGGACAAAGCAGCTCCCGGCATCCCTCTGCGACAGCAGACGTGTGAGATGGAGGAGAACCAGGCCAGCCCCGTCTCCCAGCCAGCCAGCCCCTCTCCCAGCTGGCCACAAGAGCAACAACTTTCTGACTGGGAAGAATACAGCGAGGCAGGCCTGTGTTCCTTCGGAGGTGTTGAAGGCTACAAAGAACCATCTGACTGGGAAGAATCTATCGTCTAAGAGCTTTCTGTAGAGGAAGACTCCGTGGGCCAAGACTTCTCCAAAGGGAATGGTAACACACCATCTGTCCAGTCCAACTGGGAAGATGATAGTGACAATGAGCTCGCTCGGGACAACTGGGAACACGTGAGTGTCCAGAGCCCTGGGGTCAAGCCCTTGCTGCAGGAGGAGGATGACTGGGATGAACTGAGTGTCCTCGAGCTGTCTGAACAAGAAGACAGGCAGCAAAGACTGGGACATTTTGCAGAGGATGGGCTCCTAGTTGCTGTGCCTCGGGAGGCCTGGGTTGAGCACCAGGCATGTGAGCCATGCCCTCAAGTGCCCTTCAGTGCCTGGCCTCCCCACCGCCCAGTCCCTGCCCTGCAGAGCTGCTCCAGCTCCTCGTCTTCCCAGATGTCAGCCAAGGGTCCCCCCAAGAAGCGTCCATCCCGCGCCAGGCACGTGCTGCGGGCGGTGATCAACCTGTTCTGCTGCCCTTGGCCCTGCATGCCCTCAGAGCCCGAGGACTGACGCCCGCTGCCAGCGCCAGCCCCGCAGAGCCTGGATGGCACAGCCCAGCATCCTGAGGGAGCCGCACCATCTGCCTGTGCCTGGAAACAATAGAAAAGAAGAAGAAGAATAGGACATAGGACATAGGACATAGGACATAGGACATAGGACATAGGACATAGGACATAGGACATAGGACATAGAATAAGAATAAGAAGAAATAGCAGCAGTAAATATTATTAATAGGACAAAAATAGCCATAAGAATAATAAGTTAGAATAATAAAAACAAGAGTACGAGGAAGAAGATTAGGAAGTAGAAGAAATAGTAGTAGAAAAGGAGAAGGAGGAGGAGAAGGAGAAGGAGAAGGAGGAGAAGAAGAAGATGAAGATGATGAAGATGATGATGAGGAAGAAATAACGGACAGTTTCCGGCAGCTGATGCCCATCTGTAAAAATGACTGCCAATATACCTTCTGCTATGCGCTCCCTGGCAGGGATGGCTGATAAAGCCACCATTCCTATAGCTAACTTTTCAAGGTCAGTCTCTCTCTTCAAGTCTGTCTCTGCTATAACAGACCGTGGATGTCTGCAGCCTTTCTAAGGACAAGATGGGTTGACAAATACCCCAGAGCATTTCCATCGAAGCGCTCCAGCTGACATGCCAAATTCCTGCCAGTACACCTCCCACATGCTTCAGCCGAGGTGCTGGGATGGCAGCTGTGTACACGAATTCTGCAGTGACCCTTGCCTTTCAGTTAAGAAGGGAACATCATTCTTTGTCTCCTCTGCTTCTGCCACTTCTCAATCCCCTTCCATAAGGTCAATAATAAAAATTCATGAAAACTGACATTTTATTTCTCCTTTTCAATGACGGAGGCATTTTCTGAGGAATGCTGAGAAGTTTGAATTTCCTGTTTTAGACTTATCTGAGGGTTTGGTCAGGAACAGGTTCATTTTTCACTCCCACAGATCATTGCAATAACAACTGCCCCTTTTTGATCTTGCTGAGCTCCTCTCACTTAACATATTTAACCACACCAGATACCAACAAGGAGCTTTCGCATCAAAATAAATGTCTTTGACACATAACAGTGCCATCTGCAGATGCCCTAACGATGGAAGATTCACACTGATTTTAACAGTTGTTACTCCTTGGAGGGCCATTCTGTCTGAGGTGTGTATAATTTTGTTCCATTCATGTCACTTTAGGCATAGGAGTGACCCAGTGACTTTGTCTGTCACTGCTGTTACCATCACAGCTGTAATATACAGCCATTGTCTCTGCAACCTTGCAATCAAATTGATCAGCAATTTTACTCAGCAGAATAGATTTTTCAAAATTTGCAAATTGAATGAACTGATTGTTGAATACATACATGTACCTATTACCCCACAGTGAAGCATGATAAACAGCATATTCAAAAGACAGAGGGAATATGCAGAATACAGTCTATATGATTTGGATTTTAGTTTGTTAAACAGGTTTTCAACCTCTTATTTAAAGACTTATTTTCCAATAGCCTTACCACATTTTATGAAAAACTCTCCTAAAATCGATACAGTGTAACCAGATGTGACCAAACATCAAGTTGAAGCAAGCAGCCCTATGAGCATCCGAAATCCATGCTTCGTGTCTTAATAATTGACAAACATAGCAAACAGGAAATGAAATTAACTTCAAATAAGAGGAGAACAGTACCAGGTGCATTAATATAAAGAAAACTCCAATGTAAAAAATTTGTCAGAAAACAACAAAATGAGATTAGTCTACTACGGATAAGCTTGTGTGAGTGAGGAATAAAAACTCAACCCCCTTCAATATGCTGTGAAGATGCCATGGGATCACTTTTCATTTTGTTTTAATGACATAACTGTCCAGAATGAATACAAATAATAGGTAATATCATAACATCAAGTTTCTATCTGCTGATGGCCCAGGGTTTTAACTCAGGATCAGGTTTTAGTACGTGGACGAGAATTAGGAGTGGGATAGCTATCACTGCCCTTTGCAATAGCAAACACTCTTAGGGTAAGACTGCAGACTGCTCAGGGTGATGATCCCGGTGAGGCAGACAGATGCTTTTACTTCTTTACATGAGAGAGGGATGGCCTAGAACCAGCTTTGTAAAAAACCAGTTTTTTCCTCTTACACAAGCTGTGTAAACTCTGATTTTTTATGTTCTCCATAACAGAAGTTTGCAAGAGATGATTCATTCTATGTGCTTTAGTCTCCCACGCCTAATGTTGAGACGAATCAGCTTTTATAGGTCACTATATTTCAATAAGGATTATTACATTTTCCTGACTGACTACTTGGTGCTTTTAGTGCTTGCTATTTGCCTAATTTGATTAACTCTCAAACTCTTTTAAATGGCTAAAGTTAGAACTTTTGTAGTACACTTAATGAAACAGGGTTCTGGTTTGTTCACAAAGCAAAAAAACTGAATGCCTCTCTTTATTTGAGACTAATGCTAAACCTGCTCTTCATCATACTGAGCAAAGCACCTCTGAATTATTTCATCCTGTGCCATGCATGAAAATCTTATCCTGCACTTTCATATTCAGAGCTCTGTTAAATTTTAGATACAAAATACATCGCATGAGAAAGACAAATGAGAATTATAGTCCTGACACAGCAAAGTTTTTATATGTGCAGAATATTACTAGTTTATTTGTGTCCTTGCATAAATACTAGCAGGTTATAAGCCTATATTTCAATCAAGAATACACTGCAAGAACTCTTCAGAACTCTTCTTTTGCACAGAAAAACATCACTGAAAATGTCCTATTATGCAGGAAGCATATAAATTTATAGAAGAAAATCTAACTAACAGTAAGACAATAGTCCCTTGGAGACCCTGTAGAGATACTATGAAGAAAAGTGAGCACAGAGATAGGGAATTTGTCATGCTATGCCATACTCTACTACAATGTGTGCATTGAGAGATAAGAGATCTAAATCTCCCATGGGCCTGTCATCTCACTGATCTTCTTGGTTTGCTCACTTCTTTGTCCATGAGAGAGGGCATGAAGGTTATACTCCATACAAAGAAGCCTTGTTAATTCTAGTCTCAGTACAGGTGTCTGACACATAAGAAGTTGATTGACTAGGCACAGGGTTTACATCCAGAGGTCCTACTACAATACAGCTCAGAACAGCTTCCCTTAGCTTGTTCTGTACAATGAACTATGAATCTGAAATTCATGGCAGGCAAATTCTGGTAAGAATTATCTGCTGCCCTCAATTATTCATTCTGTATTGATGGGAAGGAGAGTGGACGCTGGTTCACCAAGAGGAAAAGAAAGGCATTGTCAAGTTTTTCCAGGATCTGTTGGCAACTCCTAGTTATGTTTCTTCTATCTTTATAGCCCTAATATTTAAAGCCATGATATCTTATAAGCTTGCTAAGGAGCAGCTTCTCAGTGACAATTTTATTCTAACAATTCAGTTCAGACTTCAATACTTAAACAATACATTAAACACAGCTGATCTTGGGCCTTGATCCCATAAAACTCAAGCAGAGAGTATTGCCTATACAGTAGAAAAGTTCAGGAAAGTTAATAAGCAGGAGAAGGATTCAAAACCACACTAATAAAGCCATTGCTGTTTACCTCACTAAAGGCCAAAAGCAATATATTAAAGAATTCTTGGTTTACCTGCCTCATTAGGTGACTGAGCAAATGTAGGAGATTATTTATAAAAACTGTAGCCAGAAGGTGTTGTTTCCTTCCTTCGGCAATAGCCACCAGGTGATTATACCTGAGAACATAAGAATACATTTAACTGTGGTTACTTTCAATATCCTTTTGGCCCAGGACTCATTCTTTCCACACAGCTTACAGAGACAGCTCAGTAAATTACTTCTGCAGCACAGCTCGCAAATTTTTAAGCAGCATCCTTACCTAAGGCAGTACGTCCATCTCATTTCAAATGTTTATGAAGGGACGAGAACACAGGACATGGCCTTGAAATCTGTAGCAATGGGGGACAAAGACACATGGAACTCATAATACATCTGAAAAAGATCATTTCAACAGTAAAACCAAGTCTTTTTATACTTTAAACTGAACAGAACTTAACTAAACCTAAACAGAACTCAACTGAAACCTGACTGAGAGAGGCACACATTGGCTGCTGCAGCTGCAGTGTCGCTGCTCACTTGTCCCTGCATCCAATCAGGATTCAATTAACATTCCTGTTCATATGATCCTGGAATCTCCCCAATTAATCACTGCCTCATTACCCTCCGGCACTCAACTGACCTTCACCTGACTCTCAACCAACTCTCAACCGAGTCTGCAGCTGGGCCCTTCCCAGAATGCCTTTCAGTGAACAGAATTTAACAATTTTAGTATATGTAACAGAGCCTTTGTCTTATGTCCTACAGAAACCCATGGCTTTTCACACTTCCTGTGAAATTTTCGAATTTGCCTTCCATAATTTGCATGTTTCCTAATGAATTTTGATGGCAGAAATGAGAATAAAAAATTCTTGACAGTTACAGCCCTGCTGTGTGACATGGACATTACAAAGCACAGCAAAGCACCACAGGAAAAACACAGTCATTTGTCTCTCAAAGCAAGTATTTGGTATGATTGGCAAATGAAGGTGCAAACATTGATTTGTTACATTCTCTTGAAGAGCCATTCATCGGTATATGTGCACTTGACTCCTACAAGGCACAAACAAACATGAGCAAGTCCAAGAGAAGTGCTCTGCCAAGAGCATACATGTTAGGGCTGGGCCTGTGACAGTGTCTTATGCTTCTCATCGAGCTTTACAGACCTGGGCTTAGCATCATACTAATCAAAGCAACACAGCTCATATAAATACTGTTAACAAGTGAGACTGCAGCTTTATAGTAAAAAGTCATTGAATGTCAGTCATATGTCAGCTCCTAGGCTGGCCGTGCCAGCTCAGGAGCTTCTAGCTCAGCATCTTTAGATAAAGTATCAGTATTGCCATTTGTTGATTTCTTTATCTTCTGCATCCTTACCAGTGCCAGTTTATGTCAGGAAACACTGGTTCCACATCCTCGGAATGTTTAACTTCAGGGTTGTTTAGTCAGGCTGGTCTCAACACCACAAGCAAAGTGACTCCCCTCTCCATCCATCACTGATAACTTTGAGCTGAGCCACTCAGGTGCTGCATCTTGCTACACTGATTGGTTAGTGTTTGGATGATCAGTGAATAGATAACTTCAGAAGCTCATAATCAATAGTGCACCTCATTCTTCAGAAGCAGGAGCCTAAAAAGAATTCCTTTCAAGCTGGCTGTGCAGATACAGGGAATATAGCCTAGCAATATTCCTCCACACTCTATATAGATTTTGAGCACACTATAATTTCAGTAGAAACATCTAGACAGAAATATGAAAAATTAGTAAAAATATGGTGACACATCCAATTATTTTAAAATCTGATTATATGTGGCATGAAAATGCATCAGATTTAGTGATCTTTGGCACAAGTCCTCCCCTCTTTCCATAAGCTATCATAGATACTTGTAATTTTATCAGAAGTTCACATGGTCTCAGATTACTGGTGTTTACAAGTGTAAAAAACCTTTTACATAACTTTAATAGCTAAAAGCTACTTACCTAAAATTGAGCATGACCAAGCTATCATCAGGTAACTCAAACAGTATTAGGTTCTTGTTTTTAAGCACCTGAACTGAGCCCTAGCTGGCAGAAGTGCCATACATATATTTCATATCTTCGTCCCCACTTACCAGAAGCTTAACTTGTTATATAGGATTGTCCATCTCTCTTACACTCTGCACATATTAAGACAGGTTTCTCAAACAATAGTATGAACTACTTACTTTCATTTCCCACCCAACTGAAAAATTAGTATTTTTGGTACCTCATATTGATTCCATAAAGTTATAAATTTTCTTTATGAATTTTTCTGCAAGATATTTTGTTCTGATTCTAATAAATGCTGATAGAAAGGAATATGTGTAATGCTACATAAGAATCAAGTCCTGTGTCTTTTGAATTTGGCATTTAAAATGGCAAGTACTTCGTACTATTGTTCAGGTCTCTTTCAGCATTGAGTATGAATAAGAAGGGCAGGAAACCAAATCTAATCACTCATGATGAGTGTGAGAACAAGTATTTAAGTCTCTCCCGACGGCTGGCATTATTTTCTTTATAAATCTATTTACATTATGACAGACATGACAGTGGATTTTCACTTTTCATCATTGTTAAGGGATGGTGGCAGCAGTGTTGAAGAGAGGTGAATAATGTAATAGTTAGTCCACAAATTATGCAGCCTGACAAATGCTTGTGACAAATCTCTGAGTCTGGAAATGTGCTTCATATCAGCATTCAGGAGAGTGTTTCTCTGAAGGTTATCCAAGAATTTCTGCAGCTCTGCTCTGGAAATCATACATCCTGGTTTAAAGGACAGGTGTCTGCCAAGGAAGGTGGGAACCTCTCTTGAAAAGGAAAATGTGAACCCCTTCCCTCCAAATTATTATAACTTTGAAATTACAGAGCTTTCAGACAAAGATATGGGAAAAGGAAAAAACAATTCTTTACGAGTACGTATATATATAACAAGGTCAACAAACAACAACGTCAGCAACCACAAATAAAACCAGAACGCCCGCGACAGCCTTCTCTGGGCTGCGGGCACTTTCCCCTTTGGTGCAGTTCCGGTCACTGCCGGCAGGGGCGCTGGTGGCTCCCGGCAGGGCAGGGCGGGTGCGATGATTCCCCCACGGCTGCAGGGGGCGCTGTGGGGCGAGATCAGCCACCTCTCTCCACAAGGACATGGCGGGAGGGTGAGAGAGGTGGAGAAGGGGCTTTCCTTTGCAAACCCACAGGGGCAGCCGGTCTCAGAGCCACTCGGGAAACTGAATGGACTGCAGCTGGAACCTTAGAGCAATGGGCTGGAACAGCAGAGGCAGGCACATCCAGGGTGACAAACAAAATGTAGTAGAACCTCTACAGCCTAGCAGGAGCCATGGGGGTCAGGCAGACAAAGGATTTGGAGTTAAAGCATAGCAAAAAACCTGAAGCAGCAGCAGAAAAACCAGCAGGGCTGGGTGGAGGATCACTCCCCTGCGTAGCTCACTGGCCCTGGCTGGTCCTGAGGTTGGGCTGCACACAGGGGTGGCATGGTGGGGCATGGCAGGTTTCGGGCAGCCCTTACCCCCCAGCTCTGGCGGGATCCCCGGCTTGCCCTCATACATTGCAATACTCTTGGAGCCACAATGACCATTCCAGACACAAGAGAAAAAAAAACAACAACCAAAATGGATGTGCGGTAAAAACCATCCCCAAGACATCATGGAAACCGCGTTTTTTTCCAGACAGCTGGTGCTTCTCAAATTTATCTGTGGAGAAAAGGAAGAAATTGTTTTCTTAAAACTGACACAGATGAAGTACTAATTGTAATTATAATTTTCATTTTAATTTTTATTTAATAAATATCAGACAACATTTACATGGTTTGTAAGGTAACTGGAGGGGGGGACCCAGGGCTGGACTGTGCTTTACACAACAGGGCTGCCCCAAAAAACAAGACCAAGAACATACTGTCAAGGTCAATTTATTGTGTGCAAACCCATTCCTAACTAGGCTGTCAACAGATAAATGCAGAAGAAGATGTGGTAACACTTCAGTGGTTTTTAACTTATTTTCCCCATGCATCTGTAAAATGTCAAGGAGATTGTAGAAACCTATCCAGTAAATTCTCCTTCTGCTAAGCTGCTCTTGTTTCCATAGCTGCTCCAATTCCCTGCGGTGTGGCAGGAGGCTGCTTAGATTCTCTGCTCCCTTACTCCTGCCTTGAGAGCAGTTACAAAGATGTTGACGTGAAGAACATGTAGAAGAGAATCAGGTTATGCCATCTCTGAACAGGGTCTGGCTGTCATGCCAGCTACTGCTCACCAAGGCAATTAAATGAGGTGCAACTTCTTTCCACAGAATTAGGTGACATATTTGAGGCTTGAATGATATCCAGACACAGTCCTTCCATCACTTTCAGACAGAGATAGTGACATCAGCCTAACCCCTGACACAGCTCTGAATATTTACTGCCTCTTTAATAAACTGATGGGAAGTCCTGCATGAACTGCAGAGTGCTGATGGCTTGGGTTTGATGGAATTTGATTGAAAAAGTGGGAGGTTTAACTTTTTTTTTTTCCTTGAAACATTGAATAATAGTGTGTATACTGATTGAAAAGAATTGTAGAAATGCCTCTGGAGCAGAAAACTATTTTTATGTAATATATGTAACGCTATTTGACAACCCAAATAACCAATATTTGCCCTAATTTTCAAGAAAAAAAAAAAAAAGAATCCAGGAAGATTATTGGGAAGATATGTCATGCCAATCAAGAGTCGTGTATTGTTGGCATCAACTCCAGTTTTAAAGCTCTCACTCACTTCTAAAATTAATTTGTGTACTAACACTGGAGTATAACACTGGGTTGCATATTCAAAGTTTTTCAACTCTTTCTTATTTACATTAAAATGTAACTGGGTTTTTCTAAGGCAGTCATGTGCCATAACTGGAGGAAAAGAATTCCAGAACTGATTAATTGTTCGGTGTCCAGACATCTCACTAAGAAGATGGGCATAGGGAATTTTTCCCTTCCTTCTTATTGCTCAGAAAGCTTAGAACTAGAATGTGTGTCACGATAGACATGTTTCTCCCTCTGCACGAATGTACCGATCCACTATTTTGCAGCTCTTCAGTTCTGAGATGTTGGCACTGATGGTTCCTTAAAGGAAAAGGAAACCCAAAGCTATTTCTTCAGTGAAGAAAAGGAGAGAATCAGAAATTTAATGAGTGCACGTACAGAAAAGAACCCACAATAATCACAAAATCTCGGGTTTATGCTTTCAAAATATTCTTAATTTGTAATGTAATTAAGAAACTGATATTTAGCATTCACTGCTCTTGTTTACAAGTGACTTTATTAGCTTGCTCTCAAAACCAGATTTTTTGCTATTTTGCAGAGGAAAATGGTTACAAACACAGATCACAGTGTGCTTAAGTGATTAAAAGCTAGGCAGACTGCTGCACAGACAAGTAGGATTCACAGGCAAGAACTGACAATTAGTTGAGTGCTGATGGAGTTTCTCACCCTTATGGTCTGCTGTTTGACCATTTTAAGCAGATCATTTCAGAATAAAGGCAGCTATAAAAAGGGAATTACCTCTGACTACAAAGTGAGCTTGTCAGCCTTCATCATTCTATTCTTGTTTGCACCAGCTGATGATCCAGCTGTTGATTTTAGCTCCTTTTCAAGTTTTCAAAGACTTCACTACTTGTTTTATTTTGGCCACAAGCCCAGATCTACTTTTAGAGAAATCAGGTTATTTTCCAGTCTCTACCAGCACAAAAGTTTCAAAGCTTCCATGTTGTACTGCATGAATTTTGCTATGCTTCAGGAACAATGAGAGCAGTGCTAAGAACATATCTTTAGTGAAGTCATTAAAGCTCTACTTCACAATCCCAAAGTCTACTTCCACAGGTGTCCTGCCAAAGGCATTGCAGTAGCCATTATAGAATATTTCAATTAAAAGAATGAATTTTCTTTCCTCAAAACTCTTCCACTGCAAACTAACTAAGACAGGATTAGTGTCAATAACAAAAGTCATTGGACCCTACAAAACAACGCTAGAGTCAGTGGACAAGCAGCAGGTAAATATGAGATTCTCCATTAAGCTTGGAGTCACCCACTATAGGTCTGGAATTACCAGACAGACTTGATCAAGTCTCTCTCAGGTTTGGATGACTTGAAAATTTGGTATTGACTCAACACTAGGAAGATTTCTGCAACTGAAGATTTAAATGGTTATTGGCAAACCTGGATATTTTGGCTATGGGAAGCAAATAAATTTCTTCATCTGTAAGGAACTACAAATAAAATTCACAAGAATTTGTCACCTGACTTTTTCATAGCAGACATTTGTCATGTGTCACTTTGCTAATTACTGCATAGCACGTACACAACCTGCATAATCCTCCTCCTGATTTCTTTCTTCAGTTAAACCTCCCAATGTATTTTAAACATTTGTTTAATGAGAAAGGAGAAAGTATTTTCTCTTTATCTTTTGGAGTAAAAAAAAAAAAATCTGTAATAGAACAAGACAAGTGAAATTTTCAAAATCATCTGAGAACTATAAGCCCAAAATGAGAAGTGATGCAAAAATCTCATGGCATGTTTGTGGGGTTTTTTTTCATTAGAAGGGGTTATTTTGCTGGAAGAAAGACTTTTCAGGAAAACACATCAAGTTTCATGAAAAGCTTAATGCATACATTGATTTTCTCATTTCATTTCAACAACGTCATTTTGTTGCAAACAAGTAAAAGTATTTCTTCATCATGGTCATTTTATCAGTTCCATTAAAGTGCTTATTTTTGCATATATATATTTACATTCTTTTTAATATTTTCAGAAGGTTCATTAACTATGTCAATAGTATCTTTGGTGGCTTTATTGGAAAGTGTTGCACAGTCTCCCAAATGACATTCCATGGCTCAAATGATACCATCAGTAGGGATCATACCCAAATGTGCACTGCTTTCAATCTATCTGCATATGGTTTGCCACCCTGACATGATTTTCTCTGTGAACCATTGAGGACAGAAAAAGAAGTGGCCACTTATTTTCTGATTAGAATAATTATCCTTAGTATTTTAATATGACCTATTTAGTTTCCTTAAGATGATTTGGGCCATAGGGTCTGAAGAAGTCATGGCTATTTTGGATTATAAGCATAACCAAATAAAATTACAAACCTTAAAACTGTGGGGTGCATAATCAAATGCATTCTATATGACTTATTGCATTGTTTTGTCAAGAAAATTCAATATTTCTATCACAGAAGAAACTTTAAAGTACCCAAAAAGAGCAGTATGCTGCCAAACTGAAAAGTTATTCTGAAGCCCAAATTTACTCGATGCCTAGAAAAAAATGTAAGTACTCAAATGCCAGACTGAGTGCCTTCATACATTTAAGGATCCAGGCTTTGTCCAGAAACTCATTCAGGTGTTGGATTTTATAATCGGGCTGGTTTAGATTTTGCAGCAGTTCTGTCTGTCTCTTAATTATGTGTGAAAGGAACAGAGGTCTGGGAGAACTAGAGTGAGAGCTTTATACCATACCATGAATGAAACATGCTTATTTTGGTTTCACATTATGCTCAAGTAACACAGAAACCCAGTTAATCCCTGATATGGATTCATAGCAATGTTTCCTTGCTTTTCTATTCTGTTTCAGTGGTGCAGCTTCCACTCCTGATCTGCACTCAGTAAAAGTGCAGAAGGAGTACCTGTAGGTTGGCTGAAGCCATCTGCAGGGAGTGCTTTGCTTTGGGAGGACAATGCTGACCGATGGGTGCATAGAGAGACTCCTGGAGGCACTGGTGATGTTGGGTCTGGCACCATGAGGAAATTGCCCTCTAAACCAGGATTCCACACAGGGGTGGGCAGGGGAACCTGAATGACCTGCAATGCATTTGGGGCCTTGACCAATTTGCTAACTTAATCTATACTGGAAAAAAATCCTGCAGCTATCAGGAAAGGGTTAAGGAAATAAAACAGATTCAGCTTCTAGAAAAAGCAAAATTTCTTGATGAATTAGCTTTTCTTTACCCTGATGGATATTAGCCTTATGAAATTGCTGTCTCTAGTTCTATTTGCATTCAAATCAGTTCCTATTACTAATGAAATAGAAAAGCAATGAACAATACATAAATGTGGAGACTTGGTATGTTCGTGCCCCAGCAATAATAAACAAAATGTATAAAAAGTTTTCCATGATACTTCACTTGATATGGACATGAAATGACAGTCCTTCATATCTTGGCTGAAGCAAACATTTTGTGTAAAGGAAAAGGGGCGATTGCTCACACAGAGCCAAAGTGAAAGCAAATTTTCCTTCCTTATCTGAATTCCTGAGAAAAAAAAAAAAAAAGTGTCAGAGAGGGCAGCAGAGTCTTACAGTTTCAGAGGAAAGACCAATGGTCTCCTGGGCACTGGATCCTCCTTTGGGCTGCAAAGTCAGCAGGCAGTCTTCAATCACTGTGCATCAGCCTGTTTATGCACTTCTGAGCATTGTCCTCCAGAATTACCTGTCTTTCCTTCTGTTTGAGATACCACTTGAAAGCACAAAGAGAATACGCAGACTATTCAAGAGCTTGCTTCAGCACTGTACCCAAGATCTGAAATGACTGGGTTCTTTTCTCATTCACTTCCCTGTCAGTTTTTCAGAGGAGATGTGAAGTAGCTTCATGTAGGAGATTACAGTCAATCTGCAGAGTGGGGTGCCTGAAAGTGCTCCTGCACACTCAACATCTGCTGCACCACATCTTGATGCTGAGTAATGACAGCCAGAGCACACAGATCAAATCGTCATTTCTCATTTCTGAGAAGAAAGTTGTACTTCTGGTACCTATCACCTAGCCTTTACATAAATAACCACATTGCTTTTTTGGACAAACCTCAATTAGCAGCATCAAATTGTAGAGGAAGAAACAAGGGGGAAAAAATTTTTCACTAAGCTAAATTCTCTCAGAATCAGTTTCTAAAAGAGAGAACAGAAATTTCTTTGCACAGATGTCAATCCCACAAACTTGCTGTTTGGTGACTCTGAAATCAACCAAACAACAGACCAGAGGCACAGTTTTAAGCACTTGATTATTGCCTGTAACACCAGATAGTACTAGCAACCATGGTTTTACAGGGAGAAATAGAAAGATATGCTAGACAGTGTTGGAACCTTAGGTTCTGGATTTTTTTAAAAAGCAATTTCCTATATACAGACTGTGGCTGTTCGGGGATGATGGAGATGCAGAGCCTGGTCTCTGCCCTGTGGTCATTTTTGAGTCAGAGCTGAGTTCGGGAAGCATCTCTTGAATGTCCTTTATTCCAGGACTGGCATATATAAGCAATGAAACAAAACTGTACTTGGAATATACTTGAATATATTCCTGATTTTTCTTCCTGTGGGGCATCAGCTTAGCTGGCCTGAATGTCTGCAACTGAATATTAAAAGCTAACAGTAGTGGGAAAACAAAACACACTTGTCAAGAGGAGTGACCATCCATCAAGCAATATAAAATATTTATCCCCTTACTCAAAATTAGTTTAAGAATTTTCATTAACTAAATCCAATCTCTATAAAACCATTGTAAAAAAATCATGAACTCCTAGGTATGCCTGCCAGTTGCAGAGAAGGTTTCTATTTCAAATTAAATGGGACCAAATTCCATGGCAATCGGTCCACAGACATTTGTTCAATAGGAAACAGAGTTCTCTTTCAGATGACATCTTATAAATTTGAAACAGCTAGATGATAATGTATGAAAATAAGCAGACTTCCAGACAGTATCTTGCTGAACATTGTACTTTTGCACTGAGGAACCTATAGGCCAATATTGATTACACAGGTTATGAGCTACTGTTACCAGACAAGGGAAGCTATTAGCAATTTGTAAGAGGTATGAGGCAAATGGAGCAGGAGATTGCAAGTACTGATGTATCTGTATTTTCTTATTTAAAACTCCAGGTGTTACAGATGAATTTGCAAATTTTTATCATTTTCACTGGAACAAACGTGTTTTTGCATTATTTTTCTGATACTTTTGAACAGCTTATCCTGAGGCAATAATTATCTGGAATTGACTTCATGTTTTATGCTGAGAAATTACTGCAGAGTAATATTTTGACTTTAGCCTTTAAAATTACATGTCAATTGTTCCCAGTCAGGGGTTGTGCTGGTGTTCGGCACTAGTAGTGATTTTCCATGGTGCTATCTCACATGTCACAGTGGCAGGTACTATGTACAATTGACTTTTGTTGTAGGTTGACTGTGATTCTTACAGCAGTAGAAGTTGTTTTAAATGTTTTTAGGGTATTGCTGCTGGTGTGACAAGTTTGGGTGGACAACACTAACAATCTTCACAGTGAAGAAAATTGGCTCCCACTGATAGTTCTCTTGGCAGACAGTGAGAAGGGTTTATTATTCACTGTTTCTCCAGTCACACAGTTACTCCATGCTTAAAGAAGAATAAAGTAAGAAAAGTCCTTTAAATTTAGGGTGTTTTGTTGTTTGCGGAACAGCCCTGAGATACAATGCTGAGAACAAAGGGAGTTCTACATGTGCTGCAAGGTACATTGAGGGGCTCAGCTTCCCCCAAGCTCACCCTGTGTAGCTGCTCACAGTGGGCAAGGCACCACTGGGAGAGCTGCCAGTCTCAGAACAGGAGTACATGATCATATGACACATGGCATGACCATGTTCATCGAGTCAGGACATTACTTTTAAATGAAGAAAGTCCTGACATATATCTCTAGCCAAGGGATAGCTAGTGAGTAAGAGAGTCTGCTTCACACACTGAGGATTGTAAAAATCTTCTAATAAATGAAGGTGAGAGACTTCTCATAGAATTGTTGAATCATAGAATGATTTGGATTGGAAGGGACATTAAAGACATCTAGTTTCAACACCCCTGCCATGGGGAGAGAACCTTCCACTAGACCAGGTTACTCAGAGCCCCATTCAACCTGTCTTGAAGAGCTCCTGAGGGAGGACTCCACAATCTCTCTGGGCAACCTGTTCCTGCCTCACCACCTTCACAGTAAAGAATTTCTTGCTAATATCTAATCTAAACTGTCCTCCTTCAGTTTACAGCCAACCCCCCCTGTCCTAGCACTACAGACCCTGAGAAAAGTTCCTCTCCAGCATCCTTGTAAGCCTGTTTAGGTACTGAAAAGTGCCATAAGATATCCCCACAGCCTCCTCAAGGCTGAACAGCCCCAACTCTCTCAGCCTGTCTTCATAGGAGAGGTGTTTCATGCCTCTGATTTAGCTTAGTGAGTCTGGCCTTGTTCCAACAAGTTTTCTTTCACCTTGCTGTTGCTTGAAATGGTGTCTCTGAATTACTCACAGGTGTAGTTTGGTGCTCCAGCTGGTGTTCCCCACTGTTACAGCTCACCACATCTTTCACTTTGGCTAGAAGCACTGGCCAAACCGACTGGAGTGACTCCCACTACTGGGCTCCTCCAGGACTGCTGCAGCTGGCACAAACACATTCACAGACACAGGCAGAGAAGCACCAAGTGCTAGCCATAGCTGATTAAGTTTTGATCACATAACGACAATGTATTTCCTGCTGTTTCCCTGCTTGAGGTTAATGCTTCAGAAACAGAGCTGCCGTACTCAGTGTGGGGCTCGTTGGGAGAGTTCACAGCTGGCATGTATTTCCATGGTATAGATAAATATTCTCACATATCCCATGGCCTCACACCTGAGAAACCATTTCCTCTTTTCCCTACTGGGCTCTTGCTAGAGGAGGTTTGTATTGGAATCGCCAGTCATCAGCTTTTAGATTTACATAATTTTCTTTGAGGCCCTGGAGACATTTAAGGAAGGGGTTTTGTATTTGTTGTCTTCCTCCAGAAGTTAGTAATTACCCTATATAGTGCAGATTTGCTGATACCCTACTCAGCTTTGGCAGGTTTGCCTCTGCAGCTGTTTTCCATTAAGGCAGAAAACACTCCTCAACTGAGCTCCCGATGTGTAACTGACCTCCTAAGGCTCATTTGATGAGCAGCAGCAGCGTCATTTATCAGAAAGTGTCAGAGCATTTTAGAGTTCTTGTTCATAAATTTACAAAGAAACCCCAGCCAATTCAGTCAGAGGAAAGATGGTAGAATTGAGTCCTTTTTGAAGCACTCCTTAGTGTAAACCCATAGATTTCCATAAAATCCCACAACAAGTTCCAGTCTCGTTCCAAGTTATGCTTCTATCAGTGGTTTTCTATGCTAATGGAGTTCTTAGTAAAATTGAAGAAAAGAAGATGGTTGGGAGGGGAAGGAGATAATAAGGCATGTAAGAGCAGATTTTAGCATGACTGACTCTACTTTCAAACCTGTATACATAATTTGTCCTGTTAATTGCATATTGGCAGTGTTGGCACACTGGAATGTCTTTTTCCCTGTGAATCACTGCACAAGCAATACCTGCAATTCCTACTGCAGATGAAATCCCATGCCCATAGTTTTCATATTTGTCATCCAAGAGCTACATAAATTAAGGAAAATCTCTAATTATAGCCAATTTGTTGAAAGAAACTTTTATATCTCTCCCACACAGGCCCTGGGCAGCAGGGTGTGACCATTTTATCATTTGTGGGGGCTAAAAGCAAACCACAATGATTTCCAGAATGAGAAATTCCCTTTTTATTTCCTTCCCATGGTGACAGGGTGGACCAAAGGGTCCACGTTTGCCCTTATTACAACATAATACAAACAGAAAGCAGTCACAGGAGCTTTTCAGTGCCCTGCTGACTTGTGATTTGCTGCCTTCTGTCATCTCAAGCAGCGTGGAGCCGAAGTAGTGATCACAGCATCCTGGCACAGTGTGGTCCCCTGCCCTGTGTTCTCCCAACAGCAACTCTGAAAACAGATAGCAGGGCAGGAACCCTTTTAATTACATTTCAACACCGCAGGGTGGCCATAAGCTTCTGTTTTGTCTGACTGTAGCCACCTGGATCCATCCACATTTGAAATCTGTCTGATACATGGTTTCCCCAGCAGGGTATTAGTAAAGCATCAAGGGTGGTGATGGTTGATCAACAAAGGGAAGCAACTCAAAGCAATGCACAAAAGGCAAAGGACTTCTTAAGAAATTGCTGCCTGAGTAAAAAGCTATCCGGTGGCTCCTCAGACAGTGTTTGGCATTTTATGTCCTGTTAGAGGCCTTGCCAGGCCAGTCAGAAAGGTGGGGAAAAGTCGGCTCATTCCATTTTTTGTAAAGACCACACATCTGACATGTGTATCCCTAACCTGGAGCTTTTCAAACCCTGAAAAGCTTGTTGCTACTTTCCTGAAGTGGGCAAATGTTTTACTTTGCAGTGTTCCCAGACAGTATATCTGAAATTCATTTGTGTACATTTCTAAGAGGGATATTGGAGATTTTTTTAAAAGATCTAAACATAAAAAGATCTCCTTTCAGTGTTTATGACAGGTAAATAAGTCAACATGACAATATAAATGATCTCAAAGCTATTCCATTCTGCCAGATATAATATGCTAAGATGCCCTGGGATCTTCTAAGCTGTGATTGGCACTTGTACCTGGAGGGTTCGCACAAAGTTCAAGATTCATTAAATCTGTGTAAACTGGGGGAAACTAAAACTCTGCTTAGAATAGAGATGGCTCTGTTCCTGATTTTGGTGCTTCAGGTGTCATCCTTATGAGTTTTCATGAAAGATTCTCCTTGTGTGGGCCTCATAGCCAGATAGGCCCAGAAAGGTTCTGGTTCCTAGCACACTTACTCCAGCTCTGTGCTTCATGTAATTATTTAAGCTAATGCTTTCCAGCCAGAAATGTTCATTGGATGCATTCATAAAAAGCAGAACTCATTCTGATAGAAGATACAATACCTGCCTGGGCAGAGATACACACAGCTTAGCTCCCTTCACAGTCTGTGGAGAGCAAGAGATGCCTATTTTCTCTCTGTTGATTGTTAAAGGAAACTAACATGCAGGCACCTGTGCTTGCTAAGACCAAAAGCTGAGTTGGTCAACTCATATGAAGTATGTTGCAGCAGTCCTAAGTTCCCAGTTACTGCCTGCAAACCAACAGCAAGGAAATATGAAACAGCAAAATGCTCAAACTAACACAACCACAGCAAAGTTACAGGCAGCGACAGGTGAGGGTCAGCAGTGGCTAGGTGTTTTAAAAGTCCCTAGACTGCTATTCAAAAGGATTCTAGGACAGGAATCATCAGTGTTATATTGCAATATTGCATATGTTAGCAGGAAACAGGGAAACAGAAAGTGGCTTTGTGGGATAATTGACTGGTATTAATTTCTGAGCTTGTGTTTTTGCCTGTATAACACAGGAACCAAGAACACTGCCTTCTACTACAACAGGCCATGCACCACAGAATAATAGAGCTCTTTTTGATGGGGACCCAGTGTCAACAAACCCTGTAATGAGAGATGGCCTTAATACACTCTGACTATTTAAGTTCCCTTGCCTGCACAGTGAATATTATAGAAAGCTATTCCTCTATTTCAAGCTCAGCTTCTTGGCAGTGAGGACAGAGCTGGATTTTGCACTGCAGCACTGGATAATTGCAAAATAAAAGAAAGAACTAGTTAGCAACTAGTTAACTTCATTGTCCATGCTTTCTTGCTTCTGTGTTTTTTCACATAATCAGTGGTTCATTTGACAAAGCTCCCAAAGATTACCGGTCCTGTTCTGAGGTATGTAATATTATGTACTTGGTGGTGTGTAGTGATATTCAGCTATTTACAGTTTTGCTTCTGACCCAGGTGTTGCCTAGCCTTTTAAATTGTATTCAATGTATATGCTGCTTATCCTGATGTCGACTGGGGATGTCAAGAGGGTTGGAATGAGATGATCTATAAGGTCTCTTCTAACGCAAGCAATTTTATGAATCTGAGTCCAAGGGAATTTGTGAGACCCTACCAGAGTGGTGGCTACTAATGTGAGTTCACCATAAATCTGAATTGTAGCTACCTTATGAGCTTACAAACTCACCGTTTCACTCAGCCCTTTGTCAAAGCACTCTACTGTCCACTAAAGCAGGACATCACAGTAGCTCAGTTAAATGCAGCATAAGCTCACTCTTAGTTTCCTTCTCTATCACTGGCTAATGCTGGTTCCCCTTTGTGCTTCTTTTCTTGGGGGTATCATCTCACAGCCATCAATAAAACATTGATTAAAGTAGCAGTGAAAGTGAGGAAGGTATATTGCCTGCAGCCTTAAAGTGACACATCTGAGACATCAAGTTTGCAGGCACTAGGAATAAGCTCATTCCTTGAGATGAAGAAAGCACCTAAATTTCCAGGCTTTTATTTCTGTAACTTACTACATCTATTGTTTTATTCACATTCTCACTGCAAGGTATCACCTAAAAATTGGAGTAACTCATCAGGAACCTAAAGAAATGGTAGGTTCCTTCATCAGTGGCATGCATTGGGGTACCTGCTTTATTACAGAAGGCAAGTTGTGAGCAGTTCCTGTGCTCCTCCCTCAATTGCCGTTCCTGCATCCATGTATGGTCTGCAAAGCTGCTTTGGCTCCAAAGTGCAAAGTGCTGGCAGAATCAAGTTTTCCCTGTTTAGAAGTAATGTGCCATTTACACAGAAAGTTCTGTGAGTAGGAACAAAATGTGTGGGATGGTTATTTGTGTTTTCTGTCACTGAGAGGGTGAGGATTGCAGACGTGTTCATCAATAAGACAAGGGCCCTTAGTCATGCATCTGCTACTGAAAATCCAACCCTGCTCTGCAGTTGTCATGACAATGCTGGTTATATAAAGAGACATATCAGAAGAAAGATCATTTGCTCTGTGCCCTGTATTTCAGTGTAGCGATACATCCTTTCTACAATAGCTCTGTTTTGTTATAGACAAAACCTGTTATTTCTGTCAACAAGAAATGCTTCAGAAAGCTGCCTGATGACACAAAGTTTATGGTGCAAAAATGGCTTACAAACTATTGAAACACCTCGCATGAAGGCTATTTGCATAATTTGAAGATCAGCAGGAGCAAGTTCCACTGAATGTGATTCAAAATATTCAAATAAATTTCAATTGCAAAGATATTATTTTTGAGAATAAAGATTACCACTGACTTAGTAGCATCACAGGATTTAATAAAGTGAAGGGAAAGTGTTAGTCTAAAAATGCCTATGAAACAGCATCACCTTAAAAGTTTCAGCAGAATCACGTGACAGGCCTGAAGCTGAGAAGCACAGGCCATATCTACTGCTCAGCTAAAGACAGAAGCAAATCAGCCTGTGATTCTGCAAGCTACTCACCTTGCTAAAAGCTAAAACTGGCAGGACAGTTTCATGGCCGTGTCTGGTCTTGTAGTATTATGTTAAATAGTATTTTCAAAGCAAAGAAGGCTGGGAAAAAAACAGTAAGCTACCCCACTAGTTTCAGAAATCTCTCTTCTTCCTGCAATTATATTCTTCATTATTGCAGTAGTCTTTGCAGTCCTCAGAGAGGCCAACGGTGACGTGATGTGATGGGATGTGATGGGATGTGATGAGAGGAACTGTAAATCTGTAAGTCTCACATGAACCAAAAGAATTGCAAGTTAATTTTGTAATAGATGCAGTGTATAAATTCACGTATAAAATATTGTACGTGGTAAAATTATACATTGTCACTAAAATTTGGATTCTCTGAAGCAACTCGAGGGCATCACCAAAATTCCAAAGTCCATTGTTCAGCTGTGAAAACCACAAAATTTGCAACAGAAACGATAAAGCTAGTCTGGAGATGGCCCATTCATCAAGGATTGACCACACTTCACGGCTACTCAAGATCTGATATCAGTCTTGGTGGAGGATCCGATCCGGAAGATGATTGAATCAGCACCCCAAAGAGAAGACTTGGGAGGATTTTTGGGACGTCTTTTCATTCCACCAAGAAATCCTTTCAAACTCCACTTGGAAATAAAGGAATGCATGAATATTTGGACTTTTCAATGGACATTGCCTCCGGGCAGAAAAACCATTTAAAAACCATGCACTGAGACCCAGCATTTGTGGGCAAGATTGGAAGGCACCCTTGCTGCTGTTCCATTGTCCACCCAGCATTCGATCGATGTTGTCCTGATTTATTGTGGCATTTTAAACTTGATCTTGGAAATTGCGAAATAAATTCTTTGATTTTGGATTGGCTCTTAATCATTTATAACAATTTTGAGTCATGCAACTCAAAATGTAGTCATGTAGTCATACAACTTTGAAAAGTCTTTTCAGGTGTGCACTATTTTCCTGCACTTAAACTAGCCAAGTTATGAAGCAAACAACATTTCATTAAATTTTCCATCAGCAACAATGCGTCTAACAGTTGAACTGGCACAAGTTTTGTGGTCTCACTTGTAATTCCAAAGGAAGGTATCTGGGACTCCAGAGTGTTGTGAATGAAACCTATATACCCAGATCCAAATACTATTGATAAGAGTCATTTCACCCATCAGCAGACATAGATTGTTCCTTCAAAGTCCATTATTTATGCAACAACTGAGTTTTACCCAAAATCTCTGGCCATATAAAGGACTTAGGCATCCTATTCCAGTCCTGAATTTCCATCTCTTGCCCCATGTTGCTATTTTGCCATGCGTGCTGTCCCAGAAATCTTGTATCTGTGCCATTTTCAAACCACAAACACAGTGCCAAATTAGTTTCTCTGTGTGGTTCTCTCCATGGTGACCACCTGGTATGCCCTTTTCTCCACTATTTATTCCTGAAACACTGGCAGATCAGAAGGCAGAACAGGATGGTTCCCTGTAAAATGATGAAATAGGACTGCAGTGCACTGCCTTGATAGAAAGAAAATGAAGGAGTAATAAATGGGTTTGGAACAGAAGTAAATACATGATTCCCTTTAACTTGACTGAATCAATTTAACTCTTAGAATGAGAAACCCCCAGCAGGCTTCATAAGGCAAACTATTAGTGACTCAGCAGAACAAATTGTGTGTTTGAAGAGTGAACTTTATGAACTCGCCTCTCTGCCACGTGTACTGTGCTCAGCAAACAAAGGGAGATTTTACTGCTAAAGCTTTAATGTACACAGCAGTAAGATCTCTAGGACATATTTAGAGGCTGATGGACTGAAGTGACTCCAGTGTTTTTTCTCTGCCTACCTGTAGTAATTCTCCTTGTCATATTAAACCACTCCTTGGAAATGCGAGCCATTAACTGCACAACATTCCTGTGGAAGCTGGCAGGATTAGCTGCTCCCAATCTAGTTTATATGAAAAATTAAGCACGAAGAGTAAATGCTCAGGCATTCAAAGGCTCCTTCGAAATTCAGGTGCTCATAAGGAATAAGAAATTAGGAACCTAAATATGGTCTGGGCCTGAGAATCTCTTCCAGTGTAATAAAATAAGTTTTTAGGAGGTCCAGAAACCAATTTGAGGAATCTTAAGAACTGTCTGTGTTCTTAACCAAAATCTTTTCTTTTTAAAAGAAACCCATACCTCCAAGGATTTCTTCATAATTGCTCTTCTCCTTTTATAGTTTCTAACTCATATCATACATTTCTCTAACAGTATTTCTCACTTTCTATCCTGCAGGAATGGAAATAGAGATAAAATAACTTATGTTTCTGCTGTGATGAGGGAAAAGGATGTTGAAACATTTCCTGCCTATCACCTGCGTGAGGGGTCTGCTCTGCTTTGAAAACCACAGGCTAAGATTTTAAAAAGTCACGAAATCTTTAACCGCAAGGTGAGGCTTGCCAGAAGCATTTCACACAGTCCTCACCACAAGGATTTTAACTGTTCACCAGAGAGAAACACCAGACAAGTCTGTGGAGCAGTGTCGGTAACTAACTTCTCCTCTCATTCACCTTCAGTATGACCCTCTGTATTATCATAAATGATGCCCTAAGCTTCGTTATTATCATGATGGTGCCTTAATGTTCTAAAGTATGCAAGAAAAGTATGTCTTAATCTTGCAAGAAATGTGGAGCTTAACGGCTTCAGTCACCTCTATTTATCAATCTGACATAGCTCTTCATTTAGAATTATTTAAAAGGGAAATGGAAGAATGGGAAATGACAACTGTTTCATGCGAAAGTTAATGTATTTTGTCTCTCTTTAAAAAAATAAGACTTAAATATAATACACTTGAAAAATATTGGAGCTGTAAATGTCAACCTAATTTTCAAGATAGGCAGAGTAAGATATTAGGAAAAAAAAAAAAAAGGGAAGAAAAAAAGCAACTCCTATGAGATGTCCTGAAGATATGAAAAAATCCCTCAGACTTTCTGGTAAAAAATTATATCCTGGATTCAAATGTGCTTTGTTCTCATTACCTTGAACCTTTCATCTTCCATTAGGCTTCTGCAAAGTGAAAGCAGAGTTTGAATGAACCTTTAAGTCAAAGTGGTAACCTTTTACATACACGTGGAATAGCTGTGAACACCTGCTAAATTACTGCAGACAGTGCTTTATTATTGCCACTGAGAAAATCAGAGCAGTTCACTGCATACGCAAATCAATTCAGCAATTATATTAGGAAATGAAATCCTGTTGTTTTCATAAATTCCCATGCATATTAAAGCATCAATTTCATTGCTTTCTAGACACTTCCAGGAAACATAAAAATAAGAGAAAACTCATGCAAGTAACCTTTTTTCCATTGTTCTTGAAGTGAATCACAGTACAACTTAGGGAGTTAAACAATAAAGGAAATAAGAGATGTACTGGAGTGCTGTGGAAGTCTTTGCAGGTCATGTCTGTGCTAGAAGCCTTTGTATGCACATCTCAGTTTGTGATTTACTTCCACGCTGTATATTGCTAAATCTCTTTTAGATGACCAAGTTTTTTCTGTGGTGACCTGAAATGCACATACTGTCTCTGTGCCCATTGCCTCACAAATCCCCATGGCTTACCAGGGTACAAGGGGCTGTAGCAGTAATGACCGTGTCAGCACCCAGCAGCTCCACTGACCACTGCCACTGCTGTTGCTGGTGACTGGATGACACCTGCCTCAGGATTTCCACACACACGAAGACAGCACTTTGTGGTGCAGGACTGCTTGTGTGGGGACACCTGAGATAGAGAACCAAATTGGTGGCTGTCCTGCCCTTCCCTAGATGTCCTGTCCCTCACAAATTGTTGCCATCTGTAGATTTAGTAAACATATTATCCTTCATCTTTCAGGCCATTATTCAAAATATTAAAAAGTACCAGGTACAAAACAAGATACCACTGAGGATTAGTCCATAAATAGAGTTTTATATGTATGCCACAGAAGTTTCTTCCAAGCAATGGCTCTCTAGACTCCTTCTAAGGATCTCCATCTGAGATACTTGCCTTGAGTCCGCAGGAGCTCTATATTCAAAGTCACAGGACACAGGATTTACTTGCCATATATTGCTGTAGCAATACCCGTGTCCTATCCATGTCCTATCCCTCAATGTAGTTTACAAGCCCTGCCAAAGTGCAAGCCTGACCTTCTGTCCTCTTCCATGGATTGGTATCTCCTGAAATCCTGGAGTACATTTTTTTGTATTACTGAATTTTTCGCTATTTAATGCCTATTCAGTACAGGACTTGGAAACTCATGTGTAGTGGTTTTAGTTTGCCTATTTTCATTTCCCAGCCAATGCACCAATTAGTGTAGAGGTTTGAGTGTCCACTAGAATTATTTACTCTTTTTTTGCTGTGAGACAGGAGTAGGAGAAAGGAAAGCAGGCTCAAAACGTAAAAGAGTATAAAGAAAATTTATTAACAAAACTACAAGAAAGAAAAATTAATAAGAATTAGAATAAAACTTTCAAAACACCTCTCCTCTTCCCCACAAGCTCCTTTTCTTTCTTACTGATAATGTGCTGAGGCAAAACTTAAAACTCAAGACCAGTTTACCACTTCTAAAAATAGTCTTTCATCAGTTCTTTTAGAGAGAGAAATCTCTTTTGACATATCATGGTAACTTCTCCACAAGAAGAAGAGTTCTCCTATGGCTTCAGTTCTCACAAATGGCAGCTGCCTGGGAATCTGCATTCGTGAAGTCCCTCCCATATCACGCAGCCTTCCCACAGCTGCATTATGGACCAGGTAAACTCATGAGGTACTATTTTAAAGATGGATGGTTCAAAAGCAAAGGTTCTCTTCATCTCCCTCTAAGATCATCTTTATCTCTAGGAACAGAGGTCTTCTCTTCCTGGGGGCAGATCTTCATCTTTATCTCATCTCTCTCTCTCTCTCTCTGTTCAGGCTTCTCATAAGATCACAGGTACTTTGACATTTATTTACTTTAACACAAATACCTTTGCTCCTATATTCATTTTTAACACCCTTATCTCCCTAGTACAGTCTTTTGCAGATTAAAGGGACATTCTAGTATATCACAGTCCATCACCATGGCTTTACAAAAGAATTTAAATCTAGAACCAAGACACCTTCTCGTTCTCTTCCCATCTTGGATGTAACTCCTTCTTCACCGACCTTAATGTCTTCATATTGTCTCTCTACGTGTTTTCACTCTGTCCTTTTCTCTCACTCAGGGAGGATTAGTGCTTTGCAAGTTTCATCTGTTCAAGGAAAGAGCTAATATTCTCTCCCGAGGCCTGCAGAGGTGATGATAGCTCCTGATGAGCAGTGCAGAGCTGCCCCTATTCTCAAGCTGCATGATCTCTTGCGTGGCTGGGACCACTCCCTCAGCAAGGGGTCTTGGTACCGGTGGCTGAAGCTGTTTATAGTAGAAGATTCTTCAAAAGCCGCTGGGGGGGGGGGGGAGGGGAAGCAGCTAGGATCTCAACAGCAGCATGCCTGTGGCTCGGGCTTTCCCCTCCTTCCTCTGCCCAGCAGCCGCTGGGGGCCTGGCCCGGCCCTGTCAGGCCTCACAGGCTGCGATGGGGGGAGTGCTTAGGGGCAGGATGTTACCAGCCGCAGGGAGCCTGATCCCGCCGGGACGGGGGCTTCCCTCCTCCCCTCCCCTTGCCCGGCAGCCCGGGACAGAGCCCGGCGGGATCCCCAGGAAGGGGCCTCCTCCGCCCTCCCAGCGCCTGCCCAGCCCAGTCCCCACAGCAAGGACGGAGCCAGGCCCACTTGTTACCTCTTCCTAGGCCAGAAGGAGAGAGAGCTTCCTGGGATTTTTCCCAATTTTTAACCTCTGTAATCAGAGAGCCATATCCAACTCTGTAATTAGTTTCACAGGTTGTCAATATTTAAGGCTAGTCACTGATTGGTTTTGCCACAGCTTTTCTTCTTCTATCAATGCAAAACCAGCACGTCATGCTTTTCTAACTTCATATTCAGTGGAGGTCTGTGTTTCTGTACAGGTGTGTGTACATTAAGATTAATCCATGAGGCAAAGACATGTCCAGGGGTCCCATCTATCTCTGTTCTGCAACCCTCTCCTCCTTGCACCTAGATTTCCAGAACAAAGTGGCCCTGGCAAAAGACAGGAGAGAAGTGTGTTTAAATGACTTCTACCAGCTCCTTGACCTGGAAAATCAGAGGTCTAGGGTCCTATAGGACTTCCTAGAAAATGAGTCTGGATGCCATCTTCGGATAATATACCATGGATTAAACCCTGTTGTGCCAATTCTGCACAAACACACAATAAAAAAACAAGCTCTTCCATGACTTTATCTAAAGTCTTCCATTACTGTATTTTGTAACAGACTAGTAAGAGAAAAGTATTTATGTCTATAACCTGCTTTTCTTGCTGCAATTAATTCACAGCTTTTGCTTCAATTTTTTTTTTCTGCTATTGGATTTTTTTTTCAGCTCAGAGCTTGTAACTTGAGTCCTAGTGCCAAATATTTTTTTTTCTAAAAGCGCATCATGTGTAAGACAACAGACATCCCTCAAGAAGAAAACTGCCACATATGGTCTGATCTGTTCCAAAACTTTTCCTACAAGTCATTTATTGCAGATACTTCCTTTTTCATCTCTGATAAAGTAGAGGCAGTCTGCTTTTAAGGGTCACCCAAAATAATGTTAAATTGGGTCTTTCAGCATTTGTTGATGTAATGTAGCAGAAAAATGACTCCACTGGTCTCTGCTGAAAGTGAACGCCCGTGAAACACTTATGCACATGCACATAAGAACCCGAAAAACAAGTGAACAGGGATGCTGCAAGGAGGTCCTGGGCCAGCTGTGGAAAGGAGGACACAGAATAGATAAAAACAGCTAAGGAAAGGATGACACTGAAGAGATACAAACAAGTATGAAAAGGGAATTAAACCTCAGCTTGAGGAATGAGAATTTCTTTAGTAATGTAGTGGTTTGAAAGCAAAACAAATGAGAGGCTTCAAGTTAGAGATACAATTAATTAGGAAGAAAGGAAAGAAAGTAAAATAAAATAGAGGCAATAATACAAAAGACCACTGACAGAGTCAGAATACAACTTGAGCAGAGTGATGGAAGCAGTCCAGATGAGGTGGTCTTCCTGAAGCAGTGATCCTGTAGAAAGACCCGGCAGCTGGGGTTCTCTGGGAATTCAGTGGGTAAGCCCCCTTCTGGTGTTCAGAATCTCATATCCAGGCTGGAATGCTTGGTTTTTCTCTCTGCGTGGAGCATCTCACAATGGGATGGTGAGTCACGTGATAAGGCCTGATGGGCCCATTAACAGGAGATGGTCCAGGAGGGGGTTATTTGTGAGTCTTGTGGCAAAGGTGCTGATGGGCCCATTAACAGAAGATAATCCAGAGTGGAGGAGGCAGGGAGCACTGCCTCATCTGGTTTCAACCGTTCGTGAGGATGGTGATAGAATATACTTCAACTCAGGACAACTAATCAGAAAATATACTGAGCTAGCTGACAGAGATCTGTTGGGTTTGGGTTTTGTTCTTGTTGCTGTTGCTTGTTTGCTTGAGGGTTTGGGGTTTTTTTCTGCAATACTTGTGAATTGAAACTTCTTTGCTGTACAGAAGGAGATGAGGTGTATCTTGTACAAGGAAGTTCCCAGAGTCTGGGCTTTGTTCCCCACTCAGATGGACAAGGCTGGACACACTGAGACCACTGGGAGGGATCTGCACTGAATGATCCGGCTCTGCAGCTGGAAGCCGTAGGAACACATTCCGTAAGGGCACGGAAGTCCTCTTGCTGTGCTGTACCTGGGAGCCAAGGTAGCACATGTGGGGTGTGCAGGTACATCCATGCAAACCATCCTGGCTGTAGTTCCATACTGCAAAAAACCAGGACTTAGCCTCAAGCTGAGACAGGGGGGTCACTGAGAAGTTAGACAGCCCATGTTCAAGGACTCTCAATTTGTCTCCCAATTCTTTTAACACATTTGCTCATAGTTTCAAAGATAGTTTATTGCACTCAGACTCCACAAGACTGACCACAGGCAGAAATTTATGGTAGTTGTAAGAGATCTGGGACTCCCCCTAAAACCACGCCTCACTTCCTGACACCGTTATAGTACCGTTCCTGACAACATTATGATGCTATATTCATGTTTCTCACTTTAAAATAGCGTATTTGTTTTGCTCTAAGAAAACAGAATATTGAGTGGCAATTAGTGGGTCTGTGCTTTCCCAAAACCTTGCTTTCATTTTGGATATTTGGAAAAAAAGACAATCGAAAATGATAGCACAAGTTCCACTCTTGTCTGGCATATGATGCCATAGTGAGAGTAGCCCCTCTAGGCAGCTGCCTCATGGAAGAATGGCATAAAACTGCCTGCGGATCTAAGCTGTTAACACATGTGAATGTATATTGCATTAAACTCTGCAGCCACAGAGAAAACATCCAGAAAAGTCCAAACCCTGAGTTATTAGTTTATTTGATATAAAATTACATTTTAGGAAAAAATTACATTTGTAAAAAATTACAGTTTTAGCGTTTTCCTGTTTGCATGTGTTCATCTTACTAACTGTCCAAGAAAAGATGGTTCAAATGCTTCCGTAAAACTTGTTCTGTTTTTCTGAAACCCACATTCACGAGTGTAGTAGCACATAGTTGCTGTGTGTCGCCAAGTGTAACCAGCCCACTGGTACACAGTCAGGAAGGAAAACACCTGCTAAACCTGTATAATAGATAAAGCAAAAAATTCCTTCTGTTTTGTTGCAATTCCCTTTACCTGAAGAGCTGGAGATGCACAAATTAATAGGCTTTGGACTGGTAAAATCTTGCTAATGCATCAGGCAGACTCAGTCTCAAACATACTTTTTCCATTGATCACTACAAATAAATGTGAGCTTGTAGACTTTCCTCCAACAGAGGACTACTGCAGTAAAGTCAGAAACAAGTTACCATAGTGACCTATTACACACAGGGAAAGTAAATTTCTCCGCAGTTAGTTTTGGAGCTTCCTGTAAGGCTATGTTGTCAACAAAACACGAGTCTTGAGACCAGTGTATGCTTCTCACTTCTTCATTGTGCAATGGAGAAAGAGAAGCATGTGTAGGATGGAAGACACCAAGGCATCTCAGTGAGACAACTGCATTTTGGTGTTGTACTCAGTGAGCTGTTGGTACCAGGCAAGCTGCAGCTGGCATTCAGGGCTTAAGCATCACAAATTATGCACCTGTATGCTTGTTCTTGTCTCTCCTTCCTTTGTCTCACAACAAACACAATCACAGCATCTCACATTTTGCCAAGACTGCTTTTGTTTCTTCGTGTAGCTTTCAGTATCAAA
The DNA here is from genome assembly GCF_029207755.1 of Chamaea fasciata. NCBI lineage: Eukaryota > Metazoa > Chordata > Aves > Passeriformes > Sylviidae > Chamaea > Chamaea fasciata. The sequence goes on along the minus strand of NW_027094087.1, from coordinate 99,007,062 downwards.
TTAAGAGGACTGAAATGTTCCATCTCTATTTCCTGGCCTCCACAGTTTACTCCATGGTATGTTCCAGCCTACATATAGCTTTCCCACTCGGTACCAAAATCTGGTGCTTCATTCAGTGGGCATCTTCTTTCTTCCCTCCACATTCACAGCCAGCTCTGGTTGTGGCAAGGACATAGGGAAGTGAGAACAAGAGGCACTTCTAGTGTCTTGGTGCTCAGTGTTCCTCTCTACCCGGGTGTTCTCCTAGCGCCAGCAGAGGCAGAACAAACCCCCACACCATGCCAAGAGGTGCTCCAAGTGCAGGATGAAGCTGCTGTGTTGTTATTGCTAACAGGCAGTGCAACCCCAGTGCTGTGCTCCCAGCTGCTCACCCACACCCCCTTCCGCTCCCAGCATGGAGGGAGAGCCTGAGGGCACCCCTGGCCCTCAGCCTGCACCTGGACATGGAGCCAGTGCCCACAGCTGCCGGGCTGTGTCCGTCTGGCCCATGGCTGGTGCCCCACCCTCCAAAGCCAGGGCTCTGCAGTGTAGGGCTCAGGCTGTTGTGTGGGGCCGTGCCCAAGGCCTGACAGGGCTCTGGGCACATCAGGGGCTACAAGTCCCCAAGGCTGGGGGCTGCTCCAGGCCACTTCCAGTGGAATCAGTTGTGGAATGGGTGCTGGGGGTGGCCCTTTGGGACACAGGAGCCTTCTGTGTCAGGGCCCTTGGTGATACAGAAGGTTGTGGTGCCCAGAGGCCTTTGTGACATGGCAGGGCCCCACCCTGCCAGACGGGTGTCTAAGGGGTGTAGAACCCTGGTGTGCCCAGTGTCAGGAGAGCAGCTGTCTCAGGACAAAGCAGCTCCCGGCATCCCTCTGCGATAGCAGACGTGTGAGATGGAGGAGAACCAGGCCAGCCCCGTCTCCCAGCCAGCCAGCCCCTCTCCCAGCTGGCCACAAGAGCAACAACTTTCTGACTGGGAAGAATACAGCGAGGCAGGCCTGTGTTCCTTCGGAGGTGTTGAAGGCTACAAAGAACCATCTGACTGGGAAGAATCTATCGTCCAAGAGCTTTCTGTAGAGGAAGACTCCGTGTGCCAAGACTTCTCCAAAGGGAATGGTAACACACCATCTGTCCAGTCCAACTGGGAAGATGATAGTGACAATGAGCTCGCTCGGGACAACTGGGAACACGTGAGTGTCCAGAGCCCTGGGGTCAAGCCCTTGCTGCGGGAGGAGGATGACTGGGATGAACTGAGTGTCCTCGAGCTGTCTGAACAAGAAGACAGGCAGCAAAGACTGGGACATTTTGCAGAGGATGGGCTCCTAGTTGCTGTGCCTCGGGAGGCCTGGGTTGAGCACCAGGCATGTGAGCCATGCCCTCAAGTGCCCTTCAGTGCCTGGCCTCCCCACCGCCCAGTCCCTGCCCTGCAGAGCTGCTCCAGCTCCTCATCTTCCCAGCTGTCAGCCAAGGGTCCCCCCAAGAAGCGTCCATCCCGCGCCAGGCGCGTGCTGCGGGCGGTGATCAACCTGTTCTGCTGCCCTTGGCCCTGCATGCCCTCAGAGCCCGAGGACTGACGCCCGCTGCCAGCGCCAGCCCCGCAGAGCCTGGATGGCACAGCCCAGCATCCTGAGGGAGCCGCACCGTCTGCCTGTGCCTGGAAACAATAGAAAAGAAGAAGAAGAAGAATAGGACATAGGACATAGGACATAGGACATAGAATAAGAATAAGAAGAAATAGCAGCAGTAAATATTATTAATAGGACAAAAAAGAACCATAAGAATAATAAGTTAGAATAATAAAAACAAGAGTACGCGTAAGAAGATTAGGAAGTAGAAGAAATAGTAGTAGAAAAGGAGAAGGAGGAGAAGAAGAAGATGAAGATGATGAAGATGATGATGAGGAAGAAATAACGGACAGTTTCCGGCAGCTGATGCCCATCTGTGAAAATGACTGCCAATATACCTTCTGCTATGCGCTCCCTGGCAGGGATGGCTGATAAAGCCACCATTCCTGTAGCTAACTTTTCAAGGTCAGTCTCTCTCTTCAAGTCTGTCTCTGCTATAACAGACCGTGGATGTCTGCAGCCTTTCTAAGGACAAGATGGGTTGACAAATACCCCAGAGCATTTCCATCGAAGCGCTCCAGCTGACATGCCAAATTCCTGCCAGTACACCTCCCACATGCTTCAGCCAAGGTGCTAGGATGGGAGCTGTGTACATGAATTCTGCAGTGACCCTCGCCTTTCAGTTAAGAAGGGAACATCATTCTTTGTCTCCTCTGCTTCTGCCACTTCTCAATCCCCTTCCATAAGGTCAATAATAAAAATTCATGAAAACTGACATTTTATTTCTCCTTTTCAATGATGGAGGCATTTTCTGAGGAATGCTGAGGAGTTTGAATTTCCTGTTTTAGACTTATCTGAGGGTTTGGTCAGGAACAGGTTCACTTTTCACTCCCACAGATCATTGCAATAACAACTGCCCCTTTTTGATCTTGCTGAGCTCCTCTCACTTAACATATTTAACCACACCAGATAGCAACAAGGAGCTTTCGCATCAAAATAAATTCTGTTGTTCTTCAACTTTCGGTAGTCCCACAGCAGAGGGGTTGTCTGAGAGAGCAGGCAAGGTACTCAGTTGTTCGATGCCTTCTGTCTCTAGAGCAGCTATGCCAAAAACCCAGCGGTATCTTTTTGGGTCTTTGAAATACTCATTTCTGAGATAGTTTAGGCCCAAAATGCGTGGGGCCTCTGGACCAGTCCCAATGGGGTGCTTGTGCCATTCGTTCCCGGTTAGACTTACTTCAGCTTCCAGTACAGTCAGCTCCTGGGATCCTCCTGTCACTCCAGAAATGGATTCTGCTCTCACATATTTTGACGACATCAGGGTACACTGAGCACTGGTATCAACCAGAGCCGTATATCTTTGTGGGTCAGATGTAGCAGTCCATCGGATCCACACAGTCCAGTAGATCTGGTAGTCTCTTTCCTTTACCTGGCTAGAGGCAGGGCCCCCCTATTCCTGGTCATGGCATACATTGCTCTCTTCCTGTAAATATTTTTCTGAGGTTCTTTCAAGAGGATTAGTCATATCATCATTTCTGTACCGTCTGGAGTTCTGTGCACGAGAGACCGGAGCAACACTGATTCTAGATGGGCTCTTTGTGGTAGGTGTTTCTCTTTTCAGTTCACGTACCCGGGCTGCTAAGGAGGAGCTGGGTTTTCTATCCCACTTCCTCATGTCTTCTCCATGCTCCCGAAGAAAAGACCAGATGTTACCTTGTGGTGTGTATCCTCTCTCCCTGGCTGGGGGACGCCTGCTCCTAGTGGCAGAGACTCTCATCGGCTGTGCTGAGATATGGTAAATTTCTTCTTTCTTTTTTCAGTTTCTGATGGCCTTCTTCAATCAAGCTCTGGACCTGCTCAGCCAGTCTTGTTTCCACAGACGAGTCATGGGTACGAAGTGGGGCACAGTGACAGTGTCTTCGTAAATTCTTAGTTTAATAGCCAAGACACCTACCCTGTCCTCACCTTCCCTCCATTGCAGTGTTGCCAGGTCACGTGAGTACATCTCTGGTCCAAGCCGTGCAAATCTCAACCACATCTGTGATGTGCACTGGACACCATCTGGGTTTTTAGGAAATCTCTCATCTTCTGAAAAAATGATCTCCAACACAGCCAATTCCCTCAGGCATCGGATACCTTGTTCTATTGTGTTCCACTTTCCTTGGTGCACTTGGAAGTTTTCTTTACAAAGGTATCTATCCTTCACACTTGTTAGCAGTCGCTGCCAGAGGCTGAGAGGTTCTTGGGTTTTTTCGATCCCCTGTGGTCAGTGACCACATCCCGGGACAGCGATCCCAGTTGTTTGGCCTCACTTCTATCCAGAATGGTGTCATTGGCTGCAGCGTCCCAGATGCGGGGCAGCCAGGTCAGGATGGACTCGTTGGTCTGGCGGGTGAATTCCCTTCGCAGGTCACGCAGCTCACCCAGAGATAGAGAGCGAGTGGTGATTTCTGGCTCTGTCTTTTCTGCTGGGTGTGAAGGTCCTGCTGCACTCTCATCAGTCACTATGCGAACCGATTTGGTCCTGGATTTCTTCCTCTTAGCAGGGGCAACTGCTACTGGTTTAGGCTGTTCTGGTTCAGTGACGGTTTGCGTGGAGATGCTGATGGCACCTTTGGTCCCCTTCTCCTCCGTGACAGTCTGCATTGATGTGGACACTGTTGCCTCACTTTTGGCTTCTTTTTCCTCCGTGACGGTCTGTGTAGATGAGGACACTGTTGCCTTGAATTTGCTTCCTTTCGCCTCTGTGACACTCTGTGTAGACACTGATGCTGTTGCTCTGCTTCTTTTTCCCTCTTCCTCTTCCTTCAGAACACGCTGTATCACACCATGTATTGTTTTGATTCTAAGCATTGGTGCGGGCCGTGCAGAGAAGACAAAGTAGGACTAACAACAACATCATGCTGTCCTTGGCATGCAGAGGGTACTCCACATTTTCAAAACCTGCTGTGTCATGCCTGAAAAGCTGGAAAAAATCATTCTTTACCCCTCCCCACAGGGGCTGGGTGAGACTGTTGAGGCCCAAGATGTAGGTAGCATCCTAGACCAGAACAAGAAAACAAAACTGGGCATATATTCTGAATGCTGTTCATTGCCTCAGAGTTTATCAAGCAATGGACAAAAGAGACCAAGAAAGCAATTTTAGTACCATACCCTGGTCTATGCAGGAGCATAGAGACCAGCAGATAGTGCCCCAGCTGTGGAAATATACAGAGAGATAGGTATAAGACACATGTAAGCATGTTGAGGATCATAGCGAACAGGTGTCTTCTTCAATACTAAATTGTAATTCTGACTTTTCTCAGTGCCTCCTGCCCCACGCTGGGCACCAGAAAATGTAGTGGTTTGAAAGCAAAACAAATGAGAGGCTCTAAGTCAGAGAAACAATTTAATAGGAAGAAAGGAAAGAAAGTAAAATAAAATAGAGGCAATGATACAAAAGACCACTGACAGAGTCAGAATACAACTTGAGCAGAGTGATGGAAGCAGTCCAGATGAGGTGGTCTTCCTGAAGCAGTGATCCTGTAGAAAGACCCGGCAGCTGGGGTTCTCTGGGAATTCAGTGGGTAAGCCCCCTTCTGGTGTTCAGAATCTCATATCCAGGCTGGAATGCTTGGTTTTTCTCTCTGCGTGGAGCATCTCACAATGGGATGGTGAGTCACGTGATAAGGCCTGATGGGCCCATTAACAGGAGATGGTCCAGGAGGGGGTTATTTGTGAGTCTTGTGGCAAAGGTGCTGATGGGCCCATTAACAGAAGATAATCCAGAGTGGAGGAGGCAGGGAGCACTGCCTCATCTGGTTTCAACCGTTCGTGAGGATGGTGATAGAATATACTTCAACTCAGGACAACTAATCAGAAAATATACTGAGCTAGCTGACAGAGATCTGTTGGGTTTGGGTTTTGTTCTTGTTGCTGTTGCTTGTTTGCTTGAGGGTTTGGGGTTTTTTTCTGCAATACTTGTGAATTGAAACTTCTTTGCTGTACAGAAGGAGATGAGGTGTATCTTGTACAAGGAAGTTCCCAGAGTCTGGGCTTTGTTCCCCACTCAGATGGACAAGGCTGGACACACTGAGACCACTGGGAGGGATCTGCACTGAATGATCCGGCTCTGCAGCTGGAAGCCATAGGAACACATTCCGTAAGGGCACGGAAGTCCTCTTGCTGCGCTGTACCTGGGAGCCAAGGTAGCACATGTGGGGTGTGCAGGTACATCCATGCAAACCATCCTGGCTGTAGTTCCATACTGCAAAAACCAGGACTTAGCCTCAAGCTGAGACAGGGGGGTCACTGAGAAGTTAGACAGCCCATGTTCAAGGACTCTCAATTTGTCTCCCAATTCTTTTAACACATTTGCTCATAGTTTCAAAGATAGTTTATTGCACTCAGACTCCACAAGACTGACCACAGGCAGAAATTTATGGTAGTTGTAAGAGATCTGGGACTCCCCCTAAAACCACGCCTCACTTCCTGACACCGTTATAGTACCGTTCCTGACAACATTATGATGCTATATTCATGTTTCTCACTTTAAAATAGCGTATTTGTTTTGCTCTAAGAAAACAGAATATTGAGTGGCAATTAGTGGGTCTGTGCTTTCCCAAAACCTTGCTTTCATTTTGGATATTTGGAAAAAAAGACAATCGAAAATGATAGCACAAGTTCCACTCTTGTCTGGCATATGATGCCATAGTGAGAGTAGCCCCTCTAGGCAGCTGCCTCATGGAAGAATGGCATAAAACTGCCTGCGGATCTAAGCTGTTAACACATGTGAATGTATATTGCATTAAACTCTGCAGCCACAGAGAAAACATCCAGAAAAGTCCAAACCCTGAGTTATTAGTTTATTTGATATAAAATTACTTTTTAGGAAAAAATTACATTTGTAAAAAATTACAGTTTTAGCGTTTTCCTGTTTGCATGTGTTCATCTTACTAACTGTCCAAGAAAAGATGGTTCAGATGCTTCCGTAAAACTTGTTCTGTTTTTCTGAAACCCACATTCACGAGTGTAGTAGCACATAGTTGCTGTGTGTCGCCAAGTGTAACCAGCCCACTGGTACACAGTCAGGAAGGAAAACACCTGCTAAACCTGTATAATAGATAAAGCAAAAAATTCCTTCTGTTTTGTTGCAATTCCCTTTACCTGAAGAGCTGGAGATGCACAAATTAATAGGCTTTGGACTGGTAAAATCTTGCTAATGCATCAGGCAGACTCAGTCTCAAACATACTTTTTCTATTGATCACTACAAATAAATGTGAGCTTGTAGACTTTCCTCCAACAGAGGACTACTGCAGTAAAGTCAGAAACAAGTTACCATGGTGACCTATTGCACACAGGGAAAGTAAATTTCTCCGCAGTTAGTTTTGGAGCTTCCTGTAAGGCTATGTTGTCAACAAAACACGAGTCTTGAGACCAGTGTATGCTTCTCACTTCTTCATTGTGCAATGGAGAAAGAGAAGCATGTGTAGGATGGAAGACACCAAGGCATCTCAGTGAGACAACTGCATTTTGGTGTTGTACTCAGTGAGCCGTTGGTACCAGGCAAGCTGCAGCTGGCATTCAGGGCTTAAGCATCACAAATTATGCACCTATATGCTTGTTCTTGTCTCTCCTTCCTTTGTCTCACAACAAACACAATCACAGCATCTCACATTTTGCCAAGACTGCTTTTGTTTCTTCGTGTAGCTTTCAGTATCAAATTAAGAGGACTGAAATGTTCCATCTCTATTTCCTGGCCTCCACAGTTTACTCCATGGTATGTTCCAGCCTACATATAGCTTTCCCACTCGGTACCAAAATCTGGTGCTTCATTCAGTGGGCATCTTCTTTCTTCTCTCCACATTCACAGCCAGCTCTGGTTGTGGCAAGGACATAGGGAAGTGAGAACAAGAGGCACTTCTAGTTTCTTGGTGCTCAGTGTTCCTCTCTACCCAGGTGTTCTCCTAGCGCCAGCAGAGGCAGAACAAACCCCCACACCATGCCAAGAGGTGCTCCAAGTGCAGGATGAAGCTGCTGTGTTGTTATTGCTAACAGGCAGTGCAACCCCAGTGCTGTGCTCCCAGCTGCTCACCCACACCCCCTTCCGCTCCCAGCATGGAGGGAGAGCCTGAGGGCACCCCTGGCCCTCAGCCTGCACCTGGACATGGAGCCAGTGCCCACAGCTGCCGGGCTGTGTCCGTCTGGCCCATGGCTGGTGCCCCACCCTCCAAAGCCAGGGCTCTGCAGTGTAGGGCTCAGGCTGTTGTGTGGGGCCGTGCCCAAGGCCTGACAGGGCTCTGGGCACATCAGGGGCTACAAGTCCCCAAGGCTGGGGGCTGCTCCAGGCCACTTCCAGTGGAATCAGTTGTGGAATGGGTGCTGGGGGTGGCCCTTTGGGACACAGGAGCCTTCTGTGTCAGGGCCCTTGGTGATACAGAAGGTTGTGGTGCCCAGAGGCCTTTGTGACATGGCAGGGCCCCACCCTGCCAGACGGGTGTCTAAGGGGTGTAGAACCCTGGTGTGCCCAGTGTCAGGAGAGCAGCTGTCTCAGGACAAAGCAGCTCCCGGCATCCCTCTGCGATAGCAGACGTGTGAGATGGAGGAGAACCAGGCCAGCCCCGTCTCCCAGCCAGCCAGCCCCTCTCCCAGCTGGCCACAAGAGCAACAACTTTCTGACTGGGAAGAATACAGCGAGGCAGGCCTGTGTTCCTTCGGAGGTGTTGAAGGCTACAAAGAACCATCTGACTGGGAAGAATCTATCGTCCAAGAGCTTTCTGTAGAGGAAGACTCCGTGTGCCAAGACTTCTCCAAAGGGAATGGTAACACACCATCTGTCCAGTCCAACTGGGAAGATGATAGTGACAATGAGCTCGCTCGGGACAACTGGGAACACGTGAGTGTCCAGAGCCCTGGGGTCAAGCCCTTGCTGCGGGAGGAGGATGACTGGGATGAACTGAGTGTCCTCGAGCTGTCTGAACAAGAAGACAGGCAGCAAAGACTGGGACATTTTGCAGAGGATGGGCTCCTAGTTGCTGTGCCTCGGGAGGCCTGGGTTGAGCACCAGGCATGTGAGCCATGCCCTCAAGTGCCCTTCAGTGCCTGGCCTCCCCACCGCCCAGTCCCTGCCCTGCAGAGCTGCTCCAGCTCCTCATCTTCCCAGCTGTCAGCCAAGGGTCCCCCCAAGAAGCGTCCATCCCGCGCCAGGCGCGTGCTGCGGGCGGTGATCAACCTGTTCTGCTGCCCTTGGCCCTGCATGCCCTCAGAGCCCGAGGACTGACGCCCGCTGCCAGCGCCAGCCCCGCAGAGCCTGGATGGCACAGCCCAGCATCCTGAGGGAGCCGCACCGTCTGCCTGTGCCTGGAAACAATAGAAAAGAAGAAGAAGAAGAATAGGACATAGGACATAGGACATAGAATAAGAATAAGAAGAAATAGCAGCAGTAAATATTATTAATAGGACAAAAAAGAACCATAAGAATAATAAGTTAGAATAATAAAAACAAGAGTACGAGGAAGAAGATTAGGAAGTAGAAGAAATAGTAGTAGAAAAGGAGAAGGAGGAGAAGAAGAAGATGAAGATGATGAAGATGATGATGAGGAAGAAATAACGGACAGTTTCCGGCAGCTGATGCCCATCTGTAAAAATGACTGCCAATATACCTTCTGCTATGCGCTCCCTGGCAGGGATGGCTGATAAAGCCACCATTCCTGTAGCTAACTTTTCAAGGTCAGTCTCTCTCTTCAAGTCTGTCTCTGCTATAACAGACCGTGGATGTCTGCAGCCTTTCTAAGGACAAGATGGGTTGACAAATACCCCAGAGCATTTCCATCGAAGCGCTCCAGCTGACATGCCAAATTCCTGCCAGTACACCTCCCACATGCTTCAGCCAAGGTGCTGGGATGGGAGCTGTGTACATGAATTCTGCAGTGACCCTCGCCTTTCAGTTAAGAAGGGAACATCATTCTTTGTCTCCTCTGCTTCTGCCACTTCTCAATCCCCTTCCATAAGGTCAATAATAAAAATTCATGAAAACTGACATTTTATTTCTCCTTTTCGATGATGGAGGCATTTTCTGAGGAATGCTGAGGAGTTTGAATTTCCTGTTTTAGACTTATCTGAGGGTTTGGTCAGGAACAGGTTCACTTTTCACTCCCACAGATCATTGCAATAACAACTGCCCCTTTTTGATCTTGCTGAGCTCCTCTCACTTAACATATTTAACCACACCAGATAGCAACAAGGAGCTTTCGCATCAAAATAAATTCTGTTGTTCTTCAACTTTCAGCAGTCCCACAGCAGAGGGGTCGTCTGAGAGAGCAGGCAAGGTACTCAGTAGTTCGATGCCTTCTGTCTCTAGAGCAGCTATGCCAAAAACCCAGCGGTATCTTTTTGGGTCTTTGAAATACTCATTTCTGAGATAGTTTAGACCCAAAATGCGTGGGGCCTCTGGACCAGTCCCAATGGGGTGCTTGTGCCATTCGTTCCCGGTTAGACTTACTTCAGCTTCCAGTTCAGTCAGCTCCTGGGATCCTCCTGTCACTCCAGAAACGGATTCTGCTCTCACATACCTTGACGACATCAGGGTACACTGAGCACTGGTATCAACCAGAGCCGTATATCTTTGTGGGTCAGATGTCGCAGTCCATCGGATCCACACAGTCCAGTAGATCTGGTTGTCTCTTTCCTTTACCTGGCTAGAGGCAGGGCCCCCCTATTCCTGGTCATGGCATACATTGCTCTCTTCCTGTAAATATTTTTCTGAGGTTCTTTCAAGAGGATTAGTCATATCATCATTTCTGTACCGTCTGGAGTTCTGTGCACGAGAGACCGGAGCAACACTGATTCTAGATGGGCTCTTTGTGGTAGGTGTTTCTCTTTTCAGTTCACGTACCCGGGCTGCTAAGGAGGAGCTGGGTTTTCTATCCCACTTCCTCATGTCTTCTCCATGCTCCCGAAGAAAAGACCAGATGTTACCTTGTGGTGTGTATCCTCTCTCCCTGGCTGGGGGACGCCTGCTCCTAGTGGCAGAGACTCTCATCGGCTGTGCTGAGATATGGTAAATTTCTTCTTTAAGTTCTTTTTTCAGTTTCTGATGGCCTTCTTCAATCAAGCTCTGGACCTGCTCAGCCAGTCTTGTTTCCACAGACGAGTCATGGGTACGAAGTGGGGCACAGTGACAGTGTCTTCGTAAATTCTTAGTTTAATAGCCAAGACACCTACCCTGTCCTCACCTTCCCTCCATTGCAGTGTTGCCAGGTCACGTGAGTACATCTCTGGTCCAAGCCGTGCAAATCTCAACCACATCTGTGATGTGCACTGGACACCATCTGGGTTTTTAGGAAATCTCTCATCTTCTGAAAAAATGATCTCCAACACAGCCAATTCCCTCAGGCATCGGATACCTTGTTCTATTGTGTTCCACTTTCCTTGGTGCACTTGGAAGTTTTCTTTACAAAGGTATCTATCCTTCACACTTGTTAGCAGTCGCTGCCAGAGGCTGAGAGGTTCTTGGGTTTTTTCGATCCCCTGTGGTCAGTGACCACATCCCGGGACAGCGATCCCAGTTGTTTGGCCTCACTTCTATCCAGAATGGTGTCATTGGCTGCAGCGTCCCAGATGCGGGGCAGCCAGGTCAGGATGGACTCGTTGGTCTGGCGGGTGAATTCCCTTCGCAGGTCACGCAGCTCACCCAGAGATAGAGAGCGAGTGGTGATTTCTGGCTCTGTCTTTTCTGCTGGGTGTGAAGGTCCTGCTGCACTCTCATCAGTCACTATGCGAACCGATTTGGTCCTGGATTTCTTCCTCTTAACAGGGGCAACTGCTACTGGTTTAAGCTGTTCTGGTTCAGTGACGGTTTTCGTGGAGATGCTGATGGCACCTTTGGTCCCCTTCTCCTCTGTGACAGTCTGCATTGATGTGGACACTGTTGCCTCACTTTTGGCTTCTTTTTCCTCCGTGACGGTCTGTGTAGATGAGGACACTGTTGCCTTGAATTTGCTTCCTTTCGCCTCTGTGACACTCTGTGTAGACACTGATGCTGTTGCTCTGCTTCTTTTTCCCTCTTCCTCTTCCTTCAGAACACGCTGTATCACACCATGTATTGTTTTGATTCTAAGCATTGGTGCGGGCCGTGCAGAGAAGACAAAGTAGGACTAACAACAACATCATGCTGTCCTTGGCATGCAGAGGGTACTCCACATTTTCAAAACCTGCTGTGTCATGCCTGAAAAGCTGGAAAAAATCATTCTTTACCCCTCCCCACAGGGGCTGGGTGAGACTGTTGAGGCCCAAGATGTAGGTAGCATCCTAGACCAGAACAAGAAAACAAAACTGGGCATATATTCTGAATGCTGTTCATTGCCTCAGAGTTTATCAAGCAATGGACAAAAGAGACCAAGAAAGCAATTTTAGTACCATACCCTGGTCTATGCAGGAGCATAGAGACCAGCAGATAGTGCCCCAGGTGTGGAAATATACAGAGAGATAGGTATAAGACACATGTAAGCATGTTGAGGATCATAGCGAACAGGTGTCTTCTTCAATACTAAATTGTAATTCTGACTTTTCTCAGTGCCTCCTGCCCCACGCTGGGCACCAGAAAATGTAGTGGTTTGAAAGCAAAACAAATGAGAGGCTCTAAGTCAGAGAAACAATTTAATAGGAAGAAAGGAAAGAAAGTAAAATAAAATAGAGGCAATGATACAAAAGACCACTGACAGAGTCAGAATACAACTTGAGCAGAGTGATGGAAGCAGTCCAGATGAGGTGGTCTTCCTGAAGCAGTGATCCTGTAGAAAGACCCGGCAGCTGGGGTTCTCTGGGAATTCAGTGGGTAAGCCCCCTTCTGGTGTTCAGAATCTCATATCCAGGCTGGAATGCTTGGTTTTTCTCTCTGCGTGGAGCATCTCACAATGGGATGGTGAGTCACGTGATAAGGCCTGATGGGCCCATTAACAGGAGATGGTCCAGGAGGGGGTTATTTGTGAGTCTTGTGGCAAAGGTGCTGATGGGCCCATTAACAGAAGATAATCCAGAGTGGAGGAGGCAGGGAGCACTGCCTCATCTGGTTTCAACCGTTCGTGAGGATGGTGATAGAATATACTTCAACTCAGGACAACTAATCAGAAAATATACTGAGCTAGCTGACAGAGATCTGTTGGGTTTGGGTTTTGTTCTTGTTGCTGTTGCTTGTTTGCTTGAGGGTTTGGGGTTTTTTTCTGCAATACTTGTGAATTGAAACTTCTTTGCTGTACAGAAGGAGATGAGGTGTATCTTGTACAAGGAAGTTCCCAGAGTCTGGGCTTTGTTCCCCACTCAGATGGACAAGGCTGGACACACTGAGACCACTGGGAGGGATCTGCACTGAATGATCCGGCTCTGCAGCTGGAAGCCATAGGAACACATTCCGTAAGGGCACGGAAGTCCTCTTGCTGCGCTGTACCTGGGAGCCAAGGTAGCACATGTGGGGTGTGCAGGTACATCCATGCAAACCATCCTGGCTGTAGTTCCATACTGCAAAAACCAGGACTTAGCCTCAAGCTGAGACAGGGGGGTCACTGAGAAGTTAGACAGCCCATGTTCAAGGACTCTCAATTTGTCTCCCAATTCTTTTAACACATTTGCTCATAGTTTCAAAGATAGTTTATTGCACTCAGACTCCACAAGACTGACCACAGGCAGAAATTTATGGTAGTTGTAAGAGATCTGGGACTCCCCCTAAAACCACGCCTCACTTCCTGACACCGTTATAGTACCGTTCCTGACAACATTATGATGCTATATTCATGTTTCTCACTTTAAAATAGCGTATTTGTTTTGCTCTAAGAAAACAGAATATTGAGTGGCAATTAGTGGGTCTGTGCTTTCCCAAAACCTTGCTTTCATTTTGGATATTTGGAAAAAAAGACAATCGAAAATGATAGCACAAGTTCCACTCTTGTCTGGCATATGATGCCATAGTGAGAGTAGCCCCTCTAGGCAGCTGCCTCATGGAAGAATGGCATAAAACTGCCTGCGGATCTAAGCTGTTAACACATGTGAATGTATATTGCATTAAACTCTGCAGCCACAGAGAAAACATCCAGAAAAGTCCAAACCCTGAGTTATTAGTTTATTTGATATAAAATTACTTTTTATAAAAAAATTACATTTGTAAAAAATTACAGTTTTAGCGTTTTCCTGTTTGCATGTGTTCATCTTACTAACTGTCCAAGAAAAGATGGTTCAGATGCTTCCGTAAAACTTGTTCTGTTTTTCTGAAACCCACATTCACGAGTGTAGTAGCACATAGTTGCTGTGTGTCGCCAAGTGTAACCAGCCCACTGGTACACAGTCAGGAAGGAAAACACCTGCTAAACCTGTATAATAGATAAAGCAAAAAATTCCTTCTGTTTTGTTGCAATTCCCTTTACCTGAAGAGCTGGAGATGCACAAATTAATAGGCTTTGGACTGGTAAAATCTTGCTAATGCATCAGGCAGACTCAGTCTCAAACATACTTTTTCTATTGATCACTACAAATAAATGTGAGCTTGTAGACTTTCCTCCAACAGAGGACTACTGCAGTAAAGTCAGAAACAAGTTACCATGGTGACCTATTGCACACAGGGAAAGTAAATTTCTCCGCAGTTAGTTTTGGAGCTTCCTGTAAGGCTATGTTGTCAACAAAACACGAGTCTTGAGACCAGTGTATGCTTCTCACTTCTTCATTGTGCAATGGAGAAAGAGAAGCATGTGTAGGATGGAAGACACCAAGGCATCTCAGTGAGACAACTGCATTTTGGTGTTGTACTCAGTGAGCCGTTGGTACCAGGCAAGCTGCAGCTGGCATTCAGGGCTTAAGCATCACAAATTATGCACCTATATGCTTGTTCTTGTCTCTCCTTCCTTTGTCTCACAACAAACACAATCACAGCATCTCACATTTTGCCAAGACTGCTTTTGTTTCTTCGTGTAGCTTTCAGTATCAAATTAAGAGGACTGAAATGTTCCATCTCTATTTCCTGGCCTCCACAGTTTACTCCATGGTATGTTCCAGCCTACATATAGCTTTCCCACTCGGTACCAAAATCTGGTGCTTCATTCAGTGGGCATCTTCTTTCTTCTCTCCACATTCACAGCCAGCTCTGGTTGTGGCAAGGACATAGGGAAGTGAGAACAAGAGGCACTTCTAGTTTCTTGGTGCTCAGTGTTCCTCTCTACCCAGGTGTTCTCCTAGCGCCAGCAGAGGCAGAACAAACCCCCACACCATGCCAAGAGGTGCTCCAAGTGCAGGATGAAGCTGCTGTGTTGTTATTGCTAACAGGCAGTGCAACCCCAGTGCTGTGCTCCCAGCTGCTCACCCACACCCCCTTCCGCTCCCAGCATGGAGGGAGAGCCTGAGGGCACCCCTGGCCCTCAGCCTGCACCTGGACATGGAGCCAGTGCCCACAGCTGCCGGGCTGTGTCCGTCTGGCCCATGGCTGGTGCCCCACCCTCCAAAGCCAGGGCTCTGCAGTGTAGGGCTCAGGCTGTTGTGTGGGGCCGTGCCCAAGGCCTGACAGGGCTCTGGGCACATCAGGGGCTACAAGTCCCCAAGGCTGGGGGCTGCTCCAGGCCACTTCCAGTGGAATCAGTTGTGGAATGGGTGCTGGGGGTGGCCCTTTGGGACACAGGAGCCTTCTGTGTCAGGGCCCTTGGTGATACAGAAGGTTGTGGTGCCCAGAGGCCTTTGTGACATGGCAGGGCCCCACCCTGCCAGACGGGTGTCTAAGGGGTGTAGAACCCTGGTGTGCCCAGTGTCAGGAGAGCAGCTGTCTCAGGACAAAGCAGCTCCCGGCATCCCTCTGCGATAGCAGACGTGTGAGATGGAGGAGAACCAGGCCAGCCCCGTCTCCCAGCCAGCCAGCCCCTCTCCCAGCTGGCCACAAGAGCAACAACTTTCTGACTGGGAAGAATACAGCGAGGCAGGCCTGTGTTCCTTCGGAGGTGTTGAAGGCTACAAAGAACCATCTGACTGGGAAGAATCTATCGTCCAAGAGCTTTCTGTAGAGGAAGACTCCGTGTGCCAAGACTTCTCCAAAGGGAATGGTAACACACCATCTGTCCAGTCCAACTGGGAAGATGATAGTGACAATGAGCTCGCTCGGGACAACTGGGAACACGTGAGTGTCCAGAGCCCTGGGGTCAAGCCCTTGCTGCGGGAGGAGGATGACTGGGATGAACTGAGTGTCCTCGAGCTGTCTGAACAAGAAGACAGGCAGCAAAGACTGGGACATTTTGCAGAGGATGGGCTCCTAGTTGCTGTGCCTCGGGAGGCCTGGGTTGAGCACCAGGCATGTGAGCCATGCCCTCAAGTGCCCTTCAGTGCCTGGCCTCCCCACCGCCCAGTCCCTGCCCTGCAGAGCTGCTCCAGCTCCTCATCTTCCCAGCTGTCAGCCAAGGGTCCCCCCAAGAAGCGTCCATCCCGCGCCAGGCGCGTGCTGCGGGCGGTGATCAACCTGTTCTGCTGCCCTTGGCCCTGCATGCCCTCAGAGCCCGAGGACTGACGCCCGCTGCCAGCGCCAGCCCCGCAGAGCCTGGATGGCACAGCCCAGCATCCTGAGGGAGCCGCACCGTCTGCCTGTGCCTGGAAACAATAGAAAAGAAGAAGAAGAAGAATAGGACATAGGACATAGGACATAGAATAAGAATAAGAAGAAATAGCAGCAGTAAATATTATTAATAGGACAAAAAAGAACCATAAGAATAATAAGTTAGAATAATAAAAACAAGAGTACGAGGAAGAAGATTAGGAAGTAGAAGAAATAGTAGTAGAAAAGGAGAAGGAGGAGAAGAAGAAGATGAAGATGATGAAGATGATGATGAGGAAGAAATAACGGACAGTTTCCGGCAGCTGATGCCCATCTGTGAAAATGACTGCCAATATACCTTCTGCTATGCGCTCCCTGGCAGGGATGGCTGATAAAGCCACCATTCCTGTAGCTAACTTTTCAAGGTCAGTCTCTCTCTTCAAGTCTGTCTCTGCTATAACAGACCGTGGATGTCTGCAGCCTTTCTAAGGACAAGATGGGTTGACAAATACCCCAGAGCATTTCCATCGAAGCGCTCCAGCTGACATGCCAAATTCCTGCCAGTACACCTCCCACATGCTTCAGCCAAGGTGCTGGGATGGGAGCTGTGTACATGAATTCTGCAGTGACCCTCGCCTTTCAGTTAAGAAGGGAACATCATTCTTTGTCTCCTCTGCTTCTGCCACTTCTCAATCCCCTTCCATAAGGTCAATAATAAAAATTCATGAAAACTGACATTTTATTTCTCCTTTTCGATGATGGAGGCATTTTCTGAGGAATGCTGAGGAGTTTGAATTTCCTGTTTTAGACTTATCTGAGGGTTTGGTCAGGAACAGGTTCACTTTTCACTCCCACAGATCATTGCAATAACAACTGCCCCTTTTTGATCTTGCTGAGCTCCTCTCACTTAACATATTTAACCACACCAGATAGCAACAAGGAGCTTTCGCATCAAAATAAATTCTGTTGTTCTTCAACTTTCAGCAGTCCCACAGCAGAGGGGTCGTCTGAGAGAGCAGGCAAGGTACTCAGTAGTTCGATGCCTTCTGTCTCTAGAGCAGCTATGCCAAAAACCCAGCGGTATCTTTTTGGGTCTTTGAAATACTCATTTCTGAGATAGTTTAGACCCAAAATGCGTGGGGCCTCTGGACCAGTCCCAATGGGGTGCTTGTGCCATTCGTTCCCGGTTAGACTTACTTCAGCTTCCAGTTCAGTCAGCTCCTGGGATCCTCCTGTCACTCCAGAAACGGATTCTGCTCTCACATACCTTGACGACATCAGGGTACACTGAGCACTGGTATCAACCAGAGCCGTATATCTTTGTGGGTCAGATGTCGCAGTCCATCGGATCCACACAGTCCAGTAGATCTGGTTGTCTCTTTCCTTTACCTGGCTAGAGGCAGGGCCCCCCTATTCCTGGTCATGGCATACATTGCTCTCTTCCTGTAAATATTTTTCTGAGGTTCTTTCAAGAGGATTAGTCATATCATCATTTCTGTACCGTCTGGAGTTCTGTGCACGAGAGACCGGAGCAACACTGATTCTAGATGGGCTCTTTGTGGTAGGTGTTTCTCTTTTCAGTTCACGTACCCGGGCTGCTAAGGAGGAGCTGGGTTTTCTATCCCACTTCCTCATGTCTTCTCCATGCTCCCGAAGAAAAGACCAGATGTTACCTTGTGGTGTGTATCCTCTCTCCCTGGCTGGGGGACGCCTGCTCCTAGTGGCAGAGACTCTCATCGGCTGTGCTGAGATATGGTAAATTTCTTCTTTAAGTTCTTTTTTCAGTTTCTGATGGCCTTCTTCAATCAAGCTCTGGACCTGCTCAGCCAGTCTTGTTTCCACAGACGAGTCATGGGTACGAAGTGGGGCACAGTGACAGTGTCTTCGTAAATTCTTAGTTTAATAGCCAAGACACCTACCCTGTCCTCACCTTCCCTCCATTGCAGTGTTGCCAGGTCACGTGAGTACATCTCTGGTCCAAGCCGTGCAAATCTCAACCACATCTGTGATGTGCACTGGACACCATCTGGGTTTTTAGGAAATCTCTCATCTTCTGAAAAAATGATCTCCAACACAGCCAATTCCCTCAGGCATCGGATACCTTGTTCTATTGTGTTCCACTTTCCTTGGTGCACTTGGAAGTTTTCTTTACAAAGGTATCTATCCTTCACACTTGTTAGCAGTCGCTGCCAGAGGCTGAGAGGTTCTTGGGTTTTTTCGATCCCCTGTGGTCAGTGACCACATCCCGGGACAGCGATCCCAGTTGTTTGGCCTCACTTCTATCCAGAATGGTGTCATTGGCTGCAGCGTCCCAGATGCGGGGCAGCCAGGTCAGGATGGACTCGTTGGTCTGGCGGGTGAATTCCCTTCGCAGGTCACGCAGCTCACCCAGAGATAGAGAGCGAGTGGTGATTTCTGGCTCTGTCTTTTCTGCTGGGTGTGAAGGTCCTGCTGCACTCTCATCAGTCACTATGCGAACCGATTTGGTCCTGGATTTCTTCCTCTTAACAGGGGCAACTGCTACTGGTTTAAGCTGTTCTGGTTCAGTGACGGTTTTCGTGGAGATGCTGATGGCACCTTTGGTCCCCTTCTCCTCTGTGACAGTCTGCATTGATGTGGACACTGTTGCCTCACTTTTGGCTTCTTTTTCCTCCGTGACGGTCTGTGTAGATGAGGACACTGTTGCCTTGAATTTGCTTCCTTTCGCCTCTGTGACACTCTGTGTAGACACTGATGCTGTTGCTCTGCTTCTTTTTCCCTCTTCCTCTTCCTTCAGAACACGCTGTATCACACCATGTATTGTTTTGATTCTAAGCATTGGTGCGGGCCGTGCAGAGAAGACAAAGTAGGACTAACAACAACATCATGCTGTCCTTGGCATGCAGAGGGTACTCCACATTTTCAAAACCTGCTGTGTCATGCCTGAAAAGCTGGAAAAAATCATTCTTTACCCCTCCCCACAGGGGCTGGGTGAGACTGTTGAGGCCCAAGATGTAGGTAGCATCCTAGACCAGAACAAGAAAACAAAACTGGGCATATATTCTGAATGCTGTTCATTGCCTCAGAGTTTATCAAGCAATGGACAAAAGAGACCAAGAAAGCAATTTTAGTACCATACCCTGGTCTATGCAGGAGCATAGAGACCAGCAGATAGTGCCCCAGCTGTGGAAATATACAGAGAGATAGGTATAAGACACATGTAAGCATGTTGAGGATCATAGCGAACAGGTGTCTTCTTCAATACTAAATTGTAATTCTGACTTTTCTCAGTGCCTCCTGCCCCACGCTGGGCACCAGAAAATGTAGTGGTTTGAAAGCAAAACAAATGAGAGGCTCTAAGTCAGAGAAACAATTTAATAGGAAGAAAGGAAAGAAAGTAAAATAAAATAGAGGCAATGATACAAAAGACCACTGACAGAGTCAGAATACAACTTGAGCAGAGTGATGGAAGCAGTCCAGATGAGGTGGTCTTCCTGAAGCAGTGATCCTGTAGAAAGACCCGGCAGCTGGGGTTCTCTGGGAATTCAGTGGGTAAGCCCCCTTCTGGTGTTCAGAATCTCATATCCAGGCTGGAATGCTTGGTTTTTCTCTCTGCGTGGAGCATCTCACAATGGGATGGTGAGTCACGTGATAAGGCCTGATGGGCCCATTAACAGGAGATGGTCCAGGAGGGGGTTATTTGTGAGTCTTGTGGCAAAGGTGCTGATGGGCCCATTAACAGAAGATAATCCAGAGTGGAGGAGGCAGGGAGCACTGCCTCATCTGGTTTCAACCGTTCGTGAGGATGGTGATAGAATATACTTCAACTCAGGACAACTAATCAGAAAATATACTGAGCTAGCTGACAGAGATCTGTTGGGTTTGGGTTTTGTTCTTGTTGCTGTTGCTTGTTTGCTTGAGGGTTTGGGGTTTTTTTCTGCAATACTTGTGAATTGAAACTTCTTTGCTGTACAGAAGGAGATGAGGTGTATCTTGTACAAGGAAGTTCCCAGAGTCTGGGCTTTGTTCCCCACTCAGATGGACAAGGCTGGACACACTGAGACCACTGGGAGGGATCTGCACTGAATGATCCGGCTCTGCAGCTGGAAGCCGTAGGAACACATTCCGTAAGGGCACGGAAGTCCTCTTGCTGCGCTGTACCTGGGAGCCAAGGTAGCACATGTGGGGTGTGCAGGTACATCCATGCAAACCATCCTGGCTGTAGTTCCATACTGCAAAAACCAGGACTTAGCCTCAAGCTGAGACAGGGGGGTCACTGAGAAGTTAGACAGCCCATGTTCAAGGACTCTCAATTTGTCTCCCAATTCTTTTAACACATTTGCTCATAGTTTCAAAGATAGTTTATTGCACTCAGACTCCACAAGACTGACCACAGGCAGAAATTTATGGTAGTTGTAAGAGATCTGGGACTCCCCCTAAAACCACGCCTCACTTCCTGACACCGTTATAGTACCGTTCCTGACAACATTATGATGCTGTATTCATGTTTCTCACTTTAAAATAGGGTATTTGTTTTGCTCTAAGAAAACAGAATATTGAGTGGCAATTAGTGGGTCTGTGCTTTCCCAAAACCTTGCTTTCATTTTGGATATTTGGAAAAAAAGACAATCGAAAATGATAGCACAAGTTCCACTCTTGTCTGGCATATGATGCCATAGTGAGAGTAGCCCCTCTAGGCAGCTGCCTCATGGAAGAATGGCATAAAACTGCCTGCGGATCTAAGCTGTTAACACATGTGAATGTATATTGCATTAAACTCTGCAGCCACAGAGAAAACATCCAGAAAAGTCCAAACCCTGAGTTATTAGTTTATTTGATATAAAATTACTTTTTATAAAAAAATTACATTTGTAAAAAATTACAGTTTTAGCGTTTTCCTGTTTGCATGTGTTCATCTTACTAACTGTCCAAGAAAAGATGGTTCAGATGCTTCCGTAAAACTTGTTCTGTTTTTCTGAAACCCACATTCACGAGTGTAGTAGCACATAGTTGCTGTGTGTCGCCAAGTGTAACCAGCCCACTGGTACACAGTCAGGAAGGAAAACACCTGCTAAACCTGTATAATAGATAAAGCAAAAAATTCCTTCTGTTTTGTTGCAATTCCCTTTACCTGAAGAGCTGGAGATGCACAAATTAATAGGCTTTGGACTGGTAAAATCTTGCTAATGCATCAGGCAGACTCAGTCTCAAACATACTTTTTCTATTGATCACTACAAATGAATGTGAGCTTGTAGACTTTCCTCCAACAGAGGACTACTGCAGTAAAGTCAGAAACAAGTTACCATGGTGACCTATTGCACACAGGGAAAGTAAATTTCTCCGCAGTTAGTTTTGGAGCTTCCTGTAAGGCTATGTTGTCAACAAAACACGAGTCTTGAGACCAGTGTATGCTTCTCACTTCTTCATTGTGCAATGGAGAAAGAGAAGCATGTGTAGGATGGAAGACACCAAGGCATCTCAGTAAGACAACTGCATTTTGGTGTGGTACTCAGTGAGCCGTTGGTACCAGGCAAGCTGCAGCTGGCATTCAGGGCTTAAGCATCACAAATTATGCACCTATATGCTTGTTCTTGTCTCTCCTTCCTTTGTCTCACAACAAACACAATCACAGCATCTCACATTTTGCCAAGACTGCTTTTGTTTCTTCGTGTAGCTTTCAGTATCAAATTAAGAGGACTGAAATGTTCCATCTCTATTTCCTGGCCTCCACAGTTTACTCCATGGTATGTTCCAGCCTACATATAGCTTTCCCACTCGGTACCAAAATCTGGTGCTTCATTCAGTGGGCATCTTCTTTCTTCTCTCCACATTCACAGCCAGCTCTGGTTGTGGCAAGGACATAGGGAAGTGAGAACAAGAGGCACTTCTAGTTTCTTGGTGCTCAGTGTTCCTCTCTACCCAGGTGTTCTCCTAGCGCCAGCAGAGGCAGAACAAACCCCCACACCATGCCAAGAGGTGCTCCAAGTGCAGGATGAAGCTGCTGTGTTGTTATTGCTAACAGGCAGTGCAACCCCAGTGCTGTGCTCCCAGCTGCTCACCCACACCCCCTTCCGCTCCCAGCATGGAGGGAGAGCCTGAGGGCACCCCTGGCCCTCAGCCTGCACCTGGACATGGAGCCAGTGCCCACAGCTGCCGGGCTGTGTCCGTCTGGCCCATGGCTGGTGCCCCACCCTCCAAAGCCAGGGCTCTGCAGTGTAGGGCTCAGGCTGTTGTGTGGGGCCGTGCCCAAGGCCTGACAGGGCTCTGGGCACATCAGGGGCTACAAGTCCCCAAGGCTGGGGGCTGCTCCAGGCCACTTCCAGTGGAATCAGTTGTGGAATGGGTGCTGGGGGTGGCCCTTTGGGACACAGGAGCCTTCTGTGTCAGGGCCCTTGGTGATACAGAAGGTTGTGGTGCCCAGAGGCCTTTGTGACATGGCAGGGCCCCACCCTGCCAGACGGGTGTCTAAGGCGTCTAGAACCCTGGTGTGCCCAGTGTCAGGAGAGCAGCTGTCTCAGGACAAAGCAGCTCCCGGCATCCCTCTGCGACAGCAGACGTGTGAGATGGAGGAGAACCAGGCCAGCCCCGTCTCCCAGCCAGCCAGCCCCTCTCCCAGCTGGCCACAAGAGCAACAACTTTCTGACTGGGAAGAATACAGCGAGGCAGGCCTGTGTTCCTTCGGAGGTGTTGAAGGCTACAAAGAACCATCTGACTGGGAAGAATCTATCGTCCAAGAGCTTTCTGTAGAGGAAGACTCCGTGGGCCAAGACTTCTCCAAAGGGAATGGTAACACACCATCTGTCCAGTCCAACTGGGAAGATGATAGTGACAATGAGCTCGCTCGGGACAACTGGGAACACGTGAGTGTCCAGAGCCCTGGGGTCAAGCCCTTGCTGCGGGAGGAGGATGACTGGGATGAACTGAGTGTCCTCGAGCTGTCTGAACAAGAAGACAGGCAGCAAAGACTGGGACATTTTGCAGAGGATGGGCTCCTAGTTGCTGTGCCTCGGGAGGCCTGGGTTGAGCACCAGGCATGTGAGCCATGCCCTCAAGTGCCCTTCAGTGCCTGGCCTCCCCACCGCCCAGTCCCTGCCCTGCAGAGCTGCTCCAGCTCCTCATCTTCCCAGCTGTCAGCCAAGGGTCCCCCCAAGAAGCGTCCATCCCGCGCCAGGCGCGTGCTGCGGGCGGTGATCAACCTGTTCTGCTGCCCTTGGCCCTGCATGCCCTCAGAGCCCGAGGACTGACGCCCGCTGCCAGCGCCAGCCCCGCAGAGCCTGGATGGCACAGCCCAGCATCCTGAGGGAGCCGCACCGTCTGCCTGTGCCTGGAAACAATAGAAAAGAAGAAGAAGAAGAATAGGACATAGGACATAGGACATAGAATAAGAATAAGAAGAAATAGCAGCAGTAAATATTATTAATAGGACAAAAAAGAACCATAAGAATAATAAGTTAGAATAATAAAAACAAGAGTACGAGGAAGAAGATTAGGAAGTAGAAGAAATAGTAGTAGAAAAGGAGAAGGAGGAGAAGAAGAAGATGAAGATGATGAAGATGATGATGAGGAAGAAATAACGGACAGTTTCCGGCAGCTGATGCCCATCTGTGAAAATGACTGCCAATATACCTTCTGCTATGCGCTCCCTGGCAGGGATGGCTGATAAAGCCACCATTCCTGTAGCTAACTTTTCAAGGTCAGTCTCTCTCTTCAAGTCTGTCTCTGCTATAACAGACCGTGGATGTCTGCAGCCTTTCTAAGGACAAGATGGGTTGACAAATACCCCAGAGCATTTCCATCAAAGCGCTCCAGCTGACATGCCAAATTCCTGCCAGTACACCTCCCACATGCTTCAGCCAAGGTGCTGGGATGGGAGCTGTGTACATGAATTCTGCAGTGACCCTCGCCTTTCAGTTAAGAAGGGAACATCATTCTTTGTCTCCTCTGCTTCTGCCACTTCTCAATCCCCTTCCATAAGGTCAATAATAAAAATTCATGAAAACTGACATTTTATTTCTCCTTTTCGATGATGGAGGCATTTTCTGAGGAATGCTGAGGAGTTTGAATTTCCTGTTTTAGACTTATCTGAGGGTTTGGTCAGGAACAGGTTCACTTTTCACTCCCACAGATCATTGCAATAACAACTGCCCCTTTTTGATCTTGCTGAGCTCCTCTCACTTAACATATTTAACCACACCAGATAGCAACAAGGAGCTTTCGCATCAAAATAAATTCTGTTGTTCTTCAACTTTCAGCAGTCCCACAGCAGAGGGGTCGTCTGAGAGAGCAGGCAAGGTACTCAGTTGTTCGATGCCTTCTGTCTCTAGAGCAGCTATGCCAAAAACCCAGCGGTATCTTTTTGGGTCTTTGAAATACTCATTTCTGAGATAGTTTAGACCCAAAATGCGTGGGGCCTCTGGACCAGTCCCAATGGGGTGCTTGTGCCATTCGTTCCCGGTTAGACTTACTTCAGCTTCCAGTTCAGTCAGCTCCTGGGATCCTCCTGTCACTCCAGAAACGGATTCTGCTCTCACATACCTTGACGACATCAGGGTACACTGAGCACTGGTATCAACCAGAGCCGTATATCTTTGTGGGTCAGATGTCGCAGTCCATCGGATCCACACAGTCCAGTAGATCTGGTTGCCTCTTTCCTTTACCTGGCTAGAGGCAGGGCCCCCCTATTCCTGGTCATGGCATACATTGCTCTCTTCCTGTAAATATTTTTCTGAGGTTCTTTCAAGAGGATTAGTCATATCATCATTTCTGTACCGTCTGGAGTTCTGTGCACGAGAGACCGGAGCAACACTGATTCTAGATGGGCTCTTTGTGGTAGGTGTTTCTCTTTTCAGTTCACGTACCCGGGCTGCTAAGGAGGAGCTGGGTTTTCTATCCCACTTCCTCATGTCTTCTCCATGCTCCCGAAGAAAAGACCAGATGTTACCTTGTGGTGTGTATCCTCTCTCCCTGGCTGGGGGACGCCTGCTCCTAGTGGCAGAGACTCTCATCGGCTGTGCTGAGATATGGTAAATTTCTTCTTTAAGTTCTTTTTTCAGTTTCTGATGGCCTTCTTCAATCAAGCTCTGGACCTGCTCAGCCAGTCTTGTTTCCACAGACGAGTCATGGGTACGAAGTGGGGCACAGTGACAGTGTCTTCGTAAATTCTTAGTTTAATAGCCAAGACACCTACCCTGTCCTCACCTTCCCTCCATTGCAGTGTTGCCAGGTCACGTGAGTACATCTCTGGTCCAAGCCGTGCAAATCTCAACCACATCTGTGATGTGCACTGGACACCATCTGGGTTTTTAGGAAATCTCTCATCTTCTGAAAAAATGATCTCCAACACAGCCAATTCCCTCAGGCATCGGATACCTTGTTCTATTGTGTTCCACTTTCCTTGGTGCACTTGGAAGTTTTCTTTACAAAGGTATCTATCCTTCACACTTGTTAGCAGTCGCTGCCAGAGGCTGAGAGGTTCTTGGGTTTTTTCGATCCCCTGTGGTCAGTGACCACATCCCGGGACAGCGATCCCAGTTGTTTGGCCTCACTTCTATCCAGAATGGTGTCATTGGCTGCAGCGTCCCAGATGCGGGGCAGCCAGGTCAGGATGGACTCGTTGGTCTGGCGGGTGAATTCCCTTCGCAGGTCACGCAGCTCACCCAGAGATAGAGAGCGAGTGGTGATTTCTGGCTCTGTCTTTTCTGCTGGGTGTGAAGGTCCTGCTGCACTCTCATCAGTCACTATGCGAACCGATTTGGTCCTGGATTTCTTCCTCTTAACAGGGGCAACTGCTACTGGTTTAAGCTGTTCTGGTTCAGTGACGGTTTTCGTGGAGATGCTGATGGCACCTTTGGTCCCCTTCTCCTCCGTGACAGTCTGCATTGATGTGGACACTGTTGCCTCACTTTTGGCTTCTTTTTCCTCCGTGACGGTCTGTGTAGATGAGGACACTGTTGCCTTGAATTTGCTTCCTTTCGCCTCTGTGACACTCTGTGTAGACACTGATGCTGTTGCTCTGCTTCTTTTTCCCTCTTCCTCTTCCTTCAGAACACGCTGTATCACACCATGTATTGTTTTGATTCTAAGCATTGGTGCGGGCCGTGCAGAGAAGACAAAGTAGGACTAACAACAACATCATGCTGTCCTTGGCATGCAGAGGGTACTCCACATTTTCAAAACCTGCTGTGTCATGCCTGAAAAGCTGGAAAAAATCATTCTTTACCCGTCCCCACAGGGGCTGGGTGAGACTGTTGAGGCCCAAGATGTAGGTAGCATCCTAGACCAGAACAAGAAAACAAAACTGGGCATATATTCTGAATGCTGTTCATTGCCTCAGAGTTTATCAAGCAATGGACAAAAGAGACCAAGAAAGCAATTTTAGTACCATACCCTGGTCTATGCAGGAGCATAGAGACCAGCAGATAGTGCCCCAGCTGTGGAAATATACAGAGAGATAGGTATAAGACACATGTAAGCATGTTGAGGATCATAGCGAACAGGTGTCTTCTTCAATACTAAATTGTAATTCTGACTTTTCTCAGTGCCTCCTGCCCCACGCTGGGCACCAGAAAATGTAGTGGTTTGAAAGCAAAACAAATGAGAGGCTCTAAGTCAGAGAAACAATTTAATAGGAAGAAAGGAAAGAAAGTAAAATAAAATAGAGGCAATGATACAAAAGACCACTGACAGAGTCAGAATACAACTTGAGCAGAGTGATGGAAGCAGTCCAGATGAGGTGGTCTTCCTGAAGCAGTGATCCTGTAGAAAGACCCGGCAGCTGGGGTTCTCTGGGAATTCAGTGGGTAAGCCCCCTTCTGGTGTTCAGAATCTCATATCCAGGCTGGAATGCTTGGTTTTTCTCTCTGCGTGGAGCATCTCACAATGGGATGGTGAGTCACGTGATAAGGCCTGATGGGCCCATTAACAGGAGATGGTCCAGGAGGGGGTTATTTGTGAGTCTTGTGGCAAAGGTGCTGATGGGCCCATTAACAGAAGATAATCCAGAGTGGAGGAGGCAGGGAGCACTGCCTCATCTGGTTTCAACCGTTCGTGAGGATGGTGATAGAATATACTTCAACTCAGGACAACTAATCAGAAAATATACTGAGCTAGCTGACAGAGATCTGTTGGGTTTGGGTTTTGTTCTTGTTGCTGTTGCTTGTTTGCTTGAGGGTTTGGGGTTTTTTTTCTGCAATACTTGTGAATTGAAACTTCTTTGCTGTACAGAAGGAGATGAGGTGTATCTTGTACAAGGAAGTTCCCAGAGTCTGGGCTTTGTTCCCCACTCAGATGGACAAGGCTGGACACACTGAGACCACTGGGAGGGATCTGCACTGAATGATCCGGCTCTGCAGCTGGAAGCCGTAGGAACACATTCCGTAAGGGCACGGAAGTCCTCTTGCTGCGCTGTACCTGGGAGCCAAGGTAGCACATGTGGGGTGTGCAGGTACATCCATGCAAACCATCCTGGCTGTAGTTCCATACTGCAAAAACCAGGACTTAGCCTCAAGCTGAGACAGGGGGGTCACTGAGAAGTTAGACAGCCCATGTTCAAGGACTCTCAATTTGTCTCCCAATTCTTTTAACACATTTGCTCATAGTTTCAAAGATAGTTTATTGCACTCAGACTCCACAAGACTGACCACAGGCAGAAATTTATGGTAGTTGTAAGAGATCTGGGACTCCCCCTAAAACCACGCCTCACTTCCTGACACCGTTATAGTACCGTTCCTGACAACATTATGATGCTGTATTCATGTTTCTCACTTTAAAATAGGGTATTTGTTTTGCTCTAAGAAAACAGAATATTGAGTGGCAATTAGTGGGTCTGTGCTTTCCCAAAACCTTGCTTTCATTTTGGATATTTGGAAAAAAAGACAATCGAAAATGATAGCACAAGTTCCACTCTTGTCTGGCATATGATGCCATAGTGAGAGTAGCCCCTCTAGGCAGCTGCCTCATGGAAGAATGGCATAAAACTGCCTGCGGATCTAAGCTGTTAACACATGTGAATGTATATTGCATTAAACTCTGCAGCCACAGAGAAAACATCCAGAAAAGTCCAAACCCTGAGTTATTAGTTTATTTGATATAAAATTACTTTTTATAAAAAAATTACATTTGTAAAAAATTACAGTTTTAGCGTTTTCCTGTTTGCATGTGTTCATCTTACTAACTGTCCAAGAAAAGATGGTTCAGATGCTTCCGTAAAACTTGTTCTGTTTTTCTGAAACCCACATTCACGAGTGTAGTAGCACATAGTTGCTGTGTGTCGCCAAGTGTAACCAGCCCACTGGTACAGAGTCAGGAAGGAAAACACCTGCTAAACCTGTATAATAGATAAAGCAAAAAATTCCTTCTGTTTTGTTGCAATTCCCTTTACCTGAAGAGCTGGAGATGCACAAATTAATAGGCTTTGGACTGGTAAAATCTTGCTAATGCATCAGGCAGACTCAGTCTCAAACATACTTTTTCTATTGATCACTACAAATGAATGTGAGCTTGTAGACTTTCCTCCAACAGAGGACTACTGCAGTAAAGTCAGAAACAAGTTACCATGGTGACCTATTGCACACAGGGAAAGTAAATTTCTCCGCAGTTAGTTTTGGAGCTTCCTGTAAGGCTATGTTGTCAACAAAACACGAGTCTTGAGACCAGTGTATGCTTCTCACTTCTTCATTGTGCAATGGAGAAAGAGAAGCATGTGTAGGATGGAAGACACCAAGGCATCTCAGTGAGACAACTGCATTTTGGTGTGGTACTCAGTGAGCCGTTGGTACCAGGCAAGCTGCAGCTGGCATTCAGGGCTTAAGCATCACAAATTATGCACCTATATGCTTGTTCTTGTCTCTCCTTCCTTTGTCTCACAACAAACACAATCACAGCATCTCACATTTTGCCAAGACTGCTTTTGTTTCTTCGTGTAGCTTTCAGTATCAAATTAAGAGGACTGAAATGTTCCATCTCTATTTCCTGGCCTCCACAGTTTACTCCATGGTATGTTCCAGCCTACATATAGCTTTCCCACTCGGTACCAAAATCTGGTGCTTCATTCAGTGGGCATCTTCTTTCTTCTCTCCACATTCACAGCCAGCTCTGGTTGTGGCAAGGACATAGGGAAGTGAGAACAAGAGGCACTTCTAGTTTCTTGGTGCTCAGTGTTCCTCTCTACCCAGGTGTTCTCCTAGCGCCAGCAGAGGCAGAACAAACCCCCACACCATGCCAAGAGGTGCTCCAAGTGCAGGATGAAGCTGCTGTGTTGTTATTGCTAACAGGCAGTGCAACCCCAGTGCTGTGCTCCCAGCTGCTCACCCACACCCCCTTCCGCTCCCAGCATGGAGGGAGAGCCTGAGGGCACCCCTGGCCCTCAGCCTGCACCTGGACATGGAGCCAGTGCCCACAGCTGCCGGGCTGTGTCCGTCTGGCCCATGGCTGGTGCCCCACCCTCCAAAGCCAGGGCTCTGCAGTGTAGGGCTCAGGCTGTTGTGTGGGGCCGTGCCCAAGGCCTGACAGGGCTCTGGGCACATCAGGGGCTACAAGTCCCCAAGGCTGGGGGCTGCTCCAGGCCACTTCCAGTGGAATCAGTTGTGGAATGGGTGCTGGGGGTGGCCCTTTGGGACACAGGAGCCTTCTGTGTCAGGGCCCTTGGTGATACAGAAGGTTGTGGTGCCCAGAGGCCTTTGTGACATGGCAGGGCCCCACCCTGCCAGACGGGTGTCTAAGGGGTGTAGAACCCTGGTGTGCCCAGTGTCAGGAGAGCAGCTGTCTCAGGACAAAGCAGCTCCCGGCATCCCTCTGCGACAGCAGACGTGTGAGATGGAGGAGAACCAGGCCAGCCCCGTCTCCCAGCCAGCCAGCCCCTCTCCCAGCTGGCCACAAGAGCAACAACTTTCTGACTGGGAAGAATACAGCGAGGCAGGCCTGTGTTCCTTCGGAGGTGTTGAAGGCTACAAAGAACCATCTGACTGGGAAGAATCTATCGTCCAAGAGCTTTCTGTAGAGGAAGACTCCGTGTGCCAAGACTTCTCCAAAGGGAATGGTAACACACCATCTGTCCAGTCCAACTGGGAAGATGATAGTGACAATGAGCTCGCTCGGGACAACTGGGAACACGTGAGTGTCCAGAGCCCTGGGGTCAAGCCCTTGCTGCGGGAGGAGGATGACTGGGATGAACTGAGTGTCCTCGAGCTGTCTGAACAAGAAGACAGGCAGCAAAGACTGGGACATTTTGCAGAGGATGGGCTCCTAGTTGCTGTGCCTCGGGAGGCCTGGGTTGAGCACCAGGCATGTGAGCCATGCCCTCAAGTGCCCTTCAGTGCCTGGCCTCCCCACCGCCCAGTCCCTGCCCTGCAGAGCTGCTCCAGCTCCTCGTCTTCCCAGCTGTCAGCCAAGGGTCCCCCCAAGAAGCGTCCATCCCGCGCCAGGCGCGTGCTGCGGGCGGTGATCAACCTGTTCTGCTGCCCTTGGCCCTGCATGCCCTCAGAGCCCGAGGACTGATGCCCGCTGCCAGCGCCAGCCCCGCAGAGCCTGGATGGCACAGCCCAGCATCCTGAGGGAGCCGCACCGTCTGCCTGTGCCTGGAAACAATAGAAAAGAAGAAGAAGAAGAATAGGACATAGGACATAGGACATAGAATAAGAATAAGAAGAAATAGCAGCAGTAAATATTATTAATAGGACAAAAAAGAACCATAAGAATAATAAGTTAGAATAATAAAAACAAGAGTACGAGGAAGAAGATTAGGAAGTAGAAGAAATAGTAGTAGAAAAGGAGAAGGAGGAGAAGAAGAAGATGAAGATGATGAAGATGATGATGAGGAAGAAATAACGGACAGTTTCCGGCAGCTGATGCCCATCTGTGAAAATGACTGCCAATATACCTTCTGCTATGCGCTCCCTGGCAGGGATGGCTGATAAAGCCACCATTCCTGTAGCTAACTTTTCAAGGTCAGTCTCTCTCTTCAAGTCTGTCTCTGCTATAACAGACCGTGGATGTCTGCAGCCTTTCTAAGGACAAGATGGGTTGACAAATACCCCAGAGCATTTCCATCAAAGCGCTCCAGCTGACATGCCAAATTCCTGCCAGTACACCTCCCACATGCTTCAGCCAAGGTGCTGGGATGGGAGCTGTGTACATGAATTCTGCAGTGACCCTCGCCTTTCAGTTAAGAAGGGAACATCATTCTTTGTCTCCTCTGCTTCTGCCACTTCTCAATCCCCTTCCATAAGGTCAATAATAAAAATTCATGAAAACTGACATTTTATTTCTCCTTTTCGATGATGGAGGCATTTTCTGAGGAATGCTGAGGAGTTTGAATTTCCTGTTTTAGACTTATCTGAGGGTTTGGTCAGGAACAGGTTCACTTTTCACTCCCACAGATCATTGCAATAACAACTGCCCCTTTTTGATCTTGCTGAGCTCCTCTCACTTAACATATTTAACCACACCAGATAGCAACAAGGAGCTTTCGCATCAAAATAAATTCTGTTGTTCTTCAACTTTCAGCAGTCCCACAGCAGAGGGGTCGTCTGAGAGAGCAGGCAAGGTACTCAGTAGTTCGATGCCTTCTGTCTCTAGAGCAGCTATGCCAAAAACCCAGCGGTATCTTTTTGGGTCTTTGAAATACTCATTTCTGAGATAGTTTAGACCCAAAATGCGTGGGGCCTCTGGACCAGTCCCAATGGGGTGCTTGTGCCATTCGTTCCCGGTTAGACTTACTTCAGCTTCCAGTTCAGTCAGCTCCTGGGATCCTCCTGTCACTCCAGAAACGGATTCTGCTCTCACATACCTTGACGACATCAGGGTACACTGAGCACTGGTATCAACCAGAGCCGTATATCTTTGTGGGTCAGATGTCGCAGTCCATCGGATCCACACAGTCCAGTAGATCTGGTTGTCTCTTTCCTTTACCTGGCTAGAGGCAGGGCCCCCCTATTCCTGGTCATGGCATACATTGCTCTCTTCCTGTAAATATTTTTCTGAGGTTCTTTCAAGAGGATTAGTCATATCATCATTTCTGTACCGTCTGGAGTTCTGTGCACGAGAGACCGGAGCAACACTGATTCTAGATGGGCTCTTTGTGGTAGGTGTTTCTCTTTTTAGTTCACGTACCCGGGCTAAGGAGGAGCTGGGTTTTCTATCCCACTTCCTCATGTCTTCTCCATGCTCCCGAAGAAAAGACCAGATGTTACCTTGTGGTGTGTATCCTCTCTCCCTGGCTGGGGGACGCCTGCTCCTAGTGGCAGAGACTCTCATCGGCTGTGCTGAGATATGGTAAATTTCTTCTTTAAGTTCTTTTTTCAGTTTCTGATGGCCTTCTTCAATCAAGCTCTGGACCTGCTCAGCCAGTCTTGTTTCCACAGACGAGTCATGGGTACGAAGTGGGGCACAGTGACAGTGTCTTCGTAAATTCTTAGTTTAATAGCCAAGACACCTACCCTGTCCTCACCTTCCCTCCATTGCAGTGTTGCCAGGTCACGTGAGTACATCTCTGGTCCAAGCCGTGCAAATCTCAACCACATCTGTGATGTGCACTGGACACCATCTGGGTTTTTAGGAAATCTCTCATCTTCTGAAAAAATGATCTCCAACACAGCCAATTCCCTCAGGCATCGGATACCTTGTTCTATTGTGTTCCATTTTCCTTGGTGCACTTGGAAGTTTTCTTTACAAAGGTATCTATCCTTCACACTTGTTAGCAGTCGCTGCCAGAGGCTGAGAGGTTCTTGGGTTTTTTCGATCCCCTGTGGTCAGTGACCACATCCCGGGACAGCGACCCCAGTTGTTTGGCCTCACTTCTATCCAGAATGGTGTCATTGGCTGCAGCGTCCCAGATGCGGGGCAGCCAGGTCAGGATGGACTCGTTGGTCTGGCGGGTGAATTCCCTTCGCAGGTCACGCAGCTCACCCAGAGATAGAGAGCGAGTGGTGATTTCTGGCTCTGTCTTTTCTGCTGGGTGTGAAGGTCCTGCTGCACTCTCATCAGTCACTATGCGAACCGATTTGGTCCTGGATTTCTTCCTCTTAGCAGGGGCAACTGCTACTGGTTTAGGCTGTTCTGGTTCAGTGACGGTTTGCGTGGAGATGCTGATGGCACCTTTGGTCCCCTTCTCCTCCGTGACAGTCTGCATTGATGTGGACACTGTTGCCTCACTTTTGGCTTCTTTTTCCTCCGTGACGGTCTGTGTAGATGAGGACACTGTTGCCTTGAATTTGCTTCCTTTCGCCTCTGTGACACTCTGTGTAGACACTGATGCTGTTGCTCTGCTTCTTTTTCCCTCTTCCTCTTCCTTCAGAACACGCTGTATCACACCATGTATTGTTTTGATTCTAAGCATTGGTGCAGGCCGTGCAGAGAAGACAAAGTAGGACTAACAACAACATCATGCTGTCCTTGGCATGCAGAGGGTACTCCACATTTTCAAAACCTGCTGTGTCATGCCTGAAAAGCTGGAAAAAATCATTCTTTACCCGTCCCCACAGGGGCTGGGTGAGACTGTTGAGGCCCAAGATGTAGGTAGCATCCTAGACCAGAACAAGAAAACAAAACTGGGCATATATTCTGAATGCTGTTCATTGCCTCAGAGTTTATCAAGCAATGGACAAAAGAGACCAAGAAAGCAATTTTAGTACCATACCCTGGTCTATGCAGGAGCATAGAGACCAGCAGATAGTGCCCCAGGTGTGGAAATATACAGAGAGATAGGTATAAGACACATGTAAGCATGTTGAGGATCATCGCGAACAGGTGTCTTCTTCATTACTAAATTGTAATTCTGACTTTTCTCAGTGCCTCCTGCCCCACGCTGGGCACCATAAAATGTAGTGGTTTGAAAGCAAAACAAATGAGAGGCTCTAAGTCAGAGAAACAATTTAATAGGAAGAAAGGAAAGAAAGTAAAATAAAATAGAGGCAATGATACAAAAGACCACTGACAGAGTCAGAATACAACTTGAGCAGAGTGATGGAAGCAGTCCAGATGAGGTGGTCTTCCTGAAGCAGTGATCCTGTAGAAAGACCCGGCAGCTGGGGTTCTCTGGGAATTCAGTGGGTAAGCCCCCTTCTGGTGTCCAGAATCTCATATCCAGGCTGGAATGCTTGGTTTTTCTCTCTGCGTGGAGCATCTCACAATGGGATGGTGAGTCACGTGATAAGGCCTGATGGGCCCATTAACAGGAGATGGTCCAGGAGGGGGTTATTTGTGAGTCGTGTGGCAAAGGTGCTGATGGGCCCATTAACAGAAGATAATCCAGAGTGGAGGAGGCAGGGAGCACTGCCTCATCTGGTTTCAACCGTTCGTGAGGATGGTGATAGAATATACTTCAACTCAGGACAACTAATCAGAAAATATACTGAGCTAGCTGACAGAGATCTGTTGGGTTTGGGTTTTGTTCTTGTTGCTGTTGCTTGTTTGCTTGAGGGTTTGGGGTTTTTTTCTGCAATACTTGTGAATTGAAACTTCTTTGCTGTACAGAAGGAGATGAGGTGTATCTTGTACAAGGAAGTTCCCAGAGTCTGGGCTTTGTTCCCCACTCATATGGACAAGGCTGGACACACTGAGACCACTGGGAGGGATCTGCACTGAATGATCCGGCTCTGCAGCTGGAAGCCATAGGAACACATTCCGTAAGGGCACGGAAGTCCTCTTGCTTTGCTGCACCTGGGAGCCAAGGTAGCACATGTGGGGTGTGCAGGTACATCCATGCAAGCCATCCTGGCTGTAGTTCCATACTGCAAAAACCAGGACTTAGCCTCAAGCTGAGACAGGGGGGTCACTGAGAAGTTAGACAGCCCATGTTCAAGGACTCTCAATTTGTCTCCCAATTCTTTTAACACATTTGCTCATAGTTTCAAAGATAGTTTATTGCACTCAGACTCCACAAGACTGACCACAGGCAGAAATTTATGGTAGTTGTAAGAGATCTGGGACTCCCCCTAAAACCACGCCTCACTTCCTGACACCGTTATAGTACCGTTCCTGACAACATTATGATGCTATATTCATGTTTCTCACTTTAAAATAGCGTATTTGTTTTGCTCTAAGAAAACAGAATATTGAGAGGCAATTAGTGGGTCTGTGCTTTCCCAAAACCTTGCTTTCATTTTGGATATTTGGAAAAAAAGACAATCGAAAATGATAGCACAAGTTCCACTCTTGTCTGGCATATGATGCCATAGTGAGAGTAGCCCCTCTAGGCAGCTGCCTCATGGAAGAATGGCATAAAACTGCCTGCGGATCTAAGCTGTTACCACATGTGAATGTATATTGCATTAAACTCTTCAGCCACAGAGAAAACATCCAGAAAAGTCCAAACCCTGAGTTATTAGTTTATTTGATATAAAATTACATTTTAGGAAAAAATTACATTTGTAAAAAATTACAGTTTTAGCGTTTTCCTGTTTGCATGTGTTCATCTTACTAACTGTCCAAGAAAAGATGGTTCAGATGCTTCCGTAAAACTTGTTCTGTTTTTCTGACACCCACATTCACGAGTGTAGTAGCACATAGTTGCTGTGTGTCGCCAAGTGTAACCAGCCCACTGGTACACAGTCAGGAAGGAAAACACCTGCTAAACCTGTATAATAGATAAAGCAAAAAGTTCCTTCTGTTTTGTTGCAATTCCCTTTACCTGGAGAGCTGGAGATGCACAAATTAATAGGCTTTGGACTGGTAAAATCTTGCTAATGCATCAGGCAGACTCAGTCTCAAACATACTTTTTCTATTGATCACTACAAATAAATGTGAGCTTGTAGACTTTCCTCCAACAGAGGACTACTGCAGTAAAGTCAGAAACAAGTTACCATGGTGACCTATTACACACAGGGAAAGTAAATTTCTCCGCAGTTAGTTTTGGAGCTTCCTGTAAGGCTATGTTGTCAACAAAACACGAGTCTTGAGACCAGTGTATGCTTCTCACTTCTTCATTGTGCAATGGAGAAAGAGAAGCATGTGTAGGATGGAAGACACCAAGGCGTCTCAGTGAGACAACTGCATTTTGGTGTGGTACTCAGTGAGCCGTTGGTACCAGGCAAGCTGCAGCTGGCATTCAGGGCTTAAGCATCACAAATTATGCACCTGTATGCTTGTTCTTGTCTCTCCTTCCTTTGTCTCACAACAAACACAATCACAGCATCTCACATTTTGCCAAGACTGCTTTTGTTTCTTCGTGTAGCTTTCAGTATCAAATTAAGAGGACTGAAATGTTCCATCTCTATTTCCTGGCCTCCACAGTTTACTCCATGGTATGTTCCAGCCTACATATAGCTTTCCCACTCGGTACCAAAATCTGGTGCTTCATTCAGTGGGCATCTTCTTTCTTCTCTCCACATTCACAGCCAGCTCTGGTTGTGGCAAGGACATAGGGAAGTGAGAACAAGAGGCACTTCTAGTGTCTTGGTGCTCAGTGTTCCTCTCTACCCGGGTGTTCTCCTAGCGCCAGCAGAGGCAGAACAAACCCCCACACCATGCCAAGAGGTGCTCCAAGTGCAGGATGAAGCTGCTGTGTTGTTATTGCTAACAGGCAGTGCAACCCCAGTGCTGTGCTCCCAGCTGCTCACCCACACCCCCTTCCGCTCCCAGCATGGAGGGAGAGCCTGAGGGCACCCCTGGCCCTCAGCCTGCACCTGGACATGGAGCCAGTGCCCACAGCTGCCGGGCTGTGTCCGTCTGGCCCATGGCTGGTGCCCCACCCTCCAAAGCCAGGGCTCTGCAGTGTAGGGCTCAGGCTGTTGTGTGGGGCCGTGCCCAAGGCCTGACAGGGCTCTGGGCACATCAGGGGCTACAAGTCCCCAAGGCTGGGGGCTGCTCCAGGCCACTTCCAGTGGAATCAGTTGTGGAATGGCTGCTGGGGGTGGCCCTTTGGGACACAGGAGCCTTCTGTGTCAGGGCCCTTGGTGATACAGAAGGTTGTGGTGCCCAGAGGCCTTTGTGACATGGCAGGGCCCCACCCTGCCAGACGGGTGTCTAAGGGGTGTAGAACCCTGGCGTGCCCAGTGTCAGGAGAGCAGCTGTCTCAGGACAAAGCAGCTCCCGGCATCCCTCTGCGACAGCAGACGTGTGAGATGGAGGAGAACCAGGCCAGCCCCGTCTCCCAGCCAGCCAGCCCCTCTCCCAGCTGGCCACAAGAGCAACAACTTTCTGACTGGGAAGAATACAGCGAGGCAGGCCTGTGTTCCTTCGGAGGTGTTGAAGGCTACAAAGAACCATCTGACTGGGAAGAATCTATCGTCCAAGAGCTTTCTGTAGAGGAAGACTCCGTGTGCCAAGACTTCTCCAAAGGGAATGGTAACACACCATCTGTCCAGTCCAACTGGGAAGATGATAGTGACAATGAGCTCGCTCGGGACAACTGGGAACACGTGAGTGTCCAGAGCCCTGGGGTCAAGCCCTTGCTGCGGGAGGAGGATGACTGGGATGAACTGAGTGTCCTCGAGCTGTCTGAACAAGAAGACAGGCAGCAAAGACTGGGACATTTTGCAGAGGATGGGCTCCTAGTTGCTGTGCCTCGGGAGGCCTGGGTTGAGCACCAGGCATGTGAGCCATGCCCTCAAGTGCCCTTCAGTGCCTGGCCTCCCCACCGCCCAGTCCCTGCCCTGCAGAGCTGCTCCAGCTCCTCGTCTTCCCAGCTGTCAGCCAAGGGTCCCCCCAAGAAGCGTCCATCCCGCGCCAGGCGCGTGCTGCGGGCGGTGATCAACCTGTTCTGCTGCCCTTGGCCCTGCATGCCCTCAGAGCCCGAGGACTGACGCCCGCTGCCAGCGCCAGCCCCGCAGAGCCTGGATGGCACAGCCCAGCATCCTGAGGGAGCCGCACCGTCTGCCTGTGCCTGGAAACAATAGAAAAGAAGAAGAAGAAGAATAGGACATAGGACATAGGACATAGAATAAGAATAAGAAGAAATAGCAGCAGTAAATATTATTAATAGGACAAAAAAGAACCATAAGAATAATAAGTTAGAATAATAAAAACAAGAGTACGAGGAAGAAGATTAGGAAGTAGAAGAAATAGTAGTAGAAAAGGAGAAGGAGGAGAAGAAGAAGATGTAGATGATGAAGATGATGATGAGGAAGAAATAACGGACAGTTTCCGGCAGCTGATGCCCATCTGTGAAAATGACTGCCAATATACCTTCTGCTATGCGCTCCCTGGCAGGGATGGCTGATAAAGCCACCATTCCTGTAGCTAACTTTTCAAGGTCAGTCTCTCTCTTCAAGTCTGTCTCTGCTATAACAGACCGTGGATGTCTGCAGCCTTTCTAAGGACAAGATGGGTTGACAAATACCCCAGAGCATTTCCATCAAAGCGCTCCAGCTGACATGCCAAATTCCTGCCAGTACACCTCCCACATGCTTCAGCCAAGGTGCTGGGATGGGAGCTGTGTACATGAATTCTGCAGTGACCCTCGCCTTTCAGTTAAGAAGGGAACATCATTCTTTGTCTCCTCTGCTTCTGCCACTTCTCAATCCCCTTCCATAAGGTCAATAATAAAAATTCATGAAAACTGACATTTTATTTCTCCTTTTCGATGATGGAGGCATTTTCTGAGGAATGCTGAGGAGTTTGAATTTCCTGTTTTAGACTTATCTGAGGGTTTGGTCAGGAACAGGTTCACTTTTCACTCCCACAGATCATTGCAATAACAACTGCCCCTTTTTGATCTTGCTGAGCTCCTCTCACTTAACATATTTAACCACACCAGATAGCAACAAGGAGCTTTCGCATCAAAATAAATTCTGTTGTTCTTCAACTTTCAGCAGTCCCACAGCAGAGGGGTCGTCTGAGAGAGCAGGCAAGGTACTCAGTAGTTCGATGCCTTCTGTCTCTAGAGCAGCTATGCCAAAAACCCAGCGGTATCTTTTTGGGTCTTTGAAATACTCATTTCTGAGATAGTTTAGACCCAAAATGCGTGGGGCCTCTGGACCAGTCCCAATGGGGTGCTTGTGCCATTCGTTCCCGGTTAGACTTACTTCAGCTTCCAGTTCAGTCAGCTCCTGGGATCCTCCTGTCACTCCAGAAACGGATTCTGCTCTCACATACCTTGACGACATCAGGGTACACTGAGCACTGGTATCAACCAGAGCCATATATCTTTGTGGGTCAGATGTCGCAGTCCATCGGATCCACACAGTCCAGTAGATCTGGTTGTCTCTTTCCTTTACCTGGCTAGAGGCAGGGCCCCCCTATTCCTGGTCATGGCATACATTGCTCTCTTCCTGTAAATATTTTTCTGAGGTTCTTTCAAGAGGATTAGTCATATCATCATTTCTGTACCGTCTGGAGTTCTGTGCACGAGAGACCGGAGCAACACTGATTCTAGATGGGCTCTTTGTGGTAGGTGTTTCTCTTTTTAGTTCACGTACCCGGGCTAAGGAGGAGCTGGGTTTTCTATCCCACTTCCTCATGTCTTCTCCATGCTCCCGAAGAAAAGACCAGATGTTACCTTGTGGTGTGTATCCTCTCTCCCTGGCTGGGGGACGCCTGCTCCTAGTGGCAGAGACTCTCATCGGCTGTGCTGAGATATGGTAAATTTCTTCTTTAAGTTCTTTTTTCAGTTTCTGATGGCCTTCTTCAATCAAGCTCTGGACCTGCTCAGCCAGTCTTGTTTCCACAGACGAGTCATGGGTACGAAGTGGGGCACAGTGACAGTGTCTTCGTAAATTCTTAGTTTAATAGCCAAGACACCTACCCTGTCCTCACCTTCCCTCCATTGCAGTGTTGCCAGGTCACGTGAGTACATCTCTGGTCCAAGCCGTGCAAATCTCAACCACATCTGTGATGTGCACTGGACACCATCTGGGTTTTTAGGAAATCTCTCATCTTCTGAAAAAATGATCTCCAACACAGCCAATTCCCTCAGGCATCGGATACCTTGTTCTATTGTGTTCCATTTTCCTTGGTGCACTTGGAAGTTTTCTTTACAAAGGTATCTATCCTTCACACTTGTTAGCAGTCGCTGCCAGAGGCTGAGAGGTTCTTGGGTTTTTTCGATCCCCTGTGGTCAGTGACCACATCCCGGGACAGCGACCCCAGTTGTTTGGCCTCACTTCTATCCAGAATGGTGTCATTGGCTGCAGCGTCCCAGATGCGGGGCAGCCAGGTCAGGATGGACTCGTTGGTCTGGCGGGTGAATTCCCTTCGCAGGTCACGCAGCTCACCCAGAGATAGAGAGCGAGTGGTGATTTCTGGCTCTGTCTTTTCTGCTGGGTGTGAAGGTCCTGCTGCACTCTCATCAGTCACTATGCGAACCGATTTGGTCCTGGATTTCTTCCTCTTAGCAGGGGCAACTGCTACTGGTTTAGGCTGTTCTGGTTCAGTGACGGTTTGCGTGGAGATGCTGATGGCACCTTTGGTCCCCTTCTCCTCCGTGACAGTCTGCATTGATGTGGACACTGTTGCCTCACTTTTGGCTTCTTTTTCCTCCGTGACGGTCTGTGTAGATGAGGACACTGTTGCCTTGAATTTGCTTCCTTTCGCCTCTGTGACACTCTGTGTAGACACTGATGCTGTTGCTCTGCTTCTTTTTCCCTCTTCCTCTTCCTTCAGAACACGCTGTATCACACCATGTATTGTTTTGATTCTAAGCATTGGTGCAGGCCGTGCAGAGAAGACAAAGTAGGACTAACAACAACATCATGCTGTCCTTGGCATGCAGAGGGTACTCCACATTTTCAAAACCTGCTGTGTCATGCCTGAAAAGCTGGAAAAAATCATTCTTTACCCGTCCCCACAGGGGCTGGGTGAGACTGTTGAGGCCCAAGATGTAGGTAGCATCCTAGACCAGAACAAGAAAACAAAACTGGGCATATATTCTGAATGCTGTTCATTGCCTCAGAGTTTATCAAGCAATGGACAAAAGAGACCAAGAAAGCAATTTTAGTACCATACCCTGGTCTATGCAGGAGCATAGAGACCAGCAGATAGTGCCCCAGGTGTGGAAATATACAGAGAGATAGGTATAAGACACATGTAAGCATGTTGAGGATCATCGCGAACAGGTGTCTTCTTCATTACTAAATTGTAATTCTGACTTTTCTCAGTGCCTCCTGCCCCACGCTGGGCACCATAAAATGTAGTGGTTTGAAAGCAAAACAAATGAGAGGCTCTAAGTCAGAGAAACAATTTAATAGGAAGAAAGGAAAGAAAGTAAAATAAAATAGAGGCAATGATACAAAAGACCACTGACAGAGTCAGAATACAACTTGAGCAGAGTGATGGAAGCAGTCCAGATGAGGTGGTCTTCCTGAAGCAGTGATCCTGTAGAAAGACCCGGCAGCTGGGGTTCTCTGGGAATTCAGTGGGTAAGCCCCCTTCTGGTGTCCAGAATCTCATATCCAGGCTGGAATGCTTGGTTTTTCTCTCTGCGTGGAGCATCT
The DNA here is from genome assembly GCF_029207755.1 of Chamaea fasciata. Classification (NCBI taxonomy): domain Eukaryota; kingdom Metazoa; phylum Chordata; class Aves; order Passeriformes; family Sylviidae; genus Chamaea; species Chamaea fasciata. The sequence continues at coordinate 98,965,639 of NW_027094087.1, read as the reverse complement.
CACAATGGGATGGTGAGTCACGTGATAAGGCCTGATGGGCCCATTAACAGGAGATGGTCCAGGAGGGGGTTATTTGTGAGTCATGTGGCAAAGGTGCTGATGGGCCCATTAACAGAAGATAATCCAGAGTGGAGGAGGCAGGGAGCACTGCCTCATCTGGTTTCAACCGTTCGTGAGGATGGTGATAGAATATACTTCAACTCAGGACAACTAATCAGAAAATATACTGAGCTAGCTGACAGAGATCTGTTGGGTTTGGGTTTTGTTCTTGTTGCTGTTGCTTGTTTGCTTGAGGGTTTGGGGTTTTTTTCTGCAATACTTGTGAATTGAAACTTCTTTGCTGTACAGAAGGAGATGAGGTGTATCTTGTACAAGGAAGTTCCCAGAGTCTGGGCTTTGTTCCCCACTCATATGGACAAGGCTGGACACACTGAGACCACTGGGAGGGATCTGCACTGAATGATCCGGCTCTGCAGCTGGAAGCCATAGGAACACATTCCGTAAGGGCACGGAAGTCCTCTTGCTTTGCTGCACCTGGGAGCCAAGGTAGCACATGTGGGGTGTGCAGGTACATCCATGCAAGCCATCCTGGCTGTAGTTCCATACTGCAAAAACCAGGACTTAGCCTCAAGCTGAGACAGGGGGGTCACTGAGAAGTTAGACAGCCCATGTTCAAGGACTCTCAATTTGTCTCCCAATTCTTTTAACACATTTGCTCATAGTTTCAAAGATAGTTTATTGCACTCAGACTCCACAAGACTGACCACAGGCAGAAATTTATGGTAGTTGTAAGAGATCTGGGACTCCCCCTAAAACCACGCCTCACTTCCTGACACCGTTATAGTACCGTTCCTGACAACATTATGATGCTATATTCATGTTTCTCACTTTAAAATAGCGTATTTGTTTTGCTCTAAGAAAACAGAATATTGAGTGGCAATTAGTGGGTCTGTGCTTTCCCAAAACCTTGCTTTCATTTTGGATATTTGGAAAAAAAGACAATCGAAAATGATAGCACAAGTTCCACTCTTGTCTGGCATATGATGCCATAGTGAGAGTAGCCCCTCTAGGCAGCTGCCTCATGGAAGAATGGCATAAAACTGCCTGCGGATCTAAGCTGTTACCACATGTGAATGTATATTGCATTAAACTCTTCAGCCACAGAGAAAACATCCAGAAAAGTCCAAACCCTGAGTTATTAGTTTATTTGATATAAAATTACATTTTAGGAAAAAATTACATTTGTAAAAAATTACAGTTTTAGCGTTTTCCTGTTTGCATGTGTTCATCTTACTAACTGTCCAAGAAAAGATGGTTCAGATGCTTCCGTAAAACTTGTTCTGTTTTTCTGACACCCACATTCACGAGTGTAGTAGCACATAGTTGCTGTGTGTCGCCAAGTGTAACCAGCCCACTGGTACACAGTCAGGAAGGAAAACACCTGCTAAACCTGTATAATAGATAAAGCAAAAAATTCCTTCTGTTTTGTTGCAATTCCCTTTACCTGAAGAGCTGGAGATGCACAAATTAATAGGCTTTGGACTGGTAAAATCTTGCTAATGCATCAGGCAGACTCAGTCTCAAACATACTTTTTCTATTGATCACTACAAATAAATGTGAGCTTGTAGACTTTCCTCCAACAGAGGACTACTGCAGTAAAGTCAGAAACAAGTTACCATGGTGACCTATTACACACAGGGAAAGTAAATTTCTCCGCAGTTAGTTTTGGAGCTTCCTGTAAGGCTATGTTGTCAACAAAACACGAGTCTTGAGACCAGTGTATGCTTCTCACTTCTTCATTGTGCAATGGAGAAAGAGAAGCATGTGTAGGATGGAAGACACCAAGGCATCTCAGTGAGACAACTGCATTTTGGTGTGGTACTCAGTGAGCCGTTGGTACCAGGCAAGCTGCAGCTGGCATTCAGGGCTTAAGCATCACAAATTATGCACCTGTATGCTTGTTCTTGTCTCTCCTTCCTTTGTCTCACAACAAACACAATCACAGCATCTCACATTTTGCCAAGACTGCTTTTGTTTCTTCGTGTAGCTTTCAGTATCAAATTAAGAGGACTGAAATGTTCCATCTCTATTTCCTGGCCTCCACAGTTTACTCCATGGTATGTTCCAGCCTACATATAGCTTTCCCACTCGGTACCAAAATCTGGTGCTTCATTCAGTGGGCATCTTCTTTCTTCTCTCCACATTCACAGCCAGCTCTGGTTGTGGCAAGGACATAGGGAAGTGAGAACAAGAGGCACTTCTAGTGTCTTGGTGCTCAGTGTTCCTCTCTACCCGGGTGTTCTCCTAGCGCCAGCAGAGGCAGAACAAACCCCCACACCATGCCAAGAGGTGCTCCAAGTGCAGGATGAAGCTGCTGTGTTGTTATTGCTAACAGGCAGTGCAACCCCAGTGCTGTGCTCCCAGCTGCTCACCCACACCCCCTTCCGCTCCCAGCATGGAGGGAGAGCCTGAGGGCACCCCTGGCCCTCAGCCTGCACCTGGACATGGAGCCAGTGCCCACAGCTGCCGGGCTGTGTCCGTCTGGCCCATGGCTGGTGCCCCACCCTCCAAAGCCAGGGCTCTGCAGTGTAGGGCTCAGGCTGTTGTGTGGGGCCGTGCCCAAGGCCTGACAGGGCTCTGGGCACATCAGGGGCTACAAGTCCCCAAGGCTGGGGGCTGCTCCAGGCCACTTCCAGTGGAATCAGTTGTGGAATGGGTGCTGGGGGTGGCCCTTTGGGACACAGGAGCCTTCTGTGTCAGGGCCCTTGGTGATACAGAAGGTTGTGGTGCCCAGAGGCCTTTGTGACATGGCAGGGCCCCACCCTGCCAGACGGGTGTCTAAGGGGTGTAGAACCCTGGTGTGCCCAGTGTCAGGAGAGCAGCTGTCTCAGGACAAAGCAGCTCCCGGCATCCCTCTGCGATAGCAGACGTGTGAGATGGAGGAGAACCAGGCCAGCCCCGTCTCCCAGCCAGCCAGCCCCTCTCCCAGCTGGCCACAAGAGCAACAACTTTCTGACTGGGAAGAATACAGCGAGGCAGGCCTGTGTTCCTTCGGAGGTGTTGAAGGCTACAAAGAACCATCTGACTGGGAAGAATCTATCGTCCAAGAGCTTTCTGTAGAGGAAGACTCCGTGTGCCAAGACTTCTCCAAAGGGAATGGTAACACACCATCTGTCCAGTCCAACTGGGAAGATGATAGTGACAATGAGCTCGCTCGGGACAACTGGGAACACGTGAGTGTCCAGAGCCCTGGGGTCAAGCCCTTGCTGCGGGAGGAGGATGACTGGGATGAACTGAGTGTCCTCGAGCTGTCTGAACAAGAAGACAGGCAGCAAAGACTGGGACATTTTGCAGAGGATGGGCTCCTAGTTGCTGTGCCTCGGGAGGCCTGGGTTGAGCACCAGGCATGTGAGCCATGCCCTCAAGTGCCCTTCAGTGCCTGGCCTCCCCACCGCCCAGTCCCTGCCCTGCAGAGCTGCTCCAGCTCCTCATCTTCCCAGCTGTCAGCCAAGGGTCCCCCCAAGAAGCGTCCATCCCGCGCCAGGCGCGTGCTGCGGGCGGTGATCAACCTGTTCTGCTGCCCTTGGCCCTGCATGCCCTCAGAGCCCGAGGACTGACGCCCGCTGCCAGCGCCAGCCCCGCAGAGCCTGGATGGCACAGCCCAGCATCCTGAGGGAGCCGCACCGTCTGCCTGTGCCTGGAAACAATAGAAAAGAAGAAGAAGAAGAATAGGACATAGGACATAGGACATAGAATAAGAATAAGAAGAAATAGCAGCAGTAAATATTATTAATAGGACAAAAAAGAACCATAAGAATAATAAGTTAGAATAATAAAAACAAGAGTACGAGGAAGAAGATAAGAAAGTAGAAGAAATAGTAGTAGAAAAGGAGAAGGAGGAGAAGAAGAAGATGAAGATGATGAAGATGATGATGAGGAAGAAATAACGGACAGTTTCCGGCAGCTGATGCCCATCTGTGAAAATGACTGCCAATATACCTTCTGCTATGCGCTCCCTGGCAGGGATGGCTGATAAAGCCACCATTCCTGTAGCTAACTTTTCAAGGTCAGTCTCTCTCTTCAAGTCTGTCTCTGCTATAACAGACCGTGGATGTCTGCAGCCTTTCTAAGGACAAGATGGGTTGACAAATACCCCAGAGCATTTCCATCAAAGCGCTCCAGCTGACATGCCAAATTCCTGCCAGTACACCTCCCACATGCTTCAGCCAAGGTGCTGGGATGGGAGCTGTGTACATGAATTCTGCAGTGACCCTCGCCTTTCAGTTAAGAAGGGAACATCATTCTTTGTCTCCTCTGCTTCTGCCACTTCTCAATCCCCTTCCATAAGGTCAATAATAAAAATTCATGAAAACTGACATTTTATTTCTCCTTTTCGATGATGGAGGCATTTTCTGAGGAATGCTGAGGAGTTTGAATTTCCTGTTTTAGACTTATCTGAGGGTTTGGTCAGGAACAGGTTCACTTTTCACTCCCACAGATCATTGCAATAACAACTGCCCCTTTTTGATCTTGCTGAGCTCCTCTCACTTAACATATTTAACCACACCAGATAGCAACAAGGAGCTTTCGCATCAAAATAAATTCTGTTGTTCTTCAACTTTCAGCAGTCCCACAGCAGAGGGGTCGTCTGAGAGAGCAGGCAAGGTACTCAGTTGTTCGATGCCTTCTGTCTCTAGAGCAGCTATGCCAAAAACCCAGCGGTATCTTTTTGGGTCTTTGAAATACTCATTTCTGAGATAGTTTGTGCCCAAAATGCGTGGGGCCTCTGGACCAGTCCCAATGGGGTGTTTGTGCCATTCGTTCCCGGTTAGACTTACTTCAGCTTCCAGTTCAGTCAGCTCCTGGGATCCTCCTGTCACTCCAGAAACGGATTCTGCTCTCACATACCTTGACGGCATCAGGGTACACTGAGCACTGATATCAACCAGAGCCGTATATCTTTGTGGGTCAGATGTCGCAGTCCATCGGATCCACACAGTCCAGTAGATCTGGTAGTCTCTTTCCTTTACCTGGCTAGAGGCAGGGCCCCCCTATTCCTGGTCATGGCATACTTTGCTCTCTTCCTGTAAATATTTTTCTGAGGTTCTTTCAAGAGGATTAGTCATATCATCATTTCTGTACCGTCTGGAGTTCTGTGCACGAGAGACCGGAGCAACACTGATTCTAGATGGGCTCTTTGTGGTAGGTGTTTCTCTTTTCAGTTCACGTACCCGGGCTGCTAAGGAGGAGCTGGGTTTTCTATCCCACTTCCTCATGTCTTCTCCATGCTCCCGAAGAAAAGACCAGATGTTACCTTGTGGTGTGTATCCTCTCTCCCTGGCTGGGGGACGCCTGCTCCTAGTGGCAGAGACTCTCATCGGCTGTGCTGAGATATGGTAAATTTCTTCTTTAAGTTCTTTTTTCAGTTTCTGATGGCCTTCTTCAATCAAGCTCTGGACCTGCTCAGCCAGTCTTGTTTCCACAGACGAGTCATGGGTACGAAGTGGGGCACAGTGACAGTGTCTTCGTAAATTCTTAGTTTAATAGCCAAGACACCTACCCTGTCCTCACCTTCCCTCCATTGCAGTGTTGCCAGGTCACGTGAGTACATCTCTGGTCCAAGCCGTGCAAATCTCAACCACATCTGTGATGTGCACTGGACACCATCTGGGTTTTTAGGAAATCTCTCATCTTCTGAAAAAATGATCTCCAACACAGCCAATTCCCTCAGGCATCGGATACCTTGTTCTATTGTGTTCCATTTTCCTTGGTGCACTTGGAGGTTTTCTTTACAAAGGTATCTATCCTTCACACTTGTTAGCAGTCGCTGCCAGAGGCTGAGAGGTTCTTGGGTTTTTTCGATCCCCTGTGGTCAGTGACCACATCCCGGGACAGCGACCCCAGTTGTTTGGCCTCACTTCTATCCAGAATGGTGTCATTGGCTGCAGCGTCCCAGATGCGGGGCAGCCAGGTCAGGATGGACTCGTTGGTCTGGCGGGTGAATTCCCTTCGCAGGTCACGCAGCTCACCCAGAGATAGAGAGCGAGTGGTGATTTCTGGCTCTGTCTTTTCTGCTGGGTGTGAAGGTCCTGCTGCACTCTCATCAGTCACTATGCGAACCGATTTGGTCCTGGATTTCTTCCTCTTAGCAGGGGCAACTGCTACTGGTTTAGGCTGTTCTGGTTCAGTGACGGTTTGCGTGGAGATGCTGATGGCACCTTTGGTCCCCTTCTCCTCGTGACAGTCTGCATTGATGTGGACACTGTTGCCTCACTTTTGGCTTCTTTTTCCTCCGTGACGGTCTGTGTAGATGAGGACACTGTTGCCTTGAATTTGCTTCCTTTCGCCTCTGTGACACTCTGTGTAGACACTGATGCTGTTGCTCTGCTTCTTTTTCCCTCTTCCTCTTCCTTCAGAACACGCTGTATCACACCATGTATTGTTTTGATTCTAAGCATTGGTGCGGGCCGTGCAGAGAAAACAAAGTAGGACTAACAACAACATCATGCTGTCCTTGGCATGCAGAGGGTACTCCACATTTTCAATTTCATGCTGTGTCATGCCTGAAAAGCTGGAAAAAATCATTCTTTACCCGTCCCCACAGGGGCTGGGTGAGACTGTTGAGGCCCAAGATGTAGGTAGCATCCTAGACCAGAACAAGAAAACAAAACTGGGCATATATTCTGAATGATGTTCATTGCCTCAGAGTTTAGCAAGCAAGGGACAAGAGAGACCAAGAAAGCAATTTTAGTACCATACCCTGGTCTATGCAGGAGCATAGAGACCAGCAGATAGTGCCCCAGCTGTGGAAATATACAGAGAGATAGGTATAAGACACATGTAAGCATGTTGAGGATCATAGCGAACAGGTGTCTTCTTCAATACTAAATTGTAATTCTGACTTTTCTCAGTGCCTCCTGCCCCACGCTGGGCACCAGAAAATGTAGTGGTTTGAAAGCAAAACAAATGAGAGGCTCTAAGTCAGAGAAACAATTTAATAGGAAGAAAGGAAAGAAAGTAAAATAAAATAGAGGCAATGATACAAAAGACCACTGACAGAGTCAGAATACAACTTGAGCAGAGTGATGGAAGCAGTCCAGATGAGGTGGTCTTCCTGAAGCAGTGATCCTGTAGAAAGACCCGGCAGCTGGGGTTCTCTGGGAATTCAGTGGGAAAGCCCCCTTCTGGAGTTCGGAATCTCATATCCAGGCTGGAATGCTTGGTTTTTCTCTCTGTGTGGAGCATCTCACAATGGGATGGTGAGTCACGTGATAAGGCCTGATGGGCCCATTAACAGGAGATGGTCCAGGAGGGGGTTATTTGTGAGTCGTGTGGCAAAGGTGCGGATGGGCCCATTAACAGAAGATAATCCAGAGTGGAGGAGGCAGGGAGCACTGCCTCATCTGGTTTCAACAGTTCGTGAAGATGGTGATAGAATATACTTCAACTCAGGACAACTAATCAGAAAATATACTGAGCTAGCTGACAGAGATCTGTTGGGTTTGGGTTTTGTTCTTGTTGCTGTTGCTTGTTTGCTTGAGGGTTTGGGGTTTTTTTCTGCAATACTTGTGAATTGAAACTTCTTTGCTGTACAGAAGGAGATGAGGTGTATCTTGTACAAGGAAGTTCCCAGAGTCTGGGCTTTGTTCCCCACTCAGATGGACAAGGCTGGACACACTGAGACCACTGGGAGGGATCTGCACTGAATGATCCGGCTCTGCAGCTGGAAGCCATAGGAACACATTCCGTAAGGGCACGGAAGTTCTCTTGCTGCGCTGTACCTGGGAGCCAAGGTAGCACATGTGGGGTGTGCAGGTACATCCATGCAAACCATCCTGGCTGTAGTTCCATACTGCAAAAACCAGGACTTAGCCTCAAGCTGAGACAGGGGGGTCACTGAGAAGTTAGACAGCCCATGTTCAAGGACTCTCAATTTGTCTCCCAATTCTTTTAACACATTTGCTCATAGTTTCAAAGATAGTTTATTGCACTCAGACTCCACAAGACTGACCACAGGCAGAAATTTATGGTAGTTGTAAGAGATCTGGGACTCCCCCTAAAACCACGCCTCACTTCCTGACACCGTTATAGTACCGTTCCTGACAACATTATGATGCTGTATTCATGTTTCTCACTTTAAAATAGGGTATTTGTTTTGCTCTAAGAAAACAGAATATTGAGTGGCAATTAGTGGGTCTGTGCTTTCCCAAAACCTTGCTTTCATTTTGGATATTTGGAAAAAAAGACAATCGAAAATGATAGCACAAGTTCCACTCTTGTCTGGCATATGATGCCATAGTGAGAGTAGCCCCTCTAGGCAGCTGCCTCATGGAAGAATGGCATAAAACTGCCTGCGGATCTAAGCTGTTAACACATGTGAATGTATATTGCATTAAACTCTGCAGCCACAGAGAAAACATCCAGAAAAGTCCAAACCCTGAGTTATTAGTTTATTTGATATAAAATTACTTTTTAGGAAAAAATTACATTTGTAAAAAATTACAGTTTTAGCGTTTTCCTGTTTGCATGTGTTCATCTTACTAACTGTCCAAGAAAAGATGGTTCAGATGCTTCCGTAAAACTTGTTCTGTTTTTCTGAAACCCACATTCACGAGTGTAGTAGCACATAGTTGCTGTGTGTCGCCAAGTGTAACCAGCCCACTGGTACACAGTCAGGAAGGAAAACACCTGCTAAACCTGTATAATAGATAAAGCAAAAAATTCCTTCTGTTTTGTTGCAATTCCCTTTACCTGAAGAGCTGGAGATGCACAAATTAATAGGCTTTGGACTGGTAAAATCTTGCTAATGCATCAGGCAGACTCAGTCTCAAACATACTTTTTCTATTGATCACTACAAATAAATGTGAGCTTGTAGACTTTCCTCCAACAGAGGACTACTGCAGTAAAGTCAGAAACAAGTTACCATGGTGACCTATTGCACACAGGGAAAGTAAATTTCCCCGCAGTTAGTTTTGGAGCTTCCTGTAAGGCTATGTTGTCAACAAAACACGAGTCTTGAGACCAGTGTATGCTTCTCACTTCTTCATTGTGCAATGGAGAAAGAGAAGCATGTGTAGGATGGAAGACACCAAGGCATCTCAGTGAGACAACTGCATTTTGGTGTTGTACTCAGTGAGCCGTTGGTACCAGGCAAGCTGCAGCTGGCATTCAGGGCTTAAGCATCACAAATTATGCACCTATATGCTTGTTCTTGTCTCTCCTTCCTTTGTCTCACAACAAACACAATCACAGCATCTCACATTTTGCCAAGACTGCTTTTGTTTCTTCATGTAGCTTTCAGTATCAAATTAAGAGGACTGAAATGTTCCATCTCTATTTCCTGGCCTCCACAGTTTACTCCATGGTATGTTCCAGCCTACATATAGCTTTCCCACTCGGTACCAAAATCTGGTGCTTCATTCAGTGGGCATCTTCTTTCTTCTCTCCACATTCACAGCCAGCTCTGGTTGTGGCAAGGACATAGGGAAGTGAGAACAAGAGGCACTTCTAGTTTCTTGGTGCTCAGTGTTCCTCTCTACCCAGGTGTTCTCCTAGCGCCAGCAGAGGCAGAACAAACCCCCACACCATGCCAAGAGGTGCTCCAAGTGCAGGATGAAGCTGCTGTGTTGTTATTGCTAACAGGCAGTGCAACCCCAGTGCTGTGCTCCCAGCTGCTCACCCACACCCCCTTCCGCTCCCAGCATGGAGGGAGAGCCTGAGGGCACCCCTGGCCCTCAGCCTGCACCTGGACATGGAGCCAGTGCCCACAGCTGCCGGGCTGTGTCCGTCTGGCCCATGGCTGGTGCCCCACCCTCCAAAGCCAGGGCTCTGCAGTGTAGGGCTCAGGCTGTTGTGTGGGGCCGTGCCCAAGGCCTGACAGGGCTCTGGGCACATCAGGGGCTACAAGTCCCCAAGGCTGGGGGCTGCTCCAGGCCACTTCCAGTGGAATCAGTTGTGGAATGGGTGCTGGGGGTGGCCCTTTGGGACACAGGAGCCTTCTGTGTCAGGGCCCTTGGTGATACAGAAGGTTGTGGTGCCCAGAGGCCTTTGTGACATGGCAGGGCCCCACCCTGCCAGACGGGTGTCTAAGGGGTGTAGAACCCTGGTGTGCCCAGTGTCAGGAGAGCAGCTGTCTCAGGACAAAGCAGCTCCCGGCATCCCTCTGCGATAGCAGACGTGTGAGATGGAGGAGAACCAGGCCAGCCCCGTCTCCCAGCCAGCCAGCCCCTCTCCCAGCTGGCCACAAGAGCAACAACTTTCTGACTGGGAAGAATACAGCGAGGCAGGCCTGTGTTCCTTCGGAGGTGTTGAAGGCTACAAAGAACCATCTGACTGGGAAGAATCTATCGTCCAAGAGCTTTCTGTAGAGGAAGACTCCGTGTGCCAAGACTTCTCCAAAGGGAATGGTAACACACCATCTGTCCAGTCCAACTGGGAAGATGATAGTGACAATGAGCTCGCTCGGGACAACTGGGAACACGTGAGTGTCCAGAGCCCTGGGGTCAAGCCCTTGCTGCGGGAGGAGGATGACTGGGATGAACTGAGTGTCCTCGAGCTGTCTGAACAAGAAGACAGGCAGCAAAGACTGGGACATTTTGCAGAGGATGGGCTCCTAGTTGCTGTGCCTCGGGAGGCCTGGGTTGAGCACCAGGCATGTGAGCCATGCCCTCAAGTGCCCTTCAGTGCCTGGCCTCCCCACCGCCCAGTCCCTGCCCTGCAGAGCTGCTCTAGCTCCTCGTCTTCCCAGCTGTCAGCCAAGGGTCCCCCCAAGAAGCGTCCATCCCGCGCCAGGCGCGTGCTGCGGGCGGTGGTCAACCTGTTCTGCTGCCCTTGGCCCTGCATGCCCTCAGAGCCCGAGGACTGACGCCCGCTGCCAGCGCCAGCCCCGCAGAGCCTGGATGGCACAGCCCAGCATCCTGAGGGAGCCGCACCGTCTGCCTGTGCCTGGAAACAATAGAAAAGAAGAAGAAGAAGAATAGGACATAGGACATAGGACATAGAATAAGAATAAGAAGAAATAGCAGCAGTAAATATTATTAATAGGACAAAAAAGAACCATAAGAATAATAAGTTAGAATAATAAAAACAAGAGTACGAGGAAGAAGATTAGGAAGTAGAAGAAATAGTAGTAGAAAAGGAGAAGGAGGAGAAGAAGAAGATGAAGATGATGAAGATGATGATGAGGAAGAAATAACGGACAGTTTCCGGCAGCTGATGCCCATCTGTGAAAATGACTGCCAATATACCTTCTGCTATGCGCTCCCTGGCAGGGATGGCTGATAAAGCCACCATTCCTGTAGCTAACTTTTCAAGGTCAGTCTCTCTCTTCAAGTCTGTCTCTGCTATAACAGACCGTGGATGTCTGCAGCCTTTCTAAGGACAAGATGGGTTGACAAATACCCCAGAGCATTTCCATCAAAGCGCTCCAGCTGACATGCCAAATTCCTGCCAGTACACCTCCCACATGCTTCAGCCAAGGTGCTGGGATGGGAGCTGTGTACATGAATTCTGCAGTGACCCTCGCCTTTCAGTTAAGAAGGGAACATCATTCTTTGTCTCCTCTGCTTCTGCCACTTCTCAATCCCCTTCCATAAGGTCAATAATAAAAATTCATGAAAACTGACATTTTATTTCTCCTTTTCGATGATGGAGGCATTTTCTGAGGAATGCTGAGGAGTTTGAATTTCCTGTTTTAGACTTATCTGAGGGTTTGGTCAGGAACAGGTTCACTTTTCACTCCCACAGATCATTGCAATAACAACTGCCCCTTTTTGATCTTGCTGAGCTCCTCTCACTTAACATATTTAACCACACCAGATAGCAACAAGGAGCTTTCGCATCAAAATAAATTCTGTTGTTCTTCAACTTTCAGCAGTCCCACAGCAGAGGGGTCGTCTGAGAGAGCAGGCAAGGTACTCAGTTGTTCGATGCCTTCTGTCTCTAGAGCAGCTATGCCAAAAACCCAGCGGTATCTTTTTGGGTCTTTGAAATACTCATTTCTGAGATAGTTTGTGCCCAAAATGCGTGGGGCCTCTGGACCAGTCCCAATGGGGTGCTTGTGCCATTCGTTCCCGGTTAGACTTACTTCAGCTTCCAGTTCAGTCAGCTCCTGGGATCCTCCTGTCACTCCAGAAACGGATTCTGCTCTCACATACCTTGACGGCATCAGGGTACACTGAGCACTGGTATCTACCAGAGCCGTATATCTTTGTGGGTCAGATGTCGCAGTCCATCGGATCCACACAGTCCAGTAGATCTGGTTGCCTCTTTCCTTTACCTGGCTAGAGGCAGGGCCCCCCTATTCCTGGTCATGGCATACATTGCTCTCTTCCTGTAAATATTTTTCTGAGGTTCTTTCAAGAGGATTAGTCATATCATCATTTCTGTACCGTCTGGAGTTCTGTGCACGAGAGACCGGAGCAACACTGATTCTAGATGGGCTCTTTGTGGTAGGTGTTTCTCTTTTCAGTTCACGTACCCGGGCTGCTAAGGAGGAGCTGGGTTTTCTATCCCACTTCCTCATGTCTTCTCCATGCTCCCGAAGAAAAGACCAGATGTTACCTTGTGGTGTGTATCCTCTCTCCCTGGCTGGGGGACGCCTGCTCCTAGTGGCAGAGACTCTCATCGGCTGTGCTGAGATATGGTAAATTTCTTCTTTAAGTTCTTTTTTCAGTTTCTGATGGCCTTCTTCAATCAAGCTCTGGACCTGCTCAGCCAGTCTTGTTTCCACAGACGAGTCATGGGTACGAAGTGGGGCACAGTGACAGTGTCTTCGTAAATTCTTAGTTTAATAGCCAAGACACCTACCCTGTCCTCACCTTCCCTCCATTGCAGTGTTGCCAGGTCACGTGAGTACATCTCTGGTCCAAGCCGTGCAAATCTCAACCACATCTGTGATGTGCACTGGACACCATCTGGGTTTTTAGGAAATCTCTCATCTTCTGAAAAAATGATCTCCAACACAGCCAATTCCCTCAGGCATCGGATACCTTGTTCTATTGTGTTCCACTTTCCTTGGTGCACTTGGAAGTTTTCTTTACAAAGGTATCTATCCTTCACACTTGTTAGCAGTCGCTGCCAGAGGCTGAGAGGTTCTTGGGTTTTTTCGATCCCCTGTGGTCAGTGACCACATCCCGGGACAGCGATCCCAGTTGTTTGGCCTCACTTCTATCCAGAATGGTGTCATTGGCTGCAGCGTCCCAGATGCGGGGCAGCCAGGTCAGGATGGACTCGTTGGTCTGGCGGGTGAATTCCCTTCGCAGGTCACGCAGCTCACCCAGAGATAGAGAGCGAGTGGTGATTTCTGGCTCTGTCTTTTCTGCTGGGTGTGAAGGTCCTGCTGCACTCTCATCAGTCACTATGCGAACCGATTTGGTCCTGGATTTCTTCCTCTTAACAGGGGCAACTGCTACTGGTTTAGGCTGTTCTGGTTCAGTGACGGTTTGCGTGGAGATGCTGATGGCACCTTTGGTCCCCTTCTCCTCCGTGACAGTCTGCATTGATGTGGACACTGTTGCCTCACTTTTGGCTTCTTTTTCCTCCGTGACGGTCTGTGTAGATGAGGACACTGTTGCCTTGAATTTGCTTCCTTTCGCCTCTGTGACACTCTGTGTAGACACTGATGCTGTTGCTCTGCTTCTTTTTCCCTCTTCCTCTTCCTTCAGAACACGCTGTATCACACCATGTATTGTTTTGATTCTAAGCATTGGTGCGGGCCGTGCAGAGAAGACAAAGTAGGACTAACAACAACATCATGCTGTCCTTGGCATGCAGAGGGTACTCCACATTTTCAAAACCTGCTGTGTCATGCCTGAAAAGCTGGAAAAAATCATTCTTTACCCCTCCCCACAGGGGCTGGGTGAGACTGTTGAGGCCCAAGATGTAGGTAGCATCCTAGACCAGAACAAGAAAACAAAACTGGGCATATATTCTGAATGCTGTTCATTGCCTCAGAGTTTATCAAGCAATGGACAAAAGAGACCAAGAAAGCAATTTTAGTACCATACCCTGGTCTATGCAGGAGCATAGAGACCAGCAGATAGTGCCCCAGCTGTGGAAATATACAGAGAGATAGGTATAAGACACATGTAAGCATGTTGAGGATCATAGCGAACAGGTGTCTTCTTCAATACTAAATTGTAATTCTGACTTTTCTCAGTGCCTCCTGCCCCACGCTGGGCACCATAAAATGTAGTGGTTTGAAAGCAAAACAAATGAGAGGCTCTAAGTCAGAGAAACAATTTAATAGGAAGAAAGGAAAGAAAGTAAAATAAAATAGAGGCAATGATACAAAAGACCACTGACAGAGTCAGAATACAACTTGAGCAGAGTGATGGAAGCAGTCCAGATGAGGTGGTCTTCCTGAAGCAGTGATCCTGTAGAAAGACCCGGCAGCTGGGGTTCTCTGGGAATTCAGTGGGTAAGCCCCCTTCTGGTGTTCAGAATCTCATATCCAGGCTGGAATGCTTGGTTTTTCTCTCTGCGTGGAGCATCTCACAATGGGATGGTGAGTCACATGATAAGGCCTGATGGGCCCATTAACAGGAGATGGTCCAGGAGGGGGTTATTTGTGAGTCTTGTGGCAAAGGTGCTGATGGGCCCATTAACAGAAGGTAATCCAGAGTGGAGGAGGCAGGGAGCACTGCCTCATCTGGTTTCAACCGTTCGTGAGGATGGTGATAGAATATACTTCAACTCAGGACAACTAATCAGAAAATATACTGAGCCAGCTGACAGAGATCTGTTGGGTTTGGGTTTTGTTCTTGTTGCTGTTGCTTGTTTGCTTGAGGGTTTGGGGTTTTTTTCTGCAATACTTGTGAATTGAAACTTCTTTGCTGTACAGAAGGAGATGAGGTGTATCTTGTACAAGGAAGTTCCCAGAGTCTGGGCTTTGTTCCCCACTCAGATGGACAAGGCTGGACACACTGAGACCACTGGGAGGGATCTGCACTGAATGATCCGGCTCTGCAGCTGGAAGCCATAGGAACACATTCCGTAAGGGCACGGAAGTCCTCTTGCTGCGCTGTACCTGGGAGCCAAGGTAGCACATGTGGGGTGTGCAGGTACATCCATGCAAACCATCCTGGCTGTAGTTCCATACTGCAAAAACCAGGACTTAGCCTCAAGCTGAGACAGGGGGGTCACTGAGAAGTTAGACAGCCCATGTTCAAGGACTCTCAATTTGTCTCCCAATTCTTTTAACACATTTGCTCATAGTTTCAAAGATAGTTTATTGCACTCAGACTCCACAAGACTGACCACAGGCAGAAATTTATGGTAGTTGTAAGAGATCTGGGACTCCCCCTAAAACCACGCCTCACTTCCTGACACCGTTATAGTACCGTTCCTGACAACATTATGATGCTGTATTCATGTTTCTCACTTTAAAATAGGGTATTTGTTTTGCTCTAAGAAAACAGAATATTGAGTGGCAATTAGTGGGTCTGTGCTTTCCCAAAACCTTGCTTTCATTTTGGATATTTGGAAAAAAAGACAATCGAAAATGATAGCACAAGTTCCACTCTTGTCTGGCATATGATGCCATAGTGAGAGTAGCCCCTCTAGGCAGCTGCCTCATGGAAGAATGGCATAAAACTGCCTGCGGATCTAAGCTGTTAACACATGTGAATGTATATTGCATTAAACTCTGCAGCCACAGAGAAAACATCCAGAAAAGTCCAAACCCTGAGTTATTAGTTTATTTGATATAAAATTACTTTTTATAAAAAAATTACATTTGTAAAAAATTACAGTTTTAGCGTTTTCCTGTTTGCATGTGTTCATCTTACTAACTGTCCAAGAAAAGATGGTTCAGATGCTTCCGTAAAACTTGTTCTGTTTTTCTGAAACCCACATTCACGAGTGTAGTAGCACATAGTTGCTGTGTGTCGCCAAGTGTAACCAGCCCACTGGTACACAGTCAGGAAGGAAAACACCTGCTAAACCTGTATAATAGATAAAGCAAAAAATTCCTTCTGTTTTGTTGCAATTCCCTTTACCTGAAGAGCTGGAGATGCACAAATTAATAGGCTTTGGACTGGTAAAATCTTGCTAATGCATCAGGCAGACTCAGTCTCAAACATACTTTTTCTATTGATCACTACAAATAAATGTGAGCTTGTAGACTTTCCTCCAACAGAGGACTACTGCAGTAAAGTCAGAAACAAGTTACCATGGTGACCTATTGCACACAGGGAAAGTAAATTTCTCCGCAGTTAGTTTTGGAGCTTCCTGTAAGGCTATGTTGTCAACAAAACACGAGTCTTGAGACCAGTGTATGCTTCTCACTTCTTCATTGTGCAATGGAGAAAGAGAAGCATGTGTAGGATGGAAGACACCAAGGCATCTCAGTGAGACAACTGCATTTTGGTGTTGTACTCAGTGAGCCGTTGGTACCAGGCAAGCTGCAGCTGGCATTCAGGGCTTAAGCATCACAAATTATGCACCTATATGCTTGTTCTTGTCTCTCCTTCCTTTGTCTCACAACAAACACAATCACAGCATCTCACATTTTGCCAAGACTGCTTTTGTTTCTTCGTGTAGCTTTCAGTATCAAATTAAGAGGACTGAAATGTTCCATCTCTATTTCCTGGCCTCCACAGTTTACTCCATGGTATGTTCCAGCCTACATATAGCTTTCCCACTCGGTACCAAAATCTGGTGCTTCATTCAGTGGGCATCTTCTTTCTTCTCTCCACATTCACAGCCAGCTCTGGTTGTGGCAAGGACATAGGGAAGTGAGAACAAGAGGCACTTCTAGTTTCTTGGTGCTCAGTGTTCCTCTCTACCCAGGTGTTCTCCTAGCGCCAGCAGAGGCAGAACAAACCCCCACACCATGCCAAGAGGTGCTCCAAGTGCAGGATGAAGCTGCTGTGTTGTTATTGCTAACAGGCAGTGCAACCCCAGTGCTGTGCTCCCAGCTGCTCACCCACACCCCCTTCCGCTCCCAGCATGGAGGGAGAGCCTGAGGGCACCCCTGGCCCTCAGCCTGCACCTGGACATGGAGCCAGTGCCCACAGCTGCCGGGCTGTGTCCGTCTGGCCCATGGCTGGTGCCCCACCCTCCAAAGCCAGGGCTCTGCAGTGTAGGGCTCAGGCTGTTGTGTGGGGCCGTGCCCAAGGCCTGACAGGGCTCTGGGCACATCAGGGGCTACAAGTCCCCAAGGCTGGGGGCTGCTCCAGGCCACTTCCAGTGGAATCAGTTGTGGAATGGGTGCTGGGGGTGGCCCTTTGGGACACAGGAGCCTTCTGTGTCAGGGCCCTTGGTGATACAGAAGGTTGTGGTGCCCAGAGGCCTTTGTGACATGGCAGGGCCCCACCCTGCCAGACGGGTGTCTAAGGGGTGTAGAACCCTGGTGTGCCCAGTGTCAGGAGAGCAGCTGTCTCAGGACAAAGCAGCTCCCGGCATCCCTCTGCGATAGCAGACGTGTGAGATGGAGGAGAACCAGGCCAGCCCCGTCTCCCAGCCAGCCAGCCCCTCTCCCAGCTGGCCACAAGAGCAACAACTTTCTGACTGGGAAGAATACAGCGAGGCAGGCCTGTGTTCCTTCGGAGGTGTTGAAGGCTACAAAGAACCATCTGACTGGGAAGAATCTATCGTCCAAGAGCTTTCTGTAGAGGAAGACTCCGTGTGCCAAGACTTCTCCAAAGGGAATGGTAACACACCATCTGTCCAGTCCAACTGGGAAGATGATAGTGACAATGAGCTCGCTCGGGACAACTGGGAACACGTGAGTGTCCAGAGCCCTGGGGTCAAGCCCTTGCTGCGGGAGGAGGATGACTGGGATGAACTGAGTGTCCTCGAGCTGTCTGAACAAGAAGACAGGCAGCAAAGACTGGGACATTTTGCAGAGGATGGGCTCCTAGTTGCTGTGCCTCGGGAGGCCTGGGTTGAGCACCAGGCATGTGAGCCATGCCCTCAAGTGCCCTTCAGTGCCTGGCCTCCCCACCGCCCAGTCCCTGCCCTGCAGAGCTGCTCCAGCTCCTCGTCTTCCCAGCTGTCAGCCAAGGGTCCCCCCAAGAAGCGTCCATCCCGCGCCAGGCGCGTGCTGCGGGCGGTGGTCAACCTGTTCTGCTGCCCTTGGCCCTGCATGCCCTCAGAGCCCGAGGACTGACGCCCGCTGCCAGCGCCAGCCCCGCAGAGCCTGGATGGCACAGCCCAGCATCCTGAGGGAGCCGCACCGTCTGCCTGTGCCTGGAAACAATAGAAAAGAAGAAGAAGAAGAATAGGACATAGGACATAGGACATAGAATAAGAATAAGAAGAAATAGCAGCAGTAAATATTATTAATAGGACAAAAAAGAACCATAAGAATAATAAGTTAGAATAATAAAAACAAGAGTACGAGGAAGAAGATTAGGAAGTAGAAGAAATAGTAGTAGAAAAGGAGAAGGAGGAGAAGAAGAAGATGAAGATGATGAAGATGATGATGAGGAAGAAATAACGGACAGTTTCCGGCAGCTGATGCCCATCTGTGAAAATGACTGCCAATATACCTTCTGCTATGCGCTCCCTGGCAGGGATGGCTGATAAAGCCACCATTCCTGTAGCTAACTTTTCAAGGTCAGTCTCTCTCTTCAAGTCTGTCTCTGCTATAACAGACCGTGGATGTCTGCAGCCTTTCTAAGGACAAGATGGGTTGACAAATACCCCAGAGCATTTCCATCAAAGCGCTCCAGCTGACATGCCAAATTCCTGCCAGTACACCTCCCACATGCTTCAGCCAAGGTGCTGGGATGGGAGCTGTGTACATGAATTCTGCAGTGACCCTCGCCTTTCAGTTAAGAAGGGAACATCATTCTTTGTCTCCTCTGCTTCTGCCACTTCTCAATCCCCTTCCATAAGGTCAATAATAAAAATTCATGAAAACTGACATTTTATTTCTCCTTTTCGATGATGGAGGCATTTTCTGAGGAATGCTGAGGAGTTTGAATTTCCTGTTTTAGACTTATCTGAGGGTTTGGTCAGGAACAGGTTCACTTTTCACTCCCACAGATCATTGCAATAACAACTGCCCCGTTTTGATCTTGCTGAGCTCCTCTCACTTAACATATTTAACCACACCAGATAGCAACAAGGAGCTTTCGCATCAAAATAAATTCTGTTGTTCTTCAACTTTCAGCAGTCCCACAGCAGAGGGGTCGTCTGAGAGAGCAGGCAAGGTACTCAGTTGTTTGATGCCTTCTGTCTCTAGAGCAGCTATGCCAAAAACCCAGCGGTATCTTTTTGGGTCTTTGAAATACTCATTTCTGAGATAGTTTAGACCCAAAATGCGTGGGGCCTCTGGACCAGTCCCAATGGGGTGCTTGTGCCATTCGTTCCCGGTTAGACTTACTTCAGCTTCCAGTTCAGTCAGCTCCTGGGATCCTCCTGTCACTCCAGAAACGGATTCTGCTCTCACATACCTTGACAGCATCAGGGTACACTGAGCACTGGTATCTACCAGAGCCGTATATCTTTGTGGGTCAGATGTCGCAGTCCATCGGATCCACACAGTCCAGTAGATCTGGTTGTCTCTTTCCTTTACCTGGCTAGAGGCAGGGCCCCCCTATTCCTGGTCATGGCATACATTGCTCTCTTCCTGTAAATATTTTTCTGAGGTTCTTTCAAGAGGATTAGTCATATCATCATTTCTGTACCGTCTGGAGTTCTGTGCACGAGAGACCGGAGCAACACTGATTCTAGATGGGCTCTTTGTGGTAGGTGTTTCTCTTATCAGTTCACGTACCTGGGCTAAGGAGGAGCTGGGTTTTCTATCCCACTTCCTCATGTCTTCTCCATGCTCCCGAAGAAAAGACCAGATGTTACCTTGTGGTGTGTATCCTCTCTCCCTGGCTGGGGGACGCCTGCTCCTAGTGGCAGAGACTCTCATCGGCTGTGCTGAGATATGGTAAATTTCTTCTTTAAGTTCTTTTTTCAGTTTCTGATGGCCTTCTTCAATCAAGCTCTGGACCTGCTCAGCCAGTCTTGTTTCCACAGACGAGTCATGGGTACGAAGTGGGGCACAGTGACAGTGTCTTCGTAAATTCTTAGTTTAATAGCCAAGACACCTACCCTGTCCTCACCTTCCCTCCATTGCAGTGTTGCCAGGTCACGTGAGTACATCTCTGGTCCAAGCCGTGCAAATCTCAACCACATCTGTGATGTGCACTGGACACCATCTGGGTTTTTAGGAAATCTCTCATCTTCTGAAAAAATGATCTCCAACACAGCCAATTCCCTCAGGCATCGGATACCTTGTTCTATTGTGTTCCACTTTCCTTGGTGCACTTGGAAGTTTTCTTTACAAAGGTATCTATCCTTCACACTTGTTAGCAGTCGCTACCAGAGGCTGAGAGGTTCTTGGGTTTTTTCGATCCCCTGTGGTCAGTGACCACATCCCGGGACAGCGATCCCAGTTGTTTGGCCTCACTTCTATCCAGAATGGTGTCATTGGCTGCAGCGTCCCAGATGCGGGGCAGCCAGGTCAGGATGGACTCGTTGGTCTGGCGGGTGAATTCCCTTCGCAGGTCACGCAGCTCACCCAGAGATAGAGAGCGAGTGGTGATTTCTGGCTCTGTCTTTTCTGCTGGGTGTGAAGGTCCTGCTGCACTCTCATCAGTCACTATGCGAACCGATTTGGTCCTGGATTTCTTCCTCTTAACAGGGGCAACTGCTACTGGTTTAGGCTGTTCTGGTTCAGTGACGGTTTGCGTGGAGATGCTGATGGCACCTTTGGTCCCCTTCTCCTCCGTGACAGTCTGCATTGATGTGGACACTGTTGCCTCACTTTTGGCTTCTTTTTCCTCCGTGACGGTCTGTGTAGATGAGGACACTGTTGCCTTGAATTTGCTTCCTTTCGCCTCTGTGACACTCTGTGAGAACACTGATACTGTTGCTCTGCTTCTTTTTCCCTCTTCTTCTTCCTTCAGAACACGCTGTATCACACCATGTATTGTTTTGATTCTAAGCATGGTGCGGGCCGTGCAGAGAAGACCAAGCAGGACTAACAGCAACATCATGCTCTCCTTGGCATGCAGAGGGTACTCCACATTTTCAAAACCTGCTGTGTCATGCCTGAAAAGCTGGAAAAAATCATTCTTTACCCCTCCCCACAGGGGCTGGGTGAGACTGTTGAGGCCCAAGATGTAGGTAGCATCCTAGACCAGAACAAGAAAACAAAACTGGGCATATATTCTGAATGATGTTCATTGCCTCAGAGTTTATCAAGCAATGGACAAAAGAGACCAAGAAAGCAATTTTAGTACCATACCCTGGTCTATGCAGGAGCATAGAGACCAGCAGATAGTGCCCCAGGTGTGGAAATATACAGAGAGATAGGCATAAGACACATGTAAGCGTGTTGTGGATCATAGCGAACAGGTGTCTTCTTCAATACTAAATTTTAATTCTGACTTTTCTCAGTGCCTCCTGCCCCACGCTGGGCACCAGAAAATGTAGTGGTTTGAAAGCAAAACAAATGAGAGGCTCTAAGTCAGAGAAACAATTTAATAGGAAGAAAGGAAAGAAAGTAAAATAAAATAGAGGCAATAATACAAAAGACCACTGACAGAGTCGGAATACAACTTGAGCAGAGTGATGGAAGCAGTCCAGATGAGGTGGTCTTCCTGAAGCAGTGATCCTGTAGAAAGACCCGGCAGCTGGGGTTCTCTGGGAATTCAGTGGGTAAGCCCCCTTCTGGTGTTCAGAATCTCATATCCAGGCTGGAATGCTTGGTTTTTCTCTCTGGGTGGAGCATCTCACAATGGGATGGTGAGTCACGTGATAAGGCCTGATGGGCCCATTAACAGGAGATGGTCCAGGAGGGGGTTATTTGTGAGTCGTGTGGCAAAGGTGCTGATGGGCCCATTAACAGAAGATAATCCAGAGTGGAGGAGGCAGGGAGCACTGCCTCATCTGGTTTTAACAGTTCGTGAAGATGGTGATAGAATATACTTCAACTCAGGACAACTAATCAGAAAATATACTGAGCTAGCTGACAGAGATCTGTTGGGTTTGGGTTTTGTTCTTGTTGCTGTTGCTTGTTTGCTTGAGGGTTTGGGGTTTTTTTCTGCAATACTTGTGAATTGAAACTTCTTTGCTGTACAGAAGGAGATGAGGTGTATCTTGTACAAGGAAGTTCCCAGAGTCTGGGCTTTGTTCCCCACTCAGATGGACAAGGCTGGACACACTGAGACCACTGGGAGGGATCTGCACTGAATGATCCGGCTCTGCAGCTGGAAGCCATAGGAACACATTCCGTAAGGGCACGGAAGTCCTCTTGCTGCGCTGTACCTGGGAGCCAAGGTAGCACATGTGGGGTGTGCAGGTACATCCATGCAAACCATCCTGGCTGTAGTTCCATACTGCAAAAACCAGGACTTAGCCTCAAGCTGAGACAGGGGGGTCACTGAGAAGTTAGACAGCCCATGTTCAAGGACTCTCAATTTGTCTCCCAATTCTTTTAACACATTTGCTCATAGTTTCAAAGATAGTTTATTGCACTCAGACTCCACAAGACTGACCACAGGCAGAAATTTATGGTAGTTGTAAGAGATCTGGGACTCCCCCTAAAACCACGCCTCACTTCCTGACACCGTTATAGTACCGTTCCTGACAACATTATGATGCTATATTCATGTTTCTCACTTTAAAATAGCGTATTTGTTTTGCTCTAAGAAAACAGAATATTGAGTGGCAATTAGTGGGTCTGTGCTTTCCCAAAACCTTGCTTTCATTTTGGATATTTGGAAAAAAAGACAATCGAAAATGATAGCACAAGTTCCACTCTTGTCTGGCATATGATGCCATAGTGAGAGTAGCCCCTCTAGGCAGCTGCCTCATGGAAGAATGGCATAAAACTGCCTGCGGATCTAAGCTGTTAACACATGTGAATGTATATTGCATTAAACTCTGCAGCCACAGAGAAAACATCCAGAAAAGTCCAAACCCTGAGTTATTAGTTTATTTGATATAAAATTACTTTTTAGGAAAAAATTACATTTGTAAAAAATTACAGTTTTAGCGTTTTCCTGTTTGCATGTGTTCATCTTACTAACTGTCCAAGAAAAGATGGTTCAGATGCTTCCGTAAAACTTGTTCTGTTTTTCTGACACCCACATTCACGAGTGTAGTAGCACATAGTTGCTGTGTGTCGCCAAGTGTAACCAGCCCACTGGTACACAGTCAGGAAGGAAAACACCTGCTAAACCTGTATAATAGATAAAGCAAAAAATTCCTTCTGTTTTGTTGCAATTCCTTTTACCTGAAGAGCTGGAGATGCACAAATTAATAGGCTTTGGACTGGTAAAATCTTGCTAATGCATCAGGCAGACTCAGTCTCAAACATACTTTTTCTATTGATCACTACAAATAAATGTGAGCTTGTAGACTTTCCTCCAACAGAGGACTACTGCAGTAAAGTCAGAAACAAGTTACCATGGTGACCTATTGCACACAGGGAAAGTAAATTTCTCTGCAGTTAGTTTTGGAGCTTCCTGTAAGGCTATGTTGTCAACAAAACACGAGTCTTGAGACCAGTGTATGCTTCTCACTTCTTCATTGTGCAATGGAGAAAGAGAAGCATGTGTAGGATGGAAGACACCAAGGCATCTCAGTGAGACAACTGCATTTTGGTGTTGTACTCAGTGAGCCGTTGGTACCAGGCAAGCTGCAGCTGGCATTCAGGGCTTAAGCATCACAAATTATGCACCTATATGCTTGTTCTTGTCTCTCCTTCCTTTGTCTCACAACAAACACAATCACAGCATCTCACATTTTGCCAAGACTGCTTTTGTTTCTTCGTGTAGCTTTCAGTATCAAATTAAGAGGACTGAAATGTTCCATCTCTATTTCCTGGCCTCCACAGTTTACTCCATGGTATGTTCCAGCCTACATATAGCTTTCCCACTCGGTACCAAAATCTGGTGCTTCATTCAGTGGGCATCTTCTTTCTTCTCTCCACATTCACAGCCAGCTCTGGTTGTGGCAAGGACATAGGGAAGTGAGAACAAGAGGCACTTCTAGTTTCTTGGTGCTCAGTGTTCCTCTCTACCCAGGTGTTCTCCTAGCGCCAGCAGAGGCAGAACAAACCCCCACACCATGCCAAGAGGTGCTCCAAGTGCAGGATGAAGCTGCTGTGTTGTTATTGCTAACAGGCAGTGCAACCCCAGTGCTGTGCTCCCAGCTGCTCACCCACACCCCCTTCCGCTCCCAGCATGGAGGGAGAGCCTGAGGGCACCCCTGGCCCTCAGCCTGCACCTGGACATGGAGCCAGTGCCCACAGCTGCCGGGCTGTGTCCGTCTGGCCCATGGCTGGTGCCCCACCCTCCAAAGCCAGGGCTCTGCAGTGTAGGGCTCAGGCTGTTGTGTGGGGCCGTGCCCAAGGCCTGACAGGGCTCTGGGCACATCAGGGGCTACAAGTCCCCAAGGCTGGGGGCTGCTCCAGGCCACTTCCAGTGGAATCAGTTGTGGAATGGGTGCTGGGGGTGGCCCTTTGGGACACAGGAGCCTTCTGTGTCAGGGCCCTTGGTGATACAGAAGGTTGTGGTGCCCAGAGGCCTTTGTGACATGGCAGGGCCCCACCCTGCCAGACGGGTGTCTAAGGGGTGTAGAACCCTGGTGTGCCCAGTGTCAGGAGAGCAGCTGTCTCAGGACAAAGCAGCTCCCGGCATCCCTCTGCGATAGCAGACGTGTGAGATGGAGGAGAACCAGGCCAGCCCCGTCTCCCAGCCAGCCAGCCCCTCTCCCAGCTGGCCACAAGAGCAACAACTTTCTGACTGGGAAGAATACAGCGAGGCAGGCCTGTGTTCCTTCGGAGGTGTTGAAGGCTACAAAGAACCATCTGACTGGGAAGAATCTATCGTCCAAGAGCTTTCTGTAGAGGAAGACTCCGTGTGCCAAGACTTCTCCAAAGGGAATGGTAACACACCATCTGTCCAGTCCAACTGGGAAGATGATAGTGACAATGAGCTCGCTCGGGACAACTGGGAACACGTGAGTGTCCAGAGCCCTGGGGTCAAGCCCTTGCTGCGGGAGGAGGATGACTGGGATGAACTGAGTGTCCTCGAGCTGTCTGAACAAGAAGACAGGCAGCAAAGACTGGGACATTTTGCAGAGGATGGGCTCCTAGTTGCTGTGCCTCGGGAGGCCTGGGTTGAGCACCAGGCATGTGAGCCATGCCCTCAAGTGCCCTTCAGTGCCTGGCCTCCCCACCGCCCAGTCCCTGCCCTGCAGAGCTGCTCCAGCTCCTCATCTTCCCAGCTGTCAGCCAAGGGTCCCCCCAAGAAGCGTCCATCCCGTGCCAGGCGCGTGCTGCGGGCGGTGATCAACCTGTTCTGCTGCCCTTGGCCCTGCATGCCCTCAGAGCCCGAGGACTGACGCCCGCTGCCAGCGCCAGCCCCGCAGAGCCTGGATGGCACAGCCCAGCATCCTGAGGGAGCCGCACCGTCTGCCTGTGCCTGGAAACAATAGAAAAGAAGAAGAAGAAGAATAGGACATAGGACATAGGACATAGAATAAGAATAAGAAGAAATAGCAGCAGTAAATATTATTAATAGGACAAAAAAGAACCATAAGAATAATAAGTTAGAATAATAAAAACAAGAGTACGAGGAAGAAGATTAGGAAGTAGAAGAAATAGTAGTAGAAAAGGAGAAGGAGGAGAAGAAGAAGATGAAGATGATGAAGATGATGATGAGGAAGAAATAACGGACAGTTTCCGGCAGCTGATGCCCATCTGTGAAAATGACTGCCAATATACCTTCTGCTATGCGCTCCCTGGCAGAGATGGCTGATAAAGCCACCATTCCTGTAGCTAACTTTTCAAGGTCAGTCTCTCTCTTCAAGTCTGTCTCTGCTATAACAGACCGTGGATGTCTGCAGCCTTTCTAAGGACAAGATGGGTTGACAAATACCCCAGAGCATTTCCATCAAAGCGCTCCAGCTGACATGCCAAATTCCTGCCAGTACACCTCCCACATGCTTCAGCCAAGGTGCTGGGATGGGAGCTGTGTACATGAATTCTGCAGTGACCCTCGCCTTTCAGTTAAGAAGGGAACATCATTCTTTGTCTCCTCTGCTTCTGCCACTTCTCAATCCCCTTCCATAAGGTCAATAATAAAAATTCATGAAAACTGACATTTTATTTCTCCTTTTCGATGATGGAGGCATTTTCTGAGGAATGCTGAGGAGTTTGAATTTCCTGTTTTAGACTTATCTGAGGGTTTGGTCAGGAACAGGTTCACTTTTCACTCCCACAGATCATTGCAATAACAACTGCCCCTTTTTGATCTTGCTGAGCTCCTCTCACTTAACATATTTAACCACACCAGATAGCAACAAGGAGCTTTCGCATCAAAATAAATTCTGTTGTTCTTCAACTTTCAGCAGTCCCACAGCAGAGGGGTCGTCTGAGAGAGCAGGCAAGGTACTCAGTTGTTTGATGCCTTCTGTCTCTAGAGCAGCTATGCCAAAAACCCAGCGGTATCTTTTTGGGTCTTTGAAATACTCATTTCTGAGATAGTTTAGACCCAAAATGCGTGGGGCCTCTGGACCAGTCCCAATGGGGTGCTTGTGCCATTCGTTCCCGGTTAGACTTACTTCAGCTTCCAGTTCAGTCAGCTCCTGGGATCCTCCTGTCACTCCAGAAACGGATTCTGCTCTCACATACCTTGACGACATCAGGGTACACTGAGCACTGGTATCAACCAGAGCCGTATATCTTTGTGGGTCAGATGTCGCAGTCCATCGGATCCACACAGTCCAGTAGATCTGGTTGTCTCTTTCCTTTACCTGGCTAGAGGCAGGGCCCCCCTATTCCTGGTCATGGCATACATTGCTCTCTTCCTGTAAATATTTTTCTGAGGTTCTTTCAAGAGGATTAGTCATATCATCATTTCTGTACCGTCTGGAGTTCTGTGCACGAGAGACCGGAGCAACACTGATTCTAGATGGGCTCTTTGTGGTAGGTGTTTCTCTTTTCAGTTCACGTACCCGGGCTGCTAAGGAGGAGCTGGGTTTTCTATCCCACTTCCTCATGTCTTCTCCATGCTCCCGAAGAAAAGACCAGATGTTACCTTGTGGTGTGTATCCTCTCTCCCTGGCTGGGGGACGCCTGCTCCTAGTGGCAGAGACTCTCATCGGCTGTGCTGAGATATGGTAAATTTCTTCTTTAAGTTCTTTTTTCAGTTTCTGATGGCCTTCTTCAATCAAGCTCTGGACCTGCTCAGCCAGTCTTGTTTCCACAGACGAGTCATGGGTACGAAGTGGGGCACAGTGACAGTGTCTTCGTAAATTCTTAGTTTAATAGCCAAGACACCTACCCTGTCCTCACCTTCCCTCCATTGCAGTGTTGCCAGGTCACGTGAGTACATCTCTGGTCCAAGCCGTGCAAATCTCAACCACATCTGTGATGTGCACTGGACACCATCTGGGTTTTTAGGAAATCTCTCATCTTCTGAAAAAATGATCTCCAACACAGCCAATTCCCTCAGGCATCGGATACCTTGTTCTATTGTGTTCCACTTTCCTTGGTGCACTTGGAAGTTTTCTTTACAAAGGTATCTATCCTTCACACTTGTTAGCAGTCGCTGCCAGAGGCTGAGAGGTTCTTGGGTTTTTTCGATCCCCTGTGGTCAGTGACCACATCCCGGGACAGCGATCCCAGTTGTTTGGCCTCACTTCTATCCAGAATGGTGTCATTGGCTGCAGCGTCCCAGATGCGGGGCAGCCAGGTCAGGATGGACTCGTTGGTCTGGCGGGTGAATTCCCTTCGCAGGTCACGCAGCTCACCCAGAGATAGAGAGCGAGTGGTGATTTCTGGCTCTGTCTTTTCTGCTGGGTGTGAAGGTCCTGCTGCACTCTCATCAGTCACTATGCGAACCGATTTGGTCCTGGATTTCTTCCTCTTAACAGGGGCAACTGCTACTGGTTTAGGCTGTTCTGGTTCAGTGACGGTTTGCGTGGAGATGCTGATGGCACCTTTGGTCCCCTTCTCCTCCGTGACAGTCTGCATTGATGTGGACACTGTTGCCTCACTTTTGGCTTCTTTTTCCTCCGTGACGGTCTGTGTAGATGAGGACACTGTTGCCTTGAATTTGCTTCCTTTCGCCTCTGTGACACTCTGTGTAGACACTGATGCTGTTGCTCTGCTTCTTTTTCCCTCTTCCTCTTCCTTCAGAACACGCTGTATCACACCATGTATTGTTTTGATTCTAAGCATTGATGCGGGCCGTGCAGAGAAGACAAAGTAGGACTAACAACAACATCATGCTGTCCTTGGCATGCAGAGGGTACTCCACATTTTCAAAACCTGCTGTGTCATGCCTGAAAAGCTGGAAAAAATCATTCTTTACCCCTCCCCACAGGGGCTGGGTGAGACTGTTGAGGCCCAAGATGTAGGTAGCATCCTAGACCAGAACAAGAAAACAAAACTGGGCATATATTCTGAATGCTGTTCATTGCCTCAGAGTTTATCAAGCAATGGACAAAAGAGACCAAGAAAGCAATTTTAGTACCATACCCTGGTCTATGCAGGAGCATAGAGACCAGCGGATAGTGCCCCAGGTGTGGAAATATACAGAGAGATAGGTATAAGACACATGTAAGCATGTTGAGGATCATAGCGAACAGGTGTCTTCTTCAATACTAAATTGTAATTCTGACTTTTCTCAGTGCCTCCTGCCCCACGCTGGGCACCAGAAAATGTAGTGGTTTGAAAGCAAAACAAATGAGAGGCTCTAAGTCAGAGAAACAATTTAATAGGAAGAAAGGAAAGAAAGTAAAATAAAATAGAGGCAATGATACAAAAGACCACTGACAGAGTCAGAATACAACTTGAGCAGAGTGATGGAAGCAGTCCAGATGAGGTGGTCTTCCTGAAGCAGTGATCCTGTAGAAAGACCCGGCAGCTGGGGTTCTTTGGGAATTCAGTGGGTAAGCCCCCTTCTGGTGTTCAGAATCTCATATCCAGGCTGGAATGCTTGGTTTTTCTCTCTGCGTGGAGCATCTCACAATGGGATGGTGAGTCACGTGATAAGGCCTGATGGGCCCATTAACAGGAGATGGTCCAGGAGGGGGTTATTTGTGAGTCTTGTGGCAAAGGTGCTGATGGGCCCATTAACAGAAGATAATCCAGAGTGGAGGAGGCAGGGAGCACTGCCTCATCTGGTTTCAACCGTTCGTGAGGATGGTGATAGAATATACTTCAACTCAGGACAACTAATCAGAAAATATACTGAGCTAGCTGACAGAGATCTGTTGGGTTTGGGTTTTGTTCTTGTTGCTGTTGCTTGTTTGCTTGAGGGTTTGGGGTTTTTTTCTGCAATACTTGTGAATTGAAACTTCTTTGCTGTACAGAAGGAGATGAGGTGTATCTTGTACAAGGAAGTTCCCAGAGTCTGGGCTTTGTTCCCCACTCAGATGGACAAGGCTGGACACACTGAGACCACTGGGAGGGATCTGCACTGAATGATCCGGCTCTGCAGCTGGAAGCCATAGGAACACATTCCGTAAGGGCACGGAAGTCCTCTTGCTGCGCTGTACCTGGGAGCCAAGGTAGCACATGTGGGGTGTGCAGGTACATCCATGCAAACCATCCTGGCTGTAGTTCCATACTGCAAAAACCAGGACTTAGCCTCAAGCTGAGACAGGGGGGTCACTGAGAAGTTAGACAGCCCATGTTCAAGGACTCTCAATTTGTCTCCCAATTCTTTTAACACATTTGCTCATAGTTTCAAAGATAGTTTATTGCACTCAGACTCCACAAGACTGACCACAGGCAGAAATTTATGGTAGTTGTAAGAGATCTGGGACTCCCCCTAAAACCACGCCTCACTTCCTGACACCGTTATAGTACCGTTCCTGACAACATTATGATGCTATATTCATGTTTCTCACTTTAAAATAGCGTATTTGTTTTGCTCTAAGAAAACAGAATATTGAGTGGCAATTAGTGGGTCTGTGCTTTCCCAAAACCTTGCTTTCATTTTGGATATTTGGAAAAAAAGACAATCGAAAATGATAGCACAAGTTCCACTCTTGTCTGGCATATGATGCCATAGTGAGAGTAGCCCCTCTAGGCAGCTGCCTCATGGAAGAATGGCATAAAACTGCCTGCGGATCTAAGCTGTTAACACATGTGAATGTATATTGCATTAAACTCTGCAGCCACAGAGAAAACATCCAGAAAAGTCCAAACCCTGAGTTATTAGTTTATTTGATATAAAATTACTTTTTAGGAAAAAATTACATTTGTAAAAAATTACAGTTTTAGCGTTTTCCTGTTTGCATGTGTTCATCTTACTAACTGTCCAAGAAAAGATGGTTCAGATGCTTCCGTAAAACTTGTTCTGTTTTTCTGACACCCACATTCACGAGTGTAGTAGCACATAGTTGCTGTGTGTCGCCAAGTGTAACCAGCCCACTGGTACACAGTCAGGAAGGAAAACACCTGCTAAACCTGTATAATAGATAAAGCAAAAAATTCCTTCTGTTTTGTTGCAATTCCTTTTACCTGAAGAGCTGGAGATGCACAAATTAATAGGCTTTGGACTGGTAAAATCTTGCTAATGCATCAGGCAGACTCAGTCTCAAACATACTTTTTCTATTGATCACTACAAATAAATGTGAGCTTGTAGACTTTCCTCCAACAGAGGACTACTGCAGTAAAGTCAGAAACAAGTTACCATGGTGACCTATTGCACACAGGGAAAGTAAATTTCTCTGCAGTTAGTTTTGGAGCTTCCTGTAAGGCTATGTTGTCAACAAAACACGAGTCTTGAGACCAGTGTATGCTTCTCACTTCTTCATTGTGCAATGGAGAAAGAGAAGCATGTGTAGGATGGAAGACACCAAGGCATCTCAGTGAGACAACTGCATTTTGGTGTTGTACTCAGTGAGCCGTTGGTACCAGGCAAGCTGCAGCTGGCATTCAGGGCTTAAGCATCACAAATTATGCACCTATATGCTTGTTCTTGTCTCTCCTTCCTTTGTCTCACAACAAACACAATCACAGCATCTCACATTTTGCCAAGACTGCTTTTGTTTCTTCGTGTAGCTTTCAGTATCAAATTAAGAGGACTGAAATGTTCCATCTCTATTTCCTGGCCTCCACAGTTTACTCCATGGTATGTTCCAGCCTACATATAGCTTTCCCACTCGGTACCAAAATCTGGTGCTTCATTCAGTGGGCATCTTCTTTCTTCTCTCCACATTCACAGCCAGCTCTGGTTGTGGCAAGGACATAGGGAAGTGAGAACAAGAGGCACTTCTAGTTTCTTGGTGCTCAGTGTTCCTCTCTACCCAGGTGTTCTCCTAGCGCCAGCAGAGGCAGAACAAACCCCCACACCATGCCAAGAGGTGCTCCAAGTGCAGGATGAAGCTGCTGTGTTGTTATTGCTAACAGGCAGTGCAACCCCAGTGCTGTGCTCCCAGCTGCTCACCCACACCCCCTTCCGCTCCCAGCATGGAGGGAGAGCCTGAGGGCACCCCTGGCCCTCAGCCTGCACCTGGACATGGAGCCAGTGCCCACAGCTGCCGGGCTGTGTCCGTCTGGCCCATGGCTGGTGCCCCACCCTCCAAAGCCAGGGCTCTGCAGTGTAGGGCTCAGGCTGTTGTGTGGGGCCGTGCCCAAGGCCTGACAGGGCTCTGGGCACATCAGGGGCTACAAGTCCCCAAGGCTGGGGGCTGCTCCAGGCCACTTCCAGTGGAATCAGTTGTGGAATGGGTGCTGGGGGTGGCCCTTTGGGACACAGGAGCCTTCTGTGTCAGGGCCCTTGGTGATACAGAAGGTTGTGGTGCCCAGAGGCCTTTGTGACATGGCAGGGCCCCACCCTGCCAGACGGGTGTCTAAGGGGTGTAGAACCCTGGTGTGCCCAGTGTCAGGAGAGCAGCTGTCTCAGGACAAAGCAGCTCCCGGCATCCCTCTGCGATAGCAGACGTGTGAGATGGAGGAGAACCAGGCCAGCCCCGTCTCCCAGCCAGCCAGCCCCTCTCCCAGCTGGCCACAAGAGCAACAACTTTCTGACTGGGAAGAATACAGCGAGGCAGGCCTGTGTTCCTTCGGAGGTGTTGAAGGCTACAAAGAACCATCTGACTGGGAAGAATCTATCGTCCAAGAGCTTTCTGTAGAGGAAGACTCCGTGTGCCAAGACTTCTCCAAAGGGAATGGTAACACACCATCTGTCCAGTCCAACTGGGAAGATGATAGTGACAATGAGCTCGCTCGGGACAACTGGGAACACGTGAGTGTCCAGAGCCCTGGGGTCAAGCCCTTGCTGCGGGAGGAGGATGACTGGGATGAACTGAGTGTCCTCGAGCTGTCTGAACAAGAAGACAGGCAGCAAAGACTGGGACATTTTGCAGAGGATGGGCTCCTAGTTGCTGTGCCTCGGGAGGCCTGGGTTGAGCACCAGGCATGTGAGCCATGCCCTCAAGTGCCCTTCAGTGCCTGGCCTCCCCACCGCCCAGTCCCTGCCCTGCAGAGCTGCTCCAGCTCCTCATCTTCCCAGCTGTCAGCCAAGGGTCCCCCCAAGAAGCGTCCATCCCGTGCCAGGCGCGTGCTGCGGGCGGTGATCAACCTGTTCTGCTGCCCTTGGCCCTGCATGCCCTCAGAGCCCGAGGACTGACGCCCGCTGCCAGCGCCAGCCCCGCAGAGCCTGGATGGCACAGCCCAGCATCCTGAGGGAGCCGCACCGTCTGCCTGTGCCTGGAAACAATAGAAAAGAAGAAGAAGAAGAATAGGACATAGGACATAGGACATAGAATAAGAATAAGAAGAAATAGCAGCAGTAAATATTATTAATAGGACAAAAAAGAACCATAAGAATAATAAGTTAGAATAATAAAAACAAGAGTACGAGGAAGAAGATTAGGAAGTAGAAGAAATAGTAGTAGAAAAGGAGAAGGAGGAGAAGAAGAAGATGAAGATGATGAAGATGATGATGAGGAAGAAATAACGGACAGTTTCCGGCAGCTGATGCCCATCTGTGAAAATGACTGCCAATATACCTTCTGCTATGCGCTCCCTGGCAGAGATGGCTGATAAAGCCACCATTCCTGTAGCTAACTTTTCAAGGTCAGTCTCTCTCTTCAAGTCTGTCTCTGCTATAACAGACCGTGGATGTCTGCAGCCTTTCTAAGGACAAGATGGGTTGACAAATACCCCAGAGCATTTCCATCAAAGCGCTCCAGCTGACATGCCAAATTCCTGCCAGTACACCTCCCACATGCTTCAGCCAAGGTGCTGGGATGGGAGCTGTGTACATGAATTCTGCAGTGACCCTCGCCTTTCAGTTAAGAAGGGAACATCATTCTTTGTCTCCTCTGCTTCTGCCACTTCTCAATCCCCTTCCATAAGGTCAATAATAAAAATTCATGAAAACTGACATTTTATTTCTCCTTTTCGATGATGGAGGCATTTTCTGAGGAATGCTGAGGAGTTTGAATTTCCTGTTTTAGACTTATCTGAGGGTTTGGTCAGGAACAGGTTCACTTTTCACTCCCACAGATCATTGCAATAACAACTGCCCCTTTTTGATCTTGCTGAGCTCCTCTCACTTAACATATTTAACCACACCAGATAGCAACAAGGAGCTTTCGCATCAAAATAAATTCTGTTGTTCTTCAACTTTCAGCAGTCCCACAGCAGAGGGGTCGTCTGAGAGAGCAGGCAAGGTACTCAGTTGTTTGATGCCTTCTGTCTCTAGAGCAGCTATGCCAAAAACCCAGCGGTATCTTTTTGGGTCTTTGAAATACTCATTTCTGAGATAGTTTAGACCCAAAATGCGTGGGGCCTCTGGACCAGTCCCAATGGGGTGCTTGTGCCATTCGTTCCCGGTTAGACTTACTTCAGCTTCCAGTTCAGTCAGCTCCTGGGATCCTCCTGTCACTCCAGAAACGGATTCTGCTCTCACATACCTTGACGACATCAGGGTACACTGAGCACTGGTATCAACCAGAGCCGTATATCTTTGTGGGTCAGATGTCGCAGTCCATCGGATCCACACAGTCCAGTAGATCTGGTTGTCTCTTTCCTTTACCTGGCTAGAGGCAGGGCCCCCCTATTCCTGGTCATGGCATACATTGCTCTCTTCCTGTAAATATTTTTCTGAGGTTCTTTCAAGAGGATTAGTCATATCATCATTTCTGTACCGTCTGGAGTTCTGTGCACGAGAGACCGGAGCAACACTGATTCTAGATGGGCTCTTTGTGGTAGGTGTTTCTCTTTTCAGTTCACGTACCCGGGCTGCTAAGGAGGAGCTGGGTTTTCTATCCCACTTCCTCATGTCTTCTCCATGCTCCCGAAGAAAAGACCAGATGTTACCTTGTGGTGTGTATCCTCTCTCCCTGGCTGGGGGACGCCTGCTCCTAGTGGCAGAGACTCTCATCGGCTGTGCTGAGATATGGTAAATTTCTTCTTTAAGTTCTTTTTTCAGTTTCTGATGGCCTTCTTCAATCAAGCTCTGGACCTGCTCAGCCAGTCTTGTTTCCACAGACGAGTCATGGGTACGAAGTGGGGCACAGTGACAGTGTCTTCGTAAATTCTTAGTTTAATAGCCAAGACACCTACCCTGTCCTCACCTTCCCTCCATTGCAGTGTTGCCAGGTCACGTGAGTACATCTCTGGTCCAAGCCGTGCAAATCTCAACCACATCTGTGATGTGCACTGGACACCATCTGGGTTTTTAGGAAATCTCTCATCTTCTGAAAAAATGATCTCCAACACAGCCAATTCCCTCAGGCATCGGATACCTTGTTCTATTGTGTTCCACTTTCCTTGGTGCACTTGGAAGTTTTCTTTACAAAGGTATCTATCCTTCACACTTGTTAGCAGTCGCTGCCAGAGGCTGAGAGGTTCTTGGGTTTTTTCGATCCCCTGTGGTCAGTGACCACATCCCGGGACAGCGATCCCAGTTGTTTGGCCTCACTTCTATCCAGAATGGTGTCATTGGCTGCAGCGTCCCAGATGCGGGGCAGCCAGGTCAGGATGGACTCGTTGGTCTGGCGGGTGAATTCCCTTCGCAGGTCACGCAGCTCACCCAGAGATAGAGAGCGAGTGGTGATTTCTGGCTCTGTCTTTTCTGCTGGGTGTGAAGGTCCTGCTGCACTCTCATCAGTCACTATGCGAACCGATTTGGTCCTGGATTTCTTCCTCTTAACAGGGGCAACTGCTACTGGTTTAGGCTGTTCTGGTTCAGTGACGGTTTGCGTGGAGATGCTGATGGCACCTTTGGTCCCCTTCTCCTCCGTGACAGTCTGCATTGATGTGGACACTGTTGCCTCACTTTTGGCTTCTTTTTCCTCCGTGACGGTCTGTGTAGATGAGGACACTGTTGCCTTGAATTTGCTTCCTTTCGCCTCTGTGACACTCTGTGTAGACACTGATGCTGTTGCTCTGCTTCTTTTTCCCTCTTCCTCTTCCTTCAGAACACGCTGTATCACACCATGTATTGTTTTGATTCTAAGCATTGATGCGGGCCGTGCAGAGAAGACAAAGTAGGACTAACAACAACATCATGCTGTCCTTGGCATGCAGAGGGTACTCCACATTTTCAAAACCTGCTGTGTCATGCCTGAAAAGCTGGAAAAAATCATTCTTTACCCCTCCCCACAGGGGCTGGGTGAGACTGTTGAGGCCCAAGATGTAGGTAGCATCCTAGACCAGAACAAGAAAACAAAACTGGGCATATATTCTGAATGCTGTTCATTGCCTCAGAGTTTATCAAGCAATGGACAAAAGAGACCAAGAAAGCAATTTTAGTACCATACCCTGGTCTATGCAGGAGCATAGAGACCAGCGGATAGTGCCCCAGGTGTGGAAATATACAGAGAGATAGGTATAAGACACATGTAAGCATGTTGAGGATCATAGCGAACAGGTGTCTTCTTCAATACTAAATTGTAATTCTGACTTTTCTCAGTGCCTCCTGCCCCACGCTGGGCACCAGAAAATGTAGTGGTTTGAAAGCAAAACAAATGAGAGGCTCTAAGTCAGAGAAACAATTTAATAGGAAGAAAGGAAAGAAAGTAAAATAAAATAGAGGCAATGATACAAAAGACCACTGACAGAGTCAGAATACAACTTGAGCAGAGTGATGGAAGCAGTCCAGATGAGGTGGTCTTCCTGAAGCAGTGATCCTGTAGAAAGACCCGGCAGCTGGGGTTCTTTGGGAATTCAGTGGGTAAGCCCCCTTCTGGTGTTCAGAATCTCATATCCAGGCTGGAATGCTTGGTTTTTCTCTCTGCGTGGAGCATCTCACAATGGGATGGTGAGTCACGTGATAAGGCCTGATGGGCCCATTAACAGGAGATGGTCCAGGAGGGGGTTATTTGTGAGTCTTGTGGCAAAGGTGCTGATGGGCCCATTAACAGAAGATAATCCAGAGTGGAGGAGGCAGGGAGCACTGCCTCATCTGGTTTCAACCGTTCGTGAGGATGGTGATAGAATATACTTCAACTCAGGACAACTAATCAGAAAATATACTGAGCTAGCTGACAGAGATCTGTTGGGTTTGGGTTTTGTTCTTGTTGCTGTTGCTTGTTTGCTTGAGGGTTTGGGGTTTTTTTCTGCAATACTTGTGAATTGAAACTTCTTTGCTGTACAGAAGGAGATGAGGTGTATCTTGTACAAGGAAGTTCCCAGAGTCTGGGCTTTGTTCCCCACTCAGATGGACAAGGCTGGACACACTGAGACCACTGGGAGGGATCTGCACTGAATGATCCGGCTCTGCAGCTGGAAGCCATAGGAACACATTCCGTAAGGGCACGGAAGTCCTCTTGCTGCGCTGTACCTGGGAGCCAAGGTAGCACATGTGGGGTGTGCAGGTACATCCATGCAAACCATCCTGGCTGTAGTTCCATACTGCAAAAACCAGGACTTAGCCTCAAGCTGAGACAGGGGGGTCACTGAGAAGTTAGACAGCCCATGTTCAAGGACTCTCAATTTGTCTCCCAATTCTTTTAACACATTTGCTCATAGTTTCAAAGATAGTTTATTGCACTCAGACTCCACAAGACTGACCACAGGCAGAAATTTATGGTAGTTGTAAGAGATCTGGGACTCCCCCTAAAACCACGCCTCACTTCCTGACACCGTTATAGTACCGTTCCTGACAACATTATGATGCTATATTCATGTTTCTCACTTTAAAATAGCGTATTTGTTTTGCTCTAAGAAAACAGAATATTGAGTGGCAATTAGTGGGTCTGTACTTTCCCAAAACCTTGCTTTCATTTTGGATATTTGGAAAAAAAGACAATCGAAAATGATAGCACAAGTTCCACTCTTGTCTGGCATATGATGCCATAGTGAGAGTAGCCCCTCTAGGCAGCTGCCTCATGGAAGAATGGCATAAAACTGCCTGCGGATCTAAGCTGTTACCACATGTGAATGTATATTGCATTAAACTCTGCAGCCACAGAGAAAACATCCAGAAAAGTCCAAACCCTGAGTTATTAGTTTATTTGATATAAAATTACTTTTTATAAAAAAATTACATTTGTAAAAAATTACAGTTTTAGCGTTTTCCTGTTTGCATGTGTTCATCTTACTAACTGTCCAAGAAAAGATGGTTCAGATGCTTCCGTAAAACTTGTTCTGTTTTTCTGAAACCCACATTCACGAGTGTAGTAGCACATAGTTGCTGTGTGTCGCCAAGTGTAACCAGCCCACTGGTACACAGTCAGGAAGGAAAACACCTGCTAAACCTGTATAATAGATAAAGCAAAAAATTCCTTCTGTTTTGTTGCAATTCCCTTTACCTGAAGAGCTGGAGATGCACAAATTAATAGGCTTTGGACTGGTAAAATCTTGCTAATGCATCAGGCAGACTCAGTCTCAAACATACTTTTTCTATTGATCACTACAAATAAATGTGAGCTTGTAGACTTTCCTCCAACAGAGGACTACTGCAGTAAAGTCAGAAACAAGTTACCATGGTGACCTATTGCACACAGGGAAAGTAAATTTCTCCGCAGTTAGTTTTGGAGCTTCCTGTAAGGCTATGTTGTCAACAAAACACGAGTCTTGAGACCAGTGTATGCTTCTCACTTCTTCATTGTGCAATGGAGAAAGAGAAGCATGTGTAGGATGGAAGACACCAAGGCATCTCAGTGAGACAACTGCATTTTGGTGTTGTACTCAGTGAGCCGTTGGTACCAGGCAAGCTGCAGCTGGCATTCAGGGCTTAAGCATCACAAATTATGCACCTATATGCTTGTTCTTGTCTCTCCTTCCTTTGTCTCACAACAAACACAATCACAGCATCTCACATTTTGCCAAGACTGCTTTTGTTTCTTCGTGTAGCTTTCAGTATCAAATTAAGAGGACTGAAATGTTCCATCTCTATTTCCTGGCCTCCACAGTTTACTCCATGGTATGTTCCAGCCTACATATAGCTTTCCCACTCGGTACCAAAATCTGGTGCTTCATTCAGTGGGCATCTTCTTTCTTCTCTCCACATTCACAGCCAGCTCTGGTTGTGGCAAGGACATAGGGAAGTGAGAACAAGAGGCACTTCTAGTTTCTTGGTGCTCAGTGTTCCTCTCTACCCAGGTGTTCTCCTAGCGCCAGCAGAGGCAGAACAAACCCCCACACCATGCCAAGAGGTGCTCCAAGTGCAGGATGAAGCTGCTGTGTTGTTATTGCTAACAGGCAGTGCAACCCCAGTGCTGTGCTCCCAGCTGCTCACCCACACCCCCTTCCGCTCCCAGCATGGAGGGAGAGCCTGAGGGCACCCCTGGCCCTCAGCCTGCACCTGGACATGGAGCCAGTGCCCACAGCTGCTGGGCTGTGTCCGTCTGGCCCATGGCTGGTGCCCCACCCTCCAAAGCCAGGGCTCTGCAGTGTAGGGCTCAGGCTGTTGTGTGGGGCCGTGCCCAAGGCCTGACAGGGCTCTGGGCACATCAGGGGCTACAAGTCCCCAAGGCTGGGGGCTGCTCCAGGCCACTTCCAGTGGAATCAGTTGTGGAATGGGTGCTGGGGGTGGCCCTTTGGGACACAGGAGCCTTCTGTGTCAGGGCCCTTGGTGATACAGAAGGTTGTGGTGCCCAGAGGCCTTTGTGACATGGCAGGGCCCCACCCTGCCAGACGGGTGTCTAAGGGGTGTAGAACCCTGGTGTGCCCAGTGTCAGGAGAGCAGCTGTCTCAGGACAAAGCAGCTCCCGGCATCCCTCTGCGATAGCAGACGTGTGAGATGGAGGAGAACCAGGCCAGCCCCGTCTCCCAGCCAGCCAGCCCCTCTCCCAGCTGGCCACAAGAGCAACAACTTTCTGACTGGGAAGAATACAGCGAGGCAGGCCTGTGTTCCTTCGGAGGTGTTGAAGGCTACAAAGAACCATCTGACTGGGAAGAATCTATCGTCCAAG
The DNA here is from genome assembly GCF_029207755.1 of Chamaea fasciata. NCBI lineage: Eukaryota > Metazoa > Chordata > Aves > Passeriformes > Sylviidae > Chamaea > Chamaea fasciata. Next base: position 98,926,294 of record NW_027094087.1, on the reverse strand, counting down.
AGCTTTCTGTAGAGGAAGACTCCGTGTGCCAAGACTTCTCCAAAGGGAATGGTAACACACCATCTGTCCAGTCCAACTGGGAAGATGATAGTGACAATGAGCTCGCTCGGGACAACTGGGAACACGTGAGTGTCCAGAGCCCTGGGGTCAAGCCCTTGCTGCGGGAGGAGGATGACTGGGATGAACTGAGTGTCCTCGAGCTGTCTGAACAAGAAGACAGGCAGCAAAGACTGGGACATTTTGCAGAGGATGGGCTCCTAGTTGCTGTGCCTCGGGAGGCCTGGGTTGAGCACCAGGCATGTGAGCCATGCCCTCAAGTGCCCTTCAGTGCCTGGCCTCCCCACCGCCCAGTCCCTGCCCTGCAGAGCTGCTCCAGCTCCTCGTCTTCCCAGCTGTCAGCCAAGGGTCCCCCCAAGAAGCGTCCATCCCGCGCCAGGCGCGTGCTGCGGGCGGTGATCAACCTGTTCTGCTGCCCTTGGCCCTGCATGCCCTCAGAGCCCGAGGACTGACGCCCGCTGCCAGCGCCAGCCCCGCAGAGCCTGGATGGCACAGCCCAGCATCCTGAGGGAGCCGCACCGTCTGCCTGTGCCTGGAAACAATAGAAAAGAAGAAGAAGAAGAATAGGACATAGGACATAGGACATAGAATAAGAATAAGAAGAAATAGCAGCAGTAAATATTATTAATAGGACAAAAAAGAACCATAAGAATAATAAGTTAGAATAATAAAAACAAGAGTACGAGGAAGAAGATTAGGAAGTAGAAGAAATAGTAGTAGAAAAGGAGAAGGAGGAGAAGAAGAAGATGAAGATGATGAAGATGATGATGAGGAAGAAATAACGGACAGTTTCCGGCAGCTGATGCCCATCTGTGAAAATGACTGCCAATATACCTTCTGCTATGCGCTCCCTGGCAGGGATGGCTGATAAAGCCACCATTCCTGTAGCTAACTTTTCAAGGTCAGTCTCTCTCTTCAAGTCTGTCTCTGCTATAACAGACCGTGGATGTCTGCAGCCTTTCTAAGGACAAGATGGGTTGACAAATACCCCAGAGCATTTCCATCAAAGCGCTCCAGCTGACATGCCAAATTCCTGCCAGTACACCTCCCACATGCTTCAGCCAAGGTGCTGGGATGGGAGCTGTGTACATGAATTCTGCAGTGACCCTCGCCTTTCAGTTAAGAAGGGAACATCATTCTTTGTCTCCTCTGCTTCTGCCACTTCTCAATCCCCTTCCATAAGGTCAATAATAAAAATTCATGAAAACTGACATTTTATTTCTCCTTTTCGATGATGGAGGCATTTTCTGAGGAATGCTGAGGAGTTTGAATTTCCTGTTTTAGACTTATCTGAGGGTTTGGTCAGGAACAGGTTCACTTTTCACTCCCACAGATCATTGCAATAACAACTGCCCCTTTTTGATCTTGCTGAGCTCCTCTCACTTAACATATTTAACCACACCAGATAGCAACAAGGAGCTTTCGCATCAAAATAAATTCTGTTGTTCTTCAACTTTCAGCAGTCCCACAGCAGAGGGGTCGTCTGAGAGAGCAGGCAAGGTACTCAGTAGTTCGATGCCTTCTGTCTCTAGAGCAGCTATGCCAAAAACCCAGCGGTATCTTTTTGGGTCTTTGAAATACTCATTTCTGAGATAGTTTAGACCCAAAATGCGTGGGGCCTCTGGACCAGTCCCAATGGGGTGCTTGTGCCATTCGTTCCCGGTTAGACTTACTTCAGCTTCCAGTTCAGTCAGCTCCTGGGATCCTCCTGTCACTCCAGAAACGGATTCTGCTCTCACATACCTTGACGACATCAGGGTACACTGAGCACTGGTATCAACCAGAGCCGTATATCTTTGTGGGTCAGATGTCGCAGTCCATCGGATCCACACAGTCCAGTAGATCTGGTTGTCTCTTTCCTTTACCTGGCTAGAGGCAGGGCCCCCCTATTCCTGGTCATGGCATACATTGCTCTCTTCCTGTAAATATTTTTCTGAGGTTCTTTCAAGAGGATTAGTCATATCATCATTTCTGTACCGTCTGGAGTTCTGTGCACGAGAGACCGGAGCAACACTGATTCTAGATGGGCTCTTTGTGGTAGGTGTTTCTCTTTTCAGTTCACGTACCCGGGCTGCTAAGGAGGAGCTGGGTTTTCTATCCCACTTCCTCATGTCTTCTCCATGCTCCCGAAGAAAAGACCAGATGTTACCTTGTGGTGTGTATCCTCTCTCCCTGGCTGGGGGACGCCTGCTCCTAGTGGCAGAGACTCTCATCGGCTGTGCTGAGATATGGTAAATTTCTTCTTTAAGTTCTTTTTTCAGTTTCTGATGGCCTTCTTCAATCAAGCTCTGGACCTGCTCAGCCAGTCTTGTTTCCACAGACGAGTCATGGGTACGAAGTGGGGCACAGTGACAGTGTCTTCGTAAATTCTTAGTTTAATAGCCAAGACACCTACCCTGTCCTCACCTTCCCTCCATTGCAGTGTTGCCAGGTCACGTGAGTACATCTCTGGTCCAAGCCGTGCAAATCTCAACCACATCTGTGATGTGCACTGGACACCATCTGGGTTTTTAGGAAATCTCTCATCTTCTGAAAAAATGATCTCCAACACAGCCAATTCCCTCAGGCATCGGATACCTTGTTCTATTGTGTTCCACTTTCCTTGGTGCACTTGGAAGTTTTCTTTACAAAGGTATCTATCCTTCACACTTGTTAGCAGTCGCTGCCAGAGGCTGAGAGGTTCTTGGGTTTTTTCGATCCCCTGTGGTCAGTGACCACATCCCGGGACAGCGATCCCAGTTGTTTGGCCTCACTTCTATCCAGAATGGTGTCATTGGCTGCAGCGTCCCAGATGCGGGGCAGCCAGGTCAGGATGGACTCGTTGGTCTGGCGGGTGAATTCCCTTCGCAGGTCACGCAGCTCACCCAGAGATAGAGAGCGAGTGGTGATTTCTGGCTCTGTCTTTTCTGCTGGGTGTGAAGGTCCTGCTGCACTCTCATCAGTCACTATGCGAACCGATTTGGTCCTGGATTTCTTCCTCTTAACAGGGGCAACTGCTACTGGTTTAGGCTGTTCTGGTTCAGTGACGGTTTGCGTGGAGATGCTGATGGCACCTTTGGTCCCCTTCTCCTCCGTGACAGTCTGCATTGATGTGGACACTGTTGCCTCACTTTTGGCTTCTTTTTCCTCCGTGACGGTCTGTGTAGATGAGGACACTGTTGCCTTGAATTTGCTTCCTTTCGCCTCTGTGACACTCTGTGTAGACACTGATGCTGTTGCTCTGCTTCTTTTTCCCTCTTCCTCTTCCTTCAGAACACGCTGTATCACACCATGTATTGTTTTGATTCTAAGCATTGGTGCGGGCCGTGCAGAGAAGACAAAGTAGGACTAACAACAACATCATGCTGTCCTTGGCATGCAGAGGGTACTCCACATTTTCAAAACCTGCTGTGTCATGCCTGAAAAGCTGGAAAAAATCATTCTTTACCCGTCCCCACAGGGGCTGGGTGAGACTGTTGAGGCCCAAGATGTAGGTAGCATCCTAGACCAGAACAAGAAAACAAAACTGGGCATATATTCTGAATGCTGTTCATTGCCTCAGAGTTTATCAAGCAATGGACAAAAGAGACCAAGAAAGCAATTTTAGTACCATACCCTGGTCTATGCAGGAGCATAGAGACCAGCAGATAGTGCCCCAGCTGTGGAAATATACAGAGAGATAGGTATAAGACACATGTAAGCATGTTGAGGATCATAGCGAACAGGTGTCTTCTTCAATACTAAATTGTAATTCTGACTTTTCTCAGTGCCTCCTGCCCCACGCTGGGCACCAGAAAATGTAGTGGTTTGAAAGCAAAACAAATGAGAGGCTCTAAGTCAGAGAAACAATTTAATAGGAAGAAAGGAAAGAAAGTAAAATAAAATAGAGGCAATGATACAAAAGACCACTGACAGAGTCAGAATACAACTTGAGCAGAGTGATGGAAGCAGTCCAGATGAGGTGGTCTTCCTGAAGCAGTGATCCTGTAGAAAGACCCGGCAGCTGGGGTTCTCTGGGAATTCAGTGGGTAAGCCCCCTTCTGGTGTTCAGAATCTCATATCCAGGCTGGAATGCTTGGTTTTTCTCTCTGCGTGGAGCATCTCACAATGGGATGGTGAGTCACGTGATAAGGCCTGATGGGCCCATTAACAGGAGATGGTCCAGGAGGGGGTTATTTGTGAGTCTTGTGGCAAAGGTGCTGATGGGCCCATTAACAGAAGGTAATCCAGAGTGGAGGAGGCAGGGAGCACTGCCTCATCTGGTTTCAACCGTTCGTGAGGATGGTGATAGAATATACTTCAACTCAGGACAACTAATCAGAAAATATACTGAGCCAGCTGACAGAGATCTGTTGGGTTTGGGTTTTGTTCTTGTTGCTGTTGCTTGTTTGCTTGAGGGTTTGGGGTTTTTTTCTGCAATACTTGTGAATTGAAACTTCTTTGCTGTACAGAAGGAGATGAGGTGTATCTTGTACAAGGAAGTTCCCAGAGTCTGGGCTTTGTTCCCCACTCAGATGGACAAGGCTGGACACACTGAGACCACTGGGAGGGATCTGCACTGAATGATCCGGCTCTGCAGCTGGAAGCCATAGGAACACATTCCGTAAGGGCACGGAAGTCCTCTTGCTGCGCTGTACCTGGGAGCCAAGGTAGCACATGTGGGGTGTGCAGGTACATCCATGCAAACCATCCTGGCTGTAGTTCCATACTGCAAAAACCAGGACTTAGCCTCAAGCTGAGACAGGGGGGTCACTGAGAAGTCAGACAGCCCATGTTCAAGGACTCTCAATTTGTCTCCCAATTCTTTTAACACATTTGCTCATAGTTTCAAAGATAGTTTATTGCACTCAGACTCCACAAGACTGACCACAGGCAGAAATTTATGGTAGTTGTAAGAGATCTGGGACTCCCCCTAAAACCACGCCTCACTTCCTGACACCGTTATAGTACCGTTCCTGACAACATTATGATGCTGTATTCATGTTTCTCACTTTAAAATAGGGTATTTGTTTTGCTCTAAGAAAACAGAATATTGAGTGGCAATTAGTGGGTCTGTGCTTTCCCAAAACCTTGCTTTCATTTTGGATATTTGGAAAAAAAGACAATCGAAAATGATAGCACAAGTTCCACTCTTGTCTGGCATATGATGCCATAGTGAGAGTAGCCCCTCTAGGCAGCTGCCTCATGGAAGAATGGCATAAAACTGCCTGCGGATCTAAGCTGTTAACACATGTGAATGTATATTGCATTAAACTCTGCAGCCACAGAGAAAACATCCAGAAAAGTCCAAACCCTGAGTTATTAGTTTATTTGATATAAAATTACTTTTTATAAAAAAATTACATTTGTAAAAAATTACAGTTTTAGCGTTTTCCTGTTTGCATGTGTTCATCTTACTAACTGTCCAAGAAAAGATGGTTCAGATGCTTCCGTAAAACTTGTTCTGTTTTTCTGAAACCCACATTCACGAGTGTAGTAGCACATAGTTGCTGTGTGTCGCCAAGTGTAACCAGCCCACTGGTACACAGTCAGGAAGGAAAACACCTGCTAAACCTGTATAATAGATAAAGCAAAAAATTCCTTCTGTTTTGTTGCAATTCCCTTTACCTGAAGAGCTGGAGATGCACAAATTAATAGGCTTTGGACTGGTAAAATCTTGCTAATGCATCAGGCAGACTCAGTCTCAAACATACTTTTTCTATTGATCACTACAAATAAATGTGAGCTTGTAGACTTTCCTCCAACAGAGGACTACTGCAGTAAAGTCAGAAACAAGTTACCATGGTGACCTATTGCACACAGGGAAAGTAAATTTCTCCGCAGTTAGTTTTGGAGCTTCCTGTAAGGCTATGTTGTCAACAAAACACGAGTCTTGAGACCAGTGTATGCTTCTCACTTCTTCATTGTGCAATGGAGAAAGAGAAGCATGTGTAGGATGGAAGACACCAAGGCATCTCAGTGAGACAACTGCATTTTGGTGTTGTACTCAGTGAGCCGTTGGTACCAGGCAAGCTGCAGCTGGCATTCAGGGCTTAAGCATCACAAATTATGCACCTATATGCTTGTTCTTGTCTCTCCTTCCTTTGTCTCACAACAAACACAATCACAGCATCTCACATTTTGCCAAGACTGCTTTTGTTTCTTCGTGTAGCTTTCAGTATCAAATTAAGAGGACTGAAATGTTCCATCTCTATTTCCTGGCCTCCACAGTTTACTCCATGGTATGTTCCAGCCTACATATAGCTTTCCCACTCGGTACCAAAATCTGGTGCTTCATTCAGTGGGCATCTTCTTTCTTCTCTCCACATTCACAGCCAGCTCTGGTTGTGGCAAGGACATAGGGAAGTGAGAACAAGAGGCACTTCTAGTTTCTTGGTGCTCAGTGTTCCTCTCTACCCAGGTGTTCTCCTAGCGCCAGCAGAGGCAGAACAAACCCCCACACCATGCCAAGAGGTGCTCCAAGTGCAGGATGAAGCTGCTGTGTTGTTATTGCTAACAGGCAGTGCAACCCCAGTGCTGTGCTCCCAGCTGCTCACCCACACCCCCTTCCGCTCCCAGCATGGAGGGAGAGCCTGAGGGCACCCCTGGCCCTCAGCCTGCACCTGGACATGGAGCCAGTGCCCACAGCTGCCGGGCTGTGTCCGTCTGGCCCATGGCTGGTGCCCCACCCTCCAAAGCCAGGGCTCTGCAGTGTAGGGCTCAGGCTGTTGTGTGGGGCCGTGCCCAAGGCCTGACAGGGCTCTGGGCACATCAGGGGCTACAAGTCCCCAAGGCTGGGGGCTGCTCCAGGCCACTTCCAGTGGAATCAGTTGTGGAATGGGTGCTGGGGGTGGCCCTTTGGGACACAGGAGCCTTCTGTGTCAGGGCCCTTGGTGATACAGAAGGTTGTGGTGCCCAGAGGCCTTTGTGACATGGCAGGGCCCCACCCTGCCAGACGGGTGTCTAAGGGGTGTAGAACCCTGGCGTGCCCAGTGTCAGGAGAGCAGCTGTCTCAGGACAAAGCAGCTCCCGGCATCCCTCTGCGACAGCAGACGTGTGAGATGGAGGAGAACCAGGCCAGCCCCGTCTCCCAGCCAGCCAGCCCCTCTCCCAGCTGGCCACAAGAGCAACAACTTTCTGACTGGGAAGAATACAGCGAGGCAGGCCTGTGTTCCTTCGGAGGTGTTGAAGGCTACAAAGAACCATCTGACTGGGAAGAATCTATCGTCCAAGAGCTTTCTGTAGAGGAAGACTCCGTGTGCCAAGACTTCTCCAAAGGGAATGGTAACACTCCATCTGTCCAGTCCAACTGGGAAGATGATAGTGACAATGAGCTCGCTCGGGACGACTGGGAACACGTGAGTGTCCAGAGCCCTGGGGTCAAGCCCTTGCTGCGGGAGGAGGATGACTGGGATGAACTGAGTGTCCTCGAGCTGTCTGAACAAGAAGACAGGCAGCAAAGACTGGGACATTTTGCAGAGGATGGGCTCCTAGTTGCTGCGCCTCGGGAGGCCTGGGTTGAGCACCAGGCATGTGAGCCATGCCCCCAAGTGCCCTTCAGTGCCTGGCCTCCCCACCGCCCAGTCCCTGCCCTGCAGAGCTGCTCCAGCTCCTCGTCTTCCCAGCTGTCAGCCAAGGGTCCCCCCAAGAAGCGTCCATCCCGCGCCAGGCGCGTGCTGCGGGCGGTGGTCAACCTCTTCTGCTGCCCTTGGCCCTGCATGCCCTCAGAGCCCGAGGACTGACGCCCGCTGCCAGCGCCAGCCCCGCAGAGCCTGGATGGCACAGCCCAGCATCCTGAGGGAGCCGCACCGTCTGCCTGTGCCTGGAAACAATAGAAAAGAAGAAGAAGAAGAATAGGACATAGGACATAGGACATAGAATAAGAATAAGAAGAAATAGCAGCAGTAAATATTATTAATAGGACAAAAAATAGCCATAAGAATAATAAGTTAGAATAATAAAAACAAGAGTACGCGTAAGAAGATTAGGAAGTAGAAGAAATAGTAGTAGAAAAGGAGAAGGAGGAGAAGAAGAAGATGAAGATGATGAAGATGATGATGAGGAAGAAATAACGGACAGTTTCCAGCTGCTGATGCCCATCTGTAAAAATGACTGCCAATATACCTTCTGCTATGCGCTCCCTGGCAGGGATGGCTGATAAAGCCACCATTCCTGTAGCTAACTTTTCAAGGTCAGTCTCTCCCTTCAAGTCTGTCTCTGCTACAACAGACCGTGGATGTCTGCAGCCTTTCTAAGGACAAGATGGGTTGACAAATACCCCAGAGCATTTCCATCGAAGCGCTCCAGCTGACATGCCAAATTCCTGCCAGTACACCTCCCACATGCTTCAGCCAAGGTGCTGGGATGGGAGCTGTGTACATGAATTCTGCAGTGACCCTCGCCTTTCAGTTAAGAAGGGAACATCATTCTTTGTCTCCTCTGCTTCTGCCACTTCTCAATCCCCTTCCATAAGGTCAATAATAAAAATTCATGAAAACTGACATTTTATTTCTCCTTTTCGATGATGGAGGCATTTTCTGAGGAATGCTGAGGAGTTTGAATTTCCTGTTTTAGACTTATCTGAGGGTTTGGTCAGGAACAGGTTCACTTTTCACTCCCACAGATCATTGCAATAACAACTGCCCCTTTTTGATCTTGCTGAGCTCCTCTCACTTAACATATTTAACCACACCAGATAGCAACAAGGAGCTTTCGCATCAAAATAAATTCTGTTGTTCTTCAACTTTCAGCAGTCCCACAGCAGAGGGGTCGTCTGAGAGAGCAGGCAAGGTACTCAGTAGTTCGATGCCTTCTGTCTCTAGAGCAGCTATGCCAAAAACCCAGCGGTATCTTTTTGGGTCTTTGAAATACTCATTTCTGAGATAGTTTAGACCCAAAATGCGTGGGGCCTCTGGACCAGTCCCAATGGGGTGCTTGTGCCATTCGTTCCCGGTTAGACTTACTTCAGCTTCCAGTTCAGTCAGCTCCTGGGATCCTCCTGTCACTCCAGAAACGGATTCTGCTCTCACATACCTTGACGACATCAGGGTACACTGAGCACTGGTATCAACCAGAGCCGTATATCTTTGTGGGTCAGATGTCGCAGTCCATCGGATCCACACAGTCCAGTAGATCTGGTTGTCTCTTTCCTTTACCTGGCTAGAGGCAGGGCCCCCCTATTCCTGGTCATGGCATACATTGCTCTCTTCCTGTAAATATTTTTCTGAGGTTCTTTCAAGAGGATTAGTCATATCATCATTTCTGTACCGTCTGGAGTTCTGTGCACGAGAGACCGGAGCAACACTGATTCTAGATGGGCTCTTTGTGGTAGGTGTTTCTCTTTTCAGTTCACGTACCCGGGCTGCTAAGGAGGAGCTGGGTTTTCTATCCCACTTCCTCATGTCTTCTCCATGCTCCCGAAGAAAAGACCAGATGTTACCTTGTGGTGTGTATCCTCTCTCCCTGGCTGGGGGACGCCTGCTCCTAGTGGCAGAGACTCTCATCGGCTGTGCTGAGATATGGTAAATTTCTTCTTTAAGTTCTTTTTTCAGTTTCTGATGGCCTTCTTCAATCAAGCTCTGGACCTGCTCAGCCAGTCTTGTTTCCACAGACGAGTCATGGGTACGAAGTGGGGCACAGTGACAGTGTCTTCGTAAATTCTTAGTTTAATAGCCAAGACACCTACCCTGTCCTCACCTTCCCTCCATTGCAGTGTTGCCAGGTCACGTGAGTACATCTCTGGTCCAAGCCGTGCAAATCTCAACCACATCTGTGATGTGCACTGGACACCATCTGGGTTTTTAGGAAATCTCTCATCTTCTGAAAAAATGATCTCCAACACAGCCAATTCCCTCAGGCATCGGATACCTTGTTCTATTGTGTTCCACTTTCCTTGGTGCACTTGGAAGTTTTCTTTACAAAGGTATCTATCCTTCACACTTGTTAGCAGTCGCTGCCAGAGGCTGAGAGGTTCTTGGGTTTTTTCGATCCCCTGTGGTCAGTGACCACATCCCGGGACAGCGATCCCAGTTGTTTGGCCTCACTTCTATCCAGAATGGTGTCATTGGCTGCAGCGTCCCAGATGCGGGGCAGCCAGGTCAGGATGGACTCGTTGGTCTGGCGGGTGAATTCCCTTCGCAGGTCACGCAGCTCACCCAGAGATAGAGAGCGAGTGGTGATTTCTGGCTCTGTCTTTTCTGCTGGGTGTGAAGGTCCTGCTGCACTCTCATCAGTCACTATGCGAACCGATTTGGTCCTGGATTTCTTCCTCTTAACAGGGGCAACTGCTACTGGTTTAGGCTGTTCTGGTTCAGTGACGGTTTGCGTGGAGATGCTGATGGCACCTTTGGTCCCCTTCTCCTCCGTGACAGTCTGCATTGATGTGGACACTGTTGCCTCACTTTTGGCTTCTTTTTCCTCCGTGACGGTCTGTGTAGATGAGGACACTGTTGCCTTGAATTTGCTTCCTTTCGCCTCTGTGACACTCTGTGTAGACACTGATGCTGTTGCTCTGCTTCTTTTTCCCTCTTCCCCTTCCTTCAGAACACGCTGTATCACACCATGTATTGTTTTGATTCTAAGCATTGGTGCGGGCCGTGCAGAGAAGACAAAGTAGGACTAACAACAACATCATGCTGTCCTTGGCATGCAGAGGGTACTCCACATTTTCAAAACCTGCTGTGTCATGCCTGAAAAGCTGGAAAAAATCATTCTTTACCCCTCCCCACAGGGGCTGGGTGAGACTGTTGAGGCCCAAGATGTAGGTAGCATCCTAGACCAGAACAAGAAAACAAAACTGGGCATATATTCTGAATGCTGTTCATTGCCTCAGAGTTTATCAAGCAATGGACAAAAGAGACCAAGAAAGCAATTTTAGTACCATACCCTGGTCTATGCAGGAGCATAGAGACCAGCAGATAGTGCCCCAGCTGTGGAAATATACAGAGAGATAGGTATAAGACACATGTAAGCATGTTGAGGATCATAGCGAACAGGTGTCTTCTTCAATACTAAATTGTAATTCTGACTTTTCTCAGTGCCTCCTGCCCCACGCTGGGCACCAGAAAATGTAGTGGTTTGAAAGCAAAACAAATGAGAGGCTCTAAGTCAGAGAAACAATTTAATAGGAAGAAAGGAAAGAAAGTAAAATAAAATAGAGGCAATGATACAAAAGACCACTGACAGAGTCAGAATACAACTTGAGCAGAGTGATGGAAGCAGTCCAGATGAGGTGGTCTTCCTGAAACAGTGATCCTGTAGAAAGACCCGGCAGCTGGGGTTCTCTGGGAATTCAGTGGGTAAGCCCCCTTCTGGTGTTCAGAATCTCATATCCAGGCTGGAATGCTTGGTTTTTCTCTCTGCGTGGAGCATCTCACAATGGGATGGTGAGTCACGTGATAAGGCCTGATGGGCCCATTAACAGGAGATGGTCCAGGAGGGGGTTATTTGTGAGTCTTGTGGCAAAGGTGCTGATGGGCCCATTAACAGAAGGTAATCCAGAGTGGAGGAGGCAGGGAGCACTGCCTCATCTGGTTTCAACCGTTCGTGAGGATGGTGATAGAATATACTTCAACTCAGGACAACTAATCAGAAAATATACTGAGCTAGCTGACAGAGATCTGTTGGGTTTGGGTTTTGTTCTTGTTGCTGTTGCTTGTTTGCTTGAGGGTTTGGGGTTTTTTTCTGCAATACTTGTGAATTGAAACTTCTTTGCTGTACAGAAGGAGATGAGGTGTATCTTGTACAAGGAAGTTCCCAGAGTCTGGGCTTTGTTCCCCACTCAGATGGACAAGGCTGGACACACTGAGACCACTGGGAGGGATCTGCACTGAATGATCCGGCTCTGCAGCTGGAAGCCATAGGAACACATTCCGTAAGGGCACGGAAGTCCTCTTGCTGCGCTGTACCTGGGAGCCAAGGTAGCACATGTGGGGTGTGCAGGTACATCCATGCAAACCATCCTGGCTGTAGTTCCATACTGCAAAAACCAGGACTTAGCCTCAAGCTGAGACAGGGGGGTCACTGAGAAGTTAGACAGCCCATGTTCAAGGACTCTCAATTTGTCTCCCAATTCTTTTAACACATTTGCTCATAGTTTCAAAGATAGTTTATTGCACTCAGACTCCACAAGACTGACCACAGGCAGAAATTTATGGTAGTTGTAAGAGATCTGGGACTCCCCCTAAAACCACGCCTCACTTCCTGACACCGTTATAGTACCGTTCCTGACAACATTATGATGCTGTATTCATGTTTCTCACTTTAAAATAGGGTATTTGTTTTGCTCTAAGAAAACAGAATATTGAGTGGCAATTAGTGGGTCTGTGCTTTCCCAAAACCTTGCTTTCATTTTGGATATTTGGAAAAAAAGACAATCGAAAATGATAGCACAAGTTCCACTCTTGTCTGGCATATGATGCCATAGTGAGAGTAGCCCCTCTAGGCAGCTGCCTCATGGAAGAATGGCATAAAACTGCCTGCGGATCTAAGCTGTTACCACATGTGAATGTATATTGCATTAAACTCTGCAGCCACAGAGAAAACATCCAGAAAAGTCCAAACCCTGAGTTATTAGTTTATTTGATATAAAATTACTTTTTATAAAAAAATTACATTTGTAAAAAATTACAGTTTTAGCGTTTTCCTGTTTGCATGTGTTCATCTTACTAACTGTCCAAGAAAAGATGGTTCAGATGCTTCCGTAAAACTTGTTCTGTTTTTCTGAAACCCACATTCACGAGTGTAGTAGCACATAGTTGCTGTGTGTCGCCAAGTGTAACCAGCCCACTGGTACACAGTCAGGAAGGAAAACACCTGCTAAACCTGTATAATAGATAAAGCAAAAAATTCCTTCTGTTTTGTTGCAATTCCCTTTACCTGAAGAGCTGGAGATGCACAAATTAATAGGCTTTGGACTGGTAAAATCTTGCTAATGCATCAGGCAGACTCAGTCTCAAACATACTTTTTCTATTGATCACTACAAATAAATGTGAGCTTGTAGACTTTCCTCCAACAGAGGACTACTGCAGTAAAGTCAGAAACAAGTTACCATGGTGACCTATTGCACACAGGGAAAGTAAATTTCTCCGCAGTTAGTTTTGGAGCTTCCTGTAAGGCTATGTTGTCAACAAAACACGAGTCTTGAGACCAGTGTATGCTTCTCACTTCTTCATTGTGCAATGGAGAAAGAGAAGCATGTGTAGGATGGAAGACACCAAGGCATCTCAGTGAGACAACTGCATTTTGGTGTTGTACTCAGTGAGCCGTTGGTACCAGGCAAGCTGCAGCTGGCATTCAGGGCTTAAGCATCACAAATTATGCACCTATATGCTTGTTCTTGTCTCTCCTTCCTTTGTCTCACAACAAACACAATCACAGCATCTCACATTTTGCCAAGACTGCTTTTGTTTCTTCGTGTAGCTTTCAGTATCAAATTAAGAGGACTGAAATGTTCCATCTCTATTTCCTGGCCTCCACAGTTTACTCCATGGTATGTTCCAGCCTACATATAGCTTTCCCACTCGGTACCAAAATCTGGTGCTTCATTCAGTGGGCATCTTCTTTCTTCTCTCCACATTCACAGCCAGCTCTGGTTGTGGCAAGGACATAGGGAAGTGAGAACAAGAGGCACTTCTAGTTTCTTGGTGCTCAGTGTTCCTCTCTACCCAGGTGTTCTCCTAGCGCCAGCAGAGGCAGAACAAACCCCCACACCATGCCAAGAGGTGCTCCAAGTGCAGGATGAAGCTGCTGTGTTGTTATTGCTAACAGGCAGTGCAACCCCAGTGCTGTGCTCCCAGCTGCTCACCCACACCCCCTTCCGCTCCCAGCATGGAGGGAGAGCCTGAGGGCACCCCTGGCCCTCAGCCTGCACCTGGACATGGAGCCAGTGCCCACAGCTGCCGGGCTGTGTCCGTCTGGCCCATGGCTGGTGCCCCACCCTCCAAAGCCAGGGCTCTGCAGTGTAGGGCTCAGGCTGTTGTGTGGGGCCGTGCCCAAGGCCTGACAGGGCTCTGGGCACATCAGGGGCTACAAGTCCCCAAGGCTGGGGGCTGCTCCAGGCCACTTCCAGTGGAATCAGTTGTGGAATGGGTGCTGGGGGTGGCCCTTTGGGACACAGGAGCCTTCTGTGTCAGGGCCCTTGGTGATACAGAAGGTTGTGGTGCCCAGAGGCCTTTGTGACATGGCAGGGCCCCACCCTGCCAGACGGGTGTCTAAGGGGTGTAGAACCCTGGTGTGCCCAGTGTCAGGAGAGCAGCTGTCTCAGGACAAAGCAGCTCCCGGCATCCCTCTGCGATAGCAGACGTGTGAGATGGAGGAGAACCAGGCCAGCCCCGTCTCCCAGCCAGCCAGCCCCTCTCCCAGCTGGCCACAAGAGCAACAACTTTCTGACTGGGAAGAATACAGCGAGGCAGGCCTGTGTTCCTTCGGAGGTGTTGAAGGCTACAAAGAACCATCTGACTGGGAAGAATCTATCGTCCAAGAGCTTTCTGTAGAGGAAGACTCCGTGGGCCAAGACTTCTCCAAAGGGAATGGTAACACTCCATCTGTCCAGTCCAACTGGGAAGATGATAGTGACAATGAGCTCGCTCGGGACGACTGGGAACACGTGAGTGTCCAGAGCCCTGGGGTCAAGCCCTTGCTGCGGGAGGAGGATGACTGGGATGAACTGAGTGTCCTCGAGCTGTCTGAACAAGAAGACAGGCAGCAAAGACTGGGACATTTTGCAGAGGATGGGCTCCTAGTTGCTGCGCCTCGGGAGGCCTGGGTTGAGCACCAGGCATGTGAGCCATGCCCCCAAGTGCCCTTCAGTGCCTGGCCTCCCCACCGCCCAGTCCCTGCCCTGCAGAGCTGCTCCAGCTCCTCGTCTTCCCAGCTGTCAGCCAAGGGTCCCCCCAAGAAGCGTCCATCCCGCGCCAGGCGCGTGCTGCGGGCGGTGATCAACCTGTTCTGCTGCCCTTGGCCCTGCATGCCCTCAGAGCCCGAGGACTGACGCCCGCTGCCAGTGTCGGCCCCGCAGAGCCTGGATGGCACAGTCCAGCGTCCTGAGGGAGCCGCACCGTCTGCCTGTGCCTGGAAACAATAGAAAAGAAGAAGAAGAAGAATAGGACATAGGACATAGGACATAGGACATAGGACATAGGACATAGAATAAGAATAAGAAGAAATAGCAGCAGTAAATATTATTAATAGGACAAAAAATAGCCATAAGAATAATAAGTTAGAATAATAAAAACAAGAGTACGCGTAAGAAGATTAGGAAGTAGAAGAAATAGTAGTAGAAAAGGAGAAGGAGGAGAAGAAGAAGATGAAGATGATGAAGATGATGATGAGGAAGAAATAACGGACAGTTTCCAGCTGCTGATGCCCATCTGTAAAAATGACTGCCAATATACCTTCTGCTATGCGCTCCCTGGCAGGGATGGCTGATAAAGCCACCATTCCTGTAGCTAACTTTTCAAGGTCAGTCTCTCCCTTCAAGTCTGTCTCTGCTACAACAGACCGTGGATGTCTGCAGCCTTTCTAAGGACAAGATGGGTTGACAAATACCCCAGAGCATTTCCATCAAAGCGCTCCAGCTGACATGCCAAATTCCTGCCAGTACACCTCCCACATGCTTCAGCCAAGGTGCTGGGATGGGAGCTGTGTACATGAATTCTGCAGTGACCCTCGCCTTTCAGTTAAGAAGGGAACATCATTCTTTGTCTCCTCTGCTTCTGCCACTTCTCAATCCCCTTCCATAAGGTCAATAATAAAAATTCATGAAAACTGACATTTTATTTCTCCTTTTCGATGATGGAGGCATTTTCTGAGGAATGCTGAGGAGTTTGAATTTCCTGTTTTAGACTTATCTGAGGGTTTGGTCAGGAACAGGTTCACTTTTCACTCCCACAGATCATTGCAATAACAACTGCCCCTTTTTGATCTTGCTGAGCTCCTCTCACTTAACATATTTAACCACACCAGATAGCAACAAGGAGCTTTCGCATCAAAATAAATTCTGTTGTTCTTCAACTTTCAGCAGTCCCACAGCAGAGGGGTCGTCTGAGAGAGCAGGCAAGGTACTCAGTAGTTCGATGCCTTCTGTCTCTAGAGCAGCTATGCCAAAAACCCAGCGGTATCTTTTTGGGTCTTTGAAATACTCATTTCTGAGATAGTTTAGACCCAAAATGCGTGGGGCCTCTGGACCAGTCCCAATGGGGTGCTTGTGCCATTCGTTCCCGGTTAGACTTACTTCAGCTTCCAGTTCAGTCAGCTCCTGGGATCCTCCTGTCACTCCAGAAACGGATTCTGCTCTCACATACCTTGACGACATCAGGGTACACTGAGCACTGGTATCAACCAGAGCCGTATATCTTTGTGGGTCAGATGTCGCAGTCCATCGGATCCACACAGTCCAGTAGATCTGGTTGTCTCTTTCCTTTACCTGGCTAGAGGCAGGGCCCCCCTATTCCTGGTCATGGCATACATTGCTCTCTTCCTGTAAATATTTTTCTGAGGTTCTTTCAAGAGGATTAGTCATATCATCATTTCTGTACCGTCTGGAGTTCTGTGCACGAGAGACCGGAGCAACACTGATTCTAGATGGGCTCTTTGTGGTAGGTGTTTCTCTTTTCAGTTCACGTACCCGGGCTGCTAAGGAGGAGCTGGGTTTTCTATCCCACTTCCTCATGTCTTCTCCATGCTCCCGAAGAAAAGACCAGATGTTACCTTGTGGTGTGTATCCTCTCTCCCTGGCTGGGGGACGCCTGCTCCTAGTGGCAGAGACTCTCATCGGCTGTGCTGAGATATGGTAAATTTCTTCTTTAAGTTCTTTTTTCAGTTTCTGATGGCCTTCTTCAATCAAGCTCTGGACCTGCTCAGCCAGTCTTGTTTCCACAGACGAGTCATGGGTACGAAGTGGGGCACAGTGACAGTGTCTTCGTAAATTCTTAGTTTAATAGCCAAGACACCTACCCTGTCCTCACCTTCCCTCCATTGCAGTGTTGCCAGGTCACGTGAGTACATCTCTGGTCCAAGCCGTGCAAATCTCAACCACATCTGTGATGTGCACTGGACACCATCTGGGTTTTTAGGAAATCTCTCATCTTCTGAAAAAATGATCTCCAACACAGCCAATTCCCTCAGGCATCGGATACCTTGTTCTATTGTGTTCCATTTTCCTTGGTGCACTTGGAAGTTTTCTTTACAAAGGTATCTATCCTTCACACTTGTTAGCAGTCGCTGCCAGAGGCTGAGAGGTTCTTGGGTTTTTTCGATCCCCTGTGGTCAGTGACCACATCCCGGGACAGCGACCCCAGTTGTTTGGCCTCACTTCTATCCAGAATGGTGTCATTGGCTGCAGCGTCCCAGATGCGGGGCAGCCAGGTCAGGATGGACTCGTTGGTCTGGCGGGTGAATTCCCTTCGCAGGTCACGCAGCTCACCCAGAGATAGAGAGCGAGTGGTGATTTCTGGCTCTGTCTTTTCTGCTGGGTGTGAAGGTCCTGCTGCACTCTCATCAGTCACTATGCGAACCGATTTGGTCCTGGATTTCTTCCTCTTAGCAGGGGCAACTGCTACTGGTTTAGGCTGTTCTGGTTCAGTGACGGTTTGCGTGGAGATGCTGATGGCACCTTTGGTCCCCTTCTCCTCCGTGACAGTCTGCATTGATGTGGACACTGTTGCCTCACTTTTGGCTTCTTTTTCCTCCGTGACGGTCTGTGTAGATGAGGACACTGTTGCCTTGAATTTGCTTCCTTTCGCCTCTGTGACACTCTGTGTAGACACTGATGCTGTTGCTCTGCTTCTTTTTCCCTCTTCCCCTTCCTTCAGAACACGCTGTATCACACCATGTATTGTTTTGATTCTAAGCATTGGTGCGGGCCGTGCAGAGAAGACAAAGTAGGACTAACAACAACATCATGCTGTCCTTGGCATGCAGAGGGTACTCCACATTTTCAAAACCTGCTGTGTCATGCCTGAAAAGCTGGAAAAAATCATTCTTTACCCCTCCCCACAGGGGCTGGGTGAGACTGTTGAGGCCCAAGATGTAGGTAGCATCCTAGACCAGAACAAGAAAACAAAACTGGGCATATATTCTGAATGCTGTTCATTGCCTCAGAGTTTATCAAGCAATGGACAAAAGAGACCAAGAAAGCAATTTTAGTACCATACCCTGGTCTATGCAGGAGCATAGAGACCAGCAGATAGTGCCCCAGCTGTGGAAATATACAGAGAGATAGGTATAAGACACATGTAAGCATGTTGAGGATCATAGCGAACAGGTGTCTTCTTCAATACTAAATTGTAATTCTGACTTTTCTCAGTGCCTCCTGCCCCACGCTGGGCACCAGAAAATGTAGTGGTTTGAAAGCAAAACAAATGAGAGGCTCTAAGTCAGAGAAACAATTTAATAGGAAGAAAGGAAAGAAAGTAAAATAAAATAGAGGCAATGATACAAAAGACCACTGACAGAGTCAGAATACAACTTGAGCAGAGTGATGGAAGCAGTCCAGATGAGGTGGTCTTCCTGAAGCAGTGATCCTGTAGAAAGACCCGGCAGCTGGGGTTCTCTGGGAATTCAGTGGGTAAGCCCCCTTCTGGTGTTCAGAATCTCATATCCAGGCTGGAATGCTTGGTTTTTCTCTCTGCGTGGAGCATCTCACAATGGGATGGTGAGTCACGTGATAAGGCCTGATGGGCCCATTAACAGGAGATGGTCCAGGAGGGGGTTATTTGTGAGTCTTGTGGCAAAGGTGCTGATGGGCCCATTAACAGAAGATAATCCAGAGTGGAGGAGGCAGGGAGCACTGCCTCATCTGGTTTCAACCGTTCGTGAGGATGGTGATAGAATATACTTCAACTCAGGACAACTAATCAGAAAATATACTGAGCTAGCTGACAGAGATCTGTTGGGTTTGGGTTTTGTTCTTGTTGCTGTTGCTTGTTTGCTTGAGGGTTTGGGGTTTTTTTCTGCAATACTTGTGAATTGAAACTTCTTTGCTGTACAGAAGGAGATGAGGTGTATCTTGTACAAGGAAGTTCCCAGAGTCTGGGCTTTGTTCCCCACTCAGATGGACAAGGCTGGACACACTGAGACCACTGGGAGGGATCTGCACTGAATGATCCGGCTCTGCAGCTGGAAGCCATAGGAACACATTCCGTAAGGGCACGGAAGTCCTCTTGCTGCGCTGTACCTGGGAGCCAAGGTAGCACATGTGGGGTGTGCAGGTACATCCATGCAAACCATCCTGGCTGTAGTTCCATACTGCAAAAACCAGGACTTAGCCTCAAGCTGAGACAGGGGGGTCACTGAGAAGTTAGACAGCCCATGTTCAAGGACTCTCAATTTGTCTCCCAATTCTTTTAACACATTTGCTCATAGTTTCAAAGATAGTTTATTGCACTCAGACTCCACAAGACTGACCACAGGCAGAAATTTATGGTAGTTGTAAGAGATCTGGGACTCCCCCTAAAACCACGCCTCACTTCCTGACACCGTTATAGTACCGTTCCTGACAACATTATGATGCTATATTCATGTTTCTCACTTTAAAATAGCGTATTTGTTTTGCTCTAAGAAAACAGAATATTGAGAGGCAATTAGTGGGTCTGTGCTTTCCCAAAACCTTGCTTTCATTTTGGATATTTGGAAAAAAAGACAATCGAAAATGATAGCACAAGTTCCACTCTTGTCTGGCATATGATGCCATAGTGAGAGTAGCCCCTCTAGGCAGCTGCCTCATGGAAGAATGGCATAAAACTGCCTGCGGATCTAAGCTGTTACCACATGTGAATGTATATTGCATTAAACTCTTCAGCCACAGAGAAAACATCCAGAAAAGTCCAAACCCTGAGTTATTAGTTTATTTGATATAAAATTACATTTTAGGAAAAAATTACATTTGTAAAAAATTACAGTTTTAGCGTTTTCCTGTTTGCATGTGTTCATCTTACTAACTGTCCAAGAAAAGATGGTTCAGATGCTTCCGTA
Source organism: Chamaea fasciata (assembly GCF_029207755.1). NCBI lineage: Eukaryota > Metazoa > Chordata > Aves > Passeriformes > Sylviidae > Chamaea > Chamaea fasciata. The sequence goes on along the minus strand of NW_027094087.1, from coordinate 98,906,307 downwards.
AAACTTGTTCTGTTTTTCTGACACCCACATTCACGAGTGTAGTAGCACATAGTTGCTGTGTGTCGCCAAGTGTAACCAGCCCACTGGTACACAGTCAGGAAGGAAAACACCTGCTAAACCTGTATAATAGATAAAGCAAAAAATTCCTTCTGTTTTGTTGCAATTCCCTTTACCTGAAGAGCTGGAGATGCACAAATTAATAGGCTTTGGACTGGTAAAATCTTGCTAATGCATCAGGCAGACTCAGTCTCAAACATACTTTTTCTATTGATCACTACAAATAAATGTGAGCTTGTAGACTTTCCTCCAACAGAGGACTACTGCAGTAAAGTCAGAAACAAGTTACCATAGTGACCTATTGCACACAGGGAAAGTAAATTTCTCCGCAGTTAGTTTTGGAGCTTCCTGTAAGGCTATGTTGTCAACAAAACACGAGTCTTGACCAGTGTATGCTTCTCACTTCTTCATTGTGCAATGGAGAAAGAGAAGCATGTGTAGGATGGAAGACACCAAGGCATCTCAGTGAGACAACTGCATTTTGGTGTGGTACTCAGTGAGCCGTTGGTACCAGGCAAGCTGCAGCTGGCATTCAGGGCTTAAGCATCACAAATTATGCACCTGTATGCTTGTTCTTGTCTCTCCTTCCTTTGTCTCACAACAAACACAATCACAGCATCTCACATTTTGCCAAGACTGCTTTTGTTTCTTCGTGTAGCTTTCAGTATCAAATTAAGAGGACTGAAATGTTCCATCTCTATTTCCTGGCCTCCACAGTTTACTCCATGGTATGTTCCAGCCTACATATAGCTTTCCCACTAGGTACCAAAATCTGGTGCTTCATTCAGTGGGCATCTTCTTTCTTCTCTCCACATTCACAGCCAGCTCTGGTTGTGGCAAGGACATAGGGAAGTGAGAACAAGAGGCACTTCTAGTTTCTTGGTGCTCAGTGTTCCTCTCTACCCAGGTGTTCTCCTAGCGCCAGCAGAGGCAGAACAAACCCCCACACCATGCCAAGAGGTGCTCCAAGTGCAGGATGAAGCTGCTGTGTTGTTATTGCTAACAGGCAGTGCAACCCCAGTGCTGTGCTCCCAGCTGCTCACCCACACCCCCTTCCGCTCCCAGCATGGAGGGAGAGCCTGAGGGCACCCCTGGCCCTCAGCCTGCACCTGGACATGGAGCCAGTGCCCACAGCTGCCGGGCTGTGTCCGTCTGGCCCATGGCTGGTGCCCCACCCTCCAAAGCCAGGGCTCTGCAGTGTAGGGCTCAGGCTGTTGTGTGGGGCCGTGCCCAAGGCCTGACAGGGCTCTGGGCACATCAGGGGCTACAAGTCCCCAAGGCTGGGGGCTGCTCCAGGCCACTTCCAGTGGAATCAGTTGTGGAATGGGTGCTGGGGGTGGCCCTTTGGGACACAGGAGCCTTCTGTGTCAGGGCCCTTGGTGATACAGAAGGTTGTGGTGCCCAGAGGCCTTTGTGACATGGCAGGGCCCCACCCTGCCAGACGGGTGTCTAAGGGGTGTAGAACCCTGGTGTGCCCAGTGTCAGGAGAGCAGCTGTCTCAGGACAAAGCAGCTCCCGGCATCCCTCTGCGATAGCAGACGTGTGAGATGGAGGAGAACCAGGCCAGCCCCGTCTCCCAGCCAGCCAGCCCCTCTCCCAGCTGGCCACAAGAGCAACAACTTTCTGACTGGGAAGAATACAGCGAGGCAGGCCTGTGTTCCTTCGGAGGTGTTAAAGGCTACAAAGAACCATCTGACTGGGAAGAATCTATCGTCCAAGAGCTTTCTGTAGAGGAAGACTCCGTGGGCCAAGACTTCTCCAAAGGGAATGGTAACACTCCATCTGTCCAGTCCAACTGGGAAGATGATAGTGACAATGAGCTCGCTCGGGACGACTGGGAACACGTGAGTGTCCAGAGCCCTGGGGTCAAGCCCTTGCTGCGGGAGGAGGATGACTGGGATGAACTGAGTGTCCTCGAGCTGTCTGAACAAGAAGACAGGCAGCAAAGACTGGGACATTTTGCAGAGGATGGGCTCCTAGTTGCTGCGCCTCAGGAGGCCTGGGTTGAGCACCAGGCATGTGAGCCATGCCCCCAAGTGCCCTTCAGTGCCTGGCCTCCCCACCGCCCAGTCCCTGCCCTGCAGAGCTGCTCCAGCTCCTCGTCTTCCCAGCTGTCAGCCAAGGGTCCCCCCAAGAAGCGTCCATCCCGCGCCAGGCGCGTGCTGCGGGCGGTGGTCAACCTCTTCTGCTGCCCTTGGCCCTGCATGCCCTCAGAGCCCGAGGACTGACGCCCGCTGCCAGCGCCAGCCCCGCAGAGCCTGGATGGCACAGCCCAGCATCCTGAGGGAGCCGCACCGTCTGCCTGTGCCTGGAAACAATAGAAAAGAAGAAGAAGAAGAATAGGACATAGGACATAGGACATAGAATAAGAATAAGAAGAAATAGCAGCAGTAAATATTATTAATAGGACAAAAAATAGCCATAAGAATAATAAGTTAGAATAATAAAAACAAGAGTACGCGTAAGAAGATTAGGAAGTAGAAGAAATAGTAGTAGAAAAGGAGAAGGAGGAGAAGAAGAAGATGAAGATGATGAAGATGATGATGAGGAAGAAATAACGGACAGTTTCCAGCTGCTGATGCCCATCTGTAAAAATGACTGCCAATATACCTTCTGCTATGCGCTCCCTGGCAGGGATGGCTGATAAAGCCACCATTCCTGTAGCTAACTTTTCAAGGTCAGTCTCTCCCTTCAAGTCTGTCTCTGCTACAACAGACCGTGGATGTCTGCAGCCTTTCTAAGGACAAGATGGGTTGACAAATACCCCAGAGCATTTCCATCGAAGCGCTCCAGCTGACATGCCAAATTCCTGCCAGTACACCTCCCACATGCTTCAGCCAAGGTGCTGGGATGGGAGCTGTGTACATGAATTCTGCAGTGACCCTCGCCTTTCAGTTAAGAAGGGAACATCATTCTTTGTCTCCTCTGCTTCTGCCACTTCTCAATCCCCTTCCATAAGGTCAATAATAAAAATTCATGAAAACTGACATTTTATTTCTCCTTTTCGATGATGGAGGCATTTTCTGAGGAATGCTGAGGAGTTTGAATTTCCTGTTTTAGACTTATCTGAGGGTTTGGTCAGGAACAGGTTCACTTTTCACTCCCACAGATCATTGCAATAACAACTGCCCCTTTTTGATCTTGCTGAGCTCCTCTCACTTAACATATTTAACCACACCAGATAGCAACAAGGAGCTTTCGCATCAAAATAAATTCTGTTGTTCTTCAACTTTCAGCAGTCCCACAGCAGAGGGGTCGTCTGAGAGAGCAGGCAAGGTACTCAGTAGTTCGATGCCTTCTGTCTCTAGAGCAGCTATGCCAAAAACCCAGCGGTATCTTTTTGGGTCTTTGAAATACTCATTTCTGAGATAGTTTAGACCCAAAATGCGTGGGGCCTCTGGACCAGTCCCAATGGGGTGCTTGTGCCATTCGTTCCCGGTTAGACTTACTTCAGCTTCCAGTTCAGTCAGCTCCTGGGATCCTCCTGTCACTCCAGAAACGGATTCTGCTCTCACATACCTTGACGACATCAGGGTACACTGAGCACTGGTATCAACCAGAGCCGTATATCTTTGTGGGTCAGATGTCGCAGTCCATCGGATCCACACAGTCCAGTAGATCTGGTTGTCTCTTTCCTTTACCTGGCTAGAGGCAGGGCCCCCCTATTCCTGGTCATGGCATACATTGCTCTCTTCCTGTAAATATTTTTCTGAGGTTCTTTCAAGAGGATTAGTCATATCATCATTTCTGTACCGTCTGGAGTTCTGTGCACGAGAGACCGGAGCAACACTGATTCTAGATGGGCTCTTTGTGGTAGGTGTTTCTCTTTTCAGTTCACGTACCCGGGCTGCTAAGGAGGAGCTGGGTTTTCTATCCCACTTCCTCATGTCTTCTCCATGCTCCCGAAGAAAAGACCAGATGTTACCTTGTGGTGTGTATCCTCTCTCCCTGGCTGGGGGACGCCTGCTCCTAGTGGCAGAGACTCTCATCGGCTGTGCTGAGATATGGTAAATTTCTTCTTTAAGTTCTTTTTTCAGTTTCTGATGGCCTTCTTCAATCAAGCTCTGGACCTGCTCAGCCAGTCTTGTTTCCACAGACGAGTCATGGGTACGAAGTGGGGCACAGTGACAGTGTCTTCGTAAATTCTTAGTTTAATAGCCAAGACACCTACCCTGTCCTCACCTTCCCTCCATTGCAGTGTTGCCAGGTCACGTGAGTACATCTCTGGTCCAAGCCGTGCAAATCTCAACCACATCTGTGATGTGCACTGGACACCATCTGGGTTTTTAGGAAATCTCTCATCTTCTGAAAAAATGATCTCCAACACAGCCAATTCCCTCAGGCATCGGATACCTTGTTCTATTGTGTTCCACTTTCCTTGGTGCACTTGGAAGTTTTCTTTACAAAGGTATCTATCCTTCACACTTGTTAGCAGTCGCTGCCAGAGGCTGAGAGGTTCTTGGGTTTTTTCGATCCCCTGTGGTCAGTGACCACATCCCGGGACAGCGATCCCAGTTGTTTGGCCTCACTTCTATCCAGAATGGTGTCATTGGCTGCAGCGTCCCAGATGCGGGGCAGCCAGGTCAGGATGGACTCGTTGGTCTGGCGGGTGAATTCCCTTCGCAGGTCACGCAGCTCACCCAGAGATAGAGAGCGAGTGGTGATTTCTGGCTCTGTCTTTTCTGCTGGGTGTGAAGGTCCTGCTGCACTCTCATCAGTCACTATGCGAACCGATTTGGTCCTGGATTTCTTCCTCTTAACAGGGGCAACTGCTACTGGTTTAGGCTGTTCTGGTTCAGTGACGGTTTGCGTGGAGATGCTGATGGCACCTTTGGTCCCCTTCTCCTCCGTGACAGTCTGCATTGATGTGGACACTGTTGCCTCACTTTTGGCTTCTTTTTCCTCCGTGACGGTCTGTGTAGATGAGGACACTGTTGCCTTGAATTTGCTTCCTTTCGCCTCTGTGACACTCTGTGTAGACACTGATGCTGTTGCTCTGCTTCTTTTTCCCTCTTCCCCTTCCTTCAGAACACGCTGTATCACACCATGTATTGTTTTGATTCTAAGCATTGGTGCGGGCCGTGCAGAGAAGACAAAGTAGGACTAACAACAACATCATGCTGTCCTTGGCATGCAGAGGGTACTCCACATTTTCAAAACCTGCTGTGTCATGCCTGAAAAGCTGGAAAAAATCATTCTTTACCCCTCCCCACAGGGGCTGGGTGAGACTGTTGAGGCCCAAGATGTAGGTAGCATCCTAGACCAGAACAAGAAAACAAAACTGGGCATATATTCTGAATGCTGTTCATTGCCTCAGAGTTTATCAAGCAATGGACAAAAGAGACCAAGAAAGCAATTTTAGTACCATACCCTGGTCTATGCAGGAGCATAGAGACCAGCAGATAGTGCCCCAGCTGTGGAAATATACAGAGAGATAGGTATAAGACACATGTAAGCATGTTGAGGATCATAGCGAACAGGTGTCTTCTTCAATACTAAATTGTAATTCTGACTTTTCTCAGTGCCTCCTGCCCCACGCTGGGCACCAGAAAATGTAGTGGTTTGAAAGCAAAACAAATGAGAGGCTCTAAGTCAGAGAAACAATTTAATAGGAAGAAAGGAAAGAAAGTAAAATAAAATAGAGGCAATGATACAAAAGACCACTGACAGAGTCAGAATACAACTTGAGCAGAGTGATGGAAGCAGTCCAGATCAGGTGGTCTTCCTGAAGCAGTGATCCTGTAGAAAGACCCGGCAGCTGGGGTTCTCTGGGAATTCAGTGGGTAAGCCCCCTTCTGGTGTTCAGAATCTCATATCCAGGCTGGAATGCTTGGTTTTTCTCTCTGCGTGGAGCATCTCACAATGGGATGGTGAGTCACGTGATAAGGCCTGATGGGCCCATTAACAGGAGATGGTCCAGGAGGGGGTTATTTGTGAGTCTTGTGGCAAAGGTGCTGATGGGCCCATTAACAGAAGGTAATCCAGAGTGGAGGAGGCAGGGAGCACTGCCTCATCTGGTTTCAACCGTTCGTGAGGATGGTGATAGAATATACTTCAACTCAGGACAACTAATCAGAAAATATACTGAGCTAGCTGACAGAGATCTGTTGGGTTTGGGTTTTGTTCTTGTTGCTGTTGCTTGTTTGCTTGAGGGTTTGGGGTTTTTTTCTGCAATACTTGTGAATTGAAACTTCTTTGCTGTACAGAAGGAGATGAGGTGTATCTTGTACAAGGAAGTTCCCAGAGTCTGGGCTTTGTTCCCCACTCAGATGGACAAGGCTGGACACACTGAGACCACTGGGAGGGATCTGCACTGAATGATCCGGCTCTGCAGCTGGAAGCCATAGGAACACATTCCGTAAGGGCACGGAAGTCCTCTTGCTGCGCTGTACCTGGGAGCCAAGGTAGCACATGTGGGGTGTGCAGGTACATCCATGCAAACCATCCTGGCTGTAGTTCCATACTGCAAAAACCAGGACTTAGCCTCAAGCTGAGACAGGGGGGTCACTGAGAAGTCAGACAGCCCATGTTCAAGGACTCTCAATTTGTCTCCCAATTCTTTTAACACATTTGCTCATAGTTTCAAAGATAGTTTATTGCACTCAGACTCCACAAGACTGACCACAGGCAGAAATTTATGGTAGTTGTAAGAGATCTGGGACTCCCCCTAAAACCACGCCTCACTTCCTGACACCGTTATAGTACCGTTCCTGACAACATTATGATGCTGTATTCATGTTTCTCACTTTAAAATAGGGTATTTGTTTTGCTCTAAGAAAACAGAATATTGAGTGGCAATTAGTGGGTCTGTGCTTTCCCAAAACCTTGCTTTCATTTTGGATATTTGGAAAAAAAGACAATCGAAAATGATAGCACAAGTTCCACTCTTGTCTGGCATATGATGCCATAGTGAGAGTAGCCCCTCTAGGCAGCTGCCTCATGGAAGAATGGCATAAAACTGCCTGCGGATCTAAGCTGTTACCACATGTGAATGTATATTGCATTAAACTCTGCAGCCACAGAGAAAACATCCAGAAAAGTCCAAACCCTGAGTTATTAGTTTATTTGATATAAAATTACTTTTTATAAAAAAATTACATTTGTAAAAAATTACAGTTTTAGCGTTTTCCTGTTTGCATGTGTTCATCTTACTAACTGTCCAAGAAAAGATGGTTCAGATGCTTCCGTAAAACTTGTTCTGTTTTTCTGAAACCCACATTCACGAGTGTAGTAGCACATAGTTGCTGTGTGTCGCCAAGTGTAACCAGCCCACTGGTACACAGTCAGGAAGGAAAACACCTGCTAAACCTGTATAATAGATAAAGCAAAAAATTCCTTCTGTTTTGTTGCAATTCCCTTTACCTGAAGAGCTGGAGATGCACAAATTAATAGGCTTTGGACTGGTAAAATCTTGCTAATGCATCAGGCAGACTCAGTCTCAAACATACTTTTTCTATTGATCACTACAAATAAATGTGAGCTTGTAGACTTTCCTCCAACAGAGGACTACTGCAGTAAAGTCAGAAACAAGTTACCATGGTGACCTATTGCACACAGGGAAAGTAAATTTCTCCGCAGTTAGTTTTGGAGCTTCCTGTAAGGCTATGTTGTCAACAAAACACGAGTCTTGAGACCAGTGTATGCTTCTCACTTCTTCATTGTGCAATGGAGAAAGAGAAGCATGTGTAGGATGGAAGACACCAAGGCATCTCAGTGAGACAACTGCATTTTGGTGTTGTACTCAGTGAGCCGTTGGTACCAGGCAAGCTGCAGCTGGCATTCAGGGCTTAAGCATCACAAATTATGCACCTATATGCTTGTTCTTGTCTCTCCTTCCTTTGTCTCACAACAAACACAATCACAGCATCTCACATTTTGCCAAGACTGCTTTTGTTTCTTCGTGTAGCTTTCAGTATCAAATTAAGAGGACTGAAATGTTCCATCTCTATTTCCTGGCCTCCACAGTTTACTCCATGGTATGTTCCAGCCTACATATAGCTTTCCCACTCGGTACCAAAATCTGGTGCTTCATTCAGTGGGCATCTTCTTTCTTCTCTCCACATTCACAGCCAGCTCTGGTTGTGGCAAGGACATAGGGAAGTGAGAACAAGAGGCACTTCTAGTTTCTTGGTGCTCAGTGTTCCTCTCTACCCAGGTGTTCTCCTAGCGCCAGCAGAGGCAGAACAAACCCCCACACCATGCCAAGAGGTGCTCCAAGTGCAGGATGAAGCTGCTGTGTTGTTATTGCTAACAGGCAGTGCAACCCCAGTGCTGTGCTCCCAGCTGCTCACCCACACCCCCTTCCGCTCCCAGCATGGAGGGAGAGCCTGAGGGCACCCCTGGCCCTCAGCCTGCACCTGGACATGGAGCCAGTGCCCACAGCTGCCGGGCTGTGTCCGTCTGGCCCATGGCTGGTGCCCCACCCTCCAAAGCCAGGGCTCTGCAGTGTAGGGCTCAGGCTGTTGTGTGGGGCCGTGCCCAAGGCCTGACAGGGCTCTGGGCACATCAGGGGCTACAAGTCCCCAAGGCTGGGGGCTGCTCCAGGCCACTTCCAGTGGAATCAGTTGTGGAATGGGTGCTGGGGGTGGCCCTTTGGGACACAGGAGCCTTCTGTGTCAGGGCCCTTGGTGATACAGAAGGTTGTGGTGCCCAGAGGCCTTTGTGACATGGCAGGGCCCCACCCTGCCAGACGGGTGTCTAAGGGGTGTAGAACCCTGGTGTGCCCAGTGTCAGGAGAGCAGCTGTCTCAGGACAAAGCAGCTCCCGGCATCCCTCTGCGATAGCAGACGTGTGAGATGGAGGAGAACCAGGCCAGCCCCGTCTCCCAGCCAGCCAGCCCCTCTCCCAGCTGGCCACAAGAGCAACAACTTTCTGACTGGGAAGAATACAGCGAGGCAGGCCTGTGTTCCTTCGGAGGTGTTGAAGGCTACAAAGAACCATCTGACTGGGAAGAATCTATCGTCCAAGAGCTTTCTGTAGAGGAAGACTCCGTGGGCCAAGACTTCTCCAAAGGGAATGGTAACACTCCATCTGTCCAGTCCAACTGGGAAGATGATAGTGACAATGAGCTCGCTCGGGACGACTGGGAACACGTGAGTGTCCAGAGCCCTGGGGTCAAGCCCTTGCTGCGGGAGGAGGATGACTGGGATGAACTGAGTGTCCTCGAGCTGTCTGAACAAGAAGACAGGCAGCAAAGACTGGGACATTTTGCAGAGGATGGGCTCCTAGTTGCTGCGCCTCGGGAGGCCTGGGTTGAGCACCAGGCATGTGAGCCATGCCCCCAAGTGCCCTTCAGTGCCTGGCCTCCCCACCGCCCAGTCCCTGCCCTGCAGAGCTGCTCCAGCTCCTCGTCTTCCCAGCTGTCAGCCAAGGGTCCCCCCAAGAAGCGTCCATCCCGCGCCAGGCGCGTGCTGCGGGCGGTGATCAACCTGTTCTGCTGCCCTTGGCCCTGCATGCCCTCAGAGCCCGAGGACTGACGCCCGCTGCCAGTGTCGGCCCCGCAGAGCCTGGATGGCACAGTCCAGCGTCCTGAGGGAGCCGCACCGTCTGCCTGTGCCTGGAAACAATAGAAAAGAAGAAGAAGAAGAATAGGACATAGGACATAGGACATAGGACATAGGACATAGAATAAGAATAAGAAGAAATAGCAGCAGTAAATATTATTAATAGGACAAAAAATAGCCATAAGAATAATAAGTTAGAATAATAAAAACAAGAGTACGCGTAAGAAGATTAGGAAGTAGAAGAAATAGTAGTAGAAAAGGAGAAGGAGGAGAAGAAGAAGATGAAGATGATGAAGATGATGATGAGGAAGAAATAACGGACAGTTTCCGGCAGCTGATGCCCATCTGTGAAAATGACTGCCAATATACCTTCTGCTATGCGCTCCCTGGCAGGGATGGCTGATAAAGCCACCATTCCTGTAGCTAACTTTTCAAGGTCAGTCTCTCCCTTCAAGTCTGTCTCTGCTACAACAGACCGTGGATGTCTGCAGCCTTTCTAAGGACAAGATGGGTTGACAAATACCCCAGAGCATTTCCATCAAAGCGCTCCAGCTGACATGCCAAATTCCTGCCAGTACACCTCCCACATGCTTCAGCCAAGGTGCTGGGATGGGAGCTGTGTACATGAATTCTGCAGTGACCCTCGCCTTTCAGTTAAGAAGGGAACATCATTCTTTGTCTCCTCTGCTTCTGCCACTTCTCAATCCCCTTCCATAAGGTCAATAATAAAAATTCATGAAAACTGACATTTTATTTCTCCTTTTCGATGATGGAGGCATTTTCTGAGGAATGCTGAGGAGTTTGAATTTCCTGTTTTAGACTTATCTGAGGGTTTGGTCAGGAACAGGTTCACTTTTCACTCCCACAGATCATTGCAATAACAACTGCCCCTTTTTGATCTTGCTGAGCTCCTCTCACTTAACATATTTAACCACACCAGATAGCAACAAGGAGCTTTCGCATCAAAATAAATTCTGTTGTTCTTCAACTTTCAGCAGTCCCACAGCAGAGGGGTCGTCTGAGAGAGCAGGCAAGGTACTCAGTAGTTCGATGCCTTCTGTCTCTAGAGCAGCTATGCCAAAAACCCAGCGGTATCTTTTTGGGTCTTTGAAATACTCATTTCTGAGATAGTTTAGACCCAAAATGCGTGGGGCCTCTGGACCAGTCCCAATGGGGTGCTTGTGCCATTCGTTCCCGGTTAGACTTACTTCAGCTTCCAGTTCAGTCAGCTCCTGGGATCCTCCTGTCACTCCAGAAACGGATTCTGCTCTCACATACCTTGACGACATCAGGGTACACTGAGCACTGGTATCAACCAGAGCCGTATATCTTTGTGGGTCAGATGTCGCAGTCCATCGGATCCACACAGTCCAGTAGATCTGGTTGTCTCTTTCCTTTACCTGGCTAGAGGCAGGGCCCCCCTATTCCTGGTCATGGCATACATTGCTCTCTTCCTGTAAATATTTTTCTGAGGTTCTTTCAAGAGGATTAGTCATATCATCATTTCTGTACCGTCTGGAGTTCTGTGCACGAGAGACCGGAGCAACACTGATTCTAGATGGGCTCTTTGTGGTAGGTGTTTCTCTTTTCAGTTCACGTACCCGGGCTGCTAAGGAGGAGCTGGGTTTTCTATCCCACTTCCTCATGTCTTCTCCATGCTCCCGAAGAAAAGACCAGATGTTACCTTGTGGTGTGTATCCTCTCTCCCTGGCTGGGGGACGCCTGCTCCTAGTGGCAGAGACTCTCATCGGCTGTGCTGAGATATGGTAAATTTCTTCTTTAAGTTCTTTTTTCAGTTTCTGATGGCCTTCTTCAATCAAGCTCTGGACCTGCTCAGCCAGTCTTGTTTCCACAGACGAGTCATGGGTACGAAGTGGGGCACAGTGACAGTGTCTTCGTAAATTCTTAGTTTAATAGCCAAGACACCTACCCTGTCCTCACCTTCCCTCCATTGCAGTGTTGCCAGGTCACGTGAGTACATCTCTGGTCCAAGCCGTGCAAATCTCAACCACATCTGTGATGTGCACTGGACACCATCTGGGTTTTTAGGAAATCTCTCATCTTCTGAAAAAATGATCTCCAACACAGCCAATTCCCTCAGGCATCGGATACCTTGTTCTATTGTGTTCCACTTTCCTTGGTGCACTTGGAAGTTTTCTTTACAAAGGTATCTATCCTTCACACTTGTTAGCAGTCGCTGCCAGAGGCTGAGAGGTTCTTGGGTTTTTTCGATCCCCTGTGGTCAGTGACCACATCCCGGGACAGCGATCCCAGTTGTTTGGCCTCACTTCTATCCAGAATGGTGTCATTGGCTGCAGCGTCCCAGATGCGGGGCAGCCAGGTCAGGATGGACTCGTTGGTCTGGCGGGTGAATTCCCTTCGCAGGTCACGCAGCTCACCCAGAGATAGAGAGCGAGTGGTGATTTCTGGCTCTGTCTTTTCTGCTGGGTGTGAAGGTCCTGCTGCACTCTCATCAGTCACTATGCGAACCGATTTGGTCCTGGATTTCTTCCTCTTAACAGGGGCAACTGCTACTGGTTTAGGCTGTTCTGGTTCAGTGACGGTTTGCGTGGAGATGCTGATGGCACCTTTGGTCCCCTTCTCCTCCGTGACAGTCTGCATTGATGTGGACACTGTTGCCTCACTTTTGGCTTCTTTTTCCTCCGTGACGGTCTGTGTAGATGAGGACACTGTTGCCTTGAATTTGCTTCCTTTCGCCTCTGTGACACTCTGTGTAGACACTGATGCTGTTGCTCTGCTTCTTTTTCCCTCTTCCCCTTCCTTCAGAACACGCTGTATCACACCATGTATTGTTTTGATTCTAAGCATTGGTGCGGGCCGTGCAGAGAAGACAAAGTAGGACTAACAACAACATCATGCTGTCCTTGGCATGCAGAGGGTACTCCACATTTTCAAAACCTGCTGTGTCATGCCTGAAAAGCTGGAAAAAATCATTCTTTACCCGTCCCCACAGGGGCTGGGTGAGACTGTTGAGGCCCAAGATGTAGGTAGCATCCTAGACCAGAACAAGAAAACAAAACTGGGCATATATTCTGAATGCTGTTCATTGCCTCAGAGTTTATCAAGCAATGGACAAAAGAGACCAAGAAAGCAATTTTAGTACCATACCCTGGTCTATGCAGGAGCATAGAGACCAGCAGATAGTGCCCCAGCTGTGGAAATATACAGAGAGATAGGTATAAGACACATGTAAGCATGTTGAGGATCATAGCGAACAGGTGTCTTCTTCAATACTAAATTGTAATTCTGACTTTTCTCAGTGCCTCCTGCCCCACGCTGGGCACCAGAAAATGTAGTGGTTTGAAAGCAAAACAAATGAGAGGCTCTAAGTCAGAGAAACAATTTAATAGGAAGAAAGGAAAGAAAGTAAAATAAAATAGAGGCAATGATACAAAAGACCACTGACAGAGTCAGAATACAACTTGAGCAGAGTGATGGAAGCAGTCCAGATGAGGTGGTCTTCCTGAAGCAGTGATCCTGTAGAAAGACCCGGCAGCTGGGGTTCTCTGGGAATTCAGTGGGTAAGCCCCCTTCTGGTGTTCAGAATCTCATATCCAGGCTGGAATGCTTGGTTTTTCTCTCTGCGTGGAGCATCTCACAATGGGATGGTGAGTCACGTGATAAGGCCTGATGGGCCCATTAACAGGAGATGGTCCAGGAGGGGGTTATTTGTGAGTCTTGTGGCAAAGGTGCTGATGGGCCCATTAACAGAAGGTAATCCAGAGTGGAGGAGGCAGGGAGCACTGCCTCATCTGGTTTCAACCGTTCGTGAGGATGGTGATAGAATATACTTCAACTCAGGACAACTAATCAGAAAATATACTGAGCTAGCTGACAGAGATCTGTTGGGTTTGGGTTTTGTTCTTGTTGCTGTTGCTTGTTTGCTTGAGGGTTTGGGGTTTTTTTCTGCAATACTTGTGAATTGAAACTTCTTTGCTGTACAGAAGGAGATGAGGTGTATCTTGTACAAGGAAGTTCCCAGAGTCTGGGCTTTGTTCCCCACTCAGATGGACAAGGCTGGACACACTGAGACCACTGGGAGGGATCTGCACTGAATGATCCGGCTCTGCAGCTGGAAGCCATAGGAACACATTCCGTAAGGGCACGGAAGTCCTCTTGCTGCGCTGTACCTGGGAGCCAAGGTAGCACATGTGGGGTGTGCAGGTACATCCATGCAAACCATCCTGGCTGTAGTTCCATACTGCAAAAACCAGGACTTAGCCTCAAGCTGAGACAGGGGGGTCACTGAGAAGTCAGACAGCCCATGTTCAAGGACTCTCAATTTGTCTCCCAATTCTTTTAACACATTTGCTCATAGTTTCAAAGATAGTTTATTGCACTCAGACTCCACAAGACTGACCACAGGCAGAAATTTATGGTAGTTGTAAGAGATCTGGGACTCCCCCTAAAACCACGCCTCACTTCCTGACACCGTTATAGTACCGTTCCTGACAACATTATGATGCTGTATTCATGTTTCTCACTTTAAAATAGGGTATTTGTTTTGCTCTAAGAAAACAGAATATTGAGTGGCAATTAGTGGGTCTGTGCTTTCCCAAAACCTTGCTTTCATTTTGGATATTTGGAAAAAAAGACAATCGAAAATGATAGCACAAGTTCCACTCTTGTCTGGCATATGATGCCATAGTGAGAGTAGCCCCTCTAGGCAGCTGCCTCATGGAAGAATGGCATAAAACTGCCTGCGGATCTAAGCTGTTAACACATGTGAATGTATATTGCATTAAACTCTGCAGCCACAGAGAAAACATCCAGAAAAGTCCAAACCCTGAGTTATTAGTTTATTTGATATAAAATTACTTTTTATAAAAAAATTACATTTGTAAAAAATTACAGTTTTAGCGTTTTCCTGTTTGCATGTGTTCATCTTACTAACTGTCCAAGAAAAGATGGTTCAGATGCTTCCGTAAAACTTGTTCTGTTTTTCTGAAACCCACATTCACGAGTGTAGTAGCACATAGTTGCTGTGTGTCGCCAAGTGTAACCAGCCCACTGGTACACAGTCAGGAAGGAAAACACCTGCTAAACCTGTATAATAGATAAAGCAAAAAATTCCTTCTGTTTTGTTGCAATTCCCTTTACCTGAAGAGCTGGAGATGCACAAATTAATAGGCTTTGGACTGGTAAAATCTTGCTAATGCATCAGGCAGACTCAGTCTCAAACATACTTTTTCTATTGATCACTACAAATAAATGTGAGCTTGTAGACTTTCCTCCAACAGAGGACTACTGCAGTAAAGTCAGAAACAAGTTACCATGGTGACCTATTGCACACAGGGAAAGTAAATTTCTCCGCAGTTAGTTTTGGAGCTTCCTGTAAGGCTATGTTGTCAACAAAACACGAGTCTTGAGACCAGTGTATGCTTCTCACTTCTTCATTGTGCAATGGAGAAAGAGAAGCATGTGTAGGATGGAAGACACCAAGGCATCTCAGTGAGACAACTGCATTTTGGTGTTGTACTCAGTGAGCCGTTGGTACCAGGCAAGCTGCAGCTGGCATTCAGGGCTTAAGCATCACAAATTATGCACCTATATGCTTGTTCTTGTCTCTCCTTCCTTTGTCTCACAACAAACACAATCACAGCATCTCACATTTTGCCAAGACTGCTTTTGTTTCTTCGTGTAGCTTTCAGTATCAAATTAAGAGGACTGAAATGTTCCATCTCTATTTCCTGGCCTCCACAGTTTACTCCATGGTATGTTCCAGCCTACATATAGCTTTCCCACTCGGTACCAAAATCTGGTGCTTCATTCAGTGGGCATCTTCTTTCTTCTCTCCACATTCACAGCCAGCTCTGGTTGTGGCAAGGACATAGGGAAGTGAGAACAAGAGGCACTTCTAGTTTCTTGGTGCTCAGTGTTCCTCTCTACCCGGGTGTTCTCCTAGCGCCAGCAGAGGCAGAACAAACCCCCACACCATGCCAAGAGGTGCTCCAAGTGCAGGATGAAGCTGCTGTGTTGTTATTGCTAACAGGCAGTGCAACCCCAGTGCTGTGCTCCCAGCTGCTCACCCACACCCCCTTCCACTCCCAGCATGGAGGGAGAGCCTGAGGGCACCCCTGGCCCTCAGCCTGCACCTGGACATGGAGCCAGTGCCCACAGCTGCCGGGCTGTGTCCGTCTGGCCCATGGCTGGTGCCCCACCCTCCAAAGCCAGGGCTCTGCAGTGTAGGGCTCAGGCTGTTGTGTGGGGCCGTGCCCAAGGCCTGACAGGGCTCTGGGCACATCAGGGGCTACAAGTCCCCAAGGCTGGGGGCTGCTCCAGGCCACTTCCAGTGGAATCAGTTGTGGAATGGGTGCTGGGGGTGGCCCTTTGGGACACAGGAGCCTTCTGTGTCAGGGCCCTTGGTGATACAGAAGGTTGTGGTGCCCAGAGGCCTTTGTGACATGGCAGGGCCCCACCCTGCCAGACGGGTGTCTAAGGGGTGTAGAACCCTGGCGTGCCCAGTGTCAGGAGAGCAGCTGTCTCAGGACAAAGCAGCTCCCGGCATCCCTCTGCGACAGCAGACGTGTGAGATGGAGGAGAACCAGGCCAGCCCCGTCTCCCAGCCAGCCAGCCCCTCTCCCAGCTGGCCACAAGAGCAACAACTTTCTGACTGGGAAGAATACAGCGAGGCAGGCCTGTGTTCCTTCGGAGGTGTTGAAGGCTACAAAGAACCATCTGACTGGGAAGAATCTATCGTCCAAGAGCTTTCTGTAGAGGAAGACTCCGTGGGCCAAGACTTCTCCAAAGGGAATGGTAACACTCCATCTGTCCAGTCCAACTGGGAAGATGATAGTGACAATGAGCTCGCTCGGGACGACTGGGAACACGTGAGTGTCCAGAGCCCTGGGGTCAAGCCCTTGCTGCGGGAGGAGGATGACTGGGATGAACTGAGTGTCCTCGAGCTGTCTGAACAAGAAGACAGGCAGCAAAGACTGGGACATTTTGCAGAGGATGGGCTCCTAGTTGCTGCGCCTCGGGAGGCCTGGGTTGAGCACCAGGCATGTGAGCCATGCCCCCAAGTGCCCTTCAGTGCCTGGCCTCCCCACCGCCCAGTCCCTGCCCTGCAGAGCTGCTCCAGCTCCTCGTCTTCCCAGCTGTCAGCCAAGGGTCCCCCCAAGAAGCGTCCATCCCGCGCCAGGCGCGTGCTGCGGGCGGTGGTCAACCTCTTCTGCTGCCCTTGGCCCTGCATGCCCTCAGAGCCCGAGGACTGACGCCCGCTGCCAGTGTCGGCCCCGCAGAGCCTGGATGGCACAGTCCAGCGTCCTGAGGGAGTCGCACCGTCTGCCTGTGCCTGGAAACAATAGAAAAGAAGAAGAAGAAGAATAGGACATAGGACATAGGACATAGGACATAGAATAAGAATAAGAAGAAATAGCAGCAGTAAATATTATTAATAGGACAAAAAATAGCCATAAGAATAATAAGTTAGAATAATAAAAACAAGAGTACGCGTAAGAAGATTAGGAAGTAGAAGAAATAGTAGTAGAAAAGGAGAAGGAGGAGAAGAAGAAGATGAAGATGATGAAGATGATGATGAGGAAGAAATAACGGACAGTTTCCAGCTGCTGATGCCCATCTGTAAAAATGACTGCCAATATACCTTCTGCTATGCGCTCCCTGGCAGGGATGGCTGATAAAGCCACCATTCCTGTAGCTAACTTTTCAAGGTCAGTCTCTCCCTTCAAGTCTGTCTCTGCTACAACAGACCGTGGATGTCTGCAGCCTTTCTAAGGACAAGATGGGTTGACAAATACCCCAGAGCATTTCCATCAAAGCGCTCCAGCTGACATGCCAAATTCCTGCCAGTACACCTCCCACATGCTTCAGCCAAGGTGCTGGGATGGGAGCTGTGTACATGAATTCTGCAGTGACCCTCGCCTTTCAGTTAAGAAGGGAACATCATTCTTTGTCTCCTCTGCTTCTGCCACTTCTCAATCCCCTTCCATAAGGTCAATAATAAAAATTCATGAAAACTGACATTTTATTTCTCCTTTTCGATGATGGAGGCATTTTCTGAGGAATGCTGAGGAGTTTGAATTTCCTGTTTTAGACTTATCTGAGGGTTTGGTCAGGAACAGGTTCACTTTTCACTCCCACAGATCATTGCAATAACAACTGCCCCTTTTTGATCTTGCTGAGCTCCTCTCACTTAACATATTTAACCACACCAGATAGCAACAAGGAGCTTTCGCATCAAAATAAATTCTGTTGTTCTTCAACTTTCAGCAGTCCCACAGCAGAGGGGTCGTCTGAGAGAGCAGGCAAGGTACTCAGTAGTTCGATGCCTTCTGTCTCTAGAGCAGCTATGCCAAAAACCCAGCGGTATCTTTTTGGGTCTTTGAAATACTCATTTCTGAGATAGTTTAGACCCAAAATGCGTGGGGCCTCTGGACCAGTCCCAATGGGGTGCTTGTGCCATTCGTTCCCGGTTAGACTTACTTCAGCTTCCAGTTCAGTCAGCTCCTGGGATCCTCCTGTCACTCCAGAAACGGATTCTGCTCTCACATACCTTGACGGCATCAGGGTACACTGAGCACTGGTATCAACCAGAGCCGTATATCTTTGTGGGTCAGATGTCGCAGTCCATCGGATCCACACAGTCCAGTAGATCTGGTTGTCTCTTTCCTTTACCTGGCTAGAGGCAGGGCCCCCCTATTCCTGGTCATGGCATACATTGCTCTCTTCCTGTAAATATTTTTCTGAGGTTCTTTCAAGAGGATTAGTCATATCATCATTTCTGTACCGTCTGGAGTTCTGTGCACGAGAGACCGGAGCAACACTGATTCTAGATGGGCTCTTTGTGGTAGGTGTTTCTCTTTTCAGTTCACGTACCCGGGCTGCTAAGGAGGAGCTGGGTTTTCTATCCCACTTCCTCATGTCTTCTCCATGCTCCCGAAGAAAAGACCAGATGTTACCTTGTGGTGTGTATCCTCTCTCCCTGGCTGGGGGACGCCTGCTCCTAGTGGCAGAGACTCTCATCGGCTGTGCTGAGATATGGTAAATTTCTTCTTTAAGTTCTTTTTTCAGTTTCTGATGGCCTTCTTCAATCAAGCTCTGGACCTGCTCAGCCAGTCTTGTTTCCACAGACGAGTCATGGGTACGAAGTGGGGCACAGTGACAGTGTCTTCGTAAATTCTTAGTTTAATAGCCAAGACACCTACCCTGTCCTCACCTTCCCTCCATTGCAGTGTTGCCAGGTCACGTGAGTACATCTCTGGTCCAAGCCGTGCAAATCTCAACCACATCTGTGATGTGCACTGGACACCATCTGGGTTTTTAGGAAATCTCTCATCTTCTGAAAAAATGATCTCCAACACAGCCAATTCCCTCAGGCATCGGATACCTTGTTCTATTGTGTTCCACTTTCCTTGGTGCACTTGGAAGTTTTCTTTACAAAGGTATCTATCCTTCACACTTGTTAGCAGTCGCTGCCAGAGGCTGAGAGGTTCTTGGGTTTTTTCGATCCCCTGTGGTCAGTGACCACATCCCGGGACAGCGATCCCAGTTGTTTGGCCTCACTTCTATCCAGAATGGTGTCATTGGCTGCAGCGTCCCAGATGCGGGGCAGCCAGGTCAGGATGGACTCGTTGGTCTGGCGGGTGAATTCCCTTCGCAGGTCACGCAGCTCACCCAGAGATAGAGAGCGAGTGGTGATTTCTGGCTCTGTCTTTTCTGCTGGGTGTGAAGGTCCTGCTGCACTCTCATCAGTCACTATGCGAACCGATTTGGTCCTGGATTTCTTCCTCTTAACAGGGGCAACTGCTACTGGTTTAGGCTGTTCTGGTTCAGTGACGGTTTGCGTGGAGATGCTGATGGCACCTTTGGTCCCCTTCTCCTCCGTGACAGTCTGCATTGATGTGGACACTGTTGCCTCACTTTTGGCTTCTTTTTCCTCCGTGACGGTCTGTGTAGATGAGGACACTGTTGCCTTGAATTTGCTTCCTTTCGCCTCTGTGACACTCTGTGTAGACACTGATGCTGTTGCTCTGCTTCTTTTTCCCTCTTCCCCTTCCTTCAGAACACGCTGTATCACACCATGTATTGTTTTGATTCTAAGCATTGGTGCGGGCCGTGCAGAGAAGACAAAGTAGGACTAACAACAACATCATGCTGTCCTTGGCATGCAGAGGGTACTCCACATTTTCAAAACCTGCTGTGTCATGCCTGAAAAGCTGGAAAAAATCATTCTTTACCCGTCCCCACAGGGGCTGGGTGAGACTGTTGAGGCCCAAGATGTAGGTAGCATCCTAGACCAGAACAAGAAAACAAAACTGGGCATATATTCTGAATGCTGTTCATTGCCTCAGAGTTTATCAAGCAATGGACAAAAGAGACCAAGAAAGCAATTTTAGTACCATACCCTGGTCTATGCAGGAGCATAGAGACCAGCAGATAGTGCCCCAGCTGTGGAAATATACAGAGAGATAGGTATAAGACACATGTAAGCATGTTGAGGATCATAGCGAACAGGTGTCTTCTTCAATACTAAATTGTAATTCTGACTTTTCTCAGTGCCTCCTGCCCCACGCTGGGCACCAGAAAATGTAGTGGTTTGAAAGCAAAACAAATGAGAGGCTCTAAGTCAGAGAAACAATTTAATAGGAAGAAAGGAAAGAAAGTAAAATAAAATAGAGGCAATGATACAAAAGACCACTGACAGAGTCAGAATACAACTTGAGCAGAGTGATGGAAGCAGTCCAGATGAGGTGGTCTTCCTGAAGCAGTGATCCTGTAGAAAGACCCGGCAGCTGGGGTTCTCTGGGAATTCAGTGGGTAAGCCCCCTTCTGGTGTTCAGAATCTCATATCCAGGCTGGAATGCTTGGTTTTTCTCTCTGCGTGGAGCATCTCACAATGGGATGGTGAGTCACGTGATAAGGCCTGATGGGCCCATTAACAGGAGATGGTCCAGGAGGGGGTTATTTGTGAGTCTTGTGGCAAAGGTGCTGATGGGCCCATTAACAGAAGGTAATCCAGAGTGGAGGAGGCAGGGAGCACTGCCTCATCTGGTTTCAACCGTTCGTGAGGATGGTGATAGAATATACTTCAACTCAGGACAACTAATCAGAAAATATACTGAGCTAGCTGACAGAGATCTGTTGGGTTTGGGTTTTGTTCTTGTTGCTGTTGCTTGTTTGCTTGAGGGTTTGGGGTTTTTTTCTGCAATACTTGTGAATTGAAACTTCTTTGCTGTACAGAAGGAGATGAGGTGTATCTTGTACAAGGAAGTTCCCAGAGTCTGGGCTTTGTTCCCCACTCAGATGGACAAGGCTGGACACACTGAGACCACTGGGAGGGATCTGCACTGAATGATCCGGCTCTGCAGCTGGAAGCCATAGGAACACATTCCGTAAGGGCACGGAAGTCCTCTTGCTGCGCTGTACCTGGGAGCCAAGGTAGCACATGTGGGGTGTGCAGGTACATCCATGCAAACCATCCTGGCTGTAGTTCCATACTGCAAAAACCAGGACTTAGCCTCAAGCTGAGACAGGGGGGTCACTGAGAAGTCAGACAGCCCATGTTCAAGGACTCTCAATTTGTCTCCCAATTCTTTTAACACATTTGCTCATAGTTTCAAAGATAGTTTATTGCACTCAGACTCCACAAGACTGACCACAGGCAGAAATTTATGGTAGTTGTAAGAGATCTGGGACTCCCCCTAAAACCACGCCTCACTTCCTGACACCGTTATAGTACCGTTCCTGACAACATTATGATGCTGTATTCATGTTTCTCACTTTAAAATAGGGTATTTGTTTTGCTCTAAGAAAACAGAATATTGAGTGGCAATTAGTGGGTCTGTGCTTTCCCAAAACCTTGCTTTCATTTTGGATATTTGGAAAAAAAGACAATCGAAAATGATAGCACAAGTTCCACTCTTGTCTGGCATATGATGCCATAGTGAGAGTAGCCCCTCTAGGCAGCTGCCTCATGGAAGAATGGCATAAAACTGCCTGCGGATCTAAGCTGTTAACACATGTGAATGTATATTGCATTAAACTCTGCAGCCACAGAGAAAACATCCAGAAAAGTCCAAACCCTGAGTTATTAGTTTATTTGATATAAAATTACTTTTTATAAAAAAATTACATTTGTAAAAAATTACAGTTTTAGCGTTTTCCTGTTTGCATGTGTTCATCTTACTAACTGTCCAAGAAAAGATGGTTCAGATGCTTCCGTAAAACTTGTTCTGTTTTTCTGAAACCCACATTCACGAGTGTAGTAGCACATAGTTGCTGTGTGTCGCCAAGTGTAACCAGCCCACTGGTACACAGTCAGGAAGGAAAACACCTGCTAAACCTGTATAATAGATAAAGCAAAAAATTCCTTCTGTTTTGTTGCAATTCCCTTTACCTGAAGAGCTGGAGATGCACAAATTAATAGGCTTTGGACTGGTAAAATCTTGCTAATGCATCAGGCAGACTCAGTCTCAAACATACTTTTTCTATTGATCACTACAAATAAATGTGAGCTTGTAGACTTTCCTCCAACAGAGGACTACTGCAGTAAAGTCAGAAACAAGTTACCATGGTGACCTATTGCACACAGGGAAAGTAAATTTCTCCGCAGTTAGTTTTGGAGCTTCCTGTAAGGCTATGTTGTCAACAAAACACGAGTCTTGAGACCAGTGTATGCTTCTCACTTCTTCATTGTGCAATGGAGAAAGAGAAGCATGTGTAGGATGGAAGACACCAAGGCATCTCAGTGAGACAACTGCATTTTGGTGTTGTACTCAGTGAGCCGTTGGTACCAGGCAAGCTGCAGCTGGCATTCAGGGCTTAAGCATCACAAATTATGCACCTATATGCTTGTTCTTGTCTCTCCTTCCTTTGTCTCACAACAAACACAATCACAGCATCTCACATTTTGCCAAGACTGCTTTTGTTTCTTCGTGTAGCTTTCAGTATCAAATTAAGAGGACTGAAATGTTCCATCTCTATTTCCTGGCCTCCACAGTTTACTCCATGGTATGTTCCAGCCTACATATAGCTTTCCCACTCGGTACCAAAATCTGGTGCTTCATTCAGTGGGCATCTTCTTTCTTCTCTCCACATTCACAGCCAGCTCTGGTTGTGGCAAGGACATAGGGAAGTGAGAACAAGAGGCACTTCTAGTTTCTTGGTGCTCAGTGTTCCTCTCTACCCGGGTGTTCTCCTAGCGCCAGCAGAGGCAGAACAAACCCCCACACCATGCCAAGAGGTGCTCCAAGTGCAGGATGAAGCTGCTGTGTTGTTATTGCTAACAGGCAGTGCAACCCCAGTGCTGTGCTCCCAGCTGCTCACCCACACCCCCTTCCGCTCCCAGCATGGAGGGAGAGCCTGAGGGCACCCCTGGCCCTCAGCCTGCACCTGGACATGGAGCCAGTGCCCACAGCTGCCGGGCTGTGTCCGTCTGGCCCATGGCTGGTGCCCCACCCTCCAAAGCCAGGGCTCTGCAGTGTAGGGCTCAGGCTGTTGTGTGGGGCCGTGCCCAAGGCCTGACAGGGCTCTGGGCACATCAGGGGCTACAAGTCCCCAAGGCTGGGGGCTGCTCCAGGCCACTTCCAGTGGAATCAGTTGTGGAATGGGTGCTGGGGGTGGCCCTTTGGGACACAGGAGCCTTCTGTGTCAGGGCCCTTGGTGATACAGAAGGTTGTGGTGCCCAGAGGCCTTTGTGACATGGCAGGGCCCCACCCTGCCAGACGGGTGTCTAAGGGGTGTAGAACCCTGGCGTGCCCAGTGTCAGGAGAGCAGCTGTCTCAGGACAAAGCAGCTCCCGGCATCCCTCTGCGACAGCAGACGTGTGAGATGGAGGAGAACCAGGCCAGCCCCGTCTCCCAGCCAGCCAGCCCCTCTCCCAGCTGGCCACAAGAGCAACAACTTTCTGACTGGGAAGAATACAGCGAGGCAGGCCTGTGTTCCTTCGGAGGTGTTGAAGGCTACAAAGAACCATCTGACTGGGAAGAATCTATCGTCCAAGAGCTTTCTGTAGAGGAAGACTCCGTGGGCCAAGACTTCTCCAAAGGGAATGGTAACACTCCATCTGTCCAGTCCAACTGGGAAGATGATAGTGACAATGAGCTCGCTCGGGACGACTGGGAACACGTGAGTGTCCAGAGCCCTGGGGTCAAGCCCTTGCTGCGGGAGGAGGATGACTGGGATGAACTGAGTGTCCTCGAGCTGTCTGAACAAGAAGACAGGCAGCAAAGACTGGGACATTTTGCAGAGGATGGGCTCCTAGTTGCTGCGCCTCGGGAGGCCTGGGTTGAGCACCAGGCATGTGAGCCATGCCCCCAAGTGCCCTTCAGTGCCTGGCCTCCCCACCGCCCAGTCCCTGCCCTGCAGAGCTGCTCCAGCTCCTCGTCTTCCCAGCTGTCAGCCAAGGGTCCCCCCAAGAAGCGTCCATCCCGCGCCAGGCGCGTGCTGCGGGCGGTGGTCAACCTCTTCTGCTGCCCTTGGCCCTGCATGCCCTCAGAGCCCGAGGACTGACGCCCGCTGCCAGTGTCGGCCCCGCAGAGCCTGGATGGCACAGTCCAGCGTCCTGAGGGAGCCGCACCGTCTGCCTGTGCCTGGAAACAATAGA
The DNA here is from genome assembly GCF_029207755.1 of Chamaea fasciata. Taxonomy (NCBI): domain Eukaryota; kingdom Metazoa; phylum Chordata; class Aves; order Passeriformes; family Sylviidae; genus Chamaea; species Chamaea fasciata. The sequence continues at coordinate 98,882,163 of NW_027094087.1, read as the reverse complement.
AAAGAAGAAGAAGAAGAATAGGACATAGGACATAGGACATAGGACATAGAATAAGAATAAGAAGAAATAGCAGCAGTAAATATTATTAATAGGACAAAAAATAGCCATAAGAATAATAAGTTAGAATAATAAAAACAAGAGTACGCGTAAGAAGATTAGGAAGTAGAAGAAATAGTAGTAGAAAAGGAGAAGGAGGAGAAGAAGAAGATGAAGATGATGAAGATGATGATGAGGAAGAAATAACGGACAGTTTCCAGCTGCTGATGCCCATCTGTAAAAATGACTGCCAATATACCTTCTGCTATGCGCTCCCTGGCAGGGATGGCTGATAAAGCCACCATTCCTGTAGCTAACTTTTCAAGGTCAGTCTCTCCCTTCAAGTCTGTCTCTGCTACAACAGACCGTGGATGTCTGCAGCCTTTCTAAGGACAAGATGGGTTGACAAATACCCCAGAGCATTTCCATCAAAGCGCTCCAGCTGACATGCCAAATTCCTGCCAGTACACCTCCCACATGCTTCAGCCAAGGTGCTGGGATGGGAGCTGTGTACATGAATTCTGCAGTGACCCTCGCCTTTCAGTTAAGAGGGGAACATCATTCTTTGTCTCCTCTGCTTCTGCCACTTCTCAATCCCCTTCCATAAGGTCAATAATAAAAATTCATGAAAACTGACATTTTATTTCTCCTTTTCGATGATGGAGGCATTTTCTGAGGAATGCTGAGGAGTTTGAATTTCCTGTTTTAGACTTATCTGAGGGTTTGGTCAGGAACAGGTTCACTTTTCACTCCCACAGATCATTGCAATAACAACTGCCCCTTTTTGATCTTGCTGAGCTCCTCTCACTTAACATATTTAACCACACCAGATAGCAACAAGGAGCTTTCGCATCAAAATAAATTCTGTTGTTCTTCAACTTTCAGCAGTCCCACAGCAGAGGGGTCGTCTGAGAGAGCAGGCAAGGTACTCAGTAGTTCGATGCCTTCTGTCTCTAGAGCAGCTATGCCAAAAACCCAGCGGTATCTTTTTGGGTCTTTGAAATACTCATTTCTGAGATAGTTTAGACCCAAAATGCGTGGGGCCTCTGGACCAGTCCCAATGGGGTGCTTGTGCCATTCGTTCCCGGTTAGACTTACTTCAGCTTCCAGTTCAGTCAGCTCCTGGGATCCTCCTGTCACTCCAGAAACGGATTCTGCTCTCACATACCTTGACGGCATCAGGGTACACTGAGCACTGGTATCAACCAGAGCCGTATATCTTTGTGGGTCAGATGTCGCAGTCCATCGGATCCACACAGTCCAGTAGATCTGGTTGTCTCTTTCCTTTACCTGGCTAGAGGCAGGGCCCCCCTATTCCTGGTCATGGCATACATTGCTCTCTTCCTGTAAATATTTTTCTGAGGTTCTTTCAAGAGGATTAGTCATATCATCATTTCTGTACCGTCTGGAGTTCTGTGCACGAGAGACCGGAGCAACACTGATTCTAGATGGGCTCTTTGTGGTAGGTGTTTCTCTTTTCAGTTCACGTACCCGGGCTGCTAAGGAGGAGCTGGGTTTTCTATCCCACTTCCTCATGTCTTCTCCATGCTCCCGAAGAAAAGACCAGATGTTACCTTGTGGTGTGTATCCTCTCTCCCTGGCTGGGGGACGCCTGCTCCTAGTGGCAGAGACTCTCATCGGCTGTGCTGAGATATGGTAAATTTCTTCTTTAAGTTCTTTTTTCAGTTTCTGATGGCCTTCTTCAATCAAGCTCTGGACCTGCTCAGCCAGTCTTGTTTCCACAGACGAGTCATGGGTACGAAGTGGGGCACAGTGACAGTGTCTTCGTAAATTCTTAGTTTAATAGCCAAGACACCTACCCTGTCCTCACCTTCCCTCCATTGCAGTGTTGCCAGGTCACGTGAGTACATCTCTGGTCCAAGCCGTGCAAATCTCAACCACATCTGTGATGTGCACTGGACACCATCTGGGTTTTTAGGAAATCTCTCATCTTCTGAAAAAATGATCTCCAACACAGCCAATTCCCTCAGGCATCGGATACCTTGTTCTATTGTGTTCCACTTTCCTTGGTGCACTTGGAAGTTTTCTTTACAAAGGTATCTATCCTTCACACTTGTTAGCAGTCGCTGCCAGAGGCTGAGAGGTTCTTGGGTTTTTTCGATCCCCTGTGGTCAGTGACCACATCCCGGGACAGCGATCCCAGTTGTTTGGCCTCACTTCTATCCAGAATGGTGTCATTGGCTGCAGCGTCCCAGATGCGGGGCAGCCAGGTCAGGATGGACTCGTTGGTCTGGCGGGTGAATTCCCTTCGCAGGTCACGCAGCTCACCCAGAGATAGAGAGCGAGTGGTGATTTCTGGCTCTGTCTTTTCTGCTGGGTGTGAAGGTCCTGCTGCACTCTCATCAGTCACTATGCGAACCGATTTGGTCCTGGATTTCTTCCTCTTAGCAGGGGCAACTGCTACTGGTTTAGGCTGTTCTGGTTCAGTGACGGTTTGCGTGGAGATGCTGATGGCACCTTTGGTCCCCTTCTCCTCCGTGACAGTCTGCATTGATGTGGACACTGTTGCCTCACTTTTGGCTTCTTTTTCCTCCGTGACGGTCTGTGTAGATGAGGACACTGTTGCCTTGAATTTGCTTCCTTTCGCCTCTGTGACACTCTGTGTAGACACTGATGCTGTTGCTCTGCTTCTTTTTCCCTCTTCCCCTTCCTTCAGAACACGCTGTATCACACCATGTATTGTTTTGATTCTAAGCATTGGTGCGGGCCGTGCAGAGAAGACAAAGTAGGACTAACAACAACATCATGCTGTCCTTGGCATGCAGAGGGTACTCCACATTTTCAAAACCTGCTGTGTCATGCCTGAAAAGCTGGAAAAAATCATTCTTTACCCGTCCCCACAGGGGCTGGGTGAGACTGTTGAGGCCCAAGATGTAGGTAGCATCCTAGACCAGAACAAGAAAACAAAACTGGGCATATATTCTGAATGCTGTTCATTGCCTCAGAGTTTATCAAGCAATGGACAAAAGAGACCAAGAAAGCAATTTTAGTACCATACCCTGGTCTATGCAGGAGCATAGAGACCAGCAGATAGTGCCCCAGCTGTGGAAATATACAGAGAGATAGGTATAAGACACATGTAAGCATGTTGAGGATCATAGCGAACAGGTGTCTTCTTCAATACTAAATTGTAATTCTGACTTTTCTCAGTGCCTCCTGCCCCACGCTGGGCACCAGAAAATGTAGTGGTTTGAAAGCAAAACAAATGAGAGGCTCTAAGTCAGAGAAACAATTTAATAGGAAGAAAGGAAAGAAAGTAAAATAAAATAGAGGCAATGATACAAAAGACCACTGACAGAGTCAGAATACAACTTGAGCAGAGTGATGGAAGCAGTCCAGATGAGGTGGTCTTCCTGAAGCAGTGATCCTGTAGAAAGACCCGGCAGCTGGGGTTCTCTGGGAATTCAGTGGGTAAGCCCCCTTCTGGTGTTCAGAATCTCATATCCAGGCTGGAATGCTTGGTTTTTCTCTCTGCGTGGAGCATCTCACAATGGGATGGTGAGTCACGTGATAAGGCCTGATGGGCCCATTAACAGGAGATGGTCCAGGAGGGGGTTATTTGTGAGTCTTGTGGCAAAGGTGCTGATGGGCCCATTAACAGAAGGTAATCCAGAGTGGAGGAGGCAGGGAGCACTGCCTCATCTGGTTTCAACCGTTCGTGAGGATGGTGATAGAATATACTTCAACTCAGGACAACTAATCAGAAAATATACTGAGCTAGCTGACAGAGATCTGTTGGGTTTGGGTTTTGTTCTTGTTGCTGTTGCTTGTTTGCTTGAGGGTTTGGGGTTTTTTTCTGCAATACTTGTGAATTGAAACTTCTTTGCTGTACAGAAGGAGATGAGGTGTATCTTGTACAAGGAAGTTCCCAGAGTCTGGGCTTTGTTCCCCACTCAGATGGACAAGGCTGGACACACTGAGACCACTGGGAGGGATCTGCACTGAATGATCCGGCTCTGCAGCTGGAAGCCATAGGAACACATTCCGTAAGGGCACGGAAGTCCTCTTGCTGCGCTGTACCTGGGAGCCAAGGTAGCACATGTGGGGTGTGCAGGTACATCCATGCAAACCATCCTGGCTGTAGTTCCATACTGCAAAAACCAGGACTTAGCCTCAAGCTGAGACAGGGGGGTCACTGAGAAGTCAGACAGCCCATGTTCAAGGACTCTCAATTTGTCTCCCAATTCTTTTAACACATTTGCTCATAGTTTCAAAGATAGTTTATTGCACTCAGACTCCACAAGACTGACCACAGGCAGAAATTTATGGTAGTTGTAAGAGATCTGGGACTCCCCCTAAAACCACGCCTCACTTCCTGACACCGTTATAGTACCGTTCCTGACAACATTATGATGCTGTATTCATGTTTCTCACTTTAAAATAGGGTATTTGTTTTGCTCTAAGAAAACAGAATATTGAGTGGCAATTAGTGGGTCTGTGCTTTCCCAAAACCTTGCTTTCATTTTGGATATTTGGAAAAAAAGACAATCGAAAATGATAGCACAAGTTCCACTCTTGTCTGGCATATGATGCCATAGTGAGAGTAGCCCCTCTAGGCAGCTGCCTCATGGAAGAATGGCATAAAACTGCCTGCGGATCTAAGCTGTTAACACATGTGAATGTATATTGCATTAAACTCTGCAGCCACAGAGAAAACATCCAGAAAAGTCCAAACCCTGAGTTATTAGTTTATTTGATATAAAATTACTTTTTATAAAAAAATTACATTTGTAAAAAATTACAGTTTTAGCGTTTTCCTGTTTGCATGTGTTCATCTTACTAACTGTCCAAGAAAAGATGGTTCAGATGCTTCCGTAAAACTTGTTCTGTTTTTCTGAAACCCACATTCACGAGTGTAGTAGCACATAGTTGCTGTGTGTCGCCAAGTGTAACCAGCCCACTGGTACACAGTCAGGAAGGAAAACACCTGCTAAACCTGTATAATAGATAAAGCAAAAAATTCCTTCTGTTTTGTTGCAATTCCCTTTACCTGAAGAGCTGGAGATGCACAAATTAATAGGCTTTGGACTGGTAAAATCTTGCTAATGCATCAGGCAGACTCAGTCTCAAACATACTTTTTCTATTGATCACTACAAATAAATGTGAGCTTGTAGACTTTCCTCCAACAGAGGACTACTGCAGTAAAGTCAGAAACAAGTTACCATGGTGACCTATTGCACACAGGGAAAGTAAATTTCTCCGCAGTTAGTTTTGGAGCTTCCTGTAAGGCTATGTTGTCAACAAAACACGAGTCTTGAGACCAGTGTATGCTTCTCACTTCTTCATTGTGCAATGGAGAAAGAGAAGCATGTGTAGGATGGAAGACACCAAGGCATCTCAGTGAGACAACTGCATTTTGGTGTTGTACTCAGTGAGCCGTTGGTACCAGGCAAGCTGCAGCTGGCATTCAGGGCTTAAGCATCACAAATTATGCACCTATATGCTTGTTCTTGTCTCTCCTTCCTTTGTCTCACAACAAACACAATCACAGCATCTCACATTTTGCCAAGACTGCTTTTGTTTCTTCGTGTAGCTTTCAGTATCAAATTAAGAGGACTGAAATGTTCCATCTCTATTTCCTGGCCTCCACAGTTTACTCCATGGTATGTTCCAGCCTACATATAGCTTTCCCACTCGGTACCAAAATCTGGTGCTTCATTCAGTGGGCATCTTCTTTCTTCTCTCCACATTCACAGCCAGCTCTGGTTGTGGCAAGGACATAGGGAAGTGAGAACAAGAGGCACTTCTAGTTTCTTGGTGCTCAGTGTTCCTCTCTACCCAGGTGTTCTCCTAGCGCCAGCAGAGGCAGAACAAACCCCCACACCATGCCAAGAGGTGCTCCAAGTGCAGGATGAAGCTGCTGTGTTGTTATTGCTAACAGGCAGTGCAACCCCAGTGCTGTGCTCCCAGCTGCTCACCCACACCCCCTTCCGCTCCCAGCATGGAGGGAGAGCCTGAGGGCACCCCTGGCCCTCAGCCTGCACCTGGACATGGAGCCAGTGCCCACAGCTGCCGGGCTGTGTCCGTCTGGCCCATGGCTGGTGCCCCACCCTCCAAAGCCAGGGCTCTGCAGTGTAGGGCTCAGGCTGTTGTGTGGGGCCGTGCCCAAGGCCTGACAGGGCTCTGGGCACATCAGGGGCTACAAGTCCCCAAGGCTGGGGGCTGCTCCAGGCCACTTCCAGTGGAATCAGTTGTGGAATGGGTGCTGGGGGTGGCCCTTTGGGACACAGGAGCCTTCTGTGTCAGGGCCCTTGGTGATACAGAAGGTTGTGGTGCCCAGAGGCCTTTGTGACATGGCAGGGCCCCACCCTGCCAGACGGGTGTCTAAGGGGTGTAGAACCCTGGCGTGCCCAGTGTCAGGAGAGCAGCTGTCTCAGGACAAAGCAGCTCCCGGCATCCCTCTGCGACAGCAGACGTGTGAGATGGAGGAGAACCAGGCCAGCCCCGTCTCCCAGCCAGCCAGCCCCTCTCCCAGCTGGCCACAAGAGCAACAACTTTCTGACTGGGAAGAATACAGCGAGGCAGGCCTGTGTTCCTTCGGAGGTGTTGAAGGCTACAAAGAACCATCTGACTGGGAAGAATCTATCGTCCAAGAGCTTTCTGTAGAGGAAGACTCCGTGGGCCAAGACTTCTCCAAAGGGAATGGTAACACTCCATCTGTCCAGTCCAACTGGGAAGATGATAGTGACAATGAGCTCGCTCGGGACGACTGGGAACACGTGAGTGTCCAGAGCCCTGGGGTCAAGCCCTTGCTGCGGGAGGAGGATGACTGGGATGAACTGAGTGTCCTCGAGCTGTCTGAACAAGAAGACAGGCAGCAAAGACTGGGACATTTTGCAGAGGATGGGCTCCTAGTTGCTGTGCCTCGGGAGGCCTGGGTTGAGCACCAGGCATGTGAGCCATGCCCCCAAGTGCCCTTCAGTGCCTGGCCTCCCCACCGCCCAGTCCCTGCCCTGCAGAGCTGCTCCAGCTCCTCGTCTTCCCAGCTGTCAGCCAAGGGTCCCCCCAAGAAGCGTCCATCCCGCGCCAGGCGCGTGCTGCGGGCGGTGGTCAACCTCTTCTGCTGCCCTTGGCCCTGCATGCCCTCAGAGCCCGAGGACTGACGCCCGCTGCCAGCGCCAGCCCCGCAGAGCCTGGATGGCACAGTCCAGCGTCCTGAGGGAGCCGCACCGTCTGCCTGTGCCTGGAAACAATAGAAAAGAAGAAGAAGAAGAATAGGACATAGGACATAGGACATAGGACATAGAATAAGAATAAGAAGAAATAGCAGCAGTAAATATTATTAATAGGACAAAAAATAGCCATAAGAATAATAAGTTAGAATAATAAAAACAAGAGTACGCGTAAGAAGATTAGGAAGTAGAAGAAATAGTAGTAGAAAAGGAGAAGGAGGAGAAGAAGAAGATGAAGATGATGAAGATGATGATGAGGAAGAAATAACGGACAGTTTCCAGCTGCTGATGCCCATCTGTAAAAATGACTGCCAATATACCTTCTGCTATGCGCTCCCTGGCAGGGATGGCTGATAAAGCCACCATTCCTGTAGCTAACTTTTCAAGGTCAGTCTCTCCCTTCAAGTCTGTCTCTGCTACAACAGACCGTGGATGTCTGCAGCCTTTCTAAGGACAAGATGGGTTGACAAATACCCCAGAGCATTTCCATCGAAGCGCTCCAGCTGACATGCCAAATTCCTGCCAGTACACCTCCCACATGCTTCAGCCAAGGTGCTGGGATGGGAGCTGTGTACATGAATTCTGCAGTGACCCTCGCCTTTCAGTTAAGAAGGGAACATCATTCTTTGTCTCCTCTGCTTCTGCCACTTCTCAATCCCCTTCCATAAGGTCAATAATAAAAATTCATGAAAACTGACATTTTATTTCTCCTTTTCGATGATGGAGGCATTTTCTGAGGAATGCTGAGGAGTTTGAATTTCCTGTTTTAGACTTATCTGAGGGTTTGGTCAGGAACAGGTTCACTTTTCACTCCCACAGATCATTGCAATAACAACTGCCCCTTTTTGATCTTGCTGAGCTCCTCTCACTTAACATATTTAACCACACCAGATAGCAACAAGGAGCTTTCGCATCAAAATAAATTCTGTTGTTCTTCAACTTTCAGCAGTCCCACAGCAGAGGGGTCGTCTGAGAGAGCAGGCAAGGTACTCAGTTGTTCGATGCCTTCTGTCTCTAGAGCAGCTATGCCAAAAACCCAGCGGTATCTTTTTGGGTCTTTGAAATACTCATTTCTGAGATAGTTTAGACCCAAAATGCGTGGGGCCTCTGGACCAGTCCCAATGGGGTGCTTGTGCCATTCGTTCCCGGTTAGACTTACTTCAGCTTCCAGTTCAGTCAGCTCCTGGGATCCTCCTGTCACTCCAGAAACGGATTCTGCTCTCACATACCTTGACGGCATCAGGGTACACTGAGCACTGGTATCAACCAGAGCCGTATATCTTTGTGGGTCAGATGTCGCAGTCCATCGGATCCACACAGTCCAGTAGATCTGGTTGTCTCTTTCCTTTACCTGGCTAGAGGCAGGGCCCCCCTATTCCTGGTCATGGCATACATTGCTCTCTTCCTGTAAATATTTTTCTGAGGTTCTTTCAAGAGGATTAGTCATATCATCATTTCTGTACCGTCTGGAGTTCTGTGCACGAGAGACCGGAGCAACACTGATTCTAGATGGGCTCTTTGTGGTAGGTGTTTCTCTTTTCAGTTCACGTACCCGGGCTGCTAAGGAGGAGCTGGGTTTTCTATCCCACTTCCTCATGTCTTCTCCATGCTCCCGAAGAAAAGACCAGATGTTACCTTGTGGTGTGTATCCTCTCTCCCTGGCTGGGGGACGCCTGCTCCTAGTGGCAGAGACTCTCATCGGCTGTGCTGAGATATGGTAAATTTCTTCTCTAAGTTCTTTTTTCAGTTTCTGATGGCCTTCTTCAATCAAGCTCTGGACCTGCTCAGCCAGTCTTGTTTCCACAGACGAGTCATGGGTACGAAGTGGGGCACAGTGACAGTGTCTTCGTAAATTCTTAGTTTAATAGCCAAGACACCTACCCTGTCCTCACCTTCCCTCCATTGCAGTGTTGCCAGGTCACGTGAGTACATCTCTGGTCCAAGCCGTGCAAATCTCAACCACATCTGTGATGTGCACTGGACACCATCTGGGTTTTTAGGAAATCTCTCATCTTCTGAAAAAATGATCTCCAACACAGCCAATTCCCTCAGGCATCGGATACCTTGTTCTATTGTGTTCCACTTTCCTTGGTGCACTTGGAAGTTTTCTTTACAAAGGTATCTATCCTTCACACTTGTTAGCAGTCGCTGCCAGAGGCTGAGAGGTTCTTGGGTTTTTTCGATCCCCTGTGGTCAGTGACCACATCCCGGGACAGCGATCCCAGTTGTTTGGCCTCACTTCTATCCAGAATGGTGTCATTGGCTGCAGCGTCCCAGATGCGGGGCAGCCAGGTCAGGATGGACTCGTTGGTCTGGCGGGTGAATTCCCTTCGCAGGTCACGCAGCTCACCCAGAGATAGAGAGCGAGTGGTGATTTCTGGCTCTGTCTTTTCTGCTGGGTGTGAAGGTCCTGCTGCACTCTCATCAGTCACTATGCGAACCGATTTGGTCCTGGATTTCTTCCTCTTAACAGGGGCAACTGCTACTGGTTTAGGCTGTTCTGGTTCAGTGACGGTTTGCGTGGAGATGCTGATGGCACCTTTGGTCCCCTTCTCCTCCGTGACAGTCTGCATTGATGTGGACACTGTTGCCTCACTTTTGGCTTCTTTTTCCTCCGTGACGGTCTGTGTAGATGAGGACACTGTTGCCTTGAATTTGCTTCCTTTCGCCTCTGTGACACTCTGTGTAGACACTGATGCTGTTGCTCTGCTTCTTTTTCCCTCTTCCTCTTCCTTCAGAACACGCTGTATCACACCATGTATTGTTTTGATTCTAAGCATTGGTGCGGGCCGTGCAGAGAAGACAAAGTAGGACTAACAACAACATCATGCTGTCCTTGGCATGCAGAGGGTACTCCACATTTTCAAAACCTGCTGTGTCATGCCTGAAAAGCTGGAAAAAATCATTCTTTACCCCTCCCCACAGGGGCTGGGTGAGACTGTTGAGGCCCAAGATGTAGGTAGCATCCTAGACCAGAACAAGAAAACAAAACTGGGCATATATTCTGAATGCTGTTCATTGCCTCAGAGTTTATCAAGCAATGGACAAAAGAGACCAAGAAAGCAATTTTAGTACCATACCCTGGTCTATGCAGGAGCATAGAGACCAGCAGATAGTGCCCCAGCTGTGGAAATATACAGAGAGATAGGTATAAGACACATGTAAGCATGTTGAGGATCATAGCGAACAGGTGTCTTCTTCAATACTAAATTGTAATTCTGACTTTTCTCAGTGCCTCCTGCCCCACGCTGGGCACCAGAAAATGTAGTGGTTTGAAAGCAAAACAAATGAGAGGCTCTAAGTCAGAGAAACAATTTAATAGGAAGAAAGGAAAGAAAGTAAAATAAAATAGAGGCAATGATACAAAAGACCACTGACAGAGTCAGAATACAACTTGAGCAGAGTGATGGAAGCAGTCCAGATCAGGTGGTCTTCCTGAAGCAGTGATCCTGTAGAAAGACCCGGCAGCTGGGGTTCTCTGGGAATTCAGTGGGTAAGCCCCCTTCTGGTGTTCAGAATCTCATATCCAGGCTGGAATGCTTGGTTTTTCTCTCTGCGTGGAGCATCTCACAATGGGATGGTGAGTCACGTGATAAGGCCTGATGGGCCCATTAACAGGAGATGGTCCAGGAGGGGGTTATTTGTGAGTCTTGTGGCAAAGGTGCTGATGGGCCCATTAACAGAAGATAATCCAGAGTGGAGGAGGCAGGGAGCACTGCCTCATCTGGTTTCAACCGTTCGTGAGGATGGTGATAGAATATACTTCAACTCAGGACAACTAATCAGAAAATATACTGAGCTAGCTGACAGAGATCTGTTGGGTTTGGGTTTTGTTCTTGTTGCTGTTGCTTGTTTGCTTGAGGGTTTGGGGTTTATTTCTGCAATACTTGTGAATTGAAACTTCTTTGCTGTACAGAAGGAGATGAGGTGTATCTTGTACAAGGAAGTTCCCAGAGTCTGGGCTTTGTTCCCCACTCAGATGGACAAGGCTGGACACACTGAGACCACTGGGAGGGATCTGCACTGAATGATCCGGCTCTGCAGCTGGAAGCCATAGGAACACATTCCGTAAGGGCACGGAAGTCCTCTTGCTGCGCTGTACCTGGGAGCCAAGGTAGCACATGTGGGGTGTGCAGGTACATCCATGCAAACCATCCTGGCTGTAGTTCCATACTGCAAAAACCAGGACTTAGCCTCAAGCTGAGACAGGGGGGTCACTGAGAAGTTAGACAGCCCATGTTCAAGGACTCTCAATTTGTCTCCCAATTCTTTTAACACATTTGCTCATAGTTTCAAAGATAGTTTATTGCACTCAGACTCCACAAGACTGACCACAGGCAGAAATTTATGGTAGTTGTAAGAGATCTGGGACTCCCCCTAAAACCACGCCTCACTTCCTGACACCGTTATAGTACCGTTCCTGACAACATTATGATGCTGTATTCATGTTTCTCACTTTAAAATAGGGTATTTGTTTTGCTCTAAGAAAACAGAATATTGAGTGGCAATTAGTGGGTCTGTGCTTTCCCAAAACCTTGCTTTCATTTTGGATATTTGGAAAAAAAGACAATCGAAAATGATAGCACAAGTTCCACTCTTGTCTGGCATATGATGCCATAGTGAGAGTAGCCCCTCTAGGCAGCTGCCTCATGGAAGAATGGCATAAAACTGCCTGCGGATCTAAGCTGTTAACACATGTGAATGTATATTGCATTAAACTCTGCAGCCACAGAGAAAACATCCAGAAAAGTCCAAACCCTGAGTTATTAGTTTATTTGATATAAAATTACTTTTTATAAAAAAATTACATTTGTAAAAAATTACAGTTTTAGCGTTTTCCTGTTTGCATGTGTTCATCTTACTAACTGTCCAAGAAAAGATGGTTCAGATGCTTCCGTAAAACTTGTTCTGTTTTTCTGAAACCCACATTCACGAGTGTAGTAGCACATAGTTGCTGTGTGTCGCCAAGTGTAACCAGCCCACTGGTACACAGTCAGGAAGGAAAACACCTGCTAAACCTGTATAATAGATAAAGCAAAAAATTCCTTCTGTTTTGTTGCAATTCCCTTTACCTGAAGAGCTGGAGATGCACAAATTAATAGGCTTTGGACTGGTAAAATCTTGCTAATGCATCAGGCAGACTCAGTCTCAAACATACTTTTTCTATTGATCACTACAAATAAATGTGAGCTTGTAGACTTTCCTCCAACAGAGGACTACTGCAGTAAAGTCAGAAACAAGTTACCATGGTGACCTATTGCACACAGGGAAAGTAAATTTCTCCGCAGTTAGTTTTGGAGCTTCCTGTAAGGCTATGTTGTCAACAAAACACGAGTCTTGAGACCAGTGTATGCTTCTCACTTCTTCATTGTGCAATGGAGAAAGAGAAGCATGTGTAGGATGGAAGACACCAAGGCATCTCAGTGAGACAACTGCATTTTGGTGTTGTACTCAGTGAGCCGTTGGTACCAGGCAAGCTGCAGCTGGCATTCAGGGCTTAAGCATCACAAATTATGCACCTATATGCTTGTTCTTGTCTCTCCTTCCTTTGTCTCACAACAAACACAATCACAGCATCTCACATTTTGCCAAGACTGCTTTTGTTTCTTCGTGTAGCTTTCAGTATCAAATTAAGAGGACTGAAATGTTCCATCTCTATTTCCTGGCCTCCACAGTTTACTCCATGGTATGTTCCAGCCTACATATAGCTTTCCCACTCGGTACCAAAATCTGGTGCTTCATTCAGTGGGCATCTTCTTTCTTCTCTCCACATTCACAGCCAGCTCTGGTTGTGGCAAGGACATAGGGAAGTGAGAACAAGAGGCACTTCTAGTTTCTTGGTGCTCAGTGTTCCTCTCTACCCAGGTGTTCTCCTAGCGCCAGCAGAGGCAGAACAAACCCCCACACCATGCCAAGAGGTGCTCCAAGTGCAGGATGAAGCTGCTGTGTTGTTATTGCTAACAGGCAGTGCAACCCCAGTGCTGTGCTCCCAGCTGCTCACCCACACCCCCTTCCGCTCCCAGCATGGAGGGAGAGCCTGAGGGCACCCCTGGCCCTCAGCCTGCACCTGGACATGGAGCCAGTGCCCACAGCTGCCGGGCTGTGTCCGTCTGGCCCATGGCTGGTGCCCCACCCTCCAAAGCCAGGGCTCTGCAGTGTAGGGCTCAGGCTGTTGTGTGGGGCCGTGCCCAAGGCCTGACAGGGCTCTGGGCACATCAGGGGCTACAAGTCCCCAAGGCTGGGGGCTGCTCCAGGCCACTTCCAGTGGAATCAGTTGTGGAATGGGTGCTGGGGGTGGCCCTTTGGGACACAGGAGCCTTCTGTGTCAGGGCCCTTGGTGATACAGAAGGTTGTGGTGCCCAGAGGCCTTTGTGACATGGCAGGGCCCCACCCTGCCAGACGGGTGTCTAAGGGGTGTAGAACCCTGGCGTGCCCAGTGTCAGGAGAGCAGCTGTCTCAGGACAAAGCAGCTCCCGGCATCCCTCTGCGACAGCAGACGTGTGAGATGGAGGAGAACCAGGCCAGCCCCGTCTCCCAGCCAGCCAGCCCCTCTCCCAGCTGGCCACAAGAGCAACAACTTTCTGACTGGGAAGAATACAGCGAGGCAGGCCTGTGTTCCTTCGGAGGTGTTGAAGGCTACAAAGAACCATCTGACTGGGAAGAATCTATCGTCCAAGAGCTTTCTGTAGAGGAAGACTCCGTGGGCCAAGACTTCTCCAAAGGGAATGGTAACACTCCATCTGTCCAGTCCAACTGGGAAGATGATAGTGACAATGAGCTCGCTCGGGACGACTGGGAACACGTGAGTGTCCAGAGCCCTGGGGTCAAGCCCTTGCTGCGGGAGGAGGATGACTGGGATGAACTGAGTGTCCTCGAGCTGTCTGAACAAGAAGACAGGCAGCAAAGACTGGGACATTTTGCAGAGGATGGGCTCCTAGTTGCTGTGCCTCGGGAGGCCTGGGTTGAGGACCAGGCATGTGAGCCATGCCCCCAAGTGCCCTTCAGTGCCTGGCCTCCCCACCGCCCAGTCCCTGCCCTGCAGAGCTGCTCCAGCTCCTCGTCTTCCCAGCTGTCAGCCAAGGGTCCCCCCAAGAAGCGTCCATCCCGCGCCAGGCGCGTGCTGCGGGCGGTGGTCAACCTCTTCTGCTGCCCTTGGCCCTGCATGCCCTCAGAGCCCGAGGACTGACGCCCGCTGCCAGCGCCAGCCCCGCAGAGCCTGGATGGCACAGTCCAGCATCCTGAGGGAGCCGCACCATCTGCCTGTGCCTGGAAACAATAGAAAAGAAGAAGAAGAAGAATAGGACATAGGACATAGGACATAAAATAAGAATAAGAAGAAATAGCAGCAGTAAATATTATTAATAGGACAAAAAAGAACCATAAGAATAATAAGTTAGAATAATAAAAACAAGAGTACGAGGAAGAAGATTAGGAAGTAGAAGAAATAGTAGTAGAAAAGGAGAAGGAGGAGAAGAAGAAGATGAAGATGATGAAGATGATGATGAGGAAGAAATAACGGACAGTTTCCGGCAGCTGATGCCCATCTGTGAAAATGACTGCCAATATACCTTCTGCTATGCGCTCCCTGGCAGGGATGGCTGATAAAGCCACCATTCCTGTAGCTAACTTTTCAAGGTCAGTCTCTCTCTTCAAGTCTGTCTCTGCTATAACAGACCGTGGATGTCTGCAGCCTTTCTAAGGACAAGATGGGTTGACAAATACCCCAGAGCATTTCCATCAAAGCGCTCCAGCTGACATGCCAAATTCCTGCCAGTACACCTCCCACATGCTTCAGCCAAGGTGCTGGGATGGGAGCTGTGTACATGAATTCTGCAGTGACCCTCGCCTTTCAGTTAAGAAGGGAACATCATTCTTTGTCTCCTCTGCTTCTGCCACTTCTCAATCCCCTTCCATAAGGTCAATAATAAAAATTCATGAAAACTGACATTTTATTTCTCCTTTTCGATGATGGAGGCATTTTCTGAGGAATGCTGAGGAGTTTGAATTTCCTGTTTTAGACTTATCTGAGGGTTTGGTCAGGAACAGGTTCACTTTTCACTCCCACAGATCATTGCAATAACAACTGCCCCTTTTTGATCTTGCTGAGCTCCTCTCACTTAACATATTTAACCACACCAGATAGCAACAAGGAGCTTTCGCATCAAAATAAATTCTGTTGTTCTTCAACTTTCAGCAGTCCCACAGCAGAGGGGTCGTCTGAGAGAGCAGGCAAGGTACTCAGTAGTTCGATGCCTTCTGTCTCTAGAGCAGCTATGCCAAAAACCCAGCGGTATCTTTTTGGGTCTTTGAAATACTCATTTCTGAGATAGTTTAGACCCAAAATGCGTGGGGCCTCTGGACCAGTCCCAATGGGGTGTTTGTGCCATTCGTTCCCGGTTAGACTTACTTCAGCTTCCAGTTCAGTCAGCTCCTGGGATCCTCCTGTCACTCCAGAAACGGATTCTGCTCTCACATACCTTGACGGCATCAGGGTACACTGAGCACTGATATCAACCAGAGCCGTATATCTTTGTGGGTCAGATGTCACAGTCCATCGGATCCACACAGTCCAGTAGATCTGGTTGTCTCTTTCCTTTACCTGGCTAGAGGCAGGGCCCCCCTATTCCTGGTCATGGCATACATTGCTCTCTTCCTGTAAATATTTTTCTGAGGTTCTTTCAAGAGGATTAGTCATATCATCATTTCTGTACCGTCTGGAGTTCTGTGCACGAGAGACCGGAGCAACACTGATTCTAGATGGGCTCTTTGTGGTAGGTGTTTCTCTTTTCAGTTCACGTACCCGGGCTGCTAAGGAGGAGCTGGGTTTTCTATCCCACTTCCTCATGTCTTCTCCATGCTCCCGAAGAAAAGACCTGATGTTACCTTGTGGTGTGTATCCTCTCTCCCTGGCTGGGGGACGCCTGCTCCTAGTGGCAGAGACTCTCATCGGCTGTGCTGAGATATGGTAAATTTCTTCTTTAAGTTCTTTTTTCAGTTTCTGATGGCCTTCTTCAATCAAGCTCTGGACCTGCTCAGCCAGTCTTGTTTCCACAGACGAGTCATGGGTACGAAGTGGGGCACAGTGACAGTGTCTTCGTAAATTCTTAGTTTAATAGCCAAGACACCTACCCTGTCCTCACCTTCCCTCCATTGCAGTGTTGCCAGGTCACGTGAGTACATCTCTGGTCCAAGCCGTGCAAATCTCAACCACATCTGTGATGTGCACTGGACACCATCTGGGTTTTTAGGAAATCTCTCATCTTCTGAAAAAATGATCTCCAACACAGCCAATTCCCTCAGGCATCGGATACCTTGTTCTATTGTGTTCCATTTTCCTTGGTGCACTTGGAAGTTTTCTTTACAAAGGTATCTATCCTTCACACTTGTTAGCAGTCGCTGCCAGAGGCTGAGAGGTTCTTGGGTTTTTTCGATCCCCTGTGGTCAGTGACCACATCCCGGGACAGCGACCCCAGTTGTTTGGCCTCACTTCTATCCAGAATGGTGTCATTGGCTGCAGCGTCCCAGATGCGGGGCAGCCAGGTCAGGATGGACTCGTTGGTCTGGCGGGTGAATTCCCTTCGCAGGTCACGCAGCTCACCCAGAGATAGAGAGCGAGTGGTGATTTCTGGCTCTGTCTTTTCTGCTGGGTGTGAAGGTCCTGCTGCACTCTCATCAGTCACTATGCGAACCGATTTGGTCCTGGATTTCTTCCTCTTAGCAGGGGCAACTGCTACTGGTTTAGGCTGTTCTGGTTCAGTGACGGTTTGCGTGGAGATGCTGATGGCACCTTTGGTCCCCTTCTCCTCCGTGACAGTCTGCATTGATGTGGACACTGTTGCCTCACTTTTGGCTTCTTTTTCCTCCGTGACGGTCTGTGTAGATGAGGACACTGTTGCCTTGAATTTGCTTCCTTTCGCCTCTGTGACACTCTGTGTAGACACTGATGCTGTTGCTCTGCTTCTTTTTCCCTCTTCCTCTTCCTTCAGAACACGCTGTATCACACCATGTATTGTTTTGATTCTAAGCATTGGTGCGGGCCGTGCAGAGAAGACAAAGTAGGACTAACAACAACATCATGCTGTCCTTGGCATGCAGAGGGTACTCCACATTTTCAAAACCTGCTGTGTCATGCCTGAAAAGCTGGAAAAAATCATTCTTTACCCCTCCCCACAGGGGCTGGGTGAGACTGTTGAGGCCCAAGATGTAGGTAGCATCCTAGACCAGAACAAGAAAACAAAACTGGGCATATATTCTGAATGCTGTTCATTGCCTCAGAGTTTATCAAGCAATGGACAAAAGAGACCAAGAAAGCAATTTTAGTACCATACCCTGGTCTATGCAGGAGCATAGAGACCAGCAGATAGTGCCCCAGCTGTGGAAATATACAGAGAGATAGGTATAAGACACATGTAAGCATGTTGAGGATCATAGCGAACAGGTGTCTTCTTCAATACTAAATTGTAATTCTGACTTTTCTCAGTGCCTCCTGCCCCACGCTGGGCACCAGAAAATGTAGTGGTTTGAAAGCAAAACAAATGAGAGGCTCTAAGTCAGAGAAACAATTTAATAGGAAGAAAGGAAAGAAAGTAAAATAAAATAGAGGCAATGATACAAAAGACCACTGAGAGAGTCAGAATACAACTTGAGCAGAGTGATGGAAGCAGTCCAGATGAGGTGGTCTTCCTGAAGCAGTGATCCTGTAGAAAGACCCGGCAGCTGGGGTTCTCTGGGAATTCAGTGGGTAAGCCCCCTTCTGGTGTTCAGAATCTCATATCCAGGCTGGAATGCTTGGTTTTTCTCTCTGCGTGGAGCATCTCACAATGGGATGGTGAGTCACGTGATAAGGCCTGATGGGCCCATTAACAGGAGATGGTCCAGGAGGGGGTTATTTGTGAGTCGTGTGGCAAAGGTGCTGATGGGCCCATTAACAGAAGATAATCCAGAGTGGAGGAGGCAGGGAGCACTGCCTCATCTGGTTTCAACCGTTCGTGAGGATGGTGATAGAATATACTTCAACTCAGGACAACTAATCAGAAAATATACTGAGCTAGCTGACAGAGATCTGTTGGGTTTGGGTTTTGTTCTTGTTGCTGTTGCTTGTTTGCTTGAGGGTTTGGGGTTTTTTTCTGCAATACTTGTGAATTGAAACTTCTTTGCTGTACAGAAGGAGATGAGGTGTATCTTGTACAAGGAAGTTCCCAGAGTCTGGGCTTTGTTCCCCACTCAGATGGACAAGGCTGGACACACTGAGACCACTGGGAGGGATCTGCACTGAATGATCCGGCTCTGCAGCTGGAAGCCATAGGAACACATTCCGTAAGGGCACGGAAGTCCTCTTGCTTTGCTGCACCTGGGAGCCAAGGTAGCACATGTGGGGTGTGCAGGTACATCCATGCAAACCATCCTGGCTGTAGTTCCATACTGCAAAAACCAGGACTTAGCCTCAAGCTGAGACAGGGGGGTCACTGAGAAGTTAGACAGCCCATGTTCAAGGACTCTCAATTTGTCTCCCAATTCTTTTAACACATTTGCTCATAGTTTCAAAGATAGTTTATTGCACTCAGACTCCACAAGACTGACCACAGGCAGAAATTTATGGTAGTTGTAAGAGATCTGGGACTCCCCCTAAAACCACGCCTCACTTCCTGACACCGTTATAGTACCGTTCCTGACAACATTATGATGCTATATTCATGTTTCTCACTTTAAAATAGCGTATTTGTTTTGCTCTAAGAAAACAGAATATTGAGAGGCAATTAGTGGGTCTGTGCTTTCCCAAAACCTTGCTTTCATTTTGGATATTTGGAAAAAAAGACAATCGAAAATGATAGCACAAGTTCCACTCTTGTCTGGCATATGATGCCATAGTGAGAGTAGCCCCTCTAGGCAGCTGCCTCATGGAAGAATGGCATAAAACTGCCTGCGGATCTAAGCTGTTACCACATGTGAATGTATATTGCATTAAACTCTTCAGCCACAGAGAAAACATCCAGAAAAGTCCAAACCCTGAGTTATTAGTTTATTTGATATAAAATTACATTTTAGGAAAAAATTACATTTGTAAAAAATTACAGTTTTAGCGTTTTCCTGTTTGCATGTGTTCATCTTACTAACTGTCCAAGAAAAGATGGTTCAGATGCTTCCGTAAAACTTGTTCTGTTTTTCTGACACCCACATTCACGAGTGTAGTAGCACATAGTTGCTGTGTGTCGCCAAGTGTAACCAGCCCACTGGTACACAGTCAGGAAGGAAAACACCTGCTAAACCTGTATAATAGATAAAGCAAAAAATTCCTTCTGTTTTGTTGCAATTCCCTTTACCTGAAGAGCTGGAGATGCACAAATTAATAGGCTTTGGACTGGTAAAATCTTGCTAATGCATCAGGCAGACTCAGTCTCAAACATACTTTTTCTATTGATCACTACAAATAAATGTGAGCTTGTAGACTTTCCTCCAACAGAGGACTACTGCAGTAAAGTCAGAAACAAGTTACCATAGTGACCTATTGCACACAGGGAAAGTAAATTTCTCCGCAGTTAGTTTTGGAGCTTCCTGTAAGGCTATGTTGTCAACAAAACACGAGTCTTGACCAGTGTATGCTTCTCACTTCTTCATTGTGCAATGGAGAAAGAGAAGCATGTGTAGGATGGAAGACACCAAGGCATCTCAGTGAGACAACTGCATTTTGGTGTGGTACTCAGTGAGCCGTTGGTACCAGGCAAGCTGCAGCTGGCATTCAGGGCTTAAGCATCACAAATTATGCACCTGTATGCTTGTTCTTGTCTCTCCTTCCTTTGTCTCACAACAAACACAATCACAGCATCTCACATTTTGCCAAGACTGCTTTTGTTTCTTCGTGTAGCTTTCAGTATCAAATTAAGAGGACTGAAATGTTCCATCTCTATTTCCTGGCCTCCACAGTTTACTCCATGGTATGTTCCAGCCTACATATAGCTTTCCCACTAGGTACCAAAATCTGGTGCTTCATTCAGTGGGCATCTTCTTTCTTCTCTCCACATTCACAGCCAGCTCTGGTTGTGGCAAGGACATAGGGAAGTGAGAACAAGAGGCACTTCTAGTTTCTTGGTGCTCAGTGTTCCTCTCTACCCAGGTGTTCTCCTAGCGCCAGCAGAGGCAGAACAAACCCCCACACCATGCCAAGAGGTGCTCCAAGTGCAGGATGAAGCTGCTGTGTTGTTATTGCTAACAGGCAGTGCAACCCCAGTGCTGTGCTCCCAGCTGCTCACCCACACCCCCTTCCGCTCCCAGCATGGAGGGAGAGCCTGAGGGCACCCCTGGCCCTCAGCCTGCACCTGGACATGGAGCCAGTGCCCACAGCTGCCGGGGTGTGTCCGTCTGGCCCATGGCTGGTGCCCCACCCTCCAAAGCCAGGGCTCTGCAGTGTAGGGCTCAGGCTGTTGTGTGGGGCCGTGCCCAAGGCCTGACAGGGCTCTGGGCACATCAGGGGCTACAAGTCCCCAAGGCTGGGGGCTGCTCCAGGCCACTTCCAGTGGAATCAGTTGTGGAATGGGTGCTGGGGGTGGCCCTTTGGGACACAGGAGCCTTCTGTGTCAGGGCCCTTGGTGATACAGAAGGTTGTGGTGCCCAGAGGCCTTTGTGACATGGCAGGGCCCCACCCTGCCAGACGGGTGTCTAAGGGGTGTAGAACCCTGGTGTGCCCAGTGTCAGGAGAGCAGCTGTCTCAGGACAAAGCAGCTCCCGGCATCCCTCTGCGATAGCAGACGTGTGAGATGGAGGAGAACCAGGCCAGCCCCGTCTCCCAGCCAGCCAGCCCCTCTCCCAGCTGGCCACAAGAGCAACAACTTTCTGACTGGGAAGAATACAGCGAGGCAGGCCTGTGTTCCTTCGGAGGTGTTGAAGGCTACAAAGAACCATCTGACTGGGAAGAATCTATCGTCCAAGAGCTTTCTGTAGAGGAAGACTCCGTGTGCCAAGACTTCTCCAAAGGGAATGGTAACACACCATCTGTCCAGTCCAACTGGGAAGATGATAGTGACAATGAGCTCGCTCAGGACAACTGGGAACACGTGAGTGTCCAGAGCCCTGGGGTCAAGCCCTTGCTGCGGGAGGAGGATGACTGGGATGAACTGAGTGTCCTCGAGCTGTCTGAACAAGAAGACAGGCAGCAAAGACTGGGACATTTTGCAGAGGATGGGCTCCTAGTTGCTGTGCCTCGGGAGGCCTGGGTTGAGCACCAGGCATGTGAGCCATGCCCTCAAGTGCCCTTCAGTGCCTGGCCTCCCCACCGCCCAGTCCCTGCCCTGCAGAGCTGCTCCAGCTCCTCATCTTCCCAGCTGTCAGCCAAGGGTCCCCCCAAGAAGCGTCCATCCCGCGCCAGGCGCGTGCTGCGGGCGGTGATCAACCTCTTCTGCTGCCCTTGGCCCTGCATGCCCTCAGAGCCCGAGGACTGACGCCCGCTGCCAGCGCCAGCCCCGCAGAGCCTGGATGGCACAGCCCAGCATCCTGAGGGAGCCGCACCGTCTGCCTGTGCCTGGAAACAATAGAAAAGAAGAAGAAGAAGAATAGGACATAGGACATAGGACATAGAATAAGAATAAGAAGAAATAGCAGCAGTAAATATTATTAATAGGACAAAAAAGAACCATAAGAATAATAAGTTAGAATAATAAAAACAAGAGTACGAGGAAGAAGATTAGGAAGTAGAAGAAATAGTAGTAGAAAAGGAGAAGGAGGAGAAGAAGAAGATGAAGATGATGAAGATGATGATGAGGAAGAAATAACGGACAGTTTCCGGCAGCTGATGCCCATCTGTGAAAATGACTGCCAATATACCTTCTGCTATGCGCTCCCTGGCAGGGATGGCTGATAAAGCCACCATTCCTGTAGCTAACTTTTCAAGGTCAGTCTCTCTCTTCAAGTCTGTCTCTGCTATAACAGACCGTGGATGTCTGCAGCCTTTCTAAGGACAAGATGGGTTGATAAATACCCCAGAGCATTTCCATCAAAGCACTCCAGCTGACATGCCAAATTCCTGCCAGTACACCTCCCACATGCTTCAGCCAAGGTGCTGGGATGGGAGCTGTGTACATGAATTCTGCAGTGACCCTCGCCTTTCAGTTAAGAAGGGAACATCATTCTTTGTCTCCTCTGCTTCTGCCACTTCTCAATCCCCTTCCATAAGGTCAATAATAAAAATTCATGAAAACTGACATTTTATTTCTCCTTTTCGATGATGGAGGCATTTTCTGAGGAATGCTGAGGAGTTTGAATTTCCTGTTTTAGACTTATCTGAGGGTTTGGTCAGGAACAGGTTCACTTTTCACTCCCACAGATCATTGCAATAACAACTGCCCCTTTTTGATCTTGCTGAGCTCCTCTCACTTAACATATTTAACCACACCAGATAGCAACAAGGAGCTTTCGCATCAAAATAAATTCTGTTGTTCTTCAACTTTCAGCAGTCCCACAGCAGAGGGGTCGTCTGAGAGAGCAGGCAAGGTACTCAGTAGTTCGATGCCTTCTGTCTCTAGAGCAGCTATGCCAAAAACCCAGCGGTATCTTTTTGGGTCTTTGAAATACTCATTTCTGAGATAGTTTAGACCCAAAATGCGTGGGGCCTCTGGACCAGTCCCAATGGGGTGCTTGTGCCATTCGTTCCCGGTTAGACTTACTTCAGCTTCCAGTTCAGTCAGCTCCTGGGATCCTCCTGTCACTCCAGAAACGGATTCTGCTCTCACATACCTTGACGGCATCAGGGTACACTGAGCACTGGTATCAACCAGAGCCGTATATCTTTGTGGGTCAGATGTCGCAGTCCATCGGATCCACACAGTCCAGTAGATCTGGTTGTCTCTTTCCTTTACCTGGCTAGAGGCAGGGCCCCCCTATTCCTGGTCATGGCATACATTGCTCTCTTCCTGTAAATATTTTTCTGAGGTTCTTTCAAGAGGATTAGTCATATCATCATTTCTGTACCGTCTGGAGTTCTGTGCACGAGAGACCGGAGCAACACTGATTCTAGATGGGCTCTTTGTGGTAGGTGTTTCTCTTTTCAGTTCACGTACCCGGGCTGCTAAGGAGGAGCTGGGTTTTCTATCCCACTTCCTCATGTCTTCTCCATGCTCCCGAAGAAAAGACCAGATGTTACCTTGTGGTGTGTATCCTCTCTCCCTGGCTGGGGGACGCCTGCTCCTAGTGGCAGAGACTCTCATCGGCTGTGCTGAGATATGGTAAATTTCTTCTTTAAGTTCTTTTTTCAGTTTCTGATGGCCTTCTTCAATCAAGCTCTGGACCTGCTCAGCCAGTCTTGTTTCCACAGACGAGACATGGGTACGAAGTGGGGCACAGTGACAGTGTCTTCGTAAATTCTTAGTTTAATAGCCAAGACACCTACCCTGTCCTCACCTTCCCTCCACTGCAGTGTTGCCAGGTCACGTGAGTACATCTCTGGTCCAAGCCGTGCAAATCTCAACCACATCTGTGATGTGCACTGGACACCATCTGGGTTTTTAGGAAATCTCTCATCTTCTGAAAAAATGATCTCCAACACAGCCAATTCCCTCAGGCATCGGATACCTTGTTCTATTGTGTTCCATTTTCCTTGGTGCACTTGGAAGTTTTCTTTACAAAGGTATCTATCCTTCACACTTGTTAGCAGTCGCTGCCAGAGGCTGAGAGGTTCTTGGGTTTTTTCGATCCCCTGTGGTCAGTGACCACATCCCGGGACAGCGACCCCAGTTGTTTGGCCTCACTTCTATCCAGAATGGTGTCATTGGCTGCAGCGTCCCAGATGCGGGGCAGCCAGGTCAGGATGGACTCGTTGGTCTGGCGGGTGAATTCCCTTCGCAGGTCACGCAGCTCACCCAGAGATAGAGAGCGAGTGGTGATTTCTGGCTCTGTCTTTTCTGCTGGGTGTGAAGGTCCTGCTGCACTCTCATCAGTCACTATGCGAACCGATTTGGTCCTGGATTTCTTCCTCTTAGCAGGGGCAACTGCTACTGGTTTAGGCTGTTCTGGTTCAGTGACGGTTTGCGTGGAGATGCTGATGGCACCTTTGGTCCCCTTCTCCTCCGTGACAGTCTGCATTGATGTGGACACTGTTGCCTCACTTTTGGCTTCTTTTTCCTCCGTGACGGTCTGTGTAGATGAGGACACTGTTGCCTTGAATTTGCTTCCTTTCGCCTCTGTGACACTCTGTGTAGACACTGATGCTGTTGCTCTGCTTCTTTTTCCCTCTTCCTCTTCCTTCAGAACACGCTGTATCACACCATGTATTGTTTTGATTCTAAGCATTGGTGCGGGCCGTGCAGAGAAGACAAAGTAGGACTAACAACAACATCATGCTGTCCTTGGCATGCAGAGGGTACTCCACATTTTCAAAACCTGCTGTGTCATGCCTGAAAAGCTGGAAAAAATCATTCTTTACCCGTCCCCACAGGGGCTGGGTGAGACTGTTGAGGCCCAAGATGTAGGTAGCATCCTAGACCAGAACAAGAAAACAAAACTGGGCATATATTCTGAATGCTGTTCATTGCCTCAGAGTTTATCAAGCAATGGACAAAAGAGACCAAGAAAGCAATTTTAGTACCATACCCTGGTCTATGCAGGAGCATAGAGACCAGCAGATAGTGCCCCAGCTGTGGAAATATACAGAGAGATAGGCATAAGACACATGTAAGCGTGTTGTGGATCATAGCGAACAGGTGTCTTCTTCAATACTAAATTGTAATTCTGACTTTTCTCAGTGCCTCCTGCCCCACGCTGGGCACCAGAAAATGTAGTGGTTTGAAAGCAAAACAAATGAGAGGCTCTAAGTCAGAGAAACAATTTAATAGGAAGAAAGGAAAGAAAGTAAAATAAAATAGAGGCAATGATACAAAAGACCACTGACAGAGTCAGAATACAACTTGAGCAGAGTGATGGAAGCAGTCCAGATGAGGTGGTCTTCCTGAAGCAGTGATCCTGTAGAAAGACCCGGCAGCTGGGGTTCTCTGGGAATTCAGTGGGTAAGCCCCCTTCTGGTGTTCAGAATCTCATATCCAGGCTGGAATGCTTGGTTTTTCTCTCTGGGTGGAGCATCTCACAATGGGATGGTGAGTCACGTGATAAGGCCTGATGGGCCCATTAACAGGAGATGGTCCAGGAGGGGGTTATTTGTGAGTCGTGTGGCAAAGGTGCTGATGGGCCCATTAACAGAAGATAATCCAGAGTGGAGGAGGCAGGGAGCACTGCCTCATCTGGTTTCAACCGTTCGTGAGGATGGTGATAGAATATACTTCAACTCAGGACAACTAATCAGAAAATATACTGAGCTAGCTGACAGAGATCTGTTGGGTTTGGGTTTTGTTCTTGTTGCTGTTGCTTGTTTGCTTGAGGGTTTGGGGTTTTTTTCTGCAATACTTGTGAATTGAAACTTCTTTGCTGTACAGAAGGAGATGAGGTGTATCTTGTACAAGGAAGTTCCCAGAGTCTGGGCTTTGTTCCCCACTCAGATGGACAAGGCTGGACACACTGAGACCACTGGGAGGGATCTGCACTGAATGATCCGGCTCTGCAGCTGGAAGCCATAGGAACACATTCCGTAAGGGCACGGAAGTCCTCTTGCTTTGCTGCACCTGGGAGCCAAGGTAGCACATGTGGGGTGTGCAGGTACATCCATGCAAACCATCCTGGCTGTAGTTCCATACTGCAAAAACCAGGACTTAGCCTCAAGCTGAGACAGGGGGGTCACTGAGAAGTTAGACAGCCCATGTTCAAGGACTCTCAATTTGTCTCCCAATTCTTTTAACACATTTGCTCATAGTTTCAAAGATAGTTTATTGCACTCAGACTCCACAAGACTGACCACAGGCAGAAATTTATGGTAGTTGTAAGAGATCTGGGACTCCCCCTAAAACCACGCCTCACTTCCTGACACCGTTATAGTACCGTTCCTGACAACATTATGATGCTATATTCATGTTTCTCACTTTAAAATAGCGTATTTGTTTTGCTCTAAGAAAACAGAATATTGAGAAGCAATTAGTGGGTCTGTGCTTTCCCAAAACCTTGCTTTCATTTTGGATATTTGGAAAAAAAGACAATCGAAAATGATAGCACAAGTTCCACTCTTGTCTGGCATATGATGCCATAGTGAGAGTAGCCCCTCTAGGCAGCTGCCTCATGGAAGAATGGCATAAAACTGCCTGCGGATCTAAGCTGTTACCACATGTGAATGTATATTGCATTAAACTCTTCAGCCACAGAGAAAACATCCAGAAAAGTCCAAACCCTGAGTTATTAGTTTATTTGATATAAAATTACATTTTAGGAAAAAATTACATTTGTAAAAAATTACAGTTTTAGCGTTTTCCTGTTTGCATGTGTTCATCTTACTAACTGTCCAAGAAAAGATGGTTCAGATGCTTCCGTAAAACTTGTTCTGTTTTTCTGACACCCACATTCACGAGTGTAGTAGCACATAGTTGCTGTGTGTCGCCAAGTGTAACCAGCCCACTGGTACACAGTCAGGAAGGAAAACACCTGCTAAACCTGTATAATAGATAAAGCAAAAAATTCCTTCTGTTTTGTTGCAATTCCCTTTACCTGAAGAGCTGGAGATGCACAAATTAATAGGCTTTGGACTGGTAAAATCTTGCTAATGCATCAGGCAGACTCAGTCTCAAACATACTTTTTCTATTGATCACTACAAATAAATGTGAGCTTGTAGACTTTCCTCCAACAGAGGACTACTGCAGTAAAGTCAGAAACAAGTTACCATGGTGACCTATTGCACACAGGGAAAGTAAATTTCTCCGCAGTTAGTTTTGGAGCTTCCTGTAAGGCTATGTTGTCAACAAAACACGAGTCTTGAGACCAGTGTATGCTTCTCACTTCTTCATTGTGCAATGGAGAAAGAGAAGCATGTGTAGGATGGAAGACACCAAGGCATCTCAGTGAGACAACTGCATTTTGGTGTGGTACTCAGTGAGCCGTTGGTACCAGGCAAGCTGCAGCTGGCATTCAGGGCTTAAGCATCACAAATTATGCACCTGTATGCTTGTTCTTGTCTCTCCTTCCTTTGTCTCACAACAAACACAATCACAGCATCTCACATTTTGCCAAGACTGCTTTTGTTTCTTCGTGTAGCTTTCAGTATCAAATTAAGAGGACTGAAATGTTCCATCTCTATTTCCTGGCCTCCACAGTTTACTCCATGGTATGTTCCAGCCTACATATAGCTTTCCCACTCGGTACCAAAATCTGGTGCTTCATTCAGTGGGCATCTTCTTTCTTCTCTCCACATTCACAGCCAGCTCTGGTTGTGGCAAGGACATAGGGAAGTGAGAACAAGAGGCACTTCTAGTTTCTTGGTGCTCAGTGTTCCTCTCTACCCAGGTGTTCTCCTAGCGCCAGCAGAGGCAGAACAAACCCCCACACCATGCCAAGAGGTGCTCCAAGTGCAGGATGAAGCTGCTGTGTTGTTATTGCTAACAGGCAGTGCAACCCCAGTGCTGTGCTCCCAGCTGCTCACCCACACCCCCTTCCGCTCCCAGCATGGAGGGAGAGCCTGAGGGCACCCCTGGCCCTCAGCCTGCACCTGGACATGGAGCCAGTGCCCACAGCTGCCGGGCTGTGTCCGTCTGGCCCATGGCTGGTGCCCCACCCTCCAAAGCCAGGGCTCTGCAGTGTAGGGCTCAGGCTGTTGTGTGGGGCCGTGCCCAAGGCCTGACAGGGCTCTGGGCACATCAGGGGCTACAAGTCCCCAAGGCTGGGGGCTGCTCCAGGCCACTTCCAGTGGAATCAGTTGTGGAATGGGTGCTGGGGGTGGCCCTTTGGGACACAGGAGCCTTCTGTGTCAGGGCCCTTGGTGATACAGAAGGTTGTGGTGCCCAGAGGCCTTTGTGACATGGCAGGGCCCCACCCTGCCAGACGGGTGTCTAAGGGGTGTAGAACCCTGGTGTGCCCAGTGTCAGGAGAGCAGCTGTCTCAGGACAAAGCAGCTCCCGGCATCCCTCTGCGATAGCAGACGTGTGAGATGGAGGAGAACCAGGCCAGCCCCGTCTCCCAGCCAGCCAGCCCCTCTCCCAGCTGGCCACAAGAGCAACAACTTTCTGACTGGGAAGAATACAGCGAGGCAGGCCTGTGTTCCTTCGGAGGTGTTGAAGGCTACAAAGAACCATCTGACTGGGAAGAATCTATCGTCCAAGAGCTTTCTGTAGAGGAAGACTCCGTGTGCCAAGACTTCTCCAAAGGGAATGGTAACACACCATCTGTCCAGTCCAACTGGGAAGATGATAGTGACAATGAGCTCGCTCGGGACAACTGGGAACACGTGAGTGTCCAGAGCCCTGGGGTCAAGCCCTTGCTGCGGGAGGAGGATGACTGGGATGAACTGAGTGTCCTCGAGCTGTCTGAACAAGAAGACAGGCAGCAAAGACTGGGACATTTTGCAGAGGATGGGCTCCTAGTTGCTGTGCCTCGGGAGGCCTGGGTTGAGCACCAGGCATGTGAGCCATGCCCTCAAGTGCCCTTCAGTGCCTGGCCTCCCCACCGCCCAGTCCCTGCCCTGCAGAGCTGCTCCAGCTCCTCGTCTTCCCAGCTGTCAGCCAAGGGTCCCCCCAAGAAGCGTCCATCCCGTGCCAGGCGCGTGCTGCGGGCGGTGATCAACCTGTTCTGCTGCCCTTGGCCCTGCATGCCCTCAGAGCCCGAGGACTGACGCCCGCTGCCAGCGCCAGCCCCGCAGAGCCTGGATGGCACAGCCCAGCATCCTGAGGGAGCCGCACCGTCTGCCTGTGCCTGGAAACAATAGAAAAGAAGAAGAAGAAGAATAGGACATAGGACATAGGACATAGAATAAGAATAAGAAGAAATAGCAGCAGTAAATATTATTAATAGGACAAAAAAGAACCATAAGAATAATAAGTTAGAATAATAAAAACAAGAGTACGAGGAAGAAGATTAGGAAGTAGAAGAAATAGTAGTAGAAAAGGAGAAGGAGGAGAAGAAGAAGATGAAGATGATGAAGATGATGATGAGGAAGAAATAACGGACAGTTTCCGGCAGCTGATGCCCATCTGTGAAAATGACTGCCAATATACCTTCTGCTATGCGCTCCCTGGCAGGGATGGCTGATAAAGCCACCATTCCTGTAGCTAACTTTTCAAGGTCAGTCTCTCTCTTCAAGTCTGTCTCTGCTATAACAGACCGTGGATGTCTGCAGCCTTTCTAAGGACAAGATGGGTTGACAAATACCCCAGAGCATTTCCATCAAAGCGCTCCAGCTGACATGCCAAATTCCTGCCAGTACACCTCCCACATGCTTCAGCCAAGGTGCTGGGATGGGAGCTGTGTACATGAATTCTGCAGTGACCCTCGCCTTTCAGTTAAGAAGGGAACATCATTCTTTGTCTCCTCTGCTTCTGCCACTTCTCAATCCCCTTCCATAAGGTCAATAATAAAAATTCATGAAAACTGACATTTTATTTCTCCTTTTCGATGATGGAGGCATTTTCTGAGGAATGCTGAGGAGTTTGAATTTCCTGTTTTAGACTTATCTGAGGGTTTGGTCAGGAACAGGTTCACTTTTCACTCCCACAGATCATTGCAATAACAACTGCCCCTTTTTGATCTTGCTGAGCTCCTCTCACTTAACATATTTAACCACACCAGATAGCAACAAGGAGCTTTCGCATCAAAATAAATTCTGTTGTTCTTCAACTTTCAGCAGACCCACAGCAGAGGGGTCGTCTGAGAGAGCAGGCAAGGTACTCAGTTGTTCGATGCCTTCTGTCTCTAGAGCAGCTATGCCAAAAACCCAGCGGTATCTTTTTGGGTCTTTGAAATACTCATTTCTGAGATAGTTTGTGCCCAAAATGCGTGGGGCCTCTGGACCAGTCCCAATGGGGTGCTTGTGCCATTCGTTCCCGGTTAGACTTACTTCAGCTTCCAGTTCAGTCAGCTCCTGGGATCCTCCTGTCACTCCAGAAACGGATTCTGCTCTCACATACCTTGACGGCATCAGGGTACACTGAGCACTGGTATCAACCAGAGCCGTATATCTTTGTGGGTCAGATGTCGCAGTCCATCGGATCCACACAGTCCAGTAGATCTGGTTGTCTCTTTCCTTTACCTGGCTAGAGGCAGGGCCCCCCTATTCCTGGTCATGGCATACATTGCTCTCTTCCTGTAAATATTTTTCTGAGGTTCTTTCAAGAGGATTAGTCATATCATCATTTCTGTACCGTCTGGAGTTCTGTGCACGAGAGACCGGAGCAACACTGATTCTAGATGGGCTCTTTGTGGTAGGTGTTTCTCTTTTCAGTTCACGTACCCGGGCTGCTAAGGAGGAGCTGGGTTTTCTATCCCACTTCCTCATGTCTTCTCCATGCTCCCGAAGAAAAGACCAGATGTTACCTTGTGGTGTGTATCCTCTCTCCCTGGCTGGGGGACGCCTGCTCCTAGTGGCAGAGACTCTCATCGGCTGTGCTGAGATATGGTAAATTTCTTCTTTAAGTTCTTTTTTCAGTTTCTGATGGCCTTCTTCAATCAAGCTCTGGACCTGCTCAGCCAGTCTTGTTTCCACAGACGAGACATGGGTACGAAGTGGGGCACAGTGACAGTGTCTTCGTAAATTCTTAGTTTAATAGCCAAGACACCTACCCTGTCCTCACCTTCCCTCCACTGCAGTGTTGCCAGGTCACGTGAGTACATCTCTGGTCCAAGCCGTGCAAATCTCAACCACATCTGTGATGTGCACTGGACACCATCTGGGTTTTTAGGAAATCTCTCATCTTCTGAAAAAATGATCTCCAACACAGCCAATTCCCTCAGGCATCGGATACCTTGTTCTATTGTGTTCCATTTTCCTTGGTGCACTTGGAAGTTTTCTTTACAAAGGTATCTATCCTTCACACTTGTTAGCAGTCGCTGCCAGAGGCTGAGAGGTTCTTGGGTTTTTTCGATCCCCTGTGGTCAGTGACCACATCCCGGGACAGCGACCCCAGTTGTTTGGCCTCACTTCTATCCAGAATGGTGTCATTGGCTGCAGCGTCCCAGATGCGGGGCAGCCAGGTCAGGATGGACTCGTTGGTCTGGCGGGTGAATTCCCTTCGCAGGTCACGCAGCTCACCCAGAGATAGAGAGCGAGTGGTGATTTCTGGCTCTGTCTTTTCTGCTGGGTGTGAAGGTCCTGCTGCACTCTCATCAGTCACTATGCGAACCGATTTGGTCCTGGATTTCTTCCTCTTAGCAGGGGCAACTGCTACTGGTTTAGGCTGTTCTGGTTCAGTGACGGTTTGCGTGGAGATGCTGATGGCACCTTTGGTCCCCTTCTCCTCCGTGACAGTCTGCATTGATGTGGACACTGTTGCCTCACTTTTGGCTTCTTTTTCCTCCGTGACGGTCTGTGTAGATGAGGACACTGTTGCCTTGAATTTGCTTCCTTTCGCCTCTGTGACACTCTGTGTAGACACTGATGCTGTTGCTCTGCTTCTTTTTCCCTCTTCCTCTTCCTTCAGAACACGCTGTATCACACCATGTATTGTTTTGATTCTAAGCATTGGTGCGGGCCGTGCAGAGAAGACAAAGTAGGACTAACAACAACATCATGCTGTCCTTGGCATGCAGAGGGTACTCCACATTTTCAAAACCTGCTGTGTCATGCCTGAAAAGCTGGAAAAAATCATTCTTTACCCGTCCCCACAGGGGCTGGGTGAGACTGTTGAGGCCCAAGATGTAGGTAGCATCCTAGACCAGAACAAGAAAACAAAACTGGGCATATATTCTGAATGCTGTTCATTGCCTCAGAGTTTATCAAGCAATGGACAAAAGAGACCAAGAAAGCAATTTTAGTACCATACCCTGGTCTATGCAGGAGCATAGAGACCAGCAGATAGTGCCCCAGCTGTGGAAATATACAGAGAGATAGGTATAAGACACATGTAAGCATGTTGAGGATCATAGCGAACAGGTGTCTTCTTCAATACTAAATTGTAATTCTGACTTTTCTCAGTGCCTCCTGCCCCACGCTGGGCACCAGAAAATGTAGTGGTTTGAAAGCAAAACAAATGAGAGGCTCTAAGTCAGAGAAACAATTTAATAGGAAGAAAGGAAAGAAAGTAAAATAAAATAGAGGCAATGATACAAAAGACCACTGACAGAGTCAGAATACAACTTGAGCAGAGTGATGGAAGCAGTCCAGATCAGGTGGTCTTCCTGAAGCAGTGATCCTGTAGAAAGACCCGGCAGCTGGGGTTCTCTGGGAATTCAGTGGGTAAGCCCCCTTCTGGTGTTCAGAATCTCATATCCAGGCTGGAATGCTTGGTTTTTCTCTCTGCGTGGAGCATCTCACAATGGGATGGTGAGTCACGTGATAAGGCCTGATGGGCCCATTAACAGGAGATGGTCCAGGAGGGGGTTATTTGTGAGTCGTGTGGCAAAGGTGCTGATGGGCCCATTAACAGAAGATAATCCAGAGTGGAGGAGGCAGGGAGCACTGCCTCATCTGGTTTCAACCGTTCGTGAGGATGGTGATAGAATATACTTCAACTCAGGACAACTAATCAGAAAATATACTGAGCTAGCTGACAGAGATCTGTTGGGTTTGGGTTTTGTTCTTGTTGCTGTTGCTTGTTTGCTTGAGGGTTTGGGGTTTTTTTCTGCAATACTTGTGAATTGAAACTTCTTTGCTGTACAGAAGGAGATGAGGTGTATCTTGTACAAGGAAGTTCCCAGAGTCTGGGCTTTGTTCCCCACTCAGATGGACAAGGCTGGACACACTGAGACCACTGGGAGGGATCTGCACTGAATGATCCGGCTCTGCAGCTGGAAGCCATAGGAACACATTCCGTAAGGGCACGGAAGTCCTCTTGCTTTGCTGCACCTGGGAGCCAAGGTAGCACATGTGGGGTGTGCAGGTACATCCATGCAAACCATCCTGGCTGTAGTTCCATACTGCAAAAACCAGGACTTAGCCTCAAGCTGAGACAGGGGGGTCACTGAGAAGTTAGACAGCCCATGTTCAAGGACTCTCAATTTGTCTCCCAATTCTTTTAACACATTTGCTCATAGTTTCAAAGATAGTTTATTGCACTCAGACTCCACAAGACTGACCACAGGCAGAAATTTATGGTAGTTGTAAGAGATCTGGGACTCCCCCTAAAACCACGCCTCACTTCCTGACACCGTTATAGTACCGTTCCTGACAACATTATGATGCTATATTCATGTTTCTCACTTTAAAATAGCGTATTTGTTTTGCTCTAAGAAAACAGAATATTGAGAGGCAATTAGTGGGTCTGTGCTTTCCCAAAACCTTGCTTTCATTTTGGATATTTGGAAAAAAAGACAATCGAAAATGATAGCACAAGTTCCACTCTTGTCTGGCATATGATGCCATAGTGAGAGTAGCCCCTCTAGGCAGCTGCCTCATGGAAGAATGGCATAAAACTGCCTGCGGATCTAAGCTGTTACCACATGTGAATGTATATTGCATTAAACTCTTCAGCCACAGAGAAAACATCCAGAAAAGTCCAAACCCTGAGTTATTAGTTTATTTGATATAAAATTACATTTTAGGAAAAAATTACATTTGTAAAAAATTACAGTTTTAGCGTTTTCCTGTTTGCATGTGTTCATCTTACTAACTGTCCAAGAAAAGATGGTTCAGATGCTTCCGTAAAACTTGTTCTGTTTTTCTGACACCCACATTCACGAGTGTAGTAGCACATAGTTGCTGTGTGTCGCCAAGTGTAACCAGCCCACTGGTACACAGTCAGGAAGGAAAACACCTGCTAAACCTGTATAATAGATAAAGCAAAAAATTCCTTCTGTTTTGTTGCAATTCCCTTTACCTGAAGAGCTGGAGATGCACAAATTAATAGGCTTTGGACTGGTAAAATCTTGCTAATGCATCAGGCAGACTCAGTCTCAAACATACTTTTTCTATTGATCACTACAAATAAATGTGAGCTTGTAGACTTTCCTCCAACAGAGGACTACTGCAGTAAAGTCAGAAACAAGTTACCATGGTGACCTATTGCACACAGGGAAAGTAAATTTCTCCGCAGTTAGTTTTGGAGCTTCCTGTAAGGCTATGTTGTCAACAAAACACGAGTCTTGAGACCAGTGTATGCTTCTCACTTCTTCATTGTGCAATGGAGAAAGAGAAGCATGTGTAGGATGGAAGACACCAAGGCATCTCAGTGAGACAACTGCATTTTGGTGTGGTACTCAGTGAGCCGTTGGTACCAGGCAAGCTGCAGCTGGCATTCAGGGCTTAAGCATCACAAATTATGCACCTGTATGCTTGTTCTTGTCTCTCCTTCCTTTGTCTCACAACAAACACAATCACAGCATCTCACATTTTGCCAAGACTGCTTTTGTTTCTTCGTGTAGCTTTCAGTATCAAATTAAGAGGACTGAAATGTTCCATCTCTATTTCCTGGCCTCCACAGTTTACTCCATGGTATGTTCCAGCCTACATATAGCTTTCCCACTCGGTACCAAAATCTGGTGCTTCATTCAGTGGGCATCTTCTTTCTTCTCTCCACATTCACAGCCAGCTCTGGTTGTGGCAAGGACATAGGGAAGTGAGAACAAGAGGCACTTCTAGTTTCTTGGTGCTCAGTGTTCCTCTCTACCCAGGTGTTCTCCTAGCGCCAGCAGAGGCAGAACAAACCCCCACACCATGCCAAGAGGTGCTCCAAGTGCAGGATGAAGCTGCTGTGTTGTTATTGCTAACAGGCAGTGCAACCCCAGTGCTGTGCTCCCAGCTGCTCACCCACACCCCCTTCCGCTCCCAGCATGGAGGGAGAGCCTGAGGGCACCCCTGGCCCTCAGCCTGCACCTGGACATGGAGCCAGTGCCCACAGCTGCCGGGCTGTGTCCGTCTGGCCCATGGCTGGTGCCCCACCCTCCAAAGCCAGGGCTCTGCAGTGTAGGGCTCAGGCTGTTGTGTGGGGCCGTGCCCAAGGCCTGACAGGGCTCTGGGCACATCAGGGGCTACAAGTCCCCAAGGCTGGGGGCTGCTCCAGGCCACTTCCAGTGGAATCAGTTGTGGAATGGGTGCTGGGGGTGGCCCTTTGGGACACAGGAGCCTTCTGTGTCAGGGCCCTTGGTGATACAGAAGGTTGTGGTGCCCAGAGGCCTTTGTGACATGGCAGGGCCCCACCCTGCCAGACGGGTGTCTAAGGGGTGTAGAACCCTGGTGTGCCCAGTGTCAGGAGAGCAGCTGTCTCAGGACAAAGCAGCTCCCGGCATCCCTCTGCGATAGCAGACGTGTGAGATGGAGGAGAACCAGGCCAGCCCCGTCTCCCAGCCAGCCAGCCCCTCTCCCAGCTGGCCACAAGAGCAACAACTTTCTGACTGGGAAGAATACAGCGAGGCAGGCCTGTGTTCCTTCGGAGGTGTTGAAGGCTACAAAGAACCATCTGACTGGGAAGAATCTATCGTCCAAGAGCTTTCTGTAGAGGAAGACTCCGTGTGCCAAGACTTCTCCAAAGGGAATGGTAACACACCATCTGTCCAGTCCAACTGGGAAGATGATAGTGACAATGAGCTCGCTCGGGACAACTGGGAACACGTGAGTGTCCAGAGCCCTGGGGTCAAGCCCTTGCTGCGGGAGGAGGATGACTGGGATGAACTGAGTGTCCTCGAGCTGTCTGAACAAGAAGACAGGCAGCAAAGACTGGGACATTTTGCAGAGGATGGGCTCCTAGTTGCTGTGCCTCGGGAGGCCTGGGTTGAGCACCAGGCATGTGAGCCATGCCCTCAAGTGCCCTTCAGTGCCTGGCCTCCCCACCGCCCAGTCCCTGCCCTGCAGAGCTGCTCCAGCTCCTCGTCTTCCCAGCTGTCAGCCAAGGGTCCCCCCAAGAAGCGTCCATCCCGTGCCAGGCGCGTGCTGCGGGCGGTGATCAACCTGTTCTGCTGCCCTTGGCCCTGCATGCCCTCAGAGCCCGAGGACTGACGCCCGCTGCCAGCGCCAGCCCCGCAGAGCCTGGATGGCACAGCCCAGCATCCTGAGGGAGCCGCACCGTCTGCCTGTGCCTGGAAACAATAGAAAAGAAGAAGAAGAAGAATAGGACATAGGACATAGGACATAGAATAAGAATAAGAAGAAATAGCAGCAGTAAATATTATTAATAGGACAAAAAAGAACCATAAGAATAATAAGTTAGAATAATAAAAACAAGAGTACGAGGAAGAAGATTAGGAAGTAGAAGAAATAGTAGTAGAAAAGGAGAAGGAGGAGAAGAAGAAGATGAAGATGATGAAGATGATGATGAGGAAGAAATAACGGACAGTTTCCGGCAGCTGATGCCCATCTGTAAAAATGACTGCCAATATACCTTCTGCTATGCGCTCCCTGGCAGGGATGGCTGATAAAGCCACCATTCCTGTAGCTAACTTTTCAAGGTCAGTCTCTCTCTTCAAGTCTGTCTCTGCTATAACAGACCGTGGATGTCTGCAGCCTTTCTAAGGACAAGATGGGTTGACAAATACCCCAGAGCATTTCC
The DNA here is from genome assembly GCF_029207755.1 of Chamaea fasciata. Taxonomy (NCBI): domain Eukaryota; kingdom Metazoa; phylum Chordata; class Aves; order Passeriformes; family Sylviidae; genus Chamaea; species Chamaea fasciata. The sequence goes on along the minus strand of NW_027094087.1, from coordinate 98,845,455 downwards.
ATCAAAGCGCTCCAGCTGACATGCCAAATTCCTGCCAGTACACCTCCCACATGCTTCAGCCAAGGTGCTGGGATGGGAGCTGTGTACATGAATTCTGCAGTGACCCTCGCCTTTCAGTTAAGAAGGGAACATCATTCTTTGTCTCCTCTGCTTCTGCCACTTCTCAATCCCCTTCCATAAGGTCAATAATAAAAATTCATGAAAACTGACATTTTATTTCTCCTTTTCGATGATGGAGGCATTTTCTGAGGAATGCTGAGGAGTTTGAATTTCCTGCTTTAGACTTATCTGAGGGTTTGGTCAGGAACAGGTTCACTTTTCACTCCCACAGATCATTGCAATAACAACTGCCCCTTTTTGATCTTGCTGAGCTCCTCTCACTTAACATATTTAACCACACCAGATAGCAACAAGGAGCTTTCGCATCAAAATAAATTCTGTTGTTCTTCAACTTTCAGCAGACCCACAGCAGAGGGGTCGTCTGAGAGAGCAGGCAAGGTACTCAGTTGTTCGATGCCTTCTGTCTCTAGAGCAGCTATGCCAAAAACCCAGCGGTATCTTTTTGGGTCTTTGAAATACTCATTTCTGAGATAGTTTGTGCCCAAAATGCGTGGGGCCTCTGGACCAGTCCCAATGGGGTGCTTGTGCCATTCGTTCCCGGTTAGACTTACTTCAGCTTCCAGTTCAGTCAGCTCCTGGGATCCTCCTGTCACTCCAGAAACGGATTCTGCTCTCACATACCTTGACGGCATCAGGGTACACTGAGCACTGGTATCAACCAGAGCCGTATATCTTTGTGGGTCAGATGTCGCAGTCCATCGGATCCACACAGTCCAGTAGATCTGGTTGTCTCTTTCCTTTACCTGGCTAGAGGCAGGGCCCCCCTATTCCTGGTCATGGCATACATTGCTCTCTTCCTGTAAATATTTTTCTGAGGTTCTTTCAAGAGGATTAGTCATATCATCATTTCTGTACCGTCTGGAGTTCTGTGCACGAGAGACCGGAGCAACACTGATTCTAGATGGGCTCTTTGTGGTAGGTGTTTCTCTTTTCAGTTCACGTACCCGGGCTGCTAAGGAGGAGCTGGGTTTTCTATCCCACTTCCTCATGTCTTCTCCATGCTCCCGAAGAAAAGACCAGATGTTACCTTGTGGTGTGTATCCTCTCTCCCTGGCTGGGGGACGCCTGCTCCTAGTGGCAGAGACTCTCATCGGCTGTGCTGAGATATGGTAAATTTCTTCTTTAAGTTCTTTTTTCAGTTTCTGATGGCCTTCTTCAATCAAGCTCTGGACCTGCTCAGCCAGTCTTGTTTCCACAGACGAGACATGGGTACGAAGTGGGGCACAGTGACAGTGTCTTCGTAAATTCTTAGTTTAATAGCCAAGACACCTACCCTGTCCTCACCTTCCCTCCACTGCAGTGTTGCCAGGTCACGTGAGTACATCTCTGGTCCAAGCCGTGCAAATCTCAACCACATCTGTGATGTGCACTGGACACCATCTGGGTTTTTAGGAAATCTCTCATCTTCTGAAAAAATGATCTCCAACACAGCCAATTCCCTCAGGCATCGGATACCTTGTTCTATTGTGTTCCATTTTCCTTGGTGCACTTGGAAGTTTTCTTTACAAAGGTATCTATCCTTCACACTTGTTAGCAGTCGCTGCCAGAGGCTGAGAGGTTCTTGGGTTTTTTCGATCCCCTGTGGTCAGTGACCACATCCCGGGACAGCGATCCCAGTTGTTTGGCCTCACTTCTATCCAGAATGGTGTCATTGGCTGCAGCGTCCCAGATGCGGGGCAGCCAGGTCAGGATGGACTCGTTGGTCTGGCGGGTGAATTCCCTTCGCAGGTCACGCAGCTCACCCAGAGATAGAGAGCGAGTGGTGATTTCTGGCTCTGTCTTTTCTGCTGGGTGTGAAGGTCCTGCTGCACTCTCATCAGTCACTATGCGAACCGATTTGGTCCTGGGTTTCTTCCTCTTAGCAGGGGCAACTGCTACTGGTTTAGGCTGTTCTGGTTCAGTGACGGTTTGCGTGGAGATGCTGATGGCACCTTTGGTCCCCTTCTCCTCCGTGACAGTCTGCATAGATGTGGACACTGTTGCCTCACTTTTGGCTTCTTTTTCCTCCGTGACGGTCTGTGTAGATGAGGACACTGTTGCCTTGAATTTGCTTCCTTTCGCCTCTGTGACACTCTGTGTAGACACTGATGCTGTTGCTCTGCTTCTTTTTCCCTCTTCCTCTTCCTTCAGAACACGCTGTATCACACCATGTATTGTTTTGATTCTAAGCATTGGTGCGGGCCGTGCAGAGAAGACAAAGTAGGACTAACAACAACATCATGCTGTCCTTGGCATGCAGAGGGTACTCCACATTTTCAAAACCTGCTGTGTCATGCCTGAAAAGCTGGAAAAAATCATTCTTTACCCGTCCCCACAGGGGCTGGGTGAGACTGTTGAGGCCCAAGATGTAGGTAGCATCCTAGACCAGAACAAGAAAACAAAACTGGGCATATATTCTGAATGCTGTTCATTGCCTCAGAGTTTATCAAGCAATGGACAAAAGAGACCAAGAAAGCAATTTTAGTACCATACCCTGGTCTATGCAGGAGCATAGAGACCAGCAGATAGTGCCCCAGCTGTGGAAATATACAGAGAGATAGGTATAAGACACATGTAAGCATGTTGAGGATCATAGCGAACAGGTGTCTTCTTCAATACTAAATTGTAATTCTGACTTTTCTCAGTGCCTCCTGCCCCACGCTGGGCACCAGAAAATGTAGTGGTTTGAAAGCAAAACAAATGAGAGGCTCTAAGTCAGAGAAACAATTTAATAGGAAGAAAGGAAAGAAAGTAAAATAAAATAGAGGCAATGATACAAAAGACCACTGAGAGAGTCAGAATACAACTTGAGCAGAGTGATGGAAGCAGTCCAGATGAGGTGGTCTTCCTGAAGCAGTGATCCTGTAGAAAGACCCGGCAGCTGGGGTTCTCTGGGAATTCAGTGGGTAAGCCCCCTTCTGGTGTTCAGAATCTCATATCCAGGCTGGAATGCTTGGTTTTTCTCTCTGCGTGGAGCATCTCACAATGGGATGGTGAGTCACGTGATAAGGCCTGATGGGCCCATTAACAGGAGATGGTCCAGGAGGGGGTTATTTGTGAGTCGTGTGGCAAAGGTGCTGATGGGCCCATTAACAGAAGATAATCCAGAGTGGAGGAGGCAGGGAGCACTGCCTCATCTGGTTTCAACCGTTCGTGAGGATGGTGATAGAATATACTTCAACTCAGGACAACTAATCAGAAAATATACTGAGCTAGCTGACAGAGATCTGTTGGGTTTGGGTTTTGTTCTTGTTGCTGTTGCTTGTTTGCTTGAGGGTTTGGGGTTTTTTTCTGCAATACTTGTGAATTGAAACTTCTTTGCTGTACAGAAGGAGATGAGGTGTATCTTGTACAAGGAAGTTCCCAGAGTCTGGGCTTTGTTCCCCACTCAGATGGACAAGGCTGGACACACTGAGACCACTGGGAGGGATCTGCACTGAATGATCCGGCTCTGCAGCTGGAAGCCATAGGAACACATTCCGTAAGGGCACGGAAGTCCTCTTGCTTTGCTGCACCTGGGAGCCAAGGTAGCACATGTGGGGTGTGCAGGTACATCCATGCAAACCATCCTGGCTGTAGTTCCATACTGCAAAAACCAGGACTTAGCCTCAAGCTGAGACAGGGGGGTCACTGAGAAGTTAGACAGCCCATGTTCAAGGACTCTCAATTTGTCTCCCAATTCTTTTAACACATTTGCTCATAGTTTCAAAGATAGTTTATTGCACTCAGACTCCACAAGACTGACCACAGGCAGAAATTTATGGTAGTTGTAAGAGATCTGGGACTCCCCCTAAAACCACGCCTCACTTCCTGACACCGTTATAGTACCGTTCCTGACAACATTATGATGCTATATTCATGTTTCTCACTTTAAAATAGCGTATTTGTTTTGCTCTAAGAAAACAGAATATTGAGAGGCAATTAGTGGGTCTGTGCTTTCCCAAAACCTTGCTTTCATTTTGGATATTTGGAAAAAAAGACAATCGAAAATGATAGCACAAGTTCCACTCTTGTCTGGCATATGATGCCATAGTGAGAGTAGCCCCTCTAGGCAGCTGCCTCATGGAAGAATGGCATAAAACTGCCTGCGGATCTAAGCTGTTACCACATGTGAATGTATATTGCATTAAACTCTTCAGCCACAGAGAAAACATCCAGAAAAGTCCAAACCCTGAGTTATTAGTTTATTTGATATAAAATTACATTTTAGGAAAAAATTACATTTGTAAAAAATTACAGTTTTAGCGTTTTCCTGTTTGCATGTGTTCATCTTACTAACTGTCCAAGAAAAGATGGTTCAGATGCTTCCGTAAAACTTGTTCTGTTTTTCTGACACCCACATTCACGAGTGTAGTAGCACATAGTTGCTGTGTGTCGCCAAGTGTAACCAGCCCACTGGTACACAGTCAGGAAGGAAAACACCTGCTAAACCTGTATAATAGATAAAGCAAAAAATTCCTTCTGTTTTGTTGCAATTCCCTTTACCTGAAGAGCTGGAGATGCACAAATTAATAGGCTTTGGACTGGTAAAATCTTGCTAATGCATCAGGCAGACTCAGTCTCAAACATACTTTTTCTATTGATCACTACAAATAAATGTGAGCTTGTAGACTTTCCTCCAACAGAGGACTACTGCAGTAAAGTCAGAAACAAGTTACCATGGTGACCTATTGCACACAGGGAAAGTAAATTTCTCCGCAGTTAGTTTTGGAGCTTCCTGTAAGGCTATGTTGTCAACAAAACACGAGTCTTGAGACCAGTGTATGCTTCTCACTTCTTCATTGTGCAATGGAGAAAGAGAAGCATGTGTAGGATGGAAGACACCAAGGCATCTCAGTGAGACAACTGCATTTTGGTGTGGTACTCAGTGAGCCGTTGGTACCAGGCAAGCTGCAGCTGGCATTCAGGGCTTAAGCATCACAAATTATGCACCTGTATGCTTGTTCTTGTCTCTCCTTCCTTTGTCTCACAACAAACACAATCACAGCATCTCACATTTTGCCAAGACTGCTTTTGTTTCTTCGTGTAGCTTTCAGTATCAAATTAAGAGGACTGAAATGTTCCATCTCTATTTCCTGGCCTCCACAGTTTACTCCATGGTATGTTCCAGCCTACATATAGCTTTCCCACTCGGTACCAAAATCTGGTGCTTCATTCAGTGGGCATCTTCTTTCTTCTCTCCACATTCACAGCCAGCTCTGGTTGTGGCAAGGACATAGGGAAGTGAGAACAAGAGGCACTTCTAGTTTCTTGGTGCTCAGTGTTCCTCTCTACCCAGGTGTTCTCCTAGCGCCAGCAGAGGCAGAACAAACCCCCACACCATGCCAAGAGGTGCTCCAAGTGCAGGATGAAGCTGCTGTGTTGTTATTGCTAACAGGCAGTGCAACCCCAGTGCTGTGCTCCCAGCTGCTCACCCACACCCCCTTCCGCTCCCAGCATGGAGGGAGAGCCTGAGGGCACCCCTGGCCCTCAGCCTGCACCTGGACATGGAGCCAGTGCCCACAGCTGCCGGGCTGTGTCCGTCTGGCCCATGGCTGGTGCCCCACCCTCCAAAGCCAGGGCTCTGCAGTGTAGGGCTCAGGCTGTTGTGTGGGGCCGTGCCCAAGGCCTGACAGGGCTCTGGGCACATCAGGGGCTACAAGTCCCCAAGGCTGGGGGCTGCTCCAGGCCACTTCCAGTGGAATCAGTTGTGGAATGGGTGCTGGGGGTGGCCCTTTGGGACACAGGAGCCTTCTGTGTCAGGGCCCTTGGTGATACAGAAGGTTGTGGTGCCCAGAGGCCTTTGTGACATGGCAGGGCCCCACCCTGCCAGACGGGTGTCTAAGGGGTGTAGAACCCTGGTGTGCCCAGTGTCAGGAGAGCAGCTGTCTCAGGACAAAGCAGCTCCCGGCATCCCTCTGCGATAGCAGACGTGTGAGATGGAGGAGAACCAGGCCAGCCCCGTCTCCCAGCCAGCCAGCCCCTCTCCCAGCTGGCCACAAGAGCAACAACTTTCTGACTGGGAAGAATACAGCGAGGCAGGCCTGTGTTCCTTCGGAGGTGTTGAAGGCTACAAAGAACCATCTGACTGGGAAGAATCTATCGTCCAAGAGCTTTCTGTAGAGGAAGACTCCGTGTGCCAAGACTTCTCCAAAGGGAATGGTAACACACCATCTGTCCAGTCCAACTGGGAAGATGATAGTGACAATGAGCTCGCTCGGGACAACTGGGAACACGTGAGTGTCCAGAGCCCTGGGGTCAAGCCCTTGCTGCGGGAGGAGGATGACTGGGATGAACTGAGTGTCCTCGAGCTGTCTGAACAAGAAGACAGGCAGCAAAGACTGGGACATTTTGCAGAGGATGGGCTCCTAGTTGCTGTGCCTCGGGAGGCCTGGGTTGAGCACCAGGCATGTGAGCCATGCCCTCAAGTGCCCTTCAGTGCCTGGCCTCCCCACCGCCCAGTCCCTGCCCTGCAGAGCTGCTCCAGCTCCTCGTCTTCCCAGCTGTCAGCCAAGGGTCCCCCCAAGAAGCGTCCATCCCGTGCCAGGCGCGTGCTGCGGGCGGTGATCAACCTGTTCTGCTGCCCTTGGCCCTGCATGCCCTCAGAGCCCGAGGACTGACGCCCGCTGCCAGCGCCAGCCCCGCAGAGCCTGGATGGCACAGCCCAGCATCCTGAGGGAGCCGCACCGTCTGCCTGTGCCTGGAAACAATAGAAAAGAAGAAGAAGAAGAATAGGACATAGGACATAGGACATAGAATAAGAATAAGAAGAAATAGCAGCAGTAAATATTATTAATAGGACAAAAAAGAACCATAAGAATAATAAGTTAGAATAATAAAAACAAGAGTACGAGGAAGAAGATTAGGAAGTAGAAGAAATAGTAGTAGAAAAGGAGAAGGAGGAGAAGAAGAAGATGAAGATGATGAAGATGATGATGAGGAAGAAATAACGGACAGTTTCCGGCAGCTGATGCCCATCTGTAAAAATGACTGCCAATATACCTTCTGCTATGCGCTCCCTGGCAGGGATGGCTGATAAAGCCACCATTCCTGTAGCTAACTTTTCAAGGTCAGTCTCTCTCTTCAAGTCTGTCTCTGCTATAACAGACCGTGGATGTCTGCAGCCTTTCTAAGGACAAGATGGGTTGACAAATACCCCAGAGCATTTCCATCAAAGCGCTCCAGCTGACATGCCAAATTCCTGCCAGTACACCTCCCACATGCTTCAGCCAAGGTGCTGGGATGGGAGCTGTGTACATGAATTCTGCAGTGACCCTCGCCTTTCAGTTAAGAAGGGAACATCATTCTTTGTCTCCTCTGCTTCTGCCACTTCTCAATCCCCTTCCATAAGGTCAATAATAAAAATTCATGAAAACTGACATTTTATTTCTCCTTTTCGATGATGGAGGCATTTTCTGAGGAATGCTGAGGAGTTTGAATTTCCTGTTTTAGACTTATCTGAGGGTTTGGTCAGGAACAGGTTCACTTTTCACTCCCACAGATCATTGCAATAACAACTGCCCCTTTTTGATCTTGCTGAGCTCCTCTCACTTAACATATTTAACCACACCAGATAGCAACAAGGAGCTTTCGCATCAAAATAAATTCTGTTGTTCTTCAACTTTCAGCAGACCCACAGCAGAGGGGTCGTCTGAGAGAGCAGGCAAGGTACTCAGTTGTTCGATGCCTTCTGTCTCTAGAGCAGCTATGCCAAAAACCCAGCGGTATCTTTTTGGGTCTTTGAAATACTCATTTCTGAGATAGTTTGTGCCCAAAATGCGTGGGGCCTCTGGACCAGTCCCAATGGGGTGCTTGTGCCATTCGTTCCCGGTTAGACTTACTTCAGCTTCCAGTTCAGTCAGCTCCTGGGATCCTCCTGTCACTCCAGAAACGGATTCTGCTCTCACATACCTTGACGGCATCAGGGTACACTGAGCACTGGTATCAACCAGAGCCGTATATCTTTGTGGGTCAGATGTCGCAGTCCATCGGATCCACACAGTCCAGTAGATCTGGTTGTCTCTTTCCTTTACCTGGCTAGAGGCAGGGCCCCCCTATTCCTGGTCATGGCATACATTGCTCTCTTCCTGTAAATATTTTTCTGAGGTTCTTTCAAGAGGATTAGTCATATCATCATTTCTGTACCGTCTGGAGTTCTGTGCACGAGAGACCGGAGCAACACTGATTCTAGATGGGCTCTTTGTGGTAGGTGTTTCTCTTTTCAGTTCACGTACCCGGGCTGCTAAGGAGGAGCTGGGTTTTCTATCCCACTTCCTCATGTCTTCTCCATGCTCCCGAAGAAAAGACCAGATGTTACCTTGTGGTGTGTATCCTCTCTCCCTGGCTGGGGGACGCCTGCTCCTAGTGGCAGAGACTCTCATCGGCTGTGCTGAGATATGGTAAATTTCTTCTTTAAGTTCTTTTTTCAGTTTCTGATGGCCTTCTTCAATCAAGCTCTGGACCTGCTCAGCCAGTCTTGTTTCCACAGACGAGACATGGGTACGAAGTGGGGCACAGTGACAGTGTCTTCGTAAATTCTTAGTTTAATAGCCAAGACACCTACCCTGTCCTCACCTTCCCTCCACTGCAGTGTTGCCAGGTCACGTGAGTACATCTCTGGTCCAAGCCGTGCAAATCTCAACCACATCTGTGATGTGCACTGGACACCATCTGGGTTTTTAGGAAATCTCTCATCTTCTGAAAAAATGATCTCCAACACAGCCAATTCCCTCAGGCATCGGATACCTTGTTCTATTGTGTTCCATTTTCCTTGGTGCACTTGGAAGTTTTCTTTACAAAGGTATCTATCCTTCACACTTGTTAGCAGTCGCTGCCAGAGGCTGAGAGGTTCTTGGGTTTTTTCGATCCCCTGTGGTCAGTGACCACATCCCGGGACAGCGACCCCAGTTGTTTGGCCTCACTTCTATCCAGAATGGTGTCATTGGCTGCAGCGTCCCAGATGCGGGGCAGCCAGGTCAGGATGGACTCGTTGGTCTGGCGGGTGAATTCCCTTCGCAGGTCACGCAGCTCACCCAGAGATAGAGAGCGAGTGGTGATTTCTGGCTCTGTCTTTTCTGCTGGGTGTGAAGGTCCTGCTGCACTCTCATCAGTCACTATGCGAACCGATTTGGTCCTGGATTTCTTCCTCTTAGCAGGGGCAACTGCTACTGGTTTAGGCTGTTCTGGTTCAGTGACGGTTTGCGTGGAGATGCTGATGGCACCTTTGGTCCCCTTCTCCTCCGTGACAGTCTGCATTGATGTGGACACTGTTGCCTCACTTTTGGCTTCTTTTTCCTCCGTGACGGTCTGTGTAGATGAGGACACTGTTGCCTTGAATTTGCTTCCTTTCGCCTCTGTGACACTCTGTGAGAACACTGATGCTGTTGCTCTGCTTCTTTTTCCCTCTTCCTCTTCCTTCAGAACACGCTGTATCACACCATGTATTGTTTTGATTCTAAGCATTGGTGCGGGCCGTGCAGAGAAGACAAAGTAGGACTAACAACAACATCATGCTGTCCTTGGCATGCAGAGGGTACTCCACATTTTCAAAACCTGCTGTGTCATGCCTGAAAAGCTGGAAAAAATCATTCTTTACCCGTCCCCACAGGGGCTGGGTGAGACTGTTGAGGCCCAAGATGTAGGTAGCATCCTAGACCAGAACAAGAAAACAAAACTGGGCATATATTCTGAATGCTGTTCATTGCCTCAGAGTTTATCAAGCAATGGACAAAAGAGACCAAGAAAGCAATTTTAGTACCATACCCTGGTCTATGCAGGAGCATAGAGACCAGCAGATAGTGCCCCAGCTGTGGAAATATACAGAGAGATAGGTATAAGACACATGTAAGCATGTTGAGGATCATAGCGAACAGGTGTCTTCTTCAATACTAAATTGTAATTCTGACTTTTCTCAGTGCCTCCTGCCCCACGCTGGGCACCAGAAAATGTAGTGGTTTGAAAGCAAAACAAATGAGAGGCTCTAAGTCAGAGAAACAATTTAATAGGAAGAAAGGAAAGAAAGTAAAATAAAATAGAGGCAATGATACAAAAGACCACTGACAGAGTCAGAATACAACTTGAGCAGAGTGATGGAAGCAGTCCAGATGAGGTGGTCTTCCTGAAGCAGTGATCCTGTAGAAAGACCCGGCAGCTGGGGTTCTCTGGGAATTCAGTGGGTAAGCCCCCTTCTGGTGTTCAGAATCTCATATCCAGGCTGGAATGCTTGGTTTTTCTCTCTGCGTGGAGCATCTCACAATGGGATGGTGAGTCACGTGATAAGGCCTGATGGGCCCATTAACAGGAGATGGTCCAGGAGGGGGTTATTTGTGAGTCGTGTGGCAAAGGTGCTGATGGGCCCATTAACAGAAGATAATCCAGAGTGGAGGAGGCAGGGAGCACTGCCTCATCTGGTTTCAACCGTTCGTGAGGATGGTGATAGAATATACTTCAACTCAGGACAACTAATCAGAAAATATACTGAGCTAGCTGACAGAGATCTGTTGGGTTTGGGTTTTGTTCTTGTTGCTGTTGCTTGTTTGCTTGAGGGTTTGGGGTTTTTTTCTGCAATACTTGTGAATTGAAACTTCTTTGCTGTACAGAAGGAGATGAGGTGTATCTTGTACAAGGAAGTTCCCAGAGTCTGGGCTTTGTTCCCCACTCAGATGGACAAGGCTGGACACACTGAGACCACTGGGAGGGATCTGCACTGAATGATCCGGCTCTGCAGCTGGAAGCCATAGGAACACATTCCGTAAGGGCACGGAAGTCCTCTTGCTTTGCTGCACCTGGGAGCCAAGGTAGCACATGTGGGGTGTGCAGGTACATCCATGCAAACCATCCTGGCTGTAGTTCCATACTGCAAAAACCAGGACTTAGCCTCAAGCTGAGACAGGGGGGTCACTGAGAAGTTAGACAGCCCATGTTCAAGGACTCTCAATTTGTCTCCCAATTCTTTTAACACATTTGCTCATAGTTTCAAAGATAGTTTATTGCACTCAGACTCCACAAGACTGACCACAGGCAGAAATTTATGGTAGTTGTAAGAGATCTGGGACTCCCCCTAAAACCACGCCTCACTTCCTGACACCGTTATAGTACCGTTCCTGACAACATTATGATGCTATATTCATGTTTCTCACTTTAAAATAGCGTATTTGTTTTGCTCTAAGAAAACAGAATATTGAGTGGCAATTAGTGGGTCTGTGCTTTCCCAAAACCTTGCTTTCATTTTGGATATTTGGAAAAAAAGACAATCGAAAATGATAGCACAAGTTCCACTCTTGTCTGGCATATGATGCCATAGTGAGAGTAGCCCCTCTAGGCAGCTGCCTCATGGAAGAATGGCATAAAACTGCCTGCGGATCTAAGCTGTTACCACATGTGAATGTATATTGCATTAAACTCTTCAGCCACAGAGAAAACATCCAGAAAAGTCCAAACCCTGAGTTATTAGTTTATTTGATATAAAATTACATTTTAGGAAAAAATTACATTTGTAAAAAATTACAGTTTTAGCGTTTTCCTGTTTGCATGTGTTCATCTTACTAACTGTCCAAGATAAGATGGTTCAGATGCTTCCGTAAAACTTGTTCTGTTTTTCTGACACCCACATTCACGAGTGTAGTAGCACATAGTTGCTGTGTGTCGCCAAGTGTAACCAGCCCACTGGTACACAGTCAGGAAGGAAAACACCTGCTAAACCTGTATAATAGATAAAGCAAAAAATTCCTTCTGTTTTGTTGCAATTCCCTTTACCTGAAGAGCTGGAGATGCACAAATTAATAGGCTTTGGACTGGTAAAATCTTGGTAATGCATCAGGCAGACTCAGTCTCAAACATACTTTTTCTATTGATCACTACAAATAAATGTGAGCTTGTAGACTTTCCTCCAACAGAGGACTACTGCAGTAAAGTCAGAAACAAGTTACCATGGTGACCTATTGCACACAGGGAAAGTAAATTTCTCCGCAGTTAGTTTTGGAGCTTCCTGTAAGGCTATGTTGTCAACAAAACACGAGTCTTGAGACCAGTGTATGCTTCTCACTTCTTCATTGTGCAATGGAGAAAGAGAAGCATGTGTAGGATGGAAGACACCAAGGCATCTCAGTGAGACAACTGCATTTTGGTGTGGTACTCAGTGAGCCGTTGGTACCAGGCAAGCTGCAGCTGGCATTCAGGGCTTAAGCATCACAAATTATGCACCTGTATGCTTGTTCTTGTCTCTCCTTCCTTTGTCTCACAACAAACACAATCACAGCATCTCACATTTTGCCAAGACTGCTTTTGTTTCTTCGTGTAGCTTTCAGTATCAAATTAAGAGGACTGAAATGTTCCATCTCTATTTCCTGGCCTCCACAGTTTACTCCATGGTATGTTCCAGCCTACATATAGCTTTCCCACTCGGTACCAAAATCTGGTGCTTCATTCAGTGGGCATCTTCTTTCTTCTCTCCACATTCACAGCCAGCTCTGGTTGTGGCAAGGACATAGGGAAGTGAGAACAAGAGGCACTTCTAGTTTCTTGGTGCTCAGTGTTCCTCTCTACCCAGGTGTTCTCCTAGCGCCAGCAGAGGCAGAACAAACCCCCACACCATGCCAAGAGGTGCTCCAAGTGCAGGATGAAGCTGCTGTGTTGTTATTGCTAACAGGCAGTGCAACCCCAGTGCTGTGCTCCCAGCTGCTCACCCACACCCCCTTCCGCTCCCAGCATGGAGGGAGAGCCTGAGGGCACCCCTGGCCCTCAGCCTGCACCTGGACATGGAGCCAGTGCCCACAGCTGCCGGGCTGTGTCCGTCTGGCCCATGGCTGGTGCCCCACCCTCCAAAGCCAGGGCTCTGCAGTGTAGGGCTCAGGCTGTTGTGTGGGGCCGTGCCCAAGGCCTGACAGGGCTCTGGGCACATCAGGGGCTACAAGTCCCCAAGGCTGGGGGCTGCTCCAGGCCACTTCCAGTGGAATCAGTTGTGGAATGGGTGCTGGGGGTGGCCCTTTGGGACACAGGAGCCTTCTGTGTCAGGGCCCTTGGTGATACAGAAGGTTGTGGTGCCCAGAGGCCTTTGTGACATGGCAGGGCCCCACCCTGCCAGACGGGTGTCTAAGGGGTGTAGAACCCTGGTGTGCCCAGTGTCAGGAGAGCAGCTGTCTCAGGACAAAGCAGCTCCCGGCATCCCTCTGCGATAGCAGACGTGTGAGATGGAGGAGAACCAGGCCAGCCCCGTCTCCCAGCCAGCCAGCCCCTCTCCCAGCTGGCCACAAGAGCAACAACTTTCTGACTGGGAAGAATACAGCGAGGCAGGCCTGTGTTCCTTCGGAGGTGTTGAAGGCTACAAAGAACCATCTGACTGGGAAGAATCTATCGTCCAAGAGCTTTCTGTAGAGGAAGACTCCGTGTGCCAAGACTTCTCCAAAGGGAATGGTAACACACCATCTGTCCAGTCCAACTGGGAAGATGATAGTGACAATGAGCTCGCTCGGGACAACTGGGAACACGTGAGTGTCCAGAGCCCTGGGGTCAAGCCCTTGCTGCGGGAGGAGGATGACTGGGATGAACTGAGTGTCCTCGAGCTGTCTGAACAAGAAGACAGGCAGCAAAGACTGGGACATTTTGCAGAGGATGGGCTCCTAGTTGCTGTGCCTCGGGAGGCCTGGGTTGAGCACCAGGCATGTGAGCCATGCCCTCAAGTGCCCTTCAGTGCCTGGCCTCCCCACCGCCCAGTCCCTGCCCTGCAGAGCTGCTCCAGCTCCTCGTCTTCCCAGCTGTCAGCCAAGGGTCCCCCCAAGAAGCGTCCATCCCGCGCCAGGCGCGTGCTGCGGGCGGTGATCAACCTGTTCTGCTGCCCTTGGCCCTGCATGCCCTCAGAGCCCGAGGACTGACGCCCGCTGCCAGCGCCAGCCCCGCAGAGCCTGGATGGCACAGCCCAGCATCCTGAGGGAGCCGCACCGTCTGCCTGTGCCTGGAAACAATAGAAAAGAAGAAGAAGAAGAATAGGACATAGGACATAGGACATAGAATAAGAATAAGAAGAAATAGCAGCAGTAAATATTATTAATAGGACAAAAAAGAACCATAAGAATAATAAGTTAGAATAATAAAAACAAGAGTACGAGGAAGAAGATTAGGAAGTAGAAGAAATAGTAGTAGAAAAGGAGAAGGAGGAGAAGAAGAAGATGAAGATGATGAAGATGATGATGAGGAAGAAATAACGGACAGTTTCCGGCAGCTGATGCCCATCTGTGAAAATGACTGCCAATATACCTTCCGCTATGCGCTCCCTGGCAGGGATGGCTGATAAAGCCACCATTCCTGTAGCTAACTTTTCAAGGTCAGTCTCTCTCTTCAAGTCTGTCTCTGCTATAACAGACCGTGGATGTCTGCAGCCTTTCTAAGGACAAGATGGGTTGACAAATACCCCAGAGCATTTCCATCGAAGCGCTCCAGCTGACATGCCAAATTCCTGCCAGTACACCTCCCACATGCTTCAGCCAAGGTGCTGGGATGGGAGCTGTGTACATGAATTCTGCAGTGACCCTCGCCTTTCAGTTAAGAAGGGAACATCATTCTTTGTCTCCTCTGCTTCTGCCACTTCTCAATCCCCTTCCATAAGGTCAATAATAAAAATTCATGAAAACTGACATTTTATTTCTCCTTTTCGATGATGGAGGCATTTTCTGAGGAATGCTGAGGAGTTTGAATTTCCTGTTTTAGACTTATCTGAGGGTTTGGTCAGGAACAGGTTCACTTTTCACTCCCACAGATCATTGCAATAACAACTGCCCCTTTTTGATCTTGCTGAGCTCCTCTCACTTAACATATTTAACCACACCAGATAGCAACAAGGAGCTTTCGCATCAAAATAAATTCTGTTGTTCTTCAACTTTCAGCAGTCCCACAGCAGAGGGGTCGTCTGAGAGAGCAGGCAAGGTACTCAGTAGTTCGATGCCTTCTGTCTCTAGAGCAGCTATGCCAAAAACCCAGCGGTATCTTTTTGGGTCTTTGAAATACTCATTTCTGAGATAGTTTGTGCCCAAAATGCGTGGGGCCTCTGGACCAGTCCCAATGGGGTGCTTGTGCCATTCGTTCCCGGTTAGACTTACTTCAGCTTCCAGTTCAGTCAGCTCCTGGGATCCTCCTGTCACTCCAGAAACGGATTCTGCTCTCACATACCTTGACGGCATCAGGGTACACTGAGCACTGGTATCTACCAGAGCCGTATATCTTTGTGGGTCAGATGTCGCAGTCCATCGGATCCACACAGTCCAGTAGATCTGGTTGCCTCTTTCCTTTACCTGGCTAGAGGCAGGGCCCCCCTATTCCTGGTCATGGCATACATTGCTCTCTTCCTGTAAATATTTTTCTGAGGTTCTTTCAAGAGGATTAGTCATATCATCATTTCTGTACCGTCTGGAGTTCTGTGCACGAGAGACCGGAGCAACACTGATTCTAGATGGGCTCTTTGTGGTAGGTGTTTCTCTTTTCAGTTCACGTACCCGGGCTGCTAAGGAGGAGCTGGGTTTTCTATCCCACTTCCTCATGTCTTCTCCATGCTCCCGAAGAAAAAGACCAGATGTTACCTTGTGGTGTGTATCCTCTCTCCCTGGCTGGGGGACGCCTGCTCCTAGTGGCAGAGACTCTCATCGGCTGTGCTGAGATATGGTAAATTTCTTCTCTAAGTTCTTTTTTCAGTTTCTGATGGCCTTCTTCAATCAAGCTCTGGACCTGCTCAGCCAGTCTTGTTTCCACAGACGAGTCATGGGTACGAAGTGGGGCACAGTGACAGTGTCTTCGTAAATTCTTAGTTTAATAGCCAAGACACCTACCCTGTCCTCACCTTCCCTCCATTGCAGTGTTGCCAGGTCACGTGAGTACATCTCTGGTCCAAGCCGTGCAAATCTCAACCACATCTGTGATGTGCACTGGACACCATCTGGGTTTTTAGGAAATCTCTCATCTTCTGAAAAAATGATCTCCAACACAGCCAATTCCCTCAGGCATCGGATACCTTGTTCTATTGTGTTCCACTTTCCTTGGTGCACTTGGAAGTTTTCTTTACAAAGGTATCTATCCTTCACACTTGTTAGCAGTCGCTACCAGAGGCTGAGAGGTTCTTGGGTTTTTTCGATCCCCTGTGGTCAGTGACCACATCCCGGGACAGCGATCCCAGTTGTTTGGCCTCACTTCTATCCAGAATGGTGTCATTGGCTGCAGCGTCCCAGATGCGGGGCAGCCAGGTCAGGATGGACTCGTTGGTCTGGCGGGTGAATTCCCTTCGCAGGTCACGCAGCTCACCCAGAGATAGAGAGCGAGTGGTGATTTCTGGCTCTGTCTTTTCTGCTGGGTGTGAAGGTCCTGCTGCACTCTCATCAGTCACTATGCGAACCGATTTGGTCCTGGATTTCTTCCTCTTAACAGGGGCAACTGCTACTGGTTTAGGCTGTTCTGGTTCAGTGACGGTTTGCGTGGAGATGCTGATGGCACCTTTGGTCCCCTTCTCCTCCGTGACAGTCTGCATTGATGTGGACACTGTTGCCTCACTTTTGGCTTCTTTTTCCTCCGTGACGGTCTGTGTAGATGAGGACACTGTTGCCTTGAATTTGCTTCCTTTCGCCTCTGTGACACTCTGTGAGAACACTGATACTGTTGCTCTGCTTCTTTTTCCCTCTTCTTCTTCCTTCAGAACACGCTGTATCACACCATGTATTGTTTTGATTCTAAGCATGGTGCGGGCCGTGCAGAGAAGACCAAGCAGGACTAACAGCAACATCATGCTGTCCTTGGCATGCAGAGGGTACTCCACATTTTCAAAACCTGCTGTGTCATGCCTGAAAAGCTGGAAAAAATCATTCTTTACCCCTCCCCACAGGGGCTGGGTGAGACTGTTGAGGCCCAAGATGTAGGTAGCATCCTAGACCAGAACAAGAAAACAAAACTGGGCATATATTCTGAATGCTGTTCATTGCCTCAGAGTTTATCAAGCAATGGACAAAAGAGACCAAGAAAGCAATTTTAGTACCATACCCTGGTCTATGCAGGAGCATAGAGACCAGCAGATAGTGCCCCAGGTGTGGAAATATACAGAGAGATAGGCATAAGACACATGTAAGCGTGTTGTGGATCATAGCGAACAGGTGTCTTCTTCAATACTAAATTTTAATTCTGACTTTTCTCAGTGCCTCCTGCCCCACGCTGGGCACCAGAAAATGTAGTGGTTTGAAAGCAAAACAAATGAGAGGCTCTAAGTCAGAGAAACAATTTAATAGGAAGAAAGGAAAGAAAGTAAAATAAAATAGAGGCAATAATACAAAAGACCACTGACAGAGTCGGAATACAACTTGAGCACAGTGATGGAAGCAGTCCAGATCAGGTGGTCTTCCTGAAGCAGTGATCCTGTAGAAAGACCCGGCAGCTGGGGTTCTCTGGGAATTCAGTGGGTAAGCCCCCTTCTGGTGTTCAGAATCTCATATCCAGGCTGGAATGCTTGGTTTTTCTCTCTGGGTGGAGCATCTCACAATGGGATGGTGAGTCACGTGATAAGGCCTGATGGGCCCATTAACAGGAGATGGTCCAGGAGGGGGTTATTTGTGAGTCTTGTGGAAAAGGTGCGGATGGGCCCATTAACAGAAGATAATCCAGAGTGGAGGAGGCAGGGAGCACTGCCTCATCTGGTTTCAACCGTTCGTGAGGATGGTGATAGAATATACTTCAACTCAGGACAACTAATCAGAAAATATACTGAGCTAGCTGACAGAGATCTGTTGGGTTTGGGTTTTGTTCTTGTTGCTGTTGCTTGTTTGCTTGAGGGTTTGGGGTTTTTTTCTGCAATACTTGTGAATTGAAACTTCTTTGCTGTACAGAAGGAGATGAGGTGTATCTTGTACAAGGAAGTTCCCAGAGTCTGGGCTTTGTTCCCCACTCAGATGGACAAGGCTGGACACACTGAGACCACTGGGAGGGATCTGCACTGAATGATCCGGCTCTGCAGCTGGAAGCCATAGGAACACATTCCGTAAGGGCACGGAAGTCCTCTTGCTGCGCTGTACCTGGGAGCCAAGGTAGCACATGTGGGGTGTGCAGGTACATCCATGCAAACCATCCTGGCTGTAGTTCCATACTGCAAAAACCAGGACTTAGCCTCAAGCTGAGACAGGGGGGTCACTGAGAAGTTAGACAGCCCATGTTCAAGGACTCTCAATTTGTCTCCCAATTCTTTTAACACATTTGCTCATAGTTTCAAAGATAGTTTATTGCACTCAGACTCCACAAGACTGACCACAGGCAGAAATTTATGGTAGTTGTAAGAGATCTGGGACTCCCCCTAAAACCACGCCTCACTTCCTGACACCGTTATAGTACCGTTCCTGACAACATTATGATGCTATATTCATGTTTCTCACTTTAAAATAGCGTATTTGTTTTGCTCTAAGAAAACAGAATATTGAGTGGCAATTAGTGGGTCTGTGCTTTCCCAAAACCTTGCTTTCATTTTGGATATTTGGAAAAAAAGACAATCGAAAATGATAGCACAAGTTCCACTCTTGTCTGGCATATGATGCCATAGTGAGAGTAGCCCCTCTAGGCAGCTGCCTCATGGAAGAATGGCATAAAACTGCCTGCGGATCTAAGCTGTTAACACATGTGAATGTATATTGCATTAAACTCTGCAGCCACAGAGAAAACATCCAGAAAAGTCCAAACCCTGAGTTATTAGTTTATTTGATATAAAATTACTTTTTATAAAAAAATTACATTTGTAAAAAATTACAGTTTTAGCGTTTTCCTGTTTGCATGTGTTCATCTTACTAACTGTCCAAGAAAAGATGGTTCAGATGCTTCCGTAAAACTTGTTCTGTTTTTCTGAAACCCACATTCACGAGTGTAGTAGCACATAGTTGCTGTGTGTCGCCAAGTGTAACCAGCCCACTGGTACACAGTCAGGAAGGAAAACACCTGCTAAACCTGTATAATAGATAAAGCAAAAAATTCCTTCTGTTTTGTTGCAATTCCCTTTACCTGAAGAGCTGGAGATGCACAAATTAATAGGCTTTGGACTGGTAAAATCTTGCTAATGCATCAGGCAGACTCAGTCTCAAACATACTTTTTCTATTGATCACTACAAATAAATGTGAGCTTGTAGACTTTCCTCCAACAGAGGACTACTGCAGTAAAGTCAGAAACAAGTTACCATGGTGACCTATTGCACACAGGGAAAGTAAATTTCTCCGCAGTTAGTTTTGGAGCTTCCTGTAAGGCTATGTTGTCAACAAAACACGAGTCTTGAGACCAGTGTATGCTTCTCACTTCTTCATTGTGCAATGGAGAAAGAGAAGCATGTGTAGGATGGAAGACACCAAGGCATCTCAGTGAGACAACTGCATTTTGGTGTTGTACTCAGTGAGCCGTTGGTACCAGGCAAGCTGCAGCTGGCATTCAGGGCTTAAGCATCACAAATTATGCACCTATATGCTTGTTCTTGTCTCTCCTTCCTTTGTCTCACAACAAACACAATCACAGCATCTCACATTTTGCCAAGACTGCTTTTGTTTCTTCGTGTAGCTTTCAGTATCAAATTAAGAGGACTGAAATGTTCCATCTCTATTTCCTGGCCTCCACAGTTTACTCCATGGTATGTTCCAGCCTACATATAGCTTTCCCACTCGGTACCAAAATCTGGTGCTTCATTCAGTGGGCATCTTCTTTCTTCTCTCCACATTCACAGCCAGCTCTGGTTGTGGCAAGGACATAGGGAAGTGAGAACAAGAGGCACTTCTAGTTTCTTGGTGCTCAGTGTTCCTCTCTACCCAGGTGTTCTCCTAGCGCCAGCAGAGGCAGAACAAACCCCCACACCATGCCAAGAGGTGCTCCAAGTGCAGGATGAAGCTGCTGTGTTGTTATTGCTAACAGGCAGTGCAACCCCAGTGCTGTGCTCCCAGCTGCTCACCCACACCCCCTTCCGCTCCCAGCATGGAGGGAGAGCCTGAGGGCACCCCTGGCCCTCAGCCTGCACCTGGACATGGAGCCAGTGCCCACAGCTGCCGGGCTGTGTCCGTCTGGCCCATGGCTGGTGCCCCACCCTCCAAAGCCAGGGCTCTGCAGTGTAGGGCTCAGGCTGTTGTGTGGGGCCGTGCCCAAGGCCTGACAGGGCTCTGGGCACATCAGGGGCTACAAGTCCCCAAGGCTGGGGGCTGCTCCAGGCCACTTCCAGTGGAATCAGTTGTGGAATGGGTGCTGGGGGTGGCCCTTTGGGACACAGGAGCCTTCTGTGTCAGGGCCCTTGGTGATACAGAAGGTTGTGGTGCCCAGAGGCCTTTGTGACATGGCAGGGCCCCACCCTGCCAGACGGGTGTCTAAGGGGTGTAGAACCCTGGTGTGCCCAGTGTCAGGAGAGCAGCTGTCTCAGGACAAAGCAGCTCCCGGCATCCCTCTGCGACAGCAGACGTGTGAGATGGAGGAGAACCAGGCCAGCCCCGTCTCCCAGCCAGCCAGCCCCTCTCCCAGCTGGCCACAAGAGCAACAACTTTCTGACTGGGAAGAATACAGCGAGGCAGGCCTGTGTTCCTTCGGAGGTGTTGAAGGCTACAAAGAACCATCTGACTGGGAAGAATCTATCGTCCAAGAGCTTTCTGTAGAGGAAGACTCCGTGTGCCATAACTTCTCCAAAGGGAATGGTAACACACCATCTGTCCAGTCCAACTGGGAAGATGATAGTGACAATGAGCTCGCTCGGGACAACTGGGAACACGTGAGTGTCCAGAGCCCTGGGGTCAAGCCCTTGCTGCGGGAGGAGGATGACTGGGATGAACTGAGTGTCCTCGAGCTGTCTGAACAAGAAGACAGGCAGCAAAGACTGGGACATTTTGCAGAGGATGGGCTCCTAGTTGTTGTGCCTCGGGAGGCCTGGGTTGAGCACCAGGCATGTGAGCCATGCCCTCAAGTGCCCTTCAGTGCCTGGCCTCCCCACCGCCCAGTCCCTGCCCTGCAGAGCTGCTCCAGCTCCTCGTCTTCCCAGCTGTCAGCCAAGGGTCCCCCCAAGAAGCGTCCATCCCGCGCCAGGCGCGTGCTGCGGGCGGTGATCAACCTGTTCTGCTGCCCTTGGCCCTGCATGCCCTCAGAGCCCGAGGACTGACGCCCGCTGCCAGCGCCAGCCCCGCAGAGCCTGGATGGCACAGCCCAGCATCCTGAGGGAGCCGCACCGTCTGCCTGTGCCTGGAAACAATAGAAAAGAAGAAGAAGAAGAATAGGACATAGGACATAGGACATAGAATAAGAATAAGAAGAAATAGCAGCAGTAAATATTATTAATAGGACAAAAAAGAACCATAAGAATAATAAGTTAGAATAATAAAAACAAGAGTACGAGGAAGAAGATTAGGAAGTAGAAGAAATAGTAGTAGAAAAGGAGAAGGAGGAGAAGAAGAAGATGAAGATGATGAAGATGATGATGAGGAAGAAATAACGGACAGTTTCCGGCAGCTGATGCCCATCTGTGAAAATGACTGCCAATATACCTTCCGCTATGCGCTCCCTGGCAGGGATGGCTGATAAAGCCACCATTCCTGTAGCTAACTTTTCAAGGTCAGTCTCTCTCTTCAAGTCTGTCTCTGCTATAACAGACCGTGGATGTCTGCAGCCTTTCTAAGGACAAGATGGGTTGACAAATACCCCAGAGCATTTCCATCGAAGCGCTCCAGCTGACATGCCAAATTCCTGCCAGTACACCTCCCACATGCTTCAGCCAAGGTGCTGGGATGGGAGCTGTGTACATGAATTCTGCAGTGACCCTCGCCTTTCAGTTAAGAAGGGAACATCATTCTTTGTCTCCTCTGCTTCTGCCACTTCTCAATCCCCTTCCATAAGGTCAATAATAAAAATTCATGAAAACTGACATTTTATTTCTCCTTTTCGATGATGGAGGCATTTTCTGAGGAATGCTGAGGAGTTTGAATTTCCTGTTTTAGACTTATCTGAGGGTTTGGTCAGGAACAGGTTCACTTTTCACTCCCACAGATCATTGCAATAACAACTGCCCCTTTTTGATCTTGCTGAGCTCCTCTCACTTAACATATTTAACCACACCAGATAGCAACAAGGAGCTTTCGCATCAAAATAAATTCTGTTGTTCTTCAACTTTCAGCAGTCCCACAGCAGAGGGGTCGTCTGAGAGAGCAGGCAAGGTACTCAGTAGTTCGATGCCTTCTGTCTCTAGAGCAGCTATGCCAAAAACCCAGCGGTATCTTTTTGGGTCTTTGAAATACTCATTTCTGAGATAGTTTGTGCCCAAAATGCGTGGGGCCTCTGGACCAGTCCCAATGGGGTGCTTGTGCCATTCGTTCCCGGTTAGACTTACTTCAGCTTCCAGTTCAGTCAGCTCCTGGGATCCTCCTGTCACTCCAGAAACGGATTCTGCTCTCACATACCTTGACGGCATCAGGGTACACTGAGCACTGGTATCTACCAGAGCCGTATATCTTTGTGGGTCAGATGTCGCAGTCCATCGGATCCACACAGTCCAGTAGATCTGGTTGCCTCTTTCCTTTACCTGGCTAGAGGCAGGGCCCCCCTATTCCTGGTCATGGCATACATTGCTCTCTTCCTGTAAATATTTTTCTGAGGTTCTTTCAAGAGGATTAGTCATATCATCATTTCTGTACCGTCTGGAGTTCTGTGCACGAGAGACCGGAGCAACACTGATTCTAGATGGGCTCTTTGTGGTAGGTGTTTCTCTTTTCAGTTCACGTACCCGGGCTGCTAAGGAGGAGCTGGGTTTTCTATCCCACGTCCTCATGTCTTCTCCATGCTCCCGAAGAAAAAGACCAGATGTTACCTTGTGGTGTGTATCCTCTCTCCCTGGCTGGGGGACGCCTGCTCCTAGTGGCAGAGACTCTCATCGGCTGTGCTGAGATATGGTAAATTTCTTCTCTAAGTTCTTTTTTCAGTTTCTGATGGCCTTCTTCAATCAAGCTCTGGACCTGCTCAGCCAGTCTTGTTTCCACAGACGAGTCATGGGTACGAAGTGGGGCACAGTGACAGTGTCTTCGTAAATTCTTAGTTTAATAGCCAAGACACCTACCCTGTCCTCACCTTCCCTCCATTGCAGTGTTGCCAGGTCACGTGAGTACATCTCTGGTCCAAGCCGTGCAAATCTCAACCACATCTGTGATGTGCACTGGACACCATCTGGGTTTTTAGGAAATCTCTCATCTTCTGAAAAAATGATCTCCAACACAGCCAATTCCCTCAGGCATCGGATACCTTGTTCTATTGTGTTCCACTTTCCTTGGTGCACTTGGAAGTTTTCTTTACAAAGGTATCTATCCTTCACACTTGTTAGCAGTCGCTACCAGAGGCTGAGAGGTTCTTGGGTTTTTTCGATCCCCTGTGGTCAGTGACCACATCCCGGGACAGCGATCCCAGTTGTTTGGCCTCACTTCTATCCAGAATGGTGTCATTGGCTGCAGCGTCCCAGATGCGGGGCAGCCAGGTCAGGATGGACTCGTTGGTCTGGCGGGTGAATTCCCTTCGCAGGTCACGCAGCTCACCCAGAGATAGAGAGCGAGTGGTGATTTCTGGCTCTGTCTTTTCTGCTGGGTGTGAAGGTCCTGCTGCACTCTCATCAGTCACTATGCGAACCGATTTGGTCCTGGATTTCTTCCTCTTAACAGGGGCAACTGCTACTGGTTTAGGCTGTTCTGGTTCAGTGACGGTTTGCGTGGAGATGCTGATGGCACCTTTGGTCCCCTTCTCCTCCGTGACAGTCTGCATTGATGTGGACACTGTTGCCTCACTTTTGGCTTCTTTTTCCTCCGTGACGGTCTGTGTAGATGAGGACACTGTTGCCTTGAATTTGCTTCCTTTCGCCTCTGTGACACTCTGTGAGAACACTGATACTGTTGCTCTGCTTCTTTTTCCCTCTTCTTCTTCCTTCAGAACACGCTGTATCACACCATGTATTGTTTTGATTCTAAGCATGGTGCGGGCCGTGCAGAGAAGACCAAGCAGGACTAACAGCAACATCATGCTGTCCTTGGCATGCAGAGGGTACTCCACATTTTCAAAACCTGCTGTGTCATGCCTGAAAAGCTGGAAAAAATCATTCTTTACCCCTCCCCACAGGGGCTGGGTGAGACTGTTGAGGCCCAAGATGTAGGTAGCATCCTAGACCAGAACAAGAAAACAAAACTGGGCATATATTCTGAATGATGTTCATTGCCTCAGAGTTTATCAAGCAATGGACAAAAGAGACCAAGAAAGCAATTTTAGTACCATACCCTGGTCTATGCAGGAGCATAGAGACCAGCAGATAGTGCCCCAGGTGTGGAAATATACAGAGAGATAGGCATAAGACACATGTAAGCGTGTTGTGGATCATAGCGAACAGGTGTCTTCTTCAATACTAAATTTTAATTCTGACTTTTCTCAGTGCCTCCTGCCCCACGCTGGGCACCAGAAAATGTAGTGGTTTGAAAGCAAAACAAATGAGAGGCTCTAAGTCAGAGAAACAATTTAATAGGAAGAAAGGAAAGAAAGTAAAATAAAATAGAGGCAATAATACAAAAGACCACTGACAGAGTCGGAATACAACTTGAGCAGAGTGATGGAAGCAGTCCAGATGAGGTGGTCTTCCTGAAGCAGTGATCCTGTAGAAAGACCCGGCAGCTGGGGTTCTCTGGGAATTCAGTGGGTAAGCCCCCTTCTGGTGTTCAGAATCTCATATCCAGGCTGGAATGCTTGGTTTTTCTCTCTGGGTGGAGCATCTCACAATGGGATGGTGAGTCACGTGATAAGGCCTGATGGGCCCATTAACAGGAGATGGTCCAGGAGGGGGTTATTTGTGAGTCGTGTGGCAAAGGTGCTGATGGGCCCATTAACAGAAGATAATCCAGAGTGGAGGAGGCAGGGAGCACTGCCTCATCTGGTTTCAACAGTTCGTGAAGATGGTGATAGAATATACTTCAACTCAGGACAACTAATCAGAAAATATACTGAGCTAGCTGACAGAGATCTGTTGGGTTTGGGTTTTGTTCTTGTTGCTGTTGCTTGTTTGCTTGAGGGTTTGGGGTTTTTTTCTGCAATACTTGTGAATTGAAACTTCTTTGCTGTACAGAAGGAGATGAGGTGTATCTTGTACAAGGAAGTTCCCAGAGTCTGGGCTTTGTTCCCCACTCAGATGGACAAGGCTGGACACACTGAGACCACTGGGAGGGATCTGCACTGAATGATCCGGCTCTGCAGCTGGAAGCCATAGGAACACATTCCGTAAGGGCACGGAAGTCCTCTTGCTGCGCTGTACCTGGGAGCCAAGGTAGCACATGTGGGGTGTGCAGGTACATCCATGCAAACTATCCTGGCTGTAGTTCCATACTGCAAAAACCAGGACTTAGCCTCAAGCTGAGACAGGGGGGTCACTGAGAAGTTAGACAGCCCATGTTCAAGGACTCTCAATTTGTCTCCCAATTCTTTTAACACATTTGCTCATAGTTTCAAAGATAGTTTATTGCACTCAGACTCCACAAGACTGACCACAGGCAGAAATTTATGGTAGTTGTAAGAGATCTGGGACTCCCCCTAAAACCACGCCTCACTTCCTGACACCGTTATAGTACCGTTCCTGACAACATTATGATGCTATATTCATGTTTCTCACTTTAAAATAGCGTATTTGTTTTGCTCTAAGAAAACAGAATATTGAGTGGCAATTAGTGGGTCTGTGCTTTCCCAAAACCTTGCTTTCATTTTGGATATTTGGAAAAAAAGACAATCGAAAATGATAGCACAAGTTCCACTCTTGTCTGGCATATGATGCCATAGTGAGAGTAGCCCCTCTAGGCAGCTGCCTCATGGAAGAATGGCATAAAACTGCCTGCGGATCTAAGCTGTTAACACATGTGAATGTATATTGCATTAAACTCTGCAGCCACAGAGAAAACATCCAGAAAAGTCCAAACCCTGAGTTATTAGTTTATTTGATATAAAATTACTTTTTAGAAAAAAATTACATTTGTAAAAAATTACAGTTTTAGCGTTTTCCTGTTTGCATGTGTTCATCTTACTAACTGTCCAAGAAAAGATGGTTCAGATGCTTCCGTAAAACTTGTTCTGTTTTTCTGAAACCCACATTCACGAGTGTAGTAGCACATAGTTGCTGTGTGTCGCCAAGTGTAACCAGCCCACTGGTACACAGTCAGGAAGGAAAACACCTGCTAAACCTGTATAATAGATAAAGCAAAAAATTCCTTCTGTTTTGTTGCAATTCCCTTTACCTGAAGAGCTGGAGATGCACAAATTAATAGGCTTTGGACTGGTAAAATCTTGCTAATGCATCAGGCAGACTCAGTCTCAAACATACTTTTTCTATTGATCACTACAAATAAATGTGAGCTTGTAGACTTTCCTCCAACAGAGGACTACTGCAGTAAAGTCAGAAACAAGTTACCATGGTGACCTATTGCACACAGGGAAAGTAAATTTCTCCGCAGTTAGTTTTGGAGCTTCCTGTAAGGCTATGTTGTCAACAAAACACGAGTCTTGAGACCAGTGTATGCTTCTCACTTCTTCATTGTGCAATGGAGAAAGAGAAGCATGTGTAGGATGGAAGACACCAAGGCATCTCAGTGAGACAACTGCATTTTGGTGTTGTACTCAGTGAGCCGTTGGTACCAGGCAAGCTGCAGCTGGCATTCAGGGCTTAAGCATCACAAATTATGCACCTATATGCTTGTTCTTGTCTCTCCTTCCTTTGTCTCACAACAAACACAATCACAGCATCTCACATTTTGCCAAGACTGCTTTTGTTTCTTCGTGTAGCTTTCAGTATCAAATTAAGAGGACTGAAATGTTCCATCTCTATTTCCTGGCCTCCACAGTTTACTCCATGGTATGTTCCAGCCTACATATAGCTTTCCCACTCGGTACCAAAATCTGGTGCTTCATTCAGTGGGCATCTTCTTTCTTCTCTCCACATTCACAGCCAGCTCTGGTTGTGGCAAGGACATAGGGAAGTGAGAACAAGAGGCACTTCTAGTTTCTTGGTGCTCAGTGTTCCTCTCTACCCAGGTGTTCTCCTAGCGCCAGCAGAGGCAGAACAAACCCCCACACCATGCCAAGAGGTGCTCCAAGTGCAGGATGAAGCTGCTGTGTTGTTATTGCTAACAGGCAGTGCAACCCCAGTGCTGTGCTCCCAGCTGCTCACCCACACCCCCTTCCGCTCCCAGCATGGAGGGAGAGCCTGAGGGCACCCCTGGCCCTCAGCCTGCACCTGGACATGGAGCCAGTGCCCACAGCTGCCGGGCTGTGTCCGTCTGGCCCATGGCTGGTGCCCCACCCTCCAAAGCCAGGGCTCTGCAGTGTAGGGCTCAGGCTGTTGTGTGGGGCCGTGCCCAAGGCCTGACAGGGCTCTGGGCACATCAGGGGCTACAAGTCCCCAAGGCTGGGGGCTGCTCCAGGCCACTTCCAGTGGAATCAGTTGTGGAATGGGTGCTGGGGGTGGCCCTTTGGGAGACAGGAGCCTTCTGTGTCAGGGCCCTTGGTGACACAGAAGGTTGTGGTGCCCAGAGGCCTTTGTGACATGGCAGGGCCCCACCCTGCCAGACGGGTGTCTAAGGGGTGTAGAACCCTGGCGTGCCCAGTGTCAGGAGAGCAGCTGTCTCAGGACAAAGCAGCTCCCGGCATCCCTCTGCGACAGCAGACGTGTGAGATGGAGGAGAACCAGGCCAGCCCCGTCTCCCAGCCAGCCAGCCCCTCTCCCAGCTGGCCACAAGAGCAACAACTTTCTGACTGGGAAGAATACAGCGAGGCAGGCCTGTGTTCCTTCGGAGGTGTTGAAGGCTACAAAGAACCATCTGACTGGGAAGAATCTATCGTCCAAGAGCTTTCTGTAGAGGAAGACTCCGTGTGCCAAGACTTCTCCAAAGGGAATGGTAACACAGCATCTGTCCAGTCCAACTGGGAAGATGATAGTGACAATGAGCTCGCTCGGGACAACTGGGAACACGTGAGTGTCCAGAGCCCTGGGGTCAAGCCCTTGCTGCGGGAGGAGGATGACTGGGATGAACTGAGTGTCCTCGAGCTGTCTGAACAAGAAGACAGGCAGCAAAGACTGGGACATTTTGCAGAGGATGGGCTCCTAGTTGCTGTGCCTCGGGAGGCCTGGGTTGAGCACCAGGCATGTGAGCCATGCCCTCAAGTGCCCTTCAGTGCCTGGCCTCCCCACCGCCCAGTCCCTGCCCTGCAGAGCTGCTCCAGCTCCTCGTCTTCCCAGCTGTCAGCCAAGGGTCCCCCCAAGAAGCGTCCATCCCGCGCCAGGCGCGTGCTGCGGGCGGTGGTCAACTTGTTCTGCTGCCCTTGGCCCTGCATGCCCTCAGAGCCCGAGGACTGACGCCCGCTGCCAGCGCCAGCCCCGCAGAGCCTGGATGGCACAGCCCAGCATCCTGAGGGAGCCGCACCGTCTGCCTGTGCCTGGAAACAATAGAAAAGAAGAAGAAGAAGAATAGGACATAGGACATAGGACATAGAATAAGAATAAGAAGAAATAGCAGCAGTAAATATTATTAATAGGACAAAAAAGAACCATAAGAATAATAAGTTAGAATAATAAAAACAAGAGTACGAGGAAGAAGATTAGGAAGTAGAAGAAATAGTAGTAGAAAAGGAGAAGGAGGAGAAGAAGAAGATGAAGATGATGAAGATGATGATGAGGAAGAAATAACGGACAGTTTCCGGCAGCTGATGCCCATCTGTAAAAATGACTGCCAATATACCTTCTGCTATGCGCTCCCTGGCAGGGATGGCTGATAAAGCCACCATTCCTGTAGCTAACTTTTCAAGGTCAGTCTCTCTCTTCAAGTCTGTCTCTGCTATAACAGACCGTGGATGTCTGCAGCCTTTCTAAGGACAAGATGGGTTGACAAATACCCCAGAGCATTTCCATCAAAGCGCTCCAGCTGACATGCCAAATTCCTGCCAGTACACCTCCCACATGCTTCAGCCAAGGTGCTGGGATGGGAGCTGTGTACATGAATTCTGCAGTGACCCTCGCCTTTCAGTTAAGAAGGGAACATCATTCTTTGTCTCCTCTGCTTCTGCCACTTCTCAATCCCCTTCCATAAGGTCAATAATAAAAATTCATGAAAACTGACATTTTATTTCTCCTTTTCGATGATGGAGGCATTTTCTGAGGAATGCTGAGGAGTTTGAATTTCCTGCTTTAGACTTATCTGAGGGTTTGGTCAGGAACAGGTTCACTTTTCACTCCCACAGATCATTGCAATAACAACTGCCCCTTTTTGATCTTGCTGAGCTCCTCTCACTTAACATATTTAACCACACCAGATAGCAACAAGGAGCTTTCGCATCAAAATAAATTCTGTTGTTCTTCAACTTTCAGCAGTCCCACAGCAGAGGGGTCGTCTGAGAGAGCAGGCAAGGTACTCAGTAGTTCGATGCCTTCTGTCTCTAGAGCAGCTATGCCAAAAACCCAGCGGTATCTTTTTGGGTCTTTGAAATACTCATTTCTGAGATAGTTTAGACCCAAAATGCGTGGGGCCTCTGGACCAGTCCCAATGGGGTGCTTGTGCCATTCGTTCCCGGTTAGACTTACTTCAGCTTCCAGTTCAGTCAGCTCCTGGGATCCTCCTGTCACTCCAGAAACGGATTCTGCTCTCACATACCTTGACGACATCAGGGTACACTGAGCACTGGTATCAACCAGAGCCGTATATCTTTGTGGGTCAGATGTCGCAGTCCATCGGATCCACACAGTCCAGTAGATCTGGTTGTCTCTTTCCTTTACCTGGCTAGAGGCAGGGTCCCCCTATTCCTGGTCATGGCATACATTGCTCTCTTCCTGTAAATATTTTTCTGAGGTTCTTTCAAGAGGATTAATCATATCATCATTTCTGTACCGTCTGGAGTTCTGTGCACGAGAGACCGGAGCAACACTGATTCTAGATGGGCTCTTTGTGGTAGGTGTTTCTCTTTTCAGTTCACGTACCCGGGCTAAGGAGGAGCTGGGTTTTCTATCCCACTTCCTCATGTCTTCTCCATGCTCCCGAAGAAAAGACCAGATGTTACCTTGTGGTGTGTATCCTCTCTCCCTGGCTGGGGGACGCCTGCTCCTAGTGGCAGAGACTCTCATCGGCTGTGCTGAGATATGGTAAATTTCTTCTCTAAGTTCTTTTTTCAGTTTCTGATGGCCTTCTTCAATCAAGCTCTGGACCTGCTCAGCCAGTCTTGTTTCCACAGACGAGTCATGGGTACGAAGTGGGGCTCAGTGACAGTGTCTTCGTAAATTCTTAGTTTAATAGCCAAGACACCTACCCTGTCCTCACCTTCCCTCCATTGCAGTGTTGCCAGGTCACGTGAGTACATCTCTGGTCCAAGCCGTGCAAATCTCAACCACATCTGTGATGTGCACTGGACACCATCTGGGTTTTTAGGAAATCTCTCATCTTCTGAAAAAATGATCTCCAACACAGCCAATTCCCTCAGGCATCGGATACCTTGTTCTATTGTGTTCCACTTTCCTTGGTGCACTTGGAAGTTTTCTTTACAAATGTATCTATCCGTCACACTTGTTAGCAGTCGCTGCCAGAGGCTGAGAGGTTCTTGGGTTTTTTCGATCCCCTGTGGTCAGTGACCACATCCCGGGACAGCGATCCCAGTTGTTTGGCCTCACTTCTATCCAGAATGGTGTCATTGGCTGCAGCGTCCCAGATGCGGGGCAGCCAGGTCAGGATGGACTCGTTGGTCTGGCGGGTGAATTCCCTTCGCAGGTCACGCAGCTCACCCAGAGATAGAGAGCGAGTGGTGATTTCTGGCTCTGTCTTTTCTGCTGGGTGTGAAGGTCCTGCTGCACTCTCATCAGTCACTATGTGAACCGATTTGGTCCTGGATTTCTTCCTCTTAACAGGGGCAACTGCTACTGGTTTAGGCTGTTCTGGTTCAGTGACGGTTTGCATGGAGATGCTGATGGCACCTTTGGTCCCCTTCTCCTCCGTGACAGTCTGCATTGATGTGGACACTGTTGCCTCACTTTTGGCTTCTTTTTCCTCCGTGACGGTCTGTGTAGATGAGGACACTGTTGCCTTGAATTTGCTTCCTTTCGCCTCTGTGACACTCTGTGAGAACACTGATGCTGTTGCTCTGCTTCTTTTTCCCTCTTCCTCTTCCTTCAGAACACGCTGTATCACACCGTGTATTGTTTTGATTCTAAGCATTGGTGCGGGCCGTGCAGAGAAGACAAAGTAGGACTAACAACAACATCAAGCTGTCCTTGGCATGCAGAGGGTACTCCACATTTTCAAAACCTGCTGTGTCATGCCTGAAAAGCTGGAAAAAATCATTCTTTACCCGTCCCCACAGGGGCTGGGTGAGACTGTTGAGGCCCAAGATGTAGGTAGCATCCTAGACCAGAACAAGAAAACAAAACTGGGCATATATTCTGAATGATGTTCATTGCCTCAGAGTTTATCAAGCAAGGGTCAAAAGAGACCAAGAAAGCAATTTTAGTACCATACCCTGGTCTATGCAGGAGCATAGAGACCAGCAGATAGTGCCCCAGGTGTGGAAATATACAGAGAGATAGGTATAAGACACATGTAAGCATGTTGAGGATCATAGCGAACAGGTGTCTTCTTCAATACTAAATTGTAATTCTGACTTTTCTCAGTGCCTCCTGCCCCACGCTGGGCACCAGAAAATGTAGTGGTTTGAAAGCAAAACAAATGAGAGGCTCTATGTCAGAGAAACAATTTAATAGGAAGAAAGGAAAGAAAGTAAAATAAAATAGAGGCAATGATACAAAAGACCACTGACAGAGTCAGAATACAACTTGAGCAAAGTGATGGAAGCAGTCCAGATGAGGTGGTCTTCCTGAAGCAGTGATCCTGTAGAAAGACCCGGCAGCTGGGGTTCTCTGGGAATTCAGTGGGTAAGCCCCCTTCTGGTGTTCAGAATCTCATATCCAGGCTGGAATGCTTGGTTTTTCTCTCTGCGTGGAGCATCTCACAATGGGATGGTGAGTCACGTGATAAGGCCTGATGGGCCCATTAACAGGAGATGGTCCAGGAGGGGGTTATTTGTGAGTCTTGTGGCAAAGGTGCTGATGGGCCCATTAACAGAAGGTAATCCAGAGTGGAGGAGGCAGGGAGCACTGCCTCATCTGGTTTCAACCGTTCGTGAGGATGGTGATAGAATATACTTCAACTCAGGACAACTAATCAGAAAATATACTGAGCTAGCTGACAGAGATCTGTTGGGTTTGGGTTTTGTTCTTGTTGCTGTTGCTTGTTTGCTTGAGGGTTTGGGGTTTTTTTCTGCAATACTTGTGAATTGAAACTTCTTTGCTGTACAGAAGGAGATGAGGTGTATCTTGTACAAGGAAGTTCCCAGAGTCTGGGCTTTGTTCCCCACTCAGATGGACAAGGCTGGACACACTGAGACCACTGGGAGGGATCTGCACTGAATGATCCGGCTCTGCAGCTGGAAGCCGTAGGAACACATTCCGTAAGGGCACGGAAGTCCTCTTGCTGCGCTGTACCTGGGAGCCAAGGTAGCACATGTGGGGTGTGCAGGTACATCCATGCAAGCCATCCTGGCTGTAGTTCCATACTGCAAAAACCAGGACTTAGCCTCAAGCTGAGACAGGGGGGTCACTGAGAAGTTAGACAGCCCATGTTCAAGGACTCTCAATTTGTCTCCCAATTCTTTTAACACATTTGCTCATAGTTTCAAAGATAGTTTATTGCACTCAGACTCCACAAGACTGACCACAGGCAGAAATTTATGGTAGTTGTAAGAGATCTGGGACTCCCCCTAAAACCATGTCTCACTTCCTGACACCATTATAGTACCGTTCCTGACAACATTATGATGCTATATTCATGTTTCTCACTTTAAAATAGCGTATTTGTTTTGCTCTAAGAAAACAGAATATTGAGAGGCAATTAGTGGGTCTGTGCTTTCCCAAAACCTTGCTTTCATTTTGGATATTTGGAAAAAAAGACAATCGAAAATGATAGCACAAGTTCCACTCTTGTCTGGCATATGATGCCATAGTGAGAGTAGCCCCTCTAGGCAGCTGCCTCATGGAAGAATGGCATAAAACTGCCTGCGGATCTAAGCTGTTAACACATGTGAATGTATATTGCATTAAACTCTGCAGCCACAGAGAAAACATCCAGAAAAGTCCAAACCCTGAGTTATTAGTTTATTTGATATAAAATTACTTTTTAGGAAAAAATTACATTTGTAAAAAATTACATTTTTTGCGTTTTCCTGTTTGCATGTGTTCATCTTGCTAACTGTCCAAGAAAAGATGGTTCAAATGCTTCCGTAAAACTTGTTCTGTTTTTCTGACACCCACATTCACGAGTGTAGTAGCACATAGTTGCTGTGTGTCGCCAAGTGTAACCAGCCCACTGGTACACAGTCAGCAAGGAAAACACCTGCTAAACCTGTATAATAGATAAAGAAAAAAATTCCTTCTGTTTTGTTGCAATTCCCTTTACCTGGAGAGCTGGAGATGCACAAATTAATAGGCTTTGGACTGGTAAAATCTTGCTAATGCATCAGGCAGACTCAGTCTCAAACATACTTTTTCTATTGATCACTACAAATAAATGTGAGCTTGTAGACTTTCCTCCAACAGAGGACTACTGCAGTAAAGTCAGAAACAAGTTACCATGGTGACCTATTACACACAGGGAAAGTAAATTTCTCCGCAGTTAGTTTTGGAGCTTCCTGTAAGGCTATGTTGTCAACAAAACACGAGTCTTGAGACCAGTGTATGCTTCTCACTTCTTCATTGTGCAATGGAGAAAGAGAAGCATGTGTAGGATGGAAGACACCAAGGCATCTCAGTGAGACAACTGCATTTTGGTGTTGTACTCAGTGAGCCGTTGGTACCAGGCAAGCTGCAGCTGGCATTCAGGGCTTAAGCATCACAAATTATGCACCTGTATGCTTGTTCTTGTCTCTCCTTCCTTTGTCTCACAACAAACACAATCACAGCATCTCACATTTTGCCAAGACTGCTTTTGTTTCTTCGTGTAGCTTTCAGTATCAAATTAAGAGGACTGAAATGTTCCATCTCTATTTCCTGGCCTCCACAGTTTACTCCATGGTATGTTCCAGCCTACATATAGCTTTCCCACTCGGTACCAAAATCTGGTGCTTCATTCAGTGGGCATCTTCTTTCTTCTCTCCACATTCACAGCCAGCTCTGGTTGTGGCAAGGACATAGGGAAGTGAGAACAAGAGGCACTTCTAGTTTCTTGGTGCTCAGTGTTCCTCTCTACCCGGGTGTTCTCCTAGCGCCAGCAGAGGCAGAACAAACCCCCACACCATGCCAAGAGGTGCTCCAAGTGCAGGATGAAGCTGCTGTGTTGTTATTGCTAACAGGCAGTGCAACCCCAGTGCTGTGCTCCCAGCTGCTCACCCACACCCCCTTCCGCTCCCAGCATGGAGGGAGAGCCTGAGGGCACCCCTGGCCCTCAGCCTGCACCTGGACATGGAGCCAGTGCCCACAGCTGCCGGGCTGTGTCCGTCTGGCCCATGGCTGGTGCCCCACCCTCCAAAGCCAGGGCTCTGCAGTGTAGGGCTCAGGCTGTTGTGTGGGGCCGTGCCCAAGGCCTGACAGGGCTCTGGGCACATCAGGGGCTACAAGTCCCCAAGGCTGGGGGCTGCTCCAGGCCACTTCCAGTGGAATCAGTTGTGGAATGGGTGCTGGGGGTGGCCCTTTGGGACACAGGAGCCTTCTGTGTCAGGGCCCTTGGTGATACAGAAGGTTGTGGTGCCCAGAGGCCTTTGTGACATGGCAGGGCCCCACCCTGCCAGACGGGTGTCTAAGGGGTGTAGAACCCTGGTGTGCCCAGTGTCAGGAGAGCAGCTGTCTCAGGACAAAGCAGCTCCCGGCATCCCTCTGCGATAGCAGACGTGTGAGATGGAGGAGAACCAGGCCAGCCCCGTCTCCCAGCCAGCCAGCCCCTCTCCCAGCTGGCCACAAGAGCAACAACTTTCTGACTGGGAAGAATACAGCGAGGCAGGCCTGTGTTCCTTCGGAGGTGTTGAAGGCTACAAAGAACCATCTGACTGGGAAGAATCTATCGTCCAAGAGCTTTCTGTAGAGGAAGACTCCGTGTGCCAAGACTTCTCCAAAGGGAATGGTAACACACCATCTGTCCAGTCCAACTGGGAAGATGGTAGTGACAATGAGCTCGCTCGGGACAACTGGGAACACGTGAGTGTCCAGAGCCCTGGGGTCAAGCCCTTGCTGCGGGAGGAGGATGACTGGGATGAACTGAGTGTCCTCGAGCTGTCTGAACAAGAAGACAGGCAGCAAAGACTGGGACATTTTGCAGAGGATGGGCTCCTAGTTGCTGTGCCTCGGGAGGCCTGGGTTGAGCACCAGGCATGTGAGCCATGCCCTCAAGTGCCCTTCAGTGCCTGGCCTCCCCACCGCCCAGTCCCTGCCCTGCAGAGCTGCTCCAGCTCCTCGTCTTCCCAGCTGTCAGCCAAGGGTCCCCCCAAGAAGCGTCCATCCCGCGCCAGGCGCGTGCTGCGGGCGGTGATCAACCTGTTCTGCTGCCCTTGGCCCTGCATGCCCTCAGAGCCCGAGGACTGACGCCCGCTGCCAGCGCCAGCCCCGCAGAGCCTGGATGGCACAGCCCAGCATCCTGAGGGAGCCGCACCGTCTGCCTGTGCCTGGAAACAATAGAAAAGAAGAAGAAGAAGAATAGGACATAGGACATAGGACATAGAATAAGAATAAGAAGAAATAGCAGCAGTAAATATTATTAATAGGACAAAAAAGAACCATAAGAATAATAAGTTAGAATAATAAAAACAAGAGTACGAGGAAGAAGATTAGGAAGTAGAAGAAATAGTAGTAGAAAAGGAGAAGGAGGAGAAGAAGAAGATGAAGATGATGAAGATGATGATGAGGAAGAAATAACGGACAGTTTCCGGCAGCTGATGCCCATCTGTGAAAATGACTGCCAATATACCTTCTGCTATGCGCTCCCTGGCAGGGATGGCTGATAAAGCCACCATTCCTGTAGCTAACTTTTCAAGGTCAGTCTCTCTCTTCAAGTCTGTCTCTGCTATAACAGACCGTGGATGTCTGCAGCCTTTCTAAGGACAAGATGGGTTGACAAATACCCCAGAGCATTTCCATCAAAGCGCTCCAGCTGACATGCCAAATTCCTGCCAGTACACCTCCCACATGCTTCAGCCAAGGTGCTGGGATGGGAGCTGTGTACATGAATTCTGCAGTGACCCTCGCCTTTCAGTTAAGAAGGGAACATCATTCTTTGTCTCCTCTGCTTCTGCCACTTCTCAATCCCCTTCCATAAGGTCAATAATAAAAATTCATGAAAACTGACATTTTATTTCTCCTTTTCGATGATGGAGGCATTTTCTGAGGAATGCTGAGGAGTTTGAATTTCCTGTTTTAGACTTATCTGAGGGTTTGGTCAGGAACAGGTTCACTTTTCACTCCCACAGATCATTGCAATAACAACTGCCCCTTTTTGATCTTGCTGAGCTCCTCTCACTTAACATATTTAACCACACCAGATAGCAACAAGGAGCTTTCGCATCAAAATAAATTCTGTTGTTCTTCAACTTTCAGCAGACCCACAGCAGAGGGGTCGTCTGAGAGAGCAGGCAAGGTACTCAGTTGTTCGATGCCTTCTGTCTCTAGAGCAGCTATGCCAAAAACCCAGCGGTATCTTTTTGGGTCTTTGAAATACTCATTTCTGAGATAGTTTGTGCCCAAAATGCGTGGGGCCTCTGGACCAGTCCCAATGGGGTGCTTGTGCCATTCGTTCCCGGTTAGACTTACTTCAGCTTCCAGTTCAGTCAGCTCCTGGGATCCTCCTGTCACTCCAGAAACGGATTCTGCTCTCACATACCTTGACGGCATCAGGGTACACTGAGCACTGGTATCAACCAGAGCCGTATATCTTTGTGGGTCAGATGTCGCAGTCCATCGGATCCACACAGTCCAGTAGATCTGGTTGTCTCTTTCCTTTACCTGGCTAGAGGCAGGGCCCCCCTATTCCTGGTCATGGCATACATTGCTCTCTTCCTGTAAATATTTTTCTGAGGTTCTTTCAAGAGGATTAGTCATATCATCATTTCTGTACCGTCTGGAGTTCTGTGCACGAGAGACCGGAGCAACACTGATTCTAGATGGGCTCTTTGTGGTAGGTGTTTCTCTTTTCAGTTCACGTACCCGGGCTGCTAAGGAGGAGCTGGGTTTTCTATCCCACTTCCTCATGTCTTCTCCATGCTCCCGAAGAAAAGACCAGATGTTACCTTGTGGTGTGTATCCTCTCTCCCTGGCTGGGGGACGCCTGCTCCTAGTGGCAGAGACTCTCATCGGCTGTGCTGAGATATGGTAAATTTCTTCTTTAAGTTCTTTTTTCAGTTTCTGATGGCCTTCTTCAATCAAGCTCTGGACCTGCTCAGCCAGTCTTGTTTCCACAGACGAGACATGGGTACGAAGTGGGGCACAGTGACAGTGTCTTCGTAAATTCTTAGTTTAATAGCCAAGACACCTACCCTGTCCTCACCTTCCCTCCATTGCAGTGTTGCCAGGTCACGTGAGTACATCTCTGGTCCAAGCCGTGCAAATCTCAACCACATCTGTGATGTGCACTGGACACCATCTGGGTTTTTAGGAAATCTCTCATCTTCTGAAAAAATGATCTCCAACACAGCGAACTCCCTCAGGCATCGGATACCTTGTTCTATTGTGTTCCATTTTCCTTGGTGCACTTGGAGGTTTTCTTTACAAAGGTATCTATCCTTCACACTTGTTAGCAGTCGCTGCCAGAGGCTGAGAGGTTCTTGGGTTTTTTCGATCCCCTGTGGTCAGTGACCACATCCCGGGACAGCGATCCCAGTTGTTTGGCCTCACTTCTATCCAGAATGGTGTCATTGGCTGCAGCGTCCCAGATGCGGGGCAGCCAGGTCAGGATGGACTCGTTGGTCTGGCGGGTGAATTCCCTTCGCAGGTCACGCAGCTCACCCAGAGATAGAGAGCGAGTGGTGATTTCTGGCTCTGTCTTTTCTGCTGGGTGTGAAGGTCCTGCTGCACTCTCATCAGTCCCTATGCGAACCGATTTGGTCCTGGATTTCTTCCTCTTAACAGGGGCAACTGCTACTGGTTTAGGCTGTTCTGGTTCAGTGACGGTTTGCGTGGAGATGCTGATGGCACCTTTGGTCCCTTTCTCCTCCGTGACAGTCTGCATTGATGTGGACACTGTTGCCTCACTTTTGGCTTCTTTTTCCTCCGTGACGGTCTGTGTAGATGAGGACACTGTTGCCTTGAATTTGCTTCCTTTCGCCTCTGTGACACTCTGTGTGAACACTGATGCTGTTGCTCTGCTTCTTTTTCCCTCTTCCTCTTCCTTCAGAACACGCTGTATCACACCATGTATTGTTTTGATTCTAAGCATGGTGCGGGCCGTGCAGAGAAGACCAAGCAGGACTAACAACAACATCATGCTGTCCTTGGCATGCAGAGGGTACTCCACATTTTCAAAACCTGCTGTGTCATGCCTGAAAAGCTGGAAAAAATCATTCTTTACCCGTCCCCACAGGGGCTGGGTGAGACTGTTGAGGCCGAAGATGTAGGTAGCATCCTAGACCAGAACAAGAAAAAAAAACTGGGCATATATTCTGAATGCTGTTCATTGCCTCAGAGTTTATCAAGCAATGGACAAAAGAGACCAAGAAAGCAATTTTAGTACCATACCCTGGTCTATGCAGGAGCATAGAGACCAGCAGATAGTGCCCCAGCTGTGGAAATATACAGAGAGATAGGTATAAGACACATGTAAGCATGTTGAGGATCATAGCGAACAGGTGTCTTCTTCAATACTAAATTGTAATTCTGACTTTTCTCAGTGCCTCCTGCCCCACGCTGGGCACCAGAAAATGTAGTGGTTTGAAAGCAAAACAAATGAGAGGCTCTAAGTCAGAGAAACAATTTAATAGGAAGAAAGGAAAGAAAGTAAAATAAAATAGAGGCAATGATACAAAAGACCACTGACAGAGTCAGAATACAACTTGAGCAGAGTGATGGAAGCAGTCCAGATGAGGTGGTCTTCCTGAAGCAGTGATCCTGTAGAAAGACCCGGCAGCTGGGGTTCTCTGGGAATTCAGTGGGTAAGCCCCCTTCTGGTGTTCAGAATCTCATATCCAGGCTGGAATGCTTGGTTTTTCTCTCTGGGTGGAGCATCTCACAATGGGATGGTGAGTCACGTGATAAGGCCTGATGGGCCCATTAACAGGAGATGGTCCAGGAGGGGGTTATTTGTGAGTCGTGTGGCAAAGGTGCGGATGGGCCCATTAACAGAAGATAATCCAGAGTGGAGGAGGCAGGGAGCACTGCCTCATCTGGTTTCAACCGTTCGTGAGGATGGTGATAGAATATACTTCAACTCAGGACAACTAATCAGAAAATATACTGAGCTAGCTGACAGAGATCTCTTGGGTTTGGGTTTTGTTCTTGTTGCTGTTGCTTGTTTGCTTGAGGGTTTGGGGTTTTTTTCTGCAATACTTGTGAATTGAAACTTCTTTGCTGTACAGAAGGAGATGAGGTGTATCTTGTACAAGGAAGTTCCCAGAGTCTGGGCTTTGTTCCCCACTCAGATGGACAAGGCTGGACACACTGAGACCACTGGGAGGGATCTGCACTGAATGATCCGGCTCTGCAGCTGGAAGCCGTAGGAACACATTCCGTAAGGGCACGGAAGTCCTCTTGCTGTGCTGTACCTGGGAGCCAAGGTAGCACATGTGGGGTGTGCAGGTACATCCATGCAAACCATCCTGGCTGTAGTTCCATACTGCAAAAACCAGGACTTAGCCTCAAGCTGAGACAGGGGGGTCACTGAGAAGTTAGACAGCCCATGTTCAAGGACTCTCAATTTGTCTCCCAATTCTTTTAACACATTTGCTCATAGTTTCAAAGATAGTTTATTGCACTCAGACTCCACAAGAAAGACCACAGGCAGAAATTTATGGTAGTTGTAAGAGATCTGGGACTCCCCCTAAAACCACGCCTCACTTCCTGACACCGTTATAGTACCGTTCCTGACAACATTATGATGCTGTATTCATGTTTCTCACTTTAAAATAGGGTATTTGTTTTGCTCTAAGAAAACAGAATATTGAGTGGCAATTAGTGGGTCTGTGCTTTCCCAAAACCTTGCTTTCATTTTGGATATTTGGAAAAAAAGACAATCGAAAATGATAGCACAAGTTCCACTCTTGTCTGGCATATGATGCCATAGTGAGAGTAGCCCCTCTAGGCAGCTGCCTCATGGAAGAATGGCATAAAACTGCCTGCGGATCTAAGCTGTTAACACATGTGAATGTATATTGCATTAAACTCTGCAGCCACAGAGAAAACATCCAGAAAAGTCCAAACCCTGAGTTATTAGTTTATTTGATATAAAATTACTTTTTATAAAAAAATTACATTTGTAAAAAATTACAGTTTTAGCGTTTTCCTGTTTGCATGTGTTCATCTTACTAACTGTCCAAGAAAAGATGGTTCAGATGCTTCCGTAAAACTTGTTCTGTTTTTCTGAAACCCACATTCACGAGTGTAGTAGCACATAGTTGCTGTGTGTCGCCAAGTGTAACCAGCCCACTGGTACACAGTCAGGAAGGAAAACACCTGCTAAACCTGTATAATAGATAAAGCAAAAAATTCCTTCTGTTTTGTTGCAATTCCCTTTACCTGAAGAGCTGGAGATGCACAAATTAATAGGCTTTGGACTGGTAAAATCTTGCTAATGCATCAGGCAGACTCAGTCTCAAACATACTTTTTCTATTGATCACTACAAATAAATGTGAGCTTGTAGACTTTCCTCCAACAGAGGACTACTGCAGTAAAGTCAGAAACAAGTTACCATAGTGACCTATTGCACACAGGGAAAGTAAATTTCTCCGCAGTTAGTTTTGGAGCTTCCTGTAAGGCTATGTTGTCAACAAAACACGAGTCTTGAAACCAGTGTATGCTTCTCACTTCTTCATTGTGCAAAGGAGAAAGAAAAGCATGTGTAGGATGGAAGACACCAAGGCATCTCAGTGAGACAACTGCATTTTGGTGGTGTACTCAGTGAGCCATTGGTACCAGGCAAGCTGCAGCTGGCATTCAGGGCTTAAGCATCACAAATTATGCACCTATATGCTTGTTCTTGTCTCTCCTTCCTTTGTCTCACAACAAACACAATCACAGCATCTCACATTTTGCCAAGACTGCTTTTGTTTCTTCGTGTAGCTTTCAGTATCAAATTAAGAGGACTGAAATGTTCCATCTCTATTTCCTGGACTCCACAGTTTACTCCATGGTATGTTCCAGCCTACATATAGCTTTCCCACTCGGTACCAAAATCTGGTGCTTCATTCAGTGGGCATCTTCTTTCTTCTCTCCACATTCACAGCCAGCTCTGGTTGTGGCAAGGACATAGGGAAGTGAGAACAAGAGGCACTTCTAGTTTCTTGGTGCTCAGTGTTCCTCTCTACCCGGGTGTTCTCCTAGCGCCAGCAGAGGCAGAACAAACCCCCACACCATGCCAAGAGGTGCTCCAAGTGCAGGATGAAGCTGCTGTGTTGTTATTGCTAACAGGCAGTGCAACCCCAGTGCTGTGCTCCCAGCTGCTCACCCACACCCCCTTCCGCTCCCAGCATGAAGGGAGAGCCTGAGGGCACCCCTGGCCCTCAGCCTGCACCTGGACATGGAGCCAGTGCCCACAGCTGCCGGGCTGTGTCCGTCTGGCCCATGGCTGGTGCCCCACCCTCCAAAGCCAGGGCTCTGCAGTGTAGGGCTCAGGCTGTTGTGTGCGGCCGTGCCCAAGGCCTGACAGGGCTCTGGGCACATCAGGGGCTACAAGTCCCCAAGGCTGGGGGCTGCTCCAGGCCACTTCCAGTGGAATCAGTTGTGGAATGGGTGCTGGGGGTGGCCCTTTGGGAGACAGGAGCCTTCTGTGTCAGGGCCCTTGGTGATACAGAAGGTTGTGGTGCCCAGAGGCCTTTGTGACATGGCAGGGCCCCACCCTGCCAGACGGGTGTCTAAGGGGTGTAGAACCCTGGCGTGCCCAGTGTCAGGAGAGCAGCTGTCTCAGGACAAAGCAGCTCCCGGCATCCCTCTGCGACAGCAGACGTGTGAGATGGAGGAGAACCAGGCCAGCCCCGTCTCCCAGCCAGCCAGCCCCTCTCCCAGCTGGCCACAAGAGCAACAACTTTCTGACTGGGAAGAATACAGCGAGGCAGGCCTGTGTTCCTTCGGAGGTGTTGAAGGCTACAAAGAACCATCTGACTGGGAAGAATCTATCGTCCAAGAGCTTTCTGTAGAGGAAGACTCCGTGGGCCAAGACTTCTCCAAAGGGAATGGTAACACACCATCTGTCCAGTCCAACTGGGAAGATGATAGTGACAATGAGCTCGCTCGGGACAACTGGGAACACGTGAGTGTCCAGAGCCCTGGGGTCAAGCCCTTGCTACGGGAGGAGGATGACTGGGATGAACTGAGTGTCCTCGAGCTGTCTGAACAAGAAGACAGGCAGCAAAGACTGGGACATTTTGCAGAGGATGGGCTCCTAGTTGCTGCGCCTCGGGAGGCCTGGGTTGAGCACCAGGCATGTGAGCCATGCCCCCAAGTGCCCCTCAGTGCCTGGCCTCCCCACCGCCCAGTCCCTGCCCTGCAGAGCTGCTCCAGCTCCTCATCTTCCCAGCTGTCAGCCAAGGGTCCCCACAAGAAGCGTCCATCCCGCGCCAGGCGCGTGCTGTGGGCGGTGGTCAACCTCTTCTGCTGCCCTTGGCCCTGCCTGCCCTCAGAGCCCGAGGACTGACGCCCGCTGCCAGCGCCGGCCCCGCAGAGCCTGGATGGCACAGTCCAGCGTCCTGAGGGAGCCGCACCGTCTGCCTGTGCCTGGAAACAATAGAAAAGAAGAAGAAGAAGAATAGGACATAGGACATAGGACATAGGACATAGGACATAGGACATAGGACATAGAATAAGAATAAGAAGAAATAGCAGCAGTAAATATTATTAATAGGACAAAAAATAGCCATAAGAATAATAAGTTAGTATAATAAAAACAAGAGTACGAGTAAGAAGATTAGGAAGTAGAAGAAATAGTAGTAGAAAAGGAGAAGGAGGAGAAGAAGAAGATGAAGATGATGAAGATGATGATGAGGAAGAAATAACGGACAGTTTCCGGCAGCTGATGCCCATCTGTAAAAATGACTGCCAATATACCTTCTGCTATGCGCTCCCTGGCAGGGATGGCTGATAAAGCCACCATTCCTGTAGCTAACTTTTCAAGGTCAGTCTCTCCCTTCAAGTCTGTCTCTGCTATAACAGACCGTGGATGTCTGCAGCCTTTCTAAGGACAAGATGGGTTGACAAATACCCCAGAGCATTTCCATCGAAGCGCTCCAGCTGACATGCCAAATTCCTGCCAGTACACCTCCCACATGCTTCAGCCAAGGTGCTAGGATCGGAGCTGTGTACATGAATTCTGCAGTGACCCTCGCCTTTCAGTTAAGAAGGGAACATCATTCTTTGTCTCCTCTGCTTCTGCCACTTCTCAATCCCCTTCCATAAGGTCAATAATAAAAATTCATGAAAACTGACATTTTATTTCTCCTTTTCAATGATGGAGGCATTTTCTGAGGAATGCTGAGGAGTTTGAATTTCCTGTTTTAGACTTATCTGAGGGTTTGGTCAGGAACAGGTTCACTTTTCACTCCCACAGATCATTGCAATAACAACTGCCCCTTTTTGATCTTGCTGAGCTCCTCTCACTTAACATATTTAACCACACCGGACAGCAACAAGGAGCTTTCACATCAAAATAAATATCTTTGACACATATTAGTGCCATCCGCAGATGCCCTAAAGATGGAAGATTCACACTGATTTTAACAGTTGTTACTCCTTGGAGCGGCATTCTGTCTGAGGTGTGCATAATTTTGTTCCATTCATGTCACTTTAGGCATAGGAGTGACACAGTGACTTTGTCTATCACTGCTGTTACCATCACAGCTGTAACATACAGCCATTGTCTCTGCAACCTTGCAATCAAATTGATCAGCAATTTTACTCAGCAGAATAGATTTTTCGAAATTTGCAAATTGAATCAATGTGTTCTTGAATACATATATGTACCTATTACCCCACAGTGAAGCATGATAAACCGCGTCGTCAAAGACAGAGGGAATATGCAGAATACAGTCTATATGATTTGGATTTCAGTTTGTTAGACAGGTTTTCAACCTCTTATTTAAAGACTTATTTTCCAATAGCCTTACCACATTTTATGAAAAACTCTCCCAAAATCCATGCAGTGTAACCAGATGTGACCAAACATCAAGTTGAAGCAAGCAGCCCTATGAGCATCCCAAATCCATGCTTCGTTTCTTAATAATTGACAAACAAAGCAAACAGGAAATGAAATTAACTTCAAATAAGAGGAGAACAGTACCAGGTGCATTAATATAAAGAAAACTCCAATGTAAATTTTTTTCAGAAAACAATAAAATGGGATTAGTCTACTACAGATAAGCTTGTGTGAGTGAGAAATAAAAACTCAACCCCCTTCAATATGCTGTGAAGATGCCATGGGATCACTTTTCATTTTGTTTTAATGACATAACTGTCCAGAATGAATACAAATAATAGGTAACATCATAACATCAAGTTTCTATCTGCTGATGGCCCAGGGTTTTAACTTAGGATCAGGTTTTAGTACATGGACAAGAATTAGGAGTGGGATAGCTATCACTGCCCTTTGCACTTGCAAACACTCTTAGGTCAGTAGTGTTAATAAATAATAATAAAAAGAATAATTA
This sequence comes from Chamaea fasciata, assembly GCF_029207755.1. Taxonomy (NCBI): domain Eukaryota; kingdom Metazoa; phylum Chordata; class Aves; order Passeriformes; family Sylviidae; genus Chamaea; species Chamaea fasciata. The sequence continues at coordinate 98,800,516 of NW_027094087.1, read as the reverse complement.
TAAGAAGATGAAATTGTAGTAGTAGTAGCAATAATAATGTGGTCTCACTTGCACCTTCCTTTTTGCAGAGGTTTCTCTCCCTATATGGGATGGTGACACCTGGGCAGAGTCCATTCCATCCACAAGCATTCTGTGATTCTTTCAGCTCCTCACTTCCCTTTTCTTCTTCCCTCTGCTTTGAGTTGGGAATGTGCTAGAAAATGTCCAGTAAAGAGGCCTTTGCTGTCTTCTCTGAGACCCCACACAACTGCAGGACCTTGTTACCTGCACCTGAACCTGCACAGCTCCCTTGGGAGGCACAGCAGAACCAGCACCCCTGGAGTCTCAGTAATTCCCCTCTTGCATCCATGTCACACACAGCAATGCTATGGAATTCTACCCTTTAAGGCAAAGCTCTGATGGGGTTGAAAACCAAATGGAGCAAGATCTTACAATGACATTTCTTGACCAACTTCCATAACTTAATCAAGGGTTGTTTTAGTACCTGGACTGGGAAAAAAATCAGGGGAGGGTCTTTGTCTGGGATCTGCCACAGGTAGAGACAGACACTGTGAAAGAAACTGAGTGGGCAAAGACAGGAAGAAGAGAAAGAGGGACACAAATAGCACCAAGCTAGTGGCACTGTGAAAACCAAAGTGGAACTTCCTGAAAAGGAATGGGACAGAAATAAAAACTCTGAAACTTTTATTTACTATACAATTACTAAATACAATTTCATCCTTTGATTGCAAACCTCCTACTGGTAAGAACAGTCATCCAGCATGCTTTTCAGAAAGTGCTTAGTTCTGAATTGATGTTGTAGGCTGCAGACACAAAGGAACATGGAATGGGCTTTCTTCTCCTGGTTCCTTTGACACCTTTGTCAGAAGAGGCACTAGGAAGAAAAGGGCAGCTTGTGCTCACCCTTCAAAAAGGGCAAAAAGGTCTCATAATCTCTGTAGCCGTTCCCACAGGGATGTGAAGATTGATGGCAGACTCCTAAGGGTCACATTAAGGGGTGCCTTCATATAATGCTCGCTTGGTATTGAGGGGCAGTGTGGCAATTTTATTCATTGGGCTTTGTAATTCTGCCAGAAGCTGGGTGAATATGACTTGGCCTCCTGCACACAAAGATTCTGTGATTTTTCCTTTTTGGGGAAGAAAGCCAGGCCCTGTGGTAGCCAAAGCCCAGTGCCCACAGGTGACATTAACAGGGTTATTTATTGCATGAAATGACATGCAGGGCTGTTCATGTAACTCTTTGCAGTTGTTACTTACAGTGCAAACCACATCCCTCAGTAACACTGAGGCAAGGGAAACCTTTTGTTGCATGAAAACCAACAAAACCTCTGAGTCTGTTTGTACTGAGTCAAAATCAAACAATATATTTACCCCTCATCCTTGAAACAGCAACATTCTGCTTCCATGATGACAAAGCTTGAATCAGCCCCTTTTTAGTCGTCTTAGTCCATGTTGCTTCTCCTCTAGAGCAACTGCCAAACTCAGGTTGCTCTTATTTCCTTCCCCCATCTGGTTGCCACTTTGAATTGCAGTGTAATTCCCCTCACAGGGGAATATAAAATATCAGGAGTAGAAAGCTACTGCCCAGCCTCCCTCCAGCCACTTCTCAGGAGGCTAACTTATCTTGCAAAAAGTGGTGATGATACTGAGAATCCAGCTCAAGGAGTTATCGACTGAAGAAAACATGTTTCCTTTAATGCTATGGAATTTCAGAAACATTTAAATCTGGTACCATATACATGTAAAATCTACTCTAAACTGAAATGACTTACACATTTCACACAGTAGAAGTGAAAAGACAGTTATGACACGTTTCATATACACACAAAAATGTGGAAATTAAAGTAACCCTAGGGCAGCAATTATGCTCTTTTAAGCATATCTAACTGATCAGCTGAAATTCTTATCTGCAGCAAACACTGGTGCCAATCTGGATGTCTTGTTACAATTATATATAATAATGGTGCCACAGTAATGAAGGGCAGTTAAGTTAGACACACCAGCCGAGTTGCTGGTGTGTATGACTCATTATGTTGTGACTAGAGAACCCTGTGAACATCTTGTATTAATTTCAGTAATTTAGAATTTTTCCACATAAAAAAAAAATTTTTGAGCCCTGATACAGTCTAATGACCCTTTCAGTAATTTCTGAATTTGCTTAAAAGGCTTATTCAGCTCCTCTCTGTTTCAAAGTCTACATGTGTTCAATTGAGTGTGAACCCAAGAGCAAGACATTCAGAAAAAACTGCGACTTTGATGTGTAAGTGAAACAAAATTTAATCCAGTGAAATTATTTCTCATTCACACCTCCTTTAATGTACTCAGAATTAGGTCCTCTGTCCTTAAAATTTAATATAAAAAATTAAAGAAGTCAGACTCTGAAAAAAATATTGAAATAAATAAGGCTGTACTTTAAATTTAGTCGGCTCATCAGTAACAGCCTCCTGACTGTGCATTTCTGGGTGCTCACCTGGGCATGTGATGTATGTATAACCAGGCATGATTTGCCCTTAAATGAATGAAACAGCCTAAAATTCACAGTCCTCAATAAGGGTATGTCTCCCACTTCTGGGGGATTGCTTTGAGTTGAGTTTAAGCTTGCTTTTGTTTACACATCAGAAGACTGTGCAGCACTGATTATTCTGGTTTTGTACCCTCTTGCCCCATGAAACTCCCAGCTCTGGTGAAACTTACCAAAACTGGTACAAAGGTTTGGGACAAGACTCTTCTTTCCTCATGCCAATGAAGAACATACGTCCTTAAAACTGTCCTGTTGTTAGATAACTGCAACAGTCTAATCTCAAAAGATAAGAAGATAGTCTTCAATTATTTAAGCACCATTTTATATGTCCACTGATATTTGTGACGTCCACATGGGAACAAATTTGATAAATAATCTCTGTGAGACTTGGACATTTCTGGAATACCACCTGGGAAAGATGTAGAATAACCCTGGGCATTTGATATAGCACCAGAAACTTATGTGGAGGCAACTGAATCTTATACACAAAATAATAGGGTTACTTTGCCTCTAGTATTTGTTTCACAATGCAGCAGAAATCTTATACAGCATTTCTGAGTAACATGGGTAGAATTCCTCTTCCGCTAGAGGGTTTTTAAACTAATTTCCCACATGCCTTAAGCACTGGGATACATCAAGGTCTGAGCATAATGCATGCCTGAATTCCCCAGCCAAAGTTACTGCATTTTATGTTATTGGCCAGGGATTGATTGTTGGCACATGCTACTGTACATCCAGTGCAATATCCCTCAGTAGCTGTAATACCTCATTATAGTCCATGTCTCCTTGGAGTCTGGCCATCTGCTGGAGCAAGTTCTCTGTGACCTGCACCTTCTTCAAAAAACCCACATTGGCTGGAGCGTGTAAAGGACACCTGAAGAATAAAAGAAATGGGAAGGCAATTTACATTCTCCGATCTAATAGCAATTTCATATAAAATTTTTGAAATCCCCCAGAACATGAAAATGGAGCAATGATGAATAAAATGGCCTGATAAAAGCCTCACTGCCGGGTTAGCAAAGTCAGATGGGCAGGTGATATAGTGTATGTTCAAACCCCTGAAGGAGAAGTTGGTGAGGAACACTTAAATACCAATGTGGGAGTGAACATCTTCATTTCTGAACTGAAGAATATCCTTTTGTGGAGTCTCACCATTTTTGTTTAGCCCTAAGTCTGACTGGGAGGGAGCAGAGATGTGTAAAACTCTCAGTGAGAGGTGATTTAGGAAGCTACTGCCTTACAGGCAATATGGCAATAGCAGTAAACCTATGCTACTATATCATATGTGACAAACTACCAGACACACCATGAATGCACTGAATGGTGTATCTCACCTAACATATCTTTCCACACTTCTGGATTTGGGGTGATTTCAGCTTTCCAGGTCATGGCTGAACACGAGGCTGAGATTCCCAGGTATGAGTTTAATACTAAAAGCAAGCGAGGCACATCTCTGCTCCCTTAGTAATTTTACTTTTTGACCTGTGCAGAGATGTATTTGTGCTCTGCCCCCTTTTTCTGTGTTGTCTGATGCCACTGAACTACTGAAAAAAAAATGAAACCAAGCTGAAATTACCCTTAACTAGGGCTAATCAAACTACAGGGAGATTTAAGGTCTATGACCTCTTCTGTTTCATTCCTTTTTGTGGATGGTTAATGTGAACACATAAATTTTAAATTTTCTGTGGGTGATTTTTAATGAAATCCATCACTTTCACATGGTGGACAGGCAGCCATTTTAGTGAGTTTGGTCGATGGTATATGGTCATACAGAAAAATTGTCACAAATTTACAGATGTTGTCTACCACTCCAAAGTCCAAGGGAGTCTTCTCTTACATATGGACTGAAACAAGATCCTTTTGGTGCTTGGGCAAAATAAAATGTGGCAAAGTAAAGAATTCAATTGTTAGTGGGGTCCTTTAGTGGGATACATTCTTGGCCTTTGATTTCAATTCAGTGAGGGCTTTTTGTTCTGTAGACAAAGAGTCTTCATCAGTCAAAACCTGTATCATTATAGATACAGAGATATAGAGTTCTGAAGCAATAACATAAATAATGTGAATTGTAAAATAGCCTTTGGAAAGATAAGTCTAACAAACCCTTCAAAAAGCAATATGTATCTGAACATATAAAAAGTCTCCTAGAAATGCTTTGTTGGTCCAGGATCAAGAAACTTGACCCCAAATCCATTGGAGTCAGTAGGACTCTTTCCAACAACCTCATTAGAGCATTTTAACTTTAACTTTGTGTGGAAATAATGGTCTTGAGTGAAGAAACCACTGATTTACAGGGCTAGGAAAAATTAGTTGCAGATCTCCCTTGTTTAAGCACTTATTGGCAGGCAGTCTTGGACAGGGCCACTGCCATGTTATTTTGCAATTAATTACTTGCAGTCAGGGTTCATGTCACTGTGATTTCAGCTCCATTAGAAGACTTTTTTATAGACATCCAATTAGTTGTTATACTTTATCTTAGAAAAAGCAGCTGCATTTGCCAAAGATTTCTGAAGAGACCTTTACAAAATGTACCTGATAAATGTGAAAATAAATCTAAATCATCAGCTCATCTTCTTTAAGCAGAACTCCTTGTGCAGATCAGTATACGAAAAACACGTTTGAGCTCCCAGTATAAACCACCTGGTTTAAAATCTCGTATTGAAAGGGAAGGTTGCATTGTTTGTGTATAAATATCACTTCACATCACATCATACTTGAATTGTAAATCTATTCAAAGTAGTGTGATTTAGACATATGTGAGGAGTAAAATGTGCTCTTGGGTGTGGAAAGAAGAGCATGCAATGAGAGGTTAGGATGATCATCTCACATTTCAGTTGTGTAAAACATTCTGAAATTGTCACAGATGAAATCTTTTTTCTCAGATACTGTGTCATATATACTCCAGAAGAGATCTCAAAACCTAAATGTGGTAGGTTTATGACAGCTCTTGTGTTTATTCCTGTCATCTGTGCTAACACAGCACTTACAAACCTCCCTCCAATCTTGCACAGGACTTATTTAAGCTGTTAGGCACTGCTCAAATACACAACAGACTGGCCTCTTTCCCAAACCGTCTGTCTAACGTGTGGCCTATATTCATCTCTTTTAACTTAGGCTTCTCTATCCAGTTTGGAAAGACTGTCGCATTAGAAGACAAAGAATGGTAGTCACATACGAAGACCCAAATTCCAACCACTTTCTAGGAAATCAGCAACTCTGTTATTATGGGATGAGCATGAAATGCTGTCAAGCTTTTCCTGAGAAGCAGGAATATGTACATATTTAGTTCATTCAGATATGGAATAAAACAGAGATTTCTGTTTCTTTTCTTTTCTTTTCTTTTCTTTTCTTTTCTTTTCTTTTCTTTTCTTTTCTTTTCTTTTCTTTTCTTTTCTTTTCTTTTCTTTTCTTTTCTTTTCTTTTCTTTTCTTTTCTTTTCTTTTCTTTTCTTTTCTTTTCTTTTCTTTTCTTTTCCTTTCCTTTCCTTTTCTTTTCTTTTTCTTCCCTTCCCTTCCCTTCCCTTCCCTTCCCGCCCCTCCCCCCCGCCCCCCGCCCCTTCCCCGCCCCTCCCCTCCCCTCCCATTCCCTTCTTTCCATTAAATTAAGTTATTCATTTTTGTCCAGATCTAGAGGAAGGCAAGAGAAGGCTGATTTGAAAATCTAGTGCCCTTGAGAAAGGAGATGAATAGGCATATTACTGGTTTGGTCGGATAGGGAAAGGATGGATTTCAGGGGGGGGAAAGGAGGCGAGAGGGAGAGATGACAAATGACAGGGGAGTAAAAAAACCATTGCAGCATTTTTTTTATGCCAACGAAAAACAAAAGTAGTCAGTGGGGTTTTGCACAGCACAAATCTGTGAGAGATAAGGTCAGCAATAACACTGAGTGGCTTAAATATAAATACATTTTTTCCTCAGTTGTACCATAACTTGAGCACAGCCCCAGAGAAAAATCCCTTCATTTGACTTGTGAAAAAGATTTTTATTCTGAGGATTTGAGTACAGCTTAAATGAATGGTTTGAAACAATAGAAACCATGATCTGAATTGCAAAAAAAGAAGAAACAAACAAAATCTTAGTCTTCTTATGCCAGAGAGCAAGACCTTTGTCTGCCACTGATTTCCTAAGCAGTGCTGTGAATACTTATTTCTGTCCTGTGAGGAGTCTTATGGGTATCAGTAACTCTTGCACAGGCAAATGTAAAGCCCTGCACAGCCAATGTAAAGCCCTGAAGTATTTTCTGTAAACCAAGTTTCTGATAAAAAGAATCTGTGACACCATCCAGAGTAAACTATAGCTGTAGTACTGAAGCTGGTGTCCATCTTCCACTTTGAAATGTCAATACAAAATGAATCCGAATTCAAATCAAGATTTTGTTTAAAAAATCAAAGAATAAGGGAAAGTGTTTGATGACATTTTGCATTTGGTGATGTAAAGCACAGAGCAAGTTTCCACAGATGGCCATTTTCTAGATTAAAATATTGTCATTATAGCATTTTGACCCAATATAGGTTTTTTTTCTTTAAAATGTAGCTTTAGATTCTGTGTAAGGAGATTAAAAGGTATCTGGTGCTCTCATTTCCTTAGGTTAGGACAGAAGAACCTGAAAATGAAAAGGACAGGTAGAAAATCATATATTTCAGATGAAGTAGAGATGGCTACAAGGGAAGAAGTAACACATGAAGTCACTGATTTCTACCGTCATAATTTGGATGTTGAAATGTTACTTTTTCGGCAACTTCTACAAAACAGCACCTCGCTTGCCTGTGTCTTCTCCAAGTATGTGCAACTGACAGAAAAAAAAAATGAAAGAAGTATGTCTCTAACACTTTGAGAATGGCTTGATTGAACCACAGTGTGATTAGGAGGCTGCAGAGGAGCACTGTGCCTGTCAGAGCAAAGTTCTGCATCTGTGTGCCCCTCAAATTGCCTTTTATGGGGGGCAACTCTTTTGTCATTATTTTTAAATTCCTTTCTTTGCATGCTAAGTCCCTGTTGCCATTTGAGTGGCTGGCAGCACAGTGGCTCTCACTATCCATGTGCTCAGTCATGAGGCACTTCTGTGTGAACAGCAGGCCTTTCTGTAGTTACAAAGAGTGGTTTTATTCAGCAATTCATAGCAATTTATACCATAAACACACAATTTTGCTCTGCCCTCTGTTCCCTCTTCTCTCTCCCGAAAGGTCCACAGCCAGCTGGTGGGGAATAGAAAAAGTTACCAGTTAGTAAGTGACAGAAGAGCCAAATCAAAGATTTTGCAGATGCCCTGGAAGGTGACGCGCTCAGGCAAATATTACGTGTAGAGACACCACTAGCTGAAGATGTATTACAGTAGAAAAAAAGAAAGACAGATTTCATTTTGAAACCAGCTTTATGATTGCTGGCATATGGCCAATCGGACCTCCCATCATTTCCCCAGCACCATTTTCTGGAAAGCTGCACTGCAGCTGATCAGGCCCCAGCATGTTCTGGTGCCTGGGGTACTTTTGGCTACTTGCCTTTGCTGTACTTCAGGAGATTCATTCCAGCCTGTCAAGGCTGAACCTGCTGCAATGGACACTCCTCCCAGATTTGCATCATCTGCAAATTTTGTGAGATGCACTTTGTCTCTTCATCCAGGTCATTAATGAAGTTATTAAACAGTATTTTTTCCAGTGTTGACCCCTGAGAGGCACCAGTAATGACTGGTCACTGCTTGGACTTAGTGCTGCTGATCAGAAACCACTGAGCTCAGCAGCTCCACCAGTTTCAGTCCACCTCACTTACCTATGTATCTAGTCTCTACTTCATTATTTTTCACCAAAAGAATGGTATGGGAAACAGTGTTAAAAACCTTCTAAAATCAAGACAAACATCCACTGTTCTCCTCCATCAAGCTGGTCAGGTTGTCAGAGAAGTCTACCAGGTTGGTCAGCTGTGATTTCATGTTCACAAAGGCTAACTAGCTACTGCCTTCTGGACCTTCCTACTTTTGGATGTAGTTTCAGAGTTTACATATCATTGCAATTGTTGCAGAATGAAGTGGTTCTGTATTTAGCAATGCAGCCTGAAAGAAGGAGATCAGTGAAATAAGGGTCGGGAACCCATTTTGGTAAATGGCATCACAACTACTCTGGAGTTTTGGGGGTTCAAGAACAGGTCATTTGTAGAGCCTTTGATTCAGCAAAGCCAATCCTCAGCACTTGTCATAGCATTATATGTTTTCTGCTGTAAAACAGTCAAGTAGAACCTGAAAACTAGCTATAAACCCTCACAGGAGTGGATGCTTCTGAGTTTCTTTGTGCATGGTGGGATATACCAGCAGTTAGAGTGCCTTTAATCTGACAGCTTGTGGAAGCCAAGCCAAGCAGTGAGGTAGTGGTTACTGCACCCACAGCCAAGGCAACAGGGACCAAACAGGAGGAATGCAGCAGTGCTTGCTAGGCAGACATTTTGCTATGCACCGGAAGAGTGGACACATTCCAGAGTGCTCTTGTGTCTTCTGCAGCTGACTCTGAATAACTTTTAATTATATGGATGCTCAGTTTCCTTATATAAAGTATGTTGCTGACTGCAGGAAGGCAGACATGCCTTCAGCTGAGGAGGGTGTCATTTTCAGTATTTAAATGGGCATGAGTAAACAGTGTGAGCTGGGCCTTGTGCGCGTAACACAGGAACAAGGATACACAGGCTTTCTGCTGTTGAGTTTATTTTTGACCAGAGGAACAGAACTGATGATTTAATCCATCGTGTCAAAAGTCTTCAGAGTCAATGCAGAAAGAATAGTAATTTAAATCTGTCGCTGACAACTGCCCATTTTCAGCTTTAGCCAACAGTGCAGCTTAGAAAAGAAAAGGAAGCTGTACTGACATGAAAGGAGATATCTTCTCCACCTGCCTCTCAGTAGAAAGGACTAATATTTGTTTTCAGACGTGTGTTCACCACTTCAGTGACTAATGTAGATTTAATTTCATCATTTTCTTTAATAGCAAGTGGCTATATTTTCCTTGCCATGATAATGTTATTAGAGTTTATTCAATAATAGAAAGACAAAATGGACCAGCTTGGAAGAGTTTCTAGGTCTAATGGGCTTGAATTTGCTGACAGAGGAGTTTGTAGTAACTTGGCACTTTCACTGTGCAGAAGTTAAACTGTTGACTAAGATAGGTCTGCTCAGCAGTCAGCTCTGTGACTACAAGGATTGCAGACAGAGCTGATAATTAGCTAGTTACAGTCAGCAAAAGCCATCAGTGCTGCTATATAGACACCAACATGGTCTAACTGCCCAAGTGGGTCCTCAGGATGTGCTCAGTTATTTCCCACATCCCTGCAGTTTCCTGGCTACCACCACTCCAGGATGCTGGAGTTAACTCAGATGTGATCATCTGCAGTCTCAGCAGGGGTGGGAGCACAACCTGGCGCTGCCATTTGCCAGCCTCATGCTCAGCAAGGGTTTAACACTAGCACTCCATAAAACATTTGAATACAGTGGTAAACATTTGTGAAAACACTAAAGACCTTTGGCCTAAAACTTTCTTAACACAAACATCAATCAAGAATTTTTGGCAGGCAGTGCTGGGAGCCACAGAACGTACCTTCTGGTCTTGGTGTTCTGATGGTTTCTCCATGTGTGAAGGAGGAATGGAATTTACTGCCAAAAAGCAGTAACTTAATTTCCTTGAGAGCTGTGACTTCTAGACATGCCTTCTAAAGTCACTGCAGAAATATGGTTTTGTTTCTGTAGAGTATCTGAATGATACTGTCAAGCAGCGAGATATTATCTGTTTCTAGTTGGAAAGTGAAGAAACAAAAGGTGTTACCCAACAGCAAATACTGATGTAGCAGCAGGCAGTATTGTCAAAAGTTTGGCAAATGAGTGTAATGAAACCAGTAGTATGTTACCCAAATTTATAGAGAACTAGATAATGGTAGAAAATAACCCCCTTACTGGCTATTTGATTCTTTAAGAGCACATCTTTTACATATGTATTCTTCTAGTTATATCACCCAAAGTTATTTTCCTGCAGAGAAGATTTGTAAGGAGCAGGGCTTACTTTCATGCCTTCTCTACTTTTGTGATTCATAACATAGTTTAAGCAGTTTTTTCTTATAGTTTTCTCTGCCCCAAGCAACAAAGGCAGGCATGCAGGGCATGTTCAGGACTATTAGATCTGGGTGCCAAAGTGAAATGATGCAACATTTACACGGTATATATTTATATTTGGCAAAATATTTTAAACAATTACATTAAGTATCCTTGTTACCTTACTATCCTTCAAAGCAAGAGCTTTTACAGAGCAAGGTATAAACCCTAGATGCAAGATCAGGAATATGTAATCTCTTTTGCCTTTTGTAGATGACTCACGGATGTCCCTGTCAAGTCAAAATCTTGATTGTGGAGTCCTCTTGAGGAGGAAAACACAAACTGAGCACATATTAACCAGACAAATTTCATGTTACAGAAATAGAAACAAAGATGGTTTTCAGTATGAATGTGTGTGAGTTCTCATCACATTCTGCATTCCCAGTCTTTTCCACATTAGGCTTTTCTATTTACAGATTGATTGTTTCTGAAAACAGAGCTTCTACAAGTCTTTAAAGTATGTCATCAGTCTGCACATGGTACCCTTAATACAGCTCTAAAGGTATTGAGTGTAAACTGGACTAGTCAAGTCTGAAAGTACTGAAAACAGAAAAAGGAGCACAGTTTTATGTCATGATCTAGAAACATCTTCCAACCTTCATGGACACCCAGTTCTGTACTCAGGGAGTAAACTGTTCCAGCTGTACTGAAATCTGGAACAAGTTTCATACAGTAGTTCACTAATTATTTATGGATCAGACTTACCTTATGATGACAACAGACTGACCAAAAATAGTTTCAAATTTCTTTGTAAGAATATAAGAGAACTCCGCTGAGATGCAGATACTACCCTCTGAAAATGTCCATAATACAGTCCTGGAGATGGAATGAAACATGCCCATATCAATACTGTGTGCGCGTAAAGATTATTGGCTATAAGAAGTATTTTAGTTCCTATATGACTGACATATGTCTAATTTTTTAATTATTATTATATTTCTTTTTAATATATGCAAGATGTAATATGCTACTACAGCAGGATGTGCACTAGAACTTGTAAATTTCACTAGGTCCTTGCAGGTAATACACGGAGCAACGTGAGCACACAGACACAAGGTGGTGCTGCTGGACTGACGCAGTGAACGTCCTGCTACTCCGCTCACAGACCATTTTGTGAGAGAAAATCCCACCCGGGGAAATCTTTCTTTGATTTTCCACTTTCTGAATACTGCACCCTTCACATGTCAGCTGGCCAGGAAATGGTGGTCTTGTTTCACAGAGATGGTGCAAGTATGGCTTTTGTCTTCAGTTTTTCAGTATTTTTGAGCATTATTTTCAATTGTGTCCCAGACACCTGTTTCAATGGACTACAAATACCACACAGATCTTTCACCAAAACCTGGGTCAGAATGACATAAGGTAAAATTTCAAAGTGCCTGTGTGAATGTCACAGTGTTCAGGATGCATACCAAGGGTCCAAATAATTTTTTTCTTAAATAACTGAGGTGGAAATTCCCAAGCCATCTAGATACCTTTGCAAAGGTTATGAAGTCTCTAATTTAACTTCATGGGATCAAAACAGGAGACACCTTAAACCACTTTATCCCTTGAGGACGGAATTCACATGTGTGTTTTTAATAAGCAATTGCATAATGCACACTGAGATTTAAATACAATAAAGACTGAACAAGCAAATTTATTTGCTACAAAGTATTAATACAAGCAAATATGGAAATGTAAGGTCTCACAATGCAAAAATTTGTGGAAATCTTATGTATGTGGGTATGCTGAATTCTTAAAGTAGTGTCATTTAATGCCAAATGAATCACTTGCCATAAATTTTCAGATGCTAAAGGTTGAGTTCTGTAGGTTTCTGTTGCTGGGAGCTGAAAGAATTCCGGAGTTTCTTAAGGCTTACAGCACTAATACACATAAGATAGCCAAATTGTTTTGTCAGCCATTAAAAATTAAATGAAAGCCTGAATTAGAATAGCAATGAACATGTGTAGAATGGCTCCTTACCTGAAGGAGAATTCTCAGCAAAATTTGAAGTACAGAGGGAATCTTGAAATACAAATTATATCCTGTAAAGTATAGGTTTTCCTACGTGATTTCCTCTGGACTGACCATACTGGCTCTGTTGCTGAGTAGTCTGTCTGCCCAGAGCAACCTTTAGGTCTCCTAAGGATAGTTTAGTGTTTTGATAATCACAAAGTAATTAAGGTTTGCCTAACCATCAAATGGATGTCGGTTTCTCATTGTTCTTTGAAGACACAAAAATTGCTGTACTTACAGGATGGCTGCATACACTGGTAAAACTAAATTGTCATCTCTTTGCCAGAGAAAAAGCTCTGTGTTGCCTGTCATCAGCTCAACACAACTTGTTTGAACATTTTATCACAAGAGCTCTCTTCCTTAATTAGCACAGTGTGGCAGGGCAGGATAGTTGCTGTGATTGTTAAGAGAAACTCTCCTCTTTCTAAAGATTTTAACATGAGTGGTCAATTTGTGATCACTGTAGTGATGGCATAAAAATCTGTAATAATTCTTCAGTGTTACCAGGATTCATTAGATAAAGCAGTGTTCTTATTCCTAACTCATATTTCTGATGATGAGATCAAAATCTGGATCCTAGCAACCGTATCTCAAATTTTGGTTGTCTGATTACTCAAAATATATTTCCCTCCGTCACTGTTTCTCCCAGACTCTCCTTGTGACAATCATCACTTTATTGTATAATTAGAAAGATAAAAATTCCTGCTGCTTTGTTTAAGCAGCAGTCTCTCTTGCTTTTGAACTACATTTATATTTTACAGAGATATTCCCACTTAACTTACTTGCTTCTCTGAATAGTGTCTGCCTTTTAGTTTGTTGTGCTTCAGCACCGTGTGGGTTTTTTAATATTGTGTCGAGTGCTAAATTGCTAAATTTCCCGTTGATTCTCACTTTGAAATTTGGCACCTCCTTTTTATTTTTGAAACAAAGAAATAGCAACAATCAAATATTTCTCTTTGTTTCCCCTAGCCTTTGCATTTTTCCACTGTCATTGGGCTTTTTACTACAATTCCTACTGTAAATTTCCATTGTAAATCCAAACATATACTGTAGATGGAGCTTTCAGGTTTTTCCAAGAAGAAATCCATTCACTAAGCCACTGAGATGCCCCAGTGATAGAAGGAGGGGAAGACTCACAAAAGACGAGTCAAGGAGTCAGGTGATGCGAGGTATGTTTTTGATTTGGATTTGTACTCTTCGAATTTGCGTCTAACAGAGTAGCACAAAAAACACAGACTCAGAAAAATCTTGTCTTTGTCCTCTCTGTAATCCTCAGAAAATAATGAAAGATTGATTGGAGGTCCCCTTAGAGCAGGGAACCAAAGTATATCCTGCAGAAAGGAGAGACAACTTTTTTGCTGGTGTGCTGAAAGGAACAACATGGCCATCACAAAGCAGAATTATAATTCAATAAGTGAAAAAGATTCCTTCAAGCCACAATCTGTGTGAAAGTGAAAGGTCAATGGCGGATCCTAATTAATATAATATTTTAAATGGGATTAGTCCTAGCGATATGTTTCAGCAGCAGATGCAGTCTTGCAAAAGGAAACCTGAAATGGGCAAGAGGTTAATTATGTAGGTAGACATCACAGAACCACTTTTAGCAATATCCAGGAAAAAAAGGCTACTGTGAAAGAGTAAAATTCTCCTATTCATTTAAAAGTGTATTTTTCCAATTTCTTCCTGTTCAGTTGGAAAATCCAGAGAATCAGGAGCTGCTGTCTTCTGAAAAAGTGACAGTGATCCAGGCTACCACAGCCTGTTTCCTTCCCTCTCTACCCCATGCACACACACCCCGCTCCCACTTTCCCTACAGCTAACAGTCGTACCCTGTGATATGTAGGGAGTAAGTACACCTAGAAACCACAAAAACTGGATTCAATCTAGGGAGGTGATTTCATGCTGAACAGCACTACTGCTGAACAGGTACTGTGGTCACTATGGGATGGAGAGCAGAGCAGCCCAGTGGTAAGGGAGGGCTCTCTTGCTCATCTTTAAGATGTAGCTGAAGATACTTTGAAAACCCAGCCTTGTCTAGTGTGGAGGCACAGAGATGAGGGCATTGAGCCCTGAATTGAAATGCCTCTCAAAGCAAATGAAGACTGAGTAAGACTTTTCTCTTCTTGCCTTCTACAAGTGTCTTTGCAAACACTAGAAAAACTGGATTCAGACTCATCCTTGCCCTCGGGCAGCTCACATCCATATCTCTTATCCTCAAAGGAGCAAATAGTCAGAGGCTGTTTGGTGGTGAGTGCATCCACCCTCTCTCCTGTTGGATCACACTACAGCTCACCTGGGTTAGAGAAACGGAGAATATGTCTGTACTTTAGTAATGCGGGGACCGAGTGTAGTCCCTGCAACCATGGTTCCATGAACTGCCCATGAATTTTAATTAGCCATAATACTGCACCAGCCCAGACACCAGAAGCCAGTGCTCCAACAGAGCCTTGTCACAGATCAGAGCACAGAAAGATGCTTGCGTTCATGGAGCTGGGTTCTTGCAGCCCATTTCTCCAACAGGACACTTGTGCTTGCCCTCTGCTTTTACAGCAGCAGCCCTGGTACCCCTGTCAGGTGACCTGACTTTTACTCCCAACTCACACTGAAGTGATCCAAACCTCTGTGGGGAATGTTGCAGTCAGCTGGAGTATATAAATTTAGCTTACATCTATCTACATTATTAATAGACATTTTAATAAATTGCTGTAGCCAGCTAGAGCAAGACCATCAGGTGAACAGGCTGTCTAAAACAGTATCTCATCCCTACCTGCTGCCTTCTGTTGGGGTACATATGTGTCTATCTATTTATGTCTGTAACATGCTGGTAACACTAATTAACCCTCCATAAACTATTTATAGGTCTTCCTTTTATATGGGAGTGTCATCTGAAATGCAAACACTGGTTTATCACCCTCCACCACACTCCTGATGTGCAACAGCCCATGCCTCAAAGTTTAGATTGACAGTTGGTCTCTCTTTAAGCACACCAGGGCATGAACCCCTCCTTTCTTTCAAGATTAGTCAAGTCACTCAGAGGGAAGTTTTCAAACCAACTCCATGGGGCTGAGGAACAAAGTGGCAGTTTCTGTGTGCAATAGGTACATTCATTAAATGTGTCAGGGAATAATGAAATTATGATGTCAGTGAGAACATTACATTAGGAAAAGGATCTGTATGAGTCAGCCAGTGCATTATTCTAAAGGCATTTTTATCTGGAAAACCCCTACTCTTCTCAGATTTTGTAATATCATTAATAGTACCTGCTGCAGCTTTATTTGCAGTTAGCAAAATTTTTTAGCTCCCACTCTTCAGAAGCAGAAAAAAAAATCTGATAAATTAGATGTTTCACTTTCTTACTGTGAAATGTGGTCTACATTCTATTGTTACCTGTAGAATCTACAATGAAAACATATATTTTCCTTGGCGTCCAAATGAGACGCAAGATCAACTTATTTCTATCTGTTGGATGTAAACACTGTGTAGCGTCTTACCAATGATCCACTTTAAATCACCCTCATCTTCTGAAATCCTCTTTATTCAGATTACTGCACAAGCATGACAGAAAATACAATAAAGTAATTCTGAAATCCTTCTTTGATCTACTTTCAAAGCCAGTTTGCAGTGTTAGCTCCAAATTGATTTCAGAAGTTAATCATCAAATAGGCAAACAACATCAGTCAATACCATGTATTAGAAAAACTTCCCAATCTAATGGTTAAAAAGATTAAGAGTTCAGAAACACTCTCATTTCTTTAATATTTGACATTATGAATCATAGATCATAATTAAAAATAAACTATAAATCCTACTTTTTCCACTATAAATAGGAAACTTCATAACAAGAACTTAAAGTCAGAGTTTGCACAGTGTTGAGTACACACCAGAAGACTGCCAGTTCCCTGTAAAAATGCTGCTTCTGGTTCTGATTTTTGTTTCTCTTCTGCAGTGCTAATTAGACAAAGTCAACTTTTTGTCTTGATGACACACACAGCCAAACAGCTTTTTAGCATTACCTGGTTAATTGTCCAAAATGCAGCTATGATCAGATAATTTTGTACCAATTTTTAGAGGGCTTTATAGGTGTTTAGATAATGTTTATTTGTGTGAATGGGTTTTGTGACCCTGTGGTTTTTTAACTATAGCAGTAGCCTCTGCAGCTGCAGCATTATTTGAAAAAATAAATGCAACTCAGACAATGAAGGATTATCTTAACAACAACAGATTGTGCAATGCAACATAATGTAAAGAAAATGAGATGTCAGAGACTCCATCCAGCCACCATTGTACCAGTGAACTCAGAGCTTTAAGCATCAGTCAAGATTTTGGCATGCATCTGTGAGACTTTTTCTCTGGCTCAATTTTAAATAAGATAAGGGTTTCTCTTTCTACTTGTGGTCTGCATTTTGTTATCTGCCTGGCTGACAGACCAAACCTGCTCCTTTTAAAGTTTACAGAGTTCCTCCCTCCAAGGGGATGGTCTAGCAAAATGACATTTGCACTATCATGATATCATGTGGAATGATACACATCGGATTATGCAATAAGAGGAGAAATAGAATAAAATTGTATGTTAGTATCACACCCCAAATGCAGACTGCACATTGTGGTGCTTCATGTATGTCTGGTTCTTCATCAGAAAACCAAGAAGTAGCTCTACCATGAATAGATATATTTCAAATTTTTTTAGTGTCAATATGGTGTATTCACTGCAAGTTCTTTCTTGATCCACACAGGGCAGAGCCCAGCACTGCAGTGCCTGGCGCTGCCCATTTCAGCACCAGAGTCCTCAGCCCTGTGCTGGGTGTTCAAATTTCACAAAATAAACACCCCAACCCATGGGTATATCTGGGATACCACAAGAGGGATTTATCTCAGTAGTAAATGGAGTAAATGCAAAAACTGGTCTGGACAAGAAAAGTGACAAGGAGGAATGCAGCTCCCAGGGCTCATGGCCCTACCATGGAGACTTGTGACTTTGCAACCCAAGACAAATCTGTACATTATGCAGCCCTGGTCACAAAACACAGCTGAAAGAGAGAAAAATTTTGCATTAACCAAAGATGTGGGGGATACAGCTGGACTTCTGCAAGATAACATGCAGGATCAGAACCTCATTGTCATTCATAAGCAAGACCAGGGTTTCATGGCTGCAACTTTACTAATGAATAAAATTATCTAAAATGTGGCATAGCACAGCTCCAGACTTCACACCTACACTCTCCAACCTTTCCAAAGACAGGATTGCCACATGCAACATGTGCATGGATAAGGTCCTTGGAAAACCAGCTCCCTGCCCCTGTCTAGTTTGTCAGCATAGCTCTTGTCCAAGTGAGCAGGCATTCAGGAAAATCTAGTCCAAAGTATACCCTGCTGTTGGGGGTTGGGTTTGTTCCTTCTTTCTCTGGGGAATTTTTTCCCCACGGGTTGCCAAGGGGACCGGGTGTTGGATACTTGAGAGTGCTTGGCTGAAACAAAGAGATGGACAAAAGGTGGAAGGGGGAGATAACGCAGGTAAAAGACACAGCTTGAGGCGGCTGCGTGCTTTTCTGCTTCCGGCGTTCGGGAGACGCGTGTCGGCCGCTCCTCGAGGATCTCAGCCGCCGCAAAGCCCGCGGAGCAGAAGCTGGGCCGCTATTCTGCCTCGTCTTCAGCTTCTTCGGCGCTGCTCCTCTTGCTGCAGCGTGACCCTGCACTCCCTGCGCTGCCGGGACATCCTGCCCCTGCCTGCCGGGACACCCTGCCATCCCAGCTACCAGCCCGGGACTTTTCCACTGTTCCAGCTTGGTGCTCTGAGGATCCTGCAGGGACACCGAAACCAAACTGCCCTGGGTTTTGTGAAACAAAGCCCTCAAGGTTCTTGGTACTGTTGTCGTTTGTCATTAATGCTGTAGTTGTTTGGTGGGGGGGGAGTTTTTTTTGTGTTTGTTTGCTTTGTATTACATACTAGTAAAGAACTGCTATTCCTATTTCCCAAATCTTTGCCAAAGAGCCTCTGATTGTAATTTTACCTAGCAGATACCTGTCTTCCTAAACCAAGACAGATTTTGGCGCCCAAGTGTGGGGCTTGAGGGCACTGAGAAAAGAAAAGGGAAGAGAAATAGCAGTTCTTAACTAACCTAGAACTTTCTTTTGTGTCCGTTGGATATAAAAACCTCATTAGGCTGCATCATGTGGTCTAACTTAGCCTGGTTTGGGTGGCATGTGGTTGTGGCTGTATTCCTTCCATTTGCAGGCCCTTATCTAAACATGGGCCCTATAACTAAGGCTACTGTGACTGTCATCCAGTTTATTTTATGGCTTAATAAGGTGAAGAACTCATGGATTTTTAATTTCCTCTGGAAGGCAGGCACATGGATTCAGGGCTATCGTACACTAACTGTGTGTTTTTGGAGTTACTTTAACAATGGTACCTACTGTGAGGAAATGACACCGGGGGAAGTTTCTTTTTCCCAACCCTTTACCCATCTCTTTGGGTCTGCCCCACCAGTTTTTGAAGGGTTTAAATCCTCTCTGAATGCTAATGATATCATACAATGGCTGGTGCTGCTAATATGCGTATTCTGTTTAGCATTCAGAGATAAGGGAAGATTGACCTGGATAACCACCCTGATACCTAGCCCACAGAATAGGGATGATACCCCAGAGCCTGACTCTGCCCCACAGCCTGCCTCAGAAAGGACCCACCCGGATTGGGTTGAGGTTCTGGTAAAAGAGATGCATGAGATGGGCCAGATGCTGAGGGAGTACATTTCCCCAGCTCATGAAAAACCCTCCCCCTGCCCCGAGAAGGCAGAGACTGATGGTGCAGCAGTGGAACCCACAGATGTTACAACTGTCCAGGTTCCAGCTGAACCACAAGGGCAGCCACAGCCAGCAGCAGTCGCCCCTGTGGAAACAAGGAAGTGTAAAGTGAAATCGTCAGATCCTGATATTAAGGGTAAGAAAGGAGGGTCCTCACAGCCCACAGAAGAGCCACAGGTTGAGATCATCACTGAGTCCCTGACATATGAAAGTCTACGTAATCTGCAAAAAGATATTGCACGACGAGGACGTGAGGCTTATACAGCCTGGCTACTTCGAGTCTGGGACCTTATGGGTACAGGTGTGCAACTGGATAGTGCTGAAGCAAGGAATTTGGGACCCTTGACCCAGGACTCAGGTATAAATCAGGTATTTGTAAGAGAGCAAAGGCCCCTTCCCCTTTGGGAACGACTTCTAATGAGTGTGAGAGAGAGATTTGTCCACAGAGACAGAATGCAAGAGCACAACAATAGAATGCGATGGAAGACCCTTGAGGAAGGAATCCAACAGTTGAGAGAAGTGGCAGTATTGGAAGTACTTTTTGGGAGGACCGGACAGCATGATAATGACCCCGACAAGGTTAAATGCACAGGGCACATGTTGTGGAATCTGGCAACTCATGGACCATCCCAATACGCCACATTCATCGCAACAATTAATGCCGAGGATAACCGAGAGACAGTGGGTTCTGTTGCCAACAAGCTCAGAAATTATGAAAGTATGATCAGTGGCCCAATGCAGGCTCATGTCTCTGCGGTGGTGAAGGAACTCAAAGAGGAGATAAAGGAGGTGAGAGAGGAGATGAGAAGGAACAGTTCCCATGTAGCACCGGTGCGAGTCACAGGCCCCAGAATCAGAGCCCAACATCCCCCAGCGAGAGAGAGAGGGTACACCCCTCGAGCTGACCTGTGGTTTTATCTGCGGGACCATGGGGAGGACATGGGAGCGTGGCATGGGAAACCTACTTCTGTCCTGGCAGCACGGGTACGTGAGCTCAAGGAGAGAAACGCTAACAGAGGGAGTTCCACTAGAATGAAGGTAGCCTCAGCCTCCCATGAGCAAGCTGCCAGGTATTACGGAGGTGGGAATGCTGTGTCAGATTCCCTCAAAGGAACCTCTACCATGTATGTCCAAGAAGGGAATAATAACCAGTGCTAGAGGGGCCCTGCCTCTAGCCAGGAAGAGGCACGGGAAAATCGGGTTTTTTGGACTGTGTGGATTCGATGGCCTGGCACATCAGAGCCACAAAAATATGAAGCTTTAGTAGATACTGGGTCGCAGTGTACTCTAATGCCATCAGGACATGTGGGGGCAGAACCGATTTCCATTGCCGGGGTGACGGGGGGATCACAGGAACTGACTCTGGTTGAAGCCGAGGTGAGCCTGACCGGGAAGGAGTGGCAGAAACTTCCGATTGTGACCGGCCCAGAGGCTCCATGTATTCTGGGCATAGACTTCCTCAGGAATGGATATTATAAAGACCCTAAAGGACTCAGATGGGCTTTTGGAATAGCTGCTGTGGAGACAGAGAACATTAAGCAGTTGAACACCTTGCCGGGACTATCAGAGAACCCATCTGCAGTGGGACTCCTGAAGGTAGAAGAACAACAAGTACCTGTTGCCACCTCGACAGTGCACCGTCGGCAGTATCGGACAAATCGGGACGCCGTGATCCCCATCCACAAGATGATCCGTGAGCTGGAGAGCCAAGGGGTGGTCAGCAAAACCCACTCACCCTTCAACAGCCCCATCTGGCCTGTGCGCAAGTCTGATGGAGAATGGAGACTGACTGTGGACTATCGTGCATTGAATGAAGTGACTCCACCGCTGAGCGCTGCTGTGCCGGACATGCTGGAACTTCAGTACGAGCTGGAGTCCAAGGCAGCGAGGTGGTATGCCACTATTGACATTGCCAATGCATTTTTCTCCATTCCTCTGGCTGCAGAATGCAGGCCTCAGTTTGCTTTCACCTGGAGGGGCGTGCAGTACACCTGGAACCGGCTGCCCCAGGGGTGGAAACACAGCCCCACCATCTGCCATGGGCTGATCCAGGCTGCACTGGAGAAAGGTGAGGCTCCGGAACATCTACAGTACATTGATGACATCATTGTGTGGGGAAAGACTGCAGCTGAAGTGTTCGAGAAAGGAGAGAGGATCATCCAGATTTTGCTGAAAGCTGGGTTTGCCATCAAGAAGAGCAAAGTCAAGGGACCTGCCAGAGAGATCCAGTTCCTGGGAGTAAAGTGGCAAGATGGACGGCGGCAGATCCCCACTGAGGTCATTGATAAGATCACAGCAATGTCTCCACCGACCAGCAAAAAGGAAACACAAGCTTTCCTAGGAGCCATAGGTTTTTGGAGGATGCACATTCCTGAGTACAGTCAGATCGTGAGCCCTCTCTACCTGGTTACCCGCAAGAAAAACAATTTCCACTGGGGCCCTGAACAGCAACAAGCCTTTGCCCAGATCAAGCAGGAGATTGCTCATGCAGTAGCCCTTGGCCCAGTCAGGACGGGACCAGATGTGAAGAATGTGCTTTATTCTGCAGCCGGGAACAACGGTTTGTCCTGGAGCCTTTGGCAGAAGGTGCCAGGGGAGACCCGAGGCCGACCACTGGGTTTCTGGAGTCGAAGTTACAGAGGATCTGAAGCCAACTACACTCCCACAGAGAAGGAGATCTTGGCCGCCTATGAAGGAGTTCAAGCCGCCTCAGAAGTGATTGGCACAGAAGCACAACTCCTCTTGGCACCCCGACTACCAGTGCTGGGGTGGATGTTTAAAGGAAAGGCTCCCTCCACGCACCATGCCACCGATGCCACATGGAGCAAATGGACTGCCCTCATCACACAGCGTGCCCGTATTGGAAACCCAAATCGCCCTGGGATTTTGGAGATAATTACAAACTGGCCGGAAGGAGAAAACTTCGGTTTCACGGACGAAGAGGAGCAGGTACAAGTGACACGAGCTGAAGAAGCTCCTCCATACAACCAACTGCCAGCAGAAGAAACACACTACGCTCTCTTCACTGACGGTTCCTGTCGCATCGTGGGAATGAACCGTAAGTGGAAAGCAGCCGTATGGAGCCCCACACGACAGGTTGCAGAAGCCACTGAAGGAGAAGGGGGATCAAGTCAGCTTGCTGAACTCAAAGCTGTTCAATTAGCCCTTGACATTGCTGAAAGAGAGAAGTGGCCAAAGCTCTACCTCTACACTGATTCGTGGATGGTAGCCAATGCTCTGTGGGGCTGGCTGGAAAGGTGGAAAAAGGCCAACTGGCAGCGTAGAGGAAAACCAATCTGGGCTGCTGATGAATGGAAGGACGTTGCCACTCGTGTAGAGAAGCTGCCTGTGAAAGTCCGCCATGTAGATGCCCATGTTCCCAAGAGTCGGGCTAATGAGGAACACCAAAACAACAAGCAGGTAGATCAGGCTGCCAAGATAGAAGTGTCAAAGATAGATTTAGATTGGCAACACAAGGGAGAGTTGTTCCTAGCCCGATGGGCCCATGATGCCTCGGGTCATCAGGGCAGAGATGCCACCTATAAGTGGGCCCGAGACCGAGGGGTGGATTTAACCATGGACAGTATTTCTCAGGTTATCCATGACTGTGAGACATGTGCTGCAATCAAGCAAGCCAAGCGGGTGAAGCCCTTATGGTATGGTGGGCGGTGGTCCAAATATAAATATGGGGAGGCCTGGCAGATTGACTACATCACCCTTCCCCAAACCCGCCAGGGCAAGCGTTATGTGCTAACCATAGTGGAAGCCACCACTGGATGGTTGGAGACCTACCCTGTGCCTCATGCTACTGCCCGGAACACCATCCTGGGCCTGGAAAAACAAGTCCTGTGGAGACATGGCACCCCTGAGAGAATCGAGTCGGACAATGGGACTCATTTCAAGAATAGTCTTATAAGCACCTGGGCTAGAGAACATGGCATTGAGTGGGTGTACCATATTCCTTATCATGCACCAGCGGCCGGGAAAGTTGAACGGTGCAACGGCCTGCTTAAAACTACCTTGAAAGCACTGGGTGGGGGAACCTTTAAGAATTGGGATACTAATTTAGCAAAGGCCACCTGGTTGGTGAACACTCGAGGTTCCACCAACCGAGCAGGTCCTGCCCAATCTGAGCCCTTGCAAAAGACAGACGGAGATAAGGTTCCAGTGGTACACATGAGAGGTATGCTGGGAAAAACTGTTTGGATTAATCCTGCCTCCAGCAAAGACAATCCCATCCGTGGGGTTGTCTTCGCTCAGGGACCAGGTTGCACCTGGTGGGTGATGCAAAAGGATGGAGAGACCCGATGCATACCTCAAGGGGACCTTGTTTTGGGGTGAACTATCCATGACAATGTGGCTGCATCCATATTTGCATATATATATATATGTATTTTTTAATAGTTAAAACTCAATGTAATATGTTTGTATGGGAAAAAAATTCGGGGTGAATAATGTTGGGGGTTGGGTTTGTTCCTTCTTTCTCTGGGGAATTTTTTCCCCACGGGTTGCCAAGGGGATCGGGTGTTGGATACTTGAGAGTGCTTGGCTGAAACAAAGAGATGGACAAAAGGTGGAAGGGGGAGATAACGCAGGTAAAAGACACAGCTTGAGGCGGCTGCGTGCTTTTCTGCTTCCGGCGTTCGGGAGACGCGTGTCGGCCGCTCCTCAAGGATCTCAGCCGCCGCAAAGCCCGCGGAGCAGAAGCTGGGCCGCTATTCTGCCTCGTCTTCAGCTTCTTCGGCGCTGCTCCTCTTGCTGCAGCGTGACCCTGCACTCCCTGCGCTGCCGGGACATCCTGCCCCTGCCTGCCGGGACACCCTGCCATCCCAGCTACCAGCCCGGGACTTTTCCACTGTTCCAGCTTGGTGCTCTGAGGATCCTGCAGGGACACCGAAACCAAACTGCCCTGGGTTTTGTGAAACAAAGCCCTCAAGGTTCTTGGTACTGTTGTCGTTTGTCATTAATGCTGTAGTTGTTTGGTGGGGGGGGAGTTTTTTTTGTGTTTGTTTGCTTTGTATTACATACTAGTAAAGAACTGCTATTCCTATTTCCCAAATCTTTGCCAAAGAGCCTCTGATTGTAATTTTACCTAGCAGATACCTGTCTTCCTAAACCAAGACACCTGCTAATGCTAATCTGCTATTGTGGAAAAGGTTACCTCTGGTCTAAGTCAGAGAAAAGGACTGTGCAGATCCCAGAGCCTGGCTGCTAGAAGACTCACATGGAAGATGAGGTTTATAGCCACTCACTCCTTTAGAGATTAAATTATTAAAACATGAATATTAAATGTGACTATTGAATACTAGATATTTATCTTTGCTGGGGCTGAGCCCCAGATCTCACTTTTCCTAGCTGGACCCTCTGACTTTGCTTACCTTATGTCTTGGTAATAATAAAGAGACAGGACATGGACAATTCAATGCATCAAATATACAAACTCTAAATAGACTGCTGAATATAAACACATTATTTTTGAGGCACTTGAGAATGAAAATTTAAGTCACCTGAAAAAGAGAGTGGGCCTTAGTAGAATTTACTATTATGGTTTGTGTAATACATGGCTTAAGAACGACTCTTGAGCCACAATGAAGTCATGAATATATTGGTATGACCTCTAAAATACAGCTTCAACATTTCAAGTGATTAATGCACTCTATTTATGAGTTCTTTATGTATATGTCACACGATTCTTTCACATCCTTGTCATTGCTAACATGTTAGCTAAATACACTCAATTTCCAGTAAGAATGTTCATTCTTGTCAATATATTTTTCCAGGCTCAAAAAAGCACTTTTTTATGCCCAAATAACTTATTCCAGATGAAGGAAAACCCACAAAATATCAAAAACTCGAGTCAAATCCCCAGGAGAGAAACTGTTTGTTTTCTCTACATGGTAATGATTTAGCACAGCCAAGCAATGCTCAAATGCTTTCAGATCCAGAAAATATAAAGGTGCAGAACAGAGAAAACCAAATATTTCTTAGTTTCTTAGCATACACACATATGGCACATTTGCCAATCTTTAAATTTTTTGCAGTGATTTACAGAACAAGAAGTAGCTGTATGTCTTCTTTATAGTTTCCTATCTTTAATATAGATCTCTACTAGAACAACTTTTCCCAAAGGTAGCTTTCCAGTGGGATGTACAGAGCTTGGATAATAATTTATCTGCTTTTTACTACATATGCAGCTTGGTGTCAGAGCTTACAATGGGATTTGATTTGCAAGGTAATGCCTGGCTGATGAACAGTAACACCTCACTTGCAGCACAGACAAGTCACAGGGCTGTGGGCAACTTGCTGCACAGCTGAGAAGGGATTTCCAAATAAAACCTGCCACCCCACTGCTCAGTGAGGAGAGTCCCTGCTTCTTTTTTTTTTTTTTCTTTTTTCTTTTTTCCTTTTTTTTTTTTTTTTTTTTTTTTTTTTGAAAGGAAGAGAGTGTCTTGTCCTATATTTTTCTGGAGAAAGGGGGGTATTCTCTCTACTTCCCCCTGGAACAGGTCAGGGCTGTGCTGCCTTGGCTATGATTTGGAGCAGGCTGATAACAATTCATTTGTCCTTGTGTGTCTTGCTGTGGTCTGGGTTTCCTGAAGAAAAAAAAAATGGTCATGCAATGTGTTCATACCTTCTATTTGAGATTCCACACCTATATGAAATGGTGTTTCAGGACCCAATAATGGAAGAAAGTTTCAAAATCTACTCTTCCAATGTAATTATTAGAATGAACATTCTTTGACTGGCCAGAACCAACAGGACTGGTTTTATTCTCCATTCTATAAGTGTTCATTGCCTTCACTGGGGAGTACTGAAGATCAAGAGTCCAATTACAACCTCATGGAAAACAAGTAAATTTTTACCTTTCACTCCAGTGTGTGCTGTGGATCCCAAATATTTCTGAGCTCTATTTCACAAGCTTTGTATTGCAGGCAGTGTTTGGCTGAATTTTCTGTGTCTATGAGCATTCAATAGCCACTTTTTTTGGAAGCTTTTGTTTTATCTTTAAACACAGAGTGAGGACCCCAGTTTTTTAAGAGTAATTCATTGAAAAAACATAAATGGCAGCAGCATAACTGCACCCAATACACCACTCCTGCCATGGCTTCTATCTGATGTCCACTGTCTGACTGATAATATTAGTCATTCTCATGTTAATAACATAATGTTCCCTAACCCTGGCACATTCTTGTATCCTTGTTCCAACTACAGTTTGGGATACTCTTCTTTTTCATTTGACTTTTAAAAGCAGAGTGGTTGGGAAGTCCTCCAAGTAAATATGTGTCATTTCAGTCATCGGCTTAGGGACATGATAATATCTGTTAAATTACACAATAACAATAACAATAATAGTAATTATTATTGTTGTTGTTGTTGTTATTGCTATTTTCTCATCATCATCATATCAAAATTGCAGATTCCTTATTGCCAATTTAAACACTCTCCTAATCTGCATTTACCTTAAATATGAATCAGTAGCAACCTTTACCACTTCCTAACCTGTGACGTGGACTTCATTGAAGCAGCTACTCCTATCTGTGGAAGTGTTATATTTCATAGCATGCATCTAGATTTCCTTTTTCAACAGAAATATCCATGCTGTGCAGAAATCTGTGAGATTTATATTCTTTGCTCAGTTTATTCAGCCAAGTGGATGTTGTCGCACATTTCAACTAAGAGCTGTAGGATATAATGTGAAAATAATACACTGGTTTTCAGTTAGTAGGCATGTTGTAAGGACCTTAATGGTTTAGCCTCTTTGGAAAATTGCAGATAGTACCATTCTTTCTGGGATTTCTGTTGTAACTAAAAATGAAGAAAAGGGATAAATTTTCTAATAGAGCCCAGTAAATTTAATTTTAAGTATATTGTTACCAAGGGAATTAACTAGAAGAAATAAGTACATTTGTCTTTTCACATGTGCTTTCTAACACACATTCAATATATCTGAGGAGATACAGACAAGGATCCACAGAATACATATATATGTATATATATGCTGTAATCTCTATTACTTTAATGAAAGACTGGAAAATTAAACAGAGATCCACTGCTTTTGCATCTTTCTGGACCTGATGCTCAGACCTGGGTATTTTCATAGAATGATTTGGGTTGGAAGGGATCACCTCATTCCAACCCCCTGCCATGGACAAGAACATTTCCCTCTCTCCCAGGCTGCTCAGTGCCCATCCAACCTGGCCTTTAACACTGCCAGGGATGTGGCATCCACAACTTCCCTGGGCAACATTCCTTGAAAAGTGGGTAGAGGTGAAGGGAAAATGTGTGTTCTGGGACGTATAATTAGACACATAAGAAGCCATTCACATGTGTCTTCTTCCTTTAAGATTTCTCCAATAACAAAGGTCAAAGCCTTGCCCACTCTCAGCCACCTCCCACAAGCCTATTTTCTGGGTCTGCTCTTCTTTGCTACCCCAGAAAGGGCTGTGCTGATTATTCAGGCATTAGGAGGAGTCCCTTGACAGGAAATGTGGGTATTGGCTCTTATCTTGATAGCTATGGCATGAAGGGCTGTCAGTGACCTGTTGATCATAACAACACTGATGGTATTGAAGTTGTCAGAAACAGCTCTTTGGGTAGACTTGACCTTGCAAAGCAATGTTATGGATCTTCCCTGATTAGCTGATGCCATGCAAAAGACTATTTACTTTGGCATAGTTGATATTGGGACGTCGATACAATGATTAAATACAAAATTTAAGCATGAAAAAGATTTCAGATGTAATTATTGAATGACATGAGCAGTCAGGTTCATACAGCACTCTTCTTTAATACTCTATGAATCAGTGTGCTTAGTCAGCCTGAATAATTAGAAACATCAAGCTTTGTCCAGTCTTTTTCAGGTGCACTCAAAATAGCACTTAAAAGCACATTTCCTTAATTAAAATATTTCCTAGTTAAACACTAAATATTTGCAGGTCTTATCAGACTCCAATATAAATATTAATGAGGTGCAAATTTTTAACACACAGAATTTCAGAAAGCAGTTGTGACTTTCAAATTACACAGTACACTGTCTGGGACACAATACTGATGTATTCATCTGCAGACACTCCTCCTGGGTTTGCAAAGTTATTTTTACATCTAATAAGCCTTTAGAGGCTTAGACCATATGAGCTTATGTTATATACATCCTTCATCTTCTTACTCAGCCTCACCTTAAGGCCAATACTGCAGTGCCAGGTTAGTGTGCTGTCCCAAGATTCCTTTACATGATCTGTTCAAAATGAACTGCAAAATCCTGAATCCAAAAATTTCCTAATTGACTTAAAATTAAAGACACTCAAACTCATAAAATCATGGAGTTCTCTGAATTCATTAACTCTCCAAGTTCCTAAATCATATTATATCTGTTGCCTTTTTTCCTCCTGTTTCAAAGATGTCTGGAGTATAAAATCTTTAACATGGAACACACATTATAGGAGAAATCGCTTTGGTTGTCAAGAAAGCCCTTCTGCCTGAATTCTCTGTTTTGTTTTGTTATGTTTATTTTTTCCCAAGACTTGTGAAGAGAGCAGACTGCAGTCACAATCTGGTGAATGTTGTCACTTCATCTGATACTTTTCCCACTCACTGAAGGAAATAAAAATGGTTAAAACATGCAAACCTGATTTTTTATAATAGTGATCCTGTTTGCAGAAGTGTTTTATTCCAGAGGGCTGTAGCATTCACACTGGTGCTTCATGGTGTGATGTAGCTCACAGGGTTGGTCATGAGGCACTTGTATGCCCATGAAATTCCACAGTATGACATACACCATATTCAGATGTTGAGCATCATGTGCCACTGAAATCGTGCTTTGCTGTTTTCTCAAGTGCTGGATAAGTACAACAGAGATACACAGGTTTAACAATGTCCTCCATGCACAAATGGAGCTGCAGGGTGACATTTGGCACCCCATGGCAGACACCTCGCTCTCCCTTCCAAATCCCCCCTCTCTTCACTGCCTTCTGGGATTACCTACATATATTGCTTTCCTAACCTTGCACCTCCTGGAGGGGAAGTCCCACTGAACCTCCCTGCCCTCCCAAAGGGCAAGGATTAAATAGATTTTTCAAATGGTCAGTTTGTTCTTATCTTTAGCTTGAAGAAATTAAAAATCGTAATTTTCAGTTAAACTGGCTTAGCAATTCATTGACTGGAGATTTCTTTGAGATATCAGATCCCAGCAAGTCACCTACAGTTTGATGTTATGACATTTTGTCAAAAAAAAAAAAAAAGAGCATACAAATGGGGAGAAAAAATGGAAACTGTTGAGATGAACATTAGAATTAAGTACAAAAATGTCCAGAACTCTGCTTAATTTCACATTTTCAGCGCTCTTTCAATAAAAGATTTATGTCTGTTTTCAAGAACAAGATGAATCCAGTTATTCTTTATATGATATTCTTGCCCGTCAACTGTTCAACTTTGTTAGAGCAAGAATGACTTTCCAAGCTACTTAACCTGCCACATCTACAGCCATCTATTATCTGTAGAAGTTTGATAGTGTTATGCACATTATTTTTAAAAATTAAACCTTCTAAAAATCTAGCTTAAAGTTCTGTGGCTGTAAAATTCTTACCAAGTTGTAAAATATAAAGTATAACATATATTTTTTAATTAACTTTCCACTGAATCTAGGCACAGACACTGAGCATCCCCTAACAGGAGGATGTAAGAAGATATGAATGCTGTCCCCAGACTCACAAACCACATGCATGTCACACATAGATTTGAGGTTCAGTAATCCTTGTGTACTTTCCATGCCCGAATCAAATTTGTTTAGTTTACCTTCCAGTGAAAGGCTTAGCGTCCAACTGCTGTATTTTTTCCCTGAGATGGCAGGCATGGGGTTGTTCAAGGCATGTTTAGTAACTTCAGACCTGGAAGCTGGGAAAGATAGTCTTTTCTGAGCAGTGATGCATCCCCAGGTAAATGTCTCCCAGCTCCCAGGAGGACCTGATAGCAAAAGGCTTTTGCAATTCAGAAGTGGTTTTAACAAATATGTCACTGAGAGGGCATCTAGACAAACCACCTACCACATAAGAAAGCATTTGCCTGCATAAAAATTCCCCCAATGTTATCTTGGATGCTCACCCAGCTGTATCTGTGCAGCTTTATTGGAAAGTGATGTTTTTATCTTTTGTATCTGGAATTCTAAAGAGAGATTCATAGGATCATTCATGCTGGGAGGGATTTTGAAGGCTGGGTAGTCCAATCCTCTGCTCATAATGGTAAAACCTAGATCAGATTTCTGAGAGACTTATCCTGTCATGTTTTGACAGTCTCTGTGGGGAGGATCCATGCAAACTGCCTGGGTAGTGTCTGGCAACCCTTGTGGTGCAAAATGCTTCTTCCTGCCCATTTAGAATTTCTCTTGTTGCAACTTGTGCTCACTGCCTCTCATCCCGCCACTAAGCAGAGTCTGGCTCAGTCTTGTCTGTAGTCTCCCATTAGAGGGTTACAGGCAGCAGCAAGACCTTCCCACACCCCTTAATCTCCTCTCAGGCAGACACAACGAACCCAGCTCTCCCAGGTGCTCTGATAACCATAGAATTCTACTGTTCTAAAACCAGAAACCTGTACTGAAATACCTTGGCTACAGTCAGCTGGGCACAGCAACACACTGTGTTGCCACAGCAGCTGTAATTTCTCCTCAGCAACATCTTCCTTTAAGCAAGATGTTACAGCAGTCAATGGATGTTTCTCTGGAGGATAAAAAGTGGAAATAATTCAGCTGTGCTATAACCAAGCAACACACAAGATAAAAAGCAGGTATAAACAAAAAAGAGGTATCCAGCTGTCAGTGGGCATAGTCCAGCTCTGGCTGAGGTCTCTATCAGGTCAATGCTTCAGGCTCAAGTCTGCTCAAGTGTTTACACCTTAGGTATATATTTCCTGTAGTAAAGCAGAGGTATAATTGAAGCATGGCTTGAATTTGCCAGAGTGGGAAGAAGCCTCCCATTCCAGGTACATCCATAGCCCAGCTGTGAATGGTTTATCAGTGTTATTGCTGCTGTGCAGGGAAAATTAGTAAATTAGAACCTTGACAACCCTAGGGATACCTTTAGCTTTGCTGTTCAACCACACACACACTCTCTCACATTTGTCAGACTTCCTACCCTATTTTCTTCTGCAGACTCAAGGGCAAGGAGTCGAGGCAGTTCAGAATCCAGTAATGACATCTTGGTGCTTAGGCTGGCTTTATGTTTGTATCTGGGGACACAGATGATGGCTATTCTGCACCTTAGCTCTGCCTAGAATCTGAGGCTGCTGGAAAAGAAGGAGGGGTTGGCATGGCTGCCAGTTAAAACAGTGCCTGCTCACCTCAGAAAGGCCAGGCAGAGGAAATGTAGTCATGTTCCTTTTTATCAATAGGAGTTACTGCCTTTAATGAAGAGAAAGCTGCGTCCATCAGAGATCTTTACCATTCTCCATGGGCTGGCAAAGCAGGGCTTTGCCTTCTGACATGTCTGGAAGTAGGAGCCTGCAACATGTATTTGATATAGAGCTATTTTAACAGTGGTAGAAGTTAGAACCCCTTAATACTAAAAATCAGATAAGTTAACTCAGTGCTCAGAGCTCTTGAGTGTCGAGGGAGAATCACAAAAATCCATCAGCCTCCTGGATGCCCTGCAGCAGTCATTGCAGCAGCCATTGCTCCCAGCCTGTCCCCAGGGCCAGCAGAGCTGGCTCCCTCTCCCCTGTGACCAGGAGCCTCTGCGCTATGCAGGCTCGGGAGCCCCAGGCAACCACTGTCAAGGGGACCACCTGTCTGGAAGCCAGGACACTTCCTCTTGAGATTTTAGCAAGGTTTTCACTTTATTTTTTCCTCTAGAAGATTTTTCTACAGGGCCCTAACCTGAAACAGGAGGCATTGAGTTCAGATGCTGTTTTGTTTTGTTTTGTTTTGTTTTTTGGTTGGAGGGTTTTTGTTTTGTTGTTTTTTTAGTTTCTAGCTAGTCTTTATTCAGGACTGAATTTCTATCAAGTAATGAATAATAGAGTGAGACAATGTGTTTTGCTGTCGTTTTTATGAGTGAATTCCATCTAGCCAGCAACAGAGTATCTGAATGTTAATGCATCCTTAAAATCTTCAAATCTGTTTTTCCACTAATAACTTGTATCACCTCCTTAATCAAATGTAACATTTTAGTGTCTTATTTTACACTGTAGTATAAAATGAGCAGGAAGCACCAAGACAGTAATTGCCATCCATGGGAGAAAATGAAACTACCTTTGATAGCAAGTATCTCTAATTCTGCACTCCGGGGTTGTAATGTGCATCTACATTTTATGCCACAAAGAACAGTGAGGTGAACTGAGTGAATAATCATCAAATTAATGCAGTGTATTAACATGGCCAGAAATAGACCTGTGTCCCATCCAAGTTCAGGAGCACCAGTATCTGTTTTCCAGACTAATATTTCATGCTGAACAAACATGCAGTCCTGGTCAGTGCTGGTGCTGGATTCATTCTTTGGCAGTTCTTGGATATATTGTTTTGTGACCAGTGACACTCCTCTCTAAATGGCTGGGCAACATAATCCTGGTGGTGATCCTCTGTATTGTTTTTTCCCTTTCTTTCAGG
Organism: Chamaea fasciata; assembly: GCF_029207755.1. NCBI lineage: Eukaryota > Metazoa > Chordata > Aves > Passeriformes > Sylviidae > Chamaea > Chamaea fasciata. Next base: position 98,767,490 of record NW_027094087.1, on the reverse strand, counting down.
CCATAAAGCAATTTAGTGAGAACTTTTCCAAAGTGTTGTAATAGTGATTTTCAATAAGAGGCGTCTAGAAAAGGGCCAAGTTTCATGTAGGGATGAAACAAGGTTTTTGAGAGTACCTATGATTCAAATTCTCCAAGGTGCCTATGTAAATTAGGATCCAAGGCCCTTAGCACTTGTAAAGCGAGATTTTGGTTTCAGTCAACTTTGCAAAACTTTAAAACATATTCATTTAAAAGTATTTTCCTCCATTATCCCAACTCCAATCTCTAATCTCCAAATGACACCTGGGCACTCCCTGGCACAAGAGATTTGGACGTTTATTTATTTCTAGTTTCCAAAAGGGCAGCTGATACAATCTTTTTTTCAGTCACACCTTTCACCAATTCCTCCATTCTCTTCTACAGTGTTTCAGGACTGCTGGCTTGAATTTCATTCTGCCAAGTCTTGCCTTTGCTGTACTCAAAGATAATTTTTTTGACTTGGAGATATCAGTATTTCAGTCAGTGTATCTATTTGACACTTGACCCTATCTCAGCTGGGCTTCCCAGGTGCTATCAATGTTTTCAGCTACTGCTCCATGATCATCAGATTGGAAGAGAAGTAGGACTAAAAAGTGTATAAATCTCCACAGTCAGGTTGCTTTGAAGAATCACAAGCATGCAACTCACACCTGAGCATTGCCTTTCTGAGATGGGAAAGTTCACAGTCAGAGCTGGATCACTAGGAATGACTTGCCTGTATTTCACGCCTGGCTTTCATTCAAAGAGATGCTTTGCTAACATTTGCAATAAAGCATTATTATTTATATAGCCCAAGTGTTTAAAAACATTGCTCGTGGAGGAGGACTCTACTGTGATAAATGCTGTACAAACAAAGATAGGAAAGAGCTTAGATCTAGCCCAAGGACATTGTAACATGGGAGAAGTGATAATATCGAAATGTAGATAGTCTGAAGAATACTAAGATAAAATAAGTCAATATTGGTCAGCATATCAGAAAACAATTCTAGCACACTGGTGGTCTAAAATACATCAAGCATTTCTGAGTAGTTCCAGACAACAAAGAACAACAAAGAATTAAGCAGGGATTTCTAGGAGAATGCTATGTGGCTTGGCACAAAGAGAGCATCCCATAGCTGGAAAGATGTGTAGGTAAAAGAAAAAATTAATGCTTAAAGTAATAATAATAATAATAATAATAATAATAATAATAATAATAATAATAATAATAATAACTGTGTTAGAGAAGATCAGGTATGGAAACCATCTCCTTAATCCATAGCGGCAGGTGATAGAGAAGTGAGGTAGGCCAGAAGGGACCTTTAATTTTGGGAAAAAATGCTGTTCTCTGTGTCTCAGAAAAAGCTGCAGGAAATGGGGCATGGTTCCCTCTAGGGAAGCTGTGATTTGGTTCTGGGTCTTGTCTGGGTCCTGCCTAAGCCTGGCAACCTTGACCACATGCCTTATCTCATGTCCTGCTCCTTCTCAGCCCTCTGCACCTTGGCAGGTTGGGCAACAAAGTCAAAATATGGGGTAAAGTTTTTTTTGCAACTGCATTTCTGTGTGCATAGACAGAGCAAGGACGGGATGCCAGAGCAAGGGGAACATCCTGCAGATGTGGGGAAAGGAGAGCAGCATTTGCCACGTGGGTGGGCCCCAGCAGCCAAGGTCAGGTGATTTGCACCAATGCTGAAATAAACCTGGGAGTAAGAACCTTGGGTGAGGTTTGGCTTACAGAAGTTAGCAGGCACCAGGAGTATCTGCTGTAATAAAATAACTGAGAGTGAAATTTTACAGGAGGACTTAGGAAGAAGGAGGCAGAGGTTGGATTTAGCCACACTAAAAAAGAGCTAATAATTGAACATCCAAAGGATCAGAGAGGCAAACACTGGAGATGTTCTTCAGGCATGTAAAGGCAAGTGTAAAGCTGATATTTGGTGGACTATCAGTAAGCTACAAAACATGATTTATATCCAGGAAAAGTTCTTGAAAAATTAATTATATCTCTTCACTAGAAATCAAATAATTCTATTATTCCCTGGAAGCAAATTATCTTGCTGGAATTAACTTTCTGTGTTGACTGTTCTTTCTTCTGAGAGTAGAAATACATGTATTTAAGCAGTTTTTTATTTCAATGAAAATGTATTACCTACATCAAAGTGAGGTCCTATATTAATGTCCTGCTGTTACTCATTTCTGTCTCAACGGTTGCTCATCTGATCCTCTACTTTTTATTTTCCTAAATTCAGTGAGCAGAGAGGCTCAAACGTGTTTGATTGATAGAATTTTGCTCACTAGAAGAAAGTCACATTATGCCTTGTTTATTACATCTTGTTTCAAATAAAAAATGTATTTTAGTATCCTTACCCTCAGAAGGCACACTGCTGTGGCTTACTTTCCACTGAGTTAGTAGAATTATAAAATCATAGAACAGGCCAGAAGGAATATTGGATATCATCTGATCCAGCCTCTCATAGGAAGGAAGCCTAGATAGCATTATCTATTGCCCTGTCCAAATGCACCTTGAAAACCTCCAGTGGCAGGGTCTCTACCACATGCCTGGGGTGGTTGCTACAGTCAATGATTGTTCTCACAGTAAAAAATATTCTTTCTCATATTGAGGTGAAACCTTTCCCAGGGCAACTTCTACTGTTGCCCTTTCTCTTCTCCATGTGGTGCCTTGTGTATAGAGATTCTCCACCCCCTCTGTGGTCACCCAAGTACCAGAATTCTGTAGCTGTACTTTATAGTACAGAAAAAAAGCAAGGAAAGCAAAGAAAATTAAACTCTTCTTATATTACTCCATTTTGCAAAGGAGCAAGATGTTGTTTTCCTTGTTAGGAATTTTACTATGTTTCACCTAGGTATTTTATACTTTACAAATTTTCTGGGAAACAAAAAGTTTGGAAAATCACTGTATGACTTAATAATATTTTCCTTTACATTCTCAAGTGGGTGAATTATGGTTGGTTCCTATTGAGGAAACATTTTACCTGGATTCATGCAGTTGCTTCAGAAGGAGGCACAGGCATTTTCTTTGAAACATTACCCTCATATTTTTTGATAATATCTTACTCCAGATTTTTAATTGTTACTGTCTGTCAGCAGACAGATATTCACAGACATTTAAGTATAATCTGAATTTCTTACCACCTCAAGAGAATGTAAAATGAATTCAATCATATTTCTTATGTGGGCCAGTTGTCATGACACAGGAAGATTTCTGGTCCAGGCATTTACTCAGGATTTGTAGTTTTCTGAGGAGAGGAAGAAGGGGAAAATATTAACTGCTGATAAAAGATATTCAGGTAAGATGATATTCATATATTCAGATAAGATGAAATTCTTGACATTTCATCATTAGCATAAAAAGGATGTGTGAAATTGTCAGCCTATCCTGCTCTCTCTGCCACTCAAAGCACAAAGTAAACAGATACTTTGCAAGTAACTATTCAGGAAGGGAGGTGCCACAATCTATCAGCTAACAAGCAAGGCCAAAGGGTAAGTCTTCTGTAAGCAGTTCACCATTTAAGCATTGCAGTGGCTAGTGGGTCTCAGGAACCACGTTTCCATCCAGTCAGCCCCAGCACAAACAATTGAGTCCATTCCAGAAGCACGTTCATGCATCAAATTTGTGCCTGCTGAACACAGAGCAAGGTGTGGTGAGTACCAGGGAGGGCATCTGATGCCACTGCTCTGCAGGGCGGATGGTTATGGAGCACTGCTGGGTAGTGCTGCTGCCAACAGGCTAAGACAAACAAGATGAATCAAGCCTGCTCTGCAGTCAGCTGTATATATTTTTGCACTATCAGAAAGATCAGAGATCATTTTCAAACTGGAACAAGTCTGGGAATGACAAACACGTAATGAAGATATGGGCATTTATACAGGTAAAGTGGGTGTTTAAAGCATTACTATGCATTAAATCATCAAACAGTCAGTGAAATCATTTAGAATACACATAACCATTACACTGAGGGTATGTGTGGGTGTGCATAAATAAATCATAAAATTACAAAAAGATTAATTTTGGAAGGGACCTCCTGGGGTGAACAAGTCCATCTGCCTGCTTAAAGCAGGGCCAACTTCAAAGTTATGTCTGGCTGCTTAGTGCCTTCTCCAAGTGAGGTATGCAAATCTTCAGGGATGGAAATGACACAGCTACACTGCATAAGCTCCTTCAGTTTTAAGCTGTTGTCAACACTTTTCTCCTTATATCCAGATGGAATTTTCTGTTTTTGCAACCTGTGAGTTTTACATCTTCACTATCCACCATCATCTGTGCCGTTCAAGAGGTAGAAGACTACAACCATTCCTCTTCCTCACCCTGCTCCTTTTCCTAAGCTACACAAACTCATTTCCTTCAGCCTCTTCTCACATATCATGTGCTCCTGTTCCCAGTCAGTCTGCTGTGGGATTCTCTTTGGTGTGATGACACACAGATTTTGCCTAGGAGGGCACTGTGGGGAGGGTACCTGGAGCAGCTGCTGCTGGAGATTGAAGCCCCACTTGTTGTTTGTGGCCAACAATGTGGTTGTGCTAGCACCTTTTTTTTTGCCCAACTACATGTGTAAAGGGAGCTTGGGCAGGAGCTGAGATGCTGTGCTGAGGTGTGAGGCAATGACCTGGCACCCATGGTGTTCATGTTCACTCTGCAGTCACAAGACACTGTGAAAAGCACATCCCCTGCCTCTGAAGGGTGCCCTAATCAGAGTGTGTGCTGAGCACAGCATCCAGCTACTGCAAATTTCAGTCTGTCCTTTACTCAGCACTACAGGTGGCTGATTTGAGACAGCCACAATTCTATCTGATGGGATACAACATCCTATTTTAGCTAAAGCTAAGTCTGGGGATGTTAATACCAAACAGATTAATTCAGCTTAATTATATTCTGAATTTCTTACCTCCTCAAGGGAGTGTAAAGTGAATCCAATTATGTTTCCTACATGGACCAGTTGTTGTGACACAGGGTGACTTCTGGTTCAGGCATTTACTTAGGATTTGTAGTTCTCTGAGGAGGGGAATTAAGGAAAAAATACAAACTGCTGATAGAAGAACATAGCAAGAGCTGTAATATTATGAACCTATTTCATGTCTTTTTACAAACTGGAGAGGAACTTTTTTGTCCTCTGAATTTAAGAATTAAAACAGACTGATGACAATATTCATCCATCTGCCAGACCTATTATCCAAATAAACTCCCTCCATACAAAGTTAACATAGGAATTAACCTTCAACAATATCTATGGTATTATATATTATTATATACCTTTGGTATATAATGAATATAGAAAAGCTTAAAAATTTCCTGACAAGTCAACCTTGGCTATTTTTTTAGGCCTTGCTGTGCTTCTCTGCAATTCCTGGTGTATGTGCCCCCCTTTAAGCATTCTGAGACTGAAGTGGACAGTAACTGCTCTTCATCTGAAGAAGGTGACCTGGTATGGGTCACTGCAGTCTCTGTACATGGCACCCAGCTCAGAGATGCCACCCATCTATCCTGTCTTCACATCGGGTAAAGCATGTCTGTTGCTGCAGGGCACAGAGGAAAAATGCCAGAATGGCTGGCATAGGTAGAGGGGAATGGATCATCTATCTAAACCCAGAGATCTAATCCAGGCAGCTCTAGGGTACCTGAGACATCTCTGCTAGGACAGCAGATATGGCACAGGACATTCATGGAGTGTTTGATAGTCTAGATGAGCAGGCAGAGACCTCTCTGGACATGTGGTCTCAGGTGTCATGTGGTCTCATACAGTGTCTCAGGTGCCATTGGACACTTGGGTGTAGGCAGCTGAATCTCATTCTGTGTCACACGAAACTCACAGACCACAGCATTTGCACAGGTGTCAGGTGCTGTTCTGCTTGCATGTCAAGCAGTGTTGATCTGCTGGAGGGTAGGAAAGATTTGCACAGGGATCTGGACAGGCTTGATCAACAGGCTGGGGCCAGTTGTATGAGGTTTAATAAAGCCAGATGCCAGGTCCTGCACTTCAGTCACAACAACCCCATGCAGTGCTACAGGCTGGATCAGGCTGGAAAGCTGCCTGGTGGAAAAGGACGTGGGGGTGCTGGTCAACAGCCACTGAGTATGTACCCAGGTAGCCAAGCGAGCCAATGACATCCTGGCCTGGGCCAGAAATCATGTGACCAACAGGGTCAGGGCAGTGATTTGCCAAGTGTACTTGGCAGTAACGGGGCCACACCTCAAATCTTGTGTCCAGTTCTGAGTCCTTCAGTGCAAGGGAGACATTGAGGTGCTGGAGCATGAGCTTGTCCAGAGAAGGGCAATGGAGCTGGTGAAGGGTCTGGAGCACAAGTCTTATATGGAGCAGCTGGGAGAGCTGAGGATGTTTAGCCTGGAGATAAGGTAGTTCAGGGGTGGCCTTATCAACCTCTGCAATTAGATGAAAGGAGGCTGTAGCAGGATGGGGAGTTGGTCTCTTCTCCCAAGTAACAAGTGATATGATGAGAAAAAATGGCCTCAGGTTGTGCTAAGGGAGGTTTTGAGTGCATATTGAGTGCACATTCCTCACCAAAATGGTAACAAGTGTTAAACATTGTAGTAGACTGTCCAGGGAAATGGTTGAGTCACTGGCCCTGGAGGTGTTCAGAAGACATGTAGATGTGACATTTAGGGACAAGCTGGACTTGGCAGTGCTGGGTTAATTTGGGTTCATTGGATGCAATCACTGTCTGTGTCTCTGTGCCAGTGGACATTTGTCAGAGATGCCAAGCAAGCTCTGACTTGTGCAGAGCAAATATCAGTTGAAAGCCAAAGAGAAGAACTGTCATTGCCGCTGGTGTGGATTTTCTGTGACTCCTGATCTTCATAGATAGCTTCAGAACCTGACGCTGCCTGAACATGTCTGCTCCATTGCCAATATTGAATTGACAGTTCCTGACCTTCTTTAATCCTTTAGGTTTAACTTTATTTACAGTTCATTTAAATTTAATGGCTGGAGGTAACCATGGGCAGTCATGCCTTACTCTCTTTAGAGTTTCTGTTACTTGTAAGGACTCTCAGTCTCCCACTGTTATGAGCCTTCCAATCTCAAAGGCTCCTCAGAAGGATCACAAGTTCTGACTTCAGTCAGAGCCACTCATTGTAGCCACAGTCTGGAAAAACACAAAGTAGCTCCAACCAATTTAGTTTGCACTGATCTGTGTTTGTTTTTTTAATGGACTCTCAAGCTTGACTACTCATCCTTGTCATTGACTACCATGAATAATACATGTTGCTTGAACTAGGTGAAAGGAATTCCCAGCTGCATTCAGTCATCATCTACCTGCTTCATGCCTTGGAATATAAAACATGCCCATTTATTTTCAACTATTCAAGACCAAGAACAATGCAATTATATATGCAGAGACTGGTGATTCATTTGCCCTGAGTGCCTATATTAATGGAGATGAGGGTTGTCACTACTAAATAAAGTACTGTTGGCTGAGAGGGAAGTCAATGCCAAAGACATCTTGTATCAATAGAACTTGAAATATTGCTATTAGGCCTTCAATCCTAGGGCTGATTCCTAAGCTTTTTATATATTTTTCATATATTTGTAGCTTTGTAGATTGCTAATGCATGGCTGTAGCTCCAGTACTTTTCCTACCCTTTTCCCCTGGATTTTAGAACAATAAACTAACCTTGTAATACATTCCTGAAATATTGGTTGGTCTTGTTGTCAGGAAGAGGACCTACAAGAAGAACATTTTGTTTTCCAACCAGAATCTGAGAAATCATAACAAGGATGGGGGGAAAGGAAGCCCTTGAACCAACTCCAAGGGGTTTACCCAGGAGTGGGTTATTGGGGCAACTGAATCTCCTATTGGGTGTACCAATTAGATATCCTACTTAATTTACCTTATAAAATTATAGAAATCTGGTGCCAGCTGTGCCCATCACCATGGGACACCTGGAAGCTTCCAATAAAGGTAGGCTTTTTACTTTATTAAAACTGTTGCAAGGGTTTTTTTCTCTTTTGATTTTAGGCAACAGGGCATAGAAGAGCCTGTATGAAAAGTCTACAGTCTGAACCTTTCTGGAAGGCTCATCAGCTTCAGCGTCCATCTCCTTGCAGGTCATCCCTTGTGTCACTCCCCAGGGGTATCTGATTTGGGGTATTCTGAGTATTGTATACACCAGCATGTACACCGTGTGGTGTGTATGAATATATATGCTACTTTGGGTTATTTGGGGCTATAGTGATATATTCAGTCTGTGTGTGTACATCCATGTTTCTGTGGCAGAGAGAGGTTACTGAAGGGAATGCAAGAGTAATACTAGAAATCAATTCCCTGTGACAAAGAGAAAAGGGTGATGCAGTGCTTCTGTTGTTTCGGGAATACACTAGGAGGTGTGATAGATATCCAGGAATCACCTATCCTTTTGGTTTCTCTGCAGGTTTCAGTTTGTCTTGCTTTGTTACAGATCAATAAGGGTATTTTCAGAACAAAATGGTCCTTTCCTTTGTAAGTTTTCTGCATTTTTCTGTTGCTTTTCTGAGTTGGTAGTGGTAGGTCCCTAGCGTATTTCATTTGGCGGTAGATCGGCTAGAGACAGTAACAGTATTTTAAAGTCTGCGGCGGTGCGTGTCCTCCCACACTCGGCTAGCCCCGACAGGCCCCCACAGGATCTATAGAGAAGTGGGATCTTGGCTGCCGACCTGCCCGGCCACGCAGCGAAGGTGGAGGAAGAAAGACAGGACTCTCAGAGGCTTAGCTGAAACTTAGGTTCATTGGTTGGGAGGAGGGAGCCCCCCCCTCCACCCCCCTAAGGTCAGTGCCTCAGAGAGACCCCGAATCTTAGGAGGGAGAGGATTTTATACAGTGGGTGGACACTCAGGGTGGGTACACATACAACCAATGGGGTATAAATGGGGAGTGTCTACTGACACAACAAGCATTATCATTAACCAGTGATAAGAAGGAAGGAGGGGAAAGCCTCCCATCCAGCCAGTCACCAGCGAGCTCCCTTCCAAGCTTCTGGACCTGGGGGACAGGCCCTGGGTGACTGGCAGGGTGGGAGGGTTTCCCAACAAATGGTGGACAGGTAAATAAGGCGGGAAAGATAAACCAATCAGGGGTTGGATCTGGGGCGGGTTGAGGGAGAAGCTTACAACTTGTAACACAGGGATCTAAAAATAGAACAGCACTGAACAGGGGTACAGGTAACAACTGTCTTACATTAAAACTTATTATAAAAATCACACCACCACAAAAGTCGTCTAATTTATTACAGAGGACAGTCTTACAAGCAGCAACTACAAAAGATATCAGTGAAGCTGCTGTCACAGGACCTCCTCTCAAACCCTGGCATAAGCTGTGGTTGGAGATTTTGGCATGTTAGAGAAAAGGTGCAACAGATCCCAGGACCCAGGGAGCCAAAAGACAAAATAACACCAAAAGAAAGGCTATAGTCATCACAGGGTAGGTCTCAAATCTGGCTACAAGTGCTCTCTTTTTGCCTGTATTCATGACCTGCAAGTTCCATGCCGGGCATCTCAGAGGAAAAGAAACCATCATAAATTGAGAATTGCAGTGTTGAGGGAGGAATGAACAAGAGGAATGGATGAATTCTTGAGCAAAATGTGAGCAATACTGGGGTATAATGAAAGTCAGCATTGGGCACAGAAACCTTCGTAGCACCCAGCTCTCCCTGGTCTGGAGAGGACTTTCTACTCAAATAACAGTAAAGGCAAGAAAAATCCTGATTGTTTCCTTAAAAGCAGGAAGATGATTTCATTGTAAATAGTTCCGGTTCACAGCAGTGCTTTGAGCAGCAGGGGCAGCTCTGAGGGAGGCACACATGCTGGGCTGCAGTGCCCTGGGAGTGCAGGGGACACAGATGTGATGGCAGAGGCAAGGTCAGCTGTGGTGGAGGCAGATAAAGCTGGAAATGATCCCTTGGCTGTGATGTACCAGAGTGGCTTGGCTTCTTCTGGGCCTTCATCTGTGGTGTGAGCCCAGCCTGTGACTGGGGTAATTTGGAGCCCATGAACAGGGCAGCTCCACTGGACAGGTCCAGGCTAGTAGCACCCCATTTTCCAGCCAGCATTCCTACCTCACTGACAGGATCCCATCAACAAAGTATAGTAACTGGGAAGACAGTGGTGGCATGCAAGAAGGGAAGGCTTTCCAAGCAGAACAGCAGGGACATTTTCCAGATGACTGTTCTGCTAGCAAACCTGCAAGTTGAGGGTTTGACAGCCTTAGCATCACTGCAAAGCAAATTTCCAGGCTGCCAATAAGTGAGGAGGTGGAACCTGCAAGAATATTGACCCAATTCCCCTGTGGGCAGTGACTCCCTCATCCATGCCTGTGTCCCATTGCCTCTGGAGTGCCTGACAAGCCAGACAGTGTACAGTTTGGGGGAGGAGGGTCCTTTCTGCTCATCCTTTGCATCAACCTATCACCTTCTTCTCAAAAATTGCTTCATTTGGGAAATCATTAGAGGCAATTTTGTCAACTGTATGGATGATATTTACCCACTCCAAGCTTGGGGTCCCTTTTTGGTAGCTCAGTGCAAGTGCTCATTATTTTCACAGGCTCTGCCAGTTATCTAACTGCAGGGACCTCTTTCATCTTCAAGGATCTCAATTTGTTGTGAGATCAAAGGTATTTCCACTTCAAATTAAGAACATTCATTACTAATGCTTTCTAAGTAGTATGGGTTCAGGAAAACTTTTCCAGTGAAAATAAATTGACTGGTTTATATATTGAGGTGCCACACAAGAGGTTTCAACCAGTGCTAACAGACTTCTAAAAACTTTGGATCTATTGATCTGATCTATCTGGATCCAGCTGACAAATAGAATAATGTTTTTGTTTGCTGTTTTGCTTGCAGGCCATTTTCTTAGCAATTCTGGTTTTATTATATGCTTAGTTCTGAATGGTTCTGCCTCTACAAGAGAATGAATTTCAGCATAAATTAATGTGATTTCTGTAATAGCAACTAATAAGATCTGACAAAGCAAAACCAAAATGCACAGATGACAAGACAAAGTGTGTCTGACATAAACTTCAGTGTGACATAGCTACGCTCTCTTAGACTTTCAGTGGAGTAAATTTGTGCAGCATTGATTATTCTGTGGCTAAAATGCTCTACTGGGCATAGCTGCCACAAAGTGAACTCTCTGTACACTGTACTCCAGTGTGCAAGAGAGATGAATTCAAAGGAAAAGTTTCACTTAGATAAAATTAAATTGAATTTATGCCGACTCCCACTGAAAAAAGTATTTGTAGAAGAAAATATTTTAAAACATTAGAGTTTGTCAAAAAGAGATAAGTGGTAGAAAGCCTATTTTTCTGAGTCTATGGAACACCATGCATGCAATCTATAGAAATTAGTTGGGTTGAAAGGGGAAGTGTTTGACACTGGTGTGAAATTCCCCAACGTCAACACACAAGTTTGGGGAGGTGATCCCAGGTCCCTCACCTGGCCTCAAAAATCACCCCGGAGTATCACATTTGTCTTAAGCCATTGCCCAAAGATTGCTGATATTTTCTGACATGTTATTCACATAAAATGCTCCACTTTTGATATTAATACATTGTGATGCTGACCCCACAATGTTAACAGGTTGGTTAACTCCATCCCTTGGAGCTCAGTGAGTTTGTAAGTGCTTCCTGGAGTTGTTCTTCACCAAAGGCAGGATTTTGTTCTGGAGAATAAATTATGAACCACGGGGTTTAAAACACTCATCATTAAATTATCCTTAATATCATCATCTAGCTGGGGCCTTGAGGAGGAAAACAAAAATTTCAGAGAAGTAACTTCCCAGTGCTACCCAGTAGTTTACTGGGAACTCTGCAATAGAAGACATTGTGTAATCAATATACCAGCTGGTGTCTGTACCCTCAAGTATGTGCATATGCAATAGTAAATATTACCATAAAAATGTGCTCATGGAACGTATATGTTTTCCATACTTTTTGAGAGATGATATCACAAGTTATTTAATCCACTTTTGATTATTGCCAGCACTGACTAGACCTGTAGGGAGAAAATAAGAAGAAAGAAGTATTTTAGAGTCTTCTTTAAAATTGCAAATGTTGCCTTAATTTCCTCAGTTTTTCTTTCATAGTAGCAAGTATGAGTACCTTGCACTGACTGTCACAATATTAAAGAGTCTTTTTTTGCTTTAAAACAGCAGATAATTATTTTAGCAGTGGGCTACCTTGTTACAATGCAAGCAAAACTATTTATAAAGCCATACAGTGGCAAACCACTGGTGTCTGTTTGGTGCTTAAATTTCTCCTGTCTGGATGAGACATGTGTAGCAAACTGAGTATTTGCCCTAGTGAATGGGGACAGGAGTTCATGTCACCTGAGTCCTAGTCCAGCTCTGCCACAGGATCACTCTTTACCTTGTCCTGACCTTTGACTTTTACAATCTCTCTTCCATTCAGCTCCAGTGGGAAGTTCCTCTGGGTAGGAACGAACTATAACACATCAGTTGAATATTCAGCAAAATAAACGTTTCAGTCCCAGAGCTCAGAGACTCATAGCTCTTTTTCATGTTGCAAAAGCACAGCATCACGTCTCAGTGCTGAGGCACATCTCCATGGCTGCAGTCACCAAACCTGACAGGCCTCAGGACCAGGGACCTGCAGAGGAATGCCCAGCTCACTGACCAGCACACACCTGGGCTGGTGGATCTGTTTCCTTTTCTCTGTCTGTCCAGGAGCCAGTAAGCCTCTGTACCCAGGAAGACACTATCATAGCAGATTTTTATCTGCTCATCACTGCTGGAGGATTCAGGTGCTCCTGTTCCCATACAGATTAGTGCTCTCTGATTTGGACACAGCAGAAATGCAAACATTTGCATTTCCACCATCTCAAAAAAAATCATGTGCACAGAGAAACCTTTCTACTGGAAGGCATCCTTTGTCCCAGGCATGCCAGGAGCTCAGTACTTGACTCAGTTAAGCAGTCTTCAAAATCATCTGTCAGTGACAGGAATCCAGAGCAGCTGGATGCTCTATTTAATTGAAGTTATCCAGGGAATAAGTACTCCTTTATGGGTGCATTTTTCTCCTTAAGAAGTCAATGAACCAAATATTGTTTGTGGATACATCAGAATTTTTAATAAGCATCCTTTGAGAATAGTCAGCCTAATTTATGACATTTCCACAGCTGCCTTATGAGGAGGCTGTGAATCCATATCTGCATTCATCTTGGAGTAGAGATGCCTTTATCTCCATCCCTCACTAGCCTCAGGAGTAATGCCACTGGAGTCAATTGAACTGAAACTGTGTAAAGCTAGCATAAGCAAAGCCAAGCACAGAATGCAAAGCAGCATGACTCACTAGTTGGGGGAGCAGACAGATGTGCCAGATGTAAAAACTAGTAAGTTGATGAGCCATGATGAGTTGATTCCCAAAGCCGTTTGGGTGGTGGGAGCAGCTCTCTCTGGAGCAGGAGTCCTGTCCTAGGGCAGCTGAGCTGCTTCTGGTACTCAGTGACCTTGCTGGGAGCAGGCTGGGGGTCCCTGCATCTGCTCTGCCATGGATATGCTACAACAGGGAAGTGTGAGGGGAAGTGAAGGAAGCTTCTCTCCATTCTGGGATTCAGGACTTGGCTGGGGTTTTTGTCAGTTTTATCTATGTATCCAGAATGAATGATAAGACAAAGCACATTCCAGTCTTCAGGGCATCTTTTTTTAAGTATCTGCCAGAGTTTCTTCTGACCTAGAAAGTGAAAAAGAACAAAATAGAACTAACAATCCCCACTGCACAAAACCATAATTTACTTGAAAGTATCTCTGTTCTCAGGCATTCAGCTGAGAATAATAATATATGAAGTAAGAGAAATAGGGAGAGAACACAGCTTCTTGCATCTTTCACTGTGTGAAACTCTGACATTTTGCACTACATTTTTAATTAGCTGGCTTTCAAATATTTATATTTAATACCAGATCTGGATTTTGGAACAGCTCATTTTAAAATGAGCCTCAAATTACCTCATAAAATAAATAGTGATGTAATATAAATTCTGCATCTCTCTGAAAGTTCTTTGTAATTTCATGCAAAAAGAACCCAAACACGTTTTTTTGAAAAATGTAAAATTTGTTTGGTTTTGGAAGGCAGAAACCCTCTCTGCTTATTAAGGGACATTGCAGAAACACTTAGTGCACAATGCTCCATGATGGATGATGCCACTGCACCAGAGCATTATCAGCTCCATGGCATTCTGAGAATGAATTAGTACTGTAAGACACTGGCATTTAAGTGCAGATTTTCCTTTACAAAAATAAAGATGTGATGTGTTGCTCCAAACTATGGTACCAGGAAGGATATACTAGTTACAACTTAAAGTATGTTCAGGAAGAAAGGCCCTTCACACATTGCTATTATTTTCTGATATATCTTTAACTTCCTATTCTAGGAAGCCTCCGTAAACTGCCAGTTTCCCTGAAGATATACTAAGCATATAGTGGAGCCAAGTCAGCGAAGAAAATATGTTATTGCTCTTGACTGGCATGGTTCATATATTTTGCAGCAGAGAAAGGAGTTTGAAAAAAAAAAAAAGAATTTCATGCCTATATGTGAAAAAAAATCCATCGATTTACATATGATCATTTCACAATCTGTCTGTTTAACAGAAAGCACTGTCTTTGTGGTTGCCTGCACTGAATGGCTGCCTGTAACTTCTCTGAAATGCTGGGATGAGGTGGCTTCAGCAGCATCACCTTATCCTGCCACTAGCTTCTTGCTGGAGAGTTTTAGTTTCACAGTCTTTTGTTTCTAGACAGGCTTCAGCTGCTCAGTTTTTTTCTGGGTTAATTGCATTAAAAGCTACAACCTAACAGCCTTTATATAGTAAAATGGGACAGTGCAACTAACTTTGTTGAGCTATTTGTTTCATAGCAGGCTTTGCCCTGAAGAGTTAGCACATTAAAACTATTTGGGAGCTAGTTAATCAGCTGATCAGCTGCCCAAAGTGTTGTTTTAATGGCTAAGACAAGATGAATTACAGGAAAGTGTTATCCTGTAATAACCTGTACTGGGCTTCATGCTGATATCAGTCTGCTGAGGAATAATCTGAGGAATAGAACGGGAACCAAACTCAGATCTGTTTTCTCAAAAAGATACTAGAGCAACACTGTAAAATTCAGGTATGGCCCTCTTCCTTCAAGCTAGAGATGATTCTGAAGGCACACCTTCCCCGAGGAAACAAGAAATGTCTCTTAGGAGGAGCTAACAAGAGATGCTGGCACTCTGTATGTGTGCAGCAGCTGCCTGGCCAGTGACTGGCACATAGATTTTTTTTACCAGAGATAGGAGAAGTGAATAATTTCATCATTAGTCCTGTTTAGCTACTTTAGGGGGAATATGGAGGAATTGTGGATTCAAAGTCCTGTTTAATCAATGCTTATGGTTTCAGGCAAATTCCAAATTTGCAGCCAGGCAAGGCTTCTGTGTTATTGGATAAAAGATGTGACACAGTTCATCTAGACAGATGGCAGAAGTGTAGGCAGAGAAATGAGCTCTACCATGGTTGGCAACAAGGAAACCAGCACTGTGATGCTGAAAGCTTTAGTAGTAGACAGCTAATGTGCCATGATTCCTGGGCTACAGCTGGCACTAGATGTAACCTGATGGAAGAGCTTTCCTTCTGTCTGAATGGAGAAGGGATTAGGTACCTTTTTTCCTTCTGGAGTCTGGACTGGAGAACAGTGTTGCAGCCGCAAGGGGCTGAGCACGAAGTATCTTGGGGAGAAGGACAGGAACCTCTTCAAGCCCCAGCTGTGGAAGTTTGGGAACTGCATAGATAAAGTCATGTGCAGGGAAGCAGAGTGGCCACCAAGAGAGGATGGCAAGGAACTTGGAGAGGACCCAAAGGACATGGCTCGACAGAGCTATTCCAGGCTGAAGAGGCTGACCCAGACTTGAGGAGCAAGGAAACTGTCCTGGCTAGGTTCAGTCACGCTTGGGGGAAAGGAAAGGATTTTGTAAAATAATATGCTTCCTCAAGAAATCCCTGACAGCTGTTAACTTCCCAAGAGAATCGGATGGGACACACGACAAAACTCAATAAGTTGCAGCATCATACCACCTGGTAAATCTTGTACATTTTAGCAAAATTTACAGTATTAGCTTTTGTGTTTTCTAGACGTATCTTTGATGCCACAGCTTCTAAAACTACTTAAGCACTGGCTCCCATGATTACAGACATGCTTAGGCTGTTATGCAGCTTGACAATGAATTTAGGTGTCGGATTTTAGTTTGTACTAATTGACAATGTTCTGTGGAAATCAGTGGAACTGCACAGCTTTGCACAACTTGAAAGTGTTGCCCTTTAGTTTCAGTTTTTAATCAGAAGAAACAGTGCTCTGGTATGAAAAAATGTCAAACATGAGCTTTTTACTTATTGCTTTCTAGTTTATTTAGAAATATATGGTAAGGAAAAAATATTTCTAGAATAACCAAGGTTATTTAATTCTAGCATTAAAGATTCTACAGTACTGGGAAATGCCTTTTTTTCTGTAGTAATCAAAATAAGTGTCTTAAGTCTTAAGGGAGAAAAAAAAATGAATGATGACATGCAAACCCAATTATGTAATGAAGTCCCTTTGTTTGTCATAATAGAAATATAGAAGTCTTAAACTTATATTAGTGCACAGTTCCCTTTTAACAGTGCAAGGAGCTGATCAGGGAAACCATAGAGACCCTTTCTCTTCTCAGTGCGGTCCTTACTGAAAGTTTATTTCTAGAACTAAGTTTTTTTCAAACACTGTTGGTATCTTCCTGTGGATACTGATGCCTTGCCAAGAGAATTTGCTTTGATGTTGCACTAAGGAGAAATATGGTCCGCAAGGAGGAACACTATTTCATAGTATGCAGCTCAGCAATACCATGTTTGTACATGCCTTCCCTACTCTATAAAAAGCCTGCTTTTCAAAACCTTGCCATGTTTCTCACACGTTTTTCCTTTGCCAAGAATCAAGGTGTTCTGAAACAGTTCTCTGGTAAGGCAAAAAATGGTGTGCAAACCCTGAAAACTACTAATGGACCTAAGGGAAAAGAGTGTGAAATTCTGCAAAAAATGAATGTATCTTATAGTTCATGGACTTGTGTGAGGCACATTTAGCTGAAAAAGAAGCAAGCTGTATCACTAGACACAAGGAAATTTAGTTCCCCAAAGTATAAAAATATATTTGATATGGGAGCATATATGTCATAGGGATTTCTACCCTGCTAACTCAATATTATTTTCCTATACACGTTTTAGGATAGTGTATTAAAAATTTGATATCTGCCTACAAAGTTTCTACTCTATTTCAAAATAATCTGACATGATACCACAGAAGAATATCCCATCATATCTGTATTTCACTTGAGATAACCTGGCAGGGTGGCATAAATTAGAACCCAGACCTCTTTGAAATGCCAGTGAGCTGTTCTTTTTATCCAGATCAGTGGAAGAGTCTAATTAATTTGGCAGAATTCTTGTGTCCTCGATTACAACATCTGCTCTGCTGTGGAATGATCCAACACAACCATCTGTCTTTCACCATGCAAAGCAAGTGGCTGAGGGAAGATTTAATATTTTTCGACAGCAAAGGTTAGAAATTAACACAATATCAAATTTAGAGCTGTGTTCTTCAGACAGTCAGGGTTAACTCCTGGAGTTATGCATAGACCAGCATACTGGACTGGGGAGAGGGGGTTTGTGCCAGCACATCATTAGAGAAGGTCGAGCAGCAAAGGAGCTCTACTGGAGCTCACAGGGTTCATTACTATTTTTGTCTTGACTGGCTAATCAGCATCAATCCCAATATTATGCCTGAGGCATCCTTTTTGAGGCTCTCTCAAGCAGAGTATAATCATGAAATCCTAAATGTGGTCTTCACTTTGAAATTAGCCAACAGCTCAGTATCAATGAAAACAGCAGGGGGAAAAAAATCTTCCTTCTCCCCACCATGGAAGCCATACCAGCAAAACCCACAGTGCATATCAAATTATGCAGGCAGACAAGTAGTTCTGTCAACTTAAATACCCTTGTTTTGAGAGACGGCTTTGCCTTTAACAGTTTAGGGGGATTCTCCTGTGGCTGCCAGGGTTGCATTACCCATCAGAGCTGCATGTCCATGGAGAGAACATGCCTGAGAGATGATCCTGTGCCCTTCATAACTGTGTCCTCCATCAGGCTGTGCTTTGGCTCCCTCACAGCCAGGTGTGAGTGGCCAGGTGTGCAGATTAATAGCCCTGGTCAGAATGAACGTTTGTGCTTTGTTCTTCTTTTAGAGGCACAAATCCTGGGTTTTGGGAGCAATCAAGCATTTCCAGTGGGAAAGTGTTGCTTGTACACTGTCTGGAACGTTTTTATTGTAAAATCACTGGTGCAAAATACCTCTCTGACTGATGTGAAAAGTTCTGCAGTGTGTAGGATTAACATGGGGTGGATTCATTTCACTGGTAGGAGATACTGACTGCTCAAAGGGCAGCAGCATCACAGACAGGTGTTCTGTGGTCATTCCATGACTTGCAGCTCCAGTTGGCCACTGGTTATGTAAAATGCATTAGCCATATGAAACTGCATCTTTTTCTGCCTGTCTACTAAAGGTAAACAGAAGCTTTAGCAATGGAGCCTACCATTAATAACAGTGTCTTCTTACCACATAAAGCTGATGACAGCCATCTGTGAAGACACTCCACTGTGATGTCAAAGGAGGTAAATTTGGGTTTAAGATAAAACAATCCATCATTGTTCACTGGTGTATCCATACCTACCATAAAGTACTGATATGGAAGCATGTGGCCACTTATTCAGTATTGCAACCTATTCTGCAGGAATATAGATAATGTAACATCTGTTTTTTTTTTCCTGTCACACTCAATTTGCAGCAGTGCAAAGTTTTATCCATGCAATTCATTGGACTTTTTCCATGAATCTCATTTTCTTTCCTCTTCTCGTTTCACAGTTGTGCCTGTCTGTATTTTACTTTCTTGTGTTGTGAGAGTTCTTTGGTTTTGCTGGGGTTGTTGGTGTTTTTGTTTATTTATTTATTTGGTTTCTAAGGAGTGCCAGTGGCTTTCCTCAGTGGCTTCTTTGGAAGCAACATGAGGAGATGAAGGCAGCAGCCTGCCATGGATTGATCACAGAAAGCCACTGGGTTTATTTACTATTCAGTCCCCCACTTTCACATATGTTGGCTCCGAAATACCAGTTCTATCTGCCAATTGCTGCTGCCCAGACTAAAGAGGGAGACTATCTGGCATTTACAGTACCCTCCTAATCACATCATAGATGTCACCCAAAGCCCACTGAATTCAGTTCCTACTGACTTCACTGGCCTTCAGGGAACATGACAAGGTCTTCACACCCAACAGCAGATGTTGTACATGTATCCCCTACATACTCAGCCTCACTTTTGTCCTCCTCTTCCCAGAATGAGGAGACTGTGCAGACCTTGCTGCTTGTTAAAGCCCTGAGCTAACATTCTGTGGTAATTTGTTTGGCCTGAAAGGTGGCTACAGTAAATGTGTTAATGGGAACATGCTTCTTTTATTCCTTCTCTCCCCAATGCCTCTGTAAAGCTGTGGTTTGCACAGAATTTAATTACAGAAGAGGAATCTTGCATGCTCTCCAGCTGAGCTTTCTTGGATTTAATTGTCATTTTAACATTTATTTTTATTGAATTTGTAGGAAAACAAATTGGTGTAATCCTGCAATCCAAAATAGATATAATCCTCCAAACCAAAAGGCAATGTAGTAATGGAAAGAGAGCTGTGATAAAAATTAACCACTTCACTCTGGCAAGTATTTCCATTATTCAACAGAAGCTACCTGCTGTCATGAAGACCAAAATTCCTTATTTCCACAGCACTATTTTTCTTTCTTGAGTTTTCAAGTTTACTAAGACTGTTTGAATGACACATTTTATCTATTTTTTATTTATTTTTTAAAAAATGTAATATCATTGGTTTCAGTCCAGAGTTCAAGGTCAATGCTGACAGCCACAGACTTCAGCAAGAATAGGGCTGAGCTGTTTTCTTCATTCTGAGGTAATGAAAATCCCCCTTCTCCTGTATGATCATTCTTCTTGAGCATCAAACTGCCTCTGTGCAAGGGTCTGCATCAGTGTCCCATCTGGCAAGAAAGAATGGGCTTTATTAAGGAACATCATTTGACAGGTGACATGCCAAAGCCATGGCACAGAGATTTACTTGTGGCCAGTGTCAATTCTTTGCACTGCCAGTTCATCCTCCTCAGGGTGGGTGTGGGTGACACACATTGACACCTGGCATATGGCAACAAAGCTTCTGCATCTCCAAGGAAGGAAAGGTGAAAACATTTGCGTCAGCTACAGTGGAGGTATTCAAAACTGTTGTGACAAAGTGAATTAACTTGTTTATCGAGTGTGGATGACAGACATAGGTTTAGGCACAGAGGTTAAGGTCTTGCTTAACAAAATTTCCTCCTGCGGTGGGGCTTAGGAAAAAATCAGTCATCTAGGCCACAGGCAGCTTTCCAAACCACCCTAAATAACCCCCTTTATCCACTCTGTGCCATGGTGCACACACACACACACACAGAGTCATCCATTTATCTGCCTCACAGCCCTGGGTGCTTGATATCCCAAGTTCACATGAAGAATGTCCTCTCTCCCAACAGCCCAAAGCCTGTGGACTAAATTTCTGGGATCTGAGCCTGTTTTGGTTAAGGATCACCTTGGTCATAGTATCACATGCCTCACAAATCCTGCAGTGCCCCCACCAGGGTATTATGTCAGAGATCATTGCTAATACAGGCTTGTTTTTAGGTAGTCACTTGCTCCCCTTTTACCTGCTCTGGATCCTGAGAACCTGGTGGCCACAGATGGTGACCTGGGCACACATACATACTTATATTAGGTATGAAGGGCTTTGGTGTCACTAGGGACACATCAGCTCTCCTAACTGATGGTAGGTGTGTGCATCATCTACAGTGAGGCTACATCCTAAATCCCAGATATTTTACCACCTGCTGCTGCTGCCAAGTCGGGAACTAGTGAGACCTGAATTTGCATTTAGAACAGCCAGTGGTTCTTTTTACGGTCCCACAGAACTAATAAGAACAAAAAACCTGTGCCATTAGTACTAGCACTGGCTGGGGCTTGGACAGGTGGAGGAGTCCAGCTTGTTTTCGGGGTTCAATAGCTTCTGGCCTGTGAACAGTCCAGGGACTCTCCACCATTGTTATGCCCAAAGTGAAGGCTGGGAATAGAATGAGGATGATGGCAAGAAAAAAGTGGAAAAGTAACACTGGTGCTGGATCCTGAATGGTCTGCAGGCCTACTACAAGATCTGCTGCCGGCAGTGTAAATGATGTAAATGAAATAACCTTGAGAAGGGGTTGGAGGTAAGGCAAGGATACAGTGACATGCATCAAAATTACAGTGTAACCTTCCATGAAATGATGACATAAATGAGTTGACCAACCATCAACAGTTTACTATATTTGGAAGAGATTATTTCCAGAAACAAATTACTTTCATTTAAATATCTGGTGAAGTCACGCCCAATGTTCAGTGTTTGAGTAAGAGTTTAGATTAGTTTAGCCTTAGCAGAAACAGGGACAGAGAATTTTTTGATAGATTTTGAAAGGCCTGCAGAGACAAGATGATGTTGGACAATGACAAATACAAGTAACTTTTGGTTGATTCCAAGATGGGCTATGGCAAAGACTGGAGCTGGGCCTACGTCACTATCCCCATCCTGCTTTCAGGCAGTAAAGATCTGAAGGAGGCTTGTTGGCAGGCCATTCAAATGTGATTGAATTGCTTAGGTTTTTGAGGATGCCTGTCACTTGTCTCTAATATTAAAGGCAGATTTTATTTGGGACTAGATTAGACTCTGGGCTAGAGAAAATAAAAGGCTAGGTTTGCAGCTGGATTACCATGGAAAATGGAAGGTTGGTAAAGCTAGGATGAGGTGTGGTGTGGGTGAATTAAATGGTGTTAACATGAGTCATTGGAGTGTTAAAGAACAGGTCAGAGAAAGCATTTAAGAGCACATGTAGTGATAAAAGGGCTGAGACACCAGATTTGTCACTGGGTTTTCTAGTGACAGATGAAAAGAGCTTTGTGTTTTTGTGTTAGGTTGATTTAATGAAAGGTCAGCCTTATATCTTTACATCTAAAGTTAGGACTAGAGGGAGATTTTTTTAATGGAAAAGACAGAAGATGTAGTGTTATATTTGGGCTCTATGTTGTCCATTAATGTGTCTGAGTTTAATAAAATCTTATTGTATGAAGTGTTGTTGTTGGTGGTGGTGGTGTTGTTGTTGTTTTGTTTTGGGGTTTTTTTTGTTTGTTTGGGGTTTTTTGTGGGGTTTTTTTATTGTTGTTGGGTTTTTTTTCTTTGCAAGGATTGCCAGACTCTCATGTTAGAGGAAAGGTTAGATCTAGCTTTCAAAGCAAAGGTTTAGACCAACAGAATTGAAGAATACAGTTTACACCTTGCTCCCAAGAGAAGTTATCAACTGCAGTGAGATTCTTCCTCGGTGAACAGCTTCACAGCCATTGTAGGATGTTGTTAACATTTGAGATAGCAAAGGGAAAGCAGAGAGATTTGCTACAGTTACCTGGCAAGGCAGATATTGACAGGCAGAAATGGCATCATCTTAGTACTGAAGATAATTAATCCTTTACTGCAATGTAAAGGATAGGGTTGGTTTAGGGTGAAGACTTGCTAGAAAAGTTTGCTATCAGCAGGGGCATTGTGAAATGCCAAGCTGGATGCTAAATGTGGATTATGGTGAGATGAACAAACATCCAGAATCTGCTAGAGGCCACTGGATTAGAATGAGAACCAGTTGCAGTAGGATCAACTGGTGCAGAAATACTTTTGAAGCTGTTGAATTCATGATAGATAATTTTTTTAAAGTTTTAATATTTGAAAAAATGTCAGGATTCAATTTTATTGTTGTTAGGGGCTTCCTAGAGCATTCACTGGGATATATTATATATAGGCTCATTACAAATGAGGTTAAAAAGCAAGGTGGTTTCGTGTCTGCTGAGTCCCTCACACTATACAAAGGCTATAACACCAAATAAAACCTACCCTAAGACTAACCATGGGACCCTGTTAACTAACCTACTCAACCTCTTCCACCTCTATGCTGACTGGAGTCTAAAGGCTAACTAGATCTTCATCCAGAGTCTCTAGAGACCTATTGTAAGCCTTACAGTGTCAAGGATTTTGAAAAGATCTCAGAGTAACAAGTCTGCAAGATTGTATTGTTTCCTTTTTTCTGGTGGAATTCTGGAAGGTTGGTTAACCAAAGATATCAGCTTTTCTCTTTTTTTTTTTTTTTTTTTTTTTTTTTTTTTTTTTTTTTTTTTTTAGTGTTTCAAAGATACTGAGCCTGGAGCCTTCAATGATTTATAGCTCTCTTTCTCATTTCAGTCTGTGGAGATTACAGCACTGCTTTTTTCTGAGAGCACTTGAAACTGGTACTGCTATTACCCGGCATGGGAAAAATGTCTTGACTTTTGTGGGATTTATGTTCAGGATAAAAGGACTTGAAGAACAATTTCCTTCATGACTCCTCAAAATCTGGCAGCATAACAAATTGAATAGTGTTGGGCTTGAGGTTGCCAACCAAGTAAAATTGCAAGATTCCAAAATGGAGAAACAGGGTTCAGCACAAAGGTGCTGAGCCAGATTAGGGTCTGTACCTGAAGGCTGTGATTAAGGGCATTATTTGGGAAAGCAGTTCTGATTGTTCAACATTGTTCAGCCCATTAGGGCAGGCAGGAAATTAGTTTCCTGTAGCTCATAACAGAAACTTATTTTAGGGTGAGACAGATTCCAGATTCATGTCTAGAATTGGTTTTGTTTAAACAGAACACATCAGCATTTTTTGTGACAAGGATGAGCAACATTTTGGTAACGTGGCATTGACCATGATCTTGGTTTTACAGTTAGGTTTTGATAGAACTTGAAATATGCTACTAACCCTTGATGGCATCATGTCACATACTGCCCTGGTGATCTTTGAGGACAAGCTCCTGAACACTACCCCTAACCCTGAGTCCAGTGGAACTCCAGGCCTGGGCTGATACAGCAATACAATTTACTCTTCAGTTTTCTCTTGCCCTTATAACTTATTCCCCCACATCCTGAAAAGTCTAAAAGTAAGGCTAGGCTTATACCTCAATTTTCTTGATTTCAGTCCTAATCCCAAAGATGACTCAGTCACACAATCCACTTCTTCTGCAGAGCTGCCCATCAGCCATTCTTCCCCTCCAGCACCAAACTTCATTCTGGCTTTACAGGACTTCCTAAACCAAATAGCTGTATGGTGTAGTTGATATCAGTACTAAACCCAACCCTAAACATAAATTCAAACCTGACCCATGTTGCATATACAACAGATTAATGTCTGCTCCACTGGCCACATTAGGATTTCATATCAACTCTAGATTTTGACATGCACTCATTATTCCCCCTCATTCTCCCTCCCCATCAATGGTAGTATGGGATAGGCAGTCTGAACCAGATTGCAGCCAAAGCCTGAATATAGATGAACAGGAGTTCAGTAGGCCAGGTCTGGCCTACAACAACAAAAACAACAAAAACAAATCTGAAATAGACATGGAGCATTCCACCTTTCTTATCAATTAAATTCCAGAAAACTCCTGGTCCCTGTTTAAGCTCCAATGACTTTTCCACCTAATTGTCTTGGAAACAATATTTTCTTTCTGCCTTATAAAAGAAGATTAGGTATTGGACAGACACAGAGGAACCAGCCTGTGAGGAACCACTCAGTAGCACCTGGATGTAAATGTGACATGCAGTGTAGGAGTCCCAGCATCCCATGCTAACTTCAGGTAACAGTGAAGGACAGGATGCGAAGAAAAAAGGTGAAGGAGAAGGAGAAACAGAAACCTTCCAAGTCCTACAGGTTCAACAACATTAGGATGTTTGAGCTCAGTTCAGTGTTTTGGTCATATCCAAAAATGTAAGGTGAAGTTACTGGGCATTTCCAAGGTGTAGTGCTTGAACAAGGCTGGTCACATTATTTTGAAAATATAATTCTTTCTTCCAGGATGGAAAGGGGAGAAGCTTTGAAAGAGAAGCTACATAAACCTTGCTGCGCATCTTGCTCAGCTGTATTTTTCCAGGCAGTGTTATATGGCTGCAATTAACAACACAGCCTTTGCTGTACATGAATTAATATGCATTTTTGGAAGTGCAGAAGATGTAATGAGAAAAAAACACATTAACTCATGTAAAGAGAAAAAAAACCCACATTAACTCATGTCAAAGATGAGAGGATTTTGGGTGAGAATTGGTGCAAAACCTAAGTTGGGTTTCCAAAAAAGACAGCCTTGCCAAAAAGAATACATGAAAACTTTCTGTCCATCCTGTTTTGGTTGTAGTTGAGTCTTGAATGTCTGTTGGCTTCTTTGTGTTACACCATCCTGAAAATTCTTACTCCCTTATGCATGTATAACCAACACCAAAACTTCCATTTCCCCCAACATATAATTTGCATTGTAAAGATCTGTCTATAACTAATCCATTAAGACCAAAGAAGGGCTGGATTTGTGGGTCTTGTTGTAAGCATCCTGTTAGATAACGCTTAGGAAAACCCTTTGCCTTTCAACAGAAATTCAAGGATGTAAATGAAGGATGTGCTGCTGCTCTTGTCTAGCCTGGGTGCTTGTTTCCCAGGTGAATGAGTGGTTGAATCATTGTTCACATTGCCTGATGGCAGCTGGGAAACCAGCCTAGGGCCTATATAGTTTAGCAAATATTTCAATTTTCATCTTTTCACCCAATTTTTGGGACAAATTACTGCTGCACAGCTAAAGTGGAGAATATTCAAGAAAAAGCTATTTAAGTACTCTCCCTGATATGCAATTTTTGAAAGCCCAGAGGGAGTCCCTGTGAATTGGAGACCAGGTTGGAGTGCGTGGCAGTCTTGGGGTATTGAAAGAATATGTATGATATCAAGAGGGTCTGCTTTTCTGTGTCTTTCAAATGGAACTCTCACTGCACACTGCAAATGTAATACATGACAGAGACCTCTCTTTAATCCAGTTCTTATGCAGGAGGATGCCAGGTGGATATTTTCTTTCCCTTGAGATGCTTTGCATTTTCTCTTTGCTTGCTAACTTTATGACTTTGAAACAAAGGGTGTAGTTGTTCTGCACATCTCAGACAGGAAACAATACTGAGTGTGAGGAGTCAGAGAAAATCTCTCTGGAGGACAAGGCATCCTCCTCTCCCACTGCAGCCCTTGTAGCAGGCTGTGTGCTAAGGGATGGGGAGGGGTTCTGCTGTTCTGGCTGCTGCTACAATGATAAGCTGTACCTGCACACAACTCACCTGGTTCATGGAAGTGTGTCTTCCTCAGGGATACTGGGAGACAGCAGCAGGACACCCTGCACACACCAGCACCTCTCTGCTACTTCAGACAAAAGCACTTTATGGACAAACCATTGTGCCTTTTCCTGCTGGTGGTTTTAAGCTGTTGCACACCACCTCAGTTCCTGCATGGTGGGAAGCCAAATAATTCATTATACAATTAATGTAAGTCTGGCACTCATGGGAGGAACTCTGTAATTAATTGGGAGTAATGTAACTGTTATGCTACAGAGGAAAAATTAGGAGTGTTTTGTCACTTAGTGTAAAGAATTATCAGAGGGCATGTTATTACGAACTGCTGTCCTTTAGTTATGAAGTCACAAACTGTCTGCAACATGATTTAGACATTTTCTGCTGTAGTGCACCAACCCCACTGTCCAGATGCCAAATACTGTTTGGACATTATTTAGACTAAATTCTTCAAAAGTCCTCAGATGACATTAATATTGAGACTCTGTCAAACTCTGTCAAACAGTTTTCTCAAGATGACCAGTTATTTTAATGACATATTCTCTGACTAGGAGAACTGATCAGAGTTCAATTTTATAAAAGAGATGCATTCAGATATTGGGACAATTACTGTACACTAGTAGGCATTTCTCACACCCCACCTTTTCTGGATTTACTGTTCCATGGGTAGTTAGGTGAAGACATGGATATTTCATCACATCCATGGAACCTTTCACTCTCGTGTATTACTTTAGCTAGCTTTGAAGTGAAGTTTATTGGTATGTACACTAATGCTGGCATGGCTGAAGTTGGTCGTAATAGATGAGAAAAAGTACATCTCTGTAATAAGTGAGGAGTCAATGTGAGGGCAACTCACCAGCTCTGCAAAATAAACAAGGAGAAAAATAAAGAGCAAGGAAAACAAGGAGTCCAGCACATGCCACTATGCGCAGCTGATGGTGAGAGCATTCCTGTGTGCCACCCTGCTCTCCCCTGGGACATCCCAGGCTGCTTCAGCCACTGGAAAAGCTTCTATTGGTTGATAAGATTTATTTGTTGTTCTCCTGGTTATGCTGCTTCTCTCAGTGAAGACTCTAACAATATTCAAACACCTTCTGATATAGGAAATATTAGGGAAGGCAGAAGCCTGTAAGTGAATAAAGCCTTGCAGACAAGAGGAGTGGCACTCAGTCCTAATGCTTCCACTTGATCACCATGGTATCCTATTGTGCCTAGTCATTACAGTGTGTCAGTAAATATCTGCCAGGAAGAATAGCTGCTGCAAGCATGAGCACGCCACTACACTTTTGAAAGACCTTTGTTGCATGTTTTCTTTGCATTTTTAAAAGACCATTTTTCCTCCCTCCTCACAAGATCCTACACAGGTAGAGTCCCAGGAGGTCAGCTGGCCTGTAACAAGACATAATTTCTCATCTCTGTCTTCAGCTACTTGTGGAAATTCACTACTCTGATTAGCAGTGCTTGAAATTGATCTCCAGATGCACAAGGCACAATTTAGTTGCCAAAACACGGGCCTCAGGGTGACCCTGTGTGACCCTTAATGCTTCCCTCACTAGGACATGGGTGCCCCATGTGCCTTGTGTAATGTGACCCCATTTTATGCCACAAAATCCTGGATACCTTGGCTCATCTCCAAGAGCAACAGTCATCTCCATGTAGGCAATGGACTCTTACCAATGGTTTGGTGTCCCTGGCATTTGTCTCTCCATTCTCAAATTAAGCTCATGTAATGACTGTCTGGAGTTTTTAAAAGACATCAGTATATAAAAAAATATTGATATTTAGCATTTAGATGCACAGACATGATAAATGGTGCATAAGGTTTCCAATATTTGACATTAGAGAAGACTTTAAATTTTTTGTTATTACATATGAGTAATTGGCAAGTTAATTAATCTAGCCCTAAGTTTGTTCATAAAAGTTTGTTCCTTTGCTCTTTCTCCTTTTTTTTTTATCCTCAGCACTCAACAAAGTTAGTTGAAGGTGTTTTCACTGAAGTCATTAGGGCTTTCCACAAGCATAGAATTGTGACGAGAAGGACCTGTAGTCAAGAAACACCAACATTACAGTGAGCAGTCATTGTTATTTATCATCTTTGCTGTAGACCTGGTGAAAACATCTCCTAAAAATGATAGCAGTGTTGCTACAGAAATCAGTGACATGTCCCACAGGGAACAACCTAGGAAAACTCTTCCTTTGATCCTGTTGATATAAATCAACCTGACAATCAATGTCAAGGATGACTGTCAGTCACAAACTAGCATATAAGGAAAAAGAAAGAATTCTTAGAAAAAAAAAAACTGAGATGGACAATTCAGCTAATGCTGATATTGTATCCAAGGACAGTTATTTACAAGTCTAAGGTCAGGCATTTGAGAATAAAATATTGGAAAATTCAGCTTTTATTGTTAGTGTCAAATCCTGCTTTTTTTCTCTAGGGAATAAACAGATTTTCACAATAGAGCTAAAACTGCATGACAGCTAAAATGTAGGAAGTAACGCAGTCTTTGTTTATATTACCCTGGGTTATTTGGTGTTCTTATAGCTAGTTATATAATAAAATAATGAAGTGATATTACTTTGTTTATGTTCGGTTGTCAAGGAGAAGGAACAATACTCTCTGAGCTATCCAACATGCCTCCAAGCCTTTTTGATTAAAAAAGACAATTGCTGAAGGTTTGTGGAAGCACCTCACCACCTGTATTAGGAAAGATCTCTCTCTAAAAAATTCCTCTATGAAACAATTTCCATTAAGAAACACATTCTCTCTCTTTCCCAAAGAGGCGGTGTGGCTGTAATGAGCATGGGTTGCCACCTTGTTCTGCACCTGGTTCTGGTCCCAAAGGTTTTGACTTCCAGTTGTGATGCTGTTTATGGCTCATGAGCCAGGTAACCCCATAGCAGCACAGATTAGCCTGTTCCTTTGTTATCTCTCAATACTATAAAAATTAATATCCTTGGATGATAATAATTTTTTCCTGGACTTTCAATACTGTGAATGATTTATTGTGACTGTCTTTAGAGATTCAGCAAGGTGTAGGACAGTAGATAGCCCCAAGCAGCACATCACAAAAGGTAAAAAATACAAAGAAGAAATAATGGCATTTTTTACAATATAGCTATAAACAGAGGGTAAAGGTTTGAGATTTGAAACTTGCATTTCTATGACATTATTGGAAATGTAATGGCTGATACCTGTGTGTGCCTGCTTTTTCAGATTATGGGTCTGCCTTTGGGGCTCTCACTGCAGAAGACACTGAATCAATTACTTGTCTGCGTAAACCATGAAAGGCAAAGGTAGCTTGGTGTTCAGAACAAAGTGGTGAGCAGCACTCTAGTCTAGGGACAATCTGCAAGTATGCATCTCCTCAAGACTGCTCCTGCCTCTCCCTTTGATCTGGGAAAGTGTCACTTCTTTATTGCCGAGAGGGCAAAGCACATCCTGTGGCACATTGAACACACCATAAACAGTCACTTGAAAGAGGTGATCATCCCACTGTGGTGCTGGTCCACAGCTGGTGCAGCCTCACCTGTCTGCTGTGTGGAGTTCTGGGCCTCACAGTTTAAGAGGGATGTGAAGGAATTCAAATGGGTTCAGAGGAGGGCAGCAAAGATGTTTAAGAGGCTGGAAGGAATGTCCCGTGTGTCATGGCTGAAGACTTTGGACTTGTCTGGTTTGGAGAGAAGGATGCTGAGGGACAAACTGGTTGCTGTCTACAGCTTCCCAAGAAGGGGAACAGAGAGGGAGGTGCTGATATCTTCTTCCTGGGCACCTGTGACAAGATGCATGGGATGGGTGCAAAACTGCCCCGGGAGAGCCTCAGACTGAATATTACAAAGTACTTCTTTACTGGCAGGGTGGTCATACACTGGGACAGGCTTTCTACAGAGATGGTCAATGCTCCAAACCTGTCAGGGCTTAAGAAGCATTTAGACAATGCCCTTAAAAACATGCTTGCTACTTTTGGTCCACCCTGAAGAGGTCTTGCAGTTGGACTAGATTATCCTTGTGGGTCCGTTACAATGTAGGTATTCTATTCTATTCTATTCTATTCTATTCTATTCTATTCTATTCTATTCTATTCTATTCTATTCTATTCTATTCTATTCTGTTCTGTTCTGTTCTGTTCTGTTCTGTCCTCTCCTCTCCTATTCTATTCTATTCTATTCTATTCTATTCTATTCTATTCTATTCTATTCTATTCTATTCTATTCTATTCTATTCTATTCTATTCTATTCTATTCTATTCTATTCTATTCCCCAAATTATCTGAGTTAAGTATTTGACCAAACAGTTGGTAGCGTTTTTCACAACACAGTTTTCCTCCTACTTAATGAAGGAGAGCAGTCCTGATATTAGAAGTGTTTAGTATGCTTTTCTTTTGTGGTGCCACCAAGTCTTTAAGCCTAGATTTTACTCAGTGTTTGAAACTGTATTATTGTACATGATATATATAAATGCAAAATTTTGTACACAATACACAAAACATAATTTTGCAGAGTTCCTACATTTTAAAATTTTGGATTTATTTGCATCTATACATTTTAGTAAATCATAAAAATACTTTGCACGACTAACATTCTCACTTGTTTCAAGGTTAGAAAGACCTAATGCTGCTTTATCCCCTACCAGAGTCCTCTGCACCTCCTCCATGCCAGCAGGACACTGAGTGGAGAAGACTGACACTCTCATAAAAAGGTTGGGAGATTCACCTCAATTAGTCACTGAAAATGGAATTAAGTTTTAATTTGTTTCAGGCTTGTGAATCTAAAAATTTCCAATGGCTCTAATATGCCTAAGCAGTTTGTAGAGAAGAGCCCAAAGCCCAGCCCTTTCCCCTGGAGAATTAGAGGAGTCTCAACAGTGCTTTTACTTTCAAGTTTCTGGCAAAGACTTGGGAAATGTTTCTCTTATTTTGTAACACACAGCTGGATATAGTTACTCTTTGTGTCACCAGGGAACTTTCTTCGGCATCCCAGGAGTTTGAGGGCTCTCCTTTGTAGATCTTGGTAACTTGAAATAAAGCTTTTGACCATGTTGACTGACTAGACTTTACCATCTCTCGCAATATGCGTCCTAAAAGAGAGGACTTCTCACCAAGTTTCAATCAGTTAAAGTTCTGCACTTTCCAAAATGTTTCAACACAATCTACTGACAAAGGTGATATCCAGGGAAAGTGGAAGTCAGAACACGGAGATGAAATAAGCTCAGTGAGGTCTCACAAGATGTCGCAGTAACAGGTGCAGAGGTTTCTGATGTGCAGCCCTGATCTCTCGATGGCACTTCCTTCATCTTCCTTGACCCAATGTCATTTTCAAAGCATGCTGTGAGCTCCCTCTCTTCCAAAATTGAGAACTATTGTATCCTACACAAATCAATAAATTAAGACAGGAACACAAGACAAAGCCTGACTGATATCTGGTCTCTTTTCACAAGGATGCATTTATCTTATGCCCAATGAGTTTTCCCTCAGTTTTCCTGTATTTTAAAAATGGTGTGTAAAACTATCCTAACTACTTGTCTCAATAATGCTGCCCCAGCCTGTAATCCTGTCTGTGCTGATAATGTTGTTTTCATGGCCTTCTTGGCAGTCCAGATGTTATATCAATGGCAAAAGAAAACCCTGAATGTCTTTCCTCATCTAATTATACACCAAATTATGGATGCATAAAATACCCAGTTATTTTCAATATTTCCCCACATGTTGTTTGTAGGGTACCCAGGCTACCCTTTTCCCCCACATTTTGTGACCAGATGTGTTTATACACATCCATGTGATAACAAAAATTTTTTTCACAGTCCCCTTTCCCTTGCTGGCATCCCTATTTCTCATATTATTCCTCTCTGATTTTGTATCTGTTATCTAGTGACATGCATCAAAACCAACACTTTTAAAAGACTGTGAGATATCTGAAGTAGGAGTTATATGCATCAGGATATGGATTTTTTCACATTTTTTTAAAAAAAGAGAAAAGATAAAAAGAAAAAAGGAAAAAAGGAAAAAAGAAAAAAGAAAAAAAAAAGAAAAAGAAAAAAAAAGAAAAAGAAAAAAAAGAAAAAAGAAAAAAAAAAGAAAAAAGAAGTGTGTTACATGATTTATATCACTTTTTTCCTATTTTAACCAGATTTACCCATATTTATTCTCTCCTTTTAGCTCTGTACTAGATTCTGTTATCTCTGATTTCTCTCTGAACAAAGTGTGGACACTGAAGAAAGCCAATACACTATCAGATTTAGCTGTCTAATTACAAGTTACAGTTGGCCAGCCAATCCAAATACTGAAGGATCATTAAAACAATCATTAAGAGTATAATTTCAAACAAGCTCAAGTAAGCTCCACAATCGTTCCTTTATATTAAAATTAACATTTTGAATACTCTTCTTATCCAAGAGAGACTTTCCATGTCTTTTTAATGAATTTGATTCGTCTATCAGTGACAAATATTTCTGAACATTAAATACACTTTGCTTTCACTTGTTAACATCAAATTCTGCCACATCATGAGTATCGGCAATGGAATGGCTGTCCTTGTCCCCACTACATTTGACACAGTTGTCATTTTGCATCTCTGCTTCCCCTCCACATACACACACACCCCTTTTATATTTCTTTTCTTCTTTTCCCATCAACTCTGATCCCAGTGGCTGCTGTTAGCATTGCTTTTAATGACTCCTTTGAAGTCTGACACTTTTATTATAAGAACCAAATTGGAAGACATTTAACATCCCCCTATTTCATTTTCACTTAAAAAAAAAATAGAGTATTAAATGCAGGGAAGCACCAGAGAAAGTCATACTCAGATCCACATGGGACTGATTTTACTGAGGGTGGCTTTGTGGGGTGTCTGTGTGTTTAGTCTCCATCTCTCTCCCAACCTGGCTGGGGGATACAGGTGGCAGCTCTGGCCTTACCCATTGCCTTCCTGTGGCTGCTCTAGCTGCTCTGCTGTGTTTTGTTCACATTAATATTAAACATGTTTTCCAGTTAAACTTGTTCCATCCCAGGAGGCCTAGCAGGTCGCTGTGACTCCTTCCCTGTCTCACACCTCTTCCCACTGCATCCCAGACTGCAATGGAACATCCTCCTTGGAGCAGTCAGGCTCTGCACCTGGCTCATCCCTGGAGTCCAACCTGTGGAGAGATGGCTGCACTCCAGCACCCTGTGGAGAGCAGCTCTTCAGCTGACAGATTTTCTGTGTTCAATTCAAATATTTGGTGCTCAGAGTTTCCCAGTAAATCCTCGCTTTAGGGGGTGAAATGAACAACTGTAGTGATAATCCTGCAACTGACTTATCCAGAGAACCCTAATGGGATTGGAAATGGACAGCAAAAGCAATGCAAAAAATATATTGAATGGCCACTACTTTCACAAAAAATGCTGTGAGACACAGCTTTTATTATTACAGCAAGGGAGAGGAAAACCCTTATTTGGAGATTTTTAGAACATAAGTAAGTTGCTTCTGAAGCCAACCTCACAAGCAAATCTGTCTGGGAAATATTAAAGGTTGCCAGGAAGCAGAAAATATCTGACAAGGATGGCAGAGGCCATTCCCAAGGACAACAGACTTTATGTCCTGAACTTCCAAGTCAAAAAGAATCCACTAGAACAGTAATGTGAAATCACTTTCAAGTATCAGTGCAAAGGTCTCTGCTGTAATTTTCCTAACACTTTCCAGGCTTAGATAGAATCATTATGCTGTTATAAACACTGTTAAGAAACAGGTTTGAACACAACCTTTAAGGGAAATTGCACAAGGAGGCAGAGAAAATCACAACCTTATTTGGTTTGTTTTTAGCTAGATACGCTCTTCTCAAAGTACCACTCTTGCCAATTAAGGGTGAAATATTGCAGGATAATCAGAGAGAGGAGACTAGTCATGTCCCTGTTTAGGTGACAGAAGGAAGATAGACCTGAGCTATAAATTATGGGAAACCCAGGTTGGTTTTCTTTGCTTAGTTGATTAATTTTTATATATGTTTGCACTTACAGCTTGGACCCTCCTGCATCTGATTAGGATTGTCAAGTAACAACAAGAGCATCCAAATATATTTAGCTAATAGGATGTGCACAACTTTGCAAGTAATGATGTCAATTTGTCAGAGGAGAGATCATAACCCCTGGAACTGTAATACTGACCTTTCTCAACATCTTGATTTTTATTTTCCCTCCACACTGTACATTAAATTCATATGAACTTGAATGATATTTCATTTTGGTGAAAGCTTAAATTATAAATGAGTCCGTGCAGCTGGAGGAAAATTATCCCATATAAGTGTCATATTTGAGGTATTGAAATAAGGGAATTTGAACCCACTCTCAAATGAGACAAAATTACCAAGATATGTTCAGTAGTGTTTGCAGCAAACGCTAATGTGAAGCAACTCTGTGTGGCTCAGGCCTTTCCTCATATGGTTGGAATCTCCATCCTTGGATCCCATGTAAATGGTTTTGGGTTATCCTGTGGAAAGAAACCCCATGCTTGTGCTCACCCCTATACACCAGACTGATTCATTGACCTAAACTCACTTTCTGATATCCAGGTATCTCCTTCAATTTCTTGCCATCTCAGGAGCTGTCAGTTCCAGCCTACACCTCTGTATCTAAAAGGGGCTCTCCCTGGCTCCTGCTGTGGTTCCCTCTCCCCACTCTGCCCTCCATTTCACCCTTTCAAGAGAAAGTATTTTCACCTCCATTTAACACGATCACCACCTCACCCCAATGCCTTTGAACCTGTCTCACTGCTAAAGATGTCCTGCTAAAGGTGTTCTCTCCCTAGCAGTCAGATTGTTCTTGATGCCTCTTGAAACCGCAGAACATGAAACAAAGGGCTTCAGCTGCAGTCAGAATCACGTAGAGTGAGAACTGTGAGTGTCTCCAGAGGCCCTGGCATTGTTTGATTCCCTGTCATCACTGCAACCCTGCTAGACCTAAAATGCTGAAGGGACCTGTTCCCACCAGCCTCATCGTGGGCTCCCAGGGGAAACAGCACAGACACAGCACAAACTTGCCCATGCTGGTGGCACACATTTCTCAGCTGGTCTACAAAGCTCTCCAGCTGCTTGGGAGCAGGCTGGTTTGTATTTGACAAGAGCCAGAAAAGGTCATGTTTTGTGTCTGGTGCACTCTGCACATTTCTGCACCTTCTAAACAGCAGCAAGACACCTTGAGTCTCAGTTATGAGTCTCTTGAAAAGGGATTTGAATGCTTTTCTCATATAATAACAGCAGAACTAGAGCGGTGTCATGGCAAAAGCATTTTCAGAGAGACAGCTCTTTCCCAATTTTTCTTTTTCTGCTGATAGACAATGCCAAAAATCATTGACATTTATGCTGCAGAGTCTGTTAAAATGAGTGAAAATAAAGTATTAATGCATATAGAAGTGCACAGATAGAGACAGACACACAGATGTATGTATATGTACCTGTATCATCATGAACAGAATGTATACAACAGCCCCATTGTTACTCTTGATTTCTGCAAAACTAGAAGCTGATATGAGAAGAGCAAGGTTTGTTCAGGGTCCAGGGAAGAGGAGACTCCTTAGGTGTCAATGCAAGGAAGGATAAGCAGGATTACACGGAGGTGCTGAGCACCCCCAGATCCAGCAGCAATAAACTTGCTGAGATATGTCAGCCTCCATCCTGGGCCCAAAGACCTTCGTGTACTGCTCTGTCCTGGCACGAGCACCAGCGGTGCTGGTCACAGCCCATGCTGTTTAAAGGGAAAATGGGAGCTCCCTCTTGCCCCCTGTCTCCACTGGGAGCACAGGAGACATCTGACATGGGAAGAACCATGGATCTCCTGTGCGTTTGGGCTGAGTATTTCCACTCTTTTCCCTTGCTCTCTCAGTTCCTGTTTCACAGCCCCACTCTTGCCCTGCAGAACTTCAGCTCCTGCCAGCTCTGGAAGCAGCAGGACACGCAGTGAGCACTGAACTCTGTGGCATGGCAGCAAAGCCTGCAGCAGTGTGAAGAAACTCCCTCAGTTTTTCTGTATATGCTGGGAGTCTCTCCTCCAAGCAGATGCACAGAGTGTCTGGGGAAACTGCAGTCCCTCTGGAATGGAGCATGGACTTTAATCTGGTCTCCAACGACTGAAGAACAGTGCCTTTTCTGGGTAGGCCAGCTTTCCATTCAGTAAAAACTGCAGATACTCATTCCTGATGCTGTAGCCCAATTTCTGCCAGCCATGGCAGGTCAGACAGGTGGTCCCTCCATCCCAGCACTCTGCATTTGTGAGTACCCATGTCTGAGGTAGTGAACAGAAACTGTTCTTTTCTGCCTCAGAATTCTCAGGCTTGGATCTGAATGAGCTTAAGAGGAAGAAGTTTCATCTCCTAAAGTTTGTGGGGGGAGGAAGTGGTTTATATTGCTGTGTGGAAGTCTACATATTTTCATGAGAGAAGAAAGTATATTATGCAGCACTGCAAAAGGCAATCTTTCCCCTAGAGATTCATACTGAGCTCACAAAGAGAAAAAACAAATATCTGTGAGGAAAGCCAACTAGCTTATCCACTCTTCATCTTCAAGTAGCCTGAAGTCTTCAGCACATTCGCTCTCCATCAGAAAATTTACCACTGGTTTTCTTATTTGCTAGACTTTCCAAGAGCTTTTCTCTTTGACAGCCAGCAAGGATTGCCAAGGAGCACTCATTTCCCCAGCTTGTCATTTTTGCAAATCTCTCTGAAATGAAGTGCCTTCACACAGACTTTGTTGATACAACAGAGAGCAGTATTTAAAACGTTCGTGAAACTCGCTTGGCACAAACAGTCTTCTGGTGGATGTGGCAAGAGTACTACTCAGCCTTGGGTTTAAACATTTCCAATAAAGCAACTGAGTAATTTTTGCCAGTGATGCTGGCTATTCCATCTGTGCAAAATCCCATCTGTCTTATTTGGATCAATCCACTTAAAGAACATTACTGGCTGTCATGCCTTTGAGGGATTTTCTCCATTCTTCACACATGTCAGAGCCTGTGGTCAGAGTGTGGAGCAATGGGAGACCCAACAGTTCTTCATCATACCAGAGTTTTCAGTCTCTCACTGAAGAATAAACAGGTCTGCATTCAGCAGCATCGTGATTGTTATAAATTATGAATTGTGCTTATCCACAGCCAAGAAATCTCTGATTTGTGCTGACAGACCGTCCAACAGCAGTATATCACTAATGTATGTGCAAGTGTAATCCCAGTTGTTTACCAGGCTTGTGGGAAAGGGAGCACTAAAACTGGGAGGTTCTTCACTCCTTGAAAATTGAGTCGTCTGCAAAAATACCTCCTCTTTTTTGGCAGTAAAGTGATTATTATATGCGATATCTACATAGAATGTTTACAGATATGGTATTAATAGAGCTCAGTCCTGTCTCCTCTGGGTTTTTATTAAGACTTAGACATTTTAATGTTTCGTCTTTCTATACAATCAGATTACAAAGCAGACCTGACAGGACAGTTCAGATCTGTTTCAGCATGGATTTTGGAAAACTGCTGTTTTTCACCCCAGCACTACTGTGACATGGCTGTCTGGAACTGCTCCCTTTCTCCAACAGGCACTGGCTTTCCCAGGCAGGGTAAATCACTTCCTTGTAAAGTCAGCCTTTTATTTTTAAGCTGATACATTTGATCACCTAGCAATTATAGTACAATTTACGTAAGTATGATGCAGAGCTATTAGGAAAAAGACTGCAGGCAACTCCCTGCCTGCTAGGCTCCTTGTTCCACACAGCCTTCTGCCTCCTGAGTTAGGTATGGCCAGCAAAGATGCACCCAGGGCCATTAGCCCCCATCCTCCCTGGGAGCCTGCCCTGCACTTCAGCATCACCAAGTGCCCCTAGGCTGAGACACATGGAACAGAGGTTCTTCTTCTTCTCATTTCAGCTGCTAAACAATTTTTCCTTTACATTCAGTAACATAAAACTGCTTTCCAACCCCCAGAATCTTGCAGTACCTATCACCTTTACACAGGGCCCTCAAGGCAACATACTGCCTTTGGTAATCAAATATTTTCTCTAACTCCATAATATTTTGATTCTCTTATCCTCCAGCACTATGTTGCAAACTATATTGGGAATTGTCTATCAGTTTCTCCCACAGCTTCTGGCAGAGTCGCTATGAGTTATCAGATGTGTTCTAGAAGGAAATCCAATTGTAAATAACAGCAAAATATATCCCTAACTTCAAAGAAGACACAGATCCCTACCCCAAAAAAGTATGTCTCTAGATAGAGGGTTGGCAACTCATTTTCCTGGTGCAAAATTCTATACATTTCCTAGAAAGAAATACACCAATATAGAAATTTTACTCACAAAAAAACAACCAACCAAACAAACCCAACCCAAAATATTTAGGATACTTTAATATAGAATAAAAAACCTAGAATATAATTTGATTACATTTTTGGTTATCAGTTTGTAGAGGTAAGATTACTTTTTGGTATCAAGTTCTTTACTTAAGAAGAGCATCAGTTTCAGGCATATCTCTCTTTCCAGCAATGGAGGCATTTCTGTATTTTTCCTCACTGTAAAATTGAAAACTCCCCATTCATATCATGTAGCTTGATGTGAACAACATCAGTACAGGCACCACCAGCTCTGCTAGTCACTACTAAATACTACTATTTTCTTTTTAGCTGAGCTATATAGAAGTACCATACAATTTGCAGTACTTACGGTTTTTATAAGATTTATTTTTTCTTGCAACTAAAATTGTAGTCCTCTACAGACAGGTTTTGTATCTAGGTTTTGCCTGCACTGGTATCAGGGAAATACTGAAAAAAAATGGCAATTTGGTCACTAAATAGTCCCCTATTTCTCCTTTTACTTCTCTTGAGGACCATTTCACTATTCAGCCTAAAAATTGTCCAGTATTACACATGTATGAAGGCCATTTTTGCTGGTGTGACAGAGCTGTATTTGAAGCGTCATCCCACTCCCAGGCTGAATTTTTTTGGGACAAAACACAAGAGCAGCCCTTCCCCCAGTAAAGCCAGGCTGTGTTTTGGGAGAATTGTAAGGCAGGTGTCCTGCCCACTGGTCCAGACAGGCTGGCAAGAAAGATCCTTGCATTGATAAATATGGTTGAAAACCCTAACATGTATTTTGCTTTGAGAGACAATAAATTTACCTGCAAGGGCATTCACGTGGACACCTGCCCATCATTACACAGAGATGACTTTGCTGGTCAAGACAACATTTTCACAGCATGGATCAAAACAATTTTCAGTTTGGCTACCAAAGCAATTTCCACTTTTTTTTTTTTTTTTTTTTTTTCTTTTGGTGACTGCTTCTTTCTGGAGAGTGTTTGATTTGCTCCACAAGGACAGCAAAGCTACTTTATGCTTGCACACAGCAAACATGAAGTGTCTCTCTTTCTAGAACCCCCCCTTGGCAAGCTTGAAAGCCTCTGCCTCAGTCCTGCATGAGGCCAACAAACATGGGGCACGCTCTGCCTCTGCAGGAACTTTCATAAGCAGGGCCAGACTAGGACATCCACCGCTGGGTACATTCCCAATGGAAACTTCACACATGCTGGCAAAACTGTGCTTGGAAAAGGTCCTGTAGGCTGTGAGGAAAGTAGGAGTCTCCCTTGCACTGTGATACTGCATGTCATGACTGAATTCCAAATCACCTAGTTTGATGTAAATCTGTGTATGTCTCCTCTGTATGGCCACACTTTCAAGAACACTGTTTTCACTATTTCCAGCTTCTATTGGTGTATTATAACATAAACAGGAGAGAAAGAGGTTTTAGGAGAGACAGGTGAAAATAAAAGTTTCAGCAATAACTCCCTGCCCCGTGACACTGGATTGTAGGTCAGGGCATTTCCTCCAATCTGTTTCTAACTGGAGCAATTTTTTCATGGTTTTCTTTGAATCACATCAAGCAAAGGAAACTCGAGTTCCTCTCCCCAGAGACTCCAGTTCCTGCTCTGTCCCTCCATGCCTGTCCCTTTCTGTAGCCCAGAAGTCCCCTGTGGCACACATACTGCAGCTCCCAGAGTGGAACCCCCTCTCTGCAGGCTCCCACCTGCCCCAGTGAGCAGCGATCAAGCAAAACATTAAAGTACATTGTATGCAACTTTCCAAATGAGTTACTTTGTGGTTGGATCATAATGTGATATGCTCTACTTACACTTTGCTGTGAGATGCCATCTATGTGACTAAGGAAATTCAGATATTTTTCCAAAGTGAAATGGTTAATGGAAGGTAAATCTCACTGAAAATGGACAAAGCATAAAATCAGCTTGTCTACTGTGTCTTTTCAATGTGCAGCTTAGAGAAGGCAATTCCTTGGCTATTTCACCTTTTGTTCATCATGTAATTCTTCAAGTTTTCCAGCAGATGCACTTAGGAAAAGAAGTGAAATGAAGTAGTTTCTCTTTCTCTGGTGCTTTTGCAATTTCTCCTCAATTTGGGAACTTGTTGGAGTAAAGTGAAAACTCTCTCTGAAGACTCTTAGAGAACAGAATGTCTGTACCAGCTCCCCATATTCCTCATCCATATACCAGTATGGGACACCCAGCATAGCAATACTGGAGTCTATTTTCAGTATGGGCTAGGAACACGTGATTTAACACCTACTCTCAACTTCAACACACATCCAGTGTGAGTGATAGGAAGAGACATGGTCAATCACAATGCCTGCTGGAACAGCAGTATCTGGGATTATATATACATCAACACATATTTATTCAGGATTGGAGTTAAATTCCCAACAGATGAGTATGAATGAGCACTGCTGTTCTGAGATGTCCCACCTAATCCCAGACTGCACTCAGGAGCCATGTTTATACATCCTCTTAGCAGAAGAAAGCCTGTTAAACCATGAACTCAAGAAGAAAATGCTATTTTCTTTAGAATGCACTAAAAAATCCTTTTGTGAACCATCACAATCAGCTGCAAATTTAAATTTCAAACAAAATCGGAAGAAAAAAAAAATGATAAATGCTACTTGGGTACAGGAAAATGTACTGTAAGGAATGGAAACTATAGTGAATCAGATGCCAGGAGGTCAAGCATCAATCTGTAAGTTTTAGCTGCACCAGATCAATAAAGCATCTGTGGTGTTTGCCCAGACTCAGTTTTCCATTTAGCAATTTATCATTTGTAGCATTCTGAACAAAAAAAAAAAAGTTAAAGATTTTCTATTAATACTTCTTTTTCACACTACTATTGTAATCTATGTTTATTTAAATGGTGTTCCTTCTTTTTGTTATTTTCCCTGCAACCTAAAGAACAGGTGTTCAGATATAGCTCCAAGCTGTCAAAAATAAAAGTGGCAATGACTTTAACAGGCATAGGGTTGAGGAGATATAATAAAGTTGTAATTTTGAAAAATTCAATGTCACAGAGGATTTTTTAGACTACATCATGGTTGCCCAGAGGATATTTTAGTTTAGATTTCATCATAAACACAGAATGGGATCGTGGTTATGGTGGGACTGAGAGTGGAGACTTGGACTTGGTCTCTTGTTTTGCAATTCTTTGCAAATTTAAGGAAAACACAGTGGATCAGAACCTTTCAAGATTGCTTTTGATCCCTTTCCTGAGGCCTTATTAGGGGGGCACTTACTCTAGAGACAACTCTTAAGTAGCCTGCTGGGGGAAGACCACATCCTTAATGTAGCATTTTTCCACTCTGCTCTCCTGACTGTCTGGATAACATTGACTGTGGTATCAATTTTCTCATTGAGCAGCAATGCAAGTTTATGGTGTGGCTACTTCTCAGTATCCTACAGACATGTACTGGAACAATATGAGTAGATGAACCCTGTTATTTGTAGCTGGGACTGTAACAGAAAGTACATATCCAACCATCTGTTCCTTCTGGGAAGTTCCCACAGGCCAAGTTTTTCACTCCTCAGTTGAGTAAACTTGTGTACATTCAGGAGGAAGTTCTTAACAGGATTAAAGAAAAGCGAAGTACAGTGAGTTGTGTTGGCAAAAATGAAAAAAAAAAAAAAAAAACAAACAAAAAAAACCAAACAAACCCAAACTTTGAGTACTTTCAAAGAAATCAGTGCTTCTTGCCAGCTTCTTGACTGCTGAATCCCCATCACATGCTGGCCTATCCTATGGAATAATCAAGAATGAAACACATAATGTACCACTATTCTAACAAGGTATTTTTAAGAGAAAGGAAAACCTTCAAAAATACTTTGTGTGAAACCACCAAGTGACAGTAAAATAATGAGTACATTGTATTGCTGCCTAAAGAAAATGGAAGATAAATAACCAAAAGTTACAGACTCTTGTTTCATATCCAGGTTTTCCAGCATTTCAAACAACTCCAATACAGTATAGCACAACTAGTATCAAGAGAATTAGAACTGAATAAAGAATTATTAACAGATCAAGAGACCCTGAACTGGCATGAGAAAGACTGTAGCAGTCCTTTGGGTGGGCTGCTGCTACACTCAGGCTATGGTGAAGACAACAACGATGGGCAACTGATAGTTGGGTTTTTTCCCTTAAAGTGCTTTGTATAAGGACTTCATTATTAACATCAGAAGGAATTGCCTAATGCAATTTAAAAAACAAGTGCTATTAGCTGCAGTCACACAGCAGTAATTGAGCGCACAGTGCTTCTTTCAGTGTCTAGGAAAACAGAAGTGACTTAAAACATGACATACAGGCTGATACCCCACTCCTGGGAATAAAGAAAGCCTGGAGATGAGATCCTACCAGCAAAAAATCTATCCAGCTGTTTACTTTTTGCTCATATAACTTGGGAATTTCAGTGCTTCTGCTCAGCTGCAGCAAAGCAGTAATTGCACAGATCTACCAGGAAGCTGCCTATATCAGGGCCAGAAAAGGCCAGCACGTGAAACTTCAGTCAGTTCCTCCACAGAGAAGGAAAACTCACGCCTGCCATGCTCCTGGAGAGACAGATTTCCTGAGCTTTGTTTTGAGTTGTGTCTCTGCATTCTGTGTATATTGTATTACTGTGTGCAACCAGTATAAAAGTGTCAAAAACAAGAATAGTGAGGTTCCATTTGAAAAGTGGCACTGAAACTATTGAGAAAACTGAAAGAGGGAGGTGATGTTTCTCATCGGATGCAGGAGGCACAGAGCTAGAAGCTGCTGATGCTGAAATGTGCCAAGGAAACAGGGATACTGAAAAGCCTAATTGGAATCATCCCATCAGCACAAACATAATGGAAACGCAGCAACTCCACAACACCAGGCTGATAATTCCTCAGTGAGCCATCTTCCAGGGAAAATAAGACATGCACTGCAGAAAGTGACTGAAACGGCTTATTTAACCTCAGAAATGAGGACACAACCTGCTCTTCCTGGCTGATTAGAAGGGATTAGCTCTTCCTAAATCAATACACATACTGTACCTCTTGTCTTGACCACAACACCCTAGGGGGCTATACCAGAGCCAAACCTGTGAGTTCTTACAGCCCCGTGATGGGCTTTGCAGAATGTTGTTACCTGACTGAATGCCCACTTTCACAACACAGCCATAGAAATGAGTGAACTAACACTGTGCTTATCAACAGAGCAGCATGTACATCCTCCTGCTGCCAGTGCAATACACAGGACCACCAAGACACTGCATAGACCTAAAATGCTCTCCCATAAAACCCCACACAGTCAAAAAACCCCGCATAAACTAACAGCCTCTGGAAACAAGGACAAAGTGAGGTTCTGAAGGTAAAAAACACAAATTAGTTACAGCAGGGAGTCACTGACAAAATACAAAGGCAATTTAAAACCCTTGCTCCTGCCTCTGCTACCCCCCATCTCCATGTTGGTTTTATTCTTTTTTCTTTTATAAAATGCCTGATCTTTTACATTGGAAAGTAGAACAATGAAGCTCGGAGGACGATACAAAAATTCCTTGCTAGGAAAAAGAGTATGTGCTCTTTTGGAGCACAAATTGCTAATTTGTAGGATTGCAATCTTTACTGTCTCTTAATTGTCTGGAAAAGCCAAAATTAACTGCCAATCTACAAGGAGGGAAAGGAAAATTAAATCTTAGATCTTGACAGTTCATGTAATCAAATCCTATTTTGTGAATTTTCTAAGT
Source organism: Chamaea fasciata (assembly GCF_029207755.1). Taxonomy (NCBI): domain Eukaryota; kingdom Metazoa; phylum Chordata; class Aves; order Passeriformes; family Sylviidae; genus Chamaea; species Chamaea fasciata. The sequence continues at coordinate 98,723,123 of NW_027094087.1, read as the reverse complement.
TCTAAAATGCCCCAGTTTTATGAACTGAGTTTCCTACAGTGTGGGGAAAAAAAAAAAAAAAGTTTATTTTGTTTCTTCTCTTGATTTCCGGTATCAAATCATATTACTCTTTAACTTTAGTGTGGGTTAAACACGAAACTTTCCAGTGAGACCCCTTTCCTAGGGCTGTCATACAAAATCTGAAACTATTATCAACTGAAAGTTTTGAAAATACTGGGGAAAAATACTCTGTGATGATGGAAACAATGATGTTCTCAAAGAAGAAAAATACAATTTCACTGCTGTTCATTTCAAGTTAAAAACCACTACTGTCACTTTGCCCCCTTTATATTGTTATATATATTTTTCCATTTTCTCTGTGATGTTTAAACAACAGGTAATTTTACCAAGATCCATATATATATTAGCACTGTGTGGACTTGTATCCCTTGTGCCATGGTACCACTGACATGCCAGTATCACGTTTATGTGATTAGGTCAGGCATTCTCTCTGAGAAGCCATTATCACCTATTTTAAGGTACCACCACAACTTCTGTTCCACAACATTCTATGGGTCATCACCATATTGACCCTTCCCATATTAAGTATCTGCAGACTAACTAGAAAGCAAAAACCTCAGAAGATGCAGCTACTTTCAAAAGACTAAACATTCAAGACTGTGTATTTCCTCATATTTATTTTTTAACTGTATTTTTCTAAAACATATTAAAATAGAAAAGATGTTCATCTGATTCATACAAAGAAAATACCAATAATAAAATAAGTAATAAAATACTGAAAATATATGAAAGCACCAAAACATTAAAATATTCATATTGGCAAAGACTCTAAGAATATATTTCTGGCAATTTTACAGTAAAGTGCTATTCAATCCAAATTAAGGAATTGGAATTTTAATAGCTTGGTTATTATTATCTTAAGGTTACAAATTACGTTGTTCTCTCTAAGACAAAACCCATTTTGTTGGAAGCAAAGAATTTGAGTTGCATGCACATAAAAATAACCCAAGTAAGAGCTTCAATATAAGCAGTTAACAATACAAATTGCCAAATCATTAGGAATACAAAATGCTGAGAAACAAAATAGGCAGAAAGGAAATTAGTGAAAAGTTAAGAAAAAGCAGATGTGGTAAACCATTGTATAAATTAAGAGAGGACAGAAGACTGTGCACCAAACATTTCTGTAGCCTTGCTTTTTACATGGCATTTTTTTAGTAATCATATTGCTGGCTTTATTAGTTAATCTGTTTATTATTTTAAACTGCCCTTTTCAATTTCCTAGAAATGATCCTACATCACCAACACACTGTAAAGCAAAAAGACAGAAGCAGAGTATGACCTTTATTTTTCCTTAATGATCACTTCTCATCTATTGAAGTCAGCAGACAAAGTTAATAAATCTGTTACAAAGACAATTTGTAGCAAAAATTAATTCAAGTAACATAATTATTTTAAATTTTTAAATCTCTTGAGAAGTGAAAATTTTAAATGTATGAAAGATACCATCAGCCTCCTTTTAAGTTTTTATCATTTTAATATACATATTTACAGCAATGAGTACAAAGAATCCTTGTTAGCAAAGTTCTTTCTAGCTTCATGCACCATTTCCACAACAATTTCTGTGAAATGGCAGATATAATACTTTTATGTTGCCTTCAAGTGTATTTAATCTTCCTGGTTTGACTTGCTTTTTTCGTAATTTCATATGTAATTTAACCATATTGCACAACTCAGAGTAAGTTCTTACACTGACTATTTAATAGCCTTTTTATGAACCAATAATAGGCCACTACAGTAAAGAAGTCAGCACCCACACTCCCGTAATTTGAATACAAGGTGCTCTCCAAAAAAAAAAAAAAAAAAAGAATAGGAATAGTGTCTTGTCTTGTCTTGTGCGTATGTTACTTGGTAATAACTTTTCATTTTGGAGAAGCACAAAAATAAGGAATTTAAGCAATGAGAGCAATGAGTCTGAATTATCAAAATAATTACTATCAACATGTACATACACAGACTATATAAAAAAATTCACCAGTACTACGTAATTTCTGTAAATTTTCCTGGATGAACAGATTAACCTCAGAATACACTAAGCTGACTGCTTGCATCTTTTACAAGAGTGATTCAGAATGTAAGAATGAATATGATGAAAAGAAATGAAATACTGTATTTAAAGTAGTTGAATAGAGGGGAAAAAAGGACAACAATCTTAAATAATGTTGTATTTGGTTTCCTCCTTCTAGTTCAGTAATCTTTATTAAGTTGTACAGTGAAAATAGGTCCTAGCTTTAACATCTTCCTCATGCCCTATTGTGTCAACTTAGACAATAATTTCAGTAATCTTGTTTGCTGGTCATTCATTTCTTTTATCTTTTTTCTTCCCCAGTAAACTGTTCCTTGTTCATTGCTGTAGGCTCACAAACCTCATTTTGGCAGTTCCAGAATCCAAGTGCAGCACTGCAATCTTTTAGACTCCACGAACCGTGATAGGCAGCAGCACATCCAGGGCACAGCAATTCTTTTTAGCTTCTCTGGGCATAGGCCAGGTAGAAGCAGAAGGCAGCAACAGTAACTGATAGCAGTGATAAAACAACTGACAGCTGCTGGAACCAGAGGCAGCGATTCATCTGCTCTTCAAGTCTCCTATTAATCTGCAGTAAATGAGTTAGCTGCAAATAGAACAATTTCATTAAATTAGAATTACTGCACTTGAAAGGACTTGGCAAATTTGAGCTATTTTGGCAATGAGTATAATCACAATAAAGAAAAGAAAAAGCCTTCTCTCAGTGGTCTCTCAGCAATATCTTTTCTATCACTACATAAATCAGGAATTTGTTCCATTAAAGGAGCTTCAAATCTTAAGCTATGGATAACCAATATGGCCTGCATCAAGCAGGTGACATCTTTACACTCAGAAGCAAAAGATACCACTGATGCTTATTGATATGCCAGATCTGTATCCACACAAGAAGAATGAGCAAACTCCATTGAAAATTTAATGATTATTAAATTATTATCATTAAACAGAATAATTAAATCACTATCACTGATGTAGTTACTTTCAATTGCTGAGATGTTAAAGTAGTATAATATAAAAAATACCAAAAAGGTTCAGTAAAAATTCTTTTTATCTCTTGCATATTCTATCATTTTGCTGAATATTCAGCACAAAGGAATATGCAATTACCTGTATATGTAAATCTTCATTAGTTTTTGCTGGAATATTAAATGCATTGTCTTTTAATGTCAAAGAGGAGGGCTTACTACTTTCTATGACGTGACACCTGAGCCTGTAAAAAAGAAACAAGAAAACATACCCAAAATCACAAATTTATTACAACATTTTATAATTAAGAGTAAAAAATCCATCTTGAGTGGATAAAGTCCCTGCACTTTTAAAACTTAAGAGACAATAATTATAATTATACTACATTTAGTCTAGGTTTATAAAAAGTAAAGGTCAGGTTTGCATTCATCAGTAACTAACATACACAGCACACTTGCAAATAACCTCTCTCTATTGTTTCAGGGTCTTTTTTAAAAAAAACCCAAAGAAATTGCACCACTTATGCAAGGAAGCTTAAGGTCATTCACATGATGCAGATTTTATTCAAAAGGGAAGTAAGGGATAAGCACTTGAATCGAAAACAGAACAAGATTTAGGCATCAAGGCTCACAAAATACTTTTTCCACGGTAGTTTTGGCCCTAAGGGGTAAAGGCAGCTCCAAAAAAACCTACAGAAAAACCCCAGGAACAATCTAAGGCAAAAAAGCAGCCAAAACTGCAGGGAAGTTTTACTAGACATGTTCAGTGATACTACACAATGTGACTGGATGAGAGAGGAGAGCAACAGCTGGATTTAAAAAGGTGTATGGGGAAATTTATTTTTCTAGGTGACTTTTCCACCACTAAATATCGAAAATACACATATGAAGATGTGATAGATTTTACAGAAACTTTCGACAAAATTCTGATTTTCCCTAGTAGAAAGGGAACATTTTTAATATTGTCTAGAAAATAGCTTTGCATTTACTATGTCTGCTTCCCTTGACTGCTTCCTTTTAGAAAACTCAAGAAACACATTCTTATTAAAAAACCAAATCCCTTATTGTCACATGCATTTATGTTTTTTCCACTTAACTCTTAATCAGCATGAGAACAAGAAAAAAGAAGAGCATGTCCAGAATACCATTTTTATACATTAAACCCACATCCAATCAGTTAAAACAGAGCAAAAGTCTGTTTTCTGAGACAAACCACAAAAGTGAGTTTGGAGAATCCTTCATTGATTATGATTACACAAGTGCTATAAACTAGCTAAATAATAAAAGCTGAAAAACCCCCAAACCCCTGTTACCAGAAAACCATATGCTTACCTATGTTCCATCACTTTGTTCCTAGGGACTTCTTTCCAAAACTGAGCCAGTTCTGGCACACCTGCTCCAGAAGACTGGTCCATTTCTGCTGCCATTATAAGGAAACGATCCTGCAAAGAAGCTGCAAAACCTGCCCTCAAGGAAGCCAAAAAAAAAAAAAAAAAAAAAAAGCACAACAGTGTGCTTAGATAAAAGCACTGGAGGAGGATGGAAGTATTTTGCACAAAAGTGACTTAAAATGAGAGCTTGTTTATTGCAGGACACCAGACACTGACTTACTAGAAATAAAAATAAGGAAATCATTCTCCAAAGCTCAAGAATTCCAATTACAGTTTTCCCAAAATTATGTAGGTTCATTTTAACAGAATCAGTTTCATCTGAATAGCTCAAAGACAACCCAAAATTTTGTAAAGAATGTATTCTCCAGGAAATTCACCTGTCCTTGCAATGATTCAGGAAACTGATTTACTGCAGATAAACTCCCACTGTAATAATGAACCAGTGAGACAACTGCCACTCAAGACTTTTTTTGTTTTTAAGACAAGAAACAAAATGGGTTGCAGACAACAGCTGCTTATGCCTGAGTGGAGCAGTAAATCAGTACAGGCAATTACTCAAATCCTTTCTGACATCCATGTTTTTTTAACAAATTGTACCATTCATACAAGAGTCAAGCAGGCACGGGCATCAGTCAGTCCCACACACCAGCAAGCACATACAACCATCAGTGTCTAGAGCATGTCTAGTAATGCAGCTTGCCCAGATTTCTTACAAACTCTATTTTACATTTTTACTTACCACCATGAAGAGAAACTATTATATCTAATGATGTGCCAGGTTCACAGCTGCTGTTACTGGGTTTAACCCTGTATTTTTCAGGTGCAGTTGTTCTCACCTATAAACAAGAAATATGAAGGATACAGTAAGGGCATGCACAAACTACAATTGCTTCGTAACTTCTCTCATTCTGCAAAAACTAAATCCCAAAAGCTTGACTATTAGGACAAGTCTCTGAAATACACCATTTTGTAGGCATAATAAGACTCTTGCATATTCCTTTTCTTCCCTCTCAATTGTGTTTATCCTTTGTTTTCTTGCATTTGCTATTTTTCTTTTGCATACATATTTAAAACCAGCCAAAACCATGTAATAATAAATATGAAAATATGAAAACTTTAAGTTATTTTAATGTGAAGAGAATGCAAAAGATGGGAAAAACCCCAAAAAGATGCACGTAAACTCCATATTTCTGAAGCAAATATAACTACTAATTCCTTTGATGGTGACATTTGCAGATGGGTCTGCATCATTTGGGAGTATTACTAACTTGTTTCCAGCCAATATTTTAAAAGAAACATTCTAAAAAGATGACTTTTCAATGTTCAAGCCTTACTTTTTCAGGGAGTATTACTCTCCCTAAAAAACTAACCATCACTTTAGCTCTTTTTTAGTCAGTGCTACAAAGATTTGTAATACTAATTATCCCTTTTGAGGTGGTACATCATTGGCATTAATTCAGCCAGATTTCTTTGACCTGCCTCAAACATCACTACACAATAAAAAACTTAGTCTGCAAAATGGATTTAATAGCATTTCTTCCTCCTTAAAGAAAAGAAGAAAAGGTTTCACAGTTAGTAAACCAGGTTACAAATAAAACACTTACTTTAAAAGCCACCACATTTTTAGTGACATTTGTGAGAACTATCAAACATTTTTTCTCTCCAGTTTCTTTGGATCCAAAATATAGCTCTTCTGCTGGGCTAATAGGAAATTAAAAAAGAATTAGTTTCTTCAGATTATCTTTACAATAGATCATAGAAAAAACTTGACCACACCTCCAGGAAAACAAAATACTTTCCACCCTGCAGCTACAGTCAGCATAAACAGATTTTCACCAAAAAAAAAGCTATGAAATGAAAAAGCAGAAATTTTATAATGAAGTTCAGGGTTGACTCATGACAAGCAGAACTGGCTGCCTCAGCTGATTACTGCCCTTGACTTCTGTCACCTGTAACAGCAGGAACAGCCAACAGATACACAGAGTCAGCTACTGTATCTTTGGGCAGTGTGTTCAGGGAAAGCATTACTGACTTTAATTTATGCTTACATTAAGGAATATAAGGTGTCACAGGCAGAGTAATTTCCACCTCAAACATATATCCTTGTCATGGATATAGTGCACACATAAGAGAAGGCAGATATCCACAACTGGCAATCATTTCAACCATGACAGCTGAATTCACTTGTACTTATGAGTCAGTCTTCACATATTTGTGGTACCACATGCATAAATACAGCTATTGCTGTTTTTTAATATCCTTGTGCAATTAAGAGAGTCATGCATGAGATATTTAAACCACATCAAACTAACACAACTTGTTTCGGATAAGCACTCAAATGAACACTAGTAGGTCAAAGGCATGCTCATATAATACAGGTTGAAAGGAAACTTGAGTAGCAAGTGAAGAACTTCTCTTTTATAAGTCACATGAGGAGCACGCAAAGAACTGCCGTTCTACTCCATACTTCTGGACTGCATAGTCTTTCTCAAAGCGTGATTTCTTTTTTTTCCCCATGTCCTCTTTTTGAAATGCCAGTTTCATGTTAGTTTGACCTCCTCCCCAAAAGACTTCCTTTTATGGTACCAATCCTTCCTTCTTTCCCCACTTAAACTAGTGTATGAGCTGAGAAGAAAAGCCCTTGGTGCTGTATGTAGGCAAAGCGTGAACGCCCATGCCGGAAGCAGATTCCAGTGGTGACTGTGATGTAGGGCTGCTGATGTTTTACAATGCTTTAGTCAGTCCACATGACAAGACTACTACTTCTTTTGTGGTGGGGAAAAGGAAGTGTGCCAAATAAGATAGAAACCAAAAAACTGATGGGTTTAAAATAGCTTCATCAGGTAATCCTCTCCTCCTCTCAATATTCTTTCATTTTCAAATTGTCAATTTAAGCAACCAGAGCTAAGGAAGGGAAGGATTGTAGCTACAACATAGTTTAGCTATCTTAATACTGTACTACTGCAGCAGTGTTTAACAGCAATTGCAAGATGAACCATAAATGAAACAAGATAACATTTATCAGCCTCAAAGCAAGCCACAAACATGATCAAGGGAGGAATATCCTGTCAGAGCCTGATCTTTCTTGTTCTACCAACTATGGCCATTGAGCAAAGAAAAAAAATGCTTGGGGCCACAGCTGTATGGCTCCTGTCTGTGAAATCAAGTTCCACAGCACTGGGGGTAGGTGGCATGTAGCTATTAGGAGGCTGGATTGTTTAAACAAACACCCAAGCTTTTTAATTTTTACAGATTCAGGAATTTCTTTACTCTGATGTGTGTGACATAACCAGCTTGTACTAGAAATTCTCCTACCACAACACACTATGAGCTGCTCTTCCAGCAGATGGTGCAAGGAAACTGCTGCTTTTTGTCTGACCAAAGAAATTAATTTATTGAGGGGGAAAGTCAGAGGCAGCCTTTCATTGTAAGGTATACAAGGCAAATACAATTGTGGTCTAAATGAGGGAGGAAGCTGATGCATGAATATGACTAAATATACAAGAAACAGAAGAGCACAAGGAGCCAGCTTTGGTTCATGATTTTATGGTGCCAGAGCTGCAGTGCCTCAACTGCATGCTCAGGCTCTAGGCTGCTCCCTTCACAGGGCAAAGCTGGGAGATGAGCAAGGATGCAAGTTAATCATGGTGGCAGAGCTTAGGGTCTCTGTGATAGGTGCCTACAACTGGTTATGAATGGTACTACTGGTTCAATCACCTTCAGTTCAATGTCCTGAGAATCAGTGGAAGAAAATGAAAACTAGTTCTAGCTTCTACAGAGGGAAAGCATTAATGAAGAGCAACAGCTGCACTCAGGATTTTACTTTAAAAACAAAACAAACAAACAGCAAGTACAATGGAGACACCAGTATTTTATTTTCCACTGACAGCAAGACTACAAATATTAACACCTCTTTACTTGACTAAGTTTACTCTTCCATGTGTTGCAGTCCATATAAGTTACCTCTATTCAATGACAGCTTGAAGTATTTTAAGAGGAAAAAAAGGAAGTTTCTGAGGGTGTCAGAGGTGTTTCTGCTTGTTTGGATTTTTTTTATTGCCTACTTATGTTGTGTGCCCCTTTTTAATTTAGAAGTAGTTAGAAAAACACATCTAGCATTTGTGATTGTCACAGAAAACGTTTAACATTCTTTTATGATCACACTTCCACAGTCTATGCCTTTGTCTTGCCATACAAGAAACTAAGGCTATACAGCAGAGGTTTTTAATTTCAGAATTAGGAAAAATTTACACATACAAAATATATTTATTCTAATGAGCATGTCATTATTCAAATTCAAATTCATTACAGCACTTAAAAAGTTACCTAAAAATTAGATATTTTCTTCATTCATCTAATAGCAAACTGAAAGTGAAAGTAAAAGTTAACATCTAAATCAAATTCTAAACAAGCATCTTAACCTAAAAGGCAGTGAAAAGAAAAAGTGATATTGGCTAATTGATTTCTTTATTCTAGTTTAGAGACAAAAATAACTGCAAGATGTAGCATCTTGGATGACAAAACCTTCTGGGTAGATATTTCATTATAGAGCCCTTTGCACACAAAATAAATTGGACCCATTCAGTTCAAGATAGAAACTATTATTGTAGACATTTATACCATCATAAGCCAAAAAAATTCAAGTAAGATTTGACAGTGAAAACTGTCTTGAAAAAACACTGGTTTTTCTTGACCCCATGAAATCAATGTCAAAGCACTGCTCTGATTATAGATAGAAGAGGACAGGCTTAACTTAGTCAGATGGTTTCTCAATATAAACAAAACACTTGTACAATTCTATGAAATATACACCTACTTGTACAGAAAACTTGTAAAACCAGAAAGACCCTTTAGCTTTGTAAAAATCCTTCTTAAAAAGTTGTTTATAATTTGTTTTCCTCAAACAGCCTGAAAAAAGTTTATTTTGAAAACCAACTACTTCAGTATTTAAGTGTCCAAGGCACATTGTAAAATGAAAATTAAAGAAAATTATTATTACCTGATATGTAATAAAGGTCCTTTAAAAGTGGTTAATGCTTTCTTTGCATTTTTTGGTTTGACCTCTGTTTTGTCAGTTTCCTCTGATTTGGAAATTTGTTCTATAGAATTCATCTGAGTAAAAATGATAGTTATAATGATTAACTAAAAACCTGGATTACATGTTACAGAATCATGCAGGTATTTCAAAAAGTATGATGAGGCTTATTTCAACAGTTTACATGTTACAGATCAAATTTTATATATATTCATTCCCTGAAGGTGCTTGAAAAGTCCACTGAATAAAATGATTTTCTATAGAAGTTTTGTAACACATTAAGCATGTATGAAACAAAACTGATTTTTTTTTTCCATGTATTTTCCTGCTGCTCAGGTCAGGTTTTGAAAACTCCAGACACACAAAGTTATAGCACTTCAAACATCTAAGATTACAAAGCACTGGTACTATTCATCCATTGCAAATTAAAATTAAAACAGATGCCCCAATAAAATCACTGTTACCACTGTAACAAGAAACACAGTACCAATTCCACACTTCATTGCATTCCAGGGTAGCTAAACATATCTTCATTGCTCTTAGATGAAACTCTGAAGTACTGCAGAACGTTAAAGAAATAGTGCTGATTGAACTGGTGCTTTCAAAACTGCAGGTACATCTTAGGTTCTGAGGGCTTTCTTCTACAACATTAGGAAAATACATGCAAAACAGGGCAGGTGCTGGGGGAGTACAGAAGACTGAAAAAATTAGTGACATCATGATTCCATTTCAGCTGGCGGAGGATTTTGCTTAGCCTCCTTTTTAGTCCACTTTTAATACAGACAAAAGACATGAAGAGAATTCAGTTCATGCAAGTTTGAAGTATGGGAGTGAAAGGAATACAAAACTTTATATGACATATAGGCTGTATAAAAAGAACCCACATCGCAACTTTTTTTCTAATTATGTAAAAGGGGTAGAAAAAGGTTAGTGTGCAAATACACTGCACTAGTTATATGTTAGGCTTTTGTTCTACATAAACTACCAGAAAAAGTATTACTATAGAACGCAAAAGTGGAAGCACCTACAAGACAGGCACTTACAAACCAAGTTTACCACTCATGTTTCCCTGCACTGAAAAAAAATTGAGTAGCACCTTGTTTACAGTGAATAAAAGTGAAAACGATTATATGCCCTATGGTATGTCAAGAGTAAAAAAGTTTAAAAAATCTAAAATACCTTAAATAGAAAGCAAAGATGCCCAAGCAAATTAAAAGTCAACAAACACTGAGGCTTATTAAGCACCAAAGGCAACTCACATTGGGCAGAAATTCTCCATGTTTCTGTATATGAGAATCATAGCTTGCAAAATGTGCCCCAAGCAAAACAAGCTACTGAGTCTAACCATGCTTATGTAATGCTTCCTTTTGACCTTAAGGTCAGTGAAATTCTTTTTTTTTTTTTTTTTTTTAAAGCTGGCCAAGTTGCACATAACAGCTGGACTACTTAGTGAGCTGCACATTTCAAATTATTCTGACAAACCTGAACCATAAATGTAATTGTATTCTACTCCATTAAATGGAAGTTTTGCAAGTAATACTCCAAAATTAATGATGGTAATAAAGTTGTGAATTTCAATCTTTTTTCTACTGTTTTCAAGAGCAATATCCCCACTTAGTATCGCTGCTTCTTCCTAAATATCACTTCATACGAAGTTGTGTAAAACAGTGTCTTTATTTCTGGATAAACAACACAGGGGAAGATTACGTTGCAAAACATGATTGATGGAGTAGGAATTCAATTTCTCCTGAGAATAAATGAAAACATTTATATGTTGAGATTTTATCAATAATTTAAGAAAACAAATTAACATCCAGTAGTGCATAAATATTTAACTTAATATCTTTTCACATACATACTGATTTAAGCATCAGAGAAAACTAGATCTATTTCAAAATGGACACCACTAGATATCTCAAAAGACTACCTTTGAAAAAAAAAATACAGAAACCTTTTTAATTTTACTGTACAATTCACAATATTCCAAGAGATAGACTAAATACTTGGTGCATATTTTATGCATTCTGGAGCATAAAACTTGTCTTAACAGACCAAGAGTCAAGGTTGAAATCGCTACTAAAATTTTTCAGTTTTCCTGTGTTCTTTTGCTAAATTAGAAGACAGAAAAACGTCTAAAAAAATACAATAAAAAGCCTTTTGTCCAATTTTTTAAGCATCTAGCTAGTCTTGCCTAAATCTTCACTTAGATACCTTTTTCTGGTTAAGGTTTTGTGCTTCATTCAGCTCCCCAGCCTCCTTGGTGTCTGCATCTATCTCTTCTTTACTTTCATGCTCATCTTCACTTGTAATGGGCCCATTTTCACATAAAGGAGTTTGAAAATCATCATCGACCAATGGAGGATAACTGTACTTGAAAGAATCCTGAAAAATAAGGAGATTTTAAAAAGATGAGTTATTTGAGAGGATTAGAAGTGCCGTCTCCAGGGTTTTTTTAAATGGAAATACCGTCATAGTTTCTTGTTTCACATTACTTTTATGTTTCATTTATCCATTTCAAGTTGCACCCCTGCACAGAAAGCTGACACCAATAGTTTCTATTTTATCATCAATAGACAAATCCAATAAAGCCAGTAAACTGTAACTTTTATTTATATTCACAGCAGAACTGCAGGAGCTGGTCTATCAAGGATCAGCATTCAGAGTCTTCCTGCTGAAGTTCTCTTCTTAATTCTCAAAAATGTGGTTTAAAACTTATGACAGCTATTTCTAAAAATATTTCAAAAGTGATGAAAAGCATCAGTTGTTCCTTGTATGTTACTTTCATAATGACCAGTTTTAAAAAAGCAAATAAACTCCAAAACCATAAAACAACCCCAAATAATCCCTTAACATAATGGGTGGACTTTCAGCATATCCTGCAACTTAGACCTCTAGTCTTTGGAATGCCAAATCAATTTAAAGACTATATTTAAGACATCTGAGTAATGCAGCAGCAGAATACTTAAGTTCTCAATAACTCTGCAATAAAAGTTACTTATCCATTGGAAGATCAGTACAAACCAATTTTTGCCAACTAGAAATTCTCTTAACATTCTCCAAATCATTTTAGTACATGTAATGTTAGAGGCAGTGTTTGCATGGGGATCTCTGTTCCTACTGCATTTTCAAGCAGTTTTAAGCATCAAGTAAACTGAAGTAGTTTGTCAGCTTTTCCAATGGAGGAAAATAACACAGCTCTGACTTCTGTGAGGCAGAATGGAGCAATGCCCCTGCTTCCCAAATGATGCCTCCCTCAGCAGGGAGCTACAAAAAGGTGTTTCAAGAGAGCTCTCCATAAGCAAGTACATTTTCTCAAAACAAGAAATAATGTAAGATTTAGAAAGATTAAAAGGGAAAAGTCTTAGATGGACCCATTCAAAGAAACCACAAACAAAACAGCATCTTCCTGCTCATCTATAATCAAGGTCTAAATCTCATCTACTCTTCAGGCTGTAGCAACAAATACCTCTAGGTGAATGAAACAGGTATTCCCCAGCTCAAACAATATCTTATTAAGGGCCTGAAGGACAAGTTTTTAAGTATCAGTCGCTGACTAAATCACTATTAGAAGACTCCAGTCTGCTAGAAATATTACAGTAGTCTTACAGAACACTGACACCCACACTTGACAGAAATATCCAGCTTACCCTTATCCAAACCAACAAAGCCTTGTCACTTCCTTCTGGCACAGGATGAAGGGCATATAACAGTGACCTTAATAGAGGGAAATTAATTTTGCTGCACCCTTTACCTGAGCTTGTAAATCCATGCTGCTTGATAGCTTCAAGAGCTGAACAGAATCTCATCACTGGGACAACTCAAAGTCCCACACTTCATAGTCACAGAGCCTAAGTTTCAGTGGCATGGGTATAACTCCTATCAGTGTGAAAACCTCGGCCAGGTAAACAAGACATTTATTCAATGCCTGATATACCATTCTATAGACTTATGGCTCTTTTTTACAGCAGATCTAGAGAATTCAAAGTACTATTTTTGGCAGTTTCTGTAGAGGTGACTTAATCATAGTAGTGATATTTTCTAAGATTACATGTACCCAGTGTCCATGAAATCATATGCAAGCTTAGACATGTCTTAACTTCAGGCCACTAATCTATATAAGGTACTTCCAAGAAAACCTCCAGGCTACCAATTTAGATATCCAGGTGAAGAGCACAGCAGTTGCACACATTGATCAGTATTGGCACAAGTTGAGAGAATCTTGGTCAATTCATCCTTGTGAAATCCATCCTCTGACAAAGACTGGGCAAAGCAACAAATCAAAATCCAACTGTGTGTACATATCTTGCATAAAAATGTACACAGTACGCACATCAGTTTTGCAGAAAATATTACTGAAGAGACAACAAGTCTCCCTGCTCAGTCAGAAATGTGTATGCCTCAAGCACTGGACTGTTCCAACTGCTAGAAAAGGGCAGAATGTGCAATACAATAGATAGGAAAGTCAGAAAACACTGAGTTAATATACATTTATTACTAAATGAAAAATATTACCAAGTGCCTCTTGAGCACCTAACCCTAATTTTCCAGGCTGGCTAGCATTAGCTAGCTCCTAGATCTGCCTTGGGCAATTTTGACAAGCTCTCCAAAATAAACCTGCTATAAAGAAAGTTACCTCTATGCACTACAGACAAGAAGAACTCAAAGGCACATATGTGGTATGCAGCATGTATGGATCAGCAATATGGTAATAGCCATAGGCAACAGACTGATGAGGACTTGAATGGAACTTAGACCAAATTCATATCCCAAAGTCCTGCAAATCCCAAGTTTCTGTTTTCCATAATTAGTTCTAATGCTTTTGGTACTCTGGAGACACCTTTGCCCACTAGCTGTCTAAAATCAAGCATGTAATATTCCTCCTTTCACAGCTGGCTGACAGTCAATCAAAGGATTTTAAAGCTTTGGAAAGTTTCTGATTCATCATTTGAATGACCCCGAGACAGACTTAAAGCATGCTTAAAGGTACCTTTACTGAGACATTGAAGCTTGGAGGCTTCCAACAGAGACAAAGAGCAGTTCCCTTAGTTAAGCAAAGAAATCACTGACTCCAAGTTCAACATTAATTCTATGGATTTTTTTTGGTTGCTTCCAGAACTAGTCTCTAGCATTCCTCTGGAATAAAAGAACATAAATGCAGTGGAATCCAGGTATCTCCCCAAATTAACCTGCCAAATGATCTGCTCCACTGTTTACATCTGACAAGACCTGGCTCTTGAAAGTTGGATCCTAGTAGGGGACACAGCAAAGGATGCACAGATATGCTGTGCTCTCCACTGGCATGCTTCTTGCAAATATGAAGATCTGTAACTAAACATGTGGAAATCAAAGATGACGGAGAGAGAATTGGAAGGAGACAAAAAAAAAAAAGTCTCTCACAAACAAAACCAAACACTTGAGAAAAAAATGGAAGGAATCAATCTGTCCAAGTCAGATACTGCATTTAAAAAAAAACAGGCCTGACAATACTAATAATGGTGAATTGTACTCTAGCCAGCTGCCTCAAGAGAAGCCAAGGTTAATCACATCAAGAAAAGTTAAATCCTGAGAAAGGGCATTAAGTTGTCTGGTCAGTGAAGAACTCCCTGCTACCAGAGTTGCAAAGATCCTACTGTATACTCTGAAAATATCTTGGGAAGAAAGATTCAGAGCACAATTTTGGATTCATGGTATTTGCTAACAAGTCTTCAAAATTATGACAGTTCAGAGGCTAAAAGCTCAAAACATCCATCAAGTGAAATTCTGTAGTTAGACAAAGCATGTGCTGGTTCAAAATACAGGGCTCTTAATATGCAGAGATAAAGCTGTTTTTCTGAAATTGCCAAAACCTCTGGAGTCCTTGTCAGGAAAGTTTACTACTGTTGCACTACTTTATTTCTGCCAATGCAACTTTTTACTCCAGACAAATGATTTAAATAAGCTGCATCCATGATTCTGAAACTTGTTAATGCTCTCAGACCATGGGCAACACAGAGCCAGCTTGATCAACAATCACTAACCAGCAATGAGACCTTTTAGGCCCAAGGCAGGATTAAACATAACTCTTATGATTGTGTGTTCCATCAGATGCTTCAGGAGGATATTTAGCAAAACCTCAAGTTCTTTCTTTAAAGACATAATGAACTATTAGGTAAGATAGCCTAAAAAGCAGATGGGAGATACTCAGCTTTAATGAGGAAAAAACTTGTCCCTCTATTGCAAGAATAGAACAATACCACAGGAGCCAGGCCCAGAACCACTGCTAAACAACATTTAAGCCACTTCAGACATCATCAGTCCTTCTTCCCTCAATACCCACTCCTACTGTGCAGCAATTTCAGCTTTCTTCCACATGAGTAAGTTCTTATATGAGACTGGGAGCCAGGCCAGCAATTTTCCATGAAGAAAAAGGGTATCTTTCCTTCAAGAGTCACACGCACTTTTTAAAGGCTGCTAATCTCAGTCCAATGAAAATCAAGGCAACATTTTTTTATATTCCCCAAACAAGTTTCTTATGTTCTGGCCACAATAACACTGCCCTGAATTAATATACAAAGGAACATGGTCTCCCCTGCTATGGCTGAAACATAATCCTCCTTTTTCTCCATATTTTAACTGACATTATGTCAAAAGTACTTCAGAAAAGAAAAGGTGGAAAAAGATCAATGAAAAGTAACTCCCTTGCTCTGGGCTTATTCTACTACCAAAACTGGCCTATTAACATTTTAAAGCATAGTTTTTCTGTGAATTTATTTTAAAGATTATGCAATACTGATCTGGAAGCCTAGTGAAAAGTGAAACCTGTTGTGCAAGATGCTTGTGCTGTTCCACTCTTTAGATTGCACTAGAACTGGATTCTAGTTCTGTTAAACTGATGCTGCTTGTAGCACTTTGGAACTCTACTACGCTCTTTGAAAAGATTCTTCTACATCCATGTCTCAAAATGCAGCCCTAGAGACAACAAAGGAAAAATAGCTACAATATAACTGTCCTTAGTGAATCATAGCTTTGGGGCAGGACTAGGACTCTCAGAGGACCAGGACACCTATTTTGTGTTCATAGAACTTGTTTCATAAACAAACACCATCTCTAATTCATCAGGGAGGAAAAAATACAAGGGACAATGACACTCAGATCATTTTTCTTGAAGGTCTGAAAAACTAAGTGGTCTTCAGTGACTTATAAAGGGATGAATGATTCAGAAAAAATTGTTCTGTAGTTAAGAATGTACTTAAGAATGCAGATACCAAATTCTCATGAAGTGAACCTATTTTATATTATCGTGATTTTGAAATTATCATTGGCAAAGCAATTTCAAGAAATCTCCCATCTGTGAAGAGCCAACCCTCAACCCTACATATGGAATTTATATAGGTGTCTCAATCTATCACAACATGAATGTGAAATTTCATACTTACAGTTCCACCCATGTGAGGTGGCAGATACTCTCCACTGATGTATTCCTGCACATCACTCTTATTTGTGAACTTCAACATGCTTATTGCATCTGGGCCAAGCCAACTCTTCACGATTTTAAAAGCAGCTTTTAAAAAACAAAACACCAGGTATACATGAGTTACCAGAAGTTTTTTTTTATTTTGCTTTTGTAGGTTTTTTTCAGTGTATTGGTAAAACTTACATAGCACAAGTGAGTTACATCCCTCAAGATATTGCAGAACCTGCTCTGAAGTATCTAATTAGAATGAGCAATGCAAGGGAAAAAGGTATTTACAGAGAAAATGGAAAGAGTATCTTTGATTTAATAACTGACAACTGTTATCTTGGAATTTAGCCCTTGAAGTATTGAGGGGGTAAAACCAATTATGCTTCCAAATCTGAGTGAGAGATGTTGGGAAAGATACATATGCACTCTTCCTTGCTGAAATGTTTTGCTGATTTAAAGGATATTTGTTTAGATCTATGAAGCATTTACAAAGACCACTGTTATTTCAGTGATAAGAAAACATGAATATGCAGGAAAATATAAAGCCAACATAAAAATATGTATTCATATGGCAACAATAGAAGAACAGCATTTTTATTCTGTACATTAAAGTTACAGATAAATTATTGAACTACCCATATCAGAACAAATGTAACCACATCAGCATCCAGTGTCAGGCATCTATCTTAAACTGTGTTTTCTAGTTTTGGGCTGGTTAAAAAGTCACCATCGCTGCTAATGATAGGATTCCTGAAAGGATTCCAGATAGAAGCATTCAAGGAATAGACTACTTATCAAGGTCTCCTAACCTTTGAACACAACAGGATGAATACAGACTTCATGTACGGTATAATCCAAAATATAATAATAGAAATAAAAATAAATAGTATGCAACCTTTAAAGTGGCATATTTAAAGATGCATGTTTAACAAACTCCATTATTCATCTGTATCTACACAGACTAGAAAATTGCTTCTTTTTTGACCGCTAAATTTTAAAAGTTATCACAACCCAAAAAAAGAAAGAAAACAAACAAACCAAAAAAAAAAACCAAAAACAAAACAAAACAAACAACCCAAACAACTTACCATTCATTATCCATGGCATTTCAAATATTACTATCTTTGCTGAAAAGAAAACAAAAATCTGAATACCAAGTGCTAGGTATTTCTCCATTTAAGAGCAAGTACAGCAATAACATTCATGTATTAAGTAAATATTCACTTTTACAAACTTCCACGTTCACCTCCCTGTAAAAGCAATTTTGTACAAACTTATTGCTATTTAGAAACACTAGCTGCTTGCTCGGAAAACAAGTAATAAAATTCCAAGTTATACATTGTTTATGTACTTCCTGGGATATTACTTTTCTGATATATTGTTACTAATAACTCATCTCACAAATAAAGCAAAGAAAGGCAAGATCTCAACCTGATCAAGTAAAACAGCTACTGAACAGAAGAAAGTTTAACAAGTATATTCAGCATCCCCTACTTCACAAAGAAACAAATAACAGTAAGTCTTTGTATACCTATTTTCCCAAATATTCTTCATTTAACCATAGGAGTTTGAAAATACTTAAGTGTCCCAATTTTTTTCTCCCCGAATGTCAAAGTAAAAAAAAAAAAAACACACAAAAAACCAATGGTGCACTTGCCTTTAAGTTTGATATTTGATCAAAGCTTTGAACTTTGATCAGCAAGCCCAAAACTAATATTCAGAGTTTAAGCAGTTGCTGTATGGAATCTCAACATTCACAGACATTTTCACCTAAAATCTACAACATATTTAAGATGAGCTAGCATAAACTATGCAGTATTTGCCTATGCATAAAAAATTAGCAGGCAAGTATGCAGGGTTTTTTAAGTGTGCACACAAAAATGTCTTTTCAGAATAAATAATTTTCAGAATAAACCGTTTTCATTTTCAGAATAAACCATTGCTCCCCAAAAATTTTTAGAGCCTTTCATTCTTTGACCCCTGAAGACTCCTAAAGGATACAAACTGTCATGAAAGTTTGTAAAGCTTCTACCCAAGTAACAAGTAGCAAAGGAAAACAGATCAAGTCCTTTCCATGATACGCTTATAATAGTTCTTGCTATGTATAAACACAGTAAGAACTATTACTTAGTAATAGTAATAAACATTATTACTCCACAAAAAGACAGCTGATTTTTGATGAAAGTAAACTTTATTCACAAAACAAAGTTGTACTGATTAAAGGACAAGAATATCTTAACTCAGTAACATTGACATGTTTTGTGAAGTTACCCCAGAAAACACATGAATAAAACCCCTTTATCTTCCCCATCTCCTATCATATTATGAAATACTCGTTTCACAAGTCTACAATGCTTAATATTTAATATGCAATACTTACTGAGGAAGTTTGGGTAATAATCTGTAAAGCAGTTGACAATAAACCGAACAAAATCCAAGTCCTAAATAAATAAATAAAAAACCACAGCATAAATGCAAAGCAAGCCAAAACATTAAAAAATACAGGCATAGTTAAGGCATTGAATGAAAAGCACAAGATACATATATTGTACTCAACTATGTTCAAATTTTACATATGCAGCAAATATCCCCAAAACACAATGCAAGGCTTTTTCCTCCATTAAACTACTGCAGGATTGTGGTCACACTTCCCCTTATAATCTAAGAAAGAAGTCAACAGACCTCTGATCAGTGCAATTACTAAGATATCCAAACTACTGCAGAGTATCAACAGGATTTAAGATGTGCAGGAAAAATAGAGGAAAAATAAACCTTTAGCACTAGAGAAGCTCGACAGATGAAAGAGTATTCAACACACTGAAATTTCCCTTCAATAATTATCCTACATACTGTTCAATATACTACTGCACTCAAGTGTTTTATTTCCAAAGGGAAAAAAAAAATAGGTTTTCCTTTGAAGAGAACTGCTGGGTTTAGTATTAGCAGGTGGCATGCAGAGAAACAGTGGGTAGAGACACCACTCAAAAGAGCTGCTTCTGTAACACCCATTCTCAGGATGCCTCTATCCAATGAGCAACTGTGCAGAAATAGCTCAGTCAGTCTTTGCAAAATCCAGGTATAATAGATCTGGCTAAGCAGTAAAGGGCAAGGAAGGCTTTTCACAAAACAGGAATAGAAATAAAGTAAGAGGTACTTACCATAGTAAGGTACTGAGGTGGGAAGCCTGCTGTGAGTACTTTCCCCAGGCCTTGTAACAGAAGTGACCACTACTACTACTACTTTTAGAAATAGAGCATTTCTGGCTGAGGATCTATCATAACAGTAAGAATGGGGAAGGGGCTCCAGGAGTGATGTAAACACACAACAAAACATTTGTGGACAGAGTGAAAAACCTCCCCCCCAAAAAACATTGTGTAAGACGACTACCCACAACCAGAAAGCTTTTTAAGTGGCTTCAGCAACTAGAAACTAACTGAAAGCTTGACATCTTTACAGGCAGAAAGGGGCCTCTAATAGAAGCATTTATCTCAAATGTCTGCTTCTTGTACCAAATGCAGTATCTTTCATTTAACAGCACAAACACAGTGATAGATTAGAACTACTAGAATCTCCATTAACCAGGATGCTGCTCTCTATTCTGCTGCCTATCCAAAAGCAGCACTATCAGATAGCAGAAAGACAGAGCCATTATTTTGATGAAAGTCTGGAATTAGAAGTGCAGATTTCACAGACCATTCAATAACTGCACCTATTCCAGTTACCTGAACTGGTGCAACAAGCCATGATCTATCAGAATTATGTCCTGCATACCGGTGGTAAAAGCGATACAGTAGATTTCCCCAGAAACAGAACAAACAAATGAGGCATGCTCTGGAAAACAACCCAGAGATCCAAGTTCTTTTTCTTTTACGAGAGATTTATCAATTACTCCACATGGCTACAAACAGCCATTAAAAAAATCTTCCTGTTCTGTGAGAAACATACAGCAAGACTGTACAATGGGACAGTTACAGACACCACTTGCTGTGATTTTGTCTCTGGGAGTCTCAAAGACATGGGAAAAAAGCTGCTTCAGGATATAACCCATAAAACCCAAATCAAATTAGTCTTTCACATCAAGGAAATTTATCAAAATCCTTTACTCCTGTTATATAAAACTGTGGTTCCAGTACTATCTTTAGTAGCATGAACAGCAGATCTCACTGTACAGGTAAGAGCACCAACCTTACAAAACAGAATCACACCAAATTTATTTGTCAAATTACCTCCTCATAAGCTGGTGGCCCTGCACTGCATAGCTGCAAGGTCCCAATGCAACATTAATCATCTTGTCTATGCTAGATATAAACAAGATTTTGGAGTTGGGTTTGGGGGTGGGTTTTTTTGCTTACATAAATTCTTGCCATACCACCACCACCAGACGAAAAAAGCACAAAGATACAAGTTTCAGCCATTCCTGTAATAACAGGACTGCATGGCACTCAGTAAGAAAAGTGTGATTATTCTATAGAAATACATTTTGTTTTTTAACCTATAGACAACCTGTGAGATTTTTAGTTATTAGATTAAATCAATAAATATACACTGATTGGCAAGATCTCAACCTGGCAATCTAAACCAGCTCATCCATCAAACTAAAAGCAAGTTTCCAGCATGTTGCAGAAGTCAAAGTTTAATATGTAACAAAAGATTTTGGTAACTGCTCATGCCATGGGAAAAAACTCTACCGTATCACTGATCTCAATGACTGTTATTTATGTGTCAAGGACTGTACAGTGACACCCTTTTTTTTCTGGGAACACAGGTTAAATAATTCCAAAAGCAATTAAGACAAGACAGTAAAAATACTTACTATCTGACTGATTCCAGTTTCAGCCATGTCAAATACCACCGTCAAGGGCTTTCCGTGATCTCTCTTGGCATAATGTTCTAACCAAAAAGCAACCAGTTTCTTTTTGTCAAGTTGCTGCTTAGGATCTCTTGTATGATGTTTCACTTTGAACCAAACTTGGAAAAAAACACAGACAAAAGTCAAAACAATGATCCAAGCTAACAAAAAACATCATGAAAATAACTATAGAGGATACATTAAAATACCTCTGAGTTTTTATTTTACATTTGGCCTGATTCTGTATCCACTGAACAGCCAGAAAAACAACAGCACACCTCTTCACATACAGTAAAAAAAGTGTATTAGAAAAGTTGGGTAACTTTTTAAAAATTGAAAATCCAAAGAATTACACTCCAGAAGAAACATTAAAATGAAAAGTCACTTCTTGTGTACTTAAGGACTACTCACCTAGATTACCATTTCATAATTTAAATCACTGGTCTTCAGATAATATTATGTATAGCACATATTCTAAATACTGCTGTAAAATTGTTTCCTTTTCTGTTTACATTTCTTACAGCACTGCAGTTGATGTATTTTGAAAATCTATTTATACAAACATTAAGAATTAGATAAAAAGCAACAGATCTTTGTAAAATAGAATGAAAAATTCCCGGAAGTGACCAACATTGTATTAATGAAAGGCTAGTATATATTCTTCTGCAATTAAAAAAATTGGGTCATACAGAGACACATTTTTCCATTAAAAAAACCCAAAAACCCACAGGCACAATTCAAAATAAAAGACTTTATGAAAATGTCTGAAACCAAGTTACTAATTATACAGTAAGTGAGAAAAGAAATATTCAGGGCAGTAATGTGAAGAGTAGCTTTCATTTTCACTACCTTTACAGTATCAAAGTTAGACAAGCCTGAACATAACTTTAGATACGCTCAATATTCTTCTCTCTGAAACTTCAAAAGTTGAAGTAAAAACAGTATTTCTTCTCCATGTCTTTTACTTCCACTTGCAAAACTAAAGTAAAAAGTGATTTGTTTCATGTAAAGAAACAAATGTTTTTACATATAGCATGTTAGCTGGACTGTATTTCAAGATTAAGAAAGCCCTATTGAAACACAGAACACACATTAAACTATGATATTCTTGTTTAAGAGAGTGATCCCATCACCAAGCCTGTCTGAGAGTCAGGCCCATGGTGTGATTCTGAAGCTGCCCTGTGCAGGGTCAGGAGTTGCTGGACTACATCATCCTGCTGGCTCCCTTACAATTCAGTGCATTCTATGATAAATTAAAAACTTTATTACCCAATTACTTTTTAAGTAAGAACAGTAGCTCATCTATACCTCTGTCTGTTCTTAAAATGCTGATTTTTCAAGATGATAAAATGCTGGAAACAAAATAATGATCAAAGACTGAAAATAGTTTATTCTGTATTACTTACATAACTTATAGCCCTCTTTATCATATCCATGCAGAAAGAGAGCACCAATTTCAAATAACCATTTTGGAAGGACAGATTCTGACAAGTCTGCAAAACCAAATGAAATATTATTTCAGTAATCATATTAATAATCACAACTTACAGAAGTCACTAAAAATGCAAAAGTCTAGCAAAAAAAAAACCAACAACCCAAAAACATCCTCATAAGCCACTTTCCACGGTGTATATTAAACTCATGCAAATACTGAGATAATTTCAAATCTTTACTATCTTCTTCCCATGCTATACAGTAGGGTCTATTTATGAACTACGAATATTCGAAAAACATCTACATAAGAAAATGCTGCAAATGTTTATTTTTTCATATTTGAAGCCTCCCAGCATGCTCCATTATTTAATTCAGTGTGAAGTCCTGTAGATAGAGTTCACCTTCAAAATATTTTCACAGCACAAAAATGAGATCTCTTTTATTTGATGTACCAGACAAGTGTTATTACAATGAACAAGAGAGCCCTGTTTGTTGTGGGATTTTTTGTTATTAGCCTTTTTTTTTGGGATTCCATGATGCAAAGAGACAAAACAACAAATAGCTGCCTGCCTGCCTTCCTTCCTCTAAAACACCCTTTCAATAGACATACGTAACAACAACAAAACTGACACTACTGGTCAACATAAAAAGCAATACTTTTTCTCTTTTTTTCCTGCTTTGAAACTTTTTCCTCAGCTTTCTGTGTTCTTGCAAACCTTTAAGAAGTTCTTAATGAAACTGTGTATAGAGGTCAGTGGTAGTTCAACAGGAAAGCAACACACACCTTCAAAATCATTGTATAACATAGCTTACCATTAACTGTGTATTCTTTCCTCCACTGAAAGCTTTCATCAATCATCTTTAAAGTATCGTCCACAACATCATGACGCCAAATCAAGTAGTTTTCAACCCATTTATCATCTTGCTGAAGTCTTTCCACATCTCTAGAATCATATTTATCTGATTTATCTACAAAATAAATAAGTTAGTGTCTATAGCATTTGCTACAAAAACGTGAAGAGAACTGTCAAGTGGATGTCTATAAGCATCTACCTGGTACATAGGATTTCTCCTGCAGTTTCAAATTTAAGGAAACAAAGCACAGCATGATAAATTAATGTAAACCATCCTTCTGCTGCAATGATGTTTAGGGACACTACAAGATTACCCTCACTAGAAAAATCCTTATGCAAAGGAAAAAACGAGGTGCATTTGGGACTGGTGTAACTTTCCTAAAACCAGTCTTCTGTAATTAACATGAATTAGTATATAGTATTAGAATCTGTGTACTGATGAATATATACATTAAACATCACAAGTACATGCTTAAGTTCTCGAACTTATAGGAATTGGCATGTTAGACCATAAAATGACTGACATATGAAATTCATGGGTTTGGCATGCACTACACATAATCACATTAAACAAAATTGTTTGCTAAAAAAAAAAAATACAAGTTTACGCTTGTTATACTTGTTATAAATTGTTACCCTACTCAATAAAAACTACATGCAACTCTAGAGTAGCACAAAAGCCCCCAAGGCTTCTTGTACTTTCTTGTATCCCATTAGCAACATGATAACAGGCTTACATGCTTTTAGAAGTACTTCAGATGAAACAAGACTTGCTGCTGCTCTGGGTTTTTTTTTTTATTTTGAAACAGGAAAGTGAAACAAATGCTAAATCGACCTACTTCTACTGCAGATATGCTTAAACAAAAGCTCAGTTTTTAGATCAGTGATCTTCTATCTGAACAACTAGTAAAAATAGAATGTAAATCAAGAACAGAAACAAGCTTCTGAAAGCCACAGACACTGATACACATCTCTGCTAACTACTAAAAGAACATAAGCACTTAAGTTATTCACCTAAATTCATGATTACCATAGAAAAATTAAGACTGTTAATAAAAGATATTTAATTTTCACATACTGGAAAAACTATTCCTCTATCAATAGCAATAAACTGCTTTCAGAGCCATTTATAACTATCTAGAAGTGTGATAGGATGGCTTGGGAATGTTTATTTCAGACAGACAACTCTGAGGAAGGAGTTATGAAAAAGACACTATAAATTCTGCTAATATTTGTTGTTTTACTGGCCTACATGCAAAAATATTATCTGTTTTACTCATCTTTCAATTTATACTGTTTCCTGCTATAAATTAGTCAATGCAACTGTAAGAATATATCAATTTAAATGTGTCCATTCACTAAATTATAGCTGCGCTCCCCAAAGCATCTCTTCTCATCTGACTGCTTCTCACATACAACATCTACCATCTTCCCTTCTTCATTAGGCCTCAAATTTCTCCTTCCTTTGATCTCATTCCACTACTTTACTTTGTTCCTTAGATAACCCTAGAATTTAATCTCACTTTCCTTAATCTTAGTTCCCTGCCTTTTCCTCTGCCCAAAAGCCTCTAATCCACTAAAATCTTTTTAACTACTGCAGTTCCTTTTCTCATAATTTCCATACTTGCACCAGACAGCTGATTTCCTACATTCTGACTAAGCCCAGTGAAGTGACCACTCAGCACCAGACTGAAATGTTAAACTTCTCTCTGGCTCTAGAGGAACCACAGATGAACTGCAAAAAATCCTGGTATGTGGAATTTTGTAGCCTCAACTGCTCATCTGAAATTTGTAGTTCCCTGAATGATTTAGGAAGTTTTATCTGAGAAAAGCTAACAAGACTTAGTTTCAAGTTAACTACTTCACCTTGGTTTAATAACCTCTAACACACGCTGGCTTCCAGCTAGGAGTGGCTGCAGTTAATCAATCAGCCAAGTGCTTTGCTGAGATCAGTCCCATGTGTATCTTATATAAATAAGGGATTAGGGCACTGTGTCATTAAAGACAAAACCCACCACCAGGTAAAAACTAACAAGACAACGTTTCACACTTTGGGAGGCTCCCTTTGCCTTCAGTATCATTTTGAGAGCACAGCTTTCAAAATGAGAGAATTGTGCACCTTGTATCAAACTGCAATTTAAAACCACTGATGTACCATTACATGGAGGAAACCTTAGAACACATTTCTCAGCCACTAACAAGTTTTCCCAAACTCTGAACTTACGAGAATATTTTTAAAAACACAGACATTTAACTTTGTGAGTATTTTAAGAAAGTGAAACAGAGAAAATGTTTAATCCAAACTTCCAACATCAATGGAAAGGAAGCTGCATTCAGAGATAAGGATAGTTGAAAAAGCATCTTTTCCTCTCTCCTGTAACTGAGTTCTCAACAAGACCCCTGCAATCTGAATTTACATATATGCTACAATACATCATAAAGCCAAGGGAAACAACTAGTCAAGTTCTGCATCCACAAACACTTGCAGAATGTCAGTACTTGAATCAGGTTAGCTAAAGATCGACAGAACAGGACTGAATTCTGAATGCTGTATGACTTACCTGATTGATTCAATTCTTGCTATAAAATAAGTAAAATTTACAATGAGAATGTGAATCCAAAAAAAAAAAAAGGTGTTTTATGTCACACACAAAAAGCAGAGTGATATAAAATTGATGGAGTCCTTCCAAGAACCCAGTGATTGAAAATATGTCAGTTCAGAGGAGGAATTCCTCTTCAAATCTGTACATGCCATGTAATTCCACAGACATCTGGAAACTTGTTTTCAAAACACGCTTTTAAAAAATCAGAATGTTTCTAATCTTAAATCACTTATGGAACACTTGAGTGCAGCTACTGTATTAGAAACTTCTGGAGTTAGATGAGAATTAGTTGAAAGAAAATAAAACCTTTGGGATTCTCAATACAATTTGAATACATCTTGCACAACAATTAAGAGGCCAAAAAAGACAGTATTTGCAGGGCCCATATGGATATTCAGGTGGAACTATAAACTGAAGTAACTTGCCTCAGACAATCTCCAAGCCTACCCATTTAGATACCTGTAACCATATATACTGATGCTTTTCTCAAAGGAAAATTAGGTGCTTGTTTCTTCACACTTGCAGGACTGCCACTAGGACACTGAGACACTCAGTGTAGTCACCCTCAGCTCAGGAAGAGAGACATCTCTGTCATTAAGTCCATCAGGAACAGAATTTTGCAAGGTATTTGGAACACCATCACTCACCCCAAAGGTAACAAGGAACGGCACTACCAGCTATCTCTGTTCAGAAAGAGCTGCTGAAAACCATGTGTGCAGCAGCAGTGCCAGACTTTTGTGTAACATTTCACAGTCCAGAGGCTTGGAAACCTGGTTGCTTCCTCAGTCCAAGACACTCAAACCTTTCTGTACCACAGAATAGTTCCACAGCCTATGGAAGAGGCAAAACTGGGATGCTGCAATACTTTTCCATTGACCCAGGAAACTGTAGAAACTAAGCAAGACTCAGATCCAAAAAAGCAAGAAAAAGCATAATCTGCCAAAATATAAATTACACATAAGGGAGTGACAGTAGTAGCAAGGAGATGTGGCCATTATTAGCCCTCTTTATTCCTTTAGCAGAAAATTCTTCAAGAAAAATTGAGTGAGCAAAACTGACCAGGTATTTAACCTTGTTTTGAAAATAGTTGGTTAAAGTCACTTCTATTTTCTCATTGAGCATCTGAGATCAAGAGAAAAGACTAGAAGACAAAGTTGTTTGAACAGCAACTTCTTATATAAGTTGCCTTCCTTTTTTTTTTTTTTTTCTTGCTTTAGTAAGGACTTCTGTTCTTTCCATAAGAACATTCTACCCTTTTAATAGTTGTCTTCTTCAAGCTGAGAAGCTTCCAGTGAAACTGTATCACTTAATTACAACGTTTCAACATAAAGGATCTTCTACAGCACCACACAACAGCTCTGAAAACAACTGCAGAATTACAGAAAACTAAGTGCACACAACTTTCACTGCAGTACTTTCACTAGAAGATTTCATTAAGTACTCTCAAGGCACAAACTGTAAAATGCCTTCTCTTGACCTCACACTTTTTTTCAATGCCATGTAATGACCATGTCAGGAGCCCCTGGAGCAGGTCCAGGGGAGGGATACAAAGATGATGGAGGCACTGGAACACCTTACACAGAAGAGGCTGAGAGAGGTGGGCTTGTTCAGCCTGGAGAAGAGATGACTGAACAGAGATCTCATCAGTGTCTGTCTGTATCTGCAGGGAGGTGTCAGAGGATGGGCCCAGGCTCCTCTCAGCGGTGCCCAGCAACAGGGCAAGAGGCAATGGCAGAGACTGAGGCAGAGGAAGTCCCTCCTGAGTATGAGGAAGAACTTCACTGTGTGTGACCAAGCCCTGCAACAGATTGTCCAGAGAGGGTGTGGAACCATCCAAGGACTGTCTGCATGCAAACCTGTGCCCTGGGATCACTCTGCCTGAACAGGATGGACCAGACAAGCCACTGTGGTCCCTTCCAACCTGACCCATTCTGTGACTCCAGGAGAACAGTGCTGTGCTGCTGTGGCTTCTTCTATTGTTCATGCTTTAGTAAAAAAAATCCAAACTTGAGAATATTCAGAAGGAATATAGAAGAGTAACTACAGGACTCAAAACCAGGCAGCACAGCTAAATCACACACTAAATTAAGCCAGAGAAGTTCAGAATTAAAGCCCTGAATGATCCCTCTCTTCAGAAAAAAAAAATCTTATCTAGAAAAGTTGTGTTACAGAAGAAGCCATACAGAAAGCTAAGTAGGGACAGCAACTGTGTGTCTTTTGAGAGAGAAAAAAACCCAAAACTTCGTTGTATAAAGTAGAGGAAAAAAGCAACTTAGAAAAAGTATGTCAAGTGTTACATTACAGAAAGACTCAATTAAACTACTGTCTTAAAGCTATTCCAGCCAAGAATTCTTGGTCTAAAATGGTCACAGTCATCTCTCGGACTTTGGCTACAAAGAGGAAACCCATTTTAATTGGCTGCTGATGCCAAACATGAAGCTAAGTACTGTAACAATTCAGGTATGTGCCTTCAGTTGCTAGATGAGAAAAATCAGCTGGACTAGAAACAATTTAAGTAGGTCAGTAGCCAAAAAGGGACAGGGATTAAAACCCCACTATTTCCAACCAATAAGGAATTACTTCAACAACCTCAAGCAGCAATAGACAAATAAAATATCTGCCTCCACAAAGTGAGAGAAACTTTTAGCAAAGCTGAACACTGTCAGTGACAATAAAGACTACCTTTATAAAAAGGTCAATCACTAACATTACACAGAGCTTTTTATGAAAGGATGCTTTCCATCTTATCCTTTCACCAGTCTCAGCCTGAAAGCCAAGAACCAGGGAAAACAGACATTTCAGAGCACACAACATATCCAGGTATGCAAAACCTGCATATGTCTTTTGCTCTGAAAAGCATTAAGAAACTTCCACAATAGTCTTATCACTGATTTTTAAGGATGCCCCATATGGCAAAATTTATTTGCAATCAGCCCATATGATTAACAAAACACCTTTACTACCGGCTTAAAGAAGGTCATGATGAAATTTAATTCTTTATATTGCAAGGATGGAAAACCTCTCTTATAAAATCTTTCTTGAAAATTAAGATTTGCCTAAAGGAGAAAGGTAAAGTAGGTGAATGGGGAGGGCCAGGAAATAAGTAACTAGAAACAGTTAATATACAAAAGGAAATGCGGAGAAAACTAGTTTACTGAAAAAAAAAAACAAGACTTGATCGTAACTAATTTCCACTGTAACATTAAAATAGAAAGTAATAGCCCAGAAATAAAAGCTAATTTTAGAAATCCTCTAAGGAATGGAAATTCACTATAGAAAAAGACACGCTTGTTTGCTAGAAAACACTGTTAGTGCCAGCCAGTGCTAGAAAAAAAAACTTTTGTTTTCATTGTTCCTTTCACCAGTAAAATCATTTACATCACCAACTCTTACAAAGAACCCAAACAGGCAAAACAAAAATCAGGCCCCAAACCAGTGAAGACAAAGCATTGTCTGACTCCCATATCAGACAGTGCTTGCCAGTCTATTGGACTGACAGCACCACTATTGGACGTAAACCTTTTAAATACAAGGGTTTCATTACTGGGACATACATTCCTCACAAGAATTGAGGTTGTCTTTGGAACCCAGCTAGAAAGTTAAATAAAGAGAAAAAAAACACCACAAGACTTCAGTTAATAATAAATACTGCTTTGCAGATAAGATCCAACAGTGGCCAAGCTTTCCTTCTAGTACACTTCAATGTCTAAATCAGCTGAACAACTTCAACAAGAAAGTTCTGGAAAATGACCAGTAAGGTTCTCTGACACTTTCACAGTGTATCTGACTATCAAAAGCATTTTCTGATTTGGTTACATAAATGAAACATGTATAATTAAAAAACCACAGATTTATGGTGCTTTCAGTTGCTGAACAGAACTTTTCTCACCCAGCCTTGAAAATTATCAAGACCACCACATATTATTATAATACATGTTGAAATATTGGACTTTTCTGAACCAGCTCTATATCTCTGTAGATTCTACTTTAATCTAAAAATTGTATTCTGCCAATAAATACTTTTCAATGAAAAAGTAGGATTCCAAAGACCCTCTAAGTTTTCATTTCATAACAGAAGTAAACATTACTGTGAGGCCATCACAGCATTTTTGACCACTGTCAATTCTTCCTGGATGAGGAGGGGCAGGAGGGAAACCAGTAACTATGAGTTACAGAATATGGAAGAAGCACTTCATCTCTGATAATCAGAATCACTGTGTTTCCAGAACAACCAGTTACATTGTTTTCCTCAGAGGGAAAACAAACAGTGGCAGCTGCAACCTCCAGGAAAAAAAAAAATGCCTGAAAACTTTTCTCCAACTTTAATATCTGCTGTTCCTGTAAATGGAATAAAGTTTGCTCTGTAGAGGCCCACAATCATATTCTAATTTATACTAAACTTTACAGGAAGGATCAGCTTCTCAGTGTAGCCTGACAGTGCCCTTAGTTTTGAAAGCAGACTAAAATTCCTGGGTATGAAGCAATCATTCGTACCTTTCCACCCCAAAGTCACAAGTTTGAGGGTACCTGCATATGTGCAGCCCCACATTCCTTTGACTCAGAAGCATAAAAGAATAAATTTTAGAACACAATGAGTAAAGGCTGATAGACCAGCACAAAATTAAAATCCTGTGGTTTTCATTCTTGATTGTGGTCATGAGAACATTAACCTGCTTGTAGCATTCCTAATTTGTGGCAGAGTCTTAAGAACACAAACTCAAAAGAGTCTTAATCCTGTTTTCTTGAAAGGGCCAAGAGCCTAAAACCATGACCCAAAAATGGGCTTACTGAGAAAAAGTGTTCAAAATACTGTAAACAGGATTAGAGCTTACCTTGCAACACGAGTCAGTTATTTTAATGGCTGTATCAACCAGCCCAACAGACATTGTCACAACTAGAGAAATCTGTGGAATTCCAAGATTTTAAGCAGTAGATCAAGTGAAAGAGTAATACTCCTTTTCCACAACCACTGTCCCAGAGCCATCCTAGGCTTTCTGAAATAATTATTTCTGAGTGTGGCTCTGGGATAACAGAATACAAAGCAAGTTGAACCACCTACGATATGAAAATATACACTAATAGAAAACATTAAGAGGCAGAAAAATGTAGTATTTAAAATGGGCCTCCACTCATTCAAGCCTAAGCTTTACAAAGTTATCTTTATTCACTTAGAAATATCAAACGGTAAAATAAGCTCTCTCTACTTCAAGAGTTTCTAACAAATTTTGTCATCAGAAATAAAGGTTATCTCTAACCAAGGCCAAAGTAGTCTCCTTTAGAAAAGTTAGCAGAGTAACTATGAGACAAAGTTGTACCACCCTCAAGACCTTCACAATTTTCCAAAGGATGTTCCAGCCCACTATAATGAAGCCAATGAAGAAGCACATAACCCTTACATAAATGAAAGTGTTAGACAGCAAGCTAACCTCAATAATCCTGATCAGGAACATCAAAGAGAGACATTTGTTTGCAGAACTGAGGCTCATATTAAAGGAGATGCAGGCAACACAACTACTGGGCTTTTACTGTATTTGCATTAAAAATTTGCATTTTTTAGTAGAAAATCTCTAGATAGTCACAATGAAACATACTGTTTGCTGCAGTTGTTAGCATATTCTGCATTCTTCCAACATAAGCAATGTAAATCAGCCTTAAAATAAACGAAAACCACTCTAGGCTTATCCCAGTCTTCCCTCTCCCCTAGGCATCCCCAGCATCTCCCAGCCTTCATTTACAAATTTAAATGCACCTGCGCTTAAGAACCGAGTTGGACATACTGCATGATTTTAATTATGGCCTGAATGAATTTCAAGTGCAAATTACTCCAGAAAACAACTCTTCTTTTGACAAACTCAGAGAGATCAGAATACCTCCCTTCCCTGACGTGTTTTATGTCCAAAGAACACCAAGCACAGCAATGCCCCAGCCACCCTCTCCAGCCAACCAAACACAGCTGCAAGAGAAAAGGACCGAGAGCTCTGCCCCAACATATCCTGCAGCCCAAGGCAGCGACCCAGCACACAGAGCGCCCGGCACAGAAACCTGCACCATACCTTTCCGTGCCTTCGGACACCCTAAGTGCACCAGGGGAAGTTCAGGACATTAGGAAGGAATTCTTAACACAACGAGCGATTCGATATTTGAATGGGCTGCCCAGGGAGGCGACGGTCACCGTCCCCGGAGGCGTTTAAGGAAAGACTGGATGTGGCACTCAGTGCCCTGGTCTGGCTGACAGGTGTCCAGTCACAGGGTGGCCTCGATGATCTCGGAGGCCTTTTCCGACCCAGTCGGTTCCGTGAAAAGGCACAGACGCTCCCGGCCGTGGGAAAGCGGGATACCCGGCGGCCCGAGAGGAAAAGCGACAGCGGACCAGCCCCAGAGACGGCATCCCCCGCTCCCGGCTCACCTGGCAGGTACTCCGCCTCGAAACGCCGCCGAGTCTCGCTTATCAGCGCCGCCTTATCCTGCCGCTGCTGAAAGGCAACAAGGAATAGGAGAGCCGTGAAAGGAAGGGCAAGGCCGGGGCCGCAGACAGCCCCAGACCCTCACCTGTACGGCAGGGCCCGGCCACCGGCCCGCCAGATCACCAAGCCCGAGGGGCTGCGGGCGGGGGCCGGGGAGAGAACAGCCGGGAGTCGGGAAAGAAGGCAGCAGCGAGGGGGAAAGGGGCACAAGGACTCACCTCAGCCATGATCCAGCGGGTCCGCCCGCGCCGCCCGCACTGAGGCGGCTCCGGCAGCGCGAGGAGCGGCGGGAAAAGGGGATGGAGCGGCGCCCGGCAGGCCCCGCCCCCCGCAGGCCCCGCCCCCCCGCGCTCCCGTCGTGCTCCCCGCGGCGGGAGCTTCGGAGCCGCCCCGCCGGGAACCGCGGCACCGGCCCCGCCAAGAGTCCGGAGAGGCCCCGCTCCCTGCCCTTGTCTGTCGCCGGTCTCTGTGCGGGAGCTCGCGGGGCGGGCCGTAACGGGGCCTGAGCCGGGAGAGGAGCGTCGCTGCGGAACCTGCAGGTTGAGTGAAACTTGGTGAGGCGGCTGCGGTTCCCTCGGGATCCCCGGGGCCTTCCCTGGGCGAAGGGGGGGGGAGTAAACTTGGCCGCAAAATGACTGTATGCTTCTTCAGGAGAACCTTCTCCTTTGAGGCCTTATAATTTTAACAAAAAATAAGTTATAGCTATTAATAAGCGCTATGCCCAAGAGAAGGCTCTTTAATTTAAGAATTCAAAGCACCGTTACTTTCCAGTTGCTCAGTATATTTGTGGCACTGACACCCTTAATACAATCACACGAATTGTATGTGGTTTGGTTTCTATCAATTTATATTATGCCGTACAGCTGTTGATAACCAGAGAATTCCTACTTTGGTAAAGAAACGTTTCTGAAATGTTTCTGTTACTTAAATCTTTTAGTATAAAGTTGTTAAACTTCGTTATTTATCGGTGAGATTAAAGCACATACCTCATTCTCAATTTTTTCTGTATTATTGCTTTGCAACACATAGTTATTCTTAAGGCTCAGTTCAGCTAGTCCCAATATAATTTAATTTTTCTTATTTGCTTTTGTAGATGGAAAATGTCCAGGAAGGTTAAAATTTCCACAAAGAAATAAACCTGATAGAAATAGGATGCATGTGATTTCCTTGTAGAAGAATATACATAAAGATAAATCACGATGCTTCTGAGTGAGCAAGATCAATTCTTGTCCTACAATGGTGAAGTCCTTGTGTTTCAGTTGTCAAAACCAAAGCATGCAGAGGAAGCAGGTGATAAAACAATTAATTTATGTGTCAGAAGGATGGCGTTCAACAGAGACACTAAGCTGTTTGTTCAGAAGTCTTCTGGAGTATTCAGCATGGGCGCCAGTCACTCAAAAATTGAAATGATTTGTTGTGGCTGCACAACGGATTCCAGAACAGGGATTATTCTTCCCTGCGTTTTGATGAAGAAGAAAAAACGGAACAATATCAAATACTTTTTATTATTGCTTCACAGTTCAAACCAATTTGAGCCGTCCTTTTTTTTTAAATTGGATTATGAGCTGAAAGAAGACATCAGGTTGTTTGCTGGCCCATCACTGTTGTGGAGACATGCCAACAAGCTGTTCTACATCTCTTCCAACACCTGCGTGGTTCAAAGTGCTCCTGTTCAGCTTTCTTCTGTAGTGTGGACAGGTGACATTATGGGTGAAGGCACTGTTGTCTTAGGAATGAGAACTGCTTGCCTGCCAGAGACTGAAGATCCAGCTGGGTTTTCTGTTTCAGACAGAGCCATCTGGGGTACTGAATTCTTTGGATACGCAATTCAAACACAAAAAATGCTGACTGGCACGTGCTTCATGCCTCATGCTTACAGCAGAGTGGTGTCTTCTGTCTACATCTGCAAGAGTGAGAGATTGAAAAAACAGCTCCGAATATCACTTGTTGCCATAACCCACAAGAACCAGCTTATTTGGTTCCAAAATGGTGTCCCTAAAGGTGTTTGTGAGCTTCCTTACGAAAAGCCGTGTTCAGTAAAACCAGCTCTAACCAGTAGCAATGATGTGCTGTTTGTTGTGTCTTTTGCCTCTGGAAATAGCTGTGTTGTACAGAGGAGAGACAGCTTACAGGTATTGGTGGCTTTGACCAGCGCCATTTTACTGCAGTCTTTCTTATATTTATTGAAAGTCCTGCGACTGAAAACCTGCACGTTTAAGGTCTTTAGATTTCTTGTTTGTTTATTACTGTTGCTGCTGGTAAAACAACCTGTCTAAAGTATAACATTGTTTTGCTTCCATTGCTTGCATATATATCTGAAAACGAAGCTAGGATTCTTTCATTTAGTAATACATTTATGAGTCTGACTAAAGCTTCTGTTACCAATTGAAAACTGCAGTAGTGTGAAAACTTGAAGTTGTAAGGCAATTATGAGTGTGCCTGGATGATTTGCGTTAGAAGTAATCTTGTGTCATTGCAAAGTATAAACTACCCATTGGGGCATCAAAGGTTTTCGAACCTTAATTTGTAATAACAAAAAGTTGTTTCTATAAAATGTTGTTTTATAATAATGACAAGAAAAGGCCTTGCTGTTGTTTCATAAAATTAGGAGAGACAAAGTTTCTGCTAGGGTTCTATAGAAATCTGACAGGAAGACTTGTATAAGTCAGGAAATAAAAATTTGTACTATTTAGTTGCTGGCATTATTATAAAAATTTGTCTTTAACTTTCAAACATATCTGTTGTGAAACAAAGATATTTCTCGATATCAAAGGTATAATGCCTTTAACTGATCTTCAAGTATTACTGCTTCTAAATAAATGTTACAACATTCACCTGTTCAGCCATTTGAATACACCAAAAAGTTGTCATCTTCTCTGCAACCTGTAATCTGGAAAGTGATCTTTAAAGAGAAATGGCTAAATTTTCCCAGAGTTACATAGGCTCTAAATAATGGGGTGAAATAATGGCTTGAAATTTCTAAATATTATTGTATTTCCCAAAACTGAACAGGCTTCCTCTTAATGGAAAGCAAGCTTCACCAAAATGAGATCTCAAATACAAGATTTATTCTAATAAATGTATTTTAAAACCTCTTTCACTGTAGGTGGCTTCCAAATGGCAAAATGTGAAGTGTGTTCTGGTGGATGATTTTATTGGCTCTGGAAGTGAGCAGCTGTTACTGCTTTTTAAGGATGACTCCAATACAGACGTGTTAAGTACATTCAAAATAACAGATCTTGGGGAGGTCAACTATGCAGTAAGTTGAGCTTGCCTTTTCTCAGCTACTCAGTCTGTGCTTACTAAATTAAGAAAACCTCAACAAATCATTAAAGTATTGATGCAAAGTGAAATTGGATGTGTTCTGTGAAATGCCCTGAAGTTTGAATACAAATTTCCTGCTATAATCTTAAATTATCTGAAGACATTATTTTGCTTCTATGATTATATCAACATTCTGTTGGGAAATTAATGCAGCTGAAAATGCTTCACATACATAATAGTTTTGCCACAATGCTTACCTTTTGGCTAAGAACCCATAATTTAATTAAGGCCATAGTGCTTGATAATTATCTTCTCATAATTTGGTCTGTCCATTATGTGCTATCAAATTCTAATTGCTTGCAGAAAATAGATTTTTTCTTTTAAAAGACATACTGTGATTGTCCTGGCTTGCTGTATTTTCCCCCAGATTTTTATAATGCTGTGTAATAGCCTGTATCTTACTTCCAGCTTTTTAATTCATTCATAGTTTTGGTTTTGTTTTTTTCTTTCAGAGTGGTATCAATTATAAACATGATGCTCCTGCTGCAGAAGGATTGCAAGAGAATGGTTTGCTTACTGTCCGAGCCCTTGAAACAAGATTGCAGGTTTGTACTCAACAGTTCTGCCTCCATGTTTTCTATAAATTACTGTTCTGTATCATTGCATTATCTAAAGGGTGAGGCTAGTGATACTGTTATTATTGAAGAAGTGGTTCAGGGAAAAGGACAACATGGTTAAGTATTTATTCTTCAATCAGTGGTAGTCTGTGTTTCCATTCTCTCAGTTGTTATAAGTGCATTTAGGTAATTGTAGAGGTTAATATAATTTTAACTAAAAATTTGAGATAATGTTGAAGCTATCTTATCCGAGCTCCTTGGCAGTCATTTTACTCATGTTTAAATACCAGCTTTAAAAAGTTAGAAAATTTACTTCTTTTGCTCCCCATTACATACGTAACTTTCAGGTCATGTAGTGGCAGATTCCCAGTGAGTGCGTTTGTACAAATTGGTGACGGTGGTTATTTCACCATCTTCTGATGTTGTTGTTGATGTTGTTTTTGCTCCTGTTACTGGTGGTTTTATAAGGATAATTTTGAAAAGTACTGTAGATAAAGCTTAAATGTATTCTTCTTTTAACCAGAATCATTTATAAAACAAACTGGGGGAAACTTGCTGGAGTTTCCCACCCAACACACTCACCAATGTGAGTGCTTTTGCAGTGTGTATATTAGCCTATACCAAATGGGTAATAATTGACAAACAGAAGGGTTATTTAAAAAGAAAAAACCTTTAGGGGAGAATGTGAATCTCATACTGAGTCAATAATGTGAGGCTGTTGTTAGTTTGCTAAGGCTGCTCTAAAGACAAGATACGGGGTAATTATTTCTGTCACTTGAGAATTAGTGAAAACTAAGTAGGATATTGTGGCAGTTTTATTTCCAGCCTTTAAAAATGAAGCAAATTAATTTGCCATAGTTTACCAGTTAATAAATAAATAAAAGAAGGACATATTAGGAAAAGACTTAAAAGGAAAAGACTTTTCTAGTTCTAATGACAAAGATATTTAAAAAGATATTGTGCATCACCCAAAAGACAAAAGCTATTTGGAGAACAGCAGGCAAAATACTTTTTGGCCTCCTAGAAGGCCAAGAAAATAGAAGCTGGATTAATTTTGAGGACCTCTTGAGGTCCCTTCCAATCCTACTTTTTTATAGTTTGCATGTTAGGCTTTAACATGCAGAAGTGCAATCTTCCTTCCGCGGGCATCTTTTTCTGTTTCTGCATTTTTTGCTTTTTTGACAGTCATATTTTAAAACTGACTTCATGGCTGCATTCTCGCTCATTACGTTACTTGTTACATTACTTTCCTACAAAACAGAAATTAGTTTCTGTTTCTTAGTGGCTGCTCCTTCCACGATTGTAATGAAAGTTGTCCACCCTGCCATTGACAGCTGCATGTTCCATGTTCCATAACTTTGTTCTTTGAATACACCAACTGGCTTCCAGCTGTACAGCTCTGTGAATCTGTGTCAGGATCAAATTATCTGTTTTGCACTTCCTATTGGTTCTGCTGGAAATAAGCCAGTGGCTGGATATTTTATCTACTGTGTGCTAATACAGTTGTTACAGACCGGAATCCCTTATAAGACCTAACATTTCTGTGCTTTTAGATCTTTTTAATCTCTAATTTTCAAAGCCATGTGCTAGCATTGTAAGCAGTTGGAAATTTACTGTGTTTTGACAAGCTGATGAATTCGGAAGTAGATGCAGATATTTCTTTTTACCCTTGCTGTTTCTTCCTTGTTGAAATCCCCATTGTTCTGTATTATATTTGCTGAACAGTGAAGTACTCTTGCTGGCTTTTATAATCTGATATATAATTGAATTTCAAGGATGCTTGTTTTGAAGCAATAGTGCATGAGTTCTGCTTAACTTGGAAATTTTCAAAGGTTGTTTAGTCTTGAAGTGGTGTCTCTTGATATTTATCATCAAAATTCAGGTATTCTGGAAATTTGCAATCAAATCAAGTTTTCAGTCTCCATGGAATCTTGTGTTTTAGAGCAAAATGAAATAGCAGATGAAGCCCTTTTTCATCCTTGTTACTTGACCCTTGTTTCACATCTGCACAGCTGTTTTCTTAGCCACGTGAGAACTTTGGCAGAAATTAATTATAATCCGCTGTATAAGTAAGTTGTGTTTAAGTTATACACAGTAATATTTCTGAACCACATTTTGCAGGCAATGAAATTGAAAAATAGATCAGCTTGAACAATTTTGAATTGTTCTATGTTTATTTTGCATACGCTGTTTTGGGCCTGAATCCAGCCTTTTCTCCTTTGAAGTTTTTTTTTTCACTTCAGCATGTGTTTTGGTATCTTCTGAAGACATCCTTTGGCAGAGTTACATTGCAATAGCTGAGGTTACAGGGTTTCTCCTGGTTTTAGTTGATTTTTTCGGCAGAAATAAAGAAGTGTCTTTATGTCCACTGGTCTGTTCTCCCCCCCATTACTTGACAGTTTTGTAAAGACTATAATTCTGGATTTACTCACAGCTCTATTGTCTTTGGCTCTGGAACGCCTTGTTTTTATGTTCATGTTTATTTTCTCTTCTAAGGTGATCTAGTTTTATTTTCTTAGTTTCAGAGCACAAAGCTTGTAACTCCTGCTGATGCTTGTAGTGCAGTACATCTTGGCATACAGCAGAAAGGATGTGCCTGTCACTTGTGACAGAGGGTGGATGGGGGACACAACTCAGTCTTGGCCTTGCTATGTGGTAGAATTCAGGTCTTTTTCTTGTGTTGCTTTAGAAGGAAAAAGGGCTTGTAAAAGCCAGATTGGTCAGCAGGCATACAACAGTGACTGTTTGGCCATTTTGACTACTTCCACATCTGTGCTTCCCCATTTGCTTTCTGGTTCTCAGTTATTTATTCAGGAATTGGCTCCAATAGGAGTAATGATGGCTTAGTGTTCTGATGACCTAAATTAGGAAGGTATTGTCGACTCAGCTTCATTCTTAACTCTTCATTTTCATCTCTTGACTCAAGTCTGGCACTGGATTATTATTTGGATCTGGTGCTTAGAGTCACAGTTCGATAGGTGACAATTTTTTTACAGAACTTTTCATAAAGTGCTGTTGGTCTAAATGCCCTTTGCCATTGCAGCTTGAGTAGAGGACATCACTTCACTTACAAGAACTGCTTTTTTGTTCAGGCTTATAATGAATTTTATGTGTGTTATCTGTTTGGGGGGATTTTCTAAAGGGGATGGGGAATAGGGAAGTGTGGTTTTGCATTCCAGGGTTGAGTTTGTTCTCTCTTTGACAGCATTGGACTTCTCAGGATCATGCTTTCCAGATATTAAGCTTTTGAGGAACTTTCTGAAAACCTGAGAAGCTGGCACGATTTTTTTTTTCTTTATTGCTTGGTTTGTGGGGTTTTTTGGTTGGTTTGCCTTGGTTGGTTTTTGGGGGGGTTTTTTCATTGTGTTTTGTTTAACTGAGACACAGTCAGTTGTGTCTCTGCTTGTATATCTGTTAACTCTTCAATATATTTACTTGACCAATAATCAGTACAAATCTTGAGAAGAAAATGAAACTGCTATCCATGAAAAAGTGAAGCAGGATTAATAATGAACAATATCTACAGAAATGTATCTGAATATCTACATAATTTGATTAAGTTTACCTTAATATTTATCTTAAACTCTAGGTTTAATATTGAATGACCAAGATTCTGAGATTCATATTTAAAAAACAGAATAGCCTGACTTGAACATTTTTTAGGACTGTTACTTGTGATTCTTGCATAGAAATGGAAAGCTGAAAAGATATTTTGATAGCTTTAATATCCTTTTTTATGTGCAGTAATCTAATGATTATCTTTTACAGGCTGGTTGGACTTCTGTTCGAGAGCTACATCAGCATTTAGGACTCCAAAAGAGGGTTATTCTTGAGTCTTGCAGAGCATTAATAGATCTTGTTGAAGAAAGAACCCATATTCTACCAAAGGCAAAAGAGGTAAAATGCAGGAGATGGGCCAGATCACTTCTGAATTCTGCCAAGGCATTTGTAGAGGGTGCTGTCCTCAACCACTTAACCACTTTCACCTGTAGGGGTTGCCACTATCAAAACTCATTAATCTGCTTTTTAAGTCTGGTTCATCTTCTTAACTTGCCAATATATGTAGTTAGGAGTAAATTTAGTTGTTGCTACTTGAAATTGATGTGCACAATACCTCCTGACAACTGAGTGGTATGGAGGAGTAACCTCTAACAGAACTAGTGACAAACACAAGGGGAGTGTACAGTTCTAATTGGCACAGCTGCCTAGATATTGAATATCTGTCTGTAATCTCACATGTTACAAAAAGAGAGTTGTCATATAACTATGTGAGCAAAATTGATTTTATAATGTGGGCAGAGTGAACTGTGGGCTGAGAAGGTGATGGAGGTTGGGAAAATTTTATTTTAATATGTTGCTCAAAAGAAACCTAATTTAATTGAAATGGAGTTGATCTGCCTTTCAGTTGCTGCTGTGATATCTTTCAATTTTTCTAGGTTTGGACAATAAAGTATTGAGCAATTAAATACAATAATATATTTTCTAGCACCTTAAGTCTTTGGACAATTATGTGAGGTTTACAAGGAGAGAATAAGTTGTACTTTACATGATGATATAATGTGTTCTAAGAAAATTCAATTCTATTTGTTGTAGAGAATAAACTAGTTTATATATGTATATCTTTCATTTTATGTATCTTAAGAGCTCCTCCAGCAGTCACTTGTGGTAAAACACAAAGTAATGCAGTAGAAAAAGAACCAATGTCTCTAATGTATCTAAAAAACCACGTTTTTCTGTAAGGAAGGCCTTGTCTCTCTCTGGGATGATGTAGAAAATCCTGCTGATTCTCTTAGTAAAGAGACATCGTTGGCGTCTAAAGTCTCAGAGCACTTCACAGAGGAATTGTGGCACCGTGTTGTGGGTGACAGCCTGGTAGTTGGAGTGAAACTAGCTGAATCATTTTATTGGTGAGTATATACTCTTATCTAATAATTTCATTGGTAGATTTATAGAAAATGAATGTGTAGGTTAAGCTCTGCAATAAATTCAAATGTTTTCATTTTGAACATCTGCATATAAAGTGTTTCAAATGTGTCTTTGTCAGTTTTCTTGCTGCTGCTTGCTTGCTCTCTAGCACTGTGCAGAAAGCATTATACAGCCAGAAATCAGTTGTGTGAGTACAATTGCAACCTTACTGGAGACTTTTTACAAGAGTTTTCTTTGACAAAAATTATGGCTCTTTATAGTCCATGTTGACTTAGCAATTCTGACATCAGTATGTGTTGTAAAAAAAGCTCTTAGGTCCTGATGTTTTAATGTTAGCTACTTACCATTCCTAACTGGCCTGCTTCAAGAAGCACAAAAGAAAATCTATTAAATTCTCTTACCTACTAATAAATACTTAGCTTTTGAATTG
This sequence comes from Chamaea fasciata, assembly GCF_029207755.1. Taxonomy (NCBI): domain Eukaryota; kingdom Metazoa; phylum Chordata; class Aves; order Passeriformes; family Sylviidae; genus Chamaea; species Chamaea fasciata. The sequence goes on along the minus strand of NW_027094087.1, from coordinate 98,680,770 downwards.
AACTCCTCTAGTCAAGTAGCTTATCAAAATGCTTGCAACGCTTGTATTTTATGTAAATTATGTAGAACAGTCAGCCATACAATACTTAAACCTTCACAATAATTTATTTTTATTGTTGTCTTTAAAATTATTTTAATATTTATTATTTTATTATTTATTTTAATTATTCAGTTCTAGTTGTAAATATTACTTAGATCATTTTCCCTTACAGAGAAGGAACTAAGTTGAAACAGTGTGAAAAAAGAGGATTACATAAAATATAAAATTACAGTGTGATTTGTGTAATGTAAACTTCAACAGAGTCAGAACTTATCTTTTGACCCACGTTCCCAGAGGCAGTGTAGCTGAGGCTGTGTTAGGCTGAGCTCAAAGACTACTGGTGTCACTGAGAATCACTCAGGTGGTTTTGAGGGAGCTGACCTGTTAGGCCCTCTGGCCATTCTGCTGGAGCTGTGGCTATATTCTTTCTCAACTGCCAGATTGCTGTAACTTTACCAGAAAGTATACCTCATCCTCTTGACAGCCTCTCTTAAGAGCCACTGAGGCAAAAGAGTGTTTTTTGCCTTTTTAGTGTTTGTTCTTTTAGCTTTGATGATGATGCCTTTGCCTTTTTTTTTTTTTTAAATGAAACGCTTCATTCCTGTATAACTTCAAAGATCTTCAGGAGATTTTAAAAACCAGCAGCAATAGCCCTCTCCCCCATTTTTACAGTTGAGAAAAGATCTGCAGGGAGAAGCCATTTGTCCAAGGTTACCTGGCAGGCCAGCAGCAGAACCTGGGTGTTCTGGGCTCCAGTTCCGTACTGTGTACAACAACCTGTGTTTTTGGGGAAAGGGTCTTGCTTTATCTCCAGCTCCAACACTGTAATTCTTTATTGATCATTTTTGTGCTTCCTACTAATGCAAGCTTGCAGTGATATCCTAGATTGCATTGTGAAGTGGTGATACTTCTCTGTAAAGAAAATTAGACATTCATAAGACTTTCAAGTGTCAGTGACATCTTGAGATTGAATTGATTGACAGAATAATATATTCATTGAGAGAGGATCTGGAAAAGTAATATTAGGATTTCATTGAAAGAGCCCTGTGTTGAATAAATAAAGTACTTCATACATTTCAGGAAATTGCTGCATGTTCAAGGAACTATTACCTTGAACCTTTTATCTTAAACCTTTTATTTTACTCTACATTCAATTTTGTTTGACTATCTATAAAAATGTAGAGTATCAGAAGGGCTTCTAATCCTCAAAAGGACAGAATTTATATTTTCTGCAGTTTTTTATTAAAAAGAAAGTAAAATCTTAAAAAAAAAATCCATAAATGTCATAGAGTATAGTTACGTAGAATTTTTAGCTTTTTCTGGCTGAATTAAACCTTCAAATTCTTTTGGTTGAAAAGAGGCATCTAACTCCTAGAAGCTCTTTGAAAATTCAATCTACATTTTGAAAAATCGTTATACTAAGTTTATATGAAACAGTCACGTGAAACTTTTGTAAAGTCTATGACTTTATCTGGAACAGTATTGGACTTTATGATAGTCTTATGTCTGTATGCATCTGCAGAGTTGTGGTTATTTGTCAGAAGGCAAAAATGTGAACTGGGAGTGCAATCATTTTATGGATTTTTGCAGGTCACTGAGTGAGGTCAGTTTGTCTTTAGTGATGGATCAAGACTTCTCTTCGATTTCTCCAATTATCAAGTGTCAAAGTAAAATCATTAAGCTGAACAAAGCCTTCTCAGCATTGGCAGTCTCCTCAAGTCAAACTGAACCTCCTCCAAAAAAGATGAAATTAGACTTGCATAGCAAGAACGATCTGAAAAAAGAGTTTCCTAAGAGATCTTCAAGGATTCAGCCGGATGGAGCAAAGACAGTCACTGCTGTCACCAGCCTTTCACCACTACTGGCGTTTTATCGTGTGGGCTGTGTAGTTCTTCTGCATGCCAGGAAGCAAAACCATCAGAGTGATAGTTTACAGCAGAGCAAAAAAATCACTGTACTCTGTGGGAAAATTTTGTTGAGTCTGGAAGATATTTCAAATGGCACATATTCAGTAAAGATGCTGAGGGATAATAGTTACTGTACAGGTAAATAGATTTATATGCTTTGGATTTATAAATATATATTTGATTCTTTTGTTTACTCTGGGTGATGCCAAGCTAAATTTCTTTAACAGGACCTGCACAGACCTTTTGGGAACTAAAGCTGGGTGAAATAGGAGATAAAACATTCAAAATGGAAACAATTTTTAGTTAGTTGCTGTAAGGTTTTGCTAGCATTGGTGAAGAAGGGTATCTGGAAAGGATAATTTTGAACATAAGTTTGAGTACAGAATGCTGAAGCCAATGTTTTTTCTATAAATAAGATACTGTAATTAGTTATGGAAGTTTTTTTCTGACATACTACTACCTCCTAAATAATACCAAAGTAATTGAAGCTCTTGCTCATCTACATGTATATTAAGGTAATTAATTTTCATTTCTTTTAATATTCCTGATTGAATTGATTTTGAACTGGACTTTAGCTCAGGTATTGAAATACCCTTTTTATTGTTTGCAATGAATTTTAATTTTTCTTGCTTTAATGCTGTGTCACTGCTTAAGCCAACATATCATCTTACTGCCACAGTAGGTTATTAATAGTCTTCTTTTGCCAAGGTGATGTTTATCTTAAGAGCTTTCATTATATTAGTGCTGCTCCATTAATCAACTGTTTTGCTTGACAGAAGTAGGGATAAGAATTTGGATGAGAAGAAAATTCATGAAGAATGCCTGAAGTCAGGCACAAATCCTTCCCAAAAAACTGGGAGTATGAGCAAAAATCAAAGCTCATTTAATACATGCAGCATGATCAAAATATTTAGTTCAAATAGCTTTTTTTACTGTATTTTCTTGCAGGTTCCATGGAAGACATACTTGCTGTCCTTGCAGTGTCTGTCAGATTCTCTTTTCAGATTGTGTCTTGTGACTGTACATTGACTCCAGTCAGTTCATGGTTACTGGGAGAAATGGAGTGCACACCATTTAAGGAGTGCCAGGACAACATATTCTGTCAAAAAGCAGGAAACATCCATGGTACAATTTTTAACTGGGCCCTGAAAAATCCATTTCAAGGAGTTCTAACAATATTTTGCAGGTAAAATCACTTGAAAAGCATAGCTTATATTCATCTTCCATACACCCTTTTTTATCTTTATGTTGTTTCTTACTGGTACCATAAACAGCAGCCAAAACTGTAACCAATAGGCTGCCAATATGATGCTTTTATAACAATCACCAATAACAGACCTGTTTTCAGATCAGAACTATGGGAGAACCTGAACTGAGTTATATAATTTTGTCTAGGCTGGAACATTGAATTACAAAGAAGTCTAGTCTCCATTAACACCTGTTTGGTACTATTCTTCCTTTTCATTTTGCTGCACAATTTTATATTCTTTTTTTCTTCCATTATTCTTAGTATAATGTGTAATTTGTAATTTTTTTCTTCAGCATGTGTTAATTTTTTATAAAACTTTAAATATTAAATATTTATACATTAATATTAAAACAAAAAAAACCCCAGCCAAACCACAAACCCCAAGTTAAATTAAATTTAAATTCATTGCTAAGTCATTTTTTAGTTTAGTATTGCAATATAAATGCAGTCTCATTTTGTACATGTTTCTGCTGTAGTTATTTCCTATCTACCATGATTATGTAAAGGAAATAATCTGAAGAGTCTCACTGATGTCCTTAGGTAGATTCTTGGACAAATATTTCCTAAACCACCTTAAGTGAGTTAGTAATACTGCAATAACTTATGACTTAGCTGAATAAGGCTTATAACATAAAAAGTACTTCTGAGATATTGAAAAATGTTGCTGTTTTGACAAGTTCAAGCTGAAAAAAAAAAAAAGGTGTAACTGTTAAGAGTGTATTTTGTAGTGAGCTTCAGTCTTTTCCTCAAATTAGGAGTTGATTTCCTTTATGTAAGAAGAAAGGCTGGAATATTTAAGCAATCAATCAGTAAAATTTTAAGTCTCAAGACTTTTGGTTCCTTTTGAAAATTGATTTTACTTGGTACTATTCACTTTTGATCCCATTTTGTTAATAGTGACTGACCCCCATGTTTATGAGCTGTGATTGTATTTTCTGTATCTTTTATTCCTGTGTTTGGATTGATCTTTTATCTGTATCTGGCTAGGATATTTTTGTGATGGGTGGAAACTACAGAGTATACTTTTTTTTGACACCATCATCATTTTGTTTTACAGAAATCTGACTGTCTTGTTCCAGTGCCTTCACAGCCTCATTAGAGTTCTCCCTCCCAGCTGCCATGTAAAACTCCTGAGATCTGGAAGCAAAGGAGCACTTACAGAACAGTTAGCACTGGCTCTGGAAAAGGAAATGCTCACCTTGAAGAATTCTCTTTGCTTAAAAGAAACTAAAGCTGAAAACAGCTTGGCATGGGGGAATGAGTCTGGCAAGAAAATCAATAATGCTCCTCTGGCTTCTTTACTGGACACTGAGGAAGGAGTCCAGCAATTCAGAAAGAAGCTTCAGGATGAGCGGGAAGAGAGTGTGCGGAGTATGAACCAAACAATGAATGGGGCCCTGTACCAGAAAATTGCCTTGAAAATAGCAGAAGCTCAGCTCAGTTCAGATATGATTGTGTGGAGACTGGTCAAGTCCTAGAAACTATTGACTAAATTTATTTTGAAAAAAAATTTATTAAAGTTATGCCATTAAATAATATTTATATTTTCATGGGTACTTATACTGCTTTGTATTCTATAGCATTTCTGTGTTGTTTCTACAGATAAATACTGGTATTTCAATTGAGGACTATCGGAAGAATTTAATTTTAAAGATTGAGTCATTATTTTGTTACAGATTTTAAAAGTATTTTTTAAGGTATTTTCTAATAATTCCTATTCCAAAATCATAATTCTTGGACTATAAAAGAACTATTTTAGAAAAAAAAAAGTGTACTCTTAAAAATACTTCTATTGAACTTGAAAGATGACTGTTTACACATGTAAAATGTTAAGACTTTTAGAAATCTTAAAGAAGGTATAGGAAGGATCTAAATTATACAACCAGTTGTAATTAATAATTTGAGTATGGAGTTTGACAAATTCAAAGAAGAGGCAGTTTATCTTCATGATACGTCAAACCTTTTAAATAACTTCCAGTGCTACCACTTGAGGAACAAAACTCTATACCTTTCAGCCCTATCTTCTGGAGTCCACCCTCAGATTTATGGAGTATTTATTGGAGGTGGAGAACCAGATCAGACCTCTTACCCAAATTTCAAGAACTCGTGAAGATTCACTGCATAATAAAGCTGCTTCAGGTTTGAGAGGTCCACGCCCGTACAATTTAGTGGGAGGGCTAATCTCACTGCTAAGTCCTGCAGGAAACTCTTCCTTGGATGTCAACCTAGCTTCAGGGTCAGAAGGTTGGCTTGCTCAATCCCAGAGTCAGATGATTGTCTGCTGATGCCAGCTGCTCCGTGGTTTTGGCCTGTCTCAAGGAATTTAAATAATATTGGGCAACTCTTTTATTATTATTCCTCCTTTCTCTGGCTTGAGGAAGATCCTGCTTATGCTTCTAGGAAGAGAATGGCCTGTACTACTTGCTGAGATAGTAATTTTTTAATCAAAATTTTCCCACTAGCTTCATGAGGGGCAGAAAGGTTAGCAAATCCCCAATCACAGTGATTTGCTTCCTTTTATCTCTGCTTTATATAAGTAAAACATTCTTACTGCTTGTCACCATTTTTTGTAGTCGTCAGAGTTTTGCTTTTCATTTTCTCTGGAAATGGAGTTAATAGTTCACATCTCCAGCAGGATCTCTCTCTGACAATACAAGTCAGGCAGGAAAAGTGGAAGATATTTTTTTGACTAAAAGGAATACTGATGTTTCAGAATAATTCTTTATGTCTCATCAGAAAGTTCACTCTGTATGTATGCTCTCTGGAAGCATTAAGTGGTGATGCTTTTCAGTCCAAGGCATCTTCTCATTCTGGCAACAGGAGTGAACTGATGCACATAAAATACAAAACACTGCCTAGAAAAACCATAGATGAGAAAGAGAACTGTGCTTTGTAACCTTAACCCAGTCTAGTGACAGCTTCCCTTTTGAGATACTCAAAGTATTAAATTATTCCTTTTTAGCTAGAAAAGGGAAATCTTCCATTAAGATGTCAAGAATGTCTTAAGAAATTGTCATGGGTATTTGAATCTCAGTATTTACTGGATGAGAAAGTTGAGGGGTTTTTACAATTCCTTCTTTGTTACGCCAGTCAGGCAATAGTCAAGGCTTAAGAACCCATTGTTAGGGCTTGGCAGTCAGTTGTCACTGGAATTTCCAGAAATTCCTGATTATAAACACTTGAAGCAAAAAAATCTCAAGGTGCAATCCTGTATCTTGCAGCTAAGGGCAAGACCTTGCTACGCCATCTGAGCAGAACCCTTCAGATCAACAAAGCTACAGTTCAGCTCAGGGCACTTGAAGGAGATTTTGCAAAGCAGTGTAAACAGTCCATTGGTTGGTTTTTGTCACCATATAGCAGCCTGCTCTCGTGTTGTAACTAACCATTATTGGTCTGTCTCTCTGTCTTTAAAGAGAAACTTCAATTTGTGTTCACATCCCTTTCTCGAAGTAACAGAGTGGGACAAATGAAGAGAAGCTGCTAAGCACAAATGTTGCCAGTTTCTAATTCCATGGAGTTTACTTTAAAGAACCAAACAGTGAAATCACAGCAGTGTAGAAGAGAAATTATTAGAGTAGAATAGTAACATGTTCCTACTAAAGAGACTTTCCTGAGGCATGAATGCTTATTTTGTAAATCATCAGATGAGGTCATTAAACACTTTCCTAACAGCTCTAAGATTCCTGGGAGCAGTTCTTCAACTGACTAGCAACGCATAATAGCATGGTACAACTTTCGGTGGTAGTGATGCAATTGCTAGGTGTACTGGATGTGCTGTACTTCTTTGTGCCAAAATCTAAATGTCTCCTGGAAATACCTGAAAGGTTTCTGCTGGTATGTGTGTTTTTTGGCCAGGGATAAGGGAAAAATGGAGCAGACATTAACAAAGATTCAGGCTCTCTGGAACCTTATCTTAAAGTGGCAGCAGCAGGCATTTTGTTCAGAGGTTTTTTATTTCCTAAATGTGCTTTTCAAAAGTAAAAGCAACAAAAGGTGTTAACCTACTTATTTGGTCTCTTATGATTATTAATGTCTGCACGTGCTGGTGTTCAAATGAGAAATCTAAATTGCATGGACTAGAAAAATGTTTAGGTTGGCTAACCATGTTTCTCTCATGAACTGTTGGAGTCCCATTTTCTGGAGCTCCAAGAAAGTCTTGGAAGTGAGATCTTGCATAAAGTGGGGTTTGCAAGTACTTTTTTGAACAAGTCATTTGAGAAACTAAATCAGTGTCAGCAACAGTCCTAGTTATGGGCAAATTACTATTGCCAAGAAATAACTGATAAAATAGTTGAATGTTTGATTCTGTAAATAAATTCCCCTTCCTATGATAGTAGATCAAGTTAGGGAACATACACACCCCAAGGAACAGAAGGCTTTTTGCTCCTAAAACTGTTACTAATAGCAGATAACTATGCACATCACACATTCACTAAGTCTAGCACTCCTCACTACTCTGTAGGAATAGTCATGAGTGTTACAGTGAGAAGTCAGTCCCCACCCTGGGACCTCTGGTTCCTAGGTAGGTTACAAAGTCCTTTGAAGAGCTCTGCAGGTGTGTATGTGTAATCCTGTAGGGCTTTTTGTTTGCATGTAGCAACCACTACCTGTTCTTGCATGATCTAAGTTAATGCAAACCATGATTGATACTAATATGTGTAGTGGCTTTGTACACAGCCAGCAAGCTCCTGGTATTCTGAATTTATCAGTTCTGGTGGATTTAACAGAACAACTGGTCTCCAGAGTTTACCAGTCCTGGGAGGCTTTCACATGCTGCTTCTCAGCATGTAATAATCTCCTCAGCCTGCTGCTTGCTGGTAAACATTCCTCCCTCCCGAGCTGGAGAACCCTGTCACATAAACTCCCACAAAGGGGCCTTTGATAAGGCAGTAAAATTATGCCTTGTCTTGACCCCAGTAGTCCTGATTTCTGGAAATAGCAAATGTCAGTGGTTTCTGACAGGTATCTATAGGAATATTTCTACTCTTCTGGCCACGGCACTGTTCTGTGTGCAGACATTTACCTTGCAATGACTCTTTCATCACATGTTTCAAAAGACAGGTATGCAAAAAGGAAGTCTGACATAGGAAGTATGAGCTGTCATGCCTGGATGCACTCTTACAATCTTAGCACTTTTTAAGTCAATATGATTTAAGACCCTAAGAAGATTGTGTGTCAAAGAACTCTGTTTTTTCTAGCCAAGTTGGCGTAATAAATTGATTAACTTGGAGTGATTTTTCTCTTTCATTCTAAGGCCCCTCAGAGAAAAGAAACCTGTCTGCTCTGTCTGTGGGATAGTAATATTTCCTTTTTAAGTTTGTGTGTGCATGTATTTCAAATCAGCCACAGGCTGCTCAGTTGTTTATAGTAGTAAAAGTTAAGCTTTCTCTCTCAGCTGCTAATTTTTGGTTTCCCACATCTTTTCACAATTTGGGAAGTGTGACAGTCATATGAGTGCTCTCCTCTGAATCATACTGACTCTGCTGACAAAATAATAATGGTAGCATGTTTTTCCCTGAGTGAATTATTCATTAGAGGCTATTAACAATGATGATAGGCTTAGCAAAAGGAGTATTCAAACAGTGGTAGTTTTCTTCTCCTCCCTTCTCTACTTCCCTGGGAGAAATGAAGTTTTAAGCAGTGGAAAGAAATTAAAAATCAATGCAAGGATTTAAAATCTCAAATAGTTGTAAACTAGAGTATTTAGTTATTGCCAAGTCTCATTTATTTTGGGGTTTGGTTGTGTGGTTTTTTTCAGTATTTTCTTTTCTGCACTCTAGGCATGCCATTGGGTAAGGACAAGGTGAACATCATTATGTAGCAGGAGTTCCTAGCCAAGAAAATCCTCCCAGAGAACAAGCAAGAGTAGGAGGTCTGATGCTGCTGTTTAGTCATGTTAATTATTGCTTTAAGGAGGTGATACTACTTAGGTCTTTTCTGTGACCTCATGTTTGTGGTACTTGACCAACTTTGCCCGTGAATATATTGAGAAATTCATAATTTATAGGTGCAAGACAGCAGCTGCATGTTTGTAAAACCCTTGGTTAGAGCAAAGGCTGCCCAGCGCCGGGTTTGTATCTGCCTCAAGTCCTGAATTCACAAAACCCTGGTGCTTAACTGTGGTATTTAGGTCAGAGGCACAGGTTGGTAAAGCACTCTCAGGTTAACTAATCCTCCTCCTTATTGTCTAAATGGAGAGGCGGTGGCTCCTGTGCCGGGCTGTGATCCTTTCCTGCGCAGAGAGGGAGAAAGGGAAGGCTTTGAAGTGAGTCCTTCAAAACAGCGTGTGCTGCCTCTGTACCTGCCCCTGCCCTCTCCCCGGAGCCCCAGGTACAGTTTTGAACTGAACATATCGTGTCTTCTTTTGTAATCCTGCTTTTGAAATGTTCTCAAGCATGAGGGAAATGCAGAACCTGCCAAAAGCTTCCAAAATTCATGGTTGGTGGGAGTCTGCTGTTTCTATCAAGTTTGTACTATTCCCTCTGCTTAGGCCCTGCTGACTGTGTAGTCATGCTTCTCTCTTCCCCTCGCCTCAGTGATCACAGCGAAAACCAGAACCACAATCACTTCTAAAATGAAAAAACAAAACAAAACAAACAAATAAAAACCCAACAAAAACCAAACAAAACCAACAATGAAAATGAAACAAACTACAGAAACAAAAAACCCACCACTTTGCCGTGCTTTGTCCTGTAGGAGACAGGTATAAGTTCTTTTCCAAACTGCTGAATCATGGAATCTACAAATAAAAGTCATGAACAAACTGGAGGAAATTTTCAAGTGCTGAAAGTAATTATGCCACACAGAAAAAAACCTATTTCCTCTCCACAGCCCTGACCTGAGCTTTCTACCAGCTCTTCTGACTGTTTATGCTCATAAGCTGCAAAGGGGGTTTTGTTGGTTTCATAAGCTTTCTGAAGGTAAGGCTCGTTCACACTTCTGCTTTTCTTGTGGATGGCAGACTTTAATGCTGCCTACAACATTTTTAAGCTTTTCTTTTAATTTTGCCTTTTCTCAACCTCACTTAAGGAAATTCGGCACTTGTTGGGTGGGTTAGTATACTACTAGAATTTTTAAACTCTATTAGATACGGGTTGTTAACACACAAGCTTCCAGAAAGGAGTGAATTTCTGGGGGTTTCATCAGAATCTCTTTTTTTTTTTTTGTCTGTTTTGTTTTGTTTGTTTTTGTTTGGTTTTTTGGGGTTTTTTTAGTAGTATGAAACTGATACAGATCAACACGTGGCCAGCGTGTTATGAACCATGAGTAAATGTATCAATCTCTGAGGGTCCAATCCTTGCAGATTGGCTTAAAATAATTTTAGCGAAACTGCTCTTCAGAGGTGTTCTGTAAAGTAAAAGGTTTAATAAGTGAAAAATATCAAACGTTACAGAAAACAAAAGAAAAGTCACGCGCAGGTGTCTGAGAAAACCTGAGACAACCTGTTAGAAACACTCCGAAAAGTCCTTTAGCTCCTTTGTGCTCCTTCCTAAATACTTAATGTTTTAGGAGGGACAATTTTGCTTGCTGCCAATAGGGAGAGGTACAGGATTTGAAGAACAGTGACAACGTCCAACAGGCTCTTCTCCCTTGGTACTGAGCCAATCACTGTTAGAAGGCTACGGAAAGTTTTAGGTAAACTTCCTAAAATGTCTAGAGGTAAACTGAAACCTCTTTTCTTACTCAGGAACACAGGCTGAGGTTGTGGGGTGCTTTAGTACATGAAACCTTCTCATTATCAAATTATCCAGATGTGTCTGAATGCAGATAATATACCAGCTGTTTTAATCACTCCAAATCAGATGCATAAGACAGTTACATCAGAGAAAGCAAAGAAAATCATGTTAGATTCGAGTTACATGTATTTTTCAACATAACTGTAAGGAGGAATAATACAAGACAGTCAGGCCGGTTCTGCAATCTTCCCAGTTTAACAGCTTTTGTTTGTTTGTCAGCATTAGGTAAAATAGTCCAGGAGAGCTGGTGTTGGATTTAAAGATCCCATGACCTTTCTAAGAATATACAGTGTCTGTGAGAATTAATTCTCATTTGTGATCACATTAATTAGGTAATGAATTCTTCCCCAAGCTGGAGAGTCAGTGTAGCTGTCTTGTTGTACATAGGACTGGGCTCTTCTTTCACTATCCCATCCAAATGCTGTCTGTGAATTAGTGGCAGGAAGGTAAATACAACGACCACACTATGGAGAACAGCAATTGTGACCTCAGCAGGAACAGACCTGAAATTACACATTCCAGTGGGGAATAATCACTGATCACCTCATGCTGATTGTTTATCCCTAATGATGTCCCTGTTTTCAAAGTACATGATTCCTATTTAGTTACTAAAAAAGGGTGTTTGTGTTGTGATAGTTCTACTAAAACACTAAAGAATTTTATAATTTCAGTTTACTCCATAATTTACCAGCCACTTGGACAGAGGTGTGCTCTGTAAATGCAGAAAAAAAAAAATGTCCCTAAGGGACTATCTTATTTGTTCACTTACTTTTGCAGTAAGTGAACTATTCCAATGCAAAGTACCTCAATAGTACACACCAACTTGCTAATAAATGTGATTTTTTTTTTTTTAGCTACTGATCAGCTTTTAGTAATTTTCTGGAAAGAATATATCTGTTTTGTTCATTTCAAAGTAGCTCAGTTTTTCAAAATGTGCTCTAAATATATATAGACAGATGCATGTGACCCAGTATGTGAAATCCATCATAGTACTGGGATGTTTCACTTCAGAAAGAAATAGCTAATTTTAAAACTTTTCCCTATATTTTGTAGGACTGGGATAATAAAGTAGACTTGGCAGAAATAATCAAATAAGTTGAATAAATGATCCCTGCTTATTGCATTTTCCCCAAAGATGAATATATTGTCTTGTGTAGTTATAACTAAGTTAATCAAATGAAATAACATTAAGTGTATAATCTTAAAAAAAAATTATGAAAAGGCTTGAGGGAAGAATAAATCCCTCCTCCATTTTCCCACCAAAGAGGTAGGAATTTTTGCAAACTTATGTATTTTCTTGATAAATTGGCATGTTATAATCTAAAAGAAAATAAAGAAAAGAGGAGCCCCGTCATGTTGATATCGATTCTTTCTAAAATAAATATTCTTTCCTACTGGCTTTTGCAAACACTTGGAGTGAATTGAATTCTTCAACAATCCACATTAATCTTCTATAAATTAGTTGCATGTCTAAAACAGTAACACATTAACAGTATGAATGATCCAGGATTTGAATGATTTAAGTGACTGTGGATAGCCTGAGGTTATAGTAATGATTCCCTTAACACCATCTGAAATGCCTTTTTTATTTTTTTGAAGATATTAAGAATTTGTAGCCTATCAACCCAGTCATACACACGTTAAGTCAACCCAGTGATACAGCTCATCTGTGGGAGCTCCCTTCTCACACTGCTGTGTGCCATTCATGAGCCATCATCTTGCCTAGTACTAGTTCTCGTGCCTTCCTAACATAGATTTTTCAAACCACCCTCATGCCAGTGTTGCAGCTGTACACCTAAAGAAATTACAATCTTCTTTTCTAAAAATCACAGAACCTTTGACTTTTCAGCATTTTGTTTTCATTTGACTGGGAGGTGTATGTTCATCTGTATACAGCTCTACCTGCCCTTTCATCTTCTGCATGTCAATTTTTCAACTTTTTGTGATGCCTTAGGAAGGCTGACCTGGAACAGAGACTAGACAGTGCTAAGAGAATAAAGTAGATGTATATTGAAAGGCCCTTAGGGTATACCTTGGGCAGTACAAGAGCCTGGCCAGGGCTACACCCAAGGTGGACCCAAAATGGTTACAAAATGGACAACCGGTCACAAGGTCTTACAGTTTTATAAGTTTTGGTCCATTTGCATATTGGGGTTTAGTTGTCCAATTACAGCTTCAGGTTGTGAAGTCCCATCCTTCCTGTTTTCTTTCTTCAATCTCTCTTCAATTACTTGTGCTTTGGGGCCTAAAAACTTGTAACCATTGTCCTTGGTCTCCATCTGGAAAAGGATTTGTTTTGTCTACCTACTCTGTGAAGAGAGCTGACTGACACTTAATATGAAGCTCAGATCTACACCCCTAGGCAGCACAGAATCTGAAAAACGTGAAAGCTAAAACTTAAGGCATCACTTGGAATCCAATGCAATGCCTTCTGTTCTCCACTGCCTCCCTTTCCCCCATCCTGAACTCATTTTTATACCTCTTACACTCTTTAGCTTAAACCTCATCCAAGGCAGTGGTGAGGCTTCCTTAGAACTTCTGAGGTCTGCACATTCCTGTCATGATTCAGAACCTGCTTTTTTTTTGTCTTAGCAGGTGAGTTAGTGGGTTTCACAAATCTAGATTCACAAACACCCTACTCTTTTGCCAAGGCTTTTATCAGCCATTAGTGTAAATTTTTAGTAGGCACGACTTGGATGCCTTTCTGAAGTAGTAAAGGCAGAGAAGTAATAAATCCTAAACAGAGCAATAAATTCAGACTTGCGTTTATTGTGCAGTTAGTCACTGTTTATTTGCGTCTCTGTTCCTACTTATTTTATATTTACATTGGCAACAGATGTGATGCTTCAATTTTATTTGAAGTTGTTTGCAGTAAAGCTGGCCAATAATGTGCCCATATTCAACAAGGTAACACCATACAGCTTGTTGTAGTCATTGATAATAATGTTTCAGGCTGTATATCTTCATGGCAAACTGCACATTTTGAGGATTGACTGAACGAATACTAAAATATCTGTGCTTTGAATGCCAAAGGTGTGCTAGAAATCAAAATTTCAGTTGTGAACTCTGAGAATCCCTTAAATTAAGATTTAATTTCAGAGCAGTGAAACACCATTTCTTCTTCAGGTTGTAGTAGAAATACTGTTGGGGGTCTTTTTCCATTCTAGGTTCAAGTTCTTTTAACATCATAACAAAGGAATAAAGACACGCTTAGGAGTTCATGTTTCTAACATCTATCATAAAGTTCTGGATACACAAAGAGTAACTTGAAAGCTAAATTGTGCTTGCAGATGTACAGATAATCTCCAGAAGGAATTACCAAATTATTTTAAGTATGGCAACCAAAACATAAGGAACTCTTTGTCCATTACCCTTCTACTCAAAGATCATCATCATCCTTGTGACAGGTGCTGTTAAGTGAAAAAGTGAGACTGGAATTATGAATATAGTTAAGCTACATAAGCTATTTTATGAGTCTGAAAGATGAAGAACAGAAATATTAGGCCACCAGCAAGCTAGCTGTAGGGTACCCTGAGGTGATTTTGATGATTTGTGAGACTGCAATTTGGGAATCAGCCTCCCTGCTTTGCGGCATTCTTTATATACTTTATCTGTGGTCTTGTGCAGATAGTGATGTTAGTACATAATCTCTTATTTTGCTTAAGAAGTTTCTACAAGATAGCTGATCCTGATAAAATGCTTCAAAGGCATCTGTTGGTTCTAAGCCATGTTGTTACCTCAGATTACTTACTAAAAAAAATAATTCTCTGTAGTTTCTTGTACATTTAAACAGGGTTTACTCTTCCCTTATCACTGTAGGGTTCTTATTTTTATTGCAGGTGATGTGTATTGATTTACTTCACCTTTGTGCTGAAATCCCTTCTCACTCTATTCTGAGTCAGAGCAAATCTTACCTCAGTAAACTGTGCTGAGCTTCTCATTTCAAACATCCTGCCATTACAAAAATGTTTGCAAAATTGTATTTTATGGAAGAAAAGAGTTGAGTTTGTATTGTCTTAAAAACAAGATTGTATCACTAAAGAAAGAATAATGAAGTTCATTTGATACCTGAAAAAATGAAATATTATTTCCAAAAGCAGAAGTGATTTCAATATATCATTTGAAATTGGCAAAATACAGCCCATCAAATACTCTTGGAGGGAAAAAATTGCATTTAAATCTCCCTTTGACATTTAGTTACTTTTAGCCTACAACAGGTCTGCTGATTAACAATCATCGGTGGACTAAAGATGTCTGTCAGTGAAAACACATCTGTCTGCAACTGGCCTTTGGGAATACATAAAATAGGAGATGATGCCATGAGGGTTTTTTTTGTCTGTGCACAGCAGATGTCTTCCTTGAAACTGCACAGAGAATTTTTAAGACAACCTTTTCAAAGAATTCTGTGCTCTCTGGGAGAGTCTCCCCGTGGGTTTGCAGTCAGTGGCCCTGGGGATGCCCTGTGTCCCCCAACGTGTCCCCAGCCTGTGGGAGGTGGCTCTGGCTGCAGCTGTGGTGGCACGTCTCAGCCGGGGGCAATGCTCCAGGGGATGTGATGGCAGAAATAGCTCTCCTGCATGTATAAATAGTTCCACACTGCTCAAGTGATGGTGGCAGAGTACTACACTGCTGGTTTATTTATATCTGTGGAAGTGCCTCGAGCTTCGTAACAGAGTATCAGGCTTGTGCTGAGAGTTATTTTGATTGTTTTACCCCTCGACACAATCTGATTCCTAAAAATCCTTGTTTTTCTCCATCAGTCTCAGTTTCTTGCCTACAGTGATAGCTACCAAAAAAGGTTTACCAAATTAAGGAGCAGATCCCAATTTGAGAGTACCTTTGCAGGCAGCCCAGAGTAAAAATGTGCATTGATTCATATGTTTGCACACAGAGGACCAGGACACACAAGCCTGGACACCCTTATCTTTCCAGCTGCTGCCAGGCTGGGAATGACCTAGAGGGTTTGTGATTCAGACCCGAAGGAAAAAAAAAAAAAAATTAAAAAAACCCCCACATATATATATATATATATATAATTATGATGTGGGTAGATAGATGTAACTTTGCAATACTGGAAAATAAACATCTCCATTTTGCATTTGAACAGGGAGTGCCACCAACTGACTTTCTGTTTCCAGTAGCAGTTGATGGATCCATTTCTGAAGCACTCAGCTGCCGATGGGTGCATGCTGGTGGTAGAGTGAAGAGCAAACCAGTCAGGAAGGGAATTTCTGATGTCATGACTGGAGACTGGCCATATTTGTGTGATATTTAGGATACAGCAGGAATCATTTGTGGTGAGTAGGTTAATGCATTAGTCTCATGCAGATGTCTCACCTTTAGATGGACCTCCTGTTTCAATTCCTGCTTTTTGCCAGAGAAAGAGTCCAGCATAAGGCAGGTAAAGCAGTGTGTAACAAATCATCATAATTCTGCAACTTCACTATCTCAACAGTTGGTGTTCATGGCCCTGACTGCATGTGCTGGAAAAGGGATGATGGTGATGGAGGCACGTGAAATAAATGGCTCAATAAAAGACCTGTGGCCACTTTTTGAGAAACAACATCCTCCTTCTATATAAAACATAATGCATGTGTTCCTTTATTACATGTGCATTATGTCAGTAACATTTCTGATGGAAACTGAGGGGCTGTTCTTAAAACATACTTATTCAGGTCAATAAATACACAGTGACTTACATCCAGCAGTACAGTTTTTTTGCTAATATTAGGGAAAGGGATGTCCAAACAATCACATATCTATGGATGACTGTATAGGGAAATACTGATGGGAGCTATGTACTTTTAAGTCTTTTCTAGTACTTTGCTGCTCAGTAAAAAATCCTCAAGTTTTCATGTTAGAGATGAGCCAGGGTGGATTTGTGTGTAGAAAAAATATTTAATTCCCTCATAGCATTTTATTTGCACAATTTTTTTCCTTTACGGTTTCACAATAATTTAAAGTTTGCTTGTTTTTTGCTAGTAAGAACTGCCAGACCTGAAGTTAAAACAGAAAACTTGTCATCCCCCTTTCCTTCTGACTAGAAGTAATTCTAGAAGCAAAATGAATGAGGCAGTTTGTGATTAGTTTTTCTTCTTTTCAAAGAGTAGACAAAGCATAGTATTTCTTTCTAAAAGATTTTTTTCTTCCTTGATTTTGTCCTTCAAATGACAAACAAAACTTGATCTCTTTCTTTTGAATCCTTTGTTGGAACCAGAGGGCACCTCATTATACATTGAATTCATACTTTCACAGACCAGGAGGGCTCAGCAGCCCTTACATTTCTGTCAGTATGAAGCAGTGGTTTGTACAACAGAAGGGAAGAGGGGAACTTGCTGTCCAGTTGTTTCCTAACTGGTAAGGCCTGTTTCACTGTGATCTGGCTGCATTTGGTGAGGCATTTACATTTTTACAGGCCTTTGAGTCTGGTGAGGAGTGACCAAGATAGAGATGCGGGAGGGAGGGAGGGAGGGAGGGAGGGAGGGAGGGAGGGAGGGAGGGAGGGAGGGAGGGAGGGAGGGAGGGAGGGAGCCCAGAGGTTGTTTGCTTTTCCATGATTTATGTGAGCCTATGAGCAGGATAAGCATTGTACCTGGATCCCACCTGACCAGTGGGATGATGTCTGGGACACAGCCACTAGACTAATAGTCACTGTTCTCTCAATAACAGGTTTATCCTGAGATTAGCCTTAATAACACTACTTATCATCCAGCACCTTACAGTAATCTTTAAGTGTTTTAATGACATATGTATATTTATTCTAGAATTTTTATGAACCTATATCTCACCTGCATTCTTATTTCTGTCACTGATCTGCTGGAAACATTTCATTATTCTGCATAAAATGCAATATTCCATCTAATTTACCATCCAAAATTGAACTCTTCCAATACATCCAAATGCCACCCAGTGATCACAGCAGGAATTGCACTTGATGGCTTACACTGCTGCATTGCATGCAACAAACTGGCTGCTGGAATAATTTTTAAAGACAGATAATCTATCTTTCTATAATAATTTATCTTTGTGGTTAGAGAACTCTGTTATAAAATCAATACTTGCTGTGATTAAATCAATTTCCTAACTCCTCATTAGAACACTATACAGTTGTTAAACATCCTTTAATGTTCTTGGGATGCATTTTCCTAAAGAAAATACTTCTCAGTCCATTTTAACTATAGTTTTTATACATAGCATGTAAAGGCACTTCCCAAGATGCCTCTTGATGTGTTGCAATAGACGGAATGGAGAACCAGCTGGATAACATGGGACATTTGTTTTACTTCCTACATAGGTGACATTTTGCCATTTCTGAAAATCCACTCAGAATTCTGTTACGGAAGAGCATGAGATTTTCATTTGTGTATTCCTTAACTATATTTGTGTTTTGCAAAGATGTGTTTCCTCCACTGTTGTGTCATTCTGTTTGGAGATGCAATGACACTGTTGTGTCATTCTGTTTGGAGATGTAATGTGAGGACAGAACCCATTTTCGTGAGAGAAAATGCTTTGTTTTGCCTGTTTGGATTTCATATCAGGAGTTCTCTTGCAGGATATGGCACTCTCAAACCTGCATTTTTTAACCAAATTTTCCCCTGTTGGATACCAGCTAGGAACATTTCCTGCAGAGATCAGCCCAGTGGGTTCAGCTGCATTCATGGGGAGCAGTGTTTGGGCAGTGCTGGGCAGGATGCTCCTGCAGGGAGCCAATCCCCCTTGCGACAGGTGCCCAGGGGTGCCTGGTGTGAGTCAGCCCCGAGAGAGGAGGGATTGCGCAACCCAGGGCTTGGAGCTGCCTGCCTGGCACGGTGTGCCCCGCAGGGTGGGGAGGGAGGCTGTGGCCCCTGGAGAGCTGGAAGGTATCAGGGGCTCTGCTGTTCCCCAGGGAAAGGCACAGAGGGAGCAGGGACAGTGGTAGAGCTCTGCACTGGCACCTGCCGGCACTGCCAGCATGGGGTCACAGCACTCCTGCTGAGAGAGGGCAGCACGAGGCATCCCATTTCATCAAGCCTTGTGCAAAGAGTGAAACCAGTGATGCCGTTTTTCCTCCCTTGCTCAGCTTTCTGTGATGCTTTACTAGTCACTACCTGATAGCTTGCCCTTACCCAGCCTGGAATACAAATTTAACGAATGTACGAAGTGACTGCTCTGATGCCAACAAATCCTGTACTTCTCCAGGTGTAAAATATGATCCCTGATCCTCTCTTGGTGTGAGAAGTGCTTTTGAGAACTGTATCTGGTGGCATCTGACTCTTTGCTTGGTCTCTCTCAATGTGCCACTGTTCCTGATGCGATTTCCTGTTGCTCTGCACTTATTTCTTTTGCACTGACCCACAGGAAGATGTTAAGAAGGGAATTAATTATTCATCCTCCTTTGTATGTACTTGAGCTCTGAATGGTAAAGATTGTAAACAAATCCAATAACTTCTCAAAATAAGCTAGTACCCAGAATGCCGTCTCTGATGTTTGTGGAGTTATAAGAAGAGAGCATTTGTCATTTCATCTTAATAGTGTGGATCTGCTAAGAGTAGAAACAAAGGATTTATCAAAGATGACTTACCAGTACACTGTACATGTATTTATTGGCAATTTTTTGGCAATTTTTTTTTTTTTAGTGGAGATGTCTCTATAGAAGACTAAGACAATTGTGATTAAAGCTTCTGAAATGCTGCTTTATTTTAAATGGTGCAGTAAAAAGAGAAAAAACACCATTTTTACAGGAATCAGTAGTCACTTATAAGAGGGCTGATCTCACCCAACGGACTATGAAGTTGATAATTAACCAGAAACAGGCAGGTTCATCATTCTGTAATGAGCTGCCTGCAAAATCATCTGATGAATAAAGGCTGTCAAACAAAGTCTCTTGGACTGGCACATCCACCTGCAGGGCTTACTACAGATGGCATGACAGTGTCTGATCATCTGATTCAGTCAAGAGAGGCCAATGAAAAAGTGGTGTGTGCTCCAAACAATAATTCCTAATCCTTCACATGCTGCAGCAACAAATGATAGAATTGCTACATTCACAACTGAATTTCCAGGTAGGGAGGGAAACACAGTCTCAGTCCAGTGTTAGAAGCAAAACACAAGATAAAACATCAAAATTACATATGCACTATTTAACACCATTACTGGAGAGGATGCAGTGGTGGAGAAAAAGCTGCTATAAAAGGATGAAGTGGAATCCTAGAGCATTTGTAATATCTACCTTCCCTGTGGCACAGACTGGCATCCATTCAACTAGCCACTATTTGTTGCAATTTGTTCAATTCAAAGCTATTTTCACCCTTTTTAAAAAGCTTACCCAGTAGTCTTTACTCCAAAGAAAACCGTAAATTGTATTTTCTGAAGGCTGGAGCTCCATTCACGCAACAGTACAGATCTGAGTTGTACGATGACAATTTTCAGTTTGTAACATTTTGTTGCAGTGCTGAAGGCACCACAGATGTTAAAGCTTTATGGTTTTTATAGGGTACCATGCAGTGCATAAAAGCCAATTGGACAGAAATACACAGTGATAAAGAACCACATCTTTCCTTTCTTCAAACCAAACTAAACCAATGCATGTTCTTGCTATCATTCAACCCGCTTTCTCAGGGTGAAGAGTTTCACTGGCACTTAGGCCAAGTGAGTCACAGAGACAGAGAGCTGACCCCAGGCAAGCCATACAAATGAACAGAAAGGGCCCACCACAGCCATGTGCATTTGGCCACGTGGGTTTGCAGGATCAGGCATAGATGTGAGGTTGCCAGGGCCAGCTGTTTCCAGTGGTGAGGGAGCTGCTTGGAAGACAGCCCAACTGTCTCTGCTCAGCCATGAGGGGAGCAGAGGCAACCAGAGCATTCCCACCATTCAGAGGGAACAAGGAGACTGCTCTTCACAGACGCCCATTACTAAGGCTCAGCATAGCTCCAAATATCTGTGAGCACCTTCAAATTTCTTTCAATACAAAGTGCTTCTCCACATCAGCTGTCAAAGAGCTTGCACAGGCCAAGGCAAGCCACCTGTTCTCATGCCAGCAGATAGTATTTCCTGGATCATTTAGGCAAAATGGGAGTCAGGTATACAGCTGCACCAGTCACCTCTGTGCTTGCATTGTGCCTCATCTCAGGTAGGAAGTCTGCCTGGAGCCCAGGAGAACCCAGAGTTTGGGGAGATTTGTAATAAAAACATGAAGATTGGCAGGAACAGAGTATGATCGAGCACCAGAAGAACTGGCAGAACAAAGGGTTAAATGCATAGATAATCCCCTCAAAAACCACACTTCCCAGCAGTAAAATGGAAACAAGGGTGGTTATACCAAGCCCAGAAGACCTGTACTGAAGGACCCCAGCAAACTCCCCAGCAGACCCTTTGCATTCTAACAACAGGAGAGTGGCATCAACATGGCAACAGATCCCGTATAACATTGCATATGTGCTTTTTCCCATTAGTCACAAGGAAAATTTCCCAAACAGGAAAAAAGATACAATAAGCAGCAACCTGGACTAAAGATTAAAGACCTGAAATTGACAATGCTCATACTAGAGACTGCCCCATAATAGAGGTGATAATTTCAAAAAAAAAAAATTAGATCTGTCCAAAATGAGAATTTGTGGCCCCCAAGAAGAACTCCAGGGACAAATGGAGGACTTGGCAGCTTGTGTTCTTTGTCCTTGGTGTCATACACAAGTGGTCCAAGTCAGACATCTTGTTGCTTGTACATATGTGGAATGAGAGAATGGGTGAATGAAGTGTATAATGAAATGGCTGTGAATAGGTAACATTGACTTTCTTGCAGATGTTTGTAGAGAAATATCACCTCCTCCTCCATCATATCCTACACCAAGATTTGTACCACTGATTCCCTCCCAAGTATCCACATCTGCCCAGGTTTAACAAACCTGCTGCCTCCCAGGCAGGCTGGATACAGGAGGGTTGTGCTTGTGGTGCTTTGCCCAGCTGTAGGGATCATGTGCCAGCATCCCATGGCTGGCTCTGTGTGCGATGAGCTGGGGTTCGGTAAGCTTGGTCCAGGCATCTCACCAAGTTGGAATGGCATATCTGTTTTCCAAGGCTCTAGGAATAAATAGTCATGTTCACACTAAATAAACAATGCTCTACATGAGATGCCTCTGATAGAGCTTGTGCATCACTGGTGCCAAGGGATGGGTATTTTGGGATGAGATCAAATACCCTACTTTTGTTTTCTCTGGGGCGTAATTTCCTGACCAGTGAAGGATACTGGCGTGTAAAAGGAAAGAACGGTGCCTGATGTTCTTGTCCCACACCTGTGGGATTTCCTAGAGAAGGCTGTCAGCAACATGTTGACCTGCTGAATCCCATAATGGTCTATGATTATTAACTCCTTACAGACCCACTTGCTGTAGTTTGTAAGGGCAAACAAAGAAGAGATTGACATTTTTCCTGTTGATGATATTGTTAGTAGCTTCATTTCAAGGTAATTGAGACTAATCTTGCAATGGCTAGAAAAAATATATCCCATTTCCCCAGTGCCCACACACACAGGACACGACTGCTGTGGTGACACCATCTGTCTTGAACATAATTTAATTTGTAGAATTTCATACATGCAGCAGTAAACAGTGTAATGACTATGTTATTTGACTGAACTCACAAACCTTCAGTTTAAAGATATTTTAAGATTTTTTTTTGACATTTGAGATAGTTTAATTACGGAGGTTAGGAGCAGCTCCACAGGCAGGGTTAAAATGAATTTTGTACACAAAACCTCTCATTTTCTTTGTATGTGCCCTTCCCAAATGACATAAGCTGTATTTTCTAAGGCTTTACAAATTAAACATACTGATTAGAAATTAAAATTAATTCATATTAGTATGCCAGAGCACGTAACAACCAATGTACAAAATTTTTGTGCCTGTGCCCTTTATCTCTCTAGCAAAAGCACACAGTGTTATCTCTTGCTTTGTACATGGCAGAAACATTACAAAAGCACTCCCTCTCCTCATTCCCCTAAGCTGAACTCAAACCAACTGTGTTTACTCACAAAACATCAAGCCTGCAAGCTACACAAACCCTGCCATGTTACCTAGTCTCTGAAACAGAATCACAGAATGGATCAGGTTGGAAGGGACCACAGTGGCTTCTCCCTGCTCAAGCAGGGTCATCGCAGAGAACATGGCAGAGGATTGCATCCAGAGGGTTCCTGAATATCTCCAGTGAGGGAGACTGCACCAGCTCCAGGCAAGCTGTTCCAGTGCTCAGTCACCTGCACATGAAAAGTTGTTGCTCATATTCAGATGGAACTTCTGTGCATTGGTTTCTGCCCATTGCCTCTTGTCCTATTGCTCGACACCAGCACAGTCCCCTCTCAGTCATCTCTTGCAGAGTCTGAACAGGCCCAGCTGCCTCAGCCTATCCTTGAAAGAGAGATGCTCCAGTCCTTTAATTATCTTTGTTGCCTTCCACGGAGCCCACTCCAGGAGCTCAGTGTCTGTACTGAGGAGCCCAGAACTGGATGCAGCACTCAGGTGATTCTCACCAGGGCTGACCAGAGGGGCAGGGTCAGTTCCTATGACCTGCTGCAAATGCTTTTCCTGATGCACCCCAGAATTCCATTGCCTTTCTTGGCCACGTGGACACACTGCTGGCTCATGGACAGCTTATTTTCCACCAAAACTCCCAAGTCCTTCTCTGCAGAACTGCTTTCCAGCATGTTGACCCTCAGCCTGTGCTGGTGCCTAAGGTTATTCCTCATCGGGTGCAGAGCCCTGCACTTGCCCTTTTTGAACTTCACTGGACCCAAGCCCCACTGGAGGTGTTATGAAGCATTTTGAGTGCTGACCTGCTATTTGACCACACAGCACAGAGGTGCAGCTCACACATTTGGAAGTCTTAAACCAGTATTCACTTCCATATGAATGCCCTTTGGAAAGAGCAGTGATGATTTGCAGCTGCTCTTCCTCATAAGCAACAATCCCTCAGACACCTGAGATCACTGGTCACTGTACTTTGCTAAAACGGGACATTTCCCCAAACATTTGCCTCTGCACTCAGCAGAGGTGAGGCACACAGCCCTAAGTGGAGGCTGTTTCCAGGAGCACATCTCTGATGCCATTCTTGGGTCATGTCTATAGAAAACTTCTGTAAGGACTTGTATTTACAACCAGTCTTGAATGGGCAACAAAAAGAAAAGGCTGGTGAGTAGGAGAGAGGCCAGAACAAGTTAGCTCCACTATCGGTGCAACCACCACACTGAGACCCCACAACCAAACCTGCCAGGCTCCCACAAGGAAGCCACCTCCAGGTCACCCTGGGACATTCCATTACTCTCCAGGAGGCTAAGCAATTTTTTTCTATGACGCAAGGAATAAGAAATGGCCTCTTCTGAAAAAAAGCCCCACTGTTTTGTGTAAGATCATTTTTAGTTGAGAAGTAATGTCAAAAAACAAATGTTGATCCATTTCTGAAAATCATGAGATAATTTTATCTCCTCTGGAGAAGAGGAAAAAGGGAAAGGCAAGTGAGACTAGAAATATGGGATGTGTACAAGAGAAGTTGAGAGGTAGTACAACTTAAAGCTGTTTGTCAGGAGTGGTGCCATCAAGCCCTACATTGTGATGAGCTGCTCCAGAAGAACAGGCAGCTGTCCATCCAGGTAGTCTTGTTCTTCCTGTTTTTTCAGCATTGATTTGAAATGCACATTCTTGTTATGTATTTTTAATGTTTTCCCCTCAAGGTGTCACTGCAGGGTAGACTTAAGGCTGTTTACAGGCACCAGCTGAGTATTCTCATTCCTGAAATTGTTTCCCTTTCTTTGAAATAAAACATTAACTATAAACACTTGGGGTAAATAATGCATGGTTTGAAGGTAATGAAACATCCCCATGTAGTGTCAGTCTCCCTCATGTTACTCTTATTCACTTTACTTCTTCATGTTTTCTCCATCTTGGTCTAGTTCATCTGGGAAGAGCAAGACTTGTGAATGCCTAAGGCATTGGATTTAAGCCTGTTTAAAAGCAGCTCTCTTGCTGGTACCAGAGAAAAGCTAATTTAGGGTATCACATGTCCTCCTTGTTCATGCAGTAGGGCTGCTGCCTGCACTAGTGAGCTATTGACAGCCCTCTCCAGGAGCCCTTTATTTTCTGTCAAAAATAACCGACTACCTCTTTACCTGGCATTGCAGGTGGTCAAAGGCTTAGGGAGAACAACACAGGCTTACTTAGAGTGATTGCCTCTTTGCTGAACAGGCATTGAGATGGACTCTTTTCATTATTTCGTCTTCAAGTGGTGCCATTGGCAGGATCCTTCAGTAGTCTGTGAAAGGAAAGATCAGTTATTCTACAGGCAAGGAGAAATGAAAACTTATACTGGTAAACCTTCCCTGCTTTACAGTAATTTCAGTTTCCTTGTCTGTCCCTTGTAACAACTCACTCTGAGGACAAGATACATGCCAGCTGCACAGCAAGAAATTGTTGTAAGTATGTGTTACACCTGAAATCTGCCTAACTCTTCATCAGGGAGATGAAGGGATTAATTTTTTTCCATGAGATCTTAGTTTTCACATCTCTTTTACAGTATTTTAAACATGGACCTTGCCACCACATTTGATTGCAGTTATCCAGAGAGCTCAAAAGCTGTGATTCTAAGGCACCATTTTCTTAGGACATAAAGCTAATGAATAAAAAAAAAATCCAGTAGATGAATTAGGGAAGTTTTTTCTTGTGTGACTCAGATCCTGGAAAATGACTTATCTACTTGCTCATATACTGGTTGCAGAAGCGAGTGAGAAGATGTAAGCATCCTCTATAAAGGAACTGGTTAATTTATTAACTTATTAAAGCATCTTCTCTAAAGGAACTAGTTAATTTATTAACTTATTAAAGCATAATCCGTAAAGGAACTAGTACTCTATGGGCATGGAAGTGAATGGGAGTCTGCTAGTACTTGGGTTGGTACCTGCTCAGGCCCTGTTTATTCTGTGTCCTAAATGTAATGCATCCAGCTGCTAGTGACAAGTGTCTTCATCACAGATGGTGATACCAAAAATATTCACTTCAGTTTTAGCAGAGGCAGCAATAGACCCAGTCAGCCATGGGAACTGGCCCACCTTGGCCTCAATTGCTTCATGCATGTCAAGATCAAATGTGTCTTGGTGGAAGAAGGTAGTTCTCATCTTTGGTTTTCATTCCACTCCTGTCTTCCAGATATTTTGACTCCAGACTTTCTCTATTTTTTTCCCCGCCCACCTGCTTAGCCAAGCACACAATGAGTGGGAGCAAAAAGAAACAAGATTGTTAAGAAACAAGATTGTTTCTACCTTTCCTCTTCCCCCAACTGCATTTTGTCTTGAGCCCTGCATCTCTTTCTTGTGATATTTCCCTGATGCTGACAATGATAGGATATTAACATTGCCATTTTTGCTGTCAGAATGTCAGAGCTATCTCTCAGAAAAGTGATTGGATCAACAGTGGGTATTATGGGGGGAATCTGAATTAAAGCACGTCGGGCTGATGCACAGAGGGATATGAAATGAGGGTTTATTATGCTGAACATCTCCACTTGTGATGCCGTTGTGATGATGTTTTAAGCAAGCTTCTGCAATCTAATTACATTCACTAAGTATATTAAGAGAGTGTTTTAAAGAGTGATAATTCAATCACTCTGAAGTTAGAAAATATCAGCATTTAGGGTCTCTCTGCAATCCAAAACACATATTATACAACAGTCTCCAATTACTTTCTTTTAAATATATTTAAAAAAGCTTTCTGAACTGAAATTAAATACAAGACCAGGACTTGGAGGCTGCTCCAAGATGTAGGCTGAAGTCTTCTCTGTGGCTGCTATCCTAGCTCATAGGGTGTACGTGCTAGTGAGGATTTCTTCACACCCCTGACAGCTTTCAGCTACCTCCAGCCACCTCTTTTCTCACCCTCTGGTATTGTTCACTCAAATAACATTGCTCTTGTTCAGCAGGACAGGGATGTACTGAGCCCAACAGCCTCTTCACAGAAATCAGCTCCTACCTGCAGATTTCTGTTCAGTGGACTCCCATCAGGATTCCTCCCTCCTCTATTTACACATACAGGCACCCTCTGTGGCAGGTGGACTTTACAGTCATCATTTAATAGTGGGGTTTTGTGAAATTTGGTTGCTGCCTGGTAAAAGGACAGAAATGAAGAATGGAAATCCCTTGGTGTGCAGAGCCTGGGACCTGGACTGGCCCACAGTGATGAGTCTAGGAGAGCAGTCACCACCAGACCAAGAAGGCATCAATGTGCAAACCATTCAGAAGAAAAATCATCACAGATTACTACCCCTGAACCCACAAAGTTTATGTCTAAATTGCAGCCACAGCTGTGATTGTTCTATATGCTGGCATATCCAAGCAGGCTTAACCTCACTAATTCAATAATAGTGGCAAGTTCAAGCAATTCAATACTGGTACAAGCTCAATCACAGTAACAGCAGCAGAGCAGATATAGCAGCGTTAACCTCTCTGTGCTGTTCTCCAGGCAGCCAGGCTCTCAGATGACTCAGACAGCCTGAAGTTACCAGAGCACATGTTTCAGTGCATTGTTGTCATACCTGCTCACTACATAAAAGCTTGCTCATTACAGTAAATATGAGCATATCTATATCTATATCTATATCTATATCTATATCTATATCTATATCTATATCTCCACATATCCCTTTCTGCTCATACTTCAGTGGGGAGGGCACTTATTGAGGTCATGGTTAGTCTCTGGTTAAAATCCTTCTACTTCTTGAAAGGGCTTGAAGACAGTGCTGGTACCTAAACAAAATTTTTTCCAGTGAGGGAAAGCACAAGATTATCATAACAAGAGAGTAGGACATCTCAGCATGTGAATCCTTGCATCTAAGTCTTTGTTCTTGTTCATGCTCAAATAAAAAAATGCAAAATGGACCTTTTTGGGAAATAGGAGTTTGAGTCCATCCAAGCCAAGGAAGACACTGAGCCAGGTTTTCTGCCTTTTGAGAATGTGTCTTTAACTCCTGCTTTGTTGTAGAAAAGGGTGCAGGATCCGCACCGCAGTGTGTACCTTGGATTTTAGAACAGGTGTAAGAAGCAGCCTAATTTAAGAGGGCCCTATACCATGTAACTGTCTCTGACTATGCTTATAATGAGACAAATGTAAATACTGATAATCAATTGGATAAGTGATGATTTAGGTTCTTCAGGCATGGCTAAGTGCTCGTTTTCAGTAAGATACAAGTATGTGAAAAATTTGAGTAATCTATGCCATTGCTTTATCAAACTTATTAGAGCCAGCCACTATGAAGTAACTTGTTCTGAATATGAAGGAAAAAAAAAAGGAAAAAGAAAAATATTCATCTGTGAGCAGTAAACCATCCTAACCCATGAAAACTCAATATTTCTCTGGGAAGAAAACATGTATTAGATTTTTAAATATAGTCCCTCAGAGCAACCCAGACTTAGACCACAGGGTAAAGTAAGGATGTTTATTCCTTTCACAAAATAGAGGCAGACTACTGAATTACCCAGACCTGTCCCACTCTTCAGCACTCATGAAGGTGCAAATGTTGATGTTCAGAGAACACAGCCATCACCTTGCACTCTAGGATATATAACTGCTCTATCCAATTTTACTTACCCTGCTTAATGCTGTGTGCCAATTCATGACATATTGATTCAACTTATAGAAGTAATCTTTTTCTGCAGTTCATTTAAATTATAGTTTAGACCAGACATGCTTGAAGGAGATGTCCATAAATTATGTCAACTTTCAGTAAGTCTACATTAAAAAATGCAAAGTAAATCAATCAAATTAATGCTAAATAATTTTTGTTTAATTATTGATTTCAGCTTACTCTGCTTTGGAAAATGTAATTACAAAAGTTGGTTTTTGCCAGATCTACAGAGGGTTATACAGATTCAAGTGGTAAAGGAAAGAATTCAGTCTCCTAGATCAATTATGAAAATGTGTCCTTTGACAGTGGTTCCAAAGAGTAAGTCCAACAGCATTTCAGAGTGTCTGTTTGTCCTTCTAGCCATTCTCCAAAGGACAGAAAGCATCAAAGAGTTTCTGGGTTCTCTCCAATGTGGTATCTCACTGAAATACCAACGAGGGTGATGTTTTTTGAATTAAAAGGAGGTCAGTTAGGTATTGACCTGAAATGAATGTCTATGCATGAATTCCCTACACACAAATTATACCTTCCTGACTGCATATTTATTACCCTCAGAGACTGTTTTACTTTTCCTCTGTACCCAATTATTAACTTCTATGGCAGAACAGGGGAGCCTTCTCAGGAGGGAAAGAGACACTCCTGGAAGCATCTCTGCCATCCTCAAACCTTTGATGTACACAAGGACAGAGTCCCAGGCCTGGACATGAGAAGGGGCCCTAAATAAGAATTGCAGTTTAAATTGTGATTATTCAAATGGATCCTGCATATTGCCCAAGAAGGGGACAACCCCCTGAGGCTTTATACACCTGGGAATCAATCAAGGAATCATGATAACGGTTCACTGAAACCTGTGCTCTGGTAACTTCAAGCTGAGTCATCTGAGAGCCTGGCTGCCTGGAGAACAGCACAGAGAGGTTAACGCTGCTGTATCTGCCCTGCTGTTGTTATGATTGAGCTTGTACCAGAATTGAATTGCTTGAACTTGCCACTATTATTGAATTAGTGAGGTTTAGTCTGCTTGGAGAGATATTTTGATCAGGTTGCTCCCATCCATAATGTTTCCCATGACTTAATCTTGCCAGACCAGCAAAATTTTTAATGTAACCTTTTCAGACTACCAAAATATTAATTCAGTTTTCTTTAATAACTGCCATAGTTCTACTGAGGGTTAAATTTATTAGTCCTAAAAAATTCTGATGCTGATAAAATAAATCTTTTTTGTAATACATTCTTGAATGATATTAGGTTTGTTGGAGGATTTAAAAGATTATTTAAGGGATTGTGAAACAATTTCTGGATAACCTCAAATTTGTGTTGATGATAGCAGTCTCAGTATAGAAACTACTTTTCCTTCCATTACAATTCTTCAGCTGGCTTTCTGTCAGGAAAACAGGGGGCTCTGAAGAGATTCTCTTTCCCAAATAATTTAGGTTTGCTCACAGCCCTCCTTCAACAGGAACTGTTTGTTTTCCACTTGTTTGCACTGCTGAGCAATTAGTGGGCTAAGAAGTAAGTTGGGACCATCGAGGAACTCATCTGCACTTGCTCTCCTCTGCCTGCTCAGCTCACCAGACCTTTGCCAATCCCAGCAATCTTTTTGGCAGGGCAATGAGAATATCAGGAATCTTTGTAAAAGGATTTGAAGGTCAGCAAGGAGAATTCGACTGGGAGCAAATGTTGTGGAGGTCATTTGCTGCTGGAGGACTGCTTATATCTGTTCAGGATCAACTGGGAAAATCGACCATGGGAAAATCCCTGTGCTCCTTGAAACGTCAGGGAGCTGGGATCTGGTTGGGTTTTTTTCAAGGCTGTACACTTGAGAGGGTTTTCATCTGTAAATCTTTGCCTCATGTACTACCTAGAGGAAAGAAATTTCTGTGAGAAGCTGAGATGAAGTTGATGCATCCCTGCCAGGAGTTTTCTACAAACAAAAAGCAAACGTGCTCTTGCCCTGCTTGTTCGGCAGCTGGGGAAGAAGTCCCTGCTCCCCAGGCAGCTGGGGTCGTCTCCCTCCGAGCTCTCAGGCAAGAGAAAACAGCTTGCAGCCCATGTGGCACTTCAGTGTGAGCAGTAAACAACATACAAACGTTTGTAGGAGCCCAATAACCTGTCACTGCGGGTTTGGCACTGCTGCCTGAACTGCCCCGGCAACTGCGAGCCGTGTGTCCTCGGCAGCTGGGAGCACTTCGGGACAGCTGGGCCTGCCCTGGGGCTGCACAGGCTCAGGGAAGGGGGGCCAGGGTGGATTTCTGGTGCCCAGGCTGTCTGTGCACCCACCTTGTGAAGGAAAGCCTAAACTGGAACAAGGGGTAACCTCCATGGGCTCAGCTCTACCCTGGCTCAAGGAGGGCTGGAGAAAAGGGGGTGTTGGTGGTATCTGACTCGTGTTCATGGGACAGGGCAGGGAGGAGCAGCAGGAGCAGACTGTCAGGTCCTACATAGCTATGGCTTGGCAGCCACTTCCCAAAGCACAGCAGAGATTAAAAGCCATTCCTGGCACACCAGAGACTCTGTAAAGCTGCCCTGGGGCTGTGGCTTCATAAAAATGCATGCTTTTACCCTTTTTTCCCATTTTATTTATTAGTGCTGTTCTTTTCTTAAAATAGAGACTAAATGTCTTGCACAGGCCATGTGGACTGGAAAGCTGTACAGCTCTGCCATAGCCAGCACAAGGATATCTGCAGGGAAAGGCTGGCTGAGGAACCCTGGCTGTGTTGTTTTCCAGAGGGGTGCTGCAGAAACTTCAGTCATTTCAAAAGTACCATGGTGCTGTCAGGGGGTTTCCTTTCTCCCCAGGGGGAGCTCGTCCTCTCGGCTGTGCAAACCTCGTGGCCTGCTCTATGCTGACACCAGGACGTGCCACAGGAAAAAGCAGGGCTCCAAAACACAGGAAAAGTGCAAAGAATGGTGACATGGAGAATTGTGGTAGAGCACCCCATGGCTCCTGCTAGAGGACAATGGAACTGATGTGACAAATATTTATATACATAGTTCCAGGAAGGGGACAAAATTGAGATCTACACTCTGCTTTGTGGGAGAGTTACTCCTTTGAATATTGATAATCTTCTGAAAGCCTCTGTTGAAAATTATTCAGAAACAATGGGCATGTGTTTTCTCGGAAGATTTTGGTGTCCTTTTTAATCTGCTCTAAGGTACATAGGGAACGTTAACATGTTGGAATGACCTTCTGAACTTGCCTTTTTTATAGGATGCTGCTCTTAGAAAAATGTCTGAGAGGCATCTTTTCCAGTTTTTCTTTTTCCTGCTAAGGCAACTTCTACAGTCCTCCTCTTACTGCAGAGATATAAAATACAACTCACCATATCCCCAGGGGTTTTGGCCTCTGGTGAAAAGGCCAGGAGTTTGCTCAGAAACTAGTCTTTGTGAGAAGAAAGAAAAAGATGGAGCTGCAAGTAAGTGACCAGGAAAAACTCCAGGTAAAAGTAGTTTGATCATAATACTTAAGACTGAGATTTCCAAAAGCACTTAATGATTTTGAGTGCCTCACTCCTTGAGTATTCCAACAGAGAAGTCTTCAGCTTATGCTCTGAGAATGAATGCTTGGCATTTCCTGAAAGTTATGTCTCCATTAACATATTTCAAGTGGTGCATGAAGAACAGGAGCTGTTGAAAAATCACGAAGCCAAGATATTCTTTAGTGACTTAAAATGGTCAGACAAAGCATATTGTCATGCTCAGACATAGCTCTTCAAGGATTTTGAACATTTTTTTCTTTCTCTGAAAGAGATTAAATAGTGGTATATCTGAAATCTTACACTGCACTTCAGTTCTGTCATGAAAGATAGAATTCATATTTGATATTAATGGAGCAGGTGAAACGTGAAATGATATTTCTTTAATCTTTAATGAAATTTCTGGTTTTAGCATTTAGGTTGTCTGTTCAATGACACAGAAGAGCTAATAATATCACTGTTTTTGAAGAATTCATTCACTACAGGCAGCCTGATTTTCTGAATCTGTTGGAAGCTCTTTAGGTGCTCCAATGATGCATGAAAAGCATAATAATAAAAAAATCCTTTGTCCTTGAAGCCCAGTGATCATAATTGGAAACACATAATTAAAAAAAGAGAAAAAAAAAATCTCCCAGTAATCCATTACTCTGAAACAGAGATGCAGTAGTTTAGAAAATAACAATTCTACAGGAATTAGCAGGAACAATGGGGTTTCAGGAACTCTTCAACCAAGTATGCTCTATAACTTGGATAAACACCTGTATATTCAACACCAAAAAGCTGAATGGTGCTTTCTGTAGCAAATGGTTTCTTTGCTGAATGACTTTGTTGTTTTTAAATTTAAAATTGCTTGTGTAAACCCCCATGAGACAGGAAAAGTTAGTAAAGATGATGCAAGGTTTTTTTGGGAGAAACTGATTGTTTTTTCCCATGGGGCTATATAAATGAGATAATGCTATGCAGGACAAAAAGTTTGCTATGAGACAGAGCAGGACTAAGAAGAGGTTCCAGGGGACACACCCCCATTATTCCACGTTCAGCCAATCCCTTTGGGGCCAAAGTAGATCTTGCAGTCTATTAAGGTCATTCACACCTTGATTTTTCATTATTTCATTAATTTTTTTTTTTTCTTTTGAGGGGCCAGTGCTGACTTCTTGAAACAGAGGAATGTTGGAGTAGTGTCCAAAGGATGCAGTTATACTTCCAAAAATCAAAGATGTTCTCCAG
This sequence comes from Chamaea fasciata, assembly GCF_029207755.1. NCBI lineage: Eukaryota > Metazoa > Chordata > Aves > Passeriformes > Sylviidae > Chamaea > Chamaea fasciata. The sequence goes on along the minus strand of NW_027094087.1, from coordinate 98,647,502 downwards.
TACCATTAAAGCTAGTTGATAATGGAGGTAATATAAGCCTTGGCCATTCTCCCAGCTGACTGTCCTAATAATAGAAAAGCCTCTCTGAGTGAGTAGCTGATACTGGGGATCTGCCAGGCAATTTTCATTAAAAACAGCAATTGGTGACAATATCCTTGGAGAGGTGGAGATCTGCTTGTCTTACTCATATAACCACTGAAGTGAGCAAGAGGATCCTTTCTCTGTTTTCAGTTCTCCTTTTGCTTTTAGGATTTTTTTTGAAGTCTCTGGTATTTTTTGAGGTGTTTCCTAAACCTGCTCCCTTTACTTTCCAGTTGCACTTCCCCCCCCCCCCCGCACACAGTGCTGCACCCTCTTGCCCTTTAATCAGCTCATAGAGAACCTCCCAAGCCTGTGTGGCTGAGCTGGGGAGCAGCTCTCTAGGTGCTTTGGAGTTGGCAGGTAAGTTTCTTTCTCCATCTTCCTTGTTTTACAGAGAACCTGGCTCACTTTCTCTGTCCAGCCTGAAGGGAGAATAGCCAGTGAAAAGGGAGGGCAGCTAGAACACCCCAGGGAGTGGCCAGAAGTGAGATGTGCATGAGGCAGTTGCAAAAGGCACCAGTGTGTAACCCTGTGGTCACCTAACCACAGCTTGAAAACAGAAGTGTGAACATTAGGGTTGAACAACCTTGAAAAGACAATTTGAGCAAGCTGTGGTGAGGAGAATAAAGCAATTGTAAAGCAGCCTCTTCTTGGGCTGCTCCAAGGATGAACATTGCTGATAGTGCAGTCTGGATGTCCCCTGACCTGTCTGTTGCTGCAAGGCAGCCCCTCTATGCGCTGTGGGATGTCTGGGAGGTTGGGATTGCTTCCCCAGGCAACAGTGCCATGGAGACTACCCCCAGCTGCAAAAGGGGCTTCTGGTGCCCTGCATTGTTGTGGCTCTTGTGCCAGCACCACGCAGAGGCAGAGGTTAAAGAGTCCTCCCTTTTTAGTACATATTTCCCTTGTGAGTTTCTAAGATCAGCTCGAATTTTAAGTCAGAGGAAAGATGTCCATCAGTAGTAACCAGAATCTCATTTGCCGCTGAAGTCTTCAGATGTGACCCAGAAACCTCATCAGAGAGCACTGGGCAGAGTGCCTGCTTAGCAAAACCCACTGTAGGTGCATCACAGTGCTGCCATTTACAGGATGTCTGAGCTGTGCCTCAGCTATTTCAGATGACATATATATATATTTAATCCATGGAAGCATATTAACAGATCAGACTTAGATTAATCAGGCTAAAGATAACTTTTGGACCTTTTCCACATCTAGGTCAGAGAAAAAGAAGGTAGATATTTATTTGTGCTACCACACTAGCTAGCACTGTGTAGCAGATGAAATTTTCAGGGACATCAGTCAAAGAAATACTGCAATAAGAGTGAGGGAAGCAAAGTGAAAGGAATGTGTGTGTGTGTGTGTGTGTGTGTGTGCGTGCACAAATGCAATGCAAGCTTTACAATTTGCAGAAGCTATCAATTTCCAGTGAAATTCTCTCTGCTATTATAGCAGAAAATATGCAAATTTCCTTTATGATAAAATATCCTCCTTTGTTTCCTTAGTGCCATAAAACAAGTCCTGCCCACTGATATTATTGCAGAAAACTACAGACAGGATAACAGTGCAGTTATACAAGGAAACCTTGCTGCATGTCAGGAACAGGCCTCATGTTTTCAGCCTTGGTGATGCCTGGAAAAAGTCAACGAATGCATGGGAATTCGTTTCTTTAAAAATAGATTAGGTCACAGGATTTAATGTGAAATGTTACTGTGGGTATTAATGGAGCACTTCTTTTCTGCAAATTAAAAACTGAGCTAGTGTTAATAAATCAAAGGAAACATTAAAATGCTCTTTAGCCTCTGCCAGTGTCCTTTTGAAAAGGCCTTTGAAGGACTTTTATACACACAGATTGTGATGAGAGGAAAATTTCATTGAAATTCTTAATGTTCTTTAGCAAATTCTTCTGTTTTAACCTCACTGCACTTACAACACCAGAAGGGTCAGTGATGAAACCTCTCATTGTGGTTATTCAAGAAAACAAAGTCATTGGGCTCCAAAGTGCCCAATGTGCCATAACAGCAGAGAGCTAAGATGTAGTCTGAGACCCTGCCCATATTGAAACTTCCCCCATCAACCTGTAACAGCTTGACTTACATCCAAGGTCAGCATAAAAGCTTCTCTTGGGTTTGACTTGAGCTACTATAAAGAAAAATTATCAAGAAAAAGATATTTCTTCTTTTTTTAGCTTTGCTTCTTCCATGGATTAGTAAAAAACTGTGATATTCTTCCAAGCCGAAAACATGCTTTCAAAGCCCTATTACATGTAATATAATACACATGAGAGGGGAACCAAATTTTCCTGCAGCAGGCAGCTCTTTCAGCTCTTGTTTTTTAAGCTAATGACTCAGTAAAAGCCCTGCTCTTCACCCCTCCTCTGAAGAGCATCTTTCAAAGACCCTTGTTAGGAGCCTCATTGATTATGTCCCTCATCTCTCCCAGAGGATAGAGTTCATCAGCTTATTACAGGAAAAATGCACTCACTCTCCTTTTCTCAAGGCTAATTAGCTCATCATAGACATTTGTCCATGCTGTGCTCCTTGGTCTCCCCCAAATACAGACATACATGCACCCCAAGCAATGGCTAAGAGGAAAACTTTTACCACACATTGGCAGCTTCTTCACTGCCAGACTCTTGTGCCTTTTCATCACATCTATGTCTGACAATGCAGAGAGGAGGAGGTAGTGTCTCCAGTGTGAATTAAGTCATTAGTGCTCTCATTTTCTCACTGGAAAACCCCGCTAAAGACTCTCTCTGGTTCCACGATGTTTCATACATTGGCATAGCTCTTTTCTCTTTTTGTATTAAAGGGAAAACAGGGAAGGTATTCTCCAGGAGCCAGGCAGTAAATCTGTGATTTTCAAACATGTCCAGCCACAGGCCTGATCCTGTGATGCCAAGGGTAGCACTCTTCATCACCTTAGGGAAAATGGATTAATGCCAAAGCAAAGGTAAAGTGGAAATCTGTGAGTCCTTCAACTGCTCTGTCTAAAGCATTTTCATTGAGCACTGCTATGGAATATACTTTCTTGTTCACTCTCAGGTATCTTGCCGTTCTTCCTGTGGAAAAAGGAGGAATGCATCCAGCTGCCATCTTCTTGACATGGCACACACTGTCCACCATCTCCACGACAGGAACCCACTTTGCTGGACATCAGATTCAAGCCTTGTGATAATCTGAAGGAATTGGTTTTGCATCAGTTGTACAGCTGTTCAGATGACTAGAGAGGATATTATATATTTTTTCCCAGTAAAATCCCATTTTTAGCACAAGCAAAAGTGGATCAGGATCCCTGGTATTCACTTCTTTTTTCCTAATATTGCCTCACAGCATTTCTCCATAGCAAAGATAATTATTCAACGTGTTCATTTCAATGGCAACCTAAAGAACTGAGTGTATGTGTTTCGCAGAGTCACTTTTCCTAATTATTATCTGAGATGCTTATTTTGACTCAATTTTCTATTCCTCCTGAGAGGAAGAGTGCTTATCCACTCTGAATATTTTCCCTCTCAGATTATTTCTAGTGCTTAGTGTTAGAAACTGATCCTTTATTAGGAACTGATCTAGAAGCTATTGAAGAATTTTTTTTTTCCCTTCTGCTCTCAGTGAGCACTGCATTGGATTTGGAAGTCAATTGGATGGATGAGTTTGTATGGAACTGGTGAAGCTTCTCTTGTTCTGCAGCTAAATCTTAAATTTGATGGTATTTCAGAATTGCCTTGCAAAATTAGGAAAGGTACCTTCAAATGACAAAAATATCTTCTTTTTATCTTCCTGTTAAACTAGAGAAGATTAATTTTTAATGTAAAATCTGTGAGGGCCATTTATGGAGAAAACATTTTCTTGCTTAGAGTATTTTCCCAGGCAGAAGTTTCTCTAGGCAGCCTTGGTTTTGGTTTTCTAGTTTTCTGAAACATTGTAAGACAAAAAAACTTCTATGCCAAAAATCATTAGAATAAATTACTTTCAAGGAATGACAGGAGATAATTTTTCACAGATACTACTTAATAGATAATGAAAATGAATATATTAAAATCCTTTTCATACTACTTTGTGTAATAGAAAGCTGATCTTTGTACAAAAATTTCGTTTCATTGTTCGATGCGGTGTTCTAATCTTAAATGAATATGAAAGCTGTGCATATACTTTTTATAACCACACATTAAATATATTTCTTCATGTATTTAGAAATATATTTCTAAATACAGAAATGCCACTATTACACTGAGTCAGATCTTTTGAATAAGTTCATAAAATGTGACTTCCAGGTGCAGATGCAGAGTCCTGTTGCTGAGGCAAAGACACCAATTCACCCCAATGAAAGCCCTTCCCAGGAAATGCCCATGTCTGAAATCTCAAAGACTAGTTCAGATTCTTCCACAGTACTTTCAGTAACATCAGCTACAAAAGGATGTAAGTTTGGGCTGGTGCCTCACATTTGGGCAGCAGCTCCTGTGCCCCTGATGTCAGATAGGTTTGTATAAAGATGAAGAGCTGCAGCAGTTCAGTCTGCAGTAGACAAACATTATTTTTCCATCAGCTCTTTCCTATTGCTTTCAACATCTCATGCTGGGAAAAAAAGGAATCAAAGCGAGAAAATCTCAATGTTTGTGGATGAAGTTCACTCTTACTCCTCACCTCTGCAGCACATGAAAAGATCTGACCCCAGAGTCATTGCATATGTAGGAGTTGTCCTCTGGCAGTTATGAATTGCTGATATCTCATACTGGATACTCCAAAAGCCTCTATTGCTACACCACATTTGATTCAGTACATCACAAGTGATGACTCTGCCACCAAAGGAAAGTGGAGAGAAAAAAAACCAGGAAAGAGTAACAAAGAGAGCTCTCTCATTTCATATTGCACTATTTTTTTTTTTTAATTTTTCACTTTCCTCCTAATATAATAAGAATTTTTTGAAAGATCTCTTTTATCAATTAGACTTTATCACAGAACCTGACAGCATCTATCTGGTGAGATATGGGTAAACATTTCCCCTTGACTGCTGACTCACTCAGGTACAGCCTGTAACAACAGGCTTGATGTTGCATCCTTTTAAGACATACTTAAAGTTTTTTAAGCTTTCTTGTTAAAGTCGAAGTCATCATAATTGTCTTATAACTAAATGCAAGTACTCTAAATGCCAGAGGGCTTTATTTTATTTTACCAGCTAGAAGTGTAGTATGCAGGCTTTCCAATATGTGTAGAATCTCTTCAGAATTAATCCTGGGTCTCTTTGCTTCCATCCTGCTGTGTCTCCTGTTTCACAAAGGCTATTTGTCGGGGTGTTATTTTCTAAGCCATTCTTTTTTCCTTTTGCAATGGTGTCTTGAAATAAAACTGCTTCACTATTTAATTCTGCTGCTTCCCTGAGTGCAAGGTGATCACCTTTTGAGTCTTTTTTTCTCTGTTAACTTTACTAAGAATTTGTTTACAAAAGTTGTGTCTTGCTATTCTTGTTCATTGCTGTTTTATCTGTAGGCAGTTCCTCAACCACTTTCTGGTGTCAGCCAGGTTCTTTGAGAGAAGATTCTTTAATAGATGGCCAGTATCAAACCATCTCTGTATCAGAGGGTTCACAGGTCGCTAGCCAGCACGTGGCAACTTTTCTGTATCATGTGGCTATTCCTAATTGTTGTGTTTGGTGGGCCTTGTCCATTTGCACACATTGTTTGTTTCCAAAATGTAGTTAGATAATTTCAATATTTATGACTAATTGACTAATTGACCTATTCAGATTTTGTGCACAGATTATTCTCATGACTGGACCAAAGTTTATAGAGAAAGCAACAGCACAGCAATTTTCTCATGGATACTGTCAGCAAAACTCAGTTCTGATCAACAAGATATTTTTGTGAACTATTTAATTAATGCTAATAGCCAAGGTCTGCAAAGAGTGCAATTGAATTTGTGGTGTGGATGCTGGAGGCACACGAGCTTCACCAAGGAAGGTATCCATCAGGTGAGAGTAGGTTTGCATTCCTATTGCAGTGGTCTGCAGTCATTTGGGGCAGCTGTGAGCAGTAGGCTCTGACATTCTTGAGAATCTCTGCAACACATCTGGGCATTGAGGATTAATCCTGATTAATGCTGGCATTATGCCTTCATTTGAAGCACTGTTTTTGGAACAAGGGGTCGGTAAAAGTGAAGTCTGAATGTTTACATGACAGTGAAGGCTCCGAACTTCCCATACAAATATGGTTTACAGAAGGGTATCTCACCCTGCCACAAGTCATAGTACTGGGATTGTGCTGGGGTTTTCCTCTACTACATTATCTATAATCAAATACTGCTCCACTTTAAAAATGAATAAAAGCAAATCTAATACTATAAAAATTGCAAATATTATGATCCTTGAATTTGCATCAAAAGCTTGTTTTTCGAAGCAGAATAGTTTGGAGAGCTGAGTTCTCACTTGTTACCCCTTCTGGAGCAGTCAGTCACATCTGCATCCATAGTCTCAGCAAGGTGGAGTTGATGTTGCCAATTCCATTAGAGGTGTAAGCAAGAGAAGAGTTTACAAAGCTGAGGAGGGTGTGGGAAGAGAAAATGCATGACTGGCTTTTTGTCACCAATTTATTGTTCAGGAATAAGAGTTGTCATGACCTCCAGATTCCCTCCCCTGTTCGGGGGAGGAACAAATGCTGGTAGCTACAGGAAGCCATGTGGAGAGAGGTGGGAACACAGACGCTTAAGCACACAAATACAGGCTCAGACAGGCTGTGGAAACTGTATTATCTCAGCAGAAGCTGGTCCAGGAGAAAAAGCAGAGTGAGAAGTGCTGAAGTTTCAACATGTCTCAGTACAATATCTCATAAGGGGAGTGAGAAAAAAATGTCTGTACTGGGCAGCTACAGTGTGTGTATTTGGGCCCCACAAGTGAAGGGCAGAAAACTAAATGAAGTTTTTAATTTGCTTTTAAATTATTGGTCATTCCCATGTCTACAAGAGGCACCTGGCACAGACTATCTCAGCATGTCCTTCCGCTCACCAAAGTGGTGAAGCTGTAAGAAAGCCAGAGGAAAGTTCAGGACAGCCCCAAGCCAGGGACAGCACATATGAAGCTGGGCTATATTTCTTGCTATGCAGGGATGCTGAGAGAGGGGAGCAGTGTCCCTCCTCCTCCAGCCTGGCTCAGCACATACAAATGTTCTACAAATGCTCCCATCATATCCTAGACACACTTCTGACAGTCCTTGACATATTCCCAGGGGCTGCAATAGTCCCTTTGCTGCAGGATAGCTAGAAAAATTTGGCATGCTAAGTCATGTCAGCAGAAGGCTGTTTTTCACCCTCTTTCTGCTGACAGAGCAGTGGAAGAGCTGGGCTGTGGCACGAAGAGCCCTGCTGCTGCTGCAGCTGCTGCAAATGAAGAAAAGAGTGAAGAAATGTTAGTACCACATTTAGCTTTATTGAAATTGAACAAATAGCTTTTTTTAATAAACCCTTTTACAGCAAGTGTAAAATTTTAATGTTTTACTCATCTTATGTTACAGGTTGTCTTCTTCCATGTAAGCAAAAATACCATCTTTTTTTCTTCTTTTTTTTTACTTTTTTTTTTTTAATTTTCTACTTTAAAACATGTAGCAAGGATTTGAGTAACGCAGATCCGGCACCAAAAGGTAACAGGTTCTGAAAATCACAGTACAGTTTTAAAATTCTTAGGTTAATTAATGATATTTAAAATGATAGCCACTTTGAGTAAAGATATAAATTAGAGGTCTGTAAACAAGTTGTGTTTACCTATAGAGCTATTGACTGCAGCTACAATGAGAGCGATAATAGGAACTCAATGCTAAACTGAGCTACACCTTTGAGGAAACAAGTTCTTACTAAGTAGTGTGGTACAGGGTAGCACAATAGGTAAAATACAGTTTGGCACCTCAAGTTGCATGTAAAATCAGCAGAAATAAAATTAAGTAAGTGCACTGTCTCCCAACAGAAATAAACCAGGCAGTTTCTCTGGTTTTGTAGTGTCAACTACCAAATAAATCACATGACACACAAGTTCAACCCCAAAGTTACAATTCTAATAAAGCAAGATAATATTAAAATGCACACCCACAAGGATAGTAAAGTATAAATTTTCTCTTTTGTTTTTCCCTCTCCTCTCTCAGTAGAAATAATTTACAACCCACAAAAGGACTCCTTGGTGAAACCACTACCTACAGATGTGGTCATGGAATGTAGCTCAGTAGACTTGTTTCAAATAGAAAGGCAACATTATCCTGAAAAATTTTGGTCCTCTTATAACTCACTGTACTGTAGCCACCACAGTCTCTTGATAGATGTTTTAGGAGAATTTTTTGTTTTCTGATTCTCTTTTGTTCTGAAAGGTAATATTTTGGTGATAAAGCTGGGTAAAATTTGGCCCCAATTACAGACGTCTAATCAAAGCTGAATCTGGAAGAACACACCAGGAGTGTATAGGGGGAGCCTCTTGACTGGTCTCACGGCATATTTTGTCACAGAATAATTTTTCCTTCTACACTTCTTTTCCTCTTTGCTAATTTTTTCTCCAGTGTTCTGGGGGAGTGGGGAAGAAATCCTTAGTCCATTTGACAGAAAGACATTTCACTGTTTATTTACATGTAGATCACTTTGGCTAAGAAGTCCTGGCGAACCAGAGTTGCCTATTTCTTGTGTATGTCCTCATGCCGTATAATTTTGTATGTAATCCAGTAAAAGATGTTGAAAATGAGGAAGGCGAGTGGGAACGCAGCACGGGATATTGTATCAATCCTTTTTGCACGGTCAACAAACTTCTTTTTGATGGAATCTGAATCCTTTGGTGGTGCCGGGGGTGGGTTGGGTGGCGTGGCCTTGACTGCTGTGCCATCTTTGACTTGGAGGCAGTGGCCCATGCCATAGCCACTGAAATTGAACCGACTGTCACGGGCAACTTCGTCTTCCTGGAGGATAAAGAGGACAAATAAGACACACAGTCACCTGTCTATTGAACATGCCATGTAGCTGAGCAGTTGAGGTGCACCCCTCCAAAGCACCTCAACAAATTACCTGGTTACGCAATGATACAAAGTCCAGGTTTTAAAGACAAACAAGAAGGTAAAACCCACATGAAAATATGTGGAAATCAGGTGGCTTCCAGTGTTTGTGAATCTGAGCTTTAATTTTTCTAACTATGTCTAAATCAAGTGCCCTGAGGAGCAAGCTGTATCCCAGCCCTATAGGGAAGAGATTTGACTCCACAGGTTTATATTGCTCTCCTTGAGCTTTCTGTGGGGAGGGAACACAGTCATGTTGGTAGCAGGGTGTCTGCTCCAGCCAGGCTGAACTGAATGATCCAGAGATCCAGGGACCCAAGTTCATGGAAGTGTGTTTCCATTGCTCAATTTCACAGCAGCCTTACAGCTCCATCTCAGACAAGGGTAGATCATGGTCCCTCCCTCCTCACAGGAGAGCTCTGACAATCAGAACTTCAAAGTGCACTGGGCACTTGGATTTAGTGATAGCTGGGAGTCAGGTACAGTAGCACGAGCTAATGTAGCATCACCCTGCAGAAATCCATTCTCTCTTGTCTGAGTGGGTGATATTTGTTTTGGGAGAGGTGAGTAACTACCACTGAACTTTATCACTATAATAACTGTGTGATGAAAGGCTTGTGACTGTGCTGATAAATTTTCCCTGATGTTTCTCCTGTCTGATAGAGCAATAATACACAAGTTAACAGTCGCTGGCAGTTCTCCATGAAGGATTCAAAACCAACAGACAAAGCAGGTCTATTCTTTTTTGTTCCAGCAGGGATGAATTGTGAGTTCAAGAGCTTGTTCTAGTTAAAGACCTTTTCTTTGACCGACAGATGCTTCACTGTTGACTGAAAATGACCACTTCTTGGGCTGATAAGGAGCCAAATGCCTCATGGGAAATACTCCCTCATACCTCTTACCAAACCACAGCCGTCTGACATCAGCTGAAAATCAAAAACTGCAAGAAAAAAAAAGCATCACAGCAGCAAGATATTGAATAATGAGTATATTGGCTGAACTTGGAGGTGAGAAGGGAGGATAATTTGCACCTATTCAGGATGTAAATCACTTCTCCTTCACAGAAGAACCTCTTTCAATAGTAGCATTTTTCTCTCTCCCCAGTTCCAGGACTGGAACTGAATATATCACCGAACTTCCTTTCCTTACCTTGGAGCTGACATGCACAGGCAAATAACCAGAACTGTGATTCAAGGCTACCAAATGAGAAATAGTCACTCTGACTGCTTATGGCATTGAATGCTTATGGAAGGAGGGTAGGCAGTAAACAGTGCTTTGGAGACCCTGTCACATCAGCATGAAGGTCTATTCTACAGTGTATCCATAAGCAGGTGGAAAATTGCATCATTGCAAGGCTGTTTGAGCACTTATCCAGGGCTTATAACCTTTTCATTTCAAAGGTTCGCCATCATTAAGAAAGAGAAGGATGGTCCTCTCCTTTTTCAATTTTATTTATTTGCAGTTTGCAGTACCTCTCTGAAAACTCTGCTTGTCCTAGGGACTATAAATATGCAAAGTATTTTAAAGATGAACCCACTGAGACCTAAGTTCTGGATAGCCTTATTAGGCAAGGCTTCTCTTGCATGACTTATGATTTAAACACTACAAAGTCCCCCAATAATACAGAGAGATGCCTTCCTCTCAGTGTTTTTCGTTTTACTGAGTTTGAAGGATAAAATGCATGCCCAGGACATGAGAGGTGATTAAAAAGGGTAACAGATTTTCAGCAGCTGTGTTGCCATATGTACTTCATTCATTTTTTAAAAATTTAATTTCTGCTGCTCCTGAGAGATCGGTGGGAAGAATAAAAAGTACTGAGCTCAACACAAGCTTGGAGAGTCCTGACTACCACTGTGCTCTGGTGGATCACAGCTCTGTCACATGGGGCTGAGCAATCCATCTTCAATGTCACAGCCTTCCTTTTGTGCTCACACTGTAGCAACTGGAGTGGGAAGCCATCTGAGATTAGGGACAGGGATGTTTAAATCAAATTTTTTTAGGTATTCAGCACCCAACCCTTAACTGTAAGGAGCCACTTATGTCTCAAGGGATTTAGAGCCCTGCTTTTCCCACCAGAGAGTTCCAGAGGGTTGTCTGTGCCAATTCTTTCTCACAAAAGCCAGAGAGAAGCGTGTCCAGCCTCCATGTTATCTTTTTATTCAGGACTGCAGCTGATTGGATTTACCCTATTGGATTACCCAGGGTACAAGAGGTACAGCTGGGGTATGAGTGATACATGCTCAGTTTCCCTCTCTGTTTGAACAGATTTGAATTTCCTTCTCCCTAATAAACCTCTGGATTTGCTTGTTACTGTTTTCCCAACATGGAGCTGTTTTCTGGCTGCAAAAAGAAAAAAGTGTGTTTATAAAGGGGTTTTTCTAACTTTTATCAGGAGCATCTTTTTCAACGACTAAAGAATCACTTAGGAGAATAGGATTGTCTTGCTATACCTACTTGTTACTATGCCTGATATGCATTTACAAACACAGCACTAGAGACACCCGAGCTGTAGCTGTTGGGATTATTTAAGTTCCACCAGAAGCAAGGAAAGCCAGAGGCCTTACAGCCCCACCTCCAGCCCTGGAGATGCCACAGCTCCATAACCACCATGAGATTTTAACAGTAAAATCCCCCAGGAGATGACGGAGCTTTGCAGTCTGGCATGTGCCTCTGCTCTGAGCACTGCCAAGTCTCACAGGCAAGACCTGACCCCATCAGACCTCTCCTACCTGACCAGATATCTCCTGAAAGCCCTCAGGGTGGTGAGATCTCTGCCCTTTCCAATGAAACTGGCCAATAGTGTTGAAAGTTAAATGAAACCCTGAAGATACCAAGACCCACATGTCTTTGCTAAGAGGATACTTTTGCCATGAGCCTGCAGAAGTGGGCTTGTGTCCTTTTGGCTCACTCACTGAGCCCCTAAACTGGTTCCACCCCAAATGAAGCAGAGGGGACAGAAAGGCTTCCTCCATGCTGCTGAGGGGAGCTGGGGAATCAGCCCAAGTTCTGGAAGTTCATTGTCCATGCTGCTTATGGGTTAGCTCACTCTGGGGTGCATCATACCAAAAAGCTTTCTCACAGACAAATCTGCTCCACCGAGGACTGATGCCACACATTGCCATCCTGAGCCATGTGGTGATATCTGGCCTCAGGAACATCTGAGTTACTTTAGCATTATGGATGTAGTTTAAATAATCTGTCTCTAAACCACCATAATCTTATGACAAAACTACAATTTGACATTTTAGATAATTTTCCAACATCCTGTTACATATAAAGGACTTGGGGAAATAGTCACAGAGAAGGAAAAACTGATTTATACACTTTGATAAGGAACCTTTTTTAAAATTATATTTCAAAATGTGACATGAAGAACTGACCTTAAGTGCTTACCCTTAAGTAGTTGCTGTGTCTTCCTTTGACCTAGAGGGTTGGTGAACTACTGCACAACTCACCTTGGGTACCTTCTGGTGGGGCTGCAGAGTCACTCTTCATTCTCAAGGTCATATTCAGTCCATACCCTCTGACATATCTACCATGGACACTCATCAATAGATAATCTTCAACCTGTTCACTAGCTTAGTCACTGATAAAATAGTCCAAATGTCTTTTCAAATATCTCTATCATTATTTTAATCAGAGTACACTTAAAACATATTAATTTTAAACTGGACAGGATCTCACTTGCATAAATCCCAGACCACTTATATGTTTACAGATTTTAAAACCAAAATCAAAGAGCAGCTGGAAGCCATTGGACATCAACTGGAGTGGCAGAATCTGCTGCCATTGAAGTTATTTACTTTTTCTTTCTAAAGGGATGTGACGTTAGGTGTTACCTTATAATCACAACTCCATCTGTCCTCGATTAAGGCATAGAGGAAAGGGTCATAAACCAGGATGAGAAACAGAGAAAAAATTAATAGCAAAAGGAAACTGTTCTTTTGATAGTTTGCTTTTAGATGTTCATACCCTGCGTATTTTAGAATTATCCATTGAAAACTAATTATATTTCCTGAGATTTGGGCTAATACTTTGTATAGATACTTTTTCAACAACATAAGTTTATGATTATTATCTTATGATGTCATAATGACAAGGCTTAGGTATTGGCTTTAAACAATTTTCATTAAAAATAATTACATATTTTTCTCATTTTCAATTATCCTTTATGAATTTAGTGATTTTTTTTGTGCTTTACAAATTGATGGCATTAAATTCTCTTGACTTAGCTTTACAGTAAGCAAAATATAAATGGCGATAATACTTCAGAAATGGTTTTCTTCTTAAATTTTTCATTTTTGGAAAGCTTTAATTTCCACTCCATCAGGGCTGGAACATATTTCATACTACGAGTTTCACAGCAAAGCAATCAGAAATGGGGAAACACTTTAGAAAATCTAGCCCGTTCAATGCCTTACATGCTCAGCCTTCTGTACAATGCATTTTGAAGTGCTTTGTCCTCACCACTTTTAAATGCTTATTGTCAGCATTGACTCAGTTTTAACAATGAGGAAAATGAGACAGAGGCTGGTTTCAAACAGTGTATTTAATTTACTTTCTGATGTGATTTATTCTTTTAATTTTGCTACTCTTTTTCCAACATATGGTGGAACCACTATTTAAAAGACTATCTGGTTTAATTAAATTTCAAGGACACAGATGATTAATTTTAGGTATAGGATAGAGAAGATCAGAGAAATTTTCCTTTTGGTATTCATAAGCACAAAGTTAGAAACCCAGAATCAATTCAGACTTGAATGCAAAATGGAATCATTAGGGAATGGACGCCAAAATATCTTTGGAGATTTCATTCTTAAATCATCTTTATGACTTTGAGACACCTCCCATCTCTCAGTACTTTACATAATTCATGATGTGGTTTTGCAGACAGTCATGCTTACATGGTTTCAGTTCTCAGGAGTCACTGAGTATGTGGACGAAGATAGTTCAGCTGAGAAGCACATTTGGACTTTCAAATCCCCTTTGGTTCCTCACAGAAGCCTCTTAAAATTCAATTCAATTCAATTGTGAGGAAATGAGAGGGAAGGTCCTTTCAGAGATTAACTGTTTAAAAGGCAGTCCTGGAGTTTAGGAGTAAAAGATCGATTTCATAGCTGGGGAATTCACTGGAAGGGATCTCTAAGAATCTATGTGAGAACTATTCAGAAGGAACTGAGTTATAAATAAGCTGGGACAAATGATCCCAAGGGAAGGTACACAGGTGAAATAGGATATTCAAAGCAGACAAAGCTAAGCCAGGCTTTTCGGAAGGATTCTAAAAGATGGGTGACTAAGTAACAAAATAGCAGTAAATTAAAGACAGGTTTGATAAGTACAAGGTAAAGCATGGCAGAAGATAACCCTGATTGCACATAGATAGTAGTGGGCTCAAAATGTTTTTTGTTTTTTTTCTCTTTTGTGAGTTTGGGAAATTACCGCATATATGATCCTGACACTAGTCTTCTGCTAAGCTACAGTCAGGAAATGGACAAGCAAAACTGAAAATGCCATTCTGCCATTTTATCTACTCACAGCATGATCAGATTTTGGACACAAGCGGTATTTTTGGTCATTCAAGCCTAGTAAAGACATAGCAGAAGTAAATAAAATACAAAGAGGAGCAGTAAGGATGATAAAGCCTTTATTTTTTTGCAATAGGAAGAAGAAAATAGATGAGATCTCTCCATCTTAGAAAAGTTGTGTTTGGAAGGTCATGTCACAGGATGCTAACAAACTTCTCTGATTTCTTGTATCCTGGAAAGCTCTGGATCTCAGCTCACCTGTGCCAGATATCATTCCCATTTCTTCTTAATCCAGACTTCAGAGGAGCAGAAGGTGATATAAAATTGTCACCTTCTCACCTCAATCCTGCCCAAAATATAGACCAAATATTTCCCAGAATTTGGTTTAAATATAGTTTTTCCTGAATATTCACCAAGATGCTTAATCAAAAACAGTCTCTGACTAATCCTACTGCAAAATGACACTCCATCAGGACCCATCTTTCTGCATGTGACAGTGGCATTCACCCCGTTCCTGCCTCTCTTAACAGCGATTTTCCTGCTCACTGAGGTTTGCTCTTGCTCTCATTTAAGCCCTCATGCCTTATGGAATCTAGACCTTGGATTACAAATAGACATTTTAATTAATGGACGAGAAATTGGTCATTCTTGTCTTTGGTGAGGGTTTCCAATGGACAAATTTAGGTTTGTTTTGGAAACCTGTGTTTAGTAGTATGTTCTGTCTCCAACAAACAGCAGAAAAATCTCTGAAGCATGAGTGATTTACTTACGCAGTCTGTAAGAACAGCAAGTGAACTGTTGTTAATGCAATAATGAAATGGTAGTTAATGTGGCTTCGCCCTTTTCAAGTAGGAATTGAATATTATCCAACTGAAAGAGTAACATAATTTAAACATGTTGCGAGCAAAAATATTTTCCTGGCTTGAAATACCTATAAGTAGAATCTAAATTTTTCAAGAATTACTTTAATATTAAAGATTATACAGTCAGTAAGGGTGAGTGGTTTGCTAAAAAAAAAAAAAACAAAAAACATTTTCTTTAGTAAAGCAAGGCTTCTGTTTCTAAATTTTGCAAACACAATTAATGAAAATCTCTTATCCAATTTCAAGTTTTATATATAATATAATGAATGTTTTCATTTTAGGGGAGGGAGAACCAAATGAACTACTGTTTTGCAAAACTCCATAAATGTTATGAGAGTCATTCCTCCTAAAAACCCAGCAGACTGATTCCTGACACAGTCTTGGTTTCTTGTTTCCCTTTATTTTAAATGAAAGTAATAATTTAAATTATCCAGATACTGTGATCATATAGATATAATTTGACTAGAGATTAAATTCTCTCTGTCTGGAGACTCGACTGTTCTTGGGTAACTTCTGCCAGTCTCTCTCCAAAGAAAGAAGGGATTGGCTAGTTTATCAGTGGGAATGGCACATTATTCTGTTTTATATCAGACAAATACATGTTGGTGACCTAGATTTGAAGGATAATCTGCTCTGACCAGAAATCTGTTGGATAAAGGGCAACTGACTTCTGCTCATTTTGTCTGCATGCAGGGCTGCGTAAAATGCAAAGCTGGTGTTTAAATATGTGACTATTTCAGCTAGAACACGAAATAGCTGTTCATGAGCACATCAAACTAAACAATGTAAAGCAAGACTACCTCTGCTAAAATTTTAGAAGATCAAAAACCTGAAACACCAATGGAAGCATACCTAAAATTCACTTACTGCATTTTCCCTTGCTTTTTGCAAAATGTCTCCCTCAGGAGAGATGAGCAGACTCTCACCTTCTTCCTTTCAGCAGTGTTCAAGCCTGAGCCTCAGACTTCAGTTCTCTCCCTCCCTGAAACCTATTGCAGGGTCAATATCACAGGACAAGGGCACACAGTGTCCCCAGGTGGGTGACAGGCATGGGGGAACTGCCACAGCAACTTGTGGGGCATCCATGCTGAAATACCCCAGTCAAACACCAGAATATCTGAGCCGCCCTCTACACAGGATTTTCCCCATTAGGTCCTCTAGTCTTTTTCTCAAAGCAGATTTAAATAATTCAGGGGAGATGATTTTTATCACACCTTTGTGAAATTTCTCAATGGCCTCTTCCTTAACTGTTATTATCCTAGGAGACTTTGTTAGACCACTCCTGTGCCCTGGCTGTGCCACCTCAGAGAGCCTCATTAGTCAGTCAGCCAAAATTAAAAAAGAAATAGATGTCCATACAGGGCCCATAAACAGCAGTCATGATTGGATTCCTGCAGATTACCCCCTAGAACAATATATGGCTGGGGACGTTTTATGGCTTGGGTTTTGATTGTCTCAGCTCCCCCATTCCCTGGGGCTGATGTGCAGCCCACCCTGTGGGCATTCTCCTCCCTGGATGAAGCTCTGGGACCTGCAGCATTCCCACCTTGCTGAGGTTTCCTGCTTGGTGCCAGGAAGCAGCAGAGGAAGGAGACAGGCAAAGGGAAGGAAGAAGAACAGGCTTTTTGCCTCTCTGGTAGTGGATTCTCTCCTTTAAGCCATTTTCTACAACAAACACCCAGAAGAAACCCCATCAAATGCAGACAGAGTTTACCAGGGCTTCCTCAGACATTCATGCATTTAATTTATGCAAATACTGAACAAAATGAATTAAATATTGCAAATTACATTAATAATTTATTTTCTGTAGCTAAAAATAGTCAAGAATATTTGAATAATCTTAAAGTGTTCACATACTAATTTTATAAATTTGGTCAGGGGAGGCTGTGGGGGGTTTTTTGTTTGTTTAATTGTTTTTGGTTTGGGGTGTTCTTTGTTCCTGAGGGGACAAGCTTTTCTTTTCCAGTTATCAGTTCTTAATACCAGGCTTCCAATAAATAGTGTTTTGGGGTTGATTTTATTTCCTTATCTTCTATTACACAAGTTACCCTTTCTGGCTTTGCATATCATGTATTTGTTGTTGTTAGTCAAGATCTCAATCTGGATTTCTTTATCTATTCTTGCATAGGTCCAAAGCATCATTGGGTTAAAAAAAATATTTTCCAACTATCTACCCTTCAAACATGTTTCCAAAATTAAATTGTTGCATCTTAGAAACATCTTGGCTGTTTGAGTGTATTAGAAATTTACTAGACATATAGACTTCTGTAGTTTTATTTTTTATTTGCTTCTGTGAGGGTTGCTCTATAAAACTCTGATATTATTTATTCTCAGGAAAATAAACATTCATCATGAAGTAAAAATCAATGACACTCAATGCTATAGCAGCTTGACAGTGCAATCTCTACTTGGAATTGTTGGGGTGTTTTTTTCTCATCTGATAAGTAGTAAGTCCACAAATTCTAGAAGGTCATTGGAAGTATGCATACAATGGAAATTAAATAATATTTCATTTAAAATGCATTTGATAGTTTTTCTTTTACTGTATTACATACACACACACACACAGCCTTCATGCATCCATCCATGGAGATATCTGTACTTACCTGTAGGTGTGGGCATCTACTTAATCTAATCCTCTGATGTATTCCCTGAAGGCAATAGTTAGTGGCAAGTTCACCTAGTGAGAATGTTTTTATTCTATTTTAAGACTAAGAGCACTCTCCAGAGAATTTATTAATTATTAATCTTTAATAACTTCTTAAAATGCTAACTTTTACACTAGCTTTCCCCTGCAGTACTTCTGAGGAGCAAGGATACAGAACACACAGACAATGGTCATTAAACCTTCCCAATCCTCTCTGCCCATAAATAGGCTCTTTGGTGGGATGCTGGCATTTCTCCAGGAGGACCATCTGCCCAGGCCAGTAACTAAGCAACAGATCTCCTGGTGTTGGCCTTTTATTGCTTGGCAAAACTGATAAAAGGATAACCTGAAACAAGAGATTTAACTCTTTATGAAAGTCAGTACTGAGAGGTACAGGCAGATGAAATGAGGAAGCATGGAAAAGGTGTTCTTGGGAGAAGGTCTCAGATGCTTCTCTAAACTCAAGTGTTGTTCAAGAATATCAAGGAAAATGGGAGAAGAAATGCCCAATTAATTTACCTACAAGAGAGCGCACAAGGATAACACAAAAATAAAGGGTTGCTATGCCAGCAGCCTTCCTGAGACGTGCATGTTGTATGTTTCATCTGTTATGTCCTGGAGTAATTCTAAACTGGTGTTTGCAGTGCCAGAGCTTTGGAGAAGCCTGTCATGAGGTACATGGAAGAGGTCAGAACTCACTGTGACTGCCTACAACCTCCTGTCCTTGAGGTTCCACTTTTGAGAAGGCCTGACACCAGGGGAAGGATTGAATTCAGAAAAGATGTCAATAAGCCAAAGAACAAAGCAAAGCAGGAGCACCCCAAGAGACAGGGAGACCTGGCAGGACAGGTTTCTACTCCACTGAACATCCAAGAGCTTCATGAGTACCAGGCAGGAGCATTCTGCCCGGATCAGACAAGATGAGGTGTTTGGTGACAACCTAAGTACTGCACAGTAGGATATCACACATGCTCTGCAGTCAGAATGGGTGGGCATTAAACTGATGCTTTGTCTTCTGAGCTGGAAACATGAATGGGGTCTTAGAACCCCTAATGTGAAACACAGGCAAGGTGGCATATACTCGTGGTCTTTTGCTTCCCTGTCTCCTTATTTCTGCAACTGTCTCTTCTCTTTTTAACTCCTTTTAAATTTTTTTTTCTCCAACACTTTTTGCCTCACTAATTCCCAGACCTGTTTTTGCCTACCTCCTCTTTGATGCTTTCATCCTCACTGTTTTCCTTATACGTGGCCTATACCTTCTACTTGTAAAATTTTGTTCCTTCCTTAAGTCCTATCTGCTCTGGCCCTTTCTGTTCTTTGCAGCTAAATTATCTTTCTCCAAAGAAAGACAAGGCATAAAAGCGAACTCCACCTTGCCAAGGTCACCTCTAAACTGAGAGGTGTTACTCTATTTTTTAAGAATAGCCAGGAATTTGGTTTAGTTTTCTTTTGTTGTTTATTTTTTGTTTGTTTGTTTTCTTAATTAAAACCTCCTGCTTTTGGATATACACAGAGCTGATAATTGCTCAAAGAGTATCCAGTACCATAAAGCATTTTGAAATGTGGTGTTTCTCATTTGATCCACTGTTCATGATACACAGCCTGTCCCATCACTGGCACAGAAAATTGAAATCACCAAGTTCGTGGGCTCATGCAGCAATCTGTGACTGTATTCTGACCACCCAGAACATGCAACATGAACCTTTTGGAAGCTTTGGAAAAGGATCACGAGTGCTGCAAACCAGCAAATGGATTATTTTTTTTTTTCATTATTCTAAGTTTAAAGCTCAGAAAAAAAGAGTTGTTGCTTGTGCATAGCACATGTTCTAGTCTACTGAAAACCGAGTAATGTGGTAGTATATGCAAATAGTAATAGATTAAAGACTTGGCATGCTCTGGAATACTCCAATGACATGTCCAATCACAGCAGTACCATCTGCTTTTCCTTATATGTGCTAAATTTGTAACACACTGTTAATTTCTGTAAGAGTTTACTCACCAGTTTCAGGAAATTATATTTAACAGACATGCAATATTTGGGCTTTGTGACTTACTGTTAGCAAACAGTTAGTAAATATCTCTTCAGTTACTCATCTCTTTTCTTAGACAAAGGACTTTAGAAATCAATAACATCGATTATGATTCTTAACCCAAAGGAATGGCAGTGATTTGCAATTGAAATGTTAATTCCCTAAGTTTCTGCTCACACTCAAATTTTAACAGACCTAAAGGCAATCAGACTTTCACCTGGAGCTTTGAAACCAGTAAAACACAAGTGTGGTATTGTACAGCTAAATTAAAATTACCTCCTTCTGTTTGGAGTGGAATTTTTACCAGATTGCTTAACTGTAACTTCTCTTCAGGCAGTGTTCAGTTTGACCCAAGGAAACTGCACAATATTGGCAATATTCTTTTCATAATTGTTCACTGACACTCTGAAACATAGGAAAATAGACAACCAGGCAAGGAAAGGTTCCCTTCAGTGCCCATCTGGGGTTTCCACGAGTGTTTTGCCCTGCTGGCTTTATGGTTGGATATTTTACTGATGACACTGGAGTTCATTTATGGTGTCTCTGCATGGTGCTGTGCTGGATGATTTCTTCCCAGAGGAAGAAAGGCTGAGTTATCCCCTCCTTGGGTCTGAAAGGAGCAGGTATTTTGAAGTATGAGACCATGGAACCTTCACCTGAGGGAACAGTGGTCTAAAGGATATTTTAAACATATTTGACACATTTAAATAGATGGTTTCAGCTTGCCAAGTTTGGAATGGATCCTAAAATAAAAGTCACTATAAAGAATAAAGCAATTTGTTTTGGATGATTAAGAGAATTTTGCTCATATATCCAAGGTGTGACAATTCCAATCACATCTTCCTTTCAATTTACAGGAAAGAAATAAACTAGGCTTCATTATTGTTCATACTGCTGGTGCTATATATTTGACATGATAATCTACAGTATTAGTCAGTAAATTGACTCACTGGACTGCCCTTGATCATATGCTCCATTTTCCGCTCAGCAGGGCTCTCTCTAACAGCTATATATAACCAGGGAGGGAAAAAAAAGAGATGATTCTCTCTTAGATCATTATAAAATGATGCTGCGTTCAGTTTTCCTGTTGCTTCAAAGGTTATAAGTGATGTGATCTTTTCACCGTCACAGATAATATATGGCTGCTGTTTGTCTGACTTGTCAGCTCCTCACACAGAAATCCAATACTTCCCTCTTGTCACATATTCATTTCAGGAATGTGTTCTCTTGCAGGCCTGAAATGAAATAGTCTCTATATTCCTATCTGCCAAGTTTTCGAGTCTCGCCTTGTGTGGTCCTTCCTCGTCACACCATGGTTGTCACATTAGCAACTCACATAAGTACTGGCAGCAAATGTAAAATCTCCTGATTGTAATTAAAATTCTGCATGCTTTTTTATTAAACAATGTAAATCATTGTGCATCATAATCCATAGCTCTGCTCTTCTGCCACTGTTTTAAAATGTCTGATTACTGAGCTAATTGCTCAGGCAGGTTGTTTTTAGACTGTATAATGCATTTATGGGTTATATATCTCTGTCAAAATAAGTATTGGATTAATCTTGGCTCCTCATCTACTTGTTGAGAAATTGTTTCCTCAGTCCAGACAGAAGCTAAAGTCAGGGACAGCCTCTAAAAGGGGTTAAAGGGTGAAGGGCAGGTGAGAAAGGATGAAATCCCAGAGACAAAAAGCAGACATCTCACTAGAAGATTGGCATGAGTTACAGAATGCAAGCCTGTGTAGCTGTATTTCATCAGCATATCTGCAGCTGTAATCTGTGTTGCTGCAGACTGTAGGGGAAACAAACACTCTTGGGACAGACAGAGTCTATCACTATGCCTGTCCAGAATGGTAAATAATTGTTCAGAGACTTTTTTAGTCACCTTTGTTCCAGAAGTACTTGCAAGTCAAAGAGAATTACAGGATGCAAATCAGAAATTCTCAACTATGGGTCAGCACATCCACAAAAAGATACAATTCAGCTCACACTCTCCCCTAGGAGAAATCCCTGACAAATCTCTTTTAAACTCACTCCCGATATATTGGGCATATTACAGAAGAATTTTTAACAGCACTGATTAATATTTTCAGCAACTGTAAATTGTCCCATGCACTGCCTGGTGCTGGCTCTGCCAGCTGGCCCTCAAGGGCTTTTCTGGTCCTGTTCCCTGCCATCCTACAATTCTGTGTTTGTAGTTTGAAGAACAGAATAGAAATCAATAACTGTCCAGGCCAAACAGCTTCCTCTTAATTGTAATGCTTTAAAAATGCAAAGAGGTTAAAGTCTAAACCTCTTTTCTTTGAAGGTTTGAAAGCTGCCAGCAGAAAAGATCCCCAGATTCTTATGGTACAAATTCCTAAGACATCTTCACTTTGAGACAGAAGGCAAGAAGAGAAGACTTATGGTAAAAGAAAGGTCAAAATTTACATCCCACCATGTCATAGTGATTACCCTTTGGGCACGCCTGTACCCTCGGGGTATGGTGCTTTTGGCTAAATACCTTTCTATCTCTCCCCAGATGAATGAGGCCTCACCATGGGAGAATGGGGCTCTTGTTTCATAGTTAAAGGAGGCAAATATTTGACAGACTCACAAGAGTCAGGTGTGCCAGCAAGGAACATCCAGAGGTGACAGGAAAAAAAAGTGAGGTGCTGAGAACACTGGCTGGGATGCCACGTGCAATAAAAACATCACTAAGCTTCACATGGGCTTCAAAAATATTCATGAAATAGCAACTGCTAGATTCAAACACAGCATCTCATGAAAAAGATCTGTTGTCATGATATAAGTCTGATATTCAACCCCAGCTACACAAATACCCACAAGAGAACTCACCAAAAAGAAGAGGAAAGCAGAGAAGTGTGACAAAAGCATCAGTCTCCATGCATCAAAAAGTAAAATTCAAATAGATTATTTTTTACAACAAAATAACATGATATAAGCCGCAAGGGAAAGTGAACAAAGATCAAAGAGCAAGTAAGAGACAGGCAACATAAACAGGCATCCCCAATATCTAGAAGTCAAAGAACAGCAGCATACAGCACCAGAGCATCTTAAAAAAGCTGTCATGTATTTGGGGAAAAACATCCTTTGTGCAAACTTGAAAAAAAGAAGTATTTACATTTAGGAAGCAAGACAACATTTCCTGTGCCTGAAAAAAGCTACTCTCTCTGGACTTTTTATTACTTTTTCTTCACACTCCTGTTTGGTCCCTGTGACAAAAGTACATTTTGTGTCTCCATTGCATGGACATCCAGCACAGGTAACAGTAAGGGCAGAATAATAAAAGACCAACCCATTAGCAAAAAAAAAAATACAGAAGTGACTCCACCAGAGTTCATAACAGACAAATCTAGGACATCTTCAAGATAAAGAACAAAATGACGGTGCTCAAAGACATTTTAAAAGAGAACTGCAACAGCTAGATAATCAATTGCTTTTACATAAAATCTAAAGCCAAGGTGAGGGTTTGGAACAGCAGCACTGACTTAGTGTTTAATGACTTCCTTTCTTAAATTCTTTTAATTATGGGAGCAAATAATCTTGTTTTCCCCATTGCTTTTTCTTCTTTGCATGGGCTAAGGATCACCAGTCGCCCACCAACCACCATCTGAGAAACCTGAAATGGCAGAATGAAATTGTCATATTCCAAATTCCTAAATGTGCTGATTTTGTTCCTGCTGTTGTTCATGTAGTTGTGCAAACAGAAATACATCAGATAAAGAAAGAAAACTAGCACAACTACCTCCCTCCTTTCTCTTTCAACACTGCCCTCCTTGCAGGCACAGTCACTGAACCCAGGGTTACTTTGCCCATGACAAATACCCACCAAACACTGCGAATATGCGCTACAGTTTGCAAAACCATTAGTCATCCTGTTTGCTTTCATCCAATACACAGCCTAGGTTATTTCTATTTTTGGATTCACCTCACACAAGATCTTCCTCCACTTCCAATACCCTTTTCCCTCCTGGTGTGCACTCCTGTTGACTCCTCTGGCCATACATGCTCCTAGTCCCACAAGTGCTGCAGACCTAATATGAACAACTCATGGCAAGTTTTAGAAAAGTATTTTAATAATTCATAAATCATCACATTTAACTGACTGCTCTATCCATAAATAGCAAAGGCTTCTCATCACAAAAATACCAGCTCTGGTTTAGAAAGTCCTTGAGCTGCAAAGTCCTGGAGCCCGGGAGGATGCATCAAGGATATATTGCTGCCACACAGAGCATCCTGTGCAAGGCAGAGCCCTGGCCCAACACAGGACAGCCTTCTTGGAGTTTGTCATCTCCAGGTGGAGCTTCCCACAGCACAGAGATGTGGCTAGTTGCTGAACAAGTGCCTCATGAATTTCAGAGCTACACTGGCTATTTATCTCAAAAGTCTGGATAATGACCCAAATAAATGTTCCTACCAAGTCCTTTCACTTTAAGACTATAATGCTGCATGTTTAGCTTGAAAAGGCGACAAGTCTGTTTTTCCTAAGAAGTAAACCTGAAAATAAGAATCTGAATTCAGTGTTATGCCTTTCCATAGGCATTATTAAAACAATTGTTTACAAACATTTTAAAAAATATCTGTAATAGAGATATATATTATTTCTGATAGGAATCCAGTTCTTTGGCGTCCATGATAAGAAATTAGATTGTGACTATCTAGAAAAGTAAAGCTAAAAACAAATGCTACTTGAGAAACACAGTGAGTAGGTTGAGAAACCAAAAAACAGCTTTGCAAACGAGGACGAGCATCTCAGATCATGCTTGGTAGGAAAGAGATTAGAAGTAATTTAAAAAGCAGCTATATGGAGCAATAATTTTGAAAGTAGCAGATAAATTTAAAAAAAACCCTTGATCCTCTTTAATTTTGCTAGAGAGTTCACAGCTAGAAATATTGGTGAGGCTACCTGGAGTGAGAAGCATGATACCCAAATGTAAGATGCTCAAAAGGAGAACCAGAATTAATAGATTCAGGAAAGCTGAAGCCCAGGCATGGCAGGATGTGCCAATATAGGGGAAAACTGGCAATTACTAAGTAGACAGGCACAAAAGAAACCCAGAGACTTCTGTGGGAAATACAGTGTAAAGCTAATGTAGGGAGAATAATATCTAAAATAAATTATGCCTCCTCTGCTTTTTTGTCTTGGACACACACACACACACATATATGTGTGTGTGTTCCAAAATAACTGCCTTAGAGGTATTTGTTTGTACCCCAGGAGGGACCTGTCTGATGGAAGATTAGCTGTCATTATGGTCAAACAAGGAAATTGCAGTCAAATAGCTGCATAATTTGCCTCTATTCCTCTGGAGAGATGGAACAAGAGCTTGCAAATCTTGAAAGAAAGGCCACTGTCTTCTGCAAGAGCCACTTACCAGGCTGTAGTGGCATCACACTTGATCAGACACTAGAATTTCTCTTGCCTGTGAGGATCAGCAAACAAAAAAAAAGCCTACAAGATGAAAATTCTGCTGATGGGGCAAACGATGAGACTTGGTGTCTGATCCCACTGAGGAATTAGAAAAGAAAACTGGTATAAGTTAACAGACCACAGATAGATAAAATTCATGGAAAGTTTGTGCTAGAGTGTCAAGGCTGCTACTTGCAGATGCGTGTAAGACTTTACATCCTGAAGAGGAAATGCACAACTTTCTTTCCTAGAATAGTGTGCAAGAATCTCACATTTGTGCAACTCTCTAATGAACAGAGTTCGTGATCTCTATTCTGAGGTAGTTATTCTTTTGACAGATGGAGATTACAGAGAACCTGAAAGCAAGTCTCCACCCCCAGCAGGCTTAGGAAGGCTTAACAGGAAAATGAATGAGTCAGTCACAGCATTTCCACATGACTAGCAGAAAGGGTTATATTAGAACACACATGGAGAACTACTTGAAGAGAGTGAGGTGAAGCATGAAAACAAAGGTTTCATGTCTCCTAAGAGTCTTGTCCTGTTATTGCAGAGAAAAAAACCTTGAACGCTTGGTAAAAAACTTGCACTTACGCAGGTGGATTATTTGTATGTACAAATGCACACATAGTATCTGTATGAAAAATTGCATATAAAAGTTAGAAATTAAATGACTTTAAGAGTTATGTCCTTGCTCAGAGAGAAGTTACAGGATCCATGCAGGAATTCACAGGTAGGATTCTGGACTTCTGGCACCTCATACATATTGGCAAACACAGCAGCGCTTTCTGACCTTTCCAATCTGTTTCTCCAGGAGCTAAAAACAGTCTGACATGTTCAGTATGCCAGATCTATTCAAGCAGCCACTGGAAAACCCAACTTTTCAATAGTAAGTCCTTCGTGACGTTGATCCTGCTGTAGTGAAGACATATACTGTGGAAAGAGCCAGTGGACAGCTCTGAGATACCGTTGGGAGTTCACAGAGAGTGGAAGAGAGTAAATTTTTAGTGACTTATGGTTGGGCTTGGCATGGAGTTTTCAGGTGTTCCCAACTTGAAATGAGTCTTTGTGAGGACTCTGGCAAGACTCAGCGACAAGTGCTCAGAATATTTAGGGTTTCAAAGTGTTTATGCCTTCCCTAGCCTCCTCCTCATGTTGTAGAAAAGAAAATCTCCTTCCTTACCTAACCATTTACTCCCATGGAATGCAAGATTAGTGTTATACTCCCACCAAAATAAAAATACCCCCAAAAAAAGGGAACACCCAAAAAAACCCCCACCAACAAAAAACCAAACACAAACAAACAAACAAATTAAAATATCAGGCCACAAGAGCACTCAAGCACAAATTACCATATTACATTAAATAGCATCTTTCTCCTGCAAAGAATCAGAGAAATAAACACATCTGATCATTAAATCAAGCCACAGGTGTCAGAATCAGGCTCTGAGTGATCAGTTTGCCGTAAGAAAAGCTGTCAACTTGAACAGGAATGACTATAAACAAGGCTGTTTTGCCCTGGGCGAAAAAAAAAAGGTGGAGAAATAAATGGTTTCAACATCACTTTTTTAAAAGTACTGTTAAAACTGGATTTTACTGAAACCCATGAAGTTTTTCAGGCTTGAGAGAGAATGAGCTTTTAGCAGTCTGGTTAATACAATTTGGTTTTGAACAATGTCATTTGGACAACATCATTACAGAATGCTTCACAATTAATTACATTCAAATAGCAGCTTCTATCCCCTGTGGAGAACGGGATTAATTGGGTCAGATGTAAATATGCATTTCATGGATCCTACTGAACACTTGCCCATCTCACCAATTTACCATGTAATTTGATACAACTGGTGTAGTATGCTCTGGAGATCCACAGGGCGAGCACGGCTGCTAGTGAGGGTAGGAATACGTGGATACAGAGTGCTGGCACTCTCAGCCTGCATTATGCTTGCCTCTAACTGCTCAACCCCTTCACTCTCTTGTAGAAATACTAATTTATATTTACCAACACTGAAATACTTTGATGTTGAAAATGAGGCTTGAGACACAACTCAGAACTGATATGAAGCATCATGACAGATCCCTGGCAATGATGGATCAGAAAGTGTTCCCCTCTGGTGTCTTCACTTCCTCCATTGGAAAGAGGACCTGGCCGTCATAGCAGTGAGAAACCCTGAGACCAAGGCCTTACTGGGTCCTGACTCTGGGCATGGAAAGAGTCAAGATGAGCTACCTACAATTAAAGAACAAAGGAAACAATTTAGGGCAAAGTTGTCTCCTGTGCTGCCTAAGCCTGTATCTTGGGGTTGTGATGGCTTTTCACTCTCTTTCTGGAGTTTTGGGTAGGGGCAGCTTAGGTTAAACGTACTCCTTCTGAAGTGAAGTCTATTTTCCCTATAGTTTTTACCATTAACATATATTTGACAATTTTTTCAATATCCTTTTCTTTTTTTTTTCATTAAATGATCTGGGCCAGAACACATCCAATGAAAGAATCGCCATTTTGTAAAATAATCTGGAAAACAAAACCTGGTGCCTGTGGCAGATGGTTCTTGAAAAGCTACTTGTTGCTTTAAAGCTTCAAAAATAAGAACACCATTTCCTGTCTCTTTCCAACTTCCTCTGCCCTATTTTCAGTTTGCACTCTCCCCTAGGTATAATAAGAAATAAGACATTTGCACCCAGCTGGAGAGTACCTTTCATGAGCTGGAAAACTGCAGAGTTCATTTTTGGTGTGTCTCCTGCTGTTCATGAGTAACTACCAGGACAAACTCACTCGAGTGAAGTACAAACTTCACTCCCTAAGGCTTGCCAGTTTAGAGCTGATCCTTTCAGCCATGGCATACTGGGCAGGTACAAGAGAGGAATCAGAGTTTCTTAAGCAAATTTCCACTGTTGAGCAAGCAAGAAAAACTTTATCCAGTACTCCTGACTTTTCCAGTCCTATCTATCCCATGTGGTACAACAAAGAGTGACTTCATCACTCTAGAGTGGAAATACTGTAATATTGCTGTTCTGTAGCTTTTGTCCTGTCCCTATCTTATTTATATAAGATATAACCATAATTATACATATAACCATAACTATATTTAACCATAAGGAATAATTTGCTTAAGTATTTGCAAGCTGGGCAAGGTGAGTCATTATACTGTATCATGTCCTGCTTGCTGCTTTGGTGCCATGAGTGGTCCCTACAGTTTCAACATCTGTCCCCTGCCCCACAGAGTACTCCTTGTTGTACCAGTGATCAGTTCAGTGGGTATAAAGAGTCATCATTCTGCAGCCTTACCTACTCCTCACCAGTTATCCAGTTCTCTGGTTTCCACCTTTTCTAGACTAGCCACGGTTTCTCCATTCTCCTTTTCTCTGTGTTCCTTTTTTTTGTTTGTTTGCTGTGGTTTCTTTTTGGTTTGGCTTGGTGCTGTTTGTTTGGGGGTTTTTTCCCCCTAGATATTCTAATTTTTTCTCCTGATTTTGTTTTCCTGTTTTTTCTTCTACTGTGGTACCTGGATTCATTACTCCAGCTTGTGTACTGTACTACCCACTTCAATTATTGTTTAGATACTTTGGACTTTCTCAGGAACTGGTATGACATGTTCCATAAACTAGTCTGCCTTTTATTGCAGAATGTTTAATGGCTTTTATTTGGTTTTCAGAATTCTCTCCCTTGAAATACAACTATGCATATTCTCTTCTGTTTCTTGGTTTGGGGTGAACAATCCACCCCACATAGTGCATCATCTTTTTGTGTCTGACACAGTAAAACACAAAGTGCAGTAATTTTTAATCTTTCCTCCTCCAATAAGGGAGGGAAAAGCTTCCATTTCACTTTCAATTACCCTTGTAAACAGGACACTATGAAACTCGATTTTCCTCTTCCACTGTTTCTTTGTCTGTGTTTGCTTTACACTAAAAAAATCTACATTTCCAGTAAGCTTAGTCTCTCCATCTGGTCAGACTGCTCTTATTAGAATCTTTTGATCCATTGCTTGGATCCCATGGCTGAACTGCTTTTTTTCCTACAGGTTGCTCTTTCTTTGGGGAATCATTTCTCTAGATTTGTGCCTAGAGCTAGACAAAGAATTCATATCAAGATAATTTTCAAATTTGAGATAATGGGGTTCTTTTAAATGTTTAAAGTAGATGTGGTATGTCCATTTTCTGAACAATACAGATACTTCCACTGCTATTAACTAGGCCCATTCCTAACCTATTCAAGCTCACAATAAAAAGACAGACAAGGACATTCAGATGAACCCACAAAGTGACATGGCAACATGATGCAATGAATGGTGTCTATTGTTTAACTACAGCTAAATATTCACTGCAGTTGTATGTGAGACTATAACTTCAAGCTAAATGATCATTTTGGTGTATTTATCTTCTCCTGTATTTTTTTCTGCACAGTTACATTAAAGTACTGATGCAATTGCCCTGGAGAAGTAAAAGTAACCACAGTATCTTGAGGCTGTTTATCTACAGCAGAAGCTTCATGCACTTTAATCCATTAAGTAAACAAGACGAGGAAGAGAGAGAGAAAAAGCCATTCAGACTCAGATTCCTATTTTTCACAATGAAACTCATGTGCCTGAGTACATGCTCAGTGAGTACCAAAAATAGCTCAGCAAAAGGGCTTTCCTTGAGCACTTCCATTATTCACATGATGCGGCACCTTACATAACGCGGAGTGTACACATCCTCCCGCTAAATGCGGTGCACACGGATGATAGCAGGCAAACATTCCCACCAGGGACAGTAGTGCCAAGTGCTTTAAAGGCAAAGTCAGGCTGAAGGCACTGATTTTTTTCAATGGGCAAGTCTAGAAAACCTTAGAAAATTATTTGGGAGATCTGACAGAGGGATTTCAGTATGATTAAAATTATAGAAATGGCCTATTAAAGCTGGTGCTACTCAATTCATGTCTCTTCTCCTTTTGAAAGATAGAAATACTGTATTATCTCAGTAAGTTTGTTTGGGCACTTGTGGTACTTGCTTCACCACTGGCAGCTCCATCCAAAGGCCAATAATTCTCTGAAGCATTTGACCAGGTGCTCCCAGCTTTGCCTAGAGGAGTTATCCTTTGCTTCTGTAATCACTTAGTCCCAGACCCAGCTCTTTCATTTGAAAACACCATTTGTGCCTCCCTTTGCTAATCTGCATGCATATGAACCCCCTTGGCTGCAGCATTGTTATTTGTATTGCTCTGTGTTCCCTGCACATGGGATTAAATCTGCCACATCTTCCAGCTGCAGTTTTTCATTCAAGCTATAACATATTGTTTTTAACACTAATGGTCCCAAACTTAACTCCTAGTCTTGGTCACAGTGGTAACCATCACGCATATAATTTAGGAAGTTATCTTAGAGATGATGATATGAATACTAGCATACTGTGACTGATTTTGACTACTGATCATATAACATAATAATCATTGTTTTCAAAAAGGGATGATTGAACCTATCTAAACAGTTCTGCTTCCCTGGAAGTCCATTATTTTGAAAACTAAGAAATCATGTTTGATTAATAAAAATCCTATTTTAAAAAGGAGTTATTTTCTTTCAAATTATCTGGCACCATAAAAATTTAGATTTGCATACAATGAAACTTCACTACATCCTCAGTACCATTAGGCTCCTGACTTCTGCATCCTGTACTCTCTATACCATTATATCCAAGAAATAGGCAACAATTTCTCTCACCATTCAAGCATTGTTACTGATGGGTGTATTTAACTTGAGCAGAATGAACCTTTAGGACAAACTTTGAATGCTTTCTCCAAGAGAAACAGTATGGGGAAGACAGAGTGAAGCACTGATAACCTGAGGATATAGGGATTTTGTGCATGTAGAAGACACCAACAGGTCCTGATAAAGCTGTCTTTTCAAATGGTTCATCTATAATACAATTTCAGGATGATCAACAATACAACCCAGACTTTTCCTAAAAAAAACATTAACAATCTGATGTTTGAGTTAAGAGATTTGGTGGTATCTTAAGGTGTCTGCTTTATGCACTGCTCTGAGGGTTGCAGCGCTATGGACAAGACCCAGCACAATAAAAACAATAACAACCCAGACAATAACAAAAGCAGTACCAGAGATGCAGGCTTACAAAACTGAAAACAGGTATTTTCTTGATCTGTAGATCAAGTTGCAAATCCAGGAATCATGGCCAGGTGTGATTCAGCACCTTTTTTCTCTCCCTAGATTAGCACTGAGTGATGCAGTATACATACTCCACCACACTCTTACACTGCCTTCTCTTGACTATGACTTTTACATTTGCATTCAATGTAAGCTTTGGTTCAGTGAGCAATAGCTCAGCAAGTCAAGTTCCCTGCTTGTGAGGCTTCTTGTGGCACCACAGGCTCTGTTCCTACATTCTCTTCTGTGCATAAACGTCCCTCTCTTGAGCCAAAAATTATTAAGCTGCAACCATGGTAGCATTGCTCCAGAAACCTCTGCCTTGCTACATCTCCTCTGTTGACCTCTCAAGTGTGCATCACTTATGTGATGGGAGTTCTCCGGGGAAAACAATGCCAGAGCAGCTCCAGCTCTTAGGGCTCTGCAGCAAAAGCACTGCAGCGACATGGCCCCTCTGTGTACTGCCCTGGCTGACTGTGCAATGCACAATATTCTAAAGGAGAAGTGAAGTCTCTGCAAGCTTCCCTAAAGGAGGGGATAACCACAACTTACACAAACTTTTGCTGGACGACCAGCACTTTCTGGTTGGTGACGTGCAGCACTGAGTACTTATTTGGACTACTTTTGTAGTTGTATGGCATCAGCTTTTCAGTGGCAGCATACTAATACTGGTCATATCTCCTAGACAGACCCTGATTCTTTTACTTTTTATATTCAGTTTTTGTATATGCATAAATATTATTTCTACAATAGAAAGTATCCAGAAATTAAGGCTCTCCTCTACTGCTTGATATTGTAGCTCTGAAAGTGGATGATTTATTGCACTGTAAACCCTCTATCTTAATTTTGCTTTGTAATACGAACTGTGGGTTTTGCTTTGATTTTGGAAGCTACTAATTCCCTTTACAGTGTACAAATTTCATTGAAATCATCTGCATCTTATAATAACATGACTTTACAGAGCTTGATCAAAGTTAGAGGCTTTTTACAGCTCAATAGTGGCTCAGACAATGTTTTTGTTCTGGGAAATCAAGTCCTGAAAGATTAAAATCCCAGTCCCATTTTATTTAAATGAACACATTTCATTCCTCAGCCACTAGTAGCAAACAGTGAGCTGCACACTAAGCTCATTTCTTTCTCCATCATTGATTTTATTACCTCCACAACTCACCCCTAATCTGGATGTATCAGCTGCTATCATATTGCTTCTGACCTGCTACATGTTACAATGCGTAAAAGATTTCAGCTTCATGGCTCTTCTCCAAGCAAATAAAAAGAAACCAAGGTAATACTTTTTTTTTTTTTTTTTTTTTTTTCCATTCATATCTATTCATACTCCACTAAGCAGGACTCAGGACATCACAATGGGGAAGGCTGCAGGTTGACAGTTCAGGAATAAATACCACAGCAATAAAAACACATTTTGTTATACATACCACATTCTGCTGGAATAAACTCATCTGAAAGGTGACACAATGTGGGCTTTACTGTCTCAAGGCATTTCCTGTGCCCCTCTCTCCCCACTCCATCAATCTATCATTACACAGGACCAAGCTGCTGAATATACATGCACTTTCCTTAAGAGGTTTGGAATGGGGGTGGCATAGTCCAGCCACAGTAAAAACCAAGCATAAGGATGGGCCATAAGAACGTACAACATGAAACTGCTGTTCATGCTGGGGACAGTACTGTGTATTTTGTGGGGGCATTTAGCAAAGAGAATGCAAGAGACTGCTAGTGATGCCATCAAAATGGTCCATTTTGCTGGTTTATGACATCATTGCACATACTAAAACTCTCTTGCTTTCTCTTTCTCACTACAGCTTTACCCTCAAACTTGAATTGCCGATCTGAGTCACTGTCCTGTAAGCTGATGACGCTTTGCTCCGCAAGCCATTCATGCGCCGCACGGACTCAGCGCTCTCATTCCCAACAGCCACAGTCTGAGTCTGTCCCCAGAGTGTCAGCATAGACAGCAGCAGCAAGAATACCACAGCAGTAACATGACAACACACACACACACAACAGGCAAAGAGAAGAACGGCTTGGTTAGAGAAGACCATCATGCAAAACAATGAGAATCACTTTCAAGGCAAAATAAACTGAAAAAATTGTGAGAGGCAAAATCAAGTACAGAGATGCAGAAAATACCTCCTAAAGAAACTGCCTGAGTAACATTGTTCCCTATTTTGAAATTCATGCAATCAGATTAATAAGAAAAAAGCAAGACTATGGAAATGGATAGGAGTGTCTTACTGAGCTGAACATTTCCTTATATTTAATTATGTCATCACCTATTTTGCAACGAATCCGTGCATCACCTGGCTTAGGATAAACACAAGTCTTCTGATGATTTGGTTTTAAATAAATTTGTTTTCACAGTCAGCAAAATAATAGTTTTCTAAGCAGATGAATGACCACTTCCATGGACTAAAATCTCATAAGCTTGAGTAAAGTTGCTGGATACTGTTACTTACCAAGGATGGCTGCTTACCTACTTGTTCACCTCTAAAAAAGGCCTTGCATCCAGAAATGAAATTACAGATGCCATACAGAAGCTTCTGCTGCTGCCATGCTGGGTTTGAAAACAAAGGCTTCCAGTGGCAGTGTGTGTGACCTGTGTACCAGTAGACAGGCAAGCATCTCTGCTCTCTCCTGTAATCTAATCTTCAATGGAATCTCAATTCATCTGACAATAATATTAAACTAGAGAACGGCACTGGATTTCTTCCCAGAGAATCCATCAATCCATCAAATATTACATTAGCTACAGAACATTTATTAGACAGACCTGTCAAAACACAAATGCCCTGTGCCATTGTTGTCATCCCTCTTGTAAAGGAAAGCATTATTTGTGGCTTGTAGCACTCATGGAGCTCAAGCAAATATTTACTTCACCTAGCAAATGTATATGTAGAGTTTGTAATTCCACATTCCCTAGACATGGGAATGATCACGACTTGAATAAAACTCAGTTTAATGTCTACTCTCGTCTTCCCATTTACTGAAAAAAAACAAAGAAAACAAACAACCCAGGACAGATGGACAGACTTCCTAAAATTATTTTTAGACTGACATCTAAGTTAAAAACAATCCTTTCTCCTACATTTCAGTCACTGGCATAAAATTACATGATAATGACACTCACAAAGAGGTCTTTGCTAAACATTTGAAGTTTGCATCTGTCACAAACTGTGAAATGGCAGAATACAGAGAGGAAATTCTCCTAATCCTCCTTTTTAAAAATGCCCATATTTCCTGGTTACAGCTGGGAAGGACACCAGTTGCTAGTGGTCTAAAAGTGAGGGCAGAACTGCCAATCATTGCAATGGGTTGTCCTAGGGAATCTCCCATTTTAGCATAGCTAGCTAAGGCAGCACTAGAAAAGACAGGCCACAGATATATTCTGATGACTGCTCATCTGAATAATACTGTTCCTCTGTCTGCGTCACTGCATCCAACAGTTCCTTAGCCACTGCTGGTGCCACATAGTAGCACAGTATTTATAGAGGTCCAGCTGCCTCAGCAATTGCATGAAGAGAAGAAAATTCTTGGAACTGGTGACCAATTACTGACCTTGGTCAATAACTTCATAAACTGCATATAAACCCAGCAGCTAATCATCAGCTCTTTATCAAGAAGTAAATCACTCAAAAGGAAACTTTAGAAAAAGACTCTCCTACAAGGGCAAGAAGTGAGGTAAGAAATCAACTGCACATGAACAGGGCTGTCAGGTCATATTCAGTGACCCCAGGTAAAGAGCAGCTGTACCTTGTTTTGTCTTCTTTGCCTTCTTCGAAGCCTCAGAAATTCTTTGTGCTGCCGTGAGACAAAGTTGACTGCTGCATATTCCAGCAAAGCAGCAAAGACAAAGAGAAGACACACAGCCATCCAAATGTCAATAGCTTTTACATAAGAGACCTAGAAAGAAACAGGACACAGCATGTTACATCTCAAACTACTTCCTAAACTGAAGATATTGATGTGAAAAAAGTAAACACATTTTTGCACAGCACGAGTTCCATGAGGTGGTTTTTTCTTGTTCTGTGTTTTGATTTGTATATTTATTGGCTAATAACAAATACATAATTCAACTATTAGTAAAATTAGCATCCACAAAGAATGCACTAATGAGCTATTGCCTTTAGGGAAAGATCAGGACTACTTTAACAAAACACAAGTGTTCTTTTAGTCCCAATCAAAGTTTGGAAATAAGAAAACAAATACAAGATATATTCACCCTTTTATGAACCAATTACCATATCGCTTAATTAGCTATATTTGATATGCAAAACCTCAAAGTAAACTCAGGGTATTCTATTGTATGGGCTGATACAACTTTACCAATTAAATATTCCATCCCAGTTCCTTGACCTTTACCCAACATCTTTATAAAAAAAAAAAATCTTCATAGATATTATCTACTAAAAATACCCAAATACCAGCTGCCTCTGTTCTAGCAAAAATCTATTCTGATTTAAATTGACTGGTCCACAATAAAATCAGATATATTACAGCACTGCAATGTCACAAGATTTTTCTCGTATTATCCACACCGGGCCAAACAGTAGCCAATTAATGAGCTACACACTATGCATATCAAAGGTACATTCTCCATAGGTGTGTTTGGTCTCTGCCTTTCTTTGTAGTCTTGCGGTTTTTAAGCAGAGATGTTATGATTAGGTACCAGCAGGTTGTCTCTGTTGTTTATCAGGCATTACCTCCTGAGTGGAATTACAATGATCTGACTCAATGTGTACAATGTGCATGTGAGCTAGTTGCATAAACTACTTTGACATAAATAAATCAAGGAATGGAGAAGAATGGGCATATCTAGGATGCAAGACATTTGAACTGCTTTACCTGTCTTCTCTACAATGAGAGCAATCACACCCAAACAGAATTTCTTCTTCATGTCTATAAGGAGGAACTTTGAACACCTCTGTAAGCAGAGGCACCCGGAGCTTTACTCAATTCTCTAAATAATAGTATCACAAATTGACACATTAGGTAGCTACTATCCATTTGCTAATTCAGCAGAGCACAAATCTTCAGAATCTCACATTAACCAGCCCCCTGGAGAGGTCTTAGATACTCAAGGTCACCTCAGTTTGACAGAGACCCATGGCAACCCCACACAGCTGAATCAAGACAGGCCAAATGGATTGTACCTAAACCCTGAAATATTATAAACATTTGAATAATAACCTGCAGGCAAAACATTTCAATGCAGTCAAAACACACAGTGGTCTGAAAAGGCAGCAGAAAAGGATGTTGTGCTCCTGACACTCATGTTTAGGAGATCAAATCTCCACCTTGGAAAACTCCACCTCTATCCTTTGCATACTATTCAAAATGACCTCACTCTTCTGGCTGGAAACCATTCCATGACAGAAGGAATCACACCTCTAGGTGTAAATTGCACCTCTAGGTGCAAATAGGCTTTGCTCCTATTTGCCATGTGCGTGAATAGCATCATTTTCCAAAGTCCACAGAAAATCTTTTGTTAATGTTAAATGCAATATACTGCACTATGTGCTTCAGCAAACAATATGAGCAGAGGAACTGGCATTTAAAACACTACAGAAATAATACAGAGCTTCATTCTGCAGATCCTGAACACTGAGAAGGACTTTTTAGAGGAGCCACGCACTGTTATTCAGCCTGCATCAGAGGGACATGTCTTTCAGTAGCAATAGTGCAGATCCACATGGCAATGTCCACCATACAGCTCTCATAGGCTGACATGTAGCAGGCTGAGGTGACACCATGAATCTGTGCCTTTCAATTAGATACACAGCAGGTGTGTAGTTCACTCTCCCACGCATTAAAAATTGTACAAGTTACATCTTTACTGAGCAGCTGTGAAAAACAGAGAAAACTCGACAATGTCCCAGACTCTCTGTGCCACAGGCTGAGGCACAGTAGGAATCAAGTCACTGTAATTTGCGTAAAATGCAGCTGAGATTAAATTGTTTTTTGTTTTCCTTGAAGGGGCAGCTTGTTTCCTTTACAAAGGCCCTTAGGAGATGTATTAGACATGAATAAACAGCTGGACTGTGCTGTCAGAGACAGCACAACGCAGGGAGCTGAAGTCAGAAGAATCAGCATTTCTGACTGTGCAAATTCTGTCCTGGTGGGCCTAAAGCAGAGCAAGCAAAATGATAAAGGAAGCCCTGAGTTAACCGTCCTGCCACTTACACTGTGCTACCATAAATCTACATAGCTGCTGAGCTAGCTGGATTATTTTAAATCCAGCCATTGGGCTGGAATCAGAGAATCACGATATCCTTGGCAGACACATTGTTTGTTCTATTGTTTGGCCAGTGCCACACCATGGCACAGCTTTAAATGAGAAAACAGAAAGCGATTGCTTCTAGCACTATACTAAAAAGAAATAAATGGTAAAATCCTGCGATGAGTAAAAGTTGACACCTTTGTTTTCAAATCAGTTTATGCAGTTTACCTATGAATCTCCTGTATATACAGAATTGTGCTGCTCAAAGCCTAAAAACCTATGGAATTTTCTGATATGCTTGTAGAAGCTGGAGTCTGCAAAACTGAGTAAATCATAGCCTAGACGCATACATTGCTAAGGCAGGTTCTTCCATCAAACCCAAAACCAGTGTTATCAGCTAGGGGATTTTCCCTCCATATCATAGTGTAGAATGAAAACTGATATGTTTGTTCAACTTAAAGGCTTCTAGCATCTGCTTTGATAAGACTGATCAAACAGCTGATCTCCAGCTTCCTCAGCTACCATGTCCATGCTTCATGCTCCATAGTCACTGCTGGGTACATGTAGAACAGTACAGACTGATTTTTGTTGGAGGTTTCTTCTCACCTAAATAAAAAAGCACTATGTACATGTGGGGATTTTTTTTTCAATTAATGCTAAGAAACAAGAAATTTTAGGACAAAATTATTCTAAGTGGAACATAGATATCTACTCTATAGTCAAATAAACCGTACTCTAAAAATGCCAGTCTCTCCTTTTTGGCCAAGGCTGGAGTTTTGGAAGGCTATTTCGGGTATACAGATATGTGATATACAGTAACTTTGGGTAGATAAAGCCTATAAATTATCTCTGTTAGCCAGTACCTTGATTTAATTCTGTTCAGAGCAGAGCAGAATAACAGAAATGATCCCACTTATGTAATAGAGATGGTTACCTTAGCATTTGCCACCTTTCCCATAATTTCACTTGCAGCACAGAATGCATCAACAATACAAATTCCAAGTTGACATTTTTAAGCTAACATGTATAAAATGAAAAATAAGTGAGGTTGTTTTTCAAAGCTAGACCTTGTAAAACTGTCTCTGAAAAGCCTGTAACATCGACAGCACACTGGCTTCATTTACTATAAAATAGAAGTAGATATTTGGGAACTCTGCCTTGTTCAGCGTTATCATGTTCAGAAAGCTCCATAAGATTTTCTTGTCCTTTTCTTTCTTTAAATAGCTGCTCCATTTCTTACTGCATGTTGCCAAGCTTCCTCCCTAATGCTGTTTGGGAGGAGGGGATTTAATGGCTCCCACCAACAAAACCATAAATTACATCAATTATTCAGATGCTTTGTAAATGTTTTAGGGCCAGCTATTGAGGGAACTTTTTCAGAATTAGAGCTGTCTGCATCAAGAGCCAAGTATGGTAAGGCTAAGTATAGTAAATGTGACAACATTTCTTTCCCTTCATAATTTTCCTCATTTGTTATTTGGCCATACCCACTATATAAAAAAGGACCAGTTTTTTCTCCACAGAACACTACTGTAGCATCAACGATCCCAATGAAGTTCCTGGAAATGAAAGTACGAGGAGAAATACACTGTTTGTGAAGGACTTGCGGGGATTAAACTTTCCACTTCTCAAACTCTTTTTATATCACTGCTGTAACTCTCCCACAGCTCTTGGGCCCCTTTCAGCACATTGCCAAGTGTCACCACCAGAATGAAGAATTGCTTTAGTAGAGATAATCCAGGGGAAAACATGGTCATGGGTCCTGCAGCTCAGCAGATGTCATTTGTTGACATTTTTGTATCAACCCAAATGTGAGCTCTGTTTTTTCCTACAACACCAGCCAGTCTCGTGAGAATTCAGACAACTGCTTTAAACTCTCTGATTCTATCAAACAAGTGTAAAATGGAAATAAAGACACATCCCTCCACTTCCTAGGGTTCTGCACTGTGAAAATAACTTCAATATGCAGTGAAAGGTACTCAGTTAGTGTTAAAAAACATACATTCACTTATTTTGGTAGGTAGAATCTTATGAAAAAAATAGCTTTTATTTATGATATGAATCCACAAACCTCTGTTTTACATAATGCCATATTATAGGCAAGGTTTTTTAAAGAATAAAACTTTCAGCTACCATGAAATCTTAGAATTTGAAAATAACTTCTCCCATGCATTAAAATAAACTTTTGGGGAAAAAGGTTTCAAAGAATTTTTCAGACTGGAAAGGTGGAAATGGAACAAAGTATAATTTACATCAAAACTAAAGCAAAAGTTACTTTAAATGAATAGGGGGCAATTTTCAAAACAAAACAAGAA
The DNA here is from genome assembly GCF_029207755.1 of Chamaea fasciata. Taxonomy (NCBI): domain Eukaryota; kingdom Metazoa; phylum Chordata; class Aves; order Passeriformes; family Sylviidae; genus Chamaea; species Chamaea fasciata. Next base: position 98,607,251 of record NW_027094087.1, on the reverse strand, counting down.
ACAAGCAAGAAATATTTAATTTCAACAAGGTGAAAAAAATTCTACTACCCTCCCTCTATTACTCAGATTTCATATGAAAGTATTCACCTAGCTCAGCAGGCATTCACAAGTTGTTCCAGCTACCCAAAATTGCCTTTTTTTAGTGAATAAACAATTCATCCAAAAATTTTTGCTCTATTTATATTGCTGGTTCTGCCAAGTCATGAGATGCTAAACCTCCCACTCACTGCTGATGCAGAAATAAATGCTGACTGCATTCAAGACAGGAAATGTATGGGAAACTTTTATGGTTTGTTTTTCCTTTAAAAATAAAGAGAAATTTTCTTCAAGTCTTTGAAGAAGACCAGTGAATTAAGGTATTTCCAAAGACGTTCAGAGAGCCCCCTGGGCAGGAGCCAGAAGAGGTGATCACAGGCAAGTAACAAAATTCAGTAGTAGGGCTAATAGCTATTTTTGTTGTGCTAACCAGGCCAAGATGCCAAAAATACAGGCCTGGTTTGTGAGTGGTCACAGCTATCTCCGTCCCAGTTCCATCTGTCTCCCACTGAAGAGAGAAAGGAAGGTGCTTCCCAGCTTCAGAGTGGGGCTGGACCCCAAGAAGCTGCAGGAATTATCCAACACTCTGCAGGGCATGGCTGACACCATGGACACAGGACTGTGCTATAGTATAGCCTGCTGGATGTGAAAAAGGGAGGACAGAGCAATAACTGCACACCAGAGACTGAAATTTCTTTAAATTATCTAACAATATTCTCTTTGAAACATCACACACACATTAAAAAAAAAAAAAAAAAAAAAAAAAAAAAAAAAAAAAAAAAAAAAAAAAAAAAAAAAAAAAGAGGAGTAAATGCATCTTCCAGGTAAAGCCACTTTAGAAAAGGAATAAAATCTTTCTTTTTAGCATGGGCAGTGTCTATTGATATATTTTGATCTTTCTTCTCAAATGGTGTATTTCCACCTTTGAAAAATACAATGCCATGAATACAAAATCAGTTAGCAGACTGGTGAAGCCAATAGTTCTTGGGGTTTTTTTCCCAAGGCCATATGAAGTATTGGCATACTCATCATGTGTCATTTTGTGCAATCATATGGTGTAGTTACCTTGTATTTCCTATTCCTGACAAATCATTCTTTCTGTACAATAAATTTAAGACAGGATGTAGCATTTCCTCTTCACTCTGCTTGAGCAGGGAGCTTGGACCAGATGACCCACTGTGGCCTCTTCCAATCTTACCCATTCTGTGATCCTGTGATTCAAAAGCCCTCAACTTCTCTAAGAATAGTATGACTATTTTGCAGACAAAGAAAGAGAAGTCTGAATGATAGCTTAAGGCACTTTTTCGAACAGAGCAGGTTACAGCTGAGAAAACAAAGGCTTGTGATTTGGACAGATAATGGTGCTGGTGCTCATCTTGGGAGCAAACTGTGAGGTTTTCTTGTGCATTGATGATGCAGGGACAGACTGACCTCTGCCACTGAGCATCAAGTAACACTAATTGAAATTATAACTGGGGTCAAAAGTCCACTTTTACACATTGGTAGTCAACTGCATGTTGTAAAACTTCTAAGATGACAATAATGTCTGGAAATGTCTCATATCTCAGGAGTTCAAGCCTAGCTCAGACCACTGCAGAAATTGTTAACAAAGTATAGAAGTGAAATGCTAAATTATGTGGAAACTGGAGGTTCTGATGGCCCCGCCCGAGAACTGTGTTGAGTTCATGCCCTGTAAATCATGTTAGAGCAGAACTAAGACTGAACAGAGCCTTAGTCCCCTGTGGAAACAGATAGAAACGATAGAAAAATGATAGGGAAAAAGTGAAATTTCCTCTGCTCATTATTTATTATGACTGTGGCATTGCACCAGGGCACTGCTGGGTTTTCTCATTGCCCTGATCCTGAGAAATGCTGGGGAGGAACAGGTTTGGGACACCACCTCTCCCATCAGCTCAGACACATCTTTAACACTGTGTGTAAATAGTAATTTGTGGTTCTTGCAATTCTTCAGTCTGGTTGCCTCTCTCTGGTAAAAAGATTATGGCTGAACTGCCAACAAGAACGTGCTCTGCAGTAGTGTTCGAGACCACGAGGTGCCTCACACCACCCAATGCCATGGGCAGGGTCAGTGCTGTTTGGTCAGATTTCAGAGAAGCCAGGAACACCCACAGTCTGTGCTTGAGCTGTCACAGGAATAAACCTGCAACACCAAACATCAGCTTCTCATCACTTGTATTCTGCACATCTTTGCTCTTTTCCTTGGTCCCCCTTTATATAGTTAGTCTTCTTCTGTCTTCAAGAAATTGGTCTTGAATAAGGATTCACAACTGATTAAATATTAAACAATTAATTAAGTTAATATTAACAATTACAATTGATTAAGTATGAAACAATTGAAGCATTGTTTTCTCCCTTGAAAATCAATCAGACTTTCAAGGAAACTTTCTACAGTCAAAGGGAGAAGAAATATTCCTGCCCCACAAAAACCTTAGGGCTCTCTGTGCTCAGCCCTCAGAAGTTACCACTGCCCTACCATCTCAGCTCACCTCAGTGCCCTTCATTTGGCTTGTAAATAAAACAAGCTCATATTGGTAGAAATCAAATAAATAATACCGATATTTGGGATGTTTCTTGTGTATGAACCAAAGAAAGTAATCAACAGATTGGTGCAGCCATGGTGATCAGTTTACAAAGCTGACAAATAAGGATTGATGTCTCTGCTACAAGGAAGCAGCTTCTTATTGCTAAGTAATTGAAAGACATTTATCACACAGAAACACCCCCACACATGAGCTGAGCTCAGTGCAAATTGAGAATTATATGTGGCTGCATTAAGACATGGGTAAAAACATCCTGTCAGCCATTGCAGATAGATGACAATGTCAGTCTCGGGTCTCGTTTACAATGAGAAGATTTTGCCTCTTCCTTCCCAGTGAATTCAACAGATAATATTTCTTTAATGTCATTAGATGCTCACTTGAATATTTGGACTCTAAGTGGCAAATTTTTCAGAGAGTTTGGATAAAAGCAATCACTAGGGAGAAAAAATTGAGAAAGATTGCATGTTTGCAAGAACCACCAGCCTGATCTTTGAGCAATGTCATTAAATTCATAAAGAGAGTCAAATGCTGATATTGACCAAAGAAGCATTTATATTTAAGATTCACTTGAAATCAGAATTCAATGCGGTATGTATCTGAGCACAGCCAGAGTGCCTACTTCTGCAAGGCCAGCTTTCCTGCTGTAATCATTCTTTTCTGATTTTTTTTTTTTTTTTTTTTTTTTTTTTTTTTTGGTTAACTCAGCTTTAGAAAACTCTTTTTGTTTGTAGATCCAAAAGTTCTTTAGTTGCCTCAGGTAAAAAGTAATCTTCATTCAGCTCAGCCACAGCCATGCAGGTTCAGTTACTACATCTGCCATCCAGTTAGGAAGAATTGCAACAAATTGCATTATTCATTGACCTTTGAAGAGTTAACTGACTCAGTGCATGACTGTTATCAAATAACAAGTCAGGATTTCATTTTTGTAGCAATAGGAACAAATCTCTTCCTTCCAAGTAAAGCAGGTAAGGATCACAGAAGTGGCACATGGCAGAGTAGCTGCTATGATCAATACTAAGAACATGTGCACCTATACATACATGTTCAGGGATTATTTCTTCATTGGATAGCGTAAAAATTGTGTTAAAACTCTAGTGACTTCAGAACATTCTAGAACACCTTTTCTGTGCTGTACTTCCTGCTATAGTCACAACTAAGTGAACCACTAAAAGTAATAGAATTCACTGAACCAAACAACAAAAACCTAAGATTATAAAAGGATGCCTAGGGCAATATGTTTTTTTTCTTCCACTTTTGGTCTCTGCTGTTTGTGAAAAAAGAGTTAATTTTCATCATTCTCTAAGATTGTACTCCTAAATTCTGGATTTCCTAGGACTTTCAGCAATGTAATCCGGTGGGGAAAGGCATTTGTTTATTTTCGTGACTGCCAGTCTCTCTAGATTAGAGATGGGTAAATCAGAGTAAATCTTTGGTCAAAAAAAATTTCCTTATCAATAATAAATATAAGAACAGACTAAGAAACTGGGAATGGGATGGGTCATTACATTGGTCAGTAACTCCATATGCTCCTTTCTTGACTGTTACCTGATCAGTTACTATTACTGAGCAACTTATCATTCTTATCTTAGCATATCTTCTGGCTCTGGATTCTGAATTGCTTCTTTCATCTGATTAAAATGGAAGGGAAAAAATGCTTTATATTTGGATAATTTAAACGATTTGTAACTGACATTAATGGTATAATAAATGGATCTGTATATACAGCCCATGAAAATTATATCTTTTCTATTTCTTCTCTTTCTATCTTTGAAAAAAAAAAGTTTTAAAATGAAAAATAAAAATATCTGTAAAAACAGGTCTTGAAGCTGAGCTGATGTCAAAGAAAACATAGGCTCTGGCAGGATAGCACGGTCCAATTCCAATTTTAAGTGTGAGTGAGTCACATTTCATGTGTAGTAAAGCACTTAAGGAAATGCAGAATTGAAAGAGGATGTACAATGGCAATAATAGAATATGGCAAAGGTGAGAACGTACGTTGAAAGAAATTGATGGTCTGAATATTAATAAACATAAAGAAAGAAAATGGGATAAAGAGAGCAGGTTAGAGGAAAGGATATGGAATTCAAATTAAGGAGAATGAACAGCAGCATTTAGCAAGATTCTCGCAAAGATTTCTTTTTTTAATTTAGCTGAATCAGTTTCCATATTCTAGAGGGATCAGCGCTGCCACATTAATGTAAATGTACTTACCACACCCCCAAATTAGCTCGAGCCTGTAAGCTCAGGACCTGGGATCAACATTGCCTTTGGTGAAACACAGGTTGCATGCCCAGACCTCTGTTATTCACCTCACTTGGGATGGTAGAGAAAGCCAAGTGATCCATACTTTCCTGTGGACTCTTCCAGCCAAGGACCTGTCTGACCCACTCTTGGGTCTCACTAACCAGCTGCACACCATCAGCCTGCTCCAGCTCTTTTGGTAAAAGCCCTGGGCCTGAGGGCTCCTGAAGCACCAGGCTTTGGGCTGCACAGACCTGCACAATTTGAAACTTCTGGCATGTACCTTCTTCCCTGTTTTTCCTATTCACATTTGCTGAAATGTAATGATCTTTTTATCCTCTTTTCTGTAGTACTTCCTAATCAAGATCTCCCTGTCCTTTCCAGACAGAGATGTCTGACCAATTGACACTGTTAAGTAAATTATGCTTTCAATCCCTTTGTGAAAGACCAGCCCTTGGAAAAAAAAAAAAAAAAAAAAAAAAAAAAAGAAAAAGAAAAGAAAAAAAAAAAAAAGGGCAGGAAAAATCTGCAGAGGAACACATCATTGCAGGCTCCCTTTTGTGTTCATGTGGAACCAGCAGGGACACCTGCAAGGACTGGAACCAGCAGGGACACCTGCTAGGACTCACAAGACTACTTAAGCACAGAAGAGACAGAGTCACTTTTCATGCTCATTTTCTGATGCAGATTTTGATTATTGTAATGACTTGATGATGGGCTGCTGCAAAATTGTCTCCTTGGTGATTCGAAAGACAAAAAGAAAACTGTTGACTTAGAGTAAAAAGTGGTTGTCCCAAATACTGAACCTTTGCTTCCAAGAAGAGTCTTGTACTAAGATTTTGTTTGCAGCTATCATGTTTTTCACATCATTTCAATTTCACCTGAGCTATAAATCCAAGAAGTTTCTGATCATACTGTTATGTTAAACTGTCTTCAGGACTCTTACACCAAGAACTTTGTTCAAAAAGTGTCATCACACATTTCACTCAGGCTGAGGAAAATAATTTTGAGTCACAATAGTTAGGAACTTAGCGCAAATAAATAATCAAAGCAATAACTAAGAACACCTTTGTTTCTCACTGAAAGATGTTTGTGCAGAAGCCTTTTAGCCATGCAGTCTCATGTATGGAGCACATCTATATTCTCTTCTCAACTTAACTTTGAGCCAAAGTACTGGACTTCCCTAACAGGAAAATTGTTTTCTGAAGTTTATTTGTTTGCTTAGCCTGACAGCCAATGCTTACTCCAATAAACTGTTCCTTTTTCCTCATCCCTTTTCTAAAACCATGGTGGCTGTATTTGTCCTCTCTGCAGCTGTAGTTAAAGTAGCCAGAGACTCTTCAAGGAACCACACACCACTGAGCACCAGCAGCACCCACAACACTCAGTCCCAGTGACAGAGGCAGTCTGGAGTACAGATGGAGAGCTCTCTGAAGGACAGCACAGGCGCCTCTCAGAAAGCTGGGCTGCTGGATGGCCCTCAAGGTTCGAAGCACTGCAGCACAAGTAAAGGGAATGGCTTTCATGCCAGTCTGATGCCACATGCTCAAGGCTTGTTGAACTCTGTTGCCCCATGGCAAGCAAAATCTTGCTGCCAGAATGACTTCATGATACTGACAGATGAATGTTCACCTTCTGAAAAGGCTGGAGACAATCAGGATGGAGATAACAGTTCTGGAGGGAGCTACTGAGGACATCACCACTGCTCAGTGAAGATTCACAGTGAAGATAGCTCATCTGGGCAGGAAGTAAGGACCAGATAACTTCTGGTTTTCTTATTTCTATTTGCAAATTTATATGGTCTTGCATATGATGAGTTGGGTGACATCCTTGCTACAAGAATGGCATTATAATTGATGGTATAGTCCCTTTACTTCTCTTTGTGCATGTGTTTGTATGTTTGTTCCTAGTTTGTGTCATATACTGTGTCTGTAAAACAGTAAATAGATGAGAACCACCTACAAGGAGGAGAGACTTCTGCATCCTTGGAGAACTGCTAATCCTGCTGAAACAGGGAAGGTTCAAAAGCCTTAATGATATGGGATCTGGAGAAACTGTACTGAGAAACTCTCAGAGATGATGGCCAGAATAATTTCCTGAAAGCCCAGAGGGGACCAAACTGAGTTTTCTGCCACTTAAAATCATTGGAATGGCTGTAATTGAGGACACAGTGGGTGGGAGAAGGGCAGTGCATGAACTTTTGCACTCCTGCTTAGTCTTATCTAGTTGTTCTGACTTTTTTTTTTCATTTAAAATAATAATAAAAAATTAACTTTTCTTGTTTTATTCATGTTCTGATGAAACGGGTCATTTTTAAGTTCAGCTAAAACTTTTAATTCCCTTGTGGCCTCTCATTGTGAGAAGAAGATAAAGGCACATCCACTTCAAAGCTCTGGCTTGGGATTGTCCCTCTTGCAAAGTCACAGACCTGGTGCCCCAGAGCCTGTTTTCTGCTGTCCCTCCGATCGTGGGGACACCTGGCATAGTCACTGCATGAGCCCGAGTTCCCCAGGCTGAGCACAGCACATGTCAGAGGTGGGAGAGGAAGGGAAAAATGGAACAGCTTTTCTGACTCTCAGGCAATTCTGGCATGCTCAGCTGACTTGTGTAACTTAAAAGAAGCTGCAAAACCGAGTCAGCCAACGCAAGAGAAGAAAACAGCCTATATATAAATAACAACCTATATAGCTTTCCCTCTGTCAGTTCCATAAGTAGCTGGAGAAGAACAAAGCTTTGAAGTGAGTCATGTTACCCCCCACCCCCAGTCTTTCTCTCTTTCTTAAAGTTCTAAGAAAGCTCAGAAAACACACTGGTCAGAATTTTAAGTCATGAAGATCAGGGTCAAACTATAACTCTTTCAGGAGGTTTTAATGAACTGCCTAAGCCAGGAATTCTACCTGCATAATTGGAGATGAACATGTATCTTTCCAGAATCATTCTGTGGGCATTTGCCTCGCTGGTAAATCCAGGGCAATAGTGGCTCACCACCAGGATTCTTTCCAGCACTAAATTTTCTTACAACATTGGTCTGTTCCTGCTACTAACTTAAATGTAGGAATTGACACCTACATCATTTATATCCACGTGGTTATTACAACCTTCATTTTCATCATGACTCAGCACATATTACACAGATTTGACTCCATTTAGATCAAAAGAAGAGTCTGCTGGTCCTGTACAGAAGCCTGGATTGTATTGCCACATTACCCAGTATTCACATTCAGTATAAACAAACAAATCTTTTGAAAAATCCTACCTCTTAATAACTCTAACCCCACTATGAAGTCTCTGAGGAGAGTCACATGTGGCTAGAAATACAAAGAGACACACTTTGTATTATATTTAAGAGGTCTCTTTCAGTTTGATAAGTTATTAATAGATGTCAGAAATTTCAGTTACACTTGCTCCATCATTACTTAGAACTGTGGGGAAGTAGTTGCCTGGCTGGTGAACCCTGTTGTATGTTTCTCACATGAACTGACATTTAATCACTTGAAGTTTGGGTGGAGATAGAAAATAAAACAAACAAGAGAAAAATTAGAGAAGTCTTTTGCATGGAACATCACAAGTTAGCAGAGAGTATATTGCATCTAATGAGACTCAAAGACTAGGGAGTATTTCAAATTACAATTATTTCAAATTATATGTATTTCAAAAATGGAGTATTTTTCTGCCTCTTTCCTCTGAACGATCTTAATGACAAGTCTTAAAGAGGCTAATCCACCTGCTTCTCAATGACTGTGCAATGTAGGGAAATATTCTTAGCTCCATTTTACAAATGGGGAAATTAAGGTGTGTATATGGGTAGGTATATAGCCCAGGTTTTCAGGAGGCGCCAGTGGCAGAACTCTGAACAAAATCTTAATCCATGTTTTAGAGTTAAGATCATCCTTCCTGAATCCACATTGCTGACTGTTCCACAGAACTATCTAAACCCACAAGAATTTTCTTGAGGAGACGCTGCATCACCAACATTCCACAAATGACATTTTGCAAAAAATGCGTATCTGTATCACAGTCAGACACATCAGGAGAAAGGGAGATGGGAAGGGAAAAAATGTGCAATTATAGTGCCCACTCCTTCTTGGCTGTTGCTGTCAGCTTGGTTTTGGATGTAATAAAAAGCAGTGAAGAGAAATTAAAACAGATTTAGGTTTTTTCAGAGTAGGACATACTCATTGATAAAGGTGAGGGGAGGGCAAGGGAGATGTTCCAGCACATGCAGCTGCAGGGGTGATTTTTGCTTAAGTCGTCAATACAATGTTTATTTTGTAAACATATTTGTCAATTTTGCAGCACTTACTCTGCCTAAAGCTTACATTGAACCTAATATAATTTCAGCAACCATGACTTTGATCGATTGCATATCAGGAAGCCTAAGTGCAGAAAACTCCCACACAAAAACACTTTAAAGTATGGAAATTAAAATTTAAAGGTTGCTTTTTTAACATGCTTTGTGTGCCAGAGCAGCCCAGCCCCAGTCTGAACTGTGGGGGCAGAAAGGAGGAAGGGCACCACAGCCACTCAATCCTAGTCACACAGGACATGTCCCAGGTACAAATTACATTAAGTGGTGTTAAGGTGGGAGGGGAGCAAAAGAACAGAGCTGGCAGAGCTTCCTCTTTCTAACAAACCCACATCTGTTTAACATCCCCAGCTGCCAACTAACTGCAGAAGGGCTTAGAAAAAGCCACAAGTGGGGCCAGGTTCTCCAACAAATATGCTCACCACATTCCTTTTCATGCACATCCCATCAAAATCCAGCAGTGCCATTCAGTCAACATTAATATGCTTTTACTAGAGGAAGGGGTGCACAAAGCAGTCTCAAGCGAAAGCTCCTTATCCTTAGTGAATACTGTCAGAGCTGCCCTGCACGTTTGGCAGCAGAATTCCTGCACAGAATGGTCTCCACAGACGATCTGCTGAGCTCTTGGGAAGCTCTCTGCATTCTTATCTGAGGGCTGTTATTTTTTGAGTACTCCTCAATATATCTTCAGAAAGGCTGAAAGTCAACATTCCTCTTGGCACTGGTGTTGCCATGGAGCAGGTGCATTGGCACTGATTTTCCATTGCTACAATAAAACCTTACAATCTCTTTCCTGAGGAAAATAATCCACTTTTACAGGGCAGGTGAGTTCTCATAACTGCATTAGGTCCAATGGCCTGTAAAGTAATTTGCTGTATCATAGTATGTTCTTTCTTTCCACTCGATTCAAGCCATGTTCCCCTCTTGGCCTTAACAATCCAGTTCTCCTAAATATTTACTCTTTTATTTTTCACCCAGTAGCTGTACAAAGGGATAAAAATTAGGGGGCAGAGTTTATTTCATCTTTCCTCCCCATCCAGTCCCTTTGATCACAGATAGAGAAAAGATCTAAGTGCTTAAGTCCAAACACTTTGCCCTTGTTCAGCTGCTGCTCAACTCTGGAGATAACTTAAATTCGGTTTAAGTTTCAGGGTTTACCTTCAACATTTACTGGGCAGCTGAGTTCTGCTCATGCCCAGAATCCCCCCTTCTATGTGCAAGGAGGTATCTAGCTCCAAACCAGGTGAAACATGATTTGGTAGCTGCAATAAGGACATATAAGGACTGTGCACAAGAGTCTATTCAGAGTCCACCAAGCACATATGGACAGCCTTGGGTCCTTTAAAGAAATGCCTCAGTAACTGTGGGAATAGAAAAACAAGATCATCCAGTCTTTCTGTTGGAAGATTCATGGTTATGGCACTCATCAAGGTAGAGAGAAATACACCTCAAATGCCTTTTCAAGCCTGATAGGATATTAGTGCTTCTCTTCAACCTCCCAGAATATGAATAGTAGGCCACAAGCAAGGATGGGATGAGAAGGGGTTTTAAAGCTCAAATGGGAACTGTTCAGCTGCACAGAGAAGAAAGGAAAAATCCTGAATTTTGTTTCAATGAAGAGCAGAAAAGGAGCTATGCCTTAGTTGGCTGTTGTATATTGTCACTCACTGGCTAGAGTGAAGAAGCAGTTTATTTTGTTGGTAAATTATTTGCTCTCTCTTCAAGCTGCTGTCCAAGGAAAGGTCCTTAGCTATGTGAATGATGGGAGGAGGATTCAACTCACCATCTGAACAGATAGGGAGCTCCAGGGGAGACTTCAACCCATCTGCTTTAGAGGTTGATTTGCCATAGGGATGAATTGTCTCTCTGGAAGTGTCCATTTCTGCCCACTGAAGAGGGAATTATGATAAAGGATACCTGCTGGCCAAATCGATTTGAAAAACCAGGTCATGCATTCAAAGGGGGAGGAAGGGGAGGATAGATATATAGGGGAGAAAAACCAATTAAGTTAACTTGGGGTTCAATTCAGTAACTACAAAGGCATAGGGTTCCCTGATTCATTCTGCCCCCCTTTTTGCGGTGAACAGTTTTTTAATTGGAAGAGAAGTTCCTATTTTTTATACTGGTTTGTCTATTTATCTCCAAGGCTTAACAGAGACAAACATTATTAAAACACATTTTGGAAAAGCCTTTCAACACTGCCATTTATTTTAAATATTATTGTTTAATCACTGATTTCCCTCTGGTAATTATGCTATCTTTAGGCTTTGGAGTTTTTTAATTGGTGTTTTCCTGTGGCTTGGGTGTGATTCCTGCAGAAGCCTTGTAATAACCAAATAACTAGGACAGTCTAATCTAATAATTTGTGCATGCATATGATGTTCAGGGGGATTATTAAAGTTATTTTCTCACTAAAGTGTTATCAGCTTAGAAAGCCGAGCTGTTCCAGGCCGATGGCTTTTTATTGCAAAAATTTTTAATACTGTCGTAAGCACCAGACTGCAGTTGCACAAGTTAATGTCATTTATTTCATTGATTTTGCCTTTTGAAATGAACCTTGCTCGTCCCTATTTTGCTTAAAAATATCCTAACAACCTAACCAATTTTGCTCAAATGGCAAATGTTTTCTGAAACTGAAACTGGAGTATTTGTTTAGACTAAAAATGTTGGATAGGCTTTAGTTTGACAGGACTTGTTATTAGCTTAGGACATGAAGCCTTGAGAATTTCTTCTGCTATAATAACATTTTATTTTAGGCCCCCAGCACAACTAATTTAAATGGTTCCAGGGGTAGAACATAATCAATTTTGCAACCAAGATGGAAGTCAGTTCTTTAGTAGTAATTTCCCTGCAGGATAAAAGTGATAACAAAACAAACAAGAAAAAAAAATCATTAATACATTTAGCATTACTCAGACTTTTTTGTTCTGCTGGCGTAGTCTAAATTTCAAAGCCACCTCCCACACATATACTTATATATAACATTTAGAAATACAATACTTCCTTAGATGTGGCATTCATTGTCATACAGTTTCTTCCTAGATATGGAGTATTTTGCTACAGAAATCAAGACTACATCAGTATTTTTCTGCACTGATGATTCATCCTGGACACTGAAAGACAGAACTGGTATATGATAAAACAGGAGCACAAGCAAAGGGAAAGAGATAAAGATATGGGCAGACAAATGTCAAATACTATTCAGTTGCTTGGGCCACGATATGCACAATATGTCATGACTCTGCAGTTATACATGCCTCATATTTTGCGTTTGAATGATAATCCTTCTTGGTGTAATTGTAGCAAATAAGTCATGCTGCAATTAACATTGTATCCATTATCCTTTCAGTGAATCATTTTAAGATTTTTTTTTTTTTTAAGTTTCAGAACCCACCCTAGGAAAGCTTTGTTTAATCAGCTAGAGAGACCACAGCAAACTGTGACAAGCCTTTCTTAGATTCTCTGAGGAGACAAAGGCCTAACCTGCTGTTCATATATCATTGTTACTTGGCTTTGATGATTGCAGAAATGATTACTGCAGAAAAGTTCAAATGAAGCATTGCTTTCTAACATTAAGTAGCAGCTGAAATGTTGGCCCATTCTTTTGAGAGTGTTTGTTTAACAAAGTCTCTTCTTAAATAAGGTCAGTAGCAAATGTGGTAGGGAAAATGAAGGTATCCTCTGGTCCCTGGGAGCTCTGGGGATGTGGGGACTGGTTGCCCTGACCAGTCTCACTTGAGCCCCCAGGCCAGTTTGGGCTGTGTCATACACAGGCCATGGTCAGCCAGGTCTCCTGCGTGGACCTTTGACCCGTGACCTGTGTTACAGCTGGCCCTGCCACCAACCTGGCCTCCAGCTGTCCTTGACCCATCGGCTACACAGATTCATGTATTAGTATGCTCAAAACAACAACATTCAAACCATCAGATTGTCTAATTAGTTGGTTTTGATGGGGTTTAAGATGGATTGCACTAAAATCAGAATGAAATTCAAGAGAAGAAAAGGAGTCAGGATGATATGATTTTGATCATGTGAAACATACAAGCGGTAGTGATGAACATTTATACCACTTGCAACATTCACAGGAACGTGTATTTTATGTATATATATATAATGGGAAATCATTGCTTTTACTGAACAGTTCAACTATTTCATAAAAGGGGAATATCAGAAATTTGTTAAGAATATGAACATCATCTTTTTAGAACAATATTCTTTCTGACTACTTCCAAGTAGTCATTGGTCACAAATCTAGGGTAGAATATAAGAAGTTCCAAAACAGGGCTATTTTCAAAACTTATTTGTGTTTTCCAGTGACCTTACTGTCACAGAAATTTCTACTGCCAGGTAGAAGCTTTTTTTTTTACTTCTTTACTGAGCTTCAGCACAGCAGAAATTCTTCCCTTAACTCATGTGAGCCTGACAGAAATTACATGTGTGAAAAGATATCTTAACTGCAATTTGTAAGAATCTGGTGTAGCTTCTTTACCTGATCTTACATTTTCTGGCTCACTGAAGTTCCCTTTCAATCAATACCAATGTCATTTCTAGACTCATCTTCATTTACAACTAATGGCAGAACCTCCTCTCTCATTTTCTATCTTTTAGCAGTGGCACAATGTCCATGATTTTTGGATACTGATTGTTTTGTACAACACTAGACATGTCTGCTTTGAGAAATGCAACATAATATACACATCACTTCTCTGGTCCTGCTCAGACAAGTGAAACAGCATAATGCTACATCTGAGGAGCCTGGTGCTATGGTAACCTGCCTCATGAAGCATCCCTAGGAAGCCCCTGATCTGCAGCAGATGGGAATCAGCTAAAGTCTCCAGCAACACACAGTCTCCACATAAACACTCGTTGAATCCTTGAGTCAGTGCCCAGCTGCACTGCAGGACTTCAGCTTCACAGTTCACATGCTCCAAAATGGAACATGGCTAGATTTGGACAAAGGAGGAATGCTCAGCACCCGACACAAGAGATTCTAACCAAGCCAGCAAGGTGACTTCTGACAAATGGAAATAACTTCAGTTTTCCCTACGTTATTATTTCATATGTTTTCAATAAGTAATTTTTAATTCACAGTTGCATATGAATATGCAATTTCAGACCGTTCAATTTTCCCTGTAAAACATGTAATTTCCCTGCCAAAAGGAGATATGAAGAGCTTGAATCCCTTTTAATCTCTTTTTGGTCAACACGAGAACATGCTAAAACCCCTAAGCACATCCTGTGTCTTAGCAGCACCACAGATGAAGAAATACTCTTTAACCTTCCCCAGCCCCCAGCTGGCTCCTTCCCTTTCAAATGCTGAATTTATGGATAATGATGTCTGAGCTAGAAGAAAGCCTTGGTGCACTTCATACTCCTTGCACTGAGACACAGAGGGATGGGGACATGGAAACCACCTGATCTTGGAGACAAAGGAACTGACCATGTGTGACTGGATAGTTGGGCCACTCCCAAGTTCACCTGAGCACAGTAAAATTCCTGAGCGATCCTCAAAGGTCTTCTGCTGAAAAGGTCTTCTCTATCAAAATGAAGTCCAATGCTTCCAGACTGAGGTACTGTCTGCTGTTCTCGGGGTGTAAAGAGTAGTGAGGGAGCGTGGTCTGAGCAGGACCACACACTGTCTCCACCATGCGCACACAAATCAAGCAGGAGGCAAACAGGATTCACCTCTCACACAATTCACTCTTTTTTCCACCAATCAGAGCCAATGACCGGGTGCCTATAAGCCATGATCCTGTAAACTCTTCTTCTCTGGAGGTGCAGCAGGCCCAGGAAGTGTGTTAAACTGCTTGGAAAATCCTCTCCCAGCCCAGGTCTGCTTGTCAAGGTGAGCACATGCACTTACAAAATGCCACAGTTTCACACCAGCCACTTCCAAGAACCTGCATTCTCCCTGGGGCCCTGCAATTTTAAAACACTTGAAATGTATTTGTATCGAGTTTATCCTCTCCACTTTCACATCAAGGGAGCCTGTCAGCAATTTGCTGTGGGGGTGGGTCCTGTAAAGAAACACTAGAAAATCACCTGCCAGCATTGTCAGCTCAAGGCACAGCAACCCCTCAGGCCAAGCACAGCTTGGTGGTTCTTGCTCTCAGGCCAAGACAGAGCTGCAGTAGGGGCATGTAAAGGTGTGTGTCTATAGGGGGCTGTAGGTGCTGGCTGCACCACCTCAGCATTCAGCTTTTAGTTTTTCAGTTTTAGGCAGTGTTAAACTAGGCAAGGGACCTGTACAACGATCTTGTCTCCTGGGAATGTACAAACTGGCTTCTCTATACCACACGTCTGACCCAGAAATTTTCTAAGACCCGTTCATTGCAGCTGGCAGTATTTCAGAAATATAGCCAGGTTTCTTAGTGAGATAGTGATGGAAGACTAGAAAATTCCTGCCCTTTTGTTGCTCTGTGGAGGAGGACAAACTTGAACCTTAGTGATACCATCTATTTTGTTGTCTTGTGGAAAAATACAGCAGACAGCTCCAGGTTTAAACTTGCTCTATTCCCATCTTAAAATCACTCAGATTTTGAAAGGATTCTTTCCAAGAAACAGGCTTCATGTTACTACGGGGAAAATGTTAAGAAAGTGCTCATGAAGTAGTGTTCAAAAAAAGTTTTATGAATCTACAACACTCATGTTAAAGTTCCTTTGAAATACCAAAGTTCGTTGGCAAAATAAAAGCATTTTTCCGGTTTCTTTAAAAAAAGGGTAATCACATTGAGATTCACAGCAGGCCTTCTATTCCTTTAGGCTTTTTACATGAATGCATGCTGAATTAAAAGATCAATGATGGTGTCATTGGCACATAATTTGCAAACACTTTGTAAGATGTTTCTTGCCTTTTGTGTAAGTATTTTTGCATGACCCAAGTATTCAGTGTGGGTGAGTTGTGGGAAGAAAAAAAGTATGATAACTCTATAATCTCCGTACAAAAATAAGAGTAATAGCCCAAAACTCGTTATTCATACCTAGAAGAAGGGCAAGAACTTATTTACTCTTTACAAGATTGATTCATAGTTTTCTGTTTTCTGAAAAATGTCTCGCTGAAATTCTTGCTTCAAACATGACATTTTTACTCTGTTCTGATACTGAATTTAAAAAAAGAAGTAAAAATCTGCACATGTTAACATGATGTAATTTTGCTGGATATCATGTTTACTCACTGCCTTTCTCTGCCATGACTTTTATGTGTCTCACAGATAGCCAGACCCTGGAAAAGAGTCTATGCAAATATCCCAAAATGTTGGTCAAATTCCAGAAGACCAAAACTGGCCACAGATATGTTTTATCAACTTCAGATAAATATTAAAATAACAAGCAAGTTTCCAGTTCTCTCTCAATAACTCTGCCCTGACAGAAGACAGACTGCCAGCTCCATCATTTGGAGCACATCCATGTGTTTCATGCATACTTCCCAAAAACGGAACGTGGTTTATCACAATTTAATGGCGTGACTAACCTGACTCAACAAATAGCCAGTAATTTTCAACATTAACTGACAAGAGCCCTCTGTCACCTATTTAACCATGATTAGCTGATGATTCTGGATGTTTCGTTCCTCAGAAGAGTCAGTCAAGCAGAGCATTGTGTTAGCTAGTTTGATTTTTGGCTCCACATTCAAAGGAAAACTGATATCTAATCAAGAAAACACATACACAGTGTTTCTCTCATTTCTCTTGTGCATGTTATAAGGTTTCAAACTAACAAATTCATTTGAGACCACACTAATCAGCACACTCTTGATTATGTGAAAACATGCAACATGTTTGAATGTCGATAAAGGCAAAAAAATTCCTTGTATATGCTGCAACTTTGAGAGTACCAGTTTCTGCAGTAAAGACACCTATAACAAGGTGCCTTTATTTCTAAAGCATTGCCAACAACGAATAGGGACCATAAAAAATTTCTGGGTCAGACGTGTGGTATAGAGAAGCCAGTTTGTACATTCCCAGGAGACAAGATTGTTGTACAGGTCCCTTGCCTAGTTTAACGCTGCCTAAAACTGAAAAACTAAAAGCTGAATGCTGAGGTGGTGCAGCCAGCACCTACAGCCCCCTATAGACACACACCTTTACATGCCCCTACTGCAGCTCTGTCTTGTCCTGAGAGCAAGAACCACCAAGCTGTGCTTGGCCTGAGGGGTTGCTGTGCCTTGAGCTGACAATGCTGGCAGGTGATTTTCTAGTGTTTCTTTACAGGACCCACCCCCACAGCAAATTGCTGACAGGCTCCCTTGATGTGAAAGTGGAGAGGATAAACTCGATACAAATACATTTCAAGTGTTTTAAAATTGCAGGGCCCCAGGGAGAATGCAGGTTCTTGGAAGTGGCTGGTGTGAAACTGTGGCATTTTGTAAGTGCATGTGCTCACCTTGACAAGCAGACCTGGGCTGGAAGAGGATTTTCCAAGCAGTTTAACACACTTCCTGGGCCTGCTGCACCTCCAGGGGTTTAAGGTATCTCCCGTTATTTCTATCTCCATAGTTACTATCTCTCTACAGGACTGCATGTATTGGAGCCTGCGGTATGAAAACATAAGAAGAGTAGATGTGGAAGCCTTATGTTTGCAGTGTGTGTTAGCTCTATTGACATCCTCATAATCCATCTGCTTCTGGACCTGAGCCATGCCCTAAAATCTCAGTGAAGCTGGGAGTAGGTACTCTGAATCTGAAAACACTTGGCCAAAGGAAGGCTGGAATTCCTCATCTGTATCTATCTGTATCTGTACCTGTACCTACTCTCTCTCTGGAGTATCTCACACTGAAGAGATGCCCTAAATTAGTGGCAGGAGCTAAACAACAGGATCTAAACCCTTGAGCCCTGAATAATCACCAGGAAAATAAATTAATTTTGATGGGGATGTACTGTAAGTACTCCTCAGTGCCCAGATTAGAGACTGCTAGGCTCAGAGCCATTCCTTAGGAAGCATCTATTTCTCACTGACTGTCCAGTCTTCAAGCATCTCTACTAAGCCTTTCTTCTCTCCCAATCAATTAATTAATTTCCACAATGGAAAGCAAATTGAATCAACCTGGGATCCATCTTGCCTCTTCATCTGATCACTGCACATGTAACTAACACTCTCTTATGCCTCTTTTCTCTGTTCCCCACAGCCAGGTCCCTTCCCCAGTATCTCCAGCCCATTTGCCAATTCCCTGCTCTGCATACACTCTGCTCAGGAGAAGAAGAGTCCATCAGAAAAGCTCTTGGCTTTCCAAGGAGCAATGTGGAGTGATGAGGGATGCCTCCAAATGGAATTTACCTGCTGTCTCCTTCTAGCCCCTGCAGCTGAGACTACACATTTGCCTTCCTCATCTGGCTTCACCTTTGTAATAGCCTACAGCAGATGTTTGATATTTCACTCAGCACTAACTAGAGATGCATGTTATTTTAATTTCCATTAGTGAATCCCTGACACTTTCAAAGTCTTTTTCTCATGTATTTTACAACTCAGCTCATATTGAACACAATTAAATGATCGATCTCACAGTTGCTGTTCAAAATGGGTACTGAACGTGGATTTTCTCTTTCTGAAAAAAAATGGAATTAAACTGACCGTGCAGTCTACACAAGAGTTGCCTTGACTGCACAGTTTGTTAATACTAAACCTGCAGAAGATAATGGTGGCAGATCTTCAGTCAGGGCCACTTCAGGATATTTTTCCAGGACCATCCAGAAGTAATCTCATCAATATTGAGGAAGGACTTAATTTTTAGCAGCTGAGACTTTAAATCTCCTGCAATTCAGCAGAATGCAAACAAATAACAGCAGAGGAGTTCCTGCAGCCATGATGGGCTACAGATTTAAAAGGAAATGGGACTGAGGAGATGAATTCTCTCTTATTAGGGAAGACAAGGTTCCTAAGAAGAAGAGATTGGTTTTGGAATGAGAGATCCTTTATAAGCATAATGCTGACAGGAATTATCACCATCCAACAAAGCAGCACACGTACAATAAAGGTGCCTGTTGAGCCCTTCTCCCTTTCCCTGAGGTGGTTGTCTGCTCTCACCTCTGTCATGTTTTAAGTCTGACCTAGAAAGGCTCTGGTCCCTGTCTCAGAGGCTGCCTCACCAACTCAGCTCTCGGCTGATCTGTGCTCATGGAGGAGGCAGGGAGGATGTCCCCAGGGCATGCAAGAACCAGATGGAAAGATGCACTGAGGTACAGGTGCCTGTGTCTTTCCCCAGTCTTGTTTTCTTGAACCCTTTGATGTCAACAAGCCAGTATTCCCACATCCTCCCCTACTTTAGCTTAGTGGAGAGGCTGCTGGAAAGGGGTGGCTACACAGTGAACATAGGCAGGGACTGGGGTGGTCCAGAGAAGTTTCTGAGCTGAAATGGCAACGTGTCAGGAAGGGAACTGGAAGGCAACTTCAGTGAGGCAAAAGAGAGCTTTAGATGCAGTTGCACCTTTTCTCTGACTCTTCCTCTGATTCCCATCTTAGTTGGAGCAAGGATGAGGAGACGGGAAAACGCTCTGTGGCCAGAGGGTGGAAGGCATGGCAAAGAGAAAACAACGAAGGCTTCAAATGGCTTGTTAAGACCAGCTGCTGAGTGCATGGCAGATTGATTTGAATGTTTGCACATGTGAGCTAGAACAAGCTGCCTTTACTTTCAACTGGAAATATACGATCTGTTCCAAAGGCAAGGAAAATGGAAAGGAAAAGGGTTCTCTATGCCTCTTCTTGTCTGCCCTCATATTGGAAATTTTGTTTTGTCTTCCTTCAAAGTGTTTAAGTTGCATAGCACATAGGTTTAAGTCAAAAATTAAATTTATCCTGATCAGGCATGCATAAAATTAGTTTTCTTCCATTTAATAATAACAGCAAAAAAGTAAATATGCCAAAATATTAACAGCAATTTCCTTGATACAGTGGGTGGGTTAAATCTCATTAGTGACATTCTTTTCTTATAAAACCATCAGTTCAATTTGTCCATTATCCCAATATTTGCTTGAATTTCTATCCCAAAGAAAAGTTCTTTCTCACCAAGAGTTGTGTATATGCCATCTACAAGAAAACGGTCATAAAAGGCTTTAAAGAAAGTTTCTTGCAATTGAAAGAGTAAAAACAATTTCAATTTTGAGTTTCTGAATACTGTTCCTTCAACAGACTTTCAGCACAGTATCTGCCATGGCTCAATGTACCTCCAGGTATCTGCAAAACTGTTCCTCCCTTTGCCCACCCTTCTAAACACTTTCCCTGCACTCACATGCAATGTTAGAGCTTCTCCTTCTTCCAGAAAGTAGAATTTGGCTGAGTTGGGGAAGCAAAATATGAACTCCAGGGAAAGAATTTATTTTGGTTCTAAAACTCATGAAGCATCATTAAAAGCATTATTTGTAGTCAGGAAAGATTACTCAGGTGTTCTTACAGGGCTTTTCTATACATACACCATTAATATAGAGGCAAATCAGCAGCAGACATTCTGTTGGATTTTGCAATTTCTTTGAGAGGGGGCCAAGGGCAACTCGCCTTTCATTTTTTTTCTAAGACTTGCACAGTTATTAAAAATTCATGTGTGGAGTTGTCCTAATGATTTTGAAGAGGCACAAATCTGTCTGACTAACAAAAAGACGTGAGAGATGCTGTACATAATTCTTATATAAAATCTTGCCTATCTCAAGGTGTTTTCTGCCTCAGTCCTTTCAATTCGCTTCTATCAGTGTCAGCCATGGGAACTCAGCAGTTAATGTGGCTTATTTTCACACCTTTATAAAAGTCACAATCAAAAGCAGTAGGACCTCTGCCCTGAGGGCAGGGAGGGGGACTGGCACATTGCAAAATAGTTGTACTTTTTCTCTAAAAGGTGAAGTCACCAATTATTCTTGTCCCTTTGCACAAGACTTCCTTTGCCCAAGAAGTTTTAATTACTATAATCTAAACCACACTTCCTTGTGTCATCCTAGCTAATGTGCAGTAGATAAGTTGCCTTCTAAAGGATTTAATGTGAGTGGGCAGGACTGACTCCTTATGCAGGCTAAAAATATTTGCTCTCTTAATGCCATGGTAGGTTCTGTCCATAAGAGGATTAATTAAACCATGTCTGTGAACATACAGATATGGTCACCAACTGCAGAGCACATTTGCACACACCCACAGTGAAATGAATTAATGTCTCCAGAGAACTGTGTCACTTTATCTACCAGCAAACTTTTCCATATAGGCCCTCTTTGGCTTCCTCAGAAGTGGGCACAAGGGACCTCAGCCTGGTTTTGGGTTCTTTCAAGCAGGACTGAGTCCCAGCACACAGGAGACAGCAGGGAGTGCTCCAAACCTCTTCTCCTGCCTCCACACAGACCCAGAGCATGCCAAGAGATGTCTGCCAGGGAGTCCCCAAACAGCCCTCAGGAGCCTGCATCTCACTGGCAGGATTAACCCACACTTCACCAAGGAAAGAGTACCACAGAGGAGTTTATAAACCAATTGCTTCAGAATCAGGGATGCCACCAGGTGTTCTCTGCAGGACAGGGTGTCTTGGTAACCTTAGGGTGTGGTAGGGTGCTAGTAGCAACAATATCTTTTTTTTTTTTTTTTTTTCCAGTGGACATGCAATAGCAGGTTGGTCAGAGCAGAGCAGAGCAGAGGGCAGCTCCCTTGCTGTATGTCAGCTTGTGTCAACTTGAATGGGTTTGGAGTTCACAAGTAACATTCTGTGATGCAGAGCCTAGTACAGATGTGTTAACCCAACCAGTAACTAAGTACCATGCAGCTGCTCACTCACTCCCTACTCCCTGCTGTGGTATGGAGGAGAATCAGAAGGAGGTAAAACCTATGAACTGAGCTAAGAACAGTTTAATAATGGAAATAAAGTAAAGTAACACTACTGCTATAACGAATAATAATAATAGTAGTAGTAGTAGTAGCAGTAATGAAGGAATTGGAGGATAGGGGCAAGAGAGCAAGGAAGAAAACCCAGGAAAGAGAAAGGATGCACAGTACAGTTGCTCACCCCACACCAACTGACATCCAACCAGGCCCAAACAGTGACACCTCCCAGCCCACTCCCTCCTGTTTATTTCCTAGGCATGACATTGATTAAATATCCCTTTATCTAGTTCAGGACAAGTGTCCTGGCCATACTCCCTCCCAGTTTGTTTTGCACCTGGTCTCTCTCAGAGCGTGTGAAACTGAGAAAGTCCTGGACTTAATGTAAGTACTGTTTAGCAACAACTAAACTACCAGTGTGTTATCAATATCATTCTCATACTAAGTCCAAACCACAGCATTGCAACAGCTACTAGGAAGAAAAGTAACTCTATCCCAGCTTAAACCAGGACAGAACATAAGGTACATACAGAGCTGATCACTCATTTTCAAAGTGAAGTTCAGGGCTCCTCCCACCAGGGCAAGCCCAGGTCATCAGGTCCTAACAGAATCAGGGAAAAGCAGGCACCAGCTGAACATCTTACTTCCCAGTTACTGCCTACTCAAGGAGATAGGAACAGTGCCAAAAGACCAGGACAGGAGAAAGGAAGAAGGAAGGGGCAAGGTTTTTCTCTACTACACAAATAACAACAGACTTTTACTGAAACACATTTCAAGAAGCAGCTTCCTGTCTTTAGCTCTAGGCAGTGCAAGAAGTTAATTCCAAATCTTTAGTGTACCTGAAGCACTGCTGGCACTGGCACATGACCGTGTCTCTCCTGTCTCTGACAGTGCTTACAGGACATACTGGGCTGGGGAGACATTCTGTCTCTGGGACCTGTTCCCAAGGCTTTGGCATGAGCTCCCTGTCACAGTCGGGTCACAGGTGACACTGGTGCTCAAACAGAATAGAAAGCTTAGAGTTTTGAAGGACTGAGCTGCCAGTAATGATGTGTGGGGGCCCCTAAAAACATCGTACTATCAGTCCTTGTCTCATGGTACACTTTTAGACACCTATAAGCAAACTCTCTGCTTGATGCTGACCACATGGTATCACCACAAGACCAGATGAGGCAGGCTGAGGGGGACACTGGCAGGCCGTAATCTACATGATTCACTTACATAACTTGTTCGGTCATAGTCCCCTGAGTTCATATAGACCTTAGAGGGCCACAAAGCAAGTCAGGCTTAAGCACAGGACTTGGGAATTTAATGTGGTTTCCCACTGACTCTTACTGTGCTGCCCTTAACCGTGACCAAAGTTAGAGTAGTGCAGCTAAGCTGGACACTGAGCTGGGGCATTGCCAGCACACTGGAGACAGCTGAGCAAACAGATGTTCAAACTGGTTTTGGTTGGGAATTTTCTCCAGTTTGTCTTTTGATAAGTGAAAGTAAAGAGAAGTGAAATTCTTGTAAAACAATTTAGCCATCTGAATTTCAGTTCTGGATCACATCTTAGGACAAATAAAAAGGGGAGGAAACTCTGAAAAATGATCTTATCCCTTTTATCAGTGCCTGTGCTGTTGTTGTCTGTGTAAGTGATGTGTGTGTTTACCAACTGCAGTTACCTGCATGTGTCCATCAGGCCACACAGAGCTTTGTTGTATAAAATGGCAGGACAACATCAGAGGGTTTCAACACAGAATGTGGATAAGAGTGGCCTGTAACCTCAGCAAAAGCCAGATGAGAGTAAAACAGTATCCAGACCATTTCACGAAAAGTACAAATTTTAGTTTTATGAAGCACGTAGTTCTATTTTCCCTGGTCACATAAAAGGGGATCATACAAGTGTTAGTCATAAAAATGCTATATAAAGACATAAAGCTATCTTTCCATTCCCATTCACAGCTGACTCGCCCATAGACCAATTTAGTCTCTTTTAAATGGTATCTGTCTGTAGTTCTTGTATAATTGCTTGTCTCCTATAGTTTCTAAAACTGGGATTTACTGATTTCTAGAACATATTTCTTGAAGTGTGAGCATGCATGTGTAATACTCTGAATATAAAAATTTTGTGTTGGAAATACTTGGAGTAAAACCAGACGCAGAGATTTCTATTTCCTGGTTTTGTGCTTCAGTCTGCTAGTTGCTCTTGGATCATAGAACAGTATCCTATCCCTAGGAAAGTTTTCTGAATTGGACAAATCAGGTTTTTCAAATAAAAAATAAGATTGTGCTGAAAAAAGAAAAACCCAACCCAGTAAGATCAAAATCGATATTTACCACCAGACAGGTGTGGTGCTCAGCACCATGGCAGAATCCATGGCATCACTTGGACCTCTGTGCACTGCTGAGGGCAAAGAGTAGTTGATATCATCACCTTCTTTTTGCTCCTCCAAGAGCCATAAACGCTAGGCAGTCTTCAGGACAGTGAAGCTTAACTGAGACAAACGTGAAACACACACTTCACATCCCATGAAAGACACGGAAGGAGCCAATCTCAAGGAGCACATGCTCCGGTATTCTCCTGTATTGATGTGCCTCACCCTGAGAGTGCTTGTGGGGGTGCTTCTCACACACATCTCCTGAGCCTGCCAACACAACTCGGAAACAACATGAGAGGAAGCTCTCTCCAAAGCAGTCACAGTTCTGTACCTGGAACAGCTGGAAGCCCTGCAAAACCAGCCTTTCTCACAGTATCCTGGCAACTCTGGATGGAGTGTGCTTATGTGGAAAGAAGGAGAGATAGGAGGGGGAATGATGTGGGGCTGTACAAAAACACTTGTATAAATATGTTCACTTCAGGTTCATATTTGCAAGTGACATGTACAGTGCAACAACAAATTGCTTTGTACTTTTTTTTTCCTTTTTCTTTTTTTTCCCATTGCAGCTTTGGTTTTCTATGAAACCACCAGTTTGAAGATTTTCACCCATGTTCCTAGAATCAGAAATGACAATTAAAAGCAAAAAACATGCAGGAAAAATTACTTTCCTTCAGTTCTATTCTAACACTGAAGTCCCAGTTGCAGTGCTCTTATCTACTATTATTGCTGGGCATTGGTTGCAATGGTGAAATAGTTAAAGGCTTTTTGTGATGTAGCAGTAAGCAGAATTGTTGAACATGCACAATAGCCTTGATAAAATTCTCAGAGGAGGGGAATGCTTTCTGCAGTTGGCAAAGTATGTGCTTGTTTGTTAGATAAAATGTAATTTCACTTCTGGTTTAATCTCTTCACAGAATTCTTGCATTTCAATCCATTTTTGAGAGTCTGAATTACAAAACATTCTGCCTTCATCACTAAATTCATGTATAAACAATGACACCTGAAAATTTAAATATTTGCACGTGAAAAGTAAGGTGTAACATGACCACTGCTAGTTTCAGAGCTAAACTCTTGCACTGGAGATTATGTAGTAAAATAAAATGAAAGCAAACATTTTCACAGCATATTGAGAACTAGCTGTGGTTTCACAGATCTGTTTTCCTTAATCAGCAAAACTTCCTGCTGCTTTGGGATCCCAGATTTAGAAGTGGCCAAGAGACAACACAGGGAGATGGTAAATTACAAAAATGGTTATGTCAACAGTGTTAAAATATTAACAGCAGATTCTGTTTAATGGAACAGCACTGGAACTAGCACGAGCACAGCAACAACATACATGTGTCAGCTTTCAAATTTGGAACAAATCAAAAATCGTTCAATAAAGAAGAACTACCACATGTTTTCTGGAGTAGGGTTTAGCTCTTTGCTCTCTTGGGTTACTTGTGAACCACTAATTTTTGCATTTGAAGAAGATACTTATCTGCTGAATGCTGATTTAATTAAAGAAAAAAATCTTCCATTAAAATTAAATATACTCAAATAAGTTCTCCAGTTGGTAAACTAATCAGAGGTTTTGTGTAATTTTAAGAAACTGAAAATTTATCCTCCACTCTGAAAAGCAGATCTCGGTTTTATGGTGTATGCTTGCTCCATGCACATGAAAAATCCACAGATCCACACAAAATACTGCAAAATTTAACCAGCAAAGCTCAGCTTTTCATTTTCTGTCAGGTTGTAGAATCTCCCCATGCAGCCTGTTGGCACACTAGAGCAAAGGACTCAATTAAATACTTTATATTAGATTCTGAGACACACTTGTAACCTTGCTCATGTACTGGCCTCTACGTGCATTTACACAAAAAAATCGCAAAATAAAACATGACCCCCAGTGAGCAAGAAGCTCTAACATTGTATATTGGACACCAGCACTGATCACAGAAGGAAAGATACCTCCTGAGTCAGAGACTTGCATTTGTCTCTCCCTCCCTCAAACCTGCAGAATCACAGTGACATCCACAAAGGCCTGAAAATCCATCATGTGAATAAATGCAACTCAGAGCTCTCATAGAACATCATGTAAGTCCTCAATGCATGGCAGATCTATGAATAAATGTAAAAATTACTCTGGCACATAACTCTAAATGATGTAAGAAAGCCAATATTGGCTCTGGTCAGTAGAAATGGGACCATTTTATAAGCGGGAGTATTTGCTAAGTGTGGTTGATGAAAATCCCTTCTCCAAATGCTTAAATCATTTTTATCCAGAAATGCATGCATTGAAGAAACCACTAATATCAGCCTCTGATTTCCTCCTAGAATGCCAGTTTATGTTGAGAATTGATTTTTTAATCCACTGTGAAGTCACATGTTTGAATTATTTTTACTTTGTATGTATTCAATTTTCTTTTCTAATTTACAGCTCCGAGAGTCAAACTGAGTCTTTGTGATAGCGCAGTTGCAGTTCTTTGCCCAGAAAAACTGGAACTGGAGACTGAATTATGCCCTGTGGGCAGCCTCACTGTCTCTGAGCAGGGTCGTACAGTCACCTCCTGTAACCTATTTGTCTTTAAGATTAATAAACATGTAACAGACTGAAATGAAACGAGTTTGGATACCACCTCATCTAGAATTAATTCCTTCTAATCCCCATGGCATGGCATGTGAATAAGAGTGAGAAGGAAAAGATTAATTTCTTTTCCTAAATACAACAGGTTTGAGCTTAATCACACACAAGTAGTAGATGTAGGTAAGAAGACTCTTGTCTGAAAAAAAAAAACATACAAAGTTTTGAGTATTTTTGTATTATGATGTGCTTTCTAGTACTTTTCATATTGCATTTTTGGGATGGGATTTACCTCACACTGCTTCAGATATCTGACTTTCAGGCTGGTCAGCCTGGCATTGCTGGTTGACACATGAAACAAGAGGTCACCTAGCCTGCCTCACATACCTATGGGAGTGTCAGAAGAATTTGGCAGTGGAGGTGCCCCTTCTCTCAGGTGGCTAGAAGGGCAGTCCAAAATTACTTCCGGCCACCTCAGTTTTGACAGCTGAATCTCACTTCAGGTTTACAAGTCAGTTGTTTACTTTCTGATTTAAAATTACTGCTAAAACCAGATGCATATAATAAAATAGCCATCACAAGTAAAAGTAGAAAAAAATTCTCTGGCTTTCTCTGGACAACTACAGAAATGCAAATACCAATGGAACACAGTTTTCTTCCATTATGGACTATTTTACTCTTTCCTCAATTCCTCAATTACTCTTTCCACAAACCACAGATGAAAAATAGACTTCTATTAATAATTACATAGAGCTGCACATGACTATTTTCAGTGCATATTTAGAATCATAGAATCATAAAATTGTTAAGGCTGGAAAAGACCTTTAAGATCATCAAGTCCAACTTTCAGTGCAGCACCACCACCACATTCACTATTAAAACATATCCACAAGTGTCACATCCACATGTTTTTTTAATACTTTCAGGGTTGGTGACTTGACAGCTTCCTGGACAGTCTGTTCCAAAGCTTTTCAACCCTTTCTGTGAAAAGAATCTTTCCTGATATCTAATCTGAACCTCCCTTGGTGCGCCTTGTGGTCATTTCCTCTTGTACTGCCACTTGTCCCCTGGGAAAAGAGGCTGACACACCTGGCTGCAGCCTCCTTTCAGGCAGCTGTAGAGAGCAATAATGTCCCACCTCAGGCTCCTTTCCTCCAGATTAAACAGGCTCAGCTCCCTTGGCTGTTCCACATCAGACCCTTCCCCAGCTCTTTCTCTGGACATGCTGCAGCACCTCAATGTCTTTCTTGTAGTGAGGGGCCCAAAACTGAACACAAGGTTTGATGTGTGGCCTGCACATCACTAGTGATGTGCATCACTAGTTGATTTTAAGCTACTAAAGGTCTTGTTATATATTTCTTCCCCCTCTTCATCCTGCCCCATCTGTCAAACAGGTTTTTCTTTTTCCTTTTTATCTTGCATGGATGAACAAGTGACTTGGTACATCAGTACAGTCCCTCTAATCTAAAAGGAGTTATACATTTTGAATTTTTTACCATTCTTAACTTTGTCTTATTCACTTTAATTGGTATTTGAAATTATTGCCTATCCACTTTGCTCATGAAGAGCTTTTTCTCTCTTAGACTAATGCTGTCAGTGGAACTCTTCTGTCTTATAATTAAAGAAACTCATACATTTATTTGTTCCATACAAATCCACATTGTTCCCATTTGAAGATACAAAGACTCCTTAAAAATTCTGACTTCACCTTCCCCATACACCCAAACCATCACTTGTTTGTCTGGCTGGGACCTGGGAGGCTCTCAGGCAATCACACTTTTCCCAGCTGCCCTAGACTCTACTGCTATTTAAGTGGCTAAAATGAATTTAAATTACCATTTTTTACAACCCTGTCTGATACTCCTTCTAAGTCACCACTCATTTTAATCAAAATTTTCCATTTTTACTTCAAGAGGTACAGAAAGGACTGGCAATGGAGCATCAGCTCTTGAAAGCTGTGGGGAAGAGATGAATGTGACTACTGAGACTATAAACAGAACAGAGGAGGAGGAGAAGAAAGAAGAAAGCTATATCAAGAGTTTCCACGGTAGCGTAGTTGTGGTTGCTATATTTTAAAAGATTACATTGGCACAGTGAGAAAGATACAAGATTGAAGGCTGACAAAGACATTGAATGAGTGAGAGACAAAAGAAGATCAATTTGTAGTTTACAAATAACAAACATGTTCAAAGGGTCACTTGGTTTCATCATAGGATTTCCTGAATGAGAAGACACTGGGTCTGGACAGCATTTGTAGACTAAACAAGAACTGCATGGCAAAGAACACTGGCTTGAAGGTAAAGCCAGAGAATCCTGCCTTGAAAACCACTTCCATTTAAGAGTGTGCCTGGGTAGTTATTGAAATAGAATTCCAAACTCCGTTTTCAAAAGAAGGCTGTACACTTTCAAGACAAGCTTAAGCCAAATACAGAGTATCTATAGAACACCAACTGTAGCAGAAATTGGATGCAAAAAAATAGTGTTATCCTGGAAAGTCACATTATTCCTTTTGGAGTTGGAAAATTATTTCTACAAGTCACAAAGCCACCTGAGAATTCAAACAGGCCAAACTGTGCCCCAGTGACTTGAAGCTTCATATGCTGGCTACAATGAGCATGGCTGGAGCTCAATGTGAGGCACTTTGATTTTAGTCTCTTCTTAATATTTGTGTTTCCGAGCTTGATCTTGTGTAGTGAGGTTTTAATTAGAGCAATTTTTCTCTGAACTCTTAGTATTATTCATGCTTGAAAAATACCTACCAGTATCTCAGTAAATGTTATATCTGAGTAGGATGTGATTTTTTCCCTTCTCTGAAGATTTTTGACATTTCAGAAATGTCTTCTAAATTAGAATAAAAAGTGAAAATGTAAAAAAAGTCACAAACCACAAATTTGGGGGTTTTAAATAATGTCAGTTGAATATTTTTTATCATTTCCATTTTCATGCCAAACCTTTCAGATATTTTTAGACTGATTATCATTTGATTTCCAGGTATCAATAATAATAATAATAATTAATAATAATTATTATTATTAATAATAATAATAAAAATATGTTTCGGGCAAATCAGACAGTGGTGTCTGGAAGTCAACAGAGATTATTTGGGAAATTTTTCCAACAAATGAAAACATTATGCTAAAGTATCCTTTTCATAGCTTCAACAAAGGGGCATGCATTTTACAAAAAGCAGTTCTTCAGTTCCTCATGACCCAACATTAAGTGTTTGTCACTGCTGGAGCACAGATCTAATACAACGTGTACTACACAAAGAGGAGATAGGAAGAACTATTTATTTGATTTTAGCTGTAAAGTGCAGAATTCATTTTTAGCTGAAGATGGCATATCTGAAAGTTCACTTTCATTCTCTCTTCAGGCTGATTTTCACTTGCCTTTTCTTTAATAGAGCATCTCAAAAGAGTATAAATTGGAAAAAAACCACAATGAAAACAACAGCTAGCAGTGCCAAGGATGTATTTTAAAAGTCTCTTTCACAGATGGCAGACAGAGGAGCTGGATAAGATGATTTTGAACTCTACTGTGGTCAACAGCTGCTATTGAAAACACCTTGTTTTAACTTGGAGGAAGGTACATCTGGAGGAAGTCAGTCTAATCATGGAAATTATGAATGAAACTGGCCAAATGAACTGCCATGAAGTGCAGTTCCCGTATTCAGGCAATGCACAGCCTTTAATTAGATATGTCTTTCAATTTGGGAAAAGGTTTTACTGAAACCTCATTAATGTAAGGAGCTAATCAACTCTTATAACTGCACTCACCAAGAGAATTTTACCTTTAAACAATTCACCCTGAAATCATTTGCCAGGCTACAGGTCTTTCCTGCAAGGATGTGTAGTAGACACATTTTTAACTTGTTGTGAAGCATCTGTCTCCTGTTCCAGTCAACGAAGACTGTTCCAGTCTGTTTCAGCTGTGTCGTTCACACACAACACTTGTAGCATGAGCAATGCAGTGCTTATCCTGATCCTAACAGGGCACTGGAAAATTGTTAGGAAAAAAATTTCTCATTTCTTATTTACCAAAAATCTGTAACCACACCCACTTAAAATCAACACTACACCATTACTGAAACGTGACAAATGAACCAACATCAGAGGGAATAATTAACCAGTTAAGAGAATAATTATGTGGTTTTCTTCCCCCTCTCTAGATGGGGCAGATAAAGAAAACAATGTACAAAAAAAAAAAAAAAAAGTCACGTTGCTTCCTTTTTGAGATACATAAAAACAATGCTGGGGTGGGTTTTTTCACATCCAGACATAGATATATGCATAAATAAGTTGATCTGTGCTATTCTCATAGCATAACTTTGTCATCCTTGACTTTGGGGAGCCCTGGTAAAAATAAAGGCAGCAGTAAAGCCTGAGCATCTGAATGCTTTAAGTCACATCATTCCCAGTGACAGAATTTTGTTTTCATTCTGAGCAGATTCTGTTTGTGCTAGAAGGTTCAGGAGACAGCAAAATGCAGCCAACAAACTCATAAAATAGATCCTGTCAGACAAATACAACTTCCTTTAAAAAGCAAGTATCATTATTGTTTGAATTAGAAAGAGAAGAAAGTGTCTAACTCTAAAGAGCTTGTATTATAGTCCTGACATTTGGGCTACTTCACTTTCTTAATTTTTCATATTTTCTTTGTCAGTTCTATGGAAAAATCAAAGTGGTTTTAAGTCATTTTTTAATGGGCAGAGCACACTCAAACATAGAGTGGTGTGGTCCAGGAGGGTGGTACACTCATTGCTGTCTGTCACCAATCTATATGGCTCCCTCAGAAATTAAGTGATGTTTTCAAGTTGATCATCCTTTAAAAAATGGATGGACATCAATGCCTCCTGACCACAAATAAATTTAAAAAGTAGAACTATTAACAAAATTTTTACTACCAATCAATCAAGAAAGTGTTTCAATTGCCATTACACAGACAAAGAAAAATGCCCTTCTGCAGAAAAGAGACAGAAAATGCCATAATTTACATCAATGAAGTAATTTAAGGCAATTTTTAGTTTCTCAGTGGAAAACCTTAAAACACAAAGGGTTTCTCCAATAAGTGACAAATATTGATATATTCTCCTTATAACAGTGTCATTATCAATAACTACTGGTAACATAATTGTACTGTCTTTTCTATGAATCATTGAACTGAGCAACATTTCTTATGTGGTCTCCTTTTTTTTAAACTTATATTTTCTGCTGTGATTTAGTCATTATGTTGCTCTCTAGACATACTGAAAGCTCTGGCTCCATTCTCCAGAGCCTTAACCTTTGGTAAAACAAGGGAAGACAGCACAATATGTCTCTTTCTCACAGGCAGGGCAGCCTAACACCAGATAGAAGCTACTGAGGAAAGCTTTTTATTCTCATGCTCCCTTCTCTTGAGACAAGATATCTCAATTAACTCTAAGCTTCTAGGAAGAGGAAATAATAAGAAAAAGGCATTATTTCATCATGGTTTAAAACTTTAATACAAGGGTTTGTGAATAATGACACATTCTAGAATGCATGACCATGCTTTAAAAACCAAGATTATATCATCTTCTTGCCAATACCTGGTTTAGAACCGTTTAATTTCCAAAGCTGATCTTACTTCAGCAAAGACAATTGTGCCACACTATTGGTGAATTAAAGTTGTAGTTTTGTCATAATAGAGATATTTTATGTAAAAAAAAGACACACTGAGTCGTTTAGTTCCTGCTCCTACAGAAGTTTGTTTGATTCATCCATGAAATGTAAATTGTCTCTCTCTGTTTTCCTTGCAGGGAAGAGGGAGAGGAGAGGAAGGAATTAATACTTTTAGGTATCAATATCAACGAACAAATTTTTTTACCCATGAAAATGTTTCCCAAAGGGAAAAGAAAGACCTGTCATTCAAGTAACAGAATTCAAATGGTTCCATTGTCACTCAAAGATAACTTTTGGGAGTAAGATGTCAATGGCCCAGCTGCTTCACCAGCCACGCACAGTGAGCACTGATATTCAGACTGGAAGCCAGCAGCCTTGAGGTAAACTGCAAATTAAAATGGTTTTCACAGA
This sequence comes from Chamaea fasciata, assembly GCF_029207755.1. Classification (NCBI taxonomy): domain Eukaryota; kingdom Metazoa; phylum Chordata; class Aves; order Passeriformes; family Sylviidae; genus Chamaea; species Chamaea fasciata. Next base: position 98,574,354 of record NW_027094087.1, on the reverse strand, counting down.
CTCCAGGGGGTCCCATCAACATTATTTCAAATGAAATATTAACAGAATATATTCATAAGTAATAGTTCTAGATGATCTAATAGAGTCAAGTCTTGCATTTACTTGAAACGAATGAGCCACAACAGAGCACGTCATTGCTTCAGAGTGGGTTTGCAGTGCTTATGTCTGTGAGACAGCAGCACGAGGCACTCCTCAGAGAGACACTAAAAGCCACCAGAAAGTCCTGAAGGGTGTGACAATCAAGCTGAAGGCTCCAGTATCGTGCCAGGGTTATGAAACAATCAGCAGACTGGTGTGCACAATAACTTCAACCCTTCTTTGATGCTTGAAATAGGCTCTGCTGAATGCCAACCCTCCCAGATGAATGCATTATAAAACTTGCTGAGGAAGTGCCAGGAGTACTCAAACTACATCCCAGAGGTATTCAGGCACATCTTATTGCATATTTTTAGCTGTCACACATGACAGTAACTACTGCTTTTGTTGTACAGTAAATACCACCATCCACTCTACAGAAAAGTAAACTTTGAAGTTTAGATGTGTACAGTGGAAAAGGTGACCAATTTACTCAGTCATTCATTTTTCACTTTCATAGAGTAGACTATGCCATAGATCCTAATGTATTGGTATTAATCAGACAACATTCTAATCATATCTCATCAGTCAGCTTTGCACAGAATAGAGTACAGAGAGGAATACTAGAACCGACAACATTGTAAGACCCAAAGACTGTCCTGGGTACCATGTATCTGCAGCCAAACTAAACAAAATAACGTGACAATTTCTAGCATCAGGCTGATGTGCTGTGTTTGACTTTTACATAATTCATCATTCTGTTTTTCTAACAAGTAGCATAGATTCTGCTGGGTTTTGTCTTCTTACCTATGCAGAATATTGAAGAGTTCAGTTCTATGCAACTAGAAACAGTTGTGGAATGGAAGAAAAAGAATTCTTCCTATTATGGATGCATGGTCACAGCATATATAACTGTGCCAAAGCTCATCCAACATAATTTTAATCGAGATTTCTGCTCCCAGTGAAGTTGTAACTGCACAGGCTAGCTCTGTAAGTATCTACCTAGATCTCAAAGGTGCAAAATTTGCAAGAAAAGGAAGTATCTTTAATGAGACCAGCTGCTGTAGCTGGAATTGGCAGAGAAGTTTCTGGGTACCACAGATCCTTTTAATTGGGACCGAGGATGTATTTTCATGCTGGCACTAACATGGCCACAGTGCCATCAATATTTGAAGTGGCTGGGAAGTTCTCCCTGGTACTCCAGGTATCATCTGATGAGTGTACCACACCTCCCACTGTCATTCAAGCCATCCCCTGCCCTCAAGCACACACACATTAATATCCTGCCTCAAAAGCACTATTGAGAAAACATAATCGAAGGGAGAAGAAGTAAGAATAAAGAAATGGAATATGAAAATTTGTAGAGCAGAACCAGAAAACGCCTTTCCTGAACCATAAGTTATGAGTAGGTGCTTATAAACTACTTGTCAGGAATAATTTTTTGTAGCATTTTTTAGGACAGTTTATTACACACAAAAGTCTCTATTTGGTCCCAATCATTTTGTACCCATTTAATTGTTTCAAGAAATCACACTATGCAAAGAAACGTTCATTTACTTTAAAGTTTTTTTACTTTCAGAACTTTTTTGCTGAAAATTAGGTTCAGTCTATATGACTTCCTTTGTCATACAGAGTAGAACAGATTTCTACATCCAGATTCAAATACTTTATGGAATATTGAATGGATAAAATGGATATTGAAAATATTGTCTCAATACAAAAATTAGTTTACCTAGCTTTGTCAACCCCACTCCCCCCCAATAAAGGTGTTAGAGTATGTGTCAAGATCTTTTAGTAAAAGAAGGAATATATGTTGAACATTAAAACTGCAATGTGAACAGAAAAGAAAGTTATATAAGTGAAAAGAAAGTTATATAATGCTGGAAATTAACAAAAGGAGTGGGTCTTAAAACATTTCCATGTAGACACATGACTGAAGAGTAGCTCCTTATGGCTACCTGACAATGTAGCCTGACTTCCAAGAGTTTGGACAGGATACCCTCTTTCACTCTTTGAGAAAACTGACAATCAATAAAATACCCAAGGCTCCTGAACAAATTTTTTAAAAGTGGAAGTTTGTTTACAGTAACACTATCAGGATATATAAATATGTGATATAGGCCAGACACAGTAAAGTATCAAGTTTTAGGACCATTAGGTCTCCAACAGGAATTTGAAAACAGTTTATAACAATAGGGTCGTCTTAATCACTTAAGCAGTGTGTAAAATGTTTAGACACCCATATAATCCAAGTGCCAATTAACAAATCTCATGACTGCCAAATTACTTCCATATTTCCTCTTTTGATCCTGAGACTAGACTAAAAGTAATTTGTCAAAAAATTTCTTCCATTCCAAGTGACTCCATTATTGCCTTTTTACCATAATGGCACACCAGAATGTATCATCTCTGTGGTTTGCTAATGAAAGAGTAAGCAATCACCTTGATGCTCCACTTCCTATGAAAACAAATGTACACGGAACAAAATCATCACTTATATAGCACCTATCCCTTTTATTCGTGTTGTTCCTTATTTCTTTTTAATTTTTTTCTTTTATTGTGGCACCATTTTAACCTTAATTAAAAAAAAAAAAAAAAAAGTACCATGTTCTTGTATCTTCTTTCCTTGATAGCTTCTGGCATTCAAAAAAAGGAGACTGGCCTGCCAGAAGCTGAAGAATCTGTAAAAGTCTCCAAATATGTGGGGGATAGTGGATGACACATGAAAACAGTCATTTACTGCCAAAGGGGATAAACTTATTTGGCTTTGGTTTTGTGTCTTTACCTATGCTTTTATTGCATTTGGTAATATATGTAGTGATTTAAAGCAAAATGAAGTGAATGAGAGGACTCCCAGAAGTTTTGGTGAGCTTTGAATGAGACTTTTTTTTGCACAGATTATACCCTGGGGACAGAAAATGCATTCATTAAGCACTGTGCATTAAAGTAACACAATATGAAAGCTATGCAACTGTGTAAAATACAGTTGCTATAACTCGACTTAAAATATCCTGAAATGTTTTGCTTTATGGCATTAAAAGTAACTCATTTTCTTGGACTGTTGTTGCTAAGGTTTGGTTTATGTAAGTGTTTTAAGAAGAGAGCAGTCTGAAAAATACACAACTAGCACAGCAGAGAACTCATTATTCTTTCAAATGCCGCTTTTGAAAAACCTTTCAAACTTTTTATTCTGTTGATTCAACAGGAGAGCCATTTACAAGTAAAAAGAATAGAAAGAAAATGGTGCTTCAAAGCCCTGAAGAAAAGAACTGTTTTGTAACACTTAACAATTCTGCGCTACTGGACCTTGAATTCCCCCAGCTTATCCACATCTGGGGCTGTAAGTAAAGACAGAAGTCCGGGTGTCCCTTATGTCCCTTATTGCCCAGACAATCCTCAGTCCCTGCTTTGGTGGATGAAGATGGCCTCTGGGTCCATGGGCCTGATTCTTCCAGAGGACAAGCATGTGCTGAGCCCTGCATGGATGTACAGTAGGTCACATCAGGTTCTTAACTGGTGAGCTCTGGAATTTCTCTGCAGAGGTAAAACCCAGCACAGCCCAGGTACGGGGGATGTCCCTGACTCATGCACAGCACTCACACAGAAAGCTCAGGGTTTCATGGAGATTTCACTGTGGCTGCGTGGTCACAGTGATCACCCAGCTGGCGCCCAGGATTTCTGCTCAGCTGGCTGATCAGCAAGAGATACTGGTGCAGCTGGGTGCACAAACATTACCCAGATGGATTTTCTAAGTGGAAAGTGATGATGTGACGAGGGAATTCAGCCATAAGAGTGTCAGATGTGGGTAAGACTTAGGAACATGTGGGAAGAGGAATTGATCATAGGAATCCCGCTCTTTTGGATCACCATTCCTGGGCATCCCAGTGATGGATTAGTCAAACTGGAAGTAGGGAATTCCATCCCAGATTTCTGGATGAGTTCTTTACCACTCCCTAACACAACCAATAGAGCAATTCTGGTTACAGACCCCTCAACAAGTCTTCTGTAACATACACAAAACAATTTCATCACTTTAAAAGAGATTGGCTCCATGGTGAATATTTCTCTGCAGATACTCCCTACACAGAAAAACATTATTTTATGGACTCACAGTGCACTATTGCTCAGTTTATGCTAAAGTTTTGGAGGAAGATAACCTTTCTGCTTTCTGAAACAGGCACTGCAGGTCACCTTTCCTAGAACAGCAGTTTTTCTGTGATCTAATCTGTCTCATAGTCTACTCTTGCTTTTGGTAAGGAAGAAATTGACTTTGCAGAAGAATAAGGGAAAAAAAGGCAAACTGACTGCTTTATTACTATGCTGCTGATATTGGAACTTCACCCTACAGTCTTAGGTAGAATTAAAAAATACTCCAAATGTAATAATTCCACAGAAATACTACAAAATTTACCAAAGAAATATATTGCATTTAGAAGAGTGCATTCTAGATACTTCTCTTATATTCAGCAAATATGAGCTTCAGATTGAATTCATTTCAGTCTTTAATTTCTTTTCATTTTCCTTTCTTTTCAGCAATCTCAATCTTGTGTTTAATTTTCAGCAGCTGAGTGCCTAATGTCTGTGTGGCCATGACCTACTATTATGAAATCTGTGTATGGAAATGAGTGTTAGTTATTAATATGGAAAAGAGCAATTTGAAGCAAACAGAATATTGTCGTGTTATCTTACACCAGGGTTGAGAACAATATGTAGGTAATTACTTCTAAACAGTAACACTTTAGTCATTTAGATAGTAACCTGGAAACGGGCAAAAAATCCTAAGGAATCTTCCCACAATTCTTCTTTGCCTTTCTCTAGGTAAAGGAATTATTCCCTTTAAAGTTGGCAAGTTTTGATACTTTGTTGTTTTCTGAGGTAAAGCTCTATTAAAATAGAGAAGAATAGGAAGAAACTCTTGGCATGAAACTGGGTAAATTAAAGTTAAATTGCATAAATCTGTATTAATAAGAAGGAGAAAAAGAAGGATGGGGAAATTATAGCTCTTGTATTCAATCCTAGGCTGCTTTCACAAAGCAAAGTGGCATCTGGTTTTTTTCAGTATTCTTGCAAAAATAACCCTCCTGAAATATCTTATTCTGTTAGACATTCATGCTTGGAGCAACTTTTAAATGGATGTGTCATTGGCAGTCTAACTTCCTGTTTCTTGGCAATATGTAGACAGGGCTTAGAAAACCATTATTTTTAAACGGGGATTTTGAGACTTCAGCTCTGACACTGATTTGATTCAATTCTTTTCATATTTTATTTCTAAGTGCATTTCAGCTGGACAGATTTTATTAATAAATACAATTTTGATATTAAGTTACAGATGGGGTTTTAAAACAGCTAAGTGCCTGCAACAGCAATAGCAAGAAAATCTTGCTTCTGTGTATAAGGAATCAGGTACTGGTGATTCAGTATGGACCTGAATGGTGCCCCTGTTTCTCCGAGCACCTGAGTCATTTGGGGTGGGAGTCAGCTGGCTGGAATGCTGGCATTTACTTAGAGCCACATTTTTAAGTCAACTGACACACCTTCAAAAGCCCCCATAAGGATTTAACTAACATATAGAGATCAAAGCTATAAAATAGAGCTCAGCTGAATTCCATGGAGGAAATGCAACAGCCAGGTGCAGCCTGACTGAAATAAGTGTGCTGGGCTTTCTGGTGAGATACTTTTCTTAGTGCCTGTTTTCTGGCAGAGGAACACAGCAGAATAGGAGAAGATGAAATATGGGCAGAGCACCACCATTCTCTGATAGCTGATGAGATAAATGTATTTAATCCTGAGGCTGGAGAAGTACTTCTCTGATAATCAACATATCATGGTCAACATATTTTGCATCTTCCAATTTCTTCCACTCAGCAAATACTTTTCTACTCAAACACAACAGAATGCAAAAGGGAAAACATTTCAGCTGGATCAAAGGCCTATGATGAAAACACCTAAAGCATTAGCATTTGGGGCACACTAACACTGCAGAGCCTTTTGTGAGGGTTTGTTTGCCCAGTAGGAAATGTGGGTGGGACTCTCCACCACAGTGCTTGTATTATCTGTACTTCTCAAGCCAGATAATTTATAAGAAACTTGGAATCTTTCAATGGATTCATGTTGTGCCATCTAGATAAAGTCTTCAGCGACTCCAAATTTACTATTTAAAGAGCCTGTATGCTTCTTGCCAAGATTATTTTTTCAGACATTCTTTTCAGAATGTTCACTGGTAATATCAACTGAATTGTCTGAACAAATGCTTAATAAATTTTCAATTTGAAATTCTGGGTTAATATATGAGAGGCTTTCAGTTTCCACGGAAAATTATGCATATCTCCAAGTGAATAAGTGAAGCTGAACTAAATGTTGTACTCACCAGATTTTTAACTGATACTTTCTCATTACTAACAAAGGAGTAACACAATCTGTGCATTTTTTGGAGTTGCCCTATATTTTTGAAGTTGCCCTCCACTTGAACAACTTGCCTATTTGGAATGAGACAAAACGCGATACTGAGGGTGAAGCACCACAATATACAGCCTGCTCTCTTGGGATGGATCATGATTTCTACAAACACTCAAAATTTGTGCTTTTCATTGATACTATGATCCCAGCCCCTTTGATGCTGAACTGCTGGAAGAGGACTCTTCAGGGACTGTATCTCATAACTCAGACTACTGGATACTTACCTGCCTCTGATCTCCCTTCCAGAAAATCGTATAAAACCTGAGCTTGCACATTAAATTCTGCTGGGAGTGCTCTTATCAGAAGCATTTGGTCCGTGCCTATGCTGAAAAGAGCTGTCAGCCTGCCTAAACTGAGAATCCAGTCTGTAATCTGTAAATTCATCTACAGCATCTGGCCAGGATTAAAAAGACCACAAAGTTTGAATGAGAGGATATTTTTGTGCATAGATAGGATGAAGGTCTTCATATGACACTTGAATGAGTGGAATATGGACAAATTCTGCTGTGAAACAAAGACATCAGCAATTCCACACTAAAATATTTCTCCAAAGAAATCTTTTAGTTGCATGTATGTTACATACATGTATTTTATATTTACATTTTTGGGAGATACATTTATATATTCATTGGACTAAGTGCCATATCTAGAAACATCAAGATATTTGAGAGTCTAACAGTCCAGTGTTTTTAAAGTCCCCAGTCTGAAAGAAGTCCAGTAAGATATCTAAATACCTCAGAAAATCTGGCTTCTAAACACTCAAAAATAAGTGTCAAAATAATATAAACTCACTGAAAAATCATACTGCTGCACCATTCAGCCATCCACCAAAACACACCGTTACCACTTTCTCACATATCCTTATCAGATGCATATTTACACAACCTTTCTGAAATTTAAAAGACTAGCACAAACATTTCTTATTAGTAACAAACTCATGGTACAAAATTATTTCCTTACTTTTGGGAGGGAAGCTCTCGATCCTGAGCTTTGCGTGGTCATTGTCAAAACTGTAGTGATACCCAGTGCAACTCTGGCTGGAGCAGCATCCATATTGATCCAGAAAGAAACCCAGGATAAAATGACAATCAGCAGGCTAGGAATGTACATCTGGATTAAATAGTATCCCATCTGACGCTCCAAATGAAACTTGACTTCAATGCATGTAAACTTTCCTAGAACATGAAATTACTTTCATAAATGCTTTTTGCACATTTGTATCTTGTTTTCTGAACATAAGTTAAATTTGTGGCCTGTTTCCTAACCTAATACTGCAAGCAGATCCTGATACACAAACACTTGTCAGCCACTTGTTGCATACTAACTTGGGGGAAGCATGGGACCACTGAAGTATACTGTGCCCAGTTCTTCATATTAACTGAGAAAATGAATATCAGCACAATTGTTTCCCCTGCAGAAAATATAAAGTAACGTTTCTTTTCTCCAAATTCAATGAGCTTTTACTTTAGTCAAATATAATATTAGGTATTAAAAGGGGACAGCATTTTTGGTATTTTAGAGGCATGAGATTAAGCAATCATGTTTAAACAGACAAATTGTGAACTACTACTCTTACAGTCCTCGGGTAGTTCACACTCCTTCTCGTTCCGCTAATGAGCCTCTGTCTGGTGGATTATGTCTCACAGCAGAATCAACTCAAAGTCTACTTTGAATTTTACTGAAAGTCTGATTCCAGGAAACCTAAACCAATCTCTCATGGGAGGTGAGTGATTCTTCAAACAACTGATAGCTGCTGCACAGCAGTCATGGAGGACAGAGGTTTTGGATTGCCTGACAGTGGAACTAGCTGTGCAGCAGGAGATGCAGAGTCCTGAGCTGTAGCTGCTCTCAGAATTACTCTGGGTTAGCTACTGTGAGGGCTCTCGCTCCAGGCAGACTACAGGAAAGCCTCTCATTCCTGAAGTACCATGCTAATGGTTTCAAAGGACCCCTTTTGTGTTGGTCGGAAATGAACGAAGATGCATTTTTCCTTGTTCACCTTTTCAGGGGAAATTAGATTGTTTGCTCCTTTTTGTGATGTCCCTGTATTTTTCTAGTGGTCTACAATGCTGAATGGTGGGTGCAAGAGATAGCACAAAGGGGAGTGCAGAGGCTGTTTGACAAAGAAAGGAGTGGAGACTGAATCATATCCTCTGACAGCCCAGAAGTTCTAAAATGAGTGAGCTGTGACTTGAAAGACAGATGCTGAGAGCTGGGCAGAGGCTGTTCCTGGCCAATCTGCCCATACAGAAGGAGACTGGGAAGGGGTGTGGTGTCATCTGTGGCAGCAATGGCATGAGTAGAACCATCTCTCAGAGGTTCTCCAGACTTTTGGGGCACAGCCTGGACTCACTAAACTGGAATGAGTTTAGGAGAAGGCAGAGTAATAAGTTTTATCCACATTTTAATTTCACACTAAACCTGAAGGAGCAAACTACAGAGAAGACAGTAGTGGGGGTGCCAATCACAAAATTCTCCTTCCTTGGTATTTTGGGCTCCAAAATGAAAAGGCTGCATTTATAAAAAATTAAACCCAGCAATTTTCATGAGACATAAATGTGACATTATTTTTGGCAGAGGCAGAACCTCTCACATTGTATTATTTCATAGAGTAAAACAAATATGTTTGATGCAACCAGATCAGCTCTTATGCTGAAATGATGAAAAAGCTATTTTAGATGAGAGGGATTATATTTAATCCCAGAAAGAACCCAGAAAACTGTTCTCTAAATGCTGTCCCCATTAAATAAACTCCAAGCAGCTAAATCAAAATTTTAACAAAGTTTCCTCTTCTCTTTAAAGCTAGAAAACACAGCATTATAAACTCCTAAACAGCAAATGAAAGAAAAAAACTTTAGAGTCTTAACAAACAGTTTCCCATGTCTGTTCACTATTCAGATCGGCAATGAAAACATTGTCTTTTGACATGCTTCATCTCAGAAATTAGACTACACATAAAAGCTGGTGAAAATTTAATATTTTTCCTCATTGGCAATTTGATATGCTGGAGAAATAAACTAGGTTCAGAAAAATCAGTACTTTAAAAGTGATGAATCAGTAGTTAATAAAAAGTTAGTTTTTTAATATGTTTCATTTTAAGGATATCAAAACAATTAGATTTTTAATCAGTTTTTTAATATTTTAAATACTTCAATGATTTTAAGGACATTATAATACTATAAGGAAATTAAAGGAAATCTTGAAATGAAATCTTTTTAAAAAACAGAAAAAATTTCTTTCCATTCAGATTTAAAAATAAGTGTGATGGAATTGAATTTTATTTTCATTTTTTTTTTCATTTTACCCATATTTTTCCATTACAAATTGACAATAGATACCATTGGAACAATTGATAGAAAAAAAACAGAACAATTCTCACCAGTGTTGTAGTGTTTTGTGCAATAACCAAGTTCTTTATCTTCTTTCAAAATAAACTGTGGCAAGGTTAAGCCTTCTGCAACTTGCACAGGTCCATCACTTAGCCACTCAAATATCAGATCATTCATAGTGTAGCCAACTGCAGTAAAAGAATCAGACTTTATTAGATGGCAACTGACCAGAAAAGAGCAAGGGCTCCTATGTCTGAGAAGCATGTCTTTTATTGCAATACATTTTATCTCAGTTACATTTTCAAATTGTTCAACTAACAACAGCATGATTCCTCTTAGTTGCTAGAACTTGGTTGCTATAATTACACCATTTCTCTATTAAAAGCAATAAGTAAACACTGTCATGTTCTGAAGTCCTGCCCTGGTTTGTCACCAAAAACTAATTTTGCTGCCCCAAAGCCAGTCTAAGATTCTCTGGGCACAAAGGCAGGTGGAAGCCCACAGTTCATAGCCAAACAGCTAAACTTTTTCTCCCCTAAATAAAAAAAAAAAATATTTTTTACTGGGGTGGACTGGTACCTACTAAATATTGGGAACAATCGCTGGCACCTGCCAGAGTGTGAGCCACACCTGGGTTTGCCTGATTGTTACCTGGGCGGGCTGAGGCAGTGCTGTGGTGTGTGCTGGCAGCAGCAGAGCACTGAGGATGTCTTCTGGTTGCCCAGTCCATGCCTTGCCTGTGTTTAGCACACCAGCTTAGGCATCACTAAAAGGACCTCTGCTTCATAGGGTATTTCACTTCGATTTTCCAAAAGTGAGCCTAGCTCAATCAGACATAGCAAATCCCTGGCTATGTAATAACTGTTCTCACTTTCCTGAGATTTAGTGATTTCTCCCACACAGCATCACTGAATTTACCCCTGGAAGTGATGCAAGTCTGATGGGTAAGGTGGTGTGACCCAGGAGGGAAAAAGATAAGCGAGTAGGAACAGCACAGAAACAGGCAACCCTCACATTATAGTGATAAACATAATTCCCTTACAAAACAGGAATACTGAGTCTCACCACACAAATGTGATAATGTAAATACAATCTAATCACTGAATGTTAGGGTAAAAACCTGTTGTTTGATAGATTAAACAATTGGGCACTCACAGCTCTCTAGCTGCATTGTGCATGTCTGTACATCCATAGGAAAATTCTTCAAGTCCATGGGACAGGACAAGGTTAAAGTAAGCCTAAAATTAGAGGGAGAAAGAGAATATGTTAGACATCTACAGGTTTCATTTAAAGCCCCATACTTAGAATTCAAAAGATCAAGACCAAATCTTAACACCTCAAAGGCTGGGCTCATCTCCCCTTTGAGCTTTTAAGCATGTGGGAGCTGAGGAGACAAAATGTGTGAGCAAGGAGGGCACTCGCAGCCTGCCCTGGCTGAGCAGAGCAGAGGCAGAGAAAACAACATCAGGTTAGTAATGCATGCTCTCCACTAATGCACCAGTAAATGTTTTATGTACAATACTGAACCAAATAATCCAAAAGCTGAAATGCCTGGTCATGGGACACATGTTTTTAAGTTTTGTTTTGGAAAAGCAAAAAAAAAAAAATGGAAACAACAACCATGGGGGTTTTCTAACAGAGTGCTTTTGTTCTGTTGGAAAAATGAGTTCCATTTCCAAGTCTTCATTCTTACTGCTTAGCCACTAAAATAAGGAAAAAAACATTATACAGTAAAAGAATTCCATTAAAGGAGTACAGATAGAAGAAAGTAAGCCTAAAGGAACACAATCATACAAAATATATTTCTCTTTTAATTTTTCAGTTGTTATTGTCCCAGATAAAGCATAACTTTATTTAAATGGGAATACTTGTAATGTTTCTTTCTTTCTTCTTTTTTTTTTTTAGTAGATTTAACCTTTTAACATTTTTGTTTGTTTATTTTTGCTGGGTTTTTTGTTTGTTTGTTTGTTGGGTTTTTGGTGGTGGTGGTTTGGTTGGATTTCTTTGTGTGTATGAGAAGAAACCATTTTTAGCTAACCAAGATATTGGGATGGCCTAATTACAAACAATTAGCTTTGGATTAGGATTTTGTTTTAAATAATATTTTAAAAGTACATTTTTATTTCTGATTACATTCAGCACAAAATAAAACCCCACTCTGAAACAAAGAATGCAAAAAAACCCCAAACCCTCTATGCCCATTTATTATGAAGGGCAGTAACAAGACTGTCTGATTTGAAGAGACGCTGAAAGAATAACACAGTATAATGACAATAATTTTTTAGTTTTCAGTGAACCCACAGGTCAGCTGTTTAGAAGTATAACCTTGAAACTATGTTGTCCCTCAAACATATGTGATCTCTACAGAGAAATACTTGACTAAATTCTGTCTCCCATGATGATTCTGTGGTTTTTACCACCTACAACTGATTCAAAGTCTTTCAATCTATTTCTTCCCCATGTGAAATTTTGGGGACCACCTGGCTGGAACTTCTAGCCGTAAAATCACTGTGACAAAAAGATGATATTTAGGTAACTGAGATCAAAAAATCTCACCCAGGTCTAAGATCTCATTTAACATCACTGCTGTTGCCTACATGTGGGCTACTTAGAAAAAGTCACACTATTTTCATCTTGACACAGTCTTCAGCAAACAAGATGATAGCATCAGGAAATTAGAGGTCACATTTATGTGGCAGTACCCTTCTCAACATCACCATAGGAAGTAAACTCACATTTTAGCTTTGGGACCAAAGCAGAAATATTAAAAAAATAAAATTGTCATCTAGAAAAGAAAGTTTCTCTAGTAGGCATGTAAGTGTCATTGAAAATCTGTCCTTCCCTGATTTTAATATTTTAAGTCCTTGCAAATGTTATAGTCTCATTTTTGCTAGGTAATTTCCTGCATTAAAGATTGAGCTAATTAAGTTGCTAATCCCCAGCATTAACAAAACATTGCCTCTGCCTCTTCCCTGAAATTCTGCTATATCAAACGCCCTTCTTTTCAGTCATCTTCTAAATATGGCTTAGATGTTTTAAGTTCTTTTCAAACATGCCTATATGCAAATGCAGCCTTTGTAAACATGCCATTTGTTTGCATTCATTGAAGTAGGCATGGGCTATTCACCCCTTGGATTTTACTGACTGTCAGGTGTGGACTGCACACTGACTTTGTTCACTTTCTCCTTCATCCCTTTCTACACCCCCAAAATTCAAGTAATCTGGGTTTGACTACATACGTGGTCAGGAAAGTCCTTTACTATTTTAATATCAAATTTATAAGAAAGCAGATACACCCAGTTGAAGATTTCAAGATTCACAAGGAAAAAATAATCTATCTCCATTGATATAAGCTAGATATATAAGTTGTTTTTTTTTTTCCTGGGAGGTGAGATGAGAAAATTATGTAGTCTCATTTTGTAGGTCCACACAAAGCTTAATGTCCTACTTTCTCTTCCTAATCATTGTTGTCTTTCAAAAAGACTTATTCTCTTATCACCCTGAAAATGAAAAATAATTTCTATTCATTGTGTTGATGAACCTAGATCAAGACATCGTGCTCTTATAGTTTTACCTTTACCAACAGGTAAACAGGTTGTCCACCTCAGCACAGTGGCCATTCAGAATTAACATCTTTGCCTCTAATCCCTTTTAACAGCAGTAATGCAAGTGTTGAAACAAGTGGCTAGAGCCTCATATCATCCACAGATTCACTGATTTTCAAGAAGATTACTATATACTAAATGTTCAGCAGCTGGAATTTGAAATAGATCCACTGAAGTCCATGGTAGTGGGTTAATTTATACCAGCTGACTCTTTTCAGTAAAACTAAGAGCCTGCAAATGTTTCCGAACCCTGGTGCCATGTCACTACTTTAACATCTATGTTAATAAAAACAAAGGGTCATAAATGGAAAGTGTTAGGTAGCTATAGCTACCCACATTGGTGATAATAAGTGTCACTGACAAAATAGTTCAGCAAAATGAATGTCTCACACTTGGCAAATTTAAGAAGGGGCCCTGGAGGTTTGGAGCAAAGAGCAAATTTAATGGGGAATTACACTGATGAATACTTTAATCGTTAATAAAACAGAACAAACTGCTACAGAACAATTATTTTATTTTCCAGGCATCCTGCCACCAAGGCAGTTGAGATGCATAAACAACAGATTGGTGGTGGAGAACCATAAAACACTGATGGGAAGTGCTTTATGAACCATCTGTAAAACTGAAGGGAGAAGAAGCTGACCAGGGACTTGATTTTGCCTTCCATTATCTGAGCAGCCCCCACCCCATGCCAGGCAGCCCCAAGTGGCACAGCTGGCTCACAGAAAGCTCCGGGGCTGAGCACGTTGTGTTTTCCAGCTCAGCAGGGAGGGCTCATGAGGGAGCAGCAGCAGCAACTCATGTCTCCAGTGCCTCAGCACACCAGGCAAAGTGCCAGGGACAGCAAACTGCCTCAGAGAAGAGGCAAAGCTGCTCTCTTCTTTCCCTCCCTGCTCCCTCACCCAACCCACAGCCAAGGAAGAATCAAACCCTGGAATAATGCAAATAAGAATATGAACAGGACAAAATATAGAATCAGAGCCAGAAAACAAAGAATGAACAATTTGCTGCCACTGTGACAAAAATAATAACTAACTAAATAAATAATGTCACTGAACAGTACTGTAGCACAGACAGGGCTACAATCCAAGTACTCCAGGGCAGCATTCTCTGCATTATGTTTTGGACCCTCTTCCTGAGGATTCCCTCACACACCAAGCAGCTCCTTCTGAGCAGTATCTGCTGATACCTTAAAAGCCTTCAAAATGCAGCAGGCACTGCTGGGATTTCTTCACTCAGCATTTCATTCAAACTCCCCTCTTTCATCCCCTGGTTTCACTATAAAGTGCTGAGATATCACTAAGACTTGGGCTGTGGGCCTGTCCCCTCTGCCCAGCCCCACTCAAAATTTGTAATTTCTGGTCAACTCAGGGGCCCACTTAGAGCATCACTCAGAGGTCTGCATCCCCCAATTTCTGCAGGCAGGAAGGCAAGGTCCTCCAGGCTGTGGCCTCTGTCACAGAAGTCAGAATAAGGCATCTCATGGGAAAAATTAAATAGCCTGACTGCTTAATCAGAAACCCTTTCACACCTGAACACATTTTGCAATGTCAGTGTTTTCTCCTGGTGTGAGCAGCCATGGCCCCAGATGGGCCAGCAGCAGAGCTCAGCACAGGCACAGCTGCTGCATCCAGCCATCATCCTCTGAGGAAAAGGCGGTGGAGGGGTCACACACACATACAGCCAAGGGGGCTCACATGTATTTATGTGCAGTGCAACCAGGTCCTGGGCTCAGAACTGGAGCTGAGATACTGTGTTTCCTGACCACCCTTCGATCATTCCTGCCTTTATCCTGTTCTGTCTCCAGCCTGGAGACATTTTCCTCACACCCTCCTGTGCCTGCCCATCTACCCTACATTCCTGCCAGGGACACCTACACGACACAGAGCCCAGACATTTTCTGTTGCCACGTGGTCTGTCCTCACACCCTTTCCTCCTCCTTCTCCTGTTTACCAACTCCTGTCAAATGCCACACCCACCTGCTTTCAGGGTATTGTCTTGAGGCCACTCTGCCTTTGACAACTAACCCCCAAAGCAGCACCATCAGTAGAGGGTAAGGATCTTGAGTTTAAAAAAAAAAAAAAAAATCAATTGAAATAAAATGTTTGTAAATAGATTATTCCAATCTCGTTCTTTCACTTGAGGGTTTTGAATGCTGGGGCTCTTGACCATCACACAACTTCTCTGATAATCTCCCAATGCAACAAAAACACTTCAGAGTATTACTCAGACAGACTGCTTGTGAGTGGTCTGCAGCACAAATCTGAAGTAATGAACTGCTAGTATTGGGTTGAACACTTAGGGAATTCTGTTCACACATTATATAATCCCGGAAATTTTTTTTAATAAATTTAAGAGAATATATAATTTTAACTGAGATTTGACATATTGCCTTGTCTGCAGCAACCACTAAACTGTATTCTGACCCACTCCTTTCCAAGGAGCAATCACTCCTTAGCCTGATGTCTTGCAAGACACCCAAAATTTCCCTTGATCTCAGTGACATCTCCTCCCAGAGGAGGACACTGGCTCCACAAGAGAAGGGCCCTGGGGATTGTAATACATGGTAGATCATGACAGGGGAGAGTACTCTTTTCATCGGTTACTCTGCAAGAAAAGTTGATTATGAGTGGGCTACAGAACAACAGCCTCCTCACAGAGATTTTTCTGATGATAAATAACTGGTATCAGTTCTGTTTCGTAGAGAAATACTGTTGGGAATTTAAAAAGTCCTGTAGATAAGGGTACAGATCCCTTCCGTCTGCAAAAAACCCCATGATTATCTCCTCACTAGCATGAAAAGCAGCAAATGCCTCAGCATGAGTAGGCATCATGTTAAAAATAACGTTTTGTTTCTATTCTTATCCCTTCATTCTTTCACACTACGCCCATCTGCACCTCATCTGCTGCTGGGACAAGAGATTTCACAATCTAGGAATTTATGCTGCAAATACCAGAACATAAATAGCACATGCATGATCACTGGTAGCATTGGCTATGTGCCATTTTTATCAAGAGACTAATACCTGTGCAAACCCTTCAGTGCTGGATTTAGTGAGACAAGTGGGATTTCTTTTTTCCAGCATTGTTAAATCTAAAGGTGCTATTGTAAATTGCAAGGTTTCTGCTGTTTTTTCTTAAAGCTCCAAGCTGACAATAAAGTTAAAGATATTTTAGTGGTACATTTTTTCTTTGAAAGTTTAAATTCCTGATCCTTCTAGCTGCTGAAATAACATTAAAATATCACCTAAGCACAAGCAGACAAAGTTCCCTATTAAACTGGCAGGGGAGATGAAGTTGCACAGCAACCATGACAGCATTGCATGACACAGGAGCAAATGCCATTTAGGCTAGTGACACTGAAACAGGGAAGAGAATCTAAAATCTCTATATATTCCTCCCAGCCCCCTCTCTTGGGTGCCTGAAAAAAGGGCACACACACTAATCACTTATCAAAAGAAAAAAAATAATCCCAGTGGCATTCTTTTTTAAATGTCTTTTCATTTTGTAGTCCATCTCATTATTTTTTCAGGGACCTGACTCATCATTTTGAATGTCAATTCTGGTAATTTTCACTGTCTACAGTCTTGTCCTGTTAAATGGAACAGTCAAACTGACTGGTTTTTTTTCCATATTTCTGGGGAGTCCTGGAATTCCTCTCTAATATTTGTCACGTTCTGCAGCTTCACTTTTGCCAGGTGGGAATGGGCTGAAGTCAAGCTTAGAGGAGACGTGGAACCCTCTCTGCTATGGCAAAATGTGAGTTTTAGGCTGGAGTTCGACATACTGCTGTTTCTGAGCATGTTCTCACTCCCTCCAGTGCTTTGCTTTGCTTCATGTACTGCTTAACAACACAGGAGCTGGCACAGAGCAGAGTGGTGGATTTCTCATTTCAGGCATCCCACTTCTCATTGTAATGCAATCACTGTCTGCAGATACACAATGCCAGCACATGAGCTGCCAGCAAATGATTTTCCAATTATTGCTCAAAAAAATCTATGAAATTTGATTCAAGTGTGATTGTATGTAACAATTAAATTCTGTAAGCACCTCTTCCCTTTACATGAGGAACAGTATTTCACCTTTTTTTTTTTCTGTGTCAATTTCTATCTTAGTTTTCCTGCAGTGTGTGCTTGGTATGGTGTTGCTTTCCTCTTGGCGTGATGACATCTCTGTTCTAAGCCATATATTTCAATCCAATTGGCAAAAGAACATTGGATTTATCCCTGGGACCATGTTCTAGGAAAACAGGGGGTTTTGTACCATTTAGGAAGGGTTTCTTCACCTACATCATTTTACACCTAACCCTTAACTGCTCAGTGCGAATGGTTAAATGATGTGATTGATCACCAGCAGGACAGGCATTGCCAATAGCCATAAGGAGGATGGTACACACTCGTAAGTATTGGCTGTGCAACCATCCCATTGGAGCAGATATTCAAAAGTAGCCACCTGCCAGTATTTTTGATCCTGCCAGCCAAGATCAACTTCATGTGTACAAATTGGTCTCCAGAAGCATTTCTCACTTTTTTACTTAGAACAAAGTCTTCCTTTTTAATTGAGACACAGGATTATAGGACTGTAGGAGTGACATTTCATACCATCAAATCTGATCACCTGTTTTCACCCAGAATCACATCCTCTCAACCATTCCAAAAATGATCATTTCATGAAAGTTCATTTCATGGTATCTAGTGTGTGTGTGTCCCCATTTCTGTTGGAATATTGTTGCAGGAATTCAAGGTGTATATGGCTGTAAATTTGTAACTTCCTCTGTGAGCTTACTTATGGCCAGTTCAGAGCCATTTGTTCTCCTGGCAGCGTTGTCCTTTGGTCTAAACAGCTCCCCTCTTGTGTTTGTATTTCCCCCCAGTGCTCTCTGCCTCATCTGGGGATGTGTGTGGCATTAGAGGAAGCAGTGAGGCAGTACACACTCAGATATAATGCCCATATCCCTGCTTTGCTTTAAATGCCTTATGAAGTGAAAAGCAACTAATTTTGTGTCATTAAAATGTGCATTATTCTTTTCTCAAGAAGTATAATCAATGGGGTTTTCACAATAGCTATGTTAGTTGCATAACAAAGTACCCACATCACACTTTATTATTTATTTAGTAGATTTTTTCGTTGTTGTTATTCAAAGCAAGTACTTTAGATACAACAGGAAAGTAAGGGTATTGGAAACCTGGGACTAGATCCTCAGACTGAATTTGTAGATTGGGAGGCAATGAGAAAGAAGGGAATGGGTGATTCAGTTAAGAGAGTATTTGGAGACAACCCCAAAGGATGAGAAGAATCTGAGTTCATTTATTTAAAGGGTCCCAAAAAGAAGGGCCTGGAGTGGGGCTGGAAGGAGAGGCAGGAGTGAGGGCAAAAAGGAAAGAAAAAGGAAGGGTGAAAAACAGAGAGCTAATGATAATCCAAGGACATTGGGTCAGCTGTAATGAGAATGGCTGCTTTTCCCACAAAAGACTGCAATTTTTTAGCTTCTGAAGCCATTGTTATTATTGTAATCATGCTTATGGCAAGACAAATTTGTCAGATTCACTGGATTCACATAGCATACAGCCACAATTTGGGAAGTGTTTGTGTCCCAGTAACATCATGCAGCATAATAAAATTTAGTGATTGTAGCTTTATAAGGCCTCAGCCCACAGTACATATTAGCTGTCAAACACCAAAATGTTTTAGATGTTCTCTATTTCAGTTAGCATTTCCATTGACTATTCGTCAATGTTTTGGTTTGGTTTAAATGCAGGAAATTTACTTTGAGGTATATGAAGACATTTTATGCTTTTGGAAAGTCAGAGCATTTAGAATGGGGTAGTGTACAGCTCTGCTAATGCAAGAATGAAATAATTTTCAATGAAAATGTCCCTGTGATTATCAACATTCACTTCCAAGAGAAAATCAGAAAAACACCTTGTCAATACCAGTGTTTTTCTGATAGACCCTGAGGTAATAGATATATTTGTGTGAGGTGGGAGTTTAATAAGCAAACAGACATGTCAATCCTGAACAACGTCTCCATGACCACACCTCTGTCAATCTGTCACATGAAAAGACAATGCTGCTAGTAAAATTCAAATCCTTCTAAGTCCCAACACTGGATTGTAAAATAAAATTGAAGTCATTAAAGCACAGAATGCACACAGAGCTGTAGAACATAAAATTTTCTATCACTCTACTAGGCTAGACTGTGCTGGGATATGGATGTTTTACACATAACGGGTATTAATGGATTCTTATTATCATTTAGCTGATAAAGTCTGTACCCCAAAGTTGTTTTAGAAAACCTACACCTGACTTCACTGTAGCATGGTAACATATTCTGTAATAGCCATTGAAAAAATCCAAGACTGTATCTTATTTTAAAAATATATATTTCAGCAGGATAGTGAACTTTTTGCCGTGAGCAGTCTGTTGCAGAGGGTCCAGCAGTGCTACCTATGTATTTCCTTAATCTGCTTTTCTTTCCCATAAAGCAAAGAACACGAGTACAGAGGAGACTACAAAACACAGACATTTCTCTCAGAAAAACTGGATTATAAAAGTGCTATGGATTACTTCTGATCTATGTGATGGACATGGCAGTTATAACTCCTGATCTAACACCAAGTGGTGTGTGGGGTCGTGGGGGTGCAGGAGGGGATTGGGTTGGCTCAGTGCTCTGGCCACACTAGGAAGAGCTGATTTTGGAAACTCCTGAGTAAGGCAGCTGCCGTGGGAGGCAGCGTTGCAAATAGATGTACTGTTTTCACAGATACTTCTCTTGGCTTGCGTAAGCAGGTGAGGGCTTTGGGATATACCAGCTCCCCCTGTCAGCTGCTTGTTGTGGAATGGAGGGCTGGTAACCATTCCCAGAACAGCTCCACAAGCAGAGCAATCCAACAGCTTGAGACTTCTTTGTTTCCTAGTGCCCTACAGCACAGAAGTGCTTTCTAGCAGACACTCTGCCCTCAGCCATAGTAACATTTACAATTAAAACTAGGTCGATAGTTGAAACCACAAGGAACTAATTGTCTACATAACCAACAGTTCTGGCACTGGGAAGAAAAAGAAAGACAGAAAAATAGATATTTTGAAAGACTTGAGGAAATTCTTCCTAGGTAATTAATTGCTCTTTGTACAGGAATAGCAAAAATCGGGGAAGAAATGTAATTCGTGAATTTGCACAGATCTCCTCCCTTGAATTCCAAGTGTCTCTCTTGTCAAATTATGCAACACATTCTAAAATCTTCACATATTTAAAAAATACGTAGTAATCTGCTTTGTAACTATTTCTGTCTAAATACACTGGCACTACAATTCAGAGCAAAGCTCAACTGAGAGTGTTTCCTGGAGCACCAAGTGGAAAAAAAAAAAAAATAGTTACAATGCTTTTACCTTCCTGACCAATATATTCTAGATTCAGTCTGTGGATCAATATTATGGTTGAATTATATCACGTTCTAAATCAATCTCATATGGCTAAGATGCACTGAAAATATTAAAAAGAGAAGGAGGCAATTAATGCAGAAAAAAAGCCACAAACCTTAAATAAAACCACTTTCTATCACTTTGCTAAAATAAGCTTTTAGGCAGATGCTAATACTGTGAGCTGGCTGGCAGCCTGAAATGAGTTTGTGGGAATCAGGTAGCACAAATGGGTGGCTCGGAGAGAATATCAAGCCTTCTGTGAGGTTATTTAGCATTTCCCTGATGTCCCAGGTGTCTTCGGAGGGCCAGAGAAGACACAATCCTTGTCCCTGGAACATAAAGCCCATGCAGTGGGGTGTGCAGTGCAAAATGCAGGTGTCATACAGAATGTGAGTGCCTGGAACAGGATTCTTGGTACCATCACACAGTGCTGCAACACTTTCCAAGTGCAGAACCTCCTCCAAAATCCAATTCATGCAGAAATCAGTCAAGGATTGGGAGCAGATGAGTCACAAGTATCTAGGGGGTGACATTGTGTAGGTTATGATTTGAACTCTTATTCTTTTTTCAACATACATTATAAACACAGTTACAAACATTTCTCGTTGACTGCTCTCTACAGAGTGCTTTAAAATAAAAGTTACAGCTATTTAACAGGTTTTGAATTGTTATATTTGAGTGGAACTGAGATTGATCTTGACTAAAGTGAACTTGCTTGCTGAATATAACTTTGCTGTAGTTGCAGACTTCTCAAAATACATGTGCCTCTAAGAGCTGTTGCTACATCTCCAGTGACAATGGCATATATTTGCAGTATTAAGTAGTTCTGGGTTCCCTCCACAAGGCTCTGGCTTTCCCTACAGCACCCAGAGGTGCAGACCCATTATCCAGCCATAGAGCCTGAGGCTGTATACAGCATGCCATCTGAGATCAAAAAAGGTATCAAGGCATCTGAGCATGCAAACATATAAAAATGGGGTTGGATCCCTAAAGTGGGTGGTGGGTACATGAACCATCAACAACTTTTTATTTTCCGTAACAACTCCCAGGAAATTAAATATAGTTGTAGGAATCTGCAAGCATGAGCATCATGATTATTATAAGGCAAACTCTGATCTACTTTATGCCTCTTCTGTGCTGAGTTAGGCTTGTTTTTTTGACCAGCTATACAGAAGAAGGATGAAGAGCCTCATGCTTACTACAGGGTGAAACAATTCTCTCAGCCAAGCACTGCAGTGGAGGTGATACACAGCCCAGGCTCTCACTCACCCTTTCGTGATTTTTCTGAGTGCCTATATCCCACACCAAATGTCTAATTTTGGTAAAATATGGACCATGAACTGTTGTCCCAGGTAACTTCCCAAGTTCTATTCAGAAAGGGCAGGCTTGGCCTCTGAGAGCATTTAACAGCGTAAGCAAGTTCAGCCTCCTGCATGGTGTTTTTTCATGTTTTTGGTGCCGTATGTAGGGAAGAGGGACACCACTGCCATATAATACACACCTTGCTTCTTGGGCATTAATTACCAGGAGCACTTCTAAACTCACTTTATGCAAAGAACAATTTGTATTTATGCAAGATTAATTTGATCTTGATTTTGTTAAATTTGGAAATACGACAAGACAGCCTACCTGCTACATCCCAGAGGCGTTTGTGAAGTGATTTAAACACTTAAAGCTCACAAAATGCTAAATGTTAAATATCTCAATGACAGGCAAAGTGCTATTGGTGCAGTAATGAACATTCACAATGTTCTGAAACCAATCACTAAAATATTCTTGTTTGTTTCTGCATAGCACAGCTACAAGCAGCTGACATCTAATTGAAGAATCTAGCCCAGTATCTAGAGAGTAAAGACAAGTATTTCTAATTGCTCCTGATTTCAAGTTTCCATACTCCAGAAAGTTTTCTTCAGTGTAAAGTGTTAAAAAATTATATGCCATATTAGATGTGCTGGGTTACTCTGTTACTGTTGTGCGATACAAATGAGAAGCAATGAGCTTTGCTCATTTCTCATTTCTCTTGGAATACTGCTTATCCTGCTTCAAATTAATTTGCATTTAGGTGTGGGAATTTTACAAACGTGACACAGCAGCTCAAAATATCACTTTTGCCGCATGAGCAAATGTCAGGAAAACTCTCCATCTGCATTCAGAGCAGCACCCAACTGCACTGTTTCCTCCACTAAGTTGGTGTCTGATGTCATTCAAACAAACAGATGCATTCATTTCTTTCTCAGGGTGAAACAGGAAATATTTGTAAGTGACAGCATATTTATCACTCGGTTAGTGCTGGGACCATCCTTGTATCCTATGATTTTTCTCAAACTCCTCAGCTAGAGTAATTTGAAACCCTGCTCAGTAACATTGCTTCATCTGTCCAAATATTACTGGGCTCTTATCAAGGAATTTCCACAAGAATTATGTAAGTGGATGAAGTTCCATGCTAATATTTATTTATTTAACCTCCTAAAGAAATAGCTATACCCTGAGCCTGGATCAACAGTAATTCCTTAATGAAAATGCAATCAAAACCACCATACCCCATCAGAAATAACTGCCTTCTAACCTAATCTGCTTTACAGGTGAGCAAATTCGCTAAACAATCTGTTAAACAAATACTATCCTGTTTACTTTCCACAATGCAAGAAAGGCAAAAGCCAAGAAGCATTCCCAGGAAGAAAAAACCCTTCAGTAATCACTTCATTTTAAACAATCCTAAAAGCAATAATAGAGTGTTTTTCATCTTTGGCTACCACTATCAAACAATTAATGGCTCACAGTAAGCTGAATGTCAAACGAATACTGCAGGTTGTTTGCTGCTATTTATGCCTGTGGAATGCAATTTTGTTTTTCTGCTTATGTCCCATTTCATCAGGTCATATCAAATCATATTTTGTCAGTGTTTATTAATTCAGCTAAATCTAGTCCCATGACACATACTTCATTGCACTTACTATTAAAAGCAAATGTTTTCTGTAGTTCCAGGTGGTTTGTTTTTAAATGTGACTAGATACAGCCGATTAGCCACTGACTTCCATGTGAAATTTATTGCATTTCAAGCATGTTTTTACTTAAAGTGTTGAGCAGTTATTTAAATTAATATTCCCCTTTACTTTTAAATTGCAAACAACAGACTACTAAAGAGAGGATTCCCTCTTTGCAAGAGGAGTAACTTGAGCTAATGCTAATGGGAATTATTGAAGCAGACCGTTAAAGTTCTAGACAGCCTCAAGTTTTCAACAAGACCAAGAAGTACCACTGTGCCACTTAGAGACTATTTTGCAAGAAGTAAAATGTTAGCAAAGAAACATAAGCAATTTATCCTTCTACCCTGCTATTACTAAGTCTCATTTTGGTTGTACACATGCAACAACAAAAAATTAAACATCTACATTGCATTCAGAAAAACAGGGAGGGAAAGAAAGGGATGAAGAGAAAAAAAAAAAATTAACTGGTTTACCTGATACTGTACAACACCTTTCCAGTTTTAGAAATTCTCAGCAACTTGTTGTCTGTTGTGACATCATGGAAATTTGCTCCCTTCTCATTGGCAAAGAATAAATCTGGCTTCCAAATAGAATCCAACATAGAGGGATCCAAATCCAGGGAATCATCAGGATATTCGCTGTAAGCCAGACGTGAGTCATTCCACTGCTGTCTCAAAAAAATGTTCACTCTGTAGTCCTACAGAAATGTCACGTAAAAAGGTTACTAAGCCACCAAAACTGGAAGCCCACTTTAGCTCGCTTTATGTTCTTAGACCTACTGCAGAAGCAGCATTACAGCAAACATTTGTGTTATCCTTTGAACATCAGAGTTGTCATTTGAAAATAAAGTTGTCAAAATGCTGCATTGAACCATACTGACAAAACTGGTACATTTTCCAAATCAAAATTCCTTGAGTGATGAGAAAAATATTAACTGCAATCTCCAAAATTTAATGTAACCCTCTTTCAAATGTTGTGGATTACTGAAGAGATTTATGGAAATTCAAAAAGCATTGCAGCTGAAGAAATACATTTTTATCAAAGATTCTGTAAAATTACCAATTTAAATAAATTGATTCCAATATGTAAGTCATTCACATCTAATGTTCTCATGAATAGTTTTTAAATCCAGTGCAGCCAAAATTGTATAGATGAAATTAAATCACCACTACTTATTTACTACTTGTTTCCTTTTCTTATTTACGGTATGATTTCTGTGTTTGTTCCTTCATTTACTCCTTCCTGTCTGCATCCCTTTAAAATTGGCCTGATTTTATTCTTCTGCTTGGTGGTCTGCAAGTCACAACTGGGAAAGGCAGCAATTACTTAAAGGTTCATTTAGAAGCAACATTAACACTGTGTCAAGAACTGGTTATTAAAGGGGACTGAGAAAAGAGCTTTCAGGTTCTAGACTCTCTGCAGGGAATGGAAAGAAGCAAATGCTTACTCTCCTTATCCCAGGTTTCCAAAGTCAGCAAATAACATCTTCATCTCCCTGAAACTGCTACTTTAAATTTGTTTGTGAACACTCTCTTAGAAATACCATCTACTCTTCCTCTAAAAGAAAAATATTTAATAATATTTGTATTGATTCTATTATCTGAAGGAATGCTTTATCAGATAATTCTGCTGATAGTACAAAGCATTAACATTTAGGATTTGCTTTATGGTAGTGGATGTACATTAAAATGGAAACACTGTGCTTTTGACTTGGAAAATGTATGAGCTGACTGGGTTTTAGTCAGGTAACTGAACTGTATAAAAAAGAGGTTTCACCCTTGAAATGCAGATAAATATTCTCACTCTGATCAGAGCTGCAGAAAGCAACTTGCCCAATATGCAGACTCTGTGAAGGAGCCCCTCCAAGCTTCAGTTTTCACACCCTTTGCTCCTTGGGGTGGTAGTGAGGTGTGCTGCTGCCCTGACAGAACATTTCTGACATCCAAACTGATGCAGATTTTTAACCCAATGGGAAGATGCTTTACAATCTCAGCAGGTGAATGACTTTTCTGTCTTTGTTTTTCATATTCATTTTGCTCTTGGGTAGATGTGATTCAAAACAGGAGTGTTGACTAATCAGAGCAAGACAGACCTGAGAGAGGTCTCAAGAACAGCATTTATTAAAGATATTTACAAAAGCCTGTATCTGTTTTTCACAAGTCATTGTACTTTTTATGATGATCTTATTTCAAACATTTAAATATCAAATAGCTGCTTGCAGTTCTGAGCTTTTAAAATGTCATCACATCTTGTGAGGATACACCATCCATAATCATACCATCCCTTATTTCTTGGTCTTAAAAACTGAGAGTGTGTTATGTTTATAATGTGTCTTCAAGCTTACATTTAAGTATATATGTTTGTCAGAGTTTATATGGGACAGCTTTAGCTGTAAAGCCAGGAATGCACTGATTCTAATTCTGCAGAAAAGAAGGCAGGAGCAACTACTGATAGAATAAAATTCCTACAACTAGTTGTGAGACTGCCTTTAATTCTTCACTGTAATATGATATATAATGAAATCTATGGAAAACAGTGGGATTTTTTTCCCCCATGACATAGATATCATAAATAAGCCAGATTAGTAAATTATATAGAAATATCTAAAAATTATTTGATGAACTTCAGTGGTTGGTGATTTAGATAATAAAAAACAGTCTGAAAAATCTTTATTCATGGAAGAGATTGCATATGATTATATATACTATACCAAAACCATAAATAGTGCCAATAAGTTTACACTCTATTTTTCAATATGTCTCTTCATAAATTTAGAGTTACCAGACCAATAAATTTATAAATACTTTCCCTCTGCAAGCTTTGTTGTTAGAAGCAAAACAGAACTGAAATCTTTGTTTACATCTGATAAGCTTTGCATATATATGTGTAGATATTTTAATGAGAAATAGAAATGTAAATATAACATGCACATCACAAGAACAGCATTATTTTTTCCTCCTGTGCTTGCTGTATAAGCAGTTGAGAGGGGTATGTGTTTACACAGTCAGACCTAATCATGTGCAGAATTTTGAATTTACTTTTCCTGAGCTACCAGTGTAACTATGTTTTGAAGGAAAATTCTCTTGAGAATGGTAGAACAACATGGAGTTGAGGCAGACACTACAGTGTGTATTTTGCAAGGTCCTGAGGGTAGAAGTGGGTGGACTGTAGTAATGCACTCCTACACAACCACAAGTACACCTACTCTGCAAATTCTTTCTGACAGCACCACCATTCTGAACAAGGAGTGCGGACCTGAAGATTCAATCTCACATGCAATACCAGTGTCAGCAATAGCTCAAGACAACTCAGATAAACAGTTTTCCTCTGTTCTCAAGCCATAAGTTCAGAGTACTACAAGTATACTGAAAGAATATTAATCTGCCTAGATTTAGTAGCTCTATCTGAAGATTGAGGGACTTGATCCACAGATATACTTAGTTTGAATTACAGGAATGTAGATGGATACAATTTTTCATCAAATCTAAGTCCATATTCACTGCCCAGAGCAAAGATGGATCCCTTTGGTCTCAGGCACTGCCTGGCAGGACGAGTGCAGGGGAACCCCCTGCCCTGTTCAGTGCTACTTTCTGTCTCTGAACCAGCGCTTGTCTTTGGTCTGAGCTTTCCTCCCACCTTTCCCTCCCACAGCAGTTGAGAAGGATTGCCCAGGAGTTGGATTGGGAGTCTGAAACAAACAGCAGACTTAGCTGGCTTTCCATCAATAGGAAAAGTTTGCCGAAAAGACTACTTCTCTCTCTAAATCATGAAGATGATTGCTAACTGAAAAGTAGTGGTTTGATAACCTATTCCAAGGCCATACAACAGAAAAACCATGGCTACCTATGGGCATAAGCATGCAATGCATCCCCTATGGTTTCAGTGGGAGCCTTTTATTTAGTTCAAAGTACACATGTGAATTAATCAGGATCTAATAAGCTTATTTGTAATTATGGGGTTTTTTTCTCTGAATGGGAGATAGTACCATACAGCCAGCCACAGCAAAGCTTTTTAAATTAAGAAATGGAAATTTCTTATGCTAACATAAGTACTCAAAACACAACTGGAGTTTGAATCATATACCCTGACAGAGAACCTGCTGCACAGTGTCAGTCATTGATTATAGGGCACAATGACGATAATAATGTCCTCACAGTTAGTCATTTCTCTAATTAACAATTAGCTTGTCAATGTACAAACCACTCTTAACTTCCCCTACAGCTGATAGCTAAAAAATCCTGGTCATTAGGAGCACTGAACATCTGAATTCTTTGGGATGCTGCCCAGGCTGATGTAGATTACTCATCTGTGATACTCAACTGCAGTCATTCTACACAGTGAATTTTCTGCTGAATACTGCATGTGTAAATACTTCCAAAAATAGATACAGAGTTTACTCTCATTACTGCTTTAATCAGTGAAGTTATTCAGAAATATCTTTTGCTGTTTCTGTGCAAGTTAGGGCTTATATTAAAAACAAGTGAAACAAAGAAAATTTTCAACTATATCATCTTGACTCTGGCGGGGGTTTTTTTACTATTTTCATTTTGGTATAATATATATGTCATTTAATAAGGAAGAAAAACATTTCTTTTGCAGGAAAAATAATCTATTGGGATACTGTCCCATATGTGCATTACGGAGGAGAAAGACAGTTACATCTGCATTTTGTTTCTCCAGGTCTTTGGGAATAAAACTCATGAAGAGTATATGGAATTCATCCATCTAAATCAACGTAAAACCCTCTCTTATTTCTTAATGTAAGGTTTTAGCTTTTAGAAGAGTGTGCTGAACATTGGAGCTGTGCTGGCTTTTCGCATAGGGAGGAATTTTATCCTGTACTGTGTGTCTCAATCAGAGAATGTTATAATTCTCTGATAAAGTTACTGAGAAACTGGCTTACTGAATTTAGTAGGTCTAGGCCTATGATCCTGTTTGCCATGTTAATTTCTCCTACTGAAAGCTTCTCTGAGCAAGTTTTCATCTTCCAGGTTTCCAATGAACTGTTGTAGATAGTCCAAGTTATATTCTAATAATGTCCTTTCAGAGTGTGTACCTGGTTTCACTAAGCATTCCTCTCCTCTGAGACAGGAGTGTCTCTATTGAATTTGCAATCCAGGCTTTTAAATGAATCATTTGATCTTTTGTCAAAACCATCAAGAGCATTTTATAGGGAAAAATTATTCCTAGGACTCAAACATACTTGTTATTTATCACAAAGATGCCAACAATCTTACCACATGATTATTTCAGAAAGGCAAAGTAGTTGGAACAGTAATTGATGTCTGCCTCTCAGAGCAGACCCCTAAAACTAGTCACAATAGTCATTAAAGAAGCGACAACATTAAGAAAATCAATATCAAATAATTGAACAGCATCTTAGAGAAATCTTTCCATACTTTCAGCAGATAAAATGAACAAAGCAAAATAAGAAAGCCAATAGTCTTTGTTTTCATCTACTTGGATGTTTGGCTGTTTTCAGCAAAATGTGTTAATGAACATTGGAAAGGTGCACATTAACATATTTGATAGAAGGTAAAATGCAATGAGGGGATTTAATCAAAGCAATGAAGGAGTCTAATTAATGCAATCAGCATTAGGTCGTGCAAATATTTTCATTGAATGCCATCTTGTAAAGCTAGTGACGTGCAGGATTTTTGCTACTTAATGCTATGCTGATGTCTCTGCACACTGGGATCAACAGACATGTCTGGGTAAAAATGCTCCATTCACAGCTATCTTCTCAGAATCATTAAAACACAGGAAAACAATTAATGTTTTCCAAAAATAATAAAAATTAAGTCTGTTGAAAATTATGTTAGTTCCTGATATGTTTTTTCCCTGTTATTTTAAAATTGATTTTAGTTTTCTTTTAAGGTGTTTTTAAAATATTACAGATACATCGTCTAAAGCATTAACTTCTCTGTTTTATACCTCTGTATGTTACAGCTTATCATTTACAGCAAAGTCTTTCCCACACTGTTAAAGAAAGCAACCTGGCCTAGCAATAACTTGCCTTTTATCTCTAGAAAACATTAAATAACAGGGTGGGGTTTTTAAATAAAATTGTTTAGGAGCAGAAGATTTGTGTTTCTACATTCTTTAATCACCACTTACTAAAATGGTGGCATGAATTACAATTGAATCTAAATTAATATTAAACAAAATACAAAAGTTAGGCTAAAGATCTTCTCTTCCTTCAAAACACAAGGCCTGTAGGGCAGTATCTATTTCATTTTTTAAAAAAGCCCTACTTTTTTGGTTTACTCCAAGTGGGTAGCAAGTTTATTTTAATCACCAAGTTCTCAGTCCTACAGGACGCCAAGCACCTTTATTGCCTCTGGCTTCAGCAAATCCAGAAAGACCTGGATGCTGTGTAGGAATCTCTGGAAAACAGAGCTGTGAAACTACATTGCAATTTCTTCAAAAGTGCCATAGATATGAACATGTAATAATTATTATGGGTTTATCACCTTATTGTGATAAATCTGTCAAGAATATCTCTGTGGATTAACCCAAATAGTCAGGTGTATGTAGGCTTGAATAAAAAATAGATCTTTTTTATTCACTTTTGAAAAAATTAATAAACCCATCATCTTTTTAAATGGAATTAGAATTTTTTTTTTCTTAGCAAATATTGAAAAGAGATAGTAGACTGATAGACTTCTAGGCTAAAAAAAAATTTAAAATAAGTTGGATGAAAATTTTAATTTTTTTCTTAGTTTGATTTTGTTTATCCTATATTTTGCAATTTTTAAAATGAAAATCTAACTTTTTTTTTTCCTTTACTGTGTTCTTTGCATTTAGTCAAAATACAAATTTCAGTCAGGTGGAATCCCATCGTTTCCTAGTACTAATTTAACCTCAAAATACATAAGCCTTATACCCACATGTTCTAGTCATTTGACTCAAGCTTTACAGTTCTGTGACTGATGTGGCTGCAATTCACAGAGATCCATCTCAGTTAAACAAGACCACTTTCTGCAGCAGAAGGTAATTCAGCATGTGGTGTAAAATGCACTCAAATATGGTGCACTTGGCAGGGAAGCCCACAGCTGAGCTCCAGCCATTCCTCTGCCTCTTCAGAGCTAATGAAATCTGAGAAAGCAGGTTTGCACACACCTGTATTTGCTGCCATCACAGTCACTACAGACTGCATGTGTTTAGACTTGATAGGTAAGTTTAATATATATACATATATATATATACACACACTATTTTATATATTTATAGATATTATTTTATATTTATTTTATGTTATTTTATCTTGGTTTTAGTAGGTTTTTAGTAGCTTCATAACTTAGTAAATGTCCCCACATCCTGAGCATCTCTATTCTACATAATATCCCACTCCTTCACAAGATGGCTTCAATGATCAGTCCCACTCACCATTGTAGTTTCTGCTATTGAACCAAAGCTGTTGATAAATATGTTGCAGGTAACATTTACAGGAGGACCTGCAAGTTGAACAATAAATAGAAAAATTGACAGGTTGTGTTCATGACATATATTAAGTATTGTTGTTCTCTTGCCAATGGCATCATAGCACTTACCATTGTGGTTTCTGTGACTGATCCAAAACTGTTGATAAAAATATTGCA
Source organism: Chamaea fasciata (assembly GCF_029207755.1). Lineage (NCBI taxonomy): Eukaryota > Metazoa > Chordata > Aves > Passeriformes > Sylviidae > Chamaea > Chamaea fasciata. The sequence continues at coordinate 98,542,882 of NW_027094087.1, read as the reverse complement.
AGTAACGTTTACTGGAGGACCTGTGGAATGCAATAAAAATGTTGCAATATACATTGAAACAAAAGTACAGATCCCTCAGCCTCCGTACAATCTGGTACAGATGTGGCTGAAAACAAGCAAAAAGTGAGTTTTCCCAAACAGCTCACGTAAATTTTGATCAAAAGAAAAACATTATCAACATTAATTTATTTAACCTAGTTTCACTGAAGGTTGTTATATAAATACACAGAACTACATTCTTGCATTTAGAGATTCACAAGAGAGTTGAGTGAGGGTTTTCTTATCCACAGTACTAGCGCAGAATATACTTTAGGACTGCAACCACTCCTCTCTCTCTTCTCCCTTCCTACAGAACATAAAGTTAAGAGGTTATCTCTCCACATTTACTCCACTGTAGGCAAAGGTTTGCCTCTGAAATTCCCAACAAGGGAAATTTTCACATTGACTCCAGTCTTCAAGCATCTCTTCGTGCACCTGATCTGGAAGTGTCTGGCTTGCCATTACCAAATATTTTAGCAATATCTGTTCTGGCTTGAACAGATAGCTTTCATTAAACAGCTATTTGTATTCTCTTCCCTCCCACCACCTTTGCTGTTATTCAGCAGTCACTGACGTGTGGCAGAATGAATGGGGACTTAATATTTAATTAGTTGCCTATTAGCCTCTTAATTTTTTAGGTGTGATGAAATAAACCAGGGTTCTCAACAAAATCAAAAAGGATAAATACTAAGGGCCTAAATTTCAGTGACACAGAAGCTGGTACAAGCACCGAGTATCAAGTACTTTCTTCTTTCTTTTGCCATTTTTTTAATCACATCAAATTCCTTAAAAATGAAAAAATGTCAGTGCAGAGAACATAAATATCCCCATTTGATTTACAATTCAGATATGAAATGTATTTACAAAAGATGGAAACATTATTACTTTGAAAAATGGAAGAATAAACTAATGAGTCCAGTGAAACCCATTGTCCACTGCCTGACTGCTAGACTAGCCACCTTAAAGGAAACAATCATGTTGGTTTTGGGAATAAAAACCACAACAGTAACATGTTTTGAGGCTGTTAAATTCCAATGAAGTGTGTTGTTCAACTCGGTTTTTTACAAGTATTGGCTTTAAAACACTTTCTTTTTATCTTGCAAATGTGTTTTCATTTCCAATACCAAGTCAAAAACAAGACAAGTAGTCTGCTATTTTCCCTCCATATTATAATTTTTTTTCCTTTGAATTGGTGGTATTCCTACTAGCTAGGCACCTTGAACAATGTGTTTCTCTTTATCCCAACATACTGAATCATTGAATCACTGAATCACTGAAGCTGGAAGGAATCTCTGGAGATCGCCCAGTCCCTCTTGTCCCAGAGCACGATCATCTGGAGAAGGTTGCTCAGGACTGTGCCACATCAGACTTTGAATATATCCAGAGATGAACACTCCACAGCTTCTCTAGGCAACCTGTGCCAGTGTGCAGTCACCCTCACAGCAAAATGCTTCTCTTATATTAAAGGGGAATTTTGTGTGTTTCAGCTTGTGTCCACTGCCTCTTGTCCTGTAACTAGGCACTGCTGAGAAGAATCTGGCTACCTCTTCTTTACTTACACCTCATCAGTTATCCATGCACATGGCTGAGATTCCCCAGAACCATTTTTCCCCACGCTGAGTGGTCTCAGCAATCTCAGACTCTTCTTGTATGACAGGTCCTCCAGCTTCTTAACTACCTTCATAACATTTTGCTGGACCTGTAGCAGTAAGTCCATGTCTCTCTCATATGGGGGAGCCCAGAGCTGGAGTCAGCATTCCAGATGTGTCTCACCAGTTCTGGGCAGAGCAAAGTATCCCTTCCCCCAGCCTGCTGGCCATGCTCTGCCTAATGCAGCCCAAGAGTCCATTCTCCAATGCCTTTGCTGCAGGAGCATGTTGCTGGCTCCTGTTCAACTTGGTGTCTACCAGGAGCCCCATGGCCTTTTCTGCAAATCTGCATTCCAGCTAGGAGTCTTCCAGATTGTTCCTTCCAAGGTGCAGGACGGCATTCCCTTTGCTGAACACAGTGAGGTCCTCTTGGCACATTTCTGCGGCTTTTCCTGGTCCCTCTGAATATCAGGAAACTCTCTAGGGCATCAACGATTCCTCACAGTCTTCTCTATCCTGCACATTAGTTGAGGGTGCACCACGTCCCATCATCCAGGTAATGAATGAGGATGTTAAACAGTACTGGCCCGGTACTGTGCCTGTGGTACAACAGTAGGGACTGACCACCAGCTGGACTTTGTGCTGCTGATCACAACCCTTTGAGCATTGTAATTCAGTCAGTTTTCCATGCCCATTTAGCTGGTCTGTTCCAATAGTCTGCTCCATGTTGCGAGAGACAGTAACAAAAGCCTTGCTAGAGTTTAGATATACACTGCTCTGCCCTGATTCATGGAGCCTTTCAAGTTGCTGTAGAAGGCTACTAGAATTCCAAGGAATGATTTCCCCTTGAGAAGTCCACGTTGACTACAACCACTCATCTTCCTGTCCTTCATGTCTGGAAATGGCTTCAAAAAGGATTTGCTCCAGGCTTTGAGGTATGGCTGGCCAGCCTGTAACTCCTATATTCTCCTGCTTGTCTTTTTTAGGGATAGGAGTGACATTTCTTTTTACCACAAGATTAGGAACCTCCACCAGTTACCATGACCTTTTAAAGATAATTAAGAATGCAACCACCCAGCTTCCACAGCTATGTTAAGCACTTGTGGGTGTTTCCTGTGTGGTCTCATGTACTTGTCTGTGTCCAGTTTGCCTACATGCTCTGTAGCCTAATTCTTCACCACTAAGTTTATTGATTTGGACTTTTTTACAGGTTTCAGTGGCATGGGATTCCTGAAGACCATTCTTGATGGTGAAAACTGTGGAGAAGGAGGCTCACAGCTGTTGTCTTGCAAAGGCCAGCATATGTGAGCATCACAGTTCCAGGTTCTGAGTGTCAGCCGAACCTTATAAAGATGCTTAACTACGTTAGGAAAACATGGCTTATGTATGTTAGGAAATATGCTGCCACATCACAGACTGCAGTCCAGATGTGCAGGAGTAGGTACATGCCAGAGCACTTTATTTTACTGTCAATACCTTCCTCCGTTTCCATACTTAATTATGATGTCTTTTACTTGCCTTCTGCTGGTAGAAGTGGAACACTATAAGAACTCAGTAAACTCAGTAAAAAAAAAAGACCAGTTTTTTTCCTCATCTGAGGAACTTGAATATAAATGTCTATGGACCTGATTAGGTGCATCCCAGAGTCTTCAGGGAATTGACTGATGTAGTTCTCAAATTACTGTGCATGATATTTGAAAAGCCATGGCAATCAGGGGAAGTTCTTGGTGACTGGCAAACCCGTTTTTAAAATGGGAGTCAAGGGCACCCTGGGAACTACTGACCTGTTAGCCTGACTTCTGTGCTTGTGAAGATCATGGAACAGATCCCCTTGGGAGCTGTGCTAAGGCATATGGAGAACAGGGAGGTGATTTGGGACAGCCAGCACGGCTTCAACAAGGGCATGGCACATCTTGCCTGACCAACTTAGTGGCCTTCTATGGTACAGTGACCATCAGTGGTCAAGGAAAGGGCTACAGATGTAATTTATCTAGACTTCTGTAAGGCCTTTGACACAGTCACCCAAAACATCCTGCTCTGGGAATTGAAAAGGTATGTAAAATTTGTTCAGCCTGGAGAAGAGACACCTTATTGTGACTTTTCAATACCTAAAGCAGGCCTGTAAGAAAGATAGGAACAAATTTTTTTAGTGGGGGATTCTGTGGTAGGACAAGGGGTAATGGTAAGCTAAAACACACTTCATCCTATGAGATTTTTCTAATCTAATATTTCAATTAAAATGAAAGAAGCAAACTTCTGTGAAGCACAGCCAAGGTTTCAGGACACAATCTAAAAATCTCCAAAGGCAAGGGAAATAATTAATTTGACTTTACTGACTAAAATCTAAAAAGAGCTGACATTACCTACAAAAAATTAAGCAAAGTATACTTTATAACTAAATCCTTTTCTCCCCCTAATTTTCCTTTTGTCACTTCCAATGCAGCAAGGTAACAGTCCAGGTGCCTTTCAGGGACATTCAGGATAATCAAAATGTTCTTTGAGTCATAAGGAAAATGTTTCTCAAAAGGACTCAGAAAAAAACCCACCAAACCACGGCCAAACCAGGCAGCTAATGTTCAAATCAACCAGAAAGTAAATGTCTGCTATTCTGATAAACAGCTAAGATATGGCTTCTGTTCCCTTCAGCGCCCTATCCCCTGCTTCCCCAGAGGGGCTAGGGCTGCTGCTGCTGCTGCCAGTCCACAGGGCTCTCTGATACACTGCCTTCTTGAAAAACCCTGACATTAGAATGTGTCACACACCTCCTGGGGCTTCGGGGCACTTAACACTTACAGAAAGTCCCTGGCACTCATTGGCTTACTTTACCCACAAGAAACCTGAATACACAAAATATTGCCCTGAATGTGCTCAGCATGTTGCCTCAAAACTCCCGTACCCAAGGTGCCTGTGATCTTATTGCCATCTGTCTAGAGAATGAATCTTTTCCTTATCAGCTGCCAGAGGAGGTAAATCCATCCCAGTGTGCAGAACAGTTCCCATATGGAGTGATGGGTGCTGAAAGAAATACATTTGAGCCCCATCCAGCTCCTAACTCCAGCCTCTGCTAAATATTCTTCAGTATTGATAGCACACAGTCACAAATCTTTCTTCATTGGGTATGTTCTTGAGAAGATTTGCTTGTACTCTTTCCCTGAAGATGATCTTAACTGCAGTTAATCATCTACATCCTCAAGTTCATCCCAACGCTTGTCTTTTTTGATGTACAGTTTCCAGGTCACACCTGGCAGACTTTTCACATTAATTCAAACAATATAGCTAAATTGTCCTTAGTGGGAAGGGAATATTATAATCATACAGGAGATTTAAAATGATACCTGTGCACTTGCCAATTTTCTTTGATATGTGTATTTATTAAGGGATTTATTAAGGGATTTTGTAAGGCAAACTAAAGTACAGTACACACAGAGAACTATGGGCAAAGCAGAGACATGTGGAAGCAAAAAATAAAAGATAACGAGGCAGAGCCACCTTATGAATGACAGTGGAAATATTGGCAAGATATTTACAGATCTGTGAAGAATCTTGTATCTTTTTCTATAAGTAGTGTTTTCTGATCTATCTTCTCAATTCAACCCTTGTGCCAATGCAGAGGTTTTTTTCTCACTATCTCAAATGGTTTATTTTGTGTATACAGAGGAGAAAGATGAGCCAAACCTCCCGTCTCCCCTTACCATGGAGAACAGGATAATTAGGACTATTTGAAAAGACTAAAATCAATCCCACCTGAGAGTGGAGATAGAGCAGGGATCCAGGAACAGAACCAAGGAGCTAAGTAGGGAGGCAGTGATCCCACCAGGGACTGAGAATCCCATTGTCTGTAGGACAGGGATTTCATGTCAGAGCTCCAACAAGGGAGGTGATTAAAATGTGGATGGTGGCAGGACAAACACCCACATGCTAACCTGAGCACTAGTAACACACCTCCTAAGACAGCAGGGGAGGATTGGGGAACTTGCTGGAGATGGTTTTTTAAATGCAAGTTCTGATGACAGCTGGGGTTTCAGAAACCATTTATCCCCAACCAAACTGAACAGCCTCCAACATCCATCAGAGTCCTCATGAGACCTGAAATGGAGCTAACCCCTATGGAGGCCTCTGCTTTTGCAGCTGCATTATTACAGGTGCCTGAATAACCACTTCAAGAGCTTGCCAAGGCACCTCTCCATGGCCCTGCAGGCACATCCTTGTAAGTCAGACAAGGATAAACTGCTGCTGGGACACCTCAGCTGGCCATGGTCATTAGACAGGGACAAGTTGTTCATCATCCCAGCTCCTTCCCTGATCAGAGTGTAGCACACAGGAGAACAACTGGAGAAGTGCCTTCAAAGCCAGCTCAGCCAGTCCTGTGGCCAGTGACCATGAGTGTTGGGCCAGAGATACAAAGGTGGCTTTGATGCACTGAAAACGTTCCTCTGAGACATGGGGAACCTGCATCTACTCTAGAAGTAGTGCAGCTGAACACTTGTTTCCAAGGGCCCATTTAATGTGTAGTCCAAACCATGATGAGAAAATTCACACAATTTAATGAGTTTGCTTAAGGTTTTAGTAAGCAATCAGGAGGCAGACCACAGGTAGACTTTTTTTGCAAGCACCTAGGTAAGATTTCTCTCTTTCCCTATCATTTTGCCTTTGGGCAAAACCAATCTTTCCCTCTATTTAAACACCATCATCTCATTAGGGTCTTAACAGCTCAGTCAGAGGAAGCAAAATTAATGGCACCAGGACAACATAGTTACCCTAAGGCTTACAAATCTAGGTGACATTTTTTGCTCAGTGGTGATGCCTTCCTTCTATGAGTTTGTCTTTCTGTGGGATTTTTGTCAAGTTCATCACTCTGACTGCTTAAGTATAATCATGCCCAGTAAACACAGAATTCCTTCTTCCTTAGAAGTGTTCAACACAATCAAATGTGGATTATTAAGTTTATGTCACTTATAACTAATTCATGATAATAATACCTACTAAATAAACAAGCAAAAAACCCTGCAAATTAAAAAATACAAAACTAAAAACAGCAGTAAAAAAACTCACACAAAAACCCAAAACAAACAAAACAAACAAAAAAAAAAAACCCCAAACAAATAAAACCCAACAACAACAAAACAAACAAGTAAAACCAAAAAATACAAACCCAAAAATCCACAAGGCCAGAGGTCTCAATAAATGCAGTAATTGTATGGTATTTTGCACTGATTCAATTTGCTGGTAAACTCAAATAAAGACAAAATTATTGTTCTGCTTCATCAAGCTAAAACCAACATCCTCTGAAAGTTCATCTGTCATATGTAATAACTTAGCTTGCTGAGAATGCCATTTGCCCTGGTAGGAATATGGCAATGATTTTGGGTGCTTACTGTTGCATTCAAGACTCAGAATTGTATTTTGTGTAATCAATATATATTTATGACCAACAGACTGAGGCTAAGAGTCACAAAAGCACTCAGAGAACCAAAGAAAAACCTGAAGAGATCTTTAGGTGTCTAAAATCTTTTTAGGACTCTCATTCCCATCAATATTACTCAGTCCAAGAATTACCAAGTGTCTAGAAATACATGTGAGCAATACCATTTATGAAAATGGTATCTTTCCAACTGGGGGAGACACAACATGCCCTACCCATAGAAGGTGAGATATAGAGGCAATACTGGATGGAATCAGCATGACAGATAGCAGAAAGTACAATTTTTCCCTAGTTCCAGCTGCCTATTTCCAGAAGTGCACATGCAGGCACACATGCAAATACACATGAACAAACAAACAAAAAGAGAACTCTATCTTACATCAAGATAAAAGCTGCTTCCTTGCACTAGCTTGAGAAAGCATCTAAGCAAGAATGTGGCCCTATGAGATGACCTGGATGCCAAAAGGGCATGTGATATTCCAGAATTGAACACTCTTCTTCAGCAAAACACCACTGAGGCCTCCCAAGACAAATCCTCCAGTGATTGTCAGGTTCAGGTGATCACAGGAAGAGTCTCAGAAAGAAAATTCTCTGTAAAAATTACAGCTAAAGCCATCCCTCTCTATATATATACATTGACACAGTTTGAGCTCAAACAGTGAATAGTCAATTTCTGAAGTGGTATGTGAGTTTTCAGCTGTGGGACTATTGCTGAATGTAACCGGAGTCAAGCTGGTAAAATCCTATCAACATTTCAAGGAAGGAGAATCCCTGCTAAGATGCACTTTTTTGTGCCTTAAAGCTCTTGTGAAAATTGTTGGATCGGCATGCTTCACCTTCAGTGAATGCTTTCGTCCATAGACCCAGCTATGGCAGAGGAAGGTAAGTCTCACTCTACAAAGCCCCTTCAGTTCTGCATTTGGCATTACAGGATAGTCCATATGATGTATTCATTCTTCCCTGACTCTTTCTGCTGAGGCTGATAACAGGAACATGCATTACTGTCAGCTCTGGGTTACAGTGGGATATATCCACACAGGTTATCTAATAGACACTGAACAAGAACAATTTTTGGGCACTATTTCATTTCGCTTCACAAACCAGGAGTTCAGAAAAGGAAAGCCCATTAAACAGTTGACTTGCTCCTGATTTACCCAGATAACCTGAGCTAGTCTGCAAAGAATATACAGCCACAGTAGTCACAATCGATTGCATAAATGTGCTAGGCCTGGCTTTCATGCCGGTAGTTTGAGGGCTGGTACCAATGTAATCATGGCAGGCTGGAATTCACTGGAGGCTGTTAACCCCAGACATTATAGCTTGTGCTGAGCTCTGTATCACCACAGTGTTGTCCAGCACATCTCTGAGCAAATCACTTGAAAACTCACTCAGATATTTCCACACAACCCTCAGCAGCACTTGTGACTGGCTGCAGTCACTCTCACAGATAAAACGTTCCATGTGCAAATGAAACCGTGGAAATAAGTCTAAAAAACAGTGAATCAGAAATCTTACATCTAGAAACTTCCCACTGGAACCACAAGGTAAGAAGAAAAGTTATTTAGAATTTATGTCAACTTTGGAAATACCCAAATCAATCATTTAATCTTTCGTATGTCCATCAAATTGGTTTTCTTTCTCTGAGCTTTCCACTAATCTTTCAAATTCCCAAGTCATGACAAGCACCTCTTTGCAAGCCATCTCATTTTAAAATTTTCCTTCTTTCAATGCAAAAGAGCAATGGATAGTATTTGAGCAAATGGAGTTGTTTGCTTTTCTTCTGACGTGAAAAGATCTGGACCCCTATTTCTCTTCTTCTCATGAAACAGTGCTCACTGAAGTGGCTCTCAGCCTCTCTGGGAGAAGGTAGCAGAGCTGCTCCTCACACCTGATCCTGAGAAACTGCTCAGTTGTTCTGTGTTAATGAAAACAGAGCTCTTCACTGCTGATTGGCATGTCAACTGCATAACGTGTGCAGAGGCCTGGGACACTCCTGGATGTGGTTAAATAAAAGATGGTACTACATCTACAGTCATGAAATCATGAAATCTGTACTCCAGCATAGGGTCAGACAAACTCCTTCTGGCTAATCTTATTAATAATGTTTTATGAAGCCAGGGTAGCCAGCTCATCTAAGGGACTGCATGGAACCACAAGATATAAATATGCTCACTGAGAAGAGAAGGCAGGAGGGAAGATCTACTTAATGAAAGAATAATAAAAAAAAAAGGTCTTAATAATATTATTAAAATGTTGCTACTAGCCTAGGTTTCTATTTTCAGTCAGAATGAACTGATTACTTTTTCTTGGCACACTCATTTCAAATTATTTCTTTTAAAAGAAATGCTAGTTTGTTAATTTCTCTAGAAATATGTCTTACTTTGTTCCTTCTCTGTGATTCTGATCTTGTGTTGCAGAAATTAATGGAAGCTCAGCTATAAGTGTCAATAGTTATAGTCTCAAATACAGGACTTAGACAATACCTATCTCTGTGGCTACAGAAAAGACTCAGAATCGATTTTAACTTCTTTTTTGTTCCTCTGAGCCTCAGACACTCACTTTATTTAACAATTCTGCCAGCTTTTCTCCATAATGTTCCTTGCTTTACTGTCTGAAGGCATATGCAGGACTTGAATTATAAAAGCAGCTTGGGTGACTAATATTAGAAAGCAGACATTGATTTATGGCTGATATGGAATTATAAACCAAATGATACATGGGACACAGGTGAACGGGATTTAGACAAATAGGATGGCACACTGATAGGGACAAATGACAACAGAAATGGTCAGGAGCTGTAGATGTCAATCAGCAACAGGTCAGAGACACTGACGCAAACACCCACCACATCTTGCATTAACAAAATAAAATTTTCCTTTTATTTTTAAGTATTTCCTATTTTTTACCTCCTTACAATTCAACTCATTTCCACACAATGTGTGCAGAAGATTATTTTGAAATTAATTCCTCCATGCTGACTCTCGCCTTCAATGCTCCCATCAGTTGATCTGTTGCTTGTTAACTCAGCCTCCTATTCCTCTCCTTCACTCATCTCCTTTCCTTTCAGGAATCTCCTATCTCGAATCCCACACCCTAAATACAAAAAAGAATCTGTGTTTTTACTGCAAGACATGCTTAAGCTACTTCTTTGGTGTCTTTGACAAGCATTTTTTTCTGTCATCAGTTCTTTGTATATATAAAATGACTGGAAGAATGGGAAGGGAATGAAAACTCCATGCCAAATACCAAATCTGCTCTTTGATGCAGGATGTACACTGCAGTGCTGTGAAGAGATCACACAGCTTTCAGATAGGCTCAGAGCTCTGCTGACATAAACCAAGTTGCAGGGTCAGGGTATATGATCTTTTTCTGGCTTCTACCACCAACAGTCATGCTGAGCAGAGGTCTTCTACAAAGTCATCCAAATGAGACTATGTCCACACTGAGGAACTTATTGACCTAAATTGAATCTGAACCTAATTATTTTTAACTTTGATAAGTCAAACTTATATTTTATTAAAAACCAAAGAGTTTAAGTCTGGTTTTGACAGACTGTGTGTGCTTTATCTCACACAAAGCACATCTCTGAGGTGTGACAAAACCAAAACTCTCAGGGGTATGAAGCCAAAAATGGCAAAATTATTCACCGGGTACAGAGCCAAAGAGTTGGAAAATTCTCCCAGATGCTTATTTTTGGATGTTTCCTATAACAAGACTGACCAAAGGCTTTAACACCTCAGACTGCTCCATCTGATGGAATATCACTGTCTGGAAAGGAAAATTGCTGCGGCCTGAAACTTATATGGAGTAAACAAATCTTCAGTCTTAGTTTAAAAAGAGGGAGAATATGCACATGTGTTTATGCACAGGCAACAGGCAATTTCACAACTGGAAAGAAAAAAAAAAAAAAGGAGTTTTTACATATGCTCCTGCGTTGGCACCATGCATGTAAATTTCATCTCTTCAACAGCTGATTTAAATTGCAGTGTGAGAGTTTATAGCAGGATTCTGAGCAAGCTGTTCTGCTGTTTTATATATTATTTAGGACTAATTCTTTATCAGGCATAGTAAACAGTGCAAGAAGAAAGAGCAATTCTGATACGATAGTTTCATAGCCTGAGACACAGACATAAAAACAACACACATTGGGAGTGTAGTCATTAGGGGCAGCCTAACATAATGAGCATTGATCTGGTAAATTTAAATCCTAGGTTTTCCCTGACTAATTATGTCAGTTTAAGGAAAGCATTTAGCCTTTTCTCAGATGTATTTCCCAAAGGACAAAGGCAAGGGAGGGAACCCATAGTTGTGTTTCTGGGGTGGAGGAGCAATGAGTTTGTTCGTGCAGCATGAATCAATGGAGTGTTGGTTACCATTCTTTAATAGAGAGTGCCCACAATTCAGCCAGTCACAGCTGTGCCCAGTTGCTTCTCTGCAGCCCTGGGCTTTGGAGACACAGAAATACACAGGTAGAGGTTATTAGCTTTTGGAGAAGAGCATTATTCTGCTACTGTGCTTCCCCAGACAGACCACTGTTTTTTACAGACAAAAAAAAAATCTCAGCCCCATGGCAGGCTGAAGGTGTTGCAGTGGCTGCTGCTTTGGTGCAGAATGCCCAGGCCCTTGTGGAGGAACCATGTGGTCCATGAGGCAGAACATGATTCTTCAGCACAGCAGGGGTTTGCCTGCAGAGAACAAGTAATCTGCAACGGGCTCTGTGTGAGTCCTCCTGAAACTGTGATTCTCAGCAGGGTTGAGGTACCTACTTCAGGATCCACTGCTCAGACTACTCAGCACCAGATCAGCATATACAACCTTACACTGAAAAAATCAGCCAAGAATTTCAGTCTTTCCTTCTAAAACACGAGCAGTTTTATGGCCAGCAACACAATATTGAGAGATTTCATGCAGAAAGGGTCCTTTCTAAGAGCTCCTCTGCCTGTCTCAGGTTGAAGGGATGCTGACTTGCATCTCTTAGACTAGAAGGCGGTGGATTTCTAGGAAAATAGGGTGGGATATCTCTCACTGTCTCTTATTCAGAGGAGGTAGTGTTCATCCCAAAGTGCAGCCTGTGGTCACTGCTAAAAATACTTCTATCTTAGTGGTTGGGACAATCAGGAAATGTGAGAGAAGTGCTGTTTCTCAAACTCTGTCGTTACAACATTTTCTGTAACAGCAGTTGCCCCTAAGGCTTACTGGCTACAACAGGCACTTCTGACCACTTCATCAAAGTGGTCAAGAGTAAAGGCTCTCCTTTCTCAGACAAGCAGCTACACTGAAAGGTTGAAAAGTCACGTTCCCTTTGCATTTTTTCCCTGGCTTAGTCAAGTTTGAACTCTGTGCTTCCAAATAGACCTCTCAGAATCATTTATACTCCTTTGGATCAGATAGAGAATTCTTTAAGCTGAGAGAAAACTGGACCAGAAAATCTTCTATGTATTGTAGAGGATGGCAGGCCACCCAGAAGATGCCAATTGTTTGGCGATGGCAGCATGGCATGTTAAGTGATTATAGATCCACACTGAGAGGAATCTTTTTGCTGTGGAATATAAGGCAGGCTCTGAGATTCCTGGTCCATATAGGGAGATGGAGGTGGAGCAGTGCCTCATCAGAGAGTCTGTATTTGGATTAGGAGAGAGGTGAGTGCTCTGCAAAGCAGACTGGGGCAGTTCTGTGCACACATAGGAGCAAAACTGAGAGAATCTGACGAACTTTAAGTAAAACAGTGATGTTTAAAAACAGTTTAACGTTGTAATGTTTAAACAGTAAAATACTGCCAAGTGTTACAAAGCAGGTAAATCAGAGATTTCTGGGGACGGGGCATGGGCTTTGTTTGTGGGCCCATATTCCACCTAAGTCCTATTTTAAATGCTTTCTTCTTTTATTGACTCATGAAGTGCTAACATGGAATTGATGCATCAGGAGTAGTCATTATGTCTTCAGTCCCAGGCAACACTTGAGTATTGCTGGTAGCTGGCACAATTCAAATAAGCCACTAGGCTGCTCTTATTTAACCCTCATAAGTAATTGAATGCTTGGTGAATTACACTTCTCTCTTGTGCACTGTATGACTTAGATATTGCACAGTTTCCAGTATCAGAGCCTTTATAAATTTACAATTTTAATCATGGACTTGGTGTTCATGATATTGGCAGGTCACTATTTATGCCATACATGGTGTACCCTTCATCTTAGAGCTCTGCCAGACCCTGCACCACCCTGTCTGCATCATCTGGGGGGCACCTCCCTGCAGACTTAAAATCACAGATTTCTCTGAAAGACTGAAATGCATATTTGGAAGCTGAACTGTCAAACACATTTTCTGATGTCTTGATCAGAAATTTATATGGACCCACAGTCAAGAACCAACACCAGCACACAGAGAGAGAGGGGGGCAGTAATGGAGAAGAATGGAAGTTTGAACAGGCAAGGACCTGCAGGAGGATGAGACTTCCCCTGAAGGCTGAGGTGCATCACAGAACCACTTCACTGCTCTGGAGAGTGAACACCTGTCAGATCAGGATTGCTGCTGGAACTGAGTAAGGCAGCTCCATCTGCTCCCTGTATAACAACCTGTGCAGCTGAGGTGACAGTGGGTGACTCTTCCATGAGGTATGGAGGGAGGACCCGTGTGCTCCTAAGAGAGGTGAGTGGCTTACCCTCATACAGCCCACTATTACCCACTGCTGCTGGTTCCTGTGGGTACCAGTCACACAGCCAGGAGCAGCCTGAGGAATATCAAGAAAGATTAGAGCATGGTGATAAGGGACTCTGGACTACAGGAACCCCTTTCATCCATCCCGCTAGGGCTGCATACAATGGCCCAGCGTCTAAGTCCAACAGCTCATTGTCAGTATTGGGACTGGTGCTGCTTAACACCTCTGTCAGTGACATGGACAGTGGGACCGAGTGCACCCTCCGCAGGTGTTCTCATGACACCCAGCCGAGTGGTGTGGTCAACACACTGGAGGGAAGGGACGCTACCCTGAGGGTCCTTGAGAGGCTTGAGAGGTGGCCCTGTGTGAACCGCATGAAGTTTAATGAGGTCAAGTGCGAGGTCCTGTATGTGGGGCAATGCCAAACACCAGTACAGGCTGGGCAAAAAAGGGATTGAAAACAACCCTGAGGAGAAAGGCTTGGATGTGAGCTTGCAGCCCAGAAAGCCAGCCCTGTCCTGGGTTGCATGAAAAGCAGTGTGGGCAGCAGGGAGAGAGAGAAGAGTATCTTCCTTTGCTCTGCTCTCATGAGACCCCACCTGAAGTACTGCATCCAGCTCTGGCGCCCTCAGCACAGGAAACACATGGATTAGTTGGAACGGGTCCAAAGAAGGGCCACAAAAATGAACAGAGGGCTGGAGCACCTCTTCCATGATAACAGACTGATAGAGTTAGGATTGTTCATCCTGGAGAAGAAAAGGCTCTGGGGAGACCTTACAGCAGCCTCCCAACTACCTAAAGTGAGCCTACAATAAAGATGAAGAGGGGCATTTTACAAGGACATGTAGTGATAGGACAAGAGATAACGTCTTTTAACTGAGAGAGTAGGTTTAGACCAGATATTAGAAAGAAACTCTTTTCTGTGAGGGTAGTGAGGCACTGGAACAGGTTGCCCAGAGAAGTTGGGGATGACCCATGCCTGGATGTTCTCAAGGCCAGGTTGGCCTGAGATCTGAGTAATCTTGTCCAGTGGAAGGTGTCCTGTGGCAGGGGGGTTGGAACTAGATGATCTTTAACATCCCTTCCAACCCAAACCATTCTAGAATTCTATGGAAATCTACAGAGGAAAAAAATAAACTAAGGAATCTGTTTAATAAAACTGTATATTCCTGTTTTATAAATTAATTTTTCTATGTAAACTGTGTTGTAAGTGTGTAAAATAGATTTGCAGATTATAAATGTATATACTTGTAGTAAATTTAATGTGCATGTTTTTATATGTTACAAATCTAAACTGCATGCTTTCTATAACAGACAAAACAAAATATCCTCAATGAGTGACCCAAGGGCCTTGGCTTCAACTGCATAGATAATTTAAGTGTGAACATGACACTGGATGTGATAAAAATATTATGTTAGAACATGATCAAAACAATAGGATCTCCTCCTTTAAATGAATGGTCTTTGGCTCTGCTTTGATATTTGTTTTTCATAAATCCCGTTTGCAGTTTATGCAGTAGCAGAATAATATTCCATGACAACAGCCACATCTATTGATATATCTTAATTAAATAATTGGTTCTGAATAAAAGCAACACACCAATACAATATGGATGATTGTTGTTAAACACTTACATATTAGAGGAGACCTGGACAGATCCTCAGCTTGGATGACAGGCAGCATTGGTTAGCTTGTGCTTTACCCTGCTGCTTGCTCACAGCCTTTCTGGCTTGCCTTGGAAGCAGCTAGCTGTGAGAAGCTCAGAAAGAGATCGAGGGAGTGAGCAAACAGCCAAACAGCATAGCTAATCAGGGGTGCCTTGAGCTTGCTGTCTGGCCCCATTTGTCTAGTAGCCTAGACATAACCTAACTAGCCATGCAACTCATCCAGCCTATTCATGTTCTGAGAAAGAACCCGAAATGAAAATGAGAGGAAGAAGTGCAAGGTCCATAGCCCTTTTTTTTTTTCCTCTCCTAGCAGTTTTAAAAGAAACAGAGTTAAAAGGATCCTTCTGCCTGAAAATGTGTATACCTAGGGCAGAGCCTGAGCATAATTTCCTTAGCTTCATTTTTGCAGTTGAATAAAAATAAACCAAAACCAAATAAACCCTATGTCCTGTGGGTAAGCATCCTTGTGCAGCATCTTACTGTGCAATGAGGTGTGTGTACATGACTTTATATGAAAGTATTGCAAAGTTTTAGATATGTTTCAAGACAGAAAATAAACCAGAATCTTACCTTCCTAATAATATATGCTTAGACACCTCAAGCAACTATATTTAAGGAGTGCAATGGTCTGGCCAGATCTGAAAACTGGCCCAGTATTCTCCCTTCTCCTATAATGAATCTTCATCCCATGCCCTTAAACTTGAATGCACCAATAATGTGCCCTTTCTTACTACACGCTGCTCTGCCTGGAGAAGATTTGAGTCTCCATTGGACTCGGCCCTCTGAGCCTTTGAACTTGGCCCTTTGTGAAGAATAGCCCAGTATGGGTTATTCACCACATCTGACTTCAGGGCCAGTAATTATGACCAACTGAAGTGCAGTGGGAAGGTTGTTAACCACTAGAGAACAAATTGCTACAATCCCGCAACTTATCTTTGTTATGTTTTTCAACTTTTATGTGTCTAGATTAAGGTCAACTTTTGCAGACAGATCCTCTTATCATGTGCATAGAAACTGCTTTCATTTCTTAAGCTTGATGCCATTGATTTCACCCTTAAATGTCATTCAGTGTTTTCCATTCATGTTTTTAAACATTTCAACACTGATCAACTCAGGGGCCAAGTAAGTAAGTAAGCAATGGTTTGAACATATGGGAAAACCTGATCCTTGCTGCCAAGGAGTTAAAGTATTAAAGTGCATAAGCCATTTCCTGTAACAGTTGTCAGGCTAATTGTCAGTAAATTACTTAGTCCATGCATTTATTATTCAGATATAAACCCACAGACTCGGCATGAAAATGGCATTATACTGCTGTAATCACAGACTAATCTTTTACAACTACGGCCCTACACCCCCAAACTGCATCACTAACAAAACAGCAGCTTTTGAGAAAGTTAATTCACACCATATTGCACCATCCAGTGATGAGGGTAATATTAACAGGCACTATTGCTGCACACCTCCATGTAATTCCATAAAAATCAGAATAATCTTTAGTAAACAGTGATTCAATGGTAAAGATTGAATTTAAAACATTGAATGAAATTCAATACAAAGAAAGTCACTATCATCTTCAT
Organism: Chamaea fasciata; assembly: GCF_029207755.1. Classification (NCBI taxonomy): domain Eukaryota; kingdom Metazoa; phylum Chordata; class Aves; order Passeriformes; family Sylviidae; genus Chamaea; species Chamaea fasciata. Next base: position 98,525,931 of record NW_027094087.1, on the reverse strand, counting down.
TGTGAATGTTTTCTATACTTGAAGATAACACACTTCTGTAGTTCTTGTGACCAACTCCCCTGTTCTGTACCCAGTGCATGACAGCCAGCCTAATACCTAAAGTACTTGGCATAAGGGACATAGCAGTGCCTATAGATAATGGTATTTTTTCTCTCTGTTAATTTCTAGATTGCATTTAGATTTTTAGTGGTGGCAGAAGATGAAAGTGTTAAAAAGTTGAAATAACTAGGTAACCTCTGAAGATCAACACCTGCTCTGAATGTTAAATTCAAGTTGACGTTCCATTAGCCCCACATCTCTTGTTGTGATTCAGTTTTAGATTGATACCTTGTATCCTGGCATTACATGCAGTGCTCTTAAGCCTGAGCTGAATGTACACTAAGCTAAGATTCCACTTCACCATCCCTGATTTCTAGCAATGAGAAAGAACATTCTTGGCTAGTTTCATTACAGAGGTGCCCTACACTGGTGTTTCTGGCTTTTTATTTAACTTTGAAAGCAAAATGAGCACTGGAGAAAGTAAAAGACATTGCTTCTCTTGTGTTTTACCATTAAAATATAGAAAATTATTATTAATAAATAAAAATGCATTGTGAAAGCCTCAGTTTTTATTATATTTTAGAAACCATGCTCAAGTGATGTTATAATTGAAGAAGAAACTGCAAATCAACTGATAGGACCATGAGCATACACTGGTTGTCAACAGAAGGACTCTCAGGGACTTCAGTTAGTACGAGATTGCAGTCTTCATATTTACATTTAAAAGTATTCCCCTCTGTGTCCTTACACAAATTATTAGCCTATTCAAATTCAATGAGAGATAAGTGGAAGATGAAAAAGTATGCATTAAATATCTGACAGACAGTGATTAAAGAAGGGCAGTTTTGAGAGCTGTCACTCTGGTACTTTCTTCTGGCTTTTCATCAGGGGATATCCCCTCTTAGTGTCTGGACATTTTGTATTCAACCACTTGAAATCAATAAGAAAAATATGTTTCTCTGCATTCGAATGATTGTATAAGATAGAATAATACAAAAGAGAAAGTACCTTTCATTGTATGGTACTACTGGAAAAAAAAATAAAACAAGCTCAAAACCAAAAAAAAAAAAAAAAAAAAAAAAAAAAAAAAAAACCCAAAAAAAAAAAAACAAAAAACAACACCACCCACAAAAAAACCACAATCAAAACCCCCTGTTTTTGATGTCCAAATGTTTAAGTATTCACCTGTTGCTCTCCCACTATCTTCCTGAATTTTTTAATTTGCAAGAACAAGATAGGAAAAAGCAGTCACTAATGAAGAAATACTTTATCTGGATAAAACACCTTGTTCCAGTAAGTAGCATTTTTCTCTCTCTTTAGAGTGCACAGCCTTTATTTCAAAAATTAATCTAATAGCTGCTGTTTTCCAGTAATTCAAACTAGTCATAAAAGTATATTTAATTATTGTATAATCAGTGGCATAAGATAAATGTGTTCCACTCAGTTGCATTTCCATGAAATCAGACTTTTCTGACACTTTAAAATGCCTGTAGTGGACTCAGAAAAAGCTGTGTAACAGGTCTAAAGCAGAAAAAGGTAGACAAATTCTTGAGTAGAATCAGAGAATCACAGAATGAACTGAGTTGGAAGAGACCATCAGGATCATCAAGCCCAACTCCTGGCTCTGCAGAGGGGCCACAAGAATCCCACCATGTGCCTGAGAGCATTGTTGAAATGCTTCTTGAACTCTCTCAGGCTTGGTATTGTGACCACTTCTCAGGGAAGCCTTTTCCTGTGCACAACCACCCTCTGGGTGTAAAACCTTTTTCTAATATTGAACTTAAACCACTCCTGACACAGCTTCAGTCCATTCCCCAGGTCCTGTCACTGGTCACCAGAGACAAAAGATCAGTGCCTGCCCTTCCACTTCCCTCATGAGGATGTTGAAGACCACAAAGAGGTCTTCCCTCAGTCTCCTCCAGGCTGGACAGGCCAAGTGACCTCAGCCACTCCTCAAACATCTGCCCCTCAAGACCCTATGAGGAGAGGCTGAATAGTGGCACAAATATCTTGATTCACAATGTTTTTTCTGAAACATAGTAAGCAAATATTATCCCCAGACTAAAATCAAAGCCCTAGTTTAAACCATTGCTTCACTAGCCTCTTTTCTGATAAAAAGTTCTTTCCTTAAAACATGAAAAATTTTATGAGTCAGGTACTCATTCAGCATTTCATGCATTCTTCCATTTATACAATTTAGAATATCAGTATTGTAAAATAGGCCTTACCCCGAAAACTATTTTAAACATATCTATAAATGTTAAAAACCAGAAAAATCTATTATGGACACAGTAAAGACTCTGTAAAAAAATAGTCTCTATCATACTAACTTCAAGCAAAATAAATTTAGTTTGACTCCTTTGCAGCTGTCCTTATTCTTTAAAAGGAAGTATGCAATATAGAAAATAAGCATTTTAAAATTTTTTAAACATTAACGAGACTTGGGTAACTAAAATATGGATGTTGACTAAAAAATAGGGTTATTAGCTGACAAGGTTTTGACCTTGGTGATGTGAAGTTCAAAACTGCCTGACTTAACTCTCTAGTTCTAAACTCTGAGGTCCAAAATGCCATTCAAATGTACATAGCAAAGAACAAGAAGAACTTTCAGGCCCCTCACCAGAAGACTGGTAGCTCTGGGAGATCTCACAGACACAAAATAATGAGAAAGCATTGAGGATCTATTTATCAGTTCAAAGTGCCACAAAGTACCATCCTGCTCTGGAGTGTGACTTAATAAAAAAATCAAAACTCAAAATACGGCAGATGCTTTCCCAGTAAGGTCTCATATGTGTCAAGAGGCAGCAACTTCACTTTGGGAATGCTAACAAAATACAGGACTCAGAGAGGAGAAGTGCCTGTCAAACATCTCAGCGTGCACCACACAATACCTGCTCTACACACTTCAGTGTTGTGGGGAACAAAGGCCCGAACCTGGCCCCTATGTTTTTCATGAAATGGTTGTAGACACATACTGGGGAACAACAGAGAGCTTCCTCTAAGTCATGCACGCACATGGGACTGTTGCTATTACTGGTTTTTGTCTGAGATACAAAAGATGAAGATTTTTTAGTGTGCATTCCCCCCCCCCCTCCCATTTAAAGAGCAGGAAAATGTTCCTAAGGATTGTTATCGTGCTCAATTCAGGCAATTTTTGCTTCCATTTACCTTCTCTAAAATCTCACTGATACTCATGCAAACACACAAAATGAATGTGAGAGACTAGTGCAGTATTGCTTACTATAAACTGATGTGGACACCAGTTTAAGAACTCAATAAGCACTTTGAAAAATACTCTGAAATTAAGACTTCAGACTTCACTGACTCGGTTTTCTTAACTTGTCAGCTTTCCAACCCTTGGATCTGAAATCCATACTGGTTTTCTCCTTGCTCAGGCATAGGAAGCAGTCAAAAAAAAAGGCACTTTGTTGTAAATCATGTAATTTGCACATGTGGAACAGAGAGAAGAAACTGATCTTTGATCTAAATTTAATTAAACACTTTTCTCATTGACATGTGAGCTTCTTCACTCCTTACAGTTCATTCACTGGCTAAGAAATTATTATTTTTTCCAGCCATTATCAACTTTCGCAGCACTTCTAAAAAGGCTTAATATAGGAAAAAATGCATTTCAGTGGCCAAAGCTAATAGATATGAGTTGCAAATATATGCTGCCATGAGATTTAAGGGAGAAAGCATTCTATCAGTTTTCAAAGTAAAACCATATCCTGAGCTTTAAATTGGCATAGAGGAGATGATTTTGGTGGAATTATAGGACTCTCTCAAAATGCTAAATATTGGCAATGAACACTTGTCTCCCAACTCCTTTCATAGAAAGTCACAAGATATTCTCTGCTCTCTTCTATAGGGATTTACAGGACTGCAGCAAGCAAAACTTGCTTTGAGTATTAATGGTTGTGAAAGAAGCTTCCAGTACACAGTCTTCTTTGTGCTGGGATGGTGGTGATGATGTTCCACAATTCAGTCCAAATTTTGGAAGAAAAGGGGGCTTTCATGGAAGTGCCAAACAGAATACAGTTTCTATATTTTATAGGGATCCTGAGACGTTGGTTCTTATCATTCATTCAGCATTTGCAGGATAAAATCTTCTGTGAATATTTCTTGAGTTCCCCCTACCTTGGGGAAGAAGCTTTTACTTTCTTCAAGTTGAAAGAAAATACAGAGTTTTTTCTTCAGACACTGCTGTAGGGAAGACAGTATCTCAGCATGGAAGTTTTAATGATATTGTCTTTGCGTCTTAAAAATTTCAGGAACAGGTAATCTCATTTGGTTTTAGTCTGAAGCCCATAATCCTATTCACTCCATTAAATTAGTAAGGTCTTCATAAGCCTTTTCTGACAGCTGAATATTACTGTTACATCAAAAGAAGGTTTTCAAGTTCTGGACCCTTATTATCTGGGCTCCTACACTGCTCTGTCTCCTAGTCCACCCCATGGATCAGCTGTTTTCCATGGCACTGTAACACTGGAAAAGTGAAGTTATTGAAAACATAAACTAAACCCAGAGGTTAAAAACCCCTCAAAACCGATAATTTTTCCCAAACTTTATCAATTAATTTATTAGAAGTCTTAGAAAACTTACCTTTAAAATTTGGTCTGATTCTAGCATCATATCCCGATGTCCTTCCCATCAATTTGTCCAAAAAATCTGAAGGAGACAGGGTCTGTGAGGGGGATTTTCCAGATCTTGAATCATGTTCTTTACAGAAAGTCGTCCTAAATAAATTATTAGCCACCATTAGCTAATATTTAGCTTGCATTGTATTCAAGTCATGGAGAAAATACATCACTAAATAAAATTGTCTCAACTCAGTGAAGGTAGAAATTAGTATTTTTAAAGAGCAACATACTCTTCCTTTCACCTGAAAACTTTATTCTAGAAATAAAAGTGAGTTTCAAGTATTATGCATGAACACAATTTTCTATTCAGAAAAAAACTTAGCTTTAAAAAATTTTTACAGCTTTAATACTTTAGTAGATTCCATTTACTCTTCACCTTAACATGTAAATCCATCTTAGAGTGATTTTGAATCCTATTTTATATCATTTTTTTAATTGCATGGATGCTGTTAAATGTTATGTTAACACTGGTTTAAGGCGGTGTTAAACTTCCAAACAACAGCCAGCAACACTTAGCAAGCAACACTGAAAAACACCAGATTTGATAATGTTGGGAAAGATATGGATGGAAAAAAAATTAAAATTGTTTTTTACAGATGCTACCCAAAAAAGATTCAAATCAGGCTAGTGAGTGTCTGGGTTCTTTCCCAATATGACAAAAAGGGTTCTGGAGTCAGTCACAACTGGTCTTACAGGGGTTTTACCCCCACTCCACGGGCACTGAAAAATAAAATTTAGTGTCACCAGGTGGTATTCATATGCAAGTTCTTTGAACACGCCTGTTTCAAGGATTGAAGAGAAAACTTTTGATACCATATCATGTGTGTGAAATGCTATGTACATAGCACATTACCTATTGCAAGCACATAGTATATTGCAGAGAAAAACAGTTTAGGAGTTCCCCATGGTTATTCCCCAGGGCAAAAGAAACTAGAATGAAAATGGTAATATTTGGTGTGTAAAGGAACAGATTTAATAATAAAACATCATCTTAGGTCTTAAATAACCAATTTCATTGTGTCTGTTTCCATTTTATCTTAGAGCTAAATTAAAAGTAATTCTGGCTTCTTAGCCACTCTCTGTTTAAATATTTGCCCAAAGAGAAACCCTCAGTTTCAGGAGCGTTTCATGAGGTATATTCATGCATCTACATGCAAGTATAAAAAAATCAGATATACATGTGATCATCTGAAATAAGAAGCAAATATCAAATCCTTTCTCTTGCTACGAAAGAGAAACAATTCACCAGAATTGTTAAAGGGCAAGGTGGTAGTAAATTCTCGTGGTGTGATTCCACACATTTTTTCAGGTTCCATTAATAGGAGGCGGTTGCTTCCTTTTGCTTTTGTCAATGACAGGGTACCATTACAAATATTTTTAATATTTAATAGACAGCAGATGATATATATCTTGAAATAATTCAGTTAAGAAAATAAAAACTGAAAAATTAAGATAGTACACTTGTTCATATACAAATTACTTTTGTTTTCATTCAGAGCCCACTAGTTATGAGTCGTGTTGTGAACCCAGGCTCACAAATATAAACACTGTTTCACTCTGACACTATATGTATACCTCATTACTTTTAGATACATCTGTACATGCAGATACACAGCAACATACAATTCAATAATGAATCTCATCTAAAATGCTATTCTTGTTAAAAAGACTGACCTGTTTGCTCAGTACCAAAAAAAGTCAATAGCTGAAGCAAAAGCTCATGAACAGTTAAAAAAATCAGAAACATTGGGACTTTAAGTGAACACAATATTAGTCTGATCCAGGGTTTTCCCAAAATCAGAGGGCTGGTTCTCTATTTTCAAATAACTACATCCCTGACAAAACTGGTACAATCATTTCCAAAGATTGAAGAGGAGGGAACCAAAGCAACTTCCTAAACAAGCTCTGCCAGGAGCAGAGAATTTACACTTGGGAAGAAAAGCCGAAGAAAATGTTCTTAGCTGTACTGATATACAGTGAAAAAACCCCACATCTTTGCATCAGAAAATGGAAAATAGATCACCCAAACTTGAGATTATTATTTTTTGTGTTTGTTACCAAGCAACGAGTCTCTGAGTGTAAAAGGGATGGTCTATATAGCATGAACACAAAACACTCTCAAATACAGCAAACAAACTAGGTTATTGTGACGTAGTGTCTTTATAGTTATGATTCTCACGACGTTTTCACAAATATTATTACAGAGTGGTATCACCTACCTGAAGTGGTTTGTCTCTAAGAAAAATGCAAACAAGGTTGTCAATATTTTCACTAGCTGCCGGTTCATTCCTCCTGCTTTCTGTGATGATTTGGAAATATCCCAGAAATTATTCCAGAGAGATGCACGGAAAAAGTAAGCTGCTGCTGCCTAGATTTCCAAATTCAGCAATAATTTATTTTTCTTGACAATCAGGAAGAGAAGGTCTGGATCTCTACAAAGTGGGGGTAAAAGAGGAGTGCCAGTCCTTGGAATCATGGTCAGGTCAAGCCTAGGCTCATCTCCAGCAGTCAGCACAAAAGAGGTAAGGCATCAGACACAGTTGTTCCCCCGACTTGCTTTTGGCGATGGAGAAAGAAAAAAAAAAATAACTAGCAAAAAGAAGAAAAGAAATGGAAAGAAAGGGGGGGGGGGGGGGGAGGAGGAAAAGAAAAGAGGAGAAAACCCAACTATGCGAGGAGCATCAGGCAAAAGAGAACAGCGCTGAGAGCGGTTCTGTTGTCGATATGTTTTATTCCCCTTTCGCTGGAAATTAGTATTTATGAACGGTGGTGGGGCTACTGGGTGTCTCTGCTTTTCCCCTCTTTGGGTAGGGAAGCATCGGCGTTGCCGCGGAGGGCGGGAGAGTGTGAGGGAGGGGTGGGCTGTGGGGACGGAGGTTGCGGGGCCGCGGGGAACCCCAGCGCTGTGCTGGAATGGGGCGGGCGGGATCGCACGGATTCAGCGCTCGGACAGCTCCGCGCCCGCGCTGCGCATGCGGGGGCTGCGGGGGGGCGCGGGGGCGCCCGGGGCGTGTGCGGGGTGCGGAGTGCAGGATTCGGGGTGCGGGATTCGGGGTGCCGAGTGCGGGTGCGGGGTGCGGTTCGGGGTGCAGGGTGCGGGGTTCGGGGTGCGGTGCGGGGTGCTGTGTGCGGGGGGCGGGCGCGGTGTCGGGGGTGCCGCGGGCGGAGTTTGCGGGGGGCGGGCGGGGACCTGCGGGCCGTGGGTGTCTGCGAGCGGGGGGTATCTATGAGCGGCGTGTTGCCTGCGGGGCGCTCCGGGGTGCTGCTGTGTGAGCGGGGGCTGCGATGGGTGTGTGTGTGTGTGTGTGTGTGTGTGTGTGTGTGTGTGTGGCGGGGGTGTCAGCGCGCTGTGTTTGTCACGCGTGGGGCTGCGGAGTGTCGCTGTCAGCGGGGCGCGGGTGCCAGTGCGCGCTCCCGCCGCTGGGGGCGCTGGCGCGCCGCGGGCACGGCCCTGCCCGGGCGGGAGCGGCGGCGTCTCGCTCCGCGCGTGTCCGCGGGAACGGCGCGGAACCGCGGGGAACTGCGCCCCTTCCCTCCGCCCTGCTCAGCCACCCACCCCGGAAAGAGGCGGCTGAGACCGAACCTCATCACCGCGTGTGAATGTGGGAAGTGCGGGTGTCGAGAGGAAGGTGCCGGGTTCTTGTCGGTGGTGCCAACCGCTAGGAGGGGACGCAGCAGGCAGAAGCTGATGCACAAGTTCCACCTGAACATGAAGAACTTTACTTTCAACAGTGTTAATGGAAAACAATTCCTGCAAAGAAGTTGGGATTTTTATCCATCCTGCACTGCCAAAATAAAAGAACTATTGTTCTTTCTTCAGTTTTAGGTTCATCTGTATTTTTGAAGTCCAGCCGTATTCTCCTGCCACAGGACCAGTCCACCTGAACACTGCTTCACTTCCACAAGAGTATTTGCACATGCACACATTTTTCATATCTCCAAGTAAAAAACCTACAGCTTCATGACAACTACTGTTACCATGTGTCTAGTCATCTTAAAAAAAAAAAAAAATGTTTCTGGAAAAGTGTTGTTCTGTTCACACGTTAGCAAGAGATCAAAGCCACATACTTTCATTATGTTCATTAAATGAAACTCAGTTGTTGCATTTTGTTTATTTTAGTTTAATAAGGTAGGATGTATCTGAAAAAATAGAAATGAAATAAAATATATTAAATAAAAAAAATATAGGAAGTCATAGAAAGGTTGTGGTTGGAAGGGACTTTAGATATCTAGTTCCAACCCCTCTGCCATGGCCATGGACACCTTCCAGCAGACCAGGTTTCTCAAAGCTCCACCCAGCCTGACCTAGAGCACATCCAGGAATGGGATGTCCACAACCTCTGTGGGCAACATTTTGCAGTACCTCACCACTCCCATAGTAAAGAATTTCTTCCTACTATCTAGTCTAAACCTTCCCTCTTTCAGTTTAACGTCTATCACTACATGTCCTTGTAAAATGTCCCTCTCCAGCTCTCTTGTAAGCTCCCTTTAGGGACTGGAAGGTGCTAAAAGATCTCCCTGGAGCTTTCTCTTCTCCAGGCTGAACAATCCCAACTCCCTCATAGGATCCCTCTGATCATCTTCATGGCGTCCTCTGGACTTGCCCCAGCAGGTCATTGTCCTTCTTGTTCAGGATGACTCCCTGAATGTGTACACAGCACTCCAGGAGGGGCCTTACAAAGCAGAGGGGCAGAATCACCTCCCTCGATCTGCTGGTCATGCTGCTTTTGGTACAGTAGAGGATGTGTTAGGATTTCTGGGCTGCAAACACACATTGCCAACTCATGTCCAGCTTCCTGTCACCAGCACCACTAAGTCCTTTCCCCAAGGGCTGCTCTCTATCCGTCCTCTGCTCAGCCAAGATTTGTGCTTGGGGTTGCCCCAGTCCAGTGCAGGACCTTATTCTTGGTCTTGTTGGACTTCACAAAGTTCATAAGGCCCACCTCTCAAGCTTCTCATGAACCTTCTGGATGGTATCCCTTCCCTCCAGCCTGTCCACCACACCACACAGCTGAGTGTCATCCTTAGGCTCTTAGAAGATTTTCTCCATCCCAACATCCATGTTGATGTCAAAGATGTTAAAATCAACTGTATTAGTGATCCTTGGGCACAAATGCTAGATAATGCAATGTTTTATGCACAAAAGTTTGAAGTTACTGAAAGGGCAGCCCAAAGTTGCAAATGTAAACTAAATTCCTTATTGCCTTAGCTTCTGAATCTGTGTCAGTGACAGAAATTAAGGTCCAGTAGAAGGAAGGACACTGTATTTGCTTTTATTAAAACTCTGAAAGTATGTCATTAGACCCTGAGCACTGATGCTGAATCACTGCACTGTAACATCACCTAACTCCTTCAAAAAGACAGGTCTTTCTACGGTCATATTAAAGAAGAGAGGTTATGTCTCTTACTGCAGTGTCTTATTCTGAGAAATAAAGCTCCCAAAGCTGCATCTGGAAATAATGGAATACTGTTGAGTCAACAAAGAAGTGCATTTCAAAGTTTGTGCCTGTTCCCATCTAGATAGGAACCCAGTAATAGTGCTGTATATTTTTACCTAAAGTTGAGATAAATGGGAAAATTGGAATGCATTATTTCTATCAGCTGCAGGAAAAATCTATGTCTCTTTAACCTACACTGCCACCTGCTTAAAAGTGTGGGGAATCTCAGAACTGCTCACAGAGTTCATAATGCAGAAGTCACTGAATACAGCAGATATGTTTCCAATGAATCTGTTAATATGGATTTTGTGACATAACATGCTTTTAAAGACATATAAATGTTCATTACCCTTCTTGGTAACTGCAAGTAACTGAACATTTTCTTAAGTTTTCTAAGTGGAGAAAACCTACTTAAAATTCTGCTTTCCAGGATTTAGCTGCTACTGGCCATTTTCTGCATTTCATGGCTTATTTGAAATGCTAAATAACTACATCTCTAAGCTAAATAAAAATTGCAGGAAGTTCTTCAAAGCATACTTCCCTTAATTGATGTGAGCTTTTTAAAAACATGGTGAGAGATGTCATGATGAAAATTTAAAGTGCCTTCTTCCACCATTCCTTACACCTCCAAATGTCTAGACTTTAGTGAGATGTTACTCAGCATGGTGGTTACATGGAAGTGCCAAGGAAAACTTAATTATTAAGGATTGAAAATAGTGTGTTATTGATGCTTATTTAACTAACAGCAACAGTCATTCAAATAGTTCTCTGCTTGAAATTCTGGGGGCTCAAAGCAAATGTTTTCTCTAATCAAAGGGTTCCAGGTCAAGCTCCCATGTACACTGGGGGTAAAGGGGATCACATTTCAGTGCATCATCACTTTCTCATGAATTAACACATGCATGAAGAACTTCTTACTTTCAGCTACTCTTGCAACACTCCTCATCCTCCTCTCATAAAAAAAGAAAAAGTTGTTTATAGTTGTTTTGAGTACTGCATTCACAATTAAATAGTGTTTATTAAACGTACACCCAATGGCAGTGGGTGATTCAGAGCTCTGCAGGGCAAGGGAACCATCTGGGAGCACAGCTGCCTGTATGTACATGGCATTTTCTGGTGTTCCCCTCCTGTGCCAGAGCCACAGATATGAGGAGCAGTGCCACTGATGTGCAGCAGGTTCTGGATGAGCTGTGTATGTTCAATTGCACAGATGTTATTCTTTTCAGTGTCACTCATTTGTTATCTCCCACAACACATTTCTGACAGCAGAAGTGTTGCAAATGAATAGGAGTCAAAGACTCCCACCTGGGATTGGAGGGGAGCCTTGTAAAATGGCACAGGGATGTGCACAAAGACAAGATGGAAATGTTTTCAGGTGAAAAGGCTAAATAACACATCCCTATGGTTTCCCAGGCATATACAGAAGCTTAATAATCATGCCAAATATGGCATATTATTTCAAGTATGAGATAATTCAGTCCTATTCCACCTGAGTTTCTTAAGCACTAACTTACTGGGCAGAAAATAGGACAGAATTACCCTGTTTCCGTGTAAATGGTTTTATAACGGTTAGGTGATGGAACATGATTTATGTTTGTTTGCACTGTTTATGCATTTCTGAAAACCAAAGAAATGGAAGAAATAAGGTCATACCTCTTTCTCCAATTATGATAAATAAGGGATCTAGACACATGCTCCTGAGAGAACAAGATCCATCACTTCAAATATGCAATTAGTGTCTATAAGAAGAGAAAATTCAATATAACTTTCAAAATGGTATGTCAAGTTATCATACTTGTTGGATGTTGGTTAACAATGACAAGTGTATTTCAATATAGTGCCAAATATAAATGAATCAAGAGTACAGTCTATGTAAAATGTCCAATTACAGTGAAGGCGAAAAAGGCCAAAACAAAAACCTGAAAGTAATCTAATGTGGCTGCATGTTGAGCTAAGGAGAAGAAACCAACTGGCCTGGATTTTGAACCAGATATAACTGTGTATGAACCATAACAAACTGTAAAGGATCAAACAATGTAATTAAATCCTGTTTCTTTTTGATTTTAGAAACTCTGTTAATAAGAAGTCTCTTTCAGTGAATGATAGTGATAGCCTTAGCTCTCAGGAAAAGGCAATAGCTAGATTTTCAGCTGTCCAATATGAAAACAAATGTTTTATTTACAACATTTTTGTACCTAGTATTAACAGATATAACAATACATTTGTCAGTATGGCTCCATTTCGTATAGGTGCAAAATATTTTCATATCCTTCCCTCTTTTCTTTTTTTTCTTTTTTTTTTTTTGTTTTATTTGGAGGTTTTTTTTTTTTGTTTATTACTTGCTTTACTATCTCTAAATTCAAAAAAACTCCCATGTAGAAATTCCTTATTGTTCTATATTATGCAGTTTTTCCTTTCAAATAGTAACAAAAAGAGCTGAAAAGAGACCATAATAAATTTACTTTTAATGGAATTAAGTATTTTAAATATACTACATCTATTGAGTTTACTTCCTGTAGCTGAATTTTGTTTTCTGAAATCTTGAATATATATTATATATTACATAAGTAACAATTTATAATATGTGCATGTATTTATCTTTGTATTATAAAGTACCTTCTAATGTCAATTCCTGGTGTATTTTTTACACCACAAATGTAATAAATAAAGAATGAACTAAATCTCATTTGAAAATTTGTTTCCTCCTTTGAAGGTCTGGTAATTTTACAGTGTAGAATTATGTAGGAAACTACATCAATTTCACCAGCTGGTTCAAGTAGGCCCAGCTACTGAGTTTTAGCATTATTAGATTCTTGATTTGTGTGATTTATAACACTTTACTCCTCATGTGGTACCAATGGTACCATTACAGAACAGGGGAATATTTCATAAAAATAAAGTAAAAATATCTGGCATTTGGAATTTGATAGCACTGGAAATAAGAAGAAAATATGAATAAAATGTTACTTATGTTTCAATCTGACTGTAGGAGAAGACAGGAAGGTTAAAATGAGCAACTCATTCGGTCCTTGACCTTCAGCCCCAATATGTGATTCATATTGGGAGGGGCTGTCAGATATTCAAACGAGAAAAAACAGTAGTCAGAAACAGCACAAAATTGTCTTATTTCCCCTTTCATATTTCCTCCTGGAGATTTAGATATGAATTGAATAATTCCTAGCACTTTGTGTCATTTATGACTTAAATTCCTTAAGACAACATGTACTATATATTGTATTTGGAGAAAGTATCCAAAGAGGACCCTTTCACCTAAGGCAATCTAGTCATGACGAGAAAATCTGTCTTAACATTAAACTGGTGTCTTGTTTCTTTAAACCTTCTCTTCTGAAATCAGAACTTCCTTACTTGGAAATACTGGTTGGCTTAGAGGAAGGGATTCCAGTAGTCAGAAGTCATTTCAGGAGAGCATTCCTCCCTCTCTGCCCTGTGATGCTTCAGTTCATGATAGCCAGGAGGCAAAGAAAGTGGCATGAATTGACAAGGTAATATCCATTACCTACTTTGGTGTAGGGTCCAGGGACAAGGAAAACAGAAAATAACCTTGTTTGCTTCTGCACACTTACATCCAAAATATAGGTAAATGAGTTGTGATATAAATTCTTGTTCCTCTGAATGAGTCTGGGCTTTATATCACCACCCTTAGATCATCATTGCTTCAGGAAAACAGACTAAGACTCTTGTTTTGATCTCACTTGAATGGAAACATCAGTTACAATTTCTACAAAACACATCAAGTACAAATTGTGATCGCCATGTGGGCCCATTCAAAAGGAAAATCAATGATGTGAACTAAGTTATGTTTATATTTACTGTATATGAACCTGTATACAACTTTATTGTAAATATATGCTATTACCCACCTCCTTTGTTTACTTTCTTTGAAGTAGCTACAGCTATGAGAGACATTATTTTCACAGAAAATCAACATGCCATTCATTTCTTCGAATTTAGTAGCGAAAATTAAATGTCTGACCAACATTCACTCATCTTTAGTATTTCAATTGTTTTATGTTCTGACAGAAACAGCAGCAAAAAGAAACTATACAAGAGTTTTAGCTTGTAGGTCTGATAGGTTGCCTAACAAAGAGCTCTGTTATGTTGAGATTATTTATCTGGTGAACACTTTCTTCCTATATATGTGTATAAATACATGAAAATTCCATCACCCTTCTCAATTTCATTTGCAGTAATTATTTTGTGCCAACTGTTATATATTAACCTGATGGATAAAAATATCTTAATTCTACTGTAGATTAGATACTTCAGCAGACAGCAGAATTGTACAGTAACAATGACTAATGCTATGCATAGTAATCAGTTTAATCATGTCTTCCCTTAATGCTTGCAAGCTAAATTTGCTTCTGTTCTCATGGTATTATTTTGTAAATTTTGGTCTTTGATATTTAATCAAGTATGCATTCTTCCTGGCTTGCAACAAAACAATTTTTTTACCCCATTTAATGCTTATCAAGCTTACTCAAAATAACATTTTTAAATAGATTTTTACAATATAGTATCTGATCTAGCCATAAGGATGCTGTGATCTTAAGTGGTATAATCATGTATGCAGACCGAATAAAAATCTGTAAAGCTTAATTCATTTATAAATGGATTACAAGAGTTCCTTAAAATTGATCTTTTAATTTTACATGCCTGCTGAAGAACATGATGAAAATAATCATGATACAAAGCATAGATGTTTTAGATAATTATGTGTCCTGCTTGTGCTAGTTCTACCTTGTCAGGATTAGCTACTCTCTAGCAACTCCAAAATGTAGACACATACTCACATTCAGTACTGCTAACATATGTAAAAACCCAACATAATAGAAACAGGAAAATATTTCATCCCAGGTGATATTTGGGACACTTACCTGTGGCATAAGAACTACTATAGCATGGAGTATGCAATAAGGTATCAGCATCACCAAACAAATACTGATGTGTGCTCTGAAAGCTTCGTTTTGTGATTTTCCATTCCACAGAAGTGTCTTATTTCTGTTTTTCTCCCTAGTGTTTACTAGAGAGGAGTATCAAGAGCAAATGTGTGAATGTGTGGGTGTATAAATTCTTTGCCCATATCTTTTCAGTGGTTCTACTTGCTAGGAGGGAAAGTGTAATTTCTGCCTCAGCTGACAATCTCTTTGGCTTCTGTGGTGCAGCATAGAGAGGGAGGAATTTCAAGTTCTGCATTCCAGTGACTCAGTGCTAGCTCTGCAGCTGCCTGGTAGCAGGCAGAATTTGGGTATTCCTGTGATTAGGAGTCTGTTGAACTTCAAAAGCAGAGAAAAGACCTAGCAATGTATTGACTCCAGCCTCACAGGCTGCATATTTTTGGTATGCATATTCATAATCTTGATGAATAGAGATATCTGCAAGGTACTGTGTAAGTCATTAGCAATATTAGAGATATGATTAGAACATGTGTTTGCTTATACCAATAAGGCATGCAGTGGAGGGGTCAGGTTCTTGGGACCTAGAGGATCAAAAATTCTGCTGAAGTGTGTCTCAGTCCCCTGTAAGGTTGTCTGAGATCCAAAGAAGAACAGTGTTGCTGAGAGGCATGATTTATTTGTAAATATATTGAGCAACATTAGCATGCTAGGTCATTTTATATAAAAGACTTTCTTTCATTCTTTCTAGCATATACTGAATAATACATATCACTAGAAAAACTGCATAAACCGGTATTAAAAACATGGTGAAGAAAATAGTTTTATTCAAGAATTTATTTATACAATCATATAGTTAAAGGCTATAGCATAATACATTGTTCATTATGGGGAAAAATGAAAATTGCCCATACATTTCCTGAAAGGCTTAACAATGCAGGTCTATATTCTCTCACCTTGCTTTTTATATGAAATTTATGTTATTCCAATGGTTTAAATTATTTTCTCACATCTGGTGATATTCAGTGACAAAACCAGTACTAAGTAACAAAGAGCTACAATAAAAGAAGATTTTTTTTACAAAACTTATATACTAGCACTTTCTTTTCTCTTTGGAAAGTAATTAAAAAACAAGCTTCTATTAAACGTTTTACCTATATTAATCCTACTGCCCTGGCAGGAATTAATGCTTGTTAACCCACTGCATTGAGCAGTGGCCTATAGAACTGTTGTAATAAGATTTTATGAAGAGTTACCAATTTAAAATTTCATTCCTTCCCAGTGCATGTACTTAATTACTATCGACACCAATGTGAGCTATGGATTCATTACACAGTACGCACTGAGAGGAGAGAAAGGCTCCTACAGAGAATGTGGATCTGTTCATCTCTTTCTCTCAATTGTTTACACTCTAGGGAATAAGTAAAGGTCATACTCCCAGGCTTTTCTCCTTTCCTGCCAAAATATGAGCCAAATTAAAGTCAATTGGAGTTTCACTGGAGCTTTCAGACATCGTAAGGATTCAGCTTGTTAAACAGGTTTATTTCAAAGATATTATAAACAACAACCTCTCCCCCATCCCCCAAAAACCCCAACCTTAAACAAACAAACAAACAAAAGAAGCCTTCTTTGTAAAGGAAAGAAAGCTTCAGTAAAAGCTGGTTATGCCAAGGTTTAAGTCATCTCCACAGTTTTAGTTAGGTTGATACTGGCTCTTCTGAAATCATCTGGATGATGGTTTACCTTAACAATAGCTCTCAGAATCTCCTTTTCATAAAGGAATACATATTTTTCAAAATTGGAGTGATCAGGTTTTGCTCCTTCAATAATTATTACAATACAACAGAAGACAAAAAGAAAATAAAAATAACAAACACAAAGCCTTCCTAACAACATAATCTAAAAATACTAAGATTGTCTTGCAGCTGTTGATCTCTATCTTAAAAACAGACAAAAACAGCACTGATGTTTTGAAAGAAAGATATTAACTACCTACTAGTTAAATTTATGTTGTTGTGGAATTAATCCTGTTAGCGAGCTAAAGGTTGACACCAATACAGAAAGACAGCCTTCATATTGATTTAAGCAAATACAGATCCAGGAGTATTCAACACCCAAGGCATAGCAACAGAGCCTTGGTGATACACTTAGACTCTTTCCATGATCCAGTTAGAGGCAGCAGGACCCTGGACTTCCAGCACTCTCCTTTCTCTTAAGCATGAGGTCTTCCAAATTTAAACATGCAATCTTCTGTCTCATGCTGAGTGACTCAGTCACATGAACTCTTCAGTACTTTAAAACCATGGGGAAGTACCTTTAGAATAATATCAACCAAACCCTACAAATTATGGTTTTGTTAACGACACTGAGAAGTCACCATTAAAAAAACACCTAGCCTGAATGTATGTTTGTTTGTTTCTTCTTTTGCATGTTTTAAGGAAAACCCTCCCCATAATATGAATAAAAGATCCAGTACAGTGTAGACTGTCCTCCAAATTAGATCTGGCAAAACAGGATACAGAAAAGGTTTGAAGCCTGTGAAGTTTTGCTGAGACTCAGAAAACAGCAAGTTTTCTTTCACCCAGGAAAAAGTAGCAACTGTCTTACATCCTCTAACCCCTCTCTGCTCGTGCAAGCCAAGGTAGCTCTTGTGCCTGGCTGCCAGATCTGATGTTTCAACAAATCCTCAGCACTTCTAACTCTGATCTCTTGGATGCCAACCAAAGATTTTTTAGGAGAGGGGTCAAGAAAAAGAGTATTTATATGATAAATGCAGGGGAAATGCCACCATCACAGCAAATGCGTAGCTATTCCACTGCATCTCCGAGAAGAGATCTTGGAGCAGAAGACAATGAATGTGTCAGTTTCCCCAGTGTTTAAGCTCAGAATTGCAATTCACTTGCATGTGAAACTTTTGTGCATCTGAAGGCAGACTTCTAAAAGACCTTCAGATAACTTAAATGAGCATCAGCTTGCCTTAGCTGTCCCTCCTAAGCTATTGCAAACAGTGAATTTCAGCTGTGTCTCATAAATCCTCATGCACTCCAAGATACAGAAAGCTCAACACAAGGTGCATGTGTTCCTTCTTTTTCAGAGCTGTGGAACTGGAAATTCACAGTATGTATTGAAAAACAATTGGTGTCTTTGAATTAACCAAAAGCTCATGTGTTTCAGTTTACTCTCTATTCCTTCATCTTCTAGAAAAATTTTGCTAGGATGCTGAGGCCTTCCTTTTGGCAGTATGACTATTTGGAGCCTTAAGATGGGCATATCCTCTGGTATCAGTTGTTGGGATAACACAAAGTAACTGGAACATGTCAAAAACTTGAGATAAATGATAATCAGTGTATAATTAATTAATCATCTTCCCTCTTGTGCTTAACCCAGAAGGATAATCAAATGTGCTTCAGGCCAAACTGAAGTGTGATATACTGTACCAAGTATGGTTACTAAGCAGGTAAGTTACTTGCAAACTTTAAAAAATTTAGAATAATTTATAGAGTGGACCTATCTGATTCCTTTAGAGTACTAATGAAGATGTTTACTGAACCTTTTTTTAGCATTTGAATATTTTTTGTGTAACATTGATATAGATTTTTGTAAATAATCAGTGTAAAGCCTTGAAAAGATCTGACCACATCCTTCTGTTACACTGCTACCTAATTTAGTCTGGAAAAGGAGACTACCCTTAATTAATAAGGACAGATTTACACAGTTAAATTCATTGACATATTCCTTATCTAGCTCATAAATCAGTGTTGCTTTTTTTTTTCCTTCTTTTTTCCCAGAACCACTGATATGAAAAAAAATTCATATTCACTTAGTTTTGGTGGTTTTTAAATCTAAATTATCTTTCCTGACCTGCACCACTGATTTCTACATGTCTTCATATAGAACTCGTATTGGTATCAAGAGGAATTGTAAATATTTAAGATTATTTACTTCCTAATTCAAAACAAGTGTTTTCTGACTTGAATTAGAACTCATGTTCATTAGGAAAAGCTGAAAAAGTATGTGAAGGAAGGAAAGGGAGAATTCAGGTCTTTGATGAATTTTTTGTATAATTGCTTTTGAAGCAATTTTTTGGAAATATCTACAAATAAGACTATAAGTCTTTTCCATTTAGCAAACATCAACCTTTTTGCTCTGTATTTTCTTTAGAGAAATATTTCTTCATTTAATTTCCTTTCTTGTGATGAAGCATTACTCATGATGTCTTGACCCTTCATAACAAATTCACATAAAAGTGTAGTTCTTCCACATTATTTGTTTTCATTTTTTTAACACAAGTCCTCGGAGTAACTTCCCACTTATTCATATGCTAGACACTGCTTCAGTCCCACAGAAAACACAGTTCCCTCAAATAATCTTCACAGGAAAGATCATCTAATTTCTGTGTAGCTGTGAACTTCATCAAGGGCTTCCTGTTCATTACTAAATTTAGGACATTGCTGAAATGCTGTGTCACTTCATGATCTAAACAAGTGACAAATATCTGTAATAGGAAATGCCCCCTTTCCCAGTACAGAGCTATAAGGATTGCTCCCCATGGAGAGAAATCTAGACTTACTCTAAAATATAAATAGCTTAAAATGAAGATGGTGTTCAAGCTAGAAGGGAGCAATCCTATATGGATAAACAAGAGAGTATCACTTATGTGTGGGATCCTGTATGGATCTGGGTAAAGATCTGTAAGTATTCTCCAGATTATGTCATTATTAAATCTGATTAACAGTCAGAGTGCAGAGGAGTGCTTCTGGTTCATCAGTGAAATACTTTTCCAACAAAAATCTTGTTTCAGGACAGCTGCCTGGGAACACTGAAAAATCAAAATCTCCCATGCCTAGAATGACATCTCAGTGACACCTGCAGTACTTTGATATAGGGGAGGGTCTTACAATCACTAATAGTTTATCAAGGCCTGTCCCATTCATCAGATAATTTTTTGTTTGGCTTCTCATTATACCTCTAGAACAATGAAGTTAACCTTCATTGTTCTAACTTCATAACCAATGAAGTTTTTCATTAAAATGTGATAGGAAACACAGTTGCAGAAAGAAAAAGTTACCATAGCCATCTTACAAAAGACAGATAAATTAGTAGCCATAGATAATGTTTAATGGAAGATGTCAATAGAATTTCCACTCCATAAACAAATGAAATTTCTAATCTGATGTTTAAAAACATGTATCCATTGAATTTGCACAGTATTTTAAATAGTAGCATGATACTTATGTATTAAATTTTAATTTCTCAAATAATGAACATTTTTTAAATTAGAAAAACAAAGCTCTTGCTTTATTTCTATTTTCTGCTAGAAATAGAATGTACTAGATGTATCCACATATTTATTCAGCTTATGACTTTGCCACATGTTCTTTTTCAAAACAGTAACTTTGACACCCAGTGTTGTTCTTGGTCATTAAGTGGAATTAAGCAGTGAAATCATGAGGGAGAAAGTGACTGGCTTGCTGAAATGTTTCAGACCATTCCCTGCCTGCTGACCAGTCCATTACCCCTCTAAGGTCTTCCTTTTGTCTGTGCGCAACCTCGCCTCCTTCCTCCTAGGCTCTCCCACCCTGTATTTTCTATCCTGCCTCCCCAGCTGCAGTTCAGTTTTTTTCCCAGTGACAACCCCTGGAACACTCTGCCCATGTGTATACGTCAGGATCAGATATCACATAGTCTTCCTTTTATCTGGGCTTTGTAGTGGTTTAGTGACTGGATGCTTAATATTGCAGGAAAAACTAATTACTACAGCTGATTGTATGAAAGAATTGAAATATCCAAAAATCAGCAGGCAAAAATAACAGGGGAAAAAACAGTAGTCTGCACTAGATTTTGGACCAAACAACTTGAAATGATCAGTAAAGTTATTTTTGTGTACAAAGAAAATAAACCTCCCTAATACAAACTGAACTGTAGCTGTAAGTGCTAAGCATTTTCTTATTTGATGCTAAACCCTGGAAATTATCTTATCCATATTGCTGGTGTAAATATGTGAAAATACCAACATTGTGACACATCTGTTCAGACTTGAAATTAATTTTGCTGTTTATACCCACAGGAAACTGCAAGAGCTTTGTGATCTATGTCTCCTTGTATTAATGACTCCACAACTATAGTCCACAGTCCACTGGTGTCTGTGAAATGGTCAAAAAATATGCTTTTAGTTAAAAGTTTGAGATAAAGAATGCCCAGTAGTCCATGAAAAGTCATGAAAGTTGGCAGTAATTTATTAAAGAACTCTGAAGATCACTGTTATAGACACAGAAGATGAATGGGAAGCTTTACTTTGCCTTGAGTTTGGTAGGAGGCGCACAGTGCCAGCACTCCTGACATTTGATGGCTTTCCTGCTCTCCTTAACACAAGCTTCTTTCATCTGTATACCTTCAAAATAGTAAGTACCTGAACCTAATATTGCATGGCATGTCTTTTTTAGCTTAATAGTCCCATTTTGTCCTTCAGTTCTATAAATCAGCAATAACTCTGCACCTTTCAGACCAGAATTCATTGGATGTGCACAATTTTGCCATAGATCTTTCACAGATTGGCCTTGCAATTCTCCCTGGTCTCTGTTTTCCTCATGCAGGAAAGCATCCAATTACTACTAATTTGATGGATTTGAAGGACGCTGTCTCACTGTTTTTTAATGTAGTTTGAGATAGAAAGAACTAAAAATGATTTCTATAAGGCATCATTATTTTACATAATCTGAAGTCATCCATTCTGTGCATAGTACTCCTGAGGCATTCCTAGAAGCATTCATTTAAGTGACAGTGTTTTGTTGGTAGAGAAGGCAGAATTCCAAAGCTACCTCATTATTTCTAGATGTCCCCCAGAATATGACTGTTAACAATTGTATTTCATTGCACAGAGCACAGGATTGAAATTACAATGTAAAAAGTACTGTAGCTAATAAGGAACCAAGTACAGGAACTCTGATTTTTGCTTTTTGGTTTTTGTTTTTTTTTAACTTCTTTGCAATGAGTAGGAAATTCAATGCAGCCTGATGTTCTTTCTGATAACAGATGACAAAGCAACACAAAGTGTTAACAATAATTAACTGCAAATACATGCTAAGATATTATTACTTAACTGTAAGTATTCCTTGCTTCCTTTCAGAAGAGGTCATATATTTCTCTAGCAAAGGGGACATTTAGGAGAGTCCATATTCCCATTTTATTGGGCAATACATCCCTTCTGAGTACCAGAGCATTCCAGCCAGTGTTCTCCTATGATTTTTGTTCCTTGTTGTAGAGAGCTGTATCTCACCAAAAGACATAATAATAGCAATGTTAATTGAAATTTCAATGATAATTGAAAAATGTTTGGGAACACTTAGACTGAGGATCATGCTTTAAAATGCTTATACCTGAAGCTGAGTCAGTGATATTATGCTGATTTTAAAGTGGCAAAATTTTATTGTGATCTACTAAGTGGAGGCTCATTGCAACAACATTTCAAATAATCTCAGTTCTACTCATCACTGGGAAGGTTTTACCTGTAGAGCTAGGTCCGGGCTGGGGCTTTGTTTTCCTGAGATCTATGGACTTATTAGAGAAGGTTCAAGGGGAGTAACAAGAATGCTCAGATGTCTACATGCCCTGTGGACTGAAAAAATCTGGGTTGCTTAGTTTAGGGAAAATAACCCCAAGGTGATGTACAACTGGCTTCAGCTGGAGAAAAGGTAGCTGCAAAACAAATGATTAATGAACTCTTCTTTGCCAGCACTGAGGTTAGGGCAAATATAATCAGCTTAAATTACATCAGGAGAGATTTAGATTTGATGTCAAGGAAAAGTTCCAAATAGTAAGAATTTTTGGATGCTGGAACAGATTTCTGGGAGGCTGTGAAAATAAATGTCTATGGACAGAGAAAATTCCCACTACTGCAGCCCTGAGAAACAGAACCAACTGAGAACAGGTGACATTGAAGAGGGAGAGGAGGGACTAAATGGCCTCCTGAAACCTTGTGCAGAGCACTTTTCTATGTTTCTTATGTAATAAAAATACACCTATGGAGTCAAGGAGTAGTTTACTTTGTAAGACATCTCTGAAGGTCATCTGGTCCCATTCACTTGCTCAAACAATGCCGATTTATATTGCAACTGCCCTATTTGGTGAGGCCCCTTGGGTCCTATTTTTTTCTCATTGCTTGAGGAGGAAAGTATCCATCATGGGTTTTGTAGTCTTTTCTATGATTAATATTCTATCTCCTCCATCTTTAATCTGGGAATTTTGATAACTCAAAACTTAGTGTATCCTTATATACTGGCATACCCATGAAAAGAACAGTTGTCTTTCACAATCCATGCACATGAGTAAATGCATTTTCAAATTCCTGAGTCTGGAGCAACAGCAATGGACACTGTCACAGATGGAGATAGAAAATTTATCTTTAGAAAAAGTCCTATTAAGAGGGTAGTTTGAATCCCATGATGTGTGGAAGAAGTGTTTGAAATCAACATACTTTGGGAAAATTATTTTTCTGAATGTTTCTTGCAATGTTCATATCTTGAAAGAAACAGGTTTGAAGACCAGAGCTTCAAGGAGCAGCTTCAGCAATCAGTGAACTCCTTTTCCTAGAAACATCCATTGCTTGATTAACAGGAATAACTGAGAAGAGACAGATTCTGCTGGGTTTCAAACACAGCTCAGCTCTACAAACACCAGACAGAGAGCACTCTGAGAACACCTTTTATAATTTTCCCTATTCAAAATGTTAAATAACTCTAAAGCTATTAGAGATTACACAGGGTTAATTTTAGCTGCATAACATTCTTCCACAAATGCAAAATCTGTAGCTATTAGTTTCGCCAAAGTTAAATTGGAGCCTGGAACTTCAGAGCACAACAATATGCACAGCTACCATCCAGCAACCGAAAGACTTCCTCAAAGCCTTCACCAAAGCCTTCCCATGCCTTTTCAATAACATCTGTAATGTAATTATTGAGAACACCACAGAAAGGAAATGTTTAGTTACAGGAATGCTCAAGTTTTCACAGACAGCATGAAATGTATGAGAATTGGTTTTAGTTGGATAATACCTTTCTGTGTTAAAGATAAGCTGGGTTAGAGACTGAAACTTGCTCTCTTACTTCTCACCTTGAGGAACATAGGGACCTGATTTTCAGTATGGAAGAAAAGTCACCCACCATGGCCTTCCCTGCAGTTTTGAGGCACTGAGCACTTTTGGGACTCAGCATAAACCAAGTCAGTCCTGCAACGTTTGTCCTTAGACAGTGCTCAGGCAACAGCCTCCATTCTTTAGATCTGGAGGTAAACACTGTTACAGAATGCCTTGAAATCTTAATCATTAGATTTGGGTATAGACGAGATAAATGTCACTTAGGAATGATGAGAGGTGAAAACTTTCTCCCTGTTCTTTGGGACAGGGATTGGACTTCCAGTCCTTCAAATCTTTGATGATCTTCCCAAAACACACAGATTTACATAATCTGATATTTGCTTCCTTTGTCTCATAGAAAAAAAATTGGTTATTACAGAGTTTTCAGCTTTCTAATTTGATGTGTATTCTTGGGGTAGCTCTTCAAAGTATTCTACCATTAATATTGTACCTTTTGCAGAATTATGATATAGTCCCAAGGAGACAGAATCACTTTGAATGAACTTTTAATTTGAAGAACACTGAATTTAGGAAGAACAGTTTTTGTATTTTTAAGAAACTGGAGGTATGCCAACGTTATTGCTATACATTTTTTTTCCTAATTACAATGTTGAACATGGTTAATTTCTTACCAGTCATGGAATTCTACAATAGTTTGTAATGCACTGTGAACCTACACATCTAAATTATATCCGAAGTGATAATTACTTTGTACCATCCTACAGTAATGGTCCAATTAAGCTATCATACTCTGCTTCTGTAGATCCCATTTTGATGCAGTAGATTCGTCTAGTTAAATACCAAAAAAAACCCAAAAAAAAACCCAAAACAAACCAAAACCACAAAAAAAACAAAACAAAACAACACCCCCCCCCAAAAAAAAAAGAGGAAAAGAAAAAATATCTTTGCTCTAATAATTAAATAAGTAGATAATTCCCCACTTCCTATGACAGAGAGAACATTTCATCCTAAATGATTCTTTTTTCCTACAATCTGTGTTGTCCAAAGAAGGGTACCCTGGGGCATTCTGGAATATCACCAATAAAAGTCTATCTGTGATGAAGATGAAGTAAATAAACAGAGGAGTCTTGCCAGCAGCCTTCCTCTGTTAGTCTGAGGCTGATACTAAAAAAACATCTTGGGTTTCTATAGCTTCCACAAACATATTGATTTTGGGTTTCAGTTCCTCCTACTGAAAGTTGATTTCTGTAGACCAATTTCTTGGTATTTTCCCATTTTCTCACAATGTATTTCCCCTTTGGGATTTCTGAAGTGTACTTGCATTTTAAATGATCTTAAGTTTCAAATGAACATCAAGTTCCCAAATGAACAATTTGGCAGAAACAGTGAATTGTTCAACATGGGATGCCATGAGGCTGCTCTCTTTTTAGTGCTCCTACATTCATTTATGGCTATGCCTAAAGGAGTGTTTGTGCAGCATGTCCCTTGCTCAACACCACCTTGACTTTTCACTCAGGAACCTAGTCCTACACCCATCCTTGTGTTCCTGTAGGTAAGGGGAAGAGGAATGTCTATTCCAATGGACAAACATAGATTGAGAGAAGCAGAACAATTCAGTTCTTAAGGAAAAATGGATCTGTATTTCTATAAGGCCGTTTCACAGTGAGGACATCACAGATTTTCTTGACATACATCCATACAGTGTGGCACAAGAGAGTACTGGGGAGGAGGAGGGTTGACCTTAGTGCCTTTTCTGTGAATTCCCCTCCTCAGTTCAATTCAAGGTTAAACTTAAATATATCCTTGACTTCCACTCTTACAACTATTATAACTGTTATGTATCAATCCACCACTATGTCCATGAGTGAGATGGATTCAGGGAAAGGCTTCAAAAGTATAGATTTTTTTTCCAAAAAACCAGCTAATCCTCCTGCTGGTGGGAGGTTGAGGTTGTCTTTCAGTGGAACCAGCTTTTTGTAATGGGCCTTAGTACTAAGTGTGGATCTTCAGAACTTAGTTGAGGTGATTTTTTTTTCTCTGATAAAACTTTGTGGAACTGTAGGAACTGTAACTTCAAAATAATTTTCATTAAAAGACTGAGAATTCATTCAGGGAAGATGAGCACTTCTACTAAGGCAGAATAATGAAAAGTGAAAGTGGCATGCACTGGAACTATTTTGGAAAATATTTAAGAAGAAATAGTCAAGAATTAAGGATCAATCAAAATTAAGTCAATTAGGCTATTGTCCCAAAAAAATTATTTAAAAACCAAAAAAAAAGGAGGCATTTATGCTTTACAAATACATGCTGTCTTGAAATGTGGAAAAAATATTTTCTACAAAAATGGAAATCATACTTTTTTTTTTCCCTCATTACTGTCACTAAGCAATATCTAAAGTCAAGTTCACTGAGTATAATAGGCAGATTTCCATTTATGCCAGTTTCTTGGTTCCTTCACATTTCTGTTTCTGGTATCAAAAAAAGAAGTGTTAATTAACCTTAGCAGCAAAGAAATGTAAGACTATGCTCTAAATTCAGAATGTCATCTGACAGGAGACTGCAATCTGTAATGCTGACCTGTCAATTAAACAGGACAAGACAGGGAAAGAGGGCAGATGATCTTCATATTGTTTCCTTGAACCAAAAAGATCAACAACTCAGTCAGTCAGAAATAATTATCTGCATTACTCTCTGCAATTACTTTTAATGGGACTGAGATAATATCTGCACGCTGTGCCTGTGCAGTACTTTCGAGCCAGAGAAATGAAACAGGGCTTGTTCAGCTCCCTGAAAAAAAGTGAATCCAGGAGAAATGTTTCACTGAAAAATCGTTGGTGTGTTTCAGAAAGAAATGCACAGAACCCTGATGTTCTCTATGTTGTCTGGAAACAGACACAACACACTTCTGAAACCAGCCAGAGTTATTCAGACTGTTGTATTGGGCTTGGATAACAACAGCAATGCTATGCATGGACTGGAAAAATAAAACTTGAAGAATTGCCTTACCATGGAAGGGAAATTTCAATTCCAGTGGGAACTGACAAGAGCCTGTATGGTTTGCGGGGTTTTTTTGGAGGGGGTGGGGGGGGACAGTGGTTATGAGAACAGATTGATCCTTGATCCTTTTAGAGTTAAAAAATTTGTGTTTTTTCATATCTTGTTAGCTTTTTATGTATTTTTCATAAGCAGTTGATATTTGCTTGTTTGTCACAAAGCTGATATTAATCAAAAAATGGAAAATAACATTTCTAGAAAAAAATGGTCCCAAAATTCAAATTATATTTTCAATATGTATAGTCAAGAATGATTGGGGTGTGTGAGGGATTTTGTTTGTTTGTTTGCTTGTTTTTTTGAAGTAAATAAGTGTGTAATCATAAGTCGATTAATTTATCAAATTAAATACACAATAATTAAGTTTTAACAGCAAGATAGAAAAGATGATAAACATCACAGGCCTCCTTAGTTTTCTAATAATTAAAGTTTCACATAGACAAACAAAAAATTATTAAAAAACACATGTACAAAAGGGTATGATTATGAATGGCATACTTCTCCATTAAATAAATGAAACCATTATCATGAATTTCAATAGGATTTTTATATTGAGGTATTTTCTTCTTTATTCTACCAAGGTGTTCTTGCAGAAAAAGTTTGCTGCTTTTGTCCAAATAATCTCATGATTTTTTTTTAATAAATAACAAAGTAATAAATAACAAAAATGGGGTTTGTGCCAGTAATGAGCAGAATTTCAGTTCTGAAGCGGCAGACTACTAGTTTCAGTTCTAAGGGGATATGTTACTCCAAGAAGTTTTTTTAAAATCCCATTTACTGACCAATGATGCGCTCTGTTCTCTCAAGGGTTTTCTCCACTTACTGCCAGAATCCAATTCTTCCACCTTCCACTGCTCTTGAAAGAACCTATTTAATTCCTTTGGGAAGGGTGCTCAGTGTAAACACAGTCTGCATAACATCCGTGCATTGAATTTAAGATTTCTACTAAAAAAAGTCACCCCTTTTACAGTTTGACTACTGCCAAAGACAAATTCTGCTTTTCATTATCATGATCCTATCTCCAGATTCATATTGAAGGTATGCAGAGAATTTTTTTGCCATACATTAACTAGAAATAAATGCCTTCTGGCATTCATATGACCAGTCCAATATCTTATGTTTCAGAAACAATTTGCTCACATGTTTTGCATGGGCAAGGAAGCATGAAATGGCTTGTCCCTAACATCATAGCAAAGACAGGAGAGTTCACAGCTTATGCTGGATCTATCATTTGCATTTCTAATAGCTGAATTCCGACACCATCAACTCTTCCTCTAAAATTATTTCGAATTGCCTGCAAAGATTTGGGAGGGTTTTTTTTGTCTTTACTCTTAATACATAGGTGGGCATCCTGCTTAGTATAATTACTAAGTTTCAAGTACCACAGTGTTTCTGCAGTCACTAGGATGCCATCCAAGTAATTCTGTGTAGCAGCTGCTCTGCACTGATTTAAAAAAAAAAAAAGTACTGAATTCCTGCATGTCAGGACTACAATTAAACACTAGAATAATCCTGTCAATAACTAATAGCAAGACAGGGTAACCAGCCAGCACCACCTTCCGGTAAACAGGGACTGAGCTCAATGAGCCCCTGCCCTCCTGTGATGAGCTGAAGGAAGGAGGCATTGATCTATATTTGAGGAAAGATTAATTGCTATTTTTTAATCCTCATAAATTTGTGCATTGTCATCTGTTTTCACTACAGCACACGTAACAGGGAAGATTATCCCGTCATTTTCTACCCATCTCCTGCACTTCTGTTTCACAGAGGCTGTTCCTTTGAAGGGTTTTGGGGGCTTTTGTGTGCATTGTGAAACAACTCTGCATCTGGACTTGACTTTTAGACTTGATGTTTTGACTCAGCATTGTTAGCAGAGCTTGGTCCTAAGGTGAGCATCGACATTTGCTCAATGAGCAGGTCCCTGCTGACCAAGCGCACTGAGACCAGCTGGGGCAGCAGACTCCTGTAAAACTCCAGACCCCCACCTATTCTTCCTGCCTGATGCTCCTGTGTCTGCTGCCAGTGCCCAGCAGCTGGCACACCATCACGGGAGAGTATCCAATAGTCTGATGCAGTCACCCTGCACACCCAGCCTCCCTCAGGTGGAGAGCTCTGCTCAGCCCCTCGGGGTTGTACTCACTGCAGTGTTAGCACCAATCTGTCAAAGCATGCTCAAGGTGCTGCCTTTTATACCATACTCTAGGCATAAAAATGCAAAGAATACAGCATTTTCTGTCTTACTGTATTACTGATAACTGAACTGAGGGGACCAGTTTTTGAAATGAAGAACAGAGAGAACACATTTCTATAGAGAACTGAAAAACAGCAGTCTCATCAAAGAATCAAGTATCATAAGTACTGAGATCTTATATTTAAAAAAACCAGATAGTGTGGCAAACTCTTTGTCAGTTATGCCTCTGCTCTGGCTAACTGAGAAATAGATGAAACTGCACTTTTAATGACATTTCATTTTTCAAACCCCAGTTCTAATGGTTTGGGGTTTTTTAGGGTTGTAACAGACTCTATTATTCTTTCTGTCTACAACAGTAAATAAGTAGTTTTTTTTGTTTTGCTATACCTAGAGGTCTCATGAGCTTTCTAAATAAAAAACATTTCTAGTATTGAATTAAAGCAACAAACTTTCAGTGTCTTATCATATCCAGGTACTTTGTTTTTAAGTTAGCTGATCTCACCTTGAAGACATGAGATGTATTTGCAATAAATTAAATTAAAAAGAAGATAAAACACAACAGCAGACAAGTCTTCAATTTGTATATGCCTCAAGTAAGAACCACAGAATCAATCTTTAGGTTGGAAAAGGCCTTTAAGATCATAAAGTCCAACTGTGACCCAGCACCACCTGTCAACCAGACCATGGCACTGAGTGCAATGTCCAGATTTTCATCAAGCACCCTCCTCCCTGGGCAGCCCATTCCAATGGCCAGTTACTCCTTCTGTGAAGAAATTCTTCCTAATGTCCAACCTAAGCCCCCCCCGGAACAGTTTGTGTCCTCTTGTTCTATTTCTTGCTTTGCTTTGCTTGTGTACAAAGCTTTTGCTTTCCCTATTAAACTGTCTTTATCTCAAGCAATGAGTTTCTAACTTTTCTGTTCCTCTCCCCCATCCTGCTGGGGAGTGAGTGAGTGGTTGCGTGGTACTTAATTGATTACTGGGGTTAAACTGTGGCACTTGGGAAAACATTTTTTAAAGGTTTTACAGCTCTCAACACACTCTGTTACTCATACTGCATTTGATGGCCACAGCTGTAAGAAGCAGCAGTCAGCAGCAAAGTGCATTGGGAAAGGCCAAATTTTAGAATTTTTAGGTGAGAAGAATGAAGGACCCTTTAGCCCAAACTTGACTCTACCCTCACCTTTGCATATTTGATACTGTCTCTTCATGTAGTTCTCTGTTCAGCTATTAACTGAGCCTTGAAAAAATTAATCTTTACAGAAAATTTGGAATTTTTCATTATGTACTAAATCTGAACCTTGGTGAACTTTGTCCTACAGCATCTGACTCCATAAGCCTCTGTTGTACTGCCATAGCACCCAATGGCATCTTCAGAGCCTTCTTGTTCACTATCAGCTAGTTCAGCCCTCAAGGCATCTATACGGGCTCTCCTAAAGCCCCAGCCTGTGATGCCTCCTCTGGTCTTGTTGATGAACACAGCAGGGCCTTTGGGAGATGATCTGACTTCTTCTTCTGTGTCACCATCCTGTGAGGGGGAAGATGAGCTACTTCCAGCTGCACCGTGAAGCAGAGCCATGCTATTTTTCAGTCACAGTATAAAACGTGCTTTTATACAAAGATGCAAGAGAATAAGAGGAGACCACAAACAGTCACACTCAAAACCAACCAGTCACCACTGAGAGCCAAATGCGCTATGCACTATATTACTATATAAAGCACAATGAAATTTTATAAATCCTGCTACAAAGAAACAAGATTCAATCCCAGTTACTTCTAGAAGTGTCTTTCCTCTTCATCCTTTTTTGTTGGAAAATTATTCCATTCTCTACATGATTTAACAATAGACTCCCTTTCCTATTCTCAGGACAGGAAAAATTATTCACAGGTAAAAAGCAAATACTTGAGATAATCAAGCCTGAAATACAGTCAGCAGACTTGAACAGGGACAGGAGTTAGGAAACTACTGGAACTATTTGTACAGAGAAAAGACTTTAAGGTTACACAAACTTAGGATAAACCATTGGGAACTGAAGTCAATTTTATCCCTTTTTTTCAGTAAGCTGGAATATTACTTCTACATAATACAAGGGAAAATAGCTATCTATACATTTTACTTGTTAACAGCAAATGAAACACTGGCTCCATGCCATAGAGATAACTGCTCTGGCTTGCTCTTCTCTGGACTAGATACTTGTCTATCAAGCAACACAAGCAGTGCACAACAATGCCAGCTCATTTTCAGCAGAGTCCCAGAACAGCTGGCATCCCCATACCGAAGCAAGGACATGTGACTGAAAAAATGATTCATCCTTCCATCTCTTCAGATTAACTGGATAACTGACTCTTCACCACATAACACAGTAACTGTTGCTGCCAAAGGTAGTGAAAGATGGGGCAGATGAATTAAAGAATTTCAGTGTGAAATAGGAAAACATCTGCCTATAATGATCTATCAGAAGAAAAAATTACATTGGAAAACTGTTTTTCATGCCTCTGCATGCTGTCATAAACCAATGCATGCTGAAAGGCATTCAGAGTGAGCTTTTAAATGATTTTAAGCTTTATTGCATATTGCCCTGAAGATATCCTAGTATGACATGGCGTAAGTTTGTTGCCCATGACATTTATTTTAATTCCTACAATGTGACAGTTTGCCATTGCATCTGCAGTGCAATTGGAGAATGGAACAACGTGCAAATAAATGCTAATGTGCCGTATGCATACAACAATTAAATTTGCTGCTGGCAGTACAATTTGAAGCATTATTCAGGAAACTTCTGGTCATGGCCCCTAACAAAAATGTCAGTCTGCTGTAAAGTATTTGCATGTACATTAACAGAAATAAAAATACAGACTTTTTAAGATTGGTGATTGGGATATGCTTAAGCTTTTTAACTTACCACTACTGACACCAGCGTGCACTTTCTAATCTTGACAAAACCTACCTTTATGAATGAACTGTTGAACAATATCCTTATCCTGTGAACAAGATGGACTTCAAACATTAAAATAGTTTAAGATCCAGGATGGTAATTTTGCTTTTAATTTCAGGATTTTACATCACAGTTGAGGAAATTTGGCTCAAAAAGAGTTAGTACTCAAAAAGAGTAACTACAGTCAATTTAGCCACAAACCATGTAACCACTTCATGTTAAACAGTCTTTTTGTTCAGGAAGTGTCTCCTAAAACAACGCATTTGTTGATGTCTGATTGGTTGATGCCTGACTTCTGATAAAAGTCCATTTCAGCAAAAACTTTCTTGCAACTGCAAGGTACATCTTTGTAGAAGCAGAAGAAAGACCTGATGTGCTGGTATAGCCAGTAGAATATACACTCTCAAATGCTTTCTAGTGAAGCAGTTCTTTCTGTTAATCTCAAATAAGAATATAAATCAAGGTCCACAGTGTTCAATATGCTGAATGTGAAACTAATAAGGAAGTTCTTGGGGAAATTGTGGGGGATGATGCAGCAGCTGTAGCCCTCCTTTCATGTCAGGCAGCAGTGGGGAGGTCCCCAATATGCTCAGCCCTGTGTCCTTGGACAGTGAGGGCATCACCACACCCCTGATCTGTACCTGCCCTACTGTAATTGTTGCAATACACTGGACTGGTCAGATACCTACCTTCTGATGTTATCAAATGAAATGGTTTCTGTCTTGTCAAGACAGAAATAAATGTTAACATTTTTCTCAACAGCTTTTGATGGCACTAGAAACATATATAGTGTCATCACTGAAGATACATGTGTGTGCATGTGTCCTATGAGCTTGTGTATAGGTGCATGTGTTTGCCCAGGAAAATCTGAGGTTTTTCAAGTAGCAATTGCAGCACATATATATCTCTCTTTGGTCAGTTTGTTATAATGTTGTTCTAAATAAAGCCAAATGCAGCCAGCAAGCTTAGATCCATAAATATACACCAAAGGTGCCTCTATAATATTTATTCCTAACTGGCTATGTTTATGGGTTTTGTATTTATCAATGCTGTGGCAATTCAAGTTAAAACCCATCTAGCTGAGTATAGTTCAGGTGGGCTTTGTTTGTACCATGTTGGAACTCTAGGTACAGTTTAAGGTTTTCAATATACTGGTTTCACAGAATGGTTGGGGTTGCAAGGGAACCCTGGAGATCACCTAGTCCAACCCCCAGTTTCACTGGTGGGAATTGATTTTCATGAGAAAGGTGGTAAACCAGTATTTTCAATGTACAGTATTTTCAATCTAGGTAAAACCGCAACATCTTACAAAGATACAACCATTGATTTCTGTCTATGGCCAATGAAGCCATTCAAATGGATCAGGTCAGTAGAGCTGGGCACAAGATGACTTGCATTTAATGATTAAGGAATCTCATTCAAGAGAGATCCTCATAACTTTTTGAATTTGGGATTCTAAAATTTACCACCAAGTGATCTTTGGGTTTTTTGTTGGGTTTTGTTGCTGTTGTTGTTGTTGTTTTTGGTTTGGTTATTTTGGGGGTTTTTTGTTGTTGTTGTTTGTTTGTTGTTTTTTGGGGTTTTTTTGTTGCCCAGAGAGAAGGGGCAGATATAAGTACTGTGCAGTAGTAGATTTGGAAACAACAAAGGGTGGGTTCAGACCCCAGTTCCAACACTCAGGGGAAGGTGAAGATGGAAAGCTGCACAGGCAACAGACACTGCCAACTTTCCACCGACAGTGAGCTCAGAACAATTCCATTAGACTGGGAAAAGTTTAAAAAGAAGGAACCCTCAAGTCAGTGCTAGTGAAATTCTTCCACTCCTTGGAGGAAAAAAAATGATTAAATTTAGTTTTCCATATAATTTACAGCTTGATATTACAGGAAAGTTTTGGGACATTCAGTTACTGAAAAGTATGAATGAAAATGCCTCTTTCCATCAGAGTACTCTGTGAGGCAGGAGGTGGATAGCCTCTGGGTGCTGAAGCTGGCATGGATGAAAGACACCTAAGCACAGAACTGACGGAGAAAGAAGACAGGTAGTAATGTAGACACCATACTTAGTCCTAATGTATAACCAAGAAAAGTCCTATTCAAATGACAGCAATAAAAGACCTTCAAATCCCAGAGTCTGTGCATCTTGAAGAAAGATGTTTGTAGTAATGGTTAGAAATGTAGTCTAATGTGCAATATTCCTAAGCAGCTATACATAAAATCCTGTGCCCCTTCCACACAGATGCTGGGATAAAACCAGTAAGAAACACATAATATGCGTGGCTGTCTTTGCCTTAGCCCTATTCCCATTAACAGCAGTGGCACCATATTCCATATGGTCCAACTCCACTCCAGAGCTGCCTTGCTTGAAAGACACAGTATTTCTGGGAGTGCTGGGCCATTCCTTTCTCAGAATGTTCATTCTTACACTCACAACAGCATCACTGCACCCCTCCTGTTTGACCTCAGCAGGCAGCTCTGCCCTGCATGCAGCCAGGCACCCCCAGCTATCAGTGTGACAGTTCTGCCTTGCCTGTCCCCTTCTGCAAACACTGGCACACCACTCAGCTTTCAGGATACTGAGCAAGGGCTCAGACAAGCTTTACACACCTTTGAAAGCCTTTGAAGTTTTGCGCAGAAATAGGAGAGGTTGTCAGTGAAAAGAAAGGAGTGAGACCTCCTTCAGTCTCTCTCACCCTGTGGGCACCAAGGCAGAACATGCATTAGCTGTAGAGTGTATTGAATTAATTTGTACCATTGTGGGTCATAATGATTTCATGGTGCTTTACGAACATTGCTCTTGAGGTGCCCTAAAGCAACACATATGTTCTGGCATAATCTGCTCCTTTAAAGACAGTTACAAGGGCATGGGTGTACCAGCTACCTGTTGTTCCAGTTAGACAGTAAGGAACAAATAGCAGGAGCTTGCAGGGGTTCCTTGTGGTCTTTCACCCAAGAAATGTGCATCATATCCCACCATTTATACCCTGACAACAAACTTGTCACATGGCACAAATGCCTTTGATGTCTATAACTCCCAAGTTTATTAAAATAGGTGAAGAGTAAAAAAAATTATTATCCAAATCACAACTCAGATGTCTGAAGCTGTGACAGATCTCAAACCTCATGATAAACCATTTTTCTAAGTGATCTGACACCCCAACAGGTATGACACACATTCTGTGATTCCCCAGTCTTTGGGAAGGCTGTTCAAAAAATCCTTTGGATTTTGATTTGCATGGTGTGGCAAGCAAAGTAGGGTGTTTGGATAGTCATCTTTCACTAGGCAAAGAAAGTAGGTGTTTCTTGTTCATTGGGTAGCATCCTTTCATTCACTGCTCACAGAACTCACCTCAAGAAATGTGGAAGATGAAGGAGTGGGCAGCTGTGCCTCTTACCCAGACTACATGAACAGAAAAAATCCTTCATCTCTTCAGGTGTGACCCAAGTGGAGAGGAAGACAAGTGACCTATATCTCGTTCACACTGGCCATATTTGTGTTTTGTTCAGACCTTGTGCTTCTGGCAAGTGTGATTGCTTCTGTTTAACACAGCCCAGTGATTTTGGGAGGTTCCATGGAACTTCACCTTGAACCAACGCTTTTGGTTGCTTCAGTGGGAAGTTCTATCTTCATTTTTATCCCCACAGCATATATGATCTTGTGGTTTGATCAAGGAACAAAGTGGCACCTGATTTTTCTGATTGGCACAAAACAGGGCCTTTGAGAGACTCACCTTTTCGCCAGGAAAAAAAAAAAAAAAAAAAAAAAAAAGCAGGAAACAACCTTTTGATTAATTAGACTGGGGAAACAATTAGTAAAACTAATGAAAGCAGTGGAAAACTCTTTCCATTGACAAGTGTCTCTTTGCACCACTTCACATGAAATATTTCAATTCATTTATTTTGTCTCCATGAAGGAAAAGGTGGAACTCCAAAGCTTTCTGCTTACATTAGACTATTAGCTGTAGAAAGAAAAAATATTTTTTTCTCACTTGCTTGGTTCAAGTCAACTGTTTTGAAAAGCCTGGGTTTTACTTCTGATTAAAACCTTTCTAAAATTCTTAATCAATCTGAATATTTCTTTCCTCTTGAGTTGCAATTACTGTTCTTGTTATTTAAAATTTATGTAAAATTAGTCCACCATTTCAGGAAAAAGAGATCTGATATTTTGGAGATCAAATATCTGATGAAAAATCCTATCTCTCTGAAAGTCCGTGGGAATTCTACAGGGATGCAAAAATTGTTGTAAATGGGGGAGTGAACAATGAATGTTTGAACCTCGTCCCTTTAAAAGGTACAGGGGAGACCTCTTCTGAGCCTGCTTTTCAACTTTCCACTTCAGGAACAGAGCCTGACACCCTTAGACACAGAATCTCCAAAGTCTCTTTAAGTGAATATGATGGGGAGAGATGCTACCTGCTGAATGCTGTGTCTGAACATAACACAAATATTTGTTATTCCTGCACTAGGTAGTGTGGGATTACAGATTGCACACTTTAGTCTTACTAGGTTCAATTTTTGGCACTTAAATCAAAGTTGCTGCCACAATAACCCACCATGAAAATTCCCTCATCCCATTTCATAGAATAATTATTGCTCTTGTTATGTCTCTGTTTGCTTCTAAGGAAGATGTTGCATGTTACCTCCTTTAAATCTGTGTAGTGGCACAACCTGCAATGATGACAAAATCTAGAAAATTATTTCTGGACCCCATCCTTAGTACATATACAACAGAAAGTTGTGTAGTAGCTGTAAGAAAGGCAAAGCACAGGGCTGATTTACCTCAGTGTCAGAGGACAAGGCTGCCATGGTTTCCATGCTGATTCCTATTTAACTAAAACCCAAGAAATTCTACCAATTAATATAAACTTTAAGACAAACTTAAAAATTGTCTGCTTATGACATTTCTTCCATTTTTTTGACCCTTGTTTTTTGGCCCTTGGTTTCATAATCATGTCAGGTTGTACAAACACATTTTTCACTTTCATTTCACTTCATTTTCAATTTCATTTTCACTTTTCAAAGGAAAAATTCTGTCAAGGCTGTCAATCAAAAGGTAATTTGAGTGGTTCTCTTCTGCTTCTGCCTTTCTCCTGACTCTTTAAAATATATCAAATCAAATATATACAGTTCTGCTGGGGATTGTGTATGTTACACAATTGTGTAATATTGTGTATATGCATGTTTTTTATTATCATTTTCCTGAATTTTCTCTGCCATCCATGAACATTTTTAAACATCTCAAACTATGTTTTATTTGGTAATGACTATGAGCTTCCCCTTTCAAAGATACTCGAACAGCAGGATCCTAAATCTAATTTGTGTTTCTTGCCTTGTCCAAGAATATTGTAAACAGACAGTTTCATCTCATGGGAAATCAATTAAAAAACTGCAGAGAAGACCCTTTTAGATGTGTAGTGAGGTGTTCTGCAGAAAGAAAACTGTAGCCTCGCTTTACTTTTAGCTGGAAGGTAGCGGAGATTGCAATGCATGAATAAAGTGCTTGTGAAGGCTCAACCAACCGCTCTCGTATTCTCCTTCCCGGTTACGACTGTGTCTGAGGGAAACCAGGTCAGCTCCCTCTGTTCCTCTGGCAGGTGAACAACTTGTTCCATCCTTTTTCTATTGTTTGTCTGGAAATCAAAAGGAACAGTTTTCAGAGAGGAAGCTGATCGTGTATGCATTAATCATAGCAGTTTGTGGGGGAATGTCCCCTGGGGCTGTACAAGGAGAGGAAAAGCAAGTACCTGCTTCAGGAAGCAAGCCCTTTGGGACATTCTGCAAAGGCAAGTCAAGGCAAACAGTTGCCTTGCTGGTGAGGGTAGGCTGAGGAAAACCTTGCTGTAACACACCCCGGCAGTGGGACTTGGAGGAAGCTCTGCAGGGCAAGAGTTTTCAGAATATTTCAGCAGACAATAAATACAGTCAGGGGCCACTGGGATTTTCTAAAGCATTGGAGCTACTCAGGTGCTTTACACCTGCTGACTGGAAATTCCTGTCTTTTTCTGCTGCTTCAGAACTTGTAAATCTGTCTGATCATCTGAGCTTTGTGTACCCACAAAGGCCCAGAGCAAAGTGGGAAAGAGATGGTCCTAGAAACTTTCCTTGGATGTAGATGCAAGTTAGCAGGCCAAATGGCATCTGCACCAAGGTAGCTTGCTTAACCAAGTGCCCCATTGCCACAGACTTTGTGGCAGCTGAGGGGACAAAAGCATCAGCGAAACTGGTTTTAATATAAATTTGTAAAAGTTCAACCTAATAAAGTTTGATGGCAAAGTTCAGTCTGTTACTACATTGATGAAATTTACAAAAGAAAATCATGTTAGAATTGAGCTAGAATAATTTACACAGAGACCAAAGAGACTGCTATTTAGTCAGGAGCCTCGGGCTGAACGCCCTAAACACCTGATGGAGCATAGGTGCAATTGGGTCCAATCTTAGTCTCAGGCTTGGACAATGATTTATGTCTAAAGCAATTAGCTACATGGTTTTCATTGGCATTGATTTAACATGCTCTTAGCCACTTCCCAATGATCTGTTGTGAATAAGACACCTCTCCACCTTGGGTAAAGAAAATCTTTCCGTTCTCAGGTAAGGTATCTCAAAACTTGGGAGAGATTCCAGCTCCAGGGGAGAGTCACTGGAGTGCAGTCCAGTTGAAATTTAGAGGGAACTCAAAAGATCTGTCATTAGTAGGTCTCTCTGCCCTAAAGAGAAACCTGGAGAGGCACCCCAGCTCAAGAGTAGAGGTCTGCCCCTCAACGAGAATGCCTGACTGGGAGAGCTGAGAGGCAGCTCCCTTAGTCTGTCATCCTTACAGAATAAGAGGTTTCTTTGTGGTGGGATTGCATACATCGGAAAAGGCATGCATGAGACTCCTTGTACCTTCTTCTTTCTTCACAGAATCTTGAAAAAGCCACCTGCTATTAATGCATTCATGCACAAATCAGAGTTCCAAGCACATGCATGTTGTCTGTGTCATGGCTCCTTTGTGGTTTCCCTAGAGGAGTTCTTAGCCCAGCTACAGCAAAGGCCTTTGCCTCCTTTGGAGCCTGTACCAAACTACAGCTCATTTGGTAAAGGAGTCAAGTGCATCCATTGCATCCCCTTCCCACCACCCTGCACCACCCTGCACTGATCTCAGCAGCATTGCTGGGAAACCACAGAGATCTAGTGTTCACTTGGATTTCAAAGTACCTTTTCTTCTTCTTTTTTTTTTTTTTTTTTTTTTTTTAATAGGTTTGAAGGTGCCCTTGTAATTGTGTGTGGTCACATATAACCACTGTTTCAAAATTGCTGTGGTTTCATATCACCATTAATCAATGCAAGACATAGTAACTAAGTACTTCATTCTGCTTTTGCATGATTTATTAGGTCTTCCTTCATTAATGTGTTTGATCAGAAAACTAATTAAACAATGAACTGTGACAGTAACAAATACTTTGCACCCATTATTAAAAACTGGTTTCTTGAAATAAAAATGTGGTAATGAGCACTTGAGTTACCGTGGGCTACACTTTATTTCTAATTATCTGAATTGTTATTAACACTAATCCTTGGCTTTCCCATTTATTAGCAAACTAGATATGACAGTGCTAAAGACAAGCATGCTAAGTTTATTTCCAACACAAGTACTTTAAATACCAGTAAGTACAGAGTAAGTTCCGAGTGGTAAATTACTATACGGGAACAGTCTATATATTAATATCTGCTTTTTTGATACAATGCAAGGCCTCATTTTTCATCTTCATCAGCAGTCTCTGAGTATACTCATGACACATCTGAAGTTTGCTATGTTGAACACTAAGATATTATTATGTCTTCATGGATAAAGCAATATTTACTTCTACTACATAGAATTACAATAGTCATGTTTTTGGCCAGGAGAGAGAGTTAAATTTTTCACAGTAGCTGTGAGGGGGCACAGCCTGAAGCTATGTGGGCATGTCTAGGTTATTATTCTATCTCACATCACTGAAATAAAGGACAGAAATAAGGGACTCTTGTGTCTGGGAAGGGCCACATTAAGGCTGTTGTGGTTTAGGAATTGTATTCCCCAATTTAGTATTTCCACTTAAAGGAAAACCAAGAGCTGCTCCCCTTCCTCCTCTGTAGGATCATCCGTGGACAGCAGGGAGAAGGAATTCTGCTGACCTGAGATATTCTAGAATACGTGGTTTTATTGCAAGGGTCATGGGTTAAAAGGGCCTTGTCTTCAGCCACCAGCCTCGGCTGAAGGGAAGTCCCAGAGAGAGCGGGAGAATGAACAAGGGGGTAAAAGTTAAGCGAGAAGGGAGAGCAGGGAATAGAGTTAAGAGGCATGAGCAGAAAAGGAGCTAAGAAAGGAGCCGCGATAAGAGAAGAAGAAGTAAGAGCTAAGAGAGGTAGAAGTTAGAGAGGGAAGAGCCAAGAAAAGAGAGCGAGGTCCTTCTTACAATGCATAATATCTCCTTTTGTGATGAATATTCTAAATTACGGTGATCAACCAATACAAGACACAAAATCCTATAGAATCTACATATAGCCTATAAGAACTACTACATTACCATACTATGTTATATTTTAAACTCTAAAAACTACTCTTTAGACTTTTCTGTTTTGCTACATTTACCTTTGGTTCCTTAGCCAGCAGAAAGGTATCATTCCATCAAAAGGGATTCTTCTTCAGCTCGCTAGGCTATTGTTTTCAGGTTATATAGTAACTAAGGCTCGGTATCCTGCAACTCAAAGTAAGCTTCTATTTCTATTTTGCTTATAGGTTTCATATTTTCAGAATCTTTTGCTAAACAATCATTTTTATAAGGTTTCCCTGATTCATCTTCCCCAACACTCCTCCAGTGAGAGAGACTAGAGGCAAAGATTCTGAGTTGAGATAAGAACAATTTACAGCAACAAGATAAGAAAGACAAACAGAAACACCAACAAAAGTATTAATTACAAAAGTGTACTAAGGAGGTGGTTTACATGCAAAGTGTTCGCTAAGGACCCCACCATAAACAATGGTGGAAGGGTTTTCCCCTCCTGCCACACTTTTTCTAAACCTGAAGCCACTCCCTTCTTCCCAGCAGCAAGAATCTCTTACTCTCACTCTCCAGAGGTGACAGATGGTATAGAATAACAACCTAGACATGCCCACATGGCTCCAGGTTCCACCCCTTCAAGACTGTTGTAAAATATTAACCCTGTCCTGGCTAAAACCAGGACATTATTTTAACAAATTTCAAAGCTATTTGCTTACTTGCTCCTCAGAATGCATTCTTCTTGCACAATTGTGATTCATTTTCCCAATGTCTATTGAGCTTGGTTCATGCCAGTCAGATTACCCCTGCTGTCAGATATCCAGAGCTCACAGGCAGCAGAGCTGCTTACCTGCCTGAAATTCATTCCATGCACATTCCACCTTCTCATACTGAGAACAGTGCTCAGGGGACACAGTC
Source organism: Chamaea fasciata (assembly GCF_029207755.1). NCBI lineage: Eukaryota > Metazoa > Chordata > Aves > Passeriformes > Sylviidae > Chamaea > Chamaea fasciata. Next base: position 98,484,203 of record NW_027094087.1, on the reverse strand, counting down.
TGCATTTTTTTCTCACAGTGTTTTCTGAGGAGACTCTCTTGTATATTTGTGTAATGGAAGAATAAGAATATGTAAAAATAAGTATTCCACACCCCTAAAGAGGGAAAGTACTCAGTATCACTTTTCATTACATGTCACACTGCTATTTAAATGCCCTCTTCCTTGTCACAGTTGGGGATTGACACAATAATCCAGCAAGCTGGCTTGATTTTTCAAACCAGAAACCCGGATCGTTTTGAGGAATACTGCATCCCTGCAACTATGCATTCATATGGGCCTTATTAAAAAGGTCTAATTTTGAGAAGTAATTTTCCCTTTATTCCCCTGTTCATCCAGCTGTAGCTTTAGCATTTAATTGTAGCATTCTACACCATCATTAAGTACTTGGGAGTGAATTTCCTCAGTGACAGTTTCAGATACAGCTCAGATCATCTCCCAGATGAGGCTGGCCATGAGCTGATCAACTTCTCGACCAGTAGGACACTTAGAGCAATACATTTCTGTAATGGGCTTTAATGTGTGCCAGGGAAAGTGAGTATTCCAGTGAGAGGGAGTTTCCCACCTCTCCTGTAATCAGCTGACAGTGTACCATTGCCATCTGACTTAGAGAATGCACACTCATTCCATCTGAGTGAGTCAGGGAAGTACTTCCCTGCACCTATCCTTCACTTCAAGCTCATTGTCACTTACTTTGCAAACCCCTGTGCTCTGATGGAGAATGAAGATAAGCAAGAAAAAAATCGTCTGTTTATAATCAGTGCACATTTCTTACAAAATCTGTTTCTGAACAGATGTCCATCTTCCCCACTGCACTCAGCTGAGTGCAGTAATGATTCTCCTCTAAGTAACTACTTACTCTCTTACTCTTACCAGCACCTACTTTCCTCTTCTAAATTGGTGTCTTACTAAGAAAAAGATGCATTTGTCTTTTTTCTGTCTAACGCAGAAGCCAGACCACACATACCCTACACATGCAGTGTGTAAGAACTGTGCACACTTCTGTGTGTGTTAAAAAGAAATGGGCTGCTGTTTTGAATAATGAAAGGATTTTAAATTAAAATGGTTTTGAAATTAATTGATTCATTTCACTGCTGCTGTAATAGCATTTAAACTTTTTCTCACAAGGAATTTAGAAATATATATATTCTACACCTATTCTCTGTTTCACCTGAAAATTTTAACAAGATAAAATCAGTATCACAGCTTAACCCTCAATTTTCATGTCACTAAAAAAGGACTTTTATCCAGAATTCTCTAACAGATTTAATTTCATTAGAGCTTATAGTGCAAGTACCAGGATATTTTGAAGCATTCTAGTGTTATGCTCTAACATGCTTAACACTGAAGTTATACACTACTAGACTAAACCACTCTTTCAGCATTTACCACACCTGCAGTATGGTAAATATATTATCTAAGCTTTGTGGGCTTTCCAGAGCTTGATACAGCCTCACAGCTCCCTGATATTGCATATTCTAGAAACCGTCATTAATTGTGATGTAGATAAAAGAACACTATTATCTTCAGGATGGTAGAGGGGGAAGAAAAAGGAAAACACAAAAAAGCCCTAACACTTCTTCATGCAAGACACACAGTCCTTTTACTTAAGAAAAGATAATTTAAGGACACCATTAGCCGTTATATGAGATAAAAACTTAAACGTCAAACCTATAAAAAATTAACTCTGTTAAGTAGGCAGGAATGCCTGTGCCCGACCCACAGCTCTCTCACTTGTTTCACTTTCCCCACAGTTTGCTGTGTCACTAACTCACTCTTGTTCTGTGTTATCAGCTCCCAGCCTTGGGCTGAGCTCTCAGGCCCCTGTGCCGTTTGAACACTGTTGGCGTCGTCCTTGAGAAAATTATCTCAGGCATTTTGTGAAGGTCTGATTGCGGATTTTTTCCCAAGTGGATGCCGGAAACAGAATGCTTTATTTTATCATATGCCAACTTAGCTGCAGCCCACACTCCCTGTGAAGACCTCTGAGTGGGATTTTAGCTTGTCATGTACTTTAGAGTTCATTCAGAGCTCAGAGGCCACAGATCTGCACACATTTCTGTTATGGGCAAAGTCAGAGATCCCTTTAAGGTGACATGTATTTATGGCTTTACTGAAAGCCAGGGCACAGACCTTCAGAGCAAAAACAATTTCACTTTCTCCTGGCATTGTCCAGCTTCATTGAACTGTTAAAGTAAAACTTACTGAATTCTTCTAGCTGCCTTGGGATATGGTAGAATGTGGTGAAAAGTGTTTCAAGGGAAATTCTAATGCAGAATGTATAGTGAACATTTGTCAACAAGTTCCCAAGCTACAGATCTGATGAAGAATGACACTCTACAGTAAAAACAGTCACTTCAGAGCAGACCACACATAGAGGTCTCACCCTGGCAGAGTGTTTCTGCCCTGCCAGTTGCCCAGAAGAACATCTGCTCCAGAACCTTGTTTCCATGGGAACATCCACCTCCTGAAGCTGTTTTAACTCAGCATTATTTTGTCCTAGGTTTTGTATTTCTGCCAGTACCCAATCTGGCCATACAAGACTTGGCTATACAAAGGCACTAGAAGACATGATTCATCCCTCTGTTTTGTGAAGAAAAATCCACTAACCTGTTGATAGAAAACTACAAGTGGAATGTGGTTTACTCTTATATCTGCATTTTGCTAATTACTCCAGCATCTTGCATCTGAATGACTAATGAAACAAAAGAAAGAGGAGTTTTAAGGTCCGTATACCATGAAGAGTGGTTATAGAGAGACCACTTAAAATTAAAGCATAGGAGATGCTAGTTTCCTAGGTATTGCTTTCAGACAACTTTTTTGTAAGTCCTTGTTTTTTTCCCCAAACTGTTTGCTGATGCTTTAAATTACAGTGCTTCTGCCAGTTATAACTCATCTCCTCACCTATGGGGATGGCCACTTGCTGTATATCCCTCCAGGGTGGCAAATAAATTGTGCAGCTAAAGATCCACATATCTCGGAGACCTCCCATTTTATACTCTCACTCTTCTATCTATGTAGCAGGAAGAGAAGTGTTGCACACTGTTTACTGCTTTCCTGTCAGACTAATTCCTTGCCTTTGAAGAGAGGCAGCCCAAAACTTTAGTAGACTTGCTGCTACTTCAGAGTTATTTGTGTAGCAGTCTGGCCCTCAGACTGCATCAGGGTGGCAGAACAAATGTCTGTACATTTTTTTCCCGGTTATGCAAAGTACTGCTTGAGCACAAAGATAGCCAGCCTTCTGTCACTACACAGAAGACATAAAGACTCACTTAAAAAAACAAAAAATGCCTGATTTTACAGTTATTTGCAGGAGCATGAAGATCCCATAGATATAAACCAGCTGCTGTACATTGATATTTCAGCCTTCAAAGGGTTCTTCTTCCTTCTATATTGAGTCACTTCCCATGCTGCGAAGCTTTAGATGGATTATTTATGCTTTTCCAATGTCCCATTAGATTCCACCATGTTGTGTACTACAGGAAAGAAAAATGTGCTGATTTTGGAGTCAGATTAGGTTTTTCTTAAAGGATTGAAGAAAAACTGTTCTCCAAGAACAGCATTTTATTACTGAATTATCCTGAAGCAATTTTGCTGCAAACATGACTCTAATTAGACATTGCACTTTTAAAGTCATTACCACTCTGTCAGCTACTCAAGCATCACCGAAGACAAAAAGCAGATATTGCTGAGGAATGCCTGCGTACTTCAGACCAGACTTGATCCTATCCTTCTTATCACGGTACAATCAAGAGTAACGTGTGCTTTGTATCTCAAGTAAAACTGTCAGATTTCATCCCAATTAAATAGTGTTAACAATCAGGCAAGCATTTTCTTTTCATGCATACCATTTTATCAGACATTTTTTCAAGATGGGAAACAAAGCATATCACTCAAAAGTGAGTGTTATAGAAAAAGCCATTAGACTAGGGCTAAATCAAGAATAGTTTCTAAAGCCAAACATGTTTTATTTGACCAAAACCAAGCAAACCCCCTTTCCCTGTCATTTCTGCACACTTTTGTAACATGCTCAGAAAGTTGTGTGTTCTAAAACACATATAAGTAAAATAAGTATAATGCCATCACACAGTTGTTGGAACTATTTAGAGAACAGAGAATGGAAGTCCAAACTAAATAGGACACATTCTAGGCCATGGAAATAGAAGTATGAGGAATTTTAAGGAGATATCCACTGTAGGAAGAAGCTCAGACCCTGAGGATTGGTCTTTCACCCTGCTGTTAGTTCCTGAGGCAGACAACACCAAAAAGATGCTTGTGTATTTTCTGGTCCCAGTAAGTCTGACTGGAGGACTCTCTCTCCTGCCTGGTCCTAGGGAAGGGGATCATGGCTCCATCCAAATTCTCTGGCTACACATGAAACAACAGAGAAAGTTGGTGAATTGCACTTGCTACCACCAGCAGAAGAAGGGGGCCATAAGAAAGGCAAAGATTCTTTGCCAAGAGGCATTTTTAGGCCTGCAAGATAAACATGTGAACAGAGAGTATCTGTGGCTGAAAGCAACACAGCAGTCTGCCTGGCACATCTGAGGGCAGGTCCAGCACTCCTCAACAGCAGCAGCAGCAGCAGAAGCTTTCTGTACACTTCTTCCCCACACAAACCTACAACATGCTGGATGCGCACAGTCTCCTCACCCAGAAGACTGTGCCATTAACATAAAAAATGAACCTGTAATTCACACAGCAAAACATCACTTTCATGTTACCATCAAATGTGCTCTCCTGAGTAATAATAGAAAGGACAAGCCACCAAAAAGAGGCAGCTGATCCCAAGATTGCTACTCAGAATGTTTGAATTTGTGCCTTCTTTTAGACTTTTTCACCTTATTTTGAAAAAATTTGTATCACACAACCCCTCAATATTTTTTCTAAATATAGTGTAAATTTTCTTTCTAAATGTAGTGCAAATTTTCTTGAGCATATTAAAGGATATTACTTTGTCTCTCTTACTGTATTTCACTGAATTTGTGTGACTAAAGAATTCAAAGAAGATGCAGAGTGGCTGAAAGCACTTGGGTTTTTCTGAACATATTTTGTCATACTTTAAGGATAAAAATTCTTATCCAAGATTTACTCAGACAATTTTATGAGGAGCAGCTGAGATACCTTGTTTTTTTCTGCCTGGAGGAGACTGAAGGGAGACCTCTTTGTGGTCTTCAACATCCTCAGAGGGGAAGAGGAGGGCAGGTACTGATCTCCACTCTGTCAGCCAGTGACAAGACCTATAGGTCCAGCATGAACCTGAGTCACAAGAGGTTTAGGTTGGATATCAGGAGAAGGTTCTTCATTAAGAGGGGGGTTGGGCACTGGAGCAGACACCCCAGGCAAGTGGTCACAGCACCAGCCTGACAGAGTTCAATAAGTGTTTGAACAATGCTCTCAGGAACCAGGTGTGATTCTTGAGATATCCTGGGCAGGGCTAAGAGTTGAACTCTACAAGGATCCTTGTGGGTCCCTTGAAACTCAGGATATTCTATGATTATGTGAAATAACTGAAGTTATTTTCATCAGGTGCTTCTGTTCTTTAAATATGTCAGACTCAGAGAATTAATTGTAAAGATTCCAGATATTTTTTCACATTCAATGTTCAAGAATGTATTTCTCTGTGTTCTGTACTTCAGATATACCCTTCAAAAGGAAGAAAGGAGTCCTTGTAAGTCTTCAGGTGCCTATGGTATAGACAGCTCTCAAGGTTAAGAGCTGAAATTTAAATATAAGCAGTTGCAGAAAAATGAATATTTTCTTCACTTGTATCTCTTCAATCTTCAGTGCCCCTAGGAAAATATTCTCTTTAGCTCTTTGTCCATTCTTTTTGTTACTATACTACAATTACTATAACTATAGCTACTTTTTAGAACTCACCAAAAAGCAATGCAAACACAAATTAAGAATAAAAATTTCCAGTAAGCACAGCATCAAGAATTTTTCATGCAGGCTACTGCCAAAGGTAATTCTGAAGGCACTTTTGTCAGGACATGCTTCAGAAGACAATAAAATGAAATCTGTTAAGGCAGCAGTCACAGGCTCTGAAGGATATCACATAGAGCACAATGACATTTAAAGCGGCTTCAGAAGTTCTGTTAAGTGCAACCTGTATCTAAGTCAAGGCATTATGTCTTAAACTTGCAGCTGTACGTTTTAATATTTTGCTTCAATGTGACATTAACTCCCTTTGGCATCTTTCGAAATCATAAATCCATACAAATCAAAAGTTTAAATATTGTCAAAATAAATAAATTTGTAGTGATGTGCCTGGAGGGACTCTTAAGGTCTTTGATTCCTTTTAGAAACTCTGTCACCAAACTGAGAAGAGCTTGGGCTGATTTTCCTGCTTCTAATGGAGACAGCACCGTGCTGGGTCCTGCCAGAGCTGAAGCTGTGGGGATGGGGAATGCACTGCTTAGTCTGATGCCCTGGTTGGTGCACAGTATGCCATTCTTTCTCCCCACTCACCTCAGTTGCATTGCATTTTTTGAATATGAGCACAGTTATGCACAAGGCAACAGGAAAAGAAATTGTAAACCTGAGGAAGATTTCTCTGTATTGTGTCCACAATCTCAATTTCACCTGAACCAAGTAACTAATTTGTAACACAGAACAGGCTCAGGCTTTCCTTTCTTGTCACTGTTTAGCAGCAAGGAGGAGGATCTTGCTGCAGAACTGGGACCATTGCCTGCTATTCAGTCTAAAGGATTTTCCCTGTAAATGGATCAAAAACTTATATTCAGAATTGCAACTGTTCTTTTGCTGAAATGCCAACTTTTATTCTTTACATTTATTTCTATGAAAAGGTGAGACATCTAAAGAAAACATTTTCATAAACAAACAGAGGAGGGATTACAAATCAGCTCTGAAGTGAGGTTATTTCTCTAAGTGTGTTGTGCTCTGGGATAAAAAAACGTGAAAAGTACTTCATAAACTTTTCATGCTATACTGATGACTAATTAGGAAAATCAATAATGACAAACTGACAAGTTTGCTGCTCTTACTATCATAATGAGTTTGCAGCTTCATTCATCTGCCTCTGTACTCAGGGGACACCAAGCAGATTTGTACTAGACCATTAAGTATTGTTGATTTTTAATGTAGATCAAATAGAACCAAGTCCTACCCAAAGACAAAACATTCTAGGGTCTTGAAGGATATATAGAGTTTTATCTCTTGTATGGACCCCCTCACAGCATTAAAAATGGATGGGGATGCATAAAGTGTGCACACACACGTACATATACATCACATGCATATACAAATACTGCATGTGTATTTCCCTCTGAATGTGAGAACTAAATAAGGAGATGGAACTGTGAGTGAGAGTGAGAGAAAATGAGGGTTTCCATTCTTGAAGATTTGCAAAACTCATCTGGACACGGTCTTGAATAATCATCTGTGGGTATTCCTGACTTAGCAGGGCAGTTGGACCTCCAGAGGTTCCTTCCTATCTCAACTACCCTGTGACTCTGATTTTGTCATTTCTACAACTAGAAATGGTAACAGTAAAAATCAAAATAACTAAACCCTATTCTGCTGAAATACAAGGCAGAAATTCAAATTTTGTTATCTCCTTAGCACTATTATTATTTCAGGAGAAATAAAAAGAGTAAATGTGGCACACATACAAAGTTCATCTCTCAGTCCCTCAAGTGCTCTGACAGCACTCGTCTCAGAACATGGTGGTGGGTTGTAGGGGCATCAAGAAGTTGATTTTTTGTATTGCTTTTCCTGCCTGCACCCCTGAGTTAGGATCTATCCTCAGCTACAATTTCATGCTTGTTTTTCTTTCTGCTCTGCTTTTATACAAGTGGGAATTGAGTCCTTTGTCCTAAGGTGAAATGGCAGCCTTCCCATAGCTACTGTGAGCATCAGAGGAGTCTGCTGACTGTCAGTCAGTGCCTTCAGCTATGACTTATTTTGATGCCATAATTGTCTCATGAAATGCTAAGATCTACAGTGCAGAAGTAAAACTATTATTAGTGAGTTTAAAATGTGCTCAGTATCTGCCCACACCTTCAGTAACCAAAAGTTCAACTGGCAACTTACCAACTCCAAAAAGAAAAGGATGTTAAATTGAAACAGGAAGGTCGTCTAAAAGTGTCCTTGCAAGTATCATGAAGTTTGTGTCATACAGCCATTAGAGTTGAAGATTTTGCAAACTCTAAGTGAGCTCTAAGTGAAAGTATAAACTAGGACTTTGTTAGCATGTCTCTTGGGCATCAGTACTAAGTACAAATGTTTTACTCTCCCACAAAAGAAAGGGAAAAAAGCATCTGCAGAAAAAGCAGATGAGCAAAAATATACAAAGGGCAGAATGGTTCACCAGTGATGCAGACATCTGCTTGTGTTAAACTATCACAGAGAGAAAGGTCATGAGAGTGAGAACAAGGTCCCTTGGCCCCACCACCACTCAGCCTTATGCGTCAGCATTTCGAAAATAAGATGTTTGCTTTATCTTGCTTAAGATAACCTAAAGGTTATAGGATAATAAATTCTGTGTAACAAAAGTGGCTGATTGGATACAGTGCATAGGGGTGGCCAAGCCTAGAGCTGTGATTAATCAAGTTCAATACCCGATTTCCAAGAGCAGTAAGTGCCACATGTTTCAGAGAATGTTACACAAACAGCCTGTCATGGACAATTAAGGGAATTATTTCTTCATGGAGGAAATAATCGTTCAGGCTCTGGATCCTAATCAACAGAACCAAGGACTGATCTGTGAATCCAGTCCCTTGCTATTTTAAGCATCCACAGCTTGTAATGTCTTTCAGGAAGTGATCAAAAAGAATTGGTTAAGCCCTGAAGTGTGAAAGTTTATCTCATTATTCTAAGTGGATCTGTCTCCAGTGCAACTATGATATATCTACGCATTTCTTTTTCATCCCTGAATTCCTCACATCACTAATGTTTTATGACTAAATGCAGAATACCGTAATACCTTGTATTTGTTGGCAGGCTTTAATTTTACATCCTTTCAAAGCAGCAGGAATGGAGTCCAGCTCAGTCACCAAATGTGCATGCTGCAGATGCCTTAGCCCTGAGGCAACTGGGTTGCTTAGTCTGGACAATAGGAGGGTTAGGGTGAACCTCATTGCTCTCAGTTACCTGAAGGGAGGTTGTAGTGAGGTGGGGGTTGGTCCCTTCTGCCATGTCTCAAGTGAAAGGATGAGAGGAAATGGCCTGAACTTGTGCCAAGGGCGGGTCAGATGTGATATTGGAAAAGTTATCTCACTGAAAGAGTGGTTAGGCATTGGAATAAGCTGCCTAGGGAAATGGTGGAGTAACTGTCCCTGAAAGTGTTTAAGAAGCATCTGGATGTGGCACCTGAGGATATGATTTAGAGGTGATTATGGTGCCACTGGGTTGATGGTTGTACTGGATGATCCTGAAGGTCTCTTCCAGCCTTAATGATCCTGTGACAGCTACAGTTAATTTAACCATGAACAAAATACAATGTAAAGCAATGGGAAGGTCAGAATCTGTACTTCAAGGACCAATTTTGAACCTGGTCAAAGCCAAGACATTTGACTTAAGAATTCAAAAAGCCAGATCCACAGACTCATGATACTTCAGTTGGGCTAAGAGGTGATAACACATAAAAACATTGCAAAAATCGGTTTACTTCTGATTTTTCTTAAAAGCTAATCAGTTGCCTCAGCCACCTCTTGGTATGTTTTTCTCAGATTGGCATTTTGGAATATAGCCAAGCATTTCTTGAATTGTTGTTGCATCCATTTATGTGCCAAAACATTTTCTATGTGCTAACTACAGATGCAAATGTCTTTGGTGTGCCTAAGCCCAGGATTTGAAGCACCTATATGATGCTTAAACAGTTTGCAACTCAGCTGACTGAACAAGTGAGATTTAGTTTAAAATTAGGAAATAGTAGATAATTGTTAATCTGCTTGTGGTAGGCAATTTTCTATGAAATGTTTGACAACTTTAAGACTAAAAACTTTCCACTGAACTTTTCTGGATCTATGGGTCTCATAATTATGAAAATGAGGCCTGAAATGCTTATTTTAAAGCTTTTTTCTTAGTTATTCAAACTCAACTGTAAAGGAATCTTAAAAAGACTCAGAGAACTCAATTACACTCAGTTAATGTTAGAAATTTTTGCACTGTGCAGTCTGAAAGTTATAAATCAGTTAAATAAAAAAAAATAGAGAAGAGACTAGAATCTATAATTAAAATTTTGAGTGTAAATTTCTATCTACATCATGTGAATATGGGCTCTATAAAACTTCATAATTTTCTAAAGAGAAGTTTTAAAAGTGGTAACATGGAGCAACTGGTGCAAAGAAGAGAGTTAATAGCTGTGTTGTAAGCCTGGAGTTTAAATTGGTCATGAGTGTGTCAACCTGCGCAGGTGTGTTGGGTTGAAAATTTCAGATTAAACTGGTTTTGGTACCCAACAGGGTTTTGGCAAAATGCATGTTTTCTCCTTAATCAAAAAGTTATTGCAATGACTTGGAAATATCCTCCTTTTAGTTCAGAGAATTTGTATTTCAGTCATCTCCTGTACTAGTTCTCCCCTACTGGCTGCTTTAGGTGGTTAACTTCATTTTCAGGTCATTGACAGTCATGATGAAAAGGGTTCCTCTCTAACCAGAAAGCTGAGTCTTGCTTCTGTTGTATACAGAGAAGAATGGAAATTTAAGAAAACCAATCTACAGCCTCCATGAGATATCAGAGAATTTGTTTCAAGTTGCGAAGCTAGAAGCTCTTAGTATGATTTTGGGAGGGCCAAAATATTTAAATTTGTGCTTGAAGAAATACCATTTCATTTGCATATTTATTTAATTTATTTTGGTAACATTTTGAAATGTGTATCGACTAAGAGGAGAAATATGTGTAGCCCAACATCAGACAAGCGCAGATGGGCATTACACAGTTAGGGATGTCAATTTTGGTTGTTAAATTGCATTTCTTTCACAGCTACAATGTACTGCGGTCACCAGCCACCTCTGCTGTGGTTACACTCCTCCAGAAGCACGGAGCAGCCTCAGCCATGCTTAACTGGGCAGGCTTGCAGTTGCTTTGTATTGCCAGAATGGTGCAGGGACACAAATTGACTACAGGAATCAGATACAGCAATTTCCCTTTCTCACAGTGTAGCAAAGATTATAATCCCTTTATTTGTGTTTGCTTACAGAAGTCTCATTTCTTGACCTTGGTTGAAAAAAAGCTTCATGGAGAAATTGCACAGGCCCAGCTGGGGCCCACTTAGTTATTGTGCAAAACCCCTGAGATGTACCTGGCTGCTCTAGTAAGTTTCTGGCATCTTCTTAAACACAGAGCAAAGTAAGAGTTAATAGGGAGGCTGAACCCTTTCCAGGAAGGCTCTCCCATCCTTACACATTGCATACAAAATTGAAGAGAGGGAGTGCTACGAGATTTTTTTTTCCATCTCCATCATGGTCCAGTCTCAAACTGACACTGCTGAGTTTTAAAGCCATTTCTGTTTACAAATTCCAAACACTTGGGGCCTACACTGTAAAAGTAACAATGACACAGCTGTAATATCTGCGAGTTCCAATGGAAGCTGGGCAAGTTTCAGAACAGAAACAATAGACTTGCAACCTCAGTTCACTGCAACCTTATGATCTCTTGGTTTATATAGTTGCCACTATGGCTTACTTCATAAACTCAATTTGAAATTGCTTTAGTGCAATAATGCCTTGTCTATTAACTTACAAATTGTCTTGATCCTTTGAAAATGGCAGGAGTTTCTTTCCTCAACTAAGCCAGTAAAATGATAATAATAAAAAAAAATCTCTTTCCTCTTGCACAGAAAATGTTAGCCTACTGCACAGTATCTGATGTGAACTCTACAGCACAGGGAAGGAAATCTATGCTTGGTCTGTTTGGTAAATAAACCCAGAGCTCAGAGCATGCCTGAGCCACAGGGACCAGTTTATTAGTTAACAATTGTAAGGTTTCAAAATTAAATTTGCTTTAAGTGAATGTTTGAGCAAGTGTCATTTTCCCTAAAAACTTATGGCAGAAGAAAAATTAATAACTTATCTACAGAAAGGGAAAACACAACAAAACAGAAAAGATTGTGAGTGGTTTTCTCGGAAATTATGAGTTAAGAACCTAAAGTTCTTTCAGTAACTACTGTAATAAGTTTATTTTCTTCAGTAGCTACCAAGTGCTTTTTGAAGGTACCCAGTAGGCAAATAGGACATACACCTACAGACACCATTCAGCCAACTGTAACACAGAAGAAATCAAACTGTTTTTCTCTTTCTGTAGTTTTAATGCAGTTGCAATACGCTTTTGATTTTAAAAACAACTTTTTTTAAAAAAATATTTAAGCTATTTTTGTCTGTTTCTCTGGTTGAAATTCTCTTTGGGCTTGAAGTTAAACTACAATTAAACTTAGAAAAGGCATCGTGGGTCACTTCACTACACCTTTAGGGACATCTCTTGGCATAGCAGTCACATCAGATGAAGACAGAAATGATAAACTTTGTAGTGGCTAACTTAAACTTCTTTTTTATTTTTTTTATTCTATTCTTTAGTTATATTTTCTTTTTCTCCCAAAGCTCTGTACCAAAGTACACATCAAAGACAAAGCCTGTGATGATGGATATCCGGTGTGATTCTTCTCAGCGCTCAGTGGGCTTTTCCTAGCATCTCCCAGTTGCTTCTTCCTGACTGTATTCATTATCTGCCTTCAAAGCATTCCCACAGACCTCCCTTCTCAGGAGGATCTAAGAGTTCTTACACAGCTCCCACTGTGCACTGGCAAAATCTGTTCGGGACTGTCTTCACCAAATTGTGTGAACAGTTTCACTTCATATATTTCTCCAACTTTTTTTAAATTTAAATAGCAACTTTGGTTTATTCAGCATACTCTCATAATTAGTGTCCTCCTGGTTCCCTTTTTGCCTCTCATTTCCAAGTGGAAAATTGTCACTCAGAGACACTCTTTGTTTTAATTTAAGAGCAAGGTTCTTCCAAATTACCTGGAAGAATTGACACTGAGTCCAGATGAGCCTGACTTGAAAGTGAAGACATTCCAGTTTTCTTTCAGCTCCTTGCCAAATTATCCTGCAGTCTTGATTGTTTTAATGTGAATATTGACTGATTAACATCAGTGCACCAGGGCTGAGTTCCCAGTCCATCAGTGACATGTTCACCACATGACACACCAAACTTTCCCAGCCAGTCAACCTTCCAAAGCAGGGTCAGATCAACCAGCTCCACAGAGAAGGCTTATGCAACTGAACTGCTGTTCATGTCATTTTATACCTGCAAATCTACTTGCCCAACTGTGGAAAGCAACACTAAACTCTCAGGAAGCTTTTACTTATGCAAGTATGAGATGGGTTGCAGAGCAAAGTGCCCAGCTGCTGAATCAGGGCTGCCATCTCACTCGTGGTGGGAAAGGACGTTGCTATGAGAACTTACATGATGTAAGTGGTGAGGTGCAGCAAAGCTCTTGGAATAAAAGTGTTTGAAGAATTAATCAGCTTGTTTTGAGGCATGTTGAATGCAAAGGATTTGACTTGAGGCTACTCATGTCTGACATTGTCTTTGCTTGCATTGAAACTATTCACATGGAAAGCATTTTGCCCAGTGTAACTCTCAAAGACAACCAAGACCAGGGTATCTCAGGCTGCATTCCCTTCCCCCCCCCCCCCCCACTACTTCTTTAGATAAATGAACTTCATTACACTTTGAAAGACTAGGGAGATTAATTCAGCATGTGTGTGCACAGTACACCTGGCAGACACGATAAAGGCTGGCTCAAAGAGCTTAGATGAAACAAAGGCATAAATAATACTGGAGAAGGACAAAATATGGGCAGCCATTTAGTGATGACAGTAATTACTTAAGTAAATGTCAAAACTTTTAAGAAACAAGAGGACAATATTAACGAATATTTAAGGCTGAAACACTACAGCATGTTGATTTGCCATTTGAAAGGTTACATTCCTGTATTATCTTGCTGTGATAGATGTGGGAATGGCTTTTAGAATCTGCTGCAAGACAAACTGTAACTGGTTAAGGGCCTTTTGATGCCCAGATGTACTGAAACCAAGAGTCTTTTCATTCCCTCAGAGCACCTAAATGGTTTTTGTCATTCCTGAGCCTAGCTTCCAGCATGGAAACAAGCAAATAGCATAAAGCACTCCAGATACCTGTAAACATGAACAGTGCAACAAAAGCTCATTGGACCTAAACTGGAGTTTACAGAGACTGAGCAACATCTCCAAAGATATGTATTAGCTGTCCAGATTGGCAGAACATTGAAAAGTCAAGTGAATGCAAATAAAGGTCCAATTAAGTTGAGTACATTTCATTCTATATTCAATGGATGCAAAACTCAGTGCTTGACATATGGGCTCTGGGATGACTGTTATAATACAGAAGAAAAATCTTGACTTTATCATAGACAATTCAGTGAACATTTTTCTTCAACAGGTCAGTATTCAAATTAATTAGGAAAGAATAGAAGAAGGAAAAAAAACACTCAAACTTTATTATGCCCCTATGTAATGCATAGTTTGCTTAATGCAGTCTTGCTCCTTGTATATCAAAAGTTATAGAATGTAGAAATGAGCTGAAGAGGGGCAAGAAGAGTGATCAGAAATAAACAATGGCTTCTACATGGAGAATGATTTCGTCAATCACATCTTGCCAGCAGAGTAAAGGTATGGCTGGAGGCAATATGACAGAGATCTACACAGTGATGACAGCAGAATAAGGGGCAAAGTGTTAAACGCACTCATTTTCTTTCACACTTCCCCAGATATCTGCTTTTGACTGACATTGGAACTAGTTTATGGGCTAGGAAATGTGAATCTAATTTAATTCAGTCTAAAAACTACAGTTTTTACCCGACATATCACGAGAAACTCAGCAGCTGTAGAAGGTACATAGCTCAGTGCTGCACAACAGTGTTATCAGATGTTGGGGGGGGCGGGGTTCTGCCCATTTGATTAGCTCATATTTAAGCTTTGAACAAGTCCATTCTACCTGAATCCAGAGGAAAATATGAAAATCATTTTATATTACAGCTAACTCCCTTCTTGACAGGTGGAGGTCATTCTTGACTGGTGTAAATGACATAATCTTCATTATTCTCTTACTTGCACTAAAGACAAATGCAGCAGCCTCACAGATCCACAGTTAGTTGATAATTTTATCTCTCGGGGTTTTTTTTTTTTGATTGTGTTGAGCACATACATATCTCCAACACATCACATGTCCAATAAAGGCCATCAAACATGACCTTTAAATGCAGAAAGAGTTTTAGAGTGTTTTATATTTCAGACATTTTAAAAAATATGATACAGGCAATGCTGAACACAGTGGTATCAAATAGTTGCATTTATTGCAGTGATTTGTTTCAATTGCAAGTTTTACCTGGAATAAAATTAGGCAACGAACTAGCTCTTACTCACTTGACATACTTTGAATGGTGCAGATAAATTCTCAACAGCAGGACATTGATGTGTCCTGCTACTTACTGGGCTACTTGCAGCCAGCCAGGAGGTCTCCTCTTTGCTCTCACATCTGACTAATCTAGGTTTGATATCAAGGGAAATCATTTAAGTTATTCAATGTTGGAGAAAGAGAGCCTGTATAAAGAAGAGCTAAGTTGAAGAATTCAATCTTATGGCAGTTGAATACTATTAAATCCTATAATCTGACATACTGGGTAATCCAAGAATGTTTCAGTTTGAAAAACAATGACATATTTTCATTCTAAATTATCACAAGTGATGAAAGAAATGATAGTTATGAATTAACCGTAGTTAATATGAATTTATTTTAGCAACTCCAGTAAAATCCACCAAGAATTTACTTTTTCAATATAATCTGGAAATACAAATTCTGTCGCAGAAAAAAAGTAATGATATAGAGAAATTTTGATAACAGATATTAAAATATTTGTCTGTACAAGCTATTTGCTCAAGTGCAACGAGCTGAATCCCAGTAACACTCATGGAAACACAGCATTGGAAGAGACAACCTGATCTCCAGTGGCAAGGACAGTTTTTTACAAGTGTCAGCAATTAGGAAATACAAAAGGGTTCACAGAACATCTGCTGTCCATTATTCACACAACACCCTTACCAGACTGTTAATCTGAAAGCCGTCTCAATTCTTGGCTATCTTCTATGTTGTTGTCATGAGGAAGAGATGTTATGCTTTAAAACAATGATGGGATAATAAAAAGCACAGGAGCAGGGGCAGTCTGAATGCAGAAGAGAGAAACCAGTAACTTTGAGAAAATTGTGTCTTGTTTTCCCCATTTTAAAAAGTCCATATCTGATGGGGGAAAAAAAAGGCTTTAGGAATGAGAATATAAGTGCAGCTCACATGCACCATAGAAGGACCAGAGGTCCAACTGCCAGCAGTGTTTGTGACTCTGTCTGCTCCTTCCACTTCCAAGAGAATTCACGATGCTTTGTTGCAGTCTGGAAAGATCAACTAGAGGGTCGATTATCCCAGTGATGTTGTCTGAATGGTGGCTTTGATCTGAGGTATCCACTGTCCTAGGTTCTTCCTCCATATTTTCCTTATGCCTTTAGTGCTTGAAAAGAATAATCTATGAACTTCATAGCCAAATAAGAATACTTATTCTCTCACAGAGATAAATGCTGTTTAGCTGTTTTCAGACATTGGCATTCCTTTTTTCCCCAACAATGCAAATCTGACCTCTTTATTGTAGGGTGTCAGTCTGGTTTTTGGGGGCTGATTTTATCCTGATTATTTTATATTTCATTTTCATTCAGAATCTTCAATCCCAGTGTGAAAAATAATTTTAAAATATTTACATACGGTCATCGCTACCTTTCCCACCACTAACCTAATCCCATGTGAAAGACTCCAAAGAAACATGCCATCATTTTCTGTAACCACAGAGAATCACTGAATTGCTTTTTTGAGTGCCTGGCCTCTTTTAACCTTGAAAGTTAAGCTTTAAAAAAATTTTAAAAAATAGAAGAAAGGCAAGCAAAGAAAACCCACAGGAAATCTATTCATTCAGTGAATTAAATGTGCAGATGCTGAACACAAGTCTCAGAAAAACTCAGGGTTCCACGAGCCTGGTTTCCCTGTAGGTACTAAAACTGTTGGGTCCTTGCTTAGTTCTGTAAGTCTTTCTAAGCTTCTGCTTTTCTAGAAACAAAGCCAAGTATTGCTCTACAACTCCAGGAATTTTCTGCATGCTTAAAGTCAAATTGAGCTGAACCAGAGTCCTCCATCCCAGCCAAAGTCTCTCACTCCTCCTGTTGCCAGCTATTATTGCTATAAGTCCAAATATGTGTTCTCTACGAAGTACATTTTGTTCCATAAAGATAATCACTGCTACCTCATCTCCTCTGCCATAACTGTAGACTTCAGCATGCTATTCAGCCACGTATATGGATGTGGGCAGGTTTCGTCTGCTTTAGTATACTTTTCATACCCAATAGAAGACAGATGTGTTACCAATATTCTGCATATATGGGCACATCTCCTTTCTCTGTAGAATCCAAGAGGGACTAAAGGCCTCTACATGGCTTCTGCAGGCTCCTGGGGAGCCTCTACCAGCTGTAGTAGCTTGAAAGACTGTTGGATGACTTATTAACGCCTGTTATTCCACACTACTTCATTTTCTCCACTCAGCTGAGGGAAAGACTAGGATCCTCCAGGCCAAAAATCATCACATTTAGTCCACCTGTTGCTCTTTAGAGTAATAGCAGTGTCATCACTTTCAAAGGGAATTTAATTCTTCAGATATGTGAGATTACCATTCCTTTCACTCAACTGTCTCAGGCCATACAGTCACCTCTGAAGAACACATCCAGCTTCATTTCATAAGAACTTCTTGTGCCTTTTCCTCTGTATATACTGTCATGCTCAAAGACACCCACCTCTATACATCCCCAGAGCAGCTAATTTGAGGAAACATAGGCCTCAGCTTCCTTAATTCCTGGTGTTAGCAAGAATCTAGTGTTGTTTCTTTTTGACCCTTCATCTCACAATCACTTTCATATGGCAACTTTCTGAAAACTTACCTTTTCCATAGAAGGTACTATGACTGACTTCCAATAGATGATCCTTTTTATATTAATATACATGTATTTATTTTGCTTTGGTCTCAAAAAGTGAAAATTGGTACTTTAAAAGGATTTAAAACATTTACATTTAAAACCATGTTCACTCATCAGAATTTAATGAGCTTTTCTACTTTCTGATCTCTGCATTTTTCCACCAACTCCCACAGCTTAGTTCACATCTACTTTTTCTCCACCATTTTTCATTGTAGCAACTAAAAATGCATAAACCAGGCCTTTTCTGGCATAGGAATATGTCAAATTCTTTCTTTTAATCATGTGATGAAGCAGAAGAAAGTCTTGAATATGTTGTGTTTGCCATAACAAGCTGTCTTGTGATTCACATAATTCTTGAGAAGCTCTTGTAGTGCAAATATTACCCAGGTATTTGTATAATACCTTCAAGAGTCTAGCCCCAAACTCCCTGCATACAGTGAGTAAAGACACTCAAGTCTTCCCCACTAGCTAGAAAGGTAAAGGATACAAAGATATTTTACTAGGTTTTGCAGTAGGAGTGCATATCTAGGTTCTTCCCATCCAGGTAAAAAACTGTGTTCATTTGCGAGGACCTTAGGTTAAATATGGTCCTGCAGGTACAGTCTCAAACTAGCACATTCATGTGTTCTGGTCCTGGAAGGATGAGCAAGCTCCTTGCACAGGTTTCTCAGAGGCATGCAATTCCTCTGAGAGAAAGTCATAGACAGGACAAAACAGCACCTGTCTCTCTCAGGGTCTGCAACCCTGTTCATCCAGAGCACAGGGACTCAAATGGAAATAAGTTTTGATCACAGCACAAGACATCTCAAGAAAGCCAAGTGGGACACTTCACACATCCTCCTTGGTCTAACACATCTTTCACAGTCCTTGTAACAGGGGTGTTGGACTCACAGGGATGAGCTCATGTGGTCATTGAAGGGCAGAGTCCCATGGCTGTTCATGGGAGAAGGTGCTTCTCAGAACAACCAGCTCTCTCTAGGACAGTTCAGTCCTGAGTCTCAAGGATTGAAACCCAAAGGATGACACTGGAAACTCAGTTCATCATTCTAATGCATACTCAAAATTGTGCATACATAGAGATTATTTTGGCACACTAATATTTACTCCTACTCTCAGCTCTGGTAACGTCTCGCTTCCACTGGTAATAATTACCTGGTTTTCTTTTTGCTCTGTCAAAATGAATAAAAATATTAACTTATATGAACTTTTCTTGTCCTTGCTAGCATATCTCTGCTCTAAAGGTATCAATCATCCTTTTCTCTCAGTTTTATATGGATTACCATAATTAAATTAAACTCAGTTGTTACCTGTTTGCTCTTAGCTTGAAGCGTGGTGCTGCTCCTCCTTCAGAGTTCAAGGAGGGCAATGATGTTTCAAAATTCTATGTGTTTCTTCCAATTCCGCTGGGGAAAAAAAAAAGACACTACCCATGCCTTCAGACTTTGCCTCTATGAAGTGCAGGAAGTCTCTCAGCAACATGATATTGACATGGCTGAGCCTTTGTCTGGCTTGTCTCTGAGGACCTTCTGTTCTTGGCTGTTTTGCACTGTTACAATCATATAATAAGATGCAGGAAGCTCATGCAGACTAAAGCCATGATAAGGGCTAAAACAACTCCTAGGAGGGAGTTTTAAGGTGGGAGATTTCAAGAAGAAAAAAAAGAAAGTATTTGAAGGATTTGTCCCACTACACCCCTTGAAGTTATAGATACATAACTGTACAAGGACAGCATAGGAGTTGGTTACACAAGCAGTCCAGAAAATGACAAGACTTTCCTTTTTGGTTCAGGTCAATGAAACACATGAGAATGTATTGTTAGTAACATTGCTTATTATTGTGATACTAACTTTTGTTCATTATTGTGATACTAATATCTGTGATAAAAATAATGTTACAAGATTTTAAAAAGCTGTGAATGGTCTTAGCCCAATAACGGAATTAAAAAATACTACAGATGTGTATTAAATTAAAATTTGTGGTGACAGACAGAGTACTGTTATCTGTCCCTAAGGCCTGACCTGATGGCTGTGGCACATGAGAAGGCACAAGCAGAAGTCAGGAAACAAGAAATGTTTTCACTGGAGATGAGGCTGGTACATTCTGCACTGGGTCTCCTAAAGGCACCAAATGTCTCAGCAGAGGATGAATGGGGATACATTTTCAAAGTCACTACATTTGGCAAACTGAAAAGCTAAGTTTACACAATCAAAGCTGCCTGAAGCATAGTAGCAGATGGCATTGCAGACAGATGCTAGGAAAAAATGTTATTTTCTGCAAACATATATAAGCACTGAAAAGCCATTTAGATAAAAAGGTTTTTCCCTCATGTACTAGTTGCTAGCTGCTTTTTCAAAAACAGGGCACAAACCTAAACTTTTACTTTTCCTTGAAAAATGGATAAGACAAATAAAACCATGTTTTAGTATTAAGGTATTAAGACTGAAAAATGAACAACTTGGGTTTGAGTTCTGTCTCTGTTTCTCCTTCTTTTTTTACGTTAAAATATTGTATTAGGAAAAAACACTGACTTCCAAGTTGAACAGTGCTGGGTTATACCTTTCTTGAAGACTGCCAGGTATGTGAACACAAACAGATTAGAATCTTAATGTTACACAATATTTCTTAGGCTAGGTAACCACCCCATCTGCTACAAAACTTTATTTACATGTAGAGCTGTTCATTGCTTCTCTCCTAACACAGATCTTGCAATTAAAATAAAAATTTTCCACAGACTGGGAATATCAGAATATCCTCAGGCCTAAGAATCAATTATCTTTTTTAAACATTGAAACACTTCAGCAATTTCATATTATATATATATATATATATATATATATATATTCATGTTAAATATGGTGTGTATCTCAAGTTTACTGTTAACACACAGCACAAAAAACTGTATACTTTTCCATTGGAAATGAAGTTTCAGGTAATTTATTCTCATAACATTGTTAATGAAATCCCTCTGAAATTCTTCAGATTTAACAATCTCCATTTGCTAATGGGAGGTGATTCCATGCAGTTGTTTGCTGGGCAAGATGAATACTTCATTGTAGTGATGTCATTATTTTTCACAGCCTTATTTAAAGATGTGTACTCTTCTCATCATTTCCTCTCTCTTCTCCCCACACCCTCAAAAAAACCCCACCCAAACCCAAGAAGAGAATGTATGAGAAGAAATAGAATCAACATTGTCCTGTGCTGCTATCCAAACTCTGTTAAGGAAACAGGTGATTTTTAAAACTAACTCCTCCCATGGAATACATCTCTGACCAGAAGAAATCCAGGCTGTTTTTAACAGCCATGTCTTTAAGTATATGTGTAATGGAGACCACACTTGTAAATGGACATTACATTTTAGAGGAAAGGCATGGAAAACATGGACCCTGCACTTTAGGGTCCTGAGAGATCAAATTTTCCCCTCTTGCTCTTACTCTGTATAAGGAATCAGTTATGGGCTAAGGTCTGCTTAGTGGCAAAAAAACACCATGCATGTTTTAGCTTGTATTTCTAACTTGCCATTTTAAAACAATGTTGAAAATACTATCAAGATCTTTTAATGGCTTGCTGATTTTAACACAAGAAGACGTAGTCCCATTAAATTTTACATGGACTGGACAATTTAATCATAAAATGTATCACTTGTATTTTCTAGTCACAGTAAGCAGGAGAGATAAATTAGAAACTTCCAGCAAACTTAATACACTGTTCAGAATATGAAGGATAATAGTTCTTCTCGTTAGTAAAAGCTATCACCACTTAGGGTATTAAGCTTTCTGTTACAGCAGAAAAATCCATCTGACTTTCACATTCATCTAGCCTATTGGTATATTTTAGTATTTTTCTTGCAAATACCATTGCAAAAAAGAAAATTTATGGCAGCTTCCAAATATGTGTGGAATTAAATCTGGCTTAAATCTTTCCAGGGTAAACCTCATTAGGCAGTGGTCCAGAGGAATCATTCCCAGTACTATTAAGCAGAGACATTCATGAGATCTACTCTCTTTTGCAGAGAAGCAAGCTTTTTGGTTAATATGTGAAAGATGATTCAGAAGTATAAAAGTCATTTTTAGACAAAGTAACTTATGCATGTCAAAAGTACAGTTCTTGAGAAAAGCTGTGAATTAAATGAGGAGTAACCATAAATTCAGTCTCAAAATATCAATATGCTTTTTTTAAATTTCCTTTAAGATATATAGCAGCATATCAGAAACATATTTTAAGGCCCTTATTTTAGCAACTCTATGGCAGATGTTTGGTTTTCATAAACCAAGCATATGGCTTACATTTAAAATAAAGCAGGTGCAGGGACTAATTATACTGCAAAACAAAACCAACATGTTCCTGTATGCAGAATTACCAAAGTCATCATCCTTGAACTAGATCTGGCTACTTAATAGTGTTCATTAGTTGAAAACAGTTCCCAGGGCTTTCTATTATGGCAATTTCCAAACAACCTTGTCCTAGATTGGGAAGGAAAATTAACACATGTCCAAAAAAAAACTCCAACAACATTTTCCATTCTCAGAATAAAAAATGAAACAAATGCTCTTGAAATTTCTGGTACATGACACAGAAAAACAACAGAAAAA
This sequence comes from Chamaea fasciata, assembly GCF_029207755.1. Taxonomy (NCBI): domain Eukaryota; kingdom Metazoa; phylum Chordata; class Aves; order Passeriformes; family Sylviidae; genus Chamaea; species Chamaea fasciata. The sequence continues at coordinate 98,461,546 of NW_027094087.1, read as the reverse complement.
AATAAACAAACAAAAAGAAAGGAAACTTGCTCTTTCGATCACAAGCTGTTGTGCATTAAACAGTTCCTTCTATTGGTTCTATTAAATACAGAACCTCCTTATAACCAGTCTGCCTCTGACTCTGTGCCAGTGAGGATTAGAAGGAACAGTAAAGAAAACTGTGTTTAAATGTATTTTTATTAATAAAGATGCACCAAGTCACTTCACTTTTTGTAGCAGTTTTCTTGCTTTCAGGGAACATCTCTGTGAGCAATCTCCACCTTTATCAATCCTTCTGAAAGTGTAAAAGAACATCTTTCAGTTTCTAAGGCAAACATATATCTGCATATCTGCTCACTCACAAAGTTTCCATGCATCCTTGATGCTTTCAAGATCCCTCTTCTCCAGGTCACAATTCATGTAGGGCCAGGAGCACATTTTCAGAGCAACCGTGGTAAGAAAAACCCATATGCTGAAAGGCACACCCATAAAATGCCATGTAAAACATGTGGGTTTGTATTAGCAGCTGTGGCAGAGATGAGGTACACCTTCTCTAACCTACAGTACATTCTAATACGTAATGTGAACATCCCTTCTCTGTTCTCTGCCTTGTCCTTACAACAACCACAGGGTGCTCAGCTGAGAGGAGATATAGACAGAAATCTACCAAACAAACATTGCACGTCTTGTGCCAATTACACCTCCCTAGTCCCAGCTGGACTACAACCAAAGGGATGCAGGACTCTTGCAGCCTTATGAATGTATCAGGTGTCCCAAGGCATCCCAAATGACACTGACGCATAAGCACCTGAGTACTGCCCCATGATTTGCAAGGTAAAAATCTCAAGGGTATAATGAGAATGCTTTCTTTGAAGAAACACCATCTTCAGGCTTTGGTTCCTCTCACCAGCTGGTTTATGCTTCACCTATATCACTATTTCTTGGCCAGGAGGGAAAAACATGCTCCATTGGTAAGCCCTTTGTTAGCTGAATTTCTGGTACAGACTTGAGAAGCATTAACACAGCTCTTTCCAAATCATACACAGCTGAAATTGTGCTCAAGGAGTGCCATCCTGTACCCAAGAGAATACAGAAACATCCTAGATGGGCTTCCTTCCTTTTAAGGCAGAAGGTCAGTATTTCCAATATTATGATTCTGGTTGCAACCAAAACCAGCACTGACAGCTTCCAAGAGAAGCCAAGCCAAATAATGGCAATTTGAATTATGGAACAAAAATTACGAGAGGGAAATTGTAAGTGAAGGGTCCATCATATTCCAAATGGATCCCTAGAAACAGGAAAACATTGCTAGCAAGAATGTTGGAAGTAGTACAATGAAAACACATTAAAATAAGTGCCCCAAAATTTAATCTTAGAACCCTTTTCTTAGCAAGATTGTAGATTGCTGATAGGACAGCTTTTGTGCTAGATCCTTTTTGCTCTAGATTGAGTTATTAAAGAGAGAGTTAATCTATTAAGGAATTGTAATCAACAGTAAATAAAAGTATAATAAATTATATCCTAGGGTTCACAAAACAGAATAGTATGTTTTCAGATAAAGACCCAACTCAGCAAACCCATAAAACATTTTCTAACATGAATAATAATTTAAGCTGCATTTATATAAAATATGTGTTCTAGTGATTATTGTAATGTACAAGTCTACCTATAGACTCCAATGAGCCAAACCTTTGGAAAAGTGATGGATTGCGTTTGATGTAGGACTAATTTTCCAGGTCTCATTTACAGTGCATCCTTCCTGCAATAGTGAATCATGAAAGCATTTAGCTCGATATTTTGAAATTCATTTGCTCATGCCAAGCAGCACTGTGAATAAAGATAATATTAATCAAGTATCCATTCAAGTGGCAACCTGTCAAGACAGATAGAGTTCATGGCTATATTTTTTTGCTGAATGTGCATACATACTCCTAGGATTTCATCAGAGCTGTCAAATTACGTCAGCTCTAAAATTTTGAGTATATCCTAGCTTCAAGCTGCCGAAATCTGAGCTTTTATTCTTCCTCTTTTGTGCTGCTTTGTTAATTTTATTGCATCTTCTACTACAGGTTTGTTTGTCATCAGTAGAAAGAGATCGTCATATCTATATTCAATTCCTGCTTTAATAGTTTGTTCAAAAGAGAAATGGAATGTACACAGAGAAATAAATGTGACTGTTAATTATGTTCTAAATTCCTCTAAAATATGACGTTTACTTAAGCATTGGCTGAGAAAAAAAGCTATATTTGCATGTAGTGGTACAAGTATCTCTCTCAACTTCCCTGTCAACACAACAAACTCTCATGTGGAAAAATCTGTTTAGAAGGTACATTTGCATATACTTTACAAGCCAATTCTGTATTAAACTTTCCCGCCAACACTAGAGCAAAGGTATCTTTTTGCCTGAAATGGTGGCTTGGAATTTTGGACATTTGTTCATAAATGTAGTGTCTACAGCAATAATCACAGCAACCAGGGACTTTGGTACGCAGTACTGAAAGAGGAAGGAAAAATTAATTTGAAATTAAATCCTCACCTTGCTCTTATATACCCACATTAAGAGATCAAGTGCCTCCTAATAAACAATCTTAAGGTAGCTGCTTAAAAACATGAATATGGTAATTTTTTTCCCAGTGTCAGACCATCAGAAAACACAACAGCACTCATATCTGACTGAGGGTTGGATCCGGTACAGTCTGACCCTTCACACTGTGAATTTAAAAAGCAGGCATGAAAAACTACACACATAACATGGCAGAAAAAAACTCACTGCAGCAACAAAATGCTGAGTACTTAAAATGTTAGTATTATTGAGAATTTGCTGAGTGCAAGCATTCACTCACGCTCTAGCAGAAGGAATATTTAAATGTGTTGCAAATGTCCAACCCAAATAAGGCAGCAAGAATCAGTCTAGAACACAGAAAAAGTTCAAAAATGCTAATTTTATCAAAACCAATGATGCTGGAAAAAGCAATTGTTTGTAAGTTATTTCTTGGGGGTCATCCTTTATTAATACCCACACACCATATTCCATTAAAACAATCACTTTTACAACTACACGTAAATTATCTTCCGTATTTCTGTCTACAAACTATTCTTTACTCTTTTGTGTTCCATTCATTTTTTCCCTTTCTTGAAACTTGACCTTTTAGTCAATGTATTCATGAGTGCAAGTGCATCATAATTTCACCATGAAATATTTCTGCTTGTGGTTGTTTAGAAAGATTCATGTCTAAGATCTGTGCTTGGACAAGAAACTCAGTTGGGATATAGAAAGCAGAAAAAAAACAAAAGCTAAAAGAAAGTGGGGGAAGGAAGCCTCCCTGTGAGCAGGGAGGGAGGATTTGGAGGGGTTAAAATGGGTTCTGAGCCATGGGCAAGGTGGGGGAACCCAGCTGAGTGACCAGGAATGGTCAGGGCTGGTGGTACCCCCAGGGCCAAGACATTTTTATGCTGTGAAATATATAGAAAACTTACTCTTCAATGTACCTTTAAATTCTCTTAAGCCACAATTTGAGTTGCATGTGTAAAAAGCAGTATAGTAGGAACCACTGCAACAGATGGAGGAAAAGCCTTACGAGAAGCTGGAATGCAGGAATAAAAAGACAGTTTATGACCTCTGGAAACAATTGCAGGCAACCTGGGAGATCTACAAGGATGTTGTGAGGTTATGCAGTGAGAAAATGAGAGGGTCAAAGCCTAGCATGAACTTAATCTGGCTACTGTTATAAAAGACAATAAAAAATGTTTCTGTAAACACATTAGCAACAAAAAAGGAGGGCTAAAGAGAATCTCCCTCCTTCATTGGAAGCAGGAGGAAAACATGGTGACAAAGGATGAGGAAAAGGCTGAGATACTTCATGTCTTCTTTGCCTCAGTCTTAATAATAAGAACTACTGCTCTTCAGGTACTCAGCACCCTGAGAGGGACTGGACTCAGCCAGGACAGCTGACCCGACCTGACTGAAGGGATATCCCACACTACAACATTGGGCTTAGCAATAAATTTTTTAGAAAGGAGAAGGAAGTCACGGGTGTTTCAAATTATGTCACTTGCCTTCCCAAGTAACTATTTTTCATGCTGAGGTGCTGTTTTCCGGGAACTGGATAAGTATCTTCTTGCCAGTGGGAAGCAGAGAACAAATCCCTTTGTGCATCCAACTTTCCTTCACTAATTAAGCTGTCTTGATCTCGACCCACTAACTGTTTACACTTTTGCCCTTCAGATTTTCTCCCCCATCTGATGGAAGAGTGAACAAGACTCATCTGCCAGCCAGGCCTAGCCCACCACCACTGTCATAAATCTATTTTCAAATAGAGCAAAATAAATAAAAATATCTTCTCACCGCAGTGTTTCTTACCATGCTTAAATAAACATAATGAGATGGAAGGGAGTAGCTAGAAGATTCTTGTTTTCATGTGTGGTGATGAATAAACATTTTCAACACTATTCCTACTGAAATAAAACTGCATTGGATAACAAAATCCAGACTTGGTAACACCATGTGTGAGCATTCAAAAATCATTTTAGTCAGTCAAAATGCTGTCAGGTCACAAGCTACACAAGATTTCCTCTGGATAAACCACTGTTTCAGTAACCTCATAAAGCTGTTGTTTGCAATTTGGGATGAAAACTAATCACCCTGAAGAACACAATCTGCTCTAGCATTCCCAGGAAAGCACAAAAGGATGTCTCTCTCCATCTGTGGGTACTGCTGCCCTTCAGAGGTGACACACAGACCACATTCAAGGGGTGCCTGGAAGGGGGTGCTCTGCCTCGTGTTTGGGAAACAGGTACAGAAGGACAAACACATGCAGCCTGTCCCTGACAGGTCCACCTGGGAAACCTTTGATGGCTCTTCAGCCTCACTAGGCTTCTCCTCCCTGCCCCAAGCCTCTTGTTTTCATTAGAGAAGATTATACTTTGTCTTTTCTCCTCACAAACAAGCATCACTGCTATCCTAGACCTGTCCGTCATTTCCTGAGTTTTTAGTAGGAACATTTACATTCAAAAAAAAAAAGTTTCACCAGTCAATAAACAAACAAACATAACAAACCAAGCAAACAAAACCTCACAAATTCACTGAAGGAACTCCAGCCAGATCTTGTCTCTCTCACTGTATTTCCCACCTATGCAGGGACTGTATTAGCAAGACACTTTCACAGCTGCTTTTGCTGGGGTATCATCTCTCCACACTGATGATCATCATCAGAAATACTTCTGATTCAGTGGAGCTACAGTGAGAGCAAGCCTCCCTCACTCTCCTGTCCTTTGCATGGGCTAAAATATGTCTGAAAAAAACCAAATTTTTCTTTCTGTTTGCACCTGGTTGTCCTTTCCACTGAACAGGCAAATTAGACCACTGAGCCTATATGAGGAAAAAAAGTTGCCAACAAAGTCATTCAGGCCATGTAGACATTGAATCAGGAAAAAATCAGGAGAAATCTTGGTAGAGATTTTTTTGGCAATAAGAACGAGGTATCACTAGGAAGAGAAAGCCAAGTATAGGACACAGTGTAAGGGAGAAGAGACCTATATACAGTGTCACCTCATTGGTATATACTATTTAACTTTCTGTTCAAAAGCAAAAGACAAAACAAAAACTAGCTAGACATTGACAAAGTGTCTTCTAAAAACTGATGTTCAAAAATAGTTCAACTCCAAATTTAGCTGGCTGGTGGTGCAATGCTGAGAAGAAGCATAAAACCCTCAAGGTGATGAAGAACTGAGAAGTTTTGTGTCAGTGGAGCAAGTAGAAACAAAAATTATTAATGTTGCTTGAGCATCTTTCTGAATCAGAAAAAGACTTCCAGGCCAAGCTGACCTTCTCTGGGGTTGATTTGACCCTCTCAGTATCTGGGCATTCAGAATAAATACTCCTGTTGAGCTGGCCACTCATAACCATATCTCAGACACATTTCAGTACCTTGTTATCCACTTGCTAAGATGTGCTAGCACAGTTTCCATAGGGCTTGGCTTACACAGTGATCAGGGCTAGCTCTCAAGTTACACAGCTGTTTTCCTTCATTGATGTCACTGTGATAGTAAATGGGACACTGAGTCCAGAAGTGATCATCACCTTAAAACAGTTACAATGTTACTAGCATTCAAACCTATAGTCCATGACATTCACATCGGTCAGAAAGAAAAGTTTTTACTTACTTCTGTTAGAAATTACTGTGTTTAATTCTTATATGCTATTTAGTTTATAAATGACTGCTACCCATTTTACTACAGTGTGAGCAACTGAGCACAGGACTTTTTATCTTGGTAACTTTTCTCCCTAAGAGGGAATTCTACCTTTTATGGATCGTGTTATCAAATCAGTTGTTTTCTGATTTTGTCGCTTCAGCCAAGCATCTATTTTTCTTTCAGTGGCTGTATTTAACATGCTTGTGCTGCCTATTCCATCCCAATTGTCAGGCTGGATCGTGACCTCTTCTGGCTGCTCTCTGCTCCTGAAATGGGATTTGTGGCTGAGATTATAATTTAAGATATTTATCCCCAACTTGACTCTATTCTCATTTCTCAAGAATCATTTTCTTCCTACTGTGTTTATAAGCCTGAAATACTGTTGAGGACTTTCAGGCCACCAAACAAATTTAAATTTAATTGTTCCATTAAATAGTGCTACTCTTTTGAGAAAACACTGGCAGAAACCCTGCCTATAATATTAAACAAGAAGTTGGGTGGGAGATTCAGAAGCATGACTGCAATATGATCTCAGTTTTAGTACAATAATTGTTAGGCAAAGGAGGAAAATTTTCACTGCCTTTAGAGCGCAATTATGAACGGTGAGAGGAGGTGGACTATCTGTTAGACACTTAATTGCAACTACTCTTTCTAAAATGTTCCTTTTTTTTTTAACTGAAATTCTTCAGAATTCATCTCAGCTGCTTTGCCACTATCATCCTTGGTTCTCCCACAAACTGAGTTCAGGAACACTTACAAGAACTTCAGATATGGAGGTGCTTCTCAGCTCCTCATATTTCTAATCCTTCATTAAAACATAGACACAGACATCTCCCCCTGATGTCCATTCACACAGGCATGGTTAGCACTGAGCTGACCTCAGCAAAGTTCTCCAGAGCATTGTGCATTACACCATAAAGAAAAGAGACATTAGATGTCTCCTTCATTCTTGAGTCCAATGCTAGCAAGTCTAGAAACTACTCCTGGACCAGAGACCACGTGTCCCATGAAAACAAACACCTCACCCTGTGAAGCAAGAGCACAGAACTGGTCCCAGGTTTGTGTATCCAATTTCTTCAGCAGTGGTGATCACATGGAAATATCCTGGTTAGCAAGGGCTCTCTTTGTAACACTGTGCTTAGTTTGCTACTTCATTTCTGACATTCTGTCAGTTTTTGTATCTAAGTTGGAACTCCAGGAGGGAGATGTCAGCGCTTCCTGACTTTCAAGATGAGTAGCCTGCCAAACACCAGGCTTCAGAACATTTTTTTTAACCATCTCTGCTTCTAAATGTTTTCAAGCCTCAAGATTTTCTTTCACCAACAGGCCCTGATAAACACTGTAGCACCTCAGTTATAACTGAATAAAAGATATAGCTGGTAATTTAGTACCAGCACATGCTGGGATATTTAGGATAATTAATTCACAGAGCCAGCTGTGTGTCAAGACTTTGTTATGTGAATTTCTAGGTTTTCTTGTAAGTTATTCTAGTACAGTAGTTTCATCCATGCAAACCTGGCAGTTTGCTAGACTAATCTCAGAGAGATACTATAAATTGCATAAAAATAGGATATGATTTCCACATGGGGGACTATGTTGTGACAGAATATGAACTGGCAACAAGCTAAATATGAATGGAGAATTTATCTCAAAAATGCACATGATAAACATTCCCTGAAACTGTCTGTGGAACAGGAATAAGACTCAAGCTATACTTAATCTTCTTTAGTTTGTTTTTTTCCTCTTCTATCCTGTCTGTAACTCAGTAGCAGTTTGCTCCAGAAGCCATGTGTCCATGTGAGGCCAACCTATAGGTCCTAGCAGCTGTATCTCCATCCTCAGATTATTTATTCTGAATTTCAAACCTAACCAGAGGGACCACAGAGAGAAGCAAAGGCTGTTGCGATGTGGGTTACATTCATCTGTGTAGAAAACATCCCTGATTCATAGTGTTGCTGGAGAATGACCTCTAAATCCCTGATATAAAAACTTCACAGAGAGTGGGAAAAGGAATAACTGAGCTTCAAAATATTTCTGCACCTTCCTCCTACTGTTTGCTTGGTATCACCCACAGTCGTTGCCATTTCAGATCCAGCCTTCTGCTCTGATTCTTCTTATGGTCATGTGCTTTTCTGTCTGGAGTCCCAAACAATCCTGGTAATATTATCTACTGTGAGGGAAAAATCCCCCTGATACCTTTCCCAACACTCTGGATATGATTCAGCTCTCTGGAAATCTGCATCATTTGACAAGTGTATAGCAGGTCAAACGACCTCTGGAAAGGGCAGAGGATGAGGAAAATGTGCTGTTGCAGCTCTATCTGAAAACAGCCTGCCAGCTCTGGAAAGTGGAAAGCAGACTCATTATTCTCAAAATTGGATTCACATGCTATCTTCTGCCCTCTTTTATTAGCATCAAGAAAATTCCCTAGTTTTGGATCAGGAATCAGCCATCCAAACAGAGACAGCCCCTTTCAGTACAGGAGAAAGAAAGGTGACCCTATTACTTACTATTTGAAAGAGAGTGCAGCTACTTAAGCGATGATATGCAGGCCACTGATCATAAATTACACTTTAACCACATCTGGCAAGAGAATTCATACTACTCAGTTTTGCAGGAACCTGTTTCTTACTTAGTATTTTACTATGAGATGATCGTTTGGAAATTCTGATTAAATGTTGGTACTACCACTTGGAATATTCTACATTATTTTTTTTGCAGAGGAAGCACCTTCCATTCCTCCTGATCAGCAATGTTAATCATAACTATTTTGTTAAAATCAAGATCCATTACATATTTAGGGTTTTTTTAACAAGCTTCCTGGCCTTCAATGTCTTACTTCATATCATTCCATGTTGGATAGACACATGAAGACACATGCCTTCTTTCAGCTTGCTTTTGCATAAGGAAGTGCAAAAATTGATTTTTCTTTTTTTCTCTAAAGATTTCTGCTTACTGTTCATTTCTTATTTCTGAGACATAATCTGCTGCCTTCTTCAATTTTTTAATGATTAACTAGGGGACTGAGAAACTTGTCTCTGGAGTTTTCTCAAGACTTGAGTGTCTAGCAGGTGCTCAAATTAATTAAGAGTTAAAAAACAGACAAGGGAAAGAGTTTTAAGTAACCTCGCTAGAAATCCATGTCCTCTTTCTCACTCTGCACTTTTCACTGCTTTTGTTCTTCTGATGGCAACAACTTGTGGGTTTTGGTTATCCATAGAGTCCTCTAGGGAAAAAAGAGTATACTGTGTTTGTATTTCTGGTGGAAAACCAGAATACAAATTATTTAAAACAAAAAACCAAAATAAATATTTCAGACTTACTTTTTCTAAATAAAGAAACAGAAAGGAGATCACATGACTGAGATGCAGTGCCCATTTAAACTCTATTAAAATCAGAAATATTCAAAATAAACTGCCCTGGCGAAGGTTTTCCTTGTGTTGTGCACCCACAGCAGTGTTCAGCAGTAAAGGGTGAACACTGGTTACAGAAGGTTACAGAAGGGCCTTTTATCCATGCTCCCCTGAGGGTAGAAATGGAACGGATGGAGTCCAAGTGTACAGACCCCATTGCAGCCCATAGTGGCCATGTGGCCAGTGGTCCTGACATGCAATGAATGACAATCAGAGACATTAAAATCACAGGCAAGGACCACCCCTTCTGCAGCTTGCCTAGATGGGCTCTGACTGGAAACACACACATTTACCACTAACTGAGATTGTTGCCTGACTGCAAAATCTCACTGCTTCTTTCAAAATTCACTTTTGGCTGACTCAGTCTGAGGTTGAGTGACTCTCCTCTTAGCTAAATCATGTGTGGAAGGGCTACATACCATTCATAGAACCATAAAATTGTTTATTTTGGAAAATACTTTTAAGATCATAAAGTTCAACTGTTAACCTGGTGCTGAGTAGCCCACTGAAATATAATCCAATACAACTGCAAAAGTTATTTTTAAAAATGTCTGAAAATTTAGATCTCAATCCTTCTAGCATCATTCATTTCTTCTTCCAAAACAAGTAGTGCTGCTGAAAGGGTTACTTATAGCAAGCTCAAATAGTGGTTTAGACAATACATGCTATGGCTGACTACACATACAGGGCCTCCAGCAGGAATAAGAAAGCACCTTTCAGGAAAAATTCAAGGATAAAAAATGTGAGAATCATTTTTTTTCCCCCTTTGACTAATGAAGTAAGAACCCTGACAGGAGAGCTGTGTGCTATATTTATTCCAACAGTGCAGAGTTATCTTCCTTAGTACATGAGGTAGAGGGGAAGGCAGACAGCAGATAATGCTGGAAATGGTAATAGGATGTGGAGTCCAATGACAGCTGAGCTTGTGCATGTTCCTCCAGGATCAGCTCAGATCCCGTTGAGGTCTGCCTGTCAGGGACATGGACATGGAAATTCATCAGCCCCCCTCAGAATACAGATGAAAAGTTGAAAAGTTTATATCATAGCCATCTTAAGCTTTTCATAAAGATATGAATTCACATGTCTCCACTGCATTGCAACCACCATGTGTCCCAAAAATGTGTAAGCACTCAGCTCCATGGGAGAGATGTTGGGTTTTATTCAGCTATGGCTTTGAGGTCTGGGACACAAAGGCAGTAGAGAGAGCAGGGACCCAGGGCCTTTAACAGGAGCCTTGTCTGCCACTCTAATCACAGAATCATAGAACTATACAATCATACAACCATACAATCATACAGTCATAGAATGGTTTGGGCTGGAAGGGACCTTAAAGATCATCTAGTTTCAACCTCCCTGCCATGCACAGGGATACCACAAGGCTTAATCCTTCAAGGCATTCTCAGACACACTAAAGCACCCTGGCTACCCTCCCAGGCATCCTGAAGCTGTACTCCTGCACTGTCAATGAAAGGGGTTCCCTTGCCTCTCTATGGCTGCAGCTGAAATCAGTGATAGGACAGCATATGATGTAGCTGAATTACTAAGGTATAAAATGTGCCTGAGAGGGGAAAAAGTAGAAGACAAATGTCTTTCCTGCTGCTCAGATCACAGTGCATCAGGTCTGTAGTGGTGATGGCCCTCGAGGGAAGAATAAGGGAAGCAGGTGAGGGAAGGCTCAGTTTCATCTTCCTATTGGACTGACCTGTGTGCTTGTAGCCAGGGGCTAGCCAGGGGTCTGCCTCAGCTCCAGAACTCCTCAATGCCTGGGGTCATTGTGTCTGTGTCTATGGATACCATGTGGTAGCAGGAGCCAAAACAGCAGTACATTGGGTGAAGAGCAGAAAGGAACCATGATCTTTAGTGGTATAGCAGTGTAAATTGTTATACAATAGTCAGAGTAAATTTGGCTGTGTCAGAAAGTTGAAGGCTTTTTTCCCTACAGAAAATTCCTTGAAAAACAAAATCATCCGAGCTCCAAAATTATGTCATGGCAAAATGCAGAAATTGGTCCTTTTTTTTGAGAACAATGCTGCACCAGCAAGTGGATGGTCTAGGAAGGTAAATTATTTCTTGCTTTTATCAGCAATTTTATTTTCAGCTGGATTCCAGCCACAGGCAAATACAAAATGTCTTCTCTTCAGGCACAGTGAGTGTCAACAGGTTTTTGAATTCCTCCTCACCTCCCTCCTCCCCAGAACTCAGCTGAGTTCCTGACCTCAACAACTGCTCCACAGAGACAGCAAATGAACCATCCTCCACCATCCTACCATTTTCTCGGGTACTCCCTTCATCTGCCATGTACTGTCTCATTAGTGGAAGCTGCAAATGTCCTTGCTATTTTCAAGGTCAGGTTTTACTCCACAGTGCTATTTCTGAGAGTTGTATGTTCCGTGAATAGCATCCTCCTTTTCAAACAGAAGACTCATATCAGGAGGTTACGTGATCCTACAGAGAAGGTGGATTTATTTATCAGTGAAGAGATACACATTAAACCTCCTCACAATACTTATAGCCAGGAAGATAGATTACTTTGGCTGTAGGAGAGGAACAGCTCTACTGAAAGAAAATGAAGCCCTAGCTGATATGTTCTAGGCTACTAAGAAAGCCAAGGAAGCAATTCTCTGTTTGTTAGAAGACAATTTTTCCCACTTATTTACAATATAATTCCTCTGTTATACATGCTTTCAAAAGGCTTTGTTCTAAGGAATCCCCTGGAAAAAGTCACAAGAACAGATTTTGTATGATGCTGCTAGTGACTTGATTTTCTGAGAACATCATCATTTTTTTCTGAGAGCACTTTGTGCTATTTCCTTCAGATTTCTAGTCCCAGCCTATGGCTAAAACACACTGGATCCATCCAAGGCACATAACTCTTGTCTTCCCCCTTATTTATGAGGCGTCCCCGAGCAATTCTAGCAGAAGGACCAGATGAAACTCTACCTTCCAACTGGCCATATGCAGAGCTGACTGTGGTTTTTCAATAAACACTTCTTCCAGGTCTGTCTGAACAAATTTTCTCATCCTTGCTGTGAGTGAAAACAGACAACCCCTGACAAAAGTCAGGTTTCTGACTTTTTGTGTATATGGAGAATACAATTCTCCATGTGACAACTGGAAATGGAAATTGGTGAAATGATCACAGTGTGCTGAGTTACTGCAAGCCTCACAGCACAATCTAGATCCCTGTTCCAAACAAAAGCTCCACTCCTGCAATTGCTCAGATGGCGTATCTGCACAATTGTACAGAGAACGAGAGAGAGAATAAAAAATAAACTTTAAAAGAAACCTAAGCTATAAATTATGGAGATCCATATTTGCATTTGAGAAGTAAAGTGGCATGCATGTGATAAAACCTGTCATCCATCATCTTTCCAAAGAAATTGGATTGCATGTGACGTCGCCTGCTGCAGCACCACGCCGTGAGTTATACAGGAGCACTGCTGTGATTCTACTGATCTCTGAAGCTCCAGACCCTTCTGCAATTTTCGTTATAGATTTTTAAATCTATAAAATCATCTCTATATGGAACTGCATTAACTTATTTTCATGATGAAGTGACACTGAGAAAAAGAAAATGGCAGGGTAGCCAACTCCAAAGGGTGCTAAATACTCCTTCTTCACATAGTGTCTAAGCTTTCTTTAAAGATGCTTTAAAGAGAGTAGCTCCCCTCACTTTAAAGATGCATTCAAATCTAACAGCATTAAGAAAATGGAGACTGAGGCCCATATGCCTCAGTGAGCACTGAAGTATTCTGTACCTTCCAGGCAGCCCTTAACCATTTGGATAGTGAATCCCACAGACAAATATCCTGTTGGATCACCCTGAAGGATAGGGGCAATTTTTCCTGACACCTTACAGATGACTTGGTTGTCTCTCCACTTGTGCAGCAATGTTTATTCTGAGGGGAGTAAAAAAGAAGCTTTACATTTAAAGAGTAGAAATGCCCTTCAGAAATATATAAAACATGAAAACAAGCCATATCCCTTCAAATCTGTGTTAAGGATTTGCTTATTCAAATTGGATCTTCACAGAGTTAAGAACTCAGTCCTTTTTAATGAGTGTTTTAACATGATCAATTGACTGCTCCAGGCATCTGACAGAAAACTGAATTCATAAGGTATGGTTCTTATTCCCATATTTTAAGCTAAAGAATGATGAACAACAAATAGCAAAGTTCTTGTCTGTGGATGAATAGGCAGCTTCACATTAAATCTGTATTAAACCAGCTATTCCATAAATGCTACACAAATAGAACCATATTCTCTTCTCGTTCGCAAATAGAAAGTTGCGAAACATCATCAGGCCTGGTAGCTAACAGACATTTAAATTATAAACTCTATCTTAGGTTTACCAATGCAGTAAATATATCCAAATATTGGAAATTAACCATTTTTGGTGGATTTTTCAGCTTCAGTTCAGAAAAAAAATTATGCTAATGCATATTTAGCTTCAGGCCTACTGACCTCTGGGCTGTACTCATCTGTACAATGCTAAACTTGCCAACATTCTCTTTTCATTTCTCTGAATTAAATCAGGTTTAGGAGCAATTACATCAATAAGGTTCCAGCATTTCAGCAGGAAAATCTGTGAGGAGAGAAGCAGTCTAGACACCAGCTGCTACTCAGAAAGCTTTTCCTCCAGATCAAGTTCCTACATAACCTCTGATAAAATGAGAGTTTGTGCTCTGTATGACCCAGCATCCTTACATTTTCTTATAATAACACAATAATAATTAAATTACTTCCATTTTACTCTCTTCTTAAAACACAGTGTTCTGATATGTTATTTCAAATATCATTTTATTGCCCTTTCCAAGCAGCCTTTCCTGTGTTGATAACACAGGGTTTGGTTTCTAGTACAAGTGCTGTTGAACCACAGACAGTGGCAAATCATTATCCCTTGCTCAAGACACATCATCTTCCCTTTTTTTGTATTCTAATCCACTAATGGATCACTGATGAATTCCTGAAAAAAGTAAGCAAGAACTTCCTGTTTATTCTACAATATTTCAATCATGGAATTAAAAAAGTGTGAAAAATGTGTTAGGGGTGAAAATTATATGTTATACAACATTATATATCGAAATCATGTATTCATGTTTTATACTCGATGTTCTCTGAAACTGTCAGAACTACAGCAAAAAGTAGTAGAGGGAACAAAAAGCACGAAATTCTTTACACACCTTCCTTCTTCAGCATGGCCTTTTCATTCCTACTTCACAAAGACCACTCTCATCAGTTTCCACTGATGGGAATTGCATGATCAGAATTATTTGTGGAGTTGAGCAAAAGTACCTAGTAGACAAAACTCACCTAGAGCTTGTGCATAGAACAGAGCTGAACTCTGATTGTCTCTGTGCCTTAAATGTTTCTTTGATAAGTACATCCCAATCTCTCAAGGATACCTTTCAGATGACAAAGGTAGCAGTGGTGTACAGAGATTTTATTTACTTTTCATGTGTGAAGTCACTGAAAACAAGTTCAAGTATCAAGCAACTTTTAAGAATGACTTGCTGATCTTTCTAGTGCCACTAGGATGCTGCCCTGCAGGGCAGCACTTGCTGAAGATTTGAAAAAAACCCTCCTTTTGGCTAACCAGTGTGTTCAGCTTCCTTATGTTCTTGTGTAAAGATTTGGATTGATTTCCCTGTATCCTTGCAGTTCTGCAAAAGCAAGGAAAGGCAGAGATTTGGAGAATACAGAGCACTGAAGAAGCATGGTTGCTACAGAGAGGATTTTTTGCAGGTACACTTAGGCATATGTCCTGTTATAGATATTCAGAAAGAAAGATGAGAGAAGGGACTATTCATGGTTTCTGCTGAACACTAATTCTTGTGTTGCCCTTCTGAACTTGGCACATGATCCAGGACCTAATTCCAGTTCCTAACATTCTGTAAAGATTAATGACTTACACCATGTCACTACTTTGCAGGTTTCTGATTTGGCATATTTTTGACACCAGAAGAAAATGACCTCTGAATTCTGCTTCAGTCAGCCTTGCTGTCTCACTGGAGAGCTATGCCAGCTACACTCTTACATGCTTTTCAATCCATACTGATATTCTTTCAGATGAGATAGCTTGACCTTTAGGAAACCCATCTACAGCTGAATGTGCAAGAAGTGACAGCCAGGAATGGTATGTTCTTGTCAGGGTAATAAAGCCAAGCTCAGAAAAAGATATAATGTATGCAGAATCCTTTTCTTTCAGGGGTGACTGTAATTTCAGGGAAAAGGCAAGCAGGTGATTGATTTGTTTATAGTGAGTCAGAAGAGCACATTGGAGGTGAATTTCAAGCCTGCTCTCTGTTACAGCTGTGGAATGATGCACAGATTTAAGGGTCAGTCACAGTGCCTGCAGATCAGATGACCTGGCTACCTATTGGGTAGGATGAAAGCTAGCTCAGGACAAAGATAGCTCAGGACGAAATGTTGTAAAGAGTATTCCAGGAAATGTTGTAAAAGATAATGCATAAGATGGGGGGGGGGGGGGGGGGGGGAAATTGAGTAGTTAAAATTGTAATTCTCCTTTGGAAAATTTTCAATAGCAATGACTTACATAAAGCTACAGAAATTATGAGAGTTTCTTTATAGTGATAAGTGCTCAGAGATTTTACAATGATTGCTTCAAGGGAGCCTACACGTTATATGTCTGCATTTGGCAGTAATGGCTTCCATTTGAAGAACTCCCTCCATTGGCATGTATTTTCCTGATCTACAATGCAATTTTCTGGACCTGTCAGAAGTATTTACTCACCCATCAGCTTTGGTCATGGCTTTGGGTCTGTGAACGTCCATGGTATGGAGAGATGGGTGTACTGAAAACTGCCTTGAACACTGAACAACTGATATATGTATCCATCAGCCAACACTGCCTCAAGTCAGCTTAAAAGTTTTTTCTTTTGGATTCCAGAAACTGTTCTGGGAATTGGATAATTCATTGAAGTGATTGGTCTCTGTTTCACTAAAGGAAAAAAATCAAACAAACCCGTGACTCAGGACTTAGGCTCCCTCCAGAGGAGAAATTCAGACATTTCTTTTAATACCTGATAACATATAAACCTGTCATAGGGGATTCCTACAAAGCATGGACCCTTAATGATTTGCCATAGAGAATCTGCTCAGCAGTTGCTGACATGTTGGAAATGAGGGGAATAAGAGGAATTTTCCAAATATCTATGCTACATATCATGTTGGTGATGGCACAGTGGCACCCATTTTTCAAAGCCATCCTTATGTGATTTGTCAATTGTAGCATGTGAATTCTACCCAAATAACCCTTCCAGGCAGACAAAGACAGGAACTGAAGAAGGTAAGTGATGCAAACACAGAAACCGTAAGGGTGGATTTATGGCTCTCCGTGACCTTGCAATGGACTCCTAAAGGCAACTTGCTTGTTTGTGTTTCTGCTGATAATGCAGCCAGCAGAATGTTGCCCAGACATACCAAGATAATGGGAATAAGTAAATTAATAATTTCAAATGGACGTCTGTTTGAAAAATTCTGAAATGGTGACTTATTTGTTATATGAAGTAAAGTACCGATCTTTTATCTAACTGTCACCTCAAAATGACAGTGAACTAAACCCTTGGTAATAGGCTCATTTATCCAGCCCAGTTAAATTCCAATTTATCTTTCTAGTTTGCACTACAGCATCTCAGAAGGAACAGTTGTTAGGGTTTAGCATGTTGCTGTGAATCACTGAAGGCAAAGCTGCCAAAGCTTTCTCTGTCAGATTCATAGTATATATTTGGCACAATTCAGTCTTCATTATTGCCAGAAACAACAGGATATGCAAATTAATCAGATTAATTAAAATCAATTTGTGCAAATGAAAGATGACCTTTTTTCTCTTCCATGATGTTGGCAACCTTTTTGCACACTGCTGACAACCCAATATTAATGTGCATTTTTATTATCACACAGGAATGTGCACCTAGTTACACTCCCAGAATACAACCATCACAATAATGGATTTTCTCAGATTATTTGCTAAGAAGTATAAAGTGTAGTATCTGGGGCTGATGTTCTGCCACAGATCAAACTCCTATAAAGAGCTTTGCGCAGAGTCATGCTTACACCCAAGGGGGGTCTTGGTTAGGGAAGACTCCCTGTTGCTGTTGTAATACAACATTTTTCGAGCCTGTAGTATATTAAGCCTGTAGCATGAGAGAGAATGATCTAAAAGTAAATTCATCATCTCAAAATTTATTTTGATTTCATTTATACTATATAATAACTGTATTTTCTGACCATTAGGCCTCAAATCAGTTGAAAAAAAAATCAAGATTCTATAGAACAAAATAAAGTCCAGTTGACTTGGGGCTTGTAATACAGGACATGTTTTGACCCACAGCTGTTTTATGTAAGCTTTTAAACAGGTAGCATCCTCTGATTTTCCATCACTATGTGACCGGCCTGAAAAAAACTCTCAGTTTCACAGTGCCTCTTTTTCTCCATGTCCTGATGTGATTCATTCTCCTCCTTGCCATTTTGTCACCAGCCATGAAAAGCAGCCACAACTCACTGTTGCAACTAGGAAAAAATTCTGGTTTTGCAATATATATTTTTTGACATAGTCCTTTATATATTTTCACGTGTGTGTATTTTATAATAATAATATTTTCTAAATTATGCTTAGTTTATAAGAACTGCCACTAAGATCTGGTAGATGCCCATTAAAGCGTGTGGATGCTACTACATTCTCAATAAAACTGCAAGATTTCTAACCATGTATTGGCAACAGAAGATAGACAATGTCTTGCTCTGTAAATGTTGATTGAGGAGTCTTTTTTCAGGACAGTATAAAGTCCTATTTTGGAAGTTTAATCACAAGGGGGATGATTAAAGTCAGATTTTATTTAAAAACTAACAAACAAACAAATACCTGTCTGCCACTTTGGAACAGTTATGTAATATATAACTTCGTATCTAAAATGAAATTTGTCTATGAGATCCATCAGAAAAGACTCAGTCATTCAGGAAACAATCTATGACAAAATACATATATACATACTGAGAGAGAGAAAGAGAATGTGCTTTCTCTTTGCCTAATCTTAGAGACAGAATTTTTACTGGAAATTATGTCCTATGTCAAATTTCAGCACATGATAATTTGAAGTATTTGTAGAATATCCACAATGGAATATATTCATTTCTCTGGAATCTGTCCATATTGCAACTGACAAGGTGAAGAACAAGTTCAAGCACAAGTTGAATTACTCATATCTTAAGCAGATGATTTACACGTACAATATTTTGAGAGATGAGGGATAAACTGAGATCTGTGAAGCTCCTCTGGATTATGAAATATTTCACAGGGTAGCTTCTTTCGTTGAGAAAGTAGTATTTTAGTCATCACATCCTACTTTTTTTTTCCCACGCACTTTGCCATTAACACATATTTTCCTTTCACTTGATATGTTAAATGTAGACCAGCAAGAGCGACTGATGTATTGTGCTTTTCATCCACTAAGCGTACGAATGCATTTTCAAGCATACCTGTATGCACAGGAGTGTAGAGCACAATGACCCCTCCATTTAAGACCAACTGGAGAAGTAAAAAGGAAATAAATCCTGCTTACAGCCAGCTGTACACGCAGTCTGCTGGTTGAAATGAGCTGCAGCCCCTCCCAGCAGCTGAAGCAAAGTGAGCCTGCCCCCCATCAAGGACTCAGCATCCCGGTGAGCAGGCAGGGCCAGTGCCAGGTGTGCTGGGAAGCTGGTTTGTCCCCTCACAGATGACAAGGGCCATCTGTAGGGTTCCCCAGGGCAGAGCCAGACCATGAGAATCCTGGGATCTTGACAAGATCCATTATTTCTTCCACTCCAAAATACAGTGGTAGCACAGAGCAAGTTTGCAGCCATCAGTACACAAAACCCTCGAAGTGTATATTTAAATAAACTGAGCACAGGCGTTTGTACGTATGCCAGGCCTGCTGTCTGGTTTTTCCAGCCTGAGTGACAGGGAGAGCATCTGTGCATGGCTGTAGTAGAGACATCATGCCCTGAGGGCCCAAATGCTTAGTCCTGCTGAGCTCTTACGGCGCTTCTTTGCAAAATTAACCATCAGTTCTTCTGGTCTCATTCAACTTCCATCCCCCTTTCACTTTGCCAGGTTACCCTTTGATTTGCTGAAAGAAGCCAGATGTATCAAGTCTCTTTAGACTCAAGAAAGTGAATGTTTTGAAACCTGTGCCCTACAAGAGCTGGTTGTTCATGACTTTCCTTGGTCTTGTGCCATGACAGCGGTGTTTTCTCCAGGTGCCTTTCCTGTCTCAAATAGCTTCTCTACTGTCATTCCTTGGCTCTCCATCTGCATCTGACAAACGGCAAGATTCACAAGACTCCCCCCTAAACCCACTTTTTGATGTCACTTTTCCACTTTCAGGCCTCCTGCCATCCTGCCAACATCCACAGATTACAATCCCTATTTAATTCAGGGACATGGACACAATCCCTTGTTTGGAAATACCACCCACTAATACTTTCCATGACTGGCGGTGGTCTACCAAAGAGCTTCCTACATTAATGGCTTTTGCTACATTATAATCAACCCATCCTAAACTTGAAATGCTTCATGGAGTGGGGTGGGATACAGTACTATCAGTAAGTATTAAAATATTTAAATTGATTTGGTAAGATGTAACATGGTAAAATGAAATACTGAGTTGAAAATTAACTGCAACCTGAGCAAAGAGGAGATAATTCTAAGTGTGACTTCAAAAAAGAAAGACTTTAGGCATCATTGTACTAACGAGACAATTTAACTGTCTCTGAAAAAGGATAAATTGGGGCCTTCTTGAATCAGGTCTTGTCTATGTAAATAACATTAGCCCTTTGTTTTTCAGCTTGGATTTTGCATATCTCAGTCTTGGGTCCTTATTCTATTAAGTTTTAGATTGCCAGTTTGGCTTTATAGCTTCTCACTGGCTTGTGAACACCCTAAAAAAACCCTTGGAAAGCTGTCTGCACTGTGTGCCATGGCATAGCTGTGTACTTTTATTCCTGCTGAGAGACACTCACCTGTCTTGTCATCAGATTACCTAGAATGTCTTGCAGCACACAAAGGAGATTTAAAAAACAAGAAATTAAAAATACCGAGAAAGACCAATCCAAAAGGCTAGGAGGGCAAATTACATTTAATCAGAACAGTCAGAGTTGTGAAGACAGGCAACTGCAAAAAGCAGAATAGGATGGAGAGTTTATTGTTTCAATTCTCAGAAATTGTAAGCCCAGGCACATACTGAAACAGTGAACCTTTTTTCTTCATGTTAAGTGTACACATGGATCTGACTGGAACAAAAGGTGTCCACTTCAGTTATGCAACTAGTCTAGTTAAATTCCACTGGTATACTGCCCAAAACATCAAGATGTGCCAATATGAGCCTTCTGTTAAAAGAAGAAAACCAAAACACACAAAGAGAAAAATAGCAAGCAAAGTCTGCCCCAGCGTTTACCGACTAGTACAGGCTCATTCCATGTAGCTTGTTCTTGATCAGAATTATAGATATGTGACACAGTTAAAAATAATTGATTCATGATTTTATGTTAAATTAAGGCAAATCAGACTCTGAGGGTGTTAGGGAGACACTAATTATATCTGCCAGAGGGAAAGCAAATAATACTTAGAAAGCATTAAATCAAATGTGCTCTTGAGGCTGCTGCTGTGAGCCCTTGTTCTTACAGAATGCCTCAAATTAGTCGCAAAAAGCCTCACCAGATTCTGTAGAATTTTGTTTCAAATAAAAATTAATTTAATTTTAAAATTTAAGAAATTTATTCAAAACTAGATTATGATAGATTAATATTACTTTATTTAGTGTAACTAGTATTAACTCTTATTAGTGAAGCACATGGCATCTGCTAGGGCCAGCAATTAATTTCTTACTCATACATCTCTCTCCTGCATTTCCTGCCAAAACCCCACGTCAGTCTGCCACCACAGCCTGCCATTCAGCTGATAGCAGTGCTTCCACAATCTGTTCACTCTTCATTTACTGCATGGGGCTGGCTGCAACCACACCAAAACCAAGCCAAATTAAGCTCATTTCAGGAGCTCAGGACAATGCACAGTGCAGAAGTCACTTAGGCAGACTGGGCCATTGAGAGCAGCTCTGTTCCTGAAGGGACCATGGATCCATCCTCATCCTAAAAAATTAAGTCTAGAGCTCACAAGGATCAGTGGGCACAAGGCAGACCTTGAAAGCATCCCTAGTGTAGGCAAGGTTAATGCCAACAGGAGCTACGAGGCACTGCAGTACCAGGAGTGAAAATGGACAGGTTATCTCCTCTTGAGGTCACTGAGCAAGATTTAGGGCAGTGACTGGCAGCTTCTTCTGGATAAGCACCAAGATTCCTGGCCCAGAGATAAGGTAATTTGTCTTCAGGAGAAAAGAGACATAGGTAATAGCATCAGCCTCAATGTTATTCCAAGAAATCTCGTTCCTGCATCTGTGGGAATTTTGCCATTGACTTGAACAGCAGCTGAGAGACTCACCACTGCGCCTGTAAGTGGAAACCGAAACTTTTCACTGGCTATTGAGAAATTCTAATGAAAGACAAACAATTCTGGGTGTCAGAATTCTTATTATGCTAATTTCCCATTGATAGTTTGATAAATAAATAAAGTAAAAAAACCTTAGTAACCCTCCCCTTTTAATTATCAGACAGTGACATATTAAGTCTATTGACTCACTGTAGTGGGTTGCATAATGGAAATGCCCTTGGAAACACATGCTTTTGTACCCTTCGTGTTTCTCCATCATAATTCCATAGATTTATACATTGTCAGTGTGCTATTTTGGGCTAATATATTGCAAGGACATAGGGGTGGTGGCAGTTTATCAATGACTTTTTGTCCTCTTTTTCATTAGTGCTATTTAAGAAGGCAAGCTATTTCTGTCAGGAGCTTCCTATAAACATAATGGATTTTACAGTACAACCATAAGAGTGCAGTACTATGCCTGTCCCTTCCTTGTATTATGATTATATTTGCATTCAGGATGCAACCTTATGTGAATCCAATGCAAATTTCTATCTTTGAAGGAGAAAGGCACTAGCACAGCAATTGTTCAAGCTGTCCCTGGAGGTAATAAGACACTACTGCATGTGCTACAAAAGGGCAGTACCAGAGCAATCACTTTCTTGATCCACACAAATATATCTCAAGCAATATTTCTCTGGAAATGGAAATTATGCATTGTAATGCAGATTTGGAGGTTAGTCTAGATTTTTTTTTGCCTTTTTTTTTTTAACCTTTACATTATCTCACTGGCATTCAGTCAGTATTATATAAGACCGTAACCAGGTTCACCTTAACATATTTTCTTTTCCCAATCAGTCAAAACTGGCAGCAAACCATTTTTCATCTATATTACTTTTATTAAGAGAGATTTAATACTTCCTCTTGGACTGCAATCTACCCAAAACAGCCTGGTATTTTTCATCTACCAACTTCACAAGTGACAGGTCAATAGGCTTTTTTTTTTTTTTTTTTTTTTCCTTTTCGGTGTACCTAAATCAGTATCATTAATTTTCAAATGCTTCAGCTCTGAAAGCAACAAGAAAGACACTTAAGTACATTCTTAAACCCCACATATTCAGTAAAATTAAAAGAATAGTTTATGTCCCTTTCAATAAAGCAAGCATTAACACCATCTTCAAGGCCAGATAACCATGCATGCTTGTGTATAGTCTCAACTAACAGACTATTTCTCCTGTTAAAACTACATGCACAAGAGCCCTGTTTAAGCTTGACCTTTAAGTGATATGTGTACCAGAAGAGCAGAGTGAGGCCTGGAAATGTCGTTCAATGGTGATAAATGCTGAAATAAGCAAATCAGAGTTCACTGATTTTAGAAGTACATAACTTCAATAATTTTTTTCTCTTTTGCAAGAGAGAGGTGCATAGGCTATGCAAAACTTCAAAACATTAAGTCTTTCTGTAATCCTTTCACTTTTAAATAAAAAAATAAAAGAAAATTGGAAAAAGCCCTCCAAAACATAGAAATTTGCCTTATCCAGAGGAGATTCATTCTTTCCTTCATTGTGGTATTTTTCGGAAACGGACATTTTAAAAGGGTTTAATCACTTTTCTTCTTGAAACTGAAGAGCAGGTGGAAGTTTTCAGGTAAGACAATTAAAATTATGGATGATAGGTAGACACAAAGATTTGTATAAAATAAAGCTACCATATCTCCTGGTGCCATCAGGCCCAATGTGTAAAATGAAGAAGGTGCAGGTTTGTCTTTATTTTCTCTGTGAAACCATTCAAAAGGTATTGGGAAAGCATCTTGTATATCAAGAACTAGAAAATGTCCTTATAATAGAAGGTGTGCATGAAGCAGACACCAATAGCTGCAGTGAGAGCCAAGAGCAGTGATGTACCAAGTGTCAGGGCCCTGAGGGTACTAACAGGGCCTGAATACCTGCTCCCATCACCATCTCCACCTTTCAGGGGCTCAGGAATCCCATTTCTACCCAGTCTGGACCATCCATCCCCGATCCAGTGATGCTGCCACGAGTGCCAGTCTGTCAGGCAGTGGGCAGCCTGCGCTGTTCCCTGACAACAAGCAGGTAGAGATGGCAAGAATTCAATCCCACAGATGTACGTGTACCTGATGAGTGCTGGACACCTGTCCATCCCATCAGTTCTCCTGAAATGGCACCTCTCTTTTGCCATTCTCATTATGAGGTGTCAGAAAAAGCTCAGCTGATGAGAACCTCATGGTGCTCTGCTGTGCCTTTGTAAGCTGCACACTGCAGGAATTATGCCTGAAGGACCGTCCCTAAGGACACTAATTTAATAGCTTCACAATATCACTGGAGTTTTCCAGCTGCTTTTAAACCATGCTTTCATTAGGTGTCTATTTGTAAGCTCATAATTTAAAGAAAGAAAACAATTAAATGTGGAAAAATGTTTTTAGAAAATTACATATATATCTACATCTATATATCTATATCTGTACTGATCCATAATGGTTTTGAAACATTTTGAAGAATAAGCTCTAATTTTCTCACAAATATATACACAGAAAAGGACACACACACAAACAGAGAAATGTACAGGCATAGGCAAGGTCTCTCAGATTTTATTTTCCAAATAACAAACAGGCTGCTTGAGGCTTTCCAAATTCAGTTAGATGCCCTTTTCATTACAGAGCTTACCCAACCCATCTGTCACACAGCCATCCTCAAAGTGCATGTATTAAAATTTAAGCTAGGTTGTTTACAAAATAGTACCAAGGCTGTCCCTTTGTGGAAGTACTGGTTTGCAGAACATCTGTTGCTTTCGATAGTCAATACAAAGACATTTGTTTCATCTGAAAGCAATGGCATTTCCCTGTGCTATAACCATTCTCCCATGAATCAAATGAAATATGTTAAGGCCATTCAGCCATTATTAATCTTTTATCTGGGGACTCTGCCTTTCTCTGATCACATATTTATGAGCATTAATTTTGGCTTGGTTAGTAATAGCATGTTCTCTGTGATGATTTTCATAAAATGGGAAGACAGGATCTGAATGGGTAGAATGGCTCAGTGCAGACTTATCAGCGATTTTGGCTCCATTTCTGTACATCCCCATTTATCCATTGCTTTAAAAAAGCATGTAACTATCAACTGTGTCAGCTTCCCTTTGGCTATCACCATCTTCTCTGAAATGGAGCTCTAGGAAGCAGCACCAGCCTGGCCTGTAGTGGTTTATTTTTTTATTTGTTAAGACTTGCCCTTTTTGTTTCTTCCAAGTTTTGTTGGTGTTGGCCAGAATTCAAAATAAATCTAGACAATGTCCATATTAAGTATTGCTGAAGTAGCATAACTGGAAAGGTAAGGCAGCCTAAGAGTCAGAAGTGAAAAACATGTTTAAAAATTTTCGTTACCAAAACATTTTGTTTGCAAATTTATTTTTCTTATCCATATCACATTTCTTTAAAGCTGCAGGATAATTGAAGGTGTCTGAAATTAAAAATAAGGTCTTGATTGTTCTCTCAGATGAATTTGTAGAGAAAGTATTGTGTTGGTTCATTCTGACTTTGTGAACTGTTCTTGAAATATGTCACTGTCTTGGGTTGCAATATGTAACCAAAAATGTGTGTTCTATTTGCCATATGTTGAAACTGGTTGGAGATGTGTTTTTCTTTATATCTCATATAACCCATTCCTCATAACTCCAGCAGGGAGGGAACAGGTGCCTTCTTTTAATGGGCCAGCTGTTAAAACCAGGTGGGGCAATATTCCTTCTCTCTTCCATGACCCATCCTCCCTACGGGGGATATCTTCTGTTAATGGGCCATTAAGGCTCACGAAATGACATGACACATTACATCATCCCATTGTGAGATGCTCCACCCAGTGGGAGGAGCCAACCATTCCTACCTGAATAAAAACCTGCAATTCAGAACTGCAGGACAGCCTGTTTTCCACTGAATTTCCCAGAGGAAGACTGGACCCATGTCACCACCACTGGACCCTTTCTACAGGATCATCTCTACTCCAACAGAACCAAATCTGTCACTCCAGGAGGATTTATTTGGACTGTTACCAACATCCTGACCAACAGGGTGTCAGGTCGTATTCTTACTCTGTCAGGGTTTCTAGGATTTTTGTTTGTTTGCTTGGTTTTTTGTATAACTGCATTTGTATTTTTAATATTTCTCGTAAAGAACTGTTATTTCTATTCCCATATCTTTGCTTGAAAGCCCCCTTAATTGCAAAATTATAATTTGGAGGGAGGAGGCTTACCTTCTCCATTCCAAGGGAAGCTCCAACTTTCCCTGGCAGACACCTGTCCTTCCAAACAAAGACAGTCACCACCATGCAAAGCAGTATGAGTTCAAGTAAATGCTATCAACATCTTGAAATGGTGTCTTCAGTAAACTTCTCATTGTAAGAGCTACTGCAACTTCTAAATTCAAAGCATCAGCACCAAAAAGGTGCAAGGATATACAACAATGGCAAAACAACAGAAACATTTCTAGTTCATGAGATGCTCTCAAACACTGTGAATGACACAAATATCATCAGAGAAACTCCTGATCATTAATTTTATAAAAGTTTTAAATTTTAGGCTTAGGAATTAGCTGGGGTGAATGGGTAAACAGTTTACATGTCAGGAAATTCCCTCTAGCATCAGAGATACATTAGTATACTATGCTGTTTACCCTTTGCAGGGAATGTGTTACATTCAGGGAATAATGAATCAATAAAAGAATCAATTTACAAGAAGCACCTGAGAATCTGGAGAATTCCTCCTGAAAGACTGCACAAGCTGAGACTGGATATCCTACTTCTTAGAAGGCATGGCCAAAACATCTTAGAAGAAAGTTGATAGAGCGTAGTATCTTGTAAATTTTGGTCACAGAAGTCATTGAAAAAATGATTATTGTAGAGTTGCCTGCAATTAGATGGGAAAAATGTGTTTGGAGAGGAAGGATCTTGACTTTACCCTACTTCAATGGTAAAATTTAAATATAGAAATAAAAATAGTTCCTTTTAAGAGAAGCTTTGAGAAATTAATTTAAAAAAAAAAGCAGGGCAGCACTGAGTATTAAATTAAACTAATGTCTTTCTTTTTTTGATTTCCCTCCTATAGAATGACATGAGAGATACTTAAACTGGGATGTGTATATCCCTTTCTAGGTCATCTACACAAAACCAAGCTGCTTCAAACCATTTTTTTTGAAATATAGAAACCACGTATAAATTATTAAATTAATAGTATATCTCTGCTGAAAAGAATTTATTATCTGGAAAGCTTCATTGCAAAATTAGAGGCTTATTCAAACAACACTTGGACAGAACATCTGTACATTTGTTCTCACACACAGGTTTGGTTCTTCCTTATTCCACCCCTCTTACTTATTCCTCAGAAAGCACAGCTGGCTGTCCTTCCACTATAAAGCAGTTTCTTCAGTGAGCATGGCATGGGAGCACCACACTGTTGTGCTGAAACATGGCCCTGCATTGGGCCTTTTAGACATGCTAATTGGTTGTGCCTTGGTACCTTTTAGCTTTTCACAGACCTAGAACATTAATGAACAAAAAAGGTAATAAAGCAGTGGTCACACAGTTAGAATAATTGAATAAGAGCCTTTGAAGTCTACGGCCCCAGTGCCTGCATTAGATTGAAGGATTCTTTCTGCCACAGTATTTTCTGCTCATTTGCCTTCACAATGGAAATCCTGGTAATCATCATTCATTTCAGCCATCCCAGCCGTTTCACCTGACGCATAGAAATCATTCTGCTTCTTCTCTCACGCACACATCAGACTGCAGAGGCTGTGAGAGGAATACTGCATGATTCCACCAGTAAAGGAGAAGAAATAGGATGTCTGGAAGGAAACCTGAATTGCTGCTTGATTGGAACAAATGCTTAAAATATGTCATTTCCACCAGACAATAATTTGAAAGGTTCTCTTTCAATTTGCGGTTTTTAACACTTGTGTAAAATATGCTACCATTTAAAAATTAATAAGGTAATTTTTCACATAAGAATGTAAAAATAAGAAGACTGATATTTCACGCATCTATTTCTATAAACATATTTTCCAATTAGAAATACTATCAGAAGCAATTCAATCTTGTGGCCATATTCTTCTTGCAATACCAAAAAAAAATCAAGGAAAATGGATTTGCAGGATTTTTTTCTGATTTCTTTGGAAAAAAAAAACCTATATGGATTCCCTCATGATGGAAGAGCTTCCATTTCTGCAAGCTCTAGATTCAGGAGTAAAACCAAAAACCAAACAACTTAAAACATTATTAAGTGACTCTTTCCAGGGGAAGAGATGAATCCAAGGGAGATGGTGTGCAAAGTACATTTCCACTTTGTGTTGCATGTACAGTGATTGGCTACAAACTCTGTCTCTATTTTCTCATGACCACAGATAGCATCTCCCATGGATTGAGGAACACTGAATATGCAACATAATGAATATTGGCACATTCATCCTTCCTGAACAACAGCCACTTTCTGATTGCCTGTGAAATGATGTAGCTTTAGCACTACTTCTGCAGGGCAGCACCTTGCAGGCATCACAGAGGCCAGCACTTACCAGATGCAGTGTAGTGCAGCCACACTGGGATCTCAGAGCTCCCAAACACAGTCAGGGAAAATCCTGAAGCATAGATCATGGATTGCATCAAGTGCAACATAATTAATTAATGAAGCTGAGAGCTGCAAAGGTTCAGCATTTAAGAATTCTGGAAGGAAAATTACCAAAAGCCCTTTCAGTTGTGATTATCCATTCAAAATGTTAAAATTTTGTTCCTAACTTAGAACTATAAGAAAACCGTAGTGACTTTTTCCGTCATGCTTTATTTTTCAGCTGAGATTCAGTGGCAGAGGTGTAAACTGAATTAAAGGCTAGGAGGGAGAATGAACTGCCTTCATGCTATAACCATTTGGATTTGTAGCTACAAAGGCCTTTCCAAGAGAATAAAAGGTAACTTAATTTATGATATTATGATGAAAATGGGGAGAGAAATAAAGTGACAACTATTTCAGTTTTCAGACTTCCACTGGCAATTTTATTTTGTTGTAAATCTATCACCTTCCTACATCTGACTCAGAAACAAGCTCATTAAGTACTCAGAATGGCTGCAGGGTAGAGAAACCTGTAGGTTATGAAGAAGGAAGGACTTGTGGAGTTCTGTTCTTGCCAGGAATAAGAAAGCTAGAAAAACAGATCTCTCAGGCTAGGTTTGAGGGGTTGAGGTTGAGAAAATATTCTCTTCTAAGTAAAAATACAAGCTCCTTTACTCTTAGAAATCACAAACATATGTGGATTTCTGAGTAATTATAATAAAATATTATCAATAACCTTTAGGAAAGTTATTTAGTACTTTACACTATAGAGCTACTATAGAAGTAGCATTACTGATTCACTATCTGAATGAACTATTTGACCTAGAGAGATTTACAGAAATTGAACAAGTTAGCCACTTTCAGAACCCTGCAGCAATGTATAAATCCAGAAACTGGTTTTATGTGTGTGTGGTTTGGGTGAAGTTTTTTTCTTCCCTCAGCAGTCATCCCTCACCTTAAAGGTTATTGTCAACTGCTTTGAATTTTTTGCCGTCTGTAGGAGTAGTTAAAGTTCACTTTAGGGTCACTGCTTTAAATACTCCATGCTAGAAAATCTCTCATTTCTTCATCTCCTGGTATTTCCTCTTCAGTTTCCATTGGTGAAGTACATTCTTATCCTTAATTAACAGAAGTGCCCCTATTGAACTGACCAACAGGATTTCTAGACAGCTAATGAATACCTGGGGTTTTCCCAGATGATCATTTAAAGTTGAATTCTTCTTGTCAGAATGTCTTAAAAGTTTATCCTCCTGGATAAAATTATGTGATAAGAAGAAAAAATAAGCCAATAATGAAGGAAATTATCTGGGTATGTACCAAAGTTAAAAATCTACTGAAGTGCAGTTGACCTCATTCAGAAGAAATAAATCTGACCCAAGAGAAGCCAACTGGGGAAACAGCAAGCCACCACTGGCAATGGGGAGAAAAGAAGATAGAAGAGAAAAAAGGGAATAGGGAGAATAATTACCAGATGTAACAGAAACCTGGTTAATGTCTTCAGCTAATACAGAAACAGGAAAGGAAGAAGTGAAGTCACTATAGCTGGAAGTGTTCAAAACACAACTCGACATGGCACTGAGTGCTGCAGTTTAGTTGGCAGCGGTGTTCAAAGGTTGGACTACATGATCTTGGAGGTCTTTTACTACCCTAACGATCCTTAATGAATTAGCAAATCTCAAACAAGAAGAGTAAAAACTAAAATGAAGCAACAATAAAAATAAATTAAAATAATTATTTGAATAATTCTTTCCTACCATTTCACAACAAAATTATACAGTCTCTAATTTAATATCAGAAATTTTGAGTAGTGAGGACAGGCCATGAACAGAAATATGAGAAGCTGGAATGCACTAGCAAATTGAACAACAACAACAACAACTCATTAGGACTGGCAGATACCTACCTAAAGAATACAGTTGCTGAAGACAGAACATATTTCATAAAATACGGCTTATAAAATATGGAGTCTCTGATTAAAACGAGCATCTATATTGCAGGTCTGCAGCAACTGTTCAAAGTCTAAAAATGTTACTGGGGGTCTAGGGAAACACAAATCATGGTATTTCACTACCAGTTAATCTTATCTAAACAATAATTAAAAATAGTATTTTTTGCAGATAATTCTTCTAAATCATAGTAGGAACCTGGCAGGAGCAGCAATCTTT
This sequence comes from Chamaea fasciata, assembly GCF_029207755.1. Taxonomy (NCBI): domain Eukaryota; kingdom Metazoa; phylum Chordata; class Aves; order Passeriformes; family Sylviidae; genus Chamaea; species Chamaea fasciata. The sequence continues at coordinate 98,430,710 of NW_027094087.1, read as the reverse complement.
GAAGCAAGTCTTCATCTCTCTTCAAGAAGAGCAAGCAGGAGGATCCAGGTAACTAACCAAAGGCTGGTTAGCCTCACCTCCATCCCTGGGAAGGTGATGGAGCCAGCTACTGCCATCAGTGGTGCAAAGTCCAGCTGGCAGCTGTTATTGCAGGGGCTCAGCTGCAATGAATTCTTACTAATAAGAAGATTCACAATGTACATCTGCGATACTTGTTGATTTCAAACAGCTTCTGGCAGTAGTAACAGTTTTACCCATATCATAGGTCAAATATGTAATCACAAAATTAGCCTTTCCTGACAAATAGCAAGGGCTCTGCCTGGTATCAAGTTGAATTCAGCACAGTGTTAAAAAGGAATGTGCTCCAAAAAACAAATTGTTATAGATGTATTAAAATAGCATCAAGGATTCCGTGGAAAAGGGGATTTAACAAAGAGCAAGAAGAAGCTCACAATTCTTTCAGACACCACAGACATTCACAGACAAGATGTGCCTCTCACACATATGAATATAAACCACTCCATGAAAATAAGGGCAAGGCTGATTCATGAGCACACGACGATATTCTACAGGATATTCTACGATATTCTATCTACAGGAACGACTTGGATTTAAAGCAGTAAAATTTGTGCCATTTTCCAACATAGTAGGGGTTTGGGCATTGTTCCTTTTTATCTTGTGCTACAATAACTAAATCCCTTGTTGTTCCCACCCTCACAGAAGGTATATAGACAGGAGTTTTGCACTGGTTTCTTGATAAGTCCAGGCTCCTACAGTTCCAGGAGCAGGAACTGGAAACACCGAGCACATCTGACAAGAGCTTATGATCTCAGAAAAAGGAGAGGAAAATCTGCTGTCACTCTTCTGCTTCTGGACAACTCTGGATATTGGACATGGTGGGAATTGTGAGCCAGGGTTAGACATTTCCTGCCACATCTTCTATTATTCTGTCTGGAAAAAGCAGCCTCCAGTTAACAGGGCAGGAAAAAAGTGGCCAGCTTGGCTCCTACAGAAATCAGTAGGAGTAATGACACTGACTCCAATGGGCCTTTAATTAACAGGAAAAGGCAGCTTTTGGAGAGACAATTACTGCTACAGGACTGAGGGTGTTTTTACCCTTAAGGGTAATCATAGCCACTGTGTACCATTTCATTCTTCCATTCTGTGTATACATCAAACACTTCATGGAACTGTGAGCGCAGGAACAAATCACAAACAAGTGGAAGGAGGCCTAATTAGTGTGTTGATGTCACAGTCACTCACCAAGCTGATCATTATCAGACTAGCTAATTTCCCTGGTTATTCTACTGCTTTTCAAAACGAAGAAAGAAAAAAAAAAAAAAAAAAAGGAACACTATGTCCTCAAAACAGGGGACAGGTTCTCTCACATTTAATCATACTTAATAACACTATATCCCGCCAGCTCTTCATGCAAGGCAGCTGAGAAAAGGCACATTTCTTTCAAGGAACATGGGCTTTGATAAAGCACATGCCTAGCAAAGTATAACACAGTGTGAGCAGGGATGAAATAAGAAACCTTAATGATGCTTCATGACCTCTTTTTCACATGACAGCAGCCACCTCACCAGCCACTGATGGTGTGCAAATTCAAAAGTAGCAGGGTGGGAACACCTGCCCCAGGTATTGCAACCTGTCCTAATACTTGATGCATCAAAGCTTGGTGTATCTCTTTGAAGTGGTGGTATGACACATTTATGAGATATTTCAACAGCTGCATGCCCAGTTTGACTTTGTGAATGAAACTATGACTTCTTTCACAACATTTTTGCTTCCCACACAAGGAAAAGGAAACATTTGTCAGTCTCTGACTAGGTCTAAGTCTGGAGAAAACTAGACCCTCACACTAAGGTGTTTCTTACTTCCAACCCTAATTCTGAGTTTTTCATCACTTCAGAAGGATCCTGAATATCCTGTTTTCATACCAAGGATAATTTCCTTGGCATTGCAAGCAGAGCGTTCTGAAGTCTCATTACAAAGAGGTTCTCTGAGCAACAGAGCCTGTAGCCTCACACAGAATCTCAATTCCTTTTTTAATCTGCACAGATAACTGCAAACCTTTCAGGCAACAACATTTAAATTTTCTTCTCTTTAGGTATTCCCTCAGCTGGAAATATTAATCTCAAAACTCATATTTTCTATTTTTAACATCTTCTGGAGGATTGCTTTTCTTGATGGGAGCTTCTAAAATAACACTATTTTTTTTACCAATTAATCTTTGAAATTGTTTTCCAGAACAGTCTGTTTTTAGATCTCTTGCTGTTGTCAGTTTCATCATGACAATATCCTGATTTTAACCTCCACCTATGCTTTCTTTCTAATGTGACACTTCACTGTCATGAAACTTTCCAAAAGATAGTCAGAGGCAGGAAAATGTAGGCACTGAGTCTTTCCCTTTTCTTCTGATGTTCTGATAGCAGTTAAATTCAGATTGCTTCCTTTGCTTTTGGGAGTGTTTGGAACACATCAGAATATTTTCCAGGTAGCATCTTGTATAGGATGCAAGGCCTTTCTAGTTCCCCTTTGGAACCAGCTTGGTTGTAGGTGTGTGCAGAGCTCACCCTGCAAGAAAATACAAGGCAGGAGAATGAGTGGTCACACTCACTGTGAATAAACCCCACTGAGACTGTCCAGCTTGCCAAAGATACCTTTATCACTCCCACGTGGTTATACCTCTGCTGTCAAATAATCATGCCCAGTCAATGGATTTGGGTAGAGCTATTTGGTGGTGGAGTGAGTTTAGACTGGGGGCTTGTGGTTAAATAACCCCCCTAAAAATCCTCAAGTCCCCACAACTTTGGGTTATAAGAAATAGTGACAAAAATACAGCAAGTCCAGTGCTCAATAAAGATTCAACAGTCAACTCCTAAAAAGCAGTAGGTCAGCAAAGCCAGATTGCATTCTATGTGACCAGGAGCAGAATTTAACCCTTTTCTGTTCTTCTCAACAACTCTTCTGACTGTTGCAGAGCACTTATCCATGCTCTATCCATGATTTAGGTGTACATGAGTCACACAGAGACTGATCCAGTTCCTCTCAGCTCAAATAAATAAATTACAGATAAATGCAAGGGTAAAGACAGGTTCCTTTTCATTGGTGAAATGACAAAGGCACTCAACCACTTACTACAGTTTCAACTGCTTGACACCAGAGACACAAAATATAGACTGTCCATGGTATGAGCCTACACTATAAGTGTGGAGCCTCTCTCTTTACAGGAAATTTTTTAAAAATATAATAGCTGCCAGGTGACAACTGTCTCTGTTCCCAAGGGGCAAACAAAGCTTGACCAGAAACTATGCCAAAGGACAGCTCAGCTGCTGCTACTGTGTTCCAGAACTGACATCACAACTCAGGACAGAACAGGGCAGCCAGTTCTGCAAAGCACCAACTCAAAACATTTCTCACGTTTTAAAGCCTACAGTATTTAAAAGACCTGTTCTTTCTAATTTTCTTCAGTAGTAGTCTGTTTTTCCTGTTGACATTTTATGGGAATGGATGGAGTCCCTACTGACAGTCAGGGTCCTCACACCACCTTTTTCAGGGTCTCATGAGCATGAGTTTTGGCCTAGTTTCCTAGAGAGGTTCAGCAGCTCCATGGTGAAATTACAGTAAAGTTGATAAATGTTGCAAATAGATCTTACAATATTACCAGAGCTAATTTGTACATGCAAAGATTTGAAAATTCACCTGGCATTCTGATGGATGGAAAGGTTTCTGCAGCATCACTTCAGCACAAAATCTCCATGGTTCTAACACAGCTAAAAACACCAACAGTGGTATGAGGGCTTGAAAAAAAAAAGGTGATAGGTATTTATAGAGCTATTGAGCATTTACTGACTTCTACCAAAAGAGCACTATCATTTTCTCTCTTACAATAATTTCAAGCAGAAACACACAAACCTCCATACCCTCCACAAATCTAAAAAACCTGTACTAGCATCTGAATACATAAGACAATGCCCCACAGATCTAAAGAAAATTATTTTTTCTTATTCTACATATGTTTTCTACTGGGCCACATGGATCAAAGGGATATCTAATCAGAGTAATACCTAATGGTAATGGTCATTTAAAGAAGGTTGAAGGGTTTTCCTTTTTAAAAAAAGCAATATTCTAAATTTTGAAAGTGAGTAATTTCAGTATTAACATCATTATTTGCACTCACTACCCTCACTGAAAAGATGAGTTCTTTTATATCCAGGGTGCCGGATAAGCTGATTTGCACAATTTTGCACACCCTGAGCTCTCAAATCACTGCAGAGACATTCTTCTGAATGAAGAAAATGGCTCTCATTCAAGAAGAAAAAAAATAGGTAGACATTTTATTTCATCACGTAAAAATTCTCATTCCAGTGGTCTCTTTTTTTGCCAAGGTTTCTACAATTCTGTCTGAATGCTGGGTAGATTATTTGGTTTAATTAGGGTTTTAAAGGAACAATGTCCGACAAAATTTTCTCCACTCTGAAGAGATCATTCCTGTTTTCTGACCTGGAAAATTCTACTATGTTCTCAAAACTCATACCTATTTAGCCTTACTATTTCTGTTTGTTTTTATCCTGACACCAAATCTGATGTCTCAGGTGTTTCTCTGAAAAATATATTAAATTATGAATCCATACCACTTGTAGTGGTATGGATTCAGAATGGTAGAAATGTAATTTCATTGAAATTAAAAATATTGAAATATCAAAAGCAACTAATATTACCCAAAGTTCCATTTCCTGTGAAAGAGGTGCAATGAATTACAGCCATTAATGAAAGAAATGGGCTTTTTATTTTTTCAACTGGAAGACCAAAACTTTGCAAATCTTCCTCCTGAAACTGCCCATACCCTGCATAAGATACACTCTGTATGTTAGTCTGCATAGCTCTGAACACTTGTGAGTGCCATTCAGACAAAGACAAAGGAATATGATGAATTTCTGAGTTTGCCTTTTTGACTTCTAAGGAAACAGTGGATTTTAGCCTTGCCAAATTCCAGATGCAAATTTGTGCTGAGTTCTCTGTAGTGCTCTAATCTGCAGAATAGGTATAGAATTATGCTGAGGGCAGAACATACCAAGGCCATGGATTTTGCTGAATGCCTGAACAGCTCTATACCACCAGCTTCCTAAAAACATTTGAAGATTGCCAGGCTCTTTAAAGAGTGAGCTCTTCCTTCATATAGCAGAAGACCTAGTAACCAAGTTATTGGTTATTGCACCTTGAAAACAATATTCTACTTTCTATTATTTTGACTGAAGTTTTCTGATACACTACATATGGTTTATATCTTGCTGATACTAAAACATTATTAAATTTCCCTGCTCAAACTCCCTGCTGATGTGGATGTGCTAAACCAGTTTTTTCACTCTTTGAGAAAATCATACACATTTTTTCTATACATTATGAAAAAAAAATACATTCTTCCTATGATTTTTCCATTTACAATCAAGCCTACATTTTCTGGTATGTTTTTCTCATCTGCAAAACAAAGGCATTTGTAGGATATCAGTGATGTCAAAGGTTTTGTAGGAGTTGGGTTTTGTTAGCTGTCCTCTTCATACCAGTCCCTCCCTGTCCAGAAGGACTTTTCTGCCTAACATTTATGTTTAGTAAAGTAGGATGTGCACTGCCTCAAGGGGGCTGGCTGATGCTGTAACCCACAGGTATTACATTTCCAGCACCGTTAGGTTTGAGACAGACAAGGAAATTCTTCCTGTCTATGAAGAGCAAAATTCACACACAAGGGCTTTCTGTTTCTTTCAAGAAAAAACATAAAATTCAACCCAGATATCTATCAAGAGAAGGACCTCTCCCCCTACACTGGGAACAAATCTTCCAAAATAATCATCATCATCATCACAGAGGCACTTTAAAAGTGTTTTACTGAATTCACATATTTTTGCATTAACACATTCAAAAAGTATTTTGAATTGTTATTTCAGTTCCTTGTGCCCTTGGTGGATCCATTTGACATTTAAAATTCAACCTATGCTGAGGATGCACACAGATTAAATTTGTTACATAATGAATCTGAAAGGCAATAATGCACAAACATATCCCTACAGTGCCTTTATTCTCAAAAGGGAGTTTCAGATCAATGTGAGGCAAGCTGGAAAATTCTTGCCAAATACTAAGTGACAAAAAAAAACCCCTTCCTCTTCAAATAATTTGCCGAGAGATGAAAGTAAATCATAGGAAACATTCTCTGATCTTTGCACCAATCATTTGGGACATTTTTTTGAAATCAAAACAAATTGATCTGGACTCTAACTGTTGTTATTGGAAAGCATGAAAATGTCTTTTCCTTGGTTGACTTCCACATTGCTCCACTGAGTAAAAACATTGACACAGCACAACCAGGTAACACTGAAAAGGTTGGTAATGTTCTGTCAGAGTTTTCATAAACAAAGAGCCCTGGTCTGATTTATCTTTCATTTGAGATCAAGATAATTTAACTAAGTAAAAAAGTAACAAAGAGTAACCACTAAAAGACTAACTGCTATTCTTATCAGCCTCTCTACACAGTCCTATCACCTGCCATTGTATCTTTACAGTCCCCATATTGCAAGAACCTTCAGTAGATCTTCATAGGCAGCTTTAATTTTCATTATGTTGAATAATTTTATACTGTCCTCGGATTTTGTCACCTCTTCATTCATGTCATTTTCCTAATCACTGATGAAAATCTTGAGTGGCACAGATCAGGATGTCACTGGTCATGCTCGATCTTTCTTCCTGTTTTGAAAACAATCCATCTATCTTTTTTGTTGTTTTTCGTGTTTTATACAGTTATTAATTCATGAAAGCACCTTCCCGTTTTCATCTTCTGACTTTTTCTTTAAGAGCCTCTACTGACAAACCTTGCCAAAGCCATCTCAAAACTCATGTATATTAGACCCTCTTTTATACAGACCCTCTTTTTTTGTTGCATCTCTTGAGCCTTTCAAAACTTGAGAGATGGTGTAAGGCATTACTTCCTTCTACAAAACTCCTGATCATTATACTAATATTTATTTGTGTGTCTTTTCATTCTATATTTTTCTACTATTTTTGACAGTCTGACAGATACCTTTCTTTATAATGTGTGGGGTTTTTGACTATTCTTAGATTCATTTTAACCAAATTAGTGCTATTTTCATATTTGCCTGAACCTGAGGTTCTTTTGACTAGAGGTAATGTACGGCTATCCATTGCAATCCAGCAATTCTCTCTGCTAACTCCCTACAAACCTGTGAGCAAATATCATCTCATTCAAGTTTTTGACAATTTACTCTACAATATATTCCATGCCTTAGTTTTGAGTGGGTTCTTCAAACTCCTGCTGCACTAAAGATTATAATTAATTCAGGAATATTGCTAAGTTTTTGTACAACAAACACGGGCACAGACAATTCATGACTTTTTCTCCTTGAACAATCCTTCTGTGCTTATGCCAGCTCTCAGCCCCATGGATTCTCTGGCAGACATCCTGCTTCCGATAATTTTTTTTTAAGTTTTCTATTTATGGCTAGTTTAAATGCTTTCAGCAATTTTCTCATCAAAATATTTTTTGGCTTGCCCTGCTGTGAATTAACTTTTAACTTCCCAGAGTTTATGTCTCTTTGCACTTTCCTCATTCAAACAGAGTTTTAGAGACATCTCCTTACTTTCAAGAGTTTCCTTCTTTCTCTTCCTTTAGCATGGTCTTTTTTTTTTTTTTTAGATCCTCTTCAAGTCCTTTCTGAATTGTGAAACACTTACTCTAAACCTAAAACATTGATTTGCAATGCGCATGAACTGACAGAAAAAATTAGTTTGCGCCTTTTAACAGCGTCCATGCTGTCTGCAATGTTTTTACGCTTTTAGCCACTTTCTACTATAATCTACTATAATCATCTTAATCTACTTAACTTTTGGGTAGTTTTACTAGAACATACATTTTGGTGTTGGTTTTTTTCATTTACCAGGATATTGAATCTGACTACCCTGTTAGAGGTGACTGATAATTCTGTCTTAAACCAGGCCCTGTAGATTGTCCAAGATTAATCATTAGATGTACCCCTTAGAGCACATTATCCTGCCTCTAGAAAAACAGCTCCTGATTTAAACACTCTAGCAATATGTCATGGTGGTATAATTTTCTGAATCTGAAGTAGACCTGGGAAGTTACAAACACTTGATATTATGTTTCTTCTTTGCCTCAGACTGCTGAAATGTCTCCCAGGAATATGAGGAAAAATCTCATACGCTTTCTGGGAAATCAGCACATCTGAGTGCCCCTCTGAAGAGCAGTACAGCACTGCCTGCAGTGTGAAGGAGGAACAGAGGTCTGTGTGCACCTGCAGGCAAACAGTCTTCTTGGCACATGGGACAGCCTGCACCACTGGAGTCCTTCAGATAACTGTAAAAAATCTCAGGTTTTCAGACCCTGATATCTGCTGAAGGGGTGATATAGTGTGAAAAACCATCCAGGATGGCATTAAGGACAACATCCCAACACAGCTGAACTGGAAGTCAAAAACTGACAGTATTCTTCTGGACCTCATACTTAGAACAAGCCAGTCAGGGATGTAAAGGTCAGGAGCAGCCTTGTCTGTAATGACCATGAGATGGAAGAGTTCAGGATCCTGAGGAGACAGGACAAAAAGCAGCAGGATGACAACCCAGCTTCAGAGATGTGCTTGGAACAATTTCATACAATACAGCTCTGGAGAGAAGGGGGGTCAAGCAGAACTGGTTGATTCTCCTCCAAGCTCAAAAATGGACCAACCCAATGAGCAGAATATCAAGGAAATGTGTCAGGAGATGAGCATGGATGAAAAAAGAGCTCTTCAATAAACTAACATAAACAGGATAAGCACAGGAGCTGAAAAAAACAACAGGTGAAAGGGAGCAAGAAGGGCTTCTACTGGTACATAAGCAGAAAAAGCAAAATGAGGGAATATGTGTATCTACTTCCAAATGGGGTGGCAGCCCCATTTGTTGTTAGCAACAAAAGACACTGGAAAGCCTGAGGTTTTCTATTGTTTTTCTTGCCTCAGCCTTTCCTAGAAACACTGGCCTTTAGGAATGAATCCCAGCCTGCTGAGTCCAGTCAGAAAGCCTGAAGCAAAGAAAAGTCACCCTTGCTAGAGGAAAATCGAGTTCAGGAACTCTCAACATACCCACAGCAATGGTGTCTGATGAAGACACCCAGGAGTGGCGAAAGAGCTGCTCAGTGTCCTTGCGAGGCCGTGCTCAGTTATTTTTGAAAGGTGGCCATGCCACCTCTGTCCTTGGTGTTTTTAAACACTCAACAGGAGAAAGCCCTGAGCAAGGCAGTCTGACACTAGAGGTGCCCCTGCCTTGGCACAGAGACCTTCCAAACCCCCTTCCCATCTGGATGGCTCTATGGTAAGCAGCATCTCACAGTCGCTGGTTCTCTGCAGTCACTGGCTCCACTGATTGCATGGGCTGTCATTCACACTGCTGCCACACTTTTCTCTGCCTGTTTAGGTGTAAAATTTCCACACACAAAAATCCCTTGGTACATCATCTTATTTTATTTATGCTTTCTGTAATGTATAAATTTGTTCCTGTATGATTTGTGCACTGTTAGTACTGTCTTTCTGAAATTCTGCTTTCCACTTACTTTCTAAGATGTCTACAAAGCAATTTTTAATCCAGGCATCCTATTTCACCCATTCTAAACATTCAGACTTGTAGTCCAAGTCTGTCATCTCAAAAAAAAAAAAAACAAAAAACAAAACAAAACAAAACAAAACAAAACAAACAAAAAAAAAAAAAAGGCATGCTTTGGCTCAAAAATTAGTATGTGTATTTCAGAAGTGTCAAAATGCCTCAACTGTGCATGGGAGTTGCTGAATGTGCTACTGAAAACTAATTTTTCAGGCACTTAATGATGGACTTTATGCATTCATGTTTGGCAGAACAGAAAAAATCACACAAAAAATGAACATGGGTTTTTTGCACATTGTTTTGCAGACAATACCACTCTTCAAGCTAAGCTGTAAACTTGGCAGAGCATGGGCAATAAGGAGATGGTCTTTATAAATATATGACTCAAAATTAGCTCCCATAAGACAAGCTTATAAGACTTTAGGAAGCTTGGTAGATTTTTAGCTTTAAAAATGGATATGTAGGATTGCCTTCCCCAAAAAAGGTTTGCTCATCTAGGAATTGTAAGTTTAATATGTAGTCAATAAATTTAAATATTTTAAATATTTTATTGAGGAAAAAAAGTCCCTTTCTTTCATCTTGAAAACATATGCACAGCTGTAGTTATTGTTTATATTTTTAATATGTATTTCTACAATACGTGTTTTTCACAATGGTACTCATTCATATAAAACTGGAGTTTCCTAGAACAAACATAATACTGTAAAACAATTACCAAGAAAAGAAGAAGAAAATCATTTCATGGCAACTTAATAGGAGTTCAATACACAGAGAGTACCTGTAGGTAAAGTTTGAGTGCATGGTCTCCAGGAAAATGTGATTATAAGATTGATCAATATAGTGTTCCGATAAGTAATCAAACCACATATTCCTTTCTGCAGCTGGCACAAATTAAATGTAATTATTTTGACCAGGACTTTTGTTGTTGTTGTTGTTACATTAATTCCTTATACCATATTATTGTGTTGCCTGACAAATGAATTCCAGGCTGCTGTGGAATTTTTGTCTTTGTTTTGTCTTTGCTTATTTGTTCTCTCACACTGAATGCAGACTCACAGGAACTAATGAGGTAATTCGTAAACCTGCCAGCAACAGACATGAGAATTAATCTAGTAGTGGTCTGGTGGAAGGGGAGAAAAGGATTACAGGTACATGGTTGCCAGCCAACATGCATTCACAGGAGGCCTGAAATAACATCTGAATTCCCTCTTCCCTTAAATCCCACCTGAACCTTACACATTTGCACTGCACTATTTCTTTTTTTGTGCCTCCTTGCCAGCAGTGCTATGCAGGGTATAAACTGTGCAGCAGATGTGATATTCCATCTCCAGCATTCCCATTCGTTGCACAAATGTCTGCTTGGGGCTCCCCTGAAGGAGACTTCCCAAGGATGAAATTGTGCCAAAACCAGTAAGGGCTGTTTATTGCCTTATTCCTTTTATTCTATATGATTCTTAGCAACAATAGCATGTTTTTGAAAATGTACTAAGTGACAAAGCTGGACTTCATTACTAATGTCATGTGTATATATTTTCTTCAGAGGAACTGAGGAGAGCAGTCCCTCATGCAACTTCATGTTTGTTAGTTTTATTCTGCAAGAAAGTGAGAGGGATCTTCTATATCTGCTGCCATGCTTTGGTTTTCATAGGGGAGCAAGAAGTCTTACTGATTTTACTGTTGTTCTATTTTTCCTATTCACATTCTAAGGAGAGATATCCGGGGAGAAAGCTGTGAAAACGTGTGGGAGGAGAAACACTATTAAAGGCAAGATAAGATGTTTTATAATAACCCATGAGGAAAGTTTTCCAATGAGGAAACAAACTTTGGAGGAGAAACTACTAAATGGAAATGAAATTATCAGGATGCTTGTATAATTATTGTCTTACCTGTACTATAAGTTTCCAGTATGTCATGATTTTTTATGGATAAGGTCAGCCTGTTTTGTTGTCCTATCACTTGGCAAGCTTTAGGACTATCTGGTTTCAGAGTTCCACACTATTGCTTATCTCTCCTGGTTATCTGACCTTTCATCAATGCTGTGCTGAGCAAAGGGTCCTCAGGAAAGCAATAACCTTCAGCCTTGCAGTGGCCACATAGAAGTGAGTTCTTTTTTACCTTTTCTTGACACAGATGCTCAAATTCTTTGTGTGTCATGATAAGACCACAATATCTTCTAAGACAAGCTCACCAGACAGATAATACTTCAGGAATTTTTACAGGTTCCACTGACACTCATACACAATACTTGGGCTGATTGTTTACTGACAGGTCTCAGAGGAATGTTCAAACTCCACATTCCATGCCATAACCTTATGTTCTCAGTCCCTTGAATGCTGCCATAGTACTAAGGATGAAAAAAACTATTAATCAATGATGAGAAACTTCACATCTGGCTTATAAGTCCAAGATAAGAAAGATGAAGATTTGATTCTTGCCCTGTAAAGAATAAGTACGTGGGTCATGACTGAGGTCATGAGTTTGTCAAGAACAAATCTTGTAAAGAAAATCAAATGTGCTATCACAGGACAAGGTTTTGGGGGTAAAAAGGGAAGGAGTGGTTAACATATAAATTAACTTTAGTAAGGTTTTAAGGTCAGAATCAATAGAAAATAGCAAAACTCTTCAGAAGTAAAGGAAACACGATCTTCAAGGAGGAACACAACAAACTTAGGTTTCTTGGCAGTAAGAGGAGAATGCTGAACAAGGTACATGAGAAAAATAAAAAAAGTACATCAAAAGCTTGTCCAAAGAAGAACAAAATTAACTGGTTCCCAAATCTGTGGTCAGTAAGACAAGATACAGCTTAAGCTGATGCATGGAAGAGTTTGTGCAGACATGAGGAAAAATGAGAAAAGCAAGTTAAATTAAACATTGGGGTATGCTGTTGGATGGATAAAGGGTATCTCCATTATTAGAGACTTTCAAGAACTGGTTAGACAAACAAGGGTCAAGAATAATACATCTTGACACTGCCTTCCAAGGGGCTGATAGAGTAGATGTTATCTTAAGGCACCTACTGACCTTCCAATTTTATAATATATATATTTGGGTTTAGGTACTGAAAAATAGCTGAACCCTTTTTGGTAGAATATGCTCTTCTTTAACAGTCTTGATATGATGAAGAATATTCTAGAATGTTTTCCCCCCATGTAGGTTATTTAATTAAAGCTGCATTCTTGCATATTGCTATTTCTTCTTTATTTGATCACCTTATTTTCTTCCAAGGTTTAGGTTGTTTATAAATAAAACCTCATTTTCCAGTGATCAGTAAAGGGTTTAGAAAACATTTAGTATAAAATTCTGACAGGAAAAAAATCAGCTTCATGTAAAAATTGCAGAAAGCTGTGTGGAGCTTTGTATCTGTTTCAGAGAGCTAGATGCCCTATCTTTCAACCTAAAGAAGACATGCAAGGGCAGTGGGAATAAAAGTTATCACCTTGGCATCCTGTTAATTAGCTGCCACCTCGTTTTAAAGACAAGGTGTCATTCAGCTATTTTACCTGTCCTATTCATTATCTCTCTCCTGAGCTTGTAAAACAGTAGAATAATGATTTCATTTATATGATGATGCTAACTGTCCAGAAGGAGAAAGTCTGAGATCATCAATTAATTTCCCAGAAGTCACCCATTACTTGCTAGTAATGTCTTAAACACTGGGATTCATCTGAGTCAAATGCAATATTCATATTCTGCTTTGCTCTTTGGAGTCTATACTGCAATAGAATATAGTCTATATCCATTGCAACGTTTGCATTGTTTGTCTATAAAATTTTGTGTTTCATGTATCATAGTTCTACAAACACTTTTAAACGCATGCAAATATGACAGAATAATATATTTAAATGTTCATTAAACAAATTGTTCACTTTCTTTTTTAATATGTTTTTGAGAGCCCATTGCATGGCAGATTGTCAGTAAAAATTTTTGAAGACAGGGACTCTGGACCTGATTTTGCAGAGGTTTGCACAAATATGTGGGCACTCTGGAAGACAACACTTCTCTCTGAAGATTTAATGAGACTTTGAGCTAAGGAGGAGGTGTAACACACATGAATTGGATTATCATTGACAAAGTACACATTAATAATAAGGCTGAGAGCTATAGCAATTAATTCAAAGGAGCTTAAGCAAGCACTGTGGCAAAGCCTACTTCCAGGTGATTCTTAAATAGAAGGCACTGAGCAGGTCACTGTCATTGTCCTGTGAAAAAGTTTGCCAAACCCTTTTATTGCAGCTCTTCTTTTCAGTTTGCCTCATTCCCTTGGCTCTCAGTTCCCTTAGGTGCAGCAAAGCTCCCCATTATCTCCAGTGCTTGGATATGAATGCTGATGCTGGTGGCTGTGGCTTAAACGGAGCTCATCCATCATGTGTGAGAAAGGATAAAACTGGGAAGAAGCTTAAAGTTTGTGGTTATATTACCTGATTAAGAGAACAGCGTTTGGATGAAGGTCAGCAATATCTACAAAAGAAAAAGATAAAAGCAGGAAACAAAATACACTGGATTTGAGGAAGCAAGCCATCATACAAAGTGATTAAAAGGAATGAGAATTTACTGATATAAGAGGCAACTGTGCATGATAAAGTTGCAACTTGTTTCAATATAGTCAGTAAAATAAATTGTGATAAAAACATTCTCACCAGTTTGAAACAAATGTAGATGTTAGCAGTGATACAGTAAGAGAGACGAATAACAAAAACATCATGTAAAGCAGTATTTATAAAACCTAATTAGAAAGAAGTAACAATATCACACGTTATGCTAAAAATTTCTTTCTCTTTGTAAGAAAAAACAACAAAAGTAATATTAAAACCTTATATGTAGAAAAAAAAATACCCCAAACTTTGCCTAAGACCTGGTCCATTCACATGAGCAATCCCATTTTAATACATGGGAATACTTATGTGAGTAAATCCCTTTATATCAGCTTTGAAGTCACAGAATTTTGGCGAGTATTTACTCTGGGGTCTCCAACCCCTCATATTTTAAGTTGTTTCTCCTGTTCATTCAGCCCTGTCAGCATTAGCAGCGATAGGAACCTCAGCTGAAGTGCTGTGATATCACCTGTCCACACCTTCTGTGTTCTTCTATTGCAAGAAGAGGAACTGCTGAGTTGTGGCATTCCCAGAGCAGAGGCCACCAGGAAGGCTCCACTGGGGTGAAGTCATTCCTATCTGCCTGCCAGTGTCTTGGGAAGTGCCTCTGGTATCCTTGTGCTCATCAGACTCTGTGTTCTCAGACTTGGATTGGGGAGCCAGCTATCCCAGTATGCACATAGCAGTTAGATTAGTCAAGACACTTTCCTCTGATTTCAGTGTGAAATGAGTTCAAGGAACTCACATCTCTGCCAGTGCTGGGGAGCTGTCATTCTGTGTATATCACACTCATCCAACCACTGTCAGGGTGGGAGAGATCCCATCTGATATCCTCATGCTGCCACTGTGGATTTTTTGTCACTGTGTACCTTGATTAGCACTATTTTCCCACCTAGTCAAGGCTTTTGTGAGGAAAGGTATGAAAATAGGACAGAATGACTTTTTTTCTCACAGGAGCTTCAATGCTTATATGCCTTGGGCTTTTGTTGCCTTATTGTCCGAGATTGACATTAAGGGAGATAGATCATATTTAATAGAAAGGATATATTTATTAGAAAAAGCTTTTTCACCCAGAGAGTGGCTGGGCACTGGAACAGGCTGCCAGAAAGGTGCTCACAGGACTAAGCCTGTCTGAGTTCAAGGAGAGTTTGGTAAATGTTCTCAGGCACATGGTGTGTTTCCTGGGGTGTCCTGTGCAGGGTCAGGACTTGGACTCAATGATCCTGGTGGCTCCCTTCCAACTCAGCAAATTCTGGGATTCCAAGAAATGACGATTAAAGCAATGCACCCTGGTAGCATCATATTATGGGTAGAATTAATAATGTAGAAAGAGGAATTTCAGGGATGGGAAACTGTATCTCTCCTTTTTTACATTTTTGCTTTATTTTCTCAGAGGTGTCTTTTCAGCCATCCTTTTTCTCCTGGCTGCCATCACAAGTATTACTGCTCGCATTCCATG
This sequence comes from Chamaea fasciata, assembly GCF_029207755.1. Lineage (NCBI taxonomy): Eukaryota > Metazoa > Chordata > Aves > Passeriformes > Sylviidae > Chamaea > Chamaea fasciata. Next base: position 98,414,996 of record NW_027094087.1, on the reverse strand, counting down.
TACCTGTCAGTATCTTCTCCCTCTGTCTCTTCCAACCCTCACAAAAACGTCTGCTCCATATTAAAGGTGTCTAATCCTAAGGCTCCTGTCCTAAGCACTGAAATTGTTTCTGTTCTTCCTTGTCCTCCCTCCACTGTAGGATTTTGCTACCTTTTCTCCCCGTAAGACCATTTGATTGAATAAAAGGATTTTCTTTGATCTCTAAGTGTTGAGTACAAATGTGTGGTGTAAATTGCAGTGATATTTGAATGAGTGTCCCAATACATTTTTGAGAAACTAAAACAGAAAGCAGATTCTTCACTTTTTCGTATCACGATATCACATCAGATTATTAGAGGCAAAAAAAATAGCTGAAGAAATATTTCCCAGAGCTTTTCACCAGCATAACATCAGTGAAAATCATCAAAGATCAGAAATGCAGAGATGAAAACTCTGGACAAGAGAAAATAAATTCACTTGTGAATAAATAGACAAATTAGATACATTTATTTATATCTAATATATATAGATATTTAAAGATAAATAGACAATAGATATTCACTTCTGAATAAATAGTGACAAAAGCCACTCTATTTCCCTGGGCAAGGAGATGTAGGAAGTATTCTGCAATTTGAGACTGGGGTGCGACCATACCAGCACTGGAGGGTCCACATGGAAACCAACTCCCTACAACATGCAATCTGTCATTTCCCAAGTCCATTCCTGTACAACAGGGAAGCAATGAGGGAGAATGTGCTGATGGAGGCTAAAAATGTTCCAAGGAGACACAGAAAAAGAGAAATAACAAACTAAACTCTTTTCCACTACTAACCTGTAGATGACTATTTGAGGGACAGACTACCTACCCTAGATTAGACAGGGGTACTTCTTTCTCACTTTTCACCCTCTTATTGACCCTCAAAGCAGAACTGCAAGCTTCTGCTCTCTTTGCAATATCTCTTAGCCCAGAGATATGAATCACAGAGTGATTGTAGACCAATTACTGCCACAGTAGGGAAAGCTCTTTTCAGAGACAACTGAGGCCAGACTCTCCAAAGGCTATTTGTGTCCTTAGGCTCCACCACTCCTTGACCACAGCATTGCATACCCGAGCTGGCTATGAGCAGGCAGCAAATACTCTCCAGCTTTTGCTTCATTGAGACTGGTGGACAATATAATTCCCACTGAGCAAGCAGGTAATGTTTCTGTCTCCCTCTCACTGCTCACAAAGAGCATGAAGCAGAGGGAGTGGCCCAAAAAGAAAAAAAAAATCCAGCCAGAACCTGCCATGAAGCTCATTATTTGTGGGAAATCCGCCGCGGGAGAAATGTGGCACTCAATATGAGTGATCAGCAAATTTCGTTTATTGTTAATTCACACAATGCTTTTATAATAACACTAATAAGCTCATGCATATTGCAAAAGTTAAGCTCAAGATTGGTGCTCAGACTAAAAGTCAGCTACACCTCTTTCTACATTTTTTTGTAGTTACATAATTTGAATAAGTTTTTGTTTTACCGTGCTTCTCCCTCATATATTTCGGCTACAACGTCTTGTTATCGTATTCCAGCTGTGCTCAAAAACATATGAACCTTACTGCCTTGCTGGTTCTCATGAGAGTGCCTGTATGCTCAGCAAAACTCTCTCATGTCTACGTAACCTTTTGCAACTAGCCAGTTATCAATCACACTCTCCACAATTATTCACTTGTTTAATGCCTGCAACTTGTCTGCAGCTGTGTAGGGGCATCACATGCACACTTGGAGGTAAATCGCTCAATGCCCTTTCATTTTTTCCTAGTACTGTCTCTTTAAGTACTCCTGTCCCACTTTTTTGTCTTTTGAGAACTCTCACCCCACCTGCTTTGATGAAGCATGGAGGAAATGGTGATGAACAGAATTCACTTACAGTGTTTGGTAGAGATTTATGATGCTTCTTCTTATTTCTGCCATAACTCTCTGTGAGTAAAATCAATGATACTTTCTTACTTGGCAGAAGAATCTCACATGTGATTTTTGGAAATTATTGTCTCAGTGTATGTGATCTGAACTCTAACAATTTCACTTCCTTTCCCTTGCTCTTCTGCTTCCAAGGTAACTTCTTAACTTCTTGGTGCTGTTCAGTTACAGTCAAAGCAACTCTTCTCACATTGTATTTACCTTTGAAGGTCAGTGCCACCTAGTCCCCCACCCATCTTCCATTTCAGACCTGTAAGAACCTTATATAGCTTCTCTATATTTTTTTCCAGGCAGTTCAGGAAAAGGAATTACTCCACCCTACAAATCTTATGAGGATGGCATGCTGTCATTCATTCAAAGTTACTGTGTAAAATTTGTTTTCAATCTTGACACATGACAATTATACTTGTTTTAAAAAAATTTTAAAAAATATAGTAAGTATAAAATTAGCTAGGATTCAATAACATGAAACCAGCTAGAAATACATGGAAAACATAGTTAACAGCCTTGGCACCATAACCTAACAACACTGTAATGGCAGCAATTTCTGATTTTAGGGAATTTATGATGAAGCTTTATTTTAGTTCAACTGAAACTGTATTACAGACTTGAGGAAAATGTGTGGTGGAACTGAGGTCCTCCTCAATGTATGTAGTGCCTTTTACACACTTTTTTAGGGAGAGTACCCCAGGGATCAATACTGAGGCAAATATTTGCTAACATCTTAACTAATTAGCTAGATGTTTGAAGGAAGCGAGCCCTTCATAAGTTTGCAGATGAAGTAAAACTGGGACAGGTCGTCACCATTACAGTCACGTGTACTGCCATTCAGAGGGATCTGCGCAGGCTGGAGAATTGGACTGAGAGCAGTGTCATAACATTCAACAAGGGGAAATGCAAAGTCTTGCACCTGGTGAGGAATAATCCCAGGCATCAGGACAGGGGGCTGCCGGCTTGGAAGCAGCACTGCAGAGAAGGATCTGGGCATCCTCAGGGGCACCGGGCTGACCATGATTCACAGATGTACCTCTGTGACCAAAGACAGTCAACAGCCTCCTGGGCTGCATTAGACACAGCACAGGCAGCAGGCTGAGGGAAGGGATTCTCCAGCACTAGTGGAACCAGCAATTGTAATACTGTAATGCTGGGTCCAGCTCTGGGCTCCCCAGGGGTGTGGGAGTGAGTCCAGCAAAGGGCCATGAAAGTGATGAAGGGACTGGAACATCTGAGAAGAGGTCGAGAGGCCTGGGGCTGTTTAGACTAGAGAAGAAAATTTTAGGGGAAACTCATCAACGTGTAGAACGCCTGGTGGAAGAGAATGAAGAAGAGTGCCAGATTCTGTTCAGTGGTGCCCAGTAACAGGACAAAAGGCAATGGGCACAAACTGGAAATACATGAAATTGCACCTGAACACAAGGAAAAACACTTCTTTTACCATGAAGCTGACCAAACACAGGAATAGGCTGTCCAAAGATGTACCTCCACCTTTGAGATATTCAAAACCCAACTGGATGCAGCCCTGAGCTGGCCTTGCTTGAGCAAGTGTTGGACAAGAAAATCTCCAGAGGTTCTCTTTCAGCCTCAGTGGTTATGTGATTCTTCATCTGAATTTTTCTGAAATTTCATCTTTTTGGTACTTTATCAAAAAAAAGTAATGGATGTTCCCACACCACCTTACTAATTACAGAATTTCTCCCCCCAGATAGGATATAAGGATCTAACACCAAGAGATTTTAATTTTTCAAGGCTGCCATCTTGTAGGCAAAAAATCATCTGTTTTGTATGAAAGGCAACATCACTTCAATCTGGATTTTACTTTAAGATGTTTGCTCCATACTTTCTTAAGCAAATCACTACATCAGAGATTCCAGACTGCCTCTAAAGGTGATGCTTCCCCTGAATGTCATAAGAACTGACTCTGGGAGTTCTGGACAGCTCATGCTCCCAGTGACAGCCCTGCAGCAGGACCATGTGATTCTACTGTGCCCTTGTCTACATTCTTCAGGAGATGTCCTTCATGGTGTCTTTGAAGTTGCCTTGGGCTCAGCTGATGGCAGACTCACCTGTTGTTGAGTCTACATGCTCTACCTTCACTACCATGACATTGATACCCAAAGCTTTCATAATATTCAAAAAAAAAATAAAAATGGAAGCAGGAGGTTGGGGGAAGGGTGGTAACAAAGAATTTGAGTATAGAAATGTTCTGCAGAAAATTAGATAATTTCTGTTACCCAGAGTTAACAGGAAAGCATAAAAAAATACAGGAGGCAGCACAAACTATCTTCACTCTATCCAACAAGCTAAGTGTAAGTAGGGATGTGCTTTTTAATTCTTTCACATTTTTCCATAGGCTTAATGTCCTTCAGATTAAACAGGTGTGGGATTTTTAGGTATGAGATCTGAAGTCATTGCTATCAGCATGTGAGGAAAAATACAAAGCACTCTGATCTGAAATAATTGGAAACTGTCTACCTGACTGCAAAGGAAATGAGTAAAACACCAACTTTGAAAAATACTTTTATGATACCTAGAAAATAAGATGCATATGTTATTGCTTGTTTATGAAGTACTAGGTAAAAAAATCTCTTTTGCATAACCTGCACTAATTTCATGTTGTTTGTTCAGACTTTATCTTCAATGCTGGTCTACTGTCATCCACAGAGTCTACTAAAACCATTAGAGATAGGTTCATGCTAAGATTTGAAAGCTCTTCTCATCCAGAAGGTTTAACTGGACAAAATAATGAGCAGTTTATCTCCACCTTTAATCCCTTACTTTAATTCCATGGGAGAAAAGCAAATTTCAGAGGACAGAAGGCAGCAGCAGCTAGGCATCTTGGCAGTCTTCCAGCATGGACCTGTGAGGACCGTGGTTGTGCTAGGTGCCCACAAAGCCACTCACACTCTTCACATAATCTGTGAATCTTTCCTCGACTTCAGCAACTCAGTTTTGGATAGAGTACTCACTCTCTTAACTACTGTTAAAAACACTTCAGATAATTAAAACTGGTACAGCTGGGAACAAAGATTTAGTACCTCTTGAACTCATGGAAAACAGAATTACTTCATAAGTCCTCCTTAGCAAGACATGGTTACTCCAACACCTGATCTAAGTTATCAGATCAGTGATCTATCTATATTTGCTGCAACTTTTCCTGCCTGAACAGTTTAGAGTGACGAAGTGACCAGCTAAGGCTTCAGAGGAGCCCTTAAGAAATTAGTTTAGGATTTAATTCAATTTGAGAAAGTAGTAAAGCACTAGCATTTGGATTCAAAATGCATGAAGCCACTACTTTTTCTGCTGATCCAACTCACTTTTTTGTCTGTCTTTCCACTTTCACCACAGAGCTCATTGAAAAATCATTAGAGTTTGGCAGCTCTCTCCTTGCTTATGTGGCCAACTTCCTCCATGGAATCAGTTACTTAACTGCCCTCTCTATATAAAGATACATTCAGGCACAGAGGAAAATGTTTGGTTTTAATAGAACACTAAAAATATGGGGTTTAATTCACCTTTGTGATTTGATAACTTTTATCACACACATCATTAATAAATCCTTCATGCACTTTTCCTTAACTAGTATTTTACTGCTATCATTTTTTTTCTTGATGCCATGTTTAAATTAAATGGCTGAAAATTCATATGTTTAAAGCTGAAAAAAATGAACAGAGAGAACTTCTGAATTTGCCATTGAGTCTCAAGAAATAGAGTCTTATGCCAGGGCAGTAGGAAAGCAGGGCCCAGGGTTATGAGCAAGCCTCTCTGTGAGGTGAGTATTGACAGAAGGACTATACCTCTCAGACAAAGCAATTATATCAAATCCCAATATCAAATCCCAATATCCTCTCTTTTCAAGGGATGGGAGATTAAGAGCTGACATTTCAAGACCAAGTCAGAGAACCTACTGATTAAACACTAATCCAAAATGTCCTTTTTCTGCCATAGTCAAGGAGGAGAGGGAGGTATATTAAAAGGAGAGTATAATTCTGCTGATTGATTTGCAGAGCTGTTGCATATTTCTCAAGGTTATGACATAAGAGTCTGCAGTGAAACATGAAGTCGTTTTTGTGTGTTCCAACATGAGAACAGAAAACACTGCATACTCTGCTCTGTATGATAGCTAATTAGCTTTGTACATGTAGATCACTTATGTTCTCACAAAATTTTTTCTTGAAATATATCACCCAATCACAGCTCAAAGGAACCTTGAAAAGAGATTTTTAACCACACTTAGGCTGATTAGACTAGTAATATCTCTTCTTTTCTTATGGTTCAATGCAACCTTCCTTTCATGTAAGAGTATCTTCTGGCAAATGACTTGGTACACTCTATTCAGCTCTCAAATAACAGAAACTCAGGGATTAATCAATCTGTGCAAATAGTAAAATTTTGAAAACCAGGTGCTAAGATGGCTCTGACTTCGCATCCATGCCTTTGTCTGTTTTAATGTTTTGAGAGAGAAATACAGATTTGTTGCAAAATAGATCCTACTTCAGTGCAGAGCTGTCTCCTGCATGACATTTAAGCAAAACACTTGGCCAGAATCTTACATTGTTTGTGGACCAAGGAGATACCAATTACTGTAAAAGCAAGCAGACATGAGAAAAATACCAGTTCAAGATATTTGAAACTGTCCTTTGCAGAAAATCTTGTGGAGTATAATTGCCTTACAGAGTACTCTTTTCTGTGGTTTTGTTCAAATCATTGCACTTATATTATACAAAGAAAAGGTGATCTTTTCTGATCTCAGCTTAAAACAGAAGCAATGGCAATACCTAAATGTTTAAAATACTACCCCTGAAGACTATGTCTGTGATTTCTTGTTCTTATTGCATCCCTGCTGAAGGAGTGATTGGCCAGAGAGCAGTGATTTGGTTGAGCTCCCTCCTTGTCATTACAGTGTTTACATCCATTTCACCTACCTTTCTGTCAGATGTGTCAAGTACAGAGCTTTGAGAATGGCAGGAAAGGAGCATAAAACCACACAAACACCCCAGTCACCCTTTCTTGTTCCTGTTTGTTGGGGGAATTTTTTTTTTTACCTTCTATCAACAAATTCAGAATTCATCAGACCAGCGAGTGAGAAACACGGACAGATAAATAACACACACCACATTTTATAGCACATCAGTTGCATGCCTCTGTGTTTATTTTTACTGCTAACAATTAATGAATAAATTACTGAAAAAAACTTCAGACTAAGAATTGAAGCCACATTTGAACCCCTAATCAGCAGACTTCACAGCTTCTTGTTAACATTTTCTTGCTATTGAGTGTGAAGCAACCACACTGAATGGCTCACAGCTGGATCTGCCTGCAGTAGTGCAGCAGTGAGATCACTTCTCATCAATTCTTTTTTTTTTACTTTTTGGACCTGAATTTTATTTCCCTACTCCAAAGATACAAAGACACATTGAAGCCATTCCTGCCCACTAGACATGTGCTCCAACCAGCATTTTCAACAGCTTTGCCTTAAAATTGTGTAGAAGTGTGATGTGTATCAAATATGTATGTAAAGGGCTGCTGGGAACGAGAGAAGAGTCCCAGACCCATCCAGCCCGAGAGCAGGAGAACAGGAGAGAGAACTGGCATCAGGTCCTTTTGTGTGAAGAAGCAAATTAACACCCTAGATCTCCCACAGACATCTATATAGGGACACCTAAAGTCAGGAAATTAATTAAATATTTGTATTGTATTGGAATCTCATTGGTCCAGCAAAACAGTTTAGTCTGCAGTGTAACTTCTTAAAATGCTTTCATAAGAGCAGGAAATAAATTTTATAAAAACATCATTTTGTTAAAATATGACACCTCCCCATACTGCAGAGCCCATTCTCTATTACTGAATTCTTCTAGCCTTCTTGGTGGAAAAGGGAAACTGAAACCAATGCTATCCCAATTAGATCCTTCTGCTTCTTGCAAAATGTGATTGATAATGACTATACTGGTGTCAAGCCCCTGAGGGCTAAATAATTCTGTTTGCAAAAATCTCTTTAAGATGCTGCTGCTGCCTTACCCTCTCATTCCCACCTGTGCTTGATGTAATTTATACAGGCCCAACTAATGATTGCACGGACCTAAGGAGGGTCACAAAGTGCTGCAGAAATTAGAAACTGAAAGGATCATGTTTCAAACAGGTTTTACTAAAGACTGTTTACATGCAGACCTCTGCCCCAGGAACTCGGGTTTCTTACCGAGCTGCAAATGAAACTACGGCTGTTTCCTTGAATTCCTCTTGGATCTCAGCTGGTTTGGGAAGGGTGACACCTGCTACTCTGCTTCTTCACCAGCATGGGATTTCACCCCTGAAGTCTCCCATTTGAGCAGTAACCAAATACAATCTCTGTTTCAACTGTGTGATGCTATGAGATCACAGCCTGACAGAGGGTTTCTGGCTTGAGAAAAAAGGTTAGATGTGATGAGAACTTTCTTCTTATTCACATCTGTCACTTTTATCTCAATCTGTGAGTGGATGTCTTGTTTTCACCAACTGCAAATTTCAAGATTTCGGCTTTTGCTTTGCAAGACATTCCACTGAAGCCACATATAAGGTGCAACGTAGACATTCTGATTATCAGCTCTTCCCCCAGACAACAGGAGAGATGTCCACAGCACAGAAAATGTTACATTTTTTGACCTCTTTACATTTCAAAAAGTGGTAACTTTTCCAATCAATGACGTGCTTTCTGTAAAGGCATTCTGGTTTTGAAGAGAACAAAGCTCTACCCCTGTGCTATCCAGTGCTTTGAGATGAACCAAAGATATTCAGACATTCTGCAGTTTACAGCGAGTTGTGTTGGTTCCTCCCATACAGAGGGGGCTTTAGATTGTTTTCTTAAAGAGCCTTCCAGCACGGGGCAAGGCTAAGATAAAAGATACATGAAATGAATGCATTACATGCCCTTAAGTGAAAAAACAAACAAAAACCCCAAACCCAACAGCCAGGCACATGCTTTGCCTACTAAGAACATCTGTGAAAGAACTGCTTGTTTAGGGCTCAGCAAAGGCCCCTTTGCAATAGCTATACTGTTCCTGGATGCTGACTAAACAGAGCTGGAATTTATAACTACGCTAATTTTTTAATATTTAGAGGTTAAGAGACAGCATATAAAAACTTTAGAATCAGGAAGACTCATTTGTGCGTCTTTCAGTCTGTTAACTTTGTCAGCTGCTCATCCCCATGCTGTGTATTGGTGGTCAGATAATTTCAGTGGTTTAACTGGGCAATGGCTATGAGTGAATAGATGGAGAATATGGAGATGTGAAATGATATCTGGGTTTTGCCACTTCTGTTGGCCACAGAGAAGCCAAGAAAAGCCATGCCTGAGTTGTACTTTTAGGGAGTATAGCACTTCCCACATGAGCACTAAAAGCAAACACTCCTGTCTTCTCTCTTTCTCTATGTGTAAAGCCTTTTTTAATCCATCCATTTGATTAAACAGAAGGAGAATGTCAACTCATTAAATATATCTGTAATATATGAGGGTGCAGCTCTCCTAACTTATGAGAAATTGCGTCTCGTTCCACTAAAGGTAGATTTGGCTTCAGGTTTGCCCAGAATACATTTTCCATCATAATTTTATTCCATTTAATCAGAGTAGTGGGTTGAGTGGTGCAGAAGAAACGTTAAATGATTCTCAAAAATGTAGAGAACATGGTAGGAAGTGTGCCAAAGCAATTGTGTTTTCTCTTGTCCCCCAAATGTGGCAGTTGCCATCCACCCTCCCAGAATGATTATGGAGTAGTCATAGTGGCAAACAGTTGAAGTAGACCATAAAAACAGGTCAGAAAGAACACCTGAACATTAAGACTGAACATCTCTAGAAGTAATGCTTGAGTTTATAGCTTTCTATACCTTTTTCTGGAAAATATTTATGAAGGGAGAGCCCCCATACCAGGAGTTACATTTCCTGCATCAGGAATTATCCCCTTTGGATGGCCATTGTTTTTGTCTGAAGCATTTACAACTTTCTCTCCCACAACAAAAACTGCATCTTTCAACCCAGCAATAATCTGTACTGAATTTCTTATCTTTTTAAAGTTGAATTTTTCAGGGAATGAGAAAAGGGCAAGAGGAGAAATATGACATACTGTCAATTTTCTCTTGAGCCATATCTGTAATATACTCCATGGGATCCTGTTACTTTAGGCAGCCACTCACGATTGAGGGATTGCAGCATGTCACCTTTAATTGGCATATCATAAAATAGTTTTTAAAACACTGAACATTAAGGGATTTAAATCTCTTTAATGCTCCTGGATGGCAATCTCTCAAGGTTCATACTGAGGCCAGACCCTCATAATAAATAGAAAGAAGGCAAAAAAGCAATAACACAAATTAATGACATGGATTGTAGAAAAAGTTTGGAACAGTTGAAATAAGATCTCTGTGAGTTCTGAGGCTCCAAATAAGCCACAGCAGTAAGTGGGAGGAAGGAGAAGAAATTTCTACTCCTTCACCATGCTGACTTAACGTCATTTATTACTCTCCAAGGAAAAGAGTCTATATATTTCAGTACAGACAGATCCCCAGAGGTGTGAAATCAAACCTAGACAAAGGAAGGACCCAATCCAGAAATCAGATTTACATAGACTGAGGTATATAGCAATATGAAAACCATGGAATTACAGAAAAAGAAGGATATTCATGAGGAAATGAAGGTATTACCATCAGAGATAGTAATATTTAAGACACTCACATACACAATGCAATGTGAGCTAGCTAGGGAGATATAGTACCTGTCTTTTCCTAAATATCCATAGTAACCATGTAATTTCCAGATGTCTGTGGGTATCTAAAAAATGTACATAGAGATAAGTATTGGGAAAAGTGGTCATTTTAACTAATTCTAGCATTTTCCTAGCAAATACTTTATAAGGTAAAATCAAGACCCAAGATATTTATGCAACTGAGTTTACTCAATATGCAAGTATTTTAAAAATTATGTAGGCACTGTGTGTCATTAATGAACAGTTTCAAAAAATGAAAAGCTCTGTCAAAAATTGCCACCAATAATCTTAGCAACATATATTTGGACTTCAGTGCACCAGGTCTGGTAGGAGGAAGCTGCTTTTGATAGCACATATCTTCTGTTACCACAGTCAGTCAAATAGACTTCAGTCAGAATAATTTTTTTGCACCCAAAATAAAAATATTAATACAGAAATCTGTTTTTATTTTATTAAATCCTAGTACAGGTGATAATGGTGGGGTTTATTTTTATTGAGATTTACTTTAAGAGTGTTTTGGTAGGTTTTAATGTCTGACCTAAGCATATTTTCATTAGTTTGTAGCCATTACCGTTATGCAGAGTACTTGAGTGCATGTATTTGTAAGTACCCTTGTAAATTTGCATGGTACATAAGTACAAAACATTTTCCATAATAAATGCTAGTCCTTCAAGCAGCAAATTCATTCTTGATTATATAAAACATTTTTCCTCATTCTATCTGAATTATTCCAATGACTTAACAACCTCCTTCTGACTATGTTAAAAGGATAAACAAGTATGTCACTTGTAATTACTATAATCTTTCTGTCCAAAACCTCAGTCACAGCTGACTGAAGTTTAAGAAACATCAAGCTCAAGAAGAAAATGCCTCCAATTTCATATTACTTACCCATGAACTATAATTGCCAAGTTGCTCTCAAAATCCTATAGCCAAAGAAACCTCCAGTGCTTTCCCTTCACAGACCCCTCCCCAGTTCTAAAAGACATTATCCATAGAATCATGATGACTTCTGTATTTAAGTCCATCTGTTAGCTGTTAAATTATTTAAGTGTCCCCTTTTCTCAGACCAAGTATGCATTTAGCAGGGTTCTGGGAGTAGCACCTGGTGTTCATCTAGACCAAGCCTACAGCTGAGAGTGATAAAAGTCAAGGACTCTGACTAATGGTCTGTAATTACTGACCAGATCAAGGCTGAATCAACCCTTCATACACTGAATCAATATTTTAAAGTTAGGCTCAACCTACACGAAAGCCTAACTGGGGACTTCTGTTCTGTCCTTCACAAGAGAATGAATGATAACATAAATGGTTTAGATATATGCTTTGAGGAGAAAAAAAAAAGTTTCACTCAGCAATCTGAACATGTACTCAATTTAAAGCTGAAAATTATTCTTTCTTAATCAAAATGAATAGAAACTGAAGAAGACCTTTGAAAGCAACTCATACAGTAAAGAGCCAGATACAAAATGGGAGGACCTTGATCTTTTAAAAGAAATCTGGAGGGACTGGAAACACTTTAAAAGCAGCCTTGTGAAAGTTTTGAAACTTCTTTAAACAACAAAAAATTCATGACTGCCTGATCAGCTAGAATCAGTGTAGCAAGAAATTCATCAGCCGAGTATGAAGAGGAGGTTGCACCTTCTGGACATCAAGGCTAGAAAAAATGGGAACTACATTTAAAAAAAATGTAATTTGATAACTACAGAGAGAAAAGCACGGGGAAATTGCTGATTGCAGGGTTAGAGCATAGAGAGGACCCAATATAGCTGAGATTCTGCCAAGCAAAAAAATTAAAAACTAATAGGTGACTTTGGGGAGATGAGCTTTATTAGCTCAAGATTGGGAAGGCTGAAAGTAGAGAGAAAAGAATCATCTTACCTGAAACAAAAAATTTGGCATTTTCTCTAATGTTTCCCTAAATAGTTATTGTCAAGCTGTCTTTGAGCAACCCTAAAACCATTCTTCCTTTCTGTTTAGCGGGATAAGAGAACAAATACACACACCTCAGCACAAGATTTCAAGGGAAAACTTATTACCAGTTACAATAAAAGATCTGAAGACAAGGACAGGAAAAAAATACCTACCAGATGAGAAGCCATAAACAAAGTGTAAGGGCAGGTGATGCCCAGGGCTTTGGGTATGCTTCAGAGCAGGGAATATCTGTATTTTTGTGCAGCATCTGCCATGATGATTGTCTCCAGGGTAAAAACACTGCATGTACATTAAGGATATCTGATATTTCAATGGGAGGAAATCTATTTACTCATTGAATTAGTTAGCTGTAAAAGTAGAGTCTTTACAGTCCCAAAGCCGTTCACTCACAACCTCTAAGGGTGCACATCTACACTTGGGAGAGACTGAAATACAAATGCATCTTGAACGGAACCTGCCTTTCTGGAAGGGATGTCAGTTTGATTCAAAACGTCACCCTGGGACTCTCAGAAAAACAGGTGCACACATCTCAGTGCAAAATTTCCTAACAGTAAGTCTGACATAAAGGTTATCTTAGAATGTACCTTTCCTATGCTGGGCTAAAAGGATCAGCCTGGATCACTGCTCTGTGTATCTGTCCCAGCTGACAAATTGATATTGCAATGTTTTAAGCTTCTTTCACAGAGATATCATGTGTAGGGCTTTGCTAAGGCCTCCAAAATTTAGTGTGTATCAGTTGGTTGAGGAAGAGTAGCTGCTGAGTAAAAAGCCCCAGACATAAAGTAGGGGAACAAGGACATTTAGCAGAAATGCCCCAAAATAACATACATGCATGGTTAACAAGCTTTACAAATCTTCCACAAAAAGAAAATACAGATACTGTTTGCATGAGCTCTGCAGGTGTTCTGGAGATATTACAGTGGTCCTGACTGAAGAGCATTGTACACTGAGGAGGCAGCAATGCCCACAGCAGTTAGCCTGAGCGGTCAGGCCCATGCTGTGCTGTGCAGTGCTGTTCTGCAAGCCCAGTCTGGCCTTCAGGCAGTGTTGTGCCACACAAAGGTCTTGGATGCAGGATAAACTCAGCCAGTTTGCTGTAACAGAGGAGCCTGCAGGCAGCTCCCACTCGGTACCAGGGATTAGGCCATAAGCCTAACCCCACCTTTCTCTAAAAGTATAGCAACACATCCCTCAGTTTGCCAGTATAAATTATGAATAGAGACTTTTTCTTGAAGGAAAATTCTATAATAGCTCAAATGATCAAAAAGGACCAACGTCTTCCACAGGCAAGGTCCGCACTTTGTGGAACAGAGGCCCCTTCAACTGCACAAACTGTGGTTTCTGGCATCAAAAATGATGTAAGATTATCAATACTACTTTATACTCCAGTGTCAGTGCTAATAAATAGTATTTAAAATGATACCTTATGGAATCTGAGCACCTTTCTTATAAGGATCATAATGGACCATCACCTCCAGGACAGGAAGTCTTTTTGATTCTCAAAATGAGTAAGATAACCACATGTTTTTAAAAGACACAGAACAGTTAAGCTCTGCCCTTGCCAGCTGCAATCTATATTTAAGAACATCAGTGCATGGGATACTTTACATGGATTTTAAGACAGGGTTCCTCTTCTCTATAATCAGCCCTCTAACACTTAGTCATACCACTTTAAGCCAAAGCTTAGATACATTGAGCAAAGAGGTGATTCAATATGGATGGATAACAATCCATCCCTTTTTAAGATAGGTATCCAGAAAAGGCAAAATTAAGCTTCCTCTGCAGATGTACTTAGAGTGTCCATTGCAGCCAAGCCTGATCTTCAGCTGGCTTAAATTTCATATTTAACTGTTATGGGTTCAAAGTTAAGTGAGGTGATTTATACTGTCAGCTGGTACTGACTGAGGAGTAAGAACATGTTGGAAACAAAATGTTTGCAACATACTAAAGACAAGATAACTATAGCCATCTGGTTTTTTATATATTTTTTAAAAAAAATTCTGAAAAATACATTTGTCCATCTGGTACTGCTGCCTTCATTCAGTTTGTTACACCCTCAGTTTGCTCCACAGTTTTGCAGATGTTTCTCCAGGTAGTAATGAATGACCCATCTGCTGACACAGACCAGAGAGGTGCATTGCCCTTTTGGTGACTGGTACAACCCACCTCTTGTTTATGCCCTCTCACACTCTCCATATGCCTGCAGCCATTTGCTGTTACCTCAAGAACTGATTATGAATAGGAGACAGGTAACTGATCTATCAGGACACCACAGTTTTCTGTAAGAAGCAGGCTGCTTGAGATAAGGCTGCTGTAAAGTTATTGCAGACAGAGTTGAAGATAAAGGAGAAGAAAGGCACGAAAGAACTGTGGTGCAACAGGAACCTTTTTGCATTTAGTGCATTTGCTGCCATGTCATGTTGATAACATGGGTCTCAAGTTTGTGCCCCAGCTCAATTTTTTTCATGCTTTAGCAAGCACACTTTTGTCTGGAGATTGGAATGGAGATGCACCATTGGGGAAGCACAGGCCTCCGGATGCAGGGAGGAAAGGAGAGTTCCTGAGCACAGACCTTTGGAGGCTTGATGGACACAGAGTCACTTGGCTTGAGGAACTTGATGATGATTTGAAGAAAAGCTACCTGAAGGGGTGGGGGTGTGTGTGGGTGAGTGTGTGTGTAGATATATCTCTATACACACACATAAGCATATAATGGGGCTGGACAAAAAGAAATGTATTTTAAACCATTTCTGCAATATAATATGTATGCTTAAAGTGCTTTTGTTCCGTAGCTTAGTGACTGAGTTACCTGTCAACAATTTTCTGCTATTTGACTGACTTCAAATATAAAGCTATACACACACAAAAACAAAACCAGATTGTTTCAATCCCCTACTTAAATAAACTGCTGAATTTAAGAACTCAGGAGGAAATAGTTGGATTAAGACTCCGCATTCCTCTTACTTTAAGTACTTCTCTAACTTACCATCTTAGATCAGAATTTCTTTGTGATGTTTGAATGACAGCTATCCTTGCTTATTCTTTTCTCCTGTACTTCCTTCTTGCTTTCAGGAAAATAAATTATAGAAATGTGATAATTAGTGGTCAATTCTTTGCTTGGATACCTCTGTTTTGGCTGTTTTACTGCAGGGCTTATCTTTGCTCCAAAATGCTGGAATTCACTAGGCCTTTTCTTCTTACCCCAGATACTTTCCCCTTACAGGAAATTGGAAAATCCCAGCTCCATCTGTCATGAAATGCAAGCAACAGCTTCAGGAATATATGTAAGCATGCCAGTCACATTCCCTGGCCACATCCCAGGCTATTGGGTACAGTTCAACTTGAACTTGGATCTACTGCATCCCAAACAGGCTGAAGGTGAGCTGAGCCCAGGATACCTGCTGGTAACCCAGACTTTCACCACTTCAACCAGACCAGGTCTTGTCTGCTTATCACACGTGAACAAGAATTGGATGAGACAGTCTCTTCCCCAAAAGGATACTTCAGAATTCAATCTAAACTTACCTCTCCATGAATGCTTCCAAGTACAATTGAGTACAGAGGAAGAGTGGACTTGAGAAAATCTCATTTAAGGATTAATCAAGGATTAGTTGATGATATAGGTGTGATAAGAATTTCCTTGCACCTCTACCTCCCTTTAGGTTTCTGCACTCTAGAAGTGGATGCAATCTTAAACCTGAGATATAGAATAAACAAAAGAAAGCACTATGGGGATGAAAGCAATGGACTCAACAGATTTTTATTAAAGCAACACTACCTTTACCACAGGTAGTGTAATTCTCTGGAACCTAAGTACACTCAGCAAACTAGCACTTGAACCCTCCTCTGTACTGCCAGGACAACCTTCACTGACAGCCAGAATCAGAAAGAAGGAGTTAATACCCTAGAAGGAAAAAGAGAAATATGGTGAAAGTACTGGATTTTAGTCAGGAGATTAGAAAAAAAATAATATAAGTCAGGACAAAGAGTTTGAAAAAAGTATAGCTAGACTTATGACCTTCCCTGAAATACTGACAGTCAAGTAAAAAAAAGCAATCACAGAGACTCACAGACCAGAAAATCCCAGGATCATGTTCACTCAAGGAGGCAGGTTTTTAATTGATCACCTACATTCATAACACAGTTGAACGTATTGTAGAAAAAAAAAATTTTACCCAGCTCCTCCACCAGCCAAGGGGCACGGGAGCTATAGGAGGTCCTTAACCCAGTCTTCCAGGAGCTGATACAGTGCCTGTCCTGGGTCCCTGATCCCCCACTCCAGCCACTGAGGACCTCAAGGTTGCCATAGTGCCCCAATCCTGGCTCTAGGACTGTGCCCAAGCTACCTTGTGCCACACTCAAGATGCTCCATCATGTACTGAACTCACCAGCACAGCCCAGGGTCAGCCCCCAGGGCACCCTGCTTGCAGAGGCACTGCCAGGAGGGACAGAAACCTGTCCTTGTGCTGACCCTCTTACACGCTCCAGCCCCTGATTTGGACATATTCTCCTGGCAACTTAAATATAGCCATGACAGAGATTGCAGCATTACAAAACCAGAACTCACCACCTACAGTGCCATTTGCAGCAGCATTTCTTTTAGTGTTTAGACACACTTTATACTCACATTTGGGAAAAAAAAATTCATATTCAAGGTCAAAATTTTCTCAAACAGAAAGAGTTTATCCTTTCCTACAGCAGTCCCAAAAGACACACAACTCATTTTTCTATTTTGTCTGCACCGTGCCATTGTGTCAGTTCAACAGACTCTTGAACTGTTTGCAGCCTGTAAAACCTATTTTGTTGCTATGGTGACCAGCTCTTCAAAATATCACTACCAGATCAAAAAAACTAAAACAAAACAAAACAAAACAAAAAAACCCCCAACACATCGAAGGTCTGATGATTCTGCTATGATTTTGCCCAATTTCACAAGAAAATTGTTCTGCAGTTAGGACCTTGAGAGATAACTGGTGGTTCAAGACAAGAGCAAAATGCTGAAAAGATGTTTCTTCTGTGCCCTCCAGCTTTAAACTGGTACATTAATCACTCTAACAAAATGATCAGAACACAACTCCCTGAAAAGCATAGAAACTTCAGAAACACATGACGGTCAAAATTTATATTTGTAGCAGATTTATTTTCAATTTCTACCTCAATGTAACACTAGCATTCAGACCCTCAGATGGTCTACAATTGGTTAACATTAGCAGAGACACTGTGAAAGATCTTCCCACAGATATGTAAAATTTTACAAGATTTGCCTACATTGTCAATATTAATCAAATTGTTTGACATTATTGGACTAAAGATTATATTCACTACAGACATTAAACTACCCCGTGGAAAGCCCTATATGCACAGATGTAAGATTATCTGAGTGCTTTCATTTCTCACCAGTTCTTGCTTAACATGCATTTCAGGAAGCCCACAGAAGACAATCACTCTGTTAAATGGAAGCTAAAAGCTATACCTTCAAATGGTAAACATCTCCATACTTCCTTCAAACCACACAACTTACTCTAGCTGAAATTTTGGCCCTGAGAGCATTGGCCCAGAAATTTCAATGCAAACAACTGGGTTTTTCCCCAAATACAGAAGTGAACTATGACATCAAGTTAATTAAAAATTACAGAAGTTTTTTTTAAATGTCAGTTATTAGATTCTCCCAGATAAAGGTTTTCATGTGATTTCAATCAGAGAAACAAAGGTATTTTGTGCCTCAAAGGACAATAACAGTGTACACCATTGAGCGATATCAAACATGGGGTGTTACTGAAGCTAGTTTGAAACATGCGTTATCTAAGTGCTATTTTCTTTTATATCCAGCATTGATAATCAGATGAAGCACTAGCTACCAAGTAGGCTAATTATATTTCTAATGAATAAACAGTTAAGAGGATGATCAGGTGATAAGACCCAGCCAGTAAGGAAGGTGGGTCCTGCTTGACTAACCTGATCTTCTTCTATGACAAGGTGACCTACTTAGTGGTTGAAAGAAAGTCTGTAGATGTTGCCTATCTGGACTTTAGGAAAGCCTTTGACTTTGTTTACCACAGCATTCTCTAGGAGAAACTGCCTTCCAGTGGTGTGCATGGGTGGACTCTTGCCTGGGTAAAACTGGCAGGACAGCTGGGGTCCAAGAGAGGTGTAATTGGAGGTACATCCAGTCAGTGGCTGGTCACAAGTGGTGCTCTCCAGGGCTCAGTCCTATTTTAACATTTAAAATCTTTATCAGTTATCTGGGTGAGGGGATTAAGGGACTCTCAATCATTTTGCAGACACCAATTACGTGGGAATGTTGATCTGCTGTAGGGTAGGAAGGCTCTGCAGGGGATCTGGGCAGACTGAATCAATGGGCCAGGTCCTGCACTTGGATTACAACAACCCCAGGCAACACTTCAGGCAGGCAGAAGAGTGGCTGGAAAGCTGCTCAGCAAAAGGTGACCTGAAGGTCCTGGTTGACAGTGGCTGAACATGAGCCAGTGTGTGCCCACGTGGCCAAGAAGGCCAATGGCATCCCGGCCTGGATCGGCAATAGTGGGGCCAGCAGGACCAGGGCAGGGATTGTCCCCCTGTGCTCAGTTTCACTGGTGAGATAACACAAGTTCTGTGCTCAGTTCTGGGCCCCTGACTAGGAGAAAGACTGGTGGAGCTGAAAGACTTGAGGTGCTGGAGTGAGTCCAGGGAAGGGCAATGGAACTGGTGAAGGGTCTGGAGCACAGGTGTGATGTGGAGTGGCTGAGGGAGCTGGGGGTGTTTAGCCTGTGCAGAAAAGGAGGCTCAGGGTGAGACCTTAGCACTCTCTACAATTCCCTGAAAGGAGGGTGTAGCCACATGATGGTTGATTTCAGGTAACAAGTGACAGAACAAGAGAAAACTACCTTAAGTTGTACCAGGAGAAGTTCAGATTGAATATTAAGAAAAATGTCTTCAGTGAAAGGATTATCAAACACCAGAACAGGCTGTCCTGGGCAGTGGCTGAGTCACCATCCCTGGAGGCATTTAGAAGAAGGGTAGATGTGGCACTGAGGACATGGTTTAGTGGTGGACTTGGAAGCCAGTGCTAAGTTAGTGGCTAGAATCTATTACCTAAGAGGTCTTTTTAGAATCTAAAAGATTCTATGGCTCTGATTTCAAACTATCAGCTTGGAAGTCTGCTTCACTCAACAACTATTTTCAACATGCACTGTAAATCAAAAGGTGGCAATGAAGGTAAATGTGTTATTTTTCTACAGATGAGACATCAAAGACAAGCTGTCTTACAAGGTGAATAATAGAGCCTCACAGAAGAATAAGATAGAAAAATGCATATCTTCCTCCAGAACTTTCATGCATGGGTGAAAATGGACATAAACTCGTCTGCCTTGATTGTACCTTCTTAAGAAAACACAGGCGCCTAGATGAGAAGATTTCCATGGAGTATCAAGTAAATGAAAGGAGGAAGAATCAATAGAAAGAGTTAAAGCCAGGGTTTATCCAATATGATCACTGCAAGCACATAGGCTGTTTTATCCCCTCAGAATTACTTGATTGTGTGCAAATGCTTTCATATTATTGATTTTGAAATGAAAAGCTAGGGGGAAATTTAGTTGGACCTAAACATTTCTTTTACAAACCATTACTATTTATTGGTACACCACTTTAAAATTTACTGTCAAAATTAAGATGAGAATAGAGTATTTATCACTTCATTAACATTGTAATTCTAAAGGAACAGTGAGAGCCTTGTTGAATCACTTTGACTCCATATCCCTATGATATATCTCCATTTTACATCTAATCCATTTTACACCTTCTAATTCTTCAGAAGATTGGCAAAACCAAAAAGAAAGCAAATTACTGGCAATGGTTTAGTTTCCAAATTGTTTTCAAAACCTAGCATGCATGTCATCTGATACTGTTGATCAATATTTACATAAAATGTTTTCATTCAATATCACCAAAACATATTGGTTTTGAAAGTATCAAAGACATTGGCTCAGCTAAATGGAACAATAGACTCCAATGCAGATGTTCTAATGCCAATAAATATTCTTTATGTAAGTGTTCTCACAGGTAATGAACCATTCATTTCAATATTGATTTATTTCCATCTAGTTCAACTCTGGGATTGTTATTTATTAATTATTTGTTATTTGAACTGTCATATTGCTGCAGCATTCCAGTCATCAGCCCTAACCCCACTGACTAAAGACTGAACAAACAGGACCAGTCTCTGCCAAGTGGCCCTGAGAGAATTAGTTTACCTTTAGTCACAGGTAAGTAAAGTGTATCACTGAACACTAGAAGGGAGTACCAAATGGAGAAACCAGGATCTCGTACAAAGAGAAAATCTGTTTGTCTCTCTTCTTAGGGACCAGAGCTGAGTTTGTTTTCTGATTACATTATTCAATGACAGTGCATGCTGAGAGGGTCCTAAAAGAGCTACCAAAAACCCAGAGAATGTTGTAGGAATTGTCTCCAGAAAACATGATTAGAGAGTAGGAAAGAAGCCCAGAGAGGAGAGAGTCCCTGGGGAAGGGGAAGAATTAAGGTAGAAAACCTGGTTAAACACGCTGCATGAGCCTGGCAGCTTGGAAAAGATAACCTGACTGTGAATCTGAGATGCAGCTGCCATCATCAAAGGCCTTGGTCAGAGAAGTTAGAGATATGTCAGGGATAGAGGAGAGACTGGAGATGGGATGAAGAAAAGATTTTAGAGTAATGACAAGCTTAGGAATGGAAGAAAAGGAAGGCATGGAAGGGGGTTAGAATGGTAGGTAAGGGCTGTGGTTGGGTATCCTAAGTGTGGAATATGGGGAAATTCTCTCAGCTGAAATCGGAGAACAAGAAAGGTATCTGAGGACACTCGGAGACAACAGAAGCAAAATGGAGAAAAACAAATGAGAAGTTTGTATTTGTGAATGGAAAGGAGTAGGAGAAAGATAAAGAAATCAAAGTCCTGAGAGTACCTGTGGTGTCTTTTTAAAGTCTTCTCTTTGAAGAAATTAATGAGAATTTAATTGTAGAGAAGGAAGTGAAGGAAATAGAACTTATATGGAGACAAGACAGTATTATTAGTCTAGGAGGAAAAAGGTTTAGGTTTCCTTAATCTTCCAACCAGGGCTATTTTCAAAAGATACATATTTTGACTGGAGGATGAAAGTTTAGGATCCCATTAAGTATCTCTGGTTTTTACTCTCATCACTAAAGACAGCAACACCAGAGCCGGAACTTATGTCCATGTGGGAAAACCACAGGCACAGATCCTTTTTCAAATTAATTTGACACATCTATAACCTCACTATGCACAGAGGTGAATTTATTTGAGAAAATCAAGCAGTATTTCAGTGCCTAGGGCAGGAGATTTTGTAGTAAAACCTCTATAAGTGGTACTGCTCTACTCCCAGAAGATTCATCAAGTATTTTGAGAAATCGTTTTTGTCCTCTGTAATGTGAATGGTCTCTGTGATACGGTCTTTGTGTTTGCAGAAGACTGCCCGAATAGTGGTATTCACACAAGTTTTGGAAGACTCCCTCCATTCTCTCCACCTCCTTCACTTATGGTTTGCCCTCAAAAAAAATAAAACCAAACCAAACCAAACCAAACCAAACCAACAACAACAACAACAACAACAACAACAAAAAGCACTCCATGACTGCACACATATATTTTCCTTTGCAGAAGTGCCAATTACATGTTTTCTTTCAACACCACAGGCAGGTAAAACTTTCTGGATATCTGTACTAAAGAAAATATAATTCACTCTTACATCTATTACTGCTTAAAAGCAGCAGGTGAACCACAGGCATTTTCTGCCTGCTTGATTTCTTGAAGCTCAAACAGCCATTAAATATCACTGAAAAGAAAAAAAAGTCATACAAGATTGTTTCAGAACTTTATGTATCAGACTTAGTGAGGAATGTCTTCCTGAGTTCAAACCTCACCTTGGGGCAAGAAGGAGGTGTCTTTTTTTCTTATCATCCCATCAGGCACCTTCAAAAATATCCTTTTTTGTTCACTGTATCCGTCAAAGATTCTCTGATGCTTTTTGAGGGAAAGCGTTCTTTGCATCTACAATTCTAATAAATTCTATAAATATGGGACTCAGTCATCAAGCTAATTATTATTTGCAGTTCTCTATGAATGCTGAAGAATGTATAACTGCCTAAGATACCAAAAAGAGCTCATAATTTCTGTTAAAAGATACAATTTCCCTCTTTGCTTATTTATATCTTTGTTTAATATAATTTTTTCCATTATGTTTAAAAATATAATTGCCCATATTAGAGAGATAATTGTCTCATCTGTGTAGACAAAAATTTTTCTACTCTGGATGAAGGCTTCAAGTGCACCCTCAGCAAGTTCCCAGACTACAGCAAGTTGGATGGGAGTGTTGATCTGCTGCAGGGTAGGAAGGATCTGCAGGGGGATCTGGACAGGCTGGATCAATGGCCTGAGGCCAATTGTATGAGATTCAATAAGGTGAAGTGCCAGGTCCTACACTTGGGTCACAACAGCCCCACGCAGTGCTACAGGCTGGGGGAAGAGTGGCTGGAAAGTGGCCAAGTGGAAAAGGACCTGGAGGTGCTGGTTGACAGACAATGAACGTGAGTTTGCATGTGCCCAAGTGGCCAGGAAGGCAAAGGACATCTTGGACCCTACCAGGAATGGCGTGACCAGGATTAGGGCAGTGATTGTCTTGCTGTTCTTGGCACTGGTGAGGCTCAAATCCTACGTTCAGTTCTGGGTCCATCATTTCAAGAAAAACATTGACCGTGTCCAGAGAAGGGCAATGGGGCTGGTGGAGGGTCTGGAGACTAAACAATATGAGGAGCAGCTGAGGGAGCTGGGGTTGTTCAGCCTGGAGAAAAAGATTAACAGGGGACACCATATCCCTCTCTACAACTTCCCAAAAGGAGGCTGTAGCCAGGTGAGGGTCAGCTTCTTCTCCCAGGCGACAAGTGACAGGATGAGAGGAAATGGCCTCAAACTGTACAGGGAAGGTTCAGGTTGGACATCAGGAAGAATTTCTGCACTGAAAGGGTTGACATGCATTGCAATTAGCTGTTCAGGGATGTGGTGGAGTCACCACCCCTGGAGATGTTCAAGAAACAACTGGACGTAGCATTTAGTGCTATGGTTTTCTTGACATGATGGTGTTCAGTCAAAGGTTGGACTTGAAGATTTGGAGGCCTTTTCCAACATTAATGACTCTATGATGCTATGATTTTATGATTTCAGACACCAGCAATCAAATGTCAAGTTCAGATGCTGAGTTAGTGTGAATTGCAATCACATCAATCACCCATGATGCACAGTGTGGACAGGAGAGATGGGATTTGACTGACCCAGTCACCATTAGTGTCTTTTATAATCAGCTCAGAGAAAGAACCACTTAGGT
Source organism: Chamaea fasciata (assembly GCF_029207755.1). Taxonomy (NCBI): domain Eukaryota; kingdom Metazoa; phylum Chordata; class Aves; order Passeriformes; family Sylviidae; genus Chamaea; species Chamaea fasciata. The sequence continues at coordinate 98,391,008 of NW_027094087.1, read as the reverse complement.
GTGATTCACGTCATCCCAAAGGAGCAGCCTAAAATAAGCCAGATGAGTCATGTCCCAGAATTGCTTATTTCTCACCAAAGACTTTGATGGGAGCTGTGGAGGACTACCTTAGATTCAGTTAACTGCATTTCTGAGATATAAAGTAAGGTAGATCTAAAGTAAGAATCTCATCAGATCTGTCTCTGCTGCTATCTACTCACTCTGAAAAGAAAGGTATGAAATGCACACAAACAGTTTCATTAACACTGAAAAAAGTTGTGTTCACCAGAAAGTAATAAATTTTTAAATTTAAAACATGAGATTTTGTAGAAAAACTAAGCATTTTAATTACATATTTTCATTCTGCATTTGGTGATTGGTTATCAAACTACAGCGTTTACTTTTGGGTCATTAGTGCTCAGGTATCAAACTGTCTGAGTGACTGCTAACAGCTACTGAGTAGAACTTGGTAAAAGCCTGAAAAATTTCACTTTTTTATTCTAGAAGTCCTTTTGCAACATAACAGGTGTAAGCAATGAAAGCAGCACAGGAATGGACCAAAGCAGGATGCTGGCTGATTACTGGCTGCAATCAGAGGAAAATCATTGAGAAAAACACTGAACCAGAAAGGAAAATAGGGTGGGGCACAAGCATCCCTCCTAGCTGGGAATGTGCTAGAAAAATACACTGTGCACCAGAAAAAGACCTGACTACTAAGGAAATTAGGTTAAAGCAAAGGAAGTCAGTGAATTTGAACAGTAATTGGGAAGGTTTTCTTTTCATGGTTATAGGCTGATGGAAGGTGTATTCCTCATTATCAGTTTGATGGGTCTAACAGCTTCTACCACAGCAGCAAGGGAAAAAACATAAAAGGCTGTTATACCATTTCTTCCTATCAGTTACCCAGGGACACTGAAATTATATGGAAAATCCAAAGCATTTTTAGAAAATGGGTTATATGTCATCATTCATAAAAACTATACCCTGCTTCAGTGAAGTAAACAGCTGGCAGACATAAAAATTAAAAGAACACTTCACTTCCTGTTTAAAATGCTGCAGGAAATGTTCTAACCTACTCCTACTATTTTCTAATGTACTTTTAGAGATAATAACAGAAAAGATCTTTACAAGAAAGTGATGGGCTTTTGACTAAACTTCATAGCAAATTCATAATTTGACCTTTGCTGTACAAGTTTGTGAAAGCCTTCTCTGTTTTTCTTCCTGAAAATTGGCAATGCAACAAGAAGTAAAAAGATATCTATTATGATGTACATGTTCCATAGTAGCAGGACGAGACTATAGCCTATTATTGAATGTTTGTATCTGCTAAATAGTACACTATTTTAGCATCAACTACAAAATTTATCCCATGTTTGTTTTTCTTCCCCAGAAATTCTAGCCCCAGATCTACCTGATCTGATGGGTAGCATTCATATCATTTTACTGTCAGATCACATGATATTGATCTCTTAGGACCTTTTTGAGTGTGTCCATCTGACCTTAGTGTGGCATCTCAAGCAACACCCATAGCAGTCAGGTCTTGGACTCCCCTCAGTGTGTCATAACAGCTGCCTCGCTGAGAGAAGAGGAAAAACTGGCTGGAACTGGGCTGTACCTGAACTATTCATTGGGGTGCAGTAGTCAGCATAGGACATGTGCACTGTGATAGATATACACATTCTTTTGTTTCACTGTGACATATGACATGGTTTAGAAAGGGCATTTACAAGTTTCTGAAGGAAAATACCCAGCTTCTGAAACACACAGACATAATATGCACGGTGAGTGTGTCCAGTATCAGCATGCATAAATTACAGTGTAATCACTGATTTTCCAAATGCAAGAGAGAAAATATTTCTCACTATTACAGTAGTCATAGCTTCTCCCAGAGAACACTGAAGTCTGGATGTGATTTTGATGACTTTATAATGCTGGGCATGCCAAACTTCTAGAATTAGGATCCTTACTGGTGGTGTCAAATCAGGACAAAGCAGATACAATAGGGTTTTGCATAACTCATCACAGCAATTGTCACAGCAGGCCTTCTAGTACTGCACTGCTGTGCCACAGCTGAAGAGCAAGATAGCAGTGCCAGCTTCCATCTAGAGATGACCAGATGCTTCCTGACCACAATGAGGCAATTGAAATAAGTGTCCTGTTCCTTAAGAGCCTACACCACTTCCTACCATATGGTCAGGAAGGACACTGGCAGTCACAGCCTACTGCAAGCCATTCATTTAGCCTCACATTCACAGGCCCTGACTCTCAGAGAAACTTTGATCACAGGACAACAGGACAGGACAAAAGCAATCCAGGAGGTCCTTTATATCATTGTCCTCCAAGTGAGGAGTCCATGAAGAAAGACACTGTGTTGGACCTCACACCAGTGAGGGTCTTGTTGGGATTGTGAGGGTCAAAGGCAGTCTTGCCTGCAGTGAACATGAGATGGACTTCAGAGCATATCATGAAGTTCATGAACAAGGAGAATTGCAAACCTGTTATTGTTCAGCCTACACCTGAGGAACAACCCCGTGCACCAGTATAGGCTGGGGACCACCCAGCAAGAAAGCAAACTGACAGAAGAGGTGTCCAGAGCCAGGACCAGAGGCAATGGGCACAAAATGAAACACAGGAGGTTTTCTCTCCAGATCAGGAAACACTTTTTAACTGTGAGGGTGGCTGAGCAGTGGCACAAGTTGTCCAGAAAAGCTGTTAAGTCTCCCACCCTGGTGATATTCAAAACCAGTCTGGACATGGTCCTGGGCAACCAACTCTAGGTAGTCCTGCTTGAGCAAGGGGTTGGTCAAGATGACCTCTAGACATCCCTTTCAACCTCATCCTTTCTGTGATTCCCATCTGGAGGACTATGTGCCAGTGTCTTTAACTGGTCAGGATGTATATACAAAATCATCCAATACCCGTGTCTGAGCATAAGGCCGATGATATCCTGTGACTCTTTCCTGATATTAGTGTATTTAGCTGAAACAGAACTACAAATGACATTACTCAGAACAATGTCACTGAAAATTGTCATAGCCAGTTGGCATTGTCCTTGAAATGGAGTGGGTATCTAATATGAACCCTGCCAGGTGTTCCCCTCCCTTTCCTTGAAACACTCTCTGGAGACTTGAGTGGTGAAATGTGTCTGCAAGTGCCCTTGTTGCAAAACAAGGAATTAATTTACCACTTTCCATGGGCATCCAGGTGTTCAGACATCTCTAGGAAAGCCAGGGTCCATCATATGTGATGGTGACTTGGGAAGACAAACACCAGAACTCCAAACGTCTCTGCCTTCCTCCATTTACCCCAGGTCTATATGCTGAGCATGATGTCATATGGTGTGGGATATACCTTGGGTCAGTTGGGGTCAGCTGTCCTGGTTGTATCCCCTCCCAACTCTTGTGCACCCTCAGCCTGCTCACTGGTGGGGCGGGTTGAGAGGCAGAAAAGGCCTTGACTCTGTGCAAGAACTGCTCAGCCACTAAAAACAAACAAACAAAAAAAAAATCAGATAAAGTATTATCTGAACTGTTTCCAGCACAAATCCAAACATAGCTCCCCTACTAACTACTATGAAGAAAATGAAGTCTATTCCAGTCAAAATCAGCACATGTGGAAATAAAGATTGACTCTCTGATCCCAACCAACAGCTCTAAATCTTTAAAAGAGTTAGAGGTGAAGATCACAGAAGGACAGAATCAATTCTGTTGGAAAAGGCCTCTGAGGTCATCAAGTCCAAGCTTTGACTGGACACCACCTTGTCAATAATACAATGGCACTGAGTGCCGTGTCCAGTCTTTCCTTAAACACCTCCAGGCATGGTGACTTCACCATGTCCCTGGGCATTCCATTCCAATGCCTGGCAACCCTTTCTGTGAAAAAATTCCTCCTAATGCACATCCTGAATCTCCCCTGGTGCAGTTTGGGTATGTGCTTGTACATACTCTTGTCCTTTAATTTGCCTAGGAGAAGAGGTTGACCCCAACTGGCTATGACCTCCTTTCAGGCAATTGTAGACAGCAAAAAGGTCACCCTCAAACTTCCTTTTATCCAGGTTGAACACCCCCAGCTCCCTCAGCCACTCCACATAGAATTTACTCTCTAGACCCCTTCATCAGCTTTGCTGCCCCTCTGTGAACAAAGATGTGCCCCTGCATAAACATTCTGGGACTTCATCAGGACTAATCATATTTGACAAATAATGGATTTCAAATTCTTATGTTTCAGTATCACAGAAAACATTGTTTTAGAGAGATAAAAGTGCATCTAAAATGCAATGAACATGTGTAACTAACTTTTCAACATCTGAAATTCATCACTCACTTAAAGAATTGTGTAGACTCTAGCCCTGGTCAATGTAGACGAATATAAACTTCTAAAGGGAATAGATAATATGAAAAGTTTTTGAGAAGGCATATCCCTGAGCAGTTTAGTTCAGAGTAGAGCAACTCTTTTAGACAAATAAATTATTTTACATGAGTCAAGCTTTACTGATTTAACTCCTTATTCAAGCTGAGGCTTACTGAACAGCTTAAGTGACATTCCTCTGTCATCCCAGAGTGGTTACTTCAATAAGCGCCAGCAAATATAATGTTATTTTTTATCTCCATCAAAAGTAGCTCCTGCCCAGTAAGTGCAGGCTCAGTAACCTCAGAGGCACATCTGGCTTAATGAACGGAAGAAACAAAATCACAAAGTACAGGAGATAAATCTCTGCAAATACTTCTAACATCTGAATTGACTAATAAAAGTTAAATAACAGGAAAGTATTATAAATCTTCCCCCACTTCAACAAATCTAATAATCTGTACACATTAAGATAGCATTTAATAAATGGTGCCCCAGGAAAAATAAAAAATCTACTTGCTGGAAAATACTCTGCCAACAGCAGAGTGAGGCCAAAATTACAGTGGTCTTTTAGCACAGCTAACAAAAAAATCAATAGCTTTTTATTTTTATTAAATTACTATCAGTGCAGAGAATGACTGAAATATGCTTTCCATTACTCCATAGAATCATATCTGCAAGGAGTTTGCAAATAATTGGATACGGAACCCTTCTGACGGAGAGGTTCAGATATCTTTATCGTTAGAGGGGATACTTAATGTACTGCCTTCCAGTGGCCCTTCAACACAGAAGGAAAAAATAAAAAAATGAGGATTCAATAATTGACTGCTGCCTCAAAAATTACTAAAAAGCACCACACATAGGCAGCAGTTGTAACTATGAATAGAACTGTGCTCTCAGAGGTTTTGTTCTCTTAGAAAACCTATCAGAATTTCTATTATTAAACAAAGTACATGCGGCCTCAACAGGGGAAGCGGAGAGGGAGGAGAGTTGTCATGATAATGAATATGAAACATGTTTTATTCTAAATGCTGGTCTCTTGAAGTTCGAATGATCCGACATCATTAAACATACCCTGAAAGAGCACAGATCAACAAGATGTACATTTCCATTTTTATCAAATATTTCCACTTGTACTTAACCACACAGTCTTTTTCTGGTCCTTTTCGCATTTGCCTGCCAAGGAACACTCAGAGGGTAAGACAGGCTGAAGGACTGCCTAAGAATTTTGACAAAAGGATCCTACAAGTGCACCTGTGTACCCGTGGTGGGGGAAAGTCTTTTCCAAACAAAGACTATTTCAGTGATTTTCAACCTGCCCAGAAACCTCAGCCCTGCACATTTCCTGGAACTGGGATTACTGTGTGTGCTCTGAATTTACGCAATTTTTCACACACCTCCAGCGATCCACAGACCCAAGGGAAAAAAATCACTGCCTTTTACACAGCCTCATAGGAGATTTGCTTCTGCCCTAGGTGCACGAGGGGCCAGTGACCCAGGAAGGTATCCCATTCACTGTGCACACAAACTGCCTGGAGCTTCAGAGCAGGTAACAGGCAACAGCAGCCCTGCCCAGCCTCCTGCAACTCACCTCACACTACACACAGCACAGTGATACCACACCACACTACATCACAGCAGGGATGATGTATGCAAGGCAGTGCAAAGCAGCTGGGATGAATCCCTCCTCAGACTCAAGCTATTCACACTCGGAAGAATGAGATGACGCGGGGGGCACGCCACACACAGAATTTAAGGGACCTTTTTCCACCTCAAGCATCCTGAATAAGAAGGAGTTGGGAGGAAAGCTGTTCGAAAACAACCAAGCAAAAAGCAATTATGGAAAAATAATAATCTCAGGACAGTTTTTCCCCGACCGCAATGCTGACCTGAACATAAAACTCATTTCTTTTACATAGACAAAACATCTCAAAAACCCATTTAATGTCTCTGTAAAGTAGTAGTAGGCAGATGCAAGAGACAGGTGAGCAAAATTTATTCAGAAGTAAAGAAATATAATTTTCAATCACATTTGGAAAACAATGGAACTGTGTTTTCAATAATCTCAAGATACTATACCCATAATGCTCCCGTTCCTTCACTGCCACAAAACTGTATCTGAGAAAATCCACTATGATTTAGAAAGCTATGAAAAAATTTAGTGACTTGAAAGAAATCATTACCTACTGAGAGTGTTTTAAAAGCCTGCACCAAATTAATCAGATGCATCGTCATTGAAAATTGCATACTGTTTTCTCTATGTTATGGTACCATGCATGATGTCACTAAAGAAACCATAATAAATGAAATCGTTAGTCACAATTGCACCAGAAGTCAATAAAATTTCCAGGATTAAGCCATGCTACAGGAAATAATTTCGACTTTGTTTCTTCTGTGATTATACTTTAAATATCTCACAATAGTCTTTTAAGATTTTTTACTTTCTCACCCTCATCTTCATCTTCCCATAGGAAACATCATAGAATCATAGAGGAATTAAGGCTGGAAAAGATCTTTAAGACCATTGAGTCTAACTGATAACCCAGCACAACCTTGTTCACCACTAAACTGTGTTCTTAAGCACCACATCCAAGTGTTTTTTGATCACTTCCAGGCATGGTGATTCCACCACTTCCCTAGGCAACCTATTTTAATATCTGACCACCCTTTCAGTGAAGAAATTTTTCACCATATCCAATCTAAACATTGCCTGGTGCAACTTGAGGCTATTTCCTCTCATTCTGTCATCACACCATTCAGCATGTCTAAATACCAAAGTATTGAAACATTCCAAGTTAGAGGGTACACATTATAACTGAAAAGTAATTTCTATAACATAAAGCAATCCCTAATCACATACTATTTAATTTAATCTGGATAAGGAAGGCTAACACAATAAGATAGCGTGATCTCCAGTACGACTAATCTTGTAACATAAGGCTTTGCTCTGCAGTCAAAGAGAAAGCATAAAAACAAAAACCAGAGCTAGCCTTAGACGTTGTCTGGAGATGGAAGAATCATCCAAATTTTTTCCACAGAGATATTTTAAACTATATTAGCATGAACTCAGAGAAACCACCACTTATATTTAAAGACAACCAAACTGAGGGGGCAGGAGTGCAATGCATGACAAAGTGAAGACAAGCTGGTGTTTCATAAACACAGAAGTCTATGTCAGAGTTTTGCTTTTGTTTCCTTTTGGTTTCTATGGACATGGCACAGTTCAGGGGTGGCTCGGCTGCATGTTCTTGTGAGGAGACCTAAGGCAGAAAAGGAGGTCACTGGAGAAGGTGGTGAACTGAGAGCAGCCCTTCAAGGCTGTACCAGACCCCAATGGCACCATGGGCACAGGGACCTGGCAGTGAGTGACACATTTCAGTGAATGCCAGCCTGAGCCTGGACCCTGCCCCATCCCAGTGTCCCTGGCCTCATACCCCAGTCCTGCCTGCCCAACCTTCCCTGCCACATTCAGAGCCCTGGCAGAGCTGCTGACATGGGGATAGATGTCACCTGTGGAGTGGGGAATTAGAGGAATTTGTTACAGCTGAAAACAAGAGGCTGGGCTAACATCTCCATTGCTAGTCTGCTTTCCAGTATAATAAATTTAATTAATGATTAAAATCATCTACCGTGGCTTGCTGAAAACAATGTAATCTGTTCTGTAGCAAGGTGTGATGTTTATGAAATTCTTCCCTCTAGAGGAAATAATAGCCAAAGCCATGCTAACATTTGGTAAGGAAACAACAGCTAGGAATAGTGTTTCCACAGAATGTAATGGAAGACACCTTCAAGGAGATAGCCAGCTCACAATGTGGTAGCAAGATGACATCAAAGCACTCAGAATTTGAGGCTTGCTGAAATAACCTGCTGCAGGTGGCAGCTGAACTGGAGGCACTCACTATAGAGATTGCTCTCTCTGATGCTCCGCAGACTGTTGTGGGCTCACCCTGGCTGGGTGTCAGGCACTCACCAAAGCCAATCTATCACTCCCCTCCACAAGTGCACAGGAGAGGCAAAATATAATCCATGGTTCGTGGGTTTAGATAAGACCTGAGAGAGATCACTCACCAAATACCATCATGGGAAAACTGACTCAGCTTGGAGATGTTAATTGAATTTATAAAATCAGAACAGGATAATGAGAAGAAAAATAAATTATAAGAACACCTTTCCCCCACCCCTACATCCTTCCCAAGCTTTACCTCCTCCCCACTAGTGGTACAGGGAGACAGGGAATGGGGGTTATGGTCAGTTCATCACATCTTTCTTCTGTCACTGCTCAGGGAGAAGAGTCCTTCTCCTGCTGCACCCACCCCCCTCATGGGAGACAGTTCTTCACAAACTGCTCCAGCATAGGTCATTCTTTCACAAGGTGCAGTACTTCAGACACATCCTGCTCCAGTGTGGGCCCCCCACAGGGTCACAAATCCTACCAGAAAACCTGCTCCAACATGGGCTCCTCTCTCCACAGATCTGCAGGTTGCTGCCAGAACCCTGTTCCAGCATGGGCTTCCCATGGTTTCACTGCCTCCTCTCAGGCATCCACCTGCTCTGGGGTGAGGCTACTCCATGGGCTGCAGGTGGATCTCTGCATCCCTGTGGGATCCTCTGCATCCTCCATGGGCTTCAGGGCACAGCTGCTTCACCATGGTCTTCAACATGGGCTGCAGGGAAATTTCAGCTCCAACATCTGGAGGACCTCCTGCCATTCCAAAGCCCATTCCAAAGTGTCACTTAATGGAAAATCAGGTGAACATGCAGCAATTTACACCTGTGCCTGCACACTACAAAATCCAGGCCATTGCTTGCAAGAATATGTTGCCTGCAGAGGGACATCCTGAGCAATCAGTAGGATGCTTATCAGTGAGACACAACCCATACCTACTTGGACAAAGATGTTCAAAGTGAGTGACCAAGCATTGGAACAGACTTTCCAAGCAGATTTCTCTATCCACAGAGAGTTCCAGTAGTTGGATGGAGAATGCTTGAAGCTCACTGCTCTAAATCAAGAAAGTGACTCTGCTTTGAGCAGGGGATCAGACCACATGGGCTCCAGAGCTTCCTTTCCTCCTGAATTATTTTCTGGTTGAACACAAAAATGGACTGGTGAAGTCACAGGCTATGTGTACACCAGTAAACAACACAGTTTGGAATACTTCTGGGAAGCTGAACTAAATCATCTCAATCATAATACCAGCCCCTGTCACAGCTTTGGACTGTCCAAGTTAGCAGTGTGCCAGCCCATTCATGGGCACAGCTGGGGACACAACACACACCTTCACACACTGCCAATGAACAGCTTGTACCTCTTCAAGGCAGCTGAAAGTGTGGTCAGAAATGTTTGCACGCCAGTGGGTATTGGTGTCAGAGAAAGGTCCCAGGTACATTTGTTCACTGGTTTAGTGCATATCCAATGCAGAAATTATACGTGTATCTCAAGGAGTTCTTCCCGAGACTTTGAAGTGCTGCAGGCTTTATCTACAATAAATAGATTTTTTTGAGTTTATCACAAGGCATTACAGTCCATAGATTCATTATTTCTTTTCTTCTTCGAGCAAACACCACAGACTCAATTGCTATTCTAGAAAGGAACAAGTTTCCCCCAAGCCCTGTAATATATCTGCCAATCCAATGAGGATCCAGCTGGATCTCATCCTAGGTTCTATGGAGAATTGGTTCAAAAGACACAAATGAATGAGAAGCACGCTGCATAAAACAGAAGGAAACAAGAATATCTAAGGTGGTATGCAGCAATGTGCAAGAATAGACTATGAAGTAAGAATTGTTCAGATGGGTAGATCCCTCTTTGGTTATTTGGTTCTGAAGAGCAAAAAATATATCTTTGCCAACATAAAGCTGGTATTAGTAGTGTGGCATTAGAATAGAGCAATAATTTTACTGGATCTTGTTATTGTAGACCAAAAAAAAAAGCAAGAAAAAAAAAAAAGTTTTACTAGCCCATCCACAAACCTAATGAAGTTCTCCTGTGCTGTCTTGAAAAAAAAATATTTTTTAACTCAAGAGATACTTTCACTGAGGTGAAAAAAAAACAAAACCAAAAAAAAAAAAAAAAAAAAAAAAAAAACACCACAAAAAAAAACCAAAAAAACCCCCCAGCTTTCTGCTTGAAAGGGAGAAGAGCTATTCCAGTTTCCTTGAGCAGGAAATAGCAGCTATTCTGGCTGAGGAGCAGAAATATTAATGGCATTATTCTGCAGATTGGCACTGTCAATAACTTGTATGCTTGCAAAGCAGCTGATTGCAAAATAGATTTGGCTCTGATGAAAACAAACAAACTAACAAACAAATCCAAATTCTCAAGAAAACAGTCTGAGTTAAAAATTCTGTTCAAGTCTGACAACAGGTTCCATTAAACCACAAGAGCAAATATTTCAGTTCTAAGCACTTGGTAAGAAACTTAATGAAAGAATGGACTAAATTTAAAAAGCTGCTGCTTTTATTTCCTAACTCTGTCCCAGAATTTCTCCAAAATGCCTCAGCTCTGATTTGCTATTTCACAAGGAACTTTCCTTTAATTCTTCTCTGCAGGAATGGTTTTGGCTTTATTTCACAGAGCAGTGCTCAGAACACCATTGTTATTGATAGCTTGTTATTGGCAGCTGAGACAACTTGATCTGAGCCTCCCTTTTTAATAAAATTCTACCTTGCATAAATAATGAACAGTCCAGTGCAGCAGCAGTTAACACCTTTCAGGTGTCTGATCCACCAAACGAGACAGACATCCTTCTTCAAGCACTGCTTTTTTGGACCAAAGCTTGTTTGGTTTACTTACTAAAGGGCACTAAGCCTCTTACTAGGACAAATAAGAGACAGACACCCCTTTCTGTTACGTTATGCGATTGAGTGGATCCCCCAGTTCAGCAGAAATTTAGTTCTCATATAACTGGAAAAAAAAAAAACAAACACTTTTGAAGTTGTGTGACATTCTGCGTGAAAAGAAAAGAGAAAAACTCCTTACCTACTACTAGGATAGTGATACCTACCACTGTGGTATTGCTAAAGCTGCTCCTTTGGCCCATTTTTGGATTTTCAGATTCCACTATAGAATTACTGAGTCCATGGTTTGGTTAGGTCATTCAACTGGAGGTAATTGTCCTTTGAAGTTTAAATGAGGGTCTTCACTTTTCCAGACAGCTGTTAAAGGAAATATTTCCCTTTGCAGCCATGCCTTAAGTAACCTTTGGATGGTCTTTACAGTCCAGATCACATAATTTTCCTTTTAATTTCCCATACAGCCTCAGGTTTATCCATCGCCATTACAAAACCCACAAAGAAATTTTTGGTTTCCTAATTTTTAAATGCTGTTACTCCATATCACATAAATGTTATGCACCATTCAGCATCACCAAAGTCTACAAACACAAGGAACTCCTAATTGCATTAAAAAAAAAAAACAGCTTTCAAAGGAAATAAACTCAGTGAGAAGCATGAGATGTAATTGGATAACAAGACTGCAACACACAGTACTGCAATTCAAGAAATTCCCCAACTCAGCCAATATTACCCAGTGATTAAAAATATCACTCACTTCTGCATTCCTTTGTCATGCTGGAACAGGTTGAAACTTTAGATACCTATATTCCTAGAGGTATAAACAACAATATCCATGGTAATTTTGTCTTATTTGAGTTTCCATGGAAACGGTGTTTATGGTATTGCACTGTTATCAGGGAAAAAAATGAGTTATAAATAATAAAGAGGCTAATGTTGTTTCCCTTGGTCTTGCTGAACAGCTTCAGGCACAGAGACAGATGAATTGAACAGAAATGGAAGACAGCAACTGTAACAGCAATGCTTGTTATCGACTGTGCTTTATTACTGGCAAGCCCATATAGCTGCTCGTCATGGTTTAACCCCAGCTGACAACTGAGAACCACACAGTCACTTGCCCACTCTCCCTCAGTGGCACTGCAGGGGAGAGAATTAGAAGGGTGAAAGTGAGAAAACTCATGGATTCAGATAAGGACAATTTAATAACTGAAATAAAATAATAACAGTAGTAAGAATAGTAATAATTTTAATGAAAGGGAAATTGCAGAGAGAAAAGTGATGCAAGTGGAAACAATTTCTCACTACCAACAGACTGATGCCCAGCCAGTTCCCAAGCAGCAGCCTCCCAGCCAGGCTTCCCCCTAGTTTTGTTACTGAGCATGACAGCAAATGGGGTGGGATATCCCTTGGGTTATCTGGGGTCAGCTGTCCCAGCTGTGCTCTTTTCCAAAATCATGCACTCCCCAAGCATACTCTCTCATGAAGTGATGAGCAAAAAAGGCCTTGACTCTATGCACTGCTCAGCATGACAGAAACATCCCGGTGTTATTACCAACACTGTTTCCAGAGCCAATCTCCATACTAAATTCCAGTCCAGTCACTTCTTGAACACTTCCAGGGCTGGTGAGACCAGCGCTTCCCTGGGCAGCCTCTCCAATTGCTTAACCACCCTTTCAGTGAAGAAATTAACTCTATCCCAGACAAAACACATAGTGACAGAGTCTCATTTTATGATGGCTCCAAATAACCTTTTAATCATTACGACCACTAAAGATCTAGCTTTCCTAGAGAGAGAAAAAAAAAAAAAAAAAAAAAAGGCTGTGTTATTCTCATTCTGGTAATTTGTAGGATTTAAACTTGCTTTTCTAAGATTCAACCTCAGTCTGCATTTTACTTCTCTAATCTACATATTTCAATGAGAAAAAGGTTTTCATTTGTTTGTACCTCTGTTCTGGATTTCAGCATTACAGAATATCACTCTTACAATTACTAAGGTTTTTGTTTTGATTTGATTTTCTAAACTCCCCATAAATATATATTATCCCAAAGCTGGGCCACCCTCCCCTGTAACTGAAATGGGTCATTCTGTAGAGGCAGTGGGTGTTTTTTATCCATTTCTGTCATGCTATTTAGTAAAACTAAGTGGGCCTAAGCTATTGCCCATTCAAATGCTGGTATGTAATTGACCTAGCTGTCAGAATCCCATGACACCCTGTCAGCACTTTCTGTGCTCTGTAATTTTGAGAACTGGTGCAATAGAAATTGCTCCTGTGAAATGTTCAGTATCATCAAACCTGCTGAAGTCATGGGCAATTGAAAGCACTCCACAATTCACAGGAGACCTTCAGGACTTTGTTCACATCACTTCAAAGAGAAGGTAGGCAACCATGACATAAATAAGTTGAGGTACTTGCTGCCTAGATTCTTTTAATGCAGGGGAAATCTATAAGGAGAATTTTCAGCACTGTAGGTCCCAATCCAGACAAAACAGGTAAGAAGAAAGGATTGCATTCCTCCTTTCCTCCTGCTTGATATATTTATATATTTGTAATTCTTATCATGTTGTCAATACTTCTACTTGCATTGTGAGGCCCAGGATAAAACTCCTTCTGTACTTTAGAAAAGGGATTTTAAAACTGGTCTCACATTTTACAAGACTTTCCTAATGACTGCTCTTAATTGCTTATACAGACAAGGTTTCTCCTGAAATTTGGCAAAGTTAGCCCTTTGGGTAAAAATGCTTCAATATTCTTTGGACTTAAGAGACAAGAGCAACTTCATCTCCTTATTACAGCATTCAGCCTTGCAATTACACCAAATGCAATCAATGAAGTCCTTGTGTCCACATAAATAGCCATGTCCTCTAAATTTGGATTCCATTTCAAAATTTTCAATTCAGTTTCATCAATAATTATTTTCTACATCAACACTCCCTATAAAATTCTATAGCAACACTCCCTAGCAACACTCCTCTTTTGGTGACATGTGTCTTAAACAACCTGTGGATGGCCTTTCCTGTTCAGATCACTTAATTTTTGCTTAGGTGTAAAGTCTTCCGAGAAATTCCATAACAAACAGTAATAGTTCACAAAAGAAATCTCTGCCTAAGCCTACACTGACTAATGTTGATTCATGCTCATGAGCTTCTTTTTCTAAAAAACCTCATTTTAAAACTCAGTGCCTCAGGGATAGTATTACGGTTTGTCTTCTATATTTACTTTCAGTGTCTGGACCTAAACAATACTTTGTCTAAGGACTTCACCAGTAAATCACAGATTGTGAAAGAAAATTGATATTCTGTACATCTAAAAAAAAATAGGGACAGGCTTGAGACATGCTTAAGTACATAAAAATGTCTTTGCATAATCTGTAGCTGATGGTGTGCAATAGACTCCAGTGATTTAAGTGACTTTCAGGGAAGCACAAAAAGAAACAAAAGAAGAAGGAAACTCTTACTCACGCTGGTGGAAATTGCTTCCAATAAGAAAGATTGCAAAAGAGACATAGCCCTTCAGGATGTGCAAACACAAGAGTACAAGAACAGCAGCACAAAAGCAGCAGCAGCAAAGCACTGCCATGTCTGCTTCAGCATGCTCAGGTGACAGCTCACCCCACAGGAGCACAGGGAGAGGGAGGCAGAGCTGCAAGGGCAAACCCTGGGCATCTCAAAGGTTCAGGCACTTGAGGGGCTCAGAAGGGGACCTGACAGTGCATTTCTGTTGGCAGTGAGTACTCTTTGTTGCATCACGGCTCAATATGACTGGCACCTGACCTGAGAAAGCCTTACTGGCTTTTCCTATGGCTGACAGAAACTCCCTAGCTAAAGGTAGTACTGATGCAAGCAAGATCCATGCCAAGTTTCAGTGATTGATTTGGCTTTCAGTGGCACACACAGAAGCTTAGCAGGACCAAAACCCCATATCAGTATGTGCTGAATGAGATATAAGTGAAGATGTCACTTCTCATTGCAGGGGCCTTTAAAGGTCCCTTTTAGCTCAAACTGTTCTGTGATTCTGTGAGAAGATAGAAACTTGTCCAACATAGACAAGAAGAAAAAGAAATTTATTTAGTTCCACAACTAAGTTATTAAAGATCAGTTGTAGGACTGTAAGTTATTATTAGATGGGTTCTTCCCTTCCCTTATGTACAAATTAAATATAGCGTTCCTAAGTTGCACTTGCAAGTATTTGCATGTACATGCACAGCTTCCTGCATTAGTCAAGATCACGTTTCCTCAGAGCCAGGCTAGAAGCTTCTGTTTGAAATGTTGATGCAGTGAAGGTGTGAAAATCTGTGAACTGACTGGAAATAATGTACCTGACTACAATGATCACAAGTTTCGTTAACAGCTTACTGAAATCAATGGATCGATGCAGTTCTTTTTTTGCCTTTAGCAAAACCCCAGCTATAGCCAAGTGAGAGATTTCTGCCTTTGCAATGTGTTGATTCCATTTCACTGGTCACGGCAAATTAAAAATGTATTTATGAATTTTATTTAAAGGATAAAATCAATAATGATTTAGACTCTTGGCCTCTTCAGTGAATTGTCAGGATTATTTTGGAGGATTATTACATTGGCAGGAGTACTTAGCAAATCTATCAAAAATATGCACAAAGCTTTCTCACCACAATTTATTTTTTTAAACAGATGCCAGATTTGTCCTCTTATAGCCATATTCAGATGTCTAAATTTAGAAACAAAAGCTCTGCATATTCTGCATCTTCTGCAAAGGGAAAGGGGAGATAAGAAGAGCCTTTTGTTTATCTTTTTGTTCTTTAAAGTTGAGGCAGCCTGATACCAAAAACACCTAAATATGGGTTTAGGAGTTGAAAAGACCAATCACCATCAGAAGAGAGACTGGTTTCAAAAACAAAATACACATATTTCTGCTCTTCAGAACTGTAGGGTTCCAGTCCCACCTTTAGCAACCAGTGAGTGAGTCTGGCCAAGTGTCCTCCAAACCTGAGGTACCCCTTTCTAAAAGAAACAAGTAGCAGATGGCAGATATTTCTCTATGACCTAGAAGGAACTTTCCAGTTACTCTTCCATCTCCATCAAACTAGCATTTTTTGTTAGGCTTACTGCCAAACCTGTGATTTAGGGCTCATGGAAGAAATTGGGAAGCAAATAGTCTATCATGTCATCAGATTAAATGTACTAATATGCTTTTTAGACAGACACTTTGCAATCAGTAACACCTTTTTTTTACTTACTAAAGGTCATAAAAGTTTAAAAACGTAGAGCTAAAATTTCTGAAGCATTCAGATAGTTGCATGCAAATGGAACAGAAAAATAATCCTTGTATAAAGAGGAAAAAAGCTATCTTATAACTTTATGATAAATATATTTCCTTTCAACAGTAGGAAAAAGCAGCACAGATCAGTGACAATTGTAATTATGTAAATTATTTCTATAACGTACAATATTGAACCTTGTTATCTGAGTGAAAGAGGGAAAATTGAACTTCTTTCTCCAACAGTAGAGCTAACATATTCTTATCTAGACTGTCAGTGGTAACTTGGAGCCCTCTAGCTCACAGTTCTTTTGTGATATTTTGAAGTCTATTACAGCACTGCTAATTGTGTTTGGAAACATTGATTTTAGGGAAGAGATGGAGAGTACTACATTAGAAAGTATTTGAGCCTTGGCAAAAATATACTGCGTACAGTGGAAAGGAAGTAAAGATTGACTTGTACTTGTACCCCATGGGGAAAGTATAAACACTTGTTAATTATAGAGGAAGCTAACCACCGAGGTATCTGGGGACATAAATTCATATTTCCAAACAAAGGGAAGGAAACATTCACTTACACAACTCAGCAGAGAAAGGGCTGCACAGATCTCTCTGCAGTAATGAGCTGTCTCCCCAGGGCAGGCAAACACAGACAGCTGCCCAGAGCTGCTCGGAGATGCCAGAACAGGAAAGGCAGATTGACCCCAAAAGTGTAACCTTCTCTTCCCATGGCCAGAGCCTAAACCACCCCTCACAGCACCACCATGAGGACACACTGGCACAGCCTGGCTCTGTCAGCACACTCATGCACTGCTGAGGTTCCCTGCAGCCCTTGTACCTCCTATTGTCCTCCCCACTAGGAGAGTCAGAGTCCAATTGAATTTGGGTAGGGAAGGAAGGCTTTTCAAAAAGTCTTAACCTGTGGTCACAGGAGGACTAGGGAACTCATACACTGCTGCATGTCGACCATGCACAGGGGAAACGCCATTGCCCTCATGTCAGCCAGAATATTCTTTTCCAGCATCTTGTGCCCCCAGACCTTCCTTGCCTGCGGAAAGTCCTGGAGCCATTGCAAGCCTCAAGGACTGTGCCCATAGCATGGCCTTGAGCACCCATCCCAATGAATTGGGAACATGCTTGTGTACCTGGCTAGCCCAGACCAAGCACCCAAGCAGCCTTCACAGGAGGGCAAGGACCCTGCAGGCCTCATGCCCACACTGCACCCAGAAAATCACACAGATGAGGCCACAGTGTCTTGGCGGGGAGGATGGTTTAGCACATGAACACAACTGCTTGCTGGCCCCTGAGGCAGAGGGAGACCCAGGGACACAGTGCTTGCTATAACAGGCACAGGGACAGAGCAGGCTGAATTTGAGCTCTGCTTCATGAAAAGGAACAATAGCAACATCTTGACCTCTGCCCTCATTCATTACTTTAAAGCGGCTGAAGAAAACCCAAGAAGCAAACATGAATCCAATTTTTATCTAAGCAGAGCAACAAAAAATAAAATCACTGCTTCCAGTGCTGTGCTCCATATATGCATTTCCTTTTCCTTGAGATTTTCACTTGTAGCAGAAAACTCATAAGAATACAAAGCAGCTTGTCTGATGGCAGCTGAAATGTTGTATTTAGTGACAACATATATGGCTAAGTTAGAGGCAGGAGATGGAAGAGACTCTGCTGTGCCTCTTTGATTGTAATTGGAATATAAATAACTGTTTGCTCTAGTCAGATACATTTGGCACAGTGGACATAAATTACTATCAGAAAAATAGTAGGTTTTGAACGTATGAGGAACAATTGCTCGCCTTGTACTTCTACAACAGTAAAAAAGGGGATTGAAATCAAACTCTGTGACAAATTATTCTGTGTTGTATACCCTCAGTGAAAATATGGAAAGAGATAGAGCTCTCAGGCTCAAAGCACAGATGTCTTTGTACAGTTATTTGTTTTCTTATTTGTATTATTCACAAAGGATTGTAGTGCATAAGATTAGTGCAGCTAGACAAAGCAAAGCCTTGCTGCATTAGCACATGACTTAGCAGGCTATCTGGGCTGCATCTGGAGTGGGTCTGATAAACTGAGTGAGTGAAAACCCATTGCAGTAGCTTATGGTGAGGCTGGTATGGTGGAATGGACAAACCCCACAATGCATTAGCTTGGCATAACACCAGGGAAATTAGATCAGTGAAATTAGCCTGATAGTAGTTTTAGCATCGATGTTCAGAGTAAGCCAGGCTGGGCAGTTGAGTTTGGACAGCAAGAGATGTATTCCCCAGATACCATTTTTTATTAAAAAAAAAAAGAATCTGTATACCAATTGATTGAAAAAGGGATGGGAAGGGGGGAGTAAAGACAGGAGAGAGAGATGAAGGGAATGAGGGGCATAAAGAAAGGTCAAATACTAAAGAAAAAGGTTTTCAGCAGCTCACACATATGGAAAGGAAGGAAAGGTTTACTCTCAGTCCAGCAGATAAATGATATCTCGAAAGGGAAATGTAACAGGAGTGGAAAGGTTGTGAGTCAAAATACAAGGGCACTGTTAATAATTCATTTCATTGCCCTGTGTCTTGTTTTCAAAATTGTGAACCCTTGTCTTAACCTTCACTTTGACAGAATAAAGAAAACTGATTTCTTTTATCTGTAAGGCTCATCTATTAAAAAAGCCAACTCTGAATGAGACGAAAAGTAAAAAGGTTTCCCATTCTTCTGAGCAGTGATTTGAACAGAATGAATAGGCAAACTCACAGAGGGCTTTTCAAACAGCAAGCATTAGGAAAACCTAGAAAATTGGGGCACACATTTCACACTTCTCTACAAAAGCCTGTTTTGGTCTAGGAACACTGACAGCCATGCTGTCAAGATAAATTCCTTTTGGCAGAACATAGCCAACGCAGACCTGAAGAGACACATAATGGCTATGAACCTCAGAATTAAACACTCTCAGTATCCATAAGAAACAGAATTATGAGCTACAGCCAGGTATAATTGAGCAAACTCCAGATAACTGCAAGCATCTGCAGGAAATAAGGGCCACAAATCACCCATCTAGTTTGTTACACCTATCATACCAGTTTCTCATCATGGCTTATGTGAATATCATTCAGAGTGGGTTCATTACCTTTCAAACCACAAGTGACAGCTTGCTAAGAGTACAGAGATGATAATGTGTTTTTTAATAACGGAATTCTATAAAATAAATAATGAGATGTAAGTGAAGGAAAAATTAGTGATGTACTCTACTGACACTCAGGAGAAGCTTGTATGGACAGGATCATCTTTTCACTTTAAGCCATATCTGAAGAACCCAGCAAAATTCTGTGAGAGACTGGAATGTCGTGGTTAATGGTTTAAACATTGTTATGAAGGACTTTTTTGTCCATTATGGCAAAACTGTATAAAGAAGCTGTGACCACCAAAGCCCATCCCTCCCTGAACATGTCTCCTGACTGGAACTTTGGACTCCAAGTTAAGCCACCTAAGGGAACTTGAGATGAAATAAAGGTGACATCATTGGGCTCCATGGAGTGGTGTTTTTTTCTACTTAATCTGTTTCTGTCACTCTCTTTATCTCTCCCCTCACTATTTTTTATTTCTTTCTATACCTTTTCAAAACCCACAAGCTTTTTTGTCTTAATTTGTCCACTTGTCTTTTTGAAGAGGGGGAGTGAGAGTGGCTGGGTGGGCACTTCGCAGCAATCCAGAGTTAAATTCTACTACACATTTCTAAGAACAGAAGAGAAAAATGGGGCTTTGGTGGTTTGTTTTTGGTTTTTTTTTAATATTGACTAAGTCATAATTTAAAATTTGGTAAGAGCATGTGATTTGCAGTACAAGACAACAGTGACTTGGTTCTCCAAGTTAATTCTGACTATGCTCTTTCAAAAGGCTAGGAAAGTCATTCATTCTTCAGGATATCACAAAGGGAAATGAATTTAGGCTGAGTTTAAGGACCCACCAGAAGTCAGTCCTGTTGAACAAAAATAAAGCTAGCAATACATTCTCTTGATTCTAGAAATGACTTAATGGTAAAGCTTCAGAAATTGCAGCTGAGGGCAGGGGTGGTCATCATTTCCCCTCTCCATTATAGCAATCAGGAGAGTGCTATGAAAGCTGGGAGCTTTGCCCAGAGGAAGGACTTTGCTTTCAAGTGAACTCCACAGGTTCAGGGAATTTGAACTGGGCATAATATTTGATGCATTAATTGGAGCACTTGTCAAATGTAACATTTTTAGTGCATGATGATGTCTTCATTAATCATGATGATAGTATGTGTATAAAAGCCAAAACGGAAAGAAAAGCTGAAGAGACCAGATTGCAATTACTTCTAACCCCCCAAAGGAGGGAAGAGCTTGGTAGCTGGGCCTTTAGGGCCATGTCCTAATTTTAGATGTGCTTTTTGAGTTCCTGCTATCATTGTCTTTGGCAAGTGTGCTTCCAAAGTTACATTGTGCACCTCTGCCTAGTTTTTCATACTTGGTAGCCATACAGATGGCAGTTGAGTTAAAATTAATTTGAGTTTTTAAACAGAAGGGAGGCTGAATCTTTTCTTCCTCCAGCAGAAAAATGATTAAGTTTTCTATTTCACTTTGTCCTACAAACAGGAGATATCCATAAATTATAGCAGCATAAAGGCTTGGCCTTTTCACATCCTGATAAAGCAGCCGTTTGAAGAATGTTTTTCATTTCTTCAGCCCATTGAAGATATGCTCTGCTTTTCCCAATGGGTTCTTTGACTCTTCAAACTCATTCTTTCCATTTAGTTGCTTACCTAATATGACATTGATATTTCCATTTATCTCATTTGTGCTAAGTGAAAGGTCTTGTCAATAGGGATTTGGCACATCTAAAAGTTTCAGTAAGAATTCTTTTCCTTTTTAATGGAATCATTTCCTAATACTCAGTCTTTTAAGAGTGTCACGTTGAGCTGACAAGAAATTGTTTCTTTTAAAGGTTCCAGAGACTTTTCCCAAGGTATCTACAGCTCAATCAACATAGAAAATGGTCTTACAAAATGTTTTTGTAATTTCAACAGGCTGGAGTTCTCAGTAACTCCTTGCTGTGATGTGAGAGGTGACTCAGAACCTATAGTTGGAGTGTGCCAGATTTAATTATAAGAAAACTCAGTGCAGGTCAGCAAAATTCTCTTAAAGGTTAGCTTGCTCCAATATGCCTTTTATGAAGTACAGCAACTGAAATACAACATCTTCAAAAGGTTTGGGAAGGAAGTTGCCTGCTAGAGCGAGCAGGAGCCGTGTTACAGGGAAACAGATGCTGTAGTAGACGCAGGGAGGGGATAAAGCCCCTGTGTTCAGCACCATCCTGGGAAAGGTCACCAACCAGTGCCATTTGGCAATCCCAGGAGAGTGAACATTGCATGGAAGTTCCTGCTGACTTACTGGGAGCAATGGAGGCTGACCTGAGGCACAGCTGCAGTGGTCTGTGACTCTCAGGGAAAAAGGCCGTGACATCTCTATCCACACCCAACAGAGGAGCTGTCCCCTGATCAGAGGGGAGCATAGAGCCAGGAAAACAGGAGAGGGTTGATGGGTGCCCCAGGGAAAGGGTATCTTCCTCACATACTCCAAACTGTCTTTTCATGTCATGCCTTGTGACTTTAAAGACATTGTCACTCAATGTCACTGTAGCCAAAAATATTCACTAAAAGATTTGATGATCTATTTCAGATTATATTCTCGGGGGGGAAAAATCTGCTATTCATCATATTTCAAAATACTTTGTAGTACTTTGCTGAACAATAAAGTGTGAAAGAGCTCTTACTTCAATTGCTTGGGCATCAAATTGAGGCATAGGAAGACCTAATGATCTTAAACAAAGGAATCTGTTTAGGATCTTAGCTGCTTCATGTGCCAGTGCCCTTATACATGCCTCACTCTCTCCGCCACATTGGAGCCATTTCCCTTTATAAGCACAGAAACAGTTTTGCCTCTGTCCTTTGTAGGAATTTATTTCTGGAGCCAGACACAGAAGAGGCCTAGAAGCCTAGGGAATAATTATTTTGTATAACTTCATGGCCATAATAAGATTTTTCACCAAGCATAAATCATTGCACCATGCAATTCTAGCCTTCATTTACAAAGTATGAACCTAGTGATGACTTCAGCACACTGAACTAGTCGAGCTCTCATTCAGGACTCCTCCTCCTCTGCTAGGAAAACCCTTAGGGAGAAAATTTTCAGCTTCTTATGACATAAATTATCTTTCTTGGGGAGGCAAAAGGAGAAGAAAATTAGAATTTCTTGACACTTGTAAATACATATTCATTAACAAAATAAAATCAACTCAGACGATGGGACTATGGGAGCAAATAACCTTGGGTCTAAAGATCAGGTGTGAAAAATGCAGAAAATAATTCAGGAATGCCTTTGAACCCTTGGTGTTATATGTCAGAAGCTGAGAACCCACCACATCCCAAGCAGTGCCAGAAACCACAGAGAAGTATTGTGACACTGCTCCCATCAGCTCCAAGTTCTCATCAAACAAGGGAAAGGGAGTTCAAAAGCTGCTTCTCAAAATGGAGAATGTTTGAGGCACCCAGTTTTTTCTGGGGGATGATGAGGCAGTTGGAAAGGGTTGGGACAAGTGGTTTTCGGGTTTTTTGGATTTTGTTTGTTTGTCTGGGGGGTTTTTGTTCAGTTTTTTGATTGGTAATGGTGGTGGTGGTAATGATGGTGCTAATGACTTTTTTGTTTTTATTTTCTTTCCTGGGGAAAAAGACAGAAACTAGTCCGGCACCTGTGAGACAGCAGTTAGACATAAATGATAGAAAAAATCACTATTTTCTCTCCCCACTTCTTTTCAGATGAAAGGGAAACTATCACTGGATCTTTATTGTGATATAAAAACATGCCTTATAGCTGATCTGACAGATGGTACTGCTGCAGCGTAGTACTTAAACTGGTTGTGCTTATACAAACAGTCAGACAGGACAAATGGTCTTTTGCATTCCTCCAACACACACAGACTGTTTCTTCTATGATAAAATCATATGCTAAAATAAAATATATGTCAATTTGCTGTCTGGATTTTCCATCTAATCAAATTTGTGAATTACAGCAAGTGCTTTTCCACTCAAGATAACTGAAATACCTTCATCCACTCTCTGCAACAGCTCACAGAAACAGACCAGATTATTTCTGAGGGATCTTTGTTCATATTCTGAGAAAATGGCTTGGTGAGACATTTGGCGAACTGGAATACTTTGTACATGTTGGTACTAAGTCAGTGAGGAGAACAGGAACAATCTGTTTTATTATGTCCCCATTTTCTCATTAGTGACCAGATGCCTTCCAGAGATGTACCCAGACAGTTCTTATTGAAACTGAGTTGGGCTACCTGCATCCAGCAGTGGATGATCTTCTATTTAAGAAATTGTGGAACAAGGGAATAAAGCATATCTGAGTATATCAAGCCTTGTGTGGGAAGAGTCTTCATCCAGATCCTCTTAATTCAAAAGCACAGAATTAGACAGAGTTGCCTAATTTGTTCTGGGCTTGTTAGAATGTTTGAAATATCTTAGAGGTATATGGGCTCCTTATGGACATGTATCTGTAATGGTTGGATGCTTATGGCATTATTTAATCAAAGCTAAAGCATCACTCAGCCAAAGAAAGAGAGAGAAGTAAAAATAACCAAACCAGCAAAAAAATGCACCCCCCCAAAAAAGTTACATCCTTTCTCTTTGAGTGCAGAGCAGGCAATGTTGCTACTTTCCACTTGAATTCCTACTCCTTTCCAGCTAAGATGCCAAAAAAGAAAAAAGAAAAAAAAAAAGGATGGAAGAAAAGAAAAAGAAGCATTTTTCAGGGGGTCTCCACAGGACAGGATTGGCTCCCTGAGCATCCCAGTAGTGTCAACTCAGTCTGCTCTCAAGCAGTGAAATTTTCTCACTCCTCTTTTAACACTTTCTGCAATCTCTCTCAAGACTTATACATCAGAGGAAGGATTTAATCAAACAAATCCCCTTACTCATTTGCCCTTCACAGGCAAGTTATTTCCCAAGTATTTCCCTCCTTCCTGCCACAGGCTTTTCTGGTCCCACACATGAGCAGCAAGGCAGACTCTTACCACCTTAGTTACCTGCCTTTTCCCTAAGACTCCACAGCTTCCCGAGGTTACCTGGCCTGTATGTTCAGATGATTTTTGGCCATTTTTCCTGACAATTTGAATATATTTTTCAATGGAGATCAATAAATAACAGAGCTGCTTCTAAACCCATGTGGATACTTAACCTTTCCAAAAATGCCACCTTCTTCCTTTTAGGTAAAGTACTTTAAGCAAACCTGAAAATAGATGGATAATCAAAACCAAGCAGTTTTTGTGGGTTTTTTGGGGGTTTTTTTTGTAAACTGCTGCTTTGGAATCTACCTGGAGTCAAGACAGCAGCACTAATTAATTTTTGCTCTGTGAGAGAACACAGGAGGCCAAGAAAAGTTAAAAGGAAGAGGGAGAGTCCTGAATAGGTGGATGCACACCAGTTGGTTAGCAGGAGTCCCTACTGCATGCAGACAGAGTCTTTTGAATACTTATAGGGCAAAAGTGTTTACAACCTGCAGAGCATCTCTTTCTACATTTGAAGAATCGTGGGATTTATATTATCCATTATATCAAGACACAGCCTAAGGAACAGCCACTAGAGAAAAGAGAGGGAAAAGAAATGAACTGAAATATCCCTCTGGAAATCACACTATTAATGCAAATGTTAGAGGTGATGTTTCTTCCACATGGTTCCTCCAAACAATGTACGATTATGGTAAGAATTCTCAAGATAAAGTTTCTATTTCTTTTTATCAAAAGTGATTTAGCAAGCATTTCTGTGGCCTCTCTAAAACCATTCATTACACTATCTATAAATGTCTGAATGTTCTGTGATGTTTCACCTGCTTTAGAACTTTATGACATCTACATCTGATTCTGTCTAATTTTCCTGGGAAACCAGAAAGAATTATTAAAAAATCCTGGTTTTATCAAATAAGATAGAGTTATTTGTAAAGAAATACAAATGCCCCTGCAAAGAATCTGTTTCCATAAACCTGTTAAACAACATGCAGAGACTGCCTTTGGAAGCAGAGCAGTGGAGTAGCAGAAAACTTGGACTGCAACCACAGTAAGATATCTTTTTAAAGCCTTTTCAAAATATGACAGGAATATAAACCTCAACACGACAGCAGGAAGGTACCATACATAAACAAGAAATTTAAAAGGAAGAGGTGAGTCACCTCGATGCCTTTGGAATTATACTAAGTGTAATCTGTCTTCCAATATCATAGTCAACCTATAAAACCTAGAGGCATTTTATGAATACCATCAGGTACAGCTTTCAACAGACAATGCCAAATGAAATTCAGTGTCCTTTCCTAGAGGAATGAGAAATAATGCCATTATGCCATCTTTTTTCAAACTAATATAAATCAATACAACAGAAAAATACTAAAGAAGCCAGAGATGGTGTCCTTCTACACATGCTCTAGAAAAATGTCATGTACTATGCCATATGAAAAACCCATTTCTGGTGTCTGGACTTCTTTATTAAATTCACATCTCATCTCTAGACTTTCCTCCCAAAGGCCTGACACAACAAGCCTCCGTCATGAGAACAGGGTAGCAAGAGAGTAATAGAGTAGCAGTGGAGTAGTATGATGCAAGCAGCCCTTTTTCAGTGGGATGACTCATCAGTAACCAATATATTTCAGGCAGTGTTACAATCCACTAGCAGTTCTCAATGCAAGTGGAAGAAATCAAGAGAACAGAATACAGCCATGTGTTTTATGCAAACGTGTCCATTTCCCAACAGCACTGTCACATTGCACTGAAAGAGTGCCTGGGTTTAGCAGGTTATGAAGTGGATCACTTCATTTGCTTGTGGCTGTACTCACAGGAAAAGCAATGCTACATTTCTGTTTGAATAGTTTGAACAGGAGTCCTCAGAGTGGACAGATATGGCTCTGATCAGTGTAAAACTAGGTGCTCTGCCACAATGTCAAGAATCTAAATGTTGATGCTGCCAAAAGCACTCATAGCTTCCTTGGACTTTGTTGATATCAAAGAAATTCAGGATAAGGGAGTGCTGAACACAAAACTGTATGGAAAGATAATTTACCTTAGCACAAAGAGGGAAAAGGGAGAGAAAAGTAAGCTGTTGGCATGGCTGTGAAGAGTGGTTCCCTCTGACAGGTTCAGAACCTGCCCCTGGTGTAAGACATTGCAGATCCAAAACACCTGGGAGGTAACCAGCCTTCTCCCTTTCTGCTTGCCAGGTCTGCATCCTTGAAACAGTACCAGTGGGGTTCTTCTGAGCCAGAAAAACACTCGTTAAGGAGTGTTTCACCAATTTAAAAGACACGCACTGGAGATTAAACAAATGCTGTTTAATTAAAATGCTGAAGCAATTTTGATGAGAAACGCTATGGAAATAGTGCTTAGAGTTGCTGCAGACTGAGAAGCAATTAGCATACTTGTACTAAAAGAAAGGCATGCTTTCAATAATGCCCTGAGTATTATTATAACTGAGTGCCACTTGTACTGGAATTAAAAGTGTGCTCCCTCTTCTTCATCAACTGATCTAAATGTTTTTAAATTTATATGGATGTGTGGTTACCATCAGTATTCCAGATTTGGGAGTACTCAAACAAGGAAAACTTGACAAACACAGTTCTGGAGAAGGACACAGCGAAAAAGGGAATGTAAACAAACAAATAAAGATTTCTTTAAATAGGCAAGTTTCATTAACTTGTTTTGCTTGCACCTGGGATTAATTGATTTGGATGCACCATGGCTCTCATTGTCACCAAAGTATATCAGCTACACAGTGGGTGCACACCTGGAGGGAAAAGAGAGCACAATCCTCATCAATGCTCACTAGGGAAAGGGATCATACTTTACAAGCACACTGAACATGAAAGGTCATTCAAACTTTTAACTGTGAACTCTTTAATATGAGCTAGGTAGTATGTGAGTCAAATCAGCATTCAGTGGAGATGCCTCTCATCCTCCTATCATCAATTCACACCTAGCCTCTTAATGCTGAAGGAAGAAAGACAAATGTTTTGATGCAATCTTCTCCAGCAAGGGCTTTGGGAATATGGCTTTGAGCTGTTAAGAAAAAAAAAAAAAAAAAAAAAAAAAAAAAAAAAAAAAAAAAAAAAAAAAAAGCATAGCAGAAAATTCAGAAGGAACTCCAATTCTTCTAAGAAAATAATTGAATAATACCAGTGAAATGTATACTGTGAGGGACTGAGTGTTCAAGAAGTCTGCAGCAGTGGAAAGGAGAGGGAAGATAACAAGGAAGGCATGCAGTCTGGAAAACCAAAGGGAGGAGATGAAGGTATTAGAAACCCCTTATCTCTGGCACTACTCAGCCTTCTTACAGCCCCTCTGTGTGTGGGCTCCTCCAAACTCCTTCAACTCCTCAATGGCCTCTCACCTTCAAACATCTCCATTCCACATTATGCACTTCCCCAAATCATGCCAGACATGTCCTTAATTTCATACTGAAAAAATATCTCTTCAATAGGCTGCAACATAGACTTCAGACTACACTTCAGACATTTTGAACTCAATCCACCCCTCCAGGCACAAAAGGTGAATTATGTCTATGGGGCAGTGTTAGAGAAACAATTAGAGTGGGATGCAGTTAGTGACTCTACACATTAGGACAGTGTGCCCTGTGAGCATTTGAAGCTTTCTCATATCTCAGGAAAGACTAATGGGAAGAAGATGTAAGGGTGGAAAACACAAGGTCCAAAGGAGGAAAAATTAAAAAAAAAATAATAAATAAATAAAAAAAAATCTAGGCCCACATTATTAAGGACATTTACCTTAAATCTTGCCTTTCAGCTACACCTGCTATAGTGCATTCCCCAGACAAGGACTACACATTGCATCTTTCCTGTCATCTCATGTGCCTGCCAAACATTAACACAGGAAAACACATCCAAGCCCTGATGCACACGCTGCTGCAAGGCCTTCATCCAAATTTATTCCTCCAAACATAGATAGAAATGCTCATAGACAGAATTTCTTGAGACTATTAAAGGCCTTGGGTGAGGCTGGTTCTTGAGCAAATTTGTTTAAAAAATAAATATGTGTTAATTTAATCAATGAAACTTAAACTGATTGAACTCCATCTAGTTTAAAAAACACAAGAAAATAAAGGGAGGCAAAAACCAAACTGCAAATCAAAACCTAACATGGCCAAGCACAGGGCTAAGTAACAAAGATATTGAGGCTTTTAAATAGCACCTGAATCTGCATGAAAGATGCATTGGTTTCCCAAAAGACTGCTAAGAAAGTAACCTAACTTCAACTCATGTTTCAAAATACACAGAGCAGGACATCTGCCTACCCAAATCTGACATTGCAGTCATGTACGTAAGAAGTTCATGGAAGTTGTAATAATAACAGTAATAATGAGAATTCAACAGACCATGGTTTGTTCCTTGAATTTCAGTGTAAAAAATCATTATAGAACAAGAAAGTCCCCTTTCATTAACCACTTTGTTGTGCTTTCTCCAAAGTTGAGCTTATTAAACTGATCCAATATATATGACCCAAACACCTTAGCTTTATAATTATCAAGTTTTTAGTCTAATCCTGGCTGTCGCAATGTCACAAAAAGGGTGTGAAGGCTTTGTAATCAAATTATTGACTGAACAGGGTTTTGAAGAAGACACATGAAGAAATTTTTGTTATAAGATTTCTTGGGGATTTTGCTGCTGAACTGAGATGGGTATTGGTAATTCTTATTTGACAAAATGTTTTAAAGCATTAGGGTCATATGAAGGGACATATTAAGCCTAAAAAGGGTACTTTCCACCTGTGAATATAAATGGTGGAAAACATGATAGTGAGACAGTAAAAATAGATTAGATTTCACCTGCACAACAGTCATTCAAAGCATGACTGGTTGCCTAAAGAAGAAGGCTGGAGTCATTATTTGTTTAAGCTTGTTTTAAGTTATACTAGGAAAATTCTGTGCTTCAGGAAGGATTAGAATAGTGGGCCATGTCCCTCAGCCCTTCAGAGTCCTTCAATGCAGGACAAGACAAGTCTCCTTGATAAGACTAATGGTAGTGCTGTGCTAGGGGACTTTTGCACAAAAGCTCAAGGTGAAAATAGAAAACAATGAATTTAAAGGGTAGAAAATCACTAACAAAGAGTACCATGCATTTCTCTGATATACATAACTGCACTGAGATCACTGAGACAAGCAGCCTCTAAGTCAGAAAAGCCAGAAAGGTCAGACAGATCCCAAAAACAGCTGGACTGATCTCCCTAAAATGTCTATAAGCCTAGCTTGAAATTTTCCTATTTACTAAAGTTGTCACTGCCAGGAAAAGAACTTTACTGACACTGCTGTCACAGTGCAGCAAGAACATGGTATGTTTGAGAAAGAGTTACTGGGACTGGGCTTCAAGGAAGTTAAACTGGCTCTGTTCCTACTGCCAGCCTAAAAAGAAATGCAAAGAAGCAACCCCGGGCACCAAGACCAAGTGGCAGTGGCAAGCTCACAGTCACACTGCCAAGACCTACATAAATTTGGTCTTAGAAAGAGCCAGCTGGAGAGGTCCAAAGTAGAACAGGGGTCCAGGGCTCAGGGCCACTCCTTTTGGCACTTTAATTTAACTGTAGAGACATAGCCATCACCATAATACTCCATAATGCAATATCTGGCTAAAAGATATGTGTTATTTGCTTTACAGGCCTTGGAGATGGCCCTTTAGACAAGCAGTTTACAAGCTGTAATGTACATCACACAACATTATCCCACTTCAAAGAGAGGAGACTCATTACTTATACTTATTACTAAAGTCTGATCTGAAACCTTTTTTTCTTCTTAACTCTGATGTTCCTGTCCAACCTAATGTTACACGGTGCTTCTGAAGTCGTGACATAAATTAATAATAATGTTCTGTGACCATAATCTGACTCCCAGCACACCATTTCCCCAGACACTGTTATGTAAAAGCATTTTGTTATTTATAGTTAGGCAACTCCATCCACTTCTACAATTTGAATTAAGAATGGTCTAAATAATTAGACCATTACTGTTCCCCTAATGATCTAATCTGTTTCAAGTGTAAACACAAGGGAAATAAAGCAGGTCAGTCTTGCTTTCATTGATTTTTAATGAAAAAAAACATGAAATATCTTCTAACCTAGTTTGTACCTTCCTTTTTCAGATCAATAAGAAATCAGTAATAGTTTTGCTTTTAGCAAACAGGGATTGTGTTCATTAAAACATTTTACTTCTCCAACCTTGATCTTACTGAATATATTAAAAAGTAGGTCACTTGGCAGGTCTTTTCTTTTTCTTTTTAATCGAAATCAATGAGGCTGACCCTGGCAGGTAAAACTAATTAGATCATTAAAGAAGTAGCAATATTTTTAATTATGAGATATCTTCTATTCAACTTGGAGTTCTTTTCAAAGGAAATGAGATTGAAGCCAATGTAAGGGAGAAGTTCCTGAAAAAAATTCGATGAACTTTGAGGAAGGATTTCAGATTCAGCCTTTCATAGTCAGTGGTATTGTAACACGGCTGAGTATGACTCCAGCACCTCTTCTCCACTCCTGTAAGCAGAGGAAAATCCACAAACACAAGGTTATTCTCCCTCCTGCATTTGGGGATTAAACCTCTTGTGACCGAGGTTAATAATGTCACATCTACGGACCAGGCAGTCTGTCAGCTCTTGGGTCCTTCAAAATGTTTCAGGTCCCATGAAAAAATTGCAATTTCTGTATGACCTTTAGATTGAGTGAATCAACAGGCAATGCATAAATCTGATCATCATGGTGGCAGTGGCTTGTTTTGTATGTTAACAAAAATATTCCGACCTATACTTACCCATCAAGAAAATTTGCATCAGTCACCTAAATGGTTATTTAGATATAGAGAAGATAATCAAATGTGTGAAAATCATGATAAGCAGGTTAATTATCAGATCTTGAGGCAATCCATGAAATTCATTCATATCATGAGAAACTGGATAAAAAGCAGGCTTAAAAAATTACCTCATTATTCTTACACAAAAAACTTTCAAGCAGTTCAGTACAAGGACTGAAATGAACTCTAAAGTTAGCTTACATTGCTGAATAACTACAAGAGCTTTCTGTCCATTCTGATGCCCTGAAGGAATAAATGCATATAACTCAGTGAAATTTTATGCATAAAATGTAATCAACATCATCTAATACATTATTTGAAAGTGAAGGGATTTTCACAATTTTTGAAAAGAGACTGTAATTGCACACTCAGTTATGCAAAATTAGCTCATCTTTCAGGAGAACAGTCATTAGTAGAATGAAAAGCATCATGCTAAGTAAACAGCTATAATAACAGCTATAATTGGCAAAAAAAGGTAAACACATTTCAAAAATAAATAGTTATTAAAAAGAAAATAAAGATAGCTTATGGATAATTCTGGAAGTGTATTTTTGTTATTAGTTGCAAAAAAAAAATAGTTGTAATGTAGATAAAGCAAAGGAAAACACATACACAGATACAAAAGGCAGGAATGCATTCAAAGTAAATACATTATGAAAAATAAGCCAGAAGAAAAACTGTAAAAAATCAGTAACAAGGTAGTTATTATGAAGAGGTTGAAAATATAGTGTAGATGTTTTCTGTATTGCGTGACTGAAGAAGAGCATCTCTCTCAAGGAGCTATTTTCCTAGAGCAACTTAATTAATATGGGATTTAACAGCAGAATTCAGGAATTCAAATGCAGGTTCCGAGTGACACAAAACCAAAGGCTGGGTGATATGCAATAGGACCTCTGAGAGGCAGTCCATCACCTCTCTGAAGTGACCTCTGGGCCAGGTGGTATCCCCAGGGGCATTTGAAATGGCACTTTACTCTTGTGTATGGGCAACTGAAACCAGTACAGAAAGGTAACATTGAACACTTTGGGTGGGATTTAGCCTAAAGTGTGTGTTTTCTAAATATGAACTGGGTGTCTAAGCTCCCGTTTCAGTCCATGGCAACATAATCAAGGCAACTGGAGACTCAAGAGTAGCTCATCCTAAATCAGACATCTATGTCTGTATAGCTGATTGACTCCCAGACCCCAGAGACTGTGATTTCTGTGACTGTACTGGGCATATAAATTAATGGATAGTGTATAAAAAGAGATTGCATACACAGATTTGAAACTCTCCACTGCAAAATCCATTGAGATTTTGTTACTTAGTGTTATTGACAAGTTTGTTTGGGAAAGGAAGATGTGACAAACTATATCTTTAGAAAGCCTTGACCTAGCCCAGGTTGAAATATCTGCAGTATAGAGAAGCTCATCAGCTCTCATCAGACAACACATCATATTGCAAAAAGACCCTAATGTCCAGCTGAATCACACCCCAAAGCTTTCTCTGAAAAAATGCAATTGTTGCAGGCATGGAGCTAATTCAAAGCCTATGAAAGTACATCAACATTAGTAATCCAAGAGGAGAAAGGAGGAAAGGAGGAAATCTCTAAATACTGTACTTAAAATACCATACAGTGTTATGGCTCCCCATAAATGTTTAACAAAAGGCATCAATAATAAATGCCTCTTCATTTCTACTCACATCTGACTCTGTAAGGTTTTATTTTGGAAAATTAAATCTACCTACTCCATGGAGGTGGATTGCTCTCTGGTGATCAGTGAAGAACTCGGCAGGCAGTGGTCACTGGGCCACGCCGGGGCTGGGATTGCTCTCTGTTGTGTGAATCCCCTTACTCAGAGAGGGAAGAACTGCCTAAAATGTCACAAGACATATTGCATAACAAGTCCTTAGAAGCAAGCATGAAATTCCTACTGAGGGCAGAGTTCTATGGCTATGTGACTATCCAGGATCTGAATATAGCCCAAGACTCTCTGTAAGTCTTAACCAATGGTTACAGGAGACCTTACTAGCTTCAGAGGATTAAACTCAACTCCTTAGACTTCTTAAAACTAGAGGCATCTGCTGTGCATTTCACTTGGAGCATTTCTGGTCCCCAGAAATACATCCATTTGTTTCCATTCTGCATTTTCCCCAGCTGCAATTTTGAAAGTCCATCTGACCTGCCTCCAACTTCAGGTGACATCCTGGACATGCAAGTGCTTTAACATCTCTCTAAGGTCCAAAGCGTGGGTTTAAGCAATTCTAGGATTTGAATTATGAATATGTAAAGCTAATTTCATGCTCTTTATTCAGAAATGTGTTCTATTTTCAAAATTACTCAGAGTGAATCAAACAATTTAATTTCAGATTAGATGATAGTGTTACCTATTATTTGTATTAACAATTAACATTTATTTATGGAAAGCATAAAAGACAGAACAAAGTAAAAGGCCTTTATTCTAAAACAAAGCATTCACCTTTTTATTCTTTGAGATGTATTTTTGCGTGTTTTATTGTTTAATGAATAGTGGAAAACCAATTTCTCAGTCTATGACAACAGGAAATAATCACATTATGTATTCCAGTTTATGAAAAACCCCAAGCTTGTTTCTTGTTTGTGCTAGTGTTTCATGGTTTGGCAAATGGTATTCTCCACCCTAGGGCTCTCACTAAAACCATGGGCCCTTCACTCTCCACTGCCCCACCCCCTGCTCGTGGTTGGAGAGGAGAACTGGAGGTACAATAGGCAAAGGTCATCAACTGAGATGAGAACAATTTACTGGAAACAGCAATAAAATAAGAAAATTAACAGTACCAGCAACAATATTATTTAAAAAAAAATGTACAAGAGAGAGGCAAGTGATTCCATGCAAATGGTCAGAATTAGGGTTATCCAACTGCTTCCTCCAACACATTTACCTGACAGCAGAGAACCCCTTTTCCCTGGCATAGACTCCCCTACCCCTGGAAGTGATGTGAAGTGGTGCAGAACAACTTCCAGGTTCCAGCCATTCTCCCTCCTGGCTACTACAAAAATCAACCATGTCATTGCTGGAACCAGGACACAGTGACAGGTACTGTGATAAGGCTACAAAAACTCTGGAAATGACAATGAGAGTTCTGTGCCTGCCTTTGTGCTGGAAGATCCTTACCCAAGAACACTCGTGTAACAGCCTGTAATGAACTATTCTCCCCTTCTTCCTTTCAGCATGCAGATACTTCAAGATCTCTCTGATAGGTAATTTTATTAAAGGCATTGGCTGAAAGCATGACCCTCATTAATCACCAATAATTCTGATATGCCCAGAGGAAAAAAAGTACTTGCAAAGATTTCTTTTGCAGCTAGATAAAAGAACTGCCTTGTCCTCTTATAGGCATAAGTGCCTTTAATCTAACTAGAGAAACAGCAAAAAACTAGGAGTTGCTTCTGAATCACTCATTTTCACATGAGCAGTTAATTTGGTTTTGACATATAGATGATAAAAGATAAAGTTTGTATTCAATGGTGTAAAAAGAAACTGTCTTTATTCATATTTCAGACTGCTGCAATATTGATCTTAGGGGTATTGAAATGAAGATGCTAATAAGCATTATTGAGCATTCATTTTTTGTTCCTTCATATCAGCATGAGTTGCACTGCAAAGCTATGGAATCCTTTCTTTTGCCAGCTGGGTTAGATATATCACCTCTTAGATGTGCTCTTATATTTTTCATCCTTACCAGTAACTTATGCCTTTACTGTGTGATTTACCCTTTGGTGCAGTGCGGTAGAACCCAACAGCCTGCCCATAACATTAACATACATTAAATAAGCTGTCCCGTGCACTGGGAATGCATCCCATCGCCACTCTACTGCAGAGAATTCCGAAATGTGAAGACTGATGTATATTTTAACCTTAAATGTGTGTCTCAGACACTGCAAAATCAGGCCAAAAGACTTACTCTGATCTAGAGCTAGAGTTCAGTGGTGTAGATAAGCGCCCATTTCAGAAGAAAATCGAAGGCACTAATTTTATTTCAAATGTTCAACCAGGAAAAATTATAAGATGAAAAGCAGTTCTCAAAGCCATTGAATATAACTTTGCTTACTTTAGACAAAGCACCTCAATCTTTGGTAGAGAAGTTACTGGAAACTATTCAGTGTCTGAATCCTGAAAAGGGTAGAGGACATGTCCAGGCAAGCTGACTCTCTGGAACCAGGTTTGGCGCAGCTGCCAGGGCAAAAACAAACAGTAAAGCAAGGCAGAATGACTGGTTTTCAGTCTTGTCACATGCTGTTCCTTGAAACACCTGGAAGGATTTCTAGACTTGACACCCCTTGTGTAAAAGAATTAAAACAGTAGAAGCTGAGCCTGATAGATTACAGCACTGTCTTCCTTGTTTTCATACTAGATGCTGCAGTAGACTGGCATTTTCTTACAATCTCACTACCTCCTCCTCGTCTCACGAAAATGGACCCTGCCCACCAGAGATGCAGAGTTCACTCAACACCCTAGCATTTGGGCATTCATGTACATGCAGGCATCATTGAACCCTTGCTGTCTTCAAGTACATATACATGAAACTGTGTTTCAACACTTGTTTCAGAGATACAGCATCAGTTCACCACTAATTAGACACTTGCAGTCCTAGACTGCAAGAAAACAGGCTGGTTTAGTATACATTTGGAGTTGTGACACTGGTGATTTTCTTAATAGGAGAGCAGAGCCTAGGGGGATAAAAATAAGTAGCTTTTGATTCTGAGAGATTTAATAGAAAAAGACATGTCTGCTGTGAAAAATTCAAAGGTTGAAAATTTGTTTTGAAATCTTAGCCCCATGGAAATTTACATTTTCCATTAGCTCAAATAAAGTCTCCGTTTTGTTTCTATAAGTCATCTGTAGCTCTCATTGGCTTGCCCAGAGATATTTCCTCATCAGAGTTGTCCACAGTTCCTATGATAAAAAATAGCATTTTTACCCCTGGGCCCCTCTGTATCCTTGTCCTGCATAGCCTGCTGGTTGCAGTCAAAGGCAGAGAACAGGACTAGACAGCCCTTTAGTCTGAACGAAATGTTCCTGTGTTCTTAGAAGACAAAAATGCTGCATGTTCTTTAACACACCATTAACTCACAGGAAGAGTTTTCTTGCATCAGCACAGATGGATTACCCTTGTCCAACTGATTTTAATCACACTGCAAAGTCACAATCCATTTAATGGGTCTTCTCTGGTACTCTGCTTATGCATGTTATCTTTTAAGCCTTCAGACATCTCCTGTGGTTCTTGATACTATAGTATGCTAAGCTACTCTGATCTTTCACTGAGGATGGTTTGGGAACTTGTTTGTCTTTCTGGAAGGAAAGGGGGAATTGTAGGACTGCATTAGTGGACCATTAGCTCTTGAGAGTGACTTACCCAATATAAGTGGAAGTGGCATCTGAGCCAAAGTGGGCAGATTAATTGATCTAAATATGAAGCATCAGCACACTTAGATAAGAGCTAAAGCTGGGAAGAGGTCAGCATCCAACTACTCAAAATCTCACTGGGCACTCATAAGGCACTAACAGTCTGAAAACATGGGAACAGAAGGACAGCTGCTTTCCTCTTTAAACAGCGAAGGCAATAATGGAATGAATGCATTGATCACAGTCATAAAACCCACAAACATCACAGGCACTCACACTACTCAGTCCTTTTCCTGCTCTGTTCTATCTAAAAAGTAATTAACTTGCTCCCATCATTTCTTCAGGAAGGTGGTTACAGACCCTCATTGCTTCTAATATCCAGCCTATATTTATTCATAGCCCCTAAATACATGGAAATTAAAATGTCAGTGCTGAGAGTTGAGACTGGCAACAACTTGGAAACAAAAAGTCTTTTACTGGTGTCTGGGGATCCATTGGCAGATCCACATCATCATCTCTGAGCAAAATATCTCACAAACAGCATGGATGACGAAGTCAGTGACTATCATGGTTTAAACCCAGCTGGAAATTAAACACCACACAGCCACTCATTCAGTCTCCCCTTCTCTCCACCCCCACCCCAGTGGAATGGGGATGAGAATCAAATTAAAACTTGTAGGTTGAGATAAGAACAGTTTAATAATTGAAAACAAAGTAAAATTGAGTAATAATGGTAAATAAAAACAATGATCATAAAAAGCAAAAAACAAGCGATCCACAATACCATTGCTCACTGCACACTGACTGATGCCAGACCACCAAACCTTCCCAAACCCAGATAGATCCTCCATCTAGGTAACTCCCCCATTTTATATACTGAGCATGATGTTTTACGGTGTGGAATATCCCTTTGGTCACTTTGGGTCACCTGTCCCAGCTATGCTCCCTCCAGTTTCTTTTGCACACTTCCTCACTGGCAGAGAAGGAGGCAAGGAAAAAAGGTCCTTGACTTAGGACAAACATAACTTAGCAAAACCCAAAACCCAGTGTGTTATCAACACCATCCTCATTCTGAAACCAAACCACATCACTGTAACAGATAACGAGAAGAAATTAACTTTACCATAGCTGAAATCAGGACAGTAACACACCTGGTACCTGATTTCCAGAGATCTGTGTGGAGACATATGTTTAGAAGTCCATCAGTAGAGGAATCTTGCTAGAAGAATTTAACTGCATCTGAAACCAAGTGCATGTTTTATCAGAAAATTAATAAGGGAAACCACTTGGTCAGGGGCTGTCTCTCCTTCAGGTGTTTTGTATGAAGAGAAACCCATCAGCCAGGACAGCAGTCTGGCAGTTCTTGTTTTAGCCAGGTCTGACACTTCAGGGCAGCAGAAGGGGAAAGGGCAGGAGATAGAACCTCTGACTTCACCATGGACAGCTAAAAAACCTCAGCCTCAGTCCTGGTGCAACATTTCTCAGATTGGTGTCTTTAGTAAACACTGGGAGCTGGAGCCTTCCCAAAGGCTTGCTGCAGTCTAAAATCAGTCTGGACAAAATCAGATATAACACTCTGATATCAAGGAGCATCAGCCCATGTTCACACTTTCACACTACCCAGGGAATTCACTGGGAACTGGGTGAGGGATGGCTGCCTGTCTCCTCATGCCTCAGGTGTGTGACTAAGCTCAAGTGTCCAGACAGGGATACCACAAACCGCTGAGCCCATCCAAATGTATTGTAATGTCCAGCAGTAGGGCAAAGAGAAAGACCATACTGAGTCTGCAGTCTCCAAAGCTCAAAACACATCTGTCTTTCCTTCTCCTAAGCAAGAGGGCTCCTAGGAAAAGGGAAACAGAGGAGCCTGGGAGACAGGCAGATTGACACTCATACCGGGATGAAGCCAAGGGTTCCACAGGGATATGGTGACAGTGCTGGGATACAGCCCTGGGGGCATAGGACCCTCAAAGGCCCTTGAGCTCTTCACCCTTTTAGAAGGCACAAGGTGGTATGTTCATTTTTTACCCTGTACACTTCATGCACTTGAATGGTCCTAACTGTTCAATTTGTGAAAAGATTAGAAGCTCAAAGCAAGCATTTACCTTCTACTGCCACTTGATGTGATATAATGTGACATACGGTGCCAGCTGCAGTCACAACCTATGTCCTAAAATAACTTAATAGAATATGTCATGACATGAAATAATAAGAAATTATGCATGACAAATTAATACCTAAAAAAAGCAGTAGCAGCTGGATGTGCAATCCTCTCTTCAACAGTTCTCATAACATGCTTGTTGGAACAGTTTCCCATCGAAACAACAAGAGGCACTGCACATCATCTCCCTTTGCAGTACACCAGCCATGGCAAATCCCTTAGCTTTACACTGCAAATCCTTGGCTTCTGGAGCTTTTGCTTTTTAATTTGTAAGATACAGTGTGATCTTCCTACCAAGCATTTTCGCAGTTCACCATTCATGATTGAGAGCACCAACATGCCAGCTTCGATTTTGGTACAGCCATTTCAAAGGCTTCCAGATTCTGCTTGATATCAGGGAGTTAATGGGAAGAGTTTTCCATGCATTCCTTAACCCAAGGCATGTTTCAGGAGCATTTGAAGGGTCTGTCTGCATTTTAAGATTAAGTTCTGCTTTACCTTGTTTTTTGTCTTAAACTTGGTGTATGAAGGGTACTTTTTATAAGATATAATGCTTTTAAGGGTGCATAACACAAGTAAAGGTTCTTTCCTGACACTGATATTTCCCATCACACCTGCTGGACAGCACAGAAAGCTATAAAGAGTCCAGGACTATCCTTCCCAGCCAATGAGATGTGCTGCTATTAGATTTTGGGGGGAAGATAAAATATTTTATATGTGCA
Source organism: Chamaea fasciata (assembly GCF_029207755.1). Lineage (NCBI taxonomy): Eukaryota > Metazoa > Chordata > Aves > Passeriformes > Sylviidae > Chamaea > Chamaea fasciata. The sequence continues at coordinate 98,351,502 of NW_027094087.1, read as the reverse complement.
CCAAATTAAATAACCAGTCCCATAAACAATTGGTTTTTCAGGCAAAAGAAATGTTGTAAAGTTGCAGAAGTGAGCACACTGGTAACACACTTTAATGGATTGACTGCCTGATAGCATGGGAATGATAATGGCATATGTTGCAGTAAACACTATGGTCTTAGGCCATTTATTTTGGTTTAGATCTAATACACTACATGTATTTCTTTTTCTAGCTGAACTTCAGTACTACAGTTGTTTAAACCCATGAGGTCAGAAATGTGTTATTAATTACAAGCTATTTCAATGAAGTATTTTAGAATTAGAAGATTTTATATAAATATGTATAAATATACACATATTCTATTGAATAAATATGAAAAATAAACTATTTTCTACCAATGCAAATAGCATCTTTGAAATTTATTCTTCAATCACATATTCTTTTTTTCTATCATGTGTTTCAGATGATCTGGAGTGCAGAGTCATGTACCTCTGTCAGCAGTGGGCTTTGAAATTTCACTATCAATAATCACATTGGTTGATAAGAAGAAATGCATCCAGACTTCAGAATTATGTTTATTTCCCACGAGGCTTTCAATCGCCTTATTAAGAATCTGAATATATCTCATACTTAGAGAACTAGAAAAGTCAGTTCACTTGAATTCCATTCCCTTTCATTGACTATCTTAGCTTTTTCAAATAGTGATTATTCCCTAGCACTACTCTGTAGAGTCACAGATATTATTCACACTGGCATGACTAAGATGATGTTCCTGTATCTCTATCCTGTGTCTGGCATACTTGCCCTACGTCCAGAAGTGTCCTCTGTTTGAGTTATGTGCAGAGCACTCAGACACTGGAGTTCAGGCCAATGAACATTTCCATGTGCTAAGAAAAACCAATCTCCAAGTTAATTCTGCTAAGACATGCTCTGAGTAACTTTAAACCATATATGCATATATACACTTAGCAAGTTAACCTTGAAGAGGAGGGAGAAAAGGGAACTGCTATTCCATTCCACAGAATGTACAAGGTCTGTGGCGAACAGATCAGTCATCTTAAGCCTTCACATGCTATGCATTTTTCTACATAAAAGCCTTTCTGGACTTAAGAAAATCATAGAACCTGCCTGATCCTTCTATGGAACTTTATTTTCAATTCTGGGAAAAGAACCACAAATTCTGGATCTTTACCTACAGCACATAAGAGCTGCCAGTTCTATAAAATACAGAACAAAACTAAACAAAATTTACTGACCATCAAATGTAATAAAAAGTTGAATAATGAAAGCTTTCTGTGAAAATGTTCTATCCACTGTTCATCACATAACACTCAAAAAGGCTTCAGCCTCCAAAGGTTAGGCCAAAATGCTAAGAAATAGAATGTTATCTAAGCCAGCTTCAGAATTATGAAGACAAGTTTGGAATTGTCATATACATCAGAAAAATGCTATCAGCTGACATATTGAACTTTCTACTTCATACCTTCAATGATAACAAATAGCCTGTCACATTAGCTCCTGGAATGCAATTAGCATTAATAGCAACATAAAGTAAGCAATTATTTTCAAAATGTGAGGGACGCAAATACAGTTTCTTTACTATAACGACCAAGAGTTCCTCTTTAAAACTACAGCAATTCATCTTGAATCACTCATGCAATATTATTTCTACATTTCAACCAGCATAGGATGCTGATTCAACCCCAACAATGCCTTTGCTTTTACAAAAATAAAACCCTCAGAGGCAATTTTCCAAAATAAATATTCTTAATCCTCCTTTTATGTGAAACAGGATGAAAATAGCATCACACAAAAGTTTCAAATGTATGGATTTAATTCTTGGTCTGTGGAAAACTTTGGTCTCTGCACTTTTCCCTTCATAAATATACGTGTTTGTGACAGCCTTGGGAAATCAACGTTCCTTTGGGAATCATAATTGATATCTAGTACACATGTATTGGCAGAGATGCTAAATAAGGGTTTAAAATCAAACAATTCAACAAAAGTATAGGCTTTCTTTTTTTGTTACAAATTTAGAAACATTTTCATTACGTTTTCCAGTGTTTTCAAGGTTAGCTCTCAAAGAAAAAATAAATAAATTGATTATACTGCATCCAAAAGTAATGTTTTAGCAACATGAAAGAGATATGATAATGAAGCTTAAAAACATAATTGAATATTTTCTAGAATATTCAGAATTGCTTCTTTGAAGCAACAATATCTGCAATGTACAGATGTGTATAACTAGTCTATAGCACAAATCCACTGAAACAAATAATTTCATTTTGAGTAAAACAGCAAAAATTCCATTTGTATTATGTATACACAGGGTGGGAATGTCCTGGCTTCACTTTTATTTCAGAAGGATCAATTAGAATAAAAGCACTAACTGTGGAAATGAATGTGAAATACTGATACTGTAAACAATAATCTGTTGTGATGTTTAAGCAAGCAGTACGCAGAAACCATACTGGAAGATAGGAGTGATCAGCTGGAACAGGAAATTTATCCTTTTAATAGGGTAGAGAATCTCTATGGGCATTCATTCATCAACCTCTTTAGGTAGGTATTCTGTGAGTCCAAATAGTCAGAACCTCAGAAGACTTCAAATTGTATGCTTACTTCATTGAATCATAAACTGAAGAAGACATAAAAATTTCTGCAACAAACCTACAATAGAAATAAAATGCAGGAATCTCTATTTAATCATGAGGTGAATAACCAGTGTCTCAATAACTCTGGAAGAACAGCAATAGTTTAAGGTAATGCCCGTATTCTCTTTATTTTGCTGTTCTGTCTAACTGTTGGAAATAAAATCTGCATGGACCAGAAGTTGCTGGGTTGTTAACAGTTTTTTTTTGTTTTCCATGGTTTTTGCTTAGTGACTCATATATTTTTCCACTTCTTTTCAATAATTTATCATAATATGAAAATTTATGTGTTTATAAAATTAGTATATAAATAATCTAAAACATTACACATATTTATATGAAGGTGCAAAAAATATGCTTACAGAATTATGTCTAACACATTCAAGAAATAAAAAAGAAAAAGAAAAAAAAAAAGTTAAGCATAGTGTAATCTTCCTGATAATAATCCTCTTATTCCCCAGACTCCTTGTGTTTGAATAACCAAACACAAGATTTTGAACAGCCCATCACACAAAAAATGTTACAATAGAGAATCAAGAGAGAGAGAATTTAATCTTTTTACTACTGTGGAAAAACCCACTGATGCTTCCAAAGAGGTTCTTAAAGGAATGAAGAAACAATCAGCACAAGGTCAGAGAATCATAGAATCATTGGGTTTGGAAGAAACCTCCAAGTCCAGCTGTTAACAGAGCATGGCCAAGTCCACCACTAAACCATGTCCCTAAGCACCACACCTACATTTTGTTAAAACTTCAAGGGACAGGGACTCCACCACTTCCCTGGGTATTCAGTGTTTGATCACCCATTTTAGTGATGAAGTTTTGCTAGTATTTAATCTGAACCTCCTCTGGAGTATCCTGTTTATGTCTACCCTTTCCTCTGTGCCAGACCAAACCAGACTTGAACCTTGAAGGCAACAGGGTAATCTCAAGAATAAATTGTGACCTTTTGTCTTCAAATATTCACACGTGTTGTGTGCACATAGTTTGCATTTCTCTCCAAACATTCTGTTAAATATACTCCAAGTACTGGAACCTCCAAAGCTACAGTAAAACACTTTGGAAAGCTGCACTGCATCTGTGTAGGTCATATTTGCAATGATCTGCTACATCTGCCATTGATAAATCCACAGACATGTCTGGCATTTGCTGTAATGCTGATTTTGCAGAGGTTGCCCTACACATAGAGGGAGGTTTGGTTCTTTCATGGTCATTTCACTGCAGGATTAAAACCCATGCAGCTTACAATGTCACTATAGCTCTGCCTCTGCCCATGAGTGACTGCCCTGAGATGACAGGTTTCACAGGAACTCCTGATTGTGCTGAGCTAACATGCTCTAAAATAAGATGGCCTTTATTATGTTGGACGCTTTATAAAAAAATTAATTTTAAAATATTCTGAATTCTATGTTTTCTGTAATTCTTAGTGTCTCAGACCATGTGCTTTGTGCTGTGTATCTCACTACAATGTGCATCTTGTTCCAGACCATGGCTGGCTCATGTTCAGTACATACATCACTAGATAACAAGGTTTTCTGAATCAGTTTTCCCCAATTTGCCTTTATGCAGTCCAACATCTTGCTCTGTCTTGCATTTATTCCTACCAAATTATGGAACAAAAAAATTCTCTGAGTTTTAGAAGCATTTGTACTCTCAGCTTCCTCATATGTTTTGTGAGACTTTTCTCTAGTTTATAAAGGTAGTTTGCTTTTTCAATTCTGTCCTTCAGTGTGATTTCTGTACAGCAAAGTACACTCTTATTTTTTCATTGAAGTCATTCATGAAAATACTGAACAGCCTCACTTCATTGAAGCGCTTTACTCTGCACAGTCTCCTGGTGTGACGGTGAATTACAATGATCAAGCTTACTCTTGATGTGGCATGCTCTGCTGCTCTGCTTTCACTTTGCAGTAGTTTCAGCTAATTCAGACTTCCTTAGTTTCCTTATGATACTGTTAGAAGAATATGATATGGCGGCATCAGCAATCATCCTCAAGTCATGGTAATTTTCTGTTTACTGCTTATTGCCAAAAACAAAGCTAAAACTGTGGTCTGATCTTACGTTGATGGAAGATAGACATCATGTTTGTTCATCTGTCAGAGCTTCCTCAGCCTCCAGGAGCTCTCAGGAAAAGTTACCACAGACTTCTTGTTGCCTCAGCCAAATTTGCTGCTGCTGGGATTCTATAATCTTAAGATAGTGAGATGTTGAGTGCTCTGGGTAAAACAAAAGGTGTTCTGCATCTCCTTGATTTGAGCAAGCTGCCTGCTGTCAGACAGGAGCAGTCAGCTCAGCTACAGACTGCCCACCCTCACTCCACGAGAGGTCTGTTCTGCAACTTCCTGCATTAATGAACCACACAGCTCACCCCTTCACCTGCCCACTGATAGTTCCCTTACAACTTTGAACAGCCTAAAATAAGCGACTGAAACCAAGGAAACCTTTAGTTCTGGCAACTTGTTAGTTCAGATACCAGTAACGGCCAACTTTTGCAGCTCCCTTCTCAAGGTCTTTACAAGAACATAACTTAGACATTTTGAAACTTCCTTCTGAACAGCCATCAAACCAAAACTTCCTGTTGAACAGCTATCTTGTGGAGAAATCAAATCAGAATTTTAACAATTATTTTTTTCTCTCTCTCCCTCTCAAATGAGACAGATATGAGAAGTTATTCCTGTGGAGATACAGGCAGACTAGGAATCGTTCACCAAAAACTGGGGAGCCTGGAAGTCCAAAGACCTCCACAATTTCCAAAGGTTCTGAAGTCAGAAACTCAGAGGCTAGGGTTTCCATGGTACTAGGAGGTGGCAGTTTTTCCGCTGGATATCTGCAAATAGTAAAACATATTATTAAAATTCCAAATCATTATTGCCTTTTCATCTGCTGGATGACTTAAATTACCCTTTACATACCTCCAATGACAAAAGATTACAAAGAAAATTATTGAATGTTTCTTATGTGGCTTTCACAGTAATTCTTTCCACTAGCTAAGAACAGGGTGGGGATTTTTTTCCGTGAGCACTGGTCAAAATTTACATTAAAAAAAAATTAACTAGACTAAAACCAGTGGACAAAGGAATATGTCAATTAAAAATATCTTATTCAAAAAACACATAAATTAATTTGAATCATTTCAATTTTCCATTATTTTCTGAGTTAGAGCATATTGTTTCAGATATGATTAAAATCATATTTGCTTTGTGTGACTCACTTTGCTTATCTATGTAAAATATGCAAACTACCATTCCATTAAGTTACAGTTAGAAAACATATTTTACATTATAATGTCTTGATGTTATCTGATTAAAACAATTAAATGGCTCTGCATATTTTTCTCGTTCTGTGGGAAGCTGGTAAATTATATTTTTTATTTGATTGTCAAGTAAGTCAAATTTGAAAGTGTCAAATTCATAATCTTACCAGCTCTAAGGAGAAGAGAGGACTGTGCATACACTAAGTGTAAGTGATGGTATTTCCATCCAAATGAAATGCTGATTTCCCCAAAACAAAACCAAAACCATGACTTAAATATCTAAATTTTGTTTACATTCTTTCAACAGCTAGTATGGCTGGAAGGCAGCTGCTCACACATTTCCTACCTATATTTCTTTTTATTATTTCCTATAGGGTTTGCAAATCCTTTGTAATAAATATCTCTTTCCATGCTTTGTTCTACATTTCATGCCAGTGTATGATATTTGCAAACATACAGAAGCTTCCAGGTGAAAACAACTGCCCTGGTTTTAGACTTAGGGCTAAATTCTGGGCTTTTCTACCCCAAAAAACCAGCAGTACAGGTCAGTGGAGAGAGTAAAAAACATCGTTCTGTTAATTTTAGAAAATCCTGAGGATCTAAACTTCCACACCCTTTACAGAATACAAGCTAGGATAAACTCAATGCCATTGTTATGTGAGGGAGAATTAGTCTGAAAAATATAAAATAATCAACTTGGCTTTAGAAATATTTCAATTTTAAAAAATAATAACAATGACTGCAATAGAATGAAATATATCATGTTACTAAAAACTATAAGTACTGTTGTCCAATACTGATATTTTTTCCTTGGCTGTGGAAGATTAGAGACTTCTTTCAAAAACTATTTTGCAAGTAATTCCACTCGCACAGAGAAAAAGCCTTTTTCTTACAAAATAACCTTCAGAGAAAAAGAAAGAAGGAATATGTATTTGAGTATCATCTTGAGATGAAGCTGAGATATCACCTGAGTATGTATCCATACCTAAATGGAGAAGCACTCTGAGTTCTCAACATTTACATGTAGCCTGATTGCTCAAAAGATAAATAAATAAATATAACCTCTAAGTACCATGGGGAGTCAATTGCTCAGATGTGTTAAAAATAGCCTCCTGACTTCTCTCCTGTCAGAGTAGATTTGTTTGTAAGGATGTGAGACACAAGCATGCAATGAAATACAATCTAGATAATCCATTTATTAGTATAGGCAATTATTTGAACAGCCTGAATGAACAAGGAGATTCCTAAAAGGACTGTTTCCAAGAGATCAGTGGATAAATGGACACCTACTGTTACAGCAGCCTTTCAGGAAGGTTAGAGAGACCTTAACCTGGGCAGAAAATCAGGTACCAGTGGCATCCCTAAAGGTAAAGAAGACCTGTCTAAAGGGAAATCACACTTCACTAATTCTTTCCTTACCTCTTCTTCATGGAAAAAGGTGTTCTGTGTGATAGGATATCTCCAAATGACAGGAGAAAAGAACAAAAAGCTGAGGACAAAATTCTCATAAATGAATTTTGGCTCTCCTCCACATTTCTCACCTAACTTAGTGATAGTAATTAACAATGAAATTAGGCACACACTCAATTTCCATGAGATGATAGGCAATGTTTGCTGGCTGTCTCTGTAAAGTTAGAGGCATTAGAGGATTCTGTCACCAAGTGTCAGTGAACTTGAGTCTAGAATTCTCTATACAGAAATTTTCATAAAGATTTCTATTCAGCTGAGGTCTCAGCAATAAAACCAACAGCTGAATACTTCAAAGTCTGATTTCAAACTGAAAGTCAGTGGAGCACTGCCAGCATATTTATTCAGCTTTAATAACAGCTGCTGGTTTATGATTCTGCTGATAAAGTAGAGCAAATACACAGTACCCTTCTCCTCCTGATAAGAATACAGAAATATCAATATGTGATTTTGTAAACAGATAATCTTTAAAGAGAGGTTTTTATCTAGAGCTGGCAAACAATATTTGATAACAAAAGCACCAAAAATAAATATACAGAAAGGCTTTTTAAAAGGAAATGAAAACTCAGAGGAATTTAGATACTTGAGGAAAATCAGTCCTCATTATACTGATGATGGGCATGAGCTAAAATAGACTGTCACACTTCTAATTAGTTATTTTCACACTCCTTTAACTAAATATTTGTTTTGGACAAATACGCAGATTATTTGTGCTGGAATCTGCATCCTAATCCAGGAGTCCCTGTGTTCTGGCTAATGTACACTAGTAGCCAAGAAGAGCTCATGGCTGAGAAAGCCTGCTCAGCTCTGACAGCTCACCTGGCACAGTGTGCTGTCTCTACCCACGATCCTGGTACTGACAGTATTCCTTCACAGCTAGGTGCTGCAAACAGTTGCTAAGAAATTATGGATAAGCCCTTTGCAGAGCATATGCAACAAATCAAAGCTTTGACGATGTGGCTGCTCTACCCTGTAGATGGTCTGTGCATGCACACTGAGCCTGGGCTTTCAGGATGTGGGGATTTAAGCTCCAGCAGCTCATGCATTACACTCAGAGGCTGTGTATTGCAAGTTTTAGCTTTGCTGTCCTTACTGAGCACAGTCATCCAGCATATGTGCTGGAGCTTACCAGATATATACCAGTCTGAACAAATATACAAACTCCTCCAAAGTCCTGCCCAAAAAATAGGATAGGCCTTCAGTGTTCACAGTGTGTGAACTCTGAGGCTTGCTATGAGTTTGCTGTGGGTCTTTAAGAGAGAAACAAACATAAATGTCTTTGGTTCATCCAGCTAACCTTTGGCTCATCCATGCTGGGCAGGATCTTACTCAAGCAGGACACAGGGACAGGGTAAAGTAAAACAGAACTCAGAATTTGTCAGTCCATATCTGGGTCCACACTGAAATGTGACTTCCCAACCTCACCCCTCTAAACTACAGTAGCCCTTCTAAAAAAAAGAGGTGGTTACAGCTGTGCACAGACAGAGCCAGAAGCAATACACACACCTGCAGAATCTAGGAAACTTTTTCTCCTCCGGTCAGCTTTAGCTTAAACTTTCCCTGCTCCTCTAGAGAAGATCACTGTACTGGGAAGTCAGGTAATGCATATCATGAGCTGCTGGCAAGAGATGAGCTCTCCAAAAGGCATAAAAGTTTTCTACTTTTCCAGTCTCAACACTCAAGGCAGAAAAAGTCATCTGGAGGCAAGAGACTATTCAGCTGCTCCCTGAGCAGAGACAAGATGCCCTCTCACAGGGTGGTGGCAGGCAGAAAGTGGAAGCCACCTAAGCCACAGGCCATGCAGCAATCTGCTATTAGCATTTAGACACCTATCAAGTGCTTTAAAAATGTATTGTATCCCTACTTAACCTCTCTTCAGCTCCATTTCCCCATTCTTCTTCAACAAGGTGGTGGCTGAGCTGAAAAATATATTTCTTGTTGGCTTCAGACTTTGACAGGAGTATAGGTGCTACTTTAGTAGCTTTGTGTAGATGCTCTTCATGCGTAACAAAAATAAACTGATTTTTTTTTTTTTTTGAGAGCAGGTTAATTATAGAGAATTCCAAGTAATAGAAAAGGCAGTTGCAAAACACCCAGCTTCAAATTTTAAGGCAAAAGGATAATCCATTTATATTTTCTTTTCTCTGCTATCAGTACCAGGTATTACTTACTGCCCCTTCAGCCAGAGGAGTAAGAGTTCGCCTTAATTTATTCCACCATTCTGAGAAACACATTTCTGCCAGCAGTATTCTGCTAAACCCTGTTTAAAACATATTAAAACAGTGGAGCTCCATCATACTACACCCAGACAGAATTTGGTTCAGCTTTTTCCTTTCCTCTAGAGACTCAAATGTCCTTTCCAGCAAACAGCACTATGCATGAGAAGCACTTGTCTGAGAGGCTCCAATATAACATGAGCATTTAGGCTGAGTCCTCTAGGGAAGAGCTCCATAGGGGTTTTGACAATTTCTATAAAAACTTCTGAGTGTCACATTTTCAGTGAACTTTGCCTCAAAATATCATGTTCGTAGGAACCATAGATGGTAAAAACAAAGCAGACAACCCTCTGACTCAGTCTGGACAAAGTTCAGACAAATGGTGAAGGAAATAAACTCTATGTTTTGAGAGGAAAATCATCAACATCTTCTTGGTGGCATTAAGGACTGAACTAGCAGGCACCAGAGCTGCACAGAGAGATTTACCTTAGGCAAAATGAAACTTCTTGTCTAGCCTGAGAGAAATTCAAACACTGAGCAAAAGGGTAACCAGCACCAAGGAATTTGTACTTGCTGCAATGCTGTTGAAGTTACTATTTTAAAAATTTCTTCTAGAATGCAACCTCTCTGTAAGACAGCTAAAGACTGCTGAGATGATATGATCTCACATAACTCCAGACTTTAGCACGAGTTTAACTTGGGGGGCTTCATCATCTGTTTTAGATATTTCCTTCAGGATTAGGAGAATTGCTTACTTTTCTCCTTTGACCCCAGAGGGCTGGACAACAAGAAGTGATATAGAATACTGTTGTCAGCTGAACTCCCCTTCAGCTGTCAAGGGACAGTTTCTAACCTGGAAGTACCATTTCAAAAAAAAAAAACACTGCTTTTCCCTCTGCAGTTAAGAGGAATCAAACTTCAACCAACTGAGCTAATCCATTCTCTTTCTCCTTTTTGCCATGGATGAATTAAGAGGTAGTGGGTTTCCAACTCAGGAGTAGAAAAGAGCTGTGAAACAACACAAAGAAGGAAAGAGAAAAGGAGAAAGCACTTGGAACTGTGCGGAGAGGGATTTGTCCCAGTGTGGCGGTGAGCGTACCACACTGGTTCAGCTCCAGCAGACTAGGTGTTGTATAAACCTATGCATGAGGGAGATGATAGCCAAAGTAAAGCTATTTCAGGAGAAGCTGAATCATGGAAATTGTCAACAGATTTATTAACTGCATTAACTTTTGGGATCCAAAACACATACTTGAGCTAAATATTTAGGTGCTTTTAATGATCAGTGTAGGAAATAGACAAAAGACTCTTTTACATTACGGGCTATGAAAGACCAGAAGGACTGTGAAAAAGACAAATTGTTCAAAGAGGAGGAATAGAGAAAGTGGCAAAAAGTCCCAGAGGAATAGGAACCTGCCTGAAGCTGACATCCAGTAGGCCAAGTCTCTCAACATGGAAAGAACTTCACTTGAGCTCCCTGAAATTTCCCTTTATGTAAAGAGCTTAATTTAGACTTATTAAATACCAATAAAACAGTATTTTTTTTGTCAAGACAAATTTTTTAAAAGGAGAAAAATATAAAAACATCTTTCTGGGAAAAGTATTTATATTCCTATATTGTGGTTATAATGTCTGCATGTTTATTACAACTGCATTTTTTTAAAGACAGTCAACAAGAACATTTTCCTTGCACGCAAAGGGGTTTAGATTTATTAAGAATATAAAGGCATATATTCTAACTCTTGCGTTTATAGACTAAAATCCAGTGGCTTGGTTTTAAATTGAGCAGAATGCCTGCACTTTCCATCAGGTTCAGTGAGGGTAATACAGAAGACAGAATAAAGATTAAATGAAAAATCACCCTATGGGTTTGTCTCCCATGACATTTAAGGCAGTCAGTGTTATTTTCTCCTTGTCTCCTGAATTTTGGCAGCTGTACCAAAGGTGTCTGCACTCACTGGGACAACCTCAAGTGAAGGTGCCTTAGAAATGACTCCTGTGACTACTGCCCAGACCCGTGTCCAGCAGCAGAGATACAAACAGCACCTTGTGCTTCTTCTACACTCTGCCTGTGCCAGGCAACAGGCAGCTCAAAGGGAGGTACCCAGCCTAGTGCAGGATTTGGGTAGGGTCAGGGTTGTATAGGCAGGGGTCTGTCTGAACTTACACAGGAACCTGGTTTTCATGGGTGGTCTGTGTCAGGTTCCTCAAGAAGCCTTATTGAATGCCTGTTCATAAACAACAGAAGGACTGAACAGACCAGAAATGCTGAGATGATTTCCATTTGTCCAGCCCCTACAAAGTATTTATGCATCACAGAAAGAAACCAGTGAAAAAGAAGGTTAGGGAAGCAAAGTGGGGGCGAGCAATAGCAGAGAGTGAAGAACTGAGAAACTAAGAAAAATTTCAGCCCCATGTTTACATTTGGCAAAACAGTGAAAGAAGGGCTGAAGTGGATCTGTCTCTGTCTCTCTAACACAGTCTTGTTACTGTGCTCTGGATTCCTGGTTTTGACACCATCCTTCACCTTGAATCAGCTTTGGTTAACAACCCCAAGCTACAGCTCTCCTGATCCCAAGTTTAACAGCCCTCTGGGGTTAAATGGGATTGGCACAGCTTGGTGAGACTGAGCGGGGCTGCTTGTTCAGTTTATGTCAACTCTCTGCCCTAAGGGTATTCTTCATCAGAGCATCTCATTTTTCCATAAACTGTTCTTTTAAATGCTTGAGTGATCACTCAGAGTTGGTCATATGACCAATCATGCACAACAGCTACACCAAAAGTCCAGGGAACAGAGCATTCATTCTCTGACGTTTTTACTAAATAGCTACAGTTATAAATAGACATGGGCTATTTCACAACCAGTCTGTGCTTTTTACTTGCTAACAAAGGATGGACTCTCTATGGGTGAACATAGCAGCAAGAGGGATTTATCCAACAGTCCTTGGACATTTGCAGTGCACACTTTTAATCTTGACCCAGATATGCCTGTTTCTTCCATTGATCATCAAAGGCATTTAAAGACTTAGCTCAAGTGTTTTCAGATACCAAAGGTTAATAGCCTCAAAAAGTCACTGCCCAAAATTTTACAGCTGATCAGGCTGCATAAACAGCACTACAGGGTAACTGCTGGCAATGGACCCAGCCCTGGTTCTGTATTTTCAGACCTCCTGCTCTCCTTCTGGAAACCCAAAGAAATCTGTCAATCATCAGCTCTGCTCCCATGCCAGTGACCTCAGCAAATTACCAAAACCAGCCTTTACCCCTTTAACAGCCTCTCAGAGCAAACCAACCTCAAGTTGCACTGTATGGCTGCTGAGACGCTGGATTAAAAGTGAAGTTGTGGGAATAAATTAGTTGTGACATTTGACTGGGAAGATTAGATTCCCAGAATCTGAATACAGAATTTCATGTATCATGAAAGTGATACCCTGATGAGGTAAGAAAGGATTTCTGGGTTGCTTATGGCTGTTTTATCTCTTGCAGCAGAAACTCAGTCAAATTTCTTCAGCCTCCTACTGTTTTTCTTAATGATCACAAATACTTTCTAGCAGTAACCATGCCATTTTTTCTCCCTGAGACTTCACCCAGAAATAGGAAGTACATCCTGTTTCTTCTTATCTCATTTGCTGATTTTTCTGGAGTATTTTGAGCATTGGTGGAGCCTATGTGGATTTGGATGAAAAGGTGTGCAGGAACTGGAGAAAAATTTTCAGGACATGTATGTTTTTTCAGTTCTTTTGACTGGCACTTGATAGAAATCTGGGTTGTTCACTGTGTGCATATACTGAGCAAAGAGAACTGGGATGTCCAAGAGGAAATTTTCATGCAATTAAAACACACATACACAGATTACCAAGACAATTGAAAATTAAAATTCTCCAGGGCATGGTTTTGAGAAGACTGTCAGAGTGAATACAGGTTTGAGGAGCAGCAAAGATGCTCCCCAAGGAGAAATCAGATAAAACAGTTGAGCATGAAAAGTATTCACAAGGGCATCCCTGATCACAACAGCCATTGCACAGGAGATGGATCAAATCCATATTGTAACTAAAGTAAAACCTGCAGAGGAAGCTCAGAATTTCCTCAGCATAGGGGGATTTTCCCCAAGGAGGGATTTTGCATAAACAGCCTTTGTAGAGGAGGTGGAGATGCTACCAAAGACAGAATGAACAAATTCACCTGAGAGATGCTGTATAAATATTTGAAATGCGAGAAAAGCTTAACACAAGAACTGTCTCAGACATAAAGGAATATGCCAGGCTCCCCTGGCTGGGCAGCAGGCAAAGTCACAGATCTGTGGTGAAATAAAAACAAGGGTTCGTGCAGGAGAAACACTGATCAATGATTTGTGAGAGATGAAAAGCCATCCAAAATCTGTCCTTGCTAAATCAGAGACCCCATACTGAGGTGATGAACACTGAACCTTTCTGATAGAGACTGTTTTGTTGGAAACAGAAAACTCACACAGATGAGAGATTTCTGAAACAAATCATATGGAAAACCCCTATTTGCTGGGGGAGTCCCTGCAGAAGAGAGGCCAAATTGAACCTAAAGATGATCCCTCCTTTGCTCCTGCACCAGGAGTAGGGTGTATAAGTTCACATGTAGGCACCTGAGGAGGCTTCCTGAGCACTTTGCAGCTGGAGGGACAGAAACTGGGGAGGTGAGAGAAAGATGAGGAGAGAGATGGGCATTGACAACTGTTGTGACACCAAGAGAAAAGAGGCAAGGGGTTGGAATCTGTGTTTTAGCTCATCCTGGATGACTGCTGGAATAAGGAATCCAAGAGAAAGTAACCAGCTCCCAGCCACATGGAGGCATGTTGGAGAGCATCCAGGTGATGAATGGTGCCACATCCAGTTGGCAGCCAGTCACCAGTGGTGTCTCCCAGGGATCCAGGAATAGTGTGGCCAGCAGGAGCAGGGAGGTCATTCTTCCCCTCTACTGGGCACTGGTGAGGCCACATCTTGAGTGCTGTGTCCAGTTCTGGCCCCTCAGTTTAGGGAGGACATTGAGATGCTTGAGAGCATCCAGAGGAGGCAACAAGGCTGGTGAGGGGTTTGGAGCACAAGCCCTGTGAAGAGTGGCTGAAGGAGTTGGGGTTGTTTAGAATGAAAAAAAAAAAGGAGGTCCGGGGGAGAACCTTATCACTCTCTACAACTCCCTGAAAGGTGGTTGTAGTCACGTGGGGGTTGGTCTCTTCTCCCAGGTAACCAGTGACAGGATGAGAGGACACAGCCTCAAGCTGTGCCAGGGGAAATTTAGGCTGGACATTAGGAAAAAGATCTTCACAGAAAGAGTGATTGGGCATTGGAATGGATTGCCCAGAGAGGTGGTGGAGTCACCATCACTGGAGGTGTTTAAAAAAGACTGGACGTGGCACTCAGTGCCACAGTTTAGTTGATGAGGTGGTGTTAGGTCATAGGCTGGATGTGTTTATCTCCAAGATCGCTTCCAACCTAGTTAATTGTGTGATTCTGTGATTTATTTCGCTCAGTGGTTGTTTCAGAAAAAGCGGGGTGAGCGAGGAAATGCAGACTCTTTCACAGTGGTGGCAGTAAACTGCCTTAGGAGTTTAAAATGCCGCATTTCTATTTTGTTTCAGCTTTTTTCATATCCTGCTCCTGGGAATTTCCAAAAATTGCTTCTTTTGAAACTGCGTGTCTTGCATGCAGTACACTTACATTTTCACAGGATGCATTTAAATACTCTCTGTCCTGTGCTAGAGAAAAGGGTTAATACTCCAATATATATATTCCAGTACTACAGTAACTCCAGCCCTTGTGAAGTCTAGCAGCTGCTCCTATTGCAGTGAATTCATTTAATTAAAGAAAATTAATTAATCAACAAATAATCTGACTTGCAATCTGCCCCTTGATAAACATTTTATATTGAGATTCAAGTCATCAGAACTACCTGCAGCATAGTTTTTAAAACCTGATAAAATGTCCCCTGACTGGAGTTTTTCTAAAGAAGCAAGGTGACTCCCAGGAGAGGGGTCAGGTCTCTGCTGGGCAGTCATGTTCTGACCCAGGCAGAGCAGCCTGATCGCAACTGTTGCCTCTTCACAATAAGGGAAAAGAGGAAAAATTGATTCTGAGCTTGCTGAGTCTCAGAAAGATGAAAATGTGGGTTTCTCTGGCAGACAGTGAGATGCAGGAACTTGTTCTGAGCCTTTCAAAGCACTGCAAAAAGAAATGGTACATAAGACTGAGGATTCCCCTGGACCAGCATTTTTGGAAGCAAGAAATCAAAGCCAGATCCTGTATTGGCAGGAGCCAGAAAGTCTCCACAGTGCTGTCTGCCACAAGTGTGGCCCGGGCATCGAAGAAAATCTATCCGCAAATACCAGTGAATGAGGCACAGACACACATTAAGTCATGGCAAAGCATTGTGTTGATGACATTAAAGGTCAAAGGAAAGAAGGAGACAGCTACAGGAAATGAAATCTGATTAAACAATGTGTATCATTGCAGCTTCCTTTAGTTTCAAAATATTCCCATGTACAGTTCAAATCTCTGTATCCATATGTATATGTCTATGCATATTTATATACATATATATATGCATATATATAGATAGAGATATATATATATATAATTTCTGCCCAAGGTGAGAACCTATATCAGAAAGGTATAGTCAGGCATTTCTCATGTAAGTTTAGTTTTGTTATGCAAAGGGACAGTTCTCTGTTCTGCTCACAAGAAAAGAGCATTCCTATGCTTCAAAAGCAATGGCAGATGGGTTTTGATAAATAAAACTACAGCACTCTATCTTCTGCTATCATAGAAGACTTTCACTTATGTTCCCAAACAGTGCTGATGGTGTACCCCTTATCTTCAGAGGTAATAAGCCACATCTTGTGTCTGATATAAAGGAAACCATATGCTGTTTCCAGCAGGTCATTCTACTTTAGAGTAAAAAGTTCTCTTATTATTAAAAACAAAAACAAACAAAAGCCAAAAATACAAACAAAGCAAACCAAAATTAAAAAATGACACAAAACAAAATCCACAGCCAAAGAAAGTTATTAAACTCAATGACTGTGCATTTTCCACCCAAAACTCCACAAATCCTGCAGAACAACTACCCCTCCTCAGCAGCTCTGTGTGTTCAGTGTGTGAAGGATTCAGAGGCACCATACAAGTTGGATATTTGTCAGTCTGTCAGCTACAACAGCCCAAATGAGGAAGTGGTTTTTTTTCAGGTTTCTAAGAATTTAAACCTACACATAGTCCTGAAGGCATGGGTGGGAAGGGTATACATTGAAACAAGGTGGGGCGGGGGGGTCCCTTTTAATTTTGGCCTTGCTTGTAGACGTAAGGATTTGTCATCCTTTTAAATGCTTTACTGGAAAGAAGTCAGTACTGCCTTCTAGGATGGTGTCTCCTGCAAACTGAGGGGGGCAGCTCCCCCTTCAAGGTCCTGCATAGAGGGAAGACTTACAGTTCAAAACTTTTTTTTACCTATATCTAAGCAAAATACATTTGCAAAACAAACACAGAATATTTAAAAATTTACATTAAAAGCCCACTATTGCTAACAGCCCTAAAGGCTCTCAAGAATTTTACTTTTCACATTGTCCAGAGAAAAGGTGTTGGGATTTGGTTTGGGGGCTTTTTTCCTGATTTCCCCCTGCAGTTACTCAAACTCTATGAAAATTTATGCTATCAAAAAAGAAAAAAATTAACAAGTTAAGCAATTATATCCCCAATATGACTGCTGTCTTAAATGCAGCACTAAAAGCATTACTCATAACAAAAACCTATTCAGAAAATGTTTAGCCACTCCAAGTGAATAACAGAAAGTTTCTGCTGTTCAGCAATTAGAAAAGTAAGTCTATAAGCAGAACATGAACCTCAAGGCCTGGGGCAGCATATTAAAACAAAAACATTTATACACATAAAGGCAGTTATAAAATTAGGTAGGCTTGTTTCCAAATCAGTAGAAGCAGCCACCTTTTTGTCAGGAGGCTGTATTTTAAGATGCAGAGAAATCGATCTGCATAAAGCTGTGGTTTTTATAGTTTGTAATGGGATAGTGAGGCCCAAGTCCTATTTGTATGACAAGAAAAAATATCACATTCTCGCAATTAGGATGAGCCAAATATTTTCTGTTCCTAAGAGGACTGCATTGGTATATTTATGGCATGCATCAAGAAAAACGTTTTTCTTTGTAAAATAAAACCATCAATTTTGTCTGCTAATAGCAAATGAATTACTAAAGCCCTATGTACGTCAAGGTGCTCTTCTGAGTCCTGTGGGGCTGTACTGAGTGCAGACTGGTCTGGTACCATGAGGAATAAACCCTTTATGCTTTTTAATGGGATATTAAAAAGGGATTTCAAAAGAGAGGGGGGGGAAGGGCAGAAACAGTGACAAATGACACTCTCCCTGCAGAAATTCATCTCAGTTACCTCTTGAGATTTTCCACGTGCTCCAAAGCAATAAATAAAGTCTTCTTTCCTCTTCCTGGTATTAATATGAATTTAAACCCTTAAAGTTGTTGCCTTCCACTTGCTTCTTTTTAAGCTTGACATATACAGGTGTGGATGAAACAACATCTGCTCTATTTTCCAGCGACAAAAATCCCCATGACTCCTGACTTAGTGAAAATGAATATAGAAAAAATATAGGAAATATGGCATTTATTGTACATATTACTGTTTAAAGGATTTGGATTTTGAAATGCATGTTTTGGTCCTCTACTGAAAGAAGTTAATACTTTTTGTACGCCAAAAATACACATAACTAATAATACATCATGTCAGATGAAGTATAAAAGAGATCTGTAAAACACATTGGAGAAAAATAGGCAATTTTTAGATGATAAAGTTGTCTGCTTTTCTTAATGCTGTAATATTAAATATATATTTTAAAAACATTTTATCGTTTACATTGTAATTTGTTTTCATTTTCCATTTTACAGAATTTTGTTCCATTGTGATGGAGCAGAAGTTAATGTGAAGAATAGACCATCTTCCTTCTCATAGACCTTGTTGAAAGTGTACAGACATTTGAAAAATGTACTTTGCTCTATCTCAGGAAGTCTGTACTTGTTATCTTGACACAATATTCACTTTTACTAAAGTAAGTGCTAACAGAGTGTCACTGCATAGATGGCTAATTTATCATTTTGATAAATGATATTTATTTTTAATTTATCATCTAAATCAAGACAATGGCTATTCTCATGCTAAAGCACCAAATTGTTACTTTGTCTTGCTAGAAACTAGTGTGGTATCTAGCAAGGTGTGTCAAACCAATACCAACAGTTATTTTAACTAAGCCTAATTCTTGTTAGGAGCACATTCCTATGGAATTTCTTTTTTGCTCTTGGTATCATTTTTAAACCTCACAGGTCATGAAGAATTGACAAAAGAATACCACTGTCCTGGCTTTGTTAATTAAAAAAAAAGTAGGGGAAATGTGACTGGATTATACCAACGTACACAAAAAGGTAATCAAAGTGCAATTAGAAATACCATAGGCTTCTTCCAAAACGCATATTTTTACAAAAAGCAAGCTTTTAAACATGAGTTGGGTTTATTTCTTCAGCTTAGCTGAACTGCATTTTTACAGGCAGATCATTTTAAAGAGGGGTTTATCATTGCTGTTACACGGCATCCATTACACCTAAGGTAACAATAAACAAATGGTGTTGAGGGTTAATATTGCTTACTGTTGTCAACATTTTGCAAACAGGTCTCTGTTTAAAATGTCCTGTACTATTTGTTATAATTATCAACTTTACCTACTGTATCAAGTGAACATTCCTCTTTCTGGTCACATCACATTAGTTTAAAAAGTCATGTTGACATTTAAATACTTACATGGCCTTTTTCCAATGACAATTCCTGCATCAAATCCTGTAACATACACACGAAGTTCTTGTCACAAGTTCACTACTATAATAATGTTGTTGTTATTATTATTATTGTCACTGTCAGTGTTGCTAACAAAAATGTCAGTACCTATATGAACTTATTCTTTATATTGGCATCAGTTCAAATCAACCATTCATGGTCATGATCCTCTTTCAGATGATGAAAAAGCAAAGCTCTCATTACACATCCCAGCAAGTTTTTTTCATTTTATCTTCGAATTAAGGACCTGTGTTTCAACAGCCACAAGTCATTTGGAGACTGTGACACCTTCTTATCAACCTTTTTGACTTCTTCCTCACTTGTAATTTCTGTGCCAGAAAAAGATGTAGGCCACCTTTCTGAGTGTTTGGGAGCAACAGGTGGGAGAGACACCTTGACAGTTCTAAACATAAACAAAATAATTACCAGCTGATTGCCACCAACCTCACCTGCCTGAAACTAATGTTGGCATCCATTTTCCTGTGCCTCACGCAGTCCCTACAGACATATATTGACCTGCACACTTACAGACATTTGTATCTATACTTATACATACAAATGTATGTTTATGGACTTGAGAGGGCACATGTTCCTTTACTTGTTCCTTAGCTTCAGAATGCCCTCAGTAGCCACATCCCACCCATGAATAACTTTTCTGGGTTTAGAACTCATGCAGCAGCAAGCTAAGGGCAGAGGGAAACAAGACACATCTGAATCTAAATGCAATTAGGCAAATTTCAGAATTCCTGTAGGTCACATTTACCAAGGAGCACAGGTGTGATTAGGTTTAATCAAAAGCTTGCTTTGTTAGACCTATCTCTTTTTTTTCTTTCTTTCTTTTTTTTATCTGTAATTAACTGCAATGGGGGTGCAGGCTTTGATGAGGGTCTGAGTGATTTATATGCCATTTCCATACACATCCTTTGCATTTTAATTTAATTCAGTTTGAGAAGAGGCACCTGGACATCTCCAGTCTGTGCCCTCTGGCAGCCCCATTCCCAGGGTAAGCACACAGCAGACATTAAGCACAGAAGAGATCTGAAGCATTCCTGAACAGCCAAGAAAGATATGAGAGAAAGGCTGCTCAACAAAAACCTGCTGGGCATATAAAACTTCACTAAATAATAGGATTATTGTGTAGAAACACCCCACTTCTATCTCTCAGGCTCACAGTAGCTACAAAAAGAAATGGCAATAGTGAGTGCAATGTTAGAGTTGCAGCCAGAGTGAAAGAATAACGAATAAGCATGGTGTTAAACTTAAATCAGACTCCCAGCTGGAGTTTTGCTGTAGTCTGCCAAGCACAACAGGGAAGAAGGCAACAAGGACACCAGTCTGGAGATCAGAGAGGAGGTGTCTGTAAAGAACAAAGGATATCCAAATAGTATTGTTGGCTGCAGACACTGCACTGATAAGTCAGGCAGCATTTGGAAAGAGGAAACTCACAGGAGGAGAAAAGAAAGAAAATGAAGGTGGCAGAGGGATAGAAGAGAACAAAATGGTACAAATGAAAGATAATGAGAAAAAAGCAGAGTTGTAGTGTCCTTCAGCATTTAGTGATGAGAAATCAGTGACACATAACTATTGATCAATGAGCAAAAAGAAGTACAGAAAAGAGAGAGAATGCTGCTGGAAGGGTCAAATGTCTTAAGAGAGGGGATTAAGGTAACCAAGACCTACTTTAGTTTTGCAGACCCTTGGGACAAATGCCACTAATGAAATGCCACACTCACTGTGGCATGACCCACATCTATGTCCAACCAAGTGGTCATGGACTACTTTATGAACCAGGTCAGAGAGTTGATGGGAAAAGCAGAGAGAGGCAGGAAACTTCTTCCCTCATGATATTTCTTAGAGGAAAGTATAAGGAGATGTTGCCTCTTGTGCCATCTCATCTTGACTCAGACTGACTTGCTGAGGGGAAAGCAAGACAGGTTCTGAATAAAAATATCCCTACAAGAATAATGATCAGGGAGTTGATACTAAGGACAGGGGCTCTAAGCCCCACATAGCACAGTGAGAAGTGAAAAACAGAGTTTCTTTAGAAGAGTTGGCATAGAGGAAGACTGTAGACATAGATTTTCTCCCAGAACAGTTTTCTTGAGCTAATAGTATGTTTAGATCCACTTCCACCAGGGAAATCCCCACATTTTTTCACAAGCCCTTCACAATTACTTGTTATTTTCTGTTCTCCTAGGCTTCTAACACTTAGACATATTTAATTTATTAGCAAAATTAATTTAAATTGCTTCAAAGTAATGAGCAAAGACACACTCCCTTATCTTTATTTAGCTCATTACTGGATAAATCACTGCTGCAGGCATCAGCTTGTAAGTGATGAAGAGAACATGGGTATGCCATGTCCTTTCATCCTAACCAGTTTAGCCCAGTAGGGCAAACTTCATGCTCTATACCCACCCAAGAACACTGTTTCCCACGTGGATAAGTTTCTCCCAAAGAAAAGGAACCACCTTGGAAAAGCTATATTTCTTTGGAGAGTGGTAAGCAAAGTTAAATATCTGTGCAGAGAACTGTCAACATAGAGATGTCCTCAGAAGGGTTTTTCCAGGTTAAGTTCCCTACAGAGCCATTCAAAGACACCAGCCTAGGGAGCAGTCAGTCACATGCATCCAAAGTGATTCTGTGGACTTCACAGGTCAGCATGTCTTCAGCCTTATTTGGATGGAGCTGGCACATCATAAATCAGGAGCCAAATCACTGGGATGTTTGCTCTCTGAGAGCTTTCCCAAGCCTTTTCCTATAATAAAGCACTCCACGGGCTGATTTGCTCAGATGCAGAATGACACAGGTTTCCAGAATTTCAATAAAACTGAAATTCTCTGGGGTCTTGGCCTATGATAAAAGCTCCCCAGTAAGGTACTGAGTAAGCGTATTTTCCTAAGCACTCTGGGTATTGCTCCCTCATCCTGACTCATAAATTATTGATGCCTACCTTTTTTTCCTGGTGTCTTCTTCAGTGGAGTCTTCAGATCCGTGATGTCAAGTAACCCACAACTGGCTGTCCCTGACTTTGATACAGACATGAGAACTTCCCTGTTTGCTCTTCAAAGGCACCATGCCAACAAAGGACACTGAGGAGGGGCTTGTTTCTCTTTTACACTTCCCAAAAATACCAGCGAGGTATTGCCTTTACAGCCTGTGATTATAAGCAGAAAAGGAGAAGCATTCAAGTTGAAATTGAAAGCATGCAATCTGCCAGTTTTTCAATTTTCATCTTTCTGGAAATTACTAGACATATATATAGTTCACAATGTGAAAAGTTGTGTTAAAAATATTACATGCTATAATATTTTAAAAAAAATTCCATCTGCTCTGTCAGCTGGGTCCACTTCATATAAGATAGGCTCTTTTGTTTTTTGGTTGCTGACTTCAGGATCAGCTATCACAGATGCTCCATTTTCATGTTCTGTGGTGTCTTCTTTGTGCATGTTAGTCTTGGAGGAAGGATGAAAAAGAAAAGTAAAAAAAGCTAGAGGCTTTCAGCATCATTTGATGGAAATGAAACTATTGTGAAGGTTCAGCAGTTCAGTAAATTGTCACTGCAGCATCTGTGCCTTCAAGTCACATTAAAAAACTGCTGCTCTTTATGTCATCCAGGTCCATAAACCACACAAATTACACCCTGCTATTTAGTATCAAGACCTGGAACAACTTTATGCCACCACCAAGTAGACAAAATAGATCAAGTCACTGCAGAAGATAAGCTCAAAAACAAAAATATAATTAGACTAGCCTCTGTCAATCCATAAACAGCTTGTCCTCATCTTTAGAACCTCTGTTTCCAAGAGGATACTGACAACCAACCAAAACTTGTCTTTTGAGATGAAAGAGTCTACTTTGAATTGTTTCAGTGTGTGCTGCAACATTAATAAATCACAACACTATGTGACATGTCAGCTATACCACTGAGAAAAACTCAGACTGTTTGTCCTATCCTTGCTCTGCCTCTCATTGTAACCTTGTGGACCTCTGGCAGACAGACCTACACACATGAGGGACTTTGCCAAGAGAAACAAAACACCATTGCTGCTTGGAGAATGATGGCTTCCCTTTCCAGTTTGAAAAATTCTGATGGAAAATGTGCTGTCACCTCCCCTGTGTAGATAACATCTTCTACAAGAGCATTGGGAAAAATGCAATCATTTTATCTGCTTGCACCCCAGAACTTTGATCAGCACATCTCATTCTGAAAGATGTCAGTCTCCCAATTCAAAGGGAGTTAAAAGACTCAGTTTTGAGTCTTGCAATGTCTGACAATAGAGCCAGCTTGTTACATCAGGATACAGCTTTTAATCTGAACAAAATCAAGGTCTTGGGGTTATTGAGTACCTCAAAGAATATTGCCTGTGCTCCTGAAGAGTTACAGATGATAAAAATATCTAGAAGTACAGCTAAGATGTCATTACCTGTAAGCCAGTTTCATAAGCTTGACTAATTCATTCAGGATTATTTATCTTGGGACATGTCAATCCTATAGCTATGATAATAAAAATCACAATGTACACTTGAAAAAATATTAGAATCATAGCTGTTTCCTTTAGTTATGCCCAAGAAGTTGCAAGCTGAAGTAAAGATATCACTCTAAAATTGCCACTAATCCCATATAAACATAAGCATTTCTTTCCCTCTAGTCACTAAAAACCATATAGCAAATCTTTCTATGTATATTCCAAACTTTTTCCTAGACTAACCCACTAAACTATTATCATCTCTAATCTTTAGGGCATTTTATTCTTGGTTCTTGGATATTTCTCCAAAAGGGTCAGGTTTGCTAGTTTTTAGAGGGTATTAGCTTTCCTTTCACCATGGCTGTGTTGCATACATTTGGTCTGCACATGCCTGAGTCATCCAAGTGGCCCAGGCAGGGCAGGTGATATCATTCTTAAGGGAGTAACATCAAATCCACATAAAGCAGGGAAGCATCAAACAACTGATTTGACTGACTGCACTGTTGGCTTTGGCATTCTACCTCTGGCATCTTTCTCTGAAAAACAGCTGAACTCTACTTTGGTCTTTCTGAATACTTGACTAGATCTATGTAATTCGAGCTTTATTACCAGTGTGACATGTAACACCAACTTTACAACGGCCATGTAATTCACTCTGCAAAATAGCAAATTATCAAAAGTCATGAGTACAGGCCGTATCTTGCATTGTCCTACCTTAGTGTTTAGTTAGATCACGTTTCCCACTAGCTTACAGGTTGTACTCAGAGTACTAATTGAGAGACAAAGGTCATCACCACTTTTAAGAACTTTCCTCTAGTCAGACAATGAGAGGGGGCTTTAATGGCATTGTACAGAGTGTCTACCACACTGTACTGTGAAATCACTAGTCCATCAAAAGCCAGACTCAGTTAAAGATGTCAACTCTTAGCTACCCGTTGCAAATGTTTAGGAAGATGGGAGCTTGCACATCTTATCAAAGGTACAAGATGAAAAAAAAAAAAAAAATTGCACTGCAAAGAAAACTGAGTGTGCCAGGATTCCATCCTCCTCGTGATATCATCTCCCAGTTTGGCGGGTTTATAATTCAATACTAGAGATATTTGAAATTTTTGCAAATATTCTTCTGCCTATGCATACTTGTTCTGGAAATGTATTTGTGAATTTTTTAATCCTCTTGTCATAAGATTTGGTAAGTCTCAGGGAAAACAAAGGTTCCTTTCTGCATAAAGGTGTGCAAGCCCAACTGACCATGACAACCAACGGTATTTTATCAGTTCCCCATGCTGCCCAGGTAATTTTTTAATCTACTGCCTCTCCTTCTCCACTTGGGTCAAAAATTCTTTTGGGCAAAGACCATTTTTATATCTGCACTTCAAACACCTAGTAGAATAGCATCTTGGTCCATGATTTAGTTCCTAGTGCAAATAATAATCTGTCTTTTAGATCTTAGATGAAAGAGGTTTTCAATCTCTGTAAAGAACAAATTAATTATTGTTATTTCTTAAGGCACAGAAGCATAACCAAACAGAAAAAAAATCCCAGAAATACAAAGGCTGATAAGGCTTTTGCAGAAACCTAGAAATATTAAAGGAGAAATAGATACCTCCTCATATTACCTGAAATCAAAGGGAACTCAGGACAAATGACCAAACAGTGATGTTTTGTTAAGCTGGAGTCACGAAAGCAGTTAAAAGTAACTGGAAAAGGCCTTATTATCTAAAGTTAGTAACAATGCTTTTCAAAAGAACAAAGAATTTCAAAAGAATCAAAACAACATTAAGGTGGGCAGAATTTTTACATAGAAGGATGGTATTATTTTTAAGCCATCTGTCAAATCAAACTCAGATATTTCCAAATGTGTTGCAGGGCATAGAAATATCATCAGATGCTTTATACTAGCTTGATGTAAGACCAACTGGGTTAGTTCATTGTCTCCAATAGTCACTGTCTCTGTTATCTTGAAAATCTAAATGAAACAGTAAAATTCTAAAGTAAAGGTAAAGCAGTGAGAAAAGCAGTACATTTTCTGTTTTCTGATAACACCATCATGTTCTTTGATTTTACTTTGGACAATAAAGTGATTCTAAGTCTCCAAAGCACCCTGGTAAGTTATTTTTTTTGATCCACAAAACTTAATCACAGTTTTCTGTAGCACATATTGTGTGTTCCTCTGAATCTTGGAACTATTTACATTGCTTTAAAATCAAATAAATTTCTCAACATCTGAGCATCAAACTGCAGTCTGCCTCTTGCTGATAGGAAAAGAAACTACCAAAAAACCAACCAAATAAACCCCCCACACCTACACATTAAAAAGTGGCAGGTCTTGCTAGAGTTGATGATAACTCCCTTTGCCTGGGTGCACTCAGATCCAGACAAAGGCACATTGGTGACCAGTGGCATAGAAATGAATTGTCAAAGGTAAGACACCTCTGCTGGTTCTCTGGGAGGAGTTACAGGCTGGAGAAGGTGGCCTTTTCCAGCAGGACAAGCTGAAAGCTGTGGCTCCCTAGCCCTCCTTAGCACCTCTGACTGCCCCCATCCTTTCCCTGCCCAGGAGGCCAAGAGACACAGTCAGGTGAGCACGGGGGGACGCCTGGAAGGGGACTGGAGGAGCGGCCGGTCACCACATGAGGCGGAGGACATACTCTGCTGCCTGTCAGGTCTCAGGGGGAGGTGGAAGCCCTGTATTTAAGGGGAAAATAGGAGAAGGAAGAAAGAAACATCAGGCTCCTGCCCTCATCTCTGCTCTCCAAAACTACTGTTCTTTTTCCAAGCCTCTCAAAAGCTCTGCTGCTCTCTCCAGCCTAAATCATCCATACACATGTTTCATATACTCAGAATTATCTAAACCAAATATATTTCCTCTTTTCTCCTCCCAGTACCCACCTGAAAGCCTCTTTGCAAACAGTGAGCTTTCCAAAGAGAGCTGAATATCCCTTACCAACTCAGTATATTCTGATTTGGAATTTACTCTGTGATTTGACTTCATAATTTTCTGTTGAGCATGACTCCTTCTTAATCCTCTGCTCTGCCTTCTGTGTCTCTTTTCTTCTCCTTTGTCATCGGAGGCATAACATTTTTTCCACAGCATGACTCTATATTTGAAGCCAAAATTTGTTTTTGTTTTTTGTCTGTTTGTTTGTTTGTTTGTTTTCCCTCCAAGCACTTTGTTCTAAACTAGATGTTTGTTCAAATACAAAGCTTCATGCAATCATAGATCTTAAACTTCTTGTCCCATTATGTATTTTTCCCTCCCCAGTGCGCTGTCAAGGAGATCCACTTCTTTTCTCTTTTGAGCTGTATGAAACCTCAAGCTCAGCATTGCTGCCAGCAGTCCTGCTCTTTGCCTCCTGTGGCATTCCACTGCTGCCATGGCCAAGAGCAGAAGCACTACAAGATGAAATCCAAGTCCACGGGGCTGATAGCACTTTCTGAAGCTGCAGATGAACTCAAGGAGCAAGAGGGTAGGTTTAGAAGCCTTATCCTTCCCAAATGAACCCAAGGAAACTTAAGGAAGTGGCCTCTTTCACCCTAGAATTGTTATTCAGACTCAAGTTTCTCCTGGGGGAACGTAGCAAACCAAAGCTGAGCTCATGTTTGTCATCTGATGATTTCATCAGGGTTTTTACTATAAAACTTTTCCTCTGGGTCAGGGCAGAAGAAGCTGCTTAGGTGTCAGTATCAAGAGAATGATCTGCTGTGGCTTGACAAGATGCAGTCTCTCCCGTTGTTGAAAGTTTTCTAAATGTATGCCTAAAATAAGGATGAAATCCCTACCAAAATATTCACAGCCCCAAAATGCACACTACTGTGGCTCCAGCTGGGCGTAAGGACACAAGTAGAACTGTTTGCTCTTGCTTTGTCATTCCTGGATTGGAATACAGAAAAATATTAAGTTTGTCCAAGAAAGAGTGGGTGTTAAGTCTTCCATTTTCACAGATCATTTTAGACTTGAAACAGTAACCAAAAAAGAAAAGCTTGAACATTTGGGTTGATTCAACAGAGAATAAATTAAATATATTTTTTATAAAAAAGTCTGTGTGGCAGGGAAATATTTATTCATTTGGAAAAAGGAATTAACAGAGAAATAAAAAGCAGAAAGGAAAGGAAATCCAATAAAAACTTAGATCTGTGACTATCTGTAAGCACATTATGGTGCTCATTGGAATATTGAGCCCATAAGATGTTTTTCATCTTTAAGGGAAAGTAATGTTATGTGTGCATGCATATATATATATATATATATATATTAAAAAAATGGTGTATATATACATAATGTGCTTGAAACAGGATTTTCAGAGATATTATTTATGGATTTTTTTACTCAGATGGAAGAAAGTATCTTAGTTCTTTTTGCAGCTTTAGTGCTCACTTTTCCATCCTAAAAGTGGTCCCCTAAAACATTAAAAGCAAAAGCTATTGCCTCCATGTGACTCTTAAAAACAGAATAGCAATATGAGTGGCTGGAAAAAAAATTCAAAGTAAATAGGACAGATTTGTCAGGAACAAACAGAAATGAGGAAAAAAGCACCCTCAACTGTTTGCATGAGATGGGGTTTTTTTTCAGGACTGGAATTTTAAGCTCATGCTCCACTATTGGCAAAAAGAATATCTGTACCCAAAAACCATGCCTGGGTTTCTGAGTGAAACTTGCCTGAAGCTGCTCTCTGACACTGAGACCAAATGCCTTGGAACAGCCAGTGTCCATATTATTAAACTCTCTTACTCTGTAAAATAGAGTGGCTGCATCTACATCACACTTGGGAGCAGTCCCTGGTGTAAGCCAGCTCCTTGGACAGTGCCTGAGAATCATTTGGGAGAGCACTACTTGGCCAAAAGCAAGCCAAAGGGCATTTCAATAATTTAACAATATAAATAATCGAGTCCAGTAATGCGCCCTGGCACTGCTTAATTTATTAGAGCAGGCACAGCTGACATGGCCAGCTGCTGATCCCTTAATAGCCCAGAGAAAGCACAGATGGCCTTGGACTGCTGTGCTCTTGAGGCAGGGGTGCAGGAGTGTGCCATAGCATATGGGCACACCAGGGGCCAGGGGAAACCCGCTGGATGCAGCCCCAGCCAGGGCTCATGCTGGTAGCAAAGCTGCCGCCTTCCAGCACTACTGTTCCCCTCCCCTGTGGGCCCTGCAGGAAAACAAACCACCTACACTTGGTCCCAAGTTGATGGAGGGCTGGAAGGTGCTGCTGTAGCCTGCTGGAGCACTGGAGGAGGGACCAGGGATGGCGTGGTCCCCTACAAGCAGCAGCCGGGGCCTGTGCCCAGGGGTCAGAGGCAAACCTGTCCATGCATGTAGATCGAGCACCTCCATGCCTTGCTGAGCTGCTGGGGCTTACTCCAGCATAAACAAGAGCTTTGGTATCTGGCTTTGGATGTATAAAAAGGTATAAACCCTTTTCAGCTGAGCACAGCTCAGCTCAAGCCTGGGACGTGTGCCCTTTGCTAGGGTGCAGTGCACAGCCACCCCAAGGGAACAGCTGGCCCCAGGCAGGCAGTGGGATCCAAGGAAGCTTGAACACCAAGGGACCACTTTTGCAGGTGGCAGAGGCTTGTCAAGGAGCAGGGAGAGAGCTGCTGGGACCTTTCTTTGTGTGCTGCAGAAGAAAAAAAAAAACCAGAAGCAGGCTTACAGGAGGGACTACATTGTTTACTGCAATATACATTTCTTACTGTAGTTCTCAAAACAGGTGGCTTATTTTCCTCCTGAGTAGCAGTACAAGTATCTGTGCACTTTTCAAAAATTATCTACTTTTTAACAGAATAGTTTTGTTACTGGACTACTGTGATCATTAATTTTTAATGAATGTCTGGAAAGACAGCAATTACTTTTTGTAGGTCACTGAATAAAACCCAACTTTTTCTTCAAGAGTCTTCTTTTAAGAATTGTAATGAACTAAACCACAAACATTTAAATTACATAAAAAATTTTAAAAAATACACAAGGTAGCCATGCATAGACAAGTTCCTAGTGTAAGATTCAAATGCAATTCTCTTGTGTCTGTCCCTCTGTTTCTGTCTAGAAGGAAATAGACAGTCCTGAGGAATTCACCAGCCATTCCTCATTTGCCTGACAACACTCTCACTGTTAAGCCTCCACAGATGAGGCACATGCCATAGGCCTCAACTCTTTGTCAACCATCCACTTCAGAATGGGATTCCAAGCTCCTGGTCACACCTGAGGGCTGACCCTCATCACTCACCACTGACCCCAGCCTCACATCCATCACACCCTGGACAGTTTGACTCAAACCTCCTGCTAGAAAAGTTTTCACTCCAGCAATCTCCACTACCAACCATCATCTGAGATAGGCAGCATGGATGCCATGCTAAGTACATGTCTACAGCAGCTTGTCTCAGAGATAGTCTTTACCTTGCTCCAATGAATGGTGGGGAAAAACCTTTGTGTAAGCCTTTTCCTCATTCTCATTCATTGGCATTTACAAGTTACAGCTGTTTAGGTTACAGCTTACCTTTCAGAGTTTGCCATACCTTCACAGAAGGATTGAAAGGTTTGAGTGTGGAGGTTTTGATGCAAACTTGCTGCCATGGCATGTGGGATGGGGCCTGAAGATTCACCTGGATCCAGGATGTAAGAGGTGTTTCTGAAATCAGTAATACAGTCATGATCTTAGATAATCTGTCTGCAAAATGTGGAGCTTGTCTCAGGCCACTGACATCTGTGGACAGAGTGGCTTGTCTTGGCTGAAATAACTAGAAAATTGAACAATCCAGTGACACTTAGTGAATCTGAATTAGAGCAACTATTACTCCAAGCGTGTTGGACCTAGGCTGTGTTTAAGCCAGTGGAAGTAATAAAGGTATTGTGGATGTAGGTGTCTGTGTCCTGAGAACTTTGTGTGGAGCCCCCACAGCAAAAAACTTCGGGGTGATTTCACCTCCCCGATGTCCTGACCATTGGAACAGGTAAGTCATTTGAAAAAAAGCAAAAGTCCAAACATCCAAGCGCTCAAGCCATTCCCTGGAGTTCCAGGATGACGTCCTGGGCCAGATCCTGAGGATTTGTTAGCAGGGACACCTGCATTCACTTCAGACAAAAGTGCTGCTTTCACCTAAGCAATTAGTTTTGAGTCTGGGACTGTGTTCCTGAGTGTGCACCTGGAAGTTTCTGTCATTACATGGGACCATACTATCCTTTTAACCAAGATAATTTATCACCCCAGCAGAAACATGTTACTGCAATTCCTGAAAATCTCAGACAATTAAAAATCCTGCTGACATCACCTTTAGCAGCAAGAATGAGAGGGTGAAATTTTTATATGAATAATCATGACAATTTATTGTGAAAATTTGAATCTTGATGCACAATGCCACTGAAAAATCAAAAGTAGTGAATTTTTGATAGTTAATTTTACAATATTTATAGTGTAAAAAGAGGACACAATTATTTAGATTGGTCCAATCCCTCTCAGTCACACAAGAGCACAGTTTTCCTTAAAATAGGCTGTATTCCTAGGAATCTAAATAAACACAGGCCCATAAACATGTTATTGCATTTGCTGAAAAAGGAACAGAAGAAGCAGTCTAATCTGATCATATTATCAACACAGAGTAAGTGTCTCATAAACTGTGAAACAGGAAAAGGTAAACTCCATTAATTTCCTCTCTGCTAACCCAGTTTGCTTTTAGCAACTGTAGAAAATAAAATTATGAAAGAATAACAATTTTTTTATATTGGTAACATAAACAGTCTCTTGCTCCAAATGAATGTGAAAAGCACAGCCACTGTTTTTTCCTCTCTACAGAAACAAACAATTCTGCTCCTCTCTATGCAGAATTAAAGATCCCAGTGGCCCTAGTAACTGGAATACTGAAAGTCTTAGGCAGACCATATAAAGATCTGAGAGAGTCTCAAAAGCCCTGATCAAACAGTTTAAACGGGAAGCATTCTTCTTCACTCCGTGACTACCATTTTCTTGTTGCTGAGGAAAAAGGCAAGCCTTCTAACTCCCAATGTGATATCTTTGTACATTAAGCAGTTATAATAAAGGCTAAATTCAAAACGAAATCGCTTGAGTAGAAATTCAGGACATAATTTACTATAATATTAGGCCCCTGGCTCCTATTCTCTTCAGTTCATAAATGCAGATTGGCTAGAGGGACTGCAAAACACAAAGCAGTAACATAAAATAAACTATTAAAGCAAAGGACACCATGTTCCTTTGATTCTCACACACACCCACACACACATGCCCACACATACACAAAGGCTTCTCAGGAGTAAGAATTCTGAAACACAAGAAGTCCAATGTACAACAAGGCTGTAAAATAGACTTATTACTTTTTTTTATGTACATGTCTCATGCCATTAAGCAGCTTTTTCTGAAAAAAAAAAAAAAAAGAAAAAAAAAAAGAAAAAAAAAAAAGCCATGACATCTCCATGCCTTTTTTTTTTCTTTTTGTTTTTTCTTTCTTTTTTTTTTTTTTTTTTTTTTTTTTTCCCTGCTGGAGACATAATTTCTTTTGCAGTAGAAGTCATTCCAAGTTTTCTGCCATACACTGAGTGACAAACTGGACAAGTAATTTTGTGTTTCCACAACATCAAATTAGAAAGGCAGCAGAACAGTAGAGTAACCACAGGACAAACCTTTTAATTGTTGCATAGAAAGCAAACAATATAATATCCAGCTATTGATTCCACAGTGAAGTCTATTTCACCTCAAACTCTCTGGCAACAGCTCATGTCTACATTGCTTTTGAAGGAATTGCTAAGGTCTAGAAAGTTAAGTAAGAAAGTTATTAATGTTTAATTTTACAGAGAACCATTAAAAAATTAGACAAATTTTCCATTTGGAAATTTCTTGATTATATCAGAGGCCTGATTTTTTCTTTAGAGTTTTTCAGCCTTAACCAGCTCTCCCTTCAGTCATACAAATTCAGTTGTGAGTCCCATTCACCAAACCCTCAGCTCAAGGTGGTAAAGTTTTTCCTGGATAGCCCTTACTTTCTCATAGCACGGTTACACAATTACAGTAACATATCACAGTTACAGTCTAAGCATGATCCTGTAAGTGGGGAATCATCTGCACCATCAGAAAAACGGCTTCCACCAGTACCATTATTGTTTTGATTTTTTATTCTTTTAAGTAAAAACGTAGCTGTCCAGAAGCTACAGTGAGTATGTTCTCACTTTCTTCTTTAACATGTTTTTGGACAATTTTCCTGCCAACCCACCTCTGCAAACATGTGTCTATCTTACCTGCAAAGAGAGAGGGCAGATAATCCCAGCTACACCATATACACAAGAATAAAGACATGGTTGTCCATGGAAAGCAAAACAAAGCTTTTGGGACATTTCTGAATAGGAGAGAAAGGACTGCAGTTTTTGTACTCAAAGGCAGGGGGAAAAAAGGTAAAAATGTCTGGAGCTGTCACCTCCATAGTGAATGCGACTGTGCAGAACTGGATCCAGTGCTGAGCTCGGATTGCAGCACTCCCCACATGCCATAGCAGATGCCTTGCAGCACTGAGAGGAAGAGCTGAGGAAGGTCAGCTAACACCAGTTTTATTCAAAAGCATGTGATGATGATTCTCCAGTGTTTGGCTAAAATTGAGTCAGCCTGCTGAAGAAACAAAAAGGAGTTAAAGTAGCTTTATTATTGTGTAGTCCAGTTTAATTTCTCTACTTGTCCTTTCCTCTTTCCCAGAAGTGTCAAGCATATACTGTAGATGGAAATACGAGAGATCTTTTTGAAGAAGACTGTTTATTTTCACAGTGTGCATTGACAGTCATAAGATACAAAACAGAAAACAAAAGGTTAACATAGAAAGCATGCACATAAACCATTTTCAAGCATATGGTTTTACAGGACAGGCAGAGAAGTTTTTACAGAATAAATCAAAGCAATGAAAATGGAAAAAGGAACATGCTGAAACCCATGCTTCAGTACTTAGATAAAATACATACAAATTTGAAAGCAAGTTTTGCAAGCATTCACTAACTGTTTTTTCAGATTCCATGACTTTTCATAAATAAAATGAGAAATATGTAAAGTAAACATCCAGATGTAGCATGTCAGTTTTCCCGTCTCCAAATCCAAGCCCAAAACAAATTACTTCCCTTCTGTGCTTGGACTCAGAATTAGAAATAAGTAGAACTGGTTCACTTTTGGCTCAAGGGATTGGCTTTCAATTGGCTTTCTGAGTTAGAGAGCAGTAAGCTTCCTGTTTGTAGAATATAATCTTAAACTTGGCACTTGCTGTCCCTGCAGTCCTCTGGCACAATGGCATCTATTCAGACTGCCTACTTTACTTGCCTAACACGAGTGCTGAACATCTCAAAACTGGATGCCTGTCCACCGCAGGCATCATTAAAAACATAACTCAGAGTACTCAGATTAGGGCTACTTGGCCAGTGGAAAGTGCCAGGCCTGAAAGAAGGCTCCTAAGAATGATTCAAAGCACTAAGAGGATGCCAACCTCCCCCTGGGGCCACAAAGGCCCTAAGAAATGAAGGAACAATCCTGAAAGTTTCCTTGGGACTACTACCGTGTAGCTGAATAGACAACTGGCTAAAGGACAGGAGAAGGTGCACTCCCAGCAGGTGTTTCTCTGGAAGTTTTGCATTGTTTATTGCCTGCATGTGCTCAGAAAGAGGAGCCCTCTCCTGTGGGTGCCACATCACCCATGTTTCTGCTTCCTGTGTGCCCTGGTAGAGTGGAACCTGGCTTGGGATGAACCAGACCTGATGCCTTGCAGCCCCAAACACGGAGTCACTGGAGACCTGAGCCCATAGCGCTCTTTTCCCAGGGGTGTCCTATTTGTTACCTCCTGCTTAGAGGTCGTGTAGCAGAGCCTGTTTTCACACGATCTCACATACCACAGCAGCAGAGCAGATAGATTTCCTTAAGCAATTAGTCGGGTAAGTGAAGTAGACAATTTAGTGCCCCTGCTGCAAACCAGGAGTGATGCATCACTGGCAGCACAATGAAACCTTGTTTTGATACATCCTACAACATATATGTGTCTACAGCTATATATATACACCATAAAATACAAATATATGTGCTATATATTTATACAATATATAAAATATAGAATAAAAATTATGTCATACACGTTACAAACTATTACATTCATTATAAATATTTATGTATTCTATATTAGTAATATATATAAACTCAATTCTTACTCATTCTGAAAAATAATAATTTGAAGTTGCTTTCAGACTTTCTGGACCACATTCTTTAAAGCACCTGACACTTCAAGAAAACCTTGATCCCACGCCCCAGAATGAGATCAATAAATTTAATAATGGGCTTCAATAAAATACAGCATTGCAGTGAAAATTTCATCAAGAGTTGGAACGACATAAAACAATCTGTTAAACTGAACTTCTACTTCCTCTGCTTGCATTTTTAAGCATGAATAAATGTAACATAAATGTAGAACAACCGTAAGTCTTGTGGCATCTGCAATCCCATCTTTCTACTTTTTGATTTAATTTGTTTCATTTTGCGACTTTCATTTGGTTTTCCCAGTATGGCTAATCTTATTCACTGCAATGTTCTGGCATTGTAAATTAAAAATTTGTAAAATGTACAAATAAATTTCATTCATAGTTACAACAAGTCACGCTAAAGCTAAGCTGCTCTGCCAAATAATAGCCTGTAAATATCAAAGTGAATTGCACTCTGTTAGTATAGGCAAATACAGAAAAACTTTACTGGAATCAGTGGATACTGCAAGCTTATATCATCACTAGCAAGTACAGAATATGGACCAACACCTAATATTATTAAGCTTTAGCAGTATTCTTCTCATTTGACAAAGTCATAAACATTTCTCAGGTTGCTGTCAGTATGACAAAAAGAGAAGACTATGGAATTTACAGTCCTTTTCTTCAAAAGTATGCAAAATATGACCTTATATTCTCTGTCCTGATTTAGACCTCTTATAGTCACCCACTGCATTTTTTCTAGAATTCCATATTTCTTCACATTTCCAATGGAATATCATTTCCTTCCCTTGCAAAGTTGGGGGTTCTTTTCAGTAAAAAAAAAAAAAAAAATAGAGAACATCTGTGTCAGTATCAAAGTTGATTTGTAGGATTTTATGGTTTTCAGCCACAGGTTTTGTTCTCTCCTAGGAAGCTACTTGTTTGGCTTCAGCCTAATCCGCAAATACAAAAATTCCCAAATGCCCAGATGTCATAAATGTCTGCTTGTCAAGTACAGACATCCCACAGATCTGGCCATAATCATTTGTGGACTCAATGTCTTATAGGCACCATAAATAAAAGTCACTGTACCAAGGACAAGAACCAGAAGCCCGGAAGAAAAATCAAGATGATACAAAATTTAGCTGTGCACCTGCTTAGTGGCACAAGTTGCTTTGCCCTCAAAAAATAGCATGTCTACTGCAGAGAGAAGGCTATAACTTCTAAAATCATGCCATTCAAATTAGAGAGGTGGTAAATAGAGAAAATGGCATTTGAACATCAACTCATGTAAGATGATTGGCAATTGCTATATATTTCTCCATCATCCATAAGGTATCACACCCTCTTTGTTGCATACTTTGTTCCAAGACATGTACACCTCAGTGTCAGCATCCTGTGTCTACCATGTCTGCTTGCTCACAAGTAACCACCAAGTCTCTCAATTATTCCACCTCACAGCTGTCTTTCCTCATTCAAGCTTTTAATGGGTTCATCACAGAAAAACATTGCCCAGACTAATATTAATCTTCAGTGCCACAGAGGTCTAAAATTTGATTGTTGTGGAAATTCCTCTGGCTTTGCGGTATTTAAATTCACAGCCACAATCCCACGTTAATGTAGAAGTTATTGTGCCTTGAATAGGTTTGTGCCTTCCCAGAACAATGTTAGATTAGAGCTCAACACTTCAGTGTCGCTCAGCTTCTTGTCACACGCGCTTTTTTTTTGCAAAATTAAGTCCAGCTTTATCTAGCACATACTAATGAGTCCAAGCTTTTCCTGTTTACATGTCAGGAGTTTCCTAAGGCTACTGTTACAGGTTGGAAAGTCTACTGTGTATTCTGTTTAAAAGAAAGAATAAAAGAAACAGAGTGGAAAATTAAATCCTTAAGTAAAAAGACAAAACTAAGCAAATTCCCCCAGCCCTCCAAATAATCGCTTCCCTATTCAGGCCTCATATGTTGCCAGCAGACTACACACTGACAAAACCAATTTTGGACTATTTAGACTTGAGCAAAAACTCTGTGAGTTTAGGAAGTCAGCATGAAAATCACGGGCATAATGACAAGCTCCAGCAATAAGAAAATTCAATTAAATCATTACACAGAAACATAAGCACTGATGGAGTTTTCACAGCTTTAATGAGGCCAGTATGGAGTTCATGACCCTCTATGAAAGTGTGTTTAATGATGATGGGCTGGGCCA
The DNA here is from genome assembly GCF_029207755.1 of Chamaea fasciata. Classification (NCBI taxonomy): domain Eukaryota; kingdom Metazoa; phylum Chordata; class Aves; order Passeriformes; family Sylviidae; genus Chamaea; species Chamaea fasciata. Next base: position 98,314,196 of record NW_027094087.1, on the reverse strand, counting down.
CTGAATGCCATTTTTTTTTTAATGTCCTAAAACAGAGCTTATCTCTCACTCTGGATGAGTTCTAATCAGCATTACAAAATGTTAGCCTGAATAAAAGATATATCTCTGCCTTTTTCAGCCTCCACTTTACTAGCAACAGAGAAGAAAGGAAAAATATGAGTTTTTCAGCCTTCTCATATACTGAGAACCAGGCAACTGCTGGTGAATGAAGAGCAGAGTTTTCTTCTATCCATGGGTCATGGCAATATTTTAAGAGATATGGGGAAAATTATTTTCTTACTTCAACAATTGCTAAATAAGTTGTCAAAGTAGAAAGAGAACAGGTGAACTGGGGTTAAGCTGTACAAGAAAAAGAGCCATGTCTATGGGAAAAGAAACAGAGTAGGAAGTTCCTGAGTTTAGAAGTAAAGCAGGACCAAATAAATCCAACATTCAACTGATGAGGCATTTAATAGCAGAGAGCAGAAAATCAGAAAGCCATGCCTATTCTTGTAAATCAAACAGCACCAAGGCACATTTCAGGTTTAACACTGCCAGGCTCCATTCTTTGCCCCATTAAATTGTTAGTGATCTCTAGGAACATTTCAGCTAACACTATCCAAAAGTTTCCAGTTAGGGTTCAAAAGTCAGCAGGGATAATCAGCTGGCACACAGCAGCTTGAGTTAGAGAGGAGGGTGGATGCAGTGCCTCACACCACAGAGCAACAACACCAAGCAGCACCCACAGGCAGTTCCCATTAACTGATGTAGATATAGCTGGAAGCTCCATATCAATTGCTCCAGTCCTAAGAGTTATACCTGGCCTCATTTCTGCTCCTGAAGAAAGACAGCAAGAGGTGCCCCAAGGCACTGTTTGAGAGTGCAAGATACTGGCATTTATTGCAGTGCTGAGTTCTGGGTGTACGGTCAAAGTTTTTACAAGAAATTAAATCAAAACAAGAAAAAAGGTCAGCTGAACATGTCACGAGACTATTTGTGTGGTCATCTTTATTTCAACTGGTTTATTTCAGATCCGCTCTTGAGAACACTAAGTACTTTGGACTCCATACGGAGTCCTCAAGTCAAAATTTTATTAAGATAAAATTGAACTCCCTCTTTAGGGAGTACATAAAATGAAATCCAACACCAAGAAAGAAAGAGAATTACATACTTTTGTACCCATGGGAGAAGTGAAATGCTATTAAAAAAATGCACCATGGGTAAACACAGCTCCTCACATTCTCTCTCAAATTGTGTTTTAGATATATTTTATTAGGGTTACCACCACCCTTACAGTTGTGCAGAGCTGGAGAAAACACTCCTTGGCTTTCAAGAAGTTGTGCTCTGCAGCCTTCAGAGGATCTTTTTTGCTTTTTGAACTCTGAATGTCTCCACCAACTACTCTTCACATGCAGACAGGACCCTTGGTTGAGTGTTTATTGAACAGATATATGTTATGTTGCCGCACAAATTGACATTTCCGAGCTAAATAAGCCTTTTTTTTGGCTCTTTAAAATTCATCATGCAATAGTCAGTGTTTGTAGAAAGGTGCTAAATAAAGAGAAGGAAGAAAAAAAAAAGGGAGAAAAATGCTTCAGGCAAAGTTTTCCATCACCTTCCTGCTGTAATTATCACAACAAAGCATAGCAAAAAATGATTCAGAGCACAATGGTTTACCTAATGTGATAAAGTAATAAAGGTCTGATTCTGATTTTCTGATATTCATCAGTATTAGTAAGAAGAAAGTTTGTTCCTGAGTACTCTACACTCTTCTACACTCTGTGTAAATGACACCACAAAAGAGTGGGGACTGATGCCCTTGGGGATGTAAACCATATTTCTTACCAGACTGATCCAGCCAGTTTTCAAAGTTCCCACTTCCAAGGAAGCACTCAGCTGTGCTGTTTTCATCAGGATCTCGGTTCTCAAACGCCTCCATGCTCCAGGGGACAGCTTGCAGTCGAGGCAGTTTGCTCAGGAGGATGCTGTATATTGTGCTGACCATGGCCTCTACTCCCTCTTTATAGAGCAGAGAGAAACATCTGTGGAATAAGTGTGATTTTCTGAGGAGCTAGAAGTTATAGAAGTTATTGCTAAGAGAAGCAAGGCAAGAACAGAGCAAAAAAGTAGGATAGGTCCAGGAGGGGACATAGGAGAAAAACAAGCCCTGGGTTGCTGCGCTTTTTATAGATGTAGAGGGATTGCCATTTAAATGTTGTTGTTTGCCAAAGTAAATCGAATATTTATTAAGGAATTCGCCTGCTTTGGTGGAAAACTGGAGTTCTTCAGAACCAATGATGTGTTTACCTGGAGCAAATGGAGGTTTTTTGTTTGTTTTTTTTTTTTAATAATCCCACACTGTAAACAAAAGTAAAACCCAGACCCTGACAGAGCATACTCAGAGCAATTTCTCTGCACTGCAACATTTGGAAATAACCCAGGTATTCCAACATTTGATATCTAACATAGCTCAGCTTCCCATTTGCACTTCTAAATAAGCTGCAACCACCGTTTTGGTAATGTCAATAAAAGAGGTTGTGTTGTGCAAAATTCTAATGGGGATGATTTCTGCTTTGTTTTACTGCTCTGCAGCAGATCATCCTGCAAGTTTGCAAGTTTGCTGCAATGCCTGATTGAAACACAAAACGCCCACCAGCATGCTCTTGCCAGGAACTGTAATCATTTAATCAAATTGCTATGGGTTTTTTAATCCACAAAAAGGAATCATGCCATTTTAGTCTGAAATGCCTTTACTAGAAAAAAAACATAAGAAACAAAAACACTCACAAAAACTTTTATGACAGAAATTCCCCATGTTTGTTTGCTTTGAAACAGTCGGACTTTATCAATTCTGCCCCAGTAATAACACAGTTGCAAAAAAACTCTTTAGAAACCAGAAGGCAGAATGCAGAGAAAATCAAACAATATGTGCATCAATGTCTTCTTCATCTGTACCCAGACTGGAAGCTGTTCCTACAGATATTTTGTAAAACTTTTTCCCCCAGCTAGTTAGGTACAGAATCATCTTGGGTTTTTTGTCTGTTTGTCAGAGTCCTTGAATTTGATGTAGGAACACACACTGATGCACTTCTCAGAGACGGCTTAGTTTGAGGGTATTTAAACATTAGCTATAAATCACACAGTTTTCAAGCACTTGAGCAGCAGGTCAAATATAATAAGACTTTGAAAAAAAAAAGGGGGGTTTTACAGCTTTTATTCTTTGATGTCATGATTTATTGCAGTTTCCTGTACAGCTTATTTGTTATGTTTCGGAGCATGATCATGAAAGCTCTGTTGTTCATGGTCAAGGAAACAGCTGCAAACAGATGGAATATTTTATGCCCATTCTTGTTGCAGGGTCATACAATAATTTGAATGTTTGAATGACCATCGGAGCTGAAAATTTCCTCTTGACAGTGTAAGTTGAAAGATACTTTGACCTATAGTAGCCTATATAAGGACTGGACATTTTAGAAAAGTACAAAAAGATAGCAGTGAGACTCCCAGTTTAAAGAAATTAAACCTCTGAAATTCAGTTGTTGTCAATTTGTGTCTCAAAAAAGATGTGATGAAAGCCAGCATACTACTATTTTTGCAGCTATAGCAACTACTTTAAAGAGGTGTCAACTGCATTTCCAAAGTTATGCGGTATTTACATCAGGATCCCCTTCCCCTTTCCTTGTGTTAGCTTGTCTACCTTCCTGCTTCCACCTCCTTTATAAATATAGTTACCTTTATTCAGTCTTATGCTTCTGCCCCTCCAAACTGCTGGTCTCTCTCTGCCCTCTCAAATGTAGCAACTCTTAACTCTTTTTTGACAAACAAATTCTTACAGTTCAAGCCATGCCAACCCTATCCATCCCAACTTGGCATCCCTGTCAGGGCTGCAGTTTTCTGGAGGAGTTCCTGGCACTTTGCCTCACCCAAGTCTTAACATCTTCTCACCTTTTAGCCACCTCCCTCTACAGCTATTCAGATCACTCAAAAAACCTGCTCTTTTCCACAAATCATTGGGGCTTATACTTTTCTGCTTCCATTCCTGGTGTGCCCAACCAGCTGCACCAACATCCCCCAGCAGAAATGAGCCCTTGCCACCCACCACTCTACACCAGTGCTGCCCCTCATGGCCCCACTCACACCGTGGACATTTTAAATAGAAGTGGTATTCACAATTATTTTTAAAGGCTTATCATTTAATATACTTGATATTATTATCTCCTAAGTTCTGTCATCAAAATTCCTGAAGTAGCAGAGGAAATATTAAGAGAAGAAATTTTGGCTGTGCATCAGCACAACCCAGCTAGATTTGTGCTCCTTCTATTTTTCTTGTTTAATGAAGGTTGATGAAATGTGGCCTGGTTGTATACATGTGAAAACTGCATCTCATTAGTTGATAACTCTTATAAATGTGTCTGTTACTTGCATTAATGTGCTAAGGAAAGACTTCTATAATCATTACAAGATAATGAAGACATTGTGATCTCAGTTAAATCTATTTTAGGAAGATATAATGAGCCAAAATTCATCTAAACTAAAAAATTTCAAAGTGATGTGTCTTGAGAGTTTGAAAAATGTAATGTCTTACAAACAATGCCCAGACAATATAACACAATGAATTTTGAATAGTATTTAGATGCCAAGAAAAGACAGAGCATCCTATTTCAAAATGAAAAATATCAAATTACAGATTTCGGTAAGTTCTAGAGCAACGAGAATAGTAATGAGATAAATGAGAGGAAAGGGGTGAAAGGGGAAGAAATTAATCTCTTAAAACTTTATGATACAATGATTTGCATGTAGTTTTTCTGGTTTTAACAGAACCTTTGTCAGAAAAGTTAAAGGAATTCTGTAAAGATTTTACAAAACAAGTACAGCACTTTCTCACCTAGAAAAGCTTGCTGCAATATTCTTCAGGAAGAATGTGCCTACAGGGGAGTCAGAGCAGCACTCTAGAATTCTAGTTTTGGGACTCAGCTTTGGGGCCTCCATTGTGACCACAAGAGATGCTCTAGCAGAAGCACTGCCCCACTTGGAACAACCTTACACAACAAGATGTAAGTTTCCCTTGGCCACTTTCACATCCCACTGTTTCCAGAAACAACGGTCAGGGTCCCTTTGAGAGCAGTAAAAAGTCCTTTGGAAGCAGTAGGACTGCCCACCTCCAGGCTGGATTGAGGGCCAGGGAGAGGTAGCAGCCCTGTGCATTATCACTGCTCCGCACAGTGAGTGTGATCATGATAGTGATCATCACTACCTCATCTTCACTGCAGCTGCACCTATCCTTTGTAATGGCACAAAAGGATGTCAAAGCAGCAGTCTTTCTTCTAGTCAACAAAGTGGTCAGAGGTACCCTTAGGCCACACAGCCCCTGAAATTCATGGACACAAAGATTATGAAAGTATGTAGTGCAGGCTGTGTCCTGTTAACAACCCACAGGGCTGGAACTAGACTAATGCATCAAAAAAGATATATTTCCAAGCAAGCAGTTCCGTGTGGTAGGACAAAATGTTCTGAGGATCATCTGATACTCAAATAACTCAGACCTTGGCATACAGCATCAACAGTTGCCATCTCCTACTGCTGCCCTATAAATATGCTGTCACACTGCTGCCTTTTTCTCCTCTCACACTCACGCAAGTGGACATGCTGCTCCTCTTTGCTCTCTCCTGACCAATCCTCAGGGCTGGCTCACCCATACAACCTCTGAAACAGGGAGAGTAAATGACATCAGCTCAGAGTAACTGCAGCTGGAAGGAAAGGTGTTAGCTTACCTGGGGATTAATGCAGTGCTACAAACATTCTACAGAAACTGTCAAAATTTTAGGTGGTGACAGCATGGCCTCCATACTGTTCAAAGTAAGAACAGGCCCTAGATGTTCTGAAAAAGGATAAAACCTAGAAATATGGTTCCATTCATTCATGAAAATATCTTCTGAAAACCTAACACCATAAAATCAATAGTAATAAAATGAGCCTTGGTAATTCTGTAAAAGGTAAGCTAGCCAGAAAGATTCTGAGAGGATTTTCACTGTTTGTACTCTCATAAATTGTTACTTCCTAGGAATAGTATTTGAAATACAGGAAAAAAAAAAAAGTCTTGAAGAAGGAGTTTTATAATGTCTCCATAAACCTGTAAAATAACCATTCAAGTGCAGAAGGTTTTTTTTTCTTTTTTTTTAAGTGTATCACAGAATGCTAATGCGTAGACTGGAATTATGTTCTCAGGAATAAATCTCTGGAACTACCTCTGGATCTATCTACTTATGTCATATTGCATCCATTACAGCAGCATTTGAACATCTTCCAACTACTTACAGTACAAATAATAATCTCTGTCTCCTTTTCCACAATAGGGCAGTGCTCATATTCATGGTTGGTTTGTGTATCTGGTGTCTGTACAGTGTATATGGCAGTTCAGTGCTGTTTCTGGGTACAACCTACAAGTAGTATAATATGAAATATCAGAAATAAAGCAAGTGGTTTGTTTGGCAAGACTGTGTACATTCAAGCCTGGGAAATTGAACAGGCAAGTATTGCATTTGCTTTTCAAAGCAAGTATTATTTATCACACCAGCATGTCTCTCATTTTGTAGAGGCAGATTATCATCTCTACTGCTGAAGATTTCTTGTCGCACTGGTTCAATCCCATGTGCATCTCCTTTCTTCTAAGATAAACCCTCCATGAAATACTAGCAGTGAGGTTTTGATTTTCACAGTCATTTAATAAAAAGTACTTCATTATTCATTCTACACAACTCTCTCTGGAAATAGCAAGTTCTCTTTCAAGAGGGAGATGCTTCAGCAGTAAATCATAGGATACCAAACAGGGAAGATAAAACTTGTGAAGAACTTTTTAATTAAGGGAATGGATGAACAATTCATAATTAATTATTTGGGAATTAATACCACCTCAATTTATCACCAAACATTTGCAAAGGCAATACATGCCTTGTATGCCTTTTACAGTCTTTACAGTCTTTAGGGTCACTACTGAATGCTGGCCCAATCCAATACAGTATGACAGATGTAGTCAGGTCATTAGTTCTTTGTTGATTGCTCTGCAGAAATTGTATGAAGAATGATGTCAGTAATCATTTAAATGCTCAGTTCTTTGTGGATAAAAGGACCAGGAAATTAAAACTTTGTGCCTATTTATTATTTCAGTGTGACTGGCTGTAAATTGTTATGCAATGCTTCATGGAATCTCTGTAGGTACATTTTGAAAAAAGTTCGATATTATGAATTCCGTGTTTAATTCATGAAGACCACAATTTCACTTCACATACAGAGTTTTCCTTACCTCATCATTGGTTGTTATATGTCTTCATTTTTATTTTGTTCTGAAATTCTCAAGGATGGTGATTTAGGGCTAATAGCTGAGCAGGGATGCCATCTTTCTGCCAGCATGTGTCACATAACCTGTTATGAACACTAGGAAGCTATTCACTGCTAACTTTGTCGCTCATAAAACCACACATGCAGCATTTTAGGAGCATTACCAAGGTCCTTCCTCTACCACGGTCACTATATGCACCATCACAGACATCACTTCTGGCCATGTGGTGGGACTGTGCAGGAGCATCAGGTCTCCTAAGCAACTTCTCACACACATCTCAGACCACAGCAAGGAGATCCTGAGCATGTCAGCTGCAATAAATACATTTCATACACAGTCTCAAGATGGAAGAACCCACTGAATCTTCAGAAGGGAGAATGTTAGGGAAGAGGCTAGCCCCCAGAGCAATTCATCGAGTCCAGTTCAGGCTCTCTCCATTTCCAGGCTAACCTCATAAAAGGAGACAGCATGAAAACCACAGAATGGCTGAACTCTTCCAGTCATTATAATTTTTTCATCCTCTGTTCACATGAACATTTCATGGGTCAAAATGTTCATCAACACCCTGTTCAGCTGCTTTCCTAAACCTGAACTTAAAGAGAGAAGCAGCCAAGCAGGGAATTATTGAGTGGGGATCTGAGCAATCTGAGAAAGCCAATAAAAGTTTTAATTGACACAGAAGATTTTGGTCCAAGTATAGAAACCGAGATGAGTCTGGGAGAGGAGGCAAAGAGATAGCTATATGTCAGAACAGGGACCCTGAAGGAAAAGAGGTATCACTGCTGAAGAAAGAGGATTCTGGGCACTCCAAGCCCAAGGACAATTCCAAAGGAGAAATCTGGAGTATGTGTATATATGGAGACATTCTGGTTCTGATTTCTAGTGCAAGGTAGCAAAGCATTACCATTTTCTCGACCACTTGCCACTTGCACCTCCACACAACCAGAGCTTTGAGAGAGTGAGCAACAGTGTGTGAGGGACACCAAGGGATCATCGTTGTTCCTGGTTAGTTCAGGCTTCTACACATTTAAGACTGGTTTCTGAGAAAGATGCAAAGGTTTCATAGACAATGTTTATCAGAGACCAAGGAAACAATATCAGAATTACTCAAGTGACAGAAAGTTTAAAAGGACAGAGGATCAACAGGAGCCATCCCAGTAGTATGGCATATATCCAGCTTCTTTAAAAGTTCACATTTTTCTACCCTTCAAGGATCCTCAGAACATCTCAGTCAAATGCAACCCAGATAATGAGACCCAGAAGTAGCAATTAATGAATTCTCAAAGGAAAATACATTTGCTTTTAGTGTTGTAAAACCAGCTTCTGTACAAAGACATTTAATTTAGATGTGCCAAAATATTTTGAGAGTTTCCAACACTATTCTATACCGGTATTTGCCATACCTGAGGTACTCATGCAATTTTTATTCAGATTGAAAAGAGAAAGATCAAGTGAAGCCTTCAGGATTTGTGGGAATTTATGACTCGCAAATCAACAGGATCCACATGGTACATGTAGGCCACTCCTTTAGCCTTGCATGCAGCTAGGATCTCCTGGAAAAGCTCTCTTTTCTGATTTGGGAATTTTTAGTGGAGGAAATCTGAGGGATAGATCCATTTGTCTGGAGTTTCTGTACTACTGTAAGTGCAAAGGTGTCTGAGGTTTTGTTGTCTGTGCATAACCCAACTCCAGAGCACTGGCTTAGCCAACTCTAGAACTAGATAGACTGCTAGACATCTGCTGTAGAGCAAATCCTCTATGTCCAAGCTGCCTTGGTGCTCCTATACACAAATAAATCAGCAGTCTCCCCATAAACAGTAGATACAACCTGAGTAGACCTCAATAGCAGATATCTTCCTGCACATTTCCCTTGTGATGTATAAACAAGTACCTCTGACATTACCAAGACTCAGATTTTACCTCTCCTGTCCAGAAGCAGAAATCAGCTTCCCATAGATCACCAATAGTTAGATCCCATGGCTAAGAGCTAAGAATATATTGAAGGCAATGTCAATATGACTCACTTCCCTCAGCCTCACATAGGTTTTTTAAAGAAGTTGTTTCCCTTCTTATGGCTTCATTCCTAGGGAGAGCTTCACTGTGGTGAGTCCTCAGGTACTTCTGCACAAGGACAAACTACAGTGAAAGAGCAGTAGCCAATGTTCCCATGCAAACAACAACCCAGGAGAGCATTCTCACTGAAATAACTCAATGGAGATAATTATACAGAGGAGCTGGGTCCAATTTATGGCTAGAAAAATGAAAAATAACAAACTGATGATGCTCAAAATACTTAACTTTTTTCCATTAGTCATTCTTACTGCAACAAACACGCTATTTTTTCCCCTAATTTTTTTTTTCCCTGTGTTGGCCAAAATACTTGCATCTGGAGCACTGCAGTATCCCTGTCTAAGCCAGTAGAATGGCTTGCCAAATAATGTGTGTCTGTGGAAACATATAAAAACTGGAATGAAAAACAAAATGTTGATGCCGGCCTATAAACAGGAGTCAAGCTTTCAAGGTCAGCGAGAGGTAAGTGGTTTGTTTGTTCTCATGGGGGTAAGTATTAAGCCTCTGAGGCTTAGAAGGGAATTAAGCCCAGGTGTTTCATTTTCTAAGGAAGTGATGTACTCAGCAAGCTATTCAATAATCAGAGGAGGCACATTCATTTCATTGCCATGTAAAAGAAAGAGATATGTGTTGTGTTTTGAGAGAACAGCTGCAGATAAAGATCCCTCCATGCAGCAATTTCTTCACTTTGTTCTCACCTACTTTTAAATACACCGCAGAAGTACCTAAGCTTATATCTATGTTTGGTTGAAGGTCATTGGAGGCAGCCAGAGAGCTTAGCTCAGAGGCTAGATATGATCTCTGTCTCCTGGAAATGCAGGACTTCAGTTACTTTAAAGGAAGTACAGACATTACAGCTGGAAGGTTAAAGTTGGTAGAATAAACACAGGTAGCAGTACAAAGGTTTTTCAGGTAATTCCCTGAGACACCCAACTACCTTACTGGTTTGAACAGAAAACCACAGACACAGCTTTCAGCTTTGGATCCCACCTTGTGAATGAAGGACTTAAAAGTCATGCACCTGTCTTCTACTACAACTGTCTTTTTTTCTCCTCTCCTCCCTGTTAGTCAGCTCCTCAGCCAACTTCAAGATTCACAGATCTAATGTTAATCCCTAGAGAACTACCCTGGAAAACCTCAGGATCCCTGATACTAACAATGAGCTCCTCAGCTACAGGATACTTATAAGCAGTCCAGAAGTCACTCTTACATCAAAGCCTCCCAGGGCTGTGCTGGCCCCACAGCCAATGGGTTATCCTAAATCCTTGGCTGCAAGAAGCTGCTGAAACTGACTTTGCTGGGTTATAATTCACCTTTGCACCTAACTCAAGAGCCATTGCCATCTCCTGTCCTCGTGTCCAGAACATTCAGTAGCTTTTGGAGCAGTGTAACAGGCATCTTGTCATTCTTAGACTGAGAGCAATGTATTTGCAGGGTCAGGCAGCCTCCCCTTATTTGGGGCAGGTGAACAGGAGTACACACCCGATCTATACTCTGCATTCCTTCCCAGGCCACTTCTCGTGTCAATTCAAAGCCTCTGTGACTAAAGCCATTGATAGCCGAGGATACAGATAACACCTCGTGAAAGAGCTCCTGTAGCAGGGGGATTGGTCAGCATGCTGTGGTCTGCCTCAGGATCTCAGTGAAGCTTTCTGTAGAATTACTATCACCCACTGTACTGAGCATAGCCATTTACAATTGTGGAAATTCAAAGGGTCATGGAAACACCATCAGTGAGGCAGTCTGCAATAGCAACTCATGGTGAGAGCGAGCTACGGCTCACAAACAAGCAGCCATCGTTGATAGCTGTCAACACAACAGGTAGGTACAAGAAATAACAGAAGAAAGGAAGAGGAAAGATGGAGGGCAATGCTAAGAAATCAAGCAGCTATAAGACCTGACAAAATATGTAACAGAGTGATTTTGATTGGATTCAAGGTGTTATTCTGCTCTTCTGCGACTAACCTCTGGTCAATCAAAGGCGGCTATGCAGAAGTTAACACTTGCACAATAATGGAGAAAACTGATGCCAAGCCACAGGACAAAGTAAAGCACTTGTACAAGTACTTTCCATGCATAGATGCCTATTCATTTTGTTGGAATCTGCTAACATATACCTCTCAGGCAGTTCATGATATTTCAAAAACCAATAAAGACATACAGTACAAAAATAAAACCAATAAAAACCTATAAATTATTTTAAGAAGCTGTTGTATCCCTAATATGCCATGTTTATCAAAGCAGAGTGGGGAAAACAAACAAATAAACAAAGGGAAAAAAACTGACAAACGCTGTATTAAAATGCTGACTATTAAGTAGTCATGATTGGTTAACATAATTTGAAAGCTCTTACAACAACAGACAACAGAGTGGACTAAATATTAGTCCAGGGAATTAACCTTGTATGAGTTTTGTGGAGTAGATTCTAGTAATTAGGGGAGGTGGTATTTCACTGTGTGTGCATCCTATGTGCATTTGGGAACCTTTTTAGAGTTTGCAATGTTACAAAAACTGAAGGAGAAGCGGAATAATGAAGATAGGTATAGTGCAGTTTGATTCAGCACTCATTCTTGGGGCTACATTCAGGCAGGAAAAGCTGATACCAGACACTTTGTATGCAGTAGCCCTTAAGCCAGGAGAATTGTTGAAGGGGAGGAAGCTAGACAAAACAGGATTTACCAGGAGATCCAGTCCCATCCCTCAGTACTGTGGTCACAGCCATTGGGCCACACAACTCTTACCTGATCCAAGGCAGAGTCTCTCTGGGGGCAAAGGAATCAAAATCTGGCCACATCTTCTGATGTCTTTACAGTCTCCAGTCTTACCATGACCTTTCCACATGTTACCTACTGACTGCCTGAATTTGAAGCATTATTAATGTTTTCTCAGTTAAAAATAATAATGAAAAATGTGAAACAATTATATTTTTTCATAAAAAAGAAACAGTACTGTGACATCTGTATTTCCTAATAAAAAATTGCTAAATGCTCTTGTTATATAATAATGCAAAAATAACAATGACACATTAAATAAATCCCATTACTAAAGACCAAAAGAATAAAATTCAAAGAAAGATGAAAATGTAAGATTATAACGTTTTATTGTGTGTACATACTGAATACAATTACCATATAAAATTCTCATCTAAATAACCATAAGCTGCTATCCTATATATTCCAGTGTTAAATGTCCAGTAGCAGAAATTTAAGAGTTAGCTGAATATTCAGTTTTATTTTGCTTCTCAGACTCTGGAAATCTGCATGGTTCAAGATTCTTTCCTTCGCTTTCAGGAAAAAGGTAGACTTTGTGCCGTCTGAAAGGTCAGAGGAGATAACATATTTTAGCAAGCCAGAGGTACACGAGGCAGGGCTATTTGGCAGACCTTTGACTCCTCCAGAGCAACCAGTTCCACCTCCCTCGTGCTGCTCCTTCAGATAGAAGGCTGAAACACTTACCAATTACAATGCTGCCATCTATTGACGTCGGCGGGCTTTTATCTCATGATCCGTCAGAGTATTTTCCTTTAGCAACTTTTTGCACTTGTCTTTGCACTTGTATTTTTCTCGATGGGATTTATCTGACTAAACATACACACTTTCAATAACAGCAACATGTGAGAACTGCCTCAGGCTTCCCTGAAAATCACTGGAAGACAAAAGCACTTCTGAGTTGTGATTCACTTCAACCCAAAGTAGATAACCAACATATACCAGATGAACAGCACCCAAAATGCATTACTGTGCTTTGCCCATGGCTATAATAGTATCTGAAGAGTGACTAGCTCAGGTGCAGAGATCACTGTCAGACTGCAAGAGAGCACAGAAAGACAGCAAAAGCCCCCTGTCCCAGTGGGGGAAGTTTTTAGGGGTGCTCCTGATACTTAATTCATTAACATGCATCCATGTACAATGAGGCCACAGCAGCTACAGGAGAGAGATATCAGCTACATCTAACTTTGGATAAAAGTATTGGCACTTGGTCTAGAAGCCTAGCTCCATTTCATATTTTCTTTGGCAGCAAAATTGTCTTAAAGATATTTTACCTCTACCCAACTCTGCCTCTGGTAGCGTGTCCCTCAGAAGCCCAGACATAAGAGAAGACTCACATGTAATTTCCCACACATAAACACAGCCACACACCTTCTCCCTCCCCCATCCCCCCCAAAAGGGGTATCTTCTCCTGTAAATTTATGAATTGTAGATTCACATTATACAGGAGCTAGACTTAAGAAGGACTTGTTTTTAATTTAACAAAAAATTTATATAATGATTGAAAATCTGCTACAAATAATGTAAAATATTATTTTGTCTTAGTAAAAAAACAAGTGGAGTCAATAATTGCAACATCTTGGACAATCTGCAGTTCTAAATGTGACTAATTTTGAATTATATTTAACTCACTTCAATAACTCAGTCTTTGCAAAATAATGGTCTACATACAAATTTGTACAAGTTGTGCAGAACTATGCACTTGGGTGTGACAGATGTATGATTCTTGAACAGTGAAACAAGAAAAATAGGTTACTGCCTACTTTCCAACTTCCAGTCATTGCCACTGTGGGCTGGAAACTACCTCCCCTTCAGATCTGATGCCCAGAATGCTTTTTCAGCTTATGTAAGTGTGCTACAGATTTAAACTTTCTACACCTTTTTGTTTCTGTTTTGTTGGGGTTTTTTTACAAACCTCCAGTCATTAAACTCATAGCTTCTTAAAGAATAAGTTAATGAAATTATTTGGCTAATTAATGAATCTGAGTAGCCGACAAATGTTCTCTAAGACTTGACAACTGCAAATGCTGTTTCTTATGAAGAAATTTCCGTATTCTAGTAAGTAGTCTCATCCAACATTTTGTTTTCTTGCCAGGAAACATTTCCCAGTGTCCTTATTTATAGCCTTTTGGAGCAACACTGAAAGCTGCAAGGAACACAGCCATGAAAGAAAGTAGTTCAAGAGGGACGTGCTGCATTACGGGACACCATTGACAAAACTGATCAATAAAATCAAGGCTCCCCTGTGATGCTTCTGGCCCTCAGTCTGTGAGAGATCTCATGCTGGAATCAATAGGAGCTATGATTTCATGACCAAATCATTAGTTTTGAGAAAGAAAATGTAGGAGTATTCACTTTATTCTAGATGAGTTTATATTTTTTATGTTTAATGGGTGTTGAAAAAAAGTATTTACCAATCAAAATTAATGTGAGACCTTCTCTACTGTTGAGTTTTGGGAGGGACCATATAAGGAGCTTTCCTTTAAAAGCAAACCTTGACTGGGTGCTCCTTCTACTCTGACAAGACAGATTTTAAACTTATTAAATATCTATGTGGTCTTCCAAGGAAAACACAGCTCATACAGCAGCAGATACCTTGTGAAGGGAAAGATTCAGAAGTGATCCAGGGAAAGTGATCAGGTGAAACACAGAGGAAGAAACTGGTTTTCAGCAGACAAGTAGTACTGATTTCACTGTTTAAAAATTTTTTATCATCAGAGGTTTATTTATTTCTTATTTATTTAATGTGATATTTCTGTAGATCCCATAACATAACTTTTTCTGTGCTTCCAGACAATAACTGTGCAAGTGCAAATATGCATAAGTAAGAAAGATAGAAGGAAATAAGCAAGAAGCAGTGAACCAGGAGAACATTTTATAAGTAAAACTACCTAAAAAAAGTAGTATTTCAAACTGAAATATTACAAAACTACAGAACATTACAATACTGGTTGCATTTTCAAAATCTGCATAGCACCAAGAGTAAGACATTACTTGAAGTCTTTGCCTGAGACTGATAAGTTTAACAAAACTAACACATATGTTATAACTTTGTGCAGATTGCCCTGATGCCCTTCTCCCATACAAAGTGCCGCCTGATTCCTTTTTTAACCTACTGACTCTCTGAGATAACCTCAATGTGCTGCTGTTCACAGCCTTCAGCCATCAGTGTGCCATGTGTAAAAGCAGATACGAATGTGTGAGCATAAAGCAACCCAAATCTGTCTCTAGGAATACACAGATCAGAGCAAGAAAAGCTGGAAGAATCTCTGAGTGCATTGGGTGCCCATCAGACAAAGCAGGCTGGTAACGGTACAAAACACTTCTTTCTTGGAGACAGAGGATCTCTATGAGTTTCTTTGGCCATACATAGGGAAATCACAAAACTTGGGATGCAGGGGCTGAACAGGACCACAATTAAAATCCACTGCAGTATCTAGACTTCTCAGCTCTGCACAGATGCCTGACTCCCATAGGAAACTATATAGTGACACAGTAGCTGGAAGAAAAGAATACATAGATGATGGAGAAGCCACTAGCATTTTAGAAGTGGTACTTAGTGCTCTTAATATGCTGAAAATATATTTTCAACCTACCCTTCTACCACTTTTAAAAAAGGTCTTGTGATTAAATAAGAACTATTAAATGTGATGCCCATACCAGGCAAATTAGTAGAAATTATTTTTTAAAACAACTTTAGCAGATATAGAGGAAATAAATGTAGAAAGCTACCATATGAATGAAGAACAATATGAAATTTTGTTTCACAATGGGCTTTTTTAAATTAAAGCAGATAACAAAGGGAAGTTGTCTCAATATGATCTGCTGAAATTTTCAGCAGGCGAAGCAGCTTGAGCTGCAAGCACACCAGGAGAGCTGAAAAACAGGAATAATGGGTGGATTTCTTGTACCAGAAGTATTAATTAAAAGCACAGAAAGTAGAGAAGAGAAATAGCCTTAGTGGAGAAAAGCCCTAGGGGAGCCCTTCTTGCCAGGATCAGTAGCACGAGCCATACTTGTGTGTTACAGCCCAGCCGTGAGGTGTCCAGAGAAAGGAAAAGACAATGGGGTGGCACGGTCTCTTGAGGATACTGGGCTATTCATATGATACAGCTGAGGGGTTTATTGACCATGAAGAAACACACAACAACATTATGGCACCGGGTAATAGCTGGCAAATTTAATATAGAGAGTGTAAAATGCTACACAGGGAAAAATACAAACCCTGCTCTGCCAGCTGTGACAGGTCCCCCAAGGGGCTGCTCATTTACAGTCCTGTGAAAATACTGGCTCAGTACAGAACCTGAACAGAAAATTAAGAGATTAAATACGGAAAAAATAATAACCAGAGGGTAAAGTATGGCAGTGCCACACCACCACCACCACCGCAGCACACGCATGTTTTGAGTAATGCTTCAGCTTGGTGAGCACTGTGTGTGCTCTGGGACTGGAGATGGCGACAAGGGGTCAGGCGGGACAGCAGGAACTCAGAACGTGCCAGAGAAGGGCAATGGAGCTGGGGAAGGGTCTGGAGCATAAGGCCTGTGGAGCATAAGGCTGAGGGAGCTGGGGGCGTTTAGCCCGGAGAAAAGGAGGCTCGGTGGAGGCCTTACCACTCCCTACAGCTCCCCGAGAGGAGGCTGCAGCGAGGTCTCTTCTTGGTCTCTTTTCCCGGGTAACAAGTGACAGGACGAGAAGAAATAATGTTAAGCTGTGCCAGGGGAGGTTTAGGCTGGACATTAGAAGAAGTTTTTCATAGAAAGGTTGATCAGACATAGGAATAAACTGCCCAGGGAGGTGGTTAAGGAAAGACTGGACGTGGCACTCAGTGCCGTGGTTTAGTTCACAAGGTGGTGTTCGGTCGTAGGTTGAACTCGATGATGTCGCAGGTCTTTCCCAAACCAAGTGATCCTGTGCCCCCCCTCCTCGTGAGGGGCCGCAGGCCCGTGGCGCGGCTGCGGGAGCGGGGCCCCGGCGGCGCCTCCCCACAAGACCGCGAGATGGCGCCGCGGGCCCGGGCAGCGCCGGGCGGAAGCGACGGGGGAAGCCGCGCTCGGCCTCGCCGGAACGCAGCGAGGGAGCGCCGGAGGCGGCTTTGCGCGGTTCTCCTTGCCCGCCGGAGCCCCGCGCTGCCCGGGTGGGTGCGGGGACGGTGGTGTCCCCGCGCAGGCTGCGGCCCGGGCCTCCTGCCCGGGGAAGAGACCGGGCTGAGGGCGGTGGCAGCCGGGGCGAAACCGCGGCGGGAGCGGGAAAGCCAAGGGCTCAGGAGGGAGATGTGGGAGCCCGGCGGGCCCAATGCCGCTGATTGTGGCACCAGGCGGTGGTTGTGGTACCCGTACGGGCGCGGGGCTTTGCCGTGCCTCTACAATTTATCGGCCCGGGCCTGAGGAGGCGATGAGCGAGCTCGGGCGAGAGCGGCGCTCTGTGCGCCGGGGGCAGCCGGGATACAAGGCCTGTGCTCCGGCCGGCCCTTGCGTGTTGAACCTGTGTGCCCTGTTTGCAGGGGCGGGAGCTGCTCATCTTTTCTGCCAGGCTTTCAGTCACTTGCCGGAGTCTGGGCACGGCATCTGTGAAGCCAGGAAATTACTTGTGCCTTCAAAAGCTGTACTGGAGAAGTTTCATCCTGTTCCTTGTTTATGACTAAATTGACCAGATATTTATGAAACGTAAGCTAAGTGGGCTACTGATAATTGTACAGCTTTTAGCAATATATTTATGTCCTCTGATTTTTAGCTGAAATAGCTTTAGGGTTTATGTCTTGGATTTCAGAGGATAAAGACCCTCTCTTGGGAAGACACAGTGGATGACACTGCTTCGGCTTCTGATAGGGCCAGAAGATCTGTAATACATGTGCTAAAGTTTGAGAACATTATTTTGTGTTATGCTAATTTGTTTCCCTTCCATTCACAGGAGCTGCTGCTGTTGTTTTAAGGACATTGATGTGAACAACATAGTGATAGGTGGGTCTTCATAGCACTCCTGTTAGGATGTGAAGCAGCTGTAACTGTATCCTATGTGCTGTGCAAGTCTTGTGTTTACAGCCATTCGCAAACCAGAATGCAGTGTATAGTGCTGGGAATTTTTACCTCTTCTTTTGAGGAGAAATAGCTTTTCTGCCAACTGTCCCAGCAATCACAAGCTTGTGTTTCTGCGTGACTATAACTAGGGCACTTCGGTATTAAACGTCACAGCAGTGTGCAGTGTTAATCTGAAGCACAGAATGTCAGACCACTTTTCAGACATTTCCCTCTTCTGGTGGTAATTCTGCATCAGAGTAAGCATCAGGACTATAAAATGAAATAGTGTTCATGGGAAGGTGCACACTATTGATATTGTAACGTTCACATATTTTAGCTAGTATGTACTAAGGTGAGTTCAAAACATACAGCACAAAATTATGTTTAATCCCTTAAACTGTGAAACTTAGTGCCAGGGGCTTTATTGGAAACACCTATTACTCATGGGGGTTTTGGCTTTAAATGCCAAAACCAGTTTGGAGATGAAAAAATAAAGTGTCTGAACTTGCTAAAATCAGGAGAAATGTACCTGGAAAAGTAATTCCTTTATTAATACGTTAGTGTCACATTTTACTGAGTATCTTCTACTAATTGTTGCCAGAAACTGGATACTGAGCTAGGGCAGCACTGGCCTGACTGAAGACACTTTTCACAGCAGGGACAAAGGCAGCAGTGGGCTGAGGGGCCAGTCAGTTGTCTGTTCTTGGGGACATTTCCAATTCAAATGTAGTTGGCTTTTTCATGAAAGCTTTGTATAAATGTGCTTTGTTGCAACATGCTGAATTTATTGAAATTCACCTTCCTTTAATAACTTAAGATGTTTTTACCATGATATCATGCAACAAGTTAGTTATCCATGGATATTGTGAATAGTGGAACCCTCACTGATCCTGCTCTGGGCTTGGAGTTGTCCCTGTTCCCTCTGTGTGGCCATGCTGTATCCAACACACCACTAGTCCCAGAGCAGTCCCAAAGTGGGGTGTACTCACTAAGTTATAAACCCCAGTGCATTGAGGTTGTGTCTGTGGTGTGACAGACATTGTCTCAACTCTGTTGACTCCAGGGGAATTAAATGCTGTCATTGCTTTGATCAGATTTTTTTATTTTCACTAATGCTCACCTGCCTCAAGCTGGTAAAGGGGGAAGGCACGTTTTGATGAGAAGGAGTACATCCCTGGTTCATTATCAGGGGGGAAATACTTTAAAACTGGGAAAAGGAGGTAGAAAAAATGTCCATCATTAATGACCAGTATAAGCAAACGAATCTCTTTCCATTTTAAATTGTACATTTGCTGGTGAGTTTCATATGTTCCATTGGTTCCATATTTCATTTTTTTAAGTATAAATTATAGAAGTAGAACTGTTACATTTATTTTTCTGCTGCTTGTCATATTTCACATTTTATGTAGTTTGTTTTGGAAGAGTAATTCAACTGAAAATACAGCAAACTCGTTTTTTAATTTAATGTCCTCGCTTGCAGCATTTTTATGTTCTGTTTTATATCTGTAGTCTAATGTTTCATAAATAATTCTTGAAAATAATTAGTTTCTGTGTTTGGCAAAACAAGTTTTTCATATTTGGTAAACTAATATAGTTGGATGGTTTGCCAGGGTTTTTCCCCTCCTTCCCTTTCAGAGAGCATATGTACATGTTGGATGTTAATAATAAACTATCAGACTTTACCAATTACTGCTTTATAAATCTTTTACATTGAGATCAGTCCTGATTTCTGTTTATTCTAAAGCTGTTTCAAAGAAATTTTTGTCATGGTAGGAATTAGAGTGAACATGAAAATTACACACATCTACTTTTCTGAAGTGGAAAATGAAAGAATTTGCTATCATGGGCTTAGGTTTTTTTAAGTATGAGAGCAAGATGTTAAAACAGCCTTGACAGTATCCAGATGTATCTGGGAGAGGGACAAAAATTATATGTGCACATCATGGGAGTGGAGATGAAAGTTTTGAAGAAGGCAGTGGTTGGAAGTGAGATGTTTGAAATGCACAAAGAGGGATGGCACGGCAATCTTATGTATGTGTGGGTTTTTAGTGTTGCAGGTCACTGCAGTGTTTTGCAGTGATCTCAGTGCTGAGTTTGCTTCTTCCTCCAAGCAGGCAGGAGAGAATTCAGTGACTCACATGCTTTAGCTGCCTAATGCCTGAATCTGCAGCCCTTGCTGTCATGAGTTGTTCCATCAACTGCCATGGGACTGCGCCTGGATGTAGAGCTGCTTGCAGACAGATTGGTGTTACCAGTGGTTTATGGCTTTGAGCTTAGTGTGGGCTTTGGAATGGGCAGTCATTTGCTTTTGTGGTTGCTGCATGATGTGCATTTGTTTGACCATTCCATTCTCCTTCCATGCAGTACGGCTTGTGTTAAGTGACAGAAAGTTACTCTTTAATCAGTATTGTTAAATATGAGGCAGAGCACAACTGGTCTATGTACTGTATTCATAAGCATTTTGAAAAACCCTGGCTTTTTCCTGGTATAAATCTACAACAGTTTTAAGTGCTGTCTTGGCTATATTCCAGTGTTTCTGGGAATAGCATTTGACTATATCTCAAGAGTAGCAGTAGGTAGTTTAGTGTACTCTCTTTCTGTTACCTTTCACTTGCACCTGAAATATAGTTCTGGCTGAGGGTGAGAATGTCAGGAGAAATATGTGAATGAAGCAGCTAACCTATTAGTGTAATAAAATAATCGTCAGATAAGAGGAGATTAAGAATATTTCTCAGTCATATGTACTGGTAAACCGCCCTGGAAATGTTGGTAAATATAAATCCTGCCTGGTCGTTATAGAGCTCTTGTTCTCCCTTTCTACCTCCACAATCATTTTTTCCTTTTTAAATTTTTTTCCTGTCCAGTAGCCCCTCTTCCTTATGCCTTTTCCTCACATTTAAAAAATGTGGTTGCAACTTGAGCTGACCTGTGTTTTCTTCATGGGAGGCAGGATCAGATGCTGGAAGGGGGAAAGAAAAAAAAGAGAAGCAAAGAGATAGAAGGGACTGTATGTGGTCAAAAGTGCACCACAGGTTAAACAGAAGCCTCACCTCATGAGTGGAATCAGTATGGGTTTAATAATTTTATGGCAGTTGCTTATTTTATAGAAGTTCCTGTGCAGACACGGCTAAAAAGTGAGAGCAATTTCTTTCCTTTAAGTTTATGGGCTTTGTTTGGCATTAATTTGGAGAATAAAGGTTGTAGAAGCAGGAAGAAAGAGAAGAGCAATGGGAGAAGTGTTCAGTTCCAGCATTTCAGGCTGCATTTTGTAGAAGGCTACCTTTTAACTTTCTCACTGTCATGGGGAATTTTAAGGAATAGGATTTTTGCTGCTAATCAAAATCTATCAGTAAGAGGCTTTAACTTGCCCCAAAAGAGAAGGGATGCTTAGCAGCTGTAGGTCATAGTACTCAAATATAACAAAAAATATATTCAGTGTCTTAATACATATATGTTTATGAATTAAAAAGCTACTTTTTTCTTTTCTAGTTCACCT
Source organism: Chamaea fasciata (assembly GCF_029207755.1). Classification (NCBI taxonomy): domain Eukaryota; kingdom Metazoa; phylum Chordata; class Aves; order Passeriformes; family Sylviidae; genus Chamaea; species Chamaea fasciata. The sequence goes on along the minus strand of NW_027094087.1, from coordinate 98,292,530 downwards.
TGATCATCACCAGAACAAACTCCACAAGAGATGGTAAGAGGTCTTCACAGATTTCTATGTGATAGCTTAGTCACATTTTATATATAAAATGCATATAAACAGTTTTATTGAACTGTGAGTGCAGACTTGTAAAACTAGATGTAAAAGTCACTAAATTGCTTTGAAAATAGAATTCAGATTACAACAATGAGTGATTTGTCTACTCCTGGGAAGACTCCAGAGAAATAACCGGAGAATAACAGAAGACTCTGATCATTTGCCTTAGATTTATAGCTTTTGTTTCCTTGAGGAAATCTCTTATTTCCATTTATTCCACAGCTGAAAAAGCACAGGCACAGAATTAAGTAAGGCTAAGAGTGTTCCTTTCCCTTTTCCACTCAAATGTAAAACATTTCTGTAATTTCTTTTTTAACAGATGTATTTTTAAAATTCAAATGTAAGAGTGGTTTTCAAGGGTCACTTTCAACAAAAAAACCCTCACAAAAAGTAGTTGGACAAGCACCAGCATCACAGTTCTGTCTGCATGAACTGGCTTTTTGTCTTCCTTTCCCCTAAATTAACAACTGGAGCTAGTCAGCCAGACAAATCAAACAACTTGATTCCAGAGCTTTCAGAAAAGTCATCAAGTTCCTTTTTAGAAACATTTCATAATAACTGGAGATAATTTTTGACCTTTAAAAGAATATATTGTCTTTTTTGCAGATACGTAGAATGTAGGAGATGCCTGCTTTTGTCAAGCTTCATGGTCTTTCAAAACTAGATTTTAAAGTATTTTAATATTTAAGGGAAAAAATAGGCAAAATGTTTTAAAAGTAACTCGTTAATGTATCAGATTTGATAATAGGACATTCTCATCTGTCAGCTGAAGGATGAGGAGTCAGTGTGACATTCTAAAGCGAAGGGAAACAGTCAATAAAACATTGTTCATCCTAGCTGTTAGGTATTTGGATGATTAAGGATGAAGAATTCCATATGGAAGGCAGATGCTTTCCTTCTACCCACTCATCTTGGGAATGATGCATTTTGGAAACTCCAAATGCATGGTCTTGTAGCAGTGCAGTGTTAGACCAAGAGGAGAATAGCTGTGAAGTTTCATCTCCATGAATTCTTTCTTTTCAGGAAAGATAAGTTGTCTGCACTTCTAAATCACATAGCTGAGCTACACAGCCCTTCACAAATCAGCTGCAGTTTTTGATCAGGAATACCTTAAGGAATGCAAGTTTGTCATGGAGGATTTTCTTTATGTACTCTATTAGCTGAAGATATTTTGTTCCTGAGAGAACTTAGCAATGACCTTAAAAAGATATGGCATTGATCTCTTATGAAATAATGGGCTCAATTTTCCAGAAAGAAAGGCAGCATGAGAGTTGCAATTATTATTCCAAACTCACTAGCATTTGCTTTATTGTCTTGAGAACCAGAAAGTGAAAACAAATGTAACTAAATTAACCTCTCAGGATAATGTTAAATGGAAAGTATTTTTTAGGTTTGAGTTTTCTGTTTTGCCTTGGGATTTCTTTTCCCCAGAGAATCATTCTTTTAAGGGTACCAAATGGTGCCAGTGCAGATCAAGGAAACAGATTTAAAGATTTTTGTCCTGTATGTCCTTAAAAAAAAAAAAAAAAAAAAAAAAAAAAAAAAAAAAAAAATCAACCTTAATAAAGGACTGTAAATGTCACATTCGTCTCTGAAAACGTCAGCTAGTTTTGCCATAGTTTTGAGTTTTTGCCAGAACGCAGCTTAATTAAAATTTTCCTATTTAAAGTAGAGGCATTCTGTTTTACTCCAGATAAAAGATTTTCTATGGAAATTAAGACATGAGGGAAAGGGAGAAAATATTGGCTATTTAGTTTACTCGTTCTAGGCTCTAGTCTACTTCATGGCTCTTTTTTTAAGATCCTCTATTATCCTGCTTTCTGAGAGTAGGATGGGTGGAGGATGAATGGCTTGTTTGAAGGGAGCTTAAGGCTAGAGAGACTGTGGGGCTTTGTTGGTGGGGCTTTTGTAGTTGCTGGTGAAATCTAAACAGTGTGAAACTTCTTTAAGGAAAACTAAGATTAGGTGAAAGAAGAAGGTGTGTTACACTATTTCTTTTTATAGAATTGGTTTTCTTTGTACTTTATCAGTGGCACTTAACTGCCTCTTTTCATATTTTGGTTGGTGATGGATACAAAAGGGAGATTTACTGGCAGCTTGCATTTGGCTAAATACAGTTCTTGTTTTTGATTGTGGCCATGGTGGATATATGAACTTGTATGAATTGCTGTTTGACCTTTTCTGAGAAACTTTGGCAGGCAGATGGAGGAAATACATTGCTGGAGGAAATACGTTACTGGATAAAATGAATGCATTTGTTAAATGCAGAGGAATTTTAGTCTCTTGTGTTTTCTGTCTGTGGATTTGGGAATCAGGTATAAGTTGTAATATCTACACCTTGGAATGATTCAGTTCTTATAACTCATGTGAATGTCTAAAGACTTGTGGATTATATCTACATGGCATATTTCCTGAAAAGAACTGATTCCCATTGTGGTAGCATGAACACTTGTAAAATACCTTCTGGACACTACAACTTCTCTATTTCTAGTATTTCAGTGGTAGTTGCCAAACAGTCTCTTGTAGCAGTAATGAGGTATGGTGCAAGTGCACTGTGTTCATACATGTTGTTTTTCAAATCTCCATGTTCTATCATCGCTAAAGGATGACTAGAGATTAAAAGGCAGCATTGTGCTTGCATTGAGTTGCTCCCATCAATTACTCTTTGTTTCTCTCTCTCTTTATACCTTTTTTTTCGGGTGGGGGAGCATTAGTGCTGTTGTGTGTGGTTGATTTTTTGTGTTCTTTTCCTCTCCCCGTGTGTTTTGGCCGCAGGAGGACGCGGAGCCATGGTTCTCTCAGCAGGTGTACACCAGGTACTGGAGGCACTATGACCTGGCCATGCGCTGGATGCGCCGGCACCAGAAAGCCTACAGGAAAGCCGTGGAGTCCTTCTATCAGCTCCCATGGCATCCATGGCATCCTGCTGCAGCCTCTCCAAGCAGCCACTACTCAGATTGGGATGGGAGTGATCTCCCACATACCCAAAACTATTCTTCCAGCTATAGACCAGGTGTCAGAGTTCCATATCCTGGGGTAGCTCACCAGTACACAGGTGCCTACCAGGAGAAGGAGGATGCTGATGAGGACTCCGAAATGGAAGAGGATGCTGAAAGGGACTCTGAAATGGAGGAAGACTCCGAGTCTGAAGGGGAGGTAGAATATGACTTGAGTAACATGGAGATCACAGAGGAACTTCGGCAGTTTTTTGCAGAGACAGAGAGGCACCGAGAAGAGCTGCGTAAGTCCGTGCTTGTTCTGTGTTTTGTGGTGTTTGGTGGCCATAACAGCTGGATGGCTTCAACATTTACAGGTTTTGTAAGAATTTTCACAGAAATAGGCACTGCAAGTGAGCAAGCCAACTGACTGAAACAGGCAGAACTGATGGGTGCACTGAAGAATCACTCATTAGAAATAAGTTGCAGAAAATGTTTGAAAATTTTTGATGAGAGAGAGAGAGAAAATTATGACGGCGAATAAGAGAGTAACACTTCAGTCCAGAAGACAATATTAACCTTCAGTGTTGAGGAAAAAAGCTCCAGAATTTTTTATGGTTAAATCTAGTTAATGTGCTATATGTTTGAGGGGGAAACTCACAGGAAATGCTTGAATACATCACTGAACCCTTGAGTAAGCCTCAATGTATTTTATAACATCCTCTTCATTCTCTACTATAGCACAAGTTTCTCATTGTTGTGCATCTTCATCTGGATCCAAGTCCTTTGGTGGGGAATGTAAGGCAAAGTCTTAAGGTTTTCCTCAGGTCTTGATCTTCAGAGGTATTGGTCATCTTTGTTTCTGTGAAATTCTTAAAAGAAGTAAAAGATTATGGTGTACTTTTTTGACACTTTACTCATATACAGATGTTGCAGATAAATGTATCTGTTTTAAAAAAGCAGCATCATAAAAATCACTTTTCTCACATGAATCCAGTAGAAAATACCCATAATGAATGTTTAATAAAGCTTTCTCTGCTTCTCTGTAAGAGAAAATTTTCTAAAAACATATGATAAAGGCAATGATTGGAAAGAAAAGAAAAACTGGTTTAAGTTCTTTGATCTGCAGGTATCAGAGAATGAGCTGAAAACAACTCAGCTTAACTTCACACTTCTCATCAGTGTGATGCACAGTTGATCTAGTTAGCAGAGGAAGGTGAGTTAAGGAGCTGTGTGGTAGTGCCTGACATTAATCCCTTTCTCATAGTGCTTTTACAGCATCAGGTATTCTTTGTTGAAATGTTCCTTTGATGAGGTACGTGGTACTTAAGACACTGGGCAGTTTCTTGGAATGCAGAACATTTTCTTTGGATTTATTTTGGCTGTTCTGATTAGTGGTGTTTAAAGGTATGTGAGTGATTAAAGGTGGAAATTTGGAAATCAGGGTTTAGAGACTTTGTCTGTTGCAAATATCCTCTATGACCTTGGTATAGCTATTTAGTCTCTTCCTGACCCCTCACTGGGTGCTCTTGCTAAAAATATTATTTGATTCTTTATGATGAGCAGGTGAATTGGGAAGAGGTTTCTGACTCAGAATACAGATTTTACTTTTGTTCCTTCCACCACTGCAGTACTTGGAGCCTTTTGGAATGATCTGGTCTCTGCTGTGTGGTGTGTAGTAACCTAGTTCTGGATGAGTGTAACTCCATGTGCTTCAGTGGCACTATTGCAGATCTTCGTACAAATTCAAGTAGGCTCCAGTTTTTCACTGCTGCATGCCTCAGTTTCTTTAGTAGCGTCCCTGATAAAGTGAGGATAGTACTAAGTAAGCATCTATAATTCCTCAAAGCATGAAAAAGTAAACAAGTACTTGACTTAAATGAAATTTAAAAGTGACATAGTTATAGGGTGAATGGTGCTTTCTAAATGCTAATTTTGTGAGTAATTAGAAACACAGTGTGATCTTATTTGGAAACAATTTTTTCTTGCATGGTGAGGGAAAAGGAAGATAGAATAAATTTTTCATTCTGTTAAAGTTTCTCAAAGGAAGAAACATAAGCAGCAGGAGGAGGGGAAAATCATTCTTTCCCTGATGGAGTGGAAGTGAGCTGGTATGGCGACAGTGTTGAAGGCAGTATTACTCTACTTTAAAGAGATAGTTTTAATTTTCCTGATTGCTGTTCATGAACAAAACTAAATTTAGAGGTTCATTAAGCTGTGATCCATAATGATGCTATATCATGTTATCTTTCATACTGTGTTTAACAGTTGTCATTCTGTACTGATGCTTGAGAAGATTGGGATTATGCATCCACAAAAGAAACCCTCAGTTAACTTGAGTATTTTCTCTTTAACAACGTTTCTTTTTAATCCCAAACTTCATGTCCTGAGCATGCCCACGTTCGGAACAGATTTATAGAGAAACTTGGGTAGCGTAAACTTCAGTAATGCCTGAAAGAGACATTTGTAAGGATGAGGCAAGAGTTTACATAGCCTTTAAAGCAAATTAGATTGTTTGGGTGTGCCACTGTGGAAAACCAATAGGGACCTTGACGATCAGTTAAAGTAAAAGCCAGTCGTTAGGGAACATTACATTAAGGGGAGGACTGTATCTCGTGTTTTCTTCCTCTGGCATCAGTAAGGGGCTCCGGGTGGAGTTCACAGGCTCTGACCCCTGCACCTTGATATTCACTTGGGAAAAGACACACAGCTTTGCTCTTCTTTTAAAAGCAGGGTTTGCAAGAGTTAGATACACGCTAATGAAGTGTGAGTCACAAGGGAACAGAGCATCAATAGGGCAAATAGGAATGGGAATTTGGCACGTAAGGAAGGGGACACCAATCTTTGTGAAGTGTGACCTCCGTTAGTTTGGTGTTTTTCTACCTGTCCAAAGTTAGGAAATACTGCAGAACATAAGTGCATCTATTTTGGACACGTGTAGTGACTCTTGATTTTTCATGTGAGATATAGCTGGTTCCCACACCTTATCCACAGATATCTCATCGGCGTGTAGAAGGATAATCAAATGGATTAAAAGGAATCCTAGCTGATGACAGACTCTTCACTTATAATGCCTGATCTAGAGCTTGCTGGACGTAAATGATCACAGACATCAGAGGATAAGATCTTGCAGACTTTAACTGTGAAAGACTTAAATAGGCCTGAGATGTAGGTGGGAATGAGATGATTCAATCTTGGAGGTCTTTTCCAACCTCGATGATTCTATGATTGTGTGGCTCTGTGAAGAGGCATTTGAGCCTAGATAGCGACATACAAACCTTGATACTAATTGCAAAGAGAAAAGCTCCACAGATGTATCAGACTAGCCAAAGAAGAAAGCATAAGATTTATTTCATTCTTTGGTAGCTGCCACAAACTTGAGGAACAAGCTGATTTCTAACTTGTGTAGGATTTTTTGTTTTGTTTTCTCGGGGCATTTGCAATGATTGGCTGACTTGCAAAGTAAGGGCTTTGAAACTGGCAGACTTGCTGCATGGTTTAACACTTCTGCGATGACACAGTTCACAACCAAACTCTTTTAAAACAATCTTTCTTTAGTCTTTGAAGTCACGTCAATTTCTTACTAGTTTTTATATTTGTATCATGTGTTGTAATCAATTACATGTTCCTGGAATGCCCAGAAATAATTATGAGAGAAGTTTTGCTAAGGCTGTGTGAACTCAGACATACTAATACACTACCAACATATTTTAGATAAATGGTGCATTTGGTTAAAACCCTTACAGACAGTTTGAATTCCTCTTCATTTGTTTCTTCATCTGCAATCATAATTATATACTGATTCTCTTTTTTAGAGGGTTTTCTTGTCAGACTAGTTTGTCATTCTGTTTTTTCATGTAGCTGGTGATCCGAGTGTACTCTGCATCTTGGGAATGCTTATGATTGCATTTAAGTTTTCCCTCTGGCAGTTGAAGAGCATGAAGTTGCTTTCCTGGGTTACCATACCTGTCAGATCTAGGTATGGCAGCAGATTCTCCAGGCATCCTAGATGTGAAGTACAAAATGCAGTAAGTTGCCTTTTTACATTTGCAAGAATTGAAAGGACAAAAACCAAGAAAGGAAGATTCACAACCCTAAGAGTTCTGTAAATTGTCTAATTGCACGTATTTATTACACTCTTAAATTTAGCCTTTGAAACATGTAGTTTGTCCTTACACAATTTTTCTTTGTTTCCTTTTGCATATAAGAGAAAACCACTGCTATAATTGAGTCCAGCATTGCAAGTATATTGAGAGCCCTTCTGTAGTAGTTAACAGGACACAGACAGAATCCTTTATTTAGAAACAAAGAAAAGCAAGGGAAAGTACCATCGTGTCAGTTCATTACCAAAGGATAATAGTCTGTCATTTGTTAATGCTCTGACTAGTTTTTTCCATCAAAGCCTCTGTTTATATTGCCCACACATAGCCTCCAGCTTTTCCCAAAAATAATGTTTCAACTTAAATTTTTTTATGCTAGATGGAAAATATTTTTTCAGAAATGAACGGAAATGGTGAATGAACATGTTTGTTTCAAAACTGCAATCTGTAGGCTTTTCCCCTCAGGTTTCTTTTTCTCTGAAAGATGATAGTTGCCACTGCCTCTTCTGTGAAGAGAAAGAAATGGAATTTTCCATGTTTTGTAACTTGTTTGAATCGTACCAGATCCATGAAGATTTTGGTTTTGTTTAAGGCCTGCATGCCTCTTGGAAAATAGACTTTGGTTTGGGTATTTTGCCACCATGTTTTCCTTCTTTCCTTCATTTTTGGTAAATGCTTTTCCCTGTTTTTTATTTGCCTTTTTCTTCATAAGACTGCAGCTCAAATTCCTGGAACTGCAGACTCCTGGCCTCCACTGTTTCTTTTTCTTTCTTCCTCCCTACCCTAGACTGTCCAAGCAGTGTGGATGATGAACTTAAAAATATCTGGTCAACTTTCCTGCCTTTAACAGCCTTGGTTGACAAACTTTTTGACAAACCTAAAAGCCTTGTTTGGCATGAGCTTTAGCCACAGTCTGTAGAAGCTGAGTTGCTGAAGCTTCTGAGAAATGCCTGTGAAATAAAACCACTCTCTGCAATATGTGTGGGTGCTTGAGAGGTGCTTTTGAAATATGTTCTTTTGTGAACTGAAGAAGAAATGTGAAAGTTACTCCTTTTGTACCACATCTTTTATCCTGATGATTGAACCTTTTGTAGTGTAGCAGCAGAATCTTCTCAAGTGCACACACTATGTCCAGCATGGAGGCTGTGTTATTTGATCCAGGAAGCCAACAACTGAGAAAATGCCTCCTTACACCAAGGAACAGTGCCACAATTTTCACTGCTTTAATATTGAAAACTAATCTCTACTTGCAAAATTAGAGAGTCTGGAGAGCAGGAGTTGGGCATAGTTTTTCACCTGTTTAATGACAGACAAGGTTATCTTTATACAAAGCATATCAATTTGTAAAATACTGTCAAGAAAATGTCCTTGGATGCTATGCTAGAGGCAGAATTTGAGCTTAGGAGAATGTGTATCTTTGCTCTGTGAACCTGTGGCTTGCTGCTACTGGAAGTAATGGAAGAGAGACATTGGAAAACTCGAGGTACTGCTGAGGAAACTGAGCTGTGTGCTCTGGAGAGTTGCGGAGGAGTTAATACATGTACCTGGAAATTATATATAAAGTCTTTCTTATTTGTATGTGCCTCAGGCTGAGCCTGTTTGACAGTGTTGGCAACCCCTGAAAGTACACAAGAACAAGGCCAGGCTTCTTGTTTTCTGCTAAGGGATACCACAGGCTCAGCTCCAAGGTGGCATCTAGGGATTCTGTGGACCAGGCTCCCATTGGTGCAGCCTGGACAGCTGGGTGGAGCTGGGGCCTGGAATGCCAGTTCCCTATCTGCCTGTGGCTGTACTGGTCTTAGTTTTTTCTAAGCATGCTGTGGAGTACTGGTGTTTGAGTTACAGAGGTTTATAGCTGGGAGTGTGAGAAAAGAAGCTTGTGTGGTTCATTATGACTTAGTGTAGATGTTGATTTAAGAGGAATGCCAAGATGTTGAACAACTCTACTTCCTCTTGCATTTGATGGAAATGAAGAATGCTGTCTTAATATGAACATATATATTAAACTTCAGAAACCTGTGTTTGAAGTGGTCGTCCTTAGTCTTCCAGATGTGATCCTCTTATTGTAGTGAGACAGTACATACACTAGGGGGCTTGTTAAGAGCTTCATTTTATTCATCTTTATAAGGGATTTTAAGAACCTCAGCAGGATGAAAGCAAAAGCCTCGAGTGCTAGAATAATGAACAATATGATCTAAATGGTCTTTATAGACCTTTTGCTTAGCTGTTAATTTAGATGTCATCCCTGTGACCAAAATGCATCTTGTTGACAACATCTTTGCTGAACAAATACAGAATTTGAGCTACTCTTTCTCCCAGGAAGCTATTATCCCTGAGTTATTCATGACTCAGTAAGAGAAATCTGGTAATCTTGTATTGTTGCTGCCCTGGTAAATCAGTGCTATGGTGGAATTCCTTCTGACTGGACTTGTCTTGAGGCTACAGGAATAAAAACAGGAGAGGCAGCTCCTCTCAGCTGCTCTGTCCCTCACCATCTGAAATCCATTTCATAACTGTATCTTGGTAGTTGCAGGTTGCAGAAGGATCCCATGGAAACCAATCAGTAGCTTGCTCTGGTGGATCAGCCACTGGAACCTTTTCTTTACAAAGAAAACACATGTGGTAAATCAGTTTTAGGTCACACAAAGTGTCAGTGTCTGTTTTGTGTCCATGAGGTTTCCAAGGATTGAGGGTATTGCTGGGACATACTTGGTCTCTGCAAAGTTCTGGTAAAAAACCAACAGGTGGGGCCCAGGGCTGAGGCCACATGTGGAACAAGGAATCCTTCCCCAGTCTTGTTGTAAGAGCAAAAATTCCTTTCAGAAAGCTGTTATGGAAGATTGCTTCATATGGGAACATTTTGGTGTGGGAAGATGCAGACACTACTTACACTCAGAACTGGTGCTGGTAATTTTTTGAAGGCAGGTTTGCCTGCTTGGTTATTCCATTAGCATCTGCAGCTGCTCTGAGTGGCACCTCTAGTCTCTTCATTCTTTGTCCTTGCAGGGAAGGCTGTGAAAGCCGCTGCAGCTGCTGTGGAAAAGAGCAGGTGAAACCATGCTGACAGAAACAGCTCTAGGGAAAAGTGGCATAAAAGGATCTCTGTGCTAATCACTCAGTTTGGGCAGTCTGTCTTCACAGTTTATGCACTTTTCCCTAAAATTCCTCAGTTACTGGTTCCATCTGGGTGCCACATGCAGCCTTTCTGGATGTCTAGATGATCTTACTTTAAGGAGAGCTGTGTCTCAGTTCTCTGCTGTTAAATCTAAATTCGTCTGCCTTTAGTGTGGTACTTTCAACCTTGAAAGTGGACAGTGACATTGTGGGCTATGAATTAAGTGTTTTCTAACACACCTATTTTGATATCTACTGGGGGGGGGGGGGGAGGGGTGGCTTTTGTTGTAGAAAGAATGTTTAAAGTTCCAGCGCATTCAGCACCAGAGTAATAGTGAAAAGCAAATGCCGGAGACCAAGGTAGAAATGGATGTAATGATGATGTCTTCTTTCTACACTCATGACATACAAAATCTGCTCAGAAGCTGCAACAGCATGGCAGCAAAATACCTCGAGTGTTACACATGTTAGGTCTCTGTGTTATAAAGCAAATCCTCTCTACAGACAGATTTGCTTGGAGACACGTATTTTACCCTGGCTAATATTAATTGGGTGTTGTTAATGCCAAGACTTCCAGAGGCACCATTTGCTTTTCAGCAGCTCTTGCTGTGGCTCAGTTTTATCAGAAGCATCCAGATGGAATTCACATCCTTTGTCATTAGGGAAATGTGGGTGCTGGCGTGGCAGAAACTGACAGTTCAGAGACTTCCATCTGCTTGGGTCTTCTCAAAACTCATTTCCTTGGATGCTAAAATCAAGTGAGACAGGCAGGCATAGGTTGTTAGGCTACCCATCTCAGATTTGAGTGGCCTGTACAGACTTCTGTCACAGACAGCCTTGTGTGTTCCACTTGGGACTAGATCCACAAAAGCTTTTAACATAGGTGGAATTCAGAAACAAATATTCCAAATAATAGTCTTTGTCTTCCACATATGCCTTCCAGGAAGAAAAAAGCTAGTCCTTTATACCCAAAGTATGATGCATCTTAAACCCTAAGGATACTAGGGAGCACAACCCTCTTTGTCTTTTCCAGCGACAGGGTTGAGCACCTGTGCCAGCGTGTGATGGCATCAGCTGTGATGCTCATTCCAAGGAAGCTAGAACACCTTCTGCTCTAGGAATTTGTGTCCATTTTCTGTTTATTTAGACCTTTAGTGCAGGGGTAATAGCACTTCCCTGTCGCTCAGAGAAGCAGAGAATGTTGATATGGCAACATGCAGAGAAACATTTGTGCTGTAAGCCTGTGAAGTACTCAGTACAGAGTAATCCAGCTGTTCATCAGTGTTACAATTATTACAATTGTTGCTGGCCTCCGAAGTACCCAAAGCCCTTTATGTGACTTTGACAATTTCCCACAGTATTTTCAAGGACATGTGTCTGAATTTGTCAGATCACTTGTCTGGTACACTGAAATCAGGGAGGTAAAGAAAAGAAATAAAAGCTAAATATTAAATGGATATTTTTACTGAAATAAATAACATGGGTGTTAAACCATTAAGTGTTATTGTTCACATTTAGCTGGATAAGAATCTCCTGGGTTTAATTTCATTTGTAGTTGCTGAAGTGATTGTTGCTCTAAAAGTCAGCTCTGTATTCACATAAATTGTAGAAACTTTGCCAAGGAATGCAAGTCTCCAAAGAGTGTGCTGGGCCTCAACTTTTCTGTGGTTGTTCAAATGCTGGAACTAATGCTGCTGTTCTCACTTTGTACAAGCCTTGCAGACTACCTTGATTTCTAGAAGGTCTGCAAATTCTGACACGGTTGCTCAACAGAGCTTTGGCAGAAACACTATAAAATTCATCAGTTGTCATTGCCTTGGGATTTTTGGCTACTGGTAAATGTAGAAGTGTCCAGACTGTGAAGATTACATCATGTGCAGCATGCTGATGGAGGAGGTGTTGAGGTGGTAGATAGCAGAGCAGCTGGCTGGCTTTGGAGGAGAGCAGGAAGAAGCATCTGCATTTTTCTGATCTCTCCATTTCTCCCTAGGTGATGCTGGTGACCTGTAGGGATTTGTATTCCCTGCTTTTGCATCCTTTCCTTTGCATTAGGTACTGACCTCTGTCATGAGCAGCCTGTCAGACTAGATGGGCTTTTAGTCTGGTGCCTCTCCTCGTGTAAAGTCTTCATCAAATCACTGAAACACTTCATGTACTAATAACCCTGTTGAAGGGACAGAGAGGAGACAGGGAGCTCCCAAGTGCTAAGAAGTACAACTTAGCTTTCTGACAAGTGAGATGCCAGCTGTCTCTCTTAAAAGAGAGTACTCAGACTTCCGCTCCAGCATCAAACTTTGGAACTACTTCTGAAGTCAAACCTTCCCATTTTGTGGAAGGTGCAATAGAAGCACATCTGCAGGTTTCTTCTGGCATATTTCCCCAGTGTTTTTTTGTTGTGTTTTTAAACCTGGGCGTATCACTTACCCTCATGTGTTTAAGTATATTTGATTTAATTTACTAGAGTGCTGAAATAAGCAATGAGAAATTCAGAAGGTCAGAGGTAAACTTACATTTCCAAGGTTACCCCTTAGCCCTTCCTTCCAAAAATTGTGATATGTTTCACTGATTCCTTTAGTTTGAGCCTTTTTCCAGATGGTCAGGCTGCATATGTAATTTACTAGCAGCATGCAGAAAACCTGTGTTTACTTGCTGAAATTAATTTTCTCTGGATTGAACCTTGTTATTTAATTCTGCATGTCTGTGGTAATACTGAATTTTGGACCTGCCACTTAACTGAAAAGTCAGTTCATAGCCAGAGTATACTTCCTTCCAGAAAATCAGAAACATGGCTGCAGGTTACCCTCCAAAAAAATGTTTTCCAAGTGTTTTTCGTAAACTATCTTTCTCATATCAAACAATAACCAAACTTGAATTCAGTGCTGTGGTGTGTCTGGAGTCAAGAAAGAAGTTTCAGTGTAAAGTTCAAATGTGTGACTTTGATCTAGAAGACTGATGCAGACTTCTTTCTTTCTTTCTTTCCTGAAAGCACCAAACTCAGTATTATTTAGCTGTCTAGCAGCTCGGTGCATCGTGAAACATGTTCTTCCAAGTGCATGTGTTTAATTTCTATTCAGGGCACACATAAAAAATTACTGTGAAACTCATGTTTCTTCAGTGTTCTGGTTTGCTATTAAAGTAGCACTTTTAAATTTTAACATTTCCTTGTTCAGTCTCCTCAGACTGTGCCATAAATGTATGTGAAGACATAGTTATATATAGATTTAAGTAATCCTTCTGTTTACTCTAGCAGTGTTGTCTTTGTCTGGTGTCAGCATTGTTGCCATCAGTGACAGATTGGAGTTGTTTTGGGGGATGGGAGTGCAGAGTCAGCTGGTCTGTATTTAATCTTATTGAAGTAGACTTGATCCTTACTAGAGAGGCAGCTGCCAGTGCCTGATCCTGTTCTAATTTCTTAGCAATGGTCGGTCAGCAACTTCCTATCAGTTTAATTCAGTCAGATGGCACCAGTGTTCAGACAACTTGGTGCCTCTGGTGTGCTATAGACCCCTGATTGCACAGGGCTCACCTCTGTTTTCTAGCCTTCATCAACAAATCTCTGATTATGAATTTCATTTAGAGCAATCAGATTTCTAGAGCGGGCTTTCACTTGAAGTTCCGCTGACTAGCTTATTGTTTCATGTTCGTGGGGTTTAATTGTTTCAGTGCACTTTCTGGTTGGGCTAAAAATACTGCTTTTTAGGGGTTTCATTGTGGAAGGTAATAGAAGAAAAGAAAGGTGATTTGATGTTTAGCTGGGCAGTAACCAGTGTAGCCTGGTGCTAATATAAACATGGACATGAAGGCTTATATTGTTTCTGTGTAGGATCCTTGGCAGTTTGTTTTGGAGACCACACAATCCCTAGATTTTAATCCTACTTGTAAAAGAGAAAATCAGCTTCTTTATTCTCCAGTTAGCTGAATAACTTTTTGCTGTTGCTTAACCCAAATAACAAAATAATGTGAGATAATTAATTCTCTAAAGATTCATTTTACAGATTATTTACAGTGAGGCATGTGGTTAATTAATTTGAGAGTGACACATGCCATTAAATACCGAACCTGAAAGTGGAGCACCTTATTCCTAATCTTACTTCCTTGGTTTCTGTTCATTTTTATTTCAAAGGTAATTTTTCTCCACTTGCTATCTTGGTAAAGTAGTTTTATCCTGTTTCTACAGAGCTGTCCTCTTCAAACTGTGTAGAAAAATTGGATTACAGTGAAAGAGAAGGTATTGGAGTACATCAGATGTGCAAAATCTGTTTGCTGTCTGTTTAGACAGCCTGTTGCAACTGTGTCTGAGGGAGTGCACTATCTTACCTGAGATTATTTCCTGCTCTGAGCAATAGGTTGCAGTTGGGCTGTGCTTCAGCGAACACATCTTGGTGCCAAACCCGGCTAAGCAATTCTTCTTCCTAGACATTCGCTCCTGCTCTGGTGTTTCCAGGGCACTGAACTGTACTAGAACTAAATATAATGTGTTGAGGTTTTGTTTGTTTGGGGAGGTTGTTGGGATTTTTTTGGTTTTTTTTTTTTTTGTAGAATTCTTTGTGTTGCCCCTTAGACAATTGTAGCATTATCCATGAGGGGCCTGGGAGCTGGAGCACTCAGGGAGAAGGAGAGGAGAAATTGCATAAGCTGGTTTTGTAGCTGAGGAAAGGAAAATGTCCATGGAACCATGGTTTCAGACTGCCACAAGCTTGCCAAGGAATCACATCTGCTCTTACTTCAAAGCCTGTAAGGGAACGTTTTCCTTTTTCTTAAGAATATTGGATTGCTTGTAGATCTATGTAGTGAAATAGTCCTTTTCTTTTAACTCATTCTCCCCTCAACTAGCAGATGGAAACTTTGTCACCGTAGATATTTGGAGTTTTAATATCCTCAGGACTTTTTGGTATTTCTGTTTCATGATCATCATGACTAGTGGCTGAAAGCTTCACATTGCAGGCAATTACTTTGCTCCCACCAAAAGTAATTTTTATTCCAAATTAGTGTTTTCCTGTCAGCTACAGCATTTGATTTTTTCTGTATAGATGAGACTGCTTGCATAGTAAGATAGGGCCTAGCTGTCCTTGGAGATCAGACTTCTGTTAAAAACGGGAAGGGGAAAGTTACATGGCGTCATGGGGAATCCCTTTGTCACATCTTTTGAAGCACAAAGTTTTAAATTTAAGAAAAAGTTTTAGTATAAGCCTATTTTCCCCAAGCCAGCTTACAGCTAGAATGAGGCTGTTCATTCTGCTATAAAATCATCATTCTCTTTCAGTATGTTCCACAATTTCAGTAAGTTACTTAGTGTTCCATAATAACCTTCCAGCAAGCAAGACCACACTGTTTTTAGCAACCAAGAATGTTTTATCTTTACAGATGTGGGGGTAAGTTGCAATTGTTTGTATCTTGTAGACTCCCACGGATGGAAATTTGTTCTGCAAAGCTTTGCACTTGATAAAGAGTAGTACTTGAGATTCCAGCCCTGTGGAAATCTAGAGCTCTGCAGAAATTAAACTCCTTGAATATCCTGTGTACAAATCCTGATTTAAATCCTTGTTTTGGTGGAATTCCTTGAGGCAAAGATTTTGATTTTCCCCGTGTTATGCTCAGTGCATGCAAGTATGGACACAATAAAATGGTGTGGTTCTATCATCTCAAAAAAAAAAAAAAAGAAAACCAACCCAAAAAAAACCTCGTATGCAGGTTTATGGTGAAGGTATTTAGCTTTTCTAGGAAGATGAAGAAGCTGGCATTTTGCATGGAGAAACCTGTGTGGGCAGAACACTTAACACAGCAGATAGGCTCGTGGGAAGTGGCATTCAAAGAGAGAACTAGGAGTTTTTAATCAGTGGAAATGAGTAGTGGTTTTAAGTGTTAGTGTGGGCTGCTCATGATCAGCTCAGGTAGCATTTAAGATGAAAAAGCTCACAAAGTGCACACGCAGCAGTAACAGAAAATAATTCATCATTTGAAATGAGCAGACAAATTTGTGAACACATAGGTCAGTCTGAAATAATGGAAAATTAAAAACACATCAAGACTGGAGAAAGTGCGATATTTCCTTGAAAAATAATGTGCTAACTAAGCAAGCACTGAAAGTCAGTAGTGGTATTTAACACTTGGGAGGATCAAGCCCTTGGTCTCTTACCGTACCCACCATTGTGTGGGGCAGCACACGGCAAGCTGCTGAGTGTGGGCACCTACAGACCTGTGGGGAAGAATGTTGGTATAAGAAATGTTGTCAGATGGCATATGATCACTGGCTGCAGTGAGCTGAGGGTTGGATGTATAAATACTGAGAGCTAAAAATGGTACAAGGAACTACACAGTGCTGGGTATGAATCTTTCACTAAAAATCTGACACAGATAATTACCCTCCCTACATCTATCTTCTTTAATGTTGCAAAGTCTCTCCATGGAGACTTCTTTCTAAATAAGGGAATTTATTTGGGGTTTGGTTTTGAAGTTGTTTCTTTTCCTTGTTTTGTTGTTTTTTGGGGTTTTTTTTAATAAGAAGGAGATAAATTCCAGACAGGATTTTTAAAATTATTATTATTATTACTACTTAAGCTTCTCAAAGGATGTTACAAAGAGAGAAAGAAATGTAAAGTGGATCAAACTTACAAAAAGTGTGTGACATGTTCCCTTTTATAAAAGAAGAGAAACAAGGTATCTGAGTTTCTAAGGCTCTATGGGGAAAATACCTTATGTCTTTGGTCACAGTCGTGCAGAAAGTAAGAGGTCATTCGTGTGCCTATGAAGGCCCAGTGCAGTGAATGGCTAATACACTAGTTACTGTCTCCTGCTTTTGGCAGTCCCTCAGCATGGAGATAGTTGTCTGTATTTGTTCACCTTTCTTTTCAGCTGGTATACACCAGATTAAAAGTCATCCATAACAAATGGGAAAAGTGATGAAGGGAGAAACAGTAATCCAAAACTTGCTTTCATAAGACCTAGAATTACTAATGATGGCCCAGGAATGTGGCATGAGTTAGGTAGATGTGCTGTTTTTGGCTGGGGTCGTTTATTCCCTTCACGGTGACTGGTATGGGTCAGTGTTTCGAATCTGCACTCAACACAGGGTTGATAATATAAGAATGTTTTTGATGAAGAGGTAGTTGCACATTTAGCCCAAGTTGTACTGCTTTGTATTGTTTTTAAAGTAAACTCTGAGGTAATGGTTAGAACCCAGACTGCTGGAAGTTCTAGCACTTTTACTTCCCAGCCCTTGCCCCACCAAAGAAACTTTAGTGTACATCTCAACTGAAAAATACTTTGTCTGTTATCTATTCCTTATGTCTATTTTTGGCTGGAAATACTGTTTTTGGAAAAGCCGTAGTTTACGTGCCCATTCAGTTTCATGATTTCTTTCCTTGATAGTCTGGAAAAGCAAATAATGCTGCCTACTGTGAGGGTGGTGAAACACTGGAACAAGTTGCCCAGAGGAGCTGTGGATATCCCATCCCTGGCAGCGTTCTAGGCCAGGCTGGATGGGACTCTGAGCAACTTGGTCTAGTGCACACTGTCCCTTTATTCCAACCCCCCTTCAGTGGGGCAGGGGGGTTGGAATAAAATGATCTGTAAGGCCCCTTCTAGCCCAAGCCGTTCTATGTTTCTGTTTATGACTGTGGAGTTTGTTACAGTAGTATCTCTGCACAGATAACTGATTTGAAACTGCAAGGTATTCCACACAGCTGCAGTGGTATTACCAGCAGCAGCTGTCATGTTCTGTGCTCAAATTCAGTCTTTGGTGCAAAAAACTCTGGGTCCCTGTAGCACATTTCTGAGCTGAGCCTCTGCCAGGATTCTAGACCTGATTTATGTGTCTAAAACTCTGCAATACAATCACTCTGGGATTTTTTTAACCAGTAGCTATGGAATAGCAGAAGTCAAGTTAGAAAGTTAAGGACAATATATCTGATTAGTGTAAAGTAAAACACTCCAGGCATACATCAATTCTGAGAATGAAATCTAAATTTGTATTATTATTTTGATTGTTACAATTAGGATCTACAGATTTATGAACTCCTCTGTGTTGAGAAAAGGAGATTGATGCACACTAAACTGTAATCTATCATCCATCATGAAGCTTCTGCTAGAGATCCATTTAATTTCCAAACAGAAGAATTCATTATTTCCAGAGAAATTATTTTTTTCTTAAGGATCAGCATGTGCAGTGAGCTATCAGACAGCATGCTACAGCAAACAAGCGAGGAAGCAGCTGTCTCTAGCATGCAGCTATGGAACTAAAGAATAAAAAATTTCCTTGGGCAATACAGAAGTACAAGGAATTATCCAGTGTCCCAGGAGAGTTAATAAATATGGGTCCAATTCATTGCCTTGCCAGTTTTGCTGTGTAATCTACAGTGGGAGACCAGCATTGGTTTGCCAGCATAGTCTTGTTTGGTTTTTTCTGTCTAAAACTGTTCAGTGCAATTTGCATCAAGTTTGTGCTTAAAAGCATGTTATGTAGTGGGCAGCATGGTGTCCCAGGAGTTGGTTTCAGTGGAGTACAAGCTATAGCCTGGGTACTACACCTTGTCCTCAAAGTGCTGAGCCCTCTGTAGGCAATGCTAGTTTCTTTAATTCAGACCTTCTGGCTAAAATGGCCCGATACCAAATAAATCTGACTCTTCCAAAAACACATATGGACTCTAATGTATATTTCCTTGTGAATTCTGGCAGTGCGGCCTAATTCAGGGGTGTGCCCTTAAAGCAGAATCACAGAAATGGCTTTCTGGAATAGATCCCTAATAACTCCTCAAGCCTGTCGACAACCAGCACAAAACTGTGAATGGTGTTTCAAAGGACAAGACAAGACAAAAGCTTTCTGTGTCTGTCAGACAAACAGATCCCAAAACTGAAGTTTCTGATCATACAGTTTAAAATACCTGTTTTCTGTGAATGGCTTAAAGGGGATAATTCCTTTACGAAGGCTGACTTCTCAGTACAGTACTTTCCAGTATAAAAATAAACTGCAGATGTTTGACACAGAAATGTCAGGATATTTAACATTGGGTTAGGGTTTGTAGATGCCATGTGTGTCATGGAAGCTAAATCTCTGCCTTAGGGTGAAAGAGGGAAGAGGTACATGGCACCAAGCATGCCCTGTGTGTGACCAATGCATCCTGACCTGTGGACACTGTTCTTTCTGATGTTTAAAAATACCCAACTGCTGCCATTAGTAGTGAACTGTGCCTGTTACAGCTGTTGTGCCTGTTTTGAGGATGGTTTTGTTACTGCTGAGTTCAGCTGCTGGGTGATTTTCTCCCTCTTGTAGAAATGTCCCTATAAGAGGGGAATTTTGTGTAGCACTTGGATGTTTTAACTGCACACAGCATTGTTTGTTTCATCAGAGCAGTACCCAGGAAGCAGAGGTAAATTTGGACATGCACAATCAAGTTCTTGCTTCCAGTCAGGCTTACCACAGAGCATTTTTGTTGACAGATCAGTCCAAATATTTCACCTCTTGAATTGTTTTAAATCCTCTTTAAAAGACCTGATGCATGCATTTATGTTGGTGCTGCTTTGTTTGTTTTCAAAGCAGTGGAGTAAGGCTGCCAGCTTTGAACTTTGCAAGTCTTGAGAAATGGCTGAGTTTGGACAGTTTATCTAAACACGATGCTTACAGCTGTGTTTCATTGAATGCACTTAATGGCAGATGTGACAGACCCATTTGTTCATTTTCACAGAGTAGTAACTGATTACATTTTCTCTTGGCTATCATTCAGCTAAAGTTGCATTGTCCTGTGCATTGTTTCCTTTCTCAGCTGCTAAGTCATTATTTTGGAAACAGCTTTCCTTTTTGTTTGAATTTTTTGGTATGGGGAGTGGGTTGGGATTTTTTGTTTGGGTTATTTCTGTTTTCTTGGGAGGGGGAGGAGAGTTGTGTTTTGGGGTTTTGCTATTTGAGGTTTTTTTCAGGACGTGTATTTTGGGGAGAAATGAGGCAAGGTTGATTTTTGCTTAGTAGTAGTAATACAGAAGTTTCCTACAGTTTTAGGATTCAGTTCCAGGATCTTCTTAATTTCTCCCCATTTATTCCAGCCTGGCTTTATCATGATATTTAGTAGGAATTTCTCTTTATGCAAAATGAGTGCAGCTGCACCCTAGAACTTGTGGATTTTTTCCTTTTAGACCCAGCAAAAAAATGAATATAGAATATTTTTAAAAGTTAAAATCAAACATGATTGGTTGATAGCCCAGTAATTTACATCTCCTATGGTTTATTTGTCTAGGGAGGCAGCAGCAGCTGGAAGCTGAGGAGCCATACGTGGAGGCTGATCAGGACCTGCACAGGAGGGTGGAGCGTTCTGTGGAGCCGCCTGCAGAAAGTCCTGGGGAGAGGCGCATGGCAGAAATGAAGAAACTGTATGGTGCTGAAGCTGCCAAAATCCAGGCCATGGAGGCTGCCATGCAGCTTGTCTTTGATAGGAACTGTGACAAAAAGCAGCCCAAATACTGGCCCATTATTCCCCTTAAGCTGTGAGTACCTGGACTGTGCTCTGATGTTGCCCAGTGCTATAGGGTCAGGTGCCTCAAGTTGGGCTGCTGAAGGAACAAACGGCAAATTTTGGTTTTGGGCTTTGGGGGAGAGTCTGGCAAGGACAGCATGTATTTCTTTGACTTTTTTTCTTTTACAGTGTCTGTCAGTGATGTTCACAATCCATTTAACCCACATACAGTTGTCAAGTAGTAATAGAAGGGACAGGAATATGAAACCTGTCTAAAATTCACTCATTTGATACCCACTTGCCTTGACTATATTTGCAAGAAACATAACAATGTCCATACCCAGTGAACTGGGAAAACTTAAAGCGATGCAGAGAAGAGAAAGACTTTAGGAATTGTCTGCTCTTCCTGTTTAGGAATTTGAGTGATCCTGTTTTCTAGTCTTACTTAATGTAGTAATATTAGGATCTTGTTTCACACAGCATAGCTTGAAGTGTTATGTCTGCTAATCTTGGATTTTTTTGAGAACTAGGAGCGCACTGGCCAAGATACAACTTATCAAATTACCATAGCCTAGACATTGGAATTCTTTTTCAAAGGTTTATAATAAAGCAGGAAGTTTTTCTTCCAGACTGATACTTGTCTGGCAGGAGTTTGACACTAAGGCAACATTATATAGAAAAATGTTTTAATGAAGGGGTGGGAGGATCGAGCTGAAGCCTGATGTGGTCCTGTCTGATAGAGATCTGTTTAGCAGAAGAGAAACTTAAGAGGACAGAGCACTATTGGAGCCAGTGCCTACAGAGATTTTTGCCATTCTAATAAAAAGCAACAGTGGACTTGAAGGCTTGAAGCTTTAGAGAAGGCTTATTAGAATGGTAGACTATGTCTGACCAATGTCAGCTGTGGAAGCCAGGTAGCCCTGTGGGCTATGTCTTATTTCAGGTGCACCTTTCCAATGGTCAAGTGCATAGGACACGCACAAATTTTAAGCATAAGCAAGTAGATGTGTACTCATCCATCTGCACAGAGATGTGCCTCTGTGTGTGCTCATCCATCTGCACTAGCTGTTTGGTTCTGCTTCTGTCACGCTTTACTTTGGGCCTGATGTGCTTGTCCAACACCAGGTGGAATGAGGCACGCTGGTGGTTTGTGTAAGAGAGGCCAAACTGGCCCCTCAAAACCAGTGGCTCCTTAGAAAATGGAATCCTGAACACTTAAAAAGACTCTGTGAAGCTCTGCTGATAAATATCATTGTGTACTGAAGGGCAGTAGTTTGCATTGCAGCATTTCCATGCCAGAGCAAAGGAACCGTCTGCTGGTTTAATAGTGACACACTCATCTCCCTTCCTGGCAACGGAGGAAGGTTACAATTAAAATTTTAGCTTCAGTTCGTGTTGACTGACCGTGCAGAGTTTCTCTGCAGCATGTGTAGTTTGTAATACACCCAGCAGTTGCTGTGCCCTCTGTAGCAGCCAGCTGCAACTAAGCAAGTCTGCAATGCAGTTCGGAATGTCTTTGCTTTCAGGAGTAGTTACTGTTTTTTCAAAGCAGCATTTCCATGCCACTTCCACCTCTTTCACTTTAGATGTGATGAGATAAAGTTAAATTGAACACTGAAATTAAAAAGCCTCCAGTTTCCAAGACTTATTTCTGGTGTGATTAATCTGAAAAATTTCAGTGAGACAAGAGAGAGAAAAGGATTGTTAACAGTCCTGCGTTTGTGTTCACTCTTGTTTTTGGCGGGTTTTGTCAAAGATTCTGTGTTCTGTTTGGGTTTCCTTTCATTGACCAAATAAACTTTCTTCTTAACACCTTGTAATTTACTTTTATTTTTTATATAAACAAACTTCCATGCTTAGAATACCTCAGTTCTTAGATGGTAAAGCTTTCTTTTAGCTGCTGTATTGTTTAAGGAAGATTGAACTTAGAGCAGGAGTGATTTTAACATATGGAGAAGCACGAGGAGTGTTGACAGGACTTTCACAGCAATGTCAGGCAGTACCACACATGTATGGTGTGGTGCAAAATGAATGGGAGGGTTGCTGTATCCACTGGGGGAAAACCCTGTCGCAGATTAACATGCATAAATTTCTCTGTTCCTATTTGAAATGTTTCCAGTGTGGTGATAGTGTTTTCTTTGTGCAATTCAGTCAGAAAAAAAAGGAAGAATGGGTAGGGTAGGACTGGGCTGTTCTTACTTTTCAACACAAGTTCCAGTTCTTGCTGTGGTTGATTCTTCATCCAACTGGTTGTGCTAGCAGAAGCAGAAATTCTGGTCTCAAAAAGTATTTGTAGAGACCTCATATAAGACAAACATTTCCTACTTGACATAAAATGTAAATTTATAAAAAGGAATATATAGAGGAAATTACCTTGCCTTTGGTTCTTTTAGGTATTTTTAAGAGGGTTTAATATGCTTAACATGCTTTGAGGTTAGAAAGAGAGAGAACTGGATGAATTGTTCCCTAGGAACTATGAACTAACTCCTGAAAGGGGGAAATACCCTACTGCAGACTTAAGAGTTGCTGCCAAATAATCTCATTTCAGGGGATGGACCAGCAAAATGGGACATCTGGCCAACTACCCCCAGATGTCCCATTTTGCTGGAAATCCAGCAGAACTCGAAAATTCTGTATTGCATTTCTCTACATCCCATGTCATTTTACATTTCCTATAAATACCTCACATAAAAGCATATGATCATGGAGGAAATGCAGCAGCAACTCAAAAATGCCACTTCAGTCATCTGTAACATTCACCTTTCTTGCACACATGTATTATGCTGCAGTCCTCAGTCATGGGAACATGTACACTGTTTTCTCCCAAAGATACAATGTTCCTTGACTAGAATGCAGCTGTGGTGCTGCAGACTTGATTCTTCCTTCTCCAGAAGGTTGCACCTTTGCTTTCAGTTATGCCAGCTGTTGGTATAGCCCTGCCCAAAGGGTATTCTTCACTTGCTGGTGGTACTGTTTCTCATGAGCTTTTCCCAGCTCCAGTAGAAGGAATTATACCCTGAAGTCACAAGTTGACATCCAATCAGTCTTGATTTCAAAAACTGGTTTCCTCATTTGTTACATGCAAATCAGCCTTATTTTCAGAAGAGCTTGTGATTGGTTGAAGATGCTTTGAAGATAGGAGAAAAATGCAATAGGTCTTTTCTACTAAAAGCATTCTTAAAAGAAATGAGAAAAAAAAACTTTCAGAATTGGTGTGATATAAATGTAACAGAAATGAAGCAATGATCTGTTTCCTACCAAAAGAAAAATTGCTTACTTTTATGCACTGGTGACGTTGTCAAGGGCTCTTGTTCTTTTAGAATCATTTCCCCATGCAGCAGCTGACAGCTCAGTGTGCCTGTGTGTGCAGGTGACCCGAGAAGAGATTCAACCCTTTTGATGAGCATCATTTTCTCAATCAACATTATGGGTAAGTATTCATCCTTTTTGACAGGAGTCTCATTAATGGCTGGCTCCAAACATCTCACACTTGGAAAAAGCATTCATAAAAAGCAACCTAAATTTTTGTAACAACCTTTATGAAGGATAAACATCATATACATAACACATTCAGATTTGGTCACTTGTGTCTTTCTCTTAGTAAAAGCTTCTCATTCATTACGTGAAATATGCTGTAAGTATGGTGTCTTCATCTCTTGTTGCACTAATAGCAGTCTGGCTCTTGGTGCAGAAATTGAGAAAAGCAAGACACAGATTCAGCTGCTTGAATTTTGAGTTTAAGTGTGATTTTTGGCATGCTGGGCTGAACATTTTGGCTGAAAGAATTAGAGAGGGGCCAAGATGATTGCCCAAAATGTGAAATACAGTCTGTCAAAAGGAATCATCCCAACTCTGGTTTTCCTTCTGGTTTCTTAAAAGTGTAAGCTCCTGGAAAATGTATTATTTGATAAATAATATATTCATGCTGTGACAAAGATCTTTTTTCATGTTTGGGTACTAATCAATCAGCTGTCTACCCTGTCTAACCTGTTTTCTTCTGTGTTCCTGTGTGGATAGTCTAAAGGACATAAATTCTTATGGGCTCTTTTCTAGGTAGCATAGAGAGTAAGGGAGTCTCCCTGTAAGGGAGTCTCAGCTGCTTCTGAAGGGTAGTTACAGCCAGAGTGTGTTCAAGGCTTCAAGGCTACACCTCTTCTATATGGTCACATAGCTGGGACTGCTGAGCTGGCACACAGTGTGACACATGCAGAGGAGCTCAGGGTGGGTAGGTGACAGGTCGTGATGTTGCCATTTGGGTGTTGTCTTGGAGACCTGGCTGTCATAGCAGAGGAGTCTCTTGGACTCTGTCCATTCTTTGGAATTGGTCATACAGGCATCAGCCCCAACTATTAATATCAACAGGCCAGGAACGGCGTGGTCTCACTTGGCCAAAAGTGGAGAAAGACTTTTTTCTCTTGAGCTTGCAAGGAGTAAGATTCTTTGAGATTCTCTGTGTATGGATTTCATTACAATCACAGAGTAAATTTTTCCCCTTTAATCATGAATCCTTCTAAGAAGGCAAGCAAGCAGAGGAAATGTGAACATCCATTGTTTTTGAAAAAAAAAATACTTTTTAGCCTAATGATGCCAATAACGACTGCTGGTTCCCTAAACTACATTGAGATCTTTTGCCTGCAGAGCTTTTTGAAAAACCAAAATACACCTAACTGCTATCCCCGTGACTGTTGTTTTCAGCCATCCCAAAGACAAAAATTTGTGGGGAGGAAGGAGTGAGAAAAGTGGAAAGGATTGGTGGGGATTTTTTCTAAATAGAGTGGTCCTCTTTAACTTTTAGAGTTTGTTTTAAATAAAAGCAACAATTTCTTGACTCCATAAGAAGTGAGGCAAAACTCTGTGATGAGTTATTAAAAATAAATTACACCACTGTCTTTGGATGTCAGTAATATGGACCTTACTGATAGCTGGGAGGGGGTAAAAAAACCTCTCATTTATGTCCCCTGGACAGCTGCCATCAGGTGTTGGCATAGGAAGATAACCAGATTTCTGATATGTTTATAGGGATGTTTAGAATCTTTCCACACACTTCTGCTGAAGATGAAGATTGAAATACCAATCCTGAGGTTTGGCTTTCAGCTATCTCCTGCATTTTTCTTTTCTAGTTACAGCAACCCCTACGGTTTGGTGACTCAGCAACACCAAAGTTTACTGTCACTGAGGTCAAAAGGAGTTGAGTTGGAAGTCACCTAGTGCTAAGCTGTTTAATGTAATCCCGTTTACTTGTTATTTGGCCTGAGATTCAGTAAACCCTTTTGGTCTAGGCTTGTACAAGCAACCAGCATGAAGAAGTGTCTGCATTGTATTTCAGCCATTTTGATACTCATACAGCTGTGTTACTCCCATCCGTTGCATTGGGCAGGAAAAGATCTTGGTCATGATGTCTGGTTTCTGCTACCTCCAGCAACAACACCATCTCATACATTTCAGAAACTAATTTGGAAATTCCATTTCTTGTCACCTCCACAAGTCTGCTTGTTAAGACTGTAGGGCCTGCTACTCACTTGCAAAGTGTAGTAGCATACCAGGGATGTCACAAATTTAAGTTGTCCTTTGTCAGAGAATTGCAAAAAATGTAAATGTAAATGTGGTTACAGATTATGTATCTTGGACTTTTTAAAAATTAAGATCCTGACTTGCTGTTGTAACAGAAATAAATGCTTGAAGTATGTTTTTACTTAAGCAATAACACATCAAAGGCCACATTTCTGGTCTGTAGCATATTGCTTGAAGTGGCTGAGTAATAGCTGAAAGCTCCCCTTCCGCTGTCCTTTCATGAAAAGTGGTGAGGTTGAGCTAAAACTTCAGCTAGTCATGCTGCAATGCACTTGAAACACACAAATTTTGTCTGTTTCTCCAAACAGAGGAATTCTTACATGACTGCAGAATATTAATCTGAAATGGACCATAAACCAAGAGCAGTCAAATGAATAATAGACTGCATAATGGGAAGGTGGTAGTATTCACTACTTTTTATCAGTTTTCTCTACATGTGTTGATGAATTTAGAATTTCCAGTAATGCCAGACCACACTGCTCTAGAGACAAGAAAGTTTTTGTTGAGCAAATCATGACATTTTCATTGATACTGCTCTGCAACAGAGTCGTGTCAGCAGTGCCACAGCTGCTTTCTGGTCCTGTTTTGGTGTCACTGCCCTGCCTGTTGGGAGCACACAGGAAACCCTTCCTTGTTACCTCCTCAGAGAAGCCCTGTAGCTGAGCATGCTCATAGCAGCTGTTTTATGTCGTTATATCCTGGCCCTGTGGTCCTTGTCACCTTTTTCTGCTGGCTGCTGGACTCGGACGTGCCAACTGTACTGTCTTGCTCTGAAAGGATGCTGAGTGTGGGATATTTGTGATGACATCATGATCCCATGGCAACAGGCAGTGATATCATCAATGCCAGATGGTGAATTCTTTCAGGGACACATCAGAAAGAACAGCTGTGTTGTGCTATAGAAAATCCTTACTCCAGAACTGCTCTTCTCTATCACCACAGAAAATAGAGAAAATTTTCAGACAAAACCAGAAAAAACAGACAAAATTTTCCCTTCTTTGCTTTTTGTGTTGAGCAGATCCCTCTCCAGGTCACCTACAGCTCCAGTGTGAGAGCATTAGCATGTATATCCAGAGTGCAAAAGTGCTTTATGGAGAACTTTTAACAAGATTAGTTTTGCCCTTCCTGAGTGTGTTTTACTATGCAGACCTGCTTTAGAAAGATGTCCTGTACTTTCTCTGTCAACAGCAGTTAAATCTTGTTTAAAAGCAGAAAAAGAGCTGCCCTACTGTCTCTTCCCTTCGATAGCTCTTTCAGTCTAGCCATGCTACTTGCATTTTCAAGTCTAACAAAATCTGTTTCTCTGGCATGATTAGAGCTAAAGCTTTTTTTGTGGTAAATACATTGATAATAATTAGCAGCACTAGTGATTTGTGTAACTTTTGGAAACTCTCAGGCAGAGCCTGCAGTGTGATAGTCCTTATCAGCATGATGGAATCCATGAAGATAGAACATCCTACTGGAATAAAACATACCAACTGCTTATATTATTGGAAATTTTTTAATACCTTACTAAAAACCAGTAATTAAACAATTTTGTTTTGCTAATTCCACTTCCTTCATGACAGGCTTTTGAAGTCTGAATTTATGTATAACTGTTAAAATGCTAAAAAAAAAATAAGCAGATTCTCAAGTACAATGCAGATTCTTTTCATTCTAGTAGGGTGCCCAAAATTATTATAATAATTGTAAAGAAATGTGTCCAAACATTGTGTTGTGTTTCTTGATTTTCCAGCGTTATTTTATTTTCCTTGTTTCTAGGATTAAAATTTAAGGCCTTTTTTAATATATTTCTTAGCTGAGCAACCTTTAAAATGTTGAGTGGCTTAGCAGCCACAGTTTCAAGTCCTGAAATACCATCTGAATGTATACCACATGTAGGAAAAATGCCTACACTGCCTCTCCCACCACTGCCATCCCCATGAAGCTACCTGGAATGAAATGACTGTGCACTGTGATGCATTTTTCTGGCCACATCTGTAACACTTTATATCTCCAAGAATCCAGCTGAGCAGTTTCCTGGGCTTCTCCTTGCCTCAGTTCTTTTCAGCACACCTCTCTTCTTGTTCCCTCATGTTCTTTTTCACAAAGACTCTTTCCTAACTCCACCCCAGCACATGCTGTTCTGCAGCCTGATGATGCTCTCTCAGCTCCT
Organism: Chamaea fasciata; assembly: GCF_029207755.1. Taxonomy (NCBI): domain Eukaryota; kingdom Metazoa; phylum Chordata; class Aves; order Passeriformes; family Sylviidae; genus Chamaea; species Chamaea fasciata. The sequence goes on along the minus strand of NW_027094087.1, from coordinate 98,264,116 downwards.
ACGCTCTTGTTTGCCTCACACAGGGAGGGCAAAAACTGTTGCCTGGACACTCAGTTGCCAGTGGAGCACATGAGAAGGACTAATGGAGATGACCACATTTTCTGGTCAGTGCCTCTGGCACCATAAACGCTGAAAGCAGAAAGTACCAAGACCCTTCCCACAGCATTGCCCCTGACCTGTCAGTGGGTAAAGGAAGATTATTCTCTCCTCTTTTCCTACCTAAAAGAAAATTTCCTCACTGCTGTGCAAGTGGTGGGAATTGTGTCACTGCCAGTTTGTTTCTCCCCACTACAGCCAATCACCCAAAACCTTTCTAAAGTTGCAGAGCAATGAACAACCATGATCCTGTTGAACACCAGGGAAAGCTTTTGTAAAACTTTTCCCTAGTGGGAGAAACAATTGCTGGATACAGTGCCTGGCCTTTACAAACCATCTGTTAAATTTATGTGTCTCAACAGTACATCTCAGTCAACTGCACCTCCAAGGGCAAGGAGTAACTGTAACTTGGGAGCTCAGCCATTTGGAAGACCAGCAAGGCAACTGTGATTTATTCCCAGCCAGCAGATGAGGACGTTGCTAAGGCAGTTTCTTGATGTAAGAATGATTTTATCTCTTTTTTCTCTCTTTTCAGCCCTCTTGGCCAGCTGGCATCCCGTTTTTCACTTTTCCAGCAGGCATTGGTTCAGTTTGGCGTGATCCTTCAGAGTGGGAGCAGTAGCCCACTTAGAGCTTAAAACACATAAAGACTGACTGGCTGGAACCCCAGAGAACAACTTAGCAAGAGGCTGATGAGGGCACTCAGCCAGACCATCTCTGAAACACTATTGTTAAAAGAACCTGATATGCATGTTAAGTAAACATCAAATATGCAAAACCCAGTATATGTAACATGCAGATAATAGCATAAGGTAATGGGCCCTATCTCCAAATAAATAATAGCACCCTCATAACCACAGGCAGTTTCAATATTTTCTGTTCACTTGCAGTGTCCTCTGGATGGGTCATATCTATAACACAATAAAACTCCCACAGGCTCCAGCAGGAGCTGGATTTAGTATTAAGCCCTGGCTAAAATGAGGGAAAGAAATTTCTCTTGCACACAAACAGGCAAACGCTCTAGAATAAATGTGATCCAGGAAGTTATTATATAAAGGCATTGATAATTTCATTTGCATATAAAATAATAACAAGAACGGAAGCTAAATTATCCCATATATACAGAAACCCTGGGTGTTCAGGATTGGCTATTCATTATTCTCTTGTCATATAAAGCAATTCAGTCTGCAGCTGCATTTCTCTTACAAATCCAATTCAATCAAGAGAACCGAAACATCATTAGCAAACCCACTGATTTATCCACCAGTAAAGTGCTGATACAGGCCTCTGTTCCTGCTGCTAATAAATTTTCTGCATAGCAGTGTTGGCTCTCTCTAGGGATCTCCCATTATTCTAATGACTACAGATTTCTAACTTAACCACTGGAATTTTTACACCTGAAAGTCTATAACAGTTCAAAACCTGTGGGAATCATAGGAAAGAAAGGACATGAGCCAAACTACCCAGTTGCCTCAGAGATGCGTCTAGATGTAATTGCAGATAGAGCAGCACCTGGTGCCTTAGAAAATTGCTGTAGTAGGATCTTTTTTTTTCCCTTTCTGAAATACATTGTCTGCTGTTTTGTTCATCACTTCCTCTCCCTATTTCCCTCAGTGGGCTTGCGTGCAGAGCTTTGCCTCCCTCTCTGTACCTTTCCCTGGCTCTTGCTTGGTTTGTTCCCTTAATTGCCAGCTTGCCAGTCTTTACCTCAACCTCTGTTCTCCTACAGAGCTGCAGGAAATGCTCTGATAACCCCTGGCAGGTGTTGTCTCCGGTTCCTCCTGCACATCATCTACCACCAGGGCTCTGAGCAGTCACCTCCGAGCTCATCACAGCATCACCTTGTTGATACTTCATATGCATGAGCCCTTACACACTATTTCAAGGCCTGGGCATACACTTCTGCTTCCTTCTCAAGGTGGACTTCAAACAATGTCCCTTCTAACAGCCCAATGGGTGTTAGAAGTAATGTTATCTTTTGGGAATTATTTTACAAGCTGCAGTTTCTGTAGCTTCTTTAATGACCTTGGGTCATTTTGTCTGCCAGGTTCTTCTGATGTTTGGTTTGCCTGTGCCCCTTTCATCTTTTAAACACAAAGAAGCTATTTCCTTGGAATATTGGATGGCAGAATTAATGTTCTAGGCTATCTGGCAGTTACAGAACACTCATATTCAGCCTGAACTTTATTTTAAAAAAGTATAAAAAGTAAGAATCCAGATCCACCTATGACCCTATAATGGGTTTAATATAGTTTTAATAAAAAGTTTTATTACATTCTTCATTTGGAATATTATTTTTCTATTTGGTGAACATGATATACAGGAGAACAAGAATCAAATAACAAGAGTCTTTAAAATGTGTTCTTTATTTTAAAAATACAGGCGCTCCTATCTATGTATGCTATAAATAAAGGATAAAATTATTACCAATGTAAGTTACTTGACACATTTACTTTTTTATCTCTCCTAATTGAAGAATGGATATGTATGGGTGACTAGTGTGTTCTGCTTTTATGTATTAATCATGTACTTGTGCATTTGCAGAAAATTAGCTGTCTGTACTGAAAGTAAGAGGAAAATACTCTTGTTTAGAATAGATGTTAGAATTTTTTTAGGAAAAAATCACCAGGTTTATTAGTCAAGGGAATGAGGAGTTACATTAATCTTCCAAACTCAACATTTAATATCCAAATGTCATCTTGTTATTTTTCAAGTTCCTCAGTTGCATTTATGAGGCTGGGCTTTCTGGGAGGGCTGTCACTCATCTGACCAGAGTGGCTTGAGTTTTTTTCCTCCTGAGTGTCACATTTCTGGCAGGTATAATGTGTTTGGCTTTCTGTGAAGTCAGAAGGAGGTGAAGCATTTCCATGATGTCAGCTGATCTGAAGCCACACCTTCCTCCCAAAACCACATCTCACAGAGCTGATGGAGGATGTTGTGTCTTAGAGCCATTTCTGTTACCTCCCAGTGAAAAACCTGTAGGGCTGTGCCAGCTGCTGTAGTTCCCACAGCCCAGGACACCCATCCCCTGCAGCCTGTTGGCACTGTGGGCACACCCAGGATGTTTCATTATTGCTGGCTAATGGAGTCTTCCCCATCTTCCCTCCAACACATTTTTGTCACAAACTACAGCTCTGGGTATAGCCACTTGCCAGAACTGGACTGTGCAAAGCAGGAAGAGCAGTACAGAAGCAATAAAACATACTGTGTGTGGGGAGGGAAAATCCCAACACAAAACCCAAACCAGTATTTTGGAATGCGTGTTAGTGGAAAACTAAAGCTGAGTGGCCCTTTAGGAGAGAATTTAACTCAGCTTTGTGATACAGTTTAAGGCACCATTCAAGTTTACAGAGCAGCATTAAAACCTTCTGTAATCAGTTACGAGCTTGTACCTATTGACAGAAGTGAAAAAATGAGAACTAAAGTGAAATCAGCTGGCTGTTTCTCAGTCTCCACAGCTAGAGCAGGAAAAGTGTTAAAATGACTCCTGCAATTTTCCTCCCCAGTTTTTTGAGTTTGATTTTTCAGTTTGCAAAAAAGGCACCTGAGAATGTTCTTAAATGCTCTCTGTGCCTGCCATCAAAGGAGTTTTCTACTTTGGAAAAAGAGAGAGAGCCTTGTCTCAAAACATACTTTGCCAGGAATTCTGTCCTGATTAGGCTGCCTTGGAGCGCTTTCTTGGGAGGTTGCCATGCTGAAGTTGTTGGATGGCAGCCATGTGTTCAACACTCTCAAAATAAAGTCTTTCCCCTTAATTTGCAGTGCAACAGAAAACTGAGGTTAAACCTATTGATGCCACTGGAGGGTGGGGCTAGCATACATATGTATGCAATTATTTTCAGAATATTGCAATGAGTGCATATATGCTCACACAGAGGTTGCTCTGAAGTCAGATACTCATGTTCCTTGGGTGTGCATTTTGTCCCTCTCTGGTTTCTTCATTCGCAAATTATTCCACATTCAAATCTCCCCAGTGATACTAATGAAAGTGTTGGATAATCCATACATTTGAGTCAGCTCCTCCTAAAGACCCTAGGCTGGCCTCTTCAGCCCACATGATCATACCTCACAATAGGAACTTAGCAAAGCACTTCAGTAAGTGTTTATATCCAAGCCTTCTAGACTGAACTCATCATCTCTGATCAATCTCAAGTGAATTTTTGAGCCCAAATGTTTTAGAATGAGGTATGTGGAAGAATGCCTTCATAGGATTATTGTATCATGATTCACATAGCAGGAGGTAAGACTTCTCTCTCTCACTTGGAGAAAGGGTTGTCAGCATTTCTACATTTCACAGATCCGTTCAGGAGGATGAAATGAGATGGGCCGCACATGAAAGGAAAGGTTGTATCCACTTGTACTTTTTTTTCTGTATAACACTCATCTGTTTTCAGATTGTTGGTGTACTCTTTCACTTGCAAGCTTTCTGCTCTATGTAATGCTTTACTGAAACCACTCATGCTCTCTCAGACCACATGTTATTTCCTACATGGTTGCCTACCAGGTGTGGGTTTTATCTGTGGCATGCAGACAGAGAAAGGCACAGAAGAAAGTGCATGTATCCAGAATAAAAACAGCTTATACTGTGACCTTCCCTCTGGTTCCCCCCAGACCTGGATCTCTCAGGGGCACTCACAGAATATCCATGCATGTAAGTGAAAAATTCTGTGCTTAGGGTAAAGTCCCTCATGTAGGCCTAAGTAAAAGCAGAGATCCTAATCAATATATTAATCCTTTGTTTCCAATGATATCTCCTAAATTTTTTTGTGCCTCTAAAATCACAAAGCAACTCTGTTAATTCCGCAAGTGAATAAGTAATTCCACAAGGGGTAAATGAAATAGAGATGAGTCTATCTTTTAACACTGAAGATGTATTTAGTACTCCATAATTAACACTAAAATGGTAATCACTAATTTTCAGATAAAATTAACTGTGCTGCATTGGGAAAAAATATGCATTTTGTTGAATATATAATTATATATTTTTCAAAGCAATCACTGCTTATATTTACATATTGGGAAACAGTTGTTGGAAATGTGACCTACTTGGTAATAAGAAGCAGTATCCATTTTCAAGAATATTTATTTCTTATACTATCATACCTGAATGTTAAATTTCTGGAGGAGTATCTACATGTTGGTTAAACTATATCAAATTACTTCTCATTATTTATCTTTCCCTTTCTCTCTTTTCCCGCAGACTAAACAGTGCCGAAGATCTGAACCATTTTGTTCAGCATTTTGCTGGATGAGCTTTGCAAACAGCTCTCGGCAGTAAGCACTAAAGAGTGGTTTTTGGTAGTAGCAGTTGGAGTCTAAAGTGGATCAGCTTCACATAACAGGTACAAAAGACTTAGGAGAGCATGAGTCATTCTCCTTGATCTACCTCAAGATGCTGAGAGATGACCACACAGGTCACCTCTTCTTTACACACAGATATAAAATGCACAAAGTGTACAAAGGGATCCAATTGTCACCTTCTCTTTAACATCCACGGCCTCTGTGACCAGAAGATCACATGGGAGAGAAAAAACACAGTATTCCTCAACTGTACATGGAATCACAGCAGCTCAATACAGACAGGATGGCTGAACTCTCCTTGAGAAAGGCCTCAGAGAACTCTCACTGCAACTAAACCCAGTTTTTATCACTTCTGATTTCCATAAAGCTAAAATACATTCGTGTTAACATTCAAAATGAGGCTGTTTTATGGTTCCCTGATTTTATAGGGTTTTGGAAATTTGCAGGATTTTTGCAAAAGCAGAGTAGCACCCCATACACTCACTTTAATCCTCTGGAAAGTGGTCATGACTGCTACCCACTGACACTGCCTATGTAGTAGTCAGATGAAGGAATATCATGATTAACCATTAGCTTCACTGTTGGCAGAGGGAGCCATGGGATAGAGCCTCACATACAGCTGATGTGGGAGCTGAGAACCCACTGAAACACACAACCCATCTGCATATATTTTTATTAAACCACTGTCTTTAATGCACCAGAATGTTTAGTCAAAGCTAAAACATTAAGTGGAAACACATTGCCTTTGATTCTGTTTTTAATTGGGAAGGTTTCCTACCTAGGGCAATCTGTCTAGTTAGACAGCCTGAGGAAAAAGTGGGAGTGGAAAACAGAGACAAACAGGTAGCAGCAGCTATCACACCATTCCATCCACAAAAAAGGGATTTGTTTTAGAACTAGGATGTTCTGCAGTGGAGAAGTGGAGAAACAGATGGAGTCTGGTAAACTAAAGCAACAAAAAAAGAATTATATGCAATGAACCTTCCCTTAATCTAGAAATCAGTTTCACCACTAATTGCTGGAATGGTCAAATCCAGTAAAATATGATACTTCATACTGATGCCATGCCCTTGGTTACAACTAGTGAGACCCCCACATTCTATCTTGCCTCTTCTTGACTACTCTTGAGAATAATCTTGATGTTAAATTTTCTTCTGAACATTAAATGGCCTCCTTAAAACATCTCCAGAGAGCAACATACTGCTCTAGAACAGGTTAGGAGGTAATCCAAGCATATTGTTACAGGGAGTGAAGGTTTCTCTTGAAACATCTGGTATCAGGATGTTAGTACTAGGGCAACTCTGCATATAGAAAAATGTTTGCAAGTTGTCGCCTAAACTGTGGAAAAGGTTTTAAGCACCCAAAGTAGACAGTGACATTAATCAATGCAGAATTCTAACCTTCTCTTTCTCTTTTGTAGATCAAATCTGCAACAGTGATTTTATAATCGCTCGATGAAGAGATTGTTTGGATCAATCTGGCTTCCAGCATCATTTGCAGCAGGCCTTTAGCCCATCCTTACAGCTACCAGCTACAGCACCCAAGGAGCCATTCAAATACGGAGACTTGCTGAAAAGCAGCACACTTCAGCCTTTCTCCTCTACATTGTGCGCTAGACACAAGAGCAAGAGCGTGGACCAGAATCCAGTCATAAGCCTTTCCTAAACAGGGAAATACCTGTTTCTCCAGACAGCTTGGTTCTGAAACGAAATCCATTAGTTTCTATTCCTTGCAGAAAATTCAAGTATTCCTGTCTCCTTGACCTCAATTGAATATTACAATGTAGTTTTGCTTAAGGAACCAAAACTTCTGTCAACTTCTCTCTTTACTTTTTAGAGACTTGGTACCTCTGTGAGTGGAAATCCCCACTGACTGTTGAGCCATAACCAGTATTTGCACAGCTGTTCTTTGCTTTACTCTTTGGAGAGAAAAATGGCCAGCATTTCTGAGAATGGTAGAAAGTGAATCCCTCCTCTCACTGCAAATGTGTTGATATGGACAACTTCTTCTGCATTCCCTTAGGAATATCTGTCTCATATATCAGTGTAAATGTGTGAACCCTGTCTGGACAGCAGTGACCAACTTCCCTGAGGAACTCAGCCTAGGATTTCAGTGATGCAAAGTTACCCATAAGTGAAATTACAGTCAGAATTAAGGGACATTTTCCAGCTGATTCTATTATAAATTAAGCAGTATGCTGTAGGAACTCCAAAGAACATAAATTTCAACCAATTTTTATTTAAAAAAAAGAAGATTTACTTATACCTTCACCAGCACATAGTGCTGCACACAATGGGATGCTCTTACCATTTGCCTCTTGTTCTTGCCATATTTCAGTGCTATTTAGTGGCAGTCTAGTTAAGGGTCATGTGCTACTTCCATAATTAATCTAATTTTTCAAAGGTGCATAGCTCATCTACTTTAATTCCCAGTGGGGTCTGGAAGCGGCATGCTAGTGATCAGCTTAGCTGTGATTTTTTTTTTTCTGTCTTTATAAAATGGCTTACTCCATCAATCCACTTATTGCCTGTTAGAGGAGAGGCATTTACTCCCTGATCCCATGGGTGCTTGTATGGTGTTGAGCCCACAGACCTTACTGGAAAAACATATATGTTCATTAATCAATGCAAAAGATCATTTTGGCCCAGGAGACTGTGATTTTTATGTTAATGGGAAAGAAACAGCACATTAACATTGCAACTTTAATAATCAGTGCACACTCTATTTTGGGAGCAAGGTCCTGAATTTCCAAAGTACAAACTTATTTCCCTAAAAATTAGTGTTCACACTTCTGTCACTCTTTTGCCTTTGAACATTATTAGTATGTTCTTAAGCAATCAATCTCAATTTGAGGTGAAAAATATAGTTACATAATTGAATAGATTAATGTGTTAATGATCATAGGAGGAAATGAAATATATCCTTACACTGCACATAAATAACAGAAAATTAGTGTATTATTATTGTGGCAAAGACAAAGGAAATGCATGCCAAGTGCCCAGTTAGTGTAAATCAGCACAATCTGATTGATATTAGTCACTGTAGATGCACTTATTCTGAATAAAGTGCTGGCCTTTGTAACTGAAGCAATCAAATTGCTCTAATGGTAAAAGTCCAATTCAGAAAAGCAACTAAACTGAAGAAGCTGACTTTGCCACTCTCTTCCATACCTATTTTCAGTGTCTGTGAAGGATCACTCCTGTGTGACACTGCCACTTTTACCTCCAACATGTCTAGGTAGGCTGCTAGTAATCTCCTAAGGAAGAAGCCACCCATATGCCCCGAACTACCCAGTCTGTTACTTCCAGGGTCCCGTTCACCGACTCTTCCCAAAGCCTATACACATTCCTCACAGTGCTTAAAGAATGACAGAGTCCCTGCGAGCGTCGTCATGCACGGCTGTGTGGCTGGAACGTTGCTCAAGTGGCAGCTCCCGCAGTGCTGTGTGACGCTGGAAAGCTGCATGAGACGCTTCCGAGGGGGCTGTGAAGATAAGAATCACATTGCTGAGCACGGGTATAGACAGTAATGAAATGATGTTGTGTTTGAGCACACAGTGCCCTTGCCATTGGCACAGATAAACATTAAGGGGCAAGGTGCCTCTGAAGGTCAAGGGCAGCTCGGGTTCCCAAGGTTTCTCAGGCGAGAGGGTCAAGGGTCCTGCCTGGCCACGGCTGCTCGTCCCCGGCAGCCCCTGACCCGAGTGATGGATGTCACACAGGGGGACACGGGGCCGGGGACGGAACGGAGCGCGGATGCCCGGGGGGCGGCAGCGGCCGCGGGGGGGCGCTGTGCCCGCTGCCCCCCGGCGGGGCCGGGCCGGGTCCCGGGGCGATGCGGGCGGGGCCGCCCCGCCCCTCCCGCCCCTCCCTCCCCGCCCGCCCCTCGCTCCCGCCGCTCCCGCCGCAGGCCAGCCCAGCCCAGCCGAGCCCGCTACTGTGAGAGCTGCGGTCGCTGCCCTCCTGCGTCCCGCTCACCCGGCACAGCACAGCCCGGCACGGCACGGCGAGCCCCTGCCCTGCACTCCCCGCACCGCCCGGAACAAGCGAGCCAGCCATGGGTAAGCGAGCGCGGCTGCGGCACAGCCCGCGCCCCGGGGCCGCAGGGGAGCCGCGGCTGCGGGCAGGGTGGGAGCGGGGGCAGGTGCGGGGCAGCCCCGCGGGCGGCAGCGGCAGCCGCCTGTTGAGCGCCCCGGCAGCGCGGGGAGGGGGAGCGGCCGCCCCTCCGCCCGCCTCGCTCGGCGCCGCTGCCTCAGAAACTCCGCGCGGGGAGCGGGAGCGGGGACGGGCGCAGGGACACCCTGTCCGGCGGGACAACGGGACCTTGCTCGCCAGCTACAGAGTGCCCCCTTGCTCTAAAGATAAATCATTGATGTGGATCATGATGATAATAATAACAATAATGCAGAATGAGGGATCAGTAGTTTCGGAGGCGGTTGTACGCAGGCGGCCCGGAGCTTCTCCATCCCGCGGTCCATCCTTCAGAAGCCGAGGAAGAGGCGCGCTCGGGGGGCAGGGGCGGCCGTGGGGCCGGAGCGGCCCCGTGGCTCTCCGCGGGTCTCGGTGCCGACGCTGGGGACTTGGCTCGGTCTTGCCCGGCTTCCCCTCCGGGGCGGCGGAGCGGGGGGGCCTCCAGCCCCTCTTCGCCAGACCCGCGTCTCCAGAAGTGCGGGTCAGTTTTTGCCGGGGTGTGAAGTTTGGTCGGGAGAGGGGGGATAGCCTCGGGACGCAGGGAGGACAGTGGAGGTGCCTCTGGAGGTGGGCAGTGCTGGGTACTCCCGTGTGCCAGGCGTGATGCATTTAGGTGTGAGCATTAGGGAATCCTGCGGGCCATTGGGATAACGTGGTGCGCTGTTCCCTCTGCAGCGGTGGAGGGAGTTGGGTGTGGGTGGAAAGTGGCGACTTCTGCTTCCAAACTTATGGGGAGGGTGGCTCTTGCGTGAGTGTATTAACAGGACCAGAAATGGGGCCCTGGGGAGGAAAAGATTCGTAGTGCACATGGGTCCGTCTGCAGTCAGCACTCATCTTCAGCATTGCCATCCTTTTCAGCATGGGACTTTTAGTGTATGGGCTGCTTCCCGCGAGCTCTCGTTCAACCAACAATACATCCAAATTAATAAGGCAGTAATGAAAGTTAGGAGGTCTGAAAAAAGAGAAGATAGAAAAACACAGCTGTATCTTTGGTCTGGTTTGCCACTGGCATATTATTGCTTAGAGGTTGCAACTGCTAAAGCAGAGCTATCAGTGCGTGCCCGAGTGTTAATATGCACACACTGATGCTGGCACTGTCTCTGGTTTTAATTAAGAATGAAAAAAAAAATTAATTACTCAGCCAAAGCTAAAGGAAGCTGACAGAATTCCTATGGTTGCTACTTTGTTAAATTAATTCGCATCACCTAATTCCCTAATTTCTAAATGCTTATTAACTGGTTTGTTCCCTAGCTTAGTGAAGATCAGACTCCTCTAGTATTAACGTCTTTTTACTAAGCTTTTTATAATTTTTTTTCTACACCCCTTTTAGTGCATGATAAAGTACTGATTCCTGTAGCCTTAGCAGCTCTGATGGTTGAAACAAACCAACCAGCTGTATTAGCAGCCTCAAAAAGCTTATTTTTTGTGTCGATATTCTGATACTCATGTTTTAGACTATTATTTTCCTATGTGAAATTTCGATATTAAATGAAACTGCGAAGTGTGCAGCCTCTCCTTTTGTCTGTATCTTACTATCTTCTTCTTAACTTTCACTGGCATGGGTTGATGTCCAGTAAATCTTGGAATGGGGAGGGAAGAGGGATAGAAATAAAGGAATGTTTTTACTGTCTTATTAAGAGAAGAGTATTGATTTCCATATAAAATTGTTCTTAAAAGTCTTTGCTGCTAAGTGTATGAAATTGGTTTTTCTTCAGTGAATTAAGTTTCTAGCAGTTTGAAATCAAAATGCCGTCTTAAATCTTCATGAGTGATTCACCTCAAGGAGAAGCCCATCTTTATTTCAGTCCTAAAAACTTAGAAAAACACTAAAGTTAGTCTTGCACATTGTGGGTCTGCAACCATGTGTCAAGTATATAATTTATATCCATGTAGAATGTGTTGTCCTGAATGTAGCAGTTGGGAAAAGGGGAGTGAAGACAAGAAAACTTCTCTTGAACATTTTGCTCATAATGATGATAATAACAACAGAAAATTCCAAGTTCTGCCGAATTCTTTGCTTAGAAGCATTGTTGGATGACCAAGCTGTGCCTGAGTTAATGGCAGTTTGGTCGTTCAGGAGAGGGGACTTGGAGCAGAAATTTCATAAGAAGTACTTGAAAAAGAAGTCACAAAAAGAAGCCTTTGTCAGCTGGTGATCCAGTCCCCCATGAATACAACGTTTTGTTTCTGTCATTGCGTAACTGTTGCCTTGGCATTAGGTAGACTGGGGCTGATGTGATTGTCTCACCAGGTCTTGTGTGGAGCTCCAGTGCTGTTATTGAGCTTCCTGATCTGATGGCAGGGATGTGTTGGACTGCTTCTCATTAAGACAGTTTGAGTTGCCCTTGCTCACACTAAACTTTTGTGTATGACTGGCTTACCCAGACTGGTTTTTGTTTTCCTGTTTGGAGGCTGAGAGCCCTCTGCAGCCGTTGTTGTTCTTTTGGCTCCCTCAGCACTTCTGAAACTTGGGTGCTCTATTTTCAACAGCAGATAGGGTTTGCACTGGCTGGATGGAGGGTCCTCAGTAATGACCAGTGCATTGCTTTGTGCATCTCCTGTGAGAAGTCTCACCCATGGGCGTCTTACATCGTGGCACACACTCTCTAAAGCGTAGTGTTTCACTTAGAAGGTGGAGAGGGGGGCTGTTATTTTACAAATTGAACAAAAAAATGCAAAAAGTTTTGATTCTTAAAAGTTTGAAAAGCATGATACAACGTCATTTCTTGAGAACTGCATGTTTTCATAATTTTATGCTTTTTCTTCTTTGTACTCTCCAAACTGTTGCTTTTTACATTAAAAAAAAAAAAAGTGATTGAAGCAGTGTGGGTACAAATATTATATTTGGGGAAAAGAGATATGGAGGAGAACCCTGCCTGCAAACAAAGGATGAAATGATGCCTGTGTTTATGTGAGTTCTTGTCCCATTTCTCTGAAGCCCCAGTGCAGGAACTGCTGCCTTGTGGAGCCTAAAGGCCCGGGAATTCCCAGAGGTATCACACTGGGGCCATCTCCTGTCCTTCACACCTCCTCCAGCACATCCTGCTCCATCTACAGAACTTCCTTTTGTGTCCCTGTAGCTCCTCCCTCCCAGAGTGGACCATCCCTTTCTTGTAGGCATTATTTTCAGGAGTTCCAGCTTAGGGGCTGTTGCCACCCAGAGAAAAGGTCTTTGTTTTAAAAGAAATGTGTCTGAAGTAGATTCAAATATTCCCTAAACCAGGCTTTCTTCTTATAAACAGCTGGGGGCAAATCCTGAAAGAGAATCAGTGTTCTTTCCTTTTATTCAGCTAAACACTTCATTTAGGTAAGAGCTGAAATCTTTTGTGTCATCCATTAATAGTAAAATCTGATTAGCTTTGGTCATTAAGGGTAGCTGGATTTCAATTGCCAAGGTGTGTAGTCCATATTTTCTTAAATTGTGTACCTCTTAAACATATTAAACCTTATTATTAAAAAAAAGAAACTAATATTCAATTTATCTTCTCATGAAACCTGTGAAATACAAAATTTTATACTGCTGTCTTTTCTCTATCTCCACAACACCTGTTTGTGCTGGTAAAAGGTACTTAATTTGCCTTCTCACTGTAATCCTTCTTGTCTGAGAAGGAGGTGGAGGAGAAAATGTTGTGCAGTTTAGATATTCCTAGTATCTTAAACAATTTGTGTTTTCACTATATTTACAAGTTCTTCCTCATCCTCTCTTTTAAAGTGTGTGGTTGTGTAATACAGGGTATCTTCCATCCTGTGTGTGTTAATTCTATGTCTGATAGATATTGAATTGTTACATTTCAGAAGAACATACTGGATGATAGATTGCATCCCTGGGAGGTCTGAACTGTCAGTGTCTGATTGCCTGTCTTTTTCAGAGTGTTTATAGAATTTTTGAAACCAGTTGAAGTCTCCAGGTGTCTTCTAATCATAGAATATTTTGGTTTGACCTTTAAAGATCAATTCATCCAACCCCTCTGCTGTGTGGAGGGACATTTTTTCACTTACTCAAAGCCTTGCCTAGTCTGACCTTGGACACTTCCAGGGAAGGAGCATCCAGGGATTGGGCATACACAACTTCTCTGAAAAATATTTAGTAATATCTGAAGTCCTTACTCTGAAAAAATAAGTCCAGCATCCATTTCAGAGTAAGGTAAAAAAAAAAATTTGAGAGCAAACCCAGTGAAGTGCACTTCCTGGTATCTCCTCTTTCCCTCACACAGTGGCATCATGTTGTCTGAGTGGTGCACCTTTTTGTTAGCGAGGATTTTCTTTACTCTGAGATACACAGTTGTTGAAGCCGGATGCAAAATAACTCCTCTTATTGTATTTCCACTGATAGTTTTTGGATGGAGATGTGTTGTGTCTTTTCAGAAGTGGAAGAACATTATATCCAGTGAAATTTCACTGAAGTAGGGCATTTTCTGAGGGAACTGCCGTGTGTCCTTGTGTTGCCTCACTCCCCACAATGGCTTCTCTTCCCACTGATTAATTTCTCTTCTGTTTGACCTCCCCCACGGGACCCCAGCTGTGTGTGCCCTTTGCCTTTCCTCATACACGCACACAGCTGGTCCCCATGAGTGTCTGCCCTGCACCTGCCCCGGCAGCACAGCACCTTGCTCCTCCCTGCAGCTCCTCTCAACATTCCTGCTGAGGTGCCGAAAGCCGTCACAGAGCCATGGGAGCTGCCTTCCTTGAGCCCACCTGTAAAAAATTCAATCTCTTAATGGTCCCACAGTGTTAATGTTGTGGAAGATGATGGAGCACATGGCATCTCGCTGGGGTTCCAGTCTGGTGTGAGGTGTGTGGTGAGATATTTGGGAGGTCATTTTCCAGGGTTTGCTTAAGCACGCTTGTGGCTACGTTGGTTTGAGAGAAATCAAGATTCTTTCTGTTCTTCTGGCTGGTTCCTTAAAGTCCATTTATGTACAAATGCCTCTGGGTTTGCATTGGTGTGAACAAATGTAAGGAAACATAATTTAGTTTCCATGTGGGACATCAAAGATAGTTGTATTAAAGGGGTGGGTTCCAGCTGAGCCTGCAAGCCTCTCTCTGTACAGGTGCAGAATCCTGTATGGGGAGGGTTACTCGGTCAATACCCATAGTGGTCAAAGGGCAAAACAGAGCTCACCACATCCATCTCATAAGCTGGCTTCTTCCAGGTCCTGTGCAATGTAGTCTGTGGCCCAAAGGAAGCAAACTTGGCTTGGCAGTACCCAGAGAGGAATCCACATTCCCTGATCCCTTGCCGGCCTTCATTCTGCAGGCAGGCATGAACCTGAGACAGCTTTGGTGCAAGGATGGCTGTGCCAGTCAAAATCCTGCCACCCTGTAAACACAGTGGGCATCAATGGAGATGTCACCATTCAGTGTAACAAATAGGTAGCATCCTATGCACCACTTAATTCTTAGCTGTTTGTTGCTTTCTATTGCTGCTCTGTCTTGGTGTGTTAGCAGTCTTCCTCTCCATAATTATTTGTCTCTTGTGTTTTAGGCTCAAAAGCTTGCATGGGGAGTTGTGGCTCGGGAAACATTTACAAGCAACACAGAGAACTCTTGAGAATTCAACATCTTTTGTTCTCCCTGGTTTTGGAGCTCTTTGACTAGCAGCAAATTTCAAAACGTGAATGGAGCTTATGTTTCATTAACAGAAAGATGTGTCAGCTGCAGAGCTATGGATAGGTACAAACCTCAGTGCCTTTCTCTGCATCACTTCTGGGTGTGTTTGTTTTATGCATTGATAGTTGTGTGCATGTCACACTTGGAAATTGTAGCCTAAAGTTACATGTACAGAAAAAGGGTTTCAGAAATGTGTTTGTATTTTAATGTTTGGGTTGTTGGTTTGTTTGTTTGTTGTGTTTTGGGGCTTTCTGGTTTTGGGTTGGTTTTTTTTGCCTGTGGGGGAGATGTTGAAAAGGACTGTGGTTCAAAGATAGCTGGGACCTGGGTCATGAGCAAGACTGGACTCCTTGAACGGATTTGAAGTATCCAATGTAAGATACAGCCTTCATAATTTTGTTTGTTTGTTTTATGTCTATTAAGTGCATAGAGCAATCACTGCATATTGCAGCCTGAAGCTGTTGTCTTTGAATACACTCCTTCAATGCCAAGGGAAGTACAAAAATTGCCCCAATGTAAACCATATGTAAATCAGAGTTGGGTTGCACTAAAGGCAAACAGGGCAAAAGTTGTGCAGGAAGGAGTAAGGAAGCAGCTGGCTTGCCTTCCAAGTGTTGGTTTGCGGATAAACAGACAGAAAGGACACCTTGTGTTGAGAATGCAGCTGGTCAGGAGATCCAAACCCAGGGAAAATGATGGGAGTTCAGCCAGAGGAGAGCTATGTTTTGAGTAGTGCACTGGTTTTCTCAGTATTGGAACCGTATACTTGGGCTTGTTGGTTGTTTTGCTGAGCTGGAGCAGTGGACCTGCCACTGATGGCTAACTGGGGAGGAATCTGACTCTCTCATGCTGCCAGCAAGGCACATCTAACTGGGACCCTCCAGTGTCTGGGTTTACCCTCTATTCTATGTTTTTGCCAGCTTGCAGGCTAACAATTTCATTGAGGCTTCTCAGTGCTGATGCTGAGTGTGTATCAGTGAAGCTGCTGGGTGCAGGTGAGCACTGTTTGCCTGCAGTCACCTGCTGACACCCTTTGGGAGCCCACTTGGGCATGTGGCTGCTGTTGGGTCTTAGCTATCTCTTCAAGAGAGATTTCATGCCTTTTTTTTTTTTTTCTTAATTCTATGGGTTTATTTGTGTTTTCTGGTTGGACACAAATGTTTCATGGCATAAGACTGCTTTCATCAACTTAAGACTTCTTAAAATTTCTTAAGTTCAAGATTCTGTGGATTTCTGTAAGGATTTTCTGGAATGGAGTCCTTGGCACGCACCATGCAGCTCTGAACTAGAGCAGGGCACTGGCTGAATCTTCAATACTTTTTTGTAAATTCTTTACTAAAGATATTCTAATTTTCTTGTTCTCTGTGTTTTCTACATCTTGTATTTGTAGTTTTCTTTTTTGTTGTTGTTGTTGTTTATTTTTTTGAAGGCATAACTTTTGGAAGGTTTTAAGAGATTGCTACTTGTGTCTAAACTTAGGCTTTTGTTACCAAAACTGTGTTGACATAAATGTCATGCACTTTCTCAAACAAAAGCATAAAATGAGTTTTTCTATTTGTTAAGCACACAGCTGAAAATAAGTTTGCCACATGGAACTTCCCTTGTGGGAAATTAAATGCTTTTCTTGAGCTGTTTAGGCATGCATTAAAAAAAAAAGTCATGAGGAAATAGAGATGTCTAGTGGGAGTATTTGGAGTTCTTTTGGTGCAAGCACAGGGATCTGCTCCAGCACATCTGTCAAGAACCCACGACTTGCAAGGTGTAAAAACAAGAACACTTTATGTAACATCTGCTCACGCTCTGTGATGGGCACAGGTACAAAAGCCTGAAAATCTCTGAGATATTTGTCATGCTATGTCAAGGGAATGTAACAGAATCCAGTACATTGTCTGTTACTGCCTGCTCTCCAGCGAGTGAAGTTATTAGGTACTAAAGCTGATAACACATTGAGCCAAAGTTTTGCATAAGCGAATGCGAGGAATGCAGTGCAGAGGGGGCTTTGCTATGTGTGACTGATGTAGCCCGTGTTAGTAATTATTTCCCTCATGCAATGTATACCTTCACTTCCCCCATAGACATTTCCCCCATACTGTGCTGAAATTGAAATGGTGGTTTCTCATGCTTGGTAATTGTCTGATGAAAGTCCCCCAATCCCCCAAGATGACGTCTGGAGACATAAAGAAATAATGATGTGGAAGGAAAAATAGCCATTCAAGTAATTTTTACTGGGTTTAGCCTGCAATTTTTTTGTTTCTCCCTTTAAATTATTTTTAAACAGTTTGAAAATACCTGTTTTTCTCCTCAAACTTTATCTATGAGAAGCATACAATAGATACTTAATCTTTAACCTTCTCCTGAAATTCTTTGACATTTTTCGTGTTATCTGCCACTGATATGTTTGCAACACCATGCTTGAGAAATTGTTGTAATCTACCACATACTAAGTTCCTCCTATTCCTCAGTAGAAACCTCAGGAAAACAAAAAGAAGGGGAAAAAAAAAAAAAAAAAAAAAAAAAAAAAAAAAAAAAAAAAAGAACAAGGAAGGAGTAAAAATACTCTTGAAAATGCTGATTCAAAGTAGCTGTGGCAGACTGAAGGTAGGTATTCAAGGAGTGGGTGGAACTGAAACAAAACACAAATGAGATAGCAGAGCGAGTCAAGACTCAATTGATTTCATCCTTAAACAGTCTGCAGATTTCATTAAAATTATTTTATTTTCCTGTAAAACTATTTCTGGGTTTTTTGATGTTTCCTATGGCTGTGACCATAAAATCTGCTGAATGTTTTCCCATTACCATCAGCTTTCCAGCTTGTCCAGAATGGTCTAGGCTCTTTCCATTATCCTCGCAGAGAGGAAGTGCTGGATATAATGGTCAAACCTTGTCTTTCCCTCCCTCTAGGCTGTTTTCCACTAGGTTTTCTGGGCAGGGGATGTGTGTGGGTAGACAGTTCCTTGCCCCCTTTATTCCTGTTGGCATTTGATCCTCCACTGAAGACTCTCCCCATGAAGTGATGTCCAGAAGCTCTTGCTGGTTTTGTACGTGTGTGATTCACACATGGTAGATGAGTGCAGCTGTGACTGTGGCTTGTACTTCCAAATAAGTGATGTACCTCTCTTAGAGACAGAAAACCAGAGAGACTTTAAACGAAACAGCTTTAAAATAAGCAGAAAGTCAGAAGACACTTTCTTGGGGCAAAATTAAGTGTTTTACTGGAACTAGCTTGGAGTCTTAGATTTCTATTTCCACAGTAACAAAAAGGCATGGCACATGTGGAATATTAAGTGTTGTTGCCAAGGCTAATGGAACTGTCTCAGCTGCTGTTAAAACCTGACATATCACTGTGTTAATTACTGCACACTGGGTCTTCCATTCCTATAAGAATATGCAAAGAAAAAGGTTCAGGAAAATGCCAGGGTAGTCAGTGTCAGCAATAGTTAGTTCTCCCCTTTACAAAAACACATTTAGTTGATAAAAATGCTTTGTTTCATGTTTGATTAGTTGATCTTAGATAGCACTGGTATTTTTTGGCTGTAGAGATGCCTGCAGAATTGGTCTGTATGATGACTATAGGATGGCTATCTACTTTGTGTAGATTACCTACCCTCTTAGAAAGAATTATGTTCAAAGTAGTTAGAAAATTATAAATGTTCCTTATTTGCCACAGAGTTGTTAGGGTTTAACTGAGAGATGAGAATGGAATCAATACCTGAGCTTATGTTGAAAAAACCCAAAGAAACTGTACCAGTTATTTGGAAGTATAGCATCTTTGTTCAAAAGTTGTTCCTCTGGCCTGCTGACTGGGCTCCCTGTGCAGGATTCCTGAGAAGAGACTGACGAGGATGTCCTGGTTTTGGCCAGGACAGAGGTATTTTCTTTGCAGTAGCCATGAGGGGGCAGACCCTGGAGCTGTGTGGATGCATCTGGGTTGCTATTCTATCCTATAGAATTCTGTATATTCCACATCACTGCCAGGGGTGGAAGTAAGGACTCCTGCTTCTGGGAGGAACGTGGGCATGGCTTTCGGGGTGGGGGGGTGGGCAAGCATGGCATGTGGAGGGTGTCTGCCATTGTTTTTCACTGTCCTGGGCTTGGTGAGCATTTTTGCCTGTAAATCACCTTCTCTTAATACACCTTTTTTAAAATCAGTGTTGTTACTGATGCTGTTCATTTTCTTATCTCAATGCTGTTTCCAGTAACCTGTTCTTATCTCAACCCATAATCTCTGCCTTTTGTCTCCCATGAGAGTGGGGGAAGAGGAGAGTGGCTTGTTTTCTTTTTAATGGGAGTACTATATTGGGGAGTGCCTTTCCTAAACCAGGACAATGGACTTCATAAGAGACACAGAAGGGGAAAAGCAGTTCTACAGCCAAAATGTGAGTTCTCAAAGCGCTCCTTCCTCTTTCCCATCATATAAGGTAGGTTTATCAATTCAGAAAATGCCACCATGCTTAAGTTCTCATCTAATGTAATTCTTTTAAAAATACTTGATCCTTAAAACCCTTGTTTTTTAGGGAAGAGACTGGTAAGATTAGTGGGAGGGAAGCATGCCTTTTTCCTTCCATATGTGTTAGTGAGCGTGACTGCTGTGCCCACTTCCCACATGGTCAGTAGTCTGTCTTCTTCTGCATGTGTGAAACATCCCTTATGTTGGCTCCTGTACCTTGTAAATAAAGTGTTTTCTATTGCCTTACTCAGAAAATATGTCAAGCTTTTTGTTACATATGCTTCATTGCTCTGACACTTACGCTTTGCATTTGCATGTGGTTCGTACATCTCTGTGGAGAGAGATTTATTCTCCCTATCCAAGTTTAAACATAGGAGAAAAATCATGGAATTGTAGGATGGTTTGGATTGGAAGGTGCCTTAATGATTGTCCAGTTCCAATTCCCCTGCCATGGGCAGGGACACCTTCCACTAGACCAGAGCTCCATCCAACCTGGCATTGAACACTTTCAGATATGGAACATCCACGACTTCCCTGGGATACCTGGTTAGAGTCTCGCCACCCACATAGTAAAGAATTTCATCCTAGTATCTAATCTGAATCTGCCCTCTTTTTACTTTAAAACATTACCCCTTATCCTATCACCACACTCTTTGGTAACGTGTCCCTCTGCATCTTTTCTGTGGGCTCTCTTCAGGTACTAGAAGGTGTTACAAGATCTCCCCAGACATTCTCTTCTCCCAGCTGAACAGCCCCAGCTCTCTCAGCCTGGCTTCATAGAAGAGGTGCTCCAGCCCTCTGATCATCTCTGTAACCTCCTCTGGACCTGCCCCAAAATGTCAGTGTCCATCCTGTGTTGAGGATGCTGGCTGGACCCCAGAGCGGGATGCAGTGTTCTAGGTGGGGTATCACACTGGCAGAGTAGATAGGCAGAATCACTTCCCTCAACCTGCTGGCCATGATGCTTTTGATTCAGCCCAAAGTACAGTTGACTTTCTGGGCTGCAGGTGCACATTGCTGGTTCAAAGTCAGTTTTTCATCCACCAACACCTCTGGTAATTCTTGGCAGAGCTGCTTTTAATCCACTCATTGCCTGACCTGTACACATGGTTGAGATTGCCCTAACTCAGGTGCAGGATCTTACACTTGGCCTTGTTAAACCTGCCTTTGTTTGCTATTTTAGCACTATTTTCTTGTGTCAGGCTAAATCACTGACATCACAGCAGTATCTCAAAATTTAATTTATCCTGAGCTGTTGCATGTGGTCCCAGAGACATTCGGTATAGCCAGAGACATTTTGTGCACTCAGGTGACTTCCACATCACAAGTGGACTTGCAGCAGTAACCTGTGCTCTTCTGTGGCAGCCACGGTTGGAACTGTGACACTTAAAGCCATCAGATTTGGCAGCTGTTGTGTGCCCTGCTTTGTCCTGAAGGGAACAGCTGGGAAGAGCACCCTGGTGACAGCCTGCTTCCCAGGCCTTCCACAGCATTTGGGATGTACTGTGCCAGTGCTTCCTCCTAGGAGATACTGGCAATTAACTTAAAATCCTTCCCCTAGGTCATCATGACTTTAAGGAGCTTTTGCACTTACTGTCTCAGAAACTGCCTTTCTTCCTTGAGCACGACCTGCCAAGGCAGCTGTGTTTCTCTTAAGCACTGAAGTCAATGATACAAAACATGAAGCTTGAGAGGAGGAGATCAGGATTCCAGCACTTCTTAGCTGTGTACTCACTGTCAGTGTCCCTTCTGTGGGAGACTAGAATGATCAGGAGATTTTGTGGCTGCAGGACAAAGCACAGGCCATAGCTTGGACATCTGTGATCCTTTCTGCAAGGGCTTTTGAGGAGCGTGCTTAAATGGCTTTTCTGGGCTTAGAGTGAAAGAAAACAAGCTTTCTTTTTCCTGTTGGTGTGTTTTTGACATTTGTTCTTTTATTTGATTTTTTTGTTTGTTTGTTTATTAATGAAGTACAAAGAAAAATACTCTGTTCAGATGTAACACTAAAGTTGCATAAAAGGGTCCTCCTTGTGTTTGTGGAGGCTACTGACACTCTTTGATTACATCAAGCCCTGTGGAGTAGGTGGCTTTGAATCAGAGGGTAATGACAACGCCCCTTATGTGCTATGGCACTAGTTGCAATGTGGAAATCTGGTAGAGTTCTGCCTGGGATGTGTAGCTTCTCCCCTCTCAGGCTTCATTCAGTAACCTAAACTTAAACTCTGTTCACATAATCTTAAAATGGCCATTAACTCAATCACATGCTGGCATGCAGACTTTTTCATTTCCAGTTTTGCTTGGGAACATCAACTCTTTAGTCTCTTCATGAAGCTGTGTGTGGGCTTACCTGCATTTGCATGGTAGGAATTTGCTCAAGGAAATACCTTCCCAAATGCTAGCCCCAGCAGCTGTGTTCCCCTGCAGACACGTGGAAGAGGCAGGGCAGCAGTTGCCAGCAAGCGTCACCACCGTCTTTAGTTTCCCTCATAGCTATGGTGACCCTGGATGGGAGACCAGGAATGTATGCACTGGAGATGATTTAAGGAAATGTGCAGCACTGCATACTAATTGATTTGGGTCATGGTACTCAGAGGATAAGTGCAGCAGCTTCCTGCCTCCCAAGTGGTTCCTGTGGTTCTGATGTGAACCTCTTTGGCTTATGCCAAGAAAAAAAAAACTGCGTAGTAATTAAAATTAACCTGACCTGCTTTAGAGGAGCCTGGTTTGAATTAGGGCATGATTATTAACTCTAGCAGTATTTGGCTTTGCTAAAGCTTTCCGTTTGTTCCCACATCGTTCATTTCCTGCCATTCCATCAGCTCAGTAACTGGGGTAGTATCTGTTTGTATGAGACCCCTCATCTCTGTGGAGGAGACCAAGGCTTGGCTAACACAAAGCACAAGCCTTGGTGGGACTCTGTCAGGGTGCAGAGCTCAGTGGCTGACAGGGTCTCATGCTGTCCCATCTCCAGAAAGCCAGCACTATGGGAGTAGAAAATGGGGAGTGAAAAGATAACTTTGTGTGCATAACTGACTTGAATGCTGTTCTTCTCATGGGTGTCTAAAATAGTTAACATAATTGGGCTGCTTGGAGTTTGCTGCATTAAATCCAAGTCCTCTGAGCTTTAAGGGTATTGCCTTTTATATCTGTGTGTGGGAAATTCAAGAGAAGCAAGAGTGCAACAGAGTTTTAATTTCAAACCATGGAAGCTTCACCAGTTTGAAGGCTCAAAGTCCCTTGCTTGTGGTATTCATTCCCATGAGCTAGATGATTGCCTGTTTTTTCTTTGTGTAGATGATACCATTTTAATGTTTCTTCAAGCCCTCTTTGTTGGCTGGATAATGGTGAGCAGGAATTTTCATTAAGAAAGTGCAGTAATGCCTTTTTTGAAAAGGAGCATTTTGCATGGGGTTGTCTTTCCATCAGGTCACAACTACAGAGTGGCAGTTTCAAGGTCTCTCATATGATAGCTGTACTACTTGCTTTCCAAGACTTTTTCAGATGGGAGCCATTGGGAGCTGCTGAAGTGTTTTCTCAAATTCTTCTCTGGTATAGTGCCTGGATGCCCTGATGCTCCTGCCTTATTCTTCTGTGCCCTACAGTGGTGTGGTAAGGTCCCCCACTACTGTGATCTCTGGTGATGGAGTGAATATTCTTCTTTTTTCACCATTTATTTGTTTTTTGCAGTGTTTAAACAGTTGATGTTGGCAGAAAAACAAAAACCAGTAGGATTACTTTTTGATCTAAACAAGCAGGTTACTTATATTAGAAAGGTCTCTCTCAAAAAACTGAAATATTTTTTGGGAAAAAATGTTTGACATGCACATTGTGTTATGCTGCCTTTCCTTTTTCCTCTGAAAAAATTGTCTCTGCAGTGAAATGAAACTGATCCTTAGTTTGAAGGCTCATATTGGACATCCCCTCAGCTTGGGAGCAATTGGAAAGGAAAGCAAATGTATGAGTTGTACAGAGAGGCTGTGGTTTTGGCTCTAATCTTCCCTGATTCATCTTTTGAAGTTCTAGTTTATCTTTAGAAAATATGAGAAATTAGGGGTCACTAAACATAATTTTCTGCACTCCTATAAAATGATTAAGCATTGATAATCACTAAACATGGCAGTCCCTTCTCCCTTTTTGAAGAATCACATTTTTGCAAGATACCATTAACCCCCACTAGCTGTAAGGTGTCTCATGTTCTCTAGAGAGCATCTCTTTGCTATCTCTGCTTTCTATGCAAGGATCAGTGTCTTTCAGAGAGCTGCAGATGCCTAGTTCTGCAAAATCTTTGCTCTTGGTTCCTGCTTCTATCCAGCCATTGTCTGTTGTAGTCCTTGAATGCTGGAAAAAAAAAAATCACAAGACCTGCTATTATTTTGGAGGCTTTTGTTTGCTGTTTGTTTTCTGAGCATTTAGTGGCTGGTACTTACTTCAAATTTTCCTTCTTCCATGGTGATGAATGGAAATCTACTTTTTTTTCCCCATTTATAATAAAAGATAAAGGTTTTTGTGTATGCTTTAAAACTGGGACTTGAGCTGGGCATCAGATCTTGATAAACTTGGTGATGGTATTGCAAGAGGCAGTTCAAGTGTAGCTAGCATGGTTCTCCTTACATAACTCTAGTACCTTTGCTGTTGCTTTGGGAAAAAAAGACTCCATGTGTTCCACTCTACCTGCCCCTGCTTTTTTATGCTTTTCTCTTTTGTACAGGGATTATTGTTGCGGATCTGTAGGAAAGCACAAAGCCTAGGTAAACCCTGAGCCTCCACAGCCTGTAAAAGACCTATGCTTTAAGGAAGCATATCTGAAAGGAGATTGTGGAAACAAAACAGGGATCCCTTCTTTTGGTAGGTGGTACCTATTTGCTGTCTGGAGGAGAAGTACTGTAGCATACCACATGGGCAGTACATTTTAAATTCTGAAAATGCTCTGGGTGTCTTCCCCCATCTCTTCCACCTAGTCAAACAAGATCCTGCTATTTATTGTGTATACTTGAGTGATGCCATATGTCTGTCTGATACTTCAGTGCATTCCCTGTTTGGTCACTAAAGAGGCTCCATCAGTTGTTACATCTTTGTTACAAATTTGTAGTTTAAAACAAATAAATTTGAGAGTGTGGGAATTGGAATTTTCATAGTCTGTCATTAAGGAAGTGTTGCGAAACTGATGTAAGAGTCATACTCTTTTGCTCTGCAAGCTCTGCATTTTTTTTAGGCAAACTTTGCCATAACAGAGCAGTTAGGAAGCAGTGGTTAGTGGGTCAGACAGGCCCAGGGGGCTAAATTGGGGTCTGCTCTGCCAAATGTTAGTGCTTTTTAATCAACGCTGAATTTTGCGTGCAACATTCTCTTCCTTCCCCAAAGCCATAACAATAAAAAAAAGGGTGTTCAACTGGGTCATGCACAACATCTATCCTTTACTAAACCAGTCAGGGAGGTACCCCAGTGAGGGAAGAGAAGCTGCCTATAGCTACTGTTAGAGCATCTTTTCACCACTGTGGCTTTGGCGGTCTGGGACAAGCAGCTGCTGATGAAAATCTGTGTGCGGTCCTCAAACCCCAGCTTAGAACGAAAAGGAGAATTTCCTTTCAGATTTTGTGCTGCATTTTTACAACAATAGCAAAATTCTAATAAATCTGTGTCATGAAAATTGGAAGTGTGATTAATTTACAGTGCTGTGAAATAATTGCATAGATTTCTTTTCACCCTGTTCAGCTTCCTTAGGTGTTAGGCTGCTTCACACTAAGGAATTGTTTTGTCAAATCTCTCTGTTGCCACCTGTTCGGTCTCCAGTAAATGTAATTAGTGTGATGGTAGGAATGACAGAGGCTTTGGCCTTTCCCGTCTAGATGATTTATAAATTCTTCACGGCAGACTATGTGTTAATTGGGCTATCCTGATAAGTTTCAATTGGTTTGGTACAAGCCTTTTTTGACAAAAGGCTCCATGGAGGCCAAATTAACTTTTAAGAAGTCCATTGCAGTAAAAAAGCCTCAGTGAACATATAGTGCAGGCATCTTTGATTTGAAATTTTTAAGTTCAGCTGAACTTGTTCCAGTTAATGGGAGTTTATTAAATTCATCAGCCAAAGCAGGCTGAGTCTGTGCTCTATTTTAAGCTAAGAATCATGATTTACTGGATCCTTATTGGTGGCTGCTACAAAGGAACTTAAGAGCAAAAACTGGTAACTTTCTTTTTCAAAGTTCTGAAGTAATTCACTCTTCCATGAAGAGAACTGTGAGGATCTACTTAGAAGGGCCTCACAAGGATGATGGAAGACCAGCTCCTGACCCTGCACATGACAGCCCCAAGAGCCACACCATGTGCGTGAGAGTGTTGTCTCATCACTTCTTGAACTCTCTCAGGCTTGGTGCTGTGATCACTTCCCTGGGGAGACTGTTCCACCTCCCTTTGGGTGAAGAACCTTTTTCTAATATCCTGTCTGAACTTTTTCTTGACACAACTTCGTGCTGTTTCCTTGTCTATCAGGAGTTGCCAGAGAGGCGAGGTCACAGCCTGCCCGAGTGCTGTCCTTCATGAAGAAGCTGTGGACTGCTGTTGCTTTACTGTTGCAAAGAACAGGAGAGTTTACTTGCTTTTGCCTTGTTTTGGGTGAAGAGCTTAAAAATAAAAGCAGTAATTATTTTAAATTTCTACAGAATATTATGGCAGTGGTTGACTTTCCTCTGAAACTCCCAAAGCCAAATAGTTTTAAAGGTAATGAAGATTGCTTTGAAGTAGATAACTCCTCTCTGGAAAGCCTGGACTAGTTGTCTTCTCATAATGCTCAGTGTTGGCCTCTCCTTTCCTATGGCAAGCTACAGAGAGGTGGTGGGTGCAACTGGAAGTATAAAATGCATACTGATAAAACCTAAAAACCCAAATATGCTAGAGCACGAAACGAAACGCACATTTGTTTAAATAACTGATTCTCAGAGGAGAACCGTGTTTTGGGGTACAATCTGTTAACATCGCATCCTGATTAGTAAGAAAATTTGTCCCAGTTCAGAAATGCACTGATAGATGTGTCTCCTTAGATGCACCAACAAGCAGCCTTGTGAGCTTGAGAGGCAATGCTTGGTGTATTGGCAGCAGAACATACACGAAGTCTGTTTGCTCAGGGTCTCTATGCGCATGCTTGCGTTAAAAGACATGTCAGAAAACACCTGTGCGCAGTAGGCAGAATTTAGCTGATTTGAGACTTTGCAGTAGCGATTTATTACTATTGCAAATGTTTGCTTGCTTTAATGGACAGGAAAAGTCATATTTTGTGTTAGACTTAGAAGCAGGAAAAAAAGGGTTTGGAACGGTGACTATTCCAAGCATGACTTGGAATAATTTTTATTTGGCTGAAACACTGCATTAAAGACCAAATGAAAGACTTCCTTAGCTTCATTTTACAGGTAAGTAATTACAGAAATATGCATTGGTATGTGATAATCCAGGAAACAACTTCTGATTACAATGAAATCTACCAAACATGATTTATGCTATGAGCACAGTCTTGGAAATATGTTTGAAGATCACCACCATGGAAATGAAGTACAATGCAATTCGGCTAGAAATTATTACGCTCATGTAGAGAAATTATTTGTCAAAGCATGGTTACTGGCCCCTAACAGATATTTCAGGCTAGTAATGGAGCAGTGTGCATACAAACTTTGACTTGGAACTACTTTTTTTTTTTTTTTTCCGGAACCACACACCACCTCGTTTTTGCAACTCTGTTGTTAGTACTGTTTTCTATCTAGCAGCCAATTGGAATTAGAAAAAATTTGGTCTGTGGTGGATATAGTAGTATAATTTCAAATTTTATGCTGTTTCGTAGTTGCAAAATACATTAATAAAAACCAGGGCTTCTAACAGTCACGTAAGTGTCGGGAAGTGCTGCATATTGATTGCAAGGACTGCAGGAGCAGGATTTTCTGAGTTGCATTTTTCAGTCTTTTGTAAAAATGCAGAAACACCCCCAAACTAGTGTTAATTTTTCAGTAATGAAGTGCTAGCAATTATTTTTACTGCAGCCTTCCTGGGTAATAATTCTTCTATAGGTAGCTCCCCTTGTATGTGCATCTAATGGTATCAATTAATGCTGTGATACATACACTATTTCGAAACTGTATTATATTATGAATAGACTCTAATCTCTGAAATGCTGAAACTCTTTTAGATATAACCATACTTAAACCTACATGTAGCAGCTAGGTGGCAGAAACTGTGCTTTTTTAAAAATAAAGTGATACTATCAATGCAGCAGTGTTGCTTTGTAGTGACTGTTGAGTTTCTTTAAAAGAAAAAAAGTTTGTGATACCTTTGTATTGCCAGAAATGTATCCTTTGAGAAGATAACAGTAAGCAACTTCCTTCAGTTTTATTGATAGTATCTCTTCTCTAAGTGTCTGAATGGTCAGAAATAGATTCTTCTGTTGCATACCTGCCATCTACATGGTTGTAAAAGACAAATAGGTGAGAGATGTCGCCTTGTGCTTTTATAACTCTGGCATTCTCAGTGTCTACTGTCGAGTCATTTACCTATCATACTTTGTACACCTATGTACATACAACAATTAAACATGTGAGGGAAGACTTGGTATGTGAGTGTGCCCCTGTAGAACAGAAGCCTAGGGTGTTAACTCTTTGAAAGCAGGGACTGTTTCATGGGTTTGTTTACCAATGATGGCCCAGTCTGCCGGGTTTTTCCCCTGAGTAAAATGTCTAATCTAAAGAGGCTGTCTAATCTGTGAGCCACCTGTGCTGTGGCAACAGCAAATAATATTTTAGAGTGCACCGTCTTATCAAAGTTACACAAGTTAGTTTGTTTAAAGAGTCCAGTAGACTTACTGAAGAACGACTAAGTTATTTTGTATGACGGGTTGGGAAATAAGTGCCTTGTTACAAAATGGGGTATTTAAGAAAGTGCTTGAGGATGCAGAACTTATGACCACTCTAAATGAACACTTTGTGTGCAACAGTTCTCTTAACTCTTGGCTTTCCAAAAAGCTTGATTTCTTAACAGCCAGATTGGTTAGAATTTGGAACACATGAGCTGCAAGGTGGTTCATTTGTAGTGATGTTTAACCTTCATTAAATGGGACACTAAATAGGAGTGTATAATGTTACTAGACTCAGAAGACAACATGCAAGTTTTCCTCATAGCTGAAATTGTCAAGAGCAGAGTGTCCTAAAGGGCAGTGAGAGGGATTAATATATCTTATGTATATTGGACATTGAGGAACACAAGTCTTACTTGGCAGTTGAATTATTTGTAGGGTTACTGTAAAGCCCTTTCAGTCACTCTGGCTTTTTAATGTCAGTTTTGCACATTACCATTATTGAGAGACCATTATGTTTTTGACTATGGAAAGTGCCATCAGATTAAAATGTTCTTGAGAATCGTCCCAAGAGCTTTTTTTATGAGAACAAGCATATTGACTTAGCAAAATGCTAAGCTATTCATTAAGGCAATATGCTGTAGCCGCCAGCCTCGTGTAATTTACATGAATTTGAAGTCATGGCTGTACCTGTTTCTTGGGTTTATGGCTTTGAGCAAGTGGGTTGAATTCTTTTAGCCCACTTCTCATATTCTTCTTACATATTCAAGGTGCTTTATGGGCAATTATTGTCCTCAAAATGCTTCACTGCCTAAATGGAGGGTGTGAAACTTCTGAATGCTGAAGAAGTTTCTCCGTGGAAACATGTGACTTAGAGTTTCAGATTTGATTCATACTTGTTCTTAGCGTTACCAGCTAGTGTGTATGTTTGCACTCTCCAAAAGAGTGATGTCTGAAAAAGCTCATAAATCACATCCCTTTGGTTTCTTCTCTTGCAACCATAAAGTGGAAGACTGGAAGGCGAAATGAGCTGTGGCTGATGGAGAGGCATTGCCTTGCCTTTAGGAAACCAATAGCAGATTTTTCCTGTGGTTTAGTTTCCTTCCAGCATTCTCATGGCACTGTCCTCTTCGTCTTTTTATGTGTGCTTGTCTAAATTTGAAAGACTTAAGAGGTTTTTTTATCCTTTTAGAGGAGACAGACAAACAAAATGACAAAACAACCCCCCAAAACTAAGCAAGAAAACCTGGAGAAGTCCACTGCCACTTCAGAATTTTGACTTGAAGCTCTCTGGGGGTTCTGCCACCTCTGGAGCTTTGTAAATATGAAGCATATCCAAGCTACCAACCACCCTGTTACTGCTTTCTGTGTTTACATGGGAAGGCTGACTTCCATGGTCATCCAGACAACAGAGCAACCTCAGCCTCTGCTTTGTGACTGTGAAGAGGTGCCCAACAGGGTTTAGGGTTTTGAAAAGAGTAGCTGCATTTCCTGGAGTTCCTATGCTTGGCTAGTCTTAAATGGAGAAGCTCTTTTCCTCCTTCCTGGTCTTGAGACATGCAGTCCCTTCCTCTTTGTTTACCTGTCTTTAAAGATGAGCTTTTCCTTGTGCTCTGCAAGTGTAGTGTATTCTGTCAGTGGTCGTTCAAAGGAAGGGAGAGAGCCTGCAGCTGGAGCAGGGAAGAGGTACATATGCTGTGAGGCCCCAGTCCCTGCTCCACTGGTGGCTGAGTGACCTGGGTTAAAGAGGAGAGGGAGCGGGTGGTGAGCGGGGGGATTACACTTAGAGATGGGAAAGGCTGCACATGGAGAAGTGGAAAGTCGTGGGAAAAGAAGCACTTCTTGCATATGAGGTTAATAAAAAAAAAAAAAGTCTAAACGGGAAGTGAGTTAAAATTTGTGCTTGGGACCCTGTCAGTTAAATCTTGATTTATCTCTTCACACAACTTCTGTACGT
The DNA here is from genome assembly GCF_029207755.1 of Chamaea fasciata. NCBI lineage: Eukaryota > Metazoa > Chordata > Aves > Passeriformes > Sylviidae > Chamaea > Chamaea fasciata. The sequence goes on along the minus strand of NW_027094087.1, from coordinate 98,233,688 downwards.
AGTTCAATATATTATTACTGCCATAGATGTCAGTGTATGCATTTTATTTTGGATATGTAATGTTAGTAATGCAATGTGGCATAAATCATCTGGAATTTAAACTCATCTTGTGCCCATTTCAGAGTTTAGTACTTCTTTCCACTGTTAAATTGAGTTATGGTTTAACATCTGTTGGGACAAATTGGGCTACATGGCAAATTGTAAGAGGGGAAAGTGTGTGTGACTATTACTCGTTACAATTTTAAGTGTTGCTAATTTCTCTTTGTCTTTCTCTCTCATTTCATAAGATAGTCTTGGCTTTAGAGCCACTGATTTACATGTATAAGCAGTTTTTCACCTGAGCAACCTCTTCTCTAGCCTTATGTAAGGATTCCTCATTAATTTAATACGGAATTCACGATCTGGTTTAAAAGAATTTGGGAAGCTGTGTCAATGCTTTACATTTCTCAAGGACACAGGTGGTCATGGTATTTTCAGGCCAGATTCTGATATCTCTCCTTCATCAACAGTTTTCACTGCAAAAAGGTCCAAATCCAAAGGCTGAATGTAGCAGATCTAATAAAAGAAGCAGAATTTTACTCTTTTTGGCTTTTACCATGTCTGCTGTGAACTTGAATAATGTTTTTTCATCATGTTTGTGAGATAATCCCTTTTTTTCTTTCTGCCTGATTTATTTCTAACAATTCTGAAGGCCAGTGAATATGGTATTTTCTGGAATGGAGTGTGTGTTCGGAGGCTGGGGGGAGTGTCAAGCTGTTTTTTGTCCTTTTGTTTTGAACTCCTCTTCCACAGAAGACGCGGTGTCCTACAGACAGATAGAACAATGCTATATTCCGCTTTAGCACCGAATCACAAGCAGGGGCTTTGGAATTAAATTTGGCGAATTGCCTGGATATGTCCAGTTTTTAACAAGCACTGCTTTGTGCATTAGCACCCTACGCTTCCTCCCTCCCTTCCCTTCCTCCCTCCCCCCAGTGCTGCCACTGAAGAGAGGAGGAGAAACAAAAAAAAAAAACCAAAAAAAAAACCCACCCTCAAACAGAATAAAAGCATCTGTTGGAGTGAAAATGAGGAAGAAAGAAGGGATGAAAAGGGCAGAAAAGATGTATGCCAGAACAGCTGTCAAATTTGTCAAAAAAGCTGGAGAGCTGGACATACTTTTTAAGTTAGTCACACTTCTGAGTATCTGATTACCTATGTATATATTTTTTTTTTTGACATTAGGAACAATGTAGATGCAACACACCTTTTTGTACAGAATGCATCTCAGTTTTCATCAGAATGTCTGAATGTCCATTTACCAGGACTTTGTACCCAGGCATGAGCATGTGAAGATTTGACTCTCCCATGTTCTTTCAGGGAAGGGCACTGAAGCTGGTGAAGGCTCTAGAGAGTGAATCATATGAGGAGGGAATGAGGGGGCTGGGGGTGTTCTGCCTGGAGAAAAGAAGACCTTGCTGCTCTCTACAACCACCTGAAAAGAGGCTGTAGCCAGGTCAGGGTTGGCCTCTTCTCCCAGGCAACCAGTGACAGGATGACAGGTCATAGCCTCAGGCTGTGCCAGTGGAGGTTCAAGTTGGACATCAGGAGGAATTTCTGCTTGGAAAGATTTGTTAGGTGTTGGAATGGATTGCCCAGGGAGTGGTGGAGTCACCATTCCTGGAGGTGTTTAGGAAAGACTGGATGTGGCACTCAGTGGCATGGTCTGGTTGGCAGGGTGGTGTTCATAGGTCAAACTCTGTGAACTCAGAGGTCTTTTTCAACCTAACTGATCCTGTGATTCTGGGATTCTTTTTTTGAGTATGCAATCGAACATGTGCTGTGGTGAGGAATATGTTATTACTGAGCATAGCAGCTAAGAGTTTGACAGACTTTGAGGTACATTTTAAAACGGTATTTTATTAAATATTATTGTTTGTGCTGCTTTTCTTTTTCATAATTTCCTGAAGGATAAATAAATGGAAGTGTCAAGCTCAAAGGATTATTTTTCTTGAAAGAGATCTGTGAATGTATTTATCTGATGACCTGAAAGACAGTTACCCATGAAGAAAAGTACTATCCTACTGTTGGTAAGCTTATTGACAAAATGGTAGGACAAGAGCCCCTTCTGACCCCCTGGTACCCTGTTTTACTTTGGTCAAACAGTGTGACTGATTGCAAATCACCATTAAGGTACTATTTTTACTCAGCTGAAAAAATGTTTGTCTGGTACATTTAAAGCAATGTGTCATTTCAGCCTACCTGCAGAGAAAATTTCAGTTTTAAATGAGGATATATTCCTAAAATTAACTGCCTTGCAGTAGCTGCATCCAGTACTGCACTCCAAAGAGGAAGGAATCGTGAACAAGTGTGCAAATAAACCAACCCTTTAATGAGAGATGGGGATAACGAGGAGGTGGCCCTCTGTGCTCCCCAGCTGGGCTAAACTCATGGGGGCTGGAGTCACCAGACAAAGCTGAAGACTGAGAGCTGTGAAGCTGAACGGAATTCTTGTAATTCTTTTGAACTGCAGGCAAAATTATTTCACAGTGAAAATTGTACCAGAGGAATGTATAAGCTCAAATATTTTCAGTGTAGGGAGCAAAGGGAAATCCATGGTGAAGTAAATGGCCATAACAGATGGCGGGTGTTTTCTGCATTTGCATTTTATTTTTGACCCAGGAACAAGGCTCTGGAGCAAATCTCATTTATCCTTGTGCACTGTGCTTTGGTTCAAATCTCAGAGCAGTCCTGGAGTCCGTGACCTGGTTTCCTTTTGGATGAAAATGGCCTGAAATTTGCCCTCCAGGAGGGCACTTGGGAAGTTCCCACCATTGAGGGTTGCTTAGTTCATGGGATCAGGTTAGAGTGGGTTTGAAGTCACCTTCTCTCACCTGAAAGTGCACGGGTACTGAGACCTCAGCAGTGACTGTTCCCCCTGCAAGTCTGCTGCTCTTGCTTTGCAAGTTTATTTTTCAGTTGAATCTCCAGTGACCACTTAAAACACGTTGACTAAGCTATAGATAGCTTTTATGGTAACTTTGCACGTGGCTTTGTCATGCATACAATATGCAGGTCTATTTTCAGAAGCTGTATAATCTAAGTTTTTTCATTTATTAAGAAATGGAAGATAAATAAGAAATCAGTTTAAAGTCGTACTTGGTTTGAATGAAGAGCCCATCATTTTAATGCACTCCAACACCTTCAGTATTTATCAGTTAACTAAAACAACTGTATACCAAATCTGCCAGCACATGTGTAGCTAGTAAGCAGAAATAGTTGCATCTGATCACTCTTGACCATGTGTATGCTGTATTTTCAACCTGCATGTGATCTCCCACATGCTGCCAGCGATCCACACTTGTTTTGGCACAAGTCTTTTTGTGAGAAGGTACACGTCTGAGGGAAGCTGGAGAGGTGGGGAGCCCTTCTGTGGAAGTGGGAGGTTTGGGGAGCCTATACTTGCCCCTCTCTCTGCAGTGAGGGTGGGCCGTAGGTGCCAGGGCAGGCATGGGCTCACCTGGTTGCCTTCAGCAGCATCCTGAGGAATCCTGCAGGGCTGGTGAGGTTAGAGCACTTGTACTTTGGCTGTCTGGTGCAGCCTGGCAGTGTCTTGCTTCTGGCAGGGAGTGTACAGGGCCAGCTCTGGGAAGCATTTCCTGGCCCCATGGGTCAAGGTGGTGGCTATGGTTGGAGTTTCTTTTTCCTAATCTGAATTACTCTCTCTAAGCAACTGGATTAGCAAATAAATAAAATGAGCAGGAAAATGAGAATTTAAAAACAAAAAGTCATTTCAGAAGTCTCTAATTCTGGGTGCTTAGCTAGTGACTGCTGCTAATCTGATTTGTCTTTCTTTGAAACCTAACCAAAAGCATTAGCTCCTTGAGTATATGCTGCACACAATAATCATGTAGGTGATAAATCTGTGTAAACCTCAGCATAGGTTTTCAAAGTTTCGGAGGTAGTTTTGCTTATGAGGAAAGCTAAAGAAGGTATTTTATTTAGTTTTTGATTTGCTTTTATGGCACATCCCTCCCACCCACCATAGCTCCCCAGTTGTGCTTGAATCACTGATCAGGGTACAGAGTAGTGTCTGTGCCAAGAAAATGGTGCATGTGAAAAAATCAGGAGGCAAAAGTTATATCACAAGGGAGTCAAGTTATCGTGACTCATTTCACTCTGGCCTTTACATCTGATGCTTATTTTGATTTGAACTTATTTCTGCAGTTCTCCCTTTAAACTCTGTTTTGGTTTGGCAAAGCAGACTTGATGAACAAGTAGAACAATCAAGTGATGCTGAAATGGTGGTGTTGAATAGGCTGCAGCACAGCTTCTGAGATTCTAGAGAGTTTATTCAGGCAGAAGGGCCACCAAGTTGATCAGAGGGATGGAGTGCTTCTGCTGTGAAGAAAGGCTGACAGAATTGTATTTGTTCAGCCTGGTAACAAGTAGGCTTTGGGGTGACCTAATTGTGGCCTTCCAGTACCTCAAGTGAGCCTACAAGAAAAATGCAGAGAGACTTTTTACAAGAGCATGTAGTGACAGGACAAGGGGGAATGGCTTCAAACTGAAAGTAGGTTTAGACTAGATATTAGCAAAAATTCTTTACTGTGGGGGTGGAGAGGCACTGGAACAGGTTGCCCAGAGAAGTTGTGGATGCCCCATCTCTGGAAGTGTCCTAGGCCAGACTGGGGCTCAGAGCAGCCTTGTCTAGTGGAAGGTGTCCCTGTCCACAGTAGTGGGGTTGGAACTAATTTAAGGTCTCTTCCAACCCAAGCCATTCTGTGGTTCTATGATGTTTTAATCAAAATGAAGACATACCACGGCTTGTTGCAGCCCAGCAGCAGAAACCCTCATCTCTTGCTGGGCCTGGTGGGATCTGTGGCTCTTCTGCAGGAGGTCCAGGGCTGTGCACACCAGAGGTGGCTGTGTCCTCAGTACTGTGGCTTATTAGGGTTGGTTCTGTAGAGTGAAACCACTGTTCATAAGGTCCCAGTGTCCTTGCTGAGTATTTCACTGGAGGGTGGAGGGTCTTGTCAAATTAGCTCTGTTTGGGGTGCTTTGTGTGCTTGTGGAGCACGTCTGGGTTTAGACTAAAGAAAGTCAGTTTGTGTGCTTTGAGGCTACACCACACTCTGGGACAAGAGGAGTGGCAAGGGGAGATGGCTGGGAGATGTGTCAGAAGTGCACTTACCTCTTTATCTAAATAGTAACTGTTTGGGGTTTTTGCACCCCAGCTGTTCAGTCTCTGTGTGTTATTGTAAGAGGTCAGTGCTGATTTTGCCTGTTGAATTTAGCACTAATGTTCCCTGGCTATTGAAAGGATCACTGCTTTCTGTTTGGTTTTGGCTGAAGCATATCACTTAGTTATAATTCACATGGTATTGTCTGTCACTGCTAAACTGTAGCGTTGCCCTTGTCAAAACTTGGCTCCAGCTGTTCACCAGAGTGGTGTGAATGGTGTTTGAGTGTGCACATCTGGTCATTTTGGAACAGGTTTAGTACATTCTTTTCTGTGCTAGAGTTTAATTTGCAGCTGTAAAGCGGACAGACACACCACTAAATTACTCACTTTCAGATAACTGCTTTCTTTGTGACTGTTTTGTGAAAATGATTTATGGCAATACTCTGTATCCTGATGTTTCTTCCCCTTCTTCTGCCACTTGCCCTGAGTCTGACATCCTTCAACTTGTGTGTTAGTTTTTGCATCTGCTTACCAAGTATATAATTATTACATGAGCTGAAGATGCAGATTATGTAATTAAAGCAAGAAACTGAAGTAGGAATTTAAATTGCATACCTTTTGGCAGTTGCAGAAATTTAGAAACATTTAAAAATTGAACTTTTTCCCATGAGTACCAGCAACTTCTCTGTCCTGCACTTGAGGAATGCTATTGTAATCTGTTTCAATACTCTTTAAATAAAGCTAGGAAAAAGGACTTTCACTGTCTGGGAGAGCCAGAAATGGATTCAGGACAAGCAAAATGAGATTTTTATTTTTTTTTTTTTTTAGCATAGAATTTTACTTGGATGAGTTTTGATTAGTAAGACCATTTTTCCGAGGGGAGCGTGTGCAAAGATAATTACCAATCTGGCATAGATCTCAGTGATGCTCAGATTCAGCATGGTTCCATTTTCAAGACTTACAGTAATAAACTGAAAGTATTTATTTTCCCTTGCAGGCTTAGATCTTGGTATTTCTTTTTAAGTAATAAATGACAGGAGGAGAAATGGAGGGTGCCTTTTGGACACAATTGCATCTTTATCTCTGCTCAGCTTTTGACCTTGTCACTGGTTTTGTCTTTGCCTCTTGCATCTTCTCTGAGTCAAGATGTTAAGGCTGTACCTGTTTTACCTTTTGCAGTTTCTAAGAGGATCAGTCTACTTTGTTTTTCATTAATAATGATCAATCTATATTAATTTGGTTATGAATCAGTATAAGAGAGTATATTTATTCATTAAACTTGAGCAAAGAACTTGAATGCTTACAGTTACCTGTGCTATGGAGGTGTAAACTTTGTGTTTTTTAAGGGACAGTGTCTTTTACAGCGAATTGTTGGACTTTGCTTCCTTCTTCAGTTCTCAGCTGACTGGTTTAGAATGCTTTTTGTCCCATCTCCCCCCAGCAATTTCTATCTGCATTGTTGCTAGAACCAGCTGGTGCAAGCTGTTATCACTTCGCTGCTTTAGCAGTTCTGGGGATAATATGCTCAAGAAAGTGATGTTTCCAGGACCAGTCAAAACAGGTGCTAAGTCCCAGACGGAGAGACCATGGGAAGTGTGGGTGGTGATAACTTGCTGTTTTTCACCTGGCAATTATTGTGCCTTATTGGTCCTTTTTCCTTGGGATGCAGAGAAGAACTTGCTGCAGTTATCTGTTGTCTTATCTTAAAACCTGTGGAGGTGTTAGCTCTAGCAGGGTTAGCTCCAACAAAAACCGTCTCCATTTTATTCTGCTTTGTAAAATGACTTTGAAAAATACCTCATCCAGTTCCAGCACAGAGGAAGCCACCTGTTTATTGGTTGTGCCATTGGGAAGATGGATAGTTGAAGTGGAAACAGAGGTGTTTGTTTTGTACCCTTATGAGCCAAGTTGATCAGGTGGTAGATGGTGGAAGCTGCATATTTGAATTCCTCTCTGGACACATGTTACTGTGCTCTGTAATCTCTTGACAACCTTTCTACTCGTGTGAAAGTTATTTCTGTTGTACAGGCATTTTCCCTCTGCCTCAAAACAGCATAAGTGCATTGACTATGATATCTTTAGCATTACACACTCTTGTGTGTTCTCTTTGCCTGCTTAATTTAGCTAAGTTAGCACACTGCTAACTTGAAATCATTAAAACGCACTTACTAAGTAAATCACTCAAAAACTATAAATGACTACTACATGATTTTCATTTGGTTTAGGTCAATTTGAAGCCTTCTGCTTTTTGCAGACTCCATGTGAAGAGAAGCACTTCCTGAGAATATTTTAATTTTTTTTTTTAGCTGAAAGAATTCTATACCAATGTGGAAGGTCATGTTTTGTTTATTGGGAGGGAGGCAGAATGCTGTTTCGCAGATGGTTTTATGGTGCTGAGTTGGGGCTTGAACAGTTAAATTGTATTTATTTGTAAGAGATTACTACTCCTGTAAAATCAGCCAGAATGCAGTCTTTGGGTTTTCCCTCTTCTAAGCCTTTGAATATGTCTAGTGCACATATGTGCACTGGCACACATACACATGCCTATAAATATAAAAAATCTCTTTTGCGTGGTCAGAGTATTTATCTAATATTGTAATTCTTCTGTGTTACCATGAAATACATATGTTAGATTTGCCAGAATATTTAATGTGAATTCCTGTTGGGCTTGCTATGCGTCTGTTACAGCTCATAATAAAAAGAAATCAACTCTTCATGTCCAGCAAGTTTATTTTTTTATCTAAATGCTGTCTTGAAGGCTCTTGGTTGTTTTTACAGTGGAATTAGATTTATTTTTTTTTCTCTGTTATGGTAGAAGAATTTTGACAAGTGTGGTGGCTCTTGGTGAGAGGTCAGTGAGACTGAAGTCACTGACAAACCTCACTGTTGCAGCAAAAGAAGAGTTCACCTTTTGGGGTACTTTGTTATGATCACTGCTTGTTGGGAGAAGGATTTGCTGGTGCTTCTCTGTTCTGCCAGTGTGAAAACAACTGAAATGTTCCAAGCAGATTAATAATGACTTTTGCTCCTTGATCTGTCACTTCTTTGTAACTGCTTTATTGAGAGATCAGAGAGGGAAATCCAGCAGAAATCCAGTGAAATATTTAGGGGACCGGAGAATATGAGAAAGAGGTCAGAGGGAAGGAGAAAGGCTGGGGTTGAGGGGCTGGTCTAATCCCCAAATCATAATGGACATGTATGAGAAAGTGGAGTTAAATACTTCTTATATGTGCCCACCACAAGGACAGGGGATAGTTGTCACTTGTTGCCATTAAAAAAAAAAACAAACAAAAAACAAACAAACAAAAAAAAAAAATAAGGCGAAAAACCTGTAGGGAGATTGGTTAAGTGCTGTAAGTCACTCAGGTTATGGAAACTTTGATCTTGGATATTTTCAAAACTCAAATGGTCAAGGCCTGACAACCTAGTCTACCTTTAAAACTGTCCCTTTTGTAAGCAAGAGATTGGATTTATTCATCTCCCAAGGCCCCTTCCAAATGACTCTGGCTTAATTTGCACAGTTCATAACACACCTTTGTGGGGTGTGTATGGTCCTGTTTCTTCCCCCATTTCTCCTGCATCCTCTCCAGGGAAATATGGACACACAGCTGTGGGAGAGAAATCCCTGGCATGAAAAAGACTTTGTAGGCTTATTATCAGTTACTTGAGAAGGTCCTGTGAGACAACTGGTCTTTCAAACTGCTGCCAAACTTCACAGGGAAACTTAATTCTATGATTTGTCACCACCCTCTAGGTGAAAGAGATGCAAGTCAAATTTTAAATAGATGCTAAATAGATGCTAAATATCAGTGGGAATACGTTCCTGTAACTCTTAATAGCTTTGTGTGACCTTGTAGTCATATATAACTTACCGTACATAACTTTTTGCAACGTCCTGCTGTGAGGTGAAGACTCTGCAATGAGGTCAAGTTTCAGCTCTCATTTAATACACATTTGGTGTCTCCTCCCCCCTTATTTTACAGACTTAGATCCTGTTACTATTTTTTGTTGATGGCCAATGCCATCAAATACTTCATTAATGGAAGATTTAGTCCGAGTGCTTGTTGTTTAAGCATTATGTAACAAGTCAGGCCATTTAATGAGTATTCATTCACATGATCACAGCATAATGCTGAAACTAGGCAACCACAGATGGACGATGGAAATGGCGTCAGTCAACACAAGACAATTTTCCATTTTCACCTTGAAATGGCAAACATTTATTTTAAAGGGTTGATGCAATTTTAATCATTTCTCTGTACTAGTCAAAGTAATTGCTTTACCTGTGACTGTCTCTGCTCAAGGATCAGGTCACTATTTTAAGAAGCCAGCATAAGTAGTACAGCCAGTGTTGGGCATTTTCCCCAGTTTGAAAAACTATTGTATTTAAGCTAAGTTTTTTAAAAAATTTTTTACCACTTGGAATAATCAGTGACTCTTGTGTTTCAATTAAACAGAAGAAGAAACCAGAAATAAACAGGATGCCTACTACAGTGCTGATTGGTAGCTGGGAGCTTGTTCTCCCTGCTCAATCACATGAGGAATCTACATCAAAGTTGTCAGTGCCACCAGTCTCTCATTAGGCACATTAGCTAGCTAATAGGGAGAGAAACCAGGGAGCCCTGGTGCACTTCGATCCTCTGTGTCACCATAGAACTGCCCAACTCTTCAACTACTTCTGTGTATGAATTGTGTGATGAAACTGATTTCACAGACACTCAAAATATTTGAAATTATTATTCCTTGTTACTGGATTAAAACATCTGCGTATTTTTGAAGTGTTTCTACAGGCACTCATTGAAGTGTTTTCTTACATTCAGAAGAGTGCTACTGAGTGTTTTGAGCCATCGAGACTGGGTTTTAACTTCTTGTGGAGGTGTGTCTAAAGTATATCTGTTGGGTTTTAGACAACTGTCACTGAAATTTGTCACTGTTAAGTGGTTAAGGTTATTGTATTATAGGTTCATAACTGGACTTTTCCTGAATGTAAAAATTGCTTTTAAGAAACTGATGACCAAACAGAGCAAATATGTATGTTGAATAGTTACATTTGTGGAGTGCAGCCAATACCAATGTGTGGAAAGAATTGCATAAGTCTTAGGAGATACTGGAAAGATATGCTCACTAATGAACTATAAAAGATTTTCAGAAATTACTGATCCTGTTTTTATATTTTATATTGCTTTCTGTGACAACTATAAGGACAGAGATGCCAAAAATCTGTGGAAAAAGGTTTTATGCATTATCCAGAGCATTACGGTGCCATTTCTTTAACTTCAGAGTTAAACAAAGAAAAGTAACTTCTACAAAATTTCATTTTAAAGGATTAGCATATATGAGCATAAAACAGGAAAAAAAGAGCTTAGTTGTACTATTCTTGGGTCAATAAAAGCCTCAGCATGATCGACCTTATTTTACTGACCTGATGAGAAATAATTGTCGTGCTTTCAAAATACTGGTTTTTATGGTTGAACAACCAAATACCAAAGGAATTACCCTTTTCCAAGGTGGGAGGTGTTGTCAAGGTGGTACTTTAAGACATGAGATGGGGCAGGGGTGAATTGTTGAGGCTAAGAGCTTCTCCTCCTCTCTTCAGGCCTTTGAAAATGTATTAGATTGCCATTCACCTCTGGTGAATACATTTCCTTTAAGTGCTAATCTCCTGTCAGCTCTCTAATAGATACATGGCTGTTGGTGAAAGCACTTGTAAAAGAAAGGTGAATTAAATCTGGTAATCACGTCACCATGAGAAAACACACTGATATCTATCATTCTCTTGGCTCTTCCCCAGCTGCTTGCAGTCTCTGTGCAATTCCAGCACATTTGTCTCGCTTTTTCTGGAAAACCTCCAGGGACTGGCAGTGTGGGCAGCTCTAGGTGACCTGTTCTGGCCCTTACACCTGGGGTGGGCATTTGTCTTTGTTTTTCCCATTATTCCTCTCCCCTCAATCACCATCTCCTCACAGTTTTGTAATAACCAGTCTAAATTTGTTTTTATCATTATTTTAAGCCAACTGCACTCTGTCCTGGGTGAATAGGGAGGATATTTGCAGAAACCCTTCAGACATCAAAATCTTCTGTCATGCTTCTTTCTTTTCTTTATAGACTATCAATCTAGTGACAGAGGGAGGTCTATCAGAGTCTAAAAAGTGAAGGTATCTGTGAGCTAACAGGTGTGTTCAGTAACCAATATGTAGCATAAGCAGTTGGGAAAAAGCATGTGTACACTTTTTTCCTGTTGATCACTCTTACTTTGATTTAAATGGCCTTAATCTGTGATGATCAGTTAATGACACATAATGCTCAATAACACATAACTTGACAGAGAAGAATGACTTAGCTGGGAGCAGTAGTTTCTTACAGTTACTTGTTTATTCTTGCCTATCAAGTCCAAGCACTGCCTGGAGGTGAATCAGAAAGGTGGGCTTACTTTGCAATAGCTGTGCGCCCAGACCTGAGCTGCTCTTCATGCCTGAGTTAGTCTCCACAACACCTGCAATGAAATGCTTCTGGGATTTTCATCTGGCCTTGCTTGAAGCTGCTGTTGTCATTTTTATGGAGTGCAAAGGGCAAAGAGAGGTCTTTCTGCTGCTTGGGCTCAAAAGGCCTGCTGGTTCTGGTAACCACCCCCATCCAAGATCCAGAAGCAGTGCCAGAGAGCCTGGCTTGAGGATTTGTGGTTTTATGGTTTCTTTAAAAAGTGTAATAATGAGGTGGACAGTGCAGACTGCGTACAGAAGTTCTAGATGTTGTTGCCTGAAAATATTCTTGCTCAGGAAATAAAAAATGGCTTTTTAATGAAAGCTTCTTTTGGATTAAGCAAAAGCTTAATCCAATTCAGAGTGGAGTTTACGTTGGTGTGTATAAGCTCTCAAATAAGTCTTGGCTTGAGCTGCATTTGTTAGTCCAGTGACAAATTATAACTCTTAAATTGAAAGAATCTTGTTTGGGGGTACAGATATGGTCTCTTGCATGTTTTCTGCATACTTTCATCAGCCAGTAGTTGTTCTAAGGAGGCAGTGGGTGTTAAGGATGGGGCCTATGTGTACATATAGGAGTTTGAGGTGATGATTTAACTGGGGAGAAAACAGAAGAAAAACAGCTGGCCTCTATTAGTTTCTCCTATCAGAAATGGGATTTGACATCAGTAGATGAGGGTTTATTGTGAACTGCAAGAGGATGTAGGGATGACAGCTTAACCCCAGCCTCTTAGTGAAGATTCAGTGGGATTTCTGTTTGCTGAATGCCACAGCACTTTACATGATGGCCAAGGAAATACTGTCATGTTATTTACTGTTTTTTCACTTGTGCTCTTCTGAGTATAATAATGAACTTCAGACTGAAAAGAGGAGTTAAAACAAAACTGAATAATATATGAAGAGATTCTGAAGGCTGCCAGTGAGGAAGCTTGCTTTGATGCCTTGTTCTGATCAAGATATAATTGAACCCCTGATCCTGTCTCCAGTCCCTTTTCCGCTTGGTGTGGGTGAACCCACACACCTGCCTATGTGACTGAAAGCCTGCTCAATTGGGTTTGTGGTGGCCTCTACTGGTGTTCCTCTGCAAGGCAAAAAAGACACCAGCCCAGCTGTTCTAGTTTGCTCCTTTGAAAACATAATAGTCCAGAAAATCTCTCCTTGTTAAGTGAAGTTATAGAGGGGGAAGATGAGGAAAGCTCTTCTAGTGCATTTGCTGTTGTGCCCCTTTGAATCAAGACTTACCACCAAGAGTGCAGCTCTCAAAGCTGAGTGTTCTTCTGCTGACCATTAAGGGGATTGTTGCCTCCAAGAGCTGATGTGGCCTGGGAGAAATTCATCTTGAGCCTCGAAGCAGCTCCTGCCAGCTTTGGTGCTGGGTTGCAGCTGCAAGCCAGCTGGGGGAGTCAGGATGCTCTGCCCTGTATGCTCCTTGGTGAGCCTTACTTGCTTTGGATCAGGAGAATCTGCACTGAGGCTTAACCTGTTCCTGCCATTCCAGAATAATTCGATCCCACAGGTCATTAAAGCTACTTAGAAGCTTTCCAGCTATTGCGATTGAAACAAAAATAAAATCAAGAGAGGCCTTGAGCATGTGTCAGTGAGAGGATGCTTTGAATTGATGTGAGTACAGGGCTCTTCCCTGCTTCTGCAAGGCCAGAGAAAGCATGTCAGTGGGTTTGCACGCCAAGGGAGGCATGGTGGGAGAACTTGGAGCTGGGGCAAGAAACATCACTGAGAGGAGTTGGTGTCTAGGTTGTGTCTCTGTCCTTCTCAGCTGAAGAGCAAGGCATTGCTGTGAGCAGCAGAAGGCCTTCTTGCTTCGGGTTTAAATGACTCTTCACATGCTTGTGAACGTCACACTAGGACCTGTTTGTAACCTTTTGCCAGTGAATTGTCAGTGGGGGAGAGGGGACCTGTGAGTGGTTTGTCCATCAGGTGTTTTGAGTTTTTTCTAGGAACTAGAAAAGTTTCCAAACTCTGGGATGTTCTGGTCCCTCCTGGCAGTTATAATCCAAGGAAGGTGTAGGATCCTGTCTTTGGTTGGTTGGTTGGTTTTTTTCCCCTTGGATGCCCAGAAGTTGACTCTGGAGCTGTTAGAGCCGGAGGTCAGAGCTTCTCAAATCTGTCTGTGCACTGAGCTGCTATGCTTATCTAGCTCATGAGGATGGCAGTCTGGTGCAGAAAGTCAGGCTGTTGGAAAGCCATGAGCCAAAAGCACGTGGTTTGGTGTTGAATGTTGTGCTTTGAGTTTATCAATTATGCTTCTTGGTCAGTAGTTAAAGGTTACATATTTAGGCTTTTTATCAGAAAAAAATCCAGGCTAGAAAATTTGGGTTTGTATTTTGTTTTAAGCAACTTATACCTCATGTTTAACAGTTGAAAAGCAGAAGCCCTGTTAAAAGCACTGAATATCATGAGACTTGAAATAAAATCATGAGATGGCAGTGTTGCTTCTGGCAGCTGATCTCTTTGGCAGTGCTTCATTTTCTAGGTCTCTGTGCAAATGCTTTTTGCTTGCTAAAAGCTGTGTATTGACAAATTACAGCCAAGGCTAAATGCGTGATTATTTCCACTATCTAACCTGTTTATCACTTTTGTGTTGCTTCTGGATTTGTCAGTTGAATTTCTCAGAGGCACAAATTAGTGCACTTGTTTTCCTGGCAGCACTTAGATTTTGAATATGGTTAAATATATTTAAATTAATCTGACATCTGGGGATGTGGGTAGTGAGAACAGGTTTCCATGCTACCAGCTAACTTTAGCCTTGTAGCTGAGGAGTCTCTCTCCATCTAACTGTGTGGGGTGGCAGGAGGGAGCTCTGCCATACTGCCGTGCTGGCTGTCAAGAGAGCCTGAAGGGACTGGCTTCTTGACTCATGTCCTTCAATTTAATCCAACCCATTTTGACCACAAGGGCACTGTTGGCCTAAGAATGACCAGGGAGCTTTCCCGTGCAAGTTCAAGTGATCCTTAAACTCCTTCTGGCTGTTTCTGTCCTTAGCTTTTAGCCTGAGTCTATTTAGGCATGCTTTGAAGAAGGGCATTGCCGGTGGGTGTGAGGGTACCCTTATCTGGTGTTACTACGTCACCAGGCAGTGCTTTATCAGTTTAAGTGTTTGAGATTTAAATGTGTAAGACCCTTCCTCCCTGGGCTTGCCAGGTACGTCAAGACTCAGCTAACATTTGCCACCAAGAAGAGGTTTCTGTGAAGTCAGTGTCACATGCTGCTTGCTTACCGTGGTCTGCTGGCACTGTAATAACGCTGCAGTGCATCCATATTGAGTTTGAAAAAGGCCTCAGCTTACTTATGCAGCCCTTTAAACAGGATCCAGTCCTTAGCAAGATCTTTGTGGATCAAAGAGTAACTGTACTCTTTAGGCACTTGGGATTTTTTTCCCCCGGGTCTTTTCTTCTCACCCCAAAGCTTTCCTGCAGTTTATATCCTCAAAGAGTGACGTTTTTTTCCTTTCAGCTGGAATAATGGCTGCTCTTGCTGCACTTGAATGTCCTTTGAGCAGGGGGAGGCAGAAGCATTTCCTGGCTAGACAGCAAACCAAACTGGCACAGGGATAAGCTTTTAAACAGCTTGCATGCTGTGTGGGCAGCCTTCTCCAGGGAATGAAAGGATGGGAACTTCGCTTCAATATATGGAATCTTTGCATGGAAATCAACAGCCTTACTTTACACGAATATGTCCTAGAGAAGAAGAATTGGTGTGGCTGAGCACGGTGGTGGCAGCTGCCTCAGAGCTACGGCAAACTCAGGTGGCCGAGCTTGGCTGTGTGATACCCTGGTGGTGGCCTCTTGGTCCCTTGCACTGCCATGAGACTGTGGAAGCAATGAAACGTGGCCTATCAATGTGAACTCAGGAGGAACAAGTACAAAAATGGAGGGTCGAAATAGAGCAATGAAATGTAAAAATATTCCTTCCTGGAAAGGGCGTTCATGCCATTTAGAAAGGAAAAGAGATGCGCCTGCATTCTTCTGCCAAGATCCCCAGTTGCACATTGGCTTGGCTTCAGTAATTTTTAATAGAATTCAACCTCAAGCGCTTCCAAATGAGCAAACAGGAGTTGAATTAACTTAAAGGACTCTTCTCCCTTTAAAAGACAGAGATAACAAAAGAAAAATTCATTATAGATATGAATGAATTGCAGATTCCTGCCTGTGTCTTGTTTTGGGGCTTTTTTGTGTCACTGAAACTTGTGCACAGCTGTTCAAGCTGTTACAGCTGTCATAGTAAGGGTTAATTTTGAAAGGCTGTAATTTACAGGTAGGAAAGGATTAAGGATTTCAGGGAAAACTTCAGCAATAAATGCTCCAAGTACCCACTGACAGCTTTAATATACCAATTCCAAACCCTCAGGGAGTATAAGGGGAAAGAGATGTGAAAAATGGCCAGATTCACTTTCTAACATCTGCTTTTGTCACTGACTCAGAATACCAGGTTATTGCTCTGACACAGCTGGGCATCATTACTTACGTTTTTAAGCAACATGAAATTCCTCTTCCCATGTTCCCACAAACATCATGCTATAGATATTTTTTCTGTGTATACATATGGCCATGTTTATTTCCTAGGGGATGGATGGACTCTCATAGTGCTTATTTTCCCATGCCTTTATTTCAAGACCAGTTGATTGTTGCAAAAGATAATTCCCCAAAGAGGAAGATACCAGGTCTAGCTTCTTTCAAGGCTTGTCTCAGACCCAGTGCTCATTAAAGAGGAGGTTTCTTGCTGTATACTGTGGGGTTGAGAAACCTGAAGGGGTCAGCAGAATGTTTTGTCGCTCCACATAAAAGAAAATAATTTTCTTCTCCCAGTTGCTCCGCCTAATTTTTTTAGTTAGGTGTTTGCATCAGGCTATGTGGATACGATCTGTACTGTAGGCTGGATATAATCTCCATGAAAACTTTGAGTTGTCTTACACAGAGTATCTTCAATGATGGGTTTGTTAAAACTTTGTCACCTTGTTCTCAGAAATGTCAAGCGAGGAATTTCATCTTGATTTTCTTAAGTGGATTAGCCCTGGCATAGCCGCAATGCTACTCAGTCTTCAAGGTGCCTTCAAGGTTGCAGTATCATAATGACTTTAGCAATATTGCTCTCAAAATGCGCCTGTTAGCAATTTTCACCATTAAGATAAACAAAATGAAGTGAATTCATGTAGAAAAACTTCACAGGGAGTTTAATCTATCACAGTGTAGAAGTGTTTAGCTGATACGTAACTTTCTGTGTTTTTAGTGTTGTGGGATTCTGCTTTTTTTAGCAAATGCCCTGTTCAGAAACTGTTGCAGCTGGTTGACAGTCAATGTGTTTGGTTTGGTTAGTTTGGAACTGAAGTTCTAGTTGAAGGTTTTAAAGAGCCAAGACACAACAATATTAAAGTAGAATCCCCAAACAACTTCTGGCATTTATGAGCAAAATGGGGGAGGGAGGGTGTGAAATTCTGTGCTAAGGACAAATGACTGGGAGCCTGACTTGGGTTCACCTCGTGGGTTTGTGTTATGTTGAACTTAAATGTCAATCCCCTCAAAGCTGGGGATGGATAACTCTTGTTTCACTGCTGAAAAGGAGGTTTGAATGGATGTTGTTTTTGATGTGCAGCTTCTACAAGCAGATCAGTACAATGTCTGTCAGACGGTTTCAGGTAACAGTTGACAGTGTTGCAGAGTGTAGATTAAACAAGGGTTACACCTGACTTGGAAAATTGTTAAAATTGCTGCTGTTCTCATGCAGATGTTGGCTGTTGCAAGGGTGCTTTGGGATTACAGCATTATGACTCAGAGGTGCCATCCTAGCTCCTCCAGTGCTGTTTATCCATCTGTGCTGACAGTTTTCTCCTGACTCTGCACAGGGATGAAAGGGAAAGAGACAAGTCTAGATCTGATGATTGGCTGTATAATTCTCATACTTCAAAGGCTATTGCTTGTTCTTGTCACCTTCTGCACTATTTATGTTGTATGTAAATCATCTGATCCATGTTGTGCTCCTAATAATTCTCAAGCTGTTTGCCCGAGTTGCTCATCACTGTCTTTGCTGCTATAGAAACAAATTGTTCCCAGTTTCATAGAAGAATATTTTCTTTTTCTGTGATTTGGTTACGATGCATCAGAAACTGAGAGTCCAGGCATTGTTCGCTATAACCAGGTGCTTTTGGAAGAGTTTTTGGAGGATGGGTGATGCTGCCTAACATTTGTTGTTTGTTCTGTTGGGAAAATCAAGTGAAAGAGGCAGGGGACAGGTATTCAATCATATTTTCTGCATTCTGTTAAGGGAAGAATTGCCCAAAAGTCTTGCAGCAGCACGTCATTTTAGAAAATGAATGACTGCTATTGTCTTTTGCTTGTCCTTTGTACCTTCATGACAGTATCACTAGTGTGTTCCCATTGACTTTCTCTATGCCAGCATCGGGCAGCCACTAGTTATTCCACAGAATCACAGAATATTCTGAACTGGGAGAGACCCATAAGGATCATCGAGTCCAGCTCTTAAGTGAATAGCCCAGCAGGGATCAAATCCACAATTTTGGCATTACTAGCACCATTTTGTCACTAACAATTTCTTTACATCATTGTGAACGAGAAGTGATGAATGGAAAAAACAATCCCTTTCCTAATTGTAGTATCCTGTGCATGCACTAGTGGTATTTATAGTGGTAAAATGTCAACTTTTGCCTGCTCTTAGCTGACTTGCTGCTGGATTGTTATTAAGTGTGTTCCCAAAAGCACTAAAGTCTATTAAATTGTTTCTCCTTTTTATGTATGTGAACAATGCGTGTTTCTTATGCATGTGAACCTTTTTTATGTATAGTGAAAGGTCTGGAGGAAAAGCTGTATGAGGGATGGCTCAGGTCACTTGGTCTGATCAGCCTGGAGAAGAGGAGATTCAGGGAAGTCTACATCTTCTTCACAAGGGGAAGCAGAGAGGCAGGCACCAATCTCTTCTCTCTGGTGACCAGTGTCGGGATCCAAGGGAATAACACAAAGCTGTGTCAGCGGAGGTTTAGGTTGGATATTAGAAAAATGTTTTTCAATCAGAGAGCGGCTGAGCACTGGAACGGGCTCCCCCAGGAAGTGCTCACAACACCAACCCTGACAGAGCACATGAATCACTTGGACAATGCTCTCAGGCATCACAATCTCATGGTCTGATTCTTGGGGCTGTCTTGTGCAGGGCTTAGAGCCAGACTGTGATGATCCATGTGGGTCCCTTCTAACTTAGAATATTCTCTGGAACAAGCTATTCTGACATGAGCTGGATTGCTCCGCAGACAATTCTGTTGGCTTTCATTGTGCTTTTTTTTTTGTTTGTTCGTTTTTGGGGTTTTTTTTTTGTTTTTTTTTTTTTTGCACAGACTTTCTGGTTCTTCATAATGGTGCCATGTGTATGCAGAAAGAGCTCCCTGTCTGGAAAGGATTTAGCTAAATACCCCTTTCCCTATCAGGCCATGATCTCAAACATTGGAAGTCTCAGGTTTTGATAAAATGTGCCCACTATTGCTTTGTCCTTCTAGTCGAGGGATATTCCCCCCATCTGTTTGGGGTGGGTTGGTTTTTTTTGTGGGGTTTTTTTTTGGTGGGTGTTTTTTTGTTGGGTTTTTTTTTCTTTTTTCTTTTTTTTTTTTTTCTTTTGTTCAGCTCCACTTATCTGCATGGCAGAGGATTCAGTCTAGGATGACAGCAGTCTGCTTTCTTTGCCTGGCACAGCAAGAGCCTTCTCTGTAACTGAGCACTGTAGGTGCTAATGCAGTAATACCTTTGCTGATCCTGACAGCTGACAGCATATGGCTGCTTCTCAGCAGAACAAGAATGCCCTCACACAGCAGAGCTGCAGGGTGGGCAGATCCGTTGCATTTTTGCATTTCACCAGGTGGAGCAAACTTGCATCAAAATGGCTGTGGATTCCTCTTCTTGGTACCTTCAGTCGATTTTCATCCTGCTGTTATTGAGTATCTGTGCTCTGGGTTCTACCTGTCAGCAAAACTGCAGCAGTGTTTTATTTCAGATTTGGTGGGACCCACTGCTAACTGAGGAAAAGCGAGAGAGAACAGACTAATTGAGGATCATTTTGACTTACTGGGTTCACTAATCAGGTCCTTGAATGACAACTGATATAGACAGAGGACAAGGATCTGCATCGCTCCCCCTCTGTCTTCCCATTTCAGTAGTTTGGACCTTGAGGGTACATTGTTTTAAGGATATCTAAATTATTTACTCAATTTTTCATCCTTAAATTTGGCAGGAAATGCTTCAGAAAGAAGCTGCCCTTTATTTTTTTCTTTGACATTGAGGGCTTTAATGTGAACAGAAGAGATTTCTAATAAAAACAGAAAAATTACAAGCAAATCATTAAATTACATACTAGCTAATCATCTGTGCCTTTCTCATACCTAGCCATCCTGAAGGTAAACCTTGATATTGGACATGGAAATGAAGGTGAACTCTTTGCGGTCTTTGTGATTTACAGCCAATGAAACTTGACAATGGAACAAGAGAAGAGAAAGCTATCAGAAATACCCTTTTGTCTACCAGTGTAAGCAAGGGAGAGTGACCAGTGCCCTGCCAGGAAGGTTTGGCTGTGTGGCATGTGCTGCCATCCTGTTTTGAGGCACATCAGGTGCAGGCTCAAGAGATGCTCCAGAACACGAAGGGCTGGAGGCGAGCAGGTGAAACACTGACTGACTTGTGTTGGCAGATGGGAATTGAGGGATTCATTAGTCATGCTGTAGTCTCTTGTTTTGCAGTTTGTCATGATGAAATGAGAAAAAAGAGTTGGCTTTCGATAGCTGCAGAGAGCTTTTAAATACGGCAGGTTGAAGGCCGCTGTGCTTGAACAATGTTTTTCTTCTACAGCATTTGATCATTGAGACACTTGTCTTGCAGATCAGAGAGATATACATGATGGGATTAACATTACCAGCTCCTGTCGATTGCAGAAAATGCTGGATCTTATTTGGGAATAAGCAGAGAATGATCCAAAGAGACTCTATTTAAAATGCTTTTTCTGTAAGACCACTTCTCTCAGCTTCTGCATAATTGCACCATACTGCAGTTCTCATCTGACAGAATTAGGGTCTGTTCCAGTAAAAAAGTCAACTGGAAGATAAACAATTTATTTTTCTTCAAAGCATCTTACTTAACGGTACCTATTTGATAGCCAAATGTGTATTCTACATCTGTCTTTGCTTGCTCTCTCCCCAGGAGGCTGTAATGTGCTTACTTAAGAGACGCTTTGCCTTGCTGTTCTTCAGTGATTCACTTTTTTGTGTGGAAATTGGGTCTAGACCTGCGCTGTCTGTCAAAGAAGTATGAGATATGTTGTCCTGGTCACATCATTTTAATTTTAGATCACAGGAGGGAGGAGGAAGACAAGCAAGTCTTTCCAACCACCTACATCTTCAGGGTTGAAGTCACAAGTGTCTAAAAGGGTGTTAGTAGAAATGATTAGCTATGAAATCATCCATGTAGGTTAATAGATGGGTAAATATACAATGAAGTGAAAAATGCCATAGAATTAATAGCTGAAGAGACATGAGTATTTGTAACCTTGCTAATGTCTGTGGCAAAATGAAGTACTCTGGAATAAATTAGAATAACAATGAGAGGAGTAAGCTTATGAAAAGTTTGAAGTATATTCTATCAGAATTGGGCAACATTTCTCAACCAGTCATATCTCAGAGGTACACTTCTGCCTGAGAAAACACAGTCAAGCCTTGTGAAACAATCCATCCAAGAGGAAACTCAATTAATGGGCTATTTTTCAGTGCTTGCTTGGTACAGAAAAATGCGAAGTTCCTTCACAAAGTGAGATCAGTTTAAAGGGACTAAATGCTGGCAGCCCCTGGGTGAGAGTCTTCCAAGCTCAGTTTCACCCCTTCTCCTACTGATGTATAAATAAATAGAAAGGTTTAAAATAAGTGTTCCTCAGTGTAGTAAATGCATTTTCACTGAAGCCTTTCGCCAAGTTTTCCTCCTAAGACATTAAATGTTGTTCTTTCCCCATGCTGTCTTCCATCCTTGTTGCTCTGCAAGCATTGGAAATTTTTTATATTAGCTGTCAGCAATTACTCTTTGGGTTGTAGTGCTTGTCACAAATACCCTTTTAGCTCTTATAGGAGGGGAGATAAACTGCCCTGTTTCAGACAGTTCAGGTAAGTATGATATCTGGAGAGGATCCCAGCCTTGGGTATTGTTCTTGAATTAAGGGAACTGGTAATTTTTTTTTCCATTTCCTTGTTAGCTGTGAGTATCCAGTGCAAGAAGCTGATGGCTGAGCTTTCCAGGTATGATGCCTTTGGGGTGCTTAAATACAAACCAAGAGGCCACAATTGTTTATCTCTTAAGGGGCTGCTTCTGGACAAATATGACCAGGGTCCTTGCAATGCTGAGGAGAATTAACCTGACAAAAACTGAACCCCCATCTTTGAATAGATATATGTGCAGTCCGGGAGCAGCTTTTTTACACGTGTGTGGGGGGGGAAGAATTGAAGCATTCGGTATTTCCAAAATGTTCTAACCATCCTGTCAGTGTTGCTTAGCAGCAGAGGGTTTAAAATAGCGGTATTACTCAACAGTGTGAGCCACGTTTGCACATGGTAATGTTCTGTGTCCTGTATTGACTTGCTGCATTATAAAAGTGCTAAGTTAATGTAAGGAAAGTGAAGATAACTCACCTCCTCCTCTCCTAACTTGAGGAACAAATGGCTGAACAGTGACACGTCTTCCTTATGGTTTTAACAAGTGATGTCCAGCACAGGGTTGCCAAGGTGTTTCAGTTCCCCAGGTATGTGCATGCAGACCTCACTCGTGTGCAAAGGCCTCTCACAGCCATTTCCCTCTGAGCAGGTGCAGTTCTCAACCCAGCACCCTGTGCTGGTTCCAGCTTAGGCTGTGCAGTTAGTGCAGCATCAGCTGGCTTGGGGTCCTGGCACAGAACAGCAGGGACAAGAGCAAGTGTGAATAACACTAAGTGGTCTTCCAGCAGCCTAACTTCAGTCCCTGCTAGCGCATGTTCCTGCCACCCATCTGCTTTCTGGGTGGTTTGGTCCTCTGAAGTGATTCTCAGAGTACCTGAGGTGGAGGTATCATTCACCCACTGTCTGTGGGAGTCCCAGCCTCCACTGGAGTAAGTCAAAGGACTTGCAAAACTGCAGCTGGACTTGCTGTCATCTCCAGAAGAGTGGAATATTGTAGTGATGAAGTCAATAGATCATGGTGGCATAAGTAAAATGTTTGGCTCAGGTATCAAGAAGTTCAAGAGTTTTGTCCTCTACAGGATTAAACTAAGGGTGAATGGTGGCTAAATTGTATGGTAGCTACTGAAAAATATTATAGATTAATATAATAATTTTATGTAATACTATAGATTACTATAATGATATTATGTAAAGATAAACAGCTCAGTGTATTACATGTTCTACCTGCTTTGAAGAGCTTCAACTATTGCTTTAGAGCCATAGAAATACCCCCTTAGCATTGCTAATGATTTTCTTAACAAACGTGACTACACATTATTGTGTTAAAATATGGCCATATTTTAAAGTGAATTAAATATAGCAACTGGATCTGTCTTTAGTGGTTTTTATGCTGTACCATGGAAATAAAATGTTTACCAGATGCAGATATTTAAATGCTGACCTTAAAATAAGGCAAATATGTTCCTTAAGCGGATCTCTCTGTTTTTTTCAGTATTTAAAACCGTGGCCTATTTCTTCAGTGAAGACTCATAAACAACCCATCTTAAATGGCACAGTTAGAACATCATTTAAATTTACTGCTATTTTATTTATGCTTTGTCTGAAGTGTGGACCATGTTATGACAGGCATTCCCTCACACACAGTATATGAACAGTGGAGGAGTATGGCCATTAAGTGTTAATCTAAGACTGGGAGTAATGCATGTAAAATACTTCATTCAACCACTTGCAGTTTACAGGGCAATGTTTCAAAAAGAAATGTGGTAGCACTTGTGACAAACAGCGCAGTATAAGTTATGATTATTCATGTTAATTTAAAATGCTGGTTGAAAGTTTCTGAGGAGGAGAGCTGAGCTCAGTCAACTGTTTTGGGTAGCAATGAATTTAGTATTTCCATTACTTACCTGCCATTGCTTTACCACTGTACAGACTAAAGACACAAGAGACAAGGACACTGAAAAAATTGGGGTTTTTTTCCAATTGCTTGGAAAGATGATGATTTTCACTTGTTAAAGCAAAACAGACACCCCATCTTAATCAGAAAAAGGCCATCTGATGTGCCATGGGCTGATGCATTTTTTTTTTCCCCCTGGAATGATTATGCAAGACATGAAGGTCATATAAGACACCTCAAATTTCCCTGCACACATGCTTTGTATTTCAGAAAGCAGCAAGCCTCTTGAGATGTCAGTTGCTAAGAAAAATATCCCTTGTGTTTCCAATCAGGACTTGTGAAACCATCTCTGCAACCTCCTGTAACTTTGTTTCAAAGTTCCTGCCTGTGGAGGTGCATTCACAGGAGCCCAACTTGCAAATTCTTCAGGTGCACAGAAGGTGGTGCAAATAATTCCTGCAGTACTGGCTTTCCACACTGCGGCCATGTGTTAACCAGCTGATGGCAGATGCAGACTGAGGATGTCACTGTCCTGTGCTGCCTGGTTTACATCTGAGCTGGTAAAGTCTTGTAGAGAGTGCGATTCAAGGGTAAATGCTTATGAATACACTACAAAGAAGAGAGAGCTTTTTCATCTGGGATCCCTGTCAGTGAATTGCTCTGCAGATTCTTGGCTGGAGGAGAGGAAAATTGGGGGATTGGAAAGTACTCAGTACAGCTCAGTGGTGCATAGGTATTATTTACAACTTCTGGTTAGTCTCTGAAAAAATGATTTCTCTATATAGTGTACATGTACACTATATGTGTACACACATGATGTGTGGTATAACCAGCCTTGAAATGTTTATCCTGTATTTCAGAAGTAACTTGTTCTTGTGATTTCTAGTAACAGTACTTATCTTTGACTTGTTTTCTGGATGGTTTCCAGAACAAAAAATGTATTTAGTTGGAGGAAAGCACCTGAATGAAAATTAGCTGTCCAAATACACAATATTGTGCTTTATATGACTGGCTGCCCTTACTGACACACAGAGATGAGCAGAATTTATTTTGTTTGTTGTAGATCAAAATCTTGCTAGTGCTTGAAGTTTTTCATAGGTTTGCCAAGTGAGCTTTTTAGTAGTCTTAGAGGGCTCACCTGCGCTTCATCAGGGCTTGGGTTTTACCCTTGACAGCATTATTTCTGTGTACGTGCTCAATACAAGTGTTGCTCAATACAAGTGTTGTCTCAAGGCTTACATGTTGCCTTAGATTACCAGTTTGTTTTCTCAGAGACTTGCTGACTCCATACAGGAGGAGGGATGGGATTCCAGTTGTTTCAACCACCTTCCTTAACTAGGTGGGTTTCCTCATTCCTTTATTGTATCTTTGCATGCTCAGGATCGTGAACATAAACCTCAAGCCTGTTGCTATGTAAAGGAGGAAAAAAGCTCTACATTCAAACTGCTGCTGGCACGAGCCCAGGTTTGCCATGAGTGTCTCGCATTAGGCTCTGAGGCCAAGCTGAGAGATGCATTTCCGGGTTCTCTTTGGCTTTAGAAGCTAGTTTTACATCTGGAGACAATGCTTCCATGAAATGCTTATTCCCTGTGGGCTGAGGCAGATGTGGACCCTGCATTCAGGCCATGTCCCCGCACCCGGATGTTTGTTGCTCTCTGCTCAGCTGCCGGTCGGAGCTCCTGGCGCCCGCGGGGGTTGCGGTGGCAGAGCTGGGGGAGCAGCACCCTCCTGCCTGCACATGGGTTGATGGCATTTCAGGGCAGCCAGGTGAGTCTCTTCTTAGTGCGACCCAGGAAGGGACCTTTGTCTGCATCTTCTACCCCTAGGCATACCCAGGTGGATTTTTCTGGTCAACCAGACAAGTGTTGTAATGAATGTGGTGGTATTTCTGTTTGTGATTAAGTGTTGCATAAACTACTGCATAAACTACACCGCTGAAGCGTATGCACATGCCTGACCCAAGTGTCCAAGTTGTGTTCTTGCACTTTTGCACCTTGCCAATTCAGGATCTAAATCATGAAAAACAGAGCTCAGCTGCATCATTAAGACTTCACTTCCCTGAAGTTTGTTGCTTTCCCATGTTTCCCAGTTGCACTTTCTTTGCCAGGTGTGCAGGTAGTCATCAGCTGCGGGGAGCTCTTACACGTCATCTCCTGTTCTGGGATGAGTTAGCCTTTTGCTGTTCCTCACTTTCCTTCTTGCTTTGAAGAGAGTTTTTCTTCTTAATTTTTCCTCACAGCCAAATGAACAATGTGGTTGCATGTTTTTGTTTAAACCTAGGTCTTCTTCCAAACACGGATTGGCTTGACTCTCTTTTTCTACCCTGGAGCAGCAGTTACAAGTAGCAGAAAAGGAATTGAGCTCTAAGTCTTTCATTGATATGTGCTGTTGACATGTAATTAAGGGAAGGCCAGAACGTGGCAAGCTGTGACTTAGTGTTCTGTCTCTGGCTGCCTGGAAGATGCTTACGTTTAACGCATTCCTCTTGGTCTTTGTTGTTGAGGGAGAGCTTGGGATGTCTTTCTGGTGCAGCTTCTCCTCCAGGGTGAGTGTGCTCCTGACAGTACCTGTGTGCCAACTGGTATGGTTTGGTAGGAAAAGCTCGACCTGAGGCAGAGCTGGGATCAGCACTTAACTGCAGGCTGAGGTGTGCTGTTCACTGCCCTGTTTTCTTAAGCCTGTGTTTTTCTTTTGGTGGGCAGAAGTGTCTTGAAATCATCCAGGAGCTGGTACGTGCAGAACTCAAGCCAGTGCAAAGTCCACTTAATATTGGGTGGATATTTTTGGGGTCTGTCTGCATATTCCCTGGTGGTCTTCCCTCTGCAATTTAGATGTCTTGGAGCTGCCAACACTCAGTGGTGTACATGAGCTGCAGGATGGGGGGGGTGCAATGTGGTCCTAGATATCTCCTTGCTGCTTCCTGCCTCCTCCAGCCTATCTCTGTTGCTGTGGCAACTCGGAGCACCTACAGGCATGGAGCTGTTGTTGCCTATCCTTTGCCTTCATGCTTCATAATCCTGATATTTCTATGCCTCTCAGTTTACCCCATGTTTTAGGACCTGGGGTTTCTTTTGACCAAGGCTAGAAACTGCTAAGTTTTTACGAGGGTGTTTGTCTAAGACTAGATGTCATAGATTACTTTTGGTCACACTGTATTTTGTGTTGTGATTGTGTTTGATTAAAATTCCTCTGGCTTCTTTTCTGAGTAAAGCAAAACACGTGGTCATGCAGTGTCCCAGTCACACGGTAACAAAGGACTCCATTGCAACATTTCATTAGAAGTCTGTGTATATCACAGTTGCTTCCATTTCCAATAAGAAACCCACGAACAACCCAAGGGAAAGTCAAATGTGCTGTCCAGCTATCTGCAGCTGTCTGGAAAGTGTTTTTGCAATCCCCATCCTCTGTTAAATATTTTCTTGTGCTCTTTTCAATTATAAGACTTTTTTAGTTTTATCAGCTATTAAAAACATGAGAATGATACAGAATCTATTTTGCTGTCACTTCCTTTAATGTAATACTTTATCTTCCACTAATTAAGCTCTTTATCATGAGCAATTACTGTCATCTTATACAAACAATTGCCAAAAGGTTATCTTCCTCTAATAAGAGCACAGGAAATTGTGCTAGGGATTACAGGCCCTGTGGAGGTTTGCCAATAAATCTTCTACATAAAATATTTGTAGTCGTTGTAATTGCATACTGTACTTTATGCTAGTGCAGAACCACATTCTTCCCTTGAGTTCATCATGCCTAGGTCTTAGGGCTTTTATGGTGCTTATGTGTTTAACATGCACTTGCTTCTGCAGCCAGAAAGTAGATTTAAATTACAGAGGAAAGAAAATGGCAAATGTTTTGCCTATCTCCATTACCGTGCTACAAAGAGCAGTAACACAGATGCAGATACAGGCCAGTGGAGGGGAGACTGTCATGCCTGAAGGGCTGTGGCAATCCCTGTTGCTGGATATGCCTGTAGAGAAAGTGCAGACAAGAATGAGGGGCATCAAGTCAGACTCATCAAAGCAGATTTAGTTTCATGGGGACTACAGTGAAATTGTGGTGTTTCACCCTTCACTTCAGATGAAACAAATTTGTACAGCTTTTCTTGCATCTCTTTCCTTCTGACTTGGTTTGGTTAATAACTTACTTGGTTAATAATGACACAAACTAGAGAGAATCTAATTTGTGCATGTCCTCCTGTGCTACCACTGCACCTCTGACAATAATGTGTGTGTGCTGGAGATAAATGTATGGAAACTGTACAGGTCACTGTGAATACTTCCAGCTATCCCCACTCCCATTTGACTCATTCTTTGGTTAATTAGATTGTTCTAGTCAGAAGGAGTCTTGCAAAATTAAACACTGGGTGTTAGAATACAAACAAAACTCTTTTTTTTAATGGTGTTTTGACTAATGGAATGCCTTCTTGATGATTAAGATAAAATGAGGTCTCTGGAATAGGATCATTAGTTTGGTTTTGACCCCAAAAACTGTGGTTCAAAGACGTCTGTGACTAGCAAACTACTATCTCAACTTTGCCAACTGTGCATCCATCTGTAGGAAAGGCCATTCTTAACATTTAATTGTGTGATGTGCAGCGCTGGGGTGCACCTGTCATGGCAGGTCTGTCCTGCAGCTGATCTGTCCAACCCTCTGGTCCTGTAGTTTATCACCCTAGCTTTTCCTCAGCTTACCTTCATAAGTTATGTTTTTCTGGTGGAGATAGGATGTTTTTTGACTTACATGGATTAGGATCTTAGTAGACAAACTTCATTCAGGAGTGTTGCCCATCCCGTGATCCAACTCATATTCTTTTGTACATCAAGAGCTTTCTTCTCATTCATTTAAAAGAACTTCTCACTTATTTAAAATATAGCATTTGAAATTGCCTTAAGTAATCCAGTTCTAGTGCTTATCAAAATACAAAATTAAAATCTAATTTTCAGGTTTATAGTATATTTAATATAAAAATAACATATTCTGTCCTCAGTGCAGACTTTTGAGTCCGGTTGCTCAATGCCTCAGCAGGCCCCCAGATCTGCTATGCAACATGCAAAATGAAGCTACCAGTAGTTACTCTGAAGCCAGAACTGGCCATTATAAAACCTCTGTAAGCTGGCTGCTAGTCTCAAGGTTCATTATGAGGGAGGTCATTCTTCCATGCAGCAATGAATGTAGCTTTTGAGTACATTTTAAAAGTTTCATTTAATCACAATGCGGATGAATTGTTTCAGTCGTGATCGCCTGATGGGAAACTAACTTTCTTCTTCCTGGGAGAAAAAATACTGTGTTGATTCTTGCAGCAGCTTTTAGAAATACAGGATGTGATTTCCTTGATTTTTTTTTTTAAAGACTTGAAGATTTTGGCACTAACAAAGGAAATTTTTCCTTTCTTTTCTTTTTAATACAGAGTAGTCAGTTTTCTTTTGGAATTGGTGAATATGCAGAATAAGATCTTCAACAGGCTCTTTCTGGACATCTTCTTAAAGTGTTTTTTTTTTTTTCCCCCCCAAAGTGTTTTCCACTTCTCCATAAAAAATGTGCGATTACAAAGTGCTTTAAAGAGTGTATCAGTTTCAGATTTGGCTGAAATGGTTTAAATAGGGGAAAGAAAACAAGTTTGTTGTTGGGTTTTTTTGTTTGGTGTTTTTTGTTGTTGTTGTGAATAATCTTTCATGCCCTAATTGGAAGAGTTTGAAGAAGATGCCAGGTTCATCTTGGAGATGTATAATATTAGGATAAAAAAACATGTCCTCCAGCCAGAACACAAGAATTGCCAGTCAGATCCAAGAAAATATTTTCTTTTCCCTGTGAGAGTGGTTAAGTATTGGAAGACATTGTCCAGGGAGGCTGAGAACATCCTTAGAAATACTCAGTGCAGAACTGGACAAAGCCATGAGCAATGTGCTGTAACTGACTCTGCTTTGGCCTGGGCATTGAACTGGAAACTACCAGGAGTCCCTACAGCCTAAATAATTCTGTGATAATAATCTTCTTTATGTGTGCAATATCTATGGTATTGGATGAATTTGCCATTCTATTATACAGTTGTATTTTCTGCATGATTGCTGAAAACTGCAGAGAAATGGAGAGGGGGTAGTCTTGGTAGAAGTGAGAAGTCTCCAGTAGCAGATAGCTGGTGAGCAGCTCGAGACAGGAGTCCAGTGCAGCCGGCTGCTGCTCATTCGGGATATTATCCTGCAGCCATGGATCTATGGGGTGGGTGTGCACGGTACTCCTTGGCCACTTTGTGAGGACTGTCATGTTGTAACTATCTCTGAACAAGTATGCCCAGCCTCAGTTTTCATTGTGTGCATAAAATGTGTTGGTGAATGAAAATGGTAAGTTTTTTTAAAGTTCTGTATAGCTTTACTTTCCCCAACACAGACCCTTTGCCAGGACCAATGTAGAAGAATCCTGTCTCATACCACTAGTCCCTGTATGTTAGGAAAAACAAATAGCAGCTCTTTCTAACACGTCTTCTCCCAGCAAAACTCCAGGACTTTTTCCAAGTAAGTGTGTGCTTCAAAACATGTTTAAATGTTAGATTTTCACATTACTTAAATTAAACGTTTAAAGTATCAAGGATATTCAATTTTAATCCTCTGTAATCTTTTTGATTACTCCGTGGTTGTTGGAAAGGCTATTGATTGCCTGTTGCTGGAGAGGTTCAAGATGATCAAAAAGGCACCTATTATATATTACTTCCTAGCCCAATAGATCAAAAAGGGAAAATTCCTTGGCATTAACTATGTTTAAATATTTAAACAGAAAATCATTATGGCTTCCAGACAAAGTTGTATTCTCTGTTCTACGTTTCTTTTCTTGCTATTCTGAAGTAATTGATTAATTCAGCTTATCTTAGTTTTTAACATGGATGTGTCAGTGCTATCCTGTTACAGGTCCACAGAAATTCTGAGCTATAAACATAAATTCTATATCAATGAGGCGTGTGGTCTAGACTGGAAGGAGATAGGTAAGACAATTTAATTTCTGGTCATATTCTTCATATTGGTGTCCTTAATGCTCATTTTCTAAGGTGGCTGGTGACAAGGAGAAGTACAGACCCCAGGAAGCACTACATAATGTTCATGAAAGACAATGTGTTTCATTTTCAGATAGATCTGAAGAATATTTTTTTTTCTGAAAACTCAAATAGTGTTGAGATGTATCTTCTACACTGTATGAAGTTGCAGAAGCTATTTAAAACTGTCACACTGCAGAGCTGAGATGAAAGTCTTTGTGGCTGTTAGCTGTGACTCAAAAAGAAATACCTGGATTTTTTTTTGTCTCTCCCACCACCCTTAGAAGTGGTAAAATAATTCCTTTAATATTAGCTCTTCATGAAGTACCCAAGCTGCATAGTCCCACCAGTCCAATTAAGGGTGACTATTACATTCTTATTAACCAATAAGGGGAAAAAAAAGTACAAGAAAATTTTGGTCACACTATTTAAACAGTGAAGAAATGCTATTGTGAATAAATTATACACGATATAAAATGTCTTCATAAAAATCCAATGGGCTTCAAGTAGATGTTGAAGTGGAGGAAGCCGTGCATGGATAGAGGAGAAAAATAATCTGTTTTTTAATTAATTCAACCAGCTGTAGGTGATGAAGATAGAGTATTGATACAGTTGAAAAACAGATTGCATCTAGAACCCAAATACAGGTCACAATCCAAGAGAGGGATAAATTGCAGTTTGAGGCCCATACACTTTGTGATGGATAATGGAACATGAGCTCTTGGTGTAGAGCACTTGAGGAAGGAATGCAGCTGATCCCCAGTTACAGGAGTGATGAAGATTCAGTACTGTGTGAAAGGGTTTGATTCACACAAGTTGCACGGAGAACAGTAATTGTAGAAAAGCTGTGAGGGAGTGAGATTTTGCTATGATCCAAGAGCAGGTCAGTTTCTGTGTGGGGGAATATTTCTACAAGCAGATAGAGATTGGATTCATAAGGCAGTGGCGTAACAAATTCCAATGTCTGGAAGCTGGAACACAAAATGAATGCTACCAATAAGTAATACTCTTTATTATGCTGATGATTCAGATATGAAAGAACTAAGCCATAAATTTAGTATGTTCCTCATCTGGTCAATTCTTTCAAGATACCAGATTAGGTTTCTCCAGAAGAAATGTCATAGCCTTGTAGAAAAGGTAGAAGACAGTGAGATGATGGAGGACTCACTGGATGAAGTCGTGTGGGCTATTATAATCTGGAAGCTTTGTGATCTGGAATAAGTCTGTCAGGAACTGGAGTGAGGCCATCAGGTTTTTTTCAGATAGGCTGCTGAACAGCTGTCAGACACTAGCTGCCAGATAACATAAAGAATGTGTCCTGCGTTGCCAGAATGTCTAAGTGATTTTGGCAGTGGAGGGAAATGTGGGCTTGCTTCATAGTCATTTCACCACAGGAAGGGATGATGCACATTATAATCTGTTCTAACAGAGCATTTGTTTGAGCACCAGAGGAAACAAAAGAAAATACAGGACAAAAATCCAGATCAGTGCCCTGTGGAGAGGGTAAGACCAGGTCTTGGAGGCTTTTATATGCAGTTAAGTTTTGCTCTTCAGATAACTTTCAGAAGCAGATCACTAAATCCTGTGGTACTTTCTACTGACAGTTCTGACTTGTTTCAAGCTGTTATACATCATTGCTTGACAGTAGCTTCTACTGGACTCACCAAGGTTAGAGGTGGGAAATTTGGTTTTACCTTCCTTTTGTCTAGCAAGCCTTTCTTTTTGCTTAGACTGTGCCAGTTTGAGGCTACTGCCCTTTCACAAGTGTGAGATGTGAATGTTGTGGTTTACACCCAAATGGATGCTAATTTCCTGCTGATTTAGGTGTCCACTGGTTTTCTCAAACCCAACCTCCCATGAGGGCTTTCCTCCCCTCATGGCAGGTTCACATGGTTTGAACTGCAAAATGTAAACCATGGAAATGTTGAGAGAGAAACTGAAATCTATTGTACTCCAAACTTTTTTGTTTTCTTTGTGGCTCTGCAGTACCATTTAAGCCCGTGTCCTGTGGGTTTTGGAAGTAGTACCAGACTCAGTCTAGCTTGGTGGGTCTTTATGTGGACATTCTACCTCCAGTTAAATTCCAATAAGAAAGTCACTTTCTGTTGCTGCAGTTGGTCTTGTCTCCCTATCTGTCTTTTGACACCGTGGCCTGGATATAGCACTGTTATCACCAGGTGTTGGGCTTGTGCAGTCGTTTTTCTCCTGCCTATTAGGACAGGCTGAGGTCTCAAGGTGCCAAATCTTTCTCTAGAGCATTCCACAT
This sequence comes from Chamaea fasciata, assembly GCF_029207755.1. Classification (NCBI taxonomy): domain Eukaryota; kingdom Metazoa; phylum Chordata; class Aves; order Passeriformes; family Sylviidae; genus Chamaea; species Chamaea fasciata. The sequence goes on along the minus strand of NW_027094087.1, from coordinate 98,200,663 downwards.
GATTATCAACTATGTTCACTGCTTCTTCTCTACCAGCTTCTTGTCATCACTCTTCTCAACTTTCTTATGAGAAAGGGATAGAGATGGCAAAGACATCAAACAAACCCAGAATTCCTCAGTTTATAGAAATAGCGATGTAGTCCATGGACATAAAATGGCTAACAATAAGGAACCCTAGACTGTATGGACACCATTGAGCATTGTCTTGCTCCTGCTTGAAGATGCCTTGTCTGGAGAGAGGCCTGAGAGAGGCCAGTGCTTGTCAACAGAGATGGTTGTTGCCAACTTCACAAGCTGATAGTGAAGAATTACATTAAAATAATGACTGCTAAGTTAATTCTAATCAATTGGAAATCAGGAACTGAAGAAGGATAAATACACTACATAAGCACAGCATTGTCCATATAGCATAGATGTTTAAAATATAACTTTCCTGCTAGTACTGAGAATCTGCTGGAAGTCAGTCTTAAAACATAATCCATTGTAATGAAGCACAGCAGAGAAAATATGATTAATTTTCTGTCATAATAATCATATTTATATATAATTTGTGACTGTTCAGTTCTGTGAGAGACTTCTATCTCTAGGAAAAAAAATCAGGAAAGCCATCAAGGTTCACATGAAAGTGGGAATCAATGCACTTTCAAGTATGTTTATTTACTCAGCCAAAAATAAGCATGTGCAAACATTATAGGGTTCAAGGGGAAACCAGTGAACCAGCTAGCTTCCAAAGGAAAGATCTTACTGAGTATCTGTTTCCACAGAAAAGCACCTCTAGCCATTACCATATTTTGAACGGCCACTATTATTGGGTACTTTGTTCTGTAACTGGTGTGTAATCAAAAACTACTAAGAGAAATTTTAAAATTCTTTTATAGTAATTCGGGAGTAGTTCAGTACCATCAAAGACAAATCATTCAACTGGATGCTATCCTTCAAATGCTTTTTTTCTGTTGTTAATCCTCACTTCTTTCTGTGAAGTACCAGCTTTGCTTTGCTGAAGATTCCGCACATTTCACACAGAAGGTCCTCTCCCCCACTAACTCCAGGCTGTGCCTGTAGGTCAGGTCTCTCTTCTCATAAACTGGCAATTTGCACCTCATACATTATTGGGAAGTTCTTACAAACTTCTTGAATTTGTTAGACTTTTCTGCAAACAGTGCTGCATTGCAAACTCCTGTAATGGTGCTGTGCATAGTGAATGAAGAGAGCGCAGCTCAAAGTTCTTCTTTGGGCCATCATGTGCTCTGGTTACTTCTGAGTAGCAGCTCCCCTGTCTGGGGCTGTATATATGCCTGGTGTGGTTTTGTGTTGCAGTGTAAGGAAATTAAGCAATGCAGTAAGATCTGAACAAAAATTTACCACCTTTTACCAAAAATGTATTTTTTCATACCAACTTTTTTAAGTCTTCAGCCTTAATTAATCCTCTTTCTTGATTACTCACTTAAAAATGAGTAAAGTGCAACAATTCACGTAGTCTACTTATGTACATAGAGCCATGAGGTGTATCTACATATAGGATGATTGTTTCCATGTACTTTATAAGGAGTTCTGTGATTAACTCTCTGAGCCTGGCAGCAGGACTGAATTACATTGTAATGCCTTGCTGAGTTGTGATGGTGCTTTTGGAGGACATCTTTGGTATCACATGCTGGAGGGAGAGAGAGGAGTGCCCATCTTCTAATTGTGGTGAGAACTAGGGAGAGTGAGAAGAAACCCACAGGTAAGTTCAGGTGTGTTTACACTGCTGTACCTGCATTTGTAATAAACAGATATTTCCATGGTCACAGGCAAAATTTTTGCTTTTCCTCACCAGATGAGTCAATTCACAAAGAGACAAAGTTTCTATACCAAAAGGGCATTCCTGCCAGAGGACAGATTTTTGTATCAGATACATCGAACAGGCTGAAGTTATATCTAATTGATGACTGTGTAAGTTGGCCTTGTGCTAGAAGGCCATATGTTCATTTGTGTAGACGTGATGAAGACAGGCAAACAGCATCTGCAGAGATTACAGATCTGCCCCAGAGCTGCTTACTCACTGCAAGGCACTTGGTGAGGAAGGCACTGCTGGTACCAGCTGCCTGAAGTAGCACTGATACTCACTGATTGTACATGATAATATGTAATTTTCATGGCACCTTGCTGCCTGCCACTAGTGACTGTTTTGTCACTTGGGATGGGGTCCTCAGCATGTTGATTGGTTGGGGGTACCTCACCTGTAGAAGAGCTGGGTTGTGGTAGAAATGTTCGGATACTCAGGGAAACCTGTGTGTGGGCACTAATGTAGCAGATAGTGTACAAGTGTTTGCTTTTGAAGAGAGAAGGGAAGCAGGCATGAGTGGGAATGGCTCATCTATGTAGAGTTACAGCTGAGAGCTTTTCTCCAGCCTGAGGGAGCAAAGTGTCTTTCATCCTTAGGTCCACTAGTCCTGAAGATGTGTGTCATAGCTAGCAGGAATGTGTGTGTGCATGTACCTCTGCTAAGTACGTGTCTAGCCAATATTGAAGGCTAGAAATATACTTAAGGGAGGGAAAGGAAAGTGTGTTTTAAAGGTGTTCAAATAGTAGTTCAGTGTAAAATCCCTCCTGGAGATCTCTCTCAGCCTTTGAGAAGGCACTGAGAGTGATTTTTGTTGTTTTTCTTTTTTTGTGGAGGACGCTGATATCAATAATGTTTCAGGGAATGGACCAGAGGAAAGAAAATTATTTTACTGTGATCCATTTTGCTAAGATGAATGGTGACCACTTACCTTTCACCAGAGTTGTGTTGTCTCAGTGGGGAGATGATGGCTTGGATTGCATAGGCAGAATCTGGAAAAATTCTATTGAGCTAGAGGAGAAAGGCATTTCTTTGTCCTTTTGTATTTGTCCTCTGGGATGAAAGATAAGTCAAACAGTCTAATTTTGGAAAACTAAGAAGTCACATCATTTTTCCCCTGGTATTTTTGCCATTTCAGACGGCTCTTTCTAATACCATTTTTCTTCTGACTCTTATTTTGCCAGAGACCAGCATTCTGGGTGGATGGCTTCCAGTGCTCTTCTGCCTGTGAAGAAGAAACATTAGGCAAGAGTCAGAGAAGGGATATTGTTCAGCTTTGTGGCCACATAGATCCTCACTGTCTCTGTACAGGAGCCCTTAAATCCTCCAAAAGTGAGGATTTGCATTAGAAGATGGGAAGGTTTGTAGTTACTTGGCAGTGATCTGGAACCACTTTTACACTTGTCTGTATACCATCAGTGGGCAAGTGGGCTTTTCTGATCAATTGCAGAGGAGATTGGAGAGATTTTAGTTGTCTCAGTATCTCTGTGGGTTTAGTTCTTAATTATCCTTTTGTGCCATTTTGCTGAAGCATGTTTGTTAATCACTCCAGAGTACTTTAGCTTCTTTCAATATATTGAATTCCACTTGGATGCTTTTAAAAGTGTTTGCACAGCATATGCCTTTCTTAGGAGTATGGGAAATATCCACAGTGTGAAACAAAAGTGCAGTGTTCCAAACTCAACATCCATGTTGTTATCCTGTAAACTAGTACGCACTGTGCTGTTACGTAAGTTTGCCTTGTGTCAGAACAATAAAAGCTGAGTGTACTAAAAGGCTGATAAGCCTGCCATGAAGAATTACATTCTTCAAATTTTCCTGCCTTAAAATAACACCTGTTGCGTTACTGACATGCTGGTAGTATAGTGTGTCTTGAGAGCTAGTGTAAAAAAAGAAAAAAATGGCAATTTTTCAGGCTGTTCAGGTCTGAGCTTTGGCAGCCTTGAATTTAGTATTATCTCAGAGCCACTCTTACACAAAAGGACTTCGAAAAAGCACAGCTGTTCTGTATTTTTGGATATTAAAAATGGACAAAGTCACTTTTCAGTAATCCTGCCATAGCCTCGAGGACCAAATGCAAAAAACAAGTGCTCCTTCTGTTGGCAGGTGGGAAGTTCAATCCTTTAAAAGGCAAAATAAAAAATAATAAAATAGATGGTTGTGCAGATTCTGAGGGTAGCCTGCAATGAGGGTGAAGGGACAAGTACCCCACAGCTGCCAGAGAAAATCATTGCTGGCAGTGTGTGCGCATAAAGTGACAGCGCGCTTCCAGCAGCCCTTAAAGGAGTGGCGGGGGGGAGAGGGGAAGTTCACCCCTGCTACCACAGTTCCACACAATGATCGCCTTTCTGGGTGCCGGGGTCACAGCTGCTGTCTGGAGATTACGTACAGAAGCACTCTTCTTCTCTGGAGAATGAGGTTTCCTGGAGGATTAAGCACAGGCTGAAAGCAGGAGGAGTTATTCAGGAGGGAGACAAAGACCGTGAGCCCATGGCTGTGACAGGCGACAGGGGCGGAAGACTGGAAGCAAGAACAGGGAGTGCCGGGAGTTGCTGCTTGGATGGGAGACCCTCCAGTTAGGGATCTTGAAATGGGCCAGTTGTGGGGTGAAACGCACTGAGCGTTTGGCATGACCTTGCTGGCAGGACTCAAAGTGTCCTTTCCCACTCATGTGGGAGGTGGAAGGAGTCTAAAAGGCTCTGCCACTTCCTGCATCTGAACTAACGTAATTTCTTTGCACTTCGTCTCAACCCCCTTTAGTATTCAGAAATAGTGATCAATGCAGTATTCTGAACCCCCATGTAAAGGTATATATGCACTCCCCATCTGCTCAGAAAGTGATGCTTTTTGCATTTCCTTCTGTCACTGACATGTTTCACCGTGCTTTCTGAGCCTGCTGCTTTGGTGCTTCCTTCTTCCCTCTTCCTTCTTAGCTTTTTCTTTTTTATCTCCTTTTTCCTCTCTTATCCTGCTATTTCACCTCTTGGGCACACACATTCCCAGGCAAGTATCCAGAATATCCTTCACCCACGTATCATGTGCCAGCACCTCTGTTTTGTGTAGGAAGGTCTTCTATATTTGAAGCCAGAGCCATCTGTCTCAATGCTTAAAAAAAAAAAAAACAACACAAAAAAAACCACCAGGTTTCTTGCAGTTTTCTGCAAGGGCAATGGCCACAGTTCTTCTGCATAACTTTAAAAGGAAAAAATGCAACCTATTCTATAGTAATATCTGAAACTTCTATCTATCAGTTCTAAAGTTAAGTCTTATTTCACCTATTGGATCAAATTTCCCACAGATCCCATATGCCGGCAACTTCTTTTTAGTGGCTTCAGAATCCACTGGTGCTTTTTATAATCTGAAAGAAATGAGTGCTGCACATAATGTAGGAAAGGAGAGGTGGAGGCAGAGGAGGCTGACAATGCATGCATTCAAACGATGTAAAAGTGCAAGTGGGAAAAATCTGATTGTGTTGGTAGAGCTTGTCAGAGGAGGTTTCAGGCATATCATATATTAGGAAATCATAGCTATTTTAAAAGCACAAAAATGAAACTTCTTAAAAGGAGCAGAATTCCAGAAGGATGCTAATGAGTAAGTATTGTCAGCCAGTGTTTAAATGTAATGTCACAGTTGCTAGTTATTGTCCCTGCTGTATGGATATTTCCTAATTGCAGTGTGAGTCTTAACCAGATCACATTTAAAACTCTATTTCCATTTGCTTCTCACTCTGAAAATCCTCTAAAAAGGAGCATTGTCAAATAAATTGGTAAGAATTAAAATACTGCTGTTGTAGCTGAAAATAGTTAATGCTTTTGATGTTGCATTTAGGCACAAACAAATAAACAGGAAATCATACAAAAACTATTCAAAGGAGAAACTTAGTGTGAGGTGGAAATGTAACCTGTGCCACTCACTTCTGGCCCTGGTTGATGTACTGTTAAGAACAAAATGCTGAAGAGTGCTCCCTTGCAAGGAGGAACTAAAGCAACTTGGATTTTTTTCTTTTAATCACAAGTCTTGTGAAGAGTACTGATGACTGCCCACATCTGGTGAATTGGATTAGAATCTAATTAGCATGCAGAGTTTAGAAAACTTTTATAAAGTTTCAAAAATAATGTGAAAGAAATAGCTTAACTAAAAATTCAGAGAATTACTGAAATGTTCCTCTGAGCATAGCTTGAAAGTAGCTTTCCTGCTCCTTAAAGATGTAGCTCACATGAATGGTAACCTATTTTATTTGTTAACATTTTCTGTTCAGATAATTTGTTAAGTTTAAAGATATCTGTAGTATCTAATTGACCCCTGTAGCTAAAAGCCCATCTGGAAATCTAGGCACATACTGAGAAAGATCAATAATGTGATTTTAGTGTTTGTGAAAGCAATTTTTGTGGCCTAGTTTATGAATCAAAAAGGATAATACACCTGTCCTACGTTTGTGAAGTACCTCAGCAAACACAAAAGGATAGTCTGTTCAGTTTATGTACTTACTTTTTCAACACTGTGTTATAATGGCATGTTTCCAAGCAAAAACATACTTTCCTCTTTAATCTCATTCACTTACATATACATCAACTATTCTGTATAGCAAAGTGGTTAAATTCAGGCTGAAATGTGGTCCAAAGGAGAAATGGAGGCAGAAACTCCTGTAATTCTTTCTGTAGAGGAATAGAAATTCGTTTCCCATGTTTCTAAATTTAGGGCTTACACCAGCACAGAGAAGTATTTTTTAAAAGAAAATGATGATTTGTGAAAAAGAAATTGCAAATATTTTAAGATGGAAATGGCTGCTTTTTTGTCTTCCTTCTCCATTGCAGTTCTGAGTATCTACTCAGCCTTAGGGGTGCAATTTTTTTTTCTGTGGGACTGCACAGGGCTTATTCACAGAGCATATCCATAACAGTGCTTCAGTTTGCAGGGGTGGAAAGTAGAGCCCACTATATATTGATAATATGTATTTTTTGTCTTGAAGGAAAAATCTTAAACAATATTTATGAGAATGGATCAGCACAACACTATCAGGTGATTTAAACCATGGAAAAATTACATTTCAGTCCTGTTGGGCATCCCACATACTTAGTTGCTTCTTCTTGGTTTAGTTGGGATTTTTTTTTTTTTTTACATATAAATAAATAAATAAATAAATATTATTTTTTTCTCTTTGCTCTATTTAGAGGAGACATAAAATTCTGTTAGCATCCGTGAGGATGTTACATTGCAGATAGAGCATAGGCAGAAAGAAAGGAGGAGCGTGTCTCTTGGGGAGAAAAGGGTTTGTAAGAATCCAGGCCCTTGAGTGTTTCTGCTTCTTGGCTTCAGTGGTACAACTCTGTGAGGAAACCTCTCTGTAGCAGAACATGGGCTGTTTCTCCTCGGTTTGGGATCAGCTTGTGCAGCATGTCTGGGACCATGCAAGATCCCTGTGGAAACCTCAGTGCTGTAGAATCATGGGCTCTGTCCGGCCAGTGCTCTCCAACTAGGATGCAGTAGGATCCATAGGATGATGTGGGGAAGCATTTACTTCTCTCCCTCTGCTTTATGCCTGTTTGCATCACTGTCCTAATCTTGGTTGTGGTGTAGCTGGTGGCTCAGCTCTTCAGTACTTGGCATTCTCTGCTTTCCAACCTTGATCTGAAAGGAATTTTCTGTTTTATGAATCCTGATCCTCTCTCCAAGGGCAAACTTGAAGGCCATGGTACTTTCTTCTTTAACATCTCTGTGTCTGAATAAGTTCTGGGGCTCTTGCATTTAGAGCAGAAAATTTAGACTAGCAAATTTCTACCATTTCCTGAAAGGACTGAAAATCACCTCTGCCTTGATACCTGTAGCAAGATTCCCCAAGTCAGGGCAGTGTTTAGAAACTAGCAAAAATAGTAATGATCCTTGAAATCGGTTTTGTTAGACTGAGTTCAAAGGACAGGAAAGGAAATGTGTGGAGCTTGTCCCTGCTTCATAGCACATCAATCTCTTGTGTGAGTGCCAATAGTTTTGGGTTTTTTTGTTTTTGTTTTTGGGGTTTTTTTATGAGATTAATATAGAAGGCCAAAAACTATTTCTGCCTACAGGAACAGGCATAGTATATCCTGCATTCTCTGTGTCTTCCTCCTCTCACTGAATGCTGAAGTGTGAAGCATATTCTGAGATGTTTCTATGCTGTGCACTTGCACAGCAGAAAACAGCAGTAGGTGGGATATTGGAAAAGTTAATAGCACTTACTCAATGTGGAGGTGAGAAGGTAGTTTTGTTTCAGCAAGATAGTGACTCATGATGCCAAAATGAATGTGATGAGGGTGGTTTATTTTAGCTTAGATATCACACATACCTGTTGAGGTCTGAGATAAAGCAAGCAAACCCTCAGTAAGCATACTGTCAGAGTTCAATAGCCTGTAGTGATCCAAGTTGTAAAAGCCTGCCTCATCACATGAGAACGCAGAGCTCTCCTTCTGGGGCTCTCTGAAAGGAAGAGTGGTGCCTTTGTTGGCAGGGTGCTGCCCTGTGCCAGAACACCACAGCGGATGGCAGCATGTGCTCTGTATTCATCATTGGTCTGAATCCAGAGAATCTGAAGAATAAATGAAATTTGAGAATACTTCCTCGATTGGTAAGTGCTGTGATCAGGTCCCTTGGATGTCAGCAACGTGAAAGGCACTGCTTTACCCATGTCTGAGTTCTTTCACTTCCTTTCTTCTTCACACCCCAAGATGCTGAAGAGAAATTCTGCAGGTGAGACATAGTATTTCCAAGTAAGTGGAAGGCTTTTTTTCTCAGCTTTCTCTTTCCTTGGTTTAAATTCAAAGTTATGACAGTTTTACCTGAAGTTTCTTTTGATAGACCTTCACTCCTAAGAAGCCTAAAATCTCATTGCTGAGTTTACTGGGCCTTTTTAGTGGGCATATCTCTTACCACCTGTGGTGGGTTGACCCTGGCTGAAATTAGGTGCCCACCAAAACCACTGCCCTCCTCAACTGGGTAATGCAGAGAAAATGTAGCACAAGTCCCATGGGTTGAGACAAGGAGAACTATATGTGAATGGAGCTGAGATCTGTTTTATTTCATTTTCTGTGTCAAGCTGTTGTGGCATTTGATTCCAAAGGACTCATCTCGGAGTGCTTACAAAGCCAAGTTCTCATGCCAGTGTGAATGAGAAAATAAGTCTCCATTTTGGTCTTTAATTCCTCTTTTCTCCTGCCTAGACTGCTTTGTTACTCTCACCCATCTGTTAATGACCTAATGGAGGCCTCTGAAGGGCTTCTTAAGTCCCTTCTCCTTTTGCTTTGACATTAGACCTTCCTGTGGTAACATGTGGCGGGCCTTGTCTACTATTTTGGTACCAAATGTGAAATGCCTCAGAACATGTGAAAACGCATGTCCAGCCTTTAGAGGTAAGTTTCATATGGTGGTAGAGAAATGTTGCCAAATAATGTGTAGTCCTCTCCAGCCAGATTCCTAAGTACCCCTGAACAAACACTTTAAAAGTGAACCTGTGGCTACTGGAGACTATGAAAAAGCTTTCTTGGAAGTCAAGTTGGCAGAGGTGGTGCATCTGAGAAGAGTGTAAGTCACTGGGGGTCAGACCCCTGGGCTGTAGAGGCCCAGTGTTGCAGAGGATCTTGTGGTGAGAAGGGAGGGTCCCTGCCAGAGGGAGGAGGATGTCTATGGTCAGACCTCAGTGGCTGCTGCACTGTTGCCATATGGACACCATACTATGCCAGTGCCAGTAGCTCTGTCTTGTGGTGGAAATCAGTGAGTGAAATGCCTCTCCTGCCAGGCTGTGCAGATCTGCACGGGCTGGCACTCTGCGGGAGGGAGCACAGTGCTGCATGGGCCGCTTGGCACGTGGCAGGGTGGCAGTGGATGGTTGAGAGCAAAGTGCTCGTGCACAGCAGACACTGTTGAGTACCTTGAGCATTACTGCAAAAGAAATCAAGGAGAGATGGATCTTCATCCTCAGAAATGTTTCCTGAAACAGAACAGAAGAGTCTGAACAAAGCAGACATTTCTCCTACAAGACTCCTGCAGGCTGCAATCCAGGCTTTTTTCTGAAGAGCTTTTATATCCACCTCACTTGCAAGCTGCCTGCCTAGGATCTCATTGGCATTCTGCTTTTCTGCTGTAATCTCATGTTGTTAAGGAGTGTGATTTTTCTTCTTAACTGTGCTGCATATAGAAGATTACATAAATACTGTGGAAATTTTGGGAGAGGGAAGATGAAGGAGAAGAAGAAGAAGAAAAACCAAACCACCAAACCCTTCCTCTAAGAAGCATTTTGACTTTGTAATCTTATGTCTTCCTCGCAGAGAAAATTCTGTTTAATGTAGGAGGAAGGCAGACATGCCTCTTTACCAAGAAAACCACAAACTGGCTTCCTAATGGTCCAACTGTGTTAATGAGCAATTACAAACCCACTGAGCTGAGGTAGATTTATTCTGCTGGCAGCAGTTGCACAAGGATGGTTTGATGCAGGAGTGCTTTTTTCCTCCTCTTCTGTTTTGAACTCATTTCCATCTCCTTCCTCTTGCCTTCTTTTCCTGGGTAAATAGAAACTCACTTTCTAGGTTGAAGCCATTTCATAAAGGTGGTGCTTCTGAGGTTCAGCTCTCCTGTTAAACCAAAGGATAATTCCAGGATGGGTGAAAGGCACTTTTTTTTTTTTTCTTTTCTTTTCTTTTCTCTTCTCCTTACAGCACAGTGGTTCAGTTTCTCATTTTCAAAACAGATATTTTGAACAGTGTGCCCGGGATACAGGGGCAAAATTGAGCTTTGAGTACAGGACCCTTTCTACTGGGTTACTGTGAATGTGTTTGAGTTCTGAAATCCTCGATGATAGGGTCCGTGCAAGTGTTGAGGGCGGCCAGGCAAGTTGTCTTGGGGGAGGACCGTGGGCTGCAGTTCAGTGGAAGCAGTGCACAGGCACCGTGTTGCTCTTTGCAGTATCGAAAGGTTGTCTTTTTCTTTAAAGTCTGAAACAGATCAAATAATAAGATTTTATCGGTCGTGCTTCCTTCTTTATAGAAAGAGTGAAAATTTGTTAAATATGCTTGCAACTCGGGAAGGAGAGGAGGAATAATACTTCAAACAGTGCTGCTAAAAACAGCCTGGGCTGCTTTTGTTTGGACTTGCAAAACGCAGCAGCTTAATGCCTCCATTGTATGCAGGGGGAAATATGCTAATTCGAAGCACATTTCCCATCAGAAGCCCTTTCAGGCCTGTCATCGCTGAGATATGAAGGCTGATAAAAGCGGGAGCAGGGAGGCATTGTGCTTGGCGGCGGCGCTGAATGGGCTGAGGAGCCGCTCAGCCGTGAGGGCCCGGCCCGGCCCGGGCGGGTTCCCAGGCCCGGCCCCGCCAGGCCGCGCTCCCGGCGCAGGGGGCGGGAGGGGCCGCTCTGCTGCCGAGGTGTGCCGCGCCCGCCGCCGCCACCCATCCCGCCGCCCTGTGGGCCGCGGGTTCCCGCTGGGTAACACGGACAGCTACCTTCTGCTCACTTTACGTGCAGTTTAGGCTGAAATAACAGAGTTTTCTGTGACAAGGCCTCCATCGCTCCTTTTCCGAGTTGCTGATGCGTGCAGGGCAGTGATGCTGAGCTCCCTCTGTAAAGAGTCGCCCTCAGCTCGGGAAATGGGGGGTGCTGCAACGGGCAAGGCTTCTTTCTTCTCAGTTATGCAACAGAAGGGAGTCTGTGAAATGCTACTTAGTCTGCTACCGTATCTGTATGGTTACATGAGGTTGAAATAAATGCATTCATCAGTGTTTGGTATGTATGTATGTATGTATTGTTTGGTATATATTAAAAATCTCTAAACACTTGTCTTTACATACGGACTGATATGTATAAAAACCTAGAGTTTGGGTTTTTTTTCCCTTCTCTCCTACAGTTGTGAAAAGGTCTTTAAGTGATGGGGTTTGTCTCAGGACCCTGTTGGTCCAGAACTAGAGAGATGCTCAGTTTACTCAGGAATGCATTTTCTGTGTTCCTTTAAACATGTGCATGTTGTTTTATTGTAGAGAATTTGGGATTTAGTGAACTTGACTATCTGATAACGTTGCTATGATATTTGCTTGGAAACAGTTTGAAATGGCAATGAAAATTTAGTTATAGTTTGTTTGGCTCTATAAACCTGCAGTGTACTAATGGCAAATTAAACTAAGAAAATGGGCTTTTGATTGTGTTTGCAATCTGGTGATGTTCTGTCTGCAGTAAAAGTATGTACTACACTTGAAAACAGAATTAGTTTCTGAGGACCATGGCTGGAATTAAGTCCGTATAAATACTTTTAAAGCTGTGGCTGGTCTTTAGTTTCTTCCCTCTACTAATAAACTTGTGAACAAGCGGCTTGGGCTGGGTGATTTTGGCTGGCCATGAGAAATTGTGGTCTTTTTCTGCAAGCTCTGGGCATGTCTGTGAGCTGCAATGAGTGGAGCTCTATCCCATGTTGAGCAACACGCCTTTGGTCGTCTCCAGGACATTAAACGCACACTTGACATAGTTATTTTCCACACAGAGTTCTTCTTACAGACCAAAGGAAGAACCTTAGCCAGAGCCTTGGGTGTTGTTTCTGCCTTGTGGTCTTATTTTAGGGGTTTTTTTTCCATATATACATCCCTTCTCCCTTTTCCTGGTTCCTTAGCTCCTTTTGTTTCCTCTCCAAATGATGCAGAAAGGTGGAGCAGATAATTATACTTCAAGAATCAGTAGTAGTGGGATATATGGAAGATGTGTCTGTAGTACTACTGAAATCAAATATGCCTGGGGCATTTTCAATAACTAATGTGAGAGTCTCCAGTGGAAGCACATAATGAGAATGCTTAGTGTTTACACCTGGGAAACTCTGAGTGCAAGAGAAATGGTTACAAATGTGCTGAAAACCGGAGAGTAAAATAAAATGGGATGGGAATGATACAAGGAACAGATGAAGAAAAGTAGATGCTAAATGAATTTCACTCTGAGTCATGACAAAGTGTAGAAATGATGCCTTTCAGCTGTTTAAACAAGTGAATGTCACGTTTGGAAAGAAACAGAAATGGGGATGTAACTAAGGATCGCTCAGAAGAGAGTCTGGGTGGTTTTCACGCAGCAGGACTGGAGGCCATTTCGGAGGCTGGGCCCTGCTCCTTCTGGAGGAGGCACTCCTGCACTGACTGCAGTGGGGCCCTGGCCATTGGGCAAGCTCTCCTTTGTGCCCAGCCTCAAAACCTGCCGGGCCACAGAGTGGCTCTTCTCAAGAAACACTGAAAGGCTCCAAGCTTGAGACACTTAGAAAATCAGGCGAGACAAAGTGTTGGAAATGTATACTCCAGGGAATTATCCTGCCCTGGCAAAGGATTTTACTTGATGTCCTATCTGGGAATCCAGGCTGAAAGCTGCTACTTTGTCCTTAACTCACCCTATAGCACTTTTGTCTCAGAGCTCACTTTGTATGCGGGATCACCCACTGCTGAGGTTCGGCAAAAATCGAGGCGTGACATCCAGACAGAGCTCCAACCACACTGGTTGTTTGCAGGTTAAGTCATTCCCTGTTTATAAAGGTAGAGGGGTGGGTTTTTTTCTTAATTGTGCTTAACTCGCTGAGTGCACACTTAGCTTTTTGTGGGCGCAAGTGAAAGACCTGTGTAACACTTGAGCGGCCGTTGTTTGTTGTTCAGGCGGCGCTCTCAAAGGCTTTGCAAAGTGCAAAAGAACCACTGCTTTAGACATGACTGGGATCCCAATTGCTGCAGCTGGAAAGAGGGGACTGGAAAAGCCAGACCAGAGAAGTTGCTTGGCACATATTTAGTCGATGAGTTAATTGGACACTCTCAATGTGGGACTTGTTAATGTCTTGCTGCTTTCCTAATGAGGATATCTGCTGTCGCAAAGAATACTGTGATTAATTGGGGACCCTTTTGTTAGTGTCTTAACTGAGGATTTCATAACTAGTGTCTTATGTGTGAACAGAGACTATATTTGCAATTCAACAGGCAGTCCAGCACTGCATGACACGACTGGTCCAAGATCTTTCCTAAAGTATACTTAAATTACGCTGGAATGGGAATTTTCTGTCTTGGGGAAACAGCTACAGTTGTTGTGACTTACAAGGTGCTGAAACTTCAGACAGTGAATTTCAGTACATTGTACCAATCATTATTTTTATGCTTTCTTTTACATCAACATTTTGACTTTTGAGTTTGGTGGGCTTTTCAAAAAGTTTACACACAACTGCCCAGCAATCCATGAGTGCATCTAGGAGCAATGTATGGTGAAGCCTGGGGCCGTGGTGCTGGTTTTCCAACACAGGATACTGAGATGAACGGGTAACGGTGCTCCCAAGGTGTGATTTAGCTGTGCTGCAAACTCCAGTCTGATCTTGGGTAACTCGGTTCCTGACTCTGAAACCTTGAGCTGGAGGAGTCTGTAGCAGTCTGTACACTGGGATGGCTGTGCATACACTATCAAACTGAATACGTATTGCATGACTCTGTAAATTAGTATGCATTCCTCATAGCTGTTCCAATGATGCTCATATGGTTTACTGTTCATTAAAAACATGTATATAATTGTATGCATTTTCTTCATGTACATATGACTGTGCACACATATGTGTTTTCTGCATGTGTACTTACACACAGTCATCTGTGGTTTATGCATGGAATCCTTTGTGGCATTCTAGGAGGATTCTTCATCCTTGTCCCTCCCCAAGTACCCCCAGTATGCAGTGTGAGGTACCCTTCTACAGTGAGTGCCACTAGTTTCTTTTTGGGGAGCTGGAGGGTTTTGCACTTCTTTTTATTTCCCTGCTTTTTTCCACGCTTTGTGAAAAGACTGGACTGAAGCCAAGACTGAAGAACAAAACGAGTACTGAATAGATGAGAGATTGTAGGTGGGATGCTGAAGTCTATGCGAAGAGTGGGAGGGCAATTTTGAAAATCAGAACTGGATGTAAAGTTAACAGAGGATTGTCTGAATAAATCTGACTTGGTGGAGCAAAAGGCTAAGTTTCTGTCAAGTCTGAACTCAGTAATGTTTATTTATAGATAGAGGAAAAAAAAATCAACAGGTAGCCTCCCAATATCAGTCCTATCTCAAGCTCTTGTGTTTTGAGATGGGGCAGCTGTATTAACAGGAGTATATTATAATGATACCTTTGCTGCCTTCTAAATTGCTGGCAGAAATAGTTCTTCTACAAGTACAAGAGGCACTTCTACTTGAGTGCTGGCAAGTGCGACATAAAAATCTAGGATGCTATTTCAGTATGTCCAAGTATTCAGAAGCTCCAGTTAGCTTTCTGAGATGGCAGCAAGTTTTGACAACAGTATTGGTGAAGAGGGTTCACAGCAAAAGCTAAGTATGTTGGATTGTCTTCAAAGTGCAGAATTAAGGCAACAAAGACAAAAGACTTGAGCATATTATTTTCCTGCTGCACTACAAGGCAGAGGCATGATAACTGAGACTCTCCCTTCTGTTGTGATGGACAGAGGGAACAAAAAGGGTGGTTATGTGTGCCAAAGCCAAAAATGTAGCCCTTAAAATTATGGAGAAGCATTTGAAATACTTCGAGGGCTTCATGTAATGGTCATGTGCACGAGGATCTTGCCACTGATGAAGAGAAAAAATTGTGAAGATTGGGTAACTCAAAGCCTTGTTTTCTGCCTCTTTGTAAAGTTAAAGGATTTGAAATCTGCCTGCAGTACGCCTGTAGAAAACTATGCCATAAAATTGTGGAGCTGGGGTAGAAGCTGAGGACAGTGGCACCAGCCACTGGAGCTGGTGCTCTGAACACTTGCCTAATGAAAGCTCCTTCTGGGGGAGATGCTAGGAAGTCTTTGCTTTAATTTTCTGTATTTACATGCTCTTTCTGCTGTAGTCTAAATGGGCTCTAGTTTGTCAGCATATTTCCTTCTGGCTTGCCAGAAGTGTGGTGTTGCTCTGAACAGCCTCACAGGAGAGGGATGCAAGAGGTGATGTTGCTTCCAGCTTAGTTTCAAATGTATCCTATTTTGTTTTGATTTTTATTGCCTTTTCTCAGAAGTCTTTGGCCTGATTGAGATTCCTGTATTTTGTCTGTCAAGAGTCCTGTATTATTTTCCCCAGAATTTTTCTTTTTTTAAATACAAGTTTCTAAAACCCAGGAATATGTTACTAAGGGCCTTAGATTAGAGAAATAAAATCCAGTGCTTTTAAAATTATTTATTTCCTTCTGTGCTCTTGACTGCCTTTCATAAGCAGAAATGGAGCTCCCACCTGCTTAAGGACACAATTTTTTTTCATTCATTTTGGACTTTGATTATAGTTCTTCAGGTTTTTTTTTTTTTTTTAGTAGACTTCACATCTCTGCAATCTGAGCCCTCTTTGAGACTAGAACTTGATGAGACCTAGCTACTGGAAAAGCCATACAGATCCATCTATTCACTTTCTAAGGGATTTCTTTTTCCTTTGTGTTTTAGCTAAATGTTAGCCACTGGTGTATGTTGTGGATCTGGGCTGCTTATTACCTTTGATTCTCAGCCGTGGCTGTAAATGCAGTGGTCCAGCTGGAAACAGGAAGGCTGGACAGAGAACTGTATGTAACCCAACAAGTGAGTGACATCTCCTTTGCCTGCTGTATGCCACCAGGCATTTAGCTTGGCAGTAGTCCCTGACATCTTCACAAGGCTTTGTTAAGGGAGTCACAGCACTGGCATCTTCACACTGCTAAGGTTTACCCTCCTGGACTTAGCTCCATTGGTTAACTCAGTGATTTTCTTTGGCTGCAGAAATAACCACTATCCATGCTTAAGCCTTTATTTTTGCTCTTTCTTACAGAAATTTGAGACTGAGACCCCTAAGTGCAGTGCAGACTCATGTCTGTGTTTTATACTGTGATATAAGTGCAGGGATTTTCCACTGTTATTTGTTAATTTGGATTCCATTTTCCTAGTAACCTAGTATATCTGAAAGAATGAACCCCAGTTTTTAATTTTTTCTAAAGTACTTGCAAGATATATGACTGCTGCACAACTTAAAACTTGTCATGCTTTGATTTTATCCACATGGAAAGTCTGCCTGCTTTTGCATAAGTATTTGGATTGGGTTTTATAAGCAAGTCTTCAGTAAGTGGTTTAAAGCTGAACACAAGCAATTACATTGCACCGAGTGGCTTCACGTGTCATTGTTCTTTCTCTTAAATATTAACAAAAAAGCAGTATTCTACAAGTTGTCCTTAAAATTAGTTGTTTGGACTATGTGTCAGTCTTATTTGAGGGACAGTGTCTGTATTTTAACTTCTGAGTCTTGGATCTCATAGATAATCTCAAATTGCTCTTCAGCTGTGTAAGAACAGTCTTTATTACAGCTCTGTGAAGCCTTTGTAGAAATGGCAAGTGTGTATTCATCTCCTGAAAGCTTGTGAAGAATTTGCTGTAGCTTATGGTAGAGCTTCTCAGCCTTCAGGAATGTAAACTAGATTCAGTGACATTAAAGATAGATGTTCAAAAGGAACTGGCACTGAACAGAATAGGGATTCTAATATAATTTTTAACTTCTGCAATTGTGCTATTTTAATTGATTGAGCAAAATCATTGAATATGTGCTTTGAATTTTTTTCTTTAATACTTAGATAAAATAGATTTAAGCCTTTTTTTTAAAAAAACTATTTTGCAGTAAATGTCACTTGGTCTGCAGTGCCTTCACATGCTTTCCTCCACTGCTGTTCATCCTGAGGTTTGGCAGTAGTCTCAGAGCTGTGCTTTAGCAGCCGAAACCCTTGCTGCTCAGCCCCTCTCCTCATTTTCACTTTTATCTTGTTCTACAAATAAAATGCTGGGCTGAACTTCTCAAATGTAACTAGCTGCCTGCCCAGGTTGCTTGTTGCCTAAATCAGCTTGGTCTGTACAAGCAAGTTTTTGCTGAATATCAGTCCTAAAAGAATGTTTTTTTAATTGTTTTTGCGTTTATGGCTTAATCTTTGTGTGCCTTTGTGGCTGTGTTGTCATAGGCATAAACTTGATGTTTCCCAGTCTCATCACATATTATGACAAGGATATATCTGTTAAAGGGAAGGAACATAGAATGAGACTACTTGCTGGCTGTGATTAATACTTGAAGCGCAAGATCAGCACCCATGTTAGCACCAGAGGAAATTATATAGTTTGTTTTATTTGCTGTATTTACCAATGATGGTGCAGAAGTTCGAAAATCAAGAAATTACTTAGGGTGATAAGTGCTTAAAACCTATCATACATTGCAGCAATCCAGAAAATAATAAGAAGGGAGGGGAGATAATTTTACTCTCATGTATCACTTGCAGCTTTCTGAGGATGATTTAATAGGTAGGATTAATGCTTTTGAATAGTTGGGCTTGGTGATTTTTGAAGTGTTCAGTTCAAGTTCTTGTGAAGTTGATTCTGGTATTGTGCACTGATTTTTCATTGCCTGTTTGGGGAAGGGCTTATTCTGGGAAAACAGTGGCAGGAATAGTCTCCCAGCCTGTTAGTTTTGGGTTTCTGAAACCTCAGAAACTCTGAAGTCCTGAGCTTGCCTAACAAATTCTGTTCACCAGTAGGAAAGTGTGCAGCTGTTTGAAGGAGTACGTCTCCCTGGTAAAGAGGGGAGGGCTACAGTCATGGGTTTCCTCCAGGGACAGTCTGGAACCAGAGGTTATGTCTAATGTATTTTCTGTTTAAATAAAGGAAATTCCAGGTTATGTTCATATTTTCTGTGTATTTATACTAATAAGTGTGTTGATATTGCACCACTCGAATTAGGTTATGAGCAGGCCTTTTGTAGCTTAGGATAGTCTGAAGGGAGGTTTCAGCATTTTAAAGTTTTAGACTTTCCTGTCTAAAAGCAAAGATCATTAAGAGAGATCTAGACTGTGACAGAAGTACCAACTGCACAATGAGGCGTTCCAAGAAGAGAATTTTATGTCAGAAGCAATCAACTGCTTTGACCAATGTCTAAAATTTGTGTGACTTTCAGCAAGGAGGTTGTACTTGGTATGGATTTTCAGTCTTACTGATGTTAAACAGGGGAAAAAACCCACTCTTCGCAGAACCTTTTCTTTGTATAATCATTATACCAACAGCTTTTAGTAATGGTTAGAAGAATATAGCAAACACATCACCCATGCTTTCACCTTTTGGCTGATTGTTTCAGAGAGTGTATTTTAGTGCATGGCCTTGCTGGGTAGGGTTTTCAATCTGTGTGTGGATTACTGTCTGAACACTGGAGAGGAAGAAGGGGGAAATATGCCTTGCCACCGGGGTTGAGGTCTCTGCTGTGGCTACTGATTTGATTACCTGCAGGAACCCAACCCCTTGCCCCACACTGGCTTCTGAGGATACTTCATGCCATCTACAAATTAGCATCATCCTGCTTACTTAGAGGTCTGCTGAAGTAGGAGCTTGAACTGCAGACTTTTCCTGGACCCCAAGGAAGCAGAGCAAATTAGCAGAGCATTTTAGGCAAATGCTTGATAGCTAGTTTTGATGCTGTGATGCGAACAAAACCTTAGGATATGACCAATACCTCCTGGCAGCTGTGCTGAAGCCTAGAGTCTGAGCAGTAATGCCCAAAGCGAAGTAACAGCTGTGTTGGCTGTGGTGAGAGAAGGGGGTTTGTGCACTAATTTCTTGAAAGATATGGGAACTTCTCTAATGATTGGGTCTGAGGGCTTTTAGGCTTTTCCACTAGGCATCTAGAAATAAAAATGCACAGCAAAATTGTGGGTGTAGTAACTTCAACCAGAAGAGACTTAATTGTAGCTACACATCTTTGGACTCCTTCCCTCTTCCCACTCTCCTGTTTGAATCTGTTATAGGGAACATGCAGGGTGTAGGTTTTAACATCCCCAGCATTTGCTGAATCTGCTGGGTGTCTTTGCAGGCTGCAGAACTGGCTGCATGGCTGGACCACAAAGGCCATTACTCCACTCTTTCTCCGCCATCCTACACATACAAAGGGGTGCCTTTGGGCACTTGTGCCATGTGCAGTGTGTTGCGCTGTAAGGCAGTGAGACAAGCAAAGTGACAGGCAAGGTTAATTAGCCTCAGTACAGCCTTAAATGTGTCAGTTGTCCTGGGTTTTGGGAGGGGAACAATACCCCTGTGTGGTGTTGCCCTGCTCTGTGGCTCCCCAGCACAAGAGTGGGCTGGGGCCACCTAAAGTCACCTTGTGCACAGCGACTCTGGCAAGTCTTGAGTTTGTTGCTCCCAAGTGCAGCTTATTTGATCACGCTGGAGTCTGTCTAGATGTAGGGGAGTGATCAAACGTGCTGAACAGCAACTCTGTGCTCACTCCCAAGTATGGCTTTAGGTCTCTAGTGGCAGACCTCCTTTTAAAGCCCAAGTTGTGTTTTCTTAAACATTTTATCCTTTAGAGTGTTGCACGTGCGTTTTAGGTCGCTTGAACTTGCTTCCTGTCTCCTTGCTTGGATATTTTTTCTTTTTCTTTTCTTTTTTTTTTTTTTCCCATTGTGCTTGCGAAAGAATTTAGATTTTTCCATGTACGTACATATATGCCCACTTTTGCTTTTATGCTTCTCTCACACAGTCTTTTACCGTGGGTGAGCGGAACTCTCGGCAAAGAAAGCAAACAGAGAGAGCAGAGCCATCACCCCCCACCCCTTGAAAGAGCAGAGGGCATGTGGAATAAATCAAAATGCAAAGCATAATAACAAGGTCCCATGGGAAAGGGAGCCTTGTGATTGTGTGCCGGCGTGCACTCCCCTTAGAGACGGCGGCCGGGGGGCTCACCTCACAGCGGCCGGGGGCTCCTTTCTTTCTCACTTGCATCTCCCCTCCCGATGTCACCAATCCATTCACTCCCCGGAGAATTGATTAACATTTGTGGGGAGCCGGGGGAAGAGCGGAGGGCAGGAGGCAGGGGGCGTGAGCGGGTGATGCTGGTCCCCACGGTGTGGCAAGGCGAGGCACAGGATGGCTATTTTATAGCTGGGGACCGTGGTGACGTATAGCTGAGCGAGCTGGCACAGCTCCTCGTGGACCAGTCAGCGGAGCGAAATTGAAGCTGACAAGACTTTTCTGGCATTTTGGAAAGGACTGTAATCTACTGTAGGGGAGAACAGAGCCGCTCAATCAACGCCGCTGTAAATAGGAGACGGAAGGGAGTGAGAAAGGAGGCGAAGAGAAAAAGTGCTTGCTGGGGGGGGAGGGGGGGCGGCATTTTTGGTGGATGGTATGAAGCCAGCCATGGAAACTGCAGCGGAGGAAAATGCAGAACAAAGCCAAGAGAAAAAAGGTACCCAGGGGTCTAACAATAGCCTGTTTAAATCTTTTCATTCAGGGGGCTTAAAGAGGTTTAGGCCAGTTTTGTCACTTTTTCAAATAGCTCTTAAACAATCATTACTGCATCTTCGGGCTTTCAGCCGTCCTTTCCTGCATGGCTTGACAACAAATTAATAGAGCATCAACCTTTCTGTCTGCGTCTGTATTTGCTCTGAATCTGTCCTAACCCTACCCAAAATGATGCTTGCAAAAGAAGTGCTGTTACTGCTGCGTCTTTGACGGATTTTGGTTAATTTGGTTTACAGAGGTAGCGTGTGCCTGTGTGTTTGCATGTTGTTTTTGGAGCCGTAATCTGATGTTTTCATCGAGACTAGCCATGTAGCAAGGCTTTGCAATGCAGTGTGGGAGACCTAGGTTATAACAACATATAATAAATTATAATGTCACACAACCTTCGTATAGTGAGCCCGATGCCAAATGCTACTCTTATTTTTGAAATTCCTTTTCTATGGTGTAATCTGGCAAATTTTACTTTTGTTGCTATCTGCCTGCTCTGTGATAAGGGGGAAGAATGCAGTGAGTTTTGCAACATTAGATTTCAGGATGTGTTAATCACTGAGAGTTGCTGCTTAATGGAGAGAACAATTCCATGGTAATGGTTCTGTGGCAGGGAGCAGATGAAAGAGAGATGCTTCATCCATTCCCAGCTTTACAGGTTGATTCTGTTTGGTCTGGGGTGCTGAACTTCAGGGCACAAATTCAACTCACAAGGGATATTTTCTTTCTGTGTTGTATGATTTGTGTCAAATAACCATTCCTCTTCAGTGTAGCAGACTACAGATCATAGCGGTTTGTTGGGGGTTTTTTATTGCTGAATGATACAGCAGCAACAAAATTATTTAAATTTCCACGGTCTTTTTACTTGAGTCATTGTACATTTTTTAACCTGTTGTGTATTGTTTATAAGCAATCTGAGTATGTCATCTGAGTATCTCATAGGCTTAAGCAGCTGATAAGCAACTAATGCATTTCCCCAAACAGAATTCTTTCATCGATTGTTAAGCAGTTCAGATATAAACATGAAAAATCCCGGTAGTGTCCAGTAACAGATTTTGTTTTCCTACTTCAAATGTGACTCCTGCTACACACTTCATATAAAACGAGCTTCAGTTTCAAGTAAATGAAATTTGTCAAGTGATTAGACATAGTACTACATAATCCCTTAGGGATTTCACAAAAGGAGGTCCACTGATGAGAGATTAAACTCTGAAAGCCATTAGTGTATGTGGACAATAACCCACCTCACTGCAGATTTTGAGTAATTAATGTACAAAATGTCTTGAATAGATTGTCTATAAAACCACCTTGAATTGATAGATCATTCTTCAAAAATTATAGCAATTCTTCCTTCTGATTGACGAGCTTCTTTTAAACCAATGGAATTCATGTTACAATGAACACTAAAGAAAGTTATCTGTATGCATTAGCAGCTGCGCTAAACCAAATGTGTTGCTGAGTGTATTTATGATGAGTTTATGGCTCCCCTTTTGTTTTGGCAAGGATGAAAGCACAACATGCAGAACAGTAAATCTGCTTCCAAGTCGAGGTGGTTGATCTGTTGCTTCCATCAAATGCAAGCAGGGAGCCTTCTATCCCAATGTTAACAGCATTTCTTAGTTTTCTCAATGATAATTTTATACTTTGGATCTGTTACATAAGTATATGTATGTAACGCTTGCAGGCTTTGTTCTTGCTGGTTCTCCAATTCCTGAAAGTAACACATGGTCTCTCACATTATGCTCTGTATTTCTCTTCACTTAAATTCTCAATATGCTTCACAGCAAATTAAAATGCAGAAAGCGGAAACAGTCCTACTCCTAATTTCTCTAGCTAAACAAATAGACCAGATCCCCCTGCAAAGTTACTGCTGTGAAGTGGTCATGAAGGAGACCTATTTGGTTTTGAGGGGCAGATTTTCCAAAGTGCTAAATCTGTCGAGTCCAGTTGGGTTTTCAGATGGGCTCAGCAGGCATGAGTTACCTCTCAAATGTCAGATTTTTTTCAATAGGGCTCTTTCACCAGCTGCTTCTCTGGAGGAAAATGGGCCTTTTCTCTGTGTAAAGAAACTTGCAGGAAAATGCTGCTGCTTTATTTTGGGGTGTAGAACAGAAGAGGACTCCTTCATTTACTCTCTGGATCACATCTCTTATTTGTTATGTCTCACATGCTTGCCAGACTTGCAACAATTTTTTCTTCCTCTAGGATCCCACCTGGACTTGGTAATGGCCATCCTTTATGAGATGCCCTAGATCCAGTGATTTCAAGGCAACTGCCACAACTTGAAGCAGTTGAAGTCCTATCACAGGGTCTTTTAACTCTTCCTTCTAGGAATTAATTGCAATGCCTAAGGAGATAAACCATCATCTGAAGGGGTTTTGGAGGTGCTGCTATTTCTAAGACTGAGCAAGGGAAGACCCATGAGCATTCTGCTTTGGGTATTCTAGTTCACATTCAGTATGCTTTTCACTGCCAAGTTCTGGAGAAAGTATCTGCATTTAACTAATAGCAAATTGTGCTTTTAAGCTTAGAGGTATTTTCCCTTTACCAGAATTTTAAACTGCATGTTTCTGGGGGGTGTTTTCATTGCAAGGACCTTCTTGGTGATGTGCTGCAGTTTTGTGGAATAAATACTTGGTGGAAATTGGGCTAGGACTACATGCTGTGTGTGTACAGGGTTCCCAATACCTGGGAGAACCCTGGAGATCAATGCTGCCAGAGCACTTGGCATGAACAGTGAGGTCTTTTCAGTTGGAGCACCTAAAACAGTCGTATGTGAGCGGTGGTGCCACACAGGTGTTGATTTGTGTTTCCCATCTCTGTGCAAATGTGCACAGCCAGCTATTCTGGACTGCAGTGTAGCTGAGACAATTTGCACAAGATAATGTGCTTTATGAATAATTACAGATTGATAAATGAAAATTATTGAAAATTATTTAGATTTTTAAAGTTTGCGAAACTATATAGAATTCCTGTTCTATCTTTTAATAATTTTCATGAATCTCCTGCCTGATTCAGGCAGCGATACTACCCAGCTGATGGATTCAGTGTTTATCTGACATTTGTTTCTCTGCACCCAGATGAGTGGCTGCTGCCCCAGTTTTTTTAATTGGAATTGGAGCAACCCTCATGTTGATGGAGATAAGAAATAAGTCAGCTTTATGCTGTGTATCAGCAGCCCTTATCAGAGGAGAACACCATGAAAGCTGAAGCAAAATGTTTAACAGATACTTTGCAGGGCTGCAGGACAGATTGGATGCATTTTAAAGATGAAGGTTTACAAATTATTACAAATGACAGGGTTTATCTTGCAGGCATTAAATTAAATCAAAACGTGAGGACTGGGCAGGCAGATTTACTGAGGTGGAATAAATAAGAAAAACGAAATGCCGTTTTGCATCAGCAGTGAAGGATATAGATCCTGATACACATTAACAGAGACAAGAAGTTTCCCTTTTCATTTAACTGTGAGAAATGCTACCAAGTTGCAAAATTAAAAAAAAAAAAAAAAAAAAAAAAAAAAAAAGAAAAAGGAAAAGGAAAAGAAAAAGAAGAAAATAAACTCCAACTGTGGATGATCCTGGTGAATTCACCAATTACACATGAGATGGAAGAAAGCCATGATACTAGGGTTTAGGTTCCTTGTATAAATACATGTGATGTTCAAATTGCCTATGCTGTGCTGAGGAATAATGAAGACCAGTTTGAGCAGCTGTACCAAAGGTCCCTTTTAATTGGCTCTTCCCTGCTTATGTTCTCTTGATAAAAGAAGATCTTGTGCTCAGTAATAGCTGTGAGCTTTATTATTTTTATGGTATATGAAGCCACATTTCAGCTTTTAAGCTCTAAATAGACAAGTATAGACTAGTCAAAAATAGAAAGAAAATACTTTGCTTCTCTTACACTATTGCACACAGTTGTACAGTTGTCTTTAAATGAAACTGTAAAGTGCGATGTGAGAAAGGAATGGATTGTCATGCAGTTTATTTCACTTCTGGTAAAGTTATTTTTACACAGTGAGCTATGACATTTTGATGCATCACAGATGTATTTTTCAGTACAACAAAATGAAAAAAAAGTATTTTTTAAAATATGTGTTATGATTATCAACCAAAATTTCAAAGGTACCCACCTAATGTTACACTCACACAGTGGTATCAGAGCTGTCAAGCCATTCAAAGATTTATAGTACGCTGCATATTTTTCCCCATTTTAAGCAGTTGATTGGTGTTTCAGATCCACTGACAACAATAACTACTCTAAGTCCCTGAAGAATACGACTGTAGGAAGAGAGGTCCAGCCCTGGGAGAATCTGGGACACGCGATATTCTGGGGATAATAATTTGGCAGGCTTAGTGATTTAGGTTTTAATGAATAGGATTTGGTTTCTAAATAGGAGGGGGTTGAAAAATACTCAGAGAATGTACTCATACTGGTCTGAACAACCTCATGAAAGCAGAAAACCTAGACATATGTGCCATGGGATATGGTAACGGGGGGTGGGGGAAACCCAGATGGCACTGTGCGCGCACAATGGATTTTGCAGCAGGAGCAAAGGGGGCAAAGAGGGGGGCACGGTCTCCTTCAGTTACTCTGACCCTTCCCCATTTTCTGCCCAGCCTTGCTCCTTGTCCAGTGTTCATCCCCAGACCATCAATGACCAAACAACATCCTCTCTTTGCTCCCATGGACTGCTTCATCAGCTGAGACAGATGAATATCAAAACTGTGTTTCCTCTAGAACCGTATGATAAAGGCAGCAAGCATGAGGATGTTGAGTACTGTGAATTTGATTACAGGCGTGCAAGATGATTCATCCCAATGAATATTGAACAGTCTCCATCCGTGTGCCTGCGTGGTGTGACATGAAAACATTGTCAGTTCTGTAGCTGCTGTGTCTGTGCAGGATTGAGAATGACCTGGTTCTGACAGGAGGCCAAGAGCTGTGAGAGCTTGGCTGTGGGTGGAGGGTATTGTAAGCTAGACCAGGGAATGCAATTAATGCAGTTAGTTACTCAAAAAGCAAAAGGTAAAGAACCCCTTAAGCCTGCTTCCTTTCCCAACTGTTCAGGGTACAGAGTTAAATTCCAATGGATATGGACTATGTGAGTATTTGTTATGCCACTGAAGCCTGGGGAGCTTTTGATCTGATGTTGATTTTACATGAGTGGGCCTGGGTGGGTCCCAGCAAAGTCACCCAGAGATACTCTTCTGCTTCAAAGGTCGTAGCAGGCATGCTCCAAGAGCTACCAAACAGCCATTGCCAAGTGGCTCTTTGAAGAGCAGTGGAAAAACTGAGATTCCTTATGGAGTTTGAGCTGCCTGATAATGAAAGGAGCCCTGTTACTGCAAAACCAGAAATTGCTAATTAAAGAAACCAGCTCCATAGAATATTTTCACTTAGAGAAATGATGCTACAAAGTTTACATGATGTCTCTGTGTTTCAGGGTTTGATGTTTGTACTGCAGCAGACAGGTGACTTCACCAGCATTCCCCCAGGCAGTGGGAGAAAAGGAGCTGCCTGCTCTGCTGCTCTGAACAAGTGCTTTTTGTGGCCACTGCAGGAGAAATCTCAAACTGCGGGTTCAAGCTAGTAGGATAAAATCTTCTTGATGTCAAAGGTTTGGTTTAGATGCTGCTGCAGTGCAAATGAATAATTATTTTCTTTTTGGAAGTCTTTGCAGCTGGGTATTTTTAATTTTAATTTTTTTTAAAAAAATCTGAATCTGGTACTAATGTCCAGTAAATAGTCTCAAAAAGGCAAGGAGCAGACATTGGAGATGCAGAGAAGAGGAGGTATGCAGTACTAGCAAAGAATTTTTTTTCCATTTTGTATCAATTCAATTATTCTGGCATTCCTTGTGATCTCCCAAGCAGGATTGTTCCTCTCTGAGCAGAAGGAGATGATATCATCCTGAGAGTGTGCAGTCTTTTTGGAACAGTACTTTCAATACATTTTGAATTTTGTTATGCTCTTAAGATGTGGAACTTATCTTTCCCAAGAAGAAGAGTGAGCCATACAAGACAGAAAAATGTCTTCTGTGGAAGATTTACTGATACCTGCTTGCTGGTTTGTGTGCAGAGAGGGGAAAAGTACTAAGCCACAAACTACCCTTTAGAGAGCCATTGATGTTAAATTTATGTACAGAACCCAAAAGACTCTTAGTATTGGAGTTCATTTGCTGATAAAGAAGACAAATTCTTGCTTTCAAACTCTAGATCCAGCATTTGGATTCAAGGCCAAGATTTCTTTTCTGTTCTTGACGTATGCAAATATGGCTGTGCCGAACTCCTTTTTGCACAAGCAGCAAAACCACATTAGAGAGACTAGGTCCAGGACTTCTGAGCCCCTCATAGGGTACAATTTTATGGCATTTCTAGTTCTTCTGCCCCCGTACATTTGTCTCTAATGTAGTCTACGGTAGATGGGGTTTTCACCCTCACAACCTTCACTTTCTCCATGGCCCAAACACTGCTGAACTGGATTTGCTTCAGCCAGGAATTAGGGTTAGTTTCTCATTTAGCCACTGGAGAGGGGGACTCTGGTGCATTTTGAATAAAGGTCTGTCAGTCTCACCCTGACAGCTTTGACAAGGCCATAGTGGTACCAATGGGGCACATGTAGGCTCAAAAGTGGTTTGATACTGTTTCCTGCCTCTTTCAGGAGCACAGAACCCCTGTGCCAATGAGTGTGAATTGAGTGTGTGAGTGGGTGAGGTGAGTTACTGCATGGGGGGCTTGTTGCTGAGCTTCCTCTGAAAAGACAAGGAGAAGCAGGACTGCTCTTCTTGGCCATGAACTGGGAACAAATAATTTTTAAAACACTTGGTCCAGATTTTTGGATGTGAGCAGAGCCTAGGTGAAATAAAGCCCACGAACTTTTATTTTTTAAATGTAAGAAACCATCAGAGCAAACCTTTGTGTTTGCCCTACCTTGACATAAAGCAGTAACTTTTTTCTTTGACAGCATTAGAGTGTTTTTAAATAAACATGTAACATGATTTTCCATGACTTTACCTTTCTTTACTTCTGGAGCAGAACTTTTTGTCATGGACAAAGAGAGGGAGACATGAGAGTGGGTGGGGGTAAGGAGTAGAGAGCCCTTCCTTATGTGTTTTAACTCAACTCCTAAGTGGAGTTTTAGCTATTCAACCTTTCTTAACACCTGTGTGAGCATTTCCCTGTTGATCATCCTTCCTAATCTCTTCCTTTAGAAGTCTATAAGGTTATGTTGTTTCAGTTCTGAAACTGCAAGTGTGGGGTTTTTTGCGCTCTTGTTTTTAAAGTTAAATGACTGAAAGTACTGCACTAAAACTTGCTGGTGACACTGACTTTTTACCACCTAAAATTGGCAGTGATCACCAGACCAGAAATGGAAATTGGCAGGTACCACTGGATGTACAGGAGTTCAAGGCCACACCGGTACCATCATGTGCCAGCATTGAGAGGCAATGTTAGTCCTTTGGGGATTCAAGGTAAATAAAGGGCTGGGTGAAAGGGAAATGAAGAGTTCAGAAATGGTAGTAGCATAAACTTAATGCTTTGCAGTAGTCCTAACAATTTAAGATAAACATTCCTCTGTTTTTCTTGTTTTGTTTGTTAAGGCTGTAAGGAGTCTACTTCTTTTGTATGAATACTTGACATAAATTTGAATTTCCTTGTTAATGCTTGAAAGACAATAATGGGTGGTGTGAGGGACAGCTTCCTTTTAACTGTGCTCTCAATTGCTTCAAAACTGTTTACAGGTGAGATGAAATAGTATGGGGGTTTACGCGGCTGAATCTATCAGACTCATCAGCCACAAATGCAGAAATGATACTAAAGCAGTCACAGCACATCTGACTCACTGGTATCCTACAATATGCTTCCTAGACAATATTCTGTGGTTTGGTTTGCATTTTTCCCTTGCTAGAAGCACTAAGTGCATATGTGAGAGTCTAGAGGAGGATTTCAGGTGAGGCTGTAAAAAGGTTTGGTGATTCTACGTGCCTGTCCTTTCGATGTCTGGCTTGAGACCTCAAGAAGATCCTATTTAGTTTTCACAAAGCTTTATTTTAAGGGTCTGTGGGAGAACTGAGTTTTGAAGCATCTCAGAAAGGCACCTGAAATCAAGCCTATGATTGATGACATTAGAAAGTTCCAGTCTGATTGATGGATAGCACAGCAAGGGATGTATATGCTCAGAGACAGCCTTTGCAGCTAGCTCTATCCAGAATCCTCTTCTCTTTATGGAGCTGAGTGACTGAAGCCTGCTTGACAGCTTGTTTGCTGGAGACGCCTGCCTCCGCATCAGAGACTTTAATAGCAATGCAGGGCAATATTCACCAAAGCTTGCTGCCTCATCCTTCCCCTTTCCATTACATTTCCCTAGTCTTGTGCTTTAGGATTCAAACGTTTATGTATTTCAAGTGGCTTTTTCCCCCCCAAAAAATACTTAGGTCACAAATTATGATCTCTGTCTTCAGTATCAATATTCATTTTGACCATATTTTATGACAAGTTACCTGGGTGATAGGTTTGGGGCTGCCAGAAGACATTTCCAAACTTCACGTTCAGTGCACATGGGATATTTTACACACAAAAGAAATGCTTCAGGAAGTAGTGGTAGATTATGAATGCTGCCTCCCTGGGCTGTGAAGGACATGGAAGGAGCAGGCTAGATCCTGGTTATCAGGGTCTTGGGCCCCTTCAGCTGTCCCCAGTGATGAGACATGTCCATATGTGCTGGCACAGATGAGCCAGGACATGGAGATGCACAGCCTTCTGTTACAGCAGCTGGGAGTCTGGCACCTAAAATAGTGCTAGAAACCCTTGTTTAGGCAACTGAGCCCTTTTCAGTCTGCCTTGGGAATCTTTCTAAAGTAACATGTAGGTAAATATGCCTGTTGTGAAGGAGCTGAGGATGAGAGCTTTCTTGTTGATGGTGTAAACCCCTCCCTCCCTGACCAGAGCCCAGAAATGCCTGTTCAAGGGAAGATGTTTTAAATGGCTGCACTTAAAGAAATTAAATGTCTTTTTGGCAACAATGAAACTTCTCTGAACAGGTCTTGAGGAAAACCAACCTGCCAATGATGGATTAGCCTCTGTGAAAATGCTGGTCTTTGCTCTTGTCCCTTAGCTTGGAGGGAAGATGTCACTTCAGTCCCAACACAAATCCCTGCTGTAAGATGCCTCCCTTCAGCACTGGCCTACAGCTCCTCACTGCTGGATGTCATTGGTTGCTGTGCTGAGATAACCTCTCTGCTCCTTTGACAAACCGCAGGATTTTTGGGGTGCTTTTGTCTCCTCTGTCAGTGTACAAATGGACTTCAGTATGAGGGCACCTCTGTGGCAGTCTTCATGGCATCCACCTCTTCTCCCAGGGTCTCCACAGACAAGATGAGCTCACTTCCCTAATTTAAGCTTGAATCCAGCTCTTGAGCAACAAGGGAAGAGTCAGTGTGGGAGATTCACTGCAGTGCTGGAGCCAAGACATCCCCAGAACACCTGCAAGCTTAACAAGCTTTTCAAAATGCTAAAACAATTTTTTTTTCCCAGAAAGCAAAGTACCATGTTTTTCTCTAGAAAGAGAAACTTTGCAATAGTTGTTTAACATGAGCTTAGCTGTAGGCACTATTCCAGGTTGGGTGGGTGTTATTTGCTTTATGGGAATCCTTTTTTTTTTTTTTTTTTTTTTTTTTTTTTAAACTTGCTTCCTCCAGATGCTGGTAGGTGTTTCAGCTGCTCTGTGAGCACATAAGGGCATGTGAATGTGGAGTGTGGAGTATCTCACTGAAAAAGCCTTCCTTCTCCTTTGCTGAAACAAGCTCAAGTTTTGGAAAATGATGTGGTGGAAGATTCAGCTGGGGAAATAATTGCATGAAAGCTGTTGCAGGGCAAAGGACTTCTACAGTTACAGTTCAGTTTTCTTATTACTCCTCTTGTTCCATAGTTGCGTAAATATCTGGGAAGATCTTTGTATCTTCAGTTATCTTTTAAATTGGGAATTTACCTTCTGAATCTGAGATCTGCCAGGCTGGAATACATACATATACACACACACATACACAAACACACAGGTTTGGGCCCTGTTTTCATCTCTAGGGAGAGAGGTGTTGTGTTTCTTGTTTGCTTCTTTGTAGCTTAGGGAGGAGTCAACTGGGGAAGCGGTGGATAGCGGTGGCTGAAATCCAGTGTGGCAAAAGTCTTGGTCTCCTGCTGAGTGCTGAAGGCTGGTGGAGGGTGAGGTGAGTTGCAGCTGGCAGAAAGGTGGAGCTAAGAGTTTCAACTCCAGTCTTCCAGGTAAGATATTCACCTTTGATTTAAGTAAAAGTCAGCTTTCAAAGTCATGTCAGCCAAGATACAGGTGGGTCTGGAGGATGGTTGGATCAAGGAAACTCATATGTCCTTGCAGATTTTTACAGAGCTGTGGAAGTTGCCCATGGAACTGAAATGCTTAGGCGTCTTTGTATTTCCACACTGAGCTTGTCTAGACCTTCAGGCATTTGGATATCTTTGGCAGTCTGCCCGTTGCTTCATCTCTTTTACCTTTCTACCTTGAGTTTGTCCAGAATTATCACCTGGGCTGGCAGCTATTGAAGCAGCAGTTCCTGCACGTTGACTCTCCTGAGTGTTTCTTCAAGAAGGAAAAAATAAGGGAAGCAAGGGTAGGGAGGTCAGGGAAAGGGCAGAAAGGAAGAAGGGTCTTCAGGCTTCTTGAGCAGTGAGTTGTTGATGTTTCAGCTGAGAGTAACAGCCCCAG
This sequence comes from Chamaea fasciata, assembly GCF_029207755.1. Classification (NCBI taxonomy): domain Eukaryota; kingdom Metazoa; phylum Chordata; class Aves; order Passeriformes; family Sylviidae; genus Chamaea; species Chamaea fasciata. Next base: position 98,168,847 of record NW_027094087.1, on the reverse strand, counting down.
TTTGGACCAGCAGCTGCCCTTGCTGGTGCAATGTGTTTGAGCTTTGAGCTCTGCATTCCAATGAGCACGTCCACATGGCTCAGGCTGCTTTGAATCCCAAGGGTTATTTTGGATAGTAGATACTAGAACAAGTCTCCAGGAGAAATAACACCAAAGCTTATATCAATATTGCCTGATCTGTCCCTTATGTGGGAAATCTCTTTTTTAAATCACCAGCCTAATTTTTTTTTCCTGTAGAAGTAGCTTGGAGCTAAGAAATATCCCTCCTCTGGAATTCCCATTGAAACCTGTTTGAAGTAAGGCCTTTTCCAAAGTATAAATTAGGTATTTTTCTTCTGCTATGGATTCCGCTCTTTCATAGGCCAAAAGTAAAACAGAGGAGCCATGAATTAAAATGAACCTGACCTTTGTCCAAAAGCAATAAAGCTGGACAAGAGCAGTTCTCTCATCCCGCCATCTCATGGGACAGCAGCGTTCTTCCTGTGCAGGTCTGACTCCATTCTCTCTAACAGCAAACACCTGAGATGGGCACTTGCAATAAGTATGGATGTAGTGATTCCTATTCCATAGGTTTTACTGTCTGAAAAAGATGACTTCAGAACACCTGTGGCTTAATGAGCCTTGCAGAGGTTGGAATGATGTCGATGGGGAGTGTGTGTATTTCACTAAATTTGAAGAAGATAAACTAGATAAAGCGTGTAAAAACCCCACTCAGATCATCTGTTTTTACATGAAACAGGTTTGGTTCCTGCAACGGGAGTGCAATTTTTCTCCTATAAGAACTGCTGATTTAGGAAGAGGAGATTTGGAGGGGGAAAAAAAAGAAAAAAGAAAAAAGAAAAAAAAAATAAGAAAAGAAAAAAAAAAGAGGGTTATGATTACTGCTATCTGTTCTCAGTGTCTTCTCTGCATCATTTAACACCGTCCAGAAGAAACAAATTTTGCCTTGGTAAAACAGCCTTTTCTCCAATTTGAACATAATTTTTTCTTTAGTGAGAGACAAGAAAATAGCTTTTGCTGTGGAATGAACATTGATAACCTCTGAAAGGCTATTTGGTTTGTTTGGGCTTTTTGGTTTTTTGTTAGTTTGGTTGGTTTGGTTTTTTTTTTCTTTTTTTGGTGGGTTTTTTTTTTGTGAGGTTTTTTTGTTAATCATGGTAGAAAAAGAAAAGTGCTTGATTTTAAACCTGTGCTTACTGTATTTTTGCAGACAAATTCAGGAGCCACTCATTATTGATACAGTGCCACACAGATAATCAGTGCTTTGTGGATTTGAAGAAGGGTCTGCTAATGGTTCCTCCAGGCTGTGAGATGCTTGTTCTTACTGTGCACCAATTTCTCCTGCTTTCTCTGTGTTGGTTTCCAGCACAGGAGATGTGAGCAAGGACTTTTAGTTCTCTTCTACGCAAGAATATGGAAGCATCTAACTGATAACAGAGAATAAATACCTTCTCAGAAGAGGGGAACTAGGTGTATGACAGTGCTGAAACCAAGTATCTTGTATCTGTATCAAGAATAACTGGAGAAGTTACAATTAAAGCCCATGACCTTCAGAAAGGAGCTACTTGTTCTTCAGGTAGCTCTTAAATAGTAGAGGTTGGCATGAGGTTTACTGGATGGATCAGACTACTCAGGTTTTTACTTTAAAGAAGCACCTTGTGCTGGCCATTCGGAAGGATAGCAGAGGTGGTCTTCCTGCATTTCTGGTCTGATCCCTTCTGACAGCCCTGATGACAGTGTTCTCCAAAGGGCACGTTCCCTCTGTCACAGGGACTCTGCTGGCCAGGAAGGAGTTATTGATTAACAACCCTGGAAGAGGGGAATGCAAGTACAGTGGGGAGGTTATCAATCTGGCTAGACTAAAGTGCATTTACATTAAGTTTTCTGGCTCTCATGAGTTAATTTTCAGTATAAGTTAATTTCACAACTTCTCATTTGTGTAGGACAAAAAGGCAAAATTAGGAAATACTGAACTTGAAAGGAAATTTTCTGTGGAATATCCTTAAGAGGTTTGTGGAAGGAGAAGAAAGGATTTTCTCTATTTGAGTTCATCACTTATTTTGTCTGTTTAATGTTAATCCAGAACTGTGGTGAGTGAACATCTATTCTAGGTAGTTAAAGCAGTTTTAGCTTTGTGTCATATCCTGTAAATCAGCAAAATTTAAGATGAACAGGAATGGGTAAGGATAGAGCTTGAACAAAGACTTCCATGTGATCTAATGCAGAGTCTTTTTGTTTTAGTCCCTTACTAAAGCGTGGAGAGAAATTTGTCACAGGCTTTAAACTTACACTCGTAAGGTTAAATATTTTGTTTTATTGTGTTGTTGCTACTGACCCTTGGCTGCAGGTGTGGGTGACAGATGTGAGGAGTTACTTTATTGCCAGGTACTGGCTTAGTTTCATGCAGAGAAGAAAGAGGTAAATTCCAATTTTCCTTCTGAGGTATTAGCCTATTCCCAGATCCCTCACTGCTTCTCCTGTGGCTGCCAATCATGCAGCAGGTAGGAAAATGTACATTCTAGCATGCATAAGCTATTCAGAATGGAAATTTTCAAAAATATGGTGGGTGGCAGACAGTAAAATTGGCATTTGCTGTCACTGGCATAAAGTTCATTTTCTGACAAAAATCCATGGTGATTTAGGCCTCCAAGGGTATTATTCATGCTTGGTATTGGGTAATCTTCGGCACTGGGGAAGCAGGAGGTGAATGTCAAGTACTGAGTTGTCTCTTATATTTATTTGTGCATTGGGAGTAACGCTACCAACATTAGGCTCCTGTGGGTGCATATTAATGAACCCAATTTACATGTGATGTCTGCATTTAAGATGTTATCTAGTGCTTTCATTTAAGGTGTTATCTAGTGCTTTCATTTAAGGTGTTATCTAGTGCTTTTTTTCCCCTTGGATTTCTTGCAGCCTTCATTTTGTTGTAACAGTTCCTTCCCACCTGCTTCATGAGCTGTGGTGCTGAAGCCAACAGAGATTGTGGTTTTGTGGTGGAACATGATGTGCAATTTCTGCCGTGTATTAATTGGAGTGGTGTCTGACAGGCCAGCATTTCTTAAAATGTTATACACAATTACAGGATGTAAGTAAGGAGAAAATGATGCTCATTGCATTTTCATTCATGGGAGAGGAAGAAACCAATCTTCTAAGGAAAGGAAAGTGGGAACTAACTCAAAGACAGCCATGGGATCCTGGAGGTTTAGCTCCCTGAAGAGGAAGACTTCTCAAAGCTCCTTTCAGGTTTTCTTGGTTCCTTGGTTTTTTGTTCCATAGTGACCTTGACTATGAGCCAGTGGTTAGAACCTGAGATGCCTTGAGGCACTAGTTCAACCTAGGAGGTGTTTGGAGCATTAGACAATAGGCTGGTTTTCTATCCAGGATTTGTGGATATTCCTTCTTTATATCATGTTTTCCATACTTTGCTTTGAGGGATGGCTTTGTGAACATTAGCCTGTCTCAACTTTTCAAGTTTGGGCTTTAAGAACTGATGTATCATCTTCCTAAAGCAAGCCCTAGTAATACTCAAGGAAGCTACCTGATCCCATTGCCTTGTCTTTCGTCAGTTCCAAAACACAGATTTCACCTTAGTAGGATGAGGTAGTGTGTAAGAATTGCCTTTTTCTCTTTTTTCTTTTTATTTTAAGACCATTTTCCATTAATTCTTTATTACCTTGCCATTCTGAGTTTAAATCTTAAAGCTGCAGTTAAAGTACCAAAGGAGGTTTAGCCACACAATCACCATTTGGCATGGGAAATTGAATGGCTAAGCCCCTGCATATAGGCAGTAGGCTGTACACTGCTGAGCAGATTGTATAATTGTTCATCATACATTAAGCAACCAATTGCCGATTTGTGTACATATGTAGGTTCATCCTTTACCAATTTCCTCTGACTGATAGCTTCCAGGAGATTAAAAGAATAGCCGGTTCCTGTTTCTTTCTCTTCTCTTTATTTTTGTCCTTTAGCAAGAATATTTGTGTGTGTGTGTGTTTAATAGCATTCATTCCCTAGAGAATAATCTCAGTCTTTGTTTTAGCTGGCCTCCTTCTGAGAGTGTGTTAAATCTGTAGCCAAGATCACAGGCAGCTCTGGGCAAATCATTGGGCTGTTATTAACCTGCCTCCATGGCAACTGCTGCTCGCCAGCCTGAGGACAAAAAATGTTTTTATTCTGCTGAGTTGCACAAAAGGTTCTAGTGATGCCTTGCACAAAATGGCCATTGAAAGGGAAGATGCAGTGATGTGTGTTTGTGCTGTACAGTTTCATATTTAAATCATTTTACACTGTTTCATTGGAAGTGGATATACAGCTGAACAGTTCAGAGTTTTGGCCATATGGAAAGTAAAAACTAGCAGAAAATTGGAGCTGAACTTATTTTAATATTACTTAATTTTTTCAGCTTGAGTTCGCAGGCCTTCAGCCTCCAGTTGTCATCAGAGTGTTAGCAAGTTACTTTGTGAACATGAACTAGGCAAACATCTTCCTGGGGTTTCAGTTGTACTGTGTGAAGATAGTTGCTGACATAGTTACAGAGAGAGAACATAAAGGTTTCCTGGAAAGCTTTCTAATTGTTTTCAAAAATCCTCCGCTTTGCTTCAGTGCTTCTTTGGGAAGCTTGGTTAGGGTATCTTAGTTCTTGATGAGTTTCAAACTGTAGCTGGTTTTGAAAGCTGCTCTTAGCAGTACTGTTTTAGGCTTGTGTTAAAATTATATAATGGGCCATATAGCTCAGGCTAGGCATGGCTTTAATCTGCTCATAAAGAGTGTTCACAGTGGGGTCTGGGGGGAGGTCTGGCAGGCCCAGCACGGCAATGAGGTTGTATCCCACAGTTAGTTACCCTCTGGCAGGAGGCCATGCAGCTCTGCTGTCAATTTGGGTGCAGCATGACTCTGTATGGATGGATGCTGTCTCTTGGAGACATGCTGGTTTGGGATGCTTCATGTGCTTCCAAGCTGGGTGTGTGCTGTTTCCAGGTGTACTAAAGTTTCTCTTTATCCCTGCTTTAATCATGAGGTTGAGGTGAGTAGTTCCTGCAGTTCTACATTTGGGCAGTTTTCTCCGCTCAAAATAATGTTGTTGCTTTAACTCCTCTAAGGGTGTCCCTTGGATTTGTTCTGCACTGAGAAAATGAAGGCCACCCAAATTCTGTGATGCCTTTTTACTTGGACTGCAGAGGAAGATAAAGAGTATGGCTACAAATACAATCTCTGCAGCTGCTAGTTGCTGAGAGTTGAGAGAGGGTCTGCCACTGTTGCCTTGTGTTTGAGGGTCTGTGGATAAGTGGCAGATACTGTCACGTGTTTGGGTAAGGGATCCAAGAAACTTTTTAGGGCAAATGTTCTGCCAGTGGCCTGGAAAGCTGGCTTGGCAGTATGGGGTATTAAACATCAGTCCTGGGTCTGCACCAGTTTTTAGTTTTATCAAGCTGCTCCCATTTTCTGAAACCAACAGCTTTTCTTTTGGATCTTCTCAGTCTCTGGGTTTTTGCTTCCAGCTGTTTTTATTTCCTGTCTTTGATAGGATCCTTCTGTAAAGCAGTCTGTGGGATCAGCACGATTTAGGTGATCAACCTCTCCACACTCAGCAATGATCAGGTGTTGGGTCTCCTGCTTAGGAGTGTGGCTTGAAAGGTGGTTTGTTTTGTGCTGGGCTGTGACCACGTGTATGTTGTCTGCTGGGTCAGAGCATGGTTACTTTTGGATAATCCTGCACCAGGTGCATGCATTTCTTGGATTAACTGTGGGAGGTTTGGACCTGACCTAGGAGCAGATGCTGCGGAGGCGAGCCAGCCTCACGTGTATGGCTGCTCTTGCATGTGAGCTGCTCTCAGGCAGATTCCCCAAAGCAGAGGATTGCTCTGCAAGGTTTGTTGTCTGAACTCAGCTCTGGACCTCTGTGATATAATGAAACCCAGAGATGATTTCCTCTGATAGTGTGCATTTGGATTTTGTTTGGCCCATCGCTGCCGAGCTGCAGTGTTTTTTCATTTGGCACTATTTTCGTCATGTAGTTCCTACTGAGTGTACTCCAGCTGTGGACTAGACTATGAAACCTTCCCAGGCTTGTTTCTATACAATTAAATCTTGTCTGCAGTTCGTGAAGTGGTGTTTCGTAAGTAATTTTGATGGTGATAGCTGCTTAAGCCTGACTAGGGCATTTGCTAGTGACTCTTTAAAAGAAGAGTTTCTCACTTATGAAATGGGAAATCTTTCAATTATCAGATGCATATTATTCCCCAGTGCCTCACGGAAGTGTCTGCTCTGCAACTCATTCATTAGTGGGAAAGGGAGGGGGATAAAAAAACTTGCCTCGTGGTGGCTGGAGATTTGCTGATCTTTGTGAGGAATTTTTTTGGGTGGGAAGATGTGGTGTGATGTCCTCATTTGCCAGCTGTCTCCTTGCCTTCCAATGCTTTGTCCATGTAGTGCCTTGCTGTAGCAGCAGTGGCTGTCCTGCAACGTTGGCCACTCCATTAAGCGTTGTCTTAATGGCTTGTGTTTTGCGCAGTTGTATGAAATGCACATTAATGGAGACAGCTTAATGCCATCACCCTGAAGTAATGAATTGGTATGGATTGCCATTACCATTATAGCGCAGTTAAAAGCTGTGTTTGTTTCCGATTTACATTTCCCAGCTTTGTAAGCAGATGGGTTTTCAGGCCACGCAGTTGGAAGGAACCTGGCAATTCAGCGGCAACCTCCTTATTACAGTGTTCAAACAAATAGCAGCTCGGGGGGGGAAGGTGTTTTGTTAACTCAGACCAGTTAAACAATGCACTTCGGGTAATCATGCTACTGCAAACTGTATTCAGGGATCACTGTAAATCCAGTGTATCCTATAAAAAGCTGGAAATGTATTGTCTATGTAATGCAGCTTCACAGAGCTGCCCTTGACAAAAATTGTTACTGTTTGGACACCATTCAGTTTTTCTGTCATAAAAGTATCTCTATCCCTATAACCTCATGTGGATTTATATAAAAAGATTACTTGAGAGTACTGGGGGAGTGCAGGTTAGTTAAGTTTTGTGGACCTAAATGTATTCATCTTCAATGAAAGTGCAAAGTATCTCCTACTTTTCCAAAAGGCTTCTTTGTCTTGAGTATTATCCTCTTTGGCTCCCAGAGTGTTGCCAGCATAGCTGGTGCTCTTGCCATTAGTGAAACTGAAACATGGTGAGCTCTGGATGAGCAGCTGAATTGCAGTGGATCACTTTAGACAGTGATTTTTTTGCTTTTTCCATTTCATAGGCTGTCTCATCGATCTTCTCTTGATCCTGTAAAGACAGAAGCACTCAGCCCACTTTCTGGGCTTTGAGTCCATACCAACAGATCTGTAGGTCACTGCTTTAGAGGGTGATGCTGTCTTGTACCACCTATAGATTTTTTGCTTAGCATGTCAATGCCTGGGCCTTTTATTCCCTGTGGCTTTTACCAAGTGGAGGACAAATATTCTTTTCCTCATAATTTGCTTTTTTTGCTCATGACATTTCTTTTGCTTTCTCTCTTCTGCTTAGGTTGCTTTGAATGTTGCATTAAGTGCCTAGGAGGAGTGCCATATGCTTCGCTCGTGGCAACCATTCTCTGCTTCTCGGGGGTCGCGTTGTTTTGTGGCTGCGGCCACGTGGCGCTCACAGGAACCGTGTCCATCCTCGAGCAGCACTTCTCCACGACTCCCACTGACCATGCTTTGCTGAGTGAAGTGTAAGTATGCCTCCCATCCCCATTATTCATCATAACTCCCTCATGCTAGAGGAGCAGAGATGGATTCAAACCTCAGTCTCCAGCCCTGAGTATGAGGTTGCTTGTTTTTGTAACAGCACGTGGTCATTTCCTGGTGTTCACATACAAAGAACCAAAGTGTGTATCCTGGTATGCCTGTTTATATTGGGACCAGTACTATTTGATATCTTCATCAGTATCACAGACAGTGGAATTGAGTGCACCCCGAGATGCTTTGCAGATGACACCCAAGCTGAGTTGATGCACTTTGCTTACCTGAGAGGAAGGATGCCACCCAGAGGGACCTTGAAAGCCTTGAGGAGTGGGACTGTGTGAACCTTATGATGTTCACCAGGGCAAGTGCATGGTGCTGCACATGGGTCAGCCCAGTATCAGTACATGCTGACAGATGAAGGGATTGAGAGCAGTCCAGCCAAGGAGGACCTGGCGGGCGGCGGGGGGTGCTGGTGAATGAAAAACTGAACATGAGTTGGAAATGTGCACTTGCAGCCTAGGAAGCCAATTATATCCTGGGCTGCAACCAAAGCAGTGTGACCAGCAGGGTGAGGGAGGTGTTTCAGCCCCTCTAGTCTGCTGAAACCCCACCTGGAGTGCTGCATCCAGGTCTGGGTGTGCTCAGCACAGGGAAGACATGGACCTGTTGGAGTGATTCCAGAGGAGGCCACCAAGACGATCAGAGGGTTGGAGCACCTCTTCTGTGAAGACAGGCTGAGAGTCGGGGCTGTTCAGCCTGGAGAAGAGAAGACTCTGGGGAGACTTTAAAGAAGCCTACAAGAGAGCTGAAGAGTGACTTGTACCAGGGCCTGTTGTAACAGAATAAGGGGTAACAATTTTATTTTAAGAGTAGATTTAGTTTTTGTTGATGACATAAAGTTGGAAGGGATGTCAGGAATAATAGGGAAGCATGGTTCTGTCCATCCCTCTTCCAAAGACAGATTTTCCAAAGACCAGTCCAAAGCTGGACTGGTATATACTGGAAAGGTCTGCAAATGTAGCCTTTGGACATAACCACTGGTGAAATTTTTGGGTCTTTTATGTTCCCAAGGCTTCTCTGTGAGGCCAGAGGAAGGCCTGGAGTGCTGCCTCGGGTCCCATGTCTGGCAGCCAGCCTGGCCATGCGTGGCTGTGATGAGGGGCCCCTGTGATGAGCACAGTGGACATTGGCACACACAGGAGTGCAGTGGTAGCAAGCCAGGCAGGTGATATTTGAAGAGTCTGGTATCAGGGCTCTATGCAGCACACTTAATTCTTACTTTCTTTTTAATTTCTGTTGTCACTGACTCCCTGTATATGCTTTCAGGCATAGACCTGCCAGTTTGCTGCATGCCCTCTGAGCACTGGTGCTGGTCTCACAGCACCATTTCAGGGTCCACAGGACCCTCTGTCCCCTGACCTGCTCTAGGACTGCTCCCCACTGGGGTCCCCCTTCCAGCACTGCCCACACTCAGTCTCTGGCTGTGGTTGGCAGTGTGTCCCCAGCTCCAGGGCATGAGCCCTGCAATTAGACACAACATTTAGTGAGAAAATGTAGGCAGCTGTTCTTCAGCAAATGGATAACAAAACACCCTGTGCTTGCATCAGTCTCCATTTGAGCAAAATAGAAGAAATTGCAAAAGCAGCAGTCACAGGCAGCAAGTTTTATGTTTAGGAGAGTTGTTGACAATGTTTCTTGTCATGTCAGCACCAGCAGCTGGGGAAATGAGTAATTCCTACCAAAGAAGCTCAGCTCTGTGGAGCCAAGGGGGTGGCGAGGGAGAAGAGGTGTTAGAAAGGGGCAAATTTAAGACTACAGCAGCATATAAAGGAAAAAAAGAGACAAATGCATTAGTAAGACACCCTTTGGAATAGACTTTTTAAACCATTTTTTTTCCTATTACTGATTTCTGGTATTATGCATTGAGTCTCTCCTGGACTATTAATGATAGTGTAATTATTTCTTCTATAGTCTCTTAAATCCTGAGTTAATTTTTCCATTCTTTACAGCACAGGTGCAACAGATTTATCCAGTTATTTTTAATCAGTTTGGAAAACAAAGATAACACTTTCCACATAATTTTTTTAATGAGCAATATCCTATTTTGATACAAGGGTAACATTTAACTATATAAATCGTAGTCACCAATTTGCTTTTTAAGCTAAAACATTCAGATGGTCTTTGGAAATCTATGCCATCAGCTACTTAGGGGACAGTGGCAAGAATCAGAAAAAAATATCTTGAGCAAAGCATGTTTATCCTCTGAAAACTGGTGGTGTGGATGTATAAAATTAACCTCTTGATTCTGTGAACAACTTCACCCAAAATAACCACTCCAACAATCAAATTCCTTTTAAGAAGTTCTGGGGAAATTGTGATAATAACAAAATATGACTTTTGAAGACCAGAAGTGTTGTATGGAAGATCTGGCATTCTGGTCCTCCAGAACAATTGGCTTTAGATACAGAATTTGATTGATAATATTTACAAATTATTCTTTTCATCTACCTATTCTAGCTAAAGGAGAAATACTGTCAGAGTGTCATTGCAGATGGTAGCTTTTTAAGAAATCAAGAACTTTCTCAATAACATCTGAGGGAACTGCTTATATGTGCCCTGAGATGATCTTCCTCTGAGTGGTTACAGAGTACCTAAAATGGAAGCATTTCCTAAATAACTCTTCCATTAAAAAAAAAAAAAAGAACATTTTGATGCACTCAACACTGCTGTGACTTAGAGCACTGAAACTACCAGCTCACTTGGAACTACCCTTCCAGGCTGTAGAGCAGCCTCAGGAGAAGTCACTGCATGTTTGCTGAGTTTTGTATCAGACAAATATTGCTGAATTCAGGATTTTTTGCAAACTTAATTGGATTTCACAGGTGGAAATGGTGAATTTCAGGGACTGCTTCCTTTTTGTAAGCCAAAGGAATGACCACAGAGCCTGGTAGTTCAGTCAGGGATTCAGCTCCAGGCTTTGCCACTTCAAAGCCCTGCATTGTTCCTGTCAGCCATTCCCAAGTTAGGCATCAGGAGCAGTGAGAAGAAAAAGAAAACCTCCAAAGTGGAGGTGTGACATTGCAGCTTTAACGTGGTGACTAACAGCAGTCAGTGTAAGGACTGCAGCACCAACAGGGGATGCTCAGGTGGGTGCAGGACTAATGCACATCAGGATTGCTTACCTGGGAAGGGGCACAATTTTAACAGTGTTTTCCTGCAGTCTGCTTGCTTAAAATGCTAAGGAGCCTTGAACTTTGTTTCTAGGAGTTGCCTCTCATTTATTATAATTTGAGAGGACTGACTTTGTTTTTATAGGACTGAAATCTAATTATATAATTTCTTTCTTTTCCATTTTAGAATACAACTAATGCAGTATGTAATTTATGGCATTGCATCATTTTTCTTCTTATATGGAATAATCCTTTTGGCAGAAGGTTTTTATACAACAAGTGCTGTGAAGGAGCTGCATGGAGAGTTCAAAACAACAGCCTGTGGCCGCTGCATCAGTGGAATGGTGAGTGGGATCAGAAATGGGAACAGCATTTTTTGCTGGCTAAAACCTGTTGGGCTCAGTTTAACTCCTGGGTTTTGAGTAACAGAATATTGCTGCCCTCTTTGTTTAACTCCTTGTGGATGATCAGGGTCAATCCATGTCTTGGTTCATCTTTGAACTTCAAGGGTGCTTGGTTAAATCAAAATGCTGCAGAGGCTGGGTGGGGGCTGCCATGGCCTGCCCTGTCTGAACCCACTGGTCTAAACTAAATTGAGGAGACTGCTAATTTTAAAGCACCTAATTTTGAGTCAAAATGAAATTTATGCTTTTAAACATGGAACACTTGAGTGATGCTTAAGGCAGACTGTAAAATGGCTGTGGTTTGCAGAGCTATTTAAATATAAAACTGTAATGGCTCTGACTTCCATAGTCAATTGTGCTTGAGTGCCTGTATCCTTCAACAAACACTAATGAATGAATGGAGCTTCCCAACATCTTTGCACTTGAATCAAGTATTGATTTGCAGATGGCAAAAGGCAGACAGATAGAATAGAATAGCGAGTCTTTTTCACAAAGCCGAAACACTTAAAGCCCTAGAGTTACCAGCCATATTCTCTTCAGTATACTTCTGTATGAGAACAAAATTGTAAGCAAAGTTTAACTAAAAATAAAACTTCAGATTCTCACCCACGTTGTCCCCAAGGGCACACTCTGCAAGAACAGCCATAACTATGTTTCTGAGAGAAGATTTCAAAGCTATTACTGAAAATCTGAATTCAAAGCTCGTAGTTATGGAGGAAGCTAAGCGGTATGACAGATCGCCCACGGGAAAGTGTGGGTGAAAAGAGAAGAGGCTTTTGATGTGATTGTTGCATTTTAATATACAGTCTATATCCTGAACTTAAAAAATATGTACTTTCAGCTGGTTAAATACAAAAGAGATTCATGTTTATTTTCATGAGAGTTAGCAATTTTCCAATGTGCTGTTGGGTACTTACTGAATTTTTCAAGAGCTAATAAAAATAAGGCACTGATAATTCTCCAGTTAAGCAGCTATTTGCTCAGTTTTCTTCTAGCAAGCATGGTCTTCACCAAGGAGAAAAATCAGATCTAAAGCAGTGTTTTCAAAAGATCCAAAATAAAGTAGAAGCATACATCTATGAATCTTATCAGTGCAGACAATTGCTTGCACAGTTGAGTAGTTGCAGGCACATGACTGTCAGCTGCTTATACAAATACCAGTGTGACACATGGAAATATGGCAGAAAAACGTGTTTTCGTGTTTGTTCGTATTTGTCCACACAATGAAGGAGAGAATTTACCAGCTGAGGAATGGCTTGGAGCCCTGGTAAGCTGCATTAATGTTTGGTGGTGACAGGAAAAATGCCTGTATGCTGCTGTGTAAAACCTTAGGGCTAGAACAAGGTTGGTGAGGAGATGAAATGTTTAACAGACTAGTGATTGCAGCTGGGTACAGGCAACAGGCTTTGGGACATACAGTGACCTTTTGCCACTTTGATCAAGAGCTCCTCTACTTCTTCTTTCATTACATTACTGAGCAAAGTCCTGAAAGGCAGTCCCATCTTGCATAAGGTTGTTGCAGAAGACAGACTTCCATCTTCCCTAAATTATTTGTGTTGGCTGTGGTAATGCAGAATAGCCATTTCCCACAGTTATCACATTAAATGTGAGAACGAGTGTATTTTTTCCTGGCTATTTTAGGATTTAAAGGCTTTGTGCACTTCCTCTCATGCACACTTCCACATACATGTAGGCAAACTCATGTTTTACTTGTAGTGTATCTACAGAAATCCTTTAACCTGGTCCACTTGGTCCTTCCCAAAACCAAAGAGAGGATTTTCAATTCTCACACAAAATATATAGGTCCGGTATATGGTGCTGTCTAATATGAAATAGGGTATTCCAGTTGAGTTATCTATAAATTAAAGTCTAACTGGGGTTTTATTGGTCATAGTTTTGCAAGAACCTCCCCACAAACCACCTCCCTTGACTGAAACTGAACTGTTGTTCAGCTTTTGCTCTAACACTTTCAGGGTTACTCTGGAAAAAAAAAAAAACAAAACTGTGGGGATGCAAACTTCCACCACTGCAGCATTAGTTCAGTCCCTTGATTCTGGGTCAGGCTGAGAATCCTCTCCCCTGAGAGCCTTTCCCGTCCTTGCTGTTGTCCTCTGGCACACGAATGTTCATAGTAGGGCACCAGTGCTTTACTGACAGTAAAGCCTTTCCAGTCCACCTACAGCTAAAAGAGAACAGCCACAGCTAACAGTGAAAAGAGAGCCCAGGAGATGTAACAGCATTCCCCCGCCTTCCAAGTGGGATCCAAATCCTGGTCTCACCAGGAGGAGGGAGCTAGGAACTCATGCCAGAGCTGCTGTTTCACCATAACACTTAGAAGAGGAGGGAAAAGGGAAAGGGCTTGGTGGGAGGAGGAAGCTGGAGATTTTCAAAGCAATCAGAGCCACATCTTTTAATCTAACCAAAGAAAATGCATATAATGTAGTTTGGTTTTCTTAAAAGAGCAAACCCAAACCAGCAAATTTTAGTAAATAAATCCATGATTCTCTAAGGTGAAGTAATTCATTTGCTGCTTGGCAATGTGTATTAGACCAATTGAAACCTTCTGATCTGCTGTTAAGAGTCATGGTATGTTTGCAAAAATAGGTATTTTCAAATGTTACATTCCAAATTGATTTCAATACATCAGGGAGTGTGGGGGAGCTCTGTGAGCATTGATTCACTGTGTTGTTTTGATTTGCAAGTTGTATAGAAATGCTAGTGTGTTATAATTAATTAAAAAAAAACCTTAAATTGATTTTTGTAGGAATTTATTGGTTTTAGCCTACAACCAGCATCCCTGCTTAGCTGAGAATCTTGAGAAATCAATGGGACGCTCTTTCATGAAGGCAATCTGTTTACTCAAGCAGGCTGATGAAAAAGGAAATGTCTGAATTATTTTCTCTGTAGCACTTAAACTACCAAAGTATTTTTAAGCAATGAGAATATGATTTTGTGTGCTTGAAAATCAAATGTTTTCTTACTTGAATTCTGAAAGTATGCTTAAGATTATTTTGAAGCATTTTTAAAGAAAATCTAAGAAGTCTTTTCAAAGAATGAATACAAAGTGTTTGTGTTTTCTTTGCCCAGTTTGTTTTCCTCACCTATGTGCTTGGAGTGGCCTGGCTCGGCGTCTTCGGCTTCTCTGCTGTGCCTGTCTTTATGTTCTATAACATATGGTCAACTTGTGAAGTCATCAAGTCTTATCAGGCCAATGTGACGGTTCCAGGGGACCAGATCTGCGTGGACATCAGGCAATACGGTACTCGTTTTAATCCTGATTAAATGCTTCATCCATTCCTCCTCTTCAGTAGTTTTGTCTCAGCCTTATCAGATGAATCAAATGCAAAAGCATCTCCTATTTCTGAATGTGCTGTTACTTTTCTAATTAATTCACATTACACTGATCTCTTTCCAGATGCAATCAATTTAACTGAACTGACAAGTCACTTATCTGAAATGATTTTGTAGCGGTTTCCAATACTGTAATATTAGGTTTGAAAATAGATCAGCCTCAAAATAAACTGCTTGGAAACAGTGCTGAGAAATAGATAACCAGATTGTGTGGGGTTTGAACCCATATGCATATATTCTGTTCTTTCAGAAAGCTGTTTTACATTTAAAGATGAAGTAAATGTCTGAATTTTGCTCTGACAATTACTTTCAGTTAAAAAAACAGAAATCTGCAATTAAAGGTCTGCCATAACTAATAATGAATTAATACTGCTTTCTGATGACAGAGAAATCTGAGGGAGCTGGGATAATAACTTAAAATAAGGTCTCAGGCTTTTATTTTTTTAAGTTGAGTTTTTCCTGAAGTTAATCTTTTCAGCTTCCCTTGTGCAGAAGATCTTCTGTCACCATTACTTTTGGCTTCATTCTAGCTAGCATTTTCTAGGAATGTTTCTTTCTTTGGACTAAGTCATTCAAAGCTGAGAAAATGGATTCAAAGTTGAAAAAGTAAGAAAACTTGGCTTTGCTCTCCTGTCCAGGTAAGTGCAGTAGAAGAAAAGATACACTAGTTTTAAAAGGAAGTCTTCAAATCAGTTAAACATATACATTCTATTTTAGCAGCTCACAGCAAGAGCTGGGAAGACATTTTCTTCAGCAGCAAAGCCTAGGAGTGCAGGGAGATGTGCTCTTCCACCTTCCTGTTTCTCCTGGTTGTTTTGCAGATGTGTATAGATGTGTACAGATGCTGTATAGGGCTGTGTGGTTCCCCTGATCAGTAAAATCATTTGTGTTTCAGTGCGTGATGGGGGAGAGCAGCTCCTTAACAGACAACACATGTCACTGAACTGTCCTCACTTTTTTGGGTGGAAGCAGTAGCTAAAAGGCTGGAATTTTATGTAGCAGTTGCAGAGAAGAAGCTGACTTGGAAGAAAATCCTCTAAAATCTCTTTGAAAGCCATCCCATTCTGAGATAATTTCTATGACCTGCTGCTTATGGAGTTGCTAATTCCAACCAGCTGGGTTGAAATGCAAAGTTGTATGGGGAAACAAACTGGGTTTCTCTTAATTCAAATAGGTTTTGTTTAAGCTTTACATCTGTTACAGGCCTAAAAATTTGTGTTATTTTAAATCTCCTAGATTCTTTTGACTTTTCAGACTTTCAGTCATGTAAGAAAAGTAATTGGAAGTATATGAGGTGTGGCAGACTGAACTTTCTTGTAGCAGTGTTCACTTGATGCTTTTATCTATTGGAACTAAACCAGAAAAAAAATCCTATAATTCTTCCCTCTAGCTCTATGTTCACACCCTTCCACAGCAGTTTCTTGTTCAAGTAGAACCTCATCTAGTAAGTGCTACCCTGAGAGGTGCCAAGTACCTCTGAGACGCAGATTCTCTCTTCTGTGCTGAGTGAGGGAGTAGGCAGAGTGTGCAACTGGACCCAAAGTGCAAAAACCCAACCAACCGTTTGGCTGCCAGATGGGAAAACCACATCTGAGAACATGCCTTAGCAGCAGCCCTCAGTGTCAGGAGAAAGCACAACCTGAGGGAGTTGTTTGAATTCCTGCTGCCAGCTCCCAGCTGTACTGGTCAACGCATGGATGCCCAGAATGGCAACACAACTGGCAAGTGGGTGAAAAAGATGAGAGGAATAGAAAGTGTGTGTTGACTGCTAAAATTAGTGGTTTCTTTTCTGTGGTATTTCAGGTATCATCCCTTGGAATGCTGTCCCTGGCAGAGCCTGTGGCCCAATTTTAGAGAACATCTGCAACACGAATGAGGTACAGAAATGTAACCTGGGTGCAGCTTTAGCTTACAAGTCACTTGGGCACCATGTGATAAATACTTGATTAAAGTTTTTGGAGTGAACTCATGCTAGTAGCATAAAGAGATTGCTTTAACTGCAACACTGAAGTAATTGTTACATCATCCAAAAACAAAAAAAAAGAAAATTATTTTCACAACATTTTTATTTTCTAAGTCTTTGCTACCATGGTTCAAAGATGGTTTTATTATCCTTATTTTCTAGAAAACTTGAAATGCATTTTATACTATTCCTAATGAATTACTTCAATGTTTTTAACATTTTTTTCCTCTAGTTCTACATGTCTTATCACCTGTTCATTGTGGCTTGTGCTGGAGCTGGTGCCACTGTCATAGCATTGGTGGGTAGTATTTTTTTTTGGTTTATAATTAAAAATGTTCATTTTAGGCTTAAGATGCTTTAAGATTTAATTTTGTATATATTAAAAGTAGTGATACTAGACATGAAGGAGGGTGAGCTGTAATCACCATTACTTGCTGCTATGATTTCATCATCACAAGTCAGCAGGTCCCCAACTTTTGCTTTAGGAAGTCATTTTAACCCGCCTCCCCCTTACTTAGGAAAAAAAATTATTTGCATGTCCTTTCAAAATCCTACTTCTATCCACTATTTCTGCTTTTATTTCCACTATTTATTTTCATTTTTGTAGTTTATTTGATCAGCTGCTTGTTTGGTTTCCTTTGCCTGGAGCCAGGCAGATTGACTGGTCCAACCCTGCAGTGCCCGTTCCAGGTAGCGGCGGGGGAAAGGGACGTTAACGATGATTTGTTCCTGTGTCTAATGCTTCCTTTAGTGGCCAGCTTCTAACCTTGTGCCAGCCTGGTGCAATGCTCACAACTGGCTGACGAGATAGCCTTAGGGTTTGTACTGGGTTATCCTCCCCAGAGAACTGGCAGGTTATTTATTTGCATCTTCACCCTGGAAGGAGCTCAGAGTAACATCTGTTGTAAAAGTATCGAGAGTTGCCCAAGTGGGCTTGAGCCGTCACCTTGTTGTATCTTACTCTCCTGTATTTTGTTCTCTTCCACCAGCTGATCTACATGATGGCTACTACATATAACTATGCTGTTTTGAAGTTTAAGAGTCGGGAAGATTGCTGCACTAAATTCTAAATTGTATAAGCCCAGTAAAAAGCTGCATTGCGTAGCTTGAAATACCACTGACACCCTAGACTAAAAGTCTAGCTTTCTGAATTTTGTTACAGTAATTGTAAATAGCTTCAGTAAGCATCGTTTAGCTTATCAGATTAATGAAATGACTTCTTGTATATGAACTATGATGTGGATGAGATCTGGCTATTTTTTCATGTTGAGAGGATTCAGTTACTGTAGGAGTGTTTATAAAGCATCCTTCTGAAAAGGGGATGTTTTAATTTCAGCTCTCCACTTGATTTCTAACAGTCATCTCAAATACTGGAACAGTTCAGGGTCAGATGCATTAATTTATTCTTCACCATGAACACCAAATACAAATACCCCCAAGCATACAAAATATATATGGTGTGAAAGAAAAGGAGCAGTCAAGTAGTGCCAGTCTGTGTTGGCAGAGATCAGAAGCCCAGGTATTATGAATTAATTTCCTTGTATTTCCAAGTGATTCCATGGATGATGAAATCAATTATTTTCTCTTGCTCTTAACTAAGTGCCAAATGATACTCCTTCTCGAAGAAGAAAAATCCTTGTTTTAGCTCTGCGTAAAACAATCACATTCTTTCTTTTGGACCCTGAACTAGTAAGAAACAGCATATAAACAGCTTTCTGCTCTTGTATGGCTGCACTTTAGTAACTGATTTCTCAGTAGCCAGATCTCAAAAATGTAAGTATGACTGCACAGGAAGCAAAACCATGCATAGATCACAGGGATCTTTTTACAGTGTTGTGGGGGGAAAAAAGGAGAAGTGAATCAATGTTTTCAGATGTAGATGTTTTTGCATGAAGTATGGGCAAAAGAAGTTGGCAAGAGATGAATGCACAAACTAGAAAAACAAACAGATAATAATTTAAAAAAGAGAACCGTTTGCTATATACAATATAAAACTGTTCACCTGAGGTTGGACAATGGAAGTTTAAAATGTAGCTATAAAAATACAGGATTAAGACTTCTTAACCCAGAGATTGCATGCTTTTGCTTAGTTTTGGACTCATGTTTTGATGTTTAATTTTTGGATGTGTTAATGTAGCCTTGTTTGCATAAATAAAACGGTTCACAGTTTCAGGTTTTTTTCCAGGGGGAGGGTGGAATTCTCATCTGCTTGTTGGGGGAAAAGACCTGCCGGGCTCTGGGCTTGGAAATGCATAAACACCACGACCTTAGAGAGCAGTTCTTCTGAGCACCTCGTAGTTTACAGATTCCGTATATTGCCACGTACAAAAACTGTTTTCCTGCTTCCCCCCATTCTGCATTTTAATTGACCCGTACAACTCTGTAGCTCATTTTAATATTGTTGTACTAACTTTCTCCAAATTGTGAATAACCAACTGAATTATTAGCATGCCAAATTCTAGAGATCTTTGAAAAATAGCCTCTGTGCTTGTTTTAATAACAGAATGCTTATTAACGTAGAATAACTTTTTTTTTTTGGTCGTTATTTTAAAGAGCGTCTAATTAATCTGACTAGCAGCTTGCTTTGCCTCTTGACATGCTCACTCGCCATCATGCTCACCCTTCTCTTCCAGATCCACTTCCTCATGATACTGTCTTCTAACTGGGCCTACTTAAAGGATGCAAGCAAAATGCAGGCCTACCAAGATATCAAAGCAAAAGAAGAGCAGGAGCTTCAGGATATCCAGTCTCGGTCAAAAGAGCAACTCAATTCTTACACATAAATGTTTGCCACAGTAATTCAGCAGAAGAGTTCTGTAGCTCTGACAAATCAGCAAATAGCTGCTCTGCAGTACAGATGTGTGTCTAGCAAACAAAATTAGAGAGAAGTGTAAAAGCTTCACATTCCAGCTCCTGGAAAAACTTTTTTAGGGAAATCTTCCCATGGGTAATCTTCCATCCTTTCTAACAGAGAATGGAGGGTTTATTCCAGGCATTTTAAAAGGCAACACTTTACAAAAAGTGACCAAATTATTCTTCTTTGAGACTCAGTATTTAATATTTGACTTGTTCTAGAGCATGATGCCCTGCACAGAAGGGTGGCAGGTGCCCCAGCCGAGCAGGCAGCAGATCTGTGCAGACCTCAGGCATGTGCATGGGGTGTGACTGAGCACCTCCCAAAGGAACCCGTGCCCAGCTGGGATTTCTGAGAGGAGCTCCTGTGTGTGTGTGTGTGTGTGTGTGTGTGTGTGTGTGTGTGTGTGTGTGTGTGATGGCACAGCTGCAGCACCTCCCAGGTTGCAGGGGGGACTGTTTGGGAACGCCCCACACCTGGGACATGGGAGCAGCTCCACTCCTGTGCCACGCACTGCCACGGTGAAGCCGTCACGTCCCTGTGCTCACCTGAGGGTCGAGCAGATCTCCCAAGTTCTAATCTTTTTATTAACTATTTAATGGAATGTAGATCCCTGGATCTGGATAATGATCCCCTTCTTTGAAAATAAATGTCAGCTTTGCCTTAATATTTATTTTCTATAAATGTCTTAGCATTTATATAATGGCAGGAGACCATTATCCTACATTTTAAGTAAGTGAAAGTGTTACCTTATTAAAATGACACTGATCTGACTATTCCAAATGAGCGGATGAGAAAGTTTGCAGAGTTTTACACAAACAATAAAATTTGCAGCCATAAAAATAATACAGGATGTCCACCTTTCTCTATCTTGGTGCTTAGCAAATTTATAGTCAGTGCTTATGTGTTTTCCTTTTTACAAATTAATTAGCACACTAAGAAAACGTGGTGTTCAGAAAAAAAAAATACAACAAACAAACTGGTGCCATTTTAAAGTCATTTCCCATAGAAGTCTGCCTTCTAATTAATGTTTTTTTTTCAGAAGCATTCAGTGATATCTTGAGTATTAGTGATGGTATATTTGGTGTTTGTTCTATATGATATATATATATATATATAAATGTTGGGGGGGGAAAAGTAAAAATACATCATTCATTTGAAAAAAATTAAATATTCAAGTCATACCCCTGCTAAGCTGACGTGTGGTTTGGTAGTTTTGGTTGTTTGCTGAATATACATCAAAGGAAGCACAAATTCCTTCAAATCAGTATTAAGAGAAATGGCATTTTTTGAGGGGTATTAACTTCAAATATAATTTCTTTTGTTAAGTATTGAAGTCTAATTTGACAGTTTCAAAAAAAGGGGCAAAGTTGATTGATGTAGAGCAAATATGACAAAATAGCCTAGTGTATGTTCTTACCTGTTGCATGAAGGAGACATTTCTACAGCAACGCAGGTGATGTTCTAGCCCAGTGTTTGCATAAGGGTAATAATGGAGGCAGTGTCTTAAAGCCTAATTCTTTTCTAATTCAGTGTAGCTATTACTGGGAGTTTTTGAAGTTTTGTTTAAGTAGTCTAATATTTTTATGTAAAGAGCATTAAATTTTGCTATGTATAAATTTTTGTAACCTAACAGTGAATCAATATTTTCTATCAGTGCCAAGGGCTTCCTGTAGTTACATCCAAGTGTTAAAATAAATATTTGTAGATAATAGACAACACTTGTGTACGCTTATTTGAACCCAGACCTACAGCTACTCCATGACAGTGCATCTCTAGGCTTTATGTCTCTATCTGAGGTAAAACACGTCCTGTTCCAGAGCTCCCTGCCCTCCTGCATGGGGCAGGGCTGCCCTGCAGGTGCAGCTGCAGCAGCAGCTGTGTGCAGCATGCAGTAGTGGTAGTTGTTCCAGGCCAGCATAATGCAACAAGCACTTACCCCTTCCCAACACCCAACAGGAGCAGTCACTCAGAAACTCTGTAATGGCCAGAGTGGCTGCAACAGCAAATTAAGAGCAGCATGCAAAATTAAGAGTAACCACCACATCACATTTTAGCTTCATTTCAAAAAGCAAAGTTTGCATCTGTCATGGTTTTGGTACGTTGCGTTTAAACATCCAGTGAATTCAAGACAGAACTTTGTTTTTTGCCCCTAAATTCTGTCAAACTTGGCTTCATGTTCTTGTAGTTAGGTCAAGATGAGCAGCCTCAAATGCAGTGCAAGTTGTAATATATGCTGCCACCCAAAATTACTTCATTGATAAAAAACTACTGTATTTTATACTGTAAATAAAGTTTAATGATCTTGCCTATCATCTACCTACAAAATACAAAGCTTAAATAAAGATGAGTTAAATAGCATTTTTATTTTAATCTCTCCATTCTGGGCTGGTTAATACCAACGAGGTGATATATGAGAGGGGTTTTGAAAATGGCTCCTGCCCCTGCCACACAGCAGAAGGGACACCTTAGTTTGGGTCTGTCACGCTCAGTGCTCTGAACCTGTGTGAGCCACAGGTGATGATGGGGGGATTTTTTTGTTCCTTTTACCCACACTTTGAACCATTTGGAGAAGGGGTTTGGGGGGGGCGGGGTTTGGCAAAGTTGACAAAGTTTAGAGGAATTCAGTGCCAACAGAAATCTACCCAAACATATTGATCAGTTTCTGTTCCCTGCTTTGTTCTCTCACCCCACCCAAGGGCTTCCTCCTAGATTAGTAACACATCAGGACTCCCTGTTTGAAGTCAATGACTGAAGTGATGAAACAGATCAAAATCAGCTTTATTAATTCATAATTACACAGCCTACAGTGTTGGTGCCAAACACTTCTTACAGGCACAAAGCTGTTTTTAAAATATCTTTCTCATAATAATAATTTAAAAAATTTAAAAATCAGTAGCTATTGTTCACCAGAAGCTTTCATCCGCGTCTCCATGAGAAATGTCTGCAACACTGTATTGATTATAGGAGGGAAAAAAAGAAAGTGGTATGAGTCCAATGTAATTTATCTTAAATCTTAATACTCATTTTAAAACAGGAGTTAAGAGACTGCCTTTGCTGCAATTCTCTTGCTGTTACAGTGAACTGCTGGCAATAAAACCAGCCCTAAAGGAGGAGAATTTGGGCCTTCTTTAGCTGAAAGCCATCACCTATATCTCAAAAAGCAGAACTATCTTCTGTAGTGCTCAGCCACTGAAAACAACACAATTGGTGCCAATTCGGGAGCAGCAGGGTAGGGTCTCTTATGTTTAACAACACAGTGAATCACAACTGTGGTTAAGGTGAGCCTTTATGGTTTTTTTTTTTCTAACTGCTCCACATTTTTTGCTTATTTTCAATTCTACATCTTTGAATAAACTGAAAGATGTGGAGGAGGATTGTTTGGTTTTTCTCTTGCAAGCAACTGAAACACATATCTGTATTTTTCAATGCCTAGAGAGAACCAGAGGAAATGACTGGGTTGTTGTAACGCAGTGCAGGCAGACAAAATCTCTGAATGTGAAAGTGAATCTCTGAAAGTGTCTTGAAAGTCCACAATGCTACTGAAAAATCAAAGCTAGGAACAGACTGGGGGCAAGGTGCAGTACAGACAAACCTTCACCCAGGGTGTTATCACCCAAGAACAATCCCTCAAATTCCAGCTGTCTGGGAAGGAAGTTGGATGCTTTTCAGATAAAAAGTTGTGAGTGCCACAACTACTGGAACAGGTCATTGAGTGACTGAGCTCTCAGATGGGAGTTCCATACAGTGCTTAATATGCATGTGCAAAAATTGGAAAGATCCTCAATTTTTCTGATACAATTGCTTTTGATTAATAATTTACTTTGGTTTCTGAGGCAGCAGATGTCTCTTAACGTAATTAATACTAAAAAGATTATTAAATACTAAAACTATATATTAATTTAGAATTATTAATTATTTGTTAATATGGAGTACTAGAAGTGATTAATACATGAGCCTTACCTGTCATCATTTTCAGTAGATAGAAGCCCTTCTGAGGGTGACACTTCTCTTATTTCTTCTTTTTTTGAATCCTGGTAACCAAGAGGAAAATACACCTTCTCTAACCAGTTCTAAAGTCGAAGTGACCTAATAATAGTATCTGGATTTTTAAGGCTCATAACCGAAAATAATTTTCTGAAGGACCAACCCTATTTCTACAAATGCTACACTGGATCTAGAACAGTAACACTCTGGAAATTTAGACTGGGATCACGTCTGAACAAAAGCATCCTCCATTCCTTCACTGAAGTAACGTCCACCCATACCTCTTTTTAAAAGTCCAATTTTCCATTTTGCCAGAATAAATTCTGTTGTGTTAGAGGAACACAACCTGACGTACGTAAGGTTCAAATTGTATTTAAATATAATTTAAGCTAAAAATTGAGGACTGTCAATTTAAATACTGTCCTAGCACCTTAAAAAACAAACTTAACAAACCCCCCACCCAGAGGACACCAGCAACCCTTACAGAACAAGGTTTTCAGTGTTTTTTCTTTTGGATCACACTTTTCCAATACAAATCCAAACACTGTACTCTGCAGGTTGTTTCATAAAGTTTATAAAAATGAAGAAAAAAATGTGAATATTGTTCTCATTCTAAGCATGCCCAGCAAGACACAAATTTGGACAATAATATTTTTGGGATTGTGTTTTGAGAATAATCACCTTGTTTGCCAGTTCCTGCTCTCTGCTCTGCTGAATTATTCTCATGTATTTTTCTAATGGATTGGAAGGAGGATCCTTTACATTATTTTCAGCAGCAGTGTTACTGTGCTCAGATTTTACTCCCTCTTTATCTTCTATTTCTTCATCTGTTTTCATCGAGTCTTGGATATACTTTGAGACACAAAACCAAAAATAAATACTGATTAAAAAAATACATTTATACCTTACCACCTGCAATACATGCAGAATTTTATGTTAAAGTCAGTAAAACACACCAGTCTAAACAGCATTAAACAGGAACTAAAAATCCGGAACAATAAACATGAAGTGTTTAAGCTCAAAGGGATTTAAGCAAACTCAAGGTCTCCTTATACCCTCTGCTTCCCAGAGTACCCTGGACACCCTGACAGAGGCTAATGAACAGATGGACATCAACATGTTCTGGTGGTGTCCCACCTGCAGGGGCCACACCACAGAGACAGCAAATGTTCAGCTTGTTCTAACAGCATGGTGACAGTGGCCATAAAACTGTAGCTTCCAGTTACATGAAGCAGGGAAGGAAAGGCATCTGTTTCCAGTGAAAAAGTCACTTGGCATAAGGAGACATTCTAGTGAGACTCTGGTTAATCACAAAAGTACATAAAATAACTTAGCCTCTACTACTTTCACTTCATGGAATAAAAATCTACTTTTAACCAAGTAACACAAATAACAGTCCTAAAATGCAAGGCACTACAAAGCTGCATTACTGTCAGAAATTAAATTACCTCCTCTTTGTTAAGCTTTTCCACTTCTTTTTGCTCGCTTTCCAAAGCTTCCTGTTGTTCTTTCTCTCTCCTTTCTTCTCTTGCTTTTCTTTCTTCTTCTAAGTTTGTCTCAACTTCTTTGTTCTGTTCTTCAATCTGCCTTTGATCCAGCACCGCTGTGAAAAATTATTTCAACATTTGTAATTTGATTTATGTAGTTCAGTAATCACTACAAGAGCACTCAAATAAGTACCAGGTTCCTGTATAACGTTAACAGTAAATGAAAAACACCTGGATATATTCTTTGTACACACACTGAACTTATTCTTGGGTATGGGGTAATGTGTTTTCCCCACCTCTAAACCTTTTTCAGTCTGATAAATGACTCGCCAAGAATTAAGGAGTAGAGCCAAAGTACAGACCAGAGATTTGACAGATCTGTGCACTTCTCATTCCTTCCATGGGCATTCTCATTAAACCTTTATTATCCCAAAGTCCATGTTACTATATTCTTTCCCCCTCTGCAATGTGGTTGGATACAATTCTTAATATTTATAAAAGCATTTAAAACCCCTTGGAAAATGATTACAGGACACACTGCTGATGTGACCAGTGTATTTAAAAAGCTGTCTGCAAAGAGCAACATTAGATAGCAATGAGATGGGCAAACTAAGGACTGGGAATCATGAGAAGCTAGAAAGCTCTTCTCTAAATAAAAAGAACCATGTTTCCATCTAGAACAATTAGAAAAGCAGTATATGCTGACTATATATGATGAGATACTGTTCTCATCTAGCCAAAGAATTAAAACTGCATTGTGATAATACAGTTCACCAACAGAGTCAAGAATAAATTTTTAAAAAATCCAGACAAGCAGTACATAAAATACTTCAAGACATTTAATGTCTCCTTCCTATCAAGAGCAGAATTATATTTAATAATTATCCTAAAGAAAAAAATAATCATCTCACAAGAGGCTGGATGGGGGGTGGGATGGGTGGCAAGAATGTTTATATTAAAAGCAAATTTAACTAAAACCAGGATGAAAAAAGTCATCCTCATACAGAAAAGCAAAGGAAAACGCTCCTTTCTCTTTATTACAGAAATAGCACTTTCTGGAAAATTTTTCAACCACACCAGCCTCCATACTTACAGAATCTTAAATATTTGACTTTCTGTGTTTCACATTTGACATTTAAAAGGGTACTTTCTTTTGTGTCTGAGCTGAGAACTCACTCAAGTCCTGCAGTGAAGTGGCTGTTGCTGGCACAGGGGCTGTGACACAGTTTCCATCGACAATGTCCCCAAGTGGATGCAAGACATCACTTTCACACTCCTCTGGAATGTCCCTCTGATCTGGAGAAAAAATTGGAACAATGGCTTCATTATTTTGTAATTGCAAAAGTGGAGCACAGCAATGGACACAGAGTGTGGGAATGGCTAAATTAGAACACAAAAATATCAGCACTAATTGAGCATTTTCCCTTCAACTTGATCATCTCCCTGAGAATTAAGAATTATCATAGACTGTACTTGCTTCCTTAATAACAGAATTGTTAGTTTTGAAATTAGCTATTGGAACACATCTGTTTATAAAGCCAAAACTGAAGAAATATACAACAGAAACCCAAGATGTTTTCGTTTCTTTACGTAATCCAAGATACAAGTCACAGAAAAATTGTATGTCCAAGTTCAGCTCATCATTTTTATGCATACAAAAATAATTAACTATTTGGTCACACACTCTTTAGTGGGGTCCTTGTCTTCTTCAGTGCACAGGATGGGCACTGCTAACTCAGATATTCTACATTATACTGTCTTCTCCCTGTGCACGGCTGGCTCTGAATTCACAAAAACACAATTACTGTCCTTCCTCTTTGATCATTGCTATGATAGTCAACTGCTTTTAAATTACTTACTTGCAAAGTATGCAGACTGCTATTATCTCGTTTGATGGGAGATAGAAAAAAAGAGATAAAACAAGATGTGGCCATTACCTCTAGATAGCCAGCCTGAAACACACAGGACTATTCTCCCAAGCCCCTTGTGTACATAGCACAGATATCCTACATATCACTTTAGCTTTAGAAAATATCAATTATTCATTCTTCATATATTATCAATGTATCAAGTATTTTTCTTTCTCACCTCATAACACAACTGAAATACTTCACATGAAAAAAAACAAGTCAACCAAACATATCAGCCTCTCTCTCTCTCTGAATGGTTGGAATTTCTTTAAATTAAAACTCTCTTAAAGGAACTATAGATGAAAGCATAAGAGAAAATTTCTGTCAAGCTGTCATTCTAACTAAGTTAGGAAAATGTTTTCAGTTTCAGCAAGAAGAATTCCTACCAGCTTCACCTAGGAAAATAAATTCTATACATGGGGTGCTTTGTAAGACCAAAGTAATGGGCTATCACACTCAAAAGAAAATCTATTCTGTTTTGTTGTTTTCTCTCTAAATTATAAAGCTATCAACAACATTATTTCCATATGAGGCAGCAATAAGCATCAGCTGTATTTAAATAATAAAAAAATTCCTTTCATAAATTTGTCCTGGTTAAATATTACTTCTAACTTCAAAACGACTGCTAACAACATTAAAAAAACCCAAAGAAACCTAAACCAAAACAATTAATAGTAAAAAATGTATTAAATGCTCTGCAAAGGAGAAAAAAGGTAACTACACTTTCAATCTTTTTTAAGGGTGGATGGCAAGAGATGCATTATTCCCTTAAGGTGAGCACATCACCTAAAAGCAGTTGCTGCCAAGATAATCTGCTGATCTTTTCTTTCTAGAACTCACTCAAAGTAGGACTAAAAGACTTCCATATTTTCTGGTATCTCCTTTAAGTCATTGTTTTTTTTACTGTTATCAACTTCATCCTTCACTATATCTTTTTCTGTATTTACTTCTTAGATTTTACTTTCTTACTCACCTTTCCCTGCAATGTCTCCTGAGCTACCTCCTCCCCTTTTTAGCCAGTCTGATTTTCTCCTGCATACTGAGATCGTCTTTTGATGCAGGCTCACCCAAACAAAGTACTGTTGATTGAGAAATCATCAGCATATGTGAACTCTTACAATTATGGACCACCACACGTCACCAAATGATTCATTAGTACCTAACTTGGGCACAGCATCTACTCAGCCCTAATTGCCAAGAAAATGCCAGTCTGTTGTCATATGTAATAAAATAAAAGTGAAATATGTAATGTATTCCCAAGAGTCTCCCATACAAAATTAAACAAATAAATATAAGTCTAATTAAAATGTGAGATGAGTAGAAGCCAATAGTGGCTACAGGCTCGGTTCACATTCAAATAATGCATTTAAAGCTTATAAAAAGGAAATAAATGAGATAAATAAAACCAAGTGAGTAATGAGTAAAGCTTCACAGGGAAATGCACAGATGAGGCGTTATCTTCTGCTAGTTATCACTATCAGCACATCTGCTATTTAAACAAACATCTTTTTTGGTTGCTTGCTTTTGAAATACTGAAAGCCATATTCTCACAGGGTCAGAAGAGTAAGCAAGAGCTCCACTCCATCTTCCATATGACCTAACCACAGCCAAAAGTATAAGCCAGTCTGGGACCCAGGAAAAACTCACACCAGTTACAATCACTATATCCCTAACTCTCCCAGACAACAATCACAATCTCTTCACCAGCTATGAGTTTAAGTTACACCAGACAAGGCCACATGTCTGCCAAGCCTCAGGACTTTACAGACATCATGATAGCTGAAAACAGGAAAGGTTAGCTGGCTGTTCACATCCTTCTCATTGACAAATTCACTTTAAACCCACAGTTTCATGGTAGATAAGACTGCTCAGGTTCAACATCAGGATGAATGATTTTTCAGCATTTTTCAAATGTTGAAAAACTAAGTAAGGCCAGTAACTGTGCTTCTATTTCTCACTCCATATACAAATGGCTATAAAGAACATCAAGTTTGATTACCCTCCTCTTCCTACACTACTTTAGTTACGTCAGAGATTTTTGAAAACTAACCCTGCAGCATATGGAGAGAAGGAAACATTTTACAGCATGCAACCAACAGAGAGCAGAAATGCAAATAAATAAAATGCTGACCTCAGAGGAAAAAAAGTTAGGATAAAATTCAGGTCTCAGTAACTGAACCACGCCTTCCAAAACTACTCAGAGATGCTGATTAATGACAGCATAATTGCAAGAGTTCTTCCCACACTTACACACACCCTATAGCAACTTCTAATTCATGCTACTATTTAAGTTACTGAAGGAAAAACCAGGAGTGCATGCAACAGCTACAGAAACTTATCTTTAGACTTATAACCTGGTTCTAATTTATGCAGCAAATATAATAAAGCTTCAAAATATAATAAAGCTTCAATATAGTTCACATACTAGTACACTTTTTTGTTTAAAGAAAAATTCTACACTATTTTAAAACATTCCAAAGCAACTGTCAGACCTATAGCATTAATCAGAACAAGGTTATGCAAGATTTCTGAACAAATTTATGTTACAAATTTCAGAACCAGCTCAATTTAATGTCTGTTTATTACTACATCCACTTATCTAAAAGATGCAAGAATGAAGACAATCAATCCGTCAGCACCTGACATATTTGTCTTCCCTAATTCCAAAATCAGTCAGAAATTTCTCTCTCCAACTACAGTCTTAAAATTATGAAGACAACTGTCCTATAACTGCTAAGCCCTAAGGTGTTAAACAAACTGTCTAAAATGCACTAAAACTTACCTTCTAGAGTATAAATGTGTTCTTCAAGAT
The DNA here is from genome assembly GCF_029207755.1 of Chamaea fasciata. Lineage (NCBI taxonomy): Eukaryota > Metazoa > Chordata > Aves > Passeriformes > Sylviidae > Chamaea > Chamaea fasciata. Next base: position 98,139,189 of record NW_027094087.1, on the reverse strand, counting down.
CCTCATACCTTAGTTTCTCTGGTTTCTGGCTATCACTGAAATCTTGTTTACCTGTTTGTTGACTCTGAAGTCTGAAAAAAATAAAGAAGAAGTTCTTTATAATATAAATAAGTTAATAAATATAAATGCTGAACTTTTAAGCAAATAGCCATCTGAAATTCACTCACAAGCTAAGCAACAGACTAAACCAAACCTAAAATCCATGAAACTTTCTGACTCAAATTTTTGGTATTTAAATCCAGTTCTCCAACTTCTACCAGAAGTCCACTCCATTCCCCTTCAGCCTTTCCCTAAGGTCTTTATGTGACATAAAATTATTACATTAAAACAAAATAAAAGAAGCAACAAAAAAAACCATAAAAAAGGAGAAATACAATTACTTCTGACAGTCAACTGAAATAAAGAAATTTGCCTTTATAAGCTTTGTGTTACAGTTTAATTCCCATTTTGATGTCATCTTAACAGATGTGTTTGAAATGTATTAGGATTAGATGTCTGGCAAAACAGAGATGCAGGGGTGAAAATCTGGGTTCTATCAAAATGGGGTTAGTGCCCTCATTCTAAATCCCCGTTTATCTCACCAGAAAGATAATGTGAAAGAACAATGTCTCCCACGTGACCCAGCTACTAAACTCCGACCAGTACCAGAATAGCAAAAGGAGTGCAGGTCACTAATGAAATTCAGCATCACCACTTCATAAAGGAGCTTATTTCACACCAGCTGGTGCTCTTCATCACAGCCTGTTTGTGCTTACAATTTCTAAGGAATAGAGGTCTTCCTTAGGGCAAAAGTGGAGAAAAAACAATACTAACCATATCCCCAGCAAAGAGATTTGTTCATAAACAAAAAGTGAATCTAGGCACAGAAAAATAAATCTGCATTGCCAGAAGGACAGTTCAGTGATGTCAGTGGGGGAAAATACCCTGTAAATTAAACAGGACAGAGTAAATGAAATTTCAAGTTTTTGGAAATCTATTTCATATTTTGAGTCTTTCCTTCACAGAAATGGTTAAGTGCTAAATAATTGTTAAGGGTGCAAAGTTCAAGGACACACATGTCACTTTCTTCAATACTGTGTTCCTGGAGCACTGCTAGAAAGACAGAGAACCCACTGCTTCAGTAACAACTCTCAATTGGCTTCTTCAGGCCTAAACAAACAAATAAGCAAAAAATCAGGTAATAATCTGCCTTATCACTCTAGTCTTCCTGTCTGTGTTTACTGGCTTCCTTCATACCACTCATCTCTTGGAACATAAATAAACAAAGAGCTCCTGTAGTCACAGACACAATTGTTCTTCCCCACTGACTGAGGCCTGACTTCTAATGGCTTGTCATGGATGTTACAGCATCATATTTGCTTTTCTTTCCTTTTAAAAGAAGTTCCCATTGCCACTGAAAATCTACAGGTCATAAACTAATCCCACAATACACATCAGTGATGTGGCATTTGCCTAATAATGAGAGTAAATAACTGGAAAAGCCCACACATGCATTTCTCAAATATTTCATGTAACAGAAAACAGTCCAAGGCACATGAAGTTAGAAAATACACAACAAAAGAATGTTTTTCTTTTAAGAAAGTCTTGGGAAAACAGCAAGTTCAAGACAATTATTGGAACCTTATACCCTTGCTTTGTCATAAGAAACTCAAGAAAGCAACAACAAACTATAGCTGCCTTCCCAGACCCAGGTCTGTCCTCTGCAACACAACTTGCTCATACTCATCACTCTTCAAGCAGGATGGAGTCTACAAAACCCCTCAAAGAAGTATAGTCCCTCACAGGATTAGAGCATTCTCCCCTATCACCTTAACATGCAGGTTTAACATTCAAGCTTCACTTTTTACAGTCTGTCAGAGAAGAACAAGAAATCTGAGACATACCACAGAAAATGTGAATGGGTAGGGCAAGGAGACAGAGCCTCAAGGGATTACTTAAAGGAACATGACCTCACAGTCCTTAAATATCCCAACAGCTCATTTTGAAGACAGAAAACACAAGGGCTCTCCCTGAATTCTAACCAGACAAGAGACGCTCTCTGCATTAAATGTATGTTGAGGCCTTGATAACAACAAATTAAGAAAGGCCTACAAATGCCTGCTAGAGCTGCCTCAGTCCAAGCTATCTTTCTTCAGCCATCAAATCAGGAATGATGGCTAGCAGGTTAAGGACAATTCAGTTGTCTCTTCTTAGGAAAAAAATATTAAAAGTTAAATCCTAGAGCTGCTTCTGAAGACACATATTCAGGATTCTTAGTTTTGGAGAGTGGAGGCAACACTGGCCATGAAGAACAAAACAACTCCAGACATGGAAATAGGAGATACAGAGATGAAAGAGAAGTCATTTTAATGCAGCCTGATTTTGTCAAGTTTTTCATTTACCTTAAAAAGATCTTAAAAAAAAAAAATAGAAGAGCTGTGCTACCCATCCCATTCCCACATGCAAAGGAGACTGGAAAATCCTACTCTGAAAACAGGCACACGAACAAGCTCTTCAGAGAGAAAAAATAAGTAATAAATTTAGCATTACAGCTTGTTAATGAATGAAATGAGACTGTACAATTGCCTTGATTTAAATTCTCAAACAGGAAGCAGAAATTCAAATGCTTCAATTAGCAAAAGCTCATCAGTCAGGTCACAGATGTGAAAAATAGAGACACAATAAAGAGACATGGCTTTGCTCAGAGCAAACCAAAGTGTTTGGATTTTTTAATAACTAGGTCTCACTTGATATTTAAAATGGAAATCCTTATTCATCTTTAGAAAAGTTTTCACTTATAAAATCAATGGCTTGCTTGATTTGTAAAAGCAGCTATCATCTTGAGCAATTAGAAAAATGTTTCTTTAAAAAGCAGGTTAAAAATGTTGCTTTGCAAACAATGTTACCTGATTTTCTGGCCATGACTGGATGGTGAGGAAGAAACAGACTCAGAAGATGAATGCAAATATGGCTTTGAAATAGGAGAAAGAACCTGGTCAACACTCCGCTGTGAAGAGGTAAGGGATGAGCTCTTGATGTCTGCAGAATAAAAATCCCACAATTTTTATTAGTTATCTGTCCCACTATTTCTCACCTGAAGCTGGTTGTATAACACATGTATTATTGGTTCAATGTGCATGGACTTAGGAAGAAAAACAGTCAAATGCATGAGCTAATTTAAAGGAAAAGAAAAAACTGCATAATCTTTCCACTTGCAGATTATGCAGTAAAACAGCTGTTGGATCTGCCAACTGTAAGTGTTTTTGAGGAGGACACACTTCTTCATTTCATTCTCCAGAGACAGGTGCTGACAACTGAGCTGCACTTAACCTCACTTAAAAGACAAATAAATCTCAGACTCACATGCATGTTTTCTACCTCTTTAGATTTACCCTGAGTTGTTCAGACTGGTAATTTCAACAGGACCAATAAGCTTCACAGAAGCCTCCAGAATGACTTAAGAGTTTTTTAGCAAAACCACACGTGGTACTTCAGCCACCTCTAGCAGAAAAGAATAATATATGTACACCAGTATAAAAGCACTCCTCAGAAGACTCATGAGAGAGAAGAGACATCTCAGTGGGGAAGCAATCTAAGTGGGAGCTGACAAATCCCACTGACAGCACAGTTAGCACTAAAGCCAACCTTAATATCCTATCACCCAGCTGCAGCCTGGTCTCCTACACTCCACACCACTCCATTCCTGTAACTCCTGAGTCAGGTAATGTACCCCTTTGTTATTCAATTCTTACCCCTCTCCAGAACCACTCAGTTTTGTGCATTAAGCAAAGAACAGGGCCAGTGTAAAAAAAGAGATCTGCCATCCTGTAACTAGCTTCTGAAAAGTACACAGACAGGAAGGATTGTTCAGGTTATGCACACAACTACAGTTTTAACATTTCTTAATTTGTCAGCAAACCCCTAGCATTATAAAAGATTTTGTCTGTGTGCAGTGCTAAACAAATAGTCTGTGGGTACTTCATACAGAAGCTGACAGGGGGAACTTATAACATGAAAGATTGCTTTGTTCAAGTTCAAGTCTCAAAGATATTTTTAGCAACAGAGTATGATACTCTACATGCAGAAGCACAGGGACAGCCACAATCAATCAGTGTTTGTAACCTGTTTCTAACAGTGCCCATTACCAAACAAAACTAAACTAAAACTGAAAAAGGAGAATGCTTGTACCTTTCTTCAGGCAACACCCACCCCAGCCTTTCTCTAATCAATACTTTCTTGGATCCTCCTGACAGAAGTTTTGCATCTATACTTGTTCCCACAGAAGAATAAATTACACAACTTATTCATGGTAAGAAAAAGCATTTAATTTTATTTCCTTTCAAAGTCACAGGATTCTGGTGTCTGTGAAACAGTAATCAACTGATCTCTTTTTACCTTTTCACATCACTCATTGTTTTCCAGATTTCCCACAGCACATCTCAGCCATTTTTCTTCCAAACTAAGCTGCCCTTATATTTAACCTTCTTTCATGGAGAAGCTGATAATTATCCTATTTTTTTGTTACTGTCTCTTTTTTTCATCCTATTAAATCCAGTTGAAGCCAGGGTGAAAAAAATTGCATCACTCTAGAAGTACATGTAGTGCAGATTTGAAACAAGATTTTTTTAAAAAAATTGTTTCTATTTTGCTTGTTTTTCTGAGTACTGTACTTAAAAAAAAAAAGACTAAACAATTATTAGCAACTCTGACATTAATAGCAAATTAAAATTTTTCAAACCCCAAATCCTTCCTCCTTACAATTGCTTCGGAGTATTTTATAAAGATGTCACAGCAAAAAGAACAAGTCAAAGGAAATCTGAACTTTTCAGACTGGAAAGCTCAGCTTAGGAGAAGCCAAAGACATCTTCTGCCACACATTTTAACTACAACAGTTAAATGAAAGTTTAGAAATGTAGGAGAGTTAAGAAACTACAATTAATGTTGCAAAGCAGTTATACTTAATAGCAAGTTTTGAATGAAACTCTGTATATCATAAAGTTACACATGTAGCCATTTGTATGGTATAGTCTTCTCTTGAAAGCTCCCCCAGGGCACATTTAACTTCCCTCAATATACTTCTCCAGTATTTGTTTGCAGGAAGATGCAATACTCCAAGCAGCTGGTATATTCCTTTCTCCTGCAAAACCACATCTCCTGATTTCTCCTGCATCTTAGTAAATAACTAGTGAACGACTACCACTGCTAAATCTTTCTGTTCCCAGAGCACAAGAGGAAGAGTAAGTAAAACCCATTACTGCACCCCATTAACAATTGTGACTTACCATCTGGAATTTTCTTACTACTGAGGTCTCTCTTTGGTTTGGGAGTAGAAGAAAGGCACCTTGAAGAAGATGCTCCTCTGTGTGGTGGTGTAAAGGGAGTTTGGAAGATATCAACCTGCCCAGTCCTTTTGATGTGTTCTTCACCTCTTGGACTGCTCTGAGGTGAATGTGGGGAGCTGGGATTATCCTCTAGCAGTTCCTGCTGGGTATTTAAAGGGTATCTACTAAGAGGACACTGCAGAATTAAAGGAGGCTGCATCTTCCTTGGTGTTCTGCTTGCAGCTGCATTCTGCCTGACCCTGTGCTGGTAACTCCTGTAGGCTTCTTCCAAGTACTCGGCCTCTTTTTCCAGTTCTCTCACCCTGGCCCGGGCCTGCACGATGCAGTCCAGGTCAGAGTCCGGGGAAGCGTTGCGCGGCAGCTGGTGACAGGCGGGCCCTGGTGCAGCGCTGGCCGTGCCCACGTCGGGCAGCAGCGGGTGCCTGGGGAAGGCGCCGTCCACGTAAACGTCGGGGGGCACCACCCTGTCCCCCAAGAAGTCGAGGACGGAGCGATCAACGAGCGACGGCTTCGGGTTCCGGTACACCTCGTTCTCCAGGGCTGAACGGGAGCAAGAGAAGGTGAGTGACACTAAAGACAGATAGAGGGAGACCCACAGCAAAGCAAAAATAGCAAACCATGGCATTTCAATTCCAATTTGATCAAATTATTCTACTGTGGAATTGGATACATTTTGAGAATTTAATGGCTTAATTGAAATTTTGATTTAAATGTGTTTTTAAGGCAGCTCCAAAGCTACAAATTACCACTGCTGTTTTTTAAATATATAATTCTTCCACATAAAACTACTGTTAAGTATGTACTCTACAACCCTATTTCTTAAATAAGGTTTAAGTAAATAAACAAACATTAAAACATGACCATTTTGGACACATTACAGCTAATCACGTTGCTAAAGTCTAAGGAACACAGGGCATGCCACAAGTCTTAACAGTTTCTCTTTATTTAAATAAAAAATAATTTTGGAGAAAAACAACACAGCACATAGAAAATGTTGGTTTTGTTTTTGTTTTTTTGTTTTTACATTAAAAGTACTCTAAATTTTTTTTTTTTACATTAAATGTACTCTAAAATTGTCAGTTAAACTAAATGTTTTGGAGTTGTCTGCTTCCTTGTACTTGCATGCTTCAACAAGCCCAAAAGACCAATCAATAGGGCTGTATCTTTCTCAGCAAATTTACAGTCTTGTTTTTATTCTACATAAATGGTTCTTCAATGACTTCATTAACTCTGATGTAAAATAAAAGTTCCTACAGTACTTTCAGTCATTTAATTAAAATATTTATTTGCTATTTTGATACTAACAAATTTCCAATTCCAAATGGTCCCGATACGTGTACCATGGTTGCATATATACGCATATACAGTTGCATATACATGCTATCTGTAATGTATAATCATTGCAGAATTCAATTCCATATTTTTACATTAAATATACTTACCAAACCCTTTATTTATAATACTTGATATTAGCAATTTGACAGGCATCTTTAGAAGTACATTTCTTCAGCAGAATAAATTGCTTTGTGTAAGTGCTCCTGTTTCTAATGCCCATATGAGATAAGTTAAGCATAACTTAGGCTAAAGTTATTAGACTTGACTAAATCTGTTGAGGAGTCAGATTTAAATTTTTGAGGTACAAAATCCAATTCACATTGATTATTATGAATATTCAAGGATCAAAATGCATGAAAACACAAGTTGCCTGCTGGAAAATGCCATTTATGTTATCAGAAAACATCAATGTCCTTTTAACGAGGAAAAACAGACAATAAAAACATGCAAATGCTCAGGGAGGAGTATTTTCCCTTCCTCCTGTATGTTTGTTTTCTGAAAGGAGGTTGTAATGAGTCTGCTTTTTAAACTCGGCTTTAAATACATTTTGATTTTAAACTTTAATCTACTCCCTGGTGATGTGTTAGTTCTGCATAACCACAGTTTTTATAAGCTTCTGGAACTTCTTATGCTTTTCCTTCATAAAGAACTGCTCTGGCATAAGATACAAACCTGCCTGTGTTTGTTTCACTTGCAGTTTCAGTTCTTCAACCTGCACATTTAACTTCCTGACAGTAGCTTCAGAGTCTAAGAGTTGGGTCTTTAACTGGGCACAACGCTCAATCTATAGGAAATCAAGAGAAAAACAAAAACCAGCATAATTCAGATAACAAGAATAATCTCAACTGGCCGAATACCTGCTTTCTAAATGTTTTTCAGGTCCAGTCAGACCATATACACATACCATCCTACTGAAAGTCAGCACTGACAATTTGGTGACTCAGTAAGACTTACTTGGCTATGTTGGGTTGATTTTTTTTTTTTTGGTAGTTTTTTGGTGTGGTGATGTTTTGTTTTCTTTAGAGTAGTTTACATAAAAATAAGCACAGTACAAACAATTCTTGTAACTGCACACCAAACGGCCTGCACAGGCAGATGGGTAATTGTGAAAGAGACGACAGGAAGAAAAGAAGATTAAAATCATTCAGAAATAATAATTTACCTCACTTTGTAGCTGTTTTTCCAACATCTGCTTATGACTTTCAAATTCATCCAGCACCAGCTTCTTAGAATGCTCCACTCTCCTCAGCTCCACTTGGCAGGCCAGGTACTCTGCTGAGGGCTGTGACAGCTCTACCCCAAAAGGAAAACACTGGACACTCAGAAAAAGAATAACAAGTGTGTACTTTTCTACAGGATCACCTGTGAACATGTAAAGCTGATTTGATTTTAGGAACATAACAAGTCTTTGTCTGAATAAAGTACTCGGGGACATTTCTCTTCTTCCTTTTACAAAGGACCAAAATCTTTGTTGGTGTAGTCCCTTAAGAACTAGACCCAGACTGTCCCACATTGGAAGAAAAATACATATCCTTATCTTACATAACTGCACACACATCTCTACTCTCCTATAATCTGAAATACACATTAAAAATACTTTGTATTTATTACTAGAGTTAGGCAAGCACTTAAATAATAACGTGATGTTCTTTTACCATTATTAACCACACTAATGCTATGGTTAGAAATATTGCACTGCTTTTTTCAGAGGATGAAAGGGATATCCTTAATTCAGGATTTCTCCCATACAGACATATAAAAAAAAAATAAACATATGTCAAGGAGTGCTCAATTATATGCAAACACTAGCTTGGGCTTCATGCAAATTACTAGTAAGCATAATACACAGAAAGCATTTTAATGAAAATTTGCTTCTGAATAAATACTTGTAGAGAAACACAAATAAGAAAATAACTAAATGGTTCACACTGACTGTCTCGAAGATGCTGGTTCTCACTCCGAGTCTCATCCAACTGTTGCCTAAGCAGTTTATTCTGCACTTGGAGCTCCAATTTTTCCTCCTTTAGCAAAGGATAGTCTGACACCTCTTTCAGTTTTTCTGTCAGCAACTGATTCTGTTTATTTACCAACAGAACCTGGGCCTTCACTGACTCCAAATCCAGCTGCAGATAAAGAACAGTTTAGAAGCTTATGAACTGCTGTGCTACTTAACAATTATTTTTATTTCACATTTTCTTTTTTATTTGTAACATACCTCAATTGCACCAATTAGAATACAGGCTTCTTTAAATTGATATTTACAATTACCTCAAGCTCTTTGGTGCGTGATACAGCTTGCTTGAGTTCCTCCTTTTTTGAATTAACAGCAATGGCTTCTTCTTGTAAAAGCATAGCTTGCTCTGCAGGGAGGATTACAAATGCTGAATTAAACTTAGTAGAGTATTACAGTAAAAATATGTATCAGCAGAAAACAGTTTTAAGCTGCTAAGCCCAAAATTCAATTTAATTTAAGACATAAAAATGACTGAATGTCATACACACACCTTCAAAATTAAGTAAATTGTGCTGTATATACAAATGTATACATATGCATATACACATTACTTAGAATTAAATAAATCAAATTCATATGCCTGTGCTATATCATTTCTTGCACGTCCCTAACTTAAAAGTCAAACACTGTTATCTGTCCCAGCTCTCTTCTACAAGCCCCAATTAAACATCCTGTGCACAGTAAATGCAGAAGCTGGCAACTGTGCCAGGGTACAGTACCAGAGTTCAGTTAAAGCTTGAATGAGCCAGTAGGACTTCCGAAGGAAATGGGACACTGAAAAACCAGGAATGCTTTAGAGCCTCTGTGCAAAGCAGCAGTTTATGATTCCCACTGCATTCTCAACAGCAAAGACCTGCTGAACTGTCACTGTTGCTGAACTGTCTCTGTTCTGATGGCTCTTCTACCCCTTGTACCACTGAACACCAGGACTATTCAGTAACAGTAGTGGTTTGGCATATGACAGTAAAAGCTCTAGAGATAAACAGGTACTTTATCAATCTCAGACAGATGGTTACCTTTATTTTTTTTCTCATCTTCAGTAACTTTATTGGTTCTGGCTATGTATTCTTCTTTTAATTCAAGCTGATATCTAGAAACAAAAAGAATCATATATTCCCAAAGGATGTGTGTGCTCACATGCACGGGCATTTGTGTTAACTCCATCCTTTCCCAAACTAAACTATAATCACACAACTACTTATTGACAAAATTTACTCTCACAGACCCACCAAAATGGCTGGAAAGGGCCCTGCCAATCATCTCATTCAACCACCTCCTCAAAAAGCCAGACTACTGCCACCTGTACAGCAAAGCAGATGTGGCTCTTCCAAGCCAAGTCTTGAAAACCTCAAAGGACATATATTCACCATCTCCCAGCATGATCTGTACCAATACTGCACTACTCTCCCTGCAGATTTTTATCCTTATGTCCAAGCTAAATCTCTCAAGACACAACTTCCAGCCCCTACCATATGAACTCAGAGGTCACATTTGAGAGTTCAGCTCAAATGGACTAACCTGACAGGCTTTACAAAGCCCTTTCCAGTTTCTTCATGACTTTTTTGAACTGGAGAGCCCAAACCTGGACATGGTATTCCCAGCATAACCTTCCCCAGTACCTTTCAAGGGACAGTAAGTCCCCTCAGTCTGCTGGCCAGGCTGCTTCTAATCTTACCCATCATATTGTTTTGCCTTATTTGTTAGAGCATGCTGCTGGCTCACAATCAAGCTGGCATTCACTGTAACTCACCCACCTCCTCTTCAGAAATGCAGCTCCTCAGTCAACTCCTTTTCCCCATTTATACAAACTCATAGGGCTATTCTGCCCCGAGCACTGAGCTTTGCAGTTTTCCTTGTTAAAATTCCTAAGATTTGCACTGGCATGATTCCCATCCTTGTCAAAATCTGCCTGAACTGAAACTCTGGCATTCATTGTGGAAATGATTCCTCTTAATTAAGTCTCATGTTCAAAGCTGAGGATCCCTGTGCCCATATCCAGATGAAGCTGTGGGACAATAAGGGCCCCAGAACAGGCCCCAGGGGTTGTCTGCACACCACCAGCCACCAACCAGACACTGAGCACTGCCCAGGTACACCACTACTCATAGCCCAGCAGTTACCCAACAGTGCCATTCCAATGAACTGGAATTCACAGGAGCTAAGAAAGCTCAGCATTCTACATGACTAGAACATAATTGTAAATGGTTTCAGATATGGCCAAATCCATCCTCCTGCATTCCTGTAAATGGTCCAGACCACTCAGATCCTTCTCCCAAATATGGCATTTAATGTTTACTGCAAAAATAAAAAAGATTGATTTGCTAGCAAGCATCTCTACTTCTGTACAATAAACAGTAGTTTTTTAATACTTTTCATCAATGATTTGGGACAAAAGGACACGGATCTTGTCTTTCTGAGCACCTGCAGCATGCCTTAAAATATTTTGTATGTTGATAAAATAAGCCAAGCAGCAGTTTATCCTTAAAATGCTTTGCTTCTCCTCACGTACTGAAAGGACTTTGCAATCACTATTTGTAACTAGCTGTAATAGAGCAGATAAAATAAGGTACCAAGGTGAGTCAATTACTTGCATTTCACTGCTCTCTAACAAAAGCATCAAACGCTGAGGGATTATTTTTACCAAAACCTACTATCAACATCTTTGCTCTTTAATTTAAAGACCTAAAGGCACAGATAATACTGCTCACTGGCTTGCAGTAAAAAGTAATGATACATCAGTCACTTGCTGTAAGTGCCTGAGACACGTTCATGACATGCCAAAAGCATTTGTCTGCATTGAAGTATCAAGGAACCCTTCAAGTGACCAAGGTACTACAAGGAAGTACAATAGCAAAGTTAGGATATGCAACACCCCAGAAGAAGTCACAGACGACTGCCAGTTTCTCAAGACCAGGCTCAAGCAGAAGGTAATCAATAAGAGGGAGATCTGTATCGCAGAATCCCTCTTCAAAAACGGGAAGGGGCGAAGGTAAGAGCCAGTCAGTCTGTGCAGTGGACTAGTATGTCTCTCACCCCTTTTCCAAGAAATTTATAGCATCTCTTTAATGCTGATTTCCCCTTCATGCCTCTTCTGCATTCATCAAATGGTCAGTTCTTTTAACTGTGGTGAAAGGAAGTAACTAATACTGCTTCAGATCCTCTTGTCTAAATACACAAGCTAATGTCAGATCTCTTTTCCAGATACCAACACAGAATTTAAACTACAGCAATAATATAACCTTTAACCAAAAGAGAATTATTTTCTATAGTAAACTTACTACCAAATAGCTAAGCAGTAATGTAAAAGATTCAATCTGACTAAAATGAAAACATAAGCACACATTTTCAAAGTCCTTGCTTTGCTATGCTTTTCAAAATAAATCCAATAGAATTTATTATTCTGTTTTCATTAGAAATATTATATGCCCTATTAAAGACCAAAAAAAAAATTTACTTTAAGAGTTCTGTGTTCAGCTTTTGGTTATATGTCTCCTCTATGTTCTTCACAGCCACCTCACGACGCCGAAGTGCATCTTCTATAGCTTTATTTTTCTCCTCCTGAATTTTCTGGGTGCTGAAATATTCAGAAATATACAGACAATGACCAGGGATGAAGTCAACGTTTTAGTCTGGGGTTTTCTTTTTTACAATAACATTTATAGACATCAAAGGGCAACGTGCTTGCTTGGAATACTGTAGCAATTTGAAACCATCATCATCAGACTCTGTCACTGCAGTTCATTAAGAACATGGAGATGTGACACAAACTAAATTGCCCTATTTAAAATTCAGTACCAATCAATTATGAAGCTATCCCGGGTTAACCCTGGCTCAGTTCCCCACACCAGAAACACTTCAGAGGAAAGTGATGAGCACGCTATTCTATCAGCACCCTCTGCTGGGTCGATAAAAAACCCCAAGTTTTTGTTAGCACGATATTCATTTTGCTATGAAAACCGGATGACAAAGTAACAATATTAAGTAATATTTAAAGTTTGGCCAAAAATGGATTTGTTACTGTTTTAATTTAACTAAAGAAAATGGATCTTATTAAGGACAAATAATAAAAAAAAATCAACCCCAAAACATAGGACTAACGAGGGAGAACATTCATGTAAATATCTCATGAATGTTAGGGTTACATACTGTGTTGTTTTCAGGTTGGGTTTTTTTAATTTAAGCACTTGAAAGTACACATCTGGTTCCTTCCCTGCAAAGCAATGCTGAACTGTTTTGGCTGGATGAGGTGGCATAGAAAAAAAAAACAGAAACATCTTTTTGTATGGGGTATCCCTGCTAATAGAGACAGTATAGAATACTGCTCAAAATGTAACATCTAACTTCTGGTATATATAATCTATTTCAACATCACAGAAGCAGAAACATATTGAGGCAAGTTTTGCAGAAGCATCATTTAACATTGTACACATTGTTCAGCAACTTACATTTCAAATGCCTCCATCCTTTGCTTCAGTTCTGCCTCCCTGGTCCTTATGGCTTCAATATCTTTCAGTAGACTTTGTCTCTGAGCATACACTTCCTTTGCTTCTATCTGAATCACAAAATATTATCTTAGTCTTACTTCACTGTAAAACTTCATTTACTGTTTAACACACACAAACTTCAAAGGATCTTCTTCAGGGACTGAGTGATCTTACTCCCATAAATATTATTTATACAGTCATTATATGAAATAACATCCAGAATCAATTTTAGACTATATATTTTTAATTCCTTTTCTACTTTCACTCCGAGTAAAAATGTTTTAGACGGAGTCACTTCTGCCTACCCATAAACACCCCTCCTTTAAGAAATATCACTAATTAAAACTCAAGTAAAAGGATTTTTTTTAAAAAATTGCAGAATAAACATGTTTAAACACTTGAATTTTTTAATAAAAAAGTTCTGTATGTTCTTCACAAAAATGTAGTTGAAGAAACAAATACCAAAACACACTGATCAAACATGACTTAAAACTGAAACTCAGTAAATCAACAGCCTTTCAGTTTTTGCAGTTTAATATACAGAACTCATAAAAAATTGTAAAAGGGATTCTCCAAGTGATGAACACATCAACACTAAAACCCACATATCTTCCTATTAATAAAAGTGGCTTTTTTTGCCCTTAAGCACAAAATACTTTATGTCACCCCCCCCCCAAAAAAAAAGTTTAAGAAGAAAATTATGGTTTTGCCATATGGACCTTTACATCAACTTTGAAAGCCATGTGCATTTGACAGTGCTGACAGATTCAGCTGCTGCTCCTGGTACAAAAAAATAGAGCAGTTTCTCAGGCCAAATTTCCTAGACATAAAGTCATAGTGGAGAGTTAAATGACCTGACAGCTTTAAAGTAAATATACACGAACTCTGTTAAAAGAATCTGAACTACCACACCCAGGTAAATGAAACATAAAGTTCTCAGTGAGTGCAGAAGCTGACAAGAGAAATCAAATATTTATACACAATACTTGATAGGTAAGTTGATCTAGTCACTGGTAGGGGTTTTTTTAATTACTGAATTAATTTCATGCCCAGAGAAGATGACTGACAGCATAACACAGATGTTTTCTTGTCAGCTTCAAAGTACACAACCATGAAATAAATTCACGGCATGGTGATAAAATGTTTAATATTATAGTAACTTATTTAGAGACCTGCACAACTGCTTGTTAACCAGTATCACATGTTCTCAGGGAAGAAAAAAAGACAAACAAAACCATAAAATCTCCACACCCAAGTAAAAATACAGTTAGCGACAAGGCAAACAGGCAACAGAAGAGCAAACAAATTACTCTTTCAAAAACTGAGAGGTAACAGCTTGAGATCGGGACAAGCAGTTGAGAACTGCACACAAATTATTGTGCGCTGTAGTAACAGTTACTACCCTGGCAAAATGTCAAGGGTTAACAGCTCAGAGGAGTAATTCATCAACACAAAGCATTTAAGGAAATGAAATGAGATGCTAGTTTACAGTAAAGATGGTGGTTATTCATAGCATTCAATATATAAAACAAACAGAAACAGCATATCTGTACCATACAAGCTATTTGTTCCATCTAGGTTAGAGTCTTCTGAGCAGCTAAAAGAACTTAAGAGTGTAACTAAAAACTACATTCAACTTTCTGTAAAAAAAAAAAACCAAAAAACAGTGATCTGAATTCAGCAAAATTTTTAAAACAGATTTAAAAGTATTTATTACATTTAGATCCCAGCTTGCAGAACTGTTCCTTTTCCAGCCATCTCTACTTAGATATTTCACCACAGTCATTCTCACAGTTGCTAAATACATTCCCCTATTTATAAGATCAAATGTGAATTCTAAGTTTTTCCTAATAAGCCAAGTAAGGCTGAAGGTAGATCTCCCAGAGATAAAAGAACAGTCTAACCAACTCGCTGAATCATTTTGCAATAGGTTAGGAAAAAAAAATATTTGGAACTTTACCTCTTGTTGCTTTTGAAGCCTCTCAATAGCATTCTTTTCACGAGAAATCAAGGCTTCAGACTTTGCTTGATGCATCTTCTCTAACTCATGACGCAGCTCAGAGATTTCTTTCTGGGTCTGCACTTTCTCCTCCATTTTAATCTTTGCTATTTCAACTTCTTTAAAATGTTCAAGCTTTGACATAAAGGAGGAAGAGAGGGTTAAATATGTCCATCTTCAAATAAAAAAGACAATTCCTCCTAAGACAATTCAAAATTTCACCTTGAAATTCTTGTTAGGAAATGATAAATTATAATAATTAATTACCGTGATAGAAGTATCTTAGGAGCACATACTACCTGCATGTCTCACATAGTTTTCATCTGTTCATTTGGCCTCCCAAAGCAGATCCTACACAAAACTATCAGCTTTAGACAAGAGCAGAACAGAAGCCTATGAAGAAAAATGCACTGCAGAAGTGATACTCTGCTCGGAATTAAGGAATGGCCACAGTCTTTTACTCCTCCTCTGACACTTGTCCCTTTCCCAAAGAATCACTTTTGACTCGTGATTGGCAGAATTGGCAGAAACAGACCCACACCCTGAATTGCTCAGAAACCACAGAAATTCACCTAGACGTAAAAAAGAAGTGCCAGAAGTGTAAAAAAAAATGCAGAACACAACTTCATCTAGAGAGGGTTACAGAAAGAGAAGTCCTGATTCGCTGATTTCTAAGCACAACAGTGAAAGAAAAAAAGGTAATTGCATACAAACAGGGAAGCAAAAATCTTGCAGCTGCACAGAAGAATCTTTGGGAACATGACTCTGTACAGTGTGTGAAGGACAACACATGTGAGAGCAGATGGGTTATAAAGAACTACAACAAGAATTTCGAAGAAAATGGAAAGCAAAAATACAAGACAAAAGTGAGAGGGAATACTGAGCAAAAGAATCAAAAGTGAATGAGAGTAAAATGGTGAGAAAAGATTAAAGAGTGGAAAAGGCAGAGTAGGAATGTCTGGTCAAGCAACTCAGGTCTGTGGGCACAAATTTTGTGAAAAATTAAAGAAATAGTGAGACAATAGAACATCACTTGTATATATGAAATTTGATTAGAAATGTTTTACAGTAACTCACATCATGTTGCTGAGGAATTTATGTAAGCTAATTGAATTTAGAAGAGATGTACATGTGGTCAAGATTCCCATGTCCTTTGTTACAACTGGTATACTTAAACTGATACAAACTTAACAACACACAAATTAACATGTTTTACATACTAAAAAAAACAGAGCCAGTTGGGGAATAAAGACTAAATTAAGAATGAAGGTAAAAGAGGTTTAACTCTCCATCTTTCTACTTGTTTGGCTAAATAAATGATGACGACACTGAGTGCCTTTAAAAGTGTGTGGAAGAATTCTGATTATTAGATTAGCATTTATTTTATGATCTTGACAGAAATTAATGAAAAATACACTGAAATGAAATATAGTTGATTTTTTTCCTATCCAAATAAACTGATGATCTTGACAGAAATTTATGGAAAAGAAAAAAGATGTATTTAAATGAAATGCAGTATATTCCCTCTGCTCCATTTTTCAGACAGAAGGATTATCAAAGAATTATCTGACAAAATTTTAATCTTACTTCCAAAATGAAGGAAAATTCTCTAGAAGAGCTGCCTTCAATTATAGGAAGAAAAAAAAATCAGAAATGATTCAAGATACTGTCTGTTATAACTTTAGAGCTTCTGTGAAATGCTTTGAAATAGAATGCAAACTCTCATCAGTATTAAAAATTAATTATCTGTCAAGCTACACATCAGCAATTCACACCTCCCAGTTGCTATGCACTACACTGAAATTCAAGCATCAAAATCTTAACTGGGAATGAAAATTAAAACTGGGGGATAAACATTTCTCCTTAAAACATAATAATCAAATAGCAGATAAATTTTACCAAATGAAGACAACCAGAGTAAGTAAATGTTGTGTTACAAATTAACATCAGAATAAAAAGCTGTGCACATTTAACAGAAAAGGGGGATAACAAATACACATGCTATATCATCAAATTAACAACAGGTATTGAATTAATTTAGCCTTTTGTGCTTGTAACTAAGTATTAGATCTGTTTTTTCGATTTACCTTAAGTATTAGAAGTTTGCATGTGTAAAGTCAAAATTAAATGTCTCCCTCAAGTTCATAAACCAGAGTTATACCTTTTGATGCATTTCTTCCTGAAGCTGCTTCTCTACTTCTTTTCTATATTCATTAAGCGTTACTTCTAAAGATTTGTATTTCTGATGCTGAGGATAGGAGTCTGCAAACTGTTCATCAATCAGCTGAAGCTTCTCAGCTACAAAAAAGCAACATATCCATCATAATTTAAAAACACTCGCTGCAGCTACCTCACCAAAGATGGCAGGAACCTCTCTTTCTGCAGGACATTCCTCAGCTTGTCCAAGCAGCACTGTCCCAGAAAGACTTGTGTGGCACAAAAGAGGCAGCACAGAAATGTCTTTTATCTGCTTTACGTATACATATAAACATAACATACCAAGGAGGAGGCACTTGGCTGTTTAGGCACTATTTGTGCTATTACATAGTCATTCATCCTCTTTACCACGGGTGGACAAGGATTTTCTTTTGTATGCAACTTTTAGCTTCTTGAATTCATATATTAGTAACAATATGCATAATATACATTCAAGAACTCCCAATCTACGCTTAACTTGCTCACAGGAAGAGGGCAAGCATTTACAATTCTGTTCTCCAGAGCATATTTCAACACATAACATTTACAGTCCATTTGTCATTGGTCTCAGCTAAATGCTTAAGAAAACACCAAGTCATTCAAAAAAAAAAAAATCCCATCCTGATTTTGCCTTAAGAAAATTGAGAAACTCCATATTCTAGTGACAGACATGACCTTTACTCATTACAACTTGAGGTTGCATTTGAGTAAGTAACAAAGTAACACCATTCAGATAACATATATAAAGCCATACCATATACCAGTATGAAAATACCTGGGGAGACTTGCACAGGTTGCACTTACCAAGAGACTCTCTGTAAGGAGGCACTGAGGTGGTCTGAGTTTCTCTGTTGTGAGTTTCCCTGTTTAGATGATGTTCTGTAAGTCCCATTAAAATTTGCATAAGGAAACCTAGCAAGATCCAATAGATTAGTTAGCTCTGATTTCATACCAAAATGGAATTTGAGCCTGTCATTAACAAAGCAATTTTCAGTGTACAAGAAAACCTATTTGATTTAGAGAAAGAACAAGTATTTAAAAAAAATCAATACTAGTAAACAATTATGGTCTTATTATAAGCATAATCCAGTTCATCTCAGTCAGCAAAAGCTGTCCTTTTGCAACCTTTACTCCCATCCATGACTCTTGACTCCCCAGGTGAGTTGAGAGTGAAGATTATTAGTACTTATCTATCAGGCCTTTAGGCAACAGGGGTTCTTGAAGATCAAGCTCCTTTAGGTTATACAGTATAGCTAGGTTTCATCATGCAGATATAAGAATTATTTCTTAATACAATGGAAAAGTCAATTAAATCTATAACTACTTTTTGAAGTATATTCTGCAAGCTTATACAGTGCTATAAAGACAACCCAAAACCTGAGTTCTCTAAAGTTAGTATGAAAAGCCTCCAAAGAGCATTATATTTAATACCTGATTACAGATTTTTCTCAAATTTCTAATACACAAGTCATTTATTTTGTAAGTGAATGTCAACAGTTAATCCACACCACAAATACGAGCTGGATAATCCTGAAATATAACATTCATCATCCGGCTGTACTGCAAGTTTCAAAATCCAACTAAATCCATATTACTCCATACCAACACACACTCAAGAAATCTAATTTTTTATTGCTCACATCTTAATAAAAATAAAGCTAACACAATTATCCTTGTCTGCATCACATGCAAACCTTTTGTACCTTTATTTTCCTTCCGAGTTCCTGAAGTCTGTAAGAAAGGAAAGAAGTTTTAGCCAGTCTACTTTTCATCACCACTGTAATTTAAGCTTATTTTCAAAATAACTTTACCAGTGATTTGTAAAGACTGGATTTTGGATTGATCCTCATAAATTGAAGAAGATCTTGCATAGTCCACAGCTTTGGGGAAAAGAAAGATCAGTTGGAAAAGGTTAACTAAATTAAAGTATATTCAAGTATGTAAATGGCACTATTCTACAGTTGTAAATGTTTTCCACTTACAAAAGATCTATTTAATCCCTGTAAAATCATTTTCAGAGGCCTGCTGTTCTACATTTACTTATCTTCACTACTTCAGACATAGAGCAGCCAGGATGTAGCTTCATTGTCAGCTGAAGATGTGGAAAGTTTTGTTTTCTCCCCACCCTCAACACGTGCTTGCTACTTTTATTGTCACTTTTCTTGATTTATCATCCAAATTGAATGAGCTCAGTAACCCAAATGATGATTAACTACTCACCAGGTCAAAAAACTAATTCTCAGTTAGGAACAACTTCAATCTATCGTTCTCTTACAGAGAAGGGAAGACAAGGACTGCCCTTTTCAGCCACACTTCGTAGTTAAAACAGCTTGAACTGACCAGGAACCACATTTTCAGGGAATTGAATCGCCAAATAAAGCTTTTATCAGGTTCAGTTCCCAAGTGCTCTGCCACACAGACAGATTGCGGTTGCACCTTTCCAGAACAGCATCATTTGGTTATTGCTAGTTTGAGGTATTCATGAAAATGAAAATGAGGGAATGTTTTGTGAAGGTGATCAGAAGCTGTTTGCATTTTCTATCACAAAAGAAGATTTTTTCAATTGTTAGAATATGGCAACCCCCAGAGAACAAAGCTCCTAGACGTCATGGCATAGGCAAAATACTGAACTTACCTTCTTCTTCTCTAATCCACTTTCTGGAAAGAAAACAGAAAGTGAATACTCATAGCCACATCTCTCTAGATGATCTGCCACCAAACTGTTGGAAGCAGTTGTCAAAAGTGAACTGTCTTCATTTGGAACCATCTGTGGCTGAAGTTCTCCACTCAAAATTGGGTGCATTAGTTCATGGATTAGCTGGTTTCGGAGCTGTGTCTGATACAGACAAAAAAAATTGTATTATCAGTTTACATGTGATTCAATCAGAGTTTTAATTTCTCAAAATTCACAGGGAGCCTCACTTTACTTGTACAACCTACAAACAGAACAGGGCAGACTAATTTTGGCAAAGTCTATAAGTGCACTATGGACACCCTGCCTTTCTTCAAAACCCTCTAATGGGTGAACTCTGACTTACCCTCAAAATGTATCAAACATGGTAATAAAAAGAAGTTCCCAGTCAAGAGCTCACATAAAAACCAATCTTGTACCCTCAGCTTCATTTTCAGATAACTGCTTTCCTGTTTTCCTTCGCTTTGGTTTAAATAAAGCCTTACTGATGTGGTCTCTGTTTCAGATGCTCTTGGAACCCTCACTGGTCCTCTTTTGAGTCTCATATCAAGAAGCCACTTATCCCATCACAAAAGTAGATGGCAAAACACAAAGAATATTTAATGACTTTAATATCAATTATTTAGTAGGGAAGCAAAAGAGTACTAACCAAAGAGACCTACAGGCACTAATAATAATGAAATGGCATTTTTAAAATACATTCACATTCTGTGAGTTACAACAGAGGAAAAAAGTAACCTAAAATCAGAAGATCTCCCTTCTGTAAAAGAAAGAAATAATTATTTTCATTATACAGTTATACAAATTGTTTATACAAATGGTGTACAGGAAAAGATCCTGACACAAACAGTGATTTAAGCTTTCTGCAGCAGGTATGCAACAGCAACACAACCGAATAAAAAGGCAGTGTGTTACCAAAAATTGCGACAAAATAATTACTAAAACTTAACAAAGCCAGATCATCAGACTAGCCTGGTATTTTAGCATGGCCTTCAAGAGAAATTAGGCTGACAACAAAATTCCAGAACTACAGAATATTCTGAGTTGGAAAGGATCACTGAGTTCAACTCTCAAACACAACTGAATAAAACTGATTTCCTTATTAATTTCTGAACCTGTCCAGTTTCAACCAACTTTAATAGAGGTGATGATGTCTCAAAAACAATCAAGAACAGCAACCTCTTATACATCTTGTGGAAAAGTGAAGGTGGAAAGCACAGGGCTAAATCCCTATCCCTAGTACAGAAAAGGAAGGCAGAAATAACTTTCTAAACAAGTAAAACAAAGCAGAAAATTTGACTTAAACAGAGAGCCATCTGATAGAATATTAGTTAAGTCAAACAAGAAATGGTTCGAGCATTGCAAACTTGATATGGAAATCAGTAACGCAGAAACAAGTTGTCTTGAACAGGAACTTCTCAGCTATAGGATTATCAGTGATATTTTTGAAATATTGATCCTGATTTTTTTCCTAACACATCTTCCTGAACAAGCAGACAGGGACAAAACAGCTCAAATAGTTTTAAAAGAGGATTGCAGTATTTTAGAAGCATTATTCAAATAACATGCTTACTTATCACAGGTAATAAACACACCCTGCAACCTGAGAGATCCTTTCCTATTTTATATTGTAATCTATTTTTCTGTCGCCTGCTTGACTTCTTTTTTCAAGCATGGGTATTTTCAAAGACCTAATAAAGGCTTTCAACCTTCCTGAAAAACACTCCGAGGCCAAGGCATAATGAAAAGCCATTCTGTTTAGAGAGAACCTCGCATAAAGGGGGAAAAACCCCAAACACAACACACTCCATCCCCACCCCAAATACTAATTACGCTGTGGCAAAAACAATACTTTGTGGAGAGAACGAGACACTTGTACTCGGCATGGCTTTTAGGGCTCTCTGTGTTGAAGCAGCACAGAGGATCACAGCCAGTACCTGCTGAAAACAAAGCACACCTTAAGTGTGTCCAGTACGCCCCGGCTCTTAAAAGTCTGATACAGCCTTTTCCGGAGTTCCTCTTGGGACAATGTCTCCCTTTCAACCGAAGCCATCCCGACCTATAACACCGAAACAAAAATGGGCATTACTGACTCGCAGCTCGACCCACAGCCAGCGAGAGGCCGAGCGCTCTGGCCGTCCTCGCCTCCCCTCAGCCTGCTCCGGCTTTCCCGGGGCAGCCTCCCGCTACCCACGGGAGACCGCCGGGGCCGAGGAGCGGGGCCGGGCACGGTGGGGCAGGGCAGGATAAGATAAGACAGGGCAGGGCAGGGCAGGGCAGGGCAAGGCTGGTCCGGGCGGCGGCGGCCGCTGAGGCGTCACGGTGGCGCCGGATGGGGCGGGCGCAGCGCGGCGCTTCCGGCGGCCGCGGGCTGGGGCGGACGGGGCGCGGCGCAGGGTAGGCGGCGGGCTCGGGCGGGACCCTGCGGGCCGGGACTCTTCTCCATCCCCTCCTCCTTCTCCCCCTGTGCGGCGGGCCCCGCTGGGGATGTCGGCCTTTCCGGGCACCTCCGGAGCGCCCGGGGATGGAGCCGTGGGATTGTCCCACGGCCGCCGTGTGCCGGGGAGGAGCCGCCCGCCGCCCTTCCCTTCTGCTGCCTGGGAGCGGGGCCCGGGGAGACACGCGAGGAGCGTCCTCGGAGGCGGGTGCAGCGCTCCACGGCCTGGGACCGCCGTGTCCGGGTGACTGGGGGCTCCCGGGGGGTAAATCATCGGTGAGCAGGGCAGGAGTTAGTTTTAGGTACCTAGATTCACTTCCGGGTCCACTTTCCAAGGATATTCTCCGGCTCCCCCAGAATCTGTCAGGTTGGGAGGGAACACAGGCATCTGGCCCAGCCTGCTCAAGCAAGGGTCGTCCTGGAGCACAGGGCACAGGATTGTGTGCAGACAGTTCTGGAATAACTCCAGCCTCTCTGGGGAGTCTCAGTGCTCAGTCACAGGCACAACAAATATTCCTCGAGTCCAGGTGGAACTGCCTGGCCATCAGTTTCTGCCCGTTGTTTCTCATCCTGGAGGCCGGCTGCTCCAAGAAGAGCTCGGGCCCATCCTCTTGATGTGCATACTTAAATGCTTATCTCTCTTTAGCCTCTGGTAAATATGAATGGAAGCACATTGGCTGATTTTTAGGAGCTCTTCTACATGGATTTTTGTAACTCTTTTTTTGGCAAGAGTTTGTAAATAGACTCATCAGCTTTTTTGTCTTTTCCTGTAAGGAGCGTTGTTTTGAAGAATGTCTGGAAGTTTCTACTTCGTGATAGTTGGTCATCATGATAATCCCATATTTGAAATGGAATTTCTGCCTCCTGGAAAAGTAGAGTCGAAGGTGTGTGTTTTCCTTTCTGTGACACTCTGTCATTCTTTTCTAATTTTACAATGTCTTCAAAGCACGACCGGCATGTTTTTAAAAGTAGTGTCTACTGTTTTATGTGGATTTTTTAACAGAAATTTTGTCATAGGGAGTAGAACTCTGGATTTCCCAAATCTCTTAAAAAATCTTTGCCAGGTTATACTAGTTCTTCACAAAACACAGCTTCCTTAAATATTCCCTGCTGTATGTTACAGAATATGTATCTTAGTTTTGCTTTGGTAATTTCTCTTAGTGTGCAACGGTTTTATAATAGCTGTTCATTGTTTAATACCACTTACTTTAAAGACATTTGTATACAGTAATAAAGTAAGAAACATAAATTTGAAAGCTGTATTCAGCCCTTTGTTCTTTATGCTATAAAATACCTCATGTTTAATCATCTTCATTAGTCATACTTGCTTTTAAGTAAGGAAAGCTAAAATTTTATATTGATAAATAAAGAATTTGAAAATGTGAGAAATGTAATACCACTCAATAAGTAGTGTTTCCAGTGGGAAAAGAACAAATCTATCTATCTATAAGTGGCATTACATCACAGAAAAAAATAGACTTCAGTATAAAAGTGCATGGATCTGTGAGTATATGCAAAAATGGAAGTATACGCTGTCACTGATTGGAACTGCATGGCGTCATCTCAGTTTTGAAGTGATGTCCCATAAAAGATCATAAATAAGGCTACTCAGACTAGACTTTGTGTGAGGATGTGTAAAAGGTGATTTGAGGGAAAAACTGAGAGGTGACAGTGACAGTAACAGCATCCTGTTACTATGAGAAACAGTACAAAACTACTTACTTTTCCAGTCTAATAAAAGCTTCCAGTGTGGTTTTGTCCTGTATCTCTTCTTGGCAGATGTCCTCTGGTGTTCTAGATTGTCTACAAAATACAGGGGCCAAACACTGTGATCACTCTCGTGTTTATTATAGGAAGAGATGCAATTTACATCTGCAGGCATATATTTAATACTAGTTGTAGGATGTTTTTCTGCACTAGGTTTTAGAAAAAAGAAGACTCCAAAACCAATAAATCAATCCTGTTTCTAGGCAAACAATGTGAGAAAACCAGAATCTTTAGGTGATTTTATCAGCATACCTGACCTCTGTATCTCTCCTTTCCCCATCTGTCCCCCAGCTTTTATGCATTGTAACCAATGGGTCAATTTCCACCAAATTTCACTGAAATGTTATAGTCCAGAAAATGCTACATTTTATGTATGCTATGTAAATATCACAAAAACAGAAAGAAGAGAAAAAGACATATGAGGGCCTCTATTGTCAAATAAGTTAGGGGTGGGAGTTTGCCCATCAGTAAACAAAAGAATTCATGCTTTAGCTCATTCCTGAGATGTAATACAGGCTTTGCTGATTTTGTTGCTCTCAGGACTGGTTTTGTGATGATCTTTTTATTATGAACTCTTTTCTCCCCTGAAACCAAACATCATGACAACATATGCTAGTTTCATCTAATTACGGGATAACATTGCTATTTATATTTCATACCTTTCACTGAATTACTAATCTGCTGTCTTCTGGAAATGCATTAGGATGATCATCGCCATCTCAACCAATTCATTGCCCATGCTGCTCTAGACCTCGTGGATGAGAACATGTGGCTTTCTAACAACATGTATTTGAAGACTGTGGACAAGTTCAATGAATGGTTTGTTTCTGCTTTTGTCACAGCTGGACATATCCTTCCCTATTCTCTTTCCTTATATTTATATAAGAAAAGCCTTTTCCCAGAAGCAGGCAAGTTAGATAAAGTGAGTTTGGAACAGATTTCTCTGGCTATTCACTATTATTGTTAGAGTCATCAGCTTCAGGAAGAACTATGTTGGGAGGCACAGCAGCTGGGAACAGTTGGAAAGGTAGATTTTTACCTTTGTAGGAGCCAAAATAGCATAATGAAATGTGGTGCTCACATGGAGTAAAGAGGTATGAGAGGCTCCGAGCAAGCTTGTGTGATTGTCTGTTCCCACCCCTTTGACCATGCTGGAGAGGAGAAGTGGCAGTGAACATGCCTGGTGTGAGTCACTCCAGTGGTGACAATGCAGTGCCAAGGCTCCATACTATGGACAGGTAGTCCTAGAACTGTTTGTTGTGAAACAATTGTTCAACGTAGCAAGTAACATTGAATGGTATTTTAACTTTACATGGCACAGGGCAGAGGTGCAAGAGCATCATCCACAGTCAGAATTACATTGTTTTAAAAAGAACAACCTTGGATAGAGAGGTGATTATTTTCATATAGGGGGATGTTAAAATACAAAGGTAATGCTTTCCAAATTTCATTGATTCAATTACTTCTTTAAATGCTTCCTCTTATGAGTTCACTGCTACTTCATGTACAGCTAAACATTTTTGGTATATGTTAAATTAGGTGTAAATGCTCATCTCAGGATAATGTCTCTTTTCTTTGTAAAAGTTTTGTTCTCCTTAATTACTGCACATATGAGATTTATAATGCTTCATGATGTAAGGCAAGAAGATGGAATCAAGAACTTCTTTACTGATGTATATGAGTTGTATATAAAGGTAAGAACTCATTTTTTATGGTCTTGCTGCACTGCTTTTAAGTGTGTTCTGCTCTTCATGCTCAGGCACGGCTGTATTAGCATGTTTTTTTCTGGGGGCCTGTATAAGCACCCCTGCAGTCCACATCAGCCAGAGCTGGTAACGTGTGACACAAAGGCCATATTTTCCATTAAACAGAATAGATTTTTTGAAATTGTTATAAACTGTGCTGTTTTAGACTTCTTCACTTTAGTCCAGTGATTTTTTGTAGAATACGTAAGAGTGGTTGGGGTAGGAAGGGACCTTAAAAACCATCTAGTTACAACTACCCTGCCATGGGCAGGGACACTTTCCACTAGACCACATTGGTCAAAGCCCCAGCCAACCTGGCCTTGAACAACTGCAGCGGTGAGGCGGCAGCAGAGAACTTGTGGGGCAACTTCTTGTGATGCATTTTGTGGTAGTATGGTGTCATTAACAATGATAATGAAAGGACTGTTCTACAGAGCCTGGTAGGTTTGCTCTCAGAACACATAGCCCTGGTTCTCAAATCCTGGTGGGTTCTTCCACTAGATGGGGGTCATGGTAAACAGTCATGGGAAGCATCACCATCTCAGCCTCCCATGGGCACTCAATCCTAATTTCCACCAGTGTGATGTGTTTGTTCTGATGAGCTGGTGCTAGGGGATGACTCTGCACATGTATGGGGAGAATGCAAGGGCCTGGAAAGCAAGGACTGTTTAGGAGGTCTGTGCTCTTAGTGGCACTAAATAGGCTGAAAGCTAGTAGTAGATGTCACCTGAAGTGACATTTTCCACGGCTGGGCATTGTGCTTACTGATGAGTTTTTCTTCTTTCCCCAGTTTGCAATGAATCCATTTTATGAACTCAATACTCCTATTCGATCCACTGCCTTTGAAAGGAAAGTCCAGTTCCTTGGGAAGAAACACCTTTTAAGCTGAATAAATAAATTTCCTGAGTGAGTGCTTTTTCCCTACTTTCCTGATTGTTTGAACTGTACTTCGTCTGGTTAGTTCCCTGCATGTTTTATATTCACCTTCTGAAGACTAACTGATTGGATGCTGAAGCAGCTTTTTCTTTTGCCGATATAGATCAGAACAGCCAAGCTTCTCTGGTTAAAAATGTGTATCTCAAGAAGTTTCCTTTTACGTGGTATGAAAACAAAGTTTTAAACTGTCAGAGGCTGCTGAGGTACAAAAGAAGAAACTGAGACATTATGTGTTAATGCATATGCAAAGTGTAAGCCTCTGACACAGGGTGGGAGGAAATGAGACCTAAATGCAAAAGCTGTCACCAGTCATCTGGTTTAATATGAGCAAAAGGGAATTCTTGACTGTTTGGCCTAAGTGCTTAATTTTATTATAAACTTTCCTATTTGTATTCCTTCAGTAGAGAACTCACTCTGCAGACTAACCAGACTAACATTACACTTTGTGGTAGTAAATCAAGCCTCTATTTATTAATGTGTAATTGTATGTATATAAAGTGCTCAATAAAAAATGGATAGATCAGAAAAGCTGTCTCCAGTACTTCAAGAGGAAAACCCTTTAAGTTTAGAAGTGTGTAATTTCAATTTTTCTATGTATTTAGTGCAACACACATTTAGCTGCATTGTTTCATCAGTGAATAAAGTAGACCAGAACAGCCAGACCTGTCCTGACGTTAATTCTAATTCACACATGAAAAAACCCCAAACTAAATTTACATGTTTAAACCCATGTTTTTTTCCCATTACTTCTGCAAGTGCTGAAACGTTCTTTTTTTAAAAAAAATTAGAGGAGGATCTTTGAACCATGAAACTGTATTTGCTGAGGTTTCAGAAAGGCATCATTTGGCCTGTCTGGTTCCTATTCCATTGTAAATGTTTTAGGAACCATTTTGCAGAACTTATCATCATTCCAAACCAGTAATTTTTAAATAGATCATTTGGCATGTATGTATCTCATACTTTGCCTGTGTTTACAGTCTTAAGTATTCTGTTCCTTTTTGCAGCAAATCTGTATGAGTTATCTTCTTGTACTTTTTTTTTAAATGCCTGAGAAGTAATTTCCAAAGGAAGTGGCATGCTGTTCTAAGAAGTATTTTGCATAGTCTGTACAATTAAGGGGACCACATGTGTATGTGCCATAAATGTATAGTCAGTCATTATTTCCGCACTTACTGCTAAGCTGTCACTGTAAAATGTTCCATGAGAAAAAAGAACATGAAAAAAAGTTTGCAGTATTTACCTTAAATAAAACATGGAATGATGTAGTATGGATGCCTGTTGAGTGTACTTGAAGTGATTTAGAAGAAAACCAGGTAACCACAGTAACTGGTGGGGTGACCAGTGAAGATGGGAATCCTTGTCTTTGAATGTTATTGTATACAAACTGCATTGTACAGCACTTTGATAATGTCATGGAATTTTATATAAATCAATTTTTTTTTCCTGTATACATGGAAATAACAGAAACACACTTGAGGTAAAGCATTCTTGATCATGAGATAAGGAGCCACTGAGCTGCAGTAATTTTCTGCCTCCTCCCCGTAGCACAATGGCTGGAAAAATACTAACAGTTAAGATTCACTGAGGAAATACTTAAATAATCATATACTTAGCAGAAAGAAAAGGCTCGGCCAATATGAAGGATTAGTGCTAACAGTTTCTACCACTTTAGAAGCTACATTTTTTATAATTGCATTTGCTGCTGCAATAGGACATTAAGTAAAATGAAAGCATTTTCTCTCTTGCCTGATTTCTGTAGGCAGTTAGCCAAATGGGGCCTGTTCTTATGCCTCCCCTATATCTTTCCCTCTTTCCTCTGAATATAGGAATCGTAGACGGGAAATGCAGACTCAGGTCCACCTAGGCTTTATGTTACTGGCCAGGAATGGAAGAATTATGTCCTAACTCATCACCTTTGTCATAGTTTGTGGTTCAGGAGCATTGTCTTGTGACAGAACTCTGAAGGCCTTGGCGAGGCAGCTCCAAGTTCTCCGTACATGGACAAACACTTGTTTATGCTTTAGTTTGTGACTCTTCACAGTAAGCTGAAAGACCACTAGCTGAAGTGATGGGTGAAAATTACCTTGTCAACTGAAGTCACAAATCTGCTCTAGGTCTGAAGGCTGTACTTCCAGCATGCTTCAGTAACAGTTTCTCAGTGAAGAAACACCTCCTTTGCAAGGATTATGTTCCTAACCTCAGGGCTTAAGAATTCAAAACAAAGTCTGTTGCAGTATGAGAAAACAGAAATAATCTGCATTATGCAGTAAAGGCAATAAGAAGTTTGAGTTAAAGGAACTAGAATTACCCTCAGTCATTCAAAAATCAAGCGTAAGGAGATGAGAACATTAGCACAAGCTAATGTGAATCAACCTTAGTAAATCTGGGGTGGAAATGCAACTCAGTCTCCACTTTCTACAACGTTCTATTACTGTTTAGGTAACCTGTCAGGTGACATAAAGATCCATTTGAGGTATGGAGCAGCTGTTAAAGCAGCTTACATAAGCATTGATACAGTTTGCTATGCTGTTCCTTCCCATTCTGCCCTGTAACAAGCACAGCTTTCAGCAGTCCCACCAACCTGCCACAACAATAGTTTTTTCTCCTCATTTTAAAGGACACCTGGAACTTTGCATACATGTTATACAGTATACTCTCTCACTCTACAGCGCTCCAAATACTGCTAACAGGACCCTGTAATATTTGAAGTGTTAGCTTTTGAAGCAAATCAGTGAAGTGAAACATAAGCCACAAATGCCTACCTTACATCCATATGGAATGATACCTAGCTTTACAAAGTACAGAAATTAATGTGTTATTAAGCATTATGCTTTTATACCTGTCACCTATAACTGCTTGTCAGAAGGTTTTTGATTCTGTAAGCACTCAGTAGTTTCTCCCTGAGACCAATTCCTGACCTAAACCTAATTCCTATACTGTCTTATTTACTACAGCATGTACACGCCTTTTTATCTTTACTGGCCACCTTTGTGATTAGTGTACAGTTGTGGTACAGCAGCTCCCAGGGCATGAGTAATAAATACACTTCTATGGGATTATGTTTTAACTTTATTAAACCTGCTTCTCAGATGGAAGCTTGGTAACCATGATGTTAAATGGAAAGGGAACAGATGGGAAAACAGAGATGCCTGGGCACAAGAAAGACCACAGTGGTTCTCATCTTTCATTTTTTCCTTTTAGCCATCTTACTTGAATGGTATCTATAGTACTGTAGTCACAGTATCTTCAGTTCCTGTTTTGTTTGAACCTTAATCTCTGCTAAAATGAATGTTAAAGGAAGCTTTAAGTAATAAGGTAGTTTTTTACAACAATTTCATGTCACTAGCTTAGTAGCCCATACCACAAGCAATCTTCATTTCTAAAGATTCTGCTCTCTCATCCTGAGATTAAGAAGGATTTAGCTAAGATTTTTTTCACAGATCTTTTCATTCATTGACTAGAAATTAAACATATGTAGCAGTTCAGCCTATATGTAACTGCTCAGGGATTGAAATTTAAAACACAGTTCTGTTGGTGCAGATGCAGGACTGCAAGAATGAATCAGAATTAGGAATACACTAAAGACAAAATATGGCACTTTTAAGCAGTAATAGCAGATCTGCAGAGTAAAGATGTTCTGGACAGGTTCAAGCAAGAATAAAATACATTCAGAAAAGTGTACTAAAAGCAACAAGGAGAGATTGTTTTTGCAAGCTTTACTTCCAAATAATTACACCTGGTACAGATTGATCAGATATTTTCAAGGTAAAATGCCTGCTGGTAATGTTGTCTCAAGAAAGGCTTTTCCATTGAAACAAAAAATTGCTGTACAGAAAGCAGTTGTTTAATGAATAACTTGGCCTGTCCTGCAGCCTCAGACTTCCTTTCTCAGACCACATGTGTATGTGTACCAATTAGCAGTCAGATTACAGATGGAAGCAACAGTGCACTAGCAATTTTGCTATTGCAAGGACAGCGATCACTCTGAGAGCCAACATTGAACAATTTCTCATACAAGTATCCTACCACTTAAATTGCACCTGAAAGCCTCAAAAACACCTGAAGTTTTGTCTGCCTGACTGCAAAAAAGACTGTCCAATAAATACGGAATTTGCTCCTGTTGATCATTATGAAATTAATTCAGTAATATAAAAGACATTATCTCTTAAATGTACAAGTCCATATTCTAAAATAGCAATTTTAATAAGGATGTTATTAAATCAGCTCAAATTCAGCTCAAACACTATTTATAGTTATATACCTGTATTAGGGCTGAAAGCTGTCAGAATCTACTGTAAGTCAAGGGCTTCCTGAGTTCTCTACATATTGCCAATCCTTAATATCACAGTGCAGATATTACTGGTAAACACATTCATAGCTCAGGTTAACATGAACAACAAGTTTGGAACTTCTAAGGCTGTACACAAGGAGTTTTCCTAAAAAACTGTCACAATGTGGATCCTTTCAAGGGCTCTTAAAGCTGACTGAATAAAGAATTTATTTTTCCAAAAAATGGTTATACTTCAGTTACTCAGATTTTTCACCTTATTGATCAGAAACATGCTAAATGGACTTAAGGCAAAGAGACACAATTTTAAAAATGATCAGTATTCTGCATTAAACCGCTGGAAAAATTAGTGCAGCATCAGAATAGTAGATGGGAAGAAATGGACATGGAATACATAGGAAACTTATTTCCTATTTAAAAACCTACACAAATTACAGCAACATTAGGCCTTTAGAAGACCTGGACATAATTTATATTAACTTATAATAACCACATTAGAGATGAAGTACCACTCACAGCAAAAGGAATGTAGTGAGACTGAAGTTTAATACTTAGCATTGTTAAGAAACTTGACATCTAATGAAACAAAAGTGGAATGCCGATTTCATAAAAATATACACATATAAAAGTATCTTTGCGCCTGAATTCCAGAACAGCTTCTCCAAAGTAGTGCTTCTAGAACTTTCAAGTTTTAATTATATTCCAAGTATTTATCATTTGAATAAAGTTGGCAAATTACATTCTTTTACTTGTTGTCTTCCTAAACAGAAAGCATCACTAATTCAATAATGGGTCACTCATGAATAGAGATTTTTCATTTTCTCCCCCATGAAAGCAGCAGAATATTACGATATTAATGTTAGAATGAAACCGATTTGTTATTCTATCTACTACACCTTCCCCATTCTTGTACAGAGCAAGCTAGTCAACAGTGATTTGGCAAAAAGAGAAATTTAAGTCAACAACAAGACGAACTGGGTTTTGGTTTCCGATGGAGGTTTACTGTATCTGTTTGAATAAAGTGATCTGATCTATCTTCAGAGGCCAGAACTCTTCTAACAGCTTCTTCAAAGGCTGCTGCAACATTAGTGGCATCTTTTGCACTGGTTTCAAAATAGGGATGGTTGCCATTATTCCTGCACCAGTCTTGGGCTTCTTCTGTAGATACCTGCCGTTCATCAATATCAACTTTGTTACCCAGTATCACAAATGGAAAACTTTCAGGCTCCTTGACATCTGCATAATAAATGAATTCTTTCTTCCAGTTGCTTAAGTTTTGGAAGCTTTGAGAGTCATCCACGCTGAAGGTTAGCAGGCAACAGTCAGAACCTCTATAGAAAGGAGTCCGCAAGCTCCTAAACCGTTCCTGACCTGCTGTGTCCCATATCTGCATTGTAACAAAATGTCCATCGACTTCCAACTCTTTATTTAAGAATTCCACACCTATTGTATGAAACAGCTGTGCATCAAACTTGTTGGTGACGTATCTGTTCATAAGGGAACTCTTCCCAACTCCACCATCTCCCAGCAGTATTACTTTGAGGAGTGATGATTTTGCTGCCATTGTTACAGGAAAAGATCCTCCTGGCTTCCTAGACCTGTAAAGATTAAGGAAGTCATTAAAAAGGAAAATAGTTGTGAGCAGCTAATATTCCACACATAAACTTCTAGAATGTGTTTTAATTCCACCAACATGAAGTTTCATGTACAAAAATAGGACTCCACTAAACAGGTGAACTGTAGATACACTCCAGTAAGAATACCCATTCAAGAATACCAAATTTAAGAGGTGTCTCTTCCACAGACTGCAGTCTGCATCTAAGCAGTATGCTGCATAAATTATCGGTCTGTCACTTAAAACTCTTTAAAACCCCCAAACCCTTCAAACCACCCCCTCTTTGTGCTGAAGAAGTATCACATCACATTCAACGAGTGCTACAATTCATCTACGTTCACTGGAAAAGGTTCATGGAAGAAAGCGGAGCAAGAGAATATTACAGACCGTGTGCCTCAAAATAGTCACTTCAGTGCTGTGTTTTATTACCAAAGTTATTTTTTAAACCAATGCACTAGGAACACAGTTCTCTATGGAACAAATACAAATGCTGTTATTTTATTTAGATGAGCATTCAATAGTTTATAGTTCACTCCTTGCAGAACAGCACCGATGAATGGAATACTATTAAAACTACCACAAAAGAAACTTTTCTGTTGCTACTTCAATGATTCTCAAAATGTCACATACCAAGCCCAAGCCTACAATGACAGTTCAGTTAGGAAGTGTCAACTTCCCATAGTAAAACTGTCAAAAATTCTGGAAGTGCTAGTGAATAGTGTGGCTGCCAGCATGGGGATGGCAAATTAGTGACACGAAAGAAAACTTTTTAAAACTGTCAGACTTAAAAATAAATAAATAAATAAAAACTCCTTTACCACTAAAGTAGTTTGCTCATTAGTGCTTTGTACCCAACCTTTGCCCTCACAACTGTAGTGTCATCTAATAATGAAAAATGGTGTTTTAATTGCTTGGGGGTAAAGTTTCATTGTGAAACTGAAGTTCCTGTATGAGGAGAACTGTGTTCCTAAACCTGCCTGATAGTTTGGGCTTCAGCCCAAACAGGCTTCTCTGAAAATAGCATCTATTTAAAATGGAAATGGGTCATAAACTGCCTAGTCCCTCTCTTTCTTTGAAGGAAGGAATGTGGTCTTTCTAGTTGTAATTAGCATTACTGGCATATACATCACCCACAGTGTGGCTGTAGAATTAGTACCTGATACAAGCTGGCGTGAGAGTCATATGACTCTGTGCTGCCTTACAACCAAGGCCTACAGTAGGAGCAAGAAATTTCAGGAATTTTTTTTATCAGTGACTCTCCATCTTTGAATATTTATTTGCTAGACACAATCCACAGTAAGACAGAAGGAGTAGTCTGAAGCCTCAACACTAAAAAAGGTCAAAACACAAGGAACTGATTGCTTCCATTAAAAATTTGTTCAGAGCAAGTAATTTAATTCATTCATACTGCATAATTAACAACATTTATAAAACCATAATTCTGTACATGTTTGTGTGATATCAAAACTGTTTAGAATCTACAAGAAGATGGTTCCTTTACCCTTCAGAGAGCTGTGAGATAAAGGCTATGGCTCAGGTTATGAACACATACATTGTAGTGCATGTGAAAAGCCTTATTAGTGTCACTGGACTACTTGCATAAGAGTTGCAGGTTTACGCTTAACTCTTGAAAACGATCCAGTGTATTTATTTATGTCTCCACTTTCTACATCAATAGACAGGAGCTGCTTCTTAATAAATAATGCTTTCACAGGAACAGAGGGTACTGAATGTTCTCCCTACCAGCACAGGGAACAAGTTACAATTTATTTTTCCAATCCTGCAGAAATCAGAAGTTCCCTGAAGGACACAATGTGCATAAAAAACTGGCTTAAGTAGTTCTGACTGGTACTATGCACTCGTTTCTTTAGCATCTGTATTTTTATCAATGGCAGTTATTATCATGAAATAGTCCACAAGGCCACATTTTAAACAAAGTACACATAAGGAAAGTGTTAACAGTATCTACTACTTTGCGCATTTAGAACCTGCAAAGTTAATTTGCACAATTTCAACTATGTAGGCCATTCCAGTGAGGAATGATGACCATAAAATTAGTTTTACTGGGCAGACAATTACAGACCAACCACAAACTATTAGAAGTGGACTAAATTGGTCCTTTCACACAAAAGCTACAGAGAGTCTTCTGTGATGTTGCAAGCAGTGTTCCATTTCAGGACATTCAGTTTCCACGGCTATCATGCTAGGCTAGAATTAAGATTTTGTAAAGTTTTTAATCCAAAATAATGGAATATACGTTCAGTCATTTTAATCTGTGCTGACAAGCTGTATCTGAAGCACCAAAGAAGCATGTTTAAAAGTATTAACAAGTGTTTTTGTTTGAAAGTAGCAAAGACTTTATATATTTACAATTTTATTACTATATAAGGGACTCATCTGCAATTGCACTGGTAACATGTTTTTGGGGTATCTGCTGAACCAGTGGTATTTTTCAGAACAGTAGACTGCTGCAGTTTTTTTCTGATTACGCACCTTTAAATAAGATTTTTAAAGAGCTCAATTTTTGTAATTGTTTTTTCTAATGTTATGAAACCTTAACACTCCAACAAATAAAATAATGATAAAATACTTAAGACACTACAAGAATTAAAGTTGTTTCTCCCATTATACAATTTATCTGTATAATGTGCATTTTGACAATGTTTTTGGAAGGGATGGTGAACATATAATATGATGTTTCTGAAGATTTGCTATCTTAATGTTTCAGTTTAAATCATCACTCATCATCTGAAAACAAAACAAAAGCTTAATTCCTAATGTGCATCTGATTGTTTTACCCAGCATCAGGAATTACAAGACAGTATAGAATTACATGTAACTGTTTGCTCCAATTATTTCTTAGTGAGTCACACAATTAGTTAACGTAGAAGTAATCTCAACCTAATAGACAAAGAGCCTGTAACAGGAATAATTTTCCCTCATGCTCTTCAATAATTTCAATATTCAAAGAAAGTCAGAGAAAATAAATAAAAAGCAGCCCCAGTCTGGTTCATTTTGATAACCATTTCTGAATTGCTTCCTCTCACTTAGAAGGATTACCGAGCTTAAATCACTGAGTTCAATAGTCCTGTTAAAAGCAGGGAATGTTTTCTACTAAATGTAATTTATAACATGATCATATACCTGAACACAAAAAAGTAAATTAACTGTGGCCTTTCAGGATGTCCCTTTTAAACAGTAAAATGAATTGCAAGTCAAATATTTCCACTATCAGTCCAAATATCTGCTGTCACAACGAAAGACAAAAAGCTAAGCAACCTCAGAAGAAGTCAGTTTGCATTACAAAATCCAGTCCTGCAAAGCTTAGTGAAATATCACTGCTTTGTCCAGTCTGTCTAGACTGTCTTACTTCCACACATCAGCTTAATATCTGTCTTTATTTTGAGTGCAAATACCTCTCTTGCTTAGGTTCTGAGGCAGCACTCAAAGAAAAGCAAGATGCTTGGTCTAGAAAACCATAGCAGCAACATGTAAACTCAAGTTTAGGAATTTGTCCTTTTCACTGTAAAAGTAAGTTCATAGATTAAGGAGAACCTGCTCACACCAGTGTACTGAGGGCTGAAGACAAACACTGAACTCAAGTTCTGTGGAAGAACAATGCTAGCCAACACAGTAACTGCATTGTATCTGTAATGTCAGCAAGCTGCAAACCCCACATAAACTGTTAAGCAAACCAAGGCAATTGGACCCATTTACAGTTTCATTTTTCCCACACTGGTACCAGCCACTGCAGCCCACCATTAAAAACCCAATCAAAAATAGACACATAGCAACTGAAATCTCACCTCCCTTTTTCTTTTTTAATAGGGCACCAAAACCTGGATCTATTGTAATACCACCACTGAACTACCCAGCATCTTTGAAGAAACAGATGTAAGGGGCACTTCTAATTTCCAGACAATTACTTCTCTACTTGTATTTAGTTTCTAACTTGGAAACAGGCAAGAAAATTTGTTTCAGTTATCATGGTCATTCAGTGGTCACTGATGAACCAACTGCTCTACAAAACCAAGACTAAACCTAAAGGTTCTCTTGAGGGTATGTAGCACACTGTCCTTTAACTGAAGCTGCTGAATGTAAAACCAACTCAGCTTTGTTCCCAACAGTAAGTAATCAAGTTTACTTACAATCTAATGTGCTATCAGCCAAGATTTATTGAGAAAAGGGGTCATCTTTGATTTAAGAAAAAATACTAAAGTTATGGACAAGCAGAATTAGCAGCTCTACAAGCGTAACACTGACCACGTTTCACAACTTCCTACCTTCAAATTTACACACATAAGCACATCCATTTCAGTTTTGAAGCTTATTCACAATTTTATTTACTAAGCCACCATATTTTGTTAAGCCACTGGAATCAGATTAGAAGTTTAAAAAGGCACAACACTGCAAGTATTTTGACTGAAAAAAACACTTGCCTTTGAACAGAAATGTAAACTCTCTCCCTCATTAGTAGTTGGGTTTTTTTTTCACACAAACAAAGCATTTGACAACAATGTCAGGCTAACATAGAAAACGTAGTTTCTTAGTTACAGCAGCCCATCAAAGAACGACATTAATTGCTTCTCTGTGAAATGTCTGAAAAGAAGTCCCAAGAACTATGAGAGTTGCAGCAGAAAGGGCACAATCCAAAACTACACAGTATTCAAAACTTACTGTTTGTGGAGGTTTTACATTTCTCAGCCCTCAATCACTACAGTGGTTAAACTTGTTGCCTATAGCAGCTCTGCAAGTTTCCAAAAATCTGAAAAGAAAGGACAGAAGCACATTTTCACACTTTTCTCCCCTTAGCCAATCCTAGTTCTTCTATTTGGGAGGTAGTGGTTTATACCCTGGTCAATTAAGTGGCACAAAAATGCTTTTTAAGTGCATCAGAGGCCACAAGCATGCTTGACCTGAAAAACTTTTTTTCTCAATTCAACGGAAAACAATTAGATTTGAAGTCAAGATGCTACAGGCTTTGTACTTTTGAACGTGTTACAAGCAGAGACATTATTCAGCCTCCAAACTGACCCTCCCCTCCCTCCCTCCATGGGGCATTGACGTGAGAGCTGTGGATCAGGAACACCTCTTTACTGACAGTCACTTGTCAGCTGCCTGGAAGCCCTTCAGTCACACAGCTCGACCCACCAAGGTCCTAATCTCCTTGCAAGTCTTACTTCCTGAATCTGTGATTTCACCACTGCACTATGAAGATAACCTGTCAGCAAATTATTAAACATCTACCCAAAAGAAAACACAGACTATCTAAAACTGCCTCTAGTTGTAAGCAGCCCAGACAGGCTTGATTTAACACTAGAATACCACTAGAATTTACTTGTAATTTCTTATATGAACCCAACCCAAAATGAACTGTTATTCAGCTGATGCCATTCTTTTTACAACCAAAAAAAGTTGTATTTGGGGGTTTCTTTGTAAGGTTGCTTTTGACTCCTTTGAAGCTCAGAATTCTAGTTCAAACAGTGGCCTGGCATGACTCAGGACTATGAAAGAACCAGTGTCCAAGGGAAGGAATCCTGAAGTTCACATAACCCTTGGATCATTAAATCATTCCAGTACCTACTGTCAGATTCACTTCATTAATTCTAACTTCTAGCTAGACACAAAGTCAGTCAGCAAAATTTGTCAGGAGAAATACCTACATTTATATTTCTGCCAGTTTAATCTTGCATAAGCCTAACCTTCACCTCCAACCTCATTCCCCAAATTCAAGCAGAACGAGCAAACTTCAGATTCAGATTTAATCAGAGTTGACATTTCTCAGCAGTTCACAGTTAAACATCTTCCAACTTAAATATTCTATTACTTTCAGCCAAGTTCAAAACACTCTTCAGTGCTGCTGCTCCTGGTCCAACATTGCTAACAATGCCTGAGCTATTTGACATTCTCCTTGCAAGCTACTTCTCTATTACTGCTTCCACTCTTTCAATCACTTATCCAGCAATTATTTATACCCAAATGTGCTCATCTTCCTCCCTTGCATTAGTTTCCCTTTTCCTTCAGGGAATTTTAGTAATAGCAGCCTCTATTGGTACAAGGCTACCTTGTACATTCATATTCTTCCCAGTATAACTCCTGTGACGAAAGCCCATCCCTAAGGCATTAAGTGGGTTACACTGTACCAGGCCAACACACTTGTCTGCTCTGCTGAGAATGAAAACAAAACACAGAGGAGAATGAACACTATTTAAAAAAAAACAACAACAACAACAAAAAAACAACAAACCCTAAGGACTTTTTACAAGCCTTTTTGCTGAGAAGTTTTTTATTCATTGTGAAACGTTTATGTAAAATTCCAACACTAAGGAGCTGGAAGATCTGTTTCTCAGAATTTACCACCATATTGACACAAAATAAAACAAATCTTGAAAACTAAGAATCTTATTTGACCCTCTGCAACACATATTTTCAATTTAAGGAAAGGGAAGATGTTTAAACACTCAAAAGCAAAACAAGGACGGCAAGAGCAGGGGGCTTTTTGTTGTTGTTTGTTTGTTTGAATACACACTTTCTTTTTAATTTTATGGAAGAGCCTTTACTAAAATTAAGACAGCAAATTCAGCTCCATACAACCTGAATGAAGACAGAGAAAAGTAACAGTTCATTATAAATTTAACGTTGGTACAAAACGTAGATATAGCTGTACCATCCCTTGGTTTAGTTTCTCTGAAAATAAAAGTGAAAAACAGGTTTTGGATTTATTTTGGGTATGTCTGCTTTCCCTCCAGTCTGCCATTACAGCTTGTTACCTCTGAAACTACTAAAAGTCATGGAAAAACACTTTGAAAAACCCCCCCCCAAAAAAACCCAGTCACACACAGCCACCCTTGCTCTAAAAAAAGCAAGCACTGACAACTTCAGTGTTGCACAAGCCTTTAAAAGTAAAGACAAATAAAACCCACATGCTTATTTAGGGTAGCTGTAAATTATTGTGGACAAGAAGGAAAACAACATGGAAGGATGGGAGGCTGCATGACAGTTATCTGCAGACAAGCATTTCAATTCCTGAACAAAAACTTAGCCAAGAAGTTCCCTATTGACTGTCCCACCCAAGTTAATAAAACTTAAATGCTTGCTGTAAAGGCCACTAATGGAGGTTCTTGAAACTGATTTTCTTGCACTATTCTGTTATCCACTCAATTGTTTTGCCCAAGTTATACGTAACACGTATTTACTTACACTAAGAGCAGCCCATTAACCACCCAGACGTAAGCGACTCCCAGTCCTGGCCCATCCCTATCCCGGCCCACACCTGAGTCCGCAGAGCCACCTGCCGCCGCCGGGAACTCCCCGGCCCTGCCGACGGGCTCAGCCGAGTCACTGCTCCAGGAAAGACGAACTGAAACCCAAGGGCGCGCTGAGCAGGCGCCCCTCTCCTGCACAGAACCCACTGGGTTGGAAAAAACCTCTGAGATCACCGAGACCAACCCAGGGCCGAACACTAGCCCACGGCACCCAGTGCTACGTCCAGTCGTTCCGTAAACACCTCCAGGCACGGTGACTCCACCACCTCCCGGGCAGCCCGTTCCAGGCGCACAGCAACGAGGAAAAGGAGCTTTAATATTTCTTCCGCCCCCAGTCTGACTCGTGTTGAGGACACAGGTACGAAGCCGAGTTTCGCCCTGACAGACCAGGGATCTCTCCCAGACGTGAGGAAGAAGCGCTGCGAGGTCGACGACCTGCAACGCGCCGGCTGGAGCAGCTTCCCAAAGGAGCCACCGCCTGCCCGGAGTCACGGGATCCCGGGTCACGCCACATTCCCCGCCACCCGCACCGGCTCTGCGGAGCGTCCGGGGCCCTCTCCCCCCGCGGGCCCGGCCGAGGCTGCCCTCCCGCTCCCCGGAGGCTTCGCCAGGGAACACCGGGGAGCGCGCCTGGGATACCGGACGGCGGCGGGGAAGCGAGCGGGGAACGCGGCAACGACGGAAAGGAAAATAACGCAACC
Source organism: Chamaea fasciata (assembly GCF_029207755.1). Lineage (NCBI taxonomy): Eukaryota > Metazoa > Chordata > Aves > Passeriformes > Sylviidae > Chamaea > Chamaea fasciata. Next base: position 98,098,394 of record NW_027094087.1, on the reverse strand, counting down.
TGACTCGCCTTCAGACCGCGGGAAGGGAACTGCCGCCGCTCCCGGGCGCGCTGGGGAGGCCGATCCCTGCCCGCGGGAAGGGGCTGTGAGCGCTCCTGCCGCCAGTGCCGGTCCCGGGCTGCGCCACCGCCACCGGGCCCTGCGGAAGGAACGAACATGGCGGACGGGCCGGGGGGCGGGATCGGGAACCACGTGGCACAGGCCCCGCCCACCGGGCAGAGGCCACGCCCCCACGGGAACGGGGGGAGCTGCTGAGCCCGGACCGGCGGGAAGGCGCGGGAAGAGCGGGAACAAGGCGATCGTGCCCACAGCCAGACCAGGGGTGGGAAGGCCCATCGAGGGCAATCTCTCATCTGTTATTATCGTGCGCCTTCTGACAGCGTTCCACTGGAAAAGATAACACTTTCCACTTGTTCTAGAATGCCCTGCATTATTATGCCCGAAAATGCCTTTACAAAGTATTTGCCGGTCAGAGTTATTTATTAAAGAAGTAGTCTCATTGTGCTTCACACTAAGGTCCCCAGGTATGCAAACGCACAATTGTAAAGCAGCTTCGCTTTGCAAGTAGAAACATTTAAAACTGTGCTTGTGTCAATGAAGGAATTCATCGAAATACAAAGCACGTTATTCTTAAAAAGTAGCCAGACACTTCTTTTTTCATGTAATAATTCAGAATAACATCAATTTGACTGTTTAAACAAGATCACAGGGGGGAAAAGCTAAAGGAGAGGGATAAGAGCCTTTTCTGTGCTCTTACAAACTTCCCCACGAGAGTAAAGTATAATTAAAATGAAAAAAAAAACCAAAAAAAACCAAGAAATTAAAGAGGTTCCCACACAATGAGGAGGAATAGGTGATGACAGGCATAAGTACACCCATTAGCTCAAGCAGTCATCACATGCTTCTGATCATAAGGAAGATGCAATCAGACTGGAATTGCCACTTGTAGAGTTGTCTTGTTTTGGCTCAGACATCAACATGGCCCAAGGAATGGAAAACAAGATCTCAGTATCATCAAAAGGAGATGTCTCCTACTGACAGGAACATAATTATTGAAAGGCAGGCCATGCTAGAGGCAAATCTGATGATACCAGACCCATTTTTATATAACAAAGATGGACTTCAAAATTTTTTAAGTGTTTTTTTTTTTTTTTTTCCTGGACCATGCTTTCATCCAATTCTAGAATAAAATACAAATATGTGCTGGAGAGGTAGGAAAGTAGACTTTAAATTATGGTAATTCTAAGGTATATAAGTTCTGATCAGTTATGGCATTATTTTATGATTTATAAAGAAGAAAAAACTGCATTTAGATGTGGAGGAAATAATTACTCTGTTTTGCAGTTAATACCTTTTGGGGAGAAGCTATCATGTTTTTGTTTCGGAACAACACTGGATTTTGTTTTGAAACACATTGGATACATGTGAGGAAATTTAGAATTACAGGACAGTTTGGCTTGGAAGAGACCTTTAAACATCATCTAGTCCAACCACCCTGCAATGAGCAGGGACATCTTCAACTAGAGATTGCTCAGAGCCCTGCCACCATCAATCTGAGCAACTTGTTACAAGGTTTCATCACCTTTGTTGTAAAAAACCGAATTCCTAGCCTGAATATAGTCAGTATGTCCAGTCTGGATCTGTGCTTCTTTCTCATCCTACTGGAACAGGCCCTACTAAAGTCTGTCCCCATCTTTCATATAAGCCCCTTGTTAGGTCCTGGAAGGCTTCAATGAGGTCTTCACAGTCTTCTCTTTGCCAGGCTGAACCACCCTAGCTGTCTCATCCTTTCTCCACAGAAGTGGTGCTCCAGCCCTCTGATCATCTTGGTAGGCCTCCTCTGGATCTGCTCCAACAGGTCCAAGTCCTTCCTGTCCTGGAGACCCCAGAGCTGGATGCAGGACTGCAGGTGGAGTCTCAAGAGTGCAAAGCAGAGGAGCAGAACCACCTCCCTAAACCTCCCGCCCACGCTGCTTTTGCTTCTTTCCGGGCTACAAGTTCACATTACCAGCTCAGGTCCAGCCTCTCATCCACCAGCACCCCCAAGTCCTTCTCCTCAGAGCTGTTCTCAATCCATTCAACTTCCAGCCTATATTGAATCCAGGGGTTTCCCTGACCCAAGTACAGCATCTTGTACTTGGCCTCATTGATCCTCATGAGGATCCACTTCAACCTAGTTCTTCAGCTCGTCCAGATACCTCATTTTTTCAAGTTCTATTTAGAAACACAATTCTTGAACTTCTCAGATAAGATGTATTTTTATTTCCTTTACATGGGAACATATATGAAAACAGAAAAGAACCATGGTGTAACCACAGCTACTATGCTTATGATTTTATAGGCATAATGGAGGATCATAGGGTTACTCTCATGGTTAATACACATGCATGAGTGCTTGAGGATCAGGAACTGATGGCCCTTTTCCCTGTGTCCACTGTTACATACCATGTGTGTAACAAACCCAGCAGTTGCTACAGAACACAAATTGTAGAACAAATAATGCCTCTGATAGGGCTGGTCATATGAAGAACACCTGCCAGTCCTGAGGTCAGACAGAAGAACATCCCCAGCTAGGACGCAGTTTGAAACGAGTGCACCAAAATCACTCCTGTTTAAATTCTGCAGGCAGGCAGGCAGGCAGGGTCCCAGTGGTGGCTCCTGTGGGGCTGCCCCTGTCCAAGGCCGCTGTTTGACCATCCCAGTGAGGTGGGGCAGCAAGGCTGGGGCAGTGCTGGTGGGGGAGGCTGCCTCAGATTCCCACTGCCAGCACAAGCCCCATTTAGGCTCAGTCACTGTACAAGCCTACAGACAGGTGTTCCTGCACCCCACCTTGTGCACCAATCTCCATCCAACAGCACGGCGCCAGACTTGCCTGGTTCTCACCGGAGTTTTGGAAGATTATTGTCACCAAACCTGCCTTGCTCTTGTTTGGGTGCTGCCAGACCCTTTCAATTGAAGCCACTGCCCCTGCATGCCTTGTCACCCACCATCCACCCCTGGCTCGCCTCCCCCTGTGCAGCAACCCACCCTTTCTGCTCCCTCACATGGACCTTCATCTGAAAGCTGACTTTGCACATTAAGGATTTTATTCACAGAGGTGTATTCATGAAGTGTTATTATGCCATGTCAGAGAACAGCACAAAAAACATCCAATGGCAAATAAAGGGCAACTTTTTTGTGTGAGTAGGGGGAAGCTCTGCATCAGCAAAGCTCTCTTATAATAAATAAGAGCTTGTGAATAATACTTTTTACCATCTGTAGCTGGCAAGGAGACTATGTTCTATCTTGGCAAGTGATGACATGGCCTCAGTTAAACATGACTTTGTCACCTCTTGGCTGAATTACAGGAGTACAAAATAAGGGGATATGAAGTCATCTGCCTTTATGGCTCTGTTAATACCAGAATGCAGCAGGCCAGCTCCCAAGCAATCCAAGAAATTATCAAAGTGCTCTTGTTTCTTTCCTTATCTTCCAGGCAGGCAGTGAATTGGGCTGTTACACCCTGAAGGACTGTAATTCAACATATTTGCTCCTTAACCACAGCCTGTTACCAGCTAACTTTCCTCCTTGGCACAAAAAGAGCTGTTTTTTGGTTTTTTTTTTTCTGTTTAAAGAGTTGCAGTTCTCTGCTTTAGTAGCAAATGTAGATAGCACAGCAGAAGGAAAGGAACACATTTTAAATGAAAAATAAACAGCATAAATTTCCTTCTGGTTTTGAAAAGAAGAAAGAGTTATAAACAACAAATGGCAGCTAAGTACCTCCCTAAAAAGTGCACAGTAAGAGGCATTTGACAGATAGAAAAGGCACTCGACAGAACAGATGGAAGTGGATCTGGCAGGGGATCTCTAGGAACCAGGAGTTTTGTTACTGGTGTTAAGGGAGCGACATTGACTACAATTAATAGAGCACTTCAGATATAGAATAGTCTCTTTGTTTTTACATTGAAAATTGTGTGAAATTCATTGTTAATTCAGCCCTCATCTTCTTAAGATACGTATCACAAGTTCTGCAGCTACAGGCTGCTTGATCTTTGAGGGTAATTTATGTTTAAGACCTTATTGCTGCTGTTACATCACAGGATTCAAGGAGGAATTGAATTTACAGCATTTCTGGAAAATCCTGTGGAGACAAATACAACTTTAGCCTTGTTCAGCATATATTTGTACTACGTTTGTGGGGATCACCTCTAATGACACACTCCTTGTGGGCATAGCAGCACAGACATACTAAACATCATATCCAAATTATTTGTCTCTGCTTAAAAAAGTTCAGAGATCTTTTTCTCATCTGGAATGAACTGAAAAAAAAAAAAAAAAAGATTTCTACAATATAAAAAAATCTCACTTTTCATAGCTTTTGTTTTGTTTCTGGACTCTACTCCCTGTACTTCAGTGATCTGCACTCCACTGCTGCTGTACATACTATGTAGTTGCAAGTTGGCTTTTAAAGACATTTAGAGACAAAGCATATAATCTTAGTCGAATACTTTAGGCCCGCAGTTACACATTTAGTGATGGGGAGTTCAAAAGAAAATTATGTATTGTTACAAATGTAGTCCGTGTTACATATAGAAATTTTACCATTGAACTATATTCTGTTAGAAACACGCTCCATGACTTGTAATATTTCATTTTGCCAAGATAAAACTTGGATGAGCTCTACATTACTGGAATGGCTTCAAAACCAACTGCAGGCAGAAATTATTTATACGCTGTTCACAGCTAAAATAAAGTCTTCTGCTACATGGTGTTCTGACACAGCACAATGCTGGCACAAAGCTCTCCTCAACAGGACCATGACCTTCAAAATGACTGCACACAATCCTGTGCTTGCTGTGATCCACTAAAACAGGAGTGTTTGCTTTCCTGTAGTTTCATTGAAAACTAACAATAATACTTTACACAAAAGTACTGCCACTTACGCAGGACTACTGGTAAGCATCAATTCCAGCACACAAGGAAGGGCTGGGAAGGAAGGCCAGATGGTAACTCCTTAGTTACACAGTTGAACACTGGGGGTCTGGCCTAAAGCTTTAATGTGTATTTTACATCAGTGCAGTTCCTCAAAATCACACATTTTTACATGACAAAAATCTAAGTAATGCTGCTGAAATGTAATTGTTAGCCCTTCACAGAATGGAAAGATTTTTCTTCCTTTTTTTTCAGTAGAATAGTTTAAGTGTCTCTTTCCAATATCACGTTATGCATAATTTTCCCCATATACAGATAAAAGCTCGTCTTTCAGTCCTGGCTGGCATTAAGTTCACCAATACCTATTTTCTCATCTCATGCCCCCAACTCCTTTGTCTGAGAGGTCATGCAGCTCAGCCCAGAGGAGCTGATGAGCCTCAGCTGCGTCAGTCAGATGGATACAGAACTGCCCTCAATTCCTCCAGCAAATACTCAGCAGGTTTCTCTGCTCTGCTGATACATTATAACCTTGAAGTGCTAACTGCATTTGTAAAAGATACAGGTCTTGTACTTCAGTGAGAAGAATTTTTTTCTTTAATAAATACTTTTAGTAAACAATCAGTGAGAATCCTGTTGATTCTTGAATAAAAGTATGTATAAAAACTTCTGCTATTGGATTTCCTTCTATTCACTGTTTGTGGGTAATGTATGCTATATAAAAATATTAATTTTCTCAGTTCAGGACAGATGTCCCAGTTCCAGAGAGGATACCCACTCAAGAAAGTTGTTAACTACTATTAATTTTATTTATTAAACATAAATCCAACAATATACTTACATCATTTTCTGAAACAATCCACTGTCTGATCCTGCATTAATTTCTTTGCAGTAGCAGGACACACCATCTTACATTGTAAATCTGGCCTGCATACTGATAGACTGCCACAAGTCCTCTTTTGCTTCTAACAGCTAAAAAAAACTAAAGCACAATTTCATTCTTGCTTTCATTTGCCAGCTGCTTTCCACCCCCTTTAACGCTCTGCTTTTAGTTTCTCTTTTCCCTATTAGAAATCACCACTCAAACCAACTTAACCTAACACTTGCTCAGAAAAAGTGATTTAGTTACAGAGTGAATCCATGCTGAACATTCTGCAATGCACACAAGTATGTGAACTGCAGTTTTGGAAACAGTTTGTTTACTGTAAATGAAACTTATGTTCTGTGAACGAGCTCCTCCTGAAGCTAAAAAAATTTCCAAGTATCCAGTCCCTTCAGGAAAAAACTCAGCACTTGGAATAATTTTAGTGGATTTACTAGCAAATATTCCACTCAGATACAGTGTAATAATTTTTCCCCTTTACCCTTTTATTTCTTTACATATTTACATTACTTAAAAACATGTAAGATTCATTCAAGCCATCTTTAAAAATACATTAGCAGTTTTTTTAAAACTGATTTTGCAGTTTTTAGCGGCAGCACCCACCTACTATCAGCACAAAATTTAAAATTACAGAGTTTCAACAGAGGTACGTTCTCACAGACATTTCCAAGCCCCTTATTAAAGAGGGACAGCATTACAAACAAATCCATCTGCTGTGATACCACTGTTCCCCACATTCATTACAAATAACGTAAGTCAACATTTGTTCATCTGGATTTGTGTTTCGCACCCAAGCTGGAAGAAAGAGAGTTCCTCTGGCAATCATCGTGACAGTGCAATCAAATTTTTCACAGCGTCTGCACTTTATTTTGTTTGTCTGTGTGCCCTTAATAACCTGCGGAAGCTGATGTTCCTGAACAGATGATTTTGTGTACAGAGCCCTGAGCTGTTTCAGTTCATCGCTGGCCATTTCCATCACTGTCATCTCAGCAAAAGCCTTTGGGCTCAAAGTTCCTGAAAAAAGGCTATGTTTTAAGTGGCAACTTTTAGGGTTCTTAAGGTTAGAGATTTTACTTCTGATGCAATTTTTGTACTTCTTATCATTTTTAGCATGAAGAGCAAAAACATGTTCTTCAATTCCTTTAGCTAACTCTAGCCATTTAACAGTTTCTTCTTCGTCTTTGGCAGAACCAATCAAAGCTTTATAAAGAAGATCCACGCATTTACACCTCAGAGCTCTCATCAGATCCTGCTGCAGACTTGGTTCACTAACAGATTTAGAATCTTCATGAACAGTGTGCTGTTCCTCAAAAGAAGAATGCTGATTCATACTGCCTTCTGCATTGTTACATACCACATTTTTGACAGTTTGTGATGGGACCAAAATGTTGGAACTAGTACTATCCGATACCTCCTGCTGACATGGACCTTCAGACAGTGACTGCTCTCTATGAATCACACTGAGATACTCAATTTCTTCTTTCACATACACAGAAACTGACTTTTTAACTTGCACTGACTGAGCACAGTTATTCTTGTAAAGTGCTTTCCACCTTGACAATAACTGCTTCGCCTTCTTTTTCAACTCTCCTGAAGGGCAGCTCTTGAGTACTCTATATACAGCCTTGGTAACTTCTGTCCCCTGAAGATATTCTACAGTCATATCAACCTCTTCAAGTTCTTTAAGATGATCCTCAATATCTTGCAAATTGTTCGCAGACAGCAGTTTTTCTATACAATGGGTTCTGTGTACGATATTTTTCAGATCAGACATTTTTAAACCTGGAAACAAACAAACAAAAAAAGATCATCACCTTTTGTGCAGTTATGACATTAATTCATCTTCCGTATATTCACACAAGGTCTTCTTTTCATTTTATGCTATTTTACACTATTTTATTTGTATATACCACTGGGTTTCCCACTATTTTCTTGAAATGGTGTACAGAAGCCCAAAACACCATTCTGGTTCCTACATGACCCTCAACTTTTCACTTGCTATACAAGAGATCATGCTACCTCTCTTTCAAAGGTTTCTCCTTAAAGCTATCAGAGAAGCAAGTCAGAGTTGTGACTTTTACCTGAGGTGCCACTGCTGCCCCTTCCCTCGCTAGCTCTGGAATCATATTACAGATAGATTATCAAGATGGGGCAGCTCAAAACCAGTGACACCCGCAAAATAGTTTCAAAACACTGACATCTACAAATTTTGAAAATTCTTAAAGGTTAAAGACAGATCCCTCTGTAATTTTTTTGCAGCTGTAGCATTATCAAAGCATACTCCCATATATTCTGACACATATAAAGGAAAATCAAAGGGTGTCTTCAGAATGCAGAATCTCATGCTTTCAATAGTATTTCCTTTTGATTCCTTTTCATCAAGCCCTTTGATCAAAAAAATGTTCAGTGCATTGTTATTGCAAATTTGCATGCAAAAAAAATTTATATTCCTAACGTTATTCTTCTTCTTGCTGAAAATGAGAATTAAATGTAGAATGCAGAAATGAATGACGTGTTGTAAGTGCCATGCTCTTTTCTGCAGTTTAGTCTTCTAAGTTAATGCATGAAACCAGTGTTTTGTCTGAAATTGCATCCATCCTGATTCTGCTCCAGAAAAACTCATCTGCCTGACAGAGACAAGGCCAGCTACACACGTCCATATGGGAAGGAACTCATAAGCTGGTTTCTTGCAGCATCATTGTTTCCATGATGAAAACTCCTGAGCACAGGGGTAGAGAGAAGGGACAGCTGGGTAATTTGCACACTCTGTTTTTTCTATGACCTCCACCAGCTAACTTGTCTTTGCATGACAGAAACAAGCTCAAACTTTAGGTAGGACCTCAGAGCTCCACAAAACAAAAGGACAGAGAGGATAAGACTTCACTGTTTTCTACAGAAACAGAAGCAACCCATCCTCCACAGTAAATGTCCTCAGCATTCCCTTAAGCTGTATTTAAACACTCTTGTCTTATGTTTTGGAGTCCTGCAAAACCTCAATAATGGCAATTACAGAAACTGATCTATTACTCAAGAAGTTTCAGGCTCAGAGAAACAGGATGCAGTTTTCACATACTGAAGTTGAGCCCTCTGCACCATCATACTAAAAAGAACATGTGAGTGCATTCACTCATTTGTTCTGCTACAGGAACACAGAGGCTAAAAAGAAGAGCTTTTTCATGTGGGAGAGCCCTCACAAAGCAAGAACAGTTCCCTGTCTCCAGAATACCAAGATGCTGACATTAGAATGTTATTATCTGCTGATTTACTGTTTCCCATGCAATCCAGGGCAGAGTTGGTGACAGATGTTAAGCCAGTATGATTGCCCAAGGTCTTACAATCAGTTCTGCTTCTTCCAGCATACTCCACATTTTCTTCAGATATAGTGTCTATTTATGTATGTGTTGTATTACACTCACACACCATAAAACGGACTTGTCTAAATGCAAGATGAAATCATGAACTCTCAATATTTAGCATATAAGACTATGGACACACAAAGAAATAATCACACACAAACCTCTGCTGATAATTTTTCAGTGCATATACTTCTACCCTATGGCAAAGGTGAGGCATATGGATCTTTCATAGAAGACTATGTGTCACAGAAAGCTTCCTCTCTAATACTGCAGGTTGAGGATCTGTCTGTAAGAAACTGTATGCAAGATCCATATACAAAGTCTGTGGGTATCACCTGCTTTATGGTAGTGGTCCTTGCTCATCACTGTCCACCTGACTCTCCACAGCCCCCCAGCATGGAAAGGCTCTACCTCAGGACTCTCACACTAAGGCAATAAATTAGTTATTAGAAATTTAAAACTTTCTTAGTCCTGCATGGACTTTTTCAAGTTCATGCAACATTAATTCAAGTTCGTATTTGTTTTGGCAGCAGTTAAATAAACAAAGTGAAATCACAATATGGACATCAAATTATAAACAATTATTTTAAAATAATTTTGGAAATTAAGCCACCTAGTACACTACTAATATTTTAGTCAAAACAATCACTTCTAAGGAAATGCTTTTCTCAAAATGTATTAATTACAGCAAAGAGGTAGGATGGAGTGATTCCCTACAAATGTAAAAAGCAAAGTTAGATAAAAGTAATAAAAGAAGTATTTTAATGGAGACAAATATTCACTGATAATTGGGAGAGGCATAAGAAAGAGAAGAAAAAACCCACTGAATAAAAGTAGTAATCAGTGACATCACAGAGGTTTCTGTAGAGAAAATGTTCTTGAAATGGTCCTGGCTTTGTTGTGTGCACCGAGTTTGCAAACAAATTTTAAAATCTTTCAAGGTGAAAAGCAATATATACTTCTGAAATATTACACTTACTACAGAAATATTACACTAACTACTCAAGCATAAATTTCATCTCCGTTTCCAAATTAAAAGGAAGTGTGGTGAAAACAATAAAAAGTTGTTTGCATGTTTGTTGCCCTACAAATCAAGTAAGGACCAGATTTATCACCAAGGTTGACACAGATCACATTGTTTTACATGAACAGAAATTAAATAGGGATTCCTAAACTTACAAGGAACATATAATGTAATCCACCATTTCATTTTACTACCACGGTTTCTTCCAAAGGATGAAGCAAAGCTCATTAATACCAGGGAACCTGCACTGCATTTCATATGAAGTCTGAATGCCAACCAGTTTTTTTGCCTTCCGAATCAAGGTACAAGACAATTATGTCAGACAACTGTAGAAACACATTTTCCACAGTTTTATAAGGAGATTTGTAATTATTGATGCAGTGGTAATACTGAAGTGTATTTTCTAGACAAAGTTCACTGGGAACCCAAGTATAGCAAGCCTGAGTTCTTCCCTGCTAACTCCTGTTCCTTGAACTCTGATGTTTCTGTTATAAATCAGATAGAACAGTAAGTTGGAAGAAGCCCCAAAACCTTTGGAAGATAATGCAAGTGTGTCACAGAAATCAAGCTGCAATTCCAAATGGAGAATTATTCTACCACTTGAGGGAGCTGTAGCATAGCAAACCCATGGAATCTTTTGAAATGTGCATGAGAAACTCCAGCCTGTGAAGATAAAAACACTTACTCTATGAAGACTTCTCATTTTTAAGGTACATATTTGCCTAATTTTGGCAAAAAAAAATGTGCACAGTCCATAGATACTGTGATACAGACAGGAGGGAAAGAGTATATCCCTTATCCAGTTATTGTCTGTACACTGCACTTCGATCTTTTTTTCTTTTTTTAATTTGGAATTTGACCACTTTTCTACCTGATTTAATGCAATTTGACAAATGCTGCTGAGCAAGTATTTATAAAATTAACTGAATTGAACTCAGTCAGCACTGTTCTGCTGTGTTCCGAATTCTAAGAGACAAGAAACCTGAGAAAGACTAGTTTTTTTCTTAAGTTACAAAATGAATCATGCATCTTTGTTAAGTAGAGCTGTAAGAAAAAGAACAAACAAATGATGTCACAATTTTGTGCAGCAGAAAACAAACACCCTCAACCCTCCCATAACTGCAGAGGGCATTTCAGTTTAGCAATGACAGACTCACAGAATGGTTTGGGCTGGAAGGGACCTTAAAGAACACCTAGTTCCAACCCCCTTGCAATGGGCAGGGATGCCATTTACTAGACCAGGTTGGTCAGACCCCCATCCAACCTGGCATTGAATACTCCCATGGATGGGGCAGCCATGACTTCTCTGGGCAACATGTTCTAGTGCCTCATCACCCTCTGTGTAAAGAATTTCTTCCTAACATCTAATATAAATCTGCCCTCTTTCAGTCTAAACCCACTGACATTTGGCCTGGCACCATCTGCCCATATAAAAAAGTTAATTTCCCTCTTTTTTATAAGCACCTTAAGGTACTGGAAGGCCACAATAAGGCCTCCCCAGAGCCTCCTCCAGGCTGACCAACTCCAGCTCTCTCAGCCTGTCTTCCTGGGAGAGGTGCTTCAGCTCTCTGACCATCTTTGTGGTCCTCCTTTGGACCTGCTCTAACAAGTCCATGTTTTTTTGGTGCTGAGGACCCCAGAGCTGGATGCAGCACTCCTGGTGGGTTCTCATGAGGACAAAGTAGAGTGAGAGAATCCTCTCCTTCGATCTCCTGCCTACTTTTGATACAGCCCAGGGTGCCATGGGCTTTCTGGGCTGCAAGTGTACACTGTTGGCTCCTGTCCAGCTTTTCATCCACAGGAACTCCCAAGTCCTTCTCTGCAGGGCTGCTCTCAATGACTTCTTCTCCCAGTCTGTGCTCATGTCTGGGATTGCCCTGACTCAGGTGCAGCACCTTGCACTTGGACTTGTTGAACCTCATAAGCTGCTTGTGGGCCCACTCTTCAAGTTTGTCCAGGATCACCTGGATGGCATCCTGTCCTGCTGCTGCGTCACCTGTAAACCTGCTGAGGGGGCACCACTCCTACTGCCCATGTCACTGATAAAGATATTAAAGGGTTCCAGTCTCATGAGAATCCTGAGGGACACCATTCATCACCAGCCTCTTCCTGGACACAGAGCCACTGACCATAGCTCTCTGGCTGCATCCATCCAGCAAACTCCTTATCCACTGAATATGAACAAGTCCATCCATCAAATCCCTGTCTCTCCAATTTGGAGATAAGGATGTCACGTGGGACTATAATAAAGACCTTACAGAAGTCTCGATGGATGACATTGGTCAGTCTTTCCTTGTCAACCTTTGCTGTCACTCCATCACAGAGCGCCACCAGATTGGTCAGGCATGACTTGTCTATAGTAAAGCCACACTGGTCACCTTGAACTACCTTCCTATCTTTTATATGCCTTAGAACATCTTCTAGGAGGCTCTTCCTAGGCACAGAGGTGAGCCTCACCAGTCTGTAGTTCCCTGGATCTTTCTTTCTCCCCTTTCTAAAAATGGAAGTGATGTTTCCCTTTTTCCAGTCACCAGGGACTTCACCTGACTGCCAGGACTTTCCAAATATGCATGAGAACATCTGTTTGAATTCCAAGTGTACACTGAAGGTTACAAGGCTCATATTTACAATGAGACTCTGTAATGCTGTGCTGATGAGGCACTTTCTTGCCAAATCATTACCAGCTCTCACTCTGACAGCATGGTATAATGAGTCACTTGTGTGTACAAGAATAAATGATGACAATCAATAAAAACCTTGTAAGCTAGTCTGCTTCCAAAAAACCCCCAAAACAAACAAATAAACAAAAAAAAGCCCAATTCCAAAAAAACCCCATCAGGCTACCTCAGGTTTAAAATATGGCCATGCTGCTTTAATAATGCCAAGTTGAATCGGAACATTTTTAAACAGTAAAATGACTAAGTAAGAGAAAACCAACAAACAAACTAAATCAGCCTGAGACAATTGCTGTTAAGGGCAAATTCAGTGCCCAGGAAAAACAATGCCCTCTCCAAAAGTATTTTGGATAAATGCTTTGTCTTTGCTTTACACCTTATCTTGTACAAAGCCATAGTTCATTTTGTCTTAACCCTGAAAAACCAAGACAAACTCAGAATGCATCAAAGCAAGTATGTATGAATGTGTTGGAAGGGTGAACACCTGTCCTCTTCTCTCTCATTCCAACCTCCAATGTAGGTGAGCTTTTCTCCAAGAAATTCTACATAACTGGAAAAAAATCCAGACCACAGCCCAGACAAAGACCAGAAGTGAAACACTCCTAAGAGTGTGTTGTGGTTTCAGTTGGGGTAGAGTTAATTTCCTTCACAGTGGCTGGTATGGGGCTTTGTTCTAGATTTGTGCTGAACACAGGCTGATAATATGCAGATGTTTTTGTTTTTTGCTGAGCAGGGCTTACACAGAGCCAAGGCCATTTCTGCCTTTCCTACTGCCATGCTGGTGAGGAAATTGGGGGTGCATGGGAGCCTGGGAGGAGACACAGCCAGGACAAGTGACCCCAACTGACCAAAGGGATATTCCAGACCATCTGACATCATGCTCACTATATAAAGTGGGGGGAAGAAGAAGGAAGGGGGCACATTTGGAGTGATGGAGTTTGTCTTCCCAAGTCACTGTTTTACATGCTAGGGCCCTGCTGTCCTGGAGATGGCTGAACACCTGCCTGCCCATAGGAAGCAGTGATGAATTCCTGGTTTTGCTTTGCTTATGTGTGCAGCTTTTACTGTTCCTATTAAACTCTGTTTATCTCAACCCATGTGTTTTCTGCTTTTTATCATTCTGATTCTCTCCCCAATCTTGCTGGTGGGGCTGTGAGTGAGAAGCTCCATGGGGCTTGGTTGCTGGCTGGGGTTAAACCATGACAAGGTGGAGTTAAGCGCTCTGCAAACATTGTGTTAAAAATGCTAATGCTATAGCAGAGATGTTTCCAGCTTGTGTCCTGGAAACACCAGCTTCCTTTGGACAACCTAAATCCCATATAAATAATGAAAATTATCAAATGCTATTTTAAATTCAAGAGCCTAAGCAGAAATCAGAGAATTCTCACAGCCAGCCTCCAACCCCAAAAACATTTCTTCATCCTATCTATAGTGGGAGAGCAGATACCAACGATGTCACCAAGAAAGCATTTACTGCAGCTTTTATTTCATCTCAGCAAAAATCAGAGCTCTTCCTGCCTCTCCACAGGACCGCCTCTTACACTTAAAAAATTCAGAACTAGACAGAAGTTCATCTTCAAAGAATAGCCACATGAATAAAGCTAAGTGAGTACAAAGAGAACTGAGGCAATACAACAGTATAATTTCCAGCTGTCCACAACCACCTCACTGACCAAGAGCCACCTCTCACTCACAGATCCAGAAGCACTGGAGTACACAGTACTAAAATGGAGAAGTAGCTTTGTTCTGCACCTTTTACATCAGTGACTGCTCCAACCACAGCACTCTTACCTAATCTGGAGCTATACTGTCTTGACCCTGTGTTTCTCTCTGTGAAATCATTCTCCCACAGCATTTTTTCCTAAATTAGCAAGTTTGAAGAAGAGAGATGGCAGAATGTATCACATTCATGTGAAGATGCACAAAGTATCCTCTTTTACAAGGCCAATTTTTAATCCTTATTTGGAGATGCTTCTTCTAGACCCCCCCCTCCATTTTTAATTAAAATTGAATTCTTATTTTCTAAAAAAAGATAAAACAATCAATAGAGCACATAATGAAATTCTCAAGCCTCAGGGATCAACCCCAATGCAGAGCTGTCAGCACATTTTTCTAATAAGATCAAACATGCATGGATTTAATGAGATAGGAAAAGCTGTTGTCCTCACCAGACTGCTTAGCCACTGGCTTCGTTTGACATCAGTATGTAAGCTAGAGCTTATGAAAAGGTTCAATACATTACAGCTACACCAGATGAATTAAACCCTGACTTGCTCCATGGCAAACACTAAATGAGAAAATACTTTACAAATTGAACAGCTACATCTGTTTCAAGTTCCAGGATACTCCACTGATGCTAGAGAGGACGCACATCCCAGGAGAGACATTACCTCTCTTTGTTAATGGCTCCTTTTAATAACTTAATTTACAGTTAAACTGATTCACACTAGAAGATATTTTAGCTTTTCCTATATCCTGTCTTCCTTAACCATGTGAATTTTTCTACTGAATGAAGTAGTTAACTAGTTGAAACACAGAATGTGTTATAAGTAATGCAATACTCCACTCACACGAAATCTTTATTTTTACGATATTGTTGACCTTGTTAATAAAATTATTTTAAGGAGTTAAAAAAATATATGAAATTTACCTTTAGCAAGTTACAGATTACAAATGTCAAGTGGAGGTATTAGCTAATCTTTTCCACAACTGGAGAGATATATAGACTCACAATACATTCTAATACATTATGATTCAGGGGGCAAGAATAAAATGCATATATAGTTTTGAGAGATTTGTCATCAAAAGTTGTATTGGTAATTATGTATAAATAAAGTGGGTGTCTATTTGCTTTAAAATTTGCACCATTTCACATAAAGAAACACTTGTTTGGGTTTCTCTAAGGTACATCCAGATTATTTTTCAATATTAACTAACTTCATTCTAAAATCCATTTCCTAGTTTGGGCACAAGGTCACACAAATGTTCCATGGAGCACTCTGGTTTTGCAAATTTTCATGACAAAGCCTTGTCAAAGCTGGCAGAGGAATCCCTTTTCTCTCAACCACTTTCCACTACTTGTCAGTAGGAGGTACTAGCTGGGGCTTCAAGCAGGTCAAAAGTCAGTTTTTTTACACACTGGGCACATTTCCTAAACATGAACTCCCATTCTGGCCTCAAGTGACTACACAGGAAAAGAAGTGTGTTGAATGGAACTTCAGCAGATGACCGAGACATGACTTAGTGCTACCTAGCTATAGTAGAGACACAGACTAGCTGAGCTGCTAGCATAAAGTTAATCGTGAGATTCAGGCTTTTGGTGCAGCTGCACACAGTTTTTCACAAGCCATACAATAATTATTGTGATTATATATTAACAGAGTCTCCTGCAAGCTAAAGAGTACAGCCTATCATCTGCATAAAAATCCAAGCTTGTTAGAAATACATCTGGCATTCTCCCAACATGAAGAGCAAAACCTAAGCTGAGCCAGGCAGAATATGCTAATATCAATCCCTTAACATCACCTGCTTAACCAAAACTTCACTGTGTGAAAAAGGTTTTAGCATTTTCTGAAATAACTCCTTCATTTCCTAACATTCATGTTTTTCAAACAATAACAGATTTTAGAAAAAAAAGAATTGTTAAATCTGACTGACAACATGAACAATATTTCACTATTTTCCCCCAGCAAGAGGATATTATAAATATTCTTCCTCACTCAAGAAACATACCTGGCAATAGAAATGACCTAAGTAGATTTGTGTCATCTTTTATTAAATAACTATTTTAATGCAATATAGTTTAGTGTCCTAAGTGTTTATCTGGATGGATGCAAATGTTCTTATTTGTATTTCCAATCACATCAGATAGCAAACCATTTGTATCACTCACCTGCTCTGCTCCCTCTACTCAATGTCTGTGCACAAGAAGCATTTGTAACATTGTCCTCCAAAGACTGGGAAATCGTAATTCAAAATTCCCAGTACACTGAGATTGGCTTACACACTATAATGCTCTTAGAAGTAAAAAAATGTGAACTGTTCTGCATTTCTTTAAAGCAGTAAGCATCTAATCTTCCCATCTTTCCACCACAGACAAAACAATTAGGAGTTTATACCTTTTTGAAAAGGAAAGGTTACAGTATTATATACAACATGGCTCCAGCAGCAAGTACTTGAAAAAAACCTCAAACTTTTCCATGTTCTATTAGAACTACAAAAGACTGAAAATTCTTTCCCTGATTACCTATAAAGATGTTACCTTTCATGTTCATTCTTGGCTTTACAGCTTTCATCCACTATTTTGTAATTTCTTGTTTCTTTGTCTTAAATTTCTTGTTCTTTTACCCAAGGAGAATCAACACTTTTTAAACCTACAGAAAAGAACAACATGTTGCGAGCTGCAGGCTTAAGATTGGGTTTTAAGTGAGAGATATCAAACTTTCTTATGTGTCCATCTATTTTTCAGTCTCCATAAGTATTGTTTATACCCTCTTGCAGAAGTACCTGTTTGAAAGCTGGACAACCTCAATCTAAACAAAGCTTTCCTGAGGTGGATCACACTTCCTTCTTTCACTGAGCTCTGCACTGGCACAGAAGTCCAACAAAACAGATTGTCTTGAAGACAGAAGCCTAAATCAGAAAGTAAAAATGTACTTAAGACATATCCGTTCAAAGTACATTTGTTTACTTAATTCTTTAGAAAGAAAATACAAATAATTTTGGAGAGAAATAAGCAATTCTTTCTCTTGAACACACTTCCTTGACAAAATAGCTTTAAAGAATATTCTTATTCATATACAGCTAGCAAGGAATTCAATTCTAGCACACTACAAGTAAAGGTAAATGTTTAGTTTGCAATGTCTTTTTATGGAAAATTGTGCTGGAAAATTCACCAAAAAAGGACCATATAAGTAATAAAAATATGCTTTATGAACTTCTGAAAGCTTTTCATCATTTGCCAGATGAACACTATCTTTTTATTGTTTTAGCATTCATTTTTTTAGTTAAGTCTTGGCTCTATACTATTTCTATTTGTCATTTCATTGCCAGGGTCAAACTTAGATTAGATATCACTTTGGTGTGGTTTTATAGGTTTTTCCACTGAAAAATTAAAAAACTTTTTTCCTTCAAAAACAAATCCTTCGTATGCAGGAGAGTATATATGCTCCTGAAAAGGCCATCCAACCTGAATGGATAAGGAGTATGATTTAAACAAATGGTATTTGTAAAATACTGTTAGTGTCTGCTGACATTCTTTATTCTAAACTATGAACACTTAAAAGTGTTAAGCACATAATTTCTCAATACTTTAGAGTTTTGATCAAAGACTCATGATGTACTAGTTCAAGCAAGGGGTGAAATACACTTGAAATGAAATGGATTTTTATATATTTAACTATTAAAATAATACTACATTTAAAAGCATGACCTCTAACTCCTTCGTATATTTATGCCAGCAAGTCTTATTTCAAGACATTAATGCTGCATGGAGACTAATATAACAAACACATAAAGAATTCCCATAATAGCACCATTACAGGTATCTATCCTGCAGCTTCCAAGGTCAGCCTCTTCTGTGAGTGGAATTACAGCCCCTTTCGACGTAAATCAGAAGAGAAGTTATGGCAGCCGGGAGCAGCAGCCCAGCCGTGTGCATTTGGAAGCAGCTGACATTTGCTTAGCGTCGAAGGTGACACAGGTGACGGCTTGTCTGGCCGAGGTTTGGGGACAGGCATCACCATCCATCTTGGTCACCAAGCCCAGGAAACTTGGGGAAATCAGCCTGCAAATCTGCCTGTGCTCGCTTCCCAGGAAACGGGTGGGCCAGAGCACACTCCAACTGCGATCCGGAACGCCACGGGCACGCTAACTCTGTGGGGCTTTCTCCAAATTCTTCATTGAAACTTCACAAAATCACCGAATTGATTAGGTTGGAGAAGATCTCCGAGATCATCGAGTCCAACCTGTCAACCAGACCATGGTACTGAGTGCCACGTCCTCAAACACCTCCAGGGACGGTGACTCCACCACCTCCCTGTGCACTACATTCCAGCATCCAATCATCCTGTCGGTGAAGAAATTCTTCCTAATGTCCAACCTAAACTTCCCCTGGCTCCTCATACCCATTCCTGTAACACAGGACCCGTCTACCTTCACTCTGACGCGCTGCTGTCCTGCTCAGGGCCGAAATGCCGCCCCGCACAGCCGGGCCAGGAGGAAACGCAAGCACGGCCCAACCCACCGCAGCCCCGCTTCTCAGGGCGCTGCTCCCCGGGTCCCGAGGGCCAGCGGGGCTCGCACCGCACTGAAGGGCAAACCAGGTCTGGGGAGCAGCTGGGCGGTCCGTGCCTCCTGCCACCTCTCCCCGACCGCACCGCCAAGGCAAAGGCGGCGGCTCTCCGGGCACTACTGAGGCGGGGAATCCGCGCTCCTCTGTCCCCGGCGAAACACCCAGCGCTGCTCCCGCACGCCCCGTGCCCCGCAGCCGGGCCGGCCGCTCACCTCCGCGGCGGGGCCCGCCATGGCGCCGCCCGCCCGCTCCCGGCTCCGCCGCCATCTCGGCGCGGCTGCGGCCCCGGCGGCTGCGCGCTGGCCCCGCCGCACACCGCGCTCGGGCAGCCCCGCCGCGGGCGCGGGTGTCCCCGGAAGGAGAATCCGCGTCCCGTTGTACCAGAAATAGCGCGGCCAGCTGAACCAGGGAAGCGATTCTTCCCCTGTACTCGGCACCGCTGAGGGCCACCTCGACTACTGTGCCCGTTTCTGGGCGGCTCGCTCCAGGGAGGACACTGAGGTGCTGGAGCGTGTCCAGAGAAGGGCGGCGGAGCTGGGGAAGGGTTGGGAGCACGTGTCCTACGAGAAGCGGCCGAGTGAGCGAGGGTTGTTTAGTCAGGAGAAAAGGAGGCTTAGCGGTGACCCTGTCACTCTCTGCAACCACCTGACAGAAGATTGTAGCCAACTGTGAGTCGGCCCATTCTCCCACGCAACTAGCGACAGGATGAGAGGATTTGGCCTCAAGCTGTGCCAGGAGAGGTTTGGGTTGGACATAAGGAAGAATTTCTTCACAGAAAGAATGATTAGATGCTGGAGTGGACTGCCCAAGCAGGTGGCAGTGTCACCGTCCCTGGAGGTGTTCAGGGAAAGTCTGGACTCAGTGCCATGGTCTGGTTGACAGGGTGGTGTTGGGTCAGGGCTTGGACTGGATGATTTCGGAGGTCTTTTCCAAGCTGGCTGATCCTGTGATTCTGCTGTCGGATGACTGTGGCAGGTGTATTCACAGCGGGCTCATGTGCTGTCCCCGCGGCTGCCGCAGGGTGACAGCACTCCCGAGAGGGCAGCAGCCCGGGGAATAACTTGCTCTCCCGTGCAGGCTCAGGTGCGAGGGCACAGTTTCCAATGAGGCTGCCGGCTATTTTGGGCATGGATCTGGCACAAGACGTGGCTGTGCCTATGGGGTGAAAGGGACACCGTGATGTTTGCCTGTGGCCCCCGGGCAGAGCTTGGCCTTCCTTTGGTATCTGTCTGCATGGCTGGGGGAGCCCCACCATGCTCCTCTCAGCCCTAAGGTGAATGAAAAATAAGTAACATTCATGTGATTTTAAACTTTAGCTTTAGTCATGATATTGTCCTTTTCGAGCAAACACGGCTTGGAAAGACAGTGTGACACACAAGGTAAATGACTATCAGACCTAAGGCTGACAGACAACAACAAAAAAATTGTAAAACTTCTTGTTTTCAACATGGCACTGCGTTACTTTTGGTATAACCAACTGGTCTTTTGAATGCTAAATGGAGCTATTGGTATACACAGAGCTAAAGAAAATGAATATTATTGATTTTCACAGGGTTAAAGCTTGTCGGTATGATGAAATCTGCTGGACATGTCTGATAATGCAGTAAACATCTAAAGGTAGATGTAGTTTAGTGAAAGTAAAGGTATTTGTCATTGCCTTTGTTTAAGTCCTTTCTTTTTTCACATGTATTTCACAGAGGCATTCAAAATGATTTTTAAGAGATTATTACTTCCAGAATTTTGGCTCTACAGCGAATCTGTAGTTGGTGCTGGGGTTTATACTCAGATACAGTAAAATGCTGGTATAATTTTTTAATACATGTTTTTGATTTTATTCACTAATGAGGTCTGTGTTGCCCTCTGCTGTCAGTAATCTGATTTTACCTACCTGAAGGTATTATATTGATTTTAGAGTTCCTGGAAAAAAAAAGCCAAAATTTAGAAATGTGATTCTGTTCTTGGAAAGGCTTCCTACCTTTCTACTAGCAAGTGAGGAAAAAAACCCCCCACAATATGGGTTGCAAATATGAAGCAGAGCATTATATTGAAGTAAAATGAAATTAAATAGGGGCTAAAGTGTTTTGAACAGTCATCTCCCTCCATCCTTGATGATATATGGAAGGGAATCCTATATGAATGTCATATTCATAGACTCTGAAAATCCAAGAAGTGGGCCATACTTTGGGACTCAGATTTCATTTCATGAGAGTGCTTTCAATCACAACATTTGAAGTGTGTTGAATCACACAAGGAGTGACTTCTTGGGTGGCTGTTCATGTCAAGAGACACTTTCACAGTTTTTAGGCTCTGATCCAGTTCAGAGAGGGAGGTGGATGAGGCCCTGGGTTTTATTAGGCTGGCATGGAATGGATGCTGCTTCTGTGTGATGAGATAAAGCCTTCAGCATCCAGAGCAGTGGATGAACTTGGCAGTAATGCTGCTCAGCTCTCCTGATATGGCTGCCCATGCTGTTTATTTCCATGTCTTGAGATTCCTGTGCATTTTCTGTTACACTGGAATGTGCTGAATTTAGGATTATGAGGATGATGCACATAAAGTTAACGGGGTAGTGTTGATGAGAGATATTTCCCATGGGTCTCCCGGCTCTTCCTCCTGGCAGGAGTTCCAGTACATGGTGGGGGTATCATACCACCTGGAAGACCTGAAATTGAATTGCCAGGAGGATTAGGAAGAAACTCTGCCAGAGTCAGGGGAGTGTTATGAAGCCATCTGAGTAACTTGCTGAGTTATGCACTGAAGAATACTTCACTTGGGGAAAATTGAGATAAGCAGGTGTCTCTCTCTGTCTCCTTTTCTGCTGTGCACAGGCAGTGAACCAATCTGGTGTTGGTGAGACAAATATGAATTTGTTGTGGCAGCCCTGGGATTGTTTATATACACACAGTGCTCTTGAAATAGTTACTGGATGTTAAAGAAAGCTCTCAAACTGTAATGACAATGATGTTAGTCCATTGACTCTCCCCCTGAAGGAACCAGCAAGTAGATCAACTACAAAGTGATCCTGTGTTCCACTACTACACGACTTGGTGGACTGCAGTGCCAGTACAGGAAATATGGGAAAAAATACATTAGATCTTTTTCAATGCAAGTGAGTTTCCAGAAGAAAATGCAGTCATTCTCAGATCATTTTCCTTAGAGGTATTAGCTAATTTGGAGCCACGGACAATATAGATATAAAGGAGAATGATTATTTATTCTTATTCCATTACTTATGGTGACCCACAATTAATTTTCATATCCCATTTGCCTGCGTAGTCACTCAGTATCACAAGACTCTTTGCAGCCACCTTTCAGTTTAACTCTCTTGAACCACAAAGGCAAACATTATTATCTTGCTGTTCCCACCTTCACATGCATTTTCAATAGTGCACATACTTGGGCCAGTCTTCAAGTGCCCCCTTGCAGGTGACTATTTTAAAATCCTGGCAATTTCAAAGAAGACAAAATTAGGACTCCCACATATTTACATCCTGGGCTAATGATTAACTCACTGTAAGTGAACATGTGGCTTTCTTAAGTACAGTATCTGTTCTAGCACTTTTAAAATCAGCTGTTAACATTGCTTAGTTTAGAATAAAATTAATGCTTGAGGAGAGGATTTTTTTTTGTGGGTGATTTTGAAATATATTGTTTCTGATTATGGCATGTATTTCAAAAGTTTTTATAGTTATTTTGTACCATTTTATCATGTTTGTGACTTCTGTTTTTTATGGTATTGTGTAATTCTAATTTGAGTTGTTTTTCAAGTGGGAAGACAAATCCTTGTGCACTACACAAAAATACCATGAATTAAGGTATCAAATATAACAAGAAAATATAATACTGCAGTGAGTCAAAGCACAGAGATTGCAATAACTGTAATAACCTGCAGTGAATCAAACCCCAGAGATTTAACATTTAACTGCTATCAGCCTGAAATCAAAGCCAGACTCTGGCTGATTGCTTTATTTCCCTAAGTCAGATTTACTGACTGAGTCCCAGAGGTGTCCAGTTCAGCAGACGGGTTTTGGGCATCAAATTAAGCTCTGTACAGCAGCAGAAAGTGATGGAGCAGGGTGGTCAGCTCTGGACAAAGATTTCAAGTGCCTGAATGAGCTGCTAACTTTGCTGCTGTCCTTTCTTTAGAACAAACAGCAGAAAAATAAACATGTCACCTCCTCTACTCAACAAAAAAGTGGCACTTCTGCATGTGAACTGCCTCCTGGGAGTGATTCTTGGAGCATTTTGACTCCCAAGCTCTTCATGGGAATCATTTGAGCAAGAGCTGGGGCTTGGGCCCTGTCAGAACATACCTGAGGAGCTATTTAGTGCTCCTGGAAACCATCCTACTTGTTGGAGAAGCACCATCTTTTCATGGAAGTAAAAGCAAGCATATGCAAATAAAAAGAATTAAATGCTGTTTTAAGGCACGTTTAGGAACATGCTGTTTCCTTTAACTCTGACCTAATTTCTGTCAGAATTAAATACACAGTTGTTTATCATATATTGTAGTATTTTACATAATGTTTAGCTTTGAAATATTTCCCTTTCATTTTAGGCTAATTATTAAAACACTCTAAATGTGTGACTGAATTTAGCTTTCTGAAGACCTAAAAGGGTCACTTTTAAAGTTATTTCTCAAATCTGTTGAAAGAGAAGTTTCTGCTCAGGAGCATATCTGAAATAGAAATTGGTATAAGGCGTTTCAGAAATATTGAGAAATTGAAGGGTTTTCAGAGTATCAGGCTATTAAAAAAAAAAATCACTGAATACAGAAGGCTAAATATTGCCCAGCTTAGTATTGCCCAGATAAAAAATTATAATCAGTTCTCTCAACAGTTGTGTAATGTACCATTCCTGAAGAACTGAGGAGGGTCCAAGAGACTGTGTGTCTAATTTTGTAGAAATCAAACTTTAAAGTCAGGTATTTGAGAGGTTAGTAGCTGTTAAAATTTGGAATTCTTTTCTGTTAAAAATCTTTCGCTGTGATGAGTATTAATGTGACAGTTGCACATACGACCAAGTAAATTACTCACACTTCATTGCTATTTACCTTTTCATCAATGTATTGTCATGAGTTACAATACCTCCAGTACATGCAGTGGTATGAATCTGTCATTAACAATATAGCAATTATGAAATAAATATGAGCAGCAGTTGTTGAAAACCTCTCTTCATTACTTGATCTTTTTGATCCTGAAAAATTGCATTTGGGAATCATTTTTTAATATATAAAATAACATCTAATAGCTGGAAAATGTTTTAGGTTCCTTTCAACTGCAGGTTAAGTGATAACCATCTTTTGGGAACATGCCTCAGCATTTCCATGTATTCATAGTAGTCAAAATGAAATGCCTCTGTTAGTTCTTTTGGCAGCTGAAAAAAAAGCGACTTAAACCTTTTGTTACAACATTCAAGATTAAGTGATCACATCTGTTGAGAAGTATTTGAAGGATGCAGTATAGATTTGAGCAATTAGCTAGAAGCTTTTTTTTTTTCCATTAACTTGCAGGCAGAGTAGTCTCTAAAGTGTGTTATCAGACTTAAGAGTTACAAATGATGTTATCAAAGTTCAATCCACTTGATTACAGCATAACTTTAACTTGCTCAAATACCCCCAGTGCAGTTTCCTTGCTGTCCAAAATAATCAAGCAGATAATGGATTTCACAGTAATGGAAAACTGTCAGGAACATTTTGAGGCATTAATGACTATGGGCATAATATGTCCTTTAACTGTTTTCATCTGAAGGAGAAACATGTAGCTTTTGCCCTTAGCAGTTCCATCTTCAGAATGAATGTTGCAAACAATAACAGTTAATTTGCTGATGCACTGATGTGGTTTACATGATTGTCTATACAGAATGGATTTATTTTGTTGCTTCTGCAGAAGCTATCTTTGAATTTATTCACAACCAAAACCGATTTCAGTTTTTCTATTCAGATCTTACTGTGCTAGAATTATCATCTGCTATGATGCAAGCTATCTTTTATATGATAATCCATTGCAAACAAATGAGAAACCATTTCTGCATCTACTACAGAAAGCCTTATGGCAGCTATTGCAGTTAGTTGGTACTGATCTGGGCAAATCATTTTCTTACTCATTCCATGAAATACAAAATGTTTTTGACTTGACATTTGGATGGAATTCTACCAGTAAAGAAGTGGTCCCAGTGCCAATTCACAGTGGGCTACAATTCAACCAACAATAAATAAGTATTAGCTCCATATTCACTGTGTTTACTCTCTGTTCTTTGTGTATTGAGCAAATCCCCTGTAGATATTATGCCTTCCACAGGTAGTACTTATCTTTCTATGCCCAGTAACTGCCCATATGCACTTTTTCAGGTAGACCCAGTTTCCTCCACATACATATATCATTTGCACTTCGAACACCGCAGCACTAAAGACTGTTATGATTCTTAGGCTTCTTAGTATTTAGAGGTGCTGCATAAATTATTGCTGTTTGAAGCTTGACACATTTTTACTTCAGTAAAATTGAACTTCCATTTTTTTTTGATCTTCAGTAAGAATAGTTCAACTTCAGAGTCAGACAAGGAGGAGTGAATCCAGAAGAATACTTGTTTCACTTTTCTGCCTCACTATGACCAGGTTATTCAAGCAGCCTGAGATCAATCACAGTCAGCATCCAATTTGATACTGAAGGAACTTTGCCCCCATTTTGAAGCTACCAGAATCTTTACCCTTAAAATAAAAAGAGCTTGCTTTTCCAAGCCCTTTTTCTGCAATTTCCTCAGCAACTCTATTCCTGCTTTCCACCAGGAAACAGATTCCCATGTCAAAGCTGAAGTCCACGTACACTTCCCAGAGCATCTGTTTTGTAACACAAACCAGTTCTAACAAAAAAGCTGCATTTCCTGGTTACATAGCCATTGTAAAGTTTCCAGATAGTTCCGTTTTGCCTACCCTTTTTCCCTCAGCTGTGTGCACAGCACAAAAATACTGTGTTGCAACAAGAAATCTCTCAAGTATCCCTGACTTGCTTCATGGGTGCAATTCAGGGTGTTTGAACTGGTGTTCATGTGTTTTTGTTAAAAAGCTTAGGTTCATATGGGCTGAATTCTTCAAAATTCTTCAGCGTTAGAGTACAAAATTCTATTCAGTCATTTTGTACCCTTCTTCATACAACAACTCAAATAAGAGAGTCGCTAAGAATAAGCAGTGAGCAGCCAGCCTGGAAGGGGAAACACAGAGCCAACCAAGAGTAAAATGTATGCACTTATTTAACTGAACATTGCCTGAAACAGGGCTTTTCCATGGGCTTTTCTGTTCTCTTAGAATCCATTATGTACATTCTGCAGAGATCAGAAGACAAAAATGTTCTTTTCTTTCACAGCACTGTCATTTGACTTCCTTTTAGAAAAGATGTAACCTGACTTCTGGTCCCTTCTCACATGTGTTTGTGTACATTGACATGCACTTGTGAGCTTGGGCAAGCCTGGCAGTGGATGGCAGCTCCTGCTCTGTGGGAGAAAGTTCTGCTCACCTTCCTGCTCCTGGGGATGGTAGATAATCCCCACCCCTTTTGTTGATGTTTGAAGGATCATGAAGGAACTCACAAAAAGGATTATTTTTTTCAATTGTGTAAGAGGAGCCTTATGTCGTGGCCACTAGGCCATATTGTCTCCTGGACAATGAAGATCATTCTTTCTCACCTCTAATGGGGGAAAGTAGGCCTGCAATCCAGCAGGAGCCTTTTGTTCCTGAAGGTCAATACATAATGTGAAGCTTCTTAAACATTAATAATGGGTCATTCTTTTTGCACTTGTTTTTCCCTGCCAGTTGGTAACATCATCTGTTAATGGTGAACATTAAATGCTTATAAAACTGTAAAGGGATCATTTCTTAATACTGATTTGTGTGACTCAAAGACGCTGATGACAATCAAGATATTTTACATACTTTATTGGTAATGAAAATATTCCTCGAAGGCCTGAATCCACTTACAACTTGCTTAGCTTCATCAAAAAGGAAATGATCACTTTCTTCCTACTTGTTCAATAGATTATTTACCTCATGTCTAAGATAAATTATTTGTCAATAGAATTACTTTATTAAAGTTTAGGGCTTGACATGCTTCAAAGATCACAGGCCCAAAGGGGTAACAAAATTTGGAGGAAGTGTGTGCTACTGCAGGATGTCCAAAATAAGAAGAAATTAACAAAGCCAGCTCAGCACAGCTCAGCAATAATACAATAGTGAACACTGAAGGCCACCAGGCTGCCCAAGATAAGAAGCCAGCTCAGCACAACTCAGCAATAGTAGAGTAGTAAACACTGAATATATACTAGATAAATGGAAAATATCAGGGTTAACAACATATAAATAGTGGTCATAATTTCTGCTTGGTGTGCTGGCTTTTTGGATTTACCTAGCACTCATCTTTGCACAAGTATTTAAATAAACAAATACTTTGGTTCTGTGTGTGATTATCTTGCTGCACACAGGGTGATGGGTACTGATTTCTGGAACAACATACCCACTAAGAAGTTAATTTTGTCACCAGAAGTAGTAACATTCTTTTAAAGACTGCTTTATGTTATTACGGAGTAGAAGAAATGAAATAGAAGATTAATGAATAGCCTCAAGAAAATTTTTAAGAAATAAACACACATGGAATTTGTAAAAAAGGTAGACAAATAATACTTCAGAAACCCTGACCTTGAGTCTTAAAATACAGTAGTATTACACTCAACACATGTATTAAAATTAGAAGAACTCATAAAAAAGCGTAATCTGCATCCTACACACCAGTTTTTCTGTTTGCATTGTTGCATTAGATTCAAGACACAATTTTACAGTTTTGTTTTGGTTTTTTATCAATAAAAGAATACAAAAATACACTACTAATAAGGCAAATATGAAAAATAGGATTAAATCTGGTATACTCAAATGTCCATTATCAGGTATCTTCTGGGCATAGACCAGAAATTAGTATAACATTGTCCACTCCGATTTCTCCAGTTTTACCCTTCCCACGTTCTGTTTCAAAAGTGACCTGTCAAAAAAAAAAAAAGTATTAAGGGTGAAAATGTAGTTTATCCAACTATTTAGTAACTCCTAATTAGTTATAATGCAATAAATGAAGAATATTTTTTTACAACACAGGACTTAATGACTTGAATCTTTGCCGTTTTTAAAGCTTGTGTGCATTATTTGAACTAGATTTAAAATCCTCTGCACAGATTTACAATACCAGGTGGATTACTTTAATAAGATTATTTACTGTTATTGTACAAAAAATGCAAATTGAGTGAAATCGTCTTAATAGTTTTATGACAGCATATGATGCTCATGCATTTCATTTACTGAAGACATTACAACTGTTCATTTGGATCCTCAGGTTTTATGTGTATATTCTATATATATTTACACTTTCGTATGTATTGAGTATAGTATGTATACTATATATAAAGAGGAGGATTATTTTAATGAATAGGATATCTGGGATTTTATTTTATAGTCTGATTCTCATTTATCTAAGAGCTTTTCTACATCATTCCAGCTGTGCAAAGGACCTTGAAAAGTACCTGCATTTCCTTTATGTTCACGGTATTCAATTATTCAGTAGAAGTCTTTACAGAGCACTGAAAATTTTCCATCACACAAGTGGAAATCAGGCCCCAGGATTCGGAGGAGAAACTAGATGAAGTCCTGATTGAGGCAGTTTTCAGGCATATATCAGTGCACAGTGTTCCCTGTTGGTATGCCCTGCTCCTAAGGTGATGGCCTCCCTTTGATTATACATGATGTCTCCTTTTGCTCTAATGGTCTGGTTTAGTGTGGTTTGAGAGCACCCTCTTCTATAAAATGAAAAATTTTCATTTTTCCAGCATGTATGTATGATTCTGTTGCATGAGCTATTAAGGCCAGATTTTGATTACTTGTGTTAATTTATGATGTGATGCAGTATTTTTACAAAATGACGGAATTACTGGCATCAGTATTCTAACCAATTGGGGTGATTCAGTTCTGAAATTACAATCAGGTGATAACTTTTATGCCCCCTAAAATGTGGGCTCCTGTTTCCCATTTCAGATAAGCCTTTTGATTGCTGATGCCTATAAAACAGTTGGTGGAACACTTGAGAGTTAGGAAATTAAACTGTCACGTTGGTCATGGTAGTATGGTAGTTGGCTTACAAACTGTTACGCTTACCCTGTTGGTTGTTTCAGCCCCCTGAAATATCTCTATTTTTCCAGTTCTCCACTTTTCATCTTTTTCTTTGTTCTCTTCCCAGACAGGAGCAGTTTTTTTGTTTGCCAGGAATACTCGAAGTTTTCCCACTTTCTCACCAGCAAGCCGATAACTGAAAATCAAGCAGTAGCTGCTCTTTGGTTTGAGGTCAGTGAGGAGAAGTTTTAGACGCCCCATATCATTCTTGTGCCCCACAAAGGCTGGAACAGCCATGTAGTAACCATCACCTTGTAAAAAGAAAATAATTTTTTTAAAATAATCTTTAATGCGCTTGTGTTATTTATTAGCAATTTGAATACATGTTTGCTAAGAAAATAAGGGGAAGCTGAAGCTAATTTACTTGAGTAATTTAAAATCCCACTGGAGAAAAGCAGCAGGGAGTGTACTTAGCAAGGAATAAACTTGTACTGTTGGAAGCTAGATCAGTTTACAGAGGAGATGAGTTCATATTTCACTGGTAATTACAGTCATTCTTCCTTGCACTATCTTTCAAAGGCAAAACCATCTGTTTTTCAAATGCAACAGTCTGAAACTTGCTGCTGTGCCTCTGTGGTCAAATTATTTCTGTACTTGAGCTAGCTCAATATTCTCTCTAGTGTCCTCTGCATTGATGACAAATTCCCAAGGGAACTGACAGCTTATTTCCCAAGTCCTGGAAGACCAATGAAGTGACAGATACACACCCAAAGTCTTAAAGGAATAAAACATCTGGGGCCATAAATGAAGTCATAAACAGCAGATGTAGGTTCAGGGAGACTGGATAAGGCCAGCGTAAGGTTTTCCTGGAAGTTACAGCACAGAGAAGGGATTTATATGGAGCAGGAGAGGAAGGATTAGTGAAGAAAGACCAACATGGAAAGACTCTGAGAGAAGAGAGAGAGAATGAGCCTGTGGAAACCGGTACAAGCAGCCTGCAGGATCTCTAGGATCCACTGCAGCAACTTCTGCAACATTTCTGTGTCACAGGGAAAGAGACATCCTTTCAAACAAACTCGTCCAGCCTCACCTTTCTACATACACCCACTCAGCAGCCCCACATTGCTCTCATGGAGCTGTTTCTCAGGTTTTGGCAGGCTCCCATTGGTACCTGTTAATGCATTGCTTGTTCTTGAATAGTCCCCTTGCCCTTGGCTTATTCTGAGTTTGTCTTGTAGAGTTTGAAATTTCTGAGCAGTAATCCCAGTGATATTTAAGCCATGTGGGTTGACTACATTGCCACATCTGTCTAAATGACAGATGTGTGATTAAATGTCCTACCAGTCTTGGAGAGACACAACACGTAGCTGATAAGGTTTCCATTGTCTTGTAGTTTGCAATTCTGAACAGTTATGTTCTAATAATTGTTCTTACATTCTGATTTATTCGTGTTGAAATATGTTGCTGATTACTATTTGCCATTGGATATTTCAAATAAACAATATCCACTTCTAGTATCTTCTGCTTCCTTTCTTCTTTTATAAAGATAACCCACTGATAAAAAAGAAAAATCCTGGATTGTGTTTCCACCCCACTCCTTTTTTTTGGAGGGGGTAAGCCGTCGAATCAAAGCCTATCTAGATGGCACATGTCTAAATACCTCTATCTCGATCAGCAGGATTCCAGTCAAAGTCATCATCAGCATCTTGTTTCCAGTCACACACCCCTCGACTGAAGCTGCAATCAACTGAAAAAAAAAATTGGCAGAGATAATAGGAGCACTATATCCTAAGTACTGTTAAAACATTTTGCTCTCTATTCATACAGTTAATAATGTACAGATCATTCTAAAGTTATAATCTGAATGCAGATAGTGTTGACCTAGATGCTGCAAAAAACCAAAATATTAGAGTTCATGTAGCAATTTGTTCTTTAGCTCAGTGTCTTTTTACTGCCAATCTCGCATCTGCACATGAGTTTATATGCTGTGACTTCTGTATACTGAGTGTCTGCAAATCCCCAAGTATAGGTGGAGCTGTTAGTGTTGAACTCTAGCATCAGGAGTTGTTTGAGACCTGCCAGCTTTAGAGCTCTCCATTCTCCATTTGTTACACTGCTGTAGTTGCAATCAGCTCAAGTTCCAGTTCTATCCATTGAGAGAAACTGGCCTCCCGTGAGAAGAATCCCTTACATCAGCACCTGATACTCCAGCTACATGGAGCTGGGAATGGCCCAGATCAGTTGACCTTTAGAGCACACTGAAAAGGGTGTCAGGCAGAGCACAGCACAGCCTTCATGACTGTGCAGATGAAAAGCATTACACACACAAAGGAACACTGTGCAATGCAAGCATGACAGATCAGATTAAGAGTAATACGTCAGCCATCTGAATTTCCTCAGAAAGAAGGATCCTTCTTGTTATTTTAAAGTATTTTATCATGAGACAGAGACATGAAGTACATGGCATTTAGAGAGCTTTGTTGTATAAATCCATTGTTTCTGAGACTACTGCTTTCTAAACTGGAAAAATGTCAAGCAGCATATCTGTCTATTTTGTTTGTTTAAGATTATTGTGTGCTATGCAACATGTTTTCATTTTATAGAAAATATAAGCTACTTTATTTTTTCATGACCATGAAATTATTCAAGTGAAATTGAATTGCAAGTCAAGTTCTAATGTGGGGAACTTTCTATGCATGAGTTATAAACAGTAAAAGTATGCTTGGAAAAGGGCATGTTGGAACTGGTAGCACAGTTTGGCCAGATACTGTCTCTGACATGTTCACAAGATCTTTGGTTTATGTTAAAGGCTTTTAAACTGGTTTTGACTTGGCTAACACAGGTTGTCAAAAAAAGGATACGATACACAGGAAAATAAATACTGTATTGTAAAAATGAGCCACCTTCTTGGTCTGGTCTGGACACTGAAATTTTCGTCTGTGCCGGGTGAGGGCCAAAGGCAGCTGCTTCTTTTACCTTGGGAACTAGGGAAAACAACTTGTCAAGTACTGAGTCATCACAGGAACAGAAAATGGAACTTTATTCCCTTATACCAGTTGACATCATTTATTTAAATAAGTCAATATATGTATTTTCCACTCCACCACCAAACCCATATTCCTAACTGCAGTTAGGTAGTCTGAATTTAGAAAATTTGCTTAAATTGTTGTTTTCCACAGCACTGAGCCTTCTAACCTATATGCACTGAACTACAGCTCCACTGAATTACAGATCCACAAGGTCATAAAATGTTGATCTTTCTTCAGTGGGCTGATCTGCTTTCTTGCTGTAATGATCAAATTGAACTGAACTTGACCAGACAGCAGAGACAGTGACGTGGCAGCGGTTTGCCAGCAGCAGCCTCAAAAAATGGATAATGTTAGAGGTTTTGTAAAAGCCGTAAACATTAGGGCATCAAAGGCCCACTGGCCTGTATTCAGGGCAGTGATAGCTGGGACTGCTGTACGAGAAGCCCCAGAGAGTTACTTTTCTGAAGTCACGCTCTCTGCAAGGGTGCACCTTTCCTACACACGTGATCAGCTGTGCTGTCTGCTGGGAAGAAAGGCTCCAGAAACTGCCCTTCCCCTTCCTCACCCTCGCTGCTGCAGCTGGTGAGCACACACTGATGTTCTGATCAAGTTATTTCGTAAAAATTGGCTGATGTGTCTTGTGCCAAACTGGAAGAGTTGGTAAAGCAACACAGCCAATGAATGTTAGGGGAATTCTCTAAGATACTGGCCTGAAAGAGGTGGTTAGTCAAGAAGCATTATTTCTCAGTCTCAGTGACCAAGGGAAATTGTCTCCTTTTTGGTGAGATAGCAGCTTACATATTCTTGTTTACGCTCAGTAATCTCTAAATTAGTATAATTACTTAAAATATCTATGATTAAGCTGCTTTTGTATTTTTAAGTGATTAATGGATAAGTGCATTAACTAAAAAAAATAATAATAAGTCTCAACTTCTTTATGCATACCCTGTGTAAGTGACTAATAACACATAAGGGAAAAATCTGCTTTCACTGGTATTCTATCCTTTGCAAACACATAAGCAGATGATACCTATGATATAGTCATGACCACCTATAAAAACAGGAGGAGCTTTAAAGTGCCATTTTAGAGGAGTGAGGGAGAAGCCTTTGGATTACTGCTTAGAAAATGTATTAGTGGAAAACCTGAAACAATTGAAATTTACTTTTCAGCCACACCCTGTGGACAGCTGTGCTAAGAAAAGCTCAGTCTTCCTCAAAAATGCCAGATGATAGGAGCTATGGAAATTACTTTTTCCTATTCAGCATTCTATCATATACACAAATGCCAAATATTTTAAATGACATAACTTTCACATAGATGCACATTTGTTCGGAGGGGAGATTTTTCCCCCATGAGTTTGACTGAGCTAGGGCTTTCCATTTAAATATTCCAACATGCTCACACATACTCAATTTTAATAATATACTCAGAAGCAACTGAAATCTAGAGCCTTCTAGTACCGTAAAGGCTATGCCATGCACTTAACATTTCTTCTCCTTCAAAACTGTCAAAAGTTGCTCTGTGTACAGCAGTGAAAACACACACTAACAAATGGGCCCCAGAGGCACTTCCAGAAGTGCTGAATTGAGCTGAGGAAGAAGACTCATGCAATCTTATGAGCTTCTGATGAGTTGCCAGAAGTGTGTCCTCTCTTGTTGTCCTTGTAGCTTTCCCCTAACCAAGACCATTGCTTAGATCACCTGGATAATATTAATAATTAAGGCAAGGATTATTATACATCTTTCTCCAAATTAATTTTTGTTTATATATACACATTTAGGAATAGGGACATCCAGATTAGGTGTTATGTTTACTCTCAAGCCATAAACTTGGCCTTGTACTTGGTGAAAGAGGCTCAGACTGTGAAAACCCTTGCCAAAATGAAGACAGCTATTAAAATATGATCAGGTGTGGAAAGAGTGGAGTGATTTAACAGAAGACAACAGCTGCCAGAATGATTTATTTGTTAAGTTATTGAATTACACTTGAATTCACTTGAGAGAGACATGCAGATGTAGCCATATGCTATCAAGTGAAGAACTGTCATGGCCATAAAAAGAGTCCAGTTTTGTTTCCAAATCTATTTTTGTTTTCCGTCAGGCATTACAATCAGGTTTTGCACTCACTGAGAGATACCAGCTGCATATTATGAGAAACTGTAAACTTCAGCTAACAGGTTTCAAAGAAACCTTACTGCTTGAAAAGTGCCTACATTTTACATCAGACCATCCTCACACATAGCCAGGATCCTCATAAGTAATAGTCAGGGTCAGAATTACTTTCTTTAGCTCTTCTGCTGTCAAGTAGTCTTGTGGAAGGGCAGGTGTCATCGCATGTTCCCTAAGGAAAAACTCTCACCAACAAAAGCACACATTTGTCCCACTTCAGGCACAGCAGAGTCCCTCCCTCTCTCTGTACTGCAGATGCCCTCCCATCTACTTATCTGCAGAAATAACTAATATGTAAACTCTACTACAAGCCCATTAAAAAAAAAAAAAGCCCAGAAAAACAGAGTGCTTTTTTTCTGTAAAACTGTAAAAAAAAAAAAAAAATCAAGCAGAATATAATATGTAATAAATTTAAGACAGGCTTCCAATATATATGGTATACCACTATGCTGGACTCACAGGAATATCCCATTTCTCTGCTACCACATCCTGCTCTAAAAGAATTACATTTGCCAGATGTCTGACATGTATAGCTATGAACTGAGGTGTGGTCTGAGCATAAATAGTTCACAGAGCGGTATAATTACCAGAAAAAAGTAAGATTTAGGGCAGACATCATGATTAACTGAGGGAGTTCTCTTGTTCAGCACCTAGAGTTATGAAGACCTAAGGGAAACAGTCCACTTTTAGTATTGGCAAATACTAATCCCTTTTTACCATTCTTGATGCTACCAAAGGAAGTGTCTCTGTAATAACAAGGCTGGCTACACGAAACTACAGGAATTTTAAGCACGATGTGAATTTCATTAACAGATGAAGTACAGAATATAGAATTTCGTTACAGTTGGCGATACCATTCTGAATTATCAATGGTAGCCAAAAAGCACTAAAATGTTAGAAACTGTCAGAATTAAGGTTGTGCTTAATTATTTCAGTGGAGCTTGAGTGTAGCATCTCCACAATCATTGCTTATGCAACCAAGTACTTTGGTCCAGCTCTCTGTGTCTTCTCCCATATGCAGAAAGGGGCTTTCCAGTACTATGGTTTACTCTCATTTTTATTAAACTATTTAATAATAATGAATAAACAATTAATGATTAATAATAATATCAATAAATAAGTAGTCCAATAAAAAATAAATATTCTTATTTATGAAACTGCCCCTTTCACAACAGGACAGGTTCTTCCTTCACATTGTACAAGGCAAGAATCCCATGGAAAACAGTAATTTGAAGTAATTTCAGACTGTATCATAAGATATAAATATATAAGAAAAAAATTCAAGTTTTCATTGTTGACCTTAATTTTGACATTTCTTAAATGTTGTGAGCTTCACTTTGCTGTCTTTAACTATTGTGTGTTTTGGGTTTGTTTGTTTTTTTTTTTAAAGGTAAATAGCACTTCTCACAAAGGTCCAGTATTTTGGTAGTTGGGCCTGTTTCAATAATTTCTGTCTCCATATAATATTTCCCCTTTTTCCTGCAATATTTTTCTATGACTCCCTATGTATTTATTACGTAGTAAAACTACTATGATAAAATAACACATCAATTTAAAGAGACTTTTCTATTTTTCCTAATTAACTACTCTTCCCAGAAGACAAACAATACCAATATTAATAATACAAAAGGCAGATGCTATGTGAATACTTGAGGGAATTATATGGAGGAATTTAATATTGTAGTAAAGGAATCTGCTGAATAGACATCAGCAAAGAAAGGAAAAAAATGTACGAATTTATGAGCTGTAAATTTGAGCTAATGATGCTCTCTGAAGGATCACTCAATATCATTAAAATTGAAAGTGTTTTTAAAGCCAAATGTTCAAGCAATTAAGCGCCTGAATAATGACTGAATTTTTATGATAACAAAGATCAAGTACAACACATGGAAATTTAAAAGGAAAGAAAGCACAGTTTAGCAATGTATCCTAAAATGAAAATGGCATAGTGCTTCAAGTCTTTGAATCACAGTTGGTACCAAACAAGAAAGCCACAGATAATAGAGAGTTCACAAACTTAATGAAACTACATCTTGGGCAGGCTGCTATCTCTTCACGAAGCAGCAAACCAACTTTCTGCCAGAATCCCCTAGCAAAATAAAATCTCTCTAACAAATTCAGCATATAATTCTCTTAGATCTTTAAGGGAAAATTCCAGCCAAAAGTGACTGGAACAAAGGCAGTATAGGCAAAAAATACAATGCTTTAATATTTTCAAGCAATAATATTCATTGTTACTGCTGTCAGCTGTAGTGGTAATTTCTGTAGAAAGAAGTAGTCTCTGCCTCTCTGCCTAGCCCAGGTGTTCAAAATTCCTGCTTGTGTTGGGAATGTCTTTTTCAAAGAATTTCACCAATAATATATTATTTGGATTTTTCTATGGACAAAGGATTTTCCCTGTGTGCGCTCACTGAAACTGAAGTCTTGAAAATTAGTGCATTCCAAGTGGCGTAGCACTGACTACTCAACTGGAAGGTTGCATAATCCCCCCCTTTGCAATTGCATCAGGTCATGTAGCCCAGTAAAGGAGACCAAGTTCCCCTTGCATCACCAGGAAGAGAGAGCAGAACCCTTTGTCCTTTTAACCAAAACCCAGGGAATACCCTACCCTAGGCGCAGTATTCCTGGCAATCCTTCCTGACCTGTCCAAGCAGGCTGAAAAAGACACCTGTTGAGATGTCCGAGTTACATCCAACCATCCATCCATCCATGCCTTAAAAGGCTGACTTGGGTTTGCTTTTTGTTGTTTTTTGTGGTTTTCGGTTTTGGTTTTGTTTTTTTAACAGGATGCCTTGCCTCACAATTGAGGAAGCAAAAAAAGGCCATAATCCTTTATGGAACAAAAATTCGAATAAATATATCTATAATTACCAGAAGTATTATTTATAAATATTTAATTTATTATTTACAGTAAATATTAACAGACCCTATTAATACTATGCCCCTGAAAGTGTGAGATCAGCAATGCTCCCACAATTCTGTTGAGAAACAAAAGCTTTTAACCCTACAGAAATCACAACTGTAGGGGAACACACTCTTACCAAGGGTAAACCTCCCTTCAGGTTCCACAAGCATTTTGCTGTTAATTAGTCAATCTTTTTGAGTCCTTCCCAGGTCTAATCACATTCAGCCCAACATATCTGGTCAATCCCCATCACCCTTGTGGCACACACAAGCTCCCCACTAGCTTACCCTCATGAGGAAGCCTGAGTACCTGAGAAGCCAGTCTTAACAAACATCAACATATATATTTCAACTGTCTTCTGCTCATTTCTCCACAGTTTCTGTAAAATTATGGCCAGCTTTGGATCAATTAGCATGACTGGGAAGAGTTATGTCCTTCTTTAGGATAGTATTTTTGCAGGAATGTGTGTGAAACACAGTTTTCTAAAGGTAAAATTATGGCCATCAGAAGACCTATGTTTTATTGCTTCTTGTGAGAGAACAGAGGCAAGTCCCTCAATCCTTTGCTCTGAGACTCTCAAATGCATTTGGCAGCACCAGCAGAGCAAGGATGAACCCCCAAGGGTAGTTTGCCATACAGTGAAAACTTCAACCCCAATTCAGCATCAGCTCCTGCACCTACTACCTCTTTTAGGTAGGTAATTTATGAAAGGGTCATCAGAAGATGGAAGGGCCACTTCTTTAGACAAAGTGGCACATGCTAGTCAGGAGTGAAGGGCTGAGTAAAGACATAGTCTGGGGCTTAGGTGTGGCTGGCCAGAGGGAGAGTGACATCCTGAGTACAGAATCCTCCACTAGGGAGGCATGGCACCATTAGTCAGAAATTTGTCACCATTTAATCTGGTCAAAAGCCGACAAACAGAAATCTCTTTTTGTATGCAGCTAGGGAGCATCTGTTTTGGTTTTTTTTTTGAAATATTACTGATTCCTAAATTGTGGTGTTACATACTTACAGTACCAGAGAGAAATCCAATCCAGTTCCACACTCATTATTTTCTAAACTACTTTGAAATGCTCGGTTGAAAACACAGAATGAATCACAGAATCATGTAGGTTGGAAGAGCCATTTTTAGGTTACCTAGTCTGACTTCCTGATCAGGGTATTGCTCAATGCCCAGTTCAGTCATATTATGAATATCTGCAAGGACAGGCATTTTACAACCTTTCTGCATACCTGTCCCAAATTTTGTCCACCTTCATGGTGAAATAGTCATTTCATTATATCTAATGAGAATTTTTTTTTGTTCCAACCTGCATTCATCACTTCCTGTCCTATTGCCGTATATTTTCAAGAAAAACTTGTCCATTCCTTCCCTGTCACATTCCATTAAATAGCTGAAGACATCAATAAGATCTATTCTTAGCCCTCCCCTCTCAAAGCTGAAAAAAGTTATCTCAGCCTCTCCTCATCTTCTCCCTGGCAGAGCACTGCTAGACTCATGCCAGTGTGTCCTCATTCATCTTGTAATGGGGAGTGCAAAACTTGCCTTTTACTGCAAAGCATCTTCCTAGGCAGTCATCCCAAATCCATAATGGGGCATGAGGCTTTTCTCTCCCTTTCCATCTGCTTTTGTTGAACTTCATATTGTTCCTGTCAGTCTACCTCCACATCCTGGCCAGACCCCATTAACAGCAGTGTTGCCCTTCAATGAATGGGTCATTCTCCCCATCTTGGTGCTGTCAGCAAACTTGAAACATGCCATTAGCACACACTGTTAATATTTGCAGGAAGGGAGGAGATTGGTGAGCAAAGTCCTGACTTTGTTCTGTTTATCAGCTCCCTAGCATAATTTGAGGAAGCAATATTAGCCTATATCCTTAGCTTAAACTGAAACAAGCCAATTACCACTGAAAACAAAAAAAAAGGGGCAATTTTAGGAGCATGCTTTTGGCAAAGAAGCTTGTACTCTCCAATGTATTAAGTGCATAGTTACATTTTTTTCTTGGCTGTCTTACAGAATTACAATATTACAGACCATTTTTTCCAGAGAACTTTAAAATTATCTTCCCTTTAAAAAACATATACTTATCTCTCTTTCCAGGTTAAATAGCAATAAACTGAATGTTAACTTAATTTTTTTCATTTTTATTATTATAATTTTAATAGCTGTGGGATAGTATTTATTATTTTTCTATACTTTGGAAAGAGAAAATATAATGAATGAACTAT
This sequence comes from Chamaea fasciata, assembly GCF_029207755.1. Lineage (NCBI taxonomy): Eukaryota > Metazoa > Chordata > Aves > Passeriformes > Sylviidae > Chamaea > Chamaea fasciata. The sequence continues at coordinate 98,058,789 of NW_027094087.1, read as the reverse complement.
TGGCAGTGTGTGTTTTTCATGGTAATTATTTTTGCCGCTACCTTGAAGAATGCTTGACTGAAACAACTGTACTAAAAAACAGTTATAATAATAGAATCGCTGGGGTTGGAAGGGACATTAAAGATCATCTAGTTCCAAACAACTGTACAATTTCTTGCTGTGTTTTTCAAAGTCTTCAAATGTATCTTCAAAACCATTAACGGGAACCTAACCATCCTATGATTCATTTCCTACAAGTAAATTCTGATGAAGTGTCTGTAATGTTTTGTGACGATTTTTTAGTGTTTATACATATTAACATTGAAGCCAGACATTTTAAAAAACAATGAAACTTACAGAAGACATCCCCTCTAAGGCTTCGATCATCTATTTGATTTTCAAAATCTTCCTTCTCTTCATCTGACTCTTCTGCCTCCTTTTCTGCAGCAGCTGCACTTTCTTTCTCCTCTTCACCATGGCTCTCACCAAGACCAATACCACCTTCATAGTCCAGCAACTGCAAGTGGGTCTTAGAAGGTGGTGTCAAAGCTGCTTCTGGGATTGCATTCTTGATTGTTTTATGCTTTTTCACGCTGCTTTTATGTGCAAGAAGTTTCTTAATTGTGTCCTTAGCTGTTCCAGGGCTTCTTGCAATTTCCTTCACTGACTTTTCAGGAATAACTAGAACCAAGAAGAAAATAAAAAAAATATTAATTTAAGGAATCATTCAGCCATGACAATGTTTTTAAATGGGACTATGATGTCCTTTACAAGGTCCAGAGATGCACAGAATTAAATTCTCTACTGTGAGATATAAGTTCAGTTCTGCACAGAACCGAACACACATGCACATGTTCAGCTCTGTTGTACGGACAGCTTTGTCTGAGGTACAGTGAAAAGACCAAAGCAATCCTCTGTAATGATCTCTTTAACGTCCTGTGTAGCACAGGAGTAACACAGGCCATAGAGCCCCTTACTTAAATTATTTTTACACTGGAGCTTGGGCAAAAAAACTCCAAAATTCCTTCTTCAGTTTTTGGACTAAAATTGTCTGTGGAGCTGGGATCCTCTCCACAACAACTGCAGCCTAATAATGAGCATTTCTCTTGGCTATCTTTTGTGAACTTCTCTGGTCTAATTTTCCTTCCATAGCAGGCTGAAAGCTACTGAAATGGAGAATATTTTGAGAAGACATACATCAAGCTCTTCCATCATATTTCTTTAAGCTCTTGTTTAATTGTAAGGGCAAACACCAAAATTCAGAGAAGCGTCCAAGAATGCCAAATTGTTACCATCTTACAATCCCAAGATGGACTAGAACATAAATGTAACATTTCCTGAGAATTTACCATTTTATGATTCCTCTTGGATGTGAAATACTGCATCTTATAATTTTGGATAAATTTGTGTTATTTTAATTATTCTGGAATTACCCTTTTGAACACTACTATCAAATATTGTGCACAACCATGTCACAAACTACTGACAGTTTAGGTCCTTTATGTGAACTACCCAGGAAACAATGAAAGCTGAGCAGTTCCAGTGTGCTATAAAAAAGCTCTTTCATCAACAGAGACTATTTTCATCAGTGGATCCGAATAGCCTCATACAGTGTTTTCCATCTTTGATTTTCAATCAGTATTGATGCTGCAGTACCTACAGTCTTTTAGGACTAAAAATTATGCTGGAAGGCAGCTATTTTTATTTCACTCTGCTTCTGCTGTCTAATGATTATATTATCAGGGCAAGAATATGTTCCTATTTTGCGCCTCATTTTGTATTCATGAAAATTTTATAGTAGTACTTTGAGACAGATGGACTAGACTTGGAACCTTAGGTAGTATTATTTTCTCTGTGCCTCTTTTCACGGAGACACAGCAGAAAAAGAAACACCAGTAAATAAAATAGAACTGCAGTCTAGTAGGAAAAGAGGAAAGTTCCCTGAATTTATATTCACTTCTGGATAATACCATTCTATCACTGTGAATTTGTCACATTTTATTTATGGCAAGTGCAGCTATGTGCTATTTAGTATGTCAGGAACAGAATCAGACTCTTGGTGTGCTTACTGTAGCATTTAGGTGGTTTTCAGATTGCTGTTGGAGTAAACAGATGCCAATAAAATGAAAGTCAAACTTGAGGATTTGTTCTTTCTTTCTTTTGGAAAAAACTTATAGGCTTGCTTGTCAAATATTTGCAAATAAACTCTTTACTAACACTCCACTCAGTATCCTCTGGAGGATGATGTAATGAAGGATGTAAGGTTCCCTGCATCTAAACTCAGAATTCAGCAATAAAAATTAACAGGAAAGCTTAATTCCAAACAAAGTTCCTCCTGACTATTGGTAACAAGAAACTTCACACTTTTACTTGAGAGGGTATGGGGATTTTCAAGGCCACAGGACTGTCTGCTCAGCAAACCTGAACATCTGCTTTTAGTTTCTGCTTTGAAGTTTTCCTCATGAAATGGAAAATTCTTACAGTTCGACATAATAACCTCTGCAGTGTCAGAACACCAATCTCCTTGTATGTGCAAAATTTAGAAGTGTGGAAATTCAACTGACAGAAGTGGCAAAATTCAGGGGATGAAAAGGTATAAATTCCCATGTGCTTAGAGATTCCAGTTTGCTGCTGCACTATGAAAATCTCCATGCTTGTGGAGACAGAGACTCTAGACACTAAGCATATTTTGGGACACAACAGTAGTCTCCTTCCAATCTGCATTCATCTTTAGAGTGGCCAAGGGGGAGATTTAAGGCTTTTTATGTCTAGCCATAAATTGCAGGAGGACTAATTCAATGTAAAGATACACCACCTTAAACACAGTCTGTTCTTTTGAATCCCTGGCCTGTGGACTTGCCTGAATGAGCAGCTCACCTGCTGCTCAACCAAAACAAACCGTTCTCAGGACTGGCAAATTAATAAGAAAGCAAAATCATATATAGGGTCTAAGGGTTACCCTATCAGCAAAATTAAAGGAGTAATACAAGAGGCAGAGAAAGCCAACATGAATTTTTATTGACACTTAGATACCCAGCAAAGCATAATGAAGAAGAGTACCCTCTGCCTCTAGCTGGGCAATAACAAGAGTGTTGTTGTTGAGCTCCTTAGAGTCATACCTGTAGACTTAAAGATAGTAATCCTTTTTCCTATTATTCTGTAGGACCAAAAAAAGTGAATCAAAAAATAGGTTGTTTTTTTTTTCTCCTCAGGAATCTTAATTGCTTATAGAACCTTGTGAGACTCTATTCTTAAATAAAGCTGAAATACACATAGAAGCATGTGGCAGGGGAAATATGGGCTTTCAATGCACTACAGGAAATCAGGAAACACGTGAACCTGAGAACAACAACAGATTGCAGCAAGATAGAGGCCAGATGTGGAAATGACTAGGACCCTTTTAGGGATTGTTCAAATAGATCCATCTCTATGGATTCTCAAACATGTGTACTACAGACAGTTCAGAAATGGTCTCCAGTGTTTCATACATATAGGAGTGTTAAATGGCAAAAGGGTGCCTTAATAATCACAGGTCATGTCCATACCAGCAGCAGTGTTTGCAGCCTGACATTTCAGCAGCTTTCTCCAAGTTAGTGTATTGACATACAAATTGAATAAAAGAATTTCCACCACCTTCTTTGCAAAGGTGAATTTTATATTATGTCACTTATTAGGTTATTTGATGGCATGAGATGTAGCCACAGGAATTTCACTATAAACAATGTTCTTAATTGCTCTCCTTTCATACTCCAAAAATAAAGTTATATATTAAAATAGTTTCCATTTGTTAAAAAAAAAAAAAAGCAAATACTGCTTCCATGGTAGCCAGGTTTTTTATACTAGAGAAAATTGCTATTAAGAACTAATGCTTCCCTGTTAAAACAGGATTCCAGCTCTGTGGGAAAAATTATGTGGAGTACTGGAGACTAATTTAAGAAGGCTTTTGTTCAGCTGTAGCACAAGCCCAGGCCCACCTGCTGGGAACTGGAACGGGCCACAGGAACTGTAGCCATTGTCACCAAAAGAAGTGTGAAGCCACAGTCTCCATCCCCTAAAATTCTCAAGATGGTGTCCTCATCCCATTAAACCCAATAGCAAAATTTCTTTTGGCTGCAGTAAAGGCAAAGCTTTTCCACAATTGCCATATGACATGGAGAACATTTAGTGTTTCACTGTTGGCTGGTACATCCAATTGTTTCCCCAACAGCAAGACACGTCCTGGCCCCATCAGCTACACTGGTCAGATGTTCCTGAGGATTGCAGTAAAAGTCACTTATTGAAACATTCAGAGCTAAAAGAATCTCCTCCACTTTCCTTTAAAAGAAAAGGTATATGTGGGGGAATTACCACCAGAGAAACCAGTCTCTATTTAGCATCTCTGCATTTCAGGGTTCACCTACCACTGATTGTATTTTAATCTTCCTCAGTTGTTGCTTACATCCTTCTAGCTGGACCCTCACCTTTTGACCTGCCTGTGGCTCTGATTGCTCTCATTACTGTATGTTATTTCTCCATCCTCTCTTGTAATAAATCTCTTTTCCATTTAGTGTGTTCTATTAAGTTTATGAATGGCATGGATCCTTTCTCCGCTAAACAACAAATGGACTTCAGAAATTGGAAATATGACAGGAGGAAGTAGGCAGTGGTCAAACTGTGTAAGAGAAACACCTCTGAGAAGATAGGAATCATCTGACTTCAGAACTGATTTTTCTACAGGGCCAGACATCAAAAAAATTCTCTCCACAACTGAAAATATTTCTATTATTTATATTTTAGCAATCATTCTTGTTGAATTGCTTTTTCTTGACGAAAGAATATTTTATACATAAAGTTAGTCAAAAAGAAAATTTCCCTGGAAATTTTTACCTTCTCATTAAAAAGAAAAAGCCAAATAAATAATCCCCCCCCCCAAAAAAAAAAACCCAAAACAAAACAAACAAACAAAAAAACACAACAAAAAAAACCCAAACCAACCAGACAAAAAACAAAACAAACAACAACAAACCAACCAAAAAAACCCACCCCAGACTATTTTTCTCAGAGATGTATTTGTTTAACATTTCACCTGTGGTACATTTCGTTTTAACAAAACCATACCAAGATATGTCATGTCAGTTTGCTTTGATATCCCGTCAAATGCATCCTTCCATTTCAGTGAGCTGAAGTGACATATCACAAGAGATGTGGTCCAGCAAGGAACCTGGCTCATAACATTGAATTTGAGTCAAGGAATGTTCTAAACAGCTCTGCTGTGGTAACCTATGTCCATAGCAAACCTTTCAGTAACTGTCAGATTTTTGTGTGTTTATTTTTGCTTGTTAAAAGTCAACATTTTTTTACTGGAAGTTGGAACTTAACAAAATGGTGCTCTCCTGTGCAGGACTAGTGGGTCCCTTGCAACTCAAAATATTCTGTGAAAAGATTAATTTATCAATGTGTATTGTAAATTTCAATTTCTACCATAATGGGAGTAGGAACATGAATAATAGAGGGACTCAGAGAACATCTGTGACCATGAAATATAATTATAATATATATCTGATCAAGGATTACTTGTAAAGATTTATATATTATGTAGACTTCATCTGCTACAGACAAAAATGTTTAAAATGTTTGAGCAGGAGTCAAGTGTCCTCTTGAGGAAAACATCTTTAATGATGTTGCAGTAGAAACATCTGCCAGGATTATTAAAGGTATAAAAGAAAAGGTTCATTTTAAATATAAAGACAAGAACAGCCTTTCTCTCTTCCTGAAGGGTCATATTCAGTTAAAGTGGGAAATGCCATCTTTATAGGAGGTCTTCCATTTTCAATAGACAAACAGAGGCAAAATTTTAAGTGGAAACAGTTGAACAGAGAAGTCATGGCTTTCTCCCTTTTCTCATTTTTTAGCTTAGCCTGAAATTCTTCTGAGAGGGACTTGAAATTTATGAGACTTGGAGACTTAGAGGAGAAATTAATTTGACCAAGTGATACTTGTATCAACTATGCTATGAGCCATGCAGTTAATATATTATTTTGTGGAGAGGTCTTGCTTAGTTGGTATTGCAGCACTGTTCAGCATGACTTTTCTGAGGACATGCCTGGTAATGATCAATTATTGGAGAGAAACAACACAGCACTATTCCTGACCTCCAGTGGTACTCACCAGCACAATCAAATCCACTTCCTCGGTATCCTTGTTTACATTTGCACTGGAAGGATCCTTGGGTGTTGAGGCACTCTGCGTGGAGGTTGCACCTGTGTGTATTTGTCACACATTCATTGACATCTGCAGGAAGACACAAACACTTCAGTGAAAACTGTGGTGAAACCCAAGGCTCCTGACAGCCTGTTTGTGCCACCCATCTCTTTCCAGGTACTGTAAGCACTAATGTTAGACCAAGACAGTGCAGTGACCATCAGAGGCAGAAGAATTCACACTAGGAGAGAATGCTTGGTGTCAGCTCCAAATACACGGATGCTGGCGTATGCATCCATGGAAAACGTAGAGCATCCCAGTAAAGATAAGGTGAATGCAGGGATTTTCTGACTGAGAACAGGATTCCAACTCTAGGCTGTACACACTCTTCTATTAACAAAATGCACAAGGCACCAAGAGATTTTAATTGTGACATCAATTAAAAAAGAGCTCACCAAAACATTCTCATTCTTTCAATCACGGTAAAAAGAATGCACTGGAAAGTAACCCTGAGCCTGCCAAGATATCAAGATTTTTAAGCTTAATATTAAGATTTTTAACCTCTCACATTCCAGTATATACCTGATGCTGCATGAAAAAAGGTATAATAAGGAAAATTCAGTAGAAAATACTACATTCAACTCACAGTAAAATGTACAGGCACCAAGAATATTTGGTTTTGCTTTGTTACAAAGATGTTTCTGATTTATCCCACGTGAGGGAGTCATGTTGGTGCACAAATGTTTATACCACTCACATTTTATCCAGATTCATCATTTTTTAGCAGCTGACAGGTCCTCTCATAATGTAAATCAGCAAACAAAAAAGTGGCAGGATGACTGACTCAAAAGTCTGGTGGGTGTGAAAGTGAGATTTAGGTTTGTAAATAAAATCCTGACCACTGAGACCTTTCCATTTTTCCCCCGTGCACACATATGTATGAGAAAGGAGAATGAGAAAAGGAAATATTTTTTTCCACTTGAAGTCTGTCGGAGTTTTCAGACGTGAAATGCAAACTTAAGCCTCCAAACCTGCCTCATGATCTTCCTCCCATCCCCCACTTGCAATATCAATTAAATACAAACAAATCCCATTAATTCTCTTTTTTATGCACATGTAGTAGTTCCAGCCCTTCCAGGCCCTGTGTAGTCAACAGCTTGAACACTACTCCTGCAGCACCTGCTGCAGTAACTTACACTTTGCTGTCCTTCCGGCATTCAGCTAATGGATTGAAACAGGAGCATGTTTAGACATTTGTTTTAACACCTGAGCATGTCAAGATAACTTTTTGCCTGTATTTATTTTTGTTAGGGAGAAAATTTGTCATGCAAAAGAAACCTGAAAAGTAATTGAAACCTACTACTTTCATACATTTTTTCCCACAAGTTCTGTACAAGCCATCCAAATAACTGTCTTTACAGTCATGAAGGCACTTACTCCACATTCTTCAATAGTGACATGAAAAAAAGAAAAGAAATAGAGTGGGACTGCTTATTCATCGCAGTTTGAAACCAAGACAACAAAAAATGGTTCTTTAACTAAACCTTTACCAGAAGTAGCATTCTTTTTTAGTCAGCAGTTGCCAACTTACAACAAACTAGTGCACATGTTGATTGGCACAATGAGGAAATTTAAATTGTAAGTGCCAGTGATTCAGTTTTTCATAAGGCTACAGGAAAAAAAAAAAAAAGGAAAAGAAAAAGAGAGAAAAATTCAAAGTCCTATCAAGAATTTTCTTATTGTGACATCTTTTTCCCATTTCTGAAGGCAGCATCCCCAGGACAGGCTGATGTGCTGGAGTCAACAACAGGGAAGATTCCCACAGAGGTGGGATTAAAAAGAATGAAGAAGGAACATCCATAGGTTAGCTCTTACCTACACAGTTGTAGCGGCCACTGGTGTATTTTAGTTCATAACCCAGCTGGCACTTGCAGTAGAAGCTTCCAAACGTGTTGACACATCTGCGGTTGTACGAGCAGACAGCTTTGCCAGTGGAGCACTCATCAATGTCTGCAGCAGGAGAAGGGATGCTGGTCAGATCCATGAGAGGGTAAAATGGGAAAAAACTCACTAGGATTTGCATGGCAATGTTTTGGTCTTGGCTATCACAAATAAGCTTAATAAATAAATTTTTTAATTTCACATTTGGTGATGGCTTTCACATGCGTTCTTAAGCACTAAAATGTGAACTAACTTTTTGGAAGAACACAGTACCAAGTATTACAAGCAATGCTTTCTTAATCACAGGAAACTCACAGGTAATGTTGAGGCTTCTGGAGAAAAATTGAGAAGTTTGTATTGTGGCTCATCACAATAACAGAAAGCCCCATCTAAACAAAATGCCCAAATCTTATAACTGACATTATGTCAGCAGGGCAGCTTCCTACAGGCAAAGCACTGAAATTACTGGCCTTAATACCAACAGGGAGAAACTGAATCTGTTGATGACTCTAAATCATGTCAAAACACTGAATTGTTCACTGGGGATGAGAGTTATCTAAATAATTACATGGCCAGTAGTTTAAGAAAAAATATTTTTAAAAAGTATGAAAACTTTACATCACACTGGGAGTAACAAGAAGCATTATTTAAGCCAGTGAGGAGGGTTAACTACTTCCTAGAATCTTATGACTTTGGGGATCTTGCAGAAAAGAAGCTGAGAGTGAGCTCTCTAACCATACCAATGCATGTCCTTCCATTTGGTCCCAGCTGAAGGCCACCTGATGGACAGAGACATTGCACCTGCCCTTTAACTTCTTCACATCCATATTGGCAATTCACCATGGCACATGTCCTAGAACCTGGAAACAGTATTTAAAATAGCAAGAAGAACAAAATTCTAGGCTGGACTCACACAATTTTAAGTTAGATATGGATGAACACAGAAGTTAATCAGAACAACAAAAATCCATTCATTATAAATAAAGCTGTTTATACATTAACATATAAAAATTCAGGAGTCCGTGAGATATTTTCTACAAAAAAAACCTCTGTCACCAAAAAACTAGAAGCTTCTCCAGGTCTGAAAAATCAGGTTGGCAAAAAAGCAGAATGCTTTCCATTTCATGCTGGCTTAAAGACAAAGAAGATAGGCAGAAATACCTATTTTCACAAGTTTAGATAAGCCTTAGATCATACAGCAAATGTTTGCAAGAACAGTTTTCATCAACTGTCAAAAGCATATTGAAAAAGATAAAATAAATCAGTTGTGAAGCACAGAAAGGTAAAGCAAGGAATAATGGCATGAAATTCAGCACAGTGAAAAGTAATCTGTATTGGTGCTTTGCTCGAATGCATTTGGTCATCCTTATTCAACAGATGAACTGGCAGGACTATACACTGAGATCATACTAGCTGTTCTTCATCTGATGCAACACTATCCAAGAGTTTTACTTCTGTCAGGACCAAAACACCTCTAAAGACCAAAGTGTAAGTATGACCTAGTTTACTTCACCCAGGAACTACCAAATAGGAAGCCTATTACAGCTGTTGACAGTACCAGAGAGCAGGGGCAAAGACCCTATCCTGAATAAGCTAAATCTGTTCATCACAAGAAGAAAATCTGCTGGGATTAAATGTGATTAGAAGATTTTCGTGTGCCTGTTCCATCAGCTCTATTACTTACTTGCACATGTGCCATCTGGCATGAGCATGTACCCATTGAGACAATAGCACTTGTAGCTGCCATGTGTGTTCATACATCTGTGCTCACAGGGACGTGGCTTCAGTCCACATTCATTCAGATCTGCAGAAGTCATTGGAACGGAGTGAGTGCTGGGCTTTTATACATATATTCATGCATATAGGTGGATAATGTTGCCTAATGTGTGGAGTTCCCCAGAGTGAAATTGTCTGGATGGAAAATAAGCCAACCCCTTGCAAGATGAGAGTTTAGCAGACCATCTGGCTGAAAGACTGCTAGTAAAACCAACATACACAGACCTCTACACTTCAAAAAATAATGCAAACTCTGGCCACATCTGGCAGCTTGTTAGGAGGAAGTGGAGGGGTGGAGAGAATTGTAGCTAATCTTTTTTTGGGAGTGTTTTTAATGGATTTTTTCTGATTCCAGCCCTCCAGTTGACCTCTGTATTAGAAAAGCAAAAATATGAGACTAAGAACAGCAAAAAAGTTTGAGATAAAGTGAAACAAAGATTTTTACTTTTTCTGAGCTACATGCTGACACCAAGGTTATCAGTAGCAGAAATTAAATACAATATATAATAATAATTATGTGACTTTAAAAAGATCTCAAAATCCTGAGAATAAAACATCCTAAATCCTTCTCAAAATCCAGGATTTAAAGGCTTTTTAGAAACTTAATCAATTTCAAATTCCCAACATCTGTCCTTCACAGGGAGAAAATGAGAATTCCAGAATGTTTATTTGTGTGGTATAGGGTGAGCAGTGCTGACAATTATATTTGGCCTATGACAGGGGGAAAACATCTGTGTTTTTTACTTCCATGACCTGACACCTCTACCTCTTGTAGTGATTAGTAAATACACAGAACTCATTTATAGAATGCACCAGCATATGCAGCCCATTCAATATGTGTTTAACAGCGCATATGACTGAAAATATAATTTCAGTAAAGATGCAGCTCTCCAGGCAAGCACTGAGCTTGTGCAACTCCACTTCTAATGGGAGAAGCATCTGCTCTTGTGTTACATCCTGAAGAGTATAGGAACAAAACCTCCAGGCCATTCAAAGCATAAACTTTGAGGAAGTGCCCAAGTGTTTGTTACAGCTCAGTCCAGGGAAGAGAGAGGGTTGCATTGTGTTATTTTCACAGGATCTGTTTGAAAAAGGACAACCTGTCTGCTTGCAAATCACACTGGATTTTTGTGCTACTGTGACTCCATTACATAACTAAGACTCTCTTAACAAAGAAACCAGAGAGCAAACTGGAGAACAAAAGTTATTCCACTTAGACCATACATTTTCAAAAGTGCTTATCTGCACCTATCTCTCACAATGCACAGATAGCATACACAGCTCTAAAAATGAACCTATGGAGATAAGGCTAATTTAGCTCAGACTCAGTGGCAGACTAATACAGTGCCCTTATCTCTGTTATTTTAGTTAGCTCATGTTGAGCTTGCTCAGCAGGACATTCTGTTGTAAGGACAGACCAAGGCTACATCTGCCAGTAAATTAAAAGCGGGTATTAGCACTCCTGGCTGATGGAACATGACCATCTATGCACATATAATGTTGAAACAAACAGCTCTTGGAGACTTCTGACCTGTACCAGCCACCACCTCACTGAAAAAATCCTGGCCATGCTGCAGAAGGTAGAAAAGCCCAGGAGCTAACAGGGAATTTGCATATGTAGGTCTGTGCAGTACTTCCTCCAAGCCTCAGTCTCTGAACCTACTGAAGTGCCCAGAACTGATCAGATTGCCTGTGGAAAGCATGTCAAATGTACATGGAGTTACTGCACAGAAAACACCTAAAAGCTGAGGGCTTCTCTGTTGCCTTTTAAGTAACATTTAAGCTGCCAAACAATTTTTGAGGTTAAACTTCTGCATTTAGAGGGTGAAGTTGTAAAAGGTACTTATGTATCTGTTACATATAACCACAGCTGCTCTTTCCCTTTCCTCTCTAGTGGCACTGAGGATTTAACTTCTTTCCCTGTGAGAAACAGCAAAAGATCGATTTTTCCAAAATACCTAATAGCACACCTTTAGGGCATATTGTTTGAAAGATACTGTGTAATAAACGGGCTCTTTTGACTATAAAAAATGTGTGTTTAGCATGTCGATGCAGTATTTTCAAGCAAAGTCTGCAGGAGCTTAGGAAGGTAGCAAGGACAGACCTAGTCATTGGTGTGGCCTTTATGTCATGCTCCATCATAGCACCTACAGTTCACTTATCTGCTTCTCCATCCACAGTGACCTGCTCCTTTCATCTGGTCCAAGACAGGGGTCTCATATTTTGGAACAGGAAAAAAAAAAAAGCTGAGTTCCTACCAATGTGTTAACTGAAATATTTCCGTGTCGAATTCCAAGATTATGGGGGGAAAATGGTGCATTTAAATTTTCTGAAAATGTAATTCTAAGGATTCCCAATGGTGGTTGGAAATACCATCAGTACATACAAACAGCTCAGGCAGATTGATAAATTACATGTGTACCATACAACTGCATGTCTTTCTGACTAGAAGATTAGTTTAAAAAGAAACATGGGCTGCTACTTAAGAAAATAACACGGGTTCTGGAATTGACTTCCATCTCTTCTGATACCTTCCTATATAATCTCTACGTGCCTTAATCCTCTGACTGTAAAAATGACAGTTTGCCCTTGTCATCAGCCCATAGGAGATACACAATATAGGTTCAAACTTTTGTCCACTGAAAGAGCCTTACAGCTTGCCTGGGATGCTGGAGATGCAAAAGCCTTAAATTCTTAAGTTTTTCTACATAAACAAGAAAACATCCTGATTTACTGCTTTGGAAGATGACAAAAACCATAGTACAAGATAAGAAAACAGGAAACCAACAGTCTCCTTTCGGGAGCATATGCACAAACCTTGATTACAGGTTTTCCCTGTAAATCCAGGGAAACATTTGCATTTGTTTGGTCCCATGCACTCGCCATACTTGCAGCCATGTCCACAGGTAGCTGGTGGAATCAGGTACAGAAAGGAGCGAGAAAAATAATAAGTTAGAAATATTTTATTTCAGAACTTTTTCCCTGCTTAATTACCAAAAAGATTTTGCAGCATCCTCCTTACCTCTCCCTCTAGTCTGAGCACAGTAACTACTGATTAGCACTTTATTTGGACTTGGGAATAGTGGCACTAACATGAATTACAAGAATTTGGTTGTTTCCAGGTTTGTAAAGACAAAAGGTCTCACCCTCTTTTTTCTTTTTTTTTTTCTTCTTTTTTTTTTTTTTTCTGCAATGCTTACAACCCACATTTAGTTTTGTACTCTTGTGTTTTTCCTTTTTTTTAGGAAGCCTATGTGAGAAGCAGCTGGCTAGCAGCTTGAATTGCTATGCTTGGCATCTGGAGTAGGAAAGAGGCAACAGCATTCTCCTAGAGCCAAAGGAGACACATAATCCTATAGCAGTTTACAATCTTGGATCTCAGTTACAGCTGAGGAACGTGTCTATCCCATGGTGGAACATCCAGAGCACATCTGTCATCAGGAAACTGTCCTTACCACACATCCCAGCAAGCAGAATTGCATCAGGTTTACAATAATTTGAGAGGACTGTATTTAACCTGGATGCATTAAAGAGCAAATCTAAATCCTCTGGATCATCAATCAGAAATTAAATGCTGACTTTTATGAGCCTTAAGGCTCCTGAAATCACTCTAATTGTCAGCATGGGGGTTATTCAGGAAGAGCAAACTAAACATGAATTTATATCACGACTACTTCTGAGGAAACAGTGAAAGAGTGTGCACCACGATGTGAATCTCTATTCCTATGTAGTTAAGCTGATCTGCAAACTACAGGAAAGTTTAGTTACTATATAGTAATATTAGTATTAAAATTCATTTTTCTGAATTCAAGTATCTTCCCTACATTAACAGATACATTCAGATGTACTGAAGGAACTAACTCTGCAGACTGAGGCATTTTTCAACATTTCTTCCAGCCCTGAATGCAACATGGCAGACTGCGAGACCAGCTTTTTCCCCTGGGATCCAAAGCATCCCTCCTTGGGATGTTCTCCCATGGATGGACACATTTCTCTGCTGTAACTGAGGAGATGCAGGACTGCAAAAGACCAGCTTGCAGTGCTAGCACTGAAGCAGAGAAAAACACCACAGTTTATCCGGATTTACATTGCAGAATTACATTATAGATGCCTTAAAGTAATTTGCCAAAGAACAGTATTCAAATTTTATGAAAACCTATTTCTTTAAAACAAGAAAACCTACTCCACTGGCTGATCAAATGTTACATTTGCCAGTTATCCCTCCAAGTATTAATTTGCATCAAAACTAAAATGCAGTTAGGCAGTGCAAGAAATACTAAAATAATCCCTTTTCCCCTTTTTAAAATGATGTATTTTATATACAGAGCAGAGACATGTTAGCATCTTTCCCTTTTAGTATATGGATTTTCAGCAATGAATTATTACACTAAGCCTTTCTACAAATTCACTAGATATAAAAGGCCAAACTCTCTGGGACAACAGGTGCAACATCTGAAAAAGATTCATAAAACATATATTTTATGATTTTGTGTGTTTTGCCCAAGTACAATTGGAGAGAGAGATTCCACACTGCATTCTCCTTGGGATATGTAGACCTTTTACAAATTAGAAGTGTCTTAAGAGTCATTATCTCTTCATTAGGCAAATGATCCACAGACCAGAATGCTGGCTGGCCACACAAGCTCAAGTCAGGGGCACTTATTGCTTGAGTTTTATTTATATTTTTAGTATGTTAAACACTTCCGGTTCTCAGAGGCTGTGTAATCTGAAGATAAAGGATACCAACTGATATTAAATAATTTTAGGGGTCCTTATATAGCGTTAGAAAACACTGCATTTATGTCACGTACTCAACAGCTGTAAGAGCATAGCCACCAGGGCTGTGCAGGAGGTTAGAACAGATGGTGCCTTCTGGATCTAAGAATTTCTGCACATGCAAGTTATGTGTTATTTTACCCAAAGCTCTGCTTTTTTGAGGAGATGGTCTCTCAAGCATGTCTTATTCGCTCTCTCACAGAGTCAGGAGATTTCACTCCTCAGAAGTTTTCTTCTGTAACTTCTGGCAGACATGTAAGAAACCTCCTTATTAGTACCAAGTATGCAGCAACAGAGAGGAAACAAACAGAAAGTCAATGTTACCTTCACAATGGCCCTTGTTCTTCCTCCAGCCAGGACAACAATCCAACCTGGAACCATAGCGACACACCCCAGGCTGGCTCACAGTCCCTAGCTGCCCACGAGCCCTCGAGCTGTGTGAGGAAGTACAAACACTAGCTCCAGCAGGAAAATTCTCTAGTCCATTCCTCTGCACACCCCTTTGTACAATTCTCTTATATTTTATCCACTGTCAAGCATTTTCATTTCACCAAACCTACAGCAGTGTTCCTAGACAAGGAATGCAAACTTGCATTTGATGAGAGAAACTGTGATGATGGGAATGTTTCACCAGCAACAAATTAATGGTGCAAGGTAAACCCTTTGTAATAAGAAACATGGCTAAGACAAAAAATACAGCCAGCTCCCTTCCTAGAACGAGTCGTATTAGTATCAGTGAAGTCAATAGGGCTACCTCAGTTTGTGTCACATGAACAACTGGATCGAATATATGACACCATAACTGACAGCACTATTGCCTCGGATGAGGAAAGACTGATTCTACAGAGGAGCATGTTGAGAACATCAGTCAGCCCCATAAAAACTAGTGACTTGCAGGCTCGTAGCCACTGCACACATGCAAAGTGACTGTGTAAGTGCAGACAGTCCCAAGCATTCTGGTTGCATGAGACTCCCTGACCATATAAATTAATGTTACTTTCACCTGCCAAATAAGCCCAGGGGGTTCAAAGTCATTGTGCAGATCAACAGCTGCAAGAGTTGGAAACCCTGCCATATTAGTTGCCAAAATTATAAATCTAGTGGAAATCCACAATGGTGTAAATCTTCTAGACCTCCTCTGTGCTTTTATGAGTGCTGTGGCTTAAGTGCTCTTCTCCCTCTGCTTGATGTTACTTAAGTTGTCCACCACCACATGCCTGTCCCCTTCGTGAAATTCTTTCTTTTATCCAAAATCCTCTGTCCCATTGCTTTATCCAAGTCGTTATTTAAAATGCATTTTCTTCAAAGAGCCCAACGTGTTGGTTTTGACACAGAAAATGCCATTTTGGTGAGAGCTTTATAGCAAGTGATTTGGGGTACTGAGGGGGGCAACACACTGCAACAGAAATCTCACTGTGGGAAAAAAATGGTGGGAAAAAGTCATGAGTCATGAACTTTTGCATTTTTTTAGTCTGAGGCACAAAAAAGGTAATATTTTATCACATTACAGGAGTGCTTTGCATGTATCCTCCTGCGCTTATCTGTAACAGTTGCACTCACATCAAAACAGTTCCTGCAGACATCACTGGGGCAAACTAGTAGAACAAATATATGCATACACTTCAAAGACACAATAAGTTACTCCAGAGTTTTCTTCAGTAGCTGAACCATTGGAACTAGAAGGGAGTTCAGAGGAAATGCATAAGCTCGTGGATCTGAGGTACTCTAAACACAGAGATGGTCTTCGTGTCACCTGGCAAGTAAAAACGCTTCAGTGCTAGAATAAATTGTTGCGAAGCCATCCAACTTTTGCCATCAACCAGTTTAAAGAGTACATGTGCTTGTACATTAACATTTTCAGACAGGTGAAAAAGTGTGTTGAACAGCTATAACCCCTCTGTGTGTGTCTGTGGCAAATCAGCACCCTGCCTCTGCATCTATAGACAATAAAATAAACTTTTTCCATTTTGTTATTCACATGCTGCTGGCTTACATCACTTGCAAGTATACAAGTTAAAGAACATATGTTCTGCTTGCAAACTAGAAAGTGGCCTTGAATACACCTGGATAGTAAATATATATTCTGCTTGCATCCCAGAAAATCCCTTTGAATGCATTTGGATAGTGCTATGACTCCCCTGGAAGGCTAAAATGCCTAAAGCCTGGAAGAAGGATCTCATTCCTTTCCAAAAGGTGCTCATTTTCACAGGAAAAACTGATTCAGTAA
Organism: Chamaea fasciata; assembly: GCF_029207755.1. Classification (NCBI taxonomy): domain Eukaryota; kingdom Metazoa; phylum Chordata; class Aves; order Passeriformes; family Sylviidae; genus Chamaea; species Chamaea fasciata. The sequence continues at coordinate 98,041,910 of NW_027094087.1, read as the reverse complement.
TGTTTTATTTAATAAGTTGCTTAAATATAAAAAATTAATGTCATAATATAGTATACAGTATCTCTCAAGATTTCAGAACAAACTTTCCTTAAAATTGGGAAATGTTCCATAAAGCTGCAAATTAAATTAACATAACTGAACTCTACAGATATTGCCCTGGACAAGGTCGAAAAACTTGTTCTGACTTCCACAAGCATCAAGATAAAACTTACCTTTGGCAGAGGGAAAGATCAACTAGATCCCAGATTCTGGGAGGAAAACCAGTTTTGCCAGGTTAGCCCCTCTCACCCATGAAGAATCAACACCCATCAGCTTAGCTATTTCTATCAGGAGTTCAGCACTTTTTGAAAAAGAAATTTAGAAAGATTTTTTCAGGCAGGCAGACCCCTTCTGGGAGAATGTCACATGAACCCTCCCAGATACTGGGGAAGAAGTAATGTAGACTGGAGGCACAGGGCACTTCTGATCCCTCCTTGTCTGATATTCCAGTCGGATTTCAGAGGGACTGCCTAAGGTACCTGAGTGAGATGGCTGGACTTATCACAGTATGTTCAGTGTGCAAAAAATTCCTGGCCTTGAAGAACCTGCAGCCAAAATATGTGACTGAAAAAGAAAGGCAGGAGAAGGCACACTGTGCAGGTGAGAACGCAGCGCAGTCAGTGGAAGGGTGGCGTCTGAAGAACTCTGTCCTCTGAGAGGCAGCATTGGTGCAAAATGTAACTCGTGGCTACTTAGCAGTTCAGGGTGCCCAGGGAGGAGAGAAGTAATTGATTTTATGTGTCTGTGGTATTGCTGACAGCACTATGTCACATTTAGCAAAGAACAGTGAGGATGAATAGCAAGCACAATAACCCAGGGCCCTGAGTTGAGGTGACTGAAATGAAGATCTGGCTGCATTAGCTGTCACAAGATTGTTGTGAGCCATTAGCAGCATTTTAAACTAAGTGGGACTAAGTTTCACTGCTGCTGTAACCTGTATTGTTGTCATGGTTTAGGAATGTTATTCCCCAAATCAGTACCCCCACCAACACTCTCCACAACCACACATAACCGTCTCTTGCTCCCCCAGTTTCCCCTCAACCTTGCAGCAGGATGGAGCTGAGAATCTGAAGCACAACAGGCAAAGATCGCAGGTTGAGGTAAGAATAATTTACTGGAAACAGCAATGAGATAAGGAAATGAACAGCAACAGCAACACTACTAATGACAGAAGGTAGAAGAAAAGAAACATTTCACATGAAAATACCCCAATAATAGACTGGACAGGTTCCCTCCACCACGTTTTGTTGACTGGAAGGAACCCCTTCTTCCTGAAGGACAGTCCTTTTCCCCCTGCCCTCGACAATGGTGTGAGGTGGTATAGAATAACAAATGTGCTTTCTCTAAGACGTAAGAGCAGGTCTGGAGTTCGTGAACTTCCACTTCCTGAGGACCTAACCACTCAACAGCCTCCCATGTGCTGGAACCGTACACTGCCACTTGTTGATGACAAATGTTTCCATTCATAGATCTAATATTAAAGAAAGAAACCAGAAAACATCTTGGAGGCTTCATTTGCAGTTGCTGGGAATTCTCCCTTTTCGAGCTATTCCCTTGCTGCAGCACTTCGGCTTCGGGAGAACTGGGAGAGGGAACACTGGGATGGCTCGGTCTGGAGTAAGTTCTTTTATTGATCCTCTCTCAAAATCTCCTTCTGTTTCCGAAGCACACCCGTCTCCACAGAACCCAGCATCCGTGATGACTGGCAGCTGGTGAAGGGCCGTTTGTGCTGCAGACCAAGAACTGGAGGTGCTCACACCTTCCCACAGATGGTGCAGCCGTTCCCCCATTCGGACCGCCACTTAAGCTGCCGATTTTGCCAGAGCACGAGTCCCCAGCTCCGGTGTGAGCACCTCGAGGTAGCGGCTCACTCGCCCTCTGGAGCGCACGAACCGGGCGGGCGCCGTTCAGCACCACGGCCCCGGGGACCGGCCGCCGGCGGGGCGAGCCCGCGGGCACGGGCGGGACCCGCGCACACCCCGCGCACCGCGGGGAGCGCCCGACACCCGCGGGGCCGCCGGGGAGCAGCGGCAGCCCGCCCCGGGCCCCTCCCGCCCGTCCCCGCTCACCTGCCCACAGCGGCCAGCCCGGCGGCGAGCAGCGCGGCCAGCAGGGCGCTCCCGGGCGCCGCCACCATCGCCCGGGCACGGACACGGGCAGGCGGCCCGGCCCCGACCCCGACCCCGGCGTTGTCCGGCTGTCCCTCGGGCTGTCCCTCTGGCCGACCCTCGGCGGCGCGGTGGCAGCACCGGAGCGCGGGCGGGCGGCGGGACGGGGCCGGGTAACCGGGCGGGGCGGGGCGGACCCGCCTCCGGCCGCGCTCCCCCGCCTGGAGCCGGGGCGGGCAGAGACCGGGGCGGAGAGGGGCGGGTGGTCCCGGCCGCAGCAGGGCAGGCTGCCCCGGAGCCGGCCATGGAGCCGCGGTGATGCTCCCCCGGGGAAAGTCGTGCCGCTCCGGCGGACGGCCGCTGGTGTTTCACCCGGTGCCACAGCCCGGTGTCCCGCGGGCTCTGCCCCCGCCGCCACCGGCTGTCCCCCGTGGCAGCGCTGCGATGGGTTTCCATCGCCGGGAAACTGCTTTTCCCCCGAAAGCTTTCCAGGCTTTGCCTTGCATGACCATCCCTGAACAAACTTCTTCCAAGCTGCTAAGTACTTGGATGTTAGGAAAAATCTTCTTTAGAAAAAGCTTCTGCCAAGTTGTTGACATCTGCTGCTGATTCCTTCAGACTTGTGAAAGTGCAGATGTTCCTCCAAAGCACGTTTAAATCGCCTTGTAGAGGAGCTGTGCAAAGCCAGAGGTACCAAAAGATGGCACTTTTAGCCCCAGGATTCAAATGACATCTAATTAAAATTTCATCTATTTAAAAGAAACAAACTTTTGCAATACTGTTTATGTGTTGCACAGGATGGTAAAGACTTTTTGTCCTGGATGATGGGCACAAAAGCCATTGTTGGCTTGCAGCTGTGCTGCTGTCTTTCTGAAATGCAGGAGTACCTTGAAACTCTCCAACTCCCATCATTAGACTTGTTTTCCTGTATGGGAGGAGTAGTCTTTTGATTTTAGTTAAATCAGCACCATGTAGAAAGCATACTAATTGCTTAAAACAGAATTCAAAGACTCATGTTTTTTTTTTATGCACATTTATTCCAACAAATAGATATAAATGTATCATTTGAGTCTGAGCTTGTCATTAAAATATTGATTGGCATTCAAGATAAGTTTTCTTGGTCAGAAGACAAATAATTTCTGAACTGTGATGCATGTAGTCTGTTATGAGCTATAATTATTTCCTCAATTTTTTTTTCAGAGTTTTTTTTCAGTTGTGGATAGGTTTGTCTGCCCTGATGGTCCCTAAGTAGTATTTCACATTGCCTGCTGGCATGGGACTGGCCCTGGGTCTCCCCCGTCCCCTGTGATTTATCAGGGAAATGTATATTGAGGCTGTAGTCATGGCTGTCTCCCAGGTGAAAGCTAATGGGCAGTTTCTGGACTATCCTCCCAATCTTGCTCTGAGCTCTCACATGAGCTCTTTCACACGAAGGTGATATAAGAAGGGCCTGCGGATTCTAGGGTCATATATAACATGTCTTACAGGAATGTCCCTCAGTTTTTAGGAAAATCTTTTTTGTACTTCACACAATCGTGATCCCAAAGCACCCCTCATGGCTGCTGTTGTTTGTGTATTTTCTTGATATCTAGTATGCAAAATGTGAGATTAGTGGGATGACAATTATTAATCCTATTTCTAGACTGAACACAGTTCTAGTTATTGTTTCATGAAATGCTGCCCCTAGTTTTTGTGTCTTAGCTATGTTTTGTATTCCAGATAGTCATCTCTGGAGCAAAGTGAGGCCCCATGATAAGACTGCTTTGCCCATTGAAGATGCCACTTCCCATTTGGGGTGAATGGACATAACAGCTCTGAATATGTGTGTGTGTGGGGGGGGGGAGTCCTGCTCATCCCCCCTCATTTCCTCCTTTGCCTGACATGTCAGGTTGTATCAACAACAGCATCACCAGCAAACAAAGATGAAGAAATAATTGGCCCTCTCTGTTTATCACTTGTCAGGTCACACCTGGAATACTCTGCTTAGGTTTCTCCTGCTTGTTCCACTTGCTATTTTCTCTCTGAAAGTTACTGTGAAACAGCTCCACAGACCCATGGACCCTGGAGCTTCCATGCAGAGGAGGAGATTTGATGCTGTTTTATACTACAACGACACAGACTCTGAACTTCAGAAGGCTGAAAATGACTTCTTTATTTTTGGGATGTGTCTTTTTCATATACTATTTTTCACAGACCAATTTGATTGGAGACTGCAAGGCAAACTTCCTCTTTCCCATTGGTCAGACCAGAGGGAAATCAAGAAGTTTCTTCTAGGAAAAGGAATGAAAACAAGTTACAGCTACAAAAACATGTCTCTTGTTTACAGAAAATTTTCTGGGGAAAAAATTTCAAAAAACCAAAACATATCAAGCACAAACCAAAACTACAGAGATTCAGTCTCCAGAGCATGCTGAAGGTACATGAAGTACTTATCCTGACACAACTCTGACTGTACCATGATTTAATATGCTTTTTTTCCTCTGAGTCAGTAGCTCTAATACTCAAAGGGGTGGAAGAGTGGAATGGAAGATGGTCTACGAGGCTATGGAAGAGAATTAAATTTGCCCCTTTCTTTTCCACACTTTGAGTGTCCCTTTCCATGGAAAGGAAGGGGTTACATTTTCAAATTAAGTTTTGAACTCTGAACAGTGCTGCAAGTCCCCTGTGGAGAATCCAACACCAAGTATCTAATGCCCCCATACGAGCTCTTTTTTCCCCACCTGGCCTATCTTAATTGATACCTGTGCAATCCATGTGTGCATCAGGGATTGCCATTTCCAGCAGCTTTATGAATGAATGTAATACGAGATCACTGTGTGCTTTTCAGGGAGGAATTTTATATAAGTATAGCTTCCTGACTTTTGATGTGATTTTTTTTAGTTTCATGTCTCCTGCCAAAAAGATTTAGACATTTTTTCCCCTCATATTATTTTTCTACATACTAACACACAAATCTTTCATTGCTTGACTCCATTAGCCTATAACAAAAATAATTCAGTCACTGGCGATCCTCTTGTATATAACACTTTCCATATGGTAGCCCAATAACATGATGTTTCTTAGGAGTTCTTGAGGTTTTTTCTGACAGAAAAAAACCACAGTGGTTTTATAGTTTGTTCAGCCATACTATGTTTAAAAAAATGTGAAGTTGATGTAATCTAGACCTTTATTTTGTCATATTAGCAAATTTTAAATGTTAATTGACTATCCTGTAATTCAGTGCTTTGGAGCTTTAATCTTTGACAGTTTGGCCTTACTATTTGAATTATCAAAATGTAGATTACACTTCTGCTCTCATGAGTTCAGGTTCTCTCTGTGTCTTAATATTTGAAGTAGGTGTTGGTGTAATATTCTAACTTTTCTTATGCTGTAAATATGAATTATTCAATCTCTATTTAAAAATCAAAAAGGACTGATAAAGTTGAAACAGAAATACTTCAACTAAAATATTTACATTAAGCATAGATAGAGTAAAAAAAACCTCAAGGCCATTAAAAATTGAAATATTGCTACAACAGTAATAATGGCTATATCCCTTTAATTTTAATGAAGTTCCATTTATACTGCCAAGTAGTTTCAGATCAAGTTATTTTATAGGTTTTCCATGGACTAGAATAAATAAATAAAAGCAAACTATTAATTTTTTTCCTCATGAATCATTTTATCAGCTTCAACAGACTATTTTGAAACAATAAGAAGTCACGAATGGGATTTCTGCATTGGAATTCCTGAATAGAATCATGATTATAAAATCAATTGAGCATTTTTTTTTGTTTGGTTTGGTTTGCTGAGTATTGCTCCAGGATATCTTGAGAAAAAAAATCAGCTTCAAAGTTGAAATTCCTGCAGTTATTTAACTATGATCTGAGGCTTTAGGAAAACTATCAAATATCCAGAGATTTATGAGACCTTGTAATATTGCTTCACTGAGACTATGCATATGAGGAAAAGTTGGCAGACTAGATTGTAAAAGGCAGAGCACCAGGGTTAACAAACCTTTGCTATTAGGAAAATTTAGTTGTAACCTCAAAATACTTTTTAGTTGACACTATAAAATACTCTCAGAAGTGGTCTCTTTATATTCCTTTGATATTTGATAACATTCTTCAGATTTCTACCATGGTTAAACTCAGCCCTGTGGTCCATGGGGCAATGCTTGCTGTTCTTTGTGTAGCAGAGAGTAGGAATCCATTGACAGGATCAGCCTGGATCCCAGATATCCATTAGAAGGGCTCAGTATATATCTAACCAAGTTATGGTTTCTATGAGGGAATCCTCATTTCTTCTCAAAAGTAATTGCAAGCATAAAGGCTCAGTGTTTAGGAAATACTTTGTATTGTACAATGCTTAAATAATTTAAACTCACACACTCAAGATGGTGGGTGGCCCAATACGCCATGAACAAGAGCCTGTAAAGATTATACCATTGGGCTGGAGATCACCTTTCTAAACATATAAATAAGAGGTTTCACATGTTGGGTTTATATTCCACAGCCTGGTGTTCCAAGCAAGGTTATAAATTTATTTGGCAGAAGCAACTGAGCTGAAGGATCTATGTGCCTGTTTGGTGACTGGTTCAGAAGAACATGAGGAACTCAGCAATAGCTGATGAAGTTTATTTTCATAGCTAAGACAAAGGTCACTAAAGGAAAGGAAGACAACATGAAACTAATGAAAAATCTGAGGGCATCATGGATTAATATCTGCATGGAAATGTCTACTCAAGGTTTTCTTTGCTGTCATTTGGTTCTCTGGCATGGATATTAATTACTGGTTCAGTTGTGTCAGGTCTGCTTTTGAAGTGCATCCTAAGGTTTTGGTTAAGGTCCACAAAGTCCATTTCATATGAACCTAAGCATGTTGAACAGTCAGTCACAAGATTTACTTCCAAGGTGCAATTCTAATTTGAACTAGAATGTGGATGTAAAAACACCATTTGTGTCTGCATTATGGAGAGCACCAGTATTATAATAAATAAATACTGGCTTTTGGAGAAAACTCCAAAGGGATTCAAGTTGTTTATCTGACTTTATCTACACTTATTTTTATTTGACCTCTTTCATAAGCTCTTTTCCCTAGACCTTCAATGCTTATAAATGTGACTATATAGTTTTTCTGAAAATACTCCCCTCCTATTTCTGCTCCTAAAAGGACAACCTTGCCTCATACATGTGTAGAAAGAGTTTTTCACATCAAGACATCCTCTAGATGAACATTTTAGTCTGTTTTCACTTTTTGTAACAAAACAGTACCTTTTACCACATGAAAAATTATTTTCTTCTTTGGTTGCTTCTCTTGGTGGCCAAAATAGTCTAGATATGGCTTTTATTGTAGTGATCATGTGCTCTCTCCACTACCCAGCAGCCACACAGGAATTATCAAGGAGCCTGGAGTTCAGTCAAATATGATACTGAAATGCCAAATTAAAGTTTTGGAGGACATGTTCTTACTCTTCAGCTGAACTGCCTGAATTTCATCAACTTCCCTGAATTCATTTGGTCAGTGTCTTTACCCCTTTTTCTCATCAAAGTTATGAATACTCTTGCCCTCATACAAATCTTAAGAGAATCCAGAGAAGATCCAACAAAAAAATAGAAGTAATGCAGAATTAAGTCAAATGAAAAATTACAAAATATGCAATATTTTATAAAACTTAGTTTATTTTTCAGCAATGACTATTCACATAAACATTTGGTGGGTACAGTTCCATATTTACAAGTGCACACATTTTGTTTTTGTTTTGTGTTGGTGTTTTAAAAACTGTTACCTTTGGTTTTGGTCCCAGTCTGAGATCCAGGTGGATTTTTGAGCCGTGTTTCTTGCATAATCAGAAATGTCCTCTTGAAACTGATCTGCTATCTTGTTCCAAGGTTTGAAATTTTAGTGGGCTTTTGGAATTGAGCACTATTACTTTCCTTGGGTGATGCAGACATCTTTCACCACTCAGCACTTTTGTTCCATGTCGCTCTGTCTTCTAGGTGGCACTTAATCTCATTACTGCATTTGAGAGGAGGCTCCCATGGAACCTCTTTGCTGTGAGGGAGGTGAGGCACTGGAAAGGGTTACCCAGAGAAGTTATGGATGCCACATTCCTGGAATTGTTCCAGCCCAGGTTGGATGGAGCTCTGAGCAACCTGGTCTAGTGGGAAGTGTTCCTGCCTATGGCAGAAGGGTTTGAACCAGAGGATCTTTAAGGTCCCTTCCAACCCAAACCATTCCATGATTTTCTTTTCTGAGTAGACATCTGTCTCTTTGGTTTCAACCACTCTGTCTTGGAACCTTGTCCTCCAATGTGTATTTCTCTCCTTTAAATTTTTCACATGACCATCTATTTCCTAAGCTTATATGTGGAGATGTATTATTACAGATACTTTAAAAAATAAACATCTGTTTAACATCTATCTGTAGCTAATATGCAGTGTAAAGTTCAGTGTATGCCTTAAGTCCCTCCTGGAAAATAATTTGGCTGCTTTTTTCCCCCTTCCCAACTGTGTACATATTGTAAATAAATTTGTACTCTGAAGTCATAGTGTTTGTGTCCAACTCCTTTCCCTTCCCTTCCCTTCCCTTCCCTTCCCTTCCCTTCCCTTCCCTTCCCTTCCCTTCCCTTCCCTTCCCTTCCCTTCCCTTCCCTTCCCTTCCCTTCCCTTCCCTTCCCTTCCCTTCCCTTCCCTTCCCTTCCCTTCCCTTCCCTTCCCTTCCCTTCCCTTCCCTTCCCTTCCCTTCCCTTCCCTTCCCTTCCCTTCCCTTCCCTTCCCTTCCCTTCCCTTCCCTTCCCTTCCCTTCCCTTCCCTTCCCTTCCCCTCCCCTATGCAGAAACATCTGCTTTCTGTTACTGTCTGTGTCAAAAAGAAAACAGTAACAGTGCTCATTAGGAAGTTTCCATGTTTAACTTTTGCATGGCAACTTTCAGAGAAAGAGGACCTCCCGGTTTTTTCTTGAAGAGCTTTGTTATTTTGTCACCATAAACTCTCCAGAAGGCTTTTGGCAGCTCTGTCATGATGCTCAGTTTCTTTCCTGGACACCTGGAAGCTTGACCTCCTGAAACATTCCATTCTTACACTCTTCAGTCTTCAATCACATGGGGTAGTGTGCTTACCACAGTAACTGGAAAATGACTGCTGTTAAAATAATAGCTGTTGTTTCAAAATTTATGAAATATTTCAGAACCTCCTTGTTGACACCACTAACAAACAGCTTGTTCCCATGAATGCACAGCATGGTTCTCAACTAGTCCAGAGAGATAACAAAAGTTCAAAAGCAATCAATGTTTCAACCTTGGTAGGTGTTCTTTCATTTCATCCACAGTTACCTGTGGTCTGAGTTCAGCAAGATGGAAAAGCTCTGCTTTTCCTTTTCCCTGTTGCCCAAGAAACGTAGAATATTTGTTATAAGAAAAAAAAATCCTTAATGGGAAAATAAGTAATAACATTATATTGATGAATATTAATTTTTAGATGACTTTTTTTTTTTTTTTTTTTTTTTTTTTAATCTGGTTAAAAGTCTTTTGAACTCTTTTAAGTCCTCGTAAGACAGATCACCCTTATGGATATGGCTGTATGATGTTAGTATAGATGTTATATAGAGAAATTTGTTGCTAAGTGGTATAGCAAAACTGATCAGGTCTAAAAGGAAGGGAAAGGTGAAAGTTGCTTGCAAAAGCTCTGAATAAGTTGGTTTTACTCACACTCATTCTTCCTTCCACTTACCACAGGCACCAAGTGTGCCTAAGTGGTCTGACACCACGTGGGACACAAAGGACCAGAGAAACTGGCTACTGAGTCCTTGTCATAATTCTGGGATTCTTATGGTTGGCAGCGATGAATTACTTTTTAAATAAATATTTCATGTGCATTTAGGACTAGTGTTTATTCTCCTGTTGTGATAAGAGGAGGGAATGGTGTGAATGATGTTCTGCAGCCTTGTTGCCATCCATTCTTATGTTCTCAAAATGTCTTACATTAATAAGTAATTTCTGCTGAGGTGTTATCACAATGTGTGTTGTCTGGGTTTGACACATTCCTCGATGTGATTGACTTGGAACTGCCTTGTTCATTACATTTTTTTTTAACCTTTGTTCTGTTGTTTTCTTCTAGCGCTGTCTCTTTTTCTCACACACATTTCCTTTCATAATTAATACTTAGCAACCTCAAAACCTTGGTTACAAATCTTTCCATCCTGGTTACAGTTCTAGGAAAACCTTGGAATTGCAGCTGTGCAGGACTTAGGGAGTGTGAATAACTGGTGCTTTCCCCATGTCAGGAAAAGACAAGAGTTGTGTGTGGTTCATTATAAGAACATAATATGGCAAAAAACACAACTCAGGAAGATGCATAACTCTAAAGCTGATAGGAAAGTAGACTGTAACAAAATTGCATACCTTCTCCCAAGTATAGTTGCATAAAATTTGTCAAGGAGAGGTCATCTCTCTGTCCCATTTAAATACTGCCAGGCTATGTGTCATAATGCCAAGACTGAGAAAGCTTTTAACCTTCAGCTTGAGGATTATCTTTCTTTTGAAAAGAAAAGTAATGAAGTGATTATCCCTGGAGTATAGTGATTTTTTTTTTCATATTTATCACTGGTCCATATCAGAATTCTTATTCTGGAAAAATAAATTTATTTTTTCAACTGAGTAGGTACTTCCTATGTATGTTCATCTATACCTCCTGTCAACAAACTCTGGGATCTTGATGCCATTGTGTTTGTGGAAGCAAGGATCCCATAGCATAGATTTGAAGAAAATAGATATTGTAGGCTAACAGTGCAAGATAATACTGACTGATGGTAGGATTGAGTAGACAGCTGTATATCTACTGGTTTTGTTTTGAAATGTTGTATCCTGCTGGTATCTACTGTGCTTGAACATGTAAGAGTGTTCAGTTTTTCTTTTTCAACTGTGGACTGAATTCCCTGCTTCTCTAAATGGAAGTGTTTCCATTTTGAAATCTAAAGTACTTCTCCATTGCACAGCATTTAATATTAACTTTCTATATTCAGTGCAGATGGGTTTATATGCTGCCTGGCTATTTTTTTTTTCTCCCCATTACTGGTTTGGCTAGGCAGACAGGTGGAGGTGGATAAGTATATGTGCAGGTTGAATGGATGTCAGGCATAGAAACCATCTGTGTGATGTAATCTGCAGAGCTGCACAGAGCTAGTAACAAAACCAGACTTATATCAGCAGTTGCAACCGTTGTCTTGGTGTGATTTTACTGGGCACCATGTGTTCTGTGTATCATCATTCTTGACCATATGTAGTAACTTCAGATGGTTTGTAAGAATGAGTGATGATGGCTAATCCCTTTGCTAAAGAAAACTCCAATTTAGGTTGGGTGGAATTACAGACTCTTTGTCAGTGCTCTGTAATTGTGTTTATGCTGTGTAAATGACCACCATGAGAGACTGGACACTGGGATATTCCTTAGCAAACCTACAAACATTTTAAACCCACATGGGCATGTGTAGTGTAGGGTCAGTCTCATTGTAACAAGTGTTCTCTAAATGCCACCTCCTGAAGACAGATAATGTGAAGCTGTTGTAGAGGAAATGCACAGATTTCAGAAGCTTTCAAGATGAAACTGAGGACTGGAAAAGTTTATTATCTTCAGCTTCCACTGTCCTTCTTACTGCTTTCCCACTATGGTTCAGTATGTGAAGGGCAAATCTGAAGTATATTTACACATTTCCAGTTAATTCTGTCCTTTATGACTGTGGTTCCCAACACTTCTGCCCCTTAACCTGAGTAAACTACTTGAGTTATATAATCACCATTTTCTGGGGAAAAAAAATCCCAAAAGTAGTTCTTTGTCCATGAATCATATCTTGACAGAAATGTTCTGATAGGATATGAAACAGGTGAACTGCTCCTTTCCAGAAAATTGAATCAAACGTCTACCTTGCTCAATAATCTGGGTTTCAGTACCTTTATCATTAATTTCAATCAGCACAATGAAAAAATTAAGTATTCTCTCACCAGAAATAGCAGAAATTGATAAACCGTGGTTTGAAATTGCACTTGTAGCTAATGAAACCTTCTGTCTTTAAGATTCTGAGTCTGTCAGAAAGCTGTTTTCCCTTTCCAATACCATTACAGTATAATAGACACGTTTATTAAACTTAGATACAAATCATATAGTATACAGTTTGTTAAAAACGAGAGTCTGGCCTATGGCAGGCATCCTGTGCATTAGTGGGGGTAATGCTGAGCTCTGGTGACAATGGAAGCTGTGTAGACACTGTGGGTTATGCAAGCTGCAGAATGCAGTGAAAAGGAGGATTAAAAGTAAATAGATGATTTGTGACCCAGAACTTCTCACTGCCCAGTGCATCTTGCTGAGACAATGGAAGGAACAAGTAAGAGCTTTAGAGTGTTAAAAACATTTTGTTTCAGTGTTTAAAGAGGGCTGTCTTTCTCATTGACCCTTATGTAGGATATGTACTTTTCTGTTCTTGAAATTAAAACTGTCTATGGTATAAGTCTGAGCAGTTAATAATGTACAGAGAGGAAACTTTAGTTTGCATCTCTTGGAAGTAGAAGCCAATGGACAGGGCCCTGTCTCTCCACAGCAATCTGTTTAAGGGAGCAAAGTTACATCTCCTTCCTAGAACAATAGTGGTCTCTAGAGAAAATCTCTTCTTTAGAAACAATTGCATGGCTCTGTGTCACAGTGTTCATTGCTTTCTGGAGGCAGATTATAATAGTGAATAAATGCCAGTATTTTTCTGGGGTTTAATGTGCATAATTGTGCTGGTTGTCTCCATTTAATTGAACCTTTATTTCACACATGTGCTGCTAATTGATAAAACAGCCCCATGTGAGGAAAAATGGCAGGAAACACAAAGTACAGAAATCCCAATCATCTCACAGCAAAATCTGTTCTCTTTTGTCCTGCACACAATGTGTTGCATTCTTTTTTCAATTTCATAACCCCATGTGTTTTATTTGCCTGGAATGGAGGTCTTGATTTACAAGTGAGTAGGTCAGTTCCTGTGTGTTGGGGCATTCTTCAGAACATTAAATTTAAGCCCTGGTCTGTGACAGGAACTAAGTGGCTGAGCATGTCTTTTGTGATTCAGGTCCATACAGAAATGTTATGCTGTATTTCTTGAACAACTAATTTACTGAAGAAGTGTTTCATCAGAAGAAATATTTTTTCATCCTTTCTTACATATTTTTCTGTTATTTTCCCTTTGAGGATGAAATTGACCAGTACTTCTGGATGAGAAGGATTTTTGCAGGAACTGAAAATATGAAATTCACTTTGTCTCTTCTAACAAGCCTCATGTTCAACAAAACACAAAATTAAATTCCTGATGACCTGTAGTACATGCACAGTTTGGAAAATTGATATTTAGGGAGTGTGTCATCAACTGTCAACAGTCATCAGCTGTTCTGAGTATAAACGTGGTGTGGGCAACCAACACAGGAACAAGTTGTTAGAGGTTTGAAGACACCCTGAAGTTATCATTTACTGTAGCAATTACAGCATCTGAAGGGTTTTTCAGATAGGCCAACTGCAGAAATCCCGCCATGACCATTCCTCAAGTTTGCTGCTTGTGCTAGTCTGGAATTTGACATGGGAAAAGGTGTACCAAGCTCCAAGATGAATTAGTTGATAACAAAAACATCGACAAGTTGGGAATGATGATACACAGTTTATGCACAAGCTGGATTTCTCTCTTGGGTTGGTACTGCCTGATAACGGTGTTTAGATACTCAGGGTTGGGATGCCAGCATAAACCAGCAGATACAGTCTGTACTGCCTTCTCATTTGTTTTTGGAAAAGGTATTGGTTTTGACTTACAGGTTGTGGTCACAGACATATCAAAGAGAAACAAGAAGTGATCCATTGCCTTCAGTGGGTGACTTAAACCAATATTTACAGTTATGATGACACAAAACACTCTCTCTGCATCCCACTGTTAAATGACATTGCTTGCTGAAAGATGAAGAAATTGCCTTGCATTGTATGTCTTAATGCTACTCTTTTTTTCCTCTTAACGTAACTTAAGTTGGTAATTTTTTGGTATGATTCCGAAAACCTTGCATTCTTTTCCTGCTGGGACAGTGGCTTTGTTATTAGTGACTTGAGAAGAAGTGGAAATAAATTTCAGTAACTTGGGAAAATTCTCCTCTGGACAATAAAATATTTGTTAATATTTTTGAATTTATTTCTCTCAAAAGATAGCACAGCACATAGAACAGTTAGTGAGTAAATGCCTTAAACAAAACTGGTATAAATCCCAATGCATGTAAATAACTTCTAATAAAGAAATTACATTATGTGTGGCACTCCACAGCTCAGAAGGGCACCTTCCTCTACTACACCTTTCAGAATCCCCAAATATATCACCCTGAAGATTATCTCCTTCTCCATTGCTATGAAAGCTCTGGGTTATTATTTCTCTTGTCTCATTCTTTCATAAGAAACACAACAATAAAAACACTAATCTGTCCTCCCACAACACCCTGCCGATAAGATGTGTAAATCATAAATGATTCCTTTCAATTACATTAAATTTGTTTCAGAGAAAGAAGGAAAAAATAAATTAAACTGAGAACCTAGGGAACAACTGAATATCGCTTTTGCATATCTTCAGAGAATTTTTTTATTACTTGCACTAATAATAACCCCCAAATTTTATTCTGGAAGAAACCTACCTGTTCTTATGCCATCCTTTTTCAGACCTGGGATATAAGTTGTGTGTTTCTATTAATGGTTAGTTGGATAGAATAGGTAGATAGATAGATAGACAGACAGACAGACAGACAGAAGGGATGCCACTGGTTACTGCTTCCCAGTGAGACTGTGCACTACTCATCAGAACTCCTTGAGACACCATTCTGTCCAATCTCCTACCTGCCTTACTGGCCACTGGTTTGTTGATCAGGGGATTGTGGCAAAGGCTGTGCTTTGACCAGCCACCAAGGTTACTTGCATTTTCACAGGAAACAATCAGGTTGCTTCAGTCTGATATCTCTGCTGTTTTGTCACCTGTTCCAAGACAAGCCTCCATGTGCACTCCAGCCACTCCTTTACATATATTTATATATACTTATGGATATAGAGGGATAGATCAATACACAGAAACACAGATGAGCTTGCATTTGAGGTGCCATGTCACTTGTCTTTAGCAAAAGATGGCACCTTGGCATGGTTCATTTCTAGACCACAAGAAGTCCAAGATGTTCAAACCTAGCAAAATTTTTTCCTGTCAAAATTTTGTCAGTCAAATGCTCTAAAAGGATACAGAAATCCAAAATGTGGCAGGATTTTGGAAATGGGCTTTAGTTCACTAAATCAGGTAAATACTGGAGCCAGGTAATATTCTTTTTTCAACCTACTTAAATTCATGCTGTAGGACTTAAGAATGCCCCAAATCCTGACCAGAATCCCTTCAGGCTTATAGGAGGTTTCTAACTTTCGGAGAATTTTTGGATAGTAATTTGATGTGCATTTTTCTGTCTGCAGCTTTGGATTGAACATTTTCTATCTCCATCTGCTCATTTTTCACCTCAGAGCCACTCTTTTGTGCTGTTGTTTTTCAAGAATCTGAATGCTTTTTTCCTGCAAGGTATTGATACAGAGAGTCAGGTCAGAGAGAGAAGTTTAATGCGTTTTCTGCTCCAATATATTTATATGCAAAGCTGTGTTTTGTTTATTTTGAATTGGGACCCCCTCTGTGCTGGTACTAAATGATGCAAAAAAGACTCCCAGAAGATAAAGGAAAACGATGTACTTTTACACTTTCATTGCTTCCATAGTACCACAATGGGAGAAAAAAATCTCATGGTATAGAAAAATAGAAAGACTTAATTAATGACTACAGTTTAATTTTTTTCCCTGTGGTCCCCTTAGTGAGCAAAAAGGCTGATGTGCATATATTTTTGTCAATATATTAGCTTCACTTTGTGGCTTTACAAACTTAAATAGGTAAAAATTTGTCATTAACATTGCTTTGGAGAGGCACTTAGCTTAGATGTAACAGAGACTGAGAAAAGGTGGAAAAACAGTTTTTCTTTATTGCTAAAGGGAGAATTATTATCTGATTTCATCCACATCACTCTCAAAAATGCATATTTAGGGTTTTCCTAAAGGTGCCAGCTGTAACAAAATACTCTTGAAATTGAGAGATACTAATCTAAATACATTTTTTTCCTTTTTAAAATCTTTTTGTTCAAATTAACAGTAAAAGGAGTAAACAGTGTTGTTTCTTCAGCTTTGAAAATTACCATTAAATCTGTCAAGAGGATTATTACAGCCACAAAGCTATTCCTTGCAAAATAAGTTTGTATAGTAAATGTTGTCATTGTAAAGTGGGAGGCCTTTTGTAACATCAAAGTGATAGCATTACAATTGTCAAATTGAGATAATCTTTCTATTAAATTTGGATTATATATGTTGAGTATGTGCTCCACATTTTAAAAGTGTAAATGTGCTCCTACACTATTGCAGATCTTTGAGTGGATTATTCCTAGAAAGGCCTGAAGGGCTGGAAAAAGGAAAAAAAGAGTGGGAAAAGATTTTACAGCTCAACTGGCTAGCTTCCAGATTTGTGGACAGATCTTAAAAATAACTTTTTCTTCATATTAGAATTGCCTCCCACAGTAGAACTGAACCTATGCTATCATATTATAAACAAAAATCAAAATTTGAAATTATGACTAGGCAGCTTATGATAATGGACATTGAATCTGGTCTGAATTCAGAGTGAAGGGATGTTCAGGCCCATATCTAGTTTAGTAAAAGAAAGCAGACCATTTTCTCAAGCTATTGGACTAAACTTTGAAATTTTGTGGGTTTAGAACCTGGCTGTAGCATTTGTTTCTTATATCGTGGCAGATAAACTTCATGAGAAAATTACCCATGTTACGTGGTTACAAAAGCCCATACTTTGGTTCAAGAGTTGATAATGGCATGGTTATTTAAGTGCTATTCCATTATGTCTAAATTCTGTACACACTGGTATTTACATAATTTTATTCCTCTCACAGTGATAAAAATGTTATCTATGCATTTTTAAAATTGAAATCAACTTGTCTTTTTTAGATAACAATTCTTAGCATCTAAACTATTTTTATAGTAAGAAAATACTAGAGTTCACAAATGGTAAATCATGACAAAAATGTAAAAAACTGAGATTATAACAGAGTTTTAGATTCCTTTTCCTTTCTGAACAATGACAACAGAGCAGACCTATTTTGCTTTTAAAGATGTGCCAATAAAATATTTGAGTATGGTTGTTCTAAAGCCCACAAGGTTGTTAGTCTTCTTGTTCCCCAGTAAAAGCAAACACATTCCCTTACAACCTTTCCTTCAGGATACATGGTGACAGTGTGTCCAGAGCACAGTGGGAATGTACAGCAGATGATGAGCTGAACAAGGACCCAGTGTCCTGTGTTCTGCTAGGCTGAAGGGTGGATATTTGGCCACAGTGCCTGTGTGTTATCAGCTCAGTGACACGTTCCAGGCTGAATCTGACCCGAGCCCCATCAGCTGCAGACAGAATTGCTTTCAACACACTGAGCTTTCTGAGGAGGATGCTACATCAGATGTGAAATTGTATGCAGGGATATAGATAAAATTGGATATATGGCTATGTTAATCCTTGCTTCTCCCTGCTCTGTTGGGCCACACTAAGCCTGTCACAGTCAGGATCTGCCAGAGCTCTGAATGGGTCTTGTGACTGCAGCCTTTGCAGAGGGGAACGCTGCTTCCCTCAGCTACAGGATAACCGTGTTTCATGGTAATTCTGAGCACTTGAGCACATGTTTAATAACACAAATGTCTCTGTTTCTGTGTCTCTGTAGTAAAATACAGGTCTCAAGGTAGCATTTACTCTCTCTCAAGCACCAGAACAGGAAGGAGTGTGTTCATAGCATTACTGAGCTGGGGATATAAAAATTAATGGAAACCAGTTCAAATACATTAAAGTTTTTGTGCAATGCTCATTCCTTGAGATATTATGTTATGATATTGGTTAAGGATGCTGGTGTATTTGTATCTTTTATGCAATGGCTTCACCATTAGGAGTTAATTTGTAGCAAACTTTTAAAGAGAAATGAAGTATTATCATTGAAATGTTGTAATTCCACACAAGTTTGGCATGTAAGTAGGGAACTTTGAAAAGTAGTAACTGGTATTCTGGTTCTAGTCCACCCATTAATAGCAACCAGGAAACCAGAGAACAGAAAAGGATCAGATTCTACTCTGGGATATATTCTGGCTTGTCTTCTCAATGAGAATTAAGTATGTGCATCTAAGGGAGGAACTTGGCCTTACAGCATGGTTTTTCAGACCTGGCTGGATGATCAACCTCCTGAGACAAAAACATAAACTATACTGTGTCTGGTGTGAGACTACACTTCTTGGAAAAAAAACCCCCAAAACCAAAAACAAAACAACCCCCCCAAAAAAAACCCCCCCAAAACAAAAAACTGCTTCTCACTCTTTTTCTCATCAGTGAAGTCATCTGTTCCCCAGCTTAGTAAAGAGGGATTTGAGACACTTCTTTGTCTTTTCTGTTTCTATTGCTTTTTCATCTCCATAGTGGTTAGATTCTGCAGCATTACTCTGAAATATAAAATTGTATTTCCTTTAGGTCTTGAAGATTCCTAAATACTTGCCTTCTATATATTGCCAGGTCTTGTTTTGGTATTCCAGAAATGTTAGTGGGACTTGCATAATCAAAAGGCTGTTAAAAGGAACCTAACACACCATTCTTTCTTCCTTAAAAGTATTGAATTTAAATATACCATACACACCAGTTACCCTGATTGAAAGGACTTGCAGGCAGGGAGCTCATTACCATTGCAAAGCCATTGTATGGGGAGACCATTTTTTAATACGTGGAAGGTTTTTCTGAAGAGGTGAGTGAAAGTTGCTACCTGATACTTGGTTTTATCTGGTAGTGGCTACACATGCTTTGGGTTGTGGACTTGACTCTGTTAGATTTATGTTGACTAAAAGCATTTAGCTGTGGCTAGAAAAGAAGCCGGAGTAACTGACTCACAGTCAAGGTGATTGCTACAGGGTGCCCTCTGCTAAAATCATAGCTCTAAATTCATCAAGCCTTTTCTTGACAACAATTAGAAGTGACTATTTTCAGCATTAAAGTATTTCCTTGATCCCAAATCCTACTATACTTTGTCAGAATCTGTCTTGAACTTTAGTTCTCTGGGCAAACAGAAACAGTAATTGGTTGTAAGTTTAATAAGCCTGTGAGGTGCTATAAAAAATCTACAGCCAAAGAAAGAGAGCTGAAGCTTGTTAGTCACCATGAGCAATGTAGGTCCTACCCTTGGTTTTGGTGAAAAAGCCTGTTGAAATTCTGTTGATGAAGAGTTCTAGTTATGCAAAACCCTGGAGGAGTACAGGAATTACTTTCTTCTGTTGAAATGCAAATTAAGAATACATATTGAGCTTTTCAGTCACATCATTTTGACTCTGAGGTTAAATTAAACAACTTAGTTCTGCGGAGTCCAGCACTTAAGTCATGCACTTTAAGACAAGATTATTCAGTCAGCAGTGAGATAGCTGAAGGAAATCCCTGCACAAGTCCATTGTACAGTAAAGGTTGGAAGTAGAGATGCACAGTCTGAAGAACTTTGAATTTGCTTGTACTGCAACAAGAAGGAGCCTTGAGAAAGGGGCCCCATGAGGATTTATTTCCCTAATATTTGGAAGTTTCTGACTGAATGATCAAATAATTACTCAGATAATCATCTGGCTTTAATTATTGAGCTCCCACACATGTTCTGTTAAATAAGCCCCTACTTCTGCATGATGGGGAGTGGTTTGACTTTTATGAAGTTATATGGAAACACATAATTGCTGGAAAAAGGTGAGATTTACCTTATCCAGTTCTATCTGAGCAATCTCAGGCTGGGACATGTGGTTCTCTGAAGGTGACTAGGTCCCTGCTGCAAAGTGAAGGAAGGATGATTTCCTTGTGGACAGGCTTTCAGACACCCAAGCTTGGGCAGACAACTCACAGCTGCCACTCTCCTTCACTGTACTACAGAAAATGTTCACATCACCTTCTTACACATGCCAGTTACCTCTACCTTTCTGGTAGAATCAAATCATCACAATCCAGATCATTAGTAAAACAAATAGTCTCATCTGGCCCTTTGGGCAATGTCTGTCCGAAATCCACAGAAGAAAGCAGGCTTCTAACATATTTCCAAATATACCTTAACTGGTAGAATACAACAAACTTATACTGGTGAAGAACTACTGCCTCCCCAAAGAACAGCAGTTTTCCAGGCACTAGACACTTTCACCTAATTTGTGATAGAGTTATTTAGGACTTTCAGGAGCTCAAAATACAGCTTTTCACTTATCAAATCTTAAAACAAGTGGCAAATGAAGTGACTATACTCAGAATAGTCCTTAAGGATTATGTCAGAGGTGGTATTTTCTTATGTCTCTGAAAGAAATGTCTTCATTAGTGTCACTATTTTCAGTCATGTGCAAATGGCTGTAGGTGTGTTTTGATTTGATTACAGTAAAATATGCAAAAATTCTATATTTTTCTTGTACCTGATATTCAATTTATTTTTCATGTCACCCACATAAACTGCTGTGGAGGCCATTTTTTTTCACTGTTGTAAACCAAAGGAGATACCTTAGGATAGGGGGACACATGTGAGATAAATTTGCTTGAACATTGATTAGGGGAACTACTAAATAGGTGTAGCAGATTTTGCAGTGTAAGGAGATGGTGATGGAAAACTCAGAGGGAACTGCTGGATCTGAGCTGGGCTGTGGAAGTGCAAACCCAGTTGTTCAAACTCTAGTGTTACGCAGTAACATAACTAGAGAAACTATTGTCTTGTCAGTGCAATGTTCTTCGGTGGCTACAAGAACAAGTCTTGGTTTTAACATTTCCACACTTCTCACTGATTAGCTACGGAATGTTAATATTTCTACCAAAGCTTTCAGATGTAATTAAAATACAGCTAAAAAGTACTTTGACACTGTAACTTTATGAGCAAAAATATATGATCATGCAACATAATATTTGAGGATATTTGTGAAGTGTTTTCCAGAAAAGAAGCCCTCCTGTCATTACAGAGCCAATTATTCTTTACTGCCTGCTGTTCAACAGGCAAAGTATCATGAAATTTTAACAACAAATAGACTTTTTAGGAACCAAGAAGTACCCAGAACCTTAGGATGACCTGCAGTTGTATGCATTCAGCTCCTTATTTCAGCAGTAATATTTTGTTAAAGATTGGATGTGAACATATCCCGTCTCTTAATGTAAATGCAGGAAAATTTATAAAATATCTGAAATAATATGCTTCTCAAGAGCAAACACAGACATGAGTATATAACACATTAATGGACAGAGAGCGAGTCCAGGTTAGTTTGTAAGTAAAAGCTTGTGAAAGGGGAACAGGAAAATCAAAAAAGTAAAAGAAGGAGCACAAAAACCCCAAAAGACTCTGGAAAAGCATTTTGTCTAGGAGCAGGATAAAGGACAGAAAGAACATTTGAACTGAGTACTATCAGGAAAAGGTGCTTGAAACAATCAACAAACCTTGATTTTTTTCTGAGCTTGGGAAACCAGAACTTCTGAAATTATTTGAAAATACTTTCACAGAATTGCATGGCAGCAACATGTGCACATGTACATTCTACCTACCTGACACTGAATACTTTTTTTTTTTTGGCTAGTTGTCCTTGCCTGAAAGCGGCTTAGGCAGTGGGAGATTGTCAGCTGAATTTATCAGAGAAAAATAGTTCAAAGTACAACATTTAAAAGATAGACTTTTACTGAGTGTGCAGAATTATGTCCAAAGAAACATGTTATTACATTTCATATCAAATGCTTTGAGAAGATGTGAGTAGTGTTTAACATTTTTAACATAGAAAATATGATGATCTGCATTGGAGAAAAAATAGGCTGGCTATAATCATAAAAAATGACTATACAGCATGGAGAATATGTTTCCCCTACTGAATTTGGGAGTGTGCTTCAGTTGTGAACCACATCAATCTCTGAAATGTGTCTTTGATCCAGCTTAGCATTTTTAGCAAAGAAAATGTTGATAAAATATTTTTGTGCAGCTTATAAAACAATCAGTAATATTTTAGAATTAGTGGTCTGAAAAATGTCTTAGCTTTGAGGCTTCCTCACTGGTGTGAAATATATGTAAACATCTGCACATCTCTTCTGAAGTTAAATGCTTTCACCCTTCCCTTTCCTATTTGCCTTTCCCACTAGCTTGCTAAGCTAGTGCGTATATGGGTATTATCAAGAATTATGCATTTTGGGTCCTGTTTCCAGTCTGAGTGCAGCAGTCTGATTTCAGATAGGTCACTCAAATGACCTGATAAGACCAAACAGCTTTTCTGTTTTACAGCTATAGGCACTGGACAAACTATCGGAGATAACTGCACTTTACAACATGCATCCTCTTGCTGTGTAACTGTATAAAAAAGCAGATATATTGTGAAATAGCTGGGATGAGTGAGACTTTATTATGAATCTTTCTTATTATTATGGTGGTGCCCATCAAGATGGGGACTGAATACTGTGCAAACACATAAAACGGAATACTTTGCATTTCTTGTTTATTGGACCAGCTGAATGTCATCAGATCTGGAAAGATGAATTTTATACTTTTTAAGGATTGTTCCTAACACAAAGATCCTTAAAGCCAGAGAAATGACTCCTTTGTAAATTTTGTTGATTTTGATTCAAGTGTATAAAAACACTGTAGCTTTGCTGTTCATGCTCGGAGTAGAGAACTGCTCACATGAAGAATGTGAGTCTTCTCCAGTGAATGTCCTCTCCCAGTCATCTCCACACTACTCTTCTTTGGCTTTCAGCACTGCAGAAAGCAGCTCACACGTCATGGGACTGGAAGACAGAGATGTGGCAATTTAGGAACTTCCAAATACTGACCCCTGTGACACCCAAACTACCTCCTGCTTAGTTATTCTTATCAGATACCTTTGCATTCTGCTCATTCAGAGTCATGCTCAGAGGTAAGGATACCAATAACCCCATGAGATGCTACGATATTATCACAGCAATCCAGAGAAGAATTGCTGGCATAAAGTGGACAACCTAAATCTAAAAATGGTCCTGGAATTCTGCATGTAACTAGAAAGACCATTGATAGTTTAGCTAGAAAAATGTAATGTAATTTAATTTCCCCACAGCAATCTGTGAATGTCTCATCTTTCCTTTATATTGTAGCCTGAACATGTCTGGATCCTGGAGAGGGGTGAGAACGGACTGGGAAATATTTCACATGTGGGAATATATGGCATATATTTCAACTCTGTGTTCATGTATGTGTGCTCATGCATCTCTTGCAGATGTAAGGTTAGTAGTTGTCAGTCACTCACAGACACATTCTTATCTTTTATCACTGTTCACATCATCTTGAAATTTAAAGCCTGGAAAGAATGCATTTTGGAACAGCAAATACCTTCCAGCTCCAGGTGCAGAGCACTGTTTCCAGGAATGCTCAAGGCTAAGTGCTTTTGAAACTGCAGTTTTTTTGCCTTGGGAAAAAAACCCCGTTCATTTTTTAAGGATGTTAAGTAGAAGTTTCCTTTGGTTCCTACTCTGCTGGAAGATGTGCTGTAACTCTGGATAGGTCACTGGGAACCCGTGTCCTGTGTACAATATGTGAAAGAGAAGGAAAGTCATACAGTGGATTTGTATGGCTTCACTCAGGACTAGACTTGGATAATGCTTCAAAATTTTCACAATTAAAAAGACCGGTATGATTGGCACTGCTCAAGACTATTTCCTCAGCTGCTCTGTAGTTCCAGAGTCTGCCAAAAATGCTGTAGGTGTGTTGAAGAATCAGACTGAGAGGAATTACACATTCACAACACTCAGATGATGTTAGAGGATTTATTTTTTCTGAGTAGTCAGCCAGTTTCCTTGCAATTATCTTGTATATCATCTTAGCCTAGAAGCAATGCTGTGGAATGAATGAAGTAAGAGTCACTGGGTATTAATTCCTTTTTTTCTTTTCATCCTTTAAAGAAGCCAGTAGTGATACTTACTTGTATTTTTTAATCCCATTTTCCTGAAACAGAAACTACATCCACAGTGATTTTATCTGAGGGTCTTCTTTCCTATTCTTCTCTTAGAGTCATTACATTGCTATTTAGAGATAACTTACTGAAATGTTGAAAATGGCCGTTTTCATTAAGTTCTCTCCTTGAGTATCATTCTGAATTTTGCTTTGGAGTCATGGTGTCTTTGTAGGTCTGAAGAGATCCTTTTTTTACATAATTTCTGGATTCTATTGCTCTAAGGGCTAAAAATTTTGAACAGGGTTGGAATTGTAGCAGCTGTAGTTGAAACAACAGGACTATTTAGATAATATATATGATAAAATTAGAGTTATATCTGTTGAAACCAGAAATATTCAGTGACCCTTGTTCCATGCTTCTTTGTAGAGTATTGCTGAAACCCACAGTATCTCCATCCTAGCACTGAAATATCTTGGGTTTGGAATTTCTATCCCCAAACCTACCCTCCTTAGAGAATTTAGATGCTTACATTTACAATATTTGTTTGGAAAGGGTCTGTACCTTACGAGATCTAATTAGCATAGTACAGTAGATTTTAATTACAAATATCATTCCTTTAGAAAGCTTTTTGTCTCAGGGGAATTGCATATTGTTCCATTAACAACCTTCTCCCCTTCTGATATATTTTTGTGGAAAAAAGAGAGAACATGGTTTAAGTTTTCTGGCTTACCTATGGCAAATTCCTGAAGATGATAGATCATTTTTTGCTGTAGGAGGTGGCACTGACAACACTGCTAATCAAAAGTAGAATATCATAGAAATTAACACCAACCCAAATTCACCTCCGAAAAGAGCATCAGTTGGTTAGCAATAAAAAATGAAGTCTTGTATGTGGCCTGCTCTGTCAGTTATAACATCATCTGGAATACTGCACATTCATCAGTTACTTTTTCATGACCTTGGCAGAAAAAGCAATAAATGGAAATGAGGAGTTTACGTGCCTATATCCAGTAATGATTTCATGTACCTACATGCAATGCTGATATGCTGACACCTTGAATCCTAGAGCAGCCACAGCAGGTCAGAGCAAACCCTGCAACCAATTTTCTGAGCCTTATTGCTCATTTTTCAGACTGCTGGTAGCTCTTACTACATGGAAACGAAATTGCTGATAATCCATTTTTGGTATAATTAATCTTTGGGACTTAATTCAGATTCTTTTTACAAGCCCATAATTTGTCTGCTCTCCGTATGTCCTCAGGAACTCTTAAATTAAGGAGCCCACAGTTTATATAAGCCTGTCTGCTATATTGTCAGATGTTACCTTTTTGCTCACTAACGTCCTTTGAAGCTCTTGATTTCTAGCCAAGTATTTGACAGTAAAATCAGTATGATGCTTCTATCTTATTTCTGGAAATTAGTTTATTAGACTCCCTTAGGGTCCTGAAAAAAGCCTCTTGTCACTTTAATTTCTGCTGTATCCATTTTTGTTGGTGCTATGTGAAAGAATACTCTTATTCTATTGCTTGTTTAGTTTACCTTTTTCTTAAGTTTTGGTTGCTCTTCACAGACTTCAGAATTTATCTTAAGACCAGTAATCTGGAAATTAGAAAACAAGATCTAAAGAACTTATTTCTCTTAATCTTACATCTTGTCAAAGCATAAACCACAACAACTATTACAGTAAGCTAATGTCAGAGGCAGTTTTGAGAGGAAAATTGTGCAAGAATCAAAAAGAATGGGAAGCAGGAGAGAAGAAGCTCCTGAGTGTTAGAACTTGTTGTCATCTGCAAGGATGTGCAATTCAGCTTTCAGAAAAGTCATTCTTCTTTCTTTTATTTGTACAGCTCCTTCCAGTTTAAATGAAATGGCGACTTGCTGAAAATTGATACTGATAAAAGCATAATAAGGGTTTAAAAGGTCTATGAAAGGCAAGTTAATGAAGTTGAGCTATGTGGTCTCTTCATTCTGGTCACTCTGTGCTCAAAAGTAAAATGCTTATCTCTAGTTTTGCCTTATCTAGGAAATGTGTGCATTATTGCATTCAAAGATGGTAATTTGCCAATCAGACACACACATTATGATAGTTGCAGTTATTTATCATGCATATTAAAATTATCAATAAAGGAACATACAGTTAACTCAGTATAATCAGTTACTCCAGCAACTTCCTTTTTTATATAAAAAAGAAAGCCATAATCTACAGATATGCATATTGTACCCTTTTGATGTGGTAGTGGATGCATTTCCCTTGTCAGGAGGAGTAATGGGCCACAGATAAGTGAAAGAAATAACACAAGTGGAAATTGTTTAGAGGATTCATCTAGTGGGAGTGGTTTGTTTGTCAGCCTTTAAATAGGTTCATCCACAGCAATGCAAAGATTAGGAGTCTCCAAAAGTGATGTTTAAAAATACCCTGTGTCTAACTAAGAAGGACATAGAGCTGAAAAAAATTCATCTGAGAGGAAAATAAACTAATGGGCCTTGAAGTAACTGAAAATATAGTGACTAAACAAAAAATAGTAAGGAATAGAAGTATAGAATAAACTTGCTATGTTTGATTACACTGTAAAAAAATTGCAGTCCCCACAGTGGTGAGCTGAGGCAATTCCCAGCTTTCATTTTGCTTTGCTGTTAAAAGACTTCCTTTATATCTCAGGTCTCTGGCCCCATTTTCTATGATGAAACAAAGCCATTAACCAATTGATAACTCTGCAAAATGTGACTTTCTTTTAGTGAGGAGCTTTGTATGTGGCTTGTCAAAAGTGAGAACTCTCAGGATTTCTCAAAGTGCATTCAGTTGCCCACAACTGTTTTGAATAGGCGCAGTAAGTCAATAAATAAATTTCCAGATGGTAGTTAAATAATAAGATCAGAAAAAACAACATCTCCCACACTTAAGAGTAGTGTAAACTGGAATAAGAAGGACCCAAGAGGTCCTTATTGAGTTCTGACTATTCCCAAAATGCAGTGCTAGCAGCTGCACTGCAGTGTAAGTACAATGGAGCAGCGTCTGTTGGCCAACACGTCAAATTAAACAACAGCCAATCTCATAGGAGAGCTGCTTTTCTCTGTTTTTTTCTGTGCTTCCATGGCAACATAACCTCAGCTACAGCCTTCCTCTCACACTGACATTAAGCAAAATGCATTCATGCTTCTTGGCTCGCTGAGAGCCTGCTCTGTGCATACCTCCAACATCCCACTCCATGAGCTCCCTGGCACTGTTCCACTGTCTCTGTGAAAAGGGTGACGCTCTGAGTGTCAGAAACTGTGTCTGACCCATCTCTGATCTTCCTCACTGCCTGCTCTTCCCTATTCTCCTTTTGCGAAGAGCAGACAGTTTTGTGAGAAGCTGAATTTTCCTCCTCCTCTCCTGAATCCACCACATTCCCCTTGCCAAGGGTCCTGTGCTCAGTCTGTGCCCCCCAGGATTCCTGCTCAGAGGCAGGAGCAGCACACATGATTTGCCCTTTGCTTCTTCAATCCCGCAAAGGAGGGACTGGGTTATGACAAGCTTTTAGTGGAAGCAGTCATTTGCTTGGTAGGTAACTGTAAGAAGTGAAAAACACCTTTCATATTTCCCCCAGACAATTATACTCCTGGCTAAAAGACACTATTGCCTGAGATTCTAGAATTCCTGAATGCCTCAGGAAAAATTATCCCAAGAATCATGGGTGGAGAGAAAAAAAACCAAACCTAAATCCTCTTGAGTTCAGCCTAAATGTTTACAAGTCAGGTCCCATGCTGCACACTTTCCAGAATTGTGGGAAGAGAAGAATTTGTCTTTAGTGAAGATTTTGGGGGATATCATGCGAGTGCATGATGACTTCTCATGTGACTTGGCTGGTGCCCTCAGCCCTCATCTTGTGAGGTGGCCACAAGACGGAGTCCCTGATTAGCGTGAATCATCAGGACACTTGATGCTTTCATGTTCTTTCCACAGCCACTCCTAAAGATGTAAATTTCACTCAAATTAAAAAAGAAAAAAAGGCCAAAAATCAGGAAAGTGAGGAAATTTCCAGAAGTGGTTGTCTGGTCTCTGTTTCCTTTCTGCTCCTGATTTCACCAAAAGTTGCATGAGTTTGTTCAAGTACCCATAAGACATTTTTAATTCATTACTAAAGTAGCAAAATCATTTCCTCTCACGTTATGTGCTTTCACCCTACAGACTACCTGAATACATTTTGGAATATGAAATCATGGTCATATTCTTAAGGAGAATATCCTTAACTTAAAATCTTTCCCATAATGTAATATTCTACGATTCAATTTTTGATGCCTTGCATATTTTATACAATTAAGTTTCCTATTAAACATGAAAAGCCAAAAAGCATTCCTCCTTATATGCTACTATCCTACTTCATGTCTGTCTTTTCCTTGCTTGTGTAAGAAGCTGCCTTTTGGGATGTTAGTAGCATTTTTAAGTGTCAAGAGGAGGCTGGGACTCCTCTGGTTGAATTCTTTCTTTAAGAAGCACCATCAACATTCCTTTAGTTTTCTTGTAAAGGTCCAGCACTGCAGGTTCTGAAGGGGCTGCTGAGAATTCGTTGTTTTAAATACTGCAAAATAACAGCCTGGGGATACAGTAGGAATGTAGGACTGTACAGTAGAATCTGGACTAGCAGTATGATTAAGCTGTTCTAAAGCAGCTGTAAGGGATTTTCTACAAATCACAACTGGTTCCTGATAGGAAAGTGTTTGTTGAATGACTACCACACATAGTTTGTTCTGCTCTGTTTTTGATGGCATCTGCTATGGCCATCTGATAAAGTTTTTGCATTTTAAATATGCTAATGTTCATATCATGTTCCATCAGTTCCTATATTATTTCTGGTTTTTAACCTCGAGGATGAGAATTTTGGGATAGACTAGGTCTTCTAATGTGAGGATTAAGCTTTCAGAGCTCTAAAACATGACAGTTGTAAAGAGTAATTAATATTTAGTGTGATTTTTCTCCTAGCTTCCACAGGCAACATGACTTAAGCATACTAAAGCAGAGTTTTTAATACATAGAATCATCAGATTAAAGCGGAGATTTTTTTTTACAGCAAGCAAAAACATTAATCACAGATTAATCAGCTACAGAATCAGTTTTTTAATCTAATGGCTAAAAATTGAAGTTTTCACTTTCTGACACTGAAAATTTTTGCCTATGGTTTGAATTTGACATTGGCTTAGGTGAAATATAGCTTCCGTGTATGGGTTGAAATAGTGGGAAAAATAAAATTATCCTGTTTTTATTTGCTTTTATTATCTTGTCCTCAAATATAGAGTTTTCCCTTATATATTCAATGTTATTTCACTTCATTTATCACATCACTGTTTCCAAAGATAATATTAGTATTTTTCATGGCTTTTTAGGGCTCTTTTTCAGACACTTCATGCAAGTCAAAGATATGTTCTTTGCACTGAAGAGTCTGAAGGAATATGAGGGTTTGTGTTAACAGATAAGTTCTACGTTAATTTAAATCATCCTTGACAACATCAAACATCCAGGTGCAACATAATCTGATATGGCAAATTGAATTTGATGTATTAATAGAATTATCATATATTCAGGTTTTCCTAGTTTGCTTTTATTTCCTTACCCAGAAACTTTGGAAGTTTTTTTTTGAAGTCTGCACGTGTGCTGTGAGTCCATTTATCCATTGACACAGAGCTGCCTGGTTAGAGGGATCTTGCATAGATTGCAAAGTCAGCAGTTGTAAAACTGCACCATTTTTATTGTAAGTGTGCAACTATACAGGTAGAGGAAGCTGCAAGGAGCAGATGTAAGCTGAGAGCAAGTTTAGGAATGAATGGACAACAGAGAAGGTATCTGTAAACACCAGCTGCTGCCTGTGTTCTTGACCCCACACAGCAAACACAGTTGCTTTTCTTTGCTGACCATATTTATGCAGGCCCTATTTATGGTATTTCACAGGTCACTCGTAGGCAGTTGCTGAAGTGTCCAAGTGGCCTGCAAGGACCACTCCCCAGCTATGGAGTGCTGCTTTGCAGAATTTCACCAGCTTGCCCAGTGGAAGTTCAGACCTGAGGATAAGCTGCAGTCTCCTAATATTATTAAGTTCACTCTTCTCAGATATGTTTGCAGACCTGTTTCCTGATTCCACAAGACCACACATTGAAAACCTCTGCCATAACTTAACTTGCCTAAGTCGTACTGAACCTTTCTGAATATTCCCAGAGCTACTCCCGTTCCTCACAAACACAGGAGATGCCATAGGACGTAACAGCATGTACATTTCTGTGCCTGATGCCAATGCTGCTGAGTGCTGAGAAGCAGGGCAACTTTCTCTGTCTTGCACTTTTATCTGTATTTTAACTTTGTTGTGTGGATCAGCCAAAAAATAATACTTCTCTAATAATTTGTGAGCTTAACAAAAATTAAAAATCCAGGTCATGACAAGGAAATTCAGCCTTTCTGCTGTTTTCAACATGACCTCTAACTGTGGTATGAGTTTTTACTACAGGTAAAAAACAGTTCACTGATGGAATTTGCTGCATACACTTCGTGGGAGCATTTCTCAAAGGTGCAGATCCTCTAAAAATCTAAAAGCAGCACCAGCAGCAAGCAGTGTCCAACAGCTCTCAGAGAGACATCTTTGGCTGTTCTTTGGGCTTTTATGCTTGAGCTATCAGTTGGAGGTTTGTATAATATACTGTAATGCCATACTGCACTTAATGAGAGCTGTCCTGTCCCCACACAATTGTAGGTTGTCATTTCTTGTTCAGATGTCTTCTGTTCTTCCACAAAGTGAATTTTAATTCAAATGGGACTGAAGAGGCAAAGCACTTGAAAAACTTAGCATAGTTTCAGAACGTAAAGCTGCAACTTAAAATATTTTTTAAGATGCGTTGTGTGGGTTTTTTTTTTTTTTCGTGGTTTTGCTGATGTGACATATTTGCCTGACCTCCTGCTTATCCACAGAGATCTCAGATTGTGACATGCCTGAAGAAAATTCAACTCCTGCTTTATTAAACTCATCCAAATCAGATTCGGGGACTACAAGGTTATCATCATGGTTGTGTGATAACATTTTGACTTTTAAAAAAAATTGTCTTCCTTTATTTTACTGTCACTTTTAATACTACAGCTCAGTTTCTCTCCCTTATAAAATACCTATGATTGTACCTGTTCTACAGTAGCTACCCTGACTATAATCTGATGCCTGGAAAAAAACCCTATAAACAAATAGAAACTAGAGTAATATAATAAATAAATAAATCTATAAATATAAATAAAAAGTGTATGAATTTGAATTTAAAGAGTACAGAGAATTTGAATATAAAATTGATTGCTGGTTTTTATACGTGTGATTATTCATTATGACACTGAATGTACTTTAAACTATTTCATCTCATTAAATTATTTTTGAATACTCCTGAAGTGTCTAATAAAATGTTTCTGAAAAATTCTCCTTGTTGCATGGTGGATAAACATTAGACTTCTCGGCCTGTAGGTCTTAGTGGCATTACTAACACCAAGCCTGGCTGAGAGAAAAGGAATTGATTAACTTGCCATAGATCTGGATGAAGAGTAAGTGTACTTTGTGCAAGTCTTCCATCATTCCGGTGTTCAAGCTGTGGCTGTGTGTATCGAGATCGCCATCCCATGGCTGCTCATAGGTTAGTTTTCACGGGAATTCCAGCACACAGAGCCTGTTCCCCTCACCGTCTTTGAAGGGTGTTGGTACTGAAACAACAGTAGCACTTTGTCCTCACCATATTTTAAAATTTATATCGTGTTTTGCCGCGCTGTGCACTGTGTTAAACTTCCCAGCTGCCAAAAATCTGCAAATTTAGTTGTCTACAACAGGTAACTTTCACAGCAGTGAAAGGTTACCAAAGGGTAAGAGAGCAAAGGGAAAAGATTAAAACAGAAATACAGCATAGAGAGATTAAAAGGAACTTGTATTATAGACCCCCAGAGTAAAAAAAAAAATCGATATTTTGTCATGCTGAAAGAAGTATTTTGGAAGCTGCTGCTCGTCAAACTAAGTGCAGCAGCAGGGCTATCATAGGATCAGAGAATGGTCTGGGTTGGAAGGGACCTTAAAGATCCTCTTGTTCCAACCCCCCTGCCAGGGGCAGGGACGCCTTCCACTAGATCACTTTGCTCAGGACACCATCCAGCCTAGCCTAGAACACTTCCAAGGACGGGGCATCCCCAGTTTCTCTGAGCAACTTATTCCAGTGCCTCATCACCTGCAGAGTAAAGAATTTTTTTCCTTATATCCAATCTAACCCTGCTCTCTTTCCAGAACCTTACTTGGTAAAGAGGCAAACCGTGAGGCTACAGTAATTCCATATTTGCACAGTACTTCAGTACAATGTAGCTTCTCAGAGGAGATGGTCTAATACCTAATATTGATTAGGGACCCATGATAGGTTATTCTTCATAGATGTTATTACAGACACTTTCTAAGGTCAACTGCTCATTCTCCCAAGTGTTTTCTGAAGAATGGCTTCAGAGCTCTCTTAAACTAAGAATACAGTTTCTGTTTTCAATAGAAATCCTCAAACTAAATCCCAATAATTGGAGGAAAGGACTGAGCAGTTTTCTGTTTATGAAAGTCAAGTAGCTGTTTGTTTGAGGCTGCTTGTTGGTATGTGTCCCACTAGAAATGGTTACTGCTGCTGCCAATTTTTGAAGAGAGCATTTATGTAGTTATCTAATCCAGGTTTCTGCTGATTATGTAATTTTCCTTCATTGCATTGTGCTTGACACTAATGAAATCTGAAGACATAGCCATATGTGAAATTCAGGAGAGGTGGTCTGCACAGGAACAATCTATAAATTTAAGGAAATCTGCTGAACATGTGAAGTCAATACATACAAACTACTGTATCTGAAACTCCTCTTTAGGAAAATCTCATCTTTAAGTAGAGAAATTTCAGTTTACTGCAGACTAAGCTAAATGGTAAAATTACTTTACAACACTATGTATTAGGCTATAATTTAGGAAGTGTGAAAAACATCCTCTTGTGATTCTGGTTACACTTTAACAAAAAACTTCTTTCTGCAACTATTTACCTCCATTAGCAGCCAAAGGTTACTGCCTTTATCCATTCAATTGGTGCAGGTTCAGTGAGCACTCTCTGACCTGTTCAATATAAATTTAGGCAAATTGCATTTGAACTCTTTTTTTTAAAGTGATGTAATTTGCATCAAACCTTTGAAAACGTCACTTACTGCCTAAATTGGTAGACTAACATTTATACGATACAGCATTAATCATCTGGAGGAAGGTGGCAGAATAAATTTAGAGCCAATGTAAATAAAGGTGATTTTCTTCATCCTGTGCAGTTCTTGGGTTTTTATTGGCAAAGCTCAGGCTGGACCAGAATCAAATGCAACTTGTCTTTATCACTTACCAAAACCCCTGAATTAGATCTTGTTTGGATTTTCTTGGAAAAAAGCACTATTGCAGTACTATATTATTTTACAGATTAACTGCGCTCTTATATTTTTTTTTCCTCCAGAATGTGAGGCTGGTCTGCTTGGCTGCTTCATAGATTAGGATAATTAGCAGCACTTTTAGTGCAGTTTAATTCACTGATTGTTAACAGCAGAAATTATACAGTAGATTTATTGATGCATGACCATTCTTCAGCTAGACTGTGACCACAGACTTGCTTAAATCTGGTTATATTTCGAGTACCTACACCCAGCCAGCTCTTCTGCCAGGATCTTGTCTGCTCTGCTTTAGTCAAACAGACTAAAAATAATTTCTCCTCACAGAGATATATTGTGTGTCTAAGAAAAGAGGCAGGTACAGGGAGACCAGGACACTAATTTCATTTATTAAGAGTCACATTATACCCTCTAGCATAATGAAATATGGCCACATGATGGAACCTCTAAATCTATGAAACTGTTTATTTATATTGATATACTTTGTAAAAGGAGAAAAAACTATCAAGTATCATTTCCTCACTAAAAAAAAAGATGGAAACAAACTTTTAATTATTTTACTATCAGTATATATAATTTTCATATCAAGAAAACACAGGTGGTTGGTTTTGTACCCTTGAAATCACCAGTTTGTTATAGTAACATAGCAATATAGCCAGTAGGTGGCAATACATATTTAATTTAGTAAAGGAAGGCAATTCTCCAGCTCTAGTTGTGGCACTCATGCTGGCTTTGAGCCTTACCAAGTAACTCAGTCCTCAAGAGTCTTGCCAAGTGTTTTGTCATCTTTGTAGCTGAAGCACCTGCTGCGCAGTCAGGCAATTATTTGTCAGAGCAGTCAGACCTGGGACTAAATTTAAGTTCTAGTCTCCTATTTTTCCACGTATTCTATGTCTCATTAGGAAATTCTGAATGTTTTTCCTTATATTACACAGAAATTTCAGATGTATTCTAAAGCTACTGTGAGCAAATACTTTCCCAAGGCCTCTTTTCCTATAGCATATATGTATACCTTTATACCTGTTTTGAGAGAGATCAGAAAGCTGTAGATATGCATTTGTGTGCACATAGGGATTACAGATACAATATCACCTACAATATAAAATTACTTTTGTTTTCCATGGGTGATGCAGAATGCTATTTTCTATATGATATGAAGAAGGAAGGACATGTATACAGTCCTTAATACTGGTAAGAGTATAATAGCTGTAACGCTCAAGAGGGCTTAGTGTAGAGTCATGAAGAGTTTTCTCAGATTAATGAGGCATTGCTCTTATAAAGAATTATGTCCAGATTTTTTGGCAACACTGCTGTCAGTAGCTGCTCAGAAGAGTATGTAAAAACCCAAAAGGTCTGGTCTTTGAGTTGTCAATTGATTAGTTTTGTTTTCTGAAAACAGATGTCAGGTGGCTCTGCTGTTCAGACCAACTGTTCAGCATATCTTCAGCCAGAAATTTAATATGAGGTGAGAATGAAAGAGAAGGACCAGAGAGAAGAGGGTAAACAAGAGGCAGATGGTCCATGTGTGAAACTTGCAATGCCAAACAGTGGATTAAGATGCTCTTTTAAAAAACTACTTCACAACCTCAAAGCAACTGAGAAAGGTTACAATTCCACTAGCTACAGAATGAGTAAATTCAGTCCACTCTTCATCAGAACGTCTCCCATTTGTTGAATTGCTATAGGAGCTGCTTGCCCTGTAACTAGAGGAAAGCATAAAAGTGCCATCTCTCTGCATGGCTTTATCAAACCAGTTACCAGACTGACCATCTCTAGGTAAAAGCTAAGAAGCAGGAAGCCTCTAAGAAAACCCTTTGGTCAGTCAACCATTTGCCCAGTTGCAACACTGCATCAAAGCTGCTTCTTCAGTCAGTGCTCCTGCCAGGATGCTGTGGGATATCCCCCGAGACTGCAGTGCTCTGGTGGGTTGTGCTGCACACAGCGAGGCAGCTCAGCTGCATGGAGATTTGCTATGGAAAACATGGTAAGTCTGTCAACACTTTATGGGATCAGGAGGGAAGTCACAAAGGAGAGAGAGTCGTAGGAGTCTTCCATAGACTGCCAAGTCAAGAAGACAGGGTGAACAAAACTTTTATTAAAAAACTGGAAGACGTTACCTCATCACAGGCCCTGCTTCTCATGTTGGGTCTTGAACCACTTTGACATCTGATGAATGAATACCATGCAGGGTGCAGGCAAGTTTGTATCACTGTACCAGTGACAGCAGAGTGTCTGCTGCACCTGCAGCGACAACAGTGAAAAGCTGAAGAGTCCCAGGAGCTAAGCTCTTGTTGTGGATGGTGGGAGAAGTGAGAAGCTGGTCCCATCTGGGATAAGGGGAAAATTACAGTGGTAACTGAGAAAAACACCCAAAAAGTCAGAAACCGACAGAATTCTTGACAAAATAGGTTCCCTTTGGATGTGCTATGTGTAACACCAAGTGTGCAAAGAGGTGGTGGTTATAGCTGACCCAGGGCTCCTCTTGTGAAAACTAAAAATGGTTCATGTCTCAAAAGAAGTGTTTCATGGGAACATATCAATATTTTTGGCCAGTTTAGTCAGGAAGGGTTTCTTTGCTCCGTGCTGGAATATCCTGGTAGGAGCAAGTCTCCTATAGCCACATAAGATGGTGAACAGCACATTTGCTTGGTGTGAGTTCCACATTCAACACTTGCTGTGACACTGTTAGCCAAGGGCATTAGAAATTACTTTGACCACAAAGACTATTATTTGGGGGGGGAGGGGGAGGGAGAGAAGGGGGGGAATGACAAAAGTTAGAGATTAGTGTGTCAGATCTCTTTTACTGCCCTTGTTGGAGCGCTTCAAGTTTAAATAATTTAAATATCCATCTAGCAAAGAGTTGAACACGACTCTCCTGTATTGTATGTGAAGGATCTAAACACGGGATTGCAAAGACTTTTGGAGGTATGGAGGAAAGACAGCATCCAAAGTAGCTTTTTCAGGACTAATCACTGACTTTTTATTTCCTTGCTGTATACCACAAGCACCAAGCTTGTGTCTATTCCAAAATTTATCATTATCTTAATTTATAATTGTGTTAATTTTATTTAATTGAAAACTTTGAGAATTTCTCGTACAGAAAAATAATCTCAAATATAATCACAAAATGGGGATTAACTTCCTAAGGCAGTTTCTTTTTTAGAAAAGATGATCCCTCTTCCTGAGCTGTACTGCAAGAACTTTTCCTTTGCATGAAAGCAAATTGCACTTGCCAATTAAGTGTCACAAATGTCATGGATAGCTGGCAGTGCAGAATCATTGCTACTTGTTGAGTAAACATGTCCAAGCAAAGAATAAATAAATCCTCATCTGAGGATTTGGGGCGGGGTAATAGAGAACTGTGTTAGGGTATCGTTACCATCCTAAATATATCTGATACCAAGCTATAGCAAAACAAACTAGCACAAGTGGCACAACTACTTTTCCCCACACAGTGTGGGTAAGAGAGGGCAGATGTGGGGTGTTCATGTGTAGGGACAGAGAAAATGCAGTTATGTATCAGGAAGGCACAGCAGGTAAGGGCCTCTATTCTTCTTTCCACTACAGACTTAGTTGCAAGCTGTTGACCTCCACACAAATTCAGCTGGTGGAGAAAAGACCCCTATATATCTCATTTTCAAAGGCTTTTACTGCATTTCAGTATTGATAGTACTGGAATGTATGTAAATATTGGTATGTCCTGTCACTCAAGTGAACTTTCTTTCATTGTATCCCTGAATGAACACGTTATTTGGGAGTTTACTGGTGACTGGTGTCTCCACCAGTATGACAGTGAACTCCAGGCCTGACCTTAACACGGTAGCTGGATTGTGCTGGTACAAGTTCCTGTTGCATCATTGGGAGTTTGCATGCTTGAATTCACACTTTGCAAAGCTCTGGAGAAGTGACAGTTTACGCAAGATTGCAGGGGATGAAAGAAGACCTTTCTTAAGTGCATGGCACACTGTCTAACCAGGATGAATGTCTGTGTAGGCTGGTGACCTAGAGGTAACAGTCCTGATTGTGTCTTGGGCACCTAGTAGCAGAATGGTCTCAATGCATGAGATTTTTCTGGGGGGGAATTAATTTTTTTACTGGTCCTAAGGAATGTAAAACCCCTCCGTTTAAGGCATTTTTGAGACTGCAATTGTTCATTCAGGCTTTGCCTCTGAAAGTGCAAGGTGTTCACTTTTTAAATTATCTCTTTGTAGGTTTTCTATGGGGAGCAGTTGACTGCTGGTGTGTTTTTTGTGCCCTTGTCCCACTAACGCTTGAAGAATTTCATTTTGAGCTATTTGTGCAGCTAAGAAAAAGACCAAAAATGGGTACTCAATGCTGGGTCTATTTTGCTAAATAAAACAGGACCAGCAAAAAAATGTTTGGTATGAACACTCTTTTCTCTATGCCTCACAAATCCTGAAAATGCAATTCTGTTTTGGATTTTAATTTCTATGAATGAACTGCCTCCTCTCAGTACAATCTAATAATTCATGCCATAAGGTACTGCCATGCTGAAAGAGAGGATCAGGTTAGACTCATTAAAGGCCCTAGGCTGAGATGTAGTATCCTCTCCAAGCCCCTCTGGTCACTTATCTCTGCCATTTGCTGCTGGAGGGTTGTTCAGTGCATGCACACCAAGCCTGTTTTCACTGGAGACACAGGAGGCCAATTCATTGTCCAGATTCTCCAGTCAGCCACGTGCTTTCTGAGTGATTCCAACCAAGTCATGCTCAGACCCTCCAACACACAGAAGAATTTCTGCCATGTAGGAGTTGGGCAGCTCACCGTGTTTGAGAATCAGAACTGCAAAATGTCTGTGCTTCTGGTCTTTCCCCATGCAACTGGGATTTGAAAACAAAACAAAAATACAAAACAACAAAGTCTTTCCCGTTTCATAAAGAAGCCCCCCCCCAAAAAAATATCATCTGAGACCATCACATCTTGTAGTGACTGAAATCTGAAGCCATTTTAAAAAGAAATACCCAAGAAAAGAGAGTATCTATGTGGAAAACAAATACAAGGACAAGATTTTCTACCTTAGCAAAGATCCTGCCCCGCTAGAAGTCTAGTTATTGAAATACAGGGGTAAAAGTGGACTGACCCAAGCAAAGAAAAATGGTTGCTATCATCTCATACACATGCTCAAAACTCCTTTTCCAGCTCAGCTCCTGCATTACCAGAGAAGTAGACACTATGACTCCTATGGAGGGAAACTGAGGTGTAGGTTAAGGTTTCTCTGCCCAGATTTATCACTTGGGTTACCCTCCTAGGGAACCTGCCTCATATAAGAATAGAATATAAATGTCTAAATGAAATAGAAAATCTTGAGTAGCATATGGGAGGTTAGTGTGAGGCTATTTCCCTCACAAACCCAAAGTGAGAAAAGCTCCATAACCTCCATAACCAAATGCAATAGATTTCTTCCTGTATGCATAAAGGAATTCCAATTTCTTCTCTGTTAGCTGCTTAGTGAGTTTATTCACTGGTCAGATAGGATTGAATATGCCTTAGCATTAATTGTCTTGACTTACACTTATGGATTTATTTGCTTTGAAATGTACTTTTACTCACTCCTTGGCTTCCAGTTCACGCTCCATCCTAAACAGAAGAAACTTGAGTTTCACACTACTAATGTATTACAATTTACAGCAGTTCTAATACAGGTTTTGCAATGCCCACAAATCTGGAGGTGGTGCAAGAAGGTAAATCCTAGAATTACAGAATAGTTTGGGTTCCAAGGGACCTTTAAAGGTCATCCAGTCTAACACCTCTGCAATGAGCAGGAACATTTACCAGATGACATTGGTCAATAAATACCTTATTCTAGCAGAATGAAGAAGAAATCATCCATCATTAAAGAAGCAAGAAAAATATATTGTTTACAAGCACCTAAATGGATGCCTGGAGACTTGGTCCCCAGCTGTGTATGCTGAGCAGCAGTGAGCATCAGTCACACTGCCCACAGTGCTCTCACTGGCAGCAGAGATACTCAGGCACCTCTAAGTCTCATTCATTCTGTAATGTTAGCTTCCAGATGTTGCAACTGGGGGCAAATTCTGTCACATTAAACATGCCCAGTGAATTAGCCATCTAATTTAATACAAAAAGGTTTTCTTCTATCAAACAAATAAATGTGGTCATTGCTGTGATCATTACCATGGTCCTTGAGCATAAGATAGTGCAGTCATACAACAGCCATTGATCATGAAGAGTCCGGCTGAGCTTCTACTACCCTACTTTCTATGCCTGCTTCCCTGGAAGAAGGAGAAATCCATTCAGAAGAAGCATTTTGTATGCATTTGCAGTGTGTTACACAGACATTGTCTGCTGTCTTAAGATGTGTTCACACTTCTAAATAAAAGAACAGGCTCGACTGTTTCTTAACTGGAAGCCTCCTTCTCCTGTCTGCCTCCCTGGCTATCTGATGAAATCCTGGATGAAGCTGCTCATAAGCAGCTTGTACCTGAGCATGTCACTCTTGGTCACAAAACTAAGGTTCAAAAATCCCCCCCAAATATAGATAGATTCCAAATATCTCTGATGTACTTCCTTGCTTTTGCTTATGTTTAAACCAGACTTTTGGAAACATGATACATCTTTAAGCAGTGGCTCAGGGTATGTAATTTTCACATATTAATAGCCTAACAGTATCACAACTTATTCAAATCAAGAGAAGCTTCACTAAACAACAGTGCCTGGCTAATTACATATTTTGGTTGCTTCCACCTCTCAACCAGGAAATATGAATGTGTCTCTGCTGAAAAAGTGTTTGGTGCTCAATAAACTTTTCAGTTTAAGAAGATCCATCAATCTTTCATCCATCTTTGCCACTGAAAGAATTAAGTTTCAGTTTTCAAAAATCTGATTATGCGGCTTGCATTGCAAAACAGGCAAAAAAAGCATCTGATTAATTTGAAGATTCCTGTTTGTGATATAAAGAACACAGGTTGGTTTTAATTACAGTTTTAGTACAACCAAGATGATCTAACAAAGCTGATTATTTTGGAGCTTGCCACTGCTTGTTTCTTTAAAATAAAAGTAAAATTATCTTTTAATTTTGTATTAGTATATTATTTTAATTACAAACCACTTCAATAATTTCTTTAATAAACTCTAACTAGTTCAAATTAATTCCTAATTACTGCCCATAACATCTGGATATTGCAGTAGTGCACACGCTCTATAAGAACATACATTTAGATCAATCATATCCTGAAGCTTCACGTGGATGAAACTGATATTCCACCACAAAAGAGAAGAAAGGAGAATGTCAACCTAACCAAAATGTGCACTAGGTGTGATGTCAGGTACTTAACAAAAAAGAACACTTCCATACTGGGATTTTTGACCACAGCTTTGATCCTTGAAAACTACATTTTAAAAATGCCATATGCAGAAAAAGGATAAACAGAATATTGTTTTCTGGGGAAAGCTGAAGCACAAAGGCCAAAATATGTCAGACAGCAATACAGCAGACCTAGTAATGAAACACAAATATCTTGCTCTGTGAATTTGCTGTTCAATTTACTCAAAGGTTTTTGGGCAGGTCCTTCTGCAGTGTTGAAGGCCGATAAAGGTTATGTGAACATTAAATCCCCACCTGCACCCTTATGCAAATCCCAAAGGCCCATGACATCCCTTTACTTGCTTTTGGGGTCCTCCTAGAGCTCCTGGAGCTCAGAGGGGAGCTAATTACCTGCCTGTAGGTCAAAAGGCAAATCACAGCTGAAATGGGGTTTAAGAAACAGTTTCTGGCTGCCCCACATCTGTGCACATCCTGGCTGAGGCTGGAGCCCATCTCTGCAGGTGTCCCCTTCATTTCTGTACTGGCAGCAGGCAGCGGGCTCTTTTTCAGAGCTGAGCCTTCAAGGAACAGAGCAGGATGGATACAATGTGTCTTCACAGGTGTGCGAGGCACCTTGTGGGCCCTAGCCATGTAGGTAAGATTAATACAAAAAGGAAAACGGGAAAATAAAGAATCCACAGTGAATGCCTGGTTTAACAGCCTTGAACTGTTCATATTTCAAATACTGCTTTCTGCATTCATAATGCGACTCTGCAATGATGTTTTCTCTTTCATTCTCTTCAAAGATCTTACTTTTGAGACTTCCCTCCACCTCTGGGTTGAAAACTTTGCTTAAAAAAGAATGGATTCCTCTGCTTTCTATCAGGATGAGAAAGCAGTGACATGAACAGTTTCATAAGCCACTCATACGATCTTTCTAAAGTGGCCTGTAACAAGGGAGCAGTGGAAATTTTATGAGGAAGCCCATAAACTTTCCAACTTCAGTCAAGCCTCTCATTGTATGTATTTTATTCAAATCAACCTTCTTCCCACTCCGCTTCTCACTGACCCCACAAGTCAACACTTGCTTGAAAACATCACCCTCAGAGAACAGGCTGTTTCCAAATGACCATTGTTGATTTTCATTTTCTCCTTAGATCTTATCTCACATACATTTCTTCTGAGCCACTGGCGATAATCATCACCTCCTCTCCAAGAACACGTGAGTAAATAGCTCTAGGGTGTTGCTGCTCTTTATGTAACTGGGAGTTGGACTGGGATGAAACAGAGCAGGATACTGCTTAAACAGAGACTGCTAAATTGTTTTGGTGAATCCACAGCAGTGCATAGCTGAGCAGTACTGTCTGTGTAATCTAGGGGACTGTTTCATTTGTGTCCTTGTTGTACACTGGTGCACAGAAAATTTCTTCCCTACTCACAGCTGCATGTACGTGTGTAATTTATCTTCATCATGCCTAGGCATAAAGCTAGGGAAGGGCATGGGAAAAGCTGTCCTTCTGACTTTTTCATTTTCCCATATCAAGAGGTTCCTGTGTTTGCTCAGCTGGGGAGAGCTGCTGCAGGCTTCCTAGGTCGCCTGCTGAAGTGGCAGTAGGATGTAGTGCTCAGCCCAAGGGCTCTTCCCAGTGGGAAGGCTATGCAGCTCCTGCTTTCAGACAGTGAGGATGTTTTGTAAGTAGCAAAGCAAGAACTGAATATTTGAGATACGTCTTTATTTGAAAAGAACAGGGGTGTTTCCCAGGATCTTAGTGCTCATTGTTCAGGGCTTCTCTGTGACTCCAGAGGAAATGCCTGGGAAGGAAAACTAGCTTTGCAGATGGCTTGGGATGTGAAGTTCAGGCTGGGTTCCCTGTTGTTTCTGCATCCTCCTGGAAGGGGAAGCTTGCCTTTACTTAAAGCCACACAAATCCTCTGGATGAAATTCAGCATTGACGATTCCACGGACTCTGGACAGGTGACAGAGGCAGCCTGCTGTTCTTACCTGAAGTCCTCCTTCCTCAGTGGGATGCACAGATCCCGGGTTACACAAAAACCAGCAGGAGACATATTGTCTTCCTTTAAGAAAAACCACCCCCTTAGAGGCACGTTCCAGCAGCAGCCCGCGGTGCAGAAACTCGGGATCACGGACAGTGTAACAGGAGCCGCCGCGCCCTCCTCACGGCCGGCCGGAACCTCCCGCGCCCCGCCCTGCGCACGGCGCTGCGAAGCCCCGCCGAGATAACAGGAAACGGGCGCGGGGGGAACCCAAACCAGAGGTCGCAAAAGCCTCGGGAAGCGACTTTTCCTCGAGAGAGGCCGGGGGCTGGGCCGGGGGCTGGGCCGGGGGCTGGGCCGGGGGCTGGGCCGGGGGCTGGGCCGGGGGCTGGGCCGGGGGCTGGGCCGGGGGCTGGGCCGGGGGCTGGGCCGGGGGCGGCGGCCCCGCCCTGCCGGGAGCAGCGCTGCAGCGCCGCGGGCCGCCAGCAGGAGGCGGGCGAGGACGCGGCGCTGGCGGGGTGCGACCCCCGCGGTCCCCCCCCGGGACGGGCGGGCCCGGGGGCGGGGAGGGCCCCTCCGGGAGCTTTGACAAAGGGAACCTGCCCTGCGCATGGGGGGGGCGGCGGTGCGGGTGTCCGGGCGGGAGGGATGTTCGACT
Organism: Chamaea fasciata; assembly: GCF_029207755.1. Taxonomy (NCBI): domain Eukaryota; kingdom Metazoa; phylum Chordata; class Aves; order Passeriformes; family Sylviidae; genus Chamaea; species Chamaea fasciata. The sequence continues at coordinate 97,998,391 of NW_027094087.1, read as the reverse complement.
GCGGGTAGGCGCCGTCTGTCCGAGCAGGGATGCGACCTGCTCCGCGGCTCCGCCGTCGTGGACTTGGCGGGAGGGAAAGGAGCTGGTGCCTTTGGGGTAGCGAGGACCGACCGCCTCACCGGCTCGTCTCGCAGCAGCAGCTGTAGCACGTCCGGGGACATTTTGGGAGGAGCGATCCCGGCTCAGGCAGCGCTTAAACCCCGCGCGGAAACGTGTCTGAGCGGCTGTGCCCGCGCACTGCAGGACGCGCCCGTGCGGGGCGGGAGGCAGAGCCCGCGCTCAAGAAAAATCACAACCATGCAATAAAAAGCCCTTTAAGCACTGAATGGCCTCCCTTTTATATATCAGTAGCACAGAGAATCCAGCAGACCGCCCCCGAAGAGCCCCGGCTGTTGTGACTGCGGTGGGGTGTGCCCACTCGGGCAGCTCTTGGCTCCAGGCTGCATCCAGCGCTTTCGCCCCGCTCTGGGAGCGGCTCCTCCGCAGCGAGGAGCGCTCGGCAGCCATCGCTGCCTGCCGGCGTGGGCGTTGTCAGCCTGCCAAAAACCAGCCGGCCGCAAGCTTCGCAAACCGCCTGCTTTTGCCGAGTACGAGGTTTCCATCGTGTCACAGTGCTAAGCATGGCAAGAAAAGGAACAATTTTTTTCATGCGAATTCCTTCAGACTTCTGTTTACATCTTTGGCCAGAGCCCCCAAAAGCAAATAGTTTGCGTGTTTTACAAGGTGGCAGAGTAGGTTTTTTTTTTTTTAAACTTCTGATTCTTTTATCAATGTATTTACACTCTGCCCTTGAACAGCATTTGTACTATTTTTCTGATTACCTAAGATCAACAGCCTCATTAGTAGCTGGGTTAATCCCCCAAACCTCTGAATATCTGAAGTGGAGAAATTTTAGAAGCAGATGTGATCTGTGTAACTTGGTCTTCGTTTGCTTGATGCAGCAGAGAAAACGGAGTGCTCACAGCATTTGGGAGGAACCACGGAATGCACTGCCCCTCTTTACTAAGGATCACTAGCATACAGCTTTTTCATCTTGTATAATACAGGTGAAGAAGCTACTCAGCTACTGTACGGATCTACAGTCATTTGTCCATGAGGTATAACCCAAGAATAGAGAGAAAATGTCTAAAAAATTTTCAACAATTCTATGTACTAGAATTTGAGGAAAATGTGAAAGCTGCTCTCTGAACCATGTTTCTTTTGAGTGTGGCTGAATGGTACTGAAAAGTATAAATTTGCTCCAGCAGGCGAACAAACATTTTTTTCTTAGTCTGTTGAAGGAGCATTGTGTGCTTTTTTTTGACTCCTTTTTCATGGCATGTGGCATGCTCCCATTTCAATGACATCTCATGGTTTTATATAGATTATACTGTTATTTGTTTTCAAGGTGTACAGCCTTAAGTTTCTAAGGGCTCAGGTCTGGTACAGGACTGAAGAAAAGTGACCTCTTAGATCCCTGGTTTTGAACCTGGGATTTTTCAATATGAATTGGATACCTAAATTGCAAGTATAGGTAATAGGGGAGGTGGGTGGAGATGGTAATCAGAACTGCACAGTAAGTGGGAAGGTACCTGAATTTTAGCTGGTAGAAACTATGAAGCACAGGTATTTTTTGCCAGCTCACATCCTGCAGGATGCTGAGACTAGACTGGACTCAGAAGAGGCTTAAAGCCATCCCACTTGGATGCAGGTGGTAAAATCATGCATTTATTTTCAAAGCAGTCACTGATAATAGTGTTTTTATACAACATTTCTCTACTTTCATGGGAGAACTTACCTGGAAAGTGGGAGAGCTGGGGCTGGTGAGGAATGCCCAGGCTGCCATTGGGACACTGCTGAGGCTGTCGTACTATGAAAAAAAGCAGCTGAAGGTTTGGAGATGAGGAATGCATGGGAACTGGCTTAATAGTTCAGGCCCTGCAATGCACTGGTGAGAACACTTAGCAAGGAATGGGGAGTGCAGTTTCAGTCCCGAATATCTGTGCACATCTGTCATTTGATTCCTCACTGAATGCACAATGGTTATTAAATCTATCACAATTAAGATCTACTGCTCCCGCTTCTCCATGGTTTTCCCATTTTTTTATTTTCTATTTCATGAGACAGAATTGTGTCTGTGATGCCTTGCTTAAGAAAAGGCTGTGGTTGTGTGTTGGTGTTCACTGAGCATGTCTGTGAGCTTGTGTCCCCTGGGAACGTGAGCAGCAGAAGCCTCGTTTGTAAATCTTCGGAGGGTAGTAGGCGCTGAGAAGCACGGCTTAGACAAGACAGTTTCTGGGCATGCACAGAACTACAATATTAGACTGGCAAGTATAAATATAAGATAGTCTCTACAGTGGTTGTGATTTTGGGGGATTTTGATATAAATTCAATCTAAATTTTGCAGTAGTCTGGTGAGTTCACCAAGCCTCAGAAATGTTCAGAGCCAATTTTCTGACTGTCCTTGCATTTATATTTTTTACCAGCATTTGTATTTATTTTTCTTTGTTCCCTTATACAGTTTCTCATGTGGGTGTGAGAACTATGTGATGTGTTCCCCTGCCATATGGAACAAAAGTCTTGAAATTATGTGACTTCTCTATTAAATCTCAGCTGAAAACCACCATTTGCTATGTTTTCTGACTTTTTCAGAGACAGTGTTGCTTCTAATCAGTTTTATAACAACATCAGTTTTGTGATGGGGGGTTGTAATTTGCCTCAGAGATAACAGGAAACAGTGTCTGCAGGAATCTCATTCATGTGTCAGTTGTGCTCTGGTTGTGCCTGGATGTCTTGAGGGCGCTCAGTCAAGCCGGTGTCAGAGCAACAGCCAGTCCCTCTAACAGCCCTGAAAGGAAAATTGCACTAAGAAAAGCAGCTGGATGCTCTGACACCGAGTGGGTGGTGACTCCAGAGAGACAATGCTGCAGAGGAGTGATGGCCTCGTGGCTGTCTTATTCGGTGTCCAGTTCCAAGACATCTGTTAATTTAACATTGGCTGTGAGAGCTGTCGGAGCAAATGGCTTGGAAACGAGGTGCCATAGGGGGAAGAACCTGATGCCATTGAACACTGCTCATTCAAAAAAACAAAACAAAACAAAACAGAACAAAACAAAACAAAACATAAAAAACCCACAAAACACACACACGAAAAGAAAAAAAAACCCACCAAAAAACCCCCTCCCCCCCAAAAAACACCCAAAAAACCCATAAACCCTTTCCAGCCCCTCTCCCTCCGCAGCTACAAGATGCTCTGTCATTGTCAGTGTCTCCCATGCTCACGGTGATTAATCGCCACTTTAGGCCGGCAGTTTATAGCTCATAAATACTTGGGTGTGTCAAACTGTAATGGATCCCTTAGGAATGACGGTACTGTTTGGACAGTGGCTGAACACATCCCCCTGAATTCCCATCCCATCAGCATAGAAAATGGATTTTAATGGTCACAAACAGATGGTGCCCATGAAAGGGAAAACATCCCAGATTATAGTTTATTTCAGACAGGGTAGAGAAAATAACGTGCTGTATTTAAAGCTTATTTTATTATAAACAATAATTTAGCTTCAAGCGGTTGTGGTACAATAAAAAAAAACCCCTCAATACTTCTATTAGCAATAAGTGGATCTCAAAAGACAGCAGTTCTGTTTAAACTAAGTGGGAGAATCTAAAGTCCAAAAATGAGATTATATTTTAGTTTGCTCTTTTTGTTTGCTTGTTTTGTTCAAATGAGAGAGATTTGATTTCCCCAATTCATCAGGGAGCAGAAACAGTTGAACTGAAGTGTCCTACAGCCCAGAAGAATGTCATTAACAATACCTTAAGTTTTTGAGCTTTATCTAAGTCAGCTGGAAATCTAGTTATTTCCATTTATTGGGAAGTCAGGAAAAAGTATTCAGGTTTGGTCACCCTGAAATAATTATTTTGAGCAGGATATTGGACTGCAAAAGCCTAGTAATTTTGGTTCAAGTGCTTGTTCAAGCCTCAAGAGAGCACATAAACATCTATTATTGCACAGTTTTTTGTGTAATATTGTGATAAATACACGACCTGTTACTGAGGCTCAGATACACAAGACTTAAATTTCATTGAAGATGCCTCTGTGAGTGTGATTTATTTAAAAAAATCCATATAATACCTTTGATATTTTTCCCATTATCACCTCAAATCAGTACCAGCAAACCCACCCAGAGTCCTCAGAGTCCTGAGTTGGATTAAAGCCCCTAATGCACACCAGTTCTTTTCTGGTTGTGGCTACAGGTTTGCTGATGTTATCCTTTCTTTATGATACTTTGAAACTTACATTCCTGCCCAGTTTCAAAAGGATTGAATGCAGTATTTCTCCCTCTGCTTTACCAAAAAGAGTGCAGAAGGTGTTAGAGGGATAGCAGGTATTTGAGCACATCTGTAGACATTTTTGGAAAGAATCTTTCTTCTGCATTAGCATCTCTTACAGGGTGGCAGAAAAAACCCACATCCCTCTTTCCACTCTCTTTTTCACTGACAAGTGTTGCATATTATGAAACTAAATATCTAAGTGCTTAACACTGTGTAGGGATTTTAGACTATGACATGCATTCCTGGCATCCAATGGCTAAAGTTTTTTATAGTTTCTGCCTGGTATGTGTCTCTGGAGTCAAAAGGAAGGTAAAATTTTTTTGCTTCCTCTGATACCAGACAAAACTTTCAGTGAACAACTTTCAGGGCTTGAATTCAAAGGACGTCTGCGATGGGACTTGCATGACCAGACTAGCAGAAGTGGGTTTGCTGCCCTGGTGTATTTCTGCAGAGCACTGCCCTGCAATGCTGAGTAGGAAGGTTCAGCATTGCCCTGTCACGGCTGGGCTGAGCAGTGATTAGGTTTTCATTCCTGAATGTGTCATCTGTGAGATTTGAAGGCCATTTCCCTGATATATAAGGGAATCTAGAGGAGAGTTGTGATTAAAGTGCTGAAGTGATTGATGTAGTCAGTTGCTGTGGTCCTGGCCCATGGCCAGCAACACTGGGAAGCTGCAGTGGGCAGCCTGGAAGTACACGAAGCAGAAAGATATGGAGCAAACAGGTAACGGACAAATAAATTGAATGGGATATGCGAAAATGCAAGAAAAAACTATTATTCCAAAGACAGCGTTCTTTACTGTGAACTTGTGTATGAATCCTCTTGTTGTATGGATAATGGCACAAAGGGGAAAATTAACCTTCAGAGTTAAAAAAAAAAAACCTGTGAAATATTTTTCATTACATGACCAACAGACTTTGTGCTTTTTAAGAGAATGCAAAGACACAGCCTCCAACTGCCTCTGCAGGGAGAGATGAGAAGCAACTGGGACCACAGCTGTGTTGAGTTTGTACCAGAGAATCTTAATTTCTTTACAGGCTTTTTTGTGAGACTTGCATTAGACAAAGACCCAATATTCATCTCGCTGGCCCTGGACCAAGCATGTTATAGTTGATTCTCCATCTTACTAACCTCCTCTGAACTCCACTGGAAGCCAGTTACTGACATTTCCACTGCATGGAATGTGAGTATTAGTGTGTTAAATGAGCACTAGCATACAGTGTTGTCAGATCCTGCTTTTTATGAAGAAATAATCACTATTTTTCTTGAAGTTTGTATTTCTGGGTCTGTATGAGTATCTCAAAATTCATTAGAGAAGGGGAAAAGAAAGAGAGAAAGAGAGAGAGAGAAAAAAGAGAAAGAGGGAGAAAGAAAGAAAGAAAGAAAGAAAGAAAGAAAGAAAGAAAGAAAGAAAGAAAGAAAGAAAGAAAGAGATAAGTTGAAAATATGTACGAATATTTACCATATGTAAAAATCAAAAGGGAACTGAACAATGGAAAATGGAATATGCTTTTTAATGCTCGTGATTTTTGTGGCATGGCAAATCACTTTTCAATGCTTAGGCTTGGCGAAATTAGAAAAGCTACAGAGAAGTGTAGACAACATTTCTTGCAGATCTTTCTAAGGAAAGAGAAGCGAGGAACAAAGGGGACATGAGAAGGTCTTTGTCTTTTTCTCAGTGGGGTGAGCATGCCTGTTATTGTGTGAAACAGAAGGCAGCAGTGTATGCCTGGTGGCCCTCAGAGCTTCAGGCCATTCGGGTGATTATTGGGTAGCCATGGCTGGAGCCTGGGAGAACAGTACGTGTTATTACAGGGTAATAACTGTGGGGATGGTGTGTGGGGTCTGGGCAGCTGGCCCTTCCAGGCTTCATGGAGACAACTGACTCATTTCACTGGATGCCCCTCTGATGGTAATAACTTCTAGTCCCAGCTAGCTGCAGATGGATAGAAACCAGTGACCTGGAGGTGAAAGGTGCCGTGTCCCATTCCAGTGCCTTGAGTCACTCGTGCTCTCATCACAATGAGCTTTCTGTGCCATGTGCAGGGATGCTCTTGCTTTGCTGCTTGCCAGCTCTTCCTCTGAGCTGTGGTTAAAACAAATGCACTGCTTTCCACAAATTCTTCTCCTATGGCCCCTTGTTTATTTTAAAGGGCACAGAATTTGTAGACTATGACTGTATTGCTAATTGCAAATATCACCTTTTGCTTTGTCTTCTCTCACCTTGAAAAGTCAGATCTTTGCTAAAGGCTGGAGACCATACAACTCATAGCAGAGTGTGTGTTATGGGCTACCAGATGTAAGAATATGAGCTGTGAGTTCAGTGCTAATTACTCCTGTTTCACATTTTGTCCCATTTTTACAGCAGTGAAGCCCTGTAGTTCCTGGAAGATGGTAGCACTTCAGCCAAGGAAGCTACTTGCATACAAGTAGAACAGGTACTGTTTTCAACATGTTGGTCTGGCCTGTAAGGTTTTCATCTCTCTGGTGTCCCTGAGACTACACAGTTTAATACTGCCTGCATCTAAAGAGCAGCAGGGGAAGCTTGTCTATCTGACACTTGTCTAGACAGGTCAATGGCCATAGTGTACTGATGACTGAGGTGTTTACATGCATGTGGAAATGTAGCTCATTCAAGTGCCATTCAGCTCTGCTGTTACGAAACTCCCCACCTTATCTAGTGTAGCACACACTAGGCAGACACTGTGTGTTATGTCAAAGTAGGATAGACTTACTGTGAGAAATCTACAGCACACAGACCACATTCAGGAAACTGTATTAACTAAAACTCTTTCCATCACCACTCAAAAAACAAGGAAGACCTGTTAATTAAAGTAAGAAGAATCAGGGGGGTCTGAATGAAACTCCCTCTATTGTGCTTCATTTTTTTCTATTCTTGGGTTGGTTCGTGTTTGCCCGAAGTACAACACTAAAGCACAAATCCTCATATGTGTGTTTGCTCTGACTGGTTAAAACAATGCCTTGATACTATTTATTTTTGTGAAATGAATGCAGACCTCTGTAGGAGCCTTGTGCCTCAGTGTTTTGTAGTAAAGGTCAGGAGTCTATTCATGAGACTTCCAAAGTGTTATTGTTAAAACATCTCTTTGCTATGTCACTGTTTTCCCTTTCCTCTCCTCATTCAAAATAACACATTGTAATTAGTGACTTATAAGGCTCTCCCTCTAAGCAGAGCATATCCAACTTTCCTTAATTTTTTCCCCCAAGCTTCCTTCCTATTTAAACAAAGAATTGTTTTAGTCATTTGGGACTGAAATATTCCTAGCCTTGCTATCATGAAAAAAAATATATCACCCTCTTTTATGGAGTGATTTACAAGCACTGCAGTTTTATTGCTGTTGTGAGCTGCAGCATCATGATTTGTTAAAATAGAAAAGTTATGTTCCTATATGGACATTGTTGCAATGTTCATTCTAACCTTTCTATGGCTAATGTGGCCAAAACGTTAAGCTTTTAATACATTAGTCACTTTATGAACCCTTGTAAGTAATACTTCACCAAGAAGGAAGGGAGGAAGGCATGTCATTGTAATTCAGTAATGTAGTGTACAACTAATCCTTTTACTCATAATTGCATATTGCCACTTTCATTATATCTCTTGACTTCAGACAACTTTATCTTGGCATTTAATTTTTTACTCAATGACTTTTAAAGTAAAAAAATGTCTGTAAGGTCATCTAAAATGGCATTTTCAGTTATTTGGACTCTCATTTATTACTTAGACAGTCTTTACACCGAGCGTGGTGTTGTGTCTCTGACCAAGTCATGTCCTATATTAAAGACATTGTCCCTCATCTCAGCACATTGAGTATGCTGAACCCAAAACTTCCCTACTACATGCCAGAAATTAACCAGTTCATTGCTAAACTACTTGTTTTCTTTCAGATTTATCTGTTTTTATACATTGAAACGGTTGATTCTCTTTGCATTTTATTCTACTACATTTAAAAAATTAAAATATTTTCATCTTGGGAAAGCATTTATTTGCCTTTAACCATGTTACCTCTCAGTCTCCATTTTGGTGACTTGAGCAGAGCAAGATCTGTAGGTGTCTTGGTGAGGCTGAGAAATATTTTCTGTGCCTTTTATAGCACTGTCATGAAATTACTGAATGGTTTCTGAAGGAAATGCAACTTACATGATCACAGTGTCTAACACCTTCCCACTCTTTTCCTCATACCTTACTAAATCCTTGTCCTCTTTAAGTCCAAACTGTCAGAGGGGTGACAGTCTCAGAGTCATTACAGTCTGTGTATTTAGAGTTTTATGAAAATAATTGCTCTGTGAGGAGGTGATACACATCTGTGCTACTGAGAAAGGAAACGCAGGCAGAGCTCAGCCAGCTGGCCAGCCTGTGCCCATGGGCTGCCGAGCCAGCACTGCCTGAGCAGGGCCATAGTGAGAAGACTGCAGCAAACACATTAGGGGCAGAAATTCCTGCTGCATAAGTAGAAGAGAAGGAAAGGAACAAACAATGCAATTTCATAGGAAACCAAGTTTCCTAAATTGTTTCATGAGCTGCAGAACTAATCCTCAACCTCAGGCGTCACTACTGGATGGAGTGCTCTCCACCCAGAGGAGACCTTCCTGTAAAGCATATGTGGGTGTTACAAATTTAAAGATACCAGCTGTGTCAATCGTTATTTTCATGTTGGGATTATATTTTCTCTTTTGGTATTTTTTACGTCTCTATGCCTATGACTTTGGGCTTTGTTGGTACTAGCAAACATGTTATGATTATTTGGTCAGAAATGTGCATTATTTGGCCAGAAATTCTGCATTATACAACACTCTACAGTGCTTTGAATAGAAGTCACTGAGGGTGAGACATTCAAGACCTTTCTCTGTCATGCTATGTGTCTGCCATAACAACAGAATAAAATACTCCAACCAGCTTTGACAGTCAGCCACCTCTGGTAACTAATGTATTTTGTGGTGACTTTTACTATCCCTACCATGTTACAAATTATTGTCCTGCCTGTTGCCTTAAGCAATTAATAACACAAATTCTGATACCCCCTGCCCCATCATAGTGGCAATCCACCAATTCCATCTGTAAATGTATGGACTCAGGAGACAGACTGTCATCTCTTGGAGGAAACAGTTATGGGACAATGTGTGTCAGCTGGAAGATGAACGGCTCTGTGCTCCATGAAGGAGGTGAGTTTCAATTCTCATGCTCTGTCATGTCAGTGATTTTGGGATGAATGGCCACCTGAGGTCAAGATGATTTGCACAGAAACATCAGTGATGGTACAGTGCAGTGTGTAGTGGTCAGGGCATGTGACTGGTGATCAGCATTCAGGGAGTTCATGGGATGACCATCGTGCACCTGGAATGGACTAAAAAATAAGAATGTTAAAATTGCTTGCTTGTAATTTTAGACAGTTTACAGGTATCTAAATATATTTCATTTGTGCTTGCATTTTTCAAAGAAACATCCTTTTACCAGCCTTGTGATGATATGAAGCTATATTTTCACTTGCAGAGGCTTTGGCTGATTCAAAGATCATTAATAAATTTTTTAGTCATGAAAGGAAATGCACACTTGATATCGTGGGCCTTATTGTGTGCAAGAACAAGATGAGCACATTTCCTGCAACAGAAAAAGGGTTTTGGCAGGTTTTGTCTAACACATTATATTACAGATGTATGTACACAGATGTATATTTTTTGATGTCATATTTATAACATCATACAAACAAAAATATAAATATATCAAATAGATTTAGAACATATGATACCATGATAATATATTACTATATACTTTATGTATGAGATATGTATATTATAGCATCAGGTTCCTTGCTGCAATGGCATTTTCATTTAGCATTTTTGATAGTTCTGAACTTGTTGCATCTGAATGGCAAATAGAATGGTTGTAAGGAGGTAGCCAGAGTTGGCATATTATGTTCAGTAAGCTAAAACTGTGAAAGGTACTCTGGTATAAAGTAGTGGGGAGGTGTTATTATGAGCAGAGATAAGGGAAACTAGGCTCAAATGGATGGATTTATTTGTTCTTTGTAGTAGTTCCTCAGCTGTGGGAAATTTGCATCGTTCCATCTCCTGAGAATATTGCAGGGCACAGGAGTGTATCTGAACTGGCCACAACACACGTATAACTGTTTCAGGGAGAGCTGCTTGCAGTGGCCTAAAGGAGGGTCAGGGAGTAAGTTAGGGTTTGGTGGTGTGGGCAAACAGAAACCCTATTCTGGGCTCATTCTCTTGTGTTTCTGCAATGCCATGCTCCAAAGGGGGGAAGACAAGGAAACCAGGATCCCCATTCACTTTTGTCCTCAAAACTTTAACAGATGGTAAATCTGGTACACATCTATTAACTACTGGTTTGTTATCATCACTGAACTTTAGAGTCCAAGGCTTGAATTTGTTGCATTTCATCTTCCAAGTACTTCTCATTAGGCATTATTTTTGTTCAAGCTTTCATTCACTGTAAATGTACGTAGGCTGTAATCAAGTAATTTCTTAACCTCTTGAATAAACATAAATAGATAAGGGTTTTTAGTCTCCAGCAAACAGCTGTATTTTCTTGCTTTAGCCATCCACCCCGAAGCTCTTTGAAGATTTTCAGCCTCCTTTTTTGAAGCTGGATCTCCCTAAAAGACACTGTGTTCTAGCCGTGAGCTTATGGGTGCCATATGAAGGGAAAGTGCCATCCCGTTGCCACTTGGTATTATTTCCCTGTTTCTTCACCCAAAAATCTTTTAACCTTTTAAATATGAGGTGTTCTGCTGAATTACCTGTCTTGTAGAGCCCAAAGGCAGTTTCCCATTGTGGAGGGTTGATCTCCATTTTTTCTTCTCAGTTGCCCAAGCTTCTGTTTTGAAAATGCATTTTGCTTGACTGGGGATGGTGTACAGGAGAGAGAAATTGCTCTGACTGCTCTTCTAACCTTTGTGATACCTACATATTTTATCAGCAATTCCGGACTTATTTCTAGATGATTAATTAAAATTATGATTCTGCCCCTTCCTCACTGTTTTTTAAAGATCTGTGAATCAACCAGTCCTTGTTTAACCTAACATATCCTCCAGTGACTGCTAGAAGATTGCATTTTTTCTGCCATTAATGTAGAATGGCACAAGCTGAATATTAAATCACATGCTGGGCAGTTACCTAAGAGTATGAAGCCTTCATACTTGGTTTTTGAGTGAAACTTGCTGCTTCTGAAAACAAAACTTGATTGATTTGGCTTGACAAATTTCCTTTAAATTATGGCTGCTCTTGGTCTGTAACCATTGCATGGGACAGCTGGGCATTTCATTGATTACTAAAGAGTTTAGTTTAACCCACATTTTCCTGTGGCTCATAAATTTATCCTGAGAGTGCACACAAAAATTTCTATCATTAGTCATTGATCAATAAAGACTGAAAATTTTTTTCTTTACTTCCCCCCCCCCCCCGCCCCCCCCCGGAATTAGATTGGAAAAGGGACAACTTAGATATCAGTTCTTCTGGTGCAAATGCAAGTTCCTTCTGATGAATGAAAGAAAAAAGTGGAGGGTGTGAATAAAACAAATGGGTATTTTTAGACTTGATAGATACATGGAGAACACCAATAAAATCAGTAACTTTCCAGGCAAAAATATGGGTTTGGCAAAACACAATTTTCACTTCAAAAAACTATTTAAAAAAAAAAAAAAGTGAGAGACTTTGAACACTGGCTCCTAAAATATCAGATACACTATTATCCATGTGTAGAAGTTTGAGTGATAGCTGTGTGGTGTTCAGGAGAGTTTTTTTGAAAATTTAAGGGAGAATAAACCCTTTTCCCATTTCTCCAAGTTCTTCTGAAATGCTTGTTTGGCAGTTGTTGAGAAGACATAAGAAAAAGGCCCAGGAGGAGAACTGCCCCGTCTACTACTTCCTCTGGCTTGCATTTTCCTTGGTCTTGCTCCACACTACCGGCTAGGTACAGTACAAATCAAGATCCTGGGAGATAGCTGCGTGGTTTTGGAGGGTGCCCCGTCACAAAGAACTTGATGCAAGATGAAGTTTTCATTTTGTATGCTTAAAAGTGAGCTCTTCAAGACTTGTGTGTGTAAATACAAGGAAGCCTACGCAAGAAAGAACCTCAATTAAAATGCTTCTTTTAACTGTCAGTTGCAAACAGAGGAAGCTTGATTCCACTCCATGTTCTCTGGGAAGGCCATTTCTACTAAGAGAGCTTCACATACTGTTCACTGATTAGTTGCTTCTTTGTAGTTGGATATGTATTAAGAGAAAGATATATTTATATATATATATATATTTATTATTATATATATGTTTCCACTCTTGTAATTTACAGAGAAAACAGAGCCATAAGCCATGAAACTAGCACAACAGGTAGCAGTAAAATGCCTACAATTTGTTATGCAGTAAGTTGACAACTTTAGTTCCTTTTTCTTAAGAAATACAGATTCCTTTAAAAGTAATTACTTAGCATTAACCTCTAGTCCTTTTCTTCCTCTCTGAGTCAGCAGAATTGCTGCTGTTCATTTGTAGCCAATGGCTCCCAATGAGACTCTTCTGTGGGAAGCACATTGTACACCATGGTATTGAATCACACTCATTTTCCTAAGTAAGGATCTACCAAGGCTTTCATATTCACAATACATTTTTTTCCTGCTGCCATGGCTTTCCCTCTGGTCTCCAAGAGGGAACAAGAGAGATAAAGTAAGCATTTTCTTTCCCTAGATTTTTTTCAACTTAATACACTTTCTGTTATAGTGGCAAAACAGGAGGACAACATACTGTAGAAGAGTAATCTGCCTGACAGAGAAGGGACACACACAACTGACAGTTTCTCTGCTGGTGTAATCACTGACCGACACCATCAGAGCAGAATTAACAAGGAGCACTGCTCTTAACACTGTGTGTAAGTAATAATGCTCCCAGTGCTCTAGAGTAAGAGTGATTGTCCTTTTGTCTGCCTTTGATAGCAGAAAGATAGTTGGGAAGCTTGTAATTGTGTCCTAGGTTGTTAAGTGCCTAACGAGTCTGGGATTCAGATTTAAGTCAAAGGAAGATACCTTTGAAGTGATTTTGCATAGTGAGATACCTGCCTTCAATTGAAGTGTCTTGCCTCAGCCTACTGACTACAGAGACCAAAAAGAGAGGTTCCTGCTGTAAAAACCTGTAAGGGCTTCAGAAAAACAATTGTAGTGTGGAGAAGGGCACCCACATCTTCAATAAAAAAGATTTTCCCAAGACATGCATGCAGACAGGAGCTCGAAGGGCTGTGTCATGAGCTGATTGTTTGAGCACACCAATGGGCTCCTGTTTTCTCAGGAGTCTGCTGACTGACATCCACAGGTCGGTTCTGGAGTGCATGATAGCAAAGGCACCCTTGTGATTGTGTACCGAGTTAGTTATGGGGAGATGTACACTTCCTTTGTAAACAGTATAAACATCTATTCTCTCTCAGTTTTGTGGAGTGAAATATGTGTCTGATGCCTGTTTGGTAGGAAAAAACATTTGTGACTGGAACTGGGTCTGTTCTTTTGCCCTAATGAAGCCAGATAATGTCATTGGCAATTTTTCTATCAGAAGGGCTGTCACAGCAATTAGCTTCTAACTTGCATTTCACATTTTCTACTCATTATCTTTGATAAATGAAGAGTGCTTAGGATCAGAAGTGCCTCTTGAAATGGAAAGGTTTTACCGTGACACCTGCACATGCAGACACAAATTAAAATCACTGGTATAGTGTTTGCTTCATATCACCACAGTTCCACCACCTGCTAAATTGCTTCACTCCAGCACCATGTCAGGTCACGTTCCAGTGATCATGACATCCGTGACCTACCTGTGAGCTTAGACAAGCGGAGGAGATTCACACTCCTCCTCCACTGTTCTGCTTGCTTTCCTTTGCGTGACAAGATGAAATGTGTGCCACTGGACTGGAATAAAAGAGAAAGCCTCTTGCAACTTCCATGACATGATGAGGATGGCATGGTATAGGGAAACAACTTTCTGAGTTGGTTAGAGGTCTAGGAGCCTTAAAAAACATTGCTCAGCTTGTGCTTAAAACATCTACCAAACTGAAAAACAGTCATAACCCCTATCACCACTCCAAATCTTTCTCTGATTATACTGCTTGGAATTCTGCTTGGCAACAATAGAGAATGGCATTTGAGAAAGGTCAGAAGAAACATTTTCAAGTTCAGTCTTCTGGAATAGACATATATTTAGATTGCTCAGTCATAGCATGTTGATCCCTACTTCGACTTCAGAGCTCTGCTTTTCTGGTGAGAAGGATGATTGTAGGTAGTAGGCTCAAACCTGTCTTCCCTTTGCCCTGATATTATGGTACCGACACTAAACAAAGTTCCCTCATGGTTGGGTTGGTGCATCCTGTGGGCTGCTCCAACAATGATCCCCTGCCAATGGTTCCCCCTGGACCCCTGACTCCATGAAGGATGGGACTATGCTGGAGTGACAGCGGGGTGCAGAGCAGCTTGGTGATATTCACAGTGGCTGACCCTACTCACTCCCCTGGGACTGAGTTAGCCAGCACCCCCTATGCTGGTGCAGTGGCTGTGGCTGTGCAGTGGCACACTGGACAGCCAGCTCCCTTAGAGCACCACTTCTTCGGCCTATGACTGAAGAACCTCTGTAGACTAAAGAGTGTTCCTCCTGTTCTTTAAAAAACAATGAAAATAAGAAAACAAACTCAACCTGTTTGTTCTTCAGATGGCACAAACTCATTTCAAATGGTTCAGCTCTATCCAGCTTGTTGAAACTCTGCCTTCGATGTACAAAGAATAAATCCCACCTTCCTGGCAGAGGCCTGAGCACTAAGGCTTCTGTATGTGAGAAGCTGTTCTGCAGAAAGAGAAATGCACTTGAGCTACTGCAGTTATTACTTGGCTACCACAGTTACTGGTTGCAGACAAATCTGTGGAAAAATTCACTGGTTTGTATTTGCTCTTTTTACTGTTAGTACTGCAGCACTGGAGCCAGAGAATAGAGAATGGAGCAGCTGAGCTGCAGAACTACAACCTGGGATAATTCATAGTGTTTTAAGCCCCCTTCATTGTCACTAATAGAATTCCTGCTAAACTCAATTACTCCCACCCAAAGCTGAATTAACTTTCCTCTGTCACAGTAAGTTTTTTGCTCTATCTCTATGCAAACTAAAGGGAAATGATTTTACCAAGTAAAATACTTCCCTGCCTCCAGAGCTTCCCTATTGACCATAGCTAGGTACTCATGTCCACTTAAGCCACTAGGCCAACATTTTCAAGTACAATACCTCTAGGTTTTGAATCTGTTGTCATTGGCCATCTAGGTATTAAATGCTGTGGGGTGTGTCAGTCTTTTAAAAAAGTTCAAACTCCTCTGTGAACTAAAGGGAACAAAGGCTGAGGGTACATATTGGGTCTCAGTCTCCTGATCTTCCATCAAGTAGAGAATTGCCTCATTGGTGTGGAGGGTTTTATGTGAAGAACATTCTGTAGGAATGAGTCCAAATTAAAACACTGGCTTAATCACTGAAGAAGAGATTAACCCAGTGTTTGGCAAACAAAGAAGTAGGATCTTCTTAGATAAGTCTCTATGTTTGAACTGTAGGACAAGGCTCAAAAAGCCAAAAAATCGTGCCACTTTGTACACATGGCTGCTTTGCACATGGGACTCTATTTGTCTACCCTATCCTCTCAGCAAATCCACAGTTATACACTTCTTGGCAGGAAAGCAAAATGTATGCAAGGGAATAGCATGGAGAAGCAATCTTATTCCTTGCAAAATACTTGAACTGGCAGGTCCTGATGCACATAATTCTCCTCACCTGCACAGAACAAAGACCAAATGGAAATTATTTCTTACTGGGTCAAATGTTATCTTCTTAGTACTTTAAATCTTCTTTGTTGGTAATAAACAAAAGGACCTTTAAAATGACCAAATTTACTCAAATTGAAGAGTAAACGAAGTAATTGTTTAGGCTTTGGTTACCCTTTGCTGGAAGCTATAGATGACTTTGTGGGACGTATCTGACAGCAAGGAGACTGTCTTACATTTATAATCACCAAGGAGTGGTTAGCATGGACAGTACAAAGAAACATGTTTAAAGCAATCTCATAGCTCTATTGTTTAACTAAGTATTTCAATGTGAAAACAAAGATGAAAAATGTGTCTACTTCCGTTATAATATCTATCTTATTAAGATGTTTTCTCCTGTTCAGTGCAGGTAGGATTTAACCTTGAGATATTTTCTGTAAGAGGCATGGGAGTTTTGGACTGGAGAAAATGGAACAAGACTCACGATTACCCTCTTCTCAGAAAATGTTTGTATATCAAGGCATAAAATGCTAATGGTATTCTTTAAAAATCCTTTACATTCACTCTTACAGAAGTGGAATAAATGCATTATACCAGCAATAGCACTAGAATAAGGCAAACTAGGGCACTGTAAGGTTAAGTATCTAAAACGAGAAAATTAACTGTACATATGTTTGTTGCTGCACAATTCAAGGAATTCTGACAAATGGAACATAGTCAGTCCAGCGAGAAATACCAAGGCAAGCCAGGAATGTGTTGTCAGGCAGCAATGACGTCAGCCTACAGCCCTTGCCAGCCTCTGTCAGTCAGGTCCACAGTTCCAGATCACTGCTCTGCAAAGGGTCACCACTCCCTTCCCGTTAAATCACTGCACAAAGGACCAAATCTAAAAGTGGTTGGCTGGGGTTTTTTTCCATTTTACAAGAATATATTATGACTACCAGACATCTAATATGCAGTGAACTTGTTTATATGAACAAAATATTTAGCCTTTCAGATGGATTCCCTTCTTCTACCCCTAGTGTGGTACTCTCTTCAATTTTGCTTGTTTTCCTTAGAGCTTGTTAAAACTATGAGGGCTCACATTTTGACTACTAGTTTATCCCCCCCCCGCAGTGTGATTTGTTACCTTGTGCTTTCTATCTGCATTCACTCTCACAACTGTTTCACTAGGCTGGTTTTGAGACTATATAATATCTAAATTCCTTAGAAAAGAATCTGTCATTGTCGGGGGATCAAGTGGATGAGGAAGCTTGTAGCTAACTAATGGTTTTTGCTTGATTGGATTGTTCAATTCATAAGTGGCAGAAAATTTTCTCCATTTGATGACTGATTTACTTTCAGAAAGTAAGTTTAAAATGTTAGAAAATACTGTGTGGGAAGTGGAATTTAATCTTCCCAAAGGAGACACTGGCCTTCTGTTTTCAGATATTACTTCAAATGTACCTAAAAATCATCAATGGTTAAACAGAGCTGCTTCCAATAATGTTTTGATGGCTTACAAAGGTCAAACTAAAGGTTAGTTTAACTATTTTATGTTGCGTAACCTTCAAAAGACAGCAACAGCTGAAATAACTCCATAATTTTACGTAGCAACCAATATAATGGCTGGAAAAGCATGAGAAGGGATATATAAGTTTCAGAATTTACTTTAAAATCCATGTCAGATGTTTTTTACCAAGAGAAATGTATTTTTACTTCAGGGCAGATAACGTGCTTTTCTATAGTTTTGGAAAAAATTCAGTAAAGACAAAGCACTTCAATTTTACCATGAGGCAAACTCAGAAAAAATTGATTCTGTCCTCATTGACAGTCACTGATTTATCTGTGAGTACACCTAGAGCTTCCTTCTGTTTCTACGCTGGAATAGCTCACAAAAATTAGTATTAATGCTTGCTGGCGTTCATCTAGGCAAGAAAAGTGAAAACTAAATGATTTCATTTATTTTAGTACTCAGTGGGAGCTAAAATCACAGACACTGTTAGAAGGGTTTTTTTCATTCTTTGTTTCTACCAAGCAGCATCTTGTCACATAAATGCTGTCATAATTTTGAGGTGAACGCGTTCAAACCTGAATTCTTGACAAAGGTAGGAATTTCAAGTCTGTGTTTAAAAAAAGAGGGGTAAAAAAAGAGCAGCCTCAAATGTACTGTTGACTGAAAGATGATCTTACAGCTGCAGCTGTGGTTTTGGATTTGGAAACCTTGTGGTCCCTCCTGTTGCTTCTGTAGTTGTCCTCAGAGATGTTTCACCTGTTTGATTCTGCCCTCCATTAACCCTGACTGTTAACTTAGTCTGTAGATAGCTCCATTCTGAGTCTCAGTCATTTTCTCACAGCTCTACCACTTAACGTCTCGGCCCTTTAAGAATGATGACATCATATTTATTTGTGTCTGACATTACAATAGCAGATGCCATGAACACAGACATGATTTTTTGTAGGAATTGCATGTGGATGTTTGAGTGCACAATTTAGCTTGATCAACAGCCTAGAAAAGTAACACCAGAAAAACATTAACAATAGAACATTAAAAAAAATGGGAAAATATAAATTATTAAAAATAAGTTAGTGCAAATATAAACTTCTGAGTATGTTGCAATGGAATTTATCATGGCCCGTATCTTAGTCTTCCTATGTCTCCAAAAAATAGCTTCGAACACATGTTCAAAAGGTCACATTAAAATACATCATCATGTTTGAAGGAATGGTGTGCCATAGTATTTTTTTTACAATCCTAACATTTGCTTGAATTCCAAAATTAAAACTTGAATAAGCTAAAATAATTAATCAATTAGCTGATAAATAAGACCTAATTTTCTTTCTCTTGGGATTACGCATCTTTATTTACCATTTATTTTAAGCCATTGAGCTTTTTTGTAACAACAAAAACAAAAAATCCCCTTTTTAAAGAGATTAAGTATTTCCTGAATCAGCATTATTTTTTTTTACTAACTGCAGTTGATTTGAATCAGTATTTGGGGGAATTATTTTTCTAAGTTTTTTCAAATTTTATCCATCTCTAGTTTGGATGTACCAGTCCCTGTTATCATATATATTAACTTAGGCAGTTAATTAGTCCTGGAAGTTTTCCATTATTAAAAATTAATTTACTATTGATCCATCCAGGTTCTTTTTCAAATGTATATTTGGATTATGTACTACTTTCTTTAGTCATTGACTACAGCAATTAATGGCATGCATGAGGTTTTCACTTCATAAATATCATTAAAAATTGCTATCTTTAAATGGAAATAGACCGCCATAGAGCTTGTTCTGTTGTGACATAATTACAGTGATTTTCCTGTTCCAGCTCCTCAGGAATATATATCCATTAAAGAGTCATTAGATAAAAGTGCACAGTTGATTCCTCAGTGGGAATAAGAACCCACTCCCCAAGGCATGGGAGCACTCTGGGGGACAGGCTGAATGCAGGTACCTTCTTACTTACTCTCCATGACTGTTTATCTTTCAGTCCTTCCTGCACACTGATGTGGCTCCAGTGCTCTGACACCAGTACCAGTGAGAGCCAGGTAAACCCAGGGACAGACTGGGTTTCACTGTCTTCAGCTAGATCTGCGTTGATAGATTAAATGTATGAAGATCTTCCTGGACACTGAAGTCAACTGGCTCACAGAACAGCCCACACCTATGGCAGGAATTTTTTTTCACCTTGCAGCTGGGAGACCACATGTGTGGTGCCTATTGGGGAAGGTCTCTATATCCCTCCAACTCCCAAACTATGCTCAGGAACTGCTTGAGAGAAAGTTGGTTGATGTGGGCATATCTAATACCATGGGCCATCCTCAGAGTTTATTAGTCTAGACAAACTTATCCCGCTGACCAGCAATGTTCCCATGAACTGTTTCATTTGCCAGTGAAAAGCCAGGAAGTGAGGACAAAAGTAATCAAGTCCCAAGGTGCTGAGGTGCCCTGCAGAGGCAAGATGACTTTTGGGCAGGCATGGTTACAAAAAACTCCTGCGATCAGCCACTTCCAAATAAAAATGGGCTTTGGGAGATTTTTTTGGTACCAATTTCTTTCTTGGATGCACATGCCTAAATGCAACCCTGGGAGTCATTGCTCTTCCAAGAAACCTTCACAGTGATAATGGTGCAAAGCACTTCAGAATACCTGAAAAGGAATGACTGAGCATAAGGAAAGGGCCACAGCACATTGCTAATGCTGGCTTTAGGCACTGCTGTGGGGTTTGTGTGAGTGGGAGCACTTGGCCAAACACAACACAGATGGTGTTGCAGAGGAGAACACCCTGCAGGAACACTATTGAATGGCTACTACCCTAAATTTTTTCCATTTTTGTAGAGCCCTTCTTTTACCTTCTGAGAAGAGGCTGCATCCCTCATCTCAATGGGAGGTGGGAACATGTCTGTGAGCCAGCCATGATATAACAAAGCATTCTAATATGGGAATTTTTCTGGTCAGTCTGTGAGGCTGACCTTTAAAGCATCTGATGATTCCAGCTGGAGAAATCCAGAATCATGGAGCTGCTGTTAGTGAAACACTGTTTACCTACAATTTTCCAGTATTCAGCTGGGGTGGACGTGCAGACTTCAGAAACCTGACTTTTTCAGTGAACTGATAAAATTCAGAAATTAGTCTCAGGAGATGCAACTCAGAAGAAAGAAAGCAAACTTTTCCTACAGCTGTTTCCTTGTGATTGTGCCTGTTGTACTCCGCAGGCAGCTTTCCAGTTGACTGTCCTGCAGGTAGACTTAAGGGATGTCTTTAGGTTACCATCTTCAGCTTTCTCGTTGTTTCTACATTTTCCCTAGTTCTTGTATATGTAGCTCAAGCTAAAATTTCAATATAGCAAATGTAATGTTTCATTTTTAGATAAAGTCAGATACAGAAAGAAGGAAATGGTAAAAAACTTTCTCTGATAGTGAAGTTAGATGGAGGACATATGCTGTGTTTATTTGTACAAAGAACAATGTGAGAGAAAAAAGGAAAGGAAAAAAGTTATGCAAAAAATTTCTTTGCTAAATCTCTATGTTGTCTCTAGTATGTTTCTAAATATTTGTTCACATTTCTCCCTCCCTTTGTCTTCCGAAAATGGAATGACTGTTTACAATTGTTTTGGAAACAAGATGGCAAGAGGTTAAAAAATAAAAGCACCTTTTAACATTTATTCTGCATCAGTTTACAATGCAGGGTATCTGACCACAGCTGTTCTCTGGGTTCTTATAGTAGATGACACAAAAAAAATTGTTGGAAACTGGTACTGCTCCTGCAGTTCAGTTTTGTATATCATCTTTTTGTATCCCAGTTTGTTCCTATAGGCTGTAGTACTGGGGGTTTTCTTAACAGGAATAGTTTTGTCTGCTGATTTTATGGGCAAAACTTGCAATGAAGCAGTGAGTATGGGTGATTTCCAGTGTTTGTGAGTGTTCATGATGTGAGAGTCCCAGCTGCAACACAACTCTGGATCCTATCTCTAGTTTTAAGACAATCTGAGACTGTAGAAATGAACAACACTGACTTTAAAAATCCAAAATGTTTCTCCCCTCATGACACAGTTTTCAAAGAAGACCTAACCCTGGCTATGAAATTCTCTCATGCACTGAGATACCAGCTTTTTGTATCCCGTGGATATGACAGGTTTCTGACTGATGTTTGGTTCAGACATATACACAAAGTGCCTGAGGCACCCGCTGAGCCTAAACAAAGAAGCCTGGGAAAGGTCTCACTCTATCTATTGTCTTACACTGACATCGGCTTTTCCATTACAAAGGCCTTCAAGACCTAAAGTAATCAATAATGATGAATGTGGTTTTTCCCTGTGTGCATCTGAGACAGATGGAGAGTCACTGTGGACAACAATGGCCTGCAGGCCTTGACACGGTTGTTTAAAAACATCCCAAAACCTGTACATAAAAAAAGGTACAAAATTTTGTGATGTTTTAAAATATTTGCCTGCTTAATGACAGATTCCTTCAGTGAGCAGTAACTGCACTGCCTGCTTGCATGAGGATCAGTGCTGTCGCTGAGCAGCATCCATCTCTCAGAGAAATGACAGTTTTTCCGCATAATTTTCTCTCTCTGCATCTCCATTCCATTCCAAACTCTCATTTCCCAAGCTTTCTTTACCCCTTCCTCATCTCTTGCTTAGGCTGGTTCACAACATGCCTGTTCACAGAGGCATCATGTAGCTGAAAATACATACCTCACTTAGTTAATCTTGGGAAGAAACTAGTTATAAACTATACTGCATTTTTAACCTCCTTACATGTAACTGTGTTCACTTAGGATCACACGGAGAAAGCCATCCCAGTGGCCTGTCCTCAGAGAGGCTGCAGGTTTCACCATGATGAGCATGGACCTAAGAAAGCAGTCTTGCCAAGGGGACAGGGGGTTGGCTTCACGTTGAGAGCAGATGCTGTATATAGCTTATCCAATCCCTGCCTGTTCACATTCGTTCCACCCACAGCACATCTCCTCTTTGGCAGAGGCGTACCCCAGTCTTCTGACAAATGCAAACAAAAGGAAAATGGAAGCAGACCGCAAATGATCAGAACTTCATTATTCTCCCAGTACTGCTTTTGTTTTTCAGTTGCCTTAGTGTTCTTTTGTGATTCCAGCAGAGGTGCAGATGGGTAGTTTGAATGGATGGTGATGAGTCCTTAGCAAAACCTATAAAAGCATTTACAGTAGCGCTCATCTAAGAAAATCATTTTAGTAAAGCTAGGAGCAAACAGAAACACAAACGTGAATCTCTAAAGTTGGATTTGGCTCTCATTTCAATGGGATGAGAAAGAATCTTTCCTGATTAATTATTAATAACCTAAAGCCCAATGTAAGCATATTAATGGGGGGTTTTATTACAAAATATTAGTAAATAATCAGAAACTGGCCTTATAGTATTTTACATAGAATGCAACAGATTGTGCAGTAATAGGTGTAAATTGGGAACTATTACATGAAGGACACAAGATATCTTAATGTTTTAATTAGCATATTGATCTTAAGGTGGCTAGCTTTGCTTCTGAGCATATGATCCTTGCCCCATCCATAGGCAATCTGGGCTGCGTGGACTGCTCCACTGATTACCTAAAAGGATATATAGCAATGCTGTCCTGGTCTGCTTTTCTGATCAAAGACACCTGCTCTCAGTCATCTGCAACACCTTAACTGAATTACTGACCATTGTTACTGTCTCTGTGCATTGGAGGGGAAAAAATCCCATTGGAGACAAAGTTTGTGACATTCAGTGAATGCTTCTTAATTCCCAGATTCTAATTTACATGCCCCCCATCCTTCAGTGTGCTTCCAACCTTTTCCTTCCCTTCTTTTCCCAGTATTACAGCTCCAGAAGAGCCCACGTGGTCTGTTTCCTTCAAGACCCTTTTCTCCCACACCAGTGGAAAGGAAAGAGGAGGGCTGGCTCTTTTAATAATTTATTCCAGCTTTCCCACATGGGGGAGGCGGGGAAATTGAAGGCTTCTGAAATTAGTGGGGCTGCACTGTTGCAAATGAAGGCATCATTTAGCTCAGGATCATGCTAATTCCTCCCTGTGGACAGCCTTTGGAAGAAAACAAAAAAGCGCACTCAAAGACAGATTGCTTCCTTTACATTAAAAACAAAAGTGTTTATTCTAGTAAAAAAGTTGGAAAGGAGCAATTAGAGACTTCAGGGAGTATGCTAAGTGAAAATGTGTTTTTGTTTATCCTGGATTACAGATAATTTACTAAATTGCCGTATTTTACTTTGTGGTCACCAGTGGCACAGTGACCCAGTTGTGCTAATGCTCCTCTGCCATGCTCTGGAAAATCCAATAACCCCTGTGGCTGCCCCAGGGAGCTGCTTGTTACTGCACACCCCAGCCTCAGAAATGTCCTGTGTGCCTCGTACAGGGGACTTCCATGGAAAGTCCCCTGCTGCTTGCAGCTGCTAGCTACAAGGACAGCAAGCATGGCATGTCTTTCTATGTAAAGGGAAAGTGATCCCAAAAGTAATTTCTGTGGTTTATTTTTAGTAATTCTGTATTTACAATGTGCCTAAAAAACCTTCATCCAAATCTGTTTGGCAAGCTAGTTAGCAGTTCTAGCCCAAAAACCTTTATGTATCTAATTACTACTGATCAGAAAAGATGAAGGAAAGAATAAGATTAACAAATTAAAATGAGCCAGTGCAAACTTTACTTTTAAAATAACACTCTTTCTTCATTATTTTATGGTTTGTCCTAAAGCTGTGCCTAGGCCCCTTGCACAGATATGTGTTTGCATAGTCCCCTTCTACCCTTCATACACCAAGCTCCGCGCTGAGACCTTGCATCTGAGACCTGCCCAGCCACTGAAGTGGGTGTCAGGTGACCCCTACAGCTTCCAGCAACCTCAAAGCCTCTTGTGTGAGGGTGGGTTTTCTGGAGTGTGGGACACCATGAGTGTACTGTAGCTTTGCCATTTGTGCGTGTGTACTTTTGGGCACATGTTGTGACTCTTGGGAACGCACCCTACGCAGGGTCAGCACTTGGACTTGATGAACCCTGTGATTCCCTTCCAACTCAGCATAGTCTGTGATTCTGTCATTTGTCTATCTAGCTCAAACCATCTGGTGCTCTGAAGTCACTGATATCTTTCCTTCAAGGAGATTTGATGAGGTTTCTTAACAAAAACGAAGGGAAACATTGAGAAACTGCTACCCTTGCCTGATTTCAGTCTGGTATGGCCTCTAGTGTAGTCCCAGCTGTTCTTATTGTTGTCCGTTGTATTTAAACAATTAAAAAACAGCAACAAGAGAAAAAAAAACCACCAAAAAACCCCAACAACAACAAACCAGTATCTATTCTAATCTCTACTATCATTTAAAGTTTCCTCTCATCCCTTAAAGACTTATACTTGGTTCTAAAACAGAAGACAGCAGCTTACAAAGATGAACCCTCAAACCCAAGTAGAACCCATTCTCCTTAGATACTTTTCCATTCTTTTTTCTTCCACACCTCTATCCCAATTTTAAGAATCATATATTTTGAAGGTCTGTGGACTTGTATGTACTGAACTAGTTAATTTTAGATAAAGCACGAGGTTGAATTCCATCATCATAGCCTGCCAGTCAGTCTCCTTTCCTTCCTGTAGTCTGAGATCTATAGCTCAGTTTTCTGCAGCATGGATGGAAAGGGAGGCAATAATTTATAAGAAAAGGTAATTGGTCTCTCTTGCAGATCACTGGTTTTATGCTTCTAGTAAGACATCTATCACCAACCAGTTGTAAGTTTCCATCTTCAGATAGTTTTAACGAAATGTGTATTTCCTCCTCTGCCAAAAATACTGCAGCGACCTTCTTTTGAGATGGCTGCAGCCTGGGCATCATTATTAAATTCCACACCTTAAAGGAAAACCTGTAGGTTTTTGACCAAGCAGAGGTTAGAAAGCACTGGTGTGACTAAAAGGGCCACTAAAAGCATCTGTTGCTATAAAAAGCAATAAAAGTCTGTAAACCATAAACAGAGAGCAGATGCACAGTCTTGGTTGGCTGGTCACTGCAAACCCTGCCAGCTCTGAGCTCTTTTCCAAGCCTGTCAGCAGCATCTCTGTCTTGTGTGGGCTGAGCTTTGGATTTCCCAGGCTCTCACAATCAAATCCTGCTGAGTCACTGGAACTAGAAACACATGAAGGGACACCGTGTGTCAACCCCATGAGACATGCTGAACACGGAGACTGGCCATACCATGTGTTATTCCTACAAGAGATGGGCATCCTGTGAACAGTTTCTTGATAAGCTTCTCTCAATAGTTTCATGAGTGTGTTGTACTTTGTCCTGTATTAGGCAGATCTATGCTGGATGCAAAAAGGTGTGGCCACACCATCTTCTATATCTGACTAACAGTCACTAAATCAACCATTTTAACTTAATTAAACCGCAAATGATCAATGTATTGACTGCCAGTGGTAGATGCATCAGTCCAAACTGAAGAGATGGAACCGATTCTTCCTTAGAGATTTGGCTCCCTGAAAAATCAGTGGTGGCAAAATAAACCCTGAAATGAAACTTGATCTGACTCCAGTTCTTCCCAGCTGGCTCATCTTTCACGAGATGCAAGGGCTACATCCCCAGTGGGGACAGTTCCTAGCAGCTGGCAGGGATTAGCCACCTCCACCCACACAATCACCTTTTCTCTCCCCCCAGCACAGAGTGGCTGCAGAAAAACAACAACTGGGAATGGTCTCAAGGCTCTGCTAACTCCCAAATCACACCTGCAAATTGTGATAGTAGAGTGTTCTGAAGGCTTGCCAGTAAGTGTTCTAATAAATGAATACACATGATTAAGTTTCGAGCACTAGGAACATACCTTGATACTGTAATAGATATAATCCAGTAGATACAGCCAAGCAGCCTAAACTCTGGACAAAAGGCTCTGTATTTTCAGCCTACACTAACTGTTATCTCATGTCTCAGACACCCTCAGTTTGGATTTCTGAGGCACAGTAGAAGCTGCCACATCAACACACCCTGTTGATTACAATGCCTGTAGTTAGGCAGACATTTGATCTGTGTTCGATATTCCTGGCTGGTAACTTACCCTCCACTTAGTCTTTCTCTGTTTCCAAAAGCAATGCTCGCAGTCCACAAAGAGTTTAAATTATACTCTTGATACTGAAATTACAGTGTTAATGCTGTAAATTACACTTCTAACTTGGACATTACCTTTACTTATTCATCAGGATCACACCCACGGGGCCTTCCCTTTCTGCAATTGGTCATTGAGTGAAAGCGCTCTCCTTCTGCCTGACCCATGCAATCTGCTGCAATGAGCACATGGTGTGATCGTGTATCACAGAGCCCATGTGGTGCTTAAGTTATTTCTGCTGTACTGAAACTGCCACAGCTCCTGGGCTCTCTGCACTGTGTGATGGGAATTATGTTGTGTTTGAAAAATTCTGCCCATTGTAAATTGTCCTGTACATCCAAATGGCACATAAGTAAGGCCTAATAACAGCAAGAGCAAAATCCACTCCAAACCAGTTCTTTAAATCATTTTTAAGCATAATGGAACTCACTGTTCAGTTTTGCTCTTGATCTTGAGGATACTTCTTACCAGGTGTTGTTTACTAGTCTGACCAACTGTGCACACAGCTCACGTGCCTGTTAGGAACTTGTGCTTGGTGTAATCTCTTGCTCATGTTCATTAATGAACTCCAGTGGTGCTCCTTGTCTCTTGCCCTCCATCCCTTGCCCTGCTGATGGTTACTCATGGCACAAGCCCACCAGAACTTGCAGGCCACTGTGTTAATTGAGAGCAGCCAACCAAACTGCAGTTACAGATATTGAAATGCATATATATATA
Organism: Chamaea fasciata; assembly: GCF_029207755.1. NCBI lineage: Eukaryota > Metazoa > Chordata > Aves > Passeriformes > Sylviidae > Chamaea > Chamaea fasciata. The sequence continues at coordinate 97,970,974 of NW_027094087.1, read as the reverse complement.
TATATATATATATATACATATATATATATATATACGCACTTCATATATAATATATATATGCACTGCATATATAATTTTATTTTCTGTTATACAATAGGTTAATTTTCTAATGCATCTATAAATGGAAATATGTTTTACTAATAATTTATTACCCACAACTCTCTAGCCAAAAATATACTTTAATGTTCATAAAAGATGCTTAAACGTAGCATTATTTAAATGAGCACCATTACCAAATGATAGGGGTTTTTAAAGGTTTGTTTTGTTTGGTTTTTTTTTTCTCTTTTATATGATTGAATTTTGTTTTGCATTCATTTAAAAATTGAACCTTTGAAGTTTCCATGGGTACAGTAATTTTATTTGATGGGGTTGCAGCAGGACTTCTCCGTTGCTCTATGACGGAAGGACAGTATCTATATCCTACCTTGGAAAATAATTACCCCATGTGACGTTCCTTTCCATCACCCAATTTCCAGATTACTCTCAAGTGTAGCTGTTTTTATGATTCTTGCCTTGTCCATGCAGCCTAGGAACTTTGTAACATTCTGGGTATTTCTTTATGAATGTCAGTGGCACTGCACAACAGTTGATAATCACTTGGCAGGTATCAGCTGTGTGGTGTTTTTTGCATAAACTTGATAAACCTTGGGAGAAAAAATAATTGTCCAGTTCAACTGTGAGTTGTGCACTACTGAGCCAGGCATGCTACCACATCCTTATAGTGGAAAATGACTGCAATAGCACAGGTTTTGTTCTGTTTTGGTTTTTTTTTTCTGCTCCTGCATTGTAATTCTGAGGGTGAAAAACCCTCATGAGCTGCACCCACCTCATCTCTTCCTGCCAGGGAAACCATTCATTGTGTTTCTTTCAGCAAGCATTCTGTTGCTGAGGAGGTAAGTGATGTGCCATGGGACAGAGCTGATTTTCTTAGGTAGGTTCTCCAAGCAAGTGCTCTAAGACTGAAGTACTGTCAAAATCACTGTCTCTGTCACCTCAGTGGATGGTCTTGGCACAAAGACTAAGGACTGAAAAGCTCTGAAAGCCCAAATTCCAGGGAAATATTGTGTATGAAGGGTTAATCACATAGACAGGGCATGTGTCTCGATTGGCACTGAGGGGTCCGTTCTTTTGTTTGACACTTTTCTGTCAGTTGCTGTTTTCATTTTCCCAGCTGTTCTGGGGAAGGCACTCTAGCTGTGCAGAGTACAAAAAGCCAGACAAGGACCAGCCTGAGTCAGGAGAGAGGCTGTCAGAGCTCTACCCCCTCACTCTGTCCCAGCTGGTGTGTTGTCTCCTCTCGTGGTATATGAGACAGTTGCTGTGCTAGGCTGCAGGTCCCCCTTCATTTACAGCAGGGTTACATTCATCCCACGAGCTTCAGTTTGGCACAGGAAATCCAGTTCTTTTCTCTCCTCTCCATGGCAGAACATACTAGTTGTGATTAGTGTATTCTTCTGCTTAGGGTTTTTTTATCCCCTAGGTTTTTTTGCAAATCACCCATGGTGAAAAAACAAGGCTGTGCATTTCCAAGAAAGTGAAGCTGACAAACAAAAATAGATAATCTGTCCTTCAGGTGAGCTTTCTCTGCAGTAAAATGTGTGAGTTATTGGAGCCTTGTGGAGAAGAACAGTACAAATTGCATGGTCAGGGACTTAATAATTCTTAGGTATGAATCATTGCTGTCAGAGTTTCTATGGGAACAGAGAAATAAGTGAATATTTAGGCTATTTTCACATTAATTCTATCAGAACATCCAGAGGTTGTGCAATGTCTAGAAGCACACAAAGAAACAAATAATTGTATTATTTGGGTTTCGCTAGTTACTGTTACTGGGTTTTTTTGAAAAGTATGTTTTATGCAACTTAGTCACAAAACATTTAAAATCAACAGAAGACAAACAGAACATTTGGCTGTAAGTTCAGAACAATGAACTCATGAGGTTTATTTTTATGTGCAAGTTCAGCCTGGATGCGTGCCATGGAACACAAAAATCCAGTAACCACTTAATGCCTTTTTTTTCTCCCTTGAAGTGATGAGGGCATCTGGATCCCATTTTAAATTGCAAACTAGGCTTTTCAGCTTTTTAAAACAATTTGCATATCTTGAACTAATTAGTGCTTTGGTTGATGTGTAGGCAGTAAAACAACATGACCCCAAGCATGAGAGGGGTGAATGAGAGCTGCATGAATGTTGGCATTTCCTAACTTTTGAGAGCTTGCATTGGCTACTCAAACATTTCAGTGTAAGCAGGGTATACACACAGCGGAAGTCATGAAGTAATACTAGAAGGAGACCCCTAGGAGAAGCTATGCTTGTTTCCCAGCATTGTAAATAAATGTTCACAGAGCCTAAATACACAGTGGTATGTTCTGTTACCCTGAGCAAAGCCAACAGTCTCAGCCAGATGCATTTGTCCCTCTTGAGTTGAGCTGTTCACTGCAATCCCTGAAGCACGTGTGAGCTCCTGACACCAGAGGTCTAATTTCTGTGATCTGCACTATTGCTGCTGATATTGGGCTGATGTCCCTCAGTTCCAGCTGGCTGGACCAGCTTTGGCCAATGCCCAGCCAATTTCCTCTCAGGTTGTGAAGTGATATTTTCCTCTCTCCAATCACACTCAAATCTCTTCAAGCAACCCTATGGTTATGTTCAAGAATAAATAAAATGGTAATTCAGTCTTGTGACTGAATTACCATTGAAGTGGGTACTGCAGGGAATCAGGAGCCCTCAGTCATATGAAATTACAGAAACCAGAAGAAACAGATAATTTCTACTCAAGACAAGTCTAGTTTGTATAAAAATGAGGAAACCTGAACCATACCCTTCCAAACCCAAGTTTCAGATCCATATTTCTTAAAGAGATGGATTAGATTAAGTTTTGCCCAGGTTACAGCACGTTGCAGCGCTGTGGTGAGAATGATGAGGAGGGATTTCCTTGCTACAATGCTACAGACCAGTGAGGCATTTCTGCAGAGCTGTGCAGGAGCTCAAGTTCTGATGATATATTTTTGTTTCGTGATACAGCTTGTTCTGCCAAAAGCATTTTGGCATTTCAATCATGCTACCCTTCAACCTTTTGCAGCCTGCAATTCTTCACAGACAGCTTTGTTACAATTAGGGCTTTTTTTTTTTTTTTTTTTTTTTTTTTCAGAAGATGGCAAAATGCATTCCCTGAATCCCAGAGACTGGGGAATGACTGTTGCTTGAAGAAAATGTTGCTGGATTTTTTTTTAAACTTGGCAGAAATCATCTTCATTCTTTGTTTACAGAAGTAGTTAAAATTATATACCCAAAAGGTTCTGAAGCATTTTTCCTTGATGGTTCTGAAGGATTTTTCCTTCCATACTTCCTTGGCACCTGGAAATGATGACCCTCTGCAACGACACTGTCAGAGGATGGGGCTGGGGAGCAGCTCTGCAGTGCTGCAGTGCAGCCCTGAGGTCATAGAGGGCAATCAGCTGAACACCACTGAGGTGTGCTCTGACAGCAAAGGCAGCCAGCAGCTTCTGAACTGTGTGACTAAGGGTAGGGCTCAAAGTCAAGGGAAGGGATTGTCCCCCTCTGTGTGGCACTCCTCACACCACATCCAAATACTGAGTCCAGTTTTGGGACCCAGCAAAGGAAAGACATGGACAAACTGGAAGGAGCTCAAGGGAAGGCTCCCAGGGTGGTGAGGGGTGAGTCTTTCCTCATTTGCCCCATGAGGAGAGACTGGGGAAGCTGGTCTGGGTCAGCTGGGAAAAGAGATGGCTTTGGGGTACTTGGCAGTCCCCAGCACCACCAAAGGGTCATGGAAGAGACAGAGTAGGACTTCTCACAATGATATAGGATGGGAGGGCAAGAAGCAATGGTCCCAAGTTGGAATGAGAGTGGTTCAGGCTGAGTGCAGAGAGAAACTTTCCCCATGATGAGGCCACTCAGGTCACCCTGAGTGACTGTGCTGCCTCTGTCCCTGGAGGGTTTCAAGGCCTTACTGGTCCAAGTCCTGAGCTGCCTGGTCTGATGCCAGCACTGGCCCTTTGGCAGGAGGGTAGACTGGGTCTCTTCCAGTGTTATTTAACCTATCATCTTCTGATCTTAACCAACTGAAAATGGGGTACTGCTCTGAACACACTGAACGAGTGGCAGTGCTGCCAAGCTGACAGCAGATGCACTGAGCCTGAGATCACTCAATGCAGATGTGATGGACAGCATCCAACCAACAAATGGCAAGCCACGTTATTCCTCCCTTTTTGCTTTGTAAATGTATTTGAGAAGCTCTTGAGGTCTGCACGAATCTTCCAGATAGAAACCTAACTACCCGAAGTTAATCTGTAAAAACCATATATGGCCTTAGGCAACGGTGCTCAGGTCAAGGCAATGTTACATTTTACTATATGCTATTTGATACACATTAGGTTTGTAAATTGAGAAATACTGTAGCAGCCCTTGCCAGGGCTGTGAAATCCAAGAAATATTAAGTTTAAAGTCAATTCAGATCCGAACACTGGAGCTGTATCCAGTCTTGCACACCATCCAGCTTTCCTTAGTATCTATCACTGTTACTATTTGTTATGACAGCTACGTTATTTGTGGGGTTACAGAACGTTATAAAATGAAGCAGAGCTGTTTAAACTATCAAAATTCCCTTATTGTGTGTACTTTCGTCTGAGGTTTCACTATTTTTTTGGATCATACAGCATGTACAGTTCTGTACTATAGACATGATAAATCTGTATATTAATCTTTGTGACCTGTGTTTGCCCTGGCTCATGCGATCTCACTATTTCCATGGGAAAAAAAAAAACCCAACAAAAAACCCACAAAAAACAAAAAAAAAAAAAAACCCCAAAACAAAAAAACCCCACAAAAACCCAAACCAAAAAACCCCCCAAAACAACCCCAAAAAACAACCCAAAAAAACCCCCACCAAAAAAACCCCAGGAGATTCATTGTAGAAAATCTAAGGCATTTACTGTGTTTATAAATCTCACTATGGGTCTGATCTTGTAACTCCTTTACTTGGTTAAATTTTCATTATTCATCTAAGAACCGCTGCTGAAGCATAACATTATATGTAAGGAAAGATTTGTAACATCAGACCCCAGTGACATGTTAACATTAGCAGCAATCATCCCTGTCTTCCATCAAGTGGAGGAAGTCATAGAAATGAAAAAAAAAGTTCTTGTGGAAATGATTAAATCGTCTGCATCTGCTGGGGCAAACCACAGCATCACAAAGGGATGCTGCAGGTGTGCTGGGAGCAGCCCTATGCCCCACTGAGAGGCAGAGGGATAGGGCAGGGCAGTTGCAGCAGCCTGGGCTCAGCCCAGCTGAAAGGAGACCAGGTGCCACAACACCTGGGGGAGATCTAGATGGGAAAAGGGGTCAGCATGAAAGCAGCAGCATTTTCAAGAACTTTTCTTCACATTAGCCCATGATGTCAGGGCATCTACTGGCTTATTAATCTTTACTCCATTATTATTATTATTTTTAATTTTATTTTTTTATTTTTTTATTCTCTTTAGTTTAATACTAAACAAACAAAGAGTAATCTAACAGGTCACCTTCAAGGCCTGGGCACTCTGCATGCCCTCCTAGGGCAGACCTTTAACCTCTCTCCTCTCACCAGTAGCATCATGCAGAAGGAGTCGGTGAAGGCTTTCATTGCCTCCCCATTAGGCTGTAATGGCTAATTAGGAAGGTCCTGTGTGTCTGAGCAACTCTGCAGTCTGTGCCCAGCCCCAGGAGGGGATGGGGTGGCAGCAGCTTCAGGACATCCAGCCAGGCCTGCAGGAGGGGAGAGAGCACTGGCAAGAGTGGTCAGTGCTGGGGGGTGGAAGAGGGAACCTGGCACCATCTGCAAATCTCAACCCCCTGTTCCCAAAAAATCTGAGAACAGCTCCTTGTCCTCACTCGCTCTCATGGGAAACAAAAGAAGTCTCAAGTCTGGCTTAACATATTTTCCTAGCCAAAACCATAGGAAAAAGCCCAGGTTTATTAGGAACAATTATCTGCACCTTAGCTCTTGTTTATCTGTGACAGGATGCAGTAAATCAGATTAATCTCAGAAAAGAGGAGGAGAGATCATGTTCTCTGCTGTTGTTTGTTTAGTTTAGATGAGTTGCTAGATGCCTTCAAGTTTCAGTTTTTAAATCTGTTGCCAAAGGGGTGGGGAGATGTATACGAGAGCCTGCATGACTGATGTGAACACTCTTGGCTATTTCATCTTTTCTCAATTTTTGTTATCTCATTAGGAGCACCTTATGCATCCTGCCAACACTTCCGTTTTTGAAAAAATTACATTTTTGGCATGTAAGAATGGTCAAGAAATCAAAGAAGACACAGAACTCCTCTGATTAATGTACTTGTATAATATATAATTTTGTGAACTGTGCTGGAGATTAAAATTTCATAAGGCAGACATCTTTTTTTACCTCCAGTGCCATAAGGAGAAATTCTTGTGAATTTTCTTGACTACCCTGAACAAAATTAATTACTTTTTTTAAGCTGCTCTCTGGGAGACCTAATTATCTTTTTATCTGTGCTGCTGACATATTCCTAATCTGATGTTGATCCAAATGATTTCAGAATCTGTACTTCTTTTTCCTCAAAAACCTATTGCCTTTCTAAGAGAGATCTGAAGAAGCAATAACTCAGAATCCCTTATTTCTAACTCTCTGACCTGTTCTCAAATTTAAGAGCAGACTGCAGCCAAGAAGCAGCAACTCTGTGCTATTAAGGGTTGTGGTGCCATAGGAGTGAGTCAGGGTATGGGGTGCATGCATCTCTATGCCAAAACTAGGAATGGAATGGAATGGAATGGAATGGAATGAAATGGAATGGCCCTGCCTGCTGTGGGGGATAGAGGAGAGATGGTATGACAGAGGTTTAGGAGAATTGCTTTATGACTTAATTTATTGTGGCATGGATTGCCAATCCTCTTGCAGCTTAACAGCCTTCTGGATCTGGCATGGGCTTGTGCAGCTGCTCAAGAAACTTTCAGGGCACTTACAGCACAGATTTACAACAGAGCTTGGAGTTAGGCTGTGCTCGCATTTTCAGGGATGCTGGAACTTGCCATTATTATAGAAGAAAGCAATAGAAAGGGGAAAAATAAAAAGAACGTAAGAAGAAACAAAGGGGTTCAGCAAAGGGGTGAGAGCACTACATTAGATAAAGACTGCCATCCACTTTAATTCTTGGGGAGGGACGGAGCAGCAGAGGTGATGTGAGGACTGTCAGTCATCAGCAAATAGGAAACACATGCAGTACTTACTACTTTATGCAGCAGAGGAGCCACTGCAGGAGAGTTGTCATGGTTTGAGGCCTTTCTTAGATCTGTGCATGTTTGATAAATGCTACAGCATCAAGTGGTGAAGTGCCTTGCTTCTTTGTCCAAACCTCAGTGTCCCCATCAGGGGCTGCAGTAACTTACATATAAATAGATATCTGGAGTAGAAGTTCATGTTCTGAACCTGAAGCAGGAATCTGCTTTACATGTATCAGGGACATTATGCAGACTGGACTGATGCATGTTAAGTTGGGTCAAGGGGGGGATTTGCTTGGAATCCCCTTACTGCTCTTCACCATGGGAGCTTTGAGGGCACAGCCTTTGTTCTGTGGAGTGACAGCCCATGTGAGTGAGGAGGTCAAAATCTGAAGCACTGAATTAAGCTGTTGCTTAAAATGAAGTTCATTACCATCTGTTTGCAAATACATTTTTTTTTCTCGCAAAGAAACTTAAAATCAATTAAAAATAATTTCCTGATAATGGCATTTATTTAATGGTTATTATTTATTTATTTATTTAAGCAGCTCTTAAATCAAAGCAATTCAGAATGCATCAGATTTTGAGGTAACTTACACATCTATCATAACTTCATGCACGATATGATCTCCAAATCTCCAGAATGACATCTCACAATGATATTTTCTTTCATTTTGTCATGTGATGCAGGGCTGTGCCAGCCATGTCATTCAGCACAGCAATTAAGAGCCCTGCAAATCTTGATTCACTGGCTTTCAGATGTTAGTTACTGACTTCTACTTCTGACAGACAGTGAGGACAGTGAGGTGCCACAAGCATAGTGATGGCTCACACCTCCAGTAGAGAGGGGGGGGTCTGGTGCCAGCAGACGCATCGTGAGTGACCTGGGTTTGTGCGCTCCTCCTTAACCCTGCAACTGAGTGGGTGATACTCGAGAAAAAGAACAAGACTGGTGCTATAATCTTGCATTTAATTAGTGTGAAAGTATAGCTCATTTGTGATGCTCAGAAATACTGAATTCCATGCCTTACCAGGAGAGATGCTTTCAATCTGATGGAAAAAAAAAAAAAAAAAAGACAAAAAAAGGACAGATTTATCATTTCCTTGCACCAGCATGCAAAGAAATTGTTTTGAAAAAGAAAATCTAATTAAAAACTGTTAACACAGTCTTCACAGCTGAATCACGTTCCTCATGCTTGTCCTGTTGTGTCAAACAATAAACATCTGACTCACTACAGAAGCTGCTGCTCTTGGGTCCAGGCACCTGAGCTCTGGGCCTTGTGCTATTCATTATCACAATTGCTGAGACCCTTTTCACATCAGGCTCTGAGCCTTGATTTCTCTGCAGAACATTTTGGGTTTTTTTTCTCTCCAGTTTCCTAAAATATTCTCTCTGTCTTCTTGCTCATGAGATTCTTGGAACTGTGGAGATAGTGAAGAATTTGTAGGTGTAGTTTGTCATAACTTGAATTGCAGGTGTTTAGAAGCAAAGCTGGGGAAAGCACAGAATTTGCCAGCAGTGCTCTTCAGAATAAGCCAATGTTTGCCTGAGGAAGGAAAATGGAAATAAAGAGGAAAGGATTTTATTTTGAAGAATAGCAGAATGGCCAGTACTCAATACTAGTGCTACTACAAAGACTACATAAAATATTGTAACCAGATGTGTATCTGTATTTCTATTTAATGGATAAAATGTGACCACCCTCTCATAAGAAGGTGTTTCAAACTCAGCTGCTTACACGGGAGCTTATTTATTTTGCCAGTATGGGATTAACATACTTGTTGACTGCTAGCTCTTTTGGGATGTTGATTTGTTTTGTTTGTGATCTTTTTCAATATCAATTTAAGATAGCGTAGTCATCAAAAACAACAGTCTAGTTGTTTGACAGATAATCAGTTGGGTTGAATTCTTACCTAAGAGCCAAATAACTCAGAAATAGTCATTCCACTTAGATTCTGGGTCAGGTACTATAGTTGTGTTGTTGATATTGAAATATATCCCTTGTGTGTCATATGAGCTGTCACAATTTTATGTGGGGACAGAGCATAATTTTGTGCTATTTCTGTTCAACAATCTATAGTGCAGCACCTGTCAAAATTTTAATTGCTGCCTTTTTAAAATTTGACACAATAAAGCATTCCTTTATAGATGATTATTGCACTATAAAGCCCTTAATAGAAGATAACCAGTGTCTTTGTTTCTGTGGCTTTCTCATTTTCTAAGGAATAAAGCCTGGAATTGTTTAATTCCTTCATAAAAGTTATTTTCCTACTAATCCTGATTCCACAGGAGTATCATATTTAGATGTAAACAAAAGAGAGGCAATCCAAAATGGATTAGCAAACATAAATATTCCCAGAGACCATGAAATCCCAGTCTGTCAGGGAGGGTGAACAAAGGCTCATGGTAATGCACAAATACTCATCTCCACACTAGAGACCTGATGTGCTGGGGAGCTAATGGGATTGGCGCAAAAGGGCAGTGTGGAAGGAATTGGCCTGGTTCCTGCAGCCATAGTATGTGTTTGATGTGCAGTGACATTATACTTGTGGAAATAAATTATTTATGTTGGTCTGAGGGGGTCAGCAGAGAAATCCCATGGCTAGACATGAATTGTTGTCCAACGCTTCAAGTACTTTTTCTATTTGTCTGGGGTTTTTTTCAATTCCTGGTCTGTTTCAGCTGTGAAAGTGGTACTAGATCACAATACTCAGCTAGCCCTGGATCTGGCTGACAAATGACACATTTGCACAAGGGGAGAGAATTGCTTATTCTGCATCTACAGTGGTTTTTCATGTTTAATGGCAGGACAGGGCTGTCTGTTTTCCATGAATAACAGCATGGTTATGATTAAATTTTTGTTTAGGTGCTGCCACAGCCTGAGCTGGTCCTTTAAAGGGTTTGGGTTAAACTTTCCCCATGTAGTCTCTTTAGCCTCAACAGTCTGGTCTAGGGAATAAGAGTTTAGGAATCAATATCCATATCGATATAGTAACTGGTGTAAACGTGTTTGGATTTGAGTCATGGTATGTTTGTGGTTGTATGTCTGAAAAAATATTTTGTTTCCCAAGTTATTTTTTTCAATATGTGCTTAGCATTTTCCTAAACCAGATGCAAAAAGCCAATGTTCCTAATGACTGTCAAAGGACAGACATATCCTAATATCTATAGAGGATTATAGATTATCTATTAGCATTATCTATAGAGCATTATACATGACTGCTGACATAAAAATCTAGCTCTGGGCAAAACATGACAGAAAAATCTCTCTTTTAGCTGGCAGGAGCCCAGCCTAGAATTGTTCTTATTTGTATGTCTGAAGAGCTAAATCTGTGGTTACTAGGAGTGCTTTCTGCTCAGCTCTTTCCTCCAGTACATGTATATTCCTCAAATGTCATTGAATCTCCACAGGAGTCTTTCTCAAAGGCTGTTTGTTCTTCCAAGTCCACCCCAGGAACAGATCAACCTGTAGCTACGTAGATTGTGTGTTAGACTTTGATTTAATTCAGTTCCAATATTTGTCATTCACTCTACTTCAACTAATTTTTTCCCTATTTTTTATGCACAAAAGAGTTTTATGTTGTTGGATAGCATTTCGTTTTGAGCAGGATGTTAGAGTAAGAGGACAAAAGAGCCCTCTTCAACCAGTCCTGGCCTTCAACAAGCCAGGAATATAGTGGATAGTAGAGACAATATTTCTGGGCTTTTCAGCCTGCTGGGATGTGCTCAAAAAGAATCAAGTTTTGTATTTCTGTCCTTGAAAATTTAGGTAATATGTACCCAATGAAATTAGGCTATGGGCTTCACTAATTCTAGTTACTTTGCAGTCAGAGGTAGAAGATATTTACAATATTGATAAAGTTGACCTTTCTGTTTAAGCCAATTCCTCCAGAGAAGTGAATGTTTTCTCATCTTGAAGAAAATTCCTTAAATTTAAAGGCATTGACTGTTTAATAATTGGTTACTTGTCTCACTTGCAAATACTGCTAATGGCTATATTTGTCTAAACTGACTCTCTGAGAAATAAAAAGTAGTTAAAATCTCTTATAGTTTTTTTTCTGAAGACAAAGAAGAACTTATAAATTGCCTTGTAAGATTTTTTCCACCCATACTGAACTGCTAAACTTGATGTTTGACAGATATTTTAATAAAAGAGGGCAGCTAGTTTCTGTCTGTTGTTAACTGGAATTTCTATACAGTGGATGAAATTTTGCTCTCCTTTATGAAGACATATATTTGGAAAGTATAAGTCACTTGAGTGCCTCCTGTAAAAATGGAGTCAGAGCAGAATGGATGATTTTCACAGGACAATTTGGCCCATAACAGAGATGATAAAATTGGGAACAACAATAACTTTGGATAGCTTTATCTAATTTAAGAGAATTGGAGAGAAGGGAAGACAGAAACTGCTGCCCGTTTGTGCAAGAAGCAGGCCTGATTTCTTTGTATTGAGTCCGGTCAGTTCTGCTGGAAATCAATGCATAATCGACATCACATAATAATACAAATATCTGTAGTATTGCATATTGGGGGGCTTCTCTTTTGAATTTAACATATAGGCCAGATATAATGGTTAGCCAGATTTCTCTTTCTGCTTTTAGTTTGCTCACATTAGGAATGAAAGTTGTAAGGCAGCCACCCTACTTTCATTACTGATCCATCACTCTTTATTTTCAAGTTCTTTCTTAAAAATCACTTTTGAAAAATTGTCACTATTCCATGGTCAATTTAACCAGAGTAGTAGGTAGTTGCCTCACTGCTGAGAGCCAGTGGATAGGCTGTGAATGCTGAAGAATAGAGAAAAAAACATATTTTCTATGGAAAAGCCTTTCCTAAAGACTGTTGAAATTAAAGGTTTCAGTAATTTCCCACCCCTTTATGTTGTGGTGTGCTGCAACAAGGCCCTGAGAGTGACCTGTTCTTTTGGGCCCTGGAGCACACTGCAGTAGATAGCTGACGATACAGGCAAAGGGACGGGCCCTCATATGGTCTCCAAAAACTGCTTTATTGTAGAACAGGAACAGAATGCAGTCTGGAAGGGGCCCAGGGATGAGAACAGGATTGAGCTGAGGGTTAAATACGGGGCAAAAAGGGCGGATCTGAGGGTCAAGGGCCAATAGGACAAAGTGGTGCAGGGGTGTGGCTAAGAGTTGGGAAAACCAATAGGGTAACAGGGGTGGAGCAGTGCAGTAAAACTGGGCCAATGGGGATTAAGGGAGGGAAGAACATTCTGGAGAAGGTACATATATGGCAAACAGGGGCTGAACTGGGGTGGCATCAACTTAATGAACCAATGGAATAACAAATCCTACAAGATATTAACATAGAATTGCAAAAGTCCATGAGATGGAGGCTTTTTCTCGCCCCATGACAGAGGGACATTTCTGTCCTCTTACTTCAGCCCTTCGAAGTTCTTTGGTGGCACGCCCCTGGGCCTCCACACCTTTATGTCCTGTTCTGGTAATGTGGGCACTGGTCTCCAGGGACAGTAAGTAAGCCATAGCCCTCAGAAAGGATGGAATCAATTATGTTCATAGCTCAGGCTAAAGGTTTCCTGTTCTCTCCACGTCTGCAGCAGGCATTGCAGCTTGCTGCCAGCTGCCTCTGGGCCTTGGCACATCAATGCATGTGGTTTTTCCACCCCTGCTCTTGGCTACTTGTATGTGTGGGCATTGGGACTATGCAGATCACATCTGCCTTGCACCCAGCTGCTTTGGAGCACAGGTAGAGCAGACACTGAGCTGTTTGTGTCTATCCTCATACTCAACTTCTGTAATTTATTCCATTTACACCATTATGCTGATATTTATTATCCTCTGAAAAAAACAGGATTTAGTTGTCTCCTCTACTTTCCCCCACTTCTTCTCTTTTCCTCCCTCCCTCTCTCCCTCTTTCCAAACAAGTAATTTCTTAAGACAGATTCAGATAGACTGGGAGCCTTAGAATAGCTTATACAAGTCTAAGTGAGTGACTTCACTCCTTCACTTTCCCAAGGGAACAAACTGATAAAGGAATATGTTTCAGTGTTTTATTGCACTGGTCATTCGCATTAACGATGTGTTTTTCCTCTGCGTAAGCCTAATGGTTCCCATGGTGCTTTTTCCTGGTGTTCTTGGCAGAAATTTCCTCCCTCTGCTGCTGTCCAAGTTGTGATCATACAGAGTTGTTGTGTTCTTCTCTAGGAAAGAGCTATATCTGCATTGTGCATGTGTAGTCTACTAAGACACAGTGGAAATTTACAGGAAGAAAGAGACAACATAGGTTTAAGACTTATTAGAACTAAAGTTTCCAAGATGTAATGCAACAATACACAAGTATGTTGAGGCAGGACTAATTTTGTGACTGGAACAGAGTAAAAAGAAAACATGCAGTGTGTATATTGTTCTGGTTCCAGCAGATAGTTCACAGACACAAATGCTGGGACCAAAAATAGTCAAGTCAATCTCAGTGTTACTTTATTTAGCCACTTACTGTGTTACCTTTTCTTACTGTGCCTTTGAACTGAAAGGCAGCAATTTCGCTTCCAGTTGGGCTGTATTTAGCTATGTGCTTCAAGTTTCTTGGGATAAAACCATCACCTTCAGTAGTGCACTGCTTGCTGTAGCAATGGCTGCTGCAGCTCTTGCTGCATGGCTCCGTTTGCGCAGGTGCAGTTTCTTTAGTGCTCATGGTGTACTTTGTCCACCTGCCTTTAGCCACTAAACCCATATGCATATAGCAGTCAATTTTCTCAGCATCATTCTAGCCTCACTAGATTCCCACTGAAAATTTGTCATATGACAGAAAAGAAGAAAAAAATTGAGTATTTCTAGTAGGGAACATAGAAGCTTATTAAAAAAAAATCATGCTAATGGACGTCAGTTATTCTGAGAGCTTTGCATACTTTTCGCTTGTACACATGGGTTTAGAAAATAATTAAAGTCGTCATCATAAAGCATCTTTCTACAACATGGTTTCACCCAATGGTATGGGTAGCATTGCATAACATTTAGTCACACATCTAGCCAGAAAGGCATTGACTGTTGTTTTTGTCTTAAAAAAATTACATACTGTGAATTGTTTAAGTGTTTGGGAAATTTTTTAAATTCTGTCCAGGTTTATAAAATCTAGTTATTTGTGTTTAACTGCACTGTTTTCCATTATAAGTAATACCACTTAAAAAGATGAAGCAATAATAATTGAGAAAGTAATTCTAACAGGAGTTTCTAGCCTTAGGAGGCTTTCTTAGTGATTAGTGTTTGCTATGTAATTAAGCATTTGGCACATACGAGGTTTCATTTGAAAAACACTTTGTACCTTCTCTAATTATTTTAAGAAGAAAACTTGCAGTTTTGAGATCCATCTTGCTCTATCAAGCAAGGTAAAGCCAAAGCTATGCTCTTGTCTGTTATCTTGTTTCATATTTGAGGTGATTTTTTTTTTGGCCATTTTGAATACAGATGCATGTTTAGGCTGAGGAACGGGAAATCCATATGGGTCTTCAGCAATCCTATAAATACTGATATATTCTGAATGGCATGTCTGTTCTCATGTCTGGGAGACAAAGATAGAGAAAGATCATTTTATTGCTTGAGCATTTTATTTTTCTGGTTTCTATTTTCCTGACTGAAATCAATATTTCAGGGCTAATGGATGAAGATGTCTGCTGTTGCTGCCTAAAATGCTGACCTTGGCAATCAATATATTCAGTTTGGAGCATTTGTGATGTCAATTACTATGATAATACTTCAGAATTTACTGCCTGCAAAATGTCTGGGTTATTGGGTTAGAGTTCCCCTGCTACCTTATCTTTCCCACTTTCTTTTTATGCTCTGCAAATGTTGGGGACTCCAAAGCCTTGAGCACAGCTCTGCTAAACAATTATTTTGTTAGAACTGGATGAATAATGGTGTGTGTTTTTGTTGATCACTTTGGAAATACGGAGGAACAAGCAAGCTGTTCTGAATAATATGTTTCACTTCAACTGCAAGTGCTTTGTTCTGATGTTTTAAAATCTTTTCAGGCAGTTATTGAAGATTTCTAATAGCAGTAAGGTAAAGATTGCCACATAGTGAAGAAGCAGGACACCTTTTAATAGAAAACACTGAAACATTTGACTTAATTTTTTCATTGTGGTCCGCAACTGAAGTGAAAAATATGATTGTATCCAAATGAGTTTAGTGTCAGCAATTGAATTGCTTTAATCTGAAAATTATTTTAAAAATATAGTTCAAAGTTTTAACTTTAGCCATTTCCAAGTATTTTTAAAATGGCAACTTTCTCCTTTCTCCTCTTTGTTTCCTTCAACATAAACTACCTATTCTGTGGCGTTTCCCTGCTCTCACTGCAACAGAATGCGGTCAGTCACCATCATCCCTGCCAGCACTGGTGCTTTCTCTCTGTTGCACTCCAGTTGGTTGCTGAGCTTCTCCACCAAGTTACCCTGATGCAGAGAAGACCTGGACATCAGATTGATCCTGGTAACCATGAAGTCTTCCTACAGATCTCAGTGATTGTTGACCTTAGTCCAGAGCTACAGTAAAGTCTGTCAGTATCTGTAGAGCATAACAGTGGATAGACCACTATAAATGATGGCCTTCCATTCATAGGGCAGTCTTATATAGAGAAATCTAATCTTATTAGAGAAAATTAGGTCAGTCTTGGAGTTTTAAAACCTGTTTGTGGGTCTCTGGTCCACAAGCTGTCAATTAACTGAAACCTGTCACAAAGGTTTGCAAAGCCTGGCCATAAATTAGTAAAGAATGACAGCTTTTGTACATGACTGCATTGCCTTCAGATCTGTTCAAATCTGCATTTTTTTGCAAATCGAAAGGATTAACAGAATAAATGCTTTGTCTTGGAGACTACTGGAGACAATCGTGAGTATTGGCAGTATTTATTTTATATTTTTTTCTTCAAAAAAGTATTTTCACTAAAAATGGGACTTCAGAAAGTATTATTTATATGTACTTTTATCAGTTGAAAAGTTTATTCCTCAGTCCTGTAATCACCAATATCATTGCATCCATATGGCACTGTTTGAAGGGTTTTCAAATGCTTCTTTTAAGACTGAATAAGCAAGGTCTGGCCTGAAGCCCTTCAAGGTAATTGAGAGCTTTTCCATTGACTTCAATGGGCTTTGGCTTAGGATATTAGTGAATTTAGTCTCTTAAAACCACTTGGACTATTGTTATCTTCATATACTAGTAGAAAACTGAGACAAAAAGTGAAATGACATGCTGTCAACCATATAAGCTGGCAAAGACAGTATAGGAACTCGGTGCTTTTGCTACCAGTCCAGTTATTCAGCCATCACTGCTCTCCAAAAAAAACCACCAAAAAACAACCTACAAACCACCCACAAACCAAAACCCCAGAAAAAGGGAAGAAAAGCTGAGAGAATTTTTATCCTGATGAAATATCCCTATGAATGGCTTGAGACTAAAGAGAGAATCTTTCAATACAAATAGGCTTGTTCTAATGATATCTCAGGTATGCCCTGAGCTCCCTGAGATTTATGGCCTTGCTGCAAATATCACTCACATGGGATGACCCTCCCTCCCATGGCCTCTGCTGAAGTTTCTTGGTGCTGACGTGGATCATGTTGGCAGCTCTGAGTCACACTCAGCAGCTGCACTTGTGTGCTCTGAAGGTGCCCAGACAGAACAGAGTAACAGCCAGACTCCAGGAAAATATTTGTTAGATGATGCATTCAGGGAAAACAAATGTTGACGCAAGAGCAGCCCACATTCCTGCTTCTATCTGCTATGGCTTACCTTTGCCTGGGACTGGTGCAGGTGCTCCCATTTTGCACACTCCTGTAACGTTGCCTTTTTGGCTTCACAATCTGTTACCATCACAAGAAATCTTTCAGTGCAAAGGAGGACCAGTGTGCAGGCAGCCTCTCAGGCGGGAGAGGAGCTAGCAGCTCTTTCGGGAGCTAGCAGCCAGCCCCCCTTGCAGCGCTGCTGCCTTCCTCTTGTGGAATGAAGGACAGACTCTTCTCCGAGCTACCCTCCACCAGGAGATCTCTTCAGAGCTCCAACTGTTTCTTGTGCTGTACTTGTGATCATTCTAACAGCCTTTGTTGTAATTTGTCTGATAATCCACAATCTGTACTTAATTTCTTTCATTTTTTGTCTTTTTTTCTACCTATGGCTTTATTTTTTAGTTTCCATCTCTTGGCCTGTTGCTCACTAGTGCCGTGTCTGGGTAGATCTGTTAGCTTTGAGTCTCCAGCAATACTGCAATGAGGATACTATTCCCTTTTGAAACAGATGTTTATGGACTTTTTGTTTTGTTTTATGTGACTGAAGAGTACAATGTCTCCCACTCCATGTTCTTTCTTAGGCTGTCAGGCCTAGGCTGAGCAAATAACACTAGGAGAGATCTTCTGGATCTCCTCCAAGCCCAAGTGGTCACATACACAATGAATCCTTTGCAATCTGGAAAGAAGAAAAAGGTGGTTTCTTATAGTGACATTTCTGCAGGTTGCTCCAGGACTCATTCTTGGCTGTTCTCTGAGCTAGAGAAAGATTCCTAGCTGATTCCTAGCTTTTTCCGTGCTGATAGAGACATCCCTGCCAGTGCTGGCTGTATGAAATAGTCAGGTATGTCAAAGGATAAGAGAAAGCATATACAGCCAAAGGCTACAAAACCCTGGAGCTTATTCACCTTCTTTCCTTGACCTTCATAACTTATTTGATTTGAGGCCACCTCATCACTACATTGAATGTGATTTACATGGTTCATTAATTAATAAGCCAAAATTATATTAAGAAACCATGAGTGCACTGTTAACTAATAGGTCTGTCAAGTTCTCACTGAAGTCTTCAGGGATAATGCCCAAGGGGCAGAACTTAGATTAAATCCATTCATATCAACCACCATTACCTAAAAAGTAGGATTTAACTGATGAGTGGTAATTGGTTATGAGCCATTGTGACCAGGTCCCAAATTTGGCAAAGAAAAAGAAGGTCTGAATTCTGCTGACCTGGAAGGCCTTGATGAATACTGCCAAAGACTTCAGCTTCACCTGATATTATGTGTGTATCTGAGCTGCAACACTGTGAAAGCTCTGAAAGGCAAGAGATTTTACATAAATATTGTAGGAAGAGAAGTTTAATGTGTGGGAATATAACAGATGCCGGCATCTGAATAAAAAACCATCTAGATAGCAACAACCAGATATAAAACTATCTCAAGGTCTGAAGGGTAACTGGCTAGCCAAGGATATCCGTGTTTTCACTAGAAGTCTCTTACTTCCTAATCACTGTTGCAGATTCAATCAAAATCACAGGCAAACCCTGAATGACAGTCCCATTTCTGCAAACTGAGAGTAGTAATTGGAAACTGTTCTCCTGGAAAAGCATTTAAGTCCTAGTGAATCAAATAAATATTTTTACCTTTTTGAAGCATTTTGTGTAGACTAGAGAATGAATGTCCTCTCTCTCTCTCTGAATGCCTGTCATTTAAAAGGGTGATGACTACAGACTGTGCTTTTAGAGTATGTTTGTTTAGATCACTGCAGTATAAGATCTAGAGCAGGTCCACCGAGTGGACAGTCACTTTAATCTGTTGAACGTTATGTGCTAAAGATATCTCTTGAAATATTGATGGACACATCCTTTTCACTGTCTCCACATTTATGCATTTTTGAATAGTCAGAAAAAAAAAGAAGTTTGCTCATCAGTGTTTTTTTTTTTTTAAGTATTTGAAGCCATTGTCATAAAGCTAAGCAGCCACAATGTTGATTGTAATGTTTTATAAAGGTGATATTTTATGTCTAGTTGCTTGAAGTATTAGGAAATATGGGTGCCAAACCTGTGTTTTAGTCAAAAGACATTCTCTTGCTACAGCTGTCTTCACAGATAGGAAATAGGACACACCTGTGAATTTTCCCAGTTTACATTGTCCCAAATGTAACTTTTTCCTGATACTATCCAATTAGACAACAACAAAAAGCAATCCCATTTTTTATTAAGTTACTAACATGAACAAAGGCATTCCATTTCTCAATTATTTGAAAGATATTCATGATTTCAAGATTTACAATGGCTTACCCACTGCTTCCTTAAATATTAGAGCTGAGTTCCAGATCTTGGTCAGGTCTTGAAAGTATTTATTATACTTAAAGGCATGTTGTTATTAAGATGAATCTGGTAATTATATGTTTTAATTCCCAAACACAGTAAGAAGTCTGTGTACCAGTACAACGTGACTGAGCCTTCTTTCTTGCAGACTGCTCTGTGATCTGTGGTATTTCACACAATCACAAACTCATAAAATGGTGTGAATTGGAGGGGACCTTGGAGATCACCTAATTCCAATCCCCCCCCCCCCTCCCCCCCCCGCCATTGGCAGGACACCTTTAACCGAACCATTTTGCTCAAAGCTCCATCTAACGTGGCCTTGAACACTTCTAGAGATGGGGCACCCACAATTTCTCTGAGCAATCTGTTCCTGTGTCTCTCCATCCTCATAATAAAAAAATTCTACCTAATATCTAATCTAAGTCTACCCTCTTTCAGTTTATCACTGTTACCCCTTGTCCTGTCACTACAGGCTTTAGTAAAAAGTCTCTCTGTCTTGTTTATAAAAATCCCTTTAGGAATTTGAAGGCTGCTATGAGGTATCCCCAGAGCATTCTCTTCTTCAGGCTGAACAACCCCAAATCTCTCAGGCTGATCTCATAGGAGTGGTGTTCCAGCCCTCTGGGCATCTTTGTGGCCCTCCTCTGGACTCAGTCCAGCAGGTGCAGGTCCTTCCTATGTCAGGGACCCCAGAACTGAAGCAACACTCCAGGCAGGGTGTCATAAGAGCAGAGTAGATGTGCAGAGCCACCTCCCCCAACCTGCTGGCCACTTTGCTTTTGATGCAGCCCAGGATGTTTTTGGCTTCCTGGGCTGCAACCACACATTGCGGCCTGATGTTGAGCTTTTCATCAACTGACAACACCATGTCCTTCTTTCTTCTCAGGGCTGCTCTCAGTCCACTTCAGTAGTAAAAATACTGCAGAAGAGATAGAAAGCAATATGAATAATTTCCAGCAGTTGTACTATGAGCTGAGTGGACTTAAATATTTTTGAGTCAGTAAGATTAGCTAAGTTGAAATATTTATCTCCTCTTACTTTGATTTATCACCCCTCATGTTGCAGAGTGAATTTCATTTGCTCTGTAAGCATCATTTTGATCAGTTGGTCAAATACATCTTAACACTGCCACAGTAATTGCTCAAAAGGCATTATATTGCTTGTTTGTTTTTTGAAAGTGCCTACAGATGCCATTTAACACTCCACAAAATATATGTAATAAACACAAAATAAATATCAATCCTTCTCTCAATGACCAGTGATCTCAACGTGGTGAGAGATGAAAGGCAGTGAGAGGCACAGAAAAGGAAAAGAGGCAGATGAAGCAATGTGAGTAGGTAGCCACTGAAACTGCATTGGTTCAGGTTTATCAGAGGGAAGAAGAAGAAGTGAAGAGGGCTGGTACAGACCCCCATTAACTCTGCCTAGAGCTACTTGTAAGCCAGTGCCATGAGACAGGAGACACTGCAGCATCATTTTTCTGCCTGTCAGCAACTCAACCATGCCTGACTCTGAACCAGAGCTTCACAGATTTTTCAATAAGAGATATTGCATCAATTGTTTCTGACCAAAGTCTAGATTAGTACAGACATGAGTGAGATTGTGTAGAACAAGAGTGGATTTTTCTGTAGCTAATGCTACTTTTCCATTAGTAGAAGGAAAGGAGAACTATGAATGGGAATGAGGTTATCTGTATTGTTAATGTCTCATGAAGCAGTCCTCCTGAAGCAAGAGTCTGACTTCCACATTGAGTTGATGAAGGCATATGGGTTCCTCTTTGCAGGAACCCAGCCTGCTGTAGGTTATGAGTTCTTTGTTCCAAAAGGAATGAAGAAATCTCATGGCTTTGCCACCCTTCTCTAGCTCTTGATTCGCAAAACTGATATTGTTACGGTTAACTTCTGAGATGAAAAGAATTAAAATGAAGGCACATGTGGTGTGTTCAGAGATTTCCAAATTACTTCTAAATGTGGTGGTTCCTGAGCAAAGACTCCCAGAACTCAGGAGCTTTCTCCATTCAGTACCCATGCCTTACCCTTTAAAGAATATGTCTTTAATATTGGTCATATTCTCCAGCTGAGTACTAGAGAACAGAAAGGTTTGGTGACTTGGGTTTGTGGGCTCTGCAACTTATGTGAGAAATTTCTGTTAGCTCAAAAGAGCTCTGTGGCTGACAGCTACAATTTTGACACTTAACTCTTGAAAATACTTTTAAAAATTACTCATACCTCTCTTTCAGAGTGAATACAGGCTATTCCATGGATATGTGAATGGTATATTTAGGTGTGTGGTGAATGTACCTATCTCTATAAAATGCTCAATCCACATTTCTAAATTCTTGAATACCAAAGCAAGGATACTGGAATGATATATTTCTAGTACACAGTTAGGTCTGATTCATCTTGATGGATGAATAAGATCCAGTCTTCCTGTTAATGGATGCTTTCCCTAGCACAGCCATTGGAGAAGAGTAATGCATTACTGAGGATTTTCACTTGTAGGTACATTCTGTAATTGCACAGCTACCAAGAAAGATAATTGCTGTTTTCCAGATGTTACCACTGTGAGCAGGGCCACTTGCTGTTTAAATTTAATCTTCCTTGGAACCTTCCTTTTCATTAATTAAAAATTACCAAAGTAGTTTCTACATTTAACTGCACAAAGAAAGACAAAAGCTGTTTTAAAAGCCTGTTTGATTCTAAGAACTATGACAGTGTAGTGAGGGCAGTTACCTAACAATGTTACCAGTTACCTAACAATGCCTTCTTACTGAACACTCAGGAAACTCGCATGCTAGAGGAGAAAGAAAAACTGAGATTGCTGTACTTTTAACATGATTCACAAATAGCAAGCATAAGGAACTAAAAAAGCATCCTTCATCGTTCCAGCAGCGTTCACCCTGACCAGAACAGCCAGGTTTTCAGCTTCTACCTCCATGGTGTGTCTCTGGGAAATGAAAACTGAGAGGCATTCCACAAAGTCATGCGGAGGAAGTGCTCCCGGTTCATTGTGCTTCCTCGCACCCTGAAGGCGCTCTCTGTGTGAGCATTTGCTCAAAACAAGAATAGACCATACGTTAATGACTTACTCACTAACCTCAAAGCCAAATCCACATGCTATAAACCACCGCTATTACCTTTCTTTTGTGCACTGTGCTATTGCCTGAACAAACCCCATAATTTCAGAAAATGTCAGGTACAAGTACTATATCAAGATGTGAGCTGTGGAAAATCAGCTCATACATTTACCAGAAAGCCATTAGGAGAAAACGTGTATGTACTGAAATCAAGATAGAAATAATGTATAAATATATGCACAAGCCAAAAATTATGATGAAAGATGCCTGGAAAACATTAAGAATAACAAAGCAGATTCCTTCCTACCATAAAAAGCTTTGCTCAGCACAGGAGGGCTTCAGGACTGCTGGAAAATATGAGAAAGGTAAACACAGAACAATGATATCACCCAGACAGGTTTTGAAATAGGGATTTTGTTTTTCAGACTCTATGTAATTGGGCTGTATACCGGATTTGTTTAAGTACTGTAAAGCTAACATATCTATATGGTAGGTGAATAATCAGGTACTTTTGTATCTTCCAGTGCTTTTCATGTGCTTTTTAATTTTCTTTTGTCATTCCCTCCTCTCTTTTTTGCAATAGCTTTGATAGTTTCCCATATACACTGCTTCTTTACCCTGCTGTTAGCAATGAAAGGACTTGACAGGTCCCCTATCTGGCTTGTTAAGCTCTGGAGGCTTGCTGCATCCTGCATGTAGCATGCTCCTGATTATGCCGGCAGCACAGACATTTGAGCTCACAGCTGCTGTAGTGCGGTCAGATCAATACACTCACAAAGCACAGCCAGCCTTTTGTGTAGGTTCAGAAATCAAATTTCTCTTGTCTATGGGGCAATCTGTAAAGTAAAATCTCCTCACAGACAGTTGTCCTCTTGAAAGAGGTGTTGGAGCACTGAGAAATGCATTTATCAGTGTATTTAACGAGGCACGAAGAAGTTCTCAAGGCTGAGTGATAAGAAGGGGCTTCCATGCTTCAGATCAGTGCCACCTCCCCCTCTGCCTCTCCCTCACACCACCTCAGACTCCATCGTGGTAAGGCCGTGAATATGTTTCTGCTTAGACTTGTCTGCAAAAAATCGGACTCTTAAAAGACGTATCAGTTGTGGACATAAACCTGTCAGAAAATAGTTATCAGCTGTATCTCTTTGTGATCTTATTAAGTCACTTGGGTCTTGATAACCTTGCAGATACCCTCTGTAGTGGAAATAATCAAGGCAGAGATAATGCAATTTATTGATAAAACAAGGAATCTAACTGGGTCAGCTTGAAGCTCATTCAGCTGTTTGTTTGTAGGGGGTGGGGGCTGGCTCGTTTTAATTTCTGTGGAGTTTTTTTTGGGGGGGCGGGGTTGTATGCCTGATAGGACTCAATATATATTTTTTTCCTTCCATCTGATATAGACAAGCTCATATTTTTTCCCTTTCCAACTATACTATTAGCTTTAGAGCTAATATTCAGGAATTGCCAGATCAGCAGACTAGAGAAAGAAAGAGGAGTGGGATACAGAGAAGGATCAGCTGCAGAATGTTGTGGAGGGCAAATTGAAACCTAATCTTCTCCCAGACCTTTGTCCTGCCACTTGCCTGGGAATGGTTGTGTTCGGGGCGAATCTTGCAGGACTGCTAATGAGTTGTGTTGGACTTTCCCTCTGCAAGGTCATGAGAACATAATTCCATACAGCCTGAGACACAAAGAAAAGAGAATTACATGTATGGGATGAGGTGACTATTTTAGCAATTTAGGCTCATCTTTATCTGTACATTTTCACTCACTTGTAAATTATTTCCTTAGGGGTTTGATTGGGAGATTCAAATTTGAAAAATTTCACCTGATGGTAAAATTCAGCCCTATAGCTCATTTTTTTTCACAGGGGAAACTGTTACTCCAGAGGAAGGGAGATTGAAGATAGAGGAAACTGCAGAACTTTACTTCTGAGGAAATGGCTGGTCTCAGCAAAAATGTGGAAATATGGTTTACATTAACTTTTGAGCAATCCTTTTCACTTTGTTTTTGTTTTGAAGAGCAGACTTTAATAAAAAGATACTTTACAGAGTGGTTTCCAAAAATCCCTTAAAGGAGATAACATTAGTTTGAGTGGCAGGATCTAGCACTGGCTTGGAAGGACCCGTGGAAAAGAGACCCATGTCCTTCAGAGGTCATGTGAAGGCTGTTTCAGCTTTGTCTTGCAACAACATGGCTGGAGCAAGTGAGTGTTAATATGGCTGAAGGAGAGGTTCCCCATAAAAGAAGATGAAAACTTAGAAGGTTTTTTTTTTTTAATTAGACTATAAAAATGTTTTTAAATTAAGGACAACAAATTTAGTATGGCTTCAACAAGACTAGAGGTCTGAGAAAAACAACCATTAGAAGAAAAGCACGGAAGACACTTTGAAGTATATATTCAGTAAGGTGAATCCATTTTTATCATTTCAATGCAAACATTTTTATATATTTTGTAAAAGATGTCTGATGGTTCTGCTTCTTTATGTTATAGTGAGGTGTCTTGATTAAGATCAGTTGTCTCTGTCTACACTAACTCTGTCTACACTCTCACTACAGTGTACCTGATGATTTTGTTCTAAAATATGATTCAAAACAGACAGTAGTTAGAGATACTCTTCAGAGATGCTTTCTTGAGTGTAGTCAAATGATCACTTCCTCATAAATCGCTGCACTAGGAGTAATCAGTAGAATTTTTTTCAAATTGAAACAGTATTACCTTTCAGCTGGTTTCTACTCTGTAATGAAGGCTTGTACCTACAGATATTTATACATAATAGCACAGCCTTTTTCATCATGTCTGTAAATTCAGAGCCAATCTGTGGAAGTCCAACAGAGATTTGTTGGATCCCATAAAGTGAATGATGTTATATGGAAACAGATGGCTCTGTACCAAAATCAAGAGTTATTTCCAAATGCCAAGAGTGAGGGTGTCAACTCCCAAAGCAAATGCTCTCTGATAAATCAAACCTTGCAGGAGCTTGAATTGTTCAGTCTGTCTCCAGACTCCTGGTCTGGTTTGGAACAGGAGCCAAATGAAGACTGAGGGTCATGGTCAGTTTGTAGCCACATGAAAGCAGGGCATCTTGGTCTGTAAGCATTTACAGTCCACCTGCATATTAATTGCTGGTGCTGCATGGAATGGAAACCAGCAGAAGCCATTGTAAACCCTTCCATCAGTCTAAAAAAACCAAAATAACGCATACCTTGGTCTGTACATTACATTTAGTGTGTTGATTTCATTAATCCACTAAGAATTACTTTATTTTTGGATAGGTAATCGGAACAACAAGGCTAAACACCAGTTTAGCAGTTCAGAGAAAATGGAGTAAAAGCATTCAATTATTTATGACAAAAAAATTCTAAGACCATTAGCCCCTTTTTCTCCAATAAAGCTTGGATCTAATGCAGAAAATTCCCTTAACTCCTGTGTGAAAACTAATATTGTTTTTGTCACAGTTTGTACAAGTCTTGCAAAATTCTATTTGTTGCTGATGAAGAATATTAGGAGATACAGATATGAGAAAGTAACAGCTTTATGAAGGCAAAATACAAGCATGGGTCAAAAACAAGAGGGAAAAATAGGGGGCAGAAAAGGCAGTATTTGACTAAAAAGCAAAGAGAACAACAGCAGGCAATGTGTTTTGTATCCCCAAGAAATTCTGGGGGATTTGGTCTCTTGTTAGTCTGTCACTGCTTGATGGGGATTTCAGGGCAATCTGCACAGTAAAGCCTTGAGATAAATAAAATTATGACATGAGCAAAATGTTTTCATTTCTCATGCATAAGAAGTAAAGAGGTGTTAATGCTGGTAAGGCAGGAACCTTGGATGGTGTCACTCTCCAGACGGGCCATTGACGAGAGGGATATACATTCTGAAACCTGGATAGCTTTGATGCATCAATGGAGTTGTGGGTTGCCTGATGTCTTACACTTTCTACAGTAAAGATGTAATATAAGATGTATATTTTTCCTTTTTATTTTTCTCTTTTATATTTCAGTATCTGAGGATTATGCAAGAATGCAGAACTATGGATGTTGGTCATATCCTGCATATTTTCTCCCCTTTTCCAAGCCTCTTTGTTTGCTTTTTGCAATGTACTTTCAGTGACACATCCCATCTGGTTCTGCTGTATTGCAAGATCCAAGATAATACTTAGTGTCATCAGACATCAAGATGGGACATATCATAGCTTGTTACAAATGTGTGTGCAAAGGGCCTTAATCTTCTCCTTTAGAATTCCAAAAATTTCTTATTTCTTTTTAAGTTTTAGAGTGTTAAGCATGCCAGGGAATATTTCCATGTTAGGGCTGATCCTGCATCCAAGCAAGCTTTCTTAAAACAAATTCAGGGACCTTTGTACCAAATATACCATGACTGGGCTAAAGGTCAGGTGAGCAGCTGTTTCTTCCTGAATCGCCCAGTCGCATCTCACCTACCCTGATTATGTTCCTGTCCTGTCCATTGTCCTGCCTGGTACTCTTCCTTTGTAAGGAAGGGGTATTCTCAGGGCCCATTTAGGGCAAATTTGTATTGTTGAGCTGCAGAAAAACCAGCTAGTGCAGAGGCAATGGACAGAGCCTGTCACACAAAAGCGTTCTTTACACATCATCTGGTTATTTTGTCTTGTATTTGAGTTTGAAACCATGGTATTTTTAACCATGACTCACAAAATTTGTTCTATTGTTGATAGTCTGTGGTTGGTAAATTTTATGAGTCTAATCAGTCTGGGAGCTATATGCAAAGTAAAGCTAAGGCAGTAGTATTCCATTTCTGCATAGAATAGGAATAGATAACATAAGGGGACTTTGTCATGTCCAAAAGCACGTAAATTCATCTGACATTACAGGCACAGTCATTGCACACACACACACACACAAACAGGACTTCCTTCTTTTGTATTCTGTTTCCCATGTAGTTTGTTTATTTCTGTCATTGTTTTCTTTAGTCAGGTGGACACATCATGCTGGGGCCCTACAAAAAAAAAAAAAAATCAGTTGTCTCATAGAATCTACAGAAATGCCTGAGCTCAATCAGGAGAGAGACCCCAAAGGGCTTCGGTGTGGTCACACAGAGCAACAACAGAGAAATCTCCCCCGCTGGGTCCCGTTGAGGATTATACCCTCCTGCGGATGCCCTGGTAATCTCATAATCCCTAACCTATGACTTACCTCTGATCTCCTCTCACTCCAAATTATTTTGACTGCAACTAGGAGGAAGTTTAGAGAAGAGGAATAATTATGAAAAGCCATTTTCATTAAGCTCCTAAAGCATTTTTAGCTAGTTTAACAGAGCTGTTAATGAGAGTGGTAGACAAGGCCTTGGGAGGCAGCGTAGATGTCTTTAATCCTTCTGCACTCTTTTCCTTATCTCCACCACATCTGTTGAAGCAAACAAGATGTGTTTCCAGTATGCACTTAACGCTTCATATGCTGCAATAAAAAAAAGTAGAGAAATGCTTTATTTTTTCATTGATTTAACAGTTTTAACTGATGTAATATATATGATATGAAATATTCCCCCCACATACACACACACAGACTTGTAAGTGTTAGGTTTGGTTACTAGTAAAAAGAAGATCCATTTTACCAAAGGTAGATCAATTTTTTTCCATAAAAAATGGAAATATATTCTATTGTAGTCCTGAAGTAAGCCTTTTATGCTGCAGTGAGGAGATGGTGGAACAGCCTTTGGTTCTGCCTTTTTATATATTTTAAAGATAATCCCAAATTAAAATAGCCTAGAGTGTAAAAAAGACTGCTTCAGTTAATTATTATTTACAAATAGATGTAATTGTAGTTTTCTTTTATTTTGTTATTGAAAAAACTCTAAAATATGGATTATCCTACTCTGTGTTTATTTTTACATAGCTCCTATATAAAAATATTCTCTTAAACAGCTTTTTCTGTCTTGTTTTTAAATCATAATATTTAAAACATTTTCCATTTTCAAAGCAGTTCCCTTCTTCATCACTCCCCCAAAGTACTGAATTTCCTTTTGTTCTACTGAGTTTTTTTAATAGTATGAAAAAGAGAAGAAAACTTTCACATTCCAGAAATAACAATATTTTGTATTATTACTGAAAAGCTATGATTAAGCAAGAATTGTAAAAACAAACTTGTAAGAACATTTGATAGAAGAAACTTCACATAATAGAGATTTTTTTTCAGCTTGGCAGAAATGAGGGAATGTAGCTTGTCATGAGAGAAATACAGTTGGAATTCATTACCACACATTATGGAATCGTGCCCTTTCTCCTTTGAGTTTATTTGCTATTTGAATTGCATGTTTTGGGTGTGATAGTTGTTTTTTACTCTAAATTCAGCTCAGTGCTGTGTTCTGAACTGTGGTCTTCAGGTGTTGCAGTTAGATAATTTGCAACAGGTAAAATGACAAATATCCGTGATTATCTCCCACAGTTTTTTACAAGGCTATCAATACTGCTCTTTGAAAACTGTCCCAACTGCTTGTCTGTTGAAGGCAGATTTAGCATTTCTGGAATGAGGTTCTTGAAATATTTCATATGATGGCTTGTGCACAAGACTGTACTATCATATTAAAAACAGGAGTATGTTTTGTCATTTTACAAATCCAAAATAATACATATCATCACCACTAAAACTGAAATACATTTAATAATCTCACATCCTTTTAAAGATACGGGTACTCTGGATTGTGTCCCTTCCTTGCTGTTATTTTAGAACAGTGATATAAAAATGCACCATTGACTTTGCAGGAAAATATAATTAAAGCAGAGTGCTTTATCTTTTCATTCCTTTGACCTCTCCTTTCCAGCCATAACTAGTTTTACTGTAGTTATATTCTCCTTCTCCTATAGCAAAAGTAATTAATCTGCTGGCAAGATTTGCACTGCCTCATGTTACAAAAAGTACTTGATTTGGCTTCTTTAGCTTTGAATGGCCTTGTCATTGTGCGATTGAAAAATGATCTGAAACACTTTATCAAAGATCAAACAAATGCAAACTGCACTAGCCATTAGCTAACTATTTGGCCTAGGCTGAGTCACCCAGTCATGTCCTGGGCTCCTGAGTTATGTAAGTCACCTGATAGCTGCTGGAATGGGGCACCCACAGCTTTAATTAGACTGCAATATGTCTTTATAACCAAGTTTGAGTTTAATAATACATAGGTGTGGTGATGGCCTTGTTATTTTGCTGCTGTGGTAAAGAGTGGGGTTTTTAAAAGCGCAAAGTAAGTTAAAAGTAATTGACAATCTAGAGGAGATGGTTGATGATGGATGTGTAAGAAGTGCCTCCTTCTTGAAATACTTCCAGCTTGTGGTTTCATACCTCTAAAATGGCAGTGTGCTCTCTCACATCACAGCTAGAGATGGTCAGGGAATGCTGGACTAATGTAAACACTGTAATGTAATGCAAACACCGCCAGCTGTAGCACAAGTGGCAAAGCGGTGATCAACTGATGATCATGTGTTCCAGTGCATGAGTGCCTCAGCCAAGCATTGTCCCCTCCAATCCTCCACTTTATTCCTTTTACAGCCCAGAGGCTAGGACAAATATTAGAAGTTTCTAGTTAAGAAAGTGAAAACGAAAGCAAAGCCAAACAACCAAAAACCGAAAAACACCTAATGTGATCGAGTGGCACTCAGAGAAAGCTCTACATTCCCTTCCTCTATGGATGGATCCTCCTTGGTAGCCTCCACATTCCCTTCCTCTATGGATGAATCCTTCTTGGTGTCAATACCCATATGATAAGATTTTAAACCAGTTCAGATCACTGAGAAGAGTAATTGATGGGGACATGGGGTCACAAACTAGCAAGAAAATCTTTGTAGGAAGCAGAAACAAGCAAGCTCAGAGTGACTTTTGCACAAAATTTCCCACACTCAGAGCTAATTCTGATGAAGCAGAAAGGAGGTAACTGAGGGGGGGAAAAGCCCTCAAACTGTGTGTACTTTTTCAACTCTTCATTCTTTGCTCTTCGGTATTAATTAATTGGGGTGGTGGTGGTGGTTGGAGGAGGGGAGAGGAGCAGGGCAGTTTTATTTCAATGTATAATTTAAATTAAAAAGTTCTGCCTTGAGACCAAGAGCTTAAGATTAATGCAATTTGCAAGCTCAGTTACTACTATATATATATATATATCTCCTATTATTCTTGCCTATTGTTTCAGCTCTGGTGTGGCAAACTCTAGCTGAGAACTAACCAGGTTGCTGTGCTGGGACCTCAAGGATAGACATATGATTTCCATCTTCTCTTGGTCCACTGGTCTTTGTCCCAGCCTTGGCACCTCTGAGACACTTCTTAGATAATATATGGATATCTGTTATCTCTTCACAGAAATGGGGCTAAATGGCCCCTAGGCTGTCCTAAGCTTCCAGACACCACAGTGATTTAAACATACTGAATTCCTTAAATCTAGCCCACAGCATCCTGGATTTATATGTTACTCTACAGTAATACAGGACAGATGAAAGTTAACAGATGCCTAAGATGTATATGGGTTTCTAAATACAATTATCCTCCAGTTCAGTTAGTGCAGGAAGGATACAGAACTAGACAAAATAATAAACACACATGCCTCTGCTTACTTCCCTTGATTTTTTTTTTTTTGTGTATTTCAGAATCTTTTTGTCTTTACTCTCTGAACTATCTGTGATTTGGGGTAATAGCTGTTCCTTGGATCCTCTTTTGAATGTTCTTGAATCTCTCCTCTTTACACGCCATTTTTTTCCTTGGCTAATTCTACTTTGAAAGAAGCAATACCTTCTCTCCTGCAAAGAAAGTAGTTCTTAGGTTTGAAATCACCTTTAGTTAAAGGGTTGCAATATGACATCCCTTTGTTTTGTCTTGGGAATAAATTCCAGTGCTCTGAGCTCCAGCCCCCTGAAAAGAAGGTGGACAAAACTTACCTCCAGAAAACTTTACATTTTTTAACATGTCCCCACCTCTTTTCTTTTTAATGAGGGTTTCTCAGGGTAATGTGTTAGCATCCCATTGAATTTCAGCTAAGTATGGCAGTAGAAAGACAGTAATGAAGGCATTCAGCACTACAGTCACACCACTAGAGCTTGAAATCTCACAGAGAACCTACTAAATAAATTTACACTTCGTATTCTCCACATCATAGAAGCAAAGAACCACAGAATACGCTGAGTTGGAAAACATCCATCAGGATCACCAAGTCCAACTCCTGGCCCTATGCAGGACACCCCAAGAATCACGCCATGCGCCTGAGAGCATTGTCCAAATGCTTCTTGATCTCCTTCAGGTTTGGTTCTGTGATCTCTTCTCTGGGAACCTGTTCTAGTGCCCAACCATCCTCTGGGTGAAGAACCTTTTCCTGATCTCTCCCCTAAACATCCCCTGACACAGCTTCATGTTGTTCTCTTGAGTCCTGTCATGGGTCACTACAGAGAAGAAAGCAGTGCCTGCCCCTCCTCTTCCCCTCATGAGGGTGTTGAAAACCACATTGAGATCTCCCCTCAGTCTTGTCCAGGCTGGACAGACCAAGTGCCCTCAGCCACTCCTCATATGGTTTCCCCTTCAGACACTTCACCATCCTTGTGACCCTCTTTTGACCACTTTCTAATGGCTTCATTTGTGGTTGTTGTTTTTTTTTTTTTGTTTTGTTTTGTTTTGTTTTGTTTTGTTTTCTTTCATTGTGGTGCCAAAACCAGCAGACAGGACTCAAGGTGAGGCTGTACCAGTGCAGAGCAGAGTGGGACAATCCCCACCCTGGTGATGCTGTGCCTGCTCACAGTCTGTGCACAACTTTTTTACTGTGTCATTCCCTCTTCTCTCACACACCTGTGTAACATTTTCAGATGTTTTCTGTGCTTGTGTAAATGGAGGTGCTACAACATCACCCTGGAAATATTGTCAATGCTGTCATGAATGCAGTTAAATTTTACATTATTCCAAAGCAAATATCTTCCTTAGTCACCTGGATATTCAATAGTTCTGGTTTTCACTCTATTATGTGAACTATTTTAGGTGGTAATTTTCTCTCACCTGATTCACTCAGTAGAGAAGAGAAGAGGCTTCCTCTTTCCTGTCCTTTGACCTACCATTGATATCTATTTCCAATTATATCTCATACTTTGTAGTGGGTTTTGATTTATTTATGGCATTTATTCTGTGATCTTTCCACCTTTCTAACATTTAATGTCAGGGTGAAATCTTTCATGGTCTTGGGAACCTGCAGCTTTGGGTCCAATGTGAAGGCAAGGGAGAGTGTGATGAGGGAAGTGGAAACATCCTTCCCACACTTATGCTGGGGCTGAGCTTAGGACATGACGGTGTGTCTCCAGCTCAGTGCCTGCAGGGAGAGGCTCAGCAGTCACTGATTTTCCCCACAGTTCCATCCAGGGTTAGATACAAACCACTGCCCTCTCTGGGGCCATTGGCTCGTTTGTGCTGGTGCCCCAGCTGCTGATGCCACCCTTGACAAAGGGGATGGAGAGTAGATCAGTCCTGCTGGAGGGCTCTCAGGAGGCAGGAGGTGGAAGTGGCCTTTTCTGCTCTGCAGAATTTCCCTTTTGAGTAAAATCACTGTGTTATTGTCTCCAGGTCGCCTTGTCTGCCCTTGCTGAAGGAGGTTGTGCTTGGCCAGGCCATGGTGTACATCCATGGTACATGCTGATCCCTTTTTTCAGCATAAGTTTGGTTCTGGATGCATGAAGACCTGCTGGGCCCAGGAGAGGGCTTAATAAAATCAGAGGTGGATTCCCCAAAGCTGGAGAGATACTGACCTCATCCACCCTCTCTCCCAAAGGTTAACCTTGGAGTGTGAACAGAGGAAGCAAGAGCCAACAGACCAGCTGACCACTGATCACTGCTTCAGTGAATAAGTAAGCAAGACTACAAAGACCATCAAGAAATATCCAAATATCCCTTCACATATCCCACAGCCCATTGTTTAGGCCTAGCTGTTTGTAGAGGGGCTACAGTAACCTTCACTATCTGATTAAAACATAATCTCCTACAAAACAGGTAATGCTTCTAACCCTGAGGATATATTAGGATGAGACCTCCTCTCTCTTGTTCTATTTTGCCTATTTCTCTTTAGAAATATAACCAAGCAGTCAATATGTTTTGCTTTGAAACTGGTATTTTTTCCACTTCTTCAGGCTACAATGAGTTGAAATGAGTTCAATTCTCAGTAGTGATGTCATAGGTACTCTGAGAAACAGGTGAAAAATGGCATATTTTATCACTTATCTTGTTTAAATTTTGAAGAGCCTCTCAAAAGGGCTATACATGATGACACCAGCACACCACAGGACTGGGGACTTCCTGGGGTGTGAGAGCACCAGGGGCTCCCCACATCAGGGCAGGATCTGGCAGCCAGGGTCCATCTGACCCCCCCCAGCCAGGAGCTGGGATGCTGAGTGACACTAGGGCAACCTCAGCCCAGACGTTGGGCCCCTCCCTGGGGAAAGGGATGGGCCAAGGCTGGGACAGATTGTTAGTCCATGGATGCGCTGATCATCAGGACCAGGCCTGGTGATGGTGAACAGGGGAAGACACTGCCCTGGGATGGACACTGCTTACAGGATCCTGACTGGTAATGTGGTCATCTTACCCTGTACTGTCAATACATGACTGGTAGTAGCAAATTGCAGATACAGAAGTAATGTTTTTTTCCCATTTCAGGTTAAGACCAGATATGGATCAGAGCCTTGCACGTCCTGTATTGCATTATGTCCTGAGCAAATTTAGTGCTGGCTGTGGGCCAGGAAGTAATTTTCCAGCCATTTTTCCAGCTGCACACTGAAGTGCCTTGAATGTAGCCTTTATACTCCTCTAACATAAGGCCTTGAAACAAAGGCTGTGTGTGCTCTACAAAGGCATTTTGTTATAACTAGGTGGATTGTATTTACAATTGGGATTACAGTACATGGGACTCAAGATCCAGAAATAGAAATGAGAAAACCTCTTTCTGATTATATTGAATAAAATATCCCCTGTAGGATTTGTTGTATACATACATAGTCATCATGTGGCTTACTGGGAAAGCTGGGGCTTTAGTCTTGTAAGGGTCCTGGCATATCTGCAATTGTACCAATGAGGCTGTTTCCATATAGTACAAAAATGCTATACATGTTACTTTTAGAGCTGCCATAGAAGTACTAGATATTCTGTGATCTCAATACTTACTTTCATTTCACAACAGGACAAAATCAAGAGAATTCCAAACCTTCCTAGGAATGGAAATTATAAAATTCTTAGGAAAAAATATTATTTAAAAAATTTGGAGTTCATTGAAAGGTTTTCTTTTGCCTATTCAAAGCATGACAGTGGTTTGTGTTTATTCATTTCAGCACTGAACTGCAGATCATGACTGTGTATCATCTTGAGGGAGCTGTAGTACCAAATCTCATTCATTCCCACATTGTGAGAAGGGTCCTTGGCTTGAGTTCATCTTCTGTAATGCCTTGTGAATCCCAGGGCTTCCAAGATAAATCCTACAGTTTTGTTCAGAAAGACGTCATGCATGTTACAAAAAAAAAAAAAAAAAAAAAAGCAAGCCAACTTCAGCAAAAGCACAAGAGAAAGGAAGTCCACAGCTATAGACCATGGAAGCCCTGGAGTCTTAACTTGTTAGGAAAAGGTCACTATGCTTGTGCTTATTCATGTCAGGTCAAAAAAAACCCCAAACTCAGAGAAACTTTTGGAGTAACTCAGACCACAAATACTTTCTGATTGTATCCAACCACTCAACAATAAAATATTTCACTTTGACTTTTACGGACTTGTGAAACAAAATAATTCTGCATGATATGTCTCTTTGCAGAGCATCCAATACAAAAAAGTCAGATGACAGAAGAGATTTACAGCCTTTACTTCTGTCCAGGATTTCTGACAGGAAAATGGATTAAATTCTTTTAAATGCAGGAGTGGGGACGTTAGCTCTGGGAGAGCATCCTCCTCTGTTCCTACCTCTCTCTGTATTGCCTTTGGTGCACCTTTTTTGCTGCTCTTCAGTCAGAGGCTGTTGCCTGTCGTGGTGGAAGGGTGCCTGGTCAAATTACTCTAATTTCTATGTAGGAACATATATTTAAATAACTTGGCTGATTTTAAATGAAGCAGGTGAGAAGTTCTTAGATGGTAGTGGGACTGGCAAATGGGATGGCTGATGGATTGGCTGATGTATTGGATGGAGAGGCAGTGGTGAGCAGCTAAGGACAGGGTGTGAAACTTCTTCCACTGGCACGGGGGCAGCTGGGAGCAAACCACTTGTATCCACATTTTGCTGAAGTGCAAGGTGTGTTTGTGCTCATGTGATCCACAGTTTTAAAAGTTCTGCTTTTCTATCTCATGTTACCACTAGGTAAAATAGGACTGCTTGAATGAAATACATATCTGCACTGCAAAAAGGACATGGTGCTCTTCTCTAGGCATTTTGTAGGGTTTTTTGGGGGGCTTGGGTGGTTTTTTTATCTTTGTTTGATTTTTTTGTGTGTTTTGGTTTTTTTTATTAATATATGTTGCTGACAGTAGTCAGCAAATGTAGAGTTAAGAGAGAAACTTCAGGTGTCTTAGGCTAAATCTTCTGAATGGGGTCTCACACACAAGGGGGAAAAATTCCACTCCTCAGACCAGAACATTTTGAATTCAAATCAGTCTGCAGATGCTGACTACATTTTCTGAACATATTTTATTAAATACATGTGTGTCAATTATTTTTGCAGCATCAGGCTCTTGCATAATGAAGCAGTCTGCCATTTATATCAACAAACGTTATTTTCTTGCAGAGTGAGCTTCTGCTAATTATATCTATTCAGGTGATCTCTTGCAATTTGGAGGCCTGCATAATCCTAATATTTATTAGTGTGCCACTGCCTGATAAAAATGTTCCTTATATGGATAAGACATTTACAAGGAATGTATACTTCTACTAACTACAGTACTCTGAGAAATACCAGTTGCATTTGAGTATGAGTTTTCAGACCCACAGGGCTGTCTAGAACCTTTCAAGATATTCACTGTAATTCCAAGTTGGTAGAGAAGAAGAAGAAGCAGAAGATTCTTTCATGTCTCAATTTGACTTTAAAAACTTTAGAAGTTCAACATCAGATGATTTAGACTAGATTGTGTGGTTTATCAATTGATAATAAGGTACACTATGCCATCAAATTCCGGGCATTTTAATATTCTGTATGAGCCAGAAACATTGGAAAATATTATAGTGAGTGCCCTGAGATCACAGAAATTACAAAGCTGGTAAGTACTGTAACTTAAAAGAGTTTCAGAAGAGTGTATCATCCTAAGCACATCTCTGGTTTTTCACCTGATTTCTTCAATGTAGCCTTCATTATTATATGGAGGCATTTTTTCCACTTCCCCACATAACCCTATAAATGTGCTGCATCTTGTGGACTATTTTGCCTCATTCTGATACATATTTATACTCATGACAGAAAACTAGCAGTTTTCTGTCATGCTGGGACATCTGGGACGGCTTCGGACTCTGGGGACCAGTGACTCTAAGAATCCATGGATTTCTGTTTTTGCTTAGGTGTCTTTTCTACTGTCTGCAATGATTTGGGTTGCTGCTTCATTCCAGCCCTATGAAAGACAGCGTATTCCTTTATATATCTCATGCACCAATTGACCATGTTTTTAATTTGTGTTTTTTCCCTTCTATTCTTTCAAACATAAACTATAACTGGCTGTACAAAACTGGATAGCTGGAAATGTTGTTAGCCTTGTAGACAGCTGTGTTTCTGTCACTAGAGCAATGACTTGGGATTGAGGCAGTGCCAGTGTTCCTGCTTACTGAGGAAAAATCTGCTGCCTGGCCTCTCTATGCCCTGCATGCTTTAGCATCCTTTACTCCTTCTTTTGTCTATGTTAGGTATAAGTTCTTTGAGGTAGGGGCAGCCTTTTACTAAATATTTGGACAAGATATACCATAATGCAATCTAGAGATTTTTTGGAACCTTCAGGAATGTAATCATGTAAACAAGACTGTTTTATATGCATCAGGATTTTATCATTTAGCTATTTGCTGGCACGCCCCAGTGTGGGGCTGAAATGCAATTTTCCTCATGCCTTGTGCATGCTGCAGAGTCACTGTGACAAATCATTCAGGAGCTGGAGCTTTTCCCCTCCACAGAAGAAATATTGAGCTGAAATGAAGGCCAGTACATGCTTAATTGCTGATACTAAACCATCTTTCATACATATACTGTGAACATGAAACATATTGGATGGAGCTGCTGTCTGGCGCATTTTCATAGTATGTGAAACTAGTAAGGCAGAAACAGATGGAAGAATTGCAGTGGGAGAATTGCCCTATTCCCTAATTAACTTGATAACAATACAGAAGAATAGCAATATTCAGGTTTTGTGGAAGACTACCAGGTCAATATTCTCCTAGATAGAAGACAGATAGCTAGGACATGCAAATTACTAACCAGGATATACATATATATGCAGTCTTATATTAAACATTCATATTTATCAGGAGAAGCTTATAAAGCAGCTGTCATTATGGTTCTTTTCTCCATCAGATATTCTGCTCTATTGCATTGCAAAATGTGATTTTGCATATCAGCACAATGCCAGGCATAAAGCTGGAGGAAATTATTCTCTTTCCCAAGGATTTTCTGAAAAACGTGCTTTTGGGAAAAAAGTTATGAGTTGAAGGTGAATAGGATCATTACTTTTTGTTATTAAAGACGGATCTAAACCAACAAAATGGCTGAATGTTCCTTTGGACCAACTCATTCTTTTTCTGGGAGAGCTGGATTAAAATCCTTTTTGTACCTTTAAAACCACACCTCTGGACAATTCAGTTGTGTAAACCTGCCTGTAGAGACTTTTACTCTACTGGGCTTATAGATCTGCTTTTTGCACTTAATTAGAGGTGCAGCTGGCCAGGAACTTGAATTCTGGTGCCTCACAGCTTGCAGATTCCTTCAGCTGGAGCAGAGCTGGGGACAGACGTAACCTGGGGCTGGGGTTTGCTCACAGCACCCACATCACTTTAAG
Organism: Chamaea fasciata; assembly: GCF_029207755.1. Taxonomy (NCBI): domain Eukaryota; kingdom Metazoa; phylum Chordata; class Aves; order Passeriformes; family Sylviidae; genus Chamaea; species Chamaea fasciata. Next base: position 97,932,596 of record NW_027094087.1, on the reverse strand, counting down.
CTCCTTCCAGCAGCCTGAGGTGCTGTTCTTGCCTGCTTCTGACTGAAAAGACTGAGCCAGACCAAAGCTGAAAAGACTGAATAGAAGGGCAGCAATCTAACATATATCCAATGGCTTGGTGACTAAAATCCTTTATCTCGGAGGTAGGGGATGTGAGTCCAAACTGCCACAGGCAGACAGTAAGATGCACCTGGATCTCTTAATCCTGGGCAGAGATATAAAAATCACAGAATTACTGAACAAGGTTACAGCTTTGTCCAACAGCTTTCTATACTTTAACCATCTACTCCTTTGTCTTTTTTTTTTTTCCTCCAAATTCCTTTCAAAAGCAATAAAGGGCTTTTATTTTAGATTGCATGGAAAAACCTTCAAATCCACCTTCTGTTTCTTGCTTTATTTGGCAAGAAAAAAAAAATTTAATTAATTTTGGTCCAAATTAAAATGCTTTACTTGTGTGTTTTCTTCTGGCTCTAGATCTATAAACCCAAATATTTTGTCAGTCCCAATCTTAGCAAATGTGAGAGCATGGGTTTAGTACCATCCTATTTCTAAAGAATTTCCTCTGGCAATCTGTATAAGGCCCACCAAAGTAAGATTCTACTCTTTGTGTGACATATAGAAAAACTCTATGATGCATAAATCAGGCTTTCTGAAATTTGGGCGAGCAGCACAGTGAGCCCAGGTCCTCCATTTTGGCTCTCCAAAAGCTAATGCAGTGAGTAAAATTAGGGGGAAAGGAAAAGGTATTCCACGCAATTATTTTTCTCTTCTATTTTTGAAAAAAAAAAATCTCTTGAGAGGGGAGAAGGTTGTTTGCTTTTTACATTTCTCTCCCTTTGCTCCCCATCCCCCAGAATAACATACAAAATCACTTTCAAGCGAAGCCTGACCCGTTCATTTTTAGGATTGGCTTCATGGCATCAGAGCGATTCTGCTGTTTGCAAGGGTTTGTTAGCTGTGGTCTGTGGAGCAATTGCTGATAATCTCTGATGAGCTCTTCGGCATCATGTGCTCGGGAGTGATGGACCAGCCCTACAATGGAAGAGGGCTCAGAAGGCAAGGATGGGTTCATGGAGCTCAGGGAAGAATGCAGGGAGGGAGTGACCACAGTATTGCACATCAGTGACTTCATCTCAACACAAAGTAGGGTGGCCTTTGTTTTCCTAACTTCCTAGATCAGTTGAGTGGATCAGCTGATACAATGATTTTTCCCTGAGTTAATCAAAAAAGCGTGAATGTGTTCTTGAGTGAGCAAGATCAGCATGGGGAAAGGGTATAGGTGGCTTAGCACAGAGTATGAAAACTGAATGATCAATAAAATGAACTTCAAAGAGAGCAACACGCTTGAACTGGCTTCAACCTGTGCATTACTTCCCTGTGACTGAGGATGGCAAACATCCTAAAAGAGTCCACAGGGAGCTAGAAATGGTAATGATATATGCATTGTGATCCAGTTGTGTGTTGCAGTTACTATATTGTGCTTGTGTTCTGATTTCAGCACATTGTTGTATCCCTCTGCTAAACCAAAATCTTAACATCAAAATATTCAGGTATTAAAAGTACTATTAAACATTAAACGCTCTTTGGGCCTAATTTTAAAAATAGACTGAGAAGAGAATATTGTACTTTGACACTGGATCTTGGTTCTCCTCCTTATTTTTCACTGCTAAATCTAGCTTGCAAAAACAGAAAAGCTTGTTGTTTTCCCAGTATTGCTTTCTCAAGGAAGCTACTGAAGAAGTCAGAAAAATTTTTGCAATGAGGAATTGCAGTGTGCACCATACCAGCTCTGCACAAGGACAGGACCCACTCTAAGAGAGGTTCTAAAATTCCAGTTATTCTAGCTACTCTATTGCCATACCTGAGACTGCAGCACCACTGCATCTTTGGGAGGAAGCAGAATCTTCATTAGTGATGACCCATCTTCCTCCTGGAGAGAGCTATCCTACTGGAGGAAGAATGGGCTGGAGAAGCTTTTCTTCACTTGGCTGCTGTTGACATGTCTGGCCACCCATGTGAGAATTGATGCAACTTTTATTCTTCTGTGAAATTTTCATGGCTATTCTAATGAATGCAAATTATTGCATATTTTTTAAATCTTGACAGTTCCTTTGCACCAGTTACTTCCTGAATCAATCACTTCTACTTCTTTAGTCATTTTATACTATAAGATTTTGGAGTAGGAATATTAAAATCTCAGGTGTTGAGCTTCAAAGGTAGGAAAAGTCATAATTAAGGCTCTCTGCATCATTAACTAAATGACTATATACTGATTTTTGTAAATTCTTACGATGCACTGTTCGAAAAGCAAACCACAAGCCTCCTTTTAATTATAAGTATAAACTATTGACATGTTTAGGTTTTAATTACTTTCTTAGTCATGTTTCTCTGTTGCTGAATATATTTGAAATATATTTTCAGATATGTTCTTCAGATTTTTTTCTGTCCTGTCCTTTTGGACAGAAGGCATCTGCCAAGTTTTGAGCTTAGAATTTCTGAGTTCTTGTCACAGCTTGGTTGTTGATTAACTGGAAGATATGCTTGTTTCTCAGTCTGTAGATAAGGACAACAGTTTTCCAAAAATCTCCTTTTAATAGTTTAAAACAATCAGTTAACATTTGAAGGCATAAACTGTGTAGGAGAAATAAAGTGTTCTTATTTGGAAGTCTTTTAAATATTATTGCTCACCAGAGGCAATTAGAACATGATGCACCCAGAGCTGCACTGAACTGTTTATGAACAGTTTACTTCTATAAAAAAATAGAGTTCTGGTTTTCTTCCAATATTTTATGGCTTACAGAAAGATTTGTATAATGAAAGAATACCATTTTAAAGTTATAACAATATTAATCCTTTATCAACACTGTACTTTGTTTGATGTGGCAAAAGTCAAAAAAATTGACTCTTTTAAACCAATTTAAATAACAGTTTTCCATAAAAAAAGAAGAAAAAAAGATATAAGATGAAGCTGGAATTATTTCCAGAATACCTACCAGAAAACAGTGATCTATAACTGTGTTTAATCACTATTTTCTGCAGGGACTTATTGTAAGTTACTGAAAATTTTACTGGCATATACTTTGGTGTATTTGGGAGTGAAATATCCATGTGCAAAAAAAGTGAATAAAACAGCCTACCTTCTGATTTCTCAATTGCTACTTTCTGACAACTTCAGGCTGGTTTTAGTATTCTACAAGCTTAGTTACATTGTATCACTACAATATTCTCTGCAGATTTATATTCCTTATGGTCTTCCAAAGGCCAAGAAGCAACATTTGGCAATATTTACATTATGTGGTGGTCACATATGTTCAAGGAAGCAGTTGAACTACCACACTTTGTGACAAGAATAAGAATGACGCTCATTGTGCAAAAACCAGATATATTCTAAAATATATGCATTCAATAAGCAAATGAAATACACAAAGTTACATATGCAGGGATTTGACAAGCCAGGATCCCTCACACCCTCTTTGTCTACTGAAGCTGTTGAGTCAGTCAAAGTTTAAAATAATGTTAACTGAGTCTTTAAGTCTCCAGAGGCTTGGCAATGCTAAGTCCTGAAAATGTAGTCTAATGTCAAGCCAGCTGTGGTCAGCCCTCACCAAAAATTGCTTTTCCCCGAACTACTCATTTAAAATGTCAGCTGGCCAGCAACCAGCATGTATGCAATGCATTGTGTATTGTCATTGTGTAGCTGATAGGGAGCTTAACATGATTGTCAAGGCAAACTTTGGAAACATCCCAAATGATGTCCTAATACCACTGGAAAGATCAGGCTACTGAAATAGAAATAACTCCACAACATAACATCATTTTTACTTGGTTGTGTAAATATTAAGAGAACCTTAAAATTATGCCAGAAACAAGCTCACTTCATTTAAGACCTATGTTTTCTCTCGTAGAAAAAAAAAAAAAAAAACAACTCACTGTATTTTGCTTAACACCAGGTCTGAAAAGGAAATACTTGTACAAAAGTATTTGCTTGAGTGTCTGCCAGGGAAATCCACTTCCTCTTTGATGGAAGATGCTGTGAGTTTCCAGAGAGAAGCATGGCAATCTTCAACCCTCACTCCACACCTAGTGTCTCTTCACAAGCACTGCATGATGAGTGTATGTACCTGCTCTGCCCTTCTCTGGGACTACCTAGAAGTGACTGAAATAAAGAGCTGAGAAGTAGACAGAATTTAATTTCTAGTTTTAGGAGTGTGCAAGACTTCACTCATTTCCTTGGAAAGGCTCACAGACTGGATGAGAGCTTCCATGTGTGCTGAGCATCTGGAGTCAAGGCTGCACACACCTCCCACTGGGTAGATACCACGCTGCTTTCCTCCAGGGGCTACAGTGCAAGACAAATCTGGCCACCATGGTTCAGCACCTGATTCTTCTCTTGCACCTGGCTATGTGACACACTGTAATGGAAATGGTGTGTTATCTCCAGGGAAGACAGACCATGCTGAGAACAAAGGAACTAAAGATGTATTAGGTCCAACAAGATGTGCTAGATCTAAGGTTTTTTCAATTTCTACGTGTTTTTATGTGAAGTGATTAAAAATGGCAATCTTTTCACACCAATACTTTCTTCACATGATGGAGAATTATAGATTTTCTCTGGATTCTGTATTATTTGTATTTCCTACAGCTTTTAACAAGCTTACATGAATCTCTCTTTGCCTGGAATCATGGTTGTTTTTTCCCAGAAGAGTGAAGCTGTTTCACAATCACTGGCAGACATGAGGCCAATAAGATAACATTTCCCACATACTTCACATTCCAGTGTCTTGGAAGGGAACTTTTAGATATGGTTTCTTAAAAGCAGTTAGAGGTTTGACTTAAAATGTCCCTGAATGTGGCTCCAAGTCTCAGTCCATTTCTTGAAACAATGAGTAATACTGATGTGTTGACAGAGTATGGCAATACAAATCCATTAGCAAAAGTCAGCACCTGTCATTAGAAAGCAAGAAACTCTAATATGCAGCTGCAGCAGATAAAAAACCAAAATCCCAAAACCCCAAAAGACAAGAAAAGGAAAACCTAAAAGGTAGAAACTCCTCATTCTCCAGTAATGAATTAAGAAGGGCATTTCTTTTTTGCTTGTTTTTGCCCAGTCTAATACAAACCTTCCCAAGGAGTAGGAGTTCACATGCTAATTCCCAGTCTTTCATTATGTCATTCCTCTATTAATATAACAATTCATTTTTTTTCAAACAAAACCCCCTTTTTTAGCTTTCAAAGGAGAGATTGCCTCATCATCCATGAGCAAGGAAAGTAGACTAGTTTTATTTTAGTGTATTAAGTAGAACTTGATGAAACATAAGTTTCATTAGGTGTAAAGTTCTGCACTGTCAGTACTGGAAACACTAAGAAAGAGATTATATTTCCTCCTGAGTGCACTAGGGAAGAACACTGGTCATTCCACTTGTGCACAGAAAATGACCATTTCAAAGCATCCCTTTTTAAGGCAAAGTGTTATTAGCCTGGCTTGTGGTCTCTATTTGATTGGTGTGCTTTCTTAAAACTTCCAGATACTTATGGTGTGTGAGAATCTCACATGTATGGATTTCCACATCCCTTCAAATCTGACCCTGCAGAGGTATTGCATGAAGCTTTTTCTTGCTTCTCCTTCATCTCTGTAATATCAGAGTATTTACACTTGGGTGTTTGTCGGAAATCAGTCATGGGGGCCCATTCTCCTTCAGGGGAGGTGGTATGTTTCAGTATGGTGATTTGGCTTAATAAGGTAGTTAGGCTTTTACAGTGGTTTTTCTTCTGTTTTTAATGGTAATACCTGTTTACCTAAGCCAGAGCAAGGTCAAAAAAAAAAAAAAAAAAAGAAAGAAAGAAAAAAGAAAAAGTGTGTTTGCTCTGGTCTGTTGTTAGGTTCCCTTGAGGAACTTGAGGAAGTTCATTCCATGGTTTGTGAGTTACCTCTGGGAGAGCTCTCCCCTGCAGAGAGGGAGGAGTTACTGTCTGCTAAAAAATTCCTTTCTGCTAAAACCCTGATGTTAGCTGCAACTGTCACCACAGCACTTGAGCTGGGTTTTTGGATTTGCTCAACTTGAGCCACAAAGTGCCTTGAAGGTTTTGCAGTTGCCTAGATTGTCCGTGGGCAGTGATGTCAAAAGCAGCCCATCTAGCCTGTGCTGATGAAGAGAAAGGTCTCTGTTAACAGCAGATCTCTTCAGCTTATCTTTAGTGGGTGTTGTTTCAACAAGGAGGGGAATTCCAGCAAAACACAAAGACAGGGTTTTACCTATCTGTTAAAAAGTAGTAATTTTTTCTTAAGGCTCACAACCTTGTGAATTCTTTGTAAAAATTTCGAGTAATTAAAGGGGCACAGGGATCTTGCAGGGCAGCTCTGTGCAGGGCTGGGATCTGATGAAATGAATCAATGCAGTGCCAGCTTTGGCTAAAGGCAAGCATAGGGAGAACTGAAGGCCTTGGATGGATGGCTGCCTCCAAGCTGCAGACCAGGTAACTCCAAACACTCAAGGGGTGGTGTGGGGATACCATGGAATTCCATGGGAATTAAGAGACATTACTGTCTAGGTCGTTGTCTTCCACTTAGAAGACAATTGACCCCGAGGTTTCCAGATGAGACTTAAAGCCCTGGGTAAGAGGAAGCCTATTGGCCACTGTGTAATCAAGAATAAAAGTATGCAGGAATCAAAGACTACGTAAGAAAATATAAACCTGCTTTTGCAACCTGATGAGGAGGTCCCTTACTGCTGAAAGCTGGTCTTGCAGTCAGTTTAATCCCAGTTTAACTTCAGAGTTGAATGCTGTTGATGTGGAGTAGAAACCCAAGGTAAGTCAGCTCCTTGGCTCAAAGTAGAGGCAGTGGTTGAGTTTCAGAGTTGAGTGTTACTCAATTAACTTTATGTGGGTTATCTGATACTTTCAGGAGACTGAACTGAACGTAAGCTCTCATGTTCAAAAATGGCAAATTCTGCTCACATCCTAATGATTTTGTCACTTCCTCTGACTTGAATCTAGCCTGGCTGCCTGTGATTTGAGTTAGCTCATCAATTCCCTCTTTCCTTACAACATAATCCACCTGGGCAAGTTTTTACTGTACTAATGAATTGGACTGGGTTATAGAAGGTCCAGTGAGCCCCAAAGCTGGTATGAAAACATGGTGGGACCATGTGGCTGGAAGTGTGAGAGAGGAAGAGAACAAGAGAGGTAATTTGGAGGGAGGGTATGTTCACTTCTCAGAGTGATTAGATACACTGCACAGGTAAGATAATGTATTGATTTTGCAGAGGATTAGGATGCTCTGTACATACCAGACCACTGTAGGTTTCCCCACAAGTGGAAAACAAGGGGGGAGGATTGTTCCTTGCCTGAATAGACTTGCTGCATTCATTTCTTGTGAGCTGCTTCCAAATATGAGGACCAATATGGTTACTGTTTTTGACTTTTGCCACATTTTATATAACCTTTTATGGGGTTGTATATAATGCCTTACTCTCAGGGTCTATAAGTACCTTAGTCTCTTAAAGACATGAAGACTGTGCTGTCCACTCGTTATTGGCTGTGATGGCACACAAAACACATTTCAGCTCTTTCCCCCTTCTTTTGGTTTGTCTGCAATTTTCTCTGTCTTCTTCCATTCACTGGCCACAAATGATTTGGCTCTGGCTCCTCTGGGAGCAGAGTCTTGCTGTACTGATGCAATAGGTGTAGCCCAGCAGGATGCCTCTGACACAGGCACAATTTCTGTGGATTGCTGGTACAATAGGTGACTGGTAGCCCCTCCTCATACATGTTCCAGCTATTGCTGCCAATGTTTGGCTGTTCTGTATGCGGAATCACTGTTGCCTCTAACTGCTGGGCACAGGAATGGATGAAATATAACCAGGGCGTTTTAGAGTTGGGAATTTCTTGGCTGCTGCAGTCTTGGCTACTTTCTATCTTCTATGCATTGCATCAGGGCAACTGATTTTTAATTGTGAAAACATCTCACAATCCTTAATCAACACCCTACAAGTCTTAAGAACTCAGATTTTCTGTATCAGTTTGGTTTTTTTTCTTATGGGATTTTATCACTCAGGTTGAAAGGACCTTTAAAACAGAAAGTTTCAATTTCAGTTCTTATATGAATGGCAAGGTGTTGTCATAAAAGCACTCACAAAATAGCCACAGCTGCTGATCAGTCATAGGCTTGGGCTTCCAGGGCTCAGAATCGCATTGAAAATGCTTGGAAATTTTCAGCGCTTCTAAATTTGTGCTGAACCCCTTGCTCTGAATCATCTTTAGGCCAAACACTGAGCCTTTGACAAGATACATAACTCTGTATTTTGGACTAAATCTCAACATTGTCTACATTATCTCCCTGTAAATTATAGTGAATCACTGTCTTTCATTTCTGTTTGGTATTAAACCTTATCTAATAAAATGTGATGGAGAGCATTTTAGAATCATGGTTTTTATTCAGCTGCTCTTAAAAACTTCACATCACCAAATTAATCTTTATTTGTATTAAATTTCTTTATTCCTGATTGCAGTTTTTTTCCTTTTTCCTCCTGCAATTTCTTCATCTTTGGTCCAAAAATTTCAAGTATTCTGTTGCCACCATGCAGTCAATTTCAGAGCTGATTTGACTGGGTGCCGAGGTTCATTTTACACTTCTCTTCCTCTCACTGCATAGCCATCACATCTGGAATCATGTTTCTTGTGTGCATGCTATCTATTCCAAATGTTGAATCTTTGTTCTGCCGATATTAAGAGCATTTGTTTGCAGTTTGGTTCTTGCATAAGCATTTCTGCCATGATGTTTGCTAGATTTTCAGGGAAAGGAATATATATGGGTTCTCACCATATTGCTATAGAACCAGCCATCAACACTTGTGAGGCCTTTTATTTTGAGTTACTTATCCAAATACAATTCTCAGGGATCAGAAAACCGCTGCCTGAAAAGTTGCACCATTGCTTCTCTTAGAAGAGCTGAAAATTTGCTGAAGCTTGGCTTCTGCATAATTGAAATTGTCTTACCACAAAGGAGCCTGCACTGTTCATTAATAGGACACTGACACAGGTCCCTTTCAAACATTTTAGTCATTTTGTCTTCAGTGGTCTTTAATGAAAGAGAGTGAGAAATGGAAAAGAAGGAAATATTTTTCTCCAAGGTACACTATTGTAAATAAAAACCTACTATTGCTTATGTAAGGGAAAGATCTTTATGTGCAGTTTCTTTTACAAAGCTGAAGTTTCTTGAACACCCAGAATAATTTTTTTCATTAAATATAACAAACATATCCAATGTAGATTCTAGTTTTTTTGTATTTCTTTTTTATGATGCCAGATGGCAATAACCAGTCAAGCAAACTGTGACCAGCAAAGGAGCAATGTCTCATTTGTTGCTTTGCAATACAGTACAGAAGAGTAATTAGAAAAGAAAAAAATAGTCCAATAGAACCAACCTGTAGGAATGAGCAGCATCTTGAGAATGCCAAAATGCCAGAGTTCCTCTACTTCTTGATCTTCCAATTATGACAACACAATCTTGAACTTTGCAGCTTGTTACCAGAATAAACACTATTTGCAGTACAGGGAGCATAGGAAAGCAGCCTGACATTCCATTTGCTTATCCAGGGATGTCAAAACCCAGGAAGGTGTTTCAAGATTCTGTTTGCTGGTTTGCACTGAACCTCAGGGAAAAATTCTAGTGGACAGGTGCAGCCCTTGTCCTTTAAGATGGTGCAAAGGAACAGCTTATAAAGTCATTGTGGAACAAGACAGTAGAGGCCAGTGTGCTCTCTGCCCCAGCACAAGAACACAGTCCTAAGCAATGACACCTCTACAGCATATGCTGTTGTTTAATGGTGATTCATGAGTAAATGGAAAGGAATGAAAGAAGATGAAGTAGCAGACATGCTAGAAAGGGAAGGCAGCACTACTGAGCATAGAAAAAATGGCCTGGGACTATCACCTAGAGGAAGATGCAGGGAGCTTTTGGACAGAGCACTGATGGTGATAGACCCTTGGCATGGCAAGGAAAGTGAAGGTCTTATGCTCTTTTACTCCTGCTGTCTTGAAGAAAATCAAGCACTATAAGCATCTTGTGAAGATTTTTATCACAGATACGAGATCCTTAAATTCTCATGCTCCAATCAGTCCTGCAGGGCTCATATTTTTAACTGCCCTTGGAGATCTAGAGGTTAGCAATGTTTGAGTTAACAACTTACAGCCAGGAGACAGATATTCTTTCCCACATTTAAAGAAAATTTAAAGCAGGAAAATTGAAGGTTGATTCCTGAGCAGTATTAGAAAATAGCCGGTTAGTGTCTGCATAGGAATACTCACCCTTGATAGTCCATTGTAAAGGCAAAGAATGCAGTGCCTCATCACGTTCATGTTTGCTCCCTCTCCCAATATCTGTATTCCCTTTCAGCTCTGCGATGCATGCAAAAACCTTGGCATTCTGCTGAGCCCCTCCAAGGCTCAGACTTGGGGTATGAAAGTGTCAATGAGAACCAAGCCCAAGACCATAGCAAAACTTCTCACCTTCAGCATCAGCTTCCCCCATCTATCATTCTGTACGTTTGGTGTGTTTTCCTGGGAAGCAGCTATGGGAGCAGCTATAAGGGCTTTGCTATATGTGTGTTCATCTGGCATCTCACTCAGAGATGCAGAGAGGAGGAGGAGAGGTGCCTTCATGTGCCCAGCCTTTCCACACCTTCCATCACATCTTTGTACATTGACATTTCCTTCTCTAGACGCTTCCTCCAATTCGTCCTGCAGTGGCATGTTAAAAAGCTAGGCTTTTAAAGCTGTATAAATTCAGTACAGCTATTTGGGGAGCTGAAGTCATGGTAGGACAATATTGTGAGGGCTTGAACTTAGCAGTGCCAACAGCTCTGACACCTTGCTTAGTCCTGGGCAAGAAAGGACTCTGCAGAAAAGGAAAAGGAAGAGAGGTGCAGAGGCAGAAGAGAAGAACATTTACAGTCCAAATGAAAGAAACGCTGGAAAGATTGAGATTGTTTTATCATGGAAGAAAAGTCAGCATGGGTAATACAATGGTAATATAGAAAACAATAAATGAATTAGATATGTTATTCCCATGTTCATGAGTAGAATGGTAAGATCTGAATGATTATTTGGTACTTGTGGCTTATTGTTATCAATTCCAGGCTCTTTTTAGCAGTCTTTCTACAAGTAGGTCTTAAAATGCTTAATAAAGAATGTATTTTTTCCAGGATAGTAAACACTAGATATATGTTGGGCATATGAATTGTGTAGTAAAAATAAGGGACTCCAAAATGCCTGAAGAAATTAATAATTTTTTGTGTCAACTGTGAACAGTCCCATTATAGAAAGAAGAAATTTTTGTAAAACATTTAACAATATTCAGATTTCCCACTTGAGACATTATCAGTTGCTGAAGTTTTAGAACATGCTAAGCCTTTACTTTCTGAAAATAATGTACCTTCCATTTGACATGTAAAAACAGTGGTTGCATTACAAAAATTTAGAACAGAGCATTTATGAAAGAAATTTATATTGTTTATAGAAAGTCTCTATTGTGAAGAGTGGGCAAACATATGGATAACATAAGAACAAGTTTGAACTTGAAACCTGAAACCAAATGTTGAACTGATGGAAAATGTTTATTTAACTTAGAAAAAAAAAAAATCTCTGCCTGCGTCTGCAATTTCTAGTCTTTGTACACACCAGAAATATTCAGGGAAGAAATTACATCATCGATATTCTGATACAAACAAAGCATGGACATATCTCAAAATTACGTACTCTTCTGAAATATAATGTGGTTCATCATTCAGGGCATGCTAATCTAAAGTGTACCTCTGCACGCTACAGATATAATCCAAACTAGAACAGGAAAATTCTGTCTGGTAACCAGCACAGTTTACAACAACACTGGCAGATTTACTCTGTGAACCTTTGTAACACATATATATTATTTAGCTTTTAAGGTCTTGCTATCATAGCCCTTTTTAATATACATTTTCCATTTTGATTGGTTTATTTTACGTACAGCAGGAATGAATAGGAATCAAAAGAATGGTTTGCAGTTTTACTTTCAAAGAGAGACTGAAATGCTACTACTTTATAACCTCTGAATTTTAAGCATTTTAAGCCTTTGCTCACCAAAGCTGATTGTCTTTGCATCAGAAGGCTCTTAGACGACACACAGGTTTTTATAGGAGCACGTGTGCATTGGGAAGTGGGTCACTTGGACAGCAGAAGCTTCACTACACAGTGGGAGTGCAACACTGTTTTCTGTGGCACATTTTACCTGGCACTAAGGAGTAAGGAATGCCTGAATGGTCTATGAAGACATCTCCAAAACTGGAGAATTTGTGGAATTGTATCTGCGGCCATTAGTGACCTGGTCAGAAATGAAATAGCAACGTACATGACCTTGTATTAATCTGTTCACTGACTTTCATGTGTGTATTGATACTAATCTATTTTATCCATTTGGTAATTGGCATTTACCTAGGCCAATCTTTTTGCCTACTTAGAATAAAAAGTGTCTAGTTCTGTACTTGAATGTAAGATTTTAAATTGGTTGTCCTCAACTATTTTGTATGTCTTCTCATAAAAAAACATGGGCTATATATATTTTATCTTATTTACAGTGGCATTAATCAAGGCTGTGAATATTGAAGCCAATAGCATTATAACAGGATTAGACTGGGGAAGGTGAGATAAGAAGCAAGCAATAGAGCCCTGTATTGTTCAGAGCTGTTTTTCTAACATGAATGAATATTTAAAGAGCTACAGGAGCAGGAGTGAGCCCAAGCTTTTAGAAAGAGCTATGAATGGAGTGCAGTAGTTGCATACAGCAAATATGTCTGTAGAAGTATAGAGATGAAAGGGTTAAGTTCCCTTTCTGTAGTCATTACTAGAATGCCAAGTGGTATAAAAATTACTGCCTTGAGCTTGATTCTGTTCTCCCTGGTTATGAACTGGGAGAGCTGCCTGGCTGTGAACTTGCTGGGAGATTAGACTGGGGCTGTTTGTGCACTGGTTTCCTGAAATATGTAATAAGTCACTACCGTGCTTCAAAACACCACACCCATTCTTCTAAGCCTTTTTTTTTTTTTAACTTATCTGCCCACCTGAATGTTAGGGGGTTTTCAGTATTTCAATCTATAGAAAACAGTCTGTGGGTCACAGGGACAATAATACCTTCCTGCATTTTACTACCATATACAGAAAGAGGAATAAGAGGAGGCAACTCACATCCAAATGCCTAGCCTGTGAGTGCTTATGCTTAATGAAGGCAAACAAAGTATTCTCTTTTTTTGGATTAGTATACTGTAGGTATGAAATAGCCTGTACCATTCACTCCTGCACCCATTGGCACTTTCTGACATTTCCCAAGATTGTTTTGCCATCAGCAAGATGCCCTGTGGAGGATGATGGAGCACTTGCTCAGTTCTGCCTTAAAGCTGGAGCCTCTGTGCCCTGTGCCCAAGAGAGAGCAGAGGACAGGCCAGGTCTGTACACAGTGCTGGGCAAATACAGCTGGACCAAAGCAGCATTTACCAACAATCCCATTTGACACCACACAGTTTAGCCCAAGACCTCAACATTTTTATATGCTAAGCGCAATGATGTTCTTGAATGATACAGCCTCATATGGATGCTGAATGGCAAATCCTTCTGTAGGCAAGGAAAGAAGCATTTTCCAGTTAAGTATAGTTGCTCAGAGCTATGTATAGCACTCATTCTGTTGTACAAGCCTCATTTGTTAAACAGTGTTTGGACTGTTCTTTTGGTAACAGAACTATTACAGGACCCTTGGTATAACACTGGATGTTACAGAGCCAGTGGAAAGGAAAAAGACAAATAGGACTACAAAGGCAAAATACCTTCTGGGGCTGAGTGTGTGGAGAAGCCCTGGCACCAACCCATCTGCTTTCAACTGCTACCTACAGCTCTGAGCACACAGTCCTGTGAGCATCAACCTTGGTTTGCAGTTGGACAGAAATGTCTGTTTCAACAGTTATGGTGAAAACCTCAGAGAGAAGCTTTTCCTATGGACTAATCTGATGGTCTCCTCTGGCCCTGCCATGAAGGTGCAGTTGTTTCTGATACAGGCCTGGGCTGTTGACTTCCTGCACTTAGACAATTGAGCCTTTCCCATGTCAGCACCTTTTTATTTCAGCCTGTTCAATAGCGTGGTTGTACTTCTCACATGGTTGTCCATTACCTGGGAAATTCAGACTCACTGAGGAGGGAGCAGAAATGTGGGTGGATGTGGGTGTGAGAGAGTTTCATGCTTTGTAATTCAAGGCCTTGGTGTTCCCAAACTCACTCAGGAAGTAAAGGGATACTCCAGCAGCCTGTCAGTACCAGAAATGTGGATGTCATTTTCTCAGTGCCGTGAAATATTCCCACTTCCCTCAGGTTGCAGGGTGAAATCCCAGTTGCCCCTGGGTTTAACAGAGACACTTTGTATTTGCTGTTGATTATTCTTCTGCTAATATTCTTTAGTTTTCATCAGTTTCTAACTGATTTCTGATATGGAAAGCCAGGTATATGTAGCTGTGAATTTAAGAGCGCTGAAATTCAAATGTAATTAATCGATGGGAAAAATCATGGAAAATTAGCATATGCAGAGTTAGTATGGCTGTTTCTAAACTAATTCTTTCTTCATTAGTTCCTGGGAAGGAGTAGAAGTGTTCAGTTTTAAAGCATGAGCAATCACCATGCAGTTGGAGGGCAGGCATGTTGATCAGGCTGCAGCTCTGTGACATGGTTCCTAATGAGCAGAGATCAACACCCATTACTTCAGCTTCCCAGATCCGTTCCCACTCTCCTGAATGCTCTCTAACCACTCCTTCAAAAGCATTTTTTAAACTCCAGCCTGCTGGAGACTCACAGGCTTCATGTGACCACAAAAGCCTATACACAGGCATATATGCATAAGGAGCAATGAAATGATAACTGTTTCACTCCATCATTTAGTGCTTATAATTTAGAAGACATTATTCATCTTGATTTTGCTTTGACAGAAAACCAGTGGACTTTTAAAAAAATTTTAATTTATTTTCCCAGCTCTGAAGGTTAAGAAAAATCCTGTGCCTGTGAGGGGAGAAAGAGGAAAGAACAAGGAAGAAAAGAGGGGGGAAGGAAAAAACAGAAAGTGTGTCCAAGTATGGATTTCAGAGGGATAACTCCAGCAGCTTCATTCTTCCCTCATTCCCTTCTCCCTTCCTCACTCCCCCACCCCTTTGTGTGCTAAAGTTACAACCCAAGGACTTGGAGGCATTTCAAAGGAGCGTCACTAATGAAGACCACATGTCCTCTGCTCCTCTCGTTCAGTCCAGAACAAAGCCAAACTGTAAGAGCCTTCTCTCCACGGGCTAAAAAACAGGTCTAACTGCCATCCTCCATTACCCACACAGAGTTTATGAATGAGGCTTTCTCAGGTAACCACCACTTTGCATTAGAGCAGTTTCAGGGGGAAATCAATCGTCTTTCCAATAGAACAGCAGAGAGCATGTGTCTGCTTCACTAAAACATCAGCAGCAACACCCAAACACCCACACACTGACGCTGCTGCAGCCTTTGGCCTTCGTCCTTCACTGGAGCATTTTTACCTGCCAAATCCCTTCATAATGTTGCTCCCCAAACCTCCTGGCATTAGGAGAAGCCAGCAGCAGTGGACAAGGATATGTTAGGACACAAAGGATCTGCCCAGAAGATGTCTGTCTACATACAAGCTGACAAACTCACAAAGGAGTTGACCGTGGAGCAAGATAAAAGCACCCACAGATAAAAGCCCAGCCAGGGTGGCAGCCCTCAGCTCTCTCAGACTGCTGAGCACTCTGATGGAAAAAATAAAGATGAAGAAAAGATAAAATAAGCAAACAAAACTAAAACACATCAAAGACAGTGTGCAGTAGTGGTTGCTGCTAAAGCTGTACCTATTTTCTGACAGGAAACTCTTCCGCCACAACTGTCTTTCAGAGCCATTTCTGGTTACCAACAGTGGAGAGGTTTGTTTCTATAACAAATATATTCCTGTGGATGAAACCACTACTATTAAAAATAAATGGGAAGAGGGAAGTGGATTCTATGAAAAAGTGACTGCAAAGGACGAGAAATGACCTCTCTGTGTTGGTTAGCAAGAAAAAAAATAGTGAAAGCATTTGGAGGATCATATGACTTTATATAAAATCACTTTTAAGTGCAGGATTAAACCATAATATATATGGAAGATGACACAGTCTGAGGATGGTTGTTTGTTCCTAAATGATCTAAGGTTAACAAAGCATTCCAGGGTTTTATGAAAGCACTTTTAAACAAATAAATATTACCCTGCAGTGTTTACAAGCTAAGCACTTCAAAATAATGCATGAGAACCTGAAAGGAAAACCGATTGAAATCCCATGATAAACTATTTTGTTTAATTACCTAACCTCATGACAGCAAAGAAAAGTAGATACAATAAATAATGAAAAAATGTCAAATTTTGAATTTCTAATATTTTTGATCACCCAAAGTGCAGTTTGGTAATCAACATGGAGCACCTAAACTGTTTCCATCCTGGAAGTTTCTTTTTAAAGTGGTATCTGGACCTTTTTTAAAAAAATAATATCAAAATTGGTTGAGGTTTCTTTTTGCAGTGTAAGGTGACATTATTTATGCAGACAGAGGGATTGCCACAGCCCTTGGGCAGTTCTTTGAAGCCTTGCCAGGCTGCACTCTGTTCATCAAAAAGGCATCCTAAACATTTCTGCTGCTTCTGGATGCCTCTTCTCCCCACTGGGTTTTTGTTTTGATTTTTTTTGCTGAGTATCTTGTCTGACTTCCAAACACATCGTGAGGTCCTTAGATCTAAACCAGCTGTGAGTTCTTTTGGTACTGATAAAATTAGATTGATTAGAAGAGGGCTGTTCTGGGGAAAGGAGAATACAGTTCTGGAGTACGGTCATGAACAGCAAGGCAATGGGGAGCTCTTCCGGAATCTTTCCCACCTGGCTAAAAAGGGATCGTGTGATTTTCCCAGCCTCTTCACTCAGAGGTACAGGACTGGTGCCAAGCTGGTGTCCAGGCAGGGGTCAGAGAGCTCAGTCTCCTGGCTGGTTTTCACTCTTGATCTCTGAGATCATCTGGGTGTTTTGGGGTGGACTGATGCTGTTTTTCTGGTCTTCTCAATGAGCAGAGCAAGGCACAAGGAATCAGAATCAAAGTAATCCTAGTTGGCACTGACTGCCCCAAGTTTACTCAGTGTAGAGTTTGTTGCCCTCATTTCTTCTGACCCCAAATGGACCTGATCTCTCATGTTTTTTTCACCATTTAATTTTTTAGGGGTGACTGTCTTTCCAGAGTGGTTTGTCAGAGAGTAAATAAAAGAAAATGTGTAAAGTGGAGAAAAAGAAATTATTTTAGCCCAAATTCCAAACTGCTTCTTTGAATATTCTTATTGTGCAGTAGATACAGATTTCACTGCTAAGTTCCGCCTCTTTTTTAAGGTTGACCTAACTAGCCTATTTTCTGCAGCAAGCTGAGGTCATAGAAATGTCATTTCTATGAGGCCAGCCTCAGGCACGGCTGTGCTGGCTGCCAAGAGCTTTTGACACCAATCCCATAAGCATTGTCCCAGCATGGGCTGCTGCCTCTGGCACAGCTCCTCTGGGCTGTTTTACACAGTGGAACAAGCAAGACACCAACTGACTCCACAGTCTGTTGGATCCATGTCAAAATTAACCTCTCTCTTCAGAGCTGTGTCGACCCATGAGGAGCCATGCTTCGGGTGTTGGCAGAGTCCCTTCTGTCACAAGTTACAAGCACTGTTATGCACAGACACAGAGGACACTGCAATGCACGTGTGTAAATGCATTTCCCACATTCACGGTAGATTCAAACATAGATACACATGTGGCAGGAGGCACGTTTGTTTGAAAACAGGTATCTTTTAATGAAGGGGGGAGATAATAGAACAAACCACCAAGGCAGAGTATTATGCATTAATTTTGCTCCGCTCCTGCAATAGTGATGTGCAAGAGCTTGTGAAGTGATAAAGCATTTTATGTCTTTAAAGACAAAGATTGTCACAGCAGTATTGGCTGTGGAAGCAGCACAGTTGATTCAAACAGCAGTAGCATTTTCTTTAAGAGAAGATGAGCTTTGAAGTTTTGTTTTGTGACTCTTCAACCCATTTTTGTCAGAAATTCTATCTCTTGCCTCATTAACAGTCACTAGCATTCCCCTACCTCCTTAAGCCATGGTACTGACTCAGTCTGTTTGGAGACAGAAAGCTATTTTGACTTATAGGTTCAGTTCCTGTTGACTCAAAAGGGAGGAAGAAAATGCTGAAACTGAGAATGAAAACATTTTTTATTCCAGGAGTTACTAATAGACAAATGCCATTAAGGAACGTATGGCATTTATCCACAAACTTATAAAAATATTTTTTTTCAAGTCTGAGGTTCAGCTCTGCATGTATTTTCTAGCAGATGCTGCCATGAAGACAAGTGAATCTGGATGTGCTCTTTGCTTCACCAATCATGTGAGGCAGCTTTCTTCTTGCCTGGGATCTCAGAATGGAGATAGTGCAAGGTTTATGTGTCATCCTGTCCTCCTCAAGGCATCTGCAGAATGTCTGCCATCAAAATGAGAGCAAACTCTCACTTCCTCAACCATTTGGCCAAAAGGGGAATAATACAGTTATGCTGGCAGGGATTTCTTTTTCCAGCAGACTGTGGTTTTTGCAGTTCAACATTACAGTTTTTAAAATCTCTGTCACAGATGTATGTAAAGATGGTGGGAAGTGGGAAGGGAAGAATGCTGCTCAGGCACGATAAGAAAACCAGTCACCATCACTAGTCACCATGGTGGTTCAGATCAGGGCTGATGTCTGTAAAGCAGGAACCCTTAAGAGAAAGGCTGACTAGTGCACTGGATGCAAAACCAAGACCTTTCTCCTCCCACCACCACACCATTTCAGCAGCTCAGTTCTGGAGACTTTTTGCTGAAGGTCATAGGACCATGGGGCTGAGAAGTGCTGTCAGGGTCTCTCCTCTTAAGCCATCGTATATATTTTGTTCCTGGAAATATTTAGCTCAGCTGGTTATAGCATGGTTCAGTAATGTCGTTGTGGGTTTGATCCCCATATAGGCCTCTCACTTAAGAGCTGGGCTTTATGAACCCTGTGGGTTCCTCTAACTCAGAGTATTCTGTGAATACTTCATCCTTCTGTTACAGGAGTCCTCCCTGTGCAGATTTTGGTCTCATCCATGTATGTATCAGAAATGCTTCAAAGTGTGACTGTTTCATTCCTACCTCCTCAGCAGAAAAACTCATCTCCAGGGAGATGGGAATTTCATGTGTGATAATTTAGCTGTCTTCCACCAGCCTTTGGGCATTGGTTATCAAGTATAGCAAGTGTTCTCTCCCATGCTAATGTAGTCACTGCCTTTCTACCCTCCAGCACTGTTTGTTAAGGTATTTCAACTCCCTGTGCTGCACGTCCATGAACAAGGAAAATTAGGGGGGTTGATCAAGCAAGGCTTTGTAAGCAGTAGATTACATCCTGTACTGCAAATAAACTTTCGTGCTGGGAAAATTAATATTAAGGTGGTCATCTTAAAAAGGAACAGCTCTGTACGTTTTTCATCCTGGTTGCTTATGGCTGTGCTTGAAATCCTAAATTATCTGCTTGGGGGGTAGGGAGGGAGACGATGGATGAACGGACAGTCAAGCCACCTCCCTGAAAAACTGAGCATTTGCTGGAGGGCTTGCCAACACCAGTTTTATAAAAAGTTCCACAGAGAGACCGTCTCCCCAAGCCCTTCCCCATAAGCAGAAGATTCTGTAATACCAGTGGTGAGGAGAGTGAGGCCGCAGGAGGGCAGGTCTGGGTGTGCACACAGCAGCAGCAGAGGAGCCCTGCATGATTGAGGTGAGCCCTGGAAAACCAGCCACATTTCAAATGGTCACCAAGGCTCCCTCTTAGCAAGAGATTTCCTACAGGATCTGATCTTGGGGTTTCTTTAGCAGAGGCTTGTTTAAAAATCAGCCATGTCCTTCCTTAATCTGAATTCAAATCAAGCCAGCTATTAATGTTTCTGTTATTCTCACTAGAAAGTATTATTTTTAATTCTTTTGCAGCAAGGTGACCTGTGCAAAGAATACAGGGTCATAACACAACCTTGACACAAAAATGTGAACAGCACAACATTTTTTATTAGCAAGGGATTCTTTCCCTGCATTGGTATAGCTGTAAAATGAAGATGTGTTAATTTCAGCAGTTGCAGGGTCTTTTTTAAAGTTTTTCTTGACATTTTTTGTCCAGATTCTGAGATTTGTTTACACCTATTTTAAGAAAAAAACAAGTAGATGCTGCAGTGTCTGAGTCTGTATAGGGGAGTTTGGATTGCTTGACTGTAAATTTAGCTTAGTAATGTGAACAGAAGGCAGCTGTAAATCTCTAGCAAAGCTTACATTTAGGTGTCACACCACCATGATTGCTAATTTGAATTGTATGATTCACTTTAAAATTGCTGGATCCTAAAGGTTATTTTTTGAAATTTTTACAGCTTGTTTACTTTACTTTGTTAGGTGCAATAACTTAAGACTGGTCTATAAACTGTGTAAATACAAATATTCCCATCACAACACAGAACATAACCTAGACTGAACTCCATGAGTTTAAATGGAAAATGGAGTGTTGTCTTCAAATACCCCTACTGGGTGAACAGTGGTGAAGGGAATTGTGCTTTCCTCATTATAATAGGTTCCATCACAGCTGAAAAGTAGGTCTGATTTAGATATAATAACCTTGTAAAATCACATCAACTTTCAAGCTTCCCACTCCTTTCTGAGTCTACATGTTACTCTGTGGTGTTTGAGTCGAACTGCTCTTTCCTTCCCATCCCTTTTCTCCACAGTCAAAATCCTGCAAGGCCAAATTTGCACCCATGTAACTTTTATGAGCCTCTTGTAATGAGTGACTCGGGCTGAGGATCTAATAACCCTCGTGGCTATAGAGTAGAACAAGACATGATTTAGCCATTACTATGAGATAAGAAGCAGTAAGTCTGATCCAGCCCAGGGTTTGGATGGGCTAAGAAGGGGCCTTTTGGCCACAGAGCATGTACTGTGATGTAAAAAGAGCTGAACAATTACCACACAGTAATGCCTCCATGGAGAAATGTTCACAATGCAAAGCCCTAATAAAAGGGCAAGGACCAAGCATAAAGCAGAATAATCTGCTCTGAGAACCCTGTACATTTGAAGCAAATAAAAACTCATTTCCAAGCTGTGACTGTAGATCTACGTGTGAAGAGATGTACATTTAAGATCTATGCTCTATGGCTGTGTGTTTCCTTTGGGACAAGGCAGAAGAATGATGACTCTTCATATCCACTGCACTTTGGTTGGGCTAATTACTAGGATCTACATGAATTTTCAATGGATTTGCCATAAATAATTTATCCAACATATTGAAATCTAGTTTTATGTTCGTTCACTTAGTGCATTATATCTGTAAACAAACGAAGAACTTAACAACAGTGCACAAATCTTTGAAGCTATATGTAGATTTGGACTCCCAGCCCTGAATCTCAAGATCCTCCCGAGAGGCCAGTTGCTGCTGAGCTGGGAGCTGAACTGTGTGCTGACAGGTCTGATCCCCCTACCCCTGGGTGTTTGGGGCCACTTAAGCCTTCTCTCCTCTGAAGCAGCTCAACCTGGCCTGAGGCAAGAGTTAGCAGAGCTTTAACTCTCTGTGGTTGCTTTGTCCAGGCCTGGCGAGTCAATTGGTTTTGAAGTACAGAACGGTGTAAATGGCCCTTTCTATGGGCCCAGGTTTTTTCCTCTCATAAGGAAACATGCCCAGCATGAGCATCCTCCTCATTGGACTGGCTGAGGACAGACAGGGTCCTTGATCTAATAAGAAGCCAAATACGACAGCATTAAACTCTAAATCCAAGCTCAGCTGTTGATTTGAAATGCAGACTTGACAGTCTCTGCTCCAGTCTGCATCTAGACAGCATTTAATGGACTCACTGCCCTCATTTGCATTTTCTAAACAGATGCTTTAGGTACAGGCTTCATGATGGCCTTTAAAGGCAGAAACAAAACCTTATGAAATCATGATTTGTCACTGGAAAAAACCAAAAGCTGGGTGAAAGCCCAGCCTGTGGGAAGCTCATTTGATGAAGGAGAGTAGAAGGTGATGACTGCAGGGGATATTGCTCCATTTCAGCAGTACACACAGCTTGGCCACCCTCTGCCTTGGACACTGGCGTCTGCACTTCACTCCTCCCTGCTGGGGCCCTTAGGGCACTGTGAGTGATTTGGAGATGGGCAAGTATTGGTCTTACCTCTGACCAACTGGGCTTGTCTCTGCAACCCTGCCAGGGATTCACAGAGGTTTCCTAGGGAGTGTTCATGACTACATGCTGTCCTCACGTGTTGCCCCGGTGCTGCTGCAGAAGGAAGGGCCTTTGTGTAGAGAAACTTATTCAGAGTAACAGCCATGGGGGTGGGCAGACTTTCTTCATACAGAAGAGTGATAGATATGGTATTCAAAAAGTGATAGATGAGATATTCAGTGCAAATAAGCTTGATGTCAGAAAAAAAAATATGGTTTGGCTCTAGGGAAAGTCTGATGTTCAATGAACTGGCTGATGCTCTGCCTCCAAGGTCTGTGATTCGGGCAACAAGTGGAAAAGATGCAGAGTTGTCCTGTGAGCACACAGGCTGACTCTATTGCTGTGTCAAGAGAAATGTCACCTCTTTCAGATCTGGCCCCCTTCCTGTCCCAGAGTTTTGTGTGGTCAGGTCAGGAGGAAGCAGAACCAGTGCTGCTGTCATGGCTGCTGCCAGGAGGAGGGAGGATGAGCAGAGCTGAAAGCAGTAGAGCACATTTACAGACCCCAGCCCGACACAGCCCATGCAACTCTTCCTCTGGGATTTTTACAGTGTATGGGAGTGGGAACTCTCTGTGCAGTTTTTGGGGCCCTAAAACATCTCTTTCTGGCAATGAAGAAAAGGAAGGCTGGCTAAGGCAGGTTGGCCTCTGCCCATGGATATTGCATGGGGTTCAAAGGTGATCTAGAATGTAGCATTTAAGTGATGTACACAGCCTGTGCTTTTGAATTGGAATGAAAACCTTATTTTAAATCTGATACAGAGTGTGACAAAAATTTAAAAAAAACCAACAAAAACAAACAAACAAACAAATACCCCCCAACCCCCCTACAACAAATTAGAGGCAATCACTCTTACCCTCTCAATTTTTTCTACACAGGTTATACCATGCTAATGCCAGCCCTGTCACTCTGGAGACTGGGCAGAAAGCTGTCTGAATGGGGCAGCCAGCAGCATTCCACCAGACCTTGGGATGAGGGTGGGGTTGATCAGCCAAGGGAGAAAAATGTCAACATCTGTCTGTCACTGCACGGCCAACGGCCAATTATATTTTTTTTTCCTGCCTCCCTAAGCTGCAACCAGACAAAGACTCTGAGCTCCCAGCTTTGTTGCCCGTGCCATTTCCCACCACCGCTCCACCTCTGATATGCTAATGGCAAAACTGAACGGTTTTGTGTGGCTGACAAGGATCTTTGGGCATATTCACTGGGTCAACAATCCCAACTGCTGTGCCGGGGCTCAGCCTGCTGTGCCAGAACCCGGTGCCAGGGGACTTCCCTCCCCTCTGCTCCTTAAAAAAAAAAAAAAATTAGTGGAATTAACCATCTGGCTGTCTTGGTGCCCAGAAACTTAGCTGAACAAATTACGACACAATAATATGATATACCCTTGTCGACTACTTTCTGGATGACAAGTGACAAGCCAGGCTGTGCTTTCCAGCTTGAATTGCTGTCTCAGTAGATGCAGCCTAGGAGCTGAGAGAGGGCCATCTCCTCTGAGCTTCAGAGCACCACAGAGCAGCGAGGTGGTTACAGAAATACTGCTCTGTTTATACAGTTGGCTTTACGTGCGTTAGAGCAAAAGTAACACTGACAAACAGCCTTTTGTTTAGAAAAGAAACCATGTCATACATGCAATGCCAGACACAGAAAGCAAACTTGATGACCTAATCCTATCTATTGTGTGGCAATACTAATGCACTTAAATAGTAAGCAGAAGAATAATTACCAAGTTTATTGGGTGATGAGTTTCCCATTCACTGATGTTATAGAAGTGCCAGGGGAAATAGGCTGTAGCATCAGAGACAAGGTGTTTGTAAGTCTGTGACAAATTGATCTTGAAGTATTTATAATTTAGAATTAGTCACCTGAATTAAGTGTGAATGTTATATGTCAGTTCTTTTGCTGATGCTGTAGTAACGCCATCATTGCTTTATAAAAAAATATTAGTGAGATAGCAGGTTCTTGGTAAAATTTGAAGTACTTTTACAACAAAGCTAATGTTTATAAGCACATAATTATGCCATCATTATTCAAAACAACTATGTTTGAATGTACAAGTGTGTCAATTTTGACTGCAAACACCCTGTGAAAATTGTTGGACATAAGGCCCAAGGACATGAGATAAAAGCTAAAGAAATTTAAAAGCTGAATAAACAAAGAAGTCTGATGGCTTCCAGTTGACCCTGAGCAGAGACCTGGATAAAGCTGGACAAATGCTCCAGCCAGGAAAAAGGTAAGAGTTGTAAGTGTTGTTTATGAGACTACAATTTAATACAGTTTTCATGGTAAATAGTGCTGTAATAAAAGCTGACCTTTGCACAACTTGCAGGATCTCCTTTTCTTAAAACGTGCTTGCAAGCAGTGAGAGAAAGATCTGGTGGACACAGAACCAGCTCACAGCGAAGCCTCACCCTTAATTTTTCCCACACAAGAGAATTATCGAGATGAACATTTTCTTCTCACTTTTAAAGATGTTCATCTTTGTCAGCTTTCCCTGTGGTGGCTGTGCTGGAAGGCACTTAGGCATCACCACCTATACTGCAGGCTTGCAGCTCTTTCTTGCGTGTTTACACTGGCTCCCAGCACTGTCCATCCCCTGCAGAGTGTTCACCCAGACCCTGGGAAGTGCTGCTGGCGATGCCTTCTGCTGCTTTCCAGGGAAGGGCTTTTATAAAAAGCATGCACAGCATGAAGGAGGAAGCAGATGCAGGCTTGCTCTGCTCACTGCTCTCCAGTTCCCGGCATATGGTGGATGGCTAAAAAAAAAATGGATCTGAATGGTGTGAAAATCTATTCATCCTGTATCACAGGGAATAAATTATTTCTTTCTGGTCATATGCTGCGTGTTGTCCTGGCTGTGCCTGCCTATGCTGTTATGAAGGAATGCTTTGGACTCACAGGCTGTACAGATCAGAACAACCCTCTGTGCTGACTTTCTGCATCACAGAGACCAAAGATTTTCATTTAAGCACTTTTTTATCTGTTTGTGCTTGTACATTTAATGAAAGAAACCTGAGCCTGATTTATGATTATAAAAGGATGGAAAATCCAGTATGACTGTAAGTATGCTGCCCCTTAGCATGTTGCTAATTGTGTTGGAAAACATTCTGGTCTGAAATTTTCTGTCTTCAAACTATCTGTTGGCTTTTGCTACAATGGAGCCTGGGTCCTTAGTCCCTTCTGCTCTTCTGTCCAAGAGCTTCTTTCCTGGTCCCTAGGGCCAGGAAGGAGCTGCCCATGTTCAGGGTGTGTGGAATGGTCCAGTGTCCTTCTGGGCATTCAGGAGCTCCCATGGAGCAAACAGGGCTTGGGAAAGTGGGCTCCATCCTCCTTAGTCCTTTCCCATTCCCTGTAAGTGTGCACCTGCTCAAATCATCTATCTGCAAAGTTCTTCTTTGATAAAATAAATAGACTGAGTTGAACTTTATCTGGCACAGTTTCAGGAATAATTTTTGCAGATCTTCCCTGAAACTGCTTAATTTGCCAACAGCCTTTTTAAAGTCCAGGCAGTGGATTGGGATATGCACTGTATATTTGTAATAAAGAAAGGTGGAAAACCGCATTCAAATTAAGATAAATCAGGCTCAACTTTGCTATTTAATTTTCAATACTTTTGTTGGGTTGTTTGACTACTCTTGTTACCTAAAACTGAGGAGATTTTTAGAGTTGACAAGTCCTTACTCTCTGCCTATTTCCCAAGAATTCAGGCATATTGCCTCACACACCATAGATTACCTCAAAACATACAACTGAGATAAGCAGTTAATGACATAATGAACTTGCCCTCCAGTACAACCAAATAACAGTTGTTCCTTTTAAGAATTATAAATACTGTGAACATGTCTCTTTACTGAATGGTACCAGTGGACAAGCAGATGTGGACAACAGCAGCAGCACTCTCTATTACAGATCATTATTACAATAATTCGAGCTTTCCCCCCCCAGCCCCACCTCAAAAAAAAAAAAAAAAAAAAAAAAAAAAAAAAAAAAAAAGAAAAGGAGTGGGGGAGTGTGTGTATTTTTGCATGTGTGTGTGTATGTAGAGCTCTGCATGTTGTTGGGATGGCTGTGGGTCTGGCTTCCCCAGATGGAACACAGCCACAACCTTTTTGTTAGACCTTGTCCTTCCCAAAAAAGCCATCCCAGTCTTTCGCTTACAGGCAGATTCTCTCAGCCACATCACCTGCACATCCGCTCTTTAGGTTCATTCTTTAGGTCTGACTAGACTCTGCATATGATGTCCCCCTTCTGGGAGCTGGAAGCTGGAAAAAAACAGTCCTCAGACTGGTTCCTGAAAAAGTGGGGATTTACTTACAGTGGGAAAGAGCAGCCCAGGGGAAAAGGGGAAGACTGGTCATCAGTGTTCTCAGAAGAACCGCCCAGCTGGGAGATCCTGCTCTCAGTTGTATTCCACACTAACCACACCTGGCTCCCTTTTTCCCCTCCTCCATATTCACGCTGCAGATACCTTCCAAACAAAACAGAACCTGTATTTTAAAGCACCTGAAACCAGAAGTTAATCTACATCATACACTTCCAGAGCTTGGCTTTTAGAAAAAGAAACCAAAACACCTTACATGAATCAGCCACTGGGAGGGTTACACCCCTGGGGCAGGTGTAGCCCTGTACCTGTAGCTGATCTGTGTGGTACATCCTCACAGACACTGGAGGGCAATGCCTCTGATGGTCACTTCTGTGCTGCTCACACACCCATGCTGGCGCAAGGCAGAGAGAGCAAGTGCAAAATCTTTCCTCCCAGGCATATTTCACACTGCTTTGTACACCTGTGTCTGCCTAAACTTCACAACAGGGTTGTGAAGAGCTACCTGAACAAATCTGGTACAGGACTGCTTTCTTATCAGCCAGACACTGGTGTGTGGTGAGCCTTTCTCCCTCAGCCTCCTTTAGCTCTTCTGCCAAGGTGGGATGGGACTGCAGGGACCTGCTGGTGGCTCTGGCCTGTCAGCAGGAGCGTGGACCAATCTGTGCTGCATAGCAGTCAGTCCTGCAGCAGCTCTGTGAGGAGATGTGGGCACACATTCCTGGAGGACTTCCCTGTCCTTACAAACCCACCTACACACAGCTCCCACACGTGGGTTTTTACAATGTGCTGTAAAAACAGGTATATTTCTGCCCCTTTGTGTTTGTTCCTCAAGGTACAGCTCTGATAGCAGTCTGCTTAGTTGTACTACAAAGTGGAGCAGATCCATTGCATTTTGTGAATCTGTTCGTCTTTTTTTTTTAAATTAGCCGTTGTGGTGTGGGACAAAATCTTGGGCTGACCAATTCCCATTGACGTTCAGGCTGGTGTGAGGGAAGTGGGCAACGTGTAAAAGTGAGCAGTGGAGAGGGATGAGCCACTCCACAACTAAACCTCTCTTCCCATCCTTTAAAAATATCCCTAAAGTGTTAGTCTTGCAGGACTCCTGGGCTGACAATGACCAAACCTGTAAGAAGAAGCAACTGTTGCCTGTTGTGCAGAGAGGGCTGAGTCCTGGCCGGACACAAAATAGCTTTGTACATAGCTGAAAAGGCAATTGTTTTTCACTGTCTGTTATTTTTGCCTTCATACGACAGTCACGGAGATATATCTGATGCATGAAAGGACTGCATCCTCTATTTTATTTTCAATTGCAATAGCTCTAACTACTTGTGCTGGTTTCAGCTGGGGTAGAGTTAATTTCCTTCACAGTAGCTGGTATGGGGTATGGTATGTGCTGAACACAGGCTTGATAGCAAAAAATAATTTTGTTATTAAGCCCTGAGCAAGGCTTACACAGAGCCAAGTCCATTTCTGCCTTTCCTACTACCATGCTGGTGAGGAAGCTGGGGGTGCATGGGAGGCTGGGAGGAGACACAGCCAGGGCAAGTGACCCCAACTGACCAAAGGGATATTCCAGACCATCTGACATCATGCTTGGGATATAAAGTGGGGAGAAGAAGGAGGAGAGGGGGGAACATTTGGAGTGATGACATTTGTCGTCCCAAGTAACCATTAAGTGTGATGGAGTCATGTTCTCCTGGAGATTGCTGAACACCTTCCTGCCCATGGGAAGCTGTGAATTAATTCCTTGTTTTATTTTACTTATGGGTGCATTTTTTCCTGTTAAACTGTGTTTATCTCAACCCACAGGTCTTCTATCTTTTACCCTTCTGGTTCTCTCCCAGACTTCCCTGGTGGGGCTGTGAGCAAGCAGCTGCCTGGGGCTTGGCTGCTGGGTGGGGCTGAACTTTGACATTACTACATACTCACAAAAAAAAAAAAAAAAAAAAAAAAAAAAAAAAAAAAAAAAAAAATTCCAAATATTTGTTCTTCCTCTCCATAGGTTTTGAAGAATAATAGGTGGGGAACAGGATGCATACAAACACATATGTATGCAAATGTGAACAAATTTGTACTCAATATGTATACATATTTTTTTCCGTCAAATACATCATGAATGTAGCCCAAATATGGAGCAGCTGAAATAAAATGAACGGTCTATTGGCATAAAATCATGTGTTAGATGCTGAAGTCAGCCACACTGAACCAGCAATAAACTGAAAGCAAAAGAACAGATAAGTATGCAATCTCCCCTCTTTTTTTCTCCTACTTAATACAGACTGTAAGTGTATTTAAATTGTTCAATCTACTCTTGAAATATGAAGCAGCAGAATACTTTTGATTGTGGTGTGAAATAAGGCATAGCACTTCAAAATGAGAATGTGTAATGATTTCAGAAATCTGAATTTTCCTTTTTGTACATCATGCATAATACCAGGCTTTGGTCCAATTTCCATTTTAATGAATATTGGGGAGGTGAGAGGAAGTGTTTATTTTAGCAACTGAGCAATTCAAAATAATTTTTTTCTCAAATGCAGAGGCTCTGAGAAGGCTCCACAGCCACAAATTCAGTGTCAGCCAGACACCTGACAGAATTGGGAATCTGTGTGGTGTGCCTGGGAGCTCTGGCAGGATTTTTCTGTGGGCACAGGACAGTCAGAGCTGTGCAGAGAAAGTCTTTTGCAAGCGGTTGGATCTGAACTGGTTGAGAAGGTCCAGAAACCAGGTGACTAGAACAAAATTGTTCTTGCTGGGCAGTTATCCTTCCTTTTTTCAATAGCTTGGTACCATATATAAAATCATGTCATTCATTCAAAGACCTAGTGAAAGTCTGTAAGGATCTCTTTATTATTCACAATTCACAGGCTTTGGATTGGACCTGGTGTTTTAGAAACCTCAACTCAACATGACAAATCTGCAGTATGGCTTTTCTGGATACATTTATACTGGAAAAACAAATATTTTGTGTTTGTTCAGGAATGGCCTAGGGCCTTCAGGTAAGAAGCCCTTCCCTTCAAGCAGAGGCAGGTAGACCAGCGCCTGAACTGGGAAGAGCATGTTTGGGCCTATCATCTCTAGGAGGTCTTGCAGTGCCTGTTTAGGAGAGAGTCCCTGCCAGCTGCCTGCTCTGCTTCTTTTTCAGAGATCATCACTGTCCTGGGATTAGTGAAAGGAAGTCTTCTTCCACAGGATGCTGTGTCTGAGTTCAACTCACTGATGAAGCCCCTGCAGTACAATACTGGGCTTTGCCTGAGACACTGGGGTGTGTGTGTGTGTGTGTGGCCTCTTCCAGCCCTGCCAAGGGACAGCCAGATGGGTAAAGGAGATGGGTAAAGGGTGATGAATCACCAGAAGGTCAAGGAGCTAAAGATGCTGTTCATCCCAGGCGTGGTATCTATGAGGAATCTACCTTGTCCTCAAGGTAACTCCAGTTTCTCATGGTAGCTGCTTTGGTTTCTTATTGTCATTGCAAAGCAACAAGGAATCAACTTTACCTCTACTCTGTGTGTTCTCTTGCTTTCATGTCTGTGGCTTTTATAGCAGTAACTGCCTGTGTGCAGTTTCCAGCATTCAAAGAAGAAATTGCACACCTGCACATGATGTGAAATTTCTCTCTTGCACACCTTTTTGCTATGTTTTTCCCTAAAAATTTCACTTGCTAAAATAGCAGATGGCCTGGTTGTATAAATTTTATTATACATAACTGAAGAGGGACTGTAGCAGGAGAGAACATGCAGAACTTAGGCTTTTGTAAACAGCCCAGTGATGTCTTTAAAACAGGAAGAGGAAAGGTCTGGCTTGTACTGAGAAAGCTGAGACAGTCCCCAGGTTTAGGTGTAATTCACACCAGGAGGTGCAGCATGCAGTGATGTTACATGATAATGTTTTATGCCTGCTCTGATTCTTGTCTGTTAATAATGGAAGAAGGAGCTGCCAGAGGAGAAAGGACAACTTGTACTTTTATCTCAGCTCTATTGGTAATTTCTTTGTATGTAATTCTGCTTTCTTTTCTCTTTACAATTCCTTTTCTTTCTCTTTCATTTGAGTTGTTTGTGAGATATAAAGAAAGAATGTTTATATATTCTCTTGCCCATTATGAGCACCCCAATCACCATCTCATTGGTGTTTGTGTGCACCAATATGAGTGTTGTGTTCAAGGACTGTTAAATATCACTTAACTGAACCAGAGCATTTCAAACATGTGACACTGAAAATCTCCACTCATACGTAGCACATGCCTTTCCTGAGCTCAAAACAGATGTTTCCCTTGACAGATTCCCCCTCTGGACTGCTGAAAATAAAAGTTGTCTGGGCTTTGTTTACTTCTTTGTTTATTTTTTCTTTGTTTGTTTCTTTGTTTGTCTGATTGGTTTTGGTTTTTTGATTTTTTGGTTATTAAAAAATTTAGTGTAAAAGGTACTTTAGGAAACTGAATGGGAGACATGAAGGACAGCAAATAGATGTTTCTGAGTTATTGATCTCTCTCCTCTCCAAAATAAATTATGGTAAATGGCTATTCTTAGGGCCATGGCCTTAATGAGAAACACTGCTGTGGCTGCATTTCCCTTTTTTATAACGGAGAGGCCCTGCAGCTGAATCACAGTTAGGACTGGGAATGTCATTCTTTCTCATGACTGCAATATTGCTGATGATCAGCATCCTTCTCGCAATGCTATTCAGACTGACATGATAATAATAAAAAAATCATATGTCTTGGCTTGTCTAGCTGCATGTCAGAGTTGTTTGAGCATGCTCATACAGACAAATGACTCTCACTAAACAATTACCTAGTACTGTTCTGATAAACTGTGCTGCTGGGTGACTGAGATGGTCACTAAAGGTCGCTTGTTTTTAAAACATTGACAGGAAAACTGGTTTTGAGACAGAATTGTCACCCGTTTCTGATGTTATGATGGAATTTACACAGAGAGGGATAGTTAGGCTTGAGCAAACATACGGTACAGGAGCATAAAAAAAAAAGCTAAAATATTTGCTTGCCTGGGGAAAAGGACATTTTCCAACAGAAGAAATTAGTCCTGCATCTGTGGCACATATTTCACTGGGCCTTAAATAGAAACAGATACTGTTTTGAATTATATGAGATGTTTGCAGGATTATGTACATTTGTTTCATTGTATTGATGCCTTGAGAGGCTACCTAGAACAGAAGCTAGATAGTATTAAAGGAATAAAGTAGGTCCTTATTAAAAAGGCCTTCAAAGGATACACCTTGGGCAGCACAAGAGCCCGACCATGGCTACACCCAAGATGGATGACAGGCCACGAGTTTTCACAGTTTTTAAAGTTTTGGTCCATTTACATGTTGGGGTTAATTGTCCAATTATAGCTTCAGGTTATGAAATCTCATCCTCCCAAATTGCTTTCCTCAATACGCTGTTGTTTATGCTTTTTGGGCCTGAAGCTGCAACAGTGTCCTTGGTTCTCAGGCTGGAAAAGGATTGTTCTGTCTAACTAAACTGTGAAGAGAGCTTGCTAACACTTTATATGAAGTTCAGAGTTATATACTAGTGCAGTACAGAATCTGGATAATATGAAACCTAAAACTTAAGGCTTAAATATGGGATTAATAACAGAAAGAATTGGGGGAAAATATGAAGGGGTTGAATACATTTTTGGCTGCCAATATTTATGCTTCTAGGCAATTTAGCAAAATTTGCTTTAGAATGGTTCATTTTGTCTGCAAAATTCCTTCTTCTCCTGTTTAGAGATTCTCTTTGAAATATGTGACCATGAAGGACTCCTGTATCTCTCTGCTCCAAGTCAGTAGAAATGCCATCTACAATAAAGGTCGGTCTCTTTTCACACGACTCGTTGCTGTGATGACTCAGATGGATTCACTTGCAGGGCAGACCAGGCATGGACAGCTGAGCACACTGAAAGCAGGAAATACTGAAGAGCTGAGCTTTGCATGTGGCTGCCTGGCCTGTGGCTCCAACAGGCTGGTTTCAGTGCCCAGCATCGGCAGGATGCTGGGACTGGCCAAAGCTGCACCCTGACCAAACATCCTCTGTTGTTTTCATGAACTGAAAGAAACTTGAAATTCCTGAAATATGAACCTCAAAACCATCAAACAGTGTTGTAAAATCTTCTCTTGTTATTCAGAAGGCATGGCTGTCATTTGACTAAGGTCTTTGAAAGTGGCATTGCCAAAGTAAATGAGCTGATACCCTAAACTGTGAATCATCCTGTGAATAGTGCTTTATTGTAGCTCCACTTACCTTTATTGATTGGATTATACAGAGTTACCTTAGCTGAAAGACCAGGATGAGAAGTCCAACTGCATTCCTGGATAAACATAGGCATAATATGCAGAGGAGCATGCTGAAGATGTTATCTAAGTTTAAAATAAGCTTAATAAATTCTGTACACAAACACTGCTGGAAGGATCATATTAACAGCTAATAACTTCTGTTGCCAAGTTTTAAACATATTCCTCCTCCACATAAAGCATCTACAAAGGTGATGACCATCTCAGATACTTGGATTGATTTTACAACAGGCAGTGCATGTGAGTCAGTCTGTACCCATTACAACTCAAAATAGCTTGCTGTAAATAATCTTTTATGCATAACAAAAGCTTGTACAATTCTTGAAAATTATTTCATCGCCCACACTGACATTCAAAAAGCTAAGATCATTTCTGGTGTTGTCTGGTTCACTATGAGGGCATGTCCAAAGAAATTACTGAAGGCTGACATTTTTGAGATAACTGTTTATTTTCTTAGGGCCAAATTCACCACTTGTGCAAACTGGCCGATTTCCTTCAAAATCAGCAGAGAATTTCTGAGCACAAGAAGTTAAATAAAAGTGTTACAGCAGTCCTGTGTGTTCCCTTTTTAAGAGGCAAAATCAGGTGGTCTGTAAACGTGGTATTCCGTGTCCCAGTCCTGTGGGCGCAGCGAGGGATGTCTCCCTCATGCACAGTGGAGGTGCAGGTGATGAACCAGGCTGTTAAAGTGTCAGGACAAACTCAACAATGTAGTGAGGGAAAACTAGCCTCTTTCCTGTTTTAGATGCAATTGTCTGTCTTACAAGTTAATTCCATCAGTCTTGTCCTTTCAGAAAGGAGAGGAGGATGTGATCTTTCAGCACCTCTGTGTTCCCAAACACCCTGTCAATGGCCCGAGTTTTACATGTCTGGGACACCAGCTTAATCCT
The DNA here is from genome assembly GCF_029207755.1 of Chamaea fasciata. NCBI lineage: Eukaryota > Metazoa > Chordata > Aves > Passeriformes > Sylviidae > Chamaea > Chamaea fasciata. Next base: position 97,898,727 of record NW_027094087.1, on the reverse strand, counting down.
TGCCATGTTGTAGGCCTGCAGTTCCACTTGTAAGGTGGCAGAGAATGCAGCTGTGGCTCCTTCACCCTGCCCAGCCACCGCTGCAGCTGCGGTACCAGAAGCACAGTGGTGATGCCTTGTGCTGCCTTCTCTACTGCTCTGACTGTCCACAGCCCCAGTCTGTCACCAGAAACAGGTAACCAGGCATAGAGTAACCTCAGCGAGAAAAACCTGATTAAAATTAAAATTAAATTAAAAGTGGAGATGCAGGTAAACCATGAGCAGCACCCAGCTTTAGCCACTTTGTAGTTATTTTCTGGGGGAAAGCAAACATGAGAAGTTATAGTATCGGACTGCCAAATCTCAGTTAACTAAGTACTGGTTTCTTCACAGCTATTGTGCCCTTCTGGGGGAGTGTGAGGCATATTTACTTCGTGGGGAGAGTAAAAGCTAGGTAGGTGGCAGACATGAGAAGTTATCTTCCTGAACATGTAAAGAAGACACTATTTTTTTGGGAGAAAAACGGAAGAAATGCTGTAGTGGGAAGAACAGACACTAGGGCTGTGACAGAAGAGGACCAGTCACAAAGCAGGGCCATAAATGGAACATGTGGGCATGAAGGAGGAAGAAGGATGCTTGCCCTTCTAGTATCAGTGAATTAATGGATACAGTAAATTTATGTCTTGCAGTCACCTTTCAGGAAGGAAATCAATTGCCAACAGGAGGAGCAACAACAGAGTCCCAACAAATCCATTCAGAAGACCACAGCAGTGACCTTGGATTTAGCTGTAGCTGTGTTTTCAGCTGGTGGAGAGTGTTGGTGAAGTGATGCAGCAGGACTATCACAGGATCTGTATTCAGCAGTTCCCTTCAAGAATTCATGATGGAGTTAATATCCATGTTGTTGCTGTTCGATGAGATTTCATCCCTCAGCCACCTATGGGGAAATGCCCTGTGGATGCTCAGAGACAGAAAATCTGGCTGTTGGCAAAAGCCTTCTATCTTCAGAAAATTACTATAGAAAGTTTTTCCTAGATCCTCAACCCACCAGTGTGGTGGAACTGGCAGACCCAGCCCAAGGGAAGCCCTGGCTGTGCCCTGTTGCCACTCTGTGCAAGTCTGCTCTTGCTGCAGGTCAGGGAGGGTTTTACCTGTGCAGGTGGGGAATGAATCTGGGGCCTCCCTGGGCTGGAGACATCTTGTGACAGTCAGGATAGACCACAGGATCTATTAAGATCTTGTTTCACATGGAGGAGCTTCTTGTGATTCTCCCCTTCCATGGACCTATGCTCCAACTCCATCCCTGTGGATTACCTGGGAATTGAGCAAAACCAATGTAGTAATGTCTTAACAAAGTTGCAGGAGACATGAAGCCACAGCTTTGGTAAGTAAACAATCTCATGCATCTCAATGGGATTATTACCCCCTGAGTTTAGAGACAGCAGTTCAAGTAGAATCATGATGAGCTATTTCACTTTTGATCACTTAGAACATGCATCTATCTCATGCCATGGAATTGAGCTGCATCTCATATCTGCACATGGTCTGAAGCAGAGCTGCACAAAATCACATCTTTCCACCAGACAATTCAGATGTAAGTGTATCTTATCAAGGAGAAAATCAGTGGCATTCTGCAAACTTAGCATGTAGGCAGTATTAAAGACGTCACAGTTAATATCAGAAAAAACAACATGTACAGACTGCTGAAAAACTCTGGTTTACTTTAGGGGATTTTCTCGCTTTTCTCTGCTTTGATTTTAATCAGCTGGAGGTGACATCAGGTTACTAGAGCACAGAAACTCTGTGTCTTCTTTGCTAAATCTATGCTTTTGCTACAAAGACAGATAAAATCCTGTAAGATGAATTAGCAACAAACTCATTCCACCTGAGAGGGGAAATGAAGTTTCTTGATAGAAAGAAAGGGCCTAATGTGGTTTAGATGCTATAATTTATCTTCTCTGGCTCAAAAAGAGCCCAGGCCATCTGTAGATTCCTTGTTGTATATGCCACTTGAAAGTCTCAGACCAAAAATAACATCTACAGTATCATTAGCGACCGATGTTTAAGCACCTGAATTGCTCCCTGTGTAGAAGGTGGCTCGGAAGACTCAGGTTATGTGTTGCAGTCACAGGTGGCTGGAAATCCATACCAGAAGCTTACACTGGTGACACCCAAGAATGGCTCTGTGAGACGAAAACATCTGGAATCATGAAAAATCAATTTGCAAGTAAGCAAGTGTAGATGTGGTTGCAGACTTGATGAGCATTCTAGTCAAATGTGTCAGTTTCTCCAAAGAATATGGAAAACATCAGATGCAAAAGCGCTGACTAATATTCATTTTAAGTCTCATACAGATATTTTTCTTTTTATCATAGGCTCATAGAAAGGTTTGGGTTGGAAGGGGACTTAAAGACCATCTAGTTCCAATCTTTCTGCCATGGGTAGGGACGCCTTCCACTAGACCAGATTATTCAAAGCCCCATCTAACCTGCCCTTGAACACTTCCAGGGATGGGGCATTCACAGCTTCTCTGGGCAACATGTTCCCACGTCTTGCTACCCTCACAGTGAAGATTCTTCACATTCTTTTTTCTTTTGTTCATTTCTGTTGTCTTCAACTACTTTTAAGGCCCCTCTGGAGGTGTCTTATGATAACAGTTTTTTGCATCTCACAATAACAGCTCTCCTCTTGTTCTGGAGTGGCCTCTACTTCCTCTGGAGCAGCCTTTCTTCCTTGCTCTGTAGTGTTTCTTCATCATTGTGGGGTCACACACACACACACACACACACACACACACAAACACACAAACACACACCCTTCCCAAGTGCAATTGTGTGCAGTGACCACTGCAGTCCACCCACCTGGCTCGGCTGTGTCATTCACTAAGGCTCCTAAAATGAATTCTGAACAGTTCACACTTGGCAGTCTCCAAATCAGACATCTATGTTTTTCTGAATGTTTTTCAACAGGTGATCGGGAATGGAAATAGACGGTTTTCTCACTTAATGTTCCTTATTGCAGCACCTCTTGCCACAAGTTACTTTCATAATGTCCCAGTGCACAAGTGGCAATATGTGAGTGTGAATGCATTGCACTAGTGGGACAATGTTTCAGGTCAGTGTACAGATTGAGATGCACCAGGAACTCTAGCCAAACTGGTTTTCCAAGCCTATAGGTGAGGATGCTGAAAGATGAAAAAGCAGATTGGAGTGTTATTTAACTGTGTGTGTTGAATGGGGATGTAGGGCTGGATGGTATTTGACTATGCCTGTTGTTTTGCTACAATTGGTTACTGGTTGTGGATAGACTAATGAACTAGAGAGCAACTTTTTGGTGTTGGGATGTTATAATTCTTTTGCACCACTTATAAGGTCAGCTTTGAACTCTACTCAGTTATCCGTGAGGGAAAAGCTTTGACAGAGAGGGTGTACCAATTGTTTCTCTCTCACACATGCTTTTCCAGCGTCTTCACAAGTTCCTGCATGTGATCTACAAGAGGCAGCGAAGAGTCTGACTTGTCCAAGACTCTCATTTGGATGCTTGTCTTTAGTTCAGGAGTTCCCTTTGACCCAGAGGCTGTCTTAGTGAATCACTGCTGTACAGTTGCGCTACCTGTGTGGTGTCTCACCTTTTCCCAGGAAGTCCCTTCTATGTCTGTTTCCCCAAATGCCTCTGTTTCCATCAGGGTGCACAGTTCATTGAGATCACTGATGGTAACATATTTTAGTGCACACTTAAAATAAAGGCTGTTTTCAGTGGATTTTCTGAATTAGGATTTAGGAGCTCAGCCTGTCCCACATTCCACATTAGAAATGCTGTGATTTTTGCCTCCAGTTGCAGACATATTGATTTACACTCACAAGAGAAAAGGAGAATTGATTAGGAGTGGAATGACTGCAGAGTGAGCTGCACACGAGTGAGGGCTGCGAGCGGGAGGCGGAAGGAAAGCTGCAGCCATTTTGAGACACTCAGAGTCTCTTTTCTCCCGCACTCAGTCTTGAGAAAAAGAAACATTCTTATTTTAATCAAGGGGTTTAGTGACCCTCTGCTCCAAGCCTCACAGCCTACCTCACAGCTGTGAGAGTGTGATGGCAAAGATGGATGACTCCTGTGAAAGCAGCCTCTGCTCGGGCACGCCGTGTGTTCATGTTCCACTGGTGAGGCACCTGTCGTGTTATGTATTGATTTTTCTTTTGTTTGTCAAAGGCACAGCTCATGTATGGAAACTAATCCTCTGCTCCCTACAGGAAAAAGAACAAAGATCCTTTGTTTCCAATGAGCTTTAAATGAAAATCCAGATCACCTAATTAGGTAACTCAGCTCCCTAACACTGCAGCCTGTGCAGTTTTGCTTCTTGCCCTGCTGGCTGCTGAACCCTGTTTGTCTGTCTGTCTGCCTGTGACCCTCTCAAAATAGGACATAGAATGCATCTGTCTCCTACCTGCTGACATCCTGGTGTCTCTTGCAAGAGCTTGGGATTTCTGATGTGCAGGTGCACAAGCCACCCCTCTCTGACAGTTATTAACCTAAACAGATAGACATACCCACTCTGAAAGATTTCCAAAATTTTTGATCATTCTCTATGTTGCAAACACAGGAGATGTAGATATCTTGACCAAACCACTGCACATGTTCTTGTTTCTGTTTCCTCAGTGGGCCAGGGCCTTTCTCATGTTGACAGCAAAGCCCTGTGCCGTGCCCTGCTTGTCCTTCCCTTGTTGCTGGCCATTTTTTCTTTTTCAATTTCTTCTTTTCCCTCTCTCATTCCAAAATGCTGAATTTCCACTATAAACTCTTGTCAGGTGAATTCCTAGTCAACCTCATCAGATGAATTGCTAATCAGCCTCATTAAGCGATTCTTCTGCCCAGCAATGCATTGCCTGACTTCAATCTGTTCGTAGTTCAGAGCTGAAAAACTGCCTTCCCCCAAGACTGAGACACAGCTTTGTCCAAAGCATGTCCCATAAATGGATCGTTATCAAAATTTAATGACCTCATTAGTACTCGTTTGCAGAGTGCAAAAGCAAGCACTTTCTGTGAGATATAGATCAAGAGAAGAGGGAAAGGAAACAGCAAAGGAGACTCATTTTCAGGACAACTTGCAGCCCCATCTGAGCATAGGTGAGCTGCCTTTAGCAGACAACAGTAACAGTGCTAATCAGAGATAGTTTTCTTCATTGCCTTGCCAACAGTCCTGTGAACACATATATAAATCCCTGTAAATGCACATTATATATGTGTGCATATACACAGTGTATAGGAGAGATCAGTGGGAATACATAACTCAATTAAAAATGTGTATTTCTCCAGTTTCAGACAACAACGAAACGACTGCAGGTCTTGTGAAAACTCATGGATGTTTGATCTTTGTCAAGGAGGTCATAGAGGAACACTCAAAGAATGACTCCCACAGTGAGAAAACTGTCCTTAGGCTGGACCATGTAACATAAACATCAAACTTACTGTCATTATTCTAATTCTAGTTGTGTATTTCTAGGCTACTGTAACACCTATTTCATTGGTGTGGAACAGAGTAGGAGTAGGTGTGGAATAATTGAAAATCATGTCAAGTGCAACATGTGGTCTTGGGTAGTGCTAAAGACCCTGGGGTTCACTGGGGAGGTTCATCTCACCTAACCTGAAGGAACTGAAGTGTAGGTGCCCTAAGACCTACTTAGTCACTAAGGTCTCCTCTCTAGTGGAAAAGAGAAACGGGTAAAAGGTGTGCTGCAAAAATCATAACCAGCAAGTTCTGGCTACAGTAGAAGAAATGTGCTAATTCAGGCACACCATAGCAGTGTAAAGGCAGAGAAAGTCCTAGGGTAGGTGAAAATAAACCATGTTTTACTTTCACTACTTGTATATCAGAGATGAATGTCTGAGAAAATAGGAAAGAAAAAACTGAGAGTCATCACTTCTGTATTTAGTAGAAGGAGCTGGGACTTTTTTAGAGGAGAGCCATGAGAGAAGTTTCTGAGGTGGTAAGCTCAAAATGCAACACAGATGAAGAAGATGAGGCAGCTGGTCCATCTACCAGGTCAGCTGAGACCCTAAGCACTTTGGATAAATCTATTATGATGTTTAAGCATAATTAATGACTCCATTTTACTGGTATATATTTTTTCTGTTTTGTAGCTTTTGCCTCTCATTTCTCAGATGTTTTTTGCTTTGTTAGAATAAACTTCTTAAGTTTTATTGATGTTAGAAATTATCTCTAATGGTCATATAGTGCTTTACTACTCCAGGACTGACTAATCTAAAAATAAATTGGTGTCTGCTGGTGGAACAGATGCAAATCCCTCAGACTTAAAGAGCAGAGCATGCAGATCATCATGGGGGTTAGTTCTGTCAAGACTCACTATGCAAACTGAGCAAAATGAGGTTAAACAGCATTCTTCTGGCACAGCACAGACCACAGAAAGGCATCTGCTGCTCTTATCTCCTCCTCTGACCACTTTTGTGACCACAAAGATTTTCTCATCCCATACAAAGACAACACAAGTCTTTCAGAGGCTGTCACAACACATAGCTAAACACCCTTTTAGCTGATACCACTGTATTAAGAGTACTGGGAGAGGGTACTGGCTGGTGAAAATCAATGCATTGAGCTGACTTAGGATGAGCAAGGGCTAGGTTCAGCATTGTCCTCTCCCCTGGTCAGTACTGTTGCTGAGTCTCCCCAGCTGGGATCTATGTCTTGCCCAGTGGAGTCTGTAAAAACTTGCCAAAGAAAAGTGATCCAAATTGCAACCTCTTACAAATATTTGGGAGTGTTTGTTGTTGCGCTTGTATCTGTATCTCTTGAAGGAAAAGAGCTGTACTGAAAATTTAGTGACCTGACCTAGTCATGCTTTTGTTGTCATGTCTGTGGAATGTCGTGCTCCTCTGAGTGATCCTGGGGGATAACTCAGGAAAGAGAATTGATGTGCAAAGAACCACAGCTCCAAGGGACAATCATCAGGGAATCATCCACACCAGGAAAAAGGGCTGACATGACGTTAGCTGATATCCTAAAAAGAGAAATAACAGTCCTTATAGATAGAGCTTCAATTGTTTTAGAGGGAAAGATCAACAGGTATGTCTTTCTGTAAGGCAAGCTTTATGGTCTCCATAACCTAGCATGTTCAGCTATGCTCCGAAGTGTACAAAGGAAGAATACTGCCTTCTGCAGAGGAGAAACCAAACTAAAATAAAATAGTGAATGTCTACAGACAGAAACTCAGACTAAATCATAATAGTTGTATCTTTCTGTCACTCTCTGTTTTGCATTAATAACCCTGAAAGTGATTTCTGAATGGCACTGGAGGGAGAAACCAGGATGGTTTTCTAGAATTGACATTGATATATTTGAAGAAATCAAGCCTGGCAGCTGCACCTCTAAATTTTTTTAAGTTCATTGTGTTACTTGTGGTATCAATTACTTAGTAAGTACACACATGCCAAAGAAATGCTTAACAAGGTGCACATGGGCACTTGATAACCTCCTCCATATGACAGACACAGCCTACGTGCCATTTCTTTTCTAAATACAGATTTTATATATATATATATATATATATATATTATTTTTTTTTTGCCTGCAATGAGAAAGAAGCCTGACAACAGCATCGCTTGTAAGAAACCTTAAACAGCTCAGCAGCTTGATTAATTACTTAGGGATTCCCTAGGACTGTTACTAAGGTAACACGAGTAGAAATGTTTGAAGATGGCTGCATAAGCCGTGTGAGCTGGAGAATACATGATGGCATTTCAGCAGCACCCTGCACCGTGAGTTTTTACAGTATTAATGTAGAAAATAAAAAGTTTGTGCATATGTACATGTACTAATGAAAGCCAGAGCCCAGACAGCCCTATGAATCCCCAGCTGCATCTGCTGGACACAGAAAAAAAAAATCTGCTTTGGCTTTCAGGAGGATGTAATGGGAAAGGAATATAAATAGTGCAGGGCACAGATCTCTTCCCAGCTCTACAATGCCTTTAATTTTGATGGCTGATTAAAAAATGTTTTCTCCTTCCCCCTTACTAGCCAGCATTGACCCAAGACTAGATTCCCACTCCCCAAGGCTCCTCTCAGAGGTGAAGCCACCCAGTCTGCTGCCTGGCTTCCCTGTGGTACCCACCACTGCTGACTTTGCCCAGCAGTGCAATGTTCTTGTGCTGAGCAATGGTGCTGCAATGGAGGAACAATGCTTGTAGTTTCATGCTCTGTAGAGTAATGCATTTTCGAGTCAAAACTGGTGAGAGGCAGCAAGAGGTGATTATGGTACAGAGTATACCCTTGGGGAAGACACTATTGACCTGTAGGTAACTGCAGTGCATTTCATGGTGTGGGAGAACAACCATCTTTAGTGACATTCTTGCCGGAATTTTACCAAAGTTAATGCCCAAGTTAGTTAACACAGGACAGGTAATTAGAAATTTTGGGTGCTAACACAGAGAGAGAGATCACATCTGCACTGATTGGTAAGCTTGTATCCTTAGGAAAGAAGAATTCAAGACAGAACTAAGCAAATGCATATCTCACAAGACTGATTTGGAATAAAAGCTTATTCTGAGTCTAATGACAAACCTGGGAGGAACTCAAACCTGAGGTTTTTTTTCTCCTTCTGAAACATCTCTCTTCTCTCCAGAGCTTTTGCACATACCTCACTGCCCCCTCCCTGTCTCTGACTCCTGGCAAACCCCTGCCCAACTCCTCCAACTCAACTCTACAGCTGTGCCAACCCAAAGGCTTCAGAGAACTCATGCTGATTTAATGATTTTTTATTCATAGACATTAATTTGCTTTTTATCATGTACCCAGCAGTGACCACAGGGAGAAACTCAAATTTCCAAGAGAAACCACTCAAAAATGTGACTCTTTCAGGGCTTTGTAGTGTGAGATGCTAAATACCCATAGCTCTCACTTGGCATTTCATGGGATGCTTATGGCTCAAACTGTGCAAGAGATTATTTCTTCTGGTTTATAGACACTGCCTAAAAATAATTAAGAAACATTCTGGAGGAACTGAAATTACTTCTAAGAAAATCTTTAGGACAAATTGGGGAAAAAATCCGTCTGAGCAAGACAAGTCTGGAACAAAAGGTGCTGGTGAGATTTGGAGAGAGTTTGATATCTGTCAATGCTCTTTGAAAATGTAGTCACAACATTGCTTTGTGTTACCGCATCTGTATTTTCCTCCCAAAATTGTTTCATTTCTGTTGTTGTTTAGTTCTGCCTATCTTCTGGAAACCTACGGCTACTGTTGCTCTGCTAAGCCACTGAATACCTTAAAACTGTCTGTTGGAAGGTGCTGCTGTCATATAGGTGTACACATAGTCCAGACAGTTCATTATAGCACAGCAAACAGAAAGATCTTCATCTCCCTTTTTCTAGGTCTTCACAAACTACCCACTTCAGACATATTTAGGAGATATGAGCCTTATTAACATGACATCATCACTATGGTGTTGAAGAATCTGTCCACCCTTCTGTGGTAGGCAACCAAGATGGAGAAGTGTAACTGTCTTACATCCCTATTCCCACAGCAGGCATTGCTCTTTTATCGTCTTTAAAATTTGACAGGACAAAACTCTGCAGGAAGGATTGAGGACTGACAGGGTTTCATCCTCTCTTCCAGCTCCACTTTCCCTGGGTGCAATTTTTTCCCACTGAGCAATCCTTCATCTCATGATCTTATTTCTTCCTCCTGAGAATTCACAAAGGCATTTCAACAAGTGAATCACAGGGAACAGGCATTAGATGATTTTTTAATCTCCTGAGAAAATGAGGAAAGAGGGAATTTCTTGAGAAAATGAGGAGAGTGGGGGGGTTTTTTGTTGTTGTTGGTTGGTTTTTAGTTTGTTTTGTTTTAGTTTTTTGTTTTAGGTTGGGTTGGGGTTTTTTGGGTTTTTTTTTGGTTTTTTTTCTGCAGCAGTCTTCTCTGCTGCAGAGGCACATTTCAGCCTCTAATCATGCAGCAGCTCACCACAGGAGCTGGTGCTGGTCCTGCCTCCTGCTGCACCTTGGTTTGGATGTGTGTCTGACCAGGGGCAGCAGCATTCTGGAGGGTGCTTCCCTGCAGGAGGAGGTGAGCTGATCCCCTGCACCACGACTGCTGTCACTGCTGGGGCTCTCTGCAAAAGGCTGCCTGGAGGCAAGACAGCCCACATCCCACAGCCTGCAGCTTGGCAAGAGGCTGTGAGGACACCTCTAGCCAGCTGAATTCCCATGTGCACATTGCCATGAAAACATGGTAAAAAACAGCCCATACTTTCTAGGACCTTCCTGTATTTACTTTCGTGAAAGGTAACTACACTGAGTTTTTGCCATAAACTAACCACGTCCATGGCAAGAGAGTCTGTCAAATACATACAGTGTCAGGCAGGGAGGCAGTAAGACTATGATATTAGAATGGCCAGGTTTGCATATGTTGTGGGACAAGGTGAAACAGTCCTAACCCTCTGCTCTGCATTTTTCAGCTGAAGGATCCAGCCATCCACATGAGGAATGATTTCCAGGAGATTTACACTTTTTCCAGAATGATTTACACTTTTCCCAGTTCCTACAGTGTAAAAAAGGAGACTTTCCCAGCACATACCTGCAGAGCCAGTGAGGACCACCAGCAGGTGCATCAGTGGATTAGTTTAAACTGGTGATGAAAGCAGATCAAGCCCTGACATGGAGTATCTGAGCTGCACATGCATCCAGGGGATGTATCCAGTACTGCTGACTCTTGTGTAGACATGCTGCCTCTACACGATAAGCAACAAGAAATGTGAAATGTCAGGCTTTTTAAGTGCATCAGCTGCTTGATCCTTGAACTTGAGTCAAATCCTTAAGATAAAGAGAGAAACACCCTCTTCATGAATCCAAAATAGTCCTCAAATGAGCTTTGAATAAAAGGGCTATAACAAACTCTCTGCTTCTGTATCACAGTGGAAATGCAACTGCAGTTTTAAATTATATATTAAAAAAAAAAAAAAACGGGGAACATCAAGTTCATATGGAATTGCAATAACACTAGGTTGAATGACTTCCAACTCTTTAAGAAACAGATGTGGGAGCGCTTAGGCTTCATATTTACAGCTCAGATTTGAGGCTTTTCAGAGCAACCTGTACAGTTCTGGGTTCATATGGGACAGAGAACAGGAACTGATGATGTTTTTTGTGTTGGTGTAGCAGAAATAGAAAGTAAAAGTAAAATGACCTGCCTTTGATATGTATTGCTTTATTTACTTTCATTTACTTAAGGCTTATTTTTGTATTCTGTAAGCTAAATTTCTTGGGAATTGATAAATAACAACTTCCTGGTATATTTTCACCCCTGTAAAATCTTGGCATGTTGTAATGATCTCTCACTGAACATAAGGCGTTCAGACATAGTTTCCCACCCTCCCCACCCCCACAGAAAATTGTTTGGAAAAGACTCATGATGAAGAAGGCTCAATGTGTGCTATGAAGCAAGAAGAGGGGGAATAGCTTTTCCTTGGACAGTTATGTTTCTGTGTATCATGAACACAGACATCATAGGTCACTCAGAAACAGGGAGAAAAACCAGCACACTATTAACTGTTTTACTGCTGCTGGGCTGCTGGGGTAGAGCTGGGCACATGCAGCTCCCTGGATATACTCTGACAGCCTATGGATAGAAAAAAAAATATAACAGTGGCAAGGAGCAGTGGAAAACCATCAGCAAGTTAAGTGAGAATCCATTCGTGATGCTGTGCCTTATGTCACTTTTACTATAAATTATTCTTTCTCCCACCACTACCCCCTTTAGTTTTGTGGGGTTTCGAGGGTTTGTTGTTTGGTTGGGGTTTTTTTTTTTGTCAATATGAAAACTAACATGTGTGAGTTACGGTATAAAGTTTGCCTCATGATAAAACTAAAATTGCCTCAACTTCACTGCACTTCTATCTCAGGATAGTTGTGTTAGTAAACTTTTTTATGGTGTAGATAAACTTTTACACTGTGTTTTTCAGCAAACTCTAAAAATCATATTTATAGCTTAGGAACTGAAACTGGAAGCTCATTTCTTCAAAATGAGTAATAATAAATACTGATCACTTATCAATGCTCAGTGCTGAATTGATCCATTACTGGTCACTTCTTTCTTGACTTCACATATTCCCCTTTTTATCCACATTTTATATCTTTATTTTGGCTATATGAAGCTGAATCAATGTGGAAAAGAGCGAAAACTAAGTCAGTAGAAGATATTTTCTACAATATTTAATCTCTGGAAATGCTTTTAATTACTAAAGTAGTTTACTCTATATGTAGTGGATTTATTGAGCTCTAGACAATCTTACAACATTTCATCTGAGGCAGCACACTCACATATCACTAAAGTGCTTGTGGTAGATGTTCGCTGCTGATGTTGTAAGCAGTTTAGAATCAGATGCAAGTACTGCTTTTATGAAAACCATTTTCCTAACATGTGTCTCTCTAAAACCAGAAAGGATGCAGGTGTGATCCCAGCCAGGATCATCAACATATCAAAGTAGTATCACTGGGACACCATTAAGACAGAAGACACATGGATTTTTGACAAACTATAGAGCAGCAAAGCACAGGAGAAGGAGAGAGGAGGGCATCCATCTGCCTTAAGCAACAAGGACACCTTCTTGAATGACATGAACTGGCCATATCTAACTGAAAATAGCTAACATTCTTCTGAAAACTTTCAGAATAATAATACATGTGGAAGGAGAGGAGAGGAAATTATTAATTTTTTCCATGTAGATGATGATTGATAGCTAAATAACGTGCTGTGGGAGCAGAGCCCATGCTGTCAGGTATAAATGGCCTCCTATCCTCAGTTGGATGGCCATGAGACCTTAGATATAATCTGCACCCCGTCATCTTAATCAGCTAATAAATACTAATTAAGTCTTACAAGCATAACAAGCCTTACAGTTAAATACCAGGGGTGTGTTTGAGTTGGAGTGGGATACAGCAGCTGGCAGCAAGCAAAACATAGCTGCTGTAACAGAAAAGCCATCTAATGAAGCTCTGCAAAGATAAGATTCTTTTAGATTATTTGCCTCTTCCATCACATCCTGTTTATGTTTTAATCACTTTCTCTAGGCTCATACTGACACTCCCTCTTTCTGTCTTACCACCAGATGGACTTTAATAAACTATTATTATACTTGGAAGCACTTTCCTAGCTCTTCATAATTGCTTCTTGTAGTACTTATATGTGTGATGCAGAGATATCATCCTCCACAGTCATACTTACTGCTAAAACTGAGCAGCATATAGCCGCTTGTTTGTTTGGGTTTTTTTTAAGGAATATAAGTTATCCTATATATTCCCCTGTTTCTTTCCAAGTCACTATTTTCTCTCTTCACCCCACAATATGTAATAGTCCTCATGTCCTGGGTGTTCAACAATGGGCAGGAAGCATGTTAATATTGATCTGCATTCTCTGAATTGGCAAATCAGTGGTATAAAATGAAATTCTTCCCTCCCCTCCCCTCCCCCTATGAAAGAGTCCTTCAGGTAGACAACCACTGTTTCTTTAAACTTCAACCAAGAGTTCCTCAGCTGCGAATGTTATGGGGATGTAGGTGAAAAGATTGCTGGAGAGAAGAATGGAATGTTATCTCCCTCTCTTAAGACTTCTCTCCAGAAAGCATAGGCACAATATATGGCCATTCTTCCTGGGTATTATTTGGTCCAATGGGATGGAAACTGATTTGTGACTCAGAAAAACTTTATAAACTCTAGGAGCTGGCAGGGATGATTTAGAAGTTTCAAGGAAAGGAAAGGGGCCTTTCAGGGAAAGGAAATAGTGCAACATTCCTTGATCGCTAGTGACAGTCTCCAAAAAGGCCTGCTGGGCCCCTTTGGCACATAACTGCCACCAGGAACTGAAAGAGCATTCCCAAAGAGTAGAAATGAACCTTGGTGGATGGTTCCTGAGAAAACAGCTTCTGTTCCTCCTGAGAGCCATGGCACCCTTACTATTGAAAAAACCACAAATGTTCCCTTGAAGAGAGTTGAACACGTACGAGTGTTGAGGTGATGTCATGCTTTTTTTGTGTTTTCACACAGCTCCACAATTCAATACCCTGTTCAGGAGCTCAAATAACACTTGGCTTGGGAAGTTTTCTGTGTAAATTAGCTCAGATTTGGAGGGATTTCCAGTACTTGTATTTCATTCTGACCTGAATATTACTGCAGAGATGCTACAGGAAACAGAATAATTCAGGGTAGAGTTTCATATTTATTATTGCTGTTGCCAGATGAGATTTGGAAAAGAATCTTAGAAGACAAAAATCACTTTCTGCACACTGTGTTTGTGTGTATGGTTGCGTTTCAGGTAAGCCAAGAGTAAGACTAGTATGTAGCATTCCAGGATATGTTTCTGTCTCATGAGGTGCCAGTTTCAGACATTTCCAGCTCTCTGTTCCCCCTCCACTCTAGGTCACATCTCCAAACTGCTGCTCCTGTCTCCTCAGTCAGTCACACCAAGAGCAATACCAGCTCAGCCAAAGGGGAAGCAGTGGGCAAGGAGGCAAGGAATCTTAATGTTTTTACTTCTGAAAAATATGCATTAGAGAGATATATCCTTGAGAATTCAGCAGTGAAACACTGATGAGTGACTCTGTTCCTGAAGACAGAGTAAGTTACCATTGTCTCTCTGACAGCACAGCTGTGGGTTTTTATGGGATGCCACTGGTAGTAAAAAGTAGTGGCAAACCTTAATTTTTGTTATTCAGATCCACAGCAGTGGTCCTGAAATCACAGAGCAGGTGGTTTGCTGAAGAGAATAGTAATTGCAACAGCAGTAACTGAGCAGAGTACTCAACATTTGAAGAACTGGCTTCATGGTTGGGCTCAGAGGGGCTGGTTAAATGTTCACACTTCAGCTGGAGACTGGTTACAGGTCCAGTTCCACAGGCATCTTCACTGGGACCAACTTGTGATGTTTAGCATGTTTACCAGTGGCCTGGAGGATGTGAAGGAGTGCTCCCTCAGCAAGTTTGGAGATGAAGCCAAATTGGTGGCACCAGTCAATACTCTCGGGGACATTCAGAGAGACCCAGACCAGCACTAAGAATGGAACAAAAAGAGCCTTATGGTGTTCAACCAGGATAAAAGCAGAGACTTGCACTTGGCATGGACTAACCAGTATGGGCTAGGCCAGGGAGTAGCTCTTCTGGGTAGGATCAAGTGCTGTGGTGGCATTTAGGCCAAACATGATCCATCAGGGAGTCCTGGCAGGGAGAAAGGCTGCCAGCATCTTCAGCTATATCAGTAGAAGTATGTTCAACAGACCAAGGAAACAATTTATTTCCACTGTGCAACACTTTTAAGGCCACTCCTAGAATATTGCATCCAGTTTTGGGCCCCCAATGCAGGAAAGAGATGGACAAACTAGAGGGTGTTCAGGGAAACCCTCCAGAGGTAGTGGGACTAGAACACTTGACACAGGAGGAGAGGCTGGGGGAGCTTTGAAGGCACCTGTTGGCCGTCTTATACACAGTCATTTTATCACCAAATGTGTTCTTTACTAAGCACGCTGGTAATTTCGGTTTCATATTCTCCTTGGGTTTGAATTGTCTACTCCAATTTGGAGTAGAGAATTGCTACTTACAATTCAGTAGCAATTTCATTATACCAGTACAATTTGATTTGCTTTGTTACTCCACTAGCTATATTGCTTTGCAGGGACAATATTAATTACAGATATTCTTCAGTCATGTGTCTGTGAGGTACTTATATATCATTAAAGAAATATTACTCTGCCCCTTAAAACAATTTTAAAAAGGTAACATAGAATAGTTCTTTATAATGGTTACTTACCACATATCTGCAGTGAGAATATATGTAGTGGCCTGCTCCAAGAGCATAAAGCAACCATGAAAAGTTTGTAACAGTATCAAATAATGGGCAAAATTACATATTTGAACATATTACTTTCACTGTATAATGCTACTTGCTTTTTCCTTTCGCATGCAAACTTAAAGCCTCTGCTAGGCAATACTTGAGTCCCAAAATATTATTTTTTTCCTTCAGGCTTTGTCTTTTGGATGCTTCCAGACTGTGATCTACATGTGATTTCTTGCATTGTTAAGTTTGTTCCACCCGTGTTTCTTATAAGCACATATATGGCTGTTTCTGGGAAGGTACAGTCTGGTTCTTCTTTTTTGATGTCCATTTTATGTATAAGATTCCTACTCTGAATCCCAGCAGAGGGATTGTAGGAGTAATCTAGAATCACTCAATATTATTTTTTTTCAGTGGTGGCACAGTGTATCAAGTTCAGAGATTTCACTGTGTAAGAGTATTTATGGTGAATGAGAGGTAATTTCTGACAGGTAATTCAGACTTGCAGCACTATGTGTCTTCTTCTCCTTGTCTCTCCAGAGGTTACATGCCCATGCTTAGGTATATGCATACCTTCCCTTTCTTAATATTTACTCATTTGTTGCACAAGAAATTCTGAGCATGGTTAAAGCTGTAAAAAACTCTAGTGGCCTATAAAAACAAGTGGGTGGGATTCTTTTTAACTTATAAAGGCTTCGCTAATTTCCACTAGCTGTCATATTGGATTTTATAGAGGAATTAATTTATTTTGAAACACCGGCAAAGTGATTCTTGTATGAGGTCAAGAAAGAGCTCAAGCATTGAAGCTGTTTATGGTTGAGTACACAGGCTGGCTTGGCATTCAGCTGGCACAATGTGGCTGTCTTGCAGTCTAGGTGTCCACAGAAGAGCCAGATGCCTCCACTCTCTTCCCAGATCAATAGAAAGAAACAATTCAACTTATCCTATAGCGTTTGCTCAAGACAGGTCAGATTAAGAACTCATTTTTTGCCTCTGATGTCAGACTGAGTCCAGGGTGACCAATTCATACATCCACATGGCAGATGTCTGAGATAAGAGAACTCTCTCTCTCCAGATATCCTAACTCTTCCTCTGAGCTTCAAATTGAAACAAACAAAATAAGGAACATTTTGCTTCATCTGTTTTTGCAGTGACTTAAGAATAAAAATGCATTAAGAGCTTGGCTGCTTTGAAAATGTTTGTGCACTCTCAAAGTCCGACTACTGAAGCTTCTGAGCACCATGTTTGTAATGGAACTGGGTAAGGTGAAAGTTTCTTGAAATCTGGAGTTTGATACAGGCAGATCACTTTCATTTAGTTTTAAAAGACTTTATTACTTGAAAGAGCATTCTCCTTTTTTCCAAGACTGCTTATGATTGCAACTCTTCAAAAGCTTTCTGAGCTATTTATTTCTAATAATGTCAGCTCCAAAGTTCTAAAAAATTCTTTGATTGCATTCTGGTCCTGTTTCCATTTTAACCCAAAATATTTTTAATGGGTAGTCTTCTAGGGAACATGGATGCAATATTTAAGGCAGGAACATATTTAACCTTTGTAAAGGGCAAATGCTAATGCTATTTTGTAATCTGCTGCTTGCCTAATCGAGCACCTATATCCTTTCTTCTGATTTTGTTTATACAGTGACTTCTTCAAAGTTTTAGGAACATGTCCAGTGGAAGAGTTTTCACTGGTTTCTATAGGCTTCATTATGGCTTAAATCTGCATATTTATCTGTAAGGAGTCTGTATAAAATAATTCTAACATTTGTAGTGCTGGACTATATCTGCTCAGGTTTTGGAATTCTACCTTGTAACTGCAGAGTCAGATCCATCCTTATACAGAATCACAGAATGGGTCAGGTTGGAAAGGACCACAGTGGGTCATCTGACCCATGCTCAGCAAGGTCATCTTGGAGTATATTGCACAGGATTGCATCCAGACAGTTCCTGAATGTCTCTAGTGAGGGAGATTCCACAGCCTCTCTGGGAAAGAGAGGTTCCGGGGCTTGGTCACACACAGTAAAGTTCTTCCTCATTCTCAGGAGGAACTTCCTGTGCATCAGTTTTTGCTGTTGTCTCTTGTCCTATTGCTCAGCACCACTGAGAGGAGCCTGGGCCCATCCTCTGACTCCTCCCATCAGACATTCACAGACATTGATGATTTCCCCTTTCAGTCATCTCTTCTTGAGGTTGAACAGGCCCAGGTCTCTCATAAGAGAGATGCTCCAGTCCCTTCATCATATTTATAGCCCTCCACTGGACCCACTCCAGGAGCTCCATTGTCTTTCTTGTCATGAGGAACTCAGTAGTGGACACAGCACTCCAAACGTGCCTCACAAGAGCTGAGTAGAGAGGCAGGACATCAACTTTGACCTGTATTCCAGATTGTCATTGGCATTTTTGGCCCCAGAGCACACTGCTGGCTTATGGATGGCTTGTTGTCTGCCTGGATGCCCCAGGTCCTTCTCCAGAGAGCTACTTTCCAACAGCTCAGACCCCAGCCTGATGCATGGGGTTATTTTTTCCAGCTGCAGGTCCCTGCTTTTGCTTTTCTCGAATTCCAGACAGTTCTTCTCTGTTCTGTCTCCAAACAGGCTCAAACTACCTTTTGAGTCATTCTGAAGTGACAAAAATTTCTTTAATCCGGAAAAATGTATTTATAAAGGAACTAAAATGAGTAGTCTGCTACTAGGCTGTACTGTGTTATTTTTAGTATACTACTTTTAAAAGTAACATTTTCAAAAATGATAACACTGTCTTGTAGAGAAAGCATTGCTTTCATATGCCATAAACTCTGAAAATTCTTCGGACAAGCTGTAGATTTTCCCTGCTCCTGACTGCAACTACTCAGAGGGCTCTGGAAAACACTGGGTGTAAGCCAAGGAGTTCGTAAGTGGTTTTATTCCAATTCCTTGCCACAAGGGATTGATACCACACTTGTAGGTTAATGAGTCTTTGCTTAACAAAAAAATTATCAAGATGAGATGAAAATCTAATGCAATTCTTTTTGCTTGGAAGAGTACCCAATTTTTAGTGAAGTGCCTGAATGGAAGAGAAGATGCCTCACTTTGATCATTAATGATGTCTAAAATTGTCTGAAAATTTTGCAAAAGTTTCCTTGCCTTACCTGCTTTGAACGACTTCTGTGGGACGTGAAGTGGGATGGCTATAAAAAGCTTGAAGATGGTTTAGTGGGTGAGGTCACATAACAGAAAGGACAGACGATTCCACCTGTGTTCCTGTGATCAGAAAATTCAGGTCTACCAAGGCCATCTTTTTTTGGTTGATGAAAATAAGACTGCATTTTTCTGCAGTTCTCCAGCTCAACAGATTTATTTTCCAGAATTCTTTTTTATCTTCTCTTCCTAACCCTTACATAATGTACCAAGACACAGACAGCTCATACATCACTGCTTCCCCGAGTCAGTGCTGTTCCCTCATTTGTTTCCTATTTTGACTCACAGGGAAATGGTAGCTGACTTTCTCAGGGGAAGATAGTGTTCCCTGACCCTAGAGTTCCTAATGTTTTGACTAAAGCAGCAGGTTAGAGACAGTTAAATGTTGTGTACTTTTCTTAAATGAACTCAGACTCAGTAAGTCTTGGTGCGGGATTCATTAGGTCATATTAAAATGAAGCCATGCTAACCAGATCTGAAAGAGAACAACTAACAACAATTTTCAGGCTGATGATGATGAGTTCACATAGACTGACTTTTTTTGATTACCAATTTCTAGTTCATTTGAATGCTGGTTACTTTCCTTCATGAATGCACGCATACAGCTCCATTTTTATGTTCACATCATCTCTATCAAGTTTGTCCTTAGCAGTAAGCTGTTGCATTTCCTTTACCTCCGAACATGTTGTGTAGATATTCAAATAAGAAATGGTTTAAAGTGCAATCAACTTAACTCCTGAGAGAAAGCATTTTTTCAAAATCTAGATATTTTTGTATAAATTAATTGAGATTAATAGATATTAATAAACCTATTTGAACCACTCTCTCGAGGAGATTGACAATGTAACTCTTTTTGAACATGGTAAATGGAAAAATTAGAGAAAATAATTGTCGGTGAGGTCTAATATGTGATTCTGTTTTGTTCAAAATACACGTGTAGATAAATTATCTCTCTGAAGAAATTTGTTAACAGATGTTCTAAGTGAAAGAGCCATCCAGTCTGAATTGCTAACAGATTAATTGTAGGCATCATGTGAAATATGACTAGGAGTCACTGTTTCCCCAGCAACATTCTTGCAAAGGACAGCAATAAATCTTCATGTAGAGAAATAGGCATTATTCTTACAGAAATTTTTGTGCATACAAACAGTTTTGACAAAGGCTGGGGGTGTACTTTGAGAAGTCTAAGGTCATTATAAAGAATAACAAGTTAAAGCAAAATTGTATGCTAAAATTAGTGTGTGTCAGTGGAAGAATTGTTCAAAGTCACTGGTATGTTTTATTGGAGCAAGATACTTATGCCCTCAAAATATTTAAAAACAAGAATGAAATGATTAGAGTAGAAAATTTAGATATGCCTTCCAGGGAACAGCATTCCCTGAGATGCTCTGTAAAGGCTTCTAATTCTCTGGCTTTCTTCAATTTTTTAAGTAGTGGTTGTCATTCTTAAGCATAAAATGCATCAGGCTCAGACACCTCAGCTCTTTCTTGCTTCCCACGGGGACTGCCCAGCCCAGCTTCCTGACCAGAGAGGCAGAATTCCTTCTTCAGAGGTGTCTGAAACCAATCTGAATTCTATTTAGTAAAAACGTCCTTGGTAATTTTCCAGAATGAATAGAAACATTATCTCAGGGAAATCCTCCCCTTCCATTCAGAAACTGTCTCTCTTCCAGTTGGCAAAGATATGTCCTGTTCTCCCACCCTGCAGAACATCACCATGTCCTGGGATAACGGCAGCAAGTCCAAGTTTACATGGGAAAGCTATACTGGGAAAGCAAGATGTGTATTTTTAGATATTACAAATGAGATTAAGCAGTAGGAGATGGGGAAGCGTTAAAACTATGTGACCTCGCAAATCTCTGTGGACCAGCTGCATGGGAACCTTTGAGATGACAAGATATGCCGCACTGTGAGCACATGTAACCCTGCTGTTGTTTCCCTTTGAATCCCTAGACTATTAAATCCTTAGAAAATTTTAATTAAAAAAGGGAAAACAAACCATCCCTTTCCAGAAATAGTAGTGCTCTTATTATTTTTTTTTCCAGCAGGATATTTTTATCACTAATTTTTTAACAGTTTTTGTTGTTCTCCTCAAGGTGCCCTTGAAACTTCAGTGTTGTTGGCAAGAATACTATAATGTGCTAGTATCAGAAATAAGGGAGCACTCTAGATGCTGTTTCATGCCAGCACATATCAGGCAAGTATTTTCCTTTTTGTCAGTTTTGGTGAAAACTTTGTAGGTGGGTGATCTCACTTGTCTTTTAGTTTGTGTATGGCTTTAATGTGGATCATGCTGGCTGGAGTTTGGAAACAACAAATGTTTTGAGAACCTTAGCTGAAAAGAAAGGATTTTCTTTTTGTCCATTCAGCTGGAAATACGAACTTGGCAGGGAATAAAGTCATGCTTGGCCATATCACTCAGTCACTATTGAAACAGAAATGCCCTTTTGCAGAATTCATCCAACAGTGTCACTGAGAAGGAGTGATCATCCTAGTGCAGACAAGACAGAAAGGACACGATGAAAATAACATTTCCCAGACCTTCTAGCATTTTGCTCGTGTCTTTTTTGAGTTTTGTGCATTCCAAAGATTAATGGGAATTACTTGTCTCCTTCAAATATATTGTTGAAATGCTGGGAATAAGATACCATATTTGGTAAGAATAGTTTTGATTCAAAATGAAAGTGAAGCCTTGCAAAAGTACCAGACTATCCAACTTCCAAGATCATTATCTTAATTTCCCTTGAGTAATGTAAATAGCTTATGTGGACGCATTATATATTTCATCAAATTTAAATTTTCGACCTTTCATGAATGTCTATTTAATTCATCAGGCATCTTAAGAACATGCAAAAAAATTCACTTAGTATCTGAATCTCAGTCTGAATAGGAATGATGATATCCAAAATACAAATCCAATCACCAGTCTGACAGCCAGTTCCTGGCAAGAAAAAGCAGATAATTTTTCACAGACTCACTGTAGGGTACTATAGCCAAATACAAGGATTTCTTTACGTAAATTTTAACTCAAGACCGAGGCCATGAGGAAAATTATGAATTACTATTAATAATTACATTATTCGTAAAAGAAATTGCAATCAAATTGACAGCATTATAATGGAGAGTAGAATGAGCTCTACTGCTACTGTTGGAAATAAATCAAGCAAGTAAAAGATGAAACACTTTGCCTGTAACTTTCTGGAGTCTGCTGCTAGTATCCCCTGCTCCTACAAGGTCACCCGTCTGATGGAAAGATTAGACATCTACAATAGGAGCCACCACAACATCAGCAGAGAAGAATCTTTTGTTGTGTGGGCAGATGATGAGAAATCTATAGAGAAAGCAAGGGGGTCTAAAGTATCTGATAGGAGCCTTCCCCATTTGTGTGACTTCAGTTACAAAGTCACAGCACTGGCAAGATATTCACTTTGGCTTGCTAACAATTTGTCTCCTCCCTGTTCCCAGCAGTTCTTGTACAGTCTAGACAGCACACAGGGCATGTTGTTGGGATTGCCTCCCTTATCAACATGGTGGCAAATGATATGCAACTTAGTTTACAAGAAACTCCAGTGTCACTGGTTTTTTTTTTAAATTTTGCCTAATGCAGAAGAAAAAGGCAAAGCCACAGTTTCTCTCCTCATTTTCATTTTCTGCTTATTCTTCCCTTTTCCCTCTCCTTGTTCTCTTTTTTTTAAAAGAAATATGTTCAAATTAATGGCATGCACTTAATTGAGACATAATTAACAGCAAGATGTGGCAGAAGTATGTTTTGTTGAATAAGTGGAACAAGAAAACTAGTTCCCTTGATTTAAAACTTTCAGTATTTCAAATTTAATTGATAAAAAGATTATTTCTTGTAAATTATATCATTGGAGCCAATCCTATATGGTTTTTCTTAACTACCACTGGCTTCTGAAGGAGCTCTGTGTGTTACATTTTTTAGGACCGACTATTTTACCCAGAGATGTAGAGGGAGTCACCTTGCAATTATTGGAGCTGAGCTAATCTGCAACATCTGCCTGGATGAAATCATACAAACTCAGATCATTGGACTATATGCCTACAATTATATTCAATCACATACATAATATTAGATGCTATTTCAAAATCTGTAAAAATACATGTGTATTTTTCAGAAAACTCCATATTTTTCTTGACCTGGTAGGCCAAGCAGTCCCACCCCCCCCCAAGCAATCCCATGCCCACACCAAGGATGGGCTGAGATGCCATGTAGACTCAGACAGACTGATCTTCCAGCCTGGTCCCTGGTCTGTGCTCCAGCCCCACTGCCTGCTCCATAGCTGACCCGCAGCCTGGGCTCTGGAGCACCCAGGCATGAGGGCAGATGGGGGCCTGAGAATGAAAATGGAGCACTTCTGCTTCAAGTTCCTCGCTTTGGGATCTCACCTTGTTCAGAATGTATCAGCATGATTTTTTAATGATAAGTTTTAACAACATAGATGAATCTTTCCTGACGAGAGAACTGATACCATGCTTACTGTAAGTGTCATTGTGTATGAACTGTTATAATGCATCAGTGGTTATACTTTTATTTTGAAGGTCTTTGTCCTTGATGATTTTATTAATATGTTGTTTTATTACCAATCCAAGAACATGTGGCCAAAACCAAGTCTTGTGCACCTGCTCTTACTTTACATTTTGCTTTTAATCTTTTAAATAATTCTACCACATGTCTCAATTTAATTTATACACTTCATGGTTTTCAACATAGGAATTCTTTTTCCTTTGTGGTCTTGAAGGAATTTTGATTCCATAAAGGCCATGTAGTTTATGAAAAGGAAACAAAGTAGAGAACATTCTTGAAAGGCTGGGCCATCTATCAAATGCAATTGTTTTGCCGGTACAAAAACTCCCTACTACACAAAATATTTTAAGATATTTTGCAGATATTTACTACTGCATACCTCCAATATCTGTTACTGGGTTCAAGATTCCAGCAGGAACAGGGAGATGAAAACAAGTCAGCCATACCTGGAGAGCCTTTGAGAAGGTTGAGGGGACACTGACCATGATGAATGACAGCATAGGAAATGCCCCTCTGCAACGTGCAGAGGCTGTGCTTATTTGGGGACCAGCCTACCAGTGAAAGGGTGGCTGCTGTGTGTGGAAATGTGGCCAGACACGCAGTGTGGAGAAAGCAGGCCTGGCAGAGCATGGAGAGACACCAGTGAGGAGAACAGGCACAGGTGCCCATGCCCCAGTGTAGTTTTTGCTGCCAGATAGCACCACATTTAGTACCCTATCTAGTTAAAATCAGTCTAAGTCAGAGATGGTGTGCTTTCCTGCTGCTCTCTTGAATCCTAGGACTCATTAGGAAACAGCAATTATTTCAGGATGATTCAAACAGAACTTAATCCAACCTTTCAGACATGCATGGAGCAGCAGCAGTTTTAGATTCAGACTCCCCATCATGTAAATTATTTGGGGTTTTTTTTTCCCTCAAATAATTGTCAGTTCCCATCTTTACCCATTATAAATCATTTGATTTTCCTGTGGTTATCTCAGTTTATGCCACTGAAAATCCAGTCTGATGACATAATTGGAAATATGGAATGAAATGCTAATCTTCAAGAGTATCATAGTCTCTTCACACAGGTGTTTCCATAGTAACATAACCATCGTGGTACAACTACGCTGAATGGGGTTTCAATGTGATTTATTTCCTCTTTTGTGATTTTTTTTAAATGAAAGAATTTGGATGGAGACGGTATAGAAATAAGACTAATTGATCCACAAGTACAAGGAAGGATTTGACAAAGTAAACATGACTACGTGTCTAAGGAGGACATATAGACCTTATGATAGAGAACTGGGAGTATGATCTCCCTATAACACTTATTAGTATTTTAGATTAAAAACCCTTGGTCGTATTCATGCAGATGTATAAAAGCCTCCACCTAAAGCATTATACATTCTTTACAAGTATTATTTTTCTCACCAACCAGAATAGAATATTAAAGTGCTAAATCAGCTGCCTCTGCCTCACCTGTCACAACTAGAGCCAATCTCCTGACACAATCACCCCAAGTCAGTGAACATCCATGCATAATCTGTTCCCCAGTGTCTCTCTCCCAAATGCCAAAGTCTTTGATCAGGAGGACTAATGATGCCTGATTTCCTAAAACTTTGTGTCTCAGGTATACATTGCACTGCAATTTTTTACATTTATGGCAATCATGATAGCTCTTCTGTATGGATTCTCTGCCATTTAATACAAATTGGTCTCATTCATTGCCCAGTAGAAGAACTGACAGGGTTCTCTTCCACACCTTTTTTTGAAACTTTTAGAAAATTAATATATTTTAGATCATTATCCTATCAAACTCCACCTCATAAAGGATGGCTGAAATTGATGGGTTGGAAAGTTATGAAATGAGAGTGGGCAGACGTGT
Organism: Chamaea fasciata; assembly: GCF_029207755.1. Lineage (NCBI taxonomy): Eukaryota > Metazoa > Chordata > Aves > Passeriformes > Sylviidae > Chamaea > Chamaea fasciata. The sequence goes on along the minus strand of NW_027094087.1, from coordinate 97,873,337 downwards.
ACACTTACTATGAAGACATATATTACTTCCTTATGAAAAAAGATAAATGAACTTCACAATGTATCTGAAAAATAAGAATCTAAAACTTTTGTAGGTTAATCATCTCACCTGTAAGGTCCTTCAGCAGTTGTGTGCTGCCCTGTCCCAGAGCTGATGTGCACTACAAAGTGCAGAGATGATGGGATGGGATGACAGCCACTGACTTGGAAAATGTTGAGAGCTGGAGGTTCTGTGCAGGGGAGGAGAAATCACCTGTGAAGAGGGGAACTGATCACCAGAGGCAGGACCAACCTAAGAGCTACTTAGATTTACCAGAAGAAATTTATTCTCTGCCTGCATGAAAGAATTGCTACCTTGTTTGGATGTTGTTTGGATTTCCCAGGGCAGAGTGATTTTAGAAACTTACCCCAACCACAAATGATGAAGCACTTACTGTAACAGCTATGCAAATAAAAAATAATGTGAATAAACTTGACATTATCAAGAGCCACATGTTGCTACAAATAAGATGGGGACACATAAGTTTTCTAAAACTGAATGTACTTAATTCAGATTTGTGTAGTCTCTTTAGTTTTACCTACTGCTGGAACTTCAGTTGGGTTTTTACTGAAGCCTTGACTGAGATCTTCAAACCAGCTATCCATCCCACAGGAAAAACCATGAGAAATTGCTACTCTCCAAAACCACTATGTGGTCCTCTCCTCACAGAAGGTTCTACCTTTGCTGTGGAGGGGAGTCGTGCCCTGTCATGAGCTCCCAAGCTGATCTCAGGGTGCTGCAGAACACCTGGGAGCTTATGCCCCCCCAAGCCATTCCAAAAAGTTGGACAATGAGGACCAAATCAAACCTGCCAGCACAGGGACCTTCATTCTCCTCCAGTGCTTCCCCTGAGGTGCTGCCATAGTGAGCCAGGAAGTTGCACAGCCCCAAGAACAGGGGACATGCAGCCTCCTTGCAGCTCAAGCTTTCAGGGTTTAAAAATGACCCAGTTCCTAGATTTGATGCAAGTAAACAATAGCCTCTCTGCTAGCCCAGCATCACTGAGATGGATTAATTTTGTTCCTGAGCTGGTGGGTTGCTTTCTAACTCTAAGGGCAGCTGAAATAGGGGGTGAATGTGATGCTGGACAATGCTCTGTCTCAGACGTGCTCTCAACATCACAGCTGAACCCTTAGGAGATGGCATAACACACCCTTCATATCTCTGTGAAACTGAAGTCTTGCACAGACTTATCGTCAAACTCTGCATTCTGCTCCCTTTATGATAGCTTTACGTTTAGCACACATTTACAAAAAAATCCAGATTTGGGACCAAACAGAAAATCAGATGTGCAGGTTGCAACACCACATTAACCTGTGAGGACACTGGGATGGAACAGAGAAGTGTCTAAGCTCCCACAGGGAGCAGCCCACCTACAGGCCATATCCCCTCCAACAGCAGAATTTGCCCATGTGGATAGATGGGAGGAGTCTTCCAGACCTGCTCCAGAGCAAGCTGAAATCGGGCAGGTGATGGCATCACAGGCTAACCTCAAAATCAAGCTGCACTGTAAATCCAGGCTTGTAGCTCTTGCCTATGGCAGAGATTAAGTGTCAGGTACAGAATATGAAGCCTGACCAAAATCTCCCTGTTTGGTCTAACTATTCCACATCACAGTTTTTGTTGAGCTCTTCAAAATAGCCTAAGCCAACAAAGCACTTTCCCCAGAAGGGTAGAAGAATATAATTTTGCAAGTACAAAATGAAACAAACTTAATATTGAAGGGTATCTGCATGACAAAAGAATTGTTTTGGTTTTAAAGATTAAGTTTAGTACACCATAAATCTAATAATATGGTCTACTGTTTTTAGGAATTTTTAGAGAGAAATCACAATATTTATTTAGAAGTCTAATGGATTTACCATGTTTATTGCTTTGGGTTTGGTTTTTGTTTGAGTAGAATTTCACAACAAATTTTAGATGTGTGTTTTTAATGTTTATTGCTGCCAGCTGGATGACAGAATAGACAATATTATTACGGATTATAGGATCAATAATCCACGTGCTAAGAAGGATTTATGTAAGAGACCGTAACAGCTTAAGCTTCAATAAATAACAAGTAACACAGAACAGAAATAACAGACATTATCTAAATAGAAACAACATTTTCGTATACCAGAAAGGAAAAAAATACATGTAATATTAAAATTAAAATACATTCTTAGAAAGGTAAGTAGAATGCATATTCTTGATTTGTAAGAGGTTTAAATACATATTTGCATGAATTGGAATATGTTTTGAGGCCTGAAATATCTGAACAAAAGAAGCTTTTCTTGCCTCTGCCCATTTTATCTGCTTCCATGATAAAAAAGAATTTTTTTCCTTTTTGCTGTTTGAAGCTCAAATCACAATCCCTGAGGGAATTCATGAGGCAGCAGAGGAGGTGAAAATAACCTCTACATTTGAATACTACAAAAGCCAAGACATCACTAAGGTATACTGGAGCTGATGTTTCATTCAGGCATTTTTTATTTCCCCCACATTCCTTTTAATGTGCAGTGGTGCGCTTCCTCTTTTGCGGAGAGAACGTCAGTCTAAACACTGAACATCCAGGCTTTCATGGTTTATAAAAAGAAATAAATGTGATCAAAACAGGTTTGGTTTTTTTTTTCTTTTGCCTCAGAGATATAGCGGTAGCTTTGATTTCCTTAATTACACGCATCGCTCTGGAAAGGTCATAGTCTAATTCTGGTTACTATTCTGGGAGAAGAAGAAATAATTCTGAGGGTTTTTTTCACCCGTTTTCTCGATCCAGCAAGGGTTCTTTCTTTCTTTTACAGGAACAGCTACATCCTCCAGAGATTTGACTGGCATGTGACTAGTCAGTCAACAGGAAGTTATTTATAGTTTGATATTTAATTACTTCTGATAATGTGAAGGCCTGACAAATTGTAATCCAAGGATGAACCTCCCCCGCACTGGGAAAATTCAGATCATTTAACACTGTGTTGCCACTTCTTATTTACAAGCATACCAACCAAGCCAGGTTAAAATGTCTCTGGTTTTCTTTGGTTTGCTTTCCCTTTCTCTGTGTATAGGAAACCCTGTGCATGGCTCAAAACAAAATGGCAACAGATGGCATTTTGCAGATGATCTGCCCATGCCTCAGGGAGCACCAGTGACCCACAGGCCAAGAAACCGCCATCCACATGGAATATCATGATACTATCCCAGGGATGCAGAGAGCTGCAGGCTGCAACTCGCTAACCTGTTCGGCCTTGGTCCACCAAAACATTTAAGCCTGTGCTTACCAGTAAATGCCTGAGTTGGTGGTTTTGGCTGAATTATGAATGTCAGAGTGCTCTGTTGGAGAACAGCCAGAGCACTCAGCAGCATGCACTGAGGGGGAAGAGTATGGAGAAAGTTCATCTTTTTAATTGCTGATTTATTGCATCCTGCAGTTCCTGGAAGTATCCGTTTGGTCTTAATGTGACAACACAAGGCTCCACAAGACTAGCTATCAAAATCTGTGACTTTTCTGTCTTTTCTTGAAATGACATTAGCTGATAAAAATCTGGATCATTCCACCATTTCACTAGTTTACCCCCTCCCTCCCTCCCTCCCTCCCTCCCTCCCTTCCTTCCTTCCTTCCTTCCTTCCTTCCTTCCTTCCTTCCTTCCTTCCTTCCTTCCTTCCTTCCTTCCTTCCTTCCTAATAAATTATGAATACTACCAACAGCTGCCCTCTTTACACGCTTAACAAAAACATCTCTATAGTAAACCTACTTGTCAAGGTAATTTCTTTTCTTGTTTTAGTTTCCTCTGTTCCTCTGAAACAATACGTCCAGCTTTGAACAGCAGTATGTTTGTAAATACTCTTTCAGAGAGCTGTTATGTGAGGTTTATAGTTCAGTGGGATACTTAGTGCATCTGGTTCTTTTTCTCAGGATATGATCACTGATGCAGCTCACTCCCTGTTGATTATGTCATTATTTCAGACAGCTGGAAATTAGGGTTGGAAAACCTGGTGATTTTTCCTGCTTGGACAGTTCTGAATTGTGTGATAATTTTGGTGATGGGACTACCTCTAGGAATTCTTCTGGTGAGGGTGTGCATTGCCTTCCACTCATCTGTTGCCTTGAAGATTGAATTATTGCATTTTTTCTTTCACACTAAAGGGTAAGAGATCAGTCACCACTCTGTGGTTTCAAAGCAAAGGAAGAGATTTCTCCCTAGATGCTCATATCTGCAGTGCCCTGAAGGACCCCAGAAGACACTTGCTGACCCCCAAATGATGCTGCTGCCTCCCAGGTGTGTTGGCAGCCCATCTGGCAGCCTTTGTCATTCCATAAAAACAAGTTTTGTTCCCTTGGCCTCCTCCCTGCGGAATGTTTATGCCTGGTGGTTGCTATGGGCCGTGGGGCAGGTGTTTTGAGGAGCAATGTTCTCACCAAAGCCTCTGCTGGCAGCTGAGCCAATGCAGCCCAACTGCTTGGGGACTCCTGGAACATAGGAGGGAGCTTCGTGGCTTCCCCTGGAGGGATCTTTACCACTGAAGCAAGGATGCTGCAGCTTCCCCTCCCTCAGGATATCCCCTACTTCTGGGAGGGAAGATGTCTCTACTTCAGCATGTGTCAGACTGCTGGGTTTCTCAGTCCTGGCGCCTGGAGGTGTGCAGCCCTGCCAGCCCAGCCTCCTGCCCTGTGTCCCTGTGTCCCTGTGTGTGTGGTCGTTACTGAGGGAGGCTTCACTGATGGGGTGGCAGCTTCTCTGTGTCATGCTGGGACAGACTCTCAGTGATAGCACTTCTGATGTTGGGCACTGTTCCCCTAAAACACATCCCAGAAATGTGGGACAAGGCTAGATGCTTCTCTCTTTCCTTTTAGCAACCTGAAAAAGAAAGATATCAAACCTGTCCCCCAGGCTGTGCTCAAACTAATGGAATGTTTAGGTTGTTACAATTAATTTTAATAACAGCAGACTTTTAGCTCATACTGATGTTTTGAAAAAAATTTTAATTTCATGCAAAAAAGTTGACATGAGTGGTGCTGGGAGTTCATGTTTTCTCTTCTTGTATATTCTTTCATAATTGCATTATTTTCTGAATTAAGGCTAAATCATCCACTGCAATTTTGGTCCTCTGAAAGGTATTTTTGGCAAGCATGATAATTTGTCAAGCGTCTTTACCTGCTGTTAGTCACTTCAGAAAACAATGCCCCCTGTTTGTTATACGAATGCAAAAGAATGGCCAGAGCAGGTCAGAACAATAGTGCAGGTGACCCTGTGCTCTGTACAGTGAAGCCTGTAACTTGGCCCAGTACAAGGAGTTCCCTGGTGTTCCCAGAAATGCTTAAGAAAAGGAGTAGGAAATGTGAGTCATTCTTGGTTGCTCCTTGCTCTCTCCTGGTGCTGTGCCTGGCTGCAGTGCCCCGGGGACCTGCCGAGCTGCGGTGGCTGCGAGGTTTAGTGGCCATCCTTGGTGCAGCCCTCATGTAACCCTTCTCACATCCATTTGGGTTTTGGCCTTGGTACCATCCTGGAACAATAAGTTCCAGAGTTTAATTTCCACTGTGTGAAAGAGGGCTTCCTCTATTTATTTTCTGCTTGCTGCATGCTAATTTAAGAGGTGCTCTTAGTTTTGTGCTGAGGCAGGAGAGGGCAGCTATTCCCCACCCACCATCTCCAGATCTTTTAGTATTTACACACCTCAGCCATCCTGCCTTGAGTCCTTTCCAGCCTCAGCAATCCCAGGCTGTTTAGTATTTTCTGGCACCATTGCCTTCTCATACACCTAATCACAACACCCTCTGCATCTTATCTTGTTCTCCCCATGCTCAGCCGTGTCCTGCTGTGAGGGAAAATAAAATCTAGTTTTGCTTTCTACAATATACTTCTGCCCTTGCCCTCTTTTGGCAGGCAATAATTCACAGGACGTGAAGAAAGGACAGGACATGACCTGGGAAACTTCCCAGGTGCAGGGCTTTTGGATGGACTCACTGGTCTTCCAGGGTCCTGCTCTCTAAATAGCGTCGTCTGCAAGGACCTGTCCAACCAAAACCCCTGGGAGGCTTTATTCCTTCCTATCCCAATGGCTTCTCAGTGGGAGACTTTCAGTCCTCAAGGCTTCCTCCCACCAGAAAGCATCCCAGCCAAGGAGGACTTGTGAAGAGTGCTGGGAGCTGCTTGGTGTACATGGGAGACCCCTGGTCACCCAGTTTCAGCTCAGCATCTGAGTGGAGAACGTTTTACTTTTTTTATTACCAACTCTTTACTTTTTTATTAAAAGCAAAGAATTGGTGTGTAACCTTAAGTAAATTTGCTCTTGAGTTGAGTCTTGCCAGGCAGACTATTGCCCCAGAAAATCCTGTTGGGTCCAGGGTTTCACAGCTTTCTCAGATGTGAGGAGAAATTTGAAGTAGTGACACCAAGTACTGCAGCCCCAAATGCCAGACCTGGAGTCATTTTAACTCATCTGGTAATACCAGGTCTCCTTCCTCTGTTATTTGTGCTGGATTTACTCCATGGATTTCCATTGAGCCAAACATTCCTGGGGCTGGCAGAAGAGGCAAGGGACGGAGTGGGCCCTTTGTGCACGGTGGGCAGACGGCCAGCTGTTGAGGGGAGCTGAGGACCTGGTCAAGAGACAGCAGTGACATTTACCACAGCAGAAAAGCTGGCTGCAGGCAGTTCTGCTTCCTTTGCTGAAGGAACAGGATGACTGGGCAAGCAGCTTTTGCAGGGGAAAGAGGGCAGGAGGAGAACAAACAGCTTGTTTCTCTTCGACTTTCCATTTTCCTCATCTAAGTAATGTTCTTCCACTTTTTCCCAGACAGGGTACTGCTTTGTCTGAGATGTTATTGCCAATTATCTATCTTAAATGTCACACACACACACAGAGAACAAAGTACATATAAGCATAGCCTTAGATGTGAAGGAGTGCTGAGGACCAGAAGATGAGAGTGGAACGACTCTCCTGGAGTGACATGCAAGCTCTGGTGGAGACATCTTCTGCCAAGATATCTGAATGAGCATCTGTTGTTGCTGGTATAGATTGAATTAATCCTTGTGGCATGGGAGCTCTCAGTCAGAAACAATAGCATCAGCTGGAAGAGCTAATTCCTGGAATTTTGTTGCAAATCACCCTGACCAACGCACATTCAAGGCAAGCAACGTGACAGGATGGTGTGTGGTACATAATTCCATCACCACTCCATTCTTTTTGCTGTCCCCTGCTTTAATTAGGTACCATTAATCAGTCACTGGTTAATGAGGACCCCATATCAACATGTCCAGCAAAATAATACAGTCAGAGCAAATTCCATCCTTTCCACTTGAGCCCTGTGTGTCAGTCCATATGGAGCTGCATTGGACTTGCAGCCGTTGATCAGGCAGCTGTGAGCCCATCCAACCCCTGTTCCTTTAAATAAGTGACATTTCTTTTGCTCCCTCTTCTGCTTCCATCACAACAATGAATGTCTGTGAGCAGCTGACTGAGGTCTCATTCTGCTCTTTGCTGTATAAATGGGAATAGGCATGGATGAATCTTTCTGAGATATTTTTAAGCCCGAAGCCAAGATAGAAGCCAAATGATATTTTTTAAGGCTTTGGGATATCAAAACCTCCAGAAGTTGGAGGATGTAGAAGAGAGAAGACAGAAATCTCTTAAGATATTTCCTCTGGTTTTTCCATGGAAATTATCTAAAGTGCTTTACAGATTAGATTCATCTGTGCATATAAGCTGTCCATGTAAACCTGTGCAGTTTATTTTAAATGTCAGTATATATTTTTATAATTTAAAATTTTTTCCATGTTTCTTACCTGAAAGTAGGGTAATCAATCTTTCAATTTTGCATTGAGACATGCTGGTCAGACCATTGACTATGGTTAATTTTGTATATCACAAACATTTTAATCATGATATGCTAAACACAGGGTGCTCAGCCAGGCACGAAGTTCTCAATGCCTAGAGCTCAGTGAAGGACTTAGAGCCTCAGTAGTAAGCAGGAGACGGATGCTGAGAGGGAGGAGATGGAAAGTTAACTGTTGTGAAATTGTGTTTATTTAAAATAGCACAAAAAATTATGATGGATTATAATTTCTTTCAACTACTCATTTGTCACCTTCTCCAGTTGCATCTCTCTTACAGGTGAAATACTGACTAATTGAAAAAGCAGTGTCAATGAAGGATCATTAAATAAAGTGGGATGTTCTGCCATGTGATCAGGCTATTCCTGGCTGCTGTTTATTCTGTGTTTGCAGCAATCACTATGGCACAAGGACTTCAGAGACAGAGTATCTTTTTTGTTGTTGTTCTAGTTTTTTATTTTCTGTTGTATATATTTGCTGCACCATACCAATCCTAATTTGGGATATAGCCTTGTCATTTGAAATTATTCCAGTCTTTTATAACACAAACTGAAAAACTGACAGAAATTCTTAGAAGATCATAAAAATTTAATACTTGATTGCTTCACTTCTGGTTTCCTCCATCTCCTCCTCAAATGCAATAGATAGCCGCTGCATTATGGAACAAGATACAAGATGGTGGCTTTGAAAATAAAACTGTCCTTTCTATTGCAACCACTTAGTACAGTTTTTCTTTGTTTTCTGCAAATTGTCTTTGTGAAAACTGTCTTTGACTAGCAACCTTTTTCTGGGCTTTCTAGCTACAGTACATACACACCAAGAGACAAAGTGGTAATGGTCCTGAGGAGGAAAAAATTAACATTTCATTGAGTAGCTGTGGTGTCTTAGGTAGTATTTTTCATTTTTGAACTCTCTCTAGATAGTATTTCTACAACAGTTTAATCTCAACCAACTCTGATACTCTGTAATTCTCTCTATCTGATAATCTTGTCCGTTGAGCAGTTTCACCATCAGACTCATAGGATTTCAAAGAGCATAGTCTTCATTCACTGGAAAGTAAAACCTTCTGGAATTTCCAGATTCCAAAGCAAGAGTGAAAGAATGACAGGGATACCTTTCCCTGATGAAGGTCACTTCTCAGTGTGATTCTGATTATCTCTTTGGTGAAAATCTGATGTCTTCTGTTCAGGGTAACAGCCTTACTAGTTTGTCACTGAAATGTTCTTTAAGCTAACCATGATGGCAACATAAGTAGTTTGATTCTTTACTGTAATTTATCACTTAGACTGGAACCCAGTTGCAAATAGTCCAGTCCAAGGTCTGGCCACAGTCTATAGAATATCTCAAGGCTGTGTGTAAAATCTGCCTGATGATCCAGTTTTACCCGAGCTACAGCCAAAGGAAGATACCTTATACCTTACAAATAATTTTTTGAATTTGTAAAGGTATTTTTGGAAGCTAGGCTTGCATATTTTACAATCAAGATAAATATGGTAACATTGAAATTTGCCTTTATAAATACCCACAGATGCTGAATTTGAGGTCTACCCATGTGGGTGTTTATTCATCCAGTCAGTGTTGAAAAATTCTATTACTAGACTTCTGTGACCAATTAAAAGTAAATGGATTGACTAAGCACATCTGAAAAAAACCCCAAAATTTCTGAGGATGCAAGTCTTCTGTTAACACTGTGTTGAAAGCAAACAACTTAAATGTGTTTTAAAGTTTTCTTTTTGTTCCTAATTATTCCCAAAGCATTAATCACAGCAATGTTTTCAATGTCCTTAAAGAGGGCTCTTTAATGTGGCTGCTTGTTCTATGTTCACTTTCTAAACCTTATAGGCAAAAGCAGAGATGAAGTATAACCTCATTGATTAATTACATTTATAATTTTATGCATTTTTAAAACTGTTAAAAAAGCATTTCCATATAAATACTAGCTAGACTGTGCTAGCTATGCTCTATACTAGCTAAACTTCAATATGAAACAATCAGGAGCATTGGAATGAAAAGTTGTTTCCTTATGTGAATTATTTGGTCTCTAAATACACTTGAGCAAAGACCACTGAAATGTATCTGAGTGCTTTCACAGGCAGTACTTATCTGATGCTAAAAAGCTATTTATGACATTCATTTCTATAAGTAGCACAGAGCTTCCAGGATGCTGGTGAAATGCATTTTTGGGTGACGTGGGTAATCTTTCATCTCTCTGTAGACTATAGAAATCCCCCATAACGCTGTAGTAAAAAGCCCACATCTCAATGTAAACAAAATTATCACAATTTTTAAAACTTATGCATTTAGAGTTGCTGCCTCTTTCTTTTAAAGGATAAATTATTTCATATGCCAAAAATAGAAAGTAATGCATCTTTGGGCAAAAGTTATGTTTTTCTTAATTCAGATACTAGTCACTATCTCTTTCTCTGCTTCTGCAAAGAGAAAACAAGGATCTGAAAATCCACCAGGGTTTCAGGCTGCTATGGTCTGGGTGGTTTAGAGCTGCCTTCACTAATGAAAAAAATTAATCCCCTTCTACATGGCCCACTTTTAAAACTATCCTTTATTTTAAGCTTTTCAAGATATTTGTGTTCCTATCAGTATCAGATGAAAATCCTACAATATAAGTAAAGTTGTTGGAATTAATTTGAAGCAGAACTAAGCAAAATGACACTTTGTTATTGAGAAAGCACATCTTTCAGAACGACAACACCTTTATTTTCATTTCCCTCAAAAAAGACAAAGTGCAATACTTTCCTAACAATGATCATATTGGAGGCGGTTTACTATTTTTCTAACACTCAGAATTGAGTTGTCACTGGCTCCTGCATTGTAGGAACAGCTAGACAGCCTCTGAATATTGCGAACACATCTGCCCTAAAAATTACATCTATGGTATTCCCTACTGATGCTGATGGTCAGTGTTGACAGAACTCCATGGTGAGCTCCTTCAGGTATGTCTTTCAGTCTGAGTATCCATTGTCTCCAGCCACTGCAGATGTATTTCTTAGACTTTTCTACTAAGAATATTTCACTACCAGAAATAATGTCTGGGATAGAGATGGGGAAGAAGTCCTCTATGACAAATCTAGAGCCCTTGTTTCACCTAAATCAGTCACCTACTACTGTAATAGTAGTATATTTCAGATTTCTCTTACAGATTGCTGCTGGGGTTATAGTAAAATAAATAGTCTCAGATTCACCACTGTGAATGGCTCCTTTTAGTCTACTGTTCACATCTCTGACTGCCTTCATTATAAAATCATATCCAAGAAGGTCAGCCCTGGAAGATAAATCATGTCAGCACAAAGCTGATTTGTGCGATCTGATTTATTGGCCTTGTTAGGCCTTCAGGTCTTGTGAATCTCCACACATTGTAGTCTGCACTTTGAGACCAGTCTGCTCTGAAAGCTTGGATTTTTTTTCCTAATTAGAGCACAAGTAAGTTGTTACTAAAACATTGGTGACAACATGAGATGAGTAATAAAAGACATGAAGTCTGTCTCCCAGGAACAATGCTACAATGAAGCTGCAATATGATTATATGAGTTGATTTGAGCTCACATAGAAAGATTTTCTGTTGGGGGTCAGATGAGATGCTTGGGTTGCTGGACTATCTTTGCTGCTGGAGTTTTTGTAAATTTATTGTATTTCTGTTTTCAGAGTCCCAGAAATCCACTTTAGTGAATTTGCACAGCATTATTCCCTTTCACAGTGATTTTGCTGTTTCTCGAGGGGCCAGTATCACAGCCTGTCTTATTGATGAAGCAAACAAAGCCAGTCTAGAGAAGCATCATCTTTTTGCATGTGTTAGGATGTTTATATTAGCTCCTTCATCTCATGTGCTATGATGAGGTATAATCCAAAAGCTGGAGAAGTTTGTGTGGAGAGAAGAGCAAACCTGGATACTGAAGTCCTCTACCTGCTATTAGCATATACTCCTTCCCTGTCAGGTGACACAAATTAATCTGTGTCCCAGAGGCGTGTCGGATAAAGCAGTTGGGAGAAGGCGGATGTGTCAGTGAGCTGCAGTTTGGAGACACCCTGCTGGAGAGGGTAACCCACTTTGACCAGAGTGACTACAGGGGTCTCTGCTTCTACTGTGGCAGGAAAACAGTGGCTCACTCTCCCAGTGGAGCTTCACATGTGATTCTGCACTCCCAAAATCAAAGGGAGGTCTCTGACTCTCCTGGCTACAAGAGTCTCCCTTTGGCTCTGCTCTGGGCTCACATACACCCTTTGCCAGGTATTCTTCTCTGTATTTTGCATGATGGCGTCCAAAACTTCCTGCAGTTTATTGAACTCTCTCCATTGCCCAGAAGGATGATTGAAGCCAAGCCACAGCGGACACTGAATGCATTTTGAGAGCAGGAGTAACAAAAGGTCATACAAGGAAGGAAAAAGTAAGTTCACTGGATTCCAGTAGATACAACAAACATCAATACAAATACAAAAGCACTCTGGGTTTAACAGCACAGCACTGTGAAATGTGAAGCTGTGTTTATTCCTTTGAATTTAAGCAGGAAGGAAGGGATTTTTGTGGTTCTGGCACAGGGCCAGATGGTTTGCCTTTCCTCAGCTCCCAGCTTTTGGGAAGAGGAACTGACTTCTGCCAGTAGTGCCCCCTGCCCCTGCCTCTGCCTGCCCACAGTTTGGCTGGAGCTGCCCTCATCCCATCTCCGGTCACTCCACTCCCTGCCCTGGCAGCCAGTCAGTGTCTCCCCTCATTCAGCCCTCTTGGTCACACAGGGCCACTCCCAGGCCCACATCTCTGAGGTTGCTTGCAGTATAGTATCTTCCCTAACAAGCTATGAGCATTTGAAATTGGCTGTGGAATGCAGAGAAAGTGGTCCCTTCTGGGCTCCTCAAGTAAGTGCAGTGTGCATTTTTCCAAAGAAATACTTAAAAGGCTTTGGACCCCAGGTAGACAATTATTAAAGCTGCAATTTTTTCCCATTTTTAACTCCTGATTAGAAACTGACTTTATTTTTGCATTTTTAGAAGTATCTAGGCCTTGTGGTAGCCCTTTGCAGAATGGTAAATTTTGATTTCTGATAATTACTGGAAAGTGACATTCCCATTAATCCTCACTAGTACTGACCAAGGATTTAGAAACTGCTTTTAGATACAAGCACAGCTCTGTAAATCCCCTAAGATAGAGCCATGGGTAATGGGAATATAAAGGTCATGTGAGTAATGAAATGTGAACTCTGCATCCTGTCAGGTGGTGTTACAGAGAGAGGAGGAAGGAAAATAATGGTGTTTTCATTCCTTTGAAAAAACACTTCAGGAGTAGGAAGACTACACTGTTCCCTGCCTGAAGTAAGAGATTTCCCAGCATGGCCACATGACCATGTTAAACTGGCAACTGCATAGTGACAAGGCATGCTGAGAAATCCAAGCCTCAATCGTTAGGGACTAAACTGATTTAAATCCCAAACGCAAAAAACTTGTTGGTTAAGGAGAAAAAAATAGCAGTGTTGTGAGAGACATCAGCAGGCTCTGCCTGACTTCTAATTGCTCAGTTGTCCAGATAATGGTTTTGAGTCTGTGGAGCAGATCATCTGTTAGCAAAGGTGCTGGTGCTCCCTCAGTGTAGCACCCCCTGTTACTCACACTAACCTGTGGATGTACTGGGTGCACAAGGTACCAGGTGGGAAAAAGGGACAACCCTCCAAACTACCCTGAAAAAGCCTGGTGTAGACAAAGATGCCATCAAGTCACTGCAACCAAATGATACTGCTTTGAGGTAGAGAACAGGAAGGCCAATTTTTCTCTGAATAACACTCCTCACAAAGGTTTTTGTGTCCTGATAAGATCAGGTGAGTAATGGTGTGTAATGTCACCAAAAGAATTAAAACTTCAGTGTGGTGACATCATAGAGGGTGGTGGGGCTCTGCTGAGATGAGGGAGCACAAGGTGACCTCAGGGGAGAGCAGACAATTGCATACACTGGTGCCTTGGGCAGGCTCTCAGAAAAGAGGGAAAACAAAGCAATAGAGACAGGTAAAGAGTGAATAAACTTGCAGTAGCTCTGCCTCAGAAGTATGACTGGCCCAGCTCCCAGCAGCAAGAGTACAACCCACATTTCTCTGTCTCTGGGCACTAGCAGCAGTACCTGCTCCATGCATGTGTCCCACTCCAGCCCCAGCAGGTGTTAACAGGACCCAGCAAGGACTGTTCTAAAGACCAGCAAATAAGTGGGTTTTGTTTTTCTGCTTTGCTCAGTTGCTCCTACCTGTTCTCAGCTAGAGCGCCTTGAGAACTGCAACAGGCTACCAGGAGGAGTGGCCACAAAGCAGGCATGGATGCCCCAGAGGTGGGAATCTTTCAAAGGACAAGTCCCACTGAAATACTCCATGAAGCCAATGGTGCAGACAAGAACAAATTCAAACAATTTTGGTGTGTGCATCATGTAAATATCATCCTCATCCTGCTGCTGGTGCTATGCACACTGAACAAGAAGTTCAATGTGCAGGCCACTATGTAATCACACTTTTTCTACAATGTAGTCAAGGACTGTAACTGTTGTTTCTTTGGAAAAAAAAAAAAACCAACAAACAATTAAATGGGTGGATTTGAATTTTTCCTGTCACATCTCTGTGAGCGCTTTGGTTCCTGGGTATAATGCCTAAGATTTTTTGGAGTCCTTCATTAAAATTTTCTGTCCCCAGCAAGGTGTAAAAAAGTTAACTCTTGTTTCCTGCAGAACCAATAAAGTCTGCAGCTTTGTCCAGCTTCACAATTAACACTTCAAAGTCTCTGCTGGTCAGAGCTAACTGATAACAACCTGAATATGCTGGTACTTGGGTAGTTTATTATTCAAATTAAATATTTCAAAGAAACTCAGGTTGGAACATGCCTTTGAAGCTATGGAAAGACCCCAGCTTAGGGTTACCATTTCAAAGAGATTTTTACAACACCCCTTAGATGCCAAAATGCCAGTGGTGGATTGGGAATTGATTTTCAAACGGACAAGACTGAATAATGGGAACTGACTTGACTGAAACAACACATTAAGTGTTTTGTAAAAGGCACTGTAAGACACCCTTGTAAAGGTGTTTTTAACTGTAAAGATGAGGTGGAATGCAACTGAATTTACAGGCTGTGCATTGGCTGGCCCTGGTTATTTTGAAGCTGGTTGGAGACCAGATTAGAAAGAGATGCATTAGGTAAACTCAAAAAGATGAAAACCCAGGGAGAAATAATTATTTTCAACCAGGTGCCCTCAAAAATCACAGTTGGGTGTAGTTATTCTCTTGAACCCTTTCAGTCACATCATGAACCTCAGCCGTATCACCGCAAAGCAGGACTGTTAATGCTAAGCATCAGAAAAAAAGAATGAAATATTAGTATTAAGATCTCAATATTTAAAAATATTACTGCATTCAATTTTAGTCTGTATTTACTTACAAAATTGAGCCTTTCAAGTTTACATTTTAAAGCTTTCCTCATACAGCCTGGCATTTTATTCAACTGTATCATAGCAGCTGCAATCATAGACTAGGGTCCCTTTTTGGTGGGTGCTGTATTAATCTAAAGCAAAATCAAGGCCTCATTTCCAAACACTCTTATAGCCACAAATCATAAAATCATTGCATGACCTGAGTGATTTTGAAAACTGAGACCCATTTTCATGATTTCTTAGATATTTCATCTCCTATATCCCACTGAAAGTTCCTTAGTCTTGCAAAGCTAACAGGAAACCAGTCTAAGCAGCCTTTCAAATCTGAACCTTGCCATCTGAGGTCACCTGACTTCAAAACTGACACCTAAATTAAAAAAATAAAACAAAACCCCCAAAACCCGACCAAGGCAAATGTAGTAGATAAATTATAAAGAATATAACCAAGATGCTACCTCTGAAGAGACCCCAAAACTGCCACTACCTACCATGAATGTAGAAGTGAGCACACAGGGAGTATTTAGGACAGACTGGTCTTTAGCCTACCACATTGGATTTGTCAATTCATTTGATCTTTATATGTGAGATAGACTGCAATATTGGTGCTGTCTATCTCACATATGTTTGGTTAGTTTTTTGTCCTACTCCAGAAGTCGTGGGGAGCCGCCAAAAGTTGGTGCAGGTGAGATGCAATTTCCATTACTCAAGCCCTGTTGAACAAAAGCCCCATGGCTTATGCACACGAGGGATTTGGTTGTAGTGTTATAAAATGCAGACCTATTCTCCTCATCAGCCCATGAAGATGCAGATCAAAGTAGAAAATTGATGTTTTTTCTGTCTTGATGGTGTGGCACGCTGCAATCAAAGATCAAAGGAGACTAATGTAAGGTGGAGGCTGCAGCAGGCACCCTCTTACAGTTGCTGGTGAAATTATACTGACATGTGACTTCATCAGTCAGAATGGAAATCCATGTGTAGAGAAAAATGAAGGGTCAGCAGGTAACCTCCACAGCATTAATTGAACCCTCTGGGCAGTGACTGACAAAGGAGCAACCAGCATAATGCTTTCTGAGCATGTTATTTCCAACAAAATAAATCATTTGATGGATGTAGTTAATTTCCTACCCACTATGCAAACATGCCCATGATGAAGATCTCAATTCAAATGTATTGCAGAAGAGGAGGACTGCCTTCTGAGGATGGTAAACTGGTCTAAAGTGAGCAGGTGATTTTCAAAGGCATGAAGGCCTGCAAAAGCCCGTATCAGTCAGCCCTTCTTTGAGTTAATGGAGGTTTTTGTAGTTTCTTGTGGGTTGGTATTTTTTGGTTGTTTTTTTTGTTGTTGTTGTTGTTGGGTTTTTTTTGGGGGGGGTTGTTTGTTTGTTTGTTTTGTGGTTTGTTTTGGTGGGGTTTTTTTGCTATACTATTTTGTGGTTTGGTTTTAGGTTGTTTTTTTTTTGGTTTTGGGGGTTTTTTTAATTTGAATTTTAAATTTGTTTGGTTTGTTTTTCTTAATTGTAAATAGAACAGTAGAAAATAATAGAATATAACCCATTCTAAGACTTCAGTCTAACCCTCTTCCCCTGGATTACTACAAATGGAAAGCAAACACAAGTACAACGGATCAACTACTTAAGCTTTTAGGTCCAGTTTCCATGTGGCTATAAGCTAGCACAAATGTGGTCCTAGGGGAATGTTGAATATGAAAGAACTCTGCTTGCGGTGACACAGCTCTGAAAATAGTGACACATCCAGTGACTGCGGTGGCATACTGGAAACAGCTTCAGTGATGGCCCCAGGATTCGGTACTTGGCCTGTAAATTGTCGGTGGTACTCAGCAGCCCTGTCCTTGGTTCAGAGTGACCACCAGTCCCAGCTGCTGCAGACCAGAGAGCCCAGAGGGGCTGTAGCTGTCTCTTCTGTTTGCTGCCATCATTGCAAGGCCAGCCAGGCTACCCAGAGGCTCTACAAAACATTGAGATCTGCCAGTCCTGCAGATGGGTAAATGCACTTCCAGGGATGATCTAAACTCCAGGGAGACAATAATAGCTCACTGGAAATGCCAGGACTTATGTGGTACTGGCCTGAAAGGAGCTGCTACAGACAGACAATGCAGTATTTGTTGACTTTGGTTCACTTTGAGGCTGCGCATTAAACAAAACCCAACCCCACAGCAGTTTTAAATTGCCTAATGTGTAGAGATTAATGCATGTTTTTCATAGGTGAGTGAATTATACCAGCATAATCAAACAACCCTATCCCCAGTATGGGGGTTGCATCATATAAAACCCAGTAAAATTAGAGCAGCATACCCCTTGTCTACACCCAAAGCCCAAGAAGCCCTTTCAACAGGTTATAGCAAGTGGAGCTGGTTAGATCTCTGAATTGCTTTAAGCAAGGAAATTTCAATCAGTGATTATTTCACATAAACTGCTCACTGTGATAATTGTTCTAACATTTTCTGTTTGTTATTCATGATAGGGGAGTGTCAGGCTGTCTACTCCAGGGACTAATTTCTCCCAAGGAGTTCATCTACATTGGCTTCCCTGGAAGCTGAAGTCAATGTAACAGCAGGGAAAATCTGTTCTCAGATTGTATGACCATAATTTTTATAAAAAGGAATGACTGATGTAGAGCTATGAAAATAATTGATTTTTCAGTATGGCAGTTGAACCAAAAAATTGAGAGGAAAAAATAATATAGTCGATCTCAGCTCAATTTGTTAGGGGCTTTTTTTTCCTGCCTTTTTGGTTTTTTGATCTGTGAGATGAGGAAATTATTTAATTCAACTTCAGGCAAAGCTTTTCTTTTCCAAGCCAGGTTGTTTCTGATGAAAATTATTTGTTGGAAAAACGGGCCAGATTTAATCATCACCTACACATCAGATGAGGGAATGCAAACATACCTCCTATAAAAGGGCCTGCCAGGTAAGGTAGGACATTCCTCTGGGACATGACACTGCAGAACCCTCCCCTGCCCACAGCAGCAGCAGCAGGTTTCTCATCCATCCCAGGAGGGACCCTCCAGTGAGGACACACAGCAGTTCAGCATCTGCCTCAACTCATCTTCAAACGTCATTGGCAAAAGAGGCACGGCAGAGATTAACCTTGGCTGGTAGGGAACATCTTTTCCAGCATGGCAGGCAGCTAATCTTTCAGGGACCAGCTCTGGAATTAAACCTTGGCATCCCAGGAGCATATCTGGCCATTGATTTCAGCACAAATTTGATGAGAACAACTTTGTTTAGAAGGACAAAATGGCATTTTTCACAAAGAGATCATCAGCTGCATAATAGCTAATTCTTGTACATGAATATTTTAATGACAGCCCTTTGCTAGGACAGACGATTTTCCATGGACACTAATGGAAATGACCTTGGATATATTTTTGTAGATAAAACAATGAGAAAGGGTAGAGATAGCATCAGATGTGCTTAAAGAAAATTCTTACAAGTTTTGAGTGTTCAGGGGTGTTTTACTCCTGATAAAATTGAAAACTATCTTGATTGTCTCTGTTTAATTAGATTGAGAACTGAGGCTACCATGGCATAGGTAGTTGAACCAGTTTGTGACCTGAATGGTACCAAAAGGGGGGGGGGGGGGGGAAGTCTCAGTTCTCCTTCTTCACGCCCTTTTTTTCTTTACCCACACAACCCAGCCATCTCTGTGGCTGATCGAGATCTGGGAGCTCACAGCTGAACTGACGTGAGCTGATTAATTCATGCAAAAAAAAAAAAGAAAAGGAAAAAAGGCCGGCTTTTCGGCTGGAATCATTTTGAGCTGGGTTAAAAAGCAGAACAGCTGCTAGAGTGGCCTAGAAAGGACTGTGACTGCTGTACATTGGTGCTGCTGTGTCAGGACTCCTGTTTGCTTTACAGACTCGATGGGTTTTGCAGTGTTGCAATAGTGCTTATCTTCTTGGTAACTGATTCTTGCTCTTAAAGTATTGTTCAAGGTGGAGAGGTTCTTTCCAGGCATGGAAAGGCTCTTTGTGTGGAGCTAGTTAGACCTCCCAAAGGGCAGCTTTTCATATTGCTATGCCTGTGAATCATGCTGTGCTTTATGTGCAGGCATGCTCATTTTGACAAAACAGGAGATAATTCACTGCTAGATTGGTCTTCAAAATGAATGTGAGTAGTCTTGTGATACTGTATATTAGATATGATTACAGACATGGCTGTACTTGCTCAGGAAAGGAATTCGTTCTGAAAGAGACAGATAGATAGGAAAATACCTTTTTATTTTCCTGCCCTATGTTTTGTTAAATAATAAGCGATGAATAGGGTTTAATAAGGGAATGGAAGCAGCTGTGTTGCAGTTAGAAGGTGTAATTAGTATTTGCCCAGAAGTTTGAACATACAACTGTACTGGGTAAAGAGATGGCTCAAATGAACAAAAATGAGTGGTTTGTGGTTGGTGCTTCAAAAATCCGGTTCCTCCTGTGCAGTTAATGGTAAGCTAGTATAGTACACTGGAAATATAATCCTCTGCAAATCACTTTCTGGATCTGAAAGTAGTCAATTATCTGTGACTGATTACTGTCTTAGGGCCAGAAAAGTACCAGACACCTGCTATTTCCATTCAAGCCACTGAGAATTGTTACTGTTAGATCATTCATGCTCTCAGCATATTCAAATTTGGTATTGTAGTGTACTGTTAAAATGAGGACAAGCACTGACTTCCCAGTAACAACTGTCCCTAATGATGTCCTTATTCTAGGTTTGAGATAAGAGCAGTTCAAATACCCCTCTGTCTGACTGCCAGTTTTATACAATTTCCTGATTTATCATAAGACCAAGGGCAGTGCAGTTTTATTTACTATTGTGCATTCAAATTATCCCTCCAAAAGATTCACTGATTTAATTAGTATTTTTAAGAGCATGCAGAGAAAGGATGAGAAGACTAAAATGGTAACAAGCTAGCCATGCTGCAAAGACATTTTTAGAGCAGATTTGAAATGAGATGGAGACATTTGAGAGGGCTGTTGCTGATGCAAGAAACCTCAGATGAGAGCAGTCAATAGGGGTGAGACTCTGCTCTGGGATTGCTAACAAAGCTGTGCACTCACTCTGCACAGAAATGGGTTTGCCTTCTGCTCGTGATAATCTCATGTGACTTCTGTTACTAAGCAGGGAGGGTGTCAACACGCTAACTGTCAGTTGGAAAAATTAAGTAACTCTCTTTGTAATCTGATTAATAGGGAAATACTTTGAGAGTAGATTAATCAGACGGTGAGGTAGAATCATTAAATAAAAGCATCACTACTAGTTTCAGGATGATTTAAATAATTGCCATAGCTATTAGCAGTGCAGCAACTGGAGTGGTTTAGAACAGGGAAAATCTGGTCCACAAATGGATTTTCTTCAAGTCTCTGCCAAGCTTGAAAAAGCTGGCAGGATGGAATGTAGATGCAGACATGAATAAATTTCATCTAAGGATGTGAGGACATGGCAAGAGTCAACACAGGGAAAGGGCAGGCTGGTTGATATATAGATACAGAAAAAAAATTGGAGGACTCATGTTTGAAGTGGCAAGGGTGTTCATTGCTGCAATAACTCAACAGATCTGTCTTATGACAACAACATGCAATAGAAGAGCCTCTTGATCTAACCTTAATTTAAAAATAAAATGGCAGAGCTCTCTCTGTAGGTCTGATGCTCTTGTGAAGCTGGGTCAACACCTGTGAGAAGTCTTCAACGGAAGATGTGAGATAAACCTGCAGTGAACGGAAGATCCCTGCTGTAAAGCCAGACCATGCCAATTCAGCATCTCTCATTTGTCCAGAACTCCTACTAGACTTTCAAGAGTTCCCCAAATCCAGCAGAATACAGTTTAAGATATTTGCTTATACAAAAAAAAAAAAAAAAAAAAAGGTTTACCATAACTGTTTACTAGGATATCAGTAAGGACATAGATATGTAGGACCTTTCATTTGAATGCTTCTCCCAGTTTGTCATTTTTCTTGAGCTATATTTTTCCTTTCTAGGAACAGCGAGTGAAAAATTTTATTTTGCCAAAACTTTAGTAAGGCTAGGGAAAATTGTTTCCATCTCTTAGACCATCCAGCAAACTACTCAGAAGAGACACTGTTTAGAACAGTTCAGCTGGAAAATCTTAAGCATGTTTCTGTTTCACGTCTTCATGTTTTTGTCAAGTTTCCCCATTTCCTTCAACCTCAGAGGGATAAGCACAGATATTTCCCTTCTTCACTCAAAAATACTCTGGCTGCAGCAAAACAATGACCCAAAGGCTCCATCAACCCAAGGCAAATACCATTAATTTCTTTGGAGGTTTGTTTTGATGCTCATCCCCAGGTGACCAGGCCAGAACTCTGAATCCTTTCCCTCCCTTCATCTGTCAATGCAGAGTACCCCTTGTTCCCCTGACTCCCATGGCACACAGGCTACCTGAGAGCAGGCACCTGCCTTCCCCCTGAGACAAGCTACTGTAGCTGCACTGCAGTTTCACACCAGTGGAGCCTAAGATGGTTAGGAGGGTGGAAAATATTCCTCTAATTCTCTTTGCCCTCTGAACCAAGAGTGGTTCTGGTGCTGCACTCAAGAATGGATTGCCCTGCACGTAAGGAGCGTCTTTAAAATCCGGCCCATGGTATGCCCAGGTCCTGTTGCCTGGGGTACTCAGGTCTTTATGCAGACTAGGACAACCCAGGCAGACCCACACAGGTTGTCCACAAAGGGCTTCTAGAGAGAAGAGATGCAGCTGGGAGGTGGCACCTGCTGGGCTTTGAGCTCAGGGATCCCTACACCTCCCACTCTCTCTCTGTGGGCTGTGGCACAGGCACAGTGTCTGGCTGAACAGAGAAAGGAACACTGATTGCAGGATCCACATCTGCAATGTGTGGTGGGTATGGCCATCTACAAAACGCTCTCTTGGGCTAGTAACTGAAGAGCCACAGAATGTTTATCAGTATTTTAGGAGTCAGATAATGGATGTCTCCTAGGCCCCGAGTAGCAGTGGTAGGTAATTGCAGGGCAGCTGTGTTGCTGTTATAGTTTATGTGCTGGTGTGTCAGTGGTGGAAGATGTAATGAGAATGCTATTCCTCTTCAAAAAGAATTATACATTGGATGCTGCCTTTTGAACTGGGAAGAGAGGATTTGAAAATAAGTGTGGAGCAAGAATAAATGTCCCCAGTTTCATCACTGTAGTGGTTTGAAAGCAAAACAAATGAGAGGCTCCAAGTCAGAGACACAATTTAATAGGAAGAAAGGAAAGAAAGTAAAATAAAATAGATGCAATAATACAAAAGACCACTGACAGTCAGAATAAAACCTGAGCAGAATGATGGAAGCCGTCCAGATGAGCTGGTCTTCCTGAAGCAGTGATCCTGTAGAAAGGTCTGGTAGGTCTGGTCCTCTGGGAATCCAGTGGGTAAGGGCCCCCTGTACTGTCCCAAACCCCAGATTATATCCAGGTGAGAATGCTTGGTTTTTCTCTCTGGGCGGAGCATCTCATAATGGCATGATGAGTCTTGCAGTGAGTCCTTGATGGCCCATTAAACAGAGATAACTCCCAGAGGGAGTTATCTATGAGCCATGGGCAAGGCATTTGATGGGCTATTAACAGAAGATAATGGCCCAGAGGGAGGGGGTCTGGGAAAACACTGCCCCACCTGGATGCAACAGTTCATGAAGATGGTGATAGAATACTTTGTGCACATCCTATGCTACAACCCAGGACAATCACTGACGTACCTGACAACCTCACTTCTCTCAGCTCTAAAATGAATATACATCTGTCCCCAGCTGTATATCAGGTACTTCATTCTTTTAGTTCAGGGGAGGCAAAACCCCTATGTTTCTGTGGCACATGGAGTATTGTCCATGAGATACCCAGGTTAGTAAAGTTGGTTAAGAACAAATTAGAACAAGAAGTTCTGTGGTAAGAATATGTACACATGCAGCAATATTGACTGGATTCTTTTTTTCTAAAGAGTGTGATTTCTCACTACTTTCATTTTATTGTATTTCATCTAGAGTTTTTACAGTTTCATGAAATTCAGACATTGGGGATTTGCATATTATTAAAAATCAGGACCTCTTAAAAATGTAAACACCAAAAACTACTTGACACTTGCAAGTGCTCCATAAGGTTTACCACCAGATTCCTTGTTTCTCAAATTGATTGTCTCTTTCCACACCAATCAGGCCAGGAATTTCTGGTGGCACCAGCATTTCAAACCTGGCATTTGACACTTTTTCTGTAATCCCCTTTAGTTAAAATGAGATGCCCAATGTCTCTGCCATCAGCACAGCCAGAGAGCAGTAGCTTTGTTCTGATGTTGGTGTTTTGATGACCTAAAGACTAATAGCCAAGCCAGTTGATAATAGGTGGGGCTGAGGAACCATTCAATATTTGTGCATGCAGTCAGGAATAAATGTGGATGTTCAGTCTGGCTTCTTTCCCCTTCAAGATGCAGAGTGTCTCTTCCAAATGCTGAGAGCTTCCACATTGCAATAGTGCTGTCATGTGTCTGGGTGGGCTGAGGACCCCACCAGAGCACTGTGGGGTGGCCACACTGTCTGCACCTCCTCCACTCCCCAGCTCAGAAGCAGTGGGGTGTGAACACCCTCAACATGGGGGCAAACAGCCTTATAAGATCCATGTCATGCTGTATAACCTTTAATTTGCTGGAGGCCACATTTCTTACACAGCAAATGGGAAGATTCTTGTTGAACATGGTTTTTATTATTTCAGAGCTAACATCTGTTTTTAAGTGCACATCCAGTGTCAGTGTCTAACTGTGCTAGAGGTCATAGTGTGTATAATTTCCACATTGTCTGAATATAGAGATACACTGAACTGATTTATGTATTGCCTCCCTGTGGCTAAGTTCCTGGACAACCAGATTTTTTAAGGTTGCAAGGACATTGGTGACTTCAGAATACTCTTGCAACAACTTCTGGTGAATCAACAAGTAGCAGACAGGACAATTTAATAAAATAATTGTTGAATAATATTTTCTCTCCCTGTCTATTTAAATATAACCTGCTTGTCAGATATCCAGTCTACTCTACCCAGTGTCTTTACTTGTCAATGCACAAAACACTGGGTATGTAGTGTGAGAATAAGAACACAACCCCCACTGTGGTCATTGTTCTGCAATACTCTTGTCACTGACCGAGTTTGAGTGAAGCTGAGTTTATTAAAGCACAGAATTTTATAGTGTTCAGGCAAATACATTCCACCCCTCCCCCCCCAAAAAAAAAAAAAAAAAACCCACCTCAAAACCAAAACAAACTCCATGAAAAGCTGAGCCATCACGTAAGGAGTTTTTTTACTCCATTGGGAAATTCTGATGATGGCAAACTCTGCTATTACTGCTTTTTCACACAGAGGTGAAGAAATATAGATAATGAAACTTAATCAAGGTATATTCAATAAGCTGAAATAAAGCTGTGTAAATGAAGTCAGGACTGCATCTTGCTTTCCCTTTAATTCCTGGAAGGAGGAAAACTGGCTAACATTCTGTTATTTGCAAGGAACATTTAGTCCCAAGTGCTACTGATTACATCTTCTGTTCTTGTACAGCTCCTCAGAACATTAAGGTTTCCGTTAAAGACAAAACCAAATCTAGTTGTCTTGAATTGGGATTTTTCAGAAAGGAAAAAAAAACCCCACTGTTGACTCCTTTGACTCTAAACAAGCAGATAAAAATATCTTGCATCAAACTCATTTACAGAGTAAAGTTGGAAAGATGTCCAGTGAAATCGAGGGAGAATTTTTTTTCAGAAAGAAGCACTTCAAAATTAGAAAAGTCAGAATATAGTTGCTGGTGGTATGGAAATAAATAATCAAACAAGATCAAAAGTGTCAAAACCCAACAATCTAGGTGCTGAGAAAAAGCTGTTTGGAAACACCAGATATTTTCCAATGCAGCTTATTGAAACGTGGCTTACAAGTTTTGCAGGGTGTCTGAGAAGTGTGATCTCAAGCTGCTCTGGCCACACTTTCATAAAAGGCCATGTTGGTCTTGCTACCCTCCCATTCCTCAAGCTCTAAGGAAGTTTACAGTAACCAGAAAGGACCAGCATGCAAAGGGGACAAAAGATGGGTGTCTGAAGGTGGGACACAGTACTGGCAAAGAAGCTGCTGTGGCAGCATGAATCAGGGCTTTCTCTGGCCCAAGTTACTCCCTTGCAATATTACTACAGCTCTTCCAGTATAGAAGTTGCTATATTTCTGTGTGCAGTGCACATCATGAAGCATTGCTGTTCTACTCCGATGGGGGTCTCTCAATGTTGTTGTGAATAAGCACAGTCAGAAATGCTGCCCCAAAAAAAGGAGCAGTGGGTACTGGTGATGCTGGCCTAGGCAATGTCTTGGAGGGTGCAGGAACTGTCTAAGGATGCTCTGAGCTGAAGTTTCCCAGCTTCCTGGCCTGGAATTTCTGGAAATTTGTATTTCTCACAACACTGAAATCTTCTCCACAAGTTGATTCCCTTACGTCCTCTGCTCAGCCTTTGCTATTAATTTTATCTTCTATCTTTGTCTGAGAGCATTAAACTGAGGAAGAGAGGCTGCAATTGTTATGGTTAGTGAGCCCTAGCTCTTCCTCCAGTATCATCGCCACAGGTTTTTCCTTGCAAACATTGTGTAGGGAATGTAATTTGTCTTCCTCCATCTCTCCTGCTCTTAAGAAAAAGGTCTTGCTCCGGGGATGTGGCAGTACTGTAGAGTCATTACAGCTGCGATGGCCTAAGGGTACACGTACTGAAAGGTATGTCAGGAATGGTAATCTGTTTTCTTCAGCCACCCAGTGTAAATGGCAGAAATTAGAAGCCTTTAGGTGCAGGGGGCCTTTTCCTGAGGGTTTATTTACAGGCACAGCCATTAGTTACCCAGGGGACATCTTTCTCTACCAGCTGTGCTGTGTTACCTGATACATCAGTAAGCACCATGCTAGCTTTGCACTCTCTGCTCACCTTTTGTTCTTGGTTCCCAGGGACATACACCTACCACAAGTGTGAGTAGGTAAGGATCTGACATTTCATCCTATTGATAAAAGCAACCTCCTCCCTAAGGGGACCCAAAAATAACATCTCTGGATGTACCAGAGAACTAGCCGTATTCAGAACACACTGAATAGACACATCCACATCATGGAAGCATAAACAAAATACAAAAAGTTGATACCGCAGCATTAGGGCAGGTGACAGGTATCTGAGGTCCATGCATCTGAGGCGTGATTCCCTAGCAGAAGTTCATTTGGGATGTCTTAAGTGTCTATAAAGCAGCTGAGCTAATTGTCTTGGGTTCCCCCTACAACTAGGATGAGCAGCACATCTCAAGGGTGTGAATAATCTCACCTACAATAGGTCAGTGTAATAGTAGGTCAGATGAATCCTCCCCTGGAAATGTTTTTTCCTCTCTGCTATAAAAAGGAGTCAGAGTGACTAATGTAGGTACCAGTGCCTGCTTAGTTTGCAGTTAGAGGAATTCTGCCCTCCCTCTCCAGCTTGGCCTGTAGCCAAAGCACACTTAAATTGCTGCCTAAACTTAAAAGTGTATTTGAGGTTACTCTTGAATTTTATTGTGAGTAAAGTGCTTTCACTAATGCTGGAAGGCAGAAGGAC
The DNA here is from genome assembly GCF_029207755.1 of Chamaea fasciata. Lineage (NCBI taxonomy): Eukaryota > Metazoa > Chordata > Aves > Passeriformes > Sylviidae > Chamaea > Chamaea fasciata. The sequence goes on along the minus strand of NW_027094087.1, from coordinate 97,846,496 downwards.
AGAAGGAGCCTTGGGTTGGTTTTTCTCCCCTGTTCAAAGCTGGAGTAAATGCTTGAGAAATAGACAAAAAAAAAAAAAAAACAACAAACCCACAAAAAACAACCCCACAAAAAACAAAAAAAACCCCAAACCCCCCCCCCCCCCCAAACCCAGAAAAACCAAACCAAAAAACAAACAAACAAACAAACCCCCAACAAAACCCAGGACTGATGGTAAGGGCTTGGAAAAGTGAAACTGGCAGCACTTGCTATAAATCAGAGCTGGTAGAAAGACATCTGTAAATAGGTGTGACTGCATCAGAGGACAGGTGACTCGCCCAGAGATTCTTCTTTCTCATAGAAAGGACCTAATGGAGACTACCCACCCATGTTGGTGTGAGCAGCTGGCACACATCTGACCTTCGTGCACCAGTTCAGCCCACAGGTCTTCTTACAGTCCATCCCATCAATTCCCAGCCAGGCTGGGACTCGCCAGTTTTAATTGACCTGGAGGGTTTTGTTCCAGTGACTGTCTCAAAGTTACAGTCTGCTTTCTCCCCCACAGCAAAATAAAATTGTTGGTTTTGTCATGCAGTAGCTGCATCTGGTTATTCTGTTGTCAAAGCCAAGTGGGGCCAGGAAACTGTGTTATGACTAAGGTTAGAAAGGCAAATGGAAACACAGGCAGAGCTTATGGTTCTGATTAACATGATGAACCTGGTGTGGGGGCAGGCCCTGGTACCTTCCAGGAGCCTGGAACAGAAGAGCTAACGTATGCTTGGTTTCATTGCACAAGCAAAACCAGTTTACCCCAGCTTACCCCATGCTGCAGATAGCCACCAGCACCTGAGGGCTGCCCAGAGGAAGTGCTCCTTTGAGGAGCTATGAGGGTCTGGTGACAGAACCAGGGCTAGGGACCTCTGCTTTTGGGGCCCACAAAAGAGGATGCTCACTGTGATGAGAGGTTTGGACAGGCTTTACAGGGACAAAGGTGCCTCTCCCAACCTGGTGCTATGTAGGTTTCAGCAGTGGGAGTTTTTCCAGTGCCTCTGGAGCACTTGGTTTAGCTGTACGTTGCACAGCTGGTATTCTTCTTTTGGATGTGACTTTTGGAAAGAAAGCTCCTTCTGACCTTTAGGCACTGCTACCCTCAGAGCATTAAAGGACACAGCTTTTGTGTACCCTTGGGACATGAGATAAACTGGTAAAAGCCACCTGTCCTTGCTGGACATGCTTATTCTGCACCAAACCACGGGCAATTTGACAGAGAAGAGAAGGTTGAGGAGTTGATGCAATTCTGCAGTTAATGAAATCTGAGAGATCAACAGCAGATAAAGCACTGCCCCTCCCATCCCAATGCCGTGTTTGGTAGAGATTGTGAGAGCTGTACTTTCAGTTTGCCGTGTTTTGAGCAAACCTTCAGGCTGGGTTTCAGCCTTATCTGTTGATAAGTGCAGTCCAATTCATGGGCCAATCCCAGCCCCTCAGAGGGGAGGGTGTGTTTTGCTACCTGGGAATAGATTGCTGTTCTTAGGGTTCAGTTTTACACATGAGCAAATCAAATATGGCTTTTGTAGCAAAGAGAATATGGGGGGGAAAAAAAAAACCCAAAGAAACACATAGATCAAGTGAGCACTCTGAGTAATTTGTATCTCACTTGTCATATAAAGCCATTTCTAATTTTCTGCGATTTTCCCACAGGGTTAAGACAATGATATCCTAACGCATCTCTGTGAGGACAGATGCCAGGAGTAAGAGGCACAAGGTGCATTAACTCCACATAAATCTATATTTGTGGAATATAGCTGTTTGAATCTGAGTCAGACTGCCATAAAAGAGCTGATATGTGGCTTCACACGAAGGATGCAAAGGTAATTTACCCTGCCATACCCATGAGGAAAGCAGGAATAATCACCCTCCCATTTATTTGAGGTTTCAGGAATTATTTGCTCAATAAAAACACCTATCCACTCTGTTTATACTTGGAGTAAATGGAAAGGGAGAGAGATGATATCTAACCAGGAACTGGAACAGGAATAAAGGCAAAACCTGAAAAACAGCAGACAGATAATCTGCTCTCTCCAACACCCAGGTTTCTAGAATGAATGGTTGCAAATAGACAGTTTTTTAAAAAGGACAAAGCGTTGTCTGTTTACCTCTGGCATAATCCTCTAGCACCGGGAGAGAAAGAGAAAGGTGCAGAATAATAGTTCCCTCCTGACAGAGAGTAGGAAGATATTTTCACAAGAGAGCAGTGGAATTGGACTAAATTTCATTATAACTGCATAGAAATATTGTTACATGTTGAATCAAATTCTCGTGGGCCACTAGTCCTCCTTTCAGCAGCAGAGATGCATCTTTCTTCTGGCATCTGTGACTATTACACGCCAGTATTCCTGCAGCTTTTTTGGTGTAGCATGAGAGGTACTGGAAAGAATAAATGCTTTAAGAAAAATTATGACCCTGGGGACAAATGGCATTATCACTAATTGCACTTCACTAATCCTGCCTACTCAAAAGGAAAGAAGGTAATCTGGAACAAAGCACGCGGTTGCTGCAGGATGAAGACTTCCTGCTTGGAGCTGCAGCTTGCAGTGAGTGACTCATGCTGCACAAAGAGCAGCGGTGTGGGCAGCACCGGCAGACAATTGTCAGTAATCACTGCCGCGTGCAGCTTGAATGAAACGCTGAACAAGGGCCCCCTGAAAGCTCTAGCTCTGTGAATGGCAAGCCTTTAATTTTAAGATGGAGCCCCATATCATAAATATTAGGTTTGATAAACATGTTTTTAAGGTGTTTAATAATATCCATGAATGAGGTAGAACACAGAGACAGCAGAAAGTCTTACGTGTAGCATTTGGAGAGATCCAAAATGTACCTTTATAAAGGCAAACAGTCTTCTGAAAGGTACTTTCCATTTTGGGTGTGATATCACCCATAAAAGGGATGTGACTACTATTTTTATTCTGGTGCAAGCTCATATTTTCAGATATTCTATCTATATCCTGCTGTTGGTAAATGTTCTTCCACTATCCACCTGTGACAGCACTGCACAGATTGTGAGTGAAGAGGGGTATGTTCCTCTGGCATGAGTCAAATGTTTTATGATGGAGCACTAAGATGACTGACTGCAGACTAGCATCTAAGGCTCCCAAACTGCATCTGGCCTGACCACGGTCTGTGGCTGCCTGGTTAGCAGTCACTGGAAAGGAGCAGGTGTACGTTTCATTCTCGTGTCAATACAGCCCTTAGCACTTGTGATGATGTTTGACAACTGAGCTGAAAGTGTTATTTTAGGTGCAAGGGCCATGATTCACAAAGGCTGGACTCTGAAAAAGGCCAAGAAATACTGAAATGTGAATCATTCGCAGTCTTCTGTTTGAAGGAGTATTTTAAATATAGAAATGTTTGTATCTTAATAATCAGATGTTTGTAAAGGCTTAGCATGTGAACCTGTACTTCTAAGGATAACAGGTTGTGTAATGAATGAAAAACTGAAGAAGTAAATGATTCTCTGCAAGACATCTTTTATGTGAAGGGTAAGGCTGTGATTTGAAGCTAAAGCTTTACCTTTGATCTTGATCTGAAAGTGAACTGAGTGCTCTATTGCAAGATGCTTCTTGCTGTGCAGCCCATCCCTTTGTGTTACCACCTCAGCTTAGCAGCTAACATAGGTCAGGTGCTGAAACTTCATTTTCTGATGTCTTATTGTCAAAGCAGCCCCCTGCAAAGCCAAACAACAACAAAACCAAAATTATTAGCTTACGGGAACAGTGTGTTACTCAGCACCAGTTTTATTTGACTGATTTTAATTTCAGACTTTGATTATGACCACCCTTAGTTTACAATCTGCTTTTGATCATGCTAAGCTTTAGCCAGATCTGAGTTCTTGCTGTTCTGCTATGTCCTGAACTCTGTGTCTGCACTCGGTGCCTATGCAGCCTTACACTTCTTGGTACAGGTGTCCTGTATAAATGCCAACTAATGAATGTATTTCATCACCTTCCTCCCACTTAGTTGAGATAAACAACTGTCTATCCCACTGGAACAAGTCAAGTGAAAGATACTGCCACTTTTTCTATATACTCATAGCAAAAACATTTTAGGGTCCCTTATGCATACTTTTTGTTCTGCAAGCCTTAATAAAAACAGACTGTTGTTTGAATGAAACTTTTCTCAAGTTGGATGGGTGTCACAGACAGAACAATGTTACTTCTCTTAGAGATGCTATTGTTGTTTCTGTACCACTGCTGTTGATTTCTAACTAACTTTTTAAAAAGAAGTCTTTTTTTATTTTTTTAAAGAGGGAAAGCTTATGCTTTCTGGCCTTGTGTGATAGCTCCTCTTTTAAGAGGTTTTCTGACAGGATCGATCATTATTCATTGACCTCTTAATCTATTTTCCCCATATGCACACTCCTGCCGGTTTAACAATGTCTTCCCTAAATAAGGAATATTGTACTATATCCAAGGAAAAAAAAATCTATTTCTGATTCTAGTTCTAATCTAGTTCTAATGGCAGAATCAAAAATGGGAGGAGAAGCTGAACAAATCTAGGATACATTTGCAGCGCAGGGTTAGCTTAAGATCAGTGCTGAAGAAACATGCAGTCTTTGGACCATGTGGAAACAATATCCCAGACAGAAGTTTATATCATTTATAAAAAGGAAGGTGATCTCATGTGCACGGAAGTGACAAATGGAAATAATGCACTTGGTCATTTTGACATCAGCTTAGTAGTCTTTATTCATTTCTTCAGAATGGTTTTCACTCACAGCTGAGAGGAGGGGTGGTGAGTGGTAAGTTCTGCTGGTGCTTGGCCATGACTGTTCTCACGGCTTGATTAAAATGGGATAGAACAGGCAAGAAAAGCAGTATAAAGATGTAACCTGATGGAAGGTCTCAACTAGAAAGGCTAAAGGTCTAAAGGTAAAACGTGGAAGGGGTAAAGGAATGTATGGTTTCACTTATTTTTGTGTCCAATCTGAAATCTCTTGGAGAACTTCACAGAGGTTTATGTGCATGGCTTCTAGACTTCCTCCAAATCACACTCCCTCCATTAATCTGAAGTCCGCTTTCTCCTGGCTGGGCCATTTGCCTCTCAAGAGATTGCACACACTCAGATTTCAAGCATTTAAGAGGATACCATTTAGATTCCAATTGCTTTTTCTTTTTTCCCTCAGCTTTGAAGACAGTTTGTTTGACATAGGGTCTAATTTGACTAGTTGCAGTATCAATGACAGAAGAAAATGAAAAAGAAATAAAATATTTTAGTGAAAAGTAGCCCGGTACTGCATTTAAAAATTTCATGACTCAGAAAATGTCGAATGGATTGAGTTCTCCATGGCTCCTCAGTGACCCCCACAGATGCTTCCTGTCTTGATTTCAGTGTGTTTGTAGCCTTTGTAATTTACTTACATCCCACACAGACATCCCTTTACTAACATCCTGTGAACCTCTAGCTGTGTTTCCTTATGAGTGCTTGGCTTCCTACGAGCAGAAGGACTCGTTTGTGTGAGGCTGCTTTGTCACAGTTGAGAGCTGAGGGAGCTCAGCTCGCCTGTACGAAGACACAGACTGTGGTAAATGAAGGGTCTCTGACCAGGACAAGTATATCTCCTGTAAAAACAGTGACAGTTCTGTTGGGTTTTTAGTGTTGACTCAGACTTTGTGTTTCTATTAAGTAGAAATAGTGGCTTACAAGTGTGAAACTACAGCAAGATTCAGTCTACACTGACACCATTCCACACATAGTTTATGCAGACTTATTCCAGCCTCTCTCCTGTGAGAGCAAAATTTCTTCCTGATAACACTAATAAATAATGATTCAATGCTTAAGCTTGAGGTGAGCCATCAGTCCTTGGTCTTTGAAACAGCTCAATCTCCAGCCAAATAAAAGCTTTCTAACCCACAATGACATACTAACACACTAGGTGCACTTCCTTGGAAATAGCTCCCCATAAATGTATGACATGAATCTTAACACAAATTTTATAGGAAGTTTGTGGCCAAATGCAACTGAGTCTGAATTCCCCTCTCTCCTCTTCTCCCTAAAGGTTCTGTAACTTCTCTGCCTGGAACAATCCCTGACCACCAAACCATCATGTTCCACTACTGAGTCAGAAATAGTCTTGGCAGAAGGGGTTACTTAAAGTTTACAGAAACCAGTTTTTCCAGGTTCTGTGTGGGGTTTAAAAGAGTGGAAAGTTACCAGAAGCAGCACAAAACCAGGTGTTGAATAATCAAAAGCAAGGATTGCAGAAACAACTGGGAAGCTTTAGTGAGGGGGACAGGATAGGCAAGTTGGCACTTAGTGTGGGGAAGGGAGGGGGCAGTTAAGACTGGTGACTGAACTCAAAGAATGCAAAACACAATTTGTAAAGGCAAATTCGATCTCTCTGAAAGTCACTTTGCCCTATCTGGATGTAATGAAAACTGGGAAGCAGTAAAATGTGCATGCCATATATTATATCTACCCAGAACTAGTTACTCTTCATGACACTGCAGTAAGCTTTGAGTCTTGGTTTGCTGTGTGGGGTATGTGTATTCAGTGATACACGTGTAGCATGTGCATTGCATGCACACGAGCATCATCTCAAGAATGCCATGTGCCACTGAACAGAGGAGTGGTGTAAAGGAAGGCTTTACTTTTTCTGGTAAGGGAGGTGCTCAAAGAATGGGCCAGCAAGGCCAGCACCCAGTTTTGTTGGTAGGGAGGCAGACCAGCATCTCTCAGGCAGCCCACTAGGTAAGGAATTTGCACCACAACAGTAAAAATAAAAATTCACAATGAAGTTACCCACTGCAATTTGGGTAACCTACAGTCTCCTGTGATTTCTTACTTTTACCAAATAAGCCTTTTAACAGCATCATTTCTTTACCTTTGCACTATCATTGCATTCCAAGAGCAGAGGTGAAGGCAGGGAATGCATGAGGTGCCTGGATTCTGGAATCTGGCGGATTCCAGGAGTTCTGAGGACAGGAAGTGCAACAATGTGCTCTCCTAAGCAGCCAAGGAGGTAGTTTGACCAAAACCTGTCATAGTGAAATAACTTTCCCCTTACTTTTTGCTTTCGGCCAGACCCAGATAGCATGGGACCAAGCTTTCCCCTGGGGCACTGTACCTTCTTACATTGCCCAGCAGGACTGCACCAGTGTTGGGGTGACAAGGGCTGCCTGCAGCTACAGGAGATATTCCATGTTTTAGTTCCATTGTCTCATGAGTTGTTGGGCAATGAGGTGAACCCATTGTATAGCCACTGCTCCCCTGATGGCATTAACTCTTCTTCTACTGGCTGTAACCTAGCTTCAGCTTAGATGCCTGCACTACAGCTGACTGTGTAGGGTGTGGCAATTCCCTTGCTTTGGGAGCTATTTTGTGATCTTTGCGTACAGGAGGCTACAGAAGTGCAAGGTGCTATTAGATGTAGTGATACATTTCCATGGAAAAAAATCATTGCTTAACGAGGTGGAGGAGCTAGGAGACAGGACTCCATTCACAAGTCAGAGGATATCCCAACTGGTTTTGAGATTCCTTGTATGGAAGAACTGGTTTAGAGTTTCCTTACACAGAAATTAGTATCATCTCCCTCTTTCCCCTGGATCATAAAGGGTCCAAGAGAAGGTTACTGTGCACACCTGTCAAGGAAAGGCAGTGAAACTAGTTTTGGTCTGGCCACCCTTAGGGCTACTGTAATATGGACTAAAAGGCAGATGTTCTGGGCAGATAAGACCCTGCCAGCCTTCCTTCTTCAGAATGGCCTCTTACTCTTTACAAGGCCATTTTTTTCAGAATGCCATTGTGTACCCTTTATTTTTGTATGTCATATCATGGATTTCTTACAGTATTCTTCTTTGCAAGAAGGCATTGCACCCTACTCCATGGCAATAAACCATTACTTAATGTGGGAAAAGGATCAGAATCTAGTCCATCGATGAGTTTGCATTATTAACTGTAATTATTGCTGTATTTTGTTGCTTCTCCTTTGTCCTGAGTGCTTCTCATCATGTATTTTAGCCACGGTGTCCAGTTCAGGATACTGAAACAAATATATGAAGATTTTGAATCTTCTGATGAGGCCTTTCAGGCATGGCAAGATGGGAGAACAGTAGAAGCTTGGGATTTTTCTCCTGCCAAACTGCATGCTGCCTGTGGAACTCATCCCAGCCAGCCTGTTGGGAAGAGACCCTGCAGTGCCTGGCCAGAGGTGATGGATGTTTCTGCAGCACCTCTCTTGCAGCCATGCACCTCCCATCTGGGCAGGTGACATCCCCTGTGCCGGCATGGTCTGTGCTCAGGGGAGCCAAAACTGCAGGTGGTGAGGGCACTGGAGGGGCTCAGTGTGTTTGTGGGGCCACCTTCCCTGCCACCAGAGGGGCACCAGCCACGGTGGGGCTCAGGGGCCACCCTCTGCCCTCATGCCAGTGTCACCCTGCCTCCAGGTGCTGCAGGGTGAGGAATGGTGCCTGGCAGGAAGGGGAAGAAAGGCTGTGGGGGAAGTGGAACAAAAGGAAATCCATTGACGGAAAGCAGAGGGGGATATGGTCTTGTTTTTATTTTTAACAACGGGCAGCTGTGAATTTTTACGCAGAATTATTTTAGGTCTCAGGCCAGGCTGTTTCATGCTTCATCGGTGCCTGAGTTTCCCCTCCAGCTATCTGAATCCAAGTGATATTATTTGCAATTACTTCAAGAAAGCAGAATCTCAGGGGGAGTGTCCTTGGTGAATGACTGTTATTTCTGTGCTGTGGCTGCCCAAAAGCTATTTAGGCTCTGCTATCTCTGGCTGCCTGCCAGCAGGAAGGATTCCTTCTAGAATTAATTGCATTTCCCACCTTATAGATACTCCAGGGAGCATGAATCAGGCTTGCAATGGGTGTATTGCCTAGCAAGAAATAACGACATGTCTTCTGATGTTCATCACAGAAGCACAGTGCAGGCAAGAAGGTTGACATGCTACTGACTTTTAGATCTTTGCCTATAGCAAAAAATTAGTAATGAATGGTGGGAAAGAGAAAATAACCCCAGTGTTAAGCTCGTTCTTGTTTCTGGTACAGAGGAAGTGTGGGTTGCTTCTCCAGAGTGTTATTCACAGCAATGTGCAGAAGCTGCTGCCTCTGTGCTTTGCTACATGAAAAGAGGATCCACAAGAAAACTGCAAGCTCAGGCTCTTTGGCTTTGTTTTATTTAAATGTTATTTACATAGAGGTACCATGACTGCATCTGTATTGTACAGTAGGTAGGGACACAGATTTGAACTTGCCCCTCATCTATGGCATAGTCACATTCTGGTGCTGGCCATGAGCAAGGTTTGAGATGTGCTGGCTGAGCTCAGGTTGTCTTTAGCACAAGCCCCTTGCTATCAGCACAGAGCAGGACAACCATGCTATTCCCTACTGGTCCACTCCCATGGATCACAAGTGCTTCTCTCACACCACCCTTGTAGAAGGGACATCCAAGGCAGGGTGCAAAACCACACAGAAAAAGGGCAGGTGGGAAATTTTAGGTTGTTGTAACACATCCTGTCCATGCAACATGGGGGATGCTCTACATAGAGTTTGTGGCCTCCTGTGGTGACCAACATGGCCCTGGGGCAAGGGGCCCAGAGAGTCTCAGCCTCTGCCAGAACACCAAAAGTTGTTGCCTGGATTTGGCATATCTTTGAGGACTGTTTGTGAGAAAGAGCCTGTAAAGCTCAATATCATGACGGCTACCCCATCCCTTATCATGCTTGTGGGGCAGGGAGTCATGCCGGCCACCTGCTAATGTTGGGCTGCAACCACGCTGCTGTGCCAGGTCCACATGGACCAGGTAGTCCTTGTTTCCCCTTTGGAGCAAGAGAAGGGAAGGAGGAATCACCTGAGAAAACTTCCATCTCTGCCTCCTTTCACAGTATAAGGAGCTTACAGGATGAGTTGTAATCTGGCCCTGTAGATTTCTACTTGATACGTTTGGGATTTTTATGAGAGGGCATGTTGAGACATTATGATTGGTAAGATTTGTTAGATACATTTAGCAGACCTGAAGTAATGGTTAGAGATGAGAAACCAGGAAGGCAAAGGCAAAGGAAATATAAAGAGAAAAGGAAAGCAAAAAACCAAAAAGTACTCCACCAAAAATTAATAACAACAAAAACATCCCACCAAAAGCAAAATAAAATCCCTTTTTTCCTCTATATCTTTTAATGCCAAAATGCCAGTACTGAGATCTTTTGTAAATTGTCACAAAAATGTTCATGTTAAAAAATGCAGCGGTTATTAATTACCAGTTAAGGACTGAGGTAATTTCATCTACAGTCTTTTGATCTCTTCCTCTACCAAGGGAGCAAAGAAAATTTAAAAAATAAAGTAATTGTTCATATAACCTAAATGGAAACAGAAAATGCTGCTACTGCACATCTCTACATAGCTGCTGCTGTGCTCTGGTTCTGCTTTATTCCCTTTTGTTCTACTGTAAAAAGACTGATGTAGTACAATATTATTGATAATATTATTTGTATATGACAGGTTAGGTAAGTGAGATTAGTGATACTTGAGAAGGGGTACATTCTTCTTTCTTCACCTGCCAAGCAAAACGTAATTCATTCAACATCCCAAAAGAGCTGTGGCAGCTACTTGTGGTATAGAGATGGGGCTGAAAACACACACTGGAGTCATCATCTGATGCAGTGTTGCGAGTCAGGGGCCAGATCCCCAGGATGATTCCCCTATCTGATGGATGCCTTACATCCCTTCATCACTGCTTGGCTGCAGATAACAAGGAAGCAAGTTGGTTCTCTCAGGGTCTGTGTTTCAGTTCATGAAACAACCAAGGTCCCTATGCTGCTGCCTCCATACATGTATATATCCCTCCCTGCCAAAAGCTTGCACTGGAGCACAAGTGGGAGTCGTAAGCCTTGGCTGCTTTGCCTCTGGGACCCAGTGCAGGAACTTCTGGTAGAACAAAAGGAAAGTGATGCCACCTTAAGCCCACACAGGCAGCGTGAACACTCTTCCCATACCTTCCCCAGGCAGAAGCAGGAATGAGAAACTATAGACTTCATGTCCCAAAGGGCCCTTGGGAACTCCCAAGCTATAGAGGGGGAGTACATAGGCATGCTATTTCCATCTCCTCTAGCTAAACTGTTCTGCTTGGCATAAATAATTAAATTCTATTGCATCGCATAAGGAAAATAGTGAGCTTAGTTTGGGAAGGCACTCACTTGGGAGACAGAATAGTTAGACTGAAATCCTTGCTTGGGCATTTAATTATTTATATCAAGCGGAACATTTTTGCCAGAAGACACTAAGAGACATCCCCCTAATTGAGTAAGATGCTTATGATTAGGTTTAGCTGTGGTCAGGCAGAACATTGACATGACTACTAGTATATCCCTGCTTAAACTGATTCTGGTCTATGTTTACCATGCTTAAGTTGACAAAAACCAGACAATGCTTGCTTTGTGCACAGCTTCAGTAGCACTAATGGAATCAGCATTGTTATAACAGAGCATTAATATTTCTCTAGTAAGAAATAATTTGACCTTCCACTCATAGACCCTGAATTAGTAAAAATAATACAGATGCATAGAAATGATTGAGTACAGTTGCAGAAAGGTGAAGTTTTAAATTATTGTTGTCTCATGTGGGATGCAGTAAAAGAGGTAGCTTACAACATGAGATAGGTCATTCATACCAGAAGAGGAATCACAGATTCGATACATTAGAGATGCCTTAAATGTGAACTGCATAAACAAAATGATCCCTTTTTTGTGAAGGAAAATGCTTCTAAAGAAGCATTTAGAATTCAGAGTTTGCTTCCTTCTTCAGCTACTGTCAACAAAATGACCTTGGTGTTTAAATACATGCAGAAAATTTGATTTAGCTGGTGAGCACTGCAAGTGGAAATAACTATTGTTGGCTGTTTGTATGAAAATGGAGAGTTGATGTGACAGCTGATTTGGTTGAATATGATGTAGCTGTATTTACCTACAGTAGTCATGTGGTGAAGTCCAGTCTGTGGTCACTGGAAAAGCATTAAGTTGCACAGCCTGGGATTCTACGCATGGGCAGATAGCTTGAGCTGCTCATACACCAAGAGGTATGCTTCAGTAAGTTTTTGAGAAAATGGTATGGTTCAAACATTTTGCAAAAGTACTAGATTCACACTTATATATCATTGTGCACAGTCCTGTTGAGGCTACTGGGCAGCCATAGGACATGTCTGGTCAGGGAGCATCCTTATACAGAAGGGAACAGATGTGTCCTTCACATCTGCCTACTCTGATTCCCTATGGTTGTGAAACCCCACTGCACCCTACAGCTGATCTCACACACCAACTGTCTAAACCCAGTACATTGCTGTTGCCAGCATGACCATGCAGATTCCAAGGAGCCAAAATGCAAAAATGGGATTCTCAGATGTGGTCACACTACAAACTCTTACACTGTTCTTTTATGTCATGAACTGCACTTGCTAAAATACAAAGTAGTAGAGTTGGTGTTGTTAAGCAGACAATACACTGCCAATGTCAGTAAAGCCGTTTACGTCAAGGTTTTCAAACTCCCAGATGATCTGGAAACTGCTTAAAACAGACACTTATTCTGCTCTTGTAATTTATTTTGCAGACAAAGCTCTCACTGATTTCACTCCATCAGTGCTATTAGCACTTCTCATCAACTCTTTCCTTGTTAGAGAGGCAGTTAAGGAGCTTTTATGTGCTTATTATTGCTGAAAAAAATCTTTTCATATCTATCACATATGATTTCTCTTATCTGTGTTTTTCAGACTGTGTCTTGGCAGGAATATATCACAGTATTACTGTTTCCAATTTTTGATTAAGTCACTGGCCACTTATGTGCAAACCTGCAGTAATGCCATGCCATATTTTATGCTCACATTAGACAAACAAACTGTTCAGGGTTGTTTCCCAAAGGACAAAATGGCAAAGCTTGGAACAAGGATGATTGTGCCAGTTTGGACCCCACTCGCCACATGAAAATTTCAGAATGTTGTAAAGAGATCCTCACTGCTTTTAACAGTGGAATGCAAAAACATAAAACTCTACTGAGCCCTGTTCTTGTGAACAGGGCTCAAAGTGAGCAAAAACGCTTCCAAGTACCAAAACTCTTAGGTCTCCCTTCAAATTCTGGTCTACATCTCCTAAAGGTGAAGTGCAGGATCACATGCAGTGTATTTTTGTTTCCTTACAGCTGCCACTGCTCTTTAAAGCCTTCTTGCACTTAAAAACTGGGTCTCAAAAAAAGGTGGAACCAGAGGGCAAAGCAGAAGAGATTCTTTCTTCTAAGAGTTTCTGTGCTTTACTTTAATTGCCACTTCTTTTCCCTCCTCAAAATGCAGGTTATATAAAGTTCTCTCAGCTTCATGGCAGTCTGAAAAAGGGATTTAGCTTTTTAGAGTGAAAATGGGGCTGATGTGATGCTCAGAAATGAGAGGACAATTGCGGTGTAAAATTGGCTTGCCTGTGCACGACAGACGGGGTGGTGATGTGAAAGGAAGATTGTATGGGTTGATTTGATTAAAAGGCTGTGAAAGCAGCCTCTGAATGAGTAGGTCTGGAATGAAAGGGCGTCTGGGGGGACAATTTTCCTGCAGGGTGGGGCTTTTGGTGTTTGGCATTGCAGATGCTAGCTACAGAAATGCAATGATTTAAGAGCACACACTTGGCTCTTGGCTGGGACAAACCATATTTCAAGAGTGCACATGGATATATATTGATAATTTAAAAGATTTTCATTTCATGTTCTGAAGGCAAGGAAAATTTTGGTTTTCTTTTCAGAACCAGAGTGATATCTTAGGGATACTCACAAGACCTTTTTGGTATCATGTATCATCTGCCTACAATAGGCCTTCTTTTCTCTATCATATTATCATTAAATAAACAATTCTCTATATAAGACAGACCAGAACAGGGAAAATTCATGAAGCTTACAGGATCATGGTGTTTCACATTCAGATGTCGTGTTGGGCTCCAATGCCAAAATGGGACTCTCAGATGTGGTCACAATTCAAACTCTTACACTGTCAACAGCGCTGTGCATTGGCAACATGCCACCAGCAGGTGCCTATGGTTAAAGATGTGACCTAAACTTTACATGCTGCCACAGATATTTAAAGAAGGGGTACTGAAGTGCATGTTGATTCATAAAATGTTCTGGCCTTTCCTTTTTCTTTCTCAGGAATCTCTAATCAAGTTGAAATTGTCTTTCTAATGAATTATTTGCTGCCATAAGCCCCAATGCTTTATTCACGAACATTGTTGAGTTGCCTGGGCAAAACCAGTCATAAATCATTACTCACATTGCTGAAATTTTTGTCAACATCTTTCATTTCCAATTTGTGTCAGGACAGCGCTCGCACTCACTTGAGTGCGCATAGTGACAGGTTGAAACTTGAGCTAGGCTTAAAATTATTTCAATGCAGAAGAGAGTTCCTCTCCTTTGGTGGGAAGTACATGGAGAGATTCTTACTGTGTGTAATACTCAGCAAGTATTCACAATATTTATTGAGCATAAAGTTGCCTCCATTAGATGAATTTATGTCAGTGGAGTTGTTATTCATGTGTGAGAGACATAAATAATAGAGCCAGAAGACCTCAGCATGCTTCAGTCTCAAAGCCAGATGATATATCGGAATCTGAGTGGGGAACATTAGTTTTATGCAAGCGATTTTTTAATGAAAATGTGTAATTTAAAGAATGCTTATTTCTAATGATGGAGGAAAGGGTCTTTAAGTAGCAATCTTCTATCAAGTGGAAGTGGTGTAAACTGACTTTTAGGGTCCCTGATTTACATTTAATAAGAAAGCAGGACTACAAATCCATGACTTTCAAAAGCTGGAAAAAGCAAGCCAGTCCCTCACTCAAGCCTCAGGAAACAGGGTCAGGCTCCAGGGGAAAAAAAGGAATTTATGTAAATATACAAACTCCAGCCAGAGGTTTAGTTAAAATATTTAGTCCTTTAAATTCTGAAACAAAAAACTTACACAGAACTGACTGCCTGGGTCTTGGGGTTTGGTAGAGCAATGTGCTCCCTTGTGTTTTTACTCATGTCATCATAATGAAAGCTGACTAGCTTTTTGAATAATATATACTTTATCTGCATAGTGAAAGGAACTGAAACGAACATCATTAACTGCACGTTTATTTATAGGGCACCTCATGCTAAACAGAATGCCCATTATAGCTGTAAAGGTTTTTTTAACACAAGGAATAGAAAAAAACTAGGAGAAATTGGATTTTCATTGTAAGCAAAACACCTTTAAAAATCTTGCCTCCTGCCTTGTAAACAGATGAAGAAAATGTACTGGAAAAGCACACACTAGCTTTGGGATGTCACATGGCCAAAGACCAGGACCTCAAAACCTTGAGCCTTTTTATGACAAAACATATCTGTGAATACAGAGCAAAACAGACTTTGCTCTGGCATTTCCCTCAGCAATGTCTGGATGTAAAAAGAAGAAGATTTAGGACTTGCCTTGTCACACCACCACTGCCAACCAGATGCTGGAGGAACTGTTACCCCATTTGACACCTCTTTAAGCAGCTTGCAGAGGAAACAGCCATCAGTTGTTGCTGGTGTGCAGCAGTCAACTTACTTCCATAACAAAATGCTATAGACTGCAGCTGGATCTGGGGAATACTGGGAAGCAACACAGGAGTGGAGGGAGTCAAACTGTAGAAATGTCCCTGGTAAAATATTACTTGCCATACAAACATTTGGGGATATTTTTTCCTCCATCATCTGGTTCTAAGATTTATTCAAATTATTTCAGCAACCACTGCTGCTGACTTCTTTCACATCTTGTATAACAAAGCACCCCACAGTGCCTTAGCCACCAACTGATCAGAGCAAGAATGTTTGCCCTGGATACTCAAGGAGATTCTGGCCCTACAATGCTGCTAAAAAGTCAGGAAGCCAAAAAGCATTTAGAATTGTAGAGTCATTGAATCACTTATGTTGGAAAAGACCTCAAACATCTAGTCCAACCATTAAGCAAACACTGCTTCCTCTCTCCTTACTTGTCCTAGTTAAAACAGCCCCTTTGCAGTGTCCATAGAAGATACTATTGCAATTTGCAAAGTTAAGAGGTAAGGGATGTCACAAGAAGTGTATTTTTCATGCTTCAATGATTGTAACCTCTTCTGCTATGGGCTGCTGATATCCCAGCTGTCCAGGTGAGCAACAGTGCAGAACTCACCTGTTTGTTTTACCTCACCAGTGGAAGGAAGAATAATCAGGTCTACATCATTATCAATGTGTCACATTGTATTTCCATCCCTCCCTGGGTCCAAAGCAAGAACAGAGTCCTCTACTGATTTCGGTATACTGATAATGACGTTATTCCGGTGACAAAAAAAGGGCAAAGTGTCAGAATATATAACCTCAAATTGTAAATATTCACAATAGTTTTTGCAGTAGAAATAGGTGCTGGACATAATGAGAAGTTCAGGGAATCTTGGCAGTCTAAAGGATGAAATCTATATTCCCTTGCCTCATCCTGGTAGCAGAGAAGAAACAAGTTTTTCTTTAATCACCTGCATTTCTCTTGACTGGGAAATGCAGCCTTCAAAAGTGGACAGTTCTATGAAATGAATAAGGAAAGGTGGGCCCACTTTGCTGTATAATTATTCTGCTAGAACAAAGCTCATTCCAAATAATCAATGCCAGCAGCCATATGAGTGTGCAGCTGGACAAAACACCTGTGCTGCAAGAATACAGTGGGGAGTGACCGTATGTTCAAGGAATCCCAAAGCCTTTGTCCAAAGCTAAACATGAAACTTTATCAGGAAGGACTCCTGATTATTTGAACCAGGTCTCAAACAATACCTGACATCCAAACAGGTATGAGATATTTAGACCTGCCTATACCTTGTTCTAGCAGAAGGCCATTGCATTTAAATTGGTTTTGTTGGAAGTCAAAAGTGTTGCATTTTAAAGCGTCTGTGCCCAAGCTAGCACAAAACAATCCAGCTGAAGAACAAACTAAGGAAGGAGATTCTTCAGACAAAGGTGAAGAATTTGAGACAGTAGACATCCTCATGGTTTTATAGGATTCTGTGGGTATTAGGAACTCCTGCCACCAGGTGAGATACAACTTCAGTTGCGGGCCTTTATAGCCCAGAGCACTGATTTTTTTTTTTTTTTTTTTTTTTTTTTTAATTTGAGGAACATGAACTGGGGCCTAGTAATAATTAGCTGGATCGCTACTAGTAGAACTCTCCTCTCCTCTCCTCTCCTCTCCTCTCCTCTCCTCTCCTCTCCTCTCCTCTCCTCTCCTCTCCTCTCCTCTCCTCTCCTCTCCTCTCCTCTCCTCTCCTCTCCTCTCCTCTCCTCTCCTCTCCTCTCCTCTCCTCTCCTCTCCTCTCCTCTCCTCTCCTCTCCTCTCCTCTCCTCTCCTCTCCTCTCCTCTCCTCTCCTCTCCTTTTACATTTTGGTGGAATCAGTGGTTCATAATACAATTTTATGATGGGAGTCTAAACATCATACCAGACACAGACTAAATGCAAAATTTTGAGGAGTTTTAAGTTGAGGTTAACATGTTGTTTGTAAGGTCTTGACTGGGAAAGAAATAGAGAAGAGGAAGGGGAAACTATTTAATTTCATGTAGTTTTTTCAAGGGGTATTAACCCTGAGATACAAATACATTTTGAGGTAGTCTGCCTACCCCTTCCTCTGCTTGGTGACCTCTGTCTTTCCTCTTTTGTCCCCCTGCAGTAATGTGACCTTGATAAAATGAAGTGAGTCATGCACAGTCTCACCATAATGAAGAGGCTGAAAGGGAAAAAGAATGAGGGAAGAATGAAAAAGTCAGAAAGTGTGTGAAAAGGGACACTTGCAAAACTGTACAGGGAGGACATGCAATTGAATGGGTAACCTCTCTTTTGACTGGTGCCCCAGTGTCTCAGTAGTAACTAAAGAAAAGCAATGGTTTTGCCTCAAAAGCAAACAATGGATACGAAGGAATTTCCTTTGTTTTGGAGCTATTTGTTAATTTTGCCTTCATGTCTTAAATTTATTTATGTTTCTTCATGATTAGCTGCTGAAGTCCTTAATTTGGGCACTTAAGTCTTTGATCTAGTCCTAAAACCAGATAGATTTTAGAGTTAATCAAACTTTGACCCTGTGATCAGAAAATCCACAAACCCAACAAGAAAACCCTGATGTTCCACTCACTCCTTGGCAAAAGTGGCATTTTGACTGAGAAAATTCTGTCTCACAATTTTCTGCTGCCAGACTTCGGCCACCATCAATCGTATTCGTATCTCCCTCCACTTAAGTGGGACTATGTCTCAACAGGGACAAGTGAGAAAGAACTTGGGCATTCAGTGACTCCAGGAATGAAAGAAATGACTCCTGGTGGGTGATTCAGCTCAGATTTTTCTCTCATTAGTTTAATACTACTTGACCTCCAGAAAGGTGTTATTAAATCTAATCCACTTCTTAAGCAGGATCCTGATTCCATGCATGTGGGTGTGACCCCATGGTAGTTCTATCGGAGCTCCCACCACTGCTGTATTCACTTGATTCGAGCAATTTTTATTCACATGAACACATCTAGAACATGTTATTTGCATGAATAGCTCCAGATTTTTTCCTAGGCTGGCAGCCTCAGAACCAGGTTCAGACATCTGCATTCACTTGGCTGTAATGTAGGTGCTCTGAAGCTGGTGTACAAGCTCCTGCTGCAGGCAGTGAAGAACAGGGCCCTGATTAGTTGTCTTCATATTGGTGTTTGGCAGGGCCAACACCATCTTTGATTACCCTTGATTGCCTAATTGCACTGAATACTTAAACTCAAGCAACAGACCTGAGCCCTGATCAGCTCAGCCGTGGATCCTGAGGAGGGATTCACGAAATAGGTGTGACTCCGACCCCTTGGGCCATACTGTCTGGGTGACAACAGGAGCCTGAGCATGCAGCAGGTATGTAGAGCACCTGAGCTTTTTCCAGATGAGTTAAGGGTAGGTCTGTGCTCACACAGACTGAGCTACAGCCAGGTAGGCAGGTGAGAGAGATGCTCAGCACCTGGCAACACACACACCGACTCCCTGCAGGGTGTGTTAATTTAGGCTGGACAAGCTGAGCTGAGCAGAACCAGCCCTTGATTGCCTGCAAATGCCAAGCAGACGTGCACTGGGAATTTAGTATCTTTTATATCTTTTCTATTTAGAACTTTGATCAGATGGTTATTATTTAAATAAGTTCAGTTTTCCATGTAATCAAATGTAAATACAAACCATTTATTTTCCTTACTGTTGAGGGATTAAGATGGGTTCTGTCTCTCTCACAGCAGTTTGTAGAAGGGTGTTCATTACTATAATTTGTTTTTCTAGCACATTCTTTCTGTCTGCCAGGTTTGACAGTTTGGGGCCTTATTTGCTCTGCAGTGTTATCTCTTAAATCTATCCCTGGCTATATACTGTCTTTTTAATTTTCAAATTGTGTTTGAAGAACTCAGGCTAGCATCCAAACAATATTTGCCACCTAATGCCCCTTTGAGCAACTAAGAGCCTTGAGACAAATAGGACTTTAATTCTAAAACTTTTTCTCCAGTTAATGCAAGTATTTAATTTGCTATTTTCTGTCTTTCATGACATGTGCCATTTCATGACAGTGGAATGACATTTCATTCCAATGCCCCTTTCATGACATGGACGTTGGAACTAGATGATTTCTAAGGTCCTTTCCAACCCAAACAATCTATGATTCTGTGATTCTACCTACACCAAGACAAAGAGACGTATACAGAACATATGGAGGAGCTGCAGAGGAGAAAGTGACCAAGGCTGAATCTTCTCTGGCTTCCCCCATTCAACAGGCCACTGTAATGTCCCGGTTTTCACTGCTTTGAGCCTCAGGGCACTTTTGGCCAGAGTGTATCTTTTGTAGTTTGAAGATCAGAGAGAGAATCAACCATTCTGTATTTGATCAGTGGCTGATTTCATCCAGTATTAGAAAATGTGTTTCCTACATCAGAATAACCTCTAACTTCAAAAATAGAAGAGGTATTAGTTGGAGACAGTTAAATATGACCTTAGTAAAACACAAAAGTGATTGAGCTGTCCCCATTCCAAGACCATGTTATTGCCCACAAAATATCAAATATTATTTCTTCTGGCACTGTCTGTCCCTGAAATAAAAGGACCTCAATTTAAAGAATCACTTAGTTACTCACATAAACAGTGATGAGATATTAAAAAATGCATGAGAACTGAAGGCTCCATCTGTCTCGTAAAAATAAGTCTCACATAGCCACATGTTTCTGCATAGGCTTCCTGGTGGGAAAGCCTTTGCTCAGTCAGGAAGGATCACTTGTCATTGCTAGAGAGAGGAAGGAGACAGTCTGTCCTGGTCTGGCTGGTTTGCTGGGTAGAACAGCTTTATGGTGATAGGGATCACAGCCCTCACAATTTGTGAAGGACTCGAGATTATTTCATTGTGCTGCTGACCTTGTGGCAGAGCACAACACCATGCATATGGCTACAATCCTTCCCACTGTTTGAAGCAGAGGTAATGCCATTGTTACTGACCTGCCCTTGCACATGTGTGCTTTCTCTTCACCTCCTTCCATAGCCATCGCATAACCTCCTTGGAGCAGGCAGTGAGTCCCACTGTGTTTGTTCAGTACATAGAGGAACAAGGCCTGTCGCTGCTGAGCAAATAGTGACACATATTAAATATCAATGTCGGCTCCTGTCTTGCCATTGCTCACCAAGAGACTCTCACTGTTTTGAAACAGCAATGCATTGAAGAGACTAAACAGTTAAGCTCATGGAAATTGGACATTTCGCTCCAGCACTTCCCCTTCCTTTTGTTTTTAAAGTCACTTTCCTGTTACATGTTATCCTGGCCCCTACCTCATCCCCCACTGCCAGCTGCTGACCTGGTGCTTGCTTGTGCATGGAAGCACAGAGGCTTTCCTCCAGGAGCAGCACTGCTCTCCACAGCAAGGCTTGGTGGTGTTGAAGCATTTCAATGCCATTCATGCTCTCTTCCTGGAAAGGACAGCAGTCTGCAGACTCAACACCCTTGGCCTGAAAACTCCAAAATCCAACCCTGCACCTCCTACCATTTCTCCTTAGGGTCAGGAACCATAGACTCATTGGTTCAGTAAGGTTAGAAAAGAACTCTAAGATCATTAAGTCCAGATGTTAAGCCAAATTCAGCACTAAACCAAGTCCCCAAGAGTCTCATCCATACATTTTTTGAACACTTCCAGGGAACATGATTCCACTACTTCCCTGTACAACCTGTTCCAATGCCTGGTCACCCTTCAGTGAAGAAATTTTTCTCAATATCTTAAACCTTCCCTGTTGCAGCTTGAGGCCATTTCCTCTTGTCCTGTCACTTGTTACCTGGGAGAAGAAACCAACACCCATCTTGCTACAGACTCTTTTCAGGTAGTTGTAGAGAGCAATAAAGTCCTCCCTCAGAGACTTCAGCCTTCTCTTCTCTAGGCTAAACAATCCCAACTCCATTGAAAGGTCCTCATAAGACTTCTGCACCAGACTCTTCTCCAGCTCTGTTGTTGAAGGAAGGAGATGGCTGCAGCCCTCCTCTGTTCATGCTGCTGGCATGTCTCTGGACACTTATTTCTATCGCATGTGTCTGCATACAGCATGGTAAGAGAAACATCAGGAATACATCCGGCTGACATCTACTGAACTGCAAACAGGGAGACCAAATGGCTATAAACAGGGGGTGGTCTTCCTGGGCAGATACACTGCCATAGCAAAAGGAGAACATAGAGCAGGTTGGGACATGCAGGAATGATAGGAAACCTTGGTGGAAGCAACAGTGAGACTTGGCCCCAAGCTGGTGGCATGGGCTTTTTTGGAATGGGTTGGCAAGACAGAGCAGCTACTGGTCAGGGCTGACAGACTTGCTGCTGTCCTGGGTGTGGAGGGAGAGTAGGTGCTTGAGCAGTCGAGGAGGAGCTGTAAGAGCCGTTTTGGAAAGGCAATGAGGATTGAAGAAAAGCAGTCTCCCTGTTTGGAAAGCAAAGTAGTAAAGCACTAGGGGAGCTGAAACAATAAATGGCTCTTGCTCATTAGTTTCTGATCATTACTTGCTGGTTGAAAACAAATGTATGTTATGGGAAAGGCAGGGGATTTTCTTGAAAGGCCTGGGAATCAGGAGGACCTAGAAATGGGAAAAAAGGAAGGGGGAAAGGCATGCGGCAGCTGCTTCCCTGAAAATACCAGATGCATGTGTGTGCCTGTCTCCTGGCAGGTAGGCTCCAATGTTGAGGGTCAAATGACTTGTGTGGGAGCAGAGAGGTGGAGTGGAGGATCTGACCCCACTGTCTGGATGCAGAAAAACACCCCAAACTGCACAGCCTGTTGCAGTGGTGTGCTACTCAGGTGGGCATCAGGAACCAGCTGAGGGAAAGCACTGCCTAAATCCAACAGCTTCTGCCCCATATCATCAGTTCCTCTGGAAAAATGAGAGTTGCCTTTTTTTGGCAGATCTGCTTAGAAAGCAGTGAGAAGAATTCAGTATCATAACAAATCTTCAAGCCTGGTAATAGGCACTAACATATCGTCATCAAGATTTTTCTTTATTCCTGTGACTTGACTTGGGGCATGTTACAAATTTGAAGCTTCCCTTGAAATAGCAAAGGTGTGCTTATTATAATGTTTCCCACCAGTTGAATCAGACTGGGGAAAAAAATCTGCCTATATTTGGCAACAGACTTAATTCATTCCTCAAGCTTAGTAGCAACCTGACTAATCAACTTGCATATTCTTGATTACAGGCTCTTACTTGCTTTTAAAGACAGAGTTATCTCGGCAAATTGAGTGATTCTTTGAAGTTCTGTATCTAAAAATGAAGAAAATGAGCAAGAAAGAATTTATTCCTGTCTTTGTTTGCTTAGTAGATATCAGAAGTGAATGATCATTTGTCTGTCTGTCTGTCTTTCATTTGGGCAGCTCCTTCCCTTCTTTAGAATAACTTGCATTAAAACATAGATGTATCTGTCTATGTAAATATAGACAAATATATTTTATATATTTAAGCAGGACCATGGCTTAACAATGCTGATAAAGAGAAATAGCAAAACCAGAGCCATGGTGTAACAGGTTTTCTATCAATCTGCTTTAACAATTTATATACAGGCACTTTCTTGCCAGCTACATTGCCCATTTTCATAGCTGGGGCTTATATTAATGTGATGAATAAAATTTCCGTAAAGCAGAAATGCACACATTGCTTTTCACTTCTAGGATGAAAGGTGTTTGTTTAGGAATATGAGGAGTTATGTGAAGGAATGAAACAGACAAAAAGCTGAAATTTCCAGCTGGCTCTCCCATTCTCTTTTCAAGCATGGGAATGAGGAAATATGGTCAAAAAAGAGTTAATATTCACATGAAAACTATGTCTGTGATTAGTCAGTGTGATTTAAGGCTTCTGGAATGAAGCAAGTGTTATGCCAAATATGGGGAGTTCCTTTCTAAATTGCATCATAGTTGCTTGCAGAGGTTATTTGCAGTTAGAATAAAAGGGTTGGGGGTTAAATTTGAAGTGTCGTAAAAGACAGCAGCTGAGCTCTGTTAGCTTCAGGTTGGTTTTTGCTCTCTTTGAGCTGAAGTCTGGTGGCTGAAGAAGGAAGATGTGTAGTGTTGCTTGTGAACCAGCTGATGCATAGATTCCTTTGCTGATTCTGATGTATGGAGGAGCGTGGGTGAGACATGGGACGTGTTCACTCACTCTGCATGGTTATCTGGGTTATATTTTGCCATTTTTCTCTTGGGACCCAGCTTACTGATAATTATACAAATGAAAAGTGCCATCTGAGGAAAATAAAGGAAGTGTTCAAAGGTACTGGTGAAGAAGTATCACTAGAAAAAACAGAATTCAGAGAGGATGCGTAAGGCTTGAATGTGCTGATGCAATATGAACAAACGTGTCAAAGACATGTCAATTGCTTTCTTGTTCTTGCACACATTTTGAATCAGGTCCTGGCAATATTTTCTCATTTGAGAATTTGTTCCTCCACCTTCCTGATACCAGAGATTCACCTCAGTAGAATTAAGTCTTGCAGAATCAGGGAAACAATTCCCTCAGGGCAAGGAATTAGATACTTGCTTAGGGGGACACTACCAGGCAGAGAACTGGTTTCTGCTTGAGTCTAGAGACAAAGTGAAATTTTCTACCAGACAGAAAATTCTGGTTTAAGCCAATTTGGTTTTAGCAGTTAGGATCCATGAGGATAGGGCAGGGATGCAGAAGAAGGGGCACCTCAAGCTTTTGGTTTTTTTTGTTTCTGCTTTCCCACAATTTTCCTTAGAATTCAAGCAACCTTGTGCAGCTGCACACTTTCATTGCCTATATTTGTATGGCTTTATAAGACACATAGAACGCTGTGTATGGGGGAAAGCTGCCAAGCAAATAGCAGGTCTCCATCATTAAGAGCAAAGATGGATGCAGAAACATACAAACCTAGAGAGCCTGATGAGCTTGTGATTTGAAAGCAAGAGCAGCAATATTTCGACAACATTTTACAGGAGAAGTCTGGCATCCATCTGCACTGTGTTCTGTCATCCCTGTGCTTGTGTAACTTGTACAGGCAAGAATGTGTGTTTTATGGGTGTAATTGAAGGACACCGGAATTCTTTCTAGTAACCTTAAAGGGCTTTAAATCAAAGTACCATTATAGCCAGGATTTGCCAGTGATTAGTGACTTTGGATTACCTTTAACATTTGGGAAATCTATTTGTGTCAGAGCTCATGGCAGGCACAGTTAAGTTTGAAATATACGTAAATAAAACACACATGCACAAAGTGTGCCTTTCAGTGCTAAAAAGTCAATTTATATGCACTCTTTACAAAGAAAATTCTGTTGTGGTACAAAATAAATTCCAGCTACTAAAGTGGCATTTGGAGGACAAAAGAATCTGCACTTTTCTGCAGAGAGTAGAATGGGTTAATCGGGAAACAGGGTACATTGACAGCTTTCTTCATTATCTGTTATTTGGCTGCATTTAGCTGGAAGCTTCCAAGAAGGCTTATAGAACCTCTGTTTTGCCCAAGATTTTCTTCTGGAGGCATCAACTATCTGTGTTCTGCACTGAAGCTGCAGCCTAGGATTTAGGGCTGTGTTTCCTGCACCTCTGTGCAGCACTGCAGGAAGACAGGCAACCCATCTCATGTGCATCCCAGTGATAGGTTTGGCCTCTACCCTGTAAGAGAGACATCAGGCATGTACCTTCATGTTTGTATTAAAACACTCAAGCTGATCTCTATCCTCTGCAGAGCATCATGTAGTGATTAGCACTTGAAATTGTACATCAAACATTATTTTTCTGAACACCCACCCTCCACCTTTCTGGGAGAAAAATGTCTCCTGCTGCAGGGACTTGAGCAGCCTGACACATCAGTTGAACCAGGATCTCTCAAAAGGAGCTCACATGAGAAGTTGAAGATTATAATGGGACATTACAATAGGAGATTACTGTTCAAACAGCTGTGGACATTTGAAATGTGCCTGTTGTGTTGGCAAGAGTGACTTTCCCACAGCAGGTTGGCAGAAGGACAGGCGGACCTGAGCCTCAGCTGCTGCAGTTCCTTACCTGGGCCTCTAAGGATGTGGTTTTGTATTACACCTCAACTAAAGATGAGACCTTCCAAATGGTCTTGGCCTTACCTTCTGTCTCTATCCCAGAAGTTGTCTGGATAGAGGATGAGAAGATGTAGTAGTTGAGCTAATGAAAAATATTTTCATCCCCTTGCCTCCTGTTCTTGCACAGATGATCCTCGCCAACTCAGACAGCTGAACTGACTCACCCTGCAAGGTCAGGAACCTGCACCAGAATTGTCAGGAGGGACCAGGTAGGAGCAGAATAGCTGCTTTCCACAGTAGCTATTTCTCCTATAATATTAGGTGTAACCTGAAACCAAAAACTTACTTCAATTCCACTTTTAACAAACATCTAAACTACTACATCTGGAGGTGAACTGTTTACCTTTTTTATTTTTTAAAGTAACACCCAGTTCACTTTGGATCAGGCTTTATCTGACAAGTTCCCTCTTTGTCCTGTATTGCTGGTGGCTGCTGTATTCTTTTTTTTTTTTTTTTTTTTTTTTTTTTTTTTTTTTGTGCCAGAGTTATCACAAAATTGATCACAAGAAGGAAGTGAATCAGGTGAAGAGTGGTCAGTCCTGCTGCCTGCTTTCTGTTGTTGCTCTCTGGTCTGAAGCCTGGGTCCAAGAGTAGGATGTAATAGGAACCTGTGCCATGATCTTCTGCAAGTATCCTCCATCTTACTTGGTGACACATCTTTCACATGGTAGCAGTGCCCCTGTGCCTTGGTGAAGGTTTATGCCATAGTAGCACAGCCACCCATGTCCTGTGACAGGAATTATCTGTTCTGGCTACAGGAGAGTTGGACAGTGGGTTAAAGGAACCATACTGCATGAGGTGCCCAAGAAGCTGCCACTCTCACATCAAACATGAAGCCTCAACAGCAAATTAGACTGTGGTGATGTCCCATCCATCATGTATTTTAAGTAACTAAAGGTTTGGCTGGTTGTGTGTTGTATGAGCTAGACTGAATTCAGTTCCTCTACTTTATTTGTGTGATACCTTCTGCATTTCAGTCTTTGCAGTGATCTTAATTTATCAGCAGGTCTCAACCTGAATAAGCTGGGGTTTGAAAAATGGAGAGTAGGAATTCCCTCAGACTAAAGAGAAAATTGGATACAAAAAAAGGCTGCCATGGATGTTTCAGGTGCAGAGCACACTGAGTCTGCAGCTTATGTGCATCAGATCATGGACATCCATTGCAGCCCTCTGGCAGTCCTTATTGAAAGGCTGGACTTGCCTTGCAAGTTCCCAGATACCTGGGGGAAATGTACCTGAACTCTCACCAAGAATGAAGAAACTCTTGACAAAATCAGATATCCCTCAATATATGCCACAGCGAGGCTAAAGGGAAATATCTAGGAAAAGAGGCAGAAGTTATCCCTGAGCACAGGGAAAGCACATCAAATTATAACAAAATGAAGTAGTAGTTGCTGTATAAGTGTTTTAAATGAATGGAGCATTTGAATTGCATAAGGATCCTGCTGCTAAGCATCAGGCATGTCCAAGGTAAACCTTCCTGACCTGGCTTTCCCAAGGGAGGAAAGAGAAGGAATACTTTGACTCTAAAATGGGCTTAGGGAGCAGGAATGTGCCCTGTTGCTCAGTCTGATCAGGATTAGGATACTTCTGGAGAGAGGGAGCTGGACTTGAAGGACTTGGAGAATTTCACAGGGATAGACAAAACATGTGAAATTTAACAACCTCTATGGTAAGAGGTGGCTGAGCAAGAGTTTCTGGATTTTGTTTCAAAGATTTTAACATTTGAAAGAAAGATACTGACGTGTATGCATTCTTTCACTATCCCTTGAAGGATGCTGTAGGTGAAACTAAGCACCAAGAGCCCAAAGTAAACTCTAAGTCTAACTTGAGGACTTTGTACCATAGAGGTTAAAACAGCCAGCAGAACTATTACACACCACTACTGCATAGTGGTGTCTGAGTGACTGCCCCCACCCAAGCAGAGCTGAACATTTCATGTTTCTCTGAGTAGTCCTGTCATCATTTGGTGATGGATTTGAGTGACACTACTCTCAGTTTTGGGGGTTCTGGGATCAAGGCTTGAAAAAATGGGTAAGTCCTTTTCTCTTGTTAGCAGAGGTAGGAAATGCTTAACACAGATCCTCAGTCTCACTTCCCTTACACCAGTAGTTCAGGGTATGTTTAGCTCTCAGACTCTGTAAACTAGTATTTCTTTTCCAGTCTCATCATGGAAAATGGCAGAGGAGCATGTGGTAACACAAATTTTTAGTGATCCAGTCCCAGCCTTGATTCCTGCTTTCTGCTTGAGAAAGGTGACAGGGGTGCTGTAGCCTCATCAAATGACAGCCATCTCCTTCAGCTGCTTAGAACAGCACTTTCTGGAAGCAGTGCTAGTTCCCACCTGCCTATTTTGAAGGGTGCCTCGTCTGTCAGAGGAGGAGTGATACTGAAACTGTATGTACCGGTAATCTCCTTCCATTTCTCTGAAGTGCCTGCCTGAAGCATTGACAAACACAAACCCCAAAGCCATGGTATCAGCATCCCCAGTGGGACTTCATGTGAAGGAAGACAAGGTGATTCTTATCTCCAAGACAATTTATATCTGAGCAACTTCCTAGACGTCAGCTCTGGGCACGAGTTTACACAGGTGAAAATCAGAGCTGCAGTGCAGGCCCTGTGCAGGTGAACATGAGTGTGCAGGTCCCTGTGCAGGTCATATACCACTTGTTCCCAGCCCACAGTGTCTCTGCAGTGCCAGAGCCACTCCTCAGTGGCAGTTTGCTATGGGGCTCCCCTGCACATCCACACCCAGGGCATGCAGGACACACACTGCACTGCTGGCACACCCTGACTCACACCTGCTTCTCCCTCTCATGCCTCAGGCACCTCTGGTTTCCAGGGGGAACAAACTGAAGAGAAGCCATCATGAGAGGATAGTGCAGGGGATGCAATCCACCACAGTGGAAAGATTACTGTGCTGCAATGACATTCTCTTTTTGTGGCTGTTAGCTACCAGAGCTTTGCTCTGTTCTGAAGAAAGGTCATGTTCATAATTTTAGTGATGCTGTACTAGGCACCACAGAAAACCATATCTTGTGGTCTTATGGGTTTTTTTCTTTTTTCTTTTTTTTTTTTTTTTTTTAGGAGGTGGGATAATCCTTTTTGTGCCAAATGGCTTTAACTATTCTGAGAAGTTATAAGCTGGTTGAAAATAGAGTTAATTGTAGATTCTTCACTGTAGTTGTACTAGAAATCAACTGCTGTAAAGAACTGAACTCATGCTGTGTGGAACCTTTATTTTGAACCATGAGCAACAGGAAACTTGTGTGGGTTCTCTTGCAACAACCCAACACATATAGTTGCCTTAGGAGAAGCAGCTAGGGAGACTATGCAGCCATGCACCACAGCTTTCAAAGGGGAAAAGTTAACATAAAGGCTCCTGTCCAGCATTTGAAAGAGAGTCACTGCAATTTACTAGGATCAGTTCTTCAGTCTCAAAATGAAATTTGGAACCAGCTCTGGGGAGTAGCCTGAAACCTCTTTAGAGCTGCACCAAGGACCTGCATATACCAGTCCACACATTCATGATTTGGCAGTTCTTTCCTCACTGTTATCCAATGGAATCCCAAGGAAACAAAATCTACCTTTCCTCCTGCTCTGCACAGGCCAAAGAAGAGGCTAAGAATTAAAAATACTCCCCCTTGCCTCTCCCCCTGTGCTTCCAGGCCATAGTCTGTATCATAATTGCCATAATCTCTCTAAACTGGGGAAGTACTGCATGTGGATGGGCACTTTCGAAAGAGCCTTTCTAAATGCATTACTTTCTAATTGTCATGCTTGGCTGCTTACTGAGGGTTAAAAATGAGCCTTGATAGCAGAGATTAGAGTGGCTATGAAGAGATTTTTGTGGAGTCTACAGTTTTCCTTTCCATATTTTTTTTTTTTTTTTTTTTTTTTTTTTTTTTTTTTTTGTGGGAATGGTATTTATCCAGGGAAGAAAACTAATAAAACAGATTGGAACAGCATGTAACAGTTTTTGCATGTTGCTATGCATGCTTTTAGCACACATATGTACTTAGTGTAACTAAACTTTTATTTGAAAAGCAGTTGGGGTTCTTGTTTACAAATAATTTGGGCTTTAGGTCTTTCTGACAAATAGAAGAAAACTATGAAAGGCTGGGATTCCTCCTGGAAAACACTATTTTAACAAAAGGTTTTCTCTACTAGGATTTGAAACACTTTTTTCTGGTAGATCTTGCTTCTTACAGTGCCTAGTCCTATCACTGCAGACAGATTTTCAAGTAGGCTCTTCTTCCATTGCCACACTAGATGCAAATGTACATGAATGTAATTAGCTAAGAGCACTGGGGGTTGACATACTCTCAGGTTTGGCTCCAGTCTCTCCACTTGAAAGTGCAGAGCACCTGAGAAAGCGGTTTTATATCTGAAAGCCAGCTCCTTTGGAATTGAAAACTGAGGAGTTATAAATCCAATAAGCTGTGTGCATGGACTCACTTTTCTGCCACTTGGTTGCATTTTCTTCAGAGTCACTAATTGTATACTTCCTACCCAAATCCAGCCTTCATCAACCTTCAGAAATTGCAAAGATATCCTTGCTTCCATCATGACAGGTACTGGAACTGAATTTGAAAAATAAAGCACCCAAAACTGAAATAATGAGAAGGAGTATTTTTATCTTAAATTGTACTCTTTGATTTTGTCTTAGAAGTACTGGAGGGAAGATAAAAAGCCTAATACAAGAAGACCTCCAGGTCCGTAACTGATGTTAAGACATGACGAATCAGGTCCACTTTTCCAGATAAAACAGTTGAATTTTCTAAATGTTTAATTGTTCAAACAGTATAAAAATCTTCCTGGTAGAACAGCCAGAAAGTTCTCCAAGTGTATTTATGTCCTGAAGAAAGGCAGGTGGGAGCAGAGGGAATTGCAGAGGTGTAACCAATCCCTCTAGAAAACTGTGCTGGCTGAGCCCTTGCCAGAGTTCAGGGGAGGAGTTAAGGGCAGCAAAGTGCCTCTTCAGTTTCAAATCTGCACAGGAAGCACATGATGCTATTTTCTAATTTCAAAAGGCCTTGTGCAACCTCTCTGTGGGACAGCCTGCGGCATGCCACTGAGAGGGACTTCCTGCCTGCTTGCCACGATGATTTGGGCACTGAAGCTCCTTGTGCAGTCTTCACTTTTTTCCCCCGTCTTTAATAGTCATGGAGCCCACACTGTAGAGTAGGCAGGCAGCTTTTTTTGTCAAATACGTCGCAGAGTTTCAAATACCTTCACAGGAGGTAAGCAGTAGCTCTGAAAGGACAATTAAATTAAAAAAACAAACAAACAAACAAACAAACAAACAAACAAAACCAGAAAAAAAACCCCCAAAAAAACCAAAAAGCAAAACAAAAAACCCACTAAAAACCCCAAACAAAAAAAACCACAAAAAGCCAAAACCAAACCAAATAAACCAACACAGAAATAAGGGAAAAATATGGAAAGAAATGGTTGTAAGCATAAACAAACAGAAAGAAACCATTGAAATAGAATGGTGTAAGCCCTGCTTTAAAGCCTGGACAAGGTGGAAACTCCAAAGTACTGGGTGGCATGCATGGTGGCTGCTGTCTTCCCTGCAGGGTTACATGGAAACTGCAGTGCCTGGCTGCACTTCCCAGGGATGCTGTTGCATCCCAGGTGCTTCTTGGAATGCACAGCCTTTGGTCATCTTTCTGCCAGCATTCAGGGGAAGTCTGGACAGCTGGGAACATCACTGCTCTTCAAAAGGTCCTCTGTTCCACCTTCCTGGGGAGTCAGGGCTGTGAGGCACAGTGCTGAGCACAAGTTCAGATAAAGCCTGGAGAGCACTGACTTCCCCAGTAAGGCTGTCACCATCCTTTTCCCAGCCAGTCTGAGTCATAGCAACTTTCCCTAATGCTGGGGATGGTCCCAGAATGCCTGTCATTTTCTGTTTGCAGGTAATTGCATCTGGGCTTTGAGTAGAGCACAACTCATGGATGTCAGAGCAGCTAAGCTTTGGATGCATTGATGCACCCAAAATAAAAGAAAATAAACTGGTTCCTAATTCAGCTAAGTGGGAACTACAACTGCAAACAAGTTTTGTGTTCCTTGCTGTATCTTCCTCAGGCTGCTGTTTGCAAGACCTTTCCAACATGCTGCCCAGGCATTTTGTCTCTAGTTGGAGGGAAGAAAGTGAATTGGCTTTTCAGTCAGCAGTCTCTTGACTAGTGGTGAGCAACAGGATCCATGACTGCTGATGGCAATATCTCCCTGTGCTCGCTCAGTCTTGTCTTCTGTGTTCCCTAAAATATGTGGAGACTGTTGAATTTTATGTGCAGAAGTTTAAACTCCCAACTCAGTTTACGTTATGAATAGTAAGTCATCAACATTTCATCATAAAAAAATGACTAAATCAGACTCTAAAAATTATCTACATATTTTGCAATACCACAGAAATGTGGTGGTTTATTATGTCAGGATAGGATTATTCCTGTACATGTCAAATTCTGGGTCCCTGCAGAGCTATAGCAAATCAACTGCACGAACAAAACCAAATGTGCCTGCTACTTAAAACTGAACTAATTCTGTAGAAAAAAACTCCTCATTTTGCTGATTCCCTCTGTGTACTTTTATTTATATGTAGCTAGGCCTTCTTCTCTCTCAGGAACTATTTAAAAAGTAGTAAAAGATATAAGAAACCCTAAAAGAGAAATAAAAAATTACCTTGTGACCGATCTCTGTTCCCTGTGTGGTCTGAGGGCTCCCTCCAAAACCTACCCAATGGAGGCAATGAGCCCAGGTGGGGAGAAGGGGGGTGCACTTCCCTCTGTGCAGTATTTGGGTGCTTTGGAGAACTGTATCCAGTTGGATTGCATGGCTCACCCTGAGGCAATCTGTGAGGCTGTTTTCTGATTTGTTTCATATTTTTTAAATGTGGGAAAGCCTGTCAGCCTAATACCTTTTTAAAATTACCCCTAAGTCCTGGAGGTTCTTTAAAAATTATCACTTTTCCTTGGTTACCCTAATTGGAGCAAATAGCTAGAGCAGATGTTGTAGAACTATAACAGATGATTGACGTGTTCATAAAGTTGAAGTTATTTGAGCTGCTTATACAGTTAAGTCTAAATGAAGCCCTCCATTACTTTCTTTCTATGGTAGGAATTAGTAGCTTTGATTGTAATAATTAAACAAGGTAAAGTGTCAGAATAAGTAAAAAGAAGCACTGGTGGTTCAGTGTTGCTTTCAGTTAAATTTATTAAGGAATTCCTGATGATTTCATTGGAAATTAAATATTCATGAGATATGCTACACACTTTTGGCCTGTTCTTTTTAAATAAAAACAACCACACGTAATTTTCACATAATCAAATGTACAAGTGTAGCATACCAAGAGCTTGTCAGGATTTGGGTTATTGGGGTTTTTTAATTGCAAATGCTTTCCATAACAAAATACTATGCTAACTCAGAAACTTGTGTCCATTCTGATAAGACTAGGATTTATCAAGGAATCCTTGGGCTTCTCAGGCCCAGGGATTCCTTGGTAAATAAAAGGGGTTGGGAGCTACCCATCTGAGACAGCCACAGACAAGATGTCAGAGACTGAGCACATGTACAGAGCTCACTATCCCTGATGGAAATGTGAACGAGGGACATAAATAGCTGCACCTTGATTTCAGTAAAATGTCAGCTCATAGTGGGCTAGAGACCCATCTTTTCCATGTTCATATGCAGTTTTTTGCTCACAAGAGGATATCTATAAAAAGAGAAAATAAGGAGGCTGCATGCACTCATTTCAGATGGAGCACTTTGGGATGTATTGTGTAAATCAAAGTTGGTGCAGGGATTTGAACCCTGGCTGTCAGCACCCTACAGCAGTGTCAAATTAGCTCTAAGGTACAATTATTCCCAAAATCAACTTGTGCGTGGCTTCAGGGATTCATTTTCCTGTGAATCTTCTTTGGATCTGGTTTCCACAAGGCTCAGTTCAGCAGCTGGATCACAGCCTCCTGGTGGCTCTTAGACTACTGGCCTGTAGGATTTCCTCCAGAGCCAATACCGTCATCCTTTTCCCCATTAATTACAGCAGGGAGGGAAAAAAAAGACAATTTGTGGGATTCAGGACATGCCAGGGTTTGACTTGGCCTTTTGCCACTGGGGAATCACAGATGCCACCAAGAGTGACTATTCTTTGGACAAGCTTGTCTGATAAACAGGAGGGTTCTCACACCACGACTTTGACATAGGCTTGAGGAAGTCACAGGGTGCAATACAAGAGTCACCTCCCTTAGCTGGTACACCATCCCCCAGTGCACTCAGCTTCAGGTGCCCCAACACTGGCAAAAAATCTCTGTAGTTGGGATCACCATGTCTGTGGAACAGCTTTAATTCCTTTTCACCCACTCCTCCATTTTGTGTTGTTGGTGATCTTCAGCCACAGCCAAACTCCTCTGAGATCTAGAGGAGACAACGAATGAGTGAGACCCGATCTGCTTGTGCCATCTGAGACACCCACTGCAAAGTCCTCTGAGGTTTGGGCTGGAATAAGTGGCAGCTTTCTACAATTTTACTAAGCACTGTAGGTCTTCTGTGCAGTATTTTGGCAGCACCAGACAGAGTAGTATACACTGAAATTCTGATACTGAATTACTACTAGCACTTCTATAACATCAGGGCCTAGAAGCCAAGATTTCCTGTGATCATTCTTGAGGCTGGGTCAGCTGTTGGTGCCCAAACTAGGACCAGAGCAGTGTATTTTTCAGTCTGATGGCTGAATCACATTATGCCAAAAATACACTTTTAAAATTGTATGACTCTTTAAAAAAAAAAAAAAAAAAAAAAAAAAGAAGTGAGGAGGTTTTTAAGTTGTACTTGGTAGAAAACAAATATTTTATTTGATCTAAAGGTAAATGCTAAATTCAGTTTTTGGTATTTAAACTCTTTTTATTATTAGCTTATTACTCCAAATGTTGTTTTGAAAAGTAATGAGAATAACATTTCTTTCCTTTTTCTTAGTATTCATTTTCTACCTGGAAAAATCACAAGATCTGTTTAATTCTAGGAATAGTTTCTGTCTTCCTAAAACCCATAATTTTGATTAATAACATATCTTTCAACAAAACATCTGCATGTTACCTGGTTCGCAGAAAATGTCACAAAGCACTAAGTTTTCATATGCAAAGCTGTTACTTCTTGGTTTAATAAAAAAGACCACTGGAAAAATGAGAACTCTGGATGTTATTCAAGATAAAAGCCTTGTGGGCTGACTATGGTACACAGTTCTTTTGTTATTAAACCCAGTATAATGGAGCTTTAGATAAAAATTGTTCCATGGAGGACAAAACAAGAGCATTGAGTGGTGTATTTTTGATTCACAAAACTTTCCGTAGGATCAACCGAAAACAACAGAAACAGGAAAATATAAAGACATGGAATATCAGCCAAATATAGCAGCAAGGGCACACAGCAACTGTTCAGTGTTCAGTGTTAAGCAGAAAAAAACCCCACATAACTCTCTTGGAAAGCTGAGATTTCTTTTCTGCATCCAGGTGCATGAGGAGCTCCCAGCAGGAGCTTTGGTGGAGATCACACATGGCTGGTGGTGGACAGTGGCACAGGTGTCCTGCTGGTGCAGGGAGAGTGGAAATGACACAAGCCTGGGCAGAAACCAGGCCTGGATCATGGGCTGGCTCCATCTCCTGCCAGGCTTGGTGGGGGCTAATCCTGCTGCTGTGCTCAACACCCAGGGCTGGATTCACCTCTCCTTTGTTCAGTGCTGAGCTGAGCTCTGGATCCTCATCTGCAAGGACTCTCCCTCTCCACTGTTTCTACATGGGGCCCTGGTGTTTCTTTTCCTTATTGCAGCACTTCAGAAAAAATTTTCCTTGGATGGCTCTAAACCCAAACATTAAATTAACAAGATCAGATAACTCAGCATCTCTATTACATCTTCTGTTTCTGTGTGTAGCTTGTTTCAGCTGCAAGATCTTTAAAGCAGCATCTGTCTTTCATTACATGATTGCATGGCATCAGGGACTTTGGAGTTAGGCATAAGGATACAAATGAGAAATGTATTTAATTTACTTAAATTACATGTAACTTCATTGTGCTGAATGATGGTAGGGAAGTATGACCTCCAAATAAATAGCCTGCTATTTACTCATGATGATTTCTATTCATATCTGGCGTACTGTGGCAGTTCCTCTTTAGGGTAAAAGCAACATTGCCAAATGAAATACCAATTGCTGTGTTATTGTGCTGTCCAGTCTCTCCAAAAGCCTTTCTAGCACCTTTCCTTTTGTCTGGGAGGGCATTTTATGTATTTATATGTGAATTGTTCCTAAAACAAAGATGCATTCTCACTCTCAGGCTGTGGACCTGGCACACATTTTCTTTCGAAAACATCAGAGCTGTCTGAATAAAAGCTACTTCAACATTGCCTTGCTGGTGTGTTGAGCTCTGTAGGAAAATGAACAATGGATTTGTTACTAAAAGTGCCATAAATTATATTTGATTTTGCTTACTGCCTAGAGAGTAATTAAAAAGCTATTTAAATGGAAAATAAATTATGTGTAAAACATAAATTGAATTTTCATGCAACAAGATGGTTCAACAATGTAACAGCACATAAAGTTCATGGTTAAGAGCTCTGCTTTTTTTCTTTATGGGACTTCTGAGGCAATTGTCCCCCAAACTCTAACGAAATATACACACATACATTTTCCCATTAAGAAAATCCATTAAATGATTTGTCATATATGGATATTCTTGGATAGCATGTTCTGGATGTTCTGCTTATGAAAGTGTAAAATTTTTTCTAGTGTTGTCATTTAAAAAACTGAAAAAAGATACTGCCAAGATCAGCTCTGAAGGTAGCTATGTAAATTATGCCAGAGGTTGTGCCTTTTCTTTTGGGTAGGAGGCATATTTCTCATCATCAGCTTTTCAGCACTCAGCTCAGCTACACAAAACCAGTGGTGGTTATTCACAGCAGGACCAGCAGGTCCCTCCCACACAAAACAGGCTGAGGCAGGTAATGCCAGCTTCTCAGAAAATATAGAAAACATTACCACTAATAAGCCTGTTTGCCTCACTCTGTTGTTTGGCTAACAGGAAAAAATGTGCTGGGAGCAAAAAAAGCAGAAATTTGGATCAGAGCATCTTTTGCCTGGAGGTTAGCATAGTGCTGGGGTGAAGGCAAATCCCTCAGTATCAGCTAATTGAGAGATTTTGTAATGAATCAGAAGCTTGTGGTTCATTTCTATCCTAGACATGCCTGCAGGGAAGACAGCAGTGTATGGTGAATGAAGGACTTGCTCGAGTCAGCCACATCCCTTTGCTTTTCCCTCATTTCTTTGTCTGTGACTCTGACAGCTGTTTCGATCTGTTGGTAAAAAACTCCACTGGGACTGTGCAAGGCTGTGCCATGGACACCAGTGCTGTGCTCCACACCTGTGGGAAGTTCATCCTTAACCTGAGAGCTAGAAGGGATGCTCATAAAAGGCTAAAAGCTGGAGAGCTGAGGTGGTGAACTGGAGGGACTGGCATAGTTCCTGTAAGGAGACCCAGGTGACACCAACAGCTGCATGAAAACACTGAGACATCATTTGCTGATAAAGTTTCATATATGGATCTGTATTGTGGGGGCAAGGACAGCAGTACACCCCTAGGGGGTTCTGCCTGGGACTGGTGGATTACATTGCATCAGAGGATGCCTGGGTTATCAGTGTAACACCAATTCAAATTCTTCCACCTTTTGAACTGGATGTTGGTCCATGATAATGTCATCCCTTTGACAGTGACATGAAGGAAAAGCCACAGAGGGCCAGGCATAAACAAGTGAAACTCAGGACAGTGCCACTTTCCGGCCTCACTAAGGTGTTATGTGAACTCAGCATTACTGAGGCAGCAACAATACATGCGGGAGAGGAAAGAAACAGTTGGTATATTTGAAATGTGTTGGACTGTTTGTCTTCTTTTTAGGAAAACTCATTTGATAGACCTGGGTTCAAAAGAGAATGAGAAGTGTTTGAAGTGCTAGAGCTGAAGGACTGCACTATTGCAATGCATGTCCCTCACAGAGGTGTTGAGAGAGAAGCTGGGCAGTCTCATAGCCTCGCAACCTGGAAGCAAAAGAGCTAGGGGTGGCCACTCAGGGAAGAAAAACAAATCCTCTCACTAAAAAAATCCTAAAGAATAAAGGAAGTAAAAAAAAAGCAAACATTTTGCACCAGACAAAACAGGAGATGTTTCTGAAGAGAAGCTGGGGGCTAAATATAACCCAGTGCTTGAGGCATCAGCGGCACTCTGGAAGGGGCCCTTGGATAAACATTGCACGGGGTTGTGGTCATGTCGCTTTGCTCTGGGAATTCTTTTGGGTTCTGTTCATAACCAAATGTTTTCATGAGAAAATAAGAGCTTGAGAGGAGCTGTGCTCTGTATCAGAGCATGCCCCTGAGTCCCCAGCATCCCTGGAAACAGCAGCAGCAGCATCTTGTGCAGGCCAGCTCTTAGTAAAGCCTTGACATTGACCAGTAATGCCAGGGAGGGCAACTCCCTCCTTCACAAAATGTTTGATCCTTGCCTGTGAGAAGGCACTGTTAAATGAACCTGGCCATAAATTATTTCTTTCCTCTGGTGAACAGAGGTGATTTTCAGTTTGAAAGCATGAATTTCTAATCAAAAGGAAAGCTTGTGGGGAAAAGTATTTCCAGCACACTCTCTGGGGGTTTTGATGAAAGTGCTAGGGAGTAAAATGCAGAGTTGAAGATTGTTATGAAGTGCTGTGACTTAAAAAAAAAAGCCATAAACAAGAAAAATCCTGCCACAGTCACAAACAAAACTCACATTGTTATTACCAGAGCAGAAAAAAGATGCTGTATAAAATAACAGAGATTGTTTACACTGGGTTGCTGACACAGCATGTTCCGCACCTCTTTTCACAAGTGAAGGCCGTGCTCTTGGTGGTCTGCTGGCAGAATTGGCTGAATAATTTTCAGATTTTAAAGAAAGGTATGTGCATGATTTAGGGATGAAAATACTTAAGAGAAGGATAGAGACCAATCGAAGGATTCTATTAGCTTCACAGGAACACTAATGTCAAAGAAGTTCATCTGGCAAAAATGCAAGACAACCAAGTAAAGGAACATATACTGGTATCATTGGGAAGAATTCTGTTTGTTTGTTTGTTTGGATGGGTTTGTTTGTTTGTTTGTTTGTTTAAGGGAAAAGTAGGCATAGGTAGGTTTAACTTGTTTGGAAGAGAGGCCATTAGTCTCAAGACAGAATTACTAACTTTTCTAGTAGTCAGGATACATCTGCAATGATAATTCTTGACTTCACAGTTTGGTTAACAAAAATTTAATATGTGACATAATATTACTATGGATATATCAACACTCATCCTATGATCCTTTGCGACCGTTAAGTGAAGAAGGAATCAAAATAATATGTCTTGTAAAAATAGCATGGAGTCTGTCTCCAATCTGTGTTTATCACTGCTACTGAACAAAGCTTCACTAACAAAGCATGTATTAACACCTACTGATGCTTAGTTCCCACAGACAAAGATACACTTATGGTACTTTTTTCTAAATGGTAGTTTTGCACAAGGCCCCCACTAGCAAAACAGTACAGCATAAGCAGAATTGCTGATACATTTTATTCAGATTGGACACCATGGATTCAAATAGCCAAAGAGTAAAAATACGCAGGCTCGTAAAATGCGCTTTGAGAGAATTTCCTCTTCTGTCTGGTTTTCAAAGAAAAGAACACTTGTGCAATCACATTGTATATGTGTAACTCTCCATCTGCCTGACTGAGATCTGAGCCCATTCACAGGTACCAACAAAATTAGTAAGGGAGCAGAGGTGTCAACAAATTCTGTTCCATGAAAGCCAGTGGCTGCGAGGGGAAGGCTCTTTGTCAGTGTGGGAGAAAGGCCATGGTGCAAAAGAGGGGAAGGCTGCAGTCAGAGCTTATAAAGCCAAGCCCTACTACACCAGAGTGAATACACAGAAGATGAAGCTCTGAAAACCCCACACAAAGCCAACACTTGATCAGAACTTGAACCTCACTAGAAATAAATCAGCCAGAGGACAAAAGTCTACTGGAAACAGATTTTCATAAAACTACCTGAATAATAAATCTGATTATATTGGGTAGCCTGTTTTTTATTCACTTCAAGATTTTATCCAAGATGTTTGGTTGCAAAGAGGTTCGGCATTAGCACAAACTATGATAAAATGTGTTCATTTAAGTCATGCAGGAACATGTGTGAGATCTCGATTGCAGCAAGATCACAATTTTTTCTAGTAAGAGGAACCAAGTCTCTCGGGTCCCAGGCTGACTTCACAAAACTGTATTCAGTTTTGAATTTGAACCAACATGGTAGTTTCCAGTACTGGAAGGACTTGGCAAAATTTCCTTCTGGATCTTCCAATAAAGACAGTAAAAACAGTATTTCCATATTGTTAGAAGGGAACTAAAAAACCTGAAGAACTGGGGAAGAGACGAAGCATTATTTCACCACTCTCATCCTTTCCTCAGCCAAGTTTTCTGTATACAGTGCATGCAGGGTGGAGGAGAATACAGGACAGGATTGAAGTTTAGCCCATTCATAGCTGACCAGAAAATCTGCAAATGATATGCAATACTCAGAATCAAGGGATACCAGGAGGTACATTTGCCTTAGAATCTGCTACATTTCCCTCCAATCAAAAGTTTGAATCCACTGCAAGAGGGGAAGCTAGAAATTGCTACATCCAGCTCCTGTTTCTGCTTTTGTCCCTGCCATCAAGCCAGGAGAGAACACTGAGGATAGTCTCAACATACAACTGTGCAGTTGCACCCCTGAAACTGCACTTGTTGCCTTCCCTTAAGTAAAAGGCTTGCCTTTCAGATTTTAAATATCTATAGTCCTGTTCATGACTAAAAGCTGAGGGTAAATCAGGTAACCGTGCTGTATTTTACATCTGTTTTTCTAAGACTATTTCTTGAGGCATTGTCTTATACTATGCTACATCCACTTGTTATACAATGCATCAAATTCCACTCTGCTTTGCAGTGCTAGATTGTAAGTTAAGCATTTTCCTCTTCCCCACACTCCCAAATATTTTGCCAGCAGTCACTACAAAGTTAAGCTCTTTGACAATAGCCAGTCACACCATATTAATGAGAAAAATTTAGCTTGGGCTCTAGAGTTTTACCACCCACAGACATTGTACCCCCATGCAGAGATATGTTGCTGTAACCTTGTCTTCTTCCCTTTATTTTCCTTCCCCTTTAAGCTCACACTGTCTGTGAGCCCTCTATAAGGGCTCCCTGCAAACCCCTCTGCCCTTCAGTCCTGCCCCCTTGCTTTGCCTCTCTGGGAGATCTGTGGGAAAGCTGCTTTCTGTGGGAAGCAAGGTACACAGAGATGAATGGGATCAAAATCATGTTGATCTGGGTCCCAATCTAAACTTCAGATGGGACCTGCTAGCTGTGTTCATCTCTACCTGCCAACTGGGAAGTGCATCTGGGGTCTACTGCTTCAAGGTAGTCCAAAATGTCTTCTAGAGCATATTTTAAGATATTCTAAAATAAATTTAATGTTGAAATATTTAACAGTTTCCAGCTCTCACAATTCAAATTACAGTTGCTGTGGTAGATAACATATTATTACACACAGCTTTAAATGCTTCCACATAAAATGTATTCAGACAAAACAGAGAAAATTCTGAAGGAAAAAAAGAAGCAGACTGAATAGTGAATGGCATGG
Source organism: Chamaea fasciata (assembly GCF_029207755.1). Classification (NCBI taxonomy): domain Eukaryota; kingdom Metazoa; phylum Chordata; class Aves; order Passeriformes; family Sylviidae; genus Chamaea; species Chamaea fasciata. The sequence continues at coordinate 97,805,174 of NW_027094087.1, read as the reverse complement.
GTAGAAAACTGCAGAGCACAAAATATGTGTTAACTGTGTTAACATCACATTTGGTGAAACAATGGCAAGGCAAACCCTGGTAACTGTCCACAACAATATAAGATTGTAAAAGGAGAAAAGGTGTCAGGGAGGGGGAGGAGGGCAGAAATTATTTAGCCTGGAGTCAAAAGCCATTGAGGGTGGTGGCACCACAAAACCCAAAAAACCCCCCCAAAATAAAAAACAACCACAACAAACAAACAAACAAACAAAGCAAGCCTGCATAGTCCCAGCAGTTTACAGGCTCAGTCATACAGAAATTGCCTCTCTGGGTCAGCTGCGGGAAGGAGACATCTCCTGTTGCACAGGGCCAGCTGCTGCGCCAGCACAAGGGAGATGCAGCAGCCACAGGCACCGAGACCGTGCACTTCGTTTTTGCCTCCCAAACAGGATTGTGAAAGTGGAGCCCATTGTTCCTGGAGTCGTTGCTTTACTGGTCGCCTCATTTCCATAAAACTCCCTGGCCTCCCAGTAGCCCAAACTGATTTCATGAATACAGTTTTGTGTGTTTTAGGATTCATTATTCCCCACGTCCCACCCTCTCAGTTTTGTTCGAGGTAATCTTGGTCCCTGTGCAGAAAGATCCTGCTGGAGCCTTAATTAAGAGCTGTGTTAAGTGTTTTCCTTTGCTCCACTGAGTGCCAGCCACATACTTCTGCCTGATTTCCTGTTTCAGCTGAAAATGAACAGGAAGGAAGGAGACATCACAGCCTGTAGCTCTGGGATAGGCAATAACATGACTTGCAAGAACATGGGAGGAGATTCCTATGCATCTAGGAAACCTGACTCCATGGAAATGTAAAATTTAGAGTGGAAAATATAAGGGAGAATGAATACATTCTTCCTTCTTCACCCTTCCATCTCCAGGCACGTCTACATTTCTCTGCATTAGCATTGCAGCTTAAATTCTTGACGTAGAAAGTTTGCAGCTTCTCTTCAGAAGCTCCTTGTTGCCCTTGCTAGATAGTGACCTAGATATTTTTGAAGGTTTGAATTCAGCCTTCATTCTGCAGGCTCTTGATAGTCCAGGGAAGGGCAAGGAACCACAGAGATGAGCCACAAAAAATTTATAGTCTCTCCTCAGAACTTTTGCATCATTTTGAAGCTGAGGTTTTGCATGCCTGTATGAAGTAGACTTGACTGTTATATGTCACAGCAAGGTTGTGGAATTGTAAAAGTGTTAGAGCTAGAGGATATCAATAAATATTTGGCAGTTTTCACCATCTTCCTGCCATCACAGTCCAGTTCAGACAAGAGACCTTACAGTTGTTCTATTTACCCCAAAGACAGCAATTTTCCTTCACCTGGGGGAATCATCATAGATGGCGCCTTTAAGAACACTTTTTCTGCCATTAAACTTCTGGGTTTTTTCCTCTTCTTTACCAGCTTATCTCTGAACTGGCACCAGGTTAATAACTCCTTTATCTCTACTGAAGTCTGGCACCACTATCATCATTCATTTGCACTGGTGTGGTGAACCAGAAGACACCTTGTCAACACCAATGATGCCGTTTGGTGGGTACAACCTTTGTTCAGCAGTACATCAGATTTAAGAACTCACAGTTTCCTGTATAAATATTTGCAGGTGCTCCCTCAGAGTCAGCAAGACTGATATATTTAGTTCCTTCTAATAAGTCACTTGCTATAGCTCATTAATCACTTTTATTACCCTCTCAATGCATTTGGTGAATGTAGCAATATGGTATTTGAGTACCGGAAATAAGACAGCCCATTAATTGAGGCAGTGTCTAAAACCACTTTTATTTTGCTATTCATTAACAAATCTGCAAGTAGATTTTAGTTCAACAGGATCTTTGCAGAATTCACTAACACTGTAAATATTTGTGTAAATAAATAATTGTATTCAAAATACCACTCTGAATAGGCAGTCATTTTTGCACAAATGTTTTATCTGAACAGTGTGTGGGTTTGTGTCGATTTCATCTGCTTAAGGGATACATTAAATATTTTCTAAGATTATCAACCTTAGTGTTTCAACAGAGGCCATATGTAAGAACTATTTTTCCAGTTCTTATTTTTTGACCTTGACCCTATTCGTCCAAAGCATCCTCAGGCAGATGATTAGAATCACCTTTTGCTTTCTTCCCATGGGTTAATTTCAGTGGTAATGAATCAGAGGTGGATTTGCTAGAAGGCGTTAGGGGATCCTTGTAGGATCCCACAGTTCTTCCCATTTTGAAATTCCAGTGTACATCGTATTTTAGTTCAAAGGCATAATGCTGCTGGTGGGGAATAGGAGACAGAGAGTTGTGCGGAAAGAGGTCCTCCTCTAAGTCTTGCTTGTGGCCAGTCCCAGCAGCCCCACAGCGTTCATCATTAGCCCTCACACCACACTAACCTGAGATCCTTGCAATGCTCAACTCTGTCTTTTGTGAAATGTTTTGGTAACCTAAGTCCAAATATCTCCACACAGGTCATGGCTTTACCAGAGAGCCAAACCCAGGATAGTGATGCTTTGTTTCTTTTCCTCCTCACTCACATTGTGTCTGCACCTGCTCTTGATGTATTCTAGAATATCTTCAGTGGAAGTAGGCATTAGTGTGATGGTAGGCTCAGACCTTTGTTCTGTAGTCTAGCTCACTTCATTCATCTGTGCTCCTCCAGCCACCATGCCACTGCTGTCTGGAAAATGCTCTGTGGCATAAATCTGCTCCTTGGTGCATGTTGATATCAGTGCATCAGCTCTGGTACACTGGTAAGGCAATGGAAGGAAAAATAAGAGAAATTAGATTATGGTTAATAAATCAGCAAAAGACATGAAAGCTGCAGTCTTAATTTAGGCTTAAAGAAGTGAAAGGACTATTTCAGCAGAGGCAGCATCTATGTGTGCATGTTCTATGCACAACATAGAATCAATAGTGTCATAGAATCACTTAGTTTGGATGAGACCTTTAAGATCATTGAGTCCAACTGTGAAGCTTATGTTGCCAAGTCCACCACTAAACCATGTCCCTGAACACATCCACATCTTTTAAATACCTCCAGCTGTGGTGACTCAGTCCCTTCCCTGGGCAGCCTGATCAGGTTCAGAATACTGCATCCTGCACCTGAGGAGATGTACTTCTATACCACAGATTATATGGTGCTCCAAATGATTATGGGGAGGACAAAAAAAGCACAGGCCTGGAACAGAGATGTTTTCTTGAGTCCTGTGTTAGTGTGTGTAAAACAGAAGGTAATACAATGCTCTGATAACAATGGGCACCATTGGGTAGTAAAGGTAAAATGCTACAACAAGTTAACCATGTTTTTGAGACACAGTCAGTAAATCCTACTTCCTCCCTCTGCTCCACAGGAACCAGGCATCAGCAATGGTGAGGCAGAATTGCAGAAGAGTGTTTTTTTGTGTAGGAAAGTGTGTACCTGGGCTAAACTGATGCCAAGAGGGTGGATTTCTAAATGCCACTGCACCTCCTTTCTTCCTCTGTGCTCCAGCAGACAAGAGACAAGACTACACTACACACCTCACAGGAGCAGCTCACATTGACTAATTTTGGGTTATGATACAGCCATTAACCTCTGCAGGAAGGAGGGCTGGCCATATAACCATATTCCCTGGCTCTTGGCCAGTTTTCCCCCTGTTTCTCTATACCTGTCAGTGGTGGTTTTTTTCCTGTGGAAACATGCCATGGTGTCACCTGTTCCCTCTGGAACATACTGAGCCATTGGATTGATTTGCTTTAAATCATTTGGACATGCTAATGGCAGGCATCAAAGTAGAGTAACTTTAAAGCAGTAGAGACTAATGGAAATAATGTCATTTGTCAAGGAAGGACAAAATTTACCAAATTGGACATGGAAATGTAGGGTTTGGTCTAAAATATTTTGCTTCTTTAAAAGCCATGTGCAGATCATTTAAACCCACTCCTAACTTGCATTAGTCTTTCATTTAGAAAGTTTCTGTATGCTAGATGTTATTTTATAGTTACTATAAATATCTTACATGCTTACAGGGAGGAAGTGTTTTCCTAATTATCACTGTTCTAATTATTAGCAAACACTCACCAGCAACAGGTAATTACCAAATAATTATTAGGAAACAGAAGCAATCAGGCCATGCAAAAATGTTTCTTGCTGAGGTCACAGCTAGAGAGAGAAAATGCAAAAAAAAGGAGTCTTTTTAGAAGCTTAAAAAATTAAGACTTAATTCACATTGAAAAATAATTCAGCACAGCACACTGAGGCTGCAAATATCTTTGAGGGATGCTGCAGCCCCAGCAGTAAGCTCTTGACTCATAAAATCAGCTGTTGCAGGAAGGTTATGATTAGAAGGTTTGCACTGTGTGCCTTCAGAGCAGCAATCAGTTGGCAAGGAAGAAAGCAGTCAGCACCACACACCACGCCAAACCACTGCTGTTTCCATGCAGAGGTAAATGAAAAGCACTGAGGCACATCAGGGCTGGCATGTACTACTCACTAAAACTGGGGGGAGGGGGCAAGGACACAACCACAAAATTTCTAACTCTTTTGGAAAGGCCATGCCAATTTTATCTCCTCATGGCTGAAAAGCTGGGCTTCCAGTGTGAGGGTACCTTACTAAGTCAGTATATATTCATTCATCCTCGGGGCAGCATAAACAAGGAACTCCTGTTTCTGAAACAGCCCCCTGTCACATGCAGAGCAGCTGATGGAACAAAGAGCCAGATTTGTACATGTTCAGAGTGACACCCATGGATACACATTGCTGCTGGTGCTGCTGGAGAGGTATCTCTCTGTGTCCACAGAAATCAGCCTCTCATCACACCCCATGGTGCATCCAGCCCCACTGCTGGTGTTTTAGTTCAGAAGGGTACAGCAGGCAGGGATGCAAGTGGAAAGAAATATATTGCATGTGAAATTGATGGATTGCTTCATACTTCACTCAACATCAAAAAGCTTACTGGTTTTTTCATTCTTAAAAAAAAAAGACCACTTTGCCAATTGCTACTCTACTTTCACCCATGCCAGATCCCATTTCTAATGTCCAATCAACCCTTTCCACCTTGGGATATGGGCAGGATTTGGGGCTTGTTTTCTCTTTATGAAACAGAGAAGTTAACTCTGTGTTGGGACAGCTGGGACATAGCTGTCAGTTCCTTTTCATTATCAGCAGCACCCAGCTGGATGTCTGGAATTCACAGACACTCGGGGAGACTCATGTTTGCTTGAATTTTAAAAGTAGGTTGCTTGCTGAGAATGAATACCCTGCAACAATGGTTCAACTTTGCCTCTTGAAAAGTAAAAGCAATCCCAGTGGCCACTAAAAAGCAGAAGAGAAATCAAACTACTCTTCAGCTCAGAGTCTGGTTAGTGCTTGGGAGTTTTGCTTTTCCTGCAAAATAATCTGCACACAAAGTATTTTTTAAAAGACCAATACCCATAACAAAATCAAAACTAAGGAGAAAGCCCAAATTCTCATTACTTGAAAATCAGTTCCCACTGCCACCACCCTTGTGAGGTAAATAATTATACAGCTCTAGAATCTTCAGGATTTGCTGGAATTTTGGATAAGAATCTATTGCTGGGCACTTTAAGATCATAAATGATGTTCTGTTTGCCATATATCAAATTGGCAACCTATGCTTAAGTCATAGTTCAAAAACTATGTGCAGTGGCACTGCTTCTTGGAACAAGAAAATTTGCTGAATTTCTCCTTGTAGGGGCTTGCAGCTGGTGTCTAGGACAGGAGCCTAAAGTATTTCTCTTCCTAATCCAAATTAGCTAATGGCTTGGAGGAATCCTTTACTTACTTGCTTCTCAAGTAAACTTTCTAATTCTTAATTTAGCTTGTCATCTGTCACATATGGTTCTAAATGCAGAGAAACTTTTCATAAACCAGTCTGAGTTCTCCCAATCGGAAGACATTTTTCAAAAAGCAAATAAACCTGAAAAAGGACTTTTGTGATTTCTTGTTACATTTTCTTAAATGTTTTATCAATCAACATATGATTATAAAACAATATTTTTTATAATCAACATGTGCTAAACCTAGAAAATTATCTGAAAAGTGCACCTGGCTCCAAATCTGAACTTCAGAACTGACTCCAGAAGATGAACCACGACCCTGAATTCACACACCATTTCATAAGTACTCTTGTTTCTAAAACATCAAATCTATGCAAATTATTTTCTTTGTACCTTCTTTCTATCCAGTTACCTACTTGTGCAAAAACTACCCTGAAAAATATAGATTCAAGGTGACACTGAACTTATATTCAGCCTCCAAAAACAGAGACGAGGGACTCAACAAAGAACTGTTAGTACCACTTTCTCTATCACTGCTGAAATCAAGAGAGTCACCAAATCCTCTACAACACCTGGCACATAAAATCTTATCTCCCTCAAAATCCACAGAGATATTAATGGAGCTTACCTGCAGAGCCTGAGAAATTATTAAACCAAGAAGGCTGACTCAGTGTTTTTCACCTACATGAATTCAGTGCTTACTGTGTTGTTCAGGGTGATTCAAAACAAAAGCAGAGCTTGTTTTGTCGAGGAGCTAATGCATCCAGGCAGGATACCCTTTGCATTTGATAATTTTAGAGTCTGTATCAAAGCATTGCAATGAAAATCTACATGCTCCTGCCTCAATGTGTTTATCCAGGTCTCATCATTTGGCAGCAGCTCATCACCTTGTCTTATGGATCTGTTTCTGTGGTGCTACAGCCCTGTGAGGGTGTGTGCTCTGCTGCAGCTGGGGGGACACTTGGTGGTGCTTTGGGCATTCAAGTGACCCTGAGTCTTGAAGATACAAACAGGAAATGCTCTTCAATGGGGAGACACTGACTGAAGAAATACTTCTACAGCTTCTGGTGGAAAAGCATGTTCCATGGTGGGTGTCTCATTTTGAAACAAGATGATTTTATTATAACTGTTCCAATTCATTATGGATAGTTACCCTAATCTGATCAGAACCAGCACAGACTGAATGAAAATCAACTTTATTCCAAAGACAGGTGCCCATTCAGTTTTGTAACTACCCTTCAAAAATGAAACATGAGTGCAGATTAAGTTGTCAGGAAGGACAAGCCTGGACTTTACAGGATAGCCTGGGTGTGGGAAAGGCCCCATCTCCAGGGCTCCTTGGGCACTGAATCAAACCATATGTTCATCACATCCAGGGAGAAGAGGACCTGATGATATTCAATGTAGCTTTTGCCCCTTTCTATCTGGAGTAAAGTACACTGGTTTCTGGGATGCATAACCAGGAAGACACTAAGAACTTTGCCTCTTCCTGCCTTGCTTCTCCCAGCTCTGACAAGGTGAGCCTATGTGGCAAAGAGGTGATTCAGACCCTTCTGGTCAACTGACTTTACACAATTCACAGCAAATGTGAAATCTGACACCTGTATCACAAAAACACATGATGACATTGCTGAAAAATAATCAGTGTGTACTTATTTCAGGAAATGTTCCAGGCCAGGTTGGATGGAGCTTCGATCAACTTGGTCTAGTGAGCAATATCCCTGCTCCTGGTAGGGGGGTTACAATTAAATTATCTTTATGGTCCCTTCTAGCCCAAAGCATTCCATGATTATATGGAATTATATTATTTCTATGACACAGAAAGCACGTCATGCCTTTGGTGAAGTGTCACTTAAGAAGAAAAAAATAGATTTCATTTCCTGTATGTATTATGATCAGCAGCTCTGTGATGTGCAGTCAACTTTCATTTATATTTGGAAATAGAAGGATACCTTCTTATGGTAAGTAGTACCAAATGTAGACAACTCTTATGTTCAATTGTGTCTGTCTGAAGAGAAGTGTTATTATAGTGCAGCACAAAAGATTTATTGCATGATGGCTTTTTCCTGAAATTAACAGCTGTCTTTTGTTTTAATCATTGTGTATATAAGGAAAAGAAAGTCATAAGACATGGAGCACTTCTAGTTCTTAAGGGCACTCTGTGTTGCCTAGGAGAAAGCCTAAAGTTTGCATAACAGCAAAAAAGCAGAGCAGCCTAAATTTTGCAGTGTGTAGTAATTTTACTGTAGATGAAAACTCCAAAAGGAAACCTCCGTTCATTTCCAGCACAATACACTTGTTGTTTGTGACTTTTTGGCACACAAATGCCAGGAGAGATAGTGAGGTACTTTTCAGCTAGCAGGCATCCATTTCCTTCTGTGAGGCAGCAATAATCATTGTTGAAATCTACCTCTAAAAACAGGAAGCTTTATCACTTTGACTTTCTGGCAACCTCGCCCTTTCTTGTGAACCTGACCCAGGCTACGAATCATCTGCTTTGATTCAAGCACGACTGTTACAAGACTGAAGCACAGGTATTTCCTATTTTGCTCTAAAGCACATACAGTGTGTGCTTAGAAACATCTCTGCTCAGGGTGATTCATCCAGCCCTGAAGGAGCATTGGTTAATGGAGCTTTACACAGGAGAGCCACATGTTTATTTCGTGCTTTTGTTTATGTTTTATTTCTGTGGAATAGAGGGAATGAAGCAAGACCTCTTGCGCTGGGAAAATACTATCTGAGAGCAAAGCAGAAGGAAAGTGCTGAAGATGAATTTGCAGGGACCACAAGGGACCACAGCACAGATGATGTTTTTTGACATAGCAGCAGCAAGTAAATTACTCTCCTAGTGGTACTTAGCAAGAGGGCTCTCCACACAGAAGTGTAGCAGACTCACAGCTGCAGTGGTATTGTCAGATACATTTCACCCCTTCTGGAATGGATCCTTGGCAGTGAATGCAGGGTTGGGCACACACACTTGGTGGTGCTGACTAATTGCTCTTGAAGAGAGCTGTCAGCCAAGACCACTGTCCTCCCAGCACTGTAGTCACTGAAACCCCCGGCTCCACTCTGTGTTTTGGCAACATAAACATCCTCTGGGATGCCCCAGGCTCTGGATTACCTTATGGGACAAAGCCCCTTCACTCCCCACTGCACAAGAAAGCTGGTGCCCAGCTGAGGAGCCTCTGGGACATGTTAGCCTGGGAAACGGCTGTCATCACTTTTGTCACAGGCTTTTGTCTTTGTCTGGCTGTGAAGTAATCCTGGGGTGATGATGGTAGAAGAAGGGATACTGGCTTGAATGCAAAACACTGTTAAGACTTCTTTATTCCCAGGACTGGCTGAACACCTCACTAAATCAACACAGGGAGTGGGCATTTAAATGGCTGACAAGAAGATACAGAAAGAAAGAATTTGAAAAAAAATTTAAATAAGGTTATTGTAGGTCTGTAGTCATCTCCAGTTCCAGTAAAGAACAGCGTATCTGACACTGCTTCTTGCAGGAGTGTTACTGCTTTCCTTTAGCAGGCTGGAGAAAGATAAAGGTGGTCTGGGAACTTAGTTTCCATGTTGCCTTGTACTATCTGGACAACCCTAAACATTGCTTATCCTCGGATCTTGCCCCTCTGTGTCTCCCGCCCACAGCACACTGGCCATCCAGAGAAGCACTATGCAGGGATACAAGGGTCCAAGTGCACCAGCTCCATGCAGTTCCCTGTATTAACTGAGTTACAACGAGGCCAAGGTACCAATGTACCTAAAGACAAGGAGAAGGAATGGTTTCCCATTCCAGCACTTGTAGCACCCTTTTATGACATTGTCTGCTCTGTGCCACAGTGTCTTTGTAGCGTATCTGCTCTATACAGACATTAGCTGAGTTAGCTGCAGACCCAAAAGCCAGGGCTGTGCTGGAAGTAACTGATCAACCTTGGTCAAAACTGCTGTTGAAATCACAGTCAGTTCCTGAAAGGGTAGATAAGACATCCTTCAGCAAGCTCCACTCACTGGCATCACTGCTTCTGTCTTCCTAGGGCAGCTGGCTGCTCTGCCTCCAGTTCTCAACACCTCCTTCTCGTCCTGTCACCTGTGTTCCCCAGCCCCTCCCTTGTCTAAACCCCTGGGAAAGTCCATCCAAGATCTTCAGTGAAGGATCATGTAGGTGCTAACGATCCAGCCTGCTCCTGGTGCCTCCTGAGCACCTCTGCAGAGCCCTGCACGGTGTGGGTTTGTTCCCTACGTGTCCCAGCGTGCCCAGAAGTGTCTGGGCAGCTGCTGAGGAAGTGATGAGGGCTGGCCGCAAACACAGATCGTGTCCTGGCTGTGAACTTGACAGTCAGGAACTGCAAAATACTTCTGTGGCCTAAAGTAGCATTTTCAGTGCTTTTAATTCTCTGGGGTTTCTTTTGCTTTGTTCACACCAGAGATCACTGATAATAGATGAGAAAAGGGAAGAGGAGGATTTCTCATTTGCAAACACGACACTCTGCTTCTAGCAGAGGAGATTGTGCAAATCCTTTGTTAAGCAGGGGAGCAAAAACTCACCATGGAAAATGCACTAGGCTTTACCCCCACAGTACCTGCATGATGATGTCCAGCTGGCTGACAGGAACAGAACCTCCTGAGCTTTTTTCTGCTTACTGTTGCCAGGGGGTTTTGAACATGCACATTTCACACCCCAGGAAAATGTGTAGCTGCATTACACAAAACAGAAACTGTTTCTGTGAGAGGAAGAAAACCACTTTACAGACCGGGAAGGAAACAAGGAATCTGGGCCAAGAGTCTAAACTCTTTCCCCTGAATCCTTTCCCAGTATCTGACCTCCCATTATTTGATTATCACAAGAGAAATCTAAAGAGTGAATTCACGGACTCCTGAATAAATGCTAACCTGTAACATGGGTCATAGTGCATACTTCACATTTTTACCGCTGCATGTAGGACTGGAGCACTCTGGCAACAAGTTCTGAGTCAACTGGGAAGAGCCAGAACAGCTGAGACACTGCTTATTTCAACAGACAAATCAAGACAGACCAGCCCAAATATTTCTTGGTATTGTATTTTATATTTCTGCTTCTTAGAGGTTCAATGGATGTAATGCCCAGCAACTTCATCCGTGGTTTCTGCTATGCATGGCTCCAACCACAGAGCTTACTAAAGGCCTTTCTTGGTCCCATTAAGTAACAGCTGTGAAGAAGATGGACATGGATGATCAAGTAAAAGAGCAAAGGAGGCAACACTGCACAGCACAGCAAGCTGAAGGTATCACTTCCTTATTGTAGTTAGGATTTTTGTAGGCAACACAGCAAATGATGTTTTTAAAGCTGCATTTAAAGAGCCTGCTACTAGAGAGCAGTGGACACTGTAGTGAATACACTCAAAATCTGAGGGGAGCTGTGGGGTATCTGGTGGGCCTGGCATAGACCTGATGAGGTTCTGGTAAAGATGATGTGCAGCACTTGCTTGTTTAGTCACACTAGGGTGCAAGTAGTGGGATGTAGACAAAATGGTATGCCAGGAAGAAAACAGTCCATAGTGAAATCTGATAAAGGAAGAAGAAGCTGCAGGGGTTGTGCCCCTAAAGTAGAAGGGTCGGGCAGCTGGTGACAGTTTGGGAGGGAGAAACAAGAGATAAACAGCCTCTTTCTTGTGGTATACAGTGAAGATTAAAATCTGAACGGATTTATAATGACTGCACTATTGCTCTCTCACTTACCCCCGTTCGTTGCAATGTAACCCCCTTCTCTCACCCCAGCCACCACTCTGCTCTTATTGATCATGATTTTGCATAAGGAACAGGCTGACCTTCCTTCCCACCCACACACATTTGTTGGCTTTTTGTGTACAACTGTGATTCTTAAATCCTTAGGCACCAAATTTCCTGCTCTGAAATATTCCAAACCGTACTGTTTTATCTTCCTAGTCTGCAAAGCACTAAGGAAAAATCATGTGTAAACCTAGCTTTATCATAGTGTAGAAATTCAATCATTGCATCTGGTAGAAATCTTATGTCTGAACAAATTTTACATTTTCTCACGCAACAGGGATGTATGTGCATGCACAAATCCTGGCTTTGCATGTCAGATGTACATGTCAGTCAGATACAAAGAAAATTACAATTCTGTCTGAGAAGCAGGATTCAAGCAAACAGTGTTAGTGGCAAGACCCTGCACTGCTGCTCTCACATATCCTTGACCTCTTGAGTCCCTGAGAATTGTCCAGATCCTAACATAATAAGTCTTTTATAAAAGAAAGAAACAACCTTCCCTTTCTTTTTCTGACTTAGGCTGTTGAGATGTAGATCCAGGAAACTCAAGAAGGATGTGGTTTTTTAAAGCATCATTGACAGGTAGTGTGTAGGCAATTAAATCATTCTCACAGTGTTTAACCCAGGTAACTGAGTTGCCCAAAGGAGCAGGCAAGAAAGTGGTGGGAAAGATACTGTTCCTTTTGGTTTTTTGAACAAGTTTAGAACTCAAATCTCCTTAAACAGACTGAGAAGTTACTGAATTATTGAGAATACAAAAAAAAATTAAGAAATACACACTAATTCTGCCTGTAATACACCCCCTGTGGATGCAAGAAGAGAGACTGTTCAGTATAAGATTGTAATTTTTTACATGTGTAGAGTTTTGCAGGCCGGCTGACTTGGTGTACCCATGCCGCTGCTGAGAATCGTGGTCTCCCTGAATCAGGGTGCCTTGCTTCCCACAGAATGGAATAAGTGAAATGTTCACCATACCAAACAAAGGAGTTATCTTTGCACCCTGCAGTCAGAGTCCTGGCAAAGGGGAGGGGGGAAAAAGAGGAAGAGTGAATCTTCATTTCAGAAGTAACATGGATTTGTACCATGCAGTCTTGCCCACACCTGTCTCTTTGTTTCCTTCAGACTGTACAATCCATTTGAACTGATTAACTAATGGGTTAAAAATTCCCAATGTTCCTAAGTAACAATCAGGTCTGTATTAAAGATAACATTTCAAACTCACTTTTTCAAAGTGAGGCTGACTTCAGCTCAGCCTGGTGCCCTGGCCCATGTGCCATGCACCCCTGCTGCTGGCAGGAGCCCTCTGCACCCTCACCTGATCCCATCAGCTGCCTCCTCTCCTGGGCAAGTCTCCGTGGGGCTGCTTCAGCAGTGGTAGGCAGATACAGCTTTTGTGACCCCCTTTTCAGCTTGCCATGCCATCTTGCAGGGGAGGTACCACATAAAACCTGAGCTTTCCTTATGTACTCCTTCTGGCACTTCATCCTCTGGCTAATAAGGGGGAAAGGGGCCACAAAGACCAGGGAAGAAAGAATGGAAACAAAGGTGAGATATATTTTCCCTCATCCATCTGACATTTATTCTACGCTCCCAATTTTGAGGGTCTATCTGATATTCCTTCACTCCGACTGGATTTTTGGGTTTGATTGAAAAAGAACCACAACCTAAAAGAAATAAAGGTGGCAATTGGATTTTTTCTTTAAAAAGCCAAAGTAGATTAAAGGAAGAGTTATTATAAGGAATATTCCCAGATGAGTTTTCTATTGATGTCCCAGTGTGGTGGATATTTATTAATGATATATAACGCCTGCTTTCAGTTTAGTGGGTATTTTTGCAGTTTATACAAATGTGATGAAGGGATGCCAATGTTAAAATTGTGTTTCAGTCCAGCAGGCTGGATAGGAAGGAAACAGAAGGTTTAACTATGGCAAGGTGTGGATTGCTGATACCAACGCATGACTTCGGAATTTACAGCAACCAGTAAAAGATGCTCTTTTGCTTTAAAAGGAGAAACATTCCTTGAATGGTGAGGGAGAACACAAGAGGTTTTTTTCAGAAAAACTTTTACTCTCACATTACCAGGAGGAGAGATGGAACCCCAGCAGACTCTTTTTTAAGCACTGAGGAAATAGTAAAGTTTCAGAATATTGGCATCTTTTTTTTTTTAACTGAAAATTGTTTGATATTTTTATCTTGCAAACATTTTTAGCATCCAAGTTTGCTTTAGGTGATTTCCTCAGGCAATTAGGAAAAGAATGTAGCCCAATATTATTAGTTTGTCCTTACCTTGCTTCATGCAGTGCCTGGTGGCAGAGTGTTGTTTTTCAGTTTCCCATGCTTTTTCATCAAAAGTGAGAACACCAAATTCTACATTAAACAATGCAGTTTTGTTTATTTTTGCAAATTAAAATCCTGGTTCAGCTTTTGGCCTAGAAGCTTGTATTAGTATCGGACCTAAAAGCTAGTGTTAGTATGGTGTAGGTTTGGCTGCTACATTCGCCCAGGTAAAGCATGGTTGGCAAGGCTCAGATCTTTGTGCACAAACCAGCCTTTTCTGTAGCACAGCAACCAGAGAAATATACAGGATTAAGTTCAACCACCAGGTTTGTTGCGGTGGTTGAGCTCCTGACATTGTTCAGTGTTCCAGAAGGGTGAGGATCACTGAGAGCCGATCATGGAGGGTGGGAGCAGCAATTTTTGAAGAAGACCAGAGGGGAAGCACACACTGAACAAGAATAAGAATACAGAACAAGTAAAGAAAAGACTTGAGGGAGAAGAAAACGAGAAGCAGACAGCACAAGACAGAGAAATAAGTAAAACACAGTTGTGCACTGCAGGCACAAAAGCAGAAATGGAAGTGAAAGGGAGTGTTTCGAAGGGAAACTGAACACCAGCCCCAGTCACACTGGGTCAGCGTTTCTCAGACATAATGCACTCAGACCCTGTACCATTCCCTGGCCCAAGCCCAGAGCAGAGGTCTCTCTCATGACTGCAGCTAAGGACACTGCTCTGCCAGCTGCCACAGGAACAGCCCTGCTCTACTCCCCTTGGTCAGGCAGAGCCATACTAAATGAGGCACGCTGGAAAGCGAGGTTACTGCTAAGTAGGGTGGGAAATCTCTCCTGGCTAAGAGAAATAGCCTGGGGTCAAAACACGCAAAATCTCAAAGCTTTCCATCACTGCTGTTTTATTTACTCCTGATCTATTTTTATGCCAAAGTAGATTCAGGTACGGTTACTGCATTTGGCTGAAGTTAAGAAACTGAAAAAAACATAGCATAACCCTTCCACACAGTAAGTAGCCTCCCAGCAATTAGCCAGCTTACTGGGAAAGAAGAGCCTTGTGGAGTCACGGTCACTTGTTATTTGCATTCTGCCTTGTCAGCCTTTCCTCTGTCTGTGTCACAGAAAAAAGTCAGTTGCCTGAAACGAACTCCAGTTGATCTGAAGTCTGAACTAGCCCTGACCCTAATGATTCATTCCTGTATTTTTTCCTATTTGTTCACTAGCCAAGAAAAATTCCCCTTGGTTTTCAAATTTTCAGAATTTTCAGAATTTTCAGAATTTTCAGAATTTTCAGAATTTTCAGAATTTTCAGAATTTTAAGGATTTTCAGGATTTTCTGAATTTTCAGTATTTGGGCTGCAAGTTTGAAGAGATTTTCCTTGTGGGTAGTTTGATTTGATACTTTTATTTGTTCGCCTTTCTCTGTGTGGTTATGTAGTGTGATAGACTGGAGCAGACAGGAACGTGCTCCCTTAGCCCTTGCACATTTTCACATTAGGGAGAGATAACTTGGAAGAGGGAATTTTCTTCATGAGCCCAAGCAACACATCCTAATATTCAATTATGCTCATAGCTGTGGAGGATGTTAGTGAGGCTAGTGCTGCCTATTCTGAAGTATTTGTCTTAGTTGTGCTGTGTGAATCCAAAGGAACAGCTGGTCTAAATTTCTCTAGAAATGGTTATCTCTGAGCAGATTCAACTAATTTAATTTCTGCTTTGGTTTTGATCTGTCTGGTCTCCATGCCACCTCACCACTGAGACAGCCACACTTAGAGCAGAGCTTTTCTTTGAAAGATATCAGTGATTCATATACTCCTACCACAGCTCCCTGAGGCAGTTCCAACAACTGCTTTACTTGCAGAATAAACCCCAAACCAGAAATAGGAAGTTCACAGCCAGTTTGCTGTGTAATATGTTAAAAAATTAATCATGTACTCAGTTTACACACTCTTGTTTGTCCATAAAAAAGGTTTGTTACGCTATTTAAAACTCTTACACCACTTCACTGCCTGGTAGCTTCTCCTGTCAGTGATAAGGTACACAGCAGGGCAAAGCATCAATAGCAAAGCCCAAACTTCTAATTCAGGAGCTCACTTAATGGTAAGATTTTGACAAACTTTTTAAAAAATAAGTTATACTGAAACGCAGTCTTGATTTTTACAAGCCCAGATTTTAAGGCTCATGCTTTCTTAACTGCCTATTGATTTGTGTTCATCATAGGCTATATTTTTATAGCTTCTGTCAGAGTAATGTTTAAGGCTACCACAAAAATTCATTCCAACCTCCTTTTTGCAGTGACCTTTCTGTGCAGATGTTCTGCAGAGAACCCAGTCCTTAGAAAACCCGACAGGGATGAGCCAGGAAATGAAATGCTGAGAATCTCAGGCTTGATCTGGAAGGCAGCCAGGGCACACTCCTGAAAGCAAGCAGCAAGGCTGCTGCCTTGAATGTAGGTCACCACTCACTTATGGAAATTCACTGCTCATGTGAAGAGTGCCATGAACCAGTGCGTTAGGGAGAATAGACAAACATGTAGTGCTCTCTGGGCAGTAATAACAGTGGTGTGACGGGGAAGGATCCCAATTGCTTTGGCTTTTTCTACTCCTTTTCACCACCTCTGTAGTAGCGAGGCATATGAACATCTGACATCACTAGAGAGATTCCTCGAGGGCACATTTCACTTGGAAGCATAGATTAAGTACAAAATTTCTTGATATAAATAAAGCATCTGCCTTTTCTCTTTTTAAACAGATTACACCCAAGAAGTTGTTCCAGGCTAAATTCTATTGTCGAGGTGAGGAGATGTCAGCGAGCTAATCTCTGCGTTGGCTCCAGAGCCCTGCCCACAAGCCTGCCTGCAGCAATTGGTGGGGATCGTTCCACTCTTGAGGAATAAAAACACACACACAGATATTCATTATGGAGATCTGACTTCTCATGGGTTCTACTGACACAAACTGCAGGGCATGCTTACTGTTGGCATGTAAACACGCAATTCAATATGCTGGTATTGTACTCTGAAAGCAAGAAAGAAATGACTGGTGTGGTCAGAGCTGACAAGCCTTTCATCTCTTTTCACTTCACATCATACTCATCAGAAGAACATCTCTCTTGTATACCATTTAGTTCCAGGGCAGTAATGTCCAGTTCTCTGCCACTTTGCCACCCCTTGTTTTGGAGATCCACCACCAGCCACTTAATGACCTGCTCTCCTGGACACTGTCATCACAGTGTGCCAACATCCTTCTGCACATTCAATAAACCTTAATGCATTTCAGGCATGATGATGCAAAGAAAAGGTAAGTGTTCAATGAGAGGTCTCAAGAGATAGCACACTAAAAGACTTACATTGGTGCTTCAGTCTCAGATGAAGCCATCAAGAGCTTTCATATAGGATATCTGTTCTGAAAAGACAGCATCTCCTCTTGTTAATGGTCCTGTTCCTGCCTTTCCATCATCCAAAATGCATATACTGCCCTTTGCATTTTCACTGTGGTTTTTTCTTAGTCCCTGCATGCATTCCTCTCTGTAACACTAAATCTTTTGATAAAATTACTTTTCTGTCCACCATACCACTAACAGTTGCGCTTCCCAGAAACACACTCCTGACAAATAATGCAGCTGGGTTGCATGATGCACACCAGTAGAGTCCTAGACCTGTATCTTTGGGCCTCAATCAGTAGTTCCTCCATGACTGTGACAACAGTTACCATAAAAAAGGGCCTTTTATCCACCTGCATAACAGAGGCTGTAAAAGGAAAGGATTCTGCTTGCCAGACAAAAGTAGGACATCAGGCCCCAATCTCATACAGTCTCAGTTCTGGCTCAAAGTCATGATTATTTCATCTTGCTGGGAAATACTGTGGTTGGAGACGTGCTGCATCTCAGTCCAGTTGCTCCCAGCTAAGAGGAGAAACTCATACAAGTGAGTTTCAGATCCCAATTCTGATACATATTAAATATAATTTTTAATACAACTGTTAGGACAAAAGCATTTACTGCACAATGGCCATTTCTGGAGAAATTCATCGAGGATTTAGGGAGGATATAGGGACCTACACATAAAATTAAACTGGAAAAGAAAACCAAAACAAACAAACAAACAAACAAAAAAAAACAAAAAAAAACCCAAATCATTGACTCTGACTCTTTGGGATTTTTTTCCTTATACTTACTGGTTTAAATTCTTCCATTCCTCAAGGTGCAACACTGAGCATGCCTAGAAGTGCCTTGCTGCTAACCTGGTGCCATCCAAGCCTAATCAGCAATCAAAGATTGGAATACAAATTCTCTGTTCCATCAGTCAGCAGCCAGCCAGATAAATCTTCCAGTTAAATCTTCCAGGCTTAATACAGTTAGTTACAGATTTTCCGAAAATGGTCAGCACTTCATTGCAGGAGCCAGGTGCAACCACAGCCTCTTCTGTAACATAAATCCTGAATTGTCTTGTCACTTTTGCTCCGAAAAACTCCCACTGCTAGCCAGAGTCTGGGCTCCAGCACTCCGCTCAGCACTTTTAGCATTCTCACAGCTCTGGTTGCTAAGATGGGGACAGGTTTTCTGTAAACTCATCACATGCTGAGAAACTTCATTCAGGGTTTGTGCAATACAAATGACACATTGTCTTGGTTTGGGAAGACAGGTATCTGCCAGGTAATAAAAAAAAAACCAAACAACTGGAGTTTCCTTTGGAATGGAGAGTGCAAACCCCCCCTCCACCCTTTTTTTTCTTTTTCAATTATAAATTTACAATCAAAGGCTCTTAGGCAAAGATTTGGGAAATAGGAATAGCAGTTCTTTATTAGTATGTATTACAAAGCAAACAAACACAAAAAACCCCACCAAACAACTACAGCATTAATAACAAACGAAAACAGTACCAAGAACCTTGAGGGCTTTGTTTCACAAAACCCAGGGCAGTTTGGTTTCGGTGTCCCTGCAGGATCCTCAGAGCACCAAGCTGAAACAGTGGAAAAGTCCCGGGCTGGTAGCTGGGATGGCAGGGTGTCCCGGCAGGCAGGGGCAGGATGTCCCGGCAGCACAGGGGGTGCAGGGTCACGCTGTACCAAGACGAGCAGCGCCGAAGAAGCCGAAGGCGAGGCAGGGCCGGCCCAGCTCCCGCGGGTAGCAAAGAAAAACTCCGGATTCAGGCCGAACCGGTGATAGTAGATTTCCCAGGACTGGATCCCTTTGGCCACAGTGAAACTCTTCCAGCCAGCAACAGCCGTTGTTCTCTCTCTCCCCGAACTCCGAAAAAAGAAAAGCCCGCAGCTGCCTCAAGCTCTGTCTTTTACCTGCATTATCTCCCCCTTCCAACTTTGTCCACCTCTTTGTTTCAGTTAAGTACTCTCAAGTATCCAACACTTGGTCTCCTTAGTAACTTAGGGGGAAAAAATTCTTTAGAGAAAGAAGGAACAAACCTAACCCCCAACACACATACAATGAACAGTCCATGGGATTTCTCTGCCGAACCTCTAGCTCCAAAATACAAGCCTCCACCTATTTAGCACATGAATAGCTCCATTAGATGATCATGTCAGGAAATATGTACTTTATTCAGACACCTATAGGGGAAGGGTACAATAATATGTGTCTATTGAGAAAAAAATAATTAAATATCCCAAAATCCTTGGTGTAAAGAGCTCAGGCCTTGAGTTCTCAAGGGGCAAATGATTTATGATCCACCATTCTGAATTATTTATCCTACATTCATCTTTTTTGCCCTAGAGAGGTATTTCTATTATGCAGCTGTAATCATCTAAAAGTTGGATATCTAGTCAGAGCTGATTATCTAAGGTCACTTCACAGTAGATATGCAGACAACTCCAGAGGAAGAGCCACCCCTCCCACCTTAGGCACCTCCCTTAGGCTCTCCATATTAACCAGAGAAGAAGCTGAGATGACTAGTTCAGACTAGGCAGCTACCTTAAAATGATGGGTCCCCAGATACCACCCTGTGTATGCAACAAGACTCTGGTGTGGGTGCAACAGAGAGCCTCTTCCTGTCCCGTGCTGTGTCAGGGCTTGTTGCAGGCAGGGCACCCTGCCTGATCCTGCTCCCCCTGCCAGACTTGCTCCAGAGCCACAAGCACATGGCTGAAGAGGCGTATTTTCTGAGTGGAGCAAGAGATTAATGATCTGAGAAAGATGGTGAAGGCGATGACAATGGGGTGAAGGAGAGACAAGAAAAGAGTGGTGGTCTCTCTTCTCTTCTCTTCTCTTCTCTTCTCTTCTCTTCTCTTCTCTTCTCTTCTCTTCTCTTCTCTTCTCTTCTCTTCTCTTCTCTTCTCTTCTCTTCTCTTCTCTTCTCTTCTCTTCTCTTCCCTTCCCTTCCCTTCCCTTCCCTTCCCTTCCCTTCCCTTCCCTTCCCTTCCCTTCCCTTCCCTTCCCTTCCCTTCCCTTCCCTTCCCTTCCCTTCCCTTCCCTTCCCTTCCCTTCCCTTCCCTTCCCTTCCCTTCCCTTCCCTTCCCTTCCCTTCCCTTCCCTTCCCTTCCCTTCCCTTCCCTTCTTCTCCCATTGGCAATCACATTGACAGCCAGGAATTGTAAATCCCATCTCACAGGTGGATCTCACACTTTCATCCCTGTACAAGCTCATTTGTTACTGTGAGTGGGCATGTAAGAGATGCAGCTGCCAAAGCAAAGCTGTTGTGGGGAGGAGAGGCAGTGCTACCCCACCTGCAGACCAGAACATACTCCTCCTCACGCTGAAGAAAACAGCCTCCATGAGGTACTTATGGGAAGGACAGGAAGACAACCAGCATTCAGATGTCCTGAATATGTAGATTTGTATTTGGAGGATGTTAGAAACAAAATATTTTAAGGCAATCACATTAATCAGGGACTTCTTATGCATTTGCTGCAATGAGACCCAAATGAAAAGAATCACAAGTGCATGCTGCATATAAAAGTTAATCAAAGGCAGCTTCTTCTTTGAGCAGCTACATTCTTCTGCTGGTCTTTGCCAGGAAGCATTTACTCCATTGTTTTACTTTCTTCTTTTCAGTTTCTTTTTCTTTCTTTCTTTCTTTAAACTGTACGTGCAACTCCCACTCTCAGGTTTTCTAAAAGTTTTATCACACTTATTTTATATACATGCAGAAGAAAATGGTGAATGTGGAACATTTCAAAGCTACTTTGACAAATAGGTTTCCAGTAGTTTTGATTGAGATTTTCTATATCTTTTGTAGAAGGGGCTGACGGACCCTTTGTTGCAGACATTGGAGGTAATCCCTTTAAGAAAACCACCTGAGCTAGCAGAAAACCACAGAGCAGCCCATTTGTCAAGCAGCTGTACAGGCTTGTTGATACATTTGTTCTGGGGACAATACCTCTTACACACTGCCCAGCTGGGAAGCACTTGGAAGCATTTTATGGATGGATTCAGCATTAAATAGTGGGGTTGACTGCAGACTGCAGTGCAAGACTGTAGTACCTAAGCCAGGTTTCAACAAGCCCATGCCATTTTTAGATGCCATTTACCTGGTAACATTCACCTTGGAGAAGCAGAGATGTCACCTGTGCTCTCATTCACCCAAGCAGATCACCTCACACAGTTTCAATCACAACTAAGCCATCACAGAAACCCTGATGGCAGAAGTTGCAAGGGAAGCACTAAATCAAAGCACCACCATTGAACTGGACAGTGTCCCTGTCTGTCTCTCTGTGCTGCTCCTGTTGGAGGTGGAATGGATCTCCTTGTGTGGGGCAAGACTTGCAGGGCTTCTCAGACCCTCCTGCTGCTGTGAGCCAGTGCTAGGACAAACCCAGGTGGGGATGCTTGGTCCTTTGGTACAGGAACAGGGCTGGCATTGGCTGCACTCTCTGCCATAAGCACCGCATTTCCCATAAATCATTAATTTTTAACTTCTCTCAGTCTATGCCAGGAACTGAATAACTGTAAAATAACTCATACTCAGTTTGAAAAAGAGACTGAGATAAGCCAAGATATTACCTTACCTCTTTGAAGGAATTTTACTCTCTGAGGCCTAGCAGGTACAGTAGGACTGTTTGCACATTTCACCATCTCTGTCCTTCCTTTCTAGCTCCTTACTGGATTTTTCTTATCACAGAAACTCTCTATTAAGTTTTTCTTCATGTCCTTATGCCATTTCTAAACTTTACTCTCTGAATTTTCATCTTGTTTAAATTTCCCTTTCTCTACTTTTTCCATTACTGGAAAGGTATAAAGGCTAAATGAGGTGAATGAGAGTTTAACTCTACAATATAGTTGTACTGTCCCAGTCAAGCCCTGGCTCTCAGACTCAAAATTCTTACATTAAAGTTTCCCCTTCAAACTTAAGAGTAGATAGAGCTAACATGCCCAAAATTTTGAAGGCAGATTTCTGAGTTCCTTTCAGCCTAGTAGGTAAAATCCTACTTCTGGCTCTGCTCTTAAGATACATCAAGTGATCATGTTGTCTACTTTCAAATCTTCCCTGAAATGAAAGTGAGTTTTCATCTTGATTTCTTATCCATGTTTAGACTATTTCTTTTAAAATTTCTAAGTTCATCTAAGAAGTTTGGATGGAAGGTATAAATGAGATCAAAAGCCGACTTTGGCTGCTTTTATTTGTCCATGCAAAGCAGTATATTTTATAATCTCAGTGGTTTTCCCCCATAGATACAGTGGCGTTAAAAGCAGCCTGTTATCTACACCTGCATTATAAACATTACCTGTGCTGTCCCAAGCACTTGGGGACACACTGGTGACATTAAGATGGCTGCAGCACAGCAGAGGGAGGTGGGGTGTTCTGCACCTGAACTTGGCCATGAGACATGTTTTATGTTTTTTGCCACACTATGCTGCCCCTCCAACTAGCTGGGGTCCATCCAGAGTCTCCAAGAAGGGATAAAATGCTGTTTCAGTTTCAGCATGGAAAAACTCCCTGCTGTGCAAAAATCCATAAATACCCAACCCTAGGCAGGGGCTGGCAATTTTGCTGTAGGTCTTGATCAAGACAGCTTGGCCATCCAGATCAGGAAAAGGTGGATGGATGGAGTAGCCCTGGGAAACCTGTATACCACATGCTGCCAAAAAAACATTCAGTGAACGGTTTCCATCTTCCATGCAGTTTCTTAAAGATTTTTCACAGCATATAAAGTGGAGAAGGTCAGGATTTCTTCTGGTTAAATGATATTGGTAGTCTGTGGAGAAATACACTTTTCCTGCAAACTGAACAATTACTGCAGAGGACTGATTTCAGTATAACTTTGATCAGAAAAGGTCTGTTAGGCACAGACAGGTAAATCTCATCTAAGAATGGCTTTGTTTTAGTCACTGAACAAAATTCACATTTCCTAAAACAAAACAAACAAAACAAGGTGAAAGAGAATAAGAGAAAACAGAGAGAAGGGAAGGGCTAAGATCTGATAAAGGCTGGAGACCGTGACCTATTACTTGTGAAATTACTGTGCTGTGAAAATAAAAGTTTTTTCTGTTCTGCTTAGGAATTTAGGTATACAAGACAAACAGAAATTCTCTGTTCAAATACAGCTTTTCAGTGGAGCAAATACGTTGGTAAACATCACAAGCTGTGCTCTAATTTTTTTTTTTATTCCACCAAATTTTTCTCAGTTTCTTTGGACATCTCTTATTATCTCCTTAGTGGACACTAGCTTACAATTTTCTATCTATGCTGTTTGTCTCACTAGTGTTTTAGAACAAAGTACAGCCATCCAAGATGTGTCTCCAGGGATAAGATGATTCAAAACTGTTCATATGACTTATGTGCTGCCTATCCCTACAGATATTTTATTTTGCTTCACAGCTGCCTTTCCAGAATTTATCTCGTTGCCACTTACCATAGTATTTGTTGTGTGGGTGTATTGCTAGTGAACACAGCCTAACTAGATTTACTTTAAAATGCTGTGAATTTAAACTGCAGTAAGTTATTATGCCTTATCAAAGTGCAAACACTATGTTCCTACCCACATGCCTCTTGTAGAGCTGCAGGTCTTTAGACTGGAGGCCATTCCTCCTGCCCAGTGAATATAAAAGCCTAGGCAGAGAATTAGGTATCTATTTATGTTTGGAAAGTTGAATCAATTAGTCCAAAATGAATTTAACCAATATTTTGAGGTTTTGTGCACATGTATAGCCATGGTGTATATCAATAAAAATTCTTTATCCAAAAAATTCCTTTTTTCCTATCCCTTCCTCACCTTCACTCACCACAGCTCCAGTGCACTCACCTATTAGAGGAGCTGGAAACAGGAATACAGTGTATCAAAGTCTACCTGTTTTGCTCTGGCAGAGCAACCCATGAGGAGACAGCAAAAGATGATGTCAGCCCCCAGGATGGTTCATGGCTGCCTTCCCATCAGCAGCCTCCCATCCTGTCCTTGCTTTTCTGGTCTGACAGTCAGTGCAGCTCAGAGCCTGGCTGTGCAGGTGACTTTTAACAAAGCCCTTTGAAAAGTAGTGTGGCCATTTCCATTCAGGAATCACATGAGCGTTACTCAGGACCTCCACTGAGGTACGAGTCCTAGATCTTGGAAATACAAAGCTGGAAATTTTCTTCAGCTGCTGGGGAATTTTGCCTTTTTTTTCTTCAGTTCCTATTGCAATTTTTGTCATCACCAAAGAGACCTTGAATTCTGGCAGATAGCATGGAGGAACTGGGAATCCCTGTTCCTCATTACAGTGTTAGACTGAGCTGTTCCCAAGGTGTTATGAAACACTGCAGTGGGGTCACAACAGGAAGCACAAACATCACCAGCAAGTAAAATACAGGCATTCCTTCCTATTCTAAGACTCCAGAACTTCCTTATCCTCCAGCTCAAAATCCTCTTACAGCTGTTGCATTTATTTAAAGCAATTTTTTTTTCTTATTGCTGCTTGGGACACATTAAGGGCTCAGCCCCTGCTCAGCCCTTATGCATGCAGAATTTGCATGAGAAACAGGCAGAAAGAAAAGAAAATATGCAGTTTAATCAATCCTTAGTGGAGACCTTGAAATCTCTGGTCAAGGGTCTGCAGAGTGCATTATGTACTCTTCTGGTTCCATCTGAGCTCCTGCCAGAGTTTTGCGTCGTGTTCCTCCAGCCTCATTTCTCTTTTTCTAATTACATGCCGTGTGCCATCAGGATGGAAGGTAATCTTACAGCCTATTTAATATGTACCTGTTGACTCCCACACAACAATTTAATCAGAATGTGATAAGGTTTGGAAGCAATCCATCTGCTCAGAGGCCAAAAAAGTACAAGCAGTTTGAGAAATTGCTCTCAAAAACCATAAAAGGGATTATTTCCAACTAAGTGCAATGCCTGGGTCAGATCCTATTCATTTTATTTATATGACCAGTCAAACCATGAATGGAGTGACATGACTGCACTAGGTAAGCAGGATCCAACCTATTATATTCAGCTCCCTCAACACGCCTGGTCCTCATTCATCAAGAGTTCCAAGGACCTTTTGACCACAGTCAGGCAGCACAAACAGCAAATTTAAGCACAGGATTATCTGAGCAGTTAAATTTAGGCACATGTTTAAGCATTTCCTGAGTTAAAATTCATAGCAGTTCTTGGGGTTTGGTCTTCCCTGCTCTCATTTGTGGACACAGAAGAAAGTATTTGTGAAGATGTGGCTGCTTTCAGCCTTCACACAGATTAACATGATTCAGTTCAACACCTTTTTTTGCCAGCTGGGGAGTTTACTGTGCGATAACTTCTCCAGCTGCACGAAGAGAATCAAAGCCAGCAACCCCCATGAGCTGGATTTCTTTTCTCTCCTTTAAGGCTGACTGTCTGCACAGGCAGAGATGTAAAAGGACTACTGTGTAAATCCAGGAGGATTGAATGAGAAAGCTGGTTCCCAGGTATATCACGGCCAAGTACCACTGCTGTTGGCCGCAAAAGGTATGGCTGCAGCTCCTGGCCAGGGCTGTGGGCAAGAAAAGGGAGTCCAGCAGTGCAGGCAGTGGTCACACATGGTGTCAGAGCAGCCATTCACCAGTGTGTTCATTCACCAATGTGTGTTCAGCACCTTCTTTTATGAGACAAGAACCACCCTGCTCCATCCTTAGGAGAAAAAAGTTGGGGAAAACATCAATCTGAACATTTTTACTTTATCCTTAGTGCTCTGATGTAATTAATACTTGAGCCTACCCACAGACTAGTGGCAGGTTGCAGACAAGTTCCCAGTGCCCATCCTGTATTTCCATAGTGCTCAGCTTTTTTTTCAGGGTCCTGCAGCTGCTCCAGCTGCACCAAACCTCAGGGCCTCCCACTGCAAAACAGCCTCTGCAGCTCTAGGATTATCTGGCTGTTAGAAGCAGGGGCTGTTGATTTTCAAGTTGCCTGGCTTCTCAGGCAGGATGCTCGGCACAGTGATACAGGGTAGGAGTATACCACAGCCTCTCAAGGTTAGTCAGCAGCTATTATTAGCCCTGGGGTGTTGATTCAGTGACCCTTTCTTTGCCTCTGTAGGTCAGGTAGAGGCTGCAGAAAAACTTGCAAATGAGTGAGTGGTGATGGAGAAACTTCAGAGGACAAAAACACTTTGACCCCGATGGGTCAGCCTCCCTCAGCTTTCCTGAGCCTCCATCCATCCCGGGTAAACAAGCACTGGTGCTGGGTTGCTATGAAATGGTCAGAAAAGGAAGGCAGCAATATAAATTGGAAATTGAGGCTTTCCTTCAACTCCTGGTATAAAAGTACCTACAGCCTGAGGATCTGATTGACAAAATCGAACCCATTGCATTGCATACCCCTTATGCCCGTTGCCTTGGATTTTGTAGCCTTTATGTTACATGTTGCAGAACACACACAAGTCTAAAAACTGATATTCATTTTGCAAACTAGTGTTCTGATTGAAAGTGGAACTGCCTTGACTTCCTGTCCCTGCTCCAAAATGAAGATCATTCTCTGAACTCCACACATACATAGAAACAGGGCTTGTGTGAGCTTCTCCTCAACCTCTTCAGAAAAAAAATGCACTGAGTTCTTCCACCTTGCCCAGAAACCTTGCTGATTTCCAGAACAGGTGATGCAGTAAATATTGGGCTATTTCAAAATGTTGCAAAACAGGCATTCAGTGTCTCCAGACACTGTTACAAAACTGAAACCTTGAAATTTATCAATCAAAAATTCTCCACATTAGCACTAAATAATTCAGAACATGTTGTTAAAATATTGCTGTGAAGTAAAATGGTGCTGTGCACAGAAACATATTTTTTTTCAAATGCACTCAGGCTTGACTCCAGTTTTGCAAATTATCATTGCTTGTGTCTAAATTTCTGAAAGATATCAAGACTTCTTTCTCCCAGGAAATACGAAGGAACAATACCTGAAATCACGAGCCCAGTGATTATATTTAAGCACAACAAAGGTCAAAAAGCATCAGGCCATTGAGATTCTTTCATCTTTCCTTGCAAATATGCTGCTTCTTTGAATGAGTGTTTAAAATAAAGTTAGCAAATTCACTAAAAATATTAACACTACAAAATGCAGCTGGATTGGATTAAAAAGCAATGGATATTTCCTGACTTAAGTGCTTGCCTGCAGAATTTCAATTCTACAGTAAGCTTTATGGATAATTATTTTTTTTTAGTAGATGTAAGCATCTGAAATAGGAAATTTAAAAAAATAACAGGTACAACAGGCACATCCAGAAGATGGATACACTTATTCACAGAAGTTCTGTTTCAGCAAGTCACTCCAAAAATACTATTACTTCCACATTTTTCTTTTTTTTTTCCCTCTTGGCAATTGTGATTTTTGTTTAATATTCTTACGAGTTCGTCTGCTTGTGATTCTGATAAAAATAATCTTTTCAATCTAAGCTGAAATAGAATGAATTAAACCCATTGATATTAGCATATAAATGATTCTTACCGAGCCAGTGTGATGTTTATTGTAAGTGGTTGTTGCAATACAGCATGATATTTTGCAGGTTCAAAGAAGACAAATTTTTTAGTGTAAAATACCATTTTAATTACATGGGTACGCATTACACTGTGGTACTGAGTACATTCATTTAAAAAAATCTATGAAGCATTATTTTTTTCCATATTTTTGCAGACATTTTTGCTTTCATACAAGGGTACATTTTAAAAGGCAGTCTGCAATTGCTCATCACCAGCAATTATTCTTAATAATACATTTCAGTCACCTAGCTATTCTGCTAGACTTATGTAAGGTAAGACACACCTCACCAAGGAATGGACTATGTTTTAAAGTCTTTTTCTTTTTCCTTATGAAATATCCTGCCTAAAGATACTCTGAACTGTTTTTGAATTCCTGAAAGAAGAGAGAGGTAGAGAAAGAGCAAGCAGCATGGTGAAGGAGCTGGTTAACAGGGTGATTCAGAGCACCAGCTCAGGTCTCAGCTCCTGAGGTACATTGGTTTGGTTTGCAGTTCAATTCTATAAACATTAGTTCTTCAAGCTGGAAATGGCTCTCATCATCCTTTTGTGTATATAGGAAAAAAAATCATCTGATTCTTTCCTAGGCTGTTAATATAATAAAATCTCTCTCTCCAATCCGTGTCTGAAGTGTAAATGCCCTGAAAAGGGCTGATGTCTTGAGTGCTTCTCCTACTATTGTGCTTCATTGTATGTGAGTTGGCAATTACCCTGTGTGAGCTCATCTTATAAACCATGCAGGATGGGGCCAGTTACATCTTTGAGAAAAACCCTGGAGCTCTAGAAAGTGTAAGTCATCGTTTGTCATGGGACTGGCCTCTGAATGCTTTAATTACTTATAGACCAGCAGGCAGGATGGATCACCAAGGCTGCACCAAGCCTAGCACACCTTCACCCAATTCTTCCTGAGCAACATGAGGGTCCCCAGCTGCTTCTTTCACAAAACCCAAGCACAAAGTGTCCCAACCATAGCAACATTTCCAGGGGACCAGGCACCCAGAGCTCAGTCTGTCTGAGGCTGACCAACACCCCACAGTCACAGGCAGTGGGCAGGGAAGGTATTATCCAACCTGATCATTGCCTTCTCCACAAGCCACAAAAGCCTATTCAGTATCCCCATTCAAACACAAGGGCAAATCCTACAGGATTACAGAGAAAATGAGAAATCAAACTCCAGTTTAACTGCTCTGGGTATTTTGTTTGTGAGTTTATAAAGTGCCAGTTGAGAATTCTCATCTCGATTTCTTCAAACTTTGCATTTTCCCTCTCCCAGAAGTCCCTCCTGAACTGATGGGTAAAATTGGTTTATGACCCCAGGCAATTAGTCTAACAGTGAGCAAATCAGCAAAGCATGCCAAAGTAGCTGCCAGCAGTGCTCACCCACCTTCTCATCCCTAACTGAGTCCAACCTCTCAGGCTAAAGACAAAGGTAGAAATCCCCTCATACATCTTCCCAAAACTAGCTGAAGTTTCCTTCCAAAAGAAGGAAATTGGCAAGTTATGTTTAACAAGTTTAGTTTCTAAATCCAGAACTGATTGTACCACTATTCTTATTCTCTACTTTCCCCTATTCTTCTTTCTCTTTAGTATACACTCTCTGAGTAATGTGAAAAGTAATCCTATTCTTTTATTTCTCTCTGCCTAGGTAAATAAGCCAAGATCCAATAATCTCTTCTCATTTGTTACTCTCAGTTTCCTCATCACCTTGGTAGAATTTCTCTGGTCCCATTTCAGTTTAAATTCCCTTTATTTTCAAATATAAAAAAAGACTCTGATATTCTCCAGGTATTGATACATATTCCTTCTGTAGTTGTACTAAAGCTTTCTTTTTTCTGCTGAACATGCTTGGATACATCATAGAAGTGGAGCAATATAAGACTGAAAACGGACTGCCTGGGACTACCCCAGACATTCAATCCTGCTCTTCAGAGTCCCTGAGATTGAATCCCAGCAGTGTCACACTGGTGGTTCACAGATCTTCAGCCACCATTCCACATTCCCCCTCTCTTCCCTGATGCCTCTGACTCAGGGACCCTGCTCATGAGTCTGTGCTCATGGCTTTGCACTTTCTGCTTCTGCAATTCACTGTTTCTGCTGCTCTGATGGGTCCTCTGGTCCTCTCTGATGAATGATGTTCCATCCTGTTCAGCATTAGTAATCCTGTGCCACTTCATATTGCTGACAAAAGTCTTAAACTTAGACCATGTTCTTGTACCCAGGTGAACAATGAAAGAATTGGATTGCCTGGGTTTCCAAATGCACTCCTGAAGAACATCGCTGATAACTTTGCTCATTTTGGCTCCCCATGACACGTTCACCTGCTCCCCACACTAATTCCTGTGTGAAAACCTCACCCCTCATTACAAAAATAGTTGCAATTACATTTCAGCAATGCTCAAGGCACATTAAGTTATTCACAGAACGCCTTGTAAACAAGCGTTCAGTAAAATATTCTTCTGGGTTTAAAAATGCAGGTTTTTTGCTTTTGACTGAAGTAACAATGAAGGCAAGACCTCTTCTATGGTGAGGCTCTTGGACAGTTTATTGTTTGAAATATTTTAAAATAAAATCAGAAGATGCAAACTTAGGATGTATAAATGCAATTTTTTTCTGGTGCACTCTAAAATGACTGATGCTGAGCTATCTCAACTCAATAGCATTTAGAATAATAGTAAGATTAATGCATTCTTAAATGTATAGTGGTAATAGTAAATAATATGTGAATGATAAAAACAAAAAAAAATAGACAGAAAATACTAAATGCAGTATATTTTTAAAAAATTTAACTTTGGCAAAAATATTGTTCTGTTATTGTGCAGCTACCAAGTGTGACTTGCAAGTTAAATAACACCTTGAAAATTCTATAGCAGGTATTTATTGCAACTTCTACCATCCTCTATTTCTCACTCTCTTTGTAAGGCCTGGAAATAAATTGTGTTAGTAAACTATGTAAGAATTTTGAAACAGCTAATCTTCACAGGATATTACAGTCATAAATTACCTTTAAAAGTATTGGAGCAGTGATCTGGTTTGCAATACATTATGCAGTTATCAGGAACTACCTCCAGAAGGTGTTATTAATGGGAGCAAAAAGCAGTAGTCAATGACTTTTTCTGATACAGCATTGTTAATACCAAACCACAAAATTTCTTCAATGAATTTGCAGGGGAAAAAAAAGTAGAATATCTGATTCCTGCCAGCCATGATATAAAAAGAAATTTATTTTGCATGCAGAACTATTCTATCTCTGAAAATTGCCACCAAATTGTCATTGGAAACATCAAATCATCTTTTTGTTCAGTTTTGTATTTATTTACCAAACCATTTATGGATGTCTACAATCAACAGCCTTTTCTTAAATCATCTGAAAATGCCATTCAGTGAAATTCTCAGATAATTTCCTATTAAAACACAAAAAGGCACTTTTATAGTTAGAAAGCAATAGATTTAT
This sequence comes from Chamaea fasciata, assembly GCF_029207755.1. NCBI lineage: Eukaryota > Metazoa > Chordata > Aves > Passeriformes > Sylviidae > Chamaea > Chamaea fasciata. Next base: position 97,774,027 of record NW_027094087.1, on the reverse strand, counting down.
AGATGAGTATGAAACTTGGCAGCTCTGAATATGAGATAGAAATAGGGACCTGACTTTTGTGGGTATTCCTTTCCTTGTGCCTAAAGACATCTCTCCCTATCTTTCAGAAACATTGCTCAAGGCTTTTCCCTGACAGACAGGGTGTCTCTGAGCAGAGCCCAGCTGAAAAACAGGGTCCAAATCAACAGATCCCAGCCTTCCTCTTGTCAAGTAGTCCACAGGTTTCCCTTGCCAGCCTTCTTCTCTTTCAGTTCTTTATTATTTTCACATTGTGCCACTTCAGACAGTGCTTTGTTAAGCAAAACAAAATCTACTGCTCCTGATATTTTTTATCCTCCCCTGCTTTTACAGATCTTTTCTGTGATTAGTAAAAGATGACACCTTTGGCAACTTGATGCAGAGAGGGCTTTAACTTAATATAGTCAAGGAAACCTGCTCAGTATTCAGAGACAGCTGGCCTTCATTCAAGCAAATTAAGACTTTAACATAGGTCACTCCATGCCTGCCTTTGCCAGCTCAGCATCACCTCACCAGGTCCCTGGATGTGCTCTCAGCCAGGAGCCAGAGCCAGAGCCAGACACATCCTCTCTGCGGTGCTTGGGATCTGCTGGGCTTCAAAGCTCTGCTCAGCACAGGTTTTACCAGAAATTGAGTGAATGTTGTGAAAATGGGTGAATGCAAGGCTTTTCACACCACGTAGTAAAATCACACACCATTCATTTATTAGACAAAAGGGAGAGGATCCAGCTCACAGATCAGCACAATTGAAGTTACCAATTCAGGTGGCCAAATTCAGAGGCATGAAGCTGAGCATTGGGAAGCTGGCCACAAGGACCAAAAGCCATAGAGAGAAGGGCAAAAGTCACAGCAATGAGCTACCTTCCTCCTCTGTACACCACCTCCCAGACCTTAGTGAGAAACACACCAGGGCATACTGCAGTGATAATGTACTCTAATGCAGTTCCCCTGGTGAAATTTTGGGTTTGGGTTGACAGTGTAGCCTCAGTGTAAAGGCTCAGCAGCTGCTGAGCCTCAAAAGAGAAATGGGAACGGATGTGGTTCTATGCAAGTTTGAGGTGCTGTTTTTGTGTGATCCAGAGTAGAAAGCAAGTCTAGAAGCCAGAAAGGGGTTGTCACCAGCCCCATGTGTTTGAATCCCTGCCTTGGATTAGGGTGGGCTGGTAAGACCCCTTTGCTTGCTCTGGGCTAATAGGATTTGTGTAAATCCTAACCTTGATGTTCTTTTTATTATCACAGTTGGGATAAACAAAGAACAATTCAGTGATCTGCAAGTATTTTTGAAATAAATCATTTTTGATCACTTCCTCCTTGATTTGATACAAAGACGGTGTCTCTGTGGACTGTTGGCTTTCTCTGAACTCAAGCTCACAGGAGCAGACACACGCAGCCTCCTCTCTTCCTCTGGCAGCTGAAAGGAGATATTTGCAAGAGTGTGCTGTGGGGAGCAGTCACTTCCTTACCATGTTTGGCCAGAGAAAGAGATTGCACCAAACACGGAAGCACTCATCATTGTGTAGTTCAGGAAAATATTTCAAGCATCTCTTTTGCCTTCCTGCCCTTTTTTTTTTTTCTTTTTGGTAAAGGAAGATGCATATGCTTCTGTGTTATATTGTTTGAAAACAAAAGGCTGAGCCGACTCAGACTTGTCTCAACAGTTTTATTTGACAAAGTAGGATTCTGCAATTGAACTGAGACTGGCTAAAAATGCAGTGCAAGGACCAAAGCACCTTGTATGTCCCTGCCTAAATGAAGTTGTACCACAATTGATAAAAAAAATCAGCTATAGTATGAAAGAGATTAACATAGAGCAGGGAAGCAAGTACCACTGAGCAAAGGAAGTGCTTTAAAAAGCTGTTGTTTCAGCACTCTACATGAAAATTAAATGAAAATGCAGTCATATTCAAGTAAGCTCTGCTGGGATGTGCGCTGCTAGCTGGGCATTCATTTTAAATGCTATCAAAGCTGTTACTTATGGCATTATTTTTTGTGTCTCATAAAAGATCAGTGTCTCAAAGAATTCCTATTAGACTCCCACCTTGGGGGCAGAGTGCAGACAAGTGTCTTTCTTGGTGTAGGTAGCACCCATGAATGTTTATGAGCACCCTGGGGCCCAAGTGCTGTCACTCACTGCTGAGGCACGGGAAGGTAGTACAAGTACCTCCACCACATCTGTCTTTGGGTTTTCTAGTGTGGAAGGGCTCAGTGAATGCACTCAAAGTTCAAAACTTGGTGCTCCAGGTTTGGCTGGCACCACTGAGCAAGTGGTGTGAGCCACAACAGGCCTCAGACTGAATTGTAGGGATCTAAGTAAGGCTGAAAGGGTGCCAAAGGGGCTACTAGGTAATGTCTCACAAGCTGCTCAGGAGGGGATGTCTCACTTATCCTGGAGGGGTGCCATACACCTCCTGTCCCCCATGAATGCCTCCTCCCCCACAAGCAATTCCTTCAGCAAAACACAGTGCCAGCATGACTGATTTGCAGGAAATGGGTGGGTTTGCTTTCAACACACCTCATCCTAGCAGAAGGACAAGCAAGCAGTGAGAATGATCTGACAGCAATGTGCCCAAGGCAAATGGCCTTTTTGCTCAGCTGCCTTGTGCTGGGCTGTGTAGTGCCTCCCTTTGCACAGCCCTACAACTGCAGCAGGAAGTCTGCAGCAGGAGGAAATCCATTGCTTTCCCTAGGACAGTGCCCCACACATGTCGTGGCACTTGGGTTTTCTTCCTCTCACAAAATGGAGGCTTTGAAGGGTGTGCATGCTGCATTTCTCATTTCAAAATTCTGAAGGAATTCTCTTCTATAGGAGTGGTTATGCCCTTGTCACAGGCTTGGGGTGCTCTCTCCCGGGCACATAAGCAGTGCTGATGAGAGCAACCATGGGAGCAGAATTCCCAGAGGAACATTCTCCCTTGATTACTGTTCAGCAGGGCAGGGGCTCCATGCCTTACATTGCACTGACACACCACAGCCCAGGGAATCAGAAAAATCCCTCTATCTGGGAAAGCAGTTAATCCAGCTTCTACCAGGGAAACCTTTCAAAGGCAATTGAAATGAAAAAAGAACCATTCTTCATTATTAGTAATAATAGCAACAGCAGCAGCAGCAACAGCGGATTGCATTCATCATTCTCTGCACTGAAAAGCTTTTAGCCTCATCTGCCTTAGTTTTTAAATTAACAGCATCTGGGAAATTTGACCTTATTGATTTCCCTGGGTTTCATCCAATTCCTTGAGATTCAACAAGGGTATACCATCACTCTGTGCCTGCAGCTGATTTGTAGAGCAAGGTTGGTGGTTCCCCACCTCTGCAGATGCTCATGGGCTTCCTCAGAGGCCACGTGGAGAGCTCCAGAGCCCTGCCCAAGCTGTTGCTAGAGACCAAAGATGTGCCTCCAGAAAGAAGGTGTAAGGATTGTGCTCTCCAAGTCCATGGAATGAGAAGGATCAGAGGAAAGATCTTTCTCTAGTTACTGCTGATCTTAAATAATGACAATATTTTCTGGCAAAGTCTTTATCCTGAGAAGATATTGAATTCTTCATTTTTCCTAGCAGCAGTCTACAGAGAAAGGTTACTCCTGTACCAAATCTAGGAGTTTCCAGCCACTTTGGAGCTGGCTCTTTCCTCTATTCCAATCATGCTGCTATCCTGCTTTGAAATCCCAAATATTTTCATGGGATGAAAATAAAGATTCCCAGAAAATAAAGATCTCTTCACAAACCTCTGTGGCACCTCATGGCAGGGAGAAGTGCACTGCTGATGGAAGGAACAGGACACCCTGAGTGCTGCCTGTAGTTACTACATTAGTTAATACTCCTAGAAGTCAATAGTACTGCTGCCTGTAGTTTTAGCCCCTGCATCTAAGATCAAATGCCACCTCACCTTTGCCACTCTGAGGCTCAGCCTAGCCTTCTGCCTCATCCAGTGTAACCCCAGCCTCTTAAATTCATGCCAAGTTTCTCCTCCTTTTCCTGTTTTTGCGCACATGTTCTCCTTGTTTCCTGTCGCACTTCAATACCCCTATGCTTGAGAAAAAAACCCTTGACAAATGTTACTGGCAGTTACTACTATGAGCAGTTACTACTATGACAGCTGAGGTTAACCACCAACCTTTTTTTGCATGCCATAAGCACCTCAAAGATGAGCAGCAGCATTTTCAGGGACAAAATGTTAAAAGCAAAGACTTTTCAGTGTCAGTGGCACCTCCCAGTCCTGTGATCACCTAAGGGGTGGCTCAAAGCCTGGCCCTGACCACAGCACCCATGCAGGTTTTCCAGTGGAGTTAAAGAGTAAGGAGATCCGGGAGCACCAGGTACAGACGTGTGTTATTTGTGTTGTCTTTTGCTTTCACTTTATGATATCAAATATTACTCAGTTTATTGCTTGGTGGACTGATGGTCACTCCGTGTGGCAGCTGGTGACTCAGTGGCAGCACCCTGTCTGTGACAGTGCCATGGTGATCCGAGCCTACACCCACGGGCTCAGGGATCAAGCTGACATGGGGGGATGGTGAGAGGGAAAACCTTGCTGGGTAGAAGCTAAGACATTCACTGAGCACCTACTTCTTAGCCACTGATTCATCTTGAAAGCAGTGCTGGTGGAGCCCACAATGCTCGCACAGCCGCTTGCCCAGCCAGATGTCACCCCCTCACCCTCACCCTTGCAACAAATGGAGTAAAGTTGAAGTTCTTCCAGAGGAGAAAAGCCTGACGATTCATGTCACTAAATACAGACAACGAGACAAGTTTCTTCCCTGTCTGCTTGACTCCCATCCAGCAGAAGAGCTCTTGAACCAGGTGGCCAGAAGCAGTGGCTGGGTTTAAGGTGTTGCTGAACGATGTGCCTGATGAAACTGGCAGAAACTACTCCGGGGTCCCTTAAATTCCTCATGACTCATGCATCTATGAAGTCATGCCCCTTTCCTGTTTATTTTTTTTATCATTTTTTATATATTGTCTGATACTGTGTCAGCTCTAGTGTTTTATTAGACTTCCAGGTCAAGGGTTGTGAACTTATTTGTCATTTTCTTGTGCAATAAAATAACATCTGCCAGCTTGACAGCAAAAAATTTTGGTTTTCAGTGAGGATTTCAATATTCTTTGCAACATACGTAGCTCTCCAGATGTCTGAATGCTTATGGAGTCAATACTGGCTTCCAGCATTTATAATGAACAAATTATATGTGTTTTTCTCCCAGCATGTCCAAGGTTCCCTTTTCATATCCTCTGACTCCATTATTTCATGTCCTTCTCATATGTGAACTCTTAAACCTAATACTTAAACATTAGCCTGGCTGACATAATATTTTTGGTTTATGTTTTATTCTGCATAGCTCTGGAAAACAGGGCTGGAGAGAGTTTTGAGAGGTCATGAGAGCAGGAGAGAGAGAGAGAGAGCAAGAGAGAGTAAATTCCAGCCAAATGTCTCTTAAATTTCGATCAAATGGTAAGTGACTCTGCAAGGTCACAGCATTCTGGGTTCTGGGACAAGGATATCTGCAGAAGCAAATAGGTCAAAGATAGTGTCTGATATGTGTACAGGCTTGGGTTTGTAGCCTCAATCAGGAAAGGGTGTATTTAGCTTTATGGGTATGTGAGGCCTTTGGTGGATCTTCCCTGTTTCAGACAGAGTCTGAAGGAAGTCCCTGCCACTGGCAGTGAATTGATGGTCATCATGGGACTGCACAGGGGGAAAATTATGCTAATGCATTGGGTAAGAAGGTTGAAATGCAAGTAATACGTGTGTTTACCTTAATATTTTCAAAAGCTTTTAAATGCTGAAAGTTGAAGAAATGCTCAGTTGTACCCATAGTCACTGCAGGAGGATACAGTTACACATGACAAGATACGGACACAGCTGCATTGGTTATGTGACCAAGTATTGCCTGCCTGATGCAAATACTGCCAAAATAGTCTCCACGTTACCAATATTCATATCACTGCTTGGAGAAAAGGAATGACTGGCAAACCACAACCAAGTAACGCATTACAAGAACCACTGCAGCACTGATCTGATCAGATACTGCTAGTCTAGTAACACACCTGGTTAAAGAGCAGGGAAATAGTTCATGCCATGATAATCCTATGATATAAATTATGTATGGCTTCAGCTGCCCAGGAGCTGTGCTCATGTTCTCCCCTAGCATACAGCTGCTAGTTTCTTGCCTTCATGCCATGTGCTAAATTACTATCAAATAATTTAGTTTGCAAAGGAGGTCTGTAGGTCATCTGCTCCTACACTTCACCCAAAGCAGGGCCAAGCTTGCATTTGGATGCTCAGAGCCCTTGGAACTTGGAGGATCTTCAGTGATGGAGGTCCCCTCTGCTTTCAATGTTGACAATCCTGATTATCATAAGCTTTTTTCTAATACACACCAGTTGTAACTTGTAGGTGGAAAGCCTGGTTGTATCTTCTCTAATGTCCCATTAAGTCTGGGTTTGCTCCAAGCTGCACAAACCCAGATGCTCTTGCAGTCTTTCCTCCTGTATGATATATGCTCCAGTCCCTAGTTGCTCTCCACTGGACTTGCTCCCATATGTCAATGTACTTAGGAGCCCCCCAAGACATTTTCCCAGATGTAGTTTCTAACCCCCCATTGTTTTCAAACTTGTAAGATCAAGAATGATTAATCTATTTATTTAAAGGAAATAAAATAAAAAGTCATATAAGGGCACATTCCCTGGGCTGTCTCTGCATTTAGCATTAGACAGATGGCTCACATTCCACCTGAGTCTCTGGAGGCAGATGCAGCCCAGATCTAAATGGGGAGCTGCTCAGCTGCGGCCATGTCAAATGCTGACCATATGTCACAATGGAGAGTGTCAAGGAGATGAGGAGAAAATACAGCTTTACAATCCTGTTCAAGTACCCCGAAAATCAGCACCAGAGTCTCTTGTACTGTCTCCTGTTTGCTGTAGATCTTAGAAAGACCAGTAAATTTTCTGTCATCACCTGTCAGGCAAATAAGTTCCCTCAAAGGATGAAAGTCACAATACATAACATCTCCTAATGGGTTGTTCTGGAGTAAAATCACCTTCACATGGGACCACAGAAGCAGAGAAGTGTCACTGGCTTCTTATAAAGCAGTAAACTTCATTTGGAGGTAAGGATGCAAGCAGTAGCCCATATAGAAGTGAGTACAGGAGGATGGGGGAGATGGCAGCAGCTATGTACAGCCTAGAGTAATGGAAAATCTTAGACCGGTGTCTGCCTTTTAAAAGAAAATGTTTCTCACTGTTAACAGTATGGAGAGCCTCAGATACGTACTCATTGCTTTGCCTAAGAATTAGTCCCTTGACCTCAGCGAAATTAAACACTGGAACCTCACCCAGCCATTCCAACAGTGTCACTCAAGATGCATCCTAGGGTCCCATTTCTAAAAATGCTACACAGCAAACACATAATAATACAATCAGTACATAAAATAATGCAAAAATCAACATCCCATCAATATTGATGAGCTCCATATCAGTTTACTACTTGAGTAATACACTAAAAAAGGTAATAGTTTTCAAAGTACAAAACTATAGGCAGCAGTGTCTATGAAATATACCCAGATGTCTGGACAAAAGTATTGGAAAAAAGTACATTTGGAATGCCCCACAGACTTACATGATTATCTTTGACAGACAATCTTTGTGGCGCTTATCAAGATTCAGAGTCCATTAATGTGTTTCAGTTTGGGCACTCAGATTCATGCAGTCTTACTAGGCAATAAGAAAATTTTAAACGAAGCTGGACAAACATCTAAAAATAAAAAGCAATGGGTCTAAACACACTGTTTTATATTTCTGCCACAAGTAATGGCCAGCAGTTGTACCACAGAAACGACCATCATATCAGTGCTGCCCTGGTGGTGGTCCAAAAATAATTGTACCATTGCTAGGCGTGACTCAAGAGAAAAAAAATTCCTTTTGTAGCTGAAAGGAACCAAAGGGCACCACATCCATCTGCTTGCCTTATGGCAGGCTCAGTTTGCTGTTTATCGTGAGTGGCGCAGTTTGGAATTCCAGCTCCTGCAGCTCGCACCTCCCGCCTTGCCCCCGGCAGGGAACTGAGTACTCCGAGTCCTGCCCAGGCGGTCACCGCGTGTCACCGAGTCTCGGTGGCTGCGTGGGAGGGGGACCCGAGGAGAGCTTCTCACAGGGGATAAATGACATGCTTAGCAGCCCAGAGAAGGTGCAAAGCACACCCAACCGCGCTGTTCTGGAGTAAGAACGCTCCTTCCAAAAGCTGCCCCCTCTCCCTTCCTGTGGAGTCCCTGTTCCCCTCTGCTTTCCTGCATCGCGGGAAGGGTAGGGCATGGCAAACCTAGGAAGGAACAGTCTAAAGGCAAGGGAACAAATAGCTGCTGAAACTGGAATTAGTGTCTTAGTGGGAGGTTGAGAATAAATCTGTCATACTTAGCCTCTCTTTCAGCTGTTGCAGAGCAGGACATTACATCTAACAATGAACCCAGCAGGTAACATACAGGAACAATATGGGCTGAGGGAGCAGCCGCTCTCCCCTCTCTGTTGCTTCCTATGAGTATCCTTATGTAAGTACACTCATTATTTATGCAAGACTAGAATCCCAGATTCTTCATCTTAACAGTAGCCAAAAGAACAAAATTCTTGCTGACTGTTTAGCACCTTCAGAGAACAAAGTGAGGAGGAGAGAGGAAACCCCGGTTCAGCAGACGTGGAAAGATGCAGTAACACTGCAGGCACATTGGCTTCACAGGGTGTCCAGCTTCTGTTACTGCTGGAGGGCCCCAGTCCCTCTCACCCTGCTTCCCTCCCACACCTGACAGAATCAGTTCCTAGCCATCATGGAGATACCTGTCTGTTGCTTCAGCTAATGAGAACAAAAATGATCGGAAAGCTTCAGGTAAAAACTCACCAAAAATGGGAATACATGGGCTAGTTTTTGTCAGAAGTAACATGATGTCATAAATTAACTGGGAGTTTTGCTAACTGTGAACAAAGGGGGAAAGTAGAGGGATCTGAGAATGCCCTATATTAAAAAAAAAACAAAAAACAACAAGCTGAGCATCTCATGAATAGACAAAAATTAACCTAGCTACACACTGAAAAAAAGTCTATATTGAATTACCTATTGAAAGAGGTGAGGTGATGTTTATTTCCCAAGCCACCATATTACCTAAAGATCACACTGCCTGAAAGAGTGTGGTAGACTCCATAGGATCTGCTATTTCAAATTTGCCCTGAGCCCCATTTTTAAGGGTCCAGTCCTTTAAGAATGACTGTACAGAACAACTGGAGCTACTACTAAAAGAGAGGGTTTGAGTGCATACATGTCCAAATGAAGTGGATGCTTTTGCAGATCTGTCCCCACCTGTGCATACTAATTGATTTCCAAAAGCTGACATAAATGTACTGTAGGAGATAGTCCAGGTACTCAGGCCAGTTTGCTCTCTAAACAAGAGAAGTGGCAGCATAATTAAGATTTTTTTTTAAAGAAACATCAGTTGTTGATGCTGTTAACACTCTGAGCACATTTCTTAATTACAAGATGTGCACGACAGTCCCTTCCCTCAAGTCTGTTTGCGTGGGTGCTCTGGGATCCTTCACTTTCAGCACTGGAGTCTGTCCTTACAGATTAACACAAAGAAGCAGAGTGTGAAACACTGTAAATCAGGAAGCATATGGGAATAAACTCAAACAGTGAAAGACAAAGTAGGAAGAAAACTATATTCATAAAGGCAGTAGGGCTAGGCAAATGTTACACTGGGTATATAAGGTTATGTATTACCCTATAAATGCTTCATATAACTATGTATTCCATACTCAGAACTTTTAATTCTCTGTGGAGATTACATACATATGGTCCTAAATACAGAACTCATTCAACATATGAAACATCCCTGCTAAAACAATTGCACAGAATCTAGGGGGAAAAGCCAAATAAAACTATCAGTTAGATCCTTTTGTACAGGAGATCAGCCGTTCTCACGTTTTAGTGTTCTTTTAAGTTACTGGAAGAAAATCAAGACAACAAGAAGTTAATGACAGCAACAGACCTTGATATTTGGTTCATTTCATGGGGGATTTATGAGAGACATATTTTAAAATGTGTTTACTAAGATTGCTTTCCCTAAAGTGGACCAAGCTTCTAAACTCTAAAGTCATAATCAACCAATAATGTCCACAAATTGCACTTTTCTTAAGAGGAAACAAGGCACTGCCCTGTCCCAAACTTTATCTTCGAAATTGTGGAAATTCCAGCTAATGTTTTCACCAGTTGAAATTATACCAAGAAAATATTTCAGAGAATACTGCATAAGAAAGGTGTACATTTGTATGGTACAAGCTGCACTATTGCTCCAAAATGACTGAATGTTTACCATTAAGATAAACTAACCAAAACACCCACAAGAGGATAAGTGAGAAAATAGAGGTGAAATTAGAGGCTTGTAAAATAGCACTGAAAAAGGGCAGTAATTCATTTCCAGCCCTATAAATTTGTTGCTGAAATATGACTTCCTACTGTGAAGCAGAATCACTGGTCACAACTGAGAAATTAATTAAAAAAGTCATAATAATAAAACCATTTCATTTAATTTTCATTTAATCCTCATATATTCATACCTGCTTTCTGAAGGTGGTAAAGCATGCATATTCTTGTCAATTTAGCTACTGACTGAGTTAAAAGTGTGGGGTTTTAAAAAAAAATTTCATTGTCTTAAGGGATAATGCACATATGATGGAATTGTGTAAAAAGCAAAGAAGGATCATAGTAGGACCTGGAGGAAATAGAAGGTGGCATCTTATGTGTCTGTTGAGTTCCTAACTTTTATCTAGCCCCAGACAAACCTTAAACTATCAATTAAATACTTCTCTAAGCAATGACAGTGCAGCCTCAGGCTGCCTCCTTATTTTAGTGAGTGTGTTGTGGGTTGCTGAGGGATGAGGAAGAAAAAAGGGCTGCTCTTGAACAAGGACCAGCTTCCTCAATCTTGAGAGACAGGGATGCTGATGAGGAGTGTGGATGGTGGTTATTCCCACCAAAGGAACATTCTTTTGCTTCTGCTTGTAGAAAAGTCTGTCTGTGTAGGCACCTTTCTTTCCCTAACCAAATCTAGTAATATCAGGCAGTAAATGATGTGTCAAGACTAGGTGTGGATATAAATTTACAGTTCCTCCAAGCTCAATTTGCAGAGCCATCCATGCTGTCAGTCCAGCTGAGTATTTGAAATGGAACCTGCAAAAAAAAGAGTGCAGTAAAAGCTTCTAATAAGGGAATCCACATCTTCTCCATTAAGCTGGTTTGGTGATCTAACTTTTGTACAATTTTAAAGACCAAAACTAGCAGACAAGTTCCCTTTTAATGCCAACAGAGATGTCTGCAGTAGCTAGCTGCGTATCTTCTTGTTTGTTGAGATAAAACTGTAGCATATTTTAACATAAAAAATATTTGTGAGCTGGGTCAAATACATAGTAACTCTTAAAATACTACCAAGAATGGTATATGCAAATTAAGAGACAATTTTTGTCTAAATATATAATTTGTCCTAAGTGTACAGTGTACACTAATAAATGGGATCCTGAAAGCTTACACTGGAGATATTGAGTGCACTATTGAGTGCTGTAATGTTTGAATGTTCTGAACGGCAAAAGTATATTTGACTACCTCACTGGAAATACTGGTATTCATATTAAGAAGGAAAGTCTGCATGTGATATGGCCCTTTTAGGCAAGAAATATACTGTGGATAAATTGTACTAGATTTCTAAAAATGGCCTCACTACTGTCAAATGCAAGAATAATGGCTGAAGGCAGCAGACAGTCCATCACCAGATTAAAAATCTGTACTCTGCATCTATGGAAGAAGCAATCTATAAGGGCCCACTAACATACATTCATATCACAAAGAATAATTTCTCAGACTTCATTACATCTGTTGAACGAATTAAGTGTATATGGCTGAAATTCAGCATGGCATTATAAATAATTCACATAGGCAAAGACCAAAGTGCAGGCCTTGATCACATAATTAATTGATTTATCTGCACAGAGAACAACTGCTGGATCTTTGTTCATTGTTGTGGTGTTTACTCCTGTGATTAGTTCCACTGGTTACTGCCACCTTTTCTCAGCCTGGAGCATGCCCACCCCATAAAAAGTCTTCCACACAGGAGTGGAAAAGGGTATAAACTGCTAGTGATTGCTTCTTAATCATAAGCTTGTATTACTTTGTTCTCTCTGGTGGCCCATTTTCTTTTAAGAACAATAGCATTTTAGAAGGATACCATGCTTGAAGACACATGTGATTAAGATGCCCATAATACAGCACTGATCTAAGCTATATTACTTCTGTAAAAATATAGTAAAAAGAAATTTTAAAACATGTTAACTACTGCATGGTACTCCAGCTTCCTATCTGCCTTTAATTCCACGTGCATATTTGGATACTGTTCTCTGTGAAGGATGATGAGTGAGATGTTCTCTTCTTCCAGGAGAATCAGTGCTCTTGGGTAGCCCCATCCTTGCTGTCTCTGGGCCAGCAGGAAGTGATAAAAATAACAAACTGTTCAAGATCACTTACCAGAGCTGGGCATGAAGGGATGACCCTCTCTCCCTGCCCTCTTCTAAAGCTCTGTGCAGAAGAAAGTTGCCAAGGACCATGCTCCAGCTGAGACTTGCTGCTTCCCTGGACACATCCAACTGAAGGGGGTGCCCTTCCCATCACCTGTGGCTCCATTTTGTCACCTGTACTGGGCTGGACTCTCACAAAGTCCTGCAGAAAACAGCAGTGGTCTTGGCTACTGAGCAAGGCAGTGATCAGGGCAGAAAGGCCTTGACCAAACAGTAAAGCCTTTTTCTCTCGGCATTTGGAAACACACTCCATTTGGAAATTTCATTTGCTTGTGTGTGTGTGTGCACTATAAACAAAAAGGTTCTCATGTTCGTTCGGGCCAGTTTTGCATTGAGCTGAATCCTGACCAACAGCAAAGCTCTCTCCTCTCCCTGCTGACTCTAAAGAGAAGCAGAGAGAAGCAGCAATGACTCACTGGTCTTCACATGGAGATTTCACACGTTTTCCTTAGCATATATGCCAGTTCCACTACATCCAGCCTGTTTAGCTTACAGCACTGCTGACTAGAGGGACGTACAGCACCTCCACCTCCCTGCTGTGCAAGATAAGCATACAGTACTGATATGAAATGTAATTGATTTCACTGGCACAGCCTGTCCTGCAGCTCACAGGCAACAATCTCAAATAATTTCAAGGGATCAGTAATCTGCTATTAAATTGCAACTATTAATATGTCATATTGCTTTTTCAAACACCCCAGTGAAGTATTTGCAATGGCTTCCTTTCTTTCTTTGTAACTTCAGCCTCCTTCTTTCTTTCTTTCTCCTTCTATTTATATCCTTCAAATATACTTATCTGAGCACTCCTGAAAGATGACATGTAGGAAAAAAAGCTATACCAAGACATAATTACACTGGCATAGCTAACAGAAAAGACCTAGATGTTTCAAATGTCAGTAGATCTGAAGATGTGTGGGCAGGATTTACAACACTGGTATGTTGCCACTGGTAACTGACTGCATTTTTAACCTTCCCACTGCTGGCTAGCAGTGTGAAAAAGGATAAGTCTAGGAATTTAGCACTAGAAATAAACAAGCTCGTTGCCACCATCTAAAATTTATTGTTTTGAAGCCAAGACAAACAAGAGGAAGGACTGTATAAAGGTTAGGGACGAGCTCTTTCTTCCTGGTAGGCAGCCTACACAGCACCTAACCCTTCCCGTTTGCTGGCATGCAGCTCTTTCCTCTGCTGGATCAGCCCTGAGGAGCAGTTTTGGTCACTCCATATAGAAGGAAAAGGAAAGAGCGAAGCTTTTGCTGGCAGTAGTTTAAAGGCACAGCCTTCTCAGGCAAAAAGTACTTCACAGAGTTCCACTGTCAAAAAGTTGGCAGAAGTCTCCTGCTGGGAGTGAGCAATTTGAAGATTCCCAGCAATCTGACAGACTATTAGACCATATAGTGGAGTCAGACATATGATCTGAAGCAGGGAGTAGTTGCTGACAGGGGTCACAGCTTGGGTTTGATGAATGAGGACCAAGGAGAAAACCAAACTTCTTAGGCATATAAGGGTGGCATTACTAGGGTGCTTATCTAGGTGGCGGAGAACAAATTTAGGGCAGGATTCCATGAAAAATTAGAATATGTGAAAGGAAACAGTGAGAAGAGAAAGCCTTGAGATATGTGATTTCATTTCATATGTTGTGCAAAGAGGGGGGATACTCCCATTCCTTCTGAGAAGTGTTCATTGCAACAGAGGGGAGGGCTGGGAGGCCCCATACAAGCTAATATCATAAACTGAGGAGAGTTGCATGGGACTAAAACTATGTTATTACCCTTAATTAGACACTCAAATGAAAAATAGCCTCATATCTAGAAAACTCAACGAAATTAAGGCAACCACACCTGCTCAGCACCTTGGCATTTCAAAGGGACTTTGCTTCAGCAAGGAGGGAAATTTCACTGGAAGGTGTGAGCATTCAACTGCTCCACTACTGTTTGCCCTAAATGTGCATTTAGAAGTTTTCTAGGCAACCAAATTAAAAACTGTGTGAAACAATTCCTGGTCTCAAAACACTATTTATTAGTTGTTTGGTTGGGGGTTTTTTTTGTTTTGTTTGTTTTTGTTTTGTTTGTTTTTGGGTTTGTTTGGTTTTTTTTAATCTTGGAGAGAGCGAACTGTAGATGCCACAGCATTGCCTTTGCTGAAAAGAAACTCTGTGCCTATCAGCTCAAAAATTCCAGCTGAGAATGATATAGAAGAGACAGTGCTCTACTCGTGCTGCAGTGCATGTGATTAAACAGCTCTTCCATTTAAAGACCTTTAGGAGAATGCCAGTCTGTTTCTAGTTTTAACCTTTAAAATGCAGCAAGGACTTCAAGAGCAACTTTGGCATTTCTCAGTGTAACCCACACCTCCCACACGCAGCAGGGATGACTTTACAAGCAAAGCACCAAGGAAGCAGACATGTATGAATATGTACAGACTATGGACCACTGTAAAAGGATGCATGTCTCCCAGAATTTCACCTGTATTCCTCTTGGCATCATTCTAACTCCTCATGCTGAGAAGTGGTGTCATTTTTAGCCTCATTAATTTTCAGGGCTTCCCCTTCCCCCCTCCACTAAATGCTGGCAAGTCAGCTACCACGAGTAAAGCAGGCAGCAGTTTTTTGTGTGTATCTCAGAGTGGTAATTAAAATTGCTAAAAAATAATGAAAAAATTAAAGAAACGTGAAGTTCTTCCCAGGAGCAATGTTCTCTGCATGATCCAAGCATCAGCTGCTTTTGTAGTTGCAAGCTATGGAGATGAGATTGTCTGGGATCCATCTGTTCTGCCCCAACATGTCAGAGTCGTGGGGTATAGCTCAGCTACTAGGAGATTTCTTATTCTTAATTCATTCTGAAACAAAATAGTGGCAGCAAAATCATTGATGTTTTCACCAACTCAATTCCTTGTTTTTCTTGCTCCTGCTAGGGAATAGGACTTTTTGTATGAAGCTCATCTTTTACTGCTTTCTCATGAAAGTCATTTTGTTATGCCCTCTATGATAGCTTTTTGTGGGACCTTCTAGCCTTTGGCTTAGCATAAGGACAAGATTTTTTGAAGAGGTAGGCATCAGGCTCCCCATCAGCAAAAGCCTTCATACAGGTTGTAGTATCCTTAATCTAGTCATTAATTTCTTTAAGTAATGGATTTACATATGAGTTGTTTGCCCTGTTCTTTGGATGTAAAGCCATCACTGGGCTGGGACCGTAAGGTTATGGCTGGTCTGCATTCCAGCCTAGTTCTAGTAAGGCTCAAGCATTTTGTGTTACTACTCTGTATGGTTGAAACTTTGTGACTGAAGTGATGGGAAAGATGAATTGAAATGTGAAAATACAAAAGTCCCTGCTGTCCTGGGGCTGCCCTGGGGCTGCCTCTGGGGGCCATCCTGTGATACTGCCAGCAATGCACACCACAGGATGACACTGTGGGTGACCTGCCACCAGGTCCCCCTTCACAAGAACCTAAAAAGGTGTGAGTAAACCTGCTGTGAGCCTGGTGGGTGCTCAGCATGCTGAAGATAGTTTCCACTTTGGCAATGTGGATGCTTGGGGTCATGTCCACTTTTTGGTCTGTGGATGTCACTCTGCAATGGCCTCTTTTTCCCCACTACTGGTTCTCACATTAAACATCAAGAAAAATGTGCAGCGCAAAGAATGGACTTTTTTATTCACACTGCACGGGGGGTCAGTGGCGTTTGTTAGAGGCAGTGTCCAGTTTAGGTGGAAAGATGAAGAATATCTTTCTGTTGGCTCAATTTTCTTGTACAGGCCACATGATACAAAGAAGGTGAGGTGAACTAAGATGAATGAAAAACTAATCCAAAAAATTATTTTTCTGATTATTATGCAGCTCCACAATTCTCTGCATTATCTTACATCAAAATCTAGCTGAGCAGAAGGCTTTAAAGATAAATTCCAAAACTTCAAGTGATGGTTGAAGAAGTATATATCCATTTCAAAACATTTAAAAATGAATAATAACTTGAATAATATAAACCATAACATATATAGTTATATGTCAGATGGAAAGGAAGCACCATTATGAAAAATAAAACATAAAGTAATATCTATGGAAACTTGCAAAATACATTAGGTAAGATTTGAACCATCTGAGAGTCTGAATTTCATACTTTTAGTTATAGAGTAGATTTCAGCAAGTTCATTTGACTTCCTTAGAGACCTGAATGTTACTGTAGTAGTTTTACACCACTAGAAGATACTAGGAATAACTAAATTGTTCATGGCAGATATTACAAAACACACAAATGCATTCCTCTTCTTGGTTTGGTATTTACTGGGGGGAGTTGTTTTGATTTGGGGGGATTTTCTTTCCATTTTCAAACCTATCTCTAAGTGTGGTAAGTGTAGTCAATATTTGACCATAACATGCAAGCAAAGAGCACTTCAAATTCATGGAATCTGCAATGTCTAAAAATCACATGAGATTTTTTTTCCTGGCCCAAATTTCAAGCCCATGACCACATGCCAAAGATAAAATGATGAGAATTACAATAGTGGGGAAAATTTTCTTCATCACTGAGAAGAGCTTGGTCAATGTAGTGATGACTTTTTTTTCACAACAATGTATTGATGGGACATGTGGTGAATATTTGAGGACTATTCAAATGCTGGAAATGTTTTTAAGCTGGAGTAAATCCACTCAATCAGTTCCAAAATACTGCTGAAAGGAAAATCTATGTTAGGCAAAAATAAATCTAGAGCTATCAGAAAACCTGAGGTAACAGGAATAGTAAATTTAAAAAAAAAAACAAACATATTTACTCATCTCACTGTGCCAGTCTTTGCATATTATGGCCTTAAACTAAGGCTATAGGTCTGTATTTGATTCTGCTTAGCCATCAGCATCCACTTACTGTGAGGGAGCAGTGGTTGCAGAACCTCCCAGTTGCCAATTCCCATAACGTTGCCTGAATCTTGTTGTGCCTGACAGTTTTCATAAAGCCCAAGCTCCATGAGACCAAAAAATCTCCCGAGAACTCCAGTTTTTGATTACAAGGAGAAAAACCAATGTTGTAATTGTCATGATTGTAGAAACAGGAGAAAAAATTATCTTTGCTCTGCTCCCAATATGCTAAGAGCTCATTAACCCAGAGGCAAATTAAGCATCTCTGAGAACACACTATGGTGTTTTTTGGTTTGTTGTTGGTTTTTTTTTTTTTTTCTTTCTAAGCAGGAAGAAGAGGAAGTCAGAGAGGGTTCTGACATTTTTTTAAAAGCCAGTGAAAGCAATAATGGAATTCAGGTCATTAACTTCAGCTTAAAACAGAGAGAAAAATAGACTCCTGTCATTAAGGCACAGAATTTCGAAACAGGTGTGTATGGTAAAGCACAGTGTGCTGGGTTTTTTTAAATCACCATATCACAGGGACACTAGCAAATGAAACTGCCAGACAGCATAAAAATAATGAATAAATGCTGTCTGCAATTCTTTTTCTCTGAATTAACAAAGTAGCCCTTTCTTTTAGAATTTGATTGCCTTGCCTGTTCTAATTGAAAATGCACAAAGGTGGCACATCAGAGGATCTCAAAGAGAGGCCAAGCTTGACAAAGGTTGCTTTGCATTGTTGTCCTACTGTATATCAACAAATAAGCAAGAGCTGCATTTTTTATTTCTTCACACCCATTTTATATCAGCCCAGTGGAACTATTGCACTGAACACTGTATCATGTGCTCATTGTGTTTTATATGATGCTTGGAGCAGTGCAGGGTTCTTTATTAATAAAATTCTGCTGTGCAGCAGATGTATGTGGCAGCCATATATGATCACAATACACAGTAGGAACTGCTCATTTCTACACTGTTTCTAGGGAAGTAAAGGGTTACTAGGGGAAGTGGTGTTTTATCACACATTCAACATTGCACAAAAATAGCCCAGAAGACCAAAATGCTTACACTGAAGTGTCCACATTTCTGTAATTAATACCACGACGATCTATTTTTGATATGGTTAGCATATGCTTTCTGTCCAATATATGTATAGCTAATGATATCTGGGGACATGCATGAACGGGAGAGAAAATCTTCTGAGGAATACTGAGAAAGGAAGAATTTGCTTCAGTACTGGAGGGCATAGCTTCTCACCACATCACCTCGGAGGAGCTGCTTCAGCTGGGGGTGGGGAGGCAGTGACACTAGACACCATAAGTTTCATAGGGCTGGCAAACTGTGCCTGCACAGAGTGTGAGATCAAAACCCATATGTTTCTCTTTCTAATGACCCTTTTTCATAACCAGGTTTTGTTGTATTTTTTTTCTAGTTAATTTGTGGCTGATGAAAGTTTCTAGACTGACAGCTGAAGAGACTGATTTTATTGACAACACGCAACAACCAGTCCAGACACAGTCCTGAGTATTACAATCAATTCCAAGCCTTCATGTTTCACATCATCAAGTGCGTTGCCATGAAATAGGTGTCAGATGTGACCACCTCAGTACTGCCTATGCAAAGCATGGCAAAGACCTGCCAAAATTTTCTTTCAATGTATTAAAAGAGCTGAACAAGGTGCAAAGCAGGGGATGATAGACTCCAGACAGAAATCCCTGAATTTGACCTGGAAGGTTTTCTTCACAGTTGATTTTGTAATTTTGTTCAGTCCTTGATGGCAGAAACAGAGCTATAACAGTAGTAGTGGCTTATTGCCTTATCTCCTGAAAACAGACCTGAGCCTCACCACCTCGTGTTGCAGTTGATGGTACCCTTTGACCAGCACTGATCACTTTGGACGTGCAGTTCTGAAGTCATAGGCCTCATTACTCATTACATTTTTGCTGAACTATGCTGTATTACAGCATGCACTTTCCTTGACTGACACAGAGCTGTGTATACCTCATGCTTTGCCTCCCTCAGAAACATCTTGCTGGTTTTTTTTTCATAGATAAATCCACACTAAGCAAGCACTTGCTTCTACTCATCTGCGCCCATGCAGCTCATACTGTACACTTCTGCACCAAGTCACATCCCATGTTACCTGATAAAGATCAGTAGCTGGGAGTTGATTAATTGACTTTTCAGAAACTCAGCTTGTAAGTTTCCCATCTTTCCCATTATAAATGGGGAATAAAATCAGAGCTTAAACAAGCACAAGAAATGGTTCATTTCCTTCCTGAACTCATCACCTTAAATTACTGTGAAGGTCCTTATATGGCACCAGGACTTCCCAAATCTTCTCATGGACTGCATCAAAAAATCTCAAGCCGGAAATGAGATTTTTTTCAAACACTCAACTCTGCAAGTTTTCCACTGCTGGGGGCTGGGAGCTGTCCCCACAAGCACGTGGCACCCCTCTGGCTCCCACCCTCCAGAAGCACAAACATCCACCAAATCTCCAAGGAGAGGAGCCTCACTGCCCTCAATGGTGTAAACCCAAGGACAGCATATTGTTGCAGTCAGATGCTTCCAGGAAGCAGCGATAGGATGAAATCCCAAATCAGCTAGACCCCACCAAGTCGGCAGCCTCATCAAAACTCAAGCTTCCCCAGAGGGACTAATTTTGCTTTATAGGAACTGTCTGAAATTAATGCAGCCTCAAATCCATAAGATAAAACTTAGGCACTGCAGAAGCACGCTCACCACCCTCCTACAGGTTATCTGACAGCATTTTTGTTTCCCAGAATGTTCATTACTCACTCCACTCTGATGAAATTCATGACTACTAAAGTCAACTCCTACTGATCTCCCTGGATCACAGGTTTTACCCGCAGTCATTTGAAGAAAAATAACCAAAAACTGTCCCAGGCCTGAAAGAATTGCTGTAAACCAGAAATGGAGTGTGGCTATTTGCATTGCCACATTTATCACGATCTTTATTTTAGAAGTTACCACAACGTTTTTGTCCCCAAATGGTACATTTTGGATTTTTAAGAAGACTGTAGCTTTTTAAACTTGGAAACCAGTTCTTAGGATCAAGGAGACTGTTAAAAGACATTGTTTAAAACATGAGCAACATAGTAGCAAAATTATTTCTATTTCCATGGGACATCAACCACTAAATGCTTACGAAACTGAAAGCCTTAGGTTCAATCTTGGACTTAAAATTCAAGTTACAGCTTCCTTTAAATACCGTATCAAAATAACAAGCCTTAATTATTAAACAAACTAATTAGGGGTTTATACAACCGAGGCTGAATCTCTGCAACAGTACAGAATGGTTCTTAATAAAAGAGCTATGCTATGGGTGGGGCAAAGCAATAAATACAGCCCGATTTTTTTGCCTTTATCAATCTCTACATAAAAGAAATACTTAAAGGGATATACTCACATGGTGATAAATTTTAAGATATGCAATTTTTTACTGAAATCTGTCTAAAAACTAGCTTCGAGGATCACAAATTTATGTATTGGTGAGCACACATATTGAAAAAAAAGAGAATGGTGACTGATGTTTGAGGCATCTCCAAAGGTTTTATAGTATCCTGTGTCTCAGTACCGGCTCTTATGCTTCTTATCCATTGATACAGTTCTCCAGATAGAGGACATAAATACCATCCAGGTTTTAAAACATTTTATTTGCATATTAAAAAAATTGTGCATTCCAATAATTAAAATCATTTGAACAAAAAAAAAAAAAAATGGCACTCGATTAACTGCATTTTACAGCTCGCAGGACCTTGGTACAGCTTTGCATTTATTCGTGTGTTACTCTAGTTTACTGTAGTCCCACCCAAGTTCTTCTTTCATCAACATGCAAGCTCTTTCATGCCACCAGGACCAACGCCAGACAGGCAGAGGGAAAGGCAGCGCCTTCATTCAGTGTCAGTAGTTCTCTCTATTCTTTTGATGTGAAAGGGGCAGTACAGTCATTTTAAACTTTATCCAACCTCTTTGCATCTTACAAAGTTAAACAGCTAAAAGAAGTAAAATAAGAAGGCAATGCTTGTGGAATGTACAGTGCATAATTTGGAAGGGCAGATTTCATTACGATTCACCCGCTTGCTTCTCCTGTTCAATTGCTAAAAAGGGGGAAAAAAAACAGAAAAGGAGAAAACGAAATGAAAATCGAGAACCTGAAATGCATTCACAAAACAATTGCTATAAATTGCTAAAATAAATGTATATTTTTAGATACAGATCAAACCAGGGTGTAAATAACTGTAAATTAAGCGCTGCTAGGCGGTGGGTTCAGGTTTTCGCTGTCTAGCACAGACACAGCCGTGTATCCTCCCTCCACCCTACACCCGCCGCACCCCCGGCTCCCGCCTGCCGCCCCTCTTTGTCTCCTCCCGCCTCCCTCCCTTCATCCTTTCCTCCCTCCCTCCCTGCCCGTCTCCCTCCTTCCCTGCCTGACTCCCTCCCTCCGTGCCTGCGCTTCCCTGCCGCCTGCCCTCACTTACTTTCTTTTGAAGGCAGCGGGTTTTTCTCTTGCGTCTCTGTCTTCTTCAATTTGGACTTGTCAAATTTCTCGATCTCGGCCATGTCTGGCTTGTCGGACATGTTGGCAGGTGACTCTGCGCACGGAGGGGAGGGAAGAGCCCGTTACCCCCGGCCAGGGCTGCCCGGCCCCCGCGGCGCCCCTGCCTGCGGGGCCGCGCCCAACGCGCCCAGCGCGGGCACCCGCGGGAGCCGCACGCTCCAGCTCGCTGCAAGTAAAACGCTTCACCCCCGACTTATTTTAAAATATCACTAATTTTTAGAAGTGTCTGTATATTCCAGCAACCCCGGCGTTGCGGTTCGCCGCCAGCCTCCACCGTGGGAAGCTCCCAGTATCTGCGCGCGGCGGAGTACAATAGGTGGGACGCACCCGGCTCTGACCGCGTTTTTAACTCGTTAAGGGAAAACTAATTAAAAAATAGAGCCCCGTGGCGGCAACATACCCGCCTTGCGCCTCGCACGCCACCGCCCTGCAGCAGCGCGCCCTCAGACAATACCCCCACGCGGACAATAGCCCCCTCCCTTCCTGCTTGCCTCCCTCCCACCCCCCCGGACAAAAGCCCCCGCGCCCTGCCCTGCCCTGCTCGCGGTCCCCCCCCGGCAGCCGTGCCGGGTTCATGCTGCCTGTGCTGAGGGACCCGGGGGGGTGCGGCGGGACCCACCGGTGTCGCCGCGCGGTGATGCTCAGTCCCGCCGCTCGCTGCAGCCGCCGCTCCGCACGCCAGTATAAAGGGCGCTCGCTGGCGGGGCGGTTTTATCCCCGCGCCTATGCAAATGACGGTGATGTCATTTTGCCGCTTTCCGCGTTTCTCTCTCTCTCTTCTTCTTTCCCCCCGGCTTCCTTCCCCTCCCTTCATCGCCCAGCTCTCCTCCTCCCCGCGCACACGCGTACACGCACACAAAGCTACACACACACACACACACACACACACACGCACGCACACGCACACAGACACACACACAGAGACACAAGCACGGCTTTCAGCTCGGCTCGTAGCCGAGCATCGCCCCAGTCTCCTCGGTCCCTGCCCCGGCCCCAGCCGACGGGAGGCAGCCCCAGGACGGGTTCGGGGGGGGGGGCGGCCACTGCCCCTGGCTCCCGGGCCCCCGTCCCGGGGCTGCAGCGTGTCCGGGCCGGGCCGGGGGCTGAGACCAGGACAGAGGCAGGGACCGGGGCCAGGGCAAGGGCAGCCGCCGGCCGCCTCCCGCGGTGGCGGAGGGGTGTGCTCGGCTGGAGCCGGGCGGTGGTTGTGCTCCACATCCCTGCGTGACGCTCTCCGGGTTGAGCAATACCGTCTCGCTGATAACGTTACTCAAATGTCGGCATTTAGAAGGAAAAGCCGAAAGCCTCGTCCCTGCAGAGCTCCGGGAGCTGCCGGCCGGCGCGCCCCCCAACCCCCTCCCCAGTCCCCCGCTGCCTTTGCATCCCGATGCAGGGACAGCAAAATCCCATTGCTGTTGTCGCTGCAACCCTGCTGCAGCAGAAGCAGGGAACCACCCCACAACGCCCCCAGGCCAGGCTCTGGTGCCGGGCCAGCAGACAATGGCTCTGGCCAGATGCCGCCGGGCCCTGCCTCCCAGCCCCACTCCCGAGCAGCGGGGCGGCCCCGGCCTGGCACCGCCCGCCCGGCCCTGTCTGACGGTGCCCGGAGGGAAGGAGGGCTGGGAACAGGGCTGGGGCGAGGACGGCGTTGTGGGGGCCCTCGGCTGGGTCAGGGCTGCTGCCTGGCCGCGCTGCGGTGTTCCAGATGTGCTCAGCGGCTCCCTCGGCTCGGGGGATTCAAACAGGCAGCCCCGAGCAGCAATCGCTCCCAACCGCAGCATCATCATCTGCTTGGTGGGCAGCTGCTGTAGGGGAGGGGGCAGAAGCGAGGAGTGTATGGGACCCGTGATTCCTGTTTCTGCAAATACGGCATTGGGAAATAACTGAATTATTCACGTGGAAGAGCCTAGAGACGCCGGGGGGAGTACTGTGTGCCGTGTGCGTGTGGCTGACTGACGGGGGAGACGGGGAAATCTCTGCGCCTTTGTCTGGCAGCAGCCCCTGCACGGGAGCAAAGGCACGCTCGCTTTCGAGGTCTGAGGGGGTACAGGAGCAGGCGTGTGGGAATTCACTTAATTTCTGCTCCTTCTGGTGTACCTAAATGGAAACCATGGAGTGTATTGCTCCCTGCTCCTCACCCTCCAAAAGGATATTCGATGTGAGTGTGATCGCTAGTGAATTAAGAGCCCTGAGTCACAAACAGTATTAATACATGCAAGGAGAACTGTAAATACATGTCAGTAAATTCCCTGGGGATTCTGCTTTGTCTGTTTCATGGTTGTCCTCTCCCCCTTGGCTGGCTACTTTTCATAGTGTTTCCAGAGCTGTATTTTCGAGGAGGTAAAATCTTGTCCCCATGGGAATCCCAACAATATTTTCTATACTTTCTGTAGTGAACCAGGATTTCCAGTCAGCCCACAGTCATCCTAAAGCTGAGCTCCTTTGCATCTGGAGATGTGGTGTATAAAGTCAAGTTTCCTCCTGCAGTTCATGAGCACCTCCAAAACTGAAATCAACATGGTGTAAGTTAGGAACTGCACAAGGCTGAAGGCCAGAGGAACCTCCCAGGAAAGCAAGGACAAGGAATATTTAATATAGTTTGGGGATCTTTACATATTTTCACAATAATGGCATTTAAAAATGTTCCCAAGGGATCTTCTGTGTTGGATACCAGCTAACTCTGCTAGCTTTTGAGCAAGTTCTGTAAAATGAGTTTATGGCCGTTTACTGCTTGGATGCTTTAGGGCGTTGAACCTCAAGACTAGGAATTGTGAAACTTCCCTGATGATCAGTTCAATCATCCCCAATGGTGTTACAGCCTCAGACTTTTCAGGTTTGCCAAACATTTTTCTGATTTTTAATTTTTCTGTTTTACTCTGAGAGTAAATGTAACATAAATACTCTTTAGAATTGTTCTTCCCTATGAATTCTCTAACTTTTCACAGATTTTTCTAAGCAAGTCAGTATTCCCCTGACTTCAGTGCAGGAAATGTTCTCCTGAAATGAAAGAACAGCAAATTTTTGTATGACTGGGGTCTGGTAATTTTTTCAGAAGCTGCTTGTCCAGTAGCAACATTGCCTTCTTCTGCTCATTTTGGGACAGAGCCGTGGATCCCCTAAATCAGTGTAAGCCACAGCCTTAGGTGGAACTTTGCCGCTATCTACAAACCAGACTCCACTTCTGACTCATAGTTCTGAGACACAGTGACAAAAGATACACACTGTTGCTGTTTCTCTGCCTTCCTGTACCTTCTTTCTGGTGGAGTAATACTTGAGGTAATCACAGTACTTTAGTAATGTTACATGTACTTTCCATACCAAGGCAGGATTGTTTTGGTGAAGCAAAATGAATGTTGTTGCATCTTGGTGGTAAGAGGTCAGCTAATTTCTGTAAAATTAAATCCTCTCCACAGCAGTTTGCATTAGTTGTGTAGCTCGAGAAATTGCACATCTCCTTGTCCTTTTATGTTTGCTTATATTTGTTATTATTTGGAGAATGCAAGGAAGAGATATGTTCGTGCAAAACCATCACATGTCAAGTAACTTTTGAGGACAACAAAGCACACTTAGATGGGAAAGAGTTGATGTCCTCGATAAATGTCCGAGGCCATGAATTGTAAGGGATAGTGAGCTTAGGAATTCTTAGTTTGGATATCAATGAGCTGATAATATTTTTTTTTTAAGTGCTTTACTGAGTTTTGTGTCAGCAGTTTCTTCCTGTGATTATTTAAAAACAAAAATTTAACTAATCAGTTGAAAAAGTCAACTAATATTTGGTGTTGTAGGACCCTGCTAGACATGCACTCTATTAGTCATTTGCATGTTAAAGGAAAGCACTTTTCAGCACATTGCTGATTCCGTTTGCAAGAAGGAAATTGGACCCTTGCTAACATAGTTTTCGGCTAACACCTTCAAGGGCTGAGTTAGAGCAAGGCAGCAAGTTCTTTCTTGCATTCCATGAAATTCACGTTGCAGGAAAGGTAGTAACTGGTAAACCATAGTTCTTTTGTGTCATTTTATGTTCAAGTTTGAAGCCTTATAAAAACATGAAAATTTCTTCAGGGAAGTACATACTGATACTCTTTGCTTAAATGTAATATGAGACTTGCTCAAGGCCATGCAACAGGGGCTTAATCAGATGCTAGCAGCTGTCAATGGAAGTGTCTGTATCTCAAACTCACTTCAGTGGACTTTTCCTTGAACTCTATTCAAAGAATGTTTTGAGATATGATCAGGAGCAGAAATCTTCTGACCTTATGCTTATTCTGCCAGAGTTTACTCATTTATTAAAAAAAAAAGAAAAAAAAGTAAAGGACCATGCTATGTGATAAATATGATAAATAAACATCTATGTGATAAAGCTCCCAAGGTTAATTCCCATCTCAACTTACTATTCAAAATGGGATTCCAGGCACATAAAATGACTAGTAAGCTAAAAATAAATTCTCTATGCAAGTTTCTCCATCATATGGGAAATAAATTAAAGAAAGAGAAGCCAAGTGATTGTTTTCCAGGTCTCAGTTTCACATGTGAAATCTTCTTTTCACATGCTTGACTCTCTGAGAGAGGATGCTTTCTCTCACTCCTTATACTGCTAGAGGAAACAGGAGTTGGCAGTGAGCCTGTGAGTGTAAGTGAAGAGACAATCCCTATGGGCAGTCACTTTCTGCACTGCCTCCCTGCCAACAGCAGCAGGGTGTTGACAGTGACATCAGGACTTGGGTGTTCAGTTGTTCAAACACCAGAGCACAATATTTGTGGTGTGCCACATTCCACAAGTCGCTACCGACAATTAAAATTAAAAAAGGGTAATTGATTCATGGAGCAACCTTTTTAAAAGGAGAACTTTCCCATCCCCCCCACCACTTGATTTCAGAAGAGGGATTGCAAAATGCTTGTCCTAGCTGAACAGATTCTGGTGCTAATTGGCTTTACAAGAAGCGGCATTTCCTTTTTTACTGTGCTTGACAAAAGGGAACTTTGCAACAGGTCCTGACTTTCAGAAGGTAGTGGGAGAAGAGAAGCCAGGCTGGGGAGCTCAGATTGCTGCACAGGAAGCTCAATACTCTCCAGTAGCAGATGCTCCTCTCCCACACCAATCTGCCTGACTCTGTTTTCCCTGCCTTGCCTATACCGGTAAACAATAAATGAAGAGTGCTGAGCCTTTATTTAATGCACATGGAAAGTTGTGGCAGCGCAACAGTTTGGAAGCCAGGCTATTCAAATACTGCAAGTGGAAGGCTGCCTGCATATCATCAATAACAAAGCAAACAAGATGAGGGGGCCTTCGGCTGTCATTTCTGGCTTTTCAAGGATGCCAAGAACTTATTGTCATCATACTCTGAAATTTCTAATAAACGGAGAAGAAGAAAGAGATGTATGTCTCAAAGTTTCATAAGGATATCTGTGAGTTTGCAGGGAACCATCAAACTTCCCGTTATTTGTCTTGTGTTTTTCACACAGGGCACGTGGGTTCGTGGTTTAGCAATGGAATTGGCAGTGCTGGGTTAATGACAGGATCTTACAGGTATTTTCCTACCTCAATTATTCTATGATTCTATATGTAAACAGTATGTTTGAAAGCTATCTCTAGAAACAGTGACTGAGTTGCAAAGTAGCTGAGAGAACTGAAAACCATACCCTAGCAAATCTCCTGCCTGAGGAATAGCATCTCTGTGCCAAAGTTTCACAAGTGCGTGCCATCACTTTCTTTATTTTGCAGCAATTTCCCCCTCATTTATATTAATAAAAATAATAATTTTGAAAGTGTGTAAGTGACAATATCAGCATTATGCATCACAAAAGCATGATGAATCATTTCTCCTAGTGCAACTCAGCAACCCCTTGTTCCTACAACACTAGGTTTCTCCTAAGCAAAAGTGCTAATTTTATAGCATGTGTATGGGTGTCAATAGTGATCACAAACAGAAATCTCAGGCAAATGAAAAAAGACTGGATTTTTATGTCATCGTTGAATATGAGTTTCTTTCAATGCAAAGGTAAAGCTAGATAGGCATTCAAAATACTGTGATGTCCATTCAAAATACAAAGACATCCATGTGTACAAAAGACAAGGCAGCCATTCTTATCTGCTTTCCATTGAAAAAGGAATGACCGAAGTAAACACAGAATGAAACAATGACTAATAGCGTCAAACTGCCTGGGCTATTGTATGGGCTTTGGCACTCCCCTTGAGGATTGCCAGTCCACTTGCTCTTAAGAAACTGCACAGAAATAAGGAAATACCTGTCAGAGACCATCCCCAGGATACCCACATTGCACACTGTACTCATGGATGGGTCTCAGAGCGACAAAATGTACCCAGAATCATTAATTAGGTGAATTATGTCATTCCAAAGTGGGCCTCCCTCCCTCCACAGCCAACATTCTTATGACAAGTTGGCATGACACAGAAGAGTAGTGTAAGTCACTATGTATGAGCATACAGAAGGACTTATTTATTTAGCTTGGAAAATAGCACTGCCATTGAGGCCACACCTGTGCTATGTGCTCTGTATATAGTTATCTCTGAGCTGGCTTTAAACTAGTGGCAACTTGGAACTCACCCCGGGTTTATTGCTTCATGTTGATTTTCTTGGGTGGATTTTACCGCTTGTGCTGAACGCTGCTAGCCTTGTCTGTGGCATTTGCTTTCAAACCATCTTATACATATTCAGCTATCAAGCTTCTTTCTGGTTTTGGCTTCCCAAACCAAAACAAGTGCAACAATCTTTGGTCTCTTGTAAGGCTGTAGGCAGGTGAGGTTTTTCAAAGTTTATATGTGGGTTTATCTATCTAATCTATTTATTTTTCAACAGTACTCCCTTCTTAATTTAATTTTAGGAGAAAAGAAAGAGAAAAAAAGAAAGAAAATAGAAGAAACTAAGTTTGCCACCCAACAAGATTTAAAAAAAAGCTAGGATGTCTGCTCAAAACATGTCTCACATCTCTGACATTCAATCTTACACCAGGGTAAGGAGTGAGAGATGAAGCTCTTGATGTAAAGCACATACAGTCATTTAAATTTTCTTGATGTGATGCTTTCTTTATAGTGCCAGTTTGTAAAAAGAAAGGGAGAAGTCCTTCTTGTAACTGCCATAATCCTGAATTTTATTTGTCTCTGGTGTATTCCACAGATGTCACCGACTAGGTGTGTATGTGCATGCGTGCGTGCGTGCGTGCGTGTGTGTGTGTGTGTGTGTGTTGCAGGTTTATCTTCTTGAGGATGAAAGGCACAGCTCTCACAGCATCTCTCATCTCACAGCTCTCTTATCACCTGACAAACCTGTGTCCTTGGCACCCACACAGCTCCTGAAACTTGCAAATCTTTTTCTCTCACATTTTTTCTTTTAAGTTGGAGGGGAATTACAATGTCTAAGTGCAAACAGAGGTGTGGATTGGCAGGGACATCTGTTGCAGCAGTCACACATGCAGGTTGTGTGGGTTGAAAAGGACCCTGTGCTTGGTAGGTAGAGTTTTCTCAGGCTGTCTCATTGTCTCACTTTTTCAAACAATCTCACCTGGACTAGTTTTGCTCTTGAGGCCATTAAGACCGACTGGCAGGGGGCTCAGGAATGCACCACTTTGCCCATAGGAATGTTCAGGCTATTCCACACAGAAAGGTATGGACCAGTGCTAGAGATTAAAAATTGAAGCTTGTGATTTTTGTTTTTAAAGTGTCAGGCTTAGATGCATACAGCCACAGACATGGTTGATGGCAGAAAAAGTAGTTGTGGGAACAGATGGATCAGTGTCCATTTCCCCTTGCAAGAAGAGGAACCCTCAGTTTTATTGACAGCTTCTGGTGATAACAGGGTCTGTAGCATCTCAAGTTTCACCTCATGCTCATCATCACAGATACAAGTTTGTTTATGTCTAACAGAAACAAAGCATTGCCTGGCCTGTTTTGAGGTTGGTAGGAAGTTACTGTGCACTTGCTCAGGAAAAGCAACAACAGTAACACTAATACATATTGACGTAGTGGATTATTGCCAAAATATGTCACTGCAGGCAGGCAGAGCTCATTTGTGCAGAAAGGTGTACAGCTACTTTGAACCTGAATGCAAGCTATCACACAGAAGGACAGAGAGTAAAAAGATTTAGGGTTTTGTTTTGGTTTTTTGGTGTTTTTGTTTTTGTTTTTGTTTGGTGGGGGATTTTTGTGGGTTTTTTTTTTTGTTTTGTTTTGTTTTGTTTTGTTTTAGTCCATGGTTGTTTGCTACTAATATTAATAAGGATCCAACTTCCATTTATTACAGTTACTCATTGTGCCTTATACAAAACAGATGTGAAATTGGGGATGGTACCAAACGTTCCAAAGGGAGCACATCTCAACTCATAGCCTTGTGGTATTTGGACGATTGTCTCCCTAGCTTTTAATTTATTTCACAGGAGTGGTCTTCATGAAACCCGCATTCTGGGATAAGGAAGAGGAGCATCCATGTAGGTTGAACTAGATGTGGGCGTTGGCTGTCTCTGCCCACAAATGACGTGTTTGTGCGCAGACCCCGTGCTGCTCAGGCAGCGTCTGTCCGCTCTTAACGAGCTGCTGCCACCAGTGGGCTGCGGTTTGTATCGACACACACGTCAAATGCTACCCGTCCGCAATGCTTGTCACAATAGCCAAAACATTCCAAGAATGCAGGTCTAAAATCAAGCCATGTCTGAACAGGACAGCTGGAGGGAGACGTTTACTAGATAGAAAGTTACATTTCTCTCTCAGCAATATGCCCTCAGCATAGATGTTAATTCTGTTCATTTAGACATACCCTCAAGTTCCACGAGGGATCCTTTTTCCACAATAAACTTTACACTCACTGCATCTGTTAGTGTTAGTCCTGCCATTGCTTAGTCCTAACATTGGTTATTTGGAGGGAATGCAATTGTATATGTATAAACTGTAGGGTTCAAATTTTACTGAGCATTGCCATGCGTCTGCAGAGATTGAACATCGGTATTCAAGAAAACACAGGCTTCAGACACTGAAGGTCAGCTTCAGCAGGAAAGATCCATCCGTGACTTGAAACAGGAACATAAGCTACTTTGAGCACCCAGTGCTTTGCTCTTGACTAAGTTTATCAAAGATGTGGAAATTACATCACTCCAGAATTCCTTAATGCTTGATCAGGCCATGACTAAAACACATTAGAACTCTGACTCTTCAAAAATATGCCTGTTTCTACCATTTCTGTGAGAATATGGCCAGAGATGGGGGTGATGATAATCCTTATATGTATGTATATGTACCTACAGCATATATATATATATAGAGAGAGAGAGAGTACAAAATACAATGTATCATACATATTTTTTATATATGTACCATAATACAGAGCATGGAATATGGAATATATAATACATACACAACATAAAATACAGCATAAGATATAGAGTACATTTTTAATGTAATATGATAATGTAGTATACCTATAATATTATATTACATTATGCTATATTGACTCAACATTTTAGTTATATTTCTTAGCCTGGGGGTCATTCACATTAACATTTTTTACCTTGCTGGAAAATACTCTACCCAGGCAGTAAGGGTTAATGTTGCACATCCAGTTCACACACCACTAAAATGAAAGCAAAGCAGCAAGACTGTGGAGAATCTTTCCTATTTGGATGTGTTACTGACATGGGCAAAATTATTTAAGAGGAAAAATTCAGCCTCCGCAGCCAAAATGGATTTCCTGAAAAGCTTCATCATACTGGAGCATTCCACCTCTTCTTAGCACCACACAATTTCATCCATTAAAAGATGATACTGAATTGAAACATAGCCCTGCAGTGGGTTCATGCACAAAATTGTTGTTCACATGCAGCTTACAACTGTCACCATCTTTGCTATGAAGTTGAAAAATCTCAAATTTGCTTCAAATTCTTCAAAAGAATGAGGGATTAGGACTCCATAAATGTGGGCTGATTTCATTGCTGAGTGAGTAATGAATTGCAGTGGTCTAAAGAGACTCTCTCCTGTTGATCCTGGGGCAGAGTTATTGCAAGAACTTCATTTATCAATTGCTGGCGAGCAAAACGACTGTTCCAGTTCCTGCAGTGAGTCTAAACCCATGTTTTTGTTCTGTGTTTGCAACTCCAACACACTGCCATGAGGAAGGTTCTGATCATTAGGGGAATAATAATAATTAGGTAGTATGCTTTTTTTTCTAAAATTCATTAATATGAGGAATCTAAAATTATATCTCCTCTCCAAGAGTAATACGAGGTTATCAGAAAAATAGGAATGCAACTCTTTTGATACCAGAAGGATGGTACTTAGTAGTCTGTCTCAGATAATCCATAGAATACTTCAACAAGAAATAAAAGACTCTGTTGGTGTTTGTTCAAACATCTTTCTTGAGCTCATACCACTGGGCACAATTGCTTCACCATCCTCATACATCTGCAGCATATAGGCTTCTAGCTCCATGGTTATGTGCTCCATAAATAACTTGCTTTGGATTTGCTGACTTTGCCAATAGCTGCTGTTTGCACTGTATTTGGAAAATAAGACAATTCATTTTGAAAATGAAACAAAGATTGTGAAGACTAGTTTTGTCCATATTTTAAAGTTAAAATCCACAGAGTCAAAGAGGAAACCCTACAATTTATGGTGTTTTTTCCTTCCTGAGGGAAGAAAAGACGAGCAAGAACTATGAAGGGAGTTAGTCAAGAGGAAATGCTGAGGCTTCTCGTTTTCGTGTTCTTGGTGAGAATGAGGGACCCTGTGATGAACAATCTGTGGTCAGAGAGATGAGCACTCACTTGTTTTCAATTTAATTTTCAATATTCTAAGTCAGTAAGTCACCTCAAAATTTTGAAGAAGCAGATCTGATAGGAATCCACATAATCTCATTATAGTCAGCTGCTGGGCAAGAACTTTGGTGGGTAGACTGCACTGCATATGTTTTATTTAATTAAACATTTGTATGGCTTCATTAGCTGAACTGTAATTGGAGTTTTAACATATGCTCAGAAAATATTCTATGATGTGTCAATATTGCTTCTGGAAAATATTAAGATGATGCTTCCTATGACAGAATGTAAAGCCTAGAAGAACAGAGATTAAACAAGAATAGGTAACTGCTTTATTTAAAACAAAACAAAACAAAACAAAACAAAACAAAACAAAACAAAGAACTTTTGGGAAACACATTTTATGAGAACTCTGAACTCGGATAGCGAGGAAAAAATAGTGCCATAGATTAGAAACAGCAGGAAAAATAGGCTGGAGGTAAATACTCATGTCTGAGTACAGTAAGTGATCAATATGGCAGAGTTGCAAGGACCCATGCAAAGACTGACGTGGATGCTTCTGCAGCCATTATTGATGTGAGAAGCCCACTGTGCACTGGAGTGAGGCATAAGGCTTTATACTCCTTCAGGAGAACAGACCATAACTGGACATTTGTTTCATGTCACTTGTCATGAGCTTTACCAAACTCTTCTTCTTGATACCTAGTGGGAATTCACATTGTTAATTTTCAGTTGTATGAGAAATCTTTCTACCAACAGCAGATGCATGGAGTTTCACTCTCACTGGAGATCTGCTTTTGCCACAAGGGCAAGTGATAAACAGATATCTCCAGTTATTCTTTTTCTTCTATGTGTCATTCATCACCTTTATTAAATCCTCATCAGGATGCTTTTTATTATCTTCTTTTGAAAGTTACCAGTGCAGCCCAACCTCGAGGTTCCCTCGAGATGGATATTTGTCATGGCTTTTGAGACTGCCTCTCTGTTTTCTAGGCAGAGACCAGAGAAAAGCATGGTGACCACGGTTCAGTCACGTGCATGGTACAGCCTTGCTTGTCTAGCCAGAGTGATATTATTGCTACTGAATGCTTAGGCAGTTGTCCCAGATGAGAGCAAACGAATCATTTATTTTATGCCTTGATGAAGTTTTCAGACTTACTGATTATTTTTGTATTACTCATTGGCTCCTGGGTATTGTTTCCCTTTTTAGACTGGAACAGAGCAGAGTTTCTGAATGAGATGGAAAATGGCAGCAAGTTGTCTTTATTGCAGTTCAAACCAGTCCTTCTTCCTTACGTGCATCTGCACCTGCTTTTTACCAGCTCTACAATCATGAATTTAATAGGAATGCCTAGCAAACAAAATACAATTAGGGAGAAAATAAATAATACCATGAATCAGAGAGTTTGGTACAGTTTGATTATCCTTTGCCTTTAATAACTGAAACTAGACACAGAGGAAGAAGTCACATATGGGACTGCTCTTTTTATTTCAGCCATTGAACCTTTTGATTATCCAAAGTCCCTTTTGAATTGGGGAAGATAACACAGAAAGTCAGCCAGCATAAAAAGTCATTTATGCTTATTAATCCAGGTAGTTGCCCATCTGCCCCCAGCAGCCATAGTAACTCACCTGGAATTTAAAACCTTAAAAGAGTCCATTATTTCTTTTGCACCAGTTAAGATATGCTATGGATATTATCTAAATTAGTATTCTATTGGCATTTGTCTTTGTCCTGTGGTTTGGTGACAAAATAGGTCAATTTGGTGGCCACCCCCTACTATCCCCAGACTATAAGGAGGGCTGAGGGTGTGTGATATCAGCTGAGATGGGGACATCAGAGACTTACTTTTGATACTTCTAGTCAAAACTGTCTTGGGGAGAGAAAGCTACTGTTTTCAATTAATGGGCAAAGGAAAGGAATGAAAGATTAAGGAGGGATTTGGTAATGGAGAAAGAATGAAGTAAAGAGTGAGACTGATCAGTCTCCCTCAGAGAACTGATTAATTATTTTCTGACACAAAGTTTTGACCCAAGCTTTTTTTTTTTTTTTGGGGGGGGGGGTGGGGGGGTGGGCAAGATTTCAAGAGATATTGTAAAATTACTTTGTTTATATAAATGGGTATTTGGGATAATTTTTCTTTCAGCATCTTAAATACTTTATATAAATCTGCCACTTTTCAAATGATATATTAAAATACTCATGTGGTTCATAATATCAATATTCCTCTGAGATTTTACAAATACATCATCAGCATTAGGTGGATGAAATCCAGCCTGCTGTAATCCAGATGCCCAAGATAGGCAATGCTTCACTGAACATTTCAGTGTGCAGCCTGGGAAGCAGGGGAAAGAGCCAAATTTGCCTTAATGTTGCTACCATGCTTGTCCTAAAGCCTAAAATGGGAGGTCAGGAAGCTTCAGGGGAAGATGCAATCTGCTTGTAATTGTGTTTCCTGGATTAGACTAGGGAGCGACCAGAGGCATCTCCCACAGGTGGTGCCTTCCACTGGTGCTCAAGGGCATGCTGAACCCCTCTGTCCTCCACTTGTGACGTCCCCTGGCCCTTTGCAGAGCAGAGGGGCAGCGTGTGCTAGCGCCTGTTCTTTGCACTCTGGCATCAAAAATGGGGTAACCTCCAGGCAGATGGAGCTACTCAGACCCTATGGGCTTAAAATTTTAATATACTAGGAGAGCATCTTGAACCTCTTCTCTCATTCAGACCATGGTAGGCTGAAAACATTCACAAGCATGAGTGCACAGGGCATGTCTTGAAACCACTTGGCATGGGACAAGGGGCAAGAAGGGGCATGGCTTGAAATCACAGGATCTCCCATGCCCCAGACAATTGCTGTACCTCCTAGGATTTGTCTTAGAAGGTCCCTCACTCCCTCATCTAGTTGGTGATGTCCATGTGCCTTAATATGGGGTGGGACATAGTAAGTATCCACAATCATGAAACAAAAATTTCTGAGCAAATGAGTGCCTAAAACTTAAGCCTCCCTACAAAATTTTAGGAAAAATCAGAAAATACCTTTTACCTTTGGGTGCCAAAAGGTAAACTCTGTGAGGACTTAATCACACTAGTTTAGACAGATGAAGACAGGAGTGGCATTCAAGCTAAGGGAAGACTGAGTTAGGCAGTGAGGTTGAGCTGAACCATTCTGATGAAATTTGACAAGATATTTATGGAGCAAATAAAAGTAATAACTTCGGGGGTTCTTCAAAGAATATGGAAGAGACAAGAGAGATCTCTGAAAAGATGTGAAAGTCAAAGTCTACACTCATTTTTAAATAGTGGAATACAGAAACACAGCATCATAATATACTTAACAGCCTAACTTCAAGCCTCAGAAAAAAAGATTTAATACCCAGAAGATAACATCATGATAAAGAACTGCCAACAAGGATCAAGCCAATCCAGTTTCTTTCTTTGGATAATGAGAAATCAGTAAGTGTAAAATATCCTGACTTCCTTAGGGCCCATGATACTGCTCCTGTTCTTGTAACCAAACTGAGAAAATATAGCCAGGATGGGGAAACCCCTACAAAAGGTGTCCACTAAAAGTAAGAATCAGCAATCAGTCCTCTATCAAGATGAGAGGTGTTTTGAGAGAGGGGATTTTTATTAGCAGCCTGACAGACAAAGTCTTTAAAAAAAAAAAAAGGAAGTGACTTGGAAAACTTATTCTCACAGGAAAAATGGACACTCCCTGATTACCCTGACTGCTGCTGAAAGCATTGCAGAGAATTCTAGTCATCCTACCTAAAGTCAGTCTGCAGCTGTAGCCCAGACTCTTCCCACAATCAGTGCAGCAGCTTTAGATGATTCAGCCAATCCAAGGATAGAGGCTGAGGAAATGAATCACTCTCCAGTTTCCTCTCACTGCCATCCCATTGGCCATAGGAGGGTGTAGAAGGACTACCTCACAATAGTCACTTAACTTTTAGATAGTTAGTATTAGGTGAGACCTGTAGTCTTTTAACCAGTGAGCTACCCAGACTCTCAGAGATACTTGGGTGCTTAATTCCCTTTAAAGTCAACATTAAGTAGATCTGACAACCTGAGATCTGTTGACTGAGTGAGGAGGTTCCCACAAGAAATAGGTTTTATGGGGATTTTTAGGCTCTTGCCTGTTCCTGCATTTTTCAGGCAAATCACTGGGCTCTTTAAGGACTCCTAAACTTATGGTGTAAGCCTGGGCCACCCTCTGTGCCATATTACTGAGGGGAAAGGATTGCAGGTTGCAC
The DNA here is from genome assembly GCF_029207755.1 of Chamaea fasciata. Taxonomy (NCBI): domain Eukaryota; kingdom Metazoa; phylum Chordata; class Aves; order Passeriformes; family Sylviidae; genus Chamaea; species Chamaea fasciata. The sequence goes on along the minus strand of NW_027094087.1, from coordinate 97,736,989 downwards.
AAAGAAATCAATGGAGCTAATGCTGATCCTTGTCTGAGAATCTTCTTCCCATATTGGTCACAATGATGTTAATGGAAGTCTTTCTTGTGAAATAAAGACCTAAAAATTGTATCTTAATGTAAAGAGACCTTGGATGGAAATGTTTCTCTACATTTTATACTTGGCCCTATGCAGACATTCTGGAGGGATAGTGGCTTCGAAAATATTGACAATTCTGCTATTGAAGAACTATAAGAATGATTCTCCTTTTGGCATGAAAAAAGGTGGATGAAGAACAGAATTTTATGCGTTGAAAGCCAGGAGAGACACCTCTTCTATCCCACTGGATTTTCCATGCAGCCTTTCAATGCTATGTTCTGTTTTCAAAGATTTTCTTTTTTGGAAAAAAAACCCCATTCTGTCACCCCTCATCTCGAGCCCAACCAAGCTTAAACCCATAGCACTCACCAAAGTGGAGTGTCTGGGTTGCTAAGGTCTAGAGTAAATCAAGCCTTTTGGCCCTTCACTAGAAGAAAGAAATCGAGATAACAGAGCATGTCCAGAGAAGGGCAACAGAGCTGGTGAAAGCTTTGGAGCACAGGTCTTAGGAGGAGCAGCTGAGGCGGCTGGGCTTATTTAGCCTGGAGAAAACAAGGTTGAGGAGGTATCTGCTCACCCTCTACAACCACCTGAAAGGAGGTTGCAGCCAGGTGGGTTTTGGTTTCTTCTCCCAAGTCACAAACAACAAGTCGTGCCATGGGAAGTTTAGAATGGGAAATAAGAAAATATTCCTCACGAAATGCATAATCAAGCACTGTAACAGGCTGCTCAGGGAAGTGGTTGAGTCATCATTCCTGGAGATATTGAAAGGACATGGAGATATGGCACTTAAGGAACATGGTTTAGTGGTGGATTTAACTGTGCTGGGTTAATGGTTGGACTGGATGATCCTAGAGGTCTTTTCCAATCTGAATCTTCGATTCTATGATTCCTGCTGGTTGGCAGCACCTCTGAGCCCAGTGCACAGCCATACCCACCCCCCACTCTGCGAGCCCTTACAGCTCTGTGACCACAGCCCTGGTCACTTCTCACTCCACTCAAGGCAGCTGGTTGCATCAAGGTGCTTGTGTCCAACGGCACCACCACCCTGAGACCTTCAGTGAAGATAGAGGACAAGTCAGTGTTGGTGCAATGACCATGATTTTAGGCACAATTAGCTTTCTGAACTGAGTTAAAGGACTGGCTTCTACTCTCTGTTTGGATGGAGGTTGAAATCTCAGCATGTGCAAGGATTCCTGAGACCAGAAGCAACATCACACAGCTGAGCTCCAAAGGTCACACCGAGTTCTGTCCCTCTTTTTTTTGAGGAAAGGCTTTCTGTGGTTTCTGTCATGGCCCAAAATGCTCCAGTACATAAACGTATTTGCTTCATAATATAATTATCATATAATTTTTTGTACAGTTAAAAGAACAAGCAGAAACTTACATCTTATTAACAGATGCCAATAATCAATCAAGGCAGATGTTTGCATGTTTTATTCCCTAATCCATATTTTAAAGTTTACTCACAGCCTGTCATAGTACAGTGCACTTTCTCCTGTGTATTTGGCAGAAGTATTTGAAACAATGAAGAAATGTGTTGTTCCATTACAAAATACTTAAACCTTGTGTCCTGATAGAATATGAAGGTGAGTGTCTAATCATATTCCTGTATTTTTTCAATCCATCTGTAAGAGGAAATTGCTCTCTCAGGCAGACAGCCTGCTGCTGCTGAGATCCTTGAAAGGCTCCACATCCTGAGGGAAGTTGCATTTAAAATTAGCACACCTGCCTCGTGTGTCATCCAGGCAGATCCTGTTGCAGGAAAGAAAATTAGATTAATAAGTTGGAAAACAGAAGTTAAATCTTTAATTTTGTCTTGTGAAGACGGAAAGTGATTCCTGGAGCAGGATATGGAGTGCATCATTTTGACGCAGTCCACTCACACCAGTCTGAATATTGGCTGATGTTTTGTAAGGTGCTGTGAACTTTGGAACTTATTTTTTTTTTTAAGTATATTGTTGTGTTCTTTGACATTTTGTATGAATCTTGCAGGATCAATGGATATCTCTTCTATTGAAGAGAGTTTCTTTAAATTTTGCAGTTCCATGAGGAAAAAAATAGTGCATGCTGGTTTACTGTAGAGGTCATGAATGTCATGAAAAGCCAAAAGTTTCAATATAATAAACCATTATCATACCATGCAGTTTTATGACTGTATATGTGCACGTTCATGTGCATATACTTGTGTGTTTTAGTGCAGAATAAAATAACACAAAACAAAGCACAGCTTATCTTTTCTCATGGATACCACTCTTTGCTTGATTCCTGCTCTTCTCCAAGCCTTCTCACACATTCCTAATGGTCCCTTTTTCTTTGCATACCTGCCAGATTCTTCCTCTGCCCACAGAAAAAAATTTCTAGCATGTCTGTCACTGTTTATATAGTTGCCAGCACAAGTGTTCTTGCTTGGTTTTCTAATAGTAGTAGTAGATCAGTTTTGAAAGTACAGTGATGCTTAAAAATAATGATTAACTAAAAAATACCAAGGTATGACATAATAAGCACATATACTTTTATTTCTTTGCAGTTCTATGCAAAATTTCTCGCTTCTCTTTATTTTCCCTGCTTGCATGACCCCTTCAGAATTGCAGCAGCCGGCAGTACTCTGCTGAATTCATTGTACATTCATTTGCCACCTCTGCATGACCTTGTCACACTGAGCTTTGAGCCACGCTGGCTGAGCTGACATTTAATGGCTCCCCACATCCGTTTTAAGAAAGAAACTGAAAGGGAAGTACGGAGTGCAAAAGAACTTTTTTTACTTTCTCTCCTTGGCCTCCCCTCCTTGCCTACCCTTCTCCCCTTTTAGGAATGTCATGCACACTAAGCCACGGTAGTTCCTGCGGGGGATGGGGTGGAGAGGGAGAAATGCTCTTAAAGATATTGTTGTGGTTTGTTTCCCTTAAGTCAGCTGTTTAAGTAGTTAGTCATTCAAAGTTAGTCTCTCCAGGCTCCCTCTGTGCAGCCACAGAGGGAAATGTGCACCTCCAAAGGGCAAAGACTCTAAGACTAAGGTAAGTGCCTACAGCACTCAGACAAATCCTCTGTGGATGTATCTGCTTCTCATTGTTGAGTATAAGCTGAGCCAAATTTACTCATTAAAATTGAGGGAAGTGCACCCCCCACTCAATACACTGGGGAGAAATGCCGTCCTGCTCTGAAATGGGTGAAGGGCTGCCAGAAATAAGACGGTTGAGCTTTTGGTGAGTGCAGCTGATGTTATTTGTGTCTTAACATCTTAAATGGGGAGATTATATGTGTTTTAGCAAGGTGCAAAAGTAGACATTTGGTCCAAGCAGTATTCTTACTAAATTGCAGCATGACAGGTTAAGTGGATGTGGAATGCATCACTGTAGTTGAGGATGACTGTGGTTTTCTTCCATTTCCTTGACTGTATTTACTCATTCCATTTGCTTGTAGGATTGCTCCAGAGGTTTTAGGCTGCATATTTGAACTATATACTATGTTTGTTGAACAGACACCATAATTAATGGGTAACATTTGTTTTCAGAAGAAGATCTTTAGCTATTTTCCTTCCTCCAACTTTTCTTAAAAAAACAAAAAGGATTAATCTTGACATAGTTTGTCTGGGAAAACTAGAACAGCAATATGATGATGCTCTAGTAAACAAGGGAACACAAACTCCTCCAGGGAGTAAGTGCATGTTTCAAAACAGCTAGAATTAAAAAAAAAAAAAAATTAAAAAAAAAAAAAAAAAAAAATTAAAGGGAAGTCATCCCGGCAGTAATCTGCATATTAAGTATGATGTGATCTACAGAAGAACTTAGTAATTTGCTTGACTTTAAGCACATGGTTAGTGTCACTGTCTATTCACATGCTAAATGCAATACTTATGCACTTCATTAAACAGATTTGCTGCCAGAAAGTGTCACCATAATTAGATTGTTACAGCTGTGCATATTTGAACCTTACAACATAATTTCTCTGATTAGCATGATCATTATTAAGACCACCTTCTTTCAGAAAATGCAATTTTTTTAAGTGGTCTTTAGTTAAAAAAACATCTTTTGCAGAGTGGGACAATGCTTTTTACGGTATCAATGATAATGCATGCTGCCATATTTTTAGGGAAACACTGCACTCTGCTGGTGAAGACTCTTCCTCTGTCTTGTTGCACTCTGGAAAGGTCTTGGGAAAGAAACAGATTCTGGCGAGCAGTTAATACTTTTTAACCAAGTACATCCATGGGATATTATCTGCCGCATCCTCATAAATGGATAAATGAGAAGAGGTATTCTTTTCCCTCTCTACTTATTACTCTCCAGGGAATATCCATAAGTATATAGATGTTCTGCAACATTTCCTGCAGTAAAGAACATGTGACTTTATGATAAGCGCAGCTTGGCTGCCCACACTATTTGCAGGGCTCAATGGAAAGTTCCTTGTCAGATCTGAACACCTTTTGCCATTCTCTGGTGCAAATCCCACAGATTGAATTTCCAGTTAGAAATAAGAGCAGTCAGTAGGGCTCAGCCCCAAACCTACTCCTAAAGTGAGTCCCTTCACTCTTCACCTCTCCTCTTCACTACTTGTATCATCTTTCCCTCATCTCTTTTTTCTGACTCCTGGCCATTAGATGGCAATCGTGACTATCATCTGTTTCCCCCGTTCATGTCCTCTGGTGGCCAGACTGCTCGTGTGCCCTCACTCATAAGAGAACCAATTTTGTTCCTCTCTGCCTTTCTCATCTATAGCAGCAGTAGTTTTGCAGGGTCTGGTTGTTTAGCCTGGCAGTGGTTTGCAGGGAAGAAAGGAATTATTTGTGTTCAGAGGGGCACTGTAGTCTTGGCACAAAAATTGTGCCCTCCAGCTGGAAGCAGTAGCATTCCCTTAACACTACCAGGAGCTCTCCTTTGTATAGTTTTCTTTCCAGTTTCTCACAACTGCTCCAAGTAGCACGGCTCTGGCTGGCGTTTTGGAGGCACACGATTCAGTGTTGTGGCTGTGAACTTGAGAAGTTGCAGGAAATCTATTTATAGCCAAGATTCGGGTTGAAAGCTGGTATATGATGCAAAGTCTTTTAGCTGAGAATCTCTGTCATCACTCTCCCTTTTGGCAGGGATTTGAAGCTTGTCAGATGAATCACTCTAAGGCCAGTTGCTGACTTTCTCCATATTAGAGCCCCTAAAGAAGTTGTTTTACACACTTCTGTCTTGTTCCAGCAGAGTCTGGATTGTCTCTAGGCACAGCCTTTTCTGCCCCTTCCCTGGCTGCAGAACTGTCATGAGGCCACAGAGGTTCCTTCTGCAGGAGGTGTCACCAGCATCTCCACTGAGGTGTGCCCACACACCTGGTCAGCTGCATGAGCCTCTGCTCACAAACATCCTGCTCAGGATCAGTAACTGGGTGCAAAGCTCTGCAGGCTTTGAGCAGCTTCTGGATCCATGCTGAGGCATCTGTGGTTACCTGCCCCTCCAACAAAAGCCTTTTCTCCTTCTCACAAAAGAAGCCAGAGCTGCAGAGTGTGACCTGCACACCAAAAGGGCAAGATAAGCAGGTCAGGTGAGGCTGGAAGTGGGAAGGGAGCCTGCACCCGGGGGATGTGCTGGAGTTTGGTGAAAGGGGGTGGTTGAGCCTGGGAGGTGAGGAAGAGAAACATCACCCTGTGGCTCAGAAGCGATGCCGCCTGGTACAACGAGCAAAGCTGAAACTGTAAAACCATTTCTAATTTTGGCACATTCAAAATCCTGAAGGCTTAACCTCCACCTTCTAATTTAGTTCCCTTACACTATTTCTAGCTGTGTACTTCTAGGCTCGTGCTGAAGAAATGTCTGTTACGCCATTTTTAGGGGGAATTTCCCCTGACTGACTTTATGATTTGTTCTGATGGGTGTTTGTCACATTAAAACATAAGTAGAAATAATACTATTAGTTGTTAATATATTTAAGGGAAATTATTTTTATAAGACTTTGATTTGTTTTACACACTTTTGCCACAGTTAAAGGGTTTATGTTGAGATCTTAAATCCTGAAAGTTTATGCAGTTGTGGAGTATTTCTGGTCTTTGATGCCCTTAAAAATAACACCTTTTAGTTCGTCTGAGTGGCTGAGGGAGTGATGGGAAATTCACAAAGTAGATAGGCAATTAAAATAATCTTTCAAAGAGGGTGAAACTCTGCTTCTGGGGCAAGTAAAACGCAAGGAATGCAAGTCAGAAGTAGTTATATTTGCTAAACTGGTGTTCTGGGGGTTTTTTACATGTGAAAATTATAAAGTGTCTGGACCAAAAATTATGTCCTTGTAAACCTCACTGTCTTTAAAAGTATGGTAAGACAGTAAAAGCAACACGGGAAGAGCACATTTACCTGGAAATATTATTACTGTGGATGAGAAATTACAAAAACACACATGAAAAAGCCTTCTGCAGGTTTAAAATCTTAACTTTTCCCAAGTTGCTGTTCATAGAAAGGCTGCTAAAAAGCAAACGCAAAAGCCTGTTTGGCTTTTTAGAAGAAATGGTTATACGAAAACTGCAAGTTATGGCACAGTACCAGTAGCAGATGCAGTACAGTTCTGATTTTTGAGCCTGACATGACAGTACAGGTGTATTGAGAAAATGGATCTGCCTAGAACTTTCTATTACCTGTTTCATTACTTGGTTGCTATCAGGAATGGTTTTAGAAATAGATTTTACATTTTTTAGTGTCACAAGATAACATTAGGTAACATGCATTATTGAACTGTCCTATAACCATAATTAAAAATAAGAAATGAAAAAAATCAATCATGAGAAGAACTTTCTGCCAATCACAGGAGCATGGATTTTGTGAAATGTCTTGCTCCAGAAAGTCTGTCAGAAGGACAACATCCCCACTGGAAAGGAGACAAAATACTTCGAGAGAAACACATTACTGATGTTTAGCCTAATGACATAATGGAGCAAACCCTGTTCAAGGACCCCCAATCCAACAGTCCATTTTGATCAATAATTAAGAAAAGATACACAATCATGTTAGCTTCAACTCATTTTACTCTAAACATCAACACTCAAAAAAACTGAACATGGGATTTCTTTGCAGATTGCAAATGCACCTGTAACTGCTGGGGAATTTTCTCTTTCTCCCAGCTGCCAGCAGTGACACCTCCCAGCAAACAGTCAGAAAGTTTCTGATTTCTCAAGCTTTCATTTAGTGTCACCAGAATTAAATGCAGAAAGAGTATGTAAATAAATAGTAATACTTGGCCTATTTTTGCCACATCTTTACTAGCAAGGAAATGAAAATAAAATATGAAACCACTTGTGGAAACTCCCCAAATCTGGAAGAGTTAATTTCTTTGTTGAAATGGACTTTTTGTTAAAATTTAAACAGACGGTGAAAATAGAAAGTGAAAATGCTGTAGTTTTGATAAGTCCTTTTACTGGCAATATTTAGAAAAAATGCCTTGATGTTGTACATGTGATACATCTGAAATTTTCAAAACTAGACTATTTCACATTGTGATATCAAACAGAAATTTTATTTTAAAATCATTCATTAATTTTTTACTAGAAGCTTTGTAAAAAACTGGATTGAAATTAAGTTAAATGATAAATTACTTACTTTTTTATACCAGATTCAGGATTTTACAAATTTTCTATTTTGGGGGGGAATAATTATTTAATATTTCGGATCTTTTTTTCAAGGTAGAAGACTGATTCTGCACTGCTTAAACTGTAAGGAACAAAGTAGTTGGGAAAGCACTTTATTATTCTCTTTAAAATTTTTTGAAGTGTTTTATAAATTCTTCAGTTCCAATTGCTTTCCATGTATGTGAAAAGTATTGGAAAAGTGGATTTAGTGTCTTATTTAATCACTTGGAAATCATTCAAAATTCCTTTCCCATCGTAAATTATTTTCTCTGTGTGGGCTGGTTTACATTTTTTGAGGGAGCCTTTGGAAAGTAGGAAACTGAAGATCTTTTTCTTTATGCCTAGTTTGGGAATGGACCACAGATGATGGAGATGAAAGGACACCACCTCAGATAACTCAAGGATCTGAAGGAGGCAGCAAGGTGGCAGCAGGAATATTCCCTCCTTGGTTTTGAAATCAAGGGTAGCTGCCCAAGTTCTCAGGCTCCCCTTATACTCCGTGCTCCCAAACATGGAGTTTCTAGGAAACTCGTCTCTGACTGTAGAGGAGCCAACACAGCCAACATAAGCCTTTACAATGCCACAAGAGAACATTTTCTGCTTCTGAAAAAGAGATTGATAATTATTCTAATTAGCACAAAACTAAAGCCCCTCTGGAAGATTAGCAGTTTAGCAGCAGCCTCTGTTACATGCATTATTTAATTTAAATCGTCTCCAAAAGCACATACCCATAAATTTGACCCAGCTAATCTACTTGTTCCATTGAAATTTCAAGCAGATTTTCCACTAGGTTCAAGGAAGACAAGCTCAAAAAAAGCAGATTTCATATAGAAAAGTTTTTTTTTCTTAAATTAATCTTTGAAGTCCATTAGACTCTCATCAAGACAGGAAAAAAAAAAAGAAAGATTATTTTTATGAATACTAATATCTTTGGGAAAGACAGAATGTCTCCCTTAAGAGAAAATTTGTATTCCTCTAACACAATTAATATTCTAAGGAGCAAGCCCACATCTGTTAAGGAAGTCCCTAAGTGCCTTCTTGTATGCATCCTCTGTGTTTCTTTTCTCTTATTAAATAGTTCTATTTCAACCACTTTAAATAAATTATATTTAGCTGGTGATATGAGCCATGAAAACTCTGGACTTCCATCACTGCTTTTGTGCCTTTGGGGAATTAAATAAGAGAAAGTATAAACCCAGTTTCCAAAAGACAGAAGTATGTACTGAAAGATGAGCAGGTGGTTGAGTGCTTTGGGGAACAATGAATTATTTGAACTGTAAAAAATTATTTCAAAATGAACAATGAAATAGTAAGAATAAATTAATTGAAGGCTAGCAAAGACAAAAGCACTTAGCAATTCCCCTGGAAAATTAGATCATAACTATTTAAGCTGTTTAAATCCATGACATTTTTTCCCAAAAAATCATCTGTATAACATTTATGAATGGAAACTCCAAGTTATATAATACCATCACACTTCTCATAAAATCAGGCCAAAATTTCATAGATTCTGACTCTTCCAAACTTCTGTAGTCTTTGTGGAACAATTGTCCAGTGAAATTACAGCCACCTTCACTAGTCAGGTGATTTCTTCGCACTGATAAAACAGTTTCTAAGGCAAAGGTTGATTTTTCTGTTACATCATTCAGTGAAGTCTGTATAAAATCTGCTCCACTAGCTTTGGTTTTCTGTGTACCCTGCTGTTTCTAGACTGCCAGAAAAGACCTTTAGCCTTTCCCACTTCCCAGGCCTTTTCTTCCAGATGTGGCTAGACCCACTTTCCTCCAGGGCAGATTGAAGCTTGGTGCTTTTCCTGTTAGTCACTCTTGGTGGTGTCCTACACAATCTGTGCATTGTAGGGAGGGCTTTTGTGGCCATGGATGCAGAGGTGGGGAATTTTTCAGGCAGGGCTATTGTAGCAGTCAAAATAATAAAACAAGACAAGAAGCAACACGGTGCTGAAACCCCATTTGGGAACATAGGTTTGTGTTCAGTGTGCTCTAAGCTGCCTAATGTTCTGGTATTGCATAGATGAGATTAGTTTCCAGTCATGAGATGTTTACATTAACATTTTCATACGTCCCTATAGAGAAATCAGGAATTGCAGAGCCACAAGCTTTATAGCCCAGTTGCATTAAGTTTACCTATTAGACAGGAAGGTTGTTTGCTTTATGTGATAAAAGTGGTTGTAAAAACAGAAATTAGTCATGCCTCACAAAAAAAAAAGGGTCTATCAGAAAGTCGGGATAACTTCTTACATTGAAGTAAAAAATTCCTGAAAGACAAAAAAAGCTGTTGATGATTACACATATATTTTAGTGATATAAATTATGTATACTATCATTATATGACATTTGTTTTTTATTATACCTAAAATTTTGCTTTTCATCTTAGATGCTTTATTTGAGGGTTTAAGTCTGTGTTTTCTAATCAAAAAGCACAGTAGTTTATTGTCTATAAATAATTTGGATAAAGGCTGTGGAGAATCAAGAAATTTCTGGTGGGGAATAGTATGAAGTTCTTTGTGGCATATGTCAAAATATCAGACTACAAAGATCTCTTAATTGATCTATATAACTTTTATCTCCATCTTTCCATAAGTAGCTAAGGTGGTTTCCATCAAACTCTAGCTTTTGTAGAGGGCTTTTGACTCTGTGAGTGCAAAATACCAGGGAATCTGATGAGTAGCTGAGGCTGAAAGGAACCACTGAGGTCATGTAGCAAATCCCCTGTGCTCAAAACAGTATCAGCTAAGGCAGGTTGCTCAGGATTGTGTCCAGTTAGGTTTTGAATATCTCCAAGGATGCAGACTATGCAGCCTCTCTGGGAAAACCATTTCACCCTTGGATTTTTCTTTCGAGGACAAGAGTTGCAGCTCTGCTTTTTGCAGAATACTCCCCTCAGGATCCTGATACTCACCATCTCATGGTCATGGCAACCACGGTTGGCCCTGACCTTCACATCCTTGACCAGTTCCTCCTTTTCTGGAAGTCCAGGGACATTACTGTACAGCACTTCAGAGACACATCCACTCTTGATTTCCAAGTAGCGTGCAAGAGCTTCCATCATCATTTTGTCCGCTTGGCGCCTCATTATTCATGTGCATACAGTTGAGGTAGACCTTCCTAAATCTTAAATCCTGTTTTGTTTTTTTCAAGGTCTTCAATAAAGAGTGACTTAGAAAACTGCTTTTTTTCACTAAGATCCAATGCCCCTAAAGTGGGTGATTCATAAAAAGCATAATGAAACAAAGTCCACTATATATAGAAATAGTTCAGATTAGTTTGGAAGATAAAACTGATACCATTCAGAACTTGGTTAATGCTCTTAAAAGACAAATTCAAGCACAATATCCTCTAAACACTTTCAAATCTCTGTCAGTGAAAAAGAAAGCACTGCTTGAACTTTGAAGGGTTTATCAAAGATGTTGCAATGAATTTTTAGCTAATATATATAATTACTGGACTTATCTTCTGGCAAGGGCATATTATTTACTCCAGGCCTATATCAGGGTTTGACTGATTCTCTACTAATAGCACCATTGTCACTACCTTGTAATAAAGGTGATATTCTGCTGCCAGACAAAGAAATTGTGCTTAACTTAGTGAAAGACTGAGATTAACTCGTGTGATAAATAAGACTCCAAAATTGCAGTTAGGAAGATTTTTCAGATTTCTGAAAGGCTTAAGATGTTCATCATAAAGTCCTTGAACATCAGACCTCCTCACTACAATTACTGGAGGGAAGCAGGTTGCAGGAGGAGCTATATGTGCTTATGCTCCTGAGTGTGCATTTTTCTTCTGTGATTAAAAGATGAGTAGAGAAGCTATAAATAACATGGAATGAAAGCTCACCCCAGGGCATAATCTTCTGTGTAGTAGCTGAATTCAAGAATAGCAAGTTTAGGGCATAAATCCAGCTGGTAGGTTTAATTAGAGTGAGGCTTCCATATTGGTTATGTCCTGGGTATCAGCAAGAAAAGGGCAGGGTTTGGACCCTGAGCACCCTCACCCCACAACAGACCCTGCACTGCCCCGGGGGTGGCTGGTCCTGTGGCTGTAAGGTGTGGAAGGAATAATGTTCCATGAGGAACGGGTTGGGATTTTAGAGGATTTTGTTTGTTTTGGGACACAGTGAGGTTTTTGGTTCGTCTTGTTCAGGAATTATTGTAAAACTGATTCTCCTTCAAATAGTTCTGCCACTGTGTAAGTGCTGAAAGAAATGTTGCTGATGGAAAATGTGCAATTATTTCTCAAATACAGAGGAAATGGAAACCCAGCTGGTACTTTACATGAATGGTTTTCATCAGCCAGCAATTCCCTAGGATTTGCAAAGCTAGCAAAAGAGTAATCTTCAAGTTTTCACCATTTTGTTGCATAAATCATAGGCATTTCAATTGTCTTGAGTTAGTGGTTCCTGTGTAGATTCATTTTCTCAGATTGTTCAGGCCCTGAAATGAATCTTCTAAGAGTTTTTTTTCTTGCAGTTGTCTGAGTTTCAGTTCAATTGCATCTCCATATATTTTCCTTTCAGGTGATGTATACTATAGCCAAGAATGACAGAGGAATTGTTCATTACAATTGTAAGTGGCAGCATTTGGATACGTGGATTCAGCCAGAATTTTGGAAATATCAAAGTACGATTAATAACAGACTTGTGACTGAGGCTTTCAGGTTTCCTTAAAAAAAAAAAAAAAAAAAAAATAAAAGAAAAAGTTACTTTTTCTGTCAAAAGGTACTTCAAACTAGCTTAAAAAAATTCATAACATAAATAACACACATTCATGGACTGTTTTTTCTATGACATTAAATACCTTGGGTTTGCTATTAAAAAAGAAAAACATTTAAAAAGAGAGGCTAGCAATCGAATTTGAATTCATGGAGAGACTGTGCACAGCAAGGATTGTGAAGTTCATCTGTATTTTCATTGCTTTTGTAGAGAAATTAGATGTCTATCTAAATAAATACCAATAGCATAGACAAGAAAGACTACTTAACAGCAAACGGGTGTGTTGTTTATGGTAGATGAAAATGCTAGAAATCTCTCTGAAAGACTGATCAGACTTTTGTTACTTTAGTATATTTGCAAATGGGAGTGTGTTTGTATTCCAAAGACAGGTGAAGACAGGAAGAAGGCTCATACTGAATGTGGGAGATCAAGCATGTAGCATCAGCACTCAGGCATCTTTATTTCTTTTGTCAGCTTTGTTCCTTTCATTTTTTTTTTTTTTTTTTTGGAAGGAAAGTTATGTACCATGGAAAGAGAGATGTATCAGTCTCAAAACTACAATTAAATTTTGAAGAACAACAATATTTATAAAGAAAAAATATAAGGAAAGACAAAACGAAAAAATAAGGATATTATTATGTAAAATAATACAAGTATATGATTAGAAAGAAGCTATTATGGAAGCTATTAATGTTTTAGACAATATTCAGATAGGTAAACATACAAAGAAGATGAGAAAAAGGGAAGAATGTAGATGATGTAGATGAAAGAAGTGAAAGGACTATTATCAAAAGGTAGATATTAAAATTCTGATTAAGTGGTAATGTGATGGCTGTTTAACTAGTCTGACCACTGACACTAAAATGCAATGAAACTTGGGTTATTTAAATACCAAGCACAACCAAATATATAAATATATTTAATAAAATATTAATTTATGAACACATTAGTATTGTATATTTATATGTTAACATTATAATAGTCTAGAACAAAGCTGAAAAATATTCATAAAACAGGATTCCTGGCAGCCCTTAGTATTTCATTAGAATGCACGGTAGTCCAAACAAATATACTTTTAAGAAATATTGGAAACTACTTATTTTTCATCACTACTACCTGGGAGACTTCATAAGGAAATCTGGGCTTCTATAATGCTAAAAAGCATACAATTTTATAAAACATTTTTTGCTAGAAGAACAATGATTTTTCAGTCAGAACTTTTGAGATTGATTCCAATGACACATACACAAAGCTATCCTGTATAGTAATCTGTGTAAAGGAAGAGCAAACTCAGCCTCTGATTTTTCAAATTCTTGGCAGCATTTTTGTGTTTTAAAAAATGAAAATACTCATTCTCTTTATCTCTCTGACATAAAAATAATCTGTGTGTAGTAATGGCAAAACTGAAAGCTGTCATCTACTGATAAAGTGAGACAGAGGAGCCAACATGTAAACAGAAGTGATCTGTGTTTTTCTAGCATCTTCTGTGGACTAACTGGAAGTCACAATTACTTTAATAGAGTAACTTCTATACTTATCTGGTGTAGGGATATAAGTTCTAATCACAAAAGATAACCAAGAGGGACACAGTCACACAATGAGTTGTTATGCCAGAATAGATCACAAAGTTGGTGACCTGTTCAGGAGGAAAAGTACAAAGGAGAGGAAATTATCTGAGCATGGTGCCCACACAACTCCATGCTTTCTGCTTAGTAGCTGAAATATTTATGTACACATATATGGCACAATAAATTCCAGTCCCAAGCTTTTATCACATATATGAACTTTTATGTCTATTGCTCTCATAGGTCTTAAAAACAGAGTTCACAATGGACACCTCTGGAAACTTCACTGATTGTTTAAAATATTATTCTCCAGGGCAATGCTGACAATAAGATAATAAATTAGATATGCAGCACTTTGAAATGCCCATAATAAATATTATAAATAAAAGTATAAATACATTTTATTTATTTTATGTACAATTCCTGTAGCTTTGTTAATAATTACTGCTGCATCATTTATTCCTTCTAGCCTCAGAGAGGCTTACCAGCTCCTTTTCTTTTTCTTCCCCGCACAAACTATTTAGAGAAAGAAAGTGCTCAGATGCTTAGGTGGCTGAAACTTGTTCCAGTTTCAATTTTGATGGCATTTGGGAAAGTATATTGTTTATGATTATGTTAGATGTTATGAAGTTATTTTCACAGCACTCACTCTGAGAATGGCTGTATCATTAGGGAGTCCATCAGTGAGGATGCATCTCACACATCATGGATGTTTGTAAAAGCCTTATAAAAGACACAGAGATATAACTGTCCAGCCTCCAGATGTTTAAATACCTCACATCCAAAAACTGTATGAAATACACCGGGACCACCCTGACAGCAGATTGTGTGCAAGGTTTTTCTGCTGTGCATATTTGTTTCCTTCCCTCCCTGACAATCTGGGCAATAATTTGTTCCTCTGTGAGGCAAACTGTACTCAGATTTGAATAAAACCTCTGAGTGTCTCTTCCACTCTGCTAGATATAACTGTTAACTTAAGGACAAATCCACAAATCATGGGATTTGAAACAGGTTCTGAGTAGAGAAGAGAGACCAAGAACTATGTATGAAAAAAAAAACCCACTCTGAAGTGATTAACTGCAATTCAATAACCATAATCCAACCCTCTAATCAGAAAAGAAGAAAAAGAAAATTTTCATCGTTTTTTGCAACTGACATTGAGGGGCAGGATCAATTCTATTGTATTCAGCTCAGTGGACATAAACACACCAACGTCTGCTCAGATTGCTGGTTAGATGCATAAGTGGCAGGAGGTGGACAGGACTGCAGCATGCCTGTCTCACAAGGTACATCTCCTACCGCTTGGCATTAGGATGCCTACTCTCAATGTGCTGCCTGAGTTGAACTCCACCTAAAGTTGCCTTTCTCTGTCCTATGCCCAGAAAGAGAAACCTGGATGAAGACTGAGAATTATCTCCCTTAGGTAGATATTTATGTAAATGTATGTATTTACAGAATAAGGTTGTAGCCTTAGAGAACATTGTATTTTGGGGCTTAAATTCCCAGGTGCCTTGGAGGATTCCCCTCAGGTGGGCTGTAAGTAATTAGCTATTTTTGTGCCTGGTTCTCAGTAAGCCAACATCTATGATAGTTTCACTAAGGGAAGAGAGACAGACAAAAACTAATCTGTCTGAATACCAAAGCCTGAAGGGAGAGAGAATCTGGGGAAATGGTACCAATAATTGCTTGCAGCCACTGTGAGAAAGCCATAATCACCTGAAATGTTCAATAGAAATATCTCGCTTGAGTATTAACTGGGCACTGTACTGGGAGATCCGGACCGATCTCCTCCTGGCAAGGTGAGGCTCCCTGTGTCTTTCATCTCGTTATCTCAAAGCACTTTACAGCTGCAAAATTATTTGCAAAGCAATTCTCATTATCTACATTGCACAAATGATTAAGGAAAAGGGTAGAGAGACCTCACAAGTACTCCTGGGTCACTTGGATTGAGGCAAAATATGTCCTACACATAAGCAGTAAACACTTCTAAAAGCAGAAATTTCTTTGAAGTTTAAGGGTTTGCCTTTCTCTGCATCTCTTGTAAGCAGCATCTGTCTGTTGTCCCAAACTTGCAGGCAAGAATTGCTTTTCTTTTGCCTGGACATGCTGTGCCCAGCTGCTGGCCAGCTGCACCTGGGCCCCAGGACCTTCCCTCTGGGCGCAGCAGGAGCCTCTTCTTCCCCTTCCCTCCTGGCCAGATCGCAGGTGGGTGAAGCTTGGTGCCTCTGGTCAGTCAGCGCTGCCTCCTGGTGTCCTACACAGTACCTGTGTCACCAGGAGTATTTTCTGTGGCCATGGGCTCATAGCCAGGCCCTTTGCTGGGCAGGAGCAGCAGGTATAGAGGGCATCTCAGAAAATGATTTGTGATTTCTGTCAAAATAATGCTAATAACAGTAATAGGAAATCCTATGAATCTGTGCACACCAGATCAGATAGTTTCTGTTTGGTATCAGGAAGTACTGATTGTTTTCTGTTCTTAGAAATAAAGGCAAAAACACTATCAGAAAATTTAACAACGTTTTTAATATTCCACAAAAGGGATAACAACTTATCATATCTTATGCTCCCTCTGATGCTGGGAACCTCCAAAGATACAATGTAAGATAGACCTCTGGCCCTGCCATGGCACTTTGCCCAAACTTCCCATCTGTGGTCACGTCCACCAGCAGTCATCTTCAGAATTTTTGCAGGATTTTCTTAGAAGCAAAGCAACTCTATCTGTCATATTTACTGTGGGGGGGACAAAAAAAATGTTTGTAGGAAAGCATGCTGCTTCACTTCAAGATAAAGTCAGGAACATTCTTTTGGCATCATAGCTGGTGACAAACAGGTGCTGCCTATGGACTCCTTGGTTTGGCAGGTTGGCTGCATTTATTGTATGGTAAGGCATACCAGTCCTCAAAGCCAAGTCATCTTTAGTACAGCAGGGCTCAGCACAGGCCTGCACTGCTCATGGATCATTATCTCCTCCAAGTGCAATTGTCTGCCTCGTAGGATCCCCAGGGCTGTTGTTCAGGTGGTTGTTGTTGCCTGTGGTATAAAGGGGGCAGCAGGCGGTGTACATCTGATGAAGTCATAATTTTGTCCATTTGCCTTTTCACTACATGTTTTTTCAAGCCCTGCAGGTAGACTGGCTCTTTTAGCATGCTGAAACTCCGCTCAAGGTACAGAGGACATCCTATTTCAACAGCACATCCTGCATCAATCCTGCATCAGTCTCTGAAATCCTGTCAAGCCTTATCAGTGAAGTGAGCCAAGAATCTCCAGAAGCATCAGCAGCCATGATAAGGCCAAAATTCTGCTCTTTTGGTTTCACACGAGTAAGTGTACTGAAGGATGTTAAGGCATGTGCTTTCACTTTGTTGGTGCTCACATCTAGCATAGTAAGTATGCTTCAGTGGGGATTGTTACCTGTTTAATGTGGGGTGTACCAAAATCTGTTAGGTTGTGGATATTCTTTAAGATGCATGTCTTTCCCATATCTACCAGTTGACCCATAAAATTTTAAAGTAGTTTCCTTAGAACACTGATACCTCAGGAGGATTACTGCTTAGATAGTTGTCTAATATTAATGCATTCCAGCGCAAGCTAAAAACCTTCAGGAAATAGAGATTTTCAGTAAATGGCAGCTGAGCTGTGAGTCCTGCCTATTGTGGCTCACTTGAGTAGTTCTAGATTTTTAATTTTCTTGTACTGCAAAACTTAAAGTAAAATCCAATATACTGTTTGATAGACAGACTTAAATGTTTGAAATCACACAAATTGAATTTGTTGCCATTCACAGCCTGACTGTTTTAATTTATAAAGAAATTCAATCAGGTGTTATTCTCAAAGCTTATTAACTGATCTGAGTTAATGAATGTGGGGCTTTTGAAGCTCATATCCAGTGTTTTCCTA
Organism: Chamaea fasciata; assembly: GCF_029207755.1. NCBI lineage: Eukaryota > Metazoa > Chordata > Aves > Passeriformes > Sylviidae > Chamaea > Chamaea fasciata. The sequence continues at coordinate 97,719,127 of NW_027094087.1, read as the reverse complement.
GGTCAGGGTTTGAGAGCAGTTAAAATAGTCCATGCTTTTGTCCTAGCAAGTACCTGAATGGGTCAAATAGTTATGTTTTCACCAAGTCAGTCTAACAGACCAGTCTTATCTACAAGGTGACACCGTGCAAATTAATTTCTGTGAAATTATTAACATTTTGAAAAATAATGAAGTTAAGGTTGTTTTACAAGTTTATGCCAGGAAAAAGAAAAGGCTGACTATTTTAAGGAAACAGTTTTTGAGAGATTTTCAGATAGGTCTTCAAACACAGCGTAGAAGATTTAGTCATTTTGAAATACTAGAGAAGAAAAGGACTTTGTGAGGTTTAGATACCACCAGCCTAATTTTTTTTCTCAAAATTTAAAGATAACTTTATCCAGAAAGGTCAAACTTTGCAAGAATTTTTTAAAAGTCATTTCTATCCTGAAGTAATTAAATGTAAGTTGTACAACAATTCACTGGGGCAAGCTATGAATCCCTATGGCAGAAACAACAGCTGGGGAAGGGCTGGTAATAATTCAAGTGTTTAATTCATTGCAGCAAGTGTTTGGAAGGACGTGTTTTTCATATAGGGCTCACATCCAAAATGAGCATTATACCACCTCAGATAATGCCTGCTTAAATGAAGAGATTCCATATTTAAAAGTATATTTAAATCCCATCTATGACTGGTCTTTATACAGTGAAGCAAAGATAACGTTTGGCTCCTGGGGAGAGAAGATGGAGAGATGCTCTGGTAAAGCAGCTGAAGAAAATAGAATGGTTCAGCCAGTGAGATCTGCAAAAGCCCCATCTCCTGAATCCATTTTTTTCCATGAGGATTGCTTTAGTAACAGTTCGTACTCGTACTGTTCTGTAAGAGCAATAAATAGAATATAAATGTTCTCTAAATAGAATTGTCAGAGCAAACTCCTGGTAGCGGGAACAACACTGTTAAAATTTAATCCTAGTGATGCAATGAAAGATGAAAACCCCTGACACTTTGTGAAGCTTGCCACTGAGATATAATTTCCCTAATCCTGTTAAGTTGAAAAAAAACCCAAAAAACGAAAAAGAATGAGATACGAATGACCTGACACATTATGATTAAGGTTGTTCTTTAGGATTTGTGAACTTCTTAAAGATGTCATCAGAAACTGCTTTGGTTTTGAATATAGGCAAATATCAAAGTGACTGCATTATCATTTATTTCCACATATTATTAAAACCTTCAAGCTTCAGTGAAAGACTATGAATAAACTGATTATTTCTTCTTCTAAAGTACATGGTAATTTTTTGGGGTAATAAAAGATTTCTGGTCCATGAGGATCATGAAAAGCAAGCATAACATACAGTCTTGGATGCAGACATTTTATTTCAAGGGAAAAACAGATTTTCTCAAGAGAGAACAGCTGGATGAAAGGCCCATTAATAAAACCTATAATATGATAATTTTGTCCTATAGGGCTAATAATTACATTCTAGATAATTTTTATTTTTACAAAGCGTGCATTTATGAAAAGGTCACAAGAAAAACTGTTAGCTACTTTATAAATATCATGGATTCTAGTTGTTTATGGGTTTAATAAGTTTTTATCTCCCAGGGTTAAAAAAATGGCATTAAAGGAACAGATATTATCCTGGGCTGGTTTTGAGGGCAGTATTTAACATTGCCTGTACTGACTGATCGGTGACATTGGCACATAGTCTGATACAAGAAAAAATATGTGCTTTTCAGGGTAATTTGTTTTAGAGACATGCTATAGTCTGGTCCTCAGACTGAATGAACGGACATTAGCTGTGCTTCTGCATATTGTCTTCCAGCTTCGTTTCAGCTAAGAGGAACCAGATGGTGTGTTTCAAGACCATCCTGCATGATGAACCAAAGCACAGCCAGTCAGAGGAGGGGGAGAGTTGCTTTCAATTTTAGTTGCTCTATATCTAAAGAAATATGCTGTTGCAGATATAGCCTGTGACAAGAAATGGGCATTTTAGGGGCATTTTGCCCTAAAAATGTAGCATGTCTAATCTGAGGAATGGATGCTTTATCTGGACATAAATTGCTGAAGCAGAGCAGCAATTAGGGTATTGTCTCCAGTGGAATATTTTAAGCTTTACCTTATTCCTTTGTTTTCAAGGACGTGGTATTTTATTTAGCTGAACTGGACATCAGTCACTGATAGCTTGTTAGAACTTGCTCCAAATGTTTAAGAAAGTGCCAAACCTTCTGAAACTGTAGCTACCAATGGATTTCTACATCATGTTACCTGCTTTGATGGAAACAGAGTGAAATTATTCTGTGATAGTTGTTCACACCATGATTAGAAATACCTGAAATACTAGCATACATTCTGAGTCCTTGGGTTTGTCCAGATTGAAATCTGAAATTTAAAAAGTCTGAGTGATAGACTTCATCAGATCACACCCCATATTCAGCATAATAAACATAAAAAAATCAAATATTTTAATTTTTTAAAGAGGTAGAGAATGGAACTTTGTTTAGAAAGTTCTGCAACATAAATTGCAGTTCTTTCTATTACCAGATACTGAGTAATATTTCAAACAATATTAATATTAATATTTCTAATATTTTGGTAGATTAGAGGAACCTGAGACATTTTAAAGGATCATTCTTTGGGCTCAAATATTTGGAAGTATTTTCAAGGTACATAAATTTGCTTTTCAGAGGGAGCAGCACAATGAGTGAGCATTTAAACTGCAGGTATAATGTTAGCACCAAATTCATCAAAGAAATCCAAAATAATCTCTCCCCACTCTCAAATGCACCTCTGGCATCCCAGGTTTTGAATTAAAAAAATCTTGTGCAGGGATGCACATTTCCTCAGCTGACAGACCATCTCTGTGATGAGCTCCTCCCCGAGGCTATCAGGGAGCAAGAATCTCTGTAATGTCATTTTTGTCTCTTTGCTTCCATGCACTTGGTGCACTTTGACTGCATTTTAGGAAAGCAGTGTGGTGGTAGACTTTTCTGGCTACAGCATCGTTCCCAGCTGACAGCTGCAGAGCTGTCTTAAGGAGGAAGTGTTGTTCTGTGCAAATCCCCCCTGGGTGGTTTTCACACTTGGCCACTCAAGCTCCTTGTGTATGGGGAAGGCTGAGTTGTGCTGTTCCTTGTGGGATGATACACTTTTATTTTTCCTAAAAGAAGAATGACAGTTGCCTAAAATAGATCATTAATATACATTAAGTTATTCAAGTTTTCATTTAGAAGGGCAGACTTAATTATTTGAGCAGTTGAGGTTTTTTCACCAAAAATGTATTCTGGCTGATTCAAACTTGCTACTTGGCAAAGACAGGAAAAGATCCACTTCCCCTTATTTCAGTCCAGGCTCAGCATTTGAAGTCCGGAACAGAGCTGATGAGATAGTTGAGTTGTGGTGACAGGAATGTAGTTCCCTCCTCTGCATATGGATGTGACAACATTCAGCTCTCAGAAGCAAAGGGTACAGAATATTCGGAATTTTTCCTGAGCAGCTACTTCTTCTCCCCTTTGTACTACGTAATCTAATATGACATATTTACTGGATCAGTAACAGCAATGGGAGTTGTTTACTTTCCTATTGTGTATAAAAATTTTCAAGATGAAAAATTAAAATATTTAATTTCAAAATTGTCACAACAAAATGTTTGCACCCATTCAAATTTTTATTTTCAGCATCTTCTAGCTTACTGAACAAGGTTCATAAACCTGATGTGCAGTTAGAAATTCTGAATACTTAACCAAATACTCAGCTGCTATAGTAACCAGGCTCACTCCCATGCATTTTCAGTTCAGAAAACATTAGGGAAGTCACTCTGAAAGAGAATCTCAAAGCAGTTCCACTGTATCTGCATTCTGAAGGAGGAGTCTTAGCACTTATCTGCTCTCCACGGGCACAGGACAGTATTTTCATACTATTAAAAAATATTGTGTGTGGCTGATATAATCAGACAGGTTGGAACATGAGCTACAGTTGGATGAAAGTGGGTTTAAGGATTGCTTTATGTGAGGGGCACGTTTATGGCAACAGGAGTGTCTCAGCAGCAGTGCTTTAGCCAAGCAGAAAATAAAAAGGTTTGCAGGAGATTTTTTATCTTAAGCTGACTTCTGCATTTTTTCCTGAGTTTGGGGTTAGTATTGCAAATTCTGCACAAAATAAGATGTTATTGAATAATATTTCTGAGTTTGTCTTCTCTGCCCTATTTTGATAAGTATTCATCATTTGGAATGGGAAAAGTATATGCCAGGCTAAAGCAGGAAATGCCTCCTGTGACCCATGCGTCTGCAATTTATAGGCGGTCCTGGGTTTCATGGACATGAGCTATGGGATGAAACTAGAAATGATAGTCCAAACAGTGCAGTCATCATTTGCCCTTAAATATGGCAGGTTTTAAATGAAGAAAAAAACTGACAGCAGATTTAACATGCAAAAATTGTGGAGCTTAGTTCAATTAGAGGCAGATTTCAAACAGTATTTAGAGCCTTAAATTTGTCTGGGCTCATGGAAGCATTTGACAGATGCCAGTGCAATTCATTTTGGAACATCTTGAAGGTCTATTGCATGCCAACAAAAATCATGAACCTCATCAAAGTTTTATGCCAAGGTTCTGCTTGAACAGTTAAAGTAAATGGGAACTTGCATAAATAGGCTAATGAAACTCTCCTGTCAACCAAACACTAATGCAAAATCCCACTGTGAGACACTGACTTTATTGTAATTTAAAAAAAAGAATTAAAACTATATGAAACAAGTATGGAAAACCAGAAAACACTGTACCAGAATACTAAAAGGATACTGTCAGGTCTAACCTTCTGAATGACTAGACAAAAGCTTTGAGGACTGTCTCTCCCTGGAAAAAGAGACAAAGATACCACCGATATAATATCCTCCAAAAATGGACCTACTGAGCAACTGCTGCCACTGTATTGTAGGAGACAATGACATCCAGACAATAGCAACTCACCTCTAACTCACAGGAGGATGCCAAACAAGGGCAGACACCTGAAGCAAAGAATGTCGTCAAGTAGCAAAGCAGTACCTGGCATTCAGCATCTTAAACAAATTGTCATCACCAATAGCCTAGACCATGTGTCCCAGGTTGTGCCTACAGCCAGAAGAGGTGTGCTTCATTATGTATCATGTACTTTTCTCTTCCAGGTCTGGGGACCTGCTGGAGGACACCAATTGTCCCTATCTGTCTGCAGTTCCCTAGTTCCTCACAGTGGGAACTCAGGGGTGTGCAGATGCAGTGTGTACCCAAATCTTCACTCCTCCTAATGCATTCAGGATATGGCCATGGAGTTTCCCTAAGAGAAGACCATACTACAGACCGAAGTGTGGCTCTCAGCACATGCCTCCACATCCTCTGTTCAAATGCAGATGTTGGGAACACACTGAAGGCAGAAGCAAGTTAACCTTGACCTTGAAAGCAAGTGCTTCAGCTAAGATCTAGGAATTGGACAGATTAACAGTATAAAGGACACCAAGACTAAAAGGAAACAGGATGACAGCTGATCTCCCAAGTAACTCAGAAAAAAGTAAAGAAGTGTACCATAACTATCACAGATAAAGACACAGGAGCTGCTGGAAAAGGAATGGATGGGACTACATTGGCACAATGCATGCAATTCTTAATCCAAACAGCCAGCCAGAGATTAAAGTTTTGTAGATTACTCCAGCTAACTGGAGAAACTGAGGTTTGAGTCCAGCATTTTTCTTACTCTGATTGCTCTTCGAGATTTTGTTCATAAGAATGGACAAGTTATTGTTTTCTTGTCCACAAAAAAGGTTGTCTCAGCCTCAGTAAATATTTTTATTTTCTTAGTACAAGGACTTTTTTGGCCAGGAGCTGCAAAGACTCTTGCTGACTCTTTTCCCATCCCACAATGCTGCTCTTGCTGCTTTGTAGGCTTCTCCTACAAGCTTTCTCACACCACCCAGCTCTCTTTCCCCCCACCATCTCCCACTCACACATGCAGAGACACCTGCCAGTGTAGGACCATGCTCAGCAAAATTTCTATTTACAAGTGCTTTGAAATTCCTGAGTTGCCTTTGCCTTTCATGCAAAAATAGTGATGGGTGGTTAAAGAATATTATTTGCCTTCTGACTTTCAGGGAAGAATTTAATGACTTCTCATAATCACTTCATATAAAGTAGTGGTGCCCAACATCTTCAGAAAGATGTAACACAGACTGCAATAGCAGATACATCTGACCTTGTCTGAGACAGAAGGATAGTGCAGAATTTCACTAGTATTCATCTATCTAAACATGCATATGGGTATCAGGTGGGATCTACAAAAATGCTGACACCTACATTATTTTACAAAGCTATCCCTGAGGACCTGATTCAAAGCCACTGTAGTTACAGAGAAATTACTATTGACTTTATTAGGATTCAGTTGAGATTAATGTTGCACACTTCTTTGCTGCCCTTTGCTGTCTCTGTTCCTGTGATTTGAATTGTTCCCTCAAGGCATTGCAAAAAAAGGATGGAAATGTTAGCAGCAATGCATGGGACGTTGAATACTTGTCCTTCTGGTTTTGACAGTATCTGTTTAATACAAAAAGAAAACTATTGTTTTAAAACTCTGATAGAATTGTTCTGTTCATATTTTTAAATGCTGTTACATCTTTTAAAAAATATCTAAACCAATACTGAAATATTCCAACTTGTTGAAAAAGGAATAAACATGTGTGCCACTTACTTGCAGCCTCAATAACTGGAGTAGGGTGACTGCAAAACTATCCCATGTTCCTGCAGCAAACATCATGTCCATGGAAATCATGTACAAGTATTTGATTTCCCCAACCCTGTAGAATATATAAAATCTGCCTTCAGTAAATATTTTCCAATATATCAAAATGCCTGATGACAAGGAATTAATGTCAAAATCTTCTTCTCTAGCTGCCCTAGGCACCAAACCAAATACATCGATCAAAACCTAACTGTATCAAGCCACCTGCAGAATAAATAAGGGACATGTTTTTTGTTTGTTTGGCTTTTGGTTTTGTTTTGTAATTTTTTTAATTGGCTTTTTTGGTTGGGTTTTTTAAAGGGTATATGACTGGAAAATGTCTCAATTGGGCAGAAAAAAATTATTAAAAGGAAGATGGTATGAAAAACTAAGAAACAGGAGCCAGTTATTTTACAATTTTGTTGTGTTGGAGAGAGGAGAAGGATGCTAAATTGAAAACAAGTGTACTGGTGCATGTTCAGTCTGCACAGGAGAAGACATAATTTTGGATTTAACAAGCTTAAACCTGTGATGTTTAAAGAGGAACACTGTGTACAGAACTGCTCTGTATCGCACCTAACATCTGCCCCAAGCTCAGTGCTATGAACTCTTGCCCAGAGTGTCACTAATGTGGTTGAAGACCTATTTCTCTACTAGCAGAGGAGAACTGACAGCAGAAACTGACCAGAACGTGCTAGTGATGCATGATATGTGGTTTTCTACTTTCAGCTGGAAGGTTAATCCTTCAAGTTGCCTTTTCCTCATGTATTTAAGAAAAAAATACAGTTTCCTTTGTGCAAACATCTAATTTTATTTCAGCGATAGATCTGTGATGTTATTAATTACTCAAAAACAGACATGTCAGCTTTTCTAAAGTTTTTTTGACCTTTATCAAGAACATTTAGCTTTCTAAGAGTGAATAGAAATGTTCACATTCTTTGGTTTGCTCTATAACATATGTTAGAACAAAAATGATAACTTCTATATAAAATGATTTTAGGAATTGTAAGTGTTGAGAATGGTTTCAGTGCCATGACTAGATTTGCCTCTGGTAATTGAAAGATAAATCCTGCTCTTCCAGAGCAGATGAACTCTCTACAGCCTCTCCAGAGGCTATGATCTGCCTGAGGAAATCAGATTCAGAAGGGATTCACCCACAGCTCTGGCAGTTTTTGAAAGCATACAGCAGGTATTTTGTGGAGTCAGAATTAAAGTCTTCTTTTCATAAGGATGTATTTGAACATGAGATTTTCCAGAGCAAAGTTCAAGTGGAGAAATGCAATTGAAGCACTTTGAGTCAGATCAGGGTGCTGTAGAGATATGGGTTGGGAGGCTCACACCCAGGTCAGGCTGCTGGGGGACAGTAACAGCATGGCCAGGTTGGTGAGAGCGGGACAGCCCTAAATTCTGTGGGAAGATGTTTTCCATAGGGTTCACTAAAGTCCCAGTTCCAACCCCCACCAATTTTCTTCAAGACTGAGAAGGTGTTGTAATGGAAAAGATGCTGACAGGCCTGAGCCCTAATCAGGAAAAGTAGGTGGAAGGCCTCTAGGTACTGTCTCCATTAATAATTGCCATTAAAATGTAATTCATTCAACTTTTTTAAACTTAAGAAAATTGCATTTAATCTATCTGTAGGCTGAAGACCTCTCCTGGTGACATTCTTTGCGACTAATGTGCCAATTTCAGTCCAGTATCAAAATTAAAAATTTTCTCAAAACTGCCAAAACCCTCTCAAAAAGTCATGCTTTTAGGATGCACTCTTTCTCTAGTCCTCCCATGACCTGACTTGCACTCAAAGTTTGTTGATTCTACTTTTCACATACTAAGATAAGGTATTAATCCTGTAGTACAGATCAAGCGGTGTGCTCATAGTCTGTATTAAAGTGACAAAGGTGAAATTAGATTGCACTCTGGTCATTTACTTCAGGGCAAACACCTTCACATAGAACATGTAGAAAGTGCCACTCCAGTAGTTTAAAAATTGGCCTGAAGGACAAGCTTAAGTGATGAAAATGTTATGAATATCTCTACACTGATAATTCAAAATTTATTTACACTAACAGCTGGATCATATGCAGCAACAAACCTGAAACATATTGCAATTCTCCAGCAGAGGTATTTTTACACAACACTGTGACACATAACTGTGCAAATGTAAAATTACTCAAATGACTTACATAATTAAGAAAAAAAAAGAATAAATATGAATTTATGCTGAAGGAGATAACTGTTTACTTGTAGAAATGAGAAAGAAATGCTGGCAGCTAATGCAGTGATTTTCCTGGAGTTAGATGAAGAAATGTGTCTGAATATGCAATACAGGTGTGTATCTTCAGCATCATTGTAGACTGACATGAAGTGTTTCCTGGATGTGCTTTTATTTAATGCATATGCACACAAAATATCTCATACTAGACAGCTAGCATGAGCTATTTTGTCATCTAAAATGAGAACAAAACGTAATGACTAAAGAGAATATCGATATTTGAGGTTAATGTTGAATCAGCTTGTTTGCTCTGCAAAAAAAGTTTCCCCATGAAATACAAAGTGAAAGTGAAATAAGGAAGGACAATAATAAAATGTATTATGAAAAATTAGAAGTAGAATTGTTATGTCCATGTGATGGGTGGGCAGATATGTGGTGAAGAGCAGACAGAGGAATGTGAGGATTCAGGAAGAACTAATTGTCTCAACAATACTCTTCCTCAAGAACTTGATGCATTAAACTCAGATTCCAATCTTCCAGTCATAGGATAGAATGGCTTGAGGTGGAAGAGGCCTTATAGATCAAATAGTCCTAATCCCCTGCCATGGGCAGGGACACCTTCCAGTAGACTAAGTTCCTCAGGGCCTCATCCAATCTGTCTTTGAACACTTCTAGGGATGAGGCAAGTTGTGATGACCCACAACTTCTCTGGGCAACCTGTTCCACTGTCTCACCACTCTCATAGAAAGGATTTCTTCCTATTATCTAATCTAAATCTACTCTCTTTCAGATTGAAGACACCATCGTAGAAAGTCCTCTCCATCTCTCCTGTAGGCTCTCTTCAGGTCCTTAAAGGTCACAATTAGGTCACCCCAAAGCCTTCTCTTCTCCAGGCTGAACAGCCTCAGTTCTTTCAGTGTTTCCTCAATGGAGAGGTGCTCCATCCTTCTGATCATCTTGGTTGCCTCCTCTGGACCTGCCCCATGTCCTTCCTGTGCTGGGGAATCCAGAGCAGGATGCAGTGCTCTGGGTGGGGTCTCACCAGAGCAGAGCAGAGCAGAGGGGCAGAATCCCCTCCCTCACCCTGCTGCCCACCCTGGGTGCAGCCCAGGACACGTTTGGCTCTCTGGGCTGTGAGTGCACATGGCCAGGTCATGTCCAGCCTCTCATCCACCAGCACCCCCAATTCCTTCTCAGAAGGCCTGCTCTCCACCTGTTCATCCCCCAGCCTGTGTTGGTACTGAGGGTGACCCAGATGCAGCACCTTGCACTTGGTCTTACTAAACCTGAAGATACTCCCACGGGCCCATTTCTTCAGCCTGCCCAGGTACTTCTTGATGAATCCTGTTCTTCAGGAGCACCAACTGAACCACTCAGGCTGCTGTCATCTGAAAATTTGCCAAGGATGCACCCAATCTCTTCATCTCATGCCCCAATTTGTAATGCTTCATTTGGCCAACATGCATTTTCCATTCCTTTAGACAAAAAAAATTTTCAGATTCTGTCCCTGAAAAACATTTGCATTGTATAACTACAGCGCAACTGTGCTCTGCTATAGGCATGACAACATACTGCTATGGAGAGACAAGACACAGAGGGAGAGGGAAAGAAGGAGACAGAAGGTATAAATTATTTTAGTTATCAGGAATTTCTGAACAGGAGTTAATACAATTTTAGACTTTTTTTCCCCACAGTATTCAGTATATAACAAATTGCAACAAATCAGAGTTAAGAATACTTAGAGGAAGATTTGGAAATGAGATAGAAAGAACCTAATAAATTCACAATGAGATATTAAGTGCTCTTTGCATGCTATCCTGATTAGTTCATCTTTCATTTAAGTCTTTGAGTCTGGAGAATTTCTCTTGTCCTTCAATCACTGTCTCTGGCCATCCCCCTCAAGCTTACACTCAGTGAAATGTCAACCCTACCACCAGACAAAGAGGACTCGTTAGGAGGATTGCCAATGAGGCTTAGGCTCCATTATGCCAAGTTTGCCTTTAAAGTTCTGTCTGAACCCTCTGGCCTGCAGCAGATTTAGAAAAAATTGTGTAGGTAGAGACTGTGTATGTATGAGAACATGCTTGAACCTGGAGGCCAAAATTAAGAGCTTTATTTTTCCCAAGGAAACAATATTAGAGAGCATTTGTGAGTCTGCAGCAGGTTGTCTCACGAAAGGACAGTCTAAACTAGAGAGTTGGACACTATCCTTCCCTAGCACCATTCCCCCAGCCCTCAGTGCAGGATCATACTGAAGGAAGATCATCTCCCCTGGAACTCCCTGGAGACAGCCTGGCTCCTCCCGGTTAAGAAGGAGCTGCTTGAGGCATTATTTGGGTTTTGGCATTCTTAGCTTCTCTTTCTTAATTTTGGCTTGCAGGCCAGCTGCACATAGAGTGATCACTTGAGCATCTGCTCTTCTCTCTTGCTGCTCCTCCACTAGTGTTATCATGTACACTAGTCTGAAGTGCCTTTCCATGAGACACTAGGGTGGTTTTATTTTTCTTTTTGAAAAGAAAAACTGGCCTGTCCAAGAGAATAAAATATTTTTTCGTTATACATTAGTAATCACTCACTGTGTGTAAAATTACTAATGCAAGAAAATTTTTAAGAACAGTGCCAGACTAGAATTATCAATTACTTTTTCTTCCTAACAATAGAATAAAGCTTTGAGAAAATATGTTTCCTTTGTGTTCTTAGGTTCCTCTTCCTTTGGAGCTAGTTGTGTATTTAGCCTGTTTTAGAAGTGCCATTTCTTGAGGGGTTTTTTTTCCCTTTCAATATGTAAAAGTCTTTCTGTGAGATTTATTAAATAGTTTTGTATCCCGTTGACAAAAATTAGAAACTGGGGTTGTTTGTAGAAACATGCTGTGGTTCATGGCATTAAAATTATCCTTGTTTTCTTTTGTTTTGTTTGTTCTTTTGAAGTGGAAGATTTTTTGGATGCATCTATATGTATATGCAGCTATATGTATATGCATATATACACAGACACGTACACAACACATACATATATATGTAACAACTCTAGGATTAGAGTCTCTAATCAAAGGGAAGAGCATCAGAAGCTCTTTACAAGAGTGGTTGCTCCTCTTTCCCTGTCACCTGCAGAGCTGCCCCCCTGACAGCAGGATTTCTGGGACCAGGGATAGAGCCAGAGAGGGTGCACATCACACCTCAGAGCCCACAAACAAGCACATATACAGCCGCATCAGTCTCAGGAAAATTCAAACCCAAATATGTTTGGGAAAACTCAACCCCAATATTCAAACCCAAATATGTCTGTAATTCCAAAAATTAGCATTTCTGCCAGGCACCTTCTGGGACTGGATCTTCCACGGAAGCAGGGTTTCATTCACAGGCATCCATCAGAAGCCAAAGAGCATCTGAGAGGAAGCAGTACTAAGAGGGATTCTGTTGTCTTTGATTTACTCTTTAAATGCATGAGGCAACAGTGTCTGAGGAGTATCTTATACATATTGATCCTAACCCTTAAAAATGTGTTTAGGAAACATTGCCCATGCTTGTAATGATTCCTTTTCTTACTTGGAACAAGTGAGAAAATAGGACATGCAGGGTGAAAGATAAGTATTGCACACTAAAGTAATCTCATAATTTATTCCTTATCACTTGTTCTAGGACATTTGTCCAATCTTTACAAAAGTCTGAGTTATCCTTCAAAGTTCAGTGTGTCCCTCTCCCAGAGATTGCTGAGCTGAGTCAAGATGCCAACCTACAATCCATGCCAACATCCTCACTCTTCCCCCTCTCTTTTCAGATCCAGTTGAGGTGCAAATCAAAACCAAAAACCAGGATGCTCACCAACACGAGGGGCTTCTTTTCTTATGCCAGATGCTAGAAGGGATCTTGTGTGGAATTGCAAAAGATATCCAGGGTAAAACAACAGAAAAGGTGATTTCGTTGATATTACAGGGGTGGAAGATAAAGTCACTAGCTTCTGCTCCCTTTTTCATCACTTCTTTGACACACTGGTGTGTAAGTTTTCTGGCATTAAGTACAGGCTATACATCACTTTTTCTACTTCTTGCAGAAGCCCAAATTTCTGGTTGATTTTGAAAGACAAACAGTCAAGCTCTGGGATTTTTGATGAGCTGATGCCACTGCTGTCTGAAGGTGGGATTTAGGACAGTAAAACACACTGTCACAGTGATGCTGTGGAATGTGTGAGAGGAACATGCAAGGTGAGAAACTACAAGGAAGTATGGGAAGACTTTGACATTTCTTTTGCCAAATGAGCAAGGCCAAATAAAATTCTTGCTTTGGAAGTTCTTTCTTTTGCATCATGAACAGAAATTCAGAACAGACAAACAAGAACATGACTAGTGATTTTTTTTCCTAAGTTAATACTAGAACTAAAAGTAAGTCTTAGACCAAGGTAATTAGGTTAAGAAATTTTATTATGAACAGAATGCAGGTTTCAACTGCAATGTTTAAGAGCATAATCTTGCAGGAATTCAATCCTTCCATATGGACTTGTGGACCTCAAGTACTCTGGGTAAATTATGGCAAAGAATCATCTGGAAACCAGCCAATAAGAATATAAGCTAAAACCTTTCTTGTTCTATGTTTCAGGAAATTTTCCTTTATTCTTCTACACTGAAAGCAATTTGTCATCGTGGGAGATCAGTTGGAAATTAGATTTCAATTATTTCTTCAGTTAGCAAAGCAAAACCAAAAAAATTATGTGAGGAAAAGAGGGCGTATTCACAAAGGATTTATTTACAGCTTTTCTCTTTAGTTGAAAACTACTCTTTCTGTAGGAAAATACAAGACTGGGCATGTGTGTTTTTAAGCAACACATACTTCCAGACCTTCTCAGTCCTGTGGAATCTTAAAAAAATACTGATAAGATATATGATACCAGAGTTGCAGATATTACTATGGAGAGTACAACATCAACAAGCCACATAGCTAAGACAGTGCAACTAGAACTCATCTTGTAAAATGAAAGAAAATATTCAGAAAAATGTTTAGAAACCAAAAGTGGAAACCTTCCATTGAAAAATGGAAAAGCTTGCCAGCTTTTCCAGAATTATATAAATCTATTACCACTCTTTCAGTAATGTCATTGCTAGAAAAAGACTGAAACTTTATTTCCTTATATGTTTCTGAATTCTCATCTGCAAAGAGAGTTTTGATTTTATGGGTGTTTCTCTTTAAAAAAGAAAAAAGCTCAATTTACCTAGATATGCTTTTGCTCAAAATGTTGCAATTAGCAATATGAAGAAACAATAAAGGAAAGAAAACATGTATTTTGATCAGAGACAATTCTGGTACACTTCTTTAGTTCAGGACTGAATATGTTGAACAAAGATAATGCCCCATCAAAAAAATCCACCCTAACCACCTTAGTTTTCAGAACTTAATAGGGCTTCCTACTGTCTCATAGTTTACACATGTAAATTAAAAATTTCTGACCAGGTACACATATGATTCTTCATTTTGACTATTTTTCTCGTTAAATAATCCCATGCATAATAACCTCTAAATGCTCATTAACTAAGGAATGCATGCAGGTTGCCTTTAGAAGTTGGATATCCAGATTCCCTTTTTAATTTCAGCAGCAGCATATGAATTTAGTAGAAATTATTTGACTTCTCTGTGCTTTATTTTTATCACTTATACTTCTAGAGATAATGCTAGATTAATGTGTATGTCTTTTGTATTTGGACACACAGTCTGTCTTCCCAAATTAGGAGACTAACTTCTATAGACATTCAGTGAAGTTGAGCTCATCCAGAGGCAACTGAGAGTAATTATAACCAAAATGATCAGAATATATTCTTCACAGTAAATGGAGAAATTTGGTCCGTGGCTGATTTTTTTTTTTTCAAATGAACAATTATCATAGGGTTAACTTATACAGGCAGATACTTTCAGAACAATATTGAGGAAATGAAAAGGCAGGGTTGTTCAGAAGACAAAAAACAGGTTCTCTCTTCCTAGAGGGCCTGTTGACCCCATGTGATCTACTACACAGTGTATTTTTAAAGATGCTTTTATAAAGTTCCTTTATGGAGTATCATGTTTGCTACACAGCACCCCAATTTTATTGCAGAACAAGAGACTAAACACACTATATTGAAATCAGACCATCTTTGATTTCAGAAGTCCCTTCAAATATAAATTTTTCTCACAGGGGAGGTACCTGCAAGTTCCTCATATGTCAGTTCGTAAAAACAGGGAGATCAAAAAGAGGATTTTACAGTCATATAAATCTGTGCTGTAAGTATAGATGCTTCTTACCAACTTTCAGTGATTATTTTTTTTGTGCCCCTCTAATGACAGTAATGTAAATGGTGTTTTTTTTTATTCTGCCAATTCCACAAGAATGGTAAAAATTCAATTAATTCACCAGTATTCTTCTTCCTTTATCCTCTTTCTGCTTCTTCCATTTCATGTGTGGTCTTTCCAGGCCACATAGGCTAAATACGAAGTCTAGCCATGGTCTGTTACAATTTCTGTAAGGGAGTAGCAATTGATGCAGAACGTCTTTGGTCATCTCAATGCGTGTTTATAGTACATCAGATACTTTGATGTCCACGTGACATGGCTATTCAAGACCAACTTGCTGCACATATAAGCCTCGAGCAGCAGCCACCTTGCCTTACTGAAAACGTTCTCAATGCAAACACCTACAGAGCTAGTGGGGAAAAATCCTACTTTTGGGTTGCAACTAAAATAATTGCATCTTGCATCCTTCTTAAACTCCTGCATTAGGTTGAGATATTCATAAAATGGCTCTATGGTCTTACTTCTGGAGGGAGAATGACACACAGACTTGTTAATGCAGCTGTAGAAGTTCACTTCTAAATTGGCAAAAAATCCATAGTTCCTCCTCCTAATTGACCTCACACCAAATCACAAGCTATATTATCACAACGCCCTGATGTACAGAAACCTCAGGACTCTTCAGTGTTTTGTAATTTGGACACAGCTACACCAACCAGGCAAGCAAGTTCCAAGCTCTGCCAGAGAGAAGTGCACAAGAAGCTGTGGGGAGGCACAGCCATGAGAGCTGACCTGAACTGGCCTAAGGGGTATCTTGTGCCACAGAATGTCATGCCCAGTATATAAACAGGTGGAGTAACACAGAAAGGGATCTGACTGTGGTTTGGAGACGGCTTGTGCATCAGTAAGCAGTGGTGAGTTATTAATTGTGCATCACTTGTCATTCATGGGTTTTCTTTCTCCCTCTCTCTCCTCCTTTTTTCTTACTATTTTTGTTGTTGCTGCATTATATTTTACTTCATTTCAGCTATTAAGCTGTTCTTATCTCAACCAGCAAATGTTAGGTTTCTTTTCTGATTCTCCTCCCCATCCTACCAGGGTAGGGAGAAGTGAGTATATGGTGCTTAGTTTCCAGCCAGGCTTAAACCACAAAATCCTCCCAAGTCAACCAACCTTGCTTTCACTGGCCATACACTTTCTTTTAACTGCCTTAGGTCCAGAGAAAGATCCCTGGTCAGCCAAGCCAGCCTTCTGCCTCACCAGTTTGACTTCCAACATTTTGGAATTACATGCTCTCATTCTCCAAGAAGGTGGTGTTTAAACTTTGACCTCACTGGTAGATTCCAGAATCTTCAAAACCATTTTCCCAAAGGGCCTTACAAAATACTTCCCTGAGCAGCCTGAAATCTACTCTTCTCATATTCAGAATTTTGCTGGCTATTTTCCTCCTGTCATTAGATGTTTTACGTTCACCTGCTTCATGGTCCAAAAGCCCACCAATCACCAATTCACTCATGAGACCTTTTTTTAGCAAGCAACAAATCAAGGAGCATGCCTTTCCTAGTCACCTCCCTTAGTACCTGTATCAATTTATACTCATTGCTACTCATCTCATACCCATCCTGTGCATGCTTCTCAATGGAAGAGGATAAAATATTTCTCCTCTCAACCTCAGAAAGGGTAAGTGACCTGGTCCTCCTGCCATTGTCAGTGAGGCTGAGAAAGAGGATCTGCTCCAAATAGACATTTTGTGGGGAAGCAGAGGTAGATGGTGTGTGAGTAACTGTGGGATAGACGTTCCTGTTTCAAGTATTACCTTATGGAGAGAGTCACATTACAGCTTTTATTATCATGTTTAGAGATACAGATTGCTTAGGTTTACAAACAATACACAGAAGTACACACTATTAAAATATAACTGTAAAACTCATGGTCTTTAACTAGGCCCTCATCTTTTTTCCTACTTCTGTATTCAGTCAATAAAAACATTGTGAAAAATAGAGAGGGAAAAACCCTTCTTATCTGTAATATTATTATATGAAGTTTCTTTTCTTGAGTTACTGTGTTTTTCTGTCTTGTTGCCAAAAGAAAGGACCAGTAAGACAATTTTCTCACTTAGGTGAGGAAATGCAGGTGACATCTGAAATAAACAAGTTTAAAGCAGTTAACAGTCATAATATCAGCCAGAGATGTCACCAAGACTAGATGCCAGAAAAGAAAAAGGGCTTTGAGCAAGAGGGGAGAAGCTACCCAGACTGCAGCAGACAGAAGCACCCAGCAAGGTTAAAATGTGTTGCTTCTCCCAAAACAGACACCATCACATCAAGCAAATAACCTGCCTATATCATGCTCAGAGGTTTAGGCTGCCATTACAAAAGGTTTCACTTGAAATACTCTCATGTACTCAATGAGTCTGTACTGTGAAACAGAGTGGGGAACAGATACTGATGTTTATGATTTTTCCCTTTTTAAGGATGTCCCTAAAGTCAGGCCCATTCCTATCTCAAGTGTTTAGTAGTGCCCCATCAGCTATTGTGGGAGAGGGACCTGCCTGGGGAACAAGGAGATGAAGGAGGTCTTAAGGCTGCTCTGCAGAACAACAGCACAGCTAAAGAAACAGTAGGAAGAATGCTTTCCTTGTGTGACCTGATCTTACATGCTTTGCACTTCCAAATTCTGTCTAAATTTTCTTCTGGGGACAGGTGGTATGTCCTCAGGCCCCAGCCCTGGCTAGAGCAGCTGACGCCCAGATGATGCAGAAAGGCTGGTCACTCGGGGCTTAGGTAGAAAAGGTCCTCAAGCTGAGAGTACAATATTAGAGAGGAGCCTTGAAGTCTTCAGGGAGAAACCAGCTCAGCAAACAGCCCAGACGGCAGAGGAAAGGCAAAGTGAAAAATTTTTTTTGAAAATTAGCAGTAAAGGCTTCTGAACAGGAGCCTGAAAGGCCTATAGAACCTGATCTCACATACCTTCCCATTGTAGCATCTTCCCATGCTGTGATCAGTGCAAAGCAAGGTGCATATCAACTAAACATCTGTTCTGGCAACAGTTTCTATTCAAACCTGAGAGGGCACAAGCAAATTATTTGATTTCAAAGTAATCATGCCTTTAATTTTGCAGCATAACAACAAAGAGGTATATCTACCATGCTTTGACAGTTTCCGCGAATGAAGTTCAAAAGAATTTCCTTAGGATCTTTTGATCTTGTGCATCAAAACAATATTTACAGGGAGAGTAAAACTAAACAGTTTCTTGGAGAAGCTTGTTGTAAGCCAGAGAATTGCTCGTAGCTATGGCATTTTTCAGGCACTGCCAGAAGTAGGGCTGAGACTGAGGATTAGTTGGCCATTCCAGGACTGAACTTCTGCACAGCCTCTTCCTCAGACGGACATAGCGGGACTTCTGCAAAACCTTCTCAAGAAATATCAAGATAATGACATCCATTTTTTCATCCAGAAGCCGCTGATGAGCCATATAAAACGTCGTCTTGAAGCGACCGCTTCTAATATACCTGCGGGTCAGCACAAATATGGTCTTTTTGCTCAGCTGAATGCTCTGGGAAAGGTTGTCAAAGACCGGCTGTCCTGGGAGCCAGTCCCTTCCTTCCAGACATAAATTGAACTGCCTGGCTTTTTGGTTTTCCAGCCTTTCAACCAGTTCTTGCAGCACCCACTCGTTCACAGCTGGATCTTCACTGTCATAGGCAATAAAGGCATCGTAGCAAGCGGCCGGTGAAGACAAGCGCCGATAGCCCTTCAGCTTGGCAGTGCAGTAATGGTAGCTGTACCACACATCCCAGAAGTAGAGATGGCTCATCACTGCAAACACCATCAAGCCAAGGATGGCTGAAGCTGACAGAGCATACAGGATCAAATACGACGTGTCCAGCTCACAGGTGTACAGATCCAAGAAAACCACGCTCTTTCCCTTATGTGCCCCTGGGCCAGCACAGGTCACGTCTGTGGCCAGAAGAGGAATGGTCACCTGCGTCCGATTGATCCACCAGACAAACCACACAGCCTCACAGTTACACTTAAAAGGATTGCCATGCAAAAGCAGCATCTCCAGGTTGTTAATGACATTTTCAGGGAAGCTAGATCTCTTGATTATTTCAATCTTGTTTGAGCTGAGGTCCAAGTACCTCAATTGAAAAGCACCTCTGAGAAAATGTTTGGATAACCGCTGAATGCGATTGTTCCGGAGCATCAGTTCCTGGAGAGACGAAGTGCAATTGGACAGTTCTCGGGGAACATTACTCAGGAGGTTATTGCTCAGGTCCAGAGTTACTAGGTTCTTCAGAGAGGGGAGGTTTCCCCAGATGAAGCTTCTCAGTTGATTATTTGTTAAGTTGAGGATCTTGAGACTGGGAGGCATTTCTTCAAAAACACTATGAGGCAAAAAACTGAGTGAGTTGAAGGAAATATCCAGTTCTTCCAGGCTGGTTAGATTCTTGAAGAAGGACAAGTATCTAGAATTGCCATCCATCCAAAAAGCATCTAAGCGATTTCCTCTGAATTCTAAAATTCTAAGAGATCGACTTTCCATTCCTGTATCAGTAGTGGTAGAAATGTCATTCTCATTCATCATCAGCTTCCTCAAATGGGCTAGGTTTTTAATAAAATTTAGCACGTGAGTAACACCTTCTGCCAGAAAATAATAGTTGTTATTGCTCAGATCTAGAATTTCTAAAAGTTCTAATTCTTTGAAAGCAGTTTGGTATAGCAAATCAACCCTGTTATAAGAAAAATCCAGATATTTCAATCCAGACAAGGAAGAGAATTCACTTCCATTTAAAGTTTGACTTATTGCATTACCTGACAAGTTGAGACATTTGAGGGAGCTAAGTCCCCGGAAGTCTGAGGGGTTAACAAAAAATACATTGTTTCTGCTTAAATCCAGAGTTTTTCCGTAGTTAAGGCAATCTTCCTTAACTAAAGACTGGTAGGAAGAAGACTCTTTGTCTTTGGAACGGCAACTTCGCTCATACACATCATACCTGAAATAATGCATCTCTTGTTGTACTTGCCTGTTGTATTGCTCAACTGAAATGCCAGGATTAGAGCAAAATCCACAGGAGTTGCTTTCCCCTGAAGAAGGAGAAATTTTATTCACTGACAGGTCAATAAACTGAAGAGCTGGGAATTTTTCAAACACTGTCAGGTCTGCAACTTTAATAAAATTAGTCCCGAGATCCAACATGGTTAGATTCCTAAGACTGAGCAGGGGATGTAGATCTTTTGCTCTCAGTTCTTTAAAGACATAACCCTTGAGCTTCAGGGTTTCCAGGTTAGAGAGGGAAGAAAATGTCTCAGAAAGATTCAAGTTGGGAGAATACACCTTCAGTTCAAAGTTAAATGAAAGATCAAGCTGCACAAGGCTGGGGATCAATGTCAAAAACTGAGCATCTCCAATCTCCCTCATGAGGAAATTTTGGGAGAGGTCAAGTTCTTTGAGATTCTTGATGTTTTTAAACCAGCTGCTGGGTATGCTTTGAAGAGAATTACTGTGAAGCCGCAAAATTCTTAAATTTCCCAAAGAATCAAAAGCCTTTGAATGTATCTGAATTGAGTGCTTAGGACAGGGAATGCAAGGATATGGGGCATTATAGCAATGTGGGCAATTGCCACTTAGGTCGAGAATTTCTAGGTTGGGAAGGCCACTTAAATCCTGTTCTTGAATCTCTTGAATCATGTTGTTGTAAATATACAGTTCCTTTAAAGTAGATGACAAATTGGGTGGAATTTGTGTTATGTTGTTGGACTTCAGGGATAGTATTGTTAACTTTTTCAGCCCCAGAAAAGCTGTTCTCTCAATTTCATAGGAAACATTGCATGGATTGCGGTAGTAACAGTTCTGTCCAAGATACAATACCTCTATGTTTCCTAGCTCCAAGAAGCTGGCTCTTTGGATAGAAAAGATACTGTTTGCTTCCAGGCTCAGCAAGGTTAATGTAGCAGGAAGACCTCGGGGTATTTCTGCCAGCTGGTTTGCATCCAAATACAATGATTTCAGTCTTTTCAGGGCAGCAAAACTACCATTCTCAATTGGCAGTGGCCTGGTGCACACATGATTTTTGGGCCCCAGTTTGACAGGCACACAGTTGCATCTGAAATCAATTTCCTGGAGGTTTTCAAGACGATCAAAGGATGTTGGGTAGATATGGGGAATATGGTTAATACTCAGGGTAAGGTTGGTAGCATTTCCAGGGATCCCTCTGGGGACTTCTGTAAGGCGCCGGTCAGTGCAGTCCACTGTCACAGTACCTTCTGAAGATTTGACATCACAGGGTAAAGTTTTGGGAAACCAAGCCCCTGACAGCAGCATTGGGAATATGGAGAGCAAGATAAATGGCAGTGCATTTGACATCTTTGCACGAGGTACCTAAAACCAAGGAAATAAGGAGGTGTTATTTTAATGCAATGAGAATATTTCACCTATACCCTGGGTCAGGCCAACTATACAGCTAAATTGGTGTCCTTGTCTCACTAACCAGGAATACATGTGCAGGTAGGATTATAAATTTCAGGAAGGCAAATACGTTGATATTTCCCTTCTTTGTTTTCTCAGAGGACACAGCATTTTTTGCATGTAAAGAATGTTATGAGACTAAGGAAAAAACAGAGAGTGTTTAGCCTAACCAGATGGTCCGTGATACCTCAGCAAGTGCCTATCTCAACCTTTATTGCAGAGCCCAGGGCCCAGGGCTTTAATGGACCCCAGGGCAAGGAACATTAGCCAAGGCAAGTGCCCATGGAACATAACAGAGAGCTGGTAGGGAAACCACAGAGACTCTCTGCACCCCAAGACATGTTGCTGCATCACATGGGTACTCTTTACTCTGCATCTGACGATGCACACCACAGCAGACCATGAAGTGCTGGTTGTCACCAGCCATGGACACAGAACCTACAGCCACAGAGGGCAATACTGGCAGCCACTGCACATCAAAGTCCAGCAACTTTTCTTCCTTTAAGACAAGGAAGGTGTAGGAATGAGGCCTGCAGCCATGAGATATGCTGTTATATATGTGGTAAAGGGATTTTTATGAGATCTGTGGCTAAGGGATCACTCTGGGCATGATGTTGTGCTGATGTGTGATATGTTATCAGGCGGAAACAGGTAACCCTTTCACCCTCAGCCAGCCAGGTAGAAGAGGAAGTGATACTAAAATGTCAAAATTCTGTACTTTCCTTGTGCAAGACCCAAAGTCTTTGTAATCTCTTTGTTACTCTTGATATCCCTCATTTACATATAAGTGGCTGCTCTCTGTCCCCCATTAATGATGGCAGTAACAGAATATTTGACCACAGTCTCGCTTCCACTCCTCCCAAAAGTATAAATTGGCATTTGAAATCTTAATTGGCAGAGGATGAGAATACACCCATTTTACAAAAAATGGAGTCAGTGGAGTTCTTTCTCTCTCTTCTCAAAACTAGGGATGCTTCTTTGGTAAGATTTGCACTGGGACCACTTATATAGCACTGTACATTTGTATGTTGCAAGTCTAGTGTATTTATCAATTATCCAATAAATTGCCCAACTTGTGAATCTGTGTCCATGAAAGTTCTTATTGAACTAAACCAGACTTACAGTGATGAATCAGTAATACAGCTGGTGAATCTGTTCACAAATGAGATGAGGCTTGTAGCGTGAACCAGACTATTGTTGCATCTGGGAACATGACCAGACTTAGTATTACTAAACTGGCCCAAATCAGAAACAAGTCCCGTCACACCCAGCCCCTCTGATTTCTGAGGATCAGCTGGAAAACAAGGGAGGTTATTTTATGCCAAATTGATACCCTTAATGCAACAGGAGAAAAAGCTAATTAGATTCAACCTTTAAAGATGTGATAAGCCAAAATAAACACTGTCCAAGTATTAGAGCATGACATGGGCAAGGTATGATTCAGTCTGGATTGAAGACACAAACAGTCTACATGAACTTATGTGGAGTCATTGCACTCAGGCCCACAATTTTAGATGCTAACCCAAGTTTCTCGCTTTATTGTCATTAATCTAGGCTGCACTGAAATTCAAGAGAGGAAGGGGGGAAGGAAGAGAGAGACTGAGAGATCCCTCTCTGCTGGGGAAGATGAATTGGGGAAACCTTATAAATATGATTGCTTAGCAAAAGATTCTGAAAATATGAAACCGATAATCGAAATAGAAATGGAAGCTTACTTTGAGTTGTAGGATACTGAGTCTTAGTTACTATATAACCTGAAAACAATAGCCTAGCCACCTGAAGAAGAATCCCTTTTGATGGAATGATACCTTTCTGCTGGCTAAGAAACCAAAGGTCAATGTAGCAAAACAGAAAAGTCTAAAGAGTAGTTTTTAGAGTTTAAAATATAACATACTATGGTAATGTAGTAGTTCTTATAGGCTATATGAAGATTCTATAGGATTTTGTGTCTTGTATTGGTTGGTCACTGTAAATTAGAATATTCATCACAAAAGAAGATAAAATGCATTGTAACAAGGACCTCGCCCTCTTAGCTCCTCTTCTGCTCTTGCTTCTTCGCTTCTCTATTCCCTGCTCTCTTGCTGTCTTACCTCTTCCCCCTGCTCTCTGACCCCCGCCACCTTGCTCCCTCGCTCCTTTCTCTCTTAACTTTTACCCCCTTGTTCTTTCTCCCTCTCTCTTTGGGACTTCCCTTCAGCCGAGGCTGGTGGCTGAAGGCAAGGCCCTCTTTACCCACGACCCTTGCAATAAAACCACATATTCTAGAATATCTCAGGTCAGCAGAATTCCTTTTCCCTGCTGTCCTCGGATTCACCTGCACCTCTCCAGCTGCTGCTTGGCTCTGAAGATGGAGAGTGCTCTGGTTTACTATACACCAAAATGAAAGTCTTCATGAATTTTTTTGTAAGTTTCTTACTTATTTCAGTTTTTTAGGGACTTAAGTGTTGTTGCACAGAGCCAGCCTAGCTCTTTGTGCTTCATTTCTTTAAATATTCTTCCCTTTCTTGATAATCTTTTTAATGCATTAGCTATTTGAACTGTGAAGAGGAGTATTCTGGTGCTGTATCTGGCTATTTGCATGTGTAAAACTTGGTGTCCATTATAGTACCGGAACAAACAAAAAGACTTCTAAATCAGAGCAAAAAGCAAGGCTGTCTTGTGCAATGTCTTTGCAATGAGAAACTTGCTTAATAGTACAGCTAGAGTATGTGAGCTGTTCTTTTCTCTGTGATCTATTCTTGGATTTATA
Organism: Chamaea fasciata; assembly: GCF_029207755.1. Taxonomy (NCBI): domain Eukaryota; kingdom Metazoa; phylum Chordata; class Aves; order Passeriformes; family Sylviidae; genus Chamaea; species Chamaea fasciata. The sequence goes on along the minus strand of NW_027094087.1, from coordinate 97,694,731 downwards.
AGAAGTTTGAAAAGAACTAACCTACTGATCTTAAATGGCATTTGTATAAACCCTTAATGATTCAGGGTGTTCTCCAAATATTCAGCAACAGTACAGCTATGTGTTTGTGAAAGAAGGTTTTTTGCTGGGGTTCCATATATTTGTTCATGGGGTAAAGGCTAGAGAAACACCTCAGAAGTTACAGCAAGTAGAGAATACATTATGCTCAGTCTGAATTATAGAACACAGATAAATCCCTTCCTTTCATAATGCTCTGCAGCTTCTAACCATGACAGCAAACTGGACCATTCAGAAAACAAAAAAGCAGAATATGTTCTTGAAAATCTTCCACAACAGTTCCAGTCAAAAATCTCTAAGAGCAAATTTAAAATGAAATTTTAACATACCATATTCTTTGTGCTTCCAAGTCCGATCGATTGGATTCTGGAAAAGACCATAAACTGGAGCAGAAGAGAGCAGCATCAAAGTGGCTTCCAGTGGTTCAGCTGAGCTGTAGAGGAGAATGTAACATGACATAGCCCACGTAAGACAAGAGTAATCTACACCGTATCTTCTTTCTCTTCATCTGAACACCAAAGGAAGGCAACTTCAAAATCCTTAATGAGAGAGTGTGAGATTAATCAGCTAGGAGACAAAGGCGTTATGAAAGGGCAATATTCATGTGATCAACAAAGATTGCAGAAGCTCAAGTTCCTTTTTTTTTTTTTTCCTTTTTTACTGTAAACTGCATGAGGGGAAACAAAAACTGTTAAATGGCATGGAAGTTTAGTAATCTTTATCATTATTATTTGGGATTTATTTCTGCAGCCAACAGCTACAAGAATTCAGATCTTTTTAACAATCACTTGTGTGCTAATATGAGCAGATGATTCTCTTAAGCTGAATACTTTATATAGAAGTCTGGAAGAAATGTCTATTAAGTGAAAAGAACTTCAGGTAGGGAACCAAAACCAAGACAAAAAGGATAATGGTGAGGGAATAGGAAACTGAACGCAAAGAAGTGAAAACTGTGTGGAAGAGTGAATACAAGTTGGTTTGTGAATGATTTCTTCAAGTAACTAGCCACGTCCCTGGCACATGTCACTGGAATATGAGATGCTTAGTGTCCACTCTGCTTGCATGAAGGTTTTCTAAAACACAATATCCTGTCACCCAACCCTGTAATTTTTGACAGGTGCTCCCTCACAGTCTGTGACTGCAGACTATGGAAATTTTAATAGCTGTATCCACACTTAGCAGTATCTTTTGTCAACCAGCTCAAGGAGTTTCAATTCTATGTAAAGACTGCAGCTTTAGCTGAGTACTAGTAAAAACTAGTAAAATGCAGAGCCCTTCTTACCTTTTTTCTTTTTTTAACCTATGAATTATGGGAAGCAAAATACAGCAATAATTCCCTTCAGAGATGGGGGCAGGATAAATGGAGGGGAGTTTTCAGAAGTCCAGGACTTCTGAACTATAATTTGATTTTTGGAGGCACCAGGAGTCACTGGTTTACTGATTTTAAAAGTTCAGTTTCCCTCGGAAATTGGACAAAATTTCTTTTGCCTCCTCTGAAACACAAAGTAACTGAAAGCAGCAAAGTACTTCCTACTGCATCATGTGTTAGGGGAGGACCTACTGGTAAGAGCAAATGTATATTACGGCTGCTGTGAGTGAGGAAAATAGTTTAAAATAAAACAGGAGTCCTTAATTGTCTTAATCCTTCATCTGTAAGTCTGACTGACAGCTTTCTTGCAATCTGATTAGTGAATTCACATTTCCTTTTTTTTTTTTTTTCCTTCTTCTACAGGAGGTTGCTTTATCTCATTTGCTAAATCAAGATTCCACTGTGTTTATTTTAAATCTTGATAGTTTACTTACAGTTCTAAAGTCTTGCTGCAATGTCTTTTCTCTAATGTGCTGACCCTCATTTCAAGAATAAGGGTACAACTCCATCTATTCATTGTTAATACAGAGTTCAGTGTAACATGGCATGATTTACCCACAAAATTATTCAAGAAAGCCAGTTAGCTTTCTCAGTTTTTGAAATACAAGAGCTGAATTTTCAAACTGATGTTGCTGATAGTCATTGCAGAAATGTATTTGCAGGCACTAAAAAATAACCAAAACAATAAACAGAAGACAGCACTGGAGGAGATTGGCATACAAGGGCAGAGGATGCACTCAGGGCCTGGTGAGGGAGGATACACTTGACAGATCTATGTTAAGAGCTTACCCAAACTGCTTAGGGTGCTGAGATATGGCTGAGGGAGCCACTAATGCCACAGAAACAGACACTGCCTTTTCTGAAAGCTCAGGCTGCCCCAGGCTACCTCAGTACCAGGATCGACTGGTTTACATCAGGTTAAAATTGTTTGCTCAAAGCAAAGGTGCCCAGCACTCTTGTTTTTGAAAGCGAGTTACCTTCAAGGGAGCCAGAAGGCATCCAGAAATAGCTGAAGTAAGACGGAGCTATTTTCCAAATTCTCCAGGGTCAGCACTGCAACTGTGTCCCTTCTGCTTGCCTCTTGCTCAGGGACAGATAAGATAGAGTAGCCAAGGACATCATTCCTTCTTTTCTCTGAGGGATGATAATGAGAAGTGCCCAGGTAGTAATGCTGGAAGTGATGGTGCATGGCAATGGAGAAACTGGTGGCAAATCATAAAACTGGCAGGTTCAGAGGAAGTTTGGCGCTTTAACTGGGATATCCTCAAATCCTGCTTCTTAGTGATGACACTGTTAGCCTTTTTTCATGTTTCATGTAGGTAATCCTCATCTTCATCAGTCATCTTCAGGCAAGAGCACTGAGGGAGCACTCGAACGGCCCCTGCAGGGCAACATGGATCACTGCTGGATCCAAACAAATCACATAGCCGGAGAGCAGCTCCCTATGAAATAAAGGCTCAAGATTATGGCAGGCAAACTACTGTAACACAGTTCACATTAAACATGCATGCACATCAATTTATGGAGTTCTAAAGACCATGAGACATAATTTTCTCATTTAATTCAGGCCTTGATACTGCCTTTTTGACAACTGTGCATAACATTTCTATCTGTGAGCGCTACTACTCGGTAGAGATTCTTTTGATTCTAATGTCATGAACTGCACTTGAAATGGATTGATTTCTTGTCTCCCTCTCTGTATGTGTATTTACACATGCAAAACACCTATGTGCAATAGGAAAATACTTTGTATACTGTATATATTGCATATATTTATATATGGTTGCAGATACATCGCAGCACAAAGTTGTAAGTGTTTTTACTTGTTTAACCAAGTCCAAAGTCCTACCATTAACAGTGGTTCAGGCTTCCACTCTCAGCCCTGTGACATTCCTCCCTGGCTGCCCTGAAGCCTGTGCTGGAGCCAGATTTTCCCTTTGCTTTCACACCACTGCTCTCTGAACCCTACCGGGACTGGGGGGGTCTCTTCAGAGCTGAGGGGGCACATGCCTCATTCTTGCCTTCCCTGAAGTCACTGTAGAAGTGAAGTGTTGATGTGTGCCACTGCCACTAGTACACCCTGCTTCAACCCCTGCTCATGGAGTTAATTAATGCCAATTCATGAGGCAAGCAGCCATCACCTGTCACTGAGTGGATCACATCTTCATGACCCTTCATCTCATTCTAGGGCCCTGAAGGTTCTGCGAACCCAGAACAAAACCCAGACAAACAATTTTTTCTCCTCCCTCCCATTCTCAAGGTTCCTGGGCACCAGGTGAGTGCTCCCCTCCTTACTGCGCTGGAGGGTCCCAGGCCCCTGGCCCACCAGGCCCCCACAGAAAGGGGAGGTGAAGTGCAGCAGACCACCGTCTAGAGATCCAACCAGTTATGAGGCATAAGGGGGGGACTTGAACCAGAGCTGCTGCTGGACATTGAAACCCACCAACCTCCAGTAGCAGGCATGCCTCCAGCATTGTGTGCATCCTCTGAGGATGGAGGGAGTGACTCATTCTTTTATATGTTTTGATAGTCTAATTATAATTGTTATAATGATAGAGCAAAGCATGGACTAAGATTTGACTTGATCTGCACAGGGTTCAGGTCACTAGGCATCATAAATTAAGTTAGGATTTAGTGATTGGAAATTATAAGTTAAATTTTATTATAAATTCTGTATTACACTACTTACATCTTGTACTATGTTAATTTGCTTAGTAGAAATCCTGAGGCATTTTAATAATATTTATGTGCTAGACTAATGATATTTTTCCTATCAAAAATCCTTTCATTGTAACTACAGCACCATCATCATTCTGCTGAAGACGAGCTCTTCCCTCAGTGTTGGATGAAAGCCATCCACTATGGATCCTGCTGTGGAGGCCTGTGGGCCTGCTACGGGACTTCCTGGGCCTACTCCTTGGAAGAATGTCCTCTAGACTTTAACCGCTCCTATGGTCCCCCTTTTGTAACTGACATGATTTGTGCCACACCCCCCTGTTGGCTCATTTGCCTTTATTCCCTTGGTTGACCGTAAATGGTCAGGTTTCTAGTAATTTCTTTGTCCTTTGTAACCCTATTGGTTTGTACCACTGTCCGTTTACCCTTGTGTTTCCCTATTGGTCATTGTACTCGTTTTTCCCACCCTCACCTCTCGGTGATTGGTTGTTACTGTTGGCTCTGCCCCCTTCTACCCATCTATAAGCCTGGACCCATGAACCATCTTTGTCCTTGCCTCTGGACCACTTCAGTGTGTGGATACAATAAACCCCATTGGAACTACACGCAGAGGCCCTTCCCGCTCTCTGGCATTTGGCAAGCTATCTGTGGTGTCTGTGTATTGTGTGAGTGAGTGACTGCTGCATGTCTGCCCCAATGCCTTCTTCACAGAGACGCTTCAGGAAGGTTGCGGCGAGTCACCATCGACCCACGCTGCAACATCCTGCTAATAAGAGCAGATATCTCTGTGCATGCATATGCATGGGGGCACAACAGCTACTCTGAGCAGGGAATTCAGCAAGTCTCTGATTTGCTTATTCTGTACAATTTCATTTACTCTTTGCCTTGTTTTATATTTTCTTACAAGTGTAGCTCAACACAGGCCTGGAAAAGATACACATGTATCCACAATCACACCTCATTTGTCACTCACAACCACCATGCTGGGTCTGGCTGGGCTGGGACCCATTTTCTCCATAGCAGCCCTGTGGTACCCTGGTATGGACTGGTGACCAAAGCAGTGTGGACTACACACCAGCATTTATGCCTGTTGGGGAGCTTGCAGAGCCTCAAGGCCTTCTCCACTTCTCACGCTGGTGAGCAGGCTGTGGGTGAGCCAGAGTCTGGGAGGGGCCACAGTCACGATTACAGAGCTCAGCTGACTAAAGGCGTAACTCATGCCAAAGGTTCCCATAAAATCAGGGACGGACACCAGGATGTGGATTTAGTTAAAGCAGCTGTCACTCAGAGGCTAGCTGGCCACTGGTCTGCTGCCAGGAGGTGATGAGTGATCACTTTTGTATCACTTGCCTTTTTCTTTTTTTTCTTAACTTATTAGCCTGGCTTTATCTCTACCCAAGAGCTTTATCTCTACCCAAGAGCTGCTCTGAACCTGCCCTCCCTCCTGATCCTTCCCCAGCCCGGATGGCTGCCAGACAGGGGCAGCCACCACTCAGCACAGGAGGGGCCTCAGTGCACCAGAACTGACAACAGACGCCTGACAAACAACTGAGAGAGGAATTTGTACAGTGAAAACACGCTCAGGTTTCACTCCCCATAGTCCACCGCCTCAGAAACAGGCTCTGAGTGTTTGACCTTTTAAACCCCTGGTGTCTATGACAAGAGCTTCCAGCAAAGCTGCAAACATCAAATACTCTTACCAAGAGAGCCAAAACTGTGTACTTGCACTAGGGCAGTAGATTGATTAAAAATAAGGTTTACAGACAAACATCAGCTAAATCCTCCAATTTCTGCTATGCAATGGGGTATATTTTCAGTTCTCTCAAAAGAATGCTGCTGAGAGAGGAATGTTTCCCATCAGGCTGAACTGTCAGACCATCAGACCAGAATCCAGACATGGAGTGGGAGCATAGAGAATTCAACACCAAAACCCCTCACCATTTTCTGTTCCCATGGCTTTAAATTCTGTCAAAACAGAGGCAGTTTTCACAGAGCTGTTGGAAGACCCCTATTTATAGGAAGTCACATATTCATTCACTCTTCATTAGCATTTTGGGTGCACAAAATGCAGTCCATACAGTAAGCACAGTAAGATTAGTTCTGCAATTTTCCTTCTGGTCTTTCTCCCATCTCATCCTGTTAAATGCAGCTGGGTGGGTTTGTTTCCAACAATCTGAGAAACACAAACTTCAGCTGCCCATGAAATGCAACTCAGACTCCCACGGAAATTTACACATTGTGTCCCTTCTGTCAGACCATAAAAAAAAAGAAGGATGATCTTACTATGAAGATGTTTACCAGTCTGGTGTGATTAACAGTTCATCCTTATGTTCAAGACAGCTGGAGCATGATTTATGAACGACGTTTGCATGAGAGTCAATGTCTACATTCTTCTCTATTTGACCTGTGCAGGCCACAGTCTGCAAAATGAGTTTCAGAAGAACAGAAGCACAAGCAACCTCTTGGCACAAGTAATTTTGAAGCTTTAGTTACAGTACTTGTGCACAGGGAAGGCAAATAATTCAGTGCTTTATTTGAAACAAAGATCTGATATATAAAGCAACTGAACTGATACAGTGCATTAAATGTATGCCTTTGTGTAGTGCTCAGGTGTAAACTTTGGTATAATTATGTGGCCCCAGACTTCAGGGTTATTAACAACTTACCTGCAAAATAATGTGGGTTAAATGATCTTACATTTAAGAAATTCCTTTACCAAATAAAACAACACTGTTGATTCATTGTGTTGTTGTGCTATACCAGTTACAGGCTCTTCAGGAAGAATAGGCAGGGCAGCCAAGTTCAGGGGGTGGCTCTTTATATGAGGGAGAGGTTAGTGATGACATGGTTGAGTGTCTCTGAGAAGGATGAAGATGAGTGTTGTTGTGGGAGTATACTATCAACCACCCATCTGGGACCATGACACTCAGGAATTATTCCATAAAGTATTAAGAAATATCTCTAGGTCAGCTGTCCTTGTCCTTATGGGTGATCTTATCTTCCTAGACCTCAATTAGGAACACCATAAAATGGACACAAGCAGTCCTGAAGCATGTTGAAGATGACTTCCTGCTGGAGATATTAAGGGAACTGACTAGGAAACATGCCCATCTAGATTTGTTGTTTGGAAACAGGGAGGGATTCATGGGCAAAGTGATGATTGGTGACTGTCTCGGTCACAATGAGCACATAGTTGGACTTCAAATCATTGGTTTACAAACACAACCATAAGAAACCATAGCATCACAACATAATTAAGGTTAGAAAGACTTGAAGATCATCAAGTCTAATCATCAACCTAACACCATTATCGTGTTCTCCACTAAAACATGTCCTCAAATGTCATTTCCACATGTTTTTTGAACGATTCCAGGAATGGTGACTTCACCACTTCCCTGGGCAGTCTGTTCCATTGCTTGACAACCCTTTCCATGAAATTTTTTTCCTAATATCTAATGTAAACCTCCTCTGGTGCAATTCCAGTTCATTTCCTTTCATCCTGTCACTTTCTACATTGGAGAAAAGACTGATTCCCACTAAATACAGCCTCATTTCAGGTGGTAGCAGACAGTGATAAGGTCTCCCTGAGCCGCCTTTTTTCCTGGCTAAAAAATGCTGTGTAAAAGGCTTTACTAAGCTCTAGCCAACATCCACAGCCTTTCCCTCATCCACTAAGTAGGTCATTTGGTCACAGAAGGAGACCAGGCTGGTCAAGGAAGAAATGCCTTTCATAAACGCATGCCAGCTGGACCTTATATACTGTTTGTCCTGTACTTATTGCATGATGGCATTCAAGATGATTGGCTCCATGACCTTCACTGGCATTGATGTCAGACTGACGGGCCTTTTGTTCCCCAGATCCTCTTTCCTATGTTAAAATAAAATCATAAAACATCCACTCTTCTAAACAGGCCCTGATCTTTCTCCTGCTGCTGTTGTAAATCAGTAACACCAGTATGATAATTTGAAGGGAAAAAATCCTTATTGTCTGTAACATTATTTGAACATTAGTTTTCTTGTTTTTGTGTTCTTGTCTATCTGCATGCCTACTAAACTAAATTAAAAAGGGACTATTTAAAAAAAGGACCAGACAGAAAAGCTAGGCAAGGAACTGCCAGAAGCAGCTGAGATCACAGAATCATAGAATGGTTTTGGTTGGAAGGGGTCTGGAAGATACCTAGTTCTTTGTCTCTTTGGTTTAACTGATTTTCTCCATCTGCCTTGTGCCTCTCCCTCTGCCCATCTGCTGTCCTGCTCCCTCTCCTTGCACTCATGCAGCAGCTCCATGCACAAGGAAACCCTTTATCTTATAACTCCTTTCCACCTACAGTCTACAAGATCATCTAAACACATCTCTCACTTATCTTCCTATTTCAGTCCACACACATACTTCCAAGTCTCATCAGATTTGTGAACTTTTTGACTGTGCCACAAAGGGAGAATTCCTGCACCTGATCCAAGAACCTGACATCAGTCCCGAAAGAATTTGCTTTCCCCAGTTTCCCCACTCAGACAGAAGTGGTAGACCCAGAAGCTGTAAGCCTAAGATGAAAAGATGGGATTTATTTTCCTAACTCCTAGGCTCAAAGAATGAGTTTTTCTAAAGCTATTTCGGGACACAAATCTGTCAGTGATTTTTTCCTTGATTTTCATAAATATAGTAAATAGAGAAATCATACATTTTTATTAAAATCCTATTTATTCCAACAGTGTCTGAACAGCAGCAACTTTTAGGCATGGTCCAGCCACTCCTTCACTCTGTGTACTTGAGTATGTTGACCAAGAGTCTGACCACACTTGAACCAGCCACATGAGATGCTGGAGGCCTATAGTGGACTAGAGAATGGAAGTGGTGATTTTCCACAACAGTGACTTCCAGGGGGTAGTGCATAATTTCTTGCTGCACACTAGAAAGTGCCAAGCAAGGTGCGAGTGCATCATAACAATATTTACAGGGAGAGTAAAACTAAACAGTTTCTTGGAGAAGCTTGTTGTAAGCCAGAGAATTGCTCGTAGCTATGGCATTTTTCAGGCACTGCCAGAAGTAGGGCTGAGACTGAGGATTAGTTGGCCATTCCAGGACTGAACTTCTGCACAGCCTCTTCCTCAGACGGACATAGCGGGACTTCTGCAAAACCTTCTCAAGAAATATCAAGATAATGACATCCATTTTTTCATCCAGAAGCCGCTGATGAGCCATATAAAACGTCGTCTTGAAGCGACCGCTTCTAATATACCTGCGGGTCAGCACAAATATGGTCTTTTTGCTCAGCTGAATGCTCTGGGAAAGGTTGTCAAAGACCGGCTGTCCTGGGAGCCAGTCCCTTCCTTCCAGACATAAATTGAACTGCCTGGCTTTTTGGCTTTCCAGCCTTTCAACCAGTTCTTGCAGCACCCACTCGTTCACCGCTGGATCTTCACTGTCATAGGCAATAAAGGCATCGTAGCAAGCGGCCGGTGAAGACAAGCGCCGATAGCCCTTCAGCTTGGCAGTGCAGTAATGGTAGCTGTACCACACATCCCAGAAGTAGAGATGGCTCATCACTGCAAACACCATCAAGCCAAGGATGGCTGAAGCTGACAGAGCATACAGGATCAAATACGACGTGTCCAGCTCACAGGTGTACAGATCCAAGAAAACCACGCTCTTTCCCTTATGTGCCCCTGGGCCAGCACAGGTCACGTCTGTGGCCAGAAGAGGAATGGTCACCTGCGTCCGATTGATCCACGAGACAAACCACACAGCCTCACAGTTACACTTAAAAGGATTGCCATGCAAAAGCAGCATCTCCAGGTTGTTAATGACATTTTCAGGGAAGCTAGATCTCTTGATTATTTCAATCTTGTTTGAGCTGAGGTCCAAGTACCTCAATTGAAAAGCACCTCTGAGAAAATATTTGGTTAGCATGCGTATGCGATTGTTCCGGAGCATCAGTTCCTGGAGAGACGAAGTGCAATTGGACAGTTCTCGGGGAACATTACTCAGGAGGTTATTGCTCAGGTCCAGAGTTACTAGGTTCTTCAGAGAGGGGAGGTTTCCCCAGATGAAGCTTCTCAGTTGATTATTTGTTAAGTTGAGGATCTTGAGACTGGGAGGCATTTCTTCAAAAACACTATGAGGCAAAAAACTGAGTGAGTTGAAGGAAATATCCAGTTCTTCCAGGCTGGTTAGATTCTTGAAGAAGGACAAGTATCTAGAATTGCCATCCTTCCAGAGAGCATCTAAGCGATTTCCTCTGAATTCTAAAATTCTAAGAGACCGACTTTCCATTCCAGTATCAGTAGTGGTAGAAATGTCATTCTCATTCATCATCAGCTTCCTCAAATGGGCTAGGTTTTTCATAAAATTTAGCACGTGAGTAACACCTTCTGCCAGAAAATAATGCTGGTTATTGCTCAGATCTAGAATTTCTAAAAGTTCTAATTCTTTGAAAGCAGTTTGGTATAGCAAATCAACCCTGTTATAAGAAAAATCCAGATATTTCAATCCAGACAAGGAAGAGAATTCACTTCCATTTAAAGTTTGACTTATTGCATTACCTGACAAGTTGAGACATTTGAGGGAGCTAAGTCCCCGGAAGTCTGAGGGGTTAACAAAAAATACATTGTTTCTGCTTAAATCCAGAGTTTTTCCGTAGTTAAGGCAATCTTCCTTAACTAAAGACTGGTAGGAAGAAGACTCTTTGTCTTTGGAACGGCAACTTCGCCCATACAGATCATACCTGAAATAATGCATCTCTTGTTGTACTTGCCTGTTGTATTGCTCAACTGAAATGCCAGGATTAGAGCAAAATCCACAGGAGTTGCTTTCCCCTGAAGAAGGAGAAATTTTATTCACTGACAGGTCAATAAACTTAAGAGCCGGGAATTTTTCAAACACTGTCAGGTCTGCAACTTTAATAAAATTAGTCCCGAGATCCAACATGGTTAGATTCCTAAGACTGAGCAGGGGATGTAGATCTATTGCTCTCAGTTCTTTAAAGACATAACCCTTGAGCCACAGGGTTTCCAGGTTAGAGAGGGAAGAAAATGTCTCAGAAAGATTCAAGTTGGGAGAATACACCTTCAGTTCAAAGTTAAATGAAAGATCAAGCTGCACAAGGCTGGGGATCAATGTCAAAAACTGAGCATCTCCAATCTCCCTCATGAGGAAATTTTGGGAGAGGTCAAGTTCTTTGAGATTCTTGATGTTTTTAAACCAGCTGCTGGGTATGCTTTGAAGAGAATTACTGTGAAGCCGCAAAATTCTTAAATTTCCCAAAGAATCAAAAGCCTTTGAATGTATCTGAATTGAACCTGCGGGACAGGGAATGCAAGGATATGGGGCATTATAGCAACGTGGGCAATTGCCACTTAGGTCGAGAATTTCTAGGTTGGGAAGGCCACTTAAATCCTGTTCTTGAATCTCTTGAATCATGTTGTTGTAAATATACAGTTCCTTTAAAGTAGATGACAAATTGGGTGGAATTTGTGTTATGTTGTTGGACTTCAGGGATAGTATTGTTAACTTTTTCAGCCCCAGAAAAGCTGTTCTCTCAATTTCATAGGAAACATTGCATGGATTGCGGTAGTAACAGTTCTGTCCAAGATACAATACCTCTATGTTTCCTAGCTCCAAGAAGCTGGCTCTTTGGATAGAAAAGATACTGTTTGCTTCCAGGCTCAGCAAGGTTAATGTAGCAGGAAGACCTCGGGGTATTTCTGCCAGCTGGTTTGCATCCAAATACAATGATTTCAGTCTTTTCAGGGCAGCAAAACTACCATTCTCAATTGGCAGTGGCCCGGTGCACACATTATCTTTGGGACCCAGTTTGGGAGGCACACAGTTGCATCTGAAATCAATTTCCTGGAGGTTTTCAAGACGATCAAAGGATGTTGGGTAGATATGGGGAATATGGTTAATACTCAGGGTAAGGTTGGTAGCATTTCCAGGGATCCCTCTGGGGACTTCTGTAAGGCGCCGGTCAGTGCAGTCCACTGTCACAGTACCTTCTGAAGATTTGACATCACAGGGTAAAGTTTTGGGAAACCAAGCCCCTGACAGCAGCATTGGGAATATGGAGAGCAAGATAAATGGCAGTGCATTTGACATCTTTGCACGAGGTACCTAAAACCAAGGAAATAAGGAGGTGTTATTTTAATGCAATGAGAATATTTCACCTATACCCTGGGTCAGGCCAACTATTGAGCTAAATTGGCATCCTTGTCTCACTGACTAGGAATAGATGTGCAAGTGGAGTAATAAATTTCAGGAAGGCATATATGGTTTTTTTCCGTTGAATGCTTTTTTTAAATTATCACCAAGAATTCCAGTGTTAATTAATATCACTCTCTAAAAATTGAATTCAGAAGTAAATATATCCTGAAACAGTGTTCAGGGGAGATTAAAGTCTGTTTCTCTGCAAACATTCTTTTTTTAAGGGGAAATAAGAGATATTTTACATCCTGCAGATTGCCATTGCATAATAGTGTAGGTGAGCACAGTTACTTTTTTAAAGTCCATGCAAGATGGATAATAAATCTTGTGTAAACTTTCAAAACTTCAGTAGCAGGTGACTGAGTTCCTAATTCAAATTTAACATTATCATAAGTACTTTTCCTCTAGTAAGTGTCTGAATGGATGTACAGTTGACCTAAGCCAGTCAATGTCTTTATTTCCGTAATGTTTAATAGCAGTTTGCATTTTCACTGTCCCATAAGGGAAGAGGGATGAGAAAACAATGTATCGAGTTGAGGTGGGAACATGAAACTCAAAGACAGGTTTAAAATTGGGCATGTTCCATAAAAGAATAATAATCAGACTACATGACCAGAGCCAAAATCCCACAGGCATGTTAAGAAGCTTCCAAAACACTCTCTCTGTCTGTTGAGAGTCAGCGGTCTTGCCAACTTCATAGATTTGTGTGTACGATGGGAAGAGTTTTTAATATTTCACAACCTACTAGTTACTTCCTCAGCAGCAGTTAGTGTCCAGGAAACCCTGGATGACAGGGTGCCAGCCTTGGCTTGTGTGGCACAGGCAGAGGGGCTCATACCATCTTGCTGCCTTGCCTAGCATCTTAACTGCTTGTTGTCTGGTGCTGGTCACGAGTTTCAAAGACAAGACACCCCATGAAAATCAACAGCCTCAATTTCTCCCTTGAGAACTCAGTGGTGGAGACTTGCATGGCACAGAGGGTTCTTAAACAGTGAAGATTCATTATGTGTGGCATAATATTTATTAAATGTCAAAACCCAGTTAAGCAGGTGAAAATCAAATCATTAGGTAAAATGTTCAGGATACATGGAAATGTTTTTATCTCTTTAGCTGGGACACAAGAACATGCAGAGACCTGCCAAGCAGTCTCTGTGAACCCTGTGGAGTGCTGCCAAAGCTGTGACTTGCAGCTAACACGGGCTTGGAGGTGAAGTGAAGCTTCCTGTTGCATGCCCTGCTTACTTCGAGCACTTGTCCCCTGTGCAACTTTGTGTTACCTTAGAAAACTACGATGAATCTACCTCTGCATCTGTGTATCTGGAAGAGTGCTCCAGTGACCTGCAGGGCAGCAAATGTAAGAGAAGCCAGATCAGGTCTCCCACAGCACTGCACTTCTGCTATCTTGACTCAACATCCAAATGTCAACACTTTGGTAATTCCTTCAGTCATCTTTGGAATTACTGAGCCTCAGTATAGAAGGAAAAATGTGTAAGTCCACTGCAGACCTTGTAACCTGATACAGCGACGCGGTGCTCCAGTGCTACCACAATTCCCTTGCCCATTCTCTGGAAGTGTTATGCTGCTTTCTTCTTTTCCACAGCTCCTCTGGGAAAAGGCAAGGTAGCTAAATACCACAGCTGGTAGCCATGGCTATCATTCATACAGTTATTTAGGGAAGGCTCATATGGACTAACCAGGCCATGCCTGTGTGTTCGTATTTAATTATCTCCAACTCTTGTGTTTGCATTTCCTAGGTATCAAAGTAACCATCATTTGGCTGATTGGAATGAACTTTGGAAATCACCCAGACAGAGATCACTGGGTAGGAGAGGTCACCAGTGTTTTCAGTACAGTCTAGCCAAACCACTTTAAAGGAGGATAAAGTTTTCTGATTTCCTGATGTAGAAAAGCACAAGGATAAAAATTATTAATGAAAATAATCAGAGTAAGTGGGGAGTGAATCTGGAAAAAATAAAAGGCATTAATATCCTCACACCCCCCGAGCTTTTCAGTAGAACCCTTTCTTTCTATAGCAATGTGGTCAGGAATGTGGGAAAGAGAAAGAAGGGCTCTGCCATTCAATAGCAAGTAGCTCTTGCTATTGAATTACATGGAAAATTGAAGTTTTTTCTTAGAGTGACAAGGGACACTGCCAAAAAAAAAATCTGGATATATTCTTGAAAAAAATTTGCCTTCCTTCATTCTTTCCCAGGGAACACAGCATATTGTACATGTAAAGGACATTAAGAGACTAATGGAAAACCAAAGAGCACCTATGCTACCAAACGGCCTGTGATGTCCCCGCAGCTGCCTGCCTCCATTGCATTAGCAGACCAATGGACCCCAGGGCTAGTCTGGTTACCCAAGGCAAGTGTCCATGGAGCACAGCAGAGAGCAGGCAGGGAAACCACAGAGACTCCCTGAACTGCAAGACACATCACTCCACCATCACATACATGGGTGCCTTTTACCTTTATCTGTCGATGCACACCACAGCAGACCATGAAGCGCTGGCCGTCACCAGCTGGGGACACAGAATCTGCAGTCACTGACAACTGATGCACATCAAAGCCCAGCAGCCTTTCTACCTTTAAATGAAGGAAGGGAAAGTTAATTAGGTTTTCAAGCTTTAAAGATTTGATAAACCAAATTAAACCACTCCATGGAAGCACTTCCCCAGGACATGGGGAAGGTGTGATTGCAGTCTAGATTCAAGACAAACTTTCTACATGAACTCATACTCAGTCACTACATGCCGGTCCTAAATTTCAGGTGCTTAACCAAGTTCCTCAGTTTACTGTCATCAACTCTATCAGCACTGAAATTCAATAGAGAGTGGGGGGGGGGGGGGGGGGGGGGGGGGAGAGAGAGAGAGAGAGAGAGAGAGAGAGAGAGAGAGAGAGAGAGAGAGAGAGAGGCCTCTCTACAGGAGCTGCTTGGTTTGAAGATCAAGTGAAATCTGCCTGAGTACACACCAAGAAGAGATTAATACTGCACATTTAGGTGCCTGAAATTAGGTGACGTGAATCTGGGGTTTGAAAGTCTTCATGAATGTGTTCATAGTTTTCTTAAGACTCTTGAGTCTTTTACAATGCTCAGGTTTTGAACTCTCATGTTTCAGTATTTTTAGGAACCTAAGCTTTGTTGCAGAGCCTGCCTAGCTACTACCGTCTTTGTGCTTCATTTCTTTTTATGTTCTTCCCTTTCCTGATACTCTTTTTAATGCATTAGCTATTTGAACTGTAAAGAGAAACATTCTGGTGCTGTATCTGGCTATTTGCATGTGCATAACCTTGCATCCATTATAGTACCAGAACAAACAAAAAGACTTCTAAATAAGAGCAAAAAGCAAGGCTGTCTTATGCAATGTCTTTGCAATGAGAGGCTTGCTTAATAGTACAGCTAGTATGTGAGCTATTCTTTTCTCTGTGATCTGTTCTTGGCTTTATAAGAAGTTCAAAGAGAACTAATCTTCAGATTTCAACTGGCACATGCACCAAACCCTAATGATTTAGGCTGTTCTTCAAATATTCAGCAACAGTACAGCTGCATGTTTCTGAAGGAAGGTTTTCTGTAGATGTTCCATGTGTATTTTAGGTTATGACAGGAGGAAGGGGTGGAGAAAAATAAACACCCAAGAACTTAGAGTATTTAGATAAGACATTCATTACTCGTTCTGTTGCATTGCTGTACAATAAGTATTAATGCAAATTAATACTTTCTTTTCTGATCATGATGCAGTGCAGTTTCTAACCATAACAGTAAACTGGACCATTTAGAAAAGCGAAAAGCAGAATATGGTCCTGAAAGTCTTCCAGAACAGTTCCAGCCAAAGATAAGTAAGAGGAATTTTAAAATGAAAGTTTAACATACCATTTTCTATGTGTTTCCAGGTCTGTCAGATTTGATGCTGGAAGCGACTGTAAAACGAAGCAGAAGAAAACACCATCAAAGTGATTTCCAGTGGTTCAGCTGAGGTGCAGAGGAGAATGTAACATAACATAACTCACTCATGACAACAGCAGAAATCACTACTCCATCACTACTTTTCACCACGATTGCAAGTTGAGAAATAACTGAATGTGAAACAACTGCTGCAACCTACTTCCTCAAACATTTGTACTTAAAACAACAGAACCTCATTTACTGCTCCACCCCCACATAAATGAGTACTCTTATTTTCCCCCTTTAAACAAATTCTTGCATTACTCATATATCCACGTGCTTTTATTCTCATATGCTGCAATTTGCTCTCTTCCAAGCTACTTTTGAACAGTTGTCATTTCAAACTCTGTTTTTCCTAGATACAGTCTCACGCCATAAAAAAACTTTAAGAACCTACTCAAAAAAGGTTAACACCCAAGCCATGGGGAATTCCAAAGGACAACTGTGAAATATTTAGCCACAAAGTTTAAGATCAATTAGCAAGGAGAAAAATGTGTTACGTAAGCGTAAGTCAGTCACTTCAGACTAAATTAAGATTTGCAGAAGCTCAAGTTCCTCCTTTTCCCCACCCCCTCTTTTTAGTGTAAGCTGCATGAAAAGAGAGACATAAGTTGGTTATTGATGTCAACAACAGTTCAGTTTTGGAAGTTTAGTCATAATTATTATTATTTGGCATTCACTCCTGATGCAAATAGCTTGAAGAACTGGGATGGTTCTAAGTTGAATACTCCATGAAGAAATGTCTGTTAAGTGAATGGGACTTTGAGGAAGGGAAACAAACCCAATGAGGATAAAAATTTTAGTGGCAAGGGCACAGGAAATGGTATACGGCAAGGTTGAAACTGTGTGGGAAAGTGTAGAAGGGCCAAAGCTTAAAATTACATGGATAGACTTAAGCTGATGACAATTCAGCATTTCACAGAACATGGTGTCTTTCAGACAGTTTCATACTTAGAAGCCTCCATGCTCACCAGAACAGACTGGTTTGATTTTTAGGATGCTTATTAGGTGGAGTTTGTTGGTTTCTTTTATGTCTTCCTTCTCCACATATTTTTCTTTACATTTGAAATTGCAATTTATAATTTCTCTGACCATAGTGGAGCTGAGAAATTCATTTCAGGTGACAGGAACCTGAAGAATGAACAGGGAAAGAATTTGTAATCATACTTCCAAATTGCTTGAGTTTAGTGTCTGAGTCATATACACATAAACAGGGAAGTTGTACAGCATTATTGCCATTTCAATCAAAGCCTAGAAAAGGGCTTATAATTCCCAAATATATTAATTCAGAACTATATTTCTCATCTTTGTGCCTGAATACTAGAAGTACTGCAATGCAGGATGATTCTTCTGCTCTCTACTGATATCTGGATTTTGCTTCTCAAAATGCACTTAGGTTTTCCTTGGGTGCTACCATAACTAATGGCAGAATTCTTACTAAAATCCTGCTGTGTGTTGAAAGGCCATTCAAGAAATTTCTGGTAGGAGGAAAACCTTCACTCTACACTAGCAAACAATCTACACTAGCTATTCCACTCTGGCTGTTTTACTGTGAATGTCACAACAAAGGAAAATTACCTTCCACTCATTTTTAATTATTGACCCTATAGCAAAGATAATGTGCTTAACTAATTATGAAAGAAGAGAATGAATTGACAGAAGTTGGACTGTGTATGATGATTTCTTCAAGTACACAGCTGTGTCCCTGGTATGCAACACCAGAACATGAGATGCTTAATGTCTACTTGTTGTGGTTGCAAGTGGGTTTTCTAAATCAGTGTCCAATCACACAGATCTGTAATTTTTTGCAGATGCAGTGTGTTTGGAGATCTTCCTTGCAGTCTAAACCCACTGAATAAATATTCAGATATTTTAATATCTAGACAGACAACTGAGCATTTTAATTTGGAATAAGCCTGAGTATTCTTTACATTAGAAACTTGCTGTCACCCATCTAAGAGCACAGGAGTTTCAGTTCTGTACAAAGTGAAACTGCAGGTTTAGCTAAACACTAATAGAAACACAGAGCGTGCTTTCGCTGCTTTTTTTCCTAAACGGATGAAACATGAAAAGCAAAATACAGCAATATTTCCCTTCAAAAGGTGGGAGTAAATGCACAGCAGTTCAGAAATCCAGAATATAGTTTGATTTTTGGAGGCACAGGGAGTCACTGGTTTACTGATTTTAGAAGTTCAGTTCCATCAGAAGTCGCACAAAGTTTCTTTTGCCTCCTCTGAAACACAAAGTAATCAAAAACTAAAAATGTACTTCCTATTACATCATGTTAGAGGAGGACCCACTGGTAGGAGCAGATGTGTAGTACTGTTGCTGTGAGTGAAGAATGTAATTTAAAATAAAGCAGGAACCCTTAATTGCTTTAGTCCTTCATCTGTGAATTTGGTTGTCAGTTGCCTCGTAACCAGATTAGTGAATTCACGTTTCCTTTTTCTCCCCCCTTTGTCTTTTAAAAGAAAATGTACAGCAAGTTGCTTTAACTTATTTATCAAAATCAGGATTATACTGTGTTCATCTTAAACCTGGGTAGTTTATAAACAGCCCTAAGGTCTTGCAGCAATGACTTCTTTCTAAAATGCTGACCCTCGTTTCAAGAATCAGGACACAACCCCATCTATTCATAGTTAATACAACATTCAGTGTAACACTGCATAATTTACTCAGGAAATTATTCAAGAAAATGTTATCCTGCCCAGTTTTTGAAATGCATAAGTTACCTCTTCAAACTGATGTAGACAGATGTACAAAAAGAACCAAAAAGAGAAATGGATAGTAAAATTGGGGAAATGATAACAAAATCATTTGCAGATGCCCTAAAGTTTCTGAATGTATGATCTGTGTATGTAGTGTAAGATCCCTGCTGACAGCAGTTGCAAAAACGTACTTGCAGGCACTAAAACCAACTAAAACAATAAACAGAAGACAGCACGGGGTGAGACTGGCCTACAACAAGGGCAGAGGAAGCACTCAGGGCTCTCCTGAGCATGGAGAAAATGACAAGGTCCAAAGCTTAAATAGAAATTAACCTAGCTACTGCCGAAAAAGAGAATAAAGTGTTTCTACAAATGCATTACCAACCAAAGATGGGCTAAGGAGAATCTTTATCTCAGTTCAGTTTAGGGCCCTTCAGTATGAGAAAGACATTGAGGTTTCACTCTCCATAGTCCACTGCCTCAGAAACAGGCTCTGAGTGTTTGACCTTTTAAACCCCTGGTGTCTATGACAAGAGCTTCCAGCAAAGCTGCAAACATCAAATACTCTTACCAAGAGAGCCAAAACTGTGTACTTGCGCTAGGGCAGTAGATTGATTAAAAATAAGGTTTACAGACAAACATCAGCTAAATCCTCCAATTTCTGCTATGCAATGGGGTATATTTTCAGTTCTCTCAAAAGAATGCTGCTGAGAGAGGAATGTTTCCCACCAGGCTGAACTGTCAGACCATCAGACCAGAATCCAGACATGGAGCAGGGAGCATAGAGAATTCAACACCAAAACCCCTCACCATTTTCTGTTCCCATGCCTTTAAATTCTGTCAAAACGGAGGCAGTTTTCACAAAGCTGTTGGAAGACCCCTATTCATAGGAAGTCACAAATTCATTCACTCTTCATTAGCATTTTGGGTGTGCAAAATGCAGTCCATACAGTAAGCACAGTAAGATTAGTTCTGCAATTTTCCTTCTGGTCTTTCTCCCATCTCATCCTGTTAAATGCAGTTGAGTGGGTTTGCTTACAATAATGTGATGCATAAAGCAACTGAATTGATACAGTGCATTAAATATATTGTATGCCTTTTGTGCAGTATTTAGGTGTAAACTTGGTATAATTATGTGGCCCCAGATTTGGGGTCTAACAACCTAATTGCAAAATAATGTGATTATGTGATATTAAATATAAGAAATTTCTTTACCGAGTAAAAAAATACTGTAAATTCATTTCCACTGTTATAACACAGTTCTGAAAGTTCAACTCTAAAGAGGAACTTCTCTGAGAATAAGCAGCTGAACTGAATTCTCACTACAAGAGTTTAAATACTCTATTTCTGTATTCATCACTGGAAGCAGTACAGGTGAAATTCTGTTTTACTTATTTTCATGCAGAAAAAAAGAATTTCACAGAAGCAATAGAAAATTTAATTAGTGGAGGGAAAAAAGATAAATACCAAATAGATTTATTCTCAGAGAAACAAACAAACAAACCTTTCTGAAGACTGTCTTAACTGGAATGGAAAAATTCACCTTTTAATACATCATTGTATTGCTATAAATATATCCCCAAATAAGCAAGTTTGGATGAAATAAGGCTATTTTTTAGGCAGCACTATAGCAAGGAAGGATCTCTCAAGTATGGCAATGCTTTTGAAATTAAAAACTGCAATTTCAGGTCGGAAACTTGAGTTCCTCTGATCTAGGTGAAGGTATAGTATTTTAATACATATTACACTTCTAACAGAAAGACTGAAAACAGATCATGATACGATTCAAAGACCTAATTACAAAATTACAATTTTGTGTCCTGGTCCCCCCCCCCACCCTAATCCATTACTGACTGCATTACCCATATTTAACTATAAGCTGTCCTATCATACAAGAAGAAAAAAAATGTTTTCATAATAATTTGAATTCTCTAATGTTAAAGCATTCAAGATTAGTTACTGTATCATAGTTCACTCACTGTACAGTCAAGTATTGTGGTATTTTGTAACAGGAAGTTGAAGAAGATCCATTGGCTGTGCAGTTTGTAAAACCCTGTATTTTCAGATACTTTTCAGCCATGGTACAGACCAGTCTGGGTAAGTGTATTTAATCTTCTGTTTGGACTTGGCACAATATACCTTTACAATATTAACAGGAAAGCTTTTATAAAATTATTCCTATCATCACAATCAGGAAAGTCAAAAATTACGGATAAAAACGAAATTTACACCAAACTGCTCACAATTAAAGCTTGGTTATTATTTCGACAAGTGATATCAGTAATACTAGGAATATTGAAACATCAATCATACAAGTGAAGATAGCAACTTTACAGAATAGATGTTAAGCAAACAATTTAATGTGATGAGAGCTTTACAGAAGGAAACAGCAGCCCCAGATATCTTCTGGAAAAAAGTGAACATTAAGTGTATCAAACAGATATTTGTCAACAACTCCTCAAAATTAACATGACCTTTACATATTGTTAGGGCTTACAAAATACTGTTCATGGTACTTAAACATAAACAAAAACCCCCCAGCTGTTTGCCCAATAGGTCAATAGGTATAAGAAACCCAGGTCTGTAGCATTTAGCTTAACACAGAGAATGATCTGACATGTACACATTCCTGTTAAGTTCTGTGAACAGTTTGCAGTTCTGTATCAAAAAAATGGACCTGACGCAGCAGTTAGCTGAATGTGAGAAGAGACACACAGAAGAACTTTACACAACACATAAGACTTCCAGACTCTCAAGAGAATTCATAAGGTGTCTGCAAGATGGAGATTTATTGCCCATTTACAAAGAACAAATGGTAATTACAAGACAAATATAATAATCAAACATACAAGCTCTTGAATTGTACAAAGATACTAATTTCTCATGGTTGATGTGCATTGTTAAAAACAGTGCTAGCTTAAGAGACCCTTGCAAAGATTCCCTGTAATCCCCTGCAGTTACAAGGGGACATGACTGAACAGGTAAGACACAGATTCACCATTGTGTGTTCTTCGAATTGCCTCTGCCAGGATCATGGAAATGTCAATAAACTGAAAGAGAAATTGAGAAGAAAAATTTGATGCCATGCCAGGAGCAATAAACTATGCACTTTATAAACATACAAACAAACATTCCATCTACCTCTGTAGATTTTATTTCTAGAAAGTAATATAACATTAAAGTTTAGGCATTGAACATATACGTAAGAACTGCAATAATACCAAGTAAAAAACACAAAAATTGAGTAAGAAAGCACTGACTAGGATCACTGAACAGTCATATTGTTGAGTACTTCTGACAAAGGGCGTATTGTCAAAAAGCCCCATTACTCTTGCCATCAGATGGCAGTATCTGCTTGACATAAATACAGTTTAAAGGAAGTACCCCTTTTTAAGTGCTTGCCTTGTTTCAATAAATACCAAATATTAAGCTTTTAAAAAATCCAATAATGCATTTAAAACCTCAATCTTTTATGCTTTTCTCCACTCTGTATTAAGGAAAACCTCCAAATGAGACACATGACTTTCCAGAACAATTCCATTTGTGTTTTTCAAGAAAAAAAAAAAAAAGCAATCTAAGATTTCTGAGGGCCTCCTCAACAGAATAACTAGGTTCCTACACGCAAATGTTATATGATTAATATTGATAAAAAAAAGAAAAAAAATCATTCAATTTTACATTTGTCACTCTTTCACAACCAAGCATACTCAAGTTGTGGCAAATACCAAATATTTTGAAGTGTTCTATTATATTACTTGAATCCCCTTAAAACACTGCTTTAGCATGTTTTAGCAAAATGTTTTGCAAACAGTGCATTTGAGAATATTTAGTCTCAAGGCACAAATTCTAGTACCAGTGAGCAGTAAAATACAAATGCTGAGTCTAAAGAAATGACTTAAAAACAGCACTGTACCTGTATTTTTGGGCAATGTTTCATTTTCTCCTCTTGAGGGATTGTGTTAGTTACCACAACAGCCTCAAATGATGCATTATTAATCCGAGAGAGGGCAGGACCAGAAAAGATGCCATGAGTCAGAATGGCATAAACCTTAGTAGCTCCAGCAGACATTAACCTGTAGAACACACAAAAATAGCATGCTGTGATGCATGTTTAGATAAATGGCTACAGATTAAGCCAGATACAAATATCTAAAATACCTTTTATTTACAAAGTCCTACATATAAAATATATACAAAATAATTCAGATTTTTTTTTCACCTGAAAAAGTTTGAATTGTCTCAGAAAAATCCCCAACAAAAATTATAATTAAATTAAAAAGTTCTTATTTTCAGCAATGATTCTAATCTATAACACTGCACTTTTTGACCATATCAGCACAACATAAAAATGAACTCCAGTACAAGCTTTCTATCTTAACCAGGCAAAATATTAAGTAGGTTGGATGGCAGTATTCACAACTCTATTGTGCCTCCATTATTGTCCACCTTTATTTTCATTTGCAATTCAAACAGTTCTGCTTGGAAGGAGTTTCTGAGGAAGAAGAAATGTTAATGATTAAATGCCTAGCTTACTGCAAGGTTGTGAGAAGACATGCTGCTGATCCAAGCACACAGTGCAGTGGTGCATGTGAAGGAAAAGAAATATAAATCAAAGAATTAGAACACCTTGTGAATGAGTCAAAATATCCTAATTTAGTTTCTAATGGCCTCAATGTTTCCAGATGCTCAGCTATGTCCTACCTGCTTCTCTACCCTTAGAAGCAGAGGCCCTGAGGAATGGCATTTTATCAGATCACAAAGGCACAAGAGGATGCATAAGAGAGAAAAAAGACAAAACCACAGAAAAACATCATCTCATTTTGAATGACTTAACAGAACTGAAGCTTTCTGGTCATTTTCAGCACTACATTTAGTACCTGCAGCCTACAAGGATTATCCATTACAACAGGGTGAGTATATACCAAGTGTGCTAGAGTTTGTACTTAAACAAGTTGATCTGTCGTATCTGAAAATATATTTCTTAGTTCATCTGCTTGATATGCATCTAGGTTGCTGAGACAAAAAGAGTTTTAGGGAGTATTCTGGTGTACAAGTCTTATTATACACAAAGTACATCCCACCTGGATTTGACATTAATGAAAAGCACTAGTTCACGCCAAGAACACAATACAAGGCAGCATCAAAAGCATCTGAGGAAGCAAAAGCATCTTTCTTAGTGAACACTGCAGATACACTGAAGGTGATTGACAGTTTTAGAATTTGGTCTCTAGAAACGTACTGTAGATGGATAAAGAGTGCTTCCTTCAAAACAGGAAAGAAATAAAGGTTTTTGACAGGAATTAACTTCCTCTATGCACAAGAGTATAAAAAAGATGTTGGCTAGGAAATTTGTGATTTTGATCTGCAAAGGGCACAGCCTAGAAGAATACTTTGAGGTATGACATAGATTACAATACAGATAGCAAAGAACTACACAACATCTCTGCAAAATTTCATCAAGAAACATGAGATTATATGAATCTATGAATCCTTCTTCTGTGAGTTTTTGACATCATTTATATAGGTGCAAACAGCAAGTCTGCAACTAAATACTGTAAACTCATGGGATAATCTTTACTTCAAACCACCAAGAACAATATCTAGCTCACTGTTTGCTTTCATACCATTTCCCACAGCATTCCCCTGCGGAAATTGGCATCCCATAGCTTGGACAGGTACACTTTTCACTGGGTAAAGAACTGGTTGGATCACTGGGCCCAGAAAGTAGTAGTGAATGAAGTTGTATCCTGGCAGCCAGTCATGAGTGGGGTTCCCCTGGGACGAAACTCATTTGACATCTTTATCAGAGATCCAAACAAGCGGATTGAGGGCACCCTCGGTTAAATTTGCAGGCAACACCAAACTGGGTGGGAGTGTTGATCTGCTTGAGGGCAGGAAGGCTCTGCAGAGGGATCTGGTCAGGCTGGATCAATGGGCTGAGGACGTTTTTATGATGTTCAATAAGGTCAAGCGTTAGGTCCTGCACTTTGGTCACAACAACCCCTGTAGCACACAGGCTCAGGGAAGAGAGGCTGAAAAGCTGCCTGGTGGAAAAGGACCTGGGGGTGCTGGTTGGGAACCAGATGAACATGAGCCAGCCCTACTACTAAGCTGAAAAGAACCAGCATAAAGGCACCTGGAAAACCATAAATAATCCTTTCTACCTAGCACTGCTAGAGCCTTAGTTAGGATAGTGGGTCTACACTCACAAGCTCCACTTCAAGAAGTAGAACAGCTGGAAGGAATCCAGAAGGCATCACAATTGAACAGAAATCTACAAACCTTGTGGAAAGGCTGAAAAAACTCAAGTTACGCAAGTCTAGAGGGAAATGAGAACTTTTCAACCAACTTTCAGACAGAAGACAGGAAAACTTATGCTCACCTCCCTGGATGAAAAGGATAAGTAGTTTTATACTTAAGATGTACAATAAGGATTAATATAACATTGGCAGTGGACACTATGGTGAAAATACTTTACAGTGTTAAACCTAGTAAAGCTTTGTGAAAGATTGCCTAAGGAGAGTGGACAGGCTCCATGATGAGGTTCAAGGAGGGAATGATTTCTGAGCTGTTGTTTCTGCCTTGGAACTGTAAAGTACACTAGATGCCCAAGTTCGTTTCAAGTTATATGACATCTTATTTATTCTGTGTTCTTCCTAGGTACACATCATATATTTCTGTAAATATTTTCTCAATTTCATGTTCTAAGGAAGGACACAGCTGAATCACAGAACTGCGACCTCTCAGCTCAAGGGTTATAATGACTTCATATTACAGAGGTCAGGTTGGGTTATAGCCTTTGAGGACAACTGTATTCATCAGCTGTGCAGTGAGTGAGAACACAGATCATAATAATACTTACTTGTCTGCTGCATGACATATTGTGCCACATGTGTCAGCCATATCATCAACAAGAATTGCTACTCTGTCTTTCACATCACCAACCAAGACCATTCTGTCCACTTCGTTTGCCTTCTTTCTTTCCTTATGAATGAGAGCAAATTCCACATTCAGTCTGTCAGCAATTGAAGTAACCCTAAGTTCCAGGAAAAGAAAAAATACACCACGTTGAGAAAACCTTTTTAAAAGAAAAAACAGTCATACAGATGTGTTTGTCACAAAACATCATTTTTGTCTTCTGGCTTTCAAATTACCACAGCAAAACCTTTTGCAAGGAATGAGACAAGTAGAAACAATCCTAATTCATTGCTAATAAATACAACTAGAGTGTCTTTAGCTATACCCAAAAATCGTTTTTTAAATTGAGTTGACTTTGGTTTTCTGTCACTATGAGCCTGGCTTTGAAAACATTTCAGCTATTCACAAGCTTTTATTAGGCTGCTGCAATACTGGTCACACTAGGTAATTTAAAGTAGGGGGAAGTCAATTCTAAGCCTACGGGAATGTGCACTTTAACATTCTAACTGAAAAATACCATTGCAGGATTTGAAACCAGGCCAAAGGGAACAACCAAACAAGTTAACAGTGATTAATAATTCTTTTCACAGTACTTGCCTAGTAATCAAGTAGCTTATTTCATTAATAATTCCCTTAGCATATAGTTGCTTGACCAAGATCTTTTTTCTTCAGGGTGACCTCTGGTGGCCAAACTAACTCCCAGTAATAAACTTCACTTGTTACAGACTTCTGATTGCTTTTTTTCCCCAGTTTGTTTAATATAATAGAGCTCTTCGGTATAAAGAGACACAAATAAACAATTCCATGCTTTTTTCTAAATGCTGATGCAACCTTGTAGCCTCCTTTTCAGACTATGTCTAGAATGTTGTTTACAAGGTTATTAACACGCATGCTTAATAGGGAATACAGTTTTGTTTCTTTACCACTTTAAATACGGAAGTTTTGGTTACTGTATTTCAACAAATGGATAATCAAAAAAATCCAAAAATGTTGGCATTTTTTATGAGTAGTGTAATTTTATAGCAAATCTCAATACCTCAGAGGCATTAATATATCAATAGAATTTCCATGCCTTATTTCAGTTGCAACATCTAATAAGATGGGGAAAAAAAACCTAAGCAAGTGGTAAGAAACAAAAGAGAATTCAAGTATTTTAACAGAGTGCAAGAAAATGGATTTACTTTAAATTAATACTTACAGATCTAAATTTTAGGAAAATTCAGATTCAATTCTCACATTCTATTAACTTTTTATTAAGTTTTATTTTGAAGTTCTACATATTTTAAAAGGAAAGGCCAAAAAATTTTCTTTACATTTATTACTGGAGGTGAAGTAGAAGCAATGAACTTATTGAAAGCAACATTTACCCTTACTTCAACAGAAACTGGTTGGTTGCATTATAACAGAAAGATACTAAAGATAGACTGTACTATCTACATTAAATACAGTGAGAATGATCTTCGAAAAATAAACTTTTATGATTAATTTGATAATGCAAAAATATTTGGTAGGGGAAAAATGCTGTCTTCTGACTTAAAATCTAAGCAAAGATTGTATTTTGTTTAAAAAACAAAACCAACATAAAAACCAAATGCATAAGTAACAGTATCCTGACAGGAACAAACAAAGAAATTTAACTGAGTGATCTTTTAGGATTTTTTCTGTGTTCTTCACATCCTTAACTTGATTAATCTAAAAAGAAACAACTAGGAGTTCTACTCAGTCTTATTTCTCTAAAAATCATTACAACATGAACACTCACAACAGACTCAACGACTTCAATTAAAATCAAATTATGACAGTCCCATACTTTTCCCCATACTATATTTCAGACACTTAAATTGCTATGGGCTTACAAGAGTCTTACTTCACTTGTCTTTGTTCCCACTGCAGCAGCAGCATGAGCAATAAAACCTGAGAATAAGCATTTTGCCTCAATGGCATGCTTTATGACCTCACCAGCCAGTCTGCTTCTGAGTTTTGGCATTGGTTTATACTCAATCAATACCAAATAAAACAGAGTCTGCTAAATGAGTAACACATGCTGTGAATAAAGAAAGCCTCCAATGAACTAAGTTTTCTATTTTTACCCTTCACCACTCAAACTTTCATTCCCTTTTTCTAGCATTTATAGTGCGAAACTTGGGGTCAGCAGGTTTAGATCTGGAACGCAATAATGTAAAGGAAAAAGAAATATGAGTCAAGCAAGCTCTTACCTAAATGCCAGCAGGTACAGTGGGAATAGGCCATATGCTTTGACAGAGAAGGGAAAGTTTGGCAGTTCCAGAGCGAAGCAGGAAGAGGTGCAGCAACTTGACTAAAGAAGCAAGCAGCAGGAAAAATCTCTTCCCTCTGGTGGAGGGATTCAGCTAATGAGACCATATCCAGGGAGAGAGAAAAATATCTTCTTTAGAGTATAGAAAGCTCCTGAATGTTTTCAAGCATGAACAGCATGTTTAGTTATGTTTTCACATAGGCAGTTGATTCATCAGTGATGTACCCTGTATCTTGCACTATTCACAGAGGAATATAGAAGACTAGACAAACTAGATCATTAACCATGAACTGTATGTAAATCTAATCATTTTAGGCTTGTATAGTACCTTTTTGCACCACCTGCATCAGGTGAGACTATGATACAGTTTCTCCACTCGGGAATGTTCTCTTTAATCCACTGCAGGACTGCAGGTTCTGCATACAGGTTATCTACTGGAATGTCAAAGAAACCCTAGTCCAAAAGAGAAAGAGTTTCATGAATATGTGTTTGTATCTTACCTGGAACGAAGACAAAGGGAAAGAATCAAGCCTTTGCCTTTCATGAACGGTAGAACTTCATTAATATTTTACACTGGTCTAATTCTGCTTTTTTGATACTACTGTCAAATGCTGCTGATGTCAAATAAATATTAAGGTCTCTAAAAATATCACCCAAGACTAGTGGAAAAGAAAACAGATGTTCTCAATTGATATAAAAATCAGAAAAGATAATCACCTTCAGGCACTCAAGTAAATTCACGCTAGTGAAAAGCTCTCAAAAAATCCAGTGAATAATACTCAAGTTCCATGAATTTCAAGTGCTTGACATTAACAGTAGTATTTCAATATGGGGAGGACTCAAAATAGAATGGAATCTTTGTACAAGTTGTAAAAACAAGAAATCTGGTTTAGACCTTTTTATTTATGTCACAGCCATCTAGCATAATAAGAAATTCTGATTAAATGGAGTGCCAGAACTGAAAGATATGGTGTTTTCTATAAAAAATAAGTTCTCTTAAAACAAGGTACATATGAGAATGACAAATTATGTCTGCTCTGTGTCTGAGGCAAAGGTTTTGTGATTTGCTGGATTCAGCAGTAAGCCAGATAAGGGTTGCCAGGCTCCATCTCCACTTCATTTAAGAAAATATTACACCCTTGACTGTAACAACAAAACTTTACCTAGGGCAACGCTATAATCTCTGACAAGGCTCAGATTAAGGAACTTGCCCCAAAACAGTATATTTTATGTTCTGGAAGCTCTTACATTAGACTTGGCAAATTCTACCAAAGACTCCAATGCACAAATATTTGAAGAAACTGCAAAATCACCCTATAAAATCGAGACTGGTCTCTTTCTGAAAGGGAATTTAATTAGAAACAGGTAGCAAGACTTTTTCTGAACCCTCACCATTCTGTACATAGCCTTTCAAAACAATGACCATAACCCCAGAGGATTACTATTAGCTTGTTGCATTAATTCAGTAGAGATTTCTAGGCACAACGGGTAAGAACCAGCAGCTACCTGGATCTGAGAAGCATGCAAGTCCATGGTGATGATGTGGTCAGCCCCTGCAACTGACAGCATGTTGGCAACAAGTTTTGCAGAGATTGGTGCACGGCTCTGAGGAATAAAGCACAAATGTTTACATTTAAAAAATATTTTGACTAGATGCAAGGAATCAGAAGATTAGTTATTTTTCTTGTTTTTTCCTTTGCAATATTTGGAATCTAGAAAAGCTTCAGAACTTTAGCCAAAGCATCCTGTCAATCTTGCTGCTAGGGTTTTGAAACTCAGTAAAGCATTTTGGAATATCTAAATCAGCTTGCAGTCTGCCTAATGCTTTGTATTAAGGAGATAAAATTTGGGATATAGTTTTCCAATTCTTCTACTTAAAAGTTTCAGCAAACTTTTTCATAGCAGAAATACAATTTTCATTTCTCTAAGCCTCTGCTCTCAAGGACACTCAATTCTATCTTGTTCTAAGAAACATTGCAAAACCCAAAGATCAAAGGCAAAATGAACCCAACTTTTGAAAACACTGCTTTAAAACAATGTTAGTATCAAGCATTTCTTCATAACACAGTAAAGCTTGTAGCAGATCCTTGTTGGCAGGGGTCTTTTACCCTGACATTTTTTTTTAAAATTTATATTTAATTCCTGGATGCAATTAGGAGTCCAGAACTCCCAAAAGCTACAAGGGAGGATGAAGAAATCTTAAGTAAAAAGAATGAAAGGAGAATAAAAATCTTATTAGCAAAGTTAATGCCAATGTCAAGAGGTTTTTAAAAGCACCAAGGATGCAGAACAAACAAGCAAACAAAGGAAACTACAGGACTGGAGGACACCTCACATTTTTTTTTAGTTACTCCAAAGTTTTTTACATTTTTTAAGCTTGGTAAAAACCTGTTTCCCTAGACAATTATCTCTACACTAAACTAAAACTTTAAACAAACACTAAACAAAACGTCCAAAAAAAAAAAAAAAAGAAAAAGAAAAAAAAAGCTTTCTTTTGCTAATCTTTAAATAAGGCTAATAGCTGGCAATAACATTAGCATGAAGGCTGAACTGCAAGTCAGAGTTTCCATCTCAATATCAGACTGTTTTCTGCTGGCACAGTATTCTCCTGCCACATCTCTTTATCAAACAGCCTCATTTCACCTCCCAGGAACTTTCTCTCCTTCCAGCCCATACACATAATTACAGAGTACCTCTGCTTTCCTTCCATTGACACTCAAGGGCATAAGTGACAGTGAGCTGAATCACTGACAATGTAGCCTGGATGCTTTTCCATCTGTGTCCCATCAAGAAGCCAGTATTTTCATCAAAACTGTTCCTAGTTTAGGTGGACACTGGACATTTCACTGTTTTAACCTGCAGATTGCCAACACACTTCCAGAATAGAAACTGAGGTACTGCAGTCTCGTTGTATGGCCGGATCAAGTTTATCACCTTCATTAATGAAATTGCTCATTTTGAAAACCATCCTTTTTGGGTCTTGTGTTTCACAGAACATCTCCACCATTTTGTCTCTGTAAGATATACAGAAAGCAGATGCAACAGCCAGGACTTCCCTAGATCTCTGTAATTCAGATGATTATTGCTTCCAGAAGAGTTTATCATCATTAGTGCTTCAGCACAGTTGATTTTCCACTTACTGAGGACAATGCTGATCTTCATTTATGTTCAGTTCTGCAGGCTCTCCAAAGCTTTCTGGATATTTCTATTATTGGTAGCAAATTTTTGTTCATGCCATTTGAATTCCTGATCATTTCAGCTCATTTTAGCATCTGACATTTTAAGCTGGACTTCAAAATACTCTCAAATCTCTGTCAACATCTAACAAAAGCAATATTTAGCATCTACTCTTTTCATTCTATTGCAGTGTTCTCTTTCCAGCTCTTTGCAAAGATCTAGTTTAATGCCTCCAAAAAGCTGGACTATCAGGTAAATCTGAAATTAGAGGTTTTGTTCTCCTACTTGTACTATCCCATCTTTCCAGGCTAGACCCTTCCCTTGTGCTGTACACTAGGACTTATCTGAACCAACAGCCAGGTGAGTCAGCTTAAATAGAAGAGAAAGGAAAAGAAAACGGCAAACCAGTCCCCACTGGGAGAAATAAGTAACTAGTTCTGGCTAGCAGCTAAAGGCAAATTACTTTCTTTTCAGAGCGTGGTCTTGGCATTTTCACTCCATCCACCACACTGAATTTTGTCTAATTTTTTCATTTCTGTTCAATGTGGATAACATTCAGTTTGTCTCATGTATCAACACCATATCACCATCACAAAAAACCCAAATAAAATACTTTCCTGCATCCCATACTAATGCATACATTACCAGTTGGTACTTCTTTCAGCTGCTGGCCTTGCAGGCTGCCTTCCCAGAAGGAAGAACTTGAAGTTTTACCACTAGGTAACTTGTTTTAGCAGATATGCACACATCACAGATTGCCTACATGATGGTGGACAGAGGGTCTTGGAAGGAAAGATAGCCAGTACCTGTTTCTTAAGAATGGGCTAATAGGAGATTAAGACAAAAGAAGCTTGCAGCTGACATTTTCCTTTACACAAAATTTTGCATTAAAGAAAACCCACATGACAGATTTAAGATTTGCTTGCTTGCATAGAAAGTAAGTTTTGTGCTACAGTATGATGCAAATTGAACACTATTTTAAAACCAAAAAGTATTCATAGGAACCTCAAATAACCTTGGCCTCATTATTCAGAAACTTGGATGACAAAGTTGGATGAGAACTCATGATTTTCCTTATGATCTAGTTCGTAAGGTTTGCTTCTGATGAGAGAGGTAAGAATACAGATTCACAGTATTCATTCTTCAATTCTTTGATGTAATTTTAGATTATTTTCAGAATTATTAGTGTGAAATGCAGCATTAGATTATGTACAGAAACTAAATTGTTAAAAAAATCACTTTAATTACCAGTGGCAGGGGGAATCCACAAAGCTAATATAAACAACCTCACAAGAGTAACTGTGCAAAGTTACATAGCTGAAAGTAAAAGTTGTCCATCAAGATCAAAGCTCTGTTGCCTTTAAGCATCTTAGTACATTGTCTTGCTCAATATTCATCACATGCACACTGAACAGGAAAAAAAAAAAAAAGGAAATCAAAGAAAGCCCAAAGATTTATAACTGGAACTTTCACTTCCAAGAAAGCCAGTTGTGAAGTGTATGGATACTGAATGTTCATTAATGCATTCCCCAAATTTATAATTTCAAAAATGAGATATGCTTTGAAGCCTCAGAAATTGACAGCCATTATCTTGAATGTCCAAATAATTTTTTATCTAGAATCTAGGGGTTTTCTTGTAGCAAATTATCCCACAGGATTACTGTTATGGCCTAGGTGAAACACAACTGAAATCAAGAAGTGAAACTGAAAATGTTCCTAGTTATATGTAACCCAGTAAGTTTCACCCTTTAAGGCCATATTAATGGAAATGCGTAGTGTTAGATTGAAAAAAAAAAAAAAAAAGATACCTACCCAACGCTCCACGGATCCCTTCTACAAATCAAAAAAACAAAGTTACATGAGCTGTAGAACACCAAACTCACCTGTCACTGTACTTTAACTTATCTCAAAGGCATCTCTGCAGCATTCTACAGAAATGTGTCCTGCCCACAGCTTGGAAGGTTGGCATAATTACAGGATGCGTAAGTGCAGTTATAGTCAAAGCACAGAAACATATGAGCTGTTTTTAAGTTTAGCTAGCTTGTGCATCAGCAATATTCTAGTTTAGGGCAGCACTTGACTGAATCTAAATTAATGTACTGACTTTTTTATCATTCTTAGTAAGCCTTTTTTTTTTCAGTCTGTTTCTTATTTAAAGATAGTCCTGGTTTAGTACTAAAATTTTCAGAATAGATTAGATTGTTCAGACTAAGATTTTTACTGCAAGGCCCTTTTCTTACATAAATAAGTGAAGAGCACTTTCATCGTTCCCAAGAATCATAACTACACCAGAAGTATGACAAATACATAGTTATTTTAAGCAGCAAAGACTCAGTCTCTTTAGTTCGTCATGAATTAAAGTCAGTAACTTAAATTCAAACTAGAAAACATCCATCTACTAAAGATTGCTTCAGTTCATAGTTAAGCAAACTACAGACACATCTTTCACCATAGGGGAAAAGCTGTGTATGACCACAGATAGAAAATGGCTGGCACTTTACTGACACTTCAGGTAGCACACAAAGCTTGTGCACTCATGACGGGTCAAAGACCAAGTGATCTGATGCAAGCAGGAGGGAAGATGTCCCTGTCAATAAGCTGCCCAATGTTGACAGCTGTATTTTAGCTTATTCTGCAACACGGAGGTCAACTACCAAGGTTAATTTCCAAAGATGACAAACATTTTCTCAATTGCAAAACACAGGGGAAAGAAAAAAACCCAAAACAACAACAACAACAACAAAATTTTGCCTACAACTGTGAAACTCAGTGACACACAGAGAACACTGGTAAAAAATCTCAAAATCTCTATTAATCAAAATCACTTTTCTAGGCTATTCATTTTCAGATGGCATTTCTGAAATACAAAATGTTCCTGGATGGCATGCACTGTGCCACCACACCAGGGGGTTAAAATGGCTCCGGAAGTCTATCACATGGAATTTGGGTACCCTTGACAAGGCATCCATTTAGATGGATGGAAATTTTGGAATATGCTTATCCTTCTCCCACACCAAGAACTTAAGAGGATGGTACGGCACAACTTCCCAATATGAAATTGGAAATAGTGAGGTGCTTTCTCTTCTTTTCAACAAAATGCTTATTGATACCCTTTCAAGGTCTTTTGATATGAAGTATTTCACCCCTTCTGATCAAGGGAAAGCATCATCCACCACAAAACACGGCAAAAATGAAGTAACAAGAGATGTAGGCAAAGTATAGGGTCTTTTTAATTCCTGAATTCAATTTTTGGAAGTATAAGTAGGCCTTCCTAGTAGTAGTATGGTATTACAGAGCCTGCATTTAAAGAATTTTTATACCAGAAAGTAAGTTTTTTAGTTTTGTGCTTAGATACCACAGGCTGACTTTTACATATTTTGTAATAACTGCTATTATTTTTAGCTTCTCCATGACTTCATTACAGTTATGTTTTTTTATCTAAAAGAATATAGAGACCAACAGAAGGCATGCAGAATGCTTTGCCTGATGCCCAAAGTGAAAAAGGGGGCAGTCTATTTACAGGAATTAAAGGACAGAGACAATTTTCCAAAAATACAACCACTGCACTCCAATCTTTAAAGCCAAATTCACAGTTCTTATTACTTCTTTTCAACTGAGCTTAGGTAGAAGTACCATTCATACCACCTATCAAAGGAAGGTTTTTCATGTATATAGTAGAGATAGGAAGTCTTGTTCTCTTATTTTTTAAAATTAGTCTCTCTCCCCACAGAGGGTTTGTTACTGTGTTACCAGCTTGGCAGAACTGATATATTCATCAGTTATGAGAGATCAAATTCAGGAAAAGGGCAATAAAATCAGTAGAGCATTTACAGGGTTTCCATACAATTTCTTGCCTTCATTAATCAAAATAATTATTACAGATATAAAAAAAATTAATCTGTCTGGCAGCATAAAATAATGTTTTTATTAATTTCTGTTATGTATTGTAGATTTTATCAGTTCCTTCCATTTTGCTTTGTTTAACCATATAGGATAAAACCTACCTACATAATAGTTACAGAATTTTGAATTTAGTATTTAATTCCATGCAATTAAAAAATGCTTAAAAAGGCATACTCTCTAAATTAATAGGGATTAAAAACCCAAAAAACTTTGAAAAAGCAGGATAAACAATCCCATAAAATGTGCTTTTTTAGCAAAGTACTCTGCAACAGACCACACACATAAAATAAACCTACCTTTGCAAACTGGAGGCATGTCAATTATCAAAACACAAGCAAAAAATAATTTATTGTCTCACTTCATTCACTTGCGGATAAAATAATTGAACATTTTACCACGAGAAAAGGATGTGGGGGGAAAAATCAAATCTTTTGAATTACTTAAACGTTTATGAAAATTATTAATCTCCAAAAATTTCAAGTGAGCAAGCTGAGAAGAAGCCTTCCAAAATGACGTAATTCTTACCTACCTTGTCTTTCTTATCTTGCCTGGCATATGGAAAACATGGAATTACAGCAGTCACTCTGGAGGATGATGCAATCTTGCAAGCATTGATCATGATGAGTAGTTCCATTAAGTTGTCATTTATTTCTCCACAGCCACTCTGGATAATATACACATCTTCCCCTCTCACACTTTCACCAATCTCTACACTGAAAAAGCAGGAGATGATAATTTGAACACTTAAATTACTGGAAAAGCATTACTAAAAATAAAATAAAATAATAAATCCAGTTGTGTTCTAACACAATACCACAGGTTTTCTGTAAACTTCCCATTTAGAGTAGGATTATTTTTACAGTGATTTCAATAACAGCCTCCTTGACACAAACTCTGTTTCAACATAAGCCATTACGGTCCTCATCAGGTCAGCACCAACCAACAGCTATAAAATCTACACCATGATGTTCAAGTAAAGTGCTTTTAAAAGACAAAAATCTTACAGAAAACTAAGAAGGCTGCAAATCAACAGCTCACCATGGCTCAACTCATGTTGTGACAGTTGTTTGATTTGCCCTGACTGTGCTTACATGCTTTGGTTCCTTATGTGAGCATTAACTTTTTTCTTCTTCCACAGATTTCTAAACAAATTGTGGGATCAATCACTGCTCATGCCACAGAATTTAAAAATTAAATTGAGCTTAAAAAATCCAAGTAAATAAAGCAAAACTGTGAATGTGTATTCTTTCTCAATCCTAGATCTAAGCAAAAGACATCTACTGCTGAACCACACTAACTTTTCACACCTGTTACTCCAAATACGAAAGAGAAATACCTTAGTTTTTCCCTAAATCCATGTACAACATACATGAAACATACAGAATTCCTAAATAATTAAGTGATCAGACCTTGTAAATCCATGTTCTCCTATGTTAGTCTCAGTTATTATTAAATGCTAGAATATATTTAATCCTATTTAAAAGGTTGTGTCTTTACCCAAGACACAAATAAGCAGAAGCTTCTGACTGGAAACCATCTAAATCGCCCAGATGTGGGTAGAATAATTTCTCTAATGGGTCCTTCAATGCTGAGGCTTGCTCTAGTCAAACACAGTGCTAACAAGTTTTGTTTATCAGCTCTCAGGGTGCTACATAAGACTCATGAGCTTTCTGCAGAAAGGAATTTACTGCTTTTAAACATCTTAATGATAAGCACACATTGATTTATCACCATCAAGATAGTTGAGTACATGCTCTCAGCTGCCCTATTTTTCTCTGCAGACCCAAACAAGCTATATAAAGATCCTGTCTTTATTTTATCCTAAGCTGAATACATTTTTTGCCTAAGAATGTTACTAGCAGGATTTCTTAAGTTCAAAAGAAAGCAAATTATCAAACATCAGGTCGCTGGAAGGACAGAGGTGGTCAGGGACAGCATCATCTGCAGATATGTCAGGAAACCTTCAGGAGGCTTTCATCATTCCACAAAGACACAATTTATCAGTCACAAAATTGTTACTTCCCTCTCTAAGTTTTTGATCAATGGAATGAGGTCATTCAGAGAATACTGTTTTGATCAAAATATTTTCTTTTTTTCCCTTTTTGGAGCTGGAAAAGTTTTGGTCAACATTTTTCCAGCAAGATACTAAGTGTGATTCATGATTGGAGAAACTAGCCAGGCTTAAGTAGGAGCCCTCCTGAATACAAATCCAACTCTACGTGAAGAATCTACTCACTAGCTTACAGATGTGGGCTCAGTTATTATTACAGCTTTGTGGTTATCATGAGGGCTTTAAAAAATTCAAATTGCACCCTGACTCAGCAGTTACACAGACCTGCTTTATAATGAGTGTTGTCTCATACCACACCTTTGGAATATGCCCAAAGAAAAATTATTTTATTACTTAGGAGAAAAAAAAAAAAAAAGAACAGCTAATTTAACAGTCTAACATTACATATTAGGAAAAAATTGGCTGAGTGACAAAAGTATATGATCTTAACGTTCACTGTATACTGAAAGAACACTTGAAGTTGTTTTACTCTTTTTAAAAACTGTCACCTCTATGCACATCACTAAAAAATAACAGTTTCCAGAAGGTCAAGGAATATACTTTCAGGTAGATGCAGGCCTGCTTAATACCGTGGAACCTGAAGTGATGATTTTTCCATTGTCATTAATTGTGTTTTTTTCTTATGATCTTGGGCTATCAATAAACATCATCTTGTAAACAACTTAGAAAACAAGCATGCTTTCATTCTCTCTTAGTGCATTTGAAAAAGAACTGTAGCTATGTTTTTAAGGCTAGAATGACATACGTGTTACACAGAAATGTGAGCAGTCACATTTCCCAGTCAACACAAGAGAGCTGTGCAACAGATCAGTATCTCTTATTATCTACCTTCTCAAAGATTGGAGACTCAACCAACAGATACACACAGAGCTGCCTATTTCACCTTCCCCAAGCCAGAGAGTAAAAGATAACCAGCCATTGTGTTGCAAGTGTTCCATGAGATACAGCCTGTACTAATCACACCGGAGGGAGTTTGGGTGGTGTTTTCTTTCACTGGAGGGAGGGCAGGAATTGGCAGTTTAGGTTTGTTTTGGTTTGGGGTTTTTTGCCCCCGTCCCTTTTTTTTTTTTTTTTTCATATTCAGGCAACCAATAAAAGACTATAAACCACAGAATCAGGTATTTGAATGTTGTATTTCAAACATCTGTTAGACAACACTAAGCTAACTGCAGTCAAACTCTGTGACAGTTATCTTCTTAACATTTCTACTAAATTCCCCCATCTATATCATGACCTCATTAACTGTCAGTGAGGTTATTTAAACAATTTCACATAGTCGGGACACAGAGGAAGGACACAAGAACGAGCTCTTGCCTCAAGATTACATGCTCTGTTTGTTTTATGCAATATAATCAAATTCAGCTGTTTGGTAACAGTTTAAATAAATTTCTGTTCAAAAAGAGTCAACAGAACCTGTACATTAAAATCCCTGACACCACACAATTGTGTTTAAAAGGGAAAGATACAAAAATCAATAGCCCACAACAGTAATTAGCTCCGAGCCAGTTTTTGGCAACCAGGAGCACAAGGCTCTCCCTAGGAAAGATACACAAAAGATAAGACATGATGAATACCAAGTTTAAGAGTTGGTATCTGCTTTCAATTTGCAAAAGCTGATTTGAAAGTTCAATTTAATAAGTAGAAACTTGGACAGACTAATAACCATGAATCAAGGATACAGCATAAAACCCACTTAGGTTACAAACATATTTCAATGGCTGAAGCATCCATTAAGCAAAAATCAGAATCAGGAGTAATAGCAGATTGAGATCCTTTTGAGCTAGATTTATAGTGCAGTCCAAACTGAACTTAGTGATGGGAATTATAAATCTGTACATCCTAACTAAGAACCAAGGAGCTGTGGGGAAACAGGGGATTAAGTAAGTAGCGCCAGACTACAAAGGTAAATAATTTAAACACATAACTAGGTTGTTCAAATCATACACTCACAAGGGCTTTATGTACTTTTAAAAATAATTAGGCCAGATTAAGTTTCTAGCCATGCTTATAAAAAGTAAGAATTCTCAAGCAAATTAGATGCAAGTAAAGGAGATGTGTACTTCATGCCCTTTCAACACCCAGAGAAGAGGCCAAAAATGAAGGTCTAGAGTCCTCATAGAACATGCACATGAATCAATATCTCAAAAGTGATCAAACAAATCCACATGCTGAGTCTGCAGTTCATTGAAACCCAGCCAATGGCAAGCACTGAGCAGCAGGGTGTGTTTGACCTCTTACCTTTGGGAACACATTTCCCAGAGTAAAGTCTTTCAACGCAAGAGCCCAAACTTACTGGGCAAATATTTCAACTGAAGTGATGTTGCATAGCAAAGGAATGTAAACAGTTGTTTACATTGTAAAAAGCAAACAAATGTAAAAAGTTTTGGGCACCAGCAAAGCCCAAAACAACAAAGAAACAAAAATGCCAGAGTTGGTTTTAAGTCTGTAGGGATCATGCATCTCCCGGCACCCATGGTGTCCCCTCAACTCTAGGCTCTTCCACTTTGATTAAGAGGTCCAAAACAAACCCCTGCTGTATATCCATGAACAACTGCCCAGTTCTAATGGAGAGCACTGGTATAGTAAACACCAGAAGACAGGAAATATCTTATTACCCTCCACTCTGGTACACAGCCTGCCACCGCAAGAGGAAAACACTTTTTCTTGAGCAAGTTCTGGGTTTAACAACATGCAGTGCAAAAACTACCCTCAAAAATTTGGAAACAAATGTCTAACAAGCCTGAACATGTACAGAAACTCTTCAAAAGCTGAGTACCAGACTCTGCACCTAAGGACACCTGGGACTGTCAGCCACTATTCACACATATCAGGGGGTTTTGTTTGGCTTTATTTTTTTTTTTTTGGAGGGGGGGGAATAGGTGGTGTTCTGTTAGAATTTTTTGAGAGGTTTTTTTTTTTTAATTTCAAGTATTTAGCATCTACATAAAGGTAAAAGTGCACAGCATATGGATATGGCAAGGCAAAAAAAAGTGGAAATCTCAAACTAAAAGCTTTAAAGGATTTGGAGCCTTTTCCAATTCAGAGAAATAAACAATGCAATAAATGGCCATATTTGCTGCATCTTCAATTCCCTATACAAACAAAACACTGTTGTGGCTTTAACACATACAGTGTGCAGTCCAGAAACAATTTCTACCTTCTTCAACCAAGCTGGTAAAATCTGTTTCTCCAGCCTCCTCTTGCTTATGACAGTGCAAGCGAGCTGGGATAGAGGGAAACAGCTGCTCCCATTGAGAGGCAGACCACAACCAGCCCAGCTGGGAATCACTTGCTCAGCAGCTGGGCAGCATGAAGAAACACTTCACATCCCAGTGTGTACCTAATCCCTACTGTCTTCATCTGTTCTAACACCAGTTTGTGACCTGAGCTTGCTCATTCCTTTTTTAGGGATCTGCAAACACCATAACCATTTACTCAGTGAGGGTGATACAGCTCATGGCTCCACACCAGCTGAACCCAGAGGAACCAGGTTACACGAGATGCAGTGACTTCATATCTCGTCTGAGACAAAGGCAGTACAAGGATGCTGATGGGGAGATAAGAAGTCTTAAAGCCAGGTGACAAACTCTAAATGCCTAAGATGCGTGTTTCCAGGTTTGCTCTTGATTTTTTTTCAGTTATTTACTTCATAGAACAAACTGGTTTCATTTCCTCGCTTTGTGTGAAATATAGAATCAAACTCATCCTGGAATGAATTCTCCAGGAAAACATCAGCTACTTTTTTCCTAACTTCCAAGATCAAATATCAGCCCATGACATCCAGTTTAACTTACAAGAAAATGGCTCTCATATCAACAGCACAGCTTTTCCCATACAGCAGACAATGTCCCTTTGTAGTCATTCCATATTTCCTTCTGTAAAAGCTAAATGACATTAACTTTAATTTGATGTTTCTGAAACAGTTCAGCTTCAGCAGCTGAATAAGGTTGTGGGTAGGAAGCCTTCAAATTCACATGTGCCAGGCAGGATTTCAATTCCCTTTCTCTTTGATCAAGAAA
Source organism: Chamaea fasciata (assembly GCF_029207755.1). Taxonomy (NCBI): domain Eukaryota; kingdom Metazoa; phylum Chordata; class Aves; order Passeriformes; family Sylviidae; genus Chamaea; species Chamaea fasciata. The sequence continues at coordinate 97,653,416 of NW_027094087.1, read as the reverse complement.
ATCTACAAGACTCACTTCAGCCAGTGAATCTGACAGCAAAAAGCCAGGATCCTCACAGGAATAGGTGGCAGCACTAACATCATTCACTAGGAAAAATGTGTGCAGAAGAATGCCATCTATGAGTAGTTTCTCCAACTTGAGAATAACAAGTATTTCAAAGGCAGAGTTAAAATGAATGGTCTTTAGAGAAGGAAGAAAACTCTATCTTGTAAGAAAATAAAATTATTTACAAAGAGATAAATTTAATCATATTCTTTCAACTGACTGACCAAAAAATATCTGCATTGGGGTTTAATTGTACAGGAACTCTAAATGCCACCTCAGTGTATTTGAAGAGAATTTTGCAAAAAGCTTCAGAGCGTTTAATATCTGTATGCATCTGTCACATGTCAGTCAAACAGTTCCATGATGCTGAGGCTACAACAGCAATCCCTGTTTAAGGACTTTCATTCCTTTCTTCTTCTTCTTCCAGCCCCAAAACTGCTGATGACAGTTGGCTTGTGGGGTTTGAAGAAGATAAACTGACTAAGCCCCCCCTGCAGCCCTTATCATTTCGCCAGATAAATAAGGTGGTGCCACCCAAGCTCCTACCATGACACTGTGGCTGGCACTTAACTGACACACGAGCTGTTAACAATAGCAGAGTTATCATCCACAACCAGAGTTTATTGAGGAACTCTGGTGCTGCATTTGGTAAGGTTGCTTGACTCCAGTAGCCAGCTGAAGGAAAGCATTTCCATACAGTTTAAAGGGAAGAAGAAAAAAAAAATGGGGCAGTGATTGAGTATGCCAGCAATTTCCCCACTTTCTCAGCACAGACATAACATTTACCAGCTACAGAAACTGAAAGAATATTGATTGCCTAAATCAGAAGAGGACTGTGATATTATTGCTCGATACACCAATCTCCATCCAGATAAAAATGAAAACCCTTTCCCATTTTAATTGTTCTGGAGCTGTAAACATATAGGCACTGGCTATTTAGCCACAGTGCTTGTCAGTGGTGGTCCCATCCCTGGCTGAACTCAGCATCAGTTTCTCAAACCCACTTAACAGCTGCTGAGAACTGGGACTGAAACCTAAAGCCTGTTTGGCTTGAAATATAAGGCAAAATATTTAATAACTCTTCCCCCCACTCTATCCTGCAAGCCAGACTTATTACAACCCTCAAGTAAAAGGCTTCCAGCTACGACCTTTTGCAAGGATTTAAGCCTGAGGCTGCATACAGTTATCAATTTACACATAATTTTTATTTAAGAGAACGCAGCAAACAGAAAAACAGAGTTTTGAACAAAGTTAAATCTTCTCTGCAACTTGCTAACTTAACAGATCTGACAAAGCAAGAGTTTGACCCTCAGGCCCAGGCTTATCTGTTTGCATGGGGGATTGCTGGAGTGCCACTGGAAGGTTTAAGGTTCTTTGAGCTTTTTAACTATCAGGTTTTAGTATTCTGCAATACTGCAAGTGTATTTCATAATGCCAATACACTTGGTTATAAATTTAAAAATGGAAGAAAAGTAAAGAAAAAAATACTGTGCTGGAGTCACTGTATGTAGGAAGAAGTCAATTTTTGTTTACATACACACACAATTTAACAGTATAGACAGAATGAAAAAACCAGATGCCTCAGGAAAGAACTCCTCTGCATAAGTCTCAACTTTACCTGTAGTTTAATTTCAAATACACTGTTGAGGAATTCTCTTACTACTGTTGCTGAGGTGGTTTTCTTTTTTTTTTTTTTTTTTTTTTTTTTTTTTTTTTTTTTTTTTTTGTTTGTTTTGGGTTCTTTTGGTTTGGTTTTTTTTTTTTTTTTGGTTTGGTTTGGTTTTTTATTAAGAACATTAGTCTAGAAAACTGGAGAGTCAACATCCTGAAGTAAGTTGCAAAGAATATTAAAAAAAAAATACTTGATCTATTATATAGTGGATACAACTTTACTTGCTGAAGGGGAAACAGGGAATTTGGATTAGACTCTCAAAAGAAAGAAGTTGTAAAACAAACAAAAAAACCAAAACCCACACACTTGAAGATTTAAAATATTAAAGCATTTTAGTTCAGGGAATAAAAGAAATAAAAAACTTAATGTCAGCTTTGCCATGTTTCAACAGAAACAACCAGAAATAATGTTTCTAATAAATACATTCTGCATATCTGTACCACACTACATCACTACTTGCCTAAAAAAATCAACTGGCATTACTAGATTAGCTGAACCACTGATGTACCTTCCTTTTTAATGGCAGAGAGAATATTCCATACCTGGAAAAATAGGTGAAATAGTTGTATCCTGAAGCCCAGAATTTAATTAGTAATTTTATCTCATAAAAGAAATATGCAAACTGTGGAGATAAATTTCTACCTTGGATGAAATCTGAATCAGTTTAGTTCTGCTGTTTTCTATGTTTCAAGCACAGATTAAGATAAGTGTCTCTGGAGAACAAACATTAAAAAAAATAGACAAGCTAGCAAAAAAGTCATGCAACCAAATACACAAGTTATGTTTTATCATGCAGAAAGAAGATCAAAGAGCAATAAAGTGAGTATGGGGCTGGAAAGAATTGAGAGAAGATTTAAGCTTTCATTTAATCAGGAATGAATAGAAGACTTAGAGTGTGCAAACATTAGATTGCATAAACACCAATGGAAGAGGGTTTATAGTAATGCCAGTGAGCATAACTAGAACAAGAGCAACTGCACTGAGAATGCAAAAATGGAGACAGGAAAGAAGGACAAGCTTTGTGAGAGCAGTTTTAGAACACATCATGTTAATCTTTCAAAGGAAGCAACGAAAACATGCTTTTTCAGGAGATTCAGAACAAGAACAGATAAAAATAAACATACAGGAACCTCAGAGACTAGCCAGCTACATACAGCAGGAACTTGTTTTTGAGAATCAGCTGGCAGCCTAGACTGACATACCTATATGGAGCAACAGTTGCAGTCTTACCAGCTCATGGGGTGAACATACCACTGTCACCTCAATTGAAAATTCTTCATGAAAAGTGAGAAAATTAAATAGGTGGGTCAGAAAGCTAAGATGACACACTAGAGGAGAAGCAATATTGATAGAAAAAGCATTGGCAAGCACGTTCTCTGACTGCAGGTGAGCAAGCTGTCCTCACGGTTTCACATGGGATTTTTTGCAGTTACCAAAGTCACTTTCTGTGTTTGGCTGGCCAGGAACCTAGTACAACTGCACTTTCAAGAGTAAGCCAAGTCCATCACAACTTGTAGCACTTTCATGCATGACCATCAATCTTGGACTAGGGAGTGGAGCCCTACAGGAGCTGTAACAGGTCCACACACACACCTAGCTGCTAATGCAAAATAAAGACCAGTTGCAACAAATTCTGCAAGTGTAATTTGACCTTTTTAAAATCTAATCCAGCATCACCATCCTGTTCTTACATATGCCTGTATGCAGAACTACTTACAAAACTGCATGGCATACTGTAGTTTATAAAACCAAGATTATTTTTTTTATCTTTAGGTAGATAAAGCTGATCAACTGCGCAGTTGATTATCTGCAAGCGGTGGGATGCACCTGATGGGACGCAGCGGCGGGCTGCCTGTGCAAACACCATTCCCACCGCACAGGAGGGAGGATGCTCTTCACCCGGCCAGGGCCGTGCCAGCCCTCCTCCGGCCAAGGAGCTCCCGGACGGGAGCGTTCCCGAGCTGGGCCGGCACAAGCCAGCCGGGACACCTCCGATGCAGCGATCGTGCTCCGCAGGCGGGAGAAGGGAGCGGGGACAACCAGGAACGAGTGCCAGGCAGGACACACCGGACCACGCAGTGCTCCCGCGGCTGCACCTGCACCGAGCCACCCGTACGCGGGTCCGCCCCGGCAGGACCCGCCGCCTGCCGGGGTGACAGCGGGGCGGGCGACACCGGAGCGGGACCCGCCGCCTGCCCGGGTGACAGCGGGGCGGGTGACACCGGAGCGGGACCCGCCGCCTGCCCGGGTGACAGCGGGGCGGCTGACACCGGAGCGGGACCCGCCGCCTGCCCGGGTGACACCGGAGCGGGACCCGCCGCCTGCCCGGGTGACAGCGGGGCAGGTGACACCGGAGCGGGACCCGCCGCCTGCCCGGGTGACAGCGGGGCGGGACAGGCGCCACAGCCGCCGGGCGCAGGGGTGTGTCCGGGGTGCGCCCGTGACGCCCGCGGGGCGTGGGAGCGGACAGGCGGCCGGGGCAGAGGCACGCACCTGGTCTCCTGGTTGCTGAACTTCTTGGTGACCACCTTGCCCAGCTCCAGCCCGAGCCGGTCCGCCACCCGCTGGGACAGGTCGTGGTGGGAGCTGCCGCTGAACAGCACGATGTTCGGCATGGCGGGGGCGAGCGCGGGCGGGCGGGCAAGGTCGGGGCTGCGGCGACAGCGGCGAGAGGAGCGCAGGGAGCGCGCTGCGGGGTCAAATAGCGGCGGTGCGGGCCCGCCCCCGCCGCCGGGAGCGGGAGGGGCCGGGGCGGGGCGAGCCGGGGGCGCCGCGGGGCACAGGTGCGGCCGGCGGCCGGGGGGCGGCTTCCTCCGCCTCCTTCTCCTCCTCCCCGTGCCGAGCCCGGTGCCGTCCGTGCCGCCCCGGCCGCCGCCCGACCTCTGGAGCGGCGTTGGGCCGGGCTGAGCTCCGCGCTTGGAGTGAGGCACGGACGGAAGACCCGCGCGGGGGCTCGGCTGCCGATGGGATGTGTGGTTCAGGTGACACCGGCACCCAGAAGATACAGCTATAGCTAGGTTGATGTGGGGTTAGATAGGTATCTAACTAGTTTTACGTAGCAGTGCTGTCCTTAAATAACCCGAAACCGACTGTATATAAACGCTGCGCATTTTCCATTAGCATGGTTTTGTCGATTGTTGCTTAGAAATATGCTCATGAGCAAAGTGCTGTCTGAAAACTAAGACTACAAGGTCTTATCTTTCAGGTAGAGCTCTTTTACCTTGTATGTATATAAATAAATAGATTGCATTGGATAGGTGACTTCAGAACCACCTCAGTTTCCTGCCTTAAGCGTTTTCTTCAAAGAGCGGGGTCTTGAACACACGATTGTCTATGTTCTGGCCATAGGATAATTCATGACTAAATAAACACTACTGTTGCATACTAAATTTATCAACTGAACCTGAATTCCAGTAAAGAACTTCCTAAAAAAAAACCAAAACCAAACAAACCTCCAAACCAATTTGAATGTTTTAGTTAACATCTGGGCAATAAATGTTTTGGGTTGAGGAGCCGGGGTTTAATCATTCCCGTTGTTGTCATTCCCGTTCTTTCGGTGGTCCAGATGCTTGCACAAGTTATGGACGCTTCCTGCTAAGTGTCTTATCATTGCAGAGGGAATATAAATAAGGGGTTCAGCTTATGGACAAGAATGGAAAAAATATGTATTTTGACTTACCACAGCATAATTCTAGAATCTGTTCCGGTATTTGATACGTTGCCAATACCTCAGCACACAAAGACTGTTTTTTGGCCCCCTCACCCACTTGCCCTCGTTGTATTTTCTTTTTACACAACGAAAAAGAAATGTGTTTAACTGTCAGTACTGTAGGTTAATAAAGCACCTCAAAGTCAAACTTGTGATTCTTCCAGTTCATACATCTTCTTCAAAGACTAATTTTGTAGGTTACATTTTATTCTGAGTTTCTTGTGATTCCAGATTTTGCCCACTGTCCTGATTTTGCTGTGATTTTTAGTACTGATTAGTCTAAAATTTTCAAACTCTGTGACAGGACATCACAGCTCTGCCAATAAGACTGCAGGTTTCAAATCTGTGAAAAAGAAAATTTGCCAGTATTATCTCAGGTTTATCAGAACTAAAAGCATTGCTAGACAGAAAAGGGCAGTTTAACTTCAAAATAGCATAATAAAGGAAAACCATACTTCACTGTCCACTTAGTAACACCAGAACTTTTAAAATGGTGTGCAGGACCAGAAACAAGACAAAAAAACCAACTTGGACTGTCTGCAGATTTTTAAATATATATTTGCCATTACTGAACCTTAAAATAAAATTGATGGTTGTCTTGATCCACTCTTTTTTCCCCTAATGCATCCAGTTAAAACTCTTGTCCTCATAATTAATATATATTCATTTATTTGCTGGCTTAGCAGGATATCCAGACATTTCTTTTCAGCCCATTAAGACTTTTGTGCCCAACAGCTAATTAATGTTTATCCAGTAGCTACAATATAGAAACTGCAGTCATTAAAACTAGGCATGGAATCTGTCATGCAAAAGTAATAATGGTGATTGACATGCTAAGTGTGATTGTCTTTCCCTTGGTTGTCATAGTCTAAAATAGCAGACCAGAATTCAAAAGTTGGTGCCATCCCCACTTGAAGCTTTGTTCTTTTCTAAAGAAAATAAAAAACCACTCTTTCGATAAATGAGAGCAATAAAGAAGGTACCTGCCAAACAACAGAAATTAAAACGCTCAACTGGAAATTGCTTTCTTCCTTTTATCATCTCTTTGCGGTTAGAAGCAGTCTTGCCTGATGTGTAGGCTGTAATAATCAACAAAGAACAAGAAAATGCTCTTTTCTGGTAACTAGCTGTCACTGAGTATTGGTCAGTTTAGCCAGGACAAAGACTAAAACAGCTACAAGTCCGCTGGACCTGAGAAAACATATGTGAATCAGCTCCTGCAACAGGAAGCACTTCCAGAAAAGGTGCAAGAGACAAGGAAAAATAAGAGACTTCCAAATACCAGAAGCAGAAATCAGAAAGACTCTGATTTACATGAAACTGAAAAATTTTTGCCCATCTTGGTTTCTTTGCACTGCAGTTTTGAAAATCTTAGTATACAGCTCGCTTTATCATTCTCCTTACAGTTCCCACAGTAAAAAATGTTACACTCTGAAAAAAGTCGAAGTAACTCAGGGCTTTAGTAGTTTTTGTATCACAATGCTGACTGTTTGGTTAGGGATTTTTGTTTGTTTGTTTATTTGTTTAATTTTTTCCCTTCCAATTACAAAATACCTTTCTGGCAGAATATCTGCTGAGAAAAAAAAACCCAAACAACCAGACTTAAAAGAACTGACAAAATCCCTGTTGGATCTCTGGAAATACAATCTGAATATCAAGCTATTTAATTTTACTGTCATAATTTGCAAGAGTCCATTGACCAATTTCTGCACTCAGTTACATCATTTAGTTATCAAATGTTAGCAAATCATGGCTCTGGTCTTGAAACAGTTGGTCATCAAAAATCTGAGATTTAAAATAAACAGTTGCTGGCTATTTTTGTTGTGTGTATTTTTTAACTGTTAGTGTACTTCTGTGTCGTGATTTCAGGATTTTTTCAGAATCTCCCTTAAAAACCAAAAAAGCAGCTAAGATTTGCTTCTAATCACTTGACTTCACAGGCTTTAGCTTGAAGAATAAACAGCAAATATTACAGGCCTCGATATGGAATAGCAGCAGCTGACAACATTACAGTCATGTCTGTCCAAACCTATTATCTCTGCATTTTGAGACCTGTGATTCTATTGTTTTCAAATGCTGATCTGGTTCTTCCAAAGCTTGTTCTATCCTGCAAGTATAAAAAACATAAAAAGTTTTTAAATATATAATCCTACTGAGAAACATAAATTTTTGTCATAAAACCCCTAGAGTAGTTCCTACCACTCCGTAACTCAGCATTTTTTTTGCGATCATGGCCACCCACAGCTTCCAATTTCCCCTCAATGTTCCTAATTTCCACATAGCTCCAGTAATCTCTCTCCCAGCTTCCAAATCCCCAGTGCTTCCTGGCTTTGCTCTATGGCTTCCCATGATCATTTCTAACATTATTTCTGGATATTTTCTGAATGCTGAACATTTCAGTTCCATTTCAGATCCACAGCTCTGTGATGTCCTATTCAGCTGCTATTGAAATCTCTTTGATCACTTTGCTCCACTTTTCTTTGTCCGCAGATACGACTCCTACTGTCTCACCAACTTTATTCTGTAAAACAGCTCATTACCCTTCTTATATTTATTCTGAAGGAAGATGCTAATCCAAACTCTTCCATAAATTTCTCCTAATGTGCATCATAACACACCTTTCTTGACTCTAATCATCATCTAACAAGTGCATCTTGTACAATGGCGTGCATCATGATCAATGGAGAGAAAAAAAAGAATTTTCAAACTGCAGGTTACGTAAATTTTACTGTTCACTTCATGCTTTGCTATTTGGACATTTTCACATCAATAGTCTAGACTGTTCTGAGCCCCCTACCTATCTAGAAAGGGATGTTTTCTGCTTCTCAAACAGATTTTCTCTTAAACTGTCTTTACTTGAGCAACAGATAATTGTTTTTTGGGTGTTGAGAAACCCAGAGAACTCATCATTATTTTTCCAGTCTGATTTTTCATGGATATGTTTCAACTGCAGTAAGCAATCATTCCTTATTCATATAGCTAGGATAAGTTACAAAAGTTATGTATAAATGTCACCTCATAATGCTGCAGCTTTCCCAGACAGCTTACAAAGTACCTTTCAGGCTTCTTATATCTAAAGAGATACCATCTGCAATCTGTAGTTTGTCCTGAGCATAACTTCTTTGCCACATAACTGTAACCACAATGGTCCACAGAAAATATTTTTGTAGGTAGTATGGATATTGTTATTGTTTTGTCCTAGCAGTTTAGACCAGGATCCTTCCATTAGGTTTTCCTGGTAAATCATGAAACATTTTAATTTTTTCAGAGATTTAGTTCCTACTACAAGATCATTTCTCAACTTTTTCTGTGAAAACAATTATATACTGTTTGTTTTTTTTTTTTTTTTTGCAAGAGTTTACTTACAGTTTCTGTAATCCCTCTTTCTTAGATCCCTTTTCAGTGGTGGGTTTGTTTTTTCTTCCATGATTTTGCCTTCTTGAACTACAAAGTAGCTCATAATCTTCATCCTAGAATGATGCATCTCTAACCTAGTGTCAGGGCTTTTACCTCTTTTTGCCTCAGTTAGTCGACCACCAGTCTTCAATATTGCTACCACATGCCTGAGTAAAGAAAGGCAAGGCAGCAGACTGATCTTGAAATTAAATACTTACTTGTAAATCTGTATATCAACAGACTGCAGTTGATTTGCAGAACATGAGCTCTAGGGATTCATTACTGGAGAAATGATCATATCAGTACCAAGGTAAAGTGGAAGGACAGAGCAAATTGTTTCATATCATCCATTCAGGTATCAGGGGCAAAAGACCAAGACTCTTCAGAAGACTGTTTTCTACCCCTTTAAAAATAGCCTTGTTCAAGATAAAAGATTGAAGATTTGCATTTCTTTTGTAAGGCTGAATCTTGTGCATTCGGCTTCAGGATAATTTAGAACATCTTAGCTTGTCTTTTATGGATCTTGATTCTAAGTCTAGACAGCCATAGGACTCCAGCTTAGGCTGCAAGCCTGTCTGCTTACTCTTTAATCTTTTTACTAAATGAACACATCACCATGCTGTGTCTGAGTTCTGTCAAATCACATTTTCCAAAGGAAAACCATTCTGCATGGACATTTTTAACTGGAAAAAGATAAGGAAAGAGAAGCAAATGAGAGAAGCAAGGAGATCACAATCTGAGACTGCACTCTTTCAAATCATTCTTGCACAACCACAGGGCACCTGTTTTTCACTCCAGTCAGAGGTGGAATATCTGGTATCTCTCTCAGATATGTTTTGACCTGGTGTGGCCTTCCTACTGTTTTATACCTGTGTTCTGACAACATAAAGTGCCAAGCAAAACTAAAGAAAAGTCTCCATGAAAGTAGACAGCCCTTAGTCTAGTTTGAAAGTCACAGGGTAGACTTCTGTGATGCCAGTGATACTCATTCTCTAGCTTTGAGTTAAACTTGCCTTGGGAAGTTTGTAGGAATTCCCTTGTGTTTGTTTTGGCTGTGGTTGTACAGGGAGACTCAAGAAGACTTCCTTGCTTCCACATCTGAGTCCATATCCCATGTCAGGATAAGATATGCAGGTGGACAATTATTTATCAACTACCTCTTGATAACAAAAAACAAGCACATCAAAAGGAAGAGATATGAAGTACAACTATAGAAACAAAATAGGACTGAAAAAGAGCCCACATATTATTCAATTAAAACTTCTTTTCCCCTTCATGTTCCTGTACTATGATTCCTACTAAATGCTGCTAGTTCATTTAGAAATTGGCATAGAACCTTTATATAACAATAGACAAAAATAATATTAACAAAGTAAACTGAATTTCCTGCATCTGAAATTAGGTATCCCTACAACATTGCTACAAACACAAAGATAATAGATACACCAAACTCAAAATAAGCAGTTTTCTTTGCTATTCAAAAAATCCCTCCACTGAAGATTCTTTAAAGCTTTAAAAAATATTTTTGGTGAAAAAAACCCTTAAAAATACATTTTGCCTATCTGTATATTTTTTTCTAATTCATAAGTATTTGGAGTTATTGTTGAATTGAACTAAGGATTTGGTAAAGAGTGGAAAAATACTTTCCCATAAATATTCTGAAGAAGGTTTAATCAACTCCACTACAGTGTTATTATATGAGACAGCTCTATAAGTTGTGTTTTATTCAGATCTGGTGTGAGAAATATTTTCTTCACTACAAGTGACAGGCATGCAAATCAAGTTTCACTAACACCAGCATAACAAGTACCAAGAAATAAAAATTTGATGAAACATAACAAGACTCGGTACCTCTAATTCATCATAAGTCACTCCATCTTCAAAATGCTTCTTCATATTTCCTGCCTTCATATATAAATCAAACCAAATGCTTTACAGTCAAACCCAATTCTCAGTCACCAAGGTCACTCAAAGATTTTAGATAAGTTAGCATGTTAGAAAATCTGAAGCCTTTACCAGAAAAAGAAAATGAGAGTTTAAAATGGGTGAAAAAAAGTATGAATGCACAAACCTGCCTCAAACTAGCCCACATATTAATGTTCATTTCTATTATGAAGCTAAACAGAGAGGAATAAATATTGAAGAAATATAATAAGACAGTGACTACTTCCTTTGGAAATAATTTTAAAATAGTATTAATCCTCAGTAATTTTGTTTCAACATAATGGTATAATAATAACAGATCCTAAAAATACTACATGGGTTTGATTTCTGATCTTGTCTTGTACCTCGACTTTAAATTACTCAAGAAGTTCTGCCCTAATATTTGTGAAGCATATCAGTGACTAAAATTACTCATAAATAAAATGCATGATAATGCATCCATTGAAGAACTTCATAATTTGGATGGAGGTATCTTTGTATGTGTGTATACTTGTTGCCTTGAGTTGAAAAACCATTTTCATCAAATCATTCTCCAGGATCCTTGTATTATTTATACCAAAACAGGACTCTGCATTTCAAAATCTTCTTAAAAATATTTAAATTTTTAAAAAATCTTTACATATTCCAATTTTTCCTTCTTCAAGTCCTATAAGCTTTTTCCTGCTTCCTGCTCATTTTCATGGAACTATCTTACAAAGGAAAAATAAAATAAGGTTCATATATTTTTAAAAAGGAATAAATGAAAAACCTCAAGCCATTTCTTGCCTTTGAGACAATCACAATAACAAAAATCTCACTTGCAGTGAAAGACACTGGGAGTCAGCTCTCCACTAATGGTTATGGCTAAAAGGTCCTTTTGCCTGGGAAAGGCATAGATGTATCCTGGTGACTAAGCAGCAAAAATGCAAGTCAGTGGAAAGAGTGTTAAGGTTCATGCCAAGAAGGTATATAGTCTTTGTGAAGCTCAAGAGATGAGATCCAGGCTTGTTTAACCACAAAAATCTGTGAAGTATTAACCAGTAGGAGGAGGGGTTTTTTTTCAAATTGACAGCTGAAGCCTACAAAAGACAATCTAATAATAGAAGGAGTCATCAAATTTGTTGGAAAAGCAAATGTACACAGTACAGCAGTCTTATATACCAGTGAATAAAGCATCTCTAAGAATTTTCCTTTGCACTGAGGCAAAGTAGCATGCAGTTAGATAAAATCTCTTAGCTCCAAATCAGTGTCTGTGTGCAAACTACCCATTGGTAATGACCCCCAGAATGATGATGAGCTGAACTGCCCCCAGGAAGTATTTGGGGAAAGCACTAGCTAGGAAGGGCCAAGCTCACACCAGTGAGGGCACAGTTTAACAGTTTGTTAGCATAAAAGATCATGCTCTAAAGGTCAGCAGTACCCTCAGACATGCTGAAATCTCCTAGTACAGGCACAATTATTCCAGGAAAAATTTCTGGTAATGATTTCTCCCTTGCCCTGTCCCCCTTCTAAACCCTCTGTTTTCCCAACCATGCAAATTAGAAGCTACTGGTGAAGTAGCTATTCTCAATTTGATTGGCACTAGAAAATGTCTGAAAACATAAAGGTGGGAAGCAAGCCTGGTGAAATTGAATGAGAAGAATTCATTATTGTAAGGAGAGGAAGGAGTCAAGGGATTAGAAGAAATATAAACTAAACTGTAACACACTCAAGGACCTGGCAGATGGAGTCTTCTGGAAACTTAATTTAAAAGACAGAAGACTGCCAGGAAGGTAGCATCATCTGAAGAGGTTTATGAATGGAGAGAGAACAGCAGACATCTCTGATGTTAGACAGAAAGCAAAGATAAGAAATTACTGTGGCTGTACCAAGAGTTTTAAAACAATGTGAGAATTAAGGAAAAATCAGGCAAGGAACATGGACGTTTCTCCTTATGTATGAAGAAAACAATACTAGGGATTAACAAGGAGATAAAAATAAAAGAGTTAAGGGACATAACAGCGAATTAAATTAAATAATTTAAAAAAATCATTTCTGACCAGAAAGAGAAAACTCTTGGAGTTAATTCTGATCTTGGCAAACTGATTTGCCTCTAAAAGGGCCTATATCCACTTACTCAGGCATATCTGTTCAACATCAGGACTGATAGTTCATTCTAATGGTTAAAACCTATTGCTCTACACAGAAAGAGTGGAGTAGAGTGTAGAGTAGGAAATTCAAATAGAAAAATGCAAACATCCCTAGGAATTGAAATGCTTTTGACAGTCTTCTACAGTGTCCTATCACCAAAAGAGGATTTTGGTTATAGGATTCTATACAGAGGTGGGTGATAAGTTGGGTGAAATATTGGCTAGCTCATCAGGCTCAAAGGGTTGTGGTCAACGGTACAAAGTTCAGCTGGCAGCTGGTAACCTGCTGCAATGCCTGAGGGTTTGATACTGGAGCTAATACTGTTTATTTTATTTATTAACAACCTGAGCAATGGGGCAGAGGTGCACACTCAGGAAGTTCAAACTGGGCAGAGTGGTTGGTAGGCTGGAGGACAGGGGTGCTATTCAGACAAACTTCAACAGGCTGTATAAATATGCCATCAGGACCCTCATGAAAACCTCAACAAAGGTAAATGGCCCGAACTGGGAAAGCAAAAAACTCAGGAACCAGTACGTTCTGGGGACAGACCAGCTACAACTTTACCAGCTTTACAGAAGAGGACCTGGGGTTCCTGGAGGACACCACTTTGAGCATAAATCAGGAATGTGCCTGTGGCAAAGGCAGCCTGTGGCAACCTGGGCTCCTCTAGCAAGGGTGTGACCAGGAAACTAAGGAAAGTGTTTCCCTTTTGCTCTGCTCACCCCTTCTGGGGTGCCATGCAGGGCTTTGAGCTCCCCAGTCCAAGGAAGACACAGGTAGGCTAGAGTCCCTCTATGAGTGAGCCACCAGGATGGACAGAGGGACAGTCCCATGAAGGAAGAGGAAAGAACTGGGCTGGTTCAGCCTGAAGAAAAGGCAGGGATATTGCTGCTGTCTCCAAAGACCTCTCAGCGGTTATAGAGATAGTGGAGCCTGACTCTTTTGAAAGGGACACAATAGTAGGAGAAGAAGCAATGGATGCAGGCAGGTACAATTCTGATGAGAATGCAGGAATTCCGATGAGAAACAGGAAATCCTATTTATCCATGGGGTGGTCTGACACTGAAACAGGTTGCCCAGAGAGGCTGTGAAATAGTCATCCTTGAAGACATCCAAAACTCAACAAGACCCTGAGCAACTCAGTCTAATTTGATCTACTTTGAAAAGTCTTTAAAAGTCCCTTAAACTGGACTAAAAATGTCCCTTAAAATGTGTATGATTCCATAATTACGAAAAAGTGCTGATTGATTTTGAAGCAATCAAGAGTTGGAACTGCTACATATCTGAGAGGAGCCATCCCTTTCCTTTCTCAGAAAATGTTTCCTCACACAAATACTAACTTGCCTGTAGTAGAAACCTGTATTTTTTCCCCAAGGTTGAAGTAGATGTCACATCAAATCATAACACAGAAACAGGTGCTTCAAAGTGGTAAAACCTTGATATTCCTGTCCTGATTCCTCCATGCCTGTCAAAACATAATAGAAACAAGAGTGAAGCCATGAAAAGCCCAACATGTCCAAGGAGGCAAAAAAACCTTTTCCAGCAGCCTGAAAATTAGAGGTCTCACTGTCACCACTTGAAATAAATCTTAGTCTAAAATCAAGCAGAGGAGTTTCTCTGCTTAAGAGAGAAACCTTTTTGCCACTGTTTTACACTTCATTAGAAATCTTTTACCCATTTCCAATAGTTCAAATCACCTGTACAACATGGAAGGGTCTCTGTGCTGAGGACTTAGAACTGGACCATTTAGATTTTCTACTTGAAGAATTAATGTTCTGCATATAAATACTTTGTCAGTGATGGGTGCTTCAGAATTACATTAGTAAGGGCAGAACTAAACTGCTGCTGGGGTGGCTCTGTTTTCTGTAGGTAAAAAATTTTGAATTTCACCCACTGCTCACAATCTCACAGTAGAACTCCACATAAAAAGACTGATTTTTTTTTCTCTCCAGATCTTAGTATAAGTACTTGTGTGCAACAGAATTTCAATTTCTGCTACCAGGTCTTACACAGTTTCCAAACCTAGTTTCAAGTTGACATTCTGTGTCCTGTTTTTAATGATCAGAACAAAAATAAACTATATGTGGTTTTCTTCAGCGTGAAGTTATTGTTTGGCTCAAGCATTCCTGTAAAAGAGAGAACCTGACCTCTACATGGAATTTAAGAGGAAACATACTGTTATTCTGTGAAGAACATCTCTGAATAAGCTGGAAATGGGCACAAGTACAACTGAGCAACAGCACTCAGGCTTTCATTACCTTGGGAAGGTGGGGACATTCTGTTGGTTGCTCTAAAGATTTTATATGTCCTTATATTCCCAACTATATTTCACTTGCACACTATGTGTGGCTTTTCCTCCATGTTTCTCTTTTCCCCTTCACATAGCCTGGTGCTCTGTATTCTCCCCTGGATCTGATCTCAGCTGCATGCATATCCCATTTCAGTAGCAGTCCATAAGAGAGACAGACAAGCAAGGCAATATGTGATTTTTTTCTATTAAATAAACTACCTCCTGATGTAATGCACTGGTAACATGCCCATTTTTCACAGTTTCAGAGCTAAATCCTTGAGTGCAAGACTTATGGGGAAAGGTTACTTTTCCCCCTGATTATAATACAAAAATTGTATGTTACGGACACCATATAAGACACAGCTATCATGACCTGAATGTCATTATTTTCTTCTAGAGTAGCTGTGGGATTTCAGCAAAAGGTTATGTAGCTAAGCTTCTCATAGTTCCCATTCTCCTGGAAAGAAAATCACATGGAACACTTCCACAAATGGACATGGACAGAACAGTGATCTCATTAGGGAGAGGCCACTGTGTTCTCAGGAGGAGGAAATATGCCAGTTTTCTTAGTGTTTCATCTGAGGTTGATATGTACCTTGCCTTTCCATGAGAGGAATTTGTCCCAGCTTTTTGTACATCCTGGAGGAGTGGAAGATGACTACTATTACATAGCTTTATACACCTGCTTGCTTTTATTCAGTTTTATTTCCTTGAAATGCAGAATAATCCTTAGGGTGCTGAAGCAGAATAAAATACTGCATCATTTTTCCCAGTCTCCTTCAAAGAAGGGGAAGATTAAGCATCCCTTCCCTCCCTGCTTCTGCACAACCTGATAACTTTTCCTTCAGTCACCAGACCCACTCAACAAAAGGACACTGGGCAAAAAGTATGTAGAAATCTTACCACTTGTCTCACTTCTATAGAAATGAAGCATACAGAGAACTGTGAGATGTGGGGGAGGATCTATCAAAAAAGGAAGATAACTTTTACTTTTACTTTTACCCTTTGTAAAAAAATGTTCTAGTATTATTAAATTAATTAGGCATTCAAAAGCTTCTATAATACCAAAAACCATAATATTATTGCTTTTTTTTTATTATTTTGCAGGTAGGCCTTATGCCTTATGTACCTGGAAGATTAAGATATAAAAATGTCAATCCAATTTTATTGCAGGAAGTGGCTTAATCTAATTTGTTTTGAACATGGGAAAATTCCTCAGTGGTTTTCAGGCAGTTTCAGGCGCTGTATTGTTTTACCTATGTATTAATCTATGCTAATATTTTTATTTATATAATTATATTGCAGCCAGATTAGAATGGCCCGATTACTTTTTATCCCATTGTCATTCTAGGATGTTCTGTCAATGTGATACTATAAAATGAGCAGTATTTAGGATTCAGATGATAAAAGTCTGGATCATAACCAAGAGAATCTTTTTAGGCCCATTTCAAACCTACTGACTACTTATTCCTCCAAGGTTATTTCAGATTCAAGTAGTACCCAGTTCACCTCACATTTAACAAAATAAAAGAAACATTAAAGGAAATCTTACCCATGAAACCTGGTGCAGAGACTGAGAAAGGAATGAAAAGAAAAAGGAAAGGAGAAGACATTCTTAAAATACATGAAGGGGAAAAAGGGAAGCAACAATGGAAGGAGAAACGCTGCTGAAACCTCCATGCCTAGGTATAAAGAGGAAAATGTTGTCTATAATTCTCAAAAATGACTTACAGACCACCTTCTTGTATCACAATATGTCGGAATGACTACATAAATAAGCCTTTCAAATTCACCTGTATAATTTATCTTCTCCAGTCACTGAGAACCTAAAGGTTTCTGAGAGCTTAAAGGGTTTTTTAACAGAAAAATTAGTCAGCAAGCTTATTTATTGTAGTGAGTTAAATATTATCTACTTTGGGGCTCAAACTGCAAGATAAGCAGGAAAAAAGGAATGCAAATTTTACCTATCATCCCTAATTTTTTGAATGGAGACAGAGACACACAAATAGAGAATGTCCAGTGCTCTGCTGTGGGATCCAGGTCTCTCCTTGGAGGTAACAACATGCTGATAAAAGTCTAGCTTGATTCTCTCACAGGTTTCCACATGTTTATAAATTTCAGATCCAGTGAATTGCAGCCAAGCTCTGAGAACCAAGTTCTCCCCAGCTCTTCAATACTGCTGCTGAAGCCCTCATTTGTGCCCTTATCTACACCCAAAATGTTTTCAGATGACTGAATGAGCTGTATGAACCCTGGTAAAGGGAGAACACAGATATTTCACAGTGCTAATTATGTATTGTATTTTGCCCCAGGGACATACCTTATGGGACAGGATGGGGGAGTATTGCATGCAAACAGAACAAATTTGTTTTGTAAATTAAATTATTACGTGTGGTTGAAGGTGGTATAATAGCCCATCCTCTATCCTAGCAATACTGAGTGTTAAATAATTATCTGTTAAGTAATACTGCTGTGACAGGACTACTGGTGAGACACCAGTGGTTATACCCAGAGTAGGTTCAAAATCATCAAAACCACAAGAAACAATGAATCTGAATTCCACTGCATGATGTCTCTGACCACCGAATTACAAAATACAGAGAAAAGTCTGCTTACTTCACTGTCAGTGGTGCTTGGTTTTAGCTAAACCAGAGCAGTTTCCTTAATAAAATTATTTACAGAATTTGACCATTTTTCATAAGTGGTTTTAAGATGGTACTGAGAATTTACTACTTTTTGCAGATACTGAGGGTTATACATACTGATGCATGCGTCTGCTTGTTTTTGCTATTAGAGCAAAAAAAAGGCAAGTACACTTATTTGAATTTCAAAATAAGGAAACAAACCTTCACATCTCCATTGAGAAATGTAGAAATGTAATTCTGATTTTCTCTAAGGAAAAATGTAGTGGGGAGGGGGGTGGGATGGGGAAGGTGTGTCTGTTTTGTTCTTTCTGTGCTGTGGTTTGGTTGGGGGATAGAGGATATTTTAGTTGGTTGGTTGGTTGGATTTTTCGTGGGTTTTTTTCTGGGTTTTTTGTTTGTTTTGTTTTGTTTGTTGTTTGGTTTGGGGTTTTGGTTTTGGGTTGTTGTTGTTGTTGTTGTTGTTGTTTTCCCTTAATGTAATTCTGGCCATAAATACAGCAAAGGAAAAAAAAAAAAACAAAAAGGACCAGAATTTCAGAAAGGAGAGGATGTGTACTTTCAGAGGTCAGAATTAAGCAATTTCTACAAAATAGTATTTTAAAGAGATACATTTTAGCAGCAGAAAAATTCAATATAAGAAACTGACAGCTCTAAAAATGAACCAGGGAATAACATGGTTATGCCCTTAAAGCTAGTTCCTTGGCCAGGTGTGGGGCCAGTTACTGAACTGTCTGCACTTCCCAGACTCAGAGCACAGCACAGGGAATGCATGCTAAGATGGTTTTACAGCATAGTTCCCTATCTGAGATGTTCTGCTGATGTATTAAATGATCACCCACTGCTTTTATACCTGTACAGATTTTACAGTGGATTAAGAA
Source organism: Chamaea fasciata (assembly GCF_029207755.1). Lineage (NCBI taxonomy): Eukaryota > Metazoa > Chordata > Aves > Passeriformes > Sylviidae > Chamaea > Chamaea fasciata. The sequence goes on along the minus strand of NW_027094087.1, from coordinate 97,634,728 downwards.
CTTTCAGAAAAAAAACATGAATCACACAAAGAAATTTCAAACTAATTTTCCTCTAAGTGTTACAGGCAACAATGCTTATTGACTTCTATTTAAAAAAAAATATTACATGAACAGCATTAATGAAATGTTAGTCATTAATGTTTTCCCATAATTCAGCAGAGAATAACTAACAATTCACCAGTGCTACAGGCTTTTGTGATTTGACTCAGTCTTGCAAGCTTAATGGAAGTTATTAAATTATTTTATGCAGAGTAAACATTTGCAGTGTCTCTCTTCTTGCTCCTGTCCCAACCTAAGCAAATAAACTGACTGCCAGCATCAGTCTCATGCTTCTCATGTGAAACCTATTGTGGGCTTTCAAAGCCCAGTAGTGTAAGAGAGAACCTGATGTACTTCTAAATAAATTCACAGATTAATTTGCCTAACAGTTTTGAACAATTAGGGTTATGGCCCCCATCATTTGTCTACAAAGTATTCTGTGGGAAATTAAATGCAATTAGGGAAGAAAACAATTGTTCCCTATTTCTTTTCTATTGCTAAAAATATCTCTCCAGATTAAAGTATTTCTCCCATATCCATTCTTCACTACACAAACAGTTTTTCTTTCTAGGAATTTGAAGAGAATTCACAGGAAAATAAAATTAAATCGTACAGTTCATACTTCTATAATAACAGGTTGAATCCTTAAATCCTTAAAAGCCTTCTGATTTTTTTACAAGAGTTATTCAAGATCACACAATCTGTCAGTGGAAAATTCAGGACTGGACACCAATAATGTTGCAGGGTTTGGTCTCCTGTCGTAGTAGCCCAGTTAACAATCTCCTGCCATATGCACACATTTGCTCTCATCCCTTGCATCCCATTGCACAGCTTTAAAATAATTAATATTTGACCTGTTCGGAGAAAGTTGGACATCACATTGTTAAAAAACCTGTTTCAAAATCACCTCTAGGTTGTAAGAGATGCACTTTTAGAGTTTGGTATCTGCTCAGATCTAATTTTTACAGAGAATATTCTGAAAATTTCCATTAACTACTTTCAGGTCAGGTGGTGGTAAAAGAAGCACTCTCACCATAAGAAAATATAAGCACCTAGAGTTCTCAAGCAAAAATGTTTACATTTTGTAACTTGAAATTTGTCACATAATTATTTGCCACACAATGCACTGCAGAATAACACTTTTTTCCTAAACCAGTTACTCAATTGGTATTTGAATTTCAAATATGAAAACAACATACCCAGATCCTCTGCAGCTTTTCAAACCTTGGCTATGACACAGCACACTCATTACTTAAAAGCAGAGCAAGGTAAAAGATGAAGTCCTGCACTTCTGCAGCCAATAACAGTGACCTGGACACTGTGATTTCTGCTTCTGTTGATGCTGTAAAAATAACATTGGTGAAGTGGCAGTAACTTCCCTGTAGCTGCAGTGGATGGATACACTGGGGCTCGAGATTTTTCTTGTTGAATGTTTCCAGAAGACAGTTGTTTCTTACTTCCAGATCAAAGATCTTACGAAAGAAAAGAGAAGGCTGGGGCCTGGTGCTAATAATCCCTGCTCTAAACCTCACTTCTTACAGTGAATTCCTGTACATAGTCTCTTCTATTAGGATATGAAAAAACTAAGATAGACCTGTCTTATCTATTCAGAGGATATGAGAAGAATAAGATCTTCCTTTCAGTAGGGTTGTTCTTTTGAGGATTTGGATTTTTTCTTGTTAATTCAGTTCCCACCTGGTGACCTTCGGTGCTTACGAAATACAGATGGGAGCAAAAGCAGCCAGGATAATTGCCTCTGCTAGCCTGAGGTTTCATCACTTCTGTGTACAAACAGTCTCTAGACTGTCCTCATTCCGGGTAGCCTTCAAAATCATGAGTCAAGAGAGCTGAAGCAAATTGTGGGGTTCTTCTAATTAGGGGGAATTGTGTGACAGTCTTGGTAAAAACAGGGTGCCTCTGTTTTCCTTGGCTAACTGGTAGTTTACAAACATAATTTAGGATGCTGCTCTTGACCTAGAAAAGCATTAGAGACAGTTTTTATGAACACCTATGTCTCTCCTTTAGCAAGGCTAGTCAATGTTAGCAAAGGTGTTTACCTTCTACATGTTAAAAAAGGATTCTTAGTTTCTCTGGAATTCACTCCCAAATGTCATTTTAAAATGGCTACGCCAATTATTTTGAATTTTTAAGACATACCTAAAGATGTTTCTCTGTGCTTTCATTTAGGTGGGAGCTAATTAAATTTTTTAGTTGGTTGGGTTTTTTCCCTTTCCTTGGGGATGAGAACATACTACCGCTTTTATTCTTGGTTGGGTTCCCAATTTTCAAACCTGTCAGAGAGCACAGATTGTGGCAGACCACCCAAAGAATAGGGCTCTGAATAGCACACCCCACAATGGAGGGGATGGAGATATTTTTTCAGTGTTAGATTCATCTAAAGAATTGAATTAACCAGAGCAGCAAGGCTCCTCCATCTGAGAAGTCTGGGCTTAGACAAACATCCCCCACCTAAGTGAGACAGTGCAGTTGAAGAGGAACATTCAGGGAAGCAAGTATGGTAGAGCTGGGCTTGGTGGAGGCAAATGGTTGTGTCACTAAGCTGCTGATGTTTCCACTCAATCAGGTTTGGTGAGAAAGTAATTACCAAGGCTGAGAAGAAGTGTTTCCATGAGCACTCCAGCAGTGAGTGGTGCAAGACAATGTCAGACTGTCTCAGAGAGAAGAAAATCTTTTGGTAGGGAATTGCTGGAAAGTCAAGGGTTTGTTTGTGGGGTTTTTTTCTTGGTCACAGCTTTTACTAAGAAAGAGCTGTGAAGAAGTGTTTAGCACAGCTAATAAGAGATGCTAGAGATGCTACTTCTGACTAAAATACTCAAGAACGGACTGTGGAGAACTCAGTCATTTTCTACTGAATTTGGCCTCATGAACTTATGCCTGGGCACTTAAAAATAGAAATTGAAATAAGACTAGAAAAGTGAGCACTGCAAGACATGAGGCACTGAAATCGGATTACATTGAGTTCTTGAAGTTAGTAGAAGTTTTCAAGGGTTGTGTCTAACTATATTTAAATCTGCACAACTTCAGGAATTAACCTCAAATACGGAACAGATGCCTGAATCAGGGAGTAACATCTGTATAATATGTAACAATATTGAACAAAACTTTGCACATGAATCCTTCTTTTCTGTTTTCCTTTGTTTGATTTTTATGTTTTCTCACATTTTAAAGGCTTTCAGTTTCGGCTGTTACCTGTAATATAAGATTTTTTCCTGGCCTCCTAGATCTGAAAACTCCATAAAAGCTGAGCTGAAGCCAAAGATTTCAAGATGTGCCCATTCAAATAAAACTGGGCTATAAAGCAGTGTAATTCCTGCAAATGAGAAGCAAACTCTATTACTAACAGGATTCATCCCGTCAACATCTACACCTTTACAAACTAGACTTCCATAATTGCACTAGCATCCCAGTCTCCCTACACAGTTCCCGTTGAGGAAGAAAAAAAATCACCCTGGAATTTCTTGAGCACAAATAAACTGGTTTCTTTAAAATATTTTTTGAGTGAAATTCTGTTGTAGAATTGTCTGTTGTTTATCTGTTGCCTATAAAGTGAAGGTGGAATGATTACTATTTGGCTGATAAATGCCACACTGAGTGTTAACAGAAAACCAACTTTGTTGGAGTTCTGTTTAAAAACAAACAGATACAACAACCAGATATCCTTGCCTTGTACTGTGACAAGATGCATCCGTAAATTTAGAATGAGGTTCTTGTGGTCCATAAGTGGTAGTAGAATAAGCTGCAAAACGAATAAGCAGATTCAGTTCATCCCACATTTTTAAAGGTATATCCAGTTAATATTATCTGTAGCAAATGTTTGTATTTTATTGAGAGATTCAGAGGCTCATATTAAATATTTGTTTTCCACTTCATCTCCACCTACGCTGATACAAAACAGATGCTAAAATCTGTTTCTGAACAGATAAAGAGTTTTGAATCTTCAGTTAGGAGCTTTGAGCATCTTCACATCTTCCCATCACTTCCATAAGTTGCATGCTCAGTATTATTTCTGGGATTTTCATTAAGTTATTTATGTGTTTTTTCTGTTGATTGTTCTTGCTCTTGGAACAAAAATAAATATGCCCCTTCTGATTTGCTTGTTTAACCTGATAAGGTACTAAGATTAATTTTGCTTCATTCATTTGCTAATAAGGAGACGTTAGCAATCAGAGGATAGTCTCATTAAGGATCTGATTCACATTGACTGGGGATGTAGCATCATTTCTCCTGCAGCATAGGCCTTGTTCAACAGACGTTAATGAAGGATTGATTTTGATGCCATCTTCAATGAAGACACGAACTAAAAGATTAGGTCTTTCGGTCAAGCTTATCTGAGATTCTGAAAATAATTGAAAAGCTTGAATTGACAGACTGGGACAAGACTACTGTAATGTAAACAAACCACTAAAAATACCAGGCTACCAAATATTGATTGAGTGCTTGCACAGAAAAAACTGAAGAAAATATTAATTTAAAAATTAAGTAGGATATATTCCAGAATGATCAATTGTTCTCCCACCACACTTCATACATACTTAGGAGATGTCAATAAAGCCACCAAATACATTCAACAAGACATGATAACCGGTTTAAACTGGAGCAGCATCTACTTTTCCTGGCTAGCTTTAGATAATATGGAATGAGGAAAGATAATTGAAAGTGGCACCACAATTTAACTTCAGATTTTCATGTCTTTTAAGAACCTAATCTCTATTTTCTAATCTTCTGTCACCAGAGATTTATTTTTTTATATAATTCTAATTTTAAAAATTTACTTTTCTTATTTCCTGTGTGCTTTTTGTTAAAAGTCATGTAATGATTTAAGCATCAAATAGGAATATGTCAGAGATAAGATGCATTTGCCAGTTTGGGTAAATTTTTCCTTCTTTAAAAAAAGGTCTTGACAAAACTAAATTTGCAAAATTTGGTTATCTGTAACTATTTCTTTGTCATGCACTGTGACTTATAAAGTCCTTCTAAAGATCTGATGGAGTTTCAGCTTTAGAGGTGAGTGATATTGCAGCAATCCATTAGTGTGAGCTGTATACACAGAAAGTAACAACAGAGCTTAAGTGTTCTCTCTTGTTGTGAACCAGGTAGGTCAAATTTAAGATGGCAGCAGTGAAACAAATATTTGAGTATTCAAATAATCAACTTTTATTTTCACTTCCCAATTGAAGTGGTTAATGGACCTTATGGACCTGCACAACTGATGAGACTGTAGAATTGCATACCTTTGAAATCAGTGTCTTGGAAAACCTTATTTGCAACTAGAGGCACAAACATGCACTTTGGAAATCCACAGAAATATCTGGTCACTTTTACAAAAAAGAGCATAGAATATTTCAAGGGGGATGCAAGACATCTTTTTCTTACTGGATTTTTTTCTGTTAGTCATTTTATACTTTGTATTATTGTTCATTCTTTGTTTCCATTTCCATTTAATTTCTTCTCATTCTCTAAATAAAAGCACAGAAAAGAGAAAAATGTCAGTACTCAAATATTTGATGTCATTTTGATTGCTGGAAGACATGAAGTGATATTAGTAATATTTCTAAGCAACTGCACTGTATCTTTTTTCTCCCCCCAGCTGAAATCTAAGGATAGTAGATTAATTTTAGTAAGAAGCTATCTGGGTTTAGTATTACCTGATCTAGCAGACAGAAAAAAACCCGCATTTTTCATTTAATGCTTTAATATATCTTGTTTAAATGCATGACTACTAAAAGAATTTTATTTTTCTTGCGAAGAATTGTCCACACAGTCTCTTTTCAGGTCTGTTTGGAGGGTACACATGTGTAAGGGAACTAAAACTAAGAGTTTGGCTAGGAGAATCAAATAAAAGTCTCAGTATTGCTGTAAAATATTATGTTATCTCCTGGTGACCTTTTAATGAAAAAAAAAATTAAAAATGCCTCTCTTCAAAGTTACTTTTTTATTGAGAGTCACCATCCAGTAGCCCATGCTCTCTGGTAACACTGCTGCAATACAGCAGAGATGTTGTAGTACCCGAGACCTTTCTGTCTGAATACAATGGCTGTCCCTGCCTCAACCTACACTCTAGTCTTAGTTCACACTTTTTAATGAAAAAGGCATGTGGTTTTATGTAATAGTGGAACCATTTCTAGTCGCTTTCTTTCCCATCTTGCTTGTAAAATTTGGATATTCTACTTGGATGGACCACATAATTCAAAGATGCAAAGGGATTCCAATGGTACTGAGTTCCCACCCTCATGTCTGAAGTTCTCATTCCACTTTTTTTGTTTTGTCTGTGTCATGGATTTTGTAAAGAGCATATTATTCTATTCCATCTGGGTAGAGCAGAATTGCTTATCTTTGCCCAAATGGGTCAGTGTCACTTATCAGATAGTAGAGTGCTATATATCTCTCTTCATTGTTTCACTACTTCCATAGGAATGTCTTCTGCTAATGGACCATTAAGAGGTCATCAATAATATTACACATTACAGTGCACTATTGTAAGCTGCTCCACACAGGGAGGAGGAGCCAAACCATCTTAACCTAAATAAAAAGGAGCCACAGTCCCACTAGGTATCCAGTTTTTCCACCGGATCCCTGAAGAAAGACCAGACCCATCTCACCATTACTGGACTATTTTTCTTCAACAGTACCATGTCTACTCCAACAGAACCACATCTGCCACTCCAGGAGGGCTTACTTTGGACTGCTTCCAACACCCTGACCAACAGAGTGTCAAGTTGTATTTCTGGCTGTCAGAGTTTTCTAGGATTTCTTGTTTGTTTATTTGTTTGCTTATTCTACTGTACTACAACATCTGTATTTTTATATCCCTAGTAAAGAACTACTCTACCTATTCCCAAAATCTTTACCTAACAGCCTTTTAATTGCAAATTTATGATAATTTGGAAAAAAAGAAGAAGGGCTTACATTTAAAAAAAAAAACTCCAACCCTCCCTGGCAGATACCTGTCTATCTAAACCAAAACAGTCTGCTTTTCCCCCCTCCAAGGTTTGCCAGTGTTTCATCTGCTTGGAAAAAACCCAACTTTGTATTGAATACTTTTGCTTTGCTGGGACTGGCAAGGCTCCTAGTTTACACTAGTTTTAAGAACAAGTAATGACAGTAACTTTCCTTGCTAGTACAATGCTTGTGTTCTTTTTCTGTTTTCATCTGGGTACTCTCTTTGGGATTTCTAATCTGTGTCACCGTTCTATCTTCTAATCTGTGTCACCATTCCTCCCCATCCCTTCTTGCTTGACTGGGCTTTGAAACGTTGTAGGTAAAATCCAATTCTTTGAGAAGTGCCTAAACTCTACATCTTTGTTTTCCTTTGAAACACTGAGACAGCTTGAAAGCTATTCATGCGTCTGATGGATGTTTGGTTTGTGGGATTAATTGTTCTGTTTCTTTGCCTTTTGTGAAACATAAATGCCCGAGCTTAAAAGCACAATCAATACTATTCTCATGACAAGTTTCATCTATGGCTAAGTGACTTTCTCACTTGGCCTAGCACAGCTGTTTGGCATTCCTGTTGTTAGGTCTCAAGTATAATTAAACTCTTACTCAGTTATAATATGGATCTAAATTATAACTCTTCTAAATTTCTCATTGAATGAAATTTTCACTCTTCACTTCTTTACATCAAGTGAACTCCTCATTTCACAACATTTTAACAGCACTGTTATTCTGTCAGTGGTTTTTTATGTTGTATAGTTTGGTTTGGTGAGGATAACATTTAGGAAGAATCAGATACCCTTCAGGACTAGAAGTGATAGAAATGGGATAAATGTGTAGTGTCCACAGGTAATAATAACAACCTTGGCAGTAATCAGTGCCAGAATGATTAAGAGCTACTGGTGTACTAAAAAATGTAAATGCAATGATAGTATGTACCTATGAGGTACATACTATCTGTCTGTACACATCTGTCAGTGGAGACAGATGATTATCAAAGGCCTGATTAAGCAGATTCTAAAGAATCTCCTGGAGAAAAATGGCAAATGAGTTTGCTGATTAGCTGAAGAAAACCAGAGGGAACACAACTCTGTGTAAAGTGCAAAGATGCTATCATAGATTGAGAGAATCATTTAAAAGGCCCCAGTTTCAACAAAGGTTAATGTTGTTTTCACCTCAAAATAAAAAAGAGGTTTCTAACTCTGCAAGGAGTGAGGTTGCAGAACAGCTATTCAGGAGGAACAGGTACAAAACCTGTGGGAATATCAGTGTAGCATGCAGAGATATTTGTTTGGGGTTTCTAACTCTAGGAAATTGCTTAAAAGTATCAGGGAAGGTCAGAAGTCAAACACTCAAAAAGCTGTGATATTTCAAAATTTAACCTCTGCAAAATTTATGTTGCTGTTTCCCATATGCATGATTTCTACAGCACTCCTACTCATAGGACAGGCACCAGGATGTCAGTGGTATATGAAACAGGAATCTGGAAAGCAAAGATATGTGAAAAAGGCAGTACCCAGATATGACTGTACAGAAAGGATTTTACTCTTTGTCAGAGGAGCATGACATGTTGTGGTTTCTAGGATGGCTCACAGCATTCTCTTTAGATTCCACCTCCAGAGCATAAGAGCAAAAAGTCTCTGTTTTCACCTGATGTAAAACAAGTCTCAGTGTCAACACTTTTCACTAAGTCAAATGAGCAAATGGGGATATCTGAAGAGGCAAGTGCTGGCCATTGTTTTAAATTAAAGGAACAATTATCCACACACAAAGACTTAATAAATTAAGGATATTGAAATAATGTCAATTTTTCAATGTTCATTCCATGCAGGTTTTTTCTGACCTTGAAAAGAGTAATAGGGAGAGCTAAGGTTTGGGTGATTTTTGGTCTGTTTTACTTTCTGGTCTTCATATAAGAACCACTATTATGCTTTGATTGTTTATTTGCAAGACAGCTCATAAAACAACTTCAATTCAATTTAATTTAAATTAATTTCATTTTAGGTTTGCAGCCTCTCTTTTCTTCTGTTTGCAAAGGTATTTTCAAGAGGACACTGTTACTCTAAGTTGTCAGCCAAATCTGAACTCGTGCTGGGTGGAGAAGTGTTTGCAGGAGCAAGTCTTACAGTAACTCGTGTATCGTAATGATCAGGACGGGGCAAGATTGATGGGGTCCAGTCCTAGGAATGTCATAGGTTGGGAGAATTTGATAACATTTCATGATAAATTATTAATAAAGAAACAAACAAAATAATGTTTGCTCTTCAGGTTGCTCCTACAACATTTTGTGCTTTTATTCTGCAGCACCATGAGAAGGAACATAAGTTAATTAACAACTGTTTTACTAGACTTCCACTGACATCACCGATGATGCACATTCAAAGCAAAGAATGAAGAGGGCTGAATTGCTTTTCATGTAGTGCTTTTCTGAAGGGCTGGCAGAATATTTTAAAATCATCAAAATGTACTTTGCTCTGTCAACAAACTTACTGCTTTTAAACCAATTTAACCTTCAGACAGAGACGATACTTGGTCGATTTGAACTGACAAAGAGATATAATGAAAGCTGTGAATATGCAATGTGAGTATTCTCATGGAAATTGATGTGCATTCTAAACAATAAATGTAAACAAACAGCTGTTACAATCCCCTAAAATGGCCCATCTGAGATTGTGAGATTCATTTGTAGAAAACCTTGGCCTTTTGAATTGGAATGTAAGAACTACACAAGGATTTTGTGCACCTCAGAGGAAATAACAACATATGCTCAAAGTAAAAACATGGCATTTGCTTAAGAAAAGAGAAACAGTCTTTTGACTTTTCATTTTTAACTATGGAATCATTCCTGAAATTATGTTTCACATTCTCCATCTGCCTTTTTTCTGCTATTTATTATACTGACCCGCAATTTACTTAGAAATACGAGAAAAGTATACTTGGGAGTTCTGCCCACTCTAAATCTTGAAAAATACAATTTATGTAATTTCTATACAAATACTAATGAGGAAAGATCTACTGTTAAACTGTGAACAATTATGAAGTGCTGTTTATCACCCCTATTAAGGTTTGATGCAAAATAAAATATTGAGATTTATATAGAACCTAGACACTCCTTTTCAGGCTATCAAAGCTCATTGCTTTATCTCCAGCACTGGTGGTACAAAGGGCTAGGGAGGCCAGCGCATGTGTACAAGGAGCTCTGGCAGACAGTGCTGGTCCCTGAGCACTCAGAGAGACTGGGAAGGCTGGTACATCCCAAAGCAAATGAGTACAGACATGATGGTGCCAAAACGAACACCAAATCAACAACCAAGTTGTAGAGTATTATCAAAGTTATTCTTCCATGTTGTCCTCTACTGGCTTAAATATGCTTTTCAAAAGCACTGACAGGATACCATGAAATAAAAGTAGGAAGAGAAAACAATATAATGGTAAGTGTAAACAAACCATCAAAAATCCCCAAACCAAAACAAAGAAAAAACCACAACAACAACAAAAAAGGAAAATGTGGAAAGCTTCATAGACCTTCTGAACTGATGAAATTCAAAACCCTTATAATTTTTCAGCTTTTTTTTTTTTCATTTTCTGGCATTCAAAACAATTTGAAGACTCTACAAAGCAAGCATGAACATTTGAGCTGGTCAGCTTAAACTTCCTTAATAATTTTATCAGAGAGAAATGGGCATTTCCCAGATGTGAATTACTTATCTATTTTTGATCTTTACTTTCCACAGATATGAGTAGCATGTAGTAGTGCCTATTTCTCTCCAGTTCAAAGGGAGCCCAGCATAACTAGCTTACATTTGAAGACCTCTGATATATCTCCAGTCGTTTACATTAACCCTATTTTTCCTCTTTCAATAACCATATTCTGCTAATGATCCAGTAAAAGAAATTTTGATTCAAGAACCTCAAATGCATTTAAGCACCAGAATTCAGCCCTAGCAACTCAAAGATCTTTAACATTAGTAGTTCTGGAACTGTTTCTTACTGTTCACTGCTAAAGTGAACTGTAGTTTCACTTCTAAGCATTCCTTTGGTGGAATTCATACTCTGTTCAGCTTTAAATCAGCAGGATGATCAAACAAAAGAAACTGATTTCATATTAACTTAGCATGAAAAATATGATAAATAATCACACAAATGTCTTCCGTAGCTTTGGAGAAACTTTTCCCTAAATTTTCACAGTGCATTAAAATTTTCTAAGCAAAAATTCAAAAATGCAAGTATGAGTAAGGCAAACAAGGAAAAAAAGTCTGAAAAGCTGGGAGATGTGTTCTAACTGGCTAAACAACATCCTCAAATATACTGGAAAAAGCTGCACATCCCTTCATTTAAATGCCTTTTTTGTGGACTGCTTTGTATCTTACAAAGCACTTTGTTGACTCTAAGATAGGAAGCATCATCAATTCAGTGATGATGAGATGTCACTAGAAAAAGTGAGGAGTAGATGACCTTGACAAATGCTAATTGATGTGAGTTAAAATTTAAAACAGTGTGAAGAGAAAGTGGGGGCAGAGGGGAGCAGAAATCTTCGTCTCCCTGTACACAACACTGAGACAAGCTGGTTGTCTAGGCTCTTTACATTGTCAATGGAAAGAGAATAAAAAACATATCCAGGAGGTGATTTATCCCAGACATCTTTGAATGTGCCTCTGGAGATGTCTCTTCCTCTCCCTGCACTGACTGCAGAGAGTGTTTATGTGATTTATACCCAATACCCAGCATTTAGACAACTAGAGTCAAGCAAGATGAATTCCGCCCTGGGGAAAGAAAAAAAAAGTCCATGGTAACTTAGGAGTTCATCAGTTTTAATTGATTAAGGAGAAAGAACTGGGCATACCAGTAATTCACAGAATGACTCAAAGCCACCAGTGTGCTTTAGGCATGAAGGGTAAAAGGCATCCTGTGGTAAGCCAGACAAGAAATTTTCCACAGACAGAAAAGAAATGTTACCACTATATAAAAATGGGTCAGATCTCATCTGGAATTTGACGTACCAGCAACAGTTACAGAAGAGAACTATTTAAATTAAAAATGTATTAGAACTAGCTTTTTATTTGAGGCTTTGGTAAGAAATTAAAAGCCTTGATGTTCTGGAACAGCTGTCTACAAAGAAAGACCATCAACACCCCAAGTGCTTTTAAGATGGGTCTTGAGCCTGCCTGTCTGCACTGAGTAAACACAGATAGACTCAGCTAGAAGAAAGTACCTTTCAATGAAAAGGTCCTATTGTCATAAGGGATATAAACAGGGAAAATTTTTCTGCAAGGAAAAAGACTCCCAATCTATTAATGTGTAACTTGTGAAGTACAAATAAGGACATTCAGGAGACTAAAGCAATTTTAAATTAGATTCCTTTTCAAGCTTTGGAAAGAAAACTGTATTTTCCTGAAATTTGGAATCAGCAGGGAAGGAAAAATAAAGCTTAAAAAGCAGCAAATATAAAAAGCTAGACTACAGTATCTTCCAATTTCATTTAAATAAATTGCCAGTGGGTAATTCAGTTACACAAAATTACCTTTCTTTTAAAAATTTTTACTGACAATACTGCAATTGTTATAGGAGACCTCAGATCTCTACTGACTGTACTGATATATTGTTTTACATGCCACACAAGCCTTTGTGTAGAATCAGGGTTTTTTTCATAATCTAGTGGTTAATTTACTCATTTATGTGGTCTTTCATACAGCAAGAGAAGAGAGAAAAAAACATTGAAAACTAATTTTTTAAATCAGTAAGACTGGCAAGAGAAACTCAGTCAGAAAAAAAGAAGAAGCAGCTTTGAAATTGACTTTATAAAATGTGAAAAAGAATTTACCTTCATGCAATCTTACCTCCATGCCATAAGCAGAGCCATGTGGGCTGAACAGGCTGCCTCCACAGAGACACAAGAGTTGTCCAAGGTTCTTCACGACATTCTTCAAGTTTTGGTGCAGATCCCTGACCCTTTCTGCCAGATACAACTTTGTCTTTTTATGGAGAGGACATGCTGGTTGGAAGCTCCACAGAAGCATCTCCAAGGCAAAGGTGGTCTGCTTTTTTCTTCCTGGACACCATATTTTACCTGAAGGCCTATCAGTGTAGAAATGAAGCAGTTGAGAGGCACGTCCTCTCTTGTTCTGGTGAACACTTACCCTTCCTGACTCCTCAAGGAGTGTACTGCTGCATTGCTCTTGTAGTTCTTTCATGCATTTAAAAATATTGGTTTTAATATTCTGTTTCATTGATTTAAAGAGAAGATGCTGCAGTAAACATTTTTCTTTTAGAAGGTAGGAACTGCTTTTAAAAGTAAAACCCCTAATGAGAAGAAAAAAGCATCCTTAATGAGAAACATACTTAATGCATCACTTTTTTAAGACATGGTTTTCAAGTGCAAAATAAAAGTATCTGAAATGTATGAAAAAAATGAGATCACAGTTATAAAAAGTCAAAATTCAGTATGATATTGAAGTGTCTGATCCTAGTAGTGTCCTGCATAGGTAGAAATATTTCAGAGGCATTACATTTGTTGAAACTTGACCAAGTTATAAGGTACATCTAGCTGCTTCAGGCAGGAAAAACTCAGCTGTACAATTAGCTGTACTGCATTTGTACTGATCATTTGCTCTTAGAAGTGACCTGTAGCAGAAGCCCTAAAAAAGGTATTCACTGGGGCTGGAAAATATTGAAACTTTCCACCAAAACATGCTGACTTTGGACTAGAACTAAGAGAGAGGGCACAAACAGTTTTCTTACTGCAGAAAGCAGTTGAAGACTAGCTGGAGAAGTAAGCTTGGGTTTATGCACTTGGAGAAGTTTGATCTTGGGTCTCTGTTTTCTCAAGGTTGCCAGTTCTTTGAGCCATTCAAGAAGATTTCATGTCAGAAATTGTGAGGATGAGAGGATGCTCCATTACGGCAAAATGACAGATTGGAAAATTCTTCAGGCATCCATGGCATCTGCATTGCCAACCCAGGGACAAACTAGATCTTCAGCTGCATCTGTGGCCATTTCATTGGAAATAGAGGTTTGAAGTAAAAACTGGATCCTTTGGCTTCTTTTTCAGAACAAAAAAATACAGTCCTTGCCATTATGAAAATGGGATTCCTATAAAGTGCTAAGATCACCTCCTTCCATGGATACCGAAAGTCTTGATTATATTAAAGAGCTCAACATTTCTACTGAAACCAAACCCTGGAACACAGGCTAAAGACTTCAGGTTGCTACCAATAATACTTAGATACACAATTTTCAACGCTGTCCTATATACAAACTTAGAGTTTAGCACACAAAAAAGAAGATTTACAAGGATAAAGCTGTTGTTGACATTTACTGCCAGCCCATGCTGTCATTTGAAAGGCAAGGGCAACATGGGAGAATCTTGCAATGCACTGCCTAAAAGGACTTTAAAACATATCTTCTCTCTGAAGAGCAACTCAAAAGACACTGTAAAAACAATTACCACCACCTAACATTTCAGTGTTGCCCATTATCAAATTATTAAATAAAGATGGGAGGGTAGTGCTTGTTGTTACTAGTTCTCTGCACATCTGTGTTAGAGGCAACCATCTTCTTTTGATCCTCTGTTTATAGCATGAAACAACAGTACTCTGTTTTATTATTATAAGCATAATTCTATCTTTGTTGATACAGACTGCTGTTCCATTATCCTTTATTGAAATCTACAGGTAGAAGAGAGAATAAATAGAGGTTGGTCTTCAAGAAAGAAACATAACTTACCAGTAATTAGTCTTCTTTACGATGCACAGATTATAAATAAAGCTGTTGTAAGGGTACATATACACCTTATCCCTCCAGACTACAGAAATTTTTGCTTTGCAGTAACCATGGATCATGTATTCACACTGTTGTCATCACCTTTGACACAACAGCATAAAACTCCCCATCTCACACCATAAATTGTTTAAATGATCAACCACATAGACATGGTCTAAAACATTGAAGCAAGCCCTTCTAATAGAGCTCATAGAGCTAACAGAGCTTCTTTTCTCTTTAACTTTCAAATTAATATCCACATTTGCTCACACTGAGCAACTTCATAAAATTATCTACCAGAGGCTCTTGAGGCACTTTACCAAGTGCTGTGGCAGCTCTTGGTGCAGCTCACCAGAGATGACACAGTGCCTGGGGAAAGAGGGGTGGATATACTGCAGGTCAGTAACTCAACAGTCTCAGAAACTGTTGGAAGTACCAATTCCTACGTTTTATAGCAAATACTGAGACACCTACCATCCATCTGGATAACTGCTGGATCTCTCAGAGATATACACAGTCTGTATATTCTGAGATCGCCTGGACTGCAAATATAAAGGGAGCTCTTTTGCTATCAAAGGTACAAAATAAAGCATGTTTATTAGAAGCCCAAGGGAAGGTGAAGGAAAACATGAACAAATAAGTGATGTTAAAGACACTACCTTCAGCAAAATGATGGCTGCATCTTAGGAGCTGGCCTATCTTTGAAGAGTAAGGTCAAAGAAGGAATCACAGGGGTATGGACTTCTCTGATTTTCTAACAGAGAAGATAACAACAAAGAATGCCACTTTTTTTTTTTCTTTTTTTTGGAGAAGGAGAATCCACGAGAACATGAAACACCAAATTAAAATTCCTGCAAGTGACTTGCCTGGCAGAAGGAAAGATCTTGATAAACACAGCTCAAGGCTGTGACGGATGGTAAACAGACTTCACTAAGGGTAAGAAACATGCAACAAAAGACCAGACTGCTTCAGTTTGAGCAGGTAACTTGGAACAGACTGGACTGATGGGAAGGCCAACAAAAACATCAACCCAAAAATCTAATGTACTTAATAATTCACATTCCATTCCATTACTTACAAGGCACAAGAGAAATAGGAGTGCTGAAAGAATGAGTCTTCCTCCATCTGCAGCATGAAGAAATGCATTTCTAAACTCAGATGAGACAAATAGCCCACATTCCACAGTAACAGGCAGAGTAGCAGCAGAAGTCTCTTTGAGAAAGGGAGAAAGTCTTGATGCTGAAATTCTGCATCCTTCATCCCACCTTACCTTCAATGAAACCGGGGACACAGGGCCTGGAGGATATGTTTCATCTACACTATCAGGGGACTGTCCAACAGGCAGCCTGATAGTTAATTAGTCTCATGAAAGTGTTGAAGACACATGAATGAGTGTTCAAGATACAGGAAAATTAGCACTGTGGGACACAAACTGATACATACATCTGGTTGTGACAGATCCACTGGTAGAGCTCAGACAGATTTTTTTGTGGAGGACCTGGTAGATAAAATACTAATAAATGAATTTAGTTCTGTACGACATTCTGCCAAGGGCTAATTAAATACTGGAAGAGAGGAAGGAAACCTACACACACCCTTTACAGGTTATCAGGTTCAAAAATGGGTAGTTTAGTGGCAAAGTCCTTATTTGAGTAATCAACTTTAGATATGATAGAAACTCATTCCTGCAGTTCAAATAAATGTGGAACTCCATGATACAGATGTGAAGCTTCCAATCTCTGTTTAATCCTGTTTCCCAAATGGACAGTCAAACCAGAGGGAACACATCTAATGCCACTTCCTAGAAAGGTAGAAAAATGTAAGCATCATCCCCCAGTGGAAACGTGATATTGCCACCAAAAAAAAAAGTTCTCACACTTCAAGGAATAGCAATGCTAATGTAGGGACTTTGTTTATGCTGTAATCCCTGTCCCTTAGATTGAAAAGTCCTGCTTCATTTTAGCATAATGGAAAGGGGGAAGCATCACCTGGAGGATGTGTCTTGCCATTTCTGGCTGTGTTGAAATGAAAGCCTTTCCCTGTGAGAAGGTGACAAGCATTTCAGCTTGGCCAATATTCATGTTTTGCAGTTTTGGCCTCACAGATGAGAAGCAGCTTCTTAGGCTACCAGATAAACATCCAGATGCCCTCTCATTCCACTTTTAAAAGTATGGCAAAAGGATCAATAGGTGCCTTATTTTGAGGCAGTCGAGGCACCTCTTAAACAGGTGGCAAAACAGAATTCAAATCTCTCTGATCAAAAAGGCAAAAAGGTAATCCTGAAAGAAGGCATGGTTGAAGAACAAATGATAACAACTTAGTTAGTTGGCCATTGAGAAAAACTGAAGTAGTTCTGGGTAACATCTGTCAAATGCCTTGAGAATAAGAGAAGACTGTTGCAAATACAGGTACACTAAGAAGTAAACACCCCAGAAACCTGAGCAATAAGGTCCACATAAACCTAGTGCAACAGGAGAACCACCTAAAAAAAGGAATTTAGAATATTTTCCTAGTGAAGCAAGAGACATAATACATTGCTTTTACTCCTCCTTAGCTTTGCAGGCTCATAGTAAATAATTGCTCTTTTTCCTAATGACAAAACAAGCTTTAAAATGCAATTAAGTATTTCCTATTGCATAAAAATGTGCCACAGTCTCTCTTTGTAAAAGAAGTGCACCTCAAAATCAATACTGAAACATTTACATTTGCTACAGTACAACAGGATCTTAGGCTAGTTTGTCTTTCCTCCCGCCCTTATGAAATCAAAGATTTGCTCTCAGATCTCATGAGTCAAAGTTCACTTTCCCCAGAATCCAGTGCTTTACAGGCTCTAACAGAAGTTTTGATCAAATCTCATGAATTTCCACCCGTCAGCATCTTCCAAATTCCATCAGTAACGACGGAAAATTTCAGATTGTACGTTGTGAACACCTATAGGAAAATGTATTTACTATTTTATTTATTTTAACCTGTTTTAGTTATTTTAGTTTAGACTTTAATGATGAGTGCCTGAACCTCTCTATGGCTTTGACCAAATCTAGGTCTGAAAACATATTATGACTGTTCCACGGATAGTGCAGTGGAAGATTGTGATCACCTTCTTTTTGTGCAGAATGGCTACTACTGAATTTTGAGTGGCAAATTATAAATACTGGCTAATGTTAGTGCCACATGTTCATCACTAAGCTATTTGTGACGTGAACCAAGTTTTCAATTTGTAACAGTTTAGTGCTTAGTGAAATAAGGCTCTGGCTTTTAACATCTGCTATTACAGTGCTACAGTTATAACCTAGTGAGCCAAAATTAATCCCTGATAAAATACTACTAAATTTAACTGTATTTCAGTGCAGTAATCAGGTCTCTCTTTGATATAAACTGTGTGACAAAGTTACTCAGGAATACATTTCTCAGCATCAAATAACGTGCAAGTGTGATTATTTCACATGTCTGGTGAGCAGTGAGAACATCATGATGCATCCTGGATCTTCCAGTGATCATGAATTGATGGAGTATTAGTGAAACAGAAGGAAAATATTGTAGGTATGCAGCTTTGTTTCTTAATGTCAAAATGACAAAGTTTGCCCAATTATTTATAAAACAGCCTGAACTCAAGGACTCAAACATGAAGATGCTTGTCATTTTGCCAACTTAAAAATCACCAAACATATAGTGTATATATAAAAGTTTATGAAACTATTGTATTATATTGTATATAGATGACATTATATCATTTAGCATTTCTTTACTGCCTTAGTGCAAGTAGGTACATACTGATGGCATTCCCTCATACCATGAAGTTAAAATGTGCAATTAATGCAGGAATCAATTAGGATGCCACACAGGAAGACAAGGTTATCTTAATGCTCAAGATTAATAGAAATGGGCTATAATTCAGCAGCAAGTGATGTGCAAGGTCATATGCCCCAGAATTAATAACAGTTATGTCTATTATCATCCAATACTCTCCTCAGCTGGACAAGACAAGCTGAATCAGAGGATCCTAGAATCACAGGACAGTTTGGATTGGAAGTAACCTTTGAAGGTTATCCTGTCCAACCCCCTGTGATGGGCAGGGACATCTTCTGTCACAAACAACTCAATTTTTGCAGTTTATTCTGACATAGAGGATGAATGGTCTTTCATCAATCTTCAACTAGATGAGGTTGCCCAGAGCCCCATTCAGCCTGACCTTGGATGTTTCCGGGAATGGAACACCTACCACCACTCTGGACAATCTGTTCCATGCCTCACCACCCTCACCATAAAAAAAATTACTTTCTTGTATCTGTAGTTCAAACACACTACCTCTTTTCATACTGCAACAGACCCTGCTAAAAGGCTTGTCCTCATCCTTCTTATAAGGCCTTCCTTAAATATTGAAAGGCTGCAATAGGGTCTCCCAAAAGCCCAGTAGAAAGATGAAAATACTTTCTGACAAAGGATGCTTGTGAGACACTAACCTAATATGCCTGTAAATACATGTAATTCTAGGAGACTACAGACAAATCATTTCCAGCAGCTGTCCCATTGTACAAAGTTCTCATAAGGCAGCATTTAAAAGCCTGCATATAAATCTGTGTGGAAACATTATGAAA
Organism: Chamaea fasciata; assembly: GCF_029207755.1. Taxonomy (NCBI): domain Eukaryota; kingdom Metazoa; phylum Chordata; class Aves; order Passeriformes; family Sylviidae; genus Chamaea; species Chamaea fasciata. The sequence goes on along the minus strand of NW_027094087.1, from coordinate 97,615,382 downwards.
AAGACATTGATGTGGTACCACATGGGACATTTAAAGTCCTGGGGGAAGGAGAAACTGCCTTCTAAGGGATGCCTCAGAGAGCTTGGCTAGATGATCCTATTTATCAAAACTGACACAAGAGCATGGTGGTGGTTTATGAATTCACACCAGTCCAGTCAAGAGTGACCATGCTGGTCAGGGGCTGCAGCACATGATAAATGAGGAAAGAGTGAAGAAACTGGTTTTACTCAGTCTGGAGGAGAGAAGGCTTAAGGGAGACTTTATTTCAGCCTACAGCTGCCTGATGAAAGGATAGAGAGAGGGCAGAGCCTGACTTCTCTAAAGGATGCACAGTGATACAATGAAAGGCAATGGATATTGCCAGAACATAGAAAATTCTGATTAGACCTAAAGAATTTTTGCATTTTTTTAGCCATAAATACTGTCAAATATTGAACTGTTGCCCAGAGAAATTGTGGGACATCTGTCCTTGGAGGGTTTGCAATTAACACTTTAAACAACCCTGAGCAACCTGATCTGATTAGACCTGAGCAGGGGTTGAACTAGGTGAACTACAGAGGATCATTTAGATTTACAATCCAAATCATTCTATGATCCTTTGAAAATGTTAAACACACACATATACAAACAAACAAACAAACAAACAAACAAACAAAAAGGAGAGAGAGAGCAGAGACCACAGTTAACTTTAAGAAGCAAAATTAACATGTTCACAATCAGAAAAGTTCTTGAACAGTAAGAAGAACAACAAATCTACTTACCTTTGAAACAAAATTAGATCAATTAAAAAGAAGTGGAATGAAAAGAACTGGACTAAAAATGCTTGAAGCGACACATTCCTATCTATGTCAATGCTTAGTTATGACAATCTAAATTTATTTCTGAAACTTAGTACTTCTAAATCACTGTTGACATTTTCATAAACTCAGAAAACCATCAAGGAATCGATACTAATGCAACAGTTCAGCTTGGTTTTTTTCCCTCCAGTATGAAATACTCAAATCCCGTAGTGTTTGCAGCACAAGAACAGCACTCACAGCCCCACTCTGTGAGAACTGAGAGCATCGAGTGTGAGCACCATGCAGGACAAGCTGTTGTCACCCACCAACAGTGTAAGTCAGCCTGCAGCCTATCTCTGAGCTGCCCTCCAAACTGGGTCCATGTACTAAGTGGTCTCAGAAATCAGATTTTTCTACTACATACAACAGATTAAGCTTCTGGTACTGTATTTCTGAAGATGTTTCTCTGCAGTCAGAGGGAAAGGCATTCTTTGTTTTATGAAGTGGAAGAAAGTATTTCTTTAATTTTGTTGGTTTAGTCATTCTAGTTCAGCACAGAAATCTTAATGTGTGCTTCACCTGAAAGGGTAAGATTTCAAAACAAGAGCAGTAATACCCTTTGCATGTGGTGTTACGAGAAACAGGCGAAAATTACCTACATCAGTTTGGAGAATGGAGGCTGTTGCTCCTTGGTCACTGAGAAGTTCACCAGATGCTCTTGTGAAAGCTTATTTGCCAGCCAGAACTGAGAGCTGTTGCTTTGGCTGCCTCTCAAACACAAGGCTACAAAATGTTTTCCAGAAAGGTTCAGATGGAAGAGATTATTCACAAATTGCCTTTGTCATCACTCAAGAGAAGAACTGTCTCTAGCTGGAAATATTTCAGAGATATTTATTGTATTCTGAAAATTTCATTTTATTTCTAACTTATTTACAGTTAAACATTCAGAATCATAAAATATGAAGTATAAAATATTTAACAAAATAGATGCAGTCCATGTTGTTCAGGTGCACCATAAATATATGATGAAACAGTAAACAGTATAGGAATTTTCTGATGGTCCTCTCTGTCATTTACCAGGAGAAAGGGTGTGTAGACCTGCCTCATACATTCTGGTCTGACCATTATGGCATCAATCTTTCATTTCAGAGAGAACACCACCACCACTATAGTTTCTGTGTCCTCAGTCCTCCACAGTTACCTTCACTGTCTAAAATGCCAACACTAAAGTTCAAAACATGAGATCCCCTCTGAAGTTGGTATATTCACATATTCAATACTTTTTTTTTTTTTTAAATACAGAATTTCCTAGAAAAGAAGAATCAGGTAATTCAGTCCATATGAACAAAAGAGTCATTTATTATATATATATTCTCTAGTAAGTTATAATAGTCTCTTGGATTTTAAATGTCTTTTTGCTATTTTCAATGCTTAAAAATTATAATTTTAAAACATTAAATATTGTGTTATATACATTATGATTTAGTTAATCATTCTAAACATGGAGCATTCTCCAAGTGAAAACTTGGACGAAACAGAAAACAATTTCATTGACATAACAGGCTTTAGAAGTTCACTCCATACAACCATAAATTTGACTATATGAAAAATAGCCAAATATCAATTTGCTCCTTTATGGGACTTTTTACTGTTTGTTTTTTCTGATCTTGGGGAGAAGGGGTTTTGGCTGTTGTTTTTGTATAAACCGAAGGACAGATCTAGTCATTACTTTTGTCAATGTTCAGTATTTTAACTTTTTTAATCTCTTACCTATTTTATATAAAATAACAAAATATACAGAGAAAGCTGAGTTTGTTACATTAGTTCATACACATACAGTAAATAAATTTTTTTATGTATGGCTTTGCAAAGGTAGATTATGAAGTGACTTTTGTATTTTATTTGTTTAAAAGCATTTTCAGAGAACGTGTTAGTGTGCTTACAATAGCGGCCATGGTATTCGGATGTCGAGCCAAGAGTTTAATGCTAGGATCACCAGAGGTCTTGCCTGACACTGCTTCTGCAGCCCTCAGAAGACAAATGTAGTTTATTACAACCTCATCTATCTTAGCTATAATTTCCTGCTGCTGTGTTTCAGAGTTCATGACTTTAACTAAACGCATGCAGGCTTCTGTTAAGCAACAGAGTACTTGAAAGCTGGAAGTCATAGCTAAAAGCATTTCCTCAGGGCTTTTATCAGCCATGGCCATTTTCCTGCAGGCACTTCCCAACTGTCTCGATTCCAAAGATAACAGTTGTTTGTACTTAGAAAGTTTAAGGTCATATGTTTCTGGACGTAAATCTTCTCTCTTGCCCATACTTGCTCGGACCAGTGAGAGTAGCTCATTGGCATCCTTTTGTGCTGCAATAAATCCATCAGGCATTGCATAAGTCTTCTCTTTCATCATATTTATTCGTGTGATTCGTGCATCGAAGGCTACATCGTTGAGATTCACATCAATTTGGCCACCTTGGGTGTCAACACTGTTCTTCTCGTGCTCATTGACTGCATCATGTGGGGGCTCAGCAGCTTTCGGGGACTCCAAGACTTTCTGCTCATTGTCACTGGATGACTGAGCAACGGGTTCTGCGAGCTCACACGGGGTCTGCGGTTCAAAGAGATGTGAGAGCTGATGGCTGTCTTGGTCATCTTCCTCCTCGTTGTCATCATTTCCTCTGCTCAGGAAGCAATAGCTAAAGGGGCCCCGACACCTCCAGGTGCTGCTGGTCAGCTTTCGCAAGGGCAGTGCTCGACACTGCTTGGAGTCCTTCTGACTGGTGCCTATGCCCGAACACCTCTTACTGTCCTTCCTATCAGTGCTGACGTACACACAGCTCTGAGAGTAACTTTTTGACAGCTTTTTGCCCAGGGAAAATTCCACCCTTTTCTCTGATTTGGATTCATCCTTTTGGGTGGTGTCCAGGCATTTCAAGCTGGCCGTGGCTGCCTTCTTCTCAAACAGCAACTCAGTGCCTGCAGATCCTCCAATGCTGCTGCTGCTGCTGCTGCGTCTCAGCATTTTCTTCTTCTGCGGCATCCTGAGGCTTCCTCCTATCATGTCATATGGCCATAAACTAACTGTTGCCCCACAAGCCTGATTTACTTTGGGAATGTCACAAGAGTCTTCATTTTGACTTGGCACCTTTGATTCTGATAGCATGGATGATAGCATGATGGAGTCAGCTAGAGGCTGTCTAGGAAAAGCTGTAGGCATGCCTCCTTGTCTTCCCTTTTCAGGCTCTGTGAAAGCTACACTAGGGGTAGTAGAAGAGCAGACAGAATAATTAAGCATCACCCTGATAATATTCATTGATTGAACTTATAAATATCTTTTAACAGTCAGTACAACTGGATTCCTGGTATTTCTCAATGGTCTCCATTCCTCAAAATATTCCATCAAAAATTCATTACCAGTCTTTTGTATGTCACTAAAATTCCTTTTACAACCGGTCAACAAATTGTAATTTATGAATAAGTAATTGTTCATTTCACTAAAGCAAACTTACTCAAGAAAAGGAATAGCAAATTATGTACAAAACATGCTAAATCTCCCCGAATATATAGATTGCAAGTTTACTAATTAGATGAATAATTTCAGATTAAAATACCTTCTTTAACTACACCTGAAAGAGTATGGAAAGATGTGTTCATGGTAATTTTCGTTTGGTTTTGTGGCAGTTTTTGGCAGAGAAAGATTATTTCTCATTATAAATCCTAGTCTGTTCCACTTTTGGATTTTTGTGCATTCACACACTACTGCTACATGTGGGTTGCAATCCAAGAAGAGGGAAGCATTTAAAATCCAACTGAAAGAATTTCAATGCTGTCTCTGAAAACTGTACATTTTTTTTTATAACTTCAAAGAAACACCTACTGACAGATTGTGAAGTAAATTCATGCTTATTAAGGTAGTGACATTTTCTTATTCTTAACATCTAGAGCTTTTTATTCTTATTGGCATGTTTTTGATAACCTGCTAAAATAGCATATAAGATACCTAAGAAATGAATCAAAGGTTTTGCTCCCCTACATTAATATAACTTATGAAGTCATTTTACAGTCTAACAAGTATCTTGGACTCAAGTGACTATGGATTTTGGAGAGGCTTCCAAAGAGTGGAAGAAAGGCCACTCCATCAGTGCCCCTCCAAGTATTTTAACTGTAATGAGAGGTTTTTTATATAGCTGATCTTTGTATGCAGCTCTTCAGAACATCTCAACGAGTAAAATGAAAAGAAAATCTGAAGGTCTAATCTCACTGTCTGCTACAGCTTGATGATGTAGTTCCAGATAAAGATAATAGAAATGTCTTACCTAGACCTCAGCATGAACTTGTAGCTTTAAGAATAAACACAAGAAACACTATATTACTGCTGTACCTGTAGTTTCTTTTATCTTGGGGATCCGATGGCATCCTTCTCTCAAAGTGCCAAAAAGTGGCTCAGCATTAATTGCTGAATGCACAACAGGCACCGTCATTCTGTGACACACGGCTTCGGGTTGCTGGTGCAGGTCCTTGTATGTCGTTCCATGGTTTGGAAGAATGGCAGCTCTTTCATCTGCTGGAACATAGGCAATGCCCTTCATTGACGGATCAGAGATGATGTGCTTACCATCAGAGGTACAAAGAGGGGATTCGACGGGGGTAGCACACGTGCTACTGCCTGTGCTGCATCCTGCATCCACTGAAGAGCACTGAGAGCTCTGCAGTGAGAAATGGCCTTCACTTTGCAGAGATGACATGCGCTTGGCCAAGTGATACTCACAAAGTCTAGCCACACTCTGCTCAGCTTCTGGAAGCTTTGAAGGATGGTCATCTGCAGATAAATCAGTATCTTCTGCATCATTTAGGTCTTTGGCTGAAGACACGGGTGTCATATCTGACAGGAAGTTTTCACCTTGGCTAAGCCCTGAGGTATCATCCTGATCCACCTCAGGATCCACTTCATCCTTACAGTCAGTTTCTGTTTTACCAAGGGCAGGAACTCTTGGAAAAGTCTTCCCATCACCTGTTTCTGGGCTTTGCTTATCTGCTGCCCCATCATCAGCAGCGTACCATCTTTGGCGAAAGGCAGTTCTCTCCACATTAAAAGTGCTTAGGCGCTGGTTGTCTCTTGCTGAAAGAGTTCCAAATTTAGCTTTTAGATCTTCATCAGACTCTGCTTTTTTATTTCCCTGTTGCTTTTTCACAGTAGCATTGCCATCAGAGGATGCTTTTACTTCGCTATCTGTCATCTTATTTTTCCTTTTACTAGTGCAAGAATATACCAAGGATCCCATGTGCAATTTGCTAAAATAATCAGTGACAGATTTTGTTTCCATGGTCTCTGGCTCCATTTCCATGTTATCGGAATGAAGAATCTGCTTTGAAGGCACAACTTTTGACTGTAGCTCAGCAGCCTGACCACCAGCCAAAGGCTGTGAGGGCTTCATGCCTGGCCCTCCAGCCTGATTCTTAGCGATGGGAAATTCAGTCTGTTCTTCCACAAGCGGTTGGTAGCCTTCACTTGTGGTCAAAAACATACGTGCAGTGTTTTCCGACTGCTTCTGTGCTGTGGCTAGTTCAGAGCTTTCAGTCATTTCAGAGGAATTTGTTTCATTGCCAGAATCTGAAGATGACTCAGGGCTATATGCTCGCAGGATAGCTACACCTGCAAGCCACAAAAAATAAGAGTCAATTAAATGACAGCAGCTGAGGCACCTGAATAAGTGACAAGCAAAAGGGAGTGTATTAGAGACAAAAATATTCTTTGTAAAAATAATCTGACTTTATTGCACAGTTCCCGAGACAGGTAGTTTAATAACAGTGGTGGCTCCATTAAATATGAAATACGATGTAAGCAAAATGATGGCAAAAAATAAAAGGAAAATTAAAAAAAAACCAAACCAACCCTCATGAAATGGAGTACTTCCAAAGCTAAATGGATGAGATGGAATGATTTTCAATGAATAAATGTAACTATGGTGAAAGAACCTGAATTGTCATTCGTCTGCTGTTCCTCTGAAGCAGCCAAAGCTTCTAGTGCTTGAAGTGTAGAGACTACAGCATCATCTATGCCCTTCTCACACTTCCCCTCTGTATTAGTAGGGACAGCATCGATAAGGGACACTGGAATGTCATCATTGCCTAGATTACTGTCTTGCTCCTTGTTGTCTCTAGGCTGTGTCGCTTGATTCTGAGAGTCTTCCTCATCTGAACTGTCCCTGAAGCCAGGTGGAGGAGCAGCAATGGCCATGTTTAAGGTATGCAAAAGGAAATCATCTTCATTGTCATCACCTTCCGGAGGTGGAAGTGAAGTCAAATCAATAATGTCATCACTAGAACCAGAAAGGCTGAGAAGAGCAGGCCTATTGATTTCTCCTACCATAATATCTTCTTCACAGCTTACTTCATCTTCATCTTCTGCATCATCTGTGTTTTCTGCATAACATATATCATGCAGCAAAGGCTCTTCTATCCCTTCCGCAGCTCCAAATATTTTACCATCACTTATAGTTGCGTAAACAGAATTTGTAGCAAACTGAATGCTTTCAGCATCTGGTGACAACTCCAGGCCTTTAATATCATTGGCATTGCTAAGATAAATGGCTCTTTGTTTATCTAGTACTTCTGGACTTTCATCCAAAAGCCTTTCATAGCCAAGAGTCTGAGGACTGATACCATCCAAGTTGGGATCTCCAAATATAAAGGAAACTTTTGCTCCCCTGGGAGAATCCTGTGCTTTCTTGCTAGGTTCCAAACCTGAGAGTGACAGCAGTGAAGGCTGGTTAAAATTTCTGCTTTCTTCTGGTTCAGCAGGGTCACTTTGCTTAGCCAGATGCTGATCAAATCCACCTGAATTATACGTATTTTCTATGTACAGATGTCTGTGTTCTTTTTGACATAACAGACTTTCGGAAACATCTACAGTCTTCTGCTTTGGATCAGCAAAGGACATTTGAGCCTCCTGATCTCCTTCAGCCAGGAAAGTGGTAGTTTTTGGTATACAGTTCCACTCAGAAGCAAGGATATTATGCTTCCCTCTATTTTCAGGTCCTATAGCATGGTGAAATAAAATCAACATTGTGAAATCAAAGAACAAAGTCATGTAATTTGTAAACAATCATTTGTTGATGCTGAATATTAAACACTCTGATAGGATAGCTGAGATATCAAATACTTCAGAAAAGTGCTTTCAAATTTTCCTCTGTTCTAAGTTAAATACCTGTTGACTTAATGACCTAAAGTTTAACTGGTACTTCTGTACTCAAAAACAAATCTAAACCTCAGCTAGGTACAAATGCTATTCCAGGCATAGCACATAACACAAAAGCAGCAGGTTTCTTCAACACTATATATATTCTGAAAAAAGAAATAATGATAATAATAAAATAATAACACTCACAGGGAGCGTGCATCTGTCTACTAGAGTACAAAGGAAATTTGACACACGGTTTATTTTACCATGAAGGTGCTATCATAGGCTGGGCATTAGAGGATTACAAAGCTGAATTGAATACTGTGCCACTAGGTCTGAGCCAGAAATCAGATCTCATTTGACACAGCCTTCTAGAGGTGCTCTAGCTTAAGTTGACTTCTGCTTTATACACTGGAGTGTGGTTAACATACTGTGAGATAAATACCTGTTTCTCGGCTCCCTGCATTTTTCTTGTTGGCCATGTTAAATATTGAACGCCTTGAGTCAACCAGCAGTCTGTAGTATCCAGCTGTCAGGCAGGCAAGATTCATTGCATCTGATGACTCCATCAGAAGAGTAATAGGCTAAGAAGAATACAATCAAGTTAAGGCTGTTCCTCCTCAATTTGTTTGTTGACAACACTATTACATTGGAGCAAAAGTACATCACAAACATGACACTGAAAGATACATGAGAGAATTTATTTTCCTCACTACTAATATCAAACAGTATAAAAAGTTTAGTGAAGATTGGAGTTGTAGGAGCATAGATATCTTACTCTGTCAAAAGCACTATTTAATGTTACTCTGCCAGTGAAGAACTTGGTACATTACGTGCTGGAGACTTGCAGTTGTATGGGAATCTGCTGCATCCCAGAAAATGTGGTGCACTAAGTATATGCAAAGAAGCATGACAGTTGAAGCAAACAGTCAGGGAAAGCTGAAGTTCATAAAAAACGACAGTCAGATTAAACCTATCCCTCTCTTATACTGCAAGAGAGGGACAGGTTAAAAGATTGCAGTGTTTGTGGCCTGGTGTTACTGAAAAGACAAGTGGTGAAAAAATAAGCAGATAAACAAAGATATTGGAGAAAGATCACCAGAAGGGTGACCAGCAAAGAAAACAAACACAAAACATTGTAAAAAAGAAGACAGTCCTAACAAAAAGTGAGACCTCATAGCTTTGAAAAACTGTGGCTGCCAGGATAGCAAGCATCGAACCCAACACATCCATGTGAAACATGCTTTTGTTCTTTTTTTTTTTTTTGCCATTATGTATATATTTTCTCACCTAAAAAGTTTGTTGAAATTTTTATATCTTTTCATACCAAAAGCTGTTCTCCTCAAATGTAATTTATAAGGTGGCTAGCCTCTACAACTCCTAGACAGGAAATAAAAATGAAGCCCTTACCATGATGCATAGACAGAAATTAGACCACAGACAACCCATCTTATCACTCACAGTTTGTAGTGACTCATACATAGTATGTGGACATTTGTGATAATTTATCATAATTTAGCATGCAGAGCCCACTGTCACAAGACAGATGTAAGGACCTATATCATTCATTCCTGGAGGAATGGATGCAACAAGGATGGCTCTCCAACCTACTCAACCCCTTACTAGTAAAAAGACAACTGATTCTGATGGAAGCTGTGGCCAAAACATAACTGATGATCACAGCTTACTACCAAACCCACAATAGGTCCAACATGTTTTTAAAAGCCTGTGCTACAGCATCTTAGGCCACAATGTTCCAGGCACCCTGAATGTTGTATAAACTGTTTTCAGCAATTTGGAAAAACATATGATTTTTTTTTTCCCCTTTAACCTATTTTTGCTACAGCTTGAGCATCTATTCAATATATGCTTCTTTCAAGGTATTCAACTATAGTTATTATAGTTGCTAACAATTATTAAACTTACAGTGGATTAATTAATCCCTGCTCTTTTGAGCAACTACTAAAATTGACATCTGAAATGCTACATTCATCTCAAATTTTTGACAGTGATTGGCAGAAATTGATGAACTCTGCAGAGCTCTCAGATTGCTGAAAACAATGCTGTGAAGTACCGTTAATCTGCAGAAAAGTCCTGTGACAGCTAAACTTTTATCGCCTGCTTCTGCCAAGTGAAACATGCTTGAGAACATATTTAAAGAAATAAAAATAAAATAAAAATCCAAACTGTCTGTTTGTTAAGAAAATAATATCATATATAACATATACTGGTACATTTTGAAGCTGGATATATGAACCTGCTACTTCAGGGTAAGTGAAAAGATGAAAACATCATTCAGAATACCTACCTGTGTGTGCCTGCATCTTCACAGAACATAGTCACAACCCCTACTTGTGCCCTACAGAGGCAACTTTTTGTCAGATTCCACCCAGAGCCTCCTAGATTTTAATTTTTTTAGTCAGTCTCTCTGGGTTTAAGGTCACATGTGTTGAAGTGCAAGGAGATGGGGATATGCACAATTTGCAAAAAGACAGTAACAGTATTATAATATATAACAACATAATACCATGGTAATGCATAATACTATGCCATACGGTGCTGCATATTGCATATGGGCAGATGGGAAGGATTTAATTTCTATATTACTTTCTCCATCAGTAAAAAGGTGATAATAGCTTTCTGACAAGAAGGCTATGAGTTTATCACAGTAATGCAGGCAAAGCAGCCTGAGATGTTACCATTGTTAAGTAAGGGGAAAGAGATGCTGTGTTCACCAACCTGTAAATTTCTCTTAAGTTGCTGTCAAAGAACATCTAGATTATTTACAACAATGTTTTTTTCATTACCTTAAATACAGAGAAACAGTTCCAGGTCAATATACCTAAAGCATTCAAAGCAAAAGCCTAGTAAAATGTTCCTCATGTGTGCTTTTTTGTGTATAGCTGGGTAAGCAAAAAGAACTGTTAGGTTCTATTTATTTTAATCAAATATTTAAGTTTCAAATATAATGAGAACTCTTCCTTCAATCTATGGTTATTCAGATTAATGCTCTAGAAAGTCTATGAAGCCTTTCACTTCAAAGCCAAATAGAAATGACACTAAAAATAACCAGGACAGTATAACATATAAAACTCCACTCATTTTGCCACTAGATGCCACACAGATGTGAAGGGTTAAGTGAGGATTAAAATAAATTAAATTACTATAGGTAGATGATGAGTATCTGTGAATACTGAACTGGAATTATAAAGGTTAAGCAAAAAACCCCATGCATTCTTACAGTTTATTTAATTGGCAACTGTTAAGTGGTTACTTGCAGTAAACTTTGTGGATATAATACTGGATTACAGGGGATATTGGTCCAGTGCCAATGGTAATTCTTTACTGGTAAAAATACTGTATATTACATTACAAGGAGCCTCAAAAGAAGGTAAATTTCATCATCACCTCTTCTTACCATGGCAATCCATGAAGATAATAACAAAGCAAGTTGCTGGGGGTCAGCTGGGGTCAGAGAAAAATCAAAGTAGAATTCAGGTACTGGAAAACACCAGCCTGGTATATTGTAGGCCCGACCTGTAGTATAAATGTACTGTGACCAAAAAAAGAGCTGAAAATATACTCTCAGAGTACTATTGGCATGAAAATGTTCAGAACAGCATAGCTGAGTCTAATACTCAAAGACAAAAACATTATTTAAACATGTTAAATCAACACAAATCAATAACAAACTTACTTTTACATCTAAGACATGCAGTTCAACTCTAACACTGCTTTCATCTTCTGTAAACATCTCAATTCTGTTCACGTGGCTGAAGTCGGCCAGGAGAGCCACAAGATTCGTTTTGGTGTTTATCACGTGGCTGATTCCGTACCGCGGCCCTACTAACAGAGTCACTTCTGAACGCTTTTCTCCCTGCTTCAGCAGAAAAAGAAAGAAAATGCAAGTAAAAAAACCATGACAGGTACTGCAGAGTGACAGAAATCACGACTCCCTTCTTTCAATTACATAGAGTTACATTTGCATGGCATTTCTACATTAAAGACTATTATGTTTTTACTAGATAGATATGATACACAAGAGCATACTTGATTCATAATTTTAAAAAAAGTAAAGGAAATTCTTGCTGGATGTTGATTGCACTCTAGATTTTAGGTGGATAGTTAGATGGACAGACGGTGAGTGGACTCTGCTTCTGTCAAAAGAAAAACTTTGTCATTAAGATTTTTCCAGACTAACAATTTTCGCATTTAATAGATAATCGGATGGCGTTATTTGCTAAGAAAGTGCTATCTATCTCCAAATTCCCAGTAAAATTTATATTATGACAGATATGTTATTTTCAAGATGAAAAGAAACAAAAAGTGATTTGGTTAAATTAAAAATGATTTTTAAGCATATTAATAGAACCTAAACTTCTAAAGAAACTTATATGATCCAGCTTTTGAAAAAAAAAAAAAAAGCATTAGCTAAATCAAGAGAAGAGACTTTTTTAAGAGAAATGTTACCACTAGTGTTGCCTTGAAGACACGCCCTCCATATAATCGGAGATCACTGAGAAACTTTAGATAATGCACCTTGGCTTGCAGAGCAGAGAGCTGAGAAAGGAGAAACAGGGGTAAGAGGTAGTTGTGGAAACCATCATATTATAAAATTCCGAAAAAAAAATGTATTTGTGTAATATAAAGAGAATGGTCTGCAATAACAGTTCTTTAGAGCCTGAAACTAAATCTTGAGATGCTTGAGCTTCAGACGAAGAGAAACGGTTTCGTTCTTAAAATTAATTTCTTGCTTGTTTAGTTAAAATGCACTGAGGACTTGGGAATGGGCAGATCAGAGCACTTCAAGAACATCCTGACTGCTTTAATGAAGGGAAAATGTTCAAGTACTCAGATTAAACATCTGTTCACTGAGGGATTTCAAGGCTAAGACAACAGCTTTCCATTCATAAACTCCATCAGTTCTTTAACGTTTATGTACCTATACTGAGAAGGAGAACAAAAAATTTTCATTTGTCAGCTATTTTACATTTTGCTAGGTACTTGTGTTTAGTGTATTATTCCAACTTGTTACTGCATTTCCTATTTTCGAAAATAACACTCTTCTGCTATGTTCAATAGGTATTAAATCAGAAAGCTAAATTCAGCACATCAACACATATGATCATGTCATGTTATACATGTCAGAATTTGTCTCCTCTTTTTTTCTTCTGAGCTTAAACTACCTACTTTAAAAAGAAAACTTGGAATACTTTATGTGATAGAAGGGAAACAAGAAATAGTTCATTTCATCAGTCTGAATCCAAAGCTTACACTTTCCTTGTGTAAATCCTTATATCTGGACTTTTAGAAGATAATATAAGAAAGTTTCATAAAATTTTCTAGTTTCATTCCAGTCACTGAATTTCTTATTCAAAATCTTAATCTCGAACAGCATTTTAAGGGCCCCTATCCTAAATTTTTCCTAGTCAAGGAAGAAATGGATCCAAAACAGAGTAAGCAGTGGTAATTCTTTGCCCTTTGCTTCACCAGGTGTTCACTTAGTGCAGAAATACACAAGGGTTGTAAAAAAAATCAGGAGAATCCTCAGAATTACAGCCTTCCCTTCACAAGAAGGAAGAGAAGACCCTAGAAAGAAATCAGTTAGTTCTTGTGTTAGTACCTACAAGTGAGACAGGAAGTGATGAAGAGTTCAGATGCTTTCTTTCTTAGACTTACTTGCTAAAAAAGCAGGTTGGCAGACAATACATTTCCAAAGTTCAAATCAAAAAGGATGAAGCAAACCCAACAAAGTCTGCTTGCTGCAGGAAGGGACTGTTGCAATACCTCTTCTAACCAAGAACCGATACTGGTATGCCACTGTAAGGCTTATCTTACACCTGTAAGGCCTGCAGCAGTGATGGCTTCCAAAACAACCCCAAATTTATACTACCAAGATAAATACTACGCACTTGGCATAATTTAGCTCTAGTTTTAACCGTATAGGAGGCAGGCAGTGTTTCAGCCTCTCCTCCTTAGGTTGAACACATAGGGCTATGTTCACAGTCACAACGTGCTCTGAAACCTTCAAGCAGGATTTCTGCTGATCACAATGAGCCTTAGCTCAGGCACCAGCTGTTTGGAGGTTTTTTGGTTCAGAAACAAAGTGTCACGAAGCAGGATTCAGCTCAGTTTGTGTCTCAACTAGTCACTCGTAGGTTCTTTTTATAGCCCATGAAGAGAAATAAGCATTTCTAGGACACAAGCAATCTGACCTATTTTTGGTTCTGAATGTGGGATGAAATGAATTGCTCCCTGGAAGTGCCTATTTCTCTCCATTGACTACAAATGAGAATATGACCTGCACTAAGAAACTACATTATGGTGTCTAAAAGCAGTCTCAGCTGCATGTAACAAAGGCATTTCTCAGAGACATTGTCTTATCCATGTTTTTTTCCAGCTGAAGTGAAAGCTTAGTGCTAAGAAAAGCATTTTACAACAGCAAGGAGGGTCATTTACTGCAAGGACCATCATCTATCCAGTTAGATCTTGGCCAGCGAAAAGTCTTTCTCTACAGTGTAACAGAAAACAATCTGAAAAACAGCATTTATGTCAGATGAGAACATCAGAGAGAGACCAAAAACTTTCCTAGAAAATCTGCCATTCATAGAAAGCACTAAGTTAATTATATAAATAAATAAATAAATAAATAAATAAATGGTTATCATATATGAAGTATTAATAATCAGTTCTCCGTCATTCTCAAGATAAGAAGATAGTTTAGCTGGGGCGTAATTAATTATTTTTAATAGTTCTTGGCTTTGTTGCTCCAGCACCCAAATATAAATCTCTGAAAATATAGTGGCTAGGTGTTTTTCCAAAGGATTAGCTTTAAATGTGTCCCATGCATGCCACACTTTTGTTCTTTAAAACATATTTTCCATTAAGATGCAAATGTAATACCTTCTTGCCTGGAGGAACTAGGTTTTGATTTGCTTTGACAAGGTGGGAAAGTGCTTTCTTTATGTTCTTTTCTTTCATGCTTTGCAGCACAGCAGATGGAAGAAAAGTCTCTAATCCCCATTCTTTTCTGCAATAAAAGGCATATATTTAATTTCACATTCCTGTGATGATTATTTATCTAAAGACTGGTGACTACGATGCCAAGTGAGTGATTACCTGAAAACAGAAGGAGAGTTGATCAAGTCCGGAGTTTTTGCAATAACATGTTATTTCTTAAACTTAAACAATTTATTTCTTATAAAAAAAGATATTTTAAAATGCTAAATAATCTCTCTACCCCTTCTATCTCTTCAGTCATGCCATTCAGAAACGAATGTTTAGGTTTGATATCTAAGTCCATGTAAACACCACTTGATTACATTGACAAGTACGATTACAGAATTAAAACAGCAGATTATTAAACAATGTAATGTCAGATTTAATTTTACTTTATTGGTTTCTTTTAGAACATGGAAATCAAAGCCATTATCTTTTCACCTTTATATTTGGGGTAGGGAGGGCTGGGTCCTCCTCTAAATGCAACCAAATTGCCTCCACTTACTAAATTAGTTTTCTGCTTGAAGCGCTCCTTTTAACAGAAGACCAATTCTTCACTTGTAACTATTTTTGCAGATTCATTAATAGGATAGAATATAGCATTGTCTTCAATATGATGGATAAACTCTACCAGATTGAGTGTGTAATGGTTATTATTTCCATTCTTCAAGCAAACTAAGCAACAACAACAGAAGTTTAGGGCTTGGGGTTTTTATTTTGTTGTGGGGTTTTGTTGCCTTTTTTTTTTTTAATTTTAAATCAAAGCAGATATACACACATTTGCACTTTCCAATTTTTTTTTTTGTTGCAGTTATATATATATGTGATGTCATACATAAGACAGGTGCCTACTGGAGTATTTCTGCATTTAAGAAATATTACAAACCCCAGTCTATGACCTACTGTCTTCTGAACTGAGCAATAATCTGAATCTTACTATAATAATCTCTACTAAAACTTTAGGATATAGACCTTATAAACATAGATCTTAAATCACTAACAGCAAATCAGCTACTCATATTTACATTTATAGTCTATTTTACATTCCTAAGCAGATGATCAAAAGGTAAACAGACCAAAGGGACAAGATGTACCACTCTTAACACACCTGAATTAATTTCAGTGACAAAGAACAAACCTAAATTGGTGCATGCATGCAGTCATGCTAAAGAAACAACCTTAAAGAATCTTTAAGTTACTCCTAATGTTTCACTTTCAATGAACACATAGCATTCTCAACTTACTCTATGTATTTGAGGGAGATTTTCTGAGTTTGCTTGGTGGTCACAGTTGCAATATACATTTGTAATGCAGCCAACCGCAGGGCAATGTCATATTTCAGTTCTGGTCCAAATCTTTCCTGGACCACATCGTTACAGCTCTGCCAAAGAACCAGTAGAGGGAGCATCACGTTAAAAAATCTTGCATTAAAAATAAATTACTGGGGTTTTTTTGGTATCTTTTTTTGGTTTTGTTTTGTTTTTTTTTTTTTTTTTTAACTAACACTTCATGAAAAGTAACCCCTAAGTCAGAAGCAGGACTATGTTTTTGCTTTCAGAGATGTCACATATTCACAACACGGGCACTAATGAAGAATACCAGTACTTCTGCCAAAGAGCAAAAGGCATGATTATTTTGACCTAAGCTCTCCCCAGCCTTCCTAGAGAGAAGAGTAATCCTCCATCACAAAAAGTGCTTGGAGGGTATCAGCATATCTGGACTCAGGGTAGCAGGATTATACCTGATGACATACTCAGGGGAACCACATTGCTTGTACATCAGTTTAGCCATCCACTTTACTGGAACCTCCTTTACAGACATAATTTCTGTCTGATATTACAGTACCATAAATAATTATTAACAATTAATTCAGCTTCATTCTTCTCTAAAGCAAATATATTTTGGAAAGATATCAAAGCATTACTACTTGGAGAGACTTATGAAGAAAGAGGACTTTGTAGATGACAGGGATTTTGCATATTCCCCAAGTGGATTGATTTGCTTTATGCAGCAGTAATAAAAGCCAGAATTCACTTTAACCATGCTTTTCTATGTGAAGATGTAAATTTATATATATAGTCAGTATATTTTTTAATTCTCCTTTATGCTAGCAATGGCTGCACTTTCACTTACCTGTACATAGAGATATTCAAAAGCAACTGGATCTCTTCTTAAAAGATCAATGGGATCCTTTGGGACAAAGCTAATCCTGAAAAGACATCTCATCTTATGCGAGCTTGGCCTTTGGGTCACCTAGGACAGTGCAATAATAATATTAGAGCTTGGCACCCCTGGCTGAGCAACAGGGTCTATAGTCTTGGGCTATGTTACCCTGCTCCAGAGCCCTGTGGTAGCAAGACAGATAATTCTGCCCAAAAAAAAGAGTTTTGCCATGGGCTACTTATTAAGTTCTTCACCTAAGAACATCATAGATATAATGTTGTGGAAGGACTTTTAGACTCATACAGGCATGACTGCCTGATACAACTCATCCTCAAAGCAACAGAATTCACTCAAAACCAGGCTGAAATGACAGAGAAAACAGATCTTAACAAAAACTATCCAAGTGAAATGCAAACTGAGTTGAGCTTCAGGAGGACTAAAATACTCATACACGAGAAGACTTAGGTATCTGGGGAGAGGTCACATTTTATTTCTTAGACTGTCTGAGAGCACAGGTGAGACCCAACTTGGAAGCTATTACTCTCACTTTCTCTTGCTTGTTTTAACTCATTAGGCAAATTGAGACAAATTAGGTCTTTTTCCTGGGTCATTCTGGATTAAGAGATCTACTCCATAACTTCTGACTGAGGTCCAATACATTAAAAAATTAAAAAGTCTGCTTTGTGTGTTGGTCAGCAAAACTTTTTTAAGCATCTAACTCTGTAATCTGGGTATATTCACAGGAAACCACTGCCTAGCAAAGGAATAATTGGATAAAAGGGTAACAATCCAAACCCACCACTGTAAGTCATGGTCAGCAGCAACATTATAATGGTGAATTAAAATATTGCTGATTTTACAGAAACTTCAAAGAAGAAACCCTCGGCATTAATGTAGTTTATGTAATTCATTCAATTAATCTAATGCAGTTAGAGAGCTGGGGTACTTTATAATCAACATCTTTACTTGACAAAACTATACTTTTAAAAATCTTCAATGAAGTCTCTGTCTTGCTCAAACAATTTCCAAAAGGTCTGTTTATTTCACATTGTCTCACCTCTTTCCTAAGCATATAGACATATTCTGTACATATTAATAAAAGCTACAGATGGGATTTTTGAAAAGCTCACTCATATATCAGCTTTCTGATTTCAGTGAGAATTTTACCAATAACTTCAAGGAGATGGTTAGGCTAGGAGGACAAGTTTTGAGTATTTCTGGATATTGTGGAATCCCTGGGTAGCTTATACCCACAAGAAAAGAATGTTAACAAGGCGAAAGCAAGTACTTAAAGGTTAGAAAATGCTAAAAAGACGCTTATCTGGTAAACTAAGCTCCTTCACACCACTACACAGATTCTAGTTATAATTACAGGGATTCTGTCATTTAAATTAAGTATTTTCCACATCTAAGGATCCATTTCTCCTTTTTCCTTCTTCTTCCAATTTAACTGAAATTTTAAAAAATACTGCTGTTTTCCTGAAACACAGAAATATAATAGAAAATTTCAGGCTAAAAAATTTGGCAATATGATAAGCAGATAAAATCAGAATACTCTGCTGGTAACTGTGAAGCAACTTTAACTTTAGTCACACTTCCGTAATCTAAGGAAGAAAGTCACACCAACATTTTCTGTGTCACAATTCATCATCACTGAAGTGACATAACATACCTCTGTGTAAACAAGCCAAACTTGACTTCATCAGAAAGAGGACTATTCCCTGTCACACAGATACAGATCTGCATAATCAGATTGGAACAAAACATCAAAATAAGGCTTTTAAAGAAATTTGGTCAGACTGTGGTTCTCAGAATTGTTACCATGGATTTACCAGCTGTTGAGTATGTTCACTAGCTGGGCCTCATATGATATGAAAAGGTTAGATAAGTATTTTTCAGATTTCAGTCTGATTTTTTAATTCTTAATATTTTTGAAAGGCCAAATCATGCAATGAAATATGATGTTTTTATAACAGAAAATTCCTGTGAGAACCTTATTCTTACAATCACATCTAAACATGCTAGCTATTTGATAGACTGTATCAAACTATAAGGCTTGAAGCTCACTCAGTTGAGTGATGAAAAAGATGGATAATTTACTGATTAACCCATCTCATTAATATCTGTTTCCATATACCATTGTACAAACCTGAGTTAGAGTCTCTTGTTCGTGTAGCAAAAGGAGTTTCGTTCCAGATCCTTCAACTCTCTGTTCCAGCATTAGGGAGAAGTGTTCAATACACTTGATGGAAAGCTTTTCTTGAAGTGTTAAGATGACATCCTAATTAACAAAGGGTTTATAAAAAGTACTTAAATTCATGAAATGCTTGGGACACAGTTCCTCAGTGCCACACACCCTGTATGTACCCAGAACAGGGCAGAAGCCCAGGCTTTGTGCCTGTTTTGCACAAAGTTTCCAGGACATCACAACCATTCCTCAAACATCCCCAAGATGGTAACAGATATGAACATGAGAAATACATAAATGGGATTGCTGGGAATGGACAACATTCTGCTTGTGGTTTAATACGCAAATTATATCAGTGTGGATCTTAAATCATATCTTTCTCTCTCGAAATAGAACCCATCAGCAAAGGAGAGATCGTCTTATCACTATTCTCTTCCCTTTGGTGGGGCCACGCCATCAAGCAGTCAACCCAAATTTATGAGTTCAACAGCAAAAAAATAAAATTAAATGAATGGCCTTTATTTGTTCTTATGGCAAAGAGGTCTTTTTAAAGCTCACTTCTTGAGTTTTAAATGCTGACAGAAAAGTCAGTGATGACAATATCTCTGCAGAACAATAGCTCTAAACTGATGGACCATATCAATTTTTAGAGACTCCTGATTAGCTCTTTTCACACTGAACTATGACTAAGGATAGTTAATTTGAGAGCAACTGTATCTAAGATAACAGCTAAACAGACCTCTTCACAAAACCATTCAACCAATCCCTACCTTACTTTCATAACGCTTTGTAAATGTGTGCAGATTATTAATATCGTTTGTCAAGGTATCTTTTACTTAAGGAATACTGTAGGAAAAAGAAATACATAATAACCCATCATTTAGAAATAGTTTCACAGTATGTTGGTGACAAGATTAAAACATTTCCTTCCATCTGAAAGATTTCCAGATATACGTAAGTATCCAGATGGATAGGACTTACTAAGGAGATCATGACGAATTGTAATTCAAGTGTTTTAACATAATTTAGGAAGATTAATTGATCAATTACAGCGTGTTTATGGAAAATCAAGACCAAACTGGTGGAAGGATGAAAAAATGTATGTGGGATGATGGGGACAGCTCTCTACAGTGTAGAGAATATAAGACAGCATTAATGAATTGCAAGCTATCACTCAAAATAACGGAGGCTAATACTATACCATTCTGACTATAAGATTAAAGTAATCTTAATCTTAATCAATGGGGAATTTATTACTCACACATTGAATCTACTTTTATTTATACTTCTAAACTGTGCTAAAAGACTATGGGCACAACAGTAACATGAAGCGGCACAATACTAAATATAAGCTTTTAAGGTAGTAATGGCACTGCACCACTAGCTCTTCTGGACCTTTTAAAATATGAGGCTAAGGCACACAGCCTGTGAATTACTGCACTAAAGTTTTTGCTAGATATGCTCTCATCTGAAAACTTAAGAGGCAGCCCAGGTGCTATGACCCAACAATATGGAAAGTGAGGACTGCAGGTTAGCTGCTGCTTGCACCCTCCTTTTTAAGGGGTGAACTACTGGACTGATAGAGGTGAAAAAACCCCCTCCATTTACCTGCACTCACCTGGGACATGTCACCCCAGTTAAGCAAAGAAGCAACAATCCACAACCACCCCTCCACATTGAGGAATGTACACACACATGCAAGAATATATGAATAAATTATGAAATATTATGAATATATAAATGACATGCATGTCATTTATAGCTGTGCAGGCCTCAGAATATATAATTGCCTGAATTATATGCAAAGGAAATTATTCCTACAAGCAGTCAAAATGACTAAGTTCAAAGCAGGTTTGCAACATCAATACAGCTAGGCAACTAAGGTCACATGGTTATGTGCCAATGACTTCAGATTTGACATTTGGTCTGATAGTACATGACACATCCATGACAAAACTACTGAAAATGAATGTAATGTGATGGCCAAAGACTGGTCTTCAGGGACAAAACATCCCTGGAATAGGTTGGTTGTTTATATGCTCATAACAGAAAATACTATAACGTGGGCTCATGTGCCTTAGAAGGGTATGGAGACCTCACTAGCTACATGAGTAATGTCTCCTCCTTCTTCTCCAGCCAAATTTTCAAATGGACTCAAGGAATTCAGTATCCATGGATGTATGCTTGTATCCATGCCTGCATCCAACTTATGCCTAAGGCATTTATGCTACAATTATTAAAAAATGTTGCATCCCATTTTTAAGTGTGACTCTAGCATCTGTTTTACCATCAGACTGGAGTAAAATTCTTGTCTGCCTTAGTAAATAACTGTAACTGATTGAGCATGCTGCTGTATCGCAGTGAGCACAAAGGCAGCCTTTCTTCAAAGATGCCTGGTTTTACAATCCCTTAATTGTCACAAAAGCCAGCGCCTCCAGTCTTCATCAATCATTCCCACCCATGCCCCTCTCATGTCTCGGTGTCCCAAGCATGCATGCAACCATGCAGTGAGCTAGATTTGGTAACCAATCCGTGTTGAAACTATCTTCCCCAAACAATAATGCTATCCCTACTGCTTACCATGCTACTCCAAGGCTCTCACTGACACTGGTGATGCCTCTGATTTAGGAACCCAAATGGAACAATGTCACAGACATTCCCTGGCAGATTCAGTTTTGTGCCAGGGCTTTACCTTTTTATTCCTGCATGTGGAATGTGCTATGAAAAGTGCAAAGGGCACTGCACTGAGACGAGTAATTTATCACTGGCATAACCCTACAATATCCTATCCTAAGTTCACTGAATGATAAGCCAGATGATATTCAATCAGCAACCAACATCTTAATCTTCTTAGCTCCTGACTTTTGCTGACAAATCATGCTGGTGTTTGGCACCATATCAAAATGATACAAGCACACGATTTTGATTGTGCTCCAAGCACAGTAAAATCATCCCTTCTTTTTCACTGACAATAAAATATGTTCTTAAGAGCAGAAAAATGGACCAAATCCTAATTATTTCTGAACTAAGAGTCCAGCCCAAACTGAACACACCAGTAATTTTGTTCTTAAAGCATTCCAAGTAAATGATAATTACTTAAGGTCTCATACAAAGGTATAACTGGCTTACCTTTATTGAAGTGCTGCAGTCAAAACGAAAAGATTTGGTTTGTCCATTTTCAAGATACACCTTTAGAACATTTGGCATGAAAAGAAGCGAGTTGTCCTTAACTGTTTCCTGTCAAGCAAATTAGTGAATCAGATTACAACATGCAACAAGAGAAAGATAAATGTTGTTCTATCGAGAAGTACATCATTCTGATGGAAAAGCAAAAACTGAGAAGGAAGGTGTTGGCCCAAACTGAAAGCAGAAATATCAGTGGGGTCCAGCCATGCTCATTACAGCTGCCCTCCATAGGTTCCTGTCCTGGAAAAATATAACTGTTCACATACATTTTATGTCTGGCTTGGAGTACTCACTTTACCCAAATAGTATCTCTCTGACAATAAATATGTCCTCTGAAGTTTAAACATTTTCACTAAAACAGAAAAATGGATTACTGTTTCTCTGAATGTAGTGAGCTATTTAGTGTCTTCAATCTGAAAAATGGAAACTATGGTTTATTAGTAAGGATTACAGTCAAGGTGTTTAACATTTTCTTTATAGGTGGATATTAAATGCTGATTTCTTTCATCACTTAAGAAGAGCAACATAGAACATTGCTACCTAATTTGATGATTCATAACCAGTATAGCAAAATAAAGAGGAAAAAGGAAGGGAAACAAATCTTGGGAGATTTTGTTTGCTTCTTTTTATTTTAAAAAGCAGAAATTGCTTCAGAACAAATGCAGTATCAATTTATGTTTGGAAGACAGTTGGCTAAAAACATCAGTGTGGAATGATGCTGTGGAAAATCATGAAAATGAGCTGGGAGTTCATGTCTAAGGAGGAGTTCAGTAACTCTCAAAGGGAGGCTGATGTTGCCTGAGGTCTGGAAACAATAAATTCAAGGAGATTAAACAAATTTTAAAGGAGTCTGTGAGGTAATCAGTTTTCCTGACGTGGTACCTCTCTTGAGCTTATGGGTTTTATGAAAACAAAAGCTGATCCGAAAAAAACAACACAAAAACACTATCAAGACTACAAAGACACACATATGTGCTATCACCACAAAACTCATTCACTAGCATCTTAATTTTATTTTAAGGGAGAATTTTTTCATAAAATTATGGGCCCAATGAACTTAAAAAAAAGATCTTTGGAAAACTTCAGAAACAGAAAAATCCTTCTCTTTGCAAGCCTGTCACCATTTTTCCTGCCATGTAATTACCTCCCTTTGCAGGCTTGAGCTGTACCTTTGGATGAAATGCTCAATCCCTTCTGAGGTTAAATAGCTGAATACTCACCGACACCTGGCCATTGATAATTACTTCTTCAGAGAAGCGCACTTTGACAGGATTGGACTTCAATCTTGCCTTTTTTGCAGCACTAATAAAAGCTGATTTAGGAGACTGGAAGAAAAGATGATGACAAAATATATCACATAACTTCAAATTAAAAGCTTTCTTTCCACCTTCTGTGCATAAAGCAACATTTTGCATACAGAGGAATGGAAATACAGTCAAACCATACTGCATCCTGAGGTAATCTATATGTACATACACATAAGGAAACACCAGTGCATACTGAACATACTGAAAATTATCCCACTGTTAGACTAGACCGATGAGAAGGGCTCTCAGTGCACACACAAATTCCTGTAGTGCTCCCACTATCACTGCTGTCACCCAACCTTGTCTGCATGAAGGGACACTGACCAGTGACCTACCAGTGACCCTTTCTTCACAGACTGCATGGAAAATGTCTGCATAATCTGGGATCAACTGGATAGACATACACATGACTTTTGCCAAAAAAGTGTCTGGGAGGTCTTCAAATGCAGTGGCATCTCACCGCATTTGTCCACTTCAAAACACAAGTGAAAGCCACCAAGAAGCACCTGCAAGCCATCAAACTTCCCCTGAAGGTTATCTCCTAAACACACCCTGTGCAAGGCATGCCTTCAATATTGACATATTGTAGGGCTTCATGGATTAGAAGTGTAGAAGCATTCTGAATTTTCTTCTGAGACCTACTTGACTTCTACCTACTACATTATGCAATGGGTTCACCTGTTTTCAGCCCCTGGGAAAAAAAAAATCTCCTCACTTGAGAAATTTGAATAAAAATTCCTTTTTAGTAGCAAATGAAATATTCACAGTCAATGGGATTTCCATTTTCAGCAGCAGAAGTGAGGTTGGTTTATTCTCAGATCAGTTACCAACACAGAGCTTCTGGCACTGCCTCATTTCATAACCATGACATTAGGCAATGGAAGACTTTTCTCACTCTGGCTGAAAGTCACTGGGCTCTTTTGGGCCAGGTTTTGATCCATTTGTTTTGTGAAAATATGAATTAAGAATTTCAGAATCCTACTCTAAGTCCCAAGGAGTGGTCTTTTTAGTTTTGAATGAATAAAGACTTAAGTCATGTTGGTTTGCCTGTGAGAAATAAGCGGAAGCACAAGTGGTGATGATCAATGTGGCATGAGAGCTGTCCTTGCAAACATGGGAAGTCTTGTTATTATCACTCAAATTCTGACTCAACTAACAATCTGCAGGAGTAATGGAGTAGTACAAGGCTATGTGCTCCTCTGTTTCTGTCTCTGCTCTCTGCTGAAACTGCTTTAAAAGTTATTTTCTTGTGATGCAGAAGCCTTGTTTCTAGTAACTAGCAAGAAGAAGTCTAGCTCATTTCTAGCATGCCTCCAGTATATCATCACACTGAAAACATGGTAACTATTACCATAAGCTCAGTATCAACCAGTGAACAAGGAATGAACACTGCCACATTCTCCCAGGAAATATCAGAGACATCCAGTAATTCCTGAGGCACAATATAGAACCAAGAAATAAAAGGAAATGCTTCTTTGTTTTCACAGGTCATTCTTTCTTACCTCTCTAGAACATATGACCACACAATAATAAATAATTGTAAATATCAGAAAATTCAACCCCGTGAACAAACAAAGCCCAGCCTCCAGAGTCGTTGCTGAAAAAAGTGGAAGATCCCCAGAGGTTTTGAAACAACCTCTCCCACAAAAAAAAAAAAAAAAAAAAAAAAAAAAGGCATGAAAAAATAACAATAGTGTCTCAGGGTGTGGGACCCTGTTGATTTCTTCAGCAAGAGGGCACAACGTGGAAATGCTGAAGCAGTTTAAATACTGTCCTCTGGAGATTAATTGCTAGAAAGAAACAGTATAAAATGGTACCATGATTAATACAAGAACTCTAGACATGCCTTCTCTAATTTCCTTCCTCTCCATGTAGTCCCCTTCTGCAATTTGTAAGGGGGATGGTCTATTTGGCACCCAAATAATAGATTGCAAACTGTTGATTCCACTGCCACAGGGCAGCACAGCAGCAGGATTAGGCTACTGGCTTTCCCTTGCAAGAACATGGGGAAAAGATTGGCTCTCACTTACTATTCTTGCTGATCGAATCTCTGTACTGTTGCTTGCTCTTATTACAGATGAGTCACCAGTCTGGCCTCTCTCAACAGGCAGACTGCCAAATGTTTTCTGGATTCTGGCAAGGTTATTCTCATACAGCAAATACGGCAAACCACTATGTGTCCCTATTGCTCTCTACAACCTTTCTTTTTCTTTCTACAACCTCAAAAGTCACTTGCAAGAGGCATAAACATGTAAATTATGTTATTGCAAAAATGCAATGGGAGAGTTTAGGACAACTAAAGATTTGAACATATGTGGGTTCCCGAGAGCCTCTCTGGATTGTGGGGTGTAATATACCCATTGCACAGCCAGGGGAGCCCACCACAGTTACCACAAAACCTGGTGCTTCATTTCCACTTTTGCTGTGGTGACATGGGAAGGACTCTGGCCCTTTGCCAGGCACTCTGGGTGAGCCTGAAGCAGATTGTTTTCCAAAAAGCTCCAAACTATAAACCAGGGGTGTAAGAAAATTAAACAGCTGCGCCATGTATTTGGAAGAACATTCTCTTCTGGTTAAAGGATTGAGTGATAGCACGGCTTTTGCATTTAATTGCGCAATGTCATTGTTTCTACCTCTCATCAACTTGACACTTGACATTTTTTCTTTGGGAATAGAAGTGTTTCCAAAGGATGTGCAAATACCTAGGAAAACGGTTGGGTGTGATTGTCAGAACTCACTTGTCTAACAAAGCCTCAGCAAGATGATGTGCAGCTCAATTGTATTTTAATGTCTTAGGTTTGTAGAAGAATGCTATCACCTAATGATTCTCATAGCGCCAGGTTCATTTATTTCTGATGCTTTGTGTTTTAGCCAAATGGATGCCATTATTCTCAGTTAATGACCTTAAGCAGGAGGTGTTTACACTAATGCAGGACATATATCACTGCAAGTAAAGTATTTGCATTATCACAGATAAAAACAGCTTAATTAGAGTGACTTTTGCAAAATGAGGGCGCACATTTTAACAAGGAGTCAAAATAACTCAAAACCCCTCAAACTTTACTCTGTGTGACCTAAGCCCTGTTTCCTATTAGAAGCTGAAATTTATCAGGATTTTAAATAATTTTTATTTGTTTACAAAGAATTCAAAGGAGAAAATCAGCTGATGATTTCAACACTACCTGGAGAAACTGCTAACAAGGAAAATGAGGCACTGCACAGAGATGTGCTTGGAGGAAATAATAGTGAAGACCTAGAACCTACTTTGAACCATGCTTAGAGTGACTCCAATCAATGGGCTTCCCATCAGCATGGTCAGAACACAAAAGATTGCAGAGCAGGCTTTCAGGAAAATGTTACTTTCTCATTTTCTAGACTTCTCAAAATTAGATCCTATATTTGTCAGCAGCATTACAGTGGGTCATTTATTGATAGATTTTAGAAAAAATATCGTACACTATGAGAGAAACTTTTTTGATGAAAATAAAAATGTCTGGTTCTTCATCCACTTTTGCAGGTACACTATAATTTGGGGGAGATTGCAAAGGAAGTGGTTTTCATTTGCTGAAAAAGCCCCTTTGAGTGCTCTTACCAGTAGAGGTGCTGCAATAGCAAAACCTTTACTCATGCTAAAGAAAAAGAAGGATCTAGTATCTAGAAGAGCACAGTGTAGTACTGAGATATCATAAAGAAATAGAATGACAGCAGTATAGGACAATCACAAGGTTAAAAGAAACCTTCTCTGTGACAGTAAGCATCAAAATTAGAAATACTACATTTAAAATGACAGAAATACTATCGTTTTACAATAGTCACAGAGTGTATATGCAATAAATTTTACTTGTTACTTAAAAATAGTCATTAGTTTAATATAAAATATTAAGTTTGCTAGCAAATAAGGAAAAAAATTGCGTAAGTGCAAAAAGTGTGTTGACTTTTTGGTTCACTGCTAACAGCAATTACAAGCACCACTATTTAACAAGCAAATAAAAGGTGAGTAAGAGGAAGAATTACATTTATTAAGTGGAACAGGACATAATGCCCAAAGGCAAACTAAATATGGTAATTCATAACTGCGAACAAGGCTGAAAAGACTATACTGGCTCACAAGTGCATTGTAGAAGAGCAAGTAAGGACATGGAAGAAATAATGTGGACAAGTTTTACCACACAGTAATTTGTGACAACCACATGGCACTGACAGATCATCATCAGGAGTATTTCTTTGTTAAAATCTTGGCACAAATTTATTTGCTGGAATAGTGGTCAGATCTGGGTTCCCTCTTAAAAAGTTGGCAATCTATCATAGACAATTGCATTTAATTATTTGCATTATTTATATTTTACCATTTTAGATGGTAGTCTAAATCAACAGTCTGATCATTAGTCCCACAAACTCTCAATAAGGTTGTTGCCACAATCATTACAATCCATATATGTTATTTATTGTAGTTTTTCTGCAACTGTTGTGTCTCAGAAGTATAACCATGTTAAAACAAGAAGCATCTCTTTAAAAACAGAATACGATCCTATCTTTTTCCTGTTGCAAAACTTAATGCACAGCAAAATTGCCATAAATCTCAGCTGGGCCTGGACTTCATCCAAGGAGCTTAAGAGATTAATCATGAAAGCAACCTATCAAATGATCTCTGCACATAAAATCTGAAAGGATATCAAACAGGCAAGTCATTTGATTTAAGTAATGTTTAAAACTTAATAAGGCAACAATCAGAATGATAGTTCACTTACAGAATAAAACAGTCAGAAATTATAATCAAATGCTATACTTCCAGAAATCAAAACTCTGAACTGCTTTAACTGCTTGAGCTGCTCAGTGACCTCCTTAGGAGCACTGATGATAAGAACCTAGCAGGGATTTGTATATTGATGGAAAGAAAAAGATAGCCTAATGCTTTGGCTTGGTCATAATTAAAATGAAATTTTAATGTGCTTTAATGTGTTTAAGCATTAAACAAAACCGAATGCATTTAAGCAAAAATGATCCACAAAAGCCTTCAAAGAGTGCTAAGTGAACTACAGAGTACTATAAATCTAGATTGTGTCTACTTTCACCTGCAATCATAAAGGATGGTTACTTAAATGCAAAATCAAAACACACTCTAAACAGCACAAATAAAACCAATTAAGAAATAGCACTTTTGTAATCCATCTTGGCAGATTTTTTTTTCATGCAGTGGTAGAGGGAAAATCACCATCAAGAATAGAGATCAATGAAATGTTTGTAGAGATGTATTTCTGCCAAGAATGGGGAAGAAATTCAGTATTTATTTAAAAGTTCTTATTTTCTTTGTCTGCTTTCTACTTCATCATCCCAGTTTTATTGGCAAAATAGTAAAAGGAAACATGGAGGAGGCAAAATTAAACAAATGGGGAAAATATACGTGCATCATAATTTTTGAAGGCATAAATATTATTTCCAAACTGTATGGCAAATTGTATTTTTCAGAGGATCCCTTGCACAGAAGACCAGGACAGGATACACAGCTGGCCTGCAGCTACACCCAGGGGTTGCAAGGCTGAAAGAGATGCCAACAGGCTCAGGCACTACTGACAGCAATGGTGTGGCAGTGTGAGGGCCAGTATGGACCAGATGTTCAAAGTGACTCAGGAGCGCCAAGGCAACCTTGTGGCCCAAGGTTTGCATAAACTGGGGGGTCCTGCACTGCTTCAGGGACAAAACTTGGCTGCACACACTGGCATCATCTCAACTGTCCCACATCCCTGCAGACACCCTTGCTTCCACTGCAGAAAAACTTGAAGTTGAAAGCAGTAAGGGCAGAATGCTCTAAATCAATAAGACCCTGGTCTGGACAGGCAGGGAGGTACAATAATTCTGCATGGATGAGATCTGCCAGGTGCAACAGTCCTGCAGCCACGGCCCTCCCAACCAGTTCATTTCACTAAGCATCCCAACTTTGGGATAAAAATGGGTCAATTAAAGCTAGCACCAACATGCAGGCATTAATCTCATCTTCTACCTGCTCTGTGCGCATTCTTGGGGAGAAAATCTTCATGCCTACATGAGTTTAAATGTCCATCATCCCCAAAATCACAAGTGTTTTGTCTGCTAAGGTAGACCTGGGGGATTCTGACAGACATACCAGAGTGGGGCAATGCAAATTCATGTATAAAATGGTCACATCAGTCCAAATGGCTGACAGAAAAATGTTTCAGTGCCATCTTTACCTTAGTGACATCTAGAGGTAGTTCAGCTATTGAATAGATTTCACGGCTACTTAATGAGTGGAGCAGATTTTGCCTTGTCAGGCCTCACAAGGAGCTTGAAAAAATAGCTGTGAATCACAGACTAACACATTTAAAGAATGGAAGGGATTTCAAAGATCATCCAGATACAAGACCTCTGCCATGGGCAGGGAAACCTTCTAATAGCCAAGGTTGCTCAGAGATCCATGCAACCTGGCCTTGAACACTTCCAGCGATGGGTAATCTGCAGGTTCTCTGGGCACCTTATTCCAGTGTCCTCAGAGTAAAGAATTTCTTCCTAATATCTGGTCTAAACCTACGGTCTTTCAGTTCAAAGCTATTGCCCCTTGTCCTGTCACTACATGCCTTTTAAGTAGTCTGTCTCCATCTTTCTTGTAGGCACCCTTCAGGTCCTCAAAGGTCACAATCAGCTAACCCTTAAGTCTTCTCTTCTCCAGGCTGAACAATCCTAATGCTCTCAGCCTTTCCCCACAGGACAGGTGCTCCATCCCTCTGATCATCTTGGTGGCCTCCTCTGGACTTGCTCTAACAGGTTGATGTCCTTTCTGAGGTGGGGATCCCAAAGCTGAATGCAATGTTCCAAGTGGGGTCTCATGAGAGTGGAACAAAAGGGCAGAATCACCCCTCACATCCTGCTGGTCACACTGCTATTGATGCACCCCCAGACATGTTTGGCTTTCTGGGTTGCAAGTGCCCATTACTGGCTCATGTCCAGTCTCTCACTCACCAGCACCCCCAAGTACTTCTGGGCAGAGCTGCTTTTGATCATTCCCCAGCCTGTATTGATACGAGAGATTTCCTTGACCCACGTGCAACACCTCACACTTGGTCATGTTAAACACCAGGAGATTCCCAAGGGCTCATTTCTTGAGCGCGTCCAAGTCCCTCTGGTCCTTCAGGTGTGTCAACCATCCCACTTGGCTTGATGTCACTTACAAATCTGCTGAGGAATCACCTGAACCCTTTGTCTATATCATTGATGAAGATATAAAAAAAACACTGGTCCCATTACAGACCCCTGAGGGACACCATTTGTCACTGATGTCCAACTAATGATGGGGACTCTGAGAAGTTGCCCACAACCATCTGGATGCGAGCATCCAACAAATTCTTCATCTACCTAACAGTGCCCCTAACAAATCCATCTCTCTCCAATTCAGAGAGAAGGATGTTGAGGAGGACTGTGTCAAAGGCTTTACAGAAGCCCTGATAAAAGGTACCTGTAGCCCTTTCCTTGCCCACTGATGCAGTCCATCATAGAAAGCCACTATGTTGGTCAGGCAGGACTTACCCTTGGTAAAGACAGCAGGTCATGACTTTCCTTCTTTTCCAGGTTAAAGGCTGGAGAAGGACTGTACCCATGCTGTAAGGTCTTCCATTGAACATGGAGTGCACAATTTATTTGTGTTTCAGCTTCCTTTACATTCAGTACATACAGGCTTTCTCTCAGACCAGCAGTATAATGATAACAGGTCACAGCACCTCACAGATGTCTTACTACACTTTGCAGTCCACTTTTAAGGACTACACACAAGGGCACTAAAGCACATGCCCTTTCTTCACCTGACATTTATAGACAAGAATTAAGTCTGTCAATGGATGAAACCTGCATAAAAAGGAAAAGTGGGTGGGGATTTCTTTCCCCCCATATTATATATATTCACTGTGATCTAAACCACTGGCTGTAAAATGGAAAGCTTTAAAGGCAGGTTTTTATACTGACCTGATCCCAGATCACCTTTCTGACAGAGATCTTACTGCAGGGTGGCAGCCCTTGTCTGTTTTTGCTGTGGAATGCATGCTTTTCCCCCACAAATTAGGTGCAGTGCAGACTAGCTTCTAGAAAGGTGCAGGACAAGTAAAGCTGCATAACCACCTCAAAACTAACCAGAAAGGCTAATGACTAGTACAAAGATATACAGTATGGGCCAAGTTGCATTAGCAAGATGTACATTTTTGGCAGCTTCATCAAATAAACTTGTTTTCAAGTCTTTGTGTCAAATCCACTTCATCTCTAATTCTTGAGTGAAAAGGATGCAATTATCCCTTGTTAATGAAATACACTATGTATTAGGCTCAACAACAGAGAGCTAAGTGGACCTTCTGAATCTGAATTACTCCTGATGCATGGCTGAGGCCCCTCAGCAGCTCACAACGTAAGCCTGGCTGTGCATGGACAGATGAGTCTCCTCCCTTGGCTTGGCTTCTCCCCTTTTTTCATGGGAGATGGGTTTAAGCTGTCAGGTCATGAACCCACTCCCACAAACCACTGAGTGCGTAGCAAAGTCATGTCACATCAGCCAGCTCTGAATGGGTTGCAGTTTCTCCCAGTCCATTCAAGGCAACCTCCCATGGTTGCCTGTCTGTCTCTGCTTGCACTGCACCTCCACAAGCTGGAGATACAGACAGAGCCTCCCCTTAGAAAAGGTGCAGCTGGTTTGCTGCAACAGCATAACTTTGTGGGACCAAGGCAGAATCAGGAAAAACCCAGGAGCTGCAACCAACAAGAAATCAAAGCAGAACTCAGAATTCTGCTCTTTCACTATGCGTTTACAGACTCTGTTATTTTTTAATTTACTAATGTAGCCTTTGAGTACAGGACACAGTAATGTCATCTTAAACATCACCTTTAATAGACACAGCCCTTATTGCACTTACTTCTTTTTATTGCACTGATAGTGTAGGGACACAAACAGAATACGGGCAGAAAAAGAAGCTGCTATGTTGCTAGGAAACTGATCCAGAAAACTGACAATACTTACAGGGTAAGGTTGAACAACAGTAAGGAGGATCGATTCTTTGCAGCTTCTATAAAAAGAAAAAGAAAGTAAAATCAAGTAAAGAGTCATACTTTTACTCACTATTGATAACCAGCTTTTCTTTTTAATGGAGAAAACTGCAGTAACATGGAAGAATGTTTATTACAATGAGACAGCATAGCAGTACAGAGATTAATAATATGCCAAAATAACAATAGATACTAAGAAATAAGCTTTTTCCAATCTAACAGATTGAATTGGCCTAATTTTGCAGTTTATGCTAGAAACTTTTTGCTTCATCAGAGAAACCTGCATGCTGCAATAATGGTTGTCTCTAGCAAGAATGAAATAACCTTTGATTAATTGTATTAGTTCAGCATCTGTAGTCTGCAAATTTCTTTTACCTACTTTACAAAAGCAAGTCAACTTTATACCATCTAGCTCTTGTAGACTTCAAGCCAAATACTGTTTGAAGACAAAAAAAAAAGAAATAAAAAAAAGAAAAAGAAAGGAAAAAAAAAGAAAAAGAAAAAGAAAAAAAAAAAGAAAAAAAGAAAAAAAAAAAGGACAAAATTAAAAATTTGGCCCCATTTCTTCTCTAGCTCACCTTTTTAAATGAGTCGGAAAAGGCTAATATTTGGTGAATTGTTCCATTATAATTTCTAATTTTTTACAAGATTCCTAAGGAAAGGTTTTTCTTTCAATGTAAACAGTTTTTCTTTATGATTAAACTAGTAAATGGAAAACATATGAAAAACTCAAAAAATCCACAACTGATTTAGAGCATAAAGAGAAGAAAGTATTAAGAATCTTGATGTGACCGAGTGGTCTACACAAATAATACATATGTTTTAACTCTCGGTGGGTAGTTGGGTGTGGTGCATAACTGTGGAAAAGTAAAGTGGAAGAAGAAGGAAGAAAAACAGTCACAGTCGATATCATTATCTTTTGATCAGATGGTTGCAGTGGGTGATATTAGCTAAGATCAGGTCAGTTGTCATTTTGTTGAGAATTAAATTTCTCTCAGTTTCACTACTTTTAAACACAAATTGTTTATTTATGTGACTTACTACCTGGCTAAATTGACATGGAATTGATTTTGCATGCCTGACCTGTTGAGCAGAGCTAACTTAGGAAATCATACTGTATTGGTCTTATATAGGGTCACCTTATAGGCAAAATTACACCACTGATATTAAACTTAAAAAGTCAAAAGGCAAAATAAATGAAGGAGAGACTGAAGGCCTCATCAGAAAACTGGTCCGGAAAGCCAGGCTATACTTGATGAAACAAACACATTACTGAATTCCAACAGGGATAACAAACTCTACTTTTGTCAAAGCCATCAGTCATGCAAGGAGCAAAGTCTAATCTAATATCACGTAACTAAAAGAAAATTAGTTACAGCTTCAATTTCTTCTTCATTAATTAGATATTTGTATCACTCCTATTTTTTTGAGGAATCTACAAATGCATGTTAATAAAGGTAATTTATTTCAAGAATCTCATTATCTCTGTTCTATCTACATCTATCCAATTATGATTGCTATGTTAACCTAGGCAGGTTAGTAGACAGAAAGGCTCACAGTTGTTAGTTTGGGATAAACTGCAGCCCTGGGATAACTGCACCATAACCAGCTGATCTTTTCAATTACTTTGAACTCACTATTTATGTTTCTCATGCTGTGTATGACTACCACCACCACTGCCTCATGTAGTCCAGCTACGTTAGAGATTGTCTTTAAAAATGAAAATCAGCTTTTCCTGAAAATGTTTTTTGCTCTTCATTATTCTTGGATTAAACCTGTCCAGGTGTCAGGCTAGGCAAGACTCAACCTAGATTAGCAAGTGCTTTTATTTAAAACGAAAGATCAAAAGATATATTTTGTGGACAAGACTTTCTTGCAGGATAAACACTTGCATTGGAAGGATGCTAGACATCATACATTCAACATTTGAGGCTATAATAAAATCCTTTGGAGTATCTGCACACAGTCATATTACACATTCAAAAAGTTGGCGTAAAGCACTAGACACAAATCCCTCATCATCAGAGTAAATACTTCCTATAAAACTCGTGCTACATACAAAACACTGCACAGTTACAAAAGAAGTATTTAATCATCAGCTTTTTTGCTCTGCAGTACTCAGTCATGACTCCACCGCTCATTAGAAAACTTTCTCAACTAACGATGACAAAACTCTGCAGGACAGCTCATCCTTTTTACTTGCAGTATGGCTAGCATATCCTATGGATCTATATGATAAACCTTGCACAGCACTGGAGACTGCCAATTGTACCTTGTATTGTATATGTCACAAGAATGGAGAAACAATGGAATCACTGACTGTGTGACCTCTGCATTTTGTGGCTTAAATGTATGTGGACAAACTTCTGTCCCCATGTGACAGTAGAACATACAGACAGTTGAGTTTACAGAAACAAGGTACATCATCACACTGAAACGTGCGCTGTCTTTTAAACAGCATCTGAAACACAGTGGCAAAGTCTAAAAAAACTCAATTGCAGTCTTCATTTCACCTTGAAATGTCTTTCCTCATTTAAAATGTGACTAAATTAAAAAAAAAGGAAGAAGAAAAGCATATACAGTTATTTTATTACCTTTCATACTCACTTAATAATGACCTAATTATTTCTGTGCTCTTTTAGAGTCATTCAAGACCAAACATCGGCAATAGCAGCTTGGAAAACAAGCTGCTGACTTTTTTCTGTCATCTGACTGGCTAACAGCAACATCACAACAAAATATCTTAATGTTTCTTTCATTTCCTGACATTAGAATCAAGTAGTGATAACAAGGCTAAAATATGAAAACTCTGATGGGAATCTGTGATTCATCTCTCTGTCCTTCTCCGTGTCCTGCATTGGTGATTATATTTGTCCATTCTCACTACTCCTCACGGCTACTTAGGCTGCAACAAGGAGAGAATATAGATGGTTTGAGAATCAAATTATGTCTATTATAAAGGTTAAAGTTGCATTACTAAGTATCAGGCATCTCCAGCTACATGAGGCATTAACATTCAGCTACAATACCACCCTCTGTGAGCTTGAGGCTGGAAATCACTGCCTCTCTTGTGCTTCTTACTAGCTGGAAGAGAGGAAGGGCAAAGGCAGATGAGGGACATGGGGGAATCCCAATATCTGAGCCTAATAGAATAAGTGGGTCTGTAATTCTTATGCATCCTACAGCAAATATAGCATATAAATAAAAGTATATATATGGTTCTTAAGAAGGAGGAATGAAAAATTGTTTATGCTAATTTTAAAGCTTTTAGCAATTTTACATACCAGAGGAATACTTGGTTTCTTTCCCACTGAAGATGAACAAATAAAGAATTAATTAAAGTTATAATAAATAATATAATTTTCAGGGAATACAACTCAGAAAAATCTTCTAACCGTAACTTAGCTGTTTCATTCATAATGAACATTAAATTCTGAAACTCTTGTTTGAAACACTTTCTCTGCTATTTTGAAGTCATCTGTTTTAATTTGTGTCTCACTACTGATGAGTTCTGATGTCCACAATTGTAGAGTTTGATGCCATGATCTGTAGCATTTCTACACTACATTTTTGAAGTAAGGAATTGGAAATCAGTGGGTCAAAAGCTAACTACAAAATGTAACAGGTTACCTCAAATGCCCTGTTCAAAGCTAAGGAAAGTGGAAATTATCTTCAAATTCTAGCATCTAGGCTAGAGAAAAATCATTCAATGGTCAGATGTCTTTCAATTGTATGAATATTAACACAGTATTAATGAGCAAAGAGTTTGCAAAGTCACTCTGTTGTAGTACGTTTTTAATTATTTAATTGAATGAATCACAGAATCAGAGAAAGGTTTGGGTTGGAAGGGACCTTAAAATAATTTAGTTCAAATTAAGGATCATTTTTATTTGAGCTGTATATACACTTTTACATAAAACCTGGTTTTCAGTATTTATACACAAATTCCACTTTCCTAGGCTTTCATCATGAGCAACAGTTCCTGTGGAAGAGTTTTCCCCAGAGATCCAGGTAGATTTATTTCCAGGGATGGAGACATCTTTTGGAAGGACCTTAGTGGGACAGAGTTGACCCAACTTGAGGCAGTTTCCTCATTCTCAGTTGTTATCACACAGCACACAGTGAGTCTTGAAGTCCTGCAATGATGCCAACCTACCTGAGTTGACCTGGAGAACCTTGATAAACTATCAGACAAACTCAGAATTCATGGGCACCAGTGAAACAATGTGGAGGGATCCAGGGATAAAGGCTTTAAGAAGGGTGTGCCTTCCCCAGGGCTGCTTTTGTCACTGGAGAAGCAGCACTGTGCAAACAAGATCACCAAAGCTAAAAGCCCTCTGCACCAGCAAGAGCCATGGCATGTGGGGCTCTTCCCTTTCCATTTCCAAAGGTAACCCGGCAGAACACAAACTACAGGCAATAGTTCCATGACACTAATTGACAAGTACAACAGTTCACACCAAGCTGGAAGCCATGCTACTGTGGGCAGATCCCTTTTGGTCTTTTAATTACATCTACCCATAGATAATCACTGTTCTAGCAGCAGGTGAAGCATCAGACCTCTCCAAGCCCAGGAAGATATTTTCCAGAAAAATTTTTAGGGGAACACAGAAAATTATACTTTCTCTAGAAGTTGCTGATACCTGGCAGAACCAATTGCTGAAAGAGCAGTAATGGCATTTTAGTCTCTGCCTGTTCAGCTGACCTCTGGGAACTCTCTCTGAAGATCCCATACACAGATGGGCATTCCTGCCACCACACCACACACAGCATTACATCCCAATTCCATCTCAGAAGAACAGTTTCAGGAATGCAGCCAGCAGGCATAGCAGGAGGCTCATGAAATAAAGTACATCACCACAGAGGTGAGGTCTGGGGTCCCAGTTTAGGGAAAACAGGTAACACTGCATGAAATATAGCTACAGAAGATGAGGATATGAGACCAAGGTGACAAGCTTTGGGTTCAGACACATGAAGAACAACTTAAGAGATGAGCATCAGCTTGGATACTGTTTTCCGGAGATGACAGAGCACAGAACACAAAGATCATAGTGTTCATGTCTTATTTCTGGAGATCAGGATGGTGCATCTCTGGTATCAGAAGGCAGAGACATCAAAATCACATTTGGAAAGCGGTGGCTGCCCTGTCTACTGATGTTAATGATATTACCTGTCCTTACCCTTGCTGTCAATGCAGTGAAATACTCTTGATATCCAAGCAACTTCAACTTGTGAACTCCTGAACCCTGCAGTTTAATTTGCATAGCCTGCTGCCTCACAGAGTCATTAAAATTTAAGTCTGCCATCAAATATGTGAGGGATTGCAACAGCAGAAGCAATCTGCACAAGAACTTGGGAATTTTGCAAGAATCCTGATTGAATGTATGAGCCCTAAAAACTGTGTAAGTAATGGATGCTTGAAACAACCACTGCCACATAAAGTATAAAACACATAAGGATAGGATTATTACAACATTGCAGGATCAAACAGCAGCAGAAACACAGCTGAGTGAAAAGATGTTCTGATTCAAACATAAATAACTTCAATAATAGCATACTGAAAATTACTGTCAAAGCAAATTGTGTTTAGTATAAATGTTCTTTATTTTAAAGACCTGGCATGGTGTGAAAGTCAATCTTTAAAATTGCCACAGTCTGCTGCTGGCACTAATTGGAACCCTTGTTGGCAATCTCTGTAAGGGGTCAAGAAGTGAATGTATGTGCAGGCTGAATTACGCTCACTTCCTCCGACAGAAGTGGTCCCCTCAGATCAGGGCTGTGGCACACTGGTGGGCTTTCATAGAGCAGATGCCATTTCAGATACCTCTGCAATAAAGGCTTTGAGAATAAAAAAGCCTCCTCTTCTTTAAGGCTGTTCATCTGTCAAGCTTTCACATGTACCAAATTCACCCTGTTTCCTTCTGTATTAGCACTGTGGCAAGGTGAACCCTATAAAGTTGTTGTTTTTGAATTTCAGTGCTGTATGACGCCTATATTTACCTCCTGTCAAAATTAACCCTCCTCTCACAAATACTCAAAGTTTTCCAGTTGCCCATATTTTTAAATTTAAGGCTGTTAAAACTTTGTAACTGAGTTACCATAATGTTGGTCAAACAGTAAATACCTGTGTGTGCTGTAAATACTCATGTGTGCTGTAGAATGGTGCTTTGGCAAGGCTGCTAGAATGCCAACAGCAGCATTACACTGCTGTCCAACTCCTGAGCACTGTTAGCTGCTCCTTACTACACTGGCCTTCAATTAATTCTCGAGTGCACCTCTAAGTATTGGTGATATGCAGAGAACCTTACATTGACTGAGATGCCTTCCTTAGACAACCATTTTCCTACTTACACAGATTTCTGATGGCCTCTCTCAACCCCTGAGGGCACTTGGCGTTAAACTTCAAGACGGATTTGGGGTTAAACTTCAAGACAACATATTAGGAGTTACTGCACTGGAGTTCTCTCATCCAAAAGAAGCAGTATTTGCTTATTTTGGTCAGTGTATCAAAAAACAATCAAGAGCCAGATGAGCATGTGTGTGTGTCCAATGGACTGAGACTGTCACCAAGTCCAACTGTTGGTATACAACTGCCAACACCATCACCATGCCAATTAATTCATGCTGCATGAAGATGCCATACAGCCAAGGAGAAAAATGTAGTGCCTATTCCCCTATTAATTAGTTGTTCAGCTGTCCTCTTCTAATTAGACTTTCTACACATTAGTTTTAAAGGATCAAAGGCAGCAAAAATGAGATAATATGGTCTCTCAGGTCACTCATCCAGGCCAGTGTTCCAGTGCTAATTTTTCTATCATTAACTGCCAAAGTCCCAAAAGCTCTGAGGAAACGTTAATTTTAAAAGTGTAATGAAGAAAATGAATATGAGGCAGCCTCAAGATGTCTATTGATGATGTATCTTGTGAAATAGTTTTATAGAGCTTTAATACAATACTAGCAAAGCAAAACATTTACAGAAGAGGTTGGTCTCACCATGGAAAGGTCAGTTGTATTCTCCTGAAAATTTCTCATCTTTATTTGTCAGACTGTGCTATTTCCATCAGACTGCAGTTACTTTTAAATGGCATTTCTGTGAGCATTTTGTCCAAGCCCTTTCAGTTTGTAAATGAGCTAAGTGCAATTCTTATTGTTCTCCCATTCAGCAGCTGTGCATGCACAGATCCAGCAGACACAGAACACCTGCCCACTGCTCACAATGCTCAGGGACGTTAAACCTATGCAGTCAGTTTGGGTTCACTCATCCTTTGCACTGACATTCTTATCAAGGATGTCCAGGAACCTCAGCTGTAACAAAACACCAAAGTTGCAGAACAAAATGCACAACATGGTAAATTCTAACCATTCCAAAAAATCCAACCCAATGCTGATACGATAGACTATGCTTTGAAACAGTGGCATGAACCATTTCTCTAAAGAGGCCACCAGACACTAGCAGTGGTTATGAAATACAGTCCAATTACTTAATAATTTCTTATGTTCAGCCTTCAAAAATGGAGCCATCATGATTTTGCTATAGTAGCATACATGTTCATATAAAGTTTAATTTAAAAAATGCTAAATGTAATAACAACATCCTTCTGTTTTATAAAATAACTTCTAAATTTTTGTAAATATATACGATTGGTCAAACTGAGTTCAGAGTTCACTTACTTAGAAGAGAGAAAGAAAAGAAATACAACATCTTGCGTACATCTCTGTACAAGTCTCTTATGTTCCTCTACATTATCTGAATTAGAATAAAATAAACTTACTTATACTCTCCTGAATTTCCAGCACTTGTTTAGACACTTGGATGCAGACACATTGTCTCTTGAACTTTTATTTCAATTTTATTTCAATAGTGAAAACAGATAAAATAATGAAGGTTAAAGCTGAAGGGTATTATGAGACAACTTTTCAAACCCTGGAAATTGATGTTATTCCATTCATTTACCTCAGTGTAACACAGAGATTAACAATATGATCTAGCAATTGAAAAGGATGTTTCATGGAATAAACATAATTCTAACATTTACATAATGAAGCCCTGTTGTTTTCCTCTTCTTTCTTTCGAAGAGATGCTATGTAAATTTTTATTTAGAAAAGAAATTCTGTCTTCTGATGGCTTATTTTTAATGTCTGGTTTTGCTGGCACTATGTTAGAAGGCAACAATCATCACTCTACTCAATTTTTTTTTTTTTGTCTAGTCTGGTTGCAGCAGATATCACATGCCCCATGAGAAGGGAAAGTTTTGAGTTAATTAGTGCTGGGCTACTTCTCTTCATTTTAAGTGGTAGAACAGCTTAAACTTAGCCTAGAAGTCAACAAAAAATTCACGCCACAGCTAATGGCTATTTTTGCCGACATGTAACTCTGTGCCCAGGTAAAAACTACACTGATTGAACAAGCAATGTGCAGCTCTGCTGTCACAAACCATCAATCCAATGCTGGACTGGAGAGTGACTGCTTATGGATTTGAAGGAAAGTCCCCTTGCTGGGATAGTCACAGCATCTTCTGGAGCAGGAAAAGCAATGTTGCTGTCTTCCACAGTGAACACTGCCTCTAGCAGAGCTCGTTTGCCTGCCTGGTCCTGACAAAACTTAGGCAATTGATAAACTGATACTAATATAATGCAAATATTGCTTCATTAGTACTTATATTCTCCCAACCGTTTCTCCCCTACTCTGATTTTCAACATAGACGGACATATTTTGGATAGAGAAGGTGTACCATACATGCTGACGCAGAATTTTGTATAGTTTTGTATAGTATACTCTAGATACTATAGTAGTTAAGAGATCAATAAAAATTCAATAAAATCCATTATCTAATGCCAAACGCCTTGAATAAATAATTACTAAAATTAATCAGGGAATTAAAATAAACACTAGCATGAACTTGTTCCTTGCTGGAAAACAAGGAAATCACATACTCTAGAATTATACTTCAAACTGGAAATAAGAAACTAAAAGAAAAGATAGTTGAAAATGTCAGAAACTGTAGAGGAGGATTGCCAGTATCTCTAAAACTGCAAAAGAGATTTATGGGAGTTACATGTTAAAGAGGACGAAAGATAACTAAAGATGAGAAAATCTTACAGATATTTTTACTGTGTGACAAATTAACCATAATCTTTTATGATCAGAGCTTCAT
Organism: Chamaea fasciata; assembly: GCF_029207755.1. Classification (NCBI taxonomy): domain Eukaryota; kingdom Metazoa; phylum Chordata; class Aves; order Passeriformes; family Sylviidae; genus Chamaea; species Chamaea fasciata. The sequence goes on along the minus strand of NW_027094087.1, from coordinate 97,573,394 downwards.
TTACATTTGTACTGAAGTATTAGAAACCATTACAGCTGCTATTCATAATCTGTACGGCACTGGCATTTTCATTTTCACATTTGGGCATTGTGTATGTAGTAATGAAAGGCCCAGCATTCGCACACATCCTTCATTCCTGCAGCTATTAAATTTTTTCTTTCCGTTAATGCTTTTCAAAAAAGCAGAACATGAGATAAATTTTGCTGATGAAATGTTAAATGCTTTAGGATCATCTTGTTTTAGAGAGTTATCTGAGTTTTTATTAATAATGCATAACATTCACTTAGGGCTATTTTGTGTCGGAAGTACTTCACAGCATTATCTTAGCTCAAAGTAATTCAGCCAATAAAGAAAAAGAAATTAAGAAGAGGAAGATGTAATTGGAAATGAGATAAAGCTCTTGAATTCTGAAGAATACTGTATTTTCAAGAACCATATTATATACTGTTCTCAGTTCAATATTATTTGCTTTATCATTGTTTCTTAAAAAAACCCCACATTCGTTCAAAATGTGATAGAAAAATCTGATTTTTCTATCAGATGTCTGAACACTATTATTTTTGCTTTTCAGTCTTATCTGATTTTTGGGACCAAACTATCTGATCCAATCTAAGAGCATCTCAATCCTTTGTTATGGACCACAATGCTAGAATAATGTTTTAAATATTTACAGATTGCTGGAAATGGTTTTAAGAAGTAAATGTGCGAACAAAACAAGATTCATTCAATTGCTCATTATGAAAAGTTTCAGCAGTGTCTTGAGCATTGTGGGTTTTATTATTAGTATTACTTTAATTATCATTATATCTGCAAGGTTAGACAATTGATGGATACTGAGCTCAGAGACTAATGCAGAAAGATTTTTGCTTACTGCATCTGGAATTGAAAATTAATTGGTCAGATGCCAAAGATATATCCATGTCTGGAACAGTGTAAGTGATGGCAAACGTGATTTTATAACGATTTGAATGAGCAGCCAAAGGGGCTACTCTTCTCAAGCTACCATGCACACAGCACAGTAATTCAGACAACAGTGCCAAAGTGCAAATTCTTTGGTTATATTTATATTCTCACACATTAGTTAATTTATTTAAGAAGTAGACTGACAGGAGAAGAAATTGGGACAAAACTTCTGCCAGACAATTAACCACCTGTTCCTGTTAAATTGCATTGGTTATTAAAAAGTCCTGTCTGTGAATATATACCATATATTTGGTATGTTTCAAATTCAAAGGTTCATCCCTTTTTCAAAAATTTATTTAAAAGAAAAATTTATTTACTGTGCTGAAATCAATAAGATGTGACTTTAAAATCTATTCTCTTTAAAGCTCAATCTAATCTTTCAAAATCATATTATTAACTGTCATTTAATAATCTTAATATTTATGCTGGTTAAGCTAAAAATGCATTTGTGCTGCTATAATACCCTTTATATTTTCCCTTTTTCTGTATCACTAGAACTACGCATAATTTTTTTTACATATTACTTGGGACAAAGAATCACTAGTGTGAGTCTCTCTGAAAAGTTACAAAGCACATGTATGCTGCTCATAAACGTGTTCTTTAAGATAAAACTTAAATTATACTGAAGCAGAAATTCTGCCCTGATAAATGCAAATATATTGTAAATTATAAAGGGGAAACGAATGTTTGAAAAAGGGATAGGAAAATTGCCCTGCAGACTCAAACCAAGCACAAAATGCTGAATGGTTGCATTCTTCCATCCGCACAGAAAATGAAGACATAATTGCAGTGCAGTCGGACAGAGAGATGTGAGCTCTAGTCTAGATGGGTAACACCAGCAGTAAAAATACGATGCCAGTCTCTTCAGTATCAGTTCTAAACCCACCCACGCTTGCCGAGCCAAGCCGATGTTTCGGTATCCGCAGCAGGCAGATTAAAGTTCGCTTGGGGACACGATTGACACAGGTGCCGTGTCCCAGCCCACCGCCTTTGCGGCGTGGCCACGCTCTGCGCCGCAGCGAAAAAAAAAAAGGGAAAATGTGAAAATTAACCAGTTTATCCCTGTCCTCTCCCGCTCCTTAGGAGCTGCGGGTAACAGTCAGGACTGAAGGGAAGGACAGGAAAACAACCCTCTGCTCTTGAGGAAAACAGTGAGGGGGAAGAGGGAAGCTGTTCACGGGGGAGGTGAATATATAATTCACCACATAGCTGCAGCCAGAAGGTGGTAGGAGGGAAGATGCGTGCTGGTAGAGGGGTAAAAGAAGAAGGGACTGACTTGATGGGACTCGCTAAATTGATTTAATAGGTATTTCATACACAATTTATTCGGTGTACTTGTGTTTGCTCAGCGTGTGGCTGACAGGACTGTGCAACCGCTGCCGCAGGAGTGGCCGAGCCGCCGCCCTGCAATGGGGGCTCAGCCCGGGGCGCTGGGGACAGACAGAGCCTGCCCTGGGGACTGAGAGAGCCTGCCCTGGCACAGACCCTGCTCCCGCCATCGCCGCTCTGCCGAATACACACATTATTTGACACAAAACAGTGAATGAAGTGAGTCATCCTGTGCAAAACCTAGGCACAATGGTAGAGAAGGGGGAGGGCACATCGGCGCTGACGCCCCGAACCAGACGGACAACGACCATCTTCCCTGGGACCATCTTCCCGGGCACTGCCAGCGGGCTGCTCTCGCTGCCGGCAGGGCTCTGCATGGAGCACGCAGACACTCCCTGCGAGCTGCCAATGAGCCGAGAGGAGGGATGGCAACCGAGGGGCTCTGCTGGTCCGGCCAGCACGGCCAGCCACCCCCGCACCCATCCAAACTGGAGATTCACCCCGAGCTTCCCAGGGCATGAGGTACCACAGCTCAAAGCACTTCTCTAGATGCTTTCTGAAAGCAGAGGGACAGCTGCAAACAGCTTCTTCCATCCTCAGCATGGCTGTAGGCAGCTAGTTTGGGCTAAAGGCCCGATTTTAAACAGTTGGAGCTCATAGACGTGAATTTTCAATCAGGTGTGAGAGAAGTTTTATTGTTTAGAAATTACCCTGGCCTGTCAAACACACAAACAGAACAGGCTGTGTGGGCTGCACACAGGGTTTTAGGCACCTTGACTCAGCTACCTGGGCTTTGGATACTGCAGGGCTTGCTCTTGTAGTCTGAGCCAACTCATAGTATGCTGCAGAAAAATGTATCCTGTATTAGCTATGTAAACAACTTCACCAAGTTTGAGAAGTATGGAATATGAAGGTGTCCTTTCTACAGAATAACTCCTATAAAGAACAACCTTTGGGGTCTGCAGATTTCTTCTCTTGGATGAACATCCCATTCTCCTCTTGAACAGCTTGTACTTCTGTTTCATCCATAGTATGTTGAGGACTTTCATTTAAAGCTAGTTCATGAACTTTAGGAATCACAAATATCCCTCACTTCAGCTGCAATCATGAGATAAGCACAAAAAAAGGCGCTTCAAAAATCTGCTTCACTTGTATACACTGACAACAATCTATCTGTACAAGAATAAATTCCTTGTTCCAAGGACATGCATTAAAATTCAATTCTCAAAGGGGACATAGCAGCGGATTTAGCATGCGGGGATATATGTCTTTTAAGGGCTATATGTCAAACCTCAAGATTAAAAATAAACTTGTCAGAATTGAGTCTGAAAGAAATCACTGTAACTGGATCTCTGTGTTCCAATGGACAAAATATTCTTCATTATGTAGTCACAAAGTAATTTTTTTGAGTCTAATTAGACTGAAAATGTGATTTCAGAAAAGCATATTAAATCATTATTTTAAAATTACATTTACAGCTAATGCTAGTGCCAGATTATGAGTATTGGTTGGTGGATTCTTTACATTTACAAGTCAGTAGTTTTTTGCATACATGTGAGGAGAACAGCTATCAGTCCATCCTCTGGTATAATTTTCGCCTTTAAGTCAGCAAAAAGAGGGTGAGAGCAAGAGAATGGTCTAAACAGAGAGGCACAGGACACTGATGATGTGTTTTTATCACCTGCAGCCCTAGTTAGACACCAAACTGCCCACATGCATGCCACTAATTCTTTATGTCACACATGGCAAGAAAAGAATAAAAATGACAAAAAATAGTTTAAACTTGTGAATCTGTGATTCTACAGAAAATAATCCAACTACTAAAAACCTTTTAAACATTGTAAATTCTTTTTATTTTTTTTTTGTTTGGTTGTTTTTATTTTCAATAGACTTTCCATTCCCTAATTCTGTCCTATCCTAACAAAAAGATAACCTCAGGGCAAAAGCTCTTCATCTACAAAGGATCAACAGACAAAAAAGCATATAAAGAAAAGAGGTAGGGAAGTGATGTTTATAGAATCAGACTCTCAAAGCTAATCATTAAAACAAAAACTGGAGGAAGGAGATCAGAGAGGTTTGAAAGGATTTTTTTTTCCTCCCTCTACCCTCTCTCCAACAGCTTCCCAAGAATTGTTCAAAGTTCATACCTTCCCCATAGCTCTTCCAAAGATCTGAACTCCAAAAGGAGAGTTTCAGGAAGGTCACCTGTGGAGGGGATCATTGCTCTTCAAAATCTGTAAATTCACCATTTGAATGATGTACTATTCAAATTTTTAAAGGCAATCATAAACAATACACTCTCCTAGTTCTCTGATTCATCCATTCATTGAGACCAAATATTTAACTTTTGCTTTGCTGTTTTGCATGCTGCTGCTGCCAATATCAGTAATCTATTCAGTCAGCCTGACACACCTCAGTGTTCGGGAATACGGTGGTGACTTTGTACTTCCCTCACAATGGTGCTGCTGCCATCTTGTACATGAAAGCAGTGCCTTCCATGAGCAGAGGGCTAAAGGCCTCTTTCTGTTCTGTCCACGGGCAAAACATTCCAGGTATCCCAAAGGCTCTGTGTATTGCAAGGGCTTGCACAACAGTCATTGGTTACTGAAAGCTAGCCACCGCAGATGCTTATGGATCCCTACAGCTGTGTGACACTGACCTTAGAGCTGCCACTCCTTTTATCTCCTCCTTTTATCTCACTCTGTCGTGAGTTTTGTAAAGAACATGTTATTCTATTCCATCTGGGTGGAGCAGAATTGCTTATCTTTGCCCAAATGGGTCAGTGTCGCTTATCAGATAGTAGAGTGCTATATATCTCTCTTCATTGTTTCACTACTCCCATGGGGATATCTTCTGCTAATGGACCATTAAGAGCTGACCAACGACATGACACATTACGTTGTACTATTGTAAGCTACTCCACACAGGGAGGAGGAGCCAAACCATCTTAACCTAAATAAAAAGGAGCCACAGTCCCACTAGGTATACAGTTTTTCCACCGGATCCCTGGAAGAAGACCGGACCCATCTCACCATTACTGGACCCTTTTGCTTCAACGGGACCATCTCTACTCCAACAGAACCACATCTGCCATTCCAGGAGGGCTTACTTTGGACTGCTTCCAACACCCTGACCAACAGGGTGTCAGGTTGTATTTCTGACTCTGTCAGGGTTTTCTAGGATTCCTTATTTGTTTGTTTGCTTGCTCATTCTTCTGTACTACAACATCTGTATGTTTATATTCCTAGTAAAGAACTGCTATACCTATTCCCAAAATCTTTGCCTGACAGCCTTTTAATTGCAAATTTATAACAATTTGGAAAAGGGGGGAGGGGCTTACATGTCAAGGGAGACTCCAACCCTCCCTGGCAGATACCTGTCTATCTAAACCCAGACACATTCCCAAAGGACTGGCTCTTGGAGAGGCACTGAAAGCAATGTCACCCTCCCTCAGCTGCCTCCCTGAGCTGGCTCTGGGGAGCAGGGGCAGAAGGGATGACTCCTCTCCAAGCTGCAATCTTCTTCCTGTGTCCTAGACTGCAAAATCCTCCAGCTGCTTCGGATGCTATTCACTGCCTGTCCATCTACCCATTATTAAGAAGTAATTTGGAAAATTATACTACTCTGGAAACATAAGCGTCCTTTCCCTTTGCAGAGTAAGGGTAAGATCCACACACAATCAATCCTGTTCCAAGGGAAATGGAAGGACAACAATCACCTTATAATTTCCACTTGAAAAATCCATATTATATACATTCATTAAGGAGGTCTTTGATTATGTGTGCAGCTAATGATGATTGAAGGGAAGAACCCTTAGAACCTCTAGGTTCTTATTTTTCTGCTTTTTAAGGAAAATTCAGGACTGTCACGGAAAGTGCAATAAAAATGAAGGGAGGAAAAAAAGTGCTTATGCTTTTTCTAATTAAAAGGGTTGTAGAAACAGATCTTCCCCAAGAAAGAATATTCTGTACACAAGTCATTGTGTGGTCTCTCTGACCTTTCTCTGAAACAACTGGAGCCAGGTATATCAAATACAACATGTAGCAATAAAGGACTTTGGATCTGTTTTGGCTTGGTGGTTTCTAAATGGTTGTTTTCCCCTTCCAATTGATTAACTTTTTCATAAAAGCTTGTGATAATGCTCACATTCAGAGGTTACCCAGTACAGACAGTATTGACATTTTTTGTTGACATTTGCTACTCATCAAAGTTCTCCTGATCTTCAGCAATCACCACCAATGTATTCGTTGTATGGAACATAGCCGTAAGTTCTAAATAGAATGCACTTTCTCTGAACAAAATGCTTAGTCCAGGAAAGAAAATGAGCTCACTGCAAACCACATTACAATCTGTCCTGTAAAGAAGGGTGTTATCAACTAATTAATTAATAGTTAATCAATGAATTAAATATTTTGTTTTAATCATTGAAGTTTTAAATTAATAGATCAGAATTTGAAACAGGGAGACATTTCTGATTCAGCCTGCTTTGTATTTTCATTTCTAACACTGTACTAACGTCTGGAAAATTAAACCAACTAACTTAAAGAAAGTAAAAGCAGAAACATGAAAGGCAATAAAATTTCATTTCAAAAACTTTCCCATTATTAGAGAGAAGATGGTAGTGATACTGCAGACAAAGGTAGTTATTATAATCCATCAGATAAATGGTCAAACTGCACATAACACTTGTGAGGAATAGGATGAAGACAGAAGTAGGAGGGATGTGGCAAAGGCACAACCACCCTTTTCTCCCCCTCTAACCTCTTTTCATTGTAAAACAGCCTCAGGGAAAAGAAGATGCACTGAATTATATCAGAAACTTTATCTCGGTGCTGTCAAACTCATGCATTAAATAATGGTGTATCAAAGCCTACCGTAACTTCAAAGCCATGACACCAGCTATGATAAACTTCAATCTTCTGTTCTTGCATTCCTGTCTTTCTGAGCTCATGATTTTATGCTTTCTGCAGTCAAGAGAACTGTGCTCTTCCACTGAAACAACACTGGGACTTTTGTCCATTCACCTGAATACCATAATTCATGACAAAGTAGCCAACAGTTTAATTTGTACTCATGAAAGAAACAGAGAAAGGACTTCAAAATGCCTGCTTTTTCAGCTCCTACTTAAAAAAAATCCACTCTTCTTTTTTTCTGTGTTAGCTACCAAGTGATGTTGAAGGGTGTTACTGCAAACTATGATAGCTCTCTCCGGCAGCCCTTGAGCCTCTGCACCCTGACCCAGAGATGCTGATGTGAAATCGCTTCAAACATAAAGTGATGCAGTGACAAAATGGTAGGAAAGTCAGTACACAGACCATTTTACTGAGGCACAAAGCAAACGCAAACATTTTAAACCTCCATATGTTTTCATTTACAGGCTGGGGCATGAACAGATCAAGGGCAGCCCTGTCAAGAAGGACTTGGGGGGCTGTAGATGAGAGGCTGGACATGACCTGACAATGTGGACTTGTAGCCCAGAGAGCCAAACGTGTCCTGGGCTGCATAAAAAGCAGCATGGACAGCAGGGTGAGGGAGAGGATTCTGCCCCTCTCTTCTCATGGACAGCTGCATCCAGCTCTGGGATCCCAAGCACAGAAAGGACATCAACCTGTTAGAGCAAGTCCAGAGGAGGCCACCAAGATGATCAGAGGGATGGAGCACCTGTCCTGTGGGGAAAGGCTGAGAGCATTAGGATTGTTCAGCCTGGAGAAGAGAAGACTTAAGGGTTAGCTGATTGTGACCTTTGAGGACCTGAAGGGTGCCTACAAGAAAGATGGAGAGAGGCATGTAGTGACAGGACAAGGCAGTGGCTTCAAACTGAAAGTGAGTAGGTTTAGACTAGATATTAGGAAGAAATTCTTTACTTTGAGGGTGGTGAGGCACTGGAACAGGTTGTACAAGAGAGCTGTAGATGACCCACCCCTAGAAGTGTTCAAGGCCAGGCTGGATGGAGCTCTGAGCAACCTTGTCTAGTGGAAACATGTGCCTGTCCATAGCAGGGGGGTGGGAACTGGATGATCTTTGAGGTCCCTTCTAACCCAGGCCATTCTATGATTCCATGATTTATTTACAACTGTCATTTGTTGCCATTTCTACTGTCATAAAACCTCATACTCTAAAAACTCTTCAGTCTCTCTCTCCCCTATGGTCTTGTTCTGCAACATATAGCATTTTCTTAAGAATGGGTCTGGTCTTCTTGAAATATCTAATTTTCATGTTGTGTTTTCTGAAAAAGACAAACAGTGCCTTATTAGGCACAGAGTTTCAGAGAAGAAAGGGTGATGGGAAAGTGAAAGGAGAGAATTAGGAGGAGTGATGGGAAAGGGACCTGCAGACGCTGGTATGGGTTATCACTGGGAATGGCATGTCACAAAGCCACCTCTTGAACTACCCTAGATCAAATAGGGAAATATTTTATTAAAGCATGTTATTCCACCATTCATCAGCTATATATTAAATTTAGGAGGCTACAAGTAGAACTACAAGCAATCCATGGGATAATCTTTAAACAGTCTGATTCAAACCCCACTGAAATCCACCAAAACACTACCATCACATTCTGCAGGCTTTGGATCCAAGTCACATTGCTGGGAGGAAGAACATTGCTCCATAGTTCCATCCCAGAAAAATTACACACAAAAGCATGACAGGCAGCACAGCAATACCTTTCCTGCCTCTTTTAAAATGCATTTGTCAATTTTTCTCTTAACAAAGCCTTAAGCAAGGAGGGACTTCATACCAGAAAGCAAAATATAAGTATTTCTAGAAGCAGGCAGTATGTATTTTAGCATGTATATTTATGGATACATCATTTATAGGTTCAACATACAAAATATTCATCAGTTTAGAGCTGTCCCTAAACAAAAAGCCCAGCCTGTGCCTGCAAAAACAAGTCTACCATGTATTTTTAGTAAATAAAATTGTTTATTTACAAAGCTGCAGAATTGCTTTATTTGCACTGGACTTTTTAACACCTAAGAGTTTTAATAGATCTGCACTGGCAGGATAGGGTGAAACAACACTATCACTGTCTCAGTATTATGATTAATAATTGTAAAATGCAGTGTTTTGTTGGTCTATTTACAATAATAAGAGTATTGCTAAACAATTATCTTAACAAATGTATTTTCGCTAGAAGAGCCACTGATGTTTGTCTTTATAAATTAAGCTAGTCATAAAAGTCCATGTTTATAATGGAATTACCTTCTTTGAAATAACAAAATAGTCCATTGGTGGTGCACTATGAGCACCTACTGGGAAATTCATGGTATCCTGCCTCATGTATTAGATATCTAAATGAACAGCCTTGATAAGAGCATTTTTTTTCTCCTCATTGCTCATGACAAACATACAAAAGTGCTATAATTATTCTAATGCAGCAGCTGAAAGAAAAAATCTCATGGAGATATGGGTAATCTGTCATGAGGCGAGTATTGTGAAGACAGCAGACAATTAAAAATCCAAATATTCTTTTCTTGAAACAATTTAACTGTTCAAAAGCATCTATCAAATACTTATACAAGCACATATTAAAATATTTTCCTAAAGTTTGGTATTTAGTCAGTAGACTATAATTTTTGTGGAATATATTGAAGAGTAGGATATGAAAATATTTTAAAAATGTACAGTACAGTAGCTATTCAAAGAAGTTATTGCACACTGTCCTTTGATAAAACATTATCTTTCTAATAAAGGGAATAAGAGTAAGAAATCCCACTGTAAATAAACTGTTGCTTAAATAAAAAGCAAGTTTTAGATCAGTAAATCCTATCAGATAAAGCAGTCATGCCATAATCTTGACCACAGTACAACCAAACCAAAATATTACTTCTTCCTACTGTGTCTGACATTCAGAGCTCTAATTGCCAAAACAGAATTTCAGTGCAGAAAAAAAGAAATACTACTGAAATACACTGTAAACTGTGTATGTTCAGTATTGTGTACCAGAAAAGTAACTCCGTATCATCCTGTATTTCACTTCCACTGAAAAACCAGGTCATGAGCCCCAGTGGAATAACACACACCTCAAAAACCAAAAACCAAACAAAACACCAATCAAAAAAAAGAAAGAAAATGAAAAATATATGTTTTTAAAAAGTCATCTCCTGTGTAGCATCAGTATCTGGTGAGGCTGCAAGTCAGAAGACATCCAGCTGTGGGCAAGCCTTTGAAAGGCTTGAGCCGCACTAATTGCAGGTGGACAGAACACAAGCATGGGTGACAGTGAACAAGAGCCCAAGAGCAGAAATTTACTGCTGTAAGAGAGAGCTACTCATTTTTCCTCTTTCCTGGAAAACTCACATCTTCCCAGAAAGAGCTGATAGTCCCAAAGGAGCAAGTACAGCTTATTCAACTCCTCAAAGTCCAGATTCAGGTATGAGATAGAGCAGTCTTACTATTCTGATGCACTTACAGCTCCAAGACCAACATAAAACTTATATCTGATTTTATCCAAACACAAACTTCCTGACTAAACATTGTTGGTAGATATTTTATGTTATGCTTGAGCTATAGCACATCTTTCCAAACAGGTACAAGTTTATAATCTGAAGACTTGAAATGATGAGGAATGACCATAACTCTCTCTCTTATCCCTCACCGTGTTATTAGCTGTCGTTTCTTAGGACTAGACTGGACTTTTTTTACCAAACTGAAAAGATACCTGCTCTCTCCGTTTGTCCTCGTTCAGATAAACCTGTCTTGATCTGTCCTGCAGCAACCTAACTAGGCTGAGTTTCTTATGAATCTCATAAAAGGAGAAAGTTGTAGTTAATTTTTGCTGCTTTTCCCAAACTATGTCCATTTACCAGCACATTTTCAGGAATGGACAGCACTGCAAACCTTCCATGGTTATATATAAAATTTATATTGCCTCCCTACTCCCACTTGATATTCTTATCCTTTTTATATCCATTTTATATTCATTCTATTAGCTACAATGTACTGCTCTGAAAGGTCAGATTCAATGAATTATTTAATGCCATGGCAAGCTGAGGCATGAACTGCTGCATCTTAACAACCTCTGGTAGTTTCCCCCTAGGCTGAGCTTCGTTATGTGAGCCAAGGGGATCTAGAGAGGAATGGTCTCGACACCAGATTTAATCCACTTGCTCTGAGCAACAGACACAGTCACCCTGCACTTCACCTTGGCCAGCCGCCTTCTGAAACAAAGGTTTTACTACTGGAGGCCATATGCAACACACTACACTGGGAGATAGCACCTCCCTTGTAATGCCAGCACACAATTTCCAAATCTCCTTTCCCTTAATTTCTGAACTTCTGGAATTTCACCGGCTATTGCCACATGAAAGTGGTTCCATCAGCTAGAGGTGCAAAGACACAGGTCCAGAGAGAGTCCCAAAAAGGATGAGAGTGCTGGAGCACCTCTGCTATGAAGACAGGATGGGAGATTTGGGATTGTTCAGCCTGGAAAAGAGAAGGCACTGGGAAGACCCTATAGCACCTTCCAGTAAATTAGAGAAGGTCTATAAAAAAGATGTGGAAAAACTTTTAGCTGGGCCTGCTGCAATAGAACAAGAGTTTTTAAACTAAGACAGGATATGTTCAGAATATAAGGAAGAAATTCTTTATAGTCAGGGTGGTGAGGCACAAGAACAAGCTGCCCAGAGAAGCTGTGGATGCCCCATCCCTGGCAGTGTTCAAGTTTAGATTGGAAGGGGCTCTAAGCAACCTGATCTGGTGGAAGATGTCCCTGCCATTGCAGGGAGGTTGGAACTAGATGATCATTAAGGTCCCTTCCAATTGAAACTGCTCTATGACATGCTTATTTTGTCATCCTTAAGTATCAGCTTTGCCATGACCTCCAGCTCTGCCCCCCTGGACTCCTCAACATCTCACAGGAAATGGAGTTCCAGATGTTGCTGCCTTACTTACAAAAGCCTCATGGTAACAGCATCTTCTGTAGGTGAGGCAATCTCCAAAGGTATTAAATAATGACATTATTAGGACATTAATGTAGTAGTCCTCATTAGGACTACTTTAAAGAAAATAAATATATGCCCTGCACTGGCTTCCTTTATGAATTGCTAATGTGTGTATGTGCCATTAGGACAGCAGAAAATTATATTTCTATTGTGTATCTTTGGCAAAATGCATGCAGTACCTCTCTCTTCCCCGCCTCCCCCCCTTCCCCTCCCGCCATGGGTAACCTGTATATCCTATGAACCCCATAAAACTAGTAATACTCATAAAATTATAGGTGTTATAAAAATCCCCTCTGTCCACATCTTTTCCCATTTTAATGGGTATTTTTCTTGTAAAACACAAATGAACCATGATTTCTTTTCTAATGGAGAGAATTAAAATGATGTGGTAGAATTTGCACCTTTTATTTATCACTTTTAGGTAGAAATAAAGAAAATGTTTCAAAGAAGTATTTTAAAACTGTCTAAGCAACTCTTCTTATAACAGGTTGGCTGTACAAACCCTGTAAAATGGTCATGAAAAACCATGTGAAATGTCAAGACAAGATTTTGGGTAACATGAGCTGCAGAAACTCAAGATCTTGTTTCTAAGTAACACACAAATCCCAAAGTCATTATAATAGAGCTTTATGAATCATATTCTTGTCTTTCCACACATACATACAAAAGTGCAAATGCCTACATACAAATGTAAAATATATACTACATGCTTATGGACTGTTATTTGTCCAATAAACAGCTCTAAGATTTACATTAGTAAATTGTATCCTCAGTCTATATACCTGGGAGCATAAACTATGCCATTTCCTCTTTCTCCAAAAAAACATGGTTGCAAAAGTGTGTGCTGAATTTTCTTCCTCTCTCATATGTCAATATGTGGTACAGTTCCTTCCTTAAACCCATGGCAATTTGAATGAATTATTAATGCACTCAAGGCATCTTCTGGACACTGCAACATGACTGTAATTGGTATAGAACACTAAGAAATAGTTTCAATGCTTTTTAAGGGGAAAAGGAAGCAGTATCTTTACTAATGCAGTTATCCTAATATTTAATTAAAGACTTTGAACACAAATAGAATTTCAGATGAAATGCTGAACAAGAGGGTATTTTTGGTCACAAAAGTATAATTTCCATGTAAAATTGAGCAGTAAGGAGAATGACACAAGATAAAAAATTAAAAAGAAACTGGACTGCAAACTCAATTAATTGTTTTAATTTTTTGCTGTCTTCCACTAGAGAGAGTTTTTGCTATTCTTCTTGATAAACTCAGGCAGATGATATTTTCCTTTTAGGTCTCTGGCACACTGTAATGACACATAGAAAATGGTATTGATCAGAAAAGATGAAGTATGGAACAAAGATTTTAGTGTAATGACTAAACCTCATGATTCCTATGGTTTTTATGCAATACAGATGACGTAAAGGATTTTAAACTGCTGTAGCAACCAATTTCTTCTACAAAAGAACTGCTTTTTTCACATGGTGCTTTCTGAGTAACAGCCATGCTGAAAAGCTTGAAGTGATCATAAAATGGGTAAGTTCCATGATACAAGACGACAAGATCTTTGCCTCTCTTGGAGTCTTGTTTGATTCATAAGCTGAACAAATGTGGTTTTAACTAAACCTCCAATCAAACTGAATTACTTTATTTAACAATATAGACAGTGGACTGCAGGGATTTTCTCTTGTGCAGTAAGTAAAATATATGAAGCTTTAGTCTGCATGAGGAGGAGTAGGAGCTAAAAGAACAATTAACATTTCAGCACATAATATGTAAGAAATATGCCTTTGGGGAAATGTAGGCTGATGGCAATCTGGTTTTATCTGCGCAGTCTCTCCTTCAGTATTTGCAGGATCTAGTTTGATTTTCTAACTTCTTGTTTTCTCAGAACCAGCTTCATTGTTCCTCAAAGCCAAAGCAAGACTAAGTCCAACATCATTTGGAAGTCACCTGCTTTGAAATACACCATTTGTCTTTCCCCTCTTTTTTTGCTGCTTTCAGGTTTGTGAAGACTTGGTTGTTAAAAGTCAAGTGAAAAATCAAACAGAAAATTATGTCTATGGGAAAAAGAGCCTAAAAAAGCCAAAGTAGCTACAATACTTCTCTTACACTACTTTCCATGTGTTCTCTGAAATAAATTACAGATGACCAATTGCCACATCAGAAATCAAGGAAAAGCTGACTAATAAATCCCAGAGAAATCTATCACATTAAGCTGCCTTTTGAAGCACTCAATGTTTTTAAAAAGAATTTATTTTTAGCTATTTTTATTTTCTACTAGTTTCTACTAGTTTTTGTCTTGGATTAATGAGAAACTGGTTTTCTTCTTTGACGTTCCACTGTGACCCAGAGTCATTCCAATCAGTGGTAATATTTAACTGAAGAATCTCACACTGGGGACTAATGAATCAGAATATGTAAAACTGTTCTCTTCCCCTTTTAACTAATCTTCTGATTGGGCATATCAGGCAGAGTTAGAAGTAGATACTCAATCTTTTGGCAATTTTGGGAGTCCTTGTTGGCTGCACTATTGCTGAATTAAAAATGTTATCTAATTCTGTGTTCAAACTTTTCTAGTCCATCAACCAACACAGAAGTCCCCACAACATTTCTATTCCAACTACATTAACCTATCAACTGCTAAAAGAGACTGTGAATCACAAAATTATTCTTATTGGGGGGAAATAAGAAAGAGAAAGGACTTGCTAGTGACAGTCTTAAGCCTTTTAAACAGATTTTTTAAAAAGCTTCAAAAAACCCCAAAAATTAGGCCTTGCATACACAAAAAAAAGAGTCAGGAAAAAAATCAATTCAAGTCAATTCCACTGACAGCCATATCCAATTATTTTACAAAACAATTAAATCTAAACATCTCTCAATCAAAAAGAAGTCACAGAGATTTTTATCAGGGTTGGATTCAGAGAATCATAAAAACATAGAATTGCCTGAGTTGGAAGTGATCCACAAGGACAACTGAAGTCCAACTCCTGGCCCTGCACTGGACCACCCCTAGAGTCATACCACATGTCTGAAAGTGTTGTCCAAACACTTCCTGAGTTCTGTTATGGTCAGTGCTGTGACCACTCCCTGGAAAGCCTGTTCCAGTGCCCAGCCACTCTCTGGGTGAAGAAATTTATTCTTATATTGAATCTCAACCTCCCCTGGCACAACATCAAGCCTGTTTTTGTCTCTTTGCCCCTTCCAATCTAGTTTAACTATTAACTATTCATGTAGGTACTTTCTCATTTCTACTATTTTTTGTGCTTTTCCAACTCCTTAGACAAACTACAGGTTACAGGTTTCAAGCACTGACATCCCTAACATGTTTTGGGCTGATTGAAAGGCAACATTGCCATGAGAGCAGGAATATGAAATCAAAATGTAGAGATAGCCACTGAAAGTGGACACTAATGTTCTGAGGGACAGCCACCTTATGGACACACACAGCTTCAGGAGGCACCATTCTTCATTTTATTTTACTTTATAGACTAAATGTCACCTGGAAAGTAAATAGAATTGAGAAAGTAAAAACTAACTCTGAGAATCAGGGAGACACAGCATCAGCATGCCACAGAGCTAGAGCAAGATCTTGTTATCTTCAGGGACTCTTGAGTCAACTTCTCATTACACATTTCATTAAAATTACACTGTTACAGCAGTGGACCATGGAGTACCAAGACCTCTCCACGACATTTTTCTGAGTAGGGTTTTACTCATTTAGTCACTCTCATTATATCCTTCCCATCCCAGGGAGTGTTGCTTCCACCTTGACAGGGGAAAAAAACCCTGAAAACTAAAGACTAAAGATACTTCATATTAATGGAAATATACAAGACATTGCAAATTGGTCACAGTCCTTTTGCCCTTCTCTCTCAACAGTCGAAATTGCTTTTTACCTCCTATGAACACTGGTGCATGTAAAACTGCCACCTTCAAAACACCATTCCTTATAAGGAGGCAATTTAAATGCCTTTCCCTCATACAAGGTACCTGTAGCTGACAGAAGTCTCCAAGGGTCAACTTACAAAACCATAAAAATATCATGTTTGCCTCTCAGCTCTTGACATCACCTTTGCCATCTATCTATCAAAATACAGCATTTTGGTGTAATTTAGAGCAGCTACAAGCCACTTTATTGACAAAGCAATCTACATTTCAGTATTTTAAAGAACTAGTTCTCTGTCATCCTGAAGCATTTAGGCAGCAGATAAAAAACACTTAATTTCTGTGATTCATATGGCCAGCAGTGGCTCAGGGTAAAAGGGAATGCCGATGCCACCACTGGGAAAAGCCACATTGTAAAAGCCTTCCCGAAGCATCGCAGGCCCACAATCATCATGTCTTCTCAGAAATGGAAATGTTTTGCCCTTACAGTAGCTTTATTAGCTGAGGTGTATGTGCTGAATTAGTCAGCAACTGACTGGCAGGATAAGGGAGTTGTAAACTTCCCAGTGAGGGCAGACAGACACTTCTGGAAGGACAGAGTTACTTTGTGAGTTCTGTGCATGCAGTGGTGAAGGCATCTCTGTCATCCTACTTCATAGCTACTCCATGCTGGCAGCCCCAGGTGCATGGCACAATCCTCTCCTATCAGCCTATACTCCTTCCCCAGTCCCAGAAACTGCTCTGCACAGACTGGTGTTTCCCAAACAGCTCCTGAAACTGTCCCTGGCGTGTGTTTCTCCCTCGCTTCTACTTTCTTCGGATTAAATTTCATAGTGAATACACCTGTTTAAGAGTAGATGTCCTGTTGTAATGTCTTCAAGGCATCCACAGAACACTGAAGTACAAACAGCACAATGTAAAGGGCTGGCTTGCCCAACACTATCTGTGAGGATTTGGGTCATTTCAAAAGAGACATATAATGCCGTCGGGAAAGAGAAACCATGTGATTTCAGTAGTTTGACACCTACTTTCTTACCCTCCCTACCCCAAACACAGGACATGAGATTTTTAGGTAGCTCTGGCTACGTATTCCAACCGGATGTAATCCTTTGATGCATGGGGCTTACATAAACAGCACAAAGAAGGATAAACATCTATTGCAGAGCATGCAATATAAAGGTAATTCATCACATGGAAGCATTAATTCATAATAAACTCAAAGCTGGATGTTCATTTGAATGGCTTTACATGGAAACAATTACTCTGAAACATTCACATCAGTGCATCTGGCTTTAGAGCAAATCTTCCATTTGGACACGCCAACACTTTTGTTTAGTTGGATGAGAAGCAATAAACTTGTCAGAGCAAGCTAATGAGAGCAACACATGTTGCTAGTTCACATCTGAAGAATCAATCAGTACAGTTACTTGTGTTTGGGCACAGCTGTTCCACATCTCCATTCATACCCTTGCATTCCATAAAGCAACTTGTTAAGGAACAGCTGACCTGAAATTCATCACGGCTGACTTCTTTTTCTAGAGAACAGAGTGGGATGATGACACAACATTTCAAACAGATGACACATCAAGCCTTGAAATTTCAAAAAAGGGCCTACACTTCCCAGATCTGGGGACCATTCAGCATGGTTAACACGAAAAGAAAATTAAGTTTACACAACAAATTAAGATCACAGCGTTCAGAACGTCAGAATTATCAAGGCCAAACCTTTCTAAACCATGTCAGTCAACTTTCTCCTAAGAATAAGTAAGGATGTGACACTGCATACTTTCAGAGATACGATGGATTTAAAAGAGAACAATATCCATAGTTGGTATTGATTTTAACAATAACTAGTAATACCTCTATACAGCTTTCAGCTCCCACAGGCCTTTGAAAAGGTGGATGGACATTTCTGAAATGTTATTGCAGATTAGTAATTAAAATCTGGAGAAACCTGAATTAGTCTTCAATATGTTAGTTCAAGAACAAGAAGCACCACAACAGCCAAAAAAAGAATATAAGTGAGATAATATTAAATGTGTGCTGTCACAGATTCAGAGCTAATTTGAAGTATGATCCAGTTATCTCTGTATTATGTTGCAGAAACACCTCAAAATGTAGAAGATACATATCTAACAACACCCCTCAAGACAGAGAGGAACTGACTTCTAATATCCTGACTCTGAGCTCCCTGCATGGGCTAGCTGATCAGCTAATAATTAAATGCCCTGACAGAAGGCTTATCTCCATTGATGGCACTTGTAAAACTCTTATAGACCACTTGGTCCAACATTTTGTCCCTTTGTTCACCATTATGTGTCTAAAATTTAAAACATTAGCAAATCATCAATCAGGGCCTGACACAAAGTGGGTACAGCCTCTGGATTTATGTACTGAACTGAGAGTATAATGGAGTACCTTCAAATTAAAATGTCTGCATGGCTGGTTTTTCAGAAAAAGCAGTTTTCAAGGTTCATGGTTGCTAAGCAGTATCATAGATAATAGCTTAATATGCTTGATTTTTTTTTCTCTATGATGTTGATGAAGAAAGAGTATCTTAAATAGTAAGTCCACCAAAATGACTTCATCCAATATAAGAAACTGTCTAAACTAGATCCAGAAACATTTGAAAAGTGGCATTTTCAGCTGCTGTGAGATGATGATGATGATGATGATGACAGGCACAGTCACTGAGCTCCCTTTTACACTTGCATTTAGCTCTGAGAATGCAGAGTAGGAAAAGTGGTTCCCTGACATACACAGAGTCAAACGGGAGTGACAGAATCCTCATCCATTTCACAATGATGGTAAGGAGGGTCAGCATTGATTAAATTCATGTTAGCACTTAAAATGCAACATGCAGCGTTAAATCCTGGAAGGTTCATTCTCTCCAGTCTTATGGCAATACATGATTAAACCATAAATTCTACTAAAGAATTGAAAGAATCCTCTAGATCCTCTTGATGAAAACCTGCTGTGACATTAACTTGCCAAAGAAAGAGTTATTTCAGAGAATTTTTTGAGTCATTTCTCTTAAATAGAAAATAGAGCCAACAAGAAATAAAAGTCTTTAATGAATTTCACTTTTTACATTTCTTGCTTTGCAATTTAAGTCTTTTAGTGGAATTTCACAGGACATCAAATACTGATTTACTGATGTTACAGTTGCAAGGAATGGACTAATCTAGCCTAATTTAGCAATCCAGAAGTCAGGTTTCTACTCTAAAAAAGATTTCTTCTTCAGTCAATGTATAATGAAACTTTCTGCAACAGGATAGCTTTTCCAAAACAAGTATCTCAGATGGATCACCCTCTTCAGATGCCAGTTTCTCCTGGATGGCTGCCTGGGTAACTATTTTAATTATAGTGTGAACAAAGTACCACTACCATGCCATATTCACTGTTTGGTTTATGGAGTAAGCAGTACACTTGTGTGTCACTTAAAATTTCAGTAAAATACCTTGCTAAATAGAAAGACAGTTTACATAAGTTGGGATCCTTGTAGACTACTGCCTACTTGGTGCAATCTGAGATAAACAAGTCATTGAAATTCAGCTAATAAGGCAAATAATTTCCTAGATGTTTTTCTTTGTTTCAAAAAAAAAAAAAGGGCTGGTTAAGATGATTCTTTAAAAGACTCAAATGTAACATTAACCAATGATAATGAGATACATGCACCTTTGAGCAACCAATTAATTGATACCGTACATTAATATACCTTCTAACATGTCAGTGTTGCATTGTAGCTCACCTTTATATAAGGAAAAAATTGCTCCATTGCACCATGACTTTAATCTCAAAGTACTTAGTGTTAAGTATGTGTGAAAAGCTTTAACTCACAGAATCTGTATCAGCAGCAAAATAAAACCAACATAAATAGCTCCTGATAAATTTTGAACTGACTGCACTTCAAATACATCCTTTGTATTCTGTTCTCTTGCTGCTTGCTTTGACTTGAAGCTTACATTTAGAAAAGCAATCTTGTTTATTCCTGTTTTTTGAAGTTCTTTGACTGTCTGCATTGAATGGAATTCATCTTGACCACAACCACAAGTGACATTCATAAAACTGACCTCTCCATAAGGGAAACCATAAACATGACTTCTGAGTTTGTGCTAGAAATAGCTCAGGAGAACATAATATGGTGCAAAAGCCATTGAACAGCACCCAGAAATAATGAGGCCAAATGGATTTTGTCTGCAAACCACACTGGATTCATATTTCTGTAACCCTGCCTTTCAAAGGACAACTTGAACACTAATTAAGTGTTGCCAGTAAAGGAGAGCCAAAAGAATTCAATGAATCAGAACGACCCACAGGGGCTATTTATAATGAATAGTCCTGATAATCTCGAGATCTGACACTTCCTAGGATACAAGGGTGTCCCTCAATTCTTAAAAAACAACCCAAAATCTCTCACCAGATTCCTCCTGCTCAGTACCCCCTGGAGTCAGCAGAAGTGGGTACAACAGTTTTCTACTTAAGGAAAATTATTTTCAGTAATGAATGCTTAAAAAGCCCACACATAATTAAAATATTACAATGCAATGAAAAGCCAATTGGAAAATTTCTGTATTATGCATTGCATTTAACTTCTTGCATTTTCCTGTAGTAAAATCATTATTCAAAAGAGACCTTCTTGAAAGATCAGTCTATTTCTAATACTGTAGGAGTAACAGTTAGGAGCTGATAGGAAAAGGACTGAAGAAAAAGAAATCTAAAAGAAATCATTCTGATTTATTTTGTGGCAAATTTAGACATAAAGCTAATTTATTGCTTAGGGATATGCTTTTTTCCTAACAAAAAAGATTTGATATTTTTCAGTTACACTTTTTGGTGGACATTTTGAATTTTTTTTAAGAAAGCAGAAATTGCCTTTTCCATTTTCTTTTCCTTCAAGCTCATAACTCTTTGTAAGTTAATGTTCTGACAATGTTTTCTTGGAAAACAATTAAATATTGTGTTTCATTAAAAATTCAAGTTGACTTAGCAGCTAACATTTATGTTTATGTTTCTTGGAAGTTTTGGGCTTTCCTAATCCTGGTGAAGTTTGATGCTCACCTGGTTGTGAAATCTGCCTTTTTCTTTACTTATGCAATTTGGGTTTTTTCTGTTTAGCATGCTATGATCTTCATATCAGTGTTTTGAAAGTAGATTAATTTTTTACACACTCTCTGCAATTATAATAACAAATTGTTTGTTGACTTTACAAAAAGCTTTGGGGGAAAGCTGCATAAAAATAGTCTCTGAATTTCACATGAATATAAAATATACCTCGTTATACCTAATCAGCAAGAAATATATAATCACAGAAAAAAATAGGATTGGAATATCAGTTTCTCATTAATGTGCTGCAGTGACCACAAGATAGTACAGTTTAAGATCCTGAAGGGGATCCTGAAAAAGAGGAAGAGGAGTCCAGTCTAAAATCAGACTACAGCTTGTTCAGGGCACTGGCAAGCAGGGTCTTTTGGGATGCAGCTCTGAAAGGCCAGAGCCCAGCAGACCTGGGTGATCTTCACAGAGAGCCTCCTCCAGGTGCCAGAATGGTCCATTCCAACCTGAAAGGAAGCAGGGAGGCAACGCAGGACACCAGTGTGGCTCCACAGGGAAAGCCCGAACAAGACCCAGAGCAAAATTGTGAGAGATCAGAGATGGAAATGGAGACAGGTTACCCAGGAGAAACAGAGAAGCTGTACCTGGCCAGGCAGGGATGGGGTTTGAAAAGCTCAGCTGGCACTGAAACTTATTCAGGGTGGATGAAGGATAAGAAGGGTCTCTACAACTACATTAGCAGTGAAAGCCAAGGGAAATACAAACTTACTGCTAAATTGAGTGGGTAACCTGATGAAGGATACTGAACATCTGAAGCATCATACTGAGCATCTGAAGCTCAGATGCTCAATGCTTTCTTGGCTTTCGCATTTAGTGGCAAGATCTGCCACTCTGTTCCACGAGCACAGTGACAGAATTTATAGAACTGAGACAGACAAAGGCTGAATTAGGGATTGCTTAGGTAAGAGTGACACTCACAAGTCCATGGGCCTAGATGGGATGCATCTAAGGCTAATAAAGAAGTTGGCTCATGTTTTTTTGAAAGGCCACCAATCAAGAACTGAAACACTTTACCAGTGTGGTTGAGAAATCACCATATTTGGAGATATTGATGACTTGATTTGGCAAGTGCTGAGCAGGAACATCTAACTATGACACTACCTGGCCTGGAGCAAGAGGTTAGACGGGATGACCTCCAGAAATCTCTCAGTTCTATGATTTTGTGATTATACCCACAGCATAAACCTATGTATTTAAAACACCCTCACTGCTGGCCACTGAGACGCTGCTACCTCCAGTAAAACAAGATTTCAAAACTTCTCTCAGGCACATTGAAAAATGCTGATGCATTGAAAAGTTGCAGATGTATCTAACCCATATGAAAACCTTCAATTATACAGAAGGGATTCACTATTTCATTGATGTAAAGACTTGCTTCTGCTGTGGTGTCAGGACTGCACATTGACAATGTCTAATCATAGCAGGCATCCCCACTGGCATGAAAAGAAACTTCTTATTTTCAAATGCTGTAACATACAACCACAATATATTTCACTCCAAATTTCATCAAAGAATGAGTCTCTGTCAAAATCCCAACAGCAGATAGATTTTGAGAGCAGGGGTAGAACTACAGTGTAAGAAAAGCCTAAAGCTTTCTCTGGAATGAAACAACACTTAATTTGACACTACCTATGTAGTCAATGTAAATGGGAAGAGTGACATTCTGATTGAGTTTCTCATTTGAAGGCAGACAGAGAATCAACCATACAATAAATTCAGTTTGTCTCACGTCTAATCAGTCTGTTATCCTTGCTATTATTACTACATATTGCAAGAAGCAGAAAACAAGATAGAGAACCTAACTTTGCTTAATATCAAAGAACCAGGGAAAGAACAAAGAAAGTATTATTGCTTTATTGAGAAACAAAGACATCAAAAATGAGTATAAGACTCATTTTTGAGGCTTATATCAGTGGTCAACACAGAGCACAAGACAGAACTTTATTAGGAGCAGGACAGTTCTTTTGTTTATGGAGTCTACTCATCACAAGAAGCTCTTAGCAAATTTTAGGTAGTTGACTTGCAGGTTAACCTTTTTTGAAAAAAATCTGAAAACATATTTTGTTTAACCACCTAACATAAATGAAGGCTGTCCACATTGCTGCATCATCTTTGAAAGTTTTCTTTCAGCTGAATCCTCAGCAAATGAGCACCCGTTTGCAGGAGGAGTACAATTTGGGCACTTCCTGCCCAAATTTCTGTAAACAAATGTGACCTTTCAAAATCACACATGTAACACCGAAAACACTGCTAGCTATAAGTTTTGAGGATAGGTACCTGTATCAGTAAAACCTGAGCATCTCTCAGGAATCAACAAGACCCACCAATTCAGAGTTTACACCAATGGGAAGGAGAATACAGAAACAAAACTGGTGTACAGCAACCAGGCTACTGGATATTAAATGATTAATTTTATTTTTTTAGTTACTTGCCATTTTTCTGTGCAATGCACTAACATTTCTTGTTACTCCAAAAGCAAAGTTTATTATATGAATCACAATAAATCTTCTTCTACATCCTTAGCATTTGTCAGTTACTGTTCTTCCTTTCCTTCTACATCCCGTTACAAATACTGATTTTTCTCCTTTCCTGTATTATCC
The DNA here is from genome assembly GCF_029207755.1 of Chamaea fasciata. Classification (NCBI taxonomy): domain Eukaryota; kingdom Metazoa; phylum Chordata; class Aves; order Passeriformes; family Sylviidae; genus Chamaea; species Chamaea fasciata. The sequence goes on along the minus strand of NW_027094087.1, from coordinate 97,549,554 downwards.
CCAGCCACATTTTTGTCTTGTTTTCTGCCTTTTTCTCTCTTTCCTGCCTGCTTCTTTCACACAAACTCACCTATCTGCATTCCACCTGAACACTTTTTGAGCTTATCTACATATTTACATGCAATTATTCACTCTCAAAAATCATCCTACCAATTTTTCTTTATTCTTCACATAAGACAAACCAGACTTAACTTTCTTCATGTGAAAAATGAACAGTAATGCAACAGTGAGTGGAGCTTCCATGCTCCAGGAATCATCTTTTCAACAATTCATACCAAATCCATGCCAAAAATAAACACCAGGAGAATACTTTTCCTTTTCACCCAAGTACTTTGGAGCTACTCCTGGATGTTTTTATACTTTTCCAGGTACCCAGATGACATTTTAAGAGGATGCTCCATTTCAATACTAAAATAATTCATCATTCTTCATTATGACTAAAGCAACATTATTTTCTCTTTTCTCAGCCATGAGAAGGCAAGACTTGCTGTACTACTGAATGAGTGCACAAGGCAATAAGTCACTGGGATCGTAGTTTAAGTGACAGGACATCAACTACCTGACAAGGTCGATGACTCTCTCCCTTGGAGCAGTGCTGACTGGCTCATCATTAATCATTATGATTTGATCCCCTGGTATAAGCTTTCCTTCAGAGGGGCCGCCTGCAGACAAATGAAGAAGAAAAAAACAAACAAAAAAAGAGCACAGGTTAGCAGACGATTGTAAAAGCACAGACACATTGTTGTTCACATACTACAAGCGTGTTTTTTCTTCAGCTAATAACATTTTTACACTAACACTATTTCTGACGTTACCAGTACTCCCTCTCCAGGAAAATCTTGCAATCCTGTGGTTTAGCACCGTCTACCGAAGTTCCTCAAGTTCTAAACCTGTATATAACCACCTAAACTAAGGGCTCAGTTTTCTGAAGGGCCAAAAGGACCCATAGGCTGTGGACTAAGGCACTCTTTAATGTGTGATCAACTATATTTTAATCATCCTTGATCAATGTTCGTCTGATATTTTGTAAGATCACCCTGAGAAGGATTTCTTTTCCTGTGAACAAATGATCCTGTTTATCTACTGTTAAGATCAGGAAGTCTTTTCCCATGGTAAATATACCAGATCTTCCAGGATGCAACACATTGTTTCCTGTCCCAGGCAAAGTAACACCAGGGAACATCTTACTCCTCTTTCCTATGAAACATCACTTACATATCTGAGTGTCATTCACAGGTCTCTGCTATGACTTTTCTCTTCTAGGCAAAACAAACCTGCTTTCTTCATTTGGAGACAGTAAGTTTTTATACCTCCAGCTGCTTGAATCTCTTTTCTGCTGGGTTCCTACCACTTGATGAACACGAGTACATCCAAAAGCATTGCCACTTTCAGTTAGATATGAATATTTAGCATCAGCCTGAATAGACAATCAGTCATGTATATATCTATGTGGTTTGGATTCTACACTGCTGAAATGCCATTGAGTGCATTGTACTTTATAAAATGCATGTATGACTTTGTTTCTCAGCACAATTACATGCCCAGATGATGTGACATCACAGTTCCTAGTGTAAAGATCTATCCTCTCTAGTCTTTGTCTTTACACTCTGCAATGATGATACATAAAAAAGAATAATATTACAACTATGAAGATAAAGTCTTAAAAGAAAATGTTTCAGCATCAAAACCAATTCATTCAACAACTGAACTAATGCTGATGCTTTCCTCTGTTTGATTTCAAAACTTTACTCCACTTCCATATCCCCCATAAATGGATACAAATCCATGTAGGAAAATGTTGTCCTGAGCTCATTTTTCCTCCTATTCACTTGGAACAGAACATATTAAACACGTTTTCCAAATTTTAACATACAACTACATTAATAATGCCAAGTTGAGAGAAATGAGCTGTCTGGATCTGGTTCAAATATTAGTAACACTGCTCACTTCATGTGAAAGCAATACAAATGTAATCAATGCACACATGAGGGTAAATGACATCAGAACTTCACAAAGTCGATTTTGCCTCTCCTCTGCTCTCTGTGGGGGTTCTGGAGAACATATTGAACAAGAGCAAAGTCAAATCCCTGCCCTTGGCTGCACTTTTACGTAACAACTGAACTTTTAAGCATAGAGAACAGGAGCCTCTTATCTGGGAGATGGATTATCCCAGGTCTGGTCTCTCATAACTTCAAAAATATCAAAAACCTCACTAATTTTCACTGCAGGTAAGATATTTAGGGATACCTTTTGACCTGGCTTTTAACCATATAGTTATACAGATGCATTCATTAAAGAAAAAAAAAGCCAGCAATAGCATCCTCTTCTTCAGAAAGAAATACTGGTTTTAGAAACCTCTCTTTCCTTGGGAAGGTGATGGTAAGAATGAAAATTATGCAAGTTTTAATCTCAGAACTCAACATACCTCTTGAAAAAGCTGATTCAATGGTAATGAAGGTGACAGCAAACCAATATAAAGATACCAGGGAGAAGACCTTCTTTCCTTGAATGAAATGGGTTAACTTTTTTCAGGCAAACTGTAGTAATGGCTCAGAGCAATAACTCCAAACTGGCTTTTTGCCAACACAGTTATGTAATGTTCAAAAATGAATGTGAGGAAGGAAACCGCTGGGTAAGACTAGGCTTCAAATCATATCTAGTATCTGCGATTTCTTTGCTTGCCTGAGTATTCCAGCAATTCTCAAATTTGTCGCTGCATTTCATCTTAGTAGGCTAAATCAAAGTTTTCTTCTGAGGTCAGGTGGGGAAGACATACCTGGTGTTACTGAGCGTACAACAACTGGCTTTTCACTACCAGCCACAAACCCAAATCCTAGCACAGGATCCCTCCTCATTTCCACTTTCCGAGGGGTTGGAGGGGTTATTTGGCAGCTCTCTATTCGAGGGTCTTCAAATGTGGCTGATTGTGTCATGTGACTGTGAAAAAAAATAAAAGATGGAAAAAGGAAAAAAATCATTAAAACATGATTTTGTGGTATCTACTTGAGCCAAGCAATTTGTGCAACGATATGAGATGAATATCTGAAACGTTCTCACTAGAGGAACTAAAACACCAACTTAATAATTTTTTATTAGATTTTCTTATGCATTAAGTAATAATACTGCTGGCAGGTCTCAAATAGTAATCAATATTATCAGGCTTTAAAAAGGCCTCTTTTTGACAGCACACATTTAATTATATCCCACATATGAAAGAAAAATAACCCGACAATAAAGCCTTTGTCATCTATGCTTTAATTTTTCATCCTTCAATTTTTAGAAAGAATAAATAATAGTAGCGATCTACTCATAACATAAACCACAACAATTAGAGTCTGTTAGCTGGTTTAAAAACAAGAAATATATTTTAATTTGGGGATCTATTATGTTAAGCAAGTTTCTGAGCTGAATTCTCTCCCTAAGGCACCCGTAACAGCTCTGTATTTGCTACTTGGATAAACTATCTGAAATCACTTCAAAATGTTTCAGGGCACAAACAAACAAAAAAGATATCAAGAAATTATATTTATGTGGAATTAATAAAATATTTTACTTTCTTCTATGATGTTATGACAAAGCCTATTTATTGTACTTAGAAGAAAAAATTCTCATGGCTGGAGGGAAAGATCTTGAGTTTTCAAGCAGAAAATAGAAAGGATGAAAGCTATCCAACATCACATATCCATAAAATAGGTAATAGTTTAAAAGCATAAAGATTTTAAATTAGTGCTAATAAACACTGAAACATGATTGATGCTGTACACAGACAGAAGAAAAGTATACTTTCCATTTTCCACCCAATGCCTGGAGTCCCTACTGAATCACAGCTACCAATTCCCAGTGCCAATGAGACAGACAAACAGACCACTCCAGTGTCACACCTCAAACACCATCCATTGAACTCATATGCCTCAGGAAACCAAACTACTACTGCAGGCAACAAGCAATATCTGCTCAGCACAGTACAAAGACAGATTTCAGCTCATGGCATCAACTTATTGCAGTCCTGAGAAACTTCAGATAATATTTAAGTTGCCTGACCAAGAGTTAACTCTTTTTCTTACTTTCAAGAGACTGTAAGTCGGCAAGTGCTGAATTAATCTAGCTCATGGTAGAAAAATGCAGTAGACTGTAAATGGAGGGAGCCAAGTCCCAGCCCCACCCGCAGAGAGGACACAGGCTCTGAGAAAGGTAACAACCAGGTGCCTAACCTAGGAACTTTGAAATGCACATCAGAGCAGCAGATACCCCTACAGCACTAGGCAATATCATCCATTGGTGTCCTCATAATTAATTACAATATGGAAGTCAAGTAATTTTCATGTGTCTTTGATAATTTTACATGTAATATGTTATAACATGAGAGTTAAGGGACATACCGTGAAAACAGCATTGTTGCTCTCACCACCTGTCCCTTTTCCATCTGCAAATACAATTCCCTGAAGAACTCCAAACTGGGCAGTCCGTAAGGAGAAAGGTATCATTCAGAGATCTATTTTCAGCATCAATGACATGCAAAAACTTCTCTGATCTTTCCCCAACACATACACCTTGGGCATGACATCAATTTACTTTCCTCCCCATGGTCTGCTTCATTACTGATACACAGAAGAGCAGTAAAATCTCAGTAAACTCTCAGTGGGAGTCTATTTCTGTTACTGGATTTTTCTAGGGCTTTTCTTCAAAGAAGCTTTCTATCACTATCACTAGATTCAGTCTGCCTAAGAGTAACATGCTGTCTTTTCATGCATATGATCAGAGGCAGCAGAAGCTACTTCCTTGCAAAAAATAAGAGAGCAAGAGAATATATCTGTGCTCTCTTAACATAAGCATAAAGTGAGGTCAGCAAAGAAAGTATTTATTTTTTACTAGTTAGAGCATCACATCGGATACTTCATTCTCTTCCTCCTCCTCCCCCCTGTTCCTCCAGCTTTTTTCAGTTTATTTTAGATAACTTTCTAATTTTTTTTCCAGTGAACTCTTAGAAAACCGAGAGAATTATATGCAGATCCTTTAAGAAATCTATCTTCAAAACCTCCCAGGCACCTCCTCTCCACAAATTCCTGTTTACGTTTGTGCTTCTAGATAATCAAACATTACACTTTTCTAATGAGACAATTTCTGAGGTGTCACTGGTATCTAAAAAAAAAAATCTATTTCAACTTGAGAGCTTTGTTTTGGTAGAGAAGACAAAACTCTGCATTTTTTACCTCTCTTAGATGACAACCCCACAAAGTTACCTTTCCACAAAGTCAAGATAATCTATTTAATCATTTTTTCCTAACAGTTGTTTCCGTTTTTGTAACTGGGGCACTACAAGCCCAAATGGAAAACGTCTTCTGTCTACAAAGAGAAAATGCCATATTTACAAGCAATGTGAAAATACTGCTTGAGCCTTTGAAAACTACTTTCCTGTCATTGTATTTACTCTGTCTTCCAGCACTTATGTAGTCTTTTTTAAAAAGAAAAAAACCCAAAACAACCCCCAAAACCCCCAATCAACATCTGCACTTCACATAACAAATTCTAAGAGCAAACAGAGATTCGCTTAAAAGAGCAGATCTGTTTCTGGATGGCCCAGGCTTTGCCTTGGCTGGTGTTGAGGTTTTACAGAGCAGCACAGCATCAGTTATTCAAAGCCTAAGCGAGAGGATCAGCGTGGAGCAGTCCATCATGATTCTGAGTGGCGCGGCAGACACTATTGATTTTTAAGGTTATCCACCTTGAAATACATCAGCTAAAAAGACTCTGCAGCTCACACTTCCACAGCTTGCTGCATTGGATATTCTTGTGCCATTCAGTGCGTCGGGGGTGTATTTCAAGAGAGCAGCAAGATGTATAAATATGATCCCAGAAGAGATTAGATGAATTCTCATAGCTTTTTGTGATGGTACATTGACAAACCAGCTTCCTCCTGTGGTTAGTTCATTATTGAGATGCCAGTTGTGGTACCACAGTTCAAGACTAATTTGAGTTTTGCCTTAATTGGATGTTTTTGATCTCCACCTCAGCTATGAAAAATATTGACTTCTGCAGAAAAACTATGTTATGAGTTCTAATTCAGAATCTATAAGCTTGGACTCAAGCTGCTTTGGGGAACCCTACCCAGAACATCCCTTACACTGTGAAAGATCTTAGAAGAATAACTGCAACACTACAAACTTACTATTTGTTTCAAAGACCATAAAAAATGTATTTAGATACATTTAGATACAGTTCTTACATAGTACCTAAAGATTTACTTTTCTCAAGGAAAAATGGGAGAAAAAGAAAAAGCCTGAAATTTTAAATACGAAGTGCTCTTTCCATGTACACAAACTCAAGCTGCCCTTAGATTGCCTTTTCAAAGAGAGACACTTATTTCCTCCCATTTTCAACAGCTGAGATTAGTCCCTGCTTTACAAAAGGCCATCTTCCCTGATGCACTCATGTTGTCAGTAGTGGGATATTGCTGCCATACGAAGGAGAATAATTCTTAGACAATTTCTTGAGCTGAGATTGTGTATACTAGACTCTTCTGAGAGATAAAATACCAGCTATGGAAAATCATAGCAGAAGTGCAATCATAAGCACTTACTCTCAAAAACTCTGTGGCAACTGCTCTAGTCAAAAGAGAAGGTAACAGGGGATATGTGAGAGAAGGCATCTGAGCGTGCATGCACCAGCACACAGAGCAGAATAGAGATGTTGCTGGATGGCATAAAATTCATGTGCACTCTTACCCACAAAGGGACCTACAGTGAGCAAAAGAGGAAGAAAATTTGGAAAGAAAAACACCCTGGGGAGCACTGATCAGCTGCATCACAGCAGCTAGCACCTGCAAACACAATTCAGAAGCCCAGGATATTATGAGGAGCCTAACTTAATGTGTGCATATCCAAATTCATGGTTGGCTTAGTCAGAGGTGTGGTTTAAGACGGACACTTTGAATCTTCACATAATTAGCTTCAAAATTATTAACTTGGTAATATTTTCAATGGAAACCTTCCTAGCATTGTCCTTATTTAAATCACAGGTCGAAAAATCCAAGGAATATATATAAACAAAGACTGCAATTCAGAGCTTGATTTAATAATGCTTACTAGTAATTAAAAGCAAAGTATCAAGAGTACAATGCTTTTTTAGCCTTTGCTTTTTGACATGTCAAAAGGTTTCTTTGACAAAAAATGGAGTTTGCATTTCTACAGGAAAATGCTGAGAGCTATAACTCGTCTAAGAAACTGAAAACTATGGCATGAACCCAGTGATCCTGGTTATGATAAACAACATTTTAGAAATAAGAAACAAAGGCAACTGAACAACTTTAGCTCCATTCTGCAAAGACTTCCAAAAAGAAAGCAGAAAAAGTGATACCTCAAAGTGAGTTGTATACAACTGCACACCCACAAACTCTAAAATGGCTGTTATCAATTGGCTGTTGCATTATATTTTGACAGGATGGAGACATGCTGCTTTCAGGTGTCTCATTTCATATTCCCCTATTACAATTTGTTTCAATTACTTCACAGGTTAACACCAGCTTGCAATTTTGGGGTGTTTGATCCTTAGTATTTTAATAGTTACAGTATCTCTGCTATACAAATTGATTTACCTACAAAATAGACCTTTTCACTTGAGACACAGCAGGTGAAAACTTGGTCAATGACAGAGAAGAGTCTGTGGAAATGTCAAACCACTCATAAACTGATGAGTGGAAGTGGGCAAGGAGGATGGAGATAAGGACTTTTTACCAAAAGTTTAATTCAGAAATAACAAAACCACTTCAAATTGTTAAGCACTGTTAAAATCCTGTCTCATTAACTTGGAGGAGGTGGAGAATCTGCTTTGTTGATTGCTGTTGTGATTTTCAACAATATCTGTGCAGGTTAAGGACACTGAACAAACTTTCATTTACAATTGTCTATCTGAGCCCCTGCCATGAGTCTCTGCCCATCCTGCCCCAAAACTACCTCTTCATACTCTTATTCAGAGTCTTGGGCTCTGCACTCCAAATTTCCTGGCAGTGGGAAAACCTATTGTAGCAACACAAGGAAGTAAATTTAATTCTCATTCAATCACTAGTCTTCAGGAATTAGCATTAAGTAAAATGGCTTGAGACTTGAGACAGTTTTATGGAAACTGATAACAACATGAGGGTATTCTATAGTTTCCTGCCTGATAATCTGGAAAGATTACCAAAACAACAATGACAGTTAAAAGAGAACTGTCATACAGATGAAGAAATATGCAAACTCTCCAGAAAATGAAAACCTGATCTTCGTTAATTTAGCTTAACTAGTAGCTAAATATGAAAAATAATTTCCTTCCTTCCTTTCTTCCTGGAACCTCTTAGTATATCCCAAGTTAATTTATTTTCTCTAAGAAATCCCCCAAGAATTATTAAGAACTAGGACGCAAGTGTCAAAATCATGCATCAACTGCCTTGAAAATGATATTTCAAGAAAAAAGTGCACAAGTAGTTATTACATTGCTCAGTAAAACTGCTGCTCCTACAGAGAATCTGGTGCCTTGAAAAAGTCTTTTTTGCTCCATTTTGCAGGAAGCCAGAGATTCGATCAAAGCTCTAGAATTTTTTTAGACATATTCAACAGACAAAAATTTTATTTTTGGTGGTGAAAAAAGGAGTCAACTTTTAACACTTCAAGAAAACATTCCCTACATTTTCACTGTTTTTGTGCAGGTGTATATACCAAGAATTCAGTATCACAGCCACAAAATGCAGCTGGGGATATTTATCAGAATTTTTTATTTATTTCTTTCTAGGACTACTTTTTTTTGCCCCAGTGTCAATTTTTTTTTTTTTTTTAAGGCTTCATCAACAGTTAAATCCTCCAAAGTCAGGTCATTTTATAACACCCTAGAAAATGTTTGGCACATGCCATCTGGATGAGCATATGGTAAAAATGTAATTAGAAAGAAAAAGGTTTGCTGGTTTCAGAAGAAACTGGTGACAGCTTTTTTTATAAAATTGGATACAGGGAAATCTGACAGTAAAAAAATTCATAATCCACTCTTCCACTGCTGGGCATGATCTGCAATCTAAAGCAAGGCAAAGTGAACCAAAATTGCACTGAATAAAACTGACATGACACAAATTTAGAGGGCTAGAAAGATTTATGCTCAACTTTAGTCAGGCACTGAGGAAAACACACTGAAAATATAATTCACAATGACAGTTAGCATTCATATTATTACATGTGTAAAATATGAATGCTTCTGCATTCTGCCTTATTCTATATATGAATGTTATATATTAGGAAGAAAAAAAAACCCTTCTAAAGTTGAATCCCACAAATACGAGGAAATAAGCCTCAAGCCCCAACTGCCAACTAGCAGTTGTTTGCTTTGAGTATTGTATCTACACACTGCTAGAGAGATTCTGTCTTGAAACTATTTTTCTCTCACGATAGCCATAAACATTTCAAAAGCTCTCTTCATGACGAACATTTGATTTCCTACCTTCTGTACTGGGATGGGACTTTACAGGCACAAGCCAAATAGCAGAAACTGCACAGAAACATCCCAATGAAAACTGGTGGAGAAAGGGCCACCTGAATGCTGGAATTGCCTCCCATGGAAGTTGAGGCATGATGCCAGCCTCTGATTGACTCACTGCCCAAAATGTGCAGCCAACATGGGTGTGCCAATGATGAGTAAGTCTGACCTGCAGCCATGCACATGTGGCACACAATGCATAAGAACAGCCCACCCCCCTAACACATAATTATGCTCCTAAACACTGCTGAATGGCACTTCTGCTCTCAGTTTCTGTCCAAGTAAACCTTTCCCATGTGGATGACACCAGGTTCAGCAGAAATACTCTTGGTTTCAAAGCCCGTAAGCAAACAAAGATTCAGGGGCCCATTCTTGAGCAGGCTTTCATAGCCAAAGGAAGCTCCCAAAATACTCATATATACAAGACTGCATGCATGAAACTGTGGATGAACTGCCTCCCACAAGAAATTCCAGGGCAAGCCCTGGGCTGGAGCTGTGCAGACACGGGGTAACCCAAAATGTGGGAGACAGCTAGACAGCAGAAATGGCAAATGGTTAACATTGACTGGTTTGACTGCTAACTGGTCCTTGCCTTTTCCTGGAAAAGAGATTTACAATGCCACAAAGTCATTGGTATTTTCTTTATGAAAGGAGCCTTCACAGGTCAACTCTTGCATGTGGGCTGGTAGTATAGCACAGGGAGGCAGGATGTTTGGCCACCTGCCTGGCCCAGCTCCTTCAAGAAGGAAAGTGTGCAGGATGCTTCTGCTAGAAATCAGAATTACTGACTTTCCTTCAGAGCAGGAATTTCTTATTAAGTTAGGATTTGATAACTTGATTTGATAAAACCTAGGTTTTATCCTGACAGAAAGCATTTTTCTTAAAGTGATCTGAGCTACTGTGTTTAGGACAGTGAACTACTTTAAGGCCCTAAAAGGTGATCTGAAATGTAGTGTTATGTTATTCCTTTCACATGCATCAATAAACCCTGTTGCAACTACAGAAATATAAAAGGAACAAAAAAACCCAATCTGCAAATACACAATAAATCCATTTGGGCTGAAAGTGTCCTCTGGAAAGCAGAATAAACAATTCCTATTCATCCTGCTTTAGAGATTTCACCCTAACCCCATTAAGAGCAATCTGTAAGCCCTGCCTGGCCCAAGTCTGCAACAAACAGCAGAGACCTGTACTGAGGGCTGCCAGCATTTCCCATCCAGCGAGTAAAAGGAGCTGCCATCTCCAACTCAACATGGACAATTTGTCCAACTGAAATGTTATAAAAAGAACAAGGGAGGAGAAGCAGCATGGAAATTGCTTTTAAGGCGCTGATTAGATTAGGAAAGCTACTAACTAAAAAAATCTCATCTGGTGCAATGCTGGAAGCCTGTTCCAACAATCACATGTAAACACAAAGTGCTGGTAACCTGATGACATGGTAAGAAGACAGAATGCAGATTTAATGTGCCCAGTGGAACCCCCTGGTACAGCTGGGTTTGGCATGAACAAACAGATGAAACACTGAAGCCCCTGCTTTAACAGTTCTGTACCTGGCCTAACCCTTGGAACTCAGGACTGTTATGAGCATACGGAGATCAGCAATTACAGCAGAAGCAAAACCCATTTGTCAATTCTTTGAACTTAATCTTCCTCATTCCTTCAGCATTCCTTCAGCATTCCTTCAGCAACTGAATAGATAAGCAGGTCTCAGAAAGGGCTCTGAATTATCTACTCATTTCCCTCCTTTCCAGTTACAGTGGATGTCTGTTGAACCAAAAAAACCCTTCTGACAGTACCATGTCAATCCAGCATTCCACTTATTGCCTCTTGGGCAAAGTGCAGCCTTTCTCAGGGAAAACTGAACATCAGCTGGCAGTGTTAAAACAGATGAAACACCAACATATGGGTTAATTGATAAACAGTGGGTACTCAATACTGTTTATCGACAACCGAGTGTTTAAATACTCAGGGATATAAACCCTGAGCTTATATCACGCTGATTAGTACAGCACTCTGCCCTCTGCAGGCTGTACCTGCTTCTGTATATTCACTTCAGGAAAGGGCAACACAACAGAATTAGAAAATTAGAAAAAATGAGTTTGTCCAAGTTCAGGGTAACACAGAGGAGCAGTCTGTACATCAGTACAACAAGCTGTCTCCAGTTTCCCATGTGGGGTATGAATTCTCTTCACTGGAAATTCAAGCACAGGTAAGATTAGAAATTTGCTTTTACAAAGACATCCAACTCCCACACTGATACAATGACTGCAAGGAAAACCTTTAATTCTCCAGCTACCAGACAGAAAGGGATCTGCAAGCAACCAAGGGAACAGAATGAATTTAAAAGATTTTCATAATAACTTACAGTCCCAAAATCAAGCCTTCATGATCTGTAACAAAGTCTTCACAGTTAGTCTTCAAAGCAAATTTTCTAGATCTGTAATTCTGGAGAAGGCCTTCAGGACAGAGAGGAAACAAAGAAACCATCTCTTCCTTTCTCCTTTCTTTTAACAAATACAAATAGAGAGAATTACTCTTCTTGACTGCTGATTTGGGAGCACACTATTATGACTCTTCAGCAAATGCAAAATGAGAAAGAGAACCTAATTGAAATAACTCAGAATGACAGATTGTACTGATGGGATGTGAGGCTGCCAGATAGAGCTGTCATGCAAAAATTAAGCACAGGATATTGAAAGGAGAAAAAAAAATCAGGTGTGTTTGATCTTTTTTTTTTTTTTTCCTGATACATTATTCTCTATACTTCAGCACAAATGGCTGAATTATTTTACTGGGCTTACGTTTTCATTCCAAAATAGGCAGCTAACCTTTCTAAGTGAGAGCACTTCTAGTAACCACTGGATATTTCATGAATCTTACAAATAGAGTTGCTGCAGATCATATTGCGGCTTCATTACATCAAAGAAGCTTTTGCTAAAGCCTGCACATAATTTCTATTTACCTACATGTGAGAAGCTGTTTGATAATACCTATATAAATATTATTAAAGACACCATGAGTGGTAACGATGTACCATAATCATTACCTCCTTCAATTTGTAACTGCCAGCAAGCTTCCTCAAGAGGTAGAGAAAAGATAATATACAACTTTTCAAAACACATGCATAGGAGTTAAACTGGAATGACAGCTGCTTTAGGGAAGCCTATTCAGATAGAAAACCCTTACTTACAGGTGAAGGAAAAGGTCAAACAAAAGTGTCAGGTACAGTAACCTTGACACAAAAGAATAAATTATGATGGAAGTTGCAGCCAGGCTGATCAAGACATCAAATCTCCCTGTTTATCTCAAGAAGTTCCAGTCCTCTGTAAACAGTGAAAGCTCTTAGTAAGGCAAGCAGCTCGTTCCAAACTAAGACATTCCTCACTTTGGAGTTCAGAACAATTCTACAGATGGTTTGCTTTTTGTTTAAGCCGCAGACGTGTCACTCTCTTCTGAAATATAAAGCTGATAAACTCTGCAAAGCCCCATCTCAAGAAAAACATAATTAAAGGCCTTCAAGGTTTCCTAACTGAGAAAGTACATAAAGCATTTTGGAATGTTGATTTTTTTTTTTTTTTAAGGAAAAACAACACTAGTGCAATTCTGACATTAAATACAATGCTGAAACAAAGATTTTTAAGACTTGGACTTTCAAAAAAAAAAAACAAATACAATTAAATCAAAATCTTTGTCACTGATACTGCCCACTTGTAGTACACATTTTCAGCCTGGAAACTGTCATGTCTTGTTTTGTACACAGACAGGTCAGACTGACAGAGCAGGCCAAACTTGAAGAAAATAACCATAACTAACATTCCGAAATATAATAATTTCTTACTTATCTTCCAAAATTTCAGAACAAGGATAGATCTGAGCCATTAACAGTAAATGTAAATTATCTTATCTTGTAAGTGTAGGTCTGCTTAGGATCAGGCTGATCTGGGGCCCAAGACTACATGGAAAGGATGGTAGCTGGTAGCCATAAAAAACCCAAGGATTTTGGTTTAGTATTTGTTGGTTGGTTGGTTGGTTGGTTTTTTTAGTAAAACTACCACAAAATCAAAATAAGTGCTGAACTACACACTTATTTAAACATCATTCTTGACATGATCTGATTATCTAGCTGTAGCTAAATTTAGACCAATACTATCTCCCATTAGCTGCAGTCCATACTGTGAGGATAAGTCAGTTTTATAGGAAATATTCCAGTGATGAAGTTCCCACTTTACTACGTAATTTACTTCCACTACATAGGACATTCTATGAAAACAGTGTTTTTCTAGTAAGATAACACTTTCTTGCCAGAGTCCCTTAATTTTTAGAGCATCGCTGAACAAAAGTGGCCTTTAAAACACAGGGTAGAATTCAAGCTGCATGGCATGGCACAGCACATGGGAAGAAAAAAGAAAAAAAGGGGGAAACATTTGCCTAATTATACCAGTAAAACCTTTTTAGACAATACATCTCATTTTAGTGTCCATACAAAGCATACTGAACTTTGGTTCTAAATGTCTGCCATAAAAGTAAAGAACATTTCCACCAAGGAATGAGAAGCCAAGCCAAACCAAACTGTCTGACTTCAGAGAAGGTTAGTGGAGCTCAACAAGGGTCTGGAGCACAAGCCTTATGAGGAGTGGCTAAGGGAGCTGGAAGTGTTTAGTCTGGAAGAGAATCAGAGGAGACCTTATCCTTATCTACAACCACCTAAAAGGAGGTTTTAGTAACTTGGGGATCGGTATCTGTGGGAACCGAGCTAGCTGAGATGGATAATACCTTAGCCCAGGTAGCCTATGCAGAAACCATAAACCTGAGACCATGGGAGGTGGGATACGGAAATTAGGGTGCTAATGGCATCATTCCAAAATAGGTCATGTCTCTGGTTCTGGTTCTCCATTGGTTCAGGACCTCTGACATATAAAGTCATGTCCCTATCCCGTGTTTGGGATTGGACCCTTGCCCTCAGGTAACCTTATACATTGTTAAGTTAGCCACACCCCCAGATTTTTGGATGCTGCCCCTTGCACCATGTGGTCTCTGTGTTTATTATTTTACCACCATTAAATTTTATTTTTCGGGCAACTCCATCATTCCTGTCGCTGTATTTTCGCCATGCTCTTCCCAGCCAGACTACACCCGGAATCACAGCGCTGACTGTGATAGGTCTCTTCATCCAAGTAACAAGCAATGGAACAAGAGGAAACTGCATCAAGTTGTGTCAGAGGAGGTTTAGATTGGATATTTGAAACATTTCTTAAACCAAAGGTTTGTCAAGGATTGGAAGAAGCCGCCCAGAGAACCAGCCCTGGAGGTATTTAAAAGATGTGTAAAACTGGGGACATGGTTTAGTGGTGAACTTAGCAGTGCTGGGTTAATGGGTGGACTTGATGATCTCAGAGGTCTTTTCCAAACTTTATGATTCTATGATTCTCTTTTATATACAGTATCTTTGCTGAAAGATCCAGGAATTATGCACATCTTGGTCATGTCACAGCCTACAAGGGAAACAGGAAATAAATTTCTGGACATTTAGTAGACCAATTTTTAATAGAATAAGAGGTCAGTCTATGCAGGAAGCACAAATTTCTCAAAAGCAACACCCGTCAAATACCAAAATACCTCAACTGAACAAATACCTCAAAAGTCCTCCCCATCATTAATTACTCAACAAACCAAGCTTTATACACAGAGTCTAGTCTATAAATGGAGCACATTTTCATGGTTTAATGACATATTATTTTTATTTAACAAAATATGCAAATAAAATTGTTATTCCACAAATAAAGAACTCATATTAGTTAGAGAAGTTTTACTCATTTCTGACAAGCAGTTTAACTTCAAAAACTACATAATTCAGTTTTGGGGGTAGGACAAAAACAATCTGTCATATCGGGAAATTAAATTACTCTCTGAACTCTGTTTTGAGACATGAGTCATACATTCTCACAATTGATTTAAAACAACTATACTAAAAACAAAGCAAAGCTCTACTATTTTCTAAAATTAATTAAAACATCTGGGAAGAGAAAACAACAGATCTTCTTCAGCAATGGATTATTAACCTACTCACTGTTCTGTCAAACTCAACTACTCTACTACTTATGTTCATAAACAAAAGGAATAGATTTGGGAAAGTTTTAACATTTTAAATCAAATTCATATCCTTGTAGAACACAGTTACTTATTCTCTTTTGTGTGAAGAATGAGATCAACTAAATCATCAGCAATTTTGGGGATCTTATGTCTGTCCATTATGGTTTTGCTATAAATGATATAGTAGGAACAAAATAATGTGTCATAGAAGAAGTCTCATTTAAGCTTCTACATCCACATTCTGTAGAGTTACGTAGATTACTCTTTTGCCAGTTGTAGGTCCTGACATTCTACCTCCCAGTTACAGCCTGATCCAAATACACAAAGCTTTTTAAAAAAACAAACCCCAAAACAAACCAGAAAAAAACTTGGAGCTACAGAAAAAATAGAAAATATTTTGCAATAAATCTTTCTGTTACACCTCTTCAATGAAATGTCTCCTCTTCCGAACTCCTATGACAGAAGGATAGGAAAATTAAACCACACTTTAAACAAACCTGAAGTTTATTTCTTTAAAAAATTGCTAGATGTATGGCAACAATTCAGAATACCCAGGTATGACAGCTGAATTCCATCCTCACAAGCACCATCTTGGGGGAAAAAAAACCCAGCAGCCAAAATCTAGCTAAACACCACGTCACATATACATTAAAGAGAGGAGATGGGAGAGGCAAAAAGCCCAAGGAACATAAGCACACCAAGTCCAGGGTGACTTTTCCCACAGTCAAACCATGAAACAGAAGGAGAAATGGGAAGGAGAGTTGGTAGAGATGACATCAGAGGAGAAGCCACTCACCAGTAATTCTATTCCTCTTAATTGTATAGTGTGGGAAAGGAGTCACTACTGCCAAGACAAAATTCACAGGACTTTTGGACTGCTGGGAACACTCCATGTTATACCTGTGACATTATCACTGCAGGAAAAATGACAAGGAAAACTTTCTAGTAACCTTCTTAACTTTCATATCTTCCAGCCTCCTCCCAGAGACTGAAAAGAACACTTGCTTTTTTCTGCCCAGGATGCTTTCTTACAGATCAGCTCAAACATCAATCAGTACTTCATTCTTTCCTGAATCCACAGGCAGCCTGACTTAGAGTAACATCTAGGTAAGACTCAGCCCTGGCAAGACAAAAGAGGTCTTAGTGGGAAGCAGAAAACCATTGGGAAGCCTTGGCAACGTTATCATCTCACCATCTATCAAACACTGCACTGCCATCCTCAGTCTACTCCATCAACTTGCATTCCCTATTCTACTGGCCACACTAAAAGGACATTTCCCTGTAAAATCTCGGCGAGGCACTGTTAATTCACAGTAACAAGACTAAAGCAACTTCTATTTTAAAGGGATATAATTACTCCAGCACACACAAGCCCAGTTAAAGCCATTTTGTGGGGATCACAGTGTATGGCCAACAGAATCATCTCTCCTCACAGTTACAGTGACTATACTGCTTGGGAAATCTTCTGTAGTGGAGCTTAGATCCTTGGAGGAAAAGCCATCACTAACCTAACCCTGAAGCTGTGTACATATTGCCAGATGAAATAAAACATGAGCATGAACTGAATGTTTTCTACAAGAAAAAAGCCTGTCTCTTCCTCTTAGATCTCCTTGTAGCTATAACTAAGGGCAAACAGAACACTGGATTTTCATCTGAGTTTTGCATAGCTCTTGTAAAATTGAGGTTGCAATGCAGCTTCTATATTGAACAGCTGGGAATAAATCTGCATTTATATGCTGTTAGGGTCAAATCAATCCCTTAGACTGAAACAATATGGCACAATCTGGCTGGGAGAATCGGCATATCCAGATCCTCTGCAGCAGGGTGTCTTCCTTTGCCTCTGTATGTGCTTTCCTCTATGGATCTTCAGTCAAGACTACACTTCCAGTGTAATCCTTAGGAGAAATTTAAATCAGTCATACTGAAGTATTTAATTTGCTTTCTAAATAATGGTTCAAATTCTCTTTTAGAGAAAGTTGCAGGGGCAGGGAGAGGGAAAAAAAAAAAAAAAAAAAAAAAAGAAGCTTGGAATAATTAATCCCTTTTACCAGTTGGAAGACCACTACAATAGTTTGACCAGGCTCCTGGAGTTATAAAATATGGAGCGTTTGGGATTCAAAGCAGACAACTCTCTGCAGCAAAATTAGCTATTCATCTCCATTCTTCTGTATATAAATGAGCAAACAAGTTACAGCCAAAGTGTCTGCCTGCATAGTCTGCTTAGTAATTCTGAATGCAGGACTTTCCAGTGCACAGACACCCGGAATTAATGTTGAAAATACCCTGGCAGTCAGTTATTACTACTGATAAATATTAAATTGGATGGCAGACTGTACTATAAAAACTGAAACTAGAGAAATGAAATGGCAGTGTTTTTAGCCAGAAAGACATGTCCTCTAAAAGATAAAAAAGAGAATTCTTCAGTAGGTCTATATATGCTAATGATTTATCAGAAGAAACTTCAAAGCAGATGAGTCTACAAAGCAAGGAGATCCATCATATAAATCTGAATTCATTAACAAAGCTTATCTTGTATAATTGTATCCTGTGAATGATGCTGCTGCCACAAGGCAACATGGACAGTGTTTACTAAATATGGTAAAGTGCTGTCCTACATTCAATAGAACTCTTTACTTTTAAAAAAAAAAGTAGTATTTGGGGGGTTTTGCCTGCTAATAATCGTTTGTAAGTACATTATGTGCTTGGACCAGAAGGCAACAAGTTTGGATGCAGTACTTCGTCCTTCCTAATTTCGAACTAGCCTCTGAAAGCTCAGCTTTGGTACAAGTATGCTAAGCAGTGCAGTACATGTTTCTGTGCCAAAAAAAGTGAAATCATGGACAAATGACCTGATTTCAGGAAAGAAAATTACCTTCATCCCAAATTATTTATAGAGAAGACTTACTTCATGGTATCAACAAAGGCCACAAACAGCAAATGAAGATCCAACATGCTGCCCTCATTGTCACCTGCTTCATACAAACTTCACACCCCTCCGTTGTGCCATGATCAGAGGGACAGTGGTCCTGCAGGAAGGAATGAACTCATGCTGATGAGCTCAGAGCACTATTCCAATGTTTGAATTCAGTTGTGCAGGGGATGATGAGGTAGACAGCTGCCTTTACCATTTTGAAGGCCTAGGTAAGGCACACATTGGATTCAGACTTAAGTCTCAAGTCACATTGCACGATGTCTTCCAAGCCTGAGCAGCGAGTCTGGCATGCCAGGGATTTGGTGTCCTTGGCTCTAGCAGGAAGCTCTCAGAGTCTTTTCAAATTAGGGATGAGATCTTACTGACTGGGAGCTAGGTCCTCAAGTTGTGGGGAAGCACAGACTAAGGAAATACTATAAGTCAGGCATTTCTGATTAGCCCATGTCTTCTACTAGTGGAAACTTCTGAAATTATTTTTGTGTCTATCTGGATTTAGTCCAGCAAATCAGGTTCCTAGTCCAGCCAGCTCCAGAAGCAAAGCTCAGCTCAGCATCAATGGTAACACCAGAAACACACTCCCCAGCATGTGCCTGACCCCTGAGCAGCTACACAGGAAACCAGACCCCACGTCCAACCGCAACTGCCTAGGGAGCACTTCTGGGGAGGGCTCAGATCCTTATGATCTTAATGGATGCTGCATAAAGTATGACATAACAAGTTCATGCATACTGGAAGGCATGCTGCTTTTCAGCAGGCCTGGATGGGCAATGCCTATTTATTTAGGCAGCAATTGTATTTTTGTAAAAATGGCAGCAAAGGAAAGCTTATAGGAATAAAAAAATTGCTTTGAGTCCCAGTTTGCCTAATAGCAAGGTATTAGAGCAGCTTATGTAGCTAAGAAAATAAGTAAGCTTTTAACCAGAAGATCTTATTGCCCAAAACCATGGGTTTGGGGTTTTTTTTGTTTGTTTGGGTTTTTTTCCCCAAACAGTCTTTGTCATCCCAGTAGAAGGTACTATCTTCTGCTACCAAGCACTGCCTCAGTTCTATTTCTAGATCTATCAGTTACAAAAACACTTCCAGCACAAATTTATTCAGTGTTCTCAGGGAAGGTTTCTCTGACTCAGTTTTTAATGTACTGCACAGTGGATAAAATACTGGATATAGCTTATTTACCCTACCTTATATTAGATCAGATTAAATTCAACCATATATATCAGAAAATATCAGTTTGAAAATACTGCTTAGCTGCTTTCCTCAGTAAGGCAGCTACAGATCATGATAAATCACACATGGAAAGTAGACGAAGTTTCCTATGCACCCCTCTGAAGCTCCTGCACAGATGAAGTTTCTGCACCTATTTGCTTTGGAGACTGGGGTGCTATCAATGCTTTGGTGACTTTCACATACGAAAAGTCTAAAATGCCACAACCTTGCTCACAAAAATCAAAACCAACCAGACAGACACATTTTGGATCTCCTCCTTAAGAAAAATGAGAGGTAACCAGAAGGCATTTTCTGCCTCAATGACAAGGATTAACTTCCATGGAAAAGTTCTGCTATTTTGCTAGTTTATCAAAGATATAGTGTAACTAACTAATAATGAGGCTAAATACAGAGTCAACATGTGCTTGCATATCTCAAAGGAATTTCTAAGACCTTCCATAAAGGAATAATTCATTATAAGAATAAGGTGCCAAATAAGATACAGTGGCACATAAATCAAGCTTGGGAACAAACCCATCCACTGACTCTCTCTGGCATTCAATTATAAATCTTGCCTTAAAGCATACCCGCTCCTGTCAGCACTGCAGCTCTTACCTGCCAAAGCCTGCCATTGACTGGCATTGCCTTTGTTGATGGCCACAGTGGCTGTGGGCTGCCATGAAATTTTCAACCAATGCAAAGCCTAAAGCAGCTTGATAATAATACAACACGTCATACATTTCATAAGACTCAATGACAACATAGTGCACCTTTTCAAGTTTACACAGCGTGTCTCTAAAGCATCCTTTACCAAGCCTCAAGGAAAAATAATTCCTTTAACATGGGTTCTCTAGGAATAAGAAATATTCCTTTGGCAAAAAATAACTTCTGCCAGCTGGATAACTGACAAAAATGGATATTCATGTATAGCGAAAAATAAAGATGAAGCTTTACTAAAATAGAAGTGTTCTCCAAGCACTTCTTCATTTATCATTTCCCAGGTACTTCCCAGCAGATAACTGATTTTGTTCTGCAAATGGACCAGAAGATTCCCAGTATCCCCAACCTCCCTATTATGTATTTCCCAGTAATATGCAAGCACTATTGGCCTAGAACATTTCTGTCTCTATAGCAATACCAATAAATTAATTATGCCAGAGGCTGTTCACTGGCTCTGTGAGCAAATGGCACCGAGCAGCCTGTGCCAACGTTATTACTGCACTGTACTTACTCCTCACTACAGTTGTTCTCTTAAACTCCACAACAGAAGATATGATGTCCAAAAAGCCTTGAGGGGATTACAAGACCCCTACAGCCTATGCTAAATCCCAACCTATCATCACATTTTATTTGGAAGGTGTTAGGTGGCACATGCATGAGCATGTCAAGGACCATTCTAAAAACACGGTTGATGGCCCCATCAAATTCTCTTCACTGAAAAAATCATACAGCACTGCTTAATTTACAAAGGTTTCTATCTCAATGGTGTCTAAAACAATAGGATCTTTTTGAGAAAGTCTCTAGCAGCTATAGTGCAAATTAAATTATAACAGCAATAAAAATTGTGATAACAAAATTGTTGAGGTGTTAATTGTATCATTGTCTTATGTCTCATTCTACACACATTAATAGAAGTATGATATCTAGAAAGATTCATAAACGTGGCCCTTTAAATATGCCTAACAACCATTAACCAGCTTCTGGTCAAAAGGCAAACATTCTTTAAACACAACTTCTGCAGAGGGAGCACCAAGAATCTACTAACAGATTGCTGGAAGATTAGAAGATATATCAGAGAAGCTATCGAGTCACGGAACAATTGAAGCTGGAAACGACCTCTTAACATCATCTAGTCCAGACCCTTCTCAAGCAGGGCCACTGAGAGCAGGTTGTCCAGAAATGTGTCCAGATGGATTTTGTGACCCTCTGACAATGAAGGCTCCACAACTTCTCTGGGGAACTGGATTCCAGATGTAGCCACACCTGTGCTGAGCAGGATAGAGAATCACCTTCCTTGACCTGCTAGCAATGGACTTACTAATGTAGCTCAGGGTGCTGTTGGCTACCACTGTCCCAAGAGTGCATTCCTAGTTTATGGTCATTTTGGAGTACAGCAGAAACAATCTTATTCTGATAAGCAGCTTTCCAGCTGGTCAGTCCCAAGGCTATACTCATGCATGGTGTTGTTCCTCCACCAATGCAGGACCTTGCATCTCACTCTCTTGAATCTTATCAGGTTCCTGCCTGCCCACTTCTCCAGCCTGTCAGGGTCTCTCTAAATGGCATCACACCTGATCAGTGTATTAACATTCCTCCCATGTAGCAGTGTGAAATTATTAGTTTGTAATTTTATGTAGAATGGTTTGTCTCAGACTACCCCGTGTTTTAACCCCTTTGGTTTTTCCCTAATTGTGGGTCCTGTCCATCTCCCTGCAACCCAGCCCAGACGCTAGTGAGAGGCTGGGGTGATTGGCAGCGCCTATGACTTCTCCGCCCTGTATCATGTATCAGATGTCCTGTGTATTGTCTTTCTGTCTTGGTCACTCCCTCCTTACCTGGTACTGGTTATGGTTCACCCTTTCCCCTCCCCACACCCCCCATACAAAACCTGAAACCAGAAACCCCAAGAGGCTCTCTCTGGACCTGGCCCTGTGGGAGCAATAAACGTCTAGCTTCAACCCACGTGAGAGTCACTCTTTCTTCTTCCACGCCCTCTCTACGCTTCAGCCTGATGTTCAGACCCACCAAACCTAAGGATACAAAATTGCATGCAGACTGGTGAGTGAACAAACCGATAAAGGACTCCAGACACCACCACACTCCCAGGTTTTTTACCACCTGCAACCTTGCTGAGAGTGCACCCTACCTCATCCTTCAGGTCATAAATGCAGATGTTACTCAGTACTGAGTTCAGTATCAACGTCTGGGGTACCATGTTAGTGACTGACTTGGAAGTGGACTTTGCACGACTGATCAGAACCTCTTGACTCAGCCATTCAGCCACTTTTCCACCCACCTCACTTGTTTCACCCTTATTTCATCTGCTCCTCTCTGAGGATCTTATGAAAGATTCTTTAAAACCTCACTAAGTCAAAGCTATCAACATCCACTCCTTTCCTTTCATATCAGTCACATCATTTTAGAAGGATGTCAGATTGCATAAGAATGATTTACTCTTTGTAAATCCACGATGACTATCCTGGATCCCCTTCTTGTCCTTCCTGGGTATGAAAATCCTTTCTGGGTTAAATTGTTCCATCACCTTCCCAGGTATCAAGGTGAAGGTGACCAGCCTGGAGTTCCCCAAAGCCCACTCCTTGCCCTTGTGGAAAAGAGACATGGTATTTGTTTTTGGGGGGTTTTTTCCCACTTTAAGGAACCTTCCAAAGATAGCTGAATTGCCTCACAATTAAATAAACTAGTTCCCTCAACGGTCATGTATGCAATCCACCAGGCCTTAGGGACTTGTTTACATCCATTTTAAGCGTTCCTTACCCGATCACCCTCCACTAAGGACAAGTTTTGCTCCAGACTTTCCGTATGGTTTTAGGGGTCAGGGGTTCAGAAAGGCAAGGAAAGACTGAAGCAAATAATGCATTTTCTCTATCTATTGTCAGTGGTATCCCAGAACCATTCAGCAGTGGGCTCACATTTTCTCTAGTCTTTCTTTTGCTGCTGATATACTTCTAAAATCCTTTCCTGTTGCCCTTCACATCCCTTACCAGATTCAAGCCATATGAGCTTTGCCTTTCCTGATACTACCCCTGCATGACTGGACAGTATCTCTATTCTTCCTTGGTTACCTGTCCCTGCTTCCAGGCTGACTGCTTGTTGGGATGGACCAAATTAAATCTTGGGGAAGATCACAGAATCATAGAATAGCCTGATTTCAAAGGGACACACAAGGATCATCAAAGTTCAACTCCTGGCCCTGCACAGGACAGCCCCAGGACTGACATGATGTGCACAAGAGCATTGCCCAAGCACCTGTAAGTGTGCCTGTCAGGCTTGGTGCTGTGACACTTCCCAGGGGAGCCTGGTCCAGTGCCCAGCTATCCTTTGGGTGAAGAACCTTTTCCTGACATTATTCTCCACAACACAGCTTCTGTCATTCCCTTGGGTCCTGTCTCTGGTCACCAGAGAGAAGACATCAATGCCTGCTCCTTTGCATCCCCTCATGAGGAAGCTGCAGACTACCATGAGGTCTTCTCTCAGTCTCCTCCAGGCTGAATAACCTAGTGATCCCATCTAGTCCTCCTATAGTTTCCCCTCTAGATCCTTCACTATCTTTAGACACCTTAAGCCTTTAGACACTCTAACAGCTTTATATCTTTCTTTTTGTGGTATATTTCTTACTGTTCCAAAACTGCACACAGGACTTGACATGAGGGTGCATCAGTGCAGAGTGGAGCAGGACAGTGAACTCTATCAACCAAACCAAGATACTTCTTCCTCTCACACTCCTGAACTCCACTATATCCTGGCCGTTATAGCCAAGGCTCCTCCTAACCTTCATCTCCCCATCAGGCCTTTGTTTTTAGGTATGACATCCAGCAAAGCATCTCCTCCCATTGGCCCCTCAATTACCTATGCCATAAAGCTGTTGATATGTGTTCCCACCTGCAAGTTATGAGGCTGGTTCACATCCTCCCTGAGGATCTCTGTGTGTAAATGTGAGGCTACTTCCCACTGTCCTAAAATTTCATCTACTTCTTCTTGATCAGGTGGCTGTGCTGGTTTCAGCTGGGGTAGAGATAATTTCCTTCACAGTGGCTGGTATGGGGCTACATCTTGGATTTATTCTCAGCACAGAGGTGATAATACAGAAATGCTTTTGTTATTGCTAAGCAGGGCTTACCCAGAGCCAATGTCTTTTTTGCCTTTCCTACTGCCATGCTGTGGAGGAAGTTGGAGGTGCATGGGAGACTGGGAGGATAAGCAGATGGGACAGGTGATCTCAACTGACCAAAGGGATGTTCCAGACCATCTGACATCATGCTCAGTACATCAAGTGGGATGAAGAGAAACGGAGGGACATTTGCAGTGATGGAATTTGTCTTCCTCAGTCACTGTTATACACACTAGGGCCCTGCTCTCCTGGAGGTGGCTGAACACCTGCCTGCCTGTGGGAAGCACTAAATTAATTCCTTGTTTTACTTTGCACATGTGTTGCTTCCCTATTAAACTGTGTTTATCTCGAATCATAAATCTTCTGTCTTTTACCCCTCCAGTTCTCTCCCCGATCCTGCTGGTGGGGCAGTGAGCAAGCAGTTGCCTGGGCTTTGTGCCTTGGCTGGGGCTAAACCATGACAGTGGCCTAGAGCAGACTTCCTACAGCATCACCCATGTTGGTTTACCTGCCAGTCCTGACCTACACACACTAATCTGGTCATCGCCATCCCCACAGCAGAGCTCCTTTCTTCCCAGCTGCTATTTCACATGAAAGATGACACCTCTTTCTTGCCTTCCCAGCATGGCCTTCTCAAAGAGCCAGTAACCCTAAATTTCTAAATACAACCTTACTGCAAAGGCAAAACACTATGGTATCTAATAACATTTATATCTCTAATCTTAAAAACACATTTTTAAAACCACTTCCATTACTCTGTAAACACCAAATAACACAGGCTAATTGGAAAACAAACCAAAATGAATGGAACAAATCACATAGTACTGGTAAAATACACAGCAGTGTATGGGTAAATCACTACTGCTTGTTATAGCCCAAACAAAGAATTGTAGCAAATTAGTTTTATAGTTAACTACCTGAAAGAAAGGCTATGCTTTCTGTATACATACATGTACGTATACGAACATAAATCACATAGGGAATACACGACTTATGTCCCAAACATATCCCCTAAGGAAAGACATGATAATGGCAACAAAAAATAATGGGGTGTGTTAGCCATTAGCTATATAATTGGACTCAAAAGAAAATTTAAAAAAAAGAAAAAAACAAAAAAATCTCAACCAAACAAAAAAAGCAATAATTATTACTATTATTCATGTTCACAATTTAAGCTATGCTTGACCACAGATCAAGATTTTTCAGAGTCTAGGAATGAGTGCTTCTTTTCTAAGGATAAATGCTAAACACTTTGCATATTCACAACCTCTGAACCACCCTTTTTAAAACTTATAGCACACATGCAAAATTAGTGTCTACTTTAAAAAAATACTTTGTCAAATGTGGAAAAGAAAGAAATAAGAGTGGGTAAAAGAGAATTCTATTACATTAATTTTTGAAAAATGTTTTGAGGGTATTTGTAGAATAAATCACCAGATTTTAAGTTATTTTTGCAAAAGAAATTTAAAATGAGTTCTTTTAATTCAATTTAGTTGAAGGTTTATTAAAATAAAGTAGGATCTGTTGCAAGGCGGTTAATTTTTATAACTTTGTTAACTAGTTCCAACTCTTTTCTTTCCTTCAGTCTACAAGGTGGGTGGCTGTTCCACTCCACTGAATGCAAAAATAATTATTTTAATCTCCAAGGACAACTTTCAAAGAAATATGTTGAAGAACAAGTGGTTATTTTGTAGCAGAGCAGGTTTCTCTAGAGGTTAGAACAGATGACATTAGCTACATGTGCACAACACCAGTTTTTCATTAGTATCCATAAAGAGGGTGGCACGGCTGCTCTCTGCCTTCTAATATTCCTAGTTAGAGAATATAAAAGGAAAGGTCAACTGGGATGCAATTCCTTAGCTCCCTCATAAAGCCAAAGCTCTGGAAAGCAGTGAGCCCACTTTAAATGCAGTAGCGTTTGGTACAGGCTTTTTACTTGTTGAAGTGAAAAACTCAGAATCATCAGAGAAGTGAAGTATCTGGGACTCAAACTGGGCTCACTCCTTCCTGGGAGAAGCAGTCTCTGGGACTGGAAAAAACTCCAGCTTTTTTCCTCAGCTTCCCAGGGTCTGGGCATCCAGCAAGCTTCCATGGCACTGGAGAATGACTGTTACCCACTCAGCATAAGGCTGCATTGTAAAGTCCATCAGTTAAATCTCATCAAAACATTACCCACAGGCAAGCTGAAGCAAGGCCAAATGAGTCATCTGACAAGTGTCATACTTGGTCCCTGCTCTGCCTCAGTAAGCATTTAATTCACATTTATGCAACATGAAGCTGTACCATTGTGGCCAGGAATGCCGACTGCTGGATAATCTTGTGCAGGGAACAGGAATCATGACCTTATCTCACCAGGTAGATGACAAAACTGACCAACACAAAGGCATATATCACTTTGAAAAGCAAATGCAGTTTCTAATATTCAGGCAGTTTTGTGAATCTAGCTTCGAATGGGCCATTTTGTGCAGAAAAATGAGAATTACTGAAGGTGAAGTACTTTTTATTCTAATCAGGGAACAACCAGGAAGAGGAGAAACAGTCACACACATTACATTTGATTTGATCTGAAATAGCAACCAAGCTGAAAAAAACAATTATTCACAGAATAAAGCTGCAAGTTCTCATAGAATCACAAAATCATTTAGGTTGGAAAAGGTCTTTAAAATCACTGAGCCAAATCATTAACCACGCACTGCGAAGTCCAACACTAAACCATGTCCCTAAGTGCCACATCTACCTGTCTTTTGAACACTTCCAGGGTTGATTATGAAATCACTTCCCCGGGCAGTCTGTTTCAGAGCTTGACAATGTTTTCCATGAAGAAAGTTGTCCTAACATCCAATTTAAGCTTCTCCTAGCGCAACTTTGAGGCCACTTCCTTGCACCCTGTCACCTGGCAGAAGAGACTGACCCCCACCTGGGTACAACCTCCTTTCAGGTAGTTGTAGAGAGCAATAAGGTCCCACCTCAGCCTCCTTTTTTCCAGGCTAAACAACCCCAGCTCCCTCATCTGCTCTTCATGAGTCTTGTGCTCCAGACCTTTCACCAGCTCCATTGCCCTTCTCTGGACTTGCTCCAGCAGCTCAAAGTCTTTCCTCTAGGGAGGGACCCAAAACTGAACACAAGATTGGAGATGTGGCCTCACCAGTGCCAAGTACATTTGGATGATCACCACCCTGGTCCTGCTGGCCATGCTATTGCTGATACAAGCCAGGAGTACAAGATGGAGGCTGCTCACTGCAACAAAATATAAGAGATTCTCCAATGCAGAAAAGACTACTACATCCCTAGAGAGTATTTCCATTAGAAGATAGGTCAGGCTGAAAATCTGAGTCCATCACTAAGGACAACTACCTATAAAAGTGAATACTTGGGTGGTGAGCTGTGAGAAGTCTGAAATCTATACAGCTTTCAGCCAGTGAGCTGGGGTGCTGTGGGAAGCCCAGCTGCTGCATTGCAGAGCACAGGTTTAACAGGTTTAACCTGCTCCACTTCACACCAGCCAACCTGAGACTGCCACAGCAAGATCTGTACTGGTACCTGTGCCAGCTCAGTTAAGGCTGAATGGGGTGCACTGATCACAGGATTCACAGCAACCACCACTGTGACTGCAGTGCAGGGAGAACTCTGGTTTTTCACTAGGCCTTTTTTCTTCCTGAGTCACAACTGAGACCCTGATCCAGAAAAATGACCCCATAATGCACTTATCTAAGAGAAATGCATCCATGTCCCCAAAATGAACTTGGTAGGCCTAATTAAGCTCAATTATTTGCAATTTGGGTTCTACTATGGGGTTGACAGGATATCCATTTGCATCCATAAACATTTATGTGCGGATGATGATTGCAGAACAATGCCAGAAAAGCTACAGGCAGCCAGCTTCCCATTCACAAAAGCCCAAAGCACACTTCGACTAATATCTCTAATGAAAAACTAAAAATTGAAATGCCTCCTTGATAGCTATGGACAAACAGCACAATGTCAAACTTTTTTCTAACTTACTCAAACTAGGTAAGGATATTTTTGAGCTCAAGTGGCTGAAAAAACAATGAAAGCACAGAGAGAAAAAGATGGAAAAAAAGAGAAAAAGAACTGTTTTTCTAGGACTCATGAGCTTGCAACAGAGAAACACTTATGAAACACTTCAACAGAGCTACTCATGGGAGAAGCAGTAAAATATAAAAAGTGCTTTCGTGTCATTCCTGTTGGTGTAAATCAGTGGGGCTCTGCTGACATTAATGAAGCCAACCTGATTTATGGCAGAGAATCTATCTCTTTATTTCCTATGATGACAACTAATGTCTAAATTCAACAGCAGATTTTGTAGAAATATATTATTAAAGGTCTACAATAACACAGAACACAAATGCAGTCTGTGCAGGAGAGGTGTATTGTATTCATCTTGTGGTCTCATATTGACAGTGGCAATAATATACATAATTAAATACTAATAACACCTCTGTGAAATGCAGCAACACAGCATGTAATGAATACTTTAGAACTACTGGCAGTCACATTTCAGGACAACTAAATATTCTAATTTTGTAAGACAAATTTTGATTCAGTTAGCAAGAACTGCAATACCTAATTCATGTCACTTCTAAACTCTACAATGTTTTAATACTTAAATCATGTCACTTCTGAGCTCTAAAAATGTTTTAATAATGTAAACAATTCATGTGCATATAACACATGGCTAAGTGTTTTGAGCATTTGACAAAATAAAATATTAACATTCATGTTGCAGACTTAATGCTCCTATCCATTTGACAGGCATAAATACAGAGAATTCATGTGCAAAAAATTTATAACAAAACCAGGAGAACAATAGCAAAGCTCATTACACATCACAACAGATCATGAGTTAGTGCCACTGTGTTGCAAAAGAATTACAGATGTCATTTGTCCTCCATCTTCCCCATCTCTTTGTGAGACCAATTCTTCTCCACCTAATCCTTCTCCTCTCATGGTTCCTAATGACTATTCTGTAAAACTCAGTTAAACCACGTCCTGCCACTCACACTAGTTCCTCCTCAAATTGTGTTGTCCATATTTTTACCTAGCTTCCTCCTCAGCTCTCCATTTTGACGCCCAGTAATCACTATCAGCATACTTATTTTTAGCTGTGTGATTTTTGGACACATTGCATGGGTACTACTGCTCCTTCTGAGTTTCTGGCAATTTCCAAAATTTTCAGAAGGCTCTTAACATGGGAGAGCTTCACAGCAACAGAAATTACATTCCTGATTGCAAGGGGATGTGTGGTTCATGTTTCAGGCATCCAACTCAAACACTGGGAGCCAAGCTTTGCAATGCACTTCAGCAAAACAACTTCTGTTTCTTCAGGAAAGGGAAGATATTTTTCAAAGTACCAATTAGGTCTCAAAAAAGAGATGGGAATAAAACTTTTCACCTCAGTCAAGTAAAGCATGTAAGGTTACAAGTAACTGAAAATGGTCTGCTGATGAAAGGTATTCAGCAGCCCTTGTGAAAAGCATGAGATCATGAAGAACTTGATATTTTCATTCAAGTTTTTCCAGGATTTTGTAACACCCAAACAGCAGTATAGCTTTATATAAATCTACAATATCTGGCTTAGACAACAATCCTTATTTACTGCAGAGAAAGCACATATAAATAAACATATTAAAGTTCCTGAAGTACTGTTAAAAAGAATTAAAATACAATAGTTACACTGCTAAATTACAATCCAAACATCAATGAAAAATAGAGAGCAAAACCTTTGCTCTAACTTCTGATATATTGTGTCCCCTTTTCTTTCCCAGAGGTTGACTAACAGAATCTGGAATTGACAGTTCTTGGGACTATGCAGTAAACACATTATTCTGTTTCCATAATGGACCTTCTTTTTTGTTTTGTTTTGGGTGGGTTTTTTTATGCATACAGACATTAAGGTGCAGCTAACCAACCAAGAAAAACTAGAAAGCACATCAAGAGAAACAGCTGGCTGTAACACACAGCAGAGTGAGAAGTGCCACAAGTGACAGAGAGCACAGGGGGGGCTGGCTGAGTGCCATGAGCAGGTGAGGGGGAACCATGTGGAAGATCACCACACTTGACAGGACCCCAACCAATCCTTGGGGAACTGAACTTGCAAGGCCAATAGTGCCAAGGAGACTGTATTATTCCTACTATGTAAGGCTAATGGCATCTAGGTGATGGTTCACAAACACCAAATTTAGGTGCAGATATAAAGGAAGTGAAACCAATGAGGAAAAGTAATCTGGAGTGCGGCACAAGGGTCTGCTGTGGGGAAGACCACAGGTGTGGATCAGCTACTGGTGACACCCATTTCTGCACAACTATGGGGGGGTGGTGTGGCAATGGGTATACATGACCCAATAGCAAGCACCCAACATGCAAGATCCAGTTGCTGATGGGTCAGAACAGGATCAGGCTGTTTGTACAGGTCTTGCCCATGGCTGGGCTGTTTGTGTGGATGTGGTGCCTGCAGAGGCACTGGTTGCCTGTTTGCTCAGTCCTGGTGGTTATCTGTGCCAATCCAGAGCGTGTTTGCATGCAGCCATGGGGACTGCACGGTCAGCCTCATGGGGAGCTGGACCAGGAGACGGGACTGCAGCAGCCTGGTGCTATCAGACCAGGATGAGAGGGATCCCTTCTGATCTAGATGGCCACCAGTCTGTCCTCTCTTAAAACATTTTCTTCGTTTGACTAGCATTACTTTAGTTGTTCTATTTTAATTGAAACAATAACATTTATGTGTCTGAGAACTCATAAGGAGCATTAGCATTCTGTACATTAGGATAAGAAGGCAAAGAGACATTGGACCAGTCAGAAAGGAGGTCTGATGAAGCAGAAAATTCTGGACATATGTAGCCAGTTGCCTTGCTCCAGTGCCAACACTTGTTTGACATTATTTTACATCTGTATTTCCTTGTATTGGGTAGTTGTGGTAGGTACTGTGGGATCTGTGCTGCAATAGTGCAAATTGTTGGTAGCCTATCCAAGGAAACTGTTGTCTCTACATGCCAGCAAAAGTGTGCTATTGATACAGAACAGGGAAAATAAAAGTCAGTCTTTAAAACAAACTAATAAAACCATCAAACCCCAAAACTAACAACCTGTGTGAAGGTAACATGTAGCATCAGACTAAGGAAGCTGATTATTACACAGGTTGCCTGAACTATGGGAGCTTTGGCAACTTGAACCATATGCATGCCAAATGAAATCAAATTGTTGGGTTATGTTTCTGTGAAGAGCTGTGAAGAACCAGCACACTTCTAAAGGACTACCATTTATATTATTGGCAGGAAAAGTCTGCTCACTCAAAAATACCACACAAAGTACCACAATTATGCAGAAGTTCACATGAGCAAAAGAAAAAAAAAACCAACTATATCAGATATTAGCAATTGCTTTTTTAGATAGGTGGGCAGAAGAGGACAACTAGCATATCCTGATGAAATTAATAACTGATCCTGGTTGTTATCAGAAAACAGTATAAAACTCAAAATTTCCAGAAAGAAATAGTCCTTTAACTCGTCCTTATAATTTGCTATATAAGACTACTTCCATGTTTTATCCTTTAATAAGATTGACGATAATGCCCATTTTCCAGAGAAAGAAAAACATTTTTCTGATATTATGTATAAACACTTCAGGAAAAAAAAAAATTCCTCTCCTATCTTTCAACCAAAGCATTTTTTAAAATAGACTTATTCATCATTCTGTGACAGCATTTAGAAAAGAGCATTTATCCAGTTTTCCAAAAGCCTGGTCAAATGATATCATCTCCCTGAATATCATCCCATTTAAGTATTTTTATTACACATATGGTAACCAAAACCACTGATTTTTATTCCACTCTTATATGGCAATCTAAATTGCCTTGAGTAATCTGTCTAACAGAGATAATTAGACATGTTTCATTAATATTTGCAAAAGGTTCTAAGGGCATACAGTGCATTAAGTCTGTGTTGCAAATGTGTTGCTTAGATTTCATGTTCAACATGCTAAAGAAACAAGTAAAGTATCACTTGACTTACTGGAAAACTGGAATGGCAATGATTTGGTTTACCATCATCTCCAATCCCTTGCTGTATTACAGTCTAACATATAAACTGTGTCCTATATCCTGCTTTAAATATTTACTAATAGTCACTGTAAAGACATTTTGGATTACTCAATGCAGTGCTCTGGCTGAAAATTTGGAAACCGACTCCATTGCTCTAATCTTTAAGGGTTTTATCTCTTGCTATTTGAATGTATAGTGCCTTTAGGGGTTTTTGCCACAAATTACTTCTTGTTTTAAACATTTCTTGCCTTTTCCTGGTGTTTATTCCCTCTCGATGTTACTTTTGCTGTATTAGCTAAATCTATGTGTTCTTGTCTCCCCTAATTTTTTCCTTCACCAAAACCATTCTAACAGTAGTTTCTGCATTTGTTACAGTTTAAATCCACCCCAAAACATGTCTAGCTGCAATAAAAAATACTTCCCTATCGCTACAGCAGCATTTTCCAGTGAAATACCCAAATGATGAAACTTGGATTTCTTTCAGCAAATCAGCTAATAAATCAAGATTCCTCTCCTCAGTCATTTGAACAATTACTTTTAGATCACTGGGAAGATTTTTTTAGTAATCCTTAATCATGTCTTTGTGTAAAGAACACAGACAAACCCAGTGAAATTCAGAGGTCCCCCATTCCTTTTATATGGATAAAGAGACACTATAAGAATTAATTCATGCTACACTTCTGCAAACCTCATTACAGCCCTTTAGTTTCTGCTTTTAATGAAGTTCTCAATGTTGGTCAGTCCTTTTAACCTTTCCTTACATGTCTATTGCTTTTTTTGCAATGTATTTATAGATGTGGTTATTCAGCTAATTATGCCTCTCTTCTACCAGTTTTCAGGTGCATGCATATCACTGAAAGATTTGAGACTTTATAAACTAGACTATAAATCCAGATGATAGAAA
This sequence comes from Chamaea fasciata, assembly GCF_029207755.1. NCBI lineage: Eukaryota > Metazoa > Chordata > Aves > Passeriformes > Sylviidae > Chamaea > Chamaea fasciata. The sequence continues at coordinate 97,516,022 of NW_027094087.1, read as the reverse complement.
ACTATCTTCTTTAAATATATAACACACTTTTTACAATTCTCAGTATCAGCAAGAATCACTGTACAAGTGCAGGAGATGTATGTATGTATGTGTACATACACACAGACATGTCTCTCATACTCATACACTACTTACTCTATGCCATCATGCTGAATCTTGAAACTGGCTTCTGCTGCCTCTCTCTCCTCTCCCTTCAAGTTTTTTCTTCCCTGAGAATCCCCCTTAGTCTCATATATATCCACATTTAGGTCCCCAGTAAAAACAATGCTTTTCAGATGTATTGAAAGCAGTAGCCTTTCTATAATGCAGTGCAGCCAATAGACCACTTGCAAGTGCTGTCTTGCAAAGCTATCCCAAAATAATTTTACAGTAGCAAAGTCAGGTACCAGTAGCAGCTTAGCTGTTGGAGCAGAAAAATCAGTCTGAGTTGTAAAACCTGCTTGAGAAGCCAAATAAATTTTCAGATAGTCCATGGTAACCTTTATGATAACCTAGGAATGGCAGACAATCCAAGGAACTTAAAAACTCATTAGAGAATAAGATACTGACTGGACAGTGCAGACACTTAAGTTTTACTCTTCTGTGTAGCAGAAGCATTCAGCATTTGTGCTGGATTCTATGAAAATTTAGCCAAACACTCGACAAAAAATCACTTTTCTATCACATTAAAACATCATTATGACTTTCAAATATGGCACAATACTTAGTCTGGCAACATGCGGATCACTTACCTTTTTAATTTGTCACTGAATGGTATTTATGAAAAAATTCACATTCAGTTCTTAAGCTTTAACAGAGATTTGGGGAGGAGAGGGTGACAGTAAATTCCTCCTTAAAAAATTCACTTAATCTTTTCATGCTTTAGCTTTGCAAGACATAATAAGAATAAAGTCAATGTCTGCCTAGCATCTGCTAATTAAAATGTAACCACCTAGTACATAAGGATCCCAATTTAATGTGGTAGACTTCCTGGGCTCCTATAGTATAAAAAAAAGAAAAACAAAACAAAACAAAACAACCACCAAAAAACAACACAACCACAACCAAACCAACCAAATAAAAAAAAACCTAAAACAAAAACAACCAAACAACAACAGCAACAACAAAAACTGATGCTTTAAAAAAAAAACCAACCAAACCCAAAACCAAAAACAGAATTTAAAAAATCCCAACAAAACAATAACAAAAGAACATCTTCAGTGACCAAACCTCAAAAATTTTTAGCTAATTTCTCTGGAGGTTCAGCTGATCAATTTTTAAAATTTGAGCTCAAAGTCAAACAACGGTACTACTAAGCTAACTGCTACATGTCTAACTTTTTCACACTGCCAAATATTGAGCATGGGCAGTCATGACATCCTTTCTAAGGCTGTCTGGGATATGCCACCTCACTCTGAGTACAACTTGCTGGAAAAGAAGCTTATGGAAAAAATCAAGGCATCCAACCAAACCTCCCCCTCCAAGCAGCTCTACATGAAGCCCTGTGCTGTCGCTCTCCCTTACGACGCCCAGGCTTTCAGCACAGGGCTCAATTGCCTATGCAAGTCACAGAGGCAAGGCTGAGAAACCAGCTGTGCATCTATTACACATTATGTTCAGGTGATAGGGTTCCTCCTTCAGGAACAGCGTTCCTGAAGGCTCATGCCATGAAAGCAGCTGTTTCTCTGATCTGCCCATTAGCTCGAACTTGTGTTAATTAATTCTAGTCAGGGAAACTAACAGGACTGACTCAAATGGAGCTTGAATATATTGATGTTGGGACTTCTCCTACCAGGCACTGATCAAAGCCTTTTGGAAACTTCTGGCTAGTCACGGTGGGACACTCTGAGGAACCAAATCTTTTCCAAGACATAGCCCCAATTTTGGGCTGTGTTTGAAGGCATTGAAACCCCTATTTTTTTAGATGTATATTTTAACTAAAAAGATTCCTGATTGGAAAGTTGCAACTTGTCAGTGTGCAACACCAATGCCATACTCTTATGGTTTCCTTCTCAGAGTCAGATCATTAGCTCATACTTTCATAGGACACTGTTAAAAGGGTGGAACTGCATCTTCACTGGATGCTGGCAACAGGAATCATGCAACAAAAGTTCTAAATATCATTACTAGGAGCTGCCAGTATCAAGCCCTCGTGGTCTCTTCTGTCCAGCTCAAGGCACTGATTGGATTAAACAAAACCAATAAATATGACAGCAAGAAGAAAACACTGCACAAAAGGGATTATAAGCAGGAACAGAAATAGGAAGTATCTCTTTAGACCCCAGGAAAAACTGTTGTTCACACCTGCTCAAGCCCAGGAACTGCATTATCTAAAACAGCACTCCTCAGAAACTGTCTCTTTATCTTTGAAGCTGTTTCTTAAGACACTGCCTCCATACATCCCTGATTTTCTGGTTTATCTTAAGTTTCATCACTGTTTAAGTACTTCTCCCTTCTACATTTTCTGTATGTTTATGCTAGGAGCTAACTAAATTTAACGTGGGCTTCTGCTTTTTCTGAATGGTTAAAGAGTGCAGCCATAAACAGACACTCTACACTCATTCCTACCAAATCTGCTCGGTATTCATCTCTTCCTTTAGGAATGTACCAGTTACGATGACTTTCAGACATATCTGCCACATTTATTATGAACTTTTAACATACATTTTTCATCCCAAGATGTAAAGGAAAAAAAAAATTGCATCTCAACGTGCAAGTAAGGACATTCTAACATAAAGTTGTGTGTCAGACAACTAGGACAATTGAAGCAATGTCTCTTCATAAGAGCACAGCTAAAAAATCCTGTCTCTTTACACACAAAGACCTAAGCTTATGCTTGAAATTAACAGGGAACCAAAGACATCCAAGACTGTATAGACTCCCATATCAAAAGCAGACAACAAAATGTATGACAGGGTAGGTAAATTCTAATTCCAATTGAAGAGGTACAGTTGTGGGTCCATCTACAACCTGGTCTCATAAAATGGTTTTCAAGTGTCTTATCTGCTATGCGAGGGTGGTAAGTCCATCCTCTCACCAAGAATGAGAACAGCATGATTTCAAGACCAACTTCAAACTAGTAAGAACTAGCGGTGGGAAGCGTACACCTTTCATCTCAACATATTGTGAGCTCAAAATACTGAAAGACTATTCAGAATGCAGAAGCACTGCAGTGTTTACATCTGCCTGATACAGGATGAAGAGCTACAGGATAAATTGTTTGCACATTGGAGGCAGTCCACTTCCCACAGTTTGACAGAAAGGCAACTCTCTATCAAGACAGGCTGGGATACATGTGATTGTTCAGTCTGGAGAAGAGAAGGCTCCAGTACCTTTGTTAGAGCAGCCTTCCAGTACCTTAAGGGGCCCTATGAGAGAGCTGGAGAAAGACGTTTTACAAGGGCTTTCAATGACAGGACAAGGAGTGATGATTTTAATTTGAAAGAGGCTAGATTTAGATTAGCTATTAAGAAGACATTCTTTACTCTGAGAGTGGTGAGGCACTGGAAGACAGAGGTTGCCCAAAGAAGTTTTGGATGACCCATTGCTGGCAGTTTTCAAGGCCAGGCTAGATGCAGTGCTGAGCAACATGGTCTAATGACAGGTGTCCCTGTGCATGGCAGGTGCAGGTGGGTTGGAACTGAATGATCTTTAACGTCCCTTTCAAGTCATTCTATGTCCCTAGGAACCAAACTAAAAGCCAGTGTGTAAAAAGAAAAACCAACCCTAAGCCACATAACTGAAAGGTGAAAACTACACCTGCCAGCAGATGTGTATTTCCAGTAGTTTTAAAAAATACACATGAAAAAAGCTAGGAATAGAGTCAGAGAGAATCAGAAAGATGTCAGGATTGATTAAAGCATCACCCTGTGTCTTCACTAAATATCAACGTGTCTATCTGCAGTATAACTTTAGAAGTGCATTTCTCATTAAAAATATTACTTGAGAGCAGAGCTGCAAGTAACCTTCTCTCCTAAGTGAACCTAAGATCACTTAAAAATTAAAAGAAAAAATGGTGTCATTATCCTATTAGCTTTTTAAACTATGGCAAGATTTTTCCATGCTATTTGTATCCTAAATAATATGCCTATCCAGGTTTTAATTATGAAACTCTAAATAAATCCCATGAGCAAATGCTTATTTGTATCTGTCTGCTAAGTTCCTACTTGTAATTCCAGCTAATTATTTCCCCTGTCAAGAAAATACTGTCAGAAGTCCCAAGTTGCCACAGAAGTAGCTCAATCGCTTTCATTTTATGTCTCCCAATGTTGGATTCAGAAAATGTAAATTCATTTGTCTACTGCTGGAAGAGCCAGAAATTTGAAATAATCTCTGCACTGTCAGCAGGTCTTTACCTTATGTGCTTAATCCCTGTTACCATGGAGATACTTAATTGTACAGCGACACAGTTTGATTGGTTTATTTTAAATTGAAGTTCTTCTATGGAACAGTCCAGGATTCCAGTGAACTTCAGATAAACGGCTTTCAAAATATTGCAGTGAGTCATAATGTTGTCAGTGACTAGATTAATTTGAGTTCAGTTAAAATATTTCTTTACCTGAATCTTATACATTTATGATGACATACAAAATATAAGGATTCTTAAAATTATATTTGGGAGCTAAGAATTTTGAGTATAATTAGGCAGCATTTTATTGTAAGGACAATTAAAAACTAAATGAGAATTAAAATTCAGTAAATTTTGGTAGTATCATCTTGTCTTTCTAAAACAAATTATCTTCCTGTTCTACAATATCAATCCAGACAAGAACCTTTCCCAGGAGGGTTTTACTTGATTTTTTTTTACAGGAAACTGTAAATATATTAACATGAGAGAAATTAATCCAACAGGATGAATTAGACTTCCTAAGTGCTGGTTTCATAAACATCAGCATGCAGTTCTTTAGTATATGAATGTCTGCTGGAAATATGGTATTTCCTGCCATGGTATAACATATAAAGTAATTCATTTTAAATTCTGTACTTACACCATGATGAACTGGTAAACTTTAACTCTGCTATTTAAACAGTAGCAATATAGTGTTCTAACTCCCATAATTATTATTTTTTTTTTTTTAGCTCTATAACCCAGCCCCAGCACATTTTTTTCTCAATGTCATAACTGCAGCTCTAGGGGAAGTTTTCACCTAGTCTTTGCTGTGAAAGGTCTCAGTTCCATTAGGTATGAGACAGCTTTGCCTTATTTAATTTTTCAAGCTCATGGCCACTAAAGCCCCATGTACATGCTGCAGAAAACACCTTTTAGGTGTTTCTAGGGCTGTATTCCCTTCTTTATTTTTACATAGCCTGGTTTTATTTCATATGCAGAGTCTCTGTGTTTGCATCATTTGGGATATCAGCATGTGACCCAAGATAAGACTTAGCTTCTTACAAACCACTACCATTCTTCTAACCATTTGCATGGTTTTGCAGAACTTGACACTTATAATCTCAGTTCTGCAGGGGCCACACTGTTTTACAAGAGAGATGCTTCAAAAAACAGATTCCAGTGGGGACTATCATTCTCACACAAAATGTTTACGAGAATTAATTTGTTTTACACTCCCAGGAAGGGTATCTTGGTGTACCAAAGCAATGCTTCTACAAAAGCATTTACATGCTTCAATTCACAGATGAGCTGCTGTTATTCCATACAAAACAGCTACCTAGAACACCGTGTTCTCAACAATACTGAGGATTTAGTCTTTGCACCTCTATGTTAATGTACTCCGTGATCCTGGGTGACGGTACTCTGAATTTTTTTTTCTTCCATACAAGTTCTGCTCCAGAAGCGTTATTCCTTTCTAATCCACCTTCAAACACACAAGAGTAACAGTGTTCAGGATGCAATACTTCTCTGAATTTCATGGTGTCCCCATCCAGTTTGTGTTTGGAGAAAACACAGAGGACTAGCTCAGAAACATTGGATTTGCTGTAGCACAGGCCCACAGTATGATTCCCTGTACTCCACTTAGGCATAATTACATCCAGGCAACCCAAGGCAAATGACTGAGCAAAAGATTTTCTCTTCTGAGGAGTCTCACCCACATTCACACCTTCTTGTATAACCCCCCTCACCTTTCCAGTGTGAGAAATACTCTTGCTTCAGCCAGCAAGGGATCTGTGTATGTGCAGAGGAGACTCAAAAACTGCAAGCCAGAAGAGAGTGAGGGAGCCACGCTGCTGGGACTAGCCCCTGAATTACAGCACACTAACCAGGTTAGGTACAGCTGCCTTACAATGCAACTCTCCATTTTTCTTAGCTCGAGTTAAAATAAAACAACCCCACAAACTGTCATCTCCTTGCTATCATACCCTCCATTAAAACAACAATTTATCTGAGCCAGTATTAACATCACTTTGTCTGTCATATTTACAACTGCCATATTTATGGCTAAAGCAACATCTCTTTGTGAAGGAAAGACAATTGTTAAATCATCCTCTCTTTTCAGGAGGTTGAGCTGATTTAGCAATACTTTCTTTTTCACCATATCCGAGTAGTCTCTAGGCAAACCACTGACATAAACAGGTTGCTATATAATTTTCCTTCTGCTCCTTTCTAATCATTCATGTTTGCTTTAAACAGTCACTTGCACTTGTGCATCCCTGCTGCTGCTCATCTCTTCTAGACCCACTCCCCCTTCCACCATATGATCCTGTCCTTGACTAGGTCAAACCCTTAACAACAGAAAGCAAATTTGTATGCAGTCTGAAAGAAGCAGAGTAGCACTCTTTCTCTAATAGCACACTATTCATATCAACCGTCCATATTAGTCACAAGGGAATTTAAAAAACAACATAAAAGAGATAGAAAAAATCAAGAATTGCCATACCAATCAGACCTGTTGTCCGCCTGTTCCAGTATTCTTTCTCTGACAGCACTCAGTACCCGCTTCAGAGGAAGGTGCAAGAAACCTTGTAATTATAGAATAACCTGATTAATACAGGAAGTTTCGTCCTAGCCCTAGGCAGTCAGCAGCTGACTCACCCGCTTGTCTGAAACACAAGATTTTATATCTGCTCTAATTTTTTTAATCCCATGTAATTTAATAGTGAAACTCCTATTACAAATGTACTTTGCAAATGTACATTTGAATACTATGAAGCATTTTAGGCTTTACTGTAACCTGTAGCTGAGAGTTCTATTTGCTAATTATATAGGTTGTACTATTTTTATCATTGTTAAACTGCCTGCCATTCAATCTCATTGGATGTCCCTTTTAGGGACTCGGGAATAAGTGGGCCAGAGAGTGTGATTCCACTGCCTTTTTTCCCCTTGGCATCTCACCTGGGAGCAGAGATGCCTGAAGAGGTGCATGGCAGCCAGCCCCTGGCTTGAGGCACTGAACCAGCTCACAGGCTGGCTCCACTCACAGCCCTCACCTGAAGGAAAGGTGCCCTGCACAAATGATGAGTGCCCTCATGAACAAAGCAGCAGCAGCTGTGCTGCTCAGATTTTTGTGAATATCACATAAATCCCCCGTGACATTGTTTCTGTACTTAGAGATGAAAGAATGCAATGTGCTCAATAAAGTGCTATACAACATCATACCTACAGGGCAGAAGGCAGCTCCTGTGACTTCAAACTTTCATAATGGCCTTATGTACTATGGTAGTTTTAAGGTAAAATAACAACAGCCTTTTCAAAACCCGGGAAGATGAACAACACAGTAACAACAATCAAGGCTTTCACTATATTTTACTTATACCCACTGTTGGTTTTCAGAACCTTGCAACAGGGCATACTCCTACAGAACACATGTACAAAAAGGCTGGGGTAGGCTAAACATAACAAAAGAAAATACTAACGTTTTAAAAATTGCTGAATGGTCTGATCATCTTCTGTGCTTGTTTATTTTGAAGTAAACTGCTTAGCAGGCTGTGAGCCTTAGTTTTGCATCTGGTATAAATTACGGGTCCTTAATAAGCAGGATGCTTGATTGATAGGCCATTAATATAATCAATGATTGTGTTGTATCATTCCAGATTGCTGGCCAGCTATGAGAACTGGGTGTACAAGCAGGAGAACGCAGGCCAGACAGGATGCATGTAACAGGCACAGAGGTGAGCTTTCAGAAAACACAACAGATTTCCTCTTCTAAGCACAGCAGGCACTAAAAGAATAAGATGAAGACTACTAAAGAAAATTTAAGTAAGTATTTGAGTATGGAAGGATATCATTACATTGTTTTATTGCAAATAACCATTGTACCATGTATGCTTTGAGAATTTAGGATGTTGTGAGCTATACTAGTTATCAAAGAACACAAACAGGTTACCTCTATTTTCTGTACAGGGCAAAAGCTGACATTTAAGAATTTCATGTTTCAGGAATAGCACAGCTACTAAGCCAAACAAGGACAACCTAAATGTAATGATTTCACAAGCCAAAAATCATGGAGATGATATACGCAGGAAAAAATAGATTAGAGAAAAGAATTAAGCTTGCCAGATACATCTGGAAGAAGTCTAAAATAATTTTTTGATACTTAATACAAAAGCACTAGTAAAAAACAAGACATTCTGGATACCAAAATATGATGTGACACAGAATCATTTAGGTTGGAAAAGATCTTCAAGTCCAACCTTTGACCAAATAACACCTTGTCAACTAGACCATAGCACTAAGTTCCACGTCGAATCATTTCTTGAACACCTTCAGGGATGGTGAGTCCACCTAGGCGATGTTTAACAACCCCTTCCATAAAGAAATTCTTCCCGATGTCCAACCTGAACCTCCCCTAGTGCAAATTGAGGTTATGTCCCCTCGTTCTGTCACTAGTTGCTTGGGAGAAGAGGCCAACCCTCATCTTGCTATAATTTTTCCTCAGGTAGTTGAGGAGGGCAGTAATATCTCCCCGCAGTCTCCTTTTCTCCAGGCTAAACACCCTCAGCAGCTCCTCCTATGATTCAACTCTCTAGACCCTTCACCAGCTCTGTTGCCCATCTCTGCACACACTCCAGCACCTCAATGTCTTTTTTGAAGTGAGGAGCCCAGAACTGAACACAGGATTTGAGATGTGGCCTCCCCAGTGCCCAGTACAGGGGGACAATCACTTCCCTGGTCCTGTTGGTCACACTATTTTTGATGCTATCCAGGATGATGTTGGCCTTCTTGGCCACCTGGGCACACACCAGCTCATGTTCAGCCTACTGTCAACTAACACCCTCAAGTCCTTTTCCACTGGCCTGCTTTTCAACCACTCTCTCTAAGCCTGTAGTACTGCACGGAGTGTTGTGAAGTGCAGGAGCCGGCAACTTGGATTTGTTCAACTATCCCTGTCTGACCATCTAGGAATCATTGTGTCACATTCACACCACTTAAGCTGGGACCAAGGCTGCTTCACAGCTACACACCCCACACTCATAGTCAGACCCGGTTTCCTTACCAGCTCGACCCCAAGTTTCTCATAGCAGAGTCTCACAGGTCTCAATGCTGAGAATAATTTAATCATGGGGCAATAACAAAATAACAGCTTGAGCTGGATACCTCCGAGAATGGACTCTGAAAAAAGGAAACCTGGGCTTTTCTATCCTTACAGTCTAAGCACAGGGAAGTCTGGGATCCTTAGCTCCTGCTGTGTCTCTGAGTGTCCGGTCACCTGGCTGGGCCACAGGTCCCTGAGCCCTTTGTTATGCAAAGGTTGGCAGTTCATGGCCTCTTGCCTGTAGTGCCAGCTCCCACCACACAGAGCTTGACCTGCAGCTCACACTACAGCTGCACACCAAGCTACCTGCACTGAGTGTATTCTTCAAGAGAACCTCACACCACTGGCCTCCCTCCATTGATCCAGCCTGTCCAGACCCGTCTGCAGAGTATTCCAACCTTCCAGCAGATCAACACTCCCGCCCCACTTAGTGTCATCCGTGAACTTACTGAGGGTGTCCTTGATCCCCTCATCCCGATCTTCAATAAAGATATTAAACAGGACTGGCTCCACTACTGAGCTCTGAGGAACACCACTAGTGACTGGCCTCCAACTGGATGTGATACCATTTACTACTCTTCTCTGGGCTCACCCATCCAGCCAGTTTTTAATCCAGTCAACAGAGCACCTGTCCAAGACGTGGGCTGCCAGCTTTTCCATAAGAATGCCATGGGAGACAATATCAAAAACTTTGCTGAAGTCCAAGTAGCCCACATCCTCAGAGTTTCCCTCATCCGCTAGGTGGGTCACTTAGTCATTTCAACTGCTCTAGCAACCACATCATATTAACACAAATAAAATTCAGAAAGACTTTTGACAAGTATTACTCTCCCAGTTCTGCTGTGCACACTGGAGACTGACCCGTGGCTTCAAGCTAAGCAGTAATAATGCTGCAGGCTTTGATCTCTGGGTGCGCTTCCTTAAATTTCTTGCCTGGGATCCCAACTGTTTGCTCAGTTTGTTCCAGACTGGAGCACAGAAGCAACATAATATGCACAAAGTACAGATGGTCAAGATCCTTGAAGTCAAATATAGAGCAAACCAAAGTGGAAACACAGACAGACCCCATCATCCTCTCTCAGGCAATACCAAGAATTAGTAAACACAACCAATAAAAATAATAAAGCAAAATAAAGTAAATACAACCAACAGCACCTCTTGCAAGCAAGGATATGGCAATAAGCTGACCTAACAGACCTCTCTATCTGGAGAATCTAATAACTAACTACACCTTAGTGGAACCAGTGTTACTTTAAGTACACATGAGAAGGACTACACTTTCTTTCAGCTAATTTTATTTCACATTCCCTGGTCTTTATTTGAATGACAGAAACCAGAACAATGATGCCAAAGTATCTCATTCCTTAGAAATTAAACAGCAATAGGAATCAAAAAGATATGACTTTTGAAGGCAGTGAACATTGCTTTAACTTGCACCTTAAAGTGCAGTTGCAGGGCAGCTTAAGACAATACAACTCTGTTGCAACCCTATTCTCAAACCAGTCAGATATTCTAGTGTGACAGCAATGCTACTCATCGCCTGGTGTTAGCCAAGGTCTGAGCAGGATGCTGGACAGGCTGACCTTCAGAGGATTCTTCCATGTTAAACTATTCTGCAGCTTCATCAGACCATGCAAAGGAATGGCTTAGAGCAAAACTGACATAAAATGTATTGCTTTCTCCATAAGATTGACTTTTTATCAGCTTTTGCCTGTTTATTTCCCTCAATCAACTTCCCTCCAGATCTAACAAGCAGCAAGATTTCCACAAGGGAAAGGACAAAAATGTAAAGGTCCAAAAATCAGTAAGATCACAGCAGTGGAAAAAATAGGGACCTAAAATTGCCGTGCGGCTAAACCTTTTGTACACAAAATCAGCCAGAAACCTTCTGCTCCACATACTATCCCTCTGGAATACTATATTTACACAAAAGTATTTTAAATAACTGTCATGCTTTTATTGAAATTAACATTACAAAATTTCTCATAATCATATGAGACACAGTATTTATAATAGACACAAATAAAACATTTAGAACTTTAAAGTGGTTAAATATACCATATTCAAATTATTTCATATTAAAAGTCCATCTTAACACAGCCTTTGGATTACAGAAACATGCTGGGAGAATATTAGATGCTTGCCATCCTCCCATACTGAAATGTATTACTTATCTCATACTGCTATTTCAAGTAAAAGGGGCAAGTTAAAAGGGAATGGGTGAAGCTCTGAAACTTTAATTTACCATGGCCTAAAGTTAAGAAAAAATATTTTAGAGGTTTTCCAAATGACCCTGGTTGTGCCATCTGTACAGAAGAGATAATGAATTGATAGCAACATCTGAAAATATTTTGATAAGAGATTCTTCTCACACTTTCACAAAAGCACTGCCTGGTGATCGAAGCTTCCCCTGATTAGCTCATGTCATAAGGGCTTTCAGAGACTTGAAAGAAATCAAATTTGCTTCAGCAGAAAGAATAAACATCTCTTCCCATTCATGCCTTAAAGCATTTGCACCAACACTATATAATTACATTTATTTCACCAAAAGATTCTCCTGGATTCTCTATTCCCCCCACAATTTCAAAATTACAATATGTCTGCTTGCAGTTGAATGGATATGTACATATGGCACAAAGTAAATTATTTAATTAAAAAACAGTTAATGTTGTTATGAATTATGTGACTTCCTTGTACAGAACTCATGCACACATTTCATTGTGATGATACCTGGTTCATGTATCTTTAATCAAAACCAAGCAAAGTATTTGAATCGCTTTTTCTCCTTCAGCATGATGCAATTTGTTAATCTGCATGGCTATAAAAAGCCTTAGAGACAATAAAAAATGCTATCTCACTGATCTCTCTCCTGTCTTTATTTGCATAACTGTCAACAATCATCTCACCATGTCATTCCTAAAATCCAGGTGTGAAAATGAAAGGAAGAAAATTAAATTCTGTTTTTATTTATATAGTCTCATGTAGTATTTGCAAAAACAGTTATTTTGAAAGCTAGAGAGAACTTCTCTGCCAAATAACAGTCACTGTAAGGACAGATACTATGTACACCTCCACAAAGGAATTGCTGGCAAGTCACTGGTTCTATTTAGTCTCTGGTCATTCTTCTAAAACCAAGATATATGTAATGGAACTACCCAGTCACATTGTAGTAGCCACCTGGGCTGATGTTCCCTAGTAATGGTGGATGGACTCAGTGCAGCAGCACATGGTTCCAAATGGTTTCCTGATTTTATTCTGTTTCCAAAAGTACTGGCTTTTAATACATTCCTGGGGAGTGTCATTTCATGTAAGATGCATTACTACTCTGGAAGCACATCTGTGCACATGCTACACCCAATGCTGTTGCTTTAAAATGTTTGATACTATATGAATATGTGCTATAGGAATATGTACTATAAACCACACAATGTGTAGGTATATAGCAGTGTTCAACTTGCACCTGAAACTGCTCAGAGATTCTGGTGGGTTGGAAAGTCTGGCATAAAACATCAAAGGCTTCTATAGATCAATTTCTACAGAGGCCTCATGCTCTTTACCTCTCAGAGCAGACTATTTTTCTCCATGTAGTCTGCTATCCACACACAGAGAAAAATGGAAGAAAGACCAGAGCCCAAAAGAGAATGAAAAACAAGCACTTTGTAAAAGCATGAGAAAAAAACCCCAAATAACCACCCCAAAAACAAAACAATCACAGGCCTAATATTACTTAAGGCATAATTTGGCACTTCCTGTTATGCTTGGTTTTATTTTTCCTAGATTCAGTTTTCTCAATTTAAGAGAGTGATGTGGCACTTTAAGGCACTAAAAGTCATTCCAAAAAAACTCCCAAACCCCCCTCCAAAAAAAAAAAACCAAAACCCAAAAAAAACCCCAACAAAATAATCATTAGCTACAGATGATTAGTAAACATTCCCCCGAATTCCAAAATCAATGAGTACCACCAAGGCACTGTATTTTGTAAGCCACAGCTGTTGACAGCTACACAAGTGCAGTATCCCATTATGTGACCAGTCAGAAAAGAGAAGCAATCAAATGTAGTGCCTGTCCTCAGAATCAGGATATTAATCCTTCAAATGAATCTCATTCACACAGATGAGAGCATACCAGCAGTCTGCAGAAAATAAGAATGAGACGTGCAGGTATCTTCACTAACTCGAGTAACAGAAACAGTCTCACATCTGCACAGTACTTTGGAGGCTCACTTATACTTCTTGACAAGCCTAATTAAATCGGGCAGAAACCCTATGCTAATACAGTTATATTGTGCCTGGCTTTCAGCTTCACATTGTCCATCTTTCAGACATCCAAAGCATGACAAATACTTGTTGAAGCAAGAAAACAGCATTTCAAAGTCAGCTTCTGAGGCCTCATTAACCCAGAAAATTTGTTCCAATTTGGACAAGTCTGAAATTGCTCTAAATCTTGAAAGCCTTCAGGTCACCAGGCTGCTGCAAATCTTGCTTTGGCTTCAAAAGCAAATGCCTCCTAGGAAGCCAAGGCAGACCCCATTAGTAAAAGGGCTAGGGAAGCAAATCACAGTAACAGGGATCTTCAGTCTTATGCTTTACAATTCTTTTTTTGCAGTTGAAGGATCTTGAGAGAATGAAACACTTTTAAAAGAAATTAAAAATATGTTTGATCCTTCTACTCTGTGTTAAAAGAATTCTAATTCTCATCCATTACTTTTTCAAGTACCTGCAAGTTTCTAAATAGGGTGATAAAGACAAAAATTAAATAATAATTTTAAAAACCCAAAACATCACAAGAACAGAATCAAAATGCTAACCTTAAAAATGAAATGTAAGCTAAAGCAACAAATGTCAAGCAGCCAATGATTCTGCTAACCTACTACCATCACCCCTTTCGGTGAAGAAGTTCCAAAGCCATCTAAGAGTACATTTGCTAGAACAGAAAAATGTATTTTATCCAAGGCAACTCAGTGATTTAAAAAAATAATTATGCACAGTTTACAATGGGAAAAGAAAAGCCAATTATGTTTACTATTATTTCATACACATTGAGATTTATTTTTTAAACCAGAGCTAAAAACAATGGGAAAACTAAGAATTAGTATATTTACTATACAGGATCCAAACATACACTTTCTTATTACCAGTATTATGAATGTACTAGACAAACCAAAAGACCTCACACTGATGCCTTGGAGTGGTTACCTAAAACAGAGGCTGGACAAAATTAAGAGAATAAAAGCAGGTATTTATTAAAGGCCTTCAATGGGTACACCTTGGGCAGTCAAAAGCCTCCGAGGGGCTTCACCCAAGATGGATGATGGTCACGTGTTTTTCACAGCTAAAAGCTTGGTTCATTTACATATCAGGGATTAATCCTCCAACTACAGTCTCAGGTAATGGAATTATTTGCTCCAAGTTTGCTTATTTCGGTGTTGTTTACATCTCTCGGGGCCTGAGACAATAAGGTGTCCTTGAGTTCTTGAGTTTCAGGCCTAGAGAGGAATTGTTCTGTCTGAATAAAATGGGAGAACAGTAGCTGACAGGCTGTGGAGTTTTAGAGTTATACACTAAAGCAGTACAGGATCTGAAAAACATAAAAGCTAAATTCTAAGGCACCGGCATGGCAGAGACAGAGGAGAGTTGGAAGTCTCAGTCAGAACTGACCTTCTGCCTCATTCTTTAAACGTGGCATTTTTATTTCTTATTTATCTTTTGTTAATGATCTTGTAATTCTCAAAGAATTACAGGTCCTTATATTATCAACATTCTCTTGAGCAAATGAAGTAACCAAGTACCAAAGCAAAGTGCAGAAAGCACAGTCTGAGCTATCCCTGTGCCATAAATCAAACCAGTGAACATTAACCATTTCAGGCTGAAGCAGGAATTAAGATTCCAAGGCAATACAGCTAAGAGCAGGGCTGCAGTGCTGTGCCCCACACTGCACAGCTCACACTGCCCACTTACCTGATGAAGTAATCTCTTCCATCTCTGTTTGCCGTCATCTCCCATCCATAAGGTGTCCCCTGGTTCAAGCTCCAGGTCCCTGAAGGGTGAGGCCAGCCTGAAGACTTATTCCTGTGGCTGCAATTTTGGAAAATGTGGAGGGGAAAAGACAGGGGGGGAAAAAAAAGTTATTTCTCTCTTGTACTTCGCATGATTCACTTGGCATCCAAGTACTTTCATAGTTGTGAAATACGGAATCAAAACCCAGGCAAGGGAACAGAGGTTAGCAGATCTATTTACATTTATGATATTCATTCAGTCAGTAGAAAGATACACTGTCATTTCTAACAGTCTGAGTTCAAACTTTTGGTTTGTGAATTTGTCATTCTCCATCAGTCCCACATACACAGTGCTAATTTTCAGTAGTTTTTAATAAAAGTAACGGGAAGCATTTTCATTCATCACCATTCATTGCTCAACAAATGCCAGCTCTCAGCACAGTTTTAGGGAAAAATTTCCATCAAATCAAACCACCTACTACATCACTGCAGATCACACACCTCTCCTGCAACACCTGGCACGAGAAGGAGCATCGACTTTCTCTCTGTTAGGAAACCACTTTTTGTTTCTTGTGCTGGAATGAAGGAAGGCCATGACACTGCTGCATAACATGCTAAATTGACTGAATATGTGAATCTTGTTGCACTTGATCATTATCCATTAATCTCTCCCACCAAGTAACTTTTAAAAGGCTGCAGCATCTCTGAGCCCACTCACTGCCATATCCCACTGCTCCAGCACTCCCTGCTGGTATTCCCACTCCCAAAGAAGGGCCCAGCAGCACTCCCAAGTGACAGTGTTTCCCCATTACTCTGAAATATTTTGTGAAGTGCTTTCTACTGACTCCGTTAAAAAAAAAAATAAATAAATAAATAAAAAAAAAAAGAGAGAGAGATTCAGCTAGCAAGGAACCATCATAGTTTCCCACAGGAATCCCCAACGTTTGCACACATGCTTTTCCTGTCACTTGCAGGGACTAAGCTAGATATTACTGCACATTCCCACTTTCTCCTATGGGACTTAAGAGGTTCAGAAGACAACAAACAAGTCTTTTAGCAAAATTAGTCAAGCCATTAATACCTATGTACAATCTGAAAAAGGGAAAGAGTAGGAAGAGGAGGCAGGGCAATCAACAAAGCTAAAGGCCAGCTAAGAGCATGAGACAGACAGGCAAATAGGAAGGAGCACCCAACACTGAACACAATCTGAAATTTTGACATGAAAACTAAAGTCACACAAAATAAGAGCATGGTTTGAATTAGCTGTCTTCCCCATTTCTGTCCTTCCTCCACCTATCAAATATATTACAGCTTACTTTTATGTGCTAGATTTATTTAGGTTCAAATCGTAACAAGGAATTTACTACCTCGTGTCACAGATAGAGACATAAGAACTTTTTTTCTTTAGAGAAACAGAGCACAATGTAACCTGACAAACTCTCCTGAAGGAACAGAATTGGTCTCCACGGACAGCTCAACAACTGATTGTAAATTGCTAAATTCAATGAAGTTGTGCATAGTTAATCTTTCCCAAAGGAGGAATGTATCATTAAAAACAAACTAGCTGCTTCACCCTCCCCCTTCATTTCAAGGATTAATCACAACCGAGAAAAAAATATGGTGCTTAAAAATATAATTTACATGTAAAGTAGAGCACTACAATGGAATGCTAGGTATCATTTGGTTTACCAATTACATTAAGTAGTCTGTCTTCAAGGAGTAGAAAAACATTTCTGTTAGCATTTTCAAAGACTGCTATTTGCCATGAGGCACAGCTTAAGTCTAATATTGAAAATGCTACATCTCTTAAAAAAATTACAGTTCTTCAAGGCTAATCATACATATAAATGTCAGATATGCTACACTACCTCAGATAAATACAACTAGTCCGTTTATGATACAAGGAATTGATTAGAAAACTGTCATACAAGGAACAAATCCAAAATACTTTCAACACTCTCGTGCAGTTTCTTGTTAAGCTGAGCATAAACACTCCTTTTTCTCCATATGCTTGAGAGACAAAGAAAGGGTCCCTTCTTTGAGACAGGAGCCATTCTACAATGTTAGAATGTCAGCTTAACTAAATCTACAGACTTCAAATAACACTTTAGAGTATTTGGAATCCTAACCACTGCAGTTAACTGAATACACTAGAATGTAACCTTTTTTTATCAAGACTGTATAAATGGATACCCATCCATTTAACAGTTTTCATTTTAATTAGATGTGTTTCACAAACCCTGTGCTATAGTTTCACCATCTGTTAAATGGATACAGTGACATTTAAATTCCCAAGTACATCAAACTATCAGATAATTTGCAGGAGCATAGGACAGTGATGATCAATATCATAACTCTCTGCATTCAAATTAAAGGCTCATCTCCGAATGAGTTATAGCATTGGTGGATTTTAAGGTACATCTAATTCCCTTGAAAGCTTTCTTTGAGCCCCTAAAATATTAATGGTGTCAGAACCATATCATATATGATGGGTAGTAACTGTCCTACTTAATATAAATATGTCTACATGTGATCTGCTCCTCCAGATTTTCTTATAATCAGTAGGATACAAGTTAGCACTTAAGACACTGGATGCACCTGCATTAGATGTATGCAAATTCACAGTGGATCCACAGGGAAAAAAGACATAATTTTTCCTAAAGCTATTGTGCAATTCAATAATAAACACTCAGGCCGTAACAATAAAGCAAGGTCTTTACACTCAGAGGAGACTAGGATTACCAGCTGCCTGTACAGTCTGGAAAAAGGAGCAAGTGAACTGCATTTTTTTCTACACTTCACTTGTTGAATATAATTCTGCTTGTCTGCAAGAATTCTGCTCAGTGGCCACTATGAAGGGCAAAAGATAGCGAAGAGGAGATAAATGCCAGAAATGATAAGCAAGTCAGGCATTTCACTTTGGGGAAGAACAAAGCCATTTTGGTAGTCTTGAAGTCAGGAAGATGCCTTAGTGATGAGGGAGACCATCAGGCCCTTGGAGATCCCAGTCCAAATTCTTCCTCCATGCTGGGGATCTTGGATAAATCCCCCAGCTCATTGATCACCATTTGCCATTTCCTTCCTGCACAGGCAAAGGAGGAGCACACCAAGACTGCCTAGGTTTATGGAAGACTTGCACACTTACAAAGATCAAAAAGACAAAGAAAATGCACCTTCAATTTCAGCAAGCCTGGCTGCAGAGGCAGCAGTGGCACTGCTGTTACTCACTGCCTGCTCTTCATCACCCTCCCTGCTTCCTCACAGAAACGGGACTGGCTGCTGGAGAGCCTTTTGGAGCACAGTTCTTAGGTGTCAAACTTCACTGTGAAAGCTCGGCCAGCATCATGCCAGCAGAGGTCTGAAAACAAGGCAGATTAGCTAAAATATCCCCTCAACCTGCTTTTGACATTCTTGCCGCAGAAATATAAAACCTGATCTCTCATTATTCACATTATCTCTCATGATTCACATTAAACAATCAGTTCATTATATCACCAAAGTGATGAGTACTGAAGTGGTCTGTAAGGAATAAATATGTCCTGTGGAGGGACATTCTGATTGATAATGCAATAGCTCTGCCACAGCAAACATCTTCAGGTCAGTCTTTTTTCTGCCTTGTGCTTGAGGAATTACCTGAGACATGAGATCATATGTAAATTCTCCTGCACTGTATTAGTGATATGTTCTTTATGTGATACGCAGAACATACTCAGCATAAAAACCATGCTTTGACAAGAAGGACAAATCTGCAGTATTATCCACTTTTTTAAAGATCAAAACTAGAACAGTTTGAATTTTTAAAGCATACTATTAAAGCCCAATGTCCAGAGCAGTTCAGATTACATTAATGATGAATGCAGAAAGCAACACCATTTCTTCTTTCAAAAGCAGAAAAAACAAAGTTTAAACAGGTTGAAAAATTCAATTTAAAAAAAAAATAGTATCTACAGAATCTGCCAATAAGTATGTAATATTGTCCAAAACCTGTTTTTTTAACCAGCAAATGGAGATTTCTCTCAATAGATCTTTCCTACAGAAATCTTGACAGAATTTTTAACTGTGCCACCTCTATAGCTCAAGCCTGTAAATTTTTATATAAATGTAGCATTCTCACTGAACTAGTGGAAATTAAGCTCTCTCTGTAATTTTAAAACAGCATAAACTGGCACTGACACAAAAGCAGTATTCCCATTCTCCCAGCATCTCCTGCTTCACATCACAGTTGCTCCTGTGCCAATGAAAGTAAACTGGTTCACCTTAAAATTAGCAGCTATTTTTTTTCAGATTCATCTCTACTTACTTCATGGCCTCACAGATGGTCACATGGCAGCAAAAATGAATGGCAGAACAAAACCTGCATTTCTCAGATAGTTCTTAGGCAAAGACAAGACAGAAAGCACTCAGTTAAATAGAATATCCCAATTGTATTTAGCGTATTTCATGTTTTATGGGGCATAACACTCAGTACCCGGTTGGGGCATGTCTTCCAAAATGTTCCCATCAAAGCAGCTCCCCTTGAAAACTCCCCCTCCACACAACTACAAAAAAAAACCACCTTAGCTTTTTTTACCTCTGCCTTATTTTCCCCCAGTGTTGCTTTTAGTTAATATCTGTTAGTGCACAGACTATCAAAAACTGAAATTATCCAAAGTTTCTGTCAAAAATCTTCCTAATTGTTTCAAAACATTCTATGTGGAACCATATGGAGCCCTATGATTTTCCTAAACATAAAAAACTTGAAATATTAATATTCTATGTATACTTTCTCTTTAGGTATTAGTAACTTTTTAAGCATCTACCTTGGATTTCCTCAGTTGGATTAAAATAGTGGAAGGATTATGTTTTAATCTTCTCTTATAGCAATCCCTTGAACTGCTGCAACTGTGGTGGATGGCTGAAGTTACAGAACATTTATTATGGGGATTTACATTACAATGCCGTGTTCAGCATTTAGATATTCAATGTCCTGGAATAATTTTCTTCAACGTCTTGATGTTTCTCATGGTACTTCCTCATATACAGGAATTATTTTTTCCTGAAAGCACTGTCTGCAGGGGCATCAGTGACTCACACAAGGCCAACCACGTAACAGAAGCAACTCAGCACTGCAAATGGAGTAATGGTGTCAATACACTGGCTCCCTTTACATTACCATATGGAGAAAAAACTTCTGAATTTCGAGTCTTGCCATGCAGCCAGGCTTCATTTCAACTCTCCATTGGTACAAAAGCCAGTTCTCTGCTTCCCACATGACAGTATATGTATCAGTCCCTCTCCCACCCATCATAAAAGAAAGACATCCTGAAAAAAAGGCACGCTGCACTCCCAGAGTTGTTTGTGAAGGACACACAGCTCCACAGCACAGAGGCATTTCTAGCCACAACAATCCCAAGGAGGTACCAAGAGGAACACCAGATATAAAACATTAAGTATTATTAGTTTTTAAAAGCAAGAACACCATACCTGAAGTGTCTGCAGGGCATATATATCTGCAAATAGGAAAACATTATTGTGACACAAGTGGAGTTCAGTAACCATCTCTCTATGATATTTAATCTTCCATTGCCTTGGGAAAGAAACCCTTTCTCAATCCAGTTCTCACCCTCTCCTGTCCCAGAAGACTACTGCAATACTTTTACCTCCATCCTACCACTTTAACTTGAAAAAATGAGATATAAAAGTTTTAAAGAATCTGTAGAGATACTATCAAAATCAATCAAATCAATCATCATACCCTGCTATTGAAACTCTCCTGAGGGGCACACAGACATGATGGGCAATAGTTTCTGTGGGCAAGATCAAAGACACTGAAAACTTCTTGTCTTTGCAGAGATAAGTCCTATAAACCCCCAGAGAAGTAGTCCTGCCAGAAACAAAGAAGAAGAAAATTAACTGCCCCAGACACCCTCTGCTGTAGTAAAAAACTTAATTCATACTCAGTCTCTTATTACTAAATCACGTAAGTACAGAAGGGAACCCTAAAGACTTCAGATATCCTTCATCTCCCACAACCCACGTGTTTTCAAATATTTTGATTGGTAAGAAAGCAAAAGTATTTTAGTCCTCATGTAAATAAATGTGTGCTAATTTTGAACTTGTGTGTGTCAGTTAAAAGAAGTTTGATGAGTATCATCCCACAAATGAGTTTTCAGTTTGAAGCTTGTAATTAACCAATCACCAAAGGAAAAATCATTGTCTAAGACTGTTTTTCTCATTTATTCATAAGAACAAAACGGTAGGAATATATTTTTGCCCTTTGACACCTGTCATTCTCAATAATTTTGCAACACAGCCATGCTCTGGTCAAAGGTAGAATAGGTCAAATGTAGTTACTGAATTCTTCAGGCTTGTCTGAAATTTTCTCCCTGCACCATGCATCATGCAAGAAAATGCAAATACTATTCAGAAAATAAAGGCATTCACCTTTCCTGTGCCCTGTGTTAGTTTTTCTATTTTCCTAGTAAGGTCTGTGAATAAAGTTAGGCTGCCTTGTACCAGTTGTTCAGAAATTGTCTCCAGCTCAAAGTTATTCTTTCTTAGGCATTAACTACTCCCCAAACTCTGGCTGAAGCAAAAAAATTCTAAACTTTTTTTCTCCTATCCCCACCTTCCACCACAGATTCTCTGAATTATTCACAATTTCACCAGTACCACTCATTCTTACTCCAAACAGGCAATGATGCTAAAGGCTTCACTCGACCTTTGAATCCTTTGGGGGACCAGAGGAAACCTCAAGAACAAATCAAAAATTCATACTGAACTCCTCCATGGCAATTCACAATTGTAGAGGAGCTACATTTCTAGAAAACCCTGTCAGACTGTTTTTGTCATAGATTTCATTAGCTTCCATCTCCTCAGTGCCTAAAACAGATTTTTTCTAAATGGCAGCCTATGACAAGATTGAGCACAGAAGACACTCCATTGGATTATGAATTCCTCCTCCAGAAGTCACTGCTCCTGCTGCAAGTCATGAGACAACGAGGATCCATGTTGTGTAACTGATCTGAAAGGTAAGGGATCTTTTTCACCAGGGATTCCATGGCTGCCATGGGGAACAGTCTGTGACAGCTGTCCTGCCACACAAGCAGGAAATACAGCAGCAGGTGCCCATCACTTCATCAGGGAAAAAAAAGGGCAGTTCCACACAGCCAGAAAAGCCTGTTCATGAACTTTGTGAGCTTCTCATGGGCTCCAAACACTCCAGCATCAATTCCAGACTCCTGTCTGTGTCATAGGCAGGACAGAACCATAAAGAACAAAAAGGCTTTTCAAAATGTGCACTGTACACATTACATGCCTCACTATACAAGAAATGCTTCCTCTCAGTCTGAAACTACAACAACATGATGTTACCTCCAAACAAGTTTTGTTGTAAGGGTCTACCTGGTGTGTAGAACATTTTTCACCAAGCATCTTCCAAAATTTCATTTTTGCTTTTCTGTCTCTTCTCTAACTGATGTGTGCAAAGACACACGTAACTGAACAGCACAGTGAAGAAGTAGCTATGGAACATGTTTTTTGCCTTCAATTAGACAGAAACCTCAAAATTGAGTGGTGGCTCCTCAAAGAGCCACTGTTGTCCTCTGTGGACCCATAACTATCTAAGGTACAGGCAGGACACTGGGACAAGATATCAAACAAACCTTGTGAGGCAATGCTGGTCTGTTCCAGGCACTAACAACCTCTACATGCCTTGGAAAAGGGACAAGGTCTTGTCATTCCTTGAGATACCTTGCCTGGCCCAGAATGCTTCCCTTATTGTCTCTGATTCCAGAAAAAGTTATAAACCCTTTGTCACTGATACAGCCATTTCTTGCACTACCTTGTTCCATGTAAGCTGAGTTTTCCTTTCAGGAAAAATGTTCATGTATTCTGATTCTCTACAGTCACTGCTGTCCAGTTAATGCACTTTCATGTCTGTTGTTGGTTTTGTTCTGGGTTATTTTGGGGTTTTGGGGGGGTTTTGTTTGTTTGTTTGTTTGTTGTGGGGTTTTTTTGGTTGGTTGGTTTGGTGGACTTTTTAAAATATCTGATAGAGGTCACATTTTTCATTTGCCTGTCTCTTCTCCCTCTGTTTTTCATCCATTATTATTAAAGATTTGCCCTCATTTCATAGAAAACAAATCTCCATCATATTTTCTTTTAGACTGCCAGGACTTTTCATTTAAAGCACACTGACCCCATTAAAGATCCAGGTCCTGAAGGAATTGCTTCTACCTCCAGAATTTTGTATTGCTAAAGCCAGAAATTACCCAAAGCAGCAAGTAACGGGTGGGACTTTGATGCCTGTGAAAGGCTCTCTGACATTCTGTTCTATGGGATGCTTTACCTTCGTGCTGATGAGAGCTAGAAAGTCTCTAAAAGCTGATGTGTGAGAGCTGTTTTTCTCTGTTTTGATGGGGATTTTGACCTTAGGCTTTCTCAGGCCTACTCAGCATTTCAGGAGCAAAAAAAAGGTTCAACAAATAAACTAATGAAAGTATATGAACTACATTTGACTCTTTCTTATTTAGTAAATGGAGTATTGATATTTATTTCTAAATCTACTGAAAAAACTATTTAATTTCTTTTTCTCTCTCAACCTAGCACATGCTAGAAAATTTTACCATATGATATGCAGCATACCCCTAGACCAGCCACCAAATTAGCTTTTCAAAAAATGTGATCCCTGACAAAAATCACACCTATTATCAGATGCTGAATTTTATCCCACATATGATTTTTATGGGGTTTTTTTCTGGTTTTAAAGTGTTATTTCTGCTCTCAATGGATATTTGTCCTCTTACCAGTTTTGCAGTTATGTGTATCTATGACTCACTGCTACGTTTCAGGTAGAAGTTCAGGAATTTTGTCATTTCTGCCTTATGAAAAAAATGTCCCATAAAGTCTTTAACAGAAAAGCAGTCTAGCTCATTGACTGCATTCTTATCATTAATGAAAGTTTATGGCAGTAGAGAGTACAGCACTAGAAACACAATGCTGTAAAGCGGCATCATATTTTAAATAAAAGTAACAGTACAGCATAAAATTTCATACCACCTCTTACACAACTGTCCATTTTATGCCATAAAAATCTGAGGTGCATATAGTTATTAAAATTCAGTTATGCACACTGCTTTTGGAAAAGCAAAAGGGAATCTCATTTTTATGCATAGTAAATTTTGAATTTTTTTCAGTACCTTTATATGAAGACAACCTGCCTGCTGGGAGCTAAATGGACAATCACACACTACAAAAAGCAGCTCAGGAAAATTTTAAGCACTTTTTGGTAGATTATTTCCATTTCAGTAAAGATGTCACCCATGTTTCAGGCCTATGGTCACCTGGAAGTTCTTCATGGCATACTCTTGCTGGAGGGTCACATTTTAGTCTGTAGGAGAGTGACCTTGCGTTAGAAGGATGAAGTGAATTGCCAAAAAGGAATTTCTTTTCTAAACCTGGATTAAAGCCTAACTTCCTACTGCTTGGTTTTGGTAGGAGCTCCTTCTACATCTCAAGATGAGCTCCATCAGCAAAATAGTAGAATAAAAGATCTGGCTGGATCTTAACTAAGAGAAGAATACTGCAGAGAAAAGAGAAGAGTGAAAACACCCTCATATTTACCAGTTCTTCAGATTTCTACTATGACTTAATCTCCCCCTTTTCAATTTCTTGGGAAATAAAATGGTCAATAAATTGAATAAAGGTAACCTATCTTAAACATATTTTGCAAATTAAATTAAACCAATACTATCTTCTTAATTTTGGAGGTGAAATAAAAATATATTTTAAATATTTTCCCTACACAGAAATCCAAAAATAAGAAGCATCATTGCTCAGTGATTGCAGAAGTTCCAAGAGCCAATGGGTCATCTCCTTGCAAAACACATTTGATGATCTTGAAATGAGATGCAGCCACTGACCACTGGCTGAGTTTGCTTTCCATAAGAAGCATTTCCCATTCAAAAATCTTAATTACAAAAATAACCAGTCTGATAAGTTTAAATCTATTTCAAATACTGTATATAAACATATGATTGTACTACAAGGTATTTTGCTCTACTTTCTAGATTAAAAATACCCCAAAAGCTCAATATTCTACTTGCCTTTAAACAAAAATTCTCAAAACTGGGAATATATGATAAAATAGCCATCCTGCTATTAAAAGGATAACAACACTATGTACTTTTCTCCACTTCACTCCCAGGCAAAAGTTACAAAGAACTTCAGAAAAGGACCAGATGAAATGTGTGCGGAGCAATCTGTTTACATTCTCAAAACATATGCAGAAAAGCCTGTGTTTCTACTGCTATCATGCTACAAGGCTGGAATTTTTTCCTTCTTTTCTTTGAGTTCCTTTGTATTTTTCCATAGAGAAAATTATGGTTTATATGGCAACATACTGAGAAATAATGTAAGTAAAGGACATTTTGTGTAGTAGTCAGACATTTTTCACCAGTGGTAAGAAGCCTGCATCCAGACAGCAGGTTATTTAAAGCACTCTAAACATAAACACATGAAAACCTGAAGCAGTTCCATTCTTAGGAAATTACCAACACTTGGCACATTCTGTTGCAGAATTATGTAACAAACCAAGGCATGCGTAAAATCTTAACAAATGAGAAAGAATAATTTAGGGGTGGGGTATTAAAACTTTTTCCTTAGCCTTAGTGACTTCGTGAAGTGTGAGCCAATAAAGTGGAACCAAAGTCTCATGTTTCAAATTTATTTTAGAACTTACATGCTTAAGGGCCAAGTGCACTACTTAACTATATGCATCAACAGAATATGAGGTGGCTTGAAAACTAACTAATGTAACTTATTGAAGATCTGAACAGGAGCTGTGCAGATACAATACCGAACTGGAGACAAACGATCTTGGAGCATTCGTCCCTTCACCATATCCCAGGCCAAACCACAGGGCAGCTTAGAATAAGGTGGACAAAACATCCATCCATAAGTGACAGAGCCAGACTCCCATGACAATTATCTAGACATATTCCCCAGAATTATTTTTTAAATTTTTTTTCCTGCATTCTCTACTGGTTACCATATATGTCTTCCTGAAATTCCAAGGAAAAGACTGATTCCCACACAAGAAGCTAAGAATGTGTAAAGCTGCAAAAGAAGGACAGGAGACAAGGGAAGAAATTTCTTGGTTGCAAATGAAAAAAAAAAAAAAAAAAAGAAAACCAGAACCAAGGCAAACTTAAATCTTTGACAAGAGCCCCCTCTATCCCAGAAAATCACAACAAGAAGCAGCAGTAACATTAATCTTCTTTTTCAACTTAGAATGACTTTTTACTCATTATTTAATTGACAGTACACTGTGAAGTCATGTGACTGCACCATTTCCTTTTGCTTGCCTTTAAGATTAGCAGCAAAGCTTAGAGTTTACCTTGAATGGTGTTTCTAGTACCAGCTGTCCCAAACCACCATTTCTGCCACATCTGCCATTTTCCTGATACACAACAACCAGAAAGAACTCTTGCTGAGCTCTGAGGCAGCAGTGTTCATGCTCCAATTGCAAGTTACCAACATGTTGCAGAATTATAGGACAACTCCAGTTGGGAGGGACCTCACAAGGCCAGCTCCTCCAATTTCCCACTCAAAAAAATTCAGCATAAAAAAATATGAAAAAATAGGTATTACACCAAAACCTAAGTTGCCTGGAGCTATATACTTTAACTCCACATGCTTATCCCATTAATCATTAAGCAAAAAACCAAAACAGTAAAATTTGCTGATTCTCTTCTTTCCTGTCTTTTGGTCTGTATCCTGTTCTTTCCCCATCAGTGTTTTCTAACCCAGTGATTTTCAAACATAAAATCTGGAAACAAAAACCTGTAACACAAAATGCATGTTTTTTCTTTAATTTGATTTATGACCTGAAAAACATTCTGAAGGCAGACATTACTTTTAACGCCAGAAGAGAAAATATAAGTGTGAAATCTTGCTGCATAAAAAGCTCCTGAAATACCAAAGCTCCAGGTATCTAAATCCCTAATATCTTATGATATTAAGCCATCTAGTTACACATCTAGGTAAATAAACATATAAATTTCTTCTAATAACAGGCCCTTAGAAATGAAACGACACATACACACAGAAAAAAAACAAAAACAAAAACAAACCCATAACCTAAGTCTCTCCTCCTCCAATTTTCACCAGTCCTTGGTTAGATGCCGTGGTAGGAGTTTGGGTACATATGCTTGCTTATGTCCTGGCAAGCTACAACTGCACTGCTACTAGAAAGTCCCAAAAAATGTCTCTCAGCTGTCTGCAAGTGATAGCTAAGAAAAATGATACAGACAGAGGTACAGCCAGCTGAGCTAACCTACTTACAGCCACTGACAAGCAGCTTCCTTAAAGACCTTGCAGCAGGAAATGAAACTTTCCCTGCAGTCAGAAAACTAGAGGGACTTTGGGACTAACACAGGTTTAATGCTGTTCTCTGACACAAGGCTGTAGGGCTTCTGGCTGTTTTCCTACAGTAAAATAGATGAATCTGTTTGCAGATTGTAACTGTATGTTCCAATCAAGGAGGGCACCTACAGACACATTTAGACGGAGTCCAGCTCTTCAATACCATGCATTCTCTAAACTTGCAGTTCTCAGACCTTGCAATTAATTGAATTGCAAAGAGGAATGAAAGTAGGCACAATATCAGCACAGGAAAATCTGAGTGAGAGCATACAGAAACACTAGAGTTTAACAGTCAATGCAATTCTGAAATAAACTTCAGCACTTTCAGTGCAGAAACTTCTATTTCAAAGCTTGGAGCCACCTAGCCACGCAAGTGGGTTTAATCGATTTAAGATGTTAGAATAATAATTATATTAAATAAAACACATTGTTCCACCTACTATTATATAGTTTCCCAATAACTTTACAACAGAGTCCATAAATTGGGTCTCCTCATACCAAGAGGGAATGAAAGGGGTATGTTCAATTGAACTGCCCCCAACACCTGCACCAGCTGTATCATGTCAGGCTTTCATGAGATAGTCTCAGCACAACAGATATTCTGGAACTAGTGAGCTAAAGGTTTAAAACTTAGTCCATGTGTATATGTGATTTTCACAATAAAATAACGTGTCATCGTCCTCAGTTGCAAGAAAGTAAAAGAAGAGAGAAAAAGAAGAAAAATGGTAATTTGTGCATTCCCCTTCACTTTAAGAAATATGATCAATACAAAATGCAGGAAGATTTGGGAAGAGAGAGTAAAAAAAAATTGCTCTTCTCTTGCTGCCCCGTACAATATAGCAAAAGGTGAAGACTGGACAGAAGAAGGATCAGAAGACATATGTCAGGCTATAGGAAGCCTTGGGTGCCCATGGGAGGTTGCAGGAGTCCATTTTATCCAGGGAAGATAGAAACACAATATAAAGACTGGACACTGATGGTCAGACCCAAAATGGCTTGAGCCCAGCTTCCTTGATATGTCCCTTACAGCAGGAAGCAGCAAAATTCAGGGAAGAAGTGATTAGCATTTAAAATTAATTTTTCCCCCAGCTGTGACGATTAAATTACTTAATCTCTTCTTTTACAAAAGCCATTAGATAACAGATCATTCTTTTGCATTTGTGCATTTTTGTCTTGCACAAACCTATGTTACTTGAGACAGAGAATTGCAGACAGAAGCAACTGAGAAAACTCTTACCCAGTTTGGTTTGAGAGTTACACATTAACTTTTACCCTTTTGCACTCCCTCCTCCAGCACTGCAAATTCGTTTAGAAATAGATTCTTCCCTTGACAGGATAAAGTAAACCAATTCTGCTGGCCTAAAGTCTCAGCTGGTGATAAGATTAATGTGAAGGCACCTAGCATATACTGAGCTCTCTGATGCTTTAGCCACAGGGAAGCACTACTGGCACAGTAGCAAGTCTCCAGGTTTCCAGTCATCCAGCCACTTGCAGAGTTTCACACCCCAAGAAACAGTCCAGGAGGATGCCAGAGCCTATTTGGAATGAGTACTAAGTGCTGCTATTTCACTGCCTTTGCTTTACCCCAAGCAACAGGTCAGCAGGCTGATTTTATCACACACCACTCCATTATACTTCACAAAGCTATTTTTATTTCCTCAATGTATTAACTCTCCCACCCATTTTCTGAAGCACAGAGCCAGAACTTGACAGCTTACTTTCTGTAAAGACATTCGGAAATGCTACATGTGTTCATAAGGGCCTAGTTATTTTTAAAACTAAGAGCTTAATTATTTATAAAACCGGCAAAAAAAAAAAGTGCCCGGTAACGGGAGTTATTTACTGTGACATTTTCTGTCATTCTGCTGAAGCCCACCTGAACCTTTAGATGCTTCTATAGCCTTAAAAACCTGACTGCAATGATTTACAATGATAAATCTAAGTTCAAAAAAGACCAAGGTTCAGGTTTTATAAGCATGTTACCAAGTTTATGTTACCTTGAGACTGTCTGAGGCATTATTTAAATAAATTAGTATGTCAACAAACACAGTATTGGTGAATTATTTCGTTAATTTTATTTTAAAGGTCATACCTTAACACATTTTAATCTTCCATTTATCACCAGCCCCAACAAAAAAATAAATTTAGATAAGCCTAGGTTTTTGACATAAAGTTGTTATTTTAATTTTTAATTTAAATAAGAGGATTATACTTTGTTCCCAAATGACAATAGGCTGGGTTTAAAAATTCATTTTGAAGGACAGTACTTAAACATGAGGACAATGGCTTCACAACACTATTACCAAAGATAAACAGAAATTCTAATCCTACTTAACGTGTTGGAACTTTTACTACTAACTTCAAGTTTTCATCTCTGCAGTGTGATCAACAGCAAACACTACTACCTAACTCTGGGGCTGCTGAGCTCCACAGCACTACTGGTTGTCTCATTTTCCCCAGCAGGCAGGTTCCTGCAGCTCTCGACAGGTGTGTGCTGAGATGGCAGACACTGGAGTGCAGCACATGCCCGGAAACGTTCCTGTCCACATTAGCATCTCACCAACTCAAAATTAGCTCCACAGAAATGACAGCACAAAGAAACAATACAGGGTGGTTTAGATGGTAAATATTTACTGATTGTCGACTTAGATTGCAACAGCCTTAACTCTGCTGCTGGGTGAAACAGTTGATTCAGAGTCCTAAAACATATATCTGTGAGGATACACTTTTTTACCCTCCCATACTGCTGCTTAGAAGTAAATATTTGGGAGAGAGTTCAGAAAATACACTTGTTTTCCTAAGTCACAACAAGGCAATTTTTTTCCTTTACCTGCTCTGTCAGAGCAGGCAGACAGGTAGGCGTATTTGAAATCCAAGTAGGCAGCAAACAATGTTTTTTAAACTGGTCTTTGTGATCAACTGTGTCATTAATACAAACATTTTGAGGCCTACAAGTTTACAGGATGTTGTGAGATTATACACCAGACAAAATATGTAAACATGATTTATTTACCTCTTTTTCTACCAAATGCTACATTTTCAAAATTAGTTTAAATTCTTTACCCATTTTATGATCAACTGAAGAACAGCATATCTAGCTGCAAGTAAAAAGGAGAAAAAGGAGACATGCATATATATATATATATATATATATATATATATACACACACATGCAACGCATGCATGAAGTATTAGAAATACACATCATTCAAAGCAATTTGCTTTCCCGCCAAGCTTCATTTTACCTATGTGTTAGTAGCGTTTTCCCACACACACACACCAATGTTGTTGTTTTAGAGCTAGGACCTCTGATTTCATTACAAGTTTCATTATCTTGTCTTCTAATTAAACTTCCTGGAGTCTTGCTATTTTATAGTAACTTCCATTCAGATATAAAACGAAGTTTTTTGGGCTCAAAGTGGAGAAGGAAAAACTTCATCTAAGAAATGTTGAGGCAAAAGAGGAATTGCATAAAAACATTTATACAAGTCCTGGTGTTGTCCAGGAAAGAGTTAATTTTATTCTTAGACACCTATTCCTGAGAGATCTGACAGATATTTAATTGTCCTCCGTATTTATTTTTAATCATGGTTTTTTTTAAATCTACTTCTACTGCCTCAAATCACAAACTTAAAAAAAAAAAAAAAAGTCCTTCTACGTTTTGTTTGTAGAGGGACAGCAAATGAAACACGCTGCTTCTTTTCCTAAAAACTGTAAGAGGTTTAGCATAAATTTTA
Source organism: Chamaea fasciata (assembly GCF_029207755.1). Lineage (NCBI taxonomy): Eukaryota > Metazoa > Chordata > Aves > Passeriformes > Sylviidae > Chamaea > Chamaea fasciata. The sequence continues at coordinate 97,484,478 of NW_027094087.1, read as the reverse complement.
CAGAAGACATACAATTTCAAGTATACAATGGTAAGGCATCAGAGTGCACAAATACTGCATCACTTACACAGCAACTGAAAAATATAAAGACAATAAAATTGGAGGAGAAATAATTCAAATTAATTAGTCTGCACACTCTCTTCTTTTTAGCATTATGTGGCTCAAGACTCCTCTTTTTCCAATATATACACAAAGGTACTGTGTAACTGAATACCTTGTTGCCAAAGTCCTTGCTTGTGTTATATATCACCTTGCTCTACAACATGGCGGCAAAATACAAGCTACCTTGAAATACAAGCAAAATCCTTTCCCCTCTAAAATTGGAGCGTTTTTTTTCTGTATCTTGCCCTTTAAAGTGTTAGCTTTTTAAAGATACTACTTGTGTCTGCTTCTTTGGCAAATCTCCAGGGCCACTGCTTCATTCCCCTATAGAAAACACCTTATAGTTGCTCCCTTAGGCTCCTACTCAAAGCAGCACCTTGATTTCTTTTCAGATACCAAGGTGGACAGTTTTAAGTTTCTACTGAGTGGATGCACAAGAGACAACAGGATCCAAAGAACAAACCAGATCAGCTCTTGCAGTATGGGAGAGTGGCAGCTTGGTGTGATCCTCCCTCAGTCTAAAACCTGGATCTCAAAATTTGTCTTTTAGATTAATTTCTTCCTCAGATCCAGACATAATTTTTTGTATCTTATGCAAGTCAATCTCATTGCAAAGTATTTTTAAAATATATATTTTGTAATGTGTATACAAGCAAATAGCTAAAATATAAGTAACATGAGAATCCTTTGTTAAGGACTTTAAGTAGAAACAGTATCATTTTGTAGTTAGGCTCTGTTTATTTGTGTTACTCCTGCACCCCACTGTCACATCAACAGGAAATGCTGATTCAAAGGGTGAAAGAGACAAAAAGCACCACCCTTCTGAAAGAGGCAACCTCTGCAATCACATCTCAAAGAAGTAACTCAGTCCTCAGACGACACTTTTTGCTGATGGTTTGGAATGGCTGCAAAGCCACACAGGTTTCTCTGCTGTCATTTCTCTGTGCCCTGGCCAGTGCCTGCCATGAAACACAGCACAGCTGGAAACAACCTTCCTTTGGCTGAATCCTTCTAAGGCTCCCAACAGCCTGCCTCCAGGGAGAGCAAGCCAGGGCAGTCTTTCAAACCTCACCCCTTCTCCTTCAACAGGATGAGCAAAGGTTCCTCTGCTACAAGCCCTACAAGGTGACAAGAGCCATGTGAGGTATGGACTGAGCCCTATGTGAGGGTGGAAAGAAGTAGAGTGAGGCACACTGGGAAGCTTCAGCCTTTCTCTGAAGGAGCTTCACTTCAGTGAAGAGAACTTTCATCCACACGAAAGCCAAACATGGATTTGTGTTTGGCAGCACTGGGTTTAAATTAAATTAAAATATCTCCCACTCAGTTCTGGTCTCTGTGGTAACATCCTCTGTTAAAGATGGTATAGCCAAATACCTTTAATACCAAATGCATTAGGCATTTGGCTATAAGCATTAAATATTTTGTGTCCTTGACATCTAGTCCTGAGCCCCATTACTAAGTTTTAAGCTGTCTTTACCATAGCAAAAACTGTTCCCTTGCTGCCAGTCCTCAGGGCCTGCCTCTCTAGAGCTGCAGCAAGATGCTGTAGTTAGACCTAGCATGGCCTGTTACAGCTTGTGCATGGGGACTGCCCTAAATCAATCACAAAAATGTCACCAGCAAAGAGATCAAACTTTAATATTGCTTTTTACTGTACATTCCCTTTTATCTGTTTAGAAGAGGATGCTGCTCAGTTCCCTTCAGTCTCGTCTCCCAGTTCCTCAGGAGTTTATTAAACCCTGTTATGATTTTCTTTTGTTGTTGCTGCTGTTGCGTTTTTCTCCACCTTCCCCCACCAAAAACCTCTGGGAAGGCAGCCATCAAACTCTTCCAGAGTTTGCTTTTTATAACTGCTCTACTTCCTCTTATATTTTCTTCTGTGTGTACATCAGTGTGCACACCACCTGTATCTTCATTAATATTTACTCTCTTTTAAGGAGGAAAGTGCTCCTCAATTTACTGGCATATTTACTTCATGTGCCTTACTGCACGCGGAGTCATAAAACATAAAACATTTTCTCCATTTGAACAATGCAGACTTAGTCTGACACCAAATTTCCCTCGCCACCCCTCCACATCTTTCGCTACTCGCTCAGTGCACAAAACAATTTGCAGTTGCACAGATGCATAACACAATGATCCTTGAATATATTTTTTGGCTCTTGCATCCACCTTTTCTCCCTTCTTCACCCTGTAGCTTGATTACCATAAAGTCTGAAGAGCCATGAGCTCAGGGCTCCTTCCCTCATCCCTAGAGCCGGCTTTCGGAGCTGGGAAGCAGTAAGCAGAAGCATCGAGCCAGGGAGCAAAGTCTAGATCATCCTTCTCTTGTGGGGAGTGCAGCCCCTTCCCTCGAGATGGGAAAGGTAAAAGGGTGCAAAATCACCCTGCAAAGGGTGATGAGCAGGGGAAAAGCAGATTCATTCCAAGGCACAACAATTCCCCTAGCACTGCCCAAGGCACTGGAGCTAAATGCTTCCACTAAACACAAGCACATGCCTGGAGGCACAGTCTTGCTCTGTTTATGTGCTTTATAAAGCTTTTTTTCCTACTGCAATCTTGGCTTCTTTCATAATGTTCTCAGTTGGTTTTATCTAAACCAATTTCTCCCCTTTTGCCACATTAATCATATTTGACTCAATCTCTTCTACTGACTCCTCACATAGCTGTAACCATTCTCATATAGCAGGAACCAGGCATGCATTCATTTCATAATGCTCTGCTTCCTTGGTGATACAGTATCCCATGGACGCTTTTTGTCTTCCCCACCACTCCACCACACTCCTCTCACGTCTTAGGTTATGGGCAGCTGGAAAAGCTACTGCTTCTTTAGTCTCAGTACTTCTCTAGGAAGCATAAATAGGACACCAGTTTAATCTGTAGTTGAGAAACAAGCAAACCAGGGCTAATATGATTGCAAGGTAGGCAGATAACAAGAATAATTGTTAAAAAGTCTCACTTTTTATTATAACACATTGAGTCAGCAGCTTTTCTTTCCCTTGTAAGTAAACATGTGAGATGCATAAGCAAAGAAACTGACAGGAATGGAAATACACTGCTTTGGGAACATAACAACCAGCTTGAGTCCCAAAAAGGTCAGTGGAGTGAAATCCCAATGCTCATTCTATGCACGCCATTGGTTGTATCACGGGGTCACAATTCACCCCATATAAGAAAGAAATTTAATATTACCAGCCGTTAAGATACCTGGCAGAACACACACTCCTCCTACCAAGGCTAACCCAGTTAAAAGGTTTTTAACTCATTTACCTGGAAGCACTGGGAAGAGAAGAAAAACTAAATCCTCTATAAGTACATGAAAAAGCAGGAAAACAGCTTCTGCCAGAAAAACATCCAATTTGTACCTTCACTTAATCCAATACATTAGAAATGTCTCCCTGCTCCCCAGCACCAACTTGGATGACTTAATTAGTTTAAAATCATTGGACCAAAGTTAATTAGAGAGAAAGAAAGGAGGGAATACACAGGTGTATCATACATTCCTCAATTTAAATAAGAAGGGATGTGAAGCAAAATCCAATGAAACTATTCCAAAATCTGGAAAACTCAAGCTCAGTAAGGGTCCCTCTATGAAAACGCATGTTAGTAGCTTGCATCCTCATGACTGTGAGACACCCCGGTTCTTTTTTCATGACATTACCATAAGGGTTTTAATTTCACTCCCAAACACAACAAAATTCTGGGAGCAGGGGCTGAATAACCACGTGAAGACCTGTCAGGTGAAAACCTGACCAGTGAAGTAATCCCCTGACATGAGGTACCACTGACCATCCCTGGAGCATGGATGCAAGCAAACCCATGACATGGCATCAAGTGTCATTGCTTGGGTCAGACAAGGCTCAAGAAAAAGTCCAAAGCTACTGATTCTAAAAGTATCCGGAAAGATTATTTTATAATTTATTTCCATTGTTACTAAGTGTCATTCTTTCAGGTTTAATATTCTTAGCACCCTGAATTTGTGTACTCTATAAGAACAAATTAATTAACCAGTTTTAAATCTGCTCGGCAATTAAGTATGTATCAGGATCATCAAATCCAACTCCTGGCCCTCTGTGGGACACCCAGATTCACACAATGTGACTGAGAGTGTTGCCCAAATGCTTCTTGAACTCAGCCATAGTTTTGAGATCTCTACTCATGTGGTTTTAAAAGTACTCTGAAGAACACACTTTATTTCCATCTAGCAAGAAAGGCTTAATGAAAGCAAAGTGGCACCAATGGTGACCTCCCTTCATGGTGGTCACATGGTGGTGTCTAGCAAGCCATGAGAGGTGTAGGGATCCCAACAGGGACAGGGCATGGCCTGGACAAGAATTGTCTAGGGGTGGAAAGTGAATAACTGGATGTCAAGGTTTTGATGCTGCATCAAAACAAAGGAATGCACATGTACAATAAAAAAATAAAAAATAAAACAAAACCACCCCAAACACTTTCCATGGAGCACAGACCTATTCTTTCCTGACTGCCCGCAGAGACATCTCCACAAATACAAGGGCACTGAAGTACACTGTTGGCGTTTGTAATTTTCTCTCGGATAGTCCACCTTAAGACAAGGATTATTTGTCTTATACTGGATCAAACAGTTAAACTTCCAGATATGTCTTTTGATGCTTTCATCCTCTGTTTGCTGGGCAGAAGATCAGAAGTCCACTTTTAACATTACCTCACCATATTGAATACGGTAACATCACTGTATTACTTTCCAAAAAGGTACACAATTGAAACTCTTGAGTCAATTCTCTTTTGATTACTCACAAAAGGCAGTTGCTTTAATACAAAAATACTTTGGAGGATCTTCATTTTTCTGTAAACAGATACATATTTTTCTAATTGAGATTTTTAAAACCTTTTCTTCCAAAACTCTTCTTTCATCTGAAAATTATACTTAAAACACACCTAAAATGAATCAATCCCCCCCTGCCACCAGCTTGCAGACCCATATTTAGCTGCTGCCCTGAGCTGCATGAAGTCATGCAGAGATGCTGCACAGGGAAAAAAAAAGCAGTGCAAGCATGAAATACCATCAACAGATTTTTCGTTCCTAAGTTAAGGGAAATGGTTGAAGGATACACCAGAAGAGATATTAATCTTGGGCATTCTATAATCTTCTCTTTCCTCAGAGTAGTAGTAAAGCAAGGAGACATTTTTCCTTGGAAAGGAATGACAAGCTGAAATATTCCTTCAGGCACCACATTCCTCATTTCACTTTTTATCAGACAGCAGGATTTATTTGGTTTAGCTGAGCCTAAACTTGTTATAGTGGCATCAATGATAGAAATAAGAGATAGACAGTGGAAGAGAAATTACAACCCCCCACCTCATTATCACATAATTTGACCTAAAATGCATAAGATTTTAGGGTGGCAGGTATTGTGACCTTCAGCAGATAGATGCTTCTCAGATAAAACAAATAAATGATAATGAAATAATCACAAGAACTGCAAAAGTTCGAAAGCACCTAATTATTTTGCATCCTACCAGATACCTTCTTATGTTTAAAAAGAAAACCAAAAGGAGATAGACTTAAGCAGGGATAAAGAAGTAGCAGGGCCAATAGCTTCTCCCTCACCCCTTCTTTTTTAATTTAAAGTAAAAATGCATTCCTGAAAAAATATCTTATGTCAGATCTCTGTCTACTGAGAAAACAGTGCAATGAGGGTCAATGGCTGGATGGGGTCACTAGATGAATTAAAATGAAAAATGAGGGACACATTTTATCATTATAAAACAGGTAATTAGGGAATTAATTCAAGACATAAAATCAAACCTGGAGGTCATTAAAACAGAAACATAGACAAAACAGAAAATACAGGCTCAGTGAAGAAATCAATGAGTGCAATTTTTTTAACTGGATAAAAAGTCAAATTAAAAGATTGAAGTAGTTCTCAAACCATACCAGGCGATTCATGACAGCTTTAACAAAAAAGATAAGATGATTTAAGACATTCTTAAGGTAGGTCAGCATGGATCTATGGAAAATAGGCCAGTCTTTGCTTTAGATCTAATCTGAGTTAAAATTTAACCACTGCACATCTGAAAAATTGTGCGGCTCCCAGAATTAGTAGTTGGCTCCAGGGGAAGCATGAAAAAAATGGTGAATAGTAGGAAGAATGATTATTTACCAATTAGAATATGGACCAGTTGAAACAGAATAAACAAGAAAAATGGAAGACAAACTGAAGTTCCACTATGCTGCCAAAAAGAAATAGGCTTGACTAATCTTTGCTAAGCCGAACCCTTAGACAGGGAACATAGAGAGAGGATATGATGGTGGAAGGGGAAGAAAATCCTCGTTCAGTGAGCTTTCAAATCTCAAACTATTTATTTATCACACATCTTGATAAGCAATACTATGACATTTCTGTACAGATTCTGCCTCCTTCTAGGCATGGAGTTACAGAATGGCTTCAAATGTAAACACCATACTCATGGACGACCAATTTTTCTCTCCATAGACTCTGTAACAAAATTTTAGAGGCTGCACTGAAGAATACTAGGATTGCTTGTTCCCACATTGCCAAACTTCATCCAAGGGGTACCAATAGTCTGCTTTTTTTGGAAGGACAGAATAGACCTTGCCCATGCCTTTCTCATGCCACCAGAAAATGATTATCCAAACATTCATGTCAGACTTCTTCCAAACTCTTCAGATCTGCCATGCAAGCCCAAATTTTTCTAAATTACTTTCTGCCTAGAAATCACACCAACCCAGAGGATTAAACTCTACCTGGTATAAAGCAAACCAGATGGAAGCCAAGTGACTTTGAATTTTATTACATAGCATAATGAAGCCCTTAATGTCAATACACAAACACTACACCCGTTACACAGAAACACATACAAGCTTGTGGATTTCCAGTAATTTTTTGTAATATTGTTTTATATTCTAAGCACAGTAAATATTTTCAAGAATTTTGGTATTGACAGCACTAGTGGATCCAGATAAAAAGCATAAGTTTACTCTTATAATTTTGAAGAAATGTAATTTGTCAACTCATTGGAAAGCTTTCATGGTGTTCTTGCACTAGTTATCCCTTCCTGCTCTAAAATTACTGTTAAAATTCAGATGATCATATCATAGACCTTTTGCCTCAGTCTGCACCTATTCTTCACTATTTTTCACTAAATTTGAACAAAGAAATATAATAGCCATGAAAATAAACCAAGGATTGTGTCAAGACAATGCAACATTCTTTAGCATTTTTACCCTTTTTAAAATCAAAAATATTCTTTATTCAGATATGCCCTACATTATCTTTTACCCTGAACTCAGTCAGAAAACATTCCAAGCAAAATACTATCATTTCATGCTAAATATTTTCAATTAAGAAAAAAAAAATGGAATATGAGGCCCAAATAAAAGAGCAATTTCATGTCTAGACACTGTCTATTGAATGAACCATTGCACTGATCAAAAGCAGCACAGACCAACCCACCATGCTTCATTTTCATCTTTAACTCTGACATCAGAAAAAAAAAAAACAACAGCAAGACCCCCAGACATCAAGACATGTGACATCTCTGAGTTTGAAAGCTGGCACAGGAGCATTGAATGAAATATGGTTACTTTTTCTGGGCATTAACTCCTTGCATATTTGGTAATTATGGGGATGAATAAGTTGTTCATTATCCAGTTCAGAACAGAAGAGAGGAGCGAGATCAGGTACATACTGCACAACACCCATAACTTAGACTGTTACTTCAACTGGGGACTAAATTGTAATACATTAGATTTTGTGGAAAGAGAAAAAATAAAATACTTTCTCTGCTTCTGTCCATCATCTTACAGAAACTGCATTAAAATCAAGTTCTTACAAAGAACAATTTTTTTCAATATTATACTCAGTTCTCAATTGTCTGTAGGAGAAAAAAATTGAGATAATGGGATTACAGTGAGACAAGGGAAAAATATCAGCCCAAAACACACTGGCCTATACAGTGCAAACTCGTATGTCTCTTCATCAATGGCACAAAGCATCCACTATCAAGAAAAAACTTATGCAAATTAATAAACTTTTCTACTATAGATACATCACTATTTTCATGAAAAGATATAAAAAACCGATGCTGTCAACTGTTTAATAAGGATTTTGATTACATTTCTATACTGTCAATTAACTCATCATGGCAAGCGTACTTCAAGAAGTTCAGGCCTTTCAAACACCTACAATTAAAAGAATACGAATGAAAGTATTTTTCCCTAGGATGTTTTTGCTTCACATACCTGTTTGCTGTCTTGTATGATATTGTTGTATCAAAAAGATCCAATTTATTTTGGGACAGCTTAACTTTTTTTCTGGTTCTAAAGTAATTACTAGCAAAGGCAACAACTTCCTAATTTCTAGAGTTAGAAAACTCTCTTTTATGGGTTTAGACAATCTCCAGGTTCACCACCACTGAGGAACTGCATTATGCCAAATTAATGGAATGCGTCATTACACACTTTTTCCTTATTAAAGAAATGCTAGCTAAAACCCCCTTGTAACACACAGAAATCTCAGCTTTTTTTCACTCGAGGTGCAGAACCTGGAATACATTGGCAATGATACAGGATTTTAAATAGGACAGCAACTAAAGGAAAAAAATAACAATACAGAAAATGCAGCTCTGGTTTTGCAAAGACACTGCTCTTTTTTATATAAAAATAAGCCTACAGTAATTATCAAAATTGTATGATGAAAATCTAATGGTCTTCATTGCTTAATATGACTACAAGAACAATTCGACACAAAATACCGTACTGATTTTTTTTTTTTTTAACAAAGAGAAAGAAAGCATCAGAAATGTTTACAGTATAGATTCCTACATTCTTCTGGAAATACACTAGTTTTGTAATAGCAATACACTATAAATTCCTCAGATGATAACTGGTTATTCTATTACAAAGATATTTTAGAGAACAAAGAAAAACATTTTTCTCAGTTGTAGTAATGTGGTCGTTTAACACAAGTAATTTCTTTTGGATGAAGTATGTTGCATTTACAATACAACAATACATTCAGCCTACTGATTTGGCATTGAGATATTAAAAGTATTCTCTAACATCTGTTTTAACTATTAAGAAATTCTTTGGGAAACTAGTCTAAAAAGAAGTAGCCTTAAAAGTGTAATCTCATGAGGTTGCCTCTACTCTCAATGAACAGACTGAAGTTTCTTCCAGGAGCAAACCAGCAGAGGAAGTTGGAATTTTTTTTTTTTTTTCTCGCTAGAGGAGCTACCATGTCCTCTCCACTCCTTATAGAGGGACTCCACAAAGGCCAGATTCCCAGGGTTAAAATTTATCACAGATATGTGGATCTTTATTTTGTTTCACATTAGCAACTCATAAACCTTATAGTTCAAATATGAAAGTTAGTCCTACCTCGTACCAAAGTAAACAGGAATCAAAACCATTGCTTAGACTTTTCAAAGACAGACAAAGTGCTCTTACATCTTCCTGCTCAGAGAGCAAAATAAAGTATATTCATGAAGAGAAGCTCACCAGTGAGATGAACTGAGACTGCAGAGTGCTGTTTTTTGTGGTCTGAAATTAAAGAGTAGCAGATTCTCTAGGTCTTATCTGAAAATATATTCAGTTTTGACTGAATACAAGAATGTAGGAGGGAAGAATACATCAGCATCTGCAATTAGTATTACCTTCTCAGAATGAGCAAAGAAGGCTTTTTCTCTAGGCCAAATAAAGTCATGTCTTGTCAATTTCATAAGAAAACAGTCCTCTGTATTATTTTCGATATAGGGGCAGAAATAGGATTACAGTGAAAGCTGAAGTAACAAAAGAAAAGAACATCCTCCAGGAATACTTTACTTGCAATAAAGCAATTATGCAAGATGAGCACATTATCTAAGATCCTTATCTGGTTAAGAAAAAAACAGTTAAAATTCAAAGAAGGTCTTGAGTCATTAGATAGTTTTGAAGGATCATGTGCATTGAGCTTTCAGCTAAATGAATTATTAGTGTTTTTCATGGATAATGTGAATCCATTTTTAAGCAATTAGTCTGCAAGCATTATCAACTCCCTATATGCTGATAGTTACCTGTGTACTCTGCAGAATTAATGTTAAATATCCAGCCCAGGTTATACAAATCTCATTTACGCTTCAAAAGGATGTCATCATGAAAATGAAAGCTTTAACATTTACACTTGAACTGACATGTTTTGAAAAGGAAAGCCACAGGAGTTGAATGGGACAAGAACCTTTTGACATAGACATTTTTCAAACCTCTGGAAGATTTCAGGCATTGACTCTGATCCATACTTGAATAGTCTTTGTCGTCAACCACTGCCACCCCAGCACCTCGGGGAATACGTATTATTCACCAAATGCAGACTGCTTTCTTACAGCTCCTTTCTTGAACAACAGGAGTGAATGTGCTCCCAAACCACAAAAGACAGAGTGCTCACAGATGCTGGATGCTTCACAAGTTTCAGCTATGTCACTCAGCCAAAGCAATTCTCTCTTCAATTGTAGTAGCTTTGCTGGGCTTGAAAAAAATGTTTCATGAGGTTTAATTAGCTCTGGGAATGAATCTGCAACACAGAGATGGGCCCTCTCCACCAAGGCTGAGGAGCAAAACTAACACTGATGATGAATAAATACAGCATTATTGCAGCAAAAGCTCTGTCAGAAGAAAAAAACAAAAACAAAACCCTAAACCCCTATTACAGGTACAGCATCTCTTTCTTCTGCCTCAGGGAATATTGGGAGAGGGCAACAAGCAATAGCCCTGAGAGGCTACAATACTTGAGAATTTTCTACTTAAGCGATGTATGATAGAAATGACAGAACTAATTCAAAGAGAGCTGACAGCAGTCAGAGGCTATAAAATCCAGACAGCTTTTTGTACAATCACATAATAATAATGGAGGAATAGCAAATGCATTTGTCTAGCCCTAAGATATAATGTGCAAATATTCAGAAGAGCAGAGGCTGTTTAAAGCTCATATACAGTGAGAGACTAACATTTATTTTCTTGACATGTGCACCACCTAATTTCTACTTGGAACTATCCATTTAGTCTTTAAATTGGACAATCACAGAGCATTCAATACTACCTTTGCACAGTAAGCAATCAGTTAAACCTCACTGACTCTCAGCATTTTCCTTCTCTTTTGCCAATATAGCCATCTCTATGAAAACTCCCATTAAGCAGTACCATAAAATGACATCTCCAGTAATATCATCAGACAGATTCTGTGCACAGCAGCCAGTTCTTGCAGGTTCTACACACTTTCCCCCCATGAATATTGATATGCTGATATCAGCACCTTGCTTCTCGTTCTTGCACAGACTGAACAGAATATATATGGTAGCCTGCATTTGACTGCTATCCCTACCAGTAACTTGTACCAGAAATTTCTATTTACTCATGTTGCAACAGAATAAACAAAACCAGTTAATGAACCTCCAGCTGAAACCTGCTACATTCCTCTCACACAGCACAATCAGCTTTCCTACAGCACATTGAAAAAGAAGCAGGGCACACACTGCAGCTCAAAAGCTGATTGAAAAAACAGTGACCATGCACAGAGGACCAGAGGATGGTTCCTTGGGCTCTGCTGCACAGCCTTGTTTTTTCCCATCTCAAATGAAATTGGAGACGTAATCACCTGTCTCAATCAGGCTAATCTTATATATTGATACTCAAAAGCTCAGTGGGAAATTTCGTATTCCCAGGAAAAGATGGCTCCTTAGCTTCTACTGGAATAATTTTGCAAAAAAATCAACTTTGTAAAAATGGCAATAATTTTATTCTTTGCACTTTCTTTATTCATCTACTCAGTGTATTTTCATTTTCTACTGCAGCCAGTCCCAGCAAAACATTCTGTCAATAAACACCTGCTTATCACTGAGGCAACATATGATTAATAATTTGGTGCCTACCTCTCAAAGAATCCTCAAAAAAGCCAAACTTCTAACAGGAGAAATAGTTTTAATATGCATGACTATTAAATCTGTATTTTTATTCTATTTGTAAAATTAATTTATATGAATATGAGAGAATGAAACCTACACACTAGAATTTTTACTCAATTTCACCTTGTTGTATTTTAGGCATTGATAATAATACATTTCCATCACATTCTGGGGCACTAGTTTATTCCTGAAAAGGAATGTAAATCATGCAAAGAGATTCATTGGTAAAAATCCTACTTATAACATCAATTTTGAAAGTGTTCATGTTTTTAAAGAAGTAATTACGAATGTGGCAATATTTTGCAATTACTTCATACTAATTCAGTTAATCACAGTTTGGCTTAATAACCTCTTTAGCTTTCAGTCATCTTTTATTTCCTAATGACATGTCAGTTTTGAAGTTTCCTTAGCTTAGAACTAAGTTGTCTTGAAAAATGAAGTGGCCAGATTATAATAATTTATTTTCCCTTTATACCATAATTTCACTTTAAGGATCCCAAAACAACTGAGCAACCTTGAAATATTCAGCCTCACAAAACACTTGCTAATGCAAATTTGCCTGCACCTGCTTCACAGGTCAGAGGATTGCAGTATGGAGAAATTAGGTGTTAAGATGCCTCAAAAGTTTTCTGTGCCAGTGAGGAGCAGCATCTTGTGACAACTCCTCACCTCTCCATTTCTAGAAGACAAAACAACCCTGTGTACCACAGCAAGGCATCATCATCTGCATTTTCTCATGAGGGTCTTACTTCAGCTAAGAAAAACCCAAGTAATTCTCCAACTTCTCTCTATCGCCTAAGATAAATCTGTCATAGATCAGGAGAGAAAGGAAAAGGAGGAGAAAATTTACTTTGGAAGGTTTCCAAGTCTGTGGGCTGTAATCTCAGCCCTTCAGATAATGTGGAGCTATCAGTGGTGCAGTACCCTCTGGGTGAGAGTAGAGCTACTCAAGGGCTGTCCCAAGCCCATGTCTAGCTCCTGGAATGGCATCCATGGGCCACACCTACAAAGTTCAGCAAGTGAGCAAGTGGGCACTGGGAGACAGGACACCTCCTGAGAGAGGGTAGTCCCAGAGGTGGGGGCAGAGCTGCATGTCCTTTACACAGTTTATTCACCTTCCTCACAGCCTCCCTGACAGTCTCCCCCACAGTTCATCACCTTTCCCATCCAACAAACGCCCTGACACAGACACAAAACACAGTTCAGCAGCTCAGTAAGTCCCCATGCCTTCAATGTATAACATATCAGGGCAGTCTTACAACAGACCAAATATGGGATTTATTGCAAATACCAATGAAAACATTTACTGATCTAGGTGAATCCCAAATACCTCATTAGTATTGAAATACCCTAAAAGGACAAATTAGATTTCATTCACATGAAGGTATGATGGAGTCTGCATCCTTGGAGACACTCAAAACCCAACTGGACATAGTCCTCGGCCACCAACTCTAGGTGGCCCTGCCTGAGAAAAGGATTAGACAAGGTGACCTCCAGAGACCCCTACCAGCCTCAACCATTCCTGTGATTCTGAAGTTCAATCCTATTAAATATAAATAACAGATAGGTATTCTGTACATATTTAGAGAAGACATATTTTTTACAATAGTATAAGACAAATTTGTGCCTGTGTATGTATGAAACTACTCTATGCTACAGTTGCAATTCAGGGATTCCCAGAAAGTGCACTGAAGACAGAAACAGAGAGGGGATTAATAGCAAACAGGACAAGAGGGAAGATGAATCTCCTGAGAGCCCCTCAAAAGGAAGGAAGCCTTGATGAGAGAAAGCAAGGTTGCAAACCTCTTATACTATCATTTTGGAGGTAACACACAACTGAGTTTTCCACCTGGCTCCAACAGCTTCCAAGCTTCAAGGAGGCTCCACTCCCCAAGGCAGCACTCCAGAAGCACATAGCTGAGGAAGCTCCTTAGTTTAACCAATATTGAGAAGCATCTCATCTAATAAGAAAGTCAGGTGACCAGTGACAGTATTTTCTAAGAGCATGAGAGTTTCTAATTTTTTTAACAAATATCTGTATTTTGTCATGTTAGAACCAAAAAAAAAAACCTGAAAGAGTGAAAATGTTCTACAGGCAAACATGGTAACAGCAGAGCACACATCTCCCACAGAAACAATGCAGCCAAGTAAATTGGTGTTAGCAGAAAGCCTTTCTTAAATCAGGAGTAGATGCAGTTTCCAATAAAGTGCAAGAATCGTTTTCAGGCCTGGTATAATGCAATGACATTCAGCATGTATCATCTAATAAATTCTTCACAGGAGGTATAGTTGAGAGGGGCCACACAACTTGTCAAAATTTACACTATAATTTTGTAAAAACATAAACATCTGAAACAACAGTGAAGGACCAAGCCAGTGAAAGGAACTTTACTGTAGTGGCTTTGTGAAACAAACAAATCTATGCCCTTTGCATTAGTCGTACACTTCACATACCTCTGAACTGCAGGACTTTAAACTGCCATCAGCAGTGGAAAATGAATGGCACAAGGCCACAAACCATCCCCTAGCACATCCTAGTCCTTGCTATCTCTTTTATTTGCAGTCTTTGGCGTCTGGCCCTGTATGTGTGTATATTTCATGGTCCATGCCTCAGAAGCCTGCAAGTAGAGCAAACTTCTATCAGACACAGCTCTTCCTGCTGCTTTCCCTGGACCGCCTCAACTGGCAGAGACGTAACAGCATTTCCTCAAAGGCAATGGGAGCAAAGCACTCACTCCTTCTAAAATAATTCCCAGCAGGGTACCACTGGTAAAGTAACTCCTCTGCTACCAACTGCGTAACCCCTCATTGAAATTCATTTGAATGCAAAGACTAACTAAATAACCCCATACATACTTTATTTAAGATACTTTTTGAAGTACCATATCTGACATGACATTAAATACCTAGGTTTTCCTACATCTGTAGGTAACAATATAATGTTCATGGGAAATTACAATATTTATCTGTTTTTAAATGAAAAGAACCAAAAGCATTTTCTTTAATTTAACTCTTCATTTGGTCTGTTAACTCTTTTTTCAGGTTTCAGTGCTCCCCTGGGAAACATTTACACTGAAAAATGTTTGCACTTTCACAGCTGAAAGTATGCTGTGTCATCTGTTATAACCCATTTCAAAATCTTAGACTCTAGTGCAGGAGCACACATTAATCATTTAAACTGTATAAATACATGAAAAATTAATAGCCCAGCTAGGATTCCAAGGCAGCCATTTAATGAGCTGGTACTCAAACCTAGGAGCATCATGCCATTACCCTTACCCATGTATAAAATAGTTCTCAGAAAGCTTCATCAAATGAGACCTATTACTACAAATTCAGTACATTAGACCTCTGAATTAAACGTTCAAAAAACAAATTAAGCATTTGCTTTCTGGAAGAGGGGAAAAATAACCTATCTTCTTAATTACAAACCTGTTGCAGAATACTGAAAATTCAACCTTAGGTCTTAAAAGAGAAGAAATAAAATAATAATAATAAAAGGCATAAGATATTTAGTAAACTTGCTCTAAAAATTAACTAAATATTTTTTAGTTAGTTTAAAAATAAAACCCAGTGACTATAAAGGAGAGAATGCTTGGCAATTTTCAAAATATTTGGATAAGCTTTGAGAACATCAATTAAAGCCATGCTTACTGCTGCAAGAACAATTATTGTGACAAATCCCAACATCACAAGCACAAAAAATTAAGAAATAATAAAAAGCAAGCATCAAATTATGTAATTATTTTGTTCCAGCACTCTGAATTGTGATTTGCCTTAATAGTCACAAGCATATATAATTGCATTTACACAGCCTAAATAGGGCAGTACAGCCATGCCTATTTCTATACAACTGCAATCATGGCATCTGCATCAATTTGACCAGAAAGTCTATGCCAATGCCAACTGTACCTGAATGCACTTTGAAGCACCTACAGAAAGACCACAAAGTAGTTCCTTCTCAGTAATTTTCCTTTTCATGAGAGGTAACTTAAAAGCTTTTTTTTTCTTTTTTTTTTTTTTTTTTGGTGTGTGTGTGTGTGTGTAATGCTATACCACATCCCATCAGGAAAAAAAAATGGAAAAGCACAAAACGAATAACAAAAGCAGGCAGACTGATTGCTTTTGAAAAGGGCAAGGCAGACAGGCAAGAACAAACTGGTGGAGGATGCAGCATCATCAAGCCACTTGGCAAGACAACTGTTATAACATAAAAGCCTTTACCACAAAGCAATAATTTCTAGAGAAGGAATTAACATATTTTCAGAAAAAAACCTAAGTAGTAAGATATAGAGTTGGAATATGACAATAATCAGATGAACCGTAATTCTCACTCTTTAAATGTTTCTAAAATGAAGTTCCTTATTACTTAGGGAATAATGAGCCATTTGCATCTATATTGTGCAAGAACACTTGATGATCAGGAACAAGCTCTTCTGTGACCTGCAAATGCTTTACAATTATGGGCTATGTTTCTATATTTCCTTAAGCCAGAATGATAGTTCTAATTTATTCAAAACTCATTTGTATTTTCCTCAGAGCAATTCACAATTCACACAGCTACCAAAAAAGAAAAAAAAATTAAAATGTGAACAGGCTGCTGGCAGTCTTTTTGACTAAAAAACACAGTGTAAGCTTTTACACAGTTCAAAGGAAATGTGTCCGCCCATAAGCCAAACAAAACTCTACATCTGAGGAAAATCAAAACTATAGCATGAAGATGGCACCATGATTTTAACCAGATTGCAAAGATCTGATTCCACCTTTTGAAATGCTTCACATTATGGGAAAGATAAAATTTCTCAGGTTAAATCTCTGTTTAAAGTAGTCTGGTTTTGTGAGAGCACATGCCTATGCAAACTTAAGTATTTCACTAGTAACTGCCCGCACATTCAGCCCCCTGCCAAAAAAGTGTGCTACTGGTCAGCTGTGACCTGCCAAACCACAGAGTCTGTCCTGCCCTCCCTGTTATAGAAAATTCCAGTCTCGTCATGGGTCAGACCCCAACACTGCTCAGTTCAGGGGGTATTTAAAACTCAGTGGGGCAAAGACATTGCCTGCAAAGTGTCAGAATGAGGACATAGACTGATGGCAGTGTAAACAATGAAACCCCAATTCAGTCCAAAGCTTTCAGTAAATTTTCCTCAGCAAAGCAGGGTTAACTCTGGGTCCTAATTATGGATTTCCCCAAACTCATACGTTTCCCACCACCCAAATATAAACCTCCAGCTCTGCAAGATAAAACACAACTGTTTCGAAGATATAAATTTTAAAAATGTCAGAGTACAGAATCCTTCCCTCAAATCAAGATAGAAGTACTGTAATTCACTAAGCATATGTACTAAGTGGGTAAGCTATGCTTCATATCTTAGAGGCATATAATTTTGGCATAAAATTATCAGGTATCACTGATGTAAAAGAATATTTCCTTTAAGAATATGAACCAAAACAAGTATCAAAAAAAAAAAAAAAAAAGTTCTACAGAAGTAGCTCCTGCAACATAGAAAGCAGCATGAAAATTTGATACAAAAAAAAGCTGAGGAAGCCTGCCTCATGGCAGTGGAAGAATATATTATTAACAGGAATAATGACAAAAGATCCATGATAACTTTACAATAAAAGTCCTGAGAATTACAAATTCCACAGACAATGACGGCATCTGTGGTTTCTCTTGTCAACAAATTCTTTGTTCTGAATGATGACAAACTTACCTAAATAACTTGCTACCATCACATCTCTAGACACTGAGAAATATAATAAAAGGGGGAAAATTATGCGGAAAGACTGGCGGGAGCAAGGGAACACAAAGCTGTACGTAAAAGTAACAGTGAAGGAAGTCTGGGAAAGAAGTGAAAATGCAGCCTATGATATAGTTAATATGAAGAAAGAGACACACTCTGTGTAAAACCAATGAAAAAAGGCATACAGAATGAATTCTAAATTTACAGCTGATACCACCTGAGAATCAAATGAGCTGCCTTGGCATTCAACATGAAATTATCCCTTGTAATAATGACTAATGTTTTTGCTATATATCATATGCTGAGGCTAGCCATTACATAACTGTTTAAAGTCTATCAGAATAAATCAATGTAAATATTGAGCAGCCACAGGTCTCAGCATAATTCACTTCTACAAATTCCCTCAGTTCAATTAATTCCTCATGTATTTAGCTGTAGTGCTTGTTTGAACATACTGCTTCAATCTACCGAACGTTTTGGAGCCTCCTATCTTTGAGGCTTGGACCCTGATACCTAGAGATGTTGTACCTTTTTGAAGTAGGGAGGGAGGAGCTTTTCAAACACACCAAAGCCCCCAAATCCTGAGCTTTTCTTGCAACATCTTCAGAAGAGACACAACATGAAACTGCTGTCATCCTCTGGCTACTCAGATACTGCTTCATTTCACCACTGAGTAATCACTTATAGGTCTGGCTTCTTTGGTAAGTTTGTGACTATAAATCCAGAAACCAGACTTTTAATCTCTGGCACCAAATGGGTTTGAGCTCTCCCTTTGAAGAAGCACAATCAAACTCTGACCCTGAAGTTAAAAACCAGAACCCAGGTACATCCAGGCTGGTAACAAGTGGTATCTATTAAACATGGAGGAAAAGACGACAAAAAGGTGTGGAGCAACTAGTCTTTTCAAAGGGTATAAACTGCAGAACTCACCCAGGCCAAATGCTCATGCAGTTTAAAGCCAGGCACCTATGAATCTTGCATAAAGAAGACTCTTATGCCAGAGAGTAATTCAGATTTTAAGGGATATATATGGATGTCTCTAGCTCAACCTGCTGGCCAAGATAAGGTTAAACCAGGTTTCCTCTCAGGGCTTTATTGCATTTAGTCTTGAACACATCAAAGGATGGAAACTGCACAGCCTCTGGGCAACCTGCTTCACTGCTTAATTATCCTTATGATAAAGCTTTCTTTCCTCATATCCAGTCTCAACCTCCCCTTTACCAATTTATTACTATAATCTGTCATTCTTCAGGTAAATGCTTCTGTAAAAGGTTCAGTTCTGCCTGTCGCTGTTGTACACTACAACGACACAAAGACTCTGGCTTCAGAAGGCTGAAAATGTGACTCCTTTATTTTCGGAAAATGTCCCCCTTTTATATTATTCCACACAGACCAATTTGATTGGTGACAAGAAGACAAACCTCTTCAATCACATTGGTCAGACCAAAGGGACATCAAGAAGAAGCCCCTCCTAGGGAAAATATGTAAACATTTTTGCTGTTACCAAAACATGTCTCTTATTTACAAAAAATTTCCTGGGAAAGGAATTTCAGAAACCAAAACATGTCAGGCACGAACCAGGGCTACACTGCCTCCTCCATAATTTGCTGGCAGGCTGCTGGTTGGTCTTCCTGAACTGAGCAGTACATCTATCGTTATAGCTAATGTGTTGACAAAATAACTTAGCCTTTATTCAACGTTTACCACTGTACAGATTTTAGGCTTTCTCTTGTTTTTTCATAATAAAATTTTTCAGACTTCTACAGTTGAGCAAATTATTGATATTACTTCTTTTAATGGAACCTGAGTGGTTTTATATTCAGTCATTTCCTCAAGAAATCAGGAAAATTGTGAAATGAGAGCACGACCATTTAAATTTTTTTAATACCAATGCAACAACCATACCAGGCATTAAGAGGGAAAAAGGACCAAATTCATCCTTTCCTCACCGACTCAAAGGCAGTGTGTCAGTATCATGGAAATCATACTGCAGTCTGTACTGTCAAAACGTGAGAAATTACAGCATTCCTTTCAAGCTGATGGGTAAGTTCACGTCATCTTAGATGCTTTTATAGCTTCCTCCATCTCCTCAACACAAAACAGAGGAACCTTACAGCAGATAACCAAAGAAAAGGAAGGCCAAGTACCAATTCAGTAAAGCCTCTTTGGTATCTGCTTGACAGAACACACTGTGGAGATAAAAGCTGTTAAACTCCATTATACCTCCAGAAGTTCAACTGTGCAATGCAGGATCTTAGAGTGATCAGTTATCTGTCCTCCCAGAAAGAACCTAATCTACCTACTCTATGGCAACTAATGGTTCATGTTTTGAGGAAGACAATCATGGGAACCACAGTATAGAAAACCCTCTTGAGTTAATCTTAGGTTACTACGTCACTCCCTTTCTCTCCGTCTTGCAATGTACAGGGTCTCTTTTTGGGAAAAGAAACAAGGGGGGTGAGGGAGAAAAAGCAGCACAACTAAAATTGCTATTAAGAATTTACACAATATTCAGAGAGATGGGGAAGAAAGAGAAGAGTTTGGAGCTCAGCTAAACCAGACAGGTAAGATGCTGGTTGGACGTTCAGGCTGAGTGAGCTGTAGCCCACCCAGGGACCAGCACCAAGTGGAGGGAGAACTGCAGGGGTCTGTCCTGAGGCCTGTAACATTATCAGTGACCTGGAGAGCCCAAAGGTCATTGAGACTCAAGCTGGACCCCACAGTGCACACTGTATCTTGGCGGCAAAGGCAAAACGCAGCTCCTGGGACGTACAAACAAGCACAGCTCAGAGATCAGGATGAAGGATTGTCCCCCACTGCACAGCACACATCAGACCACATTCCAGAAGGTGCAAGAAACTATTTCCCAGTGATGAGAGTGAGGCAGCTGAGCGAGTAACCCCAGGAGGTTGGGCCATCTCCATTCCTGGATTTTAAAACTTCCAACTGGTCCAAGTCCTAAGAAACCTGATCCAGAGCCAGTGCTGCTTTGGGAGGAGATAGGCCCACATCCCATTCCACCAGGGAGCACCGTGCGGGAGATGAGAGAAATTAAGAATCTGTGCTAGCCAAACCATTGCTGCTTGGACAGGGCAACATGAATGGTATGCCAGCAGCACCAAGCTCCTGCCTCTCCTGGTTCTGGGAGGGCACCCAAAGGTGCCAGCAGAAAACTTCCAATGTGTCAGATGCCAAGAGATACCTCTGAGGAGAGAAAGTACTGAACAGTGAACTGAAAGGTTTTAAGTGACAAAATGTATATTTTCTACATACTCCACAAGTTCCTAAAGGGAAAAAAAAAAAATACAAACAAAACCAAAATAACGACTCATTAACAACTATTTTAAGCCAGAAAAGGACAAAGCAGTAAGACCCAAAATATAAGTGTATTTTACAGAGAATTACTTAGAAGGAATTAAAATTTTCATGTACAGTAAAGGAAATGAAGACACAGAATAGACAAATGCTTGAACTGAGCCCCTCAATTGCACTTTAGAGAACATTGAACAGGTAAGTATGATTTTAATACCCAAGAGCTACTGGAAATAATCACTTTCTTCTAATAAAGCCATATTATTAAGGTCTGTCAAATTTATTTTATTAGGCATTATGTAATTAACATAATGATAACTCTGTAATTTATATTAGTATAATGAACTCTGCAGTTTGGTATATGTAGTCTTACATACATTCATCAAGCTGACATTTTGATTGGTGAAAATGAAATTTTAGTTCCTTTGGGAAGTGACAATATTCTAGCTAGGTTTTTCTCATTGATTTTCTGTAAATATATAGTAGCAGTTTGGTGCTGCTCATATATAAAAACCCTACTCTTCTTTACACAGTAGAACAATTAATTAGAGTGCTGTTGACATTTTCTACAGAGAGAAACATGGAAGTATTGAAAAGAAATACAGAAAACTAAAAATATACTATGTTGAACAAATAAAAAAAGAATAGACTCATCTATTTTTAATTGTATTGTTGCCATTACATAAGCCTGGAAATAGTTTTCATTTTCACAAGCCTTCCAGACAAAATGTGGAGTTACTTTGGAAAACCCTTATTTATATGATAACAAGGGGTTTTTTTGTTTACCAAACAATTAAAATGTCAAAACTTTGAAAATTCTGTCTAAAAATTACCATTGGAATCTGTACAAAATTTTAATTGTATAGGCATGTGTAGGTGTGTGCATACAAGAAGAAAATGAAATTTTAGGAGAAAAATAACCAGCTCTTTACCAAAAGGTAGTGATGTCCAGATTGGTTTCACTTAGGAATTCACTATAAAAAATAAAGCCAAATTAATCACTGAACTACTGTCTCATTCCCTTAGCACTGACTGGGTTCAATGGAACCAAAACAATAAAAAACCAGTTTC
This sequence comes from Chamaea fasciata, assembly GCF_029207755.1. Classification (NCBI taxonomy): domain Eukaryota; kingdom Metazoa; phylum Chordata; class Aves; order Passeriformes; family Sylviidae; genus Chamaea; species Chamaea fasciata. The sequence goes on along the minus strand of NW_027094087.1, from coordinate 97,462,315 downwards.
AATTCCTGGTTATATCACAATATGTTTCAACCACAAGTACCTTGCAGGTCTAAGGGTACAAAGCTCTGATGTAAATCTTGAATGAGAAAGCAACGGATCAAGTAGCTAAAAAGAGAAGGTCAAGGCAGAAGAAATCAGCTATTTTGGCCATTTAAACAAAGATTTTCATGCAATCACAGAATAACAGAAAGGTCTGGGTTGAAAGGGAACCTAAAGATCATGTAGTTCCAACCCTCTGCCAAAGGCAGGGACACCTTACACTAGACCTGATTGTTCAAAGCCCCCTCCAACATGCCCTTGAACATTTTCAGGGATAGGGATAGGGAGTCCCAGGTTCTCTGAGCAACCTGTTCAGTGCCTCACCACGCTCACCGTAAATAATTCCTTTTACCTACTCTAAATCTATTCACCTTCAGCTCAAAGCCATTCCCCCTTGCCCTGTCACACTTGTAACAAGTTCCTCTCCAGCTGTCTTGTAGCTCCCTCCAGGATCTGGAAGGCTGCTGTCGACATAGTGCCTTCTCTTCCCCAGGCTGAACAAGCCCAACCCTCTCAAACTGTTCTCGTAAGAGACGTTCTCCAGCCTCCTGATCGTCTTTGTGGTCCTCCTCTGGAGTTGCTCCAACAGATCCAGGTCTTTCCTGTGCTGAGAATGCCAGAGCTGGACACAGAGCTCCAGGTGAGGTCTCATGAGAGCTGAGTAGAGGGGCAGAATCACCTCCCTCAACCTGCTGGCTACAGTTTTTGAACAGTTGACTGAAATCTTAAATTATGTACACAAGCTAATACATCTGGAGATGTTAAAATAAAGTCTGACATACAGGACACCATTGGAAAAAGACCTTCTGTGGGCAGCAGCAGCACAGGAACTCCACATGAACTTCCCCACAAAAGGAGCTCATGAATATATCTGCAAGGCCCAGGTGTACCGATAGCCAAGAGTGACCCACAGCTAGAGAGGGAAGAGCTGCTGAGATCAGTGCTGAAATGTGGGGTCCAGCTTGAGTCTCCATATTCCAAGAGATGCAGCAGAAAGCCATAGACTGTATCCAGAGAAAAGAGAGGAGCAGCTGTCTGTGAGACTTGAACACTGTGACTGGATTCACAAACAAACGGCAGATGTGTGTGACTGAAATGCAAAGTAACAGCAGGTCTGGAAAAGGCACTTCAATCTCACAGCGCAAGAGAACAAGACAGAAAAGTTGACACTGGAGTCAGACAAATTCACATAAAAGAAGGAGAGAAGGTGTTCACATTCATCTATAATACAAGATGTAAAAGCAGTACAAGAGCCATGGCATCTCTCAAGAATGCAAAGAACAAATAGGCTTGTGGAACAGGCAGGTCTCACTTACACACTAGGGGACAGTCAGAGAACAGCCTATTTAAACAGCCCGCAGCAAGCAGATAAAAGTACAAGGTCTAGAGCTCCCTTTGGGCTTCTTAAGATGAAATATGGGCTTCAGGGGATGAAGTAAGAGTGCTCAACACGCTTCATTCCAAAACAGGGGTAATTGAGCCTGCTGTGCAGGGGCACATCTCATTGCAGAGTGCTGGGACACCAAGGCTACCCAGGGACAACAGCTCATCACATCTGGGACCTCTCATGTTCTGCCACACCAAGCTCTGCCAGCCAAGCCTACCCAGCAGTGTATTTCTTGGGACACAGCACCTGCCCCTCTCCAAAACAGTTTTTCTGTTGTTATTATTTTGGAAATACACTATTTAGCCGGTTTTCAGTTCATTGTGTTCCACACTATTAATGGAATTCTTTCAAGCATTGGTAGTTCAAAGTAAAGGTTTTACAGAAAGAATTTAATAAATGGAGTCAGTTTAGTACTTACCCATATAATTATTTTTAAGGTGCAGAAAGGTAAAATACACAAAAATGGTAAGTTTTTTGCATTCCCACTATTAATAATCAGGTTTTACAGAACAGCCTAAACACCTTCAAAATTTCCCCAGTCAAATTTTAAAAGAATTGACTATTTTATCATCATATTACTTAAGTGATTTTAAAACAACCAATCTGTAATCCACACAGTGCAATAAGGTGTTATCATCTTACTGACAATATGGAACAATTTTCTGAAACGGTCAAATATCTGAATACCTCATCCTCAGGCTATCTGTTACTATACAACTTCGAATATTTATTGCAAGCAGCAAGCCCCATCAGGCTGTTATTCCTACCTTAGCTATTGCAGATTAACATGGTGCTCTTGTCACACAGCTGCTGTACTTATTTTCTTCCACGGTTTAGAGACATCAAGAGAAAAATGCTTTTCACTTCAAACATTTTAATTTCCTAAAAGTGATCATATTTCACCATCAGGTAATTCATGCATTAGCTTGCAGAAGTAATGACTACTAAATTATCTTTGCTGAATTGTTGCAAACTGGAGCAATGGCATAGTATGGCAACATTTCAAAGTTCCATTCCCACTGATGGTCCTCACCAGAGTAAATTCAAAGCCAAACACTCTGTATTGCCACAGGGATCAGGACATCATGCAGGAATTCCACAGAAGTCTCCCAACCTAGGCTAGGCTTCTATGTCGTGTTGAGCTCCCTACTCATGGACTCCAGAGTTTTCCCTGGCTCCTTTCACAGCTAGCTCCACCTTCTTTAGCTCTTGCAGAAAGAGGCTCCCATGTTCACCACAATAAAACATCATAAAATCTGTTTTTTGAGGGGCAAAGATTTCTCCTAAAAACTTCATTTTGCAGCCACGTCCCTTCCAACTAATCTCTCCACATACATATTTTGCATTAAAGCACTTTGGACAGACTGCACATGTACTTGTAACTGTGGCCCTTCATACTGGAGAGAATCAGATGCATACAGGTGCACTTAAAAAAGCCAAAACAACAGAGCATTCACACAGTCTAGCCTTCCCTCTTTTCAAATGAGTCATGTTTGGATGTGACTGAGTTGCATCTGGATTGGGGATTAACCCAGACAGCTACAGCCATTTCCCAGCCATCTCCACTTCATATTTACCCCCCAACACCACACTTCCCTTCAATCCCAAACAAACAAAAAAACTCCAAAATTACTTTCAAAGTATCAGTCACTTTCTAGCAAAAGAGTGTAAGAGCAAATCAAGGGTCCAAACAACCAAAATTAATTTAAAAAACCCTCCAATATGCAAGCAGCACACAATCTGCATGCAAGAAATCCTGGTGCTAACAAGGCTGTGCCAAAGCAAATTGTCCTTACTTTCTTACAGCTTTTGCAGGACTCTCTCTGCATACAGATTGAACAGAAGAGGCATCATTTCTATAGCACACAGCATCCTGCTGAACATTAATCATCATTACCCACTTATATATTGCAATATGCAAGACTGATTACTGCTCCACAACTGCTCCCCAGCTCTCTCAAGTGTGCCAGCACTTAGTGCTACTCCTCTCCACTTTCTCACAGAGAAGTTAAAGGAAAACAATGAAGTTTCATGCCCCAAAAGGAAAAACAATTTAAATGTCAAAAAGCAAGATTAGTGGCACATAATTTTAGAATTACCACTGCTCCCCAGCAATTGAGCCAAGAGGCCATTTTGGGATTCTTTATTACATTTCTTGCATTTGTTCTTTAACCTAAATCTATTAAAAACCTCAACTAATTGGAAAATAACTATTCATTTATTCTGTATAAGGGGTCCTGCATTTTGTTAGGTTTCTACTCAAGACTTTTTTCTTCTTGTTTACTTTTTTGTCTTCTTTTTAAGAATATAAAAAGCTTCTTTTTCCAATAATACAGGAGTATTTTGTGTTTGATTGTTTGCTATCAGTTTGTAATATCAAAAACTTTTAACAGGAAGTTTTGAAAGTAGGAAAACCTTTAAAACAGTCACAAACACAAGCTTTTTTATCTTTTTTAATACTCACACGTATTCTGAACATGACTAAACAAAACCAGCAATCAATCATGTCTAAATGTATTAACTTTTCCTTGTTACACCACATGGCGGCATCTTTTAGAAGGAAGTGCAAGAGTTCATGAGATAGTCTGTATCTTGCAATGTCCAGTATTTCTTCTTCAATTAATCAGTTTTGAGGAATGACATTAAAAAGTACTAATTGCAAATTGAACACTTAACACAACAGTCTGTTGATGAAAGAAAATGTGGTTTTACTTTGCAGATAGTTTAGTAATAACAGGTTGTTTCACTGCTATCATTTAAAACTAATCATCTCTAGTTAAATTTAATACATATTCAGTAAAATGTGGGAATCTACAGCCCATGCCTGTACTGCTATGGGTATACAATACACACATCTGCACACTAATCTGCACTAATAAGTAAGTTAATGATGAACTGCTCAGGAACTTGGTTTAGTGATGGACTTGGTCTTGCTGGGTTTATTGTTGTACTAAATGATTCTATGATTCTATAGCATGATCATGTGAACTTAAATACTCCTAGTACCAAGGGGTGCCCCCATTGTGGTCTTCCCCAACCTCACGAGGAAGTCGAGGGGCAGGTAGCCATGCCTTCACTCTTGTGACAAGTGACAGGACTAGAGGAATTGACATGAAGCTGAGACAGGGGAAGTTTAGGTTGGGTATCAGGAAAAGGTTTTTCATTCAGAGGGTGGCTGGGCACTGGAACAGGCTCCCAAGGAAAGAGGTCACAGCACCAAGCCTGACAGAGTTCAAGGAGCATTTGGACAGTGCTCTCAGGCACATGGTGGGGGTTCTTGGGATGTCCTGTACAGGGCCAGGATTTGATGATCCTAATGAGTCCCTTCCAAATCAGCAATCCCTTCTGCGATTCAATGATTAACAGAATATCTGAAGTATTGTTTGGCCCTCAGTTAGGGGCTGGGGAAAATTTTTCGATGAAATGTAAAAACAGAGGATAAACTGCATGGAAAATAAAAACTTGGCCATCTTACATCATTTCCAGTTGCACATGAATATAAATATATTTGCTTTCTTTACATACTACTTTATTCTAATCTGAATCTATTCATGATGGATTCAGATTAGATTAAATGGAATCTTTTATCTGCATGTATGAACTTCTCTTGTTTTATTTCCCAGCCCCACAGAATTAAAAAATTTCTCAGTAGGTGTTTCTTAAGATGTTTCTTGGGTCTGCAGTCAGCAATTCCACTAAATACTTGGCTATGGGTGACAGCAGGAACATTTGTCAGAAGAGACCAAGAAAAAATTAAAACCTTAATCTCATGGATACTTCTTCACTGCTCTCTCCCTCTTTAAAGAAAATACCTTCCTGAAACCCTTTCCCAAAATGTGAAGCTTATATTGGAGAGAAGGGACATTTTTCAGCCACTTTGCTGACAGTTATGGCTGTGTCCAAAGTTCTTCTTTCAACACAAGAAACCAACCTCCTCAGGCATCTCTCCTGTGGCAGAACAGACATCTTTGTCATCGTTGAGAGCCCTACTAAAAATGGACATAAATGTGTACTTCTGAATTCTGCAATGAAATGGATTGACCAAGGGGCTAACAGCAGCTTGATGAAGCAGAAACTGCTCTATTGAGCAGCGTATGTACAAGGTTTCCCACCAGCACACTCGTTGGGCCACAGGCTGAGAACAGCCTTCTAAAGCAGTTCCTGATCTACCTGCAGCAGTGGGGAGGCAGAGAATTTCTAACACGAGGAATGTCGAAGGTGATATATGCCATTAAAAAAACAGAAAGACCTAGCCCAAAATGAACTGTTAACCACTCAAAACAAGTTCATTCTTCATGAAGGCATGGGAAAAGAATAAATGCAGCTTTGATGGCACACAGTTTAGGTGCCAGTAGGTTAACTGTGGTATCTTATTTGTTCAAAAAAATTGAAATGACAAAATTTTTAGAACAAAAGTATGGCTAAAATAAAGCAACCGATGCCAGTATTTTTTGATCATTCCACTACTCCATTCGGCTTTTTACTACACTGATGTGCTCTGACTCCTTATTCATTAATAAAGGTATTTGGTTGAATTACTAATTCTTCTGCATAGGTAAATCGAAACATGAGAACACACTAATAAGTAATACAGACACTTGAGTATTTGGATTTTAAGATTAAGGATGCTCATTGACAGCTAGTATGAAAACTTTCTTTAAATTAGTATTAATAAAATTATTTTGCTATATTAATACACCTATTTCAATACCTCTGGTATATGCTGAATAGAAGCAATACAGTAGGCTTATCCGTCAAGTACAATGTAGGTAACAGATATCTTGATTTTTGTATATTGGTGGTACAATGTATCTTCATGGTGACATTGGCAACACTCCATCTATGGATAGGACTTGCATACACAAAGTTATCCTCCCAAAAATATTACTAACTCAGAAAAGTTAATCTGTTCTATGGGGGTTTTTTTGGAAGGGACTTAACGGAAAGGGACTTAACTAAACAGAAAAACTTCTTAGTAATGTAAAGCCTACAAATGCATAACTAAAAATTTAGATGAAGGCACAAAATCACAGGCTGGATGATTCTCTTTGAATCTTCTATCTCATTCTGTCATCCTAGATTTTTGAAATTTTAAAGAAAAAGGTAAATCCTACACACGCAGCTTTCAGAAAAACTTCTAGTTAACCAGTGAACAATAGAAACCTGTATTTTTCCTTTGGACATATTAACCAAAGAAAGGTTTCCCCCTTTTTCTCCTCCACAATTTTCCTCTTTTTTTTTTCCCTAAGTCTTTGGCCCACAGATGTCATTTTAGCAGCCAAAAACTTAGAACATCAGTAAAATGGAAACAGAAAAAAAAAATTAAAAGAAAGTTAATTGTGCTCCCATTCCCATTTTGTTTTCAAGATAGAGGGAACATAAACATCAACAAAAAGAGAATTTTCAGAAAAATGTTTTTTTCCCAAGCAGTATTTTGAAAAACTATTCTTTAAGCATAGAGAAAAAGCTATTTCTTACCATAGTATTTAAAGAGCATGGTAAGTGCATGTAACCAATCCATCAGGGTTGCAGATTTTTTATATTACCATTTTTTTTAATGCAAATCTATAGGCACCTGAAGAGAACTATTTCAATCTCCCTTCCTGCCCTCACATCTCCCTGCCTGAAATGCACACGGTCAATTTCAGCAGTTCTTCTCATTACACCTTCAGAACATGAATATCAGTGAAGTTCATAAATTCATTCATCGAAAGTCCTATGGTGCTGATGACACTTTGGGTGCTGAGCCAGCGCTGAGCATGAAAGCTCCGAAACAGCTCCACATGCACCTGCTGAATGTGGATCAGCAATTCTCAGCGTCTTGTCAAAGCACACCCTTAGGCCATTTCAGGCACAGAACAAAACAAGTTTTTATTCCCACTGTGTAAACTCTAACATGCTATCCAAAGTGTAATAACACAAAATTAAATCAGAAGCAAAGGATCAGGAGAGTGTTATAGAAATGGAGGGGGAAGGTTGCACTCATTCTTGCTCTAGTTTTCTCCTCAGCCTTTTCCTAGCTTGTACTTTATACTGGGATGGGAGAAAAGCTTAGGCCTTTTTTTTTCCCCCTATTCAAAATAAAATCTTGCAGAACTCAGTTCTTGAAAGGAGTGAATGTTTATTTTATGATTATAGTTGGAGAGATGTGGAGAGAGCAATATACTTGATGGCTGTAAAACACCTACCTTCAAGTATCTCATTTAGTCCCTTTCTAGAAGCAAAATCGCTTATCTTATATAAATAGCATATTTAAATAATAGATCTAAATAGATACGGGCTGAATGGCCAGCAAGTATGCTCACCTCCTCCCGTAGGTCAGAAGTGTGGGCTGCAGGTACTGACCTAAAATTTTCAAAGAAGTGACAAGATCAAGGAGATCACACCCATCTGAAAGTCAGATGCTGTATCTAGACATATCTTGTAACCAAAAAGCTCTGACCTGAATTGCTGCTTCCAATCCTCTTCATTTAGGGTCTGAAAGGATGATGGGACCAATCCCTGACAGCTCTTGCAGCCCTTTGTCCTTCAAGGTCTGCTTCAAGGCACCAGATTGTTTTGGAGGCTCCATCACCCAGCAAAAGAGACTCTGGGATCACCGTCCTTACTGACTCCAGCCTCACACTGAGAGCTCAAAGGGACCAGCCAATGTTCCTACAACTGTCCCAAATGTAGCCCTACTTGTGATAGTTAGGACATCTTTCAATCCAATCAGGACTTGCCTTGAACCCATTAAATGTCTTGCAGAAGCTGTTATAGAGAAACAAAGAGGTAACTGACTGTTACAGCTACTCAGAGAGGACTTTGCATTGCCATTGGTGATCCTCCCATGAAGTGGGCAAAATGGATCATCATTATCTGGTTATACCTATTTCCCTTGGGGCATGTTTGTTTAGCCAAAATTATATAGGTTCTGAGTGTGTGTGCTTACTGAGAAGGAAGGGTGTCATACTACACTGACAAACGCAATTCCTTTTCTGTAAACTATTTGGAAAATATTTAACTTCATTTCAACATGCAATTAGATTAGTTTCTTATTGGACTATAAAAATCTTCAGAATAACCATCCATCTAAAGCTATTCTACAGTCTGAATTACTTGTGTTTTCCATTTTTATAAAATGTATTTGGTAAGAGCCCAAATAGCTTTTAATTTTTTTATGTAACTGCCAAATCCTAATACAGTAGGTCAGAAAATGCCTGAAGCAAAATATAATCCATGATATATATGCTCTTTTTTTTTTCTTTTCTCTTGCAGGCCTGAGTAATAGAAGGGCACAAGCAGCCTCACATGCTGTTCTGCATAGCAGGATTTAGTCAGAATTAGCTCACTGAAATAATTAGGCTTTTTCCATACTCACAAGGATTAATGAAGGAAGGAAAGTAAAAATATCTAAATTAGACTGGCCAAGACAATAAAAGGAAGACTTTTTGTTGCTTTTCGTAGGGTGAAAAATTAGTATTTTCTAAATGGTTAAAAATGTACTTTAATATTACTACAGAATTACAAGCTACATCAACATATGATTTTCTGCATACATGCACTCAGTATTATGTCTGTAAAATATGTTAGGTGGCATTAGTAACAACTGCTAACTCAAGCAACGCTGATGTGTGTAACCCAAGGAAGAGACAGGAGAGTACGAACACATTTTTGTATTGCTGTCTTGTAGAAGTTATCATGCAGCAACTCAGACCCTCTTGCATGCTTGAAACCCTTTGTTTTCGTCTCTACATTCTTACCCTCCAGATCTTGTCTGTATTGTTTTCAAAGACTGTTGCTTCTAACAGCTCTGCTGTTCATTCAGCAAAAATTCAGAAAATAAAACCACAAGGCACCCAAGTAACTAGCCCAGGATAACAAGCGACCTGTATCCAGCAAAATAAGTCAAAGTCCAGTTTCAAACACAGGAACACATTAAAAAGGACCTGAACTGAGGAAAATCACAGAATCAGAAAATGGTTTTGGTTGGAAGGGATCTTAAAGAACTTTTAGTTTCAAACCCTTGCTGTAGGCAGGAATAAAATCAAAAAGCAATTAGCTATTTGCTGATATTCATTATTCTTTTTGTAGAAAGCAGGCAGTTCTACTCCAGTGTTTAGGATAGGAAAGCCTGAATTTCAAAAATGTTATCGTACACAGTGACTATCTTCTATACAGGTCTCCTATTTGCATTTTTTTTAAATGATAAAAAATATTACTCAAAATAAAAATGTCAATGTAGGAGTCAGAGGAGGTTCAAATTCAGTTGCTTCTATGGACTTCACTACAGTTAATTTTCCTTGGCAGGCACTTAGTTACAATGCCAGGCACATAACAAGCACAAGTGAAAACAAAATGATACTCTGTGCACTCGGGCTGTACAGTGCTGCCAATCCTCTGAAGTTTCTGAGACTTGCATCAAAACCTGAGGATCATAAACCACGAGAACTGTAAAAGCTGATGTTATGCATAAAGATCTTACCAAGTACAGATTTCATTATTAATAATATGTAGCTTTAATCTAAACTACCCAAGAAAAGTGCTGAAAACGGAGTATCACTTAAAAAGTAGAAAATACAATCCAGAACATGAAACCAAGACGGACTACATCATTCCAGATTATTCAGCTGCAAATTTGGATGCTTGAAATCCTTAACCTCAAATTCAGAGTAAATCCATGGTTTTAATTTTTGAGTACTGAAACCAGCCACATACATCTGAAGCTAAAGCACTGAACCTAAGTTCATAGAATAACACCATTTTGTTACACAACTAAAATGTTTATCCTTCAACAAACACCTTAATGTAGCAGAAGATCACACATTAAATTTCTTTCTAACACTTAAGGTTATTGATGATTTAGTCATTTATAACAGTACTGAGTCTTATTTATGATTTGCAATAGGATGGTTTAATTGAAAAGGAAAAGCAGAAAACCAACCTACCTTTAAGATGCATTTATACATGAAAATCTAAGCTTAAAATCAAATAACATATTTCTTTCCTCAATATAGATAATCATCAAGCATACTGTGCCTTGCAACTTCCTTGCAAGTTGTCGTAGCAACCACTGCTATGTGTAGACCAGTTTTACTAATAGTTCATGCCACAGTATTCAACAGATAATTGCGAAGATAATCAATGTTGGTTTGGTACTGGAACACATAATATTTTAATTTCATTTTACATCTAAAATGTGAGCAACTGAAAAAAAATCACCTTTTCAGAAAGGGCTTCTACAGAAGATTGATAACCCTAATTTTCAATCTTGACAATGCTCTCCTTCAGTTTCCTACACAAACAAGCACAACAATTAAAAATAAAGCCATTTCAAATCAGAAGCACTGTTATCTGACAATTTTTAGCTTTGCAAAGTAAGTCGATTCATAAAGACATTACACCAAAATTAAACAAATCACCACTGAAATAGGTATGAGCTGTCACCCTTCTTGGTTGCAGAAGCAGAGTAATTAAGAATATTAGCAACATGCAGTCTGAGCTGCCATGTCAGCATTACAAATTCTGTCATTAGGCATACAGCTCAAAAACTAAACTGAGATAATTTAAAACATCAAATTTTGCAGCTGTTTGGGACTTCAGACATCATGCACTAATAATACATCTAAACACATACATTTATAGTTTCCAGTTAAATTTCAGGTCAGAGCCTATTTTAGGACTATCAATCCTGCTTTCAGAAGAGTAATTGTGCTTCATGCAGATACACCCAAGATAGAAACACTTCCCAGACAGGCACAGCTTTGGTCCCATGGTGAGAGTATGAATGGTACAGCAAAAGCAACTGTGAATGGGATATGTCTGTGTTTCACATTTCCCTTCGGCATTCTAGAAGCAAAGATCAAGAGAAAAAACTCCCCCCAAGTCCCTAGGTAGATTATGTAGATACACAGTGCATCTGGTCAGTGCATACACACCACACCTTCCAGTCCAGGGTCATAAACTACATGTGCAGAGCTCATAAAACCTGCACACCACACTCCTGCACATTCAGCTTCTTGCTACCTCACTTGAGAATTCCCTGAGCCTCTACAGTAATGCCATTCCTGTAACAATAACCACAGGAATGGTAGCAGCATATGATTTTTGAACCCACTTCATTATTACTGTCAACCAGGCTAACTATTTCAGTGGTATTTTAGAAGGGGTGACTACAGCTTAGGCATACATTAAAATGAATATTTCAGATAGTCCCTAGCTATTAAAAAATGGCATCAGAAAATCCAAGCAATATAACTTCCTAGCCAAGAAAATCTTGATTATTACTGAGGGGACTTAACACAAAATTTGCATAACCTCTAATAAAAGCTACCGCAGTAAACAGACTTCATGCATTGTGATTAGATTAAACAAGAAGTCTGATAAACTGATAGGAAGTTCTGCATTTTGTTTAATCTTTTAAAGGGAAAATCTCTATTTATTGGGCTCACATTGTACTGGCATTCACCCAGTCATTTCTTGTGCACAAAGAGTGCTTTTTGTGAAGGTATGAAGAGTTAGAAAGAACAATAAGCAGGGCAGTAAAAATTTGATTACAAGCATGCAACCCCACAGAGACAGATTGTGCAGACCAATCCAAAACATGAACAAGGACAAAAAAGACACCAACACATTTACTTTCAGACTACCTCCTCTGTTTCCCAAAGATAAAGTATATAAAAATACTAGTATTGACCATCATTCAGTTGAACCCAAAAAGCTCTCTTTGCAGCAGACCATGAGACTAAGAAGTTGCACAGTGAGAGGCAGTCAACCTTGGAATTACATATGCTTCCATTAGGTTCCCTGAATCCAGAGAGTACTTATAAATGGGGCACTCTTTCAAGACATTAGATCCTTATCTTATCTACACTGACAGAAAAGATGAACTCAGAATACTTGGGCAACACTCAGTTTTTCAAACTACCTGTGTCAAAAATATCTGTATCTATCATGTCTCCAATTAAAAAGCGAATGCAAACTTTTCAAATTAAAGCTCAGATGTAAAAATACTGTGATGGTTTATTTCAGGTTAAGTGGTAACAGTGACTAGAGATGCACTCTATATGGGGTGCATATTGGTACTGGAGTAGCTATCCTTTTGTACATTATCTTACAGCATTTTAAGAGACCCAGAGTGAAGAAGTTATTTTTTCCAGTCATCTGTGAAATATGAGATGATGACACCACATAAAATACCCCAACAAACCACCAAGTGGTCCATCAAAGCATTCTGCTGAAAGAAATCGGTTTCTTACATCCTTTGGCACCATACATGAACCAAAGTATCCCCACACCCTCTGTCTCTGAGACTGCACAGAATCAAAGAAGTGTCAGCTGGGACATCTTCTGTCCAGGTGGAAACCATTGCTAAGAGCAAATGCAGTCAGTCACAGTTTTGTCCAAAGGGGTTACAAATTCCTTTTTGTAGGAGAACAGAGATTAAACCACTTCCCTGGGCAACGTTTTCCAGGGCTGCTTTTTCCCTGCAGATAAAACTTTCTCCCCACTGTTCAAACCCAAGTTACAATTTGTGCCTTTCAATCTGTCTTTTTGCCATCTGTCACTACTGAACAGAAATCAGCTTTAAGATCTTTGTAAATGCCCTTCAAGAAGATTTAGGATGCATACTAGACTGTTCTTCAGATTCCTCTTTTCTAGACTAGCAAGCTCAACTCTGTCAGCCTCTCCCTCACACCCACAACCTCTCACCATTTGCTCGACCTCCAAATGATCCTTCTTCAACTTTTCTGTCTACCTCTTGAAGTGCAGTGCCTCCAAAACAGAATGGAGTATTCCAGTCAGCTTTACAGGCACTAAATACATTAGATAAAAACAGTCCTTGGGGTACTGCTTCTAGCACAGCCCAGTGCCTTATTTACCCTATTTGCAATGATGGCACATTTAAGGCTCTTGTTCAATTCAATATAAGACATGAGGTTAATTTGCACCAAGAGCTCTATCTGCACTGAGGATCTAGCAATGAGATTTAGTCAATCTGAAAATATGCACAAAGTGCCTCTTGCTTCATGATCCAGGATGTTGATGAAAACCCTAACAGTGTCAGCCTCTGCAGTATTCCCTAGAGTACCCTGCTTGTTAAAGACCAGTCATAAATCATCATTAACCTTTCAGCAGCTAGTCTTCAACCCATCTAAAATCCCACTTGCCTAGACCATACCACTTCAGCTTCCAAATGAAACCTCTGTGGGAGACAGTGACAAAAGCACTACTGAATTCAAGAGATCTACTGCTTTCCCTCACCCCTGCAACAAGTCATTTAAGCCAAAGTAACAATAAGGCAAGCCAAGCACAATTTGCCCTTGCTAAATCCATGCAGACTATTTCTGGTTGTCTTCTTTTTATGTGCTTGGAAATAAGAGTATACTCCATGATCTTTCCAGGCCTCAAGATGAAGCTATGCAGCCTACAGTTACCTAGATGCTCCTCTTTGTCCTTCTTAGAGACAGAAAACACATCAGGCTTTTCTCTTTCACTAAGGACCTCCCCCAGCTGCAGGCCTTTTGTAGTGGTCTTACATCTTCCAGCTCTTTCAGTACCCTCAGCAGCTCTCATCCGATCGTACTTTTCTGGATATATCCAGCTCCTTTAAGTTCCCAGTAACTCATTTGCTTTCCAGATATTGGCTGTTGAAAAAAATGCTGGCGAATACATAGGCAGGGGAACAGGCTTTACCCTGAAGCCAATAAAGCATTTAGTGCTTCTGTACCATTATATACTAGGTGATTTCTTCTAGTCAGTGTATTTACACCTTTCCCAAACTTCCTTTTGCTATCGATCAACTACAAAAATCCTTCTTTGTTACTTTAGCTGGTTTTGGTTCCCCTGTTTGCATTATGCCTTTCTGAATTTTAGTTCCCAAAATAGTTCCTCGTCAAGGGGACCTTATTTAAAAGTCTCTAATCATTTTGTACAATAGGATTATTTTTTCCTGAGCTCTCAGTAAGTTTTCACATCTTACATGGGAGCACTAAAGAGCCTGCCACTCAGACACCTGTCCTTCTTACCTCTACCCTCAGAGCCCTGCAGTCACCTTCAATCTGCTGAAAGCTTTTCCTGGCCACTTCACTGATGCCTGTCTAGATGAGTTGCCAAGGAAGCGGTCAGAAAGCCAGGTAAGCTGTAGAAGCCTCTCTGCAACACCATGGATCCAGGCTCCAGGCAAGCAGCAGCCTTCCCCAGCTGACTGATCTGGCTGGCAAACACCATGCCCTGTGTCCCACAGTGGGTGAAATCACAGTGCCTGAGCCTTCTGTGTGTGCATCTGCCAGCCTCCCCCCAGTCCAATACTTAAAAACTGGTAGGGGTCACCTGCCAAGGTTAATTTGATCTGATAACTGGGGGGGAGAGAGAGAGAGAGTGAGCACTGCAACCTGGGGCTAATCCAACCCCACATGGGCACCGGCTGCTCAGCCACATGGCAGCTGCCTGGGGCCACGGGCAAGTGCCTACTGCCCCTCTGATTCCTGAGGGGTCGGAGATCCCCTGGGGATCTCTGGGGAAGGGATCATAGGTCCTCTTGGCTAAAGGCTGCGGTAGACTATTTTAGGACCACTGAGATCACCACCCATCTGGCCAGCTTGAAAGACATTCGACAATGAGTAAAAATGTGTGACAGGCACAGGCAGAGAAACAGGAAGAAAAATTATATAAGCTTTTTTTTTTTTTTTCCCTTTGGAAACCAGGCTAAGAAGTCACCCCTACATATGCACACATCCTCCATATCAGCAAACTAGTTTAACCAAATCTCAGTTTCCAGACCATGCATTTATTTCATTCCCCAACATGAGTATCATCCTGAATTCCTTCTCCATTCCTGCTTGGCACTATTGAGACCATTTAGTCAAAACACGCTCTTTTTGTTTCCACATGATGGAGGAAAGATACTGGGTGTCACAACACATGATCTGCTCTAATCCCCTTTTTCTAATACGCTGCCATAAAAAGAAGCAGAATTTGTTTTATGCCTAAACACAGAATATGAATCAGGTACTAAAAATCTTAGCCTTCCTGTTGGGACAATTTTGTCTATTACTGAGTTCCATCAAGAAATATTATAAATGGCTTAAAAGCATTAAAAAGCAGATTTGCTTAAAAACATTATTGCAGATTTGCTACCATAAAGTTGAAAATGTAGCCTTGCAGAGTGCAGTATATTTTCCCCACATTAGAAATGTTACAAAAATTCATTTAACACTACCCACTACCAAGACTAAATGGTTTGACAGTCCATTGTTTGGAAAATGAACATCTGCATTTGTCAAAGTAGATTTAATCCAAGATATTACTTAAAGTAAAATGAGAAACAAAAATGAAAAAGAAAAAATCTATAGTCAAATCTACTGATTTACATTTTAGCTATAATGTAATAGAAACAAGTCTAATATAGACATTAGTGGGATCTAGGCATCTGATGCAATACAAGAAAATGATACTGATTTGCCCCCCTCATCAGCTATGATTCAGATAATGTAAAGAAAACACCAAACAATATTAATAGAAATAAAAATGAAAGCCGACAGGTTCAACTCAGGTTGCTCCATGCAATCCTTCCCATAAATAAAATTCAAGAACCACTAATTACTTTTTCCTTCAGTACTCATTATCACATGTCATGTTTGCTGAAGTCCTAGCTAACAGCTGAAGGTTCAGGGTCACAATTTCTGACATGTCGGTTATTGCAAGTCGATGACTGAAACTCAGTTTTAATAGATGCCACAAAGCTAACTAACTTCAATCAGATACTTCTTTAAAAATCACCACAAAAGGCCTTTCTGTTGCTGACACCAGAAAATAATCTTATGAGGAATGGAAGGCCATAGTACAACTTTAATGTGCTATAGGGTGAGGGGGGAGAACATAAACCAACCTGTCATTTCCTGAGAACTGGACATAAAACATGTTACCCTTGAAAAGTCCAATTGTCAAACTGCAGCTCAACATTCAGTTTCAGAAGATGTCAAATTGGCTGCCCTAAAGCAATGGTAACTAACTTGAAGCTGCAAGTCCAGGGCAGTTCACTCAAGCCATAGTAACACTTGAGATGTAAACAATAAACTTATTTGTCTGGATCCCAGAAGACAGGCATTTAAAGAAGGAGGGGCACATCTATCTTTCAGGCCCACTTTACTGGAGTGGAGTGGCAAGAGAAGTTAGCTTACATTGAATCTACTGTAAAAAATAAATAATAAATGATTACTGTCCTGTCTAAAAAGAGAATTGACTTCTACAGATTTATAGGCAGAAAAGTACTGAACAATCAGACTTTATTACTAACATTCCTCCTACCCTCTAGAAAAGAAAGCCTGCAACTGGAACATTTTTGGAAGGTGAACAAAAGTAAATTTTGGCTATATTCTTTCCAACTCTATCCAAAAACAGAAAAAAAAATAATAACCAACCCTCAAAAAAAAAAAAAAAAAAAAAACCTCAAACAAAAAAAAATTTTAAAAACACACACAAAAAGGACCAAAACAAACAAAAAACACCTGAAACAAATAAACCCTCCTAAAATCCAAACAAAACAAAAGACCTCAAACAAACAAAACTCAAAAACAACAACTACAAAATAAAAACCAAACCAAAAAAACCCCACAACTCAATTCAACATATGTAAACTCTACAACTAAACATAAGAAATGTTATACCTTCATTCTCGAAGTACACAAGCAGTTTTGGAAGTCAAGATAACCATGACTGCTTGTTGTGAGATGGGACCTGTGGAAGCATTTCTTCAAGCTACAACTTAAACTAAGGAATATTGCAGTGATCATGCAGAAACCCAGTGCTCCCCCATCAAGAAGATAATCGTCCTTCTGTCTTCCACAGACTACTCCCACAGAGGGGTAATTTGGAGAAAAGTGGGCAGCACTGGAGTCTTGGTGACTGCGTACCTGGGTCTGTAACACCACAACATACCAAAAGAAATACTGCAAATAATAATTTAAAAAACCCAAACGCTTCAGTCTTTAAAAGCGCTTTAAAGTTTCACTGCTGGCACTACTAAACTCACACTGGCTGTCATCTAGATATTTTAGTATCACACTAAGAACAGGTGATCCAAACTCTTCTGCACCCACCAGCATTTCAGGTTTCCACCAGCCATAGAAAAGCGATCACAGTCTGTTCCTATGGATGCTGTAAGGACTCCTCCACCTGGTGGCATTTCAGATTTCCACATAAGGGGAAGTACTTGTGTGAATACGAAGGAACAACTAAATACTTTAAACAAAGAGTACTGCCTCGGTATGAATGTTGGAGACTGGCTTACAGGAAGAGTGCCACTCTCCAAAAAAGCAGTGGAGTATTTTAAGCTTATTTCACTTTCATTCTTATTTCACCAACCATTGAATTTCTTCTATGCTGCTGAAGTTCATGGTAGAATGAATCTTATAATCCATAAGTGGTTGCTAGGATTCTAAAGACTGCCTTTCGTCACAAGGTCATCAGAAGCTTTTTTGCAGAGATGAGGAGATGTCAAGCAGGCAGGTAGACTTTTTTTTCCCCAGATAATAGAAATATTAATTAAATCAACCCTACCAGGAAAAGAAAATAACTGCCACTTTACTATGTAAATATCACTATGTTCAAATTCCACAGTTCCCTTGAATAAGGATAAAGATTTTATAGAAAAAGAGAAAAAAACCCCAGAACTGATTCTAAAGTTTGGATTTCAAAGACCTATCTATTTTTCAAATTTTATTCATTTTTTTTAACTGTTATATTTGTTTCCACTTCTGGACTTTGCTTTTATAACTTTAATTTCAATAGCATAAAAGTTCTTTTATAATCAATTCTTGCCTATCAATAAAGATGAGAACCACAGACTCCAGGTCTGTAAATGCCTCTCGAAGTGCAACATCATGGTCATGATAGTCTCCAAGAGTTTAAACTGCTTTCCCTCACTAAGCTTCAAAGCTTTAGACATGAAGAAGCGAGCCTGGTAAAATCGGCCTGGCAAGGAGCAAAAGAAGATGGAGATGCCAACACAGTCCATCTGAACAGCAAAGGTATATTAAGATACTAAAGGATGAGGATAATATCCAGCTTTACATAATCCAACAAGCAAGAAACAGCCAGACTTTTAACACCACTTATGGAACTATTTTGGTTTTGCCCAGTACAGTAGTTTAGATTTTGACCTTCTAAAATATTGAGGGTTTTGATTCCTCTGTGCTGATTTCCAGAATACAGGCTAAATGGAAAGGAAAAAAAACCTGTGCTTATCAAGACTTTCTTTCATTTGTTATTCCTCCTAAATTCCTTTATGACCTACAGATGCCTTCTCTTTTCCCAGAATTTTCCTCTTTAGGATTCTTCTACTCAACCTTCATTCTGCATCAACTTTTGGTGTCTCTCCAGCCCCCAGAGACATGACAGAAACAGCAAACCCCGAGCTCCCTCCCTCCCACACATAAAAACCTAAGGCATCACATGAATCCTGTGGATTGTCCCTCCCAGCTATTTTTCTCTTCTGCCAGTGTCACAGCTGTGGCTCCAACACCTGGTTTGTGTGCGTGTCTCACCACAGGCAGCCAAGCTGGCTCGGAAAGACGCCATTTCACCAGAAGAAAGGAGCACGCAGAGACTCCAAGGCTGCAAGTAACTCCATCTCACACTCCTCCCTGAAAACCTCCCACTCGCATCCAAAACCTGGCACTCTGCTGACCTGTTTCCCCATCTGAGGGGGCTGCTTTTACAACCAAAACACAGCAACACTGCCCACAAATATGCAGAGAACAAACACCACGTGGGCCTACGTGTGTCTCTAGTAAGCTCCTCCTAGGCTGCCGAGAGCTAGCAAGCAGATCTCTGAGTCTTGCTTTTTGGGTCAGAGCACAAAAAGTTTTGGCTGTTTGACACAACAGGGCTACAATGTACTCCTTGGAATCCCTGCACAAACAAGGCACAGGTGTGCTCACTGCTGCTCCACACTTCAGCCCCTCTGGGGAAGAGCCAGCATAGCAAAGGGCAGTTCTTGATCTGAAAGCAGTGACAGGCCAGCTTTAGATACAGCAAAAAGCCCTCCATGTTAAAAAAAAAAAAAAAAAAAAAAAAAAGAAGAAACAAAACTACAACACAACCCAAAACAAATCAAACTCCTCAAAAAACCACCCCCCCAAAAATCCAAACAAAAAACCTCAAATCTGTTAATGTTCCCAAAACAATGATATTGAACATGCATCTTCTTAAAGAGGAATCTAATTAGTGAACTGGAGCATAAAGTCAAAATGTAAGCCAATGTTTGCAGCATTGAAGAATGAGAAATACATAATTAGTGGCTATTCTCACAGTCTGAAGCCAAAGATTTGTTATTCTGAAATGGCTTCGCTGTCAGTAGTTTCCAACTAAACAGAGGCAGAACTGCAACAGCAGCCTTCAAACTAAGTAGATCTGACTGCAGATTCAGTGTACGCAGTCAGAAAGGTGATGCAATCTAGACTTACACATTGACATCTCCGAACGCTCCGAGCAAGATGTGTTGTACAAATACAGAAATGCTGCTGTGGCTGTAAAATTTAAGACAGAAATTCATAGGCAAAGTTAAATTAAGCCCCACAAAGAATACAAAGCATACACCCATAGAACTGAAGGCCTATTAGGTTAAAAATTTCATCAGATATTTGTTTTTGAGCTACATTTATGATAAGAGATAAATGACAAAGTATGTAAATTACTTCAGCCACCTGGCAGGCAGGGAAATTTGCTGCAGGGAACAAACAGGTAGTAAATAAATAAATTAAGAATATGTTACCAGGCTGTGAGAGGAAGGGCTAAAAGGAAATGGACTCTTTTCCCTCCAGCAGAGGTCACAGCAGTCAGTAGGAATTATTAGCATCATTCTCATAACATGAGAACAAACCAAGCTGCCAAATAGCTACACTGCAATAGTATTTCAAATCCTGAAGAAAATTTCTCTTCAGAAAAGGAAATTGAGCTCCTTCAAGAAACTACACTAGTCATTTCATATCTCATTATGTATTTTCCTCGTTGGCACATCTAGTCTTGAAAGATCTCTGACAACCCTGCAGCCTGATGCAGGGCTTTTCAATGTAGTGAAAGACACCAGCATAACACAATAGCTTCCTAGAAACTGTAGTCCATTTTTTTCTTTTGGCAAACTGAAATTGTCTAATCGTGGAAAATTCATTAATAGAGAAGGTACAAATTGAGTACAAGGATGCCTGAAGGTTTAACATCCATGACTACCTTTTCCCACTGATCAAATGCCTGAGCTCACAGCTCCCAAAGAGACTGCTGGTTCCTACTGTCATTTCTGACCACAGAACATCGCACAAAGTAAAATAAGGCACATTTTTATTATTGTTTGTCCTGATGAATTGTGTCCTTATGATCTGTTTTGAAACTGATGGTAACTGAAAAACTGATTTTTGAAGGAAGTGCTGTGCATGCAAAACACCGATTTTCTAAGGAGAAACCTCTGTCTGTTTCTCTCAGATGACAGCTTTATTCAATCTGTGAAACTCTACAATTTACTATGGAGGATACCTATCCCCATACACCTCTTGTTTAAGTTGTTCATGTGTTTTTGGACAAAGAAAAAAAAAAAAACAACCCAACTAAATCCACCAGGTAAATCAGATTATACCAAACCTGGCTTCCCCCTCTTGCTGGAGGAACAATTTGCACACCTGAATGTGGAACACACTAAACATCTGTCTGCTTCAGCTGGGAAACACTACAGAGCATAACCTCCAATTAAATAGGTGAGCTAAGTGGTCCCCCCACTATCTACTTAATATCTATTGTTTCAACATAATTAGTTATAGCACCAAGGTTTTTCAGAAGGCAAATTTAGGATATACATTTTGGGAAGAAGTGAGAACCAAAAGTACCTAGTTACTTGCATTGGCATAGGTTGTAAATCTGGCACTGGATAGATGTGATGGAATAAAAAGTACATGTGAAACACTGAAATACTACTACTGCTCTGAAGGCTGCAGAAAACTAACAGCTCCTTGGACTGGAATGATGAAGAGCATAAATTCTTCTAAGTATATTTTCCCCATACACACATCTTGTAGTGACAGAGATGCAACATCTATCATCAATACCAAAATTTTATTCTACCTTTTTCTTTTTTTTCTCTCTTTTTGCTTTTTACATAGAGAAGACCATTTGGTTCATCAATATATTTGGACTTGTAGACTATAATATTTCTTTGTCCTAAGCATCCCGGTGATCAGCTAGTTGCTGCTTTCCAGTTTTCAAATTTCTGGTGAGAAATTATTAAATAAGCAGATAATCTCATCTGTCCTCACCACCAGAGGCACCACGGCCACCCAACTGCCTCAGCTGCAAAGTAGCACAACTGTTTGCATCAAAGACCATCTCCACCTATTTTTTTGTCCAAGAGACATTCATCAGGTCACACCCTGCACATTAGCTTCACCTCTGATACTTCCCCTATCAGGCCACCAGCTGGCAGAGGCTTGTGAGCAAACTGGGAATGAAAAGAACAGGCCAGATGTCAGAGGGAGCAACTGTATAGCGACAGCACCACTGTGGTAGCAAGAGCCATTTCAATGAAATCTTAATTTCAACAACACGTGGCCATGAGCCCCAGGCATATTGTATGAAGCGAGGAAAAAAATCTCTATTTCAGCTATGCTGAAAGATCAAGAGGTACACAGGGCTATGTACTATGTGACAGTACACCTACTTCTTCCATTTAACAATATTTGGGAATTTTTTTTTCTTTTCCCCCTTCAGATCTCCCCTCAGGAGCCAGGGGTCTCATCTTTGCCTACACACCCGGCCCTCCATGTCCCTCAGGACCAGGGTGCAACACTTCTCACCTTCCTTGCCCTCCACTTACTCGGCGGGTCCCACTGATGGCTGTAGCTGCCAAATCCCTGTCAAACAATGCTTAAGGGGTTGACCTTTGCCTTTTGGCCAGGAGGTTCACTGCTCCAGCAGCTGTTCCCATCTTTGGGGAAAAAGCAGGCCCTGGAGAGAAACCATTTGCATCTCTGATTCTGATGTACCATCAGACAGGACACACTTGAAGGCATAAAGCAGTTTCAAGAATATGCTAGTGCTCTGTAACAGAACTAAAAATGTACATTTAAAACAAAATTATAAAATAAAAAGAAAAAATAGCTGTGTCATAAAAATGTTTCACAAAGTAGGAATTATCACTAAAGAACAGATTGCAGAGATGTTACATTTTAATGAAATCCAACGTGATTGTGAAGGGCTTCACTGTTTAGGTACTACTTTGAAACTGAAAACCAATTTATACAAAAAAATTACCCAATTACACTTGCTGCTGCTGACTCCAACTGTTTGGGAAATGTGAACGCATTTAAGTGTGAAGTGATTTGGTCTCAACAGAAAACTATAGAAACTTATTTATTTGAACTAAGAGGACCACCAAGATGCACCTCATTTACTGAAGAGGTGACCAGTGATCACAAGCAAAGTTAAGAAGTACTAAAAGTTTATGTGAAAAAATAAACTTCACAGTTTGTTAAACAGAGGGAACAAAGTCATCCTGAAGCCATGATCCAGCCAAGTTAAATGTACCACCACCCCTTGCTATACCATTTCTCTTAGCAAAAACCCTCTAAACCAACCACAACTCACCTCAGCCGAGGTTGCTCTTCAGAAGCCTGACACAGAGATGCCCTTTCCGCAGTCCTGCTTCCAGCATCCACATACCACTCCCCTCCCTTTCATTCTCTATGCTTGTGCTTTTTAAACAGACAACGAATTTTAAACTCCTTTAGGATTGTGTTTTAAATAACCCAGGTTTTCAATGCTGTCAAACGCTCTCAGACACATTGGCAATACGGAAAAGGATGTTACAGACAAGACAGACAGCCTCAGAAAAAAGGAATACATTTTTTATGCTATTTGTCCCTCACTTGATCTCATATCTGCACATTTCCACTGCACTGTTTCCTCTCTTCTGAAGTCCAAGCAAATCCAGAGAGAGCAGACAGCTCTTAGAAATCCTAAATGCTTCTTACATATTTCACTTGAACGTTGCCCTCGGAGAGCCTGTGGGAGGTATTCAGAAAAGCAATCTTTGGTTTAGTGATGCTTGTCCCCTTTAGCTTGATCTATTGCTGACACAGAAAAAGCAACTCTTCCAAGGAGTGGAATGCAGAAGCTGATTTCTCTCTTGGGCAGTGAATTCCCTTTTGGAAGAGCTGTTTTTCTCTCCTCTGACCATGAGAAGAGCAGGGAGAATGTTCTCTGGAGGATTTTACATGCATTACCATCACTGAAGACCCTTCTTAGCTACCGCTACAGATGACTCCTCACTTAAATTTCTAGCCATATTCTCCTACACCTCCCTACCTAAATCCATCACTCAGCTGTTGCTCTCTAAATATAGCATGCTAACAACTACGAAAGGTGTCTCTAAATATATTTAGTTTACCTAAATGATACTTACTCATCAGTGCCACGTGCAAGTCTGCTATTACTGGATAGCTTGCTACTAAGGGAAAAATAAAGAATCTTTTCATAATGTAGTTAAGTTACAGAGGAGATGGGTGAACATAAATACAATTAAAATTAGTTTGTGACAGATTTTGTCACTGAGCATCTTAAATGCAGACTCAGCTGAAGCTCAGCAGGTCTTGTAAGTAAGATGCCCATGTTGCAGAGTATTATAATGTACTTTTAAAATTATATAATGAACTCACTACCCTGTAAGAGAAAGTATGTCGGAATCTACTATCAAAGTCTATTCTGTCTATTAAGTCATTAGCACCCATTCCCATAGTGCAGAGTTTCACTACAGAAATTACTCCTGAAGAAGTCCAGGTTCATAGAATATGGCAGCAAGTATCAGATATAAGCCCCTGGACAAACTGGATGAATTCCCATTTTATTCATTCCCTGCAGGAGAACACATTTTCAAGCTAGATCTGAGAGCTCTCTCACAGTCATGTGTCAGTGCCAGAAAGAAGCACATTAAAGGACTATAAAGCTAAAAATAAAAGTCCTTTAAATAAGACAGAGCTAATGAATTGCTGCAAGTATCATAAATGAGAAAGACCAGTCAGCCACTGATTTACATCACAGCACCACAAGGACTGAGAACAGTAAGAACATAGCATAAAGACCTGAAAGACAAGTACTGTTTAGAAGTTGCTTCATTTAGCCATATTATACACTTTGAAAATGATGACAAACCCCACTAACAAGCAGGTAGACCTGTATGTTTTGGCAGCGTCTTTCTCACACACCACTCAGAACAAAGATCCTTTACCTCCCTTGATGTAAAGGTGAAATTTCATTGCTGAAAACAGCATAAGGTGGAAGTTTACTGAGCACTTTGAGACAAACAACAAAATGCATAATTTATTTAACCTCTCTTCTGAAATATCCTAAGAATTCTGTAGATTCTCTCCTCCTCCAGGGACAACCTTCCCATGAGAACTCTTCTCTAGCCTGAGTAAAACCAGCTTACACCATGTCTTTTAGCAATAAATGTCACTTCCAACTCACAATAGCAAGTTCTGTGCCTTCGCTTTCCATAATGTTACACTTCCACCCCTATTTTCCACATTTTTCAACAGCACAATTAAAAAAAAAAAGGGTTCATCCAGTTTCTTCCTGCTAGAAGAACCAAAAAAACCTCACACAGACATTGCCTTTAATTCTCCCTAAATAGAGGGAAGACTAAAAGAACTCTCTAGCTTGGAATAAGTTTTTGAACACTTCACATGGGCTACGAAAATATACTATAAATGCCATAGATAGGCTTCAAAATTTATACTGGAAAGGATATATAAAGGGACTGCTGATCTTTAAGCAGAAAGGAGAATACCACAATCTGGTTGTTACTCTGCTGCCAAAACCCAGCACAACACAGTCCCTTCTCTACTCCTACCACTCCTTTACATCGTTACAATAAAATGAACGCAGTACCTGGCAGAGGTGAGCCTCTGGAGAAAAGAGAGCCTGAGCCCAGGAAGGTGGGAAAGGAGATATTTAGACCAACTTTGTTCAAGACCACAGTTCACCTACCTTCATTAAACCAGCACATGACTTCATGCATCTGTCTCACAAAACCTATTAGAATAACTAAAATAATACACTTTGCTCAGAAAAGAAAATATTTAGAGTAAATGCTGCACTGCTCTCAGGTATGGACTTGACCCCACACCAGTCACAGTATAGTCACAGTATATGTGTTAACAATACCTTTATAGCCATTTTAGAGCCATATATTTCATGGCTAGGTAAGGAGACAGAGAGATAACCTACCTCTCCCAAACAGAAACCGGAAAAATTTTTAGAGGTACTCATGATATTCAAGCTTTACTGCAACCAATAACTTCAGGAGTTCGAGTTAACAAGGTTGAGGTTTTGTTCTGGTTTATTATGTCTCTAAATAAAAGAGCTTGTAGTCACTGAAAATACTTGGTCTTGAATCAGTAGCTATAAAAAAATATATCTGGAATCCGGCGGATTCCAGATGCTAGGCTAATGAAAACACACATCTGGACCTGCCTTGTAAGGGAGAACTACTCAACCCTAACCAGGATGGTTTCTTCATTGCCAAGGTCCCCTTTAGCCAAGGGGAAAACACCACAATTTGTGACGTGATTTTTGGATTTTTGCTTTCTCTTTTTCTTTCTAAACACCTGACCTGAGCCTCATCTCCAAAGAGCCCAGCTGCAGCTGTTACTTAGACACCACACTAAGACATAATTTCACTTCTGCAAGAAGGGGAACGGGGAGGGGTGTGCCACAGCTAATGAAGAAGGGCAGCACAGGTCAATCACAGGAGTAACAAGAGCATAAATGTGATTTTAGTCCTTGCCAAGGCTGGATGTTCATGTTTCCAGAAGGCAAGCATGAACACCTGCAAGGGTAGCAAACACCACACTGGAACACTTCCTGCACCATGCGGCTCAGCTGCCCAGTGCCATGTGCTTTAAACTAGCTTGGATAGAGCAATGAGGTTCAGGGAAGATATTGCTGTTTCTGCTTCTGATAAACAAAATAATATTCAAGACTCTTGTCTTCAGATAGTACTTTTCCAGGCCCCTACTGGAAGAAAATAATAGTATCAAGTTAAAAAAAAACCCTGACAAACAGAACAAAAACCAAAAAAATAAAAATCACTGAGTGTTACCCTGTAATTTCTCTACAATCATAAAATTTCCAGGAACAAATCATAGTTATTTATTACATTGCCCTGAAGTAATGCTAGCCTGGGCTCACCTCACCCTCTGACGCCAGCCCAATCTTACCCTGATTAGCTGGGAGGCTGCCAGCTATCAAGGCAAGAGAGGTCAGAGGTTAGTTTCTATATTGAAAGAAAGCATACATGCATACATATACACATATGATGATCAACAATTGTGAGTTTGTATTTACAAGCAAGGGCTGTAGATCCTGGGCAAGCATACATAACACACCAGAAATAGGTTTTTTTACAGTCACTGTGCAGACACCCATATTTTAGATTAAAATAGCAAACTATAGGAAAAAAAACCCGATAGAATTTGTGGAAATACCAATGGCTTACTAGCTGTCACCTGTACCAAACAGGTCCTAAAACAAATCAAAAAAGATGAGAGAGAAAATCTTCTGTTTTCCAGATTCTCAGTTGACTGTTGACAGAATTTCATTCAGAAAAAAAAAAAACAAAAAAAACCCCCAAACAAACAAACAACAAAAAAAAACCCCACAAAACGACACCCACAGACAAAAAAAGAAAAATATTTCCCATCTAACCCATCTACTTCTCTCACACACAGGCAGGGAGCTCTTTTTGTTTGTAAGCACAAAAACATCAGAATAGAAAACCAAACCACTTTTCTGGAAACCAGAAAGCTCAGTAAAGGAATTCAGTGCTCAGATTTCAATCACCAATTTAAAAAACTGCACATTATAGAAGACAACTGCTCCTTCCAAACCACAGATATGGTGCTCTCCTGCACTTCTGCACCCAAATTCTTTTCACATATCCCCATGCTTGGCACTTTGAGAATGTAACAAGCATGAGTACAAATTGAAACCTATTCAGAGCTAAGAACTATTTGTCTTCCAATGCACGTTCATGTAGTCTCAATTAAGAATTAGTTCTATTAAAATTGTTATTCAAATTCAAAGTTCTTCTGGAAATTGCTGTGGAATTTTCTTTTTTCTTTCTTTTTTCTCCACTCACATCCAATAACATTTTAGAATATTTACTCTTAAACAATAATTATAACAAACAGTAATAATTCTGTCAAAGTTAAAAAACCAAACTAGCATAAACTAGTTTTATGAGACCATGCTGGAAAGTTCTAAAACCAGCTTTAGTGTCTTTCTATACATTTTTTGAGTGTTTCAAGCAAGCTGACTACCCAAACTCTGGTTCAGCCATCTATGTTTTCTGCAAGTTCTCCCCTTCAGTTTTCATGTTTCAGTACAAAATAACTAAGAAGAGATGCAAAATGTTTACAGAAAGAAGTTATAACCAGCATAAATATCTCTACAATTCAAAATTTTCAATCAAAAATAATGAAAAAAATCATAATGGAAAGGTGTTATCCCACCCACAGGCAAAGGCATAGATAAGTAAGCTTCGCTCCCATATTTCATCAAGGGGTTTTTTTGTTTTGTTTTGTTTTTGTTTTGTTTTTCTTTTGTTTTTGGTTTGGGTTTTTTTTGTGGCATTGCTGAAATGGGACCCCTGGGACACTCCAGCTGCTGACAGGGATTTTTTTATTGTTTTCTAAAAAGACATTCATGTGCATGGATGGACAAGAACAAGCCATGTCAGACTCTGTATACTGAAAACCAATCTAGTTTAAAAAGCTATGTTTTGCCATGTTACACACTATGGCCTTATATTCACTTTGCAAATGGATCCTGCCCTTCTTCAGAAGGCACAACAGCACACAGGAAAATGGATTTTTCTTTCTCTCACTCTCATCAAACTCTCCCCATCTAAAAAAATCTTTTTGCTTGTGTTTTCAAGTACCACTCATCATTATTAATGGCCCCAAGCTAACCAAAGAGGTGCATCAGCAAATATTACTGTTCCCACCACTGGGAAAGTCCATCCTCCATCACATTCTGCAGAGCCTATCAAAAATTCACATTTCCATCAGCAAGTAGTTTATAAAAGACAAAAAAAAAATGCAATTACACATCTCACGTCATGTCAAAGGAATTGACCTTTAGCCCCTACATCACTGCTGCTGCAAAGGACCCTACTTCCTTGCAATTCTAGACAGCTGCTTTCTCAGGTCTCTCAGTGAGGCCTCCAGAGGCTAATTATCTCAACTACATGTTTGTCAATACAGCTTTTAAAACTCTACACAGTGCATCAGGTTCACAGAAGGAGAACTGCAATTATTGGTGGTCACTGCAGAGCACAGCAGAAGCCTGTTGAAGCTTTAATACACTCAGCATTTATTCTAGGAAAGTTCATGCTCCTGAATTCAAGAGCTGGAACCCCACTCTGTGAAGTCTGGAAACCGTCCAGCAGTGGGATAGGAATAAAGCTGATGAATTTCTTTTTTTTTTTTCCCCAGCACTTTATTAAATGAACTCTATTCCAGTTTGTAAAATTACTGTGCTCAATCTTTATAAAGAAATGTTCTGCATTGTAGATTTGTTATGGTTCAGCACTTTGGCTCAGATCAGAAATGAAATACAAGCACAGTAAACAAATGCACTTTAGCTCTGCCAGACAGTTATGAGCTATAGCTCATCAATACAACAAACAAACAAACAAGAAAAACACACACACACACACACACACACACACACACACACAAAAAAAAAAAAAAAAAAAAAAACAAAAAAAACCACACACACACACAAAAAAAAAAACCCAAAAAACCCTAACTATTTGGCTCTAGAGAAGACTTTTGTTCACTTGAGGGACAAAAATATTTCCCAGACCTGATAAAAATACACATCTGAGCCTGTGTATATGCACATAAATATATAAAAGTAATCCTGAGATACTTATCAATCTCTGAAGAACCTGGGCTTTGCTCCCAAGAACCCACGTGAAAGTTAGTACCTTTTTTCTTCATCGGAAGTGGAAATGTACCAGAAGTCAGACAAAACACAACTTACAAACAATACATAAGTTTCAGTCACAAATGCTTATTGGCTGCCTCTGGTAATGCCATCAGCCTTTGTAGAGAAACCGTTCTTTGGATTCATTATTTTCTTTCTCATTTAGCATTTTCTGTCCCTGCATCTCTCTGCTTTAATATATTAGGGAGTTCCCAAACTCCTTTTCTTTGAATCCATTATCCTCCTCATATGCAATTTTATTTCACATGAAGTCCGTGGAAAATCGAAGCACAACAGCTGGCTGTTGTGTCCGCATCAAAGCCAACACCATGGCTTTAGTCCATCCCTTAAAAGAGACAATAAGCACCAAACTCACCTTGTATATAGCAGCTGCCCAGACGAAAGAAAACCTTATGACAAGGGTAATTTAAAAATCAGTTGGAAATCCTTAAGCTTGTATAAACTACTAATAGTTTTGCAGACTTCCTCTGCAAACCTCAAATACGTGGTTTGAATAGATTTTCAGGAAGAAAGAAAACACCTTGAAGATTTCACAAATTCACCTTTGCAGAGCAGTGATTTCTTTAGTGTAATAGCTACCTACTTAGAACAGGAATGGCTACAAGACTAAGAAATGCCAGTTTCCACTTCATAATTTTCATATATTGCCTATTACTGCTTTCTAGTATCCCAGTAAAGGAGTTTCAGTCCAAAACATTGATATATGTACTCTACAGGGCCCAGGAGAATATCAGCAATGATATACGCACTAGCATGGTGCCACTTTAATTCAAAATAGAATTATGTACAGCATTTGTTTTCTGAGCACAGCATCCACTCAGAATTAATTTCCCAGTTACCAAGGTGGGGGGAAAAAAACCAAAACACACAAAACAAACAAACAAGCCCACCACTGTCATCCTTAGGCTATATATATATATATATATATATATACATATATATATATATAAAATTTTTTTACCCAAATTATTAAATTAGGGGCAAGGTGACAATTTTCACATACTACTATCAAACTGTGAAACCACTAAAAGAGATGGAAACAGCATACAAAAAAGCTTTGAAAAAGTATGAGAAGTCTGATAACTAAGATACATAAAATTTTCACTCCTTAGCCTCATATGATACATTTAAAATATAGCTTATCTAGAGTGTATCATATGCAAAAGACTTTGCAAAACCTAAAAGACTGTCAACTCGCAACAACTTAGAGCAGTTTTGTTTGACAGAGCACTTTCACATCAACTGAGTGCTCCCCCACATCTCCTCTGCATTGCCTACACCTTTATGGAGACACCATCTCTAAATGGCACCAACCCACTGAAGTCCAGTGAGGTGCTCTAGTGACCACACAGAGCAGTAAGTATGACAGCTCAGATCACTGCAGACACAAGCGACTAAAGGAAGTGATATGAGATTATTTTACTGATGCTCCACCACGGCTGGACCCTCTCGGCAGCCCACCTCAGTCAAAGTGCCAGCAGCTCCTAGGATTTGTATGGATGTTCCCTTTGCCCCAGCCAGAAGGGAGTTCTCTGCTTGTGGGAGCTGCTGACCATTGGCTTTTGAAGCAGAAGGGCTACACACCATTGCTGCCCACCACTGCAATACAGCCAGAGGTTACAGTGCTCTCGTGCCATTCACAGCCCTAAGATCACTTGTTCAGCATTCCTGAAGCGATTTAATTGTAACAGGCACTTGAAGAAGTTTTTAGTTTTAATTAATAGTAAAAATATGCTAAAAACTCTTGGAAATCTTTCTGAAATGGAAGACGTGTATTATTTATCATGAGCCAAAGATTATACTGTTATGTTATTATATTAACCTGCATGATCATATTATAGAGTCACAGAATAATAAATCCAGTACTGCTGAATCCACCACTAAACAACACTCCTAAGCACCTACAGGTCCTTGAAATATCTCCAGAGATGGCGACTACAGGCATTCTTCATTATGTAGTTTCACTAAAACTGAGAAATCAAACTTCTCTGGCAGCATGAACACACACAGATTTTTTACGAAAAGCTGTTTCTCTTACAAAAATTTTTTTTCTTTTTCTTTTTCTTTTCTTTTAATTAAGTATTTGATATCAGGTGCTAAAATTATTTCTTTCCATTTAGGGTATATGGCATCTCTTTTTGTTTCTGAAACAATACAGCTAGCTCCTGAAATTCAGAAACAGTTTTCTCAGCTGAGAACTAGAGAATCCGACAGACTCCAGCTAAGATGATCAGCAAGCAGAAATTTATCCAGATCTTCTTTAGAAACCAAAGATTTCTTTTTCTACAAAGAGATTTTTTAAAGTACATGCATAAACACACACGAGAAATGCACTGATTTACTTATGACCTTCCAATTAACTTTATGCCTTTTCCTCCAAGCCCAAAACTAATCCTTAATATGGAAGTGACATTTACATTTTTTGCATCTTAAATTTTGAGTAGGCAAAAGGCTAGCAAAAAACCTCACAAAAAAAAAGACTGCAAAAGAATTATCAAAGACTAAGAAAAATTTGACAACACCACCTCATCTTGCAGCAAGGACTTTGTTGTCCTGTTGCTACTTTCTGCAACGCCTATAGCCTCATCATCCCTTTTCATATCCATAAAGGATGAACTGTTTTCATTGGCAAATGACTATTCAGTTTCTTAGAAACTCTATGCAAAATATACTGAGTCATAATTATTCTTTAATTTCACTCACAGCATTTTCCCCAACAGCTGCAGCATCCCCCTCAATGAAATCTGATGTTTATTGCATATACTCAACCAAATACAAAATCCAGTAGTTTAGTACAACTGCATCCATTCAAGGACATTATACTTCCTTCATAGATTAAAAGAAATACTCTAAATCCAAAGGATTTACAACTCAAAAAGTGTTCATCAGGATCTGAAACGAAGAATTTTTCACCAAACACCGAAGTTCTTGCTCAGAAGTAGCTGTCTTCAGACATTAAGCTACCTCTCTTTCCCTAAAAAATCCTTGAGAATGGTTGCATCTATGAGAACAGCTGTGCAAAAAGGTAGCTCATGTCCACTTCCAAGCTGACCAGTCACCAGGAAGGGCTGAGCTCAGTCCTTCCTAGGGCATGAGCACAATTTTAAGTGTTTTCCCTCTCTGTAGCTCTCAGATGGATGTGAAAATGGCCAAAACCTTCCTGAATTACTACAAAGAAGTGTATACTAGGAATATTCTCTAAGTTACCATTTCCTTTTATTTTCCGGAGATATTTGCATTTTCCCTGAACTAGAGCTTCTGAAAACCTCTGAGTGTCGAGGTATCTTCAACACCCCAGTAAAAGATTTTTTCCCCATTTACAATATGAGTAAGCAACTAACTAAATTTAACAGAAGAGTTTGATGCAAAGCAGAAGAGGGTATTACAAAGTCTGCCTTTGCATCATTCAGTGGACATCCGTCAAAAGCAGATATGATACTTGTATTTACAATGTACACACAACAAACACCAACACTTCCAGAGAAAGCACAACACTACAAAATGGGTGATCTCATGGGCATCAGCAGGGTAGTTACACTTTCCCAAAAAATGCTAACTTTGATTTTCTTTCCATCTCTTCTAATGTAACAGTTTACATCTTCCCTGGGACTGTTCAGACATATCCTCCAAAAAAAGGCTAATTTTTTGACTGCCATCCTTAAACAACACAGGGATAACCACACAGCCCCTTTGACATTTCTCTGCCATTGAGTGAAAGGCTGCCCTCACTCACAGGTGTGATGTAGATTACAACACACTCAGAGAGATTCTTTGTGTTCTCAGAGAAATATGAATACTATAAATATTGATTGAGAAGCAAATGTTTGAAATGTTTAGAAGTGAAAGATGGACATGCAGAGCTGCCAAATGACAGATTAGTTTTGTAGAACTAGAACCCTCTGGGTTAATCAGCAGAATCCACTATATAATGGTATTGAAAGCATCCTGTTTACACAGGGAAATGGGCTGTCATCACCTTCATCTTTCTTATAGGTAGTCAGAAAAAAGGATTAACTCTAACTTACTGCCCAGAGCAGTTATGGACTCACCATTGCTGGAGGTGTTCAAGGCCAGGTTGGATGGAGCTCTGAGGAACCTGCTATAGCGGAAGTTTTCTCTGCCCATGGAAGGGGGGGTGGAAACAGATGATCTTTAGGACCTCCTCAAACCCAAATCTTTATATGATTCTATAAAACTTGATGTTAAGACTTAATTGCAAAATATTCCCCCTAAGGTTAATTAAAATTTTAAATTCCATTCACTATTTGGATTCTGGACAAGAAGCTAAGGCAATTCTGCAAGCAAAAATGAAACACTTGCCCATACGAAGCAAAGAACAACAATTTTAGAAAAGAAGCAGGGCTTCAGTGGTGATGTGACAATGTATCACTTAGAAGTAAACAAAACCATTAATCATCAGATTTCAGAAAAGCAAGAAACCATGTTCTGGTACTGAAAGTTAATTAACATTTAAGATAACATTGGGATTTGACTCCCAGTTTCAAAAAAGAGTTCAAAATGAGTTGATTTTAAAATAAAATAATTTTTTAAAAATTCCAACACACAACTCCTGAACAGTGACATAACATCAAAAAATCCAATCAAAACCTGCCATGTATATGGGATAGAAAAAGGCTGTTGTAGTTGGTTGACCCTGGTTGGGTGCCAGACATCCATCAAAGCTTCTATATCAATCCTCTCCACAGTTGGACAAGGGAGAGAAAACATAACAAAAGGTTCGTGGGTTGAGATACAGACAGAGACATCACGCACCAAATACCATCACAGGCAAAACAGACTCGTATTGGAAATAACTGAATTTCTTACTAACAAAATCAGAGAAAGATAATGAGAAGTTAAATAGATCTTAAAAAAAAAAAAAAAAAAAAAAAAAAAAAAAAAAAAAAAAACACCTTTCTCCCACCCTTCCCTCCTTCCCAGCTCTACCTTTGCACTCTGCAGTGGTACAGGGAGAAATGGAATGGGGGTTATGTAACTTGTTCACCACAACTTTCTCCTGATGCTGCTCAGAGAAACGAGTTCTTCCCCTTCTCCAGCGTGAAGCTGCTCCCACAGGAGACAGTTCTCCATGAACTGCTCCAACATGGGTCATTACCATGCAGTCCTTCAGACACAACCTGCTCCGGCATGGATCCCTCATGGACTAAAAAGTCCTACCAGGAAACCAGCTCCAGTGTGAGCGCCCACTCAGGCATCTACCTGCTCCAGTGTGAGTCTCCTCCCCAGGCTGCAGGTGGATCGCTGCATCCCCATGGTCCTCCATGGGCTGCTAGGGCACAGTTGCTTCACCATGGTCTTCACAATGGGCTGCAGGGGAGTTTCAGCTTCGGTGCCTAGAGAAGCTCCTGCCCCTCCTTCACTGGCTATAGTTATTTCTCTCACATATTCTCACTCTGCTCTTCTCTGGCCACAATTATATCCATGCAATAACTTTTTTTTTTTTTTTTCCCTTTCTAAGTATGTTAACACAGAGGCATTACAATCATTCCT
Source organism: Chamaea fasciata (assembly GCF_029207755.1). Lineage (NCBI taxonomy): Eukaryota > Metazoa > Chordata > Aves > Passeriformes > Sylviidae > Chamaea > Chamaea fasciata. The sequence goes on along the minus strand of NW_027094087.1, from coordinate 97,427,343 downwards.
GACTGGCTCAGCCTTGGCCAGCAGTGTATCCATCATGGAGGCCACCAGGAATTGGCTCTGCCAGACACGGGAAGCTTCTGGCAGCTTTTCACAGCTCCCCTGCTACCAAGATCTGGCCACCCAAACCAAATACAGCTGTCCCACCCAGGAGGGATTAGTGTGTCTTTCAGTGTTTTAAACAGTATCAAAAGTGGTGCAAGTCTCAACATGCATCACTTTTTTTCCCTTCTCAAACACTGGCAGAGCTGGCATTTCACTCTGTCCCAAGCTACAAATACAGTCAAATCAGAGCATCTGAAAACCATGGGGGCAACAAAGCAATGCCATGGACCACAATAATTCTAATAATTCTCCAGGCTTCATGTCATGTCTTTTGCCATTACACACCTTTCACGCAAAACTGATTACATCTGGGGTTTCCAAAATTAGCAGCTGTAAAAGAGATGATAGAGGTCAATATTCAAAAAAATCTTTGTGGAACTGAGTAAAGTAAGCTATGTTCTGCTCACATAATACTTTCATTCAAACATACAATCAAACCACATCATCTGGAAACCTCTTAAAAGATCCATGGGAAACTCACACCTAGCTCTGGAGCACACCTTATAGTCTTAGGATTACAGTTTAACTCTGATTTCAAATGTCACTGCAGTAGACACACACACACAGAGCTCAATGCAAGATTGTTTTCCCTAATATTAAAAACAACAAACAAACAAACAACCTCCAAACAGATGAACTAAAAGAAAACCACATTCCAGCACTGAAATGCTATAGAGACTTCATAAACTTATTGACCAATGCCTTGTTTACTCCCAGTAATGACAGCAGGGCCACCTGGTTTCTGCCAATCACCTGAGACCACTAATGCAATCAAATTGTCCAAGGAAGCACCTACAGATCATGTCATCACTTGCAGCTTCTCTTCATTAAATTATCCAAACAGAGCCAGTCAACCCCAAGGTTAGCTGCATGTGAGTTTCTGCTATTCCTTTAGGAGCCTTCAATCCAGGATGTCCATGGAAGAATGTCTAAGCAATCTGAAGGCAGTGCCACTGACACAAACACTATACATGTCTGTTTTGCACAGACAATTCAACACCAGCTCTAGACACATACAGCATATATTTTATACATAATTGACATGCATACACACACACATTTTTAAAGTAAAACACAACTATTTTGAGTCCTTTCCCAGAGCAGCTCTCCTGAGGAAATATTGCAGACTACTTTCACTGTGTAAGCAAGACATCACAGGAACACAAACTTTCATTGCAGCAGTTAATTTACAAGACTATTTATCCTATCTCTGAGAAAGACAGAGGAAGAGTAAATAAGTTAAAAATTAAAAATAATAATTCACCATAAAAGTCCTGGAAACAGTACCTTCAAAATCAAAAAAATTAAAAAGGGAGCACATGTGCATGTAGAGAAACAGAAGCAGATAACACCTCAAATGCACTTGTAACACAAGACTTTTCCTAATGTTTCAGACATCACTAAAGAGGAGCCCTGCTGGAATAGTGAAGGAATTTATTTCAGACATTCAGCTATATACAGAGGTGGTGATTGTGTGTATTTGTCTATTGCAAAGTCGGAGAGTTTAACCAGTGTAAAATTAGAATACCTCAAAAATTTCTTGGTTCCTCTAAATCTCTTCACTGGGAGAACAATGCAAGACCAGATGTAGTGTGCATACACAGCCTTACCATTTATTTCTAAAATTAACAAGTGACGCATGTGCAGTGCTTTTAAAGATGCCTAAGACATTACAAGATGGCCCTGTGCTTCACCCAAAAGAGTGACTGTGACTCTCCCCCATGCAGCCCCTCAGTGCATTAAGAAGAAAATTATCAAGTTCAGTGAGCTCTGTTATTTTTGAAACAGCAAACAGAAATAATAAAAACAAAACATTCATATTGAAATATAATTATTCTTAATAAATGTTCTGGTTTGTAAATGCTGTATCTAGGGAAGTTTCTCATCTGCCCAAAGCAAAGTTAAAGCTGTAGTGCTGTCAGAGACAGAAAGGGAAATGATACAGAGAAGGCACATCATATCCCCTTTTATCTTCCAGAAAAATACAATCTAACCATCCTCAGATATAAAAAGACTTACTATGTCACCTGTGAAGATCTAAACTTCATTGTAAAAACTGCATTAGTTTAACAGAATTCTGACCTGTGCTATGCAGCCATCCAAAATCTTGCCAATGATCTTTTCAACACCACCTTCAATAAACACGGTCAGTAAATAAATATCCAATAAACAGCAGTTTAAACAGCAGTCAGCTTAACCTTTCCCCTGTCTTTAAAAAATGCCAGACTCTTCAGTGTTTGCTCAAGACTCTTCTTTTAACAGGGTTCAATTTGAATGAGCTGGTGCAAATGCACTGTTCATCCCCTCATGAGAGGAGGACGCATTTATGTGAAACCTGAGGAGAATGCCTAATGCTGAAACATTCTCTCTGCATCCTCAATGAGATTTTATTACAGGGCTCCCTTTCTTCTAGCCTGGCGTGTGTCAGCATGCCTGCAAGCATTCTGCTTCTTTTATGGCCAGACACTATCTGTACACTTGTATTTACGTTTGGTATACACACACACACCCCCTCTATCACACGTCTTTATGACCCCACAGAAGCTACTCAAAACACTATCAAACCTATCCAAGTGATAATATAAAAATATATATTCTGCTAATAATCCATACAGCTAACTTTCTGGCTATTAGAAACCAGATTTAAACTCTTTTGGCTTCCAAAAACATTAAGGGCTTGAATTTTCAATTGTGCCTAAAGGTAAGTCTGCTTTATAAACTAGCTCTGTGGTCCTGAGATAAAAACCTGGCAGTTCAGTTAAAGTACAAACAAGTTTTTAATTAAAAATAGGGGTTTTTTTCTGTTGTATCAGAGATCCATAAGGCAAAAAAGTATAATGTCTCAACTTGTCAACAAAATATTATGAGACAAAATCTGTATTAAGGAAAACACAAACAAACAAGGGGGGGAAAAAACCAAATAAAAAACTACAAGACCACAATAAACTTCTTAGACTCTGCAACTCTTTAAAGAACATTACCAGTGTAACTGCGATTTTTGGTTAATGAAATAAGACTTAGGAGAAGAATGTCTTTTACCAAGATCTGTGAATATCTTGGGCTGTGACAACTAGATTTAACCAGCTTTGATAAATAATAGATGAGCCTGGCAAACACTCAGTTTTTCTAGTCCTCCACCTACATCGTTCTACAGTTCCTGATGATACATTATTTATATTTCAGGAGCATTCTTCACCAGGTAATCTCGTTCTACACCAGTAGAAAAGAAGCTTCTGTTGCAAAGATCATTCATTCCAAGACAGCAAGGAAGTAAAAAGTTACTATTTTAAAAATTCAATTTCCTAGTCAAAATAAAAATGCATGTTACAAGTAATGGAAGAGAGAAGCTGCCATTCTAAGTGAAAATTTCTTTGAAATATTAAGTTCGAGAAAAGTGCTATCTATGGCAATACCTTTCACTATTGTCTTTGATAAAATAATAAAGGCTCAATAAAATGAAGTCTTAAAAATATAACTCATCCTGATGGGTCCTGTATCTTCCTTGCTTTTCCCACTTCTTTGTTTTTTCTTTATTCTTTTCCCTATATATTAATTATGCACTCCTATTAACATATTAATTATGCACTCCTATTAACACCTTATTTCTCATTCTGTCACTATGTCTTTATTAAAATACCATCTCTTTTATGCCACTTATGTTGCAGGATTGATCCCTGGAATTTTCTGGAGTGTCTGTTTGTTTAGGGGGGGGGGGGGGAAAGGGGATTTACACCACATATCCCGCTCACTGCCCTGGACCAACCACGCCCATTGCTCAGCCCCACGAAAGGCAGGAGTTTCAGAAAGGTCTTGCACTGCTGAAATTAGATTTTCTTAATAGCTGCAATATGACAGGGCATGTTGTGGTGAGTTATCACGACAGTCATCAGGGGATTTATGGGCTCATATGCACAAGTGATAGCACCTCCAGTGTGATAAAAATATTCTGTTTAAATTCTTGATGATCCTTAAAGTTTATCAAGCAAGACTGTTGGTAGATTCAAAAGAGTAGGAAGACACACAGCTCAAACCAAATTTGTTTTAGAAAGCATTCAGCAGTGGAGTAAAATGATAAAAAGAAAATATTATGGAAATTTTTTTTAGAGCCTTTCTATTCTATACTATTGTTGAAGCCATGCCATTATCTACTTATCCTTTTAGTGGTTAAGAGAAGATGACATCATGGAAAAATAGCAATCTATCTTTTTTTGAAATAAAGACAAGGAACTTCATATCTTTCTGGTTAATGCTCAATGCAATGTGCAGAGGAAGACAAAGACATTGGAACTAGTATACAGAAAAATTATAAATTTGAGAAGACAATTTTGAAAATTTAAGCTATGGCAAATCAATGCTCTCCAGAGAATTATATTAATTTTAGGTTACAGACATAAATATTACATTTCAAAATTGAGAGACAGAGTAATAACCTATCAGCTATTCTTGCAAGAACCGAGATTTAATTTTTCTACCTTCTGGCTTCATCCTGAGTTTTTAATCAACACATGCTGATGTTGGCGAAGGCTGATATTAGGTTAATTAGTTATACCTAAGATAGTCACATGCATAAGTGTTTGCTGAACCAGTCCAGCACTTTCTTTGTTTTTTTTTCCTCCCCTGTATTACTCATTGCAGTTGCAGACTTGCAATAAAGAATGAAAATATTTTCCTTCTGTATAGGCAGAGTTGCTGATTCCATGTGCACTGTACCTCCATACTCAAGGAAATGCTCACTTGGTGGGGAAACAGAGCATTGAAGGCTTTCTAGGCAGCACAGAAATTCCAATTTTTGCTCATTTGACATTTAATCACTTATTAGTGATTTCCAGTGTCAGCCAGTTCCACTTGCTTTTCCTATTAAAAAAAGAGTGTTGGAAGGTAATTATTACCTCTTCAAATATGGGGGAAGTTGTAGAGTTTTTGTTATGGAGGTTGGGCGAAAGCCTAAGGCATCAATTTATCAAACATTCTCTCCCTCCAAATCAAACAGGAGAAAGAAAACAAAACCAAACCAACCCATCTCCAACAAAAATAACCAAATCAAAAAGCACGCACACACAAAAAAAAACCCACAAAAAACCCCACAAAAAACCCAACAGCAACAACAACAACAAAAAAAACCACAAAAAAACCCCAAACAAAAAAATTAGATAAATAAGGGAAAAAAACCAAAACAACAAAAAAATCTGAAAACAGCACAGAGAATAAAAAATACCCCCTTCTTTCCTATCTGAAATAGAAGGCAGGCAGACTGAAGAACTTACATTCCCCCTGATGGCAATTAGATATGTTGAAACCTACTGACTGCAATAGAACTTAATTAACATTATAGATATAACATGTGTAAGAGGGAAAACAATCTAAGAGCTGAAAGAATGTCAACTTCCTGGTAGTTCAGTATTTGATTTTTTCATTTTTATTCTCAGCTAAGAATTGATCCTCTTTATAGTATGTCCCTCACTGAATGATTCCAGAAGTAGTAGATGTTTTGTATTCAGATCAATATTTTTCTATTTTGCCTACTGAGGAAACTTATCATTTCAACTGCTTTACCTTTAGTCACAACCAACACAGATGTGCAATAGGGAGGCAATGTTCAGAGACAGGGAACTGGAAGCACCACCCATGTGCAAAATCCAAGAGTTTTTCCCTTATGCCAACTCCATTTACCCCATTTCAGCTGAGTTAAACCCTAAAGTCCTATTTTCTGCTATTAGCTCTCAACTGTAAGTAAAGCAAGGACTAAACCACATCAGGACTCTCAACCTCTGTCAGACCATCTGTGCTGGTTCTTTGCAGAAGGCCCCAGCCACATCCCAGTTTAATTTCAGGTCACATACCAACCTATGCACCAACAAGTAAGTGAATAAATTTTGTTCTTATTTGTTCTAATCAATTATTCCACCCCACACAGCAGTTTCTGCATGTTTGTCTGCAGAAACTCAAAAGATCATACTGACTGCCGAGAGTCACCATCCAGTTAACAAGAAAACAAACTCAAAGAATAAATGTACTGATGGCTGATGAGAAAGCTTGACAACATATATAGCTAGCAGGGAGAGGGGAGGAAAATTCAAACAATTTCATGCTGCAGAGTAATACCTCAAAATATCAATTTTACACAGAGATTTGTAATCAGAAGATCACCAAATTACTGCTTTAACTGAGTGAGTGCTCTGCCACATGTAAACAGTTATTCAAAGAGATGATCTTGGAAAACACTTTATACAAAGTATAAAGTAGCAGAGAAAACTAAACTCACAACTTTGTTAATCTAAATTAATCTGGTAAATTCTGATATAGCCAATAGAAGTTCTCTGTCTGGGGCTTTTTAGCTCTGATTTAGGATGGGGTGATGAAAACATGAAGGGACTGGGTGACAGCACAAACCGATGCAAAATGAAGAATTGCAAGGGGAAATTTACAGTTCTATTTGTGAGCCTACGTACCAGAAATTTAAAAAGCTAACTCAGTCACTAGAACACCACTGGATTTCAACAGGGACACCTTACTTTGAAACACCACATATTTTAAACTTCCACTCATTTTTTTCTATCAATAAAAATAACTATTTAGAAAGTCACTCTACCACTGTTGATCTATCCAAATCACACACATCTTTGGAAACACTGTCATTCCACAAGACAATAATTCTATTACTTCACTTTACCCAAGGTAAGAGTCCAATAGAAATGAGAAGCTGGGTGTTAAGTTGTTATAAATCGACTGAAAAGCAAGAGATATGACAGCCTTGTTTACTATAGTCCTGATTCATACAGCTCCCAGCAGTGGAGCTACAATAACTCACATACATCAGGATTTTCCACTTTGACATTGAGTGTCCTGAAACTTGACTCTTTCTTCCTCTGGCTAGTTGTTGGGTGGAAAAGGGTTGTATTCTGGGTGGATTTTCCATTTTTTCTTTTTGGCTTTGTTTTTTGGTTGGTTGGTTGGTTTTTTAGTGGTTTTGTTTTGTTTGGGGTTTTTTTCTTTTCTTTTTTTTTTTTCTTTTTTGTTTGTTTGTTTCTTTCTTTGATTGGTTTGATTTGGGTTTTGTTTTTTTTAATTGCATGCATGATTTACATAACAAAATGAAACCTTTTTTTTATTTCTAACTCAAGTTTTTCTGGTCTCCCATCTCTTCAGATAAAAAAAAAAAAAGCCCAAAATTTTCAGATTTTGAAGTCTGAAGTTATTTTGAAAATAACAGCCAAAATTTCATAAACAAAAGCTTTGGGGAAGTCCCACTTAGGAGGAGTGTTGGGGGTGTGAAGACACCAAAAGGGCTTTATGCACAAATATTTTTTAACATCCATCTAATGTTAGAGGTTCATTACCATCCCAGACCACCAGCTTACCTGTACATTAGGAGCAATGTAGAATGGGAGAGAGGATTTCCAAGTCCACCATCCTTACCTTGCCAGACCACTGTCCCTCACCTATCTTTGAAAACGTAGGGCCAGTAAGACACAACTGAGCCTATGGCTTACGTAAAGCACTCCAAGTAAATCCATCAGCCAATATACTCACTAGAAATCTAATCAATAGTGGGGTTTGCATGTTTGCACAGCTGTTATAGACAGACACTCTTATCACTGCTATTTTATCTGTATTTTTTAATAAAGAGTGTGGCTGTTAAATCATTGCCTTCTTACGCCTCTTTCAATCTGTTCCTCTGATTTTCACTTATTTGCATCATTTCTCTTCACCTTTAATTTCCTTCATTTTTTAACAGCTTTCCCCACCACTTCTGCTAGGCTTTCCAACCTCTCCTTTTGCTATGCAAATTCTTATTTTCCATCTTACTTTGTGATTTCCTTATACTTCACTCTTTGCCAACTTGACTTTTTTCTTGTTCCCTACTATCTGTAAAAAACAGGTTTGTAGACTATCTCAATTTGAAAAGCACCCATAATGATTGAGTCCAACTCCCCTGTTCCTTGTAGGACTACTTAAAACTTTGGACAATGCTCTCAGATATGTGATGTGATTCTTACTGTGTCCTGTGCAGGGTTAGGAGTTAGACTTGATAATCCTGATGGGTCCCTGCCAACTCAGCATATTCTGTGATTTTTTAATTCTAGGTTCACAGTGTTTTGATCACCAAGACATTAATAGGTGAAACACAATAGCATAGAATTTCTTCTTGTGAAAAATTAAATTTCCTCTTATTAAGGAAGAGCCTAAGGATTTGTACAGTGACTGCCATGGCACCGTGCACTATCTCAATGCTGAATGCACCAACTTCCTATTGGCAATTCTTCTTCCTATAACTGACATGCAAGTTCTTGTGAATCAACCCACTCCAGCCCCAACCACAGCAGGGTTACAGTGCAGCAGCTCCCCAGGAGGAGGTCAATGGATGGTTAATGTTCACTGTGAGGTACAGAAGTCTGGTCTCCATCACCTTTAGTAGGGTATTAATGATGTTATTCTTGGACCCAAAAATGAAGGACTGATGTGAACACTACTGGCTTTTTTGAGAGCCCATTGATTAACTGTACTCACAGCTGTGAAGCTCTTTTTAATATTCAGCTTAATTATGTCTTTGCTGACGCCTAAAGACCATTACTTCTTCAAACGCTTATCATGGTCAGCCATCTAAATGTGTTTATTTTGCAGAACATGAATAAGTGATGCATCTAATCACAATGCAAGTGTTACGCAGCTTCACAACATTTTTGTTGTCTGGCATAATGAGGAAGCTCAAAATAGGCACTTGTCTGTTGGCACTGTCACCCTGTTATAGAATTTCCATTCATTTAACAGCTCCAGGCTGGCAGCTAGAGCAATCATGAATGGCCAGAAAACATCCGTCCACTAAAGCCACAGACCTTCATTCAAGCTTAGACATTCAAATTACACTCCAGCCCCCCTGCTAAAAAGATGTGGGGTTTAAAGATAAAGATTTGTAGAGAAACTGAACACCTGAAAACTAAAATCAGAAAAAATGGAGACTCCTACAGTTGGCCTGTCATTAGCAACAGGCCAGTGAGAAAGGTGCTGATGGCAGACCAGCACACAGTTGCTTTCCACACAGCATGTAAAACTATCCCTGCTGCTAAGGAAAGACTTTTGCCCTCATAGTTGAAAGTGCCACAACTAAGCATGAACTCCTTTTCTTTTCTGATGCCAAAATGGTATTAATTTAAATTAGCAAAAATATCTTCTCTGTGGAGAGGAAAAGAAGAGCGCTTTCTCAGATGGCGTATATTCTGAAATACTCCATGGTTCATACTAATCCAACAGTGGGCTACTAGGTTTTCTCCCTTCTAAGCACAAAACCTAGTGAAGTATGTCCCCTATATCTCCCTGAGAAGACAGCATGCTCTCTGGCTGTTTGAGCTGAGAGAAGCTTCCTCCACTTAGGATGAAATTCCCCAATGGCCATCCTTTAATTTTCTACTTATCATTCAACAACCTAAGAAAAGTGTGTACGTAGTCTCTGCAAGTGGCTGAAGGAAAATCAACTTCTTTTCTTGCCTCCTGGTGAGTCACAGCACTTCTAGACATGTTTAAAAATTACTTTTATTTAATCTATACTTTCTCCACATTTTTCTCGAGGCTATGGATCCTTTGGAAGTCTCTGAGCAATACCAGTTCTCCTGCCCCTACTGCTACAGTATTGTACAGTAACACAGAATTTGCCTAGTCTTCCTTAAAATAGGTGAAACTACCAACTCACAGAAAGTCACCAGCCTTTGGTACTTACAGTGAATTTTGGCAAAACGAAGTGGGAGCTCAAAGTGCTACTGAAATGTATGGACTGTGGGGGGAATATATCAAAATCTAGGGAACACGAGATAAATACAAACATTTATGCTACTGTGAGGGCACGTAATTAAAAATGCAATTAAGCAGGAAGTCACTTAAGAAGAGAATAATTCAGAAGAACATATTTGAGTACAAAATGCAATTAATTCAGACAGGAAATAAGAATTAAAAAGTAATTAATATGTTTTGCAAAGGCAGAATAAATGTAACTGAATCACACTCTTCAGTGCCCTGTGGCTTGAGGGTTTTTTGTTGCTTTGGTTTTTGATTTTCTTTTCTGTTACTGGTTTTTTGGTTTTGTTTTTTTTTTTAAAGTTTAACTAGTGGATCCTCAAACCCCCCTCCCCTGCTTTCCCAAATCAATCAAAAATAGTAATTAACAAAGTTCCACTTCAGCATCCCAATATGCCTTAGGGTAGCACCACATACAACGTCATGGAAAGAGCAGGAAGAAAGCCAGCTATCAAATAATTGACTACTGCTCAAAGCACTTTATGCTTAGGACCTGGGTCCTGGTTTCCTCCAGGACAGAGACTTTCAGTAAAAGCCATTGTGCCATAAACATAATCACACCAATTGATTTTAAAGACTAGTTAAAAGCTATTGCCTGTGACACACCAGGTAAGGCATCCCTGATCTGTGTTCAGGGACTAAACAAACTGAATTTGCACTTGAAATATTTGGACCTCCATCCCACAAGTGCTCCCAGCAGAGCTCCAGCACTGAATACTGACCTATTTCTCCAGCCTCTGCTCAAGACTGGACATCAGCTCCTCCACCTGCTTCCCTCTTTTACAATCACAAAGGGAAAAAGGTCTTCCCAGCACTCATTAACAGCCCCCAAGGTCTCTGCTAAGACGGCAGGAGAAAAAGACACAACATCTTTCCCAACAGAAGCACATTTGGTAGCCTTCAAGAAGCAGATGGGGTAGTAGTGAGTAGTAGTGTTATTTTAAATAGCATGTAGATGTCAGAAGATGACGAAAAGAAAAATATGCTAAAAAAAAGCTTAAAATGTCAAGGGCCTTCATGCAAACCAGATTATACAGGGCATGGGGCAAACCACCAGCAGCAGTAAATGAGCCTAAAATACAGCAGCTGCTCATGAAGAGGAGCAGCAATGATGTTCACCAACTCCATATACACCTCAGTATTACCCCTTCAGAACTCTTTAACAATTCAGGAGTAAATCTCATCCCAACACAGACCCACTTCCAGGGACCCTGGGTTTCCTTCTTACTGCAGCGTACTAAACCAGAACGTGCCATACTTTTTGGTTTGGTTTTAAATTGTGTCAAAAGATACTAAACGTGTAGACTGTCTTCTAGAGAGAGTTGTTTCAGCACCAGCAGTTCAGTAAAAAACAGCTGGACCTACAAGCACTTATGAATCTCGGAAATAATTTTATTACATGTTACTTTACACTGGATGCCCATAGTAAGGCAAATTTTCTTCAAGTAATGTCTTTGGAGATAGTTCCCTCTTCTTCCAAAAGCCCTAATAATCTTTCAAAAGAGAATAATGACCTGGATCTGACCAGATATAGTATAAAGTACTTCTGCAGTTCACCACATTTTTAATTCACTTTGATGTCTAAGCCACTGTGGATTCACTTGCATGATCATTTACACAATTAGGTTTACAGAGAAACACACATGCTAACCTTCTGCAGAAACTGAAATTAAAAATTAATTACCAATATGCTTTCCCACCAAAACCTTTAAGATAAAATAGCTCTTAGCTGAATCAGGGAAGTTTACAGATAATGTACTTATCTTGTACAAAATAAAGCAAAGGGGTTAGCATGTTGGGTAGCAAAGCTGAAGCAGTAAGGCCTAAAATTCAGAGTAATTATGAAGAACAGAACATTTGGAGAGGGCTGGTGCTCAGTCAGTCACATTGTGAACAGAGAAAGACAAAATTCGTTAAATAAATTATTCATTAGTATTTAACAACTTGGCACTGAATACAATATTTGTCTTCTGGCAAAAGAACAGTGCTATGAATCCATCCACTTGTAACTGCATTGCTGAAAAAGTTAATGTCATTTATTGACAGGTTAATTTATAATATCACCTTAATTAAAATAAGATTATCTTATCACTTTCTGCCTGAAATGAAACTGCAGCTGATTAGGAACACTGTACCTACAGGCTAATGACTGATTTCAAGCAGTTCAGTGTCCAATTAATACCAGCATCTGGTTTGGAGATTTTTTTCCCTGTCAAAGCATTAGCCCTATATTAATTACACTTTTACTTAGTACTAACAGAAAGTCTCAATCTTGATGTTATCATTCAAGCAAAAATTCAGATAATAAAATGGACAGAACATGAAATTCATGTAACCAGAGCAAACTTTGTATCATTTGCTGGTGTACAAAACAAGGTATGAAACTTTTCCCAGCCTGATTTCAAAAGTTATCCCAATAGAATACTAACTGGAGAAATGGATAAGAGTCCTTTATATCCAAGACACTGGAAGAGTGACCCATCTACTTCTATCTGGAGAATCCTGTCTGAAGCCAGCTTCATGATGGACCAAACTTCGTTTGGACAAAAAGGCGACTTCTTGGTCCCTTCTTCAAGAAGGTGGCTTTTTATCCGATCTTTGCCTTGAAAAAAGCAATTGAATAATTCACTGGTTTTCAAGATTTGGTGCAGCTGGAGGATTTGGGACAGGGCAACTTGGGGTGGGTGGAGGAAGTATCCTTTGACTCATTACAATCTCAGAACATGTGAGATGAACGCACCAACATTTACCTCCTACCTGCTTATTAACGCTGGATTTAGAGTAATCAAGCATGATTTCTGAAATAAGTATTTTTTTCCCCATAAAAAGTTCATCATTAACTCTACTAGTGCTACAACACCATAACTATGCAATTAATATTTACAAAAAAACAATTAAAAAATTAAAAGAGTGGAAGTGTAAAGTCCAGAGCCACCTTGGTGTTTTAACACTGTGAACTCGGGAGACTGAAGAGTATCTTACCCACATATTGTACGCAAGCTCTGTTATTCCTTAGGAAAGGGATAGTGCCATTTCCTTAAGGCATTCTTACAATGACACCACACAAGAGATGTTAATTTGGTGTACCAAACAGTCACTTGAGAATGCAACAAGTTCTCATTTCTGAGAGTGATTGATTCAGTAGCTGGGTTAAGCTCTGTACTTGCCAATATTTTGTTCAGTGGTCCTGAGCTCAATATGCATGGAATAAATTAATAAAAAATAGGAAAACTAAAAAAAAAAAAAAAAAAAAAAAAAAAAAAAAAAAAAAAGGCTACCTTTGCTTCATAACTGTGTGATACTGTATCTTTTCCCTTAATTTTGACTGGTATTATCAGCACAAATTTGAATTCAAATACTAGAAAGCTTCACAAAAATGCTTCAGTGACTGTACATATGCTCCTACCTGAAAATCTATAGTAAAAAAAAGTCAATAAAATCATACTTTTGCTTCTCATGAATGCTCAATTTTAATTAAATGTCATTGCTCCAACTAGATCACACTTCATCTTTCTTGCAGAAGCCAGGCAGAAAATCTATGATTCTGCCTCCTTTTAAGAGAGTTTTAACCAGGCTTCTTTGTTCCCATACACCTTTTACTCACAAGATTTCCTACACTTCCCTATAAAGTGAAGCAATTTTATCCCAGCCATGTAGCAGCTCTATACAACTGTTGACAAGCCAATAAATTAACAGACTCTTGGGCTGATAATGAAAGGTAATTTTTGACTGTTTTATCTAGAATCAACAGACAGCAGTCCCCTCTCATACCTGAAGCTCAAACTCAGCTTTTGATCTCTATTATTGTGCCATTGCCTACCAAACAGTTTTAATACAAATAAACAGTATAAAAAGTTTCTTTCTAAAACTTGGGTCCCAAACATGACCAAAATTTATTCTTTTCCTCCCCTCTAACAGGTGTGCGCTGCAGATTTAAAGGTTCAGGATTCACATTTTGCCAACAGCGCACCTAGAAGAAACTCAGAGTTCCAAACTACTTTTCAGAACGAAAAAAATAAGAAAGGGTGGGTTGTTTTTCAAGTTAGTATTTTGAAAGTGAATCCAATTCTCTGTCAAAAAGGATCTTTAAGATGTATGGGTAAAAGCCAAACTCTGTGCATCATGAGCAGATGCATTCAACCTTCTGCTTCTCCTAACCCCAAAGGAGCTCCCAATCCAACATACTTTCACTGTCTCACACCTCTCTCCTCGTGCCATAATTATCTCCCTCTGCCCCATGGGCCAAATCTGGGTGCTCTTTCCCAAGTTGTGCTGTCTCTTTTCTTTTCCACCCACTTCTGTTTCCAATACCCTTCTCTCCTGCACTCCTGTGTGTACATCTTTTAGCACAAGCATGAATTAACTGAAAAATCAAATAAATGCAATGTAATACTTGCCTCATTCTACTGTAACTAAAGAAAGGAGATCTTTACTGCAGGCATATGAGCTAATGTCCTAGTAGGGACAGCTGCAAACACTGAATTTTGTCACAAAGCTGGTGATTGCCAAAATAAAATATCAGCATAAACCCACTGCTATGCCAGCTATTCCTAGCCTTGAATAAGTACCTCCTTTCCTAGAGATGGAGATCACTTTTCCAATACCGTAATGTGCATTGGATAAATTAAGCAGTTGCCTGAAGGCCACTAGAAATGCTCAGTCTTGAGACAGCAATAAAAATGATGACATATCTTGAATTATTTATTAGAGCTGTATTAAAAATAATTTGGAAAGTAATGGCCGTGCTTGATAAACTAGTAATGACTACACAAAACTAGAGTTGCCTGAGATAAATCACACTTAATTTTAAATTAAACATTCTGAAAAAGTGGAAATAAATCACATTAACTCGGTGGAGTTGCTCTGATATGTCCTGTGGAGCAAATTCCTCTGGGTTTACTCATATTCCAGATCATGAGATGAGGTTTTCAGTTTAACTCACAACATGGCTCCTCCCCTGGTTTGTCAGAAGAGATGCACTGAAGTTGACCAAGGAACAGAAAGTATTAAAATGTTTTTTCTGTTCTAAATTACTATCTCTTGTTCCTCTTACTTACAGAGAGGAAGGGTATCCTTTACAAAAGTTTCCTAGGACAAACAATTAATTTAATACTATTTTTTCCTTCTAAAGGTAACGGCTTTTCTGGCTATTTTCTTCTTTGAAAGCTCCATTTCACAATTTCAATCATATGCATCACTAAGATTCACCAACAGTAATTCTAAAAAAATTCATTATAATGATAATTAGCATACTGGGGTTCTGTCCCTTGAAAAGACTGACCAAAAACACCTAAGTTTTTTTTTCCTAGCAAAGAAGACACTTTATGTAACAGCTAAGTCTATTCCAGAAAAAAACCTTCAGAATTCTGTGGGTTTGGTTTTTGTCAGGCTTTTTGGTTTGGTTTGGGTTTTGTTTAAATAGCAGAGGTTTTAAGCTTGGCTGCTCATAGCCTTGTCTTTGCCGTGAGCAAGCCAGCATCCAAACATCACCTGTCATGCGGTTTCACCATCCACATCATCAAAAGGCAGGGTGGGAAGCATCCCAGACAGTATCTCAGGCCGGACTGCCAAATACAGAAACTCAGAGGGGAACAGAAAGGTGAAAAGAGACCAAGGCCTGTCATCTAACAGTGAATCAGACTTGCTTAGGTTTTCCAGAGTGTCCTGAGATTTTCCATTGCTACACCTTGTGAATCCAGTACAAGTATGCATTCCATCTAGGAGATGATTACCTGAATGAGAGCTCTGATTCCTGCCTCACAGTTGTACTGCCCCCAGCACAGGCCCCCTCGTACTGGTCACACCTTCCCAACTGCCTGGGCAGAGTCAACACCAGCCGCAGAAATGCTTCTTCTCCTATTCCCACCGTCCTCTAAAATCCCAGTTGCCTTGCTTCCACTCCACCATTACTTTCCCCCTGCTACCTCTGTGTGTTGCCTTCTCTCATAGTTTACATGGGTTATTGTGGGAGATTGACAAGTTTGTCTTGTAAGGATAAAGAGATGCTGGTGAAATTAGCATGGGTTGGGCCACTTGCTCATCTTGCACCTGGGCTTGAGCTGGGCTTAACATCTGCATGAGGTCTGGGGTGAACTGAAGGCCTCATAGCCTGATGCTATCTCAGTGAAGCACAGCAGAGCACCTGCATCTCTTCTCACTCTCCCTCATTCATAACAAACACTGTAATAAATCTGGTCCTCCAAGGAGATTAACAATATGAGTAAAGGTCTGGCAGATGTCAGAGGGCCTTCACTGCCACTTCAGCTGGGGGCAGAAGGATACTGAGGGGTTATGGTTCTGTCTTTGTTTCAACCATAAGCTACAAAACTCAGTTTGACTGAACGTAACAAAAAACTCTCATTATTCATCATTTAGTTTATATATTAAAAAACCACATCAACCAATATGAAAACGAGAAAACATCTTCCCCCCCATCTCTGATGGCAGCAACAGGCAAGCAATTATTTTTTACTAGAGTCAGACTTCTATTTTTCTAAAAAAAGTGAAAAATGTACTTGAAGTCCTACATTAGGGAGGACCAGAATACAAACAAACTTCACAGAAAAACTGACAGGCTTGCTCCTCACTCTGCCCTCAAAAGCAGGGACACCTCTTGGGTAAGATTTGTATCTCTAACCACATCAAAGCACAAACAAGGACACTTGTACAGAGCACTGCACGCTCATATTTTTAGGTTGAGTGAATTTATCACCAGCAATCTAACAATAATCTATAACCTGTTGCTTCAAGAAACTGCACTTTGTGAATCTGTGATGGTGAAAGTTCTGATTCAATGTAACCAGACCTAGAGTGTTGAATTGATTATAAAACAGAAATTAAGGGCAGCTGCACCCCAACTCTCTGATGTCTGAGGACAAGTTGAAACACAAGGAGGGTTATTTTCTGCCAAATTTCATACTCCTATCCCAACAGTTATATAAGATGCAAGTTATAGCTGTGAAAATATGCTGCTTATTTTGACAGTTCAAGAACAAATAAACAACAACAACAACGAAAAAAACCCTGGCAACCAAAAAAACCAACACACACCCCCTCAAAAAAAAAAAAAAAAAAAAAAAAAAAAAAGGAACGGTAAGAATAAAAGTGCATATATCAATGGAGAGAAACCAGGAATCATGTTTCAAAGGCAGCAGAAAATGGGAATTCTATTTTAAACAAGAACTCAGGAGCCAGAAGTGCCTCACATTAAACATGGGAATTGAAAACAAAACCCATTAGAAGCAATCCAGCCTTCACTGAAACATATACACATCATCATTACCAATAATAATTTGGCTCTTCATGTGTAATCACTGCATGCTAGCCTCACTTTATATTCATAAGGGCCATTAACGTCAAGAGGAATTGTGCACATGGGCACCACGTTGCCCCGTGCTGCTCCTCAGTCTGCAGTCTGCTGTGCAGAGAAAACCACCTCTGCTTGCCATTTCTTCCTTCTCATCCAACTTGGGAATGGAAACAAGGAAAATGCTATTGCTTTTTTTTGTTTTGTTTTTTTTGGTTTGTTTTTTTTTTTTTTTAATACTCCAATAATTTTGTACTATTAAGAGCACCAGAAAGCTAAGTTGTATCAACCATCTGTTCACATAATGCTGAATTCAAAACAGCACACAGTGGAGCACTGCAAGGACAGAATACATCACAATCCCTGCTTCAGATTCTGATGATTGATTTCATAGGCTACCATCATCTGAAAACAGCCACAAAGATTAAGGATACAGAAAATAAATTTTAAAAAACTCACAACCCCACCCCCTCCCACAAAAACCACACACACAAAAAAAAATCCCCCACAAAAAAAGCCCCCCAAACAAACCAACCAAAACACCCAAATCAAAACAAAACTAGAACAAATTAAAAAACTCACCCAAGCATTAATCCACCATACTTCATTTACAAAGTCCCCTCTTCTACTTCCCCCCCAACAGACACAGGACCAGGGGAAGTAGCATAACCTGCCTTCCCAGCATTTTGACAATAGCCTCACAGGATGAAATTTTCACAAAGAAAGGACAACAATCAATCACTGCAGTGTTGTAGGAAAGGTTTAGTTATAACACAAAGCATTAAATCATTCTCATGAACACACCAGTTACAAGTTTCATCAGCTGCATGGGCATTATAACCCTCAACTGTCTGAGACACAGAAATAGGGGAGTCCGACTGAAGTCTACCACATACAAGGTTGAGCAAAATGTTGAAATACAAACTTGTTACCTTGCCCTTAGTAACTCAGATGAGTCACAAAACTATAGCTTCTTTCATATAAAACCTAAGCCACCAGGAAGCTTTCAGGAATATAACTGAAACACTGACGGAATTCATTTTACAAAAATGTCTGGAATAAAAAGAGAGTAAATTATTCAATTGGACCAATGCTTTATTTTCGAGTATACCTTATCTTCTTCTTTTCTAAGTAGAGCACATCTAGTCAGTCACAGTCAAGCCACAAAGGTACAATATTTTCATATCAGAATAACACAGGCAGAGATATTTCTTGAAGTGGACTTATTTCATCCTTTTGCTTCATCCTAAAGCTATGTCAAACTCAAATCTATCCGTACAGCTACCAAATCTAAAGTAAGAGCTCACACAGAAACCTACAGAACTGTAAATTCCAAATGGTTTTGCTTTAAATAAAAGATCAGTAGAAAATGCTTGCATTACTAATGTTTATTTTTCAGGTTTATTTAAAAATCCTGAATTGGGCAATTCTTGCATACATTTATAACATATTGTCAGTCCCTCATGCACTCCCTACATTCCTCTTACAGAACCCCAGCTTGCTATGCACATCATCTCAAGACACTTATTTATGTTTTCCATGCACAGTAATTTCCAATTTTTCTATCCTCCTTGCAATGATTTAAACAACATAGTTTTAGATAAGGACAGAATAGCCCTCAAGAAACCGTGCTTGTCAATGACCATTATTTTACTATATTATACAGCTAAGTAATATTTTAATACTTTATCATATATTTTATTACTTTATCAAGTATTACATGGGATAAATTAAGTCCTCTATCTTGCAGGACTATGGCTTAGTCTTCTATTACATTAGCTCTTATTTTCATACTCTAGTTAGCAAGTCATTTACTTAGGGAATGAGAATTCAACAGGAAGCCACCAAGAACTTCCATCTTGTTAAACAGGATTCCATCCCCAGCTGGAGAGAAGAGGGAAGGGCACAAACAGCTAGAGGGAACAAGACTTCTACATGTGCAAGAACGACTTATCTCACTGCAACCAAAGATTGGTTCCTGGTTTGACATTAGTCCCCAAACCATTCCAGAATTTCCACATCACTGAACATATTTAACTTGTCTGTAGTTTCCATCTCATTTTACTGGGGAAAAAAAAATGTACTGCCTGCAAAAATGAAAGAATGGGGGGAAAACAGGTGTACAGAAAGGTACCACCATCACCACCCAGCCTCTATGGAACAGACAAATCCCACTGGAATTGCAGTGGCCTGAGCATCTGCATTCTAAACATGCCATGCTAGCCCACCCTCCAGCACAGCATCCTGGTCTCAGAGGTCTGGAATTTAAATACATCTAAGAGCATTTTTGTTACTGTAAGTTTCAAGCTCCTGTCCCTTGACAGGTTACAAGACTGACTGAATAATAATCAAGATTTAATTGGATTTGGGAAAATCCATATGTTAAAGCCCTTAGAGCTTTAGCAGTGCATAGCCCCTCTCCCCTCCAATAAAAATAAAAAAGAAAGAAATCAATCTGTCCCACTTATGCAAAAAAAAAGTACTCCACAATTACAAGTTAAATGCTGTATTTTTATTTTTAATTTGGTTTAAAAGGAATTCCCCATCACTAAGGAAAACTATTAGGTATTACAGCAAAAAAAAATCAAAACACTGCTTTATGAATTAAAAATGATCTTTTGATCAGTCTTTTCAGCAGACAAAATTACTCTTCATTTCCCGTAGAGATGAGACAGCCTTTACAAATTTTCAGCTGCTTCTTCACATCAGTATGTGGGTTATTATGGAACACCAAACACCATCATGGACAGATCACACAGTTTTACCCAGCACCAGTGAAACTGTCCCTGCTTTAGTGATAAGTCATGTTTGAAACCATTTTTAAAATATAAGACAGGAGAGCTCTGAAAACTGCTCTAGTTTTAATGCAGCTTGCACAAAGACAGATCACCACTCATCCTTCACTGGCATAACTGTGACCTCAGAAAATACTCAACAAAAAAATCTATTTTTAACAAAAAAAAAGCTATTTTTAAGTATTTTTTTAGGAAGTTAATTTTTGTACTCCCTCGGTGATACAGTCTTTAACACAGAACAAGTCACTAAACAAATCTATGGAAATACATCTCTAAAAACACTCAGTGTTACAGATTAGTTGACTTAGTCATTGTAAAAGACTACCACAAAGATATTTCATTAAAAAAATCTCTAGAAAAATTCATGAAAATATACTATGAAACATTGACATTTATGACAGTATTTTTAATAAAAATGTTTTTGTTATTTTATAGCAAAATATTATTTATTAAATGATTTTCTTTGAAATCTGAATTTAATATCCTTAGTTTACTTTTCTGTGGAACAATAAAATTGTGATGGATACATGCTTCTACACTGAAAACATTCTGACAGTTTCAGATTACTACTTTCCCTCCTCAATAACCCTTTAAGCATTTGTTTTCTAATCACTTTTTTAACCTACTCCTTATACAAAATAATGTGATAAACCCTAACTCACACCTAGGATTAGAGCACTGAAGAAAGTGTAATAGCTATGTACTGCAATTGCTGTTCTTTGAAAAAGAAAATTAGGATTAAACACATTAAATGGAACCTCACACATCAGAGAACTACTGCCGCAGAAGGTGAGAGACTCATGAACAAGGTTCAGGAGTTTGAAAGCATTACAGAAATCAGCTGTCTAGCTACTGATACCCTTCCATTTAGAATCACTTTGAAAGAATCAAAATTACACAGGAAATACAGGCAGAAACTGAGTACTAACCTCCAAGGGTAAATTCCTTTGTAACTTTCCTCAAACATCAACATACGAAATAAACAACCATACCCAAATCTCTTAAAAAAAAAAAAAAAAAAAAAAAAAAAAAAAAGAGTGAGCTCTGCTTAGCTCCCAGCCCTGGCCCAGCCCCAGCACCACAGGGGCAATGAATCCTCTTCTGCAGGGCTACCATCCTCCCTGCCCAGGCCAGCCCTCGGGAGAGACTTGGCCAATCCTGCTGTGTTCTGCCTTTGCTTTAGGGATGGCAAACTTCCTTCCAGATAAAAATACGCACAAAAGTGAGAACAGATACAGACTCAACTTTTGAGCAACCTGGTCTAGTGGGAGGTGTCCCTGCCCCTGGCAGGAGGTGGTAGGAACTGGATGATTTTTAAGGTTCTTTCCACCCCAAACCAGTCTGTGATTCAAGTCAGAAAAACTCTGCCCATCACATCTTCCTCTTAGTTCACCTATATGGCTAAAACCCATTTCTATTTTAGAATTGTAAAGCAACTGGTTTGGCATATGAAAAGAGGATCTGGATGGTAAGAAAATAATACATCTGAAACTTTGACCTTGTTAGTATTTCCATAAAACAAAGCCATAATTCTTTTAAAGACTAATTAAGGGGAAAGGAAAGGATGAAAATAAATACTTGCTTAGGAGAGTTAAAAAGGGTTAGGAGTGAAACAAGGTTTCTGCCTGATGGAAACAGTGAGGGATAACTTCAGACACCAAACCCTTCAGTGACACGATTACATCATTTTTAAGGAAACATGTTAGTACTGTGCTCATAGAAATAACAGCACAATTTCAGCTAAAAATTCAAGCACCACAATCACTCAGTGACTTATGATTCAGCTAACCCCATTCAATTTAACGATGATGACTGTAAACCCATTATGAAGAATGCTAATAGCAAAATTGCAGTGTGGATTAGAAGAAAAGAACAATATTTTATCTTTGTCATCTGTATTCAGGTCTCTGAAAGAAAGCTAGTGAATCTACAAAAATAACAGTACTTATGTAATCAGTAAGTATTTTTATTTCAGGTTTACTGAGGACAGGTGGCTTTTAGAACTAAGCTTCAGAATTTTTTGCAGGGATTCTCAGTTTTATTAAGTAAAAGTTTGAAACAGTCTCTTAGTAATACATATAGCTTTCAAGTGAAGCAGCATAGTATATATAACTTAGCACTTTTTGTAGCTTTAAGGGTATATGTTACATTAACTAATAATGTAAACGTGATCTATGAAACACAAGCCACCTCCTTAAAGGTTTAGCTGACCAAGCACCTTTTCTTTTGGTGCATTGTACAGAGGCTACTAAAATGAGGCTTCTTGCCCAGGGCAGAGTCACTGCACAAATGAGAAGTTAGTACTATGCAGCAATCAAAAGAAATTATAAAATGTTTAAGTAATTGTCACCCTCAGATATAAGACCATAAAATGAGAGAGGATGCTATTATTTCAGAATGTATGTTACTTGGAAATGCAGCAGCTCTTCCAAGTTACACAGTCATGAAATAAATTGTGAAAGCAGAAAATTTCATCAAAATTCTGACTAAAAGAAGTAGATACTACATTATGTTTCTCATAGCAGTAGTAAAATAGAGATGGCAGATACCTTCATCTATGTCCCAGAAAGCTTGTTATGCATGATATAATCTATCACGTCCAAATACAGCAATTATTTTTAGACACCTATTTTATTTTAGCATGATGTTGTGAAAGACAAAAAAAAAATCAATTTGGAAAGCAATACAGGTGTATGTATATCTGTGTCCACTCAGTGTGTCTATCTCAGAATTAACCAAATTTTATCCTAAAGTATCTACGCAGAACGTCATCTACTTGCTTCTTTAAACATCTTCATGTTTCCCACCACAAAGATACTTCACAGTACCTCACCTTCTGAAAGCATAGACACACACTCAAGCCCTCCAAAAAAAACCAACAAAAGCATCCCATGCACAAAAACAAATCAAAAAACCCACAACAAAACAAACCCACCAAAAACAACCAACCAAACAAACCCCACAACCAACCAACCAAAAAAAAAAAAACACAAAACAACCAACCAAAAACAAAACAAACCCACACCACACCAACCAACCAATATTTTGTAATCAGGTAAAAATGAACACTGAGAATTTCTTTCCCAGTAACCAGGTTGAAATGTCCTTTCCTAATCTGGGCTTCAGTTTTAACATTTTGTTCTCTCAGCTAGATTCATCTGTCAAATCCTTATGCTTCTGGGCACAGCTGAAGGGTACTATCCTGCATGACAGTGGAGACTATGTCCTCTCAGACTATGCTTATAATATACAATATTTCACCAATATTTACACATACCTTTGCTCTGGCAAAAAGTTCATAAGCAACCTAAACTACTACCTAAATCTAAGCCCACAAAATACCATCTTAATAGGAGCCATCCTTGCTCTGACCACCTTTATCGTTGCCACAGATACTGCAACTAATTTTTTGGGTTTTTTGTTGTTTTTTTTTTTAAATTAAATACGTCAGTTTTTTGGAGAGGCTCTAGAAAACAGGAAGAGCTATCTCTTTTTCTTCTTTTGTTCAGAGAAACAATATGTCTTGCCTCAATCCCTTGTAAAAGGTTGCCATCTTCATCAGGCTCAAATGAAAATCCCAAGTCCCTCAGAAGTACACGGCCATGGATTGCCTGTTTTAGAGAAGACCTTTGACACCTGCATTAAATTCTTCTGTAAATAATTATTACTTAGGGTTTTTTTTTCTACAAATACACATGATAAATGTTAATACGGTTTTTGGAAATAAAAAGTACAAAATTGAGGCAAAATGTGTATAAATACAAAGTCATTTTTTCAGATGTTTTTCTCCAGAAGACGATACTTCCATCCCAGCATTTTCCACTGCTCTCCAAAGTACAAAGAAAAAGGAACAGGAACAAAGGTACTGGAATATTTTTATGTTACATGTATTTGTACTGGTTTTTCTCACTTCTTCAGCATTATGTGACAGACCAAATTATTTGTCACCAAGAATCAGAGCTAAGATCATTTGTGAAACTGGCACTTGAAAGAGGAGGGGAAAGGCTAAAGCATCTTTCAAACCTTTATATTATTATTTAATGGTTGGATAAAGAAAACCTGCCACTGACTCATAGTCTACCTTTCAAATAAACTGGAAGAAGTTTGATAGTTGCCCTTCAAGAAATTCCTACAGCCCTGTATTCATTTCCTACCATATTTTGTTACCAAATTATCCTTCAGTTTCTTCTCATCTAGAGCTACCTCCTTTCTTTTGGGAGCTCTGCACCCCCAAGGTTCCTTTCACTATTTCCCACTCCTCTTTCTCTCGTCCTCTACCTCTTTTAGCTCTGCTCACCACAGCGAAGAAGGAGCACAGGCCTCACACCAGGGGCACCACATACCCCCACACGTGTAGGTAGCCCCAGTGCAGCCCTCAGAAGCTGTTTTTGGCATGAGAAGCTGAGTACAGGAGGCAGGTGGGCTCTCTGAAACCACACGGCCCCTCAGGGCTTAAAGGGGCTCCGGGGAGACAGCGGGTCCCAACTCCTGCTCACGCTCAGGTCACCGATGGCTCTCCTGGCTGTGTAAGATGAGGTGTCAGAGACCCAGCTAGAAGAGCCATTCTATATCTTAGAGGATGACTAATTAAAGTAGTGGCACTTTTAGTTAAGCAAACAGCTGGATAATTCTTCATTTTAGTTACAATGGGAATTTTCACTGTGTCGTCCATGTTCAGCTGTATTTCACAATACTTAAAAAGTACTATTGTGGATGTCAGAGTGCAGGAGGACAGAGAAATAAGCACACCTTCTGTCAGCTTTTGATTAAGAAATACAGTAGAATGAACCTTCATTAATTCATGTAGATCCTACATGTAAGACCAATGTTGAATTATTAAATTACGGTGAACAAGTTCCAAAACAAACAGCATAAACAGATTCTTAACTGCCAAGTTTATTTTGCTCATTTATGCTGACAGCTGTAACACAACTACAATTATTTACTACACCCAGTAAATTACAACCTTTTTTAAAAAAACCCTTCATCATAGTATCAATTACTCAACTTCTGCTGAGTAATGCTGAAACCTGTTTTACCATTGTTTTTCTTCATTTTCTCACATTTTCTCACTTGTAAGTGAGAAAATTAACAGAGGTGTTCTGGCATATATATATATGCATATACATATGCATATGCATATACATATACATATACATAGCAATGACATAGTGGGGAAAAAAAATCATTAGAACCAATTTTCTCAGAATAAATTTTTCTTTTAAAAATACAAGATTCCTCATGCTGTGCTTCTCCCATAAGATGGCATGGTTTACAGGAGAAGATGAGACATACTGGGATGCTAAGAAGATTGCTGTTAGTATATAGCATTTATGGCTATTTATACCTTGGGGCCTTTCAGTGAAGTCTCAGATGGGAAAAGAGCACAGAGCACTTAGGAATAAGCAACCTTTCACTAGTATTTCAAGTTATTTGGCATTTTTATTTGATGTCAATACTTCACCATTACTCAGAAAAAAAAATATGTAAAATAGCTTGAATTGGTTTTGCACTTTCACTGTAACAGTAAATAAAGATATAAGCCCACATGTGGCTTGGACCAGGACAGCACATTTGGAAGAAGGGTTCCAAGCTGGTGAGAAGCCACGAGCCTAATCTATTTAGAGCTGGAGAAAGGTCATCTTCTTCTTTGTTATCCAGGCTGAAATGAGCCAATGGAATCAGTAAAACTCAACCATGTACGTTACGGAGAGTAACAGTTGTATGCTTCTGTGTATTTTGGGATAAATGGTTAGTTAAGGAATGACACCTTGTAGACTAAACCGATTTTAACTAACTGTTCTTCTCAGGCAATAATGACCAAAATACCTGTAGAATTGAAGATGTACAGATCACTTTTCAGGCATTTCAAAAGACACTGTCCATGAGCTTAGTGGGGATTTTTATGACCTTTTGAGAAGCCAGAATTGATTCTGCTGGAGGGGACAGACTCACAGTTGAAATACTGTGTTTCTTCTTCAAGTGGTGCTAGAAAATAGGCCTATGCAAGTCTTAACATGCTCAAATGACAATGAAAACTACACTGTTCAATTATATTTTTCTATTACCCTCTAGCCAGACCACAACCATGTAATTTTTCTGGAGCACGTATATAAAACACAGTGCTCTAGCAGTGCAAAGCAATACCACCTCAGTTTATATAAAACTATTGCAACTGTCTTCAAGCATTAGAATGTACAGGCTGGAGAAGAGGTCTTTCAAAAGCAATGCTGGACTTTGGATGGAAGAAAAAGACCAAACTAAGTCACTACTAGTGAAGTTACAAGGGACCCAGATTAGTGTAACAATGCTACCATCTGCTTAAAAGCAAAAATATAGGAAACAGATGTTTCCTATTCCCTGGAAATGTTGGCATATTAAAAATAAATAAATAAATAAAATACATAAAGCCCTTCTCCCCCTCCTAAGCTGCCAGACAGAGAGCTGGCAGGTGCCAGGCAGCAATGGTTAAATGAGATGGAACTGGAAAAAGTCCCCGCATGTATCTATTTCCTCAAGACACAATCAGCTCTGCCTATATCATTCTGACAATTGTATAACATGTTCTTAAGGAGGAAATGTCACCTGGAAATGTAACCAGAGTACGTGTACTCCATCACTCAGCTTGCTCACAGAAATGCAGGGCAACATCAGACCTATCAGAACCCTGCAAATCTTAAAAATTCACAAGTAACTGGGTGACTACTAGAGGGAAATTTTCTAGCTGCACTCTGCTTTATGTCACCTAACCAAGGTTTCCTAATCCATGTTCATGACATGATAGCAGAAGTCATACTGGGATTTAAGAAAGGAAAACATCTACTGAATCAAATTTTCTTCTGAAAGACAGTGATAGACAGACTTGTTTTAGTGTGATTTGTTCTTGATCAAACTGCTTTTTTCCATGAATCTTCAAATAATGTAACTATTTTCTACCAATGTTTTTGTCAAAGAAAGTCAAGCCTTCGGCTTGCATTCCCCCTGAAAGGGTGAAAATAAAAACCAAACCAAAACAAAAAAAGAACAGAAAGGTGAGAAGCAGAGTGATATTCATACCTCTGCACACTTTCCTTGGCCTTTACCAATCTTCTGGGATTAATAAGAATAATAAGTAAAGTAAAATAAATAAATAAGTAAAATAAGAAATTCTAAAAAGCTGTATTATCCCCCAAAGTAAATCTTTCTCCTACACAGGCAGCCACCACACATGCACCATCACAAGAACCTCTGTCTCAGCTGTCAGCCACTGCTGACAATTTGGTATTTGAAGTTACCTACAGCTGTTAAGGCAAGTATGGCTACCAGTGACCTGGAAAATACTTCTTGAGCTGATATTCTCCACAGATGAACTGATTGACTTTGTGTCACCTTCTGTAAACTACCTCCTTTGCTTCATTTTATGATCTATGCCATTATTTACTTCGGTACCTTCCTTTGTCATACACCCCAAAATGATCCATTACTGAGGTATTTCATATGCAGTGCACCTTTTCTCACATCCATTCTACTTCCTCTTTTTCTGCATACAAAAGCTGAGCTTGTGCCACACTCTGATGGGTTTTTAATTTTAGGCATTTTAAGAAGCTTTAAAAGGAAGCCACAATGCTGCCAGAAGCATTAATGACTTCTTCACTTCCACAGAGTATTTTACTTAACACCCACTGGAGCATTTGAAGGTTTTGGGAAAAGAGGACCCAGGCATCATGGTACTAATGTAATGCATTTGTCTTTGTGAAGGTCAGCAATTCTTTCCACATTACTGAAAAATACTGCAGACAGTATGTAATCATAAGCTTTGTTACACAGCATTTCTCAATAGCTGTAATATTCTATTGTCTGCTCCAAGGTGAATAAGAAAAAACAATATCCCTATCTCCTACAGATAAATTAAAAAAAAAAGGTTTTAGTCAGCATATACAATTGCTCACCTTTGTGTTCTGAAGTCCGCTGAAAGATTTTACCATTTGCAGTGCTTTTACAACTTAATGTTTGGAGAAAAAAATGAATTGATGTTCAGAAGATTCCTGAAAAGACCCAGAACCAGCACCATTCCTCCTTTTTCCAATGAAAATACACCAAGTGTAGCATTTTTATTTGCATGCTGGCAAAACTATTAAACTTTGAGCTTTAAATTCTTGCTTTGGGGGATTTCTCCAGGCTCAGTGCAGCAAAAACTTAAGGCTCATTTTTCCTACTCTATTCTTCTTTAATTTTCTGTAATCACCGCTCCTGCTTTGGGTCATTCAAAACAGCAATGTGTTTCTGAGCAAGAGCCCACATTATTTTTTTTATTATAGCTAAAAAGTAATTTAGAGATATCCAACACATTAGTGAATATTGATTAAGTGCAATTTAATGAAAAATTGCTTGAGAGAAAAAAACCTTGTATTTCTGAAATAGAGCAGAAAGTAGTCTTTCATTTCCACTGTTGAGGACTACAGAAAGAGCTTCCCTAGGAAATAAAGTGATGTTTAGAATTCATATGTATTAAGGAAGCATCTATAATAAATATTTTAGAATTACCTGAAATAACAAAAGATTCAACTACTCTGACATGTTTTCCACACAAGTCAGTAGACAGACACACACTGTAATGCCTGCAGATTTTTTTCCCAAGAGGTTATATTCTGTTGTCATCATTACCAGATGTTTCTTCTTCACAGATTCTGGGATCAAAACCCCCCCTGTGCATTTCCAGATACAAAGCAAATTCTCTTTCTGAAGGATCTTTCTCTCTGCCTGACTCTTACACTGAAGTGCACCACTATAACTCTCTAACTCCTGAGACTTCTAGTTGAAAGAAAAACACCACTATACCCAGAGAAACCTGGTAAACACCATAAGGGCATTCTACTCAAGCCAGTGTTGGCCACCAGAACTGACTGCAATGAAAAAGATCCAAAACAATCCTAAAACACTGAAATTGTTTTCATAAATGTTAAATTTTAATCCAGTATCTTCAGAAAAAAAAAAATTAAAAGCACCATATCCAGGCAAATGTATAAGCAATAGAGATCCTAATTTCAGTAACCGGCACATATAAGAAAAACAGAATGAAATTTGATAAAAATGTTTTTAGTTTTTTTTTTATTACACAGACAATGCCTTTTCTTCCCCAAAGACAGTTTATTATTTGCCTTCTCAGAAGAATTTCAGTCTGCCTTCTAAGCTAAGAAGTCGCTGCACTCTAGAACAGATCAGTACTAATTAGGAAGACTGGCAACAGTCATAAATAAGATAATGAATAATCCATCCTATGACAAGACAGAAACCGTAATTACCTGAACCTGAGACTAAAGACTTCTCAGGATTAATGCACGCAGCATTTGACTTTTCCCTGCCACTCTCAAAGATGCTGCAAAATTATTACAGTAATGTTGTATGTATCAGATAGAGGAAAAAAAATTAAAACCAAATTTTTAAACAGGGAATGAAGTGACAGCATCATTCCAGCACTTTCAAGCTATGTAAAGTCAGTCTCACCATTAGTTCAGGCAAAATGAGAGGTCATATTTTACTATGAATTTTCATTCAGTACACACTCATTCAGCGGCACTTCCACACGCGGTTTAATACGATGCTTCAAAACTGTGCTAATATAGGTTAAAGTGATAATAAGCCATTGTGTCCACTGCAAATTACAACGGAGATGTATCTCAGTCTAAGAATACTCAAGAGAAAAGAAAAAATATTTCGACTGAGAATTTGTATTTAATGGAATAAGAGCACTATACCTTCTTTCTGGAACTGCAAGACACCGAGTTCTGTCACACAAAGGACTTCTGTGTAGGACCAAGTTACCCAGCTCAAGTTGATTTCTGCATAGCCTGTGATTGCTTGCGAAATCTTGCACAAATCTGCACACAGCCTGCGAGTACAGTGTTTTCAAAAGGATGTATGGTTTCCAGGACAATTTCAGCAAGTGGTTTTTTAACATTTACAATTGAAGCAGCTGCACACTGCTGGGCTCACAACAAAAATAAGAGTAATCATCACTTTGAGTTTTGGGAAGGGGACTACATTTGTGTTCTAGTTTCTAAACTAAGCAATGCTTCAAGAAATTTAATAGCATTAAAGGATAGACCTATACTATACTTCTTAGTAGGCAGTCTATTCAAGGCAGTTATTGCTTCAAAGCTGAATTTTTGTAAAGAGTTCAAGTCAACAGTATACTAGAGCCTTCTCATTTCTCCCTCCTGAAAGAAATAACAAGCTGCAAAAAAGTCAGAGTTCTGGGCTGCTCAAAAGTAGCAACCTAATAGAGGAATTCCAAATATTAAAACTCACATGAATCACAGTAAGAAAAATACATAAAGAGTCCTGTTATTAAAAAAGGCACCAAACACCAGGCATTACACAAAAGTGAACACTATGTCTGCCAAGAAAAACAGAAAGTCATCCGCTAATGGTAAAAATGAGGAGGAAAAAGAAGACTTGGCAATGTAGATATTTTATGACAATTTGTTTTTATCAGCTGACCTGCCAATCAAAACCAGATATACGAACACTTCCACTAAATAGGAACGTAACAGTAAGATCAGAACTATGAGAAACATGGCTAAGTAGTGAAAAGTCACTATTTACACACCAAGGTTCTCCAATCTTTCTAAAAAAAAAACCCCAAAATAACAACAAAAAACAGCCCAAAACAAAAGAAAACAAAAGAAACAAACAAAACCCCCTACTACCAACCCCCCCCCCTTAAAAAGCAATTGCTCACACTTCAAGGTAAAGCAAACCAAAACCAGATGCAATGTTCTGACAACTACCATATAATTTTTTTTTTCATTTGAAAGTATGTTTTCTCAAGCACTAGTAAATGAGGCATATTTTTTAGAAATCCTTATAAGCATATGTATATGAACTCTTATTATTTATACAGTCAGACTATAGAAACACATTTTCTTTGTTAAAGTAGGCTGACATTGTGTGTTGCACAGCACATTTTCTGGTGAAGTAGCACTTGTTCAGACAGCTCTCAGTCAAGCACCAGCCTGGTGCATTTTGCTCCACATCAATCAGTATCTCCTGCACATCTCTCAGACACTGTTCCAAGAGCTCACACTCTTTGAAGGTCAATCCCCTCCCTACCACACTCAGTATACTCAGTCAGTACAGCAATGACAAACTTAAAAACTTCCCCATCTCCTAGTCCAAGCTTCAGACAAATCCTGAGCCAAAAAGGTTTCAGGTGGACCTTATTGATACATTTAAGCTTTTTGGGATATACTATAATAGAACCAGAAAATATACTAAGATATACATCTGGATAGTGTTCCATACAAGACCTAAAAAGCACAAGAAAACAATTTCTAACATGCACTAATTCTTATACCTGAGAAAAGAATCACAGAATAGGTTGGATTGGAAGGGAATTTGAAGATCATCTAGCTCCAATCGTCCTGCTATGGGCAGGGAAACCTTCAACTAGACCAGGTTCCTCAGAGCTTCATCCAACCTGGCCTTCAACATTACCAGGGATGGGGCATCCTCAACTTCCTGGACTACCTGTTCCAGTGCGTCACTGCCATCACAGCAAAGAACTTCCTCCTAGTATCTAGTCTAAACCTATTCTCTTTCAATATGAAGCCATTCCCCCTTGTCCTGTCACTACTTGCTATTGAAAACAGTGCCTCTCAGCTTTCTTGCAGGCTCCCCTCAGGTCCTAGAAGGCTGAACCTAGGCTACTCCCAAGCCTTCTCTTTTCCAGGTTGAACAAACCCTGGCCACACTGCTTCTGATGTAGCACGGGACATGTCTGGCTTTCTGGGCTGCAAGTGCACATGGCTGGCTCATGTCCAGGCTCTCACCCACCAGCATCCCCAAGTCCTTCTCAGCAGGGCTGCTCTCCATTTGTTCACCTCCCAGCCCACATTGATATGGGGGGTTGCCCCAGCCCAGGTGCAGCACCTTGCACTTGGTCTTATTAAGGTTTAAAGGATTCCTATGGGCCCATTTCTCATGCCTATACAGGTCCCTCTGGATGGAGCCCATCCTTCAGGAGCACTAAACACACCACTCAGCCTGGTATCATCTGCAAATTTGCCAAAGGTGCATCAATTCTCTTGCCCTTCTCATTAATGAAGGTATTAAATGACACTGGGCCCATTAAGGACCCCTGAGGGCACCACTCTTCACTGATGTCCAAAGAAACTCTGAGCCACTGACCACAGCCCTCTGGATGCAAGTGTCCAACAACTTATCCACCTAACAGTCCGCTCCTCAAATCCATCTCTCTCCAGCTTTGAGAGAAGAGTGTTGTGGGTGACTGTGACAAAGGCTTTGCAGAAGTCCAGGTAAATGATATCTGCAGCCCTTCCTTTGCCCACCGTCAGTAGCACTGTCAAGTGAGAATGTTAGAGCACTTATTTCTTTAACTAAATATAAAAGAATTTTGAGGCCAAATTGCATGCTTTTGAGAATTTGTATTGTAGCAGGAAAGCATGTCCCAAAGAGCTGGATCTGCTGTTATGATGCTGAAGGGCACAGGATGAAGCTGTAGGGAGAAACAACAAAGGAGAATAGGTACCAGATGGCAACCATAAACTAAGGACACAGCCATCTATCCCCTCTAGCATATTTTACATGCTGACAAGTACAGACACTTATAACATTGCCAATACAATCTGTCCATCTACACTTACCTCTAAAATGAGCTGAGGTCAAATTTTTATCATCATACATATTTCTATCAAAATTCAAGTAGGTTACTTTTTTTGATGTGGTGCCATTTTATTTTAATAACTGATTTGACACAATTCATCTCATGTACCTGACAAAAATCTTAAAATCAAGCAGAAAAATACACAATTACAGACAAAAAATCCTAAATAAAGGATTAATAGAGTAAAATATTCAGCAATGAAAAAAAGAAGCTACAGTGCAGTTGAGAATCATTTAAACAATCAACATCAAATCCATAATGCAATCAAAGTTTATAAAAGCTGTATGTTGTTTCTGGGTAGATCACATCTGCCTTTCAAGGTGTATTAGATACACGTGACAAAGATGAAAACACTTTTTTTTTCAGCAAAAAGTTAGAATGGGCTGTACCTGAGAATTCTGAAATTCTTCTAAAAACTTGTGAAGAACTTTCAGAAGCCTTTCAGCACCATTTAAGGACAAAAAGCAGGACTGTCCTATTTCCCTGAAAGAGCAGGACTGAAGTATTATTATTTTAATGTGCAATTAGTCATTACAGGAAAAGGTATTTCAGATAACACTATCCATCACAGAGGAAGCTAGAGAGCTTTTAACACTAGATGAATCCTTGAGGAGTTCAAAAGATCTCATTCATCTCCCCATGTTGGAAATGACCTGGAATAAACAGCCTTTTTGGATCGCCTATAGTTAAAAGAAAATTTGCACAGAGTACAGAATCAGTCTAATCAATAACCACTCAACTTACTTCATTCAAACTTACATGAACTAGGGATCTGGCCCATGACTCATTTCTAGCCTCTTAGGCATCTGATCCAAAGCAGAAGTGCTTCATGACTGCTTAAAGACAAATAAATATTACTTAAGGTTTTTGGAGCAGAACAAACATTTTTAAAAATTAAATTGAAAAAAAATATATGAACAAAAGGAAATAGAGCCTACTTTTTTTCCCTGAAAGTGAGTATGATTAAGCTTAGCCACTGAAAGAGTGGCTAAGCACTGGAAAAGGCCCCTAGTGTTACAGGGGTGTTACAGTCACTCTCTTGAAGTGTTTGAAAAATAAGCAGGCGTGGTACTTTGTGATATGGTTTAGTGGGCATGTTAGTGGGCATTGTGGTATTTGGTCAGCTGATGATCTTGGAGGTCTTCCTCAGTCATAGTGATTCTATGGTAGAAAACAATTTTTCTCAGTTTCAAAAGTGCAAAGAGTAATGTGGAAAGTCTTCATAGTTCCATTATGAAATTGACTCTGCCAAAGCAGCAGGTGACATTGAAGCAGGTACAGTACCAAAGCCACCCAGACAATCCAGCACTGCTAAGAAGTCCTAATGATCTGCAAATGCACTCAAAGTATTGGTATGCAAATTAGACATCCTGATCAATCTTCTCTGCTTCCAAATTTGGCACATTTATTACAACCTGAAAAAAAATCTTTAGAAAGTAGGCCAGGTTTTTACTCAGCTAAACTTGGACGCAAACATATACACAGTCTGTCAGGGATCAGAGGCAGCATCACAAAGAAACAGTCCTTTTTGTGTAAAGCTGGATAGTCATGAAGCCTGCAAAAAGAACATGGTATTGGGCTTTAAAAATAGCCAAAACAAGAAGCTGCACAGCAATCAAAGTTACTTGAGCATAAATGCCCCAACAGACTGATGCCAAATTTGAGAGCACAGATAAGAGAAGGAAAGTATAATTCTTCAGCTGACTCTATAACAGATATCTGGAATAACATAACCAAAAGTATATAAATGGGGGTAATACATGAGGGATACAGGCTATAAACTCTTATCTGCAGAAGAAATCCTGTTCTGATTTAGACATCAACAAGGAATTTGAGATCCATTCCTTTCTTTCCTTAATTTAATTTCATCTCTTACAAGGCCATTACACTGGCCAACATGCTTAATCTCTTGAATCAGAGTGCTCCAAGTTGAAAACCAGTCAGTATTTGCTCTCATACCTAGGAAGATTTTACAGTGGGCTAGGTTTGTAGTACTCTCAAAAATATTTCCTGTCAAAGTTTTACAATTAAAACTCCTGACATCAGAACATTTATTTTATTATAAGTGCATACTATAATCAATTTACTACAGAAGTGACATAAAAGCTTTATGCCAGTATATGATGTGCTGGATTACCTGAATTCCTAAAAAATTCACAGATGGTAAGCAGGGAGATAAGAATCACTTATTCTGGATGCCACATGAAACTTTCCATCTCAAACCGTCCAGTCTGGGTGCTGGGGTTCACCCCCTACTACCCTGTCAGGCGGCATCTGTAAACATATCATCTCAATGACTCTCCTGACAATAAATGTGCCCAAACTTCTGAAGCAGCATTTCCAGTTATCTAAAGCAAAGAGATGCAAAAAATTTCTTTTTTCAATCAGTGTTCATGCCATTTCCCTGGCATCATCTAATATTATGAATTTTAGAACATGGCAGGTAGCATCCTTTCTTCTTGCCTTTTTATCTTTGAAAGAGCCATCAGATAATGACTCATGAGTCACCTCAAGACATCTATAATACATTTCTCCAGAACTATTTGCTGACATCACTTATGTTTTAAAAATGCATTAGCAGGAAAATGTTTATTCCCACCCTCAATTCAACTGACCTTTCAGATGACTAGATTTCTCTGGAACATAAGCTTCATTGTGCCTCTTCTTCACTATCTGTCAGTCACCTGTCAAAATTCAAAGCTCTCCTACTTCTAAAGAGGTTCCTTAGGAAGATCAAAAAGCTAAGTCTCTCTGTAGCAAATATTAATTCAGAACTAAAATCTTTTTTCAACCTGAAGACATAGTCACTTTACCAAACATTTTTTGCTAAAAATAGCAGAGATATGAACTGGCTTTAGACTATCTGGTTTTACTGCTTTTCATGTAAAACACGGAAATACTGCCCCACGTGCTGACAAGATTCATTTAAGGGGACTGATATGAACTCATTAAAAAAGAAAAAGCACAAAACCACACCAAAAAACGTGTTGAGATTTTTAGAGGCAAATGTTTGCAGTTAAAAATCTACCTCACAACAGAATTGTTTACAAGGTCTTCCTAAAATTGCCTCTAATGCTAAAAGTGAGGTATCAAATCAGCATATTTAACTTTTTAAAATGTCATATTTGCTCAGAAGCGTGGCACCTGTTTCCCCTGCACTCCTCACCTCCTCAGCAACACCACTGTTAAAAAAAAATGGGAAATTAGTAGAATCCACACAAAACTAAATCCCTGAAAAAGATTAATTTCCCCAAACTGTTTTCCACACAAGAAAAAACAATTAAGTACAATACCAAAGTGTGTTCCATGCCTCAAAAATCAACAAAGCTACTGAGCACAACAAATTCACAATCTTGAAATAAAACTGACAGTATGACTATCCACGAGTTTATAATTAAGCTTATTCTTAAGTGCTTCATCAAATCAGTTCCTTGATGAATATGCAATTAAAATTTCAGGAAAAATATGTATCATCATAACAACTTATGTTGCCAGAAAACCATATATCTATTACGTTGAAGATTTATTCATATTTAAGAGACCGTTCCCAAACTTTTCAAGTTATATTCTGGCCTATTTTATTTAATCTGAAGCCAAAAAAAAATTCTTACCAGAAAAAAACCTTTGATTTCTGCCAAATCTGTTCCAGCAGTTTATTTCAACATTCCCTCATGTATGTGCACAGCTGACAGCCTAGGAAAGTCTTTTAGCAGATGGAAGTATTAAGCAATTAGGCTGCCCAGAGAGAATGTGGAGTCTCTTGAGATTATCAAAACCTGCCTGGACACTGTCCTGCACAACCTGTTGGAAGTGTACCTGCTGTGGCAGGGAGGTTGGACTAGTTGTCTCCAGATGTCCCTTCCAAGCCCCACCATTCTGTGATTCTGCAATTGCTCTTTTCACATAAACACACAAGTGCAGATTAAACGGGTGTAAACACACCCAAAATTAGACACAGAATACAGATGTTGAATCAATAAAAATGAATCTAACCAGCACACATACCTCATATATTGAAGATGATCGGAACATCCAAAAAGAGGCCTTATTAATTTTATTATTTCTAACACTAAATTACTGTTTCATCACTTAGAAGATACCTCTTTCTTCCCTAATATATGAAAAATAGCAACACTTATTACTGTAAATACGTATTTTAACAAAGTCCATTCAATACTTATGCAGGTTTCAATCCCCTCTGCCCATGAAATTGGCTGTTTCTAAAGATAAAATCCAAGTCAGTTTATCTGAACTGCTCAGCTGATGAGACCAATTCAGTTCATCCACCCGCAGACTTCTGTCCTGCAGCTTTTCCACATACATGAATTTGTCTGTATGACAAAGTCAAGAGGGATCTCAGCTGTGCAATATTTCGTAGCTCCACAGAACTGACTTCTAAGTGCCACATTTTACTTTTCACTTGTTCTGAATTCCAGTAAATAGATGCTAAGGACCATCATGGTCTGCCTGCTAAACCTTTCAGCTTTGAAAGGTAGCAATTCAAAAAAAGCTTCAAGGTACCAAACATCTTAAGTCCCCTGATGACTAATGGTGGTTTCAAAAAAATATATATTCCCTCTCTCCTCCGAAAACATTATGTTCTGCTTTTCCACAAGAAGAAAAAACCGAACTCACACAAACAATAACAGACAAATTGGCTGAGTATAAAAGGACAGGAAGGCTATATCCAAAGTGCTGCAAAAGCAGAATATAAATGAACAAAGACAGAAGCATTATCTTCATCCAATTTTCTGCTATTATACTCATTTCACAATTGTCTGTTACAAGAGTAAGTTGAAATTTGGAAGCAGATGCATGCTAGTTGTCAGTCAACACGCTCCACTTAATTCTTTATTATTGGGTCCATCATTTTTCTTAAATGAGTTTGAACTTCTCCGATTACACACTTTATTAGTGAGTTGTTTGTATTTCCCTAAGTGCTGCTACTTCTCCAATGTTTAGACACAGATCTATGCGCACCCAGGGAAAAAAACAGTGAAATGCAAAATGAGACTGCATTTCAGATAAAGTTACTTTTCACTTTTCCTTAAAAGCAAACTACAAGACACAAGTTACTTGTAGGAGACAGTAGTGTCCAGCATTTGTATTGGGAAAAAAATCATCATTAATGGCTGCCAGCAGCCGTTGGAGACTGAGAGAGCAGAGAGGAAATCAAAGAACACACATGATACTCTCTCATGCACTTGCAGAATTTCCCATGTGATGGAGTAAACTTTCAAAACAAGTTAACAGCAGTGTAACATCTGCAAAACGCACAGGATTCCACAAGGAGAAACAGCCTCAAGTTGCACCAGGGGAGGTTTAGATTGGATATTAGGAAAAATTTCTTCCCCAAAAGGTTTGGGAAGCACTGTAACAGGTTGCCCAGCAAGGTTCAGTAACCACCTCTGGGAGTATTTAAAACGCATGTAGATGGGCCACTTGGGTACATGGTTTACTGGCAGACTTGACAATGCTGGGTTAATGCTACTCGATGATTTTAAAGGTTTTTTTCCAATCTAAATGATCCTGTGATTCTATGGCTGTGAACATCTTAATTAATTTGTAATTATTTTAAGCATGTTTTTTTCAGTTTTATACACCTTGTCTGTATACTTCAGTATATATTCCAGTTACAGAAAAATAAGACACAGGATGGGAACATTAGTGAAAACATCTCACAGACTCAAAAGAAAATAGAATGGAATGCTTTCAACCCCAAATGGCAACAAATCCCAGGAAAACAATGCCAGTCATTTAAAACATTCACACACAAATACAGAGCTCCTGTACTTATTTAAGGAAGAGATAAAAAGGATCATATGAAATCTGTAAGGAATCATACCTGGCCAGGAAGACGTTGTCCAGATATTACAATTTATACTGGAAATAGATGGATTTTTTTCCCAGTTTTTATGGGGGAAAAAAAAAAGTTATACATTTCTTTTTATACCCATTTCCAAAAGATCAGATAATTTTTTATTTAAGGTAAGTTATCTACTATTATTCATATGCAATTTACACTAACTGCCATTTTAATTAATCTTTCACTCAGCCATAAGAAAAGTTGGCTGAATTGCAGAGCAACTGTTGAAAGACCAACCAGGAGAAAGGACAGCAGTTTTATCACCACAGGGGGATGGGACTGATTCACTGCAAGTAACTTCTGAACTGAATGGGAAACCTGTCACACATCACCAGAAAGGAAAGCATAAGAAAGACCTCGGACACTGCCTTCACTTTGCCTCCTTTCTTTACTGAGCAACTGCTTATTGAACTCTCACCAACTGTACCCTTCAGGTGTTTCTTGTGTGGTGTAGGCAGCCTGTACAGTGCAGTTAGTCAGTGCAGTGGGCATAAAGAGACAATCCAGGATGAGTTGGACAGTATTGTTGTGTTAACAGTATTTTGTGTTGAATTTTTTTCCTCTCAAATCAAACAAAAACCCCAATGAAACAGAAACCCCCAAAACCTAAACCACTTCAGGAAAGAGTAAGCTTACTCCTTAAATGGGCATCAACTGTGTGTAAAGGATTTTTAAGCTCAAGAAGACACTTTTTACTTTACTCTGGTTGCCTTGTGCAAAGCAGGTCAACTAGTCATTTTAAAAAGTGAGAAGAGCATTTGTGGCCTGCAGAGCCACAAATTAGACCTTAATATTTACTATTGAAATTAAAAGAAAATTTCACCTCGTAACGAGCAAAACCAGACAGAACTTCAAAACACTGGAGTTTCATCTAGCCAAACTCACATCTACATCCAGCAAGAAAGCTATTTCAGTAGGGACCATGGGCCCTGTCCACTGTCCAGGGACACTCAGTGCTTCCCACTGTAATCGCCCTCTGCAATTCCTCGGCTCTGGCAATGTCACACAGCCAAGACTAGCAAGTACTACAAAAAACAGCCCTTCACTCAACCTGAGTTTTCCAGAGACCTTGATGTAAAATAACTCATTTTCAGAAACCAAGGCTGGGGAGGGCATGATATTTTTTTCACAAAAATTGACAGGTAGTTTTTACAAAACATCCTCCAACAAAAGGACACTTTAACCTCTTGAAATCTTTACTAGCTCTTTTGCCCATGAGCTACATACATTAGTTTTAATTAGCTATAAAACAGTGCTAAAACAATGCTAAAAATTTCTAAGTAACTTCCACATCATTCATCAAGTGTCTTCTAAACTTTTCCTTGCTATTTGCTCTTAATTCTACTCACAAAATATCCATTCAATAAATATTTCTCTTCCAGCATTTGTTGTTTGAGGAATGCTGGTATATTTTCCTCTTAAAGGGAGAAAACAGATGAACAAAGATACTTAATCACTAATTACTATTAGCTTGGTTTTTGTAGTTTCCCTTCCCCAAACCCTTTTACCCACCTCAAAACACTGCATTTTAAAGGAGAATTGAGAGCAGTTACAGGTAATCTGACTGAACAATACTAAGCAGAAACCAAAGTAGAGGACATATTTTTTAATAGTCCTGCTAATAACCTGCTCCAGTCTGAGAAACTATGAAATAAGGTATAAAAAATTCTGTGAGAGAATGTGTACACAAGCTCCTGAACTACCCTGATTTGACTTCAGTAGCAGCAAACTCCATAATCACTCATACTCTCACCAGCCAAGCAGACACTAATTTCCAGTTGTCAGGTCATAACATTCCAGTCTCCTTGTCTAGGTAGCCCTGTTCCTTCCTCTTTGCTCCTTCTATCAGAAGTATTGCATTTGTCATTTCCTCTCTCATCTTCCCTTTTATGTAACTTCCAACCAGTACATCAAGACTTTAGTTATGTTACTTCTACCATACTCCAATTTTCTCCATTTTTGAAAATCAAGATCTTTCCTTAGTTGTCCATCCCGTTATCCTGTATCTTGTGCCAACTCCTTTCCCACACCTCCATGCAAGTTATCCACCTCCACAATCTCTCTCCTGCCCTACGGCTGCCTGCACTCCATCACAGCAACTCACTGAGCTGAGGTCAAAACCAGGACTTTTTGGGTAAGTACAGGGCAAGTACAGCTGTCCACTTCAAACAACCAAAGATCTCATTTTCCCTCCTGGTCCATAATCCCACATAGCAAAAAACTGGCCAGGGAGAGCTGCTAGCTGCACGGAGGACAGGTGAGGTTGAAAGGCCAGTACATGTGCACCACGGGAAGGAACCTCTCCTGTAGACCCATGACCTCAACGAGGGCAGATGCTCAAAGTCTCTGCCCAGTACCATGCCATAGGTCCCTTTTCCCTGAAAATATTATCTTTCCTGTCCACATTCCAGCAGGGAAAGTTCTCAGAAAACAAGTATCTTTGAAATATAGAGCAGCTGGAGACTTTTTTTAGGCTAGCCACATTGAATTGGATGTTCACAAGAAACACTAAATATGCACTCATCATGCAATGCATTTTTATATGGTTGAGAATTTAAGTTCCTCCTTGGTCTTCCCCTCAAGGGTTATTAATAACACTAATCTCCTAATATGACCCCCACTATGAGGCAACGTTTCTCAGATTCCAGCTTGATTTTCTTGTTTCCCTCCAGATGGAAATTGGTCCACATCTTTTCCACAATATCTCACCAAAGCTGAACAGAACAAAATAAATAGCTTTCATGTCATACATAAAGCTCTGCTTACACTTTTGTGTGTTTACACTTTGTAGTTACATGGCATCCTTACAAAGTGCCTGATTTCCATATTTACTTTTTTCCCTGACCAACTACATTGAATACAGATCCTCAAAGAGCCCCAGGTTCCTTCCCACTGTCTCCTCCTAAAAGAAGAGACATGAAGAGTGATGTGAAAGTTACACTGCAGTCACACAGTGTGACTTTTCTGTGACATCAGCTTCATGTTACATCTGGTCCCAGATACAGTAAACACAGAGTACTAATAAGGTATTCCACTTAGTTTGGGGTCTTCTGACTTCCTATTTTTTATTGAAATCACAAAGACTCATTCCTACCTATATTTTAAAAAAGTGTTTAGTTTACTCCAAAACTTCACAAATCATTTAAGACACAGTTAATATTCGAAGATCTTATTATCATCACAGTTGGCAATTTTTCCCAACAGTTCAGAGAGAATGAAATTTGATAGGAGAAAAAAAAAAGTTGTAATAAATATTATATGGCCAAGGGGGTGTTTGGTCGAAGAGCATTCCCAAACCATGCACAAGCAGTCTCCGAGGACTTCATTATGTTTTTTATCCTGGCCTCTTCAGTCTTCTTCCT
The DNA here is from genome assembly GCF_029207755.1 of Chamaea fasciata. Classification (NCBI taxonomy): domain Eukaryota; kingdom Metazoa; phylum Chordata; class Aves; order Passeriformes; family Sylviidae; genus Chamaea; species Chamaea fasciata. The sequence continues at coordinate 97,385,462 of NW_027094087.1, read as the reverse complement.
CATTTTCATTGTCACAGTAAAAGTGACAAAGCTCGTAATAATAAATGTGATACATAACTTATATTCACATCCATGACATCACTGTCAATCCATGTAGATTAATGAAGTGAGCATCTCCTTTTAAACAGCACAAATCATTATTTAAATATAACAAAGTGAATTATAGCTCAGTATATTACCTGCAGTATCAATCACACCATTCAATTCTTCAAAACAGACTTTAAATTAAGCTGTAACAGTCACCAGCATCATTCCCTCATGATTGCACTTGCCCCTACTTGAAAGATTCTTCAAAAAGCAATTCTGGAAAAATACATTTGTATTTTTTAATTTTTTTTAAAAGTTTTTCTTTATCAAGTTGCAGATCTATTACTGAATACAAAAGGATCACGACTAAATCTAGCCAGATCTATCATAGTTTCAAGTTAATGCCAAGATGGTTGCAGACAATCTGAATGAGGAGGATTTCTAAAGAATATCGTCTTGGCAGTAATTACTGAGATTATATCAGTATCAAAGCATTTATATAACATCGACCCCTTCCATGATGAGGATGGTCATGTCACAAACAGGGACAAGGCAGAGGTGTTAATGACATTCTTTGCCTCTGTCTTCAACATGGATGATAGATCAAAGGGGTCTCAGTACCCTGAGCTGGAGGACCATGACTGCAAGAATGATCAAATCCCAGTCGACCCTGAAACTGCGCACGATCTGCTGCTCCAGCTGGATTCCTACAAATCTATGGGGCCTGATGGGACTCATCCAAGAACCCTCTAAGAGGTGGCTGATGTCATCACAAAGCCTCTCTTGATGATTTTTGAACCATCTTGGGAACCCAGGGATGTCCCAGCTGACTGGAAGCTGACAAACATTGTCCCAGTTTTCAGGAAGGGCAAGAAGAAGGACCCCGGAAGCAACAGGCCTGTCAGTCTCACTTCAGTGTCTGGTAAAACCACAGAAAAGATTATTCTGGGAGGTACTGAAAAGCACCTGAAAGACAATGCAGTCATTGGTCACAGCCACTATGGCTTCCTGAGAGAAACGTCCTGCTTGTCAAACTCATTTCCCTTTTATGACAAGGTAACCCACCTAGGTGATCAAGGGAAGTCAGACGGTGTAATCTTTTCAGATTTCAGTAAAGCTTTCAAAACTGTCTTCTCTCCAGATCTTTCTGGACAAAACGTCCAGTTCACAGCTGGATAAACACATCATGGGATGGGTAGGCAGGTGGTTCCTGCATTGGGCATCAAAGGTTATAGCTAATGGAGCAACATCAGACTGGGGACCTGTCAGTGGGGTTCTGCAGGGCTCCATACTTGGCCCTGTGCTCTTCAACATCGTTACAAATAACATGGATGCAGGACTGGAAGAGACACTAAGCAAGTTCCCATATTATACATAACTGGGAGGAGTTGCTGACCCTCTTAAAGGCAGGGAGACCCTGCAGAGAGGCCTGGACAAATTAGAGGGCTGGGCAATCCCCAACTGTTTGTAGTTTAACAAAGTGCCGGATTCTGCACATGGATGGCACTCTGCACAGACAGAGTGAGGAATGAGAGGTTGGAAAGCAGTGCCAGGGAAGGGACCTGGGATCCTGATCAATGTCAAGTTGAATATAAGTCAGCAGTGCCCTGGCAGCCAGGAGGGTCACCTGTGTATTGGGATGCATCAGACCCAGCATGGCCAGCTGGGCAAGGGAGGGGATTGTTCTGCTCTGCTCTGCACTGGGACAGCCTCACCTCCAGTGCTGGGACCAACACAGTATGAGAAATATATTAAACTATTAGAGAGTGTCCAAAGGAGGGCCACAAGGATGGTGAAGGGCCTTGAGGGAAAGCCTCATAAGAAGTGGCTGAAGTCAGTTGATCTGTTCAGCCTGGAGAGGAGGAGACTGAGGGGAGACCTCAATGCAATTATATCTTCTCTGTGAGGGGAAGAGAAGGGGTAGGCACTGATCTCTTCTCTCTGGTGACCAGTGACAGTTTACCCAAGGGAACTGCCTGAAGCTGTATCAGGGGAGGTTTAGGTTAGATATCAGGAAAGAATTGTTCACCCAGAGGGTAGTTTGACACTGGAACAGGCTCCTCAGGGAAGTGACCATACCAAACTGACACAGTTCAAGAAACTTTTGGACAATGCTCTCAAGCACATGGTGTGACTCTTGGAGATGGCCTGTGCAGGCCCAGGAGTTGGACTCAATGATCATTGTGGGTCCCTTTTAATTCAACATATTCAGTGATTTGGTGGTATTTTTAGGACTTCATGTTGCCTCTCTACTGCTTTTTGGTCTTGCTGGATTCACACTGCTTGGTTAAAAATTAAGGTTTAGCTAAACTCATCATGACTAACAACTGACACCTTAGTACTCAAAAGCTAACAATATAGGAGAAGAATTATTTACCTCTTGTCAAATAGCTTACATGCCACTTGCTATGAAATGGCTCTCCACCAAATTAGACAATGTGGCTGTAACAGAAAACCTGTGGGCTGTTTTCTCTCTTGCCCAACAGCTTGCAGAGTGACCTTCAGCAAACCACCTCCTGTTTGAGTCGCGGTGGAACAGAGGTAACATACGTGCTGACTTCATGTGCTATATATGGCTAAGCTACGATGATGATGCACACTGCTCAGAGGTGACACACTCAATATAAAACTCACACCTACCTCAGGGAGACAGAAATTTACTCTCTGAGGATTCAGAAAGTATTTATTTGTTACTGAAATTCCCAAAAGACACATTCAATGCCTGATGATTAGGAGAATGAAAATGGATTTTTAATGTGGTAAAATGTCATAGGAATGGCAATCAAATTCAGCCATTCTGTATATTCAGTACATTCTCCCTGAACCTCATTAAGGCAAAGTGAAATTAAAGCCAAAAGGTCAGCACATCAAAAGGAAAACATTAACCTAAAGAACATTCAACAGACATTATTAATTCTACTCCCTTTCCTGTAAACTAGATAACAAGTGATACTATTTACATTAAGAAAAGATTCATTTTCTACATGCCGGTGGATGGAATGAGTTGTCTCCACAAAACACATCCAGAATTCTTCAGGCTTTCTTAAGAAGACATCCATGTTCTTCAGCTGACTGACCCACAGGGAGAAAGAGGCAGCAGATGCCCTCAAGACACAAAGGCAAGTAAATGCCTCACCAAGTAAGCCAGATCCCAGCTCCAGCTGGAGAGTTGACAATATGCTAACCAAAGCATCACCCCAAAGTCTTCCATTCCTGAAATCTGATTCCTCCCTGGGACCATATGTTTTAACCCATCTAAAACCCAAGAACGAGCAAGGTCAGTCCACCTCTCAGTGTCCATCTTTCTGGATTCTAACTCCACAGCTCCACCACCTGTCTCACAGCAAATTCAAAACTCCTGAATGGACTGCATTAATATGAAATACATTTTATGCTCTTTGACATGCATTTAATAGAGTAAGCCAAAGGAAGAAGGCAAAGCATATAGGCTCCTGCAAGGAAAACCCTACCCAACTGCATTCTCTCAACATGGAACACAGTTATACATACCAAAAAGGGATGATAACATTAAAGACATACACTGGACTTGGGAAGGAGATTTTTTTTTTTTTCCATAAAAACCTATGCTGAGGGGATGCATAATACAAAATTAGGACTGTAATTGCATATTTTTTTAGTACAAATTTTCAAAAGAAGGTTCATGTGAAGTAATTGGGGAGAGCCTAATTACAAAGGATCAGCTGTGTACAAGACATACAAAACTGTCACATTATCTCTGTTTTTTCCCCAGTAATTCATATGTTTGAAACAAATTCCCCACACTGCTTACAAATTAGAAATTCAATGTATCTCATGGTTATTGCAAACAATAAAAACTACACAAAACAGTAGGGCAGTTTAATCATTACTCTTCTTAAATGTTACAGTACCTTTGGATAGTGAAAGTAGGAGGAATTAATGAAAAATACTTATATTCTAAAACTCCTAAAGACTATTTTTAAAGAGTAATTTTTTTAAAAAAATTGATTTATCAACTATGGCATTAAAAAAGAGAAATGCTAAAGGTATTAAAAAATACTTGTACTAGAGTTGAACATGTAAAAGAAAAGGTTTTCTTCATCCTTTAAAAACAACCAGTTTTACAAAACTTAAAGATTATGTGCTCAGTCAAGCATAACACCTATAAACAGATTTTTCATCGACATGCCCTTGTGTTATATACCAAATTTCAAGTTACAATGTATCAAGAGGCCAAAAAAGAAATCCAGGGCTAGGGACGCTACAAACATGGTGGGGCAAGTAGTGGCTGTTACAAAAATCAACACTAGTATGCAGATTCACTAATTAGTGATGGGGCTATAATAGTAACACTGTTGCCCTTTGCTCAACCTGGAAATGAAACTTGAGATAATTTTAGTAATGAGGAAATATAAGAGTGGATCTCTATTTGAAGGTTTTCAGAAGCAGTTATGGAAAGACATCTACAAAAGCCTACTTCCCCCAGGGGCAAGTACATTTTTATAGGTTTTATGAAATTAGCATAATTGGTAAACAGCACCAATTAGGAGGACAAGTGGTGATGCAATTTCCCCCCCCCCCCCCCCTTCCCCCCGGTCAAGCCCCTTCTCTGGAGCCCCCCCTTCAGGACTGGCTGTACTTTATCCACAAAAATGAATCTTGAGGAACTGTTCTCAACCTTGGTAGCCTGGAAGAACCAAGATAGCACTGGGGCCTTGTACCCCCTGGGGCTGGGAGCTCTGGAATTTCTTTCGTCTTTCTTCCTAGGGAAAGGCCATGGAAAAGTACTGGGAAAAGAAGTCACTAATACAATAGGTGACAGAGGTAGACAAATATGTGTGAAGAATACAGACAGCATATAAAAGAAAAAAGACAAAACCCAAATAGCATCAACATAGAAAATACAAATCGAAAAGCAGTACTTTTCTACATTTAGGTGTCTTTTTCTTAACCTTGAAAATGTAGTATTAATATAATAAAATGAGTAGATAAGGCAACTAGTATTAAGGAGTTTTAGTTTCCCAAGGAGAATATAGCTAACCCAGTATGGATTTAAGGCAAAATTTTAATCAAGCCAATTTCAAATAATTTTTTGCAAGGTTAGAAATTTGATTCATAATAGTTCTCCAGAGGTGATTACCAACACAATACCTTTGACTGACTACATTGATCACATGCTATAATCCACAGTATCTTCACTGAATTACTTGAAAAAATTGAATTATTTGATGATGCAAAATCAGATCATTAAGCCAGGAAAATCAGTGGTACAGTTCACTGAAGACAGTAATTTGACTTCCAAACACAAGGCTCAAGTAAGGAACCAGAGATCTACTAGAAATTTAAATAATAAAAATTAGGAAGGCTGCATTTAATTACAACTTTCAATCTAAAAAAACTATGAACAAGACTTAGGGATCATTAAGAGCTAACAAAATAAATTTCCTAGGAAAACATTCAGGAAAACTAATAAAATTAAATTTGAATCCATAAACTTAGAATCTCATATAATCTGTATGACATCTGTTATTGTGGCAGATTCCCCAAGACAGTATCAGACAACAATATCCAATTTGGGTGCCCACATATCGAAAAGGCTTCAGAAGAACATGACAAGAATGACTGAAGCAACTGAAAAATTTATTTTACAACAGGCACACCAGAACATATAGTCTCATTAGCTTGCCAGAAAAAAAGGTTGAGGAGAAGTTAATACAAATTGAGAATAAAGAGTTCTCTAAATCAAGATCTGTAGCCATGCTGTCTCAGACCAGAAAAAGTAAATGTATCATTAAAGGGAAAAAAAAAAAGAAAAAAAAGAAAAAAAAAAAGCTGTGAAACTTACTACACTTTGGAAGTGTTCAGAGGAAAACCAAGGAAGTTAAAAGGCAGCATTGTTTTGCAAGAGAAAATGAAACAGCAAAAGGAATGAAAAGAGCATTAACAGGGACTTCTCTCTCTGCCTGCCCTGCGTGCCCTGTGCTATCTATAGCTGACCAAAAGAATGAGGGTGAAAGCTCAATCAAGCAGAAGAAAAGCTCTGTTAGAAGAAGATGCCTTAATTAACCCAAAGGAGTTATCAAAAGAAAAACTGAAGTTGTCAGCAATCCCACAGTATAAATAAAGATGATATGCAAATATACTGATGACAGCAACATTTGAACAGTACTTACACAACTGGTTGCATACTAAGGCCACTTTTTAAAAAAAGAAATCAGCTACAAGATGAATGTACGGAAACCAATGGCAATACACTTTTTTCCTGAAGGCACTAGGCCAGCTGTGATTCTCTACACAAGCCTTTGAGATGCATATTTAAATGAATTTTTTTTTCCTCTGGAAATTATCTTTAGAGAAACAAAAAACGGCAGATGTTATTACTTTCCCAGATGTAGGTTTCTGTCCCAAATCAGCTCTCAACACTGAAGGTGCCCTGGCTCTCTCTGCTCCTTGCCAAGCAGCCGCAAATCACGGCCCACGAGCTGAGCCAGGTGTTGGGACCTACATCAGTCGTACAGATTTTAGGAGATTTTTCTAGGACACTGATACCTCAAAATCTTTATGCACATGAAGTCTGTGGTTACAAACACAGACTTTTTTGCTTCACAGTTGTACAGACATCGACATTTATTTTGTGAAACTTCTCTGTAACATGGTGTCAGCAATGATCTTGCAATTTAGAGTGTCAACTGCCCCCTACTTCTACACAGCCAGAGCTACAGGAGTTGCATATGCTCTTCCGCTATCACTGTGGACTGCCTGCTACTGCCAACATCATGGGTGTGCCACAGCACTATTCATGACAGCTACAAACACACACAAAAAATCATTATAAGGGTGGTGAAGCACTGGAACGAGTTTGTCAAAGACCCAAATTGGAGCAGAGTCTACAGCATCTCAAATTCAGTACGAATCCTGCTTTCAGAAAGAGGTAGAACTAGAGCCCTTCTGAGCTCCTCCTCCACCCTCAATGACCCTATGGCAGCCTATTTCAGTCAACACCAGCCTGGGCCAACATGGTAACAGCACAGACTCTTTGATATATAAACTGACTGCAGAAGGCCCAGGTAGCTCAGCAAGTTTCTCTTCCTCAGAAAGCAACTTCTACAGCTCACACTAAAAGCATTCTGCCACTTCCAGTGACACATGACGTATTTATCCTCTTTTAGAACTTCTGCTGGAGAGCAGTTTCACAGAGCATGTCACCAAAGTGAAAAGCATCAACTACACCTTTCTATTTCGGTACAGAGCTGCCACACAGCCCCATGCCCCTAGCCTGCCAAACAGCTGCTCTGCCAGCTTCCATGGCTATAGGCAGCAAAAACCTGAACAGTAGACACCTATAACTGTTTTCTTGAGGTCCATGCTACTGCACCAGGCATCCTCTTAGCTCTCCTCCCCTTGCATATTCCTCATATTGCTCCCCTTCTTATATAAACCTGGTTCTTTTCATACTCAATGTAACCGGGTCACCAGAAAATCCCAAGCTAAGAATAATATTGCTCCAGATTTCCCTTCACATGTATCCAACACCCAGATCCAACACATAGATATCTTTGCCATCTTTCAGATTATTAAAGATCTTATTATAAACAAAAGATGTAAAAACAACAAGCAGTAACAAAAACAGCAGCCCCAGCTACATGATATGATTTCAGTCTTAAAAACACCCACATAAAAAATAGGAACCAGGAACCATTTTGTTAGTACAAAGACAGTAAAGAATGAACCCACACAGAATTGGTGAACCCATTAATTTAATTACGAGTTGTATCATGCTTCTTTGAGACAAAAAACTTTTTTTTGGCAAATCACTGAAAGGACCTTGCATGTCCCTTGCCCTACAACCATTTCTATTTTATGGCTCTGTCTGCATCTGTATTTCTCTGACACCACTGAAGGTAAGGATTGACTGACTTGAAAGGTAACATCCATGCCTAAAGGAGTACAAAAACATGAACAAAGGGGCTAGGATTCACTTTGCTGACCCTAACTTCTGCACTCCATTTTACATTAAAGGGAGAGACAGGCATGGGCACCAGACATAAAAAATGAAACAAATCATCCTTTGCTAACAGCTTGTTCAACTCATTACTATGCAAAACTACACAAACTTATTTCAGACTAGGTGCTAAAACACCTGAGCTCCAGGTTAGGATGTGCTTTGGCGTGAGAAGAGCCTGAATGGCTGGGCATGGGTGAGAAAAACCTTCTTGACTGCATACCCTGTAAGGTCCTTGTGTCTGCAGATAGGCAACAGAGATCAAGAGGTGTAGGAAACAGGAGAGCTGAAGCTCACCCAAAGCCAAGGAAATTGAGAACCCTGGTCCAGTCACAAGGCACTCCTGAGTGTGAAGTGCGCACAGGGAAGTGTCGCTCTGCCACTCCTGGGCACGTGTGTTGCAGTGCTATCAGATACTAGACATGAGTAGTAGCTAGCTTCAGAGTTTATTCATCTCATAATTAAGTTCTCATAAGTACCCTTGAGTTAATTTGGAAGAGCACATGCACATGACGAGAGAAAGAGAGAGATTTAGGAGGGTAAATACAGGAGTACCATTAAAAAGCCAAAGCACTCCACAATCACAAGTAGTAATCTTACAGTAATATCAGGTATTTTCTCAAAATGTAAGCTCAGTGCTTCAGGACTTTGGCATACACCAAAATACTGTGCAATAAGTAATAATCCATTATAATCCATGTGATTCAGAGCATCAAAATAGAACCCGCCACAACAGGGGCTATGTAAAACAAAATTCAATGTAAATGCAAAATCACTTTTCATGTTCAAGCAGGGGCAAATCCATCAAATAACGCTCAATAAAAATCACAGTAAGACTGAACTAAGAGAGTTCCTCACTGTTGCAAAGAACAGAATCACTCCTTAATCTCTGTTGCATACAAAAGGTTTTGGTTTCACACGCCTCCCTTTTTCAAGGAACCAGACAGTTATCACAAATATCATCAACAGAACAGCAAGCTTTGCAAGTTTGGTTTCACTAACCACACCAAAGAAATATACTAACTAAATATCTGCTTTTTGGAACAAAGCAACGAGAATTAAAATACAATCTCATGTGTCATCTTAGTTCACATTATTTTGCATCTTTGTTGAAGTTGCAGGACCTTATTAATTAAGTTGTAACCATTATTGATTCTGTCTCAGAAAGAGTCACTGCACATCTTTTCAGAATTTTGGAGGGAAAACAAGGATCACTCGTTTTACTCTCTAGAAAATACACAATTTCTAACAAGCTTATTTTCTTCCTGTTTTTATAACCACAATATTAGTCACACAACATAAAACATTACAACTAAAAATTAAGCAAAAGATGAAGTAAATAGATTTTCCCTAATGTTACCAAAAGGATTTTCAATGTAATCTTTCAAGACACTTGCGCTGCCCTGGAGATCCTACCCATCACTCCCAGGAAAAGAGGTAGATACACAAACTTCTTGAAAATCATTAGAAGATTAGTTATTCTTTCTGTTGGAGGTTTACAGTGAAGCAGGATCACTATCTCCTCTCCTAGATGCCTTTCACAGATCAAAGACTGAGAATATACTGTATTTTTATTTTTTCAGGAACAATTCTTCAGCAGATTTCCAAAACCAATACATCTCAGGAATTAGAGCACAGGATTCAAATTAACCTATTCTAAGACTTCTTTTCAAGTTCCAGTTGCTTCACTTACTAGTCCAGGTTCTCAACAGAGAAAGTCTCTGGGAAGTAGAGCAGCAGAATACTAAATATTTTGTCCATTCAGTTTCAAAAGGCTTTTAAAAAGCAAAGAATTTCTCTACCTCTCCTAAATGAAATAAGGAGAAGGCTGAGAAAAATTTGTAAAGGACATTCTGAATGGGGGTAACAAAATCCAAAATGTTATTAGTGTCACATTTTCAACTACACATTCATATTTTTTATTAGTGGTATCTCTATCAACACCCTAATGAAAATAAATAAAAATTTCCAGTGGAAGATAAAACCTAGTGGAAAATGGCTGCAGACAGAATTTGCTTCCTCCCCAAAAAACACAACAGGGTCCTATGACACCAGACCAATTTTCAACAAACCCAGTTGCATAAAATTCACAACCTCAGACACATACAGCTGGTTCACTTTGGAAGTTAAAGAAAACTACTCAACTTCTTGAGCACATCTGATATTTGGAAAAGAGCTTTGCAATTTTCCTTTGCCTGTAAAGCAAACTTCTCTGCACAAGATTTTTATTCAAAAGCTACTGATTATCCTACAAGAATTAGATCTCAGCTGAATGGAAAACAATGAGGTTTCACTCCCGTATGGAATGTAATCAAGTCTGCCAAGAAAACAATCTTGCTCAAGAAAAAGAGAACAATAATTAGTGTTCTTTTAGTCCCTCATTTAGCCAATAAAAGGTATTCTTGCTACCACCCTGGGACAGAATAAAGAACAAAACCAAGAGGTACAATGACTAATGAACTAATACATGTCCCTGTATTCACAGTAAAGCACAGTAACTGTTAAAAAGATTTCATTTGTGCAAGATGAAAACACGTAAGATCTTCTATCCACTATGGAGAGTTACCTTGGTTTACTCTTTCATCTTTTAAGCAGCTTCTCTTTGCCTTAAAAGATTTTTTAAAAAAATCTGATATTTCTTATGCAGGTGCTTCTCCTAAAAGTGCTCTGATTTGAATGCTGAATTACTTTGTGTGCCAGACAACTGCTCTTTATCACAAATAAGAAACTTTTTTTTGTGATTACTTTGGTATTTTTTTTAAAATACCATCATTGAGTCTTCTTTTTACTGAACACATGGAATATATTCTGCTTTTAACATCTAGGTATTTTTTCCTATGATATATTGGAACATCATTATTTTCTGCTCAGTAGGTGCCACACAGGATTATTTCGTGGTTAGCCAGTCTATGTTATGTATCAAGCACACCCTGGAAAGCTTCTTTTACTTCTTTATAAAGAAGCTTAAAAAAAAAAAAAAAGAACTGTAGGAAAGGTTAAAGATCCTTACCAACCCTGAATCATTTTAACTTTCACAGCTTAATTTCCAAGTAACTTTTCCCAATCCCCTTTACTGCAAACATCATGGAACCTGAGGGCTTTCAGCTTGGTCACAAAGCAAGTAGATGTAATGAACCTAATGAAGCAAGTGACTGGGAAAAGCTACCATGGTTTACTGAGGGCAAACCACACCAACTCGATCAACACCTGCAACAAAATAATCTCTTCTGTCGACACAGGGAGAAGAACAGGATGTTCTACACCTAGACTTCAGCAAAGCATGCAGTGCTGTTTCCCAAAGCCTTCTCCTGGACGAACTGGTAAGACACAGATGAGGTGAGCTGTCTGCAAGATAGATTGGAAACAGACTCACAGGTAGGACTCAGAAGGTGGTGACCATGGGTTTTTACTCAGGCTGGCAGCCTGACCCAAGTCATCCTTCAGGGATAAATACTGTTCAACACCTTCATAAATCATTGGGATGACAGGACTGTAAATGCTCTCACCAAATTTGCTCATGACACATCAGAAGGAAGGCCCATCCTACAGAGAGCTGGACGGACTGGAAGAGTGGAGTAGCAAGAACAGCATGACATTTAACAGACAAGTGCAAGGTCCTGAACTTAGGACAATATAACCAAAGAGCCCAGCACAAGACAGGATTTATATGGCTGGAGAGCAACTGTCCCCAAAGGGACAGGGACCTGAGGGTCTTGGTGGACAGCAAGCTGACAATGAGTCAGCAGTGTCTCACTGCAGAAAGGGACTGAATCCTGGGCTGAATCCTCACGGGCATTACTAGCAGAGGTAGGGATGTGATCAACCCACTCTGCTCAGCATTTCTCATGCCACATCTGCAGTACCATACCCAGTTCTCATTCCCACAATTCAAGAAAAATGCAGCCAGATCAGAAAGGGTCCAAAGAAGGGCCATAAAATTGACCACAGTGTTATAGAACATGCCTTTTGACAAAAGACAGGAGGAATCAAACCTTTTCCCCCTGGAGAAAAGAAGGCTCAGGAAGGACCTCATAACAGCATTCCAGCATTCAATGGGTAGCTACAAAGAGGATGGAGGCTCTCTCATCAAAGAAGCCACATGGATAAGACAAGGGGGAAAAGGATACAAGTTACACCGAGAGTGGTTTCACCTCAGCATAAGATACACTCTTTTTATAGTGAGACTGATCATTCCATGCAACAGCCTCTGTCCAGGGATGTGGTAAGAGATCCCATCACAGGAGGTTTTCAAGATGAGATTAGAGAGGATGGTAGATAAAATGAGATTAGAGAGGATGGTAGATAATTTCATCTGGGTTCCCACTCCCAAGAAAGTTTGGACCAGATCATCTTTCAGGGTCTCATCCAACCTGGGATGGTTTACAATTTTATGACTGTAATTTATGAAAGTAAATACAAAATTTTTGTAGCTACTTTAGCTTTATTGAACCCTTTATCCCCCCTAAAAGGATGCTGAAATCAGTGGGGCTGTTCTTTCTTTGGCTTTGGTTTAAGGTTTACGACTATTGTTACATGTCACCACCTCCTTCCACCTTCATTTTACTTAAAAGAGTAAAAAACAATATTTCACATCACAGGCCATTTTAGTTCAACCACCTAAAAGTTTTCCCATGGGGGATACAGGCGTTATGGTAACCAAATTTCCAAGGCTCTGCAAGCCTCGTGGTAGTCTACCTTCAGAGATGCAATGATCTCATGTTTCTTAAATTTCTCTGCCTGAAGGAACTGAGACTAAAAACAAATCTATGAAACAAACCAATGTGACTGAAATAGAGCAGAATGACATACTTTATCTAGGCTATTTTTAGAGAAATGTATTAAAACCCTCGGTCCTTGTTAAACATATTTTTCTTTCACATTTTTTCATTTTTCTTTAGCAATTGCAGCTTGTTGCTATCCTCCTTCTTCCAAAGCAATTTTCATCCACGTGAATAAATAAATAACATGTTATTCCTCACAAGCATTTTCATTCTAGAAGAAATACAAACAAAATGTGGAACTACTTCTCTGTGGAAGCAGTTCACATTGCTCCTAGATGATGCATTAGCACACAAAGCTTATATAAGTGCTTCATATACTGAATTAAACATCACCTAGCATGGCAAACAATATAGTCTTAACAAAAAGGTATTAACAAAAGAAGGCTGGCCAAGTGAGATGTGTATTATCTTTGATCTCTGAAGCAGAAGAAATCTGAGAACAGCCAGCATGCCTCACCAGGTAACCAGCATGGTCTTCTGAGTCTCATTTGCCAAACTTCACCAAGCAGCCTGCCCATTTAAAAAAAAAAAAAATTAAAAAAAAAATAAATAAAAAACCTGAAAAGGGGGTTTTCCTACCCCAATGCAGGTGTTGCCTGGTGCTGAACTCCAGCCTGGACTCTTTCCACACTGCTTATCAACAGTTCCCCAAAAAAAAGGACTACATGGACCAGCTCACTACATCCACCACTTGTATGCTCCTCCTTCTCTGCCACACTGATGGCACAATGGCTGTGTGAGACCCAGAGGGACAGACAGGGAGACACTGCCAAGACAGTCTGTGCAAAGCACAAGAAGAGATCACCTTTCCTGCACCCTGCTAAGGCCAAACAGAGTAACAGCAATGAACCACACAACCGCTACTAGATCAGTTTTCTCCAAGCGTTCATGTGAGCAAAGCTCTGAGGTCAGGAAAAACTCAGGGCTGTCTCCTGTCAATCTAAGGCAAAGTTCAAACTATAAAAGGTTTTCAACTGTCAGCAAAAGGCACCAACATTTACAATTTATATAAAACTTACATTTTGAGGAAAAAAATGATTGGGCATTCTACTTACCTGTAGAAAAGTCTAGGCAAATTCAATTCTTATTTTTTATGATGATATTACTGAATTGCTCTTTTATAATATGCATCCCTCAACATTTGTGCCTGTTTCTCTCCAAGAAAATCTTGACTAAGGTGCAAAAGATTTGTGCAATTTGGTAAGAAACCAGAGTATCCCTGGAAGTGTTGAAAAGATCTGTGGATGCAGCACTCAGGGATATGTTTGGACTCAATGATCTTAGAGACTCTTTCCAACCTTAACGATTCCATGATTCCATTATATATTGCCCTTATATACAATTCACACCATTCAAATGTTGGTTCTGAACTTTTAACTGCAAAAACTCAAAATGCCTACTCATAGGGAAAATATAGTCTTAAACTCTACAGTTATTTACACGTATTTTACGTCCTTATCCTATTCAGTGAAGGCAAGATTCTCCTTGAATCTTGGACACAAAAGGCATGTCCAAAAAAATATAAATTGACATTTCTCAAGATGTACTCCTTATAAAGAGATATATTCTTTTTTTCCTTTTTGTCACAGTCACAACATTCTTGTACTACTCAGTAAATAAGGTTTAAAATTGGAGAAAATCACCAGCATACAGCTTTAATGCAAACCCCGCTATAGAAGTATATCATGATATTCATTAAATGACAGATCTGTAACCTTTATTAAAAACAGATTCTTCTTAAAATGCACATTTTGTTATAGACATCCTGCAACCCTCCTGGACATTAAAAATTCTCAGGAATTTTATAATAAAAACAAAGTATGACATATAAAGAACAGAATAAATGCAATTAAACACATTAGCAAAACTTGTCTCATTTTTCATCTATATACACCTGATTTTTATTTTTAAAATGTACAGCTTTTCTTTTATCCTGAAATACAAAGATTTACAACCTCCATTAACTACTTTTTTTCCTAGCTTTTTACCTGTGGAAACAAAATCTAGGGGAGCTTCAAGAACAGTCTAGAAAGTGATTATGAAAACACAAATTTGAAAAACTGAAACTCACTTATCAGTAGTATTTTCTTGCAATAAATAAATAAATAAAGTCAGACACATTTCTTATGTCTGACAACAAATCTCCTCCCAGTTTGTGAGGTTTTTGGTTTGGTTTTGTTTTAAAACAAGGGAGCATCTCTCCTTTTAATTTCTACTGTACCCATTTAATAGTGGATTCTAAGCAATGGTTGCCCGTGTCTCTAATCCAGTCAAGGAAGAACCCTTCCTTAGATCTTAAGAGGGGAAGAAGACTACAAAAATAACAAACTAGCAATTTTTTAATACAGTGTTATATAAACTTCTACATAATTCACCACACTGCTGAATAGAAAACATTATGTTAAAGGAATCATGCCTTTCAATAGATTTTGATCAGCCTTTCCACACAACAAACCATCCTAACAGTCATCCTGAAAAACATGCTTCAGACATCATTAAGTCTGAACCAGAAAACAGATGCTTAAAAATAACTTTTGCACTTCTAACCTTTTAGACTGCACCATTCAATTATGCATGCTTTTCTGAATATCAGTCTGGGAATAAAATAGAGCTCTAAGTATTACCCAGAAGATGAAAAAAAAAAAAAAAAAAAAAAAAAAAAAAACCAACCCGACACCAAAAGGAAGGAAGAGAATGACACATCCTGCAGGCACAAAGAGGATGTTGCTCCTGCAAGGCTGGAGCCCAGCACCGCCTGGCAGCAGCAGAACGGCAGGAGGAGAGCACGTGCATTGGAAAAGAGTTGCATGACAGGCTATAGTAAAGCAAGAGTTAAATGTTACAAAACTACTTTTTCCAGTCATCCTCAGATGAAGGAAACACATCAAGAGGGAAATGGAGATGAAAATAGGACACTGCTAATAGAATTTCAGGTGTCTTTATTTCTAGTTTTCAAAATAAACAAGCACAGAAGAGAAAGATCTGCAAAACAGTGAGCAGCTGGAGAACAAGCAGAAAGCTATGATTGATCAAAACCTCTTCAAAACATATTTTACTAAGGTAACAGGAACAGAATTTAATATCCTACAGCAATATTCATAGTAGATGGGGAAAAAAGGAAAGATTCTCAAAGCTTTTTTTAATTACTGAAATCAAATAATGAGAAACACTCAGCTACAAAGAAGCAAACATATAGGATGTCTAAAGAAAACAGTAAAAAAAATGTCTCCCTCTTACAACGTAAGAATACAACAGAGATCTCAGTGCTGACATGGAGAAAAATTTCAGCATCAAGGCAACTTTGTCATTGTTAAACCAAATTTCAAGTGTGCATTGTTGGGGCTTGAGGGAGGAATTAAGCCAGTTGGGCACACTCCCACTGAGAAGGAAGAGGCAAACCTTCAGCATACAATCCTACCGTCAAATATTATATATCTTCTGCCTCAGTTCACAAGGCCAGGCAGTATGTAGACAGCTACTGAAAACAGTTGGGAAAACCTACAGAACCACTAACTCCAGAAATGAGAACATTTTCAGTCACACACGAGCGCCTTTTAGAAATAAATGTATCAAAAAGATACATCTTAAGGGTGCAAGTATTTAAACCACTGTTTGTTTAGAACCCCAAATTCCTATGTTAGAGAATCTCTTTTTGTAACCTTAAACAGTGAGGAGTAACTACACTATCAACTACCTGATTCTAGGGGGTGGGGAGGTATTACCCAGAAGACATCACACTGAAAGATAAGGTGGCCTCCACGTTCGTGTCTTACTCATAATTACTTGAGTTACAGAAATCACTGTACATGCCCCACATGGAAACAGTCTGTCTGCTCAACCTGCAATGGAAGTTTAAGTTTTGTACATGTCAGAGTTTTCTACTGATGATGCTCAACTTCTTGGGTTCAGAATATGAACTACAGAAAAAAAACACCAGAGATGCACAGAAGTACAGAGGTGTAAAGAAAAAAAGAATAGGAGAGTATCATCCATATAGAGCACTCCTGCCTCAAAGAGAAAACAAAAAACAAAAAGTCTGCACACCAAAACACTAAAAAAGTCATTCTTAAACAACAGATATCTTCAGTCTTGTCTACACCAAGAGTTTCTGCTATGCAAGGAGGTTAACACTCAAACTTGATTGGTGCGCACAGGTTGATGGCATTTTTTAAGCATGTCACTACACAGGAATGCAAAAAACAGCAACACAAGAAGAAAAAACAGGCAGTCCATGTCTCACCATTTAAAGTTATGAATGTTTGTTCTGGTTTCTGGGTGGTTGTATGTTTGGGGTTTTGGGGGGTTCTCAGAGGAATTTTTTTGTTTTGTTGTTCTTGTTGCTTTTTTTTTCCCTGGTTTGACTTCATTTGGAATAGGCAATGCCAGTGTCTTTTCAACTAATTTGAAATGATGGGGAGTCTGTATGGAAGGCCTAACAAAAGGGCTTATGTAATACAGTGAAACTTCCTGAATGCCCACATTCATTGTTTGAATTCGGAAGCAAAAGAGGTACTGCCATCCTCTCCTCCCAAAGGCTCAAAATTACATATTCAGAATCCAGCAGAAGACTTGCAAGAGTTTAACAGAAATAATGATAGCCTGTCCATCAAATGGCTGCCAGGTACAAAGGCTTTATATACCTCTTACTCCCACTGTCTGAATGATGCTTTTAGAAAGTAAAATGTAATTTGCTTTGTAGGGACTTTACAGTCCCCAGGCTTTTCATTTTATTCCCCCATTCTCTTCCCTCCAAGAAAATGAGACTGCATAAAAGGAAAAGGTTTCTCAATTCTACTGTTACTGGTCAGATTCTCCTGTGCATTGGTGGAATTTACAACAGTAGTAACTGCCTTTCATGAGCATCATACATGATTTGGTATTACTTCAAACTCAATACATTTTAGTGGTTTTGGTCTGTCATATGAAGTGACAGTAATGGTTCTGAAGAGCAGTTTTCTTTGGATTTTTTTCATTCAATCCTTGCACTTTTCAACAGATAGCATTCAAAAGTATATAAAAAAAAAAGAGGTAAAACTTGAACTTGCTTACATAAGCAAAAAAAAGCTGTAAGTAAAGATTAGGTCCTCTTCTAACTTACTACCTGAAAAATAGTTACCTGAATAACCCCACAAAATGCTTCCCAGAAAATGCTTTTTACATGTAGGCAAAAAAAATGCAGTCTCTTTTTCAACATAATTTCTCTTAACTATTTATAACTCTTATGGTTACTCTCTTTCATGTTGCATTAAATTCAGACTAACAACCTAGGCATCTCAACAAATCTCTTCAAATCACACTATGACTTGCTGAATCTGCTAAATGCCTTAAAAAATCACACATAAAATTTAATAAAAGTATGAAGAGAAGCAACAAATGCAAACTTCTAGGGAAAAAATCCAAACTATAAATAACAGGTGACTGGATAGTAAGGTAGGTAACACCCAATTTTCACCACGATAGCCTTTGCACTTCTGTTTCAAGAGAAACTGTCATCTGCATTGCAGTGCCCTTGAAAGTAATTTTTCTCTTAATATATCTGATTCCACTATTTTGCTCAGGTTTAATTCTGTTGCATTAGTGTGCTGTATAATTAACAGCCAAGCAATAGGATTTGCTGCAGAATCCAAACCTGCAAGACAGACATTTCAGACATGTTTTCAGCTGTCTTAGGATGGAGTCATAACTGGCATGTGCCAAGCTCTACTACACATATTCACTTTTTGAAATTCAAGATATGGTGAACAACCACCATATAAATGCATGCTAGGAGGTGATCATGAGCTGCAGAAATCTGCCTCAAACATGCAGTGCAGGTGGCAAATACAGATGCAACTGGGGATTCCTACATCGGGGAGCATGGAAGAACTGCTGCAAGGGATACAACACAATGTTTCCTTGGGAAGTCAGCTCTTTCCCAGCTGACCAGCTACAGAAGAAACTGGGACAGACATAGTTTTTTGCAGGAGTCCCAGCGCCTGGGCTTCTTAGCAAGTGATGGCACAATGTTGTATGAAGATTATATTTTTATATGCAGAGAAAGATTGCTCATACCTGAATCATTACATTACCTATTAATACATCTTCTTATTGGGAGAAGCAAAAATAATAGCATTGAATTCTGAGGATGAAGTTTGTCACTAACAAAAAAAAAGGAACAAACAACAAAAAGTCTGTGTTCATAAAACAAAGGAGGGATAGCTAATTCAGCTTTCCTCAACAGGAGATGTGGCAGATACTGTGTCATCTAGGCACCTGCATCTATGAAGTTGAACACTTAACTAGACAGCCATTATCTTCACTGAATTCCATATTTGTGAGACCAGTTTTGAGTAACGGCAATGAAACAGATAAATCTGGATGGAGTTTCAAATACCCCTGGACAACAAAGGTAAAGATCAATCCCTGACATGACACAAAGCATTACCTTATTCTTAGGTGTTTCTTACACTTATACATACATTTTAATTTCAAAACCTAATTATTTTAAAAGGACCCAGCACAACTTGGAGACAGACTTGCCACAAAATATAGAAAACTGCAAAAATTTGCAGAAAACAAACGCAGTGATGGAGTCGAACAAGGCAACAGCATCCCATTACATCACACTCTTTGGAGCCCCCTCTGTGCTTTTGTAACAAAATAGGCTTAAAGAACAAAGGTTACAGCACCAGCTGCACCAGGCTCCCAAAAAGTTGGTTTAGCCTTGGCCCCAGAAGCTTATAATCTTAAGTTTCATAACAGCATTCATAGCTCAAAGAACGATCTGTCATTAGTGGTTATAACTGGCTAGTTCCTTCAACCTAAAAAATGATACTGAAATTTAAATTCATTATTTCTAGTAAGGACCTCACCTTGGTGTTGCTCCTCCCTTCCTAGACCTTCTTCTTAGAAGTTGAAAAAGCTTCCTGTCTTAGTTACTGTTACTTGCAGCTATATAGGAAAAAGAGGAAGAAACAGCCTCTCTTTCTAGAGCAGGTGAATGTTATTTGCTTCTTCCTCTACAAAGATGAGAAATTACACTGATATTTTTTCACACTTCTGGTTTCTTTGGAGCATAGGAAAATTACACACAGCAGCTGTCCCATAATTAAAAAACAAAACAAAACAAAACAAAAAAACAAAACAAACAAAAAAACCCCACACCCCAACCAAGCCAACAAAAAAATCCTCCAAGAAAAAAAAGGAAACTGACAAACAATCAGAAAGACTCTAGTGCTGCACAAAAAACAAAGCAGAATTCAAAAGAAAGGATCTCAAACCCTTTTCACCCTTAACTGGCATTTAAACCTCTGGGGAACTCCAGATTTACTTCCAGGCGGTTTCAAAGTCTGATCAGTGGGCCTGATCTCTGGCAGAAAAAGCAGCACCACTGACTAGGTTTTAAACACTGCTTTAACCCTTCATTGGTGTCTTTATGGATAACTTCAATATAGATGTATAAGTATATAATATAAATTAAACATTTTTGTTATTTTCAAATATATGAAAAACTAATGTCTTTTTCTAAGGATGAAAGATCATAAAACAAACATTGGATATTTGCAGGATTGTGTAAATGTATTATCCAAATGCTGTTCTCATCACATGAATGTACCTAGCTTTCTTCGGGAGATCCCAAGAGTTTTGCTTACCAAAGCAAGTCAAGGAAAGAAAAAGGATGATTCTTCACTGTTAAAACATGGGTCTTTTTGCTGAAAGTGCACACATGAAAGACATGAAGACTAGCTGACACTAAGAAAACTGCCAAGGTTTTTTGCAGTATGTTACCAATATGTTCAAAATGTTCCCATTAAGACACGCATTTTTTTTCTCTCCAACATTTCCCCATTTTACTGTGAAACAATCAAGTATCTTCAGTTATTTTCTCTTTTACAGGAAGAGAGAGTACGCTCAAACCATTGAACATCTCATCAGTCACAAAGGAAATTGGTACTTAACATGAATTCAGATCTCTTGATGCCTCACCCTATACTTTATGAAGTGTACACTCACTTTGTGGAAAACATAGCTAGAATTAAAGTATTTCACAGTACATGTAAATCATTTCAATAACCTGATGAATTTATACTACAGTCTTAAATACAGTGTAAATATACTCCTATTATAACTCACCCCAGTTTCAGTGTCCTCATATAAACCCCTGCAGTAACACAATGTAAAATAGGCATTCTCACTACAACAGGTCTTTTTCATTCCTATTCTTGTCTTTCATTAGGCACTGCTGACCATACGGCAAGTAGTTTACCAAACAAAACTGCAAATAAGCTTAGCCTGATATTATTAAAATGTAATCTTCATTTTATTTTCTAATTAACATCCCTCCCATCTTTTGCAGAGCCCTGACTGCGCACTTGAAGCTTGGCAGATCCCAAACCATTGGAATGTTTTAGACCAAAGCCTGTTACCACATATGATCAAGTATTTATACACAAACACTTCATTGAAAATATTTAACAGTTTAATTTCTCACAAATACTGAGGAATAACATACTATGCTGCAACTCTCTTAAGATTTCTTCTGCTGTTACATTGATTTATTTTTTTCACAGAATCACAGCATCGATGCAGTTGGAAAAGACCTCTGAGATTATAAAGTCTGACCTATGACCCAACACTACCCTGTCAACCAGACCATGGCACTGAGTGCTGAGCCTACACTTTCCTTAAACACCTCCAGGGACAGTGACTCCACCCCTGGGCAGTCCATTCCAGCATCTGATCACCCTTTCTCTGAAGAAATTCTTTGTAAGCCTCCTTCAACCTAAACCTCCCCTGGCACAGCTTAAGACTATGTCCTGTTGTCCTGTAACTGCTTGCCTGGGAGAGGAGGCAAATGCCCACCTGGCTACAACCTCCTTTCAGGTGGTTGTAGAGAGTGGTAAGGTCTCCCCTGAGCCTCCTCTTCTCCAGGATAAACAACCCTAAACAACTCCTGCTCCCTCAGCCTGTCGTCATAGGACTTATGCTCTAGACCCTTTTCTCTGGAATCTTTCCAGCACCTCAGTGTCATCCCTGAGCTGAGGGGCCCAGAACTGGGCACAGGACTTGGGGTGTGGTACAGGCGAAGAATCACTTTCCCAGTCCTGCTGGCCACGCTATTTCTGATCCAGGCCAAGATGCCATTGGCCTTTTTGGCCACCTGGGCACACTGTTGGCTCATGTTCAGCAGCTGTGATCAGCACCCCCATGTCCTTCTATGCTGTTCCACTGATCCAGCCTGCAGCACTCCAGGGGGTTGCTTTGGCCAAAGGGTAGGACCAGGCACTTGGTCTTGTTGAACTCGACATGACTGGTCTTGGCCTACCTATCCAGCTTGTCCAGGTTCCTCTGCAGAGTCTTCCTACCCTCCAGCAGATTGACACTCTGACCCAATTTGGTGTCGTCCATGAATCTGCTAATAGTAAACTCGATCCTCTCATCCAGATTATCAGGAAAGACATTAAGCAGGAATGGGCCCAACACAGATCCCCAGGGGACACCACAAGTGACTGGATGCCCACTGGATGCAGCACCAATCACCACAACTCTCTGGGGTCAGCCATCCAAGCTGTTCTTAACCCAACAAAAAGTACACCTGTCCAAGCCATGGGCTGCCAGCTTTTTCAGGACTGTGCTGGAGTACTGCTGAGGATGAAGGCATAAATCAAAGTGGTGCTTCAAAAAATCTATAAAACAATCATTTTGATACACCTCCCTAGTCCCAGGATGTTTGCTTTTACTAAGCATAAATAATATTCTTATTTATCACTGGGTTATTGAATGCCCCTTGTCCTTCCTCTGCCAATGTAAACCAATAATGAACAACGTGCAAATAAACAAGATGTTAATGGCATGAGTGGCAGTCAGAAGAAGAAGAAAAGAGTCCAATCTACAGCAAGGAGGATGGGCAAGAAGAATAAATTTATAAACACAGGCTAGATGGTTACACTGGAAATAAAAAATAAAAAAGCCAAGGACCAACAACAGAAAATTAACTCACTACCTGGGAAGCACTGCAGTTAACTACATTATTTGTATTTACTTGCAGACTGTGAGAGGAACAGGTAGGTAATCAAGATGATTAATCTAGGCAAGCAACTAGAAAGGCAGACTGAAAAATAAAGCTTCCAAATACTTCTAACAGTAAAAAAGGAACACTTTTTCTTTGCTTGACATTCTTTGTTAAGCAAAATTACTGGGACCTCCAAAAGGAAGCAAACATGTTCATGTCATGGGAACGTTATTTGGATAATATATTTGCATTCCAAAATGCCAGCAGCCTCCTGCTCTGCCCTTTTACCACAACTGACTGGTGTCCCATCATTTGAGATTTGCTGTGTTTCAGAAGACAGCAAAACTTGAACCTAACATTTCATATCCCAGAAAACTCCAACTCAGATCAATGTTCTAATAGCAATAAATTTGGCATGTATATTTAAAGTTTTAATAAATTATTGCTTTACTTGAGGTCCTCCATTTCACATAAGGAACTTCTAATCAATGGCTTTCTCTGAATGCCTCTGAAATTTACTCCTTTTTAAAATGCTTTTATATTGTTTTTTCCACAGGCTCACATTTTTTAAGAAGCTTTCTTTGAAATCCCTCAACTTTTTATTAGATGCCTTTCATCACATGTACTTCTCTTGAAAATGTCGCACACTTCTCAGGCTGTATAAAATAAATTTACAGGTTTAAAACCACTGCCCTGTGAAAATAATTTTGTGTTTTCTAACAATCCTTTGTGCAGCATCAAAATGCAGTAAAACACACAATCCAGCACATTAGGTATGACAAAGGAGCAAGACTTTATCTATGTAAGTAATTATCTGAATGGGGCATGCCAAGAGGATGGAGCCGGGCTCTACTTGATGGTGCCAAGCAATAGGACAAGAGGCAGTGGGGAGAAATTGGAACACAGGAAATTCCACATGAATATGAGGAAGAACTTATTTACTGTGTAAGTGACCAAGCACTGGAACAGATTGCCCAGAGAGGTTGTGGAGTCTCCCTCACTGGAGATATTCAAGCACTGTCTGGATGCAATCCTGTGCCAGGTGCTCTGGGATGACCCTGCTTGAGCAGGGAACTAGGACCTTATTTGTATACACACAACTCATGAGAAAACACAAGTTTGATTTCTTCTTAATGATAACACTGCTGCACCTACAGTAATGGTCTCACTATGAACAAAGAATGAGGGACATTCTGAAGAGGATGGGTATAATAATGTGAAATAAAAGACTGCACTAACTGATATTTAAAACAGTCATCTAAAGGGTAAATTTCCAAAGGAAACCATATTATATTAGCATAACAGGAAACTAGATTAGAAGGCTCAATCTCCATAATTACCCAAGGAAGGAACTAACAAATTTCTATTCCTATGTTTCTATATAAAAGTATTCATTAACAGTAGATTAAAATGCATTCCTGTAGAGGATTCTTTGCTATACAACGTACTTTCTTAAGGGAAGACTGTTGATTGTAAAGAGTAACTCAGAGAAATTTTTCTAACATACCTGCTAAAATTTTCTGTAAAAGGTCTGAAAAAAATGTCTTAGAAGAAAAATCCAGGAAAAAGCAACTGTTTGATGATTCTGTGAATCAATTATACCTACCAAACTGCCCCAGAAACTACAAACTGAAGAAAATAAATACTCAGGATTACAGCAGTCATTTGTATTTTAGTAGTGACTTTAAATTGGAACAGTTAGGGTGAAATCTGCTAAACAGAACGAATAGCTCACAATGATGGCAGAAAACTAGATCTGGCATTTTGAGAAACAAGTCTTTGATGAAGCCACTTGGCATTGGATGGAGTCAATTGTTTGATTTTTTTCCCCCCTCTTATCAAAATGGTTTCCAGCTGGTCCATTCTTCTGGGGAAAATACCTGCTGGCTGACATTGGAATCTAGCAAGCATCCATCAAAATAATACCAAGAAAATCGGAGAGACAAAAATATTGATTAAATGAACAGCCTTAACAACATGAAGCAATTATTTAGTACCCCAGGTATATCTGAATACATTTTATTCTTAGCATGTTTAACTAAGCTCTGCAGTACATCTGGCAGGCTTTACACAAAGGAGTAAAAGTGAAATGTGGATTTTAGGGTTTTTTGGGGGGTTAGGTTTGGGGGTTTTTTTTAACTTGAGAGACAGTGCATGTTTTCAAATCTCCGCTTAGGTATTTTTCCTATGATTCTAGAAAATGATTCAGCAGTTGAGCTGATTTACGAATGAACCAAATGAATACTATAGGGATACACCAAATGAAAAGAAGAAAATAGGAGTCATTAATTTTGTAATGCAATAAAAACTTGGTGGAAAGAATAGCAGAAATGAAGAATCAGAAGTATTTTCAGTTCAGAATTATTGCAGCATCATAATAGATCTTGTGATAATTTGGTATTTATCTTTCAAGCTTAAGATCCTGGATTTCAAAAAAGGATATCATGGCCACTTACATTTTTTTCTTTTTATTTCCCAAGTCTATTAACTGGGAAAAAGTACTACATTTATTTTTTTTTCTGCAATGATAACGAATTCATGAAAAGACAGTTATTTCCCATTTCTGAAACTTTTGTTCTAAAACTTTTGTTCTTCTATCCAAAAGCAACTCTGCTATTAAACAAAATGATGCCTTCAATTTCTTGAAAGGATGTCACAACTGGAGGTCGGGAAACTGTAGGAAACACTGCAACATTTTTCTCCCCATCCTATAGAGAGTTTACAAAATCAATGTTTGTACATAAACAAGCTCCACCATTCAGCTAATAGTTTAAGATAGATTTCAGCCTGTTTCATTACATTTATGAAAGGCAATTTTAGTCACGATACTGTGATTTGCAGACAAATCTTGACTGACAACTCAACTGCCAGACTTCACAACTAAAAATTCAGAGTTTCTGCATTTTCAGTGATGTACATTTCTTGTGATTCATCATACAAAGACTATGAGAAATGGAAAGGAAGGGAGACCACTGATGTTTCTTGGACAAAAATGCCCTGGGAAAAACAAACAACGAAAGATATGCAAAAGAGTGCAACAAACAAAAACCAAGACAAAACCAAACAATTAAAGAAAACAGAATTAATCTTGTCAGAGCTACCCTGACAGCTCATCACATAGGACTGATCTTGGTCCTTCAGTACAGCTCCTCTACTGCAGCTATGCCAAACTCGTGAACTACACCTCTGGCAAAAACATCAGCATCACTGATTTTCACCTTCCAACGTCACAGGATCAAGATCTTCCTTGTCTTACCAGTAACCAACTGTAAACCAAATGCAAGGCTGTCCTCAAAGCAAAAAGTTTTGTGCTTGCAGATCTGCAAATCACCCTCTTAATGGCAGTGGAAGACTGCCAGTCCTGAGCTGCATAAATAATGGAACTAGACCTTGCCAAACTGAGAAATGAGAAATAACAAGGCTGGCTATACAACTGAAGGTAGGTTAAGGAGGACAATATAAGGGCTTTGACAATAAGAATGACTCTGTAAGCCAAGGCTTAGTCAAATTCTTTCTTAAGAAATTATAATATTCTCAAGATAACTTGCACTTTCAGAGTTACAAACCTAAAAATGTCCTTAAAATGAACACCCACACACTGTGTCCCTCAAAAGGAAACACCAAAGCAAGTTTCAGGTAGAAAATAAAGCACTACATTTACTAGAAACAAACTTAAAGAGAGTGAACTTCACATCATGAAAAAATAAGACAGCTTGAACAGAAATCTGCAGTACAAATTCCTAAGGGAGCATTTAGAAACCTCACAGGGACCCCTAAAGTTCACCCCGTTTTATGTACCATCACAAAAAAGATCCAAAAGCTACAACGTGCTTCTGTGTGCAAAAACGCAACAGATGTGCCTAGCAGAGCAAAGCAACACCATCCCAAAGTACAGAGCCATACTGAACACAAAGCATGGGCACCAGCTGACCTCACCAACAGCTTCTCTGCTCTCTCCCTGAGCTCCCTCATCACTTCCTCACTGTCTCGTTCTCTTCAGACTGCTTTTGCTACAAGTGGATGAAGGAATGCTACATAATCCGTGTACATTTTGTTCACACTCTGTTAATGCAGCCTTGTACATCTGCCCAGACTTTTAGAAGGGAATATTCTAAACAAATTAATGTAACGGGCAGAATATAACCAGCCCCATTGCCTGCCTTGTGCTTTTCTTTTAAGACCAGCACATTGCCAGCAGTTTGCATCTCAGCAGTTGGGCCAGACACAGAGCAAGTTCAACAGGGGTAAAGGTTCAACAAGGTAAAGGAAAAATTAAAAAACTCCTCTGTGTTGCTCTTGGTAGTTCACAAGGCTGTTGTTCTCTCCAAAGAACCTTGGCTGGCAGCACTCCAGCCCCTGCTCCCTCGCCGTGTGACAAACACCCAGCACAGTGCACAGGGCTAAGCCAGCCCTGCCAGTTCCAGGGCCAGATGCCAGCTCTGCCTCAGTCACTCAAATCCTTCCTCTCATGAGAGGTCCTCTTGCTTTTTCAGATTCTGAGATTATCTCGCCCTGAAGAACACAACTGCTTCAGGTCTGGAAGGTGCTCATGGTGGTTTTGCAAAGTTAAAACCACATTTAAAGTGCTTGGAAAGAAAACAACAACAACAATCAAAAAACCTTCCAATGTCTACAAGCACTTTGTGGTTCAGAAGTATTTCTTTGATTAGGCACCTCTAGAGCAATTTTCAGTAGCACTCCAGGATTTACTCTTGGGTTAAACAATAAAAATCTCCTAAAGGTTTTTATATCCATAGTGGACACCTGTGTCCATTCATGTTAAAAATCTATTGCTCCTTCTACTGACCTCATGCCTTAGGTACAGAAGCTATTGTGAAAGGAGTACACCGCAGGTCACCTCTATCAGTACATGAACAACTTTTCCAATTTCAATGTCAAGACTTTCCCTCTCCCCCCACCTAAATGATCAGTCCTTCTCTAGCACATTAATGAGCAAGTTGAAAAGTGGCACACACTAGCAATTTCAGTGCTTGGAAGGTTTCTTGCCCTCTCTGCACTATAACTTTTTTAAAAAAACCAAACCAAACCAAAACAAAACAAAAAAGAGAATAGCTCCTGTCTCCTCTCACTGACAACGAATTTTGAAAGCAGAAATGACAGGTTGAGCTTCTTCATGTTGAGATCCACTCTGAGTTCAAACCATGGCTCAGAGGGACACCAGCACCCAAAACACAAGTTCTGAAAGTTCTACAACTTGTGGATAAAAGCCTTTGGCCCTGTGCAGACCCTTACAGGGTAAGGGTAGGGGGAATGCTTTTACACAACTAATGAGGAAATGAGAGGGTAGGTAATTTTCCCCCAGTTCATAATACAGGAAACATACAGAGAAATGCATAATCTAAAAATATTACTGTTCAGTCACAAGCAGTAACATGATTAGCTTTTACCTAAACTCTAAATAAAAATAAACACTATATCCACTGTCTGTCCTCTGACTGTCCAAAAAACCCAGTTCTCTGGCATCTGAACACCTCCTCCCATGGATAAAACAAAGCTTATTGGGCTTCAGTGGGAGCACTGCTTCCCTCCCTGCCCACAGCCAGTGGAAAGCCTCATGCTGCAGACCACGCAAGGCCCGTGGCTGCTGGGAGCCTTCAGCAAGCAAAAATCATGTCAGAAGCCCTTACTGCAACAGCAACACAGCTCCCCAGCTCACTGCTACTTATAACCCATCCTCGGATAATGTTTCATAACACATTATCCCTTTCTAAAGAACCTCTGCATTACTGTAAATGTCTAAGTGTTTAAAATTTCCTCTTCTTTCAGGTCAGTAGGTGCACAGCACACACACAATAGCATAGGCACGTTCCGATGTGGTAGTGAATTCATTCCATAAATAATTATGTATAAACAAAAATATGAATGGAATGTCTATATGAGTAAAATACACAGGTGTTAAAATGATTGCTTGCTTATTAGGCAGAGATAACATGCCAAGTAAATTTGGTATTCTCCAGCATATTCCCACAGGGTAAAGAGTTATCAGCTACCTTGGAAACACAGTTATTTTTAATGATAAAAAGGTCATTTAAGCATGTGACAAATATTTTGAAAGAAATATGTAGTTTCAGTAACTCTAAAAACTTTAATGAGAATCCAGATCAAGTTGTCCAGATATTTTCATCCTAATATTCACCCCTTCTCCCAAAATGTGATTCAAAATCAAACCAAACAAAGAAAAAAAAAAAAGTCCACCCCACTCACCCCTGAAAATCCACTCAGTAACTGTTTATCATATTTCTGATTTAGAACATGTTAGGGAACAAATGTGAATTTGGAGTTCCTTACTGAGTGTCTTGGCCACTGCACCCTACTGTGCACAGAGCAAGGCTGTTGTTTCCACAGCACGAAATGTATGCAGTATTCACAGACAGAAGAGAAAAAAAAATAGGTTTAAACTGGGAAAAAGCAGATTTTTCAGTTCACCTAGTAAAAGAATTCTTTCACAGTTCTTACTACAGAAAAAAAAAAAAGCTGACTAAAATAGTGGTGCATACTAATCTAGTTCAATGTTTTATTTCCTTCAATTTTCAGTAGTGATTAATACACCTTATTTATAAAAATATCAGATCAAAAACAGAGCAACTTTTTATTAACTGCTTCACATAACAATATTACAATATTACAATATTCTGCTTGTATCACCACACAGGTATTACTGGTACTTATGAGAGGCCAGCTACAGATGTAGATGTGATGCATGAAGATTTTGAAATGAAATGAAACACATATCAGACTACAAGAGAAGACAAAGAGAGGGAGAGAAAGACTAAATTGAATATTCACTGAAGTGAATCATATGTTACTGACTCTTCCCTGTGAATAAGTAAATAACCTGAAAGTTCTTTAAATGTTTGGTTTTGTAAAAAACTGGAGAAGTTAAGGCTCTAATAATCTTTGCAGAATGATAAGTCACCTAAAATCCAAGTTTGCAATGGAAGCTTCTATATAAAAGAGCTATCCATAGATCCCATTACTTTTGGTAAGCCTGCAGTGATCTCTCTACAGTACTTATAGTCAATGCTATAATGAACTAGATTATGTCCAAGCACTGAACTATGCACAAAATCCCATCACAATGTCTTCGTCTCATTCTCCAAAAACCCTCTCTCCTGACAGTGCCTTGTACAAATTTACAGAGCTTCATGCATTAGCAGCAAGCTTGCCAAACAGCTTTCTCCCCTCCAAAGAACCAGATCCCACCTTCCGATAGATGTCTGACAACCATAAAGGGGTTCAACCACCATTATAACTGCAAAGAGAAGACAACTCATCTCCATACCTGAAAAATCCATGTAAGTAATTATATCCTTTCTTACTGAATTACCTAGATAGCCAGGAATAGTGACTAAGAAATTAAGGCAGTACATCTTAAAATTGTGTCCAAGGAGTTGCTAAAAGGCATAATTCTTTTACATCATAAAAAAAGTAGAACATCTGATGTAACATCCTCTCATTTGTTGCATAATATGAATATAAAAATATGATAGCAAATTATTATAATACAGTATGACTGTGCATTTCTAAACACAATATGACAAGATGAGTGCAGCAAGATTTACCTTCGACCATTATTTATTTCTGAATTCCCCAAGTCAGTTTTACAGCAGTCCTTTTCCAGGATGTGATATTGGTATGAGACTCCAGTGGCTTGGCAAAAGAATAACTATTTGTAGAATCAAAATATTAAACACTTGGTCAGCATAGGAAAACCTAATAAACACACAAACAGGAAAGAACAAGCAGTGGAAGGAACTAACCACACATTGTAAGGTACCAAGAGTGGAAAAGCTTAGCCAGGAATCAAACCTGCTCTCAGTCCCAAAATGAAAGCATAAACAACTCCGTGCTTACCAGATGCAACTCACCTTCAGAGGGGAACAGCCAGAAAGAAATACCATTTTCATCAAGCAACCATTCTTTCAAAATAAACACAAAGCAATGGGGCATGTATGGACATACAGAAAAACACACACAACTTCAACCACAGCTTGGCACAAGCAGGTGTTATTCTTGCTCCTTTCCATGTTCATTGCCTCCCTCCTAACAAACACTTAAAGAATAGGAAGAGTTAATGGAAAAAGAAGTAGGATTTTTAAAGAATCTATCACAGAAAACAAGGTATCGAATATATCTTCACAGCATGTAAAGATGCACCAATGGAAAATGATTTGCAAATCACAAGAACTACATTTCTCAATGTAGCAGGTTAATAACTTAAGTTTTTAGCACAAGTTATACTCACCTCCTGTTGGCAAAAAAGTCACTTCTTAAAAGGAAGTATTTGATTATACATCCCTTTGACTGTTTTGGGTTAACTTTCCAGGCAAGTTAAGAGGGTTCAAGTAGAAATCACGCATGAAAGATTGAGCTTGTGCATCAAAGCTGCTTCACTACAGACAGTATTAATTTACCTCATACTTAGTTTTTCAACTAGAAATAGATGGGAAAACACACTGGAATTCTGCACTGGGCACTTCATTTTTCCAAACTGAAGCAAACACATAGCTCTTGGAAGTCATGAGGCTTCTTTTGCTCCCTGGAAGCAAAGACTTCTCATCTGTGAGGCACAGAGGGGGAGAACAGCTCTTTGCTCCATCTAATGGTGAAAGGGAATAAGCGTTTCCGTAAGGTTTCACACATACCAGGTAAAGTCAATCCAGGGCAACTTGCACACTTTTTTTATGTCACAGTGGAGCTCGTTTGGTCTGTGTGGTGATAAGGCATGACATGGGTACACAGAGCTGCAGAGGCAGACACGTTCCTGGACAAGACAGGTAACTGCTGCTACTGATGTCAGATCCTAAAGCAGGAGCTATGGCTTTTTTCTATGCCTGTCTCTGCTTTCCTCCCCAAGTTTCCAGACCCTGTGCTGGAGCTGGCTGCACGTGTCAGACCTCCTGCCATGAGATGGTGATGTGAGAGCAGGCAATCTGGGGCAGGGCCTATAGGGCCAGCTTCACACAAAGAATTGGGTAAACAGCTGAGCAACTCCTGCTGCCAAGGAGGGTATGACCTGGCTACAGGAACTCTCCCCAAGCCAGCCTGTCCTAGTGACCCCAGCATCTGTTTGAATCTGCCACCAGAGGCATGGATGGAGGGAGACCAGCCTGTATGGCTGGCCTTCACCCACAATTCAGTGTTTGGCTAAGCAGAACATCATTATCCTGACTAAAGGTCTGTGCTGCTTTTCCACTGAAGGACTATCAATGATCTCTTACTCTCCAGGGCTTCCAAGAGCCCTTAAATGGGAAAAGAAAGAATCAAGATTTCTTTAGGACCTAAGACCACAATGTTTCCAGGGAACATCTGAAATGGTGTAGGAGTCCCTAACACTCTCCCAGTCTGTTTCTTACAGTTCTAGCAAGAGGCTGGAACTTTATGGTTGTCTCCTAATGGTTCTAGCAAGAGGCTCCCCCAGTACCATCTTCTGGAATTAGGAAGCACACAAAGGTTTAGACAAATCAAATGACTTGTGATTTGTTCTCAACAGTAGGTGCTATGCTGAGCACCATGGTGACACAACAAGGTGGTCCTGCTCTTCCCAGGTATTCAGACCAGAGAGCAGAGGGCACTGTCCCTCCACATTCACACCCAAAGCACAAGCAAGAAAACGTTCACACACCAAACACCACCTGCTGCTTACTGTATGATGACCGTGTTCACATTTCCCTTCATAACTAATCAACTCCCCAGCAGACAGTAATAACACTTCATTCATCCTTTTAGGAAATTAATTAATTTGGAAGTACTAAACCTTGGTATGGAGGTGTTTTGAGTTTTTTATACACCAGTGTTCAAGGGAAAAAGACTTTAATAAAAGTAATTATGAGTACTCATAGCACTTTTAACAAGCTCACTTTTCAGAAAATAAGGAAGAAGATTTCATTAGATGTGAAATGGTAGGAAAGTAAGAAAAGCCAAATAGAAGCAGAATTATCTTCTAACCTGAAACAAGACAAGGTGCTGAGTTTCACCCAAAATAACCTCCTTTCCAGTCCAGTAATGCAGCACAGGTTAATTCAAATATCTCCTAAAGATAATTGCATCTGTATGTCAAGACAGTTGGAGTGCTCTGCAGATACAGAAGTTTTATTTTATTCTAATTCTGTATGCCATTTAGAAATGTTTTGAACTGGTCATCTTCTGGCAGTTAATACCTAAATTATATCCAGTTTTGTAAAACACTTAATAGTTGTATTATTAAAAATAATTGAAACATTATCGCAGCTCATCAAATTTTTTACACTTTGATTTCTATGAAAATGTGCATATATTTATGTATAAAATAATGTTCATTGCCCTATTTCTGCTATACATTCCAAATTCCACAAATACTGAAGACAATGTCTGTAAATGTTAACTTGATAAAAGTAAATGCAATAACTTACCTGAAAATGTTTTCTTCTGCTGCATCTTACTCAAGTTTATAAGAGGAAAACAAAATCATGCTTCACTTCCATGTTTAGGAAGATGTATGATGTAAACAATGCAAAATTTGTCACGAGTGCCCTGTGTTACTTTCAGTAAAAACATCTGTGACCTGCCATTTATATAGCTAACCCCTTGCTGTGAATGTAGTCATCCTCTTTGTAAGGGAAATCTCATCCTCTTATTCTTCCATCTTGGAAAATAATACAAAACACTTAACATGGAAAAGTGTGGGGGTTTTATTTATTTCATGCACACATGTCATAGAAGAGAATCAAACTCATCTCTTTTAACTTTCAAAAAAAAAAAAAAGCCTTAGAAATTTATCTCTGGGAATGGAGTTAGGCCCTGCATCGATTACCATTTTCCTTTTCCTAATACGCACTGGTCTTGTTGGGAGTTTGGCCAACATAAGGAATCATTGTTTCTATCATACCCTTACACAATTAAAATAAGTAACTTTTAATTTGTACTCAGAAAAACCAAAACCAAAGGTGAACTGTCATCTTGTAGTAATCAGTATTAACTAACTTTATACTAGGCTTCTTTTTCCCCAGAATTGTAGAAGCATTTTTTAATAAATTCTGTAAGTTCATTCTTCATTTAGAAACATGGCAGCAAACAAGCATACACACAAGGCCCAGTATATGAGAATGTTTTGTATGTCCCCATCACTACAGAAAAAATACCATTCAGAAGTATCAGATATATATATTCAGTACCTTGGCATTAGTTTGAATAACTAAATACAAATAAAATAAGTACAAATTGTGAAATGGGAATCAAGACAGCTCGTTAGGCACAAGAATAAGGATCCCTCAATGCCATGTCACAGTATAATTACAGGAAAAAAGTCCACATTCAGAAACCAAACATTTCAGGATTCATCTACAAACAGCTAGACTAAATTCCTTCTGATAATAATTAATCACTAGGTCTTACAGTTCCTATAATGTACTGGTCAAAAGAAGAGCAATGCTATCTGTCTAGAGGTGCAGCAATGAGAAAATAAAACTGGTTATTTATTATCAAAGTTTCTGATGTTCTTCACATAAAAAAGAATTAATATAGTCAGAAGTGAAGCCATGCAACTCCTCAGAGAAATTTGCCACATGGCATTTCATAATTTAACAGGCAGCCACTTGGCAGAGAAACATTACTGAGGTCAAAAAATTTACAGCTTTACACAGATATATATACAAGAAACATATAACACACCTTGACCACATATAGGTAGGGCATTCCTAGACTTGACAAAGAGGAGACCTAATTTGCTAAAGCCAAGCTTTGAAAGATCTCAAATATATTACTTACCATATAATTTAATTGTATGAGCTAAAACATG
This sequence comes from Chamaea fasciata, assembly GCF_029207755.1. Lineage (NCBI taxonomy): Eukaryota > Metazoa > Chordata > Aves > Passeriformes > Sylviidae > Chamaea > Chamaea fasciata. Next base: position 97,350,885 of record NW_027094087.1, on the reverse strand, counting down.
CACAATATTTAGGGTATTAAAATGGAAAGTAGTAAATAGTTAAAACATCCTTACATTGCAGTAAGATGCTCAAATTAATAACAGAGGTAAAAGAGGTGAAAAGTTTTTGATCTGACTAAAAACAAAAGAAAAATTATAATAATTAAAAAATCCCGCCAGCTTTGCAACAGCAGTTGGAGCTGAAGATTCAGTCCCATTAGCAAAGAGGCAAAGGTACCTTCCTCTGTTTTATACAATTCTTATGTTGAGATGGGATATGCTTGGTTAAATCTGGACATTCTCCAGCTCATCTTTAATGTCCTTGTTCAAGTTCTCCTCCACTACTACTTAAGTACTAAAGGCTTCTTCTAGCATACAAGCTCACTAGAGTTAACTTTCCTTTGGATCACTCTCAGCATTAGATATAACTGTATTAACATTAGTGTAGTTACTTCTCATTTCTTTAGCCCCTCCTGTCTTGCCTTCCCTCAGGTACACAAGTTCTCTTACCTCCTAGCACTTCTATTCTTTGCTTCAAACATTTCCTTCAGAGTTCCAATGTACAAAAAAAATTATATTCATTTTTTTAATTTATCCTAGAATCACAGACTGGTTTGGGTTGGGCAGGACCTTAAAGATCATCTAGTTCCAGTCCCCCTGCCATGGGCAAGATGCCATTTAACTAGATCAGGTTGCTCAAAGCCCCATTCAGCCTGGCCCTGTGGCCAGGTAGAATGCCAGGTTTATCATTCTCCACACTTAATACATTCACTATATTCTCATCCACATTTACAAAACATGTTACCTCTTAGTCTCACATTTATTTACCTATTCTTAATATTTAAACTACATTTAAGAGACTTGTATTAAATAAAAATTCAGTTACACATTATGCTTATGAATTTAAATTTTCTCATTAAAAGAATTTTAGCTGATTGCTTCTCAATTTTCATTTTGATCTCTTTTTCTCCTGCTTGTTCCTTTAAAACATATGACTAAAAGAGTATAAGGAATATAAGCCTATGAGCCTTCACTTAGCTGTGATGCATACACGTGCACTTTTTTTTAGTAGGTTTAATGTTTTTAAATGAATAGAAGTAAAACTTGATGGTTTGTATCTCAGCAAAGAACAGGTAAAAGAAGTAGCAACGAAGGAAGCATACCGTGCAAATCACTGCATTACACAGCATCAAAACAAATGTCTGCTTGATATATGATATATAAATCCTATTTAAATCCTGAAATAAAGTATAACTGCTTATCCAATTTATCAGCTAAAATCAGTATGTCATAAAAGTCTGCCTTATTAGATGACTTATTGTCTAGAAAGGGTAGTTCCTTACTCAGGTCTAGGGTAAGCAGCCAACTTAAGACAATGTTTTGCAAAAACAAGTCAACATTTTACTCTATTGTTTCAGTTATAATACTGTTGGGTTAAAACAGATTTCTGTCTACTTCTCCCGCTTTCCATTTCCCAAAGCACATCTTTCTATTGTGTTCAGCATTCTCTATTTTGTTTACAAGGAGGAAGGGGAAATGAGAAAGCAAAGAACTTACATAAAGATAAAAACGATACTATGAAGCTCTACACTTGGCTTAGGGGAGATTTAAATGACGGCTCAGGAATTTCAAACCGTATTCCAAAGAGCATATTGTTATAGACTGTTCCCCATCCTCACCATGTGCCATTCAGAGGAAGGAACTGTGAACCACAGCTTGAGATGAACCTGGTACCAACTTCCTATAGTTTGGGAGGACTACAGATGGGCCAGCTGGTGACATTTACCTTCTCCAAGAGGCAAGTCTGCCCAGACTGAAGTCACCATCCTCTAGGGGCACACAAACTCGTGTTATACCAGGAGCCAGTTTATCATAGCACTTGGGTTGTTTGCCTCTGATTTAAGGGAACTCATCTTCAGCATTTGCCATGGTTTAGTCCCAGCCAGCAGCCAAGCCCCCAAGGCAGGCATTCGTCATTGCCCCACCAGCAGCATCAGGGTTGGAAGAGTAAAAGAGAATTCGCAGGTTGAGATAAAGGAAGTTTAATGAGGAAAGAAAAAGCTATGCACACAAGATAGCAAAATCAAGGAGTAATTCACTGCTTCCCACGATCAGGCATCTCCAGGGGAGCAGGGCCCCATCACATGTAATGGTGACTTGGGAAAACAAACACCATCACACCAAACAGCGTTCTGCCTCCTCGTTCCCCCCACTTTATATACTGAGCATGAGGTCAAATGGTATGTAATTTCCCTGTGTAATTTGTAAAAGGTCAGAAAAGGCCTTGACTCTCCATAAACACTGCTCAGCAATACTCAGAACACCTCCATATTATCATCCCTGTGTTCAGCACAAACCCAAAACACAGCCCCCTACCAACACTGTAAAGAAAACTAACTCCAGCCTGCCAAAACCAGCCCAGCACTTTAGCAGCAAAGACACATTCCTGTGCCTTCGGGCTAATGGTTGGTAACTGCTGAAAAAAAGCATTAATCCAAGAGAGTTTAAATGATCTACTGTCATCAATTTTTAACCAATCTTTTAAAAATCAAAAACCAAGACAAAGAATTCAAGCAGCGTATTTAAAGATGCTTTCCTTTACATTAATAAATCAACTACTCAGCACAGAATTGCTGAGGTATCCTGCACCTCTGTCAGACCTCTACAAAGCTGGTTTGTGCTTTCCTTTCTAAACGGGACAGAATACCTTAGCACCCAAACTGCTGAAACCATATTGAATTATTAAAAAAAATATGAATATCGCCCTAATGCCGATATCCAACTATGACGGACAAAAGACTCTCTAACAGTTTAAAGTTAGAAAGTGTATGTTTAATTACGACGCCGGGCAGCGTGCGGGATAGCTCCCAAACACACGCGCACCTACAGAAGATCACAGGGTCTTTTTATGTACAGAAGGATTGAATACCCAAAACACAAATGTATATTCATGACTTTAGTACATCCCATTCCCCACTTCGTATGGTAATTAGCCAAAAGCTATTAAGCATGCGTGGTTTGTTCTTTGAAATGGGTCGGTGGTCTTTTTTATGGGGCAGGGTCTCAAAATGATTAAGTAAGTGAGCCTTCTTTGCTTTGACTTTTTAACCTTTTAGTTTTGCGTGACAACCAAGTCCTGTTTTCCCAGGAGTATTTGATTTATGAATTCATTGTCCTTCTTGAAGCCTATTGATTAGTCAGAATACACAAACATAAGTTGACAGGCCTCATGATTTATCAGTTCCTTAAATCCGGCTTCTGCTTATCAAAAGGGAAGTCTATCCGTCTTTCTTCAGCAATATCTGGTTTAACTAAAATCTTTAATTCTTCAAAATTAATGTTTCAATATGAGACACAACTCTTCTGGCAAGCCATTTTTAGAAGACTTACAAAGAGATCTGCTGCAAACAATGTTTTGTTTCCTCTAAAAATTTCTTATCCACAAACACATAAATAATCCAAAAGTCAACTTGGGTCTCCTTCTGTATCACCTCTCAAAGACAGCCAGCATCTGTAGAACCCTGCAAGCCTTCCTGGCACTGTGGCAGTGTAACCAATTTAGTCAGCTGAACACCAGAGGAATTTGCAAACTGGAAAAAAAAAATTTAAAAATACACACATGCCTCCTGATGCCCAGAAAAGACACACAGGATTTCAGAAATATAGAGTCCACCAGAGCCTGGAGAGAGGTCATCACACCTGTGACCAGACCTTGGCAGATCATTTAAAACTGCCCTAGAGTCACATTCCCTGATTTATCTTTTGCTGCTACACAACAATTTTAAACCTCTGTATTCCCCAATTCTTCCTTACCGGATGCGATTTCTAAAATTACTCGAATTAAATCTCCTTCAAATATAATTGGAACATGTACAATTAGCAGGAAACAAGTTTGTCAGATTGTAAAGAACTGTCAGAGATGACCTATCAGTCCAAAATTAGCAATTTTTCCACATGGCTTTTACTAACAAACTCTGAATCACTACAAATCTTAGTCTATACTTACTCTCCTCCCAGAAACACTCCTCCCAAACTCCCACAGGCTCTAAGATTAAAATGTTCCCTCATCCTTCAACCAGTGAAATAATTTAGACAGCCTTCACTACATTCACTTGGCACCTTTCTTCCCCCTCTGGGCCTACAAACATAATAAATATTATGCTCTGGTATTTTGTGCACACTATGCAGAAAGCCTGAGCTTTGAAACAATGTTTGGCATCATAATTACCTGAGAAATAAGATTTAAAAACAATTCTACTGTCAGAGTTTATAAACAATTGGCTAACAGAACTTTCTGTGAAAGTTTATGAATGGCATCTCATTGCGTGAATCAGACTTTTTACTCTCAACTGGAAAAGGGATTTTTTTTTATCCTCCAGATATTACAGATAATGATGTAACAAACGTTTTTAAATAAGTAATAATAATAATAATAACGACAACAACCACAACCAAAAAGCCCAAAAAGAAATCCATACCACAACAAAACAATCCAGGGTAACTTATCGCACAGACTGCGATGAGAAACAGAGTAGAAGTTACTTTGAGACAATAGGGAAGGCTTCTCATTCCCTGGGCTTTCTCAGTATACATTAAGAATGACCTAGGCATTAAGTGAGCTGCAGGTGAATCCTGAGGCTAACAGTCTTTCACAGAAATCAAATGCTAAACTGGGCAACACATTTCAATACACTTAATAGTGGGGCCAATGAAAAATTATAAGTAACAAAAAATTCCAAGCCAAACATTTCTGGTAGCTTTCATTTTACACTGTTTGTTTTTTTAATTTTATACTTGTGCTTCCAAATTCTTAGTATTCATTCACTTCTCTATGTTACTAGCACACTACTTATGTCCAACTGTTAGGAAGAGCACAAAATACAGCGTGTGCAAGCTGAGCTGGGGGTGCAAATGGAACCACTGTCATCCCAAGGACAAGCAAAAATTACAAAATTACAACACCAAGGGAAGAAATGAGGTTTGGAGGGTTTTTTTCTATTCTACCGGTTTTCTGCAGGCAAAGGCATTTAAGGGAGAGTGGCATGACTTAAATATCGACTTAATACCTTCTGTACAAGGAACTCACAGCAGTAGTCACCATCAATCCAAAAAGTGAAGCACAGAAGTGACTGCCGCTACGTTTCAAGGGTGGGCAGCATCCCTGCTGTCATCCATCCTTCCAACAGCTCCACTGGGAACACCAAACTGTCCCTTTGCAAGAACTGAACCCCAGTGGCAGTACAGGCATGACTTTGCCTGGAATCAACCTGGCAAGTCCCATTTTTTTAGGGACTGTAGCACCCAATTACACTGACAGTAAGTTCCAGACCCCACTGAGAATGCCTTTCTATTGGCTACTGCTAACACAACCCAGTTTAGTCTTCCTCACACCTACATGCATTTGTTCTCTCATCAAAGCAGGACTGACAAGGTAGCTTTCATCCCAGAAAGGGATGAAAAAAAACATTTTTCCAAAGTTTCCCCATTTCAGATATCACATTCAAATACTTAACAAGGCAAAATATTTCTTAAGACACAACTAGTCAGCCAGCATGACAGGCAGAGGTCTATTATTTTTCTAGATAGTTGAATAAACTGTTCAATAAATTAAATTATCAAGTTGATACAAAATTGGATATATATGCTATTTAGAGTCTCCCCATATGCAGGCTTAACATACATAAGCCCAGGTATGTAGAGTATGGGCCTCACAGAAATCAAAGGAAGTTTTCCTTTAAGCATCATTGAAACTGAGGATTTCTTTATTAAACTTTTGAGAAATTACTTTCAGATATTAAGTTACTATATTCTTAAATATTTACATTAATATATCCAAATATATGTCTGCCAGCATTAAAATTAATGTATGTACAAGGATATTCATAGAATCATGGAATGATTTGGTTTGGAAGGAGGGACCTTAAAGATCACCTTTGGTCAGGGACACCTTTCACTAGAGCAGGTAACTCAGAGCCCCATCCAGCCTGGGCTCTAACACTACCAGGGCTGAGGAGTCCACAATCTCTCTGAGCAACCTTACCACCCTCACAGTAAAGAATTTCTTCCTAATATTTAATCTAAACCTGCCCTCCCTTCAGCTTAAGGCCATTCCCCCATGTCCTATACTTCAGGCCCTCCCGAAAAGTCCCTCTCCAGCCCTACTTAGATACCGGAAGATGCTGCAAAGTCTTGATGGACCCTTCTCTTCTCCAGGCTCAATAGCCCAAACTTTCTCATCCTGTCTTCATATGAGAGGTCCTCCAGCCCTCTGTTCATCTTAGTGGTTCTGTTACAGTCCACAGCTAAAAAAAGTTGATAGCTAAAAAATGGTGAATGTAATAATAAATATGTGAGAGGAATGCTAACAGAATGTATCTGGCATTTTCAAAGAAAAATTATTTATCCATTCATCATTTTGATTTAAAAATCAAGTAATTTGCAAACATAATAAAATTAAATTTTTTAAAGACATTATTTAACACAAATTTGTAACTACGTAGGACCCACCAAGAACAGTTTTTAGCCTTTTGCTATTTAACAGCTCACTAATGATCCAGAAGACAAAGAGTTACTATTAATACCAGCCACCACTGGCAGAGGGTCCAGGGAAATAATCTAAAGTTTAGAGCTGGGCATAAAATATTCTAACCTATTCCGTAGAACTCTATACGTGTCTTGAAGAGTAACATCTACAAAAAATTCCTTGTGAGCCAGCAGGTGAATCTGATCTCCTAGGATGATAACACAGAAATGAAGAAATACAGAGCAATCTTTGGATAAATCAACAGGAAAGCAACAAAGAGTATTCATTTTAGTACGTTGTATTGCACTGGCCAGGCAGATGTTAACAGCGCATGTGCAGTTCACTTTTAAACCTTTTAATAAATATCCAACCAAAACAATTCATATTGATACAGTAACAACAAAGGACTAGAGAAAATGCCTTACAGCAAGAGTTAAAGAGATGTCTGATTAGTTTAAAACAAGAGTATTGAAAGGTGACTTCATTAGAGAGTATAAACATCTCACTAAGAATAAAGCATTGGAGCTCTGAAGAAGAAACCAGAGGCAATGCCTGGAAACAGAAGTCAGACAAATTCATATTAGAAATAGAGCTTAATTATATTTTTCAGCAATGACGAGACCATTAACTACTATGAAGTTAGAGTGCAATGCATCTTCCACATCTGTAAATGAAGACCAAACACTTCTAGAAGCTGCACTCCATGATTAGTGCCAGCCTAATAGAAAGGTAGCTACATAGATTCAGAAAAAGCCTATATTATACAGAGTTTAACCCATACGATGTAATGGCCCTGCATGACCTTAAAATTGCTAGGGCATATGAATCAGTGCCAAGGTAAGTAAATTAGTAGAAATTAACTACACAGGATCACACAGCAACATTAGAAAGAGACTCCCTTTCTTTTTTGTAAATTAGTCAACCCTTCTACATGGAAACAAGGCATCTCCATCTGGTAACAACAACATATTTCTCCCATACAATCTCATTTCACATAATAAAAAGGCTTTTCATTTCATGCACATCTTAAAAAAAAAGAAAAATTACCTTTTTCTACTACTTAGCAGCTGGGATAAATATCACCTAGATATTAACATGGCATTACTGAAATTTATATCAATACTAACAAAATCCGATGAACGCTAATACTTCCAAAATGTTACCACTAGCTGGCAAAGCTTGTTTAGGTTTGAAATAACTATTTTGATAAAAAGAGAAACATTGATTACATAATTTGCACTCATTTTGTCACTTTTGTCCTTTTTATCATTTTCTTTTCTGCCGCATAGTTGCTTGACACTGCTGACTCACAGGCAGCAAGTATATTCCCAGACTGAATGTAAATGCATCTCATGCCCCTAAATTGTCGTTTTCCAGATATTCATCTCCTTCTCAACACAACCTGTACTCTAAGGGTGCCTCTGAAAAGAGATTAAGTGAAGAAACAGAACTGGCCTCTGAAACTAAATTGTTTCTTGATTGCTTTGTAGGAAACTATTTCATTAGGCCTACACCTACTCCTCCAGCATACAGAAGCAGGAACTGTACAAAGATTATCTTAATTTGCAGATCATAAATACCAAAATACAAACATCCATTGGACAGCAGGGCTTACTGGCCTGCAAAATGTTACTGTAGATTAAAATGGGAAATTCAGATTACCATATATTCATACCATAATATATGGATCCTTAAGGAAAGCAAGTCCTTACCGGAAAACAACAAACACAGCAACAACAACATAACCACCAATAGGGAGGAAAAGGGCACAGAGGAGGACCTAGAGAGGTCAGATAGCCCAAGTCCCATTCCAGTGTAATCCAGACAGAGAGTTTTCCAATCTACTCCTCAGAGTCTCCAAGTAATCTATTCTGGATCTCACGATTCTTGCTGCTCAGAAGTTATTCTGCCCATTCTTTATCTGTCTTTTGTTTGTCTTTCTTCTTTTTCAGTATCTAACTCACATATTAGCTATACATTGAAATTCTTGTCCTATCCCTTATGAATAGAAAGCGTACTGTTGCTTCTCCCCTGGCATCAGTCTTTTACATGGAAGATTTGTTTCTCCCATCAGTAAATAAAGCGTGATTCGTCCAGACTTCTCAAAAGGTCACTTTTCTTAGACATCTTATTACCTGTTTCCTTGCCTTAAACTAGCATCTTTCTAGAATCCCAGCGCCTTGTCCACATCAATGCATGGGCCAAAAACTCTACACTGTTTTCACAGTCTGCACTTAGCTCAAGCACATCCTCACACAATCTGCACAAAAGCAGAGGTTGAGAAAGCCATGGGAAAAAAAGAAACATGCTACGAGGGATCAGAGACACAAAGATTCTAGGCAAAAAGTAATGTTGTTCCTAACTACACTCAGATTTTTTAATCAATATTTTAGCCTACTGATCTTACTTTGACCTCATTATAAATATGAATTTATTTGTGCAGCATGGTAAAAAAGGGCTGTGATTCTACCTGAGGCTTCTAGCATAACAAACTATACCAATGAGGAAAACTCTATAAATCCACAATAAATAAGGGGAAGGAAGGAAAATCATATACACATGCATACACATGTAAATGATTTGCCTAATTTCAATAGTTCTTAAACTATTTTTATTACATTTTAACAAAGAATAAAACATTTTGCTTCTTGGAATGATGCCAAATCTTAACTAACAACTGGAATACAGTTTGAAATAATTCAGAATAAACTTATTATCATAGTTCTATGTGACATCTTCCACCTGGTCTATCTTGCTATCATTTCTTCCTGACCTTGACAGATATATACCAGCAATACAGAAATGCCTAGGCAAACGTTTCACAAACTCAGGACAAAATTATCAACTTTTTACCACTCACCATTATAGGCAGAGGCATGTACAACCACAAGCACCACACAGTTTTGAAACAGCTAATAATGTAATCATGGGAAGTTTGTCTCACATGGAATTTTTTAACTGTGAACTTCAGATTTTACACCACTACTGAAGATCTGAAAGCACAATTTGGATGCACTTCTTTTGTCACTTGCCTTGACTTCATTCATGCAAGCCCTAGTGATGCTGAAGTCAACAGGGGTTTTGTCATTAAATTCTCTTGTCCATAATCAGATCTCCTATCAGAAACAGTTATTTATTCCAGTGTTTGAAAGGACTTTTCATCTACCCCAAGCAACTTGCTTTTCATTCCTCAGTCCTTCAGACTTACACACACAAGAAAATGGAATAAATCAGATTTATTTAATCTCTCTCAATTTGTCAGTGCTTTATATGGTTGGACCTGAAAGCCTCGGATTAACTGAGGGAACATACACATGAAGAAGGCACCAAATCTCACCCAGCCCTAACAGGCTAAAACACATTTGAACAATTAAGTTATGTTATTATTTATATATTCTTATATATACCAGCTGAGTGTCTGCAAGGTCTTAACATATATTTAATAAATATATCATAAAATGTGATTCATAAGCAAATACTGATACAGATGACTCATATTTTTTCTACAAAACCTTTAATACATCAATCAGAACATAGATTACACAAACACATGCACACACAAAAGATAGATTGCTACAGAAGGGGAAATTTGGCTGCTTCTCAGTAAATGCAGATTAAAGCACACAAGCTCTAGTGCATAGAAGAAAGAAGATAAATAACCCCAAAAGGTCACAGCACATACACTGCAATCTGTGGGTATTTATGCAATAAAAGATAAACCTGCTTCTATTCTGCAGAATTCAGTTTCAATACACTTTTAAACATGTATGAAAACATGACAATCACTGTATGTGCTGCAATATTTTTTTAGTAACAGGCACAGTTTTCTAATCCAGTGCGAGAAAATACAGTGATGGCTACAATTAAGTACCATGGCCACCTAACTCAAAGCCAATGCCTTCACTAACTTGTTTTATAAAGGATACTACTGCTGATTTTCGTATTCAATTCATATTCCCAAGTAATTCAGAAGTGTGCTTTTAAATAATATTTTCTATGCTGCAAAAACATCAGAGATAATAAATCACCATAGTCCTACTTCTAGTAATGTGGTATTAAAAGAAATTCTCAGGAAGGATTTCTTCATGAAAGGATGAAGAAAGCATTGAAATGGACTGCCCCAGGAAGTGGTAGAGTCACCATCGCTGTAAATGTTCAAGAAACAATGACACTTAGTATATGATCTAGTTGGCAAGGTGGTATTCAGTCAAAGACTGCATCTAGAGATCTTAGGGGCCTTTTGCAACCTTAATAATTCAGTATTCTAAAGCTACAAATGCAGATTCCTCAAAAAGAAGGAATCAGCTGTCAAAATCAACAGGAGATTTCTGTTATAGTTATTCATTGATTGGGAAATGCTAATTCTACTTACCCCTCTTACTGAATCTGAGATATTAATGGAAACAGAAAACAGGAGATGGACTGATGCCACAGAATCATCTTATTTCTTTTCTCAGTCATATCACTATGGTTGGGCCAGTTACTGCCACACCCTATCAATATCCAAATATTTGCCTCTCAGAAAGGAGGGGGGAAAAAGAAAAAGGCGGGGGGTGGCAAGCAGAGACATCCATGCTGCTTTCTTTTTTAATGTTCAATAGAATCTGTATTTAAATGCAGATTTCCATCATGCATACATCAAAACACAACAGGCTACTCACCATCCTTACATTCTCTCTGCTTCCAGGGTTGATTTTTGAAAGCTAGGAATATTTTCATGCTTTTTCCATACTCCTCCCCCTTCCCAGCAAGTACTACAGCCCTTCACTGCACACAGCTTAGTGTACAGACCTTTAGTTCTGTCTAAGCTAAATAAAGTTTTGTTAAGTTAACAATTTGTTAACCACTCTCCTTGGTCTGAACCAGTGTGTCTGCTGTTTTCCTGAAAATGTAGTCAAGTTAGCAGCATTTTTAAAACAAACAAAAAAAAAGATTTGTCAGGGAAAAATCTTACTGACAGGCATCCTTTTGGGGAGGCCTGCATCACTCTCTTTTCTCCTGACTGCCAATGAAGGGAGCTTTCATACCCTTCTTCATGTGCTAGCCAGACATCCATGGAAGGAAGCCTGGACTGCTACATGGGGGTGCTCCACCTGCAAGCTGAAGCAGCTGAGACAGACTTCACTCCTGGTTGTCCATCCCCTTGACCAGGAGCTGTTACAGAGAACGGCACAAGCACTGAGCCCGCAGTGCTGCAACAGCGGCACACAGATGAGCTATGGGGCAGCCAGCACAAGTGGGGGGTAGGAAAAAGGAGCATGGAAGTGCCAGGGAAACAGAAACCTGCTCAAGGGCAAGGACGGGACAGAAGAATTCAAGTAGTGAAAGAAGCTGGAAATAAAATAAAGCTGAGAGAAGCCTGGAGTCAGAAGATGCAGTTGGGAACAGCTGTGAAGTCCACTAGACTCCTACACTTTATATCTCAATTATACACACAGAAGGTACCAGCCAACTGCTGAAATTCTGGATATTAAGATTCAATATATGACATATGAAAATATTACTGTTATTCCAGGTACTGGATGATGTCTTTAATAACATAAACAAACCAACCATCTAGATAAAAATAAAGATATATAAACTATATATATGTATCTATATACAAACACACACAGTAACTCTACAGACACAAGAGTACAAAATGTTGACTTTTCCCAGATGGACAGGTTAAAAAAAAAAAAATCTAGATCTATAGAATAAGCAGAATATACCAAATCACTTAAGCCAGTGTCTACAAACTATAGCTGTAGGGCTCCTCCTTAGCAGAGGCTGAATTGAACCTTTTTCTTGCAAATGTGCTAAGCAGAAAAGATGTCTACACTAACAGAGTCATTCATGGCAGAAAGAAAGATTCTTACATTTGCAAAAATGGAAAACAAGTATTTATTTAAATTAATATGTTTTTAAAATATTTTTAAATAAATTTCAGACCAGAATTGAGGAAAAATTAAAATTAAAATTTAAAAAAATGAAATAAAACCAACCTGCCCCTACAATTTTATTTTCATTGTTCAGAGAGGGCTAAAAAAAATGAACAGCCCCATGAAAAATCAGATCTATGTGTACCAAATCACAAGTGAAGACCTAGACATTTATTTAGCCTTAATCATTTCATATCTCCATCCCTCTTCTGTAAATAGGTGTTAAAAGGCTGCTGAATCTTACAGCAGCAGTGTAAAATGAATTCAGTGCAGTCTCAAGTATGCAGATACAATGATAAGTGAGCCACTTTGGGAAAGAGCAGTTTTGGGAAACAAGCAGTTCTGCGCACGCTGCAAAACAGGGACGCAGGAAACAGAGGAGACGTGGCCAAAGAGAAATATTAAGCAGCTGATCTTTGTTAGAGCACTATTCCACCTCACACATAGAAATACAGGCATGACATGACAAAAAAAAAAAAAAAAAGAAAAAAAGACTGTTCAAGTAAGAGAAAGTTGTTCTGTCAGCATTTTGCCCTGAATTTCTACTAGTCAATTTTGACATAACATATGCAGAAACTGCTCAATCTGCATTCAGATTATTTCTAATTTTCACAAGCACTGCAGAAAATGTTTTAATAGGGAAAAGAATGACATCCTTATCATACAGCACCTACAAGTTTCCCTACCAAGTCTATTCATTCCTATTGGGAAAAAAAAAAAAAAAGATTCTTAATGTCCTTTAAAAATTAATATTTTAAATATAAGGAGTCTAAAATTGAAGATGTAAGAGCATGATATAATAAAATTAACTATTAATAAAATTAAAAAGAAGGAAGAGCTAGATATTTCATACTGTGGATTTTACAACCTTTGCCAAATCTTTCCTGTGTTTGGATAAAAGAAGTCTTCATTATGTACCAGCCTGAGATCTTCTGATTTGTATCACTTCGAGTTCCTTGTGTTAGATACAAATGTTGCTAATATATTAGACAATCGTTTTTGCAGAAATGGGTTATCATATCATATTCTTAATGCATTTGTGCTCATTTCTACCATGACATGCAGCCAAAACTGCACTGTTCTGCATGATCCTCAACAAGGCTATCAGATCTCACATCATTTTCCCAAGCTTTGAGTCAAGACTTCTTCAACTGTGAGCCAGAGAACAAATACTAAAACTGATCAACTCAGACTGACAAAATTGTTTGTAGGATGAAGCTTAATTTCTTCTGCAATTCCTATTTATTTCTTACGTTTCCAATATTAGCATTAGAAAAGCACATGGGCAGATTGCAACAGGAAAACTAAAAACTATGTTTATCAAAATGTACATACCTCAACAAACTTTTTTCTTAAATTTCCGGTGAAATATATTGGATTTCCTTTGAAAGGCGGTATCATTCAGAAATTAATGAGCTGTTATTTTACAAGTTTAGTTGTTCCCATAGAATTTATACAGATTTTTTTTATTAAGAATCCACCTCTAGCTTCCAATATTAGTCTCATATTTCTTTCCCTGATTTAAATTCCCACAATGTAAGCATTTGCCAACTACAAAACACACAGATCTTTCAGTAAACCAGCAAGGGAGAGGCAGAAGCATTTTTCTCTTCCAGATGTAAAACAAAATGTTTTGGACAAATTTCTTACCGTTCTTACCACGCTTCCGATTCTAAGTAAACCTGAGTGGTAACTTCTGTAAATCCATCAACTATTTTCTTTTTTTCTTCTTTTTTTCCTTTTTTTTTTTTTTTTTTTGGGGGGGGGGGGCTGGGATGGATTTAAAGCAAAGGAATTCTGAACAACAAAAATGAAAATCAGGGAAAGCATACCAGCTATGAATAAAAAAGGAGAGTAGAAGCCTATGGCAAATATACTACAAGTTAATGGACCAGTCTGGCCCAGAGGGACACTCAATGGATGTCTTTGGATGCAAGCCTCAATACTGCATAAATCACAAATGAATAAGCATTATTCTACCCTTTTCCAAGTACTCTGAAACAAGTAAAATTATTCTCACAGACAGAACAGCCAAAACTGTTCAAAATAAGTTCACAAGCCACTAGAATTTTAAAATTACAAAGTCAGGGAAGTCCTTTCCTCCACAGCACTGTTACCTGTGCCTCACCTCCCCCAGAACCCCTACTTCCTTTCACCTCAAACCCTCCAGAAGCCTTTTCCAAAGACAAGATCCAAGAGCTGCCATTTCCCTGTAGGCAGCTGAGCACACCAAGAAGCTGCAACCACAAGTTGCTGCCCTCAGCTATCTGAGGAGTACATAGCACATAGCATGAGAGCAGCAGGGAAACAACCCAAGGGAAACCAGCACCTCACAGCACACATGGCTGATGGCACAACAAATCTGAGCTGAAAGCTCTCAAATGCCTCATAAAATACTTTAGCTTACAGAACAGTCTACATCCAAGCTAAATTGGGAACAGTGACACCGGCAGGTTGAGAGAGTGCATCATGTTCCCAATGAGGTAAATGTGGAGTGCAGGGTCCAGCTCTTGGCTCCCCAGTGCAAGAGAGACATGGACACGCTGAAGCAAGACCAAAAGATGATAAAGAGCATCTGAGAAACAATCAGAGCTCAGCCTGGGAAGGACAAGGGTTATCAACATATATAAATACCTGCTAGGGAGAGTAAAGAAGACAAAACCAGGCTTTCCTCAGTGTGTCCCAGTGACAGGACAAGGAGAAAAGGGCACAAATTTAAATACAGGACACTTCATTGGACTAAAGAAAATATTTTCTTACAGTGAGGGTAGTTGAACACTGGCTCAGGTTGCCTACAGATTTTGTGGAGTCTCTACCCTTGGAGATATTCTAAACCAAATCAGGCGTTCCCTGAGAAGGGCATTGGACCTGATGGCATGCAGAGGTACCTGCCAGCCTCAACCATTCCGTGATTTTGTATACACTGAGATTAAATGACCATCCTGCTGCTTAATGCCAAATAAGAATGGAAATACAGCATATATACAAACGTCAGCAAACACAAAGATGATTAATTAACTCTCCATCTTAAAGCTACACTGAATGAGCAGAGCTAAAATAGCTAGGGCTTCTGCTTATAATTTGTTGGCCCTGACCTCCCTCTCTCTTAAGGTCCCTCTGCTGTTTGATGAAGTGACATTTTGTAACGGCAATTTCTAGATTCAAAAGAACAATTTAATGAGACAAGGGGGTGCCAACTTGGCCTGAAAACTGAGGAAAGGGTTGATTTTTCTCTCATTCTCTTTAAACACTCATACTGTTCCTGCGATTTCTCTCCCAAACACACATTTGCTTCTCTCATTTCTTCTGCATGCTGTTTAATCTTTTGCATCTATCAGGAATAACCCTCCCCTGTCATCACTGTATCCTGAATCACCAGCAAGTGACATTCTTGAAGTAGTAATTTAAGAGTCATTTTAACAATGCAGTCCCTGCTTCTTGCTTCACACTAACATCTATTTTTTGCTTCAAAAACAAAAGGCAATGTCATCCACAACCATATTAAGACCCTCACTGCAAAGCTGTAATTAGTCTTCTTTCAGGTTTTGCCAACATTTCTTCTTAAAGTGGTAGGAAAAATGTGTACAAACAAGCACATCTCACCAGTACTCTGCCTAGGAATGCTTCCAAGGCAAGATTTCACAAGGAAGGTTTGTAAAAGTTGGAACAATTTTTCATAACCTTCGCAGTTCAGGTGATTTATAGCAGCTGGTTTCAGAAGTAGCTACCAGTAAGTATAAATGGGACAAGAACAGGTGTACTCTTTCTAAGGATAAGTGATTTCATTTTTCTTCCCACTGCCCATTTTCCTCTATCTCCTCATCATTTCCACTTGCTTTGCTATTTCCTCCTCAGCTCTCCTCCTAACTCAGTCCTTAAGTCCAATTTCTACCTGCTTATAGCTGATGTTGCTACTAGATATATTTAGAAAGAAAAAAAGAAAAAAACTAACAAAAACCCAAGCACTGCAAGATGTGCCTTGAATACTGATCCACATAAACCACAATATTTTCTGCATGCACTTAATTGATACCTTTCCTATTGTCCTCAACTCTTTCCTTGTTGCTCTTTCAGCAAGATCTCCAGTGGACTCCTGGCCTTTTCCATAAGATCAAGCTATTTTCCCAGGCAAGTTCTGAATTATTTTCAACTAAGTGCTACTAATTGTAAAAAATAAGATTAAGAAGCAAAGAGTCGATCCTTAAGGCACACCTTCAACTTTCAACTCAGAGCTGAAGAAAATACAGAATTTAAATTTAGAGCACATAAGCTTGGCTGTTCTTCTGTAAAGATGAGAATGAAAATAATGCTGCAGATTCTCAGGAAAATAGTTTGAATAAAACAGTAGTGCTGCTTTACATACCGCAAGCAGGACTATAGATAAAAGCTCTTCTTCAGGTTCAAGCTGAACCAGCTGAGGAGAACAATCCAACTCCTTCCTTCCCTGCAAGAGCCTACCAGACCTGTCTCTGCAAAGGAGATCTACATGAGATTTACAAAATCTTACCACATTTTTCGGCATCCTCATTCTCCAGAAAATCTCTCCAAGTCTGTTGGTTTCACTGTAGTAATTAAGTAAGAAAAGAATTATTTTTTCAAATGGCATAGAATTACCCAAATCATTTTGACTGGTGGAGGTCAAAGGAAAAGGGCACACAAGTGGAAATTCTGGCACTGTTCATAAAGGCGCAACAACCTTGAGCAATTTGGGGCCATACAGGCACCAGTGCCTTCTTCAGCTGCAACTGAAAGACAACGTCCAGAAACTACTTAAAATTTTTTTGTTAACTTTCTCCAAGAACATGTCACCCTGAAAGAACTGTTTTATCAACATATAGCATAGCATAAAACCCACAACTCAGGAATAGCTGAACTTACCTACGTGCTGATCTTTAAGAATCCAAGAACCTGCCATTTTAAACAAAGCGAGGTGATCAAGAGAGGCCCTGAAAACAAGCAGGTACAAGCTTGCTGTTGGACAAATGGAGTAAATCAAGACAGGAAAGAGCATGAACACAGTGCCCAGATATAATACTGCCCACTTTTTCCCTGTACAGGCAGTACATTCCTAGTTTATGGTTTAGTCAGCAGTTTTGTTAGCTTTCAGAACCCTTTCAATTCAGCATATATTCAAGCAGAGACAACAAGAGTTCACAGGATTTGCTCCTATACCCAGAGCAAACAACTGCATCACCCACATTACCTACTGCTCCTCAGAGAATCCTCGCTTGAAGGCCTTAAGACCAAGATAAATGGGAAACTCTCTTCTCTCAGAAAACACTGGAAAGAAAAGGGGGAAGGAGTGTAGAAAATCTACTGTCCCTGTCATGCATAATTCTTATCTTTTGGCTTGAGAAACACCAGGATTTGCCTTTAAAATCCCTCAAGAAGCATTTGGAGCTGCAAGTACACTGTGACCTGATGGGAGCTGAAGCTCACTCTAAAACTGGCAGGTCATTGATTATCCCTTCTAATTCAACAAACCTTGACAGCTATAAATTCTCATAAACAAAACATGTTATTACATAGCTGAAGATATGTGTAAAATAGTATTTTGAAGGTACCATCATGCTGCACAAACTTGAAAGCTGTCTTCTGGATCTTCTAAGACGAAATCCAAGGACACATTCCTTGTCGGGTTGGACACAGCTCTGAGCAACCTGTTCTAGTTAAAAATGTCCCTGCTCATTGCAGAGGCATTGACCTAGATGACTTTTAACAGTCCCTTCCAACCATAACTAGGTAGACAGGCCCTGCAGACAGACCTCAACAAATTGACCATCACCAACCATATGAAAGGCAATGATGGGCATATGACCATATCATGGGCAATCACCAACTAAGTTTAACAAGGGAAAGTGCTGAATTCCACATCTGGGATGGGGAAACCCTGGTTGTATATATAGACTAGGAAATGAGAGGCTGGAGAGCAGAGCCATGAAAAGGGACCTGGAAGGTCCTGGTCAATGGAAAGTTGAACGTGAGCAGCACTGAACCAGCCAGGAGGGCCAACCCTGTTCTGGGGGCATCAGGCCCAGCACTGCCAGCTAGGCAAGGGAGGGGATTATCCCCTCTGCTCTGAGCTGGGGCAGCCTCATCTTGAGTGTTTGGGGCAGTTTTGGCCATCACAATATTAAAAAACTCATCAAGCTATTGGAGACTTTCCAAAGGAAGACCAAAAGGATGGCGAAGAGCCTTGAGGGGAAGCCATATGAAGAGCAGCTGAGGTCACTTGGTCTGTTCAGCCTGGAGAAGAGGAGGCTGAGGGGAGCCCTCATTATGGTCATCAACATCTTCATGAGGGGAAGCAGAGGGGCAGGTACCAATCTCTTCACTCTTGTGACCAATGACAGGCTTTCAGGGAACAGCATGAAGCTGAGTTGGGGGAGGTTTAGGTTGGATGTCTGGAAAAGGATTTTCACCCAAAGTATGGTTGAGCAATGAAACAGGCTTTTAAAGCCTGACAGAGTTCAAGAAGTGTTCAAACAACGCTCTCAGGCACATTGTGTGACTGTGCAGGCAGGAAGTTGGACTTGATGATCCTGATAGGTCTCTTCTAACTCAGCATATTCTATGATTCTACGATAATTCCATTATTCTAAAAAGTGATGCATAGCACAAGCACAGCCATTGTGACAATAATCTGATTTATCACGCATTTAATTTGATTGCTAAAGAATGTGAAATTAACCTGTGTCACCAGTGTTTGCTGTCATTAGTTCAGCACTTTCTTGCTATAGGGATGATCAAATGCTTCCTGACGTGAACTTCAAAGAGCTTATATGATGAGGACCTTGGGTAAAGGAATCCTGAGGGAGGAGTGACAGCTCACCATAGATCTTTCATAGTCTCAGTCTTCTTCAAGGGGAAACGGAAAAACAAACAGAAATCGCTTCAATCACCTCCTCCTTCATCTCTGAGAGAGCAATCCAAGTAGACAGGAAGAGGAGATGACCACACTGTGGAAACACAGCTTTTATAGGGCATAGCACATATAAATACTCCACAGTCCTGGAAGCTTCTGTGAGCAACAGTAAACAAGTTGTACCAAGAGAGAGGAATTATGCTAGCACTCCTAATTTCGTGGTGCCTTTCTATTTTATCATCCAATGTTGGCATAGGCTACAGTTCTAACGGGCCATCTTTCCTCACTTAAAAACTAAAATACTTTCAACAAATTCAGTATAATACAGTTTAAGAAACCATTGTCTAAAGAAAAGAGGCATCCTGGAGTCATCCCAAGTCTGCCTTCAGACCACTGTTGTCCCTAAATATAAATCATGTCCATTTAGGGTCTAATCCCTAGGGGATTTTAAAGAGGCAACATTTCTGTAACAGCTCTTCTAGGGACCACTAACAACATAATATAACACAACATAACACATCAATACATCTCCTCTAAAAATTTAAAAAGGGAACAAAAATAGTCCTGGAGCTTTCTATACTGATTTCAAAGAGACTTCAGCTAAGTAGCTTCAAAATGACAGTTCTGCTTTAGTCTCCCAGATTAGCTTGTTAAGTCTACAAGCATAACACTGGAAATAGCACATCTAAAGTAATAAAGCAAATAGATGCAGACATGAAATTTGGAGTTCTATCCCAACAATAAACTAAAAAACAAAACAAAGAAAAAAGAAGAAAGAAAAAAAATAATGCAAGAGGCTAATAAGATTGCAGCTTTTTTAAAAGTTATTCTTTTCAAAATACCACACTCCTCAAGGAAACACAGTCAAAGTCTCAGAAAACACTTAGGAGAAGACTATATCTTGAAAAGTCTCCTACTTTGACTGGGAAGCAGTTGTGCGTCTGTCAACAAACCTTTGCAACCAAAATAGCGATTGCCATCAAGGAGACCAATTCGCAAAATTTGATCAACACCTCCATCTCCTTACATAGTTGCCATTAGTAATTAGTTTCAATACTACCTTTGCTCACCACACAATGCGTGCACTTATCATTAAAAATAGATAATTTGTAAAAGTGCATATAAATTTATATATATTTGCAAACTAGAAATCCCACAAATCAGCATGGCTATAAAAAACCAAGAAAGACCATAAGAACATGATATATGACCCACAGTAGGACACAACTGCTGTATTTAATAAACTACATTTGAAAAAGCTGTAGAAAGCATGTCTCAACTATCCAACGTATCCGGTCTGCACAGCAACACACAATATTCTTCTTGATTCATGAAAAGCACCACTGGTCTTACAAACCAAATACACTGGTTAACTTTAAACAGCAAACCACAATTTGCTTCTGCTTTAAAAGTCCTCATGCCAAGCACAGATTTTCCCAGTCTTTTCACTTCTTCCATTTCTTTCCTCCCTTTTGGAGCCCACACCAGGCTCATATCTCCCATTCTTTATTCACATGCAATCTAAAAGAGCAAGGCACTCTCAATTAACTCATGTGACCTTAGCACTTCCATGGCTTGGGATCAGCCTCATGGAGCTAAGTCACATCTTAGAAACAAGGTCTTCATTTGTGCTCCCTCTTCTGGCTTCAGGAGCATGTGGTACAACGACAGTAGGGTGACATGGAGACCACCCCAACACAGCCACCACCATTTGCAGGCCCTCCTCCCCAAAAGACAATGCAGAGCCACAAAGAAAGCATTCACAACCTGCACACTACCACCTGCTGTGGTGGAACATGCTCCCAAAATAACCCAGATCAGTACTTATGAGACTGATTTATATTATTTCACTGCTCAACACAAAACAGCAAGTGCGCAACTTCCAAGGACGGCACAAAAATAGCTTCCAGCTAATTTTTTAAGCCTATCCTAATGTTAATTTTAGCTTTGGAAAACCATCACGTGTAACAGAACACAGAGTCCAGCACCTTCTGCAAAGAAAAAACCCAGTGACATTAAAGGCTCATATTTGGATATATCTGACTTAAGAGGTTTTCATTTTCAAGCTTAGAACACATTTTAATCATTTATATATTTATTTTCATAATAAAAATAAGAAATTAGGTTATTTAGCGGTACTGCCTTTGGCATCAATGAAGTCCAGGAAAAGGAAGGGGAGGGGAGGAAAAAGCCAACTGCACCATAGCTGTTCCAGCATAATGTTGCACTGCAGTGGAGGTTTATTTTGAGAAAACTATAGCTGCCAGTAGCATAGCCCTCTTAAGTCATTTTGGTAGAAGTTGTCAAAATACATGTTCTTTGGAGTCTTGCTGGATTTGGAATACTTTATCTGGCCTTATTTTACAACAAAATGAACATTTGTGACTACCCTCTAATAAAATATTTGAAGAAATGTTAAGTCTGAATGGAAATAGAATAAGTAAAATAATCTACAGTTTTCTCAGGATATATGCTACAAAGTGGGACAAAACAGAGGCAAAGTTGAGTACAGAAGGGAGGGACATAGTCTAGGTACCTTTATACATAAGGGCAACTTGGAATGGAATGAGATGGAGGGAAGCTGCACAAGCTGCTGGCTTTTGGGAGCCCTAAGTCTCATCTCTGTTCTGCATGCCTCTGTTAGAATAAGAGAATAAAAGCCCTGGATAAGTCCAGGGAAAGGGACTAGAATCAAAGGAGTCCCTTTTCAAGGCAGCTAATTACAACTACTTAACAGTCAGACATTATATTCTTCACTACTCCATTTTCATTCTTGTATTTACGACAGAATTCTTTCTTCCTGGAATATCCTAATGCCTGGTAGTCAGGAGCGACAGATGTTGGCTCAGATCTCCAGCCTTCAGAGGGGATATGAAATGCACAAAATCCAAAAAAGGGCAGAAATTCTGTGACACCATTGTGCCTAATGATATTTTCTACTAGCTACTGCCAAATGGTTTCCCAGATCTGCTCATCAGGGACATCTGGTATTCTGTATTAGCCAACATGAACTGGTCTGGAACACTCAATAGCCTCAGGAATGGGGTAGGAATTTTCATACCTAAAGATGCTTCTTTTTATGATAACAAAGTTACTTGGATTCGTCTGTAGCTTTTGGAGGTCACCAAAATTTTAGATTACATCACAACTTTGCAAATGGCCTGTATAGTTCACCTACACACTTGCCTCAGCAGCTATCAAATCTCATTTGGCATCCAGCCTTTCTAGTTTCTGGAATGATTTGTTCAATGATTCTGCATGTTCTGTAGACAGCTTCAGAAATGGTGCTTATAAACTCTCACAAAAGTTCATGTACGTGAAACTAGGTAACAGCAGTTCACTTTTACATACCAACTAGAAAATGCAGGGACTCTCAAGAGTAGGTAGATAATCTCCTACCCTCCATATTTTTTTTATTTATTCTACAGTTCCTTTAGACAAGTGAGCATTTAAACTACTGGGAAAAAAAAAAAAAAAAAAAAAAAAAAAAAAAAAAAAAAAAAAACCAAAACAAACACCTGGAGAAGTCTAAACATAAATTATCATAATTTAATTTGCCAACAGAAGCTCATCACCTGACCAACAGCATATTGTCCAGATTTTCATCACTTCATTTGCTGTTTATCCTCTCCAAGTGGAAAAATGGTGACAGAATTCAATTTTGTTTTTACCAATATATCCAGACTGCTACATTCAGAATATCCTTCTAAATTACAGTTTATATTAAGAACTAAGTGCTATGCTGTGCAACCCGTGGAAGATGGGTGAGAAGATACTTTTCCCAATGAAGCACAGGAAAGCTTAAGGCTTGTGTTTTCTTTGCAGTAGCAATATGTTACGCCAACAATACAATAGAACATTTTCCAAAATGCTATTCCTCATGACATCTTCTCCATACTAAGGCCAAATACAGCAGAAATCTGTAGCAAACTGACCTTTGAACCTTTTTGCCTAATTTCATCAGCTAAAAGTTGCATGCCACAAAAGCACAGATTCTAACAGATTTTCTGATAAACCAGAATATAATGCTCCAGAAAAATGTAACTCTTGAAGGTATTTAAGGCTCGCAAAGAGCACAACTACTGAAC
This sequence comes from Chamaea fasciata, assembly GCF_029207755.1. NCBI lineage: Eukaryota > Metazoa > Chordata > Aves > Passeriformes > Sylviidae > Chamaea > Chamaea fasciata. Next base: position 97,327,509 of record NW_027094087.1, on the reverse strand, counting down.
AGGCTTCATTTTGGATGTACACATTGTTTCTTAAAACTTCTCCCTCTTAACTCTCTTTCGTCTTTTCTTCTTTTCTTTTCTTTTTTTTTTTTTAACTGCTCTGGAGATCCAAAGTTCTTGATGAAATAAGGGTAAATATCAAACCCATGCTTCCCCTCACCTGAAAATTTTTTGTGTCTTTGTGTTTAGTTTTGTGTCTCCCTTTTTCATCAGTTCCCAAATACCAGCATGTGGAAGTTCTTCCTATCCTCCAGCATTTTTTTTAAACAGTATCTGAAACTATGAGCAATGCTCCAGGTGAGTGTGGATTGTCTCACCAGATCTTCAGATCTATTCCCTATTACAGTGGAAACTAAGCAATTCTTTAAAAAACACTGCCAAGTCCATCAGTTGGATGAACAGAACACTGGTTTTAGGGCCTGCCATTGAATGGTGATTGGTTTTCTATAAGTAACTCAGGAAAATATAAGGGTTTATTTTGCAAATGGTTAAGCTATAACCCAGTAACATGGATGAAAAGCTGCTTCCAAACTACTGACTGATGCCTTGGAAGGCTACCTAGTAAAGAGATGCTAGACAGTGTTAAAGGAATAAAGTAGGTATTTATTAAAAAGGCCTTCAAAGGCCTTGGGCAGCATAAGAGCCTAGCTGAGGCTACACCCAGGATGGACGATGGGTTGCACGTTTTCACACTTTTATAAGTTTTGGTCCATTTACATATTGGGGTTAATTGTCCAAATACAGCTTCAGATTATGAAGTCCCATCTTCACAGATTGCTCTCCTCATTTACCTGCTGTTTATACTTTTTGGGCCTGAAGCTGCAGCAGTGTCCTTGGTTCTCGGGCTGGAAAAGGATTGTTTTGTCTAACTAAACTGTGAAAAGAACTTGCTAATACTTCATACGAAGTTCAGAGTTATATAATAATGCAGTACAGAATCTGGAAAATATGAAAGCTAAAACTTAAGACATCAGACAGACATGTCATACTAAACATTCTCAGCAAAAGCATTTCTCCCAATTTTCTGCACTGTGCAAGTAAAAATCAGCAGGGGAAAAAAAAAAAAAAAAAAAAAAAAACCAAACCAAAAAACGAAAGGAAGCAGGGAAAAGAAAAAAGCCTACCAGTAATGCTTTTGGAGTTCCCATCCAAGGGAGCAGACTCCTGGCTAAATCTAGAAGAAAGTGATCTTGACTGCAGGTGATGCACTCTTCTGTCACCACCCAGTGCCACTGCAATCAATCAGAATCACTATAGGAACATGGGGCAGAGGAAAGCCGACAATTTTAAAATCAAAATGTAAAAAGTGGATTTTTAATTTGAGCATGGGTATTTTTAATTATGCACTACTAAAAGGCATATTTTAGGAAAATTCCATATGGAAATAGCATGTCCTTAGAAAATTCTTTATGTCCAATATCCAGCTGGCATAATGAAATGCCAAAGGTGCCTTAAATTTCAAAAACCAGCTTGATTTTTTTTTTAACATTGTCATGTGGAAGTTCAGTATTGATTAGCTCATAGACTACCCGATACCAAACTCCCAGTTCTTTCTAAGAGGTGAAATAAATAGCAAAAAATTGTCTTTAATTGTTGGAGTTTTGTCCTACCACACAATCATGAAATAAAAAGAAATACACAACAAACCAGACAATTAGAACTAGTGTCTTTTTCTGGAAAAAAAAAATCTCTCCCATGTTTAATCAGGTAACAGTTTAATTCCATGATCTGATCTTTACATTAAGCCCAGTGCCTGGTCATGACACAGGTAAGTTTCCCTTCCAGATGACCACCAGCCTTATCATTAAGTATTTTTATGTGTTAATAGATGTCAAAAAGTACTAAACAAGCCACCAGGCATTAAACTGCAGAAATACTTTTCTCAGAGGTTAAAATAGTACCTTTTTTCTTCTACTGGGAAACAACCACAACTTTCAACAGAGCAGGTCTAAGTTATGAAAGTTTAACTTGAGAATGGAAAGCCATGATCCTTGCCTCCAAAATTACTGTTCATTTATATAGCAAAGACTCTCAACAGATATTTTATAGGAGCTGTACAGTAAGCTGAGTAGGCATGTGTACACAATGATGCATTTACAGACCCCTAGATCACCAAACATGCAACTCCTTTGTCATTATTAACGTTGGGTTTTCAGCAAATTATTAAAAATGGCTGCTGGACTAAGTTTTCCAGCGTGAAGAACAGATTGTGTCATCTTCCAGTGTAACACAAATTATACGTCCCTGCTGAAGGGTCTGCCAAGGCTGGGAACTGCCACATTCAGAAGCGCTCCATCAGCACAGGGAAGCATACCCAAGATATGTATTAATATTTATAAGATATTCAGGTCTCTTTCCCTCACCCAACCTGACAGCAGTAGAGGCAGCAGCCCAGTGCTGAGGGTGCTCCATTTACCAGTCTCAGGTTCATGGGGCTGGTCAGACACACAGAACTGGCACCTGGGATGGGCAGGTCCTACCAAATGAAATTAGAGCAACAGTTAAGCCTGCAAAGAAAGTTTTGGCTGTGATTCAAGCTGCACTGTTATTTACTGAGCAAAGAGATGTACACAGGATTATTTGGCCTATGCAGTGTGCACAGTCTGGCTGGAAGGAGAAAAATTCACTGCATTTTAGTTTTAAGGTCTGTGCCGCTCAGCTCAGAAAGAAAAAAAAAATATGAAGACAGAATAAAACTATTGCATGTGTGTGAGAAACTAAGTAGCCACGCTGTTCTTACTTACTCAAGGTTTGCAAAGACTACACAAAAACAAAAGTGAAGTTTCCTTATGGTTTCATATAACACTAAACAAACTTTACAGCTTCCTATCACCGTTCACTAAAGGCAGAATCACCATGAATTTGCAGTCTAATGCTCAGAACTGTTCTCCCCTGAAAGTATAAATGAAAGTCTAAACCACCTATTCCCCCAACACCTTTAAAAGCCAGAATACTGAACTAATTATTTAAAAAGAGATTTAGATCAAGAAGGTGTCTTTATTGTGGTCAGAATGCCTACACACACATGCCTGTGCTGCTGTCAACAGTGCCAAGCAGTCCAATCACGACAACTGGTGAGTCAGCATTAAGTACTCATTGTGAAAGGGGGGGAACTAGCAAAATAAAGCTGCTTGAGTTGGAACCTGATTGGAGGGGGATGGGGGAAAGGAACAAAAACAGCAAACCATACCACAGAAACTGAGAGACAAACTGCTTTCTGCTTACCATCACGTTAGTAGAAGAAAAAAAAAAGAATATTTTGAAAACTGAGTAGATTAAATGTCAGTTCTTATAATTACACCCTGGTAAACAAATATCTACAAATATTACTGGTAACACTTTCTGCAGCTAAAATAAATTTCAGCCATCTTGAAATAAGACCCAGTAGAACAGGTATTGTGTCCTCTAATTGGAAAGCTGTTCATTGCAGCACTGAACTAGGAACCGTTTGGGAAAAAAAAATTGAAACTAATGCTGCTTTACCTTCTCCTATGAAAGAAACATTTTAAAAATTTAACATAAAAACAGAATTTCTCTTTTTCAGAAGCAGCACTTAACATGAGAAAATGGGATGAACTCTGACATTAATGGTTAAAGAACACTAATGAAAGGAAAACACTTCCAAAAACATACATTTGTCTAGTCATTACAAGGCTAAAGAATACTATGAGGTTTGGATAAGCTTTAGAAAATGAAGAAAAAAAAAGCAAATCAACATTCTGCCATTAAAAAACCACAAAGTATTTTTGCTGAGATGAAGGAGGAGGTTTGCACTGACATCTGGAAGAGTGAAATTCATCCTTTACCCTTTACAAAGCAGGCCACTATTAAAATTTATTAAACAGTCATGGCACCAAGTAGCACACCCAGATATCATGGACAACTTGAATCCAACAGGACAACTATGGATAAAGTGGTAGGGGCAAAGAATCCGCCGGCGTTCCACACTGCCATTTCAGAAGACCCCTGTCTCAATAAGACATTCACAGGACCTTAATGCTTATTGCAGACATCAAAATAGAAGAAAAATAATCAATATTTTGCTTTGAAAGAACACACCTTTGTATCAGTAAGCAAATATGCAATATATTCAGCATCAAAAAATACAGATATTAGAAGTTTTTTATCCAAACACGTCAACTAAAGAAAAACAGACTCGTATTCTACTTTTCATATTCCAAGGACACTACTTATAAAGTGGTCTTCTGTAAGGTATGCTAACTCTAAGCCATGCAGATGCATGATGTTAGCCACCTAGAAACAAAATGTAAAAGCTACAGTATTTTTAATTGGGCACCCTGAGAGTACTTCTTTTGATATACTATATATATATCTTTGTTGTTTTTACAACAAAACACCCAAGCTAAAAGAACTTTAGTAGTTCGAACTTAAAATTTTTCGATGGAATCATTTGTTGTGAGACTTTTTAGAGTTCTCCTTTAGATGTATCCTTCAAGATCCCCATAACCACCACCTTTTTTAGACCACATATTCAATGATGTGATAGAGTTGATGGATAAACATTGCTAAGGGTGAAAGTGATCAACAAGGAAGGGGGCTAATGAAGTGCCATATATGTACAAGGAATGACACAAGATACAAAAGAAGAGAAAATCTGCTGTATGGAAACTCCTCAAAGTTTACTACTGCTGTTGCTAAAAAAAAGAGAAAGCCACATGGTACAAAACATAATCAAAAAATTCAGGCTATTTATGCACCTATAAAACTCCCATTTCCAGTTTAAAAATGAAGAGCATTTGGAAAGCAAGCCATTAATATTCTCCAGTTATTTTTCTGTGGTCTCAGAAGTAGCACAGACACACTATACTTGCTTCTGTAAGATGTTCTTTCCAAGTTCAGAAATAGAGCATTTGAAAAAAACCTTTTATCTCTTCAGACAGCTTCCAGAACCTGGAAAACATGTCCATGGAAAGGATATAACTGCAAACTTGCTGCTAGGCATGAACACATGTTCATTATTTAAAAGATAACAAAACAAAAAAAAAAATTAAATGACCTCTCATTTATCCTGGGCAGTTCACCTTCTACAGGCAATCTAGGAAAATTAATCCCTTGGACAACCACACTCCTCTGCTGCCTAATAAAGCAAAAATATGACTAGAAATCTGCTTTTAAAAACAACAGGAAAGCAGTTTCTTTAGACTGCATGGCATGGGAGCAAGGGTGCCATATCTTGATACATTAGGATGTGCTAGATACACAAACCTGCATTTAGCACACAAAACCTGCACTTTGGTTTCCCAAGTGCCCAAGCAAAGCCAAGTCAATTGAAGGCAGCAGAACAGGCTTCAAAGGCAGGAAAAGACAGGCAAGCAAGAGGAACTAGGAAAGACCTGAAGAATTTCAGAGGGGCTGAAGCAGCATCTCCTCTCTCCACGCCATCTTTTGTAGAAACTCTTCCCCCTCAGATTTGCTCATATGTGGGATTCTCATGTAGCCTCTCCACTTCAATTGCCAGAGGTACCTGAAGAAAGGTTTCATCTCCATGCTTTCCCACAGCAGCACCCACCACTAAACGGGGTGCAATGTAACTGAGCTCGGCATACACCAGGAGCTCCACTTCCCCTCCTCCCCTTCCACCTCACTGCCCAAGACAATATGCTTCAAACACTTCTGCCAAGCCAGTTTAGATATCCACATCAGCAGAAATGAAACAAGCCAAAACCAGTTTTCTAGTGGTTTTAGTCCCTGAAGTAGCTCACAATGGTGTGAGACATAAAAGGCTTCAGGGGACAAAATGAGGAAACTGAAAAGCAAAAGAAAGTCAAAATCGGACCCCACAGTCGCATTAGGTCTTCTGCCGGCAGATGTTACATGATGCTGATCATATTACAGAAGTGCCCCCTCAAAGACCCTCAGAGTACTAGGGCTTAGTCCTAATTCTTCCCCATACAAATAAAAAAAAAAAATCCTTTCTGTTTTTTCTGTGTTTTTTTGGACTTTTATTAAGCCAAAATGAAACATAAACACATTCCCCAACAAGTACAGATTTTGCAGTTGAGTTATCTGCATTCAAAGAGGGGGAAGCTACAGGACTCACCAGTGAACCAATGCAGGGGTTGAGCTTCACCCTGAGAAAAGGCACCATCCTGATTATTGGGTCTCTGAGATAGCACATACACAGGGAGTCAAGGAACACCTTGTTATTTCATGTATTGAGTTAGTTCAAGCTTAGCCACCAGAAACCCCTTAGAAAAATAAAGACTTTGACGAAGAAACTCAAAACCTTAGAAAACAAAAAAAGTTGTTTCTGTCCCAAAGTTAGAGTGAATTCTTCCCTTTTTTAAAACAGCAGTCACACAGATTACAGCACATCTCACCAATTAATTCAACCAGCAGCTAGTCTTGAACAATTAGTTCAATTCACTCAAGGCAAATTAGCCCCCATCCAATAGAACATTCATTAAATTCCTTTCTCCAATTTCTCTCTTCCTACCTTTGCCATTCCTCCCCTATTACACGCTGTAGCCCATACTCACCCTGCCTTAAAAGCAGAATAGTCAAGTACAGATCACTCCCCTCATGCAATTTGTCTCTGTCCCCCTTCACTGTGTGCCCTGACAGAGGAGAAGGCACTCCTTGTAAACATGACAGGTAACGTACAATGCATTATGCAAAACAAAGACCTAGGCAGATAGCCAACTTCATGAGAAAACAGTCTGCCTCCCCCACTGGGAAAAAAAATTCTTCAAAGATAAAAATTAAAAATTCAGTTAACATCATCTGAAGTTTGCAACAAGTCAAAAATAAAAAGGAAAGCAGATGCCTTTAACTAGCAACTTTCATATGATCCAAAACTTAACGCCAGTAAAAAACCAATGAAATTTGATAATTTCTACCTGAACACATGAACTACGTTTTGACTTATCAGCCATGCTGTACAGTCAAAACAATACTTGTCTTTCTATGATAAAGCTGCACAACCTGTTACACACTGCAGTGTCAAACAGACAGCTCACCCCTTTCTAGAGTGGGTAAGGCCTTGACGATACTGCCATAGATAACCTCCAAATTTTGTTTGTTTGTTTGGGGTTTTTTTTGTTTGATTTGTTTTGTTTTGTGGGATAAAGGTCTAACATCACAAGCAAAGAAAAATCATAGGATCACAGAATGGTTTGGGTTAGAAGGGACCTTGAAGATCATCTAGTTACCCCAAAGTCTGAACTTTAGCCCTGCTGGAACAGACTCTTCCGTGCAATTGCAAAATCTGCTGTCTCAAGCCTCCTGTCACAGATGCCTCAAGGCTTGTCACAGCCTCATTTAGAGCAAGTCAATCAAAGTCAGTGCCATCATTCAGGCATTCAGGTAATGAAGCATCCTGCCTCTACAAATCTGCTTAGATATGGAATATTTCCAAATTTTTTTCTCCACTTCTCTCCTGCTCTATTTCAGTCAAACACAGAGCACAAGTGAAATAAGGCAGCTCAGACTTGTAACACATGCCTGGCTTGTTTTACATGGCTGGTGCAACTGCTAGTACTCCTGGTAGCATTTACCACTTAGAATAATGGGCATTTTGCTTTCCAAACATATGACTACTGCCAAATCCAGAGGAATATACTCACAAATTCAAGATTAAGAACAAACAGTGAAACTGCAAAATCTATAACCAAAACCTTACAGGCCGCATAATGCTGGAAAAGTATTTTAAACAAATACGTAAGCACTTACATGAGAAAAGCTCACAGTTTATCTGAACAATTAAAACTCAATCATGCACAAACCTTAATGAAAACCTTCACTCTAAATAGGTTACAATCAGTACTGAAAAGTTTTGCATATAGTGATTTTAGATCTTCTTCTTAAACAACGTTAGTTTCAAAAATTATGTCTTTTCTCTCCCACCCCTCCCCAAAACAAACAGAAAGAACAAATGCAGAAATAAATTCTGAAGAACAGCTGGAAGACTTTTTTGGTCTTTTTGATTGTTAATGTAAATCACCAAGTAGTTTTCATCAATCCACACATACATACCTTTTTGTTTAGATTATGTATAGATATAATGTCATAATACCTTGCAATATTCCAAGTCTCTTTCCCTTAAAGTTTCAAAATCTCAGCAAAATCCAAAAATAAACTCTATCAAGAGCCAGATAATAAGAAGATTCATTATCAACATTTGACTCTGGAATAGAAATATTCCCTCCTAGTCTTCATCGCCTTCTTTCTATTCTCATTATAAATTATATTTTTTACCAGTAGTTTTCAAAATCTTGCAAAATATCCATCTATTTTGCAAAGCCTTATCTCCCCACACTCCCATAGCTAAAACTGATACCTGGCAAGTCCTCTCACTAACTTTATAATAATTACAAATATTGATTATTAAAACTAAAGAAAAGTAATTTCTCAGTTTGTAGCCAACAATCAGCCTATTAAAGGCTGATTCTAACTTGGTAGAAACTTCTACAACACCACGTCCTAATTTAGGTAAGAGAGACTTTTGAGTCCTGGAGTACATTACAGCTCTAGCACCAACCTACTTTTATAAGTTTAGATTTTAAGGAGTGTGGATTTCACAAGGATTTGAAATGCAATTACTTACTGAAATTTATACTACTGGCACTGTTATTCGCTTCATTTCCAGTCAATGGAATAATTATCAGAAACAGAGTATCACTGATTATTTTAAAGGTCTTTAAACATACCTTCAATAAATGTGCAGCCTTTTCACTTCACAGATTTCTTCAAGGTACGTCACAAAACTAATCACTTTATTCATGATTGTAAAAAGCAGCTTTAAACGCAGCTTGTCATTATCAGAAGTCAATTCCTGTTCAAGCATGTTCCTATAGTATTTAAACACTGATACTTTATCAGCACCAAAAGTTTCCATAACGTGGATCCAAATAGGTTACATGCAAACGGTCATGAAAATGAGTAATTCATGTACCTGGATGATCTTCCCTGATTTAATAGACCTATGTGTGCATGACACAGTGGGACTGGAATCCAAAATTACCTTTCCTTTCCTCACATTTGATTTTTTGCATTATTTGTCTACAGCAGTTAGAGATCCTTCTCAGATGATGGTTCATTTTATAAGGGGTGGTAGCTCCTACACGACTTTAGTCAATTCTTTATCCCATCAGTCAGATGCTAAGTTGTGACAGATCTGACATAACTGCTTGGAAATGCCTTCAAGAGCAGTAAAATACCCCTTCTGTGCCACATTATGAGTGGAGCTGAGACCATGTATTATCCTCTTATTTTAGGTCATGGTTTGTATTCCCTATGAACAGTTTGGTACACTTCCATAATGATATAGAATGCTGCAAAATATGGAAACATATCCTCATTTTTTGTTACTGCTATGGTGAGAATTTGTTTCAATTTAACTGAAATTTCCCACATGAATCTGTCAGGCTGAAAAGCAGGCTTCTCATAAACAAACAAGCCAACCGAATCACACCACAAATAAGCAAACTTTCTCCCCCCTCAAAAAACTAAACTGTAAAACAGCTCAGGCTCATCCTGGTACTAGTGAAGTAGAGGCAAAAATCCACAAAAAAAAACAAAAACCTCTTCTGTCTTCTCACACCATACAAAAATTTTAACAGAGTGGCTTAAACATGCACACACAAGATTATTGGTGCAGGCTACGATTATAAGACAAACTATCCCAAGATTCTTGATTCAGCCATGTCACCACCAAGTTTACATTACAGATTGAAGTCCTCCAAAGTAAACCAAAAGCAAACAGAAAAGACATCTATCTAGAAATAAAAGCATTATATTGAACATTCACATTTTGATTTTTCTTAAATCAAAGCATCAATTCTCAGAGTTTTCATTCCATCTTCTTCATTAATTAGTAGAAGAGGAGAAAGAATCACTAGGAGGGGGGGTTTTGCCTTTTTTTTTCTTTTTTTCTCTTTCTAAAAAAAATTCTGGAGACAATGTTGCTTCTGATATAGAGAACGTACATATTTGGTAGAGTTGCATCATCATTCACTGGCCATTAGACAAGTTTACAGCAATTCATAATGTAAGGAGTGGTTTTAATAAATCTCTAAACTGCTGAAGTCACTATGACAAACAACATTACTAACATCACAAACATTAAAGCATATGTCTCTATTATGTATGTCAGCTAACAAAACAAAACAGACAAATAATAAAATATAAGGTACAGCTCCTATATTAATGTGACTAGGCAAATCTGCCACTAAATGTAATGCAGTCCTCAAGGAAAAATACTGAAATAAATTATTGGTTATTTGAATTATCATCCAGTATAATACAATCCTTTCTGGAATTAAATTACCTCCTTTGAACATAAAAAGGGTAATCATAGGCTTTCTTACAGAGTCTTTTGTAAATACTGAAAATAACTTCCAAGCTACGATATTGTCATTTCAAAGACTACTCATAAAAATCCAAAAATCATATGCAAAACAGCATCACTAAGTTAATCACACTTTCAATTCTCTGTTCATTAAGGTCGGGGGTTTTTTAAACTTCACAGGAAAGTAGAAACTTGGCAAGGAAAATCACAGATAAAAAAGGTGATGTTCTGATAAAGACAGAGAAGCATCCCAAAATCTTCTTCAATTAATTAAAAACAAAAAATAAAATACATACATAAATAAATAAATAACCCAGAAAAAACAAAATCCCAAATACAACAGACGGGCTTATTTTAGAACATTAAATCTAAACCCATATATCTGCTTGGCCACATAAAAATAATTAAACCATGAAGTCAAGCAACCCGATTCCCAAAAAAAACAACACCAAACAAACACCAAAACAAACAAACAAACAAAAGCACAACAGAGCCTATTACTCAGAAGATACAGGCACAGCTTCTAGACTGTTACACTTTAAGACAGATCTAGAAGAGAGTCTTTCACATCAGTCCTTCAGGGCATCTAAAGACAGTATCTGGTGAGAACAAAACAGCACAGGACAACGAAGGCTGGAAAGAGACAGAACAAATGCAAGGCTTCACATCAGTTTAGGTTTCTTTTACTTTTATAAGCGGCAAGAACCCAAAAGTCCAAACATCTGTACAGGTACCAAGTCAGTCTACCTGACTAGAGATGGCCAGCTTTGGAAAGATAAACACAAAAGATAATAATGCGAGGTTTATCCACCCCAATGAAAAAGGACTTAGTAAGAAGTTTCTTCTCAGTTAGAAACCCAGCCGCAGGCTTAGCATAATCACAGCAAAAACCATATTTGACTGTTCTCTGAAAAGAAGAGCTTCCAGGGTTAAGGGATTTTTCTGTTAACGTTCCAAGGGCCTGGCTAGCAAGGACACGGCTATTCACATCCCATTTTAATGGAATAAATTAAAATTCAGGGATAATGGATAGCAATGCTAAGCTTGAGCAGAAAAGTAAAGATCCAGGTAAGACAAATTTACCTATCCCATACGACAAACTGGTATTGCTGTTAAGGGCAGGTCCAAATTTTCCTGGTATCCTCCTGTTTGTTATATGGGGTTAACTCTTCATTAATTATACTTTTAACAGTTACAATGAGGTCTAGATTTCTACTTTCTTACCCTATACTGCAGGCCTGTTTCTTGGAGACTTTATTTCTGGTGACAAATTACTCCATGAGCTCAGAACTTCTCCCACAAATGTAACTGAGTGACAGAGGTGTCCACCCTACCCTCAGCAGCATTGCCACAGCTTAGAACCTGACAGCCACTCATGCAGACAGTCATGTCATTTTCTCCCTAGTGTTATCTGGCAAAGCTACAAACAGGGACACAGGAGCTTTGTATCCCAACTCTGGAGGGTCACTACCTCACTCAGTCACATTCAGGTGATATCCAGACAAGGATCTTTCCATATCAAAGTTTTACTTTCTGCTGTGAAAGCTCTGAAATAGAACTGACCTCAACAGACATCACAAAAACAGTCATTCACAATAAAAAAAATCCAACTAAAAATATATTCTATGAATACAGGCTTAAATTCTTGATAATTCCATTCACTATTCTGACCAATCGTTCCACAGTTCATCTGTCCAGTACTGACTACAAACCTGACACTGTGCCCTTTTCTCAGATTTACCTTGACCTGAAAGCAGTTTCATGTCCAGAACAGCAGCACCATCCTTTCTCCACTGCCTATACCTATGCTCAAGAATCATCACTCCTACTCTTTCTCCAAGCAGCTGCTGAAAAGCAACTGAGAGAGACAAGGCAAGACAGACTTCTGAACCAACCTCAGCTGTCAGCTGTGCACCTTACCTACACCACTAATCCTCCATCCCAAATTACAGATGCTACCACACCATACATGCCTCTGCTGCCCACATTACAGATATATTCACCTGCCTTGTACAGCTCCACATCAGAGCATTGATCCATTAAACAAGGCTTGTCAATCATTCTCTACACTTGGAAATTCGTTACAATAAAAGGTGGTTGGTTGTTTGTGGGTTTTTTTCCAGAGAATGACACCATAGGATTTATACCAAAACATTTACTCCAGACCACTACCAGATTGGTGAATTTCCAAAGCCGGATGGGGAGAGGCTATGACAGGGAAAGTGTGATCACTATTTATTTCCACATGGTATTTTTGTTTTCAATGTCTGATGAGTATCTCCAAACTTCCAGAATTAACAGAAACTTTATCATGAAGCATCTGTATATTTATACATAGTACACAATGTGACAGACCCACTAAATCAAGGAAAGGACAAGATTACCAGAGATCATATTTGTCATAAAACCAGTCTGACATTCTCTCTCATTTCTGCACATAATCCTTTTCTAGATTATTCCCGTATTTTCCACTTACCCATGAAGTACAGACAATTGTTGAAGTCATTGTAGAAGCAGAGTCTCTAAAAGACCCTAAACACAAAGGTATCACATAAAAAACCTACATAGGTAATTAAAATACAAAAAATTATGTATGCTATGCAAATTTTTATATCCAGTAGCGAGCTTCTAGGACTTTAAACCTCATCTTAAGCTTATTCCAGATAAAAAAAAATGTATATGTTAATTGATCAAGACAAAATTTAAATTCTTACCAGATCCATTAAAATCATACCATGACTTTAAGAAGCATGCCTTCCAGTAGTCATGTATAACACAGCTTAGGTGTCCCACTGCCTGCAGAATCAAGGCTGCAGACTAAAACTGCAATAAAAGACTTGCAACTTAAAATGTGGAGAACTGAATGCACAACAAAATAAAATTTAAAAGAAGTTCAGCACCAACAATGTTCAAAACAACTTTCTAAAGGTAATCTGCCTGTAAGATCACACTTTCAGTTAAATATTTTCTTCAGAAAGGCCTTCCTTCTAACAGCAAACAATTGATACTTTTGGGCAAACTAGTTTTCCAAATGTACAAAAGGACTAAAAATGGGATTTACACTGGAACCTGTCTTCTTCATGAAGCTCTCATAAAATTGGAATAGATACCTGGCTGTAACCTAGGAAACAGCAAGTAAAGTCAAGTCCTGTGTAAACTATTATGTCTTTTAACAACCGGAAAATTAGAAATAAAAAGTGTAGCTCAGTACAGAAATCATTTATTGCAATCTACCAGATAAGCACAGTCCATAAGCATTTCACATCCGTAAATGAAGCGAAGGCAGATACAAGCTTTGAAACTTGCAATTTCATTTCAGAAGGAACCTTCAGGTTCTTCTGAAGGATTTCTATGATTTGTCTTTACTAAAATACAAATCTTAGTTCTGTCTTCAAATATGTAGAAAGCTACAGATTTTTTTTACACACCAAGAAAGACCCAAGCTTACAACATATATATCTAAAAACTGCCATGCACCTGACATAATAAAATTTTCGAATGGCACATCCCTTTTTCTGCCTTTGATACTAGACCAAGTGTGATGTGAAGACCTAGGAGCTTTTCTAAAACACCACTTCCCAAAAAAAAAATGGAGAAGGTCACGCAATTCAGTTACCTGGAAATAAATATCATACTACATGACCTATTCCTTATCTGTGTGAGCATATTTTCCCTCTCCTCAAAGTTTCCGCTGTAGTTGCTGCTGCTGCAGCTCTAGCGGTATCAGCCGGTAACACCACCCAAGGCAAGCCGAGGGGGCTGCTTGTATTGTCACTGTCACATGGTGTAAAATTGCTGTGAGCAGGATGAGACAATGATGTGCCTGAATGACAGCAGCTGTTCTGTACTGGCATGCCACAAGAAGAGCTGTAATCACAGCCAGGTGCAATGGTGGGAATTTTGGGGGATAAAGGCAGTGCCTGCACCTGTGGCACTCTAACTTTCAGCCATGCAATATTTGTTCTTTACAGACCATCTGTCATTTTGACAAGTTCCCTATCTGACCATCACTGGAGCAAGCCACCTTTTTTGCTTCCTTAAAAAGGCCTTTCTTCCTTTTGTACAACATCCAATTCCTGCCACATATGTGCCTCATAAACAGAAAAGGATATGGTAACTATGGTGTAGGAACCAGTGAATCATAAGAATTTGAAACACTCCTAGTTACAGTGATCAAAGCTAAATCCTTTAGGAAGATTATCCACACCAGAACCCTGGCAGAAAAAAAAAAAAAAAAAAAAAAAAAGAAAAAAAAAAAAAGTGACTCGAGTACTTTCATACTGCATCTTTGAGATAAAGCACAATCCCCTGTGTAACTGCGAAAGGCTACCTCCAGTTACGTTTAACTACGGTGGGAACATTGTAACAGGGGCTGTTGTGCCTTTTGATGTATCTATGCAGTTCCAGGCCTGGCAACCAGCTGCGAACGCAACAGTCCACAGGCTGAGACCACAACTCTGAGGCTATTCGAGAGAAGGTTTATTCGGAAAACAAAGAAATAGACAAAACCGATACAAATCAACCACACATTTCAACAAGAGCCTTACAAGCAAGGGATAAGAGACGCCAAATCCACTCGCGCCCCTGCACCCCTCACCGTGTGAAACGGCGGAGGGGCAGCGCTCACAAACGATGCGAGTGGCGACGATTTCACCATTTCTCCAAAAAGAGGGCTCCTGGGGGAGCCGGTGTGCCCGCGGGGCGCGTACCGCGGGAGCGGAGGGGCAGGGCAGGACCCTCCCCGGCGGCGCGGCCCGGCCAGGCGCTGCCGGCTGCTGGGAACTTCGCCCCTCGCTCCGGCAGATGACCGATACCCCCACCGCGGCCACCACCCCCCGAACACCAACACACCCCTCAAACATCGCCACTGCGCCCGGTTCCGGCTCCTGTCGCCGCTTTGGCAATTTCAGAAGCACTCCGGCCGCCCATTCTGGCCGGCGTCTCAAGGAGGGCACAGCTCTCGCCTAACTGCGGCCGCAGTTCATTGTCCCTTCGCAACAGAGAGGGGGACGATCCATCCCGCGCAGGGACATCGGCGCGGCCCGGGCAGATGCCCGGGCAGGGACAGCGAGCCCCCACCGCCCCACCCCGACACCGAGACCGTCGCCCCGCTGCCAGAGAAGTTGGGAGCAGCGCGGGCGCTCCCCACGCCGGGCAGCCCCCATCCCTCCCTGCCCCCCGCAGGACACGGCAGCGCCCGCAGCCGCGGGACGGCCGCGGTTCGCGGAGCAGCGGCGGTGGCGGCAAACACCTACCCGGAGAGCTTCCCAATCTTCACAAAGCTAAACACATCCATCCATGCGGCCGGCTAGCTCTGCCCGTCACACTCACTCACTCCAGCAGCAGCGGCGGCGGCGGCGGCAGCAGCTCCATGTCGGGAGAAGGTTGCGTCCAGCGGCAGCAACAGCCCTTGCAAAAAAGCAGGAGCTGGCGGAGACAGCGGCTGCTACCCCCCTCCGGCGGGGAGCTGGGCGTGCAGCATCTCGCAGGACCGGCGCTCATCTGCGCGCAGCCCTCCCCCTCCGCTCCCCCCCGCCCCGCTCCCCGCCTGCCGTGCGCTCTCCCGGGGTAAGTCCGGGACGGAGCGGGCGCCGGGGGTGCCCGGCAGGAGCGCTGCCCGCAGCCTGCGCTCCGGGAGCCGGAGGGGGAGGCGGCAGCGCTCCGCCGCCCCTCTGCAGTGCCCCGGAGGAGGGAGGCGGCGGGTGTGCTGAGGAGGGCGCAGGGTGTATCGGGCTGGCTTCTCCTCTCACCGGCGGTGTCACCGCTCCGGTGGGCGAGCGGAGGGCGCGGCGGGCGGCCCGGGCGAGCGCCGATCACTCGCTCCAGCCCGAGGCGGCGCTGCGGCCGCCGGGCCGAACCCAGGGCTCTCCCCAGGGCCTCCCGGAGCCGCGGTGTCGGGAAAGGAAGGCAAGGGGTCGGGGTGTGAGCGGCGCGGCTGTAATTCCCCGGGGCAGGGGCCGGAACGCTGAGGGGGAGCGTAAGGGGAGCCCTGGTAAGTAGGAGGCGACGCCTCCGCAGTCCAGGAGTAGCACCCTGGGCCTTGCAAAGCAAAAACTTGGGAAAGCGGAGAGCCGTCTTTGCTTCGACCATCACCATACAGCCCCCAGGCTGGGGAAGGGCCTTTGGCTTTCAGCCTTCGCACTGAGTGCTTATCAGTGGTGGACCAAGGACAGGCACCGGGCTGAAATCCACCGCCTGGCTTCTGGCACCATCCTGAGACCTCTCTATACATGCCAGGAAAGAGACGTGAACGGAGTCCTCGTTGTGACAGGAACATGACAAGGCCGGTTTGTAGCAACATAATTAAAGTCAAGCATTCTTCATACCACATCTTGTGGAAAAATGATAAATCCAGGGCACCTGACACAAGAACAATACAGATGCATTGCCTTATGTCCTGCATCAGGCTTTAAATGAGGCACTGGAGTTTAGGTCTCCATAAGTTTCCTTTGAGTGAGCAAAACAGGAAGGCAGGTGAAATTCAAATTCGTCTCCACACAATCTCTGCATTGTAATACATTAATTCTCAGTATGGGAATGGATTTTCTCCACTTAAGTGTTTTCATTTGTGGGTTTGTTTTCTGAATAGATTGAGACTTGCTTTACTTTGTGTCTTCATAGAGTTTCAGTCTCTTCTGCAGTCTTGCACCTGCACTCTCCCACCAAGCAAGAACTTAGAAAATTACAGTAGAGCTCAACACATACACTCCTGCAGCCAGATGAAAACAATGCACTTTTTTTAATATTACAACTTGTATTGATAAGAGAACAAAAAGAACAGGCTGTACTAACACTCAGTGTGAATTGGGTTCCAAACTATTCTTTAAAACAATAGTGACAAAGAATGATTGATCATCTATTTATATTGGTAGAACATTGAACTGCCAGCTAAAATGCTGGCCTAGCATGGATGTAAACAGTTTGGGCATATTCTGAAACACCGTATGAAATATTTTGTGCTAGTGCATCAAAATCTTTATGTGGTACTTATGTGTACTCTATTTATTTATTGTTATACTAGAATTTTTTAAAACTGCAGAACCTGTGCCTGTCATTCATGCTGCTCTATTGATTGGTAAAAGCTACAAAGATAACACAGTTTCAGCTGGTTAGAAACTGATTTATTTATAAATCTGTCATTATTTATTTATAGTCTGGGGAGATAGGCCAAGAACCTACAAAGCTAACTGAAGCTGATGAAATGATACACCGTATATAAAATTAAGCACATATGTTCTGTATCAAACAAGGTTCTCATCTTGAGCACTTCATGCTCCAAGGTTTCTCACATAAAGGTGCCTTAAAGCATGGTGGTGAGTGCTAGAGAACTGAAATTCTAAGGGGTCACTGGAATTTCTATGCTTTCAGGGTCTTTCAGTGGAAAGGCAAATGTGATCCTAGGATATACTGGCTGAAGTATTTCCAGTGGAGATACATAGAAAAGCATAAAGCATAAGATCTTATCAGAAATGCCATACTCAGCTTATTCAAAAAGTACATTTATAAAAAATGAGAGCAGGTGCAGGGGTGTTAAAGGTAATGAAGAGTCTGTCTTATGAAAAGAGAGTTTTGCCTAGTGACACAAAGACTAAGAGGTAAAAAAATTTGTTGTTTATAAACATCAGTATGGTAAACATAGGGTGTGTACCCAAAATGATAGGTCTTTATGAAATTTGAAATTAAACTGAAATTATCTCCTCTTTCTTTGGCTTTCTAAAGAGATACATGTCATATTGCTGTGTTTATAGTTACCTTCATATTTTTGTTTTCCTAGGCAGAAGCTATTGCAACATTGGAAGTTTTCCAGAATGATGTGGAGATACTCTTGGACTAGCCAACATGCTGGAGGTCCATTAATAGCAGTATCACAGGACTTACTCCCAGATGTGGGACATGAAAAGAGAACCTGGGCAAGTGTCCTTCCTACTGTGCTAAATGCTAATAACCTTTTGGAGCTGTGCAATGTGGGAATCATGCATGGGGAAGGAGGGTGGGGTATGAGAGTGAGCTTTGGTTCATGGTTCTTTGGCTTCTGCTGTCATAGCAACTGGATACAAAACTGTCAGTCTCATAGTAAAAGATTAAAATTTGCCTACCCAAAGAAGCGAAGTGGTGGGCGTTGTTCTGTTTCAAGAGTGAGTGTTGATATGTGTAGTTTGGACTGGCTTTGAAGCCATCAACTGTACATTGAAATAATATTTTGGTATTTTATCTTCATTTGCAGGAATATCAATTAGACTGTGTCATGACTGCACACTTGCACATACATTCATACCTTTCATTTACTACAGTGGGATTCTTCTCAATAACTACCAAAAGTTCAGGATCCAGCCTCAGCTAGTCTACCTCTCTGGTGCACAGGTACCTGTCACTCCAAACCATCTCTTTCTAGGAAAAGTGACATAAATTGCCTTTTGCAGGTGCTTTATTTTCTTTGTTAACTCAAGTGAGAGGAAGCACAGATGCCTATCTTGGACTGTCTTCCAGATGACTAGTGAGGTGAAGTAAAACCCATTTGAATGTGACAAAGGTAGCTGTAAACACTGAATGAGAACAGACAGCCAGAGACAGCAAACCAACATGTACTCACTATCTCAGTGACAAATAATAATTGAACATGAACATTCCTAATCTTAAAGTAGGAATCTGACTTCCATTCCTGGCTGAATTCTTACCTGGCTTTTTACTTTTTTTTTTTTTTTTTTTTTTTTTTTTTTTTTTTTTTTTTTTATTTTTAGAATAGCATCTTAAATATAGCTTTTTGACAATGCTTTGTTACCATGTACTACTACCTTTTTATTTTCCCTGGCCAGAGCAATCAAATTAGGATACTTAATACTAATGCTTTGTGTAATCATAGATATCCTTGTGTAGACTGTGGGCCAATAAAAGCCTTTACTTCATATGGTATGGCATTTCATAGGCATTTTTAGCAAGGGAATCTGTCATTTTATGATGCTCCCTGTTCTGAAGGAAATGGCAGACATATGTAATGCGAACAGGAATGTTATACTATCTAAACTTTAAAACCAAGTAATCTGTAAAACCAATCACTGTAAAGATTTAATTGTTTGAAAACCCTGTTGTTTTGGTCCTAGAGAATCTACTATGAAGATGCATTGTATATATCTTTACAACTGACATGAAGAAACACTTGTTTTTTTCTTCTTGAGTTCTGAGGTTTTTTATTTTTTTCTTCTGAGGCACTAAATAATCCCCAGGAGAAGATGCTTTAGGATTTCCTGGATACCACACAGCACAAACTTCTAGCCCTGCAGCTGGACCAATAGTATCTCTTGTCATTTATAAGATGCATCAAATTTGATCCCAGATAAATTAAATGAAGACGGGTAGAATCCTAAACCAAACACATAATACTTTAGTACTTCTGTAGGTCTCACAATTTTTTTCTCTCAGTGAATTAAAAACTCATCACTATAATTTTTTTAAAGACTAGTCAAGTAGGATTTTTAATGATTTGGAATCTTATAAAAGATGCTTTAAAGTGCTGTGTCTCATCTTCAAAATGGTTTAAAATTCAAGTTGAAATGGTTTTTTTTAGATAAGAGCTGAAGGTTCTATGATTTTTCTGCAGTGCTTGATATTACTCATATCCAAATGGCAACAATGTGTAGAGAAATGTGATAATAAAATCCATTGAGTAAGGAGGTGTTAATATATAGCTGGTGATGCAAAGTTTTAAAGGAAGATATTTTGTCATTATGATCTGCTACTTACTGAATGTTATTTCTAAAGATAGTTGGTTATGATTCTGTCATGTAGTAAGTCCTGTAATACTCTGGATACTTGTATATTAAAGTGCTCTTGCATGTAGAACATACTTTATTTCATCCTTGAGTCTTTGAAACCCGCATTTTTTAGAATCCATTTCTATATCCTGGTGCTTACCAACACTATACAATTCTATATAAACGCACTGTAATCATTACAGATTTTCTCCATGTCTACATTTGCAGCATTATCAAGAAGACCCTCTGCTTACATTGAATATAGGCACCAGCTTCTACGTGTCATTTTTGGCACCTGTGTCAAATATTTTATATTTTATATAAAATAAATGTGTGTGTGTATATATATATATATATATATATATATATATATATATATGTATGTATGTATCTATGTATTATATGCAATACATGTTAATATATAATATATTTATATAAACTATTTATATAATATAGGGCTATTTTATAATTGACCCGTACAGACTGATAGGCCCTGCATGTTCTCGATTTTGCTGAATAATTTGGTGTGGTGGACATGGTATGTCACATAAAGTGCAAAATTGGATCATAGATAGAAAATTTAAATAAAAGATAAGGTTTTCTTTCTTGCCAATTAAGAAACAAATTTAGAAGCACAAAGGATACTGACTTGCATAGAACAGGGTAAGCAAGAATATTTCATGTGATGCAACAGTTCTGCTGAAGCCACATGTATGTAATCAAACCTGTATAAGTAGATCTCTTATCAAGACAGTTAACACAAACTACTGGTTGCTATTATGAACTGAAAACTTTTGCAGTTTATTGAACCTGTACCATTAAAATAAAACACAATTAAATAGAATATTTGCCTATGCTGCAGTACACAGAGATCGAGATAAGGAAGAGGACCTTAGACAACATGAAGAGAGTAATATTTTCTACTTCAATGAATAAGACAATGCTAATGCGTTAGTTATTTTTAAAATAAATTATCTTTATTAAAAAGGATTCACTTTTCTGGAATGGGTATGTATGAAATATTCAAATCAGAATATGGAAAGAAGAGTTGTTCTTTTACTGACAAATGGACCCAATTCAAGAAAATCTTAGACACGCTTATAATCAGCTGTATTCATGGCTTCACGTAGTCTAAAATACAACTTGAAACAATCACAAAGTTAAGCACATGTTTAAGTGTTGGTTGGATAAATATGACTTCACAAATCATCAGAAAATATATAGAGATGAATCAGAAAAAAAAAAAAAAAGACATTTGAGATGCTAATGTGCAAGTGCCTGTGCTTAAAATTTATGTACAATAAAAGGGAAATTGAGGAAAAGTAAAACCTCATCCACCCTCTTTCACAAAGACAATCCTCATTCTGCCATCTGGTTTTTCTTCATACTTCAACCAAAACCAACTGCAGAATGAAAATTTTGAGGCAACTTCAGAGAACGTGATCAAAGTATGCATTTCTAAATTAGCAAAATGTTAAAAAGCAGTACTACCACTCGAGTCTTTCTTGTACTATCTGTGATTAAAATGATCAAATATGTGTTGAATTTTAAAAATTGGAAGGATATTCAATTTTTTATTAAGATATCATCAAAACCAAGGACAAGATTGTTATGGTAGAATTGTATTGGGGTGGGAAGCCTTTGTTTTTGTTTGTAGTCTGAAGTTTAAAATATTTATTTTATTATTATTCCCAGTAGCAGATTCTTATATTTGTTATGGATTAAAAAATTGCCAGCTTCTCTGTTTATGAACACAAAGTATTTGTTTTATTTTCCATGTTAGAATGGAACATCACGGTGAAACTCAAGAAATGCTGTAAAATTTGTTCTGTGTGTATTTTCCTGGGAAGTATATGCAAGCATCAGAGCAGAGAGGGAAATAAGCAATTTCACAGGTGCAAAATAGCTTACAGTCAGAGAGAGAGAAGAAAAAAAAAAAAAAAAAGGCAAAAAAAGAGATTTTTCCCAATGAACAGAAACTTCAGAGATGCAGCATTTGTATCTGGGTGCCAAAACCTAGTTTTCTCAGTCCATATTTAGGCACTTGCACATAGGTGGCCTACTTGTCAGTAACACTAAACATTCACAAATGAAAAAGAGATTGCTAGGTACTTTTAAAAACCAATCAGCCTTTACAAAGTTGCCTGAGCATCTGAAGAGACAAACTTTAGCATGTAGTCTTAAAATTTCCAGCCTGTAGTTTAAAATATCACACACCCCATATTTTATCCACTACAATGTGTTCTTTTGATCTTAATTGCAGGTTTAATACATCTAGGCCTGTGAATTCTATGTGAGGTCTCAGGCAGTGAGGAATTACTCTTAGCTAAGGTAAGTTACAGCACACTGCAGCTGCTCTTCCTGACCACAGCATCAACAGAACAGTCCGTGCATCAGGGGTTGTTCTCAGTGTAAATCTATGTTTGCAAGGTGTGTACAGGCAACTATTTCACGTGTCTTGCATTAAGAATGTTGTTTTTTCCAGGCAGAAGCCTGCAAATCTGTCTGTAGTCTAAAGTACAGTAAGATAGTTATTTGCTCAGCATACCAAGTAACATGATAAAGGAGTCTTGTGTGCTCAAGACACTTCTGTTTATTCAAGTGTCCACTGGTGAGTGTCACTAAGGATTATGGTTTTTGTTCAGGCTCTGTAGTGCTTCTAGAACAGAAAATGAGTCCCTAATGTGTCTCAAAAATAAATACTGGAGAGTAACTATCTTGGGAATATAGTATGTGGAAAGACCAGTGGGGACTGCAAAGCTGAAAGGGACAAAAACGTGCCTTAAAGTTCACATACTTTTCTTAGGAAAGTGTGTGCAATTTTTAGAAATGTACTGCAGTTGATGAAAGTCATCCTGTAAATACAGCACTTTTAGAAAACCATTTACTTACTGCGGTGTACAAGCCTAATGCTTTCAGTTAGGAGGAAGTAGAAAACCAGCCTTCCAATCCCCATCACCAAGTGGCCTGTCGTATGCCTGAGTAACCTGCATGCAAAGACTCTTGTGCCATGTTTTCTGCTATCAGAAATCTGTTTGCCCAGATCATTAAGAAGCATTGACAAGAGAGCTTCACACCTGTACTCGCTTCTTTGGCTACCAGTTCTAGTCTGGGTGAAATTTATAACCTGTTTTGTCTCCATGCTCATTATCTGAGACCTGTTTTACCCTTTCCCCTTTGCAGCATGCTGCACCCTGAAGTTGAAAGCGAAGAGATGGGCTGCAGAGCTTTCCCCAGGGCAGGCTGTTTCAGCCTAGATCATGCACCTTGATCACACAAATGGACATGCACAGCTTCTGGAGTCAAAAGGGAGTCAAAGAGCCAACACACAGCATAAGAACCATGAGTCTGTGCAGATCAGCCTACAGCGTAGAGACATTTTAGAGCACAATGCAAGATCACTTTCTTTGTGCTCCCTAGTAGAAACAGTCTTTAGAATTCACTGACATTTAATCATGTGCCTCATATCACTTCTTTTCAGAGCAGCTATTTTGGTGCTATGTGGGGGTTGTCACAGAAATGGTTGCCTAATTCTGATCTAAATTTTGTAATGTGCACCCAGATCTTCTACAGATAAGCATTTTACATCCAAATGCAATAATAATAAAGGAATTAAAAGTGATTCCATTCCATGAAAGAGCAGTAACATACTTAGCAGATATTCCTAGCTCTTGCAAAAAAGAAACATAGCACAATTTACACAAAGCCAGTGGGAAAATTAATCCCACTGCCCAACCTATCGCTTTAGTTTCTGTAGCAGCAGATGAATGGAATTTTAGTCAAATTTGAGAAATCAGGACTTGTTTCATGTAAACTTCAGGCATTGGTATTTTCAAATCACTGCTGGCCTCCTAAAATGGCTGGGGCTCAGAATTATGTTGGAGCTTATCAGCCAGAATAATATCAGTGAAGCTTGCTGTCAAGAAGTTAAGAAGCTGGCTGGTTTCATGCCGCAAGGAACACAGAGCTGAATGAGATTTTTCCTCTTACTTGCAGTGGAGCAGTAAGGAAGAGGTGAGGAAAGGGGCTGCTCACTTTATGTTCCGTGAAATACTTTTGTGACTGTAGATGTAAATCAGTCCAGTGACTACCTCATGAGTGATTTTAAGATGATATAAATGTCCTATTAAAGGCTTCTTGTATTTCTCTGCTGAGATTAATGCAATTGTTTGTTTACAATATGCCAAAGCACTTTTCTTCCCCTGGATGATTCTTTCAAAGTTCGTTTATTGCATGTCTGCATTACATTACTCAGAAATAAAGGTTTTGTCTGAATGAAAATTGAAACTTAAAATTTTAAGTTTTTAAAGAGGAGTTAAAAGAAGACATTAAGAGAAATTGAATTTTCTACAGAGTTCTTACAAGTCCAGTGTGTTTTGAAGGGTAGTCCATGATTGCAGCTAACATTACAGATTTCTGATTGGCTGCAAATTCTGCTTTGTCTGCTATAGTCCTGTAGAAATTCCTCCTTTCAGCTCCAAAGCCTGCTGGCCTGCTATGTTGTCTTTGTTTTTGTTTTCTAAACTAAACCATGCATGAAGTCCAGACCCCCTTCTGTAACTTACCTTCTCAGTGCATCCTACAGTCTCCTGAACCTTCTTACTTTGAGAACACTCAGTGCCCCTTGGGGAAGGAAAAACCTCCCTTCATGAGGTCCCTTTTAAAAAGAGCACACGTAGGGGAATTAAATCAGATGCCCATGAAATTCCAAGCCATGTCTGCCCCAGTCACTGAGAATCCAGTGTTCTCACACTGCCTCAAGAAACACATCTAAGAGAGAGATGCACAATATATGGTTTAACAATTCCTCAAGACTCTTTTGGCTTAGCACAGTTTGAAAACATGTCAGGACATTGCAGGTTTTGAAATGCATAAAATTAAAAATACATATTTAGGTGTATCAGACCATCCACTTGAATAATTATTCTGGTTATCCATCAGGCCAGCTCCATAATGCTGGCTGTCCTCCAGGGCCCACTTCTCCTATGTCTCTGCCAGATGAATGGCCAAATTGTCAAAAAGCCATTGGAGTGGGAAGATGAATAGAATCACACTGCAGGGGTCATGACTACACCCATCGACTTCCTGCTTCAGACATTTGCATTTGAGAGGAACAAAATCTGCTTACCTGAAAGTCACCTTACAACTTCTGAGTAGTTCTCCCTATGAAGTCAGTGGAGACTGACTGCAAGCATTTTCTGAGGGCAATTCTGTACATCTAAGGTCTGACTGTTTTGTTGTTTGGCTTATGTTTTGGTTTTTAGGGGGAGGAGTGAGAGAGTTTAAAGTGGGGTTTCATATCTGCACCACAGCTTGTGCTCCTGAATTGGATATCTCAGGTAGTGTCTGTGTTCAGGTAAGCTTGGACCATTCACCAGAGTAAACAGAAAGGAACAGAGATCTGTGGTCCTGTCAGCTGTGTTAAAATAGGTAATTATACTAAATCACAAAATATGCTGGGTTGGAAGGGGCACACAAGGATCATTGAGGCCATCTCCTGGCCCTGTGCAGGACCATCTCCAAGAGTCACACTATGTGTCCAACAGTGTTGTCCAAATGCATCTTGAAATCTGTCGGGCTTGATGCTGTAACCACTTCCCTGGGGAGCCCTTTCCAGTGCTCTGCCACCCTCTGGGTGAAGAACCTTTTCCGGATATCCAACCTAAACCTCCCCTGACACAACTTCAGGCCATTCCCTTGGGTAAACTGTCACTGGTCACCACAGAGAAGAGATCAACCTGCCCCTCCTCTTTCCATTACAAGAAGCTGTAACTGCAGTGAGGTCTCCCCTCAGTCTTCTCCAGGCTGAGCAGACCAAGTGACCTCAGCTGCTCCTAACACAGCTTCCCCTCAAGGCCCTTCACCATCTTTTTGCCCTTCTTTGGACACTCTCTAATAGCTTTATATTATTGTTAGATTGTGGCACGCAATCCCATCCCTGTGTCCAAACAAGGATGCATATGAACTCTGAAGCACGAGGGTAAATACCCACCACAAATTGTGTATTGCATTTCAGTGTAATTCAGTATAATTTTGATTCTCTTGTAATTAAGAGTCATATCACCAGGGATAGCCAATTAAAATAGTATTTAATGTCAAAAATAACACTTTGAATTTAATCCAGGGACAGGCTTTTTGCGTAAGGGCTCACAGTGCAAAGTTGAAGTCACACTCTTCCCAAGACCATCTACCAGAATAACTGGGCAGCCGTACTTCTCAGTGGAGGCTTCTTGCTCTTAGCTTTGAGCGATTCATATTGGTCCAAGACAAGGAAGAGACAGCAATGCCAGAGGTAACTATAATAATACATTCATACCATGTTAATTCCATATATCCAGGTTCATCCCACTCTGCACTTCCCGCTAGAGATGTTATCTGCAAAACCCTGCTGTCCTTTGCTACTGATTGATCCTCTGCAATTTTTGGTTGACTGCTTGATAATGAAATTCATAAGGTAGGGGAACAGATACCAATTCTGTTGTTCTGAAGCCTGACAGTATCTTTATCTTCTGCAATAAATATGGTACAGAAATTCTCACCTAAATCTCAATTTTGTCCCACTTTGGGTGGGAAAACTCAAAGCCCTTAGTGCTGCTTAGATGAGAAATAACTGAGTTAAGAGTTGTGGTACTCACTGGTGCCAAGACAGTTTAAAACAGTCATGACCTCGTAGATGAAAAGGAGTAATGGCCAAGCTGAGCACCACAGAGTCCTACACAAAAGCATCACAGGGACAGAGGAAAAATTCATCATATTTTTGGTTTCGATCCACTCCCACAAAGTGGAAAAAGGAATGGCTGGTAATTGCTAACAAGGAATGAAGGCAGAAATAAGCTCTATAGATCACCCACAATATAGGTAAATATAAACAATAAAGGCAATATAGTGCAAAGGCACAAACTCATGATTTGTCTGTTTATGCGACATTATAAAAAAATTAGAGAACAATGTGGACAAATAACTATATCATTTTTAGAGAATTAAAAAAGTTATACTATAATGCTCTATAGCATAGTTGCCTAGTTACAAAGCACAGTCCTTAGAATAACAGGGAAAATAGTATTCTTACAAGTGTGAAGCCCTCCAAAATACAAAAATTATTTTGTCTCTTCATCAGAGCAATGCAGGCATATAGCCATTGTATCTTACAAGTTGCCAGAACTAGACACAAAAATTTTACAGAATTTTATACCCTATTTGAGGTACAATATCTGTTTCTAGTTCTAAGTTATTCATATGAAGTCATAGGTGATCATTATGCAGAGTTCAGAATCTGTCAGAAATTTTAGGTCACTGAGGTGGACAGAAACAGCAGCTTGAGGAAACAATATGAAACAGATTTGTCAAATTTGTTTTATTAATCATGATAGCTTTGAGGTGCTAAGGATGTTCCTATAAGATTTAAATGGAAAGGGTGACAGTAGGCCATTTTTTTTTAAAGGAAAAAAATATGCTATTATTCTATAATTGATTTTTGGACTTCACTCATTTAGTCTGCAGCTTTTATGAGTTTTTATGCATTAATTGCATATCTGGTGTTTTAAAGATTCACCAAAAAGGGCGTATGCTGCTATGGCCCTATGCAGACATTCTTAGCCTCTACCTGAAAACCTTCCAATTTACAATTTAACTTCCAAACACGCTGGACTAGAAACACCAGACTAACACACTGCAAGAGTAAAAGCTTTCAGGAAAATGAGATTTCACTGCTTTTATCACCCTGATTACTTTGAATTGTTCTGCAACTTGCAAGAATAAATATAAGACTTTGGAGGTGAAGATCCAAGTCAGTTTGCCTCCTGAAATACCCAGGCTGAATTTCAAGCATCATGGGTAATCTTCTGGAGCTTATTTGTTCCAGAAGCAGTGGACTGGTAACTGCATGCCAATTCAAGACTAGAAATAGCCTTTATTAAAGTTATGTGCTGATACAACAGAGACCAAAAAAAAAAAAAAAATCTATATTCTATATTAATTGATTAAGAGTTTCTCCATTCACTTCTATGGTCATAATTTATATTTTGTTGCTGGCATAATTTACATGAAAGATGTTTTGTTTTGACATTGTACTAAGATCTCTGTAGACTGTGTTATTTTCCATGGCTGATATTTTTCACACCATCCTACTGTGAATAAAATACAAATTTATTGAATAATGCACATTTTCAGGAGTTGGCTTTGATAGTCAATTGCCTCAGTAAGAACACAAAAATTTCCAAAATCACATTAGAACCAGCTTTATGTATAGCTTCATTATTTTTCTTCAAATTATAGGATAGTTTGTAAGAAAAGCAGTTGGAGTCACTGGAATTATTTTTATTTTTTCTCTCTGTAACCGTAAGAAGATGATTAGACAGATGTCTCATTGCATATTTGTTTTAGACCAATGTGATTTAAACACACTAAAAATATAATATCCTTTAAAATTAAGCTGTTGTAACATTGTGAGAATTTTTTGTTACATTGTAGGGTATAAAAAAGTTTTCTATAAATTAATTATATATATTAAAATATATATAAAAAGTGAAATTTAAAATTCACCAGATAGAGATATGCATCAGAGGAAAGTAATATTGTGAGCAATATTGCAAGAAAATACTTTATGAATACTTTCAGCCCTTTATCCCTCTTCATATTTACTGTGAAATAATTCAAACAAATGCCACCTAAAGGGAGACTGTAATAAAACTGCTGTAACAGGGATAAGAGCATACTCACTAGGCAATAGTTTTATATTATTCTAAGATTGTGCTGTTGAGCTAGGGTTTGGAATTTTTTTAGTGTAAAGACAACAATTCCAATTTGTTCTTTCATTGTTTTAAAGTTTGATAAATTCTGGCATTAGTCTGTATCATGTGTTTATCTCTATAGACTTAAAAATTTAATGGCAGTGTCTGATAAATCAGAGTAATTGAAAGGTGTGAGGCTTTATGGGAATTTGCCGCTGAAAAAAATCATAAGGGCATCTAGCACATTAGATGTACACTACAGACCTCAATTTATTAGTTTTGGGAAGTCTAAATATCTGAGGCTATGAGAGGAATTTATCTACCAGTTCTGGACACACTAAGTCCGAAAGTAAGGAATACAGTGGATGGAACTGTGATTTCAGCATGGTGAATGTTGCTGCTAATAAGAATTTTGAAGTCAGGAACCTCTTAAGTCTGTTTTGAAGGGTATGTTTCTGTGGTCTGCTAACATTTTCTGATTCTACTTGACCTTAAAAAATATACTGTGAATGTGGACAGCAAAGCTATTTTACTCATTTCAAATACTCAAGGATGGGTAAAACTGATCCTTCTTGATAATCCCCAAGAGTCAGTTGAGGTCTTGAGTCCCAGAACTCTTTCCAAGAGTATTGTAATGTTCCTTTTGCAAAGTTTTGACCTTTCATTGGTGTTATTTTTAATACATGTTTTGAATCATCTGGCTAATATTATCACTCCTGGATTGTTTTTTCCGGCAACATCAAAAACCCATTAGCACATAACTTTATGTCTTTGTGAACTTTATGTCTTTGTGGTGCATTGATCACTGCTCCTTACTGTAATACTACCTAACTATATCACCTTCATAATTCATTGTGTGTCTATATATATATAGGTATATATATTTTTATTAAACAGAATAGTTATCCCTTCAACAAACATAAAAATCCTCATTTTAAAGTTTTATAGTCCAAGATAGTCTTTGACACCATCTTTTAAACTGAAGCCCATAAATTTTCCTTGTAGATAAGGGAAGTGCTAAAGTATGTATATTTATTGGATATATTTGCTATTTTTCACTGTGTCTGGTCAGAAACTTTGCAAAATGAAGATATGTTTTTGTATTTTGAGTACCAGGTTCTCTCCATAGATTTCTGGCCCCAGGCATCAGTGAAGTAGTAGACATTAAGTTCTATATTAAAGAAAAGTGGGGGGGGAAATGAGCACTTTGAGAATGCAGACTTAGAAATGCAAATTTTTAAAACTTTTTTAGATGCTGTTTACCATTATTCTATCACCTCTGCCCTCACACCACTTTTGATTTGTGTTTGTGCACAGCCAACTTATTTACCACCTGGCTCATGGACTCCTTCCAGCTGAATATCAGGCAGCCAGAATTTGGAATAGACACACCATAGGCTGGAGTGATGGATGACTCACTCTTGCCCATTTAAAGGTTCCTGTGTCTCTCTACAATGTTCTGTATATTCACTGCACTGAGTAGTCATTTTACCTTGAGAAGTTAATGGTTAAGCACTGAGCTGGAAAATATCCACTGTATGAAATGCAATCAGAGGACTGATGGTCTGCTTTGTCTTACTTGCCAAAGATATGAAGACCCTGCAGTTCTACATCAATCACTCTTTCCTTTCAATATCCACATAAAGGCACTGGGAAAAATTATGAGACACCATCTAAAATACCAACAACACAGATCATTTTTTGTCCCAATGGATGATAAGTCTCTTATTCTGTAAAAGTTACTCTCTGCCAAATAAGTCCCAAGTTAGAATTAAACCTTCTCAGATCCGTAGGTAATGCCCTATGGAAATCATAGACTGCATTGTTTTTTCTGCTCTCTGTAACTAAAATTCCTTGTCCTGTCCCCTACCATGTTTTCATTAGGAAACTTGGAAGGTTGATGTTTGATGAGTTTTCTCATAAATGTCATTGAGATCCCTGCTTCCCACTCCTGTGTGTTGTCCTTTTAATGTCTGAGTTGAGTCAGGAGCTCCTTGTTTATCCATGCAGGCCTCCTACTGCTTCTGCTTGATTTCCTTCTCATTAGTATGGACCACCCTTGAGGATGGAGAAAGTGATCCTTGATTATGAACCAGCTCTCCCTGACCACTCTTTTCTCCAGGGACATATTGCATGGCATTCTTCCAAGCAGATCTCTGAAAAAGGCTAAAGTCTCCTCTGCTATAGTCCAGGTTTATAACCCTAATTTTACCTTGTTCCCTCCACTCCATCTTCTGAACTCCAGTCATCATGATCACTGCAGCCAAGAGTGCTCACTGCCTCAGATCCCCAAATGGCCCTTCCTCGTTTGTAAGTATGACATGAGCAAAGCAGCTCCCGTCATTATCTACTCAACGCACACCAGAAGATATCACCATGATTCTAATTCCTCATGAGGGCCAGGGCCAGTGAACATGAGGCTTTTTCCAGTTGTCTGAAGAAGACCTTATCCACTTCTTTCCAAGCCGGCAGTTTGTAGCAGAAACCCACAACATCGCCTGTGTTGGTTTGTCCCTTGTGCTGACACACAGGCTCTCAGCCCTTTTGCCACCTGTCCCACAGCAAGCTCCATCCATCTCTGCTGCTACCTCACATAGAGCATAATTCACACTTCTTGCCACCCTTTCCAAAAAGTCTGCCTCCATCCATCACAGTTCTCCAGTTGTGTGAAGAATCTCACCCTATTTCTGTGATTCCAATGAGATCATAGCCCTAATTCCTCCTATTTTCTCCCCACACTGTGGGCATTAATGTACAGGCACTCTAGGGAGGCCCCCAGATGTTCTTATTTCCCAGAATGCATATGAGAGCTTCCTTCTCTCATAGTACTGCAGGGTACATAACAAGGATGGGGAGAGAGAGGAATATTAAGAATATGTCATATCACAGCTCTTCTTTGCTGCCAGGGAACTCCCCTTGCACCACTAAGTAAATAATGTTGTGACGTGGGACTTCTCCACTATGCTTCACAAATGTTGCACACAAGCAGATAAAAATGCTCATTCGTTTCTGAATAGTGGAAAGCCTGAATTGCTACTTAGGGACAACAAACATGGTTCCAGTGGGCTGAGACTACAGGATCTGTAGATTAGCTCATCATAAATTCAGGTTTCCTGGCAATTTAGTTTTCCTGGGGATAAAGCACTAACTTAAAAAAGAGCTCACCACAAGTTAAAAATGCAGAAGCCATCTTGGGGAGACCACTGGAGGCATCTCTTGTCCTGTTGAGTCCCATCTGATTCCCCTCATAGTATCAGATTAATTCCAAATAGTTTTTTCATGCCATAATCTATATACAGATCACTGTCAAGAGCCTCTACTTATTTCAGTAAAAAACCTAGAGTTCCCTCAGTATTTCCATACTGTGCCACAACAATTCAGTTGTCAAAAGCAAATTAAACTTTTGAAAACTCTACATCCTAAAACTACTCTGTTGCTTGCTTGTTGGTCTAAAAGTAGAGTTCCCTTTCATCAAATGATGCAAAAGTTCCACCCACTAATATTACTTAGAAGATATTTTCCTTCTTTTAGCTCTAGTCTTGCATACACTTGTCAAAAGGCAACAGGGATGGAGATTAGGAAATCCTTTGATGGCATCCTAGGCAGACAGGGGGTAAGTGAGATCCTGCTATTTCTGGAGACTTTTGGCTTTGCAACACATGATTTAGGTCTACGGTGAGGGGCAGAAGATGCCATCAAGAAGACGCAGTGCAGTAAATGCATCCATTTGCATATGCATTTGTCATTTGCATATGGCAAATAAAAATCACTCAACCTACCTCACGTACTTCTCATCTGTGCAAGTTTATTACTCTGCAAAGATAGAAATAAACTTATGTTTAGGATACCAGATTCATTAGGAGCTTTAATTCCCAGCTCTACTGATACTTTCTTGTTCACCACAGCTTCAGCAGGATGCTATTTGTAGGTGAGCTGATGTTAATCATTAGTTTTGATATCTCTGCTTATATCATGTGGAACATTGCTTTAGAATGCTTGCAGTTTCAAACTTTGGGAAAGTTGACATATTTAAATTAATTCAAGAAAGGGTAAAATTTATATATTGAAGTGGATTTAAGAATGAGATAAAATAACTCTTCCTTTTCTTCTTTTCTCCCTCCCCAGCAAAACATGGATCTTGAGCAGTACTTAACAACATCATGTCACCATAATAAATATATATTTCTCAGGTATATACACAGGGTATCACTGGGTGATGCACCATCAAAGCTACTACTATCTTTCCAAAATGGCACAGAAATGGGGGTGGGGGATTCTGTAATCACTAGGAACTCATTCCTCTGTGATTGCTTTAATTTTTATGTTAAACTGTGATAAATGATCCTGCACTACTCATTTCACTTGAAGGTTGTTTCAGATCATATGAAAACAGCTGGTTTGGGGTTTTTTAAGACTAGAAGTTCCTAAAGGTATTCAGACACTGGGCAGATCTCATCTCCTGCAAGCAACTTGACCCGGCCAAACCATGTCTTGTTTTTGCCAAATTGTCAAATCGTGTTTGCCAAATCGTGTTTATTTAATGGATAAGATAGGAGCCAGTATCTTCTGCAGGTGCCTGCCTTGAGCACCCATCTTAGCAGGGGATAAATTACCCTCTGAAGTTTCTGTCCATGTTGACTGCAGAGAATCTAAATGGTCAGTTTGCACTGACTTAAATTACTAGAAATTTAGTTTATAGAGGCGTAAAGTTAAGAGAGGTGATTTTTATTTATAAATACCATCTATGTTAAAATCTTTGTCTTTTTTAAGGAGAGAATACTGCAGCATTTGTCCTGTTTTATTACAGTGTAGCTTGAAGGGAAGAAGTCAGATAGTGACTGGGATGTGGAAATATGAGAAAATCAATGCCTTGTACAGAAAATAAACATGCAGGGGGAAAATGTGAAAAAAACCCCTCCTCATAAAAGGTGTCAATTTTCTGGTTAATCAGAAAAGAGAGCAGATTTAGGCTTTCATGGAAAAATGTAGTAATAACTGTTCCTTGAAAGAAGGTAAAATATCTTTGATTTATGGTTGGCTGGCGAAACAGTGGATGGACTGAGAGAAAATTCTAAATATGTTTGTTTTGAGGAGACTAACAAATAGTGATGCAGTCTTCTGATTTTGATTTTTTTTTCTGAATGTATTTTATTAAACTGGGGGGGGGGGGGGGGGGAGAAAACCTAAACCCCTAGTAAACCTAGAAGAGGATTGGTCCTTAAACAAGGATAGCATACACACAAATGTCTAGCTATTTTAGACTCCTCAGAAATGGTTAAACACATGGTTAAAAACAAGAATTATTATCCTGGCTCTGCAGTAGATTTAGAATTAAAGTAATCTGTTTTATTTCTGGAAACAATGTGGCCCCTTTTCTTATTGTGGTCATGTTAGAAAGAGGAGTGAGCTGTTATGCAAACAGGCTACAGGGAGCTGCAGCCATTCCCCGGGGGGGGCTTGGTGCATCCTGGTGTCCAGCTCAGCTGGATGGAGATAAAGCAAAGGCAGGCTTGAAAGGGGAGCATTTTGCAGTTAATCTCATGATGGCTTTAAAACTAACATCTCTGACAGAAAGGGTCACAACAAAGGAATGATACATGGAAAAGGGTGAGGAGCATGAGATGAGTGAGGTGTCACCATTCAATGAGCAATTTGAACTGACACATGCAATTGTTTGGGGTGGACAGTATCTGACTGTGCAAACTGTATGGGATGGGCATGTTCTCAGCAAGGAGCAGAGTATAGCTCCTGATAAAAATAATGGAAAATGTCTCCCACATTCCTTGTTCACCTTCCTGGTATCTCATGGCTTTGTATCACTGTAAATTCAGTAACTGCCAT
The DNA here is from genome assembly GCF_029207755.1 of Chamaea fasciata. Lineage (NCBI taxonomy): Eukaryota > Metazoa > Chordata > Aves > Passeriformes > Sylviidae > Chamaea > Chamaea fasciata. The sequence goes on along the minus strand of NW_027094087.1, from coordinate 97,292,881 downwards.
TTTCACTACTGTTATTCTCAGTATTTCATTACTTGTGGAATAATTGGGGCTTTCTTCATGGCAACATTATCTTCAGTGACAGGTGAATCTCAAGCATCTGGAATTTCATTTTAGTTTGGACAGGCATCCTAATATTTAGACGATCCTTTGAATCATACATGAACTGGAAGTCTCTGAACCTGAGCTGAAAATGTGACAAATATAATGTTTTTCATGAGTTTTAAAACACTTTTGATTTGGGTTACACCTAGAAATACAGAGAAAACAATGTCCCTCTAGTATGCCAGCATTTCTAGTGGGGGAAAATGGAAAGCCTTGAAAGTTTGTCTATGGTGCAGAATAATGAAGTCCATCTTACTATATGAAGGATTTTAAAAATTAGCAAGGATGCAGTGTATTTTTCTAGTTTAAAAAGTTGAGATTTTATATCTAAAGAGGAGAAAAAAGTTGTCTAAAAGTAGCCTGATGAGTAAAAATCATCTTGTCTAATTACAGACTTCTAAAAGTTGGATATCTGAGTCTACTCTCCCTTTATAGTTAATAGAATCATCTTCAGAACACCATTTGCTGACCTATCTTAGATGCCTATCTTAAGATGAGATGAATGGCTCTCTGGAGACCTCTGTTCCTGTCTATTGAAAAGAACAGAGGATAACAACATTTTCAAAACACTAAGGCTGTGAAATAGAATTTCAAAAAACTTTTAATCAGACCATGTGGAAGACAACTGGAGTTATTCCTGGTATTTTCAGGGATCAAGGGCAGGAGTTGTGGAAAGCAGTGCTCTACTTCACTTAAGTTTTGTATTCATTTATGGCTTTATTATTGGTATGACTGAAAAGAATGCAGGTAGCAATTTGTTCCACATCAGTTTCAAAATAACTTAGAAAAAAATAATTTGTATTTCAATCTAAATCTTTGTTCCCTTTTTTATTTTATCCCATTATTTCTGGGTAATTTCTGTCTGAATCTGTGAATTCAGTGGTTGTACCCAGATGATGAAAAGCAAATAGATCATCGTGATAGTTTTTTTTTTTTTTTTTTACCCTTGACCATTTCAGAATCACTTTGCTGACTGCTTGACTTCAATTTTTTGTAACTTCTAAAATCACCAAATCTTAGAATACCATGAGCTGGAAGTGACTCACAAGGATCATTTAAGTCTAACTCCTGACCCTGCACAGGATAACCCCAGGAATCACACCATATGCCTAAAATAGTTGTATAGCTTTGAAGAGATACTCTTTGAAATATTTTTCCCCAACAATGTAGTAAAAAAGGTCTCCTCTTTTCTCTCTAACGTAGATGACCTTGAGCTCTGAAACGGCACTATATATACACATATATGCATATATACATATGTATACACACACACACAGACACACAGACACACACATATATGTGTGTATATATATATATATATATATATATATATATATATACACACATATATATACATTCATATATTCGGAAACCAGTGACAGTTTTATTTATTGTGCAAAATCCAGGAGAACAAAATTGGGGCTACATTGCACTGGGAAATGTCATACCCCAGTTTTTCAGCTGGATCCACAGTGAAGGTTGTAATGCAGTTGGTGAGACCATAACCATCTTACATTACAAAAAGAATGCTTTAGGTAATTTAGAGACCTCAGGGCATTTGCCATTCACACATTTCACTTCCCATGCTGTAGCTACAGAGCTGCACTATTCAGTTATCTAGTTTAGCAGTCAGGAGATGAAAAAATACTTCATTTCTGTGACTGTGGATACCAAGTAGTTATTTATGTCAATGGAAATTGTGTATGCTATTCTACCATCATGGCTTGTGTCAGAAATAGTGTGGCCAGTGGGACTAGGACAGTGACCATCCCACTGCACTCGGCACTGGTGAGGCCACACCTTGAGCCAGAATTCAGTTTGGAGCCCCTCACTACAAGAAAGGCGCTGATGTGCTGGAGCATGTCCAAAGTAGGGCAAAGGAGCTGGTGCAAGGTCTGGAGCACAAGTCCTGTCAGGAGTTTTAAGCTGAGAAAGCTTAGCCTGGAGAAAAGGAGCCTCAGGGTGGACTTCCACAAATACCTGAAATGAGGTTGTAGCGAGGCAGGGGTCAGGCTCTTCTCCCAGATAACAAGTGACAGGATGAGAGGAAATGGCCTAAAGTTGCAGTAGGGGATGTTCAGGTTGGGTATTAGGAAAATTTTCTTCACAGAAGTGGTGGTCAGGTATTGGAATAGCCTGCCCAGGGAAGTGGTTGGGTAACCACCTCTGGAGGTATTATAAAGATGTGTAGATTTGGCATTAGGGACATGATTTAATGGTAGACGTGGCAATGCTGGGTTAAGGGTTGGACTCAATGACTGTACAGGTCTTTTCCAACTTAGATATTTCTGTGATTGTCTTTGACTTTTAGTCCAGTCTGCAGGGGCAGGAACGTTAGCATGCTCAGAGCATGGTAAACTTCAAATATTCTAAAAGATCTCTGGAAAACACTAAGGGTCTTAACTGTAAGAGGTAGTCAGTCCTGAAATGATTGAATGGAATGGTAAGCATGTTTTACATGTATATGTTTAGAATATTCCCCAAAACTCCTGTGTGACAATGCTTCTCAAGTGATAAGGTTACCCATTTTCCTCATGTTAACTTTAACCACATGCTGTCATTGATGGAATTCTCAGGCAGGCTGAAAGCTGAAGAGCACACTGTCACAGTGGGCATGCAGAGAATGAAAGCCATGCATGAAGCAGAGGTGCCATCCACCAGCCTTGTTCAGAAACTGAGACCACCACACTCACAGGAGGCCACAGAGCGAACATCAGCTGCCAGATGAGGGAGTAAACCTGAGTGGCACTTGTCCAGGATAAAGGAGTTTTTGCACTATATTTTCCAGCCACTTGAATGGATTTTTTAATGATGACATGTAGCCAGAACTTCAGTTTTAACCTGTTTCCAAAAGCTGAAGGATATTCATAGCTTTGTTCTGAGTTTTTACAGGCTATCATGATCTTGGCTGGGAGGCAAAGAGTGGCACATCTTTAATTGCTGCTGAACTCTGCAGCACCTGGGAGCTGCTGGAAGTTTGCCATCTCCCTGCCAATAAGACCTGGCTCAGCTACTTTTGTAAGCTCTGACAGTATCTCAAACTGGTGCAATGTTGCTGCAAATGTTGATAATGGAGATAATGTAACACCTTTATCAAAAGCATAAGGAAAATTTATGTTTTGGATTTTTTTTTTTTTTTGGTCTTTATTGAGCAAGCTGCTCAGTGGATGAAAGTGACAAAAATGTGCAAAGAAAACATACTACAGTGTGCATGGATGTCTGATCATGTGCATGGATGTCTGATCATATGAATTTCATTTTGAAGAGCTGACAGAATGCTTGGACAAGTCATTCTTTGTTGCTTTAAGTATGTGAAAGTGTCCCTGTCCTGTCTTCCTGTATTTTTTCTAAGGCCACTTGCTCTTCAGTTGCAATTCATGTTATATATTTTCATTATTATTTTTATTTTTCTTATAAAGAAAACTACTAACATCAGTCTATAAACATACCAAACAAATACAAATGCATACTGTTTGAAGAGAGAAGCTCCTCCATCGCGTGTTCTCCTAGCGTAGGAGGTATTAATGGTGAGAAGCTAAAATCACTTCACCTCTAAATGGCTGTTCTAATTGTTATTTGAATTAACTGGTGTTATTGAATTAAGGTGTGAAACCTAAGCCATAAGTGATAGTTTGAGAAAATGTGAATGTTCCCTCCAGTATTTTTGTGTAGGTTAGTGGAAACTGAAGTTCTGAATGGCATTCTTCTGGTTTTCCATAACATTCACCTACTTCTCTAAATAGCACTTACTTTTCAGTTATGTCTGTATCAATTGGGCTAGGACAGTAAAAGTGCATTAAATGAGCCCCCAACAGACATAACACAGCAAGAGTAAGACATTTTTATACTTTCAAATCAAATATTGTGAGTGCCTGGGGGAAGAGGTTTTGTTGCGTGTTAAATGCAGAACCTGGAACTGGCAAGTCTTCTTCCATCTTGGTCACTGACTTACCTAAGAAATCTGGTGTTTGTTGTGTATGTGGTTACAGTGGCAATCTACATTTATAAAACTCTGAAATGACATAACCCTTCATAATTCAACCACCTACCAGCCCTGATCAGCTGGGGAAGCTGTGTGAACAGTAAGTACCACCTGTCTCAATGGCTGTAGGTGGGCTCAGGAAGGCTCTGGTGAAAGACATCTCTCACCCAGGTTCCAACTGCCCAGAAAAAACATCTTCACAGCTTTCAGTGAGTGACTATCTGTGACTGACTCTATCTGTCCTCTTCTCCTTCCTGTGGAAACTGGTGCTAGACTTTGCAATTCTCAAGATTTTTCGATTATATCTGTTTATGTGCTTCTTCAGTAAGCATTGGTTTACTATTTTTTTCCTAAGTGAATAAATTTAAATCCATCTAAAGTGCAAGGATGTGGCAAGAAAGGAAAAAAGGAAGGAAAATCCTACCTAAGCTATGAGGGACAACTTATCTCACTTTACAGGCAAGAAATCAAATAGAATCACTTGCCTGAGGACCAACAGTGACTTTGTGGCAATACCCTATCTCCTGAATGCCCATGTTGCAAAATTATCTTTCACCAAAGCCAGCTGTCATTTAACATGGAGAGCTACCTTATTTTTAAAGATACATAAGTAATTCATGCTAATATGAAAAGGAATTAACTTCAATGGAGAAAAAATACTTATTTCCAAATGGTTGAAAGCATGATTGCAATATGCAAAACCATCTTTGTACCTGGAAAGACTGTTTTCTTGTCACAAACTCCTTTGTATAAATTAAAATCATCCTGTGCTGTGACAGTTTTCTGTATTTTATCTCTATTATAGCAAGTCAATAAAAATATATATTCTACCAACTGTTTCCAATTACAAACAAAAATTCTGTTGAGACTTACTTATCCAATACAGTAGGGGTCAAATCTTTGGAGAGGGTGAGCAGCTGGGACTCCTATGGCTCAACTGATTAGCACCATCTTACTTTGGAGGCCTGAATTTTACACAGTAAATGATCTAATCACCTACCCGGGTTTAGAACTACCACAAGTTAATAACAGCACTGCAGCCATAGCTGCAAAATATTACGCAATAAAATGAAATAAATGGAAATAATCTCTCCTGAGTGCCAATAATTTAGATTTACAGGGTAATCCATATGTATTCCAGTTCCTAACAGATTGCCAAAATACTGTTTGGAGACTTCTATTTCAAATCTAGTACATTTTATTATCATTTCAGAGGTTACAAAATTGAGGAATAAATTAAAAAGCTAAAATGGGGAAAACAAACATTTACAGATTGGATTTAGGCGTTTAGAAGTGTGAAGCAAAGCTCCCTCTTTTGAAAGGACTTCATTAATGTTTAATTAGCTGAGTTGCAAACCAGAGCTCGCTCCTCAGCATCCCCTTACCCAGGCACAGCAGAAATTGCTCTCCCTCACAAGGGGAAAGGCTGGCTTTGGTGGGTTATTTAGCAATATTTCAGGGGTGGCATTTTTCAGAAGCTGGTCTCAGGGCACTTCACAATGTCATCATAGTTGTCACCGCTGAAGTCAGGGGATGCGTAGGGTTACCAAGCAAAACAGGGCAGGGATCTGTGTGCTGGCAAGATGCAGGTCTTTGTTTTGTGAATTTCTGGAGGAGAGGCCTGGCACTTTGAGAATCAATTCATTTTACTTGTTGGCTGCTTGGTGCCAGAAATAAGAGCCAACTGTCATGGATGGACACAATGCTCATAGAGTGCTATACCAATATTATATTTTTCTAGATATAGAAAATTACTGTAGTATCTCAGGTGTTCTGGGATAGGTGATTTTTCACTGATTCATTGAAGCATAGTAATTTCAACAAACTCTTCACAAACAATGATTCAAAAAACATCAGGAAATATTTTTTGTATCATTTAGAAACATTGTCCAAACAGCAGAATGCTCTAATACAGAAAGTCTATTGCTTAAAGGTACGGTTCAAAATTTAATGTTTTCCATGACATGAGTCAAATATAGAGATTTCACACTGGGCAGGACAGAGTGTCTCTGAGCTTCACCAAAAGAAGACCAAAATACATTAACAAATATTAACCTTGTTGCATCTTTCCAGCTAGAGGCACTGTGTTAATGGGAATGCCCATTGAACTCATTGGAGTTGTGCTACTTTCCCTTTGCAATGTGTCTCGTTCAGTGCCCTTGGACTGTTCCCTTTTTCTTGTTTATTGCAGAGTCTGTTATGCTGTACATGAAATAGGCTTAACCAAAAGACAAAACAAACCATGACCATGGAAATCAATTTGGCCACTGAGATGAACTTGCCCCATATCTGCTGCACTTGGCTGCACAGCCAATGTGTTTCCAAGCCCCAGTCGTGGGGAGGAAAGCCATTGCGCCAAGGCTCCAGCAGGTCAGAACAGCAACAGCACCCACGCTCGGTTCGAGCTCTCCACTCACTGAGGGCCACCAAATCAAACACGGCCTTCAGCATTTGACTGACTAGCCATGGTTTCTAAGAAAATTATTAGATGATAACACGCTTTGTAAATCTGAAGTTCTGCTTCATGTTCATATGTGCCTAAATAAAACAGAATGCTTCTCCCTGGCCAGAAGTATGCAAGTATTTACTGTAATAAATGCAACTATTCACAAGGTGGCTTGGAAAGCAAAGTTCTTTTAAGAACGTTATGGATATGATACATTCTAGTAAATTGACTTCTGTTCATGCCAACATTTGAACTCACAATGACCTACCAAATAAACCCCAAGTAATCTGAAAACTAAAATTTTGTTAATAACCTTTTCCCAAAGAAAAGCTGTAGTCTTCATCTAACAGTATATTTTTGTCAGAGAAAGTCAATTTTGGAAACCTTTAAATCCCCTAGGTTGAAATGCTCATATTGTAGCAGGTCTTAAGCAAACAATCACTGATAAATTCAGGGCTTTTCCCAAATGAACTCTGAAGATAACATGCAATGGACAGTATGAAGTGATAGCAGCTCCAGCAAAGGTAAGGGAGGTAAAGGAAAACATTAGAAGACAATGTAAATATGATGAAGCTTTCAGAAACAAATCTTGCTTTCCCTTTGGTTACAATAACTGTCAGGAACAGTCTGAGAAAGAAAAATCTCTTAATTCTAGCATTCTAGCTTTAATATCAAAGTACACAGTTTTAGATCCAACAGGAAAGGTTAAAAAAATATATGATTAAAGAGAATCATCAAAGGAAGGAAGCCATAAAGGTCAGATATTTCCAGTTACTGACTGATTGGCTTGGTCAATGACAGTGATCATTAACTGCCAAGAAGTGCCCTTCCTGTCAGCCTCTCTTACATAAACAATGAAATACACAACAGCGTGGATCAGAAGCTATTAGGTGATCACACGTGGAAGCTGGTCTCTCCAAAATGCCATGGCATTTACCATGCTAAATGTTATACCGGTGTTCTTTCTCTTTCTTTCTCTCTAGTTCGCCTTCTTTTTTCCCCTCATGCAGTCACACACATACATTGGCTGCACAAAAACCCTGAGAACATGCCACCAAATGGCTGGTGGCTGTCACTGTGCCAGATGAGAAAAAAAACTGAGATTGATGAAGTGATTAATCTTGTGTTAATATGTAACTGAGGAGACATGAAGATTTTATAAGTAAGGACAAAAAGGTATAATTGGATATGGTAACTTTTGTGTTCAACAGAAGAACTGCTAGGAAGAGGGAAAACAAGTAATTGTAAAAACAGAAAAGGATTAAGGACTTTTTTTTTTTTCCTGCTGGGTACAAGCACCTGGATGGCAGAGAGCCTAGAACTGGATTACCTTTGAATTTTCTAAATTGTTTTCATGAGAGGAACTTTTTTGACCCATATGATTCAGAGAGAGCTTTTTAGAGTTGAGGAATACTAGTTTATAAGAAACCTTTCCTCCTATAGGGATTCTCAGGAATATACTGACTGCTCAATACTGCTTACTTTTTTTTTAATACTCTTCCTGACTAGGTCAATGTGTTGCACAGAAGAAAAAGAATTTCATAACCTTCAGCAAGGAATAAAATTGCAAGTCCTGGAAAAAACACATTCCTTCCTTATGTTTTAAGGTATCCTTTGAAAGCAACTGTAACTAGTTAGAAATAAGTAAATAGCAAATTTCAAAATTAAAAAAACATGAGCTTTTTCTCCCTGCTTTTGCTTATGATTTTACAGGAAAGGATTCATTTTTCCTAGTGTCACATGTATTTTTTCAATTCCTTGTTGTATTTGACTGTTGAATTTTATTTTCTATGTGGGTAAAATATTTGGTTATAAAAGCCAGTTAAACTGATAAGTAGTCACAACAAACCACAGCAATTTTTCCTCTTGTAGGAGGTTGAAGGATTGACAGCTGGAGAGATATTTTCCTGTGTCAGTGTGTGCAGGGATGTTGAGCAATTTCTCTGGAGAGGACTGATGCTACTTATTTGTATCCCACAAGCAACCTCCCCTGCTACCTGGTGCAGCTGGCCAAGGCTGGAACTAGGCAAGCACTCATATATCTTTTCCATTTGTTTAAAGCTCATTAGCATCCATTGGGCTGTGCTGTTCCAGCTTCGATATATCAACGTTAACAAAACATTAATGCTGTACTCTTGAGGTGAAAGAAAACCAAGTCTCATTTGAAATACAAACATGTAATGAAATGCAGCCTGTTGCCCCCACTTCAGATCCCAGGGACTGATGGCAGGATCTTAGTAAAACTCCAGGCAAGCTGTGAATCTCTGACGTCTTTGCTAACCTGTATCTGTGGAACCACAGGTATTTAGAAGCAGCTGTACCTCCTGCAGAAGGCTGTTGCTGTAGCATCATAAAAGAGCAGTTGAAGCTTTTAATCGGGAAGCTCCTACCCTGGGAAGCTGTGTTTGTGATGCACAGCTGTTGTACAGCCCCCTTCAGCAGTGCTGAAAGATGTGGCTAAGAGTGGGGTAAGAGCAAACCCACACAGACTGGGATGCCTTTGCTGGGACAGCCCCAGACCAGGAGCTCAGAGCCTCCTTAACCCCATCCTCCCCAGGCAGAGCGTGGTGGTCCCTCAGCAGGTACTGCTCCAGAGGGGTTTGCAGGAGGAAGGCTCTGCAAGGGGCACCAGCAGGGCCTTTGGCCTCCCCTGGGAAGGAGGGACTGGCTGGAAAGGCCTTAAGTTCATACCTGATGCTGCTGTGGGCTGTCACTCACAGAGCAGAGAATTTGTCAGTAAAGCCACAGTGGGATCAAGCAGAAGTATTTGGAAGGAAAAGATTCCTGAATAGCCTGGGCTGCAATTGAAGCCAGAAACCATGCAGGGATAACTTGCCTTCACATTGCAGAGCTCTAACCCCAAAGCCCTGGGATAAAAAAGATGTCATTTAAATAAAGAAGCAGTATATAGTATGCATTGATTTTGGAGGGAAGTTATTTATTCAGCCTTTCAGCATGCTGGGAATGTTGGTTCAGCAGGGAGAGGCTTGTGCTGTGCTTCTGAAATTCTCCCCAGACTTTACGTGGAGGATCATCTCAAGAATAATTAGTTCCTGTGCCTGTTCATCTGGAAAGGCAAGGGGTCCATACGGACACTGCAGGTGTAGGTAGAGGGCAACTGCTGTGTTAGAGAAAGCACAAGCAGACTGACTGATGAGAAAGACATGACTAGTCTTTGTGTTGATAAATGCAAAGTGCTTCCTATAAGAGTTTTGTGGGTTTGGTCTGGGCTTGTTTTGTTTGGATTGTTTTTTCACAGATAAAGCATATATAGAAAATGTTTAAATGTTTGAATATTTAAATTTTTTTTTTCTCCATACTTGCTCTCTGTAAACAGCCATTAAATTTCCTGGCAGGAATACAAGTGATAAATATGAATTGCATTTTGCATGGTATTTATAGAAAAATAATTTTAATGTTTGTATTCACAGAATTAAAGGTCCTTTTAATAGTCAGTCATGTCCCATCAGGAAGAAGAAACTACAGCTCGTGACTCTTATCATTTGATTTTTCGAAAATGTTTGCAAAGCATAGGTAGCAAGTAAACAGAAGAAAAAAAATTAGTGCTGAGATTCTACTAATGACTGTATTAAATATTATGGGTTTTCTTCATAAACAGAAGGGAAAAATAATCAAGAACATTTGTTATTAAAGGTTTTATAGCAATTTTTTTTGCTTTTGATGGAAAGCTCGTTCTAAGATATTTGCATGTATGCATTAGTTAACAACATGTACCTCCTATGGGGCAACTCATAGGATACAAACTGAATGCTTGTCATGCAAATAATTAACTATTTCAGTGTGACATGAACAGGGTATACGTGACATGCAGCAGACCAATAGCAAGAAATGTTGCAGATGATTTATTGCAGGGGGAAAGAAGGGCTGTAACATGAACCAATAATTTCTTCACTTAATCCAGGAATAAAGATAAAAGGAGAAGAGAAAAATACAGTTAACTCTTCCCCAGGGTGTTTGAATGAGGAAAGTGCTGAACTGTGAATCAGAATTGAATAGACAGGAACATTAGCTCCTTTCAAAAGGATGTTTGCCTTACAGAGATCAGATATTGTAATAGCACAGATCTGGCTCCTTGCCTATGCTTTGCAACATGCAAATGAGTATTTTCCTTTCTCAGAAGTTCTGCAGTAAAACCCACCACAAAATCACAGAAATATACTGAAGAACTCTTTGAAATGACCGCAAATTCTGCTGTCAAACCTCAGAAACTGATGCTTGATTAGCAAAGCTGCAGGTAAGGGCCCTCTGTTCCAGACTCACTGTCAGTGGAAACACAAGCAATGAATACTTTCTGAAAACAGCGCTCAAAGAGGCACATCATCAAAGGTGATTCATGATGCAGGCAGGTGCCAGACAACTATTTTAAAGAAATTTCTACCTGCTATTAAATTGAGGTGCGCAAGAACACGTTTTCGTGGTGGATTGCAGAGGGGAGTTACCCTGAGTTTTGAGGGAGCTCTAGTTTGTTGTGCTGAAGACCAGGATGGCATTAAGCTCTGCTCTGCCACATGCAGACCCTTGCAAGCCTGAGCTATTTTGATAGTGAGATTTTGTTGCAAACTGAACCTGAACAACCTGGGGATACTTTTCTGCAGATGCACCAGCTAAGCATATTTAAATCATCAGGACCACTGGAAGCTGTGCTTCAGCTGAGTCTCCTGATTTGAAAGACCAAAAAATAGCTGGCCAGTCTCAGGATAGAACAAAAATTGCCTTTTCAGTTTATTAACTTTGTCATGACTGAAGTTGCCACTACAAACTGTGCCACTGGCAAGTTTGGGTATTAAGGTGGAAGGAAGGACATCAAAGAGGAGGGAGACAAATGTGTTATTGCCATTTTAACTGTGTATCTGATTCCCTAATACAATCTTTCACGCTTGTGCTGTAATTGCCTGCAGCTCTCCTGATTTCATCAACATCAGTATTTTGCTTATGTTTAAGCTCTGGGACTTCTGAGAGGCACATTAACTTATTTTTCATAAGCTACTCCTAGCATATTTCCTCTCCGCTGTCCTGTTAACATCACCACAGAGTCATTTAGAGTGGAAGGGACTTCTGGAAGTCTCTCTTCCAACCTTCTGCTCAAAGCAGAGCCAACACTGAACACATTGCCAGGTGACCTTCTGCCAAGGCTGCCAGTCCCTGGTCTTTTTCAAGAGAGTACCATTTGTCATAATGATTTACTTTCAGCTATGGGTCACCATCTCAAAGAACCACCACTGTTTCCCTCTCCAACAAGAGGTCAGTGCCCCATGTCACAGGGCACCCATCCTTCCACAAAAACAGGACAATGGTCTAGTGTGAGATGATAACTATAATCACTTACACTATTCTTAGCTAAACTGGAACAACTGACTGAAGCAAAGGGTTCCATAATCCCAATATCCCACCCTTTAAAATGAATGTAAGGTTTACATTAGATTAAAACATAGTGTAACTCAGATTAACAGTGAGCTGCTTGCTGTTTCCATCTGTACTTTCCCAGTAAAGTATCACTTATGAACTTGATCACAGAACAATTTTATCCATTTGCCTTTTTGGAGACTTTACCACAGTATGCAAATATTTCAAGAACAGAAATGGTTTCAATGTTTATTCAACATGCACATGTAGGAAAGGAGAAAATAGCAGGCATGAGATATTTAGGGCAGCCACTGTGAATTCACTGTAGGTCTGGGAAGACTGTCAATACTGAGGGCTTGTGGAAAAATGCTGTGAAAGTACAGGAACAAAATCAATTGTAGCCAGATTTTTTCCCTCCCAGTACACATGACAAAATTATTTACAAGTGGCTTATTTAAATCTAGCCAGAAGTCAGCTATTTCAGTGGCCTATTGAGCAGAAAAGATCCCCTATGAGTTAAGGAAGGTCACAGATCCAGTTATATCACCCAGATGATCTCTCTGACGGAGTATTTGTAACACTTTCTCTACCTTGCCTTTGTTTCAAAGTAGATGGCTTGTGACACTGGGTTTTACTGCCATTTTTTGTTGTCTAGAACTTGCTCTATCCTGACACAACCTTTCACATAATGATGATGAGCATAGTGTGAAAAAAAACAAACCAAGAGAGAACAACACATCTTATCGAGAAGCAAAAAAATAGTCACTAAGACCACCCTTTCAGAAACCCTCATCTAACCTAAAGCTAAAAACTGCTTTAAACACTACCCACACTGCAGTCATAGATTTTCTGCTCGGCACCTCTCCATAATCTCAATGCAAACTGCTGCAAAGGCCGGCAAGCTAATAGCTGATCTGGCTCAGTGCCAGTCTGATTTTGACTGTCCCCTTTAGAAGTCATGGGTATCTCTGCATTGGCAAGTAGCAGAGTGTAATTGGAGTGGATCTGTAGAGTGAAATGGTGGATACAGAGCAGCTGAGGGCCAACCTGTACACATTTTAGGGATATTATTTCGGACAATATCTCATTTGGGCCCTACACAGGATGCTGAGTGGTTGGAGTGTAGCAAGTGTCTTGCTGGATGCCATCTACTTGGTGCAGCAGAGGGACATGCAGTTTGTGTGCTCCAAGACCACTTCATTCACACTGAGAATGCAAGTACAGTAAACAGAACAGAATATTTGCTTCCTGAGTGCATTCCTGATCTGAACTAAACTGCTAATACAAACACATCTTGGGATCACTTAGAAGAGGTCTTTATCCAGGGAAATCCTTTGTGTAGGAAGACATTCTGACTGTGGAGTTAATAAGCATCATTAGCTGCTCACAAAACTGTTAAATTTGATGAACCACTGTGAGAGCTAATAAATTATTTTTCCCTCTTTACTGGAAAAGCTAGGACTTTATTGTCACAAAGACTAAGAGATTTAGATCAGGAAATACCTGTCTTTTTTTGTAATTTGAAAGTTTAACAATGAGCAGTACAAATCACTGGTTTTGGAATCCTTTATATTATTAGCCTATTCTGTCAAGTTTTGATATGAATTGGCTCCAAAAGTATATTTATTTGTCCCAAGTTATCACAGCCAGACATTGTCATCTTCCAGGCATGTCCATGGTGGAACACCTGGTCTTATGATGCTTCATGACTCAGGAGTGGTGCTCTGGGGAGAGCACTGTGCAGCTGCATAGGGGAGACGTTTATTGCTGCCAAATCACAGAAATCACAAACACTGTATTCCATTAAGCAGATTCCTCTGGTTAAATTCCTGCAAGTTCATTTCATGGTGAGCTTGATGGGCATTCAGAGAAGGGTGTGTCAGAAACAGAATCAGAACACTGCAGCATACAGGCACAACCCTCACTGCTCAACTATTGTAAGATGATGAGATATATTGCTTTCTTTGGGGTTTTGTTTGTTTGTTTGTTTTTGTTGGGGTTTTTTTGTTTGTTGTGATTTGATTTTTCTTTCTTCTCTCCATTCTGAATGCAATGAAGCACAGTTGTTTATAGAGATAAATGGCTTTCACGGAGATGAAGTCTCAGCCGTATTTATCAAGGGGCGTATGCCTGATCAAGTTTGTGGGTACACAACAAGCAGATAGGGAGCTGTATTACTGAATTTGGGGGATAACTCTGTTCTGTGGAAAAAAAAAAAAAACCAGCCTACATCAGACTGAATTCTGCAGCAGATAATACAGCAGCTTGATGACTATACAAGAATCCTTATTTAATTCACTCTGGCACTCCTCATCCAGATAATCAAAGAACTGAGACTGTCTGAATATTTCCTTTCTTTTTAGCTTTCAAATTCCTTATGCTTGTTCAGGACTGGTCTGCTTTCTTCATGTTTTAAGGGGAATGTGCATAATAGAGAGTTCTGCCTCTTTCTCATGGGTCTAGAGTAGAGCCTGCACAAGCTCTACCCACTCACTACAAGTATCTTTTGTTCTGATGTAATATGTTCAAAGAATTCCACTTGAAAAAAAATTAATGATCAGTTCTAAGCCTGCTGAGCATAACTCCAGTGCATATGAACTTTAAAAACAGCACCCATTGTACAGTCTTTGGGGCTAGGGTGCCCCTAACTCCCACTGAAAATCTGAATTTGCAAACACTTTTCCTGAAGCCCCCCTAAAATGTGAAGGAGTGTATGGAAAGATGAACCTATCTTTCCATCAATTTATTCAGCAAATCCTGCTGCAGGGGTTCAGTTGCTACGCCCCATTAAACTGGCAGTTATTGCCTTGCTTTACATAGCAGCCCAGCAGTCCTCAAAGGCAAAGTATCCAGAGGCTCTGGAAGACCAGGAGCAGCAGCCTTGCCCCGAGCAGGTCCTGTCTGCATGGAGCTGAAGCAGCCATCCCTCTGCTGCTCCTGAGGGTGTCGGTTTGTATTCCATCGGCATTGTCTGTTCCAGGCTTGGTGTTTGTTTTCTTGTCTTTGGAGGAGGCAAAGTGGGGAAAGGGAAATATTTATGAATGTGATTCTTTATTTGCTATCTTTTTTTTGTGTCTCTGTTCTTTCTTTTTGAAGTCTGCCCAATTCCTGCATTCAGCTGCTGCATCCAGAACCAGAGAGCAAGCTGGCCCCACAGGAGTGGCCCATCTGCCGTGGAGTTCATGAAGGGGAGGAAGGACAGAGTCTTGTTGATAAAGAGACTATTCAGAATTCTGGAATTTATTTTAATATGCTCCAGAATATACTAGCTTTTCCATTGGTGACCTGCAAAGACAAGGTCCCTGTTCAAAAAATTTCTAGCACAGATTTAAAACTAAAAAAGAGTAATGTAAAGCAAACAATGCAGAAGGAATAGATCCACGAATCTGACAATCACATGGTTAATGAACATTTACAGATGTCTTTGGGCTTATTTTCTTTTGTCACATTTGTGGAAAATTAAATAAGAGACAAAACAACTTAAATAATTCACAAAAAACCTACATTACTGAAAGATCCAGAGAAAATTGTTTCAGCTGCAGTCCAGTTCAATGGGAAGAGACAATTCTATTCAAGTAGAAAGGGACCAAATGAGTCCAAAACTTTACAATTCTTGAAGATTTGGATTATGCAAAACTTAACTCTCCTGACACACTGTTATTAAGTTCTTGTTTTTCATACAAAAAGATGAAAAAACAGCAAAGATTCAGAAAGAGAAAACAAACAATAACAAAAACAACTACATAAGAAAACCAAAACCGAACCAACCAAACAAACAAACAAAAAGCCTCCAACCTGAGTAGGAGCTGAAGAATTGTCTTTGGTGGAACTGGGAGCAGAACCCAGGTATACCAACTCCCAGCCCTCCTAAGTATTGGACAACCTCTTTTAGCAAATAAATGCAGAGAGGCACTCTTTAAACAAACATCATATCCTATGCTGACCCAATATACATGCAATACAGTGAAATCTTGAATAATTTATCTACAGTGTGAGTTCATTATTCAAAGACAAGCATAGCATGCAGTTTAATGGGAATTTGCTTCGTTACTTTCAGGATCTTTCAAATCCATTTGTGACATAAAGACATGCTTACTAAAACATTCTTAAAACTTCTGAGAGAGTCAGCATTCTCTGCAGAAAGAAAATGCCTGATTCCTTTCTTCATTTTCTGAAGTTCACTGCAGTTCTATGGAATTTTCAATAAATTATCTGGAGTGTCTGTGTTACTGCTTGTTGAAATGCTACTTAGATTAGTTTAATTCAAAGGTCAAACTATTTTCAGTGTTTAACTAAGTCATTTCAAAACATGCCTTACCATTAAAGGACACAGAGGTGTGAGTATTCAAAACCATATTGCCCTTGCAGAATGTGCATATATTTAAATATTTATATTCCCATTTGCTTTAAATGGGAAGAACAGAGGTATTATCTTACTCACTGAATCACGGTGAAGATTCCCAAAGGATTATCATAAACGTCCATTGTGTTTAAAGTTGATGGAAGCAGGTGGCCAAGTCCTGGGACAGGCAGTCTGGGAGGGCGAATCTGTTCCTCTTTTGCTGCACCCTTCACATGCACATCCACACACCCTGTACACAGCCTTCCTCCAGTCCCTCTGCCTCTGTCAGATTGGCTCTGGAGCCACGGACACTGCTGCTGGCTGAGAGCTACCAGAGGCAATGGGGATTCTGTGGCAGTGACGCTCCCACATGCCAATCCATGTCAATGCTGCTGACACAGGAGGATCAATGGGAAAATTGCAGTCCCATGGTCCGGGCCGTAATGATTTAATGACAACTTTTAAAACTGTTTCATGGCTTCACCTTGAAACAAGCCTTGAGATTAACCTAAACAAATATAGAAAAATATGTACATGCAGACTGGATCATGTGTGATTCCAGCCTAATGTTAATGATGTGTCAGTGTCTGCTGGTATGAGGAAGGACAGGCATAGTTGTGCTTTGTTTTCTTTGCCTTGGCTGGGATTCTTAGAATAGAATATAACTTTGGGGATTGCAATGAAATAAAGCTTTCTTCTGCTTATGCAAAAAAAAGAAGTGACAGCAAGACTCAGTTAAATATCACAGGCCAAACAGTACAAACCAGTCCACTAAAATCAATGAGTGTATGTCTAAGTTTTACTCTGCCAGGCTGAAGACCTCTGATTTTCAAAGGAAAATGCCTCTAGTTTTTTAAAAGTATGTCTTTAAAAGGATCTTACACCTCCATAACTTAAGCATCTTACAAACACCTGTGAAAAACACAATTGCTTCATGTAAAGAAACAGTATTTCCTTACCAATCTACACTGCAACTTAAACACAATGGTGCTGAGTCAGTAGCTGAAGGAATAACAACCTATTCCCCAGTGATCATGCATGAAGAAATCCTTCAGCTGAGAAGGTCTGATGACAGCTAAGCTCTTCCAAGGGAGCACTCCTTCCTCTCTTCAGACACCCAGTGCCCTCACTCCAGGAGTGCAGCGCTGGACACAGCTTCTTTCAGGGAAGGAGAAAGGACAGATTGTACAGTGAGGTTAGGGTGTAAGGCATGTGGGAAGCTGTGGGAAAGTGCACCAGCCCTTACCCCCATACTGTAGTGGGTGAGGGAACGGCTGTGTCCAAGTAGATGAAAAGAAGCAAAACAAGAGGGAAAAGTGGTGGCTCCTGTCATTAAGCAGTGTACCAGATGCGTGGGTCTTTACCATCAAAGGCAGCCACCATGGAAATTGATGTGCTGAAAGCAGTTAGTTAAATGGCATTCCCATTTCTAACAAGCCAAACCCACACGGTCTCCCTCAGCTCTCACCTCAGCTGACAAAATTACAAATTCAATCTCTCCTAGTGAGGTGAAAAACTCCAGAATAGAAGTACAGGCGGCTGGATCACAAACACTGCTGGCGTTGCTGCAGTGATGATTCCAGAATCATTGCAAGGTTGGAAGGGACCATAATTAACAGAAAACATTTCAACTAAGGCTAATGGCCAAGGCTGAGAACCTTTCATTGCAGGCCCCAAGAAGAGCAAGACAAGAGAAGACAGAATCATTCCTGTGGGGTGGCTGCAGTAGATTGAGACACACTTGAGAAATCCACACCAAGGCTCCAGAGCCTCACTGTAAAAGCAAAGGTGACAAGCTGGTGGGTTTTTACTGTACTGTGCCACTCATATTTTCATTCAAACTAAATGGAGACTATTATGTATCTTTCTATTAAAAAAGTGAGAATGGAAAGTCCAGAGTCTTAACTTTCAGGACAGAGGCTGAGCACATTCTGTCGCAGCCTTGTTGAAATGCTGGTGTCTGCAGCGTCTATTACATGACAGCTGGACACTCTGGTCTATTAGGAAATTTGTGGTCGGGCTCTTCTTTTGGGATCACAAGATGAGGTAAACATCTTCACTTGTGGACAGAGCAGACAGGATTCTTTCCTAAGGTAAGCTTTGATTCCAGCTAAGCAGGCTTGTAACAAGTGTTATTGCTGTTTTCTCAAGGGTAGTTTGAATATATGATCTAGGAGTTAAAATACTCCAGGGTACCGAAAAACTCCAAGTGCAGTGTGGTATAAATATGGGGTTAGGCATCATTTCTGAATTCAGATCCTAGCTCTGAAACTAATTTTATTTCTGGCAGTGGGCAAATCGTTAACAGACAACTTGTAGAGACATTTGTTCAAACAGAGCTACTGATCTTCAGTATTTAGCCTGAGACATGTGGGGCTGTATTTTCAAAGTGTCACCCTGAAGGGTTAGCCACAGATGATCATTTTCTTTAAACTCATCTAGATACAAGACGCCATTAATTTGACTTCTGCAATCAGAAGCCACTTTTTAAAAGACCAAGTTGATGTCTTAAGTCTTGCAAGTGTTTTTGGAGATATCCCACTAATTCACCAGGCTTCACAGCCACTCAGATTGCATTCGTTTCCACATCTCCAAAAGAGGAGTAAAGATTTACATGTCTAAAAGATTATACAGGCAATATTTGTGGAATAGTTTGAGGGATGATGTAGGTAGTTTACCCCATATGACTGCCTCATGTGCACTTGAGTAGATAATCTGATCACTTACTTTCACTCTTGTGTTTTCTCCCAGTTGCATGTGATTTATCTGGACCTTTAATTACTCATTTTTCAGATTCTTTATTATTTTGTAGAGAAATCTTTCTATCTTTCCACATTGTGAAAGACATGGCAGAAGTTATTTGTGTAGACACTGAGGTCAAACTCATTATTCAGAAGAAATTCATGAGATCATTTTAGTGATAACGTGATACAAAATGAGATAGGTCCAAGAAGCCAACCTTCAGCACCAGCAGTTTCCTCTTTCTGGACTTCCCTGTCCTGAAATTCCAGCAAGAGGTGCACAGAAGGAACTAGAGGAAAAGTAACATATTTTATTTGCTTTCCTCAGAGTATCTCCTATGAATGAACCAGTGATAAAATAAACAAAATAAAGTAGCTTTTAACATGATCCTTTCCGATCACTACACTCTTAATAGCATCTTGAGAATCACGTACTGAACATTTGGAGCCAGATGCTCATCTGGCATGATTTGGTGCACACACGTTGAAACCAGTAGAGCAATGATAATATATATACACTAAAAGCTACAACAACTGGGCCTTAATAAAAGGTTTCATAAGTTATGTAACTGGTAATTCCAGTACAGGATTTGTTTTTAATACGATTGACTTTGTTGAGATGAACATGACTATAACCTTAGAAAAGATGTCATGCTACTAAACAAAAAAAAAATAAAGGACAAAAATCAACTAAACCCACAATAACAGTGCTCCCAGAACTCAAAACAAAATTAATTCTTCCATCACTGTTATGTCCAACAGTTTTACATTCAAGCAGGAAGAATGGGACCTATCTTACAAAGTGCAGACTTTTAATCCCCTCATCCAAGACTCTGAAATCACTAAAGAATAAGGCACCTACCTGTAGATGTAATGCATCTTGGCATTGGAGATATGTTTGAGTCCAATGAATCGCATCATAAGAGAAGGGATAGCCACTAAACTGAGGAAAAGTGGAGACTTATCCTGATTTCCATGGTTGCTCTAGGTTACAGTGGGGCCAGCACTTATTTTTACTCTATATCTGTTTCAGTCCACTGGCTGCAACATGGTTTCTAAGGATAAGGTGTCAATAATAATTTTTAAAGCCAAAGGCTTTGCTAAGTAAATGAATACACAGAACAGTGCTGATAAGTTGCCAATTTGACTGTGCTGCTAGACAGTAGATTAACTATTGCTGCACAGGAATTATTTAAAAATTAAAACTTCGCATATCGTGTCAGTGCCTCAGGTCTGATGGCATTTCAATACAGAGAAGCCTCTAAGTAATCAGTAGGTCAAGTATGGTGGTAATACCAAAGGGCTATTATTAAATAGCATCCTAGTCAAATTCAGTTTGGGAAAAAATAAAAATATTATGAACGCTATTTAAGGGTATGAAAGGGGGGATTTTTCTCTACAAAACAGGTAATCTAGACATGCTCTAGGTTCATTTGGTCTTGTCAACAATCCTCATAAACAGGACTCGCATCGTCTGACACCAGAGGCCTACGGTGCAGTTGGCTGTCTCTGCTGGTCACCCACTGCTTGCTGCCACAGCGGCTTCTAGGATGTGATTCATCTGACCTAATTCAGCTGACTGCTTTACAGTTGAGATGAATAATGCCTAGAAGTGTCTGTTTCTTTCCATTTGCTGTCTATCCATTTGTTTGGCGTGTTGTACTGCAGATTAGTAATACTTTGTGTACAGCAAAGAAGACTAGGAGGAGAAGCTCTGAACTTGACTTCAAGGTCAGTGTCCCAGACCCTCCCTTGGGGCCCTATATTACAGAGGCACGAAAGCAAGATACAAACAGGACTTTGGTGTTACACTGGTCTACCAAGCTGCAGTATCCAAACTTGCTCCCCTGATGCAGTATTCCATAAAATTATATTTGCTGGTGTGACAGAATCTGGCCTTCCAAAGGTTTGGAAAGAAGTTTTTTAAAGAAAACCTTTTACATGCCAGAAAGTATAGGCTATTGCAGCAATCATGTGAAAAACATGCTCTGGCAACGTTCTGGCTTTTTTTTTTAAAACCCCAACACTCACTCATCCTCCCAAACCCCAACACATTAAGATCCACACACTGTCTTTGGGCATAATTCAGGTATACCATGATGTTGAATGTATTCAGCAAGACTCCTCTTCCTATCATTTATTATAATTACGGCCCTTGTCAGAACTTTTCATACAGTGTTTCTCACTTGCAAAGTTGGCTCCTCCTCTCTTTCCAAGCTCATCTCCAGTGCTGGCCATTAGAGAAAGGATGGAAAACACAGGGATGAGTAACTGAGGGCAGACTGACAGTGCTAGAGCTTTGAGCATGTCCCAGGCTCACTGAGAACAGTGGGCAGAGCTGGAGGAGAGGAGTGGTGGTGCTAATCTTGTATCTATGCTTCGTTTGGAGTTGCAATGTGTTTATTTATCATTCAGCTTATGTTTGACTTGTATGTATTGATGTTTGCATTAAACCAAGTAATTTTTCTGCACTCATGTTATATCAACAAAGCTATATAAAGCATTTGACATCCTTAGGAAAATTCCTCATATGCTATTATTTATCATCTTAAAACCAGCAAACAGATTGGTAAAACAAGCAAGTTGATTTTTAGGTGTGTTACAGAGCTGCAACAAGCGCTATTGCTGTACATGTTCCTTAGTTACTGGGAAATATAAAATCGGGAGAAAAATTTAAATTGCATTTTTCTGACCTTGCACCTGCCAGATAAGATCCTATGACATAATCCCATGTGCAGAATTAGATACAACTCACTGTGAATATGCATGGTGGAATCAATCCAGGATACATAAGAGAAAAAGAAAGAAGTCTCAGTGCTGACAGAAGTGTTTAACAATATTTTTCTGTTTTAGAAACATGTATCTACAGAAGTCCCAGGTAATAATTAACTTAGACACATTCCTTTCTGCCTTGAGTAAACAGAAACTGACACCCTACCGTAAGCAAGCTGGGACTGTGACCCAAGAAGTCATGTCCCACCAGAAGATTTATATCCGCCCCAACACATTTTGGCACAGAGTTCCTCAGTAACTGGGAGAAACAAATTATGATCAAGGTTAAGCAGCTCACAGATGGTTTTTCAATGACTAACAAGTAAGGTCTGTTCAAAATAAAGCTGGGACCAGTCACAGTCTGTCTTTTCAGTGGTTTCTGGCTGTTCCCCATCACTAAACTGCTGGGGGACCCAAAACAGGTATCCAGATCCGTGTCACATAGGCTCACACCTTGTTCATTGCTGGAGCCCTAGAATGGTCACATTACATCAGCAGTGACAAGCAACATTCCTCTTTTGAAAATGGCTAATGAACAACCCAGACAAACTACAACCACTTTCACACAAGTGGCAATCAGGATAAGGGTGGCACACATAGAAATTATGCTTTGGAATTTCAACAAGCCATAATTAAAGATCACCTGATCCAGACGTACCAATACTCCGTGTTTATTTGTTTGTTTGTTTGTTTGTTTGTTTGTTTATTATTCTACCTAAGTTCTGTTAAGGCTATCTGTTGGGCCATGCACCATTCTTGTTTAGATGTTGGTATAATGACTCCTGTGGAAGTTATAGAGCATTAAAAATTATTTTCAAAACTCGTGCATATTTAGAGAGATGCAACTCGGCACTACCTTCCTGTCTTCCAGGAAAAAAGCATATTTCTATTTTGTAAATAAGATGAAGCTTGTAGCAACTAAATTATCCACACAAATGATATCCTTCCACCGGGATGGCAGATTTCACAAGCAGCATTAAGGAGCAAAAGGAAAACTGTATTTGACAAAGATGAAAAAAAGGAAAGGCTCTAATGAATAAAACAATTGAATTAATTATATTACTTGTAAGGGTTTTTTGAAAAGTTCCTTGGCCAATTCACTTGCAACCAAAAAATTGAGTAAGGGGAAAGAGAAACTTCACTTTCAAGTCAGTCTCCACTCCAAGGAAGGCAAATTTCAGTAACAGATTTGTTAATGGAGATATTTACTGTGTTGGAGGGCTGTGTAGGATATTTTGGCAATCAGTTTGACAGGTCAGTCGACAAACCAGAATATAATTCAAAGTCAGATTGAAATCATCATTAGCCAAACATATCTTAGACACATATTTAGCTTCTCTATGTATGCTTTTTAATGGAGTAGCTAATTTCTCAAGTCCTTAACTTTAATGTCATTTTTACATCATATGCTTTTTTAGTGTAAAGGCAATGTTGAAGTTGCCACCCAATTTTCATGAGGGAGGTGGTCCTAAGTAGGACTTATGGGCTCACTGACCATTCCCAGAGCCATCTACAAGGTGACTGAGAGAGCAACAAGCTCTGGTGGTGGTGCATCAAGGCACTGGTGGTGGTGCAGAAGACACATACTGGCTGGTTTTAACTGGTCAGTGCTTCTTCTTCCATATGGCCTTTTGATGACTGCCTCAGTCACAAATGGTGCTCCAAATGTGAGGGTGCTTCATGATAACAAAACATGGTGGAGAATAAGAAATGCATTTCTCACTTTATCTTCTTCATCTCTTTCACATCCTACAGCAACCAAGAGATAATGTCAGCATTTTCTGTCATGCATCTGTATGTGGCAGCACCTTCTGTGGAGGAAGAAGGAGACCTTTCTTAGCACATTTGTCCTCCCTAATGCTCTAAACCTTCAGCAGACAATTTTCATATAAGCTCAGTTGGATTGTCTACTATTTTTGGTAACCACATGAGCATGCACACAGTTGCTTTGCCATCTCCCACCAGCACTAAAAGCCCACTACTGCACACCTCCTTCTCCCACTCATTCCTGCATTTGCCTGGGAAGATATTCAGGCAAAGGAGCAGCTGAAACACAATCTTCTTTAATTACTAGCAGCAGCGTGTGCCAGTGAAGATATATGACCGTAAACCTACGTGAACAGTGACCTCAATGCTCTTTAGCCTAAGTAGAGCTCACTTGCAGACCTCATCTATATAAATACTGGTTTTACCTTTCCCCAAGCATTACAGTGTTTTAGCTCTTTTTAACTCGAGATTCATGTCTTTACAAGGACTTATCTGAATCACTGCCAATCACTCAGTAAAATCCTAAAGTACATCCCTCTGTTTTCTGCTGATACAGATGATTTTTCAAAAACAGTTATCATTTTGAGGAGTTTAATGTGGGATGCATGAAAGAAGTCCCCTTTACAAAACTTTTGCAGTTGTTTCATCCAAAAATCACTCCCCTGAAAACAGCTGGCTGTTGAGCATCTTAGATGTGAGAAGTTTGGAATTACAGACTTTGCCAAGTATGTCAACTTTCTCTATTATTGAGAAAATATTAATTATAGTGGGGAGAAACTAATCTGAGAATATAGGTCTCCAGTCAAAATTGTATCCATGCTTGATCTCAGCATGTTCTTTTATTCCCTGTATATTCAGTTTATGTGCAACCTAGTTTTCTGCTCTGGAGGTTGTGAATAACAGATGTAACCTCATTGTCCTTACTGACTTCACTGAGCTATAATTGAACACTGCTTTTGGTATGCTCTCAACAGTGTTGCTTGTATACTGCAAGTCATCTAAGTACTAATATTGAATTTATTCCATCAAAAACTAGCCCCTAGGGGCAAAAACAAACCAGAAATAATTAAATTCATCTAGTAAACCACAGGCTCATTTGAATAACATTGCCTTCTCTTAGTGCTGTACATACAGCAAGCATAGATCTTTACAGCCCGGCATCCACTCGAATGCCTGTGAAGCCAAGATTCTGTTTTGCCTTCACAAGCAACGAGTGCTTTGAACAGGAGAGAGAAGAAATCCGAGTTTCTGTATGTTTTTCCCCAAGCAGGAATGCTGTGTACACTATTGTGAGGTTTTTCCACACAACATTTTGCTTCTGTTTGAACTCCTTACAGATTGCACTGGTACATTTTTATTACTTCCAATATGCCAGAGTGAAATGACAGTAGCCTTGTGTCAAACCAGTTATACGTCTGATTGAAATCCATTCACATTTCACCTGCAACTCATTAATTTTTCATTTCTATGTTGTTCTCAGGATGAACTAGTTCACAGTTCACTCTTTATCTTGGAACACACATATCTATTACATGCCTCAGGTTCAAGGGCTGATGAACAATCTATGGGATTCTGCTTAATATTTCTACTCAGTATGACACAGCTTCTTGTATGGATCTGGTCCATACAGTAAGGTAGGAAGAAACCTGCAATCAAATTGCATTTTTCAAAGACCTAATGGAAGTTCGGGTCTGCATATAAAACTCAGTGATGAATGCCTCCTCTTCTATCTTCCTTCAGCTCTTGATATAGAAAAGTTTTTGCAGTCAGATAAGGAAAAATCAGCATGTACTTGAATGTTGCAAAGTGGGATGTTTTTATTTTTAAAATTTCTCTTTTTCAGCTGTGCTACTTTGTATTTTGCATACGAATAAAAATCACGAAGAGTTACATATCACAGCTTAAATATCAAAGATGACTGTCAAATAATTCAAACAGAAGGCTCTTTATTAAAGTCACTTTACTGAACAATTTTGTATTGGAAACCAAAGAAGATGAAGGAGAATACTGCTTACTGAATCAAGCAAAGAGTCTTGCTCTTCAGTTGCACATCTGCAGAAGTGCTTCAATACATAACTGGGTAACTAACCCCAGCTTTTGTGTATCTGAATTTATTTCTCCACAAAATGGAAACACATACTCCTCTGCCATATCTCACAGAGGTAGAATATATAAAGATTTCTTTCAAGGAATTTTATCAAAAAACACCAAGTAAATGATCAGCACCATTATTTTTATCCTGCTTTAAATTCTCCATATTGAAATGAGACAATGCAGTTTTTCCCTTACATGTCATTCAGCTTATTTCACATTTTCCATTAGGTTTTGTGTGCTTTGGATAGAGTGTGTATGCTACCTCGGTGATAAACTTCTTTGTTTCTCTGCGAGGTGGTGGGAGTGCTGCATACAACTACATGCTGCTTCTTCTAATTGCAAGAAGTATAACAGGAAGAAGAATGACAGCCAGTCTTTACTGGAGACCTGAAAGCATTTTTTGTGGCACTCAAATCGCATATAAAAACATGATTAACATATGTCACCAACAATTATAAAGCTTAGCTAAGGACAGGGATATTCACCACCTTATCACAAAACAAAAAACAATCATCAAAGGAAGAGACACATTCTTATGCATAACAGCAGTCTTATTTTATGGTACATCATTTGTATAGCTATTTATTTTTAACAGCTGGTGAACAACTGACTTTAGTATAATGTTGAATTTCTTTCACTAGTTGTATGTATTTTTCCACAGAGTTCTGATCCAAAGTCAAATCAAAGTCAGTAAGCATTGGTATACAAATTAGTATTCCATTCAATGGTAATCCAAATTTTGACTGACCATGCTCCTACTGATGCCAATGGCAAACCTGGGGTCTTGTTTGGTTGTAAAGACTGAACCAAAACCATTATATGGCTAGAAATTTGGCAAAAGCTGAAATCCCAGAGCTGAGAACACTTCATTTGTTAGACATACATTCATATTTTCTGCATTGTGGATCAAAAAGTTATCCAGGTACAATACAATATCTCTAGTATGCAAAACACATCAGAGGAACATGAGCTACTTTTGTGATATGAAATAAATGTTGGATGAAAGAATAAAAATGCTCTCTAGTTTCCTAATGACAATTTTACAACTCACTCTGTGGAATCTTTTCTTGAGTCTTGTTTGCTAGAGCAAACCATATAAATTACTAGTGTATTATTCTAATGACATGGAATTGCTTAAAAACTGACAGAAAATTACTTATAAAACTTTATGTCAACATCATAAGTTATCTTAAAACTTCACTGTAAAACCGTATTAGAAATATTTTCAGATAATCCAACCTACTTCTCCTTAGCTTTCCAAAGATGATTCAGAAATGAAGTGCACCCAAATCCAGCTCCGTGTCTGCCCTGCACTGTCACAATCCAGGTTTCTCCCTGAGTCAGGCTGTTATTTCCATGAGTCCTCATCATGGCAGCAGCTGAAAAAAAAAAGTGTTTGAACTCTCCTCCTTGATCTGCTACTTGTTGCAGATATGCTTTGTCAGGAAAGTAGTTTCCAGTATAGCATACCTCTAAATTAACTTGCACATGGCCTTTGTATATCCCTTGCCTAACCATAGTTTCATTTCCACTGCAAGCCAGCACATGGTTCTTATTTCTTATTAACACCTATTTTCTTTTTCTGCTACCCTCTATGTATTTTGGTGTCATTGTATCTGAATTTTACTTCTCTTCCTTCCATAAGTAGTAGATATAGGTGTTAGCCCTCTCAAGATTCTGTGTGAGAACGCAGTATCTCCTAATGTGAAGAATGAGGTTCATCCATACTGTGTATATCCAGCAGCAGGAGAGCTGTTTGGCCAGCTCTGACCTCCAGCATGGTCAGAGGCAGATACTTCAGGATGCTTCGTTCTTGAATGCAATAAGACAATTACTATGTTCCCTGGGGCATCCAGACAGGATGTCTGCAAGCAATCTGCAATCTGCCGAGCTGATAAGATATGGGCTGGAAGCAGAATGTGCTATGTTGGCTGATTTTCATGAGATCTTTCTTCCACAGAGAGGGATATTTCTTTCTTTACAAAAGATACTATCATCTCTTCTGTTCCTTTTCTTCAAATCTGCAGGTTGTTGAGAAGGCCTGTGAGGAGATATAAATCTTCCTCTATGCATTGGTGCCAAGATCTGTTGTTGTGTGAGGAACTCTTCTGCTTGCTTCACGCTTGTCTAGGGTGGTGATTAAGTGGAGACGTGTCCACAGGAAATGCTTACACTAAAACTTATTCTCATCAGAGTTGATGACAAAAATCTTATTAGTCATACTGAAATGCCAAGGGAGAAATTGTGAATTCTGTGGGAATTATTCAAGGCTCCTTATCATTCCTACAGGAAAACCTTGCTACCTGAGACGGAATGAATGTGCAGATACAACTGATTAGTGGCAGTAACACCCTAAAAGACAGCAAGACACGTAGACAATAAGCAAGAACTATCTTTTGGACTTCACTTTGCCCATTCCTTGTAGGCTGTAATTTCTTCTAGATAAGTAGTGAGCCACACAACATCATCTGCAATTCAAATGCTGCGTCCTCACAAGATCATCCCAGCATCCAAAGTGGCAATCACCTGTTAGAACTTTTCCTCGTGACATTGGCCAACTTTGCTTCTCAACTTCTGACTCTTCTTCCCATCCCTCATGCTAGTCAGGTAAGGATTACTTAGTAGTAACTAATGCCAAAGCTCACAACAGCAAAAAAATTTCCTTTTAATAGCTTTGATAGCTTGCATTGCTTTGTTGGCTGTAGGTAGAGCTGGTACGTTATAAGCTTGGTAAAATTTTCTACAGAAGCCACCTTCTGACAAAAACTGCATTTGTCACTGAACAGAAACTTAGAGCCAAAAGCATTTGCTTTCATTACCAAAATAAAAAAAAATGGGGGACGTGTGCTCTTTTTATTTAAAAACGACACACTAGAACTGAACATCATTGTTTTTAGGCTAAAAACCAAAATACTTTGGACAAAGGCCAGAACATTTCAGCTGAGAACTAGCTAATGCTTCATCACTGTGGTTAGCAGATGTGACTGGATCCACACAGGGAGTGAATTTGTTCCGCAAAACTTGACATTTTTTCACAGTCATATTCCAAGCGGAAAAGAAACCCTTTGAATATGTGGTGATAGATTAAAAGGAAATCATCCCTTCTTTGCAGAGGAAAGCCAGGTATGCACACATGGAATGGAACTGGCAATACAGCTCTCATGGGTTTTCCCTGCTCATTCTCCTCCCTGCTGCACACAGTCTGTCAGTCTCACTGCAGGAGAGAGGGCTCAGACCTCTCAGATAATGGGCACACAAAAAGCTGTCATTTCAAATCTTTCTTAAAAGTGATCTAGCCTTTATAAACTGCCCCCCAACCTGATTGTGGAATACATTTGGTAAAAGTCCAAGACTCTGCAAAATATAGTCATTCCATGAGCTCAAGACACTTGGTTATTTAAAGGTTTACTGTGTGTGGCAATCTATAAAGAGATCAGAAATGCTTTCCACTTAACATGTCCTTCAAGATAGGAGACAGAAGAGTTTTAAAAAATTCAAGAGGTGCTTAAATTTACAGTCATTCAGTATGCCTTATGTTGCTCTCCTTGCACAGACTGAAATAAAAACTGATGTGTTTGTTTTCACCTCAGTCCCAGATTTTTTAAAGCTGTGTCCATGCAATTCATTGAGGTTAATTTGCTATCAGCATGTCAGTTAGGGAGACTTTCCTACAAAATGCCCTGGATGTCTCCTGGCTCCGCACCTTAGAAAGTTCCAAACCTCCCCAAGCCCAATCCCCTCCCTGTGCAAGGGAAATCTGTCCCCGTGGCCAAGAAGCTTGTGCTGCAGTGCGCTCACTCTTTGGCTAATGGAGGAATAGCACAACACGGAGTGGCATGGCACAGCCACAGCAGGGAAGTCCAGTGCAGTCCCATGTGAATGGCACTACTCTAGGAACATGCATCTGCTGTCATTTATTTTACCTTACTGCTTGGCAGTAAAATAATTTTTTTTTCCCTTCATCCTTTATTCCTCACCTCTCCATGTGGCAAACAGTAGTTTTTCTTTAGCTGTAGTTTCATACAGAAACAGTATGGAATTCCTATTCCCACAAGTTTGGGGTTGTGGCTGTAGCTTGAGCTCGGTTTGTTGCCAGGCTGGGTGACCTCCATCGCTGAAGAGGCGAAGCTCTGGCCACAGCTGGGTTGCCATTTGGCCTTGCCAGTGACCAAAATGGACAGGGTAGGTAGAAGTGAAGCCATGTGGCTCGCCAGAGGCTGATGTCCTTGAACGGCCCCACATCTGGCAGCTGCCTGGCAACAAGGTATAGCTGTTGCAAGTGCTCCAGTGAAAGAGACCATCATTCTGCCTGCTTTACGTGAGCCTATTTAGCAACTAGCAACACTGCTGGTGCCAACAACTGCATAAGAGTAAAAAATTTGGTAAAGGAGCATAAATTTTAACCTTTCTCTAAAAAAACGTGATTTGTCCCTGGGCAAAGGGATCTACTGGAGTGTGTACAGGGTTTGTTATATGTGATTCTGAAATCTCTCCCCTGCTACAAGTTGCAGCACCAGTGGGGTGTCAGGGGAGCTCCTAGGCTCATTCTGGGATGTGTCATCCCTTGGGAACACTTCCAGCTGCCATGCACTGGAGTGATGAATGGGTACCATCAAAGCTGTTTTCAGAGTTTGTGGTTTGATATGTTTCTCCTATCAAGAACCATACACAATGCTGCCCAACAAACCTTTCTTCCTTTTCTCTTTCAAAAGCAGTTCAAAGCCTATACTCACAGCTACAAGGTACTCATGAGTGAATCTTACCCATGAGTCTCAGCTCTAGCAGGTCCCCCACGGGATAAACCAATACTGCACCACAGGTGGCAGAGGTTGTGAGTACAGCAGAGTCAAGGCAGAGGAGCCAGCCTTGCTATTTGGAGAGACTGTAATCCCAATCCCAACTATTTAGAAAGGCTGTTGAAAGATCCAGTTTATCACTTGGCAAAACATCCAGGGTTTGCCAAGCAACAAAATTCACACAGTCCAGACTGATTCTCGACAAGATTTGACAGACTTAAAGTACAACCATCTTTTAAACGCACTGTTAAACCTTCTCATTTCTTTTTATTTCACTCTGGGAAATGGATTTAGAATAAGCCGGACCCCTCTCAAGTACTCCAAATGCTGCTCTGTTAGTGGTGCAACTCACTGGGCAGAGGGGAAGCCTCCTCCATCCCCCTATGCTGTGAGGACAGCTGCATTACAGCTCACCCTGTCAGTTCTACCACCCATGTTTTATGGATTTCTTTTGCCAGCAGAATTAGCTGCTTTGTTTGCCCTCCTTAGACCTTAAACACTCATGCATTTTTATAATTACATCATTTTAGTTTTAAACTTTCCACCACTATTTTAAAACTGCAGTCTTTTCTGGCATGTAAGACTACATCAAAGAAATATATTTGTGGCTTCTTTCAAAAATTTTTTAATATTGATCAGTTCTAATGACCTTCATTGTAAAGCAGCCTTGTGACTCTTATCAAGGACACTGTGGAAATGCATGGCTGTGATGATGTTAATCCAGGAAAAATGTTTTCAGGACTTTGAAACCTGTAGTTCTGGCCTGTTCTAGGAAAATAGGCAGGAGTTTTTTACAAACACTCTTTCATACAGCATGCTGCAGTAGTAGTCTTAACCTGTTTTAATTTTTTAACTAAAGTCACAAGCTGGACCCAGAGGAAAATGTTTTGGAGTGGTTGAAATTTTTTGTGTTGAAGATCTGATATTTGGTTTGGGGTTTGGCGGGAGGGAAGGTTTGTGTAGAACTTCAATCTTTTTGGTAATGGGCCAAAGTAGCGCAATGTGCAATAATGGTTCTGGCATATTTTCAGTGATCATGGAAGAATTTTTTTCACCTCTCAGTATGTAGGAATATATTCCAGTGGGTAAAGAGTGTTCATTATTTTAGGCTTGACTCAGTACAAATATATATATTTAAAAAAGGAATATAACTAGATCAGCCCACACAAAACCATGAAGCCAGATGTCTTTTTTTGCCTCAAATTCAAGTAGATCCTTTATAAACTGATGTGGGGAAAGAGCTGAAAGGGAAGATTTAATTATATGCTACAATCAAGAAGGCATTTTACATCCCAATTGGCAGAGCTCTTACTGTGTATTTTAAGCAAGATGAAGATGACAGAAGAAAGCAGAGGAAAAAAAAAACCATTTCTATACTAGTTCTCTGGTGCAAGGAACAGCTTGATCTTATTTATTGCATAGCTTTTGCAAGTTCTGATATTTAGAGCCTGCCCTGTAACATCCAGGAACAAACGCTAAGGATCTTAACTATATTAGCATGAATTATAAATTAATTTCCTGGAGTCAAAGCCATGGCTCCTAGAGGGACATAAACGTATATGCCATTTCTTTTGGCACCTACTGAGTCTCTGGTAGGTTTTTCATAATTAATCTTCAGAAAAATGAATAAGGATTAGGAGGGAGGGGGAATTCTTTCAGCAGTCTCTTTATAACTTCATGCATCTTTACCAGACACAAGTAGACTATTATAATTTTATTTCTTAATTAATTTGCTTTGAGAACTGCCAGATTTATCTAACAGGTTTTTTTACTATATCAAAACTGCAAAGTGTCAGAAACCAGAATTAATGCTCAGCTCTCATAAAAATTGCATTTTGTAGGTATCGACCTTTTGACTTCCCTCCCCTTCTAAGCAGAAAACTGATCTTAATAATCAGGTCTTTATGCCCCAGTACATTTACATTACAAATTGAGTATTCTGTACTTGATTAGAAAATAGGATACAGTAACAAGCCTTGAAGGCAGAGCTGCCCATAGGCAGTAGGTTTCACACACTTTGGACAGTAGGTTCTCACAAAGGCATTATCTCTTCATTTCTTTAAGCTTTTCTGAATGCAAAATGAGCAATAAACATAATCATAACTATTAGCTTTGTGTATAAACAGTTGGCAATATTGGTTACTAAAAAATACTGGAGCATTTGTTTGCCACATCTATTAACTGGTAATGTAAACATAAAACATTAAACTTGAGATTTCTTGCTTAGGTAAGAGCCTAGAGTTAAAAGAGTAATAGTGCTTTTGGGGGTAGGAATAGTCTCTGAAGAGGGGAACTGTGAAAGTTTCCCAGCCTGTACTAGTAAATAGAACTGCACATCTATTTTATGTGATTAATGAAGTGTAATGATTGCATAGTTACACACCAGAAAAGCAATCAAAATTACCATTGTTAACTTTAGCAGAGTTTCACTCCTGCAGTACCACGTACCAGGTATTTTTTAACTGCTGGTAGGCATCTGAACTGATTTTAAAGGGTCAAGACAAACTGAACCATTAGAATTCCAATTTTCAGCCAGGATTCCTAATTCTCTATAACTGCTAAATACCTAAGGGTTTGCTTTATGTGATTTACATGGCAATCATAAAGATTTCTCTAAACATACTTGCTAGAATGCAGAGTGACATTTTACTTGTCTCTCTATCGGAGCTCAAGGAGGTGGACCTTCAGGCACAGGACCTTGTTCTTCCTTGGGCTTCCCACTCACTGACCCGACCTCATCATGCTGTTGGGGGATGCCAGACCTCCCAGTACAGCTGACTGAAGTCTCACTGCTAGATATTGCTAAGACCTGATGTCCTCCTCACAAATCTACCATCACGGATACATTCTTCTATTGCTTTACAGTTTAAGAAACACTTTGATGTGTAAGGAAAACAAGGTGAGGTTTTTTTGTAAGATAAGCATCTAAACAAGAAACATTTCTGCCATATCCAAAACAAGATTTAGAAAATTAGCCAAAAATAAAGCAATGTAAAAATCCTTTCATTAATACTTGCTAAAATCAGAAGGACTCTTGGACAAGTGACTCCTAAGGCTGTCATAACTGTCTTGCTATTCCTGTTGGAATCCACTGGTGGCCAGACAGTGTCCTCTTTTCACATGAAGTGGTATTCTTCCTTTCACAAACCTGAACTATTTACTAATAAAACTGGGTTTTGTCCCAAAGAGTAATATTATTTTGCTGCTATATATTTTTGTCAATGAGTTACTAAATCTGAAGAGTTCTGTAACGTTCAACTGGCAAAAAAAATGACAGCCAAACATATGTCTAGAAAACATTACCCAAATAGTTGAGGACTCTGTGGATTGGAAAATATTCTCAGTTTTCCAGTTAAGAATATTTTTCATGAAACTGTCATGTGTTGGTAGATTTGCATATCTGTGTGCAAAAGAGCTGACAATTTTATCTGTCTGCAACATAGGTGTCCCCAGGTAGGTGTTGCTTGTCTAAGGTCTAAATAAATCCAATGGGGATGTATGCACCCATAGTCAATGGAGTCTGAATAACTGCTTTTCTTGCCCAAAATTCACTGACTGGCTCTCTAAAACTCCACTGATGCTAATGGGAGCTGAGACATCTGTGTAAGTCATGGCACATCTAGATGCTGGTAGTATAAAACGCACTGGGAGACATGGACGAGCTGAAGGCTCAAACAGGAAACCTCAGCCCAAATAATCCTCAGCTCTGATGGTTTGTAACTCTCCCTCACCAAATATCAACAAGCAGCTCCCTTCAGAACTGTCAGGCTTGGAACACTTACTAAGGAGCAACAACACTGCGCTTCAAAGGCCAAATATCCAGTTAGCTGTGAGTCACATCCCATGTATTGATCTCATGCCATCTGGAAGCACAAGCTCAAATAACCACCATCACCCGTTGTGTAACTTCAATAAAGTCAAACTGTCAAGGTATTTCAAGTCTCTGAAAGTGTTACCAGGAAGAATACTTGCTGGCCACAGGTAGGAGGGGTACAGAAAAAAAAAAAAAAGAATTTATTATGCCGTTGGACAAAATAGAACCAGGGCAGAATAAGCCCCCTTAAGATAATAGATGATAAAAGTAAAGGAAAAAGGGGTCAAGAACAGTCAATAGCTGGAACAGAGGATTGGGCACATAGCCATTCTGGTGGATTTGGGCCAGATATAGCCTGAGGCTGTACTTAAGCAGCTCTGAGTTGGAATGTTTAGATGTTAGTTTGAATGGCTATAAAAGTTTAATTAATGTCTGAGGGGCTTGGGGAGACAGATGAGCAGAGAATTAACATCCAAAAATTGCTTCCCATAATGAAACCCTATCAGTTTCTCATAAAACTTACAAATTCAAAGAGAAATATATGAAAATGTTTGGGTTTTTTCTTTTGTTACTATAGAATCTTTGAAGAATTCCTTCATAAGGCTCAGAATTGCTACTACAGCTGTAATTATTTCCTTTCTAAACTAAGAGGTTTGTTTGTAAATGTCTTCAGTTTCAAAATACTGTGATCAGAAGGAAAAACCAAATCCATACATTTGTGTCTTTATTGCACAGAAGACCGAAGGTACGTTTCCCTGACACTATGTACCTTAATGTACCAAACTCAATAGTAAAAAAAAATTGAAGAATCTGAGGACACATTTTGTAGCTGCACAAAACATTATCAACCTTAGTGCCTTGGACACGTATTGATCATGCTCTGTGACAAGGCAGAGTTTTCCCCTGCAGTGTAGAGTTGCATACTTAAGTGTGCATGGCATTTCTGCCTTCCTGCTGCAGCGTTCAG
The DNA here is from genome assembly GCF_029207755.1 of Chamaea fasciata. Classification (NCBI taxonomy): domain Eukaryota; kingdom Metazoa; phylum Chordata; class Aves; order Passeriformes; family Sylviidae; genus Chamaea; species Chamaea fasciata. The sequence goes on along the minus strand of NW_027094087.1, from coordinate 97,257,694 downwards.
CACTAATTAGTTCCAGATACATTAGATTGTACCCTTAGATCATTAACATGTTTCAGTAAGCTAAACATTTAATCTGCATTGTTATGTATGGTATTATGAATACATTCAGTACACGATATAATGACTGAAAACCTACCCACATATGCAAAAAGTGAGTAAAAAATGTAACCCATTGCTTGTGCACATCCTCTTCTTGGGTCCTGAAGCAGATGTCTACTAAACACCCTTGGTTCTGCATGCTGGGTTTTTTTCCACTACTCGGTAAATCCACACATCCCCCACCTTTGATCAGACTCTGTTAGCACCATCAGCCAGGCTCTCTTTTTCCTTCCAAGGCAGAACGTTCTCTTTGCCACCCAAAATAACACTGTCCACTTAACCTGGCAAAATAAATAGGGCAGGGAATATGCCATCTTGTATCATAATGAGTTTGATAAGACTGAAAGAGCTTTTTGCCCTTCGTGTTGGCTAGAAACAGGAGTGCTGCGCTACTGAAAAGTGGAGATTTACTGTTTTCCCAGAGTATTCACAGGTATTTATTTTTCCTTCATCTGTCCCCCAGGACTCCCTGTAGGTAGCTGGCTGGCCAGCTTAGTTCCTGTTGAAGTGATTATTTAATGTGGCGAGAATGTGTTTATTGTGTGGTTAATGATGGCAGAAATGTAGAGCCTTGGATGGATGCCTCTCTTTTCTTCTCTAAATCTAAACAAATACATGAAAATCAACCTATTTTTCTTCCTTATTTTACTCAGTTGCTAAAAGCAACTGGAGCCCAGGGAATTTAATTGGAATTCCATATTTAAAGGCATATTTTTTCACCTTTGCTAAATCTTCATGCATTTTCTTTCTGGTACAGAACTGCAGACTCAACTTAGATAAGTTCACTTGGAAACCATGTTTGAAAAATCAAGCTCACTTTTTTTTTTTCTCCAAAATCCCCACAAAGAGACACATTTAAATGATGAGCATTTTTGAACAAGTATACTTAGATATTAGATAGTTAGGTTCTGATGAGGTGTTCTGAATGAAGTGTTCTGATTTTCACGAATGTCAGTCACTTATCGTATCCAGTGGAATTCACTGGGGTTGTGCATTTTTCTGCAGTTCAGAGAATTAATCCTTTCCACACAAGAGATATTTAGGCTTGAAAATGAGGATGATATTATCAGGAATATGGACATGCAATTCTACGGGTATCTGTTTGGAGACTTGTAATGAAGGAGGAAGCCAAGAGAGCATTACTGGACTGCTGGCAATGGGTGTGTTACATTTTGATAGCATAGCACCAGCTCCTGCTCCCTGTGAAATAAGCTTATGTGTAAACACCTCCACATCAGCACGTATGTAAAGTATATTGGGCTTGCTGCTGATCTGGAACACAAAGTTCATAAGAGCAGCTGGAAATAATCCTTCCTTATCTGTAACTGGAGCATTCCTTGAGCTGTGCAAATGTAAAACAAAGTTTCTGTCATCTCTGTGTTAGGAACAGGAAGCTCCAGCCCTCTGAACTTCCCAAGGTTTGAGCTTTTCAAACATAGCTCATTTGCAAGAGAATACATGATGAATAAGTTTTGGGCGCTGCTCACAGAATATGTATGAGAATCAAAATGGTAAATTTTACTTTTTCCCATCCAATTGTTTTGGGATTTTTTTTCTATTCCTAATTAGAATGAAAGACAAATGAAGACAGACTTGTGAATGTAGTTAGAAAGAACATAGTCTACAAAACAAGAAAACTAAGAAATGAAAAATCATGACCTCTAAAGAACAATGCATTAAGGATGTTCTTTTCCCAAAAGGGAACTGCCACACTGGTGGCAGTGTGGCATTTCAGGAATCCCTTTGCCAGTGTAGAGCAGTGGAATGGGAGTGTTGGGCAATGGGAGTGTTGAAATTATATGCTTGGTGCCAGCTCCAGCCTCTTCAGCAAATAAATACTTCTGATCATCCAAAAATTTTTAATGCTCCTTCTTTTGATGATCTCTTTATCATTTACTGACTCCTTACCTTTACAGGGATGATTTTCAGGAAGATGCAGTGTCTGCAAGAATATCTTAAGATCCTTCAGCTGTTTCTTCTGTGGCATGAGTGATCAGTTTTCAGGACCTTTGCTTTAACTGTGGCTGGAGGCATCACAGCTATAAACTACTGCCTCTTTATCTCTGCCCAAGACAGGACTACACTGCCCATTATAAATTCTGCCAACACTGGTAGAGAACATACTGGGGAAACAACCACTCAAACTTGCTTCTGAGGCAGAAAAGTAACATCTGCTCATTTCTAGTGTCTTCTGGTATCCTTGCAATGAACCAATTCATTATTAATGACATTATATTTATAGCCAATTCAATGGAAATCAATTCATTAGGCTGAGATGTTCTTCTGGATGGCCACCCCTGAAGACTTATCCTACTCATTAATAAAAGTCAGGCTTTGTCACTAATTACACTAAGAACATGCCCTAAAGGAAATTATGTATAAATCCTGGCCATTACAGGTCATAGATTAAACCCAGATTAAAAGAAGAATGGAAAACCTCCAGAAATACTGAAGTTCTATTTAAATTCAAGTTTCATTTGTACCAACTCCAAGGAACTTTTTGTCTGTCCCCTGTACACCAGTAGCTGCAGAAGTGGTAAAAATGCCTTTTAGTCTGAAGAACTCCAAAAAGCTTTACAATCAGAAATCACTTGAACACGTCCTGAAGTGCAGTCTCCTTTGTGTTGAGAGGGAGCAGCTGCTTAGCTGTGCACTTCAACAGCAGCACACAGCAATTTCAAAGTACACAATATCAATTCTGACTGACTGAAACCACAAGGATGAATTTAGGCCAAAATTATGTGGCTGCCCAGAGTTCTGTTCCCCATCGAAACCCTCACAAAGACCTGCCAACAGAAAACTGATCACTACTTTACATTTTTTTTCCTATGCTTTCCTCCAAAGCAGAAGTGGACTGCAGCTGCAGTGTGCTGCAACATAGTTCCTCTCTCTGTTTCATGTTTTGCTTAAAATGATGATGTGCAAATCTCATCAAGAACAAACAATGAAGGCTTCACATGTGAAGGGTGGCCACTACTGAAAGTTGTTAACAGAGCTCTGAAATGAACTCAAACATCACTAACCTATACATTTATTCCATGCTTGTATTTTTGTGCTTTGTCCCAATTGAAGCACATTTTCCAGCAAGCCTCTCTCTCCTCAGGTAAAGGAGGTATTAAGAGGTTGCAACTTGTCTTTGTTCATTTTACGGCAAGATTGCAGACCAACATAACCCTCTCTGCTTTCCTAAGATCAAACTATTATAGGTATCCCCAAGGATGGGAAAGAGCTTTGTGATTCAAATAATCATACACACTTGATTAAAACATGAGAATTATCTGTTGTAAAGATGCATTGAGTAGAAGGGATTCTTTTTTATGTACAGTTTTTTAAGATACAATCTACATTAGTTTTAGAGCTCCAGTTCAAGCATAACCTTTGCTCATATGGCATTATTCACTCTCTCGGTGATTTACTCTTTATGAACATCCCAGAGGCACCGATATCACAACTGCTTAAGAATCTCCCTGTGCTGTGCAAACAGGTATGTGGTGCACTTTCAGGATAAAGGATTGAACTGTCATCATCAAAATACAGGAGATGTGTATGGTTCTTGTAAGCTCCATCAAGCAATAGGTGTAACAGATTGCCAGGCTTTTCTGCAACAGCATAAAATAGTGAAAGTTCATTGAAATTAAATGTATTTGAGTCTGTCCATACAGGAAAAGAAACTTATTCCACCTTATTACATCTGGAAGAATAAATCTAAATTATGTTGTTGGCATGAAGTTACAGAGTAATGTATAGCTGAGAAAGAGACTTTCCAAGCTTTGAAAAAATATTTTCTTCCTTTAGCATAATGCTTTTTTAAAATATCAGTAATAATTACTTTCTTTATAATGGTGGCACGGTTACCTTACATACCTTTTAAACTGTCAAGTCTTTAGCTGTGTTGCTTACTTTAGCCTATATTAACATTCAATATTCATGGAAATAAAAGGGGTTTATGTCTTTCAGATAACTTTTATTGCTGTACAGCGGTCCCAGATTACTTTTAATTCAGTTACCTTAATACAAAAATGATACCTACTCTTTAGTGATAGGTACGAACACATGTGGAAAGTCTAGAATCATGGAAAAGAGAATAGTTTGGGTTGGAAAGGATATTTAAAGATCATTTAAATGTCAAATATCACTCTCTTTCCATGGGAACTGAGATTTTTTTACCAGATTGCTCTAAGATGCATTCTCCCTGGCCTGGAACCCACAGTTTTTCTGCGCACAGCTTTTCTAAACCTACTCTCTTTCCGTTTAAAACCTGTGCCCTCTTGTCATGACAATACAGGCCCTGGTTAAAAGTCACTATATTCTTATAACCCCTGTTTATATATTAGTATACTGCAAAAATCTCCCCAGATCTTCTCTTCTCCAGACAATCCCAACACTGAGCATTTCCATACAGAGGATCATCTTTATGGTCCTCCTCTGGATCTGCTCCAACAGATTGATGTCTTTCCTGTGTTGGGGACTCCAGAGCGGGACACAGCACTCCAGGTGTGGTTCCACAAGGGCAGAGCACTGGGACACAGCCACCTCCCTCAGCCTGCTGGCCATGCAGCCCAGAGTGTAGTTGGCTTTCTGGGCTGCAAGCACACATTGCCAGCTCATGTCCAATTTTTCTTTTGTTAGTACTCCTAAGTCCTTCTCCAGGGGCCTCCTAGCAATTCTTTAATCCCTTAGCTACTCTGGGTACTGAGATTCCCCAACTTAGCTGTAGGATCTTGCACTTGACCTTGTTGAACTTCATGAAGTTCCCATGGGCTCACTCCTTGAGCTGGCCAAGGTCCTACAGGATGGTGTCAGGCATGTCAGCTGCCCCATTAAGCTTAGGGTCAGCTGCAAACCCACTGAGCATGCACTCAGTCCAAGTATAGGACGAAGTGGATGCTTACCCTCTTGCAAAGAAAGCACATATTCTGAACTGAAATGTCATAGGTCAAACAGGTCTTCTAGATTCCAAAAAAGAGCAAATGCCTTTTTAAAAACATGATTGAATTAGTAGCAGAAACTGCCCTGCAAAATGTCAGGGGGTGTATAGAATATTCTACTGGCCTATTTGGTGTGAAAAAGAGAAAAATCAATCTGGAATATTGCATAGATGTGTAGAGCTCATTGCAATGGATCTGCAAACTGCGAATGGTAACAGTTGCTGATTGATTACGGTTTTAATTGCCATACTCCGTACGTCAACTGACCTTTATGTTGTAGCCTTTATTTCCATTAGAAACCACTAATAGAACATAATATCATCTTTTTGCAATTTTCAATTTGATTAGTGTCTATTTAATAATAGATTTGTCAAAAACATTAGGAAGCTGATTGTAAAATTTCCTGCAGGAGAGGTAGGTCAAAAGGTCTAAAGAAGAGATGAAAAAAAGGCACCAGTGAGAATAATTGGGTATCACAGACTCCTTGTAATCATTTTGAGAAATGTGGGAATAAAGAATGGCCAAAAGATTGTCTCTTTATTGCAGAGTTCTTCGATTGGTGTAACAGGGAGGAAAAAGTGCTGAGAGATGGCCTCCCTCAATCTGCAGCATTATACAGAGCTTACCCAGAACACCTGTGAATTTTCTGGGCATCGCTGACAGCTTCCAGAAGAAAGTCTGTTTTGTTTTATTCCCTAAAACTCAGTAAAGCTGTACTGGCTCCAACTAAGCAAAGAGAATAAAGCCAGTCTGACAGGTTGGGTGAAGTTCAATCTTTGCATTAAGATGGCAAAAAGAGATGGCAGCATTTGCTGAACACTGGTATGGCATGCTCTGCCCTCAAGACTATTTTGAGATTATTCTGACTTAAATGAAGCAAATGTAACCAATGTGTAAACATTGTGTAAACAATGAAGTAAAGTACAATTAGTTTAGGGCTTTACAAATTCTAAAACAGAGGTAGAGATAAAACAAGAGATATACAGGAGGTGATTCCACTGCTTTTTTAAACTGTTCTAATCTTTTTTCAGAGACAGAATCTCTTCCTGGCAGATTCATCATTTCATCATCCACATTCATGTCCATGTAGATGAAAAGTCGCCATCTTAGTCTGTTCTTGCCAAAAAATATCATGGCAGTTTCAATTTTCATCTGTTCTCCATAGATACTGACTATAATTTTTATCCTTAGCCAAACTTAAATGCTATGTATGCAAGGACTTGCTACAAGAGAGCCTGTTGCAGCTGTTCTATCTTAAATCTAAATTGATGCTGAACTTGCAGAGTGTACATCTTAGAGTCTGAGGTTCCCTCAACATTCAAGTCTTCCAGGAATGAGGCATCTACTGTCCCTGTGGGAACCTATTCCACTGTTTCACCACTCTCCTTTTCTTCCTTATCCTTAATCTAAATTAACCATCTTTTAATTTAAAACCATTACCCCTTGTCCTATTGCAACAAGCCACACTGAAGTGTCTGTCCCTACCTTTCTTGTAGTCTCCCTAGAAATACTGAAAGGCTGATACGAATGTTAACATGTTGACCAAAACACGTGTTTAAAAGGCCTGCCTGGTCATTATAAAATGTCGGATTTCTGATTCTCTGCTGTATAAAAGGTCCATGTTGTACCCAACTGAGATATTCATTTTCTACTCTCCACCAGAAAAGGAATAAATTATTGCTTTGGTTTTATTCTTAGGATAATTAGTTTGGATTTGCTCTGGATTTTCAGGGGAAAGGTAGGGTTAAAGTTGCTTTCATTGAATAATTCCTATTAACTTCTTTCATGGGCTTGCTGGAAATACAGCACTAATTTTAAAGATAAAATTTTAAAAAATAAAGAAGGGAAGTGTTGTCACAGATGAGAGTAAAAAGGCTGTTTTCTCCAAAGGTGTTTCATGCATGAGTTTTACTGCTGTGCTATGCCCTACATTGTTGAGACTATACTGATAATCCAGGGGAATGTCTTCTCCTTTATTAATGTAACACAAAAATATTTGCATATTTAAATCTGAATATATGCAAATGCCTAAATATTTCACAGGTCTTAGCTATGTCACTCTTTCTCAATCACAAACATATGTTGTGTATATTTAATTGCTTTCTTTAAAAAAGGACCTTAATTTACCTCAGGTTAAAGGAAAAATCTGTTTCACTTTTTCCAGCATTATGTCCAGTCGAGGAGAGAAAGCTGTTTTAGAGCTGGTGTATTGCCTCAAAACACACCATGCTGTGCAAATTATAAGGAGAAGAACTACAAAAGCCAAGGATACAAATTACTAGACATGAAAAACCCTGTATTGTTTTCAGTCAGCACTTCTGAAACATCACTGTTTCTTTCTACAGGTTGCTAAAAAATGCAATCATCTCAGCCAATTATGGTTTCCTGTAAAAAACTTCAAAAAAATATGAAAAGTAGTCATTTTGTTACGTTTGTTGTAGTCCAGCAGATTTTAACAAGTGCAGCATAACTCCATCTTCACCTTAATTTAGCATAACTTTTTAATCTGTGAGAATAAATAGAAGATCTAACAGTGATTTAACAGGTGGTGGGGTGGAGACAAATATGTGAACTGTATGTAAACTAGTAAAAATAATGGGAAATGAATTGTTCCTTCTTATGACAAATAGCTTGAACCATCTTAGCTACTATTGTTTGGCAACAGCTTTGAAATTATCTTGTAATTTATTAAGGATTATTTATTAAGAGAAAGGGAGAGTGTCATGTCATTTCATTGTACTTAACCTATCATGTCACTTAGCTCCATTACAAAGAATTCCTCCAAATCCAACCAACATACACCTGCTTCCCCTCTCACTCACCCCAGCAGGGTATTGGGAAATAACAACTGTTCTAAAAATGGTGTCCTAGAGCTTACTCCTTCACCCCTTTGGCTGCTTAGTAATCTGTTTGGAATTAAGTTGTGGTAAAACACACACACACATTCATAGCTCACCCTCACCCTGCCCCTTTACCTCAAAACTGAAATTGCTCCACAAGCTTTTCTTTAAAAAGGCAAATTTATTTTTAAATTTTGAGTGCAATTATAAAAATCTCAGGACAAGCTCTTTTCATGCCTACCCACCTACAATAGATTTATATATTTCTAATATCATGGAATGTAAAGGAGAGACACACCACTGACTTAATGGCTAAAGGTTGGTCTTCCAAGGACTGACATCCATTTTCCACAACATCTACTACATCATTAGTCATGACTGACAGCTTATAAGAGATAACAGACTAAAGAAGTTTACAGGAACACAAGGAATGCATTGCAGTTACTTAAGACTTTCTGTTGGACACACAACAGGTCCGTGGTGGGAGACAACACCAGGGTCCAGGCTCCTCATTTGCAAAGCAGGCATTCAGGGTTAGTTCTGGCGGAATTCCACATCTCAATGAAGCCATGAAACGGTAGAATGGATTTAGGAGCATGCAGTGAACAGCAGACTGCTTCCTGCTTGGAAAAAGGGTGATTGTTTCATTGCCCTTAGTGGGCTTCCTTAACTTGCTCTTATTTAGACAACAGACAATTTAATCAATATTTGAATTAACACATTGATGCTGCAAGGGAAGAAAAAAAAAATAAAGACAGTTTTTCAGTTGGATGTAAATCCTGTTTTTCTTAAAATACATGCATAATCCTTACTGGTCAGACCAGTATACAGTTTGTTGCTGTTGACTTGTCAAAAGATGCAGGTAGCCAGCGTGCTCTGTCCCCTGGAGTAGGGGACACCAGTTCCTACTGGTGGGGAAAATGAGAAACAGCCATCATTTCCTACTGGTGGCTATTTTGCCCTTGTCTTAGGAGCTCCCTTGGTACAACTCTCTGTCATTTACTCTTCTGAGCCTGTACCCCTGTGTAACATGTGTAACTCTCTGTTTCATGTAGTGTTGCAAGAATTAACATGTGTACCCCTGGAACATCCTATCTTATCTTTCAATTTCTATGCTGACTTCCCAGGAAGAAAAAGGCTCAGGATGTAAGATATCTGTCTTTACCTACAAGGCTTGAATTGAAAATATCTCTAACATTCCTAATATTATATGATGAGGAATGTACCTATATGTCTGACCCTTGAATCCAGGGAAATTACCCATTGCAAAGATAAAGATCCGAGAACTTTCTCAGAAGACAAGAAAAGAACAATCCAAAGTGTCAAACATACACCCACAGATAACCATGGAACTGCTTTTATAACTACATCATTCTTGACTTTTCCTTCATTGACAAAGCTGTATCAAATACATAGTTATATATTAAAACTGCTCTAAATATGCAACTGGGAAACAAGAGAAGAGGGGGAACAAACCCTTATATCAGAAATTGCATTAAACCATTTTAAATATTGAATTAGTTAACCTCACCATTGAAGCTACAGTTTACAAGAAGGGAGGTACTTATATAATACTTAATCTATCTATATTAATCTAGATAGTATTTCATAACTACAAATAAATACTATTATTCATCACATATAATTTGTATAGAATTATAATTAATAATAATCATCCTTCTAGATAGCATTTAATCTATCTTTCTTAATATTACATAAAAAAGTATTGCTAATACACCACAAGAAAATTGTGAAATAAGCAGTTAACATTATAACTGATTAAAACAAAATTTAGTTTTGCTTAAAGGCTAATCAAAGCTGTATGATAAGGATCATATATTTAAATATCAAGATTTATGGTAACACCTAAGTAGATTGTTACTGCCTTTTTTTATTTTCATTCCATTAACTCACATCAGCTCCTTTCTGATTTCTGTTTGTCACTTTAAAAAAGAAAAAAACCACAGAAATTCAAAGATCTCTCAATTTTTCTAATTAATTACTTTATGCAATGTTGCAATGTTGGACTATAAATATGGCTCCTTTTTTCCTCACCTTTTCAAATATCTTCTGTGGTGGAGAGCAAGTGAACTCAGTAATTTGTGTCTCATTCTATATCCTGAGGCATACACATTCACACACAAATTGCATTAAATTGGAATCTGAATTAAACAACATCAGTCCTACTGAAGGGACTGCTGGAAGGTGTCAAAGCCAGGGCTGATTTTCACATCTAGTCAGCAAAGCTGGTTTGCAGGGAGACTCTTGATCTGACCAGGAGCTTCTCTCTGATGGTGAGTAGTAGGTGACAGTACACAGAAATGTAAAAGCCTATCATGGAGAGCTACTTATCTGTCAGGTCACTTGGGCTCCCTGCTTTTGCCCTCAGCTGCCTCTGTTTCCCTCCACATTCCAGCAAGGATCCCAGATACCCTACATTCCTCGATACTTTCTAAATCTCACTTCAAACAGCAAATCCCAGTCTTAAGTTTTCTCTTTTCACTGTTGTACAGCTGCCTTCACAGACCTTATGGGTTAAGTCCATCCGCCCCAAACAGGTAATCCCCACCTAGACCTAAGGGGTCTCTGAATTTGAGAATTAACAAACCCATCACCAAGTTCTGAAGACCCCCTTCTTTAGATTGCAATTATCGACAAGGAATATATATATATATATATGTATAATGTGTAGGTGAGATGGCTACAGAAAACAATCCTACATTAGAATCTTGGTGGAGTTTTCTCCTTTTCTCTATTGCAGTTTAAAATAAAAAAATAGTCTCTGCCTGTTTTATTGAATTTCTAGTGATGTTTCTTGAAAACAAAGATCAGGATGCACCCAGGAGGTCAGTGAAGCTGAACTCTTCCATTTCTGAGGTTCATGTACCCATGAGGCTGACATGCCCTCGGGAATTACTGTTACACTGCCCTGCCCAAGCTGCGCTAGTGTGGTCGGAAGTGAATCGTGTCCCTGGGAGAGACGGTAGGAATGTGGGGCTGGCAAAGAGACACAGCTGTAATGATTACAAGCCCCTTTCTCTCCTTCATGGTCACATTCTTGAATCAGCACTGGCCCACACGTGAGATGATGGATTTGTGATCTTCCTTTCCCCTCTCCTGCCAGCAAAGTGGAGTCAGATGTGTGCTCGTGAGCAATCTCTTTGGAGGAGCATCCAGCTGGCACACTGAGAATCTGTCCTTAAGACAACTCTCATATCTGCCCCCACTCTCAGCATGCTGTGAACCAGTTTGAAACATGCACGGGTTCAAAATGCAAATTGATGTACAAACACTTGACTGTAGGCTCAAAAGATAGCAACACCTGATTTCTAGCTTTCACATCTTTATAGTGATTTCACATGGAGCAGAGCTAAATATCCTTAATAGAGATGCAAAAGCTTTACATGATTAATATTGCTGGAGCCATAATACACATAAGAAAACAACAGAAAGGGAATTTGTAAAAGTACTTTCCTACACCAAAACCCTGGGCTAAAATGAGCTCAGCTTGTTTCAAAGGAATTAATTTCTGTTTCCACCTAAAATAACCAGGCAGCCTTTTTCAAATGTTCCTCCTAAATAAATGAAAATTAAATTAAACAGTAATCAGAAATGGGACTCTAAACTGGGACACCTGAATTCCAGGCCCTTTCTGAAAGTCCTGGCACGTGACTACTAAGAGATCATCCAGAAGATCAGTGGCTAAACTGTGACTAGATTCCTCATTCTTGCTGTAACCCCACTCACCTATTAAAACCAACTTTTTAAATAAATCCAAGGAATTATACGTAAGCCACTTGCAATGGCTTTAAAACCTCCATCTAAAGGAAAACATGCATGTCCTCATTTTGCCCCAGGAAACGGCAGCTCACTGGTCTCCTTGCGGATTTCTGCTCCAAGCCTCTGTAGCTCTCTCTGAGCGGAAGTTGTGATTCGGAGTAAACAGGGCACATGTGGGAGAGAGGAGACCTCTGCTGAGAGTTTCACAGATCAACCACAATTGCATTTTACAGAAGAGGGTAACTCCTACATAGCCACCTTAATAGTCTTTTCTGGAAGTGAGAATGTCCCATGTAATCCAGATCACATGAGAAAAAAATAGTAGAACAATGTCTTTAGCAGAATAACGACATGGAGGAAAGATATCTAAGAATTCCAAATATGCTCCCATGACAGCTCATGTTCGGGTTCAGGGCTTGCTAGCATTTCCAATTTATCAGTGGCATACAGAGAATGCATCTGCTGGTGGTTATTATCAAATACATGTTTATAAAAATCTAATATTTTTTTAGTATTTTACATGTGTCTACAATTGCTCTCGAACATTAAAGAAAAAGATAAGGACTGGTTGAGATGCTGGACAATAACTGAGAAAGAAACAGCTCTTCAAAAAGATCTGTATCTGATGCATCAAGCAGTAAAATAATATTAATGACAGTCTTACTCTCACAACAGCCCTAACAGAATAAATTAGGCAACATAAAACAACATTAAAATAATTTAAACTCTGTAAACCTTAAGATGCACCATAACTAAAGAGACTACTGTGATTTATATTAGGGATATTAATCCTCTTTAAAATATAACAGTAAAAATGAATTTTAGAGAGGGTAATAAAAGGAGATAATACAGCTGAATTTTAGAGGATTAGCTAAATATACCTGATTTGTGCTCTAAAACAAATGAAATCAAAGTACCCAAGAGGTTCTTTGCAGCTAACTACTGCAACTGATTTAAAAGGGAATGGTATTCATGAAAACAATCAGCCTATCTTCTGAAGATGTCTGAATCTGCAGAAGAGCATTTGCATTTTCCATTTGCCTAAATTTGTAGTTATCCAAAATGACAGCTTCTCTGTCTCACTGAAATGAAAGTGTAGCTCCACTGATTGAAAATTACATTGGGGTAAACACTGCTCTATGTATCCTATCCAGCTGTGTTCCCTTTGGTTTACATGGTTTTCACTCAGGTGTGTTCAGAAAAGAATGTAAGTCTATATTTAATAAATAAATAAATAAATAAATAAATAATCCCTGATGCTCTCAGACTTGATTTGACTCAATTATCTTCAAGGGTTTTTCCAACCAAAATAATTCTATTACTTAGGGGTCTAAACCAAAAATTTTGAAGCACATGAGAAAGAGTCAAAGCATGGACAGTTACTGAGATGCTGAGGGAATTAAAACTGCACACAAATGATAATATTGACTACTATTATCAAAAGGGTGTTGATTTCTAATCAGATATACAGCACCTGTTCCTAGCTCAGTTCTCAGCCCACATCCTCTGCCCCAGGACAGAGAGCTGTGTCCTGCTGGGAGAGAGTGCCTCCCAGTCACTGTGCACCATGACACGGAGAAAATGTCTTTTAGGGTGGTTGTAATGGAGGGCAAGATCCCAGCCCATTTTATGACCCTTAAAGGTCCTTTCCAACCCGAACTGCTCTGTGGGTCTATGACTCTACAAGTCTGCGATGTCCTGGGCTGTGCAAACCACAGCTTTTTCAAGGGAATGCCTTCTTACTTTTACATTGTGAAGACTGCACTCTGAGGCCTAAAAGACAAAATTTTTTTGAAACAAAATGTTTTGAAACAAAATAACCACCATTTTTCTAGCTAGCCTTGAGCTGGATTTTAGTCAGTGATGGATCAGTGTGCCCTGGATTCTTCTGGTGAAGCCCATTAGCTCTTTTATGTGAACTTTGCACAGTGCAGCTTTTGGTGTCACATTGCTGAAAGCTTCTCGGGATAGTATTTCCTTGACTCGCCATTATGTGTCAATCATGTGCTTTTATATCTCTGAAATTCTTCAATTAGCTAACAAGGCACGCCTACTATGCTTTTAAAAGCTATAATGCATAGGAAATTTTGCTTGTATTAATTAATTTATGCTTACCATTTAGACCAGGAAGAGTGAAGTGAGGATTTTTTTATCAGGAAATAGGAACTTTATTATGAAAACATCATTGTGAATTAACCTTCGAGAAAAAAACAACTGAGGAAAGAAATCTCAGCCTGAAAAGCAGTAAATGTTAAATACAGCTTATTTTGGCATCTGAAGGGCTGGCCTGAAAGGCACTCACACTGTCTCCTTAGCACTGCTTTTACTTAGAGCTCTCAGCCACTGAAACCAACATCATCTTTCTACGCCAGGAGACTAAGCAGAAACACTCCCACCCATTTTGATTTCATTTCTTACTTGGGTCACATTTCAGATGCAACTTCATGAGACTGAATTGTGTCAAAAAGACATGTGCAGTCATTCCTTCCAAAATTCAGATTTTTCTGGTTTTTTATGAAGGAGCTCATCAGGAGAGCCCTATTCAGCTCAGTTAATAGGAAAATATTACAGTCTAAATACAGCTTATGTAGATGGATCTTCCTAAGTGACCCCAGATCCAGGAATAAAAGGATGCTGAATGTGAGTAAGTGCACTATCCATGTCCTGATACAAGTGCACCAGCCCTACATGAATGCTTTCAGCTCTTACATAACATTAATGATTTCACGCTGCATGAAAGTGCCTCTGCTCATCCTTTACATCATTCCCCAGATCAGATTATTTACTCAGAAATCACTCTGTTTCTCTTATCCTTTTACAAGCTGTCTTTGTTTATTAGAAGGATCACACTGAGTGCCTCTATACCCCTAAATAAAACAAAACCAAGCTTGATTATTGATTGTCCACACAGCATAATTGCTCTTTAAGCCCTTGGTTCCGGTATGGATTTCTCCAAACATCTGCCTGCAAGACAGCCATGATCTGCAAGAGGCTGCTGCGTCACAGCACACACGTAAACCCTGTCTGTATCACTTGGGCTTGGTTTGAAATCATCTTTTATTTGGCAGGGTAGATATAGCTCTGTAAAACAGAGCGAGAGCTCTAAACATGGTCTGTCTGTGTAAAAACCAAACCTCAGGTCATTCCTGAGGGCTGTTCTTGCTGAATGCTGCTATATTGCAGAGCCTTGGTACATGCTATTGTGCTTGTTTCACTTTTTTTGTGTTCTTAATTTTCATTATTAAAAGCTGATCTACATATTCATCTTCTTCCTGTCATGGGCAGGACATGGCAGTCTGACACTTCATTTCCCATGCAATGAAGACTTCATTATGGGAAATGACTATTGTATTTTGTTGTAGTCCAGTGTGTATCCTTAATAATCCTCTGAACAGAAGAGTGGCAAAGATGTCTTATATTAAAAAACAAAACAAAACAAAACAAAAACAAAAACAAAAACAAACAAACAAATTAAAAAAAAACCCGAAAAACCAAAACCTAATCTGTAGGAGATCAAGGCACCCAGAGGAAATATAAATGCAAAACTTTAACTGCTTTTCTGGTGAAATTGCCTACCTACTTATAATAAAGAAAACGTGAGACACATGGACAATTTTGGGGCATCAAGAAAGAGTCAGTATGGACTATGTGAAGGAATTCCTGCCTCACAAACTCCTGAACAAGACAGAAAGCACCCCAGTAGCACTCACTAGGCTTTCAACGGGCTCCAGGCCATCTTCAGGCATTGATAGTTCTTAGGGAAACTAAGCAGCCACTGGATAAATCTCCACACAGACTGAGGGACAGTAAAACAAACCAACCAGCCAAAAGAAACAAACAATCAAACAAAAAAACCCCACCAACTCATGAAACTGGTCAAAAGTATTAGAGCAAAAGCACAGTTTTCACAATAAACTGTGGAGACCATTTTGATAGGGGGTGGCAGTGGTTCCTGGAACAGATGGGTACATTATGAAGAAACACCCATTGAGTGCATCTGAAACAGGGTCACCAACTCTGAGCTCAGTTTCGGAGCTGTAAGTTGTCAGAGGCTAAGAGACCATGCTGGGAAGGTAGCACAATTTCCTTGAAATATTCCTATTTTCTACTCTTACTTTTCTGCTTGTGGTCATTGTTGGGGAGCATTTGGCAACACTCAGTGCCTCTATTCTTGCAGTCTTGCATTAAGCTGACAAAGGTGAAAAGGAAATGCATGCAGACAAAAATAGTAACTCTACCAAAACTACAGTCAAACAAGAGAGAATAATGTGTCACTTTAAGCTTCAGGGAATACTACGGGCATCACCTACATATTCAAATTACACGCTTAAGATAAGAAACATGAAAATATTCCCTCATGAGCATCCACTGAAGCCACTGGGTTGCTTTCTGCTGGACCGCAGTTGGTGGTTCATTGAAGTACTCTGTGTAGGAGCATCTCTTTGACTATGTCAATATCCCTATCAGTGGAATCTGTCTCTGTTATACATACAGACAGCAAAGAGATAATAATATTTGCTTTACAATTACAAACATGTCATTTTAGTAGAGCTTTCTTCCCAGGCCCCAGGTTTTTATATTTCAAACATTTCAGATGTGATACCACTCTTTTGTAAGCTTACCTTCATAATTTGCTGTCTAATTTAGTGAAACTCATAGGAAAAGTTCCATTTATGAACAATACATTTAAAGAAGGTGTTAGCAGAGGAGCCTCTGAACTACCTCTCAACCACTTTTTTTTTTTTTTTTTTTTTTTACCTTGCTGCATTATTCATGATTGTCAGCTCTTTCAGAATTCATTCCTGTCAGTTACTGCATGCACTTTTTTGGATTATTCTGTACATCTGGGTGAATTGACAGGCAGAAGTATTTAGCATCTCTTACTACACTGAGTACCAATTAATGCAACCAGTTATCTGATCTAAGCTCCTGGGGAAAAGCTATACTGGATCAAAAGCTACTTTTTAAAATTACTCCTTTTGACTTATTTTGCATATTATGATTAAAAATCTCTTACCTGCTGAATTTTCCTAGAAGAAAAATACTCCTTTGCCCAAAAGAGACTGTACCTCAGCTTATGGCAACAAAAAAACCCTCTGTATGTGGCTATGGAAAAACAGGATTATATTAAGGAAGCAAACTTAAGTGACGGCCTTGTAAAGGACCTGAGCAGGTTGCTGCTCACAAGGACTCCAGCCTCCTTTGAAATAAAGCAAGGTGACACTTCTACTTGGTTCAGTTTGCCACTGGCACAGAGGGCCCTCCCTACCTCTCCCCTCACTACTATACTGATTTGTGCAGTAATTTCTCTCAGTGTCTTCTCAATGGTAATAATGAAGGAGAGGAACTGCCCATGGGTATGTTTTATACTAATTTTATCAATTTTTTATTAATACCATTTCCCTTATTAGAAGTAATTTATTTATTTCCATTCAGGCTGATCTTCTGCCAAGTGAAAAACCTAGATCCAGACAGTAGGGTAAGCCACAGTGAAAATTTTGTACCCTGTAGAACTCTTTACAATGTCCACACAGGGTTAATATATACATGTTAATGAGCATTCAGATTTGTTCCCATAATTTATCAGAGGGAAGTGGCTACAATTATTAGGCATGCTCATCAGTGCATAACAACCACTTAATGTAACACAAAATACTCCCAGGAAAATTAGATGACCATTAATATGTCATTGACTTTAGTCTCAGAAAATTTCAGGATCACTGCTTTGCCTTCCAGCTGTTCCCAACCCTCTATGAATTACAAATTGCCCTGAGAGAAGAAGAGTAAATAATATTTACTGCAGCATACATCAGTAATTAGCACACATAGATAGACAGGGCAAAGTGGCAAGAAGGGAACAAATTCCCCCGTGCCTTTCATGGAACTAAATGAGCTAAAATGTATTTTCATCCTTTGGTGAATGGCTCTGCCACGCCTGCTTCCTACACTAACACCAGAGGGGAGCAACCCCAGCGGAGCTGACAATCACGGAAGGAGAAATCCATGTGCCCAGATCTGCAAAGATTCTAGGTGACCCTTGTTTCATTTGCCTGTAAGCACACTTCTGAAAGGAAGGCCAAACGCTCTGGACAGCTCTCCATGGACACACAAGCCAGGCTGCCAGAAAGCCACTCTCTCTTAGGAATGGATTCTGATCCAATAGTAAGGAGGAGAGCAATCTCTCCTGCTGCTTACCCAGCTTGCTCCACTCAGAGGCTGCTAAAGCCTCTCTGAGGCTGGCACACCAGATACTAACAATTAAGAACATTTTCCTGAAACTGAGTATTTACTAATGAGAGGTATCTGAATATCTACATGGCAGAGAACACCTGCCTCACCTTCCAATTAATACTTTCAATGATAGGTTTTATTAATAACTATAGTGTACACAGTGTGTTATTTTTATGGTGAAAAAGAAGGGCTGTTTTAAAGAGCTTACTGCTGCTGGAAGGAAACAAATAAAAGGTAAAACTATATTTTACAATAGTGGAGAGAGCTATAACTCACTTTCAGTCTGTAAATATAGATATCTGCTGCTGATTCACAATGAAAATAGCAAACGAAATGACAAATAGCATATCAATTAGCCCACTTTCAGAATTAGGAACAAAATTCTAAGGCAATATTAAAATATATATTCAAATGCAGAAAAATGAAAGAATAATATGTTAAGGATCCTACAGTGAATATAAAGTAGTCCCCAAACAAATATAAAGAAAATTAACATGGTTCTCACTTCAGTGCCCTCATGCACCTGTAGAGAGCAGCCATTGAGTGACTGATTTCTTTTATCTAGTAGAAGGTTTTGCAGGCTTTTTGAAGTTCCTGGATCTTATTTCTACAGCCCAGAGTATCTAAGACAAAAAGAACAAGGAGAAATCCGTGTGCTGTTTTCTATGTACTGCACTGACCGAGCTCACCCTGCACCTTCTCTGGGGCAGCGATAGCAGCAAAGTTGTTACGGAACACATGGGGGAAAAATTCAGGAACAACGTGAACCTTTTACAATGAAACCCTGCACTATGCAAAAGTAGCTTTGATTCAGTTAAGAAAGAAAACTAAGCATTGTGTGTATGAACAGCATGGTTGTTACTGGGACCTGATCTCTTCCAGTTCTTGAAATCAGGAGCTGTTCTCAGGAACAGCCCTGCTTGTTGTCCCCAGGAGGGAATGGATGGGAATGGGAATCTCCTGCCTCCAGCCTTGTGTTTGCTGGCACTTGTGCTTGGAAGAACTTGGCCTCATAGAATGATTTGATCATTTGATCATTTTAGATTTTTCCGAGTTAGTATTACAGGGTCAGGATGCAAAGGTGTCAAGTGCTATGTTTGGAAAAAGACCCTGAGCAGAGATGTAGGGAGGAGGTGAGCATGCTACTGAACAGGAACAAATATGCCCAACATACTTCAAAGCTTCTCTTCTGGTTGGTTCTGGTTCTCCTCTCTTCTTGGCAGCAGCCTGAGGGAAGGCAGCAGTATGTGATAGGGCTGGAGCAATTGGAATGGGGCAGTAGGAGAGAGGCAGGGATGCTGATAGAGAGAATGCCCCTGACATCAGTTATTTCACTCCAGATGAGAAAAAAACACAACCTACCAAGGGATTGGGTGCAGAGAGAGAAAAGCAGTTCTGCCTTCCTTTCTTAGCAATTTTTTCAAAATATTTGGGAGTGGAATCAGATAAAGCTGCTCTTAGCCTCCTTTATTCAAACCATGGAAAAAGGGAAAGGGAAAGGGAAAGGGAAAGGGAAAGGGAAAGGGAAAGGGAAAGGGAAAGGGAAAGGGAAAGGGAAAGGGAAAGGGAAAGGGAAAGGGAAAGGGAAAGGAAGTCCCATGAGCAGCAACCAAATGCAGGCTGTTTTCTTGTGTGTCTGTGAAGTGTAGCTGTTTGACTTCAGCATCTAAACTTAAGCTCCAATTTTAGTTTTCCCTGAGAAGACTTCCTATTTTCTACTAAAACTGAAATAAAACCCCAAACCAAACCCCAAACCAGAAACACCAGATTTTTGGGTATATGAATCATATGAAAATACTTGAAAGCTCTTTGTCCTCTATTAGATCGCTAATTTTCACCAACTCTGTCTCTCATTTCTTTAGGCAGCGACAGACAAAACTGCCCAGCAAGTTCAATAGAGGAAGAGGGAAGAAAAGCCAATAACTCTACCACACATGCCACTGTATCAAAGCCACCAGCCCTCTCCCAAGCATTTTCTCACCATAATGAAAGTCGTCACTGCCAGGCTTACCTGGTCCTAAGAACTGCTCACACAGGAGGAAGCAGACACTGTCAGTCTCCATACTGACCTGGCAGAGGAACATCAAGTTACTTAATCAGACATGCTGAGCAGAGGTAACCACCCCTAAGTCAGCCAGGCAGATTGCGGTTTTAACACACAAAACGAAAAGAAATTACTTAGAAAGGCCTGTCTGGCCAGAGAATTTTCCTCTATTTTTGCCACTTGCTGTTCCTGAGTATGTTAGACACTTCAAGAGATTTGATTTATTCCATACCCAAGTGTTATAAATAAGTGAAGAATATTTACTTGTGAATGCCCAGTTTTAACATTTTAGCACTTGCAAACTTAGTAACAATTGTGTTCAAAACTAGTATGACAAAAGACTATAGAGACACACAATAGAGAGGGGTTTTCTTTTGTTTGTTTGTCTGTTTTGGGGGGTTTTTTGTTTTTTTTTGGTTTTGTTTTTGTTTTTTTTAAATCTAGGGGGGAATTTTTAGGGAAAAATTCTGTTCCTGATATAACATTATAGCAAATACTTAAATGGCCTTCATACATTTGTGCTTCAGTCTAAAATTCTATACTTAACGTTTCACTTCAATATGATTTTATTTGAGTATTAAATTGAGCTAAACTATACACGAGCTAAATAAAAAACTGCATTGAAAGAAATCATGTAACTCCACAATTATTTCAGGAATCCAAAATGGATATTCAATTGTCTTTGATCAGATTGAATGACTTTCAGTTTTAAGGCAACAGAAACAGCACCTGGGACTCCTACTTACCCTGAATTTACTCCATCATAACTGTTAGCAGTCTTGCAAAACACTATCTCGCATAGAGCTCAGCTTCTACTTTAAGGCACCAAAAAAAGCTGTAATTCTTAATGGAAAAATAGGTTTTGAGGTTTACTGGAGGCTGAAGGATCACTCTTTGGGACATAAATTGTCCTGTTGCTATCAAAGAGCAATGGAAATGCAGTCATCAAAGTTACTGAGATCACCTTAAGTTACAGGAATGGAACAAATTGAGATCTGTGGCATTACCTTGCTAAATCACAGTTATCCATCAATCCAATGCTTTTATTTTCAGGTGCCTCAAATCACTCCAAAACACTGTAGAAAGCCTGGCTGCTGCAGGGATTATAATTTAAGCCTCGTTGTCTCTGTGTGTCTCCATTAATTTCTTTTTTACTTGATGGTTCAATGTTTTTGTCTTTAATACACCTGTCTAACTGCCAGAGAATCTTGGGCTCAGTGGTCATCACATGGCAGTAAGTTCTACCCATGGTAGCAAATTTACTCTACCAGTGATAAATATGAGTACCTTTGTATGTTTCAGAACTTTGGTATTTCAGGCGCATCAAGCACCTTCTTAAACACATCAACTGATTGCCTTTCTCTGTACCCTGATTTCAAATACCTTCATACACTTCTTCAACTTTGTGAAACAAAGTGTCCCTGTCTATTTGGATTATACACCCAGGACAAACTTGCATTACTTCTAATCATTTCTAAGTGACTCTTAGGACTCTTAGTGACTCAAAGGAGTCCATAAACAGAATAAAATGTTATAAAAGACAGTGAAACAGGGGAAAATGTTTTTATATGTGTATCAGAAATTTGTTTCTGTGAGCATATGTGTACAGGCAGAATAGCTGAAGCATTAGCATTTCACCACAAGATACCACAAGACTGCAAAGAACATGTGAATCATAGGATTATCCTATTAAATATTATTGCTCCCAGAAATTCAGCTCTGTAGATAGGTGAATATTTTATGTCAGTGCATATATGTACTTATGCACTCCCACCCATGCACCCACACATTATGCCATAAGAAACCTTACGCATGTGCAATAAAGCACGCTACATCTACAATGTAGGATTAATTTTATTATTTCTTATATTCTCATTTAGACATCCAGTCACACTTTGACCACCACTGCAGATAAAAAGGACTTTGGTGGATTTTCTGAAGGTTCTTTCCATCCCTAAGTGTTAGGGATTTTTTTTTTTTCATTTTTAAACTAGCAATACTATCCACAATACACTTCAGTTGACATATTCCATCAATCACTCCACTGCCAGTTTACCTAGCTTTGTGAGGTCCCTTTGTTAGGTGTTTTTCACACTCTATTGCACTTCAGGTGAGCTTTACCATCATTTGAAATGTATTTGACATTCATAGTGCAGGTCTGCAGTCATCACTTGGCTGGCCTTTTGCCAGTATGGTACCTTGGTATTTACCTATAGTCCTTGCTTTACTCTGGCTTACTGTTCCGTAATCATAGTTCCCTCACCTCATGATTCCTGATTTCAGTAACAGGCCCTACTTCAGGAATTTTGACAGAAGCAGTGTTTAAAAGCCCAAATAAATTGTTTCAAGTTATTTTACTTGAGATATGGCTATGCTAGCATTTACAATAAAATGTCACTAGATTGAGAACACCACTTTCTTTTACAGCATCAATGTTGATGTGTTAGTATTACATCTCTTCCTGTTCCTATTGCTTTCTAATAACTTCCTTTAATTACTGTTTCATCCTCTTACTCAATAGTGACACTAGACAAATTTGTTTATCATTTCCACATTTGCCACAGAGTCTTTGTTAGACAGAGAACTCACATTTGCTACCCTAAGGTCTGCTTCTAAAATAACACTGTGCATTTTGTTAACAACACAACCACTTTGTTCAGAATACTTGGTGGAACAGCAGCCAAGTTTTCTTCTAAATAAGCTGCTGTTTAATTGTACCAGCTTGCTCTAACATCTCTTCTTTGGACACCTTGGTCTCACAAGGTTTCAGCTTTATTAGCTGGAAAACAGCTGTTACCACTATTTTCCATATTCAAAATGAACATAAGAAATTAATTTTATTTGAAGACTTCATCTACCTCCTTTACAGCTTTAAAGGGACATAAGTATGTCTGGGAGAGAGGGAAGAGAGAAATCTAGATTTAAATCCCTGATCTGTGCCCTTGATCCAATGACTAGATGGTCCCAAAATATACAAATCAAAGTCGTTTTGGATTTTGGCAATACCAAGCAATGAAATGATAATTATCATCATTGAAAAACACTGTTTGTAGGCAAACCCTTTCTAATTTTCTCAGTTTCTACATAGTATACATTGTTCCATACACTGGCCTAAAACATGGACTGATCAAGTTTTTTACTAACAATATGTAAGAGTTAAGCCAGAGGTTTTCACAACTGTGAATTAGGAGTTTAGATTTCATCAAAATTCCCGCTTTAACTGAAACCTCCTCATCTGCAATTATCATGCATCTCACTGGAATCTGGAGTACCTGAGGAAGAAAAACAAAGCCACAAGGAAGAATTGGTACCACCACTGCTTCTGAGTGACTGATTTTTTTTTTTCTTGGACATCTCCATGAAAGGAGAACACCTGCTTGTTGTTTTGAGAATAAGCTGTCCTGTCTTCTCTGAAAGCTTACTCCAGGAGGGGGCTCACAGTTTTGAAGGTGTCTCTAGTCAGCCCAAAATAACACTGCCTGGAGGGAAGCAGATCTAAAGCTCTTTAAGTCTCTGTTGCAACCTAGACAGCTCTTGTTTTCGCCTTTACAGGTTCTGTTCTATGGTGCTAATTTTCCTCATACATTGTAGAAAGAGCAGACCCACCTCCTTAAGTAAAGTCTTACTGGGTGAAAGAACACCTTGTAAATCCTCCTTATGACTGCAGACTGAACTATTTATTACTGTTTAAGCATATAGATTACATCCAACTCTGTATCTTTAGCTCTCTCCCCTCGCTCCTGCAAAGTCCTGGCAAGATCCCACACTAAACCTGCCAATAATTTTTTCAAGGCACTAACACTTTTGCTAACTTGGAATTTGATGTCTATTTCCCTCCCTTTCTTCACCTTACAGCATTAGCACTGTTGCTAACTTGGGAGACTGTGTGTCTAATAAAGTTTTGTAAACTTCAGGTGCAGCTGCCTACTGGAGAGCTGCTTCATGTCCCCAGGTGAGTGGCTACAGCTGATGAAGGATAGAAGCATAAGGAGGAAGGGTCAGCCCAAAGCATAGGGAGGATTTCTGCAATCAGAGGACAAGAGGAATCTGGATGGAGAAGGACCAGCAGGAGTTTCTCTAGAGGCAGCGGAGCAAGGATTGAAATCCTTTGGCCCAGGACTAGGCTAGAAATGAGTAAAGAGTACTTTGATCAGGGTGGACTGCACCGCTTGTTAAAAGATTAAAAATAGCAAGAAACCTGAAATCTCTTACTTAGTCAGTGCTTCTCCTGTGGGAAGCAGGATTCAAAAAAGACTAGGAAATACAAAACTCAATCCTGCCTTTCTATTGAACTCTTGGTTCCTATTGACAATTTTTTGGTTTTCAGGGAATGGCAATTTGGTCAGTTTTTCTTCTGTGCCCTCTTCCTTTGAAACTTTAAAACAAAAATGAACAAAACCTCATTTTAAAAGTCAATTAATCAAAGCAAGGCAGAGGAATAGCTCCATTTAACTGTGCAAGACTTAGGCGTGTTTGCATGAATATTCATAGCAAACTCTCCTGCTACCTCAGTCTGACAATCCCTGTTTATTCAAAAGCAAAGTTACAAGCCAATAGATAAACTAATCAAAGGACTTACTCTACAGATTTGCCATATATTGTTCATGAAGTTGGACATTTTCGCTATTCCCTTGAGTCATTTCATACCAAAATGGAGCTCTAGCCTAGCATTTCATTAGATTCATAAGCAATATAAGCTGAAATAAATGAATAAAGGCAGAAAAGTATTGAATTTTTTGCAGGCAACTTTCCAATTGGAATGTTTTTCATTTCTGTTCAGAATTCAAATGTTGCTTGTGTTTTACCAATGTGAAATGTGAATCTACATATATTTCAATTCATTTCATGGAACAGCGACTCTAGAAAGTTGCCTAGATACGTAAGATGACTTAAGGTAATAGAAGGAAAGTGTCATAGTCACTCTTAATTTCACAGAGCAACTACAGCAGCAGGAATTGCAGTTACCAGCAAATAACATAGTGGCCTGAAGGTGAACATATGGTATTTGTCATACTGCTCAGCTGTGAAACTTGCCAATATGACCATAGGAGGGAAAAAACCCCAAACCAAAACAAAAGAAACCATGTCAGTGGAGTATATTACTAGTTTGATCTAAGTAAACCATGTTATCAAGGACTGGAAGTTAAATTAAAAGATGAGTGTAGAAAATTCTGAAACATTCTAAATCATCTCTTTTTGTTGCAGGAGGCCATGTGACTGCTCATGGTAATAAATTGAAATAATTGAAATTTAGAAAGTTTAATTATACCCCAGTGCAGCAAATAAGAAATTTTATCTCATTGTACTCATATGAAGGATGGTGTGGGCGAGCATATGGATCTTAGAGATGATTAAATTAGTGACTAATTTACTGCAAAAAGAGAAGAAAACAGACATATAAATAAAAGTTGGAAACAAAAAATGTCTTTTCTTTTACAGATATGACTAAAAATAGAACGTACACAAAAGTTGATATTTTAGATAATCATAGTAAGTAACGTATTTAGATAAACATAGTAGTAACTCATATTTAATATAAATTCCCTTATATTTTAGCAAAACTTGTACCTGATCGGATAAGGATGGTGGATCTTGCTTCTCTGCTAATGAAATCTATGACTAACAGATGGGTGGTTGTGCTTGAAGTATCAATTTTCACTCACTGTGAGACTTTTGATGGGTCACCCACTCTGATCTTGGGAGGATGATAACACAGATGTGATGGTTGGGCACTGGAACAGAGTCCCCAGCCAGATGGTATCAGCACCAGCCTGACAGGATTCAAAAAGCACTTGGACAACGCTCCCAGAGACAAGCGTGACCCTTGGCATTGTCCTGTGCAGGGCCAGGACTTGATGGTCTTTGTAGGTCCCTTCCAACTCAGCATACTCTGTGACTGTGATAATAATGCTCCTTTCTTGTAAGGATAGAATTTACCTTTTCAGAACACATAGGAGCTACTGTGGCAGAGACACTTTATAAGATGTGCCAAAAATTAGGGTCCAAAAGTCTCATGTGGGCTGATAAACAAAGGAACAAGTTTTCCAAAGTGCTCAGTTGGCAATAATTTCTCTTCAAGAGACAGCTGATGAGAGCTCAGCACTGTCGGAAAGTGGTTACTTACTTAAGCATGTATGTTGGAAAGTTTCCCTCAAGCGCATGGGATTGCAAATATGAAAATGTTTTGCTTCCTTAGATCAAAGTTAAGGTGAAAATGACACTGACTGAAATGATGGTTAACTGATTCATCTATATCATTTATATAATCTGCTGCCACAAACCTTATTGAGGCTAAGGGCCAAGTATAATGTGCTGTACATGCAAAACTGTCTTAGTTTAAAAACATTTATTGGCTGTCATGGGATGATGGTGTAATTCAGGCTGGGAGGTACCTTGGGAGGTCTCCAGTCCACCTCCTGACCCAAAGCAGGGCCAGTGCCAGGGCCAGAGCAGGCTGCTCATGGCTTGGACCAGCTGGGACTTGAAACCCTCTGAGGATGGAGATGGCACAGATGCTCAGGGTGACCCACTTCACTGCCGCCCTCACAGGAAGACAGTTTCTGTTTATCCACAGCCTGAAACTCTAATTTCAACTTATACCAGATGTATCTCTGGTCCTCCTACCCTGCACTGCCCTATAGTGAGGAACCTGACTCCATCTCCTGCTTGTAGGTACTGTGAGGTGTCTCTCAGGTGCCCACAAAGCCCTCTTCAGTTCTTGAAGTGGGGCCTGTGGTTGTAAAAGCCAAATCTCTTGCTGACAACAGTTATGCAGACAGCTAAAGCCCCTTCCGCAAAGTGGCAGGACCCAGGAGAAAAGCACCAGGACCTCTTCTGGCCTTGGCAGAGGTGTCTGTGCAGACCAGAGGTCCCAGGATCTGCCCAAGCCCCCATCAGCAGGCCAGACCCAGAGACAGGGGCCTCTGTCCCTCCCTCTGCCATGCTTCAGTGCCTCCTCCTGGTGCTGCCGTGAGTCTGGGATGCCTCCCTGAGCACAGCTGTCTGTCCCCACCTGCCACAGGGCACCCACACTCCTGGCAGGCCTCTGGATGGAGGCACAGGCCCCTGCCTTTTCCAGGAGTTGGAAACCTCCAATCTTGCCTGCCATGGGAGACCCTGTGTGCCCCACAGCACCGTCCTGGACCCTCTTCTCTGTTCGGGGATTGGGAGGAGCCTCTCAACCTCTTCTCATGAGATCTTACACAAAGCCTCCAGTTCAGCATTGAAAAAACATAAACAACCAGACTTCATTCTGCATGGCATCATTTTATATGACCTCATATTCTGGAAATCATAAAAATGGTCATGGTTAGATAACCTCTCTCCCTTCTCCAATGTGGGCTGGATCCTGAAAGCAGAGTAAATAAGGATTGGTGGGAAAAACTGCCTGAAATAGTCCAAGAGGTCCAGCTCCTATCTGCTCATCTTATGTTGGTTTTTAGGCCAGGGGAATAACATCTTAGCTCTGTGTTGGGACAAGTTCCCAGTTGGTGCTGACTGGCCCAACTCCAGCAAGAGTCCCTATCCCTGAAGGTATTTAAAAGATGTGCGGATGTGCCACTTAAGGACATGGTTTAGTGGTAAACTTGGCAGTGCTAGGTTAGCAGTTGGACTCGATGACCTTAGAGGTCTTCTCCAACCTAAATGCTACTTCTTCAGCTCCTCCTGGGATCAGACATCCTGCTCTCTTCCTGCTCCCAGGGACAGGCACAGCCATCACCCATGTCACCTCTGCCCCTGGGGATATGTCAGAGCAATGGGCATCTGGACTGTGGCCACAGCATTCCCTGTCCTTCAGCATGGCCCTTCTCCCTGGCAGCCTTGCAGCACGACTTGCTCTGCCAGTACCACCCCTGCAGCTAAATTTTAAACTGGTTTGGCTAAACCCCGATAATTTTGGGTATGAACTCTAGTAAACTGGTTTAAATTCAGCCTTCAGTGACTCAGCTGGCATTCATAAACACTAGCATAACAAAAAACTAATTTTAAATCCGTCATCGTGTGTACAGTTGCATCAGTTTAATCGGAGTTGCTTCCAGGCAGAGTTAAGCTAAGCTGGCTCTGCTTGGTTGCAGCAGAGCCTAGGTCTGGAAAAGCCGATGTACAGATACAAGTAAGACGGTCAGTCATAATTAGAAAGTACTTCATCTCAGGTATCTTCGTGCTGCAGGGTATAAATCAATCACCCACTGCTACGCCAAATAACCCTTTCTTCATGTGTTTTCCGGGGAGCTAATGAATGCTTCCCTCCAAAACACCTGCTGCCATCCAGGCTTGGGGCCTGCTGTCCTCTCAGGAAGGCTTGTGAGCTGGACCGAACACTACCCACTTCCATAAAATAATTACAATTTTCAAGAAAAAAACAGCGATGTTATCATTAAATTGGGACCAAATCCAAAGTAATAGAGAGCACGGAACAAGCGGTCCCCTTCCACTGGATCAGATGCCTTTCTTGGCATTAATTGGGAGTGTGTCAGCAGGGGAGGTAACTCTGTTAGCTAAATGAATAACGTTACTGAAGTTTCTCAGGTTGTCTGTGCCAAATCTGTGTTTAATCGGCCTAACTTGGAAAGGCTATAAAGGATCATTTTATTAATCTCTAAGGTCAGGATTTTAGCGAGGATTTTGAATTATTAAAGAAACTGGCTGATAATTGGAGCAGGAGGTAGAGTCACACTCACCTTTGAAATCACAGCATCAGCAAAATTTTCTTGAGACCTATTACTGGATTCAAAGGGACTGAGACATGGATTTAGACAGGAGCATTGCATTTTCTGTTGAATGATTTAAATATAGCAGTAAAATCCATGTGGATCCAGCATGTTTTAGCATTTGCTGAACAGTTGTCCATGCTACTTTCGTTGCTTAAGAGACACAGGTACAGCACTGTAACCAGACACTTAATGTTTCCTGATTTCCATTAAGTGGAAATCATTAAACATGAAACCATACCAACTTGAACAATTGTACTGAGGTATAAAACATGACTTTGAGAGTTTCGTCTGAGAACACCTCAGGGAAGCAGGCAGAGAAGAAAGAGTGGATGAGCTCTCCTGTTGAGACAACCTCTTGGCAGTGTGAGTGACCTCCTTTCTGCATTGCCACGAGCTTCCTTCTCCTCATGAGGCTAAGCTGTCTGTCCTGTACATGGTTCCTCTGGACAGGAGGCAAGCTGCAAGACTTCTTGACCTTTGTTCACTAGCTGCCAGTCTCATTTCTTAGTGTCCCTTTTGTAGGCTAAATGATCAAAAAGGAGTTTAGTCTAGGTAGTGTCCATCCTGAAAAATAGAAACAATATGGGTTTAACTCCCTTTCCATTTCTCTAAGGATCCAAACTCCAAACAGATGGGAAGATGTGGATCATACACCACAGATGCAACAGAATGTTAAAAGGCAGCAACATCCCCTGAAGATCTGATCTAGTCATCTAGTCCTCTAGTCCTAGATCTAGGCTAGTTGAGATAAAATTTCTATGGTTTAAAGCAAATTCTAGTGCCACATTATTGTTGGGACCTCAGTTCTACAGCATGGAGATATAGGTTGTTCTAGTTCACCTTGTTAACGGGGAGTGAAATTCACTGCAGCTCTGTTCACAACAACAGCGCTGCAATGGCTGACAGGAATTCTCACAGCATAATAACCCAGCCATTTAACCAAAACATTGTAACATCAATCACCTATTGTCATCAAAATCCAGGATCATTTGAGTAGATCAAAGTGATAATGTCTGAAGTGTTGTAAGATTTCTTTCCTTCCCTTGTCTCCGCATGCCCATAGCTGAAATTGCAAGCCAGATGTACGAAGGGAAAAAAATTATAGTCCTATAGTGCTTGCTGACCTAATACTAGTGTTATCTTATTGGATGTGAAACCATGCATCCAGACTTCATTTTCTTTTAATGAGAGTGCAACACTTGCTATGTACTTTCTTCTACTCAAGAATTAAATTGTACAGAAGGGATATATATCTCCTAATAAACTCTTTTTTTCATTTTTCCACTGCCTATACTTTCGTAGTATCAGCCTTTGAAAAACACTTTAATAGTTCTCTGAATGAGAATGTTCTTTTTTTTTTCCATTGTCTGAGCTCTTTCCTTCATATAAATCAAGATGTTTGGAACAGCAATATGCCTTCAGATTATTAGAAAATAGTTACATTATTGTCTTTGAAAAGGCCACCAGCCACAAGATGTTATTAAATGCTTTTCTGAATATATTTAATATTCAATTAAAAGGCAGAATATATGGTTCAAATCAAATCAAAGGATGGGTAGGCTTCTTTGGGAAATGCCATCTCCCAAAACTTTTAGCCATAATGGCAATAAGCCTTTGGAATATGATTCCAAATATGATTTTATTGCCTGGAGACTCTAAATCTAGATTGGAAACAAAACTCTAGCCACTCACTTTGGCAGGGATAGGATTTCACTCTGAATATTTTCCGAACACAGTACTGAACAAAGGTGCTTGGACTTGCCATGGTTTTCATTAAAGGACTGGGGGATATTTTAGGGACTGTTTTGTGTAGGTTGGAATTGATCTTCTGAGTGGATGAAATAGTGCTTTTAAAACCTCTGAAGAATTCCACAAGTATTAAATTTCATCTTCGAAAACATGTGTATTTTCTATCTGGGAGTACATGGTGCTTTACAGCTATTGATAAACTAAGTTTTAGCAGTCCTTTGAGATGAGTAACCACGTGCTTCCTACAGATGCAAAAATTGAGGCACACAACATTGAAGTAATTTTCCAGGATCCAGAGAAAAAAATAAAAATAAACTTTTCCTGTGACTCCTCTGCACCACTTACAGCCTGGCCAGGTATTTGACTGTCAGCAGTGATACCTACCTTGCAGTCTACTGGTGAGATGCATGAGATACACACCTTTATGTGACACAAAAAAGAAAATTAAGTTACAACAGGACGTGGGGGAAGGGTTTGCCATGCTTTGGCCAATGTGCGTTCCTCTGCCCACTGTCTTCCAGGTTACTAGGCCAGATAATGGAAAAAGGGATAAAATCACACTAGGAAAGCAATTACTTTGAAAAGTAGAGGCTAAATGAGAACAGGCTAGAAAGGACAATGTTTGAACAATAGTCTTGAACCAAGATTTCCTACTTCTTGCAAGGCAATAATGTAATTATGTGAGAAAGACTGACATGATGTCATTTTTGATCCCACAGACATGAGAGAAAAACAGAGATCGAAATCACTTTGACAAGAAATCTGTAGAAATTATTTTGTTGATTTGTCTCTGATGATTTCTGGTCACTAATATTTTAAAACAGCAAAAGTAAAATGACATGTTTAGCTTTATATGGGTCTAATTGGTCATAACTGATTTGATTTTCATTCATCAGCACTTATACTTCTTAGCAATACACTTGACCTGAAGTTCAATGTCCACAAACAAGGTTTACACAGCAGTTGACCTATATCATCTCCTTGCTAAGAAATTATGGGTTGGAATAATATCCTGAGCTGTTCATTTTTACGATGTCCCTGACCATGCCTCTGAAAGGTTTTAAAAATTCATTTACAACTCAGGAATGAGTCACTGCAGTCCTTCATTATATATGGAGAAAAAATGTCTAATGACTTCCACTGGGATGATACTGTGTTCCAGTAGAAAGACTGTAAAATCTATTTCTGCTTATGGGTCTTCTGTTTTTTAACTCCTTCTTCTGACTTTCTTGCCTTGAAGAATGTAAAAAAATTCCTAAGAGGCACTTAAGCATTTTTTGTATCCATGGCAGCCAAAGGAGACCCATTTTAAACACTTTCCTAAAACTCTTTATGGGAAAAGAAATTTTCAAGCTATAGAGGAAAAAAACCCACCTAAAATACCCTACAAAAGAAAGTTGGTTTGTTTATTTTTAAAAACAAAAGACCATCAAGCAAACATTTCTGCTGAAATCATATAATGAACATCCACAAATCTTAAGCTTCTTGTTTGCAGGTGTACATGGGTATAGCAATATTAAACTGATGACCACATATGTTTACACATTCAGCAGTACTGGAGAAGACTCGCTGATCATACCTATTTCTTATATAGCAGTAGTTACTTTAACCTTTTATTTTAACAATGATGTAAATTGTTGTTGGATATATGCTAGTTAAATATAAATATATCAAAAGATACCCATGGTAACTATCAGTCACTCTCAACTCAGTTATCTGTATTTGATTCCCCATCCTGGTACTTTTCCTTAAAATGTTTCAAAAATGTAAGCATGTATTTTCAATGGTTCCATCATTTCCTTTTAGTTACTTTGCCTACAAAGTCATGTTTAACATGAATAAATGGTTGCTTTGAAAAAGGAAGAAAAGTAATAGGGTACATATTTCTTGTTCAGGATAACTGCTTTCATTTCAGCATGTGTTCAGTTATTATTTAGTATGTATTTAGTCATGCAACAAATCTGGCTTCAGATTCACCTCTCAGATTTCCTCCGTGACTCTTTCAGTGCCACAGTTCTTTGTTCAGGTCTCAGGTTTGCACATGGTAAGCACTTCAAGGAGGGAAGTTTCTTTGTGGTTCCTGAAGTGATTGCTGGTGTTTTGATGACCTGTAAGGGCTCATTTGGTAAAAATGTGGTGCAATGCTCTTTTGAATTTGCCAGTTGCTGCAGTAAAGGATGCTGGTCACTCACAACAACTTTGACATTGAAAAGGACTATTAAAACTTGTCCATGTACATGTTTCAGGCTAAATCTTATGCAGGTATTTCCACTTACTCCCCATGTGACAGGAATGAAGGAAATTCCACTTCATTTGTAGGTGAGGAAGAACAATGCATTATCTGGAAAGTGGTTCTTGTTAATTAATAGTTCCATAGGTGACTGTGTGCACAAAAGACTAAGAGGCAGAGCAGACACTTCTGTTATTTCAAATTTTGGCATTAGAAGAAAGTACTGTATTTGAAAGAATGGATTAACAGATTGCTCACAAATTGGGAGCATGCTTCCAGGGACTAGAATCACACGTGCTTAAAACAACAAGGAATAAGGCTATTATCTGTACATACAGCTTTTTGTCCTTTGTGTAGGGCAGAGCAGTGAAGACCCAGGCCAAGTGCATGTAACTTATTACTAATTCCCAAAGAAAAAAAGTCTGATGTTCAGGCAGTCACAAGCAGAGGGAACATCCTGAGCTACTTAATAATAGTGGTTGTAGAAAACATGTATTTTTTCTACATTTAGCAAGGGGAGGAATAAATTAAATCAATTCAAAAAGGAATTAGACAGTATTTTGTATGAATAATTCAAGCAAATTGGCTAAGCCTTGTTATGTGTTAATGGAGCTTTAAGTTTATGGACATCTAAAACAAGTCAGACAATACAGGAAAGCCAACCAGAGAGATAAAACCTTGTTTGAGCTGAGTGCTTCCATAGGTGACACATAGCATACCTAGAAACAAGGGAGGATGATGCAGCATGAGGGTGCTGGTGCAGCTGGAAACAAAATAATAAATGTGCCTGTTCCCCTAGAGAGCCATGATGGGATAATGGGACTATTGTTACTGACTGTGTGTCCTCGATGCTGCTGCTGTTCCTCTTAAAGCAAGGGGAAATCTATGAAACAATTGTGCTCATATCACGAGAAGTATAAGTCTAATTCTGAACCTCTGACAGCTGTCTCAGAACACCCTTTGATTTATTCTGGGACAAACTAAGGAACTTCATTGCTTCGCTTCTATCCAGCTTCATTTCTGCTTATCCTTGAATATTTGTTACTAGCAAGTGCATCAAGCTCCAGCTATGTCAAATAAGAAACTTCAACTACCTACTACCACAACAGCTCTATCTGTTTGTGCCATGGTACAGGCAAGAGTGGGGACAGAGCAATCTCAGCTGAAGGATTTGGTTATTTAACAACCTCACAGAACAGACAATTTACTGAAATGCTGTAACAGCTTGCCCTTTCAGGGAGCCTTTCTGCCACAGGCAACCCTTGTAACTGCACATTTCTTTCACTTCCACATGATCTCACTAACATTTTGTTCCTTTTCTTCTCTTCCCTCTCTCCAAAACCAAAGTAAAACAAATAAATTAGAAAAAAAGCCTTTAAGCCTTGAAAAGGACACTAAACTAAGGTTGCTTGGAGGTTGCTATGTATATAGCTGCTGATGGCATATGGAAGGTTCAAAGATACTACAGAGAGAACTGCTGGCAATAAAACTGACTACTTTAAAATATATCAGATCATGATCATTACCTGTGGTATAGCAAAAAGCTTCAATCTGTCTAACTCAGGTAGGGCTCTCCATTTTCCTGTGTATCAGTCCAGCAAATTAAACATCTGCTCTCTCACTTCCTAATCCAGCAGTCTAAGCTCAGTACTCTGAGCTGGCAGCCTGGTGCTACTAAAGGTAAAGCATGGCTACAACATGTAGTGAGGAGTTCATATTGAATGATATGGACTGATGTAAAAGGGCTTGAAATGCGCGCTCTGGGGCTTCTCTCCAACCACAGCCTTTTGCACACTATCACCATACCTAGTTAGTATTGGGTTTTTTGTTTGTTTGCTTGTTTGTTTGTTTTGGGTTTGGGGGGGGGGGGGGTGTCTGGTTGGTTGGTTGGTTGTTTGTTTTAAGAAAAGAATCAAAGTCCAGTTGTTCAGGGTTTCCTTCCCAGCCTCTCTTCTTCTCTTACACCATCCCAGCTGTCCCTCACATGGCAAAATTGGGAAGCTTAAGGACTGAGTGTTGCTTGATGTACAGAGAAGAACTTCTTGTGAAGAAAGGCAGTTTGACACCTGTAAGAGGCAACTGAATAAGCTAGAATGGAGAAAGGGAAAGCTGTCCTAGGGAGGGTTATTTGATACGAAAAAAAAAGTGACCTGTGTATCTCCCTGTAAGTTCCCGTCTGTCCTCCCCCAGCTCTGGCCAGTGATTCCTCACACAGAGCTAAGCACAGCCTCCTCTTCAAGTCACTTCTCTCTTCCCCTTCCAATCCCAATATGTCTCTGCCACTGTGCAAAGCTGCATCCCCACACCATGGACAAGGACAGGGAAGAGATTTTGCTTCTGTTCTTCAAGCACTGAAATTTATTTTGGCTCTTTTGTGGCTAGGCTTTGAGCTGGTTCAGAGTTCAGTCATGGCCTGATAGCATGCTGTGCATCTATGTTGGGGGTGGAGGAGTGACCAGCCAAGGGAGAAAGGGGTCACCACGCAATTATATTTTACACAATCAGCTGAGATTATGTCATCTTAGTGATCAGAGCAAGGAAAATTAGATCTGGAGTTCCTTAGTTCTTTGCCTGTTTTTTGGGTTTTTTTTTTGTTTTGTTTTGTTTTTTTGTTTTTTTGTTTTTTTTTCTGGTTTGCTGCTTGGGTTTCCTTGTTATAGACAGGTCTGATAATCGCCAAATAAGCAGCATTACATCATCCTTTAGAAGAATGTGCTTTCTCATGTTGGAGCTGGGTTTCCATTTGCACTGGCTCAGTGCTGTCTTTCTAGGCAGCTGAACTCCAGTATGTGTGTGAAGGACACCTTCAAGGGGCTCCATGGTGCAGTGTTGCCCAGTGACATGGATACAGGCACTAGGACGGGAAGCAGGGAACTTTGCCTGTATTTATCATTTTTAGGCAACTATCATCTTGTCTCAAGTCACCACGTACAAAGGAAGCAAGAAACATTTGAGCCTGGAGCCCAGGAATGGTTGTGGTTAGAATTAATAGCAGAGAGTGTGAAGACCCTGGGAGAAAGAGGGGTAGAGGTACCAAGATGAGAGGAGGGGTAGCTGATACTAGGTCAGAAACTGGGGCAGCAGAATGGGAGAAGGCAAGGCACGAGGTGGTGAGGGAGACCACAGGGTTCCAACTGGGAGCAAAGGTATGAGTGAACTTGGACCAGAGCACTAGAGATGGGGATGATCCATCCTAGCTGGATGCAGAGGCTACGACCAGACCACAGAGCCAGGAGCCAGTGGTGATGGTTGGGAATAAGGAAAAGGACATAGGAGGGACACAAAGGCAGAAGGGGGAATTTTTTCTGCCCTTAAAATATTTTCAAACTATATACATAGTTAAAAAAGAAAAATCAGTGTCCCATGAAGTTTTCTATGTTTGACCATAGTTTTAGATTCTACTCAGCTGAAAGTCAAGGCCTGAGCATTCAATTTCCATTGTGTGTAGCTGTTTTCCACTGCTCCAGACAAAGCTTGGGGTGACACCTCTGTTTGCAGGGGAAGCTGAGGGCTCACAAAATCCTGCCTCTGGCTGCCTGCCTGATACACATCTGTGCTGGAAGGAACACCTCCTTTG
This sequence comes from Chamaea fasciata, assembly GCF_029207755.1. Lineage (NCBI taxonomy): Eukaryota > Metazoa > Chordata > Aves > Passeriformes > Sylviidae > Chamaea > Chamaea fasciata. Next base: position 97,221,502 of record NW_027094087.1, on the reverse strand, counting down.
CTTTGTCCTCAGACTGCCTGTGTACTTATCCTGGGTTGTATGAAGAAGATGCCACAACAGATAACAGTCACTGATCTTTGAGATTCATGGATAGACAGTGCCCGAAATATCTGATATTAAGGTGCGTACAAGTGCAGTTTTATTCAATGAAAGAGTGCCTTCTGAATGCAGGATAAATACTGATAAAAATCAAATAAAACAGGATGTTTAAAAGTCTGTAATAGGCTGGAGATGGAAAGATGCATAGGGCCACAGTAGAAAGACACACAGGGCCACAATGTCATACACATCGATTGAAGTCCAAGCAACAGACTTAATTCCAGCAGGAAAATGCTGTTTTAAAAAGCATGTCTGTAAAGAATGGGGGAATGCATATGGCACATATGTGCCTCGACAGTTTTGCTAAATAAACCATGAATTTTGACAAGTGTGTATCTGTAAGTTTGCCATGGAAATAGGATTGTATAACATCACAGCTGAAACAAAAGTTCAGCCTCTGAAAACTGTGGGGGCGTGCTGCTAAAATGTTTGTTCGAATGCTAGCTGACTAGTTTCATAACTCCCGTGCATGTAGTTAATGCTCTTTTAGACAATGCCTGGAAAGGATGGATGTCAGAGCTGCTTAATAAAAGCATTAAAATTGTTATTGCTAATAGTCAGATCTCAATTTCAGTGTTTCACAAAATTATAAAGGTTTCTTGCATGAAAAAAATTTAAGAGATGAGCCTTCTCAGCTTGTTTATACAGGATTCTATAAAGCGGAGGTCTGGAAAGATATTTGGTTCTCTGTCTAATGAGGAAATTATACTGTAAGGGATATTAATTTCATTCACAGAATCTTGTTAGTTTGACAGACCAGTAAGGAATGGACTGTACAGTCTTTCTCTTTCAGGCTGTCAATATAAAGCCATTGCCCTGATGCCAAAAGCAGGAATTACAGTGAAGAGGAGCTGTTACTATTAGTGAACCCATGATTCAGCTCAGGAGTGTCATCCAGAACCCAGTGAATACGTTCTCACTCCATAAACCACTGGCATGTTTGGCAATGCATCAGCTGTCACCTCAACCAATACCAAGAATTAAGTAGGTGTAAAAGCAGATCTCCAAGAGGCTTCTAGAGTGATAGTTCTGGCACAGGTTTGAAATTCTACTTGCTTCATGGGGGAAACAAATTGCCATCAGCCAGAAGGTAAGCATGGACATCTTTATCCAAAAGATAAACAGCAGAGTGAGGGTTCAGAGCAGCTTCTGCTGCACTGAGCACTAAAAGTCACCCGCACTGACGTTGCAAATCAGTCATTCCCAGTCAACCGATCTTGACCCACATTCAGGGGATGTCAAAACTAAATTAACAAAACAAACTTTTCCAAATTTGACCTAAATTTAAAAATCATTGGGGTAATTCTCAGTCCACCCTGAAGGTCTGTTTTGTAATTCACACAAATTGGCTCATCCCAGCTTCTGATGGTATTAGTATGGCCACAGCACCTTTTCCAGGTGGGTTTGGCTGCCCTTGGCTGTAGAGGGCTTTCGCACCCTGTTTGAGTTCAGCACATGGCAAAAGCAAAGTGAGCGTGCCCCAGGGATATACAGCAGGAATGACCACTCCACCATACTGCAGTTTTTCTGCTCTGTCCCGAAAGGAGAACTGGCTGCCAGGGGGAATGGTCATAAGCATGTGTTCATACACCTGTGCATGCAGGTACGTGCCTGCACACTCACGTGTGTATGCACATACATGTTGGAAGACAGGCTCTTTAAGCTGCAGCCTTGGAGGAAGGCTGTTGTTGAAGGAGCCAAAGTGTCTATTGGTCTGATTCAGTAGCCACAAAATGTCCCAGGAACTGTACAAGGCCTGCCTTACCAAGTGTTTTCAGGTTAGCAGGATTTCTCCAGGGAAAATGATCCAGCAATTGCTGTGACATCTTTAATTGTTTATAAGCAAATTGTTTATTAGGACTCTATTAATGATAGTGTTCCTTGTAATAAGAAGCAAGAAATATGTAAGACACAGTCTACATCTCAGTTCAGCCCCTCTAGACTGTTCCAAAATGCCGTGCTGGAATTTCTTGGTTTGTTCTGAGCTAGTGACCTGATTGTGCTGACAGATTTTGTCTGGCATACACATATGTCACAAGTCCAAACTAACACATGACATGTGACTGAAGTCAGGCACACAAATGACCAAGATGTGCACAAAAGCATTTTTGCACAGAGACACAGATCACTGTGCCTTGGCTTTTACAAGTGTCACAGGAAACATCTGTTAGGCCACATGAAGTAAACAGCTGCCAGGGATGGACATGCCATGGTGGGCTGAAGGGAAAAGGTACTCCCTTTTTGCTTTCCCATGGATTGGTTGAAGATTAAACTGAACAGGAGTCTCACTATCATAAAGCTTTGACAAACCCTTGAATTTTGTCTCTGGCTGTACTCCTTACATTGCTATACTCTGCAGCAGGGTGTTGTGGTTTGCAAGATTGGGGCAGCAGAGTCATACAGCATACAGAGCCTCTTGGTAGGAAATTTGAAATCACCAAATGGCAGAGATCTTGTTACAACAGTTTGTCTCCCCTGAAGCCACGACACTTGATCTATTAAATCATGGAAATCACAAACACTGCAGTTTCAGTGCACTGGGAGGATTGCATTAAACTCAGTCAGCAATTATTGGTAATATGGTATAAAAATCTTTACTCTGAAAGTAAGCTTTGAAAGGTCATAATGTAATCGCTGCCACCGATGGTCTCTGCAGTGGCTGTTAGTCTGATTGCAAAGCAGTAGAGAAGAAATGCAGATGCATAAATTGACTGCAAACCCTAAACTGCTATTTCTGTCCCAGTGTTATTGGCAAAATTATAGATGCAGCACACATCATCGTTCTCCCTAGATTCAATAAATTTACCTTTATTCTTCACCAAATTTCCTCTTTATTGTTGTTCTGTGAATGCTCATTATGAGAAAGCACAGAAATGCCAAATGAGACAGGAAAAGTAGGAAGTGTATGAAGGAGACAGTGGGAGATTCAGATAAGTTTTCCGGGCCCTTTGTGTTGCTCACAGAAAATGTAATGCATGAGTTAAAGCTGCACTGCCAGATTGGATCTGGAGCTGGACATGGTGGCACCTTCCACTGCAATGAGATGCAGAATGGAGACATTCGGAGCCTGATTTGGGTGGTGTTGGGGTTTGCATCCCGACAGGTGTTATGAACTGCCAGGTTGCACCAGTTCTGGCAGTCCCTGGCTCCCTCACACCAAGAAGTTCTACAGTAGAGGCATTTTTTGAGCTATTTCTTCATCCAGGGGGCAATCCCTGCCCAGTCACATCTGCAATTCCCTTCCCAAGGGAAACCTGAATCCCTTGCATCTTCCCACTTCCCTAAAACAACTGGCAGAACAGATTTCAGCTTTCCTTGACTGCTTCCAGAATCTTGCTCCCATTCCATTGCTTACTTATGCACAGTAGTCAGCAGAGTTAATCCTAGCCCATTTTTAAGGCAGCGCAAGTAAACTTCATCAAAGTCTCCCGCAGATGCCCTCATTTACATTCTAAGAAGCCTCAGAGTAATTTAGTGCTTAGATTACAAGTTTTGATGTAACATGTTATTGTATGCCAGTTCCTACATAAGCATCTGCATGTACTCTCTGCCCTAGCACCACTCGGGCTTGAATGACTTCACTTTTGCTATATATTAAGAACCATTGACAATTACTGCAGATGCCTCATACATAATAATTTGCAACCTAATAGCCTCTACTGCACCACTTAGCTTCTATCACTTTGAAAATAATTTCTGCTTAATTGAGTTAAGGTCAGCTCTTATTGAGAGCACTGATGCAGTGACTAAATGCAGTTCAGCTTATTTACTCTTAATTCATATTTTAACATTTTTGAGTGTCAACATACAAGAATCAGATTTTTTTATACAGGAAAGAAATGATTAGGAACATCCTGAGCAGTACTGCTGCTTTTCTTGGGATGGGATGCTACACCTCTGAGTATGCCCAGTCCCACTGAAATATAAATGGTCTCCTCTTCCTGGCAAATTGACTTCTTATTGTAAAATCATCAGTAAGTTACTTCTAATAGTGGATTTACAAATTTCTCACGTGCTTCTTGGATGGCTCTAATTTGTTTAATAAAAGGACAAATTTTAGTTAATCAAAAGCTTCTCAGTGGATTCTAAATTAAAAGTTGACTGAGAGGTAAAGTTAATTAGAATTTTTCTCCAGCTAAAAGAATGGAGGAGTGCCTCAGGCCTTTATTTTCTAAAATGTTAATAATATCAAATTTAGTGAAAAATAGTAAGTCATGAATACCAGGGCTTGTGTAGAACTGTCTATGCTATTAAAGTGATTTTAAACAATAAAAGTTTGCAGCCTTAGAACTACTCCTCCTTCTGTGTTTCATTTTAGTCCTAAACACCATAGCAACCTACCTGACCATAGGAAAGGATGTCAGGTCCTGTTTCTACCATCTTATCACTGTGCCCTGCCTGCCTCAACAAACTCACAAGCAGTCTCTTCTTCTTTAAAAAGAAAATACTACTGCATGTGATTGAAGTGTGCATTAGCACACTAACTGTGGTAGCAGAACTCAAATGCCACAATTTCTGACTAACCCTCATTCCTGCAGCTTCCAAACCAGGCTCAATATCTCTGCGGCACAAGCTGGGCTTGCAGCAAAATGCAGCCTCTCAGACAAAACCCCAGCTGGTTAATGTAACCACCAATGCTCTGCGGAAATATGAGACAATTCCTGTATTGACCCAAATCCAAAGCACACTTGAATCTAAGGTGACCTTCAGATTGAGATGAGCAGAAGTTGCAGAGCAACATACTGCACATCAAAACATAAAATGTTCCTTGCTGCCTCTCAGTCTTCTTCCCTCCAGTCCCAGGCACAGCTAAGCCAAAATGTCTCCTCCAAGAGCTGCTGCCTGAGTTCCAGGCACCCCTTCTGGCCAGCACAGAAACAGCCCCACAGCCCCTTGGGTGGGCACAGACCATCTCACCACAAGTCCCTCTCTCCCACCTTCTTTCCTGACCTCCTGTTGCCCATCAGCCATGGGCACCTGACCCCAAACTAAAGGGTCACAATTGCACAAAGAAACTCTGCTTCAAGCTAGCTGTGTGGTAGCTAATTACTCATGATAGGTGAGGGACTATTACTGGAGGGGTTCAGGAATGCACATTCTACCTCCTCAAATAAAATGGTTCTCATCCTGCAGCTGTGATCTCAAGTTTGTCAAACTTGTGACAGAATATTGCAAGGTGAAACTCTTTTTGCTTTAGGCATTTTATAGCATCTGCCCCAAAGTGAGAAAGAAAATGGTTGAATAAGCTCCAGAATTCTTATTACCAAATGCAAGACTGCACAGCATTTAAAATACAGCTGGGGTTACTACAGTACTGAGGTTTTTAATCAAGTGGAGTTTCTGATTTTTTCTCCCTCAAATTAATTTATCATATTATAATATAAGCTATTAGACTACCTGCCTCAATTCTGGAGGAAGTCATAGCCAGATCCAAACCTCTGATGAGAGCCTGAAAGTTTATGTGGAATTTATTAGGAACTGAAAGTATATAGCACTTCTTAGGGCTTGGTCTGGACACAACATATTCTTTCCCTTCAATGTAAAATGCTGAAACTGAAAGTTACCTGTTTTAGAGATATCTATACAAACCTACTGTGTTCTACTGTGTTTACCTAATATTGCTATCTACATGTCTACCTGTCATTCCTAACAGCTTGTGAAGCTGCTGGCCAATTTCAGGGTTATTTGACAGAGTAGAAGAAGAATCAAGGCAGTTCAGTTTGAACATGATGAATGGAAAGAGGAAGTGAGGTAGAGAAACGACAGCCGCCCAAGCTGAACCAGTGTATCCATGGTGGCTCAACCTCAAGACACAAATCTTCAGGGAATCAAAGCATTAGACTGGTTCCACTGCACACTGAACTGCTTCTCCACCACCCTGAAATCCATCAAAAACATCTGCTGGAAGCTTTCACTGCAAGTGGAGCAAGAATCTCAGTGAATCAAAGGCTTCACAGACAGCTAACATATAATTTACCTACTAATGTGAAGGTCAGCCAGCTGCTGTGTTCTATTCACATATTAAATGGATAATACTTATCCTAGAACTGACAGAACAAGCCTTGTCACTGCCAAAGTTCATCCTACCAACAGTGACCTCAAAGAGGGTTAGACTGATTAGTATAAAAATACTTATCTCCAACTTAAAAACAAAAGACCATGAAACTGAATGAAGATTAAAGTCATTTCAGCATCTTCATATGCTTTATCCTCAAAGGTGTAGGCACTGCAGAGCAGGAGTCAAAAGCAACTCTATCTGATGTTATTTCAGTATGTGATATAAATGTTCATAAGAAAAGCTATGGAAAGAGTTTTCAAAGTTTACTGAATCCCCTAAACCTCCACTCCCTGTGCTTGTTTCACAAAGTGGAGCCGACTTTCACAGGTAGGGCATCTACATTATTGCAAAAGAAAATGATATCTGTACAATGCTTTATTATGTACCTCATTAGAGCCAACTATTTTCAACCATTAGTAGCCATTTGAAGGGACACTGCATGTTGTGGAGGGAGGGTGGAAGCATGCCACATGTAGAAAAATAAATGATACTTCAAGATTCATTTGAGCTGAGATTAAACTGGTAACAATAATAGGGAGACACTATTATGGTAAGAAATGGACACTGTTCACTGTCATATATCCACATTCCCCAAATTTGTTGTCTTCTTTTATATGGTGCCATTTACAGGTTTTTTATTTTGCTCTTTATAACCGCAGAGGTGTAACTGTTCTTGCTAGAAGCTGATGTGGTTTGTGTTATCTCATTCCTTTTCCCATTGATTCCTGAGGTAAATGAAAGAAAAGGCTGCGTGGTAGTAATTTTTTTTTTCTCAAAAATGCAGCTATTTCTTTGTGTGCACCAGCAAAGCACTAAGTTCAGACTAGGGGGATGGCAGCAGACATGGCAGCTCTCACCTGTGCCCATGGGAAAGCCTAAGCCCTGGCACCAGTGGGAGTGTGGGACAGCTCCCAAGCCTCCTAATCCCACAAGCCTTGACAGAGGGACTGATTGATGGGGTCATTTAACCCAGATCTCTGCTGGCATAGATTATAGATATATATATATATATGTCTAATATAGATATAAATCTGCCCTGCAGTACTGTGTGATAGGAAAGGAAGTTGTGACCAGTGCCCTTCCAATGTCTGGGACACCTTCCTATAATAAGCCCCTAAGAATATTCTGGTGTAGTTTACAGCTCTTTACTTACTCCTCATTCCCCAAAGCAGGAAAGCATAGGATGCCTTACAAACAAATAGGCAGAGGCACATGTCCAAGTGCATCTGCCAAACCTGAGTACATGATCTTGGCTCAGAGGAATAACTTGGATGAGAAAAAAGGATTTAATTCTCCCCATCCCCTTGAAAGAAAGGAAGAAACAGAAACATTTTAGTGCAGTTAATAACAGCCATGGCTGAAAGACCAAGACTGTGGCCAATCAAACAGCAGCACGTCAGCCAACACACAGCCTTCCAAAAGAAGTCCTTCCCCCTCCCCCTTCCCTTCCCAAACCCAGAACTTTCTCCCCATTAAATCTACATCTTTATAATCTATCTTTTTAATCTACAAAGATCCAGGGATAGAGGAGCTGGTGGATCCAACACAGCTTTGTACTGTACCCCAGCTCCCATAAGGAGTGAGGGAAGCCTGGTCATGCAGAAGGGAATTGGAGGTCTGTAAGTGTTGTGAGATTCAGGCTTTCACCGGGCAGCTTTTGCATCAGAAAAACATCCTTTCCAATTTGAAAATCTGATTGTTTATATGTCCATATTATTGATTGTGAAGGACATCTGAATATCTTTGTTCATCGTTAAGTAGTTCTAAAGATTGTGCTGAAGTCTGGTGTGTGTATGATAATCAAAAGAGACACCCTCAATTAGTATTGAAATTCAGCCAGGATTGTTCACCTTATCAAAGATTAAAACTGAAGCAAATTTTGTCACTGTCACTATGATAGCCTAAAATCCTGTCAACATATATTTTTTTTATGCCAATCCTTCTCTCATCTATCCAAACCCAACCTCTTTGCTGCAGTTTTTGCAGCTGCATATCCAAGTCTTCAACAGCAAAAACCACAATATCTAGGTGGAAACAAGTACTCTCTTGCTCTCTTATTCTGGGCAGAACTTCTAAGAGAAGAAACACACTTTCCTACTGCCATTTAAAAAATTGCATGCATTAGCATACGAGCTAGCCTGGCGTTGCCTTCTCTTTCAGAAATGCATCTAGGTTGCATTTTTTCCTCTTTCAGTTGCTCCCAAAAACTTCATAGCCCCCTGTGACACCACACATGCACAAGGGGTGCCCACCCTGTGGCTGTCCTCTGCCCAGGTGACCCTCTGAGGGGCTGGAGAGCAGCTGCTGCTGGCACCCCTGCCATACTGAGGGACACACGGACCTCAGTCTGTCCCCATATAATGCGGCATCAGTTCTCAGCACCACGAATCAATCCTCTGCCCGCACGGAAAGCGGCTACCAAATCAAACATTATTACTCACGGGCAAAACTGCTCCTCTTCCACTTCATCCATGACTTCACTGATGTCCCAGGGAATGCAAAGGGTTTGCTTTTTTCCACTGCCAAAGTCCCTCTCCATGATGGAGGTAGGAATATATCACCGACCCTGCCTTCGGCGGGAGCGAGGAGCGCATGAAGCCACTCTGCACCTGCTGCCCCTCAGCTGGAAAAGGCTGCTGCAAGCTGGGCTTACTCTGTCAGAGCAACTCGGGGGAAGGAAAATCACACAGAGGAGAGAAGGGGGGAGAGTGGTGGTGAATGCATGGAGTCCAATCACTTTGCATCATTTTGCAAGTTGGAAACAAGATATGGTTAAGAGGTCATGTGCCCTGAGTGATTTACAAATACGATGTCTGAACAAGAAGCCACATGAGGCTTTCTTTTCAACAGAAGCAACGGCTTTTATTGGTAATTTGTCCAACATCCAGGCTTAGAGATTGCCCATCACATATAACGGAAAGTGTTAAAGCACTTAAAAATATATTAAATCACTTTTGAAACCCACACAGTTGGGGGATGGTGCTTCCTCCAACCAGTTAGCAAAGTGTAGGATTTAGCACTTTCAGTAGCAGACTGAAAGCCTCTCCGAGGCAGCAAGCAGAGCCTTGGATCCTAACACTCATATTCGATAAGGAAAAATAGCCTCTTTTTCAGAGCCAGCCCAATTTACTACAGGGATAAGGAAGATGACACTGAACATGGCTCTCTCTGTATCCACATTCCCCTTTCAAGTGAAAAATGAGGAGCACAGCAGCAGTCCTCCACTTGGTATTGAATCAAGCCAGGATGCTGGCAGGAGTCTTACACAGCACAGTGAATAAAGCACGCACCTTTCCTTGCGTGCCTTTGTCTGGATGGGGCTAACCATATAACACTTGTAAAAACCAGAAGAGGGTCTTTCCTTACAGAAGAATATTGTGAACTCACGTTTCAAGTGTTTAAAGTCCACCTAAAGGGAACTTAAAATGCAGCATGATCAGAGAGGAAGTGAAAGTTGTCAGGTACTTAGCCAGCAAGAAAAGACAGAAAGAAAGATGCTGAGCACAGGGCAGCAGGCTGAATATCTCTGGAAGTCTTACCTCCAATTATGGAATACAGAGGATGATTTAAAGGGATGTGGTAAATTCAAATTCAGTGTTTTAAATAATTTACAGTTAGAACTTCAGTCCCTTGAACAGTCTATCCCTACACAGGTTTAGCTTCTCTCATTGCCTAATATGTTTCACACCTCTCTTGTAAGCACAAACTGAATTTAAAGAGGCTAGAGATATTCTTTGAGAAAACAAGTTCAAATTTGGTAAAAAATGCAAGAAAAATTTGGCACAAAATAAAGGGCATTTTGTCAGAGGAAGGTGTTTTAAAAATCTGCAGTGGCCTCAGTACCTTCTGGGGCTGAAGACCACTCCATGGCTCTTAGCTGTGCTCTGGTCCTAATGGGGAAAATGTGCACAATCTTTGTGCACCAGCCACATCACACAGGCAAAAAAAAAAAAAATTCCAGAGAAATCCTTGATGCTGCAACAAGATCTTGCACTTGGGCACCACAAGTAATTAATGTACACTGTGCTTAATGAGGGCTACATTGCACACTCAATAGAAAACACAGAGTGAGTGGGACAATGTGCATAGGAAGGAGGTAGAGATCCCAGGAGAGGAAGAGAATCCACCTCTTGGCCACAGCCTTGGGAGAATCAAAGTCTGAGAAAAGGGGTTCATTTGGGCCCTGCTTGCTGCTTCTGCAAGGCAACCATATCTTTCACATTTATTGTAAGCAAACTGAGCTGGAAATCACTGTCAGCCTTCTCAGGGTAAACCAGCTCACTGAGTCTTCACACAATCTTCTCACAGCCTTCACAAGTCGATGCCCAGGAGCAAGAGCTTCCCACTACACTCAAACTGTGGGAGAAATTATGGTGCTAGTCCAGCTGGGCATTGCCCACTTCTGCCTCTCCACCTCCTCCTGTCTCTTGGTGTATATAAAAACTGCAAGCCTGGAAATAGAACTCTCTATTTTAGTTTTACCACCATTTGGTACTGTGAGTCTATGACACACAGCCAAGGCTCCTAGGTAAAACCACAGTGCAAACTGCAATTAGAAGGATGAGAAGAGTTTGGATTGGGATACTACTGCCCTACACCAGAGGTGTTGCAGGGGCTCAGGGAGGATGGGAGTGCTGCATCACACAGCAACCCCAAGACTGCTACCAGTTACCTTGGAAGTAGTTCTTATTCTGAACCACAAAAAATAGGTATGAATTAATGATACAGTTACTTATTCCCTTTGTCTAGGCCTCCTTTCCTAAGTTACCTTAAGGAGGTGCCTAAGGTATTTCTGACAATGCAGATCTCAGACCACATTGTTTTAATCTGACAGCATTTCTATTTCCCTCTTTAGCTGGACTGTGCTTGGTGTTCTCTCTTCCTACCACATCTAAAATAAGGACACTGCAGCCATTTTGACAATTCTCATATTGAAATTCCAAATGGCTGTGAGTGCAATGCAGAAAACACTTTAAGGGACTGTGGCTCTTCAATTATTTACAACAATATTATACATCCCGATTTGTCTTAACATAAATAGCATCAAATGGGAGCAGAAAGAGAATAAAATATTTGAGCCTATTTTTGAGACACCTAACATACCATGGAGCTCCACACCCGCCCTCTGAGATCTGTTTGCTCCACTCGCTGCTGCAGCAGAGGGTGCATTGGTAATCCTGCCAAGGAGGAGAGAAAACATTCCCTGGAGCAGATCATATAGTCTGCAAGGTACTTTGCAATTATTACTGAAAATATCTAACTCCTCTGTTTCTCTTAATGATGGCTCTAGAAGGATTTTACTTCATGCTTAATTTTAGTCTGAAAATGCTGGCATGGCTGGCACCGATGCAAATGTCTTGTGCCTCACTAGGACACACGTGAATCTGCAGGTGATCAGTGGGACACCAGAGGGCTTCTCTGAGCTCTGAGTGTGCAGGACCCCCACTCCCAGTTAAGATACTGTACCAGACTTGTTACTGTTGCTTCACTTTTCATGTATCCAAATGAGCAGCCAGTGGTGATTTAGGAGCACCTCCCTCCATCACATAAAATGCTCCCTGCAGAGTATTTGGAGTCTTTATCAGATGGCTGGTGAATCTCAGGGTCAAGACAATATATCTGCTCTTGCCTGCATGCATTACAAAGCTAGGAAATGCAAGGCACTCCTGTCTCCCTGAGAGCTGCTAGCACAGTCACCACTCACTCCCAGGGGCTCTGTGGCTTTAAGCAACTTATGGCAGGTAAAAATGCAGCAGTGGGGAAGAAAACACCACAATGGTTTCTCTCCTTTGAACCCTATTTTCTAAAATTAAATATCAGTCCAGAAGGATTATGATGCCTTTATTCCAGAAAGCCACTTTACACTGACATTTAGAGGAAACACTTTACCTCTACAGGCCCTCTTCTGGGTGCTTTGGCCCACTTCAGGCACAGCCACAGGCCCCGACTAACTCCAACATCAGAGCTGGCTGTTCTCCTCACTATCACTGCCCAGAAAAGCAAGTGTTCTCTTTCAGATAGTTTAGGAGAAAATATTCAGAAGGGAAAGGAAGAAAATTGACCTTATTTTATCTTAGACATGAGAAAATATCCCCTTGCTTAAGTATATGACTGTGTAGAAGTAATTTTCATAACCTGATCATAACAATTAAGGAAAGTTTAACACAGCTCAGGGAAATGCCTTCATATGCTTAATTTGACTTCCAAGAGCGATTCCATGGAAACATATGGAACTGCTCATCTAAACAGAGTTACAGGATATGCAAGCTTTCATGGCAATGGCTTGCTCTACATCCCAGTGACTTTTACAGACCTGAATCTTTGCTGATCAGTGCTCTTTCTTTGGAAATCCCTTCTGCAGCTGGGTTTGCAAGCAGGAGTGTGGTGTACAGTGCCATCACACAGGCAGGCTCTGTGTGTTAATTATTCCCATGCTGCACAGCCATTCACCAGACATTTTGTACACAACCTCATTATCTCAAACTCAGTTGATAGTTAAAAAAAGAAACAATGGTTAAACAAAGGAAAGAAAATGAAAAAGACAAACAGGCCAGCTTGGCTGTTGAAAGCCTTTATAAAAATACATCAGAAAATTCAAATTAATTTTTCTTTTCCCTTTTAAAAAGAAAAACATCCAATCCAAAGGCATTTTAAATAGCTTTCCCTGAACATTCTCTGATGCATTCTCCCATTCCTAGAACCTGGGAAAATGAAACACCCTGGAAAATAGTCAATAGAAGACTCTCTGTTGCTCAACCACACTCCTACCAGAGAGCATCTTGATTGCAAACCCACTTATGCAGTCCAGGCAGGAGAATTGCTGAAGAAAATTATATTCCCATCCTTCATGTAGCTCAGTCCTACCTTCCTAAAGCCCATCAGGGAGCTGATAGGGTTTAGCACTGCTTGGAGCCACCTGGCATTGGCTCTGCCATACATGGAGGAAACTTCTGGCAGCTTTTCACCAAAACCACTCCTGTAGCCTTCCCGTTATCTTTTGAGGAGTAAGTAAGTTTTTGAATGAAAAAGGAAAACAAAAGTTGTTGTGTATCAGCTATATCAGAATAACTTCATTAATTTTCACTGTGTGAAAAGGTAGATCAAAAACAAGGGAGTTTTTTTCTTTTGAAACCTTATCTCTCCTCACAGATAAAGAAGAAAAGGAAATATCTTTGTAATTAGTCAAATTGGTTTTGCACTTTTCCTTTCTAGAGCATAAATCAAATGAGGAATATTTCTAAAGAAATTACCTTCATCTACTGCAAGGCTTTTCAGAGGATGTTCAGTATCTAGAAGGTCACAGCAAACTTAATGATCTTTTCATTCACAGGTAGCCTTCAAAAATACATTTTAATTGACATTAGGAACTTTAAGAACTTGTATTGTGTCTGACTTTTTGAGGACAGCAAGACACAATAACTTTTGTTCTCATTACATTAAATAGAAAAGTATTTTGGAGCTGTCACATACTAGTGCTCAGCATCAATCTCTGCTGTTCACTCAGGCACCAGCAAAGGTGCAACCTATAATTTGGAAGATAAATGCAGGCCCCGTCAGGGGATGAAAGCACCTGGGTGCTGGGTCTGCAGGGATTCTTGGACACACAGAAGGTACTGACAGGCTCCAGTAGACGTCACCTTTAGATGAGAACCCTACTGACTGTGGGCAAGTGTTCTTAACCAGGAAGCGTCACCAGTGCAATAGTAAATCCTAATGTCAATTCAGAGGACTGCCTTGGAGCTTCTACAGCTTTACAGCCCTAACCATTTTAACCCAGTCAGGGTCAGAGAGCAGAAAATTGGTCACTGCTTACTCAACTTTCCTTCTTTTAGAGTTTGAAGCACAATGCTAGAATTGAGACTGCCCTATGCTGGGCATTATACAACAGTAAGAGTTAGTCAATAACCACAAAAGACTGGAATCTAGATAGATGGGAGGTGAAAACAGAAACAAGACTGAAGGAGACAGAAATTGCCTGAAGCCACACAATAGCAAAGAGCAAGTCAATATCCTATAGACAGAATTGGATTTTACCTTTCAATCAGAAACATACCTCAATTTTTTATCTTTTATAGCATTTTACTTCCAACATCAAACAATAACTCCATAAAAGCAAAGCACTTCTCTCACTTGAAACTTTCTGGGTTCCTCATTATCTCTGGTAAAAGAAACCTAAGAGAGAAAAGCCAGGAATCAAGGAGTAAATCGTTGATATTGTTGCGTTTATTTTTATCCTAGTTGCACTTGAGCTTCCCACAAATTTTACACACAGCTGAAGTAAAGCTGAGCTTTTATTTTTTTCATTGAACTATATGGGCAAAATAATATCAAGTCTCATTACTGCTTTTTAATCCTTCCCCTATTTTGTGACTTGTTAGCTGGGGAGGAAAAAAGGGAAAATGCAGCTGACTTTTACCGTTAAAACTCAACAACTGCCATTAAAAGAACAGCAGCACATCAGGCACAGCTTGTCTGTCACATGCAAACTCAGCCTCAGTGCTGCCAGCACGTGTGTGTTGGTGCACCAAAGCTGGCAGTGAGGTAGTAGCCTGTGGGCATTGGCAGTTCTGGGGACAGGCAGCACCATCCTGTGTTTCTGGGCCACTCTGACTCTCCCAAGGCCTGTGTGGGCTGTCCCTCTCAGGTTCCAGGCTGGGGAAAAGAGCAGCACCAAAAATGTTGCTTTGCCCTTCCTTTTGAAGCAGATTTATCCTTCACATGGTCACGGTCTGTACCCATAATGTGGCTGTGCTGGGGGAGAGGAGGATCTGTTCAGAGAAATCCCATCTTTTTTTAGCGACCAATAAAGAGGAAACCCACACAGACACTGTGGTGCGATTCTGACTCCCCTGTAAAGCTGATGGAAAGAGAATAAATAGAAATGCAGACCCTCCAGCTGGACAGTGTGTGTGCCCTCCCATGAGCCCAGTGCTGGTCTGGAGAGCTCCACTCTGTCCATGGGTTGTGGTGGAATTGGAGACGAGATTGAACCTCAACCCAGGCCTCTCAGAAGTGCCCAACTCATTCTAGCTCTGAAGAATTGTTAGAAAACATGATTCTGCATATTTTGTAAACCCACGGTCTCTTGCAATGTCATTATCTCATTAGATTGGCTTCTTTTATGCCTCTGAGAGATAGAGAGATCCCTTTGAGCTTCCAGGATGGCGATGAGACAGCAATCAGTGATACCTTTTAATGCACTGAATTTTATGTACCTTCTTGCGCCTCACAAATGTGACACTTTCCTCTTGACAAGGTGGTTGTTTCAGTGTTTACCAGGTACTTACTTCTGTCACAATATTCTATTTTGCTCCTGAGACTATAATTCATATACAAACATATACAAACCCGACTTAAAGTGAGAAAACAGGAAATGAATTCCTAAGCAATAGCATTATTGTTTTCATAAAATGACCAGAGAGAGGACAGATTTGGCTACTTTTGTTGATTTAATCTTTTGCTCTTTTCACTGGATAGGTGAGTCAAGCTGCAGGAATGGGGGCAAAATTTGGCATGCAGAAAACAGTTCTCTTAGCTAGGCCCTCTTCCAAGTCAAAAACAACTATCTGGAGTTGGAGCTCTAAACAAAGTTTTAGAAAAATGGTTTTATCCGGCATCACAGGTTTTTTCAAGCACTTCATCAGTTCCTGATGAAATGAGCTCAAAGATGAGATGAATGGATTAAGTCAACCTGATTAACAGAAAATGAGAAGATATAGAAAAGAAGTTAATAAACACATTTCAGCTTCTAATTAGTCTATCAAAAGCTCTGCTTTCTCTATAGTCTAAAATAAGAGAAAGATTAATAAGATTTTTTCAAAGACTAGTTGTATGATCATTAGACTTCTCCTTTTATTTGCATTGATTTTTAACCTTCTCTTATAAGAACATTTTTTTAAAAAAACCTTTATGTAAGGAACATTATTAAGCATCTTCTCTTTTTTTTTAACATCTACATGTGTGAATGGCAGACAAATTACTATTAAAGCTTTGAAAGAGCTTCAAAACACATTGCCTCTGATACTGCTAACAATCAATAGATGAAGGGTACAATGTTTAACCCTCAATCTCCCAAACTGTTTCTCTCATCCTTTATGTACCTGTCTTTCCTGAAGCACAGCAAGGAATATTAAAAGCATATAAACCCTATTTTACTCTGAATAAATTATACAAAGAATTTAATTTAGAAAGTAGACTCACCCAGACATGGTAGTTCTTCTGTCCCAGCACTCATCACCTCAGGGCAGAAGGAGGAGACTTCTGGTACAGACTGTTCACACTTCTGTTCCCTCTGCACATGTGATGTTTTGTTTCTGTGAACAGGCAAGATTGCAGCTCCAGCCTGGATAGAATTGCTAAATGTTTAGACAGTTTGAGAAAAACCCAATAACGCAGCTTGTTCTCATATTGTAAGTGTAACGGTTTGCATAGAACTTCCCAGAGAGCTGCTGGTAACAGGGTTTAATTGGACTATAAGAACTCATTGCATCCTGGAAAGAGCACTATCAACAAGCCCTGCCTACAGTTGCTTAAAAATGGAGGCCATTTAGAAGCAGTAACAGCCAACAAAACCAATCTAAATCATTACAGTGCTAAAGGCCTTGTTACTGCTTTACATCTTACATCATAAACCTGCAGGCATTGGGTAGACTTGCTATTTTTTGGCTCAACACTGTCAATGCCAGTGAAAATGGGAACCACACATAATGCAGAGGGCTCCAAACCTGAGCATTATACATGAAATATAAGGATTCAAAACCATGTAACTCTCTTTTCCAAACTTAACAACAGTTGCTGTCAACTGCATGAAGAGTACAAATCCAAAATCTGCTGCCAAATCAAACTTGAGCCTTAATGTGAAAGCCCAGATTTCATAAAAAAGGGTAGATATTATTAAGAAGACAGCTAATCAATCAATTACCGACACTCAGCTTCTCACCAAATCTGGTAACACATATTGAGATCCCTGACTGGAATGATATGCAGTAGAAAGGCAAAGAATGATTGTGGGCACTCACAGCCTGGTGATGAAGTGCCAAGGAAATGCCAATAGCAGTCAAACAGTAATTTTCCTGATTACAACATGTAATCTAGGCTTCCCTTTCCTTGGGGCTGATGCAGAGTTTTAGACCGACAGCTTCAGACAACTGAATCACAAGCTGTGGCTGGGTGAAAAAAACACATAGTGAATTCTAAATGTACACCTCAGTAACATTATCTTCAGTGGAACAAAAGTACATCCTTAGTTTTATAAACGTGTTTAAGTGCCATCCTGATGGGGATATGTTGTTAATGAGGTTTATTACAGTAAATTGCTTTGGAGTCATTTACAGGTTTGAGTCCCAGTGTGTCTGGCATAGCACAAGAATTGGAGTATCAGTTTCTCTGCTCTCTGAATTACACAGTCAAAGTAAGGAAGAGAGAAACGAGTGATTGGCATAGAGAGATGGGAAGTGGAGAACAAGCAGCAGATATGTACACAGCAGTGGGGTATCAGAAAAATAATGAGGTCAACAGAGGTCACTGCACATGGAGAATTGCTTTCCTCCCTTTCATCTAACTTCAGATTTTCCAAAATCTGTAAATTTATCAATCTGAGTTGGTTGTCCAATACCATCTGCATCCTATGCATTTATCTGGATTGCCAATTTATGATGAAGATAAATCATACTTTAACACACATCTTCGTCTCCTGGTGCTGCAATGGTGCCCCAAATGAATAACTCAGATGCAGACATTGTACAGAGTCACTGCCCATAAAAACTTATAAAAGAGAAAGGATTACTTTTAATCCTAATACTAATGTCACCCACAGTAGCTTTAGCTGAAGGGAGGACCATTCGCAGTGTGTGAAGCTTCTGTATTTTTCCAATTGCATTGCAAGCCAGGCAGGAGCTCCTGGGAAGCCCTGGAGCTTGGTCAGAGAAGGCTTGTCCCCACACAACCCATGACACTGGTGCAGGCAGCCTCGAGCCTGGCACTCAGAGAGAGCCCTTTGCCCGAGTCCCGTGCCATATGTACAACAGCCTTGCAGCAGTAACATGTAGGTGAAGCCTGGTCAGGCAGAATGTCCCTCCACACAGATTTTGCCCTTTCCTGCAGCGGGTTCCTGTGTAGAACTGGTGGGGAGCTGCCATCCACATCGCACTGTGTGAAAGCCTGCGGGCCTTGCAGCTGGACAGCGCTTCCTGCCTCACTGGCACTCACCCCTGAGCTTATGTGACCTCACTACAGGCTAGGGCTGGCGTTGCTCCAGTCATCTTGTTATTCTAGGTGACTGGTTTGACCTGGAGTATGTGGCACTCCTGACCACATGCTCACAACCTGACTCTTCATGTCTGTAGTGCCACTGAAGTTAGTGCACAAGTGTGCCTCTGTCACAACCAAATGGGACATTTTATTTTATATTTAACCAGTCACGCGGCATACCTATCTCCTAAGCCTCTCTTCCCTCTCTAAGGGGTAGGCCTTCTTACTTCCTGACACACTCTTAGCTGGATGAGTGTCCCAGCTTGATTACCAACATCGTTTGAAAACACCCAATATTAAGATCTCCAGAAGCAGAAAAGATGTCTGAGGTTTAATTAATCCTAGAGCAAAACTGCATGGCAACAGCAGTCTTAGGGTGGATACAAGAAATGCAGAGCCAGAAGCACACCTCCTTCTGCTTGTTCTCTGGGCTGTACTCCACCAAACAGGTGTTCTAAACCACAGTCTGTTCTGCAAGGTGCTGCAAAAAGGAAAATCATAAAGATGGCCCCTAGATTTGAAAACTTACCTTATAAAACAAAGCAAATGGACACAAAGACCAGATGCCACTCCTGTGACAATGTCAGAGTGTCATCATGCTAACTTTATAGTTTCCTTTGTACCCTTGTCTACCAATGTCTATAAAGATATTTATGAAGATGATATTAGCTTTGCTGTGAAGAATTCCTCCATAAAGCATATTGCAAATTATATCATGCACTTTAAAAAGTATTACAATATTCATCATACTATACTATAAATATTTCTAAAACTTCAAGAATTTCTAAATAATTGCCAACTGCAACTGTGTAAATGAAATGCTACAATAAACAGCTATTGTTCTGTTGTTCTCTAGATGCATTCACTGTTTTGGATACTCTTTTATAGTGCTGCAAAAGAGATTTTGTATTAATTAGCTGGCTCTTGTTCATTGAAAGCAGTTGATTCACTAAATATCTTGCTTATTAGTGTGGAGGAATAGAACAGAAGGCACCACATTGTAATTGCATTTTAATAAACAACCTTGAATACTTGATTTTTGACAAGTAGGTGACAGCAGTAGGGGTACCAGTTTTTCTTTGTAAAAAGATTCAACTGATGGAATCTGATGTTTCCTTTAAGTTCATGGTATCCTTTCCTGCCATGTTCTGTCACAGAGTTCTACCAACTATTCAGGCAAAGAATCACGACTGTGATAGCTCAAAAGATTAGCTGTGATCCCAATGGACAGCAGCGCCCATTACTGACTCATCTTGCAACCCTGAGCTAATAAACTCATGTCATTTATTCTTGTAAAAAGTGTGCGAAATTGATTCTACGGTTGTATAAGCCCAGCAGGCAAATCAGACCCACAGAGCCACTCACTCAGTCTCCCACCAGTAGCATGGGGTGAAGAATCAGAAGGGTAAAAGCACCAAACCTCACAGACTGAGATAAAGACAGTTTAATACATAAAGCAAAGAAAATAAGGAACTCATTCACCACTTACCATGGGCAGATGCGTGTTCAGCCATTTCAGAAAAGCCACACTCCACCACATATAACAGTGACTTGGTGAGACAAACACCATCACTCCAAACATCACCTGCTTCCTTCTTCCCCTGGCCCTGTAGGCTGAGCAGGACACCATAAGGTGTGGGAGATCCCTGGGTCATTTGGGGTCAGCTGTCCTGGATATGTCCCCTCCCAACCCCTTGTGCACCCCCAGCCTCCTCACTGGTGGGCTGGGGTGAGGAGCAGAAAAGGCCAAGGCTCTGTGTTAAGTGTTGTTCAGCAATAACTGAGATGTTGGTGTGTTAACAACACCTCTCTCACCAACACAAATTCAAAACATAACCCAAATCAGATCATATGAAGAAAATTTTCTCCATCTCAAATAAAACCAGTACAGATTTACTGTGTGCATGTATGGTATTTGGAAGAAGTAAAAAGTGGGTAAGTATCACCTTCTGCTATGGGCAGTGGTTGGGACAGGAATCAGCTCTATAATTAACATACCCACCTATTTCAAGTCCTGACCAGCGTGTCAGAATCAGCATCCTTGGATATGCCTAATGAATCTCACCTCACTTGGAAGCTTTGAAAAAATCTTTATTAAAAAAGAGGTATTATTTATGACAAAACTAGAACTAATTCAGTTCAAAGAAATCAAATATATCAAAGTGATGAGCAGAACATTCAGCTTATCATCCGGATAACTTTGGTGATAACTAGTTAGTCTTCATTCAAAAATGTAAATTCATCAAATTACCAGGTGTGTTTTTACTTTGTTTTTCTTCCTACAATAAATCCTACATGTACTGGAGATAGATAGATAGATAGATAGATAGATAGATAGATAGATAGATAGATAGATAGATAGATAGATATTATACATGTATTTGCTATTCCATCCCAACCTTAATGGCCCTGCTGGATTTAGCATGCTCAGCATTTTGCCCCAGGATGTGTTTCTACATCTGTGTATGTGGCAGAAGGCAAAGGGAAGAGATTATTTCCCAGCCCTTGATAGCATGATGGATTTCAGCACCAATGTTAGGCACACTGAATCCCCTCACCAAAGTGAAACTAAATCTGGTCTCAGGAAGTAGTGGCATGGCAGAGACTGCCACAAATGCATGCTTTGAGATATCACTGAAGTCAAGCAATAAAAGGTGCCAAACAAAAAGGGTCTCTTCTCTGATTAGTCTAACTAGGTCAGGGAAGCTTGGTTACATTTAACCTGGACTTTAATCACTACCCTTTTAGTCACCCCTGTGTTTTCCACACATAAAAAATTTAACAAAATAAAAACACGGCCTATTTGTGGTTCTTGTCATTATGATCCTTAAACAGGCAATGGGGCTTAAAGGAGAATGAGACATGAGAAAGGTGAAATGGTGTTTGAACATGCAAGAATGTTTTCTGCATGCAGCCAGGCTAATCCAGATCTCCAGCAAGTCCCTAATTCACAGACCACTGGGACAACAGAAGGACTGCACTGACTTCACAGGCTTTGCAATTCACAATATAAATGCCCAAATTACATTCTGTTTTCTGAATCAGTTCAATCTAGAAAACGTTACAACACAGCAAGCACTATCAATTCTTTTCTACTCACATTTACTTTTTGTTCCAATATGCTTCATTTAATTTAAAATTTATGCTATTTTTCTTATGGGAAAAGGTTGCTGAGATTTCAACCCTCCTGGGATTTTGCAATGCCAAGCATTCCTGGGTTATGCCACTCTTGTTCTACTTTGGTAGCCATTACCCTTGTAGATGTGGAATAGGAAATTAGAAGGAGTACGTTTTCTTTGCTCTATCTGGACAAAACATTATTAAATATCCTTCAGAAAAAGAAAATGTAACACGGATTATTCATAATTTTTATGGATTTCCTGGAAAACAAGTAATCATAGTTTTTCAGTAAGGTTTTAATCTGGATCTGACTATATGGTCTATTTGCAGGCATAAACAAATGAAAGACACACACAAAACTTGATCAGACAATACTATGCTAACTGAAGACATCCTCAGATACGCTCAGAAGACAGCCTCAGATACATGGTTTTCCAGGGGGAGTCCACAGTGTAAATGGTAACTGGGCCAAGAAACTGTCTTGGCAACCCTAATCCAGTCTCCAGAGAAAATCAATTTCTAGTTGAACTGTAGAAATCCGAAGGTATCCATTCTGCCCAGATTGTTATACACCAGGCAAGCAGCCCACCCAAAAATTTCACTCCCTGATAGCCAGAACATGTTCCAAGGATCTTTCCAAAGGATAAAGCATGAAAGCTGTGTGAGAAATCTCAATAGCATCTACTGCTGGGGAAGCCATTGGTCCAGAATAATCCACAGCAAGCCTTGGCACACGGACTGGTGCCAACCTCCATGGCAGTTCTCCTTCACAGTGCTCCTCCAAATGGGTGCTTGCAAATTTTGAGGAACACGCTGTTCTTTCCTCCATAACTCTGCATGCTCCCAGCCCATTTGTATGCTTTTGTAGCTTTTGTTGCATTCTGAAGGCTATGATTATTAAATGCTGGTGTTTGCTGCTCTTTTTCCATTGAGAAAAATGTGTGAGAAACAGAAATTGTATTGCTACATTAACACAGAATCAGGGGAAGGAAGTTACAATGATATCCCCAAAGACAGATGATTCATACATTTCATAAAAATTGTACCATATGCATTAGCTATCGTTCTCAGATAACATTATTGTTGCAAGCACTGTTGCACATAAGTACTTCATTTATCTAAATCGAGACTTTACACTTCTGCACACTCTGCAGGTCCCAGCCCTGCCATGATGGAGTTACTAGCATGATGTAGCAATGTATTATACTGTCAAATCGACTCCCATTTCACATTTTTAACTAAAGAAGAACAAAATAAAGAAATGCAGCCATAGAAGGAGCAACTGCTCTCATCTGCAGCTACTCCTGCTCAAGAGTTATTAAATAATAGCAATAAAAATGGGAGAATATGTTGTTATTGACAACCTGTACAGACTGGAATAAAAGATTTATCTTTTATTGATGCAATTATTTATTTCTACTAGATGAAACATCATTAATTTTTTCCTCTACTACTTTTTTGGCTCTCAATATTCAAAGTCTTCCTAAGCCCAGAATGTTTCCACTTGGTCTTCAGGGGTTTGGGGCCTGTTTTACCCTCTCATTTTGATGACTCCATCCTGCCACTTAGCCACCTTCCTCATGAACAGGGTTGGTTTGTCTCCCATTCTAACAGGTTCCTGCCTACATTAAGAGTGGTGGGAATGTTGTCAGCATTAGTGGGAACTTTACCTTTCCAAACCTCTCATCCCCTCAGTCTGCCCAAATAGGACTTGTGAAGATGGTGCTTACCCTGTGAGAGATGGGAGCTGTAACATCAACCTGCTTCAGGTTGATATCATCCTCAAACACAAAACGAGGAGTAGGAATGCAGGGTCACTCATCTTGCAGTTTTGATGCCAGGCAGACAAACTAAAACTAGACCCAGGAATATGGAAATAAACATAATTTTAGTACACAGAACTGTGCTCCAAGCTACCCGGCAACTGTAAAAAGTCATTTACTCACTATTCACTTATTCCGTGAGCAGAAGGAAATCTACTGGGAAACTGACATGATGCAAGTCATAAAATGATCATTGTCACAAACCTGAGCCGACTCTGCTGACAGATTTTCACATTTCATATTTCCAGCTGTAATTAATGAGCCATTTTCCAGAATGCAAATAGAAGATTTTTAAAGCTTTTCTTTAAAGCTTTTTAGCTTCATTTTCCATTAGTATGTTCTCTGAGATACAGGAAACTTAGAAATATAAGGTGGAATGACAACAAGATGCAGAAGGCATAGAAAATTATGTAAATATGTCTAAAACAAAGAATTTCACTTGCCTTGAGACATGTCAGAGTGCATATATTACCTTAATTTCACTTACAAATAAAACTGCCTTTCTTGCAGCTAAGTTAAATTTGAGCCAATGCCTCACTTCACTTTGCATAAAGGCAAGGGTGCCAAGACAATATTCCAGGCATGCAAATGTATAAGCCCAGATATCTCAAGACAGGAGTATTGCTTAAGCATCTCCATGCAGTATATTACCAAAAAAACCCACCAAAACCCACCAAAATAAACAACAAAAATACCCCCACCAAACCCAAAACAAAGCCCCAAACACCAAAAAAGTAATATTTGTACAGCACCAAGCGCTATTGTAGTGGGAAGAAGGCTTACCCAAACCCTTTGTTAAGAAAGGGCACAGAGGGCACTGAATAGCTGCTCTCTCTTTCTCTATGAGCTGAAGTTTTCATGTTTTCCAACACTATTTTACTGAACAGGTAATCAATTCCCATTTTTCAAATCAATATTTTCTTTTCTTGAATGTCTTGTGCTGATAAAGCACTTTCAAGTATGACTTGAATTTCTCTTTGTGTTCTGCATTTAATATTATTATTGGAAAATAGAACTCTGTAATCATCATTATGGCCATTTTTTTGCCAGAGCATCCTCTGGAATAAAATCGAAATTTATTGTTAAGATGATAATTCAGCAATGATGACCCTTTCTTATGGTCCTCTAGATTCAGCAGTATTTTGAAAAGCAGGAATTTAAAGATCAAACCTACCAGTGCCAGTCTACTGTTTTTTCTAGCCAGTTTTTCACAACTCACTCTAAGAAGCTATTTGATATTTGCATGCAGCTGCAGTGTCCCAGCTGGAATGTCACTGAGGAAGCACAGATAGAAATTTCTGTTACATTTACCTTTCTGCTGAAGTTTGACCACTTATTATTTGTAGTCTTTGAAAATCTCTTACGTCAAACTAACCAAACAACCCCCTTAAAATATCCAGCACATAAAACTATTTATATGTCATTATTTTAGGAACCTTTCTGAGGTGGTTCTGCCTTGTTCAGCTGAGTCGATCAATATATTTAGGACACTGAGAAAGCATTATAAGTCTCAAATCACAGAACTGGTCAGGTTAGAAAGGACCACAGTTGGTCATCAGGTCCAATCTCCCTGTTCAAGCAGGATCATCCCAGAGCACAGAATGCATCTGGAAGATTCTGGAATATCTCCAGTGAGGGAGATTCCACAACCTCTCTGGGCAATCTGTTCCAGTGCTTGGTCACAGGCACAGTAAAGAAGTGTGATTATATATGTATATATATATAGAGAGAGAAATATAAAAATACAGCATTTGATACTCAAAGCTAGAAAAATACTTGAACTTTGAAAGGAACCCAAAAAACCTCTTCATTTCCAAAGATGAAATTACTTCTCTTTCATTATCTGATACTTCTTGGAGACCTCATCTTAAAGTTCAGAACCGGAAATATCCAACTACCTTATGTTCAGGATGTTTCAGCAGGGCTGGAGATCATCTAGCAGATGAAACAAAGAGATTGCCTGAGATTTCTAGACCAGTGAGAAATGCTTTTGTGAACCTGAACTTCCAGACACTGACATAGCACGAAACCTTCCGAAAATCTTCTCTCACTCACAAGCACATCACCCATTAAGACGACAAAGACATCATCATTTGATGGAGCTTCTGCTGACTCCATGTTCACGCTTTGCAAGAGGTTCTGGCAAAATATTTAGAAAAGGAGATAATTTTTCTGAAACAAGCAGAGTATATCCTTCTATTGCAGGGTGCTTATGGATGTAACTCTAAAAATATGGATAGCTTTTATATGGAGATCAATTAAAAGAGTGATGCACTCAGATTGAGAGGCAGTGACTTCATGAACACAGAAAGCCCTAAAACAACACAATCCAGTAGTTCTGGTGGAATTATAGTGTTGCCATGAATGCATCATTTAAAAATAATGCAGTACATCTCTGAAGAATATAGTTCAACTCAGATTTAATATAGGTTCACTGCTCTCTACTCCCAGCTACTATTTTAGAAGCAGCAGCCAATATATTGAGAAAACGTTTTAGAAAGCATGAAATACATTTCAAGTTCCAGTAGAATAATTGGAACATTCTAGGATTTGCTTAATTATGCAATATAGTTAGCCCTTAGTTAGTGATTTAAAACTTAGGTTAAATATATGAGAAAAGCCTGTCATTTCACTTGAAATAAGTAAGGTTTTTTTCCACAATAAGCATTTGCATTTTTTTAAATATTTGAAAATTCCTATATCTTATGATTATGTTGCTCTGCCAAGTTAAGATACTTTAATTAAATTGAAACCAGTTAGATTTGCTGTCATCACCAGAGAAAAACAAATATGAAAAATGAATCTATTAAAAAAATCTTCCTTGAGACATTTTATCAAAATGGTGATTTTGAAATCTATTAGCAGCTGTAGGGCAAAAAAAGCACATGAAATCACTCAGGCTGGCAGATCCGGGGGTTGCTTTTCACTAAAGGTGAAACTATAATTTCAACAACAGCACAGCCATTAAAGCTGTACTTCAAACAGCTAGCTAGTGGTCAAACTTCTGTAATGTATTAGGGAATAAAGTCATAGAATTTAGCTATTACAAAATTAAGTACATTTCAAAATGTACAAGCAAATGTTTATAGAGGTTTGCAGAATGAGGCTCATGGTGCAGGAGCTCACGCTGTGCAGAAGCAAGAGTTCACCAAATCTAGTGCTTGTGACCTGCTAACGCTGTGCTGCACTGGGA
The DNA here is from genome assembly GCF_029207755.1 of Chamaea fasciata. Classification (NCBI taxonomy): domain Eukaryota; kingdom Metazoa; phylum Chordata; class Aves; order Passeriformes; family Sylviidae; genus Chamaea; species Chamaea fasciata. Next base: position 97,194,960 of record NW_027094087.1, on the reverse strand, counting down.
GTCACACAGCAGCCATTTCCAGAAAACACCAAAAGGCCAACATTCATAACCTCTGCTTCAAATGTGCAGGGTGCTGACTGAGAACAAGGTTTCGTTGGACCACATCCATCCTACCAGCCCCACTCCTCTGTGGCTCCTCTGCAGCCTACGTTCCTCCTTCCCTGCCAGGAGAAGGGAGGTGAGCATGGACATCCCAGAGGCAAATCTTCACGGTCCACAGAGCACCCAGAAGACATGGAACAAGAGATGGGTTTTGAAGAGGAAAACAATAGAAATTGCATTGCAAAAAGTGGCATCCTGGAAATGGGGAAAAATTCTGTTCCACTACAGATGTCCCATTGTTGTGAAGAATGAAAAGCAAGCAAAATGCAATTGTAGAGGTCTGCTATCCTCGCCTTCCTTCTGCTACTGCATTGCCTAAGTAACTTGCTGTTTTATAGCATCCCTTCTACACTATTATCTGCACTGTAAGTCAGAGACCCATGGGTTAGATATGTTAAGGGATTCAGGTTTTGCAGCAGCAGCCATTGCAGTCTCTGCCTTCCTGGTACCTGGCTGCTGAGTGCCACCTGCACTGGATTTGTAACAGGCAGAGCTGGGAGCAAGGCTGCTCCGGGGCTTGCTGAGAGACACCTTAGAGAGGTACCTGCCTGAGAGCCCACCACTCGTGTGGCCACACCTGAGTTGAAGTTAAATTAACTTCAAGTCATGCCAGGGGATATTTAGATTGGATATTAGGAAAAATTGCTTCATTAAAAGGTTTGTCAAGCCCCGGAACAGTCTGCCCAGGGAAGTGGTTGAGTCATCAGCCCTGAAGATAGTGAAAAAAATGTGTACATGTGGCATTCAGGGACAGGGTTTATGGTGGACTTGGCAGTGCTAGGCTTACAGCTTTCCTTGATCTTAAAGGTCTTTTCTAACCTCGAGGATTTTGTGATTTGCATCAGGTTGGAACTCTTAGCCTGGAGTCTTCCCCTGCACTGCAGCTGTACATTGTACTCAGGCCTGTGTAACACAGAGAAAAGTCATTGCCTGTGTGACAGGGAAGCAGGAGGCTTCCATTTTAGCCAAATTACTAAACTGTGTACAGGTCTCACTTGCTATCCCAAACACTCTGCTGCAGGCTTTATGCTCAGGATGTTCCTCTTTCTTCCTGTTGCAATCATATTCCTGGGCAAAAAGGGATGAAAAGTATCAATGGACAGATTAGAAGAGAAGCTGCCTAATCTTTTAACCAATGACTGAGAAACTTGATCAGAAGTGTACAGGCTCGGTTTCTAATGACTGCTTTAACAGCTATTTGTGTGCACAGAAACAAAATACTTAACACTTGGTGAACAGAAGTATGAAAATTTGTATGTCTCAAGAGCTAGCGTAAGGAATGGTGAGTAAGGATCAAAATTTAGGGTTTAATATGTGAAATTATTCAGTCCCATTTAAGGATCCTCAAACCTTTATGAATTGGGCTAATAATGGCAGACCTGAACCACAGGCCCTTCACTGTTACCAGACTTGCCTTCCCTGCCCCCAGCCCTGCAGATAACCATGTTAAATGCAAAGGTGTATTCATTCCTGCAGCAACTGTGCTTTGACTATTTGTCAAACTATAAAAAAAGTAACAAAAATGAATAATTATAGTAATACTACTAATAATAATACTATTACTACTACTACTACTAACAACCCTATTTGTTTATTTCCTAAATAACTACCCAACTTCACATGGCCACTGGAGTGGCTGCCCCACAGCCTTAGACATTGTCATGTAGTAATGTGCACACCCTTACCTGGGAGGATAACAATAATCTTAGACCATGAGCAGCTTCATTTCACAGCCTGATTTCCTCCATATTCCCACTAAAATACTTCCCAAGTTTCTGATACATGCAGCTACCTTCTCAGATGTACTGGTTTATTGTTTCATTTCTCAGGGATCCACAGAAATAGAAGTACATAAAATTTTGCCAACTTTTGTCTAAAAAGAAAAAAATCATATTTTTCAGTCAGCACATGAAACAAAGTTATACTGAAAAATCAAATTTAAAAAATAGCAATATCTGGATCACTGCCTCAGTTTTTCCATCACTTTTTTGGATATGTTTGGTGGTCACAGAGACTCCAGGGTTTTGCTGAAGCCTCATCTCTTCTGGTCTCTGCAGCCAAGTTACATCTGTCTTTCTCTGGTAATCAAAGAAAGGCTGCTTGTAAAATAATCTTTTCCCTTTTATAAGTCCTAGTGTCCTTTTTCAGGCAATGTCCTTTGCTATTCAGAAATCAGTTTGGTCATCTGTTTCTTGGCTACCTGCTCACCTGGCAGAATATTATTTGCTTGTCCTTTATCCAAGGATAACAAACCCAGTTTTACAGCTCCGTGTAAACACCCAACCAGCCCTATGTGTGCCAAATCAAAACAAGGAGGTTATGTTGCAAATATGGAAGCAAACATCAGACCTGGTGAATAAAGATACATTTAGCCACACACAGACCCACCACATCAAACATGGATGCAAAGTCAACAAGTTCCACTGGCCTATTGATTTTGTTTAAGCCTTTGCTAAAGGGCAAAGTCTCCCACCAATATCAAAACATAACATCAGCCAACCTCATCCTTTTAAAATACAAGTACTGACAAAAACTAGGAACAACAGATGTGAAAGGCTCTGATGTCTTAATCCAGTAGCATCTGAAAACAAAATTCTGCAGCGTCTCTGCAGACTTGAGGCATAGAGCTCATAAAACTGCTGTTAAATAGAATTCGAAATAATTGTCCCTGGTTACAGGATGTGAGGTGCAGTTACATAAAGCTGTCCCTGTCTCTTGATGAAATCAGGGTCCATGTTCTTCTGTGAACACATTTGCATTTTTAGCCTTCTCTTAATCCACAAAAGAACCTTACATGTACCGAAGTTGCATCTTGTCCTTGAATGCTCCTTTTTCCTCTAAACTCTCTGGTTCATTTGGTGGTTTATCTGTTGTCTCTGCTTTCTTTGAAGCCTCTGGATACCATCTGTGAATTTGATTGCTGTGTAAGTTTTCTTCTCTTATTATTTTAGGTCATTTATACAGAAGTGAGCATTAGGCTCGACACTAGGCTCACTTAGTGAGCTCCTCTTTCCTATTTTACCCCTCATATTTGCTTTGGTTTCTGATTTTTCAGTCTTTTTTTATTAAACTGTAATTATCACTGTGGGTTTTTCTTTTTTTTTAGAAATAGTTTAGATTTGATTTCCTTTGTTGAAAGTCTCAGATTTTTGCAGAAAGTTTTTTTCCTTTACCTAGTTCAAGTACAAATGAATTAAAGAAAGGAACAAAGTTTGTTGGGTTTTTCTTCAGACCCATGTGGCCTGTAGCATATCTGGTTGTACATGACTGCTTACATAACAAAGAGTTCTGTATTTGCTGAGCTGTGAAGGCAGTATATACACTTCTATATATAGCATACTTCTATACATACTGCATGGAAGTTTAGATTTATAGGACGTATCCACAGCATAATGTATGTTTACTTTTCACTCATTATAATGACAGCTGCTTACTCTATCTTATTTCAAGATCTGGAATTTTACTATCAGAAGAGGAGGTGGAATTCCTACTCCTTATCTCTTCTTCCCCCAGGTGAGATGGAAAGAGAACTAGCTCAACATTTATATGTTTCCTTATAAATGCTTTATTGGTATAAAATTTCAAAAATATTCAAAAATAAGGGGGAAACTCCTGTTCTTCTAGAAAAAAAACCCATACAAACTAATTTTTTAATATTTCCAGCCAAACATTAAGCATTAATTAAAAACCATAAAAAGGATTTTAATGCTGGTCACATACATTTCTCTCTTCCAGAATAACACTCTCTTAAAATGACTGTTTCCACCATGTAGCAGAGAGCACAGAAAATGTTTGATAGCCAAATCAACCAGACCTTACCTTGTGCCTCATTCAGTGTCACCATGAGATGACAGTACAGAAAACACTCCACTCTGGCAAGTGGATGACCACTGCTAATCCCAATATTCAAGGATAGAAAGTATGTGCATCTCCCGTGTCCTTACAGCCACCTGTACTTACAATTTCCAAGTTATTTATCAGAGGCAAAGGTGCTGACTTCACTTTTCTCTGTATCATTTCAGCTGAAGCACAATAAATGCTACAAAATGACTGGAAAAATACCTAACACAAACCTGCATTCAAAGAAATGGTGTCAGAAAACTAGGAGAGAGAAATTTTTAAAAAATATTTTGACTGATTTGCCTCTTGTGCTTTCAGGTCTGCCACTCATAACTCCACAAAGCTTGTCAAACTCACTTTTCCATGAGGAAGATGCGAATTTTCTTCTTGTTCTGCTCTGAAACAAAATCAAAGAAAATGGAGGTGACTTCTGTAATCTTTCAATACACTAAATGTTTCTCCCTCTGCAGTTGAACAGCATAATTAAGAAGTCCTCATTTAGAATTTGAAACTTTAATCATGGTTGTCCTAATAAAATCCTCTCTGGTTTGATGGACTTTATATTACTTCCCCTCGAGTGAACCCCAAACTGATTACTTGACAGAGGGTATTATCTAATTAATTATTTAGAGGAACAACTACCAAATTACACACAGAGATTGAGCAGCATATGGTGATCCAGTTTTAATCTTCTAATCCAGAGTTCAAATCCCAGGTGGGGACTACAATCTTCTGAATATTAATCTAATTGCACCTCTACTGTCCCAGAAAATGAGTTTCTTGTCCTTATGAATTTTTCATTATTTCATCTGTAGTGAGAGAGAAGCCTACATCCATCACAGTTTGGAAAGCATGAACTACATCTCCACAAACTCCACTTGTTCACCCCATTTCTGAGCAGTTCCTCTGCATTTCTATAACTTCTTGTCCCACAACACTGACTTCCATCATCACCCCTACAATGAAACCCTCAGCACTTCTTTGCCAAGGCATCGAGTGCTGTACTTTGGACAGGCAAGTCTCCATCAAACCTCTTCAATGTAGGAAGCCCAATTTCTTACCACTTCCTTTCATCTGTGCTCAGTACACAGGTGACCCATGTGGACTTAAGGAGGCATACTTGGGGTTTTGAGGTTTGTTAGCTCTGATGACTACTCACAAGTCTATTTCTTAAAGTAACTGAACACTTGAACAGCTAAATTAGGGTTGAACTGATTCCAAATATAAGTGTTGCTGCATCTTTTTTTTTTTTTTTTTTTTTTTTAACACAGCCTAAGGATAAATTGACTTCAAAATTGTTTACATATTAAAAAAAAGCTCATAACAGGGAGAATCAAAACACTGCTTCACAATGTAGTGTTATGTTTTTCACCCAAATGTCTGTGCATATGACAAACACAGTGTCAAACAGGCTAGAATTTGCATGGCCTTAAGCTTAAGGACAGAAATAAAGTATTTAGAAAAATGGATATTCAGAAAGAACTCCTTTCAAGGCCCTGCAGTCTCTTCATCAGAGCTTCATAAATGACTCAAAAAACAGCCTACTGCTAATCCTAAGGAAAGCCACATTATACCCTGTGCTGCATCCAGTCCTTAATTCCACGTGATGGCCCACAGTTTACCTGCACTCAATCCCTTTCACTACACACACCCACCTCATTCACCAGCTATTCCCCCAAATCTAAACCCTGCCTTACAGCAAGTCTCTTCTAGCCACCAACCCAGAGGCAATTTCCCTCCAAGCCAGGTGGAGATGGGCAAGGGCAGCCTCACAACAAGGCAGTCTGTGTGTTGCTACCTATCCCCAAGGTGTCATTGACTACTTAAATCCCCACAGGTGGCTTCAATCCATGAAGTACAAAAAGCACGGCTGCTCTCACACTGATGCAACAGGCTAGGTGAGAAAAGTGACAAAACTGAACCCAGGGTGCACCCTCTACTGGTTTTGCATCATAGGCTCCGGAGCAGAAAAGCAATGATTGATGTGAGCAATTAAAAACTGTGATTGGTATGGGACTGAAGAACACAGTCCTACCACAAGAAGGATGTTTGAGCTGGGGTTTATTTCTCCCTCAGCAGCACTGTCTTTCACAGTGCTTTAGCAAGAACTGCTATGGGGTGCTGTGCATAGGGTCTGCTCCAGGATCTGAGAAAGCACAGGTTTCACTGACTGCCTGCACTTGCCAGCATGACGCCAGCAACCATGGGCTAAATGTTGCAGCAGAGGCAGGTAAAACCATAGTGTTGATCCTACCCTACTCTGTGCTTGTTTGCCTGCTTTCAACTGCACATTGTGTGCACATTAGCCAGTTATTTGCCAGCTGTCTTCCCCCACAACTAACAGTTGTTCTTCATGTGTTCCATGCTTTTTTTTTTCCCAAGTTTCTATCCTTCCTCTCATGTCACGAGTCTCTGAATGCTCTTGTAATAACTACATAGAATAACAGGCAACCTCTCCTGGGCTTGGAGAGAGAATGATTTATATTTACAAAAAATACCCTAAATAAAGGAGAGCAAAACATGAAGTAAAAGCTCTAGAATGCTCCAATAAGGTTAAATTTATAATAAATAGTACACAGAGGGACCCTCTCATGTAAAGGTATACCTAAGCATCTGTGTCAAGCTCTTGACTCTAGATTCTCTAAGCAGAGAGCAGGTGGTGTGGCTAGAGAGCCGGTGTTCCCTCTTCAGGGCAAGATCAGCCACACCCTGAAGTACTACTTCTTTCCAAGGACTACAGGAGTTGTTCAGACAAGAGTATCTCAGATCCATTGTCCCTGTTTGCTGAGCTGAATCCTGCCCTACATGCTTGAGCAGCAAGAGAAAAAAACAAGTTTGGGGGCATAGGTAGGTTGGGGTTTTTTTTTGATTCTTTACCAGAAGAACCCAAATTTCAGATTTGTAGTAGGACTTTGGCCCTTTCCAAATGCTCACAACTTGGGCCTGGTATTTCTCAGATAAATTACTTCCATATCTCCAAGCAGCTGATGGCAAGGCTGTCTTCAAGGTGTGCAAAAAATAAAAAGGAAACCAAGCGCTGTATCAGGAAATCAGAATATGCTAGTGGAAATATCACTCGCTAGCTCGATGAGAAAGAAAATCCTTCCTCCCTGTGGCTCACGTGGCCCTTTCTGTGCAGTGAGACATTGCTAGGAGCAGTCTAAAAGGCGGCCTCATGCAAGAAGCTCTGTAGTGTGCATAGCTAAAGTTCTGAGGTGGAGCAGGTATCAAACGCACATCTCCCATTGTCTAATCCACCTTTAAACCACTGTATCTAAAGGACATGCCACAGCATTTCCAGCCAGCTCCTCCTGCCACAGCACTTGCTGTAACATGGGTTGCACTGTCATTGGCAAGAGGCATGTGTCCTCCAGCAGATGCAAGTGGAAAACTGGTGCTCAATCTGTACATCCCTCATGGCCTGGCAAGCCTGCCAGGTGTGCTAGAAGTTCAGTTTGTCTTTTTAATATCTAAATAACTTTACTGGAGAAAACTTAGGCAACTACAGCCATACAGATTGCTGTGCTAGATTTAGAAAAATAATGGATTTGTGGATTGCTCTCTTTAGCTTACCTGATCTGAGCCTGTATTTTTCTTCAGATACCTACTACCCTTTACAGAGCAGGGCCTAAGGTAACAGTAACAACTTAGCTTGTCACAATGAGAGAGGGACAATTCAATGAGTGGGTTTAACAACACAAACATATGAAGTTTGCACATACCACATAGAAACCACAGAGTTCTCATTTAACTTATTTTCTTCTGATGCATGATTTCATCAACTTCATCATCATCCATAGCATAATTCTGTTTCTATGGTAAAAAAATTATCTCTCTCATTTTATTAATAGTCATTCCAAACAATTAAAAAATCGAATCTACAAATTTAGGTTCATGCCTTTGGCAAAGGCAGCCTGTTTTGTAGATTAGCAGATATAACTGTCCTACCCAGAAAACCTCACTATCCGAGGCTTGTGTTATGTTCACACAGATGTTCACAAACAAATTCAGTCTATGATTATTTTCAGATTAATGACATCCTGCTCTATTAGAGCATTGCCAAATCATCCTTTTATTGCCAGTCTTGTATGGATGGTTTTGTTTGGTTTTTTTTTTTCCTAAAGCTCCAACTCTAAAAGACACATGATTAGTCAAAACCCTGTTTTCCTTCCTAAAGTCTTCAAGCAAGTCTTGTCGCAAGCTTGACTCATGTTACCCTAGGGGCCCTAGAACAGAAGTTAATTGTCACATTTTCTCAACCATTTTCAAGACTTTTAAAAGTCTGACTCATGATTTCTAATGCCTACAGTTGGCAATACTGCATATACATTACATGTGTCATATCATCCATATGCCAGTAAACAAAATCTTTATGAAATGTCCGATTAGTTACTACTCTACTGTTTATAATAAATTATTTTTTAAAATAATGTTCAAATCTCTGGTGCCAGAGAAGTTATAACACTGCAGTAGTCACTCACAGCAATAGAAAATAAATTCCTCATTAATCTGATTAAAAACAATCAGTAAAATCTGCCTCCTACTCAGACATGCATGTGAAACCTAAACAGAACCACTTTCAATTTCTTAACTCAGCAGCCTACCAAACAGAAGGTAAGCCATGAAAACTCTTACTAAATACCAACTATACAAGCATTTGGTGTACTGCTGTCATTGAAATATAAACATAAGAGACAACTTGTGAAGGTTTGTTCCATCTAAGGACTTTGTCATTGTGTGCTTACCAGTGCCCCCAGCCCACCAGTGGAAGAACCCTGCGTGGGCTGGAAGGATTTTGGGGAGGGCTGCAGGTTACCTTAGTCCTGCTGCTGAGAATGATACCTTCAGCCACCTGGCAGTAGATTTGTCATATATTCCATTTCTAAGAACCTTTTGCAAAAACAAGGGCAGAATTTTTGTTCATTACATGGGATGGTAGTAGCATTTCTATGTTTGAATTCAAATTTATAGCAAAATTTGATTTCTTGATTACTCATGTTAACATTTCATCAGTTTTACACTTTGGAGAAAGGCCCTCGTTTATAATGCTTGGCATCAAGTAACCAGGACCAGAAAGCAACACATAAAACAAAAAGACCCCCACCATATAAATACATACAGTGGAACTAATTTCAGGCATATTTAAATTATTCATTAACTCAATTAGATATTTACACCATTCATTTCACTTCTTCCATTTTGGCTCTACTTTCAAGCCTACAAATAAAAGCCAAGTATATGTTGTACAGATGTGGTGATTGTACCTCAGAATGAAGCAGAAACATATAAATAGTTAAGCAAACTATGTGACCAGAGTTGCTTAGTCTGAGTCAGAACCCTTCTTCTCTCCATGAACCTCACAAGCACGTTTTCCACAACTTTCTAGACTAATAGAAAAAATATAAACAAGGAAAGAAGGGAGTAAAGGAAGAAAACATTTGTGAGATATTTTTGTTTCAAGGGCTTTAAAGATTATTAACTCAATTATCAGATTGGCAATTATTAATAGCTTATAATTAAAGACCAAAAAATGTTTAATAAATTGAACATCTACTTGACATTATCTACTAGAAGCCCAACCTGCATACCACTGCTGTAACGGAAATGTTGCTCACTTTGCCAGCAACTAAACATGTTTCTCTCTACAATTCTTGGTATATAAACACACTTTGTTTTCCAGCATCACACTGAAGTATCCCCAAGAACATATTTGTATGATTCAATGCTTAATACCTGGGTTGATTTCCCCAGAGTTAGATCCAATACCTTGTATTGGTTAAGAAAGTAATTTTTAATCAAAACTTCCCACCATTTCTAGAAACAAAATGGCAGAGAAATGACTCGATTCCATGGAATGTATTTTTAAAGGTCTGTAGTGGTGGTGGGATTTATCAATTTGCATCTGAGCATTGTTCATTCTCTTCACGCTCTTGCCCAGCTCACATGATCTCAGCAACCACTCCCAACTGACAGACAGCAGGAATGACGTGCACTTCATTTTCCCCCTCATTTCTTTTTTTAAGGCAGATTTCTTTTCATCTTTGAGAACAAACTTATACTTCACTGATTTTATTCAGCTTGCTATAATCTTCACCCTTAATGCAAAAAAGTCATCTGCTGTGTGAGTTAGATGGAGAAAATACATAATGCATGCAATAGGGAGAATGCACTGAGTTAGATCTTAGTAAGCATCTACATCTGCCACTCAGTCATTGCTGATAACATTTTTCTCAAGCCATATATATTCCAAACTTTGGTTTAGGAGATGGGGGAGGGAGTGTTGTCATTGAAGTAAAAACCACCAAAAATTGAGACAGAAAGACTGCAGTGTTTCTACCTCTGACTCCAGCAGTGTAGTACCTGTAATTCACTAATTTCATGCAGAAAAACCATGCAGCTACACAAAAAGTAGAAAATCCCTCCAAATTCATTGTTTCATATGCAAGTGAAAAAGTTGACTGTGTAAACACATCAAGGTTGTATGATTGTGGTCAAATGCACAATGAATGTAACACACCATCAAGAACTGTTGTTCCTGGGAACCTCAAGATACTGAGATGTATTAAGGTACAAAATCAAACAGGTATCTATCTTGACTTGTTAATGTGATTAAGTGCCATCACAAAGATTTTACAGTGCACAGGACAAAAACAGAACACATTTACCCAAAGCATGCTTGGGCTGTAGCTATTTGGCATTTTATTCTGGAATTTAGACTAGTCTTTGTGTGCTCCAAAGCGCAATCTTGCTTTCTGCCTCTTATTGGTCAAGAAGTTAAAAGTGATCAGACATGCACCAGCCTAAAGTTAAGACAAGCCTCTCTGTCCAAGAGCTGCCAGCATTGTGCTTTCCTACAGCCAACTACCACAATAAAGGCTTGACTTGAGACTTGGCGAAGGATAATAAATGTTTCTTCCTTCCCCCCGCCTTGAGTATCTTATTTCCACCCCAGTATACGTATTTTTGGAAGATGTGCTAAAGATGGCAGTGGAGAAGATGTATAATTTTCACAAAATGAAGGATTTAATATACACATATATATTTTAACTCCAATAACAATCTCCTCAGCATTCTTCCCAAATGTGTTGATAACACTCTTGATGATATAAACATGAAAAGCAGTAACAGCTTTTTATTTCCAATCAGCTTTTTATTTCCTCCTTGACTGCAGACACTTCTCTCAGCATAATCCAGAGCAAGGTTATCCTAGACTAGTGTTTGACAAGTTCCCATCAAATATTCCTGACGTAATGGGTGACGACACATTTGCTGTTAGCCTACACCAAGTGCCAAGGGAAACATAAGCTTGCTTTCAACATGGGACATGGAACATATTCTTAATTAGCACATGGTCACATTTGCATTTGTCATCTCAGTGAGAAAAGGACCCTCCATGAAAGCCTAAGCTTTGAAAAAGGAGCTTGAAAAATACAATAGCAAAATGAAAGGCAACATGGCAATTCTAGACAGTGCACTTGAAAGAACAGTATGTTTTTCTTCTTTTTTTCCTGAAGGATGATAGGTATGAAACCAAGCTTAAAATCAGGAACTGAAGAATATTAAAGTTATATTCCGTTTATTCTTCTTTGGTAAACTTTCCTGTCTACGTAAAGCACTTAACATAAGGTCATTTTCATAGTCTTGTGGCACCGTGTAAACTTCCTCAGGCGCTTTCCTGTGCCAAAGTCAGAGCAGGTACTGAAATGAGTCCTGTGAGGGCAGCCCAAGCACCCTGGGCACCCATCAGGTGCATCACCTGCTGCTACACACAGACTGCAACTGTTCTCCTCTGCCTTTTCCCAAGAACAGTCATATCCAACACCCAAAATCACCCCCACTCTGAGAGCACTCCACTCATGAAGGAAAGTGCAGGACTCACCTTCAGCATAGAGACTTACCAGCGTACCAGGATAATTTCCTGAAATACACAAACAAAACTGCCTTCCCTTGGAAAGAGAGGATGTGTGACTTGTACGAACAGGTATGTTGGTATAAACTATCACTGCCCATTAACCTGTTTCCTCAGCTCAGCTCAGCTGCAGGGGACTGTCTCTGAAACCTGCTGGCAGACTTGCGCCTCTGAAGGCTCCTGTGGCCTGCTTCAGCCACGGTTTCCTAATCCTCCAGCTAGTCCATGCCCTTTTGACTCAATCACATTAGAAAACATGGTATGAGTAACCATACAAAGAGCAACTAAATAATGACAAACAGTTAAGTGCAACTTTCACCACCTCAGATGGATATGGATCCCATCAAGTATCTGATCAGTCAAGGACATTCAAAAAGTTCCTTCAGATTCACACTGGCTGTATGGCTACACTATCAAGCTTCCCTAGCCACAAGAACCCTTGAACATTGCATTCCAAGTGAATTTTGGGGCCCACTCTGGTAAGCCTCTATATATTTGAAGACTAGTAAAAACTGCCCCTCTTGAGCAATCTATTTCAAGTTTCTATTTCTATTTTTGCAACTGTCTCCCACTCCTGCAGCTTAAAAAAACTTTTTCAAAATCAGGTATAAAATTTTGAATGCCGTAAATGAAGAGTGACAGAAAAGGGAGATGTGAAAGCTGCACATTGAATATACAAACCTCAACTGTAAAAATTCAAATATGAAAGTTCTATCAATTAGAAGCATCAAGAAGCACAAAGAGGTGCAACTTTGGAGAAAAGTTTTTGGTTGTTATGAGAGTAAGATAATTTGCAACATTATATCCAACAGCAGCCTCAAGAGAATTTTATGAAAAATTCTGTTCACATAAAGACTACACTATAATTGGACCATCAGAATTTTCCCCCCTCACATCTTTTGAGCACCTCCACAAGGCAATACCAACAGTACTCCTGACCCCTTGATGCAGAAGTCTTCATTTCAACAATTAAACAAACATTTGCAAAATAGGGTTTAAACTCTGTTTGTAACTTGTCTTATACTCACATGCAAGAAATGGAACAAAACCAGATCTGCCAAATTATACAAGAGCATTCTTACACTAGAAAGGATTAATGTTGAAGTTTCAGGCAGCATTCCTAGACTAATCTCATGTTAGACAGTTTGTTTGTATTTTGTTGAATTGTCTTCTAGAGAAACAGCATTTAAACCTAGAACGAAACATGCTGGCAAAATTCTGATGTACATGGATTCTGCTAGAGATTCAAAACTTCTGTCATTTGAGAATGACGAATGCTTACAAATATGGGGTTTTCTTGGTACAAGAGAAGCATCTTTAAAGAAAGAGTACTGCTGCTAAATGGCCATTTTCAGAATTAACAATCACCAAATCTGCGTGCATCCATGCCAAACACTGGTTTAACAACCGAGTTCAACAGACTTCATAGAAGTTTTTCTAAAAAGGAGAACCTAAATTACTAAAACCTACTAAATCCTTATCTTTTGAGTTCAAAAGCTTGAGCACATCCCAGAACTATGAAAAGTGACAATGAATATCAACAGCAGATTTTATAATTTTTCTGGCCTCTTAGCCTAAGCTTGCCATTTATGTTTGAAAGATGATGTCTCCAAATTACTAGTTTCTGCAAATCTGTGAGGAAACTTGAGTTCTGCATTACAAGTGGAAGTTTTCTGAACCAAGAAGGATTACAGAGTAATTAATGCAGTTTGTAAACCAGAGTCATTTTCTCTCAGTGCCTTTAAAATCTGTGTCTACCTTGATACAGCCAAGGATTTTGAAGGTCAGTGTTGTAAGTCCTGCATGTGGTTTCAATGACAAGAATTATGTCTCAATTTCTACTGAATGTGTTGTCACATTTGCAGGAACTCAGTTCTCACTGAACTTCTATTTCCAGAGCCAAAGTGTCTGAAACAGTCTAAAGAGACATTCTTCAAGTCTGCAGAAGAAAACCCAATGATACAGAAAGGGCTCCTCTCCATATGTTGTCAGTGCTCCCACCTCTCATTATACGCACACTTAGCACCATCAAAAATACTAATTAAGCACAAACAAGATGTTTTAGACGGTCAAAATCACACATCCACACAGCAGCCACTGTGAACTTTATTAAGAAAAGAAGTGTTTGCCAATTAAACTGCAATGACTTCACTGACTTTCCCATTTACTTGTAGAAAATCAGTTCTTTCATAACGGCTCTGGAAATCACTTCTTGCCAGGTAAATGCTGAATCCCTGGCAGGGTATGGTCTGCTTGGGACCTTGTCAGCTTTACCATGAAAGGTCTGTGTACGCCTTTGCAAAATGCAAAGTCAGCAACACATCTTTCATTCAAGCAACAAAGCCATTTTTGAGGCAGATGTCACACTAGCCAAATAGCAAAGCAACCTTTACATTAAGCAATCCTTTCTATCATGACAGTTCCACAAATGAAATGTAATTTGTGAGGAAAACAATCCATAAAATACCAGTTACAAATTCTCTTCATGTAACTGTTTAGTCAAGTCTTATTTCTCAGGCAGGAGAGGCTGAGTTACAATGAAACATAGCATGGTGATTTATCTTCATGAAAATGTCCTGTTGCCAATGCATCTGCTTTTGCCTCTTTTGCTTTTTATTACTCCGTGTAGTCCTGTGCAGTAAAGTCAGAACAAGGCCTCTTCATTCATCTGGAGTCAGATTTATGACCAATCCTCTAAGTGACTCACACAACTGAAAAGTAGTTCTCCACTCCTAAGTAATCCAACCATCACAAAGATATTTTCCAATGTCTTCAACTCCAGAAGTTGCTTTAATTCCTTTTTCATCTTGTAGCCATGTAGCAGAATAGCATTGTCATGGGCTATGTATAGTAGGATTTAATCCTTAATAATAGCTTCAGTAGATTGCCCGAGGATTTTTAGTACTGTAGTAGGCTTCACATGCAGCTACATAAGCAGATTCTGGGAAGAAATCATCATGGTATTCTGCTAAAAACCTGAGAAAAAAGCATACACGCAAAAAAAAAGAACAGCATATGAAACATTTAAGAGAAAAGCTATTTTCAAATTAATTTTTAAACTCAGCAAAAACACAGCCTGGGAATTAAGAATTATTGCTCTTTGAAATTTGGCATACAAATGATTTGCCCTATTTTTACACATTTCACATAGTGAGAAACAGCCTTCCCCTACCATTCTGAAATCCAACAAGAATTAAAAAAAATTCCTCAAGCTCAATAACAAAACAAAATTTAAAAGTCCAAAAGTTAAAGCTACACTCAGAAAAAGAATTCAAAGAAAATAGCACAGAAGGAAAAAAATGTTAAGAGATCTTTCTGCAACTTCTGTAAGTTACCTGTTCAGCACACTATTTTCATTTATATCCAAACCAGTATTTTCAGTTATCACTGTGTCAGTATCTTATACAAATAGCCAGGAGCCATTAAGTCAAACTATATCTTTTAAGGCAAGTAAAGCTGTGATTTTTCTCATGTTTCATGTGCCTGTGCATTTAGGGTCTTCATCTGTCAGGAGTACCTGATTTAAATATGGGTTTCAATGACAAAACATCCTTCACCAATTCAATTTCTTAATTTCATATTTCTGCAAGATGGTCTGCAAATACTATTCAAACTGCCAAGCACGCAATGTTTTATGGTGTTTTCCTGCTCTGCTAACACACAACTGTTTCTTTGGTTTAGGACTGAAAATGAAAATAAACAGTGCAGCTACAAACATCAGTAAGAAACAGCTAAAATGACTGTAAGCTCTCTGCTCCTTCGATTTCCAAGACACTGAGTATATAAATGGAGGCAAAAGGGCAAAATAGTTATTAAAGTCAAGATTACAATCAAGCTGTACTTCAGAAAAAAAGAGACCTTCAAAAATACCTGGATATTAAAGATCAGCATCAATGAACGTGGCAAAGTGCTACCTACACGTTTTAGGAGTAGGAAGCAAAAGAAACAACAGAAAACAGTATCATTTACAGAATCTGTGTTCTCTCAAGAAACAGTGGCTGAGGTGATGACTTCACTATGGGAAGCTGAAAATATCAGTTTTGCATAGCCAATACTTTGGACATAGAAAGTCCAAATTAAAAAAAAAAAATGTTCAGGTGAATGCCATAAAAAGTACAGGCCCTCTCCATCCTCACTCACTGTTGTAATGCCTGAACTAGGCATGTCCTTTGATCTAAAGAGAGCCAAAGCATCAAAGAATACTGGCAAGAGCCTCTAAACAAAACACTTTAAATTTCATAAGAAATATATTAATTGCTCAGAGCTCATAGAAGATGGTGACAATATAAAATTGCAGACAAATGAAAAAGGGTTGATTTTTCCCACACACCCCCAGTCCTTGCACTTGAACACAGGCATCAAACAAGTGCTAAACTTGAGGAATAACTAGTTACATCCTACTAATTCTAGAAAAAGCAATGGGAAATAAAAACTTTTTTAGAAGAAATCAATCCTTCATGGTGCCACGGTTAATTTAGAAGGCACATTGTCAACTTCATCCACACTTCCTTATTTCACAGCAGCTCTGTAATTAACAGTATATAGAGGGGCCTAAACGGTTTCTGATGTAAAAAGTTTCAAACCACTAAAAAAGAATACTGAAATTACAGCAATTTAGAAGCTAATAAAATACCCAAGTCATCAACTGCTATGACCTCTGACTTTAGTTAGCTACAAATCACTTTCTACAATGAGGGGTTGGTATGAAGCAAGTGGGGGAAAGCCTAAAACTTAACAGACTTAACCCTAACTTTGCATGTACTTAGATTGTATATAGTTAAGATGAGCCACAAGTGGTATTTAATTAATAATTCTTCATTAACACACATTAATGACTCCAAGACATTAAAAAATTACAGGGGCTGTTGAAATTCTTAGTGTCTTTGGATAACATTCAGTAAAACACTGTACTAAGAGCTAGATCATACAAGGGATCATGTTTTAAAACAACCCTCCAAGGGTTGCTCTTGGGTAACTAACCCAAGAATTTTAACGGCAAGCAATGGGAAACAGCCTCACTTTCTCTTCCAAATCTCCTGACTTTTGCTTAAATCATCAGTCATACATGCCAGTTTGGTGCATGCTACAGTGACAACTGATATAGATGAGAAATTTTAGCTGAGATGCTGTGCCACAGCTAGAGCTCAAAAGAACAAGCAGAATACACACAGTCAAATAGTCAAATACACATCACCCTCTTCGCCATGTAACACTTGTGAAAAGAAAAAATACCCCAGAGCTTGCAAACACAAATTATTTTATGCAGAGAAGTAGGAGAAAACAACTGAAGGAATGTGGAGGCCCAGAGGCCTGCCACCAGGATAATTATGCCTCAGCCCTGGAGGGACTGATGCAACCAGAGGCCTGCCACCAGGATAATTATGCCTCAGCCCTGGAGGGACTGATGCAACCGGGCAGAAACACCCCTACTGATCAGGGTGAGGAAAACCTTCCTCCCACGGCCCTTTGCAGCCACATGTTAATATCTCCTCAGTTTCGCTGTTCTATTGGTTTGTTCAGTTTATGTCACCCTGTTCAGCCCTCGCTCATCATATATGCACCAATCCTAGAATGTTCTTCCTTCCCTTGAACCCCACTGGCTCTGTCTTGCCGCCGTACCCCACCCCCCTTACCCTGTTGGTTGCCTCGGTTCCTATTTACCCCTCTGCACCACTTTTCCCTATCCCTACTGGCCCTTGACCCTCACGTCTGCCCCATCTGTCTCGTTTATAACCCTGTGCCCTTGGGCCCCTCCTCGTTCTCGTCCCTGATTCTATTTGAAGCTGATCTCGTCCCTGAACCTCTATTCTGTATCCCTGGACCCCTCTGCTATTCCTGTTTGAATTCCTGAATAAACGTTCTTCGGATATCCCGACAAGAACCCGTCCCTGCACCGCTCAGTCAGTGCCCTCAGTCGTGCCCCTACAATCCCGCGCTCCCGGGCTCAGAGGCGCGAGTCGCTCTTTAGGACCCAGCGACCGCGCCCGCTTTGTAACAAAGGAACAAAGTCGGCTTCTGTCTCAATCCCTTCCGTATCTGTATACCAAGAGCAGGGGCCCTTCTGAAGCACCTTTCTATTCAAGACATCACAGCGCAGAATGCTGGCACAGGAATATCAGGAGTCTCCTAAGACCTTTCCCTACCGGATATTTCACTATTGCTTTGCTCCTGGACAAGCTAAAACAGCACCAAGATCAACTACACTGCTACCTGCAAGTCATGAGCCAAGACTGGAAGACAGAGGGAGCTGTCATTAGCAGACAGAGCCAGTGATTAGCAACAGACCAGAAAGAACATTGCTATCAAGCTGTTCAGAAATTGTTTCATTATTTTTAACTTACAAATCTGATCAATTCAGTCACCTGTTGCATTATTGCCTTTTTCATTTTTATACTTTTTACGGAGCTGATATGCATACATCTACACAGTGAGACTGTTGATGAGCAACCAAGTTCTGGGATGCACAGTCCACACTGAACTGAGGCTGCATGCATTTTTCATCATGAACGTATTCAAAAACAAACTCATGCTTAGAGCACAGAGGTAACACGATACAGTGCAGCTACTTTCCTCCCTATCACAGGTTCCTAGAAGGGCAACAATTCAGGAAGGTCTAGAGGGGATGGAGACAAGGGAAAAAGAACAACTTAGGCAACTTAGGAATTCTTCAAGCTATGTTCTGATCTTCAAGTGTGAGTGTTTTTAAGCAAGCAATAGCCTCACAAATACACTACCATTTGAATGACTTACACCGGCAGATCTACCAAAAAGAACTGAATTATCACTATCCACATTAGAAGGCCATTTGACACCTGTCATGAACATTTCTCAAAAAGAGTCACTGAATCAGCAGGAGTTTTAAGAGCATCCTCTGGTGGGCCTTGTCTTGACACCACCAACACAACTTATTACCAGGAGTCTCTGAATGAAGAAAAAACTTCTTTTAAACATCAGCAACCATCACATGAATAAACTTAGGGACAGCCCAGAAAGGTGAAAATGACAAAGAAAAAAAACCCTTAGTTTTCAGAAAGACATCCTTAGCCATTAAGGTATAAGAAGACAGAGTCCAAAGGAAAAGTTTCCAGGAAGGTGACTTTACACACTTCTGCTACAGAGTTTTAGACGGTAAGCAGATGCTCTGATGAGATCAGCGACCTGATCTAGATGCTGTTTGAAAGGCTACTGTAATGATCTATCTAAATTTGCTGGAAGACCATTATGGGTCCTAATTCTGAGTCATCTCATCAAAAGAAATGGCATTTGCAGTATAAGAAGTTACCTCATCTCTGACACCACTACTCAAATGCAGGATTTGAAAACTAAAAGGATTTAGGTTCACAAAAATAACATATGCCACCATCTGACCCTCACCCCTCCCCAGTTTATAGGCCCATCTACATCTGGAAAACAGTTCAGGGCAAAAGAAGACCAAGTACATCATTACCCCTTTGCAGTCAACAGAAGAAGTGAATTGAAGTTTCAGATGTTTATTTTAATACCCAATGCCTCAAGAACCATGCTAAAGGAGTAAACAGGCCTGTTTTGTTGACTGGACTCTTGACCCTCATTGATAGATAGAAACTGAGATCATATTCCTTGGCCTTTTAAGAGGAAGTGTGGAGAACCCTGAAGATACCAAGCTACCATCATATAACATTTCCAAGGATCAGACTGAGTGAGAATGAAGGTTTCCCAAAGACCTTTGGGGAAAACATTCCTATAAGAGCTCAATATAGGAGTCCTTGGTTTGTCTTGAGGATGAAGACCCACTCATGGCCAGCACAGGTCCCTAGAGCTGCCTTCTAAAAAAGCTACCATAACACTTTTAAAGTATTGCGGGCAACCTCTCAATTTAGGTACATGATGCAAACCTCAGCTATTGAATAGCAATATTCTCAATTCAAATTCCCAGGCACCTGATGATTTGGAAAGCAGAAGGAAGACAAGCATTCTACATGGTGAGTTTCAACAACAGTTTTTGGCAACGCAACAAAACTTTAGTCAAGGACAATAAGCACCAACGAGCACATTCTGCAGACCAAGCAGCCAGCAAAGCCCACTGAAAATAAGAACCTGCACAATACCAGGTACTCACAAAAAAACATTCAACCTAAAGGTCCCAAAAGTTTGAGAGAGCCCAAAATGGCAATTACCTTCCTACCCATTCAATGAATACAGCAAAGCCCCCAAAAATGGTAGTAATGCCCTAAAATACGGCACTGTGCAAAGAGAATTCCTTCAGTTCAAAGTGTTTCAAAACTTGGGAAAAAATTTTGCTCTACATGTTTGTGCACTCTAAATCCACGTCTCCATTTATACCCAGAAACTTGATTTTCTCACATTCACGTTACAATTCTATAAAGTTTTCTAGAGTGTCATAACCAAGTAACTAGTTAATCCAAAAAATTAAGAGAAAAACCCCCAGTATAATTCAACAATATCAATCAGTTAATAATACAATAAAAGAAACACTGGCACAATTGCATTCTTTTCCATTTTTCAGAATGTGATTTTTAATTACTTGCCCTTTTGCAACTGAAGTCACAATGACTCACAATGAACAGGAACTCTATCACAAAGCAACTCTGCCTGACTAAAGATGTCTTCTCATCCATTCACCATGTGCAATGCTCAATATTTTTATCCTCGGACACAGCCTCTCATAATTGTACATTAGCACAGACTAGTGGTGATAATTCACCACTGCAGTTATATATAAATAAAATTACTGCACTCAAAATGTGCTGCCAGCACCAGAGATCTATTTCTTAAGGTTACTTGAAACAACCTGTCATCTTAATATATATACATTTTATAATCACAGTCCTCTAATTTGGTCACATTCTGATTTGGCTTCCTTCTCAGAAAAACACAACAGTATCAAAATATTTTTCTACCCATGGAGCAGAGTGGCATAACAGATACAAGCAGATTTTAGAGCATCAGGAAAAAAAAAAGATCTAAGCTTAAAGGAAACACCGAGTTTGAAATACCTGTGGGTTTTTAACAAAACTAAACTATTTCACCGTTAGCTCTCAATAATCTGAAATAATACATTGGCCTCATCTGAAAAAAAACTTATTAGAAATTTTAGAAGCAGTACTTTAGAAATATTTCATCACTTATTCATTCTTCTGTATTTCATCATACTCAAAATATCTGTCTAGGCCTTTCTGTACCACTTCTTATTGCCTTTTTTCCTAAAATGCAAATGACATTCTCTGAAATTACCTCAGTAAGGATGGGTCTTGCCATTTTAAAAACAGACATACTGTATCCTTCTAACTTTTAAGTAGCTCCTATTGGTTAACAGATCTGGGAGGAGGCCTCTGATTCCAAAACAGTTTTCCAAGCCATGGCTGTGTGCAAATGAATGAAAACAGGAAAACAGAAACAGGCACCTTCCTGCCAGTCATTTCTCATCACTGAGTCAACCTTTGGAGGCACGTTAGGCACCTTAACAAAACCAGGAAATTGTAAAATAGAGCATATGCAGCATTTATTTCAAAAGTGGCTGAAATAATGGAATTAGTTTAAAGCTAGTACTTCCTCTTACTCTACAGCTATTAACAGGCAAGAAGAATTAATCAGGGGTCTTTCACTAGTCCAATTACCAGGTAGCACCAGTTAGCATATTAGCTTCCACCGCTTGGTCCTGAAGACTAAATGCAAACTAAGTGAAACTCAGTGAAACCAACTGGAGAGTCTATTTTAGACTGTAAGTACTACAAATTATTTCAGAAATAAATAATTTAAGATTCAGAGTTTGGTACTTAATTTGAAAAACTGATTTTTCTTCTGCAAATTCTATTACTGAGAAATCAACTTTCCTGTTCTCCATAAACAAATTTTCATTTGCATACTTGTAAAAAGCTGGACTAAGCACAGACGGTAGAGTTTTTACTTAACAAGAAAGTCAAAGAAATGCATTTCATATATTCCTTAAAAATATATGCTGTCTGGGAAATGGAGAAAAATCTTGTCGAGCAGCAGTCTGAGGGCATGACTGGAAAATATTATCCATCTAGTATCTCAAAGCTAATTTAATGCATCTATCATGTCCCAAGTAAACTCAAGACAACAAGTCTTGAGTTTAAAGTATTAAAGTATCCAGAAAAAGTATTACTTAAGTCTCAGTTTGTCAGCCCACAGGAGATGAATAGTACAAATGGTAAACTTTAAGTTTTACCCACAAAATCATAATTCAAAATTTAATCAGTATCTGTGCAAGAACTATATCGGTTGCACAGTGCATGAAAGTTTTATTTAAGAATACATAAACTACTTATGCTTGGACTACTCTACCTAGACGTCAGAGAAGATTCAGGAGTAGTTTTATTAATGCAAGCAGACACATCAGTCCTTTGTCTGCTGTTAAGAGAAATAAAGAAAAGGAGAGTACTACAGCTTCTCACTCAAGAGCAGTTCACTAAAAAAAATTTAAAAATTAAGCAGTCCTAAGTAAACTGGCTGCTATTACCTAATGCATAACAGACCTTGAAGGGAAGTTCTTACTGTTCAGAAGTTAAGCCAGACCAGAACTGATATAAAATATTTATAATAAATACCAATTAATCCTTTCACTCCCAAAAAGACAGAATATGGAAACTGAAGAACTAGTACTGATTCTCAAGATTTTTAGCTTTTTGTATTTTTCTTGTATTTGTAGCTTTGTAGATTGCTAAAGCATGGCTGTAGCTTCTAGTATTTTTCCTATCTTTCTTCCCTACATTTAGAAACGATAAGCTAACCTTATAAATACATTCCTAAATATTGTTTAGTCTTATTCCAAGAAGAGAACCAACTACACAGACATTGTTTTTCAACCAAAATCTGGACCAGACATAAAAAAGTGGGGCAAAACAAACCTCTGGACTGCTTTCAGTGGGGCAGGACCCCAGCAATTATTACCTAACCAACTAACCTTTTAATTGGACAGTATATACTAAGTATACTAATTGACTAACCTTATAAAAATTGTAGAATTACTATACCACATGCAATTTTTGCCATA
Organism: Chamaea fasciata; assembly: GCF_029207755.1. Classification (NCBI taxonomy): domain Eukaryota; kingdom Metazoa; phylum Chordata; class Aves; order Passeriformes; family Sylviidae; genus Chamaea; species Chamaea fasciata. Next base: position 97,172,092 of record NW_027094087.1, on the reverse strand, counting down.
TTGCATACCTGAAAGCTTTCAAGTAAAGGTTTGCTTTTATATTCACTCTAATGTTGTTGGGAACATCTGTTCTATTTTCCAGGCATCAGTACAAGATACTCAAGCTCAAGTTTTCTTGTGATTAGAAACAGACAATGCAGAACTATTTCTGTGATAAAAATCAAGCATGAACAAGTGTCCAGAAAATGTAATTGTTTGACCACTTTCAATGACAAGCAGCACAAAGAAATAAATACCCAAATGAAAAACTTTTCACAGCACCATGTGAATACATGCTGAGAAAAAAATATCTAGTACTTTGCACTGGTTTCTGTTGCCCACTAGCATAGCTGACAAGGAAAGCAGACTAAGAAAAGTATTTTTTACAAAGCTACCTAAGACCAAATGCTTCCTACAGCAGTAACTGTAACTCTGAAGCTTTCTTGACACTGTCAAAAATAGTGTGCTTAAAAAACACAGCCTTCAAATACTTTATTGTAACAGATATGTGATATCCACATTATCCTTGCCCTGTTTGGCTCATTTTGGTTTAGTTGTAGGCTGGTCTTAAGGACTGCAGCACACTGCTGGTTAAATGTTTTCTAAAAGAAATGCAGGTTGTGCATGTGGAGGACTCTCCACCACAACACAAAGTATGGAAATGGGGAACTACTTAAGAGTTTTGCTTCAAAAGCACAGTTCTATCTCCCCTAAAATGCTAACATGGAAACATGATTTATTTTTATTTCTGTTTATAGATGACTACACATTTCAATGAGATGCTCAGATGGAAGGGTAGAACACATACAGATACTATCACTAGAAATTTCAGTTCCCCTAAGCAACCCTTTCCCAATAAGCAACCTTTATTGTATGGGGTGTAGGGGACATGTTTCTCCTTCTGTCTATTCTACTCCACCAAAGCTTATCCATAGAATGGGTATGAAAGCATGGTATTAAAGAAACTCAAGAACACAGATCTGCTCTGATCAACACAGAAGAATCTGAACAGGCAACAGTCTAATAAAAACTGATCTGGATCCACACTGAGCTAAGCTCCCTAAGAAATATTCACTTCAAGCAAAAACAGTCTTCCAACAATGAGCTCTAATTCTGTCCTGTTTAACTTAAAGGTATTTTTAATGCCAACAAGGATCTGACAAAAGAGATGCAAAATGGAATCAGTAAAACTTGACAACTAACTGCTCCCAGAAAAATACTGTGTGTAGTAGAAACTTTGACACTGGAAACATCTTCTATTTTCAATAAGCAATTAAAGTAAAAGCATTTTAAAGCTTTCATATCCCTGATCTCTAATGCAAGGGGTTTTTTTATGCTGGTGTAATACTACTTTACCTTTCTCTAAGTGGCTACTTAAGTCACTGACCTGTTACTGTATCTGTTCCATTACCCTCTACAACACCTTCTCCTGAAAAGTTTTCCCTGGCAATTTCATTTTCCGGTGTACTGACACTGCACAACACAGTGCCAACACTAGATATCTATCCACATCCTCAATGTCATGCAGAAATACTAATTACAGTACCTGACAAACCAATCTGATCATGGTGCAGCTCTGACCTTACTGACTCCAGTGGTGGAGCTAGTGTGGTCAGCGTTGTGTATCTCTACAAACCATTCCACTCCATCACAAAGAAACCTCCCCGATCAAACCTCAGTTAAGGCAGACATTTCTTTTAATAAACCACCATAATTAAGAACATCTTTTAAAGCACAACCTTCTCCCCCTGCTAATATTGATACAACATCAAAACTCTCAAGACCATGCTCTAAAAAAATACTAATGCAGACTTACCATTTCTTCATAAAACATGTTACTTAAACAAGTCAGACTTGTTATTCTAGATATATCAACAAACTTTCACACTTCAGTTCTATACCAATGTTTTTATCAAAATTTGAAGTAGAAAATTCAGGTTCCCTTCAGCTGGAATTAAAGAATAAAAAATCTTATATTCATCTTTACTCAAACTTCTATTGTTCAAATGGTCTACTAATTTTATCCTAATCTTGTAGTTACAGAAAATTAATATCTTATTTTAAACCCCCCTGGCCATTCCAGGACATTTCAATCTATGTAACAATAGAAACACTGCTGTGTACATCGTGCCACATTACCTCAGAAACATCTCAAAGTGTTTTACTAAAGCCTTTAGGTTTTTCTCAGGAAAGCACATCTTCCCCAGTATTTCTGGTAGTTTTACTGTGAATAAAAGAAATAATGTTTATAACTCCTCTTGTAAATGCAGCTTCAAATTATTTTTATCCCAAATATAAATACTCTATATATATTCTATACAGAAAAGAATATAAAAATTCCTTCTCATCACAGACCCCACTTTTCCTAGGAAGCTACTTTGAATCATTCAAAGCCTTACTAAATAGAAACATGCTGAGAAAGTGAATGCTGCTGGGTTTAATGATGTTTGATAGTGTATAGGAAGTAATGCTGCTTTGCTTTTCTTAAATGAAGGCTTACAGTGCCAATAAAAGATAACTAAATCTATCAATAGCCTAAAAGTTCAAAATAGATTAAAATGTACATTCCTCCAAGAATAAAAATAAATGAAATAAAGCAAACACAAAAATCACACAGATATCAGCACAGGAAAAAAAAAATAAAACAACTTTGATTGAGCAGAGAATTTTGCATCAGTTTACCAAACATCCTCAGCAAATGTTGAGATCCATAGATATATGAGGGAGGTGGTGGTTGATCACTTGGTGGATAATTCTCTGGCATCAATTTCCAGGACAAAACCTACACATAAAATATGAAAATACTGGTTATGGAAACTTCACAACATCATAAATAATTTAGTCTGTACAGAACTTCAAATTCAAAGACGAAATAAGAAATACCAAAAAAATCTTTTCTTACATAGCCCTACTCTGAGGTCCACAAAACTCTTAATCATTGAATCTAGGACAGTAACATCAAAATCTGTTACCTCATTCAATTCATTGTTTCTTCTACCTTCAAAGCCAGTAAACACCGTGCTCCCTTCTTTGCTAGGAGTCAAAGTTATAGGTGAAGACGACCCGCTGTGGACAGGGGTTTCTTCAAAACAAAAGGAAAAACAAAACAAAAGAAATAAGAAAAAATTTACCACTTGGAACTATAAGCCATTAAATGCATCTAAGGCCTGCTGCTAAAACGTTTCAAGTCTTAAACACTGAGATTCAATAAAGGCTATCCTAAAATAGACTCTCAGAAAAGCGGCTTGTTGCATTCTGTGGAAAAATATACCAAAGTACTGAGAATATTGCTTTGTATTTCCCCCTTTGGTAATAAGGCCTCAGAGTTAAAGAACTGATACGAAAAGTAATGACTTCCCACTTCTATCATTCAGTTCACAGTCCACGCAGCATTAAAAAAAGAAGAGAGCTTTATACTTTGTTTAGACCAACGAGGCAAAGAGAAAAATGTACTTTTCTCCAGGTGCAGGAAGAGCTTTGGCATGGAGGCTGGGGTGTCGAGGTGCCGCCGTTTGGGCTGCGGGGACGCGCTGCTCTCCGATAACCTGTCGCAGTTGGAGCTGTGGCGCGTGGAGCGCCGCAGGGACTGCAGGATCTCGGGCTCGGCCTTGCGCCGCTTGGGCGTGGCCGGCTCCCCGGTGGTGGGCTGGCTGTCCGTCGACTGAGGTGTGGGCGGGTTCAGCAGAGGAGGGCTGGGGGAAAGTTCCTCCTGACTCCTAGGAAATTAAGGCAGCTTCACAGAATTGAAGAGGTCAGGGCTCTACCCACAGAAGAAATTGTTCTAGTTTCACAGATCTTATTGAACACTGATTCAGGTAAGACAGTCTCCTCCCAATAACTATTAAAGTGATGAGGCCTATTAAATACTATTTTCCAGAAGTATACTTCTCTTCAAATTAAAGTTAAAAACCATGAATACTATATTCTCCTACCTTTTGAGATAAGCAATATGAAACTTTTTATATCTGACCTACCTGTTAGTATTTGTTGAGTTTTCTTTGATGGGAAGAAAGAATTTTGATGAAGTCACCTTCTTAAACTGAGCTTGTTCATAAGGATAGAGCAAAATTAAGGGAAGTGTGAAGTCAAAGGTTATTCTCAGCCCATCCACCATCTCTTTACATAGCTCGACACTACAGGGGAAAAATAATGAATTTCAAAGTTGGATGGGAAAATTTTTCAGCATAGTTGCACAAAATTGCTCTTTAATACAGTCCATTAACATCATAACTACAATATGCTGATTCAATCACTGAGTAATGATAGGTGATTAAAAACACACTTAAAAAGATGGGTGATTGCTCTTGTTAACTTCAGAAACACAAATCTTTTAAAAGGTCTGGTTCACAACCTCAAACAAAATCACACAACTGTTCTGTTGCATTACTATTCACTAAATTAATACCCAGATTAGATAAACTAGATTCCCATCTACTGTAGGCTAAATAAAGTTAGTCAGATATTTTTCAGGTAAACATTATTTCGGTTTTCCAAGTTCACGATGCTGAAAAAAGAGGCATCTGCCAGAAAAGGTAAGTACTCAACAGACTGAATCACTGTCTAAAAGGCAAAAGCAAAATTTGACCGATAGACACTAAGATGCACTTAAGGCTGTGCTCAGGAGATATCCAGTGAACCAACAAAACCAGATACATTTGCACTGGAGAGCGGTTTCCAATGGCCTGCTCTGGTAATCAGAGCACTACGTTTGGAGACTAGCAGGAATTTCAATTTCAGGTCTGTGTAAAAGACTTACAACATTAGGTGATGAGTACATGAGCTATTACAAGTACAACCAAGAACACAGAGTGCAGCACACCTGCAACACCTCTCACCTTTGTGAAGGTATTCCCCTCTCACGTTTCAAGTGATCGTATGTTTATGGTAACAGAATTTGACTCTGCCAAAATGATCCTTGTTAGAAATTCCAAACCTCCAATATTTCATACCACCTACCAAAACTACTACACATGAATTGAGCCAAGGGACCAATTCAGGAATCATGTGCAGAAATTCTATAAATCCAAGAAAGTCAATAACCTTCAGTGTTAGAGCAATAAGGGAAATACAACGAAGATGTCAGCTGAATCTCTCCTACCTAATGATCACTGAAACTATACCCATTTTTTTTTTTTTTTTTGCTTAAGCACTGTTTTTATTGAGGAAGTGACTTAAACATAAACCTGTACAAATCATAATGTGTGTAAAACCTTCTGTTCATATTTCTAATATTTCATCCAACCTTTTGTTTGGGAGTATGCTACAAAGAAGGAAAAGTGTCAATCTGTCAAAGAGTGAATGACATCAACACAAAACAAGACACTCACACTGGCTAAAATATTGCAAGGAATAGCATAATGACACACCATTGAAATAGAAGACTAATACAAGTCAGGATTTCTCTTTGATAAAATACCAAGATTTCACTCCATTGTACTTAGATAGAAGCAGTCTCATCTAATATCAAAAATCTTTAAACGAGAAAAAAGTCCCCCAAACAATCGACAACTACCACACTGTAAACATGCATGATTAATGCATTTGTAACATAGTAGAACACACAGCTCAACTGAGAAAACAGACTAAGACACCATCGATTTCAACAAATCAGAATTTATATTACCACAGTTTCCCTACATACTGATTCTAGGATTTCAGATCATATGTCCATTTAAAACAAACAACTTTCACTTGGAATTCTTTTTAAGTGTTTGTATTAATTTTTTATCCTTTTTAAAACTTGAACCTGTTCAAGTTTATCTAAGCAGGGTATTCTTACATCAGGCATGAAATTCTTCACATTGACAACAGCAACACATTCTTCCCAACAGGTATCAATATTTATTAGAACTTACAGGATAAAACAGGGTATTTACACTTCTGCATAATAACTTTTCAGAGTATAGGAACTCTCTCGCTGATAAATTATCAATGGTACTCTACTATAGTTATCTGTCAAATACTTTCAGCCCTGTAAACAGATATACATTATGGTATAAGCTCACAGGAGTGAGCAGTCATAAAACAGAACACAGAATGCAAGGTCATTCTTCTTGTGACAATAGCAGTGGACTGAAGATTACTTACTTCTTCTCTGGTGGCACATAATGAAGATTCATATTAGCATGTGGAGTCATCTGATGGTGCCGAGACCTTTCATTGGCTGAAAAGGCAGCATTGATTGCAAAGTGTTTTACATATGACTCCAGGATGGTTATTATATTTGTCTGGCAAGGAAGCTTCACTAGCTGAAAAACAAACAACAAATTAATGTCTTATAAAAACAATAACAAAGTATACCAAGTTAAAATAGGAGTTTGGAATTGCAATTTAGTAAATGTCTAGTGCATAAAGCAAATTCAGGACTGTATAATTTCAAACCTCAAACTGTATTTTTTATCAACATCAGGAGAAACAAGAAACATGGTCAGATTAACAAGTCTGCTGCATTTCCAGCTTTCAAAAGCAATTTGCACTCTAAAGCACAACAGGTACCAACACTGCATTGTTAAATATGACAAGCCACTGTTACAGCTACGGAGAAATCTGCTTCCTACACTCGTATTCTTCCTTGCCCAATCTGAGCTCAACATGAAGCTAAAAAGCTAAAGTCAAAAACCTTCAGGAGCTGTATAAAAAAAAAGTACTTTTGGCATCCTCCTCACATCCCCATGCACATTAGAGTCCCAAATTTTATTTCATACCCTTTTTCTTCTATTAATATAGTAGCAGTCTTCCTCAAGCTTTTTTTTCAAGACTTCAGGAATTTCTATGCTTATTGCTCTTTCTTCCATGTCCCTTTTTGTGTGAGTGTCTTGTTCTTCTTTCTAGAACAGATCAGTGAAAGAAAACAAATTTGCTGTGAAAAAAGAACTTCAGTAGTGGGTAATAGCCTTTATGTAAACTATTTAACATTACTGCTCTTGAAAGCATCTCCAAATTCTTTTTTTTTTTTTTTTAATTTAGTGTTCTCTTAAGTATTTAACTAAAAAAACCCCAGAAATTTGTTAGGTGTTGCTGCTTCAGACCACCCCCACTGCAGTAGTTAAATTCTACACATCTTCAGGTCGACCGTTTACTGTAGAAAAATATTTTCTTGAAAACAATCCTCTCAACATTTTAACCTAAAACCATGGTTGACATGCCTGTCTCACAGTAAAATACAAGACAAACATCCTGCTTTGTCCAACCTGCATAGACAAGTACATTTTTACAGCACCCACAAAAGAGGAAAATCTAATATCCCACATTTTCTCTACAGAAGCCTTCTGTATAGAATGAGAGGAAAAGAAACAAATCTGTATTGTTAGCATTGTATCATATAGTTCTATAAGAAAATGACATTGTATAATTTTCAAAACCTCAACCACAGTAAACACCAAAAATAACAAAATTATGTATTTAATTCCAGCTAAATTATCAGCTGTGGCCTATATTTCATCTACTTCACTTTTTCCAGAGTTTCAAGTACAGATGTTTAAATTCTAATAACTTAAGGAACACACAAAAATACCATTTCTGTCCTCTCATCTATGTCACTTTCTTCACTTTTTATTTCTTCATCTGTTCCTTCATCACTGTCATCAGAAGAAGAACTACTTATAGCTGCATAAAAGAAATTTCACATTTTTATTATTACATTGCAGAGGTTACAACCAATTGTTTTTTCAAAGCAAAAAAGACCCCAAAAACCAAAAACACAACCCACTAAAAAAACACCATTAGCTGTTATATTTAATGAGGATGAATAATTCTAATTGAATTAAACATGCATTATTTACAGACCACTACAAAAGTTTTAAACGTGTAAGATGAGTTTATAGGAAGTATTCCTGCATCCTCTCTAATTGAAAAACACTCACTTTTAAAAGCTCCCTACGCTCCTGAGCACCCACATTTTTATTGGACTTTAGTTCCGCACAGGGGATTAACATATTAATCATTCAATCAAAAGGCATGAATCTGCACAGCAACAGTTCCCAGAAAAGCAGTTAAGTGCCAGCCAATGTTCCTGCTGGCTTTCTAGTCACAAAGGAAAATGCAGGAAATAAAAGATCTGGCTTGCAAGTAAAATGGGCCAGTCAGCTGACAAGAAACAGACCTTTGTGTGAGGTGGACTGGGGAAAAAATAATCTTATTGCCCTCAAAAATACACTAACACTAGCAGGGAAATGTTGTGTTTCCTATCATCAAACAAAGAAAACTGAGGGCTCCTCACACCTATTAATACTACATTAAAGAAAATAGCATTAAGCTCTGAAATCACTGATTAGAATAGTTGAGTAGAAAAGGTGCAAGGAGAAGCCTCAGGAATACAGGAAGAAAACAAATATTCCAACATAACAGATGCTTAGTTCTCACTCTTCATATGACTGCCTTTGTATATTTCAGACAGGACCATGATACTCTCATGGCAAGTGAAACCCTGCACTTCTCCCCCAGGTCAAGGCGTCCCACCAGTTACCAAAGGATGAAAACAAGCTCACAGTTTTCGCTACTCTCGTCATTTTCTTCAGCAGGAAGGCTTTTTAACACAGAGTCAACACCAGGCAACCTGCAAGGTCTCTTCTTTCTTCCCTTTCTTCTCCTACAGAACATCAAATGGTTCACTGACATGTGAGTAACATTATTTCATTCATTTATCCTAGCTAATTCGATTACGTGCAAATGCACAGGAAACTTATGTTTGAGTTATTTTCATTAATTAATGTTGAAATCATTTGGACAACGCTTATTTGAGAGTGGATACCCTAATGTCTGTACATTACCTCATATTCATGTTCTCAAGCAGACCCTCAAGCCATGGCCAACCAATATTAATGGCCTTTGGCTCAAAAATACCTCAGGTTTTCCTGAAGTATTTTGCAAGTACATTTCTTTGGAAGATGCAGATCCAATACAGAGGCATTTCACAGCAATTGTTAAGAATAACACAGTTATTGAGTTGTTAGTCTTTTAGAGTGTTAATAACAATTCACAGGTCTCTAGCTTAGAGTAGCTCTCTAGAATGCACTGGCTGTATTATGTGCCTATCTACCACCTACAGCATGAGCTCAGATGCCAAGGTCAGTTGTAGGCACCTGGACGTATCTGTGTGAAAATGAATCCCACCTATTTTGAGGCTAAAAGGATTTCTTACATGCGAGCCACAGCCTTCCGTGCCAATTTACGCTGTAATCTGCGGTTTTCGTCTGTGTCCCGAAGAACATGATCTTCAGCTGCCCACCTATCCCAGCTAAAGACAGATCAAAAGAAAATAAAAAATGAGTATGAATATATGCCACTCATGATTACCAATGAATTAATATACTTTAAATCTACAAAGGACTCATTTAATGTCATTCAGAAGCAACACCTGCATCACAAGGTTTGCACTCTTCTCTGTTCACATGGCTTCAGTTCTCATGGTGCCACTTAAAATCCCTCAAGCTTTGACTTAACCCACAACAGCATTTCTAGCACTGACACATATCATCAATCACAGTCAAGACACTGCACTCATGTACTGGCCTTGATAATCAAACAATCCAGACCATGATTTAATAAAGCATAAACATTTACTGATGAAAACTCAGGTGTCGTAAGTGTATGCCACAGACATACAGATGTCCCATAGTGTTAAAACTCATGTCTATCAAACCGATTCACTGAAATTTATGGATACAGACCAACGTCAACATGAGCAAGGATATTAAAGGCATTCACAAAAACAAAAATACTCCTACAAACATTGTCCTTTCGTATTCTGTACAAAGCCTGTTCTTTGCAGAATAAAATAGAAGAAATGGTAGAACTGAAACCACACATATAGGTTCTTACCTTCTGTTCCAACCGTTAAAATGGATCAGATATTCTGGAATCTTTCTGCCTTTCTCATCTTTTCCAACAACAATATCAACAATCTGAAAGAAATGTTGAATAGCACATGTTAAAAAGCTTGAAAGTAAGCCTTTGGGTATCTAGAAAACTTATGCAAAAAGAAAAAATGAAAAGAAAATTAAATAGACTTGTTATTTTGCCAGTTAATATTGACATGAACAGAAAATAAGGATTATATTAAATGACCTGAAAGCCTAGCTTTCTTGTTGACTACTCTTAACATAGCAGACTGCTCACTGTCTTTGTCCTATCCTCAAATGCCCCATGCTTTCAATGCAGACAAAGGGAGACATCAAATAGTGCAGTAGCACAGTATGGATATGCAGATTTGAGATACTAACACTTTTCTCCCCTGTGCTGTCTCCTCAACCCCTCTAAGCAGAAAACACAGTTCTCTACACATAAACCTCAGAAATACTGCTCTGTTGAGCACCACAGACTCTCAGCCACAAAACATTAACAGGCTTTGGGAATATCTCAACCTTTTCTTCTGTTTTCAGGAATGTTCAATGGCCAGTCTGAAAGGGCCTGCACCTCAGAAGAAAAAGATGTGGTGCCTGCACTTGAGTGGCATTCAATGGATCATCTATCAGGACTTAGGCTACAGTGAAGTTTTAATTTGGGAGTATAGAATTTAAGAACTATTGATGAATTCACAGACTGTTATGCTGTTTAGGGTACTTGACAGTGAAGAAGAAAAGGTACTATGCATTTTTGTACTCAGGTTATAGGTTTATAGGGGTAGCAACTACAGTGGCCAGGTTTTTAGGACATAAAAGTAAGTGTATAAACAAAAGAGCAGCCCAAAATATTACAGGACGGTGGGGTGCCTAATCAAAGATGTTTGAGGAACACACACAAGCGCGACTAGCAAAACTGCAGCAAAAAGTACTAATTTCATAAAGAATCCAGTTACAACACTTCCCTTTTTTATCCGTCTCTGTAACAAGAAAAAACCAACCCAGAACTCTGTTAAAAAGTTGGACACAGATGATTTAGGATCGAAAAAAAAATCTTGGGTGCCACTGATACGCTAAAACAACACTGTATTTACATAAAGCTCTATCATTACTCTTAGGGTAATAGCAAGGCCTTAGGTAAGGCCCTAATTGAGGCAGTCACCTCACAGTGCCAATACCTACGGCCCACCGCGCACTGCTTACTGTCCTATTTCCGTACGCTCTCCGGCGCCAGTAGTACCACTTAAACCTTTCTGAAACGCAGAAGGGCGGGCAGTAAGCGTGGGAAAGCGTAAGGGGAAATAAATCCAGCTACGCTACAAAACTGCAGGGGTGGCAGTAAGACTTCAGAATTACTTTGCAGGTGTTGAGCAGAGAAGGGGAGGCGCGTCCGACACTTCCAGAGCCGCCCGGCGGCTGGGCCGTCTACCTGCCGCGACAGGCCGGCCCCGGGAGCGCGGGCCCCATCGCGGGGAAGGCCCAGGGGCTCGCCAAGAGCTGCTGCGCGCACCCCGCACCCCCGGGGCTCCCGTGGCGCGGGGAGAGAGCTGAGCCCCACCGGGGGACCGGCCTGAGCCGCCCGCAGGGAACAGTAACGGAGGGAGGACAGGCCCGGCGGGGACGGCACCGCCTCGCTTCGTCTCCCTGTCCCGTGGCGGCCCCCGCCCCGCGGCCTCCCCGCCCGCTCCCCCCTCCCCGGGCCAGCGCCCGTTTCCCGCAACAAGTGCAGCTGCCGGCGGAGCCTCCTCCCCCCGCCGCCTCCCCGGCCGGGCCCACGGCCGCGTCCCGCGCCGCCTCCCGCCCGGGGGCGCGCGCAGCGCCCGGCGGGAGCGGTAACGGGAGAGCAGGAGCCGTAACGGGAGCGGGCGGGCCGCGCGCCGGCCCCGCCCCGCGCCCTCCCGGCGGGGAGACGCGGGAGGGGGAGGCGGGAGCGCGCGCGGCCGGTCACCTTGGCATCATAGAGCACTTTGGCTTTGGTGGGGTCGGGCTCGAAGCAGAGAACTCTCTCTCCCCGATGGAACTTAAATTTCATTCCCCGCGAGGTCATTTGTTCATCATGGCGCAAAGGAGAGGAGCCCCGCCCGCTCCCGCTGGGAGGCGCCGCGGACGGCCCGGCCCCGCCCCGCCCCCGGCTCCTCCGGCGGGGGCGGGCGGCCGGGACCGAGCGGGGATGCAGCGCCCGGCTTCCCCTGCCCTCTGTGGGGGAGCGGCGTTCGGCCCCGGGCAGCGCGGGGTCGGGCCGCCCGTGCCCGTGCCCGTGCCCGTGCCCGTGCCCGTGCCCGTGCCCGTGCCCGTGCCCGTGCCCGTGCCCGTGCCCGTGCCCGTGCCCGTGCCCGTGCCCGTGCCCGTGCCCGTGCCCGTGCCCGCCCCGCCGGTCACGCGGGGTGCGCGGCACGGGATGCGGGAGCCGGCGGCGGGAGGGGCGGAGGCGGCGTGGGGGACGTGTCCCGCCGGGCGGAGGGGCGGCCGCCTGCCCTGGGACAGGGGACACCCTGCACGAGGCGAGAGCTCCTGGCCGTGGCGGCGGTGCCCCAGCGCCGTGGGAGCCGGGGCGTGCGCTAGGCCCGTGCCCGCCAGCGGAGTGGGGTGCGGGCGAGTGTTAAGTGCACCCCTAGAACAACAGCTGCCCTTCTCTCTGCTGCTGCTTCCCCTAAACATCAGGAGACACTCCCATTCTTCACCCTCTTTCCCGTGTTCTCTGCTGAGCGAATGAACCGCCCCTACTTCCAAGGTGGCTTTGTGTACATTGTAACCTCCCTCAAGGTCTGTTTTGCTCTCCGTAGTTCTTTCAGTCTTCCTTTAGGAAAATAACACCAGAAATAAAGAGGGTATTGGGACCAGAAACCCAGTCCACTGTTTAATTTCAGATCCTACAAGCACACATGTAGTGCAGATAATCAAAATCAACACACAGCTTGCCAGTTTATGCTGACTGATGCCTGGAAGGGACCTCAGCCAGGGGAACACTGCACTTTCCCACACGATGTTATGAGATGCTCCCTCATACTGTTGCAGTTTTTATGCCAGTTCTGGATTTCTGATTTACGCAAGACCATAACAGGGCTGGGAGACGTGGGCTTAGCCAGCGTTGTGGAAAGACCAGTTAATTTGTGATTATTTAGCATTTCTGAAGTTGTTTTTCTGTGGAAGCTGTTCAAGACATGGATGACTCTAGACTGTGCAACTGAGCATACACTAGTTTGGTGCTAAGGGGAAGAGGATTTTAAATCCTCATATCTTTTTTCCAGTCACTGAGGCTGATAGCAAAGCTGGGAGCTATAGGGAATGCCATGGGAAAGAACATGGAGTTCTAGTGTACTACCAGAAAGTTTCTGAAGGTAAAAAGTGATACGGGGTACCCAGAAAAAAAGATTCTGAGAAGGTGACTGCTGCTTGGGATAGGATGGACTGAGCACTCAATTCCTTTTGATTCAAAACATAAATATTTTTTATAGTGGGAATGGTAGGAAAAGCCTGTAAACTTGCTGCTGAGACTGGGTGGAGTGAGAGAAGCCAATTGATGGAATAGAGTGAGAGAAAATTAAGGAAGTGTTCCTGAAATTGTTCAGAGCTCACTGATGCTAAGATTAGGACACAGGCTCCAAAAGTGCAAGGATGCAATGTCAATTGCAGGAAGTGTTAGTTAAGCTACTGGGGTTTTTTTCTTCCTCTCTCTCTCTCTCTCTTTCTTTTTCTTTTTCTTTTTTTTTGGTTTTTTTTTGGGGGGGGGGTGGTTTTTTTGTTGTTTTTTGTTTTAGGTTTGGTTTTGGTTCGTGTGTGGTTTTGTTTGTTTGTTTTGGGTTTTGGTTTTTTGTTTGTTTGGGCTTTTTTGTAAGATAAAGAAAATGGTGTTGGACATTTCAAGAACAGAGCTGCTTCCAAGGGACTACCATGCTTTAAAAATGGGGGGAAACAGCAACAATAAAACAAAACAAGGGAAGGAGAATCATCAGCCTGTGCTTCTGTCCCTGCCTCCAACCTGGTGTTAAGAGTACTCACACAAGAGGAGCCTCACACCACTTCTGCATAAACAGCTTGTGTATTTCCACACTGTCTCCTGGATTCCTCCATTTCCTTCCTCCCCTCTCATATCCTCTTGCAGACTCTGCTTCTTGTTCATCTCAGCCTCTCCTAGTTCACCAAAGCCCATCTTAATGGCTCCCGCCCAATCTACTCCTCAAATCTTTTGACTCAAATTTCTTTTTACTTGGGTCTCCTAATACTTATACACAGCTCTCTGCCATAGCATTTGAGATCCAGTTGTTCCCCCATCTATTCTCTCTCTGCTCCCACTCTCGGACAGATGCACATGTGCATCCTTCCTTATCTCCCTGAGCCACCTTGCCGTAGATAATCCTTGCCTGCAGATCCCTGGCCTTGCCAGATCTCTTACCAAGGCATCTCCTCTAGCAGGGCTTTCAAAATCCTGTATGTGAGCTGTGCTTAACTAAGATCCACCCGAAGGGAGCCAGGAGAGGAGAAGTGCTGGTGTGTTTATGGAAAACCTGTGATAGTGCTACCCAGGCAATTCCTACTTCTAGGTAAAATACAGAACATGGATTTTTCAAAGGTACTGAGTTCTCCATAGTGAAAACTGACAAATGGCTGTCCAAAAGAAAAAAAATGAAGAGCCATAGCCTCTTGGAAAATGCTGTTTGTGTGTGTATGTACATGCTGCCCGTGCAGCATCTCTCATAAGTTGTTCCTGCCATGTACAGCACATAAACAAAAGGCCCGCTACAGATACATGAGATTTAGCAAAGCTTGAACAACAGCTCTGCACTCATAGGCAGCAAGTCTGCAGCAGGGAGAAATCACAGGCGGCAGAGCAATGTCAGGCAGCATCTTCAGGATCGTCGTCCCAGATACTGAGGAACAGCCAAGGGGGGTGAGTGGTGGGAGAGGCCAGCAGCTGGGTTTGTTGAATATGGCTGAAGCAGGAGATGAGCTGACCCACCACGTATTTTGAGGACATTCCCAGGACACTACATCGCCTCCAGGAAAGAAAAGCAGATTTACAGCTCCTCTGGGAGACAGAGCAGCCTGGGAGTGGAGACTCTGGCCTCCTGCCAAAGTGAACCCAACGAGCTCATGAGGGCTAATTCGAGTTATTTCAACTGCGCGCCTCACTGCAGGCTCAAAGCTCACTCTGAGAAACTTTTGTTCAAGAACAGGTTTTATTTCGACAAGGCGTTGTGTTTCAGCAACGCAACGCGCGCTGTCAGCGAGGGGGAAGATGGCGGCGGCGCAAGGCTCGCTGGGAGCTGTAGTCCCGCGGCGGCGCGGGCGGCGCCCTGGCCCCGGGGGAAGCGGTGTCGGGGTCCCCTAAAGAGGAGAATTCCCTGCCTCGATCCTTCCTGCGCAGCGCGCTGGGAACACCGAGGCTTGGGCCGTCCGGGAAAGAGGAGTGCCCGCGGCCTGCTCACGATCTGCTCTGTGCGGAGCCTTCACTGCCCCGGCGCGTGTAACCTCAATTTTACCCCCATGTCTGCTGTTGCCGGGCTGCTCGCTGTACGTGCGCAGGCAAACACAAGGGTGACAGCAGCCTGAAGACACACCCAGTTAGTCTGGCAAGAGGCAATATACGCGCTGTTCGTTGCGGTTGTTTGAATCTGCCCTGCTTTTCATTATTTCTCCTGGGATCGATGTTCGGGTGCCAGGTGTGTATTTACCTGGCTCACCTGGATTGGTGCGGTGCTGAAGGGAATACCCGTCAGCCGAGGCCCGTAGAGACAAGGCGTGTTTCCATGTACTTACTCCAGCATCCACACTGTCAGTGCTTCTTGTAAATCCCGGTGAGATTTCAGTTCAACCTAAGAAATCAGTAATTGTTTTAGCCCTACATTAAGTTCTTTAAAATCCCTCCTTTGTTCAGGCCACAAACGGCAAGCAGAGACTTTTAAGCATTCTGAGAGTATTTTGGCTTTATGAGGCTCTCATCACATTTGCCACATTTGAATCTCTTAAAACTGCATAACTTTCTTCCTAAACTTTGATTCAACAGCCATCACCTGCATGTTCTCTTCTATGGTTTGTTTGTTAGAAAGCAAAAGTATTTGTTCTGGCATTGATCGGGGCAAGATAATATATATATTTTTTTTTTGCAGGGTGAAATTCTTCTTTATCACTCCCCCCTCCCCCCCCCCCCCCCCGCCTTTTTTGAAAGTAATTATAACCACGAGTTTTAGTACTAGGATTATGGAAATTTCCCCATTAATATTACAGGACACGCAGAGGAAGCAGAGGACATCCACAATTAGCAGGAGGAGGAGGCAGTTAGAGTCAAGGCACAGTCCACAAGAAAGAGACAACAATCCTTTAAGAATATTGTACTGAAAAAAAATCTTGCTGTGTTGCAGTGCAGAGAATGCAACTTCAGGGAGTGTCTGCACGTTTAATGAAGCAACAACCCAGTTGTCCTCTCCCTGAAGTTAATAAAAATTAGTTTATCACCAACATAATGCTATCCTTGATTCTTTGAGGAAATCCTCAAAAAGCTAAAATGGTGAATGTTTAATCAGGGGAACATACTTCTTCGGGACCTCTAAACTATATATAGGTATAGAGAAATAGTAAACTATTTGCTTAATTTTATTAAGGCAAACCCTGCTGCTTAACTATTTGCTTGATTTTATTAAGGCAAACCCTGTTGCTTTCAAATCCCCTGGTGTTTACACTCATTTTGCTGTTTACATTGGCTTTGTGAACCTCAAGTGTAAACAGTGAAAAAGAAGTAAGGATTCTTCCCATGAAACAGCTCAATAAAGAAATTCTGACATCACTTAAATGAAGCATGCTTCCTGTTTCAACATAATTAAATGTTGAGATCTTAAAAACAAAAACAAAGAGAAGAAAAAAAACCACCTTAATTTACTGTAAAGCTACAGACATCTCAGGGTAAAAAAAGGCTACAGATGGTGAGATAATTGTTACCTATGAAGGACATTCCTCCTGATGTTCTTATGTGGGTCTCTGTTTCAAACAGAGAGGTTTCAGACAAAGCAATTGTTGTTTCTAGGATCAAAACTAACATTTGTTCTGTACAAGGAAAAAAAAATCTTTCCTGGTTCTAATGCCCTCAAGGGTTACAGAAGGATCACAAAATCACAGCATTTGCTGAGTTGGAAGGGACCCACAAGGATCACAAGAGATTCATGAGAATCCAGCTCCTGGCCCTTCACAGCTCCATCCACAATGTGCCTGACAGTACTGTCCAAATGACAGTGACCTTAGTGTCACAGGGGCCTTCTGCCATCCCTGTGAAGGTAAGACCAGATTCTTGCAGCTGGACTATGTTTATAACACCAAATAAAACAAGTAAAGGCACTTGCCTTTTGGCCAAGTGCCAAGACCTGACCCAATCCATTTCACAAAGCAATTGCTTCCTTTCCATGGACCTAAGATACAACTGTTAGTATGTTTGTGCTTTTTTTATTTTCCTGGGGGAAAGAAAAAAAAAGAAAAAGAAAAAAAAATTGTTGGAGTGACATTTTCATTGTTTGAAGCTGAGAACACGTGTCCTATGCCCTGGAAAGTCTGTGGGCAGTGAGAAAAGGTGAAGCTAGGCACAGGAAGAGGGAAAAGGGGAGGCTGCTCTGGTGTTTGCCTGGTGCATGCTTCCTGCTGGAATGGGCTGCACAGTCACCATCTCTTGGTCTGGATTCTGTCTGGGACAGTGTGAGCTGACATGAGCCAAACCTTTTCCAGGACACATGCTTACAGTTAAGCATAATGGGCAATTAGCAGTCCAGTGCTTAAGCTCATTTCCAGGCCGTTTTCTCTAGTGCTGCAGTCATAACTTTAGAGTCCTTTGGGCAAAAAAACCACCCCACGTTATACAGCATGTGACTGGTAGAGATTTCTTTTAGGACATCTCAAGCCAGGATTCCTTGAAGAAGCTTAAGAAGTTTCTGCTGCTGGCTGTTTCCCCCCTCCACCACCAGCTGTCCTGGCACAGCAGTGCATGCAAAAAGGAGCCTCATTGGAATATAGGTTGAGTAAATGTAGCTATGGTAAAGTCGAGTAGAAGCTTGGGCTGAAGTACAAACAACATATAGTAACAAATATTGTTAGAAACTGATCAAGATTTTAATAACTTCAGGTAGAGTTATTACAAAATACACATTACATTTGAGTTCAGTATTTTTGCCTTGGTTCCTGTCTCATGAAATAATAATAATACTTCAATCTAGCAGAGAGCTAAAGCTAAAACTTTCCTACCTTTCTGGCTGGACTGTAAAGGAGTCATGCAGTGTGAAATGGTGCTGGCATCAAGGCATGGGGCCTGCAGGTGTCCAGGCAGCAGGCTGTACAATCTTCAGGCCTTCAGTTGTACTTCCAGTTTTATCTTCAGATTTTTGGTGGCCCAAGACTTTTAGGAGAAAACATACTGAACACACTTTTCCTGAGAGTGGCTTGACCATGGTAGCAGAGTGGGGTCAATGAAGCTGTAGAAGTACTTGAGAGGGGAAAAAAGGATGAAATAAGGATGAACAAGTAATTCAAAGGGTGTACATTGAGGCTTTACAAATACTCATCCCCATCTGCATAGAATAAATACAAGGAAAATGGACAATTTTTTGCTGTTTTCCTTCAGAATCTGTCATTATTTTATGTTCCTGTGGAGGGCGAAAGTTGTAGGGGAAGAGGTAGAAATAAGGTATTAATACATACCACGTATCATGGAAATTATTTGTCTGTAGTAGAAAACATACAGTGGGTGTTAGGATTGTGCATACTTTTCATGGGAAAGAAATGGCTCTCTTGGAATGCAAACCTCCCTCATTCCTGGCCTCCGCACTGCGACGTCGTAAATAATGCAGCAAGCTGCTGCCCCACAGTCAGGAGCTTGGAAAGGAAGAAAAAGATACAGATGTTATATCTGCCTTGGTGACCGGAGAAGTGCTGAGCCAGGCAGGGTGTGCAAGAGGGCATGTGCAGTTCAAGTGGGGAGAGAACAGCTGGGGCCACTGCAGGAGGGTTAGGTGAGTGTTGTGTGGTTCGTCAGATGCAGCCAGTGCCAGAGAGAGCAGAGGGCACCCCAATGCCCCAAGACTGAGGGCAGAAGAAGCTGCTTTCTGGATTTGTGGAGCACGGTCAGGCTGTGCAGCAGGATGCCTCCCCCAGCTGTCAGCCTGAGTCACCCAGGCTCTCAGGAACACAGCCTTAGAAGTCAGCCCTTTCCATTCTGCAGTCCCATAGCACAGAAGTGTTATTTGCTTTCTTTTCTGTAAAGCCACTCCCTGGGAATTGATGCTTGTGTTGCTCTAGAGCCCCTTGTAGTTGCAGGCAGTCCCTTGATGTGGTCTGCAGAAAAGTCCTCAAGTTCAGGCAGTTGCACAGGCTGAGGTGCAATTCTTTACTTTTGGAGGAGGCCTTGGGATGCACACATGGCTCTTGTTTTCCTCTCTAATATAACCTCTGTAACCCCAGCAGTCCTGCTCTTTACCATCCCCATTTTCTATTTCAACACTTTTTCTTTTGCCTGTTTCATTGTATCACTTGTGATCCCCCACAACCATTTGGTTTTTCTGAAGTGTTTTTCTCACACACTTTCTGTGGAGGCTGGGGAGAGATGGACTGGCACTTTGCTCCTTAACAAAATGACCTGCTATTTCTGCCAGGTATGGGAGATCAGTGACAAAATTTGCATCTCCTTTTTCACCTACGCCTTTTTTCCATTTCCATTCTTAAAAAAAAAAAAAAAAAAAAAAAAAAAAAAAAAAAAAAAAAAAAGGTTGCTTGAGAGCACCTCCCTGAAGGTTTCTAGTAGTGCTAGGAAAAGAATCCCAACAAAAGAAACTTGCCCATGCCACATCTTGTGGTTTCCTCTTGTAGCCTTCAGCTTCTCTGACTTCCCACTCATTTGGTTGGAGTGCATGTTCCTAGTAATATTCTTTGGATGTAAGGGTTTTTGCATGACTTGGAAAGGGAAGGGTGAGAACATGCATGAGTTCAAGATTTTTCCTCATGTTTGTGTAAGGGTATAAACTGGCAATTAATGAAAATAAATGGTGGTTGATAAACCAACCAACCAAAAACTGACTTTGTGCATTTATTCAAAGAGGCAGAAGACTTATTGTAAAGCGCAGGTAAGCAAATTACACCTTCCCTGCTTGATCTATGAAATTACCTTTTCCAAAGAAAGGCATGTCCTCATGCTGCCAAACATACTGTGTAGTTTCAACTGATGTACTGGTACAGTAAAGTCTTTCTTTTCATATGCCCATTCTTTTGCTAAGCTCTATTTTTCATGGTCACCTTATTCCAAAGTATAAAGAAGGGGAGAGACTTTAAAAAAGAAATACCTGAGATAACAAGATATAATGTGGTCTTTTATTCTGTAAGATTACTCAGTCAACACCTTCTGTTTCTCCCTTTGTTTCTTTACCTGCACATTGAATAAGTCAGCCAAAGCAGTTTCAGAAGTCAAGGTACAGAGTGATATTGAAATATGATTTATCATTCTTGAAATTTTTAGCTGTTTCTAGTACAATAGGACATGAACTACACTTGTGGAAAATCAATGTAAAAAATTACCAAGGTAACCTTTGGAAGACCCAAATAACGAGCCTGCTATAATGAAGATATATTTCCTTGAAGTATTCTTAAGAGTTTTTCATTTGACATGACAAGAGCACTTCTGAATTATTTCTAATGAACTGAAAAGGAAAAATCCACATGGGGGAAATTGTTTCTTAACCTACTTTTTCTCTTTTCATTAAGGAAATAATGGTGGAGATAGGGCCAATTTTAAAGCTTTAAATGAACATTTTCACGCATTTATAATCTGCTCAGTAGTTTGGTATTTTCAATGATATATTTGGCCCATATGCTTACAAGTGATTTTTCCTTTTCAGAATTCACAGAAATTTTTTAGGCTCTTAAGTTTTTCGGACCCTGAATATAAATTCCTATTATTAAAACATTTTTGGGATACCTATTTCCTTTTCTTCCTTGCTTGGATAACTCAAAAATGGCTTTAGCTGTAAACTTGGCATGCAGTTGCTTTTGAACAGAATGTCATTTTTTCTGAGCATGCAAAAAGAAAATTCTCTCTGAAACAGTGAAGCCCTCCATGCTCTTTGCCACATGACACATATTGGCAAAAGAGTACTATAGTTTAGGCTGGCAGTCCTGGTTTCATGGGAAATAACCATGAATCGCTTTTGCTATACTCAGAGTGAGGATCTGACTGACGGCTCTTAGAAAAATAAATACAGAAAGTAGCATAGTTCTGGAAGCAGTTATGTGTCTTCCCATATTTTCTTCCTCTCTTCCCAAGCTGAGATGAATAATTGTGGACAGACAATAGCCCTGTCTACAATTACGAAATGAAGGATATTTGGCATGAGGTAGAGGTCAGAGGTAGGCTTACAAGTCAAGGACTAGGAGTGGTGAACAGCAGATGGTGTAGGAAAGAATTTGAGAAACCAAATTGATCTCTGTGAATTGTCTTTGTGGTGTGAAATCCCATTCTTTCAGTCCTTCCTTTGCTTCCAAGCTCTGAGTGACTTGGAAACCAGTTCAGAAATAAAGTGTACAAGTTCCCCATCTCTTGTTCCCACTAAGTTAATCCTAATTAATTTATAAGAAAGGCTACACAAACCAGTCTGAAAATGAGAATGGAAAAACTAAAGCTTTTGTTTTCTCCACTCCCTCATTGCCAGAAATTTTCTCCCATTTCTTAGAATACCACCCAACATTCAATTCACAAAGTTGTTCACAACGAGCTTTCTTCAAGCTTCCCTTAATATTGTGTCACTGTGTATAAATACTGCTGTGAAAAAAGACTGAATGATGAAGACTGACTGCTCAGGACAGTGGCTGGGTCCTTCCTCCAAGAGGCAGGACCTGGACCCGCCCCTGCTCCAGGCAAGGTTTATTCACAGAGACTGAAAAGTGTCAAGAGTAAAAACTGTCAGTCTAGCCTAGTCCAGCAGCTGGTGACCACAGCAATTCATCAGATATGGGGAGAGGTGGATTTAGATATCTAAGGCAGAGAAACTACCATAGCCTGGTCTACCCCACCTCCAGTGAATTCTCTTCAATGAACTGAAAATAACAACTCTTTTCCTCTGATAGTTCTGTGATTTTTTTCCCCTAATCAAACCTATCTAATACCTAATATTTAAATTGTTTTCCCAGTTAACATGACTTTTTAATTTTGTTTTTTCGGTCAATTTTAGATAGAAGATTTATTATTAAAATCTAGTAGTATAAATGCTCCCACTGTGTTTTATTAGTAAAATTTAGCACGTAGTTTATGCTAATTTAAAGCAATTACTTCCTCCTGTTGATTACTCAGGCTGCTGTCACTGTTACATAAAGAATTAAAAATGTGGGTTCATATTCTTTCAAGTCTTGAGTAATTCCTTTCTCAACATATTTATTTTGTGCTAAATGAATGCGTCTTTGTTCTTTCTTGTAATTTCTGCCTTCTAGTATTATTACTTGGTGTACTCTGGACTAACCAGCCTTTCCCAGGGAAGAATGGTAAAACTAAAGAACATACAGTGCAATTTATTTATGTTACCATTTTCAAATACAATTAAACAGAGGTAATGCACCCTGGTAAGGGGAAGAAGGAAGGCCTCTCAGATGGTGGGCTTGCCTGTGTTCTTCGGTTGTTTTGCTGGAGGCTGAAAATTCAGCAAAACACATGATTAGCCCATGTTTGAGAGTCCCTCTTTTGTTGGAAGTGAAGCACAAGCTGAACTCTGTTCCTATTCAGCAAAGAGTATTAACACATAGTGAAATATTAGTAGCTACTTCAGCGTGACAACACTGAAGGTGCCTGCTTTGTCACATCCAAAGTCAAGAGAACATACATAAACATCATCCCTATTTATGTACATGGTTTCTCCAGGGATCCCCTTGAGCTCCTGAGGGCAGAAGAACAGACTTGAGGGTGATGCTCCAACCGGAGGGGGGGACAGGACATTAAAGGACAAGTTAATATCCTAATTAAATCAATCACAAGTAGTTTACCCCTTCAACAAAGCTATATTTAGTAGGTATCATACTGTGATGGGGTGAAAGGGGAATTACAGTCAGTATATAGCCAGCAGCCTAAGGCCAGGATGAAATTTATCAAAAACAGTGGACCCAAGCCTGGAGTAAATGTGAAATTTTTTAATGATGATCTTCTTGACAGCCTACCAGGAAAAAAGAAATAGATATCTTGGAGTCAGCCAGCAAGACTATAAAATGTGTTATGCTTATTTTCCTTGTATGTAATAATGACTAAAGGTGGCTGGAAAACCAGAGTCGTTTAATTCCCAGAAGAGCAGAGGCCCTCGGCCGTGGTCCAGCTCTGCTCTTGTGATGCCCAGCATCTCAGTGCTCAGGGGTTCTGGGGAGGGGTATGGGATTCATCTTCATCAAGCATCAGACAAGAGCTGTTTTGGGAGTTCATGACAAAATCTGCAAGTCCAGGAGAGCTGGTGCTGGCTGGTGCTGACTTCTTGGTGGGCAGTGGGCACTGAAATTAGTCTTGGGGTCTTCTCAAATTGTGCAGACAGGAGGAGAGCTGAGAAAGGTGGAATAAGCTATGAAGTGGATCACTCCAACAGCCTAGAAGATTGCTCTTTCCAGTACTGACATTGGAAAGACAGGATATTGGGATTATAGAGAAGCTACTTGGAGTAAGTGGCTCATTTTTATTCAATATTAATACAGTATTGGGCATCCAAAGTACAATATTTTGCACTTTGATTTCTGTGTAAACTAAATCACATTACACTACACTGCTGCTTTTTATATTTCTACTTAATTTATTTATTGAAGGCAATTGTTTATATCAGACTACTCATGCAACATCCAAACTTCTTTGGATCATGTATACTAAGAATAGCCTTGGCTACTGAAAGTAGCACAGACATAAATTTCATACATGTCTGAGAATATCAAGGACTAGCAAAATAGTTTCTGAGAAAGTTTTAAATATCTCTTGAAAAGGAAACACAAGAAAACTGACTTATGCCTACAGAGGATCGCATAGAACATAGAATGTTAAGAAATGTACGGTCTATATGGAGAACATGAATTTAAAAATGAAAACTGAAAGACATTTTACCTATTGAGTTCCAGAAAACTAACAGATGTGAAAAGGCACGGCTATTTAAAGGCTGAAAAAGGAACTCAAGTACTCTTAGATTCTGACTATGTTTCAGTGAGTAAGCAAAAGCAGTCCTTACTCCACAGTAATATAACCTGTCATTCCACTGCTAAACACAGACTGAGGAAAGGAAAACACTTCATCTCATTGTTTTATGGCCATCTCCCACACTTAAATGATGTCTTGAAGTGAAATCTAACTGTGAGCAAGCTACAAAAGAATATAGACTCTTTCCAACTTAAAAGACACTATGAATTGTTATAGTTTACTTCCAGGGAGGGACTGAAGCCCATTCATCTCCTACCAGGCCAGCTGAGGGTACTGCAATCTTTCACCCTGCTGGGGATGCTGTCACTGACTGTGGGCACTGCGGTGCTCCTACCAAGTGGCTGCTGCTGATCCCCTTCTTGTGCAGGGAAACAGGACCTGATGGATAACTGCAGCTTTCTCCTCACTTTTCTGTGACTTCTTTGTGGCACTGTGTTTTTCCCTCGTGCAGTAGTTAGTTTTCTTCCTTTCAGGAAAGCTCTGTTTACTCTTGGCATGGATGCAGTAATGTGTATGAAGATGTCTTCACTCCAGCCTGGCCATAGCTCAGGTGCCAGGTGTTAATTATGTTCTGGTCTGAGTTCACACAGACAATTTCAGGGTAAAGGCACAGCACTAAACTGATTACCAGATTAAATTTTATTTGTTAAATGCCTACTGCCAAGCTTATAGCCTCTCTGGAGACAGATGATTATGTTTTCCACCCTATTATGAAAATATATCTCCTCTCTTCGTCAGGTTGCCTTTTCTGTTTAAGCAAAATTAAGTATCTGATCTTTTGAGTGACTTGCTGTGGTTAAATCACTGCCTATATTTCCTTTAGTAGTGATCTCAAATGAGTTTGGGAGGGTAATAAAACTTTCTGCAACACACTGATTAGTCCTCAATAAATGGGGCTGAATAGAGCCAAAAGTATAACTTGCAGAATATTCACCCTGGCATGGTTCTCTATTGTTTCTGGTGTCATTTATGCATGCTATTGTATTTCCAGGACTTCAGATTAGTTTTTGCATGAATTTATAGGACAGCATTTTTCAAATAAATGATTTTTGGTGCAAATAATTTGCAAAGGCATCCTCGATTCTTGTGGATGTACATGCAAACATTCTTCCTGATACTTGGCTTTTTCTATTAAATGTAAGGGAATGAACAGCACTTCATATTTGAACAACAGGGAAACACTTTTCTAGGATGTGCCCTTTTCATATTTTCAGGTGCAAAGTGTGCTTCTGGCACCATGGAGAGCCTCTGGACCTCTGGTACATGAACCTCTTGAGAACCTCAGCTGCAGATATTGCACTAATATGTTACAGCAGCACTGTTTGGATCCCATCATGCAGAAAACTTCTTGTTTAATATTTCCAGCTGAGAGTGGAAAGATATCCTTCCAGCTTGGAATGATCTCTGGGGTATTAGCTAAACATTGTCAGGTTTGTGGTCAAACTGAAATGTGGAAATCATGGATTAATGTCCCTTTTGTGCAACTTCTCAGCTAATTACTTTATTCTGAGCACATGAGGGGTTCCCTTGACCACATGTATGTTTTCTGACACTTTGGCTACATGACTGTTCTTGTACGATTGAAATTTTGTTTAAAATAGCTTCTTTAATTACGTGCTCAGGCTGTGGTTTGACATGATTATTTAGGGTGTTTCATAACCCATCTAATAGATACAAATTGCAAGGTGCTGGGCAAACTCACTCTGCTGGTTCATACTGGTTCAAAAAATGTATGTAGGAGGTATAATCTGTCCTAGACTTACACAGGCTGTTTGAATTCTTATTATATAAGCTATATGTAAGATATTACATACAGTATCATAACACTTTCTTTGGCTGTGGTATTGTTTGTCCTCCTGTGGCTGTCAAGAAATCAACATACCTAACATATTCTTCACTCTGATTCAGCATAATGCAGAGGTGTTCACATCTGATACCAGATTTGTGCTGCTGGGTGATCCAGTAATACAGCTTCTGTATCCATTACCATGACTTACATCACTTTTTATGGGAGAACCTAATCCAAAAATGAGCAAAACTCTGAAGTCAGATGGCTTTGGATCAAGTCCATTTCTCATTTGCCTTGCTCCCTCTAGGTTGAAACAGACTGGGGACCTTAATAGGTTTTAAAAGAATGTTTCATTATTCAAGAGAATGATTTTGACATAAGCTCATTTAGTAAAATGCCATAAAAGTGAATTTGCCACAAATGAAGAGAGTACATTTTATATTTAACAGTGGTTTGTCTAAACTAATTATTTTAACTGATATATTTATGGGGTTTTTGAAAGTAATTTTTGGTGTAGTTATTGACTTGTTCATACATTAGTCCTGAGGAGAGCAGGGAAGGAATATGTGGTGTGATATTGGCCATGAGATCACCCCTGACTCAAAGGTGACCTCAGACAGATAGCTAAGGCGTCTAACAGTAGTATCTGCTTAAGCTACAAACATTAGATGTACTTTGGGATTTCAAAGACCTTAAATTATGGGAGAGTTTCAATGTGATTTTAGTTTTCACCTGGCTTAATTACAATGCTCTGTTACTACAGGCCTCTGCTGTTTTCTGTTGCTTGTAGCAAACCTCAATGCGCTCCTAATTCTCTTGACCGCAACCGTTACCCAAAGTCACATCCATGATAAGGCTTGTGACTGGAGTGAAAAATAAAAGCTGCTCACAGAGCTGTGCTTCAAACCTTTTCAGACCTGCAGAATATTCCAAAGATACGTTTCTCTACTTTATCTTCCAAAAGGAGTGCCCCTGCCACACCGAGTGGGGCCGGTCTTATCAAGAAGGTCATGGAGGCGGGGAGGTTTCGCATCGCAGTGAAACCACATTGCCTCATCTCTCCAGATAATCATTCACCTGCTTACAAACATGCTGCTGGCTGCAGACTCAGTGTGACATGCTGAAGCCAGAAAAAAAGGCTGTAGGTTGTTGTGGGAATAGTTGGAAAAAACAGTCAGGAGGCATGTGTGGCATTTCTTTTGAGTTCCTGCATTCTCTGCTGCCCTGGAAATGGCAGCTATAGACCTGACAGCTTGGAAGTGGAATGGGAACAATTAAGCCAGTTTAGGTAGTATTATGGGCATATAGGACACACTGAAAAGGGAGATTATTGAGTGATGGCAGTACCAATTAACAAATAATTGGCTGCAAAATTTACAATACCCCGTGCACCAGTATGGGCTGGGGGGTGACCTGCTGGAAAGCAGCTCTGTGGAGAAGGACCTGGGGGTGCTGGTGCACAATCATCTGTCCATGAGCCAGCAGCATGCCCTGGTGGCCAAGAAAGCCAATGGGATCCTGGAAGGCATTAGGAAGAACATTGCCAGCAGGTGGAAGGAGGTGATCCTGCCCCTCTGCTCAGCCCTGGTGAGGCCACCTGTGGAGTGCTGTGTCCAGTTCTGGACTCCTCAGTACAAGCTGGACATGGAGCTCCTGGACTTGGATCCACTGGAAGGCAACTAAGATGATTAAAGGACTGAAGCATCTCTCTTGAGAGGAAGAGCTGGGGAAGCTGGGCCTGTTCAGCCTGGAGAAGAGATTACTGAGAGATTTCATCAATGTCTGTTAGTATCTGCAGGGAGGGTGTCAAGAGGATGAAGCCAGGCTCTGCTCAGTGGTGCTGAGCCATAGGACAAGAGGCAATGGGCAGAAACTGATGCACAGAAAGTTCCACCTGAAGGTAAAGAACTGTTGTGCTGTGCACGTGACTGAGCACTGGAACGAATTGCTCAGAGAGGCTCTGGAGTCTAGTCTCCCCCCCTGGAGTTATTCCAGAACTGTCTGGACTCAATCCTGTGCCATGCTCTCCAGGAGGACCCTGCTTGAGCAGGGAAGTTGGAGCTTATGACCCACTGTGGTTCCTTCCAACCTTACCCATTATGTGGTTCTGTGATTTGCTTCATCTATCCTCCTTACTCCCACTGTGTGCCATTTTACCTCTGTGATTTCTATTAGGACAAGAATATTTTCAGTTTTTCTTTCCTGATTAGAGACATGAAAAGCCTTAAAGATTTATTTGTTTGTTTGTTTGTTTGTTGCAAAACCAATGCCCTGTTTTCACCCAGATCCCATGCTGCTTAGGAATGTCAGTGGGTGAGATGGAAAATAAAGCACCAGGAGGAACAGGAGAATCTCCTAGTCTAAGGGCTGATTTGGGAGAGCAAATGCAGGTGACAGGGAAGCCAGTGGGGACTGGGGTGAGGGCCTGGGGAGGGACACAGTGTTCACAAGCATGAGGACCAACTGAGATTGAGAGGCACATTCATGCCACTCAAAGGTGTGAAGAAAGATCAGGTGGGAGGACATGCAAAGCCTCAGGCAAAGCAACAGAAGCAGAGGATGCGGAGATGGGGCGTTGAGAGGTTCTGGCATACAATGTGAGAAGACAGTCATGGGAAACTGGGTGCGTGGTAAAAGTCCCAGTGGTAAGGCAAGGAAAAAACTTCACAGTGGTGGTTTTAATCAAATTAACAGTAAAAAGAATTTTTAAAATTTAAAGAAGGGATTAACAACAGAGGCAGAAAGAAACAAACAGTATAGTGACTATACATAAAGAGAACACTCAGAAGAAACTTTAGAAGAAGAATAGTTCAGATTTAATAATCAAATCTGTATCGTAGATCTGTATTGACAAGGAGCAAATAGTGTCCTTGAAAGGTGCCTTCACAAATTATTGTCTCTTCCTCACCAGTAAGAAATAGGTCTGTGTCTTTTTACACCCTACAACTTTCTCTAGAAATTTTTTGCTCGAAAGGAAATACTTATTTTTTCAGAACAAAATTTCAGCTTAAACAGATTGAGAATGCTTTTTCTTTTAATCTCTTGGTCTGTTTAAGGAGCTGAAAAATCAGTCTGAGGCTCAGCCAGAGCAGTTACAGGCACTTAGCAAGCTGCAAAAGTTCATCCCTCTCCAGGACAGGCTGAAACACATCTCTTCGCAAGGCAGAGTGGGAGTATGCACAGAGTTACTGACAAGAACTTCCCTGGAACTCACTCACACAACTTGGAAACATGCCTCATTTCCATTGCTTGGCTAAGGATTTGTTCAGCACATCTTGAAGAGAATGACAAAGTGCCTTCATATCCATGAGCTGCTGCCAGGCTGATCCTGAGGACTGCGTTGAATTTCGCTGCTCTGCAGTAGGGACCCTCCTGCCAACAACAGGAATATTTCAGCAGTGCACTGAGTGTGACCTCTTGCTTTCAAGCAGGCATGGCTCTGATGCTGGCAGGAGGCCAGATGAGTGCAGTGCAGGGCCAGCTTTGCTGATTCACATCAGCCATACATCTTCCCACACCAGTGAAATCCTCAGCTGACCTGTAATCAACGCAAAGGGGGACAGCTCCATTGCTAATGCTGTAACTCAGTCTAGCTTTTATGACTTTAAAATCTTACCAATTAGTGATGCACTGCAGGATGGCTCTATATAGCTAATCAAAAGCAAAGCTCACACCTTCTTAAATTTTCAAGCTGAAAACAAATGGGTATGTAAATGTAATGGGAACAAAAAAGACTAACAATAAATCAAATTAACCATTACAATGGTTAGTTGTTCACTAGTCTATTGGTTCACTAGGACTTGTTAACTTATTAAGTATTCCTGCTTAAACTGAAAATGCAAATGTTACCTGGATGTGAGCATGCAGTTACTAGAAAGAAGGGGCCGATTTCTTCTGATTCAAGATACCAAACTACTCACATGCATGAGAAGAAATATACTTGAATTCTGTTTTCCACTTTGGGCAGTTACTACCTCACCATTTTCATTCCAAATGCTCATTTATTTTGTTTATCTTCTCTCATCTCTTTCCCAGGACACATGGTTGTCTCCAAAACAATTTCTCCCTGCTAAAGATCTGCAATGTGTTAGAACTTATTCCTCCAGCCAAAACAACAATCTGTGTAATAATTTCTGCATTAGGAAAACAGGCCAGCTACTAAAAGTTGGTAAAAATCAAAGTACTCATTTGTTACTTGCTCTGTAGTCTGCTGGGAGAATGAAAATGAAGACTATGAATGCCTCAGGAGGATAGTGAAAACTCTTATTGCCCAAGAAATAAAAGTTTACACTGAAACTTTGTGGATACCAACCCTGTGCATGTGAAGTTTCATCCTGTTTTAAAATAAGTTTTTTTGATGGTGGAAACTTTTCCTGTGGTATAAGAATGATGAACACCAAGAGAGCAACCAAAAGACACTGTCTTACAACTGTCCATGATCAGATTTTCTGTCCTCATGCTGCTTGCCCAGGTTGTTTCAACTGGAGGTGCCTTGATTTTACGTGAGAAGCTTTGTGATGCACTTGTGAGATGACAGCTGAGCCCCCCATCACCCTGAATTTCAGACAGCGACTGCTGTTGCAGTTAATTGATGTAACACACCCCTGAGTAGTGCATCACCTGAGAGCTGACTTGCCAACAGAAGATTCTCTCTCTGCTTGAGAGCTGCGAAAAGTCTGATGGCTCCAATAAACATTTCTGAATTCCAAATGGAGCTTTAAATAAAACAGACACATACAGCCATTTATTTATTTATTTATTTATTTATTTATTATGCTCAGACTATTGACATTTATTTAAAACTTGAGAATGCAATCCACTTGGTATTTGCATATGAGTGTTTTCCATTTATATAAACTTAGTTTTATATTTCGAGGGGGAAGGAGAGTAAAGGTAGGCAGGTACAATGCTTTGGCATCCTGCACATCCTTCACAGCTCAGTCACGCGGGTTTAAGTCGTTGCCGTGGTTGGCACTGGTGGGACTTGGCTCCAGTGCTCTCCTATGCTTAGACTGCTTTGTGAGTACATCCTAGCTCTGTACCTCACACTACAGAGATGGACATCTGCCTTGCCCAAAAGCCACAGATGAGCAGCAGTTCAGCTCCTTTGTGTTCTTGTCTTGCTGGAGACCCTGTTTATAGCAAGCAGGGATGGGACTTGCCAGGACCCACATCCCCAGGTGCTGCCACAGCTCTGGGGCACCTAACACCAGGATCAGCTCAGCTGTCTCTGCACAGAGCACCTCCCTGATCCTGGAGTGTCAGTGAAAGTGAGGGAGTGTGCAGGGAGTCACCTCCAGCGATTTTTCATGTGTTTCTTTTTATATTGATATTGGTAAGGCCTAATATTAATCTGCTTGCAAGTCTGGATGAGAGAAATTCGGTGCAGCTTTACCAAGTACAATACAGCCCAGCAACACCAAATGACTCTTGAGAGGCATCATGTTGCAAGTGTGGACTGGCTGGTACAAGTTATGTCTTGGGAAGGCCCAGGAGTCTCCAAAGGAAAAATCTCCTCATCTGGAATCACTTGTATGAGAACCCATGATTTCTAAATCCCTAAGTGCCAGATCCTACAGTCTGCACATACCCAAACGTATGATTAACATTGACAGGGGAAACGGCTGCATCAAATAATCTTGAAATGAGGGCTTACTTGTGTTAAATACAGATTAAATTCCAAGTTTAAAGCAGCAATCAAGTTTTTTAATTGCTCCTTTCAGCTGTGGTTTTCCAAGAAGTAGAAAATAACTGCACAAGCATTGGTTAACTTAGAAAAGTCTATTCTGAAAGAAGATTTTGCAAAATGTTCAGAATAATAAAAAAGAGCCATTTTTGCATTGTGCCAGAAAAACTCCAAGTTAACAAAAACAAGTCTGGCTCCAAGCCGGACCACCAAAATAGAAACTAAAGATAGTGCTACAAATATAGTCTCAAAAATTTGTTCACATAATTTGGTTATCCTCTAAGTAAAGATAGAAATGATTAAAAATTTTTGATTTAAAAATGGTTTGAAAAATCCCACTTATATTGCAGACCATCTTAATTAATGTAAAAGCCAAGACTCATGTTTTGTTAGCACACGCACTTTTATGAAGTAAAAAGTGCATGAGAAGATTACTATAATGTACTTCTGGCACTTTGCAGCAAAGTGAGAGTAATTTCTGTGCAAGTTCCTAGATCAAGCAATTTCCTTTCAGGGAGTAAAAAGGAACAAAACATCTTAGAATAATCAGGATGGGTTTTCAGGACCTTTTCTGTTTTATAGGAATTGCTGTTTTCTGGAAGAAACAGCTTTTCTGATGCCACAACTTGTTAAAATAACATCTTGAGCAATGAAAACACTCAATTGGAAAACTGCAAATAAATAAATATACATGAGTGTGCTGAATATAAGAGGCTCATCTATTGAAAAAAAATGAGTAATTTTTATGTAGTTGCAGTAGGAGCAGCTTCACTTTGAACAAAATGGGTTGAATGGTGTTTTTTTGACACAATGCTGCATCTTAGGTTAGGTGGCTAAGCTTTGTTTTAGAAACATGAGAAGTAAAAGCTTGCACTGTAAAGAACAGCACAATGTGTCAGAGGACAAGAGACACAAAAGGAACAAAATAAACTCAAAGACACACACCAAAGTGGAGCTTCTCTTACCCACTGGCTAGCAGAGGTATTTTAGAGATGTTGGAAGCACCTTCATTCAGAAGAAATTAGAAGGAATCACTGGGATATTTGGAAATTTGTGGGCTGAATCACCATCTTTAAAGGAAACACTGAAATTGCCAAGGGCCCTGGCAAACTACACAGAACAACAGGAGGTAAAATCCAGCATACATAAAAGCAAAGGAGCACACATGGAAGGCAAACCATGAGTGTATCTACAAGGGCTCTAAAGAGTTTCTGCTCAGGACTTTGCCACTGACTGCCCCTGGGAACTTCTAGTCAAAAAAAAAAAAAAAAAAAAAAAAAAAGTAATTCCAGGACAAAGACTGGAGTAGAAACTGCAATAGAAAACAAAAACAACACAGGGAACAAATATATGCCACCCTCAGCAATTTGATCTTTACAGTGCATGTCTATAATTTATGACTCAGTATTGACTGTCTTTAACAAGACACACAATAAAATCTTACAGACTCTGCTATTTCCTTACTGCTTGAAAGAGGCTTCCAAATAGATTATTTCTCCTAGTCTACTGTTAAGTATGTTTTCTCCAGCCTCCTGTGGCTCTGTAGTTACAATTTCCAATACTTACATACAAATTTGCCAAACTCATCTTTTCTAGACACCAGCTAAATTTCTGCTTCTTCCATGAGCTCCTAGAGCATGTTGAGCTCAGGCAGTTGTTGAGCGGCCCTGGCACAGCACAATGTGATTTTCTGTACTGTACCCACCAACCCTCAGCCACAGTTCACCCCCCTCTCCCAGCAGCACCAACTGTTCCAGCACCCCTGGAACTCCACAAGCCCAGGTGTCACAAGGAACAGGGGTGGTGAACTGACCCTGTCCTCCTGCCAAAGCCTCTGCAGCAAGCACAACAAAAACACAAGGAGGGAAAGCAGGGAACTAAAGCCAGCCCCAAACTTCACCCCTTTTCTGGAGCTCGGTGTAAGTACTAGTGTGTGGGGTGAGTGCATTTCTTACTTCACCAAATCCTAAGAATGGACAACACAGGTGAAAGTTATTAAACATTGACAACTTTCCCATCCTCACCTATCTCAAAGTTGCCTCTAGTCTTGCCGGTTTTCAAGGGATGCAGCAACAAAGAGGAGAACGTCAGGTAAACACTGCTCTCTGAAGCTCCCTAAGTTAGTCCAGCCTTCTCTGCAATGCCTGAAATTGCTCTCCTTTTCACAGCAGCATCTCTGCCACAGATTGGGATGGGGGGAATGGGGAAGGAGGGAAGATGACAAATCAGAAGATTAGATCCTTTGATTGCTGTGCATAAAATAATTAATAATGACATTGTAAACCTGTGGTGCAACTTCACAGGCGTTAAAATATGAATACATCAGTTAATTTAATTGCCAGTAGTCTTGAGTAGAGCAAACTCACAGATGAAGCATCTACAGCTAACATTTCAAAGCTTTAATTTCTTGCTTTACAGGGCCCATCACCTGCATCACTAGTTTAAAAACACTCTACATCAAAAAGGCACACACGCTCAAGGCAACAACATCATCTCAAGAAAGTCACTTCTGCATTTTGAAAGAGAATTAAGACATCATACTTTCCTGTGGCTTTCCAGGTTAAGCCACAGAGTAAGCCATCTTATCAGGACACATCTGTCAAGTAATTTTTACCTCCTACCACAGCCAAATCTTCCCATGCCCATGCCATTCAATAGAGAAGGCACGCTGTGATACTCCCCTGGGCAACACAAGCCACAGCAATACGGAGGGTTATTTTTCTGGTCCTCTACCACTGGGAGATATTAACCAGGCTATAACAAACAATTCCCAGACTCAGGAAAGCTGAGTAGCATTGTACTTTTCTTACACTCAACAGTCAACATCTCGCCTTCACCTGTTTCTCAGTTTCAGCATTTCTGGCAGGAGCTTCTGAGAAGAAGGTGTCAAGACTGAAGCTGCACAACACCGGAGGCAAGAGGGTGGGAAGTAACACAGAAAGGAAGTTTCTTTGTTTCCATGCTCTGCAGAAACTGCTCACCCATGGACTATGGGCTGGAGAGATCAAGAGAAGCAAAAACGTACTGTGTATCCAAGCCCAGTAGTCCTGATGCTATGAACCAGGGGGGAAACAATAGACCCAAGGTCTAGTTCTCAGCTTCTCCATTCGGGGAAGCACTCCATATTAACAGCTTCCTCATACAAGAGGCAGGGAAAGGATGTGCTTATCCATTCCTCCCCATCTGATGGGGAACAACTGAGATTATTTATTCCTCAGTGCAACACAGGCCTGTGAACAACTTCTGCTGCTCTCAGCAGTGCAAGAGTGTTGTAACGTGCTAAGGGTTTGTTTTCAATGCTTTGAGCACTGACAAAAAACCTCAAACAAGTCAAACATGTTTTTAAATGATTGCTAACAAAAGTAAAAAACATTTTGTCTAAACACATAAGTGAATTGTATTGTTCTCTAATAATACTGAAAGATTCAATTTTACTCCATTTCATTTGCAGGTAATCAGAACGTTTAAACCAGAAAATGGATGGTAGGAAATGGTGCATATCAGCTGTCACCCACTGTCCTCTGAGAAACCATTTGCAACTATATTCCAGTGATACAATGAAAGTACTTTGTGGCTGTGTGGTTTTCTGTTGTTTTGGGGTTTTTTTAAAGCATGCTAAGGCACAAGAAGAAGAGTGGTCTTTTAAGGTCCTTCCTTGGGCTCCAGAGTTCTGGAATCAGTTTCATGAAATGCCCTTCAAGCTTAGTGGGTCAGCATCACTGACAGCCTGGTCAGCTTCACCTGCTGACCAGGGCTCCTTTTTCTGCTCATATATTGGCCCACAGAGCACCTGCAGCAATACTGATGCACATGTCATTTACTTTCTGCAACCAAACCTCACTGAGATACTCTGCCCAAAGCTTTTCCTCTGGCTAATCCCACACTAAGCCACAAAGCTGCATTTTCTTTTCCTCAATGGAAAGTAAGTGACAGACCAGGTACCATCAAAGTCACTATTTTTGCCCATGAATATCACCAAATTTTTTGTGCTGCTCCTGGAAAAACTTCATGATCTTACAGGTGTAAACTCACTCATTTCTCCCAGCAACCCCATGTGATGGTAGTGAGATTTCCTCTGTTATCCACCAATACTCAATAACAAGGTCACATACCTCGTTTGAGAGACTGCTGGTGAGGGAGAAAGGACAAGGAAAAGACACGAGAAAGGAAAATTAAATGCTTCTCCGAATCCAATACCACTTCAAGGAGCCTACTGCTCCAAGTCCACACAGTCACACCAAGTGCAGCAAGACACACACCTGCATGCCCTGAGCAAAAGCACCCTCAGAGATTCCCCCACCTAAAACTGACCTTATTTTATTATGGCCAGTGTGGCATTGTTAACATTCATAATCCCAGCACTTCCATTAAGTACTTGTATAATTGCCATTCCACAGCTAAAAGCTGGGGAAAAAAAATCGTTTTCCTTAGCACTGCATAGACCATCCCACTGAGATTTACACAGTAGGGAACCATCTGCCTGCCCTGGTGGTATTTCTTTTGTTCCGAACACCATCAATGACATCTCACTGTTACAAAGTGAAAAAAAACCCAGGAGCTGAGACTAGGCAGGTAGGGTGGAAGACTGCCCGAGGTGCCAGAATGCCCAAGTGCAAGGTGGGAAGTTTAGGCAGAGGAAGTTTGAACTCTTAGTTCATATTACACATTTCAAGGACAGACCTTGTCCCTGTTTATGCCAGGAACGGTCCAGGTCCTCTGCCACCATAATGTCTTGCAGGTTTATCAACTAAGCAGCCCCACCAAGCAATTATCAGCACACTTCACTGCCCACTACCTTCACGTAACCTCGTATTTGGGGGTCATAGAGGGCATTTATGGACACTGAGTATCAGCAGTGCAGATGGCGCTCATATCTGCAGTCAGTGTAAGCAGTGTAGATGTTTTTAAACAGCTACTTCTGACTTCAGATCATGAGAACTACCATTTGAAGTGGCAAGTGGAATCTTCTACACCTGCTGATGTAGGTTCAGATAAAATGCTCATATTGCATGGTTCAGAAAATAAAAAAAAAAAATCTGGAAATTGAATATGATCCAGGTTTAGCTTTGAATGGAATAATAATAAAAAAAAAACCTACCTAAGTTTTGTGGAAAAGATTTTATGGACACAAATGTTTGCAACTAAAAAATTTAAAGAAAACATTTTGGTGTTTTTATGTAAACATTCCCCTGCTGCCTTGGAAATATTGACACAGCAACAGTGCACTGAGACATTGCAGAAATATAAAGTATTCTTTAAAGTAAAGAAAGAGCTACAACCACCAAAAAAGGTAAAAGTACTTATTGAATTATTTCAAGATTACAAATAGTAAGATACTGTAAACATGTTCCTGCTATTTAAATCTCTGCTGTTCTTTAGCTGATTGCCCAATAAACTGCTGAACGGCACCAATGCCAAGTGGTTTTGATGAAAATTCCCAGGTGAAGAAAAAAAATAAATGCTGGACTCAGACGATTTTATGGATCAAAATGTCCTTTATTGGGTTGGGCTGAGGCATGCTAAACTTCATGATAGGGTAAAAACCAAACCTGGGTACCAAAACAAGAGGAAAATAAGATCTATATAGTTTTCCCAGCCAAGTTTTCAGAGACATAATCTCTTCCTAGGTAGAGTTACCAAAAGCACTCCCATAGACACTGTCAATTGTTGCAGTCCCTGTTAAATCTATGGCCTGAAAAGAAATTTGGTAACTTAAGTAGGCAACATTTCCACCAACACCAAGGCTGACAGAACTGAGTCGCATCCCTTCCCTCAATGGTTACAACAGTCTCTGGGGCTTTTGGGTTTGATTTTACCAGAAGAGTGGACAGAAAAAAAATGCTGCCAATGCCACTGGCTTCTCAAAACTGCACCAGCCTCATAGATAGCTGGGGAGCCTCCTGTGTGCTCTCCACTCAGCCACACTTAAAGACACACTCTGATTTCCTTCATGCTAGACCACACTTGGCAGAACTACCCACACAGAGCGAAAGACTCCATACATAGAGACAGGCTGATCAAATGCTGCCCTTAGAAGACATCTGCTCTGCTCACCAGATTTTTATAAAGCTAACCAAGTTGGTAAGATGATTTAAGACAGCAGAAGATGGGAAAGCCATTTTTGAAGCTTAAATTGGAAGCCACACTGAGTTACTGAGAAGATCTCATCGGAGGTCGGAAGGAATTTTGCTCAACTGCAGATTCAACAGGCTACCTCACATGCAAAACATTCTGCTGTCACCTTATCTTTAAAGAGACATCACTGTACTGACAGGGCCAGAAGAGTAGTAACAGCCTTTTCTTTCCAGATGCTTCAAATACCTCAAACTGAACTGCTGCACACAGGTGCAAGTTAGAAATCCCATTTATTTGACTCTAGTTCTGCTACAGCTCAACTCTGAACTCCCCAAGCACATCTACTTACTTAAAGAAATACGTATTTTAATCTTATCCTTACATTGCAACTCGTTTTGTGCTGTCAGAATCACACTGCACTAGTTTTGATTTGTTCTTTGCAATAACAATGCATTTCAATCCAGCACATGAAAAAGCACATCTGTGGGAATAAAAAGCTATCCTGCTAGATACCCCTAAAATTAAACTTATTTGAAATTGCTCCTCAAAAGTATGCTCATTAATTCTAGTTAACTGAGAGAAAACTGTTCTTCCATAAGCTGCTGGTCCTCCCAAACAAATCAATTTCCACACACTTCACAAATATTCCCAACTGGAAATTCCATCAGTCTTAGTGAAAAGCTCTGCGGCACCTTTGTACAAATGCTCAAAATCTTTTGAGCAAAGCATAAGAAATTGCAGCTACACCAAAGACATCTCCCCCTGCCATGAAACAGCACTTGCAGAAATAAGAAATAGCATTTACAGAAAAATTACTCCTGTGTATCACTGGTTTCCACTGCAGATCAGTTACCCCAAGAGTAACAGAATCACGCTTCAATCCCAAGCCTCTCTC
The DNA here is from genome assembly GCF_029207755.1 of Chamaea fasciata. Lineage (NCBI taxonomy): Eukaryota > Metazoa > Chordata > Aves > Passeriformes > Sylviidae > Chamaea > Chamaea fasciata. Next base: position 97,133,662 of record NW_027094087.1, on the reverse strand, counting down.
CAAGTGTGTGCTCTAACCTTACACAGCATTTGGCTAAAGGGTTATCCCCACTGTCAAGGACAAACGCAAACCCGTGCAGTAACTTAACTGCTGAAATTTGAAGAAACCCCATGAAGTCCAACATTTTAATGAGAAACTACTGTAGAAGGAAATTTCCTGCAGAATCTTACAGCACAGCAGTGAGAGGCAAAGCACACATGCAACAATAAACCCTAAAGCAAGGATGCACAAGTACCATTGTGAAATTACAGGGTGGCTCAAAGACAGTGAGGAAGAAAAACAGCAAAGAAGGGAGGAAATCCCACATGTTGCAAAAACATCACTGCCAATGACATGAAACACAATTTCATTATGAAAGCAGGCAGCAACTATAAAGCAGCAACTGACACTGGAGAGCAAGGTAGAGCTCTGGCAATTCTCTACAGCAGACATAGAAGACAGGGTGGTCCAACCCAGAACCAGTGGCAAACCAGAACCAGGAGACTGGGAGGTGAGAGTGCCAGGAAGGGCACCAGACTGTATGACAGCCAGAGAGAGAGTAACAAACAAACCCAAAACATTCTTGGCAGGACTCAGCAAAGAACATTAGGAAGTATTTTAGACTCCAGCTGGCTATGCTGCTCCCAAAGAGGACACAAAAAACAAAACTGTTGCTGCTTTGCTGCTCTGAGTCTGTAGGTTAAAACTCACACTTGCACAATCCATCAGTGAGACAGATGAGACCAGTTTTTGCTCACCCTTCCTCACTCCACATGCACCTCTTCCCAGACCTCTCCCCAAATCCTGCCACTATTACAGCACTTGCTGAGGCAGATGCCTGCAGTGATGCAGCAGCCATGTGGTTCAGGTAGCAATGATGGTAATAAACACAGCACAGATCAGTGAGTAACCAAGTTCTGTTTTCTTAAAACAGGAGGGCAAGGGAAAAATAGCATGAGTGATCTGATGATTGAGCTTAAGCTCCTTCTTGAAAACAAAAAGTACTTTTATAATATGTGCAAAGGTGCTCCATATTCTACTGTATCAAATGCAGGAATCTCAGCATTCACTAGATCAGTTTCAGTTTAGAGGCCATTAAGACAATGGTATTTCAGTATAGAAACTATTTCATTTTCTATGCCTGATATGTGCTATCACTGTCTCAAAAACTGGCAGATTAATAAACTACATTATGAAGTCTTTATGCAAAATATTGCAAGAAAATTTCAAAGGCTGATTTATTTTCACTTGTCAGTTAAAATTCAGTTGTTTGAATAACTGAAAACCAGAAATTGTGTAAAAAGTCAGATGATGAAAAAAACTGAATAGAAAAGAGAAGTGGCCATACAAGAATGAGGGAGGAAAAAACCCGGTAAGATTAAGAATAGCATTTAAATATAAAAATTTATTTAGGTGAAGTCACAAACAGTTTGACATCAATTTACAAACACTTTATGTTATGCATATTATTGGAAATATTGAGGAAAGGAGAGGAGATAATGGCAGCTTTTTTCCTGAAACAACTAAAGGCAATCCTTTACCATCATGTGCATTACTGGATCATAGTATTACCTTGACCATACCCCTCAGTATGTGAGGAAAAAGGAGAAAAAAACAAAATACTGAGATGCAGAATGAAAACTGTGAATCAGTGAAAAAGATTTTCATGAACACCAGACTACAAAGGTCTAGTCTGATGGTCAGGATTAAGTATTCTACTAAGATAAAACCAGAATTATAACTTAAGTCAATCATTATAATTGATGAAGAATTTTGTAATGCACAATTGGGCTATCTGGTAATGACAGCAATGGTTAATGCAGAACAATGGAGAGGATACTGAGCCTCACAGAATAATTCTGTTGACAACCTGAGTTATTATCCCGAGTGTATGACACTTTTTTGAGTCAAATACACATTTATGTTGCAGATACTTTCAATGAAATGGCAAAAGTAACAGCTGTAACAAGACAAGTTATGATTTATTTTTTTAAAACAAATATAATACACAGGGTTTTGAAGTGTCCGGTTGTGATCTGCAAAGATCCAGGATTGCACACAAGTTTGGTCAAATGAGAAGGTTTAATCTGCACATTAAACTGGCTTTTACTTACAAAGTAGTATTTTAGGGCAGGATTCTCCTCCAGGAGAGTGTTCCTGACCTCATTCAACCAGTGTTCAATTTATTCACCTTCCTGAATCTTTGCCCTCTTTGGATAGTCTGTGACAAGTGCTGCGCTGCAGGAATTCCTGTTTTCCAGCAAACTGGCTTGCTCTGCAGGTTTGTAGTCCATTGTTACAATTGCTGATTGGGCAAAATGAATTTCCTACGTCTTCTCTACCACAGCTTGCAACGCAACAGAAGCAGAGGTAAAAGAATGCACTAGAATACCAGAGCTCCACTTAAACACCAACGGAGTCAGGCTGTTGGCACCAATAAGAAATTCTGTATTTAACAAATCTGCAAATATTTAAGATCCAAAGTTATTCAGTTTTATAAATTAACTCACCCACTTAGTCTGACTCCCATCCCAACTGGTCTTCTGTTTTCATGGAGTCTGGGGGAAAAAAAAGAGAATTGTCTGAAGTTATACAAACAGACATAAATTTGCAAGAATGAATCTCAGCTATCCTACACATGCGCCAATTATCGCACTCAAACTAAAACTAGGATTTCTGTTCTTTCCATGTAAAGCTAAGTTACAGCTCTTCACCAGTGCCTTAGAAAGGACAGCTATCTTCAGGCACAACACTTTGTATACTCTGATTTCATATTTACTGTTTAACCATCTGTGGAAATGCAGAATTAGAGATACAGGCACTAAACTAAATGATGCTGAAATTCAATCCAGTCAGGCTGCCTAACACTATCCCGGAAAAACACAAAAACAAAATCAGATCAAACCAACAATCTGGAAAAAAGAGTTTTTCTAAAACATCTCCTCTTCCTCTTGACAGCATGTGTGTCGAAAAACTTAGGTTCTGTCCAAAGTCTTAAGCCCATAAAAGGCTGATCTCTCCCATTTTAATTCTCCAGTTCTTTTTCCCAAGTGTGATGTCATGCCTTATTTTGCTGAAGTAGTTTTAATGTAAACAGAGCTTACAAAGAGCTGGGGAGATGTGAGGAAATGCACAGGTCACCTCCACGAAAATACTTCCTTGCTGTGACCTTCCCAAAGATAAACTCATGCTTTATCCTAGGTCTCATCTACATCTGACAGCTGCTCAAACCATTACTTCATTCAAGGACATTTTTAACAGTTATAAGAGACTATATGCTAACAACTAAAAACTATGCTAGTAACAGAAAGGTGGCTGAAATCACAACAATTAATTGCACAAGTTTTACTTTTTCATTGTGCTCCTAAAGTACTACTCATTTTACGAACAATAAACTTTTGGCACTTTGTAACAGTTAAAATAAACATGTTTATTTTTTTCTTTACACAGTTTCTGAGGGAAAAAAATACATCAACACCACTGATAAAAATCAACTAAGAAATTTCCATTAAATCAAAGGGGATCGAGACCCCTGGTGCCTCAGCAGAGAACCGAGCAAAGCTCAGCAATGACAGACCAGCTGCTGTGGAAGAAGTTACAAGAGTGGCTAACATGACAAACTGAAGGTCCAGTCTCAGATGAGATGAAAGCTATAAGCCATTGCCCATGTGGTGCTCACATAAGATCTGTAGGACAACAAGAACTGAGCTGTTCACCTTGAGAATGGAGAAATGTTAACAGACATATCAGAAAAAGTTGCAGAACACAGAGCATCAACCACAGAAGGCACAAGGCCAACAGGCCTGGGTTTATTTGTCTTACTGCGTGGTGTTTGCTCCCTTTCTTTGTCACAGGTTGGCCTAGAGAAGTTACTTTTGATAGGCAAGACATGGTGTGATACACCAAGGACTTTCAGATGCATTGAAAAGGGGCCAGACTAACATGAGTCCAAGAACTTAGCCTCTCTGTGCTGGCAATCCCAGGGAAGCACAGCATCTGATAAATTAGCAAAAATTCTTCTGGAAGGCAAAGGTTCTTTCTACAGTTGTAAAAAAAAAAAATTGGTTAGAAACAAACATAGCAAATATAACAGAATCTCTCTGTCACCATTCAGCTGGCATGAACTCAACATTCAGCATTTTCTGTCCTGGGGATTTGGCAGACTGCAGACACAAGTGTAAGAGAAGCAGCACAACCCCTAATATAGACAGGCCGCCCTTTGCAGCTGTGGAGCTCAGCATCATGCCTCAGGCAGGAGAAAGGGTAGACCTGCCTACATCCACCACAGGTTGTACCAATTCATATAGTGATCCTATACTGAAAGCAAAACAAGTACACAAAATCCTCCCTACTTCTCCTAATCACACTCATCTTTTCACACAGAACAGGCTCTAACTTGTGGATTAAATCTAGTGAGCCCCAAACCAGGTTTAATCTTCAAATCACAGTGAATTTGCACACTGTGGCCATTTTCATAGAAGTTTATCTTTATTCATATCAATTTTTTGCCATCCCACACTGCCTGCAACTGCCGACATGCTCCCATAGTAACAAGAGAGTCTGTATTCTTTGCCTTACATACAGATAACTGTATTGCTGAGAAAGTTGACTTTTAAAAGACAAATCAAAGGACTAGAACAAAACCACGGAACACCTTTCTTTTAAAGTCTTCAGGAAAATGCAAAAAGTATACCAGAAGAAGGAATTAGTGGGGTTCCTATTTTCTGGTGGCCGCAGCAATGAACGCTCAAACATTTGCTCAGAGCATCCATCCATGTGCACACCTCTCACGGTGGCCAGCTGAGCACCTATGATACCGTGTCCCTATGGACAGCACGAGCAACGGGTCAGTGCCACAAGATGAGAGCTGCCGACCAAGACAAGGGCACCCCAACTGCCCCTTTCTCCTCTTCCCGTCCGAGGGAGCACCATGCTCAGCCAGCGGAGCAGAGAAACACGCGGCCATCGGCCCATCACACCTGGCTTTTCTCCTCCTGCTTGGGGCTCTGGCCCGGCGGCGGCGGCTGGGCCGCCGAGGCCTGTGTCTCGCTCTCAGCACGCGGGCGCCTGGGGACAAGCGACTTGAGGGGCGCCATCCACTTCATCCACAGGTCCAAGTCGACGTCGCCCCAGGGCAGTGAGGGGTTCTTGGCCGCCCGCCGCCGGAAGTCCTCATCGTAGTTCATCCAGGAGGTGCCCCCGTAGGTGGCGTGCAGCTTGCGGATGGTGTCCAGGTACTTGAACATGGCTCCGCAGCGCGCCGGGTGCTTCTCGCACAGCACGCTGGCGTACACCAGGAAGGCCGAGACCCACTGGTCCAGCGTGTCCCCCGGGCGCGGGCCGTGCTCGGGGGCCAGCTCTGTGTGGAGCAAGGAAAAGAGGTCAATGAACTCCCCCCGCCAGATCCGCTCCTTGGTGGCCTTGGCCAGCTTGTAGCCCAGCGGCCGCCGCAGCCCCACGTAGGGGGTGGCCGCCGCCTCGGCCTCGCCCTGCCCCGCCGCCGCCGCCGCCGCCGCCGCCGGAGCCGGAGCCGGGGCCGGGGCCGGGGCCGGGGCCGGAGCCGGAGCCGGGGCAGGGGCCCCGGCCGCGCCGCTCGCCGCTGCCGCCTCGGCGCAGGGGCTGGCGGCCGCCGCAGCCGCCCCCAGCGCGGCCTGCCGCTCCAGCCAGCGCGGGTTCACGTAGACGGTCCGCAGGCGCGGCGCGGCCCCGGCCGCCGCCGCTGCCGCCCGCGCCGAGCCCTCGGCGCCGGGCTGAAGGCGCAGCACCGCCAGGGCGGCGGGCGCGCCGGCGGGCAGGTCGCTGCCGTCCCTCCGAGGGGCCGGCTGGGCCGCCGCCGGCACCTGCAGCAGCGAGGGCGCCGCCCAGGGCGGGGAGCCGCCCCTAGGCCCGGCCGCCGCCGCCAGCGCCTCTAGGCCCGGGAGGCCGAGTCGCGAGCCGGGCGCCACCGCGCCGAGCACCCATCGGGTCTCGGCGATCCCGGTGCGGTCCCGGGGGCTCCGCGACCTCCCCTCCTCGCGGCGCCCTGCGAGCGCCGTCCCCAGCGTCAGAGGGGCCGCGGCTCCGGCCCGGCGGCGGCGGCGGCTCCGCCGCCTCCCACGTGGCATCGGCACGGCGGCTCCGGGCGGCGCGCGCGGCGGGGGCGGGGCCACATGGGGCGGGGCCAGAGCCCGAAACCCCGCCCCCTCCGGCCCCGGGCCCCGCCCCCCGCGGGTCAGCGATCCCGGGACGTTCCACGGGCTCGTCTGCGGGACACTGAAATGCCTGGATGGAAGCACAGAGAGCGTAATACTCTCTCTCAAAAAATAACCGCCAGTGCCGGTGGGGGTTATTTTTATATATATATACCAATATATATATGCATGCTCTCTCTCTCTATATGTATATCTAAACGCACATATGTATATACGTATATACACAAACATATACAAATATGTACACTACATTTAGTTATATATACGATATACTATGTAATATGTTTGCACGCTGTATATATATAACTTCCGTAAGGATACGCAGTAGGCACCCCCATATCATTATTATGGCTGCAGTGTAGCAAACGTTTTGAGTAGTAATGGCATTACATCACTTGTCCCTTCCAATATAAATAATCCTTATTTTCCCTTTTAAGAAAAATGCCCTTTTTTTGTTTGTTTTTTGTTTGCTTTTGGTTTTGTTTTTGTTTGGTTTTGTTTTGGTTTGGTTTTTTGTTTTGTTTTGTGTTTTGGGTTTTTTTCAGGTGCTGATTCACAGATTCAGCTTTCCTAGCTAAGCACTGAGTAGCTCACCAGCTGGGTGATGGTCGAACCCACTGGAGTCAAAGCTGGGTGCTGGCCCCTTGTGTGGACTTATGCACCCCACTCCACAGCTGCTTCCACAAACACTTCTGTAGCACTCTCTCTTCTGGAGGAGCAGCCTTGAGTGCTGTGCTGAAATGTCTGTAGATCAATTCCACTGCAATAAAGACAAAAGTTCTGTAAAAAAACACAACAGTTCTTTCATTTTCACAGAAAGACTGGAAGGAATAGATTTTAGATTCAAGTCTTTTTGTCCAAAGAAATTAAATCCCAGGAATGACAAAGTTAGGAATTCTTCTGTAAGAAAAAAAGTGAGGTAAAAGAGTGACTTTGGGTTTGGCATTTTTTAAATGCTTAATAAATTCTAAAGGAGTAATTAGAGTAAAAAAAATTACTATATTCCAAATCCTTATTTTCAGGGATTTTTCAAAAGTCTGAACAAAAGAGGCTTTATTTAATATTTGAGATGAATACACTCTCATTTTGATAATTTTTTTTAAAGTCAACCAAAACAGGTGACAGTATGTCCTTCCAATTTCAGCTTAATGGGGCATTAATAAAACCAGACATTATTAAAATAACAAGAAGACCATAGTTTCTCTAAAACTTACCCATGTAACATGCTTGTCATTAAGTCAGGTAATAGGCATTTTTACAAGTCTCTAAAATTTTTCTGATGGTTAAGGTTTTCTCGACTTTGATTTAAAATTATTATTTGTTTAGAACCAGAAAGTGATTCAAGTTGGAGAGAACCTCGAGAGGTCTTACAGTCAAACCTCCTGGTCACAGAAGGGCAAAAACTAAACTAAGACAAGGTTGCTTAGTGCCTTCTTCAGTTAGATCTTGAAAACCACCAGTGACAGGGATTCCACAACCTGTTCCAGTACTGATGATTACGCTTGGTAAATCCATGCTGGGTCTTTTCAGTCACATTTTTCTCTTCTATGTGCCCAGAAATGGCTTCCAAGAGAACTTGCTTTTGTGATTTTCCTGAAGCAAAGCCACCAGCTTATAGCAGTTTGAATAGTTCTTGCTCTTTTTGAAGACAGCTGCAACGTTTAGCCTTTTCCAAGCCATTAGGTACTTCTCCAAATTTTGATGACCTTTCAAACATAAAAAGTTGCCTTCTAGTGACATCAGTACACTCAGATTCATCCCTGCTGGTTCCTGAGACTTGCATGGGTTGTGACTCCTCAAGAAAAGATCCAACTTGGTCCTTTTACCCAATTTACCTTTCCCTATTTAGCAAGGGTTTTTTTTTTTTTTTTTTTTTTTTTTTTTTTTTTTTTTTTTTTTTTTTTTTTTTTTTTACCGTGAAACACTAAGGGCTGGGAGACTTTGTTGGTAAGAGTCAAGGAAATGAAGGCATAAGTAGAATCTTGAAATCATTTAGTGCCACTTCTACAGGTTTTTTAAATACCTCCAGGGACTGTGACTCCCCCACTTCTTTGGGAAGCCTGTTCCAGTGTTTTGCCTCAGAAAAGAGGGCTAGCAACATCAGATCAACTAGTATTATCTCACTAATCCTCTGCAGATATTGCTGCCCGGGCAGTATCTGGTGGCTGTAAGTTATCAGTAAAATTTGGGAATTAGGACTGTGTTTTTGTCCGGTACTTGTACCATGCCCACAAGAGCACAACCCTATTTCAGGGTAGTGCTGCTGGGTCTCACAATAAGGCAGTTCATAGTGATAATGAACAGAAACTTCAAAAAATAATCAGTAAGTGCTTTTATTGCAGTTTCCCCTGAAATATGCAGACAGCAGCTAAGACCAGTAGTAAAATTGTCTGTACATCTCTATGCATCTCTATACATATGCTGCATTTGCTTTTTGAATTGCAGCTCTGATTCACCAGGTCTCTGTCTCCCAAAAACTATAATTTTTCATGGGGGCTCTCATGAAGAAAATCAGCTGGGCAATAAGTAACACCTGGGCTGAGGCAGCTGGAAATAAGAATGCTTTGCCTCCACTTCATTTAGTTGCTACTCATAAGCTCCTAACTCTGCTCCTGACTATGGGGTTTATCTGATCGTTTCAGTCTCCCTTCACAGGCTGTGTGTGCCGTGTGTAAGGATCTGAATCGGAAACTTGGAGGTTTGCCTGCTGGCAACCAGCACTGCCCAAGAGTATCAGCCCTGCAAAGTGGGCAGTGCACTTCACAAAGGGTGGCGGGAACTGTTTCTGACGAATTTTGGAGGCAAATGTGATTGTCCTCTCTACTCCTCATGTGATGAGTTATTTACAACTCTGAATTTCCCTCTCTGCCTTTTTCCTCATGTCTTCCTGTCCCTTTATGTTCCCCTGATATGTTTGTAGTGGCCAAGAAAAAAAGCAAATACTTGGAGCCACATGTATGTATAGTTGTATTGCAGATGTGTCTCTCAACCAAATTGCTTGAATGGGCACAGAACAGCAGAAACAAATGCAGTTTGTTCTATGCTTCAGACCTTTTTAGTCTCAAGCATGAGACCTTATTGAAGGCATTAATGAGGAGGCAAAATGAAATGAAGCTTTAAACAGAAACAGCTGCAACCTTAGCTGTGGAGGAGCTTGGAATTAGGCAATAGGACAGTTTATTAAAATAAGAGGCGAAAGCTAATTTGCAGACCAAAAAAAAAAAAAAATCTCATTTGGAAACATTACCTAAAACTAGAACACCTCCCTTTGAAAGTGGATGTACTTGTGTGCTGTTGCTCTTTATGAACCTTAAACAAAGCCAAAGAGGAGAGAACTGTTTATTGATGAAACCAGAAAGTGCTGCCATAGAGCATTTACCTGCATTGGCTCCAGGACAGAGAGAACAACACAACCCTGCACTAGGGTTTGAGGAGGAAATGTGCATGAAGAGAAAATAACCCTTGTGTCATGCTAAAGTACCTTTTTTTTCCCCAAAATAAGCTGTCTTTTTCTAGGAAAATTTTCTAAAAGCTGCCTGCAACAGTTTTGGGGAGACTGGAGGGTTTGTGGAGCTGGTGGGTTTTCAAGTCAAAACAAGTATACTTAGGCCCCATGGAATTAGCAGTCTAATTGCGAGTTCATCTGAGACTGGGGAGGTTCGCCACTTGCACAGGAGTTGTCCTTGGGCATCTTCCACTTACTCCATAAATAAAAGTACAAATCAGGAAGAAAAACAGGATTTGGTGTTGTGTGTTTTGCTTTCCAACTCGAAAAATGTACCAGCTGTAGTGTTCACTGACACAATAGCAACAGAACTAAACCCACTCATGAAGCTAAAGGTTACTCAATAAAGTTTAAACAACAAGTAAATTACGGTGTTGGGGATCCAGAAAGAACCTGCTAAGCATTGCTGCTGAACTCCCCCAGTGAGGGGAGGAGGACTCTTCAATATTCCCAGCAGGAAGATGCAGGAGTCAGATTCTGCAGCTGAGGGGCTGCTGCTTCCTTCACTCCAGGTGAGGAAGGAGCTGGCTGCCTTCAGGTGGCTACATGGTATTGTCCCTCTCTGTGCATTGTTTCTGCATTTCTTTACAATTTTGCTTTACCCAAGTTTGTTCTGTCTCTCTGGTAAATGTTTCCTTGCCTATGCTTGGAGTGGGAACAGAGAAAGTCTCCGTGGAAGATAAACATGTTCAGTTACTTGTCCTGAGGACGCTTAGCTCCACTGGTCCCAATTCCTTTCTTTTTCTGTGGCCGTGAGGTGCTCAGCAGAAGACTTAAAGGTCTCGGTGACCAATGCTGCCTGTGGGGCTCAAGTACATGTGCCCTCAAAGCAGGTGTTTCAGAGGATGGTAAGAGAGACGTGGGACAGAACACAGTTAAAAGTCGAGCTCCGTTGAAGACCCTGTCCCATGCGCTGCACAATGTACACCTGTTTATTGCTGGAGGATTTTCCTGGAGACATCAACTGTGCCCGACACAGCCGAGGCAGACGGGGGTTCCATAAGGCAGCCGGGGCCAGAGTGGGACGCGGCGCAGGGCTCAGACCGAGGCTTGGCTGCACCTCGGGAACGCTCGCTCCGGAAAACAGCTGTCCGCCGCTACTCGATCCCTCCCCAAAACGCAACTGCACCGTGCAAGCCCGGCAGCGCTGGGGACCCGCAGCGCCGGAGCCCGCGCAGCCCGGCGGGGCCGCCTCCGCCGCGCCCCCGACGTGGGCGTCCCGCGGCGACACCGAGGTGCAGGCGCCACCGGGGGCGGCTCTTCCCGCCGCGAGTGGGGAGGCGGACGGGCCCCACCACCGCTGGACCCGACGGGGTGTGTGCGTGTGGGGCGGCCCGCGACTCCCCCGCGCATCGCGGCCGAGGGGGGAGTGACTCTGGCAGCCTGCGGCGAGCCCAGATAAAAGCTCCGCTGCTGCCGTTTTCCCTCCCCTTTTCTCTCGTAACTTTTTTTTTTTCCCTCCCTCTCCCTCCCAGCAAAGTGACCGCGCCGGCGGCAGCCCCGGAGCAGCCCCAGCGCGGGACGCCGCCATGAGCCCCGCGGTGCCGCCGTCGGGCCGCGCTGCCGGGGGCTGAGCTCGGCCGCGGGGGACGCCCCGAGAGCCGCTCCGCGCCGCCGTGGCGGGGGCTGGAGGCAGAGGCAGCGAGAGCCCAGGCGGGACCCCCGGCAGCCCCGCCGTGCCCGGGGCAGCGCCCGCCGCGATGTCGGCGCAGAGCCTGCTGAGCAGCGTCTTCTCCTGCTCCTCCTCGGCCGCCGCCGCCCCCGCCGCCGCCAAGAGCCTCTCCAAGCGGAGGCTCCGCCAGACGCGTAGCCTCGACCCCGCCATCATCGACGGCGGCCGGGAGGACGGCGAGGGCGCGGGGCGGGCGCGGGCCGCCAGCAGCCCCCCGGGGGAGCGCCGCGGTGTTCGGGGCGCCCCGCCGCCCCACGGCACCTCCTTCTCCACCCCCAGCACCCCACTGGAGCGGTCGCCGCCGGGCAGCGCTCTCTTTGACGAGGAGAGCCTCCGAGGGAAGCGGAGCCCCGGCTGCGAGCTGCCCTTCCTGGCGCGCACCCCCTCGGCCCTGGCGCTGAGCGGCACCCCTGGCTCCGCCAACAGCATCTTCTCCTCGCCCCGGCGCTGGCTGCAACAGAGGAAGGGGCAGCCCTCGCCACCCGAGCCTCGCCCCGCCGCCTACGTCGTGTGGAAATCCGAGGTAGGCACGCCCGCCCCCGGGGGACGGGCACCCGCCGCGCCGCCCTCGTCCCCGTCCCCGTCGTGCGCCGCTGCGCGTCCGCCCGTCCCGGCGGGGCTGCCCCGCGGAGCTCCAGCGGCCCCGCCCGGCGGTGGGTGCCCGGCTCGGCGAGACCCCGCGCGGGTCCGTCCCGTGCCGTGGGGCCGTCGAGGCCGCCGGCGGTATCGCTGCTAGGAGCTGGCATCTCCGGCGCTGGAGGGTCGGATATCTGAGGTTCCCTCGACCGGTTCCGTGTGTAGTTATCCCAGGCCTGTAAAACCTTCCCCTCCAAGTTTCACACCTCTTAAACTGAAGTATGCGATGGCTTCTAACAAGACAGACAAATTACTTTTAATGGGCACACCCAGTGAGCTGTGATTTATTTGACAACGCACATGTGTCAGAACCACATGAGGAGCGATTGTATTCCAAGACAAATCCAACTTTACAATGCAAATATTTATTCATTTAGCTTGGATGTCATCGATGTTGGGCTGCAGATACCATACTATGTGGATGAATGTTTTCAAAAAATGTGGCATTGTTTCCTGGTAGCGATTGCTCATCGAGTTGGTTATGCTGAGCCTTTTGCAGCAGAAGAAGAAGAAATTTTTTTTGTTTTAAGAAATTCTCCATCCTGTTCATGGTGATGAGGTTTCCTGCTTAAGTGTTTAGTAGTGCCTTCTGGAGAACTGGGATCAGAAAGCAGCATTTCCATTTCCATTTTGGATGAACTTATTATAAATAGTTGGTAATAATTAGATGCATCAATAAAACAGCCCCATTGTTGCAGTGGGATGTCAAAGTCCTCATAAAATGGTCCTTGCGCAGTAGTATCAGATCCAGAGCCAAACTAGGCACTATGGTAGCACAAGATTACAAAATGTAGTTTTCATGGGCAAAGGATGCATCTTACCCTGAACTCCCATATCTCCCTGTTTGCCTGGAGTACAAAAGTTGTTGACATCTGTCAGTTGGGATGGAGTGTCAACATGTGGGTGTCAACTTCAGGCATGATGCTAGCTAATGTTGGAAGAGGTGGTGAAGAATTTTAGCAGTTTTGAAAAATGGATTATTATAAAGTCTTGTAACCAGAAGTTACTCTTAGCAGTATTTCATCTTGATGCTTGAATTTTAAGATAGTAAAAAATTCATGATGTCAAAGAACTTTGTGGGATTTGTGGCATCAGTGGACAGTGAGATAGTAGATGATCACACTAATTAAGGATACGTTTGCTGCTTATCCACTTACGATTTTATGAGGTCTGTCAAAAAGTATGGTACATAAAGTTTCCTGTGCAGTTTCGTGACTGAGTCCAAGACTCAGAGCAAGGTTTCTTTTCTATGCAAAGGTGGTGGACAGTTGGGTCAAAACACACAGCACAGCACATCTTCAGACTGCATATTGCAAAGTACTGGGTTCTTTCTTAATTTGGTGTGTGTCTAGCATTTTTAAATAGTCAACCCTTTTTTTGGGGGAGGGATGTCATTGTCCCAGCAGTCATGGTGGTGAGGCTGTGATGCCAGGATCAGGGTGTGCTGGGCTCCTGCAGTGGGTCAGTGTTGTCATTGGGAATTGGTAGCATTTTATTAGTCATCATTTAACCTGATACTTGCTAGTTTCAGAGCTGCTATTTTCAAGACGTTATACAAACATGAACTTAGCTGTTCAGCAAAGACATGTACAAATTATATTAATCTATATTTTAGAAGAAACTGCGCATACATAATTTTGATCTTATTCCCCCACTTATTTTAGGGATGCATCCTAATGGTTATTCAGTCTGGTCCCATTAAAAAATAGCGTTTTTAATAGAATATTTTGATGTTTCCTTCCTATTTAGTGTTGAAAAGGTTTGTTTTTTTTGGAAGTGAAGGATTTTTTTGTCTATGAGGCTTCATCCTGGCTGTGGCAAAGCAAGTGTGCTTGAGGAGGTGAAAAAATCCTACATTTTATTGCGTGTAAAGGAAGTAACTGCTTATAATACTATACCTTTAAAAGGTCCCATTATTCAAATTATTGTATTCCCATTAGGAAATCTGTAGTTCCATTTCTATTCAACTCAGGAAATGAAATACATCACAATAATGATTTTAGTCGGCTGTAAAAGACAACTGAACAGATTACTGCCTAATGAAAATGAATATTCAAAGTTTTGGTTGTAGTACTTAAAAATTCCCATCCTGTTTGTTGGGAATAAAATAAATGATCATTGCAAAATCAGTTCTCTTTACCTTCATTTCAACACCTTCAGTATAATTGCCCTTTTTATGAAATACTGCTTTAGAGCCACTGTGGAAGCAACAGGTTTATGCGCTAGGAGATATATGTGGGAATTATCTTTTCCCCCTTTACCTTAATCTTTAAAGGAGTAAAGAGAAGTAAAAATGCCATGAAAGTTTCCTCCTCAGAACCCCTTGAAAATGATAACTTGTGGGCAGGACCTCCTGCACCTATCCCAGGCTGGATCAGTGTGGTGGCATCCACAGGGATGTGTTGAAGGTGGAGTTTGCAGCCTGTGCTGGATGAATCCTGCCCTGGCACAGCTGGTACCTTGGGGCTGCAGGGGTAGGGGCACCTGGCCCAGCTCTAGTCAGCTTTTAAAGCAGGGATGCCCCACTGATCTGGGATTTCTGTATATGAGGCCACAGTGTCCATACTAGCTTTGTTATGAGGCCAAGAGAATAAAATGGATTGCTTATTTTACCTTTTTTTTCATTGTAATTCTTTGATTTCTGCATTTTTTGGGACAAGCCTGTCCACTGGCCTAGGGAGAGAAAGGTTGCTGCTAGGTTCATGCCACCATTCATAAATATTTTTTAATGAAATGCCTGAATGCACAGGGGATTTCCAGTTTCAGGAGCAGGTCACACCTAAATATCTTTGCACTGTATTCTTGGGTGCACAGATTTTTGAATGTGAAGCATCATCTGACAGCTGTGTCTCTCACTGCCCAGTGACCTGGCAGTTCTTTATTGACTTGTTGTTTTCCTCACAGGAACATTTTTACGACTGTAAAAATTATTTTTGCAGAGCTTTACTTCTCTGACAAACATTCTTTCACCTTTCTATTTTCTGCTTATGTATATAAGCTGCTTAAATAAAAAAAACCCCATTCCCGGGTCTGTGGAAATCAGCAACAATATTTCCAGTGGTTTCAGCAGGACAAAGCCAAGGGGGATTTTAATAAGGGGAAAAAAGCATTCATCCTCAATTCCCATCTGATCTCACCTGTCCTTTTACGCCATTTTCCTTAAAGAAAATTCACTTTCACCTTCAAGATTAAGTCTATTGTGTTTTCATTAAGGCTTTCATATGCTCAAGTGAGTCTTATCATGGACAAGATGGTAGAAATATCTAGAAATACCTTAATGTCTTGGTCCTGCCAAAATTTGTCATACATTTATGCTAACCTATGTGAGTAGACCTGTACAGGTTAAGGATGCAAGTGTTTACACTGACTGACTGACTGAAATACATTTGCTGGGTCCAGAATAGCCCAAGATTAATAGATCTGTGTGAAGATTGTGTTAATTCTTTTGCTTATTTTTCTGTCTTAAAGATGGTAATGGAAAGGCACAGCAAGGGGATAAAAAGTATGGCAAATCATGGCAATGTATCCAAGTAATCTATTTGTTATGAAAAACCAAATCTACACACTTAAACTTAAATCACCTGATTATTTTGCTGTCATAATCCATGTGTTACTAACTGATTAAACATTATCATCTTCAATTAATATGCTTTTTTTGGGGGAGAGCTGCTTTTAAAGTAATGGTAGTATAATATCTGCAGCCTTCCCACCTGCATGCCTGGCCCCTGGTCCCAGGGGGCAGCATCCTTAATTTGCAATTTGCTTCTCAATGAAATCAGGTTGCTGCAGGTGGATGGCTCAGCCCTTCCTCCTCCTCCTCCTGACTTACCCTGTGATCCACTTGCTCGCCCAGCTTTCTGTTGAGCACTACAGGAGGAGTTTTCCATTGCATGGGAAGGAAGGTTGCCCTGGTTCCTCACCAGGTTTTGGGAGAGAACCCAGGAGTTGTGCAGGTGTCTCCTGTGCTGCTGGCTGGCCAAGCTGTGATGAGCTGCAAGGATGTTGGAGAAGCTAATCTGCAGTACCAGAACAACATTAGTTTAACTGAATTATTTTATAGCATGGCCATCAGAAGTAGTGAATGTTCGCAGCACAGGTTGCAGCTGAGAGTTGCCTTGGGAGTCAGCTTTCGTAAATTCACTGGCTTGATACTTTAGGAGTTTAAATTGATTGGGAAGGCAGTGTAGATTCTCTCTTTCCTTGCAGCAAGTGGAGGTCCTCCTGCCAGGCAGCCAGTGACAGGAGAAGAGGAAATGGCCTCAAGCTGTGTCAGTGGAGGTTCAGGTGGACATCGGTGGTGAGCACATTGTCTTTTACCCTCAAGCACCTTGATACCTAACCCAGAGATTTTGCTATGGATAGAAGATATACTGGGACACATTCTTTTGCAGAGCTCTGATTAACTGTCCTGGTAGCAAAATGGGGGTCTAGCATGTTTAAATGGATAACTTGCATTTTTTTCTCCTGAGGGGACTTTTAAATGAGATGTGTGAGAACTGTACTTTGGAAGATTTTTTTTTTAAAGTAAAAACTGTATGTGCTGGTATTTACCAGTGAACTGGTCTGCTTTTTTTTCTTCCCTAAGATATTCCAAACCACTGGACACACAGATTAGTCTCAGCCTGAGTCTGTTTCATTCAATGCTGTAAGAGTTCTATAATTACAAAATTTGGTAAGCAGGAATGTGTTCCTCTCATGACAGGAATGCAATTAAAAGTAACTGAATATATTCAGTATTTCCGATTTCGGTAAATGGACTCTTCCCATTCTCAACTAAATTACGTGTGAAGACATTGGATGAAAATATGGGGGCTGATGGCTAGGACAGACAGAATTTTTCAAGTGTGCATTGCTTAAGTAGTGAGAAAGGAACTTGTGAAAACAATAGAAATGAGACTGAAAAGTAATTTTGAGTAACCTCTAAAGTATTAACAACCCAGACTGCTGTGTTGACTTCATGGTGAAGTTGAAGCACATTTAGTTTTGCAGACTCTATTGCATGACAAGAACTGCAGCTGTGACAGCTTACAGGTGAAGAACATTTCAGAAGTCTCTTCCAGAGTGTTCTGGCTGTATAAGTATTAAGGCTGTACAGGTATTAAGCCGGTTTGGGTAATTTTTTTTTCCTTCCAGATGTAAATATCATTGTTGAAACCATCAGGGAGTTCTGAGCAAGTAGGGCTGAACAGTCATGATGGCATAGTAGTAACTTCAGCATATCAGTGTCAGAGTTGTAGAGTTGGAATCTTAATGTAAAAAAGGTACTAAAACCAAAATTATAATGGCAATCCTGTCTTAGTCTCCTTAAACATGATATAATGCTGCTCATATTTGATTCTCTGGATATGTGGCACAGTATTGGAGAGCATAAACATCACTGGAATTAAGCTAACATTTTCAAACATAACTTTTGTACTTCCTGAGTTCCGCTAGTTGCTAACTGAACCAGGTGTCTGGACTGTGGGAGAAGTGGCCAAATATTCCATTCAACTTGTGGAAACTGGAAGGGGAGCAGTAAGGAGGTTCACAGCAAGGTTCAGAATTCATTTGACATTGCAGCTCACTGGCGAATTTTGAAAGGTACTGAGTTTTCAGACTTCAACAGGGAACTTGAATGTGTGCCTTCCTTTTGGCAGGTGGCTACTAATCAAACCAGAGTATCAGGAAGGAAGCAAAGCCTTTAGTAACCATTAAATCCTAGGAATTTACTTTCTTCACCTCACTTTAAAACTTCTGTGTCAATTAGTGTGTACAATTTTTAAGCTGTGCTTGTTCAAAATAACTTCTATTATTTTTTATCTGTTCTTATCCTGTAACAATAATACATGTCAATGGAAATATATGTGGAGGCTTTCTGGTTGAGTTTTAGTTTTTCCTAGATGTGTACAGACTGGCTATTTCAAGTTACATGTTTTTTCCACTCCGGTTGTCGGCGAAGAATTATTAAATCCCTGGGAGAGTTGAGAGTGTTTTTGAAGGATTTGATGAGCTTCCAGTGCCTGATGCTCACCACATTGTAGTACTGGAACCAGATGTTGGGTACCACATGTTTGTCTTTTTGGACCTGAGTAGGTTAGGTACTGTGTCTCTGGCTCAGAAAACCAAGCATCAGTTTCACACCCTAAAGCTGTCATCCCTGGGTCATCATCCTGGCTATGAAAACAGCTTGCATCAGCATCCCCAGTTATGAAACCAGAACTGTTTCTTCTGGATCTTCCTACCTCACCTTTTCTCTATCCTCTCAAAGAAAAAACCTGACTTACAGTATTTACCCATGAGGGCTCTCAGTGTGTAAGGTCAGAAAGAGATTTTTAGCACTGCACTTAGTGAGGATGCCCATGAGGAATCAGTCCAGTGGAGAAGCTCCCCTCAGGGCTCCCAGGAACTTGCTTTTCTCTTTCTTCCCTGTTAAGTTTTGAGTTCCTCTTCCACACACTTTGACCTTTTTAAGTTGGGCTTGTCTTTTATCCATTTCTAATACTCCTTGTTACGCCTATCTTCCTTTATCTTCCTTGCCAGACATTAAAAAGGAGGAAACGTGTGTCTTATTGCTTTCATCACCTGAAATTCATACTGGGAAAAAAAAAAAAAGCTGCTTTACTGTAGATCTTGCCTACTATTTGGATTGGCCGAGTCAAATTTTAATGAGTATTTTTCTCAGAATTGGACAAACTGGTTTTCAGCAAAGTACACAGTATATTACAGAGCTTGCTAACAAACGAAAGATTTAGTTATAGGTTTTTTAGTGCAATTAAGATTACTTTTTCATTGCCTTGGAGTTAGCCTGGACTTGATTTTCAGTGATGGAACTGTACCTCCACTGAGCGTCTATAACTGATTTTGCAAGAGGAAGACTAATACAAATTTTCCATTTCTATTTTCAGGTTTTATTGACTTTATCCCTTTGTTTTCTTCCACTGTTGTAATATGGCAAGATGGTTTCTGAGCACTTACTTTTTCGTTTTTTCTCTGAAGGGTAATTTCAGTTGAGTAGCACCCTACTGAGACTAATGTGGTGGGAAACCAGTTGGCTGTGCTCTGTTCAGTTTTCTTTTGCCTTTCTCTGTAAAAATTTAAAAATACTCCTCCTACAGGAAATGTTTTCAGTTCTGTTATGTCTTTTGCTTCCCACAGGAGGTATTTCTTTTAATTTATTGAATAAACCCATAAAAATTTTGGCACAATAGGGTCTTTGGGCAAGCTGTTTAAGAGGTCTTACCATCTTCTGTTTTTAGAATATGTGCAATTGTTTCTTTGTACAGTGCTGTGAGGCTCTGGGGCCAGCTAACAATTACATGAAATGGGAGAATTTGAAGCTAAAGAATGTGGATTGACACATCTGCTGTCACTTCTCAAATATTGTTATTTTGATTACTTGGTTCTCATATTTATCCTTCTTAAATCATAATCAATCCCTTTTCTCTTTCCTCTGTCCTCAATTTTAAAAGGATTCTGGATAATATTTTGCTCTCAGTCTCATCACCTCAATTCCTTTTGTAAGTGTATGTATATTTAGGAAGGTGAAATCCTCATAATGTCCTGGTTGGAAATCAGCTCTATTTAACTGTTAATTTAATTTGATGACAGTGCAGACTACTATTTGAAAGGGGTGGTGGGGAAAGAGAGACTGGGATAGATTACATTTTCATGCTCCAAAATAAGACCCTATCTACTCTATCATAAATTAAAAAAATATGGTGGAGTTTTCTTGTGGCTGTTTCGTAACATTCCTACTGACAAAATATGGCGTGCCTCTTGCTCATTGCTTCACTACTGTTTCTCAAGCATGTGTTTGTGTCTGCATCCAGTGACAGCTCTTGTTCCAGCACACCACAGGGACACGTCTTGTAGGTCTTCAGAAGGAGGCAGCAGACTTGGAAATGCTGCACAGAGTGGGCTGTGCCAGGGAGTGGCTTCCAAACCATAGCAAGCCAGGAGAATGAGGCAGCCAAATTACTTAAATAGACACAATTAGAAGTTTTACTTATTTCAGAGACAAAGTGCTTTAATTCTGTATTCACTAAAGGAATGCAATGTAATTGGCAGCCAACATATATGGAGGGTTTTAAAGCAACTTTTTAGCAGAATAGTTAGTAAGATTTACATTGGCAAATTTGCGTATTTTAAGTCTCTGGCACACTGTCCAAAATGCTTTTCAGTGCTTTTCTCTGCTTGAGGTATGAGCACATATGATTTCTTCTCCCTGTCAAGGCTCAGATGGAACCTTTCTGTTTCATAAACCTCTGCTGAACTGAGGCAGAGTGAATGTAACAGATGAACTTTTCTTTCTTGGAGTAAATTGTGTAATGGTGCCTCCCGCCTGTTTTTTAGCCCAAATGCAGGTAAATTACACCACCTCACGTGGACCAGCGGAAAACAAGTTAATCTAACTCAATTAGTGAGCTGTGGAAGGTGTGTAATGTGGAGAGCAGGATGCCTGCATACAGAGCTGCATGAGCAGAAAGGTAACAGGCAGGTTAAGGGAAGTGACTTCACCCTTTGGAGGCCCCTTCTGGACTCCTTTGTACAGGGGAGATGTTGACAAACTGCAGCAAATGGAGTGGAGGGCCATCAGGACAGTTAAGGGATGAGAGTGCTTAATGCACAAGAAAAGGATGAGATTTGTTTCAGCCTGGAGAAGAATCAAGGGGGAATGAAAATCCACTTTTACTACCTGCGTGGGGACTAAGGAGAAGATGCAGCTGGGTATTGTCAGAGCACAATGACAGTCACAAGTTGTAGCAAGAGGAATTTTGGGTAGATCTAAGTAAAAAAGCATTCACAGCAGGAGTGGTTAACTATTGAAATGAGTTCCCCAGAGAGGTTGTGGAATCTCTGTTCTTGGAAATTTTCAACCCTTGACAGGTCAAGGCCCAAAGGATTCAATCAAATTTTGAAGATGAGACCCAGCTTTTAGTAGAAGATCGGACCAGATGACCTGCAGAGGTCCCTTCTGACCTAATATTTTCTGTGATTCTGTGACTCAGAGTATCGTTTCTTTCCACAGCAGAATGAAAACTGCTGTTCTCCCTTGTGCTACAACATACCTTTGATGGGACAAAAGTTGCTGAGTCGCAGAAATGATGATGCTCTCCAGCACTAACATTTGAAACAGGCTTGTAGGAAGAGTAATTTCTTTCATTCAGTCATTCTTCAAGGTTGTTGGTGTGTTTCTACTCTGTGAGGCATATCCTACTGTTACTCTACTCCTGGTGTCTCATTAATGCAAAGAAAGCCAGGGTAGCTCTTTAAAGATGTTAGTAAAATTCAAAACAAACCCATCTGAAATTCAAGTGTTTTGCAGAGGCAGCTAGAACAGTGCCCTAGCAGAACTTCAGCAGGGATTTGGCAGGGAACTTTCAGGAACTACTTGCCAGGTTGGTTTTCTATCACCTCATTTAACCAAGCCAGCCTTTCTTCCAGCACCAGGGAGCCCAGGGCTGAGAAGGGCTTACACCTTTAGGGCAGCTTGTTGTTAGGACAGACTTGTTCTGACATTGAGCTTTGTCTGGTTTTGTGGATTGTTTACATTTAAAAATTTTGAACATTTGGCAAAACACCGTTAACTTTTCCTACCACTTCATGGCAGTTCAGTATGCTCATGACAGGTTGTATGATGTGCTGCCTAAAACACTTCAGTTCAATTCCTGTAATAAAGGGATGGTACAGAAGCATTGCTGTCAGTTTAGCTTTTCTAACTTTCATTTTTGTCATCTTGCATTATAAAAGTAAAAATAATCTGTGAGAGAAATGGAAGAAGGAAAAGTATTGAAGAAGTATGCAAGAAGGAAAGGAAATCTCCTGCCGAGCTTTGAGCTGGGAATTGCATCAGATACACAGAAAAATAGGTGTGGCAATATGACTGTTCAGGATTTGCCTATATTGTCTTACACAGCAAGAGTTTAACCTGATATTGACCTTACGATTTATGAGCTTAAGAGTACAGTTATGTAACTGGGATCAGTCAAAGCTAAACTAAACTGGAATAGGCAGATGAGGCCACACAGCCTGGAAAAAGCTGGTACCAAATTGACTTGCTGGAATAAATGCTTCCATTCTGCTATTTAAAAGGAGCACAGGTTGTAATTTGCTGCTGTTTACAATGCAGCAGTGGACTTTTTTGAAGCATGTTGATCAATATCAGACCTGTGTGTCTTTTCCTTGCTTTTGAGAAATTATTTTGGCAGGTCTTCCTTTAGCTGGCAGAGGTTTTGTCAAGCAGGTGCAGCCTCCAGCACTGAGTATGAAAATGGGCTGACAGAAGGATCTTGACAGTAAAACAAAGCTTTGATAGCTTGGACTCATAACCGTTTGCAGTCTCGGTAAGTACTTTTTTCCTTCATGGATCAGAACATAAGAAGAAGAAAAGGTGATTCCAGCTGAGTGGTTCAAACAGAAGAAGATAAGGAAGGGGAGAAGACAACACCTGGGGTAAACGAGTAGCTAAGTGAGCATCAGCAAGGCTGGAAGGCAGGATTGCCACTGAAGTACCAGCACCGCCGGGCAGAGGAGAGCTTTGCCTTCTGCTTGGGTGTCCCTGCCCTGTCTTGCTCATGGTGTGATGTCCTGGTTTACTGCTGGGAGTGCTGAGCCCAAGGTGCTCATGTCGTCGTGTGGCTCAGCACGTTGTGGCCCTGCTTGCCACACCACCTGGCCCTCAGTGTGGGTCAGTCAGATGAAAGGCTGCTGCTGGACTCAGTGGTGTGTGGTCTGTACTGCCTGCCACAATGCTTGGTGCTCCCTGAATAGTTCCCACCATCACCTCTGCAATGAGGTTTTCTGAAGCTTTTGACTCACTTTTGAAGATGAACCTTGAGTTCCTGGATTATTTAGATAGTTTTTGAAAGCTTATTCTGGATCGTTTGTATTGTTGCTTTTTGTTATTGTAATTGGAGCCTTCTTTCTTTCTTCTTCCTTCCCAGAGAAGGACTGTAATGATGTGGTCTTCCATACAGCTGAATACTGGTTTTTATCTGTAAAGAGGTCTTAAGCGTTGTTCATATGTTTCCGTGTGCAGTTTTTCATTTTAGTAGCACTTTCAGCTGTTGCTGTTTCAAATGCTTTGTTTGTGCTTATTTTGTGATGATATGTGTTTTAGCACAGTTTGCTAAATTATATTTGCCCACACTTTTGTTCGTTGTTTTCTGCTTGTGACAGCGTACCTGCTTGTTCTTTTAGAAACAAATCTGGAGGCTGTGTCAGTGCATTGTTGAAGTCCAAACGTGTGCACTTTAGCTCTTTGAACTGGTAGCATCCAGCTGGTCAGATGGTAAATGGAAGTTCTGATTGCTGTAGAATGTGGGGTCTGGCGTTAAGTGCCAAAATGAAAAAGAGAATATCTGCTGTTCTTTGGTAATTTATGTTCTGTGATAGCTGGCCTGGAGGGGACTCTCAGGGAGGGAGCTAGGCAGCCCTGCTATATTTGTCAGAGCTTCTTCTCTGCAAGTCCTTTTTAAGCAAAGCTCTCAGGTGTTCATAGGCCTGGTTATTTGGGAATCTGTCTGACAAACTGGCTGGAAACCAGATATCATTTTGCTTTCTACCAGGGAAATCCTTCCCTTATCCTGAAAGGCTGCCGAAGGCTACAGCCCTGCAGAGACAGCGAGGTGCCACTCCAAGAGGAGTGGGTGGAGATAACAGGGCATGATCCTTTCTGCCTGTGCTCCACAAACACAAACTTTTCTGCCAAAGCTGCTGAATCCTGATGGTGGGGTAGGGAACAGAGAGAACCCTCATCACCTGGCAAGTTGAAGAGCTGTTGAGCTCTGGGAATAGAAACCCTGAGAGCAGAAATGAGCTCATCTTCATGGCCATGCTGCAGTTGTGGTGGCCATGTCTCAGGTGGCAGGACACCTTTCCTAAGTGGTTTGAGCTCTTGGAGACCTTTTTTTTAGACCAAGTCCAGCTACTTGGACTTAGCATTCAGCGTGAGATTTAACTACAGAACTTAAATTTTGAGCTGAAGATAGCAGGTTTAAGAGGAATTAACTTGAATTATGGTTGAAAAGAATGAGATTACTGCAGTGAATTTTTATTTCTGGCTTCCTTACAGTTTTTTGAAATACACTCCCTTAGTTGAGATGAAGGCATTTAATAACCATATTGCTCTGCTAGAGGGTGACTGGCCCCTTAATTAAAATAGGACCAAAGCATTTGTAGGAAAGCAGGAGCTCTTCTTGTGCTGGATCTGACTCAGACAGATGGAGGTGGAGTGGAAGCCAATGGGAAAGGAAAAATACGGTTGGCAACATCTGGGCCAAAGCAAAGCAAAGCTGGAAGGGAGCAATTTGTTAGGATGTTCCCAAGGAGAATGTGAGGATTTTTGTAGAAGGTACATAGCAGGGGGAGCTACAGAGGGGCTTGCTTGCTGCCTCCTCTTGAAAGAAAATCCAAAGCTACAGGAGTCTGAAAACAATAAAGCAAAGGGGAGTTTGAACGGCTTGTGCCTTGGAGCCAGTGATAAAGGGCCAGAAGAGCAAGGGAAGGGATTTGCTTCCAAATTTGAGTGCTGGGAGTGTTGGTGCAGCAGAAGCAGCTGCTGAACTGTTGAGGACACAGAAAAAGCAGCATGTGGGAAGTGTAATGGGACCTCCCATCATGTCCAAAGGTTTTGGTTTTGGTTTTTTTTTTTCACTGTTTTGGTTATTTTATAGCCCAGCCTTTTCAGGCAGAGAAGCTCTGCTGGGGAAAGGCATGAAAGATTTAGGAAAGACTGGGATGACTGAACAGAGATCTGTAGATCAGTGAGCATGGTGTGAGATGGAACTGGGTTAGCTGTTGTGTTGATGCACTCAAAGTGTCATATATATATTTTAGGATAAGCAATTGAATTGCTGGGGCTTGCCTTGGAAGTGAAGATTATTTTGTGCAGTGGCAAAGCACTCTAATTTATTTGTCAAACCTTAATGAAGCCTGGAATTGAACCCTGTAAGAGAGAAACTGGAATTACATCTCTATATTATCACACCCTCCATGAGGTGTAGTTGCCCAGGAAAGCCAGGCTGCAGATGTTTGATGGGAGAAGGGAGAGGAGTTTAGGAGCACAGTAAGGCTAAAGGAAACCAGAGGTACTTTGGGATGCTTGAAATTATGAACTGCAGGGAAATTTTTTAACCTTTATGACAAAATGTTTTGACTGTAAAATATATTTATATTTAACACATATATTGTTTCTTTCTTTCTAAACTTGAAAATTATGTTTTCTGTGTTATATTTTTGTATGGGAAATACTCATTGTGTCTGGATCCTTTGCTGCTGTGAATGATTATCACATGAAAAAATGTTAATTTAACCATTTCACAATAATTTAAGTACATCTGGAGTCCAGGTTACTAAAAAGCTGTTACTTATACAACATTGCAACCTACAATGTCAGGGAAAAGAAAAATAATACAAAATGTAGTATTTCTTAATGTAAGTCAAGGTTTTATTGTGCATCTCTTTCATTTTGTCAAGAAACATCTCCCAGCTCTGAGATGCTGTTTCCTGGAGATGAGACACTACAAAGCTGGGTGGGTGAAGACGGTGGTGGGTGGAACTGGGGCTCCTCAGTCGTGTGTTTGACTGTTCACTGTGGAGAGTCAGTGGGATATTGCCTTGCATTCCATTCCAGCAGCTCCACAGCTCCATGCACCACCACACCGGGGACCACTGTGCTGGGTTCAGATGATGTTGGGCGTCCCTGCCCAACTCCTTCAGAGCCTCCTGTGGAGGAGTTCCACAACAATGAGGCACAGGAGTGGTTCTGAGATCAAATAGCTGGAGGTCACTTGCTTCCAAAGACAACTGGAGGGCTTTTTGCCTTTACTTCAGAGTGAGGAATTCGTGAATTATGCTCAACTGGCACAACCTCAACGTGCAGAAAAGGATCTAACAGACAGAATTTGAAAAAAAATGAAGAAGTATTTTTCCATGCTTTGTATTAGGAAAACTCTGGAAATATTCTGTTTCTGATTTTGATTTTGTTCTTCCCAGCTTTTTAGGAAATATTTGAATTAAAAGGGTTGAGACAGTGCTCCAGACCATTGAGGGAAAAATTAATTTGCTCAACTTGGAAAATATCAATTACAGATTTAGCTGCTGGGACTAAGAAAGTTTTTGCATTTTCCTTCTTCCTCCTCTGGTGCTATGGATTAGGGCTACATCCACTCTGTAAGAATATATAGTTTATTTACAGTATGCACAGCTCAGATGCTTGTTAGAGTGTCTTTTGACTTCCTCCCAAGGAGTGGGACAGAAGCAGTGTGGATGTGATTGCTTGGTCCTTAGGAGTTGCCTGGGAGTGGCTCATTGAAGCACTGGGAAGGGACAAGGATTGAAAAATCAGAGCTGCAGATGAGCCTGTGGATTTGGTGGCTAATCCACACATAGCTGTGGCAAGTGTCTGCTGTGAGGGCTGTGCCACATAGCCTTACAGAGTAGGGCAGTGGGGCTTGGGTGGGGTTTGACAATTGCTGCTGGGTGTGTTTCCCTGATGGGGGAAGGGGATGCAGCATTAGTTATTTCTGGAAACCACACAGCCTGGAGAAATGATATTTAGCTGTTAGATAACTGGTTTAAATTGGGATTATGCCCAAATTAGGGATGAGACAGTAAAAGTGAGTGATAAGAGTATCTGTTGTTTCTGTCCTGACTGTGGGGGGTTGAGGGACAGAAATGGGCATCCAGCAGTGTGCAAATCCATAGAGAATCCAGAGAATTTGTGTGAGCATCCCTGCATTACAGGTCGCCTTGCATTGCAGAGGTGATTTTTACATTACCATAGTATCTTGGCACCTTCTTTGTGGGTTAGGACATCACTGTACAAGGTGTATAAACACAAGAGACTTTTATTTCCAGAAATTTTATGTAAGAGACAATAGATAAATACAGTTGCACCGAGAAATGTATAGAGACTGTTTTGTGATATTTAGTGGACTCAGCTGGCCTTGCTAAATTTTAAAGATTCTTAAACCACCGGGGCAATGTTATAATAGTAAGCATAGTAATAAATATAGTAAATTATAATATAATATAATATAATATAGTATAATATAATATAATAATATTTAGTGATAATTTCTTCAAAAATGAGGGGAGAAGGGGATAAGTTCCCAGTGTACAAAGCTGGGTGAGAGAGACCTGACATGATGGAATGAGCATAGGCAGTAGATGAGGATGATGGAGAGGATGGGACTACTTAAGAAGGAAAATGTTTAATATTTGTTGTGATAACAGGCTGAGATACAATGGAATAATACAAGGAAAAGGTGGGATCATCAAAGCCAAGATACCTTTGCAGAGCATTGTGGATGAATATAAGCAGGGCAGCATTGTTTTGGAAAGATGAGGAAAGAGAATACCAGAGCCACTGAGAAGAAAGCAGTCTGCACAGGATTTCTACCTGGGTTTTGTATTGTAAAGGCTGCGTATTGATAATCTGTGTATAAATATAACTTCCTTTAGCTCTTAGACAAGGGTCAGTGATAGGAGGAATACTGCATATAGTGATTTTTGTTACCTTCCTGCCTCCCTTTCCACAGGCATCAGATTTTCCCAGTGTCCTAGAGACTGTGTGTAGATGCTCACTGTGGCATGGTGTAAAGATCTCTGGTCTAAACTGAGAAGCTGATGCAGTGTGTGGCTGTGCCATAAAGTCTGTTGAGGTTCCAAAGCAGTGCAGCCAGTCCCACAGTGACTAAGCTAAGAAATGTAATAAAACCTACTAATCTGGTAAATCACATTAATAATAAATGAAAAGTGAATGTATTTCAGGATCAGTCTACTTTTATTTCTACAGAACTAAGTCTGTTTTGATTAGCACATGTTATAGCTTACTTGGGTGGTGTTGGATCGTGCTTGTACTATGAAAGGAGTTTGACACCTTTATGTGTGAGATTACCCAGGCATGAAGCATAAAACCAAGTTCAGCTCCTGCCCATGTAGGGATACCTCACCACTCCACTTGTCTCCTGTCCCAGCCTGGGTGGCTGTCTGACAACTCTTGCCTGGGGCGGTTTTACTCCTCTTCACAAGAGGTGTCTTACAATCTTTTTTGATCTCCCTGAGCAGGGTTGTTACCTCATCAGTCTGCAGAATGCGTGGGATGGTGCTGTTTAGGATCCAGTTCCCCGGGTGCTGTGGTAGCTGTTGGCTGCCACCTCAGGGTACCATCCCCTGTGGTGGGTAACTGAATCCCTGGTGTGTGGTTGACATCTGATACAGCCTGATTCTGCCCTTTTGGCTGGCAAAGTCAGAGGAATCATCATCAGAAAAGGAAGAAGTTATATGTGTGATTTTAAGTACACAAATTTAAAGCTTAGGCAGAAACACTTTTATTTTTAAAAAATATTCAAGAACAGCAAAAGAAAGGCTTGATGAACAAAACTAATGCAAAAAGCAATTTCTCTTGTTTGAAAATTATCCAGTTTATTCCAAGGACCTTCTGCAATGTTTTTTTGCACATTAAATGTCTTACTGGAGAGCTGGCATCGTGTGAATTATTAACACTTACCTAATGGGTGTTTACATATGTTCGCCTTGAAACTTAGCTCTGTAATTCGTTATGAAAACATTGAGTTTGCGAGCCTGTGCTTTAATGAAGGTGCAGAGGATGTAGAAGAAAGTGGCTATTGGTTTTTATGTGTAACAGTTGTGCTGAGCCTCCTCCAGTGTTACTATTTCTGAACTTCAGGGTTTCTTACCTGTTTGCTATGACCACTTAACTACTTCTGAACTGTTACTCTGTCAGCAGCAGTGATAATAACCCTCTTCTCCAAATAGCTTCTTCATTATTTCTCTATGAAAGGGTAAACCAGCCTTCAGCCATACACAGTACTCTGGAGTGCTTCATTCCCTGGAGCCCCATTCCTGCCCATAACCCGTGCTGGACCTCAGCAGCCTGTGGGGCACAGAGCAAAGTGCAGCATTTATCTTTTTCAGCACCTCAGCCCTCTGACAAGGAGAGGTGCACACCAAAGCTCCTCATTGCCTTCATCTGGATGGGTGTCTGTGTTCTCCATTCAGTACCTTTTTGGGGACAGACTGTCAAGTTCCACCTTGTTGTTTTATCTCCAGAGGAAGTTGGTGGGTATTATAGCCAAGGTTGCATGCTACAGTTCCTGATCCTGATCCTTCTGCCCTTCAGAACTGTCATCCTCCTCTAACCAGGGACTACTTCTGTGAAAACTTGCTTTGATAAGAAGGAAACTTACTTCATTAAAAATTGGTTTTGTGCTGGCCACTTTGTAGTACTGGGAAAAAAAGTAAGAAAAAGATGCAACAAAAACATCACAACCTGAAGACTCTTCTCAGTTTAGGATGTCAAATGTCTTACTTGGAAATGCAAGTTCAGGAATTATTGGTGACCTTGTCACTTGAGAAGAATAATTAATTGTTATCTTTTGTCCTTGAAGACAGAGGTTTCAGTGCCTTGATTGGATCTTTGTATGAGAAGTTGGAGTGGAACAGGCAGCTCCTCTTTCCTGAGTTTCAGCTTTGTTAGAGCACTGATGGCTTTCACAGAAGTCCTTGCCCTGGTAGTTAGCCATTACCAAGAGGAATCAATCTAATGATTTACCTTTTTCTGGACAAACATCTCCTGAAAGGGCAGCAGAAAGGATCCAGGGGCAGATGCAGTGAAGCCTGTTCTGCCAGCTCTGAATCTGTTGTTTTGGAGGCAAATACGCAGAAGCCTTCCCTGTGCAGCAGTTGTGACTCATGGGACAGCTCTGCATGCCCAGGCTCAGCCACTGCAGGGTTGCTCTGCAGCACTGGTGGCACTGGTGACACAGCTGAACATTCCTGGCTGTCCTTGGGTGTGTGTCCCAGTGCCCTGCGGGATACCTTTCTCCTAAACACATGTAAGCCCATTAACAGGACAAGAAAAATTACAGTCTTGAGGGAATATATAACATTAGGATTTTGCATACTTTTCTTATTGAATCTTTTCATCTTAAATGGAAGTAACCAAGTTGAATTTTAGAATTAGCTGAAGCATATATTTCATCTTAGTTGATGAATCTCTTTTAACTATTTGAAAAAATAAAAACTTTAATTTTGAGAGAGTACAGCTGGCTCTCCTTCAAGTATCCACTTCTGTTTGATTTCTGATCCTGGGCTTCAGTTCTGCTCATAGACATAGTAGACGAGAGTTGCTCACATGAAGAATTAATTAGTATTTATGGTACATTTATCCTGCTAGAATGTGTCCAACTTCAAATAGCTGTGCTTTGATTGTTTTGCAAAAAAAGCCTTAGTCTGTAGGAAAAATATTTCTAGTCAGAAATCAGAGATTTTTGTAGCAAATTCTGCTTTTTTTTTTTTTAAAGGAAGATTGCCATGCCAACAAACACAAAGCTTTATCAAACAGCATGCTGATATTAATTGCCATGGTTTCTTTTTTAGTGGTGGTCTTATTTAAAACATGTCTTAACACCTTGTGGAATCAGTTAATTATTAGTTTGCAAATGATACGGTGTTTAACAGATGTGTAAACACCCTGCCCTTCCTAACAGGAAAAGGTCACAAATAACTCTGCTTTTAAGTTAGGGTTGATCATGTAATGCTCATGAAGGAAAAGAGTTCTTTTATACTGGAAAAATAGAGGGTATCCCGGTTCCTATTTTGGGACTGAAGCAATATAATTTTTTGTCAGGGAATCACAACACATGGTCCATTTTTTAACATGTGTTTATTTTAGTAAAATGAAAAGTAATAATAAAAAAAAAAAATCTGTGGTGTGATGTTGTCAGTCAGGACTCTGTTGCAGTCTTCATTGACAGTATTTCCCTCTGTCTGTGATGGGGGTTTGTTTTTACAGTTAATTTGCCTTCCCATAGTAGGGAGGACTGTATTTATTAGATCTTACCCTGCCTAATCTAACCCAAACACCTGCTGGGAAGCTGTAATACAGTGTCTAATGCAATGGTGAGATAATGACCTGATTTGCTTTTACTTGACACTGTTTCATATTTACCATATTTCTTTAAAAAACATTTTGAAATTTTTGGTTTGTGTGCATATTTGTTTAGGCTGTCCCATCAATCACTGCTGTGTTTCACTTCCGTAAGCAATGCTGTGGCTGACTCCAGTATGAGTCCTGCATGAGTCTCTTGATAATCTTTTATATGAGATGCAATCTGTCTCCTTCCAGACTTCATACATCCAGAGCCTTATTTAATTTCGAGACTTCTGTCACTTCACTGTTCTTTTTTCTGTAGATAACTCAGTACTTCATGGCTTAGACAGATCTTCCTAGAGACACTCATTGATATTGCAAGAGGAGTAAGCAACATTCATCTAGAAAGTGTGTTGCTCCTAGGCTTTGCTCCAATGTATGATTATTCAGTTACCTGTTGTGCTGTTTGCAATTGGTCAATTAACACATGAACTAATTTATGAGATAGTATTTGTGACAAAATACTTTTCATCATTTTAGTATGGGGTATTACTTTAGCTTTTCTTAGATATCTTATCACACTTTGGAAGCAGACAGTTGACATGTCAGTCATGTTAGAAACAGCATTTAACAAGATATGTATTATTTTGTCTCTATATATACGAGCAGTATTATATTCTGTATTCCCTGAAGGACATTACTCATTTTGATGTTTCAATATAAACATATTTTCACTTATACATGCTGAGACCAGAAACAAATATGCAGCTGAAAAGATAAGATTTGAAAGAATAATACCCATGTATCATTATAAATATAGTTCTTGTACATGTGTATATTCCTGTATAGTTTTGTGCATGAGTAATTTGTGTGTGTTCAAATGAAGGACAAAGTGTTTCCCACATTTGGCTGTGGCAGGCTGAATTTTATGTGTGAAAACTGGACAGACATAAAGATTCATTATTGGCCTCAAATCTGAGGAAGCTCTGGAGCATAATATTTTCCTCCAAAGCCCTCTTTAGGCTTGTATTTAGTAAATGAGCTTCAGATCTTCCCGTTCAGTGCTAAAGGAGGAGGAGCTTAAGCTCATCAAATACTGCCCAGCAAACTGAGACGTGAATGCAGCACATCTCTAGCTAGGTGCTGTGTTAGGACAGGGATGTGCTGGGTAGCTGATCCCCATCTGCTGGCATCAAGGAGCCACAGGAATAGGTTGAATCTTGCTTCCCTTGTGTCTAACTCTTTCCTTCATGTAGAAGTGAGGAGGCAAGGGAGTGGGATGAGAAGGTCTAGTGTGAACCCAGGTCCTGGCTCTGGGTAGGGAGAAGAGCCAGCAGGACCAAAGGGCACAGAGAAACTCCTGAGTCTGTCACTGAAGAAGTAATCCATGTGGCTAATTTAACTGAAAATTTAGTTTGGCTGTCTCTTTACATTCTTAACGGTTTTCTGTGTATGAGGGAGAAAACACTGTATAACTTAGGACTTTCACAAGTGCTTTTTGAGTTTGCATGGGACTGTTTTTTCACGTGACATGTCAGCTGCTTTTTCCAACAATGCTATTACATTTAGAGTTACAGAAAAAAATGTGTAAAGCATCATGTTAAAGAAATTCTGGTGATTGTGTACTTACTTAATGACTGCTTCCCACTTGAGTTTAGAGTCAAAGTTACACAAGCAATTTTATCATCAAAAGTTTCTGAGTTTGAACACTTTGTATTCTTATGAGGTGGCCTCTTCATGTGAGATTAAATTTGCCTAAATGCTAATCCTGAAAGAGAAGGATGCTATTTTTCTTTTTTTCTTGAAGTCTGTTTATCCAGATCAGAATTCTAGGAATATTCAAAAAATAACAGTTACTTTGTTACAGTTCTATATATATGTGTGGAAATGTAGAGTTGTTGCCGTTGATTTTTTTTTTGGTGGTGTTTTATTTGGCTTTGTTAATGGTGACCTGCCAATGAAATTATTAAAATTCCACCCATTTCAGCACACTCTGTATAAACATGGGCCTTCAGAAGGCCAGGGCTCTTGGTATTAATCTGAAATATTTTCAGTCTTCATTCAGTGTCTTCGTTATCTTTTTTTACACTCTGTTCTGCTTCACTGGGGTCTGCTCCATTGAGATGATCCAAAATGCTTGATGCTTCCCTGGCTAATGACAGGTGTGGGTGAGGTGTCATCTCCCATTCCCTGTCCACAGTTTCCCTGGGATCCCCCATTGGCTGTCAGAGCTCAGATGAATTGTAGATTGGCTGTTTTTGTGAAAATGCATTCACCTTTTACTTTTTAAAATGGGGTTCATTTCAGGGTAATGTAATTGTGGGCTGCCAAACAGCCCTCAGGAATAAGGGACTTATTTTCCCAGAGAAAATAAGGAACTTATTATGCATTTTCCCAGAGTAAATGTAGCTAATTTGAAGATGATTTGAGGGCTCTCATCAAAAAGCTTTCTTGTGTGTTTTGAGTAGGTAAACATCAAAACTTTGCCTCATCCCTTTGCTAAAATAAATGCAACTGCAGACTCGAGCTGTGGATATCGAGAGAAACAAAATTTACTTGAGGAAAAGAGAAGGGAAGAGGTCAGTGGGATTATCACTAAACCTGTACAATTTTTCTGGAAAATACAGACAAATGTGTGAATCACATCTGCAATTTCATTAAAATTACAATAAATTAGGAAACCAAGAATTATTCAGTTGTCTTTTGTCCTCAGGTGCTTTGGGCATTCTCAAAGTTTTTTATTTGGTCTTTTATGAGAACTTCACAAGTGCTAAGGCTGTCATACACTGTCTATTATCTGAGTTATCACCCTTCATCTCTTGACTAGGTCTTCAGTTATGTTTTTATTAGTAGCCCTTTAAATCATATTTGGGTTTGCAGTTTGATTTTCATCACTGATTTTAAATGTGTACTTAATTTAGTAAGTGAGGGACTTAAAACTTTCTGGATTATATTTCAGAGTTATTTTTCTTGCAAGATGATTTGTACTGATTGATAACTATTTCATATGTTGAGTGTCAAAGGCAGTATAATATTTTCCTTAATCTAGTACTTCGTTTGCTGTCCAGACTGACAAATTGCATACATAGTCTTTGTTATAAATGAATAATATATATATATATAGCATGTGGTCATGTTTTATTTGTGGTGATGTCTTGGAATTCAGTTCATGAGGCAGAAAATCAGCATTATAGAATTGGTTAGATGACACTGTGTATATATAAGAGAAGAACTGGAAAGTGTATAAAACCACATTGTTATTGAAATTAAGGCAATTATCAGAAAATCAGTTAACCAGCACTGTATGTGCATTAAAATTATCATTTTAGTTTGGATCAGGTGTGTGTATTTTGAAGCCACTCTGTTGATTATCTGCACTCATTGAGCTTGATTGGATTCACATCCTGGAGCAGCCGTGGAGCACGTGGATGCAATTGTTTTTGTATGAAATTAGGCTGCCAAATGCACCAGTGTTTGCTCAGCCTACATCAGGTACTCAGGATCTTCAAAAAAGCAAACTGCGCTTTGCTTCTGCTTCTCAGGGCAGGTTGTTAGATATCTCGGTCATGCTGTGTAGGTAGGAATATGTAGGCGTCTGAATGACTGGCTTTGGTCTCGGTTTCTTTTTTGGAGCTATGTCAGCCTCCTCTGCCGAGTTTGTATAGATTTGGAAGGGGAAAAGTCCTTACTTCCAATCAGTTCTCCAAGCTTTAAGGAAACCTGTCCTTGAATTGGGCTGAACTAAAGAAAATGCTCTTTATTATCAACAAAATTGCTTGTGATTAGAAGTTTGTTTCCCTGTTGAGTGTTTACTTCCTTGTAAACTTCAGCAGCAGCTATTTACTCTTTGAATTTAATATAAATTCTTTAATACAATAAGAAAACTTAAGTTTATAGTAATGAAATTTTCACACTCTTAAAGATTATTTTTGGAGATATTTTCTGACAGTTGAGGATGTCATACACTATCTGCAGCTGAGTTATAATGACTTGTGTGCTGTTTTAAAGGGAGACATCTCTAAAGAAATAAAGTATTTTGTCACTCACTGATACTTCTAGTCTCCAAAACCCTTGGATGCAAATTATACCTGGCCATTATTATTTCTGCTCTTTCTCATCTTCATCTATCAACAGTATATTTCAGAAAGAGTAAATATGGATGTTACTTTGCTAACGTCCTTCCCCTATAAAGATAGAATACAGAATATGTAAAGAAATCAGGCATCTTTTGTGTATTTTCCTTATTTTCTTCTTGTCCCTTCTTGTACCTATTTTGTTTGCTGTTATTTCAAAGTGGCTCTTCCAGAACATGGGTAGGAGTGCCCTGGGACGGTCAAGGGAGATGCTTCTCCCCCTTTACTCTGCTCTTGTGAGACCCCACCTGGAGTGCTGCGTCCAGCTCTCAGGCCTCCAAAATAAGAAGGATGTGGATCTATTGGAGTGGGTCCATAGGAGGGTCATGAAGATGGTAAGAAAACTAGAGCATGTCTCCTGTGACAACAGGCTGGGAAAAGAAGGCTCTAGGGAGACTTTATAACACCCTCCAGTACCTGAAGATGATAGGACAAGGGTGAATGGATTTAAACCGAAAGGGGATAGGTTTGAGTTAGACGTTAGGAAGAAATTTTTCACTGTGAGAGTGATGAGGCACTCGAACAAGTTATCCAGGGAAGCTGTGGATGCCCTATTCCTGGAAGTGTTCAAGGCCAGGTTGAATGGGACTTTGAGCAACTTGGTCCAGTGAGAAGTGTCCCTGCCCATGGTAGGGGGTTGGAAGTACATGGTCTTTAAGGTTCTTCCAACCCAAACCAGCCCATGATTCTGTGTTTCTAAGATGTGATTTTGGAGAAAATGCACCTCTTCCGTGTTCATACTCACGTCAGCAGTGATGTAAGCGCAGCAGTGGCAGGGATGGGTGGGAAGAAAAATCATGCTCTGCTGCCTCCCGGTGACCAGTTCTATCAGCGTGGGTGTCCCATATACTCAGAGTTGTCTGTGTCCTTCTGAGGCAACTGTCACTGGGCTGTGACAAATAGAGCAAAGGAGTAGTGCATCTGTGTGCTGGGAAGCTAGGAGTGTGGCTGTGGCCCACTGGTCTGTCCTTAGTGCGTTTTCAGAACTGGCCCTGTGGGCTAGCAGCACTGCAGGGAGGGAGGACAGGCTGGTCTGGGTTCATGACTCTGTACTTTGCACAGCAGAGTGTGAGCCCCAGCCTGGAGCTGGCCTAGCAGGCAGTGTACCTACAGCTCCTGTGTAGATATCCCATGGGAGCACAGACTATGTGCCTAGTGGGATGCAAGTCAATGAACTCATCGTCCTTGTGTTCACCTTGCACAGGGTTGCACTTGTCTGTGTACACAACAACTGAAAGTGGATGAGAAAAATTCTTCTTGCCTTTGGACTGCCTAGGTCCAAGGTAAGCACTGATACCAAAAAAGAAGACTTTTTTTTTTTATTCAAAGTGAGATCTTTTAAAAATCTATGCTTTTGTCTACTAAGGAAAGAGTATTCCTTTTAGTATTTCTTTCTTCTAGATAATGACTGTACTTGAACAATGTGTTAAGCATCACAGCTCTTCTAAGTAGGGAGTACTGTCACCTGATGGCTTATTTTCTCATGTAGTTTTGTCCCCAGTCTGACTACAGCAGCAAAATTTCACAGTGTGTGCACAGAGTTTTATGTCCATTTTCTACAAGTTTTCTTTGGCATATTATGTGCTGTCATTTGATACTGCAGTTTTATATTCTTCCCTTCCTTTCCTACCCTGTCCTCACTGTGGTTTTCATATCTGTCAGAGTGGCTTTATGGCTATTTGCAGTTATTTACCTTTTTCACAACTCTAGTTCAGTATGGTTTATATTTTCTTCCAGATTGTTACATTACACTTTCAGGTCATTAATCTCTACATTCTCTTCCCAGGGAGATTGTGGAGAATCAGACCTTGATGGTTTCCTGGAATTTTCTTTAGCAGAGTCCGAGGTCATGAGGCTGAACACATTGTTTGAATATTCATCCAGCAGGACCTTTGGATATGCAGTGACTGAACTCATCTGAGCACTGCTGCTTGCAATGATCAGTCTTTGTTTATTTAACCCAGGCTGTACTTTAAAGAGGTTTTGGTTATAGGCATATTTGGAGTCCTATACAGATCACAGTGTCACTGATGTCCTTGTATTATCTCTGAGAATCTTTATTATTGAGAGGGAGGCTCTATTCTTTTCACATGGTTATATAAGTAATGAGTTGTTCTAATGGCTTTTAGGTCTTATTATTTGGGGATATTTTCAAAGAAGTTAAAAGGTCAACATTTCAGAAAAAAAGTGAGGCTGTATTTTATAGCTGATGGAGTATGATGCCTGCATTACCAGTTCCAGTAGAATTTAAGTTTAGCTAAAAACATCTGTAGTTCTTTTGGGTTCAGAAGCACCTCTCTCTCAAATGTGCTGTGCTAAAAGCTCTTTTCCAGGTTTTGCCATTAGACAACTCGAGGACTTACAGTTCACAAACTTTGCCAAACTGCAGACAAGTGATTCTGATAACATAGTTGGCAGTTTCCCTGTGGCTATTTCAATCCTTGGGACAGAAAGGAAAATGGCAAAAGTCACATGTGCTTCCACCTAAATTTCTTCTGGATGACAGGAATAGTTTTAAAAGCTAGTTCATGAATATTCACAGGGAAGGAGAAATAGAAACACTAAAAAACTGGAGTAGAGGACTGGAGGTACAGGGTTAGGTTGCCTTCATCCTAGACCCAGCCTCTGAAGAAATCCTGGTGGGAAAGGTGGGATCATCTAGAGGGAGGGAGATAGATTTTGGGTGTTTCCAGGGAGATTTATTATAGGACATATTAGGAACACTCATTTCACCTTTCATACATATTAAGAGGTTGTTTCTTTAAAAATGATACATAAATGAAAGAAATCTGCCAGACCTGCAGTGTTCAGCACTTCAGTCTCTTAGGGACTTTGAAAAGATGTGTGCCTTGAGCAGGTTTGGTGCTTGTCTCTAGGTCTGTGCGGTGCAGTTGTCTGTGGGTGCAAATCTCTGACACTTTGTGACATTAGACGAAGAAATAGGGTTTTGTGTCCTGCTTATAATCACATTGCCTCTCCAGCTTCCTGAGATGGAGAAGTCTCCATCCAGCTGCTCACAGGCTGCTCCTACCTGCACAGCAATGCTCCAGGTGGGCAGCACAGACACTTCTGGGATCCGTACTGTGTTAAGTCTCAGTTGTCCAGGCCAGCTTCCAGTGCTGCGCTCTTGTAGTGTGGCTGTTTCTGCTGAAAAGGGTCTGGAATACTCCTGGGAGCAGCTGTGCCAGCAGCCCAGGGCAGGTGTTAATCTCCAGTGAAGGCGAGATGACAGGCAGTGGGGCAGGCCAAGGGCTGTAACCTTTGCGATCAGCACAGTTGGCATGGCAGAGCGACATGTGGCCAAATTCCTCATCTTTGGGAAGGCACTTAATACCCACTGTGCTTTTATTTATCATTACACATATCAAATATGTTTTCTTTAACTTATGCAGTGAGAGGTTTTTGTGCTGGAGATAAAACTCATGTGATTTCAGCTCAGTTTTGCAATATCCATCCATTCTGCATGGGATATAAGAATCATTTTGCAGTAGAAATAGTTGCAATATAACCGTAGGCTCCACTGCAGCCATTTGAAACATTTTAAATGGTTATGGCAAAAAGTAGTAGCAAATACATTGTTTAGACATCACTATAAGTTAGTGCATGCTGCTCAAGGAGCTCTGCACTAGTCAGACCTTACACTGTGGAATTGGTCATTCTATCACTGGCTCTGCCTGATGCTCAGTGCTGTAGAAGCAGATGAAGAATTCATAATGCAAGTGTTTGTGCCTGTGTGAGTACAATTACAGAAGGAATTCATCTGCAGGAACTTCAAAGAGCACTCTCCAACAGGCAGAAAATCACAGTTTAACGCATGGAGTCTTCTGTCCCGACATTTGTCCGTGTTGCTTTACAGGGCCCAGTTTGTCTTCCTCAGCACATGCAGTACAAATGATGCAACCCCACTTTCAAATACTCAGCCAGGACACACAGCCCTGAGAAACGCTCATTATTCCTTGGCTTCACTCTTCCTTTTATTTCTTATTTATTCAAGCAGATTACATTCCCATTTGGATAGGATTAGCTGTGGTTTGAAAGTATTGCTGTGGTTTGTCCTGTGAACATGAGTATATTATTTGGCTGAGTGAGGTCTGTTTCATGACCTGAAACCTCTTGGATAGAGCACACAAGAGTGTCCGCATTTGTATCTAACTAGATTTCCTGTTGTATAAAGACATGAGGCACATTTGGGGACTTAGGAACTTTCCCATGGGGTAGAACACAGCATTTGGGGGTTTCTTCATAGCTTTTTTAGAAAACATGGAATTTTTTTCCTCCTTTGCTGTTGAGCTTCTGATTAACATTAACAAATGTATTCAGAACAAGCTAAAATAGTAGTGCTCAACATTTTGCTGTGATGGGGCACACTAGAGCATCCTGCAGGGTGACCTGTCTCTGCATGCATGTCCCCAGTGTGCCCCCATCTCCATATGGCCTAATGAAACCCATATACAGCTGTTTATCAGCAGTTAGCAAGGTGATTTTGTCCTCAAACAATTTAGTTTTGTGTTTTTAGGATTAAAAATAACCAGGTAAGTGCAATGGATGTGATTTATATTTGTGCAATTTAGTATGACAAATCCCAATTTTTTAGGCTTATGCAGTTTGCGATCTAAATTAATTTTTAAAAATGCAAACCAGGGCATTTAATCTGCTCTGAATAGCTGCATCGCTCCTATGAACACGGAATATTTTTCCTAATTTCATTTAACAGTTTTATTTTGGATACAAGTAATTTTGTTAGTGTTGGAAACCCATGCACAGTAACATAGCTCTGATGTTGAAGAACTGAAACTCTAATTGTCTGGCCTTGTCTCTCTGAAGGCAGAGTGCAATGTAAACAAGAAAACACCAGCCATAAATGGTGAAAAGTTTACTTTTTTTGGAGTTTAACCTCCTGAGCTAGACTACTGAAAATTGGTGCTGGGAACTAACCTCAGCATGAATGCACACTGTTACTTTAATAGGAAACATACAGGTTTTTATCCTCTGTAATGAAGGTATTATTAAAGCACCAGTGTAACTGTGTATGTTGTATGCTAAGTATGTGTTTCTTAGCACAGATTAAATTGTTCCCTGTTGGGACTTTAAGAGAGAGGGGACCACTTCAAGGCGTTTTAAAGCATTATTAATTTCTTCAGTCTCATTGAAGTGTGAGAACGTCTTCACCACCTGCACCGGGAGTTCGTGGTCAGTGGTCACAAGACCACAAGTTACAAGGTCTTTTAAAGGTTAATTCGCTAATAAACTGCTGCCATGAAGTTTGTTTGTGTCTTGAGACCAATAGTTAATTGAACTGCCTCACACCTCTTGCTGCAATGGAAGCGTTCTTATCCAATCATGTAGAGCCACACAAACCACTTGCTACACCTTAAAACTTTTTTACTGTTTCTGTAACTACTTCTGTATCCAAACTTAAAAACCTTAAAACTTTCCACTACCTCGCTTAATATGTTTCTATCTAAACCACAAACTCACATTTTTACTTATGGTCTCTGAACTTGGAAGCCTTTTCCAAGGTCTCGGGTTGAACCCTGTGTTCTTTTTTTGCGTTTGGGCCTGCACGCACAAGATTTTGAGAATTTTCTGGGCCTGGAATTCCCGTAGTTCCTTGGCTCAAATTGAAGTCAAGTAAGGATTTGTTTATATTAATGTTAACAGGTGTTGGTGCAAACTAAACTAAGCTCAATGGCATTCTCTTCCTTGCTCATTCACTCCTGGGGAAGCACTTCCAGCACCGCAGAGGAAACTTGTGTCCGTCTCAGGCCATCCTTCTGCCAAGGAGGACTCACTGTATGTGCACTGCTGTTCTGAGGTGGATGACATGTGGTGCAGGTCGGTACCACTGGGCAGGAGGTGAAGCGTAATCCTCACATTAACTTAAGTGGCTTTGACAAAGAACCTCTTGGAACCTTTACCTTCAGGAAAGACATAATTACCTGTAAAGGGTCCGTGTTTGAGGAAGAAAGTTTCTAACCTTCTTAAACATAATGTCAGGAGGAATAGGAGGGGTTTTTTGCGACTTTGGTTTTGCGAAGCAGCAGCCACAGACAGGTTATAAGCCTGGATTGCAGCTGTACATCTTAAGTCATGTGAACTCAGGCACAGTCAGTTCTCTTCCTGATTATGTTTGCATAAATGAAGTCTAAGACACAGCTTAAAAATTTAAGAATACGAGACTATCTACAGCCTTAAATGGGAAATGCATGTACCTGTTTACAGTGCTTTGTGCTGTACTAATCCAATATTTTTGATGTCCTAAATTAGTCTGTATCCCTTAGTTTTAATTCATGAGCTCTGAAGAAACTTGTGGCTAGTGTTGTACATAATGACTGGTGCAGAATTCAGCATCAGAAATGTGAAAACTCTGGTCTGATGTCTTCTTTTAGCATTTCTGTGCAGTTTGGCTTTTCTGCTCATAGCCAAATATCCTTTGCTACCTTCAGGATCTTCTTGTGATGAAGACTGCTCTTATCATCTGTAACCCATCCAGGTCCTGATGTTGCTGCTCTTTAAATGATAGTCACCTTGCATGGTCCTCTGTACCTGATGTAAAGCTATTTGTAGTCAGAAAGACTTCAGTGAACTTTTTGTCAGACCTTTTCCCAGGAGCTGAAGCTACACCAAAGAACCCCCATTCCCACAAGAAACTGGAACAATCTCAAAACTCTCCATGTTTGCAACTGATTCCAGCTCCCATGGTATAGCTTACCTCATTCTGAGTAACACTGAGAACCAGAGCTTACTACTTCTTCAAATTAAACCTGGAAGAGGAGAATCTGTTCTTTCTTCTATTTTTATACCCTAATGAAAAGCAGTACCTAGTACTTGATAGCAAACCTCTGATTTCTAACTGCAGTCCCCTCTCAGAATCAAGGAACTGGAGACTGATTCCTCATTTTCATTTTTCCTAGACTTTTCCCATCATTCTGAGCCAGTGAGTAAATTGCCCCTGTGTTTTCTTGGCTATAATATGTCCTCATTGTACTCCACAGCTGAAATGAATTCTCAGAGAGCAGGAAACTCTTTTCCCAAATGTATTTGTAGTATATCCTTATTTTCTTGATAAGGATGGACTCTTGAACTTTTCCTAGTTATCTATGTGTATACATTTCTTAAGAAAGTTGAATTAGTCCAATTCCTTTTTTATCTATATTGCTCTTTAACAACATTCAGGTATGCCTGATCAAGGTGGTGAAATTGCTTTTACAAGATTCCAGCATTGAAAGAAGGGTGTTTCTTTGATTGCTTTCTGACATGCTAAGAGAGGGGACCTTAACTCTTTTAGCAGTATAAAGTAAGCCAGTGTATTTTTGTATTTCAAATTGTTATGTAAAGACATTTGAAGCCTCCTGTAGTTATTAGGCTTGTTCGGATGGATCCAGGGATATCATGAAGAGCTGCAAAAAGCATTTTATGATTCAGGCTGGTATCTGGTGATGCAGTCTTCAGAAGAACTGCCTGATGCTTTCCAACAGCACTTTACATTTTAAGCTATACTAATGATTTTCCAAATACATTCTGAAGGGCTGGTAGCATTTCAAGAATGTTCACAGTGAGGGGGTGCAGAATCTAACAGGCAAAGGGAGGTGAGGCTGCTGTGGCTCTGTGTCCCCAGGTCTGGTGGTATCCCCAAGAGGCACATGTGCACTCGGTAAATGTGTGTCTGTGTATAAACGCAGTTGCACAGACACACAGATCAACACAGAGAAGATACACGGCTGTGACACAAATAGGAGTGCCATCCATGGCCTGGTTGGTTTCTCCTTTCCAGCAGCGTAAGATGAAAGTCAAACATAGACATCTATACAGCGCATCTTTATGCACAAATACACAGTTTATGTATGCACATACGTGTTCTCAGTGTAGCCTGTAGCTGCCCCTGGATCCCTCCCACTGTCCCCAGCTGTTGGCACATGGGCTTGCGAGCCAGTGCAGTGGCTGGTACCCCAAAACAGGGGCCTCTCTGCCCAAAGTGCTGCATTCAGAGCCTTGTACAAACATGTGCAGGTCGAATAGGCTGCCCACAGGGATGGCCCCCTCCTGTGAGAGCTTGGAGGGGTGATGAATGTCTGTGGTAATTAGCTATTAATCAGCCATCCTAATGAAGAGGCTCAGAGCTGCTGAGGCTCAGGCTGCGTGTCTCAGCTGAGACGTCCCTCCTATTCCTTTACAAACTGGTGGGATAGGCAGGAACCCTGAGGTGAGGTGGCACGTAAAGGTTATGAATTATGGTCGTTTCCTTAAGGACCCTGTTGAATATTTGTTACAGCATTGTTTGTCTTCTTTTATTTTCTT
The DNA here is from genome assembly GCF_029207755.1 of Chamaea fasciata. Classification (NCBI taxonomy): domain Eukaryota; kingdom Metazoa; phylum Chordata; class Aves; order Passeriformes; family Sylviidae; genus Chamaea; species Chamaea fasciata. The sequence continues at coordinate 97,090,371 of NW_027094087.1, read as the reverse complement.
TTTTTTTTTTCCTGGAAGGCTGAGTGTAAATATGATTTCTTTTGATGGTTGAGTTCTGGGATTTTCTCCCACTGACTTCACACTGCTGAGAGAGGGGGGCTGCATAGACACAGCTTTTGAGAAACTACAGCTGAAACCTTGTGCCCCTGTGTCAGATCGCTAGGAGGCTTTCAGGAAGGCTTTGAGCTGTTCAGTGGGGAACAAAGAGAGCACTGGTTTGCCCTGGAAAGATGAGTCGGTACCCTGGAAAGAAGGAGGTCTTGGTGTGTGTCATATTACTCTGAGTCAGCTTTATCACTGAGGAGATTTAATGATAAAAGCATGTTTATTCAAAATACAGATTTACAGGAATGGAATGAAGTAACAAAAAAGTTTAAATCACAAAAACATATTGCTAAGGGTTCTTCTTTTCAGCTTCAGCAATTTAGGTACTTTGTGAGGCTACTTTGCTCTTGCAGAGCAAGAGCTGTGCAAAGTACTTATAATTAAATGATGAGTTATGGGGATCTGGCTTTGGTTTCCAGAGAGAGCTGCTTTGGGTAATTCCCTCCATTGCTGGCTCAGGAGGAAACCAGCTCCTGCCTCTTTCCTGTGTAAGTGACCCTGGTCCCTGTGGTGGGTCAAAGTCACTCACACCCACATCTCACCACCCTGGACTGGTGACCATTTCCTCATAGAAGTGGTTTTAGCAGGCATTAAACTGCTTTCATTGTGTTTTTATACTCAACGCAGCATGTGACTTGCGCGTTTTATTTCATGAGCAGTAATAGTAATAGATTTTTTTTCTTCACCATATTGATTGTACTTGCTGCTCTACAGAGAAGCTACCCCAGGTCTGTAAACTCGTGGAAAGAGGAACAGAGCACCTGGGCACTGTGATCTTTTCCTATCTAAAAGATTAACATCTCCAAAGACCTGCCAGAGTCTGGTTTCATACTGAGTTTGTTTTGTTTTGCTGCACTAGAAGTGGTCTTTGATGGAATGGAAATAATGAAGAGGGAATGCCTAAAGAAAAGGAAGTAACTTTATTAGAAATTTTGAGCTTCAGATCTGGTTTTGAAACTTGAAGTAGTCAACACTTGGTTGAAATTAAAGTACAAGCCCCTAGGCTGAATTTGTGACTGAAACTGAAGGAAAGAAGATAAACTGACTTTCAGATATTAAAAAATATGATTCTTTTTGCATTTAGGATAAAATTAGAAAGGACTTCTGTCCTAAGTGGAGTGAAATTAGTTGATCCAAGGTGACCTTTTCAGTTCATTGCTCTGGTTGGCCGTCCTGTAGGATGAAACTGCTGAGGACCAGAATTGTGGGAATAACATCACCACAAAGGTGTATTGATTAGTAAGATTGTCCTGAGTTGTGAGCCAGTAAACTGCATTTCAAATATCAATATTTAGCCTGAAACAGTGAACCAGTGTTGAAATTAGAGCAGTTTTCATTATATAATGATGGGAGCACTTGCAGATAGATGTATGAGGTGCCAACCATCTGCTGCACCAACATGAACTGTAGTCCTCACTTTTGATTTGCCAAATACCTTCTACAGCCTAAATGTCTGAGTCTCTGATTATAATATTGAAGATTGCTTTAGTCATCATAGCTGCTGATGTGCACTGTCTTTCTCCATGTAAATAACATCATTCAAGTAGTTTGTTCCAGCTGCTGGCTCTCTTGGTGGGTGTCAGCTGGGAGCAATGCATTGGCAGTAGAAGAATCACTGTTAGAGCAAAATTGGTGTCATTGCTTCACTGGTTACTTGGTTGACTTTATCTTGACTATTTTTTTCCTTAGCTTTGAGAACTATTTTATATAATTCTTTGCTAAAATGCTGAAGGCTCTGGTGTCCTTGGTGGGACAGGTCTGTTCAGCTTTTCTTTCAAAATGCAAGGAGGTTCCCTAGGTCTTCTGTGTTGCAAGCATCTGGTAAGGATTCTTTTTTTTTTTTTTTTTTCCGTAGAAACCACTGGATTGAAACGAAAAAGCAAGAACTTGACCTTATTTTAAAACCAAATATTGATTTTTTCCCTTACTGACAAATGGGCTTTGGCAGTTGGTAATCAATAGTTTCGACCTTTTCAATGTTTGTGGGATGCTACACTAGATGCAGAGCAATTAATTGTTTCTAGTGGCTGGAGAGGAATTTGAATGTTCTGCTGGGCAATGATTAGGCTTTATGGATCTTTCAACTCTGGTAAGACTCCAAAAATGTGTAAAAACTCTGTTTTGTAAATTAAGATCAGAAACTATTATTAGCTTTTGTTTGTAGTTCAAGCATGATGTCACATTTGGCTTAGTGCTAAAGAAAAACTCACAGCTCATGGATCTGTTCTTTCTCAACTAAGTGTCTTTGGTGTTTGCGCTTGAGGCTGTCTGTCTCTCCAAAAGAGGAATGGTTTGTGTGATACCAGCTTTCTGAGGCCTGATTTAGTGTTATCACCCTCATGGGAAGAGGGGCAGGAGGCTTTGTTTGGAGCTGGTCATGACTGCATGATTTCCAGCCAGCTTATCCTTACATGAAAGTGTCACAGCTTTAACTTTTTATGCTGGTAGAAATTCTATTCCAGATAGATGGCCCTGGGCTTTGTGGGAGCGGCGCACAGGATTTGCTCCTGCATTTTTGCCTCTTTTTCCAGTCTTTTTATTTATATTGCTAAATGATAATGCATATTTATATATCCTAAATGACTAATTTAGGGTTTAAAAAGACTTGTGGAAGCATAATATCACAAAAAACCCCTTGTGTTTGGTTTTGTAAAGCATCACAGGAGACCACGTTCTTCCAAGTTCCATGAAGCTGCATGTGTGTTAATGGCCCTTTTGTAGCATCTTTTCCAGTCTTGCTTTTTCCCTTCCACAAGGAGGGTGGGGGCTGCTGAATTTTGGAGCAATTACATTAAGTAGGAGTCACTGTAGTTGCGGAGGAATAATTTAGTCTGTAGTAGGTCTCTTTTTGGTTATTCGAAGTTTTCTGTAATATTTATTTGAATAAAGTTGGAATCTACTAAAAGCTTGAAACCGTCCTGTGTATTGTGACTATTTAAATTTAAATTACGTTTGCTACAATCAGATATAAACAAAGTCTGTTCATTGGAAAGGCAAATATAAGGAAAGGGGAATACTATTTATCATTCAGTTAAAAGATTATTTCAAACCAGTCACATGATCAGTTTGTAAGGATTGTATTACTAATTCTCTGAAATTATTGTTTCTGAGTTCATTGGCCAAATGTTCATAAGTGTTTAACAAGAGCGCTGTAGTGTTTGCAGGTGAAGGTAAAATACATATTTATCAAATGACTGGTTTCTATATTTTGTTTGCTGGCTGAAACATCCTCTTTACTGTTGTCTGTAGAAATGCTTCCTTCTTCAAAATGGGGAGTTTCTTTGTCTACAAGGTTGAAAAGTTTGTGGTAGCTTGAGGGGCAGAGGAGTCAAAATACAGTATATTAGAATAACGGCAGATTAACAGCCTGGTAACTTGTGAATTAATAAGACCATAAAAGTAAGCCTCACAATGCTAGCAAACAAGCACTCCCTTCCTAAAGGATTTGTACAATGTTTATAGCTACGGTGTATCCTGAGAGGAGGCATTTTACACCATTGTTGTATTGGGCAAAACAGAAGAAATACGAAAGAAGTAGACACTGAAGAGATAAACAGAAGGGTAAATATTCCAGAGTTGGAATTTACCGTTCTAACTCCACATTAAAGCTGGATGTCATGAATGAAACAGCTCAGCTTCGCGGGCGTGTGGACAGAAAAGGCAGCCCAGTGAATTACCTTTGTTATGGCAGTGGGGGGCAATGTCAATAAAAAATGGCTGAAGCTGTTGTGTGTCAGCCTCAGATGGCTCCTGCAAGACCAAGCAGTCATCCCTGCACATGCTTTGCAGCATTCCCTGTCAGATAAACGCTGTGCCAAGAACTGGCACCAGCCCTTGGGGCTGCAGAGGTTATGTGTGGCTTTTGTCTTGCTGCTGCCCACTGCAGGTTGAAAATTCTCCTGGCTTGATCTCACTACAGAGATTAATACAAACCTTCCCCAGATGGTAATGATTTACAGAAAACACTTGACAGCTGAGTTTTGTGGAGGGCTTTTGTTGACATTCACTTAAGATAAACAACATCATTCCTTGGTGGTTTTGCAAGTCTTGAGAAATGACATGATTTTGGATTATTATGTTTAAAGCCTTTAGACCATAATGGCAGTGTGTGAGTTGTGCGAGTTCTGTTGTTTTGTATGGGCTTGTTTAAGCTCTTAACAGGTGTCTTAAAGGCAGTAACACCTCCAGAGCATTTTTGGAAATCGTTATTGTATTGTAGTGACAAGAAGTCAAAATTAAACAAATGTTGAACTTCCATGTTCCGGTGAAAGTTCTGCCTCAAATATTCAGCTTAGTCCTGATGTGGCCTGTCCCTCTCGCTATACGTTCTACATTTATTTGCATGTGTAGTGAAGCATTTGATCAATGCAACTCTTTCTGTGAAATATAACCTGATATTGAAATATTCAGTTTTCAGGGCTCTACAGAAAGTAACTACTCATGAAGTACTACCTCAGCTCTCCGCTTCAGTAGCTCTCTCCTGGATGGTAAGAATCTCAGTGTTACAAAGAATGGGATCATAACAAAGCAGCACCAAGACAGTTAACAAATGCCACTACTCCACGTGCACAAATGTTTTGTAAACAAATAAGCCATTTTAAAGGGTATACCAGTTGTTACTCTAAAAAAACCCAACAGCTTTTACTATGATAACTTTTTAAAAACTAAACTAGGAGAGGTGAAGGATGTTCTCTGTGGAACTGTGCTCACACTGTTTTAGAAGTGGCTTTCCAAATACAACAGCTGGATTTTGTGTGTGTGTGTAAATGGTCTTGGTTTCTAAATAATGTGATACTTCAGTAGAGGAAACTCAGTATGAAAACTGTAATGTAAATATTTATAATCTCCTGCTATCTATCTGTCTGTCTATCTCTCTCTCTCTCAGGTTCTGGATGTCCTGTCAGATGGTATAGGCTAATGTTTACTGAGACTTTGTGAGATGGAGGTGGCAACTCTCTGAGCCTGTTTAGTGCTCTGCTTCATATCCTTCCAGATCAGAAGATATCAGAATTTATTTTCTCTCCCTGCTCCAAGTATTTGCAACCTCAACAGTCAGCAAAGAAAAGATGAGTGATGCTGCTGAAGGACATTCATGCAGGAATTAATCTAAATTCCTGCAGCAATCAATATATCTACCGGGGATTCATCCCATTTCTGAGTACTAAATAAACTCAGACATGATGCCATTTGTCTTACCGCCCAGCACAATTGGTTTTTTGTGGCTCTCTTATCATATAGTCAATAAGGGAATAAAGAAAATGGTTCTTGGATCTCTTCTGCTTTGCTGTTTAATTGTTCTTCATAATAGTTGGAAGCAGCTTTCTGTCTGTTACTGTCACCTATTTAGTCCAAAATAATTGAGAAAATCAACAGCCTATAGCGAACATTACCAGCTTTAAAAGACAACTCCCACACCCCAGGCTGAATGTCCACAGGAGGTATTTTGTGAAGTTCTCTGTCAGAACTTGTAACTTAGGCAGTCTTCTTGTGGAGACCCATATATGCCAAGTTGCTACAGGATGCTTACCATAGTCCGCTAAGACTTTGAACTTTGCCAGCTTCTGAGCAGAATATTATGCCAGAAATGTTTCTCTCTTTTTTTTTTTTCCTCTTTTCTTCCTGAGGTTCAGTAGTTTCATTTGGAGTTGAAGACACCTAAGGCTCTTTTAAAGTGCTTCAGGCGAATAGTCATGCAGTTCAAGTTCCACCAGCTTATAGTAAAGAATTGAATTTAAAAATTCTAGAAATGTGATATTGCAGGTTTATTTTCCTCCTTAATTGTGCTTCTTATATGCTTCTGATGGTGGATTTGTATAAAGGAACCCCAGAAATGACAGTAGCATTTCCTTATCTTATTCCTGATACTTCTGTTCTCAGTATTATCTGCTGACCTTTGTTATCAAGTTAAGTTTCTGCTGCAGAATCAGCTGATTTAAAACAGGGAGTTTAATTTATTGATTGTGAACTGAAGTTTTTGTAGTTTGCCCTCATTTTCACAGTGTTCAGTCTTTGTTCTTCTTTTCTATAAACTCTTGAATGGTTATTCTTTACTGCCATTTCAGCACATACAACAAAACAGGAGAGGTCCAGGTCCCTACTGCGCTGCCTCTCAGGATATCATTCACAAATCAGGAAGAGGAAAGTTGCATGTAGAGGATTATCCAAGTGCCAGAGATGTCCTCACTGGACTACAAACTCTGTAATTGCACTAACTAAAAGCATTTTTGACTTTCTGTAATGCAGGGTGACTTTAACTGAGCTTGAGATTTGTTTGGTTAATTGAATGCGTGATGCCCGGAAAACCTTTAGTGATTATTTCGTGATAGATGCCAGGAAAAATTTTTAATATTTATGTTAGATGAAAGCAGTTAGGCTGAAGGAATGCAGTCTCCATTGTCACCCTTTTCTCATCATGTTTGTGAAATCTGAGCACAAATACAGTCGTTACTGATTTGTTCCTCCACATCCTTTGACTTTGGAATTGGGGTGGCAGGAAATTCAGTTGAGACACTGTTATTTTAGTTCATCATACAGAGTTTATATTTTAAAAATAAATAAAGTTATTTTTACAGAAGGGCAATAATGCGTGTGAACATAACAGAAAAATCACAGAGGAGACATCAAATCTTTAAATGTTAAATAAACGGCTTTACAAATTCGAAGAGTCATGCCAGTTCCCATCCTATCTGAGACCTTTCTGCACTGAGAGTTTGGAAGACTGAAATGTGTGTTTTGCAATAGACTGGCAAGAGACAACAGTATATATTTCTGCTTTAGCATTTTTCTTTTTTTCAAATGCAGATGCAGATACATAAAGAAAAGTTCCCTCTTCAGATCAATTTCTGCTGCATCCAGAATAATGTATGAATCTTTAAGGCAAGAATGGAACATGATGATCCAGGTTGACCTCTGCTGACGCCAACTGCTCCTGTATCTACCCCAGCATCTTGTAGTTAAAGGCAAATGAACACTTTACACTAATTTTTGTTAGATGCACTGGTTCGAGATGTCAGGTACATAACCTGTTTGAAAATTTGATCCCTTTTTTCCCCTTAGCCTTTTTGTGCTGAATAGAAGATGTGTTATTGTGGGCAGGATGACCTAACTAAATGTTTGATTTAACTTATTCATAGTAAAGCTAAGGAGGGCTTTAAAAAGAGTCAAAAGGCTGAGAACTTCCTGGTCCCCAAAATTCTGTCCTTTGGCGGGCACAGAGGCTTAACTTTAAGGCAGAATAGGTACTCCCTGTCATCTGATATCCTGGAATGGGAAGATGGTATGTTAAAAATATGAGTCGTTAAGGGAAAAGCAGTTAGGAAAGCAGGACAAAATCAGAACAAAATCTCCACAAGAGTGGAGAAAATACTGTGACCAACAGGTTTTTCAGGCTAAGTGTTGACAGGATAGGGCTGGGAACTCTTACCAAAGAAGCTATCTTTTTATTGATTGTATTATGTAGAAGGGGAAAGAGCACTGCATGCTTTTTTGTAATAGAGCTGGGCTTTATCAGGCAAATGCACAGTTCCATTGTGGTTTCTTTTTCTGACACAATTAACACACAAAACAGAAATTTGGTTTTATGGGTCAGAAAGGCATAAATGCTTATATGCACAATGTGCACACCTCTGACCACACATGTAGCTTACATTTCTGATACAACAAAGTAACTAGAGAGAGTTAGTAGTGAAGGTCAAAATCTAATGAGGTTATCTGCTTCAGCATAATGTATTTCATTTAAATACAAAAATGGTGGATCTGGACTAGACATCTAAGCCAACACACATGCAAAACTAATGAATACATTTTGTACTGATGGACAAAGTTTGTCTTGCTCAAACTTCTTTGGCTCCAGGAATAAAATAACTATTGACCTAGTTCTAAAAATATAGAGGATCAGGTAATATCTTAATTCTGATTTATTTGGTTCAACATTTGAAACGCTATCACTTGCAGCTGGAAGATAAGCAGTGGTAGGGAACAGTGCCACCATGAAATGCTGCAGACTGAAAAAAATCACCTGCTTGTCCTGGGATGAGTGCCATTGCTGTCAGACAGAAACATCGGACTGGTCTCTCATCCTCTGAATGGGAAGCAGATGTTTCTGATGGAAGAGGGATTTACCTGTACAGCATAGGAGATGATGCAGCAAGAGGTAACACTGAGCATTTTGCCTACGACTTCTTATATCCAAACACAGGACTTTTTTTCCTTTTTTCCTTTTCTCTAAAGAGAAAACCTGGTAAATATTAGAAGCAGATTGCTCATGTGCTGGAGGAGATTCTTGGCAGCTGTTTGTTTTGGCTGACTCCATTTTAAAAGAAATTCTTAACAAAATAATAGAAAAAGTATATGTGGAATATTGTACCTTTGTTTGTCATTTATGCTATTGTGAACGAAGTTTCATTAGAGTTATCATTTTTCATCATGGTAGTTGGGTATCAAGTCAAAATAATGTATATTCATAAATAACTAGGCTTATTCCTGGAATATTCAGGCAATATATGACATTGGTTTTCCTTATTACCCTTGTTTTGCTCTTTTTTTTTTTTTCCTTTTTTTTTTGGGTTGGGCATTAGATTTGAGAGTTTGGTCCAATGTTTGAATCCAATTATTGGATTATTTCAGTTACTCCCCTCAGCCCTTCCTGCACAATCCTTTGATTTCATGTATTGAATGTGGGCTACAGTTAATCGTCCAGGATGGTCTTACTGAAAAGGGAAATGGAGTGGATTGATGTTTTCCCATTTTTCTCTACCTCCTTTTAGAGGTGAGACAGCAAAATTAAAATCAAAATCCTGGAGCCTGCAGATTAGAGATATCAATCTCTTGCAGTCCCTGAACACTTGATTCAGCAAGCTCCTACCAACAGCACATTTGTTCTGTAGGACATTGCAAGATGATTTTTATTACCTCTGTTGACAACCGGTTCCTACTCTTCGTGCATGCAAGAAGGTTTATGGACCCTGAGCTGTCACCTTGCCTCCCCTTTGAACTTTCATCCTTGGATGAAATCTGGACCTCTTGTAGACCTTCTTCCTTGTATATTTGTTTAATTTCATGCTGAGTTGACTGACTTCTTGCTCTGGACTTTGCCTTGATGTGACCACACTTTGTTTTCAGTATATAAAGTTGCAGTAAGCCTATTTCCTGTTTTGTTGTAATTCTTTGATTTAGTACATTTTAATGTATCTGTCCGTGTTTTTTTTCTTGTGTATATAATATCAAATAGGGAAGAAAATTTAGGATGATTTGAAGGAAAGTTTCATCAGCGTTAACATGGGAATAGTTCTGTTATTTCTGGACAAAGGCCAGCAAATGAGTTATTCAGGACATGATAAATGAAGGGGAAACTATTGTACGAAACTTCTCTGTCAGGTATAACTCACATAAATTACTGTATATATGCAGAGGAATACTTTCAAGAATTTTAAATTCTTGTTTAAGACTTGAATGAATTTTAAATACAAATGTAAGTTTATTAGAACAATCCTATTGATTGAAGAAGCTGATGGTCTCTAGAGTAGTTTAGATGTGATGAATTCTTGCTGAAGGGAGACAGGCTCGAGGAGATGCTTGATTGGAGGGGATTACTGGCTGACTCCCTTGAGGACCACATCTCCATCACCAGTACAGTTTGTTGTGAAGTCCCCACCTCCAGAGCCCATGGGCCTGAGGCAGGAGATGTTCCAGCTAGGATGACTCCAAAGTCAGGAATTTCTGTCCCCTCTCTCACCTGTTTGCTCATCCCCCACCTCTGTCCTAGCACCCCTGGTGCAGCCCAATTAGGCATACTGTCATTGCATCTCCAGCAGCAATGTGTTATTTTGCTGATCAAGCATAAGAGGAACTGAAGAGTGCTTGTATTTTTAGCAGAACAACATTCTAGGCCAGGGTTGATTTATAATGACTTTTATAAGGATCAGGTTTGGTCAAGAAAGAAAACAAATGCACTAGAAGCGTGCAGGCAGGACCCACAAAGGGTTGGTGAGACATGATTTTTGTCATCTCTGGCGGGGCCTCTTCCATGTTGTGCAACAGGGATCACTAGCATACCTTGGCCCTTTGCTCCAGGGACCCCTTGGAGCTGTGATGAAACACACATGTTGCTTCTGACTTGAGGATCCTCTTTTTCTGAGACTGGATTATTTAGCTTGATGCAGTTGGAGCTTGGGAAACTTCTCTGGTGGTGTAGAGGATTTCCTTTCACTCCTGTAGAGATGCCCGCAGCCAGACTTACTCATGTGATGACTTTATTTGTAAAAGGACAATTAGTCTTCCTGCTTTTCACCACACTGGCTTGCCAGTGCCTCCAACCATAACATTTTTATTCTGCAAAGTGGAAGAAAATAGCATCTTCCTCTGAGATACTTAGTCAAAATAAGTAGATCATTTGAAGCTCATTGGTGATCAGGAATGTTGAGAGAAAATCTGATGGAGGGATTAATTGTGGTCTTGGGGATGGGATATATTTGACCATAATTGTGATCTGATCCTTAAAGGAACATAGAAAAAGCTGGGCCCAGGTTTCTAATGTCTAATTTTTCATTGCAAATAGTGGGTGTAAGCAATTTCCTGGGCCTTATGAATAAGATCTTAGGTTCATAGCAGGTAATTTCATAGACACAGTTCAGTAGCTGTCAAAAAAAGAGAGAAAAAAAAGTTAGGGGTTATAGAGAAGGAACAAGGAACAACCAGAGACAATTTTTGAAGCAGTTGCCTGACCCATCCCTGCCCTCAAGCTGAAGTTGTTTTACGTGAAACTCACCCAGAAGATGGACTTTGGAAGCACACTTAACCTTTTCTATGTGCAAAGGGACATTGAATCTTATCTGTTCCAAGATATTACCCCCAGACAAGTGTATAGGGCCAGGTCCTCCTCTCTGCACACCTGCCCCTATGGTGTTGGAGATGTGGGGATAGCTGGAGAGGCTCCTCTCTGGGGGGGTGGACAGGAGTGTGCTGTATGGCTGTGCTTGTGGTGCCTTTGTTCTCCTCTCTGGGTGTCTGCAGGGACTGGGGCCTGACACTGGGCCACACTACACCTGTGGTCTGTTCTGGTTGGGCAAAGGGTTTCAGGACTTTAATTTTCCTGGAGACACTAATAGAAATATTACTGGGAGTTACTGAAAAATAAAAATGTTTTTCTTTTTGGGTCATTTGATAACTAAGGACGCTACCAGGAACAATGTATTTGTTGTATCCCTTTCTCCATGTAAGAGAGAGGAACATGCATCCTGTAGCTAATACAGTAGATATCCCTTATTAAGGACAAGCTTATCTCTCTCATGAGAACTAGATTTACTGCTGCTGTTAGCAAAGGCCTGGGAACGGGATCCCCTGGCTCAGCTGCACTCCAACTCTGTCCATCCTGGAAGTTTTCCCTCTGTAACCTTTTCATGTCAGAGCACATTTTCTTCCTCCTGGTGATCCTCCATCTTAATTCATTCTGTCCTATGTAACTTGAATGTAGTGTCCTAGTTAACTGTCACCATCTGTATGTAAACCACAATAGTTTTTTTCTACCACGTCACAACAGTGACTGAACTCTGGCTACTTGAAATGTGCCCAGAAGAAGACACCTAACTCAGATCCTGTCAGTCACTACTTCTATTTGCCAATTCCACATGCTACTTGGAATTACAGGACCAAAGAATGGTTTGGGTTGAAGGTCTCTTTAAGATCCCATGGACATGGGATCCCTGTCATGGGCAGGGACACCTTCCACTAGACCAGGCGGCTAAAAGCCCCACCCAGCCTGGCCTTGAACATTGCCAGGATTGCATCAGCTACAACAGTGCAACCTCTTTCAGTGTCTCATCACAATCATAGTAAAAAATTATTCCTCTGTGTCCAGTTTCACCTTTCCCTCTTTCTTTTTAAAGACTGTTGCTGTGTGTTACTAAATGCCCATGGGAAAAGTCCCTCCCCAGCTGTCTTGTAGGCCCCTTCAGGTACTGGAAAGTGCTATGAGGTCTCCCTGAAGCCTTCTCCAGGCTGAGTAAACCCAGCTCTCTTAGCCTGCCTTCATAGGAGAAGGACTCCAGCCTTGCAGACCCACTCCAACAGGACCATGTCAATCTTGTGCTGGGACCCCCAGAGCTGGACACAGTACTCCAGCTGGGATCTCACCAGAGAAAAGTAGAGAGGCAGAGCAGAGAGGAAACTTAAGCTCCTGCATTTTGGTGACTTGTTTTATCAGTCTCAGCTTGTTGAGAGTGGAAGGAGTACATACAATATGTGTTTTCTGAGCCACGAGCATGTGTGAAACTGCCTGGGAAGAACACCTTGAAGAACAGTTAAATATAGGGGCATTTCAAGTTGCCCCCAATTTCTTGACACATAACAGCCCTTCACTTTGAGGCAATTCCTTCGTGCAGCGCCCAAGCCACGTGCCATGAGGCTGAAGGAGGGTGTCAGCAGCAGAAGGTAGGCAGCAGTTTGAGAGGAAGGGGGTATAACTACAGATGCACAGAACATTTGAAAACCCCTGATTGCTCCAGTAATCAAAGAAGTGAACATTTTAAAACATTTTTAAACTGTTCACTTCTTTTAAATCAAAGAAGTGACTAGTTTAAAAACAGCAGAAACAGTGAAAAACTTGAGGGAAGGCTCTGGCTCCATGTTCTCAAGCAGTTTTTCTTATCTCAGTATCCTAAAGATTTGCCTGCAGTGGCCTTGCCTACACGAGCAGTGAGGTTTTTGCAGATGTCAGTCCTATTCATTCCAAGGTCATAGGCTCTGGTATCTTAATATAAAAATTATTTGTTTTGTTTTCTTAGTATAAAAATGATTAGTAACTAACATGCATATGCCTGTCTAGTAGGAATGGTGCTGATCGGGGGGTTAACTGTCAATTCTCCCTCTCTCTCTCTCTCTCTCTCTCCTTTTCTCTAATTTATGTGCAGGCTTTGGCTGCCATCCCTGGAACCAGCTGCTATCGGACTGTGAAAGATCTTCTGGTGCCAGCAGCAGCATCTGGATGCCTGGCACAGCTCTTTGAACAGTTGTCTTGATTTCTATTGCGGTCAGCGTGCAGCTGGAATTTCTTATCCTGCCTGGGTGATTTTTCTCTTTGGCTCACCTTGAATTATTTGGAATTTATGTGTTTCCATCCCATGGGGGAAACAGGACTCTTTGCAGTTACTTCTCAGTACTTGCATAGACGGTCCTTGCAGCTGAAATATAGGGAGAATTCCCTTCTGCCTTCATGTTTGTATGTGCTTTTTACAGGGGAAGCACACTAAAAATTGCTCTCACCCTGAAGCTATTGCACACTTACAGAGCACGTGTTGGGACTGTGAGTAAAAAGGAGAAACTTTTGTAGAGCTGGCTGCAAATTTTTTAAAGTATGTTTTGTATCAGAAATTTCTAATTATACAAGCAGAAACTTTCTATGTTTTGTATTTTTTTTGATCTAGGGTAGGATTCCTACTGGCGAATACAGATATGAGAGCAAAAAAACCCTTATGAATTAGTAATGGTGGACCTCTCCCACCCAGTCATCTGGGTGTGAGGAGCCAGGTTCAGGGTCATGCTCTACTTGATTCAGTGCTGTGACAATCTGGCTGAAAATTCGGGGTGTTTTCCATAGCAGCCTTTTTGCAGTCCAGCTGAGATGTAAACCCCATAACTCACTGAGTAGCATGTGTGCCTGAGAGACAGGTGCTTCCCTGAACCAAGGGGTGAGCTGGGGAGGTGGAGGAGGATGTTTCTGTCCCCAGAATGTTAAAAGAACTATGTTTTGTGAGGCAAAATTAGGTATCAGTGGAGTATATTCTTTATTAAGGGTCTTATTTGTGGCCTGGGCCATACCCAACCAATTATTCTTTTCTCATGCTTCCTTAGTCTTTTACTGCATGTGGGTCCAAGATGTCTGGGGTGCAGGTTTCATCATCCCAGAAATACTCCTCCACTGCCCTTTGCTGTGCTGAAACAGATTCTTGCCTGGCAGCAGTTTCCTTGGTCTGCAAGCAAACACACAGCCCACAGCAGAAGAAGCCAGAGGATTGCTACCAAATTAGGAGACCGGGTTGCTGGCTGGGTCAGCACAGATACCGTGGAAAAGTAAAAGACAGCTTTCAGATCCACAGCTGCTCTGAAGAGGCCTGAAGTAGTTTCTGGAGCAACAGCTATTTTTGGGATTACAGTGGAAGCGAACAAATGTTACTAGGTTGCCTGGGGCTTCCTTTACTTAGGGCTGGGTGGTCGTCACTTTTGGCACCTTTGGACAGCTTTGTTTTGGAGAAAAAACTTCATTGTGTACAAAATGAGATTCCCAAACTGCACTGGGGGAGTCCTTCCTGGGAAAACACAAATCAGGGTGTTGGCACTTGAGATGTGGCTGCTGCTGGGCTTACAGCTGTAGGCACTGTGTGAGCTGGGGGCCCGGCAGCCTGATCTCTGTCCAGCTCCTCTGCTCCCCTGCTGAACTGGGTGGATGAGAGGGAGAAGGGGTTTGCCCTCCTCAAACTCTTGCATCTCTGTGGAAGTAGCCAAGGAGCCAAGGGGAGATTTTTGCAGGTGATTGCTTTGAGTTCCACCACCCTGAGTTGTTGGTGGCAGAAGAAGGAAAGGAGAAGCTGAATGTGGGCAGGTAGGAACAGCTGCTGGTCCCGTTGAGAATGGACAGGCTAGGGACTGCTTTCATTTGTCCCCACTGGCCCCTGTCACCCGAGGTCCCTGCTAAGCAGCAGTGACCTCCCTCCCCATGGCTAGCCCCTCCCAGGTGATTTTGGGATACAGATCAAAACAAGACAAAAGTCTTATCAGCAGGTGTTCATTGGAGCTCTTACCTCTTCAAAATAATGGGCTTTATTTGGCTTTTGAACCAAAAAGGTTGGGACACCTTTAGTTCATTTTGTGCTTACAGCAGTCAGCAGCGTAACTCGCAGGACTTTCCTACCTGCATTAGCTCAGTATTTCCCTAGCTTGGCAGATGTATTAACTGAAATAATAAGGGAAGATGTGACTGTGGTTACACATGGTGCTTGGCAAGGACTCTTTGTCCTGTACGTTCGCCACAGATTTATCCTTCTGCTATGCGTACTGTCAGTTTTTCATTTCCTCCCTTTATTCTGTTTTCCAGTTTCCCTTCTTTTTTTCTTCATTATCTTTTCCTTTGCCTAACCTTGCTTCTCCCTGTGGTTCAGTGACTGCTGTCTTTTACCTTGGATCTCTCCTTAAGCACCAGTGAGAACAGAGAGTGTTCACACGTACCACACACAGACATTTCCTGCACACACCATGCATTGGGATCCCTGCCCATGAGGACGTGTGCACATGCCCAACTATGTCTGATTGGTTTTGCACCAGTAATTTAACCTAAGCCAACCTGCTTTTATTAAACCCACGACTGTCAAATAGGGCATAGGCATGAACCACAAACCATATGTTTCTCCACCACATGCTACTCTGCCTGTGTCTTAGAAGTAACATGGATATGCCCCTAGGGAAGTTACAGCAAGGTGGGGTGTTTACTAGAAGACAATCTTAGGATTTGTAGTTTGGACTGATCATACTGCAGATAAAAACGTGTTTACATGTTCTGTGCATTTCCACTATAAGCTATTATTACTGCGGGTTTTTTTTTTTTTTTTCTTCCTTTAGCAGGGAAGGAGTAATTTTTCAGCATTTTGTGATATATTGCTTCTAACTTAAAGGCAGATTATCTGAAACATGAAGCTTTGTGCTAATTCCAGCCCCATTCTAGAAAATACACATTTCGTCAGAGAGGAGGCTCCAGTTTCCTGGGTGTTATCTAGAGTTTAGTCCAATGACACTTTAAACAGAGACAGAAAAAAGAACAATTTCAGTAATTTTTTCTTTCTAGCAGGCTGAGAAAACATGGAAGGCTTTCTTTTGTTTTAATGAATAATTTACTTTGTGCCATACTTAACTGGCTCTGCTGGTGATATATACCCAATCTAGAAACCTCCCTTAATTTATAAACTGTTTACATTGGAGAATATCCTTCTCCAAAATTGTGTTGCTATTTCTAGCTCTGTTAATGTTGGTGTATGGATGATGACTGACAAGAACTGAGCATTAACAATGATCTTCGGCTGCTCCACAGAGTGCTAATTCCTATCTGAAATGTTCTTAAAAATATGCTGTTTGAGGACTTAGTAACATGTTAATAGTTGTGTTGAAGAGCATTAAGCTCCACTCTGACTTTTATTGGAAAGAGAGATCAGTCTGAAATTATTTTCAGTATTGGAGAAGTAGAGGACACTGTTTTGTCTCCAACAGACCTGACTGAGCACACAAGGAGGGTGAATGGCTATGGCAGGTCCTCCCCATCTCTCCCACTTGTTGGTCGTCTTCATTTCCTTGACTCTCCATATTTCTAAAATTCAAATTTCTGTTTCTTTTCTGACTGAACAGTTCTAGTCTCATAAGATTTTTATGAAATAAAGCCTGGACTAGTTATGGAAAACACAGGCAGTGTACTGAACACCTTAGTAACTTTTCTGAAGGCAAGATCATTCCCTGATTAATCATTACTTTTCTTACAAACTGAGTTGCTGTTGCAAGATTTGTTTTCCTCATACTGAATGCTGGGCCTATCATAAATCCATCTAACTTTTGGTCCTGGTTGTCAGATCAGAAATGCTGTGGCCATGTGGATTAAAGCACTCATGCAACGTTGACTTCTTCTGCTCTTTTAATATTTAGAAGTTAACCTTATGCCAGCAACATTTCTCTGTGTCAGATGTTCTGGCCTTCTACAGCCTGCATAACAATATAATGATTTGACTTACTCAAGAAAAATGTAATTTTGAGTCTGTTCCTAGCCTGGATCAAATTTCAATTGCTGTCTTATCCAGCAGTGTGCAGGGTGAATATCATAGAGCATGGAACCACCCATGATCAAAGACTCTTCCTGGGTGTATTTTCACAGTTTTTGGTATGACTGGATTAGGAATGAAGGGGTCCATAGTGAAGTGTAGATCATTGCTAGCAAATTCAGAGGTTTATCTGTTAAAATCGATGTTATTCACACTGCTCTTGGTACTCAGCATGCAGGGTCAGGCAGGCAACTCTGCATTTTAAAGACTCCAGTGATAAGCCCCTCTGTTTTTGCATCTGCTTGGCCTGGAAAGAGTTGACATTTCGTCCCGTGTGAGCTGACTGTGTGCTGCACCTCTGTGTGTGGGACAGATGTTTTCAGCTACCACAAACAGCAGTTAAGAAAAAATAGTGGTGATCTTGGTGTATCATCTCACTTCATTGCAAGTGACAAATGGAAAAGTAATATTGCTTTCATAATATTTTAAGCATGCTTTCTGACCACTGTGTTACTACTCAATCTTGACTAGTCAAGATTTTCGAAGGGGAAATACAATAAAATGAAAACATTAAGGGTTTTTAAATTGTCTTGCTGTATCAATTTCAGCCAAAGTAGGGTACTGAGCAATGTTATATTTTAAACCATAAAATTTTTGCTTTCAGTGGTGCTGTGTATTTGAGCTTCCAGTCTACCTCAGTTTATTTTCTTATAATTTTGTCTCTGTTTCAACAGAAGTAAAACAAAATATTCTTTTTCCCTGCTGTGATTAAGATTCATCATCTCAGGAAGATTTTTCCTTAAAATTCCATGGTAAAGCAGTGACGGATCAAAATCATATCCTTGAATACTAGCTAATTTTTTTTAAATTGACAAAACCCATCAGTCTAAAAGAGAAGCCAGCTTTGCCATAACATCTGTTTCTTTCAATGAAGCAATAGTTTCATTTGGGATGGAAAATACATATTCATGGATATGAAATTTTTTTGGTGGTATTTTGGTGCATTTTCTGCGTTCCAACTCTGCATTTTATGTTACTACAAACAGTTTAATGCTATAAAAGAGCTGCTTGTGCTAACTGGTAGATGATTAACCTTCATAATGCAATTCATACCCCCAAGCATTTTTCACTGTAGCACATTTCTCCACTAAGCCTGTTTTTGTTATTTGAGCACCTGTATCATCCAAAATGGATGATTGCTTTAAGCATTAAATTCAGGTGGGAAAAGCTCTGTAAAAGGGAGTTGCTAAATAACATTTGTCCAGGCTGGGACAAGCTCTGACAAATGCTTTTGAAGACTTTTGCTGAATTTATCGAATTGTTATAATCACAAACCAATCTTTTCAAGAGGAGAGGTGACAAGGAAAATAGCCAGGCACTGATTTTGAGAGGAGAAGACTCTTACTGGCTGGACCATCATGGAAAAGGCCATGAGAACAGCAGTAAGTAAAGCACAGTGGGTTTGGTGAACCTGTGCTTCACGATGCTGACTGACCTCATTGCCATGGGCCTGAGCATGTGTGGATGCCCGTGGATGAGATGAAGTATGCTCAGAACAGGCCAAGAGAGGAGACAAGGACAGGAGGTCAGGCACAACTACTCTGTGAGCTTGGAGAGCTGGCTGGGGGCTGGGACCACAGTGGGACAGAGGAGCTGTGCTGGAACATTAAGCTGGCACACATTACAACTGAGACTTTCATGTGAAGTGTGTAACCTTTCCAGAAAATTGTGTATTACCAGCAGGAGGCTGGAGTACCTATGTTTACCTAAAAGACCTGGTTGTGCTCAATTTTTAATGCATTCATCTTTCTTCTTCTTTTCACTCTTTCTGTTTATCTGTTAATATCTTCTTGGGTGGTAAAACCAGGCAAAATAATTCTCAAGAAGTGCAATTACTGATGGTGTGTCAGTTAGAGGAGTATTTATGCTGTTCTTGTTGGAATTATCTTAACAGAAAGACAGCAAACTCTGGACATAGGCAGATCAACAAAAAATGGGTAATTTATTACACTTGGCTGCGTTTGTTGTTGTAGTGAGTGGGTGTGAGAGAAATATTTTCATGATTAGCCTCAGATTCAGGGCATGGCATTGGCTCAGATTGTTAGTAATAATGTCTATATGGTCTCAAGTTACTATGCTTACAACATGGGTTGCCTACAATTAATAACTTGTTTCAGGGCATAAAACTTTGTTGTTTCCAATTCCATTTTGTTGCAAGTCCTCACTTCATTACCATCAGGGCACTTGTGTCAGAACTCCAGCAAAGAGCTGGGACTGCGTGTCTGTGGATTTTGCGTTCTGGATTCATGGAGAGGGAGAGCCTTTCCTTGAAGAGAAGTCCTTGTCGTTGCCAACAGGGCGGTCAGGGCTGCGATGGGCAGCAAGAAAGCTACAAAGAAGGGAGGAAGGAGATGTGAGTGTGCTGCTCTGCTTCCAGGTCCCAGATGGGTGGCACCACAGGTGACACCCGCCAGCTACCTGTTTTTAGCACCATCCCTGCTCCATGGGGTCTCTGGGTCTCCTGTGTGCATGACCTCCCCCATATTTAAGTCTCCTGGATGATGAAAGTTGGCTCAAAAGGTTGCAGGAAGTTGCAGAAATGGTGACATATCATAGCTCTGTTTTGCCTTTCTATAATGTCATGGGATTCACCAAGAATCCCATCCATTTTCAGGTAAAGGAGGTGTCATCTCTTGTAGGCAAAGGGGGAAAATCCTCTTTGTAAAAAAGAAAGTCAGATGTGAGCTCTAGTCGAGTTTTTTGCTCTTTTTTCCCCTTTTTTCCCCTTTTTTTCCTTTTTTTTTTTTTCTTTTTTTGCAGGGATTAGTGAAACAAAAATACATTTGTAAGAAGGTAATTCTGGGATTTTGTGGCATGCTTCACTAAAGTTCAGAAGGATGGTAATGATATGCAGCAAACATACATCATCCACTGTTGAAAAGACTGAAGAAAAAATCTTGGTGTTATTGGGATGATAGAAACTTAATTCTCTGACTCTGTCAGGCAAAGATATGTGGAGAAAGCCTATTTAAGAGATTGTGGGAATTCATCAGGCACAAACAGCTGTGAAGGCAGCCTTAAATTTTGAGATTGATGGGATTTTTGCAATACAGAACATTTTAATTGCTTCATTTAGGTGCTGGTGCGTTTCTTGTCAGCATGCTGACTTTGGGCACTAGTGTCACAGTGTTTGAAAACACTGCATCATATATGGAAGCAGCAGTTGCCCATGCATGCTCTTGGACTATAAAATGCCCTGGGTAGACTTGAACATTTCAGTTGTTTATCAGATACAACCGCGGTATGACAGGCTGGCTAAATACAGTAAAACAGGAGAAGGAAGAATGTGGGACCACAGCCTTCATTTTTCTGAATTGCATAACTCCTTCTTAAAACTAATCTCTGTAAGGACAGAGGATCAAATTCTCATCTCTCAATGTAGCTGAAGTTACCCCAGCAAATCTGGAATTACTCAGGAGACTCTCGATCCCTCAAGCCCTTGATCTTTGCGTAAACTCGCATAGCAAGAGCCACCTGCTGTAGTGGAAGCTGTCAGGCTGCAGGGAGGGTAGCTGCAACAGCCAGAAGGACCAAGAAACCTTAAAAGTAGCATAAAGAACGAGTTCAAAGTGAATCACTTCACCTGTTTTTTTTTTTTCTGCTTTTCTCACTAATTTTTTATCCTTTTTATCCTTTCTTCCAGTTAGCTGGGTTTACATTATAAATTTATACATTGCAACATATATGTGGCCCAGCAGTGAGCCTCCTTAAACATTTATGTCAGGCTCAACTGAGTAAGTATTGCTGACTGCGTCTGTTTTGACTAAACCATAAAGCAAAATTTCAATAAGGAAATAATATGTAATTGCAGACAGCAGTAGCAACAAAAAGAAAATAAAAACATAAGAGGAACTGCAGATCATCCCTCTGCCAGAGGAGTTGCAGTACCTGCTCCATCCTTGCCCTCTTTCCACACTGAGGACCAATGCTTGTCATGGCTAACAGGAAGCAAAGGCACCTTCATGAAGCAAAATCCAGCACCTCCAGGAGCAATTGGTCTTGGCGGTGCTTGCAGACTCTGTAGGAGCTTGTGATTGTGCTTGTGGTCATCACTCCATTCACAAAACCCTTTTGGAATAAAGCTTGTGTGGTGCAGAGCTGGAGGGAGCCCTTTGCCCTGGGACAGGTGCTGTGAGCACATGGGATGTGACACACCAGTGAAGCTGCAGTCATGGATTTTCCAAGTGCCAGTTAGAAACAGGCCCAGGGACATGTTTCATCTTGGCTTGAAATACCTTCTGGGATGCTTGACAGCCTGCCTTGGGATCAGCTTGTAAATTAGCCTCCACCTAGTCTGTCCATCCTAAGAATGACCTGTTTCCTTGGACAAAAGAGTTCAGGCATCATATGCTTATTAAATAATTCATTTTACCGGAGTGCTACTGAAATGCTTCAGCCTCTTTTAGCAAAGTCCTTCAAAGTCCATGATTTTCTTTCAAAGGAAAGAAGCAAGTAGTGTTATTCTAAATTTTGCCTTAGCTAATCACATATTTTACAAGCAGGTCGCCATCTGCACTGTAATGATTTTCTTCCAACAACATTCCTTTTGTTATGTTCAAATGAATTTTTATAACGGAATTGTTTTTCACTTTGCTTTCAGTAATGCTTCAGTAAGAGCAAGAAACTCTACTAGAAAAATTTCAACCTCCATGTCAGTCAAATTGTATAAATCTTATTGCAGTATTCCTATAAATGACTTAATAACTGAAGAATATTTCCAATGGAGAAATATTTTACTATTTTAACTTCTACAAACAGCAAGTTTTGACTGGTAGTTTGCTTGCCCCACAAAATAGAAACACCAAATACTGATTTTTGAGGCTTTAAATCTATCTATGTGTGCCAGTGATGAAAATATATTTATGGTCATGGACGTCATTTTTTTCTGGATATTTCATAACATCCCACACAAATTGTGAACTAGATTTTCTGACGCCAGAATTTTTTTTTTACTTCATCTGGTTATACAAGTGTTGCTCTTGCTCTTCTGGTACTACAAAATAACAAGTACAAACTTTTGCTGGCAATTTTGATAGATCCTTGCCTCTGAAATATGAAAAGAAATACTCTTAGTGTCCAGTTTCAGAGATCTGCATTACAGTTGCTTGCCTTATACCTTGCCCTTGATTCAGTACAGCAACTTCAATGTGATTTTTAAGTAGATAGCAAGACATGACTAAAAGAAGCGTCCCTGAAGCAGACCTTATAGTAAACAACATACTTTTTTCCATGCCTTATCTACATAATAACAGTGCCTTGAGAGACCACCAGTACTTTGCAGGCAGCACTTCAGTTTCCATCTGTTATGCAAGTACAACTAGAGTGAGTTTTAATGTTGGGTGGGCAGCCTGCTCCTTGTGGGCCACTGCTGTGGCAAAGTCTTCTCAGCCACCTTTGCCTCCCCATGGAGCTATTCTTGCTCTCCACTTTTGGGCAGGCCTCGCAGGTCTCTGGGATGAATGCTGACTACAGTGGGGTTTTTTATAAAACAAGTAGATCAGATGCTAAGGACAGGAACTTAGAATCATAGAATGATTTGGGTCGGAAGGGACCTTGGAAGATCATCTTATCCAACCCCCTGCCATGGGCAGGGACACCAGGATGCGCTGCTGAAGTCAAGGTTGAAGTAAATGCCTGGGGACTACACCGCTAACCTGCTTAAGTGCATAAATAAAGTGTAACTTTTTGTCAGCCAGACCTATGGAGGCATTTGAAGGCCCTGGTAGTGTCACTGGGATGTCCTTTCAACCTTTGGTTTCTGGTATATTGTTTCTGTTCCCCATTTGCAGCTTTGCAGCCTGCACTTTGCTTGCAGCTGGAGAGTCCCACAAATTGAAATCTGTTACTACTTCGTCAAACTCTGATCTAACCACTCCCTCTACTCCTCAAAACACTGATATATGAAATGTTTTTTTCCCAAATGCCACTTTTAGCTTCTTTCCTACTTACTAGTGACTGAAATAGTGGAAAATACAATCATTGTCACCACCATTTTGCTCAGTTCTTATTTTTTTTTTCCCTTGCTAATGTTTTTGCTTGTTTGTTTTTTGTTTGTTTGTTTGTTTGTGATGTTTTGTCAGACCTGGATGTAGAGGTCTCTTACCTATGGAGAAGGAAAGAAATCACACCACAAGGCGATTAGGGCCTCAGACCCCCATGTAAACAACAGCTCATTCTAGTACTGTCTGGGGCCATATAAACCATTTATAAACTGAGGAGGTGTAAGTCCATAGTTGCTCGTTTGGTGTCCTTCCTATACATTTCTGCAGCAATGCTTGATGTTTTAATTTCCAATTTACACTTGAATTTCACTTTTTTAATGGGTAATAGTACTTGTTTCAGGGGAAATGAAAATGTGGCACTTATTTGTATCTATTTGTAATTTACTTTTAATGAGTAAATTATCTCAATTATTACTTTAACATAATCTTAATTTTAATTTAACATAGCATTTGGATGGGAAATTTGCTGTGTCATTTTCCAGAAATTGTTTAGGTATAGGTGTTTAAAAAAAGATGAATAGCTTTTATTGTGTCATGGAAGAATAAAAGGAAAGCACAAGTTTTAATGTGCCTGAGTCACTCTGTCTTGCCTATCATATATAGAATATATGATATCATGTAAAAGGAATATCCTTTTAATTGAGAAGGAAAAAATCAAATCTGAACTTCTGTGATGCAACTCTTTTTCTTTCAAGCTTCCTGTCTAGACTTGTAGTTGGAAAAAACTCTCCAGGAACCAGCTCTTCCGTTGCTGTCTCTGGCACGGTGCTCCCTTGGGCTGGGTGATAGGCAGCTCCACTCCGTCCATTCAGCATCATCTCCTGCATCCCAGTGAAAAGTCCCAAGAAAACAGCACCATTTTAAATCAGATGTCCACAGGATCCCTGGGAAAAGAGAGAGATGGTTTCCTATCTCTGGAGATGTCACTATAGTCTTTACATGGCTGAAGAAGAAAAGCGTGAGACAGCACTTGGGCCTACCAAGGACGTTGCAATGGTATGTGGGTGTCTGATAGTCTCTAGGTGAAGATCCCCAAAGGGCCTCCCAGTATCTTGTTTGATGGTTGGGGTTTTTTCATCTTATTTATATGGATTTTTTTTTTTTTTTTTTGCATTTTTGCTTAAAATATTGGGGGTAAAATTCTGGCACCCTGCTGCAGTCGGTGGGAAGCTTGCCAGTGGGTTTAATGGAATTCTGTAAATGTAGAATTGTTTTCTTTTGTTGAATTTTATGTTTGTTTGTAAGAAGCCCTCCTGCTGGCAGAGCTTTGTTTGGAAGCTTGGGCTTTGGGGCTGCCCCTTGGCCGTCGGGGCGGCCCGAGGGGCTTTGCAGCCAGCCTGGTTCCTGAGCTGCTCAGCCCAGGTAGGCTGGGCTGGGCTGGCCTCTGCACTAGCCAGGGGCCAGAGCTGGCAAGAGTTGCCTCATGAGGCTTGCTAAAGAAAGCTGGATGGGCTCTACAGCATGGTGAGAAGTTTGTAAGCAAACTCAGAGAAGCACAGGCTTATGAATGTCAGGACTGGGAAAGCCAAACAGATTGATGTTAACTCCTTTATGGCATTTCCAGGTCGTTGGAATCCCCTCTTATCCAGTAATTGCTGCTTAAGCATTGAGAGTCAAAGTAGCATACTGGCTGCACCCATAAGAAAAGCAGGCCCTTGGCTTGAGGAGAGCTCCTCCGTTCATTTTACATGTGAATTTGCTTTGTGCATGTGCTTTGGGAAATAGCAGAAGGTACTGCTGCAATTCCCTGCACGGCGGACACCCTTCCTGTGACCTTGTCTAACCCCAAGGATTACTTGTTTGAGCTCTGAGGCTGGTCTTCAGCTCCAGACCTAATTAGGAAATCCTGTTCCCTTCCCAGCTCCTGATGGAGGCTGCTCTCATGGAGGTGGGGATGCTCTTTCAGCTCTCCCCTTGGCAGCCTGAAGTGCACTGTTATCCCAAGGAGGGTACATTTGGATTTGCAGGCAATGCTAATGCTTAAGAAAGCAGATAATGACAGTATGAAGGTATCCCATGCCTGAATTTATCATCAAGGCCGACTGGAAAAGATAATTCTTCCAGATGTGTTCTAAATGCAAATTTGTTATTTTCCATAATAATGCTATTATATTGTGATCAGAGAAAATCAAAGCAAAGCTACAGTTCTTGCTAAATAGGAATTTAAAGCAGACTTCTAACAGAGAGAAACCAATTGCATACACTCTGTAACCTTTGCACTCTGTAACCATTGCTGTTTCTTGCACAAGTCTTGCACATGCTTATTTAGTTTTTTACTACTCTTTATTTCCCCCCAAAAAATTCCCTTTGGCTGTTTTCAAATCAGGCTTTGCTTCTGACTGAAGGCTCTCATAGATTGTCCTTATAGCCCAGTTCCTCTTGTCATCCTCTGTGCTATGGAGAAGTGTTTCTGGGAACTTGGAGAGCTTTTGCCTCCAGCATGCTGCAGGATACAGGGGAAACAAAGTGTTTAATTCACCCTAAAATGGTAGAAGTATATTGGAAACATCAATTTAGCACACAGCATCCCATTTCACACAGTTTCCTTTTTTTCACTCTTCGGTGAAGGAAGCCAGTGGGGTTGTCCCCTGGTGTTCCTGGCAGTGGGCCTTATCAGGAGACAGGACTACAGCCAGGAGAGAGGCAGATACCTGCCTCAGATAAGGTATGGTGGGAGACCCATGCAGTTTTATTTTTTTAAAATATGCATGTCAGAGAGAAGGGTAATAGGAAGGAAACTAAAAGGACTTTTTAGGAAAAGGGCTAAATTGTAAACTGTTCCCCTTTTGAAAGTTGAAGGATATTGAGGTTGTGACCTGATACATGATCTCGGAGAAGACTCAGCTCCAGATGTTATTTTTTCCTCCTTGAATGCTTATTATGAAAAGGAAATGTAAATTTCTTCACTAAGAACTCACGTGATGATTCTGGAGCTTCCAAAGAAATTGGTCTGATTATTACTTTGTGTCCTGTCTGGAGATGTAAGCACTGTGCAGAAAGGATAAGAGCTCTCATAGCTGCAGAAAGGCTGTGCATTTTGATCCAGACTGAAGTGGGATGAAGTTTAGCAATTACTTACAGTGTTCTCTTCACTTCCTGAGTGAGAAGGGGACTTGGAGTAGTGTCCTGGTTTTGCTGGATGCAGGAAACCTTGTCTGCCTCCATGGTAGACACTGTGGTGGTTTCTGCCCGTCCTTCAGCAGTGTCCCTGCCCAAGGAGCAGGGGCATGTTCCCTGGGCATTAATGGTGCAGTGGGAAATGCTGGCAGAGTGCCTATGGCTGTACCATGCTGGTGAGGTTTTGTGTGGGGGACGTGAGGGGCAATGGGATTTACACCCAGACTTCTGGATGAGGGTTATTGGGCTGGTGCTGGGTTGCTGCACTGGAGCATGATGCCTGGGGACCCTGGGGAAACTGGTGCCCCATGTTGCCAGCACAGATTTGCTGGTGAAAGGTGTGTGGTGCTGTGGTGTTTTGCAGCAGGGTGGGATGTGGTCACCACCGTGGTGGCTCCTAGAGGAGCAGGCTGCATGGAGCTATTGACGTGTGGTCTGTGCTGCCTATCTCTGGTGCTTCCTCCTTCCAGTCCATGGTATACAAAAACCATCTGCAGCTGCTGAACGGTGCCCTGGTTGGCCTCAGCTCTGACTTCCTGCTTTTCAGACATGAAATGATGTTTTTCAAATGGTCACAGTATGTTTTGCTGTTTCCTCCCTTGTGCAGCTCCAGCTGATCTCATTGCCTTCAATAAAGATGTGGTTTTCAGGCCACTCAGCAGAGTTCGTAATTTCCCTTCTCCTGCGGATTTTCTTTCATTCCAGGCATTTCATCTTATAGGACACTGAAGCACCATTATTACTAACTGAGTTTTCCAAGCTCTCATTTAACACACCATCCAACTTAGACAGGAAAAGGATATGCAATGAGGCCTCAATCAGGCCATCATGAAAGGCTGGAGAAGTGGACATTAGTACAGTCAAACAGAATCACTTTAGGAACTCATGAAAATGGAAAATGCTGCCCCTCTTCATAGATATATATCCAGATGGTGGTTCAAAATGAGAATTTAATTTTTTAATGTTAGGACCAGGAGAATCCTGAGCTGAAATCTCCTCAAAATCTGTAAAAGTACATGTCTATACATGTTGTGAACTGGTCTCTGCTTTCAGCCTTCCATTCTGTTTATATTTTGTAATTATTTGTGGTCCAGCTGTTACTGTTCTGTATATATAAGAAACTAATGAAAGTTAATGGGCTTTCTCATCACAAACCCTTCAGAATGTGTTTTGTTATTCTTGTATGTGCCATCTGTATTTAACAAGAAGGGCTTGGATTAATCAACTATAACAACTGGTTTAGTGGTATTATATTTCCTAAATAGATCAGTTTCATAAGTATGATTATATTTGGCATGAAGAGCTGGTAGATCTTATTCCTGTATATGTAGCTTTCTTTTTCTTCAAAGGGAATAAATTCTTTTTTACTCTGAAAAATGTCACTGTCATTGAAGAAATGTACAAAAGACGTGAATCGTTTTTCATCAGGCATCCTAAAATCTTCTGACTCCCTATCAAGGCCATTCCTGAAAGAGTTTCTAGAGCAGAGATCATTAAAGTCCTTTATCATATAATGAATATACAAATTATCAATGATTATTTCCATATATTTAGAGATTATAGTCAGAAATTGCTCTTTTCCAGGATTCCATGTGTTAGTATTGTCCCCCTTAGCTTTCAAAGATGATGTTAATTTATTTATACTCTTCCTAAACTCAGCTTGAGGCAAATGAGACCCATGTGTGAGATAATCATTCTAGATACAGGGCATGGATGAGATCTGAACATTTGTTTCTCTTTTTCATTCTTCTGCTGGCCTATATTGAGTGTTTTTGCATAACTTATGGTATCAAATAACATAAACAATCCATTAAGAAGTAGTAAATTTGTGTCCGAGAGTTTGGTTGAACATGGAATAAAAATGATGTACACCTTCAGTGAATAATTTCAGCTGGAAGAACACAGAGACATATTACTGGAAAATTGAAGCATTTGTCATCTTAGAAACCAAATGTTTCCTTTGTTGTGTTGTGAAATAGCACTGGATACTGACTAGAAATACAATTTATTTAAAAGAAAGTAAAAAATAGCCCCTAACTTCCTAGAAGAAGGAACAGGAAAGAATGAGTTGAAAAACTTCTTGATTTAATTTCTAGTGATATTGATTATGGGCAGTTGTTTCAGGAAGAAAACAGAAATGGCTTCTGTACCAGAAAATTGTATTTTCTGCAATTCTTCAGTTTTGATATTAATCATAAAAAACAGTTTATACATGAGTATGGCAATGCATGTAGTGTCTCAATGCCATAAGGTGTCAGAATCATATTGGTCTTATCATTTTAATTGTATGTGTGTAATACATAATACATATATAAACAGAAACTGCTAATGTGTCCTGCAGGGCAGGAACACCTACCCCTAGACAAAGTGGTTCACAGCCCCATCCAACCTTGCCTTGAATATTCCAGGGCTGGGGCACCTACAACCTCTCTGGGCACCCTGTTCCAGTGCCTCACCACCCTCACTCACAGTAAATAATTTCTTCTATGTATCTAGTCTAAATCTACCCTCTTTAAGTTTTAAAACATTGTCCTTTCTGCTATCACAACAGGCCCTACAAAAAAATTCTGTATTCTTCTTTCTTGCTCTAAGGTCTCCCTGGAATTTTCTTGAGACTGGTCAACTCCAGCTCTCTTAGACATGATGAGAGGGCTGGAGCACTTCTCCTGTGAGGACAAGACTGTGGTCCTCCTCTAGACTTGGTCTAACAGGTCCCTGTTTTGCTGTGCTGAGGAGCCCAGACCTGGATGCAGAGCTCCAGGTGGGGTCTCACAAACTGAGACATTTATGTCATTCTTGCTGACAACTGAAAAGTCTCATCAGATTGTTCCGACTTGATGAACACCAGTGGAAGTGTAAATATAATACTGTAGCAGATACTGACACAGTTTTGGAAACAAATGTATTTAAGGTTGGATAAATACATCTATTTAAAAAGATATTTCAAATTGACAACACTGTGTATTTTTACAGCATTTTATTATTATGGCTTCTTATGATGTCATTTCAGATGTGAATTGTAACAAACACATAAAGTAAGTTGTTAATGATCTGGGATTTGAGGTTCTCTTTGGATTTAGTCCAGGTGTAGTAATTTTACTGTACATATAAAATGAAAAGCACATGGCTTGAAACTTAAGTGCTTTGCATATAAATGGCTTATTGCAATCAGTATGGCCTCATGAACGTGCTATTTGCTGGATACCCTCCGTGTACTGAAATATGGAAGTCCTGAGAAAAATGTGTTTATACAGGACAGAAATAGAAAAAGAGTGTATTCATAGCTTGTGCCAGAGGAAAAAAACCCAAACTGTTTATATACTGGTAAAACAATTATATCATATGATTCACATTTTGGAGGGGAAAATTCATATAGCAAACAGTTATTTCTGTTTTAAACCTCATTGCATTCAAAATGCACCTAGGTTAATTTTCTGTTAACTTTAACATCTAATTTTAAAATGATATTTTCTTTTAAGGCTGAGAAAATGTGACTCTAATCTTACTATAACAAATGAGCATATATACATATATGCCCTCCATATACATAAAATATATATATATATATATACACACACAGACACATACATAGCCGTGAAAATTGAACATCCTGTTGAAGTTAATGCTGATGACTATTGAGGTAGGCTAGAAAAAGTGTTATTCCAGTATTTCATTACTTGAGGAGCTGTAGGCTTGTTCAAAGTCCATCCAGAGACTTGAACTGCATGTGAGAAAGGGAATATGCTTCTCACTTTACCATTTCTATGTCACTGAGTACTTTTTTTTTCAACCTTAAATTGTTGACTAGTTGTTCTCCCTCTAAAAGTCCAGCAGCCGCTGTGCAGAATGGGGAACTGAACTGCCGGTCAGCAGCCATGCTGCAGCACCACAGCAGCTGTGCTGCGCTCTGAAATGACAAGTTCACATTTGGGACAAGGCAGCACAGCTGCTTCTCAGGTTTTTTTGCTAGTGAAGGCTCATCTCCGGGTGATGTGGTGAGCCAGGGCTGTTTCCATCCCAGCCCTGGGGCTGCCTACACCTCCCCAGGTGCTACACCTCCACTGTTGCTTTTGCTTGGAAGAGGCAAAGATTTATGATGCTCCTTTTGCTCTGGGAATCCTTAAAATGTGGTCCCAAGAACTCATCTGGTTTGCCTCACTTCAGGTCCCGAGTGCTTACATGACTTTCAGGTGTGCTTAAAGGTAAATCTTCACTCCTGTACCTTTTCTAGTTCTTGCTCATATTTCCTTGGAACCAGTACATGCAGCCAGTTCCCTTATTTGCCCCTTTTGGTGGAGCTAATGCCCTTCTGTCAGCCTCAGTGGTGCTTGGGGCAAGGCAGAGTTGAAGTGACTCTTGTGTGTGAAGTGACAAAGCTTGCAGGTGTGCACCAGGGGCTGCCAGCCCCACACAGTCCTCCTCGTGCTGGCCCAGATAGGTACTAGGGGCAGTCTGTAGCATAGGCTGCCTGCAGCTGCATTTTGACTCCAAGCTTTATAGAAGTTAAAGCAAGATTTTCTGAAGTCCAAATATTTTGACAATGCTTGTTTCTTTTTGCATTCAGTTTCTCATCAATAAACAGAGTATGAAGTGAGACCGCTTCTGCCTGTACAAGGGAGGCTGCTGAAGAAACAAAAGTACCAGCTGTGTTTCTCCCGAGGAGCCAGCATGCTGACGGAAAAGAAGCGTATCATAGTCTGCTTTGCACTCATTCCATTTATATTCTAAAATCCTACTTTTATTAATTTACAAGTTAATTTTCTACTTTGCCACTAATTATGCTCTATTTTTGTGTCTATTTCACTTCTTAATGTCAGTTCTTCCCTTAAACATGTTTGACAAATGATTATCCCCTTTTAAAGAGAAGTCCCCATTGCTGTCCCAAAAGGAAATATGTTGGTCATTTAGATCAAGAGGCTTCATGGGTGAATAATTGTGAAGATCAAAGATCCTCAAATATCTGGTGATCTTTACAGCAAATTAAGTTTCTTGGAGAAGATGCTATTTTTGCTTAGTGTCAGGCATCAGCCTGTTAATATCATGCTCTATTTACAGTGACTGTTTTCTTTCCTTCTCTGTACAAAAGCAACTTCCTTTATGTCTCATCTGTTTCCACCATCACCAGTGAGACTGTGAATAAAAAGGAGATGAGTAAGTAAACCACCCAGAGAGCAAACAGGGAGAAGAGTGCAAAGCAGCCTAATCCTTCTGCCCTGGGTGGTGGAGGAGAGGGGCTGGGGAGAGGTGACAGCAGAAGCAGCTCTGTGAGATGCTACTGCCAATGGAGCAGCCATTTCTGCCTCCACAGGTGCCCAGTTCAGCTGCTAATGGCACAGGGTTCAGTTCTCACTGTGCTGTTTATGGGCTGTAACAGGCAGTAACAGCAGTTAGTGTATGGGTACAGGCACAGTGTCGTGGCTAGGGGATGTTAATGTGGGCAGCAGGCTCCCTGTCCAGATGTAAAACATGACCCCAGGGCTCTCCAGCCCATGGTTAGCACCAGCAGGTCCCTTGCTGTCCTCCAAGGGCTTCCCCTCCCAGTGGGACATCTTTAGAGCAAAACAATGGAAAGATGTCTACTCTTGCACCTTTTGCCGTGAAGTATTTAAATCTCTTAACTTGGTCTTCACATAAAGTACAAAATGTTCAGCAGAGGCTGTATGCGCTGGTCCTAGAAGCCAGCTCAGTGTTTTATAAATTGCCATTTGAGGAGGTGACTTTTTCCTGACCCAAACAGAATTGTCTGTTGCCCAGGAAGAGTGCAGCTCAGAGAACACTTGCTCTTCTTCATGTGCCTCTCTCACTTCTGTCTTCAAAGAAGAGCCAGCACAGGCAGAGTCATGCTCTGTGACCTCTAAATGGCAATAATTTACCCTGAAAGAAGGAGGAAAAAAAAAATTTCTAAAAGTTGTTAGAAATTTTGGAATCAGTGCTCACACAGGATGAGTTTTAAGTAATTATAGAGGTGGCACATATGAAGTTTTAAATAGATATCAGTGGGGGTCTTTATGCTGTCATGAGATCTGTGAGCCTGATTTTTGGTTTCCCATAGGCACAGACTGCCTGCCAGCCTGGGAGCTGTCAGGGAGGTAAGAGGCACTTGGGAAAACAGGATGATTTCTTCTGTAAGGATATGGATTTGACAATATCTGGTGAAATGTTTCATGCTCAAAGGACTGTCGTGTTCCAAAGGGAACGCATTTTGCCCAAGGAGTTTTC
Source organism: Chamaea fasciata (assembly GCF_029207755.1). Taxonomy (NCBI): domain Eukaryota; kingdom Metazoa; phylum Chordata; class Aves; order Passeriformes; family Sylviidae; genus Chamaea; species Chamaea fasciata. The sequence goes on along the minus strand of NW_027094087.1, from coordinate 97,058,081 downwards.
AGGAATGATCATAGCGAGGTTTTGCAGTTTGGGATTTTTTGGTGCTTTTTTTTCTTGTTCCTGCAAGTGGGTTAACAAAATGTAGGTGAAAAAATAACTAGAAATCGAAAGTATAATTGCTTTATTGCAATATTCCTCTTTTTCCCCTTTCTCTGACGCCACTGAAAGACTGTGACATATAAGGGATACAACATTTTAGTTCTTTCCCAGCTAAGTGAAAGAGTATAATTTAGGACCTGGCTTTGTTTGGGTGCAAGTGCCAAGTGCCTGGATGCCCTTGTGAATGTGGCTGACAGACTAAAGGCTGCCTTCATACCTCAGTGACAGATTCACCAGGATAACGTGGGGAGATGTACATGTGTTCCAGCAGCACCTGCCCCTGCAGTGATAGTGTATGGACACAAGCAATTTGTTTTCTGGTGTGTTTATCCACCAGTTGCTTTTTCAACAGCTCAGACTGCTTTAATTTCAGCTTCAAAGTTTTAAAAACCACTATGAAGAAGGCAAGTTAGGAGAACACAGCTTGATTCAGAGGAAAGATATTGAACAGTTGATTGTTATTATGGAACTGCAGCATTGCTTTTGCCTGCATCTTTCTCCTTTCTTGTCTTCAGATGGTGAGAAATTCGGAGAGATGGCACCATCCAGGCCTCTATGGCATTTCAGTGTTTTTGTGATCCTGCTGCATTGGGTTATTTTTCAAACGTATTTCAAGTCCCCGTTTCTGTCAGTGTGTCCCTGCACGCTCTTAATTTTTCTGCCATTGTGCATAATGAACAGTGACCTTCACGCTAAGTCATGCTTCATTTTCGTGAAGCAACAAAATGAAGCCATTTATTTTCACATTCAGATTTCTTTGAACATGGTGTTTATGAGAGAAATAAGCACCTTTGCAACACAGGGAAAAAGAATAAATTCTGCGCACCTTGAGCAAGAAAGTGCTTTTATGTATTATCTGTATTTTTATGGAACTTTTGCCTGCAGTCATAAAATTAACATGCTAGTGAATGGTTGAGAAAACAGATCAATCAGAAAGTATTCTATCAATAAATCAGTCTATATTTATAGTTTCTAGGTTTGGCTGATAAACCTTTCACATTGTTTTAGTTTGTACATTCTGTCACATCAATTTATTGCATATTACTTTCATGGTATCTATTATCTATCTTTAAATCTCTATACAGCTCATTTTTTCTTCCTTTCTCTTTGTGCAAACTTACAGTTTCTGAACTCATATAAAATCAGTTGCTCCATATGCCTTGGCACCTTTTGTGAGAATTATCTCCTTATCACTGTGCAGTAGAAATCTTTAGGACTTTAATTGATTCATAAATATTTCAAAGGTCTTTGCTCTCCTTGTTATCTGTTTGGTTTACATAGATAAAATGCCTACAATGAAACATTTGGCAGCTGTGAGTATAGGGGCTCATTTATAAACTCTCCAGAGAGAGACTGACTTCCTATTGATGTAGAAATTCACAGGGGGCTCCTGCCATCCGTCACTGCCATGAGCTGTCTGATTGGAAACAGCTACCTTTAAAGCTCCTGACATACAGTGAAGTGAACACAGTGAAGAGGAAAGGAGGCTTTGGGTTGTCAAACTGTTTTCTCAGCCACAGAGGGGATCTGTTGCTGAGCAAGTGCTGCCCTGTGAGCAGGTATCTAGAAGGGTTTTGATATGTAGGACAAATAACACTTTCTAGAGTGGTGCTTAATAAACTAAAACTGTAGCAGGGCAGTGTCTGCTGGTAGGAGACAGGGCTTGGCAGCTGGGTGGGGAACTTGTGGCACTGCAGGTGTGGAGGGGTCAGCAAATCTTTGCTTTAGTGACTGAATCCAGCCCACTGCCCTGGGCTGTAACAGAGTGTCTTTTTGGGGTGCAGCTGAGTAGTTCTCAAGCAGTTTCTCTACTGGAGAGGCTGACTGGCATCTAGAAGGGCCATGGCTGCACCCCGAAAAGACGCAGTTACACTGGGCATCCATCTGTCTCTGGCTCACAGACACACACAGACACACCCTTTTACTACCTCGCTTCTGGGGAGAATGGACATTGCTGGTGCCAGCACCCTTCTCCTTGGGTGTGTATAGATATGTTCACACCCGCGTGCTCTTTTCATAGCTGTGATTTTGTTTTTTGATTGGCTATTCACAGCATTCTGAGCTATGGGCCCAAAAACTACAACAGTGGAGCTTTGCTCTATTCTACAGCTCTATATAACTTATATATAACAAAATAACAGGCTGTCCTATGAGGGAAAGTACTAACAGAATATGTTCCTTCCTAAGTCTCACCCTTGACTTGGAAGCTGCTTGACTTGCTAGTTGCTGGTAGTCGCTGATATTTCTGGTAGTCTTTCTCCCATCTGTGGGAAAAAGTAAAGGTAAGAAGATTTTTAGAAACTGTGAAAGCAGGCTTTAGAAACAGACTTAAGACTGCAGAAAAAAAACATGCTTAGCAAGACAGTAGAAGGTTTTAAGCTTAATAATGGAGTATTGTGTATTGATAATAGAAAGCATACAAGCAAGCATTGTTTGAAGCAGGTGTGCATGTGCTTTTAGTGATTAGCTGGAAGAATTGTCTGTAAGCTTTAGCAATGTTGGCTGGAAAGTTTTTAAAATGCCCTGTAACAAAGAGATCTTTGGCTGCCTGTGGTAGACAAGCTCATGAACCATGTCCTGTATCTCTCCCTGTAGCCGAGACTGGTGCCTGAATAAAGCTCCTGATGCATCACCTGGAGGTCCTGTCCCGTTTGTGAAAAATATCATCACACCCATCCTTCCCTGTGCACAGTCCTTGGCCAGGGGACAAACAGTCCCTGTCCCTCCCAGGTCCCTGTTTGGTTGCCTGGATGGCACATTCAGTGACACAGCCCAGCCCAGCAGTCCAACTGACTTGTTCTGTGCTCCCTTTGTGGCTTTTCCCTCTGGGCTTCTGCTTGTCAGCCAGGGATGTTGCAAAGTCTTTGGGGATGCAACTCATCTTCTGCCAGACTGCTCTGCTCCTGGATAATGTGGCTTGTGCTGTCCCAAAGTGCTGCTGTAGAAGGACAAACAGACAGAGAGGGAAAAGGGCATTAGCCTTGTTACCTTAGAAAACTGGACTCAAAATGAAAGAATATTTACCAAACTCCCTTTTCCAGTGTGGAGTCTTCTGTAAAAGCTGTTAATGCTTCAGGACCAAGAGCTCTGCTGAAATGAAAAGCCTTGAAGTGTCTGGGACTTCTTGTCACATCAACAGTGATAGGAATACTAACAGATGCATGAACAAGATTGACTCTTGGTATGATGATTTTAAAGTCAAACCTATAATTAGAGGTATGAGGGTTTAAAAACTGATGTGATTTTGTTGAACTAAAACATTCAAAGTAGTTTCTTTAGGAGGAAAGACCTAGCAGCACACATTGACTCACACAGTCCATGTCACTGCAGCACAGAGATCCAGATTTCTTTTGAAGTTTTGTTACAGAATAGCCCTGCCACTTTCTTTTTTGAAATCTTTAAAAATAGAAGCACACCATGGAGCTTGCAAGTATAGTGTTTTGATGAAAATCTACATAGAAAGATTCTTCTTCATTACTTTTAAATTTTTGGCACAACCTCTGAAGGAGACTTAAAGTAACCATATTTGCCTTATTTAGGGAGGGGGCAGAGGTGAAATAGAAAGATCTGGGTCCCCAGTAGTATGTGTTGCCATGTTAACCATTTAGGATTTTCATGCTTGAAAATAAGGCATCCTGATGTTATTCTAAACATAATGTTTTCAGCATGCCCAGTGGTAGGGACAAAAGGATATATTTATGTCTATCTATCAAACGTGTATTATATGACCTCACTTGTCTATCTATCAAACATGTGTATTATATGACCTCACTTCAGCAAAATATTTTGCTGCTTCTTTGTGCTGAAAGAAAATGAGATGGTTTGGAACTGCAGCCTAAAAATTGTCAAGTGCCTAAGCTCTGAATGTAATTCTGTGGTTTTGCTCACACAGCTTATTTTTAGATTAGCCTGTCTTCTCCTTGCTGGTGAAATAAATCAGAAATCATTTACAAAGAGCAGATAAAGAATTGCAAAACTTCAGGCTGGATACCCTTAGCACAGGCTGGTGGACTGATCCTCCTGAAAATATTAGATACCTTTCTGATTTTTGCTGAGCAGTGGAGAGTCTGGCTTTGCCTGCAAATGCATTCATCTTGCAATATGTTGGATTCAGTGTCAGATTTTTTCTCTTGCCTTTTCAACTATTTCTTGAATTATTTTTTCCTCTTTTCAGGGCTCATACTTTCTAAATTCCATGCAGGTGCTTCTTTGAGTTTTTTTCAGGTGAAGAGGATCATAAACCCCAGCCATTCCTACACATTCAGGTATGGAGCTTTACAGTGCAGGTGTCCCTTCAGCTGGCTGCATAGGTCTTGTATTGGTGGTGATGGTCTTCCCACTGCTTCTCCTGTGGCCTTGCCTACACATTCACTCTCTGCCTGGACCTCTGCTACTGGAAAAGGTCCTTCCATGGTGTGATGCCCTCTCATCCACTCCGATTGCTGTCTGTCCTAAAGTCACAGGGACTCTCGCCCTGTTCCTTGCATGTCTTAACCTAATACTCGGTGGGGGATGTACACATGTGATGAGTGCAGTTGTCATCCAAAATGAAAAAAATAGTTTGTTTGGACTTGCAGAAAACAATTTGAAAGATAAGCACAAATAGAAACTACCCAGCGGTAGTTTCAAGTTATTTTTAGGTTGTTTCGCTCTGCAAGTGAGTCTCACACAACCACACTGTCCCCCATGAATAACTTTGATTTTGTGCAAGAGTTGGGAGACAGGGAAGAGCTCTGCCCAGGTTTGTAGAAATCAGGCTCAGGTAGAAGAGTAGCGTGGATGAGCGTTGCCACAAGGGCAGCTCCTGGGGCAACTTAGCAGGCAGCTGCTATTCCTCATGGACCTCTTTGCTCCACATCAATGTTTCAAGGTCCTAAGTCACATTTTGGAGTGTGTTGGTTTTTTTGATTTGGTTTTCCAAATGCATTCTGGCTTCCTGGAAGCATACCCAGGTCTGTGTCCCTGCCAGAAGTGTAAGGCATAAGGGATATAAGGGTCTCAGCCCAGCTGGGGGTGCACAAGGAGTGTCTTCCACCAGGCAGATGCTGCTTTTAGCAGCTGGGAGTTTATCAGAGACAGGACCTGACAGTTGTCTCTGCTTGGTCATGTTTCCATGACCAAGGATCCTGTTTTCAAACTGGTAGGAGTCATTAAATGATCAGTTTAATCTCAAAATCAAGTTATAATTAAAGAATGAAAAAGCATTTCCCCTCGCTTCCCCATCTTTCTCCCCCTCCACTGATGGTCCTCATTAAGGGATGTCACTTCTCTGTAAGCCAAAGGACATTGAGGACAATCTCAGAGTGGATCCAGTTACTAAGCAGGCATTCGCCATGGCTGGTTTTTGCATGCTTTGCGAGTTTTACTGAATATATTTAGTAACTGCAATTGTTTCTGGTAGTGCTTTTTTGTTGGGAGTGCTTGTAAGTGTAGCTGCAGTGTTTTTGCTCCAACTCGCACTCGCCATGAAAATCGATAGTGTTGGATGTGAGCCTGGGGTGTTACTGGTTTGTCAGCATGTCCAGAAACACACACATTCCTTTGGGGTCAAGTCCTCAAAACTATTTAAGTGAATCCTGGATGATAAATAACAAACACATTTATTTCAGGCTAAATGAGAAGATTAATTTCAAGGGGTTTGGTGGATTTTTTGCCTTTCAAGTATTTTTGCTGTTTATGCAAATGACATTTTGAAACTAAAAGATTGTTTTGAGGAAGCACACCAGATAATTTTGAAAATTTGGAGCACATCAGTTGTTTTGGAACTGCTTGTGCATTGATAAAGTATTTCGCCCGTACAAAAATGGACGGCAGAAGAATGTGATGCCATGACTGCATGTGTGACATGCACTGGAAAGTCTTGAGGGAGCACTTTCATCTTCTACCCAAATCTGGCCCCAGTGGTTTGGAAGTCTAGCCTCCCAGATCTCTGGGTGAGCAGCTGCTGCCTCAAGGGGTGACCATCACAGGGTGACAGAGGGGTGGGTAGGTAGCATGAACCTAAAAACATCAATGAATCCCTCAGCAGCAGCTGAAGAACAAGGTGGTCAAGCATTAATTCACTCCTGAAGTTGCACCTGGTGTTCCTGGTGCAGAGACCTCAGCTAAAAAAGGGTGTGTGGTTGCTTGTGGTGGCACAGAGCTGCTTCAAGCTTCCTGCAAGGACATCCATCCCCTTATGGAGAGTGAGACTTCTGCTACCTGTGACTTTGATGAGCAGCAGGGATACCAGAATTAGAGCTAGTTTTTTGCCTTTTTGACAATAGAGTATTAGGTCTTGCCTCATGCTGCTCTGTACCTTGTCAAGGATATATCTATTAAAGTGACTACAGTAAAAGATGCATCTGTTTGATGCAAAGGACATTTACTAAGTGAAATGTCAAATTGTGGCTCCAGGAAATGGTGGCAAGAATTGCAGGAAATACTCCATGTGCTGAAAAAGACAGCAGCAGCAGCCTCTCCCCAGAATCACAGCACAGCCTGCTCCTCTTCCCCTCCCTCACCACCCAGGGAAGACACAAAACCAGAGGAAGCAAACACTAGTGTGGCCAGTCAGTGCTGCTGTCTGGAAATACTGACATGGAGAAAAGATATGGTAGATTTCATCTACATCTGCCCACTTCACTTATTTGAAATTTTTCCTGTTCCTTAGATACTTCCTTTGCGGTATTAAAGCTCTGGAGAAGCTTTCATATGTTATTGAACGTTATTGAAGAAAAGATTTTAATCCGACACAGGTCAGAACAGAGTAAATTAAATTTCTGTTTGAAACTAGCTGTTGGCACTGTTTCATGTTAGCTTCATTTTATCCCTTGTGACTTACTATTAGAAAATACAGCATAGGATGCCCTTAAAAAGTTCAATAATGCATTGGCTTTTTGTTAATGATAACATGCAAATCTTTAGCACTGCAGTCCATTTATCATTCTACTCTGCACATTTGATTTCTTAATAGAAAGTTATCAGTGAACTGTGCATCATTGAGACTGGTGCACAACTCACACTTTAAATTGTAGTAACAATTGGTCCCTGTAGTAACCGTGACAGGCTGGTCAGTGCCAGGCACAGGGTGTTGGATATGGGAAACTCCATTACAGCTAGGTATCTATAAAACTTAACTTGGATTTTAATTGTTAACAGCAGCATCAGCTTCCAGTCAATGGACTCAAAAGCTCACTCACTGTGCTGAGAACTGCCTTCCAGATGAGGCAGGAGCAGCAGAGTCCTAATTTCTGCAAGACCCCTGTCCTTCAGGATGTCACTGGAGTTCACTTTTTCTGCCTCCATCTTACTGAATGGCTCCATAACGATTCTTCTTTGTAAACTTTTACTCATATGGTACTTCTCCACCAGCTGTTGTTTGCTTAAAGGGTGCAGGTTCATACCTACCACAGGTAGATTTCTCTTTTTAAAATGCCCTTTCCAGCTTGGTAGAGAAAAATGTATATTCATCTTCTCATAATCCAAATTTATTTCTCAGGTGGCCCTGGCACTGAGATGGGTATTTGGGGTTCACAACTGTTTGGAACCATTTGAGATGACCTTGGCTGTCCCACTTGCTGTGAGTCCAGCAGGTGGCTCATGTCACCCTGCTTGGTCCCCCAGAAGTCTTGTTTGCCCTAAAGTGCATTTGAAGTGGCACTAGATGGCTGTACTTAGGCCCCAGCATGCCTCCCAAAATATATGCACACACCCTGATGTTTTTAGTGACTGACACCCTGAGCGTGTTAATGCCTCTAATTCTGAGATCACCCTATTACTGAGGAAGAAGACTAAAATGAAATAGGATTATTCTAGAAAATTTGGTTTCTTCTGACTACAGAAGTATGCTAACTGTACAGAAAACCAGAATTCAGTTCTGGATAATATTTGACTGTAAAGCTCATCAGCTGTTGCTGTGATGCTTAGCTGGTGTAGATCTAGGACTGCCTCATCCCATCTCAGAGAGCTTTGTGAAACTATCATGTCTCTGTTCTTTCAGTACAGATGGAGATCCCAGCTGCTCTCCAGAGACACTGTACTCTCATTTTGATCAAGATGAAAGCTGCTCTCTCCTGCTTCTTATCATTCTGCTTTTCCTGCCTCTTTCCTGTGCTGCTCCCCCTGGATTCACTTCATCTGCTGTTCTGTGTTGCCTGGAGTGACATCCAAAGCCACAAGATAAGGACAGCTTCTAGGCTTTTGGTCTAAAGTGAAGATGGCAGAAAAGAGAACACTTACATAAAGCTGCCTGTTTTGTGGAGCAATTCTCTGCCTTTTGAGAGTGTCTGATGAAGACTGTACTATTTTGTATTATTCTAAAGCTGTACATTGAGCAGCAAGACAGCACCTCTAAGCTGCATGCAGCCAGGAAGTTGTCACCTATAGGTTAGCAGAACTCTTGAGCCATTTGTTCCAGATTTCTACTGCTGCTGCTCCATGGATGGTCGGTCCAGTGGACTCTACAGATGTCTGCCTTATGGCACTGTGTGGAGAGGCTTTTTTCAGCACCCGAGAGCAAACTGAAGGGTTTTAATATTGGAGATTTTTAGGCTTGAACACTACAAATCACATGCAGGTCTGAGGCTGTGATTTCTGTGTGAAAAAAAATTCTTTGAAATTCTTGTATTGAGGTTATTGACACCTGGGTGTGCAAGGGTCATGAGGGCTTTTGCAGGTTTGGAGCTTCCTCGAAGCAAGCATACGTGTCCAGGAGTACCCATGCCACAGCTTTGTGTCCCATTGAGACATGGAGTGGGGAGACCCCACAGAGCCCCATAGGGACATAGGGTGGAACACAGAAAGCACACTGCCAGCTTATGTGCCTGCTTTGGCACAGCTGAGGGGGATGGACCCTCACCTGCCCCAGGAGGGGAGTGGTGGGTTCTGTGGGGTGGATGAGATCTCTCCCCTTGGTGTGGGGAGACTGTGCTGCCCGTCTCCAGCCTGGCCCCCAGCAGCATCCTCCTGCCAGACACAAGGATTTTTTCTGCAAAGAGCTTCTTCTGTCTCTTATGAGGAGCACTTGTAAGAAGGGTGGATCAAAGGACTTCAGTAGCTCCAGATGAATTCCCACACACCTCGTTAATCAGCTAATAAAATGCAATGAATGTGCTGCACTTGGAAAGCCAAGTGAGAGGCCTCAAAGTCCCTTACACTGAATTTCCCACGGTGTCCTCATTTAACCTTGCTGCACAGTGGCTTTTCTTTTTTTTTCCTTACATTATTTATAGAGGGAATATTAGTGCAAGCTTTTCTCCTTCAGCAGCTGGTAGCATCTTCAGAAAAAACAATGAAGTGCAAATGAAAAAACAGAGAACCATTATTTTCTGAGTATATTTTACAAACCTATTTGTAATGGCTAGAGAAGAAAACACAGTTAATAAGGAAGCAGGGAGTGGAAGCTGCATTCTTTTATCTGAATATTTGTTTTGGCAGTAATCTGGAGTTCTCTGAAACACTGGCTTAATTGTCTCTTAAGTTTGCCAACTGTAATTTTCCCTCCTATTATTAGAAATAAGGGCATTTTTTTGTTCGCTCAAAGAGATCTATTTTCATAGCAAATACATTATGTGTATCCTGTTAATGCAAAAATATAAATTTTTGTTAACATCTTGCATGAAGTTTATTTTATGGGCCCAAGCTCTGAGATTTAACTCTAATGTAGCCTGAGTCAGATCATGTGTGAGGAGCTGTTGGCTGCCACTGGGTCCCCTCTGTGCACTTACACACAGCCCCATCAGTGTATAGGGCTTTAAGGGAAGGAAGCATAGTCAGAACTTTCTGACCCTTCTGAGCATGAGCATTTTCCTCTGGTGAAGCACAGACTGTGTTTCCTACATGGGTAACCTCTGTATCCAATTATAAGTTCCTGGCTCAAAGTATGCGAGTGCTTGGGCTTGAATTCAGAGCAGCCCCATGCACTTTGCAGTTGTTCATTAGATTTTTAAATGTGAAATCTAAAAGCAAGGAAGAACAGCATTTATTTCACTTTTTATATGGAACCAATACCATTTTTCTTAATACATTTTCTCTGAAGTAGCTGATGGAGAACTTTTTGTGTAATTGAATATTCACATTATTCTTGATATTAAAAGTACAACCGATTAACGCTAAAACAATTACTGCCTGAGAGCAGTGATAAAATTATGAGAAAAGTATGAGATGGTTGCCTTTACAAAAAGATTTCCTCTGAGTAGTAACTCTGCTGCTTACATTTCATGTAGAATGTGGAATGAGAACTCTGCAATGCCTGCCAGAGAAGACAACTTTGCTGTAGAGTTTGGCCTCAGGGGAAGCTGAAGGAGCCATTATAACCAGCAAACTTGCAAAGTATTTATGTCTGTGTACAAATGTTCACAAATTAACAAAGAAACATCCATGTGTGCCATATCCGTCCTGTTTTGAAGTCCTTCAAAGGAGAAAGCCCTTCCTCTGTCCCTCAACACCTGCTGTACTTTTGACTGCCGTGCCGCAGCTTATGCGAGGGCTGTTTCTTATAAATGTTCCTTATCCATCCAAAAAGAAAACACTCAATTTTGTAATGGAGTAGAGAATCCAGTCTTTAAAAAACATCTTTCAATTTATAGTGTTTGTTTTTTCTGGCAATTCCCTGTGACCATTGTGCTTTAATAATTTCAACATGTTCCTTTTTCTTTTTCGTTCCATCGTTTCCTATACTGTTAGAAGCAGAAATTGAACCTTCCTTTGTGTTTTTTTTTCCACATAGAGGTATTTGCAAGACTGAAGTGAGATTAACTGGTATCTTACTGCACCACCAGCATTCTCCTTAAAAATACGGTAGAAATAAAACTGCTATTTAGAAGGTTTTGTCAGGAGCTGGTTGGTATAAGTTTCAAACAGCTCTTTGTAATGAGATTTCATATTTATAGTCGTCTTGCTAATTGACAATATTCTTAGGCAGTCTGTAATTGTATGCCTTGTAACATTAAATGCTCTTTCTGAATAGCAAAGGACAAGTTTTGTTAAACTCCAGTGAAATTTGGTAGTATATATTAGTAATGTTGTGAGAGAAGGGAAATGAATTACAGCACCATTGTAGCTCCAAAATATTGCATTTGCAGTCTAAAAAAGCAATTAAAACTTAATGAAATTATGAGTTTGGGAGTGCTGCAATAGATACATTGGGTGTCCGTTGCATAATCACATTGCTGCTGCTTCATAGTGTACTGTATTTTAGTAAAGAAGCTGTTTGTAGTAGTGTGTGCTCATGTTCCTTGCCCATGGCAAGTACTAAGTAATCCTATTTAACTTAGATTGCAGTAAAAGTACGAGAATTAAAGTTGTATTACTTGTATTTATCTAAGTCTAAGCACGTGTAACAAGAGCTAATGGCACACCAGCTGGCACACAGGAACTTGTTGACTCCAGGGAAGAACCATGTGCTCATGTCCTTAATTTTGCCTAGGAAGGAAATTTCCACCAAAAAAACCCCACATTCAAAAACTTCAACAATGTTAAATGTCTTGCTCATTTTATTTCATCTTAGAAAGGAGTGGAATACCTTACATTTAACCTGAAAAATGGGGTTTATGGGCATTTTTTTTTGCAGTAGATCCACATAAACCATGAAAAATGTACTTTTGAGCTGAACATTATTTTTGAAAATAGTTTGCCCCAAAATAGAATGTGATTTCTCTCTGCAACTATTTGGAAATTTGGGATGATTGACTGGATAGGTTTGGACAAAAAAATGCTTAAGGCTAAAGTGGTAATTCCTCTTGATTACGAAGTGATAATGAAGAATAGGTTCAAGACCAAAAGGCCTTGAAGCCATATCAATCATCTCTTAAGAAATTAATATGATCTACAAAATAAATTATATTTGAGGGATGTCCTTATATTTACTTTCAATCTTGTTCCTTTAAAAACAACAAAATAAAAGATTTACATATTTGGTGAGCCCTAGGAATTAAGAGTGAGGCTGCCAGTGCTCTGGTGGTTAGGGTACATGCTCAGATCCAGACCTGGCCAAGGTGGTTATCTATATACTTACAGCAGCTTGTAGTTTCCAACAGCTTGCCACCACCACAGCTGCTGTACTCCCTTTCTAACTCCTGTGGTGTTAGAAAACATGCCCAGGGAAGAGGCATTTCAGTGCAAACTTAAATACTTCCTTTCACTTGCAGTAAAACCATGGGCTGCTTTTTAATTTCAATGAGAAAAGAAAACTTTGAAGTTTTTTGGATTTTTAAATCAGACTAAATTTTCTTTTTCTCTTGCTGAATCTGTAAAATAATAAAATACAAGCTGGTGCTCAAACAGTTGCAATTCAGATCCATTTTGCCATCAAAACAGGTAACCCCAAATGGGTCCACTTCTCTGGACCTTTGACTCAAGCAAGGTCATCGCTCTCATCTGAAATGTGTGGTGATCTTGCTAGTCTTGTGTGACTCCCCTTGCTGCTTCCTCTGGAAGTGTAACTACCAAAACTGCAAAAGATGTTACAAACCTGGTATTGCAACAGGCTTTGGAAACTTAATCATGGAAGCAAATTCCTGAGAGTTCGAGCAATAGAGGAAAATGTTGGTGGTAATACTGACACTCTGTTCTGTGTCCATTTATAACCTCTCTCTGCAGTACCTCCTTGTTTTCTTGTACCCTGGTACAAGTAAAGAGACCGTGGAAGTGGTTGGAGAGAAGAGCTCTGAAACACCTTGACTTTTAACTTACCTGAAAAAGAAGTATAATGAGTTCACTTACTGGAAGCTGGTAAACTTTCTACAAGAGATTGGGAGCAAATTTCAGGGGGGATGTACATGATTTACTGTCCTATGAAAGGATACAGTGGGATGCCTATAACCATGTTTAAACCAGGGCTTCCCAGCTGCCAGAAATTTGAAATGTGCTTTCTGTAACATTTCTGTCCTTTATCTGGTATGAAAAGTTGAAACTTAAAATTTCAAGACAAAATTTGTTTTTAGCTTTGGGATATTTTTTGATAAAATTAAAACATTTTCATACAAAGAAATGAACAAATTTTGAGATTTCATTTAATTACTGAATAGTTTTGGAACATTTTTGTTTTTCAGATAATTTCTTTCTAATAGGCAAATTTTCCAGTGAAAATACGTTATCTGTTAATAAGAACATGCTCCCATAGTACCTGTAGCCTAGAAACAGGGTAGATGAACATTACAAACCTATTAGAATTCAAAACCTCTGATGAAAATCTTTTTTCAAATAATTGATTTTTGCTGAACTAAGTTTTCTAAGTGTGAATTCCAGAAGGATAAAATGGTTTTCATTGTTCAGTGTTGATGTACGGCATTAAAAGAATGCATGACATTTTAAAGAGAACAACAGGTTCCTTTTAAAGATAGTCTTTAATTCAGGAATAGTGTTACCCAGTGAAAGATCATGAGTGGCAAAGCGTCTATGAATGCTTGCTTGAATTTATAGGCTGTATATTTTACCCTTCTTCCTAATAAACTTGGACTGAGAAGAGATACTGCTTGTATTTTTTATGTTCTGTACTCTGAGATTACACGCCACTGTAGAAAATACTGTGTTTTGGTTTTCTCAAAGAATATCCTACTAAAATCAGGGGATATTTGTAGCGTAAGGCAACCTATCATAACCCAAATCCATGCCTCTCATCAGTGTCAAACAGGGCTTTCTGAATAGCAAAGAGGTCTTTAGAAAGAGCTTTTGGAGAAAGCCAGCCTCCTGCTTTCTTTTTAATTTCCCAGTCCTGTGGGGATGGCAAAGTCCTGCACCGTTAAGTCAGTGGTGGTCACATCCTGGGAAACAAAAGAGAAATCTGTGTCTGTCAAAACTAAAACATTTTGGGAAAAAGTCTGAAGTACATGTTTTACAATATTGTTCAGTTTAAAACCATCACTTTTTTTCTGGTCTCCAGGGTGTCGGACTGCCTTTAGTGTCTTTTGCTGGAGAAAAAAATGACCCTGCTGCTTACCATGGTGTCACAGACCTAAAAGTGTGTTGTGTGGTGGAAGGGAAAAGGTCACCACTCCCAGCCATCCTCATGCTCTGAGATACCTCCCATAGAGGGGAGTGTAGTGACAGGGACCTTCATTGTTATCAAGAACCTGCTGCCAAATGCGGCAGGCACTGGGAAGAGTCCTTGAGAAAATGGAGGCATTTTTAAAGAAAAATGATATTTTTTCTGAGATTTTCCATTTACAAGACCTGTGCTTTTTTTGGTTAATGCAAGCTGTCTTTTGAAAGTTTTGGGTTGGATTGTTTGTTTTTTTCTATGTGGTGTGAATACAACTTTGAGAGACCACACCCCAGTCCCAGTAGAAAGGCCAGATTCTAGCTTTCCCTCAAACCTGGCTGCCAGACTTCATGTGTGTTTTTTCTTTTTTTTTCCCTCTCTCTCTGCAAACTAAGGTGTAGCAATGACAGCAGGGACAAGCTCTGGTTAGTTTGAGGCAGATAATTTTGGCAGGCATCACAGAGGTGCTGTGTATTCCAGAGGTGCTGTGTTGCGCCGAGGTGCAGTGTGCTCCATCCCACGTGCCTTGCTGCTGAGGGGCATTCAGGTAGATTTTGAGGGGGGAGCAAATTGCTCTATTAATAGTAGAATCCCTACAAAAATCCCTTAGAGGGCATCAGTGACCATATCCAGTGTGATCCTAGAAAGCAAGAAAGCAAGGCAGTGACAAGTTTAAGTGGGATGAAAAACAGAGGCACAGCTCAGTTGTTACTGGGAGAGACAACTGCAGTGTGCTCTTGGGGAAGGTCTCTCTTTCCCCTTTTTTTCTTTGTGTTTATAACTTGCATATTTTGTGGCTTGACTTCTGTGAATGCCACTGTGGAAGCCCAATACTAAGAGCTCATGTGGTTTTAAAGAGGTGCCAGCCTTTGAGATGGCAGTGTGACAGAGAAGGGGACAGTGGACCAAGGTGGGGACAGGAGAATCTTCCAGTATATGCTTTGGACCCAGAGGCAAAAGCACAGGGAAGACCTCTGGCAGAAGCTGCTGCAGCTGTTGTGTCCTTCTGCCCTCAACAGCAACTCTCCAGCTGGAAAGGACGCCGACCACAAAATCCATCTCTGTGTGGTGAATGCTCAACTTCCCTCTTCATGATTCTTGTTGCTGTCGCAGGTGCAGACACAGCTTTTGCTGCTGGCAGCGGTGGAGATGCTGTCCCACAGTGAGTGAGCCCTGGGAGCACTGCTCATCACACGCTGCCAGCCCAGCCTGGCTGCCCTGCAAGGTGCCCCTGCCACCAGCCTGGGGCTCCGAGCACTTACATGATCTTGCTGAGTGTAAATAATCTTGCTGGGAAAAAAAGAAATACACTTACAAAGACCTCAGTTACAAAGACATTCCCGCTCCTCTTTGCTTTCCTGTTAAATACTGATAGGTTATCTGTTGGGTGGGGAGTGGAAAAAGAGGAGCAAGGGTGAGGAGTGAAAAAAGCAAATTACTCCTGAGTTCAAGACTCAGAAAAAAATCTAAGCTGCTCATACCATCTTCTTCTTACATTGTCTTCCTCCCAGAAAAACAATGTGATTGTGGAAAAAAAGGTGGTGTCAACAAGAGCAGTATTTTGTTAAAGGGACATGGAACAGAGCAAGGTGAATTACTTGCAAATGTCCCTCTTGTAAATGCAGGCCAGCTGTAACAATTTGCTACAATTACACACAGGTTAGATGGCTTGTTTATGTATTTTGTCACATTTCTGCACCAATTCATATATCAATTAATATCATACTTCAGCTTCTTATGCCATAAGCACTTCCCTTCATTTGTGGCTACTGCAGTAACTCCTGTACAGGAAAATAAAGTCATTTTTCTTTGTAATGTTCTGCACATTAAATAGCAGAAGGTACTGTGAAGGCTCAGAACTTCTTTAGCATTAAGCTTCCACCTTTTTCCTCTCCACAAGCTCTTGGTACCCACGATGAGTCACTGGTTCTCATTTTATTACATATGTGGGGGTTTTTTTTATCTCCCATCTTTGGGTCTAATCAATACTGATGGTGAACAGGAGGATAAACTGGATTACCATACTAGAGCTTATCAATTTCAAATTGACTGTTACCATCTTTCTGAAGCAGGCAATAAAATAAAATATTTCTCACGTGTACTGCATTTTAATAACAAGAAAGAGGACCTTGATTTTAGCTGTCACGTATTTCTGAATGCTTTGGTCCAGCTACTTGCAACCACGGGTGGCCCTTCTGTTTAACTCTATACTAACTGTAAAATGCTGTGATTGGTGTGGTGGGTTTCCTTCCCCAAAACAGAGGGAGCCAGTTTTAGAAGCATTAAGATAATGCCTTTGAGTTTCTGTTTTCATTAGAATGCTGAACAGTCCTAGATTTACATCTCTCTTTGCAGATGGCAATTATCTCTTTCTAATTATTCTTTTGTATAAAAGAAAAGATATGGAAATCTTCCAGTACTGTTAAAATGCTTCTAATCTTCCTTGATTTCTAGGGAGACAGCAGAAATCAATGAAGGGTGAGAGGAAAGAAATGAGGCACCCATATAAGCTTTGCTTGCTAAAGAAATGCATAAACAAGTTTTCACCACCTGGATACAGAAGGGACCAGATAACATTCATTCTTAGTAATAGGACTGTAGCACACCAATAATAACAAATTTTTGGTCCTCAAAAAGAGCATGTTGTCAAAAAGGCTTGCTTGGAAGTGATGGCTATTTAGGATCTGCCACGTGAGCAGTGTGTTTTTTCATTAAAGAGCTGAATGAATTGCTGCAAACAGAACACCAATCTGTGGCTCACAGAATGGGTATGCCTTCTCAATTGCTATTTGTTTGATGTTGCTCAGGTTTTATTTTATTTATTTTATTGAGCTGTTGAGGGGGAAGAGATTAGTTTCCTTTGATATTAGAAGTTTTACCCTCTGGTGCTGCCATCCTGCAGAAGACAGTGTCCACTAAGGACAGGCTGACCATAGTTCCTCCCTGAATTCTTAAGAATCTTTCAGGATTCCTGTATATTTAAATACAGACTTTTTCAATCAGCTTAAAGCCAAATATCACTTACTAGATAGGACAAGCTTTCAGGAGAGGGGAGCTAGAAAGGGGAGGTTAGTTACTCCTGCTCAGTGAGATTGACAGCAATCCCTTTTGGCATGCAGATGGAGAACTGGATGGTGATCAGGAGAATATTTAATGGAAATGTTTGCAAGAAAGCAGCATGTCATATTTTGAAGCTGAATTAACTCTGCTTTGAACATTTTTAATCAGTTCTGCGGAGGATATGCTGAAATTTGCTGTCCCCAATAGCCCAGTTTTATGCCTTGCATCCTCATGATTTCACCCCATAGTGTTGGGCAGCTTTCTTTCCTGTAAGAGCATCATTTTTTGTTCCCAGTGGCATTTAAGATCACTCTGTCTCCGGAAGTGAACGGTGATTATGTTTTTTAATTCTAAGTATAACTGCAAAGCTACCTCAGCAGTACAAAGAGGTCCCAGTGCCTGCTGTGCTGCTGAGGCAGGGCCAAAGGCAAAGCTGCCTGGCTGTGTCCAAAGCAATGTACGTATCCCTGCTGGGTTCAGCTCTCCTGACTCTTGCCTGCATTGCTGTAAGGAGGGGCAAAAGAAAGACAGCAGAGGGAGAGTGGCTTGGAAAGGCTCCAAGTGCATCGTGCTTAATGATTTCTGCAGCAGGGGCCTGTCAGAAGGGTCTGCCCATGAGTGTGGCACAGATGACAGAGCTGATGTGGGTCAGTACTTATTAATGGATTATTTCCTTGGCCAGTCTCAGCAGCAAGGAATCCTCTGTGATGGCTTCAGCTGCTTTCCCAGTGCAGCTCAAGGGATGAGAATGGGGAAAAGTTATCTGCCTTCCAAAATTCAGTATCATAGGTGGAAAGTATTTTGTTTCTTACGTGTTTTACTTTGAGGTTCAACTCAATTTCTCAGGTATTTCTTAACTTTAAATTCATTAGATGAAATTTCCTTAGACTCTTTAATCATCTTCCCTGTCTCTGGTTCCCTCCCTTTCAATAAGAAATTCCTAAAAATCATCAAAATATTAATATTTGGTTCTTCTATGTTAATCATGGTTTTGGTCAAAGATGATAGTAAGTAGTCATTTGATTGAACTGAATTGCCTGCCAAAATTAATAAGAATGGTGGTGCTAATTTTTTTATGTACAATACACAACTTGAAATTAGGAGCTAGCAAGAACATGATGCAAAAACTCTGATCCTCCCAGGGTGATGCTGATACTGCATTTTATTATTCTGCTTTCTTTTTTCTTCCACATCATGTGACAAACCCTGTTTGTTCTGAACTTCAGATCCTTTCTAGACTCCAACAGAAACTTGAAGCAGTTGATTTGTTTGGCTTCTCAGGCCCCTTTTAGAAAAAACAAATATTTGCACTCAGGCAATAAACCTAACACTTTGTTTTTAAAACACTGTATTCAGAATTGGGTAACAGGGTAATTCTAAGACCTTCTGTAGGGTGAGAGTGATACCAGCTTTTTTTTAAACAGCATCTGCTAATATTCTGCCATGGCTAGATTGTAAGAATGTGTTTTGTGCTTGTTTTAAATTTTGAATAGTTCTCATTATTGTCCAGAGAGCTGGGGATGCGTTACAGATTTCTGCATTGCATCAGAAGAGGTACTGGCATTTTCGCAACTGAACTGAACTGCCTTGTAATGAGTTGTAGCAGTGTTGAGGAAGAAGGCATGCTACAGAGCTTGTCTCATCACCTTTTTATGTTTGTTTCTTTGTTTGTTTTTGTTTGTTTACTTTTTATTATGATTAAATGCCTGTAAAAATAAGCCAGTGATTGGATCCAGTCCTTAATTTGAAAGGGATGAAATGTAACTGGGAGTAGGAAATGTCACACCTCAATCCCTTAATCACTAAAAATCAAAGCTTTTGATGGTGTCCTTAGCTGAACCTTTTCCCCTCACTGGAGGTCTGTGTCTTTAAGATAAGGCTGTAGGGATGTATTTTCAGATTAACCTGCTTGGAGGCTTGGAAAAATCTTTTGTTTCTATGGAAGAGGGCAAAGTGTTCTGCCACGTGGGAGAGGACAGCCGATACTTGAGACTAAAGTGCTACTTTTAGCACTGTCAAGCCAAACCAGTGTTGCTGTGATGCCATGGGCTGGAGGCCACCCCTGTGCTGGTGTGTTGGATGCTCTGATTCCAGCTGGATGTACTGGCTTCATTGTGGGAACAGCCACATCAACCTGTCCCTCTGAAAACAGCTCATCCCCAGGCTCAAGCTGCACCTTTCTCATCTCAAACCCTTCTTTCTTCCCTGCTCCTTGACCTTGGAGGGTAGAGGTTTGTCTAGTCTAATTCTAGATGCTCTCAATGTAAATCTCTACATGGGTGTTACCCCCCCCAGGGTCTCTCGGCAGTCAGTCCTGTGGAGAGAACAACACTAGCATTTCTAGTACCTGTTAAATAATGAGATGAATAGTATCCTGGAAGGGCTGCTCTTGCCTATAAAAAGCCTCTTGATGAGCAGCTTGGATTTGCAAGGTTGAATCCTATCCTGTCAGGCCAAATGCATGAAATCTGCCAGGAAGATTCCATGTTTTCTGTCATTGCTCAGGAAGGGTGACCCAGAAACTTGCCTAAGCATTTGCTTTCAGGGACTGTGTTTACATGCCTTATCATCTAGGAAAAAATCATAATCATGCTTTCCCTTCAAGCAAGTATTATGACTTCTTTTTATTCTTTAATCCAGAAATTCTTTGCACCTTTTGTTGTAAAACTGAGTGTGCACTTCTTAAAATGAGACCTATACAGACCCTTGTAGGCATGACATTTCCTTGACTATTACAGTCATAATTACAGATCTGTGAGGGCTCTCTTGTTTTGGTTGTCAGCAGCCCACATTGTTCTGTCACTTGCCACAGTGTCTGTGCTTCTGACCGCAACATGGGTTGTTGTTGGGGGTTAGGTTTGTTCCTTCTTTCTCTAAGGAATTTTTTCCCCCGCAAGTTACCAAGGAGACCAAGTGTTGGATACTTGAGAGTACTTAACCGAAACAAAGAGGTGGACAAAGGTGGAAGGGGGAGATAACGCAGGTAAAAGACAAAGCTTGAGGCAGCTGCGGGCTTTTCTTTTTCCGGCGTTCAGGGAGAAAGAGAACGGCTGTTGCTGGCTGGAGGAGTTTCACTGTGGCCAAAGGGATCCAGTCCTGGGAAATCTACTATCACCGGTTCGGCCTGAATCCTGAGTTTTCTCTGCCACTCGCAGGAGCTGGGCCGGCCCTGCCTCACCCTCGGCTTCTTCAGCGCTGCTCCTCTTGCTGCAGCGTGACCCTGCACCCCCTGCCTGCCGGGACATCCTGCCCCTGCCTGCCGGGACACCCTGCCATCCCAGCGACCAGCCCGGGACTTTTCCACTGTTCCAGCTTGGTGCTCTGAGGATCCTGCAGGGACACCGAAACCAAACTGCCCTGGGTTTTGTGAAACAAAGCCCTCAAGGTTCTTGGTACTGTTGTCGTTTGTCATTAATGCTGTAGTTGTTTGGTGGGGGGGGTGGAGTTTTTTGTGTTTGTTTGCTTTGTATTACATACTAGTAAAGAACTGCTATTCCTATTTCCCAAATCTTTGCCAAAGAGCCTCTGATTGTAATTTTACCTGGCAGATACCTGTCTTCCCAAACCAAGACAGTTGTGCTGCTAGTGTGCTTTTCCCATGATGGAATTTATTCTGTAGTCCTAGATTTTTATAAAGGGAAATCCTGTCGTCTTCTATCCTCTGTTTTTCTCCGGAGCTGTGTCTCGGGAAGCTTCAGGACTCCTGGCAGGAGAGGAGTTAATGCACTGGAAAGGGATCACTGCAAACAGTGTAGATTTGGGTCTTCCCCCTTTACTTCTTTGTTTTACAAAAAACATTTCGCCTAGAATTAGAAACTAAGTTGGACCCCTGGCTTTGGGATAATAAAATAAATTCTTCCTGGAGAGTAGAAAAAATAAATAAAGTGTGTCCGTTTCTTTTGAATATGTACAGGACAGTTGCTTTTCTTCAAGAAAATATCAACAAAGCCAGTCCACAGTCTGGCCAGGATTAGTACTAATAATCCATTTCACCTTTGGCAGGGTCAGGTTGTGCTTGGGCCTTTTGATTTCAGCCTAGTGCTTTGAGGCTTTTCTGTGCTGCTCCAAAGAGACACTGGTCTTTCTCCAGATGGTTGTTGTATTACATCATTGCTTTTGTGGATTTTTAGGGCTTCCACTCTGAGGACAAATCTTACAGGCTTTGTCCCATTGGAAGCTGGTGCAAAGGCAAGGCAACAACATGTTTTGCCCTCTTCAAGAGAAAGATTAGACCCTAAGTCAGTCTTGGTGTTTGGCAGTGGTACTTCAGCTCTAGAAACAACACTAAATGTGCACAGAATGAAGAAAGCATTAATGCCAAGATAATACTGTATCTTTGGGGATGCTCTGGGGAGCTTTCTTTGCTTTGAATTTTCTTAAGAAATGACAGAAAAAGAGATAGAGCATCCTTTCCTTGAGCTTTTAGGAAGCAAAAAGTTGACTGGCTGAAGAACAGCTCTGTGGTACACTTTAGTTAAGAACATCGTGGAATACTTTAGTTCAGTCACTTACGAGAAGAACTTGAGTGTCATTAAAGAGATATTGATGTTAGTGATGGCAGAATGCTGGCAAGAAAATGACCAAATGTTAAATTAATGGTAGCTGTGCTTAAGCCTCACTGGATCCATTAAAGAAGCCTCCTTTAGATTGCTGGCGAGTACTTTTACTCATTAGTTTGGAAGTAGATCTCCTGTATGCATGTGTGGGTGTTTTTGTTAAATTGAAACACTGAAAGGATATGGGAGAGAACCACTTGGAAATTTTCCAGACTTAGGCCCATCTTCTTCTTTTCACAGAGATTATTCATGAGACTTAAAAGCACACATTTATAATATTAAACAGCAGAAAATAATTGAAGACATTTTGCTATCACCCCTTTTCTTTACCATGTTATCTCCTAGAACTTAATCTGAAGAACCTCTAGGTCTAATTTAAACTCTTGAGTTCTGATGACAAAGAAGTTACTGATAAAACTGTACCCTTTGTAGCAGCTTTCTGATTATTCCTCATGTTTGCAAGTGAGCTATTGTGACAATCCTTGAGTTTCTGAATCAGATGAAAACATTTTCTTTTACAGAATTTATCCCATTTTAAAACAGGGCAGCTTTCTACAAAATGGGCTGCTATCAAGAAGAGAGAGTGAGGAAGCTTAAATGTAAACACTCATTTGGTCATGGAAAATACAAAAGCATTTAAGGTCATTTGAGCTAATATCCACAAAATGTTCCCATATTAGAAGAACTCATCTGTTAAGTTCAAGCTTGGTTTCATGCTGGAAACATTGTGTAAGAAACAGATGCAGTTTTTTAACACATTATTTATAATAGTTTCCATAGTACCTATGATTCCATGGGGAATTGTGAGCCTAATATCAAATGATAAATTGCTTACAAGTTTATTTCCCCAATAAATATTTTATAAATGTGGGATGTGTACCAAGCATCTTCAGCTCTTGCTGTGGTACTAGTTTCTCCCTGGTGTGAAGGTCCTGGTGTTCTACTTTGTTGGTTGACTGTGCCTGTGAGGCTCAGCATGTGAGTGGCCTGTTGTGTTGGGAAAACCCTTCATCAGAGAGCTGACAGGGCAGCTGTACCCCATCACTGCAAGAATCAGATGTGTGCCTTGAGGGAGCATGGTGTGTCTGCCAACATCTCATCTTCCCTTTAGCCTAACCACAGGTTGGCTTTTGTGTGTTATTTTCAGAGTATAGATGGGGTTTGCACATGAATGGGGAAGAGTTGAAGGGAGTTTTCTCCTCAACAAGCTTTATGGACCAGGTAGCTCCTGGCTAAAACAGCATCAGTGGCATTTACTGCATTTCTTCCTCTCAGGAAGGAAGTGGCCACCGTGGCCAGTTGTGTTTAGTGGAAGGAGCCTGGTCTGCAGTCTACATGAACCCTCAAGGTCTTGTTTTGTGGCTTTTGCTGGATGTGAGAACTACTCTTTCAGATCAGCAAAAGACTTTGTAAATTATTTTAACTGTGCCCCGATGTAGCTGTAGGAGAATTGCTGTCCTCAGAAGGTGTGGCACAGTATTTCCCACTTAGTGGAGGCAGTTGAGAACATAAAATATCTGTAGTCCACAAGTTTGTATTTGTTCATACCTCAGTTTCTGGTGTTGGTCAGTGAAACGTTTCACTTGTTTGGTCTGGACTGTCTAGAAGTCCTTTTGATTATTCACAGCTTGTAAGAGCAGCTACACAGTAAAACATGAGTGCAAGTAAAGCATGAATATGTGTATAGAGATAGTAAATGTTAGATATTTAAGAAGAAAACTTACAATGATGCAAGGTCAAAAGGTGCAGTAAGGGAGTGTTCTGTAAATATCCTGCAGATAACATCTAGCAGTATTAGAAAAGCAGTAATTTAGAAAAGTGCAAAGAGAAAAATATTGCTTTGAAAGACCTGCAAAATCCAAGTTTATAAAATGATAAGAAGAACTGGCCTCTGAGTGGGAAATGAGCATTTTCTTGAAACAGATACTGTATAAGATAAATCCTTCACAAAAGGATCATTTAATATTGAAGAGTCACATCCCTGGGACAGTCTTCCATGTTTTGATATCTCTTTCACAAAAATGACAAGATGAAGAAGTTAATATAAATGCAAGACAAAAGTCCTTTATTTCTTTATATCACTGGTGGATAATTTCTGAAAGTGGTGTTGCAGGATAGTGGAATGGTATCTCAATTCAACAAAAAAGCCTGAGAAAAGAAAGATGATTCTTAACAAAATCAGTTGCAAACTCTTCCCCTGTACTGCTTGATTTCTTGAAAATGCACTTTACTGTAATGTAAAAGTGTCCTATAATATGCTGTCTTGGTTTAGGAAGACAGGTATCTGCTAGGTAAAATTACAATCAGAGGCTCTTTGGCAAAGATTTGGGAAATAGGAATAGCAGTTCTTTACTAGTATGTAATACAAAGCAAACAAACACAAAAAAACCTCCCCCCCCCCCCCCACCAAACAACTACAGCATTAATGACAAACGACAACCGTACCAAGAGCCTTGAGGGCTTTGTTTCACAAAACCCAGGGCAGTTTGGTTTCGGTGTCCCTGCAGGATCCTCAGAGCACCAAGCTGGAACAGTGGAAAAGTCCCGGGCTGGTAGCTGGGATGGCAGGGTGTCCCGGCAGGCAGGGGCAGGATGTCCCGGCAGCGCAGGGAGTGCAGGGTCACGCTGCAGCAAGAGGAGCAGCGCCGAAGAAGCTCGAAGGCGAGGCAGAAAAGCGGCCCAGCTTCTGCTCGGCGTGCTTTGCGGCGGCTGAGATCCTCGAGGAGCGCCCGACACGCGTCTCCCGAACGCCGGAAGCAGAAAAGCACGCAGCTGCCTCAAGCTGTGTCTTTTACCTGCGTTATCTCCCCCTTCCACCTTTTGTCCATCTCTTTGTTTCAGCCAAGCACTCTCAAGTATCCAACACCCGGTCCCCTTGGCAACCCGTGGGGAAAAAATTCCCCAGAGAAAGAAGGAACAAACCCAACCCCCAACATATGCATTATTAACAAAGGCTCCTTCTGCTGAGGGGCAGCTGTCATCATCCTCTGGGTCACTCCTTCGTAAATCTATAATCCCTAGCATCTGATTTTTTGAATATAATTTTTCTTAGTGTAATGGGAATTTCTGTTTGTTTTCTGCCACACAAACTCTTGGTTCCTATGGAAGCTGTTGTGGGAAGTCCTTTAGAATGCATTTGATGCAATTTTCTTTTGATAGAGCTGTCTTTCAAAGCTTTTCCTGTGCTGAAATCCCTTTGGGTGGAGAACCTGTTTGTATCTGGTAGGACTCATCCTTTGGAGAGGTCACACTCTGAGCAGCCCAGAAGAGCAAACAGATTGTCCCAGAGCACACTCGGTGAATTTGTGGACAGAGTCATGTTCTGTTCCCTGCTGGTGTCCTGGCTGTGGGCTGGTGTGGATGCTCGGTCTGGGTGATGGGAGCTTTTCCTGCTGGCTGGAGATGAAGGGGTTGATACAAAGGAACAGTCACAGAAACTGCTTAAGCCTTTGCTTGAGATTCTACTTCCTGAATTTTTACGTAGAAAATGAGGATGACATTAACTAGAAAGGTTAGAGCTGTCAGGTGTCTTGAAATGTTTCTTCTTTGTATTTTCTTACAGAGTAATTTCTTGGGGGAGAAAAAAAAAGATATTATGAGAGCAAAAGAAATTATTTTAATACTAATTTCTTCTTTACTTTTGGCATTGATGGTGGGCTGCTGTCTCATTTTAAATGTTTGATCAGGGCTAGAGACAAAAACATTTTGAAGGAAAAATGTCAGTGTATTATCTGAAAGGTAGGGCAGAAAAGCCAGAAAGTGGCATAGAAGAAAAGACTCTTGGGTTTGCACAGCTTCCTGGAGATGAGCCCAGGGAAGCTCTTCACTCCCTCAGTCCCTGTGCCAGAAAGTCAGCATTACCAGACTGCTGGCACTTATCATCACAACATGTGCGGAGGTAGGAACAAGTGATTTTTAGCTATTCCTAGATGTAAAAGGCTCTCACCAAATAACCAATGAACCTGTTAATACTGTTTTATGTGTGGTTTGGTGAATAGTATTAATATTACACAAGAACTGGAGGTGGTATTTCAAACTGAGGAGAAATGCCTGCAGAGCAGCCTACTCAGCCCAGTCAAACAAAGAACTTTTTGAGGTGGTTAGAAGCAAGTAGCCATTTTCCACAAAGACTAGACAAAAGAACAGAAGCAGCAATAAAGAAGTGTCTAAAAGTCAGTAACACAGACACACAGTAAAAAACCCATGAATCCTGCTTGGTTACCATAAAAGAAATGTGCCAATAGTAAAGTTCTTTTTTAGAAAATAAGGGGTTGCATTTGCTCTGCAGAGATGGCAGAGCAGAGAACCAAAATGATTAAATGAAAAATATGCTCCAGCTCTCAGTGGTGTCCATTGAAAGACAGGACTACTGGAAGTGAAGCTTGGAAGTGGAAAATAGCACAACCAAGAGGACTCAAGTGAGTGAATCAGAGAGTGCTTCTCTGATTATTACCAGAATCTTAAAGTGTATGAAATAGTAGATCTGACAAGGATTTTTAATCACTATCAAGTCAGTCAAATTGGTGACTGTCCTTAAAGAAGCACAGAACATAGTACTCAATCTTAGGAACAGGTAGAAAAATGTGGTCTAGGCAATATGATTTCATTGATTGAGTTTCTCTATGACCTGAGGGCTTTGAGCATGTGTTGAAGGAAGAAGTAATTTAAAAAAAAAAAAAAAAAAAGGAAAAATATCCTAATGTTTTTCTTTGAAAAGACCTTATTTTCAAGAAAGGGAGATGTACTAGACCTGATTTTTATGTTAATATTGTCTTGAAAATCCCAGAAGTTGTGGGAGATTGGTGTTCTGTGTCTCCATAACCACAGTAAACTGTCTGTGCAAGTGTAATGGGAATTATATACTGAACAAGAGGTCAATCCTGTGTACTGAGCCACACATCTGCCATTATCCAGTATGAATTAACCTTTTTTATTGATGACTTGGAAAGTGAACTAGAGAGTAAGTTTATTCATTATGTAAGAGAGGAATTGTTCTACAAAAACTGAAGAATGGGATGAAAACTTATTTGTTTTTGTCAGCTGGGTCTGAAATAAGATACAAGTCAAGTGCAAAATGCTGTGTTTATTTATGAGCTGTCAAGGGCACATCCCCATGTTAGGGAATGAATTGTTTGCTAGGCAAAAGGTCTGCAGAGGAAGATGTGGTGATCATTGTTGCCTTGCATTTAATCTGTGGTTCAGAGTGGCACATGTTGAACACAGAACCATCCAGTGGGCATCAACAGGACTGCTGTACACAAGGCTGTATGCAAAGTCATCTGCCTGCTCTACTTAGCTCTGCTGAAGCTTGACTGAAAAAGTATCATGTCCATTTTTGGGCATCCTTCATCAAGAACTATGTGGGCCATCTTGAGGTGGTTCTGATCTACCAAAAGTTTACAGACTGTCACATATTTAAAAAGTTTGAAAGGAATTAACTTGTTTAATTTGCAAAAAAGATGTGGGAGAGACACTCCAAGTTTCTTGAATATAACCACAGGCGAAGAGGCAATATAATTCTCTGTATCCACAGGAAATACAACTTCAAAACAGAATGAAAGGAAGACATTTAAACATCAGTATTTCTCTGATCATGAGGATAGTTAAGAATTGAAATATATTGTCTAACTTGTTCTTACCTTTTGTGTAGAGTGATTTCATGGCTTTGATAGGTAGCTGTGTCTTGGAGAACTCAGTTGATTGTGGCTGATTTTCCAACTGTCTTTGAAGACTTAATGTTTGTATAAAAGGGTTTACACAGTGATAAGAAGCAAGTAGAGAAGGTCACAATGTGTTATTTTAGAAAGAGGAGGTGCATGTAGATCTCCAATGCCTAGAGGTTGTTGGTGAATTCTACTGTAAAGTGGGATCTGTATTTTTTAAATCAAAAAATGCATTATAGAATGTGCCATTAACTGGCAAGTGAAGGAATCAAAGACTGCATCAAGTCCTCTGTTGACAGGCTGCTTTACAAAGAGGATATAGCAATTAATAGCAGTGCACATATCCAGACACCTGGGAGATCTGTAGGATTATCTGCAAATCCCTCATATGAGGAAAAAGACAACTCAGAACTACAGGCCTGAGTGCATTTTAAACCCAGCCTTTCATGGAAATGGCAAGATGTTTCTTGGACACAGCAGCACAGCTGCAGCTGCATGTGAGTTAGTCAGTCTAGCTGTTGTAGCACGACTTTTCTTCTTTCTAACTCGTACATGATGTGGTATATGGAGCTGAAAATTGCTCATTCTGTATACTCATTAAAATAGAGAGCAACATCTTTGCAAGGATGGTGGGAACATCACTTGCCTCAGCATGACCAGAAATGCAGTTCTGGCACCCATGGTATGTGCCAAAAATACTGGCTCCATCTCCTAAGAGCTCAGCCCCACAGCAGCACACTAGCCCAAGATTTTGGGAATAAGAAGGAGGAAAAAACCTTCTTTGCCTTTACTATAAAGGTATGGCCAAGTTCGCCAGGTGACTTTGCCTCTTTGATGTGGTTGATATGGTAAAGGAGCAGGAAGATGTGTTTGTTGGCCAAACCCAAACCAATGCCCAAATGCATGAATGGAGATGAACTTACAGAAAGTGCCTTCATAAGGCCTGATCCAAAACTCATTTGAGTAGAAGAGGTTCTTCTCTTGTTGATAGCTTTGGCTCATTTTTGTTGCTGTTTTTATTTTCCCACTGGTGCTTTGCTCCCAAATTTGTGAAATAAACTTTTTTTTTTTAATGGATGGCAAAAAGTGCATATGTGTAGGACAGCTGGTATTAGATTTTCTTTTTTTTATTTCTCTCCTTCTTGCCGCTTTTTTCATAGTTTGGATCTCTTGAGAAAATTGGGTTAGGCGAACACTGGACAAATAGTTAAAATAGCAGAACTGAGATGGTAAATTTAGGTAGGAGGGTTATATGAACTATTGAAAACAGTAGGTGGATAAACTGGATTTGGCAATAATAGAGCATTGTATTCTTCCGGTCACTTTTTGTTGTCAAAGTAGGGGCCGCCAAGACACACAGAGTGACACAGTAAAATCTTCAGAAGGCTCTCTTAATTATGGGGCATGCTGTCTTTTATACAGTTTTTACAAACCTCATGGGCAACTTTAACTGGTTAATAGCTTTCCTGTTAATTATTTTATTGGTTAGTAGAAGGTATTCTACTTGTCCATAAAATCTATTTATTCTTGGATTGTTTACATATTTTCTTTACTTGATTCTCATGGGACAAATCCCTTGGTTTTATAGGTGCATTTGTTCTTCACCCTCAGAATAGATTGTTGTGTTAAAGGAACTTCTCATTCTCAAAATAGCTTCATATGGGAATTTGCAAATTGCTTGTTAGCTGCACTAGAAAGAAATGACAGGCCAGCTATGGCTTTATCCACAACTTTTGAATAACAGTCACATTATAAAACTAACTTTGTCCTGGTGACATAAATAAAATCTCTGACGTGCTCTATTGAAAGGAACAATCATTATTGAAAAAACTTCATTCCTCCTACTCTAGCCTCCTATGAGAGGAAAAAAGACCACAATTTATAGAAGCTAGTCCAAAGATGAATAGAAACAAAAATCACGAAGTCTCAGGAAGCAACAAAATTAGGTTAAATGTGAATTCTGAAAGGAAGTGAAAGGAGGAAAAAGAATTCCATCCATGTTTCTGTGGGGAGGTTTTAAATACAAACCTTTCAGGGAAAGACAGATTTGGCTCGTTAATGAAGTTCTTACCCAAAATATACATGCTCATAGAGAGAATACCAAAGCAAAGGAAGTAGTGGGCAGACCACTTCATATCACAAAGAGATTTCTCTTTTTCTAAATTATGTTTATGTTAATTCAGCAGGGTAGAAATGAGCTGCACATTGTGTCTTGAGCTTCCCTTTGCACATGCATAGGGATGAGTGTGGGCAGCCCTGTCCGTTGTGCATGCAGAGGGGTGGAGGGACAGGAATGCACAGCTCCCCTCCACTGTGTGGGAGCCAGCCTGGGCATGCTCAGGCATGACTCTCAGTTTGGATTATAAATTCTTTCAAGTGGATTTTTCTGGAATAAATACAAAAGAAGAAAGGTGCTGTGCAATGTAAATGCCTCTCACCCTGGGAAGGTTTTATTCTCGTTACTGAAGAGGGCACTACTGAAGACATGAGACAGTCTTTGGATTTTTTATTTCAGGGGAGTGGAGGTTGAAATAGGCAGGTTTGGGTTTTGGTTTTGTTTCCATAGAAGGGTCAGTCAGGACAGGTTCCTCTGTGCTTCTCCTCCCAGCTGTGAAGATGTTCAAGCCTAGGGTAAGGTCTGGAATAAAATAGTAAGATGAGAACAGAACTCCACAATGAGGAAGTTGTAATATGCCAAAAGTGCTGGGTTCACTGTCCTGTCATAATTGTGAGCAGGACCTTCGAGGATGAAAGCCTGATGTGCATTAGGTGTGTGCACATAAGGACAGTCTGTTTGAGGTCAACAGCAGTGTTTGTGGGGAAAAGCAGTAGAGAAAGAGAATAACCAAACAAACAGAACTCAGGGATCATGGTCTAAGACTTACAGTCAAACCAGATTAAAATTAAATCCTTAACAACATCAGAAAATCTTTTTAGGCTGTTATCCTGTAATCTAGCCTTCTATCTGGTAATATTTATTTATATGGATTCTTGAATAACAACTGGATTGATCTTTTTACTACTGACGTCTTACTCTTTAATTTTGCAAAAGGAAGGGGAAAAGAGAAATTGTTGAGAAGTTTTCCTATTCTTCATGTATTTCCTGGTAGTGCTGTGTGGCTGTCTAAACAATGACCCCAAATATTTCCCAGCACACTAGTGTGTGCACACTAGTTACCTCCTTCATGCCAACTGACAGATAACTTGGACTTTAAGCTTCTTTCTTCATTCCCAACACTTCAGTTTTATGGGAAGAAAAACAGGCAAAATGATCATGACACATAGATGGTGGGATTTATGGGATGCTTTGTAGAGCCCAGGTATCTTGTTCATGTGCAGCACACAATAACATCCGCTCTCTTGCCTTTTTTTCTGACACCCTCAGCACACTTCATCAAGGTGTACTTGTAAGCTTGTGGTGCACTTCATTGGAGGTGCTTAACTGCTTGAACCCTCTGATATTTGCTAGAGCTCAAATGCTCTTTCAGACGTAGAAGTTGTGAGTTATTTCATATCCAAGTTTTCTTCTTGTATTTCTCTGTTTCACATGTAATGACAATGTTTTTATTATATTAATCCATCCCTCTGAATTTATTCTTTGTAGAGATGATTCAACATTGGCAAACACAGTAGAATGAATTAAATTAAGCTGAAATATCTATTTTTTTACAGCAACATTCATTCCAAAACTATCAGAAAAGACTGTTTGGCTCAGGAGGGGTAGTTCTGCACATCAGCAGAGTAGCTTAGTTGGTTGTCTCAGGATGGGTGTCTCAGGTTTTCTTAGGTGGTTTAATTCTATAAATTCAGATCAATAAGGTGTGAGAGACATTTACTTCATCGTAGCAACTTCATGTAGTCAAGTATATCACTAGGTAGTCCTTTACTTTACATTACTCTAGGTAGTAATGCCACCCAGTGGAGAAGAGGAATATGGTCTGCTTCTGACCAAAGTAAAAAATGCAAATAAGAATTTCTTACTAATAAAGATGCAAACCCACTAATTTTGAGAAGGAAATAAGATTTTTTTTCGTTTTCCAGATTAATTAATTATCTTGCTATTATCTTACGATTATATCTTAAATTTTAATTTTTTTCCTGCCAATTTTGTTTTCCTCTTATTAATGTAATCTGTGTTTTTAGATTGTGCTGATATGAAGTTTATAAATTATATTAAATTCCATTATTCCATTATTTCAAACATCTCTTTTTCATTGAATATGATGAATGTTATCATATGTTGAAATGTTTTTATATACTTCAAAATTCCTTCTATATAAAAGAGAAAATGAAACATGTTGAAAAGTTGTAATTTAATTTTGCTGTCCATAATATATTTCTCCAATTCCTGCATCCTTGAAGTGAAATCTGATTTTCTGGCAGAAAACTAGAAAAATACATGAGATTTTTTTCCTTGAGATTTATAAATACTGGTTTTTGATATCTTGAGATCTTATCAGGAACTAATTTGTTCTCAAATGACTGGTACACTATAATCAGGTACTTGTAGTCGAGTATGTTCCTTTAGGCATAGTCATATAACGTGCCATCAGTCCTGAAATTCTCCAGAAAATTAGGGGTTGAAGACATTCTCAAAGGAGGAAGCTTGGCAAGGTGCAGTTGACAGAAGTGGGAAGGTCTCTGCATGTTGCCTGCAGCTTTCCTTTTCCGAGCTGTGTGTGGTATTCCATGGTTTTCCATGGGAAGGCTGCTGGGGCTCCTGCAGTGTCACTGGGATTGCTCGTGTTGCTTGCTGAAGGCAGAAAAGGCACCAGGGAAGAAGCACTGGCATGATGAAGGTGGCTCTCATGTTCAATAACTTTGTTTCTTCCTCCACCACTGCCTTCACCTGAAAGGGTGGGATTTTACTTGAACAGTGCCTGTGTGGTTTGCTGCTGAATCCACTCAGGCTGTGAGCCCTGGCTGAACCCAAGTGGAACAGCCCACCCTGACATGGATACTGTCCCATCCCAGAGAGCTGCCTCTGTCCAATGTCTGGTCTAAGAGTTTGGGCAGGTCTGCTCATAAGCTGCTGCAAAACAAATTAATTTTTCAAGTAATTGATTGCTTGGCAGGTGAGAAGAGATAAAATTATTTTCACTCAGTGTTTCTTGGCAATCTGACTGTTTCTGTTGTGTTGCGAGGGAGACACATCCATCATGGCTCACAGCCGCATGGTTAGTCATATGCTGGCCAGGATCAATGCTTCCCAGATTTTGGAAAAATGAATCCTCTCAGGGAAAATGCAGCCTCTGCCAACCCAGCCAGTTGATGCTGAGGGGCCACTCAACTCTGTGTATACCTGGCTTGTTTGTAGCTGTAGTTGCAGGCTCATGAAATGCCACCCCATAGTGCATGGACGTTTTGACAGCTTCACTGCATCAGGTTGGATTTTTCCAGTACTGTTTTTCCATGTCCTGGGTTTGAAGTCTTCAGCCCCACTGCAACTCTGTGGTTCCTCCTGGTGTGGGCAATGGGGAAGGGAGTGGGTACCCTGTCAGCGGGACCCCGGCATGGTCATGTTCAAAAAAAGCAGGTGTGAACTTCAGAGAAACCTCTCTTGCTTTGCTGCTAATCTTTCAGTTAGCAAACCAGTTCCTAAGCAAATTCTTTTTCAGTCTTCACCTCAAAAAAAATTCAGCTATTTTCTTTTTTTTTTAGTACCTTTGGTTTTTTTCCTTATTTTTTTCATATTGCCCATGACCTCAGAGTCATTCCATAGCCATCAGATTTGCTTTTAAAGCTGCTTCTGTAAAGGTAGTGGGTGTATGTGAGGCTTTTTAACAGAAAAAAGCTACAATTTGCCATGTGATATTTCTTTATATGTATGGGAATAAGCAGACAAATGGTGATTGGGAGTTGGAACATTACACTGCTTTCCTCTGAAGGTTGTCGGTGACTGTTCTTTGTGATAGAATAATGACTAATTTTCCCAAAATGGTTAATTAAAAAGAACTTTGCTGAGTGATTTTCCTTACTTCCTGGGGGCTTGTACATGGCGTTTTGCAGTGACTCTAAATGGAACAGGAAGACATGATTACAGTGTGTACCAGCGGAGATGTGTTAATGTCAACTGACCAAAAAGCTGAGGCCTGTGCGTCAGGACATGTGTCTTTTACAGCATGTTTGCTGCAAATGGAGAGATCCTAGTCTGAAAATGTTTTGCTTAATCATTATTCAAGCTGGAGTTTTCAAGAAGGCTGATGATACAGACATAAACTTCACTGGACCCAGCTTAGAGGAGTGTGTGTATGCAGCTTTGTGAAGTAAAAGGAAACGCCATTCTTTTTTGTTTATGTACAAGCAAACACAAGTTTATGCATCTTTAACTGTCGTAGATACTGCGCGTGCTGCACGGGACATCTGTGATGCAAAGAGTGTTCAGTGATTCACTGATACAGAACATGAGGATGCCTGGGATGACTCACTTTTTCCCCTCACGATTTCTTTTCCCATTAAGCAGAAATAAAGCTTAACAACTTCTACCAGAATTTAAGGAAAGGTTCATACAGGCTGTAATAATTTGAGTGTTAGAAGTATTTAATACAAGTTAAGTTTTCCTTGAGAATCCCTTAAGAAAGAATCCCTTATTTGTTTAGATAAGGAAAAATGGACTAGACAAAACACTTGAGAAATGCTACAAGCATTAAACTTGAAGCAATGCCTATTTCTGATACCTACCTACAGCAAAGATGGGTAGTTCTTGGGAAAAATATGATAAAATTATATGAAGAATGTTCTGTTCTTCCAAACCCTAGCTTTTGTTCTCATTTACAGAAATAAACAGATGTTTCTATTTGGCCACCTCTGAGTTCTCCCATAACAACTGAAAATGAAAAAAAAAAAAAAAAAAAAAAAGTATTTTGGAAGAAAAAAGTAAAAAACTTTGGAAGCCACTCCTGGGGAGGAAAAAGCTGGGCATCTGCTGTGCTGTTCAATGGTATCTGTTTTAGTGATGGGGTAGTCCTTCTTGGAGGGTTTGGACTGTTTTGTCATTGTTTTTCAATGCTCCTCGTTTGATGTCAACGTTTGGCTGAAGTTGATAGAGTTTTGCCTAGCCTGCTATTTGATGGCGATTCTGATTCAGCTTTTCAGGAAGGAAGAACTCTTATTTCAGAAACCACACGAGGGAGTGTTGTTCTGCTAGTCTGACTGCAAGCAGCACTCTTGCTAGCAAGGGCACTCAAGCTCCGTGGTTTTCCATCATGTTGAAGGAAAACATTTTCTTCAGCAGTTCTTAACTTTTTCCAGCTGAAGTAGTTTTTCAATAACCCCAAACTTTTTTTTCCAGTGGACAGCGTTTGGATTTGTTGCTTCATGATGGCACACCAGCTTTCCAGCCTGTGCACCAGCCGTGCTGGGAGCGTGTGTGTTGTGGGAGGGTGAGTCAGGGCAATGCAGGCAGGGTTTGCTTCATGTGCTTTCTGCTTCCCTCTTTCCCTGCCTATAGAAGCACTAGTTTAGTTGGAGCTGACCTGCAAACCTTCTACCTCTAGTTCCCTGGTTCACGTTAGAGCATCTGCTATGTTGGAAATGTTTGTCCAACATCATTTATTTTGGTCTTTAAATTTCAGTATGTAATCTTCTCAAAGCATCAACCTTTCTGTGTCACAGAGCACACAGACAAACTCTTTCATGCTGCATTGTTGCCTCAAGCTGGCATCCCACACAAATTAAATCTAGATGCTTGTAGCTGCATACTCTCGAGTTGCTTGACTCTTTTCTAGTGCTTGTGGCATCCAGGATATTGTTTTGCATTGAAAAACAAGTGATGCAGTCTTAATATCTGAGACATGAAGTTAGGACTGAAGCTGATATCCGTGTTTGTATGTCTCATAGGACAGGTGGCTGCTGGATACTGCCAGGGCTTGTAACTGTTCAGGTATTAAAATGAGGTCTGTATGATAAATGCACTCAGAACAAGACTTTGGGCAATTCATCCAATATCTACCTTTACATTGAAGAATTGAAACCTATTTTTTAGACAAAATACTACCACACATCAAAACAGAAATGTGAAAAGCCCTGCAGAGACCACTTGCTCATCAGTTTGAAGAGGAACATTATCTGTGAGTTATCCTGATGCTCCAGGAGACCCCTGAGAGGACAGTCCCTTTGAAAACACTATTTTATGAGTCTCTCCAGATGTGTGATTTCTCCCTGCAGTGTGATTTCAGCAGATGTATTTCAGCTAGTTTTCCTAGCTCCATATGGCCTAACACTTTGTTGGTTAGAAGTACCTCTCTAATAATGTGTCAGCCTCCTACTGACAGATTTTCCCAAGTGGCCTCTATGCTGGAGATGAAAATATTTTATTTTTTTATTTCTTACGGTATCTTGTCCATGCATTCCTTTTTCATGAAACTTCAGATGTCATAGTTCAAAGGCTTCAAGCAGGGACGCACAGAGGTCAAAATGCTGATGTACTTAAGGCACTGTCACGTGTGGTGGTCATACAGAAAACTGTCAGTTTGGCGATGTATTTTAGCTTGGCTTGTGGGAGTTAAGGCAAAGAAAGTATTCTGTTTGACAAGAGTAGTAAATGATCAAGTAATTCTCTCAGGACTCCCTAAATAGCTCCAAATTGTTCCAGGAAACATTTGGTTCATCACAGTGGAGAGATGCAAAATCAGACATGTGGATTTAGCTTCCTGGAGCAGTCTCAGTGGAGCAAATGGTAACACGTGGCTTTGTATACTGGTATGATTAAAACCTACAGGTAAACACATATGTAGGTTGCACCTCTTTTTACAAGATCAAGTACTCCAGTGCCCTGCAAAATGGAGTAAACACTCCACAAAATATCCATTTTAATCAGCCAACTTGCAGATTGTTTCCACCATGCTCAGTCCCCCAGGACATAAAATCTTCCTTGGTATGACTTAGTTCTCTTCTTCCCAAGTTTAAAAATTTCCAGTTTTTGTGGAACAAATGCTTCTGTTTTCTGAAACCAGCAAATGCATTTTTAACTATATGTCAAAAAACTTCATATAACTCTGGTCAATCTGCAAATTAGAATATGCCAGCTTTCTGCACTCTTTATGCCTAACTTTTCCATTTTTCTTCTTTCTTTCTTTCTTTCTTTCCTGATGCAAAAGTATATTTCCTATCTAGCAGAGCATTTTGTAACACAACTGCCCTTGTGATTGAAGTGGCAACACTAATGTATCTATGACCTATGTCCTTGACAAATTCCACTTTTTCTCTTAGAGGTAGGCTCTAAAACCGACCCAAATTTTCAAAAGTCTCTTCAGTTCCTGCTCTTATATATAATTCAGGATATTGGGCAAACTGCTGTGAACAGTTCCCCTCTGAGAACTAGAAAGTTGGGAGGCATGGCTACGCTGTGTAACTGATGAGCTTTCAAAAGCACACAGTTGCACAACTTCATTCAGCCACATCTCTTCTTGTTGTTGGCCAAGCTTTCAGCAAGAGTCCCCATGAGCCAGGAAAGCTAAGTATGTTCTAGGCCTCTTGTTATGAGAAGGATTTTAACCTTCTGCCCAGCTTCTTGGCAAGGTAGAACAAATACTGCCTCGAAACAGGTCAAATGTACCTGACAACAGCAGTGATAATGAATTTATGAACACCGCTGTCTATCCCAGCTGCTGGATGCAGGGATAGACCCCTTCCAGCTGAGGCTCACAACATACTTTTTGCTGAGGGGTGCTCCCAGGTTGTATTTCTGCCATAGAACTGGTGTTTTTTGGAAGTCCATGATTGAATTCCTTCAGGGTATGAGGAGGGCCAAGTGCATAGATAAAAACCAGCATGCTTTGAATATAGATTGTGGCAGTCTTTACACTTTGCATTGCTAGAACTGAGGGGGAAGGCAGTCAGTGTAAGGATAACTTCATACATGCCCATTGCTTATATGCTCTTGTTAAACGTGTAGTGACAGAGGAACTGGCTGAGATCCAGCCAACCTTTGGTACACCAGACCTCAAGTGGACCCATTCATAGGATAGAAAATTTGGGGGTTTTGTGCTGTGGTCTTCCTAAATGATGACCTCTAAGTCTTTAGACTTTCAGGTGTTGGTGTATTTGCACAGCCTTCTCAATGCCACAGCTGCTCCAAAACCATTCTAGGATAGAAATTGTAAAGATTTATGAGGAACACTTTGGAGGGTGAGTTGCTTTACTCTAGCAGAATTTGAAGAACTGAAAAATGGGTTAAAAACGGAAACTACTTTTAAATTTCACAGTAAGTGCACAAGTACTTGCCCCTAGTATTTCTCTTCTCAGCATATTTGAGTCTTAGCAGTATTGTTGTTTCATACCTTTACCCTTATGAGTAGGTTAGACATCAGTATGAGCTGCTGGCCACACTGCTTTTGATACAGCCCAGCTCACAATTGGCTTTCTGGGCTGTAAGAGCGGGTCATGTTGAGCTTCTTGTTAACCAACACCCCCCAGGTTCTTCTCCTCATGGGTGCTCTCACTCCCCTCTCCTCACAGGCTGTATTTGTGATTGGAATTGCCTGTACTCAGGTGCAGGACCTTGCACTTGGCCTTGCTGAAAGTCGTGAGGTTCACACAGGCCCACCTCTCCAGCCTGTGTCCCTCTGGATGGCATCCCTCCCCTCCAGTGTGCCAACAGCACCACACAGCTGAGTGTCATGGGCTAACTTGCCAGCGGTGCACTGGATCTCACTGTCCATGTCATCAGCAAAGATACTGAACACCACTGGTCCCAGTACCAACCCCCAAGAGACAGCATTCATGGCATACATTATGATCGTTGTAAAACTACTGATTTGCATGTGTATATATAGTTTTATTTGAGAAAGTGTTACTCCATTGAACAAAGTATGACTAACAACTCTTGTGCAATTTTGGTCATTCCTATTCAAGTAAAAAGAGCTAGGGCTGGAGTGGATCCAAGTAAGTGCTGCTAAAATCAGGGAGGAGAAAGATCAAAAGATTTCGGATTGCTTAGCCTCACAAAAGAAGGGCATTGGGAAAGCAGTAGGATTATCCTTTCTTAGTAGGGACCAAATACTAGGGATGAAATGGAAGATCTATTTAAGCTAAAGATTTAAAGGGCTATAATGTGGCACTGAATAACCTTAGGACAGAAATTAGAAGATGGTTTCCAGCTAGTGAGACTCTTAACACTTCAGAATGAAAGTAATGGGAGTAAAGGCAGGTTTATGAAAAGATCTATCTCCTCAGGAAGCTGTGATTGTGGCTTGAGCAAATACTGTCATATTTGTCCATACCCAGGGCTCTGGTCCCAGAGGTGTCTTCCAGTCCCTGAACTGTAGTTTCTGTAGCTATAGGCCAAGTCTGGTTTACTGCCAGGCATACCTTCTAAACATACTTTTTATTTTCACATGTTAGCATGAATAGATATCCAGAAAAGCCACCAGACACAGTCAGCACACATTCCAAATGGATTCTTTAAGCAGGCTGTAAGGCTGCCTGAAACTTTGGCTTCAGATGCTGAAGCATTGTGGTAGTGTGCTCTGTATCAGCATCTCCAGGTGTAAGACCCTGCTTCTTGACTATCTGTGCCAACTCTGTAGGGGACAGGGACAGTCAAGTGCGGGATGGAGAGAGGGACAGGGCTTGTGAGTCCCTAGGTAGGTGGTTACTGAAGCTCTGAACTCTGTTTTAGGACAGTGTTCTTTTGAAATGATTACAGGGTAAGCATGCTTCGAGAGGC
Organism: Chamaea fasciata; assembly: GCF_029207755.1. Lineage (NCBI taxonomy): Eukaryota > Metazoa > Chordata > Aves > Passeriformes > Sylviidae > Chamaea > Chamaea fasciata. The sequence goes on along the minus strand of NW_027094087.1, from coordinate 97,019,075 downwards.
CTGTGGGAGGGAGAGCTTACCTAAAGAAGGGATTCAGTCTGGGCTGCCATCAGGTAGGAGAGAAAAGAGGTCTGTGTCTACCTGGAATGTGTGTAAAAAGTGGTACAAAAGCAATACATGATGGTTCTGCTGGGTTTTCTCTCTTTCTTCTCCTTTTTTTTTTTTTTTTTAGCACTAATAAAATGTTCCTTTAACTATTCCTATTTTTTTTTTCTTAAAACTACCTCTTTCTGATTCTTGGCTTTGATTCTTGAAAAATATTGGTGTAGGAATTTAGTGGTTTTGGTAGAAAGGTAAAGCATTATTGTGACTGGTGTGAACTTGTTTTTGGATAACTAGCTAACACTGAACAAACAAGAGAGGCAAGTGAACAACATATCAAATGCAGCCCTAGAGAGCATCAGAGATTGTAGGGAGGCTCTCATAAGCCAGTCTCCATGGTACACAGCATACATTTCCATGGTCTTGTTTATACAAAGAAATATTGAGTAGGCAGTTTAGATGTTTTTCTTTCTTTCTCCAGGCAGTCTTACATTAGAGGATTTTAATAATGCAATTACCATTGTACTGCTTAGTACACCTACAAATTATCTTGCATTCTCCCACCTCTTCCCCAACACAGAGGCATACCACAGAGTGATGCTGGAGAAGAAGCTTTCAGAGATTTCCTCTCTTCCCTGCTCCTCACAGCAGGAATAAGCTTGACTCCATTTTGAGGGAAAGAAGCCACTCAAAGGGCTGGAAAGGGAGTCAGGGGATAAGAAAATGGTTTGAAGGATAGGTACAATATTACAGAAGAGACTGTGTGGAAGAGGGGTTTGAAGAGAGAAAGGTGATGGCAGGGGAGCAGTAGAAATGGAGAGGCATCCCTAGCTTGACTGCCACTGATTCCAGTAAGGACATCAGTTACCCCTGGATGGACAGCAGGCAGGCAAGTGATGCAGCTGGACTTAGCTATCCTCTGCACAGCCTCATGGTTTTACTGCCTGTTTTAGGTGAACACAGTACTCTGTGGCAGGCCAGAGAACTGACTGGCACACCATGGTTCAGTGCCTGGAGCCAAGGGTCAGGCTGAGAATGTGCCAGATCTTCCCAGCAGGTCTGGGGTGCCCCTGTTCTTTCACACACTGTGATGCCCTGACACAGCAAGAAGCATTATGTACCAGTTAGAACCAAACTTGAATACAGCTTTTAAAATACATTATTGTTTGGGAAAGGGAAGAATTGTCTTAAAGGGCTGCCAAATGTACAAATCAAGTATGTCCCATGTACTCAGCAGCAGTTCTATGACTGGGGTCTCATGGAGCTGGTAGGACCAGAGTCAGATAGATAAGCTCCTTATTTCCTGGATGTGAGGGAATATGCAACGAAAGGCTGTGCCAGGAATGCAGATGCCTAATCTAAAGGCCTTGAAGTGTTTGTGAGAAAGGTCATGTGAATCTGAAAGTTGGTGGCAAGTATCCTGCCCATGGGACTTGCACTTGCTGAGACGTGTTTATGTAGATGCAAGTTGTTTGTCCAGATGGCATTCAAATATCTTCACTCTCCATTTTCTTGTAGCAGTAAAAGAATTGCATGTGGATCACATTCAGGAAATTGGCCCTCTTTATTTTTCAAAAGGCTAAATATTTATAGTTTTCTTTCTGGGAGAAAGAAAACCAGGTGAAATTGCATAAAAGTCCATCTATCAAGAGGAATTAAATGAGTTGACTCATCCTGTTGACGGAGAGGAGAGATCTGTGCTTACAACTCAAAGCTGAGGCCAGCTCTGTGCTCCAGACCTTTGCCAAGGCAGCTGGGTCACATATGGGGTGTGAAGTTATGAGAACCTTGATATCTGTGGTTTTTCCTGGCAGGACTGCCTTGTGTGCAGGTAGTCCCTCTGGCAAAGCTGCACGCAGCCTGCTGGGTGTTTCTTTTGCGGGCTGGAGGTTTTCAGTACAGCAGAAAGTGGTGCTGCTGAAACAAGGGTATCCCAGCCAGAGGCAGGTTTAACAGATCAGCCTTCCCATGTGAGTAAAATGGTTGGGAGCCTTGGGGTAGGGAAATATAGAAAACTGACTTGGCAGGTTCCCTGAATATTTAACCGTAAGTTGTACTAGGGCACTTGAGGTGGGTAATAGCTTTCTCATCAACTTGCTCTTATACCTTTGTCCCTCTTGATGCTCCATTGCTACATGATAGGGCTGCAGCACTCAAAAGCTCAGTTTGCTGGTGAAATGCTGCATTTGTTTCCTGAAGATATTAAAGAATAGTCATGGGTGGTTTTGTTTGCCCAGTTTGAAACATCTTGAAAAAGGCATGGATTACTGCATGCTTTTCAGAAAATGTGGTCTGAATTTAAAATCCTTCCAGTTTTTCAAAAGGGACTAACAATTTTAGATGTCTAATTTAGGCCAGCAAGCCTAAGATAGAAAGCACTAGGAAAATGCCAACACTTTTAATGTTGTCTGCCACTGGACAGGATACAGTAGGGTTTACATTCTGTGGGCAGATGAAGCAAAATTAGCTTTTTATAGTGTTAAACCATGGCTCTTTTCAGTGAGGTTATTCTGTATGTTTCCTTCTTCTTGCCTCCAACAAAAACACTGTAAAGTTTGGGCTGTGAGGGCAGGGAATACTGAGAATGCCATGAATGCTTTTTCTCACTGCGTGAAAGAGAATTGGCTGGAAAACTTAAGCCGCAGGATGGTTTCTTGCTGAATGCTGGTTAAAGTGATGTAAGTTTAGTATTTGGGGAACACATCTTTGGAATACTTTTGTGAGGTAAAGGATGATGGCAGAGACCATTGCAAGTTCAAATCCAGAGGGGCGGTGAAAAACAAATTTTAAATCCACAAATTACATGTAAAGTCAAACATGCGGCAGAGAAATACCCTGTATTAATCATGTACTGAAAAATAAGTACTTTCCCTGTGAATTTGAAACATAAGATGACCCTAAATATAAATACTGATTTAAAATAATAACTAAAATAATACTAACTCTCCAAAACTAGAGTATTTTTTTCTAACTTCTACTATGTTTTGGTCTTGTTTTCTAATTCCTCCTGGAAGCAGATAATTTCATTGGTCTGTGCAACACTTAAGGAAATGCAAGATCCAAGAAACTGTCTTAAAATGGCTCCCCACTAGTCTCCATCTTCAGTTCCTTGCATCCCTTTCCTCACATTGCTTCTATTTCATCTCCTGGTACTGTCTTCACACAGTAGCATGTAGTTTTTGTGTTCCCATTCCTGAGTCCTGTCTCTCCCATCTCGCATTGCTCCATTGTCGATGCTCCTGCACAGCTCCCTGTTCAGTGGAAATGTGAAGTGAAAGGTAAGCCTTCCTTCTTAGAGCTCTTTTCAGTTTAATTCACAGCACTTTTTTGCTCCTCACCTCCACTAGGATGAGAAGCCTATTGTATTTTGCTTCCTCCAGCTGGGGAAGCAGAAACCTCCCAGAACATAAAGGTACAGTGGTGGTACCATGAAGGTACTGGTGGAAATCAGTCCAGTTCCAGCTGTACTGATTCCCAGGAGGTTATCTGGGGGAGTTCTGACTATATTGAAATAATGTATAGTGACAATTTTCTCATGTAGTTTACAGTCATGAACAAAATAATAGGCTTTATTTGAATACAGTAAATATTATGTATTTTAATCCTACCATTAGAGCAAAATACCAGTGGCCAATAAATACTGGGACACCAAATAAATTATATCCTTTACATTCCAGTAAAGATCTGAAGTACTGGTAGAAAGGATTTTGAATAAGAAAAATTAAAAGTGTGTGGCAATGTGAGTTTTAATTCACTCAGGAAGTATCCATGCTCTTTGAAAATCAGTGGGAGTCCCGTACTTATTTTGCATCTTTTATTATTGCTGTCTTTTATCATAGGTACTGCCTTTTTGGCTAAGGAAAATCATCTTCTAAGATCATGTGTATAACTCCTTAAACACAGGAGTTTTGAGACATATGAGAAAGGGGTAGAAAAAAAGGAGCTAAAGTAGGCAATCATATGTTTTCAGAAGAAATTTAATTTCTCATTAGAGGACAGGCCAGCCTGATATTATGATCTCTCACTGCCTAAGCACTGGATATTCTTCAATATTGCATTGTTCCATAAGCTTGCATGGAAGAGTGGCATTAAAAGGCTCCTAGTGGAAGTCAGTTTTAAAAAGCATGAATCTGAAGGAATTGGCACTGATGTGATCTTTCCTAAGGGAACAAGTCCAGTAGTGAGCTGTGAAGGACAGACTGTTTAACTATAATCTGGCCTGCAGGTTTAGAAAGATTATACTGATTTTTGTTAGACACTCACAGAGATGAACATCAATACCACTGGGAAGGAGACCTTTAAAACTGATGGTCTCTCCCGTTTTAGACAGAACACACAGAGCACTGTCCAGGGACTGCATAACACAGTTGGCTGTTTCCACTGCTCTTTCTCCTTAAGCTTTGTGTGGAAATTAGGAATTTGCAATGTTTTATTTATCCACTTGCTCCTCCTCAGTCCCAAGTACTTCCAAAAGAGTTGCAACATGCTAGTAGTTTAGGTCTCCATCTTTCAAATTTTTACATACCCATAAAATTTAGTACATATGGATAACTGCAGTGAGATGAACTAGTTCAGTATGTAGAAATCTGAAAGATGTACATGTACATTTCTTGAAGCCTTACGTTGCTAACTTTTCTGAATACAACAGTTCTGCATGCCAGAGAGGTTTGTTGGTTTGAGATTTTTAATACATATACATACAGTGGAAAGTGACAGATACACTAAAGCCTTCAACTGGGGTTCAGTGTGCTCCAGTGGTTTTGTGGTTGTTTTTCTCACACAGACTTAATGATAGCTTGAAAGCACATTGCTATAAAAATGTCATTGAATTGTTTGCACTTATCATAGTTATTTTCTGGAAATAGTTTTTTACAGTTTCTTGCCAAAGATTAGGATTGTAAGAGGAAAGGAGAACTATTACTGTGCTTGTCAAATTTGCACAGAAATGCATTCGCCATAATACAACAGTGAATCACCTTTTAAGCTTGGCACAAGAGTTAAATCTAAAATGGAAGGAAAGCAGCATCTTAAATGTGAGCATGTGTGGGACTGCAAAAATCCTTATCAAAGGACCAATCCTGTCTCACAGGACTCTTAAGTCACCTTATGAGTAGGTCAGACTGAGAGCTCACATCTTCCAGAAGGGACAGATTCACTCTTTCCTCACTTGATCTTTCCCAATGTGTCTTCCCCCTCCCATTAGGTCTTGGCAGTATTAATAGTGAACCAGTTTATCTCTCAAACCCAGTCAAGGTTTTACAAAGCTAGGAGAAACAGTTATTTAACCCAAAGTGACCAACCTTAATTTGACTATCAGACTACTAACTGCTAATGAACCCTGAGGTACCATTTTAGTCACTTTTTACTCAGAATGACCTGGAAAACTCCAGTCTGCCCCTTGGGCATTTAAAAATTTTCTTACTGTGCTTTCAGTGCCTAAAAACTTCCAGCATAAGGGACAGAAACCCCTTTGAGAATCTAAATTACTGGAACCAAATTTAATTATCACAGAGAAGAAGGAAATTCAGCCTTCATGTGCCCTTGAGGCCCAGATATGAACCAGTCATGTATAAACTTTGTTTTGTTGAGAATATGGGATTATCATATTAGTCATCAAGGCTAAGATCATGGGGAAAGTGAAGAGCTAAGCTGGCTCATTCTCAGTGGAGTTTTTGTGTTGCTTTTTCTCCTTGTGGCAAGGAGGACACTGTGTTTGGCTAACCACAGGCTTATGGACTGTGAGTTTTGTGTCCAGGTGGACAGGGGAGTGTGTAGGAGGGAACACTGTGCACTGCAGTGACTCTGACTCAATGTCCCCCACAGCAGGCTGACAGATCATCTCTCTCATACAGGTCAGGAGGCCACGCCATGAGCTGGCCCACCCAGAGCTGCCATCCCAGTTAAAATGGAGCCTGCACAGAACCAGGCTAATGCATATCAGCATGTTAGCCTGCTTCACTACCCATCCTCATTCCTACCTTCACCTAGGAGAGGCTTTTGTGGGGCTTTCCCCCCTGCAGAACGTTCCTGCTTCTTCCTTGGCATCAGTATGATGGTGGAGTGATTCAGATGAGCCCACAGATACAGAAAGGAGCTGGCCTGCCCTCTGAGGCGGCCAGCGCAACCAGAAATCGAGCTCAGCATCAGGACTGGGGGGCTGATAAGTCATGAGGAATGCCTCCATTTCAGTAGTGAGAGGGACCCCAGAGGGTGCAGGAGAATATCTAATTGGAGGCGGCCAAAGAATCGTGTGGGTGTGCTGAGGATCCCCATCCAGCTCCTGATGAACCACTCTGGCTAGAAGGAGTTGGCCCCTTATGTGGAGGCTCTTTTCTGTGGCACGTCTCAGCTGATGAACCCTCTCTTGCTAAGGTAACACTGTTTGCTCTTGACATTCCGATTCAGCATGGAAGCATGAGACAATAGGAAAGACAAAGAAACCACATGCCCCAGTTTTATGGTCAGATAAGGACTGAAGGAGGGAGATTGCTCCCAATCCTAGGCAGGCCTCCCACTTTGTGTCACCATGTTATCCAGAGGTCAAAGATAAGGTTACTGTCAGCTGTCCTCTTTCCAGCATGGTTAACATCACCCTTGTGGTTGCAGTGTGTTTAAAGGAGCCTGGGGAAAACAGGAGATGACATTCATAGGGATTGTTATAATTAAAATCAGTGAGGAGCTGCACTCACACCTTTTCAATAGGTCTTTGTTACAATCTCATCTTTTAAAACTGAACTCACTGAAGTCCTAACTTGAGCTATTGTTAACCCCAATTATTTGGGTCACATTTTGGGGACCAAAGTTAAGTGTACAAGGAACTGGAGAGCTGACATTAACTCCACAGTTCACCGGTGCAGGTGATTATTTTGCCAGCAGGTGATATTGTGTCAGTGCCATGCCTTGGTGCTTGGTGACATTTTCCTTTTACCACAGGACCTTCAAAAGTGTGAACTGGCTTGCCATAAGACATTTCTGGGATGGGGGAAAATATTTTTTATTGTGAGTTCTTTCTTTAGTTTCCTTTCTTTGAGGTGGCTGCTGGACAGATCTGTGCTCACAAATGGGGTCCTTGCAAACCCCCAGCAGACCGTGGCCAGGAGTGCCCAGCTGATGTGGAGCTGCCCCCAGGTGCTGCTGTTTTCCTGTTGAGGAAAGAAGCACCTTGCATTTGGCGTCTTCTGGAGGCAGCATCTCCTTATCTTTGGCACAAGGCTGGGCACAAGTATGTCTCATAAATCAGTGTTTCTTTGAATTGGTTTCCTGGCAGGCTTTGTACCTTTTGGTATGTGCTTAGTTTGTAGCTCTACTGCTGTTGACCTGTCATTCAATGTCGGCTAAATTAGACAAAAGCAAAATTTAACATCGAGGTGGAATTATGTGGCTATATTTGATGCCAGAAATTTAAAGTTAGCATTTGTGTCAGCCATGCCCTACAGGATTAGGCATTTAATAAGGTGATTATTAACCTCACAGAAAACTGTTTCTGAATATACAAATCATAAAAACACAAAGATGCAGAAGTGTCAGAGTCACCATTCCCTGAAATGAAAGTATGACAGTATCTGAGTAATTAATGCAAAATGTCTGCGAAAAGGTCTGGCTTCCTGGCTTCTCGCAGACCATCCCCTTGCTGCTTGTCGAGGGGTGTTTGTATCATGACTTTCTGATAGCAATACCTGGTATTTGTGCTCTGCTTTGCACAGCACTATTAACATTCTGTGACACAGCCACCCTTAATTGGGACAGGAGTGTGAGGGGCCTGTTTGCACAGCACCCATCAGACTGCTGAGGGGTGCCTGGGGGTCCTGCAGGTGAAGATTTCCTTGTGGCATCACTCCCTTAACTGGACTCATACTCTGAGCTCTAGGGACCCACTTAGAAAACTTTGAGCACTGTTACCGTGTTTTGGTTAGGTTGCTATGTCATGATTTAAGGCAGTTGGTGTTTTTCTGCTTCCCGTGTTAGTGCTTAGTAAAGACATGACTGCATAGCAAGTTGTTGGATCAGAGAGCTGGTCCAGCTGAAAATTCACCTTTTGCTGCTTTTTTGACACTGGGTGAATGTACAGCAAGTAATTTCCTTTGTCATGCAGTCACACAATTTTTAGCATTGCGATGAGGAGGAGACTGGGAACATGAAGACAGAAATGATGGGAAGGTGTGACCATCACTTTAGGAAGCAGTTACACTAAAACTGGATTAAACAAATCAGGAAGACATCTTAATTTTTAGCTGCCATAAATATTTAGTGTCTCTCAGTGGGACATAGACAAACCTGTGCAAAGAAGTACTCTTTCCCATAAGCAAAAAGACATGCTGTATAAACAACCTCTTGTGAAGAGATTAGAATTTAGTAGAGTGATCTCATACTGCTCTGGGAAGGGAAGATAATTGAGAATTACTGCCTCCAAGTATGCAGCTGGAGAGGTGGAGGAACAGAGTGGTCAGAGCACTCAGTGATATGTTTCTGGTGACTGCTTCTTTAGCAGTGCTTGCCTGGTATGAATTTCTGTACTAGGACAGACACAGGACTGACAGCAGCATTTCACTTGTCAGGACAGTAATGCAAAGGCTTAATGAAGCATCAAGGATTGTGTTTTAGGCAGCTGAGAGAGAAGCCTTTCTCTGCTGCATCCCTTATGCCCTTCCTCTTTCCACTCCACCTCCAAGTATCAGTGTTGGCAAGGGAACCTAAGAGCCTTTTTAGCAACAGGGAAAGATCTGTGAAGTGCTGAATTTGGAGTAAATTATAGTGCTGCAAACATGATTATCATGACCATCATCCTCTTGTACTGAAGAATGATGGAGTTTCACGGTCTCTGCTAGTTCTGCCTCCCTTTCTGCAGATGTCTGAGTTTTCTGTGATCTCTTTTCAGATCCATATTTTGTCATGTGGAATGAGAGGCATTCCTGGGTGCTGGCATAAGGCAGGAACACACCTGCAAGATGACAAAGTGTTGGGGCTGGAAATCACATGGTAGAGGAGGGCAGGGAATCACAGAATTAATTAGGTTAGAAAAGACCTCTGAAATCATCCAGCCCAGTCTATGACTGAACACCACCCTGTCAACTGGACCATGGCACTGAGCACCACGTCCACTCTTTTCTTAAACACCCGAAGAGATTGTGACTCCACCACCTCCCTGCAAAGTCCATTCCAATTTCTAATCACCCTTTCTGTGAAAAAATTCCTCCTAGTGTCCAACCTCCCCTGGCACAGCATGAGGCTATGTCCTCTCATCCTGTCATTAGTTTCCTGGGAGAGGAGGCTGACACCCACATTGCTGCAACATGAGTCTTAATTGCCATTGAAGTCTTTTTTGTAAACTTTCTATGATGGAGAAATTACATTAGAGAGAAAGAACTGCATAACAAAGAACGTGTGATTCAGGAATGACAGCACCATCTCAGTAGTTTTATGAGGTGGTGCTTTGATGTCTCTTCAGGTGGCAAGGTACTGTGCTGGCCAGCAGTAAGCTTTACTCACCTATGCACAGCTTAATCCCTTTCCTCCTATGATCTGCAGGTGGGCTTTGTCTTTAGAAATCTTTTGGATATTCGGCGACAAGCACATCTAGAGATTTAGGCTGGCAGTAGCCAGGCTTTGAAGGCCTGAAAATCCAGACAATATTCAGAGGCTGAAATGCTTGTGTTTTGTTGGTTTTTCTCTGCCCTTGTTTGTTTCTTTACTTGTTTGTTTTTAATGAAAAACCTGGAATGAAAATTTCTGCCACTGAATAGGACTTGAAGGTCCTACACTCTTTGAAAGTAAGCTGTCAGGAAACAAAACTTTTTTAGGGGTGCCTCACCTATGAGGAAAGGCTGAGAGAGCTGGGGTTGTTCAGCTTGGAGAAGAGAAGGCTCTGGGGAAACCCTACAGCACCCTTCCAGTACCCAAAGGGGAGCCTACAAGAAAGCTGGAGAGGGATTTTTTGCCGGGGCCTGTTGTGACAGGGCAGGGGGAAGGGGCTTCAAACTGAAATAGAGTATGTATAGATTAGGTATTAGGAAGGAATTCCCTACTGTGAGGGTGGTGAGACAATGGAACAAGTTGTCCACTAAACTTGTGGCTGCCCCATCCCTGCAAGCGTCCAAGGAACATTGGATGGAGCCCTGAGCAACCTGGTCTAGTGAAAGGTGTCCCTGCCCATGGCAGGGGGCTTGGGAGTACAAGATCTTTACCATCTCTTCCAAGCCAAAGCATCCCGTGGTTCTGTGCCTCTTTGTGGGGAAACACACAAAATCTATGTGGGGATTTTGTTTCACCCAAACAGTGTTGAGGCACGTAGAACATAAGCAGCAAGCCCTACACAAAAAGGGAAATTTGTGAATCTTGAGTTCTCTTGACATTTTGTAAATGACTTAACTTTGCTTTGACTTTGTTGGTTTCTTTGCTACTGCTTGTTAGCTGGACTACAAAGAAATAATATTTTCACTTAGCTTTGTTTATATTCCAGCTGAAGTGGAGTTCTTTTACCCCTTACTGTTATGAAGAAAGTGCTGAAATTTGAAGTTTCAGACTTGTGCTTCATGGTATCTAAAGTTACAAGTACGTCTCCCTACCAGGATATTTTCCAGATGAAGTAATTCCTGGCGAGGCTAAAAGGCCCAGAACATAAAAGATGGTATGTTGTTGTATGTTGTATTAAACAAAACCTGTTTCCATACAGTATCTTTTTTTTTTTTTGAGTAGTCCATAGAACTAATATGACAAACTTGACTGAGATCAGCTTTTATTTTGAAATCATTTGCCATAGTGAATTATAATATTTATACAGCAAATATTTACAGAAGTTTAGAATTTGTAGTATTTATATTATAAATATTAAGCCAGTGAACAAATAGGAAAAATTAACTTGTAGGAAAAAATAATTATAGCTAATCGAGAAAAATTCAGATACCAACAGCTCAGCTTCTTGGGAAATACTTTTACATTTTCTACACTGGGATGAAGTCAGTGGAGAGCAAAATAAAAGTGATATTTCTGAGGATTTCTGAGTGTGGGAGTTGGAAACAGAATCCTCACTTTTTACATTGTCTTTTTCCTTCCAACTTTCTGCACTTTCTAACCAGAGGAGTTTAGGAACAGGAATTTATCTGTGCTGATACAGAGCTTTCTGATTAATTACGCAAATGTGGGCCTTCCTCTGGCACTGGCCTCCTCTTCCCTACCCCTGTGCTCCAGATTGCCCCACTCTCTGCTCTGCTGGCAGGACGCCTCTGGTCCCAGGGGGCATGGGCTGTTGGACAGTGCAATCTCATGTTGTTACCGTGGGGTGTGATGGTGCCCAGCCATGGGCAGGGAAGGGACTGAGACATCAGGGAGCTGAGGATGCCTCCTGCCAGTGTTGCTACCAGAGGATTGGTTTGGTAGAGGTTTGGCTGCACAGGTCTGCAGATCAATCAATTTGACAGCAAGTCTACTTTTGTCAGCCTTCTGTGTTGCTTTAACTCAAGAGAGCAAGAGAGACCTTCCTCTGGCTAAGTATATGGTAAGTGGAAGGTGCCCTCTCATCTGATTTGTGTGGTGAGATTGACTTTCCAAAGCTGCATGAGGTTCACACTGTGCGTTGTTAGAGAAATGCAAAGAGAAATAATAACAAAGTACATGGGATTTAGGGGTGACTACGTCACAGCTCCACAGAGTTTGTTTTGTAGCACAAAATGAAGAATACATGGTCACATGAGAGCATGGGGGACAGCATGAGAGCACAAAGCTTGTAGAGATACTGCTCAGGACTATGCTGGGTCCACCATGTGCTACATTTGTCAAACGTAGTGATTTGGTCTAGCAGTTTATATTGATACTTTTAATACTTTGATGGGATTCAGAATTTTAAATTTTCATTTTCATACATAGTTCTAGTTCTACCGTGGTTGGTAGCTGCACAGCAAGACAATCCATGTGACTTTCTCTTATTTCAGAGAAACATGATTCATCTCAGATGATGGGATTACACGACTGGGATTTACAGTATTGCATATTATTTGAAAATTGGTTTGGAAATACTTTAAGAAGAGCTTCCTGATTGTGTATCAAGATTGTACCTAAGTACATAAACATGGACTTTTCCATCTTCACCTTACTACATGAAAACAATACAGCCCCTAAACAATGGGAGATTACTGCACTCCTCGGGAAGCTCAAGTCTTTCACTCAGGCACATAGAATAAGTGATACAGCAAAACTTCCTAATGTTGGTAACAGCACTCACAGTTTTGCCAAGAGAAATCTTTAAAAGGAAGCACATGAATTAAAAATGTTAGCATATCTCGTTTGATATGCCATATTCTACGAGAATAACTTACTTTCATCTGCAAACTGACTGCCTAGAGTATTTGTGTGCTCTAAAGTTCTGCTGGGAAATGGGAAACATTTTCATTCCTAATGTAGATATTTTCATGGTAAGGGTACAATCTCCCGGACCACTGTAATATTTCTGGTGCAGTATTTTAGACAATACAGAGCTATATGCTGCAAAAGTTAGCTCTTAACATAGATTCTTTAGAAGTGGGTGTAAGAGTTAAATGGACATAAGACTAACATAGGTCTAGGATTGATTTCCACTCATCTTTCTGAGGAAGTGATAGCTACGTCTTGAGTTATAACACCCCAGATCTTTCAGTGGACATCCTTGCTGCATTTTGGTGGCGTGACTTTAGATGTTGCCTGAAGTAGGGACAACAGACCTGGATGATGATGCTCAGACAGCACATCTGAGCACAGACACATCCATTTTTGTTATCCGTTACAGGCAAAATATTATTTGGCAAGGGGACAGTTGGGGATGGGAGCACCCAACCATGAATCTGGGGTCACAGGGTTCACTGGCACAGAAATAAGAAAAGAAAAAAGAAAAAAGAAAAAAGAAAAAAGAAAAAAAGAAAAAAGAAAAAAGAAAAAAGAAAAAAGAAAAAAGAAAAAAGAAAAAAGAAAAAAGAAAAAAGAAAAAAGAAAAGAAGAGCCAAGACGAGATGAGAGAAGAGAGAAGAAAAGAGAAGAGAAGAGAAGAGAAGAGAAGAGAAGAGAAGAGAAGAGAAGAGAAGAGAAGAGAAGAGAAGAGAAGAGAAGAGAAGAGAAGAGAAAAAAGAAATTGCATTCCTTCTATTTAAGTCTGTTTATAAATTGTTTTTGCAGGCAGCACAACTGCCTGATAAGTATGCTTATTCCAGTAAAGCTTTAAACAGCTTCACTAGTGCTGGCATTGGTGCTTCTGGCAAACTGGTTCAGAGAGAGAGAAACAGCTTTCTAAAAAAAACCCCTGAAGTGATAGTTTTTTTCTGTCTGAATTTCTGGTATCAGCACACTGCAAGGTCAGGCAGGAGCTGGTGCAACTGTGCTGCACCTTTTGGTGGCACTTCATCATAACCTGTAATATGGAATTGCATTCTTGGTTGGCTTTAATTTGCTTCATCTTCTGATTTAGGGAGATTAGTTTAAAATGCTTTTTCTAGTTTGTCATTGAAGGTGCTCTTGAAAACCCTACTTCTGCTGTCTAAGAAGTTATTGCCTCTTTTCTCACTCCATCTCCCAGCAGGACATGGGTGCCCTCACAGCAGCCGGGGCACAATGAAACAGAATTAGAGGAAACTGTCAAATCTTGGCATAAAACTACCATCAGGAGCAGCTTAACTGAGCAGCCAACATCCTTCCAAATGAGCTTTGGCACAAGTGCTCCTCCAATGGAAATAACCAGAGCTGAGTTTAAAGCCATGCCACACTCACTTTCTGTGCTCAGACTGGGTGAAGACAAAGGGGAAAAAGGGGGCTGAGTACTCCCCACTGGAGGACAGGCCAGTTAGCAGACGCTTTTACTCTTTTATGGCTCCAGTGGTTCTGGAAGATGATTTCATGAAGTATTTGCCTGAGCTTTTTCCTTAATATGGTGGTTTTTTGATGTATAGTTCTTTAATTGACCAAAATGTTTGTGTTACATGGAGAATCATTATATACGATGAGTCAGATTAGTAGGAGAAAAATCTGAGATGAGTAAGGAATTGGCTAATGGCATATAACAACAATTAATGCTGGAAGCTGAAATGTTGGAACTTACTGGAGAAATTCCTGTTGGTCTTGGGAGAAATAGACCTTTTACATAAAATAACAGTACTAATGAAATATGCTGATGACTCAAAGCTTGGAGTTGTAATGAAGAGAAAGAAGGATTCATATATCCCTTTTTTAAGGGCAAGGAAGGAGCTGGATCTTGCAAATCAGACAAATGAAGTAGTGTGATATGGGCAACAAAGTGACTTTTTACGGAGGGGAGATGGAGAGTTTGGCTGTTTGGGTTAGAAAAGCAAAACCTGAGAGGATTTGATTGTTACCTGTCTGGAAGATAAGAATCAGGGAATGCTTAGGACTGTTTCAGTTATGGGCCTGTCCTACTGTATAAACAGATGCTCTGAAGAGGGACACGTGTAGGCTAGAAATTGGAAAATATTTTGAACCAGCAGAGGATCAAAATTCTGCAGCAGCTTCCCATGAGAGAAGTGGAGATGCTTACACACTTTTGCCTGTGTGCTTAGGTGATAAACTAAACTGAAAACTACAGAAAGTTTTGTCTGATGTGGATGCTTGTGAGAGGAGAAGATTTGACTTGATAAATCAATGTGTTTTTTCCTGACTGGGAATATATATGAAAAAAATCCTCCATTGATGTTATTGTAAATTCTGTTGTAAGCTATTCCAGCTGCTTACTTTAGAGTGTGATCTTCCCTCTTACTTCTGGTAATTTCATTAGGTTGCTAACGATTCAAAGCTGATGTTGATCTATCACTGGCTTTCAAAATGAGCAACCCGTTGCTCTGAGCTGAGAAAGGTCACACCTCTCCCAGCTGTTGTTGCAGGTTGTCAGCAGAGCTTGTTCAAACACTGTGCCACCGGTATGCAGTGAGTCAGAGCTTTGTGAGTGCTCTTTGCAGCTCAGAGGGATGGGGATTTACCCAAATTTCTATCAAGAATCTCATAGTTAGGAGATAAAAGACTCCCACTGCAGGAAAGTGTACCAAGTGTCCGAGTATTGTGAGCTCAGCCCATGTGGCCACCTGGGCTCAGCAGGAGGATGTTGGCACTGTCCCACTCAAGAAGTGCTGACTTCTGTAGGGTGGCACATCAAAGGTTCACGAACTGGATTAGGTCAGAGAGAATATACGGCAAACAGCATGTGTGTCTGGGTGATTTCTAGGACTGCTCACCTCAGCCCCAAGTTCCTGTGTCTGTCTACCTGTGAGTACAATGGGTCAAAGTGGGCCTAACAGAGCTTTGCTGATATGGGAGCAAATTCTATTAGTCTTAGCTTTGTTCCTGATTTGAATTTTTTAATTTATTGCCATCATGTTCTGAGCCCTTTAGCTGTAGCTGGAGACTTTGGTGAGCTACTGGTCCTTACCACACCTCCATTCTATATTCAGAGGCCTCTTGTTGTATAGGAAAAAGAAGTCTACAAACCTTTTTCCAAGGTTTTTCTGGACTTTTGAGTAGAAGATGTGCTTGATAGTGTTCTCACCCTAAATATGATCCCATTGGCATTCCATTTTTATCATCATCTCTCAACACCTCACAAAGACAAGATCACAAGGGTTTTGCTTGGTCTGATACCTGTGCACTCTCACCTGTACCAAACAGTGTCTGTATGTGAACACGTGCATATGTGCTGCCCACAATGTTTAAGAGCACTTTTGTTCAGAGAAATCTTGTGTGTTAGAATCAAAATATCCCTGGTGATGTATGCAATTCTGCTGCAGTTCTTGATGGAGGTGAAGCCTGCTTTTTCCTCCTACCCATCCAGTACAGTAGGTAGGCTATGAACAAGGCAGGCTGCTTGTAATGCTGAGTGACAGCCATACAGGGAGGTGGTATGACAGCCTGTTATTTCTCAGAAGTATCTATTCAGTAGGATATGTCACATTTCCAGCCTTTCACCCCATTTTAAAGTGGAAAAAAGACAGAAATGCATTTTTTTTTTCATAAAATGGATGCTTATGATTCATGCACACCTTTAATTCATGAGATTTTTTAAAGAACTATAACATGAAAATTAAAGTATTAGAAAATATTTTATTGACTGAAGAAAATGAAACATTGTTAACACTTAATGAGCTCTGTTACCTGCTGCTTATACAGTTTCATATCTATAGTCAGATGAATGGTGCTGTTGGAACTATACACAGCAATGGACTTCAACCAACCAGGAATTAAATACCTTTCAAGTGGTTTAAGTAAATGGAAAGCTATTTTTCTTTTTAAATAATTGATCTGGACTCTAAATTAATGAACCATCTGTAAATTACATTTCCAATATAAAATTGCTCGTAAAATGAAAAAATGACCACATTGAGAAATTTGCAAATTTTGTTTAAAACCTGTATTAAGGATTATTTGAGAGGGGGAATGGTGTTTAAAAACCCAGTAATTTTCTGTTCAAGTCACCTGACTGAACACTCTGATGTTTCAGTTCTCCATGTGTTTCTAGTTTCCTGCAGTACTGGGCAAGGCCCCACTCTGACTTTGCAACTTATGCCCAACATCATTCTGCTTCTGTGTTTCTCTAAGTGTACTGTTTCCTACATGCCTGGAAATTTTGTTAGGGTAACTGTTGAGGATTTTTCTATGATTCTTTCAAGTATCTTACATCCCAAACTGAACTGCCATGCATTTATGTAGCACAAGATGCAGGTAAATCCAGTGTTTTATATGAGCCTTGGTCTCAGTGCCATACTGGTGGGTAACTGCAGATAAATTCTACAGAGCTTCTTGTCTGTCTACAGATGACTTTATTCATTTTTTTAATTTACCACTCCAAAACTTTCTGGGCAGTCCCAAGTAGACCCAGTGGGCCTAATGCTTTCAGGAAATAATAGATTTATTGCATCTGCTCTAAGCAACAGACTCTGAACATACACCCAGAAAGTCCTGACTTGTGCAATGAAGTTCTTCATAGCTGTTCTTGGTACAAGTGCACTTGTTTGGGGTAAAACTCTGGTTTGCAATGGAATGTTCATGGAAATTATTAGCCTTCTTGGCACACTTCACCTGGTAGTTACTGGACAAGTTACCTTACCAAGGTAAAACCAAATGATGTGTCCAGTCTGTTACGAAAGCAGTCCTCAGTCAGGCTTCACATGAGCTTCCAGTTGCATAATCACCTTTACTATTGCTTCTTTTCCTGGGCTATAAAGGAATTGAGGACTCATTGCCTCAGCTGACATGTTAAGTAAATGAAACAGCAGAAAATTGTACACAGTGGGAATAACACAGCTTAGAAGACTTTAGTTTCAGCATTTTTCGAAGGCATCCCTGACATCACTGCTGCTTGTGTGGGTTCCTTGTACATGTGCATATATGATGTAGCAATCCTGGTGATTAGTGGGTTATTAGCAAAGAAGAATTTTGTTCCAAATGCTCCCTGGAGCATTGTCTGTTCTAGGGAAAGAAAGAAAGAGCCTGGTGAGGCAGACTGAACTTTGCCATGCAACATGAACTACTGTTTTATAGCTACCAGTTTAATAAAGTTGTTGTGAATTTTTCTCTGTAGCCTTTTTAATTCCTTCTGATAACTGAAAGTTGGTGATGGCTCTCTTAGAATAACTGGTGTGATTTGGCTGTAGAAATATCCTTATTTGCTATAGGAGAGACAGAGATATGCCATTGCAACAGAACTGGGTAGTGGATCCACAGCTACATTGTGACCTAGGTCCTGTTCAGCAGCATTCAGTGCAGCTGGTATGTGAGTGATTAATTAATGCTTAATAAGAAACTAGTAAAGACCATGCATGACAAGAAACAGCCCTAAAGTTGTTACAGTTTTACAAAACAACCACAAGTGTGAAGTTTATCATGTCACTCTGTGCAGTTTCATTATTACAAAGCATGTATGTTAAAGGTGCATTAAAGGATGAGGTAGGACATCACAGTCCTTTTGCTGGGCAGATACAGATGCTGAAATGAAGGATGCAAAATCTTGATGCTGTGTTTTGTGTCAGCACAGTGGCGTGCAACCCTTAGGATAGTCTAGCTCAAGATTTGATCATTCATTTCTCCTTAGATTTCTCATTATTCACCTTTCTGAGTGATCAGCATTCATTTCCTTAAAGTTGCTTAAAACACAACTTCAGTTTTTTCCTGTTTTCTGTATCTAGTGCCATTGTTCAGTTCCCATTAAATCTGCAGAAGTTGCTGTTGTGTTTATGAGGGTACACAGCTGCAGTTGCTCAGAGCACACAGCACTGGCTTTACTGCAGGGAGCAGTGCATTAATAGATCCTGTTGCACATAACCTGTCCAGTTGCTGTTGTGCTTTGTGAAATGAAATAGATTGGTTTTCCTCAAAAAAGGGTTAAGTTGCCTTGTACACAGCATGGCATCTGAAGGGCTTTTTCATAATACACAAAACAAAACTAACTTTGCTTTTACTTATAAAAGAGCCACACATTTACTTCATAGCTGTAAGAGCACCTGGATGATGCTCAACAAAATCAAGGCCACAGCATAGTAAAAGATGCAACACTGCAGAAACTAATCCTAGCTACTGTAGTTGAGCTGTATGGGAGGGGGAAGTAGTTTCATTTTAAAATAAAATCAATTTCACACGCTGTCACCTACTCTCTCATACCTATGTATGTACACAAAAGCACCAAGACCTTATCTCAAAGTGATCTGTCTGGCATTCAATCACATATGACAAAAATTGCAAATGTCAAGGGATGGGAGTGAGTAATAGTAATGCCAGTGTATATCTGGTTACAGTGGGATTAGGAGCAAGACTTGGGAGAGCTGGCAGCATTGGTCAGGCTGTGGCTGTGGATGTTGGGACATGCAGTGGCTCCCAGGTAGTCTTCGTTGCTCAGGAAGGAATGAGAAATATTCTTAATTAAAGCAAAATAAGGGAAAAAAGAGTTTCTTCATACACATTCACTTGCCCTTGTGTTTCCTCAGATTTACTTGTAGAGCCAAGGTAATTGAACCCCAGGATTGAGTTATCTTGAATCCTTTGGGCGTGAGTTGGGGAAGTCCTTGGCTGAGAAGGAGAGCGTGCAGGCCTGAAGGGGCTCCACCTGCTGCAGAGGGGCTGTGAAGGACTTGGGAGGCATGAATGCCCTCCAGGGCAGCCCAAGCCACAGAGTCCTCCAGAAATCTGCTCACTGCCTTATGACTCATCTCTGCTTGATCTGTGTTGCTAGAGTATCTTGATTTGGGAGGGTTGTTTTGATACATCTGGTGTAAACACATGAACCTCTAAATTCTAGAAATAGTCATATCCATCCAGAAACTGGGCACATAGGTCAGGCTTCAAACCTATCTTTCCAAATATAGTTTGAAGCACTTGTGTGTGTGTGGATTCTATCAGTATTTTCAGTAAGTTTATTTCCAAGCATTGAGTGCACAATGTTTTTGAGGTAATTATGAGTGTGCTATCTCTATGGAAGTGTCAGACTGCTACATTAACTGAAACATTTAGATAGCAAAGGACTGTTTTAATTTGCTAGTGATAAAGCCATCACTTTTCTTGAATAGAATCATGTCCTCTGTGGAAGTGCAGGTGCTGGTTCCTGTGACCCCTTTCTCTTGAGCATTCTTATTCCATTCTCTCCTGCCCACATGTCCTCTGACCCTGCGCCCTCTGATAAATTCATTCATTGGATCCTGTGAGGAGCAGTTTTCCTTAGGGGCCAGTTGCCTCTGTGAGCCCACAGAAAAGGTCGTCAGGAATCATATTTGGGTTTCTTGGGAAAACAAGTTGCTGAATTGCTCCTGGACTAGCTCACAACTGTATTTACTAGTGTATATCTTTGTTTGTTTGTTGGTTTGTTTGTTGGTTTGTTTGTTTGTTTTGGAAGTGCAATGCACAGCAAAAAGTGTGTTTAACCTTAAACTTGTACAATGTCTTTTACAACTATGGTTACACTCCTGTCTTTTCAGAAATCAACTGTGCATCCTTTTGCTCTGTGCAGGGTCTTTCATTTCCATGCATGGAGCACTGCACAGGGATGTCACTGGGGTCCAATCTGTCCCCACTTTATGCTCTGTGCACCTCTGCTCCTCTAGGTCATAGTTTCTGAGCAGGGAAAAGAGCAGCATTACTTGCAAGGGCTGAAATGTTTTGTTTCCTTTGTTGGACATTGGTTAAGTACACCTCAAGGCAGGAGTCCTTTGGAAAGACTGGAAGAACCTGTATGTCCACTGACTGTTACTAGTGGGATAAGTTAAATCTTCCTGACTCCTAAATAAGAGTTTCCATGGAAAGTTAACTGTGATCTGCTTGATAGGCTTGGCTTCTATAACTTTAGCATGTTAGCTTGCATTTCTGAAACAAATATGGTATGTAGAGGCCAAAGTAACTCACACAGATCTCATAATGAAAAATCTAGTAAATTGCAAACACTGTTTTTGAAAAACCCATTATGTATTTAGGTTTTCAAGACTGTTCTGTATTAGAAATCCTCTCCTACTTCCATTACATTTCCATGTGTGTGTGATCTGTGTGACTTTAGAACCCTCTACAGAAGAGCTGACGGAATAAGAAAGCCACATGATGAACTGCTGGGCAAAACCCACTGCACTGGATGCATTGTCTGTGGCTTTAAGCACTGCTTGCTTGTGTGTCCAAATTACACTTCTCCGCTTAACTGTTCTGCTGTGTTTTGTGCTCACTGCTAATGATTTCATAGTAATTATTTCTTGCTTACTTTAAGCTCTGAAGTATTTCCTTGCTGCCATTTCATCCACACACCTAGCACAGTGAGTGGACCATGCACTGTGCTGTCAGACACATTCAGCCAGGCTCATCTGTGAGTTTTATGCAAAGAGACTTTGGAGGATGCTCTCCTTGCAGTGACTATGCAATCCCAGAAGACAGAATGGCAGGAAAACATGGCATGAGAAATAAAAAGCCTTTTCAGATCCCATATTTAATTTGGAAGTTGGCAGTTAGTAAAAGCACCCATTAGCCTGGAAACTGTAAAAATGTACTATGATAATTAGTAAAAACCAAAGAATATGAGACCCCTGAAAATCATTTTAATTAAAATAATTTTTCAGAGGAGAAAAGCATTTTAAATGCATGCTATCTGAGCAGTCCTGAGAGGAATATTAGTAGCAATATGAACTAGAAACTGACAGTCACCTTTGGAGAAAGAAGAGCTCAAATTGGTGGGCACAGTCAGATATGCCCTTTCCAGATCCGTGTGGAGCTGTAACAAACTTACTGCCCTACTCCCAGAAGCCACTGATTTCTCAGCTGAGTAATTGAAGATGTGAGCACATACACTTTGCTGTCATAAAACCGGTTTGTTTAAATCCCCCAGCTGAGGGGGTGCTGATTTCTGACGAGATGAGGTAGCTAACAGCTGTGGCCAGTAGCTTTTAAACAGTTCTCACTTGATTGCTTATAATTACCTAATTATAATTTGAATACATTAAAAAATACACTTCTACTTAAACTGTCATTAATGCATGTTGGAGCTGGGACTGCTGCTTTCGAGATTAACTTTTCTAAATAACAACAATTAAAAAAAAATCACATTTATTTTGCTCTCAAAACTTAATCTGTTTCCATAAATTGCAATACGGTGTGTTAAGTCAGAGCAGAAAGAGCTAAAGCCTGGGAAATACTGGCATCCAGAACCAACATCCAAGGGCAGCTCGGATCTTTCATTTGTTTCATGAGGAGTTGGCAACTCTGTTAAAAGAAATATTTATCTTTGTTGTTTGTGATTCTAAGGGCCCGCTTGTCTACTCTGGACTTTTTCTTATTTTTCCTGTCAGTCATCAAGTCTGTGGCCTTATGAGCCTTTACTGACTGACTAGTTGCTGAGGATGCTTTCTTCCTGCTTTCCCAGGGCCCCTGGCTCAGGAGCCCCCAGCTTTGAAGTGTCAGTGTTAGTAGGAAACCTAAACCTAAATGTCAGGTTCGTCATGTCCTTGTCCACAGGCAACCTGACAGCTCAGAGGCTTCTCTGCTTGTTTCCTGTGTACTGAACTGCCCTAAAACCTAGATATTTGGATTATATCACCATTGGTAAAATAAATCCATGCCTGTTTATCCAATACAATCTTGTTATACTTTAATAATAATTTCTGCTTTCCCAGTGTCCTCGAGTTTGTTGATATGATGGAAAGTCACTGATAAGATGTGACGAGGTGGTAAGAATTCCACTGTGAGAAAAACACATAAACAAATCTGTGATTTGTGTATGAACACACACAGACTTCATATCCATTGACTTTTGTTAGCTGGAGGCTTGGATTGTGCAGTTATACTCCTCAAAGAATGTTTGTGTCATTGCTTAAATATATATTGCTTAAATAACACAAACATATATGTGTGTGTGTAAACCCAGCCTTTTGACCTGGAGCACACTTTGAGGTGACAACTGCTATGAAAGTTTAAAAACCACATAAGCTGCAGCATTCAACTCTTTCATAATCATGAATTCAAGTCACATCTCAGAAATGCTGTTAGGTCATGGTTGCTGAGAAGTCTTGGATAAATCACTGCTGTCAGCAGCTGAGCAGTCCATGTTGGGGGAGAGGTTTTCTGTTTCTCCTGCCTCTGTGGAGGGAGCCCAGAGTGAGAAAAAGCAGCTGTGAACCTCAGTGGCTTTCTCGGGAACTAGACAAAGCCTATGATGGGTGGAGGAGAGACCATACTAAGAAAGACTGGGGGTGTAAGGGGAGCAGTGGTGCCTGGAACACAGGAACTCATTTAGGTCAGTATCCTGGCTCTCTGATAAAATGAGGAGGGTGGAGGTTGCTCCAGAGCTGGGCAAATCCCCTGAACCAAAGAGATATACATTACTGGACTGCATCCCACAATGCATATCTTTGAAGTTATGCATGTCAACCTGCACTAGTTGAGGGGAAAATTGCTATTTGCTGGGGATTTACCAAATGTGACATTTCTTATTATGAAAAACTGACGCCACAGCAAATACAGATCCATGGAAAACTGAGTGAATCATTGCAGCTGTTAATGGGTTTCTGAGGAATTTCCTCTGTGCCTGGTAAGAACCGTTCTTTTATTAGTTTGAGACCACTAGAACAGTTTATCTGCCCTGTGGGTGTTATTAACATATGCCAAGAATATCAAGATAATCTCAGGAACACAAAATGAGATATAATAATTTAGGAACTGAAATGTAATGGACTTAGGGGAACATGTGGACTAGTGACTGAATAAAATGGGAAACCAAACATTACTGGGGGGTTTCTTTCAACTATGCCACATTTAACTTCCCTGTGCATGAGTCCACAATGAAAGTATTCATGTTTACTTGTCTTCAATGTGTGCCAAACCTTTCTCTGTGAAAGGGTCTATGATATGACAGTATAAAATATTGAAGATGTGCAAGGTTTATCATAGTATCTTAGCCACAAATATCTCCACACACACAAAGTTAGTGTGGATTGACCTTGTTTCCTCAATGAAGCAGTTCTTTGTTTTCTTAACATGTTGCCCTTTTTTTCAGAAAGACTTTTCATTACCAAAAGAGTGCTTTTGTGAGATGAATATATATGAATGAGTGTCTTGAATTATATTTATTCCATTCCACCAATCTCATAGTAAAATGAAGATCTGGCAAAAATCACATCCTTATAGCTTTAGTCTATGTCATTCACTTAAACTGCAGGATTTTTGCAACAGGGAGTATCCCTTACTCTGCGCACACCGAATATCTTTCTTGACCTCTTCCTGTGTTGCTTTAGTACAGTAACCACGTGGAGGATCAAAATGAAGGGATTACAGAAAAGGACTCATGTATATAAAGCCTGCATTACTGCTAGATTATTTGGGCTATTTTTACAGGTAAATTATGGGCTATGTGCAGGCAAGTTCGCTGATAATACTTCTAACAAGAACAAAAAGTGAGTGTGACCACAGTTTTAACTGCAATGGATTGAGACACGTTATTTTCTTTTATCATATAGCCCAAAAAAAATCTGTTGGAGCAGCTAAGAAAACAAAGTAATTTTAATACATGGATATGAGAAAAAAAATTAATCTCTTAACATTTGAAAGACACTGTTAAAAGGGACAGTGGAAACACTGAGTGAAAGGACATATTAATAGTGACTGAGACAGGCTGGCATGGTTGTAACTAGTATTTAAAACCTGTTCAGTTTTGCCATTAGCTGTGAAAAAAACACAGGGAGGGGAAGCAAATAATGTCTGGACCTTATTCTCTAGCTGGGTATCTGGATTTTCTTTCCATGCATGAAGCTGTTGAGAACAGAGATTTCAGAATTTCTGTGTGTTCTTACTCAAAGTTTGTTCTGTTATAACTTGGTAATTTCACGGAGAAAAAAAAAAAGAAAAAAAAAAGATATTAAAGATTGCATAAAACAGTGAATATTCCTTAAGTAGTTCAGAAATGCAAGATGTAAGCTGTATATTTTCCATTGAATTTTGAAAGCCACCACAAAAAAAGAATTAAATATAAGTGATGCTATCCTGTGGAAAATGTGTGATCAAACTCCATTTTTGCCACCATACTGATATAAAAAATAACCCAGTGTTTCAATAATAGGCCGTGACAATATGAAACTGTTGTCACAGAGGCCAAATATAGTTTTTGAGTAGAATTTAGGGGGCCCACTGTCTTCACTTGTTTAAAAGCTGAGTATTGATTTGCACTTACTCTGTGTCACAAGATATCAGACCTCTTAGCTTACTAATCAGCTGAAAAATGAAAATGTACTTGTTCTCTAGATATGCCTTTTAAATACCCTTTTCTGTTGTCACCTGACATTATAAGAGTGTTGCTATTTCTATCCTGATTTTTTGGGATGTGCTCTTAATACCAGCATGACAGAGACCAGCTGAGTACCTATGGATGGATACCTGATAGAAGTGAGGAGCTGAAGAATATTTATTTAATAACAATTGTCTTTACAATTCTGATTTTTTTTTTTTTGTAAGGGGCATACTGTTAACCAAATTAAGTAAAATTGGCTGAAGTTAAGATTCCTCCAGGCTTCTTCTCCTGGTTCCTTACAGTGTCCACCTGCTGTTGAAAAGCACAGCTTCTAGTTTCTGAGTGATATTTTTGCTCTTCTCTACTGTGGCATTTTGGAAATATAATTTAATGTAATGAGTCAGAGGCTCAGTTTCATCACATGAAGATCAGGTGAAAACAGCCATCAGTTATGCCTGGGGATTTTGTCCCACTCATCTCTTCAGCTCCTGAGCTCATTTCCTCATTTCATGCAGGATAAATCACTTTACACCAGGTATCTGGAAGCAACATTTGAGCACCACTAATGCTTGGGCTGTCTTCATAATAGGCCTTCTTGGTGCTTACAATTTAAAATACATGTGCAGATCTAGCCTCTGTTGCATCTCTTTGATGATACCTACAAGGCAAAGGCTTGAGAGCGTTCTAGAGCCACAGACCCCTCCAAAGGATCAGCTTCTGATTTGGTGGAACTACTAATCTCTTGTCAGTAGAGAAGTGTGGTCCTGCTCACTCTCAAAGACAGAGTCAGGGTGCATTATTGCAGGTGGGCCCAGAGGAAGGGGGGGATTGGTGTACTGTTGGAGTCAACGTGACCAGAACAGGAAAGCAGGGGCATTACAGAATGTGTCTGGGACCTGCAGGCATCTTGTTTTCATTGCACATTTCAGAAACACAAATTAACAACTGTTATTTTCTGCATTGCTTAGAAGAGAAATTACATAACCTTCTTGTGGAATTGTACATCTCCAAGTATGGCCTAAGTTATACAAGCTAAATGGCCTCCTTAAGATCTGTGTCCTTGACAGTGTACTTGCAGTGCTTGTTGTTGATTTACGCTCTTGTGTTTGTCCTATTTTGCAAATGCAAATATTTTCTCAGGTATTTAAAAAGCCACATCCCTTTTTTTTCTGTAAAATATAGCCATCCCTCACCCTACTGGTTATACAGAGCAAAGCCTTTAAAAGAATTCATCTTGAGCAGAGCATCAAATAACAAATAAATCACATATCCAATAATATATCCAGCAAAGAGCCTCTTAGTTGAATAAATACATCCATAACATTTCTAAGAATCATTGCTGCATCAAACACCCCATGGTACTCTGCCTCTTCTCTCTCCAGCCTCCCACAAAATTTAGTAAAATACCAATAGACTTGACCTAAAGATGAGAATTATTTGTGTCTGGGAAGTGACACGGACAAAATTAATGGACCCAGAGAATATAGTCATGACTGTATGCAAGTTTGATCTCAAGCCCCAGAAGTGTCCTGGTTTCTGGAAGCTGTCTAGCATGGGCTGGGGTCCTGAGCAGGAGTGTGCCATAGATCTTCCCTGGCAGGCTGAGTGGTTAGTGCCAACAAGTGCTGTGTTGTCTGGATGCAATAATGAAGAAGGTATTCAAGCCACATAACAGATTACTGGCGATGCTTTTCAATTGCAGCAATTAAGATGAACAGGCCAAATCAATGTACCATTGTATGGAGATGGCTGGCATGTTGCTCTGAAAATAATGCCTGTAGCTTTTAAATATCAATTATTCTGTGATGTGAATTGCACATGCTAGGTCTTATTTAAAAGGCACAGCCTGAAAGCATAGCAGCAGGAAAGAAATGAGAATGTCCCCATTCATCTTAGCTTTAATGTCTAAACAACAATTTAAATACCCATTATTGATTTGCTACAGAAACACAAGAACCTCCAGCAAAAGGTTTTATTTCACTTTAGGTGGAAATGCTAATATTTGTCCAATTGCCTGATTGTTCCATGTGTGCGTAAGTCCGTGACAGTGATATGAATAAGATGTAATAACAAAGTCATAAAATCAATCCGGGCTGACCACATTCTCTTTCACTTTCTGCGAATATTTGCAAGGAATTAATGAGCTTAGAAACCAATCACTTCATGTTTAAAATTAGCTTTTAAAAAGTGAAAGATATATTTTTTTTCTAGGAAAAAAAAATCATGCCTTAGTAATCTTGCCCTCTAAAACCCTTGAATGTCAGTGCTGCCTGCACATAGCCTAGAAAGTGCCTCCAGATGCTGCTTGGGTTCAGCACTTTGGGGTAAGACTGGGCTGCTTTGGAGGCACAAGCTCAGACTTCCACCCCATGTGCCATTGTGTCACACAAATGTCCCTGCTTGGATCTGTGCTGACTTGGGTGCAAATGCTGCATTGTGTGGCTTTATGTGATGAAGCAAGCGCTCTCTCTGTCTTACTCTCCATTCATCTCTTCCCCCTGGGGCCAGCCTGGCCACCCTGCAGAGCAGCATAGGGGTGGTTGGGGCTGCACAGGGACATGCCCCATGTTGCCTTCATCTCCTAACCCTTCCCTGCTCTGCGTGCCCCTGTGAACATTGGACCAGTTGGATGCTTGTTCTCCTGGGTGCCCAGTGTCTGGGGTGAGGCTGGGTGCAGTAGGTGACAGCAGGGGACATTTTCATGGCCTTGGCTTTCATGGACTGAGCCTTGCTCCCTGTGCCTGCTGCCATAGGTGATGGGAAAGTGATGGTGAGGAGAAGGCATTTTCCCCCATCTTAATCATTTTTCTTGTGCTGTTTTTCTTTGTGTAGTGGGAAGGCAGCCTGTGGCATGCCAGGGACTGCCAAGACACTTAACCTGCTCTCAGTCTGCCAGTGAAAAACCTCTGCTGTGCTCAGTGCCTTGTCAGACATAGTGCTTCAGGCCCCTTGTGTGGCTACATGTTTGGAGTGGCTCTGTCACAATGAGGTATTGGGGTTGATGACACCTCTGGTGTCAGCATGATGCTGACATCCCACTCACTGCCAGGGACTTTCCAGGGGAGATGAAGAGGAGCAGCAGCTTTTGGGGTGGTACAGCTCAGCAGTGCAGCTGGCTCCCTTCTCGCTGCACTGCCTGGGCTCTGCCTGCCACCAGCAGAGAGAAATGCCCATGTGCTGTGCCTGTGTTTCTTTTTTCCCCAGTTTAATGAGGTCATGACTGCTTAATGGAGATGCTGCCCTTGTAAAGGATGCTTTCAGCCATGGTGTGTGTAGCTTTTGGCAACACCTGGCCAAGCAGGGCTGTGCATATGGACCATCAGATACAGTTACTTTCTCTTGTAGTGCTCCATTCAGATTTTAAAAACCCAAGGAGCACTTTGGTAATTCTTATATAAAAAGCAAATACCTCCAGTTGGTAGCTCATGTCTCTAAATTAACTCTGTGGTCAGAGGTGATAGTTCCAAGAAGGGGTCTTGTGGAGACAGATAGGGCCGGGTCCCTCAGCAGCTCTGTCGGTGCCCGGCTCTGCGACCCTGTGCCAGCACCAGCTGATAAACACAGCAGCTTCTGGCAGGGGAGCAACAGGGGGAACGTCTGAACCACAGATTAGTTCTAACAAAAATGCATCTTTTCTTACTCCTACTCTTTGTATTCTTTGTACTGTGGCTTTGTCATTATATGGAATGGGATTTTTGACTCATGGAGTGATACGCTTGCATGTCTATATTCAGTAAAAAACGACAAATTAAGTGGCTGTCACCACAGCTTCTGTGCAGCTGAGGCCAACTGCAGCATGGCCATGGCTCTTATATCTGTGGAGAAAGATTAAATTTAGCAAAACATTTCATAGCATTAGCACAAATCTGCAGATATAGTAGAGAGCACACTGCCAGTCAGACTCTTGAAAAATCAATAGCAAGGTATGCACTCAGTTTTTCTCAGAGAACGTTATGATTTTCTTACAGTGACAAAATTAGCGTTAAGAGCTGGCTTCATGCAGACATTTATATGCTGGCATGAGTCATGAACTTGAAAAGGAGTCTGCCTAGGTAATTAATTTCTCTGTGTTATTGCAGATCTTGTCTTTGCTCATGGATTTTCTTTTTTTTTTAAGGCTACCTTTAAAAATTATTTTAATCCTAAGATTTTGGGCTGAATTTAATTTTAGTAGTACTCCTCAGCATGACCTCCAATACAAGACATGGTGGAAATTCAGTTTTAAATTAATGAGAATCTTGTGTTTTAAGTACTTGCCTGGAATTAAGTGGATCTGCCACAGAAGACCGACCCATGTGTGTGCTGTTTTGCAAGTTCTTCCCTGCTTTTGTTGCCAGCTTTAAAATGGGACTAATTATATTCATTGTAAGGATGTCCCAGGAGTTGAAAGGCTTTGTGAAGAAGCCTGATTTCATGATGGCAAAGATTCCCTGATCTATTGCATGTCACAAAGCTGGGATCTTCCAGGGCCAGTGGAAATGCCTTATATGTGTAGAGTGCTGAGTAATTTACCTCATTCTTCTCAGGCTGTGGCAGAGCAGAAAACAAGCGCAGGCTTGTACCAGCACTGCTTTTTATAGCATCCATTTTTTTGCTTCAGACTGATGTCCCTCTGGAAATCTCATCTAGGAACACTCCGTAAGGTGCTCGGAGATGTCCAGAATCTCAGACAGCACTTTTCTCTCCACCATCATTATTGCTTCTCTTACCAACATGTTCCTGTAGATGAGAAGAGGTTCGAAATATGGGGCAGAATTAATGAGATGTCACAGGCACCATCTCATCAGGGAGCATCCAGCTGATGCTGAAGGTCACATGAACACTGCTGACGGGCTGATACATGAACATAATTCGGGCACATGAGGCAAATGAAAAGTTAGTTTGCGTCCCTGCAAGCTTCTCTAGATCCTCCTTTAATTGTGCTGGCACAAAGCTTCTGAAGGCTTCCAGTGGCAGAGTCTTATTACTACGGTTGCAAAATGGCAGCAGGTTGAAATACATCCTCTGTGTTGTTGAGAACATCACTTGATGTCCTTACCATGCTGAACCTCAAGAGTACAATACTGAATTTCTGGGATATAAGGAATACAGCATGATAGTTATATGGATTCTCGTGCAACCTGCAGCACCAATGGATACAAATGAAAACACATCTACAGTAAATATGCCTACATGAGCAAATCCATCCTTACAAAAATACATGCTTTAGGTCCTAAGAGTTGTTGGCTTGGAAAAATACTTTTCATTAAACGTTTTTTTAAAATGCATAGATGCATATCTCAATTACATATTTTGGACATTAAGGATTTATCTCTGGATGAAAAAGAAGCGGCTTTTTTAGCTCACTGAACTTTCGAGTAATCAACTGGTTGTCATCCATAGGTAAATGTATTCTAAAATTATGATTAATATGGTTTACGAGTGTTACTGTTAGAATCAATTTGAAATAGCTTGAATACCTGATATGATAAGAAACTGTGATCATTTGCAGGATAATGTAATGTTTTTCTAAAATTTGCTGTATACATTTTTTTGGAACTTGCTTTTCTTCAGGAAGAAAGGTAGGTTTTGTCTGATACTACTTTGACAACAAGAACTATTGAAATCCTTTGGATTATCATAGAATCACAGAATAATTGAGTTGGAAGAGATGTTTAAAGGACATCTAGAACCAATCCCCTGCAGTGACCAGGACATCTTCAACTAGATCAGGTTACCAGACTCCCATCCAACCTGACCTTGAATGTTTCCAGGATTGAGACATGTACCAGGTTGCTCCCTGGGCAACCTGTTCCAGTGTTTCACCACCCTCATTGTAAAAAACTTCTTCTTTACATCTAATCTAAATAGACTCCCCTTTATTTTAAAACCATTGTCCCTCGTCCTATTGCAACAAGCCCTGCTAAAAAGCAGATTTCTCCTGGATTTATTACTGCCAAGCCTTTTTTTAAACAAGGAAAGGAAAGTTTTTGTTCTGGGAGAGATTTCTGAAAAAAACAGGAGTCACAAGCAGCAAAGTTCAGCACCACTTGTGCTTCCTTGTGAGGTGTGTGCTTGTCTCACCTGCGCTGGGTTTGTGGTAGAACAGAGAAGACCCACTCCATTTGACCAAGTGCTGTGGACGCCAAATGCACAGGTGTTAGCCACGACCCTGATGTCCCACATGAGCATACTAAGTTATCATAAGCAAATTCACTTTTCAGATTTATGTGCCTATGAAGGCATTGCTGCTAGAAAAGGCCACTGGATGCGTGACTTGGGTTGTTAAAAGGACACCATCTTGTCAGCAATATGCTCAGAAAAATGCTTGGGAAAAACCTGTCCCAGCCAGTATATTGCTCGAATGCCAAAGTGTGCAGCAAAACCAAGTTAAATAAAGTGCAAAATCTATTTCTGCTGCTGACTGATAACGGCTCACTGGGTCTCATGAGTTTGTCCTTTTCCTTGAGTTTACTCTTTTCCATTTTTGAGAACCCCTTTTTCAAAATCTCTCTTTACCTTAAACCAAACAAGTATGAGAAGCATGGTGTCCCTTTTTTTCCTGGGTGTTGAAAAAAGGCAGACTAGAGCAGTCATCCAGTCCATCTTCTTGGGCAAAAGTCAGATTTCTGTCCTTCTCACAGGCTTAGCATAAGAATATGGTCTCTGTCTTCTCAGTATTAGCTCAAATACCTGATAAGTGAAGACCATTCAGGAAAACAGCAGGATGATTAGCTGTTCCCAATGGTGTGTTGTCAATGGGCTTCCTTCCATGATGTCCACTGCTATTCCACCAGATTCTCCATCCAGGAAAATATGCTAGTTTCAGAGGCTTAGTGCTGAACCTGCTTGCAATCTCAAAAGTCCTCTTTTGTCTTGGAAAATAAACTGATAGCATTGTTTTCTAAGCCTGGTTCTTTTTTTTTCTTTTTTTTTTTTTTCTTTTTTTTTTTTTTTTTTTTTTAATTTCTCTCCAATGGTAGAGAAAATTCCCACTGGTTAAAAGAATGCTTAAATGTTCTTTCTGAACAGAAGAAATTAATTGTGTTTTGTTAAAACATATTAAACCTGGTAGGAAATCATTCTGATTCCAGGGAACTGTGCTTCTCTCTCCAGATACCATTTTGAGAGGCTCACCCTTTTTCTGAAATACTTTCTAGGCTAGACACTACTTTCTCTGCTGGCTTCTATTTATCTATCTATCTATCTATCTCATTTATTTATTTTCCCTTCCTTTGCTCTGGAGGAAGGGAGTGTCCATTTCAGGTTCTGGTTGCTGTTTCAGTAAACTGTGGATTTATGCTGTTTGTGCAGCACCTGGCAGAGAGAGGTCTCTGCTTACACCCAGGACTCTGCTATCACAGCCGTGCTGAAGGAATCACACTGCTCTGGGAATATCACTGGTGCATGGAGCTGGGGAAGGCTGGTGGCTACATGTCTCTCTGGCTTCCAGTCAGCATTGGTGAAGTGGTCCTGATTTACAGTTGCTGTCTATTGCAAGAGGGGAGAAAGAGATGCTAAAAGGGTGAGCCCCTCTCTGTGAGGACTGGGAGAAGTGGGAGCAGGCTGTAGGGAAGCACCACACATGGGTGCTGGCTTTGGGGGGGAGGCACCAGCCACACAGACATCTCCCACCCAGTCTGGACCCAAGGGCCCTCTTAGGTTAAATAAAATCAGTGTTGGGAGGCTATCTTGGTGCACGTGACTGTAGTGTTGGTCTGCATGGTAAATATTTTTGCATAACTTGGACATGAGAAGTAGGAAGAGAAGATTTTCTTTTACTGTATTGTATTTTAAGGAAAGGTAGTTGGGTAGTTGCCAATAAAGAAAATTCTGCTTCCAGCTTCAAGGGAAAATTTGCATTGCCCTGCGTCCTTTTCTATATATATGTGTGTGTGTGTGTGTATATATATATATATATGGAAATTATTTTGTTTTGTAATAAGGGTTTTCTTGTTCAGAACACTTTGATGTTTTACCAATAACTTTTTATTTTTACAATATAATTCCTCTAAGATATGCTGTGAAATTTTGATCATTTTTGATGGCTGTCTTCTTGACTACTGAATGCGTTAAGAACCATTAATGACATCAGTTTGGCATGAAGCAGTCTTATTTGAGGAGCGGTTTTGAAATCTCTGAGCTTTCTTGTCTCCATGTGCAGCAGTTTATACTGAATTTCTGCAGCACACCCATCCTGGGTACTAGAGGAGAGAGTGTAAGAATTTCAGTCTAATACAGTTTTGTGGACCACACTGCACTGAGAGGACAAAAGCAAAATCTCCTGAATAATGCAGCTGAGATTTGGCTAAGTCTGAGCTGGATCTGAGATTGTCTTATTTCTCAACAGCATACTTCTCTACTTTCCAAGTTATATTAAAAAACCCTCACCTTTCTGCACTTGCTTTTCCCTCTACAGGGTATGTGAAGAACTCTCTGTGATGCCAAAAACAATATTAGTTTTTGGAATCAGCTTTCAGGATGTGCTGAAAGTTGTGTAATCAACACCTTACCTCTCAGAAAGACTGGGTGCTTTACTCTCCAGCATCTCATAGGCAAGCAGGGCCTGGGAAAGTTGTTTTCAGATACTCGAGAGACCTGAGTAGAGAATTAAATAATCTGGAAGTGTATCAAAAGTTTCTCCACCCTGGGTTCAAAGCTAGGCCCATCTTGACATCAGCGTCTTTCTCTAGGCTACAAAAATATTTGGGGAAATAAAAAATTAATCAAAAGAAACTTTGAAAATATCACGGTAACTAGAAGAATACGGTTGAAAAATGCTAAATACAGTTATAATTTTTGCTAAAACCTGAGGGCAAAGCAGTAATAACATTGTGAGAAGCACTGGAAAAGAAATGAGCACAAGTAGGGGAGCGAACTGTTGGCAGTACTGCCTAGTCCACAGGCAAGCTATGATCCAGCAGAAGGAATTCCAGGTGACCAGAAGCCA
The DNA here is from genome assembly GCF_029207755.1 of Chamaea fasciata. Taxonomy (NCBI): domain Eukaryota; kingdom Metazoa; phylum Chordata; class Aves; order Passeriformes; family Sylviidae; genus Chamaea; species Chamaea fasciata. Next base: position 96,985,410 of record NW_027094087.1, on the reverse strand, counting down.
TGGTCTGTGCTCTCTGCTTCAAAACCATGTTCCCTCTACAGACTACAGCATTGCTGTCCTAATATGAATGTGCATTCAGAAAGCTACTTAATACAATATAATCATGTTTTTACCTGCATTTGGTGATTTGAAACAGGAGCTGCTTACTGCAATACCCTTCCTGAGACCATACAGGGATAGGATTTTGATTTACTTTGAAGTACTGGGCTGTGGGGCTCTAGAAGTTGCTTCAGATGTTGTTCAGCTTTCCTTGCTGTGGTCACTGCATCTGAGCAGCAAAGGGTTGGTGGATGTCAGTACCCACTTCATCACCTCGGTGCGTGTGAACCAGAGCTCTGACTCTCAGAGAAGCGGTTTCTTTATACATGGTTTAAATAATATTTGGGTTGAGATGATATTTATGAAGCACCTTGAAGTCCACATAAGATAGGCCATTCAGGACTATGCATGTGTAAGCAACTTGTCTCTCCTTTCCAGCAGCTGCCTAAGCAAGTTTTGCGATGAAACGTTGTGTGTTTTGGACTGTGGTTCCACAGCGCGAGTGGTTTGGCAGCAGCGCCGGACGAACAAGTTCCTGCCCCTGGCACTGTGCTTAGGGCAGTATAACTGGTGTAAAGAGGAGTTTTGCCTTTGATACTGCTGGGAGGGAGACAGTTCTTGGGCATCAAGGAATTCTGGGTTACCAGGCTTATGAATGGCTGAATGCATTTTAGTGTCATACATTGTAGAATAATAGAATAGTAGTACACAGTAGAGTAATTACTGAGTGGTCATATGGGACTGACATGAGCCCCCCTGGTTAGAGCATGGTGCTAACAATGCCAAGGTTGTGGACTTGATCCTTGTGGGTCCTTTCCAACTGAGAATATTCTGTGACTTGAAAGTAGACTTTTGTTCAGCAAAGAATGCTTCTCTTGTTGCATGGTTGTTCATTCCCCAGGGAATGAGCCAGGGCTTGGTGGGACAGGCAGGAAAGCAGTGCCAGTGCTGAGAGAATCCAGCTGGAACCATACCCTGCTCCTGGCCTCCAGAGATCACACCAAGCCAGGGTTGGTGCACATGTCCAATGAGGAAAAGCAGTGTACTGTTCCTTACTCATAACAAACTCCTCAGTCTCAGATAAATAGAACACTTCAGGACAAGCTAGACCTGGGGATTTGGACCAGGGAGCATCCTGAAGTGAGAAATAGAGCCATTGAGATGATATAATAAGGGGAATTACCAGCACTTATTTCTGCTGAGATCTCCTCTTTGTAAATGGCTAAGTAAACAACCCAGGGAGCTGCTGGCCAGTTTCTCTCACTTCATTATGTAGCATAGCAAAAAGCAAATAGAGAGATTCCTCTGTAAATGGTCAGATGGTAACAGGTTGATGTGCTGTGGGGAATATAGATTTTTAAAAAACAGAGAAAACTTTGCAATGCTTGTCTATTTTTGAAGCAATCACAAACTTCTTAACAAGATAGTTGTTATGAAATTCAGGGCTGATATCACCACAGTGAAACTGAGTTTAGGAATTAATGAACACCTGTAAATACCTTCATGTCAAGAGTAAATCCATATTTAATTTTGCTTTCATGAATGATCTGGAATTCTAAACTAGTTGATTATTGCAGTTTGTGGAAAGTTACAGTTTTGAAGCATTGAAACTGCCTTGTAGAGTTACAGCAAAATCTGCAACTCTCAAGAGGAAATTCAACATCATAAAGTTATGTCAATGAGAGGAAAAAAATCCCAAGACAAACTTTCATCAATCAAAACCCAGAGAAAAAAAAAGTTATATAGTAACAGTGAGAAAGAGGGTCTGGGCATTAATATATAACAAATTAAACACACAACAGGGTGCAAAAAGTGCAAAAAGGCCAAATCTGTTCCAGGCAAGGCTCCTAATGTTTGAGCAGCATGTGATCCAGGATTTCATCCAGTTCTTTCCTATAGAAAAACTGCACAGTTTAAAGAAGAAATGTGTTAAAGCAATGGCAGATTTTAGTTTCAGATTGTATACAGTGGGGGTTCTCAGTGTGTATATGCCCTGGACATGTATTATTACAGATCATGATAATGATGCTAAGTTCTATTTATCCTTTCTCTTCCCTTTAAGTCCTTAGAGTGATTGTTCACTCTGAACAACACAGGAGACACTGGGAATGATCAGGAAACACTGGGAAGAACAGAAAGCAAAGAACAAGTCACTTCAGTGAACAAGGGACAGGGATAATTTCAAAAGTTAGGAAAAATTAGGCTTAAGGCCACCTTTCATGAGAAGGCAGGTAGAGCTGGAAATGCACAGTCTAAGAGGAGGGTCATGAGCACTATTAAATTATTTTAAACCAAAATGTTGGTATTTTTAAAAGTACTAACAGAAAGGAAAGAATTACTGCAGGTGACCAAAGAAATAAGCCAGCAGAGAAAAGGTGAGTCAAACAAAACAATGTATTTGGGAAAATATGTAAGAGTGGTTAAAAAAAAAAAAAAAAAGAAGGATTTGCATCTCCTGTGAAGTTTGATGTGCTGACAACCACCTTAGTTCTTAGAGTGACTATAAGGAAACTTTATTTTCTGTGGAAAAGCTGGGCTTCAATTTAACACAATATTATCTCAAGAAGTTCTCACCATACTGAAAAAAACCCCTTTTTTGTCAATAGATTCCCTTAAATTAAAAATGAATTACTAAATGTTGAGATTTTCTTCTGATAATTTACATTATGTGCTGGAACAAAAGCAATTTTTTTTTTTTTTTTGTGAAAGTAAAGGTTTTTCCAGTCACCTCACTGTCTGGCTTTGTTTTCATGAACAAGATGAGGCTATTTAATGGTACTAAACCTTGGTGGAGATCACATCCATGATCAGGCATCAGAGAGGGCAGAATACCTCACCCTCTGAACTTCCAGTGTCCCCTGCTGCAGAGATGCCTGAGGACAAACAGTGATGTTAAAGCTTCAAAGCAGTGGCAGCAAGAGGAAAGAGGCTAACCTGGAGCTCCTTTCTTCCTTGCAGCTCTGAAATGTGTGGTAGGAGAGCAGTCTCCACCCCCTATGGTTCTTGAAGGTGTTTTCCTTGCAGAAAAGGGAAACTTCTGCAATTTTCTGCCTTCCCTTTGCCTCACTGCTCTGGGCTTGTGGAGTAGAAAAATGTGTCCGTGGAAAACAAGGAGTAAAGCTGTGGTGCACATTGTGCTGCTGTTCTGAATCCTTAGCATTTAGACAGCAAAAATAGCTTTAAAGAGCAACAGACACTCTTGAGTTCAGGTCCGTGTCTTCTCCAGACTACAAATTATCTGACTTGCAAACTCTGCAGTGTGGGGGGTTAAGTAAATGCCCTTTGGCTTCTGGACAACAAGCCCAAATATTCGAAAAGTACTGTCCAGTTAAAAAATTATCAAACAATTGAGTTTCTTCCCTAGTCCATTCTCTTAAGTGGCAGCAGCCAAGGCATGGATGGGTTTTGCATGTCTGAGCAGCAGTCAATGAGTGGGACTCTCCAGGAGAGCGAGCAGAGCCTTCTGTGACAATCCCGAGCACTTGGGAGGTGAGGGAGCAGAGAGGGTGCTGACAGCAGGGGAATGCAGGGACTGCTGGTGGCCTCTGCAGAAGAGCAGGGAAGAGTCTGTTGCTTTATGCTGATCTTTCAATGCAGCAAGCATTTCTCAAGGGAGCCTATCTGCCTTTTTTTTTTTTTTTTTTTTTTTTTTTTTTTTTTTTTTTTTTTTGCTAAATATAGGTCTGCCTTTCTCCTTCCCGCTCAGTTAGTGTGGCTGGCTGTGGGCCCCGAAGCTGTCTGCAGACAGTCCTTTCCACTCCTCCTGTCCCACTCGTGCCTTCTGTGACCAGCTCTGTGACACAGATATGAGAGCTTTGCTGCTCCCAATGTGCCGGCTGTTCCCAGCTTGGAGCTTGTGCTGGGGAAGGAGAAGGGCTCACCTGCCCTGCAGTGGCTGTGCCTTAAGGAGGCTGTGTCTGGCTGTGCACAGAACCCAGGTGGGATTTGGGGTTCTGGACAGAGTGTCTCTCAAATTATGCTCTGCTCTGCCTAGGTGTCCGCATCGCTGATGAATTCAAAATAAAAGTCAGAAGAGCCATCCTGCAGAGGGTCTTGTTCTTTGAATATGAGTCTGTACATCAAAGGACCATGTTTCAATATCATGCATTTATGCAGGCTTATGTGAGCTGAGTCCACACCAATCCTCTTGCTCCAAGTTCAGGAAAGCATTCTTCTTTAAGAGTACTCTTGAGCAGCTGCTTTCATTTGTAGATCTGTTTTTATGGCATTTTGGTTTCTAGAGTGAAAGGCACGTCCTAATGTCTTGTGAAATGGGGACACCAGTAAACAGCAGTGCTGAAATCTCTGAGTACATCCTCTCCAGCCTAGTGAGACCTAAAGGCCCCTTCTGCAGAGAAACTTGATCTGTCTAAACCTGAATCTTTATGCAAAATCTTGTTAATGCATCTTATATGAAATTTAAATCAAATATGAAATCTAAAATTTAAAGTGTTTCCTCTTAGTATTTGTTCTTATTGATCCTTTTAGTAAAAAAAAAAAAATCATCTTTACTGATATCACTCGGTCCAAAAGCAATTCATTTTGCAGCTATTTTGTTTTCTCTGCTCCATATTTCTTTTTGAAGACATTTGGCTTCATGGTTCTTTCTTTCCTCTCCTTTTCAGGCTTTATTTTGCTAGCAACTCTTTATAGAGAAGTTCACCATTTGTAAACTTTTGGTAGTGGCATGTCAAGAATGCTAGTGATAGCACTGCATTTTCCTCTGAAGGACTCCGAAGATGAGGTGCCAAACTCCTGTGAGGTGTTGGTACATTAACATAAGAACTGGAATACTGGGAGAGATGAAGAGAGGATCCCTAACACCCTCATGCTCTTTCCTGTGGGGGGCAGGAGTGATGATTAAAGAAAGTGTAGTAGATGGTAGAACAATTAAGAAGTGTAAGACATAAGTTATGTTTTCCCCTTCCTTGTGGTTAGTGATTTAGGGTTTTCTGCACAATAGACAGGATTGTACACAATAATCTGAGTGATGTTTTTTAATAGCCACTGATGTCTGGGAACATCTTCATTCAGTCTTTAAACTCCTTAACCCATTTTTTCTCCTGGTTCTCACTGTTGTTACAGTAAATTCCACAATGTAATTATTTCCTAATGTTGATAAAGACTCTCCTTTTGTAGAAAAATCAACATGTAATGTCGTCTCTTTTTGGAGTAATATGCCTTAAATACACAGGGTTTGGAAAAAGTTGCACCAAATATTGAATTACTCTGGTTTAAGGATTTAATTACTCCAGTTAAAAACTACCTGAAATCACCCATTCCTCCCACTTCCCCTGCAACACCTATAGCAAGTTGAGTGACCTTCGGGGGAATTGATGTGACAGACAATTAATCCACCATATGACTATTTATTTCCCTTCAGAGTAGCAGCCTTGCCACAAACACACTAAATCTGGAGTGGATGGACATGAGAAGAGTAGAGGGATGACAGGACCACTCCTCCAGTGGCAATCCAGCCCTGGATGGATCAAACCCTTCGTGAGTCTACATAGAATCCCAACATTTGAAAAGCATAGGGCAGCTGTTTGTTTAACTTACTGCATAGATACCATACCTTTCCAGGGCTTTCTCAGTAAGTGAGAAACTTCCTTGGTTTTTTGCAGTCCACTAAGGCAAATTTCACCCTCAGTGACATGGGCACAACAGCTACTTAAGTTGGAACAGAAGGTAGTTCAGAAGCCTCCAGGAGAATGACGGGCTAAAGTCCTGTTGTGCTTGACAAGGAGGAGCCCTGTAAATGTAGTTCTCCAGTCTGTTTCCCTGACCTCACTTGGGGAAAAAAATCTTATCAACTATGATAAAAATTATAGCTCCAAGTTTTCCTTCTCTCTATTATTGCTCTTCAGATCTTAAATTGAGAGTTTCCATTCGTACACAAGGCATGAATGTACTGCTGTTTTGTGTAATGTACAGTGCTTATCTGCATGCTGGCAGCACCTTTATGTTCCAGTACTGGAGGGAAGAAGTAAGAATTTACTTGCAGACAAAGTGACAGAAACTGTCAAGTTCACTTAGGTATTTGGATTTAACTTCTGAATTTAAATCAAAAGAAGAGTGATTTACTTAATTTCCTTTCCTTTGGATATATCTCATATTGTTCAATTACAATAATATCCATTTTGCCATTATGGGATTGCTCTTTTAATAATATTGAACTGAAAATAAATGTGATAGTTAAAACAATAAAAGATCCTGAGTCAGCTAAAAAATCCATGAAGTTCAGACCTTAAAGAATTGACAGATTCTAATAGAGATTTTTTTCCTGTAACTATTTACAAAATTGAGCCTGATTTTTTAAAACCGAGGGAGGGGAATATCTGAGTCTCCCTTCCCACACTTAAAAAGTCTGCAAAGCTTTGTTAAGAAAATAAACAGAAAAGCCTCTGAGAAATACATGAGCTCCAAAGGAATGCTATGGTCCAGCTGCAGCTGAGGCACATTGGTGGCTTCAGTTCACTGCAGACACAGTGAGCTTGCCTCCCTTCTGCTGAGGGCTGCCCTGCATTTGTTTTGGTTGGATTCCCACCAAAAGTGGGAGAGTGTAGGTCTGTGTGTCATGCCAGCCCTCGAGCAGCAGAACTGGCACACTCTTTCTGGCCTCCATCAAGTGGGCACCATGGTTCATGGGCTGGTACCTCCTGCAGCTTTTGTTGTGCTGCATCTCTGGCAGGATTCCACTACTTCAGAGTCCAAAGTGAAACACTCTGTGCCTTGGATGGTATGTTGTAGATGAATGTAGAGGAATTGATAAAAGGTGCACAGGGTGCAAAACTGAAACTTTCCTCTGTGGCTTTCTGTCCAGTTGAAGTAAAGTGCCTGAGAATTGGATTCTCCATCTGAGACCCTTAGCTGCACCTGAGGAAATCCCAGAGATAGCAGATCAAGCTTTGATATAGCAGATATCGCAACCAGAGATGTGTAGCTTCCTCTGCCTTTGGCTTTGAAGCAATTTTCCATGCGAATCCCATAATTAAAATTTCCAGGGGTCACTGTGGAATTCACCACACTGCTCTAATGCTTTATAAACCATCAGAGGCAAAAAGAACCAAGTGAGATTTAGAATTTTAAAAGTATGAACAGTCTTTGGACTACAGACATACCCAAAGCTATGTGAGTAGTTAGCTGCTACCTTGAATTACAGCCATTGTCAGCAGCCTGTGATTAAAGAGTAAGGGGGAGATGTGTATGAATGTGAATGTTTCACAATGTTTTTGAAGTGAAGTAACACAATACTGAGAACATTCATTCACACATCAGCAGGGCAACCACAGTAGTCTAAAAATTATCCCATTTATTGGATTAATCCAGATGGTAGACAGATATGTACAAGTATTGTCTTCTGGGTCCCTCTAGGCTGATGGAACAGAGCACTGCAACCATCTGTTCATCACTGTACGGTGCTGGGTCTCAGAGGTACCAACAGACCAGGATGTATGCAAGTTGGATGTTTATGGTTCAAGCAAGAAATCAGTCAAATCTTCAGTGTGGACCATTTAAGTAAGACAAAATGCTTTTACTTAAAATTAAATAAGGAGCAGCATATATTTTTTTCTCTCTGTGGACCCATGGGCTCAGTACCTTCTGTTAGCACAGTGATGATTTATGCAGGATCACAAGAGAACTTCTCGTGCTGGTACAGCTGGGAGCAGACAGTACAGAGGAAGCAGAAGAGTCTGTCATGGGTGATTTTCAGACATGGCTTTATTGTCTCATATCTTCTGTTGGAGTGTTCTTCTGTAGAACACCACCCGGCCTGAGCACCATCATCAGCAAAATACTGCTACCTGCCTTCTCATAAATACCAACAAAAAGTGACAATCTACCTTTTTTCATCTCAGACAGTGTGCCTGGGTCTCTGTCATATGAACACTGCCCTTGTTTTGTTTGGAGTCTCTTATGGGTTGTAGCCAGTCTCTCCAGTCCTCACAGGGCATTTCAAGGGCCATAATTTCATCAAAAGGCAGCAGTGGCATTGTGCTGGCACAGTGACTGATCAATATCCTTGGCTGTGAGTAGAGCTAAGCCAACAGTGATTGCCTGGACAACCGTGCTGGGCTGACTGGGTTCCCAGTTTCAGGAATTTAGTGGTGTCTCAGAGAGGAGCAGTGGGAGCTTCTGGCCATCCTGTGTTCTCTGAGAAATGCTCCAGCAAGCAGAGGAGCCTGGTGCAACAGGCCCTCAGGCTCGGGCATTGGTCACGTGAAGGTGTCCATTCTCAGCTAAGGGGCAAGAATTTTGGTCATCCCTGTTGTATTGCCATATCAGTTTCTTCATTCTTTATCTGCTAATGCTACCTTTCCTCATATTATGTCATAGCAAGACTTAGCATGTTTATTAACAATCCTTTACTGGTATGCTATATCATACTTTACTAGGAAAAAAAAAACAACAATAAAAACTAACCCAAACTGCATTGCTTTGCAAAGTTCAGCTTAGTGGTGGATAGAGAGATCTTATAGATGAAACCTGGGGGAAGGATGTTTTCCTGTCTTGCTTGCAGGCCCATGTGTTACCTAAAAGGGAAGCAGCAGATCCTTAGATCCTGACATCCTGTCTCTGGCGTACTTTTGACTCTAAATCTGGGTTTTATGGGTAAACTTTTATGTGACGCTCCATCGGAAGAACACCATTAAACTGAAACCTTAAATAAGAGATACAGCTTTAACCATGGAGTTTACAAATTGCAACTTATGAAAAGTGCAGAATCCTGTTATTACAGAGTGATACTCTAATAAAGCTGCTTTAGATGGCTTTAGATTTAGCAGTTTTGAATTGCAATGGAAATAAAACATACCCATTTGATCCCTGTAACTGCATCTACATCAGGACTTCAGCTACATGAGTAACAACTTATACTTCTAAATTGGTTTTGCAATACAGGTCAAACTTTTCTATGAAACTTGAGTTAAAGCAGATATGTAGGAAAGGAAAGGCGTGAGAGCTGCTGGGTGGGAAGGAGAAGGAAATACCTGAAAACCCATTCCTTTTCTCCAGCTGTGCCATCTAACTGTTTCTAACTCGGAGACCAGAGCAGCAGTCTGAAAGAGAGTGGTAAAAGAAATGAAAGAGTTAAAGTGAGTTGGACAGAAGCAGGGACAGTTCAGATCTGTGGAAGAAAAATACTTCCCAAAATGGGTCAAAAATAACAAATACAAAATGTACTGAATGAACTTTTGTTTTTGCTTAAGATTAACTTAAATTTTTTAGAAGAGAAAAAGCCACTTTCTCTAACAACACGAACCCTGTGTATATTTACCTGAGGCTTATAGAAATAGCTCATATGACAAGTCTGGCTCCATAAACTACGCCTAAGAAGCCTGGATCAGCAAAATTCAATCTGGAAGCTGTCTATAAATTTATTAAAACTGTCTGAGGTTTCTAAGTTAACTATTGAAGTAATCTTCTGTTTGTAAAAAAATGTAAGTTTTATAAGTTAGTACTGAAGTCCATGGAAATCAACTTTCAGCATTCAGTGCTTTAGTTAACTTTAGATTGAACTCTTCTGATAAAGAAATGCTAACTCAAGACCAGCCACATAAAGTGAGGTCTATTTGCAAATAAATTTAATTAATTTTAATAGATTTTTGTCTTTTTTACTCACAGGAGATTTTCAGCAGTTTCATGCTTCAAATAAATCTTAAGGAAGAAGTCAAAGCAAGCAGTCAGCCGCTCTAAGGCCAATCAAACAGTGCTTTTCTGCATGTTTTACTAACAGATGAACAGGCAATCCCATTTATAGAGCATACTACATGTTGACAGAGCGCATTACTTCATTTTGCAGTATTGGCAATTTGAGATCTTAGCAAAACAATGCTGAGGTCGCTCTCATTCTGTATTGCCATCCTTGGAATGTGGCTTGGGTTTTCATTAACTCTCTCACTACAAGGTACTGCAGAGGGAGACAGATTTTATAGCGGGGGTTGTAATAAACATCAGAGAGCAGAAAGTTGTAAACAGCTTAAATTCTTTGTTCTGTGTGGATGAATTCCTTTTCCTTAACACTTTGATGTTCTCAGCATATTGTGGACACTTTTTCTAATTGGAGGTGAATGGGTGGATAATGCACGCAGACTTTGATACCTCCCAGCTGGTGTGTGGGGAGAAGTGGTCTCAAACTCCAGCACCCAGTGAATATATCCTTCAATATAAACAGTAAAAGTTTGGATATTCAGCCTGGCGCTTGGCTCGCAGCATTCTGGCTCTGCTTAGGAGCACAAATCGCGTACAGGATCATTTCCAAGATTTCTCCTCGACTGTTAAATCAAGGGAACAGGACAAAAAGGGAGAATAAAGAGTATTGCTCTAGCACAGCTCTCTTTCACTGCTGCATGATTCCCGCTTTTCCCTATGCTGGCTTCATTGAAATCACCAGTATTATCAAGTTAGTGTAAAACGGCAGTGAATCTTTCCAAGGCCTTTTCTGTACTTACATTTTTTTCGAGTCTTACTAGGACAGTTGAAGCAATACAAGTCACTTGAGAAGAATTTAACTACAAAGGAACTGGGCGTCCTTACTGCAAAAGGAGAGCAGACTGGTGGGGGAATCTTTAGGAACAGCTTCAGTGCTTTCAATTCATAGCTTACCTTTTTACAAAACAATTGCCTGAGAATAGGCCAACATTTTTATACAATTCAGCTTTTCCCAAGCTGTTTTGCCCAGGGGTATCTTCTCCTCCCAGATTAGCATAAGTGTCCTTGCTCAGCAGCACTGTGACTATACCACCTCTAGATCCCTAAATCTGGAAGGCTGTGGGTTGTGCTTTGCCTTCACCTTCCTCCAGCCCCTGCAAAGGGAATAGCCACAGTACGGGGTACACTGGAATAATTGCACCCAAGCTATGAGGAATTCAGTATACTTCCATCAAGTAAAGGATCCTGCAGATTCAAACAATACAGCTCTGCAATCAGAGAAACTGCTTGGATGATGGTGCATGTCTTACATGAATGGTGCTTTCGTGTTCCTGTTGCTTTTTAAATCACTTTCTCTACAGTGCTTGCACTCAGAGCTCCAGTTTCCAGGTAACAGGGAGAACCAGACGCCCAGGTGGGTGATTTAACCTTTTTTCTGAATACAGCTGGGAAGCAGTTTGAGCTCTAACATATTATAGCTCTTCAGTTAAACTCAGCTCTTTTGGCATTTAGACTAATTTGTGAGAGTGAGATGCCACATTTCCATGCAGTCACATGTAGTACAACTGTCATGACTGCTGCAGGAAAGAACAAAAGTACAATAAATACACCTTTTGCCTTATGTTTACTGGGCTGTGTTTTCAGCAATGTGTGCTGCTAAGTACTGAGTTAGTCTGTGGGTCTTGTTGGGTAAGGTATTCATCTATTTTGCCTGGACACATAAGACAGACCTTCGTGCAGATCCCTTCCCCAAGCTCCAACTTGCATTGGTTTAGATTGTAGAAACACATGACTGTTGAAACAGACTATCCAGGCAGTTGGACCAAAGGTCTTTAACATAGTCTTTCCTACCTTTGGGTAGCACAGCTTGTTCTAGTGCTCTGTACATGGATGTATCTGCAATGGCGGCTTCTCCAGGTGGGCACATACAGTCAGTGCACTCATCTGGGTCTGGAAATGTCTCCAGCAGATCAAACACAGAATCTGCTTTAGACTGCCATGTCCCAAACTCTTTCAATTCTACAGTCTGTATAGAGTAGGTCTTCAGTGACTAAATGGAGACCAAGATGCAAAACTCATGCAGAGACACTGATGGGTAACTATCTGAATCTGAAGATGAGTCACACCTGGAACACTTGGACATGGTCGTTGTTGTTTGTTCTTTTCCTAACTCCTTTACAATGTTTTTAGATTTAGGGTAAGAGTCATCCGGTGTATTTAACATTCTGCAGTTCTCCATCTCCCCTTTGAGTCTGTTCCCTCATATTCTCTCTCACTTGTCATGACAGGTTAGGGGAACTTTCTTGCCTGAATCATTAGGTGACTGAAGTTTCTTACTATAAAACAAATATGCTTTCCAGCCTCAAGGTGAAAACAACAATAAACTTAGGGCCAGGGAAAATGATGCTGAAAAAAAATTCATTACTGCTTGAAACCCTCAGACTCCACATAGTGAAATTGTAACCATTCCTGTTCTTCTGAGTAAAACCAGAAGGCGAATGTAAATTGCTAGAGCACACTGTAAAAATGCTCACTGTTAATTCAGTGGACAGTCATATATACAAGTTCAAAAACCTCATAAGGAACTCAGTGTGTCAGGTTATTGGATATGATTCCATTTTATAAATACAAAATAAGAAACATTTCAAAAGCCATTAATCACACTAATGAGTAGAAATTTACTATAGGGGAAAAAACTGATTTACTGGCTTTCAAATATTTCATTTGCAACTCCTGGAATTCACTTCTAATCAATCCAGGAAAACTATCCCTGAGTTACAAGCAGGCTGTATGGAGACTCTGGGTTTATGACTGAGAAAAAATCCTCCTGGGCTGTCCCACAGCCCAAGGCCTGGAACTGATTCAAGAGTGTATATCTTTGGTTAAGTCCATGGAGCGATCCAAACCCAGGTCCAGTGATGCTGAAAGTTCTCAGTTCCCATTAGCAGTGCGGGCTGCCTGGCAGAGCTGCAGCTATAGGACAGGCTGCCTGCCAGGGCTTGGCACTGCCGGGGATGGCACGGCCCTGCAGCTTGTCAATGCCAAGACCTCAGGGCTTCACAGGACTGTGGCAAATCCTAATTCCACAGTAATTCTCAGGCTGCCTTTCTGGCTTCCCAGGCTCCCTGCCCTGGAGCGGAGATGTACTGGGACGCCTCCCAGGGACTGTCACTCCAAGGGCAGTTTGCATGAGTGCTCCCCCAGGGCTCCGAGGAAAGAGGAATTTTTGTCAGGCTCATTGCTAACCAGCAGATTGCTTCATGATTTGTCTTTATCTGGCTCCAAAAAAAGTATAAGAATTCATAGTTCACAAAAATTTGAAAATGTTGGCTTTAGACTCCATCGGATGAAAGTCAAATTTTGAAAAGCAAAGCCTTCTCAGCTGGAACACTAGCTTTTCAACCAGCCCCGGTGAATTCGATGAATAATAATACCCTGACTCTTAATTTTCAGTTGAAATACAGAAGAAAACAAGGTCCATCTGCTTACATGATCCCCAAATTATTGACAACTACAAAAACATGATGTTTGTAACCACTTCACATATAGTCTGAAATGTATTAAACAATGACTTCATTTGAAGAGGTTTGTTAACATTATGAATATTATTATTGTGGGTCACAAGAGCCTTGGTCTTGTTCCAGTCTTGAAATAATTACTTTTACACTGCAAAACTGGTTTATGAATTACAACATTAAATCAAAATGTACAGTAGTCACGTTACTTCTTGGGTGGTTTATTGTGTAGTTATTATTCCGCAGACTAAACGGATTTTAACAATCCCATGCTATTCATGAAACAATTTTGAATAAACTTTTGGTTTGTGAAAGAGCCCTTCCTCCTCCTAAATTCTTGTCAAATATTCAGATGGTAAATTTAGATAGGAGCCCATGCTTCTGTCTGTTGTTGATAAGCATTCTTCTTTCTAATCAGAGTAACCAGATCATGTCTCTGTAACTGACTTGTTTCAAGTTAGTGGTTTTAAATTTTTTTTATATAGCTGCAATTTCTGTAAAAGTCATATGTAATGAAAGAAAATTGTATTTTTCTCCCTCTTCAGTTCTTGGAAGAGATTTAAGGGAGAAGGATAATTGCTAGTGAGAGTACAGCCCAGTTTTACTTTACAGTGAAAGTGAGTTGCAAGGAGATAAACAAGAAGGGAAATACATGGAGATCTACCCACTCTCAGGAAGTAAAAAAATCTTCTAGTGAATTGTTATTTTCCCAGATGTGTATAATTTAGAGAGATGAGACTTCACTGAGATTTTTGGCTTGCATGCTTAAGTCTCCTAAGCTGTTTTGATACTCTTAACCTGGAAGTTATGCTTACTTCTTTTTTTTCCCCCCCTTATTCCCCCCGCCCCGCAACCCCAGCATTCTTCCCCTTATTTTTATCTTGGTCTGTGTCAACAAGGAAAAACAAACATAAAAAAAAAATTAGGCCTGAAACCCTGTCATTTATCTTCACATGAAACAGTGAGTGGTCACATTTATTTAAACTGCAGCCTCTGAGGAGAGAAAAATATGGCAGGATAACCGGTAGTTTCTTCTGCAGCTTTAAAACCCAAATGAATTCTAGTGACCCATGGGGTTAATGCTATTTTTTGTTGAAAAAGTATTTTATGCTATGTTCTAGGGTAAGTTTTTTCATCTACAAGTTAGTGGTTTGTAGTTTTAGTTTAAAGATACTTTAGTGAATTTTCAGTGATGCTCGAAATAGAGACCATTTTGCACATGTAAGGGATACAAATTAATTTAACCTTTTTCTAAATCAAAAAGTCTTTTGGATTAAATTTCTTTGCCATGCTGCTGATAACTGATAGTGCAGTAATATGCACTCTCACATGCAGGACATCACTGACCTACAGTCAATTATACAGTATGTATATATATAGGGACTTGTAAAATAAAAAGTGTAGTGATTTATCCTGTGTGAGGTTCTGGTAGCACACCAGTGCTAACAAACTCCTCGATGCTTGCTAACATTTTTCAAGTTATAGGAAAGGTTTCCCTTGTGATTGCTCCATGAGTTGTCCATTTCTTAAATCAAGTGCTTACCAAAATAGCTTGGTTTTGGCGCCAGGGCATGTTGTCTTGATTCTCACCTTTCCCTACAGCTACTTTTGTTACTGCTGCTCCTTCCCACCTGATTCCCCATCGGGCAGCAGTAGCTCTGGCAGCTCTGGCTGACTGACCACAGGCGGACGGCATGGAGAAGAGTCGAGGTTCCTCTAGATATGTGCTGATTATGTTCTTAAGAAAAGCTGCTCCTCCTGCCCCGCTGCACAGCATGCTTTGCAGCTTTGAATTATAATCTGGAGTCCGGTTAGCCCTCAAAGGCTTCTCGGTGTTGGACAGTGCAGGAACGTTTCCTGGGTGTGCACAAGGTGCAGTTCCTCTCAGCTTGCACCACCGGGTGCAAGCACAAGATAAGTGTTTGCATCGAGGGAACACAGGATGCTTTGTACCTGCCCCCCAGGAATAAGGCACTCACTTCTTCTCCACCAGTATGAGCAACACTCGGGCAACTCCTTGAGAGCAGTTACAGGGTCACACTCTTCTCATGTATTAGATCTCGTATAAAGAGCTTTCAGACATCTAGGAAATTACAGTGATCAAGTTCTCTCCAAATAGGATTTCTTTCTGTCTAAGAAGATTTGCGTCATCATTGTAAAGAAGCATCTCCAGGAGTGAGATGGCACTTCATTCTTCATGGGCATTAAGTACTATTTCTCTAAGTTCTGTTACAAACTGGTGAGGAATTACCAACACATTTTGATAGGTAGCAAATAAAAGAAAAAAGTTCTGAACAAAAGATTTTTGTTGTGTATTATCCCTAAATTCCAGTTCCTTAGTTTCTAGGTTTTGTTTATAGAACTTCATGCATTTCACATACTTGTCTGTCAACTTTTCTCTCTCCTGTTTTTGGGAAATAGATTTAAACCATTACTTGTATCAACCAAATGAACATTTGGCCAGAATAAGAAAAGGCCTAATTCCCCAAGGAAGAAATGAGCTGTCAGTATCACTCTTGGGTCTGGTTCAGCAGCCATCGAGGCAAGTCTTTTCCAGATGTGGAGTTACTTCTGTATGGAAGCTGCATTCATGTACTACTAGAAAGGTCAGTCAAAACAAGACCTTTATGCTTGCTTCAAGCTTTATCACCTGAAGATATTGATTGTGTTTTCATCTGATAAGTATGGTAGCCCCTGCTTGTCTGAATTCAAAGCAAGGCACTGAGACTGTTAAGGACTTTTCTGAAAGACGGGTGAGTTTTAAGAGCTGGTCTCCCAGGTGGGCTTCTCCTCACTTCACTGCAGATGCCTGAAGGGCAGCTGTCTGACCTAATTGTCACAGACTCTCACTGAAGTAGCACTTTAATTTATGTGCCCTACTTGAGATGTCTACTTGGAGTGACATACACTGTCCACCAGATGTGTGGGTTTCTTCCTGTGGAAGAGGGAAGCCTAGGGCAATAAGCTGAGATGGAGATTGTAGATGTTTACATTTAGGTTAGACAAATTCTTTACTGCAGTAAGGACCATGCTGGCTTGCCATCCCAAAACAGGATGCATTTGGAAACTTTTTCCTACCTCATCTGATGAGACATCAGACAGCTTGGGTCACTAGCTCCAGGCAAAGTTCATGGCAGAGAAGTAGAGAAGTCACTTCTCTCCAGTTTCATTATTGTGTGCTGTCTGCAACTGGATAGCTGTTTTCCTCTGTTTATTAGCAACTACTGTTGAGAAAGCACTCAGTTCCTACAGTAGTATTGGAAAAACAAAACCTGGCTTCACTAATGATCAGGTAGGTAAGATTCAATTACTTATTCATTTCCCAGCTGCTGTGTTGTAAGCAACTAAATTTAGCTGAAACATTGTTAATTTTTCTTTTCTGTTGTCAATGACAAATGATACACAGGAGAGGAGTGATGGTTTTACTAAAATCTATGTTTGCAGGTGTAAAGCCCCCATTACAGCTCCTCAAAGCTGTGTAAGGAACAACCACAGTGGCAATCATGGAAAGCATGAATTGATTGAGTTGCCCCGGAATGAATATACAGGAAGTTAACTGTGATCCTTTGTATCAACTCTTAAGAGATGCTATCCTGGAAGGTTTATACTTCCTAAAGTAAGCTGCATGTATTCCTTGGGTACATATTCTCAGGTAAATAAGGGAGGAAGGAAATTTGGAAGGAACAGGAAGGAGGAATTATAAATGCATCATAAGTAAATAAGGATGGAATGTGAAAGGGTAAAAGGTAATCAGAATGGCCAGAAAGATCTTTCCGTAAATCCTAGTTGCTAAGAGGCTTAAGAGAGGGATGATTGCAGGCAACTGAGTAGTACAGCTCAGTGGGTTCCTGTTCATTGCAGATCAGGGTGGGCTGCAAATCCTGTGCAGATTGAAATCAGAGACTCCTTGGCCACCATAAATACAGTGTAAGGGAGCTTTCTAATCACAGCCACAATAGTTTGTGTTCAAAATCCAGAAAGCTTTTGTTGAGGTCTGGCCTTTGAAAACACCTTCTGTAGTCAGCAATTAGTTTTAAATTCTGATGCTAGGTACACAAAAATCTTGAACTCTGAAATTTCTGATAGCTGCAACTTAACAAATCATTTAAGATTTTATACATGAAGACACAAGACTCTTTTCTCCCTGTTTTTGATATTATGTGTACAGTATAAAACTGGAGCTAGTAAACCCGTGGTTTTTGGTTTGATACCCCCCAAACTGTAAGTTTTTGCTCATAACTCTTTCCTTGCCATCATAAAAAGTTCAACTGCAGTTTTCTTAACATGTATTCTTTATTTTCAATCTTAGCTGCACCAATGTAACAACCTGTTATTATTGCAAAACACTTCCATGCATTCTCTTCATCTGCCCCCAGTATCCTACTCCCAACTAGACAGTCTCCAGATTTCTTTTGTGCCAGCTCTGGCACTCATCTCCTCCCTCGGAGGGCTGATTCAGTCTGCTAAATGGAAAGAAAGGTGTGTGCTTCATTTGCTGTATTGGTTTGTGAGAAGCACGGAGGCAGAGGGAGGCAGAGGCAAGGGAGGCAGTGGCAGCGCGTGGCTGGAAGAGGGGGATGAAGGGGGTTAATGGGAGGCACTCTCCTTTGCAGTGGCAATGAGTTTCTAGGCCAAACAAGTTTGACCTGCAAAATTTCACCTTTAGTCCTTCCCCTCTCTGGCTTCTCCCTCTAGGGCATTCCTTACCGCGCTGGCTTTTTGGCTTTTTCCCTCTCCCTGAATTACTGTTTTCTCAAAGTTTCACATCTCTCCCTTTCCTGGTTTGCTTCTTCTCTACCTTCTCTACAGTTGGGGGTTCTGCTCTCCTCCATGCTATTCTTTTCACTTTGGGGCATTTATTAGAAACAACACCCCTCTTTTAATCCTTTTGCTATGTTTAGCATTTCCTTTTGCATTGACTGTGGTTAGAAGAAGCTGGTGATGGTACAGAGCTCGAGCATAGAAATCCTGCAAGCTTCTTCCCATCTTGCTCACCTGCTTTCTGTGGTCAAACCTGCAGAGCAAACAAGCATTGGGAATCAGAGCATATAATATATGTAGATTTTTCCAGTTGAAAACATCTCCTTGACATAAAAAGCAGAAATTTGGAATAGAAAATCAGCCACTCAGGGTTTTACTTTTTACCCTTTTGGTTCCACACATGCCTGCCTGGAGATTCTGATGATTTGAAGTTTGATATATAAGGTTTCTTTCTGTTGGGTGCTGCTTTCCAATACATGCTTTGCTACTACTCAAGTATCTACCCTGTCTTGTTTTCCAGGAAGGGGAGTAGCACAAATTGTTCACCCAAGAGACAAAAATGGACTATATTGGTAAATGCAGATACTGTGTTCTTTATTCACGCCAAGTTGACTGTCCATGGGAACACTTAAAGATTATTTCCTCTGCAATAGGGATTAAGATCCACAGAAGATCCATAACTGGAAGCTTGTTGAGTACAGTACATCAGCATCAGAGCACATAAAAACTTCGGCTCAACTGATTTATCTTTCCAGGATGTATTTTGTGTTATTCTACACATTTCTATTTGTTTCTCAAAATACCTTTTCCATTCTCCCTAAAGTACTGTGCTACCTCTCTTTTGAGATAATGCAATGGACTAGTAGCATTTGCCTAGATTGTAGGTCAGAAACAGTAAAACTGATTAATTTCATGTATGTCATGCAGCACTAGAATAAGGCCACTTCCTCAGAGAATAAATGAGAGTAACTGGGAGGAGGGGGAGGGGTGCTGCCCTTACCAAGATTTGTACAGAGCACTGAGAAATGATTATAAAGGTGAAAGAGGGCTCAGGAAATCATGTAGCCTGGCCTAGGCTCTGCTTAGGCTATGCTTAGCTGTGGGAGGTTTATACATTTTTAAACACTTCCATTGATGGAATTATCTCCCTAGGCAAGTCACACAGAAGCCACTACTAATTATATAACGCAGCAGAATGCAATTTTCCTTCAGAATTTGTTTGACCTTCTGCAGTTTGTGTAAAGACACATTCATAAAATAACGAATAGGCCGTGACATAGCATTTTGCTTTTCAAAGTCTACGTGTTAAAGACTGATGAGCCAGGCCACCCAAAGCACGCACTGTAAAACAATGAACAGGAAAGCTATTTTTATTTGTCCCTCTCTCCTTCACCTTTAGGTTCTCGCCTGCAGGACCGGGTTCCTCGCCCCCACCTGCTGCTAGGGGCCGGCCCGATGTTTGCCCCGGGGCTGCGGGACGGGACGGCTGGAGCCGCGGCTGCCGGGCGCTCGGGGCTCGGGCAGCGCCTCCACAGGGCGCCTCGCCCGGCGGGCCCCGGGCCGGCGTCGGGGTCCGCCTGGGACAGGCAGAGCCGGGAACGGAGCCGCCCCTCCGGGGAAAGCTCGCAGGTGCGCCGGGCTGAGCGCCGCGGGGCGGCACCGGCGCTGGGCGGGAGAACCGAAACCGCCGCCCCTCCGGCGGCGCCGGGAGCCGCCTCCTGCCGCTGCCGCCCGCTCTGCCGAGGGGCTGCCGGCTCCCGCGGCGGGGTGGGGACAGCCGGGGGCGGGCTGCAGGCGGGAGGTACGAGGAGGGGCGCCGGGGGCCGGAGGCTGCCGGGCGGGAGCCCAGCGCTGCGGCGGCCGCCGGACGGCAGGTCAGGGTCAGCGCCCAGCGCCACCGCCGCGCCGAGTGGAGGGAGCGGCGCCTCCGCCCGCCCGCCCGTTCGCGCCCATGGGGGACTCGGTGTTCAGCGAGAGGCCGGCGCTGCGCTATGCGGTGAGTGCCGGGCCGGGAAGGGGCAGCGCGGAGCCGGGGCGCCCACGTGTGCCATGGGGTGGTGGGAGCGTCCGTCTGTCCGTCCGCACAGGCGTGGAACCGCGGGTCAGGGAGAGGTGGCCGCAGTCCTGCCCCGGCCAGGACTCGATGCGCGTAGCCCGCAGGCAGGGCGCCGAGCTGGAGGCTTTATCCCGCTTTCCTCCCTGGAGTGTCGCGCTTTGCTGGAGATGACATAAAAATATTTATTTTTTTAATTACTAAAGGAGAGGGCGATGCGGCTGCCGGCGGCAGGAGCGGTGGCGATGCAGCCTCTCCCCGGAGCAGCGGGGCGCTCCGGCTTAGGGAGTCTCGGGGGTAGCGGGAGCCCCGTGTCCGGCCCCGCTGGCCCCGTGTGCTGAGGGGCTGAGCCCGGCACCGGGAGTGCTCCCGGGGCTCGTTCCTGCACCGCTCCCGCCGCGGTTCGGATAATAACACCACACTTTAGTTAATTTCCTTCACGAGAGCTGGTGCTGTTGAGAAGCCGCTGCACTTCTACCAGCCTTATTAGGAACATTTTCTCGTTTGCTCCGGCAGAGGAAAAAAAAAAAAAAAAAAAGCCGCGTAAAAACAACCAGCTGCCTCCTCTCCTGAAGTCATAAATAAACTCCAGCACGAGTAATAGCATGCGAGGGCTGGTGTCGCTCTCGTTTGCACCCATGTCAGTGATGAATAATTTTATTGCTGTTGTTAAAGTTGTGTGGGAATTGTCAGTCGGAGTAGTTTTGCTTCGCTGGTGCTGGATTGACGGGATGGGTTGATGGATTTCTAAGCGGTCAGTTACGGGATACACTGCGATGTGCTTTTTTTTCACTTGCTTCACTTTGATTCCCTCAGTAGGAAGCACTGAAATTAAACGGAAATTAAACTTGAAATTAAACTTATTTTTATACACCCTTAAAAAACCCAAAAAACCTTGTGTAAACAATTTGGAAGAGACTACTTGGGTTTTTTTGGGCAGCAGGGTTTAATGTCTGTCTCTATACATATTTTTGTACCCACTCAGCTGTAGGTGTTAGTGCATTCAGCTGCTGTAATAATATGAGAGTTTTTAGAGGTAATGGTAAGTCAGCTAAATTAGTTAATGGGAAAAAATACTTTTGGTACTGTGTATGAGTAGTGATAGTGATTTCACCAGGAATCTAGTTATCATACATCAAACAAATTGGAACCACTTCTTTCTATAGGGTAATGGTGCTGTGAGTACTCCGATGCGTGGAGACCACTGCCAGTCATGTCATGTGCTAGAGCCATGAAACTTTTATTACTTCCTGTGATTGTGCTTGTCAGTCTGCCATTAACTACTAGTTGCAAACACATTATGGTCCCTGTCAGTTGGGTATCAGTCCTGTTTTATGCCCAGAGCCAGCAGCAGGTAGTGCATTGAATTCAGGACAGCAGGCGTGCAAGGGAAAAGGGATGGCCAGTAATATCGGGTGGCCATTGCCCCTTTGGCAAAACCCCTGCTCTTTGATTGCTATATATTGCAGCAAAAGGAAAACTGCACACCTAAGAGTGAAGCTTCAAAGTATTTTTTACTATTTTAGGATATATTTCAGTGATGAAGTAGTAACACATGTTACCATGTCTTGGAGATAAGTGACATTTGTAGTTGGTATTACTGATTTGCCTGGAGAATAGGGGTCTGGATGCTGTGCATTATCCATGCATAGACTTAACGTGGAGTCTGTGAAAAACCTAGATGAGAAGAAAAGCTTGTTGACTTGATGATGAGCTAAGACTGTAGAGCTTTCTTGTATTGAGACCTTAGTAATTACCACTTAAATGTAGCGAAGTACCATTCTCATTAAGTAATTGTGTGGTGTAAGTACAAATCAAGTTCTTGGATTGTTTTGATAACTATGAAATAAAAATTATGTGTGTTATTAATAGCAATTAATTCGTTGGCAGAAGAAATTTTAGTGATTTCTGTGGTGAGCTTCTCTTCGATTTTCAGGACTGATAAAGTTTCACGGTTTTCATAAAAGGAAGCATCTGCACCAGCGTCTTCGTTCCAAGCAGCAGTGTGGTTTTGAAGGAAGTCTCCCAGTCTTCCCCAGTTGTGTGCTCTGCTTCATGTCTTGGGGTAGCCAGAGCACAGAAACAGCATTTGTTCAGGTGGTGCTGTACTGGGGAATGTGCTCCTGGTGCTTCCCAGAGCTGGGAGGGCATTTGTGCCTCAGGACCAAGCTGGAGTCAGCTAAACTTGGAAAATTCATGTTGTTTGGACATTTGATCCGCTGTACCATCCCCTGAGCTCTGCTATGTGCTGCAGCCAGTTCAACACAATAATGTAGCCATAAATCAACAGGAATGACACTGAGATTCTGAGCCTTCCTAGTGTGTTTGCAAGTGTTGGTTACGCAAACACAGACTTAATAGCTTAAGACTGTTATGTCAGTGGGTATGATCACATCACCTGTAGCACATTGCATCCTGTGTGTGTGTTAAGTGAGAGTGGGATGGCTGATAATTATGTCACAGTTCCATTTTGAACTCAGCATTGGTGTCGATTTACCAAAAAACTCCACTAGGCAAAAAGGTAATTTTAATAAGTTGAAACATTGTTTTCAGTGAAAAGTAAATGAAAAGAAACAGCCAGTTGAAAATGAACAAACATATATTATTCAAGGAGTAGGTGTAAAAAATAACCAAGAAAAACCAAAATGCAGAATGAAAGACAGTTATACTTGCATTAGATCACAGGAACTTTCTTTTTTTATCCTAATATCTTTTCACTAGTCCAAAGACCTCTTCTGCCTTTCTCATATGTTTTATGAAATTTTTATTGTGACTTGCAGAAAGGTAAAGAATATCTCATTCTTGATGTATGTTGCCTGGCCAAACTGTACCCTTCAATTTTCAGGCATGGGTTAGTTTTACTTGCCCGCTAATCATCTGAATGAATGACTCGGAATTGAAAGCTCTTTTTGGTATCGTGGTGTTTGTAACTGATAATAAAATCTCCAGATGTTCCAGGAACAGTTTTCATATAGTTCTGTTAAAAGGGATGGCCACCTTCCTGACTTGGGATTTCTTTCTGTTTGTTGTTAAATTCTTTTTTTTTTTTTTTTTCCCTGCCATGATAGTAGCTTTATGGGGGAACTAAAAAGTTGCTTCATGTATTTTGGCTAAAACACCAGAGAGATCCATGAGTTACTTGAGATCTAGAGTTTTTTATGTAACAAAAAGACTCAAAACAGCCTCAGCTCTTGCCCAATCAACCGGCCCCTCAGCGGTTCAAAGCAGGAAACTTGGAGAATGATCTGGTTTGGATATAGCCATTTTAATCTTAGTGTAATATCTTTAATCTTGTTTTGTCTTGAAACATTTACCAGAAAGGATTTCCCTCTAGGGAAAGGACATTTTACCCTGATGAGGAAACTCTGCCTGTCTCTCACCAGGGAATATGAGAAAATGGGGAGGAGCTGGGATTTGGAAGTGGCTGCCATGACTTGAGGGGTTCCTTGGGGAATTCATCTGAGAAGAAGATATGAGACTTTCTTGAGGCCAAAAATTGAGTGTTCTGGCATCCACAGTGGAAGGGATGTGTGAGTCCCTGGACAGCACAACTTGGAGTTGGTTTAAGCTTCTGAATCTGTTGCTGATAATGAGGTCACCTCAAATTCTGACATTGGAGAGTATTTAGAGAAAAGAAAGGTTTTTTTCCCAGCCTCCAGCAGTGTTTGGGGCATTGTATTGTGTGTTTGCTCAGCCTGTGCCCAGCTGACCCCTTGCTGGAGTGATAGGCTGACTTGCTGCTCGCTCTGTAGTGCCGTAAATCCATGGGTCTGCATGGAAAGATGGAGAAAACAAAAGAAGCAGTTTACACAGGAAACTATGACACTAACAAACCTGCTGCTTTCTGGAGCACAGAGGGAGTAAAAAGAGGATAATAGATATTTTCCTTCAGTATTCCAGTTGTATCAATGCTAAGTGCACCTCATAAGAATTAGGTATTAGAATAATTCAAGGTGGAGTAGCAAGATTGGTGGTGACACTGTAAACTGGAGTTGTAAAAATCTCCTTGTGAGGAGGACCCAAGCACTGGCATCCTCCTGTGGGCTTGCTTGTGTTTTGCAAGAATTCACTTTTAAAGACAGTTGCTTGAGTTTCTGATTTCAGGACATGTTGCCCCATGACTTGAGCCTTCAGCCACTCATGGATTTTAGCAAGAAACTTACATGCTGCAAGCAGACCACATTTGTTACCATAATTGTAGGAAATCCTACAAGTAATTTATCTTGCTGGACTAATAAGTGTGCTGCCTTCACCTAGATCATTTCACTGGTTTCTCTCTCTTCCTGACAGGCTTGCCAGCAAGAAATGGCAAGCCCCAGGCTGGGCCAGTGTGTATCCAGATCCAGATACATCATAATGTATTTTTGTACTTAGGTTTGGTGAAGTTAAGGGCAGGCTGTGGGCTGGGGAGTAGGTTCCTGCCCACCAAAAAAATCTTAAACATCTCTACTCCACAAGAGGTAGCTGCTTATTTTCTCCTATCCTCAATATTCACAAGCAGAATTAACTTGTTCACGAAGTTTAATTGCTTTCTAGGTGTTGCTTTTAAATTAGGGAATTTTGAAGAAAACTATCAAAATCACTGAATAAGCAGGCTACAGAAGAGGCAATTAGCAGTAGAGGAATAGTTAAATGTCAGATTTCTGGCATCTGATTCTTGGATTTTATTTGTCAAGGACTTATGTTCACCATGCATGTTGGATTTTTTGGAAGGAGGAATATGATTTCTGATGAATGTTCAGCCCAGTGCTTCATTCTTCATTTGGGTGAAATTCCCAGTGACAGTGGTGATTCATGCTTACACTTCTGCAGCATTTGAAAGTACTTTTATTGCTAATCTCTAAAGAACATATATAAATATAGGAAATGAGCATTCTTTGCCGCTCAATATGAACACCAAGGCCGAGCTTTGATTGGGATTGATGGAATCTGAAGTGAGTCAGCTGTTTTTTATCTGCTCTGCAAAGTGGCCATGAGTTAACACCGAAGAGTTGGAATCCAGGGCAGACAGGAAGCAGGGGGCTCATGTGTGTCACAGGATTTTAAAAAATTACAGGAAGTATATTTCCATTCTGGTCAGATTCTATTTTGTGACAGCTCTTAACACCTCATGTATTCCAGGAGCTCTTCACTGACATGTGGATATCCGTGTTCTTCCTCGCACGTGCAGGAGAAAGATGAGGGGGACAGATGCAGGTTGAGTGGGCAGAACTTGCTAGGTCAGGTGCAGAGCCACACTGATGTGGTTTTATTAGTCTGCTCCCAGATACTGTGCAGGAATAGAAGTGGCCTAAAGTATGGAGAAAGTGGCCATCCTGTATATAGACAACAGAAGGTAAAGCTTCCATTTATTCAGTTTGTCTGTCTCTAACATAATCTGTCCCTGCAGAGCAATTATAGTTCTTGTAACAGTACTTACAAAGATGCTGTTTAATAAAACTCCCACATGAGTGGATCTTCAGGGTTTTTCTTCAGAGGAGCACGCAGTCATTAGGCTCAGATGGGGTGCTGTGCTTCTCCAGGAAGGTTTGTGCTGATACTGCTTCTCCAGGAGAAGATTGAATCAGCCAGCACTAGTCCTTTGCAAAGCTTCAGGATGAGGTTTTGGGCTCAGGTCTGCCTGAGCCGCAAGGTCATGTGTGGCTAAAATCAGCAACCTGTGCCTGGAATGAAGGCTAGCTGTGTAGATGAAGTGCAAGATGAGGATTTCAGTGTCTGGTATGTCCTTTTTTGGTGATTTTTGAGCAAGGCTTTTCTCTGGTCCTTTTAAATTTTTTTCTTCCCCTGTGGAAATACTTCTCTTCCTAAAAGAACCTGTGTATGGAAACACATGCTAGCCCTTAGAGATTGTTCAGATGTGATGGTGGTGTGAGTACAGAACTATCCTGAAGTAAAAAGGTTGAGCTCCACCTAGTCAGTATTCCCCAGACAAGCTGATGGTTTGTATTTCAGTTCTGTTTTTCAGAAGCTTTTTGAAATTTGCAGATGTGTCTTCACACTTCTTTCAGCCTGAAGAGTGAAATAAATGGAAGATGTTTGAGGTCACAGATATATTTAGATAGTTGGTTCTACTTTTATTTATCTTCAGTTGCAAATTGGTTACCTTCTATGCGCAGATGTCTGTGTAGAAATGTAAGGAAGGAGATTTACTTACTCAAGAGATTTGTTTCTGTAGAGTTATATATAGTAAAGTAGTTTTTGCTGGCTGCAGCTCTTCAAAATTTCATATATATTTAGAATTTAAATCTCAAATGAAAACTACACCTGCAGGATACTCTGGTTTACATGTCATCACGCAACCAGGGATTTTTGAATTTCTTTCATTTGTCTGCTAAGTACCTCTGTTGTTCACCAAGTAGTATTTCTGTTCAAGGCATGTTGGATGCTCTCATTCTTTACCTGTGGCAGAAATACATCTGAACTCTTAGTGAATTGGAAAAGATGTACTCAGAGTTCAAATTCCACACTATTGCTGCCTTTCTATGACCTTTGAGAATATGGAAAGACATTTCACTCCATGGAGTGAAATGGCTTTTTCTTGTCTAGGGAATAAAGGAGGTCTGCATGCATTTGCATTGCTACAAAAAGAATCTGACAGCCTTTCTGTAGCATGCCTTGGCTGACAAGTCCACATGGTTCACATTAAGATTCTCTAAAGGGGTGTCAAATCTTAGTGCTCCCTTGGGGGATACCTGGATCTTATCAGGCATGGCTGACTCAAAAAGAAAAGTGTAAGGAATGTTTTTTCTTTCTAAAGCCTACTATCTAAGTGTTGTTGATAGTTCATGTTTAAAAGGATTTTCTGAATATATCATCTACTAAATCAAAAAATGTTATGAATTGCTGATGGAAAATTGAGTATTACAGCAGTACTTAAATAGACTGTATTTAGTGTTCAGTTGCCAAGGGCAACCTAAGTAAAGTGTGAGTGTTTCAGGCTGTGGTGCCCTCAGGTATGCAGGAAGAGTAAGTGCTGATCTTAACTACCTGCAGGATAGTCTGCTGTTATTTCATACTTGGATGCTTTACATTTTTGAAGCAAGTGATTGAAGCTGTGGAAATTATACTGGAGGCTGTTGATATTTCATCATACAATTGAATTTTTTACTTCAAAATAATATCTCATACTTTTGTGCATTAGTTTGTATGAATCTGATTATTGGTCACTTTCGCTGTGCTGCTATGAAGATAGATGATCCTATGAATTTATAACTACTACAATTATCTATGTAATTATAGTAGATTAGAGCCAGTCTTCACTGTTTTTGTTTACCGTAGATTATAAATTTCTTTGAAATCAAGCATCTTGTATGACAAAGTATACCTATAGCACCCAAACTTTGGCCTGAGTGTCTTATCTCCTGAAACTTGCTGCTGTTCTCTTTTGATGTTGATGAAGGTATAATATTTGCAAAGTTTTAAGTATTTAAAAAGTCAGTTGCGTTGTTTGGGGTGTCAGATTTGATGTGGAGACCTGAATTAAATGGTCTATTTTCCCCCTTTTCCTGTTAGATTGTAAAAGGTCCTGTTACGCTCATCTGTATGACTTGGCATATGGATTCAGTATCCTTGCTGGCTGAAATACTCATTTGTGTGATTACTGTATTTTTTCCAGTCTGGCCCTATGAATAAATATCCCAAGGTTTGCAAAGCACTTTGTTTAAACACAAACTGTGGAAAAGAATCTGAAGATCATTGTTTGATTAAGCTCGCTTAAAAACTTGGAAATGTATTTCTGCTTTCCAGGTGGGGGTTTTGAATGAGCACAGTATGTAGAGCTATCTGTATGAAAACCAAAGCAAGCCCATAAACAAATTGTGCTGGAAGAAAACCATAGGTACTTGGAGCCTGGTCCTGTTTCTTGCTGAAATATGTCCCGGCTCTTGAAACAGATGTGGAGTCCAGCTTTGTGCAGAGGCCACACCCTCCGTTTCCCTTGGCAAATTGTCTCACATTCCAGCAACCCTCTGGATAAAACATTCTTTAATTGGTACTGTGGCCTTAAGTGTTTATTTTTTTCTTCTGTGGTAAATTGTTCTTGTCCTGTATCACTGCAGGCTCTCATTTATATTTGCATACTGTTGTTATATATCCCTTTAAATGTCAGCTTTTGTAGCAGCACATATTGAATGTTGGAAATATTCCCAATTTCTATAAAAGTTATTTTAAATAAAAATGAGTGACTTATTTTACTGCAGAGTATGGCACTGAGGAACTTGTGGTAGAACGTCAGAGAGGTTTTCTTGTTTGGAAGCAGAGATCTCTGTGAGTAAGTGAGGAACCCCCTGGTTGCATGGTTGCTCCCTCTCCCAGATGCCTGTTTCTGTGGTCTCCTTTATGAGAGCTTTGGTTGCCAAGTTCACAGCCTGTTCTGGCCTCTGAGCACATCTGGACAAATGGTAGGAACAGGTGGCAGGAGAGGAAGTACATGGCTTGGCTTTTAACTGGAGGGTGCATGTCTTTGGGAGTTTTAGCTGCTGAATCTCTCACTTCTTACGGTGTCTGCAGCGTCTTGCACAAGTTGGGGTAGCAGCAACGATCAGGGGGTTTTGTTTCAACCCATGAGGAGCACATGTGAGCCTCCGGGGCTGCCCCTGCAGCGAGAGAGGCAACGTGTTCAGGTCTTGATCAGGTTCATCTCTCAGCGGTGGGTTTTCACTGGAGAGACATGCCCAGCGCTCAGCACTGTTTGGGTGGCAGGCAGCACATTCTAACACCTCTGTTCAGCTCAGGAGCAGGGGAGCTGGTGACCCGTGTCCTGGTAACCTCAAGAGCTGGATCAGCTGAGCTGCCTGTTGGAGGAGCACGGGAGATGACTGCCAGCTGCGACACGGCACTGTGAGCAGCTGAGGATGGCGCCCCGCACTTCCAGCTCTACGTGATGGACACAAGCTTAAGTTTTCCAGGAGTAAAAACTACAGTGTCGCACATAAGTGTGCGAGTCAATCCGGCTCTCAGCATGACCTGGTAGTTTTGGCTTTAAAGCTTTCCAGAGGCGGTTCCCAGTCCTCCTTCAGCAGATAGTGAACTCCTGCTCAATTGTGATTCAGGGCACACAGTTTTATCTTTTGGGCAAAGATCTTGCTGGTGCATCATTCCGGGCAGCTTTGTTTTCTTGTGGCTGAGTCAGCCCGCAGTCGGACGCTGTGGCTGGAAGAAATGAAGTTTCTAGTGATGAGCTTTGTTTTCAGAGTTACTGAGGACTGAAAATATGAATTTCTCTGTAAATATTTGTGGGGGTTTTTTTATATTTGCATGTCTTACCCTGAAATGTATTCACAAGGTCTGATTTAGATAGACTGGATTTCAGATTTACATCAAAGGCCACAGGAGAATGGACTAATTAAATGCAAATTTTTGAGCTTTATTGCCCCCTTACCTGTCTTCTTCCAGAATGCATCTGCATTTTAGTCAAGATTTTCCCTGCATGAATACACAGCCCACGTGAAGCAATGTCAAATTCTATATTTTAGGAATTTTAAGATGATAAAAATGTTGCAAGAGGGCAGAATTAACCTCTGTCAGAAATAGAGGAGAAAAAGGGTAAAAAGAGCCAACTGTGCAGTGTTTTGTACATTGTACATTACTCTGTCAAATGTTTTTGTTACTTTATTTTAACAAGGAGAGTTGCTTACATTTATTTATGGAAGAAATGCTCTTGTCCTTTTTGGATGCTGATCAGCCAATGATTTCCCTTCTGGCTAACTGTATTTTTTGGGGGAGACATTCTCCCTGCTGTGAGTTCTCTAATGAACAATAGTTGTCTCACTACAGGTGATTCATGGCTTTGGAAGTGATCCTTGCAAGTCTTTATTTTCTGATAGCACTGTAAT
This sequence comes from Chamaea fasciata, assembly GCF_029207755.1. Lineage (NCBI taxonomy): Eukaryota > Metazoa > Chordata > Aves > Passeriformes > Sylviidae > Chamaea > Chamaea fasciata. The sequence continues at coordinate 96,955,558 of NW_027094087.1, read as the reverse complement.
CGTGCAAGCATTCCTTTATATGGGAAATTTGGGAGTCTCCAGTTACTGAGTCTTTCTGCATGATTTTGGGTAATTTGTTGTCAGTGATGCTGAATTACGTATTTTACTTCCAGAGAGTATACATAATGGCTGGAGGGTATTTAAATCCTTCAGTACTAGAATAGCATTTCTGGCCATAAGTTAAAATTGCCATAGTGCCTACTAGTCTCTAAATTAGGCTGAACTCAAGTCAAGACTGAAAAAGGTGATGGGGACATTGTTTCTGCCCTTCCTTAAATAAAGAGTAACTGAAATGCACACGGAGAAAATCTGATTAGTAGCAAGCTGCTGGGTTGTTTTTTTATTTTCCTCTCTCAAGCATAACCTCAAAGTGTTTGACACTTTGAAATATTATGACCAGAAAGTCCTTACAATTATTATCTATGCCTGCAAATAGATTCCCTGTTCCTTTAGCTACCATGTAATGTTAAGCACAGTTTACTTATATCTTACTATATTTTGTACTTCTTACTATATTTTGTACTAGTTGTTTAAATCACTTGCCCTTTATGTAGAATTCATGCCTGAAATTCCAGCTGAGGAAGTGTAATTGAATTCCTTTCCTTTACTATCATGTTTCTGATGATGGTTTATATCTATTGCTTATTTTAAAGTTCTCTTAAATTCTTTCTCTTGCAGAAGAGTGAGAAAATGATCACGCAAAACAAATTTTAATAAAAATGCTGTGCAGAGCGCATTTTTCAGCCTAACTTATTCTGTATGATTTCTGGTGAATATTTACATTTTTAAATCAACTTTCTACATCTTTTGGTGTTAAAATAAATACCATACATTGGCTATTAATAACTATTTACTTAAATGTGTGAAGCTTTGCAGATTAGAGGGTCCCTTTCATCAAAAGTCACAAGAAATAGCAAGGTTTTTGACTTCTCCCAAGTTATGTGTGTAATTTGGTAACAGACATTCTCCCAGGGTAGGGTTGTCCGAGCTCAGATCTTCATGCTGTTGCCATTTGTTAATTACATTTCCTTTAATTTTGCTGATGTCATTTTGAAGGTGGGGCTTTGATTTGGACCATTCAAATGAAGATCTTCAGCTGCAAAGATGTAGAAGATTGATGTTAAAATGACTCTCCTCATTTTTTCCCTTGTCTTGTATAGATTGTCATTGCATTGTGTCTGTTAGTCTTGTGTGCTTGTGACACTTGTAGGTTTGATCTTGTCTCACACTGTTCCTCTCCTAGGGGTGCAAGGCCAGGCTAAGTCAAGGTTTCATTTTACGAATGTTTTCTTTATAGAATGAATTACTGAAGTTTTCTGAAATGGTGCAGCTCTGCTCCTGAGGTCTGGTGTAAAACAAACTTCAAAACTGAAAGCAGATTTCAGTCATTGCTTCTGAAAATCCCAGCAGTCACATGGCTGCTTGACAAGGGGTGAGGATGGTTTCAGTGTTTATGAAGCCAGATTTATAAACTGACAAGAGCAGAGTTTGTACATAGCTTGTTCTGTAAAGTGCTTAATGCATTTTGGTGCATTTAGAAGTAATAATGTGTAATAGAGTGTGTACGTATGTCCTTGGTTTTCACAAATAACCTTGTTATATTCTTGGTGATTCATCTTGCTGTTTTCTCCCATGAAGCTTTTTTTCCCCACTAATGGCAATACTACTCAGTTTTCTGTTAGCTCAGTAGAATTTCTATTTATCTATTAAGAATGGAGAATCAAGGGGGAAAAGGGGAGGTCACATTTATTCTGGGATGAGTTACCATGAGGAATTAATGTCTTGCTGTTTTGCCTAAACTGGCCTCTGGCTATCTTTGTGGATCCCTTTTAAAGCAAGCTTGAATGCAGCTTTTAACTGGGTGATCCGAGCAAGGCAACAATAAATACTCTGACTCATAACAGTGCGTATTCAGGTATTTGGACATAGATTTAACTCTAAGTGCAATTTCTCAATCTGGCTCCAAATAAGCAGACAAAGAAACAGACATTTTGATTCCATTTGTCAGGAAAATGAGGTTGCTTTTACGTGAGCTTTCTTCGAATCTCCTCAAGGCTTCCCTGCTTGAAGCAGAAGTGGGTAAATGGATGGCTCTGTATTCCCTGTCGCTCATTATAATTATGTCTTATGACGCACATTCTTTGCATTTTGGAATCCTTTCTGTCCATGTTGAGCCACATGCAGTTCAGACGATCCCAGCCTTAGGAGTGGTTCTTTCAGCCTCAATGATGGTTATAAGTAAGTACAGTAAAGACTGAAGATCAGGACTATCCTGACATGCTCAGAGCTACAGGAGTGTTCACTTTTGTTTCAAACAAGAGAAGCAGTGCGGTGTTTGGCTGGGCATTGCAGATACAGTCCTACTGATGGTGTAGCTGGATGTCTTCCTGAGCTCCACTCCTGCAGGCTGTTACTGTAAAATCACTGCCCCTTAGGCCAGTGTACACCGTGTTCCATGCATGCTCTGTCTGAGTAAACCTTTAAAAGAATTGAAAGTGTGTTGACACTCAGAAAAGGGCTGAAGTCCTAGTCCTCCAGTGTTCAGTGCACCCTGAGTCTGGTCAACTACTTACCAATGTCTTGGTTTTCATTAGTCTTGGGAGTTGAAAGCTCTCCCAGACTTCAGCTGCAGCTTTTGTTTGCTCACTGAAGCATCAGCATCACTGAAGAGCATCACTTTTGGCTGAATTACACATTCATATAAACAGCCCTGCTGACATACCCATGTAAGTGAAGGCCAAACCATCATGTTAGCAAGGAGCAATGTTCAAAAGATGTTTCTTTGGGGGAAAAAAATCCTTGTAATCACAAGCTTGTCTGCTTTCTATCTTTCTCTTTTCTATATTGCAGTGTATTAGCTGCTTATTTTTTTTATAATGGTCTTGTATTCTGTGCTGGAAGTATTCACTTCAGATTATCCACAAGATTACCTAATCACCACATCACAGTTGGTTTTTAACAAAAGCCGTTGGTATCAATGGCCACCACATGGGAGGAGAGAGCAAGGCTTGCTGCTTGGCCTCCTGAGGTTGCAACAAAGCTTGTTCACACTTACCAGAAGATGCTTAAGTTACCTTGCCAAAACTAAGTTCAGCTATCCATTTAGAAATGTTTTCTTTATGAGTACAGTCATTCCTTGTATCTTGTAAAACAGAGAGCAGCGTGCCATGTTCTGATGCAAGCTTGGATTTGCTGTTCGAATGCCCAGTTGTGAGTATGGACTGTTGTGGTATTTTCTGTGTTGGTATTATTGAAACCTCACCTGAGAAGTAACTTGTCAGTTACTTTTCAGAATTAATTTCTTTTCCTTAAAAATCTTCTCTTTCCAGTGTTAACTTTCATCAAATAAAATGAAAGAAGAAAAAAGTTGTAGTTTTGACAGCAGCAGAAGTAATTGCATTAGTTATGGAATTGACCAATAGACCAACTTGGAGAAAAAGAGAAGGGCCCAGAAACGTGCATTAGTAAAGCAGAGTCGAACGTGCGGTAATTACACTGATGCACTTTTACTTGTAGCTGTGCTTGCAGGAGGGAGCCTCTTCTACAGCATGTAGGCTGGATCTGAGGCATAAAAAAAATTCACCCAAAAGTTTCTAAGGTCCTTTAGTAGTTCTGATAGCCTGCTCTTTGCCGCCTCCTTTTGATGCTCATGTGTGTTTTCTCTACTTCAGGATCCAAACTGTGTCTGCCATTTAGCCTTATTCTGGAGGGACAGTGCGCAGTGATCCTGCCTCTTAGTCAGGGTTTTCTTATATTTGTGTCAGGAGTGTTTGGGAGTCTCCCTGCTCACTTACACTTTCCATGGGTTTACATGTATGTGGTCTTCAATGTATTTAAATTACTTCCCAAGTGACCGTTGAAACATGTACTTTTAGTGTATCTCTGTAGGTTTGAGCATCAAGGAATACAGGGGAAAAAAATCCAAGGTAAGAGCTGCTTTTGTAGAGCTTTCTTAAACGTGCATGCCCCCCATTGCTTTGGTACACGTCTTCCTCCCATTTGTAGTAGGTTTAGATTGTTTTTAGATTGTCCACTTTACTCTGTTTCCTGGAGACTCAAGCAATTTAGCACTGCAGAGGGACTGGAGGAAATGATCTCTAGACTGACTCTATTAATTATTGTTCTCCCGAGAATCTACTTCTTCAAAGAGAATGGCAATAGCAAAGAGATAAAAAGCACTCTGGAAACATGCTAGTGCAATTATTACTTACACTTCTGACAAATTTGGGGACTGCTTTTTTCTCCTGAAGGTTTCAAAGAAGCATATTTGTTCTGCTATATTGTTACTTTTTATAAGCAAATCAGTCTTTGAGCCTGTAACTCTTCATAATTGCTTGAAACTGGAAAGTGATTTCTTGGGAAGGAAAACACTTGAAAAGTTAGCAGAATTTGCCTTGGCCAGTACTGCAGGATGTAAGACATTGGGGACCTGCTGAGCTGTGGATCCCTGCCCCTTACTGTTGCACACAGCTGTGTGTAATCTCTTAGATGAACACATCAGGGTCTGTGTCTCAGAAACTGGATGGTTTTTTCAGTTCACTCCTTCAACTGAAGGGCTCTTCCAGGGCCCTGTGACCAACTTTGCGTATTGACTTAAATTTATTCTTGGGGCAATGTGAGTATATGAGCTTCTAGTTGAAACTGCACTTTTGCTGGCCTGTTAGTTATCCAAGTTTTCCTTCCTTCGTTTTGTTTTGCCTGCGGAAGGAATGCTAGCTGTGCTGTGAGGGGCACCCTTATTCTGTCTCTGCCTAGAAACTGTCCTCCTCTGCGTTTGTTGCCTTCTTCAGGGATGAACTTCACACACAATGGGGAAAAAAAATGTGAGAACAGAGTGACAGAAGCTCATTTCATGGCCTGAAGTCAAAGGGAAAATGTCCTCTGTCGTGATTCCTTCCTCACACCAACTATAAATGGAGCCCAAGCTTAGCAGCTGACATCAACGTTGCAGTATTCTTCATTTAGATGAATACCGCCCTTGGCAACCTTTTCAGCTCATGGCTTTACTTTTTGTCTTTTTATTTCCCATCTTTTAAATAGTTGCCTTAATCAGCTTTATTCTGCACTTCCTTAGTTAGGAAGACTCATGCTCCCAGGGACTGTGATCTGCTGCCTCTGCAGGTGGAGGAGAAGTGGGAAGCCGAGAACATCCCTCATCCTTCTCGTTCTGCTGGAGTTTCTCTTGAAATGTGTTTGTTAGTGGTGCTTGGTTTTGGGGATGAAAAAGGGAGAGGTGGAGTTGGGAGACAGCAAACTGAAGATAATGGGGGATGAAAAGGAGGAGAAATTGCAAAGTACTGATGAGAGGGAGAAGGGCGAAGATGAGGTGACACTGCTGCTGTTGAGTCTGGCAGCCAGCCCACAGCCCAAGCACTGATCCCTCACAGCTGCTGCAGTCCCCTGGCTTCTGACCGTATCTGTGGCATGGCCCAGGAGGCATAAAAACTCCCAGCACTTGGAGTAGCAACTGTGGAAGAAGCTCCTAGGTGTGTCCCTGCTACATTAAACCACAGTAGGTGAAACGAACATTCATTACAGTGGGCAAGCCCTCTGCTCATACCAACTGATTGCTTTTGTTTGCACCACTACTCCTGTGACGGTAACTCATTTTTGCATGGATAATTGCTTAATTTGGAGGAAACCTCCAACTTCTACATTTCACTATCAGTGGTTACAGGTACATTGTCAATGGGAAAAACACACGTCTGCCTGTAACTTATATAGGTGTCTGACAAAGATGACCTCACCAACCTAAAAGAATGTGAACTTTTTCAGTCCTCTTCCTAACTAATTCACTTCAGTGGTGCTATTCCTTCTGTTTCGAAGACAGAAAATGTAAGACTAAAAAGTCAGAACAGTATATATTCTTTAAAGAGAACCTACTATGAACCTATTTATTTTTAAGATTAAACATATTTTTTAAAAAATTCATATTTGCTTTCCTCCTCTCTTACATGGCTACCCTTAGGATTTAAGGTCATTATCTTGTGCTAAGCACTGGCACTTTGTGCAGGGATATACTGCATTTTTTAAAACAGGAATATATTGCATTTTCTGGGGGAAATGTAATCCATATTTGTAAAATTTTATGGATGATGTTACATTAAGTAAAAGTGTTTTTTTGCTTGTTGTGAATCTGAATGGGGTAACGGATGAACAGATCTATGTATGCCTCATTGTTTAAAGTGTAAGTGTGCCAGCTCACTCCTACATAATTTTCCTCCAGGGCTGTAAAGTTTTAGTAGCACTTAACAAAATGTTAAAGGGAAATATACGCCAGTATGATTTTAAGGACAGCATAAGGCATTTGGAAGTGGTGACTCATGCAAAGTGTTAATAAATACAACTGCACTCAAGTACTTAAAGCTGCCTCTGTTATACTACAAAGGTGAGAGGTGTTTCTGAAATGCCAAATTAAGAATAAATTGTCTTCAAACTTGTCCGTCTGTAAACATATGGCTAATAATGATAAAAATCTTTTGTTAGGTGAGATTGGCTAATTTTCTCACGTTTTTTGATAGCAAGGATCCGTGAAAAGAATTTTTAAAAACCATGGCAAAGTTTATGAATTTTTAAATTTTTCTGTTGCTCAGATTACTTTAGAAATGGATTCTAGGTGAATTTTTAATGAAATATGCAGCCATGTTAGTTGTGCTTCCCAGCCTGCTCACGCAGTGCCAGAATGCCCCGGGGGTGGTGAGAAGGTTATCCCAGTTGCTGGCTGCCTGGAAGGCCTCCTGGTTGGTGGGATGGACAAGTGCACAGGTCCCTGCTCCTTGTCCTGCTTTACCTTACCTGGGCAGGTTTGAGATGGGAGGTGCAGTGAGATGGTATTAGGGGTCTGCTGTAGATGCCAAGTTCAGCTGTTGTGTAGAAGTCAACGTTGCTAGAGAAGGAAATACTACTGGGAGATCCATATCTATGGGAAACTTTTAGTCCTTGGAGAAGATGCTATTAATAATGATAGGAAGGATATTTCTGGATGTAGTAGTCAACATATTTATGCTCCTAATAGTTTCTGAATGAAAAGATCACTCCATTTCAGGCTTGGCTTTGGTATGTAGGAATGACCTTATGGAAGAGCTGACTATGAAAACGGCTCTGTAACAAATGCTGAAAACTTAACCAATTTCAAATGGAATTTGAAAAAAAATGCAGGGAATAAAGTTAAGGGAATTAATTAACTAGACTGTAGAGATCAGGGGACAGTTATTTTTTTTTCTCCAGAAAACAAAGTCCCCAAACTTTCAGAACCACACAAAAAGCATTCTATTAGAAGTGCTAATGTACAATTAACTGCCTCAGAACAAAGGGTAAGCAGAGATCCTGCAAACAAAGAAGGCAAAGGCTTCTGTGGAAATCGTAAAAGGTCAAGCTGAGTTCTTTGTAGAGGAAGCTGATGCAAATAGAATATGCCTTTCAGGACAGAATCAGTGACTGAATGAATGAAGCCATGATGTATTGAATAAGTAGTATACCTTAAAAATAATATAGAAATTATCTCAAATGGAGATACTTTCTACCTCCACTCTCAATAGATTGGTTATCTTGGGGGTGCTGTATTAAAGCCTGGAAATTAGAATCTCTGTTTTAAGAAAAAGCCCCAAGTGTCTGATCTTCCTGGATCCTGGGAACTGTATGATATCCATCCCTAGATTACAGTAATAATGGCACAAGGTCCTCTCCCTAGCTATATTCATTGTTCTTTTAGTATATGTTACTTTCTCTGCAAGGTTTGTATTGGCTGTGTCATTAGCTCAAAATACTGTAGGGGCTGACACATAAACCTTAAAATCTGACCTCAAGCATTTTTGATAGCTCAGTCCTTCCAGAGCTGCTCACATATGACTGGAGAATAACAAATATATTTTTTTCCTGTTAAAAAGAAGCAAAAATCTGACTTGAGTACCAACAGATTGATTATTCTGACATTTATTGTGAGAGAGTTTAGAACAAGGAAGTCATTAAAAACAAGGAATAATGATGAATGGGAGAGGAAAACGAAACATAATTTTACCATAGCCAGATTGTGCAGAATAATTTGATGGTTCTCCTTCATAGTTGTTGCATTTCTGAAAAGTATGTGGTGGTGTGGTGGTTGATTTGGGTTTGGGTTTTTTTTTTTGTTTGTTTGTTTGTTTTTTTTTTTTTTTCTCCTAACCAGATGCCTTGTATTTGGTGTTATCTTTCTGGTAGAGAAAGAAGAGTGTTTATAGCGTTGCAAAGAGCCCTGATACAGTTTCACTGGGTATATGAGTACATTTCCAGTGCACTTTGTTCAAGAAGGATGAACTAATGTCTGGAGAAATTGTGTGAAAACAGTTAAGGAAACAGAGGTATTCTCATCTCGAGGACTGAAGGAGAATAATGTTGTTGAGCATAGTGAAAAAAAAGATGAGAAGGGTGTGATTACTGTCAATGATACATCAAGGGAATAAACAGAAAAGAAAGAATTCTTTCCATTAAAGCACAACTATGAATCATAAACTAGGCATAAATAAACTCAGGTTGGCAATTAGGAGCTTATTCCATAGAAGCAGGGTGTTTCTTGAATAGCCTCTCAATCAGCAGCTGCTCACCTTTCTCTTGTCACATCCTTCATAAAAAATGTTGACTGAAATAGGAAATACTTCTTCTGCCCAGGAGAAGTACTTGTGGGGACCCCAGGACTCGTGGGGTGCACAAGAAATATTGGTTTTCAAAGAACAAGTATTTTATAGTAAAAAATTTGCATTGAGGAATTTGTGGTGGTTTTTGTGTGTAAGGAGTATTAGTGTTGTATGTATCTGTTCAAAGGCTCATATTCCACGTGGAATAAATTAAAAGTAGAGCTTTGAGTATCCATGGTGACAAAATGTGCTGGAAGACGTGAAAACTGAAAAAGTTAGAAGATATTTTCATCTCGAATTTTTTATTGTGGAATGTATTTATGATGGGGACAGATCCTATGTACCAATTCCTCTTCTGGGCTTTAAAATACGTTAATATCGCAAAGGCATGAAATGCAGAACTGAAGCCAGCGAAGATCGGTAATCAAGAAGAAGATGAAGATTGAACTTTGGTTTCACTGGGACAGAAAAAAAAAAGTGTAGTTTCAGTTATTTAATCCAGTTCCATTTTCCCCAATTTCTTTTTTTTTTTTTTTTTCCATTCATAGTGTAACTTTAAATTATTCTTATATTTTATAATTTATTTTAAGGTTTCTGCCAAATGGCAGAAATGTCACTCGACCATCCCTTCTCCGCTGGTGAGGAATGAGATGGTGGGTTTGTCCCCATGTGTCTGGGGACCGGGCACGCTTTGATTCTTGTAAAGGGATGGAGAAGAGCCCTGGGAAGCGCTAGCAGCCCAGTCCAGCAAAAATGTGAGGGTTGGGCTTTGGTTTTTTTTGTTTTTTTGGGTTTTTTTTGAGACAGAAGCTATGCAGCCTTAAAAGGACTTGTTTAAATTTTTGTGTGTGTGTGCTGAGTATGTCAAGTTTGTAAGGAGCCAGCGATTCTCGCATCCTTTTAAAGTGAAAATTATAGAATGCTTCACATTCTGTTTGTCACCAAAATGCAGATTTCTATCTCTCACTATGAGTAGAATCATAAAAGTGATTTTAGTGAGAAACAGCGTGAGGACTGTTTTGATACTTTGCTATTTAAAAATGGGTCAGGAGGCCAGGATTTGCTGGCTTCCAACAACCTTGACATAGTGCGGTCAGAAGAAACCCCCTTTCCTCCCCTCCCCCTGCAAATCTAAACAAGTCCTTTTAAGGCTATATGGGAAGGATGGCTGATAGCTATGGGTATAGGTGCTATATAAATCATTAAATGATAGGAGGAGTACTGGAATAAAATGGAAACCAGAAACAGCAGCAGAAATGCAAAACTCTGTAAAAGTGAGCTAGAGGTTTGATGTGCTTTTGGGCTTCTTTACCTTCAAATTGTTTGAAGTGGTTTGTGTCTGTTGCACAAACCTAGCTGAGCTAAGGGATCAGAGAAGCATCTGAAGAGTGTTCACAAGCACTCAGTTATTGGTTTCCATGAATTACTAAAGACTGCAGGGAAGGAGGCCTTTTGGATTTCAGCATAAATGGTTTGCTAATGGGAGCTGAGTGGTGGAATACTCATTTGCCTGTCGTTTTTTCAGTGTGCTTCCTTAGGTTACAATTATTATGTAGAAGGTAAATCCTGTGAGCCTTTGAACAAAGCAAGAAATGGGATTGCTGGTTTGGGACAACTCCATTCTTTCCTATGTGCCTTACATTTCTGCCTTTTCCCCCATGGAACTGTTGTAATTAAAATGGGCACTCCAGCTAATTTTCCTCCCACCAGGCACTGTGCTTCACTACACTTACAATAATACCTTTAACATTTAATGCCCTCTCCAGTGTGTGGTTTTATTATGAAATGTATATTGTGTTGATGGTCAGGAGGTGCTTGGCTTTGCAAGCTGATAGAGCAATCTTTTCTTTTTCCTATTCTAAACTGTATTAATTTGGATATTAGAATGGGTTTAATGCAGTATCACGTAGATTAGCAAAATGTTAAAATAATTCCTGTAAATCAAATCCCTTAATGCATCTTCTGATCTGTGAAACCTCTCTGGAATGGCCTTGGCTTAGCCAAACTGCTCTCTAGTATGGGCAACAGGCTGTGAGTGTGATCTGGTTAGAAATAAATGTAGTGCAGTTAAGTCTGTCCTGAAAAAATTCTTGGCATTGCTTCTATTATATGTAGAACTTTTAAAACATATTTGATTTCTGTGTGGTTTGTGGAGTACCTCTGCAAGACTCTGATCCTAATCCCTTTAACATGAATGGGAGTTCTTTCTTCTCTCACTGTTTCTTACCACCCCCCAGATATTGCTGGTATGTCAGACACTCCAGCACAGCTTAAGCATTCCCAAGTATCTGTCTATTTTACCTCTGGAAATGGTTTTATTACCAGACTTTGAATAGTGTCTCTTTAACTGGGCATTGTCTCCATTTGTAATCATCATGACACAGAGGGCAGAACAACCTTTCCTACTTTATAGTACTCCTCAGCATTTTTATTGACAATAAATATTAGCATGCCTCAGCAGTACAGGATGCAGCTAAATCCAGCTGTGGATAAATGCTTGCTAACCTGACAAGTTCATTTACCTCTGTTAGTAAGGAACACTAGGCATAAGGACTTGTGCTGTCCTTTCAGGTTGTCTTCTCCTTAACACTGAGTCAACTTCTACAGCTGATGCTGTTGTGACATCAGTGAAAGTCGCATGTCCCTTTTGTCATGGAGTGTGCAATTAGCTAGTTCCGCACATTGGAGTCCTGTTCTGTGGGAAAATGTGCTCAGGAGATGCTGAGTTGGGACGGAGATTTTGTGAAAAAGCATCCTGGCAAGAAGGCAAGAGACTTAATCAGGGCAGCGCTGTTCCTCACTGAGTGTCAGCATCAGAGGGATGCCAGATTTGTGGGTTTTGAATGGAGGTGCCCATCATCAGCCTTGAGTCAAAATGGAAGATACCACTCTCCTGTGGAGGAATTTCAAGGCAGTGAGACGAACAAAAACTCCTCAAAGAAAGAAATGGTCTGACTCTATTGCTTTGTGACTTTAGAAAATGTCAGTTTTTATTTTGAGAATTGCTTTCTTTGGTTTGCAGTAAGGGACCAGACTGTTTCCTTGGATTTCTTCCCTAGACGCACAGTCTGGGGCAACTTCACATTTGAATGTAAATTATTGAAGTCAGTCTCATCATTGGCATGAAATAGTAAAATAAAATCTAAGTGAGATGGATTTCTTTGAAATGAAAAAGGTTATTAGCTTTTTAATTTCATGTAATTTGGTAATGAGTAACTCCAACAAACGTTTTTATTATGTTCTTTCTTAATTTTTTTCTTTTGTTCTTTCAAGGAGAACTGCTTTTGGCAATGATTTTCACTGGCCACATGTAGATGAAATATAAATGTGCAGCCAGCACGCTTTCATGTGCTGCATAATGAAAAAATGTGTGCTATCATTCTGAATTATGAAGAAATTTGTTTTCATAAACTTCTCAAGATTCTCTGGGGTGTAATTATTTAACACAATAGCTACTTTTTATTTCAATATATTAATTAGCATGTTAATAACTTTAAAAATTCAAGACTGGCATGAAGGCTTGGGGAAAATAGCATAATGTACTGATTTAGTTTTTTTAAGTATTATTTTGCCACTTATTCTCTCAGGTGGTTGGTTAGCTACTGTTGATAAAAGATTCTGTTTAGCTGACAGAAGAAATTTTATGGAGTTAAAACAATTTTTCCTTCTTCTGTGAAGGAAGAAGAATGAAGGTAATGACTCTCTTGAGTCTCCTGGTAAAACTTCAGTGGCTGACACTGTCAGCATAAGAACCCCCTATTTCTTTATAAGCATTCTTACTAGTTTCACGAGTGCTAATATGGCTTATCTTTTCTCTTTATTTTTTACAGAATTAGAGAATAGTTAAGATTGAAAGAGTTTCTCTGGAGATCATCTAGTCCAATGCCTTGTTCAGATCAGGGTCAGCAACAGCAGCTTGCTCAGGCCTCTGTTCAGTTTTATTTTGGGCATATTCAGAGGCAGAGACTACAGAGTCTCTGTAGGCATCCATGCCAGTGTTTGACCACCCTCACTGTAGAAGTTTCTTCCTATGCTTAGAGTGGAATTTCAGCCTGTGCCCACCGTCTCTTGTCCGTGACTGGCCGCCAAAGAGAAGAATCTGTACTTCCTTCCTCCTTCAGGTATTTCTACAGATTGGTAAGAACTTTTAATGTGTCCCTTCTCCAGCTCTCTCAGCCTTGCCTTGTATGAGAGATGCTCCCATTCCTTAATCATCTTTGTGGCCCTTTGCTGGAGCACTTGCTCCAATAAGTCCTTGTCTCTCTTGTATTGGGGAGCCCAGAACTGGGTCCCACATTCCAAGTGTGTCTCAGCCGTGATGAGCAGAGGGAAAGATCCATTCCCTTGACCTGCTGATGGCACTTGGTCTCTAATGCAGCTTATGCAGCATAGGAGGCTAATGGCCTTCTTTGCTGTGAGGGCACATTGCTGACTCAAGTTCAGAACCAGGGCCTCTTCCAAAAAGTTGTTTTCCAGCTATATTTGGCTCATATGCTGAGCAGTTCTTTCTTTGCACCCACGTTTCCCTAGAGGTCTGGCAGGTCTGATGTGATGTGGGCCTGAGAGGTGACCTTGTCATTAGGTTTGTGGGCCTTTGTGCAGCATGCCTGCCCGGTCCTGCAGGCAGCAGAGGCAATCTATATGCCCAGCTCAAGCAGGATTTGACATCTGCAGCTGGAGCCTCATGAAGGCAGCTGGAAATGGCTGCAGTGACCTGCTAGGGAGCGTGGTCCCAGGCCTGGAATCAGTACCAACGTTCTGTTTATTCACACAGTGTGGACAAGAATACACGAGCTTGGTTCCGCACTGAGCTTTCTCTGTTGCAGGTAGCTTCATGCCTCGTCTTACACTAAAATGTGAGCTAGTATCTGAAAGGTTTTAACACAGACAGAAATGGTCTTGTCCTCTGAAGCCAGTGTAGTTCTCTGGTTTTTACATACCCACTTTCCTCGAGTGGTTTGTAGATGCAAGCCTTCTTTCTTCGTTGTGTGAATCTTTCACTGACAGTAAGGAAAAAGCTTGTAAACCAGCAGAACTTTGTAATATTCAGCAGACATAGTACCTGTCACTACTCACAGCTTCCTATTTGGGTTATGCTGGATTGCAGCTGACCCCTCCTCGTGTTTTCATGTGTATGAAGTTGAGGAAGCTGGAAAGTTTTATGCATGGTTCAGGGCCAAGAAATCCAGCATGTGGAACTTAAAGACATATTGTGAAGTCTTCATCAAACAGGAATAATATTTTGAAACAAAAGCAAGAAAATCAAAGACCTCTAACACGGTAACTTTACACTACAGTGCTTTTATAAAGGCATTGAATATTTTTACCACGTGCAATGGTAAAAAAAAAATGCAATTCTGTCTTTCTGGATGCAGAAGACTGTCTGAATGATAGTCTGGTTTTCCAGTTAGCACTTTTCTTCCTTTAAGTAAGGAAAGCTTAATGTCTGTATAATGCCAATACATGAAAGAATTAATTGCTTTATTAGGTGAACATTCAAAAGTACTGAGGCCTTGAAGCCCAGCCTAAAGTGGAAGTATGATGAAAAAACCCCAGTTTTTTCTTTCTTTTTTTTTTTTTAAATTGTGTAACCTTGTATCAGTGGTGAAAGTACCTAATTCTACCTCTGTATTTGAAGCCAAAATACTTAAATGAGTATGAAAATCCTATTTAAAACATTCTTCCCCTCCCCTGGATTTGCTGCCAATGGATATTTTATATCTCAAAGATGTACAGCATTTAAAAGTGTTTATTATTTTTAGGCTCATAGTGATGTCATCCTGAAGAATTCATGTTGCCCTGAATTAGGAGGATGTAAACTCAAAAGCAGTTACATGGTTTGCTCCAAATGTTCACCAGAAAAATCAAGACTTAAACTTGCCTTTGGCTATTTTTCAGTAGGCAGTCTTACATAGAAGCAAATAGGTAAGAAATAGAGAAGATAAATGCCTGAGTCTATATACAAACAATTATAAACATTCAATAACTTCTGGAAAAATAACAGTTTAGTTGAAAAACCAGATGCACTTTGAAATGGGAGTAAAAAAGTATTTATATTGATAGTAAGGTCCAATGGAAGACTGGTAATGTCTTTTAGGAACACACTGTTGTGATGAGCCATGTGTACCTGTAGTGAAGAAGAGCGTAAGTGTTACCAGTCACTGAGATAAAAACAGCTGGACCAACCATCTTCACTTAGTGAAAGGAAAGGGGGAAGAAGGAGCAGAGTGCTGAGCTTTGTAGCAGAAAAGAAAGAAAAACATTTTTGTTGTTTTGGATCCTCCTCAGTACCAGTCAGTTAGCCAAATATTTTTGTTTTATAGTGTGAGGTGAATTGTTGTCTTTTCATAGCCCTCCTCTGGACTGTAAATGTATGCTGTCTGGGTGCACCAAAACAAAGAGTGTGCCTGGACTATATATGCTGATGTAGAAATGATTAATGATTTAAGAGACTCCTTTTCTAACAGTGGCTATTTCCACTCAAGCTGAGCAGTATTCATCTTATGTGATGTGCAGAAAGTTTTGGACTGAACTGCTAATACTTCTCAGTACTCCACAGAGGAATCCCTACGAGATCTGGACTGAAATAAGAACCTGCGTGCGAATCCTGATAGTAAGTGCATGGATATGTGAAGTGAGGTAAGGATGTTTTGGAGTGGAATAGTTTATTAGTGCTCCCTTTTAAAGGTTTCTGCTCTCATTGAATGGTTTTCCCCAATGCTGTCCTTTATGCAAAGGGCAGATGTTTCCGACAAGCAAGCTTCCAGTTTCTCCTTAGTGTTAAAATACAATGTTTGTTGGACACCTCACTTTCCACTTTTCTTTTACAGCACTCTGGCACCTTAGCTCCATGGAGCTCATTGCAGCTCTTGCCAACTCTGGTTGCATGCAAGACCCCTCAGTGTAGAGATTCTCTTCATGCTGAGGCAGAAGCCTTAGTAGCTCAAGTACTCACTTCAGCTCACTTCTGTTGCTTAGTGTTCATTGAACTGCAGAAAGTCTTTCAGGAAGCTGTCTTCAGTTCTTGATGGAGAGAACTTTGCACATTAACCTCATTTGTTCTTTAATTCTTAGCAGCAAGGACTTGATCATGAGTCTAGCTGTGAATGAGTGAGTTTCTGTTTGACTACCAGTGTCACACTGTTAATGTTTGGGAGGCATTAATGTGTTGTTATATTTTTAAGCACAAATATCCCTCTGGATTTTTTGTAGCATACAGAGGTTGATTTATTGCAGTACCAGTGTTCTCGTGGAATTTAAAATGAGAAAGCTGCTAGATCTGTTCCTTTTGGAAAGCTGCTGTCTGAAGTTCATGGCTGTGTTCCCCAGTACATCAGAGAAACTCTTCATCAGTGGAATTAAATCAATAATAGAAATTGCACAATACTCTATCTTTACAAAAGACTTCATCTTCTCTTTTATTCCCCTGCAGAAACACCCTGAGTGTTTCACTCGGGGTGACCAAGGCTGATTGCTATGTACACAGAGTCCTCTTATCTCTGGCAGTGTATGTGATTATTCTTATGCTGGATGTATTTATAACAGGACCAGGCTCAGTGTAGCGCTACAGGAAAGAAAGACTGTTCTAACATACATCAGTTAAATCATCCTCATGGTAGAAGCTTCTTCTTTCGGTTTTTTATCATATTCTGCTTTAGGATTTACTTCTGATGGTAAAACTGAGAAGTAAGGCATGGGGCCTTTGAGGGGCAACAGCCAGCATGTGCTTTATATGTGGTAAAGAGCCAGGTATGTGCCACTGTACTTCCACATCACCTGTATAGTACATATGAGAGGAGTAGCTTCTTGCTGAAACATTTCTCAGGTGGGATCTTAGCGTAACAGAGGCCCCTTGTTGAGTGTTGGATGGCACTATAAATTTTTGTTAGTGTAACTAACTGTGAGGTTTGAGATGTGGTGCTGAAAAGGGGAAATGCTCTCTGCTTTTCCCCTTTCACTTCGGGTGAAGTCCAACATCTGTTGTCATATAAGGTAATCATTACTTGTCCTTCAGGCTGTATGATGTTTTTTGTCAATTGGTATTTTTCTATCTGCTTTTAACTCTGTTACTTAAAATATTCTTAGCTTCAAAACAACTCTCTTCATGCTTCTATATTTTCTTTCGTAAAGGTGTTGGAACCCAGCTCTTTGTCATCTTCACATTATGCTTTGAGAAGATGTCACTGGTGACTGTCATGGTAGAGAACAAGAAGATTTGGTCTTCTACAAAAGTTATCTAAGGATTCTTGTCATGTTGGATTTTGCATGGACTGTCTCTATTTATATTGTCTTGACTGAGTACAATGATGGTGTCCAGCAAGGATCTGCCGGTGGTGGCCTGCCTGGCCTGTGGGTGCCCTCCCTGCTAAGACGAAGGGTTGGTGCAACGTCACACAGAGGAGGTGCTCATGGGGGAAATTCGTGCATGCTGTCCCACAAGGCCTTGGACTGTTGATGTAATTTGTTTATGCTGAGAGAAAACCTCTTGCTACAGTCTAGTAGGGTGGCAAACCACAATCAAAACAGTTACATTCGTACAGCATGTGAAGAAGCTTATTTAATCCTCAGACAAGTTTCAGAGGTCCTTTCATCCCATTGCCTCGTCTTGGCAGAGGCCCAGTGCTGAGGAAGAGTCCTGTCCTCGCCCTGTAATTCCTCCTCCAGACGGCCTCCTCAGCCAGAGGAGACTCTGTCTTCCTTGGCTGTGTTATCTTCCTGGACCTGGTGCATGCATGCACAGAGCAGCTATGCTGGCAGTGTGTATTGCTTAATCATCTTCTACAGCAGTTCTCAATGGTTGCCTTCAGGCCCCTGATCTTACCTTCTCTCCTTGCCCGAGCTGTAGAAATGGAAGTGTGTAGGGAGCCAGGGACAGTGAGTTTCTCCATGGGTACCACCATGGGATGGCACCATGTGTGAGTGGAGGTGAAAAGGCTGGAGTACTGATGCATGGGTTTAAGACGGAAAGAACAGGTAGAAAGTCAAGGAAAATGACAGACAATGGTGTGTAAGAGCAGATGTCAGAGGTGCTTGTAAAAATTTTTTTTTTCTGCCTGATTTTTAAGATGCATGTGTTGCTCTGTAACTTAAAAAATGGGAGAAAACCTGTGAAAACTTGGCTATATTCTAGCCCAGGATTTTTCATACGCTGGGAAACAGAAAGCATTGGCTCTTAAAAACCTGCATCTTCTCAGAGTAACTCCCACCCCAGTGGTGCACTTGGTTTGCCCAGTTATGTTCCTTGTGAGTGTGGCATTCAAAATATTTACAAGAGCCTCTGCCTTGGAATGCCCCAGTTAGCTTTGGGGTGGTGGGGACGAGCAGCTGCGGTGGCCTCTGCTGTCTTGCTGCCATGTGGGGTCCGTGCAGGGAGTCTTTGTCTCATTCTGAGCTTTGCTTTCCAAAGAGTATATTTAACACTTGTCAGTTATTTATGATGGTAAAGCCGACTTCTATGGGAAAGTCACATTAATTCATGCAAAGTAAGCTGTAGATGTATATGGCTAAAACGTTACCGAGAACTCTGGTTCATGAAGGTAAAGATTTATTCAAAGACAGGACACTGCTCACGTTTCCCAGAGAACACATCATGAGGGAGGTAGATTTATGTTAAGTGGGTTGGCACCAAGAAATAAAAAGCTCTTTTAGGCTTGGTCTCAAAAAATCTGGGAAGTTCTTATTAAGCATCTAGGGAACCTCTCACCTTTCAGGTGCTCAGACCTTTTCAGGGTTGAACTTCTGGAGCCTTTTTTACAGTTTGTTTAATTGACATATATTTGCCAAACTGTCTAGTACTTTCTTAAAGGAAAGAGACAGGAGCTAATTAGCACATATGAAGAGATGCATTAGAAAATAAATTACAGTTTTGTGTTTAAATGGTCTTTTAGGTCCTGTAGCACCTTTTTTTTTTTTTTTTTAAGAAAATGATTTAGAGTATGGCAGTGGCAGATTTCTTTGCTTCTGTCAGGATATTCCCATTAGTGTATTATTTTTTGCTGACATGCTGTACAACTTCTGAAATGTCAAATTAGGGGAGAATCCTAGGAAAGAAGTGATTAAACACTTTTAGTTGCTCTGAAGTATACCTGCAATGTGGTTCTGTTGCATTACTTATTATATAAGAATATTTAATTTTTAGTCTTCATTTAAAAACCCCACAATATTTGTGCAAGGTTAAAATAAATAACAGAAATAAAGTGTTTTAGAGGGGTTTGATTGATTCTGTCTCAGAATATTTTTTTTTTATCACATGAATATGTTCTGATGTATTTTCCCTTACATGTAATATAGAAGGGTCAATTGTTAATTGCAGTAACATTCCTTTACATCTCTCTGACTATGTAAAGCAGCCATTAGTGGAACAATATGTATACTCTAAGGTACATGTGACAGCAAGACTTGAAACAGCTCTCCTGAATGATTTGTGTTTTGGAAATGTGAGGAAGTTACATCAGGATAAACGCTAGTTTGTTGCATATCTATATTAAGGAATTTCTGTCCATTAAAATGTGTCACTCAGAGATGCAGGAAAAGTGGCTTGTTCCCATGTCACTGAAGGGTGAGGTAGCTCACAGTCATTGTGGAGTTGCCATGTGAGCACAGTCTTCTCCTCTGTGATCTGTTAACAGAGTTCATCCAGTGGCAGTGCTGCGGCAGCTGCCTTATCTGCCTGTGTTCCATGCTGAGAAATCAGACAACTGCTAATAAATCTTGTTTGAGTAAGAAGAGTAGGAGCAGGGAAAGCAGCGTAGCAGTGGGATTTGTACTATTTTCAAAGTAACTGTCCTTTTCTGTGAATGCATTTCTGGGATGTAGTATGGATGTGAAAAGAGAAGTGAAGAGGAAGACACACTGAAGAGAGTCAAGAGCTCTT
This sequence comes from Chamaea fasciata, assembly GCF_029207755.1. Taxonomy (NCBI): domain Eukaryota; kingdom Metazoa; phylum Chordata; class Aves; order Passeriformes; family Sylviidae; genus Chamaea; species Chamaea fasciata. The sequence goes on along the minus strand of NW_027094087.1, from coordinate 96,936,076 downwards.
AAGAGGAGGAAATGGGGAAAGGAGAATGCAGAGCTCATCCAGGCAGATGAGATGGATTAGAAGACAAATTGGGACAGTATCAGTGAGGGGCAGGTCAAATGTCTTCTGAGAAAGATCTCCAATAATAATAAGCAGTGGAGCAAATAGATCATGTTTTGATAGTTGACCAGGAAATTTTGTTGATCAAAAAGTCAATCTTTATTGAATGAAAGAAGTGAATAATGGCTGACTTCAGTGCTAAAGGAAGTGGGTTATATTTTTAATCTTTATTTTACTATGAAAGTAGTCTCCTGGGCAGATCTGGAGCATCAGCATTAAAGAGAAAATCCTGAGTGACTGAATTCAGGGTGTTTAGACCCACTGACTTCAGCAGACTGTTTCTACCCCTAAGTTTTAAGTATCTTACTAACCAAACTGAAAGCTTGAAATATTCCTGAAGAGCTCTTTCTGTAAGTTTGCATTTTAAGATATGGGCCTTTATAAAGATTGTTTCTTTAACATTTACAATTCTAAGCTTTCTAGTTCATTATGTAAAATCAGGGTCAAAGGAATTTCAGAATGTTTTCTTTTAATAGAGAATAATGGCATTATAACAAATCTTAAAATTTAGTTGTCCTGACTTGGTATGTTTGACTTCTTTGAGGTGGAATCTCCCACCCTGGGGCCAATATAATATGTCAGTAGAACTGAGTTTTCTTTTCTTTCACTGACTTTTTTGTGGGATGTTATTTCACTTCTCAATGGTTTAAATTTCCCTGTCTTTCTATTGATTCTAAGAACATCTGTCTGATAACTGTACTTATTTCGTTTATTAGGGATCAACATCTGGCTTTATTCCTGTTTTTGTAGATGCTGCCAGTGAGAGATGCCTTTATAATGTGTTTGAGATGCTCTGAAGCATTAGAACAGCAGTTGCTCCAAATGAAACAAAACTCTCCAGTTTCTGCCCTGCTGGGTTAACTAGGTTTAATATCTAGTGCTGGCTTATACTTTCCCAGTTAAGTCTTTTAGTGAAGTTGTCAGACATGGATGAAATGAGCAGATTTCTTTATGAAGTTCTTTTGTAAGCCTTCCCCAAGTTCAGGTCAGTGTCTGTATAGGTATGAAAGCTGTTTATAACAGGTCAGTAAATATGAATGTTAGCATTCATGCAGATTACAATACTTAGTGGGCTACGAACGGATGAAAAAATGAGTGTGTGTGGATGTCTACTTGGTTCTCCTTTTTGGTGAAATTGTTAAGAACCTGGTGACAGGAGGGGAAGGAAGTTGTTGAATTTCATTAACTTTTTTATAAGAATATAAGTATGACCTTTCTGTGTTGTATTCTGTCTTGAAATAACTCCCACAGTCTTATTTTCACATATGTAATACAAAGTCTTCAATATACACATTTTGTGAAAGTGTCAAATGTAGTTGGTATATAGTAATAATAATATATAATAGTTTGGTGCTATCTTACTTTTATCTTTTTTTCTTTGTAACCTGTTGAGAGATTAAAATGAATACCTAGCTAGTAATAAGCTTTTATTTTATTTTTTTGTATAGAAGTTTCCAATAGGTCGTGACTTGGAGATACTTTCTTTGTCTGTGCCAAACTCAACAGCAGCCAAAAAGAAAACTCCTCTAACAACAGAAAACTAAGGATATTGGAAACCATAGTGAGATACAGAAGAAAGATGGAAAAATCTGTTAATAACTTTCATTCCATCCTTTTGTCTTACATCACTTACCATTGTGTGACAAGTGGAAAAACTCCTTGAGTTTCTTTGAAAGTGAAATGAATTGCATATTTTATGGTGGGGTTATTCAAATGTATTTTACCTCTGTGTTTTTATTACAAATTTTCAGCTGAGCTGTGAAGAGGAACAACCTCTGATATGACCTAACATGCAAGATATATATGTAGAGACAGAGAGAGCGGGAAAACATTTAAATCATATTTTGTGTCCTTCTACAACATTTCTGTCCAGTAGAATATAATAAAGTGGCAGGAAGTTGGAAATAGAATTCATAATAGGAGGACTTGGCTTTAAACACTTGAAATATTTGTTCTTAATAATTTGCCTTTCTTCCTTGCCAATACAATTATTTTCAGTTATCTCAGTTTTTTATCAAATATTGTACTGTGAAAAGGCAATTACTAAAGGACCTAAGCTGATACAGGAAAAACAATTCGGTCCAAATTGATAATTTTTTTTCAGGGACACAGTAAAAAATTGGTTTTGAATTGTGAACGGTTCTCACATGTATAAATAACAAAGGACAAAAATGGTTCAAAATTTTACTTTAATGTCACACTAATAAAGAACAAATCAGAAGCTCAGCTGAGTAGCTGTTTGGGAAATAATTTTAAGATTAATAAATAACAAGCTGTACAGTTTAATTAATAAATTAATAAATAACAATCTGTGTAGTTTAATTGATTCCTTCTTGTTTTGCAAGTGGTTAAGCTTTGGTGGTTTTTACCTGGCTCTACAGTAGGCATTTTTGAGTCTCCTGCCTTGCTGTCCCGTATGTTTTATGAGGACAGTAAATTCGTTTTCAGTGCTCATCTGTGTCCTGCCCATTCTTCCTTCAAATCCACCAGAGTGTGCCTTGAGTCCTGCAGGATGTGGGTGTGCGTGTTCTCCTGCTCCCTCTTGGACCTGCTGCAGTTTCTGGGTGGGTTCTTGTGTCCTGAGGAGGGTGAGCAGCACCAGGGCTGCGAAGTGTGCTCGCTCCCGCTCGGAGGTGATGGTAGCTGGGACACATCTGCACACCTGCTGCACATCTGCACACCTGCTGCACATCTGCACACCTGCTGCCCCTCCGGGCTCGGCCGCTCAGCGCCCGGCTGGCTGTGGAAGCGCCTGGCTGTCACTCCCCTTCGCCTTCTACTGCCCAGCAGGAGCTTCTGCTCTGCAAGCACGGAGGGTTTAACAGTGGAGCATCAGAGCTGACTGTTCTTTTTGCACACGTGTTGTTTTCCCTGTTGACAACAGTGTTAGCTTTGACAGAGGCAGTGAGAACTGTGTGGGGTCAGTGCTCCCAACAGAGCTGGGATTCTGCTTTTGAAAAGAGACATTTGGCTCAGACATCAGAAATGATGGAGGTTCAGGTGCTGCTGGTGGCTTTCTGACCTCTCTCACTCTTGCAGCTCACCGAGGGTGTTTCCTACTCTTCACTGCTTATTGGGCTCTGTTTTGTACTTGCCACCACGTAAAGTATGTATTAATAACCCTTAAGTGTGTAAAGATTGCCACAGACTTTATTAGCTTATCTTCTGTTTTGCTGCCGATGTGGTTCTAAGATGCTTTTACCAAGGACTATTATAATAAATTATAAATAGTTAAATAATTGTTTAGAAATTCTCTGCCTCAAGCTTATTCTACACATGAGAACTAATTAATTTTTTTTTTTTTTTGTAAATGACAAATATTTTCCTTAACAATTTGACATTCGGAATGACAGAAGGGTCTGCAAGCACCTTAATCAGGGTGAAAGTAGTAAAACCAGGCCTGCTCAGGCTTTTTTCCTCCCTTCTGTGTGGGATACATGACGTTTTCCCCCGATAGTGGGAATGTTTTCTTCTGCAGGCCTGAGTCACTTGTGAGGAATGCTAAGATTAATGCACCAGATTAATTTTCTCACTGCTGCCTTCTCCACTGCAGAAATGGAATTATGCTTTTCTTTGAATTTTTCTTTCATTTCCAGCAAAATTTCAGGTACTCTGGGTTTTTTCCCTACACATTCAACCCCAATTTTGTTCTGTAAAATCTGTAAAACATTTTCTTTGTCTTTTAGTGACCATGAGCACAGAAGTCTATGCATGTTCTCTTTCGGACTTGGCTTATTTTAGAGTGTAGTGATTAATCTTTGTTTGCTCTGCATTTTATGCAGTTCTGCAGTATACAGGAAACCCTCTGTTCTCACAGAGCTGTGAACAGGAGTTCGGCTTTATCAGCATTCCCTAAATGTACAGTATCAGTTTAATTCAGTTTTTTTTCCATTTTCAACATGATATTAATTCTACCTAATCTATAGCAACAGATGTTCTGAAATGGCATTTATATTGGATTCTTTAAGAGAGATTACTCCTGCTGTCATCTTTCATAATTAAGCATTAACAATTATTGAAAGAATTAGTCTTAAATGCTAAAATTAAAATAAGAGATAAAGGATGAGTTCCCAGGTGGTTTCAGAGTAAGCACTACTGTCTATACATTGAATCTCATCAAAGGCCAGATTTTAATGCACATTATTTCATTTTGACATGCATTGCATAAGTGTTCCCATTGAATTTGAGCAAAAAGACTTAAAGCTCTGTCTAAAAGGAATAAACTGCCTGTTAAAGTAATTTTAGGAAAAGCGGTAGTGCCAAAATGAGTACATGTTCCATGGGCAATGCACCTTCATTTATATAATTTTAGGATTTAACACATGTAGTTGAAAGCCATCATAAGTGAAAGGAGTGCAATTCACCTTTTCTCAGTAGTTTGTAAGTGGCAACATGTTCTGTATACTATCCCTAAAGGATAATAATAAATCCCTAAAGGGTAATAAAGGATCCCTAAAGGAGCAGGAGCAAAGCTCCAGGTATCTTTGCACTTCGGGCCAGGCATTAGTTCCAGCACTAACCATGACAGCTCTGTCCTGCACGAAGTGCTGCAATTCCTTTCCAGACTGCAGGGGAAATGCCTGAATCTGCTCCCTGCCCTCCCTGTGCCCCAGTGCTGCTGCCCACAGAGGAGGCATAGAAGGTGACCTGGAGGTGATAACACTGGCTTTGGACTCAACAGTATCTTTCTGTCTCTAATTTGATTAAAAGGAAGTCAGTCTGGTAAACAGTTAGGAAGAAATGGAGATGCTTCAGATGAGTACACGTGTAACTTGGTGTGGTCACGTGCAGGTACCACTGCTGTGCGTCCTGTGTGCCTGCTGGTGCTCCTCAGCTGTGTTCTCTTTGGTGCTCATAAGGTTGGAGAAGTAATTATTACAATTAAGACTACAAAAAAAAAAAAAAAAAAAGAATTAAACATAATTTCCATTTTTGATAGGTTGCTTTCTCAGAGAGGTTTATCATCACAAAGACATATAAAATCCTATTCCACTGAGGAAATTTCTGCCTTGTTCTTCATTTAGGATAGACCTTTACTCAGGGTTTCTTGTAGTATTAAGGGACAGAGATTATCTTGTAGGAGGTGCCCTGTTCTTGTCCTTGAAGGGATTTGATTCTCCAGTGTGATGAGGAGATCTTAGGGGTGGAAAGAAAGGTAACATTAAAACTCTTGAAATTCTGTCTTCTCATTCAGTCAGTTAGAGGATATAATTAGTAATTGAAAAGGTAATTAAAATCTGACAGGCGGCCAAAATTTGTATATCACACAATTTTTTCAATAGTGCCTTATTTTTTGAAATTATTTATGACTCTTGGCCTTTTTTCTTTCTCACCATCCTGCATCTGAATAATTTCAATTCAATTGAAATTCATTTCAATTCTCCTCATTTTCTAAAGCCCTGAATTTTTCTTTGCCTGTTGCCAACATCCTATTTCATTCTGTGTTGTCCTTGTTTACATTTGCTGCTTTTCTTCCATAGATTTCTGACACTGTTGATTTCCTGCTCAGTCCCATATTGGCTACTCATTTACTTCACATGAATTATTCTCTTTGGGTATTTAATGCTTGCTTCTACAGATTTTCATGGTCCTTTTTTTGTTCCTTTCTTGTTATATACCACAATCAAGAGTGGCCATTATTCCTATTTACCAACGTAATTTTCTGGGACTCTTATATCATTAGGTAGAAACAAAGGCAAATGAGTATTTGGGTGTGCTTAACAGGGTTAGAAATTAATTAGAAGTGTAGAAGATAAAACCTTCCCCTTGCCTCAGAGACTCAAATTTCATGAGAGTTCTCTATTTAGACAGTCTTGCAATTTCTGATTTTCCATATTCAGATCAGCCTCTTTCTATTTTCTCCATACTAATGGGGACCTAGTTTAGAACTTGTTCTCTGATCAGTGAAAAAATTCAGATAACATGGATGAAAACTCACATTTAGTCTAGATGGGAGGAGAATTTATCTCAGTAAGGCTTACTGAAAATATCTGAAGCATCACACAGGTTAATAACGAGCCAACATGTCAGATTAAACTGGAGAAGGAAACAGATTGAATCACAAACTGCGGAAGACTTTCTGAGCATCTTGCTGAGGCCTTTTCCAAATACATTTGGGGGTTTTTTTATGGTGTGTGTTACTTCAAAATGTTTCTAAACAGACAAGAAAGAAGAATCAGAGTCATAAGAGCAGAGAAATGTACTTGAAATTTATCACTCTTCACACTGCGTTCCAGCCTGTCTGAGAACAGTTGCTGTAAAGCATCTGGAGAGGAGAAGGGATTAAGCCCTGAATCTTGAACGATGCACTCATACTTGGGCAGTGAGCAGCAGGGTGTGGTCCTCATCTGAGGCTGGTGGTGGATTTCTATTCCTGCCTCTACAAATGGTTTCCTGCTGACCTTAAACCATTTCCTTGGGGCTAAATTAAAATAGGGAGGGAAGTGTCAAACTGCAAAGTTGTAACAGACTTTTGAAATGCTTGGCTTTTTCTGGAGGGGAAACTACAGCCTTGAGTGAGTGCCTAAGATCCCTGTGCAGTGGAAAGGATGAAGCAGGTGCCACATCACAGACCTGCCAGCGTGCCAGACAGGGCTGCACAGCACCCAGAAAACTGGGTTTGCTGTTCCCCAGCGTGGCCTGGAGGGAGGTTCCAGTACCAGGTTCTTGGGAAAGCTACAAGCCAGGTTAGAGAATAGCCTAAAATCAGGAATCTCTTTGTTTATGTTGCTCTGGTTGATTGTTTGTCCGTTTTTGGTTTTTTTTTTCCCCACTGGTGATCGTGTCTGATTTTTGGGTTTGATTTGAGGGTGTTTTTTTTTTTTTCTTTCCCCCTTCACCCTTTCCTGAGTTTGTTTTTGTTCTTTTTTTTTTTCAGAAATATATTCCCATATCTGCATAGTGTTCTGGCCGCGAGGCTCTTTTTTTTACAGAATAGCTAATTTCCATGTTTTTGAATGAAAACTGGGCATCACTTTGTGCTGTAAGCATGTAGCCTTTCACATGTACCTCTGGGAGACCACCTCTTGTACTTTCTGCCTTTTCAGTCACTGCTCTGTGGACCTCAGTGTAGTGTGGTGGGGCTGAGACCAGACTGACATTTCACTGATTGAGCCAGAAGGGCTGGTCTAAAGTTAAACACCTGTGTACAGTCTCTGTTAGGCATGTGGCACCAACCTTTTGCCTTGGTTTTCTCACATGTAAATTGGAGTAATTGTTGAGAGCTGGGTACTTCACAGAAATACGGATTGGTCCTCTCCGCTGCTCTGGATTCAATAAGCTGTGTATGTTGTTATAAACGTAGATTGCAAGTTGATCATGGTTGATTTGTTCTTGCTAGTCACAACTCTCAAATGTTGTGAGGTATTATTCCCACTTATTTCTAACACAGCACGAAAGAGAGCAGAGATGGACGTTTTTAAAGTAAAATCAAGCAGTCATTTTTTATGTTCTCAAAATCTACCAAAAAACAAAGGCGCACTGCCTTCTGATTTTTTTCTTCATAGGATCTTATGTAACAACAAAAGTGACGGTCCTTAGACAGAACTTTTGTACATTATTAATATGACTTCAAGATCTTGCCCGCTTTTGCACATCAGACTACAATAACAGGGCATTGGGACTATCAGTAGCAATTTGGATCACTTTATCACCAGTCTTTACTTGTTACATAAAATCTTTACCCAGAGGATGTGCAGTTATTCTTCAGGGACATTTGCATCTTAGGATGTCTCTAACCCTTTCTACAGAGCGCATTTTTTCCAAACATGTCAAAATAATGTGAAAAAGCCTAGTCACCAAAAATTAGAACATCTCTGTCTTTCTTACTTTCTAAAGTAGTAACTGGATCTGTAAGATAAAAAACTTCAGGAACCTCATGAGAAGTTAGCTCTGTTTTAAAAAAGGCTTTCCTTGTGTCCAGCATTTTTGCCAGTTAAGACATTAAAAAAACTTTCATAAACAAGGTGTTAAAGCGGAACAAATGAGCATGGTCCTGCTCCAGCTGACATTTACTGAAAGATTGATGTGAACTTCTTTAAGGCAAAGTTGTCTTCCTGTACATTTGTAACAGAGAGAGAGAGAGAGAGAGAGAGAGAGAGAATGAGATGGTATTGGGTCTGTCCTGGGGTTCTATATCTATTCCACCCTGCCAGGTCCCATTTAACTGTTTTCTCACTCTCTAACTTAGTTTACTGACATTGCTAGGAAACCCTTTAAATGTGGCATCATGGACAGTTTAGTATTCTGCTTTCTAGATTTTTGTTTTCTTGAATGATGCCCAAGCAGACCCAAGTGTCTCAGAAGTGAGTAATGTTTTGGGGTACTTCAGATTTTGGGTGACAAAGTCAAGTCCCTGATTTTTTTCAAAGGATGAGGGCACAGCATCAATCTGCCTCAAAAAGCTTCTCAAAGTGAGTGGTTGTGACCTAAGTCTGAAGTTGCATATTTATACAAAAAGTCACACTCCCATGTCACAGAGAGTGAGATTATCACTGTGCTCATCCTGGGGGTCTTGCTCCCTGTCAAGATTTGGAAGAGGGAATACCAGAAGCAAGATGTGGTCTGTCCAAAGCAGCAAGGTCTTCTGTTGTGTGAGGAACTAGAACAGACTGAAGCTCTGAAGTCATGCAAGCATTTTCTCTAGGGAAGCACAAATGTCTGAAGCATATCAGAACCCAGTTTTTAACCAAGACTCTTTTAAATACATCTGTCCAGAAGAAAATCTTACCATTTTGTTCTTATGTTTGCAAGACATAGGCAGGATTTATGTAAGTATTGTTATTATTTACAGTTACAATGTTTGAGTTAAATATCCTCCAGCAATCAGCGAGGAGCTAAATTTACATCCTTGCCTGGTTTTGTGTGTCACACATTGCTTCATATTAAACCAATTTGTCAGGTAAGTGATGATCTGAACAGAACAAGTCTCTTGCTCAGAGCAGCCCTGCTCATGCTAGAGCTGTGCCTTAGCTTCCGGAAGTGCAATGTAATTGAATGCCAGTAGAAATTGTTAACTTGGCAATAGCTCAAGCACTGCATTGCATTGAGGCTTTGATTTCTTTTATGCCAAGGTAATGTTAGAGCAGCACTTGATTTATCCTGAATTTACAGGACTGTGACAGACTATAATCTAGTTCTGGGCATTGGAATACTTCCCTGAAAAATAGGAGGAACGTAGTTTACTTTTTGTAATCATACTGTTGGTATTTTATGGCTAATAGAATATTGTTCATATGTAATTTATAGTGCTGTGAGAGCTGGATAGTTAGTATTATATAGAATTAAGAATACTAGAAAGGCAAAAAGCCTGAGTCCAGTTTATGAAGAATGTAGGGCAGTATGGCAAACATAGTGTGAATGGGAGAACTCCCTACTTTGTAGATTCAAGTAGCATGTATATATTTCCAAAAATGGCTTTGTTGTGTTTTTTTAAATAAGAAAATATATCCTCTCGTTCTCAAACTTTCTTTTGGAGACAGTAGGACTTTTTCTTACTATTTTTTTCTTTTTCTTCAAACCTACTTGTTGGAATTTTGGAATCCCCAATATTTAGCTGTAGTCTTGAATCTAAGCAGTACATTCTGAATTTTTTTTACTTGGATTTTGTGTTGGTGAATAAAAACTCACAGTACTTCCCGTGAAAAGCAAACAGAAGATTAAATATCTCAACCTGCAGTGTAATTTGTTTATTTAAGATTCTGATCATCACTGGCTTGGTTCAGCTGTAAGGATCTTCATTTTAATGCACAGACCAGGTGGTGTAAGTCACGTGAATGTGAATGTTTTACATGTGAAAATCTTTACACTGGTGCTTATTCATTTCAAGACACAGGAAGTTCCATGCTACTCAGCTACTTCTCTTCCAAAGGATTCAGCAGCCCTTCTCTGTAAAGCCCAGTGCTAGAAACAATAAATTTATATTCATCGGCTTCATTGTGCAAAACTGTACAGATACAGCAGTTAAAAGAATATGATAGTGCAGAGCAATTCGCTTCTCATTTGCCTAACTGAGTCTGGGATTCAGACTTCATGTTCTGAGTGCCTTTCAATCTGGTGTATATATGATTAATGTTGGTGAGTCACTTCTGATGGGAATTTTCGCTTTTTCTCACATTGCAAGATAGGGAGACTTTCTGCTCCTCCCACCACCAGCTCAAAAGCACTGGAGGAGACAGAAAGGAGGAGATAATTTTTCATATTTTCAGATTTGTACTTTGTTAAAGGAGCTGAAGCAATAGCCAGTATCTTTGGCATTTACTGCACAGGTGTCTACAAACCAACTAGGACAGCTGGGTTTGGGATAAAGGTGTAAGTAGATTTTTATGCACTTGAGAAACATTGTTACTGCTTACTTAAATTCGTAATTTAGGTGGGACGACTAGACTAGAAAAAATGGGAAGGAGGATTTGGGAAGGAAGTTACTCTGTAGCTGCAAGGAGGCAAATCATGACCTGTGTCCTTTAAGGGTTTGTGGTGGGAATTGTTGGAGCTCTGGAGATCTGCTTATTCCTGTAGGAAGTAAATAAATAAATTCTGCTGGGGAGAGTGTAATGCTTCATTAACACAGATTAGCTCAAAAGCTCTCTGTAACTGACTGTAAAACAATGTAGGCATGTCTACAGAACTTTCCCTGTGATTATAGAAAATGCTTTTCCTGTGTTTCTGTGTGTGTACCTCTGCATAAAGAATGCAATGCATAGGTTGATTGTGAGATTCAGTACCACAAATTCATCAAATAGGACAGAATGGCTTCCACACTGAGGTATGTTAAAGGGCTCCACCTGTATCTAGAGACCAGATATTTGGAAATGCCTAGGTGCATAAATGTACTGGAAGTTTTCAGTGATATTTTACAGTGTTTAAACCAAGTTAATAGCTGCTCATTGCAACAGGGTTTAGGCAACTGACTCGCTTTTGATTTAGACAGCCCTGGAAGACCTCTGTGTGTAATTTTAGACCTCTAAGTAATGTCAATATATGGTCTGATACTTCAATGAGTATGCTTCAGCTAAAATTTGAAGTCTTCCTGGCCTCACTTCTGACACTGAGGACAGACCTTTTGAGCTCTTACGGATTTTGCGTCCAAATTGTGTTTCGTGGAGCTGCAGCTCTAGGATAATACACGGGAGATCACTTGAAGCAAACCATTGCTACTGTAGATAACTGTACCAGATAATTCTTGTTGTTATGGTTGTGATGGTCACTACAAATAACATTGCTGACTATTTGGTGACCTCTAGGAATTTATTCTTCTATCTTCTGTCTACTACCTTTTGGACTTTGGTATTTCCAAACTGACTCAGCAGAAAGCATATGGCTACAGTGAGTATTGATGCCAATTATCGTGACATTTGTAGTAGTGCTGTTAGTTTGGATTCACATTGTTGGATATACAAGTTTAATTCATTCTGTTATGGATTCTGCATTCTGCTGTAACATTTGATTTGTATTGCTAGCAGGTTGGAAAAGAAGCCCATGGGGAAAAGAAATTATAATACATGTACTAACAAACTTCAGAAAGTGACTTTCAATTAAAAAAAATTTGAGTAATTAATTGTATCAGAGTTTGTTACTTTCCCTTCTTTTCCCTCTGTTCCTCACAGCCTTTTGGAGCTCTATTTGCTTTCCAGAAGTATAGTGATATGCTCTGAGTGACTTGAAAGGCTTATTTCTGCCCTAGGCTTAGAGCAGAAAGGATGAATGCTTTGGTAGTGCAATGCTGGTCTGAATACTCAGGACAAAACAGAGCTTTATGAAGACAGAAAATGAAAAGATTTTATAATGTCTTCATTGCTTCTAACATTTGTTTTCAGTATTTTCTGCAGCATTTTTTTCTGAAGAAATCTATAGCTTGCATGCAAGTTCCTTTGCCCTGTTGGTTTTTGTGACTCATTATTCATTAAAGATCTATTACTACCAACAGAAGATGCTCAGGTCAAGCTCCTGGCTGCTATAAAATGCACACTAAATACTCAGCATGAATTCTGGTGGGCATTTGCACTTACCCAGCAAGTGAGGATACTCTTGGGAGCCCTGCAGAGAATTGCTCAATATTCTGTAAGACTGCAGTCTCCAAATTCAGACAGTACGTACAGGATGGCTCTCTGAAAAGATTTTTAAAAAGGTAAGATCAGAGAAAATGTGAGGAGTGGGTAAAGAAAAGCTGAGCTGTGTATGTGTGGATGAGGAGGGGAGTGTTTCTCCTGTACTCTGACCTTACTTTTCCCCTTCTCTGTATGGTTTTTTCTCCATTTCCCATGCATCTCTTTCATGCAAGGTTTCAAGGTGCTATCTGTTGTACTCTGGAATAGTTTGTGGCTCAGGAGGAGAGAGATTCCTGTGGCCTTACCAGGAATCAGCCAGCATAGGGCCTCCTCTGCACCAGGTCTGCACCATGAGTTGCCATCCTTGCATTTACAAATCCTGCCAGGAGCCTGATGAAGGTGGTCCAGCTGACTGTTCCCTGGTGGCATTGTAAGCTCAAGTTCCCCACAGTATATGCAAAAACACACCTCTTTGATCACATTCTGTGACTGTAACACCTACTAACTACTGTGACAGGAACTTTCTAAATACCCTATGTAGAACATGTGTTTATTCTGAAGAGGGTTCAGAAAAATGACATCTCTGAATCCCCCTTTCTCCAGGCAGTTTGAACTTGTGTACAGACACTTTTGTTTTCAAAGTTTACCTTTTCAAATTCGCATATCATCTGAATTAACAAAAGAAATACATCTTTCTGCCTTTTTTTCCATCACTCTGCAATATCATAGATATTATACAAGGAACACTGAGGAAGAAATTATAAAAGGAAGGTGGAATAGCAGATCTGGTTTTGTAGTCCCTTGCAAATCAGAGCCAGATCTGTTTTCATCGTGGCTGTTCTTTCTTGGATTACGGATTATCATAATCAAAAATGGATTATGATACACAGTAAATGGTCAGTGTGCAACAGTTAAAAATAACGAAGTGATGCCATCTGCTGTCTTAAAATCTTATTTAGTATTACATCTGACTGAATTGTTATCCTAGAAGTGGAAACTGCCTACACTGAGTATAATGTCAGAGCCGTGACATGTTACCTTGATGTGTGTCAAAGTTAGGCAATGTAAATATTGATTGTGATTAAATATAGTAGACTATAGAATGTCAGAAGGAAATGTGATACTAGTGTCAATCCAGAACAATTCCTTGGTGAACTTACTTTGCAAATAATTTGAGGGGTCTTTTTCCAGACTCTTTTGGGGTTTTTTTATTTCTGAGAGGAAGAAGTAGAATCTTGTAGAATAGAGAGAAGATTGGAAGAATGTGACACACCATCCCATTAAAGTGTATGTTTGTTAAAAGATAAGTTTTATGTGGTGAAATTCTTCAAATTGCTTCTATATTTAGTACAAGTTATCTACCGTGACTTTTAGGTGCTTTATCTACAGCCCTTTTAGGTGCCTTTTTTTAGGAAAGAGTTAACCTGACCATGGTCTTCAAAGAAGGTGAGAACCACATTTCTGTAAGACATGTGAGAAGTCACTAATCGTCTCAGATCATAACATTTAACACTTGAATATACGTTCAGTTAATCTAAATTTGAACTGAGGTTGAGCATGCACTACCGTGCTCAGCACTGAAATGGTATCTCATTCAGAGAATATTAAATAATTATTTCACAGATGTATGTGTGTGTTTGGTTGCTTGGGGGTTTGACAGCAAGAGTTAAAGATGTATTTTGTTCACATGCAGTTATGCCAGATTGCCATTTAATGAAACACTGGAACGTGGTAGAGTGATGTGAAATGCAGTCAGCAGTGCACAGCAGGTATAAAGGGTTGCAGAACCAGAGAGACGGGATTTAACTCTTTCTGCTTTTCTTCATTGTTGCTTTTTTTAATGGTCTGTAAAGCACTGACATAATCTCAGTTTCCTGTACTTTTTTTTCACCATAGTGAAAATAATCTGTATTCTGTCAAAGTAACTATCACTATTGCATTGTTGTAATTTCATATCCTGAATGGATGTGCCTTGTTTTAGTGAGGTGTGAGTAAGGATATGTTTGGACATAAACTTATGCATGACCACAGTCTGATAATGAAGTGTGTAATTTCTTGTGGACGTTGGGGCTTTTAAAATTTATTATCAATCCTGCAGTGATGTCTATTTCTGCTTGTATTTTTAAAAGAGACGCAATCTGTGCATAGGATTTTGCGTAGTTTAATTTTCATAGCAAACTTATTTAGTATATAAATATTCATTTCCAGATGTAGCGCAGTAGAACTGCTCTCTCCTATTCGAGCAGTGTAAGTAATGGAAGTTCTTAATTTGGTTCTTCTCTCTGCTATGGGACCATATCTGTAAAACTCACAAATGACCAAATGAACAGCAAATTAATTCTAGAGTTAATCCCTCAATGGGTTTTGCTTTCCATCTGCCTTTTTATTACGGAGATCTGCAAGTCATGCTTTGACAGAGAAAAAACCGTGCATGTATTTACATCTTTCTCATAGCTTGCCATGCCTCTTTCAAACTTCTGTAAAATTCCTTTGCAGCCAATCTGCCCAGTCTGGAGCATTAAGAAATCATGAGATAGCTTGAAAAAAAAAAAAAAAAAAATATATATATATATATGTATATATATATATGTATATATATGTGTATATACTTGGTGACCCTTTTGATTTTTGTTTTCTAGACATTCACATGTTTCTAAACTTCTCTGCACAACTCTGAGAGCTCAAATCTTGCTTTAAGAGGCAGAATAAAATGTAAAATTCAGATTTTTATGTAATAATGGTCTGGGTTTAAAAACACAGGATCTTCACTGCAGTTCACAGGGTTTACTGTAAACTTCCAAGTGCTCATCAACCAAAAGCTGTGACAACATAGAATTATGATGCATTTACTTACATGCAGATCTGGTACTGTTAATGTAGTTCTAAGTGGGCATGAACTGTAAACTGTGTGTTATTTGGGATAGTTCCCAAATGATTGGGAAGGAAAATAGTACTTAGTTTAGGTAATATAATCTATGAGTTCCTATTATATTTCCAGGACAAGTGCTGCACTCAAAATTAGAGCATCTGTAACAACGTAAGGAAATGTTATGGTCTTGGCTGTAGAAAAAGCTACCTGAAGGCAAGAGGAGTTTTAAAGGTCTTGTTGAAAAAAAGCAGGAAGAGATTTTATTCCTCATGAAAATTCAAAGAGCTCCTGAGATGATGTTTTAAAGAAGTTGCAAAAATGTACTCATTTTCTAATTAGCTCATCTTTCTCAGGGAATGATGACTGGCTGTTAGCAAAGGTTTTTTCTGGAAATGTCTAGGCTTTTGGGTAACACATCTTCCACCATGCCAGTCTGGCTGTGTGGAAGTTTGAACTGCTCTCTAGCTGCAGGATAATGCAGTATCAGGGTGCCCAGAGTGCTTCTTATTCTGTAATCTTAGAGTATGGATTAAAGGTGTGGATGATGGGAAGGAATGACTGAGATGTAGGGAAGATAGAAACATAGATTTAAAGGCAAACCAGGCTGTCAAAATTGTCTTGTCTTCAGTCTGCCCCCCAAGATTTTATGCTATGTAAATTTTTCACTATAGCAAAGTGCTTCATAAATTTAAAATGTAAACGCAGAGGATTTCTTTCTCTTATTCCCTGGTGTAATCTTTACTTTTATAACTCATGTTCTTTTCCAGCTGAGTGCTATTTCCAGGGAAGCCAATTCATGCATTTTGGAAGTGAGCAGTGCTTTGGGAAGTCTCCAATCTGACTGAAAAAGTACAAACCCCTTAGTGAAGTACCAACATGAAGACCTAGAAATGCAAGGAGCCATGCACATGATCACTGTTTATCTTCATTCCTGCCATTGCTGCTACAGGAACAGAAATGTTTCAATGACTCATCTTTTTTTTTTTGTTTTGATGCTGAATTACCAGGGATGTCTGATTCTGAGTGTAAACTCCACACCATGAGAGGCCTGTCCTAGGCTTTGAAGTGCCCTCTGTCATGGGAGGGGGCTTGCTGTGAATTAACCTCAGGTCTGCCTGAAAGCCATCAGCAATCACCATGTCTGACTTGCTGCAGTCTAACACACCTGTTGGGAAGATGGAGGAATACTCATCACAGAATTTTCAGCTCCGAAACAGAAAAGGTCATTTGTTACAGACTATGAACTAGGTGCCAAAATGCAATTTCCCTGGTAACTAGGAGCAAAAGTGTAGCAGTAGTGTTGGGGGTGCTTGCCTGATGTGCTTGGCTGAATGAATAACTGACCAGGATCATGATGCATACGGCTGGGTCAATTTTTTTTTTTCTTTTGTTGTTTCTGTTTTAGTCTGATACCACATATAGAATTATTTTTCTGCAGCCTAAGATTTGAATGATGAATATCAGCTTTTTAAGCAAGTTTGGTACATATGGGATAGGTTGGAAGTCTGGTGTAGGATTTTACTGATTTGGAAACATTTGCTTTAGTTCCTTCAGCGCTACTCTGTTTCGTCACCTCAGATTATTTCCACAGCCTGCTCTGTGGAAATAGAGTTGTATTGAGTCTCCCTATATGATGTAGGAATTCAAATAAATATGGTGGTGTGACACCTTAGATCAAAGTTAGGATTCAGTCTATACTTAAGAAGATTCGTGGTTAAAAATATGAAGTCACGTTCGTAATGACTTGTCAGTTCAGAAAATTATTACTTCCACTTGCTAGGGCAAGCAAGTGGAACTTTCTGTGCTTGTTAGAGCAAAAGTCAGGCAGCTGTAATTTTTAAGTAAAGTTAGATATTCTATTGAGGAACAAGAATTCTTTTTCCAGGTAAGTAATTTTCTGCTGTATCATTTTCTTTTGCTTCTTGCTTGAATTACTCATGAAGTAAAACACTAGCATCTTTGCATTAAAAAAAAATATATCTAGTCACTCTTATTTCCTTACTCTTTTAAAATGGATGTTGCCGTAAGAGTAAGATGTTCTCAGTGTACTGGTTTTCTTTCCTTCCAAGCAGTGTTGCAAAATGCATAATCAGTTCAGCAGTGTAAGCATGGTTGCTTCTAAGGGCTGGAGGAATCACCTTTTGCTGCAGCATTTAATTTGTCTGATTTGTGTGTGCTGTGCTTAATGAGAACCATTAACAGTAACTCTTTGGAGAGTGTAAATACAAGAAGCAGGGTATTTATAAAACTTGAGAAAATATCCCTTGAAGTGTGTGAATTGTAAGGTATTTCGTAATGTGGTTAGGCAGCTTCTGTCATTTGTTAAATTGTATCATCAGATCTGGACTCCATCCAGCAGTGATGTTTCCCACTTGTAATACTTTTTGGTTTAGGGACTTGAATGCATTCTGTGGGAAATTAGGACTAGAGATTGACAGTGACTTTGGTGGTGTTCCTTGGGAAAAAAGTCAGAGCTGATGCATACTGTGAAGTTAAGGCAGGGGAAAAGTAGGCACAACACAAAATCTGTTAAATTTAGGCTCACTTTCTCTTTTTCTAGTTGCACTGGTGTTTTCAAGGCCAGTCTCTTTTGTCTTGTGTATGTTGTGTTGTGCTGACTAGCTACAGGACATATTTGCAACATGCTGGAAGAGTGGGGAAGGAGCAGTTAAAGAACATGGTGGCTATGGCAGGAGAGGGATCCAGCAGATCCAGGTTACAGTAGCTCAGTCTTTAGCTGCTTGGTAACTTCATCAGCTTTGACCTGCAGAGCTGTCTTCATATTGACAGTATCAAAACTTTGTGAGGAAACAATAAAAAACAGTTAAACTTTAGTCTCTCCACAGTACTTAGTTTCTAATGGCAAATTTAAAGCAGCTAGTAAGAGCAGAGTTTAGTTAGTGTTTACAGACTTGAAGTTTGGTGGTGCTAAACAGAGTAATTTATAATTCAGTACTGTCAATTCAAATTGGTCAATCTATGATATGATGTGATGGTTGCAGCATTACTTTATTATATTGATACAGTGTGTGCATGCAGCATTAGCACTCTGCTTAGAAATTAGTCTTGAACAGCCCAGATCATTGCGTGATAAACCTTACTTCAGCAGCTCTTGCTGTCCCTGGGCTCTCTAGGTTCAGTCACTTCAAGTTTGTGAAGGCTCACTTGCAGAGTGGAGTTTTACAAATTCTTGCTCACCCAGGATCTTGAGGGAAATGTAGAGTCCCCAAATGTGGGAACAGAACCTGCAAGAATCTATAAACTTGGCCACAGAGAGAAAATTGCCGCATCCACTAAAACATGAAGATAATATCTCCCGCACACGGAAAGAAAACAAAAAACAACATGCAGAATCAGACTCTGAGAAAGGATTATCTAGTAAGTTTAAAACAGCACTGTATGTGTTTCTATTTTAAGATTATTTAACACAAATTGATGTTATCTGACTCCACATGTCTCCAGTGAGGGAATGTCATCCTGAGTGCACAGAACATGCACATTGACTTGGAAGAATAAACAACTCTTCTTTGCTGGTTTTTTTGAAATGCAAAGACAGGAAAGAGAGAATGTGATTTCCCTTACTACCTTTAACTCTTTCCCCAGGCCAGGCATGTGTTATAAGCTAGCAAGCAAGCAAAAAAAGTTTTATTAGAATGAATAGGGAAAAGATCAGCTAAAGCTCTGAAGACATCTTATCTTCTGAAACCTCTTGGCACTTTGCATCATCAATACCTCATGTTCAGGATTTTGCACTATATGAAGGTCTGGAAACCTGCTGGTGGTTCTCAGTTAAGCCCTGGGATGAAATGTCCTTCTCTGGGAACTGAATGGGTGTGAATCTCCATGCTGAAATCCAGAAGGTTGAGGGTGGATGGAAAACAGTCAAAACAACACTCTGGTTTTAGTAAGCATCATGGTTCCTACTTTTTCAGTTTTCTGTGTACCTGGCAAGGGCACAGAGGCTATTTTTGAACTGTCTAGACTATTCTTCTAAAGGGGATCTCTTCTTTTTCCTCTTCTGGTTATTGATCGTCAGGAAGAAGGGAGTTAGCACGTCTATTTGTGAATTTGCCCACACAATGAGCCCACATAAACATTTTACAAAGCATATTTATAGAATTGTTGTAAGAGCATGTGTCCTCAAGAGCTATGAATTTATAAAATTGGCTTGCATGTAGTTTAATCAGTGCAAAATCATTGCTATTAACATAAATTTTTGCATGACATTTTCTACTTAGTGGAAAATCCAGTACCTCCCCCTTCTCCCCCCAGTTTAGCTTAAAAAGGTTTATACATGGACACAAAGACAAAATGTGAATGTACAGCCCAGTCATTTAAAGTTTATGCTTCTGGTAATAGTTTATTTGAATTATTGATTATTCCAAAGATGGAATATATTTCGCCACGTTTGAAAAGTCTTGACAATCAGGTGAAGTCTCCAGTGACTAGAAAAAAGGAAACATCACTCCTATTTTTAGAAAGGGGAGAGAAAGGAAGACCTAGGGAACTACAGACTGGTGAGCCTCCTTCTGTTAATGGGAAGATGATGGAGCAGATCCTCATGGAAGCATTGTTAAGGGACATACAAGACAAGGAGATGATCTGAGACAGCCAGCACAGCTTCACTAAGGGCACGTAATACCTGACCAGTCTGCTGGCCTTCTGTGATGAAATGACTGCAGTGGTCAACAAGGGAAAACTGATCAATGTCATCTACTTTGATTTCCGTAAGGGCTTTAACATGGTCCCACACAACATCCTCATCTCCAGTTTGGAGACATGGATTTGAAGAGTGGACTAATACTCAATGAGAAATTGGCTGGATGGATACAGCCAGAGAGCTGTGGTCAGTGGCTCTAGGTCCAAGTGGAGGCCGGTGACAAATTTTGTCCCTCAGGACTCTCATGAGAATGGAACCCTTTAATATCTTTATCAGTGACATGGGCAGTAGGAGTGGTGCCCCCTCAGCAGGTTTGCAGGTGACGCAGCAGCAGGACAGGATGCCATCCTGGTGATCCTGGACAAACTTAAGTGGGCCCACAAGCAGCTCATGAGGTTCAACAAGTCCAAGTGCAAGGTGCTGCACCTGAGTCAGGGCAATCCCAGACATGAGCACAGACTGGGAGAAGAAGTCATTGAGAGCAGCCCTGCAGAGAAGGGCTTGGGAGTTCCTGTGGATGAAAAGCTGGACAGGAGCCAACAGTGTACACTTGCAGCCCAGAAAGCCCATGGCACCCTGGGCTCTATCAAAAGTAGGCAGGAGATCGAGGGAGAGGATTCTCTCACTCTACTTTGTCCTCATGAGAACCCACCAGGAGTGCTGCATCCAGCTCTGGGGTCCTCAGCATAAGAAAGACATGGATGAGTTAGAGCAGGTCCAGAGGAGGCCATGAAGATCATTAGGGGGCTGGAGCACTTCTGTGAAGACAGGCTGACAGAGTTGGGGTTGTTCAGCTTGGCGATGAGAAGGTTCTGAGGAGACCTTATTGCAGCCTTCCACTACCTGTTACTGCTTCTCTTTCTTTTGATGATGCTCTTCTGCACTGTTAATTTTTAATTGTTTTAAAAATCTCCCTTCTCTCCACAAAGAAGAATTTAGGAGGATTCCAGGTTTCTTACGTTAGTGTATGTATGTGTTCATGCTTTCATTGCTGTGAAAGATTGGTTATGAAATGCAATAGTGTCTCAGGTCATCTGCTGCAACTAAAGAGAGAACCTTTCTCACAAATGTAATCCCGGTTGTAATCTGAAACCGTAATAGCTTTTCATTAAATGGGGTTGCTTCATCAAAGATCAGTGGTGTTGGAAGTTGCTGTGGATTGCTGCTTCCTGGGTACTTAGAAACCACTTGGAGCTGATTTTGTGCTAGCATGGAAAAATGCAACTAAAATTACAGTAATCGTCCAGTTTTGAACAGAGCAGGCAAGAACTGGTTGATAATGTTGGCTGGGGACATGATAAGCAAAACTCTTTTCTTCTCCCTGCCCCCTCCCAGCTTTGCCTCACTCTTAGCTTGGCCAACTGTTCTGGCCAATACAGCCTCACACTTCCTTGGCACATCCATCTGCTCAGCTGTGTCCAGCTGCTGGTGCTTCTCTTGTTTCTGCTCTGGTGGGGTGTTTACAGAGACATCAGGCTCTGCTCCACCGTCTCTGCTGATATCTCTGTCTGACAGAACTTGTGGTGTTTAGACAGGAAATGGAGCTCAAATAAGATGCTGGGCTGGTGTGACTTTGAACAAGCCTCCTTCATGGCTTCCAAGATTCTTGTGTTTTGCATAGAAACTCATGAGTCTTCATCCATGCAAAAAATACTCTAAAATGTTATTCCCTGCATCAGAGCCTATAAATAGAAGTTTAGATTACTTCCGTTATTATTGTTAATCATTTGGATGACCCACTTGTATTAACCTGATCCATAACAGTAATTCAGATGGTAACTATGACTTTAACAACGATTGAAACATGAAAGAGCAGGACATGCCAACAGCAGCTAAGAGTCCAATGGGGGAAGGGAATGTCCAGAAAAATATTGCACCTTTATACATTCACAGATGTATTTTACATATGTCTAGCATGTTAATAAAAGTATATGCAGGCATAATTTAACAAAACTATGCGTTTTGTAAAAATCATGTGGCATGTGAGTCAGTCTTTGGGGTGACAGTTACACACAAGTCAAATAGCAGATGTGCTAAAGTTTTAAAAGTAATATTATTTCTGGAGATAAGCTCCTGCTCATTTCTCACAAGCGGCTGTTTTTTTGATACTCTGGTGCTTATCTGTGTGGGCATAGGGGCAAGATAGATCAATATAGATGCATCTGACTGGTGAGGTTCTGTTGAATTTTGTTTGCAATATATTCCTTCTGAGATGCCTTGTAAAAAACCCATAGACCTTATATATCATACCTAGTTTTACAGTGACTTTAATAATGCTGGAATCAGGATGAGTAAGGGCATTTGTAAAGAGTAATTTCCTCTCTGAACTCTGCAAGATTTGCTGGACAGAACTCAAAATGTCTTATATTCTTTGAGTGCATGTGTCAATAGGAGTCCACGTCTTGACATTGCAAGTGACATCACAGCTTGATGTAAATTGTATGTCAATATAATCGTGGTGTTTTTTCATCTTCCTTTCTCCTTTTCACATTTAACAAATGCTAATAATACTTGAGTATCTCAGGATTGCTTGTAGTCATTCATTTCTGGGTGCCTACTTGGCTCACCTGGTTGTTTTCTGCATAGATCAAGTTCTGGGCTCAGATAACCAGGCAACAGTGTTAATTTGTGAGTAACATTTTGATAGCTTAGTTCTGTAGAAAATAGTGAGGGGTTTTCCTTTTTTATGCTGTGCTTTCATTTTAGTAAAGCCTGACAGCTTTTGCTTTATGAGCCAGTGCTGCACCTAACTGAACAGATTTGCACTGTGAACTTGATGGGGAAGGAGCTGGCACTTTGTCATGGAAAAGGATTTATTCCAGGTGTGTGCTTGGGAGAGGAATATGGGGCTTCCAGAAGATGGAGCAGAAAAAAACAAAAGGACAAGTAATCCAAACAAATTTTTTGGGCAGGCCAGACCTGACCTGTTGTGTAGCCCAGGTTTCTCTGCTCTTACATGCAGTTAGAAATGTGGCCAAATCCATACACAGAAGTCATGGTACATCCACAAGCTATAGTCAGCCTTCTGTCTTCTCACAGCAGCAAAATGAGTTTGATTGGGAAAATTCTCTGTTGATCAAGACTGGTATTTTAGGAACTAATATTGTAGTTATGTCCTAACCATAGGTCAGAGCTGGATTCCTTCCTCTAAAAAGAAAGTATTGACTTATTTCACCATTGCTCTTCTGTGGTTCATCAGTAAATGTTTAAGACCTTGCAGTCTTGTGGTGGTTTACTACATCATAATGTTGACTTTATTATTAGAAAATGATTACATTGCACTTTGTTGAAAAACCTGATTATTTTATTTTATTTTATTTTATTTTATTTTATTTTATTTTATTTTATTTTATTTTATTTTATTTTATTTTATTTTATTTTATTTTATTTTATTTTATTTTATTTTATTTTATTTTATTTTATTTTATTTTATTTTATTTTATTTTGTGATACCTAAATATGCTAATGGTACTTGATATCTGTAGAACTACTTTCTTTGCTATGAAAATGTTGCTGAGGGAAGTGGGGACTTTGGGTTTTTTTTTTGGGGGGGGTGGGGTTTACAAACTGCCTCTGGGGGAGATGAAGTAGAAGCTATTTGTGCAATCGCAGTGAATCACCTTTAAGGAACAGTAGCTCCTCCTATGAATGAAGAGAATGAAAATCCAAAGAATGAAAGTAAAAAAAAAATTCCTACTTTCTCAAGATACTGATTTTCTTTGCTTTTTTGGTACTGCTGCAGGTGGTTATGTGGGAAAATCTCTCCTAGTCTAAGCTTTCTTATGTTTCCTTGCCCTATCCTGGAGCTGTTTACTCCTCTGTATTGCTGTCAAACATTTTGTTTAGAAACTTGAAAACAAGAATACAACCCTCCCTCCCCCCAAAGAAACCAGAAAACCCAAACAAAAACCCCAAGGGTTTGTGCTATAGTGTGTGACTCATCTTGCTTTTTTTGGAAAGAGGAACTTGCTGTATCCTGGTACGTATTCAGAAGTAGCCAAGCTACTAGGCTCAGAGGTTTGAGGGCTTTTTCCCCCTCTTTCTATCGGGCCATATGTGCTCAAACTTCCTGTCTTGGGAAATGAGTTTAAGTTTCTTTCTCTCTCCTTAGGCCCTGGGGGTTTTTGTTGGGGTTTGGTTGGGTTTTTTGTTTGGTTATTTTTTTTATCCAAAGGGAGCTGTCTAATCAGCTCCAGGAGTGGGATAAGAGGTCCATTTTGGTTTGTAGGTTGAGCAGAACTCAAAACATGATTAAATATTTGCTTGTTCTAAAAGACAGATTCACTTCATTATTTATGGGCAGACAGAGATGGTTTACAGTTAAAAATCTGAAGTTATAAAAAAAAGGAAGTATTTTAAAATCTGTCTCTATAGCAAAGTTAGACACATACTGTTCCACATTTTGTAATTTCAGCTTTTAAAGTGTCACGTTGTTTATATGTGAGTAAAACTTGGCTTGAATATGTATCCCTTTACAATAGCTTTTAGTAAAATAATGAGGAAGCATAGCTACTTGTACATTATCATTCTAAACCAAAAGAATTTGATTAAGTAGGTGGGGTATTGAAAGTGAGATCAACTTTGCAACCACTGGAGCAGCAAAAATGGGTAATACAGCTCATAATGTAACATGTAACATAAAGCTGTAAATAATTGAGGAAGTATTTAAGGAAGTATTGTAAATACTTGCCTCTTGCTCAGTGGCTAGCTCTGTCAGCTGGCTGTCACATTTAAAATGCTTTATTTGAAGAGATTTGTGTAATCTGGACAATTCTGTATAGGGATAGTAGAAAAAAAAAAAAAGCTGAACTATGATATGCCAGCTGAGAAGTGGTGATGAATTTCTACGGTCAGTAACTTTTCAATCCAATCTGTTCACATCTGGGAAAGTGTTCTGGTGTATGGCTTTGGAACTGTGTGGATGTTTTTATTTTTAGGATGAAGATCCCTGGCTGATTCCAGACTGATTTTAGCTGGTGAAATAATGGGGTGGAGTTCTTGCTTTGCTTTGTATTTAAACACACTGTAATTAATTAGGCTCTATTCCATCACACCTTTTTTGGATATAACTCTCACAGTTGAGATTTGGGAACTTCAGTGCACATGGCCACAGCCCTCGTTTAATTGCTCTGGTGTTCTCTGTTGTAGCCTGAAACCTGACAGTCAAAATGTCATAAGGTGGCCTTGAGCTGCTGGCTTCACTGATTCTTCATTCTGTGCAAGATGTACAGATGCTAAGTGGAAATGGTATCCTACACTTCCTTCAGTGTTGCTTCTTTAGCATAGCAGCCTGAGCCCGTGTCATGTAAATGCATGAGCCTGGATAAATTATGGGGTACCATAAAAATTAGGGATATGGTAAAAGAGAGGCAGCACCACTAGAATGAAAGGATGAGTGAGCACAGAAAAACAAACCTCCTTAGAGCGCCTGCTCAGACACAAAAGAGAGAGACTAGAAGAACAGAGGTATGGGAACAGTCCAACAGTCTTATGTGCAGAAGAAATACATTGGCTGGTTTGTGAATTTTTGAAAGGAAGAGCAGCCACCAATACCTATTTGGTGACTGCTCTTGGTGGGCAGAGCTGGGAGCGAGTACAAACACCCCTCAGTGCTCCTTCCTTAACTGCAGGGAGCAATTGTTCACTGGGAACAGGCTGGTTTGTGGTTCAGACCGGTGGTGGTGTGTCGCTGCTCCCAGCAGTCGAGTGACCTTGTTTATGATGTGTAGCTGGGCCAGTATGCAGCTGTTTCCACTGTAAACTCACAGAAAGTTGGGTTCAGGGTATGCTTGTGCATATTGCTTTGCAATTAACTTTGTATGGACACACACGCAAACAAACCCCTTCTCCCATAGCTGCCTCCGTGCTTTTTGCTGCTGTAGGCAGCACAAGTGCATTGTGCGTTTTTGGTTCATTTTTGCCCTGTCAGAGAAGCAAGTGTGTGGGTAGAAAAGAATGAAAGTGATGCTTATGGTGCTGAAGAAATGAACTGCAGGGTGAAGTGGCTGGGTAGTTTAGATCTTGCTATGGGAACCAAAAATAATTTTTTTGTGGAACCATGAATCCCCCGTTCTACAACACACTTCAGAAGAATCATTATAAAAGTGGAAAGGGTAAGTATATCCATGACAGAAATTCTTCTGGAAGAGCAGAATTTGTATGTGTTTATGAAGGTAATCTGTGCAATACTATGATGCTTTCTTTTCAGAATAGCAATTAAAAATAATCATCCCGTTGTGTTTAACAGATTTGTTTGCTTTAAGTGTTCCTAAACCAACAAACATTTAGGCACGAACATTTCTTTAAGCATCACATTCTAGTTAGAAATAGGATGGAGCTGCTAAGGATTGAAGGAGGTAAGAAGGTGAGTAAGCCCTGCCTTTGTTGTGCAAGCATCCTGCCCTGGGTAGTGTCCTTGAACATGTAAGGACTTCCAGGGACTTTTGCTTATCATTAATATTGGCATGCTGCACAAAGGGGAGGAATATGTTTTTATTTCCTCATTAGATTTTCTTCAGTAGTGTGTGATTTTGTCCTGTTTCTGACAGAGCTTTCTCTTCATGCTGATGGTTTCTTCTCTGCTCTCTATCTTTTTTGAGGTTGGCTTTTTTTTTTTTTAGCCTATTCAAATCTCTGTCCTGTGAAGTAGAATTTCATCCAGTGAGAAAAGACTTGTCCTCCCTGGTGACAGAGGAGGGATCCCCCAGAAAAGGTTGAGGAGCTGTGGATGTGGAGAAGGGTTTTCTCTTCAGGTGTTGGGTAGGAAACCTGTCTCTGCCATTGTATTTCCTGACCTAGAGGTGTTGCAGTATGTGTTATGTGGCATGATCCCCACTGCATGTGCCTTTCCCACGATAGAAGGAATGAGAGGGGAGGGGAAATCTGACAGATGTGTAGGCATTTTGTTTAACGCTGGACAATGTAGTGGTGAATTAAGCTGAATGGAGTAACATTATGTATAATGCAGAGAAAGAAGGGGGAAAAGGAAGAGAAGAAAAAAAGAGGGTAGATGTATGGGGGAAACCCAGGAATTTTAAGGTTTCCTTAAGGATTTCTATTCTGCAGGAGCATACTTTGGAGTCAAAGACCTGTAAGGGATTTGTCAGCTCCTTAGAGAGCCTCTTTTTAAACAGTACAAAAGTGCCAGAAACCTGTCCTTTGGATGGAGGAGAGCTGTGTTGTGTGTGAGTGTTTTGGAGAAGTTCTGTATCTTGGAGGAAGAAGAACCAGAGTGTGGTTTGACAGTTGCTACAGCAACTAACGCTTTTTTAATGGAAGGCAAGGATAAGTGATGTTATAAAGGCTTGTGTAACTGACGTACCTTCCCCCGCTTCCTGCCAATTTTCCAGTATATTAAAACAATAAGTAATTTATGACTTTAGCTGAGAAATGGCTCTATGTTTGCCCAGCTCAGCCTTGTTTGCAACACTGCATGGTCTTTACAGAGACAACAGAAAAGAAATTATTTACATAACAGAAAGCAGGGATTCAAGCATCTCTGAAAAGCATGTTTTTCAAGGGACAGATGCATCCCTTGTTCTGTCTGAAGAAATTTTGTTTGATGTGGATGTCAGTGGGACAAGTTGTTTTATCTCGTAGCTTCCTTTGTTCTCATCCTCTCCCTTCCTCCTGACCATGATTTTTTTTTTTCAAAGTTTTTAAAACTCTTTTTGGTTACTATGGAGTTCTTTTTCATGTAGGAGTGATGTTGTATTATAGAGTAAATGAAAGATGATGCAGACCTGTGGTAGGAGGGGAATTTTGCTGGCTGTCTCTGCAGCAGTGTTACAGAAGCAGCCCTGGCATAGACGTGCTCCAGTAATTGCTGTCCAGGGAGAGACTTTAACCCTCATAATTTTTTGGGACTCAGCTGCCTACTATTATCCAGGAGGAATGATACATGAGTGGAAACCACACATCACATCCCAGAGTACAGAAACACTCACTTTAGGATTCAAAAAAGTGCCTAAACTGACTGTCTGTTCACTAGTTTAAAATTACATATTTTAATTTAGTGGTGGTTTTGGTTTTATTTCTGAAATTTAGAGGCATTTGACAGCTGAATTTCAGGGGAAGAGAGTTTGGCCAATGCTCTTGTTCTTTTAAATGTGCTGGAAGTCTTAGGCTGCAAAGGGGCACTTTGCCTCTCCCTTGGGTTCTTTATGCAAGATAAAAAATAATTCTGAGTTAAGGCTGCTGATTTTAATTGAAGAGTGTGTACTAAGCCATTAATCATATTTGTAAATGAAACACGAATATACACAGTTATAGAATCTTAAATACATGTTTTTTCAGGTCTCACTTTTAAAGCCCTGTTTTCATGAACCAAGCATGTTTACCTAGCTCTTCAGAACTAAGATTTATTTTACAGATGTCCTTACTAATATTTTGAGCATTAACAACTCATAACCAGAGCTCCCAGATTTGTAGGTTTGTTTCCTGTGTTTCATTTTGCACTTTAAAAGAAAAAAAGTTCTTCTCAATACAATTCATGACAATATTACACAGTGCATTTTCAAAAAATTATGACTGAACTAAGAGCTAGTTTTCAAGTGAATGACACTGAGGTATTTAAGTGGAATAAGTTCACTGCTCTCGAGTTGCTGAGAAGCAGTGCATGAAGCATGCACATTTTTTTTCACGGATGAAAAAGTAATAAACCTTTGCTACCAATTTTATGCATTTTAAAACTCAGTAGAGGATAATTACTGCCTTCTTGCATTCATTATGGCATTTTGTGGATTCATGTGAGATGAGAGAAATAAATGAAATATTTGACCCAAAGGGAAGACTGACAAAAAGATCTCCTTTTAGCTATTCATGTGTTAGTGACCAGTACTTACTAGAAAAGAAATCTGCAAAGTTTGAATTCTACAACATGATTATGTTCCTCCCATAGCATCCTGTCTGCCATTTTCTTCCTCCTATAACCCTCTCCTCTTCCATTCTTACCCAGACTCTGAGATGGCTTATCCTTTTTGTTTCCCTGACTCATTCAATTGCCCTGGTGACACAACCCCATCTCCAAATCTCTTTTACTCTCACTCCTTCACGGTCACTCAGCTGCAAGATTCTCCTTTATTTATGTCTCACTATCTTTCCCTCAGTGGGACAAATCTGCTTTCATCCCTCATCTTAAGGAGCCTGAGCTATTCCAATTACTGCACATCTCCTTTCTTGCTTTTTTATCGAATAGATTGATTCAATTCCTCAAAGTTTTTTTGGTTGTTTTTTTTTTTTTTTTTTTTTTTTTTTTTTCATTTCCATGTGATCTTCTAGGCTGGCTTTCATCCCCTCCATGGCACCTGACTGCCCTTGTCCAGCATGACTACCAAATAACACTGTGTTATTAGAGGGACACCAGCAGAACTTGCATTTGATCAGTGCATTCTTTCTGCTCTTTAGGTCACGCAAAGTAGAAGTCTTTGAGCTCCACTGAATTGTTAGTGAATGTGGAGTGATTTCATAGAAATTATGTAACAGGACACTTGTGATACGAAAACTATATGTAACTGAAAATGTTAATATTTTAATTCTTCTGTTGTGTTATAAAAGGTTAGATATTGTTGAGAAAATGTGATGGTGAGGGTGCAATTACACAATATGCAAACCTCCTATACTTTTTTAGTTAAGGGTTTCTCCTCTCAGCTGTATTTAACTGTGTTTCAGGTAAGTCTTCCACTTAAATACCGTGGATTATGCTCTGGCATGACAGAACATGCAGGTATTTATTAGATTTTTCTTTTTTCCAAAACTGGGTATGAGGTTTCTTTTTCATACATTTACTGGATCTCTGATTCATGGGCACTCATCTGGAGTGTGCCAATGCTGCTGACAGCTGTAGGCAGTCACTTTTGTAAATTATCTGAACAACTAAACTTTGAGATTTACTGGGCGATATGAATATTTTAGTGTCTCATTTAGCCAACCACTTGTGACTTTTCTTTAGATAAACTGGAGTTTCTCACCCGAAGAAATGGTATAATCTGAAATCAAAAGCAGGTTACTTGCAGTTTGTAAGACTAGTCAGTCATCACTGGCATCAGTAAAAAAACTTAGGAAGGTGGAGGCAGAAATATATGAAGATATTCAGAAGAATCTTATCCAGTTTAATTTAGTAACCTAAGCTGGTGTTATTTCAAAGCCTTTTGGGCATGGATATTACACATGCATTTTTTTCCTACAAAACTTGACAGAAAAGTAGTTATCTCTTTTTACTTATTTTTTTCCCCAGATCAAAAATGACAGGAGGTTATTTGCAGTTTTCTTGAAAGTGAATTCTTGCTAAATGGCTGGAACTAGTTACCCTTAAGTATTTTCAAAGTAGCATTAAACCAAAGATTTTTCTGCCTTCATACTGGCATTGCAGAGCAAAGGAGTTGAACTGAAGCCCAGATTATGAAACTGATGATAGTATTTTTATTGTCAGAAAGCAGCACTCCTGTCTTTATCTTCAGCTTTTTTTAAAGACAGAAAACTGTAATTTGGGAAATTGAACAGAACAAATCCATGTTTTCCAGCAAATTGTTCTTTAATGAAAACAGGTGGTCAGCTGTTAATACTAAGAGGCTCCATATGCAAAATTGTCCACAAACATTAAATTTAGCAAGCAAGAGTCTGTGTCTTTGAAAGGAAAGCTGACCTGGCTTGGGTTCACATTGTTATGATAGAATATTTTTTCCAATGCCCTTTTCTTTCTCTAAGGTAGATGCACAAGTTCACCTGAGGCACCACTGCATTTTATTGGGTAGAAAGAAAATCTGAGTTAGTTTCTACGGCTTTCACTCAGTTAAGAATATCATGTATGAAACTGTAGGAATGACTGGCTTTCCATTCTGTAGTTGAATAGTAATGCACCACTAAAGGCACTGATCTAAATTGAATGCTGGAAGGTTATTATATTAACACAAACCAAAAAAAACAAACCAAAGCTGAGGGAGGAAGATAGGGTCTTACCGACAGCACAGCTTCGTAGCGATGAACATAAGAACGTGCTCTAGAGGAGATGTCTCCTGCGTGCCTGTCTCTGTGCTGCCTGCCCTGCCCATGTCAGCCTAACATCAAAGAGAGTTGCTAAATCCTCTGCAGCAGCCGAGGGAGGGAGCTGAGTCAGTGGCTGGGGAGGTGATGCTCAAGGTGTCAGTGCAAGTGCTGCCAGGCTGGGAAGGCTCCCGGGCACACAGAGGGAATGGTCTGCAGGCCTCAGGAGGGCTTCTCCTCTCCGTGAGGAGCAGTCCCTGGTGAGTGCAACCCCTTCCTAACCAGTTCCCTTACCCAAGGAGTGGGGCTTTGTGCAGTGGGCTCCTTACCTTGTGGCTCACAGAGAGGTCTCGCTGTGAGGCTGTGGTGAGGAGGATGTGCCTTCTCCGAGGTCTCCCCTGAGAATCCCTTGATCACATCCTGTGAATAAACACCCCCTTGGCAACATGGGTGTTGCACTGTGACCACCCTGCTGTGTGGGGGTTCCTGGCAGAGGTGTCCAGGCAGTGCCTGGGAACGTGGGAATTCAGCATGGAATATTGGAGCATGGTGCTGTATTGCTGGAGCGTCTGGAGAAAGCTCTTCCCTGGCATGTGAAACCTGGCAAGTCAATGTGAAAGCTGTAGCCTTACGTAAGAGTGCAGTTAAAGAGTTAGCTGTAGATAAGGGGTTACTGAGATATGCTGACTTCTGTAATCAAATAATTGATGCTCTGCTCAAAGGAGTTGGATTTAAATTTGTTTGGTCAGCTGTGGTCATAAGCCTGAGAGTGAATTTTTTGACAGTTCCAGCCCTGTTTGGACCAGTTGCACTAGGTCTTTTTATCCAGGACCTGGTCCACTCTGTGGAGAGTTATGGAGTGTGATCTCTGTTGCCTAATGTCTGCATTTGATAAGTTTGGTTACATGAGACTGCCAAAAAAAGAAGGAAAGAAGTTCTGGTAGCTTTCTAAGAAAGGCACTCAGCTCTTTGAGAGGGGAAGCTCTCTTTGATATATGATATCCTGGAGTGTTAAATGGGAGCCCAACCTTGCAGCACGTAGGGCTGAAGTATTTTTTAACCCAAAGACATTTGGAGAGTTTTCAGTGAGGCCTGGCCTTTGTTTCTAAGTATTTGTAGAATCTACATTGCCAGGAATATTGATAGTTGCATGTAGTTTTACAAGGAGGTGTGTTTAACATCTAATAAAACAGCAGTGCTTGTGTGGGGCTGTCACTTCTTTACAGCCATGGTTGTTTACATTCACAGGTCTGACAAGTCTTTCATCCTGGTTTGTATTTGTGCTGTTTCCCGTGCATTGTGGCCAAGCAGTGGGTTTGTCACTGTCACCTTGCCTGTGTACTGGTGTACACAGGTGAGGTGTCTGAACTGCGCACACATTGAGTCTCTAACTGAAAGAATTTCCTTAGCTCTTGCTGCGTTGGTGCAGCCTGGGTGGTTATACAGCTCCATGTATTTATGGGTATGGAAATAATGTCTGTTAACTAGATCTCCGTTGGGAGAAGCTGGTGTTGACACTCATTCATGGGGAATTCTATTATCAAAACTGATAATGAAAACTGGGCAAAGTAAGTCGAGGAGCATCAAAAACTGTTCTTATAATGCTCACTGATGAGTAAGTGCAGCTTCTGCCACCGAAGTTTAACAGTGCAAACTCCTGACACAAGTTAGAGAAGAATAGCAGCCATTTATTTGCCCCTTCCCAGATCTGTTTGCCATGGAGCATCTGTGTTAGCAAAGCCAAATTCTGGCACATTGTCAGAACACTAATTTTTCTCAAAAATAACAGTTACCTTATCACACTTCACACTGTTGTGAAGTCATTATTGATTTGGGTGGTAACTTCTTCAGGGTTGTAAATGAAACCAGGCTGTAAAAGTGTAGTGGCTGTCAGCTTTTGGGAGCTTCCATACTGCCAGGGTGTTGCTTTTTCTGCAGAAGCAAAGGCAGCCGTGGAAGAGCCTGTGCTACTTGCACTCCTCTTCTCAGGAGTGTGGGTCAAGGCTGCCTCCTTTCTCATGCAGGAAATTTGTGCTGTTGAGAGTGTAGGTTCCTTTGGCAAGCGGCTGTGCTCCTGGGCTGGAGGAAAGCAAGCTGGGAGTTACAATAATCCAAGACTGGCCCTCTCTTTCCCAGCATGTGCAACACGGAGCATCTCAGCTTGGAAAATAGAATGGGGAAATGGTTGTACCATTTTCTAGATGCCTGGGTCTCTCTAGTTGCCATTGGGGTTTTTTTCTGCTGACTAAAATGGCCTTCATGGTGATAGTCATCCCACCTAACTTGTTTAGCTTTATCTCTCAGTTAAAATAAACTGTACCACTTGTTGATTGTTAAACTCTGCTAACAGGTATGTTACTAAGAGATAAAAATTGAGAACAGAAGATGGAGGTTTTTTTCTGGTAGTTAAATGTGCAGGAGCTTTCACCAATTAAGATTTTACATCTAGATAATAATCCTATGCAGTTAGTTACCTTGCTGTTACGAAACAACTGCTGGGCAGTGGAGTGGCCTGTTTTCTGACACTGGACCTCAGAAATGGGTAGGCAAACTGTGGCTGCAAAACGGAGATGGCAGTGGCAGGTTGGAAAAAATTACTAGAGAACTCTCAGTTAATGGAATTACAAACAAAAATCTTGATTTGCTGTGCACGTAGTCAATCTAGAGATTTATTATCATGGTCTCATTGTGGTTTAAGACTGGTCACCCATGGATCGTCCCCCTCAGGCTGTAGATGTGCTCACAGGAATGTAATGACAGGAGCTGTTTACCCATAGAGAGATAGTGCTGCACTGCCTACATCTCTGTAACTTTTGGGATCTTATCAGACAAATTACCAGGTTCTCAAAATGATAACAAATCAGGTACTTTGGCTGAGGTGGTGCCAGGTTTCTTTGGCTCTGACAACCTGAACATATGGGGTGATGAATGGCTTGAGAAAGAAACACTTGGGTGCCCTCCTGCCCATGCCCACTCTTCCTCTGGGTGCTTGCAAGATGCTGCATCACACAGTTGCTTCAGACCTGCTTTGTGTCCCAAGGTTTACTTTTCCAGTTTAGTTTGCTATTGTTTGAAATGTCAGCCACCTCCGGCCTTACCCCGCCTAAGTTGTAAAGTTTTCTCTCCCTCTCTTCACTTGGCTCAGGAGGTGGGGAGGTTTTGGGACCATTCCAGGGCTTTTCTGAAGCTGCTTTTTCCACTGTCAGGCGGGATCTGGCACTGAGTCAGCCACTGCTTCCTGGTTCTCACCCTTCCCTTGCAGGCAGACAGATGACCTGCCTTAAGGGAGCGACCTTTCTTGGAAGGTGAAATCGAGCACATAAATTAAATGCTGACCATAAACATTAGCCACAAACATACCTACAAACACATTAATCATGTGTTAACAGTCCCTAGTGCAGTGTTCATTGATCAGCTGGTTATTGTTTGTGCAGTGCTTGGAAGATGACAGCAATATGCACATTTCTCTAATCATTACAGATCAGCATATTACACCAAGGGAGAAACTTCACTGAGATAATATATCCATATTCCGATGAAAGAGGTGTGTGTTTATTAGGAGAGCTCTGTGAGGCACAGAACATATCTGTTACAGTTTTGAAGAGGAAAAATTTGATAACTGAGCAGCAATCTTATTAGCCACATCTTGCCCTGTGCTGAGGAGAAATGAAGGTATTAATTTACCTACCTTCCTCTGTTTGTGGGTTGTAATATGAACTGACTTTTCCTCCTGCCCCCATTCTTCTCTGGAAAACTCCTCTCTCATTTTATGAATGCTTGATTGCTACCAGTTTTATCTTGCCCAAGCATCTGTGGAAGAGGATGAAGGAAGACACTATTTAGGCATCTGGATGCATCCTGGGCTGCTCAGGAAAGAAAGAAGTACCTTACCTGTCTCTACAAAGTATGATTAAGGGGAGTTTGATCCACACCTCTTGGCATTCACCCAGGCTGAAGGAATTTCACCTTGAGGTGTGAATTTCCTGTTCCTTCCTTAACCTTGCTCTTCCTATTTCTGATCTCTTCTGCCCCTTCCATTTAGTCTTTACTGTTAAAACTATTTTCCCTGGTGCCATGCTTAACTTGATCTGAGTTCATGCTTTGCATAACTAGATGGGGGAGAAAATATGATCTGACAATAATAGCATATGTGCTTTTTGAAGTTTCTGGTGAATGTGTAACCATTAACTTAAGGAAAAGCTCACTTGCGTCTAAAGTAACACTCCTTGCACAGACACAAAATTTAAAGACTAAGTCGTGTAAGAACAGCCTATGTCTAGAAATCTCCATGTTCCTGATCTTACCACTGGTTCTCTTCACAGAGGTATCGCACTTGGGTGGACAGTTGTTGTCTTCTGGGCTGCCCACATGGTTGGGAAGGGATGGGAAGAACCAAG
Source organism: Chamaea fasciata (assembly GCF_029207755.1). Lineage (NCBI taxonomy): Eukaryota > Metazoa > Chordata > Aves > Passeriformes > Sylviidae > Chamaea > Chamaea fasciata. Next base: position 96,901,027 of record NW_027094087.1, on the reverse strand, counting down.
AGGGTGGCTGACCTGACAGTCAAGGTCTCTATTTGAATTGCCTCTTTCAAAGCAGTATGTTCCAGCTGGGCTCTTTAGTGTTTGCTCTAACTGTGATCTGCTCTCCTTCTCAGCTGCAGGGGAGTGATTTCTACCCCAGGGGCCTTCAAAATCATCCTTTTCTCTTCATTACTCAAGGACCTAATGACAGGGATCTAAATGGACTTCAAGCACTAAGTTTTTAAGTTCTGTGGAAATTTTCCGCTCTTTAACATATGATAACTTACAGATTAATTTAAGTTTAATGGTATAATACTTCTCTCAGGAGATAATTTTCTAAATGATCTTACTGCTGGTAAGTTATCTGTGGACAGTTGGTATCTGATGGGATCCCTTTGCTCCTGCTCAGTGAAGAGATGAAGCCTCCCAGGGCAGCTGCATTCCACAAACAGCTGAGTTACTGGGAATCCCAGTGGGGCCCATGAAATTCTTAACTCTCTTGTTTTTAAAAGAATGTTTTTCAGTCATTCTACATGGCTTTGATGGTAGAATGTAAGTGATGGAAAAAAATACCTGAGTCACTTCATGCTGTTGTTTTTCGTCATGTTATGATATTTGAAACTTTTAAATTTGTTTGATTTTAGCTTTCAAGAAGATAAATTTCCCATGGATGCTTTAGACTTGAGAATACTTGTACTTTGCTGAAATTTTTAGAGAACAATAATAAATAGTCTTTGCATGTGAACTTGTATCAAGAGAAACAGATATTAATCCCTTGGGGAAATAATAAATGTTTTGCTTACTAGATGAATTTCAATTAATTTCATGTGGTTTCACATGGATTTTCATCTTCTTTTTTGTAAGTTCTCTATCTCTTTTTTTATTCTTTGCTTTGCACCAGTGTGCCTTTGCTTTCCCCAAAGTTTCATCTACTTTTTTTACTTGTCTGTAGTGGGATATTCAGTATGTCTCACACTCTCAGCCCAACTTGATTCTGTGTCTTAGGAAAGATAACATTCTTTATCTTCATCTTCTCTCAGTTGCAGGTTGGTAATGTAATGTCCCTTAAAATCTGCAGGAGGTTTCCACTCTTTTCTTGTAATTTTTCCCCCTCTTGGTTTTCTTCCTGTCCCTTTCAGTGTCTTGCAGGATTTTTGTCGCATTAATAATCTTGCAATTGGCTGAGGCTAAAGAAAATGAAGGTTTTTTTCAGGCCTTGTTTATCTCTATCTTGAGTTCCAGCAGTGCCTTGTGCCAAATATGATGTCCATTTATAGAGATTACCTTTTTCCCAGCAGTAAGTCAGTAGCTGTGGAAAGAAAAAGGAGCTCAGCAAGATGCAGGTCATTTTCCTCAAGTTGTCTGCTCCATGCAAATATGTTATGCCTTCTTCAAATATGTATGCTTTCTTCTAATAGGAAAGGCTGTGTAGCAAAGGTACAGGTGAAGGAATAGGATTTAAATCCAGGTGTGTGACTTTTTTCTGAGAGAGGAATGTGAAGGTAAGTGGGTATGTTGCTTCATGGTGAGTTGAGCTTACCTTTTTGTTCTTCCTTGCTTAATATATGGAGCAAATAAGGGAAAAATAAGTGAGGAAATAAGGGAATAATTCTCTGTCAGGCAGGAGTTAACAAACTGGGTAATGCTGCTTTCAAAATTTAGAAGCGGTGAATACGTGGGGAAGGGATTCTGGAATAAGTAGTGAGCATTTTTGTAGAAGTGAATTATATGTGAAAGAAAGATGGTTTGCACTTATCATTCTCTTGTCACTTCATGTCTTTCGTCATGGTAATCATGAAAATGGTTCTTTCTGAAATCATAAATGACACTTATAAGTCATTGCAAGGTGGTAATACATGGACATCTAACTGACAGCTGACTTCCTCTTGCAAAATTTCCATCTTAGGAGACAGGTTTTCAAGAAGCATAGACTCAGAGATAATGCATTTCTTGTGTTGGCAAGTGGTTTATGTGCCAGTGTGTTCTTCCCAGTTGGTTGTGGATCTGAGTTGTCATTTGTGACCTTGACAGTCTGCTCATAGTAAGCCAATAGGTAGGAAGATGCAGGTATCTCTCAAAATGTCAATATGCAAGATTTGGGTTGCTGTTCAGATCTACTGGCCTACATGCAGAAGTCTGTTGCCTCTGGTTTTTCCAGTCTTATTCAAATGAACCCATTTTGTATCTTCCTTTTTCTGGTACCAGTTCCTGATTCTCATTTCTCTAAAAGTCTCACTTTAGTTCTCAGAAACAAATAAAGGCAATCAGTGCAGTCTTAACTTGCAAATTAGCTCTAAGAACAAACTAAGCTGAACATCTTCTGCTTGAATTCAGTGTTCTTGCTTATACTTGTGCTAAAAGGTGAGTAAATTTTTAATCAGTATGAAAGTTTTGTCAGTCCAATACTGCTTATTGTTACCATTGCCCCACCAATACTGTTCTCTTCTTTTTTTCAATTGTCTTTCTCTATTTTTGCCTTTTTTATTTTTTTATCTGAGTAATCTCTTTTGGAAAGGAGATTTTTCTTGCCCTGTTGCTGCTGCATTTCTCTTCTTGTGAGCTGCACCTCCTGTGTTTTGTGTGTAAACATCCATTGCTGTAAGCTGCTCTTTGAGATCCAGAGGCAGATACAGGACCAATTCAAGGCAAGCAAGTAGGGGTTTAAACTCTTCTGTTTGTGTTGTGTTACGTGGTGGGGCAGTCCCACGTGGTGGAGTTAGAGATGAATTAAAGTGCATGATCCCCAGTGCTGTAATAGCTCCTTTCCAGTTGTCTGTATTTCTTCTCTGCAGGACTTTGGGATGATCTGTGTGTTGCTTCCTGAGGCTGGAATGGACACTAAGGAATTATCTAAAATAATGGGGTTCTGCAAGATGTCCACTGTAGTGTATAAAACACTTTATTTTTAAATAACAACACTTGCCATACAGTTATTTTGAAATGTTTGATACCATTTACACTTTTTCAGAGCAAGCATCCATGCAGGGGGATGTTGCCAATATGTAGAATACAAGTCACTGTGTATGGGCAGCACAATGTAAAGGTTAGATTTCAATTTAATTAGAAAAGCAAACAGTTGGTTTGGAGTCAAGTGAAGCTTTTTTGCCCTTCTTCTCTCTCCAGGTGGTTGCTGTTATTCTTACATTTTTTTGGTTTCTAAAACAGAGAAAAAAGGATTTTTTTTTTTCTAATTGGCCATGCATTCTAAAAAGACAGAATGTTTTGGATGAAAAGTGGACTTGGTAGTAGAAATCTGACTTTCTTTTGGCTTCAGGAGGTGTTGCCCTGACAATTAAGCTAATAAGAACTAATCTTTAGCAGGTCTTGCATCATGCATAAAGGAGATGAGAGCGAAAAAGATTCTGCCTTGGAGAGCAGTTTTGTCAGTGGTGCTGAAGAGGGTCAGGGTTTGGTGCCTGAACCTAAATCCAGGCAGTGTAGGCTGTTGATGCTGCTGCCAGCATCACAAGTTTGACGTGGAGGCAGCTGCTACAGGTGAGCCCTGTCACTTCTGAGTAGTGTTGTTGCTGTTGAATGAAGCAGAACAGAAGTGTAGAGATGTTTAAGGGACTGAAGTACAGTCTGTGGCAGGGATTGGTGGGCACCTGTGGGGCTGTGGGTGTGCAGTGAGCAGCAGCAAAGCCGGGAGCCTGTGCCTGGGTGTACCTCCTGCAGGCTCAGCCTGTGCTCGCTGCTGGGACACATTTGGGGGATTTCTTAGCAGCCAGTGCTCACCACTGGTGGCTGAATCTGCTTCCCCATAGCCAGCTCTGCTGCCTTTCTCCAGGACAGCTCCAGCAGCACTTCTGCTGCCAAAGCAGGATGATAGTGTGGCACTGGCTTCCACAAGATCTTTCTTACTGGAAAGGTTGAAGCCTCTTTCATTGTTTTCATGGCTCTTTGGGAAAGTGAATTCTGAGAAGTGTGGCATAAATCTGCTCCCAGCATGCCAGCTCAGTGATAGCCTAACTGCATTGGCAGCAAATACCTCTCTCCTGCCTTTCCCTTAGATATGTCTGTTGAGAATGCTGATACAGCCTGTGAACTGGCACTGTGACTTGAATGGTACTGACTTTTATGGTATAAGCCTTTCAAATTTAATTTAGGGATATTATCGTTTATAACTTCCTGTGTGAGTGTGCCTATTTACAGAAGTATAAATGGTTAAGACTCTCTTGTGACATGGAGCTAGTGAAGCTGGTGATTTTAATAATGTTTTTTTATTAAGTTCAGTTCTCTCAGAAAAAAAAAGACTTTCTTTTCTCCTTAGTAAGAGAATGAGTATGGCCTTCTGTTCTTTTATGACTTGCAAAAACAAAACTAGAAACAATCTATAGAGATTTAATTCACTGCTTTTATTAGAAGTGCAGTGTACTTTGTGACAGTGTCATGTTCTCACTGTCTAAAGTCAAGTTCAATCACAAATACATACATGGTGTGGATTATGTATTATTTTAAGTAATATATCTGCATTTTAAGTGATTTTTTCAGATTAAAGTTATCAGATAGTCCTTATAATTCAGTATATTGTAGCTTTTCAAACCCCAGTGGGACCATTTTTCAGGATAATGTGTTTATTTGGTTCAGTCACTGTGCTGGTTTTGGTACAATGTGTACCAAAGCTCATGTTTGAAATTCAAAGTTCAATTAAAGAATTGTTGGTTGGTGTGTCTTTTGATTTGAGTTGTTTGTTTGTTGGTTTCTGGAAGCATTTTTATTCTCTTCTTTTTACACGCTTTTATTTTTTTTAGTTAAAGTGCTCCCTGAGGAGGAGGGTTAATGGAGGTATGCACTGCTGACTACAGGAGATGGATTGATTTCTGAAAGCAAGTGAAAATGCCTGAAATGCTTCAGCTTTTTTTTTTCTGCTTTCCTGATCTTTTTTAATCCTGAAGGAGAAGGAAAAAATGAAATTAAAACCAGCCTTACAGAGAGCTCTCGTGCAATGGTGATGGGGTTTGTGTTTTGTCTCTTTTCTAGTGGTGATAAGAAATGAGTTCAAAGATACTGAAAGAATGAAATTCTTTGGCTTTTTCATGAGTAAAAGCATTAGTGAGCTTAAAGTATGAAATAGGGAGAAAGGCAGTGAGCTAAAAATTGTGTAAGCTCTTTGCACTGTTAAAAGAACCTCCTATAATCTTCATGCCTTCTGAATCACGTAGTGAGCATGTGCTATATTGCATGCTTGGTTTCTTTTAAACATAGCAGGACATGTTATTAACTCTGTCTGTTGCAAAGGCCATGGTGTTTATGTTTATATTTTTGTGTAGGATGCAAGGTCCTGCAAAGTGTAGTCTTGCCTTTGTACAGCATTGCACAGTTTGTTAACGCACATTTCTTCCTCTGAAATTCCATGGAACTTAAGGAACTTTGACAGGACAGACTCAAGGCTGTATTGATACCACAGCTCCACAGAGAGAGAGATGACTGTCAGATCAGATACCTGGATTAACTACAAATAGGTTTAAAATTTTATCTTTTCTTCCAATCTGGCAGAAGCTGAACTGATATAAGCCCATCCCAATGTGACAAGAGTGTGACTGGACAGAGATTGATACAGTGATTTAACTAACATACCCTGGTTCAGGGGAGGTGGGTATGAGGGAGAAGCTTTTTTATTGCTGCTTCCTGCTTTTTCTTTTTGGTGGACTACTGTGGCTCCAGATGTCCAGGAGCAGACAGAAGGGTGGATTTGTGGGATACCTGGGCAGGTGGGATTCCTCTGGAAGTTGGGGCCACCTGGGGTGGCTGGGATTTATAGGGTGGTGAGGCTGCTCAGGTGGTTTGGTTGTTCACCCACATGCAGCTTTGCAGGTTGAGCTGGGTTGGCAGGCTGGGCTGCTGCTGTGCTGCTGGGGAAATGATACAGCCTGAGATTTATATCAGCTGCTCCTGGAGGGCCACGAGTCTGTGCTGGAGAGGTGGTAGGCTCTGCATCTGTGGATGTTGGTTGGCAGTGTAGCCAGCAGCTGTTGAATCGTAGCCACTGAATGAATGCAGAGCTGGACAAAGACACAGATTGCACTGTGTTCTTGCTGTAAATTTAGCATGTATACTCTGGTGGCCGGTATCAACTCCTGAGGATAATGCCTTTTATGCTGTCTAGACTATATAATAAAACGTCTTGGACCACGTTTTGTCTTCCCTGTGATGTGGTGGTCTGCACCTTTTCAAAACCACGAAAGAACACTATTATATTCTCCAAAATGGGGTTGTTATTATTTTATTGATATAGTCCCTTCCTCAATTGGCAGGATGATATAATAGAAGCATAATAGTGACAGGACAAAGGGTAATGGCTTTAAACTGAAAGAGAGTAGGTTAAAATCAGATATTGGGAAGAAATCCTTTACTTTTAGGGTGGTGAGGCTCTGAAACACTTGCTCAGAGAAGCTGGCTTGGAGAAGCTCTGGATGTTCCATCCCTGAAAAGGTTCACAACCAGGTTGGGTGCGGCAGTCTGGTCTAGTGGAAGGTATTCCTGCCCATGGGTTGGAAATAGATGATCTTTAAGGTTCCTTCCAACCCAAACCAGTTTATGATTCTATGATAACAGAAGCAGCATGCCAGATGCTTATTCTTGTGAGGGGTTTCAGGGGAAAGTATCTGAACTCCACAGTACAGTGTCATATCTGTCCATGTAGTATATGGCTTCATTACATTGTCTTCCCTTGTGTTTGGATTCAAGCTATGGAGCATGCAGGAAAGAAGTTTCTTCTGCTTTCTCCTAACTTATGTACCTGTGAGGGTAGTTAGGCTTTTAATTTTTCAGGTGTCTTGATGCAGCAATTTTAAATGTTTGGCTTTTGGGTTTTTGTGTAACAAATGTAAGCATTAGTGCAGGAGCAATCTGCCTCTGTATACAGATTCACAGGCAGGCAGTGAATGCCAGTCTGTCTGTGATGGAGATTTTGTGTATACAGAGAAAATCATAAGAAATTGAAATGTCGCCTCAGGTCTCACCAGGCTCTGCTAGCATTTCAAAAGTGTTACTACCTTCCAAAGAAGTTCTTCCTTCATCCAGTGAAGAAAAGGATTCAATGATAATCCATAGATATGTTAGCTTAGCATTTTTCCTTGCCTCAGAACAGATGGCAAAGCCAAGCATGGTGCTGGTCGTTCTGCTACGCTCTGTCAGTTGTAACACCTAGGATGGCGAAGTTTTCTAGAGGTTTTCAGTATCCCTTTGCACGCTGAACAGCACAATAAGAAGACAGAACAATTTAAGTAAAATAATTCCATGGAAAAAGGTCTAGGACTTGGTGTGACAAAACTTAAAAAGTTTGATTATTTTTTGGCAATTCAAAAATACATATCTTAAATTGACAAGGTCTGCTAGAATGTCTTTTCAGGTGAGTCTGGAAGCCAGCAATTTCCTGTTTAGAGTTGCCTACGTGAAGACGTTGGGCCAATGTCATGACATTTGAGAAATCCTGAATTTGCTAGGTGAAAAGGCAAACGAGACATGGTGGTAAAATTTTTTTTGTCTTTTTCCCCAAGAGAGCAGAGCCTCTTTCTTTAACACATTTTGAATGTTTTGTTATGGGTCTTATGAACTGAAACTAAATTTTTGAACTGTTACCATTTAATTAGAATGAAAACCCTGTTTCCAGTTCTGTTTCAACTTCACCCCTACAGTCCACAAGGCTAAAACTTAGAGCCATCTGGTCTTAGAGGAATGGGAAATATTTTTATACTAGCTAAAACACTAATGCAGGAAAAAAACCCCAGATATCATAGTTTCCAAAATCTGCAGTTTTCTTTTCCTAATGTAATGATCAAGTTTTCTCTTACGCAGATAACCTTTTCCAAATGCTCAAGACTTCTGAACTTTCTGATTAGGTACAGAGGCAGAAAAAAAGGTCCCTGAAACTGGACAAGATTTTTGGATTTTTTTCCTTTCATTTGAAGGATATAATAGACTTCTGTGAATACGAAGTTGCCTGAATACAAATGTATGAATATCTCCCTTTTTTTTAGGCAAATTCGTTTCATAAAATACAACAAACCCGGAATTTAATTTACTGTGTAAACTTCCATGTTTAAAACAATTTCTGGACTGGTGAACCAGGACTGACACTTGATGATATTCCTTATAGTTGGTGTGTTTTCATCTTCCAAACTCATTTTAAAATGGATTGTCTCTGTCTGAAGATCCAGTGAGTTAGGTTCACTTTGCTATGCTCTGGTTTTTTATTGCTGGAAGCTGTTTGACACTGATGTAACTCAACGAATCACTGTCTTCCTGCTGCCAGCTATTTTAAGGTGAACAAGTGTGTCAGAAGGATTAAAATATTTTACATTGTAGCTGAAATTGATCAAACCAGGTTGTGTTGGATGGTGGTAGCTGGGAAAGTAAACTGTAAGATGCATTTTCTTTGCCTTGGTGTTATAAAGTAAAATTACTGTAAAGTAACATAGCTCTTGGCCTGGGTCTTGCTGGCAGTCTTTAAGTTCATATAATGAATGTGGCTGTGATGAGTTTGTCTCACTGAGTTACTGGTCTGCCATTAAGAGTAGGATTTTTCAAGCATGAGCTTTCTCATCTGCCAGTTAAACATATAAGGCAATTGTCTTGTACCTCTCTGTAGTCAACACAGTGAGCACCTCTTTAGGTCAAAGAATGGCAGGATAAGTGAGATGATTTGCAAAATAGCTCAGCCTTACAAAACCCAGCCTGCATCTGTGATCCAAGAGAATAATTGCATACTGTAGATAGCAAAACTTCTCAAACTGAGCATGTACTTGAATGTTTTGCTGACTGGCAAATTTGCCTTCGATCTGAAGTCATTAGGAGCTTATTTTTACATGAAGCATTTGCAGTCAAAACAAATGCTATCTCTGCATCATTTCTATGAAAAGATTAAAAAGATTGCAAGAGTTTGGGGAAGAAATCTTGCCCTTTGGCCTGGAATGGCTGCCAATTCTGTTACATCATGCCATTCCAGGTATCAGGAGATCAAGTTTGCTTTTGCAGGACTAATCTTTACCATGTGCTGTTAATGGGAAGTTTGGGAGTCTTCTCAAAGCAGTGATGGCACAGGGTTGGTAAATGCCAGAGGACCAAGGTGGGTTTCTCTTTTGTTAACACTCCCCTGCACCTCCAGGGCATGTGTGTGTGTGTGTGCTGCTGTGCTGTGGCTCTCTTCCATCTCCCTGACCACTGGCTGAACCTGCACTCACTGCCCTGAGGAGCCCTCGGGGTTTAGAGGGCTCCTTGATCTGAAGGCGTCCTTCCCTGCACCACGACAGCTCTCAGCACCAGGGCTTCTACTTTCCCCAGCCAGTGGCACTCATTGATCAGACAAGGCTTTCATTCCCAAGAAGTCTGTTAAAATGTGGTCAGAGTGCTTGCTCTACAGACCTACAGACGAGCTTTATTCTTTCATTTGGTATTTTCACTTTATAGTTTTGTATAGGTATGGTTGATGTTGCATCAGCAAGGAGGAAGAGTATTTGTTGTGAAGCTTAATAACACTGAATTGCTGTTGTAGTCACAACGTGACTCTATTACCCACTGGGGTAGTGAATGTTGCACCAAGGAGGCACGTGGTCAACATCCATCCTTTTGTCTTCCTCAAATTTTAATATCTGTAGCAAGAGGGGGGAAAATACCTCTTTGCTTATCATTATCAGAAGAAAACGATGGTCATATATTCGCATCTGAATTAAAATAAATGCTTTGTAGATATCAAGAACAGATTTTCTGCTGTCAATTTGGAAACTCTGTTCATTTATTAAGTATTTAGTGAGAACAGCAAACAGGTGATAAAACTGGACTTTGGAATTTATCTTAAGACAGAATGCAAATGTTTGAACTTCTTTTGGTTGTGATCTCCATTGTTTTTACAATCTCTAAGGGCAGTTCCCTTTAATTCTGAAGCCGTGTTCATGAGTACCAAGAGCAAAAGGACTAAATGTCATTTAAAAGTAATGTAGCAATACTTGCCAACAGCACAGCTTTAGTAGATTCTGAGACAGGAATGTGGGAGCAGTCATAGCCTTAAAAAAACAATAATAAGCTTTAGCAAATGGAGAATCTGCAAAAATATTTGAGAGTTGTGCATGATCTCTTGCCGTGTAGAATTTTTGCTCTCAGGATTTTTTAGGGGTTGAGTTTAGGATTTTTTTCTTTAGAAACCTCACAGAAGACTAAAAAAATTGATAAAAATATTTACTTAAGAGCTGCCTTGAAGTCCACTCCCTGGCTAGAGTTAAATTTTTTTTCTCCTTTTCCTGGCTGTTTTATCTATCTTAATGGAACTTACTTCACAGACCATAGCATTTTGTGCCAAATTCTCATTGCGTTTATTATTATAATGGTGTGGTGCATTTGTCTTGCTAAAAGTATTAGCTGACATGACCTCTGCTTAGAAGTGTGCATCAAAGTTAAGGAGGTCACGCCTTCAATGTGCTGCTATGAGCAGAGCTAAGAATCTGGGTGGAGTGGATATTTCCACAGCAGGAATTTGTCCCATTCTCATAGTTTTAAGAAATAATAGGTTTCCAGCAGAAAGATTTCACAGCTTCTGGATACAGTATTGGAGGAGGAAGAGGATTGGTATTTATTTGTACATAGTTTTAAGCGATCACAGAACTGTCACCTATGCCTTACCCAGAGGGTGAGCACCCAGATCTCCCTACGGAGAGCATCCTTGCTCTCCACAGTGAAGAGGAGAAGAGTGGATGAGTGAATTCCTGCATTTGGATGACATTCTGAAGAGCTTTCCATTTCCCAGCACTTAATGACTTCATGCCTTTACAAATAAGACTTTGAGGTCATCCATCATTCACATTGTCACGGCTGGGAGTTGAAGAGAAATAAAGTATTTTGCTTTTCTTGCAGTAAGCCAATTTAGGTCATGTTCTGTGCTAATAGTGCCATATCAGGTCATGAAAATAAGCTTAACTCTGTGGTTTGATAATATTCAGAAATAATTTCAGGAAACAAAATTTCAATTTTGATGTCTAAAGCTCCTGGCTTCTCAGGTGTTCAGGTATGTATTTTGCAGGGCAGACATAGTGTTTCTGCTGTCCTGGTGTGAAGTTTCAGGACAAAAATATTCAGGGTTTTCATGGTGATGAAAGTTAGGCTAATACACTAAATTTTAAAGTAATTTTTAAAATTTTACGATCTTATTCAAGTTTTCAGTGTTATTACATTATTAGTAGTATTAAAGTCTCAGTAAGGACGAACATTGCAGAAATGCTGAGTAAGGCACAGTAGATTACAGATGTTTTTTCACACAATGAAAAATAAAATGCAGTAGTAGTGGAAAACAACCCAAATAATTTCTATGGCATAAAATTTCCATATCCTGTGAGAATTCTTTAATTAGAAGCTAATGCTAATGTTTTGCATTATGTAGGAGGAGTTGGACGGTGGTTTGATTGGATAGTCATTAGCTGAGGTAAAATGCTCAGCATTAACTGAACAGAAAATGACAAGTACCTTTTCTTCTGGCACAATCAACCTCTCTCGAAAATCCTTATGCAGCCTGAACTTCCTGCTCTGCACAACTTACACAGAGCCTGTTAGTGTTTTATTGTGGAAATGAGAATATTCCTTCTGCTATTGCTTTTCAAGGAGTAATGGGATCCCCTTCTGCCAAAGAGTGAGGGGAGTAGCTCCTTTCCTTTGGAAAGATCATTTTCTCTGGGCTAAAGGAAAAAGATTAAATAGGCTGCTCCTTCTTAGCCTTCTCAAGGTAGGAAAATAAATCTGGTAGATTATAGGCCTCCTTTTTTTCATTTGCCTTTCCAAAGTTGAGGAAAATGTCAAACTGTTCTCTTGTCCCAGAAGAACCAGGAGGGAGGGGCTTGGAAACAGTGGAATCTCCTCTTGGTAACTGGGATACTGCAGCCATCAGGGAACTCATTGTGTCAGAACAAGTCCTTCATGGGGTTTTTGGTTTGTTTTTGTTCTGGAATCAGAAGAATTGTGCAGGAGCGAAAACAGAAAAATGCACTGAGCTGACAAATCAGGTTTAAAATGTGCAATGAAGACAGCGCTGTTACCATGCTCTTGCGGAGCTAAGGACTGCCAACACCAAGTCAAATACAACAGAGTGGCCAAAGGAGGAATATCCTTTATATTTTCAGAGATTTACTGGTTTGGCTGTCATAGAAAAGAACAAGTCATCATGTGCGTAAGTGCTTGGACATGCGATTCCACTGACTGGTGTGTGCTGGCGAGTAGGTAAAGGAAGTTCTTGCTACTGACTGGAAATAGTACTGGTAGCTTCAGCTTTGTTAGCTGGAGTGTACAACTTCCTATGTAATTTCAGAGAAGCAATCCCAGTGTCTGCTTTGTAAGAAAACAGCATTGAATGGTAATAGTTGTATAAATCACTCTGACTTGAGATACCTTGAGTGTTCTGGCATTTGACCTTAATCTAGCTGAAGGTTGGGTGAAGCTTGGAGCCAGTTTAAGAGTAGTGTGGCCCTATCAGTAGGACTGAGACTACCTTGGAAAGACTGTCCTAATGTGGGTAAAATGTTAGTTATTGTGTAGCATTTATATTAATGAGAAATGTAGGTTATTTTTTTGTTGTGAGTTAAAACTGTAGAGTGTACACACAAGTTCACTCTTACAGGACTATTTCACAAAGCTTGGGCAGCAACAATAAACCATAAAATGTAGGGTTACGATTTTGTGCAGGCGTGAAGAATTGACCTTCTGAGTCACAGGCCAGAACCTCTTTCTGTTTTTCATGTGCATGCTGAAGGCGAGGCAATAGGCAGCACTGTGCTAGTACAGCCGTGAAAGCAGAATTAAGCCAAGAAGATGCTTCTCTCTATGCCACCTTGCTTTACTCCTGACAGTGCTGCTTCATGTCTTCTCATTTGATTGCAGAGCATGAATAACATTCTTGAGGAGCTTCAATGCCATACCTGCCTTTCTGCCTCCTCTGCTCTCTTGGGCCATGGCTGCACAGAGATTGAACCATGTCAGAGAACTTCCTCTGATGCTGGGGCTCGATCATCTGTGCCATAGAGTGAGCATAGGCCAGGAGTTATTTTTGACAGACCCTTTTAACATGGCCACTCCGCAGGGGAAGGCAGTTTTGTAGTGTGGATTAAGGCTATTCCCTGCCAGCTGGGTCACTGCATGAGCTCAGACACGTGTAGTTTGTGAATATACATTTCACTCTTTGGTTATGGGTTCGTGGTTTTCTCCAGCACAGCACTTCAGCCCTGAGTGAGAACCTTTTGGTCAATTGTCCATATCAGCATGGAATATATGTCTATATAAGCCATGGAATTGGGAACATCGCAGGGCTGCTGAAGCTTAGCAGATGGTAGAGCCTAAGGCAGCCAACCACACATGTGCTCTTTGACTGGCAAAACACTTTTCAAATGCATTCATTTTGATCCTGTTCAGGAGCTAGCAGAGAGTGTCTTTCCACAGCTGCAGGTAAACAGTGCTGACACAGGTAATTATTGCACTACGCTGTATTCCCCTAAGTGTGGGACAATCCTGAAGGTCACACATTTTCTGGTGAATATTTATAAAATATAAATTTCTGTCATTGACGTACATGAAGCTGTGCTTGCTCTCCAGTCAGGGTTGGCATGCCAGTGACAACCCCATGACCAAAAACAACTTCTCTGGGCCTCTACAACCCCCATTGGGGACAGTGAGATCTGTCTCTACCAGCACTTAGAAACCTCCAAAACCTTCAGAGCATAATGCCATACAAACAGAATAGGCAGGAGTATTCACTGTCACAGTAGAATAAAGAAGGTGAGGTTAGCTCTTATCCCACTGGAAAACACTGCCCCTTATAAAGGACCATGTAACCTGTGTCCTGCATGGCTCTCTTTATGCTCAGGCCCTGTTGGTAGCTTTGTATGGAAACCTGGTAAATATAAAGCAAATTAAAACAGGTAATAACTTGTCGCAACATGTTGCAGGTTTCAGTAGGTGGGGTTTTTTGTTGCTGCTTCAGATGTGTTTGCTAGTGCATTAGCAAAGCACAGTGAGAATTTTGTAGGCTGCCCAAGCACACCTATAGGCATACAGTAACTCAGCCTGGGTTGGATATCGGGGACAGAGGAGAAAGCTATAAGGTCTTCCTCCTTGGAATAGCCTTTTTTTTTTCTGCTTCTTAACCTGGAACAACTGAGTGTTCTCATTCTGTTACTACTATTTTGTCAATAAATTGTTCTAAATTTAAGGTATTTTTCTGTTCAACTGGTGATATATGCATACCCATATCTATAATGCAGACACACACATATCTGCTTCCACATTTTATGTTGAATCCTTACAGCTTCTGCAGGGTTCCAGCTGTATCTGTGTTTTGCACTGGTTTCCCTGGGGTTGTTTTACTGCTGAGGCGGAGTCCAAGATTTAGAAAACAGATCTAGGTCCAGCACAGCACAAAACCCACATGATGGCTTAGATGAATGTTTCTTGGCTTGTGGAGTTTTAAAATCCATGGTGGCTGTCAGCAGAGCCAATAAATTCTCCCTCCTTGGCGTTAGATAGCAGCACAGCACTATTGGCAAGGTAAATGTCTGCAGTTTGGAGTTTATCATCTCTCCAAAAGGTATGTCTTCATACAGAAGATGCCTTTTAAATAAAGAGAAGTCTGTGAGGAAGTGTATAATGTGACCAAGAGCAGATTGTGACTGTTTACATGAGGACAAATGTGAAGTGATTTAGTAGCCTTATTAAATCAAACCGTAATGAGTAAATCTGGTGGTAAGGTCAGTGGGGAGCAAACACTCAGGATAATTTTTTACATTCAAAATGTGGATCCTAAATTATGAAACAAGATACTCAAGTAAAAAACATGAGGTAACATCCTGATTAATAATGTTTTCTTCAACAGCAGTGTACTACATAGTGACCTTTCAAGAATTTTGTTAAGAAAAAAAATCCTGTGTTTATTTCAAGCATTTGCTGTTTTTATGCCAGCATAAGATAAATCTAAGCAGCTGTAGGTACACAGAGCAGTAGACTATTGAATGCTTTTTGTACATCATGTTTTAATAAGGGCAGATATATTTTTTAATATACTTAAAAAAAAAAAATTTAGGCATTGCAAAAGCAATCCCCGGTGTTCTCTAAAATGGGTCTGTATGGCCAGCCCAGGGCTCCATTATGTGGCAAAATAGTTGTCTGCTGAGAGAGGCTATGTTATTTGATGACAGAAGTGTTAGGGAGCAGGACAGAATCATCCCTTGGGGCACAGCCTGGCCAGTGGGATGCAACTTGGACTGCCATTCTCTAGAGTTGCCTCAAATGATTCATCACAGGTGGGTAAAAAGGGAATACACTTCACAAGGGGTAATTCTCTTTAAAACCAAACTGCTTCTGAAACACTGTATGTGCTCTAATACAGGCGAGGTATTAAGCAGAAGTTAAATGACAGTCCTTCTCCCTCCTCATCCCTCTGATTTATTGCTGTATTCTTTTGTGATGTTAAGAGCTGCTTAGTTTGTCGTTTGCCTTTGTATTGTACAGCAGTTGTTTTCCTTTTGTGGTAGTCCTGCAGGGCTGAAGGGCAGGAGGGGGAGTAGTTACCACAGGGTAGTAGGACTAGAGAAAAACATTGAAGAAAAATGGGCTAACACGGTTAGAAACCTAAAGTGGTGCCAGCTGAGGTTGCCTGTGTGCCTTCAGGACCTTCCCCTCAGCCCATGGCTGAGTCCCCACGGTGGAGGTGAGCACTTTTAGGGGGGTAGGACATTGACACTGAGCTTTTAGGGGGGAGGACAGCTGTGGCTGCAGCCCCACCTCTGTCAGCTCTGCCCCTGGACAGGAGCCTCTTGTCTCATGCAGGGACAGCAGCAAGGTGGCTGCTGGCTCACTGTTGAGCTCAGAACACTCACTGCGTGTCGGTTCCTCTTGCAAAAGGCGAGGCAAACTCAGACCAGTTGTGTGAGGTGCTGTGATTGAAATGATTACCTCTTCTGGAATGTATCCCTGCTCTCTTCTCCAGTGAGATAAACGAGCTGGGTCAGTGCCTCTTCCCTCTTCATTCTTCCATCTCCTGCCCTCTTTCTCTCATAATTTTCTGAGAGTTTTTGTCTAGGTAATCTAAGGTTTAAAAAAACTGTTCATCTTGCACACCTGAAATGATTCTTACCCTCTCACCCATGGTACAGTGAAAAAACAAGTGGGCGCATTTTGTAAAGCCATCTTCATGAGGATGATGGATGATTCTTAGAATTACTTCTGTAATTACCAGAAGAAGTGAAAATAAATGAGAACCTGAGATGTGCAGTCATGCTTTAATAGTTGGCAACTTAGTCTTTTACCTTAGAGCTTAACGTTTAGATGAAGAAGGTCACTCCTCTTTTTTATGCACCTATTTGTATAAAAAACATAACCCAAATAGAACTTGTTGATTCTGTTCAGATGTAATGATAAGAAACTATTTTAATAAACAACCTGAGACTTTTTAGGCTTGTAGAAAATCTTTAATGATTTGGAATACTGTATAATAAACTCACAGCCAGACATTTCAGATATCAGAAATTAATATTTCAGTGTGCTTTCAAAAGCTGTATATTGTTTATTTGTGTGCTTTTCTGCACATCCATAAAATACTATGGGAAGGAAAGAGTGAATTTAATTTCCAGAGGGAAATGTTTTAGAATACTGGGCATTTTTCCACTGAACATCTCTGTGGAAATCTGGAAAAAAATGTTATTTCAGTTCTCTACAAGAAAACAATGTTCTAACTGCAGTGCTCTTTCCCATCATCAGTAAATTTGAGAAAATTCTTTTGTAATTATTAACTAGCAGAAAAATTGAGCTTTTTTTGGAAAGCAATTTAGGAGATTATTTGCTTTCATACAGTCTTCTTGGAAGTGTCAGCTATGGATGGTATTTGTACTATTGTTTTCTGATTTGATTTCAGATAGAGGGCAGTTTTAGCCCTTTGGAAAAGATGAGGGAGGAGGACAGTATTAAAACTGTGTCATTGCAACATGTAGATTCTCTGCTCTTTGCACTTCACTCTCCTACTCTCTGCAGCACATTGTAGCTTGAATGCCTCCTCTACAGGACAGACTAGCAGTAGTAAAGTCTCTCATGGACTTGAAAGAGCTTTGACTTTTCCTCTTGAAGGCTATGGGTGGTTTTTTGAGTGAAGACAGTAAAAGGCAAAGAGCTTAAAGCAGCATTGATTTATATTGGTTTTTAGCACTTGCTGTTAGTTACATAGCCACAATGCATCAGAACTCGTGATAAGTATACTATTGCTTCATGTGGTATTTTATTCTCTGTACTGCTGTTCATTTTTGTGGAGGTTGACATCCTTAGTAACAGAACTCATTGAGGCAATTTTCAGGGTGAATTTCTGTGCTGCTGGAAACCATTCTTTTAGAGGTTGGCACCAAATTAATTGAAAGCCATTAGTAGTTATAATTGAAAACTGCAACCGAATGTTTTTTGTTTCATAATAGCGCAGCATATGCCCAGCTCCTAGGGGAAAAGACTCTTGCAGCAGCTGAAGAATGCAGCCTGTGATCTCCTTCCCAGGGGTGCTCCACCCAGCCCCATCACTATAAATGGCAATTGGACTTCAGGGAATTACAGCAGACAGCGAGCTAAGCAATGACAGGTTCATCTGCAGCTGGCATTGTCACTGTTGGACATGAACTTCACGAACTGTAGCCTTGAGCTGTTCAGTGCAAAGCCTGCAGCTTTGTGTGAAGTGTGGTTTGGGCTCCTTTAGAATGGGTCAGTGCACTGAGAGTGGTGGCAGTCTGATCTGCCCAAGCCACTTCTTTCAGAGAACTGTAGGAGGGGCTGAGGCTGAACAAATGCTTAGCCTTGGGAAACTTGTTGGCAAGTTTGCCACAAAACCGCACGTTTTATGAGGAGTGGCCACTGAGAAGCTGTTTCGTGTATCTGCAGCCTTACTAGCACAGGTCAGAGTTCGGAAGAGACTTAGTGGTGCTCAGCAGCCAGGGAAAATGGAATTTAATGGAGGAATTCAGCTCATTCACTACATGTTTGCTATTTAGCTGCAGTGTGGCTACACCTCTCTGCAGGCCACCTTGCACTCCTTCCCTGCGTGGGAGGAAATGGGGAAAAAAGCATTTCTGGAGTTTTGCCCTTATCTCTGTGAGCCAAATGAAATTAATTGCTTCCCCAAAAGTTCCTGTTTCTCACTGCTGGTTGGAAGTGGTGCTGAGAATGTCTAGTTAGAAACAGTGGTATTTTGAACACAATCCCACTGCAGGTCTGGTCTACTCCACAGCTGATGTGTCAGCATTTGAAACATCCATAATTAGCCTGCACTTTTGTTATTATTGGCTTTCATTTCTCTGTCAAATGGAAAGGGTGAAATTTCACAAAGTCTAAGGGATTCCTGAAGGATAATCCAGTTCACTCTGTAATGAATTATTTATGGTAATAATGATGATAAGATTAATAACACTGGTAACATATGCTTTCATTAATTCTGTGCTGTGTGAAAAGTCAGAGGGGAAAAGCATGTTTAATGTTTATTCAGTGGAGGATTTGAATAGAGAAGTGTAAGGGGAAGTAGCCTTCTGTGGAATAATAAACACAAAGTTATGCATTGAACAAATGCTTCATTTTTATTATTCCCTCAGTTTCCGGCTGGAAGCATTATTGACTAGCTGAATCCATCTTTAGCAAAACTTCTCTTGTATGCAGTGTTCTCAGGCTGTCACTTTCCGAAAGCACAGAGAGCACACCTGCAGGCTTCTCTCTGCAACAACTGGAGTTTTATGTATTCCTTACGTAAATACATACAATGAGATGGGCCTAGACTTTCACATGCCTCCTGGAGATAAAGCTTTAAAGCAAATACCAGATACCACAAAGATATTTAAACTCGTAAAAATGCCACGAAATGTGCAAGTGTTGCAAATGCCTTTACAATCAATGTCTTCTTTTAGAAATGTACCAAATTTTCAGCTTGGCCCCTGGAAAGTCGTTCTTGTAGCTGAGCATATTTATTTTGTTCCATTTTTTGAATGGGATGCAGCTGTTGAATTCTTCAGACCTGAGTAAAGGCTCCTAAAGAGTTTTATTTATATCCATTTTTTTTCTGTTGTCCTCTGTTTCTGAACAAATAGCAACAACTTCAGCTATTGAAAATTGTCATACTGCAGCTAAGGCAGAGTGGCTTCTCTGAAAAGCTGGACATTTATATGAGTACATATGTGTAATTATATTAAAATGTGTGTAACTTCTAAAGGAGGTTGGCGTGAAGTAGGCTCTTGCCCGTAGTGCCCTAGGAATTCCACTAGGAGATCCCTGAGGATCTGGAGAACAAAGAGCATGTCTAAGGCGATCAACTAAAACTCATCCACAGCCTGTTAGAAGTGTATTGCAATGATACTTAAGTGTGTAATCCCTCTTATTTCAAAATACAGGCTTTTGGATTGAGTTTCCCTTGGGTATTCTTTGTGATTATTAATGAGTTGTATCAAATAATCTTATTTAGCTCATTAAAAGGCATAATGCAGATACCAACTGCAGACCCCATAAACTTCAAAATTAATCTGCTCTCTAGACCTATGTGCTACTGGAAATCTTTGATAGTAAGCTGAAGTGCTGTGATATTTTGATGTGAGTAGAGTTTGATAAAAGTTCCAAAGCAATATGTGGTGCTGTTACGTGTCTGTGGGATGGGGAGTTCTTTGTACAGCAGCAGTGTGAGAACAAGCAGGAAGCTCAACCTGGCAGGCAGTTGTTGGTTTTACAAGGATACTGCAGTGAAAGCTCTTTGACTTCCTGCGTCTGCCTGCCTTCTTTCTGCAAGAGCTTCATACCGACTTTTAAAGTCCACACTCTTGGTTCCTCCTCTTTTCACTAAACACTTTGCTCAATCAGTAACAAAAGTTAAAATTCAAAGAGGCTTATATGAATCTTTAGGCTGACTAATTTATATTTTAATTGCAGTAATAATGATGTCAATAAGAGGAGCTGTTGTGACTACTTAACACAGACATTAAAATAATTGAATTGGGGATGCTTGCTAGATTGCCATTAAAAATTTTAAATAGGAGCAGAGAGCATTGACACTCAACAGCCAAGGCATACAGGGAATAAGGGGAGAGGAAGACAAGAAATAGAAGAGGGGGTAAGGAGAGGACATTGGAAAGCTTTCATGCTCTTCATTTGTCTAAAAATAGGTTTTCAGTCGACCTTCGAGTTTGTTTATGTTTTTCTTTCCTTTGGAGACTGTGGATGGAGACGTGTCTTTTCAAATGCTTTGGAAGTAGGGCCTGTGTTCTTTGAGCTTGATTTCTGAAACAGGACTTGGAGCTGTGGTTGCACATTTGGAGAGCTGCTGTGAGCTTCTCCCTGGCCACGCAGCTCCCTCTGAGGCCTGGACAAGACTCTTCCTGCACCCTTGTTTTTAAAATCTAGTGCAGCATTTTCCAAAACATCAGTTAATTCCATCGTTCTCTCTATGCTCTGCTCTCTGCAGGTCAGATATCTAAACACCTCCAAAGGTGGGAGTTTGTCCTTGGGATTCGAGGACCGATGAGGTGTGGGCTGTACCTAATGCTGCTTGTCACACCTGGATCTTGGAGATACACTAAAAATAAAATCTGCTCTGTGGTTTTATAAAAACAAATCTGTGAAGTGGCGTTTTTAGGATATTGCAATGACTCGGAATATGTTTGACTGCTTTTAAAAGTATTTGAGAAAACACAGAGCATACTCTTCTTGGAGATTACAGCAACAGCACCAGCATGTTGGAGCAAACCCAGCTTTGTTTCCTCCAGGATGGCCTTTCTATTCTGCATCAGCCTTTCAGTCTCTGCAGCTCCTTATGATGTTTTCCTTGTCTGGAAAGAGGACTGATGCTGCGTGTTTTCTCTTCGTCTGTCTCAATGTATGG
This sequence comes from Chamaea fasciata, assembly GCF_029207755.1. NCBI lineage: Eukaryota > Metazoa > Chordata > Aves > Passeriformes > Sylviidae > Chamaea > Chamaea fasciata. The sequence continues at coordinate 96,880,200 of NW_027094087.1, read as the reverse complement.
GCTTTTATTAGAGTCTAATATAACTTGTCACAGTACTTACGTCATCTCTTTTGGAGTCATCAGTTTCTGGTGATGGATAACACTTAGAATCAAGAGATAAAAACCCCCAAGTTAAATATATTTAATGGGTTTTTATTTGCTTTCTGCTTTTTAGAGATTGTGAGGCACAGACCAAGAGTGTCTGGAGCAGATGGGTGTTTTGTGGTTACTGGACCAGACAGCAGAGATATAATTAAAGTGCCTTTTTTGCATATGCAACTTGCAACCACTTCTCTATTTTTACAGGTCTTAGGATCATATGAAGTATAAATTTAATAGAGGTTGTTGTACTTCTCGTATTTATTTCTGTTTTAGAGTGAGCTGTTTCAGCTGAACCTTGTGCATATAACCTTGCATGACTGTGGATGCTCAGTCTGTCTCTCAGGCTCCACGGTAGGGTTCAAAAAAGAATAGAGGAAAGCCTAAACTAGTCAGGGTTTTTTGGTTACTTTTCATGGAAATGCTAAGTTCCAGCATGTTTTTATTCACAATAGCTCTGCTGTGTCTCCTAGAAGCTATTCTGCAGGTTTTATAACCCAGGTTCTTTCTAATGAGCCTGGAGGGGGTTTTGGTGGTGTGATGCCATCCATCCCTGGAGGTGGAGGAAGGAACCTGCCACAGGAACTCCTGCTTGCAAGGGGAAAGATATGTAGTTATAAATACAAAGTTCTTGAATGGCAGCCCCCATGAGGCACAGTGGCACATTTTGGACCAAAAACATTATTCTTGCCTACAAACATTTTTTAGATTTTCACCAAGTCATCGTTATTGTCCACAGAAAACATCTTTCATGAGTGTTCTTTTAAGACAGAATCCTATATGTTTTTCCACTGAAAAAACCCTGAGATTTGAGGTAAATTCTGTTTCTGAAGCTATTTTTGACAGTCCCATGAGACATTTATGTCTAGAATTGATCATTGGTGTAACAAGAGATCAGCCAGAGGAATTCTCAATGCCTGCTAATTTGGTTCTCTTAATCCTGCGCCTCTCCAGAGTGTCAGTGAGTCCTTGGAGTTTTGCACAATTAAGGAACAAACTAAAAGTCTCACACTCTTTGTCTGTGAATGACAAAATTACAGCTCAGAAGCGTGGAATTTTTCTATGAGAGTTTAGGCCAAGCTTAATTCAAAATTTTAAGATGAATATTTTTTAAGTGCTCTGGGAAGAATTTAATCCAAAGAACAAAGCAAATGTTCATTTTCTTCCTTTTTATTGCTGATAGGGTATATTTTATATGACCTCTCCATAAGCTGTGAACATTTTGTGTTATAACATTTAATTCTGATAGCCTGTTTTTAAATATAAAGCTATGCATTACTGAAAAATAGTAGTTTGAAATGGGAAAAATAACTCCCTAGATGTGCTGGTAGGTAATAGAAATGATATAAAAAGAAGTTCAACTAGACAGTGTGCCCCAAAGAACCCTGGTGTTTTTTGGGGTGTTTTTTTTGTTTGTTTGTTTTGGGGGGGTGTTTGTGTGTTTGTTTGTTTGTTTGTTTGTTTTTGTTTTTTTTAAAAGAAAACCCTTTTAGTGTATAGTGAATGTTATACATTCACTAATAATGCTATTCTTCAGGTTGAAGAATCCAGGTTCAAAGCAGAATTCAGTTTCTAAGAAGGAAACTGTCAACTTATATTTCCAATAAATATGAATTTGTGCGTGTAGTTCCAATGTTGTTGCACTTTTTCTAAATCTAAGATAAGGGAAAAAACCCATCCCTGGAGCTCAGAAGTAAAAGGGGGACAGGCTATCTCACTGCTTCACAGACATTAAATTTTATCTTTATGCAGACCACCAAGAAAGGCTGGTGATTTTTTTTGTTTGCAGGGAAGCTGCTGTGCAGAGCTGGAAACGGCAGTTCCTTCATCACATGGTTTGAGTGAGCCAGGCTCGAGAAGGAGCACAACCCCATTTCCAGTTATATAAACAGCAGAGTTTTGCTCATTAAGGAAACTCAAAGAATGTTGGCACAAGGGATATGTGGGCTAAAGAAACTTATTTTTGAAGAAAGATTGCAAGGACTACAAGTGTACAGCATATTTACAAGAGGACTAGCAGGACGCTGCTCTTTGGCTGCAGCATCTCGACAGTCAGTGGCAGTACTTTGCTGAGGTTATTCAGCTCTCTCTGTAGATAAGACAGCTGTTTTACCTTGGAAATCATGTATGGTTTGATGCCTAATGTGCGGCACACCAGCTGGTCTTGGCACCTCTCAGCCCTGGGCAGCGGTGTGGAAAGAGACTGGAAGTGGACGTGAAGAACTGCATAATTTGGGGATTTGATGTTGGATCTAAGAGGCACTGAAAATACCGAGGCCTCTGCATTGATTTCCCTGGGCTTTCATAAGGTTCCAAAATTAGGGACATCTGATGTCCAAGTTTGGTGCTACCAGGAACCAGGCTAATGGCCGTGTCAACCCAGGAGGCACTGTGGATTTCTGAGCTGGGGCTCTCATATCTTGGCTGGTGGGCAGCTCTTCAGCCTGCTGATTTAGTGGTGAAAGCATCTGGGTAGATATTTGGAGGGAAGAAAAAAATCCAAAAAGTTACACTACATAATCTCCCTTGCCACTGCCATGAACTCTAGCCCGTGGTTCTGTGTGCAATCTGATGAAGCTCTAGGTCATGCCAGCCAACAAACAAACTTGTCACGCTGAAGAATGACTTGGTGAAAAGCCACACAGGGCAGAGCTGCCATCAGAATAATTGGTGATTCACTGTTTGTTTCTCACAAATTCCCGACGCTCTCTGCCCACGCACTACAGATGACAGCATTCTGTATGGGGACCGTGAACATGACAGACATTATTTATGAAGCAGTGCCTTTATCAAGGATTTTTTTCCCCTAGCATACTGTGTAAAATGCTCACTCTCTGTTGCTGTTGTCAAAATTATATTACACATAAATATAGCTGGCCTGCCTGAATAAGTTTTCAAAGGTGTTTTAAAGCACTTTGTGCGAGAATGTCAAGCAGAAGCTACTGAGAGCTCTGCTGTGTTCTAAGGTGCCACAGCAGCTGTGTCCAGCACTCTTGGCTGCTCCTGTTAGAGTGAGAGTTGGGGCAGTTGCAGTTGGTTCGGAGCTTGTGCATCGCCAGGTTGAAGGATTTTGGGGAGGAGATCTGCCCCTTCCTCACAGCTCCTTGCACTATCTCAGCACATCTCTGGAGTAAGAAGCAGGGAACCCAGTCACAACTTGCTTGTGTGACTGAGCTTTTCCTTGGGCCAGGCTCTCAACTTGCTTCAAAGCGGAGAAAGGAAAAGATACTTTTTCCTCTTTCAGATTCATGACGTCTGGCAGCAAAAGGTGTCCTGGGAGTCACAGCTGCTCCAGCTGGGCTCACTCTTAGCCGCTTATTACACAGCAGCAGGTCAACGACGTTGTTCATAATTTATTTTATGATACAGCATATCTGGATCTGCGTCCTTAATTCAAGCCTGGTTTGATCAAATACTAAAGAACACTGAAGACAAAAGAGAGCTCAGTTAATGGGTAAGGAAACCAAAAAATCTTGAGTGTCATAGGATAGAGGTAAGTGTGATAGAGAACATTGTCTAAATGTGGTGTTCGTGGTGACATCAGGTTTAATGTTTTTGGGGTTTAGATGGGTTTGAAGAGAAGTGAACATCTTTAATTCAATAGGGGAAAAAAAGTTGGCACTACCAAGCACTTACCAGGATCTGGAAATCCATCAGCAAACTGAGAGCCCTCAAATACTGTTTGTTTTCAGACCAGTTTCATGACCGTGCCTGTTTTCATAAAGACTGAGGGTAATGAAACGATGGAATGAGAAGTGACATTAACGTTTGGAAACCAAACGCTGTAATTAGACTGATTTGTATTTGAGTGGCTTTGTCAGGTGGTTTGCTTTGTAGTCTGTGGTGACATGTTTATTGTTTTTGGTATGCTCTGTGCATGAAGGGCACGTAACCCAGGCAGTTGTGAGCAAAATATGTTGAGGATGAAGGGGTTTTGAAAGCTGATGGCATGACAGCTGCTGCTGCATAGGTTCATTTTGGCAAATAACAGTTTCTGTAAGCATCAGGTTTTATGGCCATGGCTGTGTTACTGTTGCAGTTTTAGATTCCAGTTAACTGTATACAAGAAAGTAGAGACCCAGAGCGGTTCATCATCTGGCTCAGTCTGTGAGGAGCTTGTAACTCTAGCAATTGTTTCTGTTTTTCATAACAGTGAAAAACTTTATGACTGTTTTTCCTCTTTTCTGTCCAAAGTAAATGTGCTGTTTAAAAACAAAGAAAGAAGTGGCAGAGTATCTGGTGGACACAGTTTGAACTTGGGGTCCTTCAGGTTGGAGGGGCAGTTTAGAAAATACACCTTTTTCCTGAAAATTGATATTGCAGCACAGTGTTTTTATTTGTGTGGATCCATTTTACTTTTCTTACTTTAGAAGTCACATTTTTAACAAACCTTCATGTTAATAGACAATGGTGAGCTTCAAGGTGTCCTTCAGTGATCTTTCCAGGTACATACAAAGATCCATCAGTCTGACCTATAGCTATATATCCACTTAAAACTGTTTGTATAGTTCCAGTATAGTTGAAGTGGTTTCTTAAAAAATATTTAAACTCTGTTTGATATTGAACTTAATTGCAAATCAGCAGAGTCATGTGTGCAAACAGTAAAGTTTTTTGTAAGAAATGCCAAAATAGTGCTTTACATTAAGCTAATGTAATGTGCAGTACTGTGTTTTGCAAAAAGGGATCACATTGTGCTTCATTGCATAGAAAGAAGAGGAAAAGTAATTGCATGGATGAAAAGTACTCCTAATTCTAAGGAGTGCAAAGCCACCTCTTTGTACTCAAAATATTTTTCCTTGTTATTAGACTTCATGTATTTTCTGAACTTTTCCATAGAGAATTGTCTTTACGGGGTCTTCAGGAAAGAGACAGAATCAGCAAAACAGCTGCTGGTGTGGGTGGAATTCGATATCCCAGATCTTATAAAAACCCCAACAAACAAAGCAAGAGAGGCAGTCCTAATAAACTAGAGTAGATTGGCAGGGCTCTGTAACTTACTCAGCAGTATAGACTTGTCCCAGGCTGCATGACATCAGTGTGTAGCACAGGGTGTTTGCACACGTGAACATAGTGTGAGAGTGATAAAACTGAAGTGTAGAGTGATTATGTAGCAGAAGAACAGAAGAAAACAGAAAACTCCTGTTCTCTGGAAGCTAATTGCTTCCTTGTTGCATGTCAGAAATGTTCTTGTTCTTGCCTTCTAGAACTCTTGTGTCGCTTACACTACAGCACTGCTGTCTGGTGATATAAACTCGTGACTCAAAGAAAACTTCCTTAAATAAGAAAATGGCTCCTACAACCTTTTTTCAGCCTTAATCTCAGCCAGTTTATGAAAAAGAGAATGTGCATGAGGAAGCACACATGGTCACAGTACAGAGTTGATGGGTGATCACTGTTAGAGGTGTCCAAGTCAGCTCTGAGAGTAGCCATTCATGTAATGAATTTGCACATGGCTCTGGAGGGGGCTGGCAATCTCTGCTGAGGTTCAGCATAGTAGCAGGGGAGATATTGGAGTAGACATTGGCCTCCTGAGTAGGTCAGTTGTCCAGTATGGGGTAAACCTGGACCTATGGGCCAAGCCCAGCAACATGAGGTTCAGTAAGACCAAGTGCTGGGTCCTGCACTTCGGCCACAACAACCCCATGCATCTCTCCACCCTGGAGGAAAAGTGACTGGGAAGTGGCCCAGTGGAGAAGGACCTGAGGGTGCTCGTTGACAGTGGCTGAACATGAGCCAGCAGTGCCCAGGGTGCCAAGAAGACCAGTGGTGTCTTGGCCTATTCCAGAAATAGTGTGGGCATAGGTCAAAGGAAGTGATTCTTCCGCTGCCCTGGGCACTGGTGAGGTCACACCCCAAGTTCTGTGTCCCGTTCTGGACCCCTCACCACAAGAAAGACAGAGATGCTGGAGTATGTCCAGAGGAGAGCAGTGAAGCTGAGGAAGGGCCTGGAGCACAGGTCCTGTGAGGAATGGCTAAGGGAGGTGGGCTTGTTTAGCCTGGACAAACAGGAAGGTCGAGGGGGATCTTACTGCTCTCTACAGCCAACAATAGGGGAGGACATACCCTCAAGTTGCACCTTGGCAGGTTCAGGTTGGATGGACATTCTGAGTAATTTCTTCACTGAAAGGGTTGTTAAGCACTGAAATGTGCTGCCCAGGGAGGTGGTGGAGTCACTGTCCCTGGAGTTGTTCAAGAAATGACGACGAGGCACACAGTGCTTGTGGTTTAATTTACTTGATGGTGTCCAGTCAAAGGTTGAACATGATGATCTCAGAGGTATTTTCCAACCTAAATGATTCTGTGATTGTGTTAAAGCCTGGTTCAAACTCTTGCTCCAGGTCAGGTAATGCAGACTTCTTCCCAAATCCTTTGTGTTTTAGCTGAGTAACTGAGAGCTGTCACTTTACTCTCCAAATGTAAATATTTTGAGATGTCTTACATTTTGTACCTATCAAGTAAATCAGCCTCACTGTCCCCCCCAAAGAAGAAAATAACACCCTAGAACTGTTTTCCAGACAGATCTGGTATGTAGGTAGTCAGATGACTGTTTTCCTGTGTGCAACAGACCTCATTTTTCTTTCTGTCAGTTGTACAAGTTTATAGAAAAGACTGGTATGAACCACTTGAAACAATAAGAATAGGGTTTTGCATTGAATTAAAGACTCTACTGTTAGTCAGATCTTAGTTCTTGGAGTTATAGAATTATTTGATTTTAACTTCATTATGAGATTCTGACAGTATCCTTGTCAGGACATGTAATCTGCATGAGTCTTAAAAGCTCAGAATCCAGGAAGTAAACTAAAGTACTCAAATACATATTTTTAGCTTTGTGTACAATACTTAGGCAGATAAAATTTTTGCAGGCTTGGAAATTACAATGTGTACTCTTTCACATGCATTCTCTCTTTTAAATAGTAGGTAATTTCCTTCCTTCTAAAATGTTGCGATTTTTTCATTTATATGGAACATGATACAATTAGATGCCACTCCTAACTGTTCAAAGCATTGGCTGTGGTCACAGTGGTACTTCTAATTGGATGCAGAAATGGTTAACTTTTGTGCTGTGCCAGCAGAGATCCTCATTATTTCACCAGGATGTTTTGTACTACTTCAGGATCATATATCCAGATAGAACATATAATTTTTTTTTTAATTCAGATTGTTTAAATTCAGTTTATATATAGTTTCAGCATTACTATTTTGTTTGCTTAACATTAATCTTGTTAGGCTTAGGAGAAAGAGCACTGTTTCAATAACCAGAATCTCCTTGGAAGCTTTACAGTGCCTAAGGGTATAGCTTGAATAGATGGCACTCAGGGAATGAATGGATTACTGTAACCTGCAGTGTTGAGCAAGACATGTCCTCAGGACAGAGTCCCCATTTTCCATAACCCGTGGCACAGGAAAGCTCAAAGAGTGTACGTGCCAGTCTTCAGTGTATTGTGGGCTGTGGTTCTTTGTTCACTTCCACAGGCTGAACACCGAGGGAGTTGTTCAATGTTGGGAGCACATTTGTGTTGGTCATAGGAACTGGAGTGGGGTCTATTTAAGGCAGCTTTGCCACTAAAAATAATACTTGTGCAGCTATTGTATTGGATTTTGGTTCTGCTGCCATTAGCTTGCAGAGTTTGTGTTATTCCCAGTGAAGCAGGAGCAAGTTTTAATGCTTGGAAAAACATAGCACCAGCCTCTCGAAAGGTACAGTAAATGAACCAATAGAAGGGAAAATAATTCTCCTTTTAATGAAGCCAGGCTATCCCAGATCTTTTATGTCAAAATTGATAAAACTTCTGTAGCTCATTACTGCGCTCTGAGATGGTTTAATTACTACAGTTTTTCAGCTTGTTCCTTCATGCAGTCAGTTGTAACAGCACTGCTTGTACCCGTAACTTGCAGCAAAATTCAGAGTATTGCAGTATGGCTTGATTCTCTCTTACATGTGAAAACAGTCAAAAATCTGTTTTTATGAACACCACCAAAATTTCAGCTGTAATTCTGAAGTTGGATCTGGGCTTTTTAAGGTGTTCTCTATCTATTTTGACACCTCCAAAAAGGTATTTGGCCCCTTCTAGTTTAATTGCAGTTCTTCCTGATAAATCCCTTAAGAAATATTAACGTGTGCTGAAGTAACAAATCAAAAAAAATTGACCATATATTTTGATGCATTTTAGGGGAGCTTTCTAATTTCTGGAGGTTGGTTTTCTGGATCTGTTGAAAAAGTTCAGTACAGAGTCCTTCCTTATGTTAGGGATGGATATTTTGCTGGGCAATACCTTTGTACATCATTCGGGTTTATTAACGTCAGAAAAGGAATTAAATACATCTCCATAAAACATCAGGTTTTTGTAAGAGAATGCTTTTTAAATACTGTAAACATGAAATAGTATCCTGTGGCATTTAGAAAACTTGGAAAGCTTGATCCGGAAATATTTTCCCCTTTATTTTAACAATTTTAATACTGCTGTGAAAGCATGCTCCTTGTTCTGCTCTCTGTTTAAAAAACAGTAAAGTTAGTTTTTACTCTGATAAATGGAAATCACCACTGTTGTAGTCTGAAATGTGTATCTTTACCTGGGCATGGGTTCATGCCTTCTTGCTACATGAAGTATTTCTGTCGTGGGTGTCAATTCTGTCTCCCCTGAGTGGACTACCAGCTTTCCAGTGTTCCCGCAGGGGTTGCCTTGCAGTATTCGTCCTGAGTACATGGATTTCCAGCCTTGAGAATGAGACAGGATGTGAGGAAGTGTCTGTCTTTGGCAGTGAAGTGGTTATATTAATTGCCATTAAGTAGTCTTGATATCTCAGCCAGTGTTTTGTAAAACGTGATCTTTCTTACAAAACTACACTTAAATACAATATAGCATGAGATAAGGCAACTTTAGTGCAAGGCTTCAAACTAACAGAATCATCTGGACTGCACTTACTCTCTTCCCTAGTGGAGACATTATATTAATAATTTCGCCCCTGACGTCAAGGGGAACAGGATGTCACCCTAGATAACAACTTTAGTGAAGTCAGTCTTTCTTAATGAAGATTAATTGTTGGGGCCCCGTGCTTTGTACATCCATGTTTAGCTATCTTCCTCTGAATGCTTTGATGTCACACAGCAAGTCTTGTGCCTCTTTTTATAGTGTTGAGGTGGCATTTCATTCATCTGAAAGAATTCTTTTGCAGTAGTAGCAGACCCTTAGGAGCAGCTGTGTGATCCCAGAGCATCCTAGGTTGCAGTAGTTTGTAATGCCTGCTGGAAACCGGTGTGCGGCCTGTAATGCACTGAGCTGGCTGTGGAGGAGCATCCTAAATGAAGGTGGCAGAGACCGTCAGCCTAGAGCACACTTGTACCATCTACTGCTTTCTAACCCTTCATTAATTTGCAGGTGGTTATCTAGGATGGCACTAGCAAAGGAGTTTACATGCAGTCCTTAACTGCATGTAATGCTTAAAAGGCTACTTAAATTAGTTTTTCCCTGCCTCCTTCACTCTCATCCTGTCCAGTAAGAGTATTCTGTGTGTTGATTCAATAGGACAGAATATGTAGCTGTACTGAAGTGACTGACTTATGCTTCAGAACTGCTTTTGGTTCTTACTAACAGCAACACCAGGGAAATGAGGAAGAGAGGGATTACCTGTACCAACAGCCAAATTGTGAGAGTTTATGCCTGAGGAGTCTGGAAATAATTGCAGAGAGAGTTAAAATAAATGACACATGGAAGCAAAAGGTTGTGAAGTGGCAGTGATACATGGTTTCATGAAGCTTCAAAAAACAATTAAAAAAACAGCGTTAAGACACTCTAATACTGTATTTGCCATGTTATTTTCAATAAAATCTTTTTGCGCAAAACCACCAAGTTCTTTTGAATGCCCAAAGAGTTCTTTAGTGGGCACCTATCTAAATACAAGCACATAGCTAAAAGTTGCTAGGATAGAAAAAAATAGACATAATTGGTTTTGATCTTAGTGGTTTCAAATGGATTTGAGCAAAAGACTAATGAAAAGCAGACAACTAATCTGATAATGGTGTTTACCTAAATGAGTACAGACCAAAGTCATTAAGAATAGCAATAAAGCAGAAGATAAAAATTGCACTATCCATCTTGCATTAAATTCTTTTTTATAAAACTGATGTGTGAGGATTCTCATTTCTCAACCTGTGCACCATCCACTAAACTCCCTAAGGCTTGAAACCCAACAGAAATCAAGGTTGATCACTGCCTATAGACTTGCATCCACATTCAGCATTCCATGCAGTTGCCAGCTGGTTTCTGTATTGCACGAAAGACAGAAGAACAAGGGTTCTCTTAAAGACATCTGCAACATTTTCTGTTGGAAGCTCGAGGGGAAGAAGTCAGGCACACAAGAATAGCTTAGAAATGCTTAAGAGTAATTTAAGTGCACAGTATTACTTAAGTCAGGATGTACCACTTAATGTTTATTTTGGAGCTACAAAACATCCAACCTATTAGAAAAATGCTTGAAAGAATATCAGAAACACTGCAGTCTGCATCTTATTAAAAATGTGCTTATGACTGTGAGCAAGAAGTACAGGGGAAATGGACAGATTCAGATTCTTGAGAGGCAGAAAGTGCAGTTTTCCAGTCACCTTCTTTGCTGAGTCACCTGCTCTGGTATTTTAGGTAGTTACCTGGTAAGTGAACTGCTCGGTTGAGTGGAGGAAAGATGTTAGATGTTAATAGGAGTGCCAGAGAGAAAATGCAGCTGAAGTTGCAGACTTGAGAGGAAAAATATGTGACTGGTTGGTGGAAGAAACCAGAGAAGGCTTTTAGTCTAGTTTATGATTTCATAATATTCTTTGATGAAAGCAGCTGTGCAGTTAGCAGTTTATGTTCTGTCAGGCTGATCACTTTATCCCAGAACAGTATTTCTGTTTACACTCTTCTGTTTATGTGTTGCCTTTTTTTCTTCTTGGTGATGGAGTCAATTGCAGAGCATATTCAGACCTACAGACCTGTAATCTAAATAATAGAGAGCAACCTGTGTACTATGTCTGAGCACATACAAGCTTGAACTTCAAAAAACAAACACGTCATTCTGACTTGTTGCTTAAAGATCTTCTGCTCCTTTTAAGCTTCCAGCTAGGTCAGGCTGATGTTGAATTAGGCTGGTGAAGTGTTGCCTCTCATATGGAGAGAGAAACAGAAAATATTTCTCATGTCTGTGCTGCCCTTTTCCTCCTTTGGTTGCCCCACAGAGTGCAGAATAGCTTTAGGCATAAGTTATTACACCAGTACCCATTCTTCAAGGGAGCTTGACTTTTCTGGACCTCTCCCAAGCCTGGATGATTTTGCACTAATTTACAGGCTGTTTGTATAACTGTGCAGTGCTTTGGGAGGAAAATGAAGCCTTTACCTTGTGTTTTGTAACGCACAGGAGTATTTGAATAGATTAAATTCTCAAATACTGTGTTTTGACTCATAGAAGACAGTGATATATATTTGCAAAATGAAACAGAATTTTTCAAGGAAATGTTTCTTGAGCCTTTAAAGATTAGGAGATTTCATTGGTACTACCTACCACATGATTTTCCAAAAATATGTTAGTTTGTTAGTCATGTGTTCCATTAGCATAATAAAACCCTATGTTAATGTGACCTAGCAGAGATTTTATCAAACCCATCAAGTGAGGAAAATGAATGTCTTCTTTAGTGCACAGCAATTGCACAGAGTGATTGCACATTCTTTAATCTCAGCAACCTGTTGTGGCATTGCAAGATGAGATGTTGCAGACAACTGTTTTTAGCTAGACAGTGAGCGCCAGGAGCATATGGGGGCCTTGCAAACTGGCAGAATAAAAACCTGCTTGAGAGCAACAGGCCTCATAGTCTTGTTTGGTGCTTTTAGCTTTGCGTTGGTTTCAAATCCTTGAATTTCTACAACAACAACAACAAAAAAATCATAGCATCATTTCGGTTGGAAAAGATTAGGATCATAAAGTCCAATACCCAGCACTGCCAAGTCCACCACTAAACCATATCCCTAAGAGCCACCTCTGCACATCTTTTAAATCTTCCAGGGATTGTGATCCTGCCACTTGCATGGGCGTAAGGGTGGGACGTTCCATGCCTAGGTAGGGCTGAGTTGGGGTGCTCTGATCATATAAAGCAGCCCAGCTCTGTGCAGAGGTTTGGTGGAGTCCCCAAAGCAGACCCTCAGTGCAGGGCTGGACCACAGCTTGCAAGCCTTGTCTCCGAGGTCACCTGCTTTAGCAGGGCTGGAGCTGGAGCTGGGCTTTGCAGTGCAACAGCTCACTGCCTCCAGGCGCAGAGCCACATCAGACTGGCTAAGGATGAGGAGTTACCTCCAGAGTTAAAAATTGCCAAGGGAAAATCTGTCTGAAAAAGACGAATAATTCATGTGTTCATGCCGAATTCAATTAAGGGACTTTGCGTAATTTGTGGTAATTCCTAAAAGTCCCATGCTGCACTTGGTTTTTGTGGTCTACAGGAAACAGGACATGTATTCTGTTACCTTAACATTTTTTAAGGAGTGTTATTTTTGCTTCCCTTTCCTGTTTTAATATTAAGAGTTAGGATTTAAAATTTTTATGGTAGACATACCAGTGATATTTTTGTTTATGAAAATGCTTGTGATAGAGAAATAACTAAGATAAAATATCTCTAAACTCCACCATAAAAATCTTTGTTTTCTTATTTCTTTGTCTGTACCACTTTGACAGTAGAATGCTTTATATATTATATGTTCACGAGGATTGAATGGCATACTTCTGTGCTTGTAAAGTTTCCTTTGCATTATCAAGGTTGGAAAGCAATTAGTTTTGTTGGATACATTGTCTGGTTGTGGATGCTGTTCTTGATCACTTTTATCTATAAATGACAACAGCTTTTTAAAAAATGTAAATGTTTACTTGCAGTTTTGCAAATAAGGTTTATGTCACTCTTGCTGGTTTGGTTTTGCTTGAGTTAAGCTACACAGCTTGACTTGTGACAGTGTGCAAACCTTTAGTCTGAGATTACTAAATCTGGCTAGTCAACAGTAAGGCACCAGAAGAGCAAGAAGAGGTGAAGAGGCAAAAAAATGAAGTAACGAATTGCAGTAGTCAAATACTGGGGTCACACAGAAGTTTTGCATATGTGCCCCATGTGCATATAAATACTATAGAGACATTGATCACAGTACATGCATTAAGTATATAGAGGTCGAGTTGTTGACATTGAGGCAATGTCTTTATCTGTTATGATTGCCTAATGACTTACAAAAACTACTCTGGAAAAAAAACCAAACAAACCTCCTTGCTGAACTCAAACATATTTCATGAATCACAAGAAAGGGTGTTAATTGTGTAATTCCTTTAAACCGTATTGCTAAAGGGTGCTGCACATTTGTTAATGTTTTTTGTCTCATACCTCTGTGTGAATACACTCACAGTCATAGGTGTGCGAATATATGTTTAAATACAAATGTATGTACAGATTGTATGTGTGTATATGAATATACATGCACATATATGGGCAAAATATATGGAAATGTGCTCAAAGATGTTTACATACAACAAGATGCATAACTGCTCAGTAAAGTCAAATTTTACTGATTTTTATATTAAGGAGCTTCAGCCAATAATTTTTTAATTCAGTGGACATCCTTTGACTACAGATGGATGTGCACAACAGATGAATCATACGTTTACAGTGAAAAAATTAGTATGCAGTGAACGTACAGATGTTGAAATTCAAACTAAAAATGAGAGTGAAGTTTATTAATTGTAAGGCTGCCATGCTGTGATGAAAGGCAGGTTGGTGGGTTTCTTATAGCCCAGCTGATGTGCCTGGGAGTTTTTCTTCATTATTAGCAGCTGCATTAGGTTATACTTACTGACAAGGTTGATGTTTATTTTTTAACATGGTTAGAATGAAAAACAAATTCTTCTTTCACTCCCTGTACTAATCTGTGCTCTTTGATGATGCTTTGATGAATTCTGAAAGTCTCGCTTTAAGTTAATTGTCAGGCTTTAAGCTTGTCTTTGTGCTCTCTTCTCTTTGAGTGATGATTAATTCTCTGGCCCAAGCTGAATACTAGGAGAATAGTTTCTTGTATGGGTTCTCACAGGTGGGATATACAACAGCTAAAGCTTTTGGTTTGCTTTCCAAGCATAATTGGTACCTTACAGAGATGCAGCGTATCTCGTGCTGTTTTCCTCTCTAAATGTTAACAAATAGGTTGTTATTGCAGCTCTTCAAAAACATGGGATCTCTCATCCTTTAGTCGATCGTATTCTAAACACAGCCTCGTCATAAGGAGGAGATGTGTTGGAAAAGGGGCTCTGCCAGTGCACTCTGCTGGAGTCAGATTAGTAAGATGTGGGAGATAAGGTGCATGTTGTCCATGAATGTCTGCTGCTCTCACCGATGGTGTGGGAAAAGAATTAAGTGGCAATCAGTACAGAGAAAGCAAACTAGGAAAAGCAGACAAGGGCCCTTTTCCACCCTTCCCCCCTTCCCTGCTTTGTGCTTTTGTTGCTGAAATACTAATGTTTTTGCAACAACACTTGATTAAATGGCTTCAGACAGAATTGACTTCTTGTTTTGCATGTACGTATCCCTTTTAAGGAATGCTCTTCTAGGAAAAATAAAGATATTTGAAAGGTTAGAGATGTCCAAGAAAATGGCCTTTTGGTGAGAAGTACCTGTGTTGTTTTTTCTAGCAGTAAAAGAGACAGCTTGTTTATTAAAAACTGTGCATACCATATGATGCTTCATATTTTTCCATTTGATTTCCTGTAGGGTGATTTCACTTGGAACAGCATGTCAGGGCGCAGCGTTCGGCTGAAGTCAGTTCCCGTTCAAAGCCTCTCGGAGCTGGAGCGTGCTCGCCTGCAGGAAGTGGCTTTTTATCAGTTGCAGCAGGACTGTGACCTGGGCTGTCAGATTACTATCCCCAAAGGTAAAGGCTTGATAAGCTGTCTCTGTTTAGATTGTTAAGCCACTGATTTCATATCACAGCAGAAAACACTGGATTTTTTTATTCCACAGATACTGTCTTCGATTTCAGTTTTGCTTAACCACAGTCATTATGTAAAAACGTTGAGTAAAGTTGTTTGTCTGCTGTGTCCGATTTGGACCACCTGGGGGTGGGATCATCTGATCAAGGGCAGATGTCTACAGGGTAGATAATCTAAATCAGACCCATTCATGCCAGGATGTCTTGATACTCAGTTGAGAGAAAAATGCTTTTCTTACATTTCCTGATCTCCAGAATTGAATGTCTGTGTAAGCCAAGTAGATCTTACCACAGAAGTGGTTTTTTTTTTCACTCTGTATAACATTTCTGTGAAGGAAGCCAACTGTCACTGGTTCAGATAGTGAAAACATTTCTGTCAAATAATGAGTCCTGCCCAAGTTTTCTTCCAGAAAACTTATTTGCTTATTTGCTAGAAAACTAGTTAATTTTCAGCATAAAACATTGAACTCCTAGGAAACAGGAGATTAAATGGAAAGGAGAAGCTCAGCTATCAGAATCCTGATGTAGGATACATGTATATGGTAGACCTGTACTTAGGTTACTGTGGAAGAGACCTAAACCTCACTAATGAGAAAGTTTCTGTTGTTTCCTGTAGGCTGTGGATCAAGCATAGCAGAGATAGCTGTTGTGCAATCATCTGCAAATCTGGCTTTCCTGTTGTTTCTTTGCAGTTGTATACTTACATAAGGAATAACAAGGGATCACTGAATTCTCACCTTGGACTCTGACCAGGGGTGCTGTCTGGTAGCATATACACAGTGATGCCACAGGAGCAATTTTTAAATGAGTCTGTGTTAAGTAGAAAAAAAAAATTGTCCAGTCTATGAAAATAATGAAATAGAAGAGAACAAACGTGTAAGAGACAGGCCTTTGTATTCATCTGCTTTTTAGGATCTGCAGAAAACTCCTGCCAAAACCAACTAAGTCCAACTTTACGCATTTAGCGAGGCACCAGTTTGTAGTGAGATGGATTTAATCAACTTCTTCAAGCCTCACCAGCTCCCCTGGCCCCTCAAAAAAAAGTTCAATCAACAGGAAAACAATTTTATAGGATATTCATAGGAGGAACTGGAACACTAAGGGCATTGCAATAATTTCTGACAGTCTGAACTGCCAATGGCTGTTCCTGAGGAGATGAAGATACACACGTGGAGGTCCTACCATAAGGATGTGTGGTAATACCATTCAAGACAATTGAGTTTACACATTCATAGAATAGCCTCGTTTGGAAGGGACCTTAAAGGTCGCCTAGTCCAACCCCCTCCAATAAGCAGGGACATCTTCGACTAGATGAGGCTGCTCAGAATCCCATCCATCCTGGCCTTGAAGATTTTCAGGGATCAGGCATCTACCACCTATCTGGGCAACCTGTTCCAGTGTCTCATCACCTTCACTGTAAAATATCTTTTTTACACCTACTCTAAATCTACCCTCTGTTGTTCTAAAACCATTACCCCTTTTCCTGTTGCAACAGATTCTACTAAGAAGTCTATCCTAATCTTTCTTTTAATCCCCCTCTCATTACTAAAAGGCTACGCTAAAATTTCTCGAGTCTTCTTTCTCTGAGCTGAACAACCCCAACTCCCTCAGCCTGTCTTTGTAGGAGAGGTGCTCCAGCCCTCTGATTATTTTTGTGGCCCTCCTCTAGACCTGCTCCAACAGTTCCATGTCCTTCCTGTGCGGAGGACCCCAAAACTGTATGCAGCACTCCAGGTGGGGTCTCACTAGAGCAAAACAGAGCGGAGGGGCAGAATCCCCTCTCTCACCGTGCTGCCCACACTGCTTTGGATGCAGCCCAGGACACGTTTAGTTCTCTGGGCTGCAAGTACACATTGCTGGCTCATGTCCAGCCTCTCATCCACCAGCACTCCCAATTCCTTCTCGGCAGGGCTGCTCTGAATCCATTCATCTCCAGCCTGTATGGATGCCAGGAGCTGTCCAGGTCCAGGTGCAGGACCTCATGAGGTTTCTATGGGCCCAGTTCTCAAACTTTTCCAGGTCCCTCTGGATGTGACCCATCTCTCAGGTGTGCCAACCGCGCCACTCAGTTTGCTGTCGTGGGTAGATTTTCTGAGGGCTCATCAATATCACCGTCCATGTCACTGATGGAGATACCACGCAGTGGTGGTGCCAATATGGACCTCTGAGGAACACCACTTGTCACCAGTCTCCATCTGGACATTGAGCCATGTTCAGAAACTGAGCTTTGAGTACTGCTTTTGTCTTCTGCTTGCTGTTTTTCCCCTTCAGGGACTGCCATGAAAGGCCAACTATCTGGGGAATCTTTCGGGTTTGAGTCACACGCAAGAACTCTTTTTATTTTCACAGCATATATATACATAGGTAAATATATATATATATATGGATATAAATATAAATGGGTATATATGTGTGTGTATATATACATGGGTAAATATAAAACATGAAATTAGTTTTAGATATATTGAGTCAGAAAAGTGTAATTGTAAGCATAGAAACTAAATAAGAATATAAATTTTTGTTGAATATTTAAAAATAAAGGCATTTCAAAACGTGAGGAACTCCAGGCTGCTGTTCTATCTCTACTGCTGGCCCTATCTGTTCATGTAAATCTTTTTGAATCTCAGTTTGAATGAGAAATAAATTGGCTATTCAGTTCTGCTCTCCAGTTTGGATGTAACAGTGAGATTATTAATAAGAGGCAAATAATTTCACATCTGCATTCTTGTTTTGAATGACTAGATCATGAAATTTTCTGTGTTTTAATGCATACATGATGAAGGAATAGCCAGTACAATTGAATTTTAATATAATACTATCTATTGAAAGAAGTGAAGGTAATAGCTAGAATTAAGGTATCTTTAGTATTTAACTGTCCATCCTGTTTCAAAGCTTGGCACCAGCTTTGACAGCAGAAATAAATAATATTTTGAAGTGGGTATATATAATAATCACTCTATCAATCCATCATGCTACATTTGTGCTGGTACTTTGGTAGGAGAATAAGAATCTACCGTATTCTGAAATTATTACAGATTGGTTTAGGCCCTTTGCAGAGACACTCTGAAGTCCACCTCATGTTCCTATCATTTTTAAATGTGTGGAATGAAAATTTATGACAAGAGTTTACAGGCAGCCATCCAGTTAATCATCACAGTTGAACATAATGTGTAAACTGGGAATTTCAAGTTTTAGCCATGTGAAACTGACTTGGGCGCTTTAGGCATGCAAGAATGCAAATAAAATAAAATTCCATCACAGCCATCAAGTTAAAAACAAACTGTTAAATATTTTCTGTTTAAAAAACCCAAACCCACAATAGTGAGATGTAGAACTGGTACTGTCTGAAAGAGCTAGAGGAGCTCTCTAGGTCTGGAGAGATCCAGAAAAATGAAAGATGTACTCTACAACTCTCTTCTACTTCAGGGAATGCCATATGAAAATATTCCTGAGTAGAGGCAAATGGAATTATTTATGTATTAGAAAATGTAGGAAGTTGTGTATAGAGTCAGACTTCTTTGTGGTTCTTTTGCCGCTTTTCAAAACTTGCTAGAGAACTACACTAGAACATGCATGTGCCTGCTGTGCATTTGCTTCCTGCAGGCATTTGAATAATTACATTTACTGGCGCAGGTATGGTGGAAAGTGAAAATTCATTGTTCTTGGCTAACAAGTGTTTGTGCCAAACGTGCTTGCATGGAGGTTAAACCAGAGTACAGATGCCTCTGCCTTATCTTTACAACCATGGACGTGCTGTTACTGGTTGCTTCTTCATAATGCTTCAGTCCTCCCATGCTCAGAAGGTCCCTTTGTCACAGCTACTGCAGTTTACCTCTTCTAGGGCTCATCTATTCCCACACTTGGGTAGGAATAAATAGAATGTGTTACCTCATATGTAGTCCCTCTCCTTCACTGTATTGTAGCCATTACCATTAATGAAGAACATTACTAACATCTCCTAGTAAAATATCCTGTCGTCACATAGAAGGGACCACTTCCCACAGGAACTTCTTTAACCAGCATGTCACTTAAAATATGTTACAATTGCACTGAAGTAGGTAATTAGAATGAATTCAAGTTGATCAGGAGGTACTATTTTTACATATATGATGAGATATTCCACATTTGTTTCTTGCTGTCTTGCTTTTCTGCCTTTTATCTTTCAAATTCTGTAATCTACTCTTTTTTTTTTTTTCTCCCATGTCACTCTTGCATTTGCCACCAGAAACTAGCAAGAGTAATTTATCTTGTGTTGGTTAATGTGTTAAGTTGCAAGAGGATGTAATTTCTGGGCAAAGCATTACACAGTTTCTTTACCAGTGCAATTACTCTGTGGAAGATTTTTTAATTTGCTGACATCCTGAATGTCACAACAGTACCATTCTGGTGATGGTTCTTTGCAGTTCATCTTTACAATATAGTGTGTTTTTTCTCATTTCAAGGAAGTCAATCCTCTTTTTAAAATAGGAGGAAAAAGTGGTGATGAAACTCACTTCAGGTGTGCTTACTTTTTGGTGACATTATGATTCTGTGTACGTCTTTGCATACAAGTAGTGAGAAAAATGAACCTTTTACAGAAGGTCTTCACAAGCAAACACTCACTCAAGTTAGATGGCTTCCACAGAGTAAAACTGGGAGAGAGCTGCAGAGCTCATTTTCTTCTGTTCATTGGCTCCAGGTATCTCTTGAGCTGAGAGGCTGTTGAATGAGGCTTGGTTGGATCAGTTTCCCAAATACCTTATGTTTTTAATGACTCTCTTCACAGTCCTGTCCTGCTTCACTGAGCCTGTGTTTGGAAGCAGTGGTAGGAACTACTAGGGCATTATGAGTAGAGCAAATGGGGAATTAGGGCTTCAACCCTAATTTAACTCCTAGAACATCTGCCTGGGTTTTAAAGGTATGATGGGAGCCTGTTGGTGAAGGGGCTTGAATAGGATTTGGGACTCCAGGGTCACATTTGGGTCTTCTCTTTACTCAAGAAGAGAGAATGACTGCTTGTGTTCTTGCCAGTTCCCAACAGGATGTTGTCTTCTCTGCTTTGCAGTAGGACTGGAGGATTTGTGGAGAGAGGGAATAAATGAGGAGAGCATTTGGGGTTATATGTGGTTTAGTGGTGATTATCCTGGTGCTGGGTTGATAGTTGGACTTGATCTTGAATGTCTCTTCAAACCTTGATGATTCTTTGATTCTGTGCTGGTGTATGTTTTTGCATGCAAGCTTTGTGACATGTGACACCATACATCTGCTCACATGAAGTAAGCACTGGTCTCCTGTACAACTTGTTTTATTAAGGTGAGTTTGAAGAAGCAGGGCTGGATCAGTGAGTGATTACAAACTGTGAGCTGAGACAACCCTGTCTCTGGAATGAAAGAAAACATGGCTGGGCTTTCTGAATTTTTACCATTCATTTGGGTACTTTGCCCCCAATACATTCCAGTTAAGCTCTGAATAGAAATGGGAATTAAGAGTTACACAATTCTCTGCCTCTTGTTTATTTTGGCAGAGTGTACTTCTTTCAATCTGTTTTTTGCTTATATTACTCACCATTGTATTTCATTATTCATTTTCCTTAACACTGAGAGCAACTATGATTTTTATCTGGGCTTACATTTTTGTGAGGGCTCCAAACTGCTTATTGTTTTTAATCACTGACCATGTTATATACTTTATAGCTGTTGTGGCAGTGGAAAACATCTAAGTAAACTGTAGCATATACATTGTGGAGTTACAGGCTTAGGGACTGGGTGCTTTCGAACTGGCGTCAGTGTATCTTCTAAGTGAAGAGGCTTATCTTCACCCCTCTTAATGCCAGCCTCTGCTGATTCTTCTCATATAAATACTGTCTCTGGCATGGTCTTAGGAGTCCATGGATTCTCTTTCAATGTAGTAGAGTTGATGAAGATTATATTTAAGACAAGTTAGGCTGAGATAAATTCTCCTCCTTTATGCGACATTAGTAAATTTTGGATATGCTGTATCAGACAGACTGGTTAGAGATAAAAGCTGTTTAACTTACTGATTTTCAGACTGAAACTTCCCACCTGTGCCATCCAATTCAAATATTTCATGGGAAAATGTATTTTTCCAAGGATTCTATTTTTCATCCTAAGAAAACAAAACCGAGTATCTCTCAGTCTGGGGGAAAAAAAAAAAAAAAAGAAATTAAATTGAATTAATGTTTTAAGCTAGAAGAAGTCCCAGCTGCTGCAGGGTAGAGGTTGTGAGACACAGCCTTGAACTGTGCTACACAGTCATTTATCAAAGTGAAGGTGACAGGAGTTTTTCCAGACAGAGAGATAAGAAAACAAGAAAAAAACTATACAATTTTTTTTTCTTCCAGTATGTAAATTTGCAGATTTTTTTTGTTGGAATTTTTTCTTTAAAATTCACTCTTTTCTTGCCACTGTTGAGAAAAAAACAAAATGGAAATACATCAAGCTTGCAAGAATATAATTTTTCTAACATTACAACAGGGGAAATAATTTATTATCTTCAAAACTTAAGAAAGTTTTTAGAGACATGTTCCTTTTTATAATTTTTGCTGTGAGGCAGTTTTTAAATAAAAGACTATGCTGTGCTCAGCAAATTGATTTCCGAGATTTTCTTGTATCACATAGCAGATTTTAAATGTCTGTTTACGTCAGGAAAGTTTTATTCAACTTAGCTATTTTATCAGTTAGAGGCAAGCTAATAGGTTTAAAAGCAAAAGGTTTTAATTATTACAAAATTCACTAGAAACAAAAAAAACTTTATACTAAATAGTATTTTGTAAATAGGAGCTTTGATTGAGAAGCAGTGTGCATTTTCATTGTGCTGTATGAACACGGAACAGAGTTAGAAAATTTTGTAGGCTTCATGGGGAAATCAATGACACTGATAATGTAAATATGACAAAATGAGTTTATACCTTAGCACATTTAAAATAAAGATTTGTGTAACTTCAGAGAACCTACCAGTTGTCTAGGTGTATTTTCTGGAGAAAGGAAAGGAATGAGGACAGGGATGAACATTGAAGGAATACTTAGGTGTGGAGCTCACTGGGCAGGAGCACTGCCAGGCAGGAGTCTTTCAGTTCCTTTCACAGTGAAGGAAAGAGATCTTGCTTAAATTCCTAAGATACATAAGGAAATATTGCAATCCACATTTCCGTATACAAATATGAAAAGTTACAGAAGATGGAATCATGACCAGGATTTTTCTTTACTAGGGCAGCTGTTTTTTTAGATACTGTCTGTTGTAGATTTAGGGTATTGCTTTTGAAAAGTCAGATCCAGAGACTGCTCTGACATATATTTGATGTTATATGTACAATATATATTTGATGTTATGTCCCATATAATTTAAAAATTACTTCTGAGACAAAAAAAATCCTATCTAATGTAGTTTCTTCAGGAGGACACTTGAAATAGCTGTTGACTTGAAGTACATACAAATATATTTTTATTTTGTCTGTATTAGTCTCATACAGTAAAATCTTGGCTTTGGTTTTAAAACACTGGTCGTGACCATTGGCCATATTCAAAAGTTGAGACACGTGGTAGAGAGAATCAGTGTTGGGAAGCAAAATACACATACAGAGGCTCTAAAACAGCTTTGCAAAATTAGGTGTATTTGTTTGTGTTTGTTTTTTCCTAAATATTTGAGAGAACACTAGCATAACAGAGATATTCTTGGTTGTGATTTGCCAAATCTGTCTTTAACACTTCATGCAGCACTTAACCCTTTGATTCTGAATGCCCGTCTAGGCTGTCCTGTATTTGCCAATAATCAACATATATGTCCAGTGATTCTACAGTGACTTAAGAATTTGTGCTTTATTGTGGTTCAAAGCCAAAGAATAAATAGCAATAAAATATATGCCAAGGAAAAAGCTTTTGAACCTTTAGTAAGAATACTGACATTGCAGCCTACTAGTTTTCATGTTTGGCTTGCCTTTGGCAGCGCCTTGCCAACATGGAACACCAGTACAACATGTATTCTTCCAGTATACTTCTTCAAAAATTTCAGTTGAAAATCAGACTTATTTCTATTATCTTGTGTTTGTTGCTCTTTTCAGAAGTGCATTCCTGATGGAATGGAGGCATGATTTAAGTGAAGATGTGGCTGGTGCTGGAAGCATAATGTCTCTAGATACTGATTAGGAAAGATAAAGTGACTCCAGATAGATGTATTTTATCAGAGCCGTGGTACTATATATATCTTTATATTAGGCTTTTATACTGAAAAGGCTGCCTTGTGATTTAATGGAGGTGTAATCTCCTGCTGAAGGTTTTTAAGAATAGATTAGACAGATGTCCATGTGACTATTTCTGTGCAGGAAGTCAATGCAAGTGTTCTCTGCAGAGCTCTTTGTGTCTTTTCTGTGTGGTTTACATTTTCAACACCTGTTTCTGTTACGATTGATGATACAAAGACAGGTAATTACTACAAAGAGACATTATTAGAAGTAAGATCCGTCGGTCATTTTTCAGAGGGATAACAGCTCAGTTATTTGAGCCACCAAACTGTCCAGTGAGATACCTGTGGCACCGTGATTTCACTTCCACACACCGAGAGCTCCTCTCTCATTTAATTTCTTCATCACAACTCTGAGCAGGATTACTGTGGACTACTTAAATTAGTCCCAAAGAGAGAGTAGGTTATGAAAGCTGTTTCATTTTCTTGCATGGCTTCATCTTTAAGGTGAGAGTCCAAGGACAGACTTACGCAAAGGAGTCATAGCAACAAGGCAATGCTCAGGAGACAGTGGAGACCTGGATGCCCTGAACATTTCTGTGACACTGGCCGGTCTCCTAAATTCCAGAGGGTTAGAGGAATTTCCTCTTCCTTTGAAGGAGCTGAACTCATGCTCACGCTGGGAGCAACGTGGGGGGAAAGATCTGACTGAGATGTAAAGAAACTTGGTTGCTATTTCACCTGCCAGTGGGGGTGTGCAAGTGAGTTTATTGATAACAATAAATCCAAGGCCAGCTACATGCTGGTGATTGTATCCGTTCTGCCCCTGTAGTGTATGGATGGATTGAAGGTAACTCTCCTTATCAAATCAAGAGTCATTTTGACTAGCAATAGCACCAAACTACTCTCTCCCTGGCACGTTACAAAATTGCTTTTTATTTAAGTAGCTGAAGCCAGGAGACAGTCAATTTCTTCCCCCGACCCTCCCTTCCCCTATGACCTGAAAGCAGTTTTAGAGCTCTTATTTATATTTCTTTATCTCAAGCTATAGCATCAAGTCTCCTGTTTGGTTTTCATTTGGTGTTTTGATTTTTTTTTCAGTGCAGCTAAAATACTTTCATTGACTGTAGTTGTTTTCATTTATTAGTGTAGATAATTTTTGGCCTTTTTTTTTTTTACCTGTTTTAGAGTTGACAGTTTTTCTGAGTTATGAAAACACTCCAAGAAGGTGTGTTTTTCAGCCTTTCTCAAAGCTTTCAAACCTCTGCCCATCATCATGGTTTCTTAGAGTCTTTCACTTAGAGAGAAGGGCAGCAGCAAGGTCCCTGATGTACCACAGGCTATTTAAGTCGGGAGCTTTCCTATCTTCGGCGATTAGGGAAACTCCTGTCACACTGTGGACACTGCTATAATGTGAAAAAGTAGTGTCTATATTTTGTCTTGCACCTGCTACTTGACATTACTGTTTCATGAATCCTGTCATCAGTGTCAATGTAGCAAATACTCCCTGAAGCCCAGAAGGAGTGATTCCTTCTAATTTCGGTATGCCTAGACACATTTTTTACTTCCATTATTGGCACAAGGCGTGCGTACCATCAAAAGACCAGGATCACCTTCTCTTGCTTTTTTTTTAAGGTTTTGTTGAGGGGTGGGAGTTGGGGTTTTAATATTATTTTCTTAAATTACTGTGAATTGGCATTTCTTATGACATGGGAAATCCTGTGCTAATGTAGGTGCTGAAGCGAGCAGAGCTCTGTATGAGTTGAAAATCTGAGTGTGTTTGTGCACAGGGAAGTCAGACCTGGCATTGTGCATCTGTTTTCCCTTTCCAGGAATTTGCCTGCTTTTTGCTGCTCTCCACTAACAGCTACATACAAGGGCATTTGACCTTTCCTTCATAATCCTCTAAAACATGCCAGGTGGCTTTTCTTGGGTGTTTTGAGTTACTTCCATCATCCCTTCTATGTATGGCAGCCACAGAATTTTCCTCATTCTGGCATAGAATAGTACTTGAGCAACTGTTTATTTTCATGTTAAAATGAGTTTTTTCCTTAGGTTCAGCTAATGATTTAACAAATCAGCTCCCAAACAATTATAATTCAGTGTTTGGATTCTAAAACTCACTCAATATTTTGTTCCCCAGAGCTCATGTAATGCAGCCATCTTAAATACATTATTAGTAAAAAAAAATAAATGGCAAAAAAGCTATATATGTTTTCATTATAATAATGGCAAAATAACCAATGAGGGATTTTCTCCTGACTTCTCTAACAGTTATTTCTAGTCAATAGTCCAAATGCAAAAAGATTAAAAAAAAAAAAAAGATAGGAAACTTTATTCTTGGTTTTGTTGTAGTGGCTCAAAAAATTCGGCAACTGTTAAAAATTCTGGTATTTTAAGGATATTTATACACAGCTTGCACAAACAAGGCAGGCATCCACTTTGTACTTGCCGAAGTGTTTCTTTCGGTGCAGCTGTGCTGTGCTGTGCTCATCTGTAGGACCTGCAGCTTCCTGCACAGCAGGAGTGCAGTGGCCTGGGCAGGCCTGGGAAGCTGCTCCCTCCCAGCTCTTCTCCTTGCCTGGGTGGGCTCTGACATGGCCCTCCCTCTGGCTGTGGCTTCAGGAGCCCTGACCCTGCTCCAGAGCTCAAATCCCATATTCTATAACAACTTAAGTTCGGTTCTCACCCTTAGAATATGTGTCACCTGCATTTGCCCACCAGTTAATGTAAGTCTTTTCATGATGGAGAATCATGGAAGAACATATTTGAAAATGCAAAAGCAGTTATTTCTTTAAAACATATATACCTGGGGACTAATTAAGTCTTTAAATGCACCAGGGAACATGTAGGCAAATGGAGTGGAAATGTCATGTTTTCTTATGATTCTTCTAGCCACAGGAGTTGAGTAGCATTTGCCATCTGAGTTAGAGCAGTGACCAAACTAAGTTGTTGTTTTGTTGTTGGTGGTGCTGGTCTTGGGTTTTTTATTCTTTTCTTGTTTGTTTGTTTGTTTGTTTGTAGGTTTTTCTGTGAAGGGGAGTTAATACCTATCTCGCTGCAGTTACAGTCTGTATTTTCCAACAACTTTTTTTGTTCAGCAAGTTGAGTCATGGCTCTCTCTGAAAGAAATAGACCTTGCAAATAGGTTTCAATAGAAATTGTGCATTTTTCTAGATTTGAGTCTAGTTTGGAACTACACTTTTCAGATTTGTTTTCCTGGTAGGAGGAAAACCAGGGCAGCCTCCTGGTAATACTCTCTGCATAAATTGATATATGACCTTTGCCTTCAGAATAG
The DNA here is from genome assembly GCF_029207755.1 of Chamaea fasciata. Lineage (NCBI taxonomy): Eukaryota > Metazoa > Chordata > Aves > Passeriformes > Sylviidae > Chamaea > Chamaea fasciata. The sequence continues at coordinate 96,853,677 of NW_027094087.1, read as the reverse complement.
CTGTGCAGTATCAACAGATGTGTACAGAAAAATCTATTAGTACCTGGAAGGCAAATTATGTAGGGTTGGTTTATTTGGGGTTTTTTTGGGTTTGGGTTTTTTTTTTAATTTGTATCAGAACCACATGAGGTTATTGTGAACTGTTATTTGATTGATAAAACTGTAGTTCCTGTAGGGATACAGCTTTCTTTTGAAGTAGGTGAGATTTCCATCAGTTTTGCCTTCTTATATGAGGTCCTCAGAAACTTATGAATACTTCCTAGACAGATAATTCAATTTGTCTACCAGTATGACCAAATTCTTGCTGTTCAACAGTAAAGAAATTGTGTATAGTGCAGCTTTTAAACTTGCAGCAGCTGAATCACTTAAACCTGTGTGGCTGGGCTTTGTAATTCGTCTGTGTTTCATTTTAACAATTAGCAGTGCCTTAGCCCAGAGGGTCTGAAGCCTAGATCTGATGAAGATGCACTAACCACAGGTTACTGAAGAGTCTGCTGGGATGTGGAAGAGGTGAATTAAAAGCACACTTTTGTCTGATGGTTGTGGGATTTCTCAAGTGGTTTTATTGTATGCACTGTGTGTTGCTGAGAATGTTGTTTCCTGTGCAGTCATTGTTTCCCCACAGCTCTCCTGGTATCTCACTGCTGCCCTGAGAAGGGTTTGGGTCAGGTGGTGCCCCTGCCCAGAGGGCTGCAGAGCTCCAGCCCTGTCCCTCTGCACAGCCCAACGGGAGGGACATCCCTTTTCCTGAAGAATTGGCTTTGACTTCAGCTCTGCCCTTTTCATGCTGTTTCTTCTGCCATAAGCACATTCTTCAGGAACTTCTCAGAGGGGAATGCTGAAGCTTATTTGCTGCATCAGAGGAAGCGGGATGTAAGAGGAAAGCTGCCTCCATTGTGTGTGGTGCCTTTGGTGAGCAGCCTGAACCTGGTGCTGTGGGCTGAGGTGAGCATCTATGAGCCAGATGTCACCTGGAAGGTCATGACTGCAGCTGTGGGATAGTCTTGAATGACTATGACTTTTCTTGCAGACAAGCACAAAGAAATGCTGATTTAAGTCAAAGTGAAGTAAAGCGTGGAACATAGGCCATAAGGAAAAATGGGACAATAGTCCAAGGCTTCTAAATAAATACAGTAATCTACATCACTGATGGAGGTCTTGTGTGTGTATGGCTGAGGCAAAGGGTGAGAGTGATAAGAAATACCTGAAGGCTCAGCCTTCCCCTTTTCATATTGCTTTATGTGCCAAAATCCTGTTTCTTTGGTTGAATTTTTTTATCTTCCATCTGTGTTGCAGCTGGCAGTGCTTTGGAAGTTACGGCATGGGGACAGGACATTTCAACAAGTTTTTAAAAATAAATATTTCAAGATGGACATTTATAGTCACAGAAATGGCTAAGTAAAACCAGCACCCTCTTCTTCAGCAAAGCAGTCCCAAGTGCATATTCAGAAGTAAATTTGCTTTGTATAGTGACCCAAAGAAGCAGCTGCAGCCACAAACACTGTGCAACTGTCAATGAATAAAGTGCAGTCTTGCCATTATTGTGCTCTGTCAACAGAATTTAGCAGTGTTTTCTGATTGGCACTCTCAATTACTTGCAGTATTGCACAGGCCAGAGAGACTGCAGCTTGACATCTAGCACACAGGCTGGCTGTGGGAGGCTGGCACTTGGGAAATGAGCTTCTCTGGATGAGTGAAGTGAATGAACGAGTGCTCAAGAGAGGCCTAACTTTGTGCTTTGTGCTGATGTTGGCAGTAATTTTCAAGACAGAATTGATTGCAATCTTAGAAGATATATTTTAATTTTTTTTCTTTAAGTGCTGTTAGATCAAATTACTAGTAGTTATTAAGAAAAATGGCCATGAATAGAATTAGAATTACTATGAAGTAGTAGTTCAGTAATCTCACAATATCAATGTTTTTATCCATTTCTGTTTTGATAATTGAGCTATGGGTCTGATAATAATCACTTAGATAGGCCCTCTTTTTTATACTGTGTAAAAATAACCCTTAATTGTGAAACTTGACAAACATTCTTCCTAAAATGGACCAGAAATTCATTTCTCTTAAGCAAAGGAACTTGCCAATAAATGGGAAGTTCTCTTTGTTTTATAACCCTGTCAGCAGCACATAGTCTCTTATGTAAAAAACCCACTGAGTTAAATTAGTTTAAAGTATTTGAATGAATTTATGAATTATGTTTGCAAGTAATAAAAAAGTGTCCTTGCATGTAAGTAACATTAAAGGAATATCATTCTTATAGGTAATCCATCAGCCCATGTGTAAGGAAAGTGCTGAAGAATCCTGTCTTTGTTACAGGTTCACTTCAAGCATATTTTAGAGAGTATTTTTTTCATTATCTGAAGTCTAATACTATAATAGTGTCCCAGAAATTATGTACAAAGCTTGGATGCTTTTTTACTGCATAATTTATTAGTTATTAAAAGCATATTGGATTAGGGTTTCAGAGGATATTGACTATTAAGTGATATAATCCGAAACTGTTGCCCAAGACTTCCTGAGCCTTTGTGTGCCACTAACTGTATAAATCTGAGCTAATTCCCTAAACCTAATTTGTGGTGCTTTAGCTTATGCTGAGTAACACTGCTACCTACCAAACAGATTTGTTCATTTCCATAAATATAAATTGAATAAAGAAATACTGGAAGTAAATAGCAACAGGATTCGGACTGTACTCCCTCTCTTTCAGTCATAGAAGGTGTTGATAGGTGGTCTTGTGCAAAGCAACAGAACAGTAATTTTAAAAACTTACAAAGTTCTCTTTCTTTCTTTTCATGTTCTAACTGTTAAAGCTGAAATTTATATATCCTCAGTGTGAAATTGGCTTCTCCTTACCTAGTTTGTAGAACCATGGTCTCACTTAGGGACAAGTCTTAGCCTTCAAATGGTCTGTAGAAAATCTGGGATTTGATAGTATAAATGCTAAAAAAATGGTGTTAGTGATGACACTACAGGTGAATTTCAACATTGACCCAAAATATTTAAGTTTTGATAATCTTAGAAGTCAGATTGTTCAATTCTCGTCAAAAGTCAGTAGATCAGTAGAAATACTTTTGTATTCTTTAGGCTGTGTGGTTCACTGGCAGAGTCCTAAAGACATGACCTAATTTTTCAAATAGAAAAGTCTTTTTGGCATTAACTGAACCTGGAAGTGCTCACCACTTTGGAAAAAGAGGTCACGTAGCAATTTAATGTGCACTCAGGAGTTTGATTCTAGACTCTTGGTCTTTTAAATATTCATTGTGCTAGCCTTAATACATAGATGCCTAGGGAGTGATGTATGCATTGCAGTGAAAAATGCAGCAAACATATAAATTAGTAAGTAGTGAACAGATCAAGTCCATTTCTGAAAAACAAACTGATTTGCACAGCTGCCTGCACAGGTGTCCTTCAGGAGAAACAGAATGGATTATCAAAGGAAAAAAAATAAAAAGGAGCTTTCTTCACTGTGACAGTTGTCATTTGAGTGCTTCTCTAGTCTTGCTGATGTTCTTGAATGGAATCTGTTGAAGGAGACAGCAACATCTATTGTTGATCTACAGAAAGAAGACATAAATTGACAATTATATACACAAAAGGCTGAATAACAGCCCAACATCTTTTATCGCTATGTGGTTTAGACTTTTCCAAAGTGGAAATTAAAAATAGCGATCCATCCCTACCTAGTAGTACTTCAGACTGATACAATACTATCTTGCATAAGTATTTTCTAATTAGGTAAAAAACATATAGTTGGTATTAAGCATGTATAATAATGCTTTGCCTGTTTCTCAAGAATGTTTTGGAGATTGAAGACTGCAGCTAATAAGTGTAGGCATTATTATTGTGAATTGGGTTCATTTTATATGTAAAACTGCTGGAGTTGCCTAAGTCTTTAAACACATTATGAATATTTCAGCAATGTTCATGCCTGATGTGCCCTGTATTAACAGTCATTTGAAAACATATTTATATGTACAGTGTATAGACTAATTTATCGTCTCTTTTGCTGGGGAGGAGGAGAACTTGAACTGGCCTCAGACCTCTTGGCAGATCTTCTGAGCTTTAGCTTTTTCACAGCGATTCTTCTCAGCCTTATTTTCATATGCAATTCTTATTTTCTTGCCATGGGGTAAACTGTAAATGTAGATGATCATAGCAAAACACTGCATTTTACATCAAATTTTGATTTTTTCTCTCATTTTTTAATGTCTCAGTAGACTTCAGTGGGATGTCAGAATGTCAGTAAATGGAGTTTTGGAGAATAAGGCTATGTGACTCCAAAGAAATATTAGTCATCTATCAAAAAAAGTCTGTGAAGCAGTAATTTGAATTTATAACATGGAAAATAATTGGGAAATTATTTTTTAGATATAAAGCCAGGACACAGTGGTAGCAGGGAATCTTATAAAAACAAGCTGTACCTTCAGGTGTATGTAAGCAGGCTACCAACTATTCATATTGCCAAGGGGTGCAAGAATTTCTCTTAAAAACTTAAGCTTAGCAACAGAAAATGTCAGAAGGTGTGAAAAGTCTGGGCTTTTCATCAATCAGGATATGACTTTGAGTTATAGCCTTGTCATGTGGCTAAGAAAAAAGGAAAATCTAATCATAGACCATATCAGGCAATGAATTACCACCATTATATTGCTGAACTCTTATCCATCTAGTCAGCCTTATTTCAGAGAGATGAATTCTCACCAGAGCAGGTGTGGGAAAAGGGGATTAATATAATCAACAAATGGCAGTCGTACCTCAAGACAGGAACTGAATATCTGAGTTGTGAGTGCTGGGAACCCTTCCATCCAGGAGGGCTGCTGGTATCCTGTGGTGCATCAGGAAGAGCTTTGCCAGCAGATCAGGGGAGGTGATCCTGCCCATCTCCTCACCCTCAGTGAGGCCAAATCCAGAGTGCTGTGTCCAGTTGTGGGCTCCTCAGTACATGAGAGACAATCAGCTACTGGCAAGGGTCCAGCAAATGGCTACAAAGATGATGAGGGGTCTGGAGCATCTCTCTTTTGAGGAGACACTAAGGGAGTTGGGCCTGTTTAGACTTGAGAAGACTGAGAGGAGATCTCATCAATCCATATAAATATCCCAAAGATGGGTGCCAAGGGGATGATGCCAGACTCTTTGCAGCGGTGTCCAGCAACAGGACATGGAACAATGGCCATTAACTAGAATACGAGAATTTTCACCTCAACATGACAAAGAATTTCTTTACACTGAGGAGGTCAGAACACTGGAACAGGTTGCCCAGGGAGGTTGTGGAGTCTTCCTCTCTGGAGACATTCCAAACTCACCTGGACAAATTTCTGGGTCACCTGCTCCAGGTGACCCTGCCTGGGGGATGGTTGGACTAGGTGATCTCCTAGGAAGGGGCTAGAGATCCCTTGCAACCCCAACCATTCTGTGATTCTGTGGTATCCTGGAAATAACTGCAGAGTGCAAGTGTGCAAGTGGAGTCGGTCCAACCACCATTACAAAAAGTAAAAAGAAATGTTACTTTTAAATTAAAAGGATATTAATTGGCCATAAAAAAGTCAGAATTTGTTGAGCAGTCTGTTGGGTATTGTTCTGGACTTGGTTTTCAGTAGGATTTGAGGGAAAAGTATGGAGAAATAGCTTGTGCTTGTGCTCTCTCATTTCGTCCTAATTGCAAGGAGGAAAGTTCATTAACAAAGATCCATTTCACTCCTTTGTGGTATGTTCCTTGCTATAAAAGACCACTTAAGACACTGGCTTACAAAACTAGAAAAATGTGTTGAGACAGATTACTTGGTGACTCTCTTGCCCTAAAAGTGAAATGGATATGGTGTGCTCATTTTTGCGTTTTTGCCATATTACCAAACCAGTAAGGGAAAAGGTGCATGTTCATTAAACTTTATCTAGAGCAGTGTCTCTGTTAGCATAGCAGTCTCTGTGGTAGACCCTTTATATTGCTTTGGAACTTAAAAAATTCCAAAGGTGCAAGTTAAAGCAGGCCCTTGACTTAATCCCTGGTGTTTGTTGAGACCTAATAAATACAATTCTGTTTTGTTGACTTTTCATTATAAAAGATGCTGCTGAAGGAAATAATGATAGCCAGCCTTTTGATATCATTATTTCAAGAACCAACCTGCCTCTGATATTGCTTAAAATCTTTGGTCCTTAATACCTTAGTGAAAACTTGGACCATATATCGATTGTCAGAACAAAAATCTCTCTGAGGCTCTAATCCATCTGAACCAATCTGGACATGCTGTACCCAGCTGCCAAGCTCCCAGTATGAGTTTAGATCAGATGGGTCATGTGAAGGTGGTCAGCTATCAACCAATTGGTATGGCTGGTATGCAGAACTTTGTCCTGGATGTTAGTAATCCTCCCTTTCCAAATACTACCTTTAGTTCCACACCTGAATCACAGTCTTGTGACCATGGATGAAGGCTATCCAGTGCCTTTTAGGTTTATAGTGCTTTGCTATCAAGGGCATCCAGCAAAAAACCTCCATTGTTAACTCTTCAGTGACCACACACGTGTAAATGTGCCCAGCAGCATGCAGGGGATATGTTTGTGCTCCCCAGTACAGCATCAGTGTTTGGGTGAGCAAAGCCACACTCCTTTGGGCCAGAGGACTGTGACAGTTCCCAGCCTTTGTGAAATGTGCCTCACAACCTTCCTGATCCCCAGTGCTGTGACCTTCGCTCTCCATGTTCCTACAGCTTGTGCAGCAGTTTGTTCAGAGTTACTTCTCTTCACTTACTTCCTTTTTTTTTTTTTCTTTTTTTTTTTTGCCTCTTACAGATGGACAAAAGAGGAAGAAGTCATTAAGAAAGAAACTGGACTCTTTAGGAAAGGAGAAGAACAGAGACAAAGGTAAATGAGTAAATATTTAGTGATCAGGTTTTGCATATGAGGTTAGTTTTACATATGAGATTTCTTTAGTCTGATACATACTTTTTGAAGTAGAATGTTGTTGAACTGATACACTGTCTAAGTATTTATTTTCAAGCTAAAAAGTATGTTTTATCTTTCCTCTTTGACTTTAGTATAACTCAGATCTCTTCAACTGAAAGGTGTTTTTTTGGGTTTGTTTTTTTTTCCCTGAGAAAAAAGGGAAGACATAAAGGACTGCATCTTTTCTCCAATGTTCTTTCTTCTCATTTTCACCATCTAGTGCAGTGTGTGGTCTGTATAACATGATCCAGTTCTTTACCTGCATTTGTGCTCTCAATTTACAAAGCACATAAACACAGCACTGCCCAAGCAAGTCAGTCAGTATGCTTTTCTTTCTTTAACCTTAGGAAAATAGCCATTGTTTAAAAAATATAAATGCTTCGGTGCTACCGATCAGTTGGATTTTAATAAACTCCACATGACATGGATTTACAGATATGGTTGTACTCTTTTGTTTGGACGCTAATCAGCTTTATGGGCTGAGTCCTAATCCAAGACCTGAAGTTGACCTTTAATTCAGAGCTATTTGAACTAAGTCTAAACACTGAGACACTGGAAAGTGTCTGTGAAATTCCATGTAGGTAATTGTGCATCTAATTTTGTGTCCACTTCTGGAAAAGAAGTTCTGGAAAAATGGTTGTAAAACCCAGTATTGATATCCCAGTTTCACAAACATGCACACAAATGCAGGAATTTGTGACAGAGGAATTGACCTGTGTCCTCTGATGCCCTCACTTTTAGTCTAGTTTAGCAGAAGAATGGAACTTTGAAATTCCACTGAAAAAATTAACATCCCCATTTCCAAGTTAGTTTAGATAGGTGCCAAAAAGAATTTTTATTTTAATTGATATTTGTTTGATGACCTATAATACATGATTATTATTTCTTGATTTAAAATTGTTTATTAAAAATATTTGTATTAATCTTTCTAAAACTGAATGTGCTCTGAGACATTGGTTTGATACGTCCAGTGGCTTCCTGTATTATTACATTGCAAGTACTAAACTTTTCATTTGTTTCAGGAATTACCGGGTATATGACTGAGCCACATGCAGGAGGAGTCATTAAGGAAGAGATTTAATGATGTTATAGGCACCTTTTGGGGAAAATCTTTTTTGCGCTGTCCTATTAATGCATTACATTTAGTTACATTGTAATTAGTCAGTCATTGCATTGCTGTGTTTTTTCTGTAGTTATTTGTGCAGATGAGAGTGCAAAGCAACATAGTTCTGTGCAAAACCTGCCCTGCTTTTCAGTGTATTTGCCAGATATTGGTCTTCGTAGGGCCTGTGAGGTGCTCTTCTGCATCAGAAAGTACCACATCCTGCTTTTTAAAATGTCTTGTTTCTCACAGATTTTTGGTGTACTGAAAGCTTTCATCTTTCCTCCCTTAGGGGTACCATGACTTTGGTAGTCTTTGTTGAAAGTTTCTCTTTAGAAGTTCTTTTGAGAGTTAGAATACATTTTGGCTTTTTTTTTTCTCACATTTTTTCATTACTGTAGCATATTTTAACAATGATAAATTGCTTTGATAATTCACCAAAGCCAGAATTTTGCTGTATCACCCAAACTTGGTAGATCTTTGCAGTTGCACTTTCAGTGCACTTTCAGTTGCACCAATGCTCTGTGGTGCAGTGCCTTGAGAAGTGTCCTTTTGGTGATGGATTCAAATCCTTAACCCAAAATTGGTCTTTATTCCACTAAATTCTCTGTTGCCAAAGATCTTTCAAACAATATTTTTTCTTACATTGCCTTGCATTCTTTTGTATTTCCTTACAGCCGTGTTTTATTTCATCTGACCTTTGTTTCTAATAATTATACAGCTGCACCATGTTGAGCACTTCAAGATATTATTTTCTGCTATTACACTTCTGTTCAGGGATTTTCTTGTGTGTCTACCTTGCATGGTAGCGTTTATACTTGATTCAGCTAGCAGGTTAGGGGATATAATTTCTATTCTGAAGGGCTTTCTGAGTACACTTTGCCTTTTAGGGCTCACTAGTTTCCACAGTAAAGGTCAGCACTTTGTACTTACTCATCGTTGTTTAAATTTATCTACTTCCCAGTTTTCAGCCTTGCTGATACTATCTGGTTAACTGGACCAAACATTTTTAGAAATTACTGTGCTGATTCTCCTAATTTTAATTAATTTCTTCTTATTATTATTTGAAATTCAGATACTTCAAACATATACCTGTCTGCTTTTATCCTTTTTCTCCCATCTCTCACTGTTTTATTCTGAGTTATAGAGATGTTTTACATGCACTCACCACTTATAAAATATTATAGGAGCACCCTCTTAGAGGAAAATACACCAGCACTTCTCAAACAGTAGAATCTGTATTTCTCTCCTTCCTTTAGGAAAAACTTGGGTTGGTCAGTATGGGTCCAGGAAATTGGAAGGAGTCACATTCTGAACAGGTTGTGTTAGCAGTGTGAAAAGAAAGGCATATCTGCCCTTACTAGTTGCCAACAGCAAATGTTAGGCAAAAATAGCCTAAATAGCAGCAGGTGGCATCTTACTTGTCAGGTTTTCTGGCCATGGTTGGTTCTGGTGTACTTTTCTCTGCCCTTCTGAGTTACTAAAGATCATCTGCCACTCAGGTACTTGCTGAGCAGACTCTTAATGACAGCAGAGGGAATGACCAACCAGGACTGCTGGTTTGTGCTGTGGGGGCCATCAGCCTGGCACAGGAGGCCACAGAGATGGAAAGCAAAGACCACCATTCTGACCACCAGGGATGCACGATGGAGGCCTCACTGCAGCTCTGGCCTGACAAACCCTCTCCTTTAGCACCAGCATGCACTGAACTCCCCCATGCTGCAGGTTTCTGAGGTCACTCTCTCTGGAGAGGCGCCACCTCTCTCCAGTTTGTGCCCAAGACTGTTCTTCCCCACCCACCCCACCAGGCATCTATACTTCAAAAGCATAACCAAAGGAATAGTATTCATTTTTTCTAGGAGATTTAATAACTTGTATTTTAGAACTCAGTCCAATCTACGGAGTTTTTACTGTCTAAACTTCACATTTTTTTTAGGTGGATCAGTCAATGTGTCTGTTAAGTGAGAGTTTCAGCAACCTGTCAGACTTCTGAAGGCCAATAAAGACACTACAGTAGAATTTAATCATTTTAAATGAGTTTCATATCCTCTTTGTCCTTTTTTATATCTGTCAACATCTCATTAAAAGGGGAGAAATTGTAAAAGAAGTGTGTTTTCAATTGCTATTACATCTCTGAGTAATTCACCAAAGCGGGATATAGCAAAACTTTCTGGATGTAAACAGACTAAACAGGAGAATAACACTCCACCCAGACATTTAAGCAAAATTTTCAGCTTCCATCATTCAAGTGTTTTTGCTTTACCCGGCCTCCTGGTTATTAATGGCCATCATGACCCTCGATCCTACTGTCTACAAGTGTCTCCAAACATTGGCTTTGGCTGCAGACAAACAGTACTCAGGCTGAAGGAGCAGTAACATGTCCCTGCTGCTTGGAATAAGACATTCTCAGGATGCTGTGCATGCTGGCAGCTGGATATTGTTCCCTTCTGAATTCAGTGTTAATTTTTACGGCAGCAGAAGCAGAGTCTTTTGCCATCCCTTGCCAGTGATACGGGTGTCAGCGTAAGCAGGCCTACTTGTAAAGTACACACAGGCATTCCTGAGAGATGTGCCTCCCAGAAATTACTTGTCCTAGAAGATTTTATCAGTAAACCAAGTTTGTTTTGCCTTGGTTCCAGAAAACCCTACAGGTTAACAAAGAGACCTTCTCAGAAATAATAATCACTTGCTATGTGATTCCTTGAGTAACTGAGGATCATCCCTTTTGCTGACATTTCTGCGTGGAATGTAAATGCTTTGCAGGTTCATCTGTGAGACCTTAGCAGAGCTGCTGTGTATGCGGGACTCCCTGAGAAAAGGCCTTCCTGGTAACTCTGTGGCATATGCAAATCCAGAAAATGTTCAATTTTTCTCTTGTTCAAAATTCTTGAAAATGTCTTTTATGTCTTTTACTTCCTATTCATGCTCAGTAAATTAACTTGTATTAATTAATGTTTGCATTTGTTCTTGGCAAATTCAGCCTATTGTGGTGTCCATATACCTTGGCACAGCCTAAGGAGGGAGTTGAATAAATGTAGTTTCTTTTTTATCATCGTTTATCAGAAATTTTTTTAAAAGCCTTCTCACTGCCCTACCATGCATTTATAAAAAAACTTTGAATAAGTTTCTCATGCTTTCTAAGCATAAAAAAGGGGGGGTTAATCAACATGGTGTTATATTTTATACTAAAGTCAAGTAAAGTACCAAATAATCTCTTTAGTTTTTTGTAAAAAAACCCCAGATGTACTCCCAGAAAAAAAAGCTTAAGTAATTGGGAGGGTCCTATATCACTCCTTGAAGGTCAGTGAGCTCCAAGTAGCTGGAGAAGTGATTTTCAGCCACAGAACTGATGCTGAGAACATTGTCTTATCTTCAGTCTCCTGGAGTCACTGCAGGTTTTGAAGAACCTTGAGGTGAAGGGAGATTTGCAGTTCCTATTATGGACTGAGGTTTCTGTTTTCCTTGTTTTCTGCTTCCATCACTGTCTTTACAGATCTGAAATAATTGATTTCAGTTAACAAAACAGAGTTACCCTGTCTGCCTATCTTGGGAATTTGACTTAAAGATCCCATTTAAATATCCCTTTAAAAACATGTTATTCTCTGATATCTGTTCCTGTCATTTAAACAGATGTGGTACAAGCACCTTAGTAAATCTTGGTCACAGGATATTAGTAACCTAAAACCAGCATTTATGATGTACTTAATAAAAAACTCTGATTGCTGAGGACACTAGTTACTTTTCACTTTATTAGTATTGAAAGACTCATTAGAATCTAGAATATAGACCTCACTGGTTCTTAACAGACTGTTAAGTTCTGTGGGATGGAAAGCAGTTTTCACCAGCTGAAACTTCAGAGAAGTCTTCTAAACTGTATTTGGATAGGGTGACATGAAGTCAAGTAAGCTATAACCATGTGGGTCAACATCCTGAATATTATCATTTGATTAGCAAAAAGGAGGATTTGGGATCACTGAAACTCTTATTTGATCTGGCTACAAATTTTTCTGTGACATGCTGCTTTTTATTAGAAAATGATGATTTACCACCAAAGAAAGATTTCCTAGGAACGTATCGGTTTCAATCAAAATTTTGTTAAGAAACTTGCCTCAGCTGCAAGATTGACTTTCTGGTAAGAGAAGTTATGCACTTCTCCAAAACAGTAAATTGTCTCCTTTGCCAGTAAACACTGAAAACTGAGTGTATTAAAAGTGGTGCTGGCTAAGGATATGAGTCTGTTTCCAAGCCGATTGCCCAATCTGCCAGTTTGTTTCACATTTTTACATGTTACTTTTTGTACAACATCTTTTTAAGCTGCCCAGTCTCGTCACTGAATAAGTGATCAATTTTTTCTTGAGTTTACAGGGAATAACTAACTTAGTAGCTTTGGCACTCAGTATATATACAACAGACCAAGGTTTGAGCCACTGCTTTAAGGTACATTACTTCATGCAAAAGAAACCTCTCTGCCAGAGGGGATCCCCAGCCTACAGCTGTAAAAAGGCAGTTGGTCCTTTCTTTCTTGTGAGACCAAAGCCTCAAACCTACACATCTTGTGACCTGAGTTAGTGCCCTTTCTCTGCCATCCATGGGTTGCTAATTACTTCACATGAATCCAGCTTTTTTTTTAATGAATCTGAAATGTCAGAAGGGCTGACATTCACTCTCATTACCTGTCTGACAAGGGTGTTGTTGGGATTGAATGCTTCTGCAGTGTGGTGGGTAAGAACATGCTCCCTGCCACCACAGCCCATGGTGCAAGCACACACACATTTTGGTGGGAACTTGAGGCTGTAGGCAGTCTGCTGAGGGGGCAACTGATTCTCTTAATTTCAACAAATGAGCAAAACATTACTGGGTTTGCCAACTCTTTAACGTAATTACCAATGCCAGCCAGCACCACTACCATCTGTATTTAGTCTGAAATTCAGCCAGTTGGTTTTCATCCAGTTCCACGTCTCTGCCAGACACTGAGAAATCGAGGAAGCGATATGTGTCCTCTGAGAAGGCCTACATCAGAGCAGCCTGGCGTAGAGAGAGCCTCATTGTCCTTTCTCTGGCCCACATTGAGCAAGAACAATTAAAAACCTGGAATCCCACATCTGAGAGTTTCCAAGGAGGAGCAACACCTACCTCAAAATGCCAGCCTTCACATACTGAAGTCAGGGAGAGGGTCATTTTAATGAAACTTGTTTAATGAAGCAGTGCTGAGATCTCGTCTCCTGGTGATCTTGCCCCAGCTGATGTAGGATCAGTGGCACCAGCATGCTGTTGGTTATCACATGAGCTAAATACTGCTGTCCTCTCCTAATTTGAAGCTCTGATCCAAAGCAGAGAAATATACTGTGTGGGGTTTTCTCAGGAAATGTTGTAGAAGGACAAAGAAAAAGGGGTGCTGGGAGTATAACAAAGCACCCAGTCAGACAGCCAGAAGGGGACACATGTTGCATATGTGCATTTCAAATTTGTCATCTTAAATGTTCATTAGAAAGATAATTCAGAACAGTCAAAAAAATTAACATTAATACTGTCATAATTTTGTGGGCACACTCTGCTGAGTACAGGAGGGAAAGGTCTAACTGAACTCAAACTGGCAATCCTTGCATTGCTTGATATGTGTGTGATGATGTTCTTTCTTGTCCTAAATTACATGCAGATGGCTTTAGGTGTCATTCTACTCGTAGGTCACTTCCAGAGTGACTTGATATATGAGGCTCTGATTCCTGATTTAGTTTTGTCTGGCCACCAAAGTTATTTCATGTCTTAACATTTCATGCATCTAAAGAGCAGGAATGTTCCTACCAAATCAGAACAATGGGCTGTTATTTCTTTAGTCTGATGGACTAGTAGTGTCCTCATTCAAGATTCTTAAAATATCCTCTTCTTTTCAATGCCTTGCTTTAATCCAAATCCAGATACAATTTGGAAGTGTGATCAAAGACCTAAAAAGACTTAAAATCCCAGGAGGAGTTTTGTCCTTTAATTATTTACACCATTGTGGCAAAAGAGAAGTGTAGTATATAAGAGTTTTTATGGGTGCTTCTTTTTTTTATAATTCCTTTTTTGATGCTTAAAGAAATTCAGTTTTAATCTCTGGTGCTTTATTTATTCCTGATACGAGCAGGTCTGAAGCTGGAACCTAGCCAAAGTTGCACTAATTTTCACCAGGATGAATAGCATCAATAGCTATGTTTTTCTTTTCTTCGGAGCACAAACTAGTTCTAGTTGCAAATCTGTCTCAGTGGTTTTGCTTCTGCTAATCTTGCATAAGTCTGATTTGAAAATTATTGATGAGAATGTCATTGTTGCTGACTGATTCACTGTAAAAAATTTTTCCATTTTGTAAAATATTTAAACATTTTACTTCGAGACCTGAGATATATGCTGGGTTTGTACATTACAATTATATTGATGTGAGATAGCATTATGTTTGTTTTCTTAACTGAGACAAACGTGTTCCCCTGTATTTCCATGTGTCCATGCTTTTTTACCATTGTAAAGGAACTTTATACTGATATACCACCATTAAACAGGTTTAATCTTACCAGTATTTAAAACAGTATAGTTCTTGAATGAAATTAAAACTATATCCTTGAAGGTTTGCTCTGAGTAGTGAATGTACTTTAAAGCTCTCTGCACAGGTAGGTTCATACTCTTCTGAACTGTAGTGAAACCCGTGCCACATGCCGGCACCTTTTGACTCTGGTGCCCTACAGCATTTATGAAGAAGGAGCCTGGTGAAAGAATCTGAAACATGAGGGAGAGCTTTGGCACAGTCCAATGAGGCTCCCCAGTCTCAGGATGGTTACCAGAGCTTCTGATGCCCCTCTGTACCATCTACATGTAACCAGAAGTGCCCAACTTCAGTTACTTTTGGTGGAAGCTAACATCTTAATTAGATCTGATCTCAAGTGATTTTCCAAGATTCTGTGCAGTGTATCCTGCATTATGGGTCTAGAAATATGATTCAGATACCATAGGCTACAATTACCTGGCGCTGTTGTTGTTGTTATTACTGAGTCCAATACTTCAATGAAATTACAGTGTATTTAAAGGGACTTAAGATTGTTTTTCTTAACAACATCAGAGTTAATTATTTTTGTACTAAATAAATATCAGATGTTTGGTAACTGTTAAGGGTTTGTTGTTGTTGCAGAATTTATTCCCCAGGCTTTTGGAATGCCTTTGTCTCAAGTGATTGCTAATGACCGGGCCTACAAGCTCAAGCAAGACTCTCAGAGAGAAGAGCAAAAAGATGTTTCGGATTTTGTGGCCTTTCTCTTGCCATTCGGAACTAAAAGGCAGAACAAAGAACTTTCAAGCAGTAACTCATCTCTCAGCTCAACGTCGGAAACACCGAATGAATCCACTTCTCCCAACACACCTGAGCCAGCGCCACGAGCAAGGAGGCGTGTGAGTAGCCACATCACAATGGGGTGTGTGATTGCAGGTCCAGAGGGTCTAGCTGGACCCGGAAAAACCTGCTCTGTGTGTCGACTGTGGAATACTTTTTGTTCAAATAGTGGGGTTTTTTCAGTTGGAAGTCAGCCTCATCAACATCAGAAAACTCTCAGCTGTAGTGGGGATCTTCTTTTGCTGATGGTGAAAAGATCATGTAGACTCTGTGAGTCTGTAACAGATCGCAAAGAGGCAGAGAGATTAGAAGTCTTCCTGTTTGCTCCCTTTCTCCACCTCCTTGTGTCTAAGTCTTTCTATTTAACAAATTCCATCTTGTAGTAGTTTGAAGGCAAAACAAATGAGAGGCTCCAAGTCAGAGATACAATTTAATAGGAAAAAAGAAAAAAGGAAAGAAAGTAAAATAAAATCGATGCAATAATACAAAAGACCGCTGACAGAGTCAGAATACAACCTGAGCGTAGTGATGGAAGCAGTCCAGATGAGGTGGTCTTCCTGAAGCAGTGATCCTGTAGAAAGGTCTGGTAGCTCGGGTCCTCTGGGAATCCAGTGGGTAAGCGCCCCTCTGGTGTTCAGAGTCTCAGCTTATATCCAGGCTGGAATGCTTGGTTTCTCCCTCTGGGCGGAGCATCCCACAATGGGATGGTGAGTCATGTGATAAGGCCTGATGGGCCCATTAACAGGAGGTAGTCCAGGAGGGGGTTATCTGTGAGCTGTGTAGCAAAGGTGCTGATGGGCCCATTAACAGAAGATAAGCCAGAGTGGAGGAGGCAGGGAGCACTGCCTCACCTGGTTTCAACAGTTCATGAAGATGGTGATAGAATATACTTCAACCCAGGACACATCTATCTTCAACCGATTTTTTTTCAGCATGAAAAGTCAAATCTATGTGTTTGATATTCATAGCTATACTTATCTTAATCTAGCTTTAACCTGATAATAATCCCTATCCTTTTATTAATAAAAATCCTCATGGTTCAACCCATATCATATCCTCTGTGGTAAGGAAGGAGTTGTCAGACTTGATTTGTACCAGGGTCTTCGAAGGATGTTTCTGCATGCAGGCTATGAAGATGCCTTTGACAGCAAAACACAGAGTGATGTGTTTGGGTTGAATATTAATCCACATGTAAAATTGATTATTTCTTAGCATAAATCTGTTCCTTGTAAGTAAATTTTATGCTCTGAATTTTCCAGTTCTACAGTTAAAATTTTGAATAAAACCTTTTAAAGAAACCTGAGGTACAAGAACAGACTCTGGAAAAGAAAGTAGTTTCTTAAGAATCTCACCTTCTTTCATCATTAGGATAAAACCTGCTTCATAGAAATTCTCTGTTGGGCTCTTCAAACCAGGGTTTAAGAGGGGTAGAACTGGAGTAAATTACAAATTGAGAGAAGGCAGAAGGCACGTCATGGGGCTCTTTGTTCGTCTGGCTGCTAGCTGAAGCTCGAAATGTCTATATTCTGTCTGCAAAACTGAAAGCATGATGTTTTCAGTCTTGTATGTGCATTAATGCACATCTGTTGGTCTGTGCAAACCATGTGAACAGACACTTGTGCTCACATGAAAGTGCCAATCAACTTGATGAAGTGTAAAGGGAAGCCCATTAACTTCTTTCAGTATTTGGCAGTCAGTGACAAAAAATAAAAGTTCATTGTATGTACTCATTGGCTTCAGAACCCTTCTTTCATAGAAGCGAAAGATAACTCATGTGTCCAGAGGTGAGTCATCTGCTGTTCTTTTCATGAAGTGTGATGAGATTTCTGACATGCATTTGACTAGTGAGTAAGCAGAAGAACATGGATCTTTTGGTACATCCATAGAGATCCATCAGGACCAAGTTCCTAGAAGCTGAGCGAGGGTTTTGCTTGTTTCGTTTGTTTGGATAGTTGGTTAGTTTTAGGGGGTTTTTTTTGTCAGTACTGGCGTTGCAGCTTTCAGAGTGCCGAATTAGAGCCTTTAGTCCATAGCCATGAGGATGCAGAAGGACATGGTTCACCTACAGAGAGGTAAGAGTAGACATAGTGGTAAGGTGGGCAGTATGACATGAGGCAGCTGGCATTTTCTCTAGGGAATTGTTAATGAATTGATTATTAATTAGTTAATGAATTGATAATTATTTAACATTAATATCAACTCACATCCCATATCTTGTCTGTCTTTATCATTCTGTTTATCAGTGCACTTACATCTCTGCCCTGAGCTTATTTAGGGGATGATAAGGAAGTCTGCACTTATCTTTTATCTCTTGAACACCATTGCACTGTTTGTTTTCAACTGACAAATGCTTACAAAAGATTTAAAAAGTTATTTGTTAGTGCATGCAACTGATACAACCAATTTATCATAAAAATGCTGCACAGATACCTGGAGTGCAGTCCTTTTAAACTTAAACTGGAGGGATTGTTTATCCTTGCATCATTCACTTCTTTGCATCTGTGTCATTCACTTTTGTGTATTTCATTGAGTCTTCAAACACTCAGCTGAGACTTTCAGTAAGACGAAGAAGGTAATGCTGGCTGCAGAGCTCATAGTGTGAGTGCTGTGGTTCTCTCTCCTCTAGCAGCTGGACAAAAATCACTGTTGCTACATTTTTTGTGTAAGATTTTTGCCCGCAGTTGGAAGTTGAGACTTTAAATTCCACTTTTCTTCGTGTTTCTGTGTGCTCGCCTTAAGACTTACCCAGCGTATTTAGATTTTGAACTCGTCATGGGGGAGCAGGTACTGGTATCCATTATGTGCAAAGGCAGTGCCTGGTCGATGGAACTTGATTTTCTTTAGTTGCTGGCACTGCAGTTCAGGTATCTCACTGTGTGTGTTGCTAGACCTGGAGCAGTGGGCAGTGGTCTGCACAGTTTCCTCCTGCACTGTTCCTCAGCAGTCAGGTAGGTCTGTCTGAGCCCACACTAATAGGTCTGGCTGAGCTTGAGCTGGATCCTTGGAGTGTGTTGGTAATGTTTTCTTGTGCACTTTGTAAAATCAGAGCTGGCCTGAGCTTGGTATTGCCAAGCAGTGACTTCAGTTATTGAACTCAAGGTCACTCTTCCTAAAGCCAGCTCAGTGTGCTGGCTAATCCACAACTTTGATAAAATGCCCAAGGACCATGTTGAACTGACAGTATTTGCATCTATTTTAGGGATCTGAATCCAAATTAAGTGACTCTGATAACGATTTATGAGGTGAGGATGCTTTGCAGACAGGAAAGGGCCAGTAAAAGCCGGGTATAAAAGCAGACACCTATCACACAGGGGCTGCAGTGGTGAGGGTGGGGTTAGGATTTTCAGTGTCAATTGATTCATTTGATAGTTGGAATGCCAAACTCTTAAATAAAATCAGAATATCATTCAGTTGGAATTTTACACACATGGATCATAGCCAGAGGTTCTTGTTTGGTTTGGATGGGTTTTTTGTTTGAGTTTTTGTTTCCTGTTGGCAGGAAATGGTAAAAGGAATCAAGCAGATGTACTTTTGAGAGACATCAGAAATAAAGGTCAAAAGTTGCATTCTAAAGGATCTAGTAATTGTTTATAGTAATGTGGGTAAAAAAAAATCTAAAAACTTCACTGTATTTCATTTATGCATCTACCATGAGTTACAAGAAACAGAGCTATACCTGATAAGTTAAATGGGGGTTTTTTTAAGGTATTATGAACTAAAAATTTCTCAATGAGTTTGAAATCTCAGCGGACTTAATGTGAGTTTTACCTATGAGTTGAAAATCTTCATACAGTTCAGTTGGCTGGGCTGATGGAACAAAATACTTCTAGAGCTTGAAATTCCCTTGTAAGCAATTGTACAATTCTCATATAATAGACGTAGAGCTCTGACTAGCAGTCTATAAATTACCTGCCAGCAGAACAGTGTGGTGTTAACAAACTATAGTTGTCAGAAAAGTTTAGAGTAGGAATTTACATTTTCTTTATTATTTCTTACATGCTGCATCCTTATAAAGTACATTTTAAGTTATGGTAAAATTTATGCTTTGTTTCAGAAAGAAAATAATTTACAACAGATATTTTTATTAGGAATAAAACCCAAATTTTTTCTTTGTGTTTTATTATTATTGTTAGACTACATGTAATCTAGAATGGTTTTGCCTCATAAGTGTAATAAAAATTGAGAGAAATGGTAATTTTGAAGTGGCAGTAATCCTGTGCTTTGAAAAAGAGGTCTTGTTTTTAAGGTGTGAAAATGGAAACATGCCATAAACCTCCTGCTGCTTGTGCGGCTTTATCCTTTCCAGACTGTTTGAACTTCTGCAGCTTGCTGGAATCCAAGCCTGGCTTTGAAAGCTTTCATTGGAGTTTTAATGATTTTAAAATATTAAGATATGTAAAGTAGAATTATTTAAAAAATATTACTGTAAACTTCTCTGGTGTATCTTCGTTCTGTGGTAGAATGGGATTATTTCAAACTCCATAGGTGTATGTATTTGTGATATTAACTGTTAACTGTATATAGTTGTAAATAATTTTGCATAAATTTCACTGATACAATGATCCAAGCTACAGAAGAAGTAGGCTGTAAGATGTAAAAATATCTATATGTCTCCATGCACATGGATATGGTACTGTTGAGGTGCACCCACAGACCATGATTCATCCTTGCCCTGCAGTATGTGTAGGCTTACAACAATAAAAAGATGGAGTGAATGAGTGGAAAGCATTTTGTTTTTTCAGTATTTTAATTTGTATTCCTTGTAATAGGATAATAATAACATCGGTACCATAGCAATTTTTCTTATCCATTACAGTGGTATTATAACTTTGTTAACTTATAAAAATGTTGTAGCTAACTGTATTTTTGTATTAGTTTGTTTAAAATGCAGGTAGGCAAATGTCTTTGTTTGACATCCTGTGATTCTGAGTCTGCCCCAGCCCGACTGATTATTCGTGTGTGTGTGTATTTTACAGGGCGCAATGTCTGTGGACTCTATTACAGATCTTGATGACAATCACTCAAGATTGTTGGAAGCTCTCCAGCTCTCTTTGCCAGCAGAAGCCCAGAGCAAGAAAGAAAAGGCCAGAGATAAGAAACTAAGCCTGAACCCTATTTACAGGCAGGTTCCTCGGCTTGTAGATAGCTGCTGCCAGCACTTGGAAAAGCATGGTAAGAATATTTTGTTTTCCCAGGAGTGGCAGATGTATTTTTACTATAATATAAATAAATTCCTATTATGAGAAGTAGGTATATGCTTCCATTTGTAAGGACATCTTTGAAAACTAGACATTTTCCCTCCTGTTTTGCCTCTTGCAAAAAATACTGTCTCACAAGTAATTCGTACATGATAATGTACATGATAACCTCCCAAACTGAAGATCTATGCTACAAGCTTCTAAACTGGCCCATAGAGCACAGGGATAGAGGCTTTTCTTGGAGGTCACTCATCTTGTACTGGGGTGCTCAGCTCTGCAGAAACAGCTCTTCACACCCCACAGGTTTACCTGTACCTTCAGAATAAAGTCTGAAATGCGCCAGTCAGTCTGGAGTCATTCTTCACAACCAGTGGATCTTAAGGTGGGAGATGAACTGTTTATACTGTAGTGCAAGACTTTTGATATTTGAAGATAGGGGCTCAGAATAAGAAAGAATTCCATGCTAAATATATATTAAGCTTCAAGAAGCCTGTTTACTGCAAGGCTTGAAGGCTGATTACTCAGTTTGTCTCTGACTTGATTCCTCCTAACCAGCCTCAGGCTCAGGCCTGCTGTCTCCAAAGGAAATTACAGACTTCTGCCAGTGTTCTTCATATGTGCTCATGATTGTTCAGACACAAGCCTCCCACATCTTTACATAATGCAGAAACAATGGTCAATCTAGGTATCTGCTCACCATCTCTGCCAATGTATCTTAGCCTTGTAAAGTTTTTTAATGATAATTGAATAACTTGGCCACAGCGAGATGGAGTTATCACATGGCCAAATAATCAACAAACCACAAAATAATGGTGATTTTAACAGCAAATGATGTATTTGATGCTAATTTAACCAGCAAGAAATCATTTACTAACTCTGAAGGAAAGGCTTTTGTAGATGAGGGACTTCAATTTAAATAATACTGAGCTTTCACAATTCATAACTGAAAACTATCTTCCTTACAAATGTATCAAGGAACACTGTTAGTCTTTTACAGAGGTTAGATACCATGGCTGGCAAGTAAGCATGGGATGATTAAGTTTGAGATTAATGACTTCCATCCCTTTAAGCAAAGGTAGCTGAGTTTGGAGAACATAAAAGTATAAGTCAGCCAAAAAAGCCATCCAGCTGAGTATCATTTGGATAGTGTGATTTTATGTCACCTGATCATCTGCGAAAATTTTTTTAATCCTCTTTACGTACTGTCATAACAAAGTTTTTTCTTTGTGATGCTCTTTACAAAAATATTTGCTTTATATTGAAGTTTCCTTTTAAAGGAAATTTATGATGGTTTATTGTGCATTGTTTAAGAGTAAACTATAATATACCACAGTGCAATAATCTGATTTAATCTGCTGTCCACAAGACAGTCATTGTAACTGAGAGAAATTTAAAGATGGTAGAAGATGGACACTGTAGCAACATCATTCGAGGCTATATGATGGACCAAGTTGCTGATTCTGAAAATACTTACCTGTATGCATAAGTCCGTTATCAGCAACAAATCACCAGCAGTTTCTGATGAATGAAAGGATAATTTTGAGCATTATATGACAAAAAATGGTTATGTTTTTAGACATGAAAGCCTCTGTCCTTGTTCACCTTTCCCATTTTCCCTGGGATTATGTCCCAAAGGTATAAAGGCCTGGCTTTGTTTAGACCTGCAGTGTAGGACAAACACTGTATATCTTTGTAGGAGTGGGTAAGCAGCCTGCAGGTTTTGCCCACTCCATCTCAGATGATTCCCTGCCAATGTTCCTGGGTTTACTAAATGATAGTCCATCAATGTAATTTTCTGTTAACCAAAGAGTGAAGATTTAAAAAGAGGTGTTATGTTAAGACTAAAATCTAAAAAGCAAAATCCTATCTGAATTTCTCTGATGAAGATCTGCAACTCCAAATACTGCTCAAGGTGACACATCTCCATCAAGCATGTGTAGCCTAATGGCTGTCAAAAGGCATTTTTTTCACAAGGTAATTAAACATCTCTTATATGTCAGTAGAGATTAGAGCTGCAGAGTAGCCCTTGTTAGCCCATAAACTTCCAAGTTTATAGATAATTTCATCCCTTTTACGGAAGTGTATAACCATGTAAAATTATACTATGTACACAGGTACGTGAGGCTCTAAAATTCCCACTCACATTGTTATTGCTAAAGACCATGTCACCTCTCAAATTTTTCTGGTCCTGTTAGTCTTCAAGATATGTCCATTTGAGAACCACATATATCATCATGTGTTGTATTTGTGCTGGCTTTCTACAGGGCTAGAAGAAGATTTGCACTGTGATGGTATGAAACAGTGGGCAACACCGATTTCCTGATCACTTTAAGTCTAAATGACTAAATGACATTTCTGCACTTTGCCTAAAAGTGCAACAACAATGCTTCTTTATAGCTTTCCCTTTATATAATAGCTGCTCCCACCTTATAGACTGCACACACCTCCCAGCTGAAGTTCTTCCCTCTCATAGTCTGCCTGAGTGCCCGATTTATGTACCTTTGAAGGAGATTCTCAACTTTGTCTTGACAGGCACTTTATAAACAGTGAGTTACCCCAAATACCAACTTCATCCTGTACTCAAAGACACAGCTCAGTGCCCACATATTTAGTTGTTTTACTGCCTGTTTCCTTTGATGTCAGTCCTGGAAGTTACACCTGCAAACCCTGAGCAGTGCCTCAGTCTCTGCATACCTTTGTTCCTCATAGCAGAGGCACTACCAAAGTGACATCACAAGAAATGTCACAGAGATGCCATTTTGCAGATTAAGTGTGATCCTTAAAAACCACAGTGGATGGCTTCTTAATCACAAATGAATCTTGCGTCAACATGGTAAGTACAAGTTTGTGGAGAAATATGTTGCTTTTTATTTTTTTTTAATCCTTTTAAGTACACACATAGGTCAGAATGCTTTGGTTCAATACAATTTTCAGGAAAAATTAAACAATAAAATAGTACTATGATGTGTTACACTTGCAGGTCTCCAGACAGTAGGAATATTCAGAGTTGGAAGCTCAAAAAAGAGAGTAAGACAGGTGAGTGGATATGGATATGGTTTTCTGTCATCAGCTATGATACAAACAAATCTGATTCCTTTTGTTGTGATTTCTTCCCCATCTGTGGTATGGTGATATTTAGGCTTTCTGGGTCAGTGACTTCACTGTTTTTTTGATGGCTCATAAAAGGCCATTTCCAGTATCTTTTAGATCTGGTGAAATCCTTGTCAGGTTCTCAGCAGGTTAACAGTCTCTGTATGTTTTGCTCTGCAAAAGTAGCACAGGGTTGGAGATCCAAATAAACTATGGTGAAGAAATTTTCCAAAGGTCACACTGCAGGGAAAAAAAAATCTTGGCTGTTCGTTTCATCTCAGAAACAGCTGAAGCTCCCAAAGTAAACTCAAACTGTAAATCTTTTTTGGAAAACTCACGGTATGAGAAAACATGCAAGTACAGAACAATCCCTTTGACCCTAAGATCTCTGCTCCTAAATATCACCTTTCTTTTACCCCTGCTAGACTTAAAGGTCAGAGCAGACCCTTCCAAGTCTTAGTCTCAGCCAAATGATGAAAAAGCAAAGATAGTGTACAATTAGGTTCCAGAGATAAAGTCAAATGTGGGTGTTAGCTCCTAGGTATACCTACCTAGATATTGCCCTTTTATTCCCAGAAGCTAGGAATGCATGTTGAATTAGAACAGTGGAGAATAGTAGTTTGTGTTTGCATGATGCATAAGGAGGGGGTAAAAAGTTAGAGGAAAATACTCCTCCCAGGAAGTTAAGACCAAAAAGATCAAACAGAAAAAAAAAAAAAGGAAAACTCGACTGCATCTGATACCAGAAGTTACAGTTCTTTGCAAAAAGTTACAAAAACTTCACAGTGTAATGTTTTATCATTCTGGAAGGGTACCTTGAATAGCTAAACTGAATTGATTTTGGCTGGTAGGACAGTATAGCCTACTGAATTGTAGCTCATTCTCCGGCAGTTTCTATTCCTGAGTAGCTGGTGTAACACTAAGCTAAAAAAATATCTGCAGAGGCAGATCAACACTGAACTAGATAAAGTATTGAAGTTGCATCATATGTCTGAGGAAAAAGAAGAGAGCTTCTATCATTCACTTGTGAACCAAGCCTTACTTTGAACATCAATGTCTTTCACCACATTTCTTTTACTCTGTTTTCAAAAGGTGAGGAAATCAAGATATTTGGGTATCTGTGTTTTTTATTACATAGACTAACTTATTGAACTAGGAAAACTTACATATTTCCTTAAACAACAAGGATACATCAGCTTGGCCCTTGTAGTTACAGTAATAAGTGCTGTCAACATGAACACATGGGAAAGTCTGGATTCAATTAAAATTCTACTCATTTTCTGAACCATAGAGAGCCAAACCCAGTACTTCAGATTTTGGTGTGCTTTTGCAGCTGTTCATTAGTTTTTCTTGTGTAGAAAGTAAGCATATTTTGTTTTCCTTCCTTCCCCAGTTAGAAAATGTTCTGTTTCCACTGTAGTTTTTTGCAGTATTTGCATAAGTAAGTAGATGCATTTGCCAGCAGTGTTTTTGATTGGTGAGCAGGAAGAGAAAATTCAGGATATGTGTATCTCTTGCAAACCTCTTCCTTCATGTTCCATGGGGTGTCAGACAGAGGTTCCCAAGCTCATGTTGACTTAAGGTGGTAGATCTGGTGCATCAGGACGCCAGGTAGCATCTTGTGCCCAGAACAGATGGTCGAGCAGAGCATTGTTGCCAAGGTTGGGGTGGGCAACCCTTGATGCTGGGCCTGGTGACACTGTGGAAACTTCAGCCCTGAGGATGAAGAGTGAAATAGGTGGAGCTCCGCTCTCCCATCCCCTGTTCCTGCACAGATATCCTCATCTCTCGTATCATAAGATTCAGTAGATGCTGTAGTTCACCACCTGTATCTTCCAAAAGTCTGAAAGCATTCCATGTGAATGGAGTCTCAAAGACTTAAAGTTGAAGTGTACAGTTTTAACAGCCATGATACCTGGGCCTGAAGTGTGGCCACATCTCACCAAAGCTCCTATGCTATTTTGCTGCTTAAGACACCTCTGTAGGTCTCACAGGATATCAGATCACAAGTGCCATATTCAAGACTGTAACAGCAGTTTATGATTTAGCCAGCTATTTGGGAAGCCTGAATTCCTGATGCAGTGCTAATCTGTTTCCTCAGATGCTTTCAGGCACTTAGGTGCAGAAACAATCTTCTAGACTGAGGTAATTTAAGGTGCTCCACAGGGATATTCTGCATTTGTCACCAGTCTCCAGTGCAGAATTAATCTGGCAATGAAGTCCCCAAGCTGGCACTGGAAAATCTTTGACCATAAATCAAAGAATAATATTAGATAAAGAACATATTCTGGTCTTCATAGCATGATTATTCATTATTAGTAATGACTGATAATAATAGTGTTAAAATTAATCCTAATAAATTAGAATGGAGGCTGTGGTTTTTAATGAATCCCTGTCACACCCATTATGAAAGCACAATCTCAGCTGAAAACAAAGGATTTTCACACTGAACACACTCAAGATAGATTTGCCACAAATTATCACAGGCATATAGTTTGCTTGTGATTTAACTTCTTTCCTCTCTTTGGCTTGTTTGTAATATTCCCGGTGAAGAAACCTGATACCTCAGATTTATTTGTTTATAAGATTTAGCTGTAATCACTCTGAGAAGATAGGTTTAACATTGTGATTCCTCATAATGTTAACAAAGGTACAAATTTTTGCTAGGAAGTAGTTTTAAAACCTCTTGACTGTTTTCAAACTGCAGAAAGTAAAAGGTGAAGCTGTCAGCCTGAGGAAAGTATTCTGCTCGTGGTGCTGGAAAATCCCCCCAGAAGGAAAGGCTTTTACCTTTTCATAAGGTATCCCTGATTTGGGAGAAGGTTTTCTTCTGCCTTTGGGAAGTGTGATGCCTTTGAATTATAGAGAATTTGTCTGAGGACCAAAGCAGGGAAGAAAAAATAGCAGTATCTTGTAATGATGTTAGCTTGCTGTTTGTGAACTCTGTAATGATGATTACTTAATGAGTATAACTAAATTGGGAAGGCAGAACGAGGTGTGTGTGAAGGAATGTTGTGAAGTCTTGTGAACCTGTCTGCTTGCTACCTATCTTTACATGCAGTCTTAAATGATAAGAGAAATGTGGATTTGGTGGATATTAACATGATCTTACACGATTTTCCTACAAAATCTTAAATGTTATGAAATGTAATTTTAGTCGTTCAGGTTCCAGGGATAATGCAGTAAGGTGATATAAAGAGCCTGTCTTGTAATCTTTATTCTCTTGCGTTTCTGCCTTTGCTATGAATCTTGCATTTCTGCAAAAATTATACTTGCATACATGTTTTCATACAAGAGTGTCATATATTAGCTGAAAAAAATATGTATTTTATTACAATCTGGTACAAACCTTAAGTTATTATGTATTATGGAATAAGCAGCAATTAGATATTGTCTTGGTTTGGAAAGACAGGTGTCCGCCAAGGAAAGCTGGAGCTTCCCTTGGAATGGAGAATGTAAACCCCCTCCCTCCAAATTATTATAATTTTGCACTTAGGGGCTTTCAGGCAAAGATATGGGAATAGGAATAACAGTTCTTTACTAGGAACAATAAAAATACAAATGTAGTAGTCCAAAAAACCAACCAACCAAACAAAAAAAATCCTAGAAACACTGACGGAATCAGAATACAACCTGACACCCTGTTGGTCAGGGTGTTGGTAGCAGTCCAAATAAATCCTCCTGGAGTGACAGATGTGTTTTGTTGAAGTAGAGGTGATCCTGTAGAAGTGGTGGCAAGAAAGCTCTGGTCTTCCTCTGGGAAATCCAGTGGAAAAACAGGCTATCTTGGTGTTTCTGAGTCTGTTTTTATCTAGGTAGGAATGGTTGGCTCCTCCCGATGGGTGGGGCATCTCACAATGGGATGATGTAATGTTTTCAGTCATGTGGTGAGCCTCGATGGCCCATTAACAGAAGATAATCCCGCAGGAGGGAGGACAGGTTGTGCGAGAGATAAGAACACTGCCCCACCTGGTTTTAACAGCTGGCCTATTAACAGAAGAAACCTGCCCCCTACCCTCTGGAGTTAGGAGGCATGGGTTATACAAGAGATAAAGAAAACACCTCCCCAACCAGTTTCAACAGATGGAAAATAGAATACACATTTTTGGTTACACATTGCAACCCAAGACAGATATGCATTACATCTTTGACCTTACCAAAGACTGGTCGTGCTCAATCTTGAAAGTGAAAATGGGTAAATACGCTTCTAAAAAGATTTTCTGTGTTGAGATGTATTAATTGGGACAATAAGTGACTATGATTTTCTCTCATAATTTTTTTCAGTTACGTGAAGAGTTTGACCGAGGTGTAGATGTTGTATTAGATGAAGAGCACAGCATTCATGATGTGGCTGCCTTGTTAAAGGAATTTCTGCGTGACATGCCCGACCCACTTCTTACCAGAGAACTTTATACACCTTTCATCAACACTCTCTGTGAGCTCTACAGCATCTTGATTCATCAATTTTCAAAAGCTAATTTGTTTGAATTCTTTGATCTCTACTAATAGCCTTCTTTTATTCTGTTCCTTCAATGCTCTGGCCTTGATTTGCTCGACATATTTGTATAATACATTATACAGTATATAGTATATTCTAATATATGATGGCATAAATAATATAATATAATATAATATAATATAATATAATATAATATAATATAATATAATATAATATAATATAATATAATATAATATAATATATTCTTTAGTATAAATTTACTGAGGTATCTTCTTGTGTTTTATACTGTATAAGTATAATCCAGAAAACTAGAACAAGAAGGATTTCACTAACTATACATATTTTTGCATTTGTAAGGATGGAATTTATGTTGTCTATTAAAACTTGATCCTGTCATTGATCCAGCAGTGCCAGCTTACAGACTCCCATTTGAATCCTTGTATCTTAAAATTTTTACATCTGTCCCCTGACCAAAGTTCCAGCTTGGTTTCAAAAAATCAAGTTTCTTCATAGTTAATGGTCCTCAAAGCCATCATATTAAGTACTCCCAATGGTGTTGCCTAAGACCCAAGTGCTGACTCTCAGGGATTTAGGAAAAAGTAAAGTTGGACATTTCAAGCTTAAGCATCTGCCTGGTATGTGTTCTTCAGATGCTTTCTAGCCCTCATGTCTGAGATCCTGCCTCTGTCCCACCTTTGTCACTGGCTACTATTTAGATGGTAAATGGTTCAACTGGTGGTGGTAGCAGAACATCCTTTATTTCTCTGGTTGCTTTTCCAATCTGCTGGTACTTTTGCAAGATGAAAAACTGATTCAAAATGGCTGAATCATAAACCTGACTGAAATGCTTGACAGCTGCAGGTATATACCAGTAGCTACACCTAGATGAATGCAGTAAGTAGAAAAGTAAGCAGAATATTTGAGTCTAGTAACGGTGATGGAGTGTAAAGCATGGATTTTGCTCTCTTATAGGAGAAGAAAAATCCTATGAGCTTGTGAGCAAAATGTTGACCAACTAAGGCAAAAATCCCATAGCAGTAGTTCTTATAGTTTTGATGTTTCCTTAGAGTTTTCCCTTTTTCTTCTGATGCTGTAAGGAAAATTATTCTTAAACAAAGCTATCCCTATACCTTCCTTTGGGTTGGGAACAGTATATTTGTTCTGTTTTTAGGTTAGTTGGAGTGATTTTCTTAGAACATATTTTTTCCCCTCTTAGTATTAGAGCCAGATGAACAGCTCAGCACCTTACAGCTTCTCATTTATCTTCTACCTCCTTGTAACTGCGATACCCTTCACCGGCTGCTGCAGTTCCTCTCCACAGTAGCTGGCCACGCAGAAGACACCAGAGACAAGGATGGCCAAGAGGTAAGTCCTGGTCACTTGTGTCCTTTGTCTTTGCCTAATTTGTGGTCTGAAAAGAGACTTTTGAAGCCTTGAAACATACACAGTGGTGGCATATCCCTGAAAGATGGGAGAGACTTACTAATCTCTTTGCCTGCACTTCTTTACTTTCATTTGTTTACTATGTTCTTAGAGCTGTGAAGGTTTAATTTTTGTATGACTTAATCAGTAAAGGATCTACTACTTCCTTTGGGAGATTCAGTGTACAACCTTGCTGTCAAGAACATCCAATATCATCCATCCTTCCTCCTTGTTTTATCCCATTGTATTCTATGGAAAAATACTCAGAAAAGGTCAAGCATGCAAGGAAATGCTTTTACATTTTTTTTTCATTCTCTGTTGTTGCTTTTTTATATGACTTTTGGGCACAGCAGTTCACTTCTTGGTTCTCTTAGCTTCCTTGCGTGCCCTGGGTAGTGAAAAATAAAAAACAGAGGGCAGGAGCTCCAGCTGTATCCTTGCAGCTGCCAGACCTCATCACTAGCTGGAGTCAGGGTTCATCTTTGCCTGTTTTCTTTCTGACCTCCTTAACTGTTGCAGTCTGGACCAAATTCGATGTGCATTCACCCCACAGAGACAAGAATGCCCACAGCCATGGGGCTGAGCTCTAGCCCTGAGCATTCTCACATCTGCACCTGTGCCCATTCACACCAGAGAAGACCTGAAAATCCAGGCTTCCTGTTTCCTGCCAGGGAAGTGCTTGAACTGCTGTGCAAAAGGAGGCAACTCTGTTAACTGAATAAAATGGTCATGGTCTGTCAGGGCTTGACAAAAATATATTGGTTTATCTGTGGAAGGACTCCTCAGTCCTGTGAACTGCAGCAGAGACTACTTCTGAGACTCTTAGGAAACTCCTCGAGAATTTTGTCCTCCAGATGGAAAATCCTGCTGATTTTGTCAAATTTGGGTGCCTTTTGCAGTTGTCTGATTTTAACAATTAGCACTTTGAGACTTATTTTTGCCAAATTTCTGCCTCAAATCCTATCTCCCAGTTAATTCCATCTTTACAAGTCTCAACTTCCAGTGATGTATGTGACTTCAAGGCCTATTTAACTTTTAAATACACTATAAATGCTATTATTTATGTTCTCAGCAAGGAGCTGATAAAAAACTATATCGCTGTGATGGAAAGCATTTAGGAGGAGCCGCCTGTAACAGTTGTACTGTGCTTAAAAACATGTACAAGCCAGCTGAGGTCATGGTCCCCCTGGTCCTGCAAAGAATACTCTGTTGGTTCAGGAATGTACCCAAGAGGATCTTATTGCAGGGCTAGGGGATGCTACTTAACAGAGTTGATTCGGCTCCACCAATGTACATCAGCTTTGCCACAGGTATTTTGGCAAGGCAAATTTATATAAGCTATCTTGACAGTATTTTAAGCATCAGAAATATTATGTGCAACTGGATACCTTTTCTGGATAATGCAGTATTCTGGTCACAATTATTTAAGCTATTTATGAAGAATTAAGTGAGTAAAGGCATACAGGGCAAGAGAAAGTATTTTATCAGACTGTTCGCTATCACTGGAAGGAAAACAGCCAAGCTTTGGCACGCAGGCCCTCTTCTTGATGTCTTTCAACAGCCCTTCTCTCACGAAGATGAAGATGGATGACTAACTTTATTAAGTTTACTCATTCAGTTAATTTCAGTGGAAATGTTTACAGCATTTTTTAAGGACGCCCTGAGGCTGCCCTTAAGGAAAGGCTCCCTCCCTGTTTGTACAAACAGCCTGCACATGCAGATCCGGGCACAGCCAGAGGCTGCCCTGGCACACTTGAGGCACTGTGTGCCTGTGCATCCGTGGTGGCTCAAAACTCAGAGCTTAAAAAGCAGGTCACCTGAGAACCAGCTGGGTGCTTGGTGGTGTGCAAAAAGGAGTGTACTGTTCTGACAGTCATGCTGGGATGAGCCCGTAAACAAAGAACTGACCTGTTTGCTATGACTGCCCATGCACCTGCTTGGTACAGATGTCTTTCCAATGTCACACACTGCTCCTACCAATGAAAAGACAAGCTTTTTACTATCGTTTCTGTGCTGTCTAGTTGAGTTATTTTAAAAATGAACCAGGTGTAGTCAGTGAAGTTTTAAGTTTGACTACAGTATTTGGTGAATGATTAGCTACAAAAAAAAATTTAAAAATACTGCTTTGAAATCATCTGTTTTGTTCAACTCACTTCTTGAAATTCTATTTTTACTGCCTCTTTTTGATGTCTCTTTATATCCTTTAAAAAATTATTAGTTCAAATAACCTATACTTTTTACTTTGCTGAAATAATAGAAGGGGAAAATAGTAGTCTAATCACAAATATGACAACAAAATTTTTGATGTAATAATGTATATGACATATTTTTCAGATAATTTCTGTCTAGTCTAGTATATATTCATAGCCTTTTGCTTTCTTAAAATTCAAGTTACGGTTGCTTCCTTGAGCACAGTTTTATAAAAGTAGGAAAAAAGGTAAAAACCCCACAAACTAAAAAAAGCCACCTAAAAAGTAAACATTTGGCATGTTCTAGAAATACAGGAAAATACTTACAAAAACAATGAGCCTGCTCCTTAATTATCTCAACAGTTTAAACATGGAAAAATATCACTGTATATGTTTCAAACCATGAATGCTACTTGAGAAAGGCAGGAGCTTTCTGTATTTGGTCCTAAGAGACAGTAATGTGCTGAGATGCTGGAGTAGGAGGGAGGTTCAGAAGTATGCCACTGTTGAGCTCCCAGGGAATTAAGGGCAAAAAACACTTCCACCTTCTACTCCTCTACTCCACTTGAAAATATATCCAGAAAATCGACTGACTGTGCTTGTTGCAGAGATGTTCAAAAAAGGTGTTTCTATAAGCTGTTCATTTTTTATTGATAAGCAGCAGGTTTTGATTTTGATGAATGGAACATCTACTAAATGGGAGGAGGGGCAGGGGAGAGAGAGTGTGGATGTGTGTTTGTGGATGTGTAAGGGTGTGTGTATAGATGTGTCAATATACATACCTGTATACATTAGGCCCTGTGAGACCCCACCTCATTTTTATTCTCTTTTATAGATTACTGGGAACAAAATGACATCACTTAACCTGGCCACCATCTTTGGCCCTAACTTGTTGCACAAGCAGAAATCTACAGACAAAGAATTCTCTGTTCAGAGCTCAGCTCGAGCTGAAGAGAGTACTGCTATCATAGCTGTTGTGCAAAAGATGATTGAAAACTATGAAACCCTTTTCATGGTGGGTGGATATTTTTTCATTACTCATATGCATTTGTAATATAAATGAGAAAATACCTAACTGATATTAAAGTAGTTGGGGATGAAATAAACTATAGAAGCTGCATTAAATTAGGATCAATTATTATTGGTAAAAAAGAGTATTCTTCTAGCAAGGAGAATGATTTGCAGTAAGTAAATATATTAAAAATGTGTACTTGTATCTTGCTTAGAATGCTTTCTGAATAGGTAAAGGTATATTGTTTAGAAGATTGTCTGTGAAAATAATGGGGTTGGCCATTCAGTTGTATACTGAGCAATGCATGGACAAGACTGAAAATGATCTTTCACATACCAGTTTTGGAAGTCAGGAAGACAATTTTTCTGCAGGGATTAAGAGATTCTTGATTAATTTAAGGAATTGCCTTCCCTACCCAAAACTTTTTTATTGGATGGATGGAGAGGAAAGACAAAGCTTCCTTTGTTAGTTTGTTAGTTGGGTAAAAGGAATAAAACATGAATGTTTGTAGTTCCTGAGTTCCCTTCAGTTCTCTTGTTGAAGCAAGCTAGTTCTTCATAAGAAGGCTGATGGCCTTGGACTTGGACATGTTGTTTACTTAAG
Organism: Chamaea fasciata; assembly: GCF_029207755.1. Classification (NCBI taxonomy): domain Eukaryota; kingdom Metazoa; phylum Chordata; class Aves; order Passeriformes; family Sylviidae; genus Chamaea; species Chamaea fasciata. The sequence goes on along the minus strand of NW_027094087.1, from coordinate 96,820,312 downwards.
ACAAAGCTTCGTTAGATCATATTTCTCATGCCTAGCAATTACCTGAGCAGTTCTGTGGCTTTATCTTATGCTCTTTCTGTGTACAAAATTGTAGGTCAGCTCAGCATGACTTGTGTCTGAGAAAGCCTTGCTCTGGGGTAGCAGAGCCCAGTCAGACCTAGTGGTGGTCTTCATTATTCTGTCTTCATTTTCATTAAAAAGCCACATTGTAACAAATCAGTAATCTTGAAAAAAGTGGAAAAAAACTTCGGTTGTTGTGTCCTGAGACTAAGCAGCACTGTGTGTTACACTGAGGAGATAAATTCCCAAAGCAGAAAGAACACTCTGCAAACCTCCAGTGCTTCAGCAAAGCTCAGTGCTGGAGACCTTGTTGGAAGAAGATGAACAACCCTGAACTGTGGGCTCATGGCCACATACTACTGTAAATGGAAGATGTCTGTCACTTTTCAAAAGGATCTAGAGCATGAGAAAGCAATCATGAGCCCTGCCTCAGATGTCTTAGCCTCAGATGAACCTTTTTGTGGTTTTCCTGCCTTTTTTAAATCTTGTACCAGTGAGACACTTGCAATAGTTTTCTTTTTTTGGTTTTGTTGTCTTTTTGGGTTTTTTTTTTTTGGTTTTTTTTTTTCCTTCATGCTTTTCACAGCTGGGGAAAATGCTAGGTGCTATTTTTCCTTCCACATCAGGAAAAGAAAGTGACAGAACTGCACTCTTGGGTGAAGGTCTGCTGCCCCGGAGTGTAGATGGCACTATCAAGTTTAAGATAATACTTGAATAAGAATACTCACAATACTTGAAGTGTTCTTACTGTTGTCTCTCTTTAAGAACTTCTTACAGCACAGACTCATCTCAGAACATAATACTTAAGGCACGCATTCTGACTTTCAATGTGGAAAGGATGGGGCTAAGGTTACACTACCCTGCATCTGGACTCTTTTAATTCTGGTGGATTTATTCCTTCATCTCTTCATTGCTTCAGCTTTCATCTGGAGGTTAAATGCAGTGTGGGAAAAAAAATTTCTTTTTTTTTCCAGTGTTGTTTTTACTGTTTATACTTGACATTTATGCTACATTAAAAAAAAAAAAATCTGGATTTAAGCATTCAGCTACAGCTATAAGATGGTGTGTTAATGCCTAGATGCTTTTATGTTTGGCTTTTTTTCTGTTACTTTCATGTATGGGAAGGTTATAAAACTGCAATTGGTTTCAGTATTGAGACTGGAACAACATTTGTGAACCAAACCCTAGGAAACCAGGATGTGTTGGGGTACCCAGACCACAATATCAGAAAGATTCTGACATGTTGGTGGCCCAGAGAGATCCTGTTTGTTGGAACAACCCAGGATATTGAGCACCATTTTTACTAAGTAGCTATTGTTAACATCAGTAACATGCAAAATTGGGTTTCTCAGAGAAGATGGAACCTAACCATGCTTCATTGATATCAGTGATGATAATCACTTTCGTGTCCAAATCTTGCCTGTTTCAGTGAGTCTTGGGGATGTATTGGAATGTTTCATGGGGATGTATAAAGGACTGTTCTTTTCCAGTCTCTGAATTACATCCAGCAACTGAATCAAAGAAGGCATAACTCAACCACCGTTCATTTTTGACGTGGCTTTTACTTGGCATGAAGGATGGAGAAGAGCAGTGTGTTCATGTATTTCATTTCCTACTGTCCAAATCCAGCCCTGCTGCAAAGAAGTGCTACAGAGTGTATGAAATTTCATATTTTTACAGTTAGAGGCTACTGTGGCCTTCCCACTGCAGAGGCAGTCATGCACTGCCATTCTCTGCCACACCAGTGGCAAAGGACAGCACAAAGGAGACACTTCAAGGATCTCTCCACCCTTCCGTGTCTCAACAGCTGTGACAATCATGTAGCATCCAACCCCAGAATCTCAGAATATCTGGTACTCTGCTGGAGTCCTGACAACCCCAGAGCCCTCTGATCCGTCCCTGTATGTCCTCCAGAGCTGTTATTTCAGCAGTTATTTCAGAAGGCTTCCCTTCTGACCCAAATTTCAAATTCTCATCCATCTACTTAAGTGCAATTACCAGTAAAACAATTAATTCAGTAATAGTTACAGTGACATCTTCCTGAGATACTGATATTGTAGTTCTCTATAAGTGTAAGTTTACAATTACATGCATATCATTTCTACACTTGCCAAATTACTGAGCTAAACTGAAGAAAATTGCTGCACAGGAGGAAGCCCCAAACCCAGCAGGTAGCTAGCAAGGAGATCATCAGTACAAATCTACTTGCAGATTCATTCCGGTAAAAGTCCTATGAATCAGTAGAACTATTTAAGTTTGGGTTTCATAGAAGCTTTCAGTTGGAACCGAACTTCTGGTGGAACTTTTTCAAACTTGTTATGGTGAAACAAAAGACTGATTTATCTTTTTCTTTTTTTTTTTTTTTTTTTTTTTTAATATGGCAAGATGTAGTTTTATTTTTCTGACAAAGTTCTCTCACTCATTTCTTATAAGTTATTTGATTTAAAGCTGAGTAGTAAGTTACAGACAAAAATGTGTGGATTCTGTTTTACCATGGAACTTTATCTGGAGTTTCTTCTAGTGTATAGAAAGGCTGTCTAAATGGAGAAGTTACACTACACCAGGTTTCCAAAAATTATATTCCTATTAAAAAAATGTTTAAAGACTAGTGTATCAGTGACCATCAGTAAGATATTTTTCCAGTTCAGAGACTGAATACAATTTTTTAAAAATGAGTATGTGGTTACACAAGTTATTAATAGATATTTTGGATCAGTTTGAATTAAATTATTCAAATCTTCATTTATTTTCTGATTATTTCCTTATTTTAACTTTTATGTAACTAGATTCCCTAAATACCTCCTAAAATGAGATATTCCTCTGGGGAATGTGTTAGTAATTCTATTCCTATTTCCCAGGAAATATCAGAGGGAACAAATGGTCCATTAAGTGTTACTTGAAGGTCAAGAGATTCAGGCTCTGACAGATTGCATCCAGAAACATATATTACCCAGCTGATGACTCCTTGCTGAGATTGTCTTGCATCGAGTTCCATCTGTCTTGAGTGAACCTGGGCTGTTCAGATTTCTTGGATGGTTTCATCTGTTTCAGTGTTTTGAAGATGTAATGTGGACAAAGCAGACAAACTCACTTGAGAATTGATAAGACTCATGTATAGTGCAGTTGGAAGCACAGAGTTTACTTTTGCAGGTTTTGGGGTGCTATTTCTTCTACCTGCCCTGGAGATGTTGCTGTATCCTGCAGCATTTAAAGCTATCAAGGGTTTTGAAGGTTCATACCCATACAAAGTGCAAAGAGAAATTTAGCAAATCAGAAGGACAAGCTTCAAAGAAGGTGACACAAATTCTGACTGAGCCTGTTGGTCAGAATGGCTGGAGAGGCAGAGATTGAGATATGTAAATGTCCTCATATCTTTGAAGGGCATAGTAAAGTAAGGACCTTAAACCGAAGCTTTTGAGATTGTGATACATAAGTAATCGCACTGTTATTTCCAGATACAATAACCAGCTGGATACCAACCAGTTATTCAGCAATAATCAGCATTGAACATTGTACAAAGTGATCTTCAGTCCTACTTCATCTGTTGTTACATGAAATTCCTCTTCTGAATGAAAGCTTCTGAATATTTTATATGCTCTTTGTAAATGTACTTGTACTTGGTTGTTTAGATTAAGCATAGCACCAAAATTAATGTATGTGAAAGGATATTAACCTCCAACTAAGTATTGTTTTATGTCTTCATAGGTTTCTCCTGATTTACAGAATGAAGTGCTTATTAGCTTATTAGAGACTGACCCAGATGTTGTAGACTATTTGCTGCGGAGGAAAGCTTCCCAGTCATCGTGAGTAATCTGTTTTTTCATCATCCCTTTTTCTGCTGGGAATTTCTATCTCCCACTGGAAGTGTCCAAAAGGTTCTAGTTTTCCACAGCTCTTCTGCACTGTCTACAGTGGAGTAGAAATATCCTCCCCATTACATAGACTCTGCCAAAGAAATTATGACTCTTGTACAGCGTTTTCTAAAGACAAAACTTGTTTCCCTGATTCAGAGGAAAGATTGTGTTCTGCTGCAGAGAACAGAATGACATGTACATAAAAATATTCAGTGCACTATTATCTGACAGGATGTATTTTAGTCATCTGCTGGTTCATGTCTTGGGTTTATTGTAGTCTTCAGTAACAGGAAGCATGTATTCCACTATCCTTGAAGCACACCCTAGAGTGCCTTAACACTGTCACAGCGAGCCGCTTGATCACTCTGTCATTCTTTTCCTATCCTGTACACATAGGACATTGTGAACAAGACAACTGCCACAACAGCAGCCCTGTGGAGACTTTGGATATTATTTAATTGTATGCTTTGTGAAAGATCTGAAGAGAAAAAAAATCACACTGGTCACTATAGCAGTTATGACACAATACATATTCTGACCTTGTGTATGGTGTATATATGCCTGCACCTTTGTGCCTTAATGCTGTGAGTCTGTACATTCAGATTAACAGGATTCCTGGCTTTTTCATGGGACCACACAGTCATTGTCTTTATTCTAGTAAATCCCAATATGGCAGACCCAAAACTCAACAGACTTGCTTTAAGTAATTTTTAAGAGGGTTTCTAGACTCTAAACTCTCTGGGACACATTGGACTTTGTCTTCCTGTGTTTGTGGAAAGTGCCTAGTGCATTCAGAATATAATCAAAATTGAATTTGTACAGTCAGTTAGCTATGATTTTTTTTCTCTCCCTCTTAACATTGTATAGTTGGAGGTAATGTAATAGTGTGCCTGGCTTCAAAGGAAAAGATATACAAGAAATAGTGTAACTAACACCTTCAGGAAAAAGCTTTCTTTAACTGTAAAATTTGGAAACAAAAATTTGTGCGGAATATATTGAGTTGTAAAGGATTTTGTTAGTTTGTTAACATGAAATTTCACAGATCATCTGATTTGGGGTAATTTGTGTGAAATAATTTCGGCTAGTTTGTCTGACTGACAAGTAACCATGCATATATTTAGATCACAGGAAGTGCAGGATAGTTACAGGTACATGAGTTGTCTGTTAGACTTGTTTCACATTTGCCGGAAGCCAAGACTACAATTAGGACAGACACTACAAATCATATGACATAAGACAGAGTGTAGAGACTTCTTCCTTTCAACCCTTAGTTTGGAATGATCACAGTATTTCTAACTCAAGCTAAAAAAACTTCATGCTGGATTTCACCGTCTAAATGATAAAAGGACAGCAAATTGTATCTCACATGTGACTACACATACCAATTGTGCATAAGTTAGTCACAAATCATTGTGGATGTAACAGGTAATTGTCAAATCCTGTTTCCTTAATTGACTTTTCTTTGAACTTCCTTACTTTTAGCCAGCATGCACACCTAGAGGAGAAAATGCATCTTTTCTGGAAAGCCGGTCACAACTGACAAAAGGCTTTTGTAAGGAATTGTTCTGAAGCCGAACAGGAGCATATAGCTACAGTAGTACTAATTTATTGTGTTGTCAGTAAGAGGCAGATGAAATATCACTGAGATATGAAAAAAATACTGTTATTTTTTTTCTACTCTGCTGTCATGGAAGCGATTTACTTTTAATGTTAATATGTTTTCACTGTAGTTGCAACTTCTTGGTTAAGATATTCCAGGCAATTAGAAAGAATATTGCTTAGTGTTATTGCTAGGAGTGTGATGCTCTTAAGAGATTAATGTATTTCACAACATAATCTCAATTTTGAGGCTACAAATGTGTTGCTTATTTTTCCTATAAGAAATGTGAGACAGCAGACAACAAGGAAATGTTTGTCTTTATTTCCTAAAAATGAGCCTCCAAAATACATCCTTATTGCTCTTGGAAATTGCCTGGTCACATACTCAAAATACAAATGTGGATCTATGGAACAAAAAACTTTATATATACTTGAGACGGTCTTCATCAGAAGAGCTAGTTGACTGTATAGAGTATAGAATCAACTTCAAGACTTTAATGTTACATTAATTGCTTTGAAGTCCTGTTCTGCAATTGCCCTCACATTTCTGCTCTTGCTGTCATTATAAATGCTTTCTTGGCTCTGATCTAACAGAGAAAACATAATCTCTTTTCCTCCCTAGAGGAGGACAAATCAGATGTTCCTCATCTTTCAGTTCCCTTAAGAGCTGAGCATTGTGAACAGTGTGTCAGGGAATTTATGGAAGTTGTTCATGGTAAAGCGCTAATTACAAATGGGCAGCAATTGTGAAGTGTGCTTTTGTGGGTGACTTCCCAATTTTTTGTATGTTGGCTTGATGACAATGGAATTTGGGTTTACAGCTGTAAGATGAAGCATCTTTAAACTAACAAAAAATAAAATCTATTTCTTAAGTTTATTTATTGCTTATCATGGTTAGTAGTCCTTTCAGAGTAAATAAGTTTCAAAGTTACAGCATTTTTGCATGTTTTTGGATTATGATAATGAGTTTTAATGCATCCTGATCTGTGATACAAAGAAGCCATACAACAAGTTATACAGTATGTGTAAATGCAGTTTTTAAAGCTGCAGAGGCTCCTTGAAATGTTGAGTCCTCTACCCTGTTACAGCAGCAACCACATCATAATCCCACAGTAATCTGCCTTGTTGGTAGCACCTGCGTTACACAAATATGCGTGGAAATTAGTACTGTGTGCTGCCAAGCCATCACACTCCATATGATTTGCCTCTTGAAGGAGTAATTGTTTTCCCACTCAGAAGCTTTAAGTTATAACAGAAAAGGGTTTCTGCCAGAAAAAGAAAGGGATTTCCTGTTTTGATAACCTTGATGCTAGTAGAAAAGTAGGAATATCCTCAGTAGAAGCAATTTTTGTGATTAACGCAATTCCAGTTCTCCCATGCAAATGGCCTCTGGTGGACAACATCAATTCATAGAAAGATGCCTGTTGTTTTGGGATCTGAAATTGTTTTTTAAATTTATGTGCCATAGGTTCCTTCAGCTGCTTTCAAATCTTTCCATTGGTACTTAGCCACTTTCAAAATCTTTTCCTTAACATAGTTCATAACCACTGGAAAATACTTTACTTGCCTTCCCATTCCTCACATTTGATTGCACATAATCATCTATTATTCTTTGTGGGGACAATCTGCCCTTCCTCATTTATTGCACACAGAGGAGTGGATATCTTGCACAGTATTTATGTTTTTCTTCCAATTTAGTTTCTGCCCTGTGAGTGGGTAGAAAAAATCTCATTATCCACAGGAAGAAAAATTTTGAATTGTAGTAAACATCTGTTGCTAATGGACTCAAACAGTAAAGCAAACAGATGGAAAACTTGCATTTTAAGGGATTTGTGAGAATTTCTTCTTTATTTGTAAAGAAGCAAACCAAAGTCCTCTTGCAAGTTGTTTTATTTTTGTTTGTGAAGTAAAGCTGCAAATGTATGAGTTCAATTTCCTGCTTTTAAATATTTAATTGATTTTGATGGTTTCTTGTTGTAAGATTGACTGAGCCCACAGCAGTTCCTTTGATTATTAAAGCTATTTTGCCTAAAAAACTTTGAAAGTGATACTATAAATGTATATAAAAAATAGCATGGACTTACCAGCCAAAAGTGTAAATCAGTTTAGAAACGTGAATGTTTGAATATTTCGAAAGATTTAAAAGTTTCCACTCAAGTAAATTTTTAGCAGCAACACTGTCTTGAGAAGAGGTAGACTATAAAAGATCATTCAAGGTAAGACATGAAATCGGTGTTTCACAAAGCTCGAGTTTATGTTCCCACATTCTTTCATTTCCATTTCCCTTATTCCTTGTGTTACCTTGCCATGGCTAAGTGCTGGTTTATATCTCTCTTTACACCGTGCAGCACAGTTAGGTTTTGATGCTGCAAAGATTTACGTGCAATAAACCTTACTGTTTAGATTACATTCAATCTAGGAGGCTGGAAAGAAGGGCATTCAGTCATAGGAAAGCTGCAGATACCAACATTTCTTCCCTTTCCTAAGAGGTCCTTCCAGTTCTTCTGAAAATCCCAAGACATTGCTTAAATTTCATATCACTGCGCAAGGGTTTTTAGGACTTAAGAGGACAGAAAGAAAGAAGCAAGTGGCAAAAAAGGGAAAAAAGGTTTGTGATAGAATTATACATACTTAAAAAACTATAGTTCTTCAGTGTATGTCTGTTTATAGGTTAATTTACATTGGACTCACGTTCAGATAAGAAGTTTAGATGAGAAGTTATGTAATGTATGGTGGTTGTTTTTTGGTTTTTGGGGTTTTTTTTTATGACTCCCCAGCATTACCATGCTGCTCTGGGACACTTGTGACAGAGCAGCTTTGCCAAATGGCAGCTCTGGTGTTTGAGTTTGCCTCAGTTTAACTCCACCAGTGGTTTTGTCACTGAGAGTTACTGAGGAGTAATTATTTAATTAATTCCCAACACTTCATAGTTGCCTTCATACTGAAAAAAATAGGAACATTGAATAACGTAATAATCATGTTGTTGATTGTATATATTTTATTTTTTGGGACATGCGATATGTAAATCAACTGGTGAAAAAACAATAGCTTGAAAGTGGTCTTAAGTTTTGTCATTATTTCTGTATTAATATTTACTGTGCTGTGGCTAGCTGTGTGTTTTCCTTATTTTCTTTCTTCAGTTTTATTTTATTTGTCTGGAAAGAGGGTTACTGTTCCATAGTGAGAAATGAGTTTTGGCTGCTCACCATGTTCAAGCTGTCTTTGGATTTCACTATGAAAAAAGCTGGCCATTTTCAGACATTTACAGGAATGAGCCTCTGTTGTATCACATTTAATTAGAACAGATATTAGCGAGAGGTCCCTGAAAGAAGTGTTTGACTCAAAAGAAGCAAAAGATAAGGATCTATGAAACAAAGGTGCAGAGAAATGAAAAATGAGTAATAGAAATAAAAGTCAGTGAGAAACAACAGGAAAAAAAAAGTTGTTTATTTACAGAGTAGTTCTACATGTTCTTTGTGATATTCAGTGACTCACAGCCTGCCTCCCACCTGCATGGCCAAGAGTGACAGTTCAAGAAATCTCCATCCATGTTCCCAGCACATTTCAAAAACTAATTGTTTCTCTTTGGCTACCTTTGGCTGTACTTAGGTGGGAGTTGTGTTTGCCTTTTCTTGGCAAAATTAAAGGCAGTTCATGTTGGTGGTGGTGTGAAGGTGAAAAGGTAAAAAGTTGTAGAAGGTATCAGCAGAACCAGTTGTTTGATGCCCCAATCAGTACAATAAGTACAGTAAATACATCTGTATGTCCCCTGTAGAATATTTACTTCTTAACATCTCTAGAAGAGGATCATTCTCATAGTGTGAAAGGCAAGCTGAGTGCTTAATTTCTCTATGTAAAACATCAGAATAGAAGAATTTATTTTCGCATACTGCTTAGCATCAAACTAATCTTCCCTATCATCCCTTCAGCTTTATTGTTGCCACAAGCTACATTGTCAAGGTAACATAAGGAATTGATTCACTGCTTAGTTTCCTCTGGTTTACTGTACAGTTGTGTGGGGTTTTTGTTGTTTTCTTTCTTGACAGCAACATCTTTTGATTTTGAGTGGCCTCTGCTGGCCACTTCATGGCAAAAGTGATACTCACGGAAAATCCACCTCCGTAACTGTTTCTGAAGTGTTTTCATTTCAGCAGCTGTGACCATTCTCATGTATTTGATTTTATCTGTATGATCGTAGAATCATGGAGTGGTTGGGTTGGAAGGGACCTTAAAAGTAATCTAGTTCCAAACCCCCTGCCATGGGCAGGAAACCTTTTACTAGACCAGATTGTTCAGAGCCCCATCCAACCCAGCCTTGATGTCAAACTGCACCTGTAACTGTGAACATGAAGCATTGTTTTATTAACAGTAGTTTGTTCATCAAAATTTCTCAGGAGCCCTGAGATGCTGCGGTCAGAAGGTTCCTACTCCACAGGAGAAAGACATTCTTCCACAGACTCCAACAAAGCTTCCAGTGGGGATGTCTCCCCTTATGACAACAACTCCCCGGTGCTGTCTGAGCGCTCACTGGTGGCAGTGCAGGAAGAAGTTGCCCGCAGCCCAGATAAGCTGTACAAGGTACCTGAGCAGTACACGCTGGTTGGACACTTGCAAACTAAGCCAAAGGAGAATTCTTCTGCATCACAGGCTGGAAAAGGTATAGTGCATCCTGCTTGTGCTCTTCCTTCTCTTCAGTGCCTGATGGAGATTCCTGAAATAATGGAATAGTGCCAGATTTGTACTATCAGCTAGCAGGATTTGAGGATTTAACCTCAAATAATAACCTCATTAAAAAAACCACAGACCAACACCTTTTTTTTTGTATTGAGCCCAAAAGGATCTGTGCTGAGTCCTTTGTATTAGCTCAGCCAACTGTCAAGGATGCTCCTGGTATGGCACTTCTCAAAACTTGGAGATACTATTTAAGAAAAATAGAACTATGTACATCTAATTTTTCAGCCTATCTGTGACAGCATGGCAAAGTCTAGTCCTGATCCATGAGACTGTAATACCTACAAGGTTATGGTTCAGGCTTTGGAAGGAGCTGAGATTTTAAGATTTCATGCGCAAACTTTCTCCAGTTGTAAAGAATGACCTCAACACCCTCTCACTGGAAAATGTAGCTGAGCTGCACAGCTTTACATCTGCAGCCAATTACACACCTATCAATACTAGTGCAGGGATCCATTATTTCCGTAGCTACCTGGGGAGTGCATACCTGAATGATTTCTTTGGTAAAGAACTGTGGTTTTTTTAAACTAATAGCTCATCAGCACTTCAAGATGCTTTTCCTATAAAAATATATAAAAATATAAATATAAAAAATATAAAAATATAAATATAGAAAAATAGAAAAAACTGTCATCCATGAAATTTTTACTTAATGAGCCAAACTTTAAGAACTTTCAGTGCTTAGGGATGCATGTAACTGTTTGGTGGTGTTTTTAAAACCACTTAATTTCAGATGTACTGCCTAGACACTTAATTCCCTTTGGAATTAATGGGATTTGGACTAATATTTCAATTATATGCTTTGTAAATGCCAATTGGAATTTATCTTCTGTATTCAACATCTAAATCTCTGAACAGGTTTAAGAATTTGGTCAGATTTCTATTAAGTTATGAACAGGAAATGACATGAGGTTTTATCATACTAACCATCTTTTGGACTTTAATATGCATCACAGAGATACTGGACCATGACAAATTAGGAAATTCCTCTACTGACTAGCGGAATCAGAAAAAAAGCATTAAACTATTTATAACCCAGCATTTCATTAAATCTTTGTTCCTTGGCTGCACTTCTGGGTAAGATGGGCAGCATCCTTGAGTTGATAGAGCAGCCTTGGGGCTGGGGCTGCCTGAGAGAGCATTGCGAGGAACTTACCTTTTGTGGACCAAGTCCTCCCCAGAGAATTGTGCAAATTCTCTGACTTCAGTAAGGCAGAGGACTTAATGACTCATCAAACTCAGGCACCCTGCCCATGCAGAGCTTGCTGAATCCATTGCAGGATCTGATCGTGAAACAAGTAACTGTGAGCTACATAGAATCATAGAATGTCAGGGGTTGGAATGGACCCTAAACATCATCAGTCCCAACCCCCCCTGCCATGGGCAGGGACGCCTCCCATTTGATCAGATTGCTCAAGGGCTTATCCGGTCTGCCTTGAACACTGCCAGGCTTGCGGCACCCAAAGCCTTCCTGGGCAACCTGTTCCAGTGCCTTATTACCCTCGCAGTAAAAAATTTATTCCTAATATCTAACCTGAATTTCCCCACTTCCAATTTACACCCATTACTCCTTGTTCTATCACTATAGTTCCTGATGGAGAGTCCCTTCTTGGCTTCCCTGTCAGCCCCCTTCAGGTACTGGAAGGCTGTTACAAGGTCTCCCTACGACTTTCTCTTCTTCAGGCTGAATAACCCAAATTTTCTCAGCCTGTGTTTGTAGACAAGGTGCTCCATTCCTCTTACCAACTTCATAGCTCTCCTCTGGATCTTTTCCTGTATTTCCATGTCCTTATGTCGGGGTCACCAGAACTGTACACAGTACTCCAGGTGGAGTCTCATATATGAGATGCTCATGTTAGGTACACAATGAGGGTGCCACTGCATGTTAATGACTCTGATACATTACATAAGGTTTTACCTTTCTATTTGTATATTTCTAAATAATGTCTTTAAGAGGATTGATTCATCATCTTTTCCCTGCTCTTGCTGCTGTTTAGATGTTTCTGAAGATCATTTTGACATATGGGGCACTTGGCATTCAACACTGAAAAGTGGCTGCAAAGATCCAGTAATCACAGGTCAGTAATTTCTCAGTTTTAAATCCCAAATCTGGCAAAGAAAAAACAGTTCCTTGTTCTCAAGAAATCACAGTGAAACCAGTAGGAGAATTCACGTTGTCCAGAGCTGGACTTTTAAAAGGTGACTCTTAAATATATACAGAATACAGAGCAGCACAGTGGTTATACTTTTCTCTATTCAGTGGAATACAGAAAACAGCAACATTTCAAACTATTAAATATAATTTAAAAAGTTGTTTTAGAATTGCTTCAAGAAATAGTTTTAAATTTTTTATATAATTCATAGAATCATAGAACCACAGAGTGATAAGGGTTGGAAGGGACCTTAAAGATCATCTAATCCTAACCCCCCCTCCCTTGGGCAGGGACACTTCCAACTAAACTGGGTTGCTCAAGGCCTTAAGCTTGAACACTGCCGGGGTTGGGGCATCCCCAGCCTCTCTGAGTAGCCTGTTCCAGTGTTTAACCACCTTCACAGTAAAAATGTCTTCCTCATATCTAACCTGAATTTCCCCTCTTTCAGTCTGTACCCATTACCCCTTGTGCTGTCACTACAGTTCTTGATGAAGAGTCCCTCTCTGGTTTCCCTGCCAGCCCCCTTCAGATACTGAAAGGTGCTATGAGGTTTCCATGCAATCTTCTCTTCTCCAGGCTGAAGAGCCCCAGCTTTCTCAGCCTGTCTCAGCCCCCACCTCTCCTCTACAGTGTGATACAAGGGAAAAGCAGTAGCTTGTTAAATGCCACGTGAATGGTTCTGCAGGCTCACGTTGTGTTTCTGACTCTACCCCCAGGTTCTTACGGGAACATTTACGAAAGCAGCTTGCTGCGGCCCGGACAGTGCTCCCTTTCCCAGGGGAACCTGGCCATGTATTCCCCTCGATGGCAAGGCAGCTCCTTGGAACTGGACAGTGGCAGGCAGGTCATGCGGAGGAGCCAGACGACAGCTGCCATTCCCGAGTGTCAGCTGCAGCCCGTGGCATCTCGGGTGTGCAGTAACCCACACGGGGAAGCTGGCTGCAGGAGTTCAGACCTGTCTCACTCCCAGTCGGAGCAGCACTTGACTTTAAGCAGTGTGGAGGACCTCAGTGAGCACGACTCCAATACGGGTTGTTTGCAAAGCACAACCAGGCCTTCCTACAGGAGAGAGCGGCCACCGCCGCCGTACCCAGGCCCAGCAAAAACAAGCTCTGCACTGCTGCAGCAGTCAAGAGTTTCCTCAACGCTGCACTCTTTGTGGAGACTTCAACGCCCAGAGAAAGGCTCGGGGCCGAGGGCAGCTGGAGGGGCACCAGGCAGAGCCCCTGACCAGGCCACCTCCAGGCAGGAGCAGCCGGCCCCGCACACACAAGTGGGTCACAGCTATTCCACAGCACCTCATAGCCAGAACAGTGAAAGCGTTTCAGAGGCGGACTGGAATGAGTGGCAAAGGGAGAGGTGGCAGATTTGGGAGCTGTTATCAGCTGATAACCCTGATGCCCTCCCAGAAACCCTTGTATGATCTGACTCTGAAACTACCACTCGTACCCATGCCTCCGTCTCATGGGGAAGCAACGGTGACATTGGAAAACAGGGAGGGCTTGTTTGTTTTATACCAACTGAATTGCATATACTTTTTAAAAACTTTGTTCGCTTTAATTTCTCGACAGCACTGTCAAGCAGTTAATTTACAAATACAGTATGTTCCTGTTTTTCAGCAAGCTTTTGAGAAAAAACAAGGTGAAAACTTCAGTTTAATAACTCTGTATGCATATGCTGTGTATAAGATAAAACTGTTGCTTTGATGTTGCTAAAAATGTATTTATATATCTGCAGTTTTGATGATTGTATATTCTGTACTGGGTATTGTATGATAATCATGTTATGTTTTCATATACAGATGTCAATCAATCATGACTGCTTTTTTAAAAAAAATCACTGCACTTACATTACCATGATATGCATTGGAATTCTACAGAAAGTGCACAAGCTGGTTTCTGTGCTTATATATATATATTAAAAAAAAAAAAAGCTGTTAAAGGGTAAAGTTGTACTTCTTTTCACTGCCTTTTGAAAAACACTAAAATAAAGTGGAACATGAAAAGCCATATATTTTATAAGGGTAGTAGTGAGCTTAGAGGGGGAAATGCAAAATATTTTTTTCTTACACATATGTTTGCAAAAAACCTTAAAATTTGACACAAGATTGTAAAAGTATTTTTTTAGATTCTGGTAGGAAGCAGCTCAGAGAATCTAAGAACAACATTGTGCCTAAACCAACGAAGTGTGTAGTGCAAAATCTGCCCTCCCATTCTAAAGGAAAACCAATGTTATATATGCAGGATATAATATATATATTTATAAATGTATGATTTTATGTTTTGTTTTAAAACAATAAACTGGAATCCAAATTTTAGAAAACCAAACCTAATAAATTGAGATGTGTAACACTGAGAAAGAATATGGCTTTTCCTTTGAAATAACAAAGCTCCAGCATTAAGAAAGTTAGAGAAAAGAAAAAAATGCAGACAGACACATGAAAGGGAGTTAAGTGGAGTTTCAGAAATGAACATGACAGTTGAAGAAGCTCACAACTAACTGTGTTTATATAAATATTGTGCCAAAGTCTGGGTCAGTCACACTTCCTGGGTAGCTGTATGTTGCGTTGTGTTAAATGTTGCTGTTTTGTACACGCTGTTTTTTAGCTGCAGAGCCGTTTGTGGGCAGCGGGTGGCAATGTACTGCAGCGTTCCAGCGAAATTCCTTCTTAGCACTCCGTTAGGGAAAGTGTACCATATCAAAAGAATTTTATAAAACATACTAGGCTTAATTTTAATGAAGTTGGAGACTTATTCAGTGATGTTGTCTTTAAATTCTGTCTTGTGCCATAATGATGGAATAAAAAGCTGAGTAAAACAATGAGCAGATTTTTTGCTCTTTTTTTTTTTTTTTTTTGGAGTAAGGTTTATTGGGTATTGATATGTTTTTATTACATTCTTGAGTGTCTCCATCAAAAACATCTAAGAGACAGAGGAGCTTAAGGGCCACCTTCAAATGCAACTTAAATACACAAGATTCAAGGTTTTACTTTAGTGTGAGGCTTAAAATCCATCATATGAAGAGTCCTTCCCCTCATGTCTCCATTTCTCATCGTATCTCCATTTTCCAAGTAAAATGATAAGATAAAAGCACCAAGCCAAGTAGAAAGGGGTGAGATTTGGCCTTTGATTGTTGTAGCTCTTTTATGCAGAATAAATATCATTCTTTTCTGGTAGTTGCACAGCTTTTCCAAGTATTATCATGGTGTGAGACTTGATAGGAAAAGGTCCTTGTGTGTCCCTTGTTGCTGCAGCTCTGTGTCAGTTTATTCTAAAAAAAAAAAAGTAGTCCACCCCAAATTAAAATAATTGTGGAATATAAAGAAAGACAAAAATGAGCTCTTACAATCTTCACTTTTTGATCTTTTTCAGTATTATTCCAGGCTTGATACAGATTTGCTATAGGGAATTAGCTTCTGAGTAGTCCTCAAAACCTCAAAAGTGTAAATCTTGCTGCAGAAGATAGTGTATTCACTAGATATCCATCTCTTCTCTTTAAACCCTTCTAAATACAGGAGCACCTGCACCCTTTTTAGTGAAGGATGTCTGAGGATTACTCAGCCTCATGACGAGATTGCCTTTTGCCACTCCCTCTCCCTGTATGTATTTATATATATATGTGTGTGTGTGTGTGTGTATTACCATTACATAGTTTATGCAACAAAAGATGAAAAAAAACGGCAAGACAAAAAAACAAGACCACTGTTGGAGGCCTTGTGTGCATACATTTTAATAGATCGTCATGTGGAAGAGAAGGGATACAAAGTAAATTCCAATAAATTACAGTAACACTTGGCAAAACTATATAATTTATGTCATTTTCATTTGAACAGGGCAGAGCAGAATTATCATGAGCAGGTTAAGAATGTAATTTTTAGTTGCAAGTCTTTACAGGAAAGGCTGAAATCAGTGGCATCATTTTTTCATGCTTTTTTTCTTAATGTATTTCTGAAGAAAGGTAGCTATGAAAGCTTGTTTCTAGTTTTATGTTGGGTGATCGATCTGTGTGGGATATCCCATTTTAGATCTCTCAGTGATCCTCTGACACATGCTCTTGAATAGCCATAAAACTCATTTTTCAGGGACTTTCTAGTATGAGGGTATCAGAGCCTTTTTTCTCACTCCCTCCCTTGGGAGGAAGATTCCTGTCTTAGCAAAGCGGTCATGGGCCTGTGCTTGAATGAAGAGTGATAGAGAAGGCCCCCTCTGGAGGTCCTGAGGCCTCTAGGCAAACTCAATTCCCCTCCCATCACTTCTTATCACATCACACTGGTTCACACCTAGGATTGTAAATAAACCACTTTCCCCTCCTGGGCTGAATTACCTCTCTCAGGGGGTGTCTCCCAGTTGGGAGGAGGGGTGTGCTGCCCTCACAGGTGAGCCCAGCAGAGATGGGGGATGTGGGTGTTCCAAGGCCAGGGGGCCTGTGAGTTGCCCATGGGCAGCTCTGTCCGGTGCTTGAGGAACCTCGAGCCTTGCTGCTTCAACCTGCAGGCAGGAGCCCAGCCAACCACTTGAGAGTGGCTCTGAGGTACAAACATGAGCCAACCCAGCTGCTGCCTTGGGTACATGAAATCTCAAGCACTCTGCTGTCTACATTGGGAGCCCAGGCTGCCACCATGGAATAGGTTAATGCCACTCAAAACTTCTCTGCTGTTGAAATGATGAGGTTCAGTGGACTGAAATTTGTGGTTGTATGGTGTGGGGAGGAGGTGTTGCCTGGCTTTTCACTGGTTTTGTTGTTTCACAGGCACTGGTCGAGGTCAGAAATCTCAATTCCAGCCTTTCTGGAGCACCAGCTTGCCCTGCATTGCTTGTCTGGCAGATGATCAAGGACTTTCTTCTCTGGGAAACACACAGGATGTCTGAGCTTCATCTTGCTCCTTTTCTCTGTCTCTCTTTCCCTCCCTTCTTTCTGCATTAATTAGAAAACAGCAGCTCCACTGTACAATATTTAACCTCACAGAGCTGCAAAGCAGTGGAAATGGTTCTCGGTTGCATTAAAGGGTGCATTGACATCAGTAAGTCCTTTTGCATCACTGGGAACTGCAAAGCACTTCTGTGCTACAGTTGCTGTAGGGGAAAGTATCTGCAGCCATACAGTGCTGCAGAGACCACAAAACTATTCCAGGCATGTATACACTTGGGCTACTGGGTCATAAAATACACTGTCTCTGAGAGTAGCATTAGTTTAATTTTTTCTGAAGTGCAAGGCATCTCAAAGGTGGTATCTGCATCTGGAAAAGTTACTCACAGGCTCCCTTTTTGTTCAGTGGAAAGAGGTGGGTCTTTCTGTGCCACCTTGATACAGCCTACACGTGTCTTTCTTTGAAGGACAGTCTCTTTTGAGGGGCTGGTTACTAGAAGGGCCGATTTTTTCCTTCCCCTGCCATACAAAGGGAGCCTAAATAAATCACCCAAATATGGTAGCCCTCCAAGTTTGTCGGAGTGAATCCTTCCCTGAGGGTCTAGTAAAACAGAAAATGGATGATGAATGTTCAACACAGGTTTCCAGCTCCTAGGAAAAATGAAATTTACCCAGAGGCCTCAGCACTGGTGTACCTGGGTGAACCTGGGACTAGGACTAGTGGGGCTGGCAAGAGTCGGTGTTGCTCCTGAGGGCCTGGGGAGATGGCAGAGTCAGCTCCGTGAGAAACACATGCTTTTTGCAAAGTGAGGGAGAGACACTGCCTGGTCTGGAATTTCACCTCTAAAAAAAAAAAAAAATTGTGTGACTAGTTGGTTGGTTTTTAAGTTGAATTTCTTTATTCACTGAAAGCTCTGTTTCCAGATGAAGTGGAAGTGTTCATGAACAGCCTGTGATTTAATGAATTTGTTCAGTGACTTAAAAAATTAATATATGATTTCTGGAAGCAACCTAATTTGGGCATTTTATATGTATAGCAGGGAGGTGACTTGTATTGACTCCCAAGTGGCACTGGCAAATGGAGACATGCAGATAAAATCTTCCTTTTGAAAGAAGGGTGTTAATTCTCTCTTTTCTGCTTCTGAGAAAGTAATTATCTTTGCCACTGGAGTTCTAGGGTCAAAGAGAGAAGAGAGTAGGAAGGAGGGAGGAGGGAAGAGGATTCACTTCTCTCTTAAATTGTAGTTGGGAGGGATGAAAGCGTGTGCAGGTGAAAACAGTATCTCCAGCTGGGTGGTTGTCACACTCTCTGGGTGAGGACTTCAGCCCCAGACTCTGCGCACTCTTCTAATGATTATTAAAACTTTTAAATAAAAGAGAGTAACTTTTAGCAGTGTCTCTTTTGAACAAAGGGGACATGAATAGACACTTCAATCACCATTTCCTTTTGCTGGGTTTGCTCTATTCCATTTCCCTTTGTCTACTTTCAACCATAGCTATGATCTATAATTAAAAAAAAATAAATTAAAGAAACCTGGGAAAAAAAGATTTCTTTCTGCATTGCATTAATAGGAATCCAAATTTTTTCTCCTTTGAAAAAGGACTTTTGACCAACCAAGGCATCCTTTAGAGTACAGGAACTTTTCAATCATTATGAGAAAAGACCACCTGACCCTGATTACTGTCTTCACAGAGCTGAATTAGAGACAACATTCAAAAATAAAAGAGGAAGGGAAGAGGAAGGAAGGAAGGAAGGAAGGAAGGAAGGAAGGAAGGAAGGAAGGAAGGAAGGAAGGAAGGAAGGAAGGAAGGAAGGAAGGAAGGAAGGAAGGAAGGAAGGAAGGAAGGAAGGAAGGAAGGAAGGAAGGAAGGAAGGAAGGAAGGAAGGAAGGAAGGAAGGAAGGAAGGAAGGAGTTCAGACTGAAAAGCACTTTATCATGCAGAAAATAACAAATGCACACGGTAACCCGCCAAGCAGGGTTACTAAAGTAAAAACCCAGCGTTCACTCAAGGACATGAATCATATGACCACTTTGGGGAGATGGAGTGTTGAATATGGAAGCAGCATCTGGCTTTTCTCCTAAAAAAAGGTTTAAAAGGGTGAAATGCTGAATAAACTCTTCCTTTCACCCACAGGTTATTTCTGTAGCTCTGAACAGCAGCTAAAGGTTACCAGCTGTGCTTTTGCCCAGGGTGCTATCGACAATGTGTAGCTGTGGCCTTATTTCTGATTGCAGGGAGAGCTGGAGGGCTGAAAGAGCTCAGTGTTGCAAGAAGGCTCTTCTGAAATATTCCTAAAAAAACCACAAAAAGCCCTGGCTCCAGTCTTATGAGCCACTTTTCAGTCTGTGAAAAAAGGAGTAAAATTGAAAGAAAAAAAGAGCTCTGGAGTAGCAGCCTCATCTCACTGGGGCTTTCAGTGGGTGATTGTTATTTTGGAGGAACCTATTGCTTATAACTCTGACAGTGGTAAGCAAGTGGTAGGACCCAGGGATCTGGGAGGCAGCCCTGTCAAAGGAACAACAAAGATAATTTAAAAAAATAAGGAAAGAAAGAGGGAGAGAGAGAAAGTTTATAATGCAAAGTGAATGCTGTTTTCCCATGTCTGCCACCAAGAGACAAGTTTCTGAATCTTCAAGTGTTTCTATCCTTGAACAGTCAAGATTCATAGTTGGAAACATTGAGGATTGGTGTGATGGGGTAGAGCAAGGCCTGGACAACCCAGCAGGTGTGATGAGGCCCTGCTATCTAGCATGTCTTGTCCTCCATGGCACTATAAATAATTCTGTCTAACCCTGGTGCTAGTGAGAAGATGAGTGTGAGAATATGTGGTAATTTTGAGCCTTGCTGCAATGGCATTGCTACACAAATGCAGGGACAGAGTCACACTGCCTTTTGTTCTGCTTTTCTTCTGGTTTTAGGGCTCCTTTATTCTGCCTTGTGCACTAGCCAAGAATGAAGAAGTAATCTTCAGTATGTCCCTGCTGTCATCTGGTGATTTGAACAATGCTCCTGGGATATATCAGGCATATTTAAGCTCTGAGTATCTATCATCTTGTTCTCCCATCCCACTGGTTAGCGGGCACAGTCCAGACACTACCACAACACTCGTCGAAGTGCACACACACCTTTCAGGTCCCACCTTCCTCAAGCCTTTCCCACTGGATTGAATTCTGTGGGGTAGGGAGGTGGTGTGTGTGCGTGTGTGTCTCCTACAGCCCATGATGGTGGAGCTCAGCTGAGAAGTTGATGCCTTTCCCCAAGGACAGGGAAGCACACCTGAAGATGGTGCTGCCCAGTACTCAGCATCTGTGTGGAAGTTTCCATGCCCTGGGACCCTTGGACAGTTGCTCAGCACTGAAGATTAAATTGCCTGAGATGTTTTGGCTTGTGTTGCACTGAGACTCCAATGCCCCGAGGGCTGGAGCCTGTGGGTATGACCCATGGTGTTTTAAGGCACAGGAGTTTGGGAGAGCTTCATGTGCCCTGTGCCAGCACCACATCTTGTGCTGGGAGTAAATAGAAAGCCTCATACTCCGAGGCAGCCCTTTGGACACCTTCAGACCCACCTTCAGACACCAAATGAGAGTCTTCCCTGAGAGCCAGACAAGCTGATCCAGAAGCCTTGGGAAAGCAGCAGTTAGTGCTGCAAAATGAGCCCTTGCTAGCTGGTACCAGAAACTTCTGCTTCACTCCTCTTGCAGAAAAATGGGGAAGTGCCAAGGGGAGGGGCTGAAAAGAAATCAAGGATTCCAGAGAAACCTCTTTTGCTGGGGGAAATTCATCATTCCTGCCCCTGCCCACAAGGAGATATCCAATTGTCATTGCAGGTAAGCCCTGAGAAATGGAGGTACTCTCACATCCTCCTGGGATGGGGCAGGGCAGTGTTCAGCTCCCTGCTACAAGAGCTATGCCTGTGGTGTGTGTCCTGTTTGTGGTTGTTGTGGGGGTCTTTGTTTTATTTGGTATTTCTCTGCTCTGCTCCTTTGTCTAACTGATCTTCATGTGCACAAGAAATGTAGGATCTGCCTTGTGTTTGAAAGAGGGAGCAGAAACCTGTACTCCCCTGTGAGGAGCTGTTCAGAAGATTTTTGGGTTAATATTCATACTAGCCTCAGGCAATTTTCTACTCTGTGTTTTAAGGGAGTGAGCAGGGAGAGCATGTAGTTGTTGTTTCCTCTGGTACCAAGGGATCAGCTTAAGGCCATGGATAAGGAGCATCAGGGATGCAGATGGCAGTGGAAGAACAAAAGTAACCATAGGAGACTTGGAAGACAGAAAGCCCGACAATCCCTTTTCATAGAAAAGATTTTTTAAAAAATCTTCCATGACCATTTTTCCTTCAAGCAAGTGAGAAATACCCTATGTCAATTCTGATCAGCCCCACCCAGTGGATTGAGACAGAACTGAGTGTAGTATAAGGCAAGGAAATACATTTGGGCAGCAAGTACCATAAAACCATGCTACTAAGGTATGTATGCCATTTTCTGCTATACCAAAGCTCTTATCAATCATAACAGTAAGATGTGGATAACTTCTGCCTAATTCTGGACATTTGCCACAGCATGCAAAGTGAACCACTGTAAACCCCTGAAAACTAAAAGGAGTAGGATAAGGTCATGATTTGTATTTACAAATTAGTAACAAGTACTATCCTCCCTCTTTTTTTTTCCCTTTTTTTTTTTTAATACCTAGTGTTTCTATAAACTTGTCTAGGCACAGCAAGAAGGGCATTCCTCTGCAGTGCTGCATATCAGAAAAGGGCAGAAAACACTTCTACATGTCCATTGTAGGGCTAGGTTTGTACTTAATGTCGAAAGCCAAAATCTGACTTGTGCTGACTCTCCAGTTTGCATTTACCTCTGAAGAAAACCTTAAAATGTATCTTAGATGGGAGAGAGAGAGAAAAAGAAAACATGAACCACAGTCATGATGCTTTTGCCACTTGGTGCATGTCCAGTTCACATCTTGGTAGGCAGTTTGGTGGATTTGCCAGTCTCCTTGAGTGCTGCGGAGACAGCCCTTACTTGCAGCAAGCGCCCCTCCACCCTCACTACTACTGTGAGGAGCACACTGAGCCTCCACCATCAGTGTCAGCTGTGCACAGCCCTGTGTGGCTGTAGCAGGAGCAATGCTGAATCTTCCACAGGGGCCTGGGACTGTTGATATCTCCACACCCTGGGTCTCCATCTCTCCATGGCTCTGATCTCCTCCATAGCACATCCCTCCCTGCCTGGAATTTTTGTGCAGGACAAGACTCTGTTCCAGGGGGTAAGTAGGCAGGCCATGAGGCCCAGGATTTTTGCATCCCCAGCTCAGCAGCAGGCAGGATCTCAGAGTGGCCACACATCAGCTGTCACTGCCAGCCCACAGGCTTTGCTGTGTGACCCTGTCAGATCCAGTGATTGGAGCAGCCTTTGTAGCAGGGATGAGATTATACCATAAGGATTAGCATCTCACACTCAGGACTTCTTACACTTGTTTCCAATCACCCAGCAGGGAATGTTGTTTATTTGGCAGGCCAATGCAAACACTAGCAGGGCAACTGGAGCAGACCTTTCTGTTTAGAAAGTTTATGCTCACTGCACAATTGTATTAATGTAAACCCATTACATTGGCATCAACAAGAACCATGCTGAATACCTTAATTCTTCCAGCCAGCAAACAGGCTGCTGGGCTGAGTTCCTCATCGCTGCAGCCAAGACCCTGCCAACCTTGTCCCCTGTGAACTAGATGTTCAGTGAGGAGGGAGACAAGAAAAAAAGACTTTTCTTAAAATACATCCATACAGGCCTTTTCTTTCAGCATCATAGTTTAATTCACTAAACTAAGATAGAAGTCACATAGCAAGATCAGCAGAAAACTCAAATATCTGTTGCATGTCAGAGCCTGTGGACCTTTTCTTTAAAGCATGAGAGTTTTGGACTGCGTTCCCACAAAGGGATTAACAGAGGATCTTAAAGGATAAGTCTCACTGCCCAGCTCTCTCTGCCAGTCTGGGGGCTAAACTACCTTTCATGTTTCCTGAGCATTATACCCTTGTAGACAGAGTAAAACAGGCACAGAGTTAGCTTTGCTTGTGGGATCTTTTCTAAGATCATTAAGTTTTGTTTCAGGGTTTCAACTTGTTGTTATCACGTTTAATATCAGGGCCACTCTGGAGTGAATACTGAATGGTTGGGCTGCCAAAGAAAAATTGTTTGGGGATTCATGTTAGCAGGACGGCACTGTAAGCCAGAACAGACTCATGTGATACTGACCATTTCACCTGACTGAATGCAAGACAGTATCATTTGGAGAACTGAGATTTCAGCTGTCAGAAGAACAAGTACAAAGCAAGTGTGTGTGATGTGACAGAAACAGTAGCAAGACCTTTGTATGCTCTTCAGGCAGTGTCTGAAGCACTTGATGGAATTGTAAGTGCAGTGTTCCAAGAAATGTCCTCATGGCTCACATCAAAAATAATCTGTGCCCATTAGAATGACTTTCCTTTATTTTAGACATCTGTTCTTGTGTATTGTAGGGGGTGTATAAGGACATTGCACATATTATCACAAGACAAATCCTTAGATGGCCCCAGGTGTGGCTGGGGTACTTTTCCAAAGTTTTGGAAGAGCACCTGGGGGAAAGCAACACTGTAGCCCTCCTTTCAGCTCTTCTGTCATCCCAAAGCATGAAGCGGGCCTCATCCTAATGCCTGTTCTCATAGGCAGGAACAATCCTAAAATGTTTCTTGGTATTTAACTCCATATTGCATAATAGATGCTCAACAAAGTGAATGAGGTGGGCTCAGATGAACCTCCTGCGATGTGATGTGGTAGTTTAGGAAGGACTTCTTATACCATAAACTTTCAGGCAGCATGAAATAAAAAGTCAGAATGTCCCCTTTCAGAATTTTTAACTGACATTGCTGCCCTAACTACCCAAAATGTTTGAGTTTTGCCTTATTTTTCTCTCAAGACAAACTTTTTCAAAAGCAATGGTCTCCACTTTTGGTAGCATCCCAGCTGTGCTGCTATCCCTAATTGTGCTGTGGTGCTGTGGGCATCACCTGGGATAGCTGAATTACACACCAGCAACTTGTCCTCTCAAGATCTGGGAAGGCCAGACCGCTGGGATATATCCTGACCACTGGGATGATGGAATCATCCACACAGTTTGCCAAATCTCTCCTTTTGGAAGCTCTATCTGGAAAAGCAGATGGGGTTGCCATTTTCGTTAGTGGTTCCTGAGGCCTCCACTAGCATGGAAGACAAGAGCACATATGGGAGCACAAGAGCACAAGTGGTAGAGCAGGAGGTTCAGCTTCAACCTTGCTGATCCCAACACCTTCTGTCTTAGCCAAATAGGGAGTTACCCTGCATGTTTTGCAATGTAAAACATCAGGATGAGTATTCCAAAGAAGCTCATCACTGTGTCAGGAAGCTCTAGGATTTTGAAGAGGATGATGAGCTATGGCTTTCAGTCAGGCTGTTAAAATCTACTGTGTTCACACAGTATTGTGTGATGGGATAACTATATCCCTACTAGTTCAACAGCCAGCTACAGCAGTTTGGAGATTTTTGTATACTTATGCTTAACCTACAAATTAAAATTTAAATTTTTTTCAGAGGCTATCCCTATCAAAGGAATCCTTGCTTGCTCTCTTTCATCCCACAAACTTTTTCTTTCCACAAAATCTCTGGGACTAGACCCCAGCAATTGGGGTATCAGTGCTTAATACCCTGCAGCAACTGAAGGCCTTCTGTACTGCATTTTCTGGCTTAATCTGTCTCAGCTAAAGGATAATCCACTGACCTTTAGCTGCCTGACTGACAGTGGCACATGTGCTCATTACAGGGAGCCCCAGCACACCTCACTGATGTAGCCAGACAGAGGAATGGTAACAAATGCTTTGTTGATGAAGTCCAGTCCTTCCAGAAGATCCCTCATGTTAGTACTGAGTTGCAGAGAAAGTTGCTGGGCAAGTGGTTAAGTATTTGCTCTACCAATTTGGTGTAAACCCCCTCCTCTTGGGACTAGTATTACAGGAAATTGCCTTCCTACAACTCATCCCATTGTACCAAGGATAGTTTCTGCAGCCTTTGTTTAGTGTTTCCATTCATCTGTTCTCACAAAATTGTTTATGAAAAAATCCTTGTTTTCTCTGTGTTATGTATATCTTTGTTTCTCTGTTCTGTCCTTTTGTATACTTCATGCCTTCCATACCTCTACATTTCTCAGCCATGAACCCCCCAGAAGGTTTCACAGTGCTCAGCGATGAGTTGTCTGTAGGGGCCATCATGTGCTCAGGACAGTGAAATAAGGACGGGGAGTATGAAGATAAGGGTTTTATCTGCATCAGGATCTACAGCACATACATGTGTCACTGCTGTGAGGGACAGGAATGGAATATGAATATTTTTTTCTATTCTGGGACAAGAGAGGAGAAGGGGTGTTTTCCCTGCTATACATCTGCCATCTGCCTCTACAACTGCTCTCCTCTGAGCCCACTTTAAGAAATCCCACCCAGAGGGTCTATATTGTCTTTCTTACTCACTAAAGCAATGTACTAGATTGACTTGGCAAGATCAGTAACACTCTCAGACTCAGGATATTAGTTGCAGGTTTATTTTCTGAAACTATATAAAAAGGTCTTTTTAAAGATATTAACTATAAATTGTTCTTTATTAGGACCAAAAAATATTTTATTTACTAGATGGGTAAACTATTCTGACTCAAGAGATAAATGCCCTTATGGAGTGCTGCTTTTGTATAGGCAAGCCTGGAGGGATGGGCTAACAGATTCTTTTTAATCCCCTTGGAAACAGGGCTGGGGAGAAGGATTATTTCCTTCAAGGAAAAATGCAGATTTGGCACCCTAAAGCTATGTGTCTGAACTTGCTGGGTTGTGTGCATTCTGTTGTTTTATGCTAGATGAATAGAGGGGAGTCAGGCATCTCCGTAATTTGCTCAATAGCCAGTCCAGCAGGAATGTGGAAGACCAAGTTTTGACAACGTTCTCTTCCTGAGCAGGAGTTTCAACTCCTTCCCCTCCTCCTCCCATCCCAGTTTTCTTTTTTAGGACAGGTTATAAAATGCAAGGCTAAAGGGTATTTGCAGACAGATCTTCCTCAGGGTGACCTGGTAGTGTTATGCCATTCATTATTAATGTGCAGATATTAGAAAAAAATAGGCAAGAGTACTGAGAGGTGACACATGCTGGGACTGTGAGACATAATGCAGCTCCACCTCCAGGCAGTAGCCCAGTATTTTCCACAAAGCTCTGTGGTGTGATCAACAGTGAGGGAACTGTGCCCAGACAACCCTTATCGCTTGAATAATAAGGCATGTAGGAGGCAGATGATAAAAATTAAATAACTGTACATAGAGAATGAGATTTAAACTAAATTTTACGTGCCTCAGGTTAAAGTCCTGACTATTTGGATGAAGGAGTGTCTATTTTGGGGGGCATCAGTGCTGACATAAATTTTTGTTTTAGGTCCTGATAAGTGATTCCTTGATTTGAAATGAAATGTGGGATTATTTCCAAGAAAATAAAACCAAAATTTTCCATGATATGCTCTTTATTTTGGCCTAAAGACCAGCTCTTGAACTGGAAGTATCCATTCCAGGGCACATGATGGTGCCTACTAGCAAAGTGCTCATTTGGATGCAAGATGGGTAAAAGCAATAGTGTGGTCCTTCAGGCTGCTGTGCCAGGGTTGCCCAGGTATCTTCAGGAGGACAGAGATGCTGGTTATTGCTTGCATGAGAAATAAGCTCTTGCAAGTAAAGAAAAATTATCTTCTCCCTCTTTCTTTTCCTTATCTCATATATTTTGGACTATGCTGAGATCTTGGTCCTAGAGACATAGCCATTCAGTGAATTCTGAATTGATTCCTTGCCTAGATAACCTGAAAGAACTCAAGAAAGCAGAAAAGCATGACCCTAGGTGAAGTAAGTGCTTCTATTTCTCTTGTTAGTTCTCATGGTCACTTACAGCACACAACAATTCAAAATATACATCATTTACTTTGTATGCACTGCACTTATTTCAGTGTCTGCCTTCAGAGTTGGCTGTGAGCACTAGTGGAAATAAGGAAATCATATTAAAATTGTTAGTGGTTCTTGAAAATAGATGCTTTATACAATGAAACTTTAGCAGAAAAAAAAATCTAGTCTATCAAAAAGAGGAAACAACTGGTATTTGCAAGAGAAAAGTTTCCAAATTTGACTAATACAGTTGTAGTCTATAATATATGTCTGTAGGTAAGTAAAGGTTGAGGTGGGAATGAGAGAATAACCAAAGTGTCCGCTCTTTAACCTGAGGAGATTTTACCTTATCCTGTAGCTTTTCCAGCTGATTTAAATATTACTGTGTCAGTTTTAAAGCCCTTGGAGACAGGTGTGTGCACATTTCTGGAAGCCCTACTTAACAACCTTTGTATTGTCAGGGATGAAAGTTCTATTTAAACGACCACCTCAGACTCTATCTGCAGCAAATGAGCATTAAAAATCTCACAATACCTCTTTTAAGACTGGGAACTTTGCCTTGGTAGTCAGCCTGAGTGTCTGCTCTTTCCTTATCTCCATGTAGTGTAGCACATGCACTGCTCAACCCTCTTCTTGCCACAAGAGCAAAGCTTCAGGTGTGCTCATTCAAAACCTGCCTGCACACTTGCACATTGCTCCTTTTTCCACAGTTCATGCTGAAGGTACAGCAATATATATTTATAATTCAGTTATGCTTTCCAGTGAATATACAGGTACAATATAAAATGTATAGAATGACTTTAAAGGGATGCCTTTTTTTTTCTCTTATACTGTCAGAATACTCTCAAAATCAGGATTGGAACCATTCTTCCATAAAGACTTCAAACCTTCTTAATGTTCTGTTTGTTTTTCCCCTCTTAGGTTGTTCAGTATAGTCTGCAAGAGTTTGTTCTTCTGGAAGATAAGCACAGGAATAATCCAACTTTCCTCCTTTAGTAATTGACTGGATTTCTAAACATAAGTGACTGAAAATGTCCTAGTAAATGAGGATTTGTTCAATGAAATGGGAAAACACTTTGAACTTCAGGAACACATGCATTTAGCGACAGATTGATTAATTTACTTCATTATCTCCTGTCATCAGGACTTTAGGAGAATAGGCAGATTTTTGTACTGGAAGTTCTTAGCACAGCTCCCCAGAGTTGACCTCTCCAATACCTGCTCTCACTGGGTTACTGCTGCCCTTACTACATGTGCACAAAACTTGTCTTCTCCTCTACCCCCACTCTTTTGCTGCATGACTCCTCTCCAGCCTGAATCCCTCCCTGGAGCCATGGATGCTCAGCACCCTCTGTTCCAGGTCTGTCTCCTTGGGAAGCAAACCAGATGCCTCCAGGTCCTGCTACATCTCACAGCTGTTTGCAACAGGTTTGTGACCCTGTGGGACTGGCACACCTGAAATCCATGCATTGCTTTAGTCTATGAGGAGTTGATGCTTTGCAAGTGTTTTTTGAAGAGGGTGTAGAGGAGGGCTGATGTCCAGGGATAATTTAGGGAAATGCAGAGCTATGTATATTTTCCTATGTACTGCTTAGTATTGTGGGGCTGGGACACTGATTGCCCTCTAGTAACCCTGCCTTGCTACCCTTACACCTTGCATCCCTTTTCAGAGAGTTTTCCTGGGCAAATAAGAAACACTAGGTCCTTGGACACAGCTGAGGTTCTCAGAGAAAAGACACCCTGAAGGTGCGCTTGACCACTGCATAATTTTTTTTTTTTATGAGGACTGAAACTATGGAGGGCTATAGGGGTAGGAAAAGAAAATGGAGAAACAAAAAATAGCTGCCTACCTGTGTGTTTGGATGAAGTGGAAGGTGTCCACAATGGAAGACAGGTTCCACCATATACCTCTGAAGCCATTTCATGAAGTACTCTCTGTTATCTTGCTTTGTGCAAGAATCACATTAAGTATGGGTTTTAAAGGTAACAAGAAAAGAAGTTTCTGTTGTTTTGCATAATAAGAGTAATAATAAGAATAGTTAAAAACATTAATCAAAAACAAAGTTTTTGAGATGCCATGTCAGGGGTTTTTTCCCCCTATGAAGTAATCTGCGCTCCAATAACTGATTTCAAGGAAAAAACCAAAATCACTCTCAGAAGTGGGAATACTGGTGCAAATACCTTTTTGTTATGGTGCTAATATTTTTTTTTAATCTGTGCTCCCCAACCTTTCATATTTCCTGACTGTTGGACTGCTTAGTGATAGAGGAATTCTTCAGCTGTACATTTAGGCCTTTTTTTCCTCCACTATAAGCGTCCTTGTATGGGTCCTTTCCTTTTTCTGGGTCCAGATCAGTGTAGGGCGTGGCTAGGAGGGATTTAAAGAGAGCTGTGAATATGTTCACTCCAGCAGAGGTAATGCAGGGGATCTGGCAGCCCGTGGAATGGGACTGACCTGACATTTTCTGCAGGTTTCTATAAAAATGGGGTCCAATTTGCAGCCCGCTCTGGGAGGTCCTTCCTCTGCTGCCCCATTGCAGAGGCTGTTAATACAGACAATAATATAAACATGCTCCTTGGAGAGAGAGCAGTTAAGTTAAGCAGTAAAATAAACACACTCCCCTGGAGAAAGAGAGCAGCCCTTAGGCGCAAGGTTGTTGTAATCCCCCTAAGGGAGAAATCCTAGCAGATAGCTCTCTTTGTCATGATGAGAAAGCGCGTTACCCCCAACAGGCTTTGTGGGGGTAAAGGATGTAAATCTTTCATACCCAGTTGGCTCTTCCCCTTTGCTCCTCCCCTGAGCCCTCAGATGATTGGCCCTGATGTTCTAACCCACCCCCTGCCTTTCCCATATAAATTCCAGTTCCCTCTGACTCTCTAGTTCTTTGTCACTGGACTCCTCCAAAGAAGAAGCTCAATAAAGCCTCCTGCAGAACTCCATACGAAGGCTCCATCTCTTTCCTCAGCGTTGCCCTGAGGAGCTGATTTCACCAAAGAGCTTGAAATCACTCAGCAGGCAGCAGACATGCCAATGCCTCTGGGACATCCTTCTAAGGATGCTTCTCCAGGAAGGTCATGGCACTCTGACCATCACTGCCTGCCATGGCACCCCATGGCCCTCCCAGGAATCTGTGCGGGGGTGTCTTGGTTTAGATAGACAGGTATCTGTCAGGGAAGATTGGAGTCTCCCTTGGAATGTAAGCCCCTCTCCCCTCCTTTCCAAATTATTATAAATTTGCAATTAAAAGGCTGTCAGGCAAAGATTTTGGGAATAGGTATAGCAGTTCTTTACTAGGGATATAAAAAAATACAAATGTTGTAGTACAGAAGAATAAGCAAGCAAACAAACAAACAAGAAATCCTAGAAAACCCTGACAGAGTCAGAAATACAACCTGACACCCTGTTGGTCAGGGTGGTGGAAGCAGTCCAAAGTAAGCCCTCCTGGAGTGGCAGATGTGGTTCTGTTCGAGTAGAGATGGTCCCGTAGAAAAAGGGTGCAGTAATGGTGAGATGGGCCCAATCTTTCTCCAGGAATCCGGTGGAAAACTGGATGACTGGTGACACTTGTGGCTCCTTTTATCTAGGTGAAGATGGTTTGGCTCCTCCTCCCTGGGTAGAGCATCTTACAGTAGTATGATTTAATGCGTCATGTCATGTCATTGGTGAGCTTTAATGGTCAATTAACATAAGTTATCACCATGGGGGTAGTGGAACAATGAACAGAGATAAGCAACACTGCACCATCTGAGCAGAGAGATAAGCAACACTGACCCACCCGGTTTTTAACAGCTGGCTTGTTATCAGAGAAGGCAGTTACCCTCCCTTCTGGAGTTACAACAGATAAAGAAAAATCTCCCCAACCGGGTTTCAACAGATGGAATAGTGTGGTGGTGTCTGGAGTTGTTTACCAGCTTGATCACTCACTAGTCCACAAGGAAAGTTTGTATCTTTAGGTCTGGTGGGTCTCAACCTCAGGCTGAAGAGTAGAGAGGGCCTGGAAGAAGAAAGAGTGACTCTCAAGTGGGTTGAAGCTAGATGTTTACTGCTCCCAAAGGCCACGTCCAGAGAGAGTGTCTCCTGGGTTTCTGGTTTCAGGTTTTGTATGGGGGGTGTGGGGAGGGGAAAGGGTGAACCATAACCAGTACCAGGTAAGGAGGGAGTGACCAAGACAGAAAGACAATACACAGGACATCTGATACATGATACAGGACAGAGAAGTCATAGGCTCTGCCAATCACCCCAGCCTCTCACCAGCATCTGGGCTGGATTGCAGGGAGATGGACAGGACCTAAAACTAGGGAAAAACCAAAGGGGTTAAAACACAGGGTAGTCTGGAACAAACCATTCTATATAAAATTACAAACTAATAATTTCACACCGCTACAGAATAGAATAAACATTTCTTTTTCGTTACAAAACTCAAGACAAGGGGCCACTAGACTCCATGGTGCTCCATAGGCACCTTCTGTTGAGATGTCTCTGGATCACAACCGTGTACATCCATGTATAAAACAAAAATGCACATCCCCATCTGTGGTGGTTCAGTGCTGCCTTCGGGGAACTCGTGTCCCGTTCTCTGGCTAGCTCTTGCAATGAGCTCGCATTAAGATGTAGTTCAGTAGGCTAGGATACCTTCTGATCCAGTGGGTCTTTATCTTGGGCAGAAGTGTGGCGCTGGCGAGGAGTGAAGAGCAGGCTCTTGTGGGTTTGAACAGAGGTTTATTCACCACCCCGGGAGACCACAAAAAGTCCCTTTTCCCTTCTGTTCTCACCTTAAGTGCCGGGGGGGGGGGGACAGGGCAAGGGTACAGCTTGGAACCAATCTGGAAGGAGTGACCCTGGACAAAAGGACCATCAGCAGGACAATCAGATGCATAAAAAGGGGAGTGGGGGAACTGAGAACCTGCTGAATCACTCTACAGTCTCACTAGAACATTCCAGTTGTCAGGGCAGGGCTGCAGAGTGATGGGCAGGACTCTTAACTTGGAAAGACCAAAGGGCTTAACATGGGGGTACAGGGAGGAACCATTTTAAAGCAAGGAACAAAAGCATGTATAACAAAGCAACAACCCAAAATACACCACAACACCCATCCCTCCCTGCAAACCTTGTGATTCTTTATCAAGATGAAGGAACAGGACATTCTGGTGGAAACCCACCTGGAATGCTGTGTCCAGCCCCAGGACCCCGATATCAGAAGGATTTGGACTAATTGGATGAATTCCAGACACGGGCCATGAAGATGTTAGGAGAGCTGGAGCACATCCCCTGTGAGGACAGGCTGAGTTCTAACTCTGGTTCAGCCTGGAGGAGTCTCTGGGATGACACTATATCACCTTCCAGTAACTGAAGGGGGCCTACAAGAAGCTGGATGTGGACTTTTGACAAGGGCATGTAGAGGTTGGACAAGGACAGAATGGTTTAAAGTGAAAGTGAGTAGATTTAGACTAGATATGGGGAAGAATTTGTTTACAATGAAGGTGGTGAGACAATGGAACAGATTGCCCAGAAAAGTTGTTGATTCCCCATCCCTGTGAGCATTCAAGGCCATGCTGAATGAGACTGAGTAACCTGTTTTAGTGGAAGGTGTCCCTGCTCATGGCAGGGAGGCTGGACTAGTTGACCTTTAAAGGTCCCTTCCCAACAAAACTCTTCCATGATTCTATGCTTCTGTTCTATGGGAAAGCTCTGTGCTGGCTTACATGGTGCACAGAGACTTTGTAGTTAATATGCTTTCACCTGATGAAAGAGACTGCTAAAGAGACTGACTGACACTCAGTATCATTGCATTATAAATCTTAAAATTTTGGGGTCAAAATACTTGAAAAGAAGCTGTAAAAAGAGAAAGAATAAACAACATGGCTTGATTTCTGCCTGAGGGCTTTTTGTCACAAACCTCCGGAGACTGACGCAGGCTGAGGGAGCAGTTACAATCAGTGTCCATCAGGATTTTCAAAGAGGTGTCTCTGGTTCTTACGCAAATCAACAATGAAAAAATTTCAGAGAAGTGTGATCCCACTTATTCCCATTTTCCCCTTTATTTGATTGCTAACACTTAAGGCTTTGAGGGTCTTAAATTAAATATTTTCTTAACAGTCAGAATATCTCTCCTTCATGCTGTACACTTGGCTTGGAGATAGTATCTAGCTTTTTTTCCATCTTTTATTATTTTAAATACATGCTCAGCACTATGACATTTACCCTCACTGCTGATAATTACAGATACATAAGGAGTAAACAACTTTATTCTATGTCACAGTAGGAGTGTTTCTGTAAAGCATAGGGCCAAGGAAAACTTAAGGCTCACTGCTGAGATAAGTGCATGAGCCCTGAATATAATCCTATTAAGAAATTGATTACAAAAATCTGAAATGAAATTGCAAACAAGGCTCTCTATATGATATATCTCATCCCATCCAGATTAAGAACCAGCTGAATCCTACAACCATTTAGAGAAAAGCAATTGCAAAGCCCTTCAGAAGATAACTGCATAACCTATTTGCAGTTTAAGATAGAGACCTAGTCAAGCAGATAGGCAAATTCTTGGAGTTGATATGAGTTACTCTGTTGAATTACTTTAACCAGAGGATTATATAGATTATTTATTCTATGGATTTTTACACTTGTTTGGCTTTACTACAATAACAAAGTCTTGAATTTTCACTGAAGTATCTATATTTCATGTGGGAAGCAAACATAGCATAGCTTCTGCATTGTAACCCTGTGTGGTTTTATATTTCTTTATACATACAGCTGAAAAAGCCAAATTTACCTTTGGCATTTATATGTGAGGGAGCTTCAGTATGTTATGCACTAAATGTGAGTCCGTTGAATTTTTCTTTTTCCTGTAGACCATTTGCAAACAGTCATTGGGGTAAATCCTTCCTCCCCAAATCATACTCTTGAACAGTCAATGCAGCTGAACTTTTGGATCCCATGAAATGAGGATGTAAATGGTCTGTGTGAGCCTAATCTCCATGCTGGGGGTTTAGAAGGAGAGGGGTGATAGGAAAAAGACCTAAATAAGGCTTGAAGAGGTTTTATTCATATGGTGTGAAATTTTTGTATGCAATGCCATTTGTCCCCAACTGTTTTGGAATTTCTAAAACTTTTATTTCTACTTCATTAAGTAGGGTCCAGTCAGAGTACAGATGCCTGATTGTTCTGGCACATCTGTTTAGGTCAATAATCACTTTCCTAATGAGATTGTCTTTGGGGTTCATTCACCAAAGTTATCCATCTTGGATATCTGAGGGATTCAGAGCATGGAGAACAAGATCCACTTTGGAGCCTTCACAGATATAAGCTGCTGCTTCTTCCTTCCTGCAGGGAAGCTGAACTTGCATTGAAACATCTGGGAATTATGCACAGAGGTAAGAGACAGAATGGCTTTTCTCTAAAATCTTTTTATTGTTTCCAGTTTGCCTGCTCAAAGAGGTGAAGAGAGTGAAGGCCTATGGTAGTAACTTTCAAGGAACTTGTAGAAGAGCCAAAGATCTGTTCCCTAGTGCTACAAAGCCCAAAAATCTACATGGAAAATAGTAATGCAGACTTTGACTCACTAATCCCTCTGTCTTGAGTGTCTTGAGGGGCATTATTGCCCCTCACAGCAGAGAAGTCATGTTATGCTAATCAAAACCACTAACAGGCAGATGTTTCCTTTTCCCAAACAAGACAAGAAAAGAAAATAAGAGACTTTTTTTTTCTTTTTTTTTTTTTTTTTCTTCCCATCCTGGCAGTTGTATTGCCATCTTCCTAAGAGAAACCAATACAAACTCCTGGGGCTGATTCTGTCAGAGTCACCAATTTTCTAAACAACCTCAACCTCAGAATTTAAGTAGTGCTTAGAATGATGCAACAGCAGCAGCACATTGATCATCTCTCACTTTCTGTAGCATCCTTGCTTTGTATGCTACAGTGTCCAATCGAGGCTTTGCTCCAAGTACCATGGAAATGACAGACAGACAGAGAGACAGATAGAGAGATAGATAGATAGATAGATAGATAGATAGATAGATAGATAGATAGATTAGTTAGTTAGATAGATTAGATAGATAGATAGATAGAGAGACAGATAGATAGATAGATAGATAGATAGACAGAAAGTCTGTCTTTGCTCCATACAGCTTATATAAGGATGGCCTGCATTACAATTGGATTATTTTTATTTATAGAAGGCAAGAGGGAGGGAAAGAGACCACAAAGATGGTCATACAAAAACTTTAAATAATCTGTCTGGACAGACCATTTGCATCAATAAAATTTTCAAAATTCTACCTTTAAAAACTCTCATGTCTGTAATTTTTAACTTCGGAAAAAAATTTCAGAGAAAGTTTTAGAAGGAAAAGTTTTAGAATGGAATTTTAGAACAGCTGGCAAAGCAAAATCATTTATACATAACTTTGTTCTTAAAGTGCTTTTCTTATTGTATTTCTGTTGTGATTTTATTACTGGGTAGTAGCAGATTCTTGGGATTTCTATAAAATTGATTCAGTCTCAACTCTATAAGGCTTCAACACTTTCGTTCTTTGAAAAGAGAAATTCAGAATTAGCTAACCTCTTCAGGGTGGTTTTTCTTCAAGTAGTATGTATAAACTGACAATAGCAGTGTAAGTAGTACAAAAAATACTGCAATCTTTGCATGGTAGCCAAACCTCTGAAATGTCAAAGTTCATACCTCTGCCACAGGTGAATGGGTTTGTTAGAAAGAGAATAGCCTCAGGGTTTGCAAAAAAGTAAAGGATCAAACTACAAAATGTTAATGATTAAAGAAAA
Source organism: Chamaea fasciata (assembly GCF_029207755.1). Classification (NCBI taxonomy): domain Eukaryota; kingdom Metazoa; phylum Chordata; class Aves; order Passeriformes; family Sylviidae; genus Chamaea; species Chamaea fasciata. The sequence continues at coordinate 96,784,298 of NW_027094087.1, read as the reverse complement.
GAAACCCCCCACTCCCCCTCAACATTTGCACTTTAATTCTTCTCGGACGTTAAGACCACTAAAAATCTCTGGAGATTCTGCTTTTGTTAAAGCTTTAGACCCTGTAGCAGACTGGTCTTTATTTCAGATGGGGATACAGATTTCTCAAATTGACCCAACATTTTTGGGATTAAATAGCCTTCAGAAACTTCTGACATGCTTAAGGTTTGCCCATGAGCCAGCTGCGTCCCTTTGCCATCGGCTGGGTCAGAAAGAAAACAGACACAAAGACATCTGTATTACAACGGGGAGGTCCTGGGGAGAAGCATGCCCCACTGCCCAAACCTGAAGGGTCAAGAGAAAACCTGTGGGGCCTTGACAGGCTTTCTGTGCTTGACATTTAGTTGCTGATCCTCATACCCACCCATCTTAAATAGTGCCATAAACTTTCACTCCCACAGCTTTAGCAAAAACCCTGCACATTTAACATTGTGAGTTTTATTATTGGAGTGCTTCAAATAACTCAAAACATTCATTGTCTGACTAAGACTGAAATTTGCTCTATAGTTTCAATACAAAATATTAATTGCATTGAAGTGCAAAGTAATTTTAAACCAAAATGTTGTGTGATTTCAGCACGGAGCGTAGATGAACGTTGTCCCCATTCATGCAAGTTCAAGGAACTGCAAAATTAGTGTATATAGCTACTGTCACCTATGTGGGGTCTGAGCTTGTAGCCACTGTTACAGCATACTAGCCTTTGAAATGAGTGCTGAAAACAATAGCCAGACCTAATGCCAAAAATGCTTATGATAGAAAGTGATTTTTTAAAGTGTTGAGCTGACTTTGAAGCTTGTAGACTGATTTTTTAAAAAGACTGTTCTGCTAGAAATAGCACTTGAGGAAAAAATGCATTTACTAAGCTACTCTCTCCTTAGAGCTGGAAGTGAGTTTAGTTCTTTTTATTTAATATATGCTACTTTTAATCACACTTTTTTTGTAAACCCACTTGGAAGAGGAGGGGGAAATAAAGGGGGTCATTGTTTGTTCTGAGCCCCAGTGTCTGCTAGAAATTATTACTGTTTGTTTCACAACAGGGTGTGAATTACTTGGTTGCAGTCAACCATTGTTTGGAAATATATTTTGGAATGTTTCCTTTATGAAAGTTTTTTATTTGCTTAGGATTCATGATTCTATATTTCTTTCAGCTGTTCACATATTCTGTTGCTACAGAACTGCTCTCTTCTACAATAATGGGTTCAGCTAATAGCCAGACTTTTGTTTCAAACTACATATTGAAGCATAGTGTAAAACCTAACTCCTGGAAGCTGCATTAAACCAGAATCTCCTACATTGTTCACTCTGCAAACAGTGATCCTGGGATTTAACTTTTAAGAGAAATCTTCCATTATTTCCTGGAAAAAATTAAATAAAAGGTGGTCCTAAATTTTTGCAAGTGTGGTGAACGTATTTTCAAATGTGATGATTTGGATTGAGCCATTTTGGATCATTGTAATATGCTGGAAGACAGCTGTTGTTTTTCTCATTTTGTCTGACCATACGTGCATTAGCTACATAAAATGCATCTGAGTTCATAGATGGTCGGGAAGACTAAGGCCTAATTTTGGCACTGGGAGAGAAATTGAGGTTTTCTTTTAAGTGTTGATTAGAACTGGATTGCTTCCAGATTAATGAGTCTAATCCAAATATTATCCATTGCCCCTCCTCTCCCTTCTATTTGTCAGAGGGAGGAATGTGCCTGTGGGAAGGACAGACATGTGGCTCTGCTGGTAAAGGCAGAAGAGTTGGAGTGCCTTTCTCACACAGTGACAGTCTTTGAGGGACCAAGCTGAACACCAAAATTCAGACTACAGCTTCTGGCTCAAAGTTGCCATGCTGGATACTCAGAATGTGCTGCTAATGGGGCTGTGTTTGTTGCTTGGGAAGCACTTTTGAAGACAAATTTTGACTTTGAGACTTAATGAATTTTGGCATTCAGGAAACGAGGGTTATGGATGAAAATTAAACCTTGCTAACCACGTAACTATTTTTGATCAAAATTCTGAATTTTCAACTCTTCGTCATTCTTTTGTTGGTTTTTAGGAGCTATCTTATTTTATTTTGGTTCTACTTTACTTACCTAGATGAAAGTGAGCAGGTTACCTCAGCAGAAAAAGATCTCTGAAATGGTGATATGTGGTCTTTGAGACAGAGTTGCCATCTTTCACTGTGTTCATTATGTGCAGACATACAGATATGGATAGGAAAGGACCTCAACCACCTTGTCCAGCCCACTGCTAGCTTTGACAGCCATATGTTATCAACACCTGAGGAATTCATCTTTATAGACTTAAGTTCTAGTCCCACTACTGTTTTTGAAAGGCTGCTCTACAGCTTTGCTTTGTAGATGATTAGAGGCCTTTCTCAAATGACATGTGAACGTCCTCAGTCAGAATTGTCCTTACATCTGGTTTGCAGCATCTCTAGCTTCTTCTCCCTGGGCAGAAAAGGCTATTTTTCTCATCTGAAAGCTCTTTATACCCTTTATCTTCAGTATAAGTGCCAGGTCCAGACATTTGTGGCTGCAAAATTGTATCTAGATTTTCCTCCTTTCACCATTTTCCAGGCTGCTGCAAAGTTCTTCCTATAAAAAAATTAAAGGAGTTAGAGCTGAAGTGTGTCAGGATGATATTCTTGTAGAAGGATTTAGGTTTTTCCCCATTATGTTTCTTATTTGCAAATTATTGATCTTAAGTTTAGTTTTGCTCATCTGTTGTGTTTGGTTCGGATATTGAAAAGTAGGTGTAGACATTTGTGTATGCAGCCTCAGTAAAGACGACAGTACATGCTGTGCAAACTGGAAATCTTGTTCTTCTTCCTCTCATCTCTCCTCACTCTCAGGCAGAGGAGGTAGATTAGGGACTAAGGGGGGTTACTTCATTTCTCTGATTTTCCTGATATTTTAATAAAACTGAATGGTTCTTTTAACAAATGCCGTCTTGTTTTTGCTGAAAGTCACTCTGTTAAACATTTCGTATGAAATTCAGTGTAGAAAACAAACCCTGTGCAGTCATGAAATCCTATACAAACCCCGGGCTGATCGTCTGTCAGGGCTCCAGCATGTTCTGCAGTGCCATGGCTCCCTTTTCTGTTGGCTATTTGTTCGTGTGGGTTGGCCCCAGGTGCTTCTTTCCTCTCCAAAGGAATTTGCCTTTATATTACTTTGCATCTACTGTACAAGATTTTATTTTCTCATTTTGCTTCATGCTCTGACTTCTGATGCATATGGGATGTCCCAACATCAAACAGAAGTGTTGTGTGTCCCCCTTCCTGCTTCCTGTGATTATCATCTCTAAAAAAGACAATTTTAGTTGGTGTCCCTGAAACAATGCAGGGCCAATGGTTTCCTACTAGAAATGAGATTGGATTCAGAGTTTATAGTTGCACTTCCAGTTTCTCGTTTGTATGAAAAAGCCATTTTTAGTAATACTTTACTTTCTGATCATGGCACATTTTGCACTGCATGCAATTTGGTACTGTTTACATATACATAAGATTGCCAGGTCTCAATTGAAATTCATATTTTAGAAGCATGGAGAGAACTGGCAGGCAGGAGGTACCACAAATCTTACATGCAAAACATTTCTCTGTTTTTTCATTGGAGACTGAGCCAAATGTTGCTTTGCTGCCTGGTGATACTGCAGTTTTATACCAATAACTTTAGTGAAATAAATACAGTTAGGCTTATGCCCGTGGGTTTTAGTGAATATATACCTTATAGGTTGTTTTCTGGAAGACCTGATTCTGTTGCTTTTCAAGTCAGCTGGAATTTCACAACTTTTGTGCCCCAAACATGCGGCATGCTTGCCTAGCCAGTCCATGAGTTACTCTGCTCAACTAAGGTGCAGATTGGTTTTAATTTTTTTCCTTGGTTGGACATTATCTATTCCAGTTTTGTCTGGCTTTGGAGCATAAACTGTTTTTTTTTTTCATCTGAGTTCCTCTGGGAGATCTTTAAAATGAAATCAGAAATTGACGATAAGAAAAGCAGAGCTAATAAACACCGTGCACACCCTGCTACTGAGCTTATTGCCACATTTGAGGAGGCCTTGGCGTGTATTGGATTGGAGCTTAGCTTATTTTTTTTCCCCTAGTTTATCATCATTTGGCACAGTAATTCTTATCAGCCACCGAGAGCACTGGGCAAAGGAAGCATCAGCTGATTATGGTCTCATGGTTTTCCTTTGTGAGTACAGATGGCAGCATTCCTAAGGCTGAATGAATTGGGATAATTTCCTGCCACTGTCCATGGGGGCAAGTGGAGCTGGGTGTGCTCTGAAACAATTCCCTTCCCAGATCCACTCCCTGCAGGCAATGGTTGGGAGGAAAAGAATTTGGTGGGCACTGGGGCTATTTCCCATTAGGGGGTAAACTTAAACAGCAAGATTTTGGAACAAAATGTGTGTTAGTTGGACTGCTCAAAGTTGTTAAACAGGGGAGAGAAACAGCCAGTTGTGACTGCTCCATTTTTTATATGATGGGATCAGTTTTCAGAGAGGAGAATGATTATGGATGCCCTACAGTGTAATTTTTGTCAGGACCTCCAAAACTTCAGTCTCTGGATGCTCAGTTACAGGTGGGCAGGGAAGGCCCATCTCAACAAACACACTCACTGTGTTCTAGTTTTCACAGTCTCTCTTTTATAAAGACAAAATTCATGTATATTCAGTTTGCAAATTTGGACGCCTACATTTAGATGTCTATGTCTAGGTGTCACCATGTGGGGAAAGTGAGCTCAGCAGAAGTTAGACAGCTGTCCAGATAACTTACAGCTCCATTTTTAGATGAGGCAATTTGAACATGGTGGGACCTGAAGCCCCAAGCTGGCATGGGGTCACATACATATGACTATATGTCAGTGGTTTTGGCTGAATCCCGTCCTTTATGTCTATTGTCTGCTTTACTGGTTTGGTTTTTCATTTTTCATATAGGGCAGAAATAATTACATTTTCTCATCAGAAGTTGAAGAGGACTCCAACTAAAATCACTAAATCTTTATACCAGCCCATGTAAAGATGGACTTTTCACATTCCTTGAAGAACCTGGCTTTGAGATGCAGACTGGTGGAGGTGGGGGTGGTGGGAATAAGATCAAAGGCATCAGCAGCTTTTGACACTAAAGCCTAGCACAAGGAAAGCAGAAGGATATCTAGGCAATGTCTCCAAATATCTTGGGATCCACCCACCTTTACGAAGATAAGCTGCTTCCTGTGTTTCTAATTATTCAGGAGTAATTACTTTTAGTAGTAGTATTTCTCCCGCAAGATTTTACTTTGAAAAATGTTCTGTCACTTGTACAGCTGATGTTAATGAACATGCAAGTTTTGGCTCAGGGTTGGTGTTGACCAAGCGAGATGAACTGAGTCAATATCTGTACTAGTGAAATTAATCCAGTAACATTTAGATCAGATGCTTTTCCCCTCACTCCCCTTTGCATTCAATCCGTGTTCCACTCGTTACTGTCGTGGCACCTGAATAAACACTTGCAAATATTTATAATTCCCCACCTTCTCATAGGGGGCTTTCTGAGATCTTTCCCACAACTCCCCCAAATAAAACAGTTGAATCCCTCTTCTTTCTTAATATAAACATGAAGGTAATGTGCCCCTTGTCACAGCAGACATCTGTTATATGTATAGTAGTTATTCTATAGCTCACAGATTAATTATTGTGCTCCATCTCATTTTGTACTGCAATCTGCAAATTACGATTCCTTGAAGAAATGGAAATCAGGTATGTTTGCTGTATTATTAATAAATTTTAAATCACTTCCATTTTCATAACTGGGTTTTTGAGATTTGTTGCAGTCTCCAGATGACAAATATTGGCTGTTAAAGACACTTTATTATGATTGTCTTTGCTAATTGCCATGAATGAATTGAACTGAACATTAATTAACTATTTCTGTTAAGGGCTCATCACAGGAAAGCCTTCTGGACTTGTGTTAATTTATATTTAACATCCCATGACAAATGCACGCCTTTCAACAATTAGTTTGCAACTCCTGACAAATGTTTTTGTTTCATTTTATGAGTTATGAGTTCAGTCACTGCATCAAAAATAGCCATAGCTTAGATTTGCATTAAGACAAATTACTCTTGAAATGCACTTCCAGTCTTTTGGGAATCAGCAGGATTTCTATAAAATGAGGATCTTCCTCCCATTTTTCCTGAATGTTTATGTTTTATATAAAAAGAGAATTAAATATATCCATGAGGGCACTGCAATGATTCGTATGTTGGGCATGATGCATTACAGGAATTTGTTCCAAACCAGATCTGTGCTTTTTTTGGGTTAGGAATAAGATTTCCATCACTGGAAAATAATTATATATTAATAGAAATACTAGTTATACTTAGGATCCCTTCTCATATTGCCACCCTCCAAAGAAGGGCTTGGAGGAATGCTGGGTCAGCCCTTTTGTGACCATCTTCATCAACAATTTTATACTTTTCGACAGAAATTTGGTGTTCTCAATATATTCCTCAATGGTTTATTTTGCCATTACAGCAGCAATGGCAAACCTTGAATTGTGCTACAAAGACTGCTTTGCTATGGCTGAGCAGCTGAGCATATTGTACAGTCTCGTACTATGTGTTTGCATTTTATTTTCCGTACAACCAAGTGGTTCCTGCTGCAAACATTTGAAAGCTAAGCAGAAAGATATGGTGGACACTCAACCCAATTGCTGATATGCAGCTAAATGATATTTTAAGGTATTTTGATGTTGAATAAAGGTGAGAAGGACAATGCACCCATCTAGCAGGAGTGTCAAAGGCCTGGAAATAAAATTAGCTGCGGCAGTGCGTGTCTTCTCACGCTCGGCTAGCCCCGACGCCCCCACAGGATCTAAGTGCAATCTTGGTAGCTGACTTGCCCTGCCACATCGCGATGGCGGAGGAAGAAGGACGGCACTCTCACAGACTGAGCTGCAACTTAGGTTTATTAGAGGGAGGGAGCCCTTACCCTAAAGCCAGTCCCTCAGAGAAAGACCCTGAATCCCAGGAGTAAAGGGGTTTTATACAGTGGGTGGACACTCAGGGTGGGTACATATTCAACCAATGGGGTATAACTGGGGAGTGTCTACTGACACAACATGCACCAACATTGACCAGTGATGAGGAGGAAGGAGGGGAAAGCCTCCCATCCAACCAGCCACCAGAGAGCTCCCTTCCAAGCTTCTGGACCTGGGGGACAGGCCCTGGGTGCCTGCTAGGGAGGGAGGGTTTCCCAACAAATGGTGGGCAGTTAACCAAGGCGGGAAAGGCAAACCAGTGAGGGACTGTATCTGGGGGAGGCTGAGGAGGAATGTTCACAACTTGTAACATAGGGGTCTGAAAATAGAACAGCACAGAACTGGGGTACAGAAAACAACTCATACAGAAAACCCTCATACATTAAACTCATTACAAAAAATTGCACCACCACAATTAGCAACTGCCCATAATGTCAAGTATTATGGGTGAGTTCTTCAAGTTTTTTTCACAACATAGTTTTTTAAAAGCCTTAACTTCAAAACTTCCTTTTCCTGGAAAGAAGACTTCAAGGCTTCAGGGGATATCTCTAGAGTATTCATTTAAATACACATACGTGTGTGTATGTGTGTGTGTGTAAATGTGTGTATGTTTATTTATTGTTTTCTAAGCCTTTGTCGCATAATTTCCCTTTGCATTTGGTTTGCATTACAGCATGGGCTAATGCAATTGCTCTTGAAGAAGACTTGTGCAAATATGCACATTTTAATCTATTTGTGCTAATAGAAATGATTCTCTGTGATTTTCTTGGGTCTGTTGAGTTTATGCCACATACATCCACTTTACAGTATTGTCTGTGGTTTATCTTCATTAGTCTCAGGTTTTATAATTCTTTGTCCTTCATATGGCTTGAATTTTGTACAGATCCTGGGTCTGCATACACTGGGAACTGGCCTGGATTTCAGGAGAAGCAGGGGCTTTTTCTTCTCTATGATATTGGACCTTTTTGACTCCAGGCAAGTCCTTTGTGCCCCTGACTCGTCCTCCATTTCTGTGCTCTTGACTCCTCCTGCATTTCTGTCTGGTCAGAATCTGAGACCCAGCTCTTCAGCAACTCGGACTCTGTACCCACATGGTGACTTGATAAATCTGTGGATGTGTAGATGTCACCATGTCTCCCAAAAAGTGTTTGCTTTTGGAAAAAAAAATCATCAGAAATAAAATAAATTTTCAGTGCTTTCTTATGACCTGCTGAGTCCATCTATAGGCTTGTTGTATGGCCACGAATGTTTTTGCAGCTACATGGAGGGAAATGTGCATCCTTCTTCCCGGAATGGAGCCTCATATAGTATGCTACTTCTTTGGGGGCATCTGTATGCTCTCTTCCCTGTGGGGCTGTCTTATATATTGTCAGTGCTGTGTGTTTGTTTGCAAACCTGAATCTTGCTGTGTAGATGGAAGGACTCTGACTCCTTGTTATGGGTGGAGGAAACCACTGCCGTGGTGTTCTGCCTTGGGCTCCGCAGAGTGCCAGGTTTGGGACAGTCAGCACTGTCTTCAGTAGTGGGATCAGCTGGGTCTTGCACTACAAGCTCACGCTGCCCACTGCTTGAAACAACTCTAGTAGTTAATCCTTTACATTATGCCACCTTTAGACTGTTTAAGCCAGTACCCTGAACCTTACAGGCTGGGTTGGCTGAAACTGACTGGTCCCTCTGCTGAGCTCTGCTCTGGTGGGGTGAAAGTGTGAGTGAGGCTACTACTATTCACACTCTGAAATTATGCATCTGCTTGTTATGTAGATTTTTTGGGGTGTTGTTATTTGGGCATCTGGCAGCCGAGAAAGATGCCTCAAATGTGCAGTGGTTTGTAATCAGACCCTAGCAGATATATTCAGTTAAAATTTAATTCCAGGCTTGTGGTTTACCCTTGAGAAGCTTTCTTCCATCTAACAGCAGCACCGAGCTCTCATCCAGACCCAAGCTGAGTCAGCTGTCTGTTTTCCAGGTACTTATCTTCTGAAGTGCTGAAACATCTTATGCATTTCACTGCCTCCTGTGTCATGGGAGGCCCAGTAAAAGCAAATGACTGGAGGAGAGCTTGCCTTTCTAGCATTTCCAGGCACAGCAATAAGACAAGTTCATGGAAGAACTCTCCACCCAGGCCTATTAAACAGTAAGATGCTGATGTGACCATTGGCTCAGAAAGCCTTAGATTGTACAGGGCCAGGAACTAGCAGAATATACAAGGGAAAGATCTCTGTCTGCTTTCCCTTGTCTCTTACTCTGTTCCAAAATATTCACTACTCTCATGTCATCTTCTGAATTAAAAGGCCACAGTGTGGTCCTGTAGAGATGGATTTCTCTTCCTAACTTTTTAGAGTGTTTCTCAGCTATTTGAAAGCACTGTGTGGTCTCCAGATCACAAGCTGGACAAAATGTATGCATTGTATGACATTTAATATGAATGTTTTAGTAATCTCTGGTGGACCAGAGGAGTGATTTGCTCAGAGTGGAGGCAGACATCAGGGCTGAATGACAGCAGTCTTAAACATGCAAGTTTACCAGTCCCATCAATGTTCATTTTTGGATCATATGTTCCTGGATGGCTACAAGCAAAGAGAAGCTGGAGAAATCCTGAAGAATAGTCTGAAAAACTGAGCTGTGTAGATTGTCACAGGGCACTTGAATTAGTAGGAAAACTTGTCTCCAGAAGAAAGGGAGCAGCTAGGGAGATAGGAATGTATCTGAACTCAGGGTCCCAGGACCTACAGCAAGGAGAGGCAAGATGGATAGTTCTGGCAGAATGGAGCTGAAACAGCTATGCAGGAACTTAAGTATGGCTTGAGTTTTGATTTAGTAATTTATCTTTTCTTTCTGTGCTTGTGACTAAACCACCTTCTTTGATATAAAGAAGACAGTCCTGCTAAAACTGGCTATGAATTTGTCATTAAACTTAGGTTGAAGCAGTAGAAGTGATGCTGGTAAACCTAGGGTATGCTGTTGCCATGGTGGTGGCAGGTAAGGGTAAAGAAGGCTACAGGTAATGTAGAGGGTTTGCTCAAAGAAATTTAGGAATCATATTCTGCTTCCACTAAATCACAAAAATATGGGCTTAGTTCTGACAGCTGCTCCTCATTCCTTCAAGAAGGGAAGTAGAGGGGGGAGACCAAGACTCTTCCAAAGTACTGAGAAGAGTTGCCATTAGCATGTGGCATCTGACAGGTCTTTTTATATATTCTGGATTATGCTGTGGTTTGAGACACATCACAAGGAACATATAGGGCAAATAACTTTTTTCTTGGCCCATCCCTGTGTGTAATAGGGGTAGAATGATATCTCTATGCATAGGCAAGCTAGAAAGAGAAGTATACTACAATAAGATAAGCTGATCAGTGAAGAATGGCAACAGTAATACAGCTTTTTTAGCTAAATATAGAAGAGAAAGCAAAACTTACATAAGGTTTTAACCTGTTTTTAGGCTTTGGGGCAAAACTCAGTCCTGCCTTGCTTCTGTCATGTGAGGAGCTGTAGAACCTACTGATCAAACAGCGACAATTCATGGTTGTCAAAACGGATAAAATTGATAGTTTATTAATAAAGATAGCTAATTGGTGGTTTAGTTTATTAATTATTGCCTGTTTGCAGTTCTTTCATAAATTAAAAACCCACATAGATATTAAGCTTGGCAAGTTTTCCTTTGAAGTGTGTAGTGTACACCCGATACTAGAGTGTGCGCTTAGCTATAGCACTTACCACTATGTTGTTGCAATAAAGGGAACATTTTCAATAATAGCAGCTCACATACTGGGTAGTCCTGTTGCGTGCACGGACATGAATTGTTGAATAAGTTACCACTAAATATGCCTAGCAATCAGTGACAGATTCTGCCTCTGAGATACTGAGCCTTTTCCTTAAGTAACTGATATTACTGAACGCTTGACAGTTCCACTGTATGATCGTTTTCATGAACTACCAGCCTTTGAAATTCCAAATGGACCACTTCAATCTCTATAGAGACATTAATTTTACATCTGCTTTTTTTTCCCCTTAGAGCTGAATTTTTTAATTAACACTAAATAAACACTCTTTACAAAGTGTTATTAACAATAACCACGAAATCCAGTGGGTAACTGGTTTGAACTGCAGCTGTCCTGTTTCTTTTTTTATATCGCTGGGGGCAACCCTGTCTGTGATTTGTCCATATGGAGTCTTCTGCCCATACACCTCTCTCCTCACATTCAGACATGGTGATTCCAGTTGAATGGCAGCTTATTAGGTCCCAGTGTTTCAAAGCATACAGTGATTTCCCATCAACATCAAAGCAAATGAATCTGATTTAGTTTCTGTTTAGAAGAGGAAGTGGTTCTTTATTTTCCCTCTGCAATTTGTTCATCCTTTCTAAGTACTGCTGCAGATATTCCCTCCTTACAACTTCCTTTTTCTTGTTTTCCCCTTCAATCTGAGAATTTCAGTCAGGCAGTTGTATTTGCCATTTTAAAGGAATGTATTTTGCAAGCACAAGCCTCACTGTTGTGGTCTTCTAATGTCATTGGAATAAGATGATTTGGCTACAGAGCTTTGAAAAGTTTGGAAGAGCTATTACAGAGCAAACAAATAAATTTATCATATTTTGTGACATTTGCATCTCATTTTCATATCAAAACACATAGCATCTGAAATCCTCATTTCAGAGGTTTAAATTGTTTTTTGTACACTTCATTTGAACTTCTTCAGGGCAAATATCCCCCCTCATGCATTGCTAGACACCAATTCACAGATGAACTTTAAATGCCAGATTTCTTTTGATAGAAAGAAAATAAAAACTAAATGAAAACCCATCTCCCTCCAGAATCCAGTTGAAAAGTGAGATTTCTACAAATTTATAAAAGTTCTCTCTGAGATTTCTAGTTTACATTTAAAATAGGAGAAGAAGGGGGTGTTAAAAAGAGGAATTGGCAAAGTCCTTAGAAATAACCAACAACGTTGATATCATTTCCTTCATATAATTATGCACTTTTATCTGATTTTTCCCTCCTACTCAAAATTAGATTACATTTATGCTTTTGAGACCTCCTTAACTTCTGTAGAGAAGAGATTTAAGGAGGCTGATGATTTGATGCCAACCACCAATGACAACGTGTGCCAATGTCATTTTCATAGGCTGTAATGTCCAGTTGTGAAGCTACCCAGCTTGACTGCAAAACTCATTCAAATGATCATCCTGCATGGTCTGATGCTAATCTTGTCGATTACTGATGCAGAATGCAAGTTCTAAGTACATGTTTAGATGAAAATTGTTAATTTCCAAAGGTTTACTGGGGTTTTCTAAGGAGCTAAGAGCAAGGCCCATTGTGGAAATTTGGACTTCTCGCTACAAGTGAGGATTTACTTTGGTCCATATACAGCAAAGATGGGAATGGGAGACCATGAAATACAATTTTAATTTGGTTATCCAAAATAATGAAAAAATGAATTGATGCATGTTTCTGGGTTTGATCCGGAGAGATTTCTGTGTAGATTTGTCTTTAGTGTTTTGAATCAATTTTGTCTTCCAAAATCTTTCAATAAAATCTAAGTGTAAGAGCATTCATTGTGGTTTTGCTTATTCTGTGTTTTAATAAATAGCAATGAAAGCTGGGAGGGGACAGATTGCAGGGGGTTGGTTTGGTTTTTTCTATCTACTTGGTGTTGCAGACTTAAGATACAAGCTATGAAGAAATAATTAAAGCTCCCAGCATTTTTTTTCAGTGTGTACAACTAATTAATTATTTTTAAAGGTAAATATAATTTTGGCAGCTTCTTCTATTTGATTTATTGGCCAAATTTTCCAATATATGTAGGATTTCTACCAAATTAATTATTTAGAAAACTAATAGCAAAATGTTTCTCAGATTTGTTACTTTGAAATAAAATCTCAAAGTAAAAATTTTGGGGGTAATTAGTGTGGAAAAAAGGGGTTTAGCTAGGAATTATATTACACATGTCAAAACCTAAAATCACAATTTGCCTAGGGCTTTTTTTTTTAGCTACCCCATCAGAATGCAGAGAGTTCTGCATTCCCGTGCCTGTGGAGCAGCCAGCCGTGGGGATTTTGCTGGCTATCCCCAGGCTTACAGAGACAGGCATGTAGCAGCTCAATCTGTGTGTGAGAAAGGACACATAAGAAGTTGTTACAAAGCCCTTCGCAGATAATGACCCCTTTTTTCTAATTTACAATTTAATAGTCTTGACAATTAATAATTGTCTTGATAATGAATAATCTTTACTGAAGTGCAGTGTGAAAAGCAAACAACAATCTGCAATTCTTTAGTTTGTTTTCTTTTTTACCATTACTGCTAGAACAGTTGAAGTAATTACAGAGGGCACCAGGAACAGCTGGAATTTTTTTGTATACCTATTACGTGGTTTGGTATTTCTTTGCAAGAAAAGCCTAGAAAAACCTAGTCTAGTGGAAACCAGAAAAGTGTAGATCAAACCTTCCCTGTCAATATGCTTCCTTCTGCCACTGTCACTCCCCCTCAGCTGGATGAGGTCTTGGCTTAGGCACCAGTTGCAATCCAAGCTCACAAACGATGCCTGGGCTTAGATCATCCTGACCATGCCCTTTCTCCTGTCATTTTAGGGGCAGTATTCATGGCTAAGCAGAGAAGTAGTATTCCTCCTGCTGATACAGAGCATGCCCTTGATTTCTGCGGGCTTTATAAGTACTGTGAATCCATACTTACGTGTTGTAATATTGAAAAAGGAAAATAATTACAATAAAAAAGACTTTTCTCAGAGAGACTCATGATTCTTAGGTATCCACTGAAAAAGAATTGAAGAGCTGCAAGTCCCTCGTGGCTCTGCTTGTGTTTTGCAGACCTGGGCAGGGTTTGACAGCTCACCGTGGCACCCAGTGCCAGATGCCAGGGAGTTGGGACTATGGATGTTTATTAGGGTACACTGATGGTGGATACCATTCCATCGGGTGCCATATCACTGCTGTGTGAGGTGGGCTGCCACTCCTCACAGTAGGAACAGATGACTTTTCCAGAGGGCAAGAACTTGTAGAGGGTGGTTTATATGACCAGATGGAGCCACTGTGATAATCTGGTGTGAGTTCCCAGATTATTTAATAAAAATTGGCAAGAGCAGGCTATTAGTTTCTTGACGGATTTGTTTTTTGTTTTTGATGAGGGGAGAGAGTGGTGAGGTGTTAATTGAGAGGGAATCAGCTCTGGTTTACTCTGGATATACATGCACAATTCCCTCTCTTTTTTCTTGGCAGAGAACACCATGCTAGAATCCTACTGACATTTATTTATTAAGATTTCAGGACCTGAGAAGGTCAGGGGAGGGAAGCAGATGATCTGGTGTCAGTGGCAGGGGAGCAGGCAGTCCATCTAGATTTGCCCACTGGAAAACTCGGTCTGGTGCCCTGACCCCTGGGCAGTGACAGAACAACAGCTCAACACCACCGAGTGCCAAGGCCCCCTGTCAGTGAGGCTGCTGTCTGCTATTTTGGATCATGGTGAAGCTGATAAGGTTTAAATAGGAAGTCACACTACAAGTGTCTGAGGCATGCTGGTGTTGGCTTTTTAAAATACATGTCCACAGCTTCAACACAGTGCTAACCTCTCTGAAATCCCTCTTTGGGGTGCAATCATACTCCTGAAAGGAATTCTACTGAATATTTAGTGGGGGTGCCAGAGAGATGAGGGCTTGAGCTGCAGAAAGCGAGGGTGGATGAAGGTCGTTGAGGGTTTGATGGATAAGAGCAGATTCCTAAGCTCCTCCTTCAGGGGTTTGCTGCTGGAGCAGGGCTGTGCCACTCTGCTGCAGCGGCTGCCAGTACGAGACACTTGAAGAAGCCACTTTTCTTTGGGCATTAACAAAAATAATGAGAAAAAAATAGCAAATGTCTGGAAGAGGAGCAGACTGAGAATTCGCTTCCTTATAATAAAATTATCTCTTCATCTGTGTCAGCATTTCTGCTAGACTGCCACTTCTTTACAGACCAGACAGCTAAATGTCACTTGAGTATCCACTTGTTCCCTCAGCATTCACCCACTGAAAACCATGGTGGAAATGCTAAATGCTTTTCTTTTTAACTCCTTGGACCGTTTAAACTAGTAAAACTCTTCAATATATTTTTTGTTTGGTAAAGAGGTGGTCATGTAAAATTATCAAAATTACAATAATTAGCAAATTGCAGAGAAATGTCTCTAGGACTTAAAGCTCCAATGTGTAGGCAATAGAACTGTAATTTATAAGCTGACATACCAATTCAGCTATAGGCAACTCCAGCAGCTGCTTTGCTACTCATTAAAATAAGTGCACAGCTATCAGACTAATTATAGCATGGAGCTATGTAGAAAACTGAATCCAGACAGTGAGACAGGAGATTTCTGACAGAAGTACTCCACAGCCCACTGCAGCCTGGAAATCCTGCTGCATTTTAAACTGCTGTCTCCCTGGACATACTTGAAATGCTGCTTATTTTGTACATTTTTCTTAGTCTCTCTCTCCTCTGCCTCAAAAGTTCCTCAAAGATACTGAGTCTCAGAAGGGGAGTTAGCAAAAGCATCTGGGATGCAGCAGTTGCTGCTTTTGTTTTTTGCTCTTTGAGAATGCAACCCATCCCGGTGACTTCTGCTTTTTTATTATTAGAACAGACTTCAGCAGCTGCCTCACCATGAGGGCAAAAAAGGAATTGTTGTATTCTCCCTCATCCCCTCTCATGAAAGGAAAGACTGGATCCAATTCCACATATCTGCTTCTCTGTTAAGTTCGTGATTAGGGCCAAGGTAGTGTGTCAAATTGGTTTAGGTGAATAGATAACTCAGGTGATTCCTAATATCTTCCTGAAAATGTCTGGTTTTGCAAAAGTGACCGACTTTTGAGTTTTCTTGCATATCAGTGGGTTAATTTGTCTGCCTACCCATGTTCATGTTTATATTCTTGTAAACAGAAGTCAAGCAGTACTGCTCATTTTAACTAGGCATGTATATAAAATAGCAACAGTTTTGTCTCAAAACCCTTTTTTAATTAATGAGGCTTAACTAAGCTTTTGGGAAAAGTGCTGTGTTTCATTGTCCTGGGGCAGCCAGTGTGTACCAGGCAGCCTTGGTGGTCTCTGCTCTGCAGAAGGGGGTCCTCAGCTGCTGCACTGGCATCAGCAAGCGGCTCCACCTTCTTCAGAGCAGGTTGGACATGTTCAGCATTCAGAGGGATTTCTTCTGAGAAAAGAAGCCAGCTGGCCTTCAGTTCCCTCTGTAATGTTGGGCTCATCTTTGTGTCACACAAGAATCCTCACTTCAAGAGGCAAGCTAGGCTTGCTAAAATAGTGGAGTCTTAAGCTGAACTTCAAAACCTTCATTTACATCTTTACTGTATCTTGATTTGTACATTTTCTTAGACAAGACACCTCTAAAGATAAAACAGATTTGGCAGCAAAAGAAAAAAAAATAAAAGAACCTCCCTAAAATCATATGCATCTGGAAAAAATTTCTAATCTGTCTTGACACATCTGTTGCTTTAGAAGAAAAAAACTCCCTGGCTGCAATGGGGCCCTGCAGCTACATGTGTTGGGGGCCTGGTTGTATAATTTGTGGAGCGTAATAATTTTATAATTATATTGCTAATTGTCTGCTACCCCTTTTTTATAATAACAGAGTGAAGTGATTCATAACTTAACAGTTTTACAGGAGCTTAGAGAGACTGTTAACTGAAAATGAGCTCTTGCAAAATAGCTCCTAATAACTGTTTTTGTTAAGGGCACATTATCAAGCTGCCCTCACTGGAAGGTGCAGTTCTGCAGAAGTGTTTCAGATTTAAAATCTCAGCCTTTGTGCCTTTGTGGTCTTGCCTTTGTGAAAAATAATAGGACAGAGGATGGAAGAAAGGTTAAGAATAAGAGGAAAGGAAGTCTAAGCAATATTCACAAAGAAGTTCAAAAGGCTGCAAATGGTAGGAAGGATCCAAATTGCAAAAAGGAAGAGGTATTCATAAATGAAAAGTATAGGAACTGGATTTTGCAAAGGCTAAAATTCTTTTCAGTTCAGTAGTAAGGAAGGATTGATAGTTTGGGGATTAGACAGGGTATCCTCTGACAATATTTAGAAGATCTAGAATTTGCAAACCTGATTGCAGAGACAAGGTATTTTACCTTCTTTTCATTGATGCGTTGGATTTTTGCTTTCTCTGAGCTAAATTTGACTTTGGGGGACCAAAGTGTCCTTTTATGGCAACGGTTCCTTAAATATTTCATGTTTTAGAACTGATGATTTACTACACTTGGCATCAATTTTTACTGCTTTCCTCATATCAATTCAAATATAACATGGTTTATCATTTCAGATATTAAATGACCTAAGTTGTGAAATCATTATGAAAGATTCTTCACTAAGAGTCATACTAGATTCTTAGAATTATTTTATTTCAAAGAATATTTTCCTTCAATTACCCCTAGAGAAATTTTCAAGCCAGCTGGTTCTGATATGATTCAGACTATATACAACACTCATTTTGCACTCGGAGTTGATTGACATGAAGATCAGTAGATTAAAGGACATATGATTTTTTTTGGAAAATATTTTAATTTAGTAACCATATTAAAGTGAAAATATCTCAAAAAATTAGCTCACAGAATTGTATGTGTGTTTACATGTGTAACTTAAGTATTCTGCAAAATATGAAACCAGATACATTATCTGATTCAATCTGTATGAGTTGTTTTGGCATGTTCAGAATTTGCCTCATAGACTGAAGTTAATAAATAGGAATAACTTGTTCAGCATGTCCAGACAGAGTAGTTATAAAAGAAAGAGAGATTAGAAAAAGTAGAGCAGTGGAAGTATTTTAAATAAAGGGACAGGAATTTGGAATACAAGAAGTAAAATAGAATACATGAATATAAGGGATAATTTGATATCCATTCTTTTTAGCTAAAACAGTTCAGGTCTGCTCCTGCCTCTCTCAAAATCTGTGGCAAGGTCTCTGTTTTTGTTACAGGCTGTAACTGTGTGACCCCTAGTACACATGTCCAGCCTAGGAACAGGTATTTTTTTTCTTTTCCAGTGTGATAAAGCTGTTCACTTTGGGCTTTTACTTGTGTGAATGGCACAGTCTCTGATGAAAGTGTGCCATTGCTATTCCTAGAGAAGCATGTGAAGTTCTCTTTTTAAAAGGCAGGAGTTTATTTTCTGCTAACCATGATTTTGGTTTTTTTTTCATTTCGCTTACTGATAAAAATGTTAAGGTAGGCACAACCTTTTAGAGCTCTAGTTAAATGCACTTCATGAAATCACAGCACTTGCTTTAGATTCTCATGTTATCCTGCTAATAATAATTTCCTTTAAAGCTTGTCACTCACAGTGTTCCCTTGCACACTTTAACGTAGAATTTCCATTCATAATCTTCACCGTTTCACTCTATTTAATCTGCTTTAATATTTGACTTTACTGTATGCTGTTCTGTGGACTGTACAGCTACTTATTGGAGTACACATCCAAGTGGAAATCCAGCAGAAAGGAATTAAAAAACCTAAGCAAATAGGCTAGTGGTCCTTTTTCTTGCTTATGCATTTCTCCATCTTTAAAATGTCTATGCTACTACTTGCTTTGGATCTAAGGGTGAATTTTTTATGTGAAAGATTACCAGTATTGCCTTTTGCTCTATTTCTCTTCTTGCAGCTCTGCTTTCTACCTCAAAGAAACATGAGCTGCCTCTGGATGTAATTTTCGGTAGATATTTTTTCAAGCAAGGCGAAAAGTGCAGATGTATTTGCAAAATAAGTTGATCAATTTTTTGTACATATTTAGTGCAGACAAATTATTAGAAGTTTGTCTGCACTAAATATATACAGAAAATTGATCAACTTTTTTTTCTTGGCAACGTATATAGGTGATAATAGCTTAGAGGGTATATTACTGTAAAGTCTGAATATCTCACACTATTAGAACTATTTATTTCTGTGATCTGTTTTTGTTCTGTAAATGCATCTAGACTTCTTGTCACTGTTTGGTAAAGACAAGCATATAAAATTTTAAATATTTTCTGTCTGTTAATGTATTCCAATCTTAGAGTGCATTACTTTGATATGGACATTCAAACGGATTTGGTGGAGAAAAATAATTCTGAGGGATTATAAAAGCTTTAATGGAATAAAATTCCATTTCTTTCTTGAGGTGAATTCCACAAAAATACAAAAAATACTTTTGTCAATACTGAAGAGCCACAAGAAAACCCCCTACAACACTACTATTCATTTACCTTTCTCAGAGATTCACACACAACCTGGACTTGTATGGTCCTGCAGAAACATTGTCTTAAATGCAGCAAGACAAGGATCATTTGCAAAGACTTGAGCCTCCCTCAGTCTGATCAACAGGCTCAGGTTCTGTAGCCCAGGAAGGCTCGTGGCAGCAAGCGGAGTTTGTTGCAGGGATGTAAAGTTAAAACCCTGTTGGGAACAAATGCCACTCTTCTGTATTTGCACTTACAGTCAGCAAAGGGATGCAGGACACAAAGATAGCTTAGAGGAATTCCTGTAATTTGGGCAGGATCACATTTCATCACAATGTCCATCTTCAACTGAGGCAGTCTGTGCGAAGGCCAAGCCATTTCACATCAGGCACTAACCTTTTCCAGTCACAGGGCCTTTTACCTATGTGTAAGGTGTCTTATAGGTCACAGCTCAGTTGAGCAGCACTGTGCATTGGGGTGGTGGATGAGCCTGGCTTTTTTTGTGCATTATTTAGAATTTGCTGAATCCACACTTTTGTGACAACTCAAACACCCTTTAGGAAAAAATGATATGAAAAATTCTTTTGGGTCAGAATACTGAATATAAAATGTCTGCAGCCTTTAAAGATACTTTATGCAGATATTGATCCAGGTAATGTGTCAGAGCAGAGAGCTGGAATTTGTGGAATTTTTTTAGAGCTGCTTTCAAAATGGGACTTTTCTGCAGTGCACAGACCCTTTAAAATGCTCTTTAAACCCTCTTTCAAAGCTGAACTGTAGTTGTCTGTCAGACATAGGGGATATGGGGACGTTACAAGTAACTAGGATTATTTCCTGCCTTTCTCATTAGTGAAACTTCTAATGCTGGTTTGTAAGTACATTTTTACAACATAATAATTTTTAACTGGAAAACTTGGCCACAAAACTGGACACTGAATATATTTATTCTTTTGAATACGCTCTCTGCACCTTAAGAAAATACATCACAGTGAGTTAATAATTACTATTTTTATACTGTGTTATTTTATGGAAAGTATCTCTCACCAGCAGGAAAGTACAAGGACTTCTAGGAATCACTAGGGTATAATGAAGGTTGCCAAAAATGTAAACCAATACAGATTTTCTTATGAACCATGAAAATATTATGTTTAAACTAAAACCCTAACCTTTAGCCTTTGTATGAGAACAGCAAAAAAATATGGACAGGAATTTTTTAAAAAAGTGTCTATATAGACATCTGAGGTCTTAGGTCCTATTTATTTAATAGAAAAAATGGCCTGAGACCTTAGAAAATACCAGCCAACTAAACTAACATCAGAAGGTCAATGAATGATCTGTGAGTAAGAGGAAAATTTCTAGTCTGATTAAATCTGAAAAATTAATCTGTACAGTGGGGTCCCCTTTTTTGCGTCTCAAGTGTTTTAGTGCGCATTTAATTACGGCAAGATACCTTTTCATCTCCATAAGGGCGTTTTTTCCCTGAGATTTTTCCATTCTGTTCATACTTCCATCACTTACTGAGTCCACAGATTTCAGCCAGCATGCCAGCAATAAATACTCCAATAAAAGAAGTGACCTATCCAGTAACACAATATCAGGACAAAAGGATTATTTCTCCTGAAGAGAAAAAAAAATAGTAAGTTTCCAGGATGCCGCTTGCTAGGGTGTCAGTGTTGGAATATACCATGAGAGGATTTTGACTTCCTAACTTGAAGATCAACTATGGAGGCATGCAATCAGAGAATGAAGTCTATGAAGATATTTTTAAAAATTAGATAGATTGTTTTCAGTGATTTATTTTCTTGATGAATTCAGAATTGTGGATCAACTGAAGCAATTTATTGAGTCTGTATTAATAATTACTTGTGGCAACAGCAGGTGAAATAAAATTAGTTTTCTCACTTTGAAGTTTAACCATAAAAAGAACCATTTATGAGGATCAGATATAAAATCCAGAACACAGTTGGATATCTTCAAACTGAATGGTTGCAAAACTTGTTTCCCTTTCAGAACAGGATTTTTTTTCTCTGTGTCTTTTTAGTTTGTTTGGTGAGGGTTTTTTTTCATATGCTAAAGAGAATACAAGGGTTAAATAACCTCAAAGAAAGCAAGAATTAAATGAAAGTTCTGCCTGACCCCAAGCAATTTTTTTACAGTTCTAGTTCAATGATCCAAATGAAATATACCTTGTTAACATGGTTCTAAGTACAAAATACCTTAACTACAATTCCCAGGAGATGTTGTAACACCTTTGTCAAACTCATTTTAATGTTAAAGTAGCTGAGAACATGTTCATTCTCTGAAATCAGAGGTATTTCAACATTTCCATTCTAATTTTGGATGAAAACAAATGTTGAAATATTAGAATTTCCCCCAGGATGAAAATTCTAATATTTTGTTCGGCTCTAGTTTCCAATAACTCTTACACTTTAATTTTGTAATTTTTAACTTAATGTTTCCCATGTGAGTATTATAGCACTAGTGGGTGAAACTTTAGTCACCTCACAGATTAGGCATGCAAAGGAAAACAGCTCATGTATGTAGAGGGACAGATTTCTCCCTTCACAAGTACCTTCCTCTTGTTTCCCCTGCTGATGAGATGTCAGTTTATTACAGACTTGATGAATGGAGTTTCCTTTCTCAGGAAACAGTAGTCAGGCCTATGGAAGCATTTATGTAACAGCATACATTCCCCCCCTTCCTTATTATCCCTTCCTGTGGCAGCGTTGGACCGCAGTCAGAGACTGCCTGAGGGGAAGAGCAAAATGCTGCTGCTGGGATATTTGTGGGAAACAAAACTTAGCAGTCCTGGTCTTAGGAGTTGTGAAGCCAAGACTGACCCCTGCTTGCACCTCTGTGGTGCTGAGTGAGAGACCTTCTGTGCCACTCGTGCCTCTGGATCAGGAAGGCTGATGCTTTCCATGGTAGAGCAACTGCACACGCACACGCTTCACACTGGACCTCTTCACCTAAAATCTCCCTTGAGCAAAGCCAGGTTGGGCCCCAAAAAACCCAGGCCTGCCATGACTTTTACTATTGGGCTCCTCCAAACCAAATGAATTGCAACATGCCCTAGATCCAACTCCCATTCAAAGCAGGTGCAAGATAATGTGAGTTTCTCCACAGCATACACTTCCCTAGATATCAAAATATTTTACCGACTAGCTTGATTGAACTATCTCAGTTTTACAGGTTAGAAAAATGAGATGCTGACACAGTTATAACTATCAAATCATCCACTGTGTTCTGTGGCATAATTAGCCTCGGAGCCTGTGACACCAGACTCCAGGTCACACACTCTGTGTTGAACCATGGTCTTCAACAGGTGTTTCACAGAATGTGTGTTAGCAGGTCTTGGTCTTCATTCCGTTTTCCTTCCTTAAAAGCAGCACATCAGTGCCTGTCCCAATACATGCCTTTTATTCTGACCTGTGTGAAGGATGGAAAGTGGTCAGTCTATCGGTCTCTTTCCCCAGCCGAGGAATGCCTGGTTGTGACAGTCTCTGGCAAAATTTGAGTTGTGGCTTAAAGAAGCTAAAATGGAGAAATGCTGTAACCATGCCTTCAATGAAGTAGACAGCTACTGCTGACTTTATTGCAATAATGTAAGTACTATTGAGGAGTAAGTCAATGCTCTTGTGCCCAAAGACCTGAGCTCAGTTCTTGCTGGTGTTTCAGGCTGTGGTCTTATGTGTGCATGAGAAAAGGAAATTTCAACCTCTACAACGTTTTGGTTTGTAAATATTGCTCCTAAGACTCAATTTCTTCCTCCTTCTTTTAGGCCCTAAGTACCTAAATCAGCTTTGTCAGGTGTAGCCCAGGAACTAAAACTACTGATACAGTATGTCCTGAGGTGTCCCTGCACACATATGGACCTCAGCTTCCACCCAGACTGTACTCCTAGGAGCATCCTTTACTGGCACTCAATGAGGGCTGTCTTCCAGAGGAGCTAGATTAAGTACAATTTAGAGACATTAAAAAAAAAATAGAAAAGCTCAAGTGTATGGGCTTTGGTACAGTTATGATTAACTCATAACCTGGACAAGGCTACCGAGGGTAGGTGTTGAAATATGCACAGCAGTTTATACAAACTGATACATTGTGCATGCTAATATTTATTATGTGATAGGATACAATGATGGTACTACAACAAAGAGCTATAACAGCAAGCCTAGGAATACCTTAAAATATTTATAACCAAAATGGAAAATTATGTCATTACTGGATAAATGTTTCTTGATTTTTAAATTATTCTTCCAGTGCATTTTGGTCCTTGGCAAATGCAGCAAAAGAGACAGATCCAAGAAGTTCAGGTTTCTAATAAAATAATGAGTTTTCCACCCTCCCAGGGTTCAGTTCAGCAAACTGCTTTTCAGGAGAACATATTCCTAGGGTGCACATGGCCAGGAAGGACTGACTCTAAGCTGACGTTGCTGGTGAAGCAGAGTAAAGTCCAGGTTGTTTCACTGACTTCAATACACACTTCGAAGTATTTCAGGTTTCTCTTATCTCAGAACTTTCCATATGTGCTATTAATAGCTCTTCAATTCTTGCTATGTCATTTTTGCTTTCAAAGCTTTTTTGTCTGCAAGTTCTTTATTACCTGTGCATGATTCATCATTATCTGTGTTTTGTTTTTAGTATACTTTATCACAATTCATCTGTCATATGTGATTTTTAAATAATAAACCATTTCTAAAAGTTTGAAAGTGTGTTTCCGTTTTCCAAAAAATAAATGCAGCTGAGTTGAGCTCTAATATAAGTCTGTGTGAAAATCGAAGTCTAACACTTACTGACCATGTTGCTTTTGATAAAAAATTAAGGGGAAACATAGGATCAAAAAAAAAATTCTTCCTAATGACTCAATATTAGGAACTTTGATAAAATCTGAAAAATGTGTTTTGAATCAGGTAACTTGCTAATGTTGCACAAGCCCTACAAGGGGTCTTAATTTCTTTTTTCCCTTCAGGTTTTCTTGTAAAACTCTAGTTCTGCCTTTCCCTATTCCATCACATGTGACATGTAGCATCACCACAGTCAGCCCATGCAGTTGTTGGCAGAAATCTCTTGAGACTTCTTTTGTGGTCTCAAGATGATGGTAGAGGGAATAGTTTTGCAAGTTCAGCTGCCACAGGTAAAACAAGTAAAATTTGCTTTAAATGATATTTCATTTGAAACAATCCACCAATAGCAAAGAATTTTTGGGTAATGTCTCTGGAATCCAATCTATGTCTGCTAGCCCTTTATGAAGAACCATTAAATCCCACTAATGAACATGAGAATGGATGCTGAAACTCCTGAATTGTTGACTTTGCTTTAGATTTGTTAATGCTGTAATAAAACAATTTTTCTGCTGTTCTCCTATTTGTCAAATAAGAAAAGAAGCTACAAAAATACAAGCACACATTACATGTTTCTTAAATGCTAGGTAGTAAATACTGTGTAATTCAAAATCTATATCACTGCAGTGATAACACAGAACAGTGATCTGCATTGAATAATTTTTTGTTTCTTCCTGAACCAAGGAGGCCTGTGTGAATACATTATATATACTTTGTTAAATTTGTCTAACTTGTTCTCAAGAATTACAGTGATAGAAATCTCTGAGTTTCCTTAGACAATCTTTCTGAGGTATTTTACAGAACCTACCATCTAACATGAACCTCATTTGCTTCAGTTTAAAACCATTTATTTCTGGTCCTGTGCATGATGAACTTGATAAAGAGATTTTTTAGATTTCATCAGACTTACAAAGGAGATACTTATATGTTGAGTTGAAATTGCAAACACTGTTTATATCAATTATGGCTGTCACATATCCACCTGGTTTGGTTTTTTTCTATTTGAACAAGCTTAAGTAAAACAATCTTTGTTAAAATTTCTATTTTGTTTCCTCTGTATGATTTACTAGAACAGGTTTCAGAAGGGTTTTTTTTCTGGTTAATCTCTGTATTGCTAGAATGCAGATACATGTTCATGCAAAAAGATTAGTGATCTATTTTACTGGGGAGGTGAGGTGTGATAATGGACCAATCCAATAGAAAGGTGTTCATCATCACAGACAAATTCCAAAATCCCTCTCCTTTACACTTGAATGCTTCATTTAAGACATTCAGAGCTACACACATCATGAAATACTGTGGTTTTGAGGAGAGGATTTCTGAGAGGACCTCACTCCCTGATAGCATTCAGGCTCAGGAGTTCAATATTGACCCAGTCAATGAGTGAGCTAAATTGCTTTACAATAATGAGTAGAAAGTCCATCTGTTCCTCCTTTGTGACAGGAATAATCATATTCAGAATAAAAATACTGATGTAGTGAGATCTGGAATGCTCTTTAAAAATAGAAAGTTAAAGAAATAGACATCCAGTTTAAATCCCTATGCCAAGGACTGGAACACAAGGGGTTTTTTGACACTTAAGGATCCCAGTACATCTCAACGAAGAATTTCTTTGGATTTTATTGAAACTAGGAGCTGGTTTGTTTGCAGTTTAGCTCTTGAGGAGGCTCCCAGTGGGGGTAAGCAAACAGGGCTGTAGGGACTGATGCAGACAGAGGTTCCTCCAGACGTGCCACTGCTCTTTTCTCAGAGATAAAACCCAAGAGATTACAGATCAGCAGTAAACTTCCTTATGGTGAGGCTGGTGGTCTAATGACTCTTTTTGCTTTACAAGGCCCAGGGTGTGTTTGGGAAGGGAAGCTATTAAGACAGATGAGGATTGGTGATATATTATATTCAGTGCTCCCATGGGACAAAGGGATCCTTTGATTCCTGCTCACTTCCATCCCCTCAGTTGCATTGAAGAGGCCATGCTACAAACTCATTAGAGAACCAGATGTACTTAAAACCCTTTCCAAGTCATTTTGTTGTTGCTGCTGCTGTATCTGAAAGCTGGGTCGTGGCTGGGAAAGCTCAGGGGAGAGGTGTCTGTGTGGCCAAGGGCTCAATGAATTGCTGGGAAGAGGAGTAGGAGGAAGTAAAGCCACAGGGCTCATGAAATGATGTGGTTGCCAAAGGCAGTTGTCCACAGGTATGAAAAGGAATGAGGAGATGGTGACTGCTGGCCCACTGTGGTGTTCCTGCTGAAGAATTGGAGGAGTATCTGTTCACCAAATGCCTCATGATGCTGGTGCAGCTGCAGGAGGAAGCCCAGGGGAACTGGGCACTGCAGGAGGTGTGCTGATGGGTGCCCATCTTTGGTGGGATAGCAGGATCCACAGGTCCAACCTATGGGACCCTCCTGACTCTGGCTTCCTTCTCCCCATGGTACAAGGAGAACATTTCCCTCAGCTTCTTTCCCAGTTGTGTCAGTGCTGCTGGAAGTACAGGGGTGTAGGAAGGAGTGGTGTGAGGGGTGACAAAGGGCAGGAAGTGGACTCTTACTGGAGGAAGGAAATGCTTTCCTTGGTGAGAATGGGCAGGATGGTGAGG
Source organism: Chamaea fasciata (assembly GCF_029207755.1). Lineage (NCBI taxonomy): Eukaryota > Metazoa > Chordata > Aves > Passeriformes > Sylviidae > Chamaea > Chamaea fasciata. The sequence continues at coordinate 96,757,626 of NW_027094087.1, read as the reverse complement.
AGCAGAGAAAAGGAATCAGAATGTCCGGTCTGTGTGTGGGGGTAAGGGCAGTCTGGTTAGAGCACAAAGTACTTTCTGGCTATAGGGGAGGTAAGAACTCTCCTTGTGCTGGAATAAAGAGGAATATTTTAATATGTGGTTGGGTTGTCTTTCAGTGGGGAGAGATGGAGGTCTCTGTTTCCACCATCTACCACTGCTGGTAAGCTTCCTTTCCCCTACCTGAATACCTACTGAGATTTTGCTGGCTCCCATCCCATAAAGCTTAATTGATATTTCCCAAAGCCACTGAGTGATGCAGATGTTTGTGAGGAGTTTCCAACAGCTCCAGTCCAGCCATTCATCTGTCTTCCGTGTTCACACACATGTAGTTTTGCTGGACAAGTGGAAAATGAAAGAAATTGTCCTGCTCTGTATGAAGCAGGTGTGTATTTCAGCTTGTTCCCCATACTGTGGGACTCCTCTTGGAACAACTTGTTGTCATCAGACAGGACTTGGGAGGCATAGCTGGGCAGGCATCGGGCCATGTTGGGAGCATCCTTTTGGAGGTGGGAGTGCTCATACCTGCTGTGAATGGGGTGGAGCGGCCCCTTCCTACTTCCTCTGAGATCCTCTTGACCACAACTCCTCGGGCAAGTTTTCTCTAGTACATCCTACCTAAGTGCTAAACTCTCCTGAAAGATGGCGATACATGCAGCTATCAGTCTTTTACCCTCTTCAATGCCTCCATTGAGTAAAGTGTTGCTGTGATGGGTACAGCCTATTTGCTATCAGTATTTAATTGTTCCGTGCTGGTGTTGTAGAGAGAAGGATATAGAAGCGACAGTGCCTGTGTGATTTGTTTTGGTCCTGGGACCTGTATCTCAACCAGCATTATACTTTTGCAGCTTTTTTTATGCCTGAGTGAATTGAGAGTGTGTATTTTTTCCATAAAATGCATGGTGATCCTTAGTCTGAGCATCCCAGGCAGGTGTGCTCAGTGTCCGCTGGCACAGAGACATGCAGCAGGGTTTCACTAGCATAAAACACCATGGCATGGCACTCCATTCACCTGTACAAACAGTTAGTTCTCTAAGGTGTATCTAGCAAATGAACCTCAGTCTGGCAGTGCATGCTAATGCATCCAGACACTGCCTGTCCAGTCCAGAACCTGCACAAGTGCATTTGGATAACGCTGCATCAAGTCATGAAATTATCCCCATTCTTTCACAAGGAAGAAAGATGATTGAAGAAAAGAAAAAGATTAGGAAGTGGGAGAGCAAGTATTAAATAAAAGTTTGGAGAAAAAGAGAGAAATGGAGACATAATAGGTAAGCAAATGAAAGAAAAGCTACAGAAAAGTTGTGAAAGTATTGACATCACAGATGTCCTGGAGCTTAGACTACATCAGGGGGAATAGGACTTGTGTGTGATTTCTGGGGTATGTTACACAGTACTGCACATACTTATCCCACAGGCATATTGCACAGTATCTTGGGTTACTGGGATGGCGTTTGTAGCCCAATTGTTGATGTCTCCTGGGCTCTCCTTGCCTTGTCAGACCATATTTGAGGTTACTTCTGCATATGCTGTCCATGAACAGGTGGCAGCCTTCATCCTTGTGCTCCATGCATGTGAAAAACGATTCCCTCCTTGTAATTTTGAATTAATTCACAAAATGAACAAGAAATTAGGCAAGAAACCAGACCAGACTTCTCTGCAGTTCATAAAACTCTCTTCCAAATAGAGCTGAACATGGGGGTTAGATTCTCTGAGCCATTTGTAACCAAGCAAGAGAACTTACAACATTTTAATCAGGATTATCACATGATGTTAGTTTTCTGGACAAATGCTTTTAACTAGTGCAATATCATTTGGACAGATACTGCCTATAATAACAAAAAATATCCTTACCAAAATTATGGTTACCATAAGCACTTAGTGTGACTGCCCATCTCTAAGGAAAATTAACAATTGGACCAGATGTCTAAAAGATAAATAATAATTCAGGAATGCTGAGAAAGAAATCAAATACATTAATAACCATGCTTGAATCTTCTCCAAGGGCAAAATGATACACTGTGAATGTGTTTGTCTAATCTTCTGTAGTAATAATAATTTTCAGTCCAGGCATTCTTTCTATTAACCATATGGTTTATCAGGCTTTTCTTCCCAGCAGCAGTCCCCAGTGGAGGGACTCTGTTGCAGTTGCAGTGCTAATACAAACCTCCATGTCTGAGGAGAATGAGAAAACTGTATTTAAAATAGTTGGAATCAGATGCTGACAAGCATTGTCAATCATGTTTCCATCTGTAGTTCTTTGTGAAATAGATATTCTTTCTTTTAAAAATGACTTAATTGTTCTGGTTACAAATGTGTTTCTGACTATAACGAGTTTTGGCAATAGTTACTTGGGATGAAGGTACAAAGAAAATATTGAGTTCCTGTGAGCCGAACTATTTGCACCAAAGTATCCTTCATCTTACAGCTCTTTATCTATGATAACTGTGTGTGATAGATAAACTAGCCCTCTTATAAAGAAAACAGAGCAAGTCTTTTCTCCCTGGATTGTTAGAAACAGAATTAAGTAGTTATGTAAGTTCAATATTAGATTTTTTTTTTTTTTTTTACACTGAAGTTTTATCCCCTTTACCTTGACTAATGATAATCTTATTCTTATTTTAATCTGGAAGATGAGAAACTGTTGTTGTTTTGGTACAAGCAGGATTTACTTGATTATTTTTTTCCTTACGTGTTTTCCAACTTCGTGTTTTGTGCAGAGCCTGAGGGGAAGGGCTAAGCAGGTAATGGAAACAGCTTAATATTTTGTGTTCCTCATGAGCAAATCAATCACAGTTGCAATTAAATATGCAATGACATTTGCAAAGATGTACAGTACAGATGAATTGAACCTCTGCAGACTTGTTCTCCATGGAATATAAGTACAAAAAGAGAATACAACTTCTTTTTCCTTCTGGTGTCCCTCAAGACTCCCTGCTGAAGTCATCCCCACTGTACTGTGGGCTTTATCCTGGGATGCTTATGTGAAATTGATTATTCTACTCTCTCAGTAAAATAAGGAACTTGAAATGCAAACATGAGTAACTAAGGCCAATATTGAGCAATGTTGTGATGCCAAAGCAGTGTGAAGAGAAAGAGGCCTCTGTGTAAATGAAAATCAGACTTTATGTTGATGTGAATTACACATCTGCAAAATATCTATAATATAGAACATAGCAGTTGTTTAATTTTTACCTAATTAGAGAGGCTTGAAAACATCTGGCATTTGACACCAATCCATTTTTTCATTGTATCCTCTCTTGGTAAGTTGGGAATGGAATATAATCTATCCCATGAGATGCGCTTTAGTTTATGACAGGTGTGCATTTCCTAGCTGGTCATTCATTGTATGACAGTATTTTTTTCCCACAGATACAGCTGGAAATACATTTATTTGGCAGTGAGGAATTTGCAAGGGGGGAAAAAATCTGGTTTAGGAGGGAACTTATATGAGAGATGTAGATATATAATGTTTGCACAGAAATCTCAATGTGGCATTTCGTAACTTTCACAGACGTTTGCTTTGTCCACCAAAATATCATAAATTTAATAAAGAATTGGCGCAAAATTTCCAACATTAGTATAAAAAGTAAAATGAAATACGTGTTGTCAAACAATTATCACTCCCATAGCATATGTAACTTTTTATTTAAGCAGTGAGCAAGTCACCCCTGTTGTGCTTTCTGCTGCTAGGAATAACGGGATGAGTGAAGTTGACCAACTGTTGGCCAAGGGGTGGTTTGGGCTCTGTGTGGGGTCTGTAGGCGGGGAACAAGGAGCTGAGCTTTCTCCTCCTTCCTCATCCTAGAGGATGTGGGAAGCCGTGGGACTGCGTGAGAGGCTGTGGGAAAAGGTTGACACAGCTCATTATGGAGACTCATTCTCCGATGACAAAAAGAGCAGCTCTATATGTGCTGCTCACAGGGTGTGCTTGCTAAGGAACAGCATCAGTCTGGCACATGGTCTAGACTGGAGCACTCAACAGGGCCAGCCATTGCCTGGCCCTGAGGCCAGCGTACGTGCAGCAGCGCTCAGCTGTGCTGGTAAACTCCTACCCTCCAAAACAGCCATGCGGACCACCTGTTACCAATGGACCCAAGCTGACTTCCAAATTACGCCTGGAAATATTTCGTGAGTGTTCCCCATAGTGTAACTCAAAACCACACCAGAAGTGAACGACACACGTGGCCAAATTGTAGTGCCTGGGAGCATCCCCTTGTGTCATTTACTGGTGTAGGCATACTCCGAATGTCCCTTTTTAATTAATTGCTCTTGACTTGGAGTTTCCCTAGAAAAGCCTATAAGGATATATACAGAATTGTGAAAATTTCTAGTTTAGTTAAACTTCATGGCATAAAAAAAGGCCGTTTCCCCAATCCAGGATTTTTTTTTTTTAATTACAGCACTTCTGGTTTTGCTGTTGTTGCTGCTGTTTTTTTCATTTTAAAGGAAGTGAATATTTTTTAAATCTTCCACAAATCTTTTAGAATGGAAAATGTCACGTAGCCCCTTGCTAGGTAAAAAAACGCAGGACATTTGTGTGTTTTAACCCCATGTAAGTATCTCATGAAGCATATGCACTCAGACTGTTTCATATTGCAGGCTCTCTCCTTATCCTCAACCAAAGGAAATGACTATGTTTTAAAGTCTCCCCCTCACATGAATGAAGGAAGGTGACTGATTTTCTGTATTTGATTTGGCACACACAAAAAAAACAAACCCAAAACAAAATCCAGAAACCCCCCCCCCAAAAAACCCTAAAACCCCACAAAAGAGAAAAAACACAACAACTAAAAACCAAAAAAACCCAACCAAACAAACAAAAAAAATCCATCATAGCTGTGTAATTGGGAAGGGATTTTTTTCCCCCATATGGAATATGGAAAACCTTCACTCCTGGTGGAAAAAGGCCCAATTTAATGCAGCTGGATATGAAGAAATGAAATTGGGTTTTAACAATTATTTTTCTCTGAACTGTTCATGTTTTCTCTCACTTCATTAAAAAAATTAGTCTTCTATTATTCTTCTGAAGTCTTTTCTTGTTCTGTCATGCTCCCCCCACCCCCTACCCGCCTCAAAAATCCAGTGCTTGATCTGATGACATTGTCAAAATGGATTTATGGATTTGTTTACTAACCAGGATTCAGAAGGGGATGAAACAAGTTTGCATTTAGGAATGGATATGACAGATGCTGCTTTCTGAGAACTGATTCTTGTAATAATTTTTAAAATAGATTGCTAATGTGAAATGATTCATAACTATAGAAAATTGAGGGTAAAAAAATGCTTTATAAGTTCTGAAAATGGCAGCCTGGCATTTCTAAAGCTGAGAGGTGAAATGCAACTGCTCTGTGAAAAGCATTTCCTCTTTTCTTTTTGGCATGTTTTCACTTATATCCAGGGTGGTCCTGAGGATTTGTGGACTCAGCGAGAACAGGAAAGATTTCTCATCATATATTCCTTTCCCTCCCATTTCCCTCTTCTTTGTTGTTTGTTCAGTTTTATATATATATATGTATATGTGTTGGATTTTGTTTGTTTGTTTGTTTTTGGTTTTTGGTGGGTTTTGGGGGTGGTGGTCCCCCCCCCCCCCCCCAATTGTGCTGAAGAATGGCATTTCAAATGTTTGCATACAAATATGTTCTGTATCCTTGAATCCTTCAGGGGCTACATGTGCAACCCTCAGCCCCTTCAGGAAACACACTGCTGGCTTTTGGGTTCGTGCATGGAGTAGACAGTGTCTGGTCCCCAGGGGCTCCCAGCCTTGCTGGGGTTTTGCTGCTGCTTTTCCCCATGTGCTTCCTCTGCCTGCCCTGAGGGAAAGGGACATTTTGCACTGTGTTGCCCTGCAGAAAGCCCATGGTGGGGATGAGGCTTAATTTCCCTCTGCCCCATTCCTTGCCACTGCATTGATAGTTGGTTGTTTTGTTATTTTGTTTGGTTGGCTTATCACTTCTCAGAATTGCACTTACAGCTTTAAAGTAGTTGTGTTTTCAAGTCTGAATCTTCTCCCAGCTGCTTTTCTCAATCACTGTAATCTAATATTCCCTGGTTTTTGCACTGAAAATTTCAGGCCTTTTTCTTCCAAAATACACATAGTAATGCTATTAAACTCTCCTAGACTTTAAACCCTCCTCAGTCACTTCAGAAAATTAGCGGTTTTTAGCCATTGTGGTGGGAAAAAAAATCTTGCCACTTCCATTTAATAGTATCACAGCCAAACCAAATGATGTGAGAGAGAACATTGGCATTGAAATAGCCCTTGCTGAGGAGAAGCACATTCCAGAGGAAATTGATTTTCATGTCACCAACTTACACTTATTTTGAAAATTAGGTTCTCAGCCACAGGTTTCAGAGCTGATTTATTTGTCTTTATTTTTTGCTAAATTTGTTCAAATGAATTTTTAGTGAACTAACAAGTTGCCTCTGACATGGGCTGAGAAAAGGTTCATGCAAAGAATGCAGAGTTCAGACCAGTGTGTACGTGGAGGTCAAGCCAGCCTTGTGAAATGCATAAAAATGGTTGATGGCAGCATCTGACCAAGTCCAGCAGAAAACCCGGGGATTCACACAGCCTGAGGCTGGAAGGCAAAAGTGTGGTCTGCTCTGTGTATCTCACAAGCTGCTACACTTCATCCTGTTATCCATGCTGAACACATTGCTTCCTGTGTAAGCTAAACATGCCTTCCAAAAAGGCATCCGGTTTTGATCTGAAATTAGGGAAGGTTTGCTTTGATAGCTTTTTGTTGATGATTGACGAAGTCCAAACAAATGATTACTTTCAATTTAACTTTATCTGGCATCTGCTTCTGACCATTGAGGATTATGGTCTTCAATTAATGGGCCTGCTGTTTTCCGCTATGACATAACTGCATGCTGCCATGTCATCGGTCAGTCCTCTTATTAAGCTCAATCTCTATGTCTGCCTCTTGAAGATATTTTCTATGCCTCAGATCCTTTCTTTTGTACCTTTTTCAATGTTTTCAATAGTCTTTCAGAAGTGCAGACTGTGGATTGTAGCTGGCATCTTAATGTGTTACTGTGTGCCTCCTGGCAGTTATGGCAATTAAGAAAATAAGTTCTTTGACATAACATATAAAAGTTAAATGCATTCAATGAATTATCCCCATATACATTAATCTAAGATTATGAATCCAATCAGTGCCTTCAAGCTGGTGACAGCCTGCCTCCTGTAACATCAGTATGTATGGCTGGTACTAGTTTTCAGGTTTCCGTAACCATTTTAGCCTACTCCAGGAGGATTTTTTTTCATGAAGCTGCTACATGCTTTGAATTAAAAAATTATGTTTACCACATACTGTGAAATGTTCTCTTCATGTTCTCATCACCAGCCATAAGATGTCTGAAATTTTGCTGGCTCTCTTTTGAAGAATATAGAAAAAAAAAAAAAAAAAAAGAAAAAGGGAAGATTTTTTTTGGTCTAAATTGGGTTTTGTTTGTGTTTTCATTGATAACATGCTCTAGTGAAGGAGTGTGAGAAGAGGAGAAAAGCTTAGGAGAAGGTGCAGATAACACCCCAGCTGGTAGAGTGGTTTCCTCTCAGGCTGGAGACTGGGGATAATAAAGATGTGTCATTCCCATGCTGAGGACCTTCTCTTAGCTCAGATGACTTTAGCATTGTGGAATCTCCTGCACCTCCTGGCAGTCCAAGGGAGATAACCCACCAAAGAATTCTTTTGCCGTGCTTTGCTTTCCTTACCTGCCATGCTTTGCTTATCAGAACCATTTCACTTAAGAAAGTGTGCATCTGTGGGACATAAACTTGGCAATGGTTTTGATAACTGCTGTTTGTATTGCACGTGGTCAGTGCTTTTCCCTGTCATTAATGCTCTCCTAATCGTGTCTGGAATTCTGCAAATGTCAGGAATTCAGGCAAGACATGGCCTGGATTTTTCAGGGCTGATGCACTTTGACCCTTTTTAGGAGATGATTGAGGGGGACTGCTGGAGTTATTAGTTTTCTTTACCTTCCCCCACCCTTCTTCTCCAAATAAGCCCCCCTAAATTATTCAGTGTTTGATGTCTCCTAGCCCTGCAGAGCTAGGGCTAGGAAAGCATGCTAGTGACTCTTATGAGTAATGTATTTGTCTCAACTATTAAAGAAAACAAACTTCTTTTTGTGAAAGAGGTGTTGTAGAGGTAGGAATAACCTGTTGTATTGTATTTCTTATATGAGGATGGGTAGGAGAAGGATTTTATCAGCAGCTCATGCCAGTGTCCCCGGTCCCAATTGGAGGTTTCTCTTTTTGTCACCATACTCTATTTTGCATATGCCAAATGGCTCTTTCTTTGTCACTTGCAAGTTCAATCTTCTGGTGATTCATGTAATGCAGCTTTTGTGGGAATATTTATAAAATTTTTTTGCTTGAGTTTTGACTCCTTTCCATGGCTGAGGTCATGAATTAGGCAGATGTTCATAGCACACATCCTGTAATGAGCTCAGTGATACTACCTGGGAGGCCACAGGGGTGGTGTGACCTGTTTAGAATAATGTGTGCCTAAAAACTAGGGAAAGGTATTCAGGATATTTGTGTCCTAACATATTAGGTCCATTACTTCCTAAATTATATGACAACTGAGATTGTAAATTTAGCAATTAAGACTCTATTTCTATCAGATGCAGTTAGACATGGCTTCTCAAAATGTGCTTGATGTGGTTGAGCAAATCTCAGTATATGACATTATTTCTGAATTTTCATTAATAGTCAGTTTCAGTTTCACTGATCTGATTTGCTAGGTGGCTGACGTGTGAAGTGACCCTGATCCTGCAGATGCTGGAGAAACACAGGAGATTCTTGGTACTCCAAATTTCCTTGTACTTCCGAATGAGCTTTGTGTTCTCTGCCTTTCACCTCATGGCTTTCAACATGAGAGCTAAAAGAAACTTTTTTTTTTTATTAAAGTCATATATTAGTGTCGGTTCATAGTTTTCTTCTGTGAAATGATTATTGAAACTAAAGTGATTAAATTGGTGTAACCTTGTGCTGTCCTCATTTGGTATAGCAGCAATCTGAGTGGATTATTTGTAAATTCTGAGTAATCCTTGCCTCAAACTGGGATTATATAGCTGGTAATAAACAGCATCATAAAACTGACATCACTCAGCCAATGTTTTTCTTTAGACTTAAATGATGGTTTGTATACACTTTAAAGAGAAAATTTCTCCCATTAGAAAGGCTGGGGGAAGCCACCTGGAAAGTACACTCATCTGCAAGTGCAAGCTATAAGCCTAGGGTGGTCAAATATGTTAAAATGACAGAGAGAGAAATAGAGTAGAAAAAATAAATATGTACAATTCCTCTGTCTTGCACATTTTGCAAGCAATAGCCAGAGGGATGGCTTTGACCTTAAAGTAAGGTTCACTTATAGCAAAATGGATTTATCTTGCCTGATAGTTAATACTGTTAATATTTATGAAGAGTGGGTTGCTTATCCAGAACGTTTGTTTTCTTTCTAAATAAATCATAGTGCTAAAGAGACAATCTTTCAACATGCAAAGTGATGGTGTGTTGTTCAGCATACAACACAATTTCTTCTTTTTTTTCCATAGCTGAAAAGCAAATGTATTTTCAGTTAGACTCCAATTTCAGCTTTTGAAATCTTAGAATCCATTTCGTTATACTAAACAGGATTTAAATATTTCATATGTAATAAGTTAAATTCTGGTAGCAGGCAGTAACAAATGACTCTACATATGTACATAAAGAGCAGTGAAATATTTTGCCCAGAGTTATAAAGTAAAAAGCTATTGGCAAATCCCAGACATTTAGATTTATTATCTGGTCCCTTGCACCTAGACCCAGTTGCTCATTGACTGATGTTATAAATTGTGCTCCTCTAAGGGAAAGTTTTTGGTGAACATCCTCTCTGAGAGCCAGACTGCAAAAACTGAAAGGGGTATTTTTATTTACATGCAAACAAGTACATAAAGTACTAAAAAAGCAAGCCATGGGTTACATCTTTGGAATTTCATGCAGTTCACTGAGATCTCAGAAAACACAACTTTAATAGGGGGCTTACTGCTGTATAGCCTCAGGAGTGAAAACCCAAGCACTCCATAGCTAGCTCTAATAGTTTTCCCTTTTAAGATATTGACTAGTTTATTTTTAGTTACTTTGCTTTTTGTAACAGGGATAATGTCTATGACAAATGAATGCTGTGAGAAAACCTCACTGTTTCTAGAACTTTTTAAAGATAGGCTTTATGTGCAGTCATTAGAATTCTTTATAGAAAGCTGCTATGTATTGGGGAGAAATTACTTTTCATAAACAATTTTAATGTTTTAATGGTTTTAGTACATTGAGAATAAACATTATTGATTTTGCATAGTTTAGAATGAAAATGGCAAAAGGACAAAGATAATGGGAAGGAGTTCTGAGAGCAGAGTAGAAAGAGGAAGCAATGACAGCAGCAACTGTTGGGTAGAAAGGAATAAATCTAAATCAACTGGGAAATTGTATCTACCCATATATATATATATATATATATATATATATATATATATATATATATCCACATATATATAGCTCCATATATATCTATCTGTCAATCTAGCTGAGAACTGCATACTCTTTTCATAAGCACAGTACAAGTCAGAAGAGAAAGACATCAGAGGTTAAATGGAATGAATTTGCAGGCTATATCTGTGCAATATACCATTGTTTCCCCATTCTTTTCCTCGATCAAGACCTACCGACTAAAAGTAAACACATCTTTTATTGGAGAGACAGCAAGGTTGTCTTGTACAGTCTGCACCATCTGGGTAGTGTGCACTTTTCCCTTGCGCTTGGCCTTCTTGTTGCAGTACATATGATAGCTTTCTCCTGTGCTGCAAATCCAGTGTTTGTATTGGATGGAGCTCAGGACAGGGAACTGTGTGTATAGGCATTAATTATAGGAATCAGGTTCATAAACTCGCCTGTTAGAAAATTAAGCATAGGTTTCAATTTTGCAAAGCTGCTATTTCCTCCACACCTATTTTCTTTTTGCAAGAGATTTGTACCAATTTTCTGTGGATTAATAGTGGTCAGTCCACATTTAACAGCAATATGACAAGTCAGACCTTTTAAAGAGGTCCTTTTTTGTTTCCAAAGCTTCAGCAGTGGCTCCTAAAATTCTCTAAAATGAAGCAGAAACAGCTATCTCATCCTAGAGTTTCACCCCAAAGCTTGAACACCGGAAGTCTGAACACAGAAGCTGTTTGAGGACAGTGGACAGGATGGAGTTACACCAAATGCCATCTCAAATGGGAAGGGCAGCAGTGGGGGCTGGGACTTGAGCCCCTGCAGAGAACTGCATTCATAGCTGTGTGGGGGAGGCTTGGAGCACTGCAAAATGAAGAAGAGCTAATGCTGTGTTTGGCCACAGGATAAGTTGTCAGCACGGCCCTGGCCAGTTCAAGCTTGTGCACAGATGTGTTCTGTGCGATTTTGTTAGGTTAATGAAGCAAAAGGAGGGCAAACACTGGGGGCTTTGGATGAGTATGGTTTAAACCCTAAAAGGAAAGCTGCTGGCAGCTCATGGTTTACTTTGGAAATCTTCTCTAATGGGAAGAGGCAAAGATCTTTAATTTCTCAGTTCTTCTAGTGTGTAGTAGAGAGGTGGTTGTTAACATGGTGCACTTCAGCCAGCAATATTATCTGGTGTGCTGCAGTCTCTTCTATAAAGTGTGTTGCTGTAAAAAAGTTGATATGTGAACTGAGGAAAACATGTCACTATGGTACTAAAACTAAGCATGTCAGCCCTTGCTTTTGTAATGTAATCCATTTGTGACCGTAAATAAGGAAGGAATATACATAGATTTAAAAATATCCACAAAATTGACTCTTTCTTCCTTTGCTGTTTGAATCAAATCTAGTCACACATGTGTAATTCATTTTCTTTTTAATCAAGGGCAAATTATAAAATGAAAGTCAAGGTATTAAGCTCTTTTCTCAAACTACTGAGATGATTAGGCTCCAATTTGATGTTTTAATTTCCTATCACAGGAGTTTTACTGTTTGCCTTAGGAGGAATGCCTTAAGAGAGTAAGGTCTGTAATTCCCTAGACTATCATAACACATTCACAAGTCTGAATAACCCCAGACACTATACCAGCTTCCAACTTCTGCTTTTGACAGCTATTTTTAGTCTGTCATATTTCTGCCTTTGAACACTATCCGATTTGAGATCCAGACTGAAAAAGCTGGAGCTGCTAAAGAGCATTTTTCTTCACGTGAGTGCGGATGAACCATCCACAGTTTGTGGCTTTGTGCATCCCCAGGGATGGAGCCTGAGGTTGGTGTGCAGTTGTCAGCCTTTGCTGGAGATCCATTTCTCTCAGTGTGTTGTCAGAGTGGCACTGTGTCTGCCAGCACCGTCACCTCCAGCACCTTGTGTCTTGACCACCCGTGGGAGGTGTGTGAGTTGTGCCACCCATGATGGGCATTCTCACCATCTCCCCTGAGGCACTGTTGCCAGCTCGGTCCAGTTGGGTGAAGTTTAAGGTTGAGACCCTTTATTTGGAATGAGTGATGGTTGTAAACACCTTTCAGCACTTCCCAGATCTAGTAATTTTGTTCAGTTTGTTTCCTGCATTACGCCACAAAGTCTCAAGCCAACTTAATGCCTCACCATCAAAAAGTGAAATATTACCAGGAAGGGGGCAGCTTTCCCTTTTCACCACTCTCTCAAACCATAATAACCACTGTTTGGCTGCCCCATCTATGTGGGTATCTGTCAAAAAAGATGCTGGACTTCACAGAGCCCCTGACGGAATGCTGCCCTTCCATACTATGGGAAGGCAGAGGGTCAACTGAAAAATTTAAAAACTGGGTTAACTGTAAAATTTAAAAACTGGGTTAACTGTTTAGTACTAAATGAACTATTGACATCTCCCAGTGCTCATACACACAGAGACACAGCCAGAGGACCTTATTTAGGAGAAGAAATGGATTCCTACAGTTCCAGTGTCTTCACGGAAAGTCACAAGTCCCCATGACTCACAGCAGGGTAGCAGATCTCCTTAGGAGTGCAGGATGCCTTGGAAGGTGGCTAGTCTCTATTCCAGAAGCAAAGCAGTCAAAGTCATTACTGAGTCTGTTGTTTCTGATTTGGAGCAAGCTGGGTCGCTGCTGGACTAGGGGGTCATGCCCCGTAACCCACTGCACATCCTTTAGGTACTGATCCTTTCAGGATAACCACCACGCTCAGTCACTCCACTGAACCTGCACTTGGACCAAAATAGCAGAGATTTATGGGTCCATACCAAAATTCACCTAAAGTCCCAGGTCAGAAGTGAAGTAATAGTATCAGGATTGAGCTGATTTAGCTGATGCTGTGGTGGAGTTCTACAGGTGAGCTCCTTAATGAAGAGAAGAGCACAGGGCCATGTATGCCAGTTGTAAAGGGTCACTGAGTTATGAGACATATTGGCAATCTGTCTCATCACATCTTGGGTACTTTGTTGAAATTATCAAAGACCTTTTTAATGGGGTGTAGATGTTTGTAGACGTAAATCATATTGCTGTATTTGCAAAGAGAGGCAACCTTGCACAGCACAAGACAAATGCTGACTGTGTACTGCTGTGTGTGCTCAGCAAATAGCTTAGATTCCTTCAGGGTTTTAGGGGATGGATCCATTCCCCAATGCTTTTGACAATAATATGGTAACAAAGGGAATAAAAAAGAAAAATAAGAGGCTTAAAAGGGTCATTTACAGACTAGAAGTGCCACGGATTTTCCCATAAGGCTTTCACATCTTCATTCGAATTTCATATTGGCCAAACCAAATTAAACAAAAAGGAAATAAAGTTTCAAAGGAAGCCCTTCTTCCAGTAGTTTATGCTGTATATTCTTATGAATGGAAAGACCTTTCCTCTCTGCTGCTGTAATTTAGCATGGGAAAAATGGATATTCCTGCACATAGTCATGCAAATAAATGGGGTAGTCCGTAGCTAGAAATCTTCCAATGGAAATTTACAGCAAAACAAATCACTAAACCAGTGTATAACCAGTGTATAAATCAGAATATTTGTTCTGGCAACAATATTGATTTGACTAAAGCTCACTAAATCTGCCTTAGATTTCTAAGGAAACTATTTCTACATTTCTGTTAGTTTTATTCTAATGCACACATAGCTATTTTGAGCAGATGTCTTTGAGGTTTTTTACCCATTACTCAGCAAAAAGAACTTGGCCAGTGATAATGTTAGTGGTGTCTCTGACAAAGTAATTTTCTCTGAGCTTCTATAAATGTGATCTATGAAAATTCTTTTGGTCCATTACTATCCAAATTAGGTACTGAATAATGCATATTTATAAACAATGCATATAGATAAGGGAGACATTAAAAAATCTTTCAGAGGCCAGACAAAAAGAAAGAAGTCTTTTTCTCCTTAATATGTTGAAGTGAAGTTGTTAGTAGCTTCAGATGTAGTAGGATTGCAATGACACAGGGCACAGAAGCAAGGAGGAAAAATGAAATGAAACTGCCAATAGAAGCTCTAATTTTGAAATTTGCTAGCATCCTCTCATTTGACATCCACAGAAAAGAGCTAGTTTGAAATGATGATGGTATTTTTTGTTGTGCTGTGCTATAATACTTTCCACTCATCTCTTGGGTATTTTCTCTTTTTTTTTTTCCATCTGTCTCCAAGACTGAAAAGGAAATGTAGCAACGTCTTAAATATTTCAGCATAATGAAATAATATTATGATTTGAAAGTTGAAACTCATGTGGTTTTGAATTTGGAAAACTCGGGGACCCAGAACTGTGGTTTGTGAAGTGTTTTTATATGCTACACTGGGTTAATATTTAAGCTTCTATTTTGCTTTAATATTATATTTCACTGATTAAAGGATTCCTTCACTTGATGCGTTAAAGAAGGGATAAAATTAAATTAGCTCATCTCACTAAAGTGAAAGATGTACCTATCATGATGCCCGCGCTCCAGGTTTTTCTAGCTTACTTTTTCAATGACTATAAAGTAGATATTGAGGAATTTTTCAAATGTTGATAGCCAAATCTTTGCTTGAGTGAGGTTTCTTCCTGCAGAGCCCCATTCTGAGAGGCTGGGTTTTGTGGCAAGCTGATATTGGGGAAACTCACTTTTGGTGGGCACTCCAGACATTACAAACCAAATGAGTTTTCTTCAATTAGTTTCCCACTAATGTTTCAAAGCTGTGTCTAACTTTACTGCTGGAGCACACCATGCATGCCCTGTGGTTCTGATCCATGCATCACTTGCATCTTGTCTGACCCCAGTATTTGGGGGTCCTTTTCTGTGGAAAGCGGGGAATGATGTTGTGTATTTGGCTTCTGTCCTTATAAGAAATAGTCTGGGGCAGGGAGACAAATGTAAAGCAGGGAAACATTCTCAAGTTCTCTGATCAGATACAACCTGAGAGCTCACCTATGAGAGCAAGTATTTCTCACATACAAATACAACTCTTTGACGTGAGGTCATTAATGAGCAGCAGTACATTATACTGTCTGATATTTCTTTTTTATGCACTGTTAGAGATCCCGAGATAGTAGTTCCTTCAAATTACCCCAAATTCCTCCTGTTTTTCATATTTAAGTGACTAAAGTGATCATAGCTTTTTACATGTCTTGTTACTTGTCTGAAATGAAATAAAATTAAACTAAAGCTGCTTTTCTATCTTCTAAATCACGTGGTATGTGTAACTCTTGTCTGCTTTCTGGTAAAACATTGATCATTTTATTTAAAAATTATGATGTAAGTAGGCTGAATGGAAACAGTAAATTAAATGTTCTTGTAAAGTTTTCCAAGAGGCCAGAATCCCCTGCCTGTGAAGAAGATAGTGTCCTTAACGTTACTGCAGGCATTACAAAAAGAGCATAGTTATTCACTGCACTTACAGCAAAGGTCAAAAGTTCACCTGATCTTTTTGAGCCTCTTAGGCCAGGGTGGAAAAGTTGTGCCAATTTTTGTACTTCAGAATAGATTATGGTTTTACAAAGACAGTATGGTTTACAGAGAAATGTTATGCCAAAGATCACGTGGCCCTTGACCTCTTGTCTCAAATCAGTAAGTTCCCATTAAAATTGAATTATTTGGAACAGGCCCTAGCATGAATCTAGAATGAGAACTTAATTGCCTTTCCTCTGCTGTGAGATAGATAAACTCTGACATGATTCCAGTAGGTGTGTATATTATATAAAAATATAATGTGAGACTACTATAATCTATGAGACCACTAGTTTTCTCATTCCTTGCTAGCTGTCTGTCAGCCAACATATGCTGACTTGCATGGAGAATCTCAGTTCCTGTTGGATTACCTTACATTTCAGGTGCTTCAATTAAACCAATAATTCAGATGCCTTTTGTTCTCACTGGCCAAGCAGAGTTTGAGATGAATCTTGGTGGAAAATTGAAACATAATCTGTGAAAAATCCCCATCCAGTACCTGCCTAAATTATTTTAAGCCTAAATGTGATGCATGTTTTCTTCTTCCCCTGAGAAGCTCAATTAAGTCTTTCATACCTAATCCTGCTTAAAACACAGAATCTTAAAATACTAAGCTATGTGGCACCTGATGGCTCCTGGATGTTTTAGAAGAATCTCCTGCTGCTGCCACATGGGTGGAGCACTGCACAAAAATTGCAGTTGTAGCCAGCTTTTGAACATTAGGCTGACAGGGTGGGCAATGCCTCTTTCATATAGTGGTTAGACTTTACACCTGAAAAATGAGCGACCTGTGCTCTGGAGTCCTTCCTCTGCCAATACAGTATCCAATCTATGGATCCTCTCTTGGACACAGCCTGGGACTAAATGGGAAGTCATGTGGGCAAGCAGAGAAAGCCAGCGCTGCCTCTGCTGCTGAGTAGCCATGGTGACTCTTTCAGGAGTAGGAGAGTCAGTCCTTGCTTAGAACAATTTTCTTGGAGGCAGAAGAGGGAAAAGAGGCTGTTACGACAGACTAATTGTGCAGCTCTCCTGCCTCTGCTATCTGGCTTCCATTATTCAAAAAGATCTTGGGCTCTGTGCATGGCATTGCATAGACTGTAAGGATAAAGTTCATGTCCCCAAAAAGGATGGTACAGAAATATTTTATGGTCATCCATTTGCTTGGGTATATATGAGTGGCTTTTTACACAAAATGGTTCATTTTTGTCTCAGCCTCCGATGTCCTTTTGTGCCAGGGATCCTTTAATGCCAGGGGCAGCCCATGTCCTAGCTTTGGACTTTCAGTGACTCCCTGGAGATGAATTCCCTGAGAGGTTAGGACTCCACAGCAATAAACTGGTAGACACAAAAGTAGTTTACTGGGTTATGATTTCTATTGCAGCCACTCTGTAGCATCCTGAGAGATGCCGTTTATGACTGACCCAGCCTGTGAGGACTCACTTCCTTCAAAATTCTCTTTCCAGAAGCCCAGTGTATATGAGCAGGCCCAAGTAAACTAATATTGTACTTTTCAGTGATGAAAATGTGCAGCATGATTGTCTGGGTAAAATTAGGCAAATATTATTTCTCCAAACTGGTCTTAACAAAGTTTCAGCAGAACTACCTTAAAAATAGTGTCAATCATATCTTAAATGTAAATATTTAATTTTAAAAAATGAATATGTCTCAGTTCTTTTCATTTTGTTTTCAGTGATGGTTAGGTATACAGGATTAATTTGTTTGACTAATTTTCCACTTAATTGTATAATCTAATCCAGGTAAAGACACACAACTGTTCAAAGCTTATAACATTTGCTTTCAATGTTAATTCTCCAGCCATGGTTAGAAAAATAATTGTTGCAGAAATCTGATCTTCATTGCTTCCTTTTGTAGTGTTTTTGGCTTCTTTCAGCTGTCTTCCAAACCTGCAGTAACAGCATTCCTCTATTATTCATATTTGCTTGCACAAATCCTAGCTAAAGAATGCAGGCAAGGAAGCAAACTGTC
Organism: Chamaea fasciata; assembly: GCF_029207755.1. NCBI lineage: Eukaryota > Metazoa > Chordata > Aves > Passeriformes > Sylviidae > Chamaea > Chamaea fasciata. The sequence continues at coordinate 96,739,674 of NW_027094087.1, read as the reverse complement.
TTCTAAATCAGCAGAGGTTTGAACTGAATGGACCAAAAACACCATTCTGCTACAGTCTTTCATAGTGCTTTAATTTAGCTCTTGTTAATTAAGACAATCAAACTTCTGCAGTTGTGTTTGTGTCAAAAGTATAGTTCTCTTTCAGTAAATATAATTAGGAATAACCTTCAGGTATATGAAAAAAAGTAAATTGTGCCTTCCTAGTGGTATGGTTTACTTTGTTTAACATAGGAAGGTAGTAGTGTTTAACATAGGAAGTTAGTTCTAGTGTTTTGCCTCATCACTCTGTAAAGGAAATACTTTTCAGTCAAAACCCCCTTTATACCAGTTATATTAACAACTTCTCACACATTATTTCAAAACAAGTTTAAACAGGAGAGAACAGTGCATTAAATACATCACTGCTGTGACATACATACTTGAGTTTTGATTTACTTCTATTAGAGTAAAAATAGATTTTTATAAATGGATGTTTCATGATTTTCACTCTAATGTATGATATACAGTGAGACTCACATTTCCCTTAAATAATGGTTTAGCCACTGTGAATCCCTGCCACAGCTGCTGAACAGTGAGTCCAGAGCAGATGATTTAACAACGACAAAAATTCTGTGAAAGCTTCATATTCAAATGGAATCCTTGTTCAGAGGCTCTTAAGAAACACTTTCCAGTTTTTCATCTAAAAAAAAAAAATATCATCAAAATTTTTTTGGTGTTCTAATTTTTTGGTTTATATGCAAATGATAAATGTTAACCCAAATGGGCTTTGAGAAGAGGGCATTTTAAAATGATGTTTCCATGTGTAGCTACTCTTAGGAGAGAAGAATAAAGTACAAGACACAAGCTTCAAGGCTTGCTAATTTAACTCTGAAATAAATAAATCCAAGGGTCTTAAGAAAATGTGACATGAATTTTTTTCAAGAAAACATGAATGAAAAAACTACCTGAAGATTAATTTGTATTACATAGTTTCCTTCTCTAAGAGATTCTGATTTGCTTTCCCCTAGAATTGTTTTGTTGCCACATGGTAATTAAGGGTAATAAATTAAAAAATACCCTTAGACATCTCTTTGGAAAACTCTTTATTTAAATTCTTTCTCTGCTTCTTTTAAATTTGAATTTTAAGTTCTTGAATAAAGCTCTGAAATAGGTCCAAATCTAAAGATTAAGTGTAGCAGGTTAAGACTTCTATGGCTTACAGAAATTTTGATTAAGTAAGGTAAAAATACTTTATGGTCAAGTTAATGGTTTTTTGGTTATTGTTGGCTTTTTTTTTTTTTTTTTCTCCTTTCTATCTTATGGTCTTTCAAAATTAGAAAAACCTAATTTGAGTATTTTTTTTTCTTGAAAATACTAATAGTTGAAAGTCAGAAAAATATCAGGAAAACCTGTATTACACTCAAGGTCAGATGATGTCTTTTGCTATCTTTGAAATTATTTTTTCTCATAGATTATAAGGATGAAAATTTTATATGTCTGTATATGTCTGTATTTGAAAACACTGATGTGCATAACAAAGGTCTGATTCTGTTACGTTTGCTTGCATATTGAGGATTTACTTTCTCTTGTGTTTTGTTCTTCCTGTACCAGAGGGATCTTTTTGAAGGTTGGAATATTATTCAACATAAATTGACATTAGAGAGTTCATGAAAAATAATTTAAAAACCTCAAACCAGAAATAAAATCTCAACTTTCTAGGAAAAAAGGTTGCCACACATCTGTACAAACCAGGATTATAAGTCTGGGGATACATTTTGCTGAAGTTATCTTTTATAAGTACACTTTCTCCATTTCTTTATTCTAAAGCACAGAAGGTCCTGTCAATTCAGGCATTGCATTTCAACACATCCATTTAGAGAGAAATTTAATTTTTCTTTCCTGATGACTTCTTCTACTACTAAGGAGAAGCATCTGTGTATAACAACAGAAAAGAAATGTAAGCTGTAATTTTAAAGAGACTGCACTTGAAGACAGTGGAACTCCTGATTAATATAAAGTTAAACATGCATCTAATATTTTGCAGCAATTACTTGAAAGGAAAATATTTCTTTGGAAGGCATGCTATTGTAGGAGCTAATCTCATAACCAATTGCTTTTCATTTCTTCTGAAACCGTCTGCTGTATAGTAATCTGTGCTTCAGCAGGAAGGAGATTGTGTGCCCCAGTGTGCACTCCAGAAGAGGAGAAAGGTCACATAAAATCCAGGATTTCACAATGTCTAATACATGGAGCTTGTTGCCTGCTCTTTTTTGTTTATTTCAGAAGCTGAAGTATCTTATTTTCTGTCCTAGGAAATGAGCCAATCCAACACTTCAAGTGACTAAGTATTTCTCATATGTCCCAAGGCTAAGCTCTGGAGAGGAAGGTTATGAAAGACATAATGGAGCAATATCTTAAATTGAAAGAGCAGGATTTTGTGCAAGATTTTAAAAGCTTACAGTGCTTACTGCAATTTTGATGAGTATCTCAGTCCTATCTCAAATAATGTCCCGGATAAAAGTACCATAGTTAAAGGCTGTGCAAATTTATAGGGTGAGGGAGTTTGAGAAGAGTTGAGACAAGACAAAAACAGTCATGTGGATATGGTTATTCCAGCAAGAAGATGAGGAATATAGCAGAGAGGAAGTAGTTGAGATATAAACTTTTTAGATTAAAAATGTACTTTAAAAAATTATTTTGTGAGAATATGTACTTGTAGCCAAACATGATGTCCTAAAGTTGCTTTTAAAGTTCTAATATTTTCAAATAATTGCAATATATATATATATATATATATATAATATATTTGTCTTTTCCACAACCAGCTGTGTTTTGATAAATTGAACTTTGACAAATATTGTGAAAACTTTGGAAAGATAACTGAGAAAAAAGAATTTTTTTTAAAAAAAGTAAACAAGTTTATATTTAATGATAATAACTTTTCACCAGTCACTAGATGTTTGACTTAATTCAGGCCTTGGATTTAAACTACTCACATGCCTGAAAGTCAGATCTAGATATGACAGACATATGTGGAGCTCTGAGAACTTCTCCTAGAAACAGACAGGAAAATGTACTAAAACATGAAGAAGAGCACTAACCCAGTGCAATGCGCTATAAATCTATCAGTCATACACTTTCTTATGTTATCATAAGTATGAAGTAAGTGAATCAAATTAAATTAATTTCTTAAAAACTCCTAATGTAGAGAAAGAATTTTGTTTTGTTTTTGGTTTTCTATCATTTTCTTCCTGTTTGAAATCCTAAAATGTTTGACCTGGGATTTAATTTCTATGCTATTCACATGGAACAAAAAAGGCCTTCCAGAATAACCATCCCTCTCTGGCATTTCATGTGACAGGAGGGAAAGAAAAGACCCTCTATACAATGCTGAGCTTAAAAATAAACTTTTCGGGTTTGCAAATGGAAAGCACAATGGAATCTGTGTTTCAATCTTGTGTGTGTATTCATCATGGATGCCTAATTATGAAGCACAGAGCTAAAGCTGAACTGTGTACCCCTGGTTACAGGACCCAGGGGATGACTGGATTCACTGGTTGTAACTTGTTCCTCAGGGGCCAATTAAAAGCACACCAGGTAAAGTTAAATAAAAAAAATATATAACTCCTGTATACTACAGATTTTACTCATCGCTGATAACTGGCATCAAGAGAACCTTGGTAAACTGCACTTTTTATTAACTGCTTTATATGAAACCTTTAGCACTACCTGTAAATTCCCATTTGTGTCACCATTTATTGTCAAAAATACAACTGAAGGAAATTTTTAGATACATAGTTCTTTTGCTACTCTTGTGAAAGAAGATGATGTAGGATCTTTGTTAAGAAGCAGTCTCCGCACTCTTGCAGCCTCCACAAGAAAATATTCCTTTCTCTGCTGATGTTCATGTAGAGCACTGTATGAAGGAATTTCAGATTCTGTTTATGTCAGTAATTTAATCTTAGAGTCATAAGAGTGTGTTTATTTTAGCTCTGCTGGTGATGAATTCTTTCTGCTTTCAGATAAATCACAGTTAAGAGAGTTGTTGAATAATTCATCAATGTAATTTTGAATACTTTAGTGTATCAGATCTCTGAAAATATAACTAGAAAATGAACAGTAAAAGCATAATGCACCCATAATGTATGGCAAATGTTTGTGCATGAAAAATATGGACTTTGTCTGTTTTTTCATTTTTAGCTAGAGTTACACTGGTGTTGTTGCTTGAGTTTAATAGGAGTAGCTCCCAGTCTGCAATGACTCAAATGGTAAAGAAACGGGAATATGATCTGATATGCCTGAGTGAAACGGAAAACACAGGAGCAGATATACCCATTGCAGTAATGTGTTGGCTCATGTTTAAACATAAATGTCTGTATCAACAAGGCAACAGCCATTAATAAACAGCTGCTAAAGCTGCTGGAGATTTTATCATATGCATGAGTACTTTTTGCTAATGAGAAAATGCTTCGTTTATCAAAGTAACATTGGTTTTATAGAGATGTAATTCAAAGTTTCTTGTGCTGTACTGGGAATACCAAAGCAAGTAAAGACTGAATAATTGGTATTAGTGTACTGGAACAGATTTAGAAAAAAATAATTTGTGAAGAAATCTGCACTCTAGTGAGACTGGAAAAGTCTTTAGATGGGAAACATATTGTTTGTGGAGGGTTTTCTAACAAACTTGCGGGAAAAACTAACAAATATTCAAGGCAAAGAAAATTCAGGAACACTGAATATCTGGAAACCACCATCATTTACACTTTTGGTCAAGTGACTGAATCACGCATTTAAATATACTCTGTAGGTAACTGGGAAAAAACAAGCATTCCAAAAGGTCTCGACATCCTCTCTTGGACACAGAAGTTTCATGCAAGTGATATGAACTACTGTCTGAAGTTCTCCTGTCTCTCTGATGTGTAGCAGAGCTGCTTCCATGAGGGTCCCACATCCCTGCAGCACACACATATATTTGTTATTTATGAGCAGAAAGTAACTTAACATGCTACAAAGCACACAAGGGACAAGTAACAAAGAATTTTAAAGCAATGACTAAATTAATAAGCAGATATCAAAATTACATTTATATTAAATGAACTTGCAAGAGTCCCTATTTGCAAATATGAAGCTGTGTTGGTTGTTGCACAGAAGACACTCATTAGAGGCTTTTTTATTTTTCCAACAGAACAAAGCAGCTCTATATGAATGTTGTTTCCCTTTAAGGCCTTATAAATCTGATGCTCTGAGACATCTGGACACTCACGAAAATTCCTGAGCCTATAAACTTACAGAAACTGTTTTGTGAGGGTCAAGATGAAAACTTATCCCCAGAAACTGTGGTGAATCTGAAAATCACAAACTATGCAATTAATTTTTTAAAGATTAATTTTTTTGTTGTTTCTTTTTATTCAAGTGTTACTTTAGTTTGCTGGCAGGACTCAATGTTTAAAATTCAAAAAATAAACATAGATATAGAAACTATTAACCAGCCTTTTTTTTAATAGAAGAATTGGAAATATGTGAATATGTGAAGACTTGAAATAATCTTATGGGTTCAGTAGTTGTAATTCCCTAATTCTTTATTACAGCCTGCAGCTGGCATTTTGCTATGTTTGTTACATTCATTCTTGATTTCTTGAAGTCTGTCAGCCCTAAAGTTTTTGAAAAGAAGTGTTGAGTTTTGAAAGGAACTTTATTAAGGAAAGTTTCATCAAGGAGTTACAGAAGCTTGTGGAATCATGAGGTAATGAGAGCTGATCTTTGCAAAAGTCAGACAAGCTTGGGCTAGAAGTACAGGACAATTATTTTCTCTATCAAATCACAATGACTGTTGAGGATACCTATTAAACTGCATTAATTGGCAACCCTTAAATATTTTTATCATGTGTAAAGGCACAATAGGGGGTTTATATGAGCTATGAATACTGAGAAAGAAAGCCTCAGCTAAAAGTTGCTCATATTCAGAGCAGTGGAAAAAAAGAGAGGAATGTGGCTCATGAGCAGACTGAACAGAACAGTAGTCTGACCAATATCACGGGAACATAACCATGTTATTTATTAGCTATGTATACCTAAGAATTTTAATATTAAGGTAGTGATCCCAAAACTATGATCCTGAGACAATTCACTATTTGCAAGGCTGCTGGAAATAGCCTGTACATAGGATCATATCAAATATTGAGATTTATGGTATCTTTCTGGCAAATCAAGGGTGTGAAAGTGCCAGGTAATTAGTAGTAAATTCTTTAGGCTGAGGATTTACAAATTTGAGGATGTCCTAGAGGATATCCTCCTGACTGTGTGGAGGTCCAGTGGCCTGGCCTGGCTGGTGAGCCAGCCATAGCTGGGATCAGCCCAAGGCCATGGGAAGCAACACCCTAGGTTTGGGGACACTGTTTATGGTCATAGGGAGTTAAAGTTAGTTCGAAAGGGACCATGGAAGTTATTACGTCAATATGGGTCACCTTACTAGTTCTGATTGGTTAGATTGTTTCTAGGATGTTCCATGGTTAGTGTATATAAGTTGGGCTCACCCCTCATCCGAGGTCTTAGTGCTTGGCTGTACTTGGGACCATTCCTTTTACTGTGGCGGAAGAACAAAGGACCCCTGAATCTTCCACCTAAGACCCGTCACCTGCTTTTCCTGCGTACCGACCAGTCACAGTTTTTATTTGCCTGCCCTTGTGGGCGTGGGCAGAGCGTGAACCAACATGACAGGACTGCTGTGGTGTCACTGGAATGACACCATGCCCCCATGCACATCCCTGCCCGGGCACACAGCTGTTGTGTGCCAGCTCCAGGAGGTCACTCTGGCTTGGTGCACCCAGCAGGGGATCAGCCAGAGAGAAAGGCAAAAGGGTCTGGTGGGATAAGGGGCAGCATGAGAGGACAATGCACAGCACTGGCCTTACATGTTGGGTGTGTGCTCCAATGGTATCTGATGTTTCCTCCCTGAGCTTCTGCCCTTCTCCCAGGCACACTGGTTACACCTTCTCCACTTTTAGTTTAAGCTTACCAATGCTGTATGGTTTGTGAGTTCCAAAGAAGATGGAATGATTTTTTTTTTCCTTTTTGTGGGCTGTGTATAGCTACTCACTGAACATCATAGACCTAGGAAAAAAAAGATGAGAAATACCACATAATTTCTATTAGGTCTTACTGTTTGGTTCCCTGTTAGTTTACATCTAAATTCTCTCTGAAGTATCTCATGCTATTCCTCTGTGAATTTAGACCAAACATGCAATGTTGGAAAAGACTTCTTTTTACTGCAAAGCAGACTTCAAGTAAGATATGGAAAATATTGTACTTCATTTGGTCAAATAACCCTATAAGCCTGAATATATAGACTTCTATGCACTCTAGCACATACCTAAAAATGAATCGAATTGACTTAACCAATATGAAATGCCAAACATTTGTAAAGTCAGTGTCAATATTATGGAAAAATAGTAATCTAGTGGTACCCAGTATGTTTTATACATGACTTTAAAAAAAACATTGCTAAAATAACTGTTTTTCTAAGAGCATTGATATGTAAATGTGGATTGCTTTAGAATAATAACTTAGTTTTACTGCTACATGACCAAATTTTTACCAGTGGTTTCATTGATAGAAAAGGAAGTCAACGCAAGGTGGAACATGGGAAATCTTGATTATGAGGATACAAATTTTTATTCTGGCAGCAGGTGAACACTTTAACAGACTGCCTGGAAAGCCCATAAAAACTGCAGTCCCAGAGATTCTCACCGACTGAAAAAAGCCTTGAGCAAGCTGGTAAGGGATGTGTGTCCTTTGTGCAAGGGTGTTCAAACACTGGGCCTGACATATGGGCCCAAAAACCCCAAATAGCTGCTAGGAGATACTCATCATAGGACAAATGGTCTGAGACAAGGCTGCTCATTGCTGAGGTAATATCTGTTTAATAACAAAATTCAACTAGGGAGATAAGTTCTATTTACCTTTAAATGAGCTTTTCTAATGAAAGCAAACCGTAAAAGGGGTAAATCTGGTTCCATGATTTTTGGAAAATAGGATGATTTGGTGAGATATCTTGACAATGATGGATACAAACAATCAATTTGGGTAAAATAATTTTCCTACACACTATGGGGCTCCGTAATATATTCACAGCCTTATGTAGTTGACAGATATTATACAGGATATATGGGAGTGTGGCAGATCTTTGTAATTTGGGACAGCAGTTCAAAGAGGGGATACCCTTGTGTATTTCCCTATCACAGATGGCACTCGACACTTTGGGAGTAACTGAGCCAAGTTTTTGGCAATCTTCATTCAGACCATGCCCCAGACCATTGCCAGGGAGTGCAGGGGAGAAACTGTGCTTTGCTGGAAGTGGCTCACTAATACCATGCAAAACAATAAATATAAATCATCACAGGAGTTCAGGGAAAATTGTAACCTGCCTTCCTAGAAAACTGGCTTTGAAGTGAGAATTGTTGCCAGATACATCCTGAAAAAGAAAAAAGAGGGAAGCAACCACCCTTGGCATGCCCACACAGTGAGTCTGTTTTGGAGGTGGAGATTGATCCCTCTGGCTTGTGTGGCATCAGTCGCTGTTCTTGGTGAGACATCCTGGTGTGAAGACAGTAGTGGGAGATGACAGCAGTCCTTGGTCCGTGTTTCCAAGATACCAGTCTCCAAAGAAGAAGCCTGAAAATTCTGGTGTTGACTTAGATTCAGCTTCTAGCCCTACCTAAATAGATTTGAAAATCCTGGTTGGAGAGAAATGAGGATTTTTTTCCAAGAAAAGAAAGGTTCTACATGTTGTTTGGATTCTGGTTGTCCATGTTTTTTCTCTTTTGAAAACACCTATGAAGATTCAAGATCCAGTTCACTTGTTTTAAGTTCTGATTGATGTAATGATGTTTGTCCTGTGAGGAAATAGCCATCCATTTGCCCTAAAAGCAACATCTATAATTTATATACTTACAAGGAAGTGTTTGGGATAATATTCATAAGTTTTGAAATTGAATAAAAAGTTAATAACTTCTGCATATAACAAGTGACTGCTAAAACTCAGCTAGAGGTCAGCTGTTAGTTCACAGGCCCCTGTAAATTTACGCTTAGTCACGGGACCAGAAACACACCTGTGCAGATGGCGGTGAGGTCTGTCTGGCAGCTCAGCCATTTTTATGAAATTTAACCTTATGACAGGTTTAATTTCTCTTCTTGATCTCCAACTGGTCCAATTGCATCTGTCTACAACCTTCTTTTCTATTTCTCCATCCTGTGTTATTTAGCCATACCTGTGGTAGTTGGATGTGCATAGTAGTCTTTCATAGCACCAGTGAAAAATCATAAATGTGAGCACCCTATTTAAAACAGAATTGTACCTCTGCTTTGCACTGATGAAAGCAAGAAAATCTGAAGTAAGGGCTTCTTTGTTTCATGCTAATGTAGAGGTGCTGGTGTGGCATGCCAGAATCAGTGAACTCCTGTGTGTGCATGCCTTTAACCTCAGACATCCATGGGATGATGCTTTCAGGTTGGAGGAGTGTCCTGTAGAGATGGCAATACAGCATCAGTGTTACATTGCAAGAAACTGCCAAATAAAAATGAAATTCATTGAAATACAAGGATTTTTTAATCCAAACTACATATATACCCAAAGTGTTTTCAAATGAATGACTGAGTTGGCGCTCAGCTCAAGTCACCCAGATCTTGTGCTTTTCCAGCAATAATCCTCATGTAATTACACATTTGACATGTGAGAACTGCCAACGTGGTTTGACACTGCTTAACAATATGTAATCTTTCATGCTACAATCTGTAATTTTCATAGCTGTATGAGAGACTATATGCTGTCAGCTCTCAGCAGTCTGGGTTCATTGGAACTGACAGGCTGCGTATTTGTTAGCTTATTTTTGCTTACTCAACATGGAACTGTATGTTGAATTCAGACTCTAATTAAGTGAAATTGAGAAGTAATGTCTAGAGTTAGAATACTGTTAATCCACCCTTGCTGTTGTAAATCTTCAGAATGGATGTACTGAGATTACTGTTGCCTATGGAAGACAGCCTACTGGTCTCTGATTTTCCACCAAAAGCAGATTATGGCTTCCAATTTTAGATAACTGTTCTTCAGTTGATTTCAGTTACTTATAAGTAATGAAGAAACGTAGCAAGCATTATAAAATAAGGGGAGCTTTGAACTGGAGATAATTTCTGAATGTCTGACTTTCAGTCTTAATCAGAAAATTACATATGGGAGTTTCCAGACTCAAAATCCACTTTGCTTTGATTTGTACATAATATTATGAATGACAGCTGGAGAACAAGCATTTGAGATATAACTTCAGTTTTCCTTAATCTTCTCCTCACATATGGAAAGATAAATACCTGATTGAAATAACAGCACAGGCTCTAGAATTGGAGAAGGGGAAAATATTTACATAATACAAAGTGTGATGGGACCATTATGAAAAGTATTTTCAGAGGTTTGCAGACAGCTCTTGTACTTAGAAGACAAAAAAATCATGCCTTAAAAGAGATGCACGAAACATACATTGAGAGATTTGGTAGAAGATAATAGTTAGCATACCTTACTGCTTCTTCCTGTGATGAGTCATTACAGCTCCCTTATTTCTGTCCAACCTCAATTCTGGTGCTTTAACTTTTTTTGTGGGCAAGTTCTTCCATAAGCAGAAGACACAAAGTGACACTTTTAACTTCATGTCGACCATCATAATAATTCAATGAATACCCTGAAGGCATGCCTTTTAGGCTGTACACCCTAATGACAGGACAGTTTGTTTCATTACTAGCAGCTTCTAAAAACTAGGTGCAAAATGTCATCTTCTGCTAGCTTTTTGTTTCTACTCCCATGAATATCTGTGAAACTCTCTTTATGTATTCATTTTATATACTTTTTTTTCCTGTATCTTGAGCACTGCATAGGCAATTCAGCTGCTTCTTTCATGAGGCTGACAAGTAATAGTGACTAATCTGTGGCTAGGTAGCAAGAAGGTAGAAGACCTTGTTTGATATGTGCATGTAATTTTTCTATGAATTGAGACCTTTTCCATTAATCCATCCAGGTCAAAAACTTGTCTTCACACAAAAACTAAACCTCCCTTGAGACATTAATATATTGTTGTGTGTAGAAGACTGGTTGGAAAAAATGTCAAATCAAATTATTTTTAATGGTTTCCTGGAAATAAGAGGATTTAAATGAATAAGAAAACAATTAAGAAAATTACATTAGAGCTCCAAGTTCTACAGAAGGTCAACTGTTGTCTGTTTTCTTCACTTTACTTTGTTTCTTCTATTCAACTTTGTATTACACATTTTGCCATTAATTATTTCTCTTCTCATATTCCATTGTTTTCAGAGGATTAAAAGAAAGAGGAAGTTAGTAGTTCAGTTTCATATAGCATAAAACTATTCCTTTAGGAATACATTTCAGGATGGGTTACAAGTTCTTGACCTTTTTTTTTCCTATGAATTGTTTCTACTTTATGATTTCATGTTCTCTGAATGCTTTGGAATATATATGAACACTGCAATCTTCTGGTAATAGTATATTACAAATTTTTCCACCAATTAGTTGAATGCATGAACTATAGCACTTCCATTTCAATTTTATTGAAATTAAGGCATTTTTTTGGATCAGTCATGGATGCAGTCACAATGGTATAAAATCCCTCATGAACAAATAGTCACAGGCAAAATTTCAAACACTTCCTTCTATTGAAGCAATTTTAATGTAGAAATTAATACTGTAGCACAGACAAGACCACTTGGGTTGTGTTATTTATTTATTTTTTTTCATCAGATAGTTAAGCTTCCTCTCAAGCCCCTCAGCTTGAATCAATGACACTTTGGGACTGCCATCAAATTATAGTACTAAATTACCTTTTTGTCATGTCCCCACTGAGATGCCATCATTCTTCTTACTCTCCTGGCATCTCAATGTTTAAAAAAACCAGTTCAATAAAAATAATTGGAGAGGTGGAGTATGACTAAGTGGCATCTATACTATACGTACCCACAGGCACACATAATTTCCTGGCTCTTGGAGCAGTGGTGAAAATGTAATGCTTCAACAGTGTGCTGCTATGGTTGGTTGGTTCTTTGCCAAAGACACGTATAGTTGCATGGATTTCAAGCATGCTGTCACTTTAGGGTTGGAAATGAAACCCTAAAAATCAATAATTTGGCTTCAGTATTAGGCTGTGTACAGTAATTTCATTGTGGTTTTATTAGATCAGTAAAATACCCTCTGTGGGACAGTATCACAAGGAACTAATTCATGTACCAAGCTTGAAGCCTACTACATGCCCTAGAGTTTAGAGAAAGGGATTTGAAAGTGGTGAAGGAGTTATATAGAGGCTTTAGTTTTTAAAAGAGTTTTGAAATGAGAAAAGAGTAACAAGAAACTAAAGTCTAATAAAGCAGATATTGTAAGATTTAAAGTTTCACATTACCTTCATTTGCTTTGTAAATTGCTAAGGAAACAAGCTCCTGGGATGCCTTTCCTAATATGTCCTCAGCAGCATGTGTCTCTTTCTTCCCATCCATGCTGTACACACAGAACTGAACAATTAATGATGTTGAAAATTCTTAAGCTTATTTCAATTAAATTTGAACCAAGATTTGATTAAAACATCAGCAAGTGTGTTTGTTCTAAATGTTGGCATATGTCTGCCACCTTTACACATGCTGAGTAAAGTCTGCCAGCAATTTGTGAGGTTTTGAACAAGTGAATCTTTGTGGTGCTCCCTCAGCAGCAGTTCAGATTCTGTTCTCATTTTCATTTGTGTACAATCTACCGAGCGACTTTTGTCTATAGACATGGGATTTCGAATCATCCTGGTGTTTGATATTACGCTGGATTTATGTCACTGTGCTTGGAAATTGGAATTTGAGCCTCAATCAGGAAATTAAATTCTTGAGCAGAAGCTGTTCCCACAGACCACATTTCTTTCAAAATAGTGATCATATTGGTCAAAGAGGTGCAGAAGTAAGTTGTGCCACTGGCATAGATGAGTTGGCAGAACTCCCCAAGGTACTCGCAGCTGTGCCAGTAACACAGCAGGTTTTTATCAAGTGACAGAAAGGGAAGATTTATTTAAACTGCTATAAATTGGAGCTTTGCCGTATAGGGCATCAAAATTCATTTGGATGTCGTGTCTGAAAGAAACATTCTTTTAGCAACAAAGCATCTTAAAACAAAAAGAAACCTTAAAGGGCAAATTGCTACTAATCATTGCTGGATGAAATATCAGTGCTTTTATAGGGCAGTAGCAATGGTAACACCTGACATGGAACATGAGGACCAAGCAGAAGGAAGCAGTGTGAATAACACTGTGTTTGGTTGATGTTCATCTATCAAATGATTTTGTCGAAACCAAAAGAAATTAACTCTGAATTCTGAAAAATATTTTGAATGTGTCAAAAGAGACTGTGAGGAATATTTATGAGCAGTTTCACTCTCCTCATGTATTTCATCACAAGCATATTACATTTCACAGAGCTGACTTGATTCCATAGCATTAATTACTAATTTTTTCAAGATTTATTTATTTAGTGCTATTTAATCAAAAGATACAGAAGTGATATAGAAAGATGAACACACTGGTGATAGTGAAGTGCAGATTTGTGGCATGGATTACAATGCCACTGTATGGCAGGTGGGGGAAAATCTTGAAACCCAGAACAACATATATACCAATGTTTTAATGAAAATCATGATATGATGAAATTGTTGTTCACCTTCTGTGCAGTCACTCATCACAATGCTTCTGTATATTGTGAATTTTCTATACAAATGAATTTTATTAATACAGAAAACTGAATGATTGAATACAAATATGCAAATAGCTGTGGAAACACTATCTGCCTATTCCAGATACAGTCTTTGATATTCATAATTTGTTTTCAATATCTTTCTGTTTGCTAGAGAAATCCACAGGGCTTGCTTTTGTCTGTGCCAGATGCCTCTCATTTGAGAGGAAATAGTTGCCAAATTGCTCACCACGCAGTAGAAATGGCAACTGAAAGTGATTACACCCAACATATGGTCCAAAGACAGACATCTGCTAACAAAGATTAGGGATACTGTGGCAGATTCTCACTTGTTCTAATGAGCCAAATAATCTTGAACATAAGTCCATTAGAACAAATGAGAGTAGCCACCAATGAATTTTGCATCAGACCTGCCTGTCCCCATCCACATCTTTGTGTGCCTGGGTATGCAGTGGTATAATGGGAGGTGTGGGTGTATTTGCAAGAAGTATTTCACAAAACCATTTTAATTAGTTACAAAGGCGTAAGAATAGTAAACCTAGCAGTAAGAAAAGTAGACCTAACAGTTTTAGCAAAATGCAGTAAAACCCCAGGGTGGGCACCTGGAGATGGTAAGTAGTACACAGGGGTACAACAGTAAGTCCATTGTTTCTCCTCCCTTGAGATGAAGTATGCTCTTTGCTCCTGATCAGTTCCGCCACTGGAGAGGCAGCACTCTTCAACAAACATTAGCAGTGCAGTCTCTTAATTGTTAAGGGGGAAGGGGAAATTATTTTCAGTTACAGAGTTGAGGATTCAGGGCCATGAGGTCTGGGGGAAAGAGCTCAGAATTAAATACCTGCATGGCAGATGTCTCAAGGTATCTTGTCTACAAAGTGCCAAACTTGGCAAACACTGGTGAGCTAGGCACGGAAGCTGCAATCAGTGTCATGCAAGACTACATCACTTCATGGGACAGGGGTGGCAGAACAGGATTTCTAGTGAAGAGAATGGCTTGAAGGAAGGGTGAGTGCTGGTCACTGAGGAACTCTCTGCTGACTGGTAGATCTGAGAGTGAATGCCAGGGAAAGGAAGGGACTTTGGAAGCTGAATATTCACTTTGGGAGGCATAACTCTTAAGCTAAGAACAAGAATAGTAGTAGCTGGAGATGAGGAGGCAAAAGGTGTTGGGAGAAAGGAAAGGAAAGAAAAAAACCTGGTAAGATGAGAGTGACAATAGTGGTGAAGCAAGATAATACTGACTGCATTGGTCACCCCAAATGAAGCTGGCCAATAGAGGAAAAATGGGGACAAGGAAGTTTGGTAAGAAGGCTGGTCACTAGTCCTTGCTGAGCAGTGAAAATGCTGCTGTAGCATAACCTCACTTTGAAACAGAAATCTATTTTAAGACCCTCAGCAAAATTAGGAAGAAACTTGGGGTAGAGAGAATGTATAAAGCCTTAGAGAGCAAGAATATGGAAAAATTGCCATCTCCTGCACACTTTCTTTGTAACTAGAATATTATTTTTAAGTTACTTCATGTTTTTCTTCAGGTACTAAAAAGACAAAATCAAATGGTTAAGAAAGTTATGCACCATGCTGAGTTATGAGGGAAGATATGAAAATGCCAAGTGTTTGTGAGAATGTGTGTGGTAAGTATAAAAATCCATGAGGAGTATGTATATTACCATATTTTACATAGGCAGACTAAATGTGTATCTCTATGTATAGACACAACTATAGACACAGATATGGATGTATAAGTATCCACCATTAATTGAAATATATAAAGCCATTTTAGGCTTTCTCCTCTTATAGGGGGAATATTCTGAAATGTCTCCAGGTATATAGCAGAGTTGAGATCCTCTCCAGCTTTATGAGAAAAAAGCCTCTACTGTGCAAATCATTTTTGCTGAGTCTCTGGAGTGTTACTTGATACTTTTTCAATATTGTTTGTTAAGTATGATGGACGCATTCCAGTAAAGAAGTACAGCATTAAATATAAGATTATTAAGATGATTTCTTTTTGGCTAAGCAGGTCGAAGATATGAATACTTTTAGAATTTTCAAGCATTTTAAAGAACCTATTTCTAAAGTTTTTAATGCAAGTAATTTAAAGTTATGACTTAAGACAGGTAGGAGTACATCCCTGATTTTTTTTCAGTTTTCTACCTGCTTTGTTTTGATCTCGTAGCCCAAGGATGCTAAGGATCATAAACTTCACTCAAATTTGACATCTTAATCGAGAAACATTTAAATAAATTGGGAATCTGTGTGAAGAGGTGGCTTAAACCATCTACATTCAAACAAAAAAATCACAAATGCCTGTGCAAGGGTTAAAATTTTGCACAGGCATTTGTGGAATGATATACCATTTTCCTTGTAGCTGCAAAAATCAATGTGCAAGATTGTTTAGATATTAACATTTCAGAAGCTGACATGTTTTCTCTTTTGATTGAAGAATGTTGTCCTGCCCTCTGGTCTGGAGATGACATTTTGCAATTTCTCTTCATGTAAATTGATAATACTGTGGAATTCAGACTTGTCCAGAGTCAGAATTACCTATCTCAATTTCAAATTGTCAAATATCTGGCTGTATGGAATCATAAAGACCTTTTTATTTTTTTCCCAAGTGAAACAATGAAAGTGGACACTCTGCTTGTCAAACACTTAAACAGTTTGCACTTCTGCTTGGCCCACTATAGAAAATTGAAAATTATTTTCCTTGATACGTTTATTAAGTTGTCTGCTAGGTTTTGACTGAATACTCAGGCCAGAGGCTAAACTGAGGTGAGAGTTTTTAATCCACATTTTGCCTGCATTTTTCTGGCAGATCATAAAAAGTAGTATCTTCAGGATATTACAGTGGACAAAATATCTTTGCATTTTTTTTCCTACTTTTGTTCAAGATTAAAACCAAACAACACAGTGCAATGTTTTGGGCACCCTTTAAAATTAAAATTAAATTAGGTTTAATTTACCTCAAGGAAAACTGAGGTATTGAAGAAAACTGAGTGGATGAGAGCTGTCCTCAATGTACGTTCAGAATTAGGGTTTTGGTGGTGTCATTTAAGAAAATATTGCGTCTACATTCTGCGGAAACAACCCACTTTAGTACTTCATCCATCTGTGAGGTTGTCTGTTAGTCTTATGTGAATGAATATAACTTTGTAAACGCAGAAAAAAGAAATCAAAAATGCAGTGTATCTATGTCATCCCCATAAATATGAATTGCAATGGTAGGTGGTGGCAAATAAGGGAATTAGACATCTTTGTGTATTCAGTAATTTGTTGTTGCCATTGGCTTATTTTTGAAACATTTGGAGACTCATTTCTACTTGTAAATTGTAAATTGTTCTTCTAAAATATATTTATGAGTCAGTGTTTTAAATTAGGCCTTAATGGAAAAATGGATGAAGCCTTAGATAATTCTTTCCTCCCCTAGCCATGCAAATAAAGTTAATAACTGCTGTCTTTCAGCCTTTCTTTTTCTGTTTACTTTAAGTTACTAATTAGTTGCAGTGATCAGAATTGTATTCTTTAGACTGTAAGAAATGGAATTCCAATAAGGAAGACTGAAGCTGTCCTAAAAATAAACTGTGCTCTACTAACTTTCAACCAGTGTGTCAAGATGTTTGTAAAAGGATACTTGCAACACTTGACTTTTTTTGTTTCAGTCTGTGGCTGATGTAGGGAAATTGTACAGCTTTGCTGCTGTAATTGTAAAAGATGAGGTGGAAATCAGTAGATCCTAAGTAGGAGTCCATACTCCAGTCCATACAGTAGATCCATAAGTAGATCCTAAGCTGGAGCCTTTTAAAAGTACGTTGAGATGAAAATATTCGTAACTGCATAAAATGTTAAAAAATTAATCTTTTAAATCTGTTATAAAGCAAACTACATGTGTGAGGGAAAAGTTGTAACTATATCACTTCAGCAACTTTGAGCAAAGGCAGTCTCTACCAAAGTACTTAATAGAGTACAAGTAGGGCTGGATTTTTGCTGAACTTTTGGAGTGTGTTTAAAGCAATTGGTAATAACAATGTGGCTCTACTGAGAATGTTAGCTATGATGTTCCTCAGCATGCATTTAATTTAGACATTGGTATGATACGATGATGATGTGGATGCCCATACCAAGGTATTCAGGGTAAAAAAAGCCACAGAAGTGATTTAATAGGTTCATCTCTTGTAGGACTTCTACAAGATATTGTGTAGCTTTTAAGAATAAGTGTTTCAACTGATTTCTGAAATTTTCCATTTTCTTTATAGGTCTCATTCATTCAGGACACTTTTCACTTGTAGTGGTATTGTGACCTACTTTTGTATAATTATCTCAAGCTTTGCAAAGTTGAGTGAGTGTCTTGGTCAATTCAATCCTCTGTAGTCTTTTTTTCAGAGTCAAATCACCGTCAATGGGTAGCTGGGAGGAAACGTAGTGCAACTAAGCTTTCGTTTTACTGACATCTGTGAGGACACCTAGAAATAGGTCAAATATGATCTCTTCACAGGTATGCAGTTCTTTAATTGACCTTTTCCTCATGAATTTCAACTCAGCCATGTTAGCATTTGTTAGTTTCATGGTAAAAATGAGGTTCACATCTAAGTGTCTTATGCTTTATAATTCTAAGATAGGAAAGTGTACTTTTAAACCAATGGTTTACTGAGAACAAGCAGTGGCATTCCTATGGCTGAGACAAGATTGAATCTTCCCATTTTGTGGCATCTCTTTTCCTTCTGAGATGCATCACAGTCTGCACCTTGGAACAGCCCTGAGCAGAGCAGTCACACCCGGGCAGCTGTGTACACATTAACCCTGCTGATCTTCCAGTAAGCAGGGAGATGCTAATTCAGCTATACTGAATACTTCGCGTTGAGTATTTGGAAATTTTATTTTGCAGTCCTAAAATCTGCAGTCCTCAAACTGCAATTGAGTTCAAGAGGATTTATAAAACATTATACTGAATATGTTATATAAATTAGAGAAAATCTGCAATTGTCAAGGATTTAGTGTGGTATTATAACTCCCAAGTCATAAAACCATATTGTTACCTTATTAACATAGTATAATATTTCTGCTATGGGTCATATTTTATATAATTTACCAGAAAGCAGGTTTATTTGCAGCTCAACAAATTTTGAAGTAATGTAATGTCTTGCATAAACTGAAAGAGGCAAGAAATGCAGTCAAGATGAATCCTACCATACCATTACTCTGTTATATTGTTGCATCTCTCCCATCAGTCAGGGAATGGATTTGTTAGGTTTTCCCTGCCCTTGGGCAGCTCAGGGAATCATGCCAGTCAAGGAGGTCATCCTCTTGGTTTGGCTTGTCAAATGCATAAGAAGACACTGAAAAAGAGGGAAGAAATAAGGGAAAAACCAAGTGGAAAAAGTTATTGTTGTTGTGTTGACGTAGCCTGTCTGAAAGCTTTGGGGCTGTTTTTAAGTTCTTTAAAGATGCATTGTGGTGTTCACATGTATCAACTTGGACAAGAATTATTAAGGGTGCATTTTTATTAGGAGTTAGTGGAGTCTGACTGCACCACTATGAAGTTTTCTGACGATTTTTTTTTGTAGGTTTACTAAAATACTATGCTCAATCACTTAATTCATTACAACTGAGCAAACACCCAGAGCTGTACCTCAACATTTTATTGAAGCATAACAAAATTGAAAGCAATCTGTGGAAGCAAATAAAATTACATCTGTTTGCTGACCCCAAACTTGCAAAAAAGGGAGTTAAAATTAACTACTAATTTGTTGAGTAAACTCTTATCAACTTCTAAGTATAAAAGCAAAAAGAACCAGGATGGCTGGCAGGAATTAGCAGTCTTCTCACCACAGAAATAATAAATTAAAGAAGCATAATTCTAAAATTCTGTACTATGGCACTATTACAACACGACCCACAGTATTTAACGATTTTTGTTGGAGGGAAAATGCTTCTGTATTAGTACTTGATTGCTCATCAGATTCTCAAGTGTTTATATATTTTGGATTTCTGTCTTGATCTGCTTAGGAAGGCAAAAAATTTTTTCTATTATGACTAATAAATAGATCCTTGTTTGTGCAGGTTATGCTCTTAAAAAAATTGGTCATTCTTAGCATGCAGATGTGATGGGATGTGCTGAAAACCAGCTATACATGGCAATATTGACATCCAGGTGACAGTAATGGCAGTAGTGCCTTGCCTCCAACTTTTTAAATGTGCACACATCTATAATTCTGCAACCACCAGGGATGTAACCAGAGGTTTTGTGTGATTTCACGTTGCCTGCATTCATTTTCATGAGCTAGGGCAGAGAAAAGCGTAAAGAAATCCAGGGCAAGATGGTGGAGTTGGAAAAGGGGTTAACTATGTTTTGCCTGTGTCTCCTGGTACCTCTTGTTTACAACAATGGCAACATCTATTCCCTTTATGTTCCTCATTTTTGAAGCTGTACAAATATCCTCAAGTTCTTGCCAGTTTGAAATTTGTGTGCTTGAGTCATATGAGAAGGTCAGCGTTGTCTTGTCATGGAATGTCTGTCACTCAGCCTCCCTCAGCTCGCAGCCACTAAGTCTGCTAAATGCAGCAAAGTAGTTCAGCCACATTGTCCTCATCTGTCCTCAACTTCTGCTGCATTCCCTTTGCTGGAGATAGGTTAAAAAGCTAAAACATTGGTAACTGTTGGCAAGTTTTGTTTTATGTCCCATGCCTTAATCAGATCCTCTCCCCGTTCAGTAATTTGTGTCTCAGAGTTTCTCTTCCATATGAGGAAAAGAAGGGAAAATATTATGAAACCATGGATACTAAATCTATATCATCTATATCTATATATCTATATATAGATACAATTTTTTAAAAAAGAACTTACAATATACTAGTGCATAAATGGGACAAAAATTTTCCATCTCATGCCTAGAAAATGGTATGATAAGATTCTTCTCCATGATCTATTAAATTAATTTCTTTCCTGAAAGAATCAATACGGAAAGTAACATTTAGTCTTCATAACATTTTTAGGGTGTTACATTTGTGCAACAGTGAAAATTGAATGCAGCAGGGAAGATGGAGTGCCTTTTCAGACAACAGAAATGAGCCATTCCTAGTATTATTTTTAAATTACTCATGCATTTTCCCTATTTTCTCAAGTTTAGGTTACAGTAGAAAATCACTGTTACATATGGTTTTTTTCTTCTCAGACACTGAAATTTGCTAGAATTACTTAAGAAAGATTTCGTATTTCTACCAAATTATCCACCTCTGATTTTGCTGTTTTGTATTACTGGTTTATCCGATTTACTTAGAAAAAGTATACCTATAGTATCTGCTTAAAAACAGAGTAATTAGTTACATCAAATGTATGCAAATTATCCCACCTGCTGAAAATTTTAAAGTTACATTTTAAAGAAAGGCACAGTTCTTATGTTAAAATAATGGGGGAAAAAAGCCATGTAAAATAAAGAAAACAGTATCTTGACTCAGGTGTTAATCAATGACAGCTACTTCTATTAAAAAATTAACTCCTACATTCATCTTTGTATGTTCATAGAGTCATATAATAGTTGGGAGGGATCTTTTAAAGGTCATCTAGTCCAACACCCCAGCAGTGGGCAGGGACTTCTTCAACTAAACCATGTTGCTCAGAGTCCCATCCAACCTAATGCTGAATATTTTCAAGGATCAGGCACCTACCACCACTATGGGCAACTTGTTTCAGTGTTTTACTGGAACAGGTTCTGAAGAATGGTCTGAGAACACTTTTTGAGGACCTGGGACAATTATCAGGAACAGAGGGTTCTCAGTAAATGTAGAAGCAGCAGTGTGTTAGGTGTCCTGCTGTTACCACTGTTTATGCTATTTACAACTTGCATATTTTGATTCTCTTCAAGAGCTTACTTTGGAGACAGCAACAGAAATAATGTGCTGAACTGGAGCCCAGCAGGTTTCTCCATTTCTTGGCTGTGACTCTGGAGCTTGTCCTATGAAGAGACAAAAAAGACTGTGCTGAACCCGTGTGGGTGAGGGCAGGTTTAAAGTCTTAAAGGTGAATGAATACACTCTTAACATGCAGTTCTGTAAGTATGAAGGTACATGTTAGAGCATAACTTAAAGTCAAAGGACCTTGCATGTTTCAATTTGGCCTGAATCTCTTAATCCTAAATCCAGTCTGCTGATGCATACAGGAACATAAGCAAGTTCAGGGTGTGGGACCGATGAGGCCGAGGAGATGTTTTTGGATAGCCTGAGCAGCAGTTCACTCTATATTTTATTGCACACTGTCAGTGTAACATCAGTAACATTGACTAAGACTCTTTAAAATTGATTATGCCGGTCTAAAAATGGCAATATACCAATATTTATGCACTAATTATACCTGTTTATGTCTCTGCCTGTTCTAGTATTTTTGGCTCCTGTGATCTCAAAAGTTATCCCCAGCTAAATTGATTTCCTCTCAAATTTGTGGTCATGGAATGTTTTTTTAAGTACAGTGTTGGGAAAAATAATCAAAATCTAAAGATTGGTGTAACTCTTTGTTTTAGAGTCATATATGTATAACACATCTGTCCATTCTTTTTTATCAGCCCTTTGGAAAATACATTTATATTTACTTTTTGTTAAAAACATTGATAGCACTTCAGAGTAAAAATACAGCAACATTTAATATGGAAAATATTTTCTTGTGGGAACGATGCCTATAAAAGTTTCATAATGTTTTCATTGTGTGAAGATCTAGTACTATATCATGTTCAGGCAACACTTTCTATGTAATTCAATGTCAAATGTCCCAACATGGTATAAAAATTCCCCACTGGGGAGGAAAAAATGGCATTGCATAACCAAATTAGATTCATGTACAAACTGTTTTAAAAAGGTCAGGGAATTGAAATTCAAACTTGGTTAAGGTGAATAACAGGTAAAACACAGCAGCTAATCTTGAGAAGGTTGCCTGAAACAATTAGGAAACTTGGACTTTACTGCCAATAAGTTTGACTACAAAAAACCTGACTTAACGTGAGTCAGACCAAATTATGCTTGGATTTGTTTGCACCATGGCCCAGAATTCTGTATTATTTATACTGTGAGAAAAAGGGTTGTTTTCTAATGCAAAGTACAACATCTCTGCCCTGCCAACTGCAAGGGTAATGCTGTTAAAAAGTATATTGATTGCACAATTTGCTCTCAGAAACTTCTGGTTTTCTTTTCCTGCTTCAGGATATAAAAAAAAAAAGACATTGTGATCATAGGTGCAGATTTGCTGGTAGAAACTAGGGGATTTTGTCTTTCTTTTAATATTACCTCTTGTGTACTCTGACTTGTTTTGTGGCTGGAGGTATTGTTACATACCAATTTGCTCAAGACATCTAAATGAAGATCTAAATGTTGCTCAGCACATGTGCAAAGATTTGGTTTTGTCCAGATTTATTTTTTTTAACATGTAAGCTATCTACCTAGGCCATTTAGTAGTGACACATGCATGTAGTGTTTCTGATTCACATTCCTTCCTTGGCTGCCTTGGATTTTCCAAGTGGAATTACATGCAAGATGTGGTCCAGTGCCCCATGTCCCTTAACACAGCCCATCTGCCCCTCTGCCATTCAGACTGTGACTGCATTTGCCCTGATCATTGGCACGGACTGACTCTCAGCAGGAAGCAAGAATGATCCCCTTGGCTTTTCCAGGCTGTCTGTATCCCAAATGCACACCTACTCCTCAACCACTGCCATCTTGTAGCATATGCTCTTTTCCTTCCTCAGAGTTTCTTGATGTGGTAGAGGCCCCCTGGGCCCCAAATACTGCAGCTGTTTGGAATAATCTTTTGGGCACATGGGAAACCTAAGAGCGATTATAAATTTGGCAGACAAATCCAAGCCAAAAATGCTCCAGACCTACAGTTTGTTTGGTGAGCTATAAAAATAAGTACTTATGTCCCAAGGAAATAAATATGAAAAGCAGCTTTCTTCCCAAAACTCTTGGTTGTTGCTTTCCATGCTGATACCTCCAATACATCAGGAATACAAGAATTGACTATGTATACATACTATTTAGTTTCTATAGGACTAGATCATGTGAATCAGCAACAAGTGGTAGATCAAAAATTCAGCCTTACTGCAACATTTTTCACCATTCGCACAGTGCCTGCAGGTTGGAAGAGTTCATTGAAGCTCATGAAATTTAGTGGAGTGAGTCTCCTTCAACTTTTCCAAGGACTTAATTTCTAGGTGGCCTAGGACAAAGGAGAATGCCCCAGAAGTGAGGAGCCAAGTTGGAGTGTAACCAATGTCCTGTCTTCCCTAAGGAAATTAATTTTTGTGGAGCAATATTCAACTGCTAAAGAATAAATAGCATGACATATTGTACTGAAGTGCTCTTACAGGGTTCTGTGTAGTGACAGGATTCAGAATGTAACAAGGAATTTACTCTGTAAATTGTACCTGAATATTTAACATTTTCCCCAAAATACATTTTAACAGCTCGGTTGTTCAGCTTGAAAACTGCTATAGGAATTTACAGGTCTGTTTCCATGGTTTACAAAAACACATATTATAAATAAATTTTCCTACTGCAAAACCCCCTGTCAATTAATTCTTCCAATTAAACCTTAATAACATATACTTCTTGAGAATTTGTATTTGTGCCTTAGGCATGGGAATCATGCACAGTAATTCCATGGACTATAATCGTCGTCAGCCTACCCTGGGATCAAAGTTGTGTCCTTATTTTTCCCCTGTGTTTATTGGAAGCTTTTGATTCCGTCAATCACACCAAGGCAATGTCAACTTTGCAAAGGTACTGCTGAGTTACCACAAATACTGTTTTGGCATGTTTGGAGTAGTCACAGGCAGAGCTCACTAATAGTTATCCTGCTTAACCTTTTTTTTTTCTTCTCATTAGCTCTTCAGGGTTCCATCTTCAGACCTTATTACTCTTTTGTTGTTTTTTAAATGCTAGTATCTAGGCTACAGTAGCCTTTTAAAATATTAGATGTACCATGCAGATGACAAGGCTTCCTTTCTGAGCTGTCCCTTCCAAACTTTGTTCAGTTCCTGCAGTTTCTGAGCTGCCCTGAAGACTTATTTCTGAGTTTCGGCCAAAAAAAAGCACATTATATTTCTTTAATGACGAAACATAAGCTATATGTGTGGAACCTACTATCATGCTGGACTAGCTCTTTCTTCACAGTTCCTTTGAGGCCAATTTTTCCATTTCCTGTCACTACAGATTGCACTCTTGGAGGCAGTTTTAAATCAGTAATGTCTTTGATGTTTTCTTTTCACCATGCCAGGAACATTCCCAGAATGACATTGATGCTCTCCCAGGCTGTCCAAATGTGTATTCATGGCAGGCTTCTGCTAAGCTGCTGTAACACTCTCCCGCTCTGTTTGCTAGCTTGCCAGATGTGAATAAGCTCCAGTTAATTGAAAATACCAGATTTTGAATAGGTTGCAGTTAATTCAAAATGCTATGGCTGATACCAAAATATAATGTGGTTAAATTTTAACCTTTGCACCTTTCTTCAGTGAAAATCAAATGACAGAAATATTTGTCAGATGTTTTGAACTTTTTCTTCTTCAGCTTCCAGTGCCCTTAAATAAAAAATGTACAGAGGACCTTTCCAAAGAAAGCTGAATGCATTTGATGTAACCGGGGGTCAGGTAGACTAAATGGACTTGGTGTTTTTAAATGGCAGCTGAAAACGAAGTGCTAACATTGTGAATTGTTTTCTAATACTGCTGTGGAGTTGCATGCCTACAGATGAGCGGCATTAACTTTCTGTCTGACACTCTAAGAGTTTCTTTTCTTTTGCTTGTGCCCTCTAGTATGTTAAGCTGGAATTTTTTTGCATAATTGTGCTTTTGTGGTTATGGTAAAAACAACTTAGAAAAAAGATTTTGTTTTGTTGTCACTGTTTGCAATACATATACTTTATAGTATTTATATTCCATCCATTTGAAGTTGAGTGAGGCTGTTTGCAAAACCAGGTATTAATACTTATACTACTGTACCTTGAATAAAATATTTCTGTGGCAAGAATTTTTGAATAGGATTTTGAATAGGATTTTACATTAGGACTTTTTATGCACTAGAGCCATAGCAATTTCTGCCTTCTATGATGCTACCTCAGTAAATAAAACAGCTATTTAGAAAAAGATTTTGTGAAGAATATGGAAAAGTCTATGCTTTTCACTATAACTGAATGAATCTATTAATATGATACGATTCAAATAAAACACCTGAGTTATCTATTTGATGGCAAAGAGGCTCCAGGCAGGACGGAATGTGCTAAGGTAATACAAGTAGCTGAAAAGGGCAGGCAGAATAACTGAAGCCATTGCACCAACCAGGCTGACATCAGTCCTAGATAGCAGGGTGAACATCAGAATGCTGATATGGGATTCAATTCTTTACAATTCAAAAGATGTGAATATGAGTCAACCACCCTTTATGGCTTGTGGATCTGGTTTCATTCCTTTGATGAAATAAGTTTGCTTCAACAAGGCAATTGTTTACATAGCATAGAAACTGCCTTTCATAAAGCACTGTACTGCATATTATTGTGATTGGAAGTCAACACTATCTGATAATGATTAAGTGTAAATTAAATGGATTTAGACACTTGGTAGCTGGTATACATCAAAATGGTGTCATGGAAGATTTATCACTGAATAGAAGTATTTCAAATAGGATTTTGCAGAGATGAGTTACAGGTCAAGACTACGAAATACTGTTTTATAAATAACTGAAAAGGTAAATATAAAAACAGTGTGAATAAGATTTATGGGTGACATAAAGTTTGTCAAAATATTGAGAACTGAGTGGCCAAGTTAAGCAATCTAGATGTCTTAAACCAGTAGGATGCAAGCAAAACGTGATCTTAGATGTCAGGGTTCCTGCTCATAAGGTAGTCTTGCATGAGAGGCTGCACAGGCTGGGACGCAGCTCTGCTCCGGTTGCTTACAGTCCTCTTGCTTGGCATGCTAGTTTGTTTGAGGAGAATGACATGCTGGGTCTGCTCCTGGCACCTGAGGCAGCTTCCCTGTCTGGCTGCTGCTACACTGCAGTTATCCAGTCCTCCTGCAAGTGTGGCTACAGACCAGCAGAAGTGGGTCCCACAAGGAAGACTGAGGCTTGCTCTTGACTTCAGAATCACTTCTATGAGCAGATAAGGAAAGTAATATTTTGAGGTTTTAAGTTATGTCTTCACTGTTAGCTGTAATTTATTTACCAACACAAAGCCTAAAGAAAAGCAAGAGAACAAACAAGTTTCATATTATGTAAAATTCATTATGGAAAACTGAGTCTACACAGGTTACAGTGGTTGCACAAGTTGAGTGGGTGAAAAAGGAATTTTGAGCTGAAGGTTGGTACCTATTTTTCAGGATTTATATGAGTTAAAGATGAAGTATTATAAAATCAAGAGATCTGGATTTTGGATGTTTATAACATTAATACGTTATGTGTGCATATCGAGAACTACGTATATGTTTATCTGCCTGTTTTCTCTCTGTCTGGAATCAAATTTTACAAAGAGAAGGAATTAAAAAAATTCAGGCCAATTACTGGTTTGTGCAGTCATTTACTGTAGGATAAATCCACACAGCTATTAAAAGGAGGGAGCACAGTCCTTGTTTCCACTTCATTTCTGTTGGCACCAGCTCATGTGACACTCCAGGGTGAGGGAAGGTCAAGGAACAGTTTTTTCTAAAGCAAATTCATCCAGGATCATTGTCTTCCAGCTCAAGGGGAAGACTTGCCCCATCGCAAGGCCATTTGGGCTCTAATTCTGGTGGCAGGTAAGCACAAGGGCAGCACTGCCTCTTCATGGCAGAACTGCAGACTTGTGTTGGATCACAGCCTTGAAAAACCTCAGTAGCTACTCAGATTTGGCTTTGCTGTTCTCCTTGTCATTGTCATGTTTTGCTGCTGCTTCTCCTTTCTTATGTGCAGGATTTCCAAACCCATGGTTTACATACCCAGTGATTACATTTTGCACACACGCTCCTCTTGAGGTTGATCGTTTTATTTCCCAAGAGGAAGTTAGCTTCCAAGGGGTCAAAGGTGTTGTGGGCAGTGTTAGGGCTGACATACAAGCTTGGCAAATAGAAATGGAGTGGGTTTTTGTCTTTTTGAAATGCTCCAGAATAATAGAAAGAGAGATGACCCCAGAAATGGATCATCTAATTTTCTTTCAGGCTATTTTATACACTTCTGAGTTCTCCTTGTTGCATGTGGCAAATCACTCAGTCAGAAGGACAAGAGTGAAAAATGGATGGTTTGACTCCCTGAAGCAAATGTAGCCCAAGTGAATTATTATATGGCACAGAGCATGAAGGTATCAGATGAAAATTCTCATCCCAAAACCATATGAAACAAATACCACATCAGCTTGAAAATACCTTTTAAGATATGTCCATGTGGAAAACCTGACTAGAACTACAGCTGACTTCATACGTACAGGAAGGTCTATAATTCACACTTGTTGAGAAGTTTAATCCAGCACTACTAAGACCAATTTATGGTGTTCTGCATGAGAGGAACAGCTTTCAGCAATACTTATTATAAGTAACAAAGAAATTATGGAGACAGGGAAAATCAATAATGTTTACAAGCACAAAGTCTGGCAGCAATGACTCTCTGAAAATGGCAGTGAGCACCACATACTCCAAGTGAAAAGAGGCAGCTGGTCTGCTGAGAGATGGATGTTGCTGCAAGGCCAGGGATATTCCTGTTGGCATGTCTAAGATTAATTAGAAGCATGTAAAGAGAGTGAGCTCTCCTGGAGAACAAAACAAAGCATTTAATAGCAACATACCTGTTTTGCTTTTCACAATAATGGAATAACATATTTGGATTAAAATATTGATCCACCTAAAAACATTTCAGAAAACCACGAATAATTGCCCCATGGGGACATGAGGGAGGCAAATATTAGGTGCAGAGCTTCTTTTTTAATGTGTGGGGCAGCGTGGAGGTCCTGGGTTCCCCATCTGTGAGAACCAATAAGGAGAAGTAGCTGAGGAAGAGGAGCAGGATTTCATATCATCCAGTCCCTCTCCAAGCTGCTACCTGGGGCTTCACTCATGACCTTTGGAGGCTCAGTTATCTCCTGCTGCCCCACCACCTGTAACTACGATGACATTGTCCCAGAGAAGCCAAGCATCATTCTGGTCGTGACTGACAGGGCCACAACTTTCCAGGGCAGCCATGGAAGTGGAAAATATATTAGAGAGAGACAGTGTTACTGCTGCTGCAGGTAAAAATAAAACACAACTGGTGAAAAATAAATACAGCTGAGTCCCAGAGAAAGATCCTTTCTTCAGCCACTTGCAACATTAAATGGAGTGGGGCAATTTAAATCTAATAATCTCATTGTGGCCATACTCCTTCCCTGTGCAAACAGGCGAGAGAAGCAGAAAATGAAGGTAAGTAAAGAGAAGTTTGAGACAAAATGAGGAAAGAGCAGAGTGATTGAAGTAGAAAGCAAATGTAAATAAATGGTTTCTCTTGGCCTCCCCAGGTGTGCTTTCCACCAAGGTGTAAATTCTAATAACATATGTGTAGTCTGTGAATTAAAGTACTAACAAGTGGACAGTTAGGAAGTACTACATTAACACATTTAAAGACCTCTAAGTAGCTCTGCATGACGGGGACCTGGAGGAGCAGGAGGTTTGTGTATGTGTATTTCACAGATGTCAGTCTCTGTTCACGGGTAGCATGAGACCCTTTTGTGCACTGTAGTCTGAGATGAGGTCTGCTCTGTTTTATGAGATTTCATTACTGGACTTGAGGGTGGCAGAGCAGTGCGCAAAAAGATGCAGTGAAGGTGAACAAGCACTCTGATGATGGAAACAATTCTTTCAGTGGCATCTAAATGACAGTGGTCTATTACTGTGCTGCCTATTGCACAGCATGCTCAAATGACTCTTTTCATGATAAAATGCAATGTTTCTCCTCCTGGTACTTAACGTAGGTGTTTTTCTCTTGTTTCTATATGATTTCCATGCCCCTACAGTCAGTCTGTGAGCAATATTTGTGCTCTTGTTTACACAAAGGCTTTTCTCTAACATTCAATTTATAGTGAATTGCTTAGGAATTACATTATATTTTTTATCACCTAGTTCTGCAGTCTTTCCATAAAATCCAACCACAGCATGGAAACATGTATGGTACATTTATAAAGTCTTCCATATGTAAAAGAAATTAAGCTCTAATATTACGCCCAAGGCTATTGTGCTAGTGGGAGAGCAGGACTCTGCAGTTGCACTCCATGAGAATATTGCTGCTTTTTGAAGTGTACACGTAGGCTGATGTATTATCTACCTGATACATGTTTGAAAGTGTGAACTATGAACTACCAGGTCAATAAAAAGGGGATGGTTCAAAGGACAGGCTGGAAACAGTATGTATTGAAGTCACAATGATGACAGCATGTCACTTAGAGCTGCTTCAGCAGGAATATCTAGTGAGCCAGTATGCAAATATGAAGGCATTATGACATTATCAAACTCATGGATTGCAGAATCCACCAAAAAAAGCCTGGTAACAGAGAATCTCAGCTTGATATTGCTTGATGCACAGTTTGCACACCTTAGCCATCTTGGTTAAAGGTAGACACCCCCAAGAGAGCAGTGCTGCTTCATCTGCACCAAATGTGTGATCCTACAGGAGCAAAAACTGTACTACAATGACCAATCAGGAGAATTAAATCCTAGTCCTGAGATTGCATTTACTGGTGCCAAGGACTGTCTCATCTCTCAGCTCACTCTAATGAGGTCCATAATTCTAAAATACAGAAATTGTTTTTCTGCACTTGCACATCATGCAAAGCAGTCTTGCTTCTGCTGTGGACAGGTGTAACTGTTCTTTTAGTGACTGGATGATTCTCACAGAGTTTCTCCTGGCTAATTGTGTTCTGTCAGGAAGCGGCTTCATAAGTGTTCAGACACCATCTGAACTGAGAGCAATAAGTTTCTTGAAAACAACTGATGCTTTCCTTCTCTATTTCCACCACCCAATAAGTTGCTTCATTATAGTCAGAAAAAGCTCCAACTATTTTCCTTGTTTTGGAAGAAAATGTAAAGAAATTTGCCATTCTCTTCCCCCTTCTATTTTATGGGGAAAAAACCCCCAAAAACTAAAAACCAAAGCACACTTGGAATACATTTTTGAGGATATAAATTATGTGCAGTCTGTCTCCCTCTTTAACTTTTTATGTTTTCAATTTTGCTCCTAGTGTATTATCCACTCACATCCCTACACATTAGACTATGCATTTAGTAACACAACTTATGCTAGAAAGAACATACATTCAGGAAATGCAAGTCCTATATTTGTAATCAAAAGGCAGTAGCTGTTTTTACACTGGTCTGTTAAATTCTGAAATCTTTTCTTTCCATCATTCTCTTCCTATCAATTAGAGTTTTTAAACAGAAGCCAGAAAGATGGACTCAGTGTTTAGTTTGAGACTGTGAAAGCTACATTTCTTGTCTTCCTAGCTCATAGCAGAGGACAGTCTTTATTATTGTAAAAATATCTAAGTAACTTGGTAATATTCTTTTTCCTTGCTTTTATTTCATGAGGATTTCTGCAGGGTAAACTTAAAAGAAGCATTACAAAATCTTGAATAATTTTGCAAAAAGCTCAATATGGCTTAAAGAATTGAATAATGATGCTTTATTTGTTCATGCATATTTGAATATAATTCTGATGTAAGACAGAAACAATCTGATGCTCAGATGATCTTTCTTTTTCAATATGAAAATGAGGGGAAAATGCACTTTTATCATCATGTAAAATACAGTGATCAGTATTTTGATGTTGCAATCATAGAGAAATCTTACCTGTATTTAGGATAGCCTGTGCATTAATTTAGTAGAGAACTCAAAGGAAGAATTTTCATAATTTGCATAGGTTTAAAGCCTACATATCCAACCCTTATAAAAATACAGGTGTCCAATCACGTAAGAGACGCATCCTACATCCAAGGACAGGATGCAGAACCCCTCACTGAGCTCAACCATTCCATGCCAACTCCCACAGAGTCCCACTCTTGTTCAGCACAGCACTGCTGTTCTGGCTGCCCTGCTGTCTGCTGGACACCCCAAGGGGCAGCAAATTTGTGCTGCTGCTTGCCAACAGATTCCTTTTCAGAGGAATGTGCAATGGGCAAAACACAGATACAGATTTGAAAGCTTTGTATTCCCTACCCAACAGCTGGCTTTTTCCTTTTGTATAGAAGAGTCTGTCTGGAGTCTGGAAAACACTTTCCAATTTTTTTTAATGGATTTTTTGGGGGGTTTGTTCAGTTGTTGTTGTTGGTTTTGTGGGTTGTTTTTTTTGTTGTTGTGTTTTGTTTCTTTGAAATTTAAACATTTCCATTTGCCATGAAGAAATAAAATCCAGCCCAGCTAGTTGCAACCAGCACAGTCTGGGTGTCCTATCACATCAGACAAACACCTATTATACCCTATGATCATATCAGATTTCTGTAGCTGCCATGTCTCACAGGCGGGCTTTACATTGTATTCACCTAGTCTGTAGGTGCAGATACAAGGGGAAATTAATGTCCCACCATAAAGGGACTGAAAAGAGAAGAGCCCAGATTCTCAGAGAAGCCTCTGGAAAACTAGAAATCCCCACAGCGGGGATAACCACACCGCTCATGCCAGGCAGGGGTTCCTGGCACAAACAAGCCCACTGCTACAACTGGAAGGTAGCTGTAAAGGCTTTCAGCAGAGAAACCAAGTAGGGAATGGCCATTGGATCTGCCCTGAGCAGCCAGGCTGGCGTGCTGTGTTGTAGACTGATGGGTTTGGCACTTTCATAAGTTGCAGAAAAATAAAGAAGTTTCTGCTCCTGTCTGTTTTTCAGGCGTGTCTTGCTATTTGCCTCTTAGAACCTGTAGTCTGGTCCAGGGAATTGCTGCATATGGTAAAAGTATGAAGGGAATAACACAGCAAATATTCTTTTGCACTTCAGTGTTCTCTCTGCTTTGCTGGATCTGTCAGTCTCTCCAGCAGGAAACCTAGCTGTATCTCAGGAAGGGTTTCAATTATCTTCTTGTTTGCTGGAAATAGAAGAAACCTCAAACTGACATGTTTCTGAAGAAGAATTCCAAAGGGCGCATACTTCATACCACAGAACCACTGAAACCTGAAAGAAGGGGAAAAAAAAAAAAGAAAAATTCCTAACTAGCTCTAAAGTCTTCACTGGCCAAACTAAAGGGAAGCTGAATATTATTAGCTTTGGTATCTATTTACCAGCACCTTACTGTCACCCATGTCTTAAAACTGTAGTATCACACACACTGGGGCACCTTGTTGTCATGCTAATGAGTTGGCTTGCCACATTTATCATATATCTCATACTTCCAAGAGAGAAAAAAAAATGAGGCACACAGTTTGTAAATATATGTACAACCTACTGCAGGAACACGTGGACCTCAGGGAAGTGTACACTGTGGATGATTATAGAGACATCACAGTTCACCACCTGAACCGTCTCCCCTGGGTTTTAATAGGAGAATTACATCTCAAAAACTGTCTCCTTTACATGAGTAACTACAAAACACTGGAACACTCTTTCCTGCATGTTAGCACCTCCATTCTCCAAAAGCAGAGAAAGTTCCGCCTTCTCCGAGCTTTCCTAAAGGCATTGTCCAGGGATAAACCTTTAGCCTGAACAGTCCTTGAGCATAATAATCTGTTACTTCCATAGCTTGGGAGCAAATATGACAAGGTGGATTGAGCCAAGGAACCGTTTAATATGTAAGTAAGATGAATATTGGAAAGCGTTTTCAGGTTAACCCATATAACTTTCAAAAAAGCCATTGTGCAGCCTGTTGCTTTAGTGCAGGATTTTCCCATTGCTGCTGCTATTCATATGCTGTAGACAGCAAAGAAAATGTTCCCCCTGCTAATTTTTAGACGTGGCTTTTTTAGGTTCCACAGGAAGCCATTGTGTATCATGTATGTGCCAGCTGAACCCTGCAGAGGTGAAGCCCAGGTCAGCAGTATCACCTCCTTTCCAAACAGCTCAGTAGCCTCTCAACAAACAAACAGCTGAGGTCACCCCACCTACCAGCACTCCCACCCAGCAGTAATGGGCGACTGGTCATTCCTGTTGCTGACAAACCAGAAATAGGTTGCAGATACATAAAAAGGTAAGGGTAAGGAGCTGCCTTTCCACCCAGGATCAGTAAGAATTTTGAGCCTATATACACATCCCCACCCACACAGACAAACAGCAGCTCCAGCTGATGAGAGCACATCAGTTGCTGAAACCATTTGGGCTATTGTGCTGAGGCTGCTCAGGAGAAAGCTGCATTCTGCTCTATCCCTTGTACTGGGAAAAGGATTGAAGAGGAGAAGGGTGTTGGGAATCCCTTCTTGGAAGTGTGGGAGATGTTACAGACCTGGGAGACAGGTCACAACGTGAACTGAAGTATAATTTTTTGAATAACCCTGATACAAGATCACATTTTCAAATGTTGATGGGTGACCGTCCTGCTAATTTTCACTTTTTAGAAGTCTGCTGTGGATTTTGTTGGACATGGCCATTACATATAGTTGCTCAGGTAAAGAAGTGGAAGGTGATTGGGATGATTGAAGAAAATGCCATGCATGCAAGGAGCAGATTTAACTGAACTGGAACTTCCCCTGAGATAACTATGAATATTGCAAACCTTATGAAGTTATTATCAGTAGTAGTGGTCAATAAACATAAACAGCTAAAGCTTCGACTCCTTGTCTGCTCTAAAATACTTTGTTTCCAATATCACAGAATCATTTCTTTGTTATTGAATGACTCCAAATAGTCTGTGTCTATACACTGGTCTGAGTACCTAGACTTAGCTTCTTCTAAGCCTACAACAGATGAAAATATCATAGTATCTCCTATTAGTATCCTTCCTATTTCCAGCTTTCTACACCATGAAAAATGAGTAATTTTTTTTTCCCTTTTTAAAGTGCAAGTAAGCTTCAAGCATCTGTCTTTTGAACAGGAGGAGAGAGGCCATTGAAACATGGCTTCTTAAAGAAGGGTAAGTGTTACTCATTATCATTTTGTAGTGTGTTAACTGAAGTACATTTAATTACTTCAACAGTGGAACAAATAATTTTTTCATGCAAAATAAAATCAGTATTTAAATGTTTTATGTAAATTCTGATGCTTCTCTTTGGAGTGTATGTTTCATGCCACAACAGGTTCTGTCAAGTTATTTTCAATCGAGTTTGGAGACAAAGCATGCAGAAAGATTGTTATCCAACATAGAAGACTGAAATTTTCAGGGAATGAAAGTTGCCTTCACTTCTCACAGAGAATTTTTGTCTTGCTCACAGAGATTTCTAAGCACTTTAAGATGTTCTTGGCATCTCTAGGCTGTAAAAAACAGATACTTCTTTAAACTCTCCCATTTTCCCTAACCTAGGAACTCCCAAAGTAAATAAAATTGGTTTTTGATTCCATGAAGGCTGTCATTCTAATGCTATTTTAAACTCAAAACTCCTGCATTGAAAACAAAATAGTACTACATTCAATTTTTAGACACAACTGGTAGTATTTCCAAATTCATTTAAAAATGTACTGCAGCATTTTCCATAATGGGTTGAACAATTTTGTCTGCTTCTTCCTTCAATTACACCTTCAATATTAGTGGAAGATAGATTATCAAGAGGTGTTTAAGCAATAGAAGAAATAGGAAAGAAAAAAAAGTAGATGTTGTTGCCAGGATAATGGAACTCCAAGGATAGTGACTACATTTTCCTAGCTATAGATCAGCTCACAGACTAAGTTTCTTAATACATAGATTTAATTAAATTTCTTTTTCTGTATCTGCCATTAATTGAGCATTTGTTCCCACCTCTGTGATTAACATGGATTGGGCCAAGATGTTTGTGCAATAGTCTGTAGATTTTTTAACAGAGAAATTATTTTTAATTATTCATGCAGCTCTAATTCCTTTTAGAATTGGTCAAGCTGTGGGTCTCAAACAACATTCACAGACCTATTAGTTTCCTACTTCTTAGAAAAGAGTTCAGAGTGTTTCAGGAGGGCTTTGAAAAAGACAAGAAAAAAATGCTAGCTTTTTGCTTTTCTCTACTAAAAAGAGTTAGAAGAGTCAGAACTCCTGTGAAATTAAACAAAAAAAGATATAAAAAAGCTAAGAAGTAAGATAACCAGCCAGCTTCTATCCACCAAATACTTACAAATGCAATTATATTCAGTCAAAAGAACAAATAACTAAACTTTATTGCACATGTCTCCAGGGATCCTAGCAGTAAAAATGACTGGTTAGAGGTTATTTGATGATTTACTTCTATTCCCCCAGTGACAGATCTGCTACTTTTCTACTGTCTGACTACTTGCCATGGTTGGTAAGGTGATGCAAAATTTTACAGAAAAAGAAATGTCTAGAGGTGGGAATCAGCTGACAAAGTGTCTGAGCCAACAATCAATATTCACTTTAGGGTCCCTAGAGAAAAATAGGCACTTAGAGGGCATAATTCCTAAAGCAGATGCCTAAAATAGCTGAGCTAAACCAAGCCCTGGAAGTTCTGATTTCAAATACAGCAAGAGCCCATAGCTCAGAAGTGGAGGCAGCTGTATACCTGGGAAGAGGTTTCCTATTGCAGGAATCTAACTACAGAAGATGCTGATGCAGGGTGAGGTGGTCACCACATACACAGAGCTGATTGTTGCGTGATGTGCAACACACGTACCTGAGAGCTGCCTTGACAAGTGAGTTCCAGTTGAATCCCTCCCTGTCCCAGTATACTACACCAGGTGGTAAATGCAGCTTGAGACCGCAAGTAGCTTGGCAGGGCAATGGCTTCCCTTTGCCTTGGATTTGTGACTGGCAGTGTAGGTGCTCTATGGCAGGGCCAAAAAAGAATAATAGTGATGGAGTGGTCTGGCATGATAAAGCCTCCTCCTTTTCTTTCCTGTGGATCTCCTGAACTTGTAACTTAAAAACATTTAAATCTACATTAGAAGAGTTTTTATAGGTAAAAGTAATAAAATCCTCGGGAAGAAGGTACCACTTTGGAAAGGTTCAGGTGTCACTCAGCAACATCCCTTGGGTAGCAGGAGGCAATAGAAAAATGGAGGAGACATATTTCCTTTAGAGTAGATGAAAATTTACCTCTGTAGTTTCCTGTCTGTTGGTCTTCAGCTACAACCCTTTGCTTGCTGAAAAAATAATTTTCAGTTAGGGAGCATTTATGGTCGCTCCATAATATATCTATATAATATGAACTAAGTTAAAATAAACTGAATTCAGAGAGGCTACTTGCATAGCTAGGGAATTTTAAAATGCTTAATACTTTGCAGAACTGGATCTTTCCTGCTCTCATAGCCAAACACTGTAGAAGAATTTCTATATGTAAAGTCCTAAACAAAGACTCCAAAGTATAGGCTGAAAGAAGCTATCCACTCCAGTCTTTAGCATATTTTACAGGTTTATCAGCTGAACTATTTTGAGTATACTATCTAATCTCCCTTTAAGTATTTCCTCTTCTGATATCTCAGAAGTTTCTCTTGGCAGACTTTTCCACTGATGAATAACTCTTATTTGGAGATTTGTCCTTGCATCTAATCTAAATTTGTTGTGTTTTGGGTGAACATTTTCCTTGAACAACCACGATCAAGTTTCTCTCTTTTATCTTGTTTCTCTCAAAAGCTTCTTAAAAGTTCCATATTTTGTTTAAACTACATGTCCTTTCCATCTTGTTCCTTATAT
Source organism: Chamaea fasciata (assembly GCF_029207755.1). Taxonomy (NCBI): domain Eukaryota; kingdom Metazoa; phylum Chordata; class Aves; order Passeriformes; family Sylviidae; genus Chamaea; species Chamaea fasciata. The sequence goes on along the minus strand of NW_027094087.1, from coordinate 96,702,224 downwards.
CTTGCAGCTTTCTTAATGTTCTTCATCTTTGCTGCTCTCTCATCTTCACAGTGAGAAGGTCAAAGGACATCTAAGTGAGGCCTCAGCTGTCATGTGCGTACATGATTTATTACCTCCCTACTCTTAAGTGCAGTTCTTTGAATATGTGTCTTTTGTATACCAGTATTATCTCTGATTTTCATTTGTTTGGACACAAAATCTAAAAATGCATTTTAACTAGTTATTTTCAATAAGTTTTGGAGCAGAAGAGTTCACTGTTTACCGTAAATAGTGACTGGGAGAGATCACTTTTTATCAAAAAAGCTTTATTTTGCAATTCACATGCATTTCTCCTTATGTGCTGACGAATGGTTTCCTTCCTTTTCCTCATCTGGGAACTCCACGACAAAACTTGCTGTTGACCAGGGTTTCAGGTTTGCCACATAATGAAGACCTGTAAATAAAAAAATCCCCACTTTCCTTTAAATACTTCAGTCTCCCAGAATGCAAATTTTTGCCTGGCCTTTCGTGTCTTTTCCTAAGTTTTGATGTTGTTATACACACAGTTAGGCTTAAAGATATGTACTGTTTAAAACTAAGGATCAAACTAGTCTATGTGTTCTACCTAGAAATAATGCTGTTTGAGTCACAATAATCTGCTTACTATCCATTTTAATCAGTATTTTCTTAGTCATGTAACTCATTTTCAAGTGCTCTTTGGCCAGCAGTCATACATCCCAATTTAAGGAATGTGACTGACATTCTCAGCCATGTCTGTGGTCACACCTCTGAAGGGTTAAGAGAGGTGCACTTCTCTCAGGCGATCCACTTAACCAGGGTCTGAGAAACAGCAATATTTTTCTTCCAGAAACCACAGAAGAGCTTCTGGTGGCTGGGCTCTAATTTTAAGTACTTCACCTCCGTAGTCAGGTAAAGTGAATTCACGCAGTTGCCAAGCTGTGAGTCCTCCAAAAGCGCTAGGGAAAGTGTGTCAACAAGCCGTGAGTTTGATGCTGCCCTCATGGTAAACAAGGGAACGTGCAGCCCTGCATTGCCTTGCCTGCCCACTCCTCCTCTGGAACACCTCTCTGGGTTCACTTAGGATTTTCCAGTACACATGCTTTATTCCATCCTCTGCAGTATTGCATGGTATGAAATATAAAAATTCATCTGCCAATGACTCTTTCATTTGCAGCATCATCCTTCTCCTCCACGTAAAATTGTGTTACTGATTTAACTAATCTGATAGTTATGTCAGCTCAAACATTAATGACATTTCTACTACCCCATCATTAGCAAAGTATGCTTAATATGGAAGGTGCTGCAGTTAAAGACATCTTGAGAGGACTTTAAAACAAAGCTTCAAGCACAGCTGGTCAGCATTAAGCATCACAGTGCTTACAATCCCCAGTGTTGATGTTGACATGAAGATAACTTTTCTGCTGTCTGGAATTCTATGGCATTAAGAACTAAGTGTTTTCCAAATGTCCTTCTTAGTATAGGTACTCTGAGGGTTTTTTTCTTGGACCCTAAGGAGTTTACACAGTCTGAAAGCCTGTTTTATTGTCTGGTTTATTTTCCAAATGCCATTTAAATCCATCTCTAATCTTCATTAATAACAACACTATAATTACTTCATTAACTTTTCCAGATAAAGTGTTTAAACACTACAGAAGCAAACAGCTTTTTTTGCTGGATTGTGTGCTAATAGCTTTGTCTAATAACACAACCTTGAGTTTTAAATGTATTTAATGAAATCACAAAGCTATTGTTTAATGTGTGTTACTGAAACCTGAAGAACACGTGGCACAAAGGTAAAGATAGTAACTTGTTGCGTTACATTGATTTAATGATGCATTTTGAAAGGCTGGTGAGGAAGAAAGCTCAATTCATTTCCCAAGGGTAAAAATAATACCCATAGTCATTGGCCTTAACTTGTTTTGACATCTTTGTTTCTGTGTAAAGGTTAAGTAATGTGGTCAAATTTTATAAGTAATGCTTTATTAACGAAGTACTTGCATTAAGGCTGTAAAATTGAACACCAGATCAGGAAATAATAAAATGTAAGGGTTGTATCATAAAGTTAACTGATCCGTACAGCTAGTGTTCCCCAGATAAGGTATATGCTCAGCTGCCCACATTATGTGCAGTTGTGAGTTACTGCTCCTGAATAACTTAACCTTTTAGTTTCTTCTTTTTAGACTATTTTCATTTTCAGCCTGAATGTTGAACGAATGCAGCTTCTCACAACAATTTTTAGTTTGCCTTTGCTGGAAGAAAAGCAAATATCTGTGCCTTCTATTAGCTGAGTGTATGAATTACAGTCTGTGGCTACACAGCTCTCAGGCCCAAGCCTGTGGCCAGTGTACCTGGTGACCTGGAAACCTTGTGGTTTTCCCTCAAGTTCCTGTGTGCACATGGTTATAGTCAAGGAACTTGTGGCTGAGAGACAACAACTTCAGCTCTTTCTCAGATGTCTGATTGCTGTTTAGATGCCTCTAGTGCATTTCAAGGTGAAGTCAAATGACTTCAGTGGGCCACTGCAGAGGGCAATGTAGCATGACAGATTTTTACTTTTCCATGAAATGAGATGGAAGCATTTACACAAGCTGCTCTGAGGTACCTTCTGCAAGGCCAAGCAGATAACTGATGCATAGTAAAGAGAAATTTCAAAAACTTCTCTGCTGTTAGCCTCTGGACTAGACAGTTCACTTTCTCACCCCCACCCCAGTGAGATATGGAAAGAAAATAGCAAAAACAGAAGCCAGAAAATTCATGGGTCAAGACAAAGACAGTTAATAGGTGAGTATCGTGAGAAGCACAGACACCACACAGCGAGGCAAACCAATGCCCAGCCAGTCTCCAAACAATGGTTACCTCGGGAAACCACCCCCTTTCTTCTTAGTCTATCTTGGGTTTTAATAATTTTTTGTTACATGGTGTGAAACAGCTCTTTAGCCAGTGTGGGTCAGCTGTAGTTACTGGCAGTGCCCACTCCCCTTTCCTTGCCCACTCCTGACCTTCTCACTGGAGTGGGGCAGTATGGGAAAGAAGGCAATTTTGCATGCTGAGGCGGTGCAAGCACTCTTCAGTAACAGCCAAACAAAAGTATTTTATCAACACAGTTTCAGCCACAAAGCCAAAACATAGAACCATACTGGCCGTTCAGAAGAAAGTTAACTCTATCCCAGACAAACCCACTCAGCTGGGTTTTCCCAGCAGTTAGCTTGCTTGGGGAAAGCTGCAACCAACACCAGGGCATTTTGTTCATCATTTTTTCAGGTTGTAAACTAAAAGTCAGAGTGTATCTGTGTATTTGTGTATACTGCCACAGTACCTTAAAATGCAATATTAGCATTCTGCATGTATAAATTACTTAATGGCAGTAAAGAAGTAGGTCTTGTGGACTTTTACATAGAAATGTATTCAGGGCTTTAGGTTTTTAAGCTAAAAACCATTTGATTTAGAAAGAGAGATGCACTATGATATTGCATATCTTTGAAGAGACTTGCATGTGAAACAAAGGCTGTTAGAACTGAATCTACCTCATTTATACTCGCTGCTGAGCACGTTACTTGATTTGAGGGCTGGGTAACATAGCTGAGAACAAACAATAAACTATTGAATGAATGATCCTGTTGCACCCCACAAAACAGAACATACATTGTGGGATGTTAGTGATGCACATCTCTGAGGGAAACTGAAGATGTAAAGATGCAGATACCAAGATGAGGTATGAAATCTTGCCTGTATCAAAGTGAAAGGAAGTGTTGCCATTGCATGGAAGAAATTAGAACTTTCAGAATGCATTAACAGCTTGATTCTGGAAAATGTGCAGCCATAGCCCTGTGCAGTGAAACCTGAGAAATCTCTGTTGCTTTATACTTACCTGGCTAAATTGAGCCAATTTATTTAGCCACTCAAGTGTGGACAATATCAGCCTACAAAGAACTTCAGAAGCAAACCTTTTTATTGAGTAAGAATTCAGTGAAAGGAGAATAAACCTGCTGTGTTTCACTCTGAGCATTTAATAGGAAAGAAGTTGAAGGCAGATATTTAGAGACTCATGGCAAGATGATTAAAAAACAACATTATTTGTTTCATGCACTTTTCTTGGTGTACTGCTCTCACCTATTCCATTCAATTAAAATTCACCATGAAAATTTAGACTAGGTTTCCATTTCTGACACAAAAACATGAAAAGTGACATGGTGGTGTATTTAAAAAATGGACAGGAGTGGGGAGAGGAAAATCCATCAGTCTTTTCATAAGAGAAAATATTTCTTATAAACCACTCTTTGAGATGAAGCAAGTATGTCTAGTAAGGCATGCAACTGGAAGTAAAGAGAAAGGCAGTAACACATTGATCTGTAACCAAGGTTCTGCCAGGACTGTGATTCTTGTCTCTGCTGGACAAAGGTCATTTGGCTTACAAATAGTTACTATCTAAACCAGCAGGGACTAAACTAACGCCAATAAACTGTTTGTATGGATTGTGCTCAGGAAACAATGACACACTGAATGAGAGCGTCTATTAATGCTGGGCTTTTGCTGGGGGCAGCTGGGAGCACAGTAGTGAAGAAAATAACTTTTTGTCATCAATTGCAGTAATTTCTAATGAATCTTTTCATTCCTGCAATTAAACCCAACATATTCTAGCGGTCTGCTCAGATGTTTTCTTATACCCTCTGATGCAGAATACAAGCTCAAATCTACTAGACCTCCTCCTGGGAAAAAAAAAAAAAGAAGAGGATGGTTTCAGTGCAATTAGTCTTAGCATTACATGCAGATATGTATGTGTGACAGCACAGTAAATGGGAGTAATAAGTCTAGGTTACTCTCAGCTTCAGGAATTAGCTGAATTGCTTGAGAATTATATGGACTTTTCTTGAAAAGATAAAGAACTCAGAAATAAAAAAGGTTGGACTATGACATCTATTATGATGATTAACTGCTGTAAATGCTTTAGCAGAGACATGCAGTAAAAATAAAAATAAATTTTATTCTGACTTATGTTTTACTACAAGTATTTTTAAGCAAAGAGATTCTCTCTTACAAAGGTAGCATATGCAGGACTGGGGAAAACTTTTCATGCTTTTGCTAGCATTCTAAGGAAATCACAGCTTGGGGGACAGCAAGTAAAGCATGAGATTTCATGCCTGGCTGTAAGAGCCTAGATCCCCTGAGTGATTCTCAATATGATGTTTGGGTAAAGAGATGGAGATAATCAGGCATGTCAGGAGGTAAAGGAGTCTGTCAGGTGTAGAGTATGAAAGTCAGTTGAGTTTTCAGCTTGAGACTAGGCTAAGTAAAGCACATGTATGGGTGCTGAAGTGGTGGGAAAATCCTTAATTGAGGAAGTATTTTAGATAAATGAATGTGATATTTATTGTAGGGTCTGGGTTGACTAACAGAAAAAGTGCTAGCCTAAGGACAAACTATCAACCATACTTGAAGTAATATCTACTATCTAATCTACTATTAGCCTAGTAGCCTCTTAAAATTCCTTTGTTGTTGCAGTTTTGGGAATCTGATGAATTTTAATTGGCTTGTCTCACGTGAAAAAGCTGATATTCATTCAGGAACTGGTCATGAGATCACTGGTGGTAAGGGAATACTTGGCTGTGTAGTGCAGTGCAAATGCTTTGTCACAGGAGCATGAACTTGGCAAGGCCAGGATCCTCGGATGCAGTGGAGCCACAAGTGAGTTATCTGTCCTGAAAGAGTTGAATGAAGATCATTATAACAAGCCCCTGGCCACACATTCCTGATTCCCTATCTGTATAGAAAGACTATTTTAGATGTATATATTGAGTGTCTTACAACTTTTATTGGTATTGTTTTTCATTTTTCTCAACTTCTAAGCCAAACTCCTTCAGGATCATGAGGCTGAATGTTTATGCCTCAGGGAAAGAGGAAAATTATAACTAAAGAAGTATTGAAACCATTAGGAATGGACATTAGGAATAGCTTTTCTGTGCAGTATATTATTTAATGATCTTCAAGTCACATATTAGGCAGCAATAAGAAATGCTGTAGTCCACTGGATAACAATAATTTCCAGCTTTTGGGTGGTACACCGTTGTTTCTACACATTCCATAGGTCACCAGGAAGCCAAAATTGTGTCTCTTGTACATTTTGAGTTGTAAACAATATATTTGGGGGACAGAATGAAGAAAAATATTATATTTTAGAGCTCATTGTATTTTTTTTCAAGTCAGCCTCTCATAATTTTATCAAATCTTGAAAATTTTCATAATTTTACTCCATTTTTCTGTTCCTCCATCATATTTTATTGCTTTTTTTGCCCTATCCTCATGCTTTTTGCTATCTAATTCGCACTGCATATCAACAGTATTTTGGCTTGTAGAAGAGCCATAACTAATGGTGAATCTTGCCTGATTATAATAAAGTGACACATATTGCATGATTTCCGCTGTAATTAATTAATTAATTGCCTGCTGAAGTTCTTCTGGACAAGCAAGTAGTATTTGCAGAAAAGGGTTAGCAAGTAGTGAGTAGCCAAGGTGATGAAAAAAATACGTGAAATACACATGTCATTGCTCTGCAGAGTGCAACAGAGGCTTGTTCTTGGTACTTCCTCTACCTCTGTTTCCCTGTTTAGGTAGGGGTGTGTCTGTTAATATATTGCAATCACACATCTCTGACAAAGACAGATCCGTCACCAAATGCTTAACTATTGCATTGTATAGAAAAGGAACTGGGAAAGAGTAAAACAAGCTTTTCTTACCCTGCGTCTTTCCATTGATATCAGAAATGCAATCCTTATTTTCTAACCTTTTCACATAACACTTGATGCACGTTAGTCTTTCTATGGAAACTTCTATATTGTGGGAATTATTTTAACATTTTTAGAAGGTGTGTGCACAGACCTTTTTCACCTTGTAGTACACACACATACCCTTGTCACCTCCACTTTTCTGGGATGAAAATGGAGGCTCAGCGTTCTGTAAAATCGACAAGTGTTTAATGTAATGTGAACATAGTACTCAGTAGTGCCATGGTTTTAAGTAATGGAAGAACTACATAGGTGCTAAACTACTGCAAGCTAACTGTTCTCCCTTCTGGAGACCGTTCACCACGCTGTGCTAAGCAAACTTCAGGCACTCGGACCTATTCGGTATCTGTGGAGTTAACTAAATTAAGCTTACTACTTCCAGTTAGCCTCTGTCACCAGGAATGCAATTTGTGTTTACCTATATAAGGAAACCTGCTCGACCTAAAGGAGCTCGGCAGGGCTGTCCGTGCCTGCGAGAGGGGCGAGGGCAGCGCTCTCCGCGGCGGGCGGGGCAGGACGGACCGAGCGCAGCCCCCGCCGGCCGCAGCGCACCGCAGCGCCCGCAGGGAGGGACTGTCCCCCCTCGTCTTCGGCTCCGGGAAAAGAGGAAAAAACTGTCGGGGGGAAAATGGAGAAGCAGGTATGTCAGGCTGATCCTCGCAGCTGGGGGGGGGGGTGGCGGAGTCGGGGTGCGGAGAGGGTGGGAGCGAGGTTTGCCCTTCCAAGTGTTGTGAGCGGCTTGTGAGTTCCGTGGGGGGCTGCGGGGCAAAGCGGGCGCTGCTGCGGGGGCAACCCCCGTAACTTATCTGATATTCCATGTGCTCCTAAGTCGGGTGCACCTTCGTTTTACTGCAGAGATTCTCAAACTTTCTTAGCTCGGATGGAACGCAGATGGGAGCTGAGACTGGAAATAAAGCTGAGATGCTTTAGTCAGTTGGCTGAAGCGCTGCAAATCCGTGGTGTTATCATCCTAGTATATCTGGGAAAAGAAGTTCTTGACGTGTTTTTTTTTTTTTTTAATCTAAAATGTACATTTTGCAAAAGGTGCACTCATTTAGCATGTCTAGGGTTTTCGTGTGTTTATTTGGATGTATGTGAATGCAGCTAAATCAGGATGGCTGGAATGTGTTTGTTACAATACAGGGAGTTCCTGTAGCTATAAAGATTTTGCAGTGAGTTAAAAAATGAACTTCAGATACTGTTATAGGAAACATAAGCTAAACAGGTTCTACTACAATAGGGATTACCCAATTCCAAACAAGGATTTGTATTTCTTAGGAAGTGTTTGCACAGTATGATAACTTTTTTAAACAGGCTTTCAGTAAAATCCTCACAAAGATGGAGCAATTTTTCCTTAAAGATTTTAGTCAGGACATAATGAAAAATAAAATTGGAAACAAAATTCAAATAGGTCTCTAGCTGTAAGAATACTGGTGTGCAGTCCATCAGCACAGTTACTGACTGTTAAGTAGCAGCATGTTCACCGTGGAACTTAAATAAAGTTTTCTGCCATTATGGTGAAAAACATAGGAATGGAAAAATATTTTCAGTTGGTCTCTCAGAGTACTTTCTAAGGAAAAAAAGTTGCAGAGAACTAGTCAGAAACAGGTGGAATGCTTTTTCAGTATGATTTTTGTTTCTCTGACATTAGAGACAGATAGATATGTGATTACTGTCCTGTTATTTTCATGGTTATTAATATTTATGTGTACACAGGCATGTGAATGGACTCGTTATGGCAGATGTAACTACACCTTTCCTAGCAATCAAACTGGGAAAGTTAAAGATTATTATTTAAACCCCTCTTCCTTCTAAATAGCGATAACTTTTACGAACTAATGTCTCACTGAGATTAGTAATATAATATTACCTGGTTAAAATTAATTCAGAATAAAGAAAGAATTAAAAGTCACTCGTGTTCATAGAGATTCTCATTCATTTCTGTGTAAGATTTTTGTTAACTCCTGACTTTGAATGTTGAGTGAGGTTTTAATGGGAATGACACATGATAGCTAGAGTAGTTTCAGTAGAGATTTTATAGGAGCTTCAACACCACAAAGTACATAGCAAGTTCCTGAATACCTATTTCAGGTCTGAAGCTAATGGGCTCATTGTGATGAATCATCTTTGGCTGTGGTGGAAGCCACCACGGCAAAGAAAGCAAGGTTGGTGGACCAGAACCATAAATTTCACTTCGCCTGGTGGTTTTGTGGAATAGCTTTATTATTTTGAATTGAAAAGGAGTACAGAGAAAGGACTTTTAACAGGGCTGTTAGTAAAGCGTAAATTTAAAGGGCAAGAGAAGACTCCAGGGAAACATGCTCTTAAATCACCTTTTCCAAGTTTCTGCAGGAAATTGCATTGCCCTCATCAGTTTGTCTAGCTATGTTGCAATCATTAATGGTATTTTGATTTCCCAGTGCCAAGCAAGGTAGAAACGTGGTTCCAAGTCTCTACAGTGTATTCCGTGTTGACCTGAGCTTGCTGTGACCCAGAATCTGAGCAGCCACCTGTGTGTCCACGGTGGTGCAGGACTGCCCCAGGCTGCAGCCTGCCTCCCCTGGGGGAGCTGTGACCCTTTCAAGGGACACGATGGGAGGAGCTGTCCTTTCAGACACAGCGCCTGCCTCTGCCACCCACAGGAGATGTGTAATGATGTGGCTTCAGAGCTTGCAGCGTCAGGAGGACCTGCCTAAGACCAGTGTCTGCCCCGGGGTTTTACCTTAGCTTGGTGCTGGGCCCGTAGTGTCGCACAAGTTTCCTTTAACCTGGGTGCACAAAAACCAAATTCTGTTCAGACCAGAACTGATGTCTGGGAGATATATCTCAGGGAAATTTTATCCTTGTTTACACTGAGAAAAGAATTCCGCAGCAATAAAATTTTAAATATTTTTATCCCATTTAAGATATGGGATAGACCTTATGCTTTATCTAAAATCACAAGAAAATCCAGTGGCTATGACTAGATGACCATTCTCTGGCCTGAGCTCTTGCAAATCAGCCTGCTACCCTAGGCTTGGGCCTCTAACCCATGTTAATAGGTGATGTGCTTTATTCACTGATTAAAGAAGAAAGAGCTAAAGGCATTCTGACCCTTTTTAAAGATTTTTTTTCATTCATTCAAGGATTCCTTTGTATTAATTTAAGTGGCAGAACTGTGTTCAGAGTGCAGTAATGGTGTTGTGTTGGACTGTATATTTTGAGGATGAATGTGTTGAACCCAGGTGAAGTCAATGAGCACATCATCTGTGCATACACCTGTGGTGCCAGCTTTAGTTGTGTAACTGAGACAAGACTGAAGGAAAGCAAAAATAGTTGGACTCGATAGTATTGATAATGAACCGAAATTATCTTCTGCCTTCTTATTGTGTTACTGATGGGTTAATTCATGAGAACTATTATTAATTTGTCACTTTTAAATCAGAAAGTGCTTTATGTATTTAGTATATAGTATAATAAAATTTTTCTTTAGAAATGAAAGAACATACTAAATGTCTTCAATATTTTTCCACATTTAGTAATCTGCTCATCCTAAAAACAAAGTTAGGGCACTTTTTTGTAGGCTTGCTTGACTTCTATCGATCATCTAATTTTTGCGTTCATTTTCTGATTTGCATATAATTTGAACCTGAGTTCTCTTACACATTGTCAGGAGGCAGTTTGGTACATCATGTTTTTTTCCTGATGTCTTTACACGTATTCAATAAAGTTAAGAAGAAAAAAAGGACTAACTTTTCAAAGGTGTAACTGGAGAGCTTGAAATAATAAAAGAACATGCTGTACTAGTTGCATGCTCCCTTTACGATTTTGTTAAAGGCTTTGCCATTCCATTATGCTATCATTTTGTAGTGTAAGCATTTTATATGGCGTGTGTGATTTCATTGCCCTTAAGTGACCTTAGTAAATTCCTTATTTCCCCTGAAGCACATACCTAATTGAAAATTGCCATCTGCAGTTGAAGAGCTCTAAGCAAGAGCTCTAAGAATAACTCAGGATGGAGATGGGTGTCTAGAGAGCAGGGCAAAATCACTTTTTCTGTAGAATTCACTGTATTGCATGAAATAAAATACTTGCTTTGAAGGCCAATGATGAGGAATTATAGGAAGGGCATCTTTATCTGTCTGCCCAGTTCATCTGCCTAGTACTGCTCTCCAGAGATCATGTGATCCATAAAAAGTGTGTGTTGCCTAATTTTTTTTAACCTTTTTTAAAGCTTGCCTCTCTTGTTTCAGCCTTTGGTAAATGTATTTGGATTTTAAAGTCAAAAATACAATTCTAATCTGAGCTGGGCATTCTAGTCCAGCAGCTGTTCTCATACTGCAGTGCCTCATTTGGCTCTGGTGTGCCACTTTCAGAACACAGTTATGATGATTGCAGTCTGCAACCACAACCTAAAACTGAGAAACCTGTGGCCCAGCCTTGCATTCATTGCAGCTCCTGTGAGCATAAGTGCTTAAGACTTGTGAAAATGAAGGAGGCAAAAAGCCGGACAGTGTGAAGCTGAGGAATGTCTTAAAAGCATTTTCTTAGATGAGAGAACATTAAACTGTGCTCTGGATTAGAAGTCTGTGACATCCGTATATTTGTTCACTCTTGTGTAATGTAATTGTTTAGGACAGGAAAAATGCAAGTATTTTAATTAAAAAGGGTTGGGAAATGTAAAGCATGAAAAGTCTGTGATGAGGATGTGAAGTTTTTATCCTATCTTCCTGTGTGCTTATTCATTCCAAAAAGTTGAGAAAATGACTGGACTGAAAATTAAGCCTCCACAAATTTCTCTAGTCCTGTGTTATCTTGCAGATAGTCTTATTTATGGAAACTTATCCTTTAAATCTATTTTTTTAATTCAAAGTTATGTTTCAAAACCATTTATCAGCTTTGGAATACCCACTGCTTTGAGACTCATAAGTTGAAGGTATTAAAAACATGCAGCCTGTGTTAGGGTCTGAGTTTACCAGCTGCTTAGGATGTATTTTGCTGCTGTTTTCTTTCTTTTTCTTTCATTAAAAATATTAACATTAATTCTAGGTTTTGATGGTGTAGTAAGTAATCAAGGGAAGAAAAATATTTTATTGCAAATCTTGTGTGATTCCATATTTTAATATTTTTTCACATTGAATATATTTTTTGTTCAGCAAGGTATCTAGAAATATACTTGAGTCTAAAAGTGTTTACAAAGGCAGATGCATGCCTAATTTGTCTATATCTATGATTGTAACAGGTGTTCAATTTCATGTGCTTCTAATATATCTGCTGATTTTTTTCTAGTAAAGTTACTATTTTTATGTGATTGTGTGCATAGAGACTGGAATAATTGGTACTTGCTTTTAGGAAAATTAGTTACTACTCAGAATTTTTCTTGAACAAATTGAGATCTCCCATTTATGGGTTCACTAGGGGGTAGAAGTTAAGTTGCACTCTTTTCTTTAGTAGTTTCACTCAATGGTGTTTTTGTATTGATCCTCTGAAAGCTGGATTTAGGAAGATGGCATATTAAAAAAAAGCAGTTGCTTTCATCAGCTATCATTACATGAAGTTCAGCTTCATTTAGCATTCATGATGTTCACATTCAGTGTTATAAAAGAAAGGCCATTTTTGACCCCTTGTGCACAGATCCAGTCATTGCAATGGGCTGAGGGTGCTCTGCTGGGTGAAACACTGGATTTCAGTGTGCTTGGGGTATCAGTTTGAAAGTGTCAGGACTTGTCTGCTGTGCTCTTCCAGTGATGCATGTGCTTCTGCTGAGTTTCTAACATTTCTGTTTTGTAGCTGCCTGGCCTGGAAAATTCCATGTTAAACCTCAGATGAGGCCTCCTGAGGTGGATGTTTTTGGACAAATTTAAATTCACTATGAATGAAACAACATTAATGTTCCTGCCGTGTACTCTTTAAAACGAGTAGTTATTTTACTATACTGTTCGTATCTTTGTTGTCTCCTTCATGGATAATTCCATCTAATTTTAGCTGGGGAGTTTAAGCGTTAGCAGTCAGTTATGAATTCCTACCTTAAGTACGGCAATCTACCCAGGGTGGTTTGGGATATTCTACTGGTTTTGGGTTCAAAGTTATGTATCTGTGCTTAACACTCCAGTGGGAAGTCCTGGCCATGTTGCATTTTGCCTTTGATATATTGCCATGCCACCACCGTTAATGCAAGCTTAGACTGCAGACATCTGTTTGCTTTTATTGCACATGTGTTGCTTAAGATATTCAGTTTTTATATGATGTGAATCGCTGGACTCAATGAGCATGTATGATTGGTTTAATAAATAAGCCTTAAGCTGTGTCAATAAAGTGCATGTCCTAAAGAATGATATATATGATATACACAGAAGAGAAAAGTGGCAAGTTCATGTCTAGACTTACAAGTGGGTTCATATTTTAGTGGGTTTTTAATGGTTTGGAGGGAGTCACATAAATGTCAATGCAGAAGGAAAGATTGTATGCATCCATATGTCAAAGATGACGAGAAGAGAGAAATGCACCTGATAGAAAACAAAATTATGAAGGCCCTCTATCCTCCATTCGTTCTAGCATCTCACCACATTTATGGCGTGAGTGGAACACTTGTAAGAAAAAACATGCATTTTGATATTATTACATATGCTCTAGAGTGCTCTCTTTCATGAAAAGGTTCTGTGGATCTGGAAATAAATTTAGCTGTTGATCTCAGCAAATTTTCAGCAATACCCCATAGGTACATTGATGTTTCAGACCTGAAACAGAGACCTGCCATGTTGGTTCTAGCGTGTATCATTCCACATTGCTGGAATGCACAACAAGATTACTTTGGTTTGGATTAATGAAAGTGCGTGAGATGACTTACAGTTGTTAGCTTGCATTTTAGTTTGGGAGGTTAAGCTAATGTGCCTTGAAGGTTTAATTCATATGTTTCTGTACCATGAGGAGTCCAATTTGGACATTTTCTCTGCCACATGAGAACTAAAGCAACAAAACACAAGGAGAAAATGGAAGATTACAGTTGAGCAAAACCATCAGCTGAAAGGCCTTTATTCCCCCACAGACATTTTAAAGTTGGTATGCAGAATTTCTATAATATAATAAAAATTAAAACAAAAAGCTCTCTAGAAAGGGCTTGCAAAACCAAAAAGTTTAATTGATGGAGTCAGTATCATCTGCCAAGTTTCCAGTACAACTCCCAGGCTGAGGGAGGTAGAACTGCATTTGAAAGTTATTTCACTAGCTGGCAGGCTGCTCCGAAATCAAGGAGATATAATGGAATCGAAAGAAGCACAAGCTTCTATAGTCAGAGAAGAAAATATAATTTATTTATAGAAAATGGGGAATAATTCAGTCAGCAGGAGTATCTGTGGGCTACCGCAAATTAGAAAATGAATGCAAGTCGCTGATGAGGCAAAATGCTGAAATGTGAAAGCCGTTCTGGGAGTCATTACTGAAGGTATTATGAACAAGAGGATGAGAGGTAACCATTTTGGCTTGTTCTGTTGTGATAAATAAAATCCTGAATTGTTCACCCAGTTTTATACACGATACTTTAGGAAATACACAAACAAACTGGAGAAAGACTAATGGAAAGCAAAGCAAAAATTGTATCACGGAAATGTGACATAGATTGCAGGGAATTGAGTGTGTTTCATTGCAAATCTGGATTCCCAGTGTGTCCTGTATAAACATCTTATGAACTAATATTCTGTCCATCTGCCTTCACCTAGAGGTCCAAGGAGGAGCTGAGCTTTTCCTGCTGCCCACTGTTGCCTTCATGAGAACAAAAGGTGAACACATCCAGTTGCAGCAGCCACCCCCGAATCTGGCAACTCATCGGTTTTCCTATCAGAGTGCTACTTGCATGAGCTCAGCTTGGTGAATTGCTGTCTAGAAAAGAGAATAAATAACACAGACATGGTCAGAAATGTGACAGCAATTAATTGTTCTTCATCTCTGAGGATGGAACAAAAGGCAATTTGCAGTAATGGTGGGTGTCATTAGATTCTAGGAAGAGCTCTACAGCTGGCATTTAGGCACTGTGATGGGTTACCCAAAGAAGCTGCCAGGTCAGTCTTTGGAGATTTTTCAGACTGAACAAAATATTTTTTGTGGAGGATCCAAGTGTAATTGATTCTTACAGTGAGCAGGGAGTGACTCCACAAAGACCCTTTCAGACCTACAACTGTAGTTACCTGCTGTGACTTTGGCAGTGACCTTAGCATGAAATCTGAAAATATTTCCCAATTTCAGATCCCAACCTATCTCATGTCCATGTCTCGATACCTTAGCAGTTCTTAAGCTGGGTCTGCATTTTCCTTTCATGACCCCTTTATGTCTCCAGTTTTTGTACTCCAACCAGGTGCTAGTAGATCAGCAGTGAGGCTGGTGTCTCACAGCTGGCTCTTACCTGTAAAGAAGAGCAGGTTTAGCCTCAAACTGCTGCTCCTCTTTACAGATTCCAATACTCACTGCTTTAGAGCCTGGGAACTCTGAATGACTATGTTACTTTAGCTTCTACCCAGTTATTAGTCTCAAGAGTTACTGTCAAGACTCCCATTTTAACATTTGATTTAGTAACAACAAATACATGAGAGATTACATGAATGAATACAAAACCTAATAAAATCATGGTAAGAGTGTGAATAGTTACATGAATGAAACCACAGCCTTTTACTCTACAAAATACACTCCTTTTTCTCTTACTATGTAGATCATGTGATGTGGCCATGAAAACTGGAACAGCACGATCTCTGTAGATGTAAAGTAATCAAGAACATAACTACTGTAAATTAATGTGGGGATTATGTTAGTGGAGGAGAGGAGGCTGTTGTCCTCAGCAGTGAATCTAAGTAGGGGGTAGATTGGATGGTTACATGATAAGGTTCTCGTTGGAGAACAAATTTGGTTTGTTGTGTAAAATGTGTTATTGATGTGCTGTGGGCAACAACCGAGTCCGTCTCCTCCGTTAGTGTGGCAGTGCTGAGTCATTGATTACAGTCAATCAATGCTGTTCACTGCAGTGCTATATCCATTAATCTCTGTGAGAGTACAAGGCATAGCGTTCAATCAATAAGGTCCCAGATTAAAGGCAATGATCCAGGAAAAGGAGAATGTAAAAATAGAAAAACGGGGAAATGGAAGTGAGATTAATTCCTTCTACTTGATACTTCCCATAACCTTCTCATGATTCAGCATTTCTAAAGTTAGCTACTTTGGGAGATCATGATTCATGAGGTTTGTTTACTAAATGAATTCCTTAATGATGGGTAAATTAATTGTTAGTGTCTAATTTACAAAAAGGCCAATGCTGAACTTTTGACCTTCCTAAAATTGAAAAATTATCTCATTTTGTGATTTTAAAATATAGGTGAATGTTTTTATTAGCACTAAACTTTTTTACTATCACAGTCATCCATTTGAATCAGTCCATCTGTTCACTTGTCTTTGAATACTTCATTCTGATTTGGAGGAGAGTGCAAAGGTGTTGCAGCAGAGGTGTCTGCTCACAGAACGACCTGTTTTCTACCACACTGTTCAAAGACATCTCTCAGTGGCAGAGCCTGAATATGCTTCACTCCTCCTTTCATAGCTGGGGCTATTCTTCAGAACTCTTTTTCAGTATTTAGGCAGAGTGGAGGGACAGTCACTGTGAATTTTACAACTCTCTGGGCAAAGACTATGTGGTTGACTGGGGACTCTATCTTGCAAAAGGGATGCCATAATGCATTCTGCTCGTTCCTGTTTGAAATTTACTGTCTTCCACAGTGGTTTCTGTCTTAATTCAATCCTTATTCTGAGCACAGAGGAAAGGAATGTTGTCTCAGGCAGCCAATGTGTAACTGTTAGGAAAAATACTTGGTTTGTGATGGCAATAATTACTACAACCGTTAATTACTGTATTTTTTGGGAGAGAAGTGTATTCTTTCATATTCATAGGCAACATCACTATATAACTCTGAGGTTTAGAATTTTTCCATCTAAAAATAATTTGCAAAAATTAAATTGAACTAGGCTACTAAAATATTCAGTAATTTTCAGCAACTGTGTAGCCATATGTCTATTCCAGCCCAACTTTTTGACATGTTGCCTAGAGGAAAATACTCTTTAAAAAAATGTTTGGACAGACTACCTCTAAAGCTAAAGCTCGTTTGAAAGATGACATTATTCTGAGCAAGGTTCAATATTTCTCCTAGATCAGGATCGGGTCAGTGTCTTATCATGGCTTTATATTCTGAAAAAGAAAGTCTAAATAATAATGTGCAAATATGGAACCAATATTCAACAACAAAAAAAAATCTGTACTTTCTAAAGAACAATGTCTCAGCATTTTTCCTCCGCTGAAATAATTTAACACTAGATTGAGAAAGATGTGTGCTGCAGCCTAGGTTTTGCTGGATTTCAAGGTGTGTGAGGTGTGATGTTAAGCCTTGACTGCTGTGCCTGTTGCAGTCACTCCCCCAGACCAAGACCTACAACATCTCCATTACAGGGGGTCATGGACTGCCCTCTTCTGATCTCCAGAAACTTCACTAACTTTCTTTAGCGTCAGTGCATAGTTTCATTTGCTTGCAATTTTCTTCCAAGTGTGATTGCTAGTTACAATCCTCTCAAGAGCTGGACAAAGCTCACAGATTTATAAGTCCAAGAAGAGATGCTTTAGGTTTTATCTATCTTTTTATTACTAACTTGCCCAGGAAATGCAAGATGTGTGCTGGAAATGTTCCCTCCCTAAAGAGGCTGTGCTATGACCACAAGGTTACATATCTGTGTGAATATAAACTTATTCCCTCCTGGAGTGCCTGTGTCACTGGAAGAATGATGCCACAAAAATCAGGACTTTGTGATCCTCTGGGGAGGGCTGTCATCAAAGGAAGGGGGTACCCTGGCTTATGGGCCTAACTAATGTCACTCTTACATTTTACATTAAGAGGATGTTGACCCAAAAAATCAAGGAATTTTTCCTCCCACATGGAGGCTGTAAATGTGACAGATGGAAAACTAAGACTAAATCAAAACATGCTTTCAAAAGCCTTAAAAGCTCCCTGTAAAGGTAGGTGCCTCCATAGGCTTCTGACACTTTCATTAACTTGGGTCTCTTGAATTATGAATAGGTGGAGATAGCAACTAAGTACTAAGATGTTTGTATAAGCATATAACCTAATTTGTGTTTATCTTGGATTTTTAAAAAACAAAGTTTGTCCAAATCAATCAGTTGTTCACTGTAATTGTTTGGTGCAGAGTCTGAAGAAGTCACTATTGTTTACCCCTGGTTCCTAGGCCTCGTGTTTAAGCCACTTTTTGCTTTTCAGTAGAGGGTGAATGGAGTAGTATCTCTTGAGCAGAGTGCTGGGAAAGTGACAGTGTTACACATTCCCATTTAGGAGAGACTGTTCCCGAGGCCTATTCCTCTGTGCCCTTGAAATCATGTGGTCTAACTCCTTTGGAGTAGTCTTTCTGGGGTCACATCAGCTGTAGCTAAGGATTCCCTTCTCAGAATGATCAGTATTTTCAAAGCAGTAATATTAATCTGCCCGCAATTCCTACATGAAAAAGGGTAAACTTATGACCTATGGGGAGCAGAGAGCCCTGTGTTCATGGAACCACAAGATTTCAAGACTCTGAACACATAAATTAATAGAACAGTCCATTTGGTTGGACTGACCTCGTTTTTAAAACTTGCAGGTGCATATTGAAATCTCCATTATCAAAACTCATCAGCAGTAACAAACACGTGTAAGAGCTGAAGGCAGTTTTTCTATTGTTTCCTATATTCACTTTTTACTACCTGCCACTGTTTTCTCATGCTCTCAGGTGGGGAGAACTTTTTTCTTATGTACAGAGGCAACCACTATAGGTTATATTGAACATTTGTAAATGAAGCATGACTTTTCTCAATTGCACTAATTTCATTTGTTGTTTAAGTTTCTGTGAAACTGCAGGGAGAAAGGAGCTTTTAAGATACCGTAAAAAGTGAAAGGATCTTGCCTTTTTCTGTTATGACTTGTTAGAAGCCCACACTTGGTTTTGGACAGAGGATTCCAGACAGTTGGCTTCTCTCCAAAGTGACTTCCAACTTTATTCTTAAAAGAAGAGATCCCAGGTGCAGGAGACAGAACTAATAGGGGATCTAATATTAAGGCTGTCGTTTTTTATTCTTCTATAGCATGTTTCTTTTTTCTGCCGAATATAAGATAGGTATAATTACAATGTAATTTACAATTGCAATGGTAAATACACTTTCCTTTTGACTCTTCAGGTGAAAAATACTGCTGTGCTGAACCCCACTGTTCATGGGTCTTATGGAACATAAGGGCATTTGTTCTTCTCCTCTTCCACAAACAAGACAAAACATCTTTCTTTTTCAAGATAAATTCTTCACCATATATATTATTCTAAAATTAAGATGCAAGCTAACAAACTTAGAAAATAGGTTGTATGGTGTTGCTTTTGCAGTGCACTGTTTATGTGCTATAAAGAAAGGTGATTATGAAGAATAAAATTGCCTGAAAAGCTTTCAAAAGCACAAAAGTGGAATTATTTACAGTGTTTCATGCCAGCATGTATCAAAGAGGATGTTGAATGAGTATTACAGAAGCATTGAAACTGCACTGTTCAGCACACAGAAATTAATATATGGTGTGTGACAATTTTTGGGAGAGATCTGTATCCAAATATAAATTCCTCTTCAGTTTATGAGTGACATTTATGGAGTAGCTTTCAAGTGAAGTGGTGAAGCACTGTGTACTCAACTGTTGGCAAATGAGGCCTGCAAAATGTTTGAAGGCTCTTCAGAAAGCAGATCTGAGAGGAGCAGTGGTGTGGATGTGATGACATGGTGAAGTTTCCATGTCTCAATTCTGACTTACATTTTGACAGTTGTGCTGATGCACAGGTTATGCCAAGTTTATAGCATTCAGAGTAAATGAACTACTTCCTCCAACTCTATTATTAGAGAATTTTCAGAATTTTGTTGTTGTTGTGTGTGACTTGAAAATATATATGCATTTGAGATTCGGGGGAATTTTGTGATAGTTTAACTAGGGATGGAATCACTGTTCAAAGCACAAGAAATAAAAAACTCTGAAATAGCAAATGTCCCACCAGTTACATGACTGGTCTGTGTTATGAGGAAGAGAAAAAAGGTGATAGATGTAGTGCCTCTATTACATAGGATGACATTAGAACCCCCTGTGGGCTTTGTAGCTTGCCTATAAACAACACCTCAGCCACTTAGAATTATGGCAAATAGCCATATTCCATATTTGCTGAAGCCCCTGTGAATTATTTAGATATTTCTGGTTTGTGTTGTTTTATTATTTTTTCATCTACTTTTTTGGTTGAAAGTATGAGTTGGTCAAAACATTTTCTTGGAAAGATTGATTAATTTTGACAACACCTCTACTGTAAAAAGGCTCTTAAGTGGAGGAGAAACAGAGAAGCTGGCTTCAAAAGTGCATATGAATTTGCTCTGATTCAATCTCTTAAAGTTATATCAAGTTATTGACAAAATGGGATTTTAACCCTGAGTCTGTCATGTCTTGAATAAGTGACCCAGTTCCTGGCTGCTTTGAGTTGTTCCTGACAGCTTCTAATGTTATATTTTGTATAATAATCTTACTTCTTTTTTTCAGAAGAACTCAGAGCACACATCTCAAGTGATTTTTGTAAGTATTTTATCAGAATCTGAAATGAGGGAGTCTTCCTTTCTGTTGTCTTTCTCTACTTCAGATCACCATAAATTTACCTAGGTGTATGATGAGGCATTTCTGAAAGGAAAACATCTTTGTCTAGTTTTAACTTTGTCATTCTAAAGGATTTTGTAGAAAATGTAATTTTTCCTGCGCCTGCTTTCTTTGCAGGGACTTTTAAAGGAAACCTAGTCTGTTGGAATTATGGCATGATGAAGAATGCAAATGTGGTCCTATAAGGCAAATAGCCCTGCAGCAACTACTCTATAAGGGAAGTTGAAGGGACCTTGTTTTATGTCAGACTGGTACAACTGGCAGCTTCTTATACAATACTGTTATGTTCCTGGAGCAAGTTCAAATGGCTTTTAATGTGGGGGCCCTTAACCATGTGAACTACCAGCTTTACTCTTATGATCTACCGTTGAAAAGTGACTGGATTAATAACAAGGGCACCAGTGTCTCTTTTGAGCCCTTTCTTTTGAATAGTATGGCATCCTGATTTATCCACAGCTTTGTCAGCCTGTCTCCTTGTCTGGGGCCCTCAGCATTTGTCCTCACTTATGGAGATGTTGATTTTGGTCAGGCTGTGATTCTTTTTTTAAAAAAACCTGATCACTCTGTGGAAAGTCTGTTTATTTGGTAAACTTGACCTCTGGCTAAGCAAGGCTTGTAGCCTGTTAGGAATGAGGTTCTTTGAACGTCGCAGCTTTACCTGTTTTTTTTCAGCTGTGTGCATGTATGGTCATGCTGAGAAAAGCAGCATGTCACTCCCACTGTAACGGGGTGCTGTGCCTACAACAAGTGTGTCTGCACCAGCTACGTAAGCCATCTGTGAGGAATTCATATCATGGGCCAGTTTTACAGGATTAAAGGACTTTCAGAACTAAGTGGTGCAAAGAAATGACATATCTCACACATAAAGTTTCAGTGTTTAACTCTTAAAAAGGACTCAAGTTTATTGTGAATATTACTTACTATGTTAGGTTATGTGGACCAGAACAGGGATCTAAGGCCCTGAACTTTCAAATATTTACACACTTGCTTAACTTGACTGCATAGTATAGTCCTGTGTAGGTTAGTAGGTCTGCTCATGGGGATAAAAGTAATTGTGTAAGAAGGTCTTCTTGGAACTGAAGCTTCATATTTGATTCTCAATACATCAGAAAACCAGTGAAGGGTATTGCAGAACAGCTTAACAGACCATACTGGCAGCTAGATTATTTTGTTCATCTGAATTTTGAACAGATGGCAAGGAGTCTATATATTGTAAATTGAAAATATCAGAGTAATACCTCCCTGTAAGTGTAGCAGAGTAAAGTATCACTGCAAGGATGCAGAAAGACTAGAACACAAAATATTTTACAGATGTTTTCCCTTTTGCTCTTCCCACAGTTCTGATTTTGCTCTTCCCACAGTCTTGAGATTGACCCAAAAATATCTTGACAATGTTAAAAGTTATTCACCTCCCTTTACCTATCACAATTTGCTAACCAGCATTTTCATGCAAGATTTGAGGTGGAATGTTGTAAAATTATGTGCTTTTAGTCTGTAAAACTCTGGACTCTGTCCAACAGACCGTTTTTATATGGCCTGGATCCTTTTCAGACAAACAGAATCTGTACCAGGGTGCAAAATTGTAGACAACTGATGCGTTCTTTAAAATAACTACAAGTTGGCTTGCTGCCTTTTCTGGGAGTCTGTCAAGACTCCCCCACTGGTGCCTAGGAATGTAATTTTGAAACAGGAATTGCGAGTGCCAACAAAGTAACTTCTTCCCTGTGGCAGTCTGAGAATTTCTTGGTAACTTACTGGCCTTCTAAGTAAAATGGATAGGGCACTTAAACCTTCTGGATCTGCATATCTATTATCTCAGCAAATAAATATTTTTAGGATTTATAAGAGGCAAATGTACCATAAGGGTTTTTTCCTCTATAGTGGTAGACCAGCTTCCTAAATCTGTGATGTCATTGCCAAATTTGCAATTTAGAAATTTGTTACTTGATATGTGCATATTACTTCAATCCAAGCCTCCTCCAGAAATCTGCTGTGGGTAGCAACTCCTGTGTATCCATCTGGGGAAAACTACTCCATCTCCTAGCAAGCATTTATTAGTTACATTATTTCCCTGCTTCTCCACATTTTTGTCCTATATTTTTAAACCCAGAACTTCTGGATCTTCATTGCTCTCTGTCCTTTACCTGATGGGATCACCTTTAGCTCCTTCCATTAGGCATCCGTTCTTCACCTTAGCTGTGGCAGTAGCATACGAAAGGTTTTATCTATCTCCACTCTTGGATTCAGCTAAGAGATACTTCAGGCGAGGAGAAAAGTACGAGTGCTGGTGGTAGCATAGGTCAGAGGAGGCTGGATATGTTCTTTTTATTCTCTCCAAGGGAAACAGGCAGGTCTCTCTCAGCTGTAGGTGAGAAGAGGGAAGGCTCATAGGCAAGGGTCTTCTACAGAAGAAGAAAATGATGAGTGACAACTGCTTTTCCCCTGACCAGTTAGCAAGGGAAAATGGTTCCAGATTATCTTCCATCAACATGTCCTTTTAGACCTCAGGTGGGAAATTTGGCAGGGCTGTTACAAATATATCTGCTTCTCCATGAAGCAGCAGTTTGACTCAATTCTTCTTGCTAGACAGCAATACTAGGGATGTGAGCAGAGACTGAGTGAACAGTGTCAGTGATGTTGAATAGGAGTAACTACATCTAGAAAGTGTGTCATATTTAAACTCATGCCATTTTTAAAATTCCCGACTTGTCTAAAGTAAATTGTGTGAGCACATGATGATTTTTGTCCTGAGGTTAGTAGGGGAAATGTTGGAGTCTTTGGTACAGTTAGTTCTATGTGTGTCCTGCCTATCAGAGCAGCGAATGGGATGTGGCAGTTGAAACATCACAAAATTACATCCCAAATGGGCAGGCATATGCTTTATTAAGTTTCTCACAGATAAGAAAGGTTGTCTTGGAGGAAGTCTTCTTTGAGTTCCTAGTGATATGTACTATTGCTCTAGAAAAATACACAAACTCGGGTGGTCTTCAAAAGCTTGGGAATGGTGAACATTTGCAGAAGTGGTTAGGTGTTTTGGTCCCTCTAAATTCATATAAAATAGTACAGTCTGCTGCCAAAAAACTAAGAAACATAACAGCTCAGTTGCTTGCCAGTATTTGTTATAGGAGGCATTTCTTTTGGTTCTTTTTCTTCTGAATATAGCCCAGATTTGATGAATGTAATTATACCTTTGCACTGGCCCCGGCTAGAATAGAATAGATTTTTCTTTTCATAGCAGCTCTGTGTTTCAGAATTTTGACTGAAATAAAACTGATAATGCTCTTAATACTGTAGCTGGTGCTGAACAGTGTCTGTACAACATCAAGATCTCCTCTGTTTCTCACTCTGACAGTCCAGTGAGTAGATTGAGGGTAAGGGTTCACAACCAGGCAGATGACCTGAACCAACCAAAGAGATATCCCATGCCCTAAAAAGTCATGCCTTGGAATAGAAGGGAAAAGAGGGAGATATAGGGAATTAGCCATCTTTAGCTCAGGAACTCTCTAAGCATCAGCCTACACACAGAAAGTGGTAGTGACTGCTTTTGCATTGCTTGTTTTCTCCTGTCTCCACCCCCTTTTCTTTCACTTTTTTTTTTTTTTTTTTTTCCCTCTGTGTGTGTGTGTGTGCGTGTGTGTGTTTTTTCCATTCTTCTTCCCCCATCCCAGTGAGGGTGGTGAGTCAGTGACTGTGTGGTGCTTACCTGCCCACTGGTGTTAATCCACAACAGTCATACTTTCTAGGATTGAACTACTCATCCCCAGAAGATTCTGGCATCATCCTTGTCTTGATGTATCCTAATCTTCTGATTTGCACTCTAAAAAAAAAAAAGTAATGTGTGCAGATGTGATTATACAGGTTTTTGTGTGCATCAGTCAAGGAAGGTAAACAACTGTTGAAGTGGAGCTCAACTGAACAGTCTTTTAGTATTAGCAGGTTTTTTCCGTTCAAAAGCACTTTGATAACAATCTCCAGCAAAGGGCAAAACACTTCTAGAGGCTTATTTCAAAGTGAAATTAAGACTCTTATTTTTATGGAACTAACTTTGGATTCCTTTTAGTCCAAAGCTGACTCACAAGCAGGCCATCTTCCTCATCTTCCATCCATTTTCCTTTTTTTCCCTTCCACCTTATGAATTGCTATCTTTTTGGGGGTTTTAAAAGTAAGAAAGTGGATAGATTTTGGTTATGTCTCTATTCATTACATGACATCATTTTGCTCAGTTAAATTGTAGCAGTTTTAATGGAAAAAATCTAGATAAGCAGATTCAAGAGGAATTTTTGTTGCTGGGTAGTCATCTTTGATTTTAGCCTTTTTGCAGTGTGATTGTAAGAAGGACAATAAGGCGAGTCTGAAAACGTGTTTTTTAAAGTTGTAACATCAGTCATTTTTGAGCACACTTTCTAAGCACTGTCAAGTCAATGATCTGTTTTAAAGCCTGGAAACCAAAGCTGACAATTCTTTTCATTGTTTATAGAGTTGTAGAGGAAAGATACACTTTGAATTATGTTTGAAAAAGATCTTAGAATAAATAGGGGTGTGACTTGGCCCTTAGTTCCACTGAGTAGAAAGAGAAGCTGTGCTTGCACAATAAAATACAGAATTTGAATCCTTACTTAATGAGGAAAACAAATGAAATTTCCGTGCTTCTTTGGTCTTTTAAAAGTTCTGTATAATAATCATAGCAGGAAGTGCTCTAAGTTTCCATAGGCTGTGAGGATGACTATCAAAAATAAAATATAACTAAATCAATATAGAAATCCTTATTAATAAATGTGATTAATTTGACTGCTAATTTTTATTAAAGTACCCCCCAAACTGTAGAAAAGAGGGATTATATTTAAATATTTTAAATAAAACCACAATAAGTAGTAAAAAGGATTTTCTGCCTGAAAGTAAAATGAGTATCACTTTATTTTTTTAAATACTTTTCTTTCCCCCTGTGAATTAACCGGCATGTTAAGCAAGCACAATATAAGAATGTTTCTTGCAGTGTTTCAGCAGGAAATATGTAGCTTTGGTTGTATAAAATGACAGTGCTCAGGAAGGTAAGTGTATTGAATTACTCCATTAATAGAAAAGAGACGGTATTACAGTAGTTTTCCCCCGGGCACTGAGTTTCACAGGTGCTGTAATCATGGTGGGCTACAATGATAGTACTGTAAATGCAAAAATAACAATATGCAATTAGACGAATTTTGTGTGAAATGTGATAAATCAAGGAGTGGAATTTGTCAGACATCAGTTCCCTAACAGCAAGAATGTTTGTCTAAACCACAAAAACCTCAAAACTGAAATCACTATTTTCTCAGTTTTCACTCAGTTCACAAGAGAAATATTAACAGCACACTTCTGAGAAAGAAGTTTTTTGGTTTCTTTTTGCATTCATTAAAAATCACTTATTAGGTAGGCATACTTTCAGCAATATCTGTACCTTCATTTCCAGGCTTTCTGAAAACTGTCATTTTGTGAGTGAAATGACACTACCTGTCATTTACCTCCCAGTCTGGGAAGGGTAGAGTTGAGAGGTAATTAAGGGAACTCTTGCAAAGAATTCTGCTCACCCATCATTCTTGGTCTGTGGGAAGTGTTTCTTAAGAGAGGATGCTGGTGTTAAATGAGGTATACTGTCTAGGTATCACTGCAGTTCCTTTGAT
Source organism: Chamaea fasciata (assembly GCF_029207755.1). Classification (NCBI taxonomy): domain Eukaryota; kingdom Metazoa; phylum Chordata; class Aves; order Passeriformes; family Sylviidae; genus Chamaea; species Chamaea fasciata. Next base: position 96,676,079 of record NW_027094087.1, on the reverse strand, counting down.
AATGCTAGAATGTGTTGTTGAGAAACATGTAACTCTGCAGCGATAAACGTTACCTGAACCATGACCTGATATTGGAAATCACAGTTTTCCTGGGAATCACACTTTCTTTGGGAATTTAAATATTGTAGGTCTTAGTTTCTTGTTTGCTAAAGAGAGTGATTGTTTTCAAATATAGAGGTAAAATTACCAAATGATGCATGTACAGAAATGTGTTGTGAATGACCATCCAGATTCCCTTGAGAAGTGATGTCTGGCCATAAGGAGGTGCCCTAGAAGCACAGCTGAAGTTCCAGAGAGCTGCAGCTGGGCTGTGCCAAGACAAGATGCCTGTCCCAGTTCTGAGAGATCATTCCTGAACTGATAGTACAGGCCATGATGGGACCCTCAGCTCAGGAGATAAAATGTCCCCATTGTCTTTTTGGGTGCATATAAGTTCAGAGTCTGAACTGTGCAAGCCCTGAGCATGTGGGAGCCTGTCTTCTTAGCACCTCTCCTGGGCTGATGGAAATCTTCCAACATGTGCCTGCTCCGCGGCTTCATGAGTGTTATTTACTCAGTGGATTGTCAGCTGAACCTGATCACTGGGGTAACAAGAGAGTCCATATGCACAGATGAGGTACACTGATTAATAAAAGTAGTATTTTATATTTTACACCATTAACATTCTTTAGAGATTGCTCTGTTTTTGTCACAAAGGAGCTAAAAATTCTACCTTTTTTCTTTGTTTTCCTTCTTTTTTGAACTTGATTCCCACTGAAGAATGAATGATTAAACTGATATGGAAATTCCCTCTATCAAAACACCAGACAGGGCCTCTCCATTTTCTTTTCCTCTTCATGGTGTGTCATTCAACTATATAGCATTAATTTTTCTTATTCTGTTGAGTGCTTTTCAGACTCAGGTTTGCAGTACAGAAAATATGTTCAAAGCTTGTTTTTATATCTCCTGTTCCTTGTGACCCACGCTGGGAGCCTGGGCCGTGGAAAATGAGATGCTCTAACTCTCCAGAGGCTGTATGATGCCAGGAGTGGGGAGGCAGAGTTCAGGTCCCACTAAATACAGTGCTCCTGGGTTGTTTGCCCCTATGACTATAAGGTGCAGACCAACCCTATGGTCCATCCTGTGGGTGAGTTCAGGGGAGTGAAACCCCAGGGACAAATAGTTCACTTCCTTGGGTGATAGTCCCAGAGAGCTTGTGTAGGAGTGGTTGACCTCAGGCCAAGGTTTACTAGCCGGTATGTTGCTGTTGCCTGAAGGTGGTTGGGTTTACTGGAATGCAATAAAAGTGCTTGAACATAAAAGGTAGGTAAAGTAACAGGGTTAATATGTGAATTGTTAACCAGAGTCAGACAACAAATATCTGTGGTGGATGCAGGACTCTCCTGCCGGTGTCTGCAGGGGAAATCAAGTTCCCATTCAATGTGACTGAGTGACACCTAGGATACAGAAGGAAAACAAACAGTAACTATTATCTTCCTTCTGAAGCAGCTCCAAAGTGAATATAAACACTGATTGTTTAGAGACCATCAATTAAACTAAGAAGTATTTAGAGCAGGTGCCGGAGAGATAACAAATGAAAAGAGAACTTTATGTGTATTGTGTATTTAAAACATTTTGGCTTTTTTGATGTTGTGTTTACGGGAAGAGTATTGACTTGATCGTTGAAACCTGGGACTCCTTTATAGACTGTTTTTAGTTTGATAAACACACTGCAAACATCAAGAGGAAAGGCCCAAATGATGGGAACTTTAATGCTGGGGATGTTTTATTTATTGCTGCAGTAATATTGAAAGAATGTTTGAACTTACGGGTAGAGGTTTACGGTCTTGTTAACCTCTGGTTTATTAAGGCAGAGGTGTGCAACCTTTCATATTCTGAACTCCCTAGTAGTGTCTAGAGGAATTGCTGAGAATAGGGCTTTCTCCTGTTAGTCACTTTGTATGATGTGCTTCCTAAGAACTTGAAAGCCATTTCAGATAAAGGGTAGGAGAAAAGGAAACACTCATTATCTTGACTTTACAGAGGAGAATCTGAGAAATAGAGAAGCAAGGGACAGAGATTTTATGAAAAGGTACAATGTTTCAACCAAAAGAAAATTTAACTGACTTTTCATAAAAGAATTCTGCAGATGAAACAAGAAGTTGAACCCTCATCTCCCAGTAGTAATCGAGGATAAATGGGGATCAATATAGGTTTTTCATCTCTAATCTTGAAAAAGTCTTTTATGTCCCTTCCTAAAATAGGTAAGAGTATGAATTGTATCTTCTTGTTTGGTTTAACAACTCTTGTCCTTTATTCTTTCAAGACTTAGCTTGTCCTTTATTCTTTCAAGATTTAGCTGTCAATATTCCTCACTTTCACACTCTCCACAGTTTGTTCTCTCACTGAAATTTAATGCCATTTCCAATAGGTTTCTCGGCTTCTTTCTTCATTTTCTGGAAAGGCAGTTTTGCTATTCAGGGCTAAAAGTGGTAGTACAAAATACTTCAGGTGTTAATTAGAAGCATGGCCCTGGCTTACTGAATCGTTTAAGGAAAGTCACTTGATCTTCTGGCCAGCTCAGTTATAAAATCAGTAAACAGGAACATGTCTTCAGTGACAACTGGATCATCCATCCAAGCCAACCATCGCTTGGTAAATATATTACTGTGTTAAAACTAACCACTGCTAGCAGAGGTGAAGCAGCCCCACCAACAGTGAGCTTTGAGCTGCAGTGGCACACAGAGCGTGCCTGTGTCCCATGACTGACTGACTCTGCACACCTGGGGTGGGGCACAGCGGAGGGCTGAGGGTACATTTGAGGTAGCATGTGGCACAGGCATGCCAGGGCACTGTGGTGCACAGTTATGCTGAGGCAGGACTGCCTTCCAGCACCTCTTCCCTGTCCTGTACAACTCTGCATGATGGCAAGGCTGTACCAGGGAGAGGTCTGGTGGAAATATTGTATGGTGCATCCTATTCCATACATCTTGTATCTTGTGAAAGCTGTGTTTGGTAAGGCCAGCCAGTCTGCCCAGAGTGACTAGAAGATGATGTCCTTGCCTATGGGAGAGTGAGGATGAGAAAACAAGGCTGTGGTGTTTGTGAGGAAAAGCTTTGGTGGTGGATGGCTTCTGAGAGAATCTGTTAGAAGATTCCCCATGTCCAGCTTCCTCAAAGATGGACCTGCTGCTGTCTGAGTCCATCAATGATGGTGGCAGCACCTCTGTGCTAATTTATTAAGAAGGGGAAAGCTGTTACTGCACAGAAGCAATTGCAGCCAGAGAGGAGTGAGAATCTGTGAAAGAAACAGACCTGCAGACATCAAGGTCAGTGAAGAAGGGGGAAAAGGTGCCTCAAGTGCCAGAACAGATATTCTGCCTGTGGTGCAGACCACACTGAGGCAACTGTGCCCCTGCAGCCCATGAAGATCCCTGCAGGAGCAGAATCTGCCTGCAGCCTGTGGAGGACCCCACACCAGAAGAGGCAGGTGCCCGAAGGAGGCTGTTACCCTGTGGGAGCCCATATTGGTGTGTGTTCCTGAAGGACTGCACCTCATGGAAAGAACCCACACAGGGGCAGTTTATCAAGAACTTCAGCCAGCGCAAAGGACCCATGCTGGGAAAGAGCATGAGGGGTCCTGCCCCTGAGGAGGAAGGAGTGCCACAGACATCTGATGAACTGATTGCAACACCCATTCCCCATCCCCCTGTGCCCTAGGAGGGGAGGAGATGGAGAATATTCACAAGTGAAGTTAAGCCCGGGTCAGCCTACTAATGCCAAGAAACTTTACGTTATTGTGGGTTTTTCTCATTCCTTCATTGACAATCTCCCTGGAAAATCCCAAGAAAACCCTTTCTAGTCCTGATTACTAAGGGAGAACTTTCCAATACTAGGAATGATTTAAAAAAGTAAATAAAAATCTACAGGTGATACCAGCAATGAAGCAAATGTTCCCAGTGGATTCATCCCATGTTCCAGTGGGGAGAAAATAAATCCCTTGTAGGGGCAACAACAACCCTTGTAGGGTTACTGGAGAATCCCTGTGCTGACCAAGTGGGAAGGATGATGTGAGGATGAGTTTTTGGGTAAAGAGGATCTGAAGCCTCATGGGCTGGTTAGATTACTTAAAGCTTATCATCTTATCTGTAACACAATCAGGCATGCATAAGGACAAACAGGAACATACAATTCATTACCATGGTTGAACATATGCCTTTATTAATGTAAAAAAGACAGAGTTCTATTTCAGTCAAGCACAATATAGTTAGTTGTTAAATTCACAGTTACACTGAATGCATTTATACATTTGGTTTTAGTTTATCTCAAACTGCCTTGCCATTTTTAGGCCTCAAATATTTATAAAATGTATAGAATTTTTTTTAGTCAACCAAATGATTTTGTGATCCTTGTCTATTATATTTTTATGAAATACCTTTTTTATATACATGAAAACTGCGTCAAATTCTTTCTGCTAAATTCTAGTTTCTTCACACATGTAAAGAAAAAGAAAAAGAGGGGTGAAAACACTGAGGTTTGTACTTTCAGTGTTTTATAAAAAAGAGATGTGAAACCACTAAAGAGAGACAATCTTTTGTATATGTATGTATACCAAATGTATAACTGACGTGCTTTGAGTTAAGTTTTGAAAGTAAATATGGGTTTAATCAGCCTTGAGTAAAATGTGGCATATAAATATACCATCACTGGACTCTAAGGTTCTCTTTGTAATAAAGGGCTTCCTTACAATTTCCAGAGGGATGTGGCAGCCCAGGTGTTAGTTACGAATTAGTCATATATGTTGATATCGTTATATATCTCGCCGTATCAATTTGCAAAATATTCTGCTAATTATCATGAGGATATTATACATTTTTAAAATGCCAAATTATTTTACCCCATGCAGTTGTACTTTAAATTTTCAAACACAAAAATAATTAGGGAATTAAGGATTAGAATTGTCTCCAAATTAGTCTCCCTGTATAATTCTAATATAGAGGTTTTTTTAATTAATCTTCCACTGATGAAAGTTTATTTCTTATGCTTTTTTTTTTTTGTGTCTGTCATACTAATGTTCAGTATTCTTTTTATTTGTGTAATAAATTTAAATATGTATTGCCTAAGATATTTTTCTAAGGCTTGAAGGATTTTGGAATACAAGTACCATTGTTACTTGTGTAATCTATTAAAAATGTAGACATTCTTTCTTTTTTCCTTTTTTTTACCTCTTTTCTCTTTCTCTTTATTTTTTAACCAGCAGCAGTTGAAAGTAACTGTTTAATTGTAATGCCCCCTGCAAATCCCCTCCCAGCTATGACATGGTTTAGGTTTGAAATGCCGTATAAGGACTTTTCATTACCACCATTTACACAAGGCGGTTCCTCCCTTAGATGGCACTGTGCATTTCCATGGTGCCTCTAGTCAGTCCCCGTGTTAAATGGAAAGTAATTAACTTTTAGGAGGTGTGTTTGTTATAAAAAGCAGCCTCTCCATGTGGATGCAAGTTCTTTGTTCTTATCAGACTAAGGAAACGTCTTGCTCTCGCTGTATTTTTTCTTCTCCGCCCCCCCCGTTTAAATAGCAGTACTGGAAATACAGAGCAATAGAAAGTACATGGAAAGGCCAGTGAGATCAAAGCTGATGTATGCCTTTCCTCTATTCTGAAATCAAAGGGGTTTTTACCTTTTTATGGGTGATTAAATTTGGGTCCCTGTGATTTGAGAAACTAAACATTTTGACAAAACCTTTTTCATTATTATTGACCATGTTGCAGAACGATTTTCTTTCTTTTAATTTGGAAGGACCAAAAATTATAGATCTGGTTCTTTCTCAAAAAATTGTGAAAGAAGTGTGGAAAAATGATTTCTTAGTCACTGTGAAGCAATCAAGTTATTACAATGTTGCAGTTGCTGTTTGATCCATTGGTGTTATTAGAAAATTGAGATCGAGGGAAATTATCTTTCTTTAGCTTGGACAGAAATTCACCCCTGAGGAAGGAGCCTGCAGGAGGCCAGGGCAGGTCTCTGCTGATGGGGAAGGACCAGAAGATGATTTTGACCTGGCAAACTAGTGCTGCTATCCTTATTCCCAGGTGTGGTTTGGGCACTTGGATAAGCCAGGGATAATCCCTGCAAGAGGTTGTGCCTGTGGCCACCCTGTTTCAGAGAGCATGAGAGCTCAGGCATGTGAATGTGAGATATTCCACGCCTCTTTGCCTCAGTGCCGGAGAACAATCTCAGGCTCATTTAATTGACTCATATAATTGTAGGCCCTGTGTCCCAACAAAATGCTAAGCAAACAGTGGAATTTACCCATTCTGGATTTTTCAATGCTAGCAAGGCAATGCACAGCAGTACCATACCTGGTGAATATTTTACTATACATCTTTGGAAGTACCACAGCTCTTGGCTGCATCTACAATGGTTGTTGTAAAGGGACAGTAAAAACAACCTTAGTCAGGAAAAAGAACAGCAAATGGGACTGAGGTTCAATATTGTATTTAACTGGGAAGATAATATTACTCTGAAGGATGGACTGGGGTGAGGGAAACATGGATTGCTGCCTCGCTGCATTATTGACTCTCAGGGTGACTTTGAGCCAAACACTTCAGTTTTCAGAAGTGAGTAATGAGTTTTCCTGCTAGCTGGACACATTTCACGGGGTCGTAATTTTGTCCCTAAAATGGTGGCCCTCTGTACACCTGAGGCTGTAATTTTCTCAGATTTGAATCTATAACATGGGAAAGCTGATAAAGGCACTTTCCTCAACCTTTTTTTACTGTTCTAATGTACTGTAAATTTTTTGTAACCAGAACTGCTGCCTATTATGTGTGGAAGGTAGTTGATCTGAAACACAACTTCCCAATCCCACATTTTGTGTGACAGTATACCCGTGATCCTTAAAATAGTGTTCAGGTTATTTATATGAACTATATAATTTATTTTTATGACCGATGCATATAAATCAATGGGCAAATAAAAAAAATTTGAAATGCATAAAACAGACTTCCTAGGTGAAGAAAAAACAGAAATGCATTATTTAATAATGCAGTTTACACAACAGTAAACTGTTAACAACTCAGCTTTTGTACAGCTTTGGAAAGGAATTTTAGCAGATGTGGTAAACTACAGGTTGAAAGTAAAAAGTCCTGTAAAAATACAGATTCATTACGGCTTAATTTCAACTGAATTTCCAAAGCTTGAGTTAAGACTCAGCTTATGTTTTCATTACAGGCAATTTTTCCAGATCCTATTTAATAACTTCAGTCTATAAGTTAAGTAAGATGTATGCAGATAGGATTTGAATTTTATAAATCTACTTGAAATGAGAAACTTCTAGCTAGTAAAATTATTAAGCTAATAACTGTGATAACTTTTAGACCACATGAGGATTACGATTTTTGTGGGTTTCTTTCATTGATAAAAGGAATTTTTTTATATAATTTTGACTAAACCTAAGTGTGGCCGTGCCCTTTTGCTACCTGCTGTGTCAGATGTCATCATGTGTGGGAACCCTGTGTGGTACCAAGGATGTAAGGGGTGGAGAAGTAGCAGTGAGCTCCTCAATAACTTGGAAATGCTGGTTACTTTTAGCGCTAAAAGCCTATGTTGGTGAAGCTTAAGGTTAACTTGACTATTTTCATTTTATGTAAGTGTGATATTTGTTATTTTTACAGGTGTATGAAACCATAATTACTCATATTATTGATTTGCTTAGGTGTAAAGGTAGGTCAGCCAGAGAACTGGTCAACTCTTCGGTAGCTCTTGGTGATAAAATTGTATTTCCCATATGAGTCCTGGTGCAATGCCAGTTGGTCTAATTAAACTGATCTTGAAAAATGTATTTTCTCACACTTTAATGCTTGAAGCCTGATCTGACATTCCTTTTCTAGTCTGTCTTAAATAAAATTTGTTGAAAAAAATGCAAAAAATAAAAAACCAAACTTTTTTGAGAAGAGTGTTTCCCTAATAACAACACCACCAACTACAAAAGGCATTCTGTATTCTTTTTTACCTATGATGTTTCTCTGAAATCTGAGAGATTCTGATGCAGGATTTAATCTATAAGGTAGTAGTTATTTTCTTAATCACATTTAATTGAAATGCTTGCTACAACCACATCATGGTTTTCTCAAGTTTATTTAACATAGATTTTCTGGTCTCATTACCACTCTGAATGTCCTTCCTATAAGCCTTCACAAGGAATAGGAACTCCTATTCACAGCAGAATACAAAATTAGGAAATACAAAAGGCAGTGAAAGAAGTGGATGTTATGTCCATGCAATATAAGACAGTGTCTAAGAAGTAGCCTGGGACAATTTAATGAGCTTTTGTCTGGATTTGCCTTCCTTTTCTTGAGCTGTGGTAGGGAAGAAGTTCAGCACAGTATAAAACCAACACAAGTCTTTTCCAATATGCTTTACTTTCTGTCACTTTTCTCATCCCAGCTTAATCTGGAATGCTCTATACAATTCAAACACAGAGGCAAATGGTAGTGGCTGCTAAAATCTGTAGAAAACAGTTTTAGAGAACTGTTATTTGCTTAGAAGAATTGGAGAAATGAATAACAGAAGCAAAGAGAAATACACAGGTTTGAACAAGGATGAAGGAAAAAACATGAATCAGGCAAGTCCTGAAACCAAATCTTCTTGTCCAGAGTCCTTGAGGATTACCCATGGGTTCTGATTTTTTACATTAATTGAAAGAAGTGTGGAGTCTGATTCAAAACTGCTGAAAAGGACCATGACAAACATGCTAGGTGATACAGTGGTGAAAAGGATTGACAGGCACAAAAATGCTCAGGGGCATACCTGCCAGAAGGATGGAAAGGGAGCAGGTTCTTCAAGATCATCCACAGTAGGTCCTTGGAGAAATTTTTAGAAATAGATGGACATTTGTCTTGGTTTAGGAAGACAGGTATCTGCTAGGTAAAATTACAATCAGAGGCTCTTTGGCAAAGATTTGGGAAATAGGAATAGCAGTTCTTTACTAGTATGTAATACAAAGCAAACAAACACAAAAAAAACTCCCCCCCCACCAAACAACTACAGCATTAATGACAAACGACAACAGTACCCAGAACCTTGAGGGCTTTGTTTCACAAAACCCAGAGCAGTTTGGTTTCGGTGTCCCTGCAGGATCCTCAGAGCACCAAGCTGGAACAGTGGAAAAGTCCCGGGCTGGTAGCTGGGATGGCAGGGTGTCCCGGCAGGCAGGGGCAGGATGTCCCGGCAGCGCAGGGGGTGCAGGGTCACGCTGCAGCAAGAGGAGCAGCGCTGAAGCAGCTCGACGGCGAGGCAGAAAAAACGGCGGCTGAGATCCTCGAGGAGCGGCCGACACGCGTCTCCCGAACCCGGAAGCAGAAAAAGCACGCAGCTGCCTCAAGCTGTGTCTTTTACCTGCGTTATCTCCCCCTTCCACCTTTTGTCCATCTCTTTGTTTCAGCCAAGCACTCTCAAGTATCCAACACCCGGTCCCCTTGGCAACCCGTGGGGAAAAAATTCCCCAGAGAAAGAAGGAACAAACCCAACCCCCAACATTATCCACCCCGAATTTTTTTCCCATACAAACATATTACATTGAGTTTTAACTATTAAAAATACATATATATATATGCAAATATGGATGCAGCCACATTGTCATGGATAGTTCACCCCAAAACAAGGTCCCCTTGAGGTATGCATCGGGTCTCTCCATCCTTTTGCATCACCCACCAGGTGCAACCTGGTCCCTGAGCGAAGACAACCCCACGGATGGGATTGTCTTTGCTGGAGGCAGGATTAATCCAAACAGTTTTTCCCAGCATACCTCTCATGTGTACCACTGGAACCTTATCTCCGTCTGTCTTTTGCAAGGGCTCAGATTGGGCAGGACCTGCTCGGTTGGTGGAACCTCGAGTGTTCACCAACCAGGTGGCCTTTGCTAAATTAGTATCCCAATTCTTAAAGGTTCCCCCACCCAGTGCTTTCAAGGTAGTTTTAAGCAGGCCATTGCACCGTTCAACTTTCCCGGCCGCTGGTGCATGATAAGGAATATGGTACACCCACTCAATGCCATGTTCTCTAGCCCAGGTGCTTATAAGACTATTCTTGAAATGAGTCCCATTGTCCGACTCGATTCTCTCAGGGGTGCCATGTCTCCACAGGACTTGTTTTTCCAGGCCCAGGATGGTGTTCTGGGCAGTAGCATGAGGCACAGGGTAGGTCTCCAACCATCCAGTGGTGGCTTCCACTATGGTTAGCACATAACGCTTGCCCTGGCGGGTTTGGGGAAGGGTGATGTAGTCAATCTGCCAGGCTTCCCCATATTTATATTTGGACCACCGCCCACCATACCATAAGGGCTTCACCCGCTTGGCTTGCTTGATTGCAGCACATGTCTCACAGTCATGGATAACCTGAGAAATACTGTCCATGGTTAAATCCACCCCTCGGTCTCGGGCCCACTTATAGGTGGCATCTCTGCCCTGATGACCCGAGGCATCATGGGCCCATCGGGCTAGGAACAACTCTCCCTTGTGTTGCCAATCTAAATCTATCTTTGACACTTCTATCTTGGCAGCCTGATCTACCTGCTTGTTGTTTTGGTGTTCCTCATTAGCCCGACTCTTGGGAACATGGGCATCTACATGGCGGACTTTCACAGGCAGCTTCTCTACACGAGTGGCAACGTCCTTCCATTCATCAGCAGCCCAGATTGGTTTTCCTCTACGCTGCCAGTTGGCCTTTTTCCACCTTTCCAGCCAGCCCCACAGAGCATTGGCTACCATCCACGAATCAGTGTAGAGGTAGAGCTTTGGCCACTTCTCTCTTTCAGCAATGTCAAGGGCTAATTGAACAGCTTTGAGTTCAGCAAGCTGACTTGATCCCCCTTCTCCTTCAGTGGCTTCTGCAACCTGTCGTGTGGGGCTCCATACGGCTGCTTTCCACTTACGGTTCATTCCCACGATGCGACAGGAACCGTCAGTGAAGAGAGCGTAGTGTGTTTCTTCTGCTGGCAGTTGGTTGTATGGAGGAGCTTCTTCAGCCCGTGTCACTGGTTCCTGCTCCTCTTCGTCCGTGAAACCGAAGTTTTCTCCTTCCGGCCAGTTTGTAATTATCTCCAAAATCCCAGGGCGATTTGGGTTTCCAATACGGGCACGCTGTGTGATGAGGGCAGTCCATTTGCTCCATGTGGCATCGGTGGCATGGTGCGTGGAGGGAGCCTTTCCTTTAAACATCCACCCCAGCACTGGTAGTCGGGGTGCCAAGAGGAGTTGTGCTTCTGTGCCAATCACTTCTGAGGCGGCTTGAACTCCTTCATAGGCGGCCAAGATCTCCTTCTCTGTGGGAGTGTAGTTGGCTTCAGATCCTCTGTAACTTCGACTCCAGAATCCCAGTGGTCGGCCTCGGGTCTCCCCTGGCACCTTCTGCCAAAGGCTCCAGGACAAACCGTTGTTCCCGGCTGCAGAATAAAGCACATTCTTCACATCTGGTCCCGTCCTGACTGGGCCAAGGGCTACTGCATGAGCAATCTCCTGCTTGATCTGGGCAAAGGCTTGTTGCTGTTCAGGGCCCCAGTGGAAATTGTTTTTCTTGCGGGTAACCAGGTAGAGAGGGCTCACGATCTGACTGTACTCAGGAATGTGCATCCTCCAAAAACCTATGGCTCCTAGGAAAGCTTGTGTTTCCTTTTTGCTGGTCGGTGGAGACATTGCTGTGATCTTATCAATGACCTCAGTGGGGATCTGCCGCCGTCCATCTTGCCACTTTACTCCCAGGAACTGGATCTCTCTGGCAGGTCCCTTGACTTTGCTCTTCTTGATGGCAAACCCGGCTTTCAGCAAAATCTGGATGATCCTCTCTCCTTTCTCGAACACTTCAGCTGCAGTCTTTCCCCACACAATGATGTCATCGATGTACTGTAGATGTTCTGGAGCCTCACCCTTCTCCAGTGCAGCCTGGATCAGCCCATGGCAGATGGTGGGGCTGTGTTTCCACCCCTGGGGCAGCCGGTTCCAGGTGTACTGCACGCCCCTCCAGGTGAAAGCAAACTGAGGCCTGCATTCTGCAGCCAGAGGAATGGAGAAAAATGCATTGGCAATGTCAATAGTGGCATACCACCTCGCTGCCTTGGACTCCAGCTCGTACTGAAGTTCCAGCATGTCCGGCACAGCAGCGCTCAACGGTGGAGTCACTTCATTCAATGCACGATAGTCCACAGTCAGTCTCCATTCTCCATCAGACTTGCGCACAGGCCAGATGGGGCTGTTGAAGGGTGAGTGGGTTTTGCTGACCACCCGTTGGCTCTCCAGCTCACGGATCATCTTGTGGATGGGGATCACGGCGTCCCGATTTGTCCGATACTGCCGACGGTGCACTGTCGAGGTGGCAACAGGTACTTGTTGTTCTTCTACCTTCAGGAGTCCCACTGCAGATGGGTTCTCTGATAGTCCCGGCAAGGTGTTCAACTGCTTAATGTTCTCTGTCTCCACAGCAGCTATTCCAAAAGCCCATCTGAGTCCTTTGGGGTCTTTATAATATCCATTCCTGAGGAAGTCTATGCCCAGAATACATGGAGCCTCTGGGCCGGTCACAATCGGAAGTTTCTGCCACTCCTTCCCGGTCAGGCTCACCTCGGCTTCAACCAGAGTCAGTTCCTGTGATCCCCCCGTCACCCCGGCAATGGAAATCGGTTCTGCCCCCACATGTCCTGATGGCATTAGAGTACACTGCGACCCAGTATCTACTAAAGCTTCATATTTTTGTGGTTCTGATGTGCCAGGCCATCGAATCCACACAGTCCAAAAAACCCGATTTTCCCGTGCCTCTTCCTGGCTAGAGGCAGGGCCCCTCTAGCACTGGTTATTATTCCCTTCTTGGACGTACATGGTAGAGGTTCCTTCGAGGGAATCTGACACAGCATTCCCACCTCCGTAATACCTGGCAGCTTGCTCATGGGAGGCTGAGGCTACCTTCATTCTAGTGGAACTCCCTCTGTTAGCGTTTCTCTCCTTGAGCTCACGTACCCGTGCTGCCAGGACAGAAGTAGGTTTCCCATGCCACGCTCCCATGTCCTCCCCATGGTCCCGCAGATAAAACCACAGGTCAGCTCGAGGGGTGTACCCTCTCTCTCTCGCTGGGGAATGTTGGGCTCTGATTCTGGGGCCTGTGACTCGCACCGGTGCTACATGGGAACTGTTCCTTCTCATCTCCTCTCTCATTTCCCTCATCTCCTCTTTGAGTTCCTTCACCACCGCAGAGACATGAGCCTGCATTGGGCCACTGATCATACTTTCATAATTTCTGAGCTTGTTGGCAACAGAACCCACTGTCTCTCGGTTATCCTCGGCATTAATTGTTGCGATGAATGTGGCGTATTGGGATGGTCCATGAGTTGCCAGATTCCACAACATGTGCCCTGTGCATTTAACCTTGTCGGGGTCATTATCATGCTGTCCGGTCCTCCCAAAAAGTACTTCCAATACTGCCACTTCTCTCAACTGTTGGATTCCTTCCTCAAGGGTCTTCCATCGCATTCTATTGTTGTGCTCTTGCATTCTGTCTCTGTGGACAAATCTCTCTCTCACACTCATTAGAAGTCGTTCCCAAAGGGGAAGGGGCCTTTGCTCTCTTACAAATACCTGATTTATACCTGAGTCCTGGGTCAAGGGTCCCAAATTCCTTGCTTCAGCACTATCCAGTTGCACACCTGTACCCATAAGGTCCCAGACTCGAAGTAGCCAGGCTGTATAAGCCTCACGTCCTCGTCGTGCAATATCTTTTTGCAGATTACGTAGACTTTCATATGTCAGGGACTCAGTGATGATCTCAACCTGTGGCTCTTCTGTGGACTGTGAGGACCCTCCTTTCTTACCCTTAATATCAGGATCTGACGATTTCACTTTACACTTCCTTGTTTCCACAGGGGCGACTGCTGCTGGCTGTGGCTGCCCTTGTGGTTCAGCTGGAACCTGGACAGTTGTAACATCTGTGGGTTCCACTGCTGCACCATCAGTCTCTGCCTTCTCGGGGCAGGGGGAGGGTTTTTCATGAGCTGGGGAAATGTACTCTTTCAGCATTTGGCCTATCTCTTTTACCAGAACCTCAACCCAATCCGGGTGGGTCCTTTCTGAGGCAGGCTGTGGGGCAGAGTCAGGCTCTGGGGTATCATCCCTATTCTGTGGGCTAGGTATCAGGGTGGTTATCCAGGTCAATCTTCCCTTATCTCTGAATGCTAAACAGAATACGCATATTAGCAGCACCAGCCATTGTATGATATCATTAGCATTCAGAGAGGATTTAAACCCTTCAAAAACTGGTGGGGCAGACCCAAAGAGATGGGTAAAGGGTTGGGAAAAAGAAACTTCCCCCGGTGTCATTTCCTCACAGTAGGTACCATTGTTAAAGTAACTCCAAAAACACACAGTTAGTGTACGATAGCCCTGAATCCATGTGCCTGCCTTCCAGAGGAAATTAAAAATCCATGAGTTCTTCACCTTATTAAGCCATAAAATAAACTGGATGACAGTCACAGTAGCCTTAGTTATAGGGCCCATGTTTAGATAAGGGCCTGCAAATGGAAGGAATACAGCCACAACCACATGCCACCCAAACCAAGCTAAGTTAGACCACATGATGCAGCCTAATGAGGTTTTTATATCCAACGCACACAAAAGAAAGTACTAGGTTAGTTAAGAACTGCTATTTCTCTTCCCTTTTCTTTTCTCAGTGCCCTCAAGCCCCACACTTGGGCGCCAAAATCTGTCTTGGTTTAGGAAGACAGGTATCTGCTAGGTAAAATTACAATCAGAGGCTCTTTGGCAAAGATTTGGGAAATAGGAATAGCAGTTCTTTACTAGTATGTAATACAAAGCAAACAAACACAAAAAAAACTCCCCCCCCACCAAACAACTACAGCATTAATGACAAACGACAACAGTACCCAGAACCTTGAGGGCTTTGTTTCACAAAACCCAGAGCAGTTTGGTTTCGGTGTCCCTGCAGGATCCTCAGAGCACCAAGCTGGAACAGTGGAAAAGTCCCGGGCTGGTAGCTGGGATGGCAGGGTGTCCCGGCAGGCAGGGGCAGGATGTCCCGGCAGCGCAGGGAGTGCAGGGTCACGCTGCAGCAAGAGGAGCAGCGCTGAAGCAGCTCGAAGGCGAGGCAGAAAAAACGGCGGCTGAGATCCTCGAGGAGCGGCCGACACGCGTCTCCCGAACCCGGAAGCAGAAAAGCACGCAGCTGCCTCAAGCTGTGTCTTTTACCTGCGTTATCTCCCCCTTCCACCTTTTGTCCATCTCTTTGTTTCAGCCAAGCACTCTCAAGTATCCAACACCCGGTCCCCTTGGCAACCCGTGGGGAAAAAATTCCCCAGAGAAAGAAGGAACAAACCCAACCCCCAACATTATCCACCCCGAATTTTTTTCCCATACAAACATATTACATTGAGTTTTAACTATTAAAAATACATATATATATATGCAAATATGGATGCAGCCACATTGTCATGGATAGTTCACCCCAAAACAAGGTCCCCTTGAGGTATGCATCGGGTCTCTCCATCCTTTTGCATCACCCACCAGGTGCAACCTGGTCCCTGAGCGAAGACAACCCCACGGATGGGATTGTCTTTGCTGGAGGCAGGATTAATCCAAACAGTTTTTCCCAGCATACCTCTCATGTGTACCACTGGAACCTTATCTCCGTCTGTCTTTTGCAAGGGCTCAGATTGGGCAGGACCTGCTCGGTTGGTGGAACCTCGAGTGTTCACCAACCAGGTGGCCTTTGCTAAATTAGTATCCCAATTCTTAAAGGTTCCCCCACCCAGTGCTTTCAAGGTAGTTTTAAGCAGGCCATTGCACCGTTCAACTTTCCCGGCCGCTGGTGCATGATAAGGAATATGGTACACCCACTCAATGCCATGTTCTCTAGCCCAGGTGCTTATAAGACTATTCTTGAAATGAGTCCCATTGTCCGACTCGATTCTCTCAGGGGTGCCATGTCTCCACAGGACTTGTTTTTCCAGGCCCAGGATGGTGTTCTGGGCAGTAGCATGAGGCACAGGGTAGGTCTCCAACCATCCAGTGGTGGCTTCCACTATGGTTAGCACATAACGCTTGCCCTGGCGGGTTTGGGGAAGGGTGATGTAGTCAATCTGCCAGGCTTCCCCATATTTATATTTGGACCACCGCCCACCATACCATAAGGGCTTCACCCGCTTGGCTTGCTTGATTGCAGCACATGTCTCACAGTCATGGATAACCTGAGAAATACTGTCCATGGTTAAATCCACCCCTCGGTCTCGGGCCCACTTATAGGTGGCATCTCTGCCCTGATGACCCGAGGCATCATGGGCCCATCGGGCTAGGAACAACTCTCCCTTGTGTTGCCAATCTAAATCTATCTTTGACACTTCTATCTTGGCAGCCTGATCTACCTGCTTGTTGTTTTGGTGTTCCTCATTAGCCCGACTCTTGGGAACATGGGCATCTACATGGCGGACTTTCACAGGCAGCTTCTCTACACGAGTGGCAACGTCCTTCCATTCATCAGCAGCCCAGATTGGTTTTCCTCTACGCTGCCAGTTGGCCTTTTTCCACCTTTCCAGCCAGCCCCACAGAGCATTGGCTACCATCCACGAATCAGTGTAGAGGTAGAGCTTTGGCCACTTCTCTCTTTCAGCAATGTCAAGGGCTAATTGAACAGCTTTGAGTTCAGCAAGCTGACTTGATCCCCCTTCTCCTTCAGTGGCTTCTGCAACCTGTCGTGTGGGGCTCCATACGGCTGCTTTCCACTTACGGTTCATTCCCACGATGCAACAGGAACCGTCAGTGAAGAGAGCGTAGTGTGTTTCTTCTGCTGGCAGTTGGTTGTATGGAGGAGCTTCTTCAGCCCGTGTCACTGGTTCCTGCTCCTCTTCGTCCGTGAAACCGAAGTTTTCTCCTTCCGGCCAGTTTGTAATTATCTCCAAAATCCCAGGGCGATTTGGGTTTCCAATACGGGCACGCTGTGTGATGAGGGCAGTCCATTTGCTCCATGTGGCATCGGTGGCATGGTGCGTGGAGGGAGCCTTTCCTTTAAACATCCACCCCAGCACTGGTAGTCGGGGTGCCAAGAGGAGTTGTGCTTCTGTGCCAATCACTTCTGAGGCGGCTTGAACTCCTTCATAGGCGGCCAAGATCTCCTTCTCTGTGGGAGTGTAGTTGGCTTCAGATCCTCTGTAACTTCGACTCCAGAATCCCAGTGGTCGGCCTCGGGTCTCCCCTGGCACCTTCTGCCAAAGGCTCCAGGACAAACCGTTGTTCCCGGCTGCAGAATAAAGCACATTCTTCACATCTGGTCCCGTCCTGACTGGGCCAAGGGCTACTGCATGAGCAATCTCCTGCTTGATCTGGGCAAAGGCTTGTTGCTGTTCAGGGCCCCAGTGGAAATTGTTTTTCTTGCGGGTAACCAGGTAGAGAGGGCTCACGATCTGACTGTACTCAGGAATGTGCATCCTCCAAAAACCTATGGCTCCTAGGAAAGCTTGTGTTTCCTTTTTGCTGGTCGGTGGAGACATTGCTGTGATCTTATCAATGACCTCAGTGGGGATCTGCCGCCGTCCATCTTGCCACTTTACTCCCAGGAACTGGATCTCTCTGGCAGGTCCCTTGACTTTGCTCTTCTTGATGGCAAACCCGGCTTTCAGCAAAATCTGGATGATCCTCTCTCCTTTCTCGAACACTTCAGCTGCAGTCTTTCCCCACACAATGATGTCATCGATGTACTGTAGATGTTCTGGAGCCTCACCCTTCTCCAGTGCAGCCTGGATCAGCCCATGGCAGATGGTGGGGCTGTGTTTCCACCCCTGGGGCAGCCGGTTCCAGGTGTACTGCACGCCCCTCCAGGTGAAAGCAAACTGAGGCCTGCATTCTGCAGCCAGAGGAATGGAGAAAAATGCATTGGCAATGTCAATAGTGGCATACCACCTCGCTGCCTTGGACTCCAGCTCGTACTGAAGTTCCAGCATGTCCGGCACAGCAGCGCTCAACGGTGGAGTCACTTCATTCAATGCACGATAGTCCACAGTCAGTCTCCATTCTCCATCAGACTTGCGCACAGGCCAGATGGGGCTGTTGAAGGGTGAGTGGGTTTTGCTGACCACCCGTTGGCTCTCCAGCTCACGGATCATCTTGTGGATGGGGATCACGGCGTCCCGATTTGTCCGATACTGCCGACGGTGCACTGTCGAGGTGGCAACAGGTACTTGTTGTTCTTCTACCTTCAGGAGTCCCACTGCAGATGGGTTCTCTGATAGTCCCGGCAAGGTGTTCAACTGCTTAATGTTCTCTGTCTCCACAGCAGCTATTCCAAAAGCCCATCTGAGTCCTTTGGGGTCTTTATAATATCCATTCCTGAGGAAGTCTATGCCCAGAATACATGGAGCCTCTGGGCCGGTCACAATCGGAAGTTTCTGCCACTCCTTCCCGGTCAGGCTCACCTCGGCTTCAACCAGAGTCAGTTCCTGTGATCCCCCCGTCACCCCGGCAATGGAAATCGGTTCTGCCCCCACATGTCCTGATGGCATTAGAGTACACTGCGACCCAGTATCTACTAAAGCTTCATATTTTTGTGGTTCTGATGTGCCAGGCCATCGAATCCACACAGTCCAAAAAACCCGATTTTCCCGTGCCTCTTCCTGGCTAGAGGCAGGGCCCCTCTAGCACTGGTTATTATTCCCTTCTTGGACGTACATGGTAGAGGTTCCTTCGAGGGAATCTGACACAGCATTCCCACCTCCGTAATACCTGGCAGCTTGCTCATGGGAGGCTGAGGCTACCTTCATTCTAGTGGAACTCCCTCTGTTAGCGTTTCTCTCCTTGAGCTCACGTACCCGTGCTGCCAGGACAGAAGTAGGTTTCCCATGCCACGCTCCCATGTCCTCCCCATGGTCCCGCAGATAAAACCACAGGTCAGCTCGAGGGGTGTACCCTCTCTCTCTCGCTGGGGAATGTTGGGCTCTGATTCTGGGGCCTGTGACTCGCACCGGTGCTACATGGGAACTGTTCCTTCTCATCTCCTCTCTCATTTCCCTCATCTCCTCTTTGAGTTCCTTCACCACCGCAGAGACATGAGCCTGCATTGGGCCACTGATCATACTTTCATAATTTCTGAGCTTGTTGGCAACAGAACCCACTGTCTCTCGGTTATCCTCGGCATTAATTGTTGCGATGAATGTGGCGTATTGGGATGGTCCATGAGTTGCCAGATTCCACAACATGTGCCCTGTGCATTTAACCTTGTCGGGGTCATTATCATGCTGTCCGGTCCTCCCAAAAAGTACTTCCAATACTGCCACTTCTCTCAACTGTTGGATTCCTTCCTCAAGGGTCTTCCATCGCATTCTATTGTTGTGCTCTTGCATTCTGTCTCTGTGGACAAATCTCTCTCTCACACTCATTAGAAGTCGTTCCCAAAGGGGAAGGGGCCTTTGCTCTCTTACAAATACCTGATTTATACCTGAGTCCTGGGTCAAGGGTCCCAAATTCCTTGCTTCAGCACTATCCAGTTGCACACCTGTACCCATAAGGTCCCAGACTCGAAGTAGCCAGGCTGTATAAGCCTCACGTCCTCGTCGTGCAATATCTTTTTGCAGATTACGTAGACTTTCATATGTCAGGGACTCAGTGATGATCTCAACCTGTGGCTCTTCTGTGGACTGTGAGGACCCTCCTTTCTTACCCTTAATATCAGGATCTGACGATTTCACTTTACACTTCCTTGTTTCCACAGGGGCGACTGCTGCTGGCTGTGGCTGCCCTTGTGGTTCAGCTGGAACCTGGACAGTTGTAACATCTGTGGGTTCCACTGCTGCACCATCAGTCTCTGCCTTCTCGGGGCAGGGGGAGGGTTTTTCATGAGCTGGGGAAATGTACTCTTTCAGCATTTGGCCTATCTCTTTTACCAGAACCTCAACCCAATCCGGGTGGGTCCTTTCTGAGGCAGGCTGTGGGGCAGAGTCAGGCTCTGGGGTATCATCCCTATTCTGTGGGCTAGGTATCAGGGTGGTTATCCAGGTCAATCTTCCCTTATCTCTGAATGCTAAACAGAATACGCATATTAGCAGCACCAGCCATTGTATGATATCATTAGCATTCAGAGAGGATTTAAACCCTTCAAAAACTGGTGGGGCAGACCCAAAGAGATGGGTAAAGGGTTGGGAAAAAGAAACTTCCCCCGGTGTCATTTCCTCACAGTAGGTACCATTGTTAAAGTAACTCCAAAAACACACAGTTAGTGTACGATAGCCCTGAATCCATGTGCCTGCCTTCCAGAGGAAATTAAAAATCCATGAGTTCTTCACCTTATTAAGCCATAAAATAAACTGGATGACAGTCACAGTAGCCTTAGTTATAGGGCCCATGTTTAGATAAGGGCCTGCAAATGGAAGGAATACAGCCACAACCACATGCCACCCAAACCAAGCTAAGTTAGACCACATGATGCAGCCTAATGAGGTTTTTATATCCAACGCACACAAAAGAAAGTACTAGGTTAGTTAAGAACTGCTATTTCTCTTCCCTTTTCTTTTCTCAGTGCCCTCAAGCCCCACACTTGGGCGCCAAAATCTGTCTTGGTTTAGGAAGACAGGTATCTGCTAGGTAAAATTACAATCAGAGGCTCTTTGGCAAAGATTTGGGAAATAGGAATAGCAGTTCTTTACTAGTA
Organism: Chamaea fasciata; assembly: GCF_029207755.1. NCBI lineage: Eukaryota > Metazoa > Chordata > Aves > Passeriformes > Sylviidae > Chamaea > Chamaea fasciata. The sequence continues at coordinate 96,655,413 of NW_027094087.1, read as the reverse complement.
TGTAATACAAAGCAAACAAACACAAAAAAAACTCCCCCCCCACCAAACAACTACAGCATTAATGACAAACGACAACAGTACCCAGAACCTTGAGGGCTTTGTTTCACAAAACCCAGAGCAGTTTGGTTTCGGTGTCCCTGCAGGATCCTCAGAGCACCAAGCTGGAACAGTGGAAAAGTCCCGGGCTGGTAGCTGGGATGGCAGGGTGTCCCGGCAGGCAGGGGCAGGATGTCCCGGCAGCGCAGGGAGTGCAGGGTCACGCTGCAGCAAGAGGAGCAGCGCTGAAGCAGCTCGAAGGCGAGGCAGAAAAAACGGCGGCTGAGATCCTCGAGGAGCGGCCGACACGCGTCTCCCGAACCCGGAAGCAGAAAAGCACGCAGCTGCCTCAAGCTGTGTCTTTTACCTGCGTTATCTCCCCCTTCCACCTTTTGTCCATCTCTTTGTTTCAGCCAAGCACTCTCAAGTATCCAACACCCGGTCCCCTTGGCAACCCGTGGGGAAAAAATTCCCCAGAGAAAGAAGGAACAAACCCAACCCCCAACAACATTCAACAGAGGTTCAGGACTAGAGACAAAAAAAGAATAAGGAGGGTCTAACAAATAGTAGCACTAAAATGCTCTACCTGCTAGCCAGTTTTATTAGGTCTCCTGACAACACACAAAAAGCATCAAAAGATTGAAATATACAGACAATAATTTCCTTTGAATGGACCCATGCATAGCACTGGCATTGCTAACTGAAATAAGAGGTGACTCAGTTGAACATTTCTACACATAAACAGAAGAATAGGCTTGGTTTTGCAATCTTATCACATATAAAGAGAAAATATTGAAAGTATTCCTGAAATAATTTTTATTATGCTGTTTATGGCTCAGTCACGTAGAGAAGAGAGAGATCATTATTTCTCTAGAAAGCAAAATGTCGTGGCATTGTTATTATCCAAGAGTCTCGGGCAAACACTGAATTCATGGCCTTGATCAGTGTGTGTCATCAGGATTTGTTTTGCTAGTAGATTCCCAAGGGGAAGTCCCATGCCCTCTTCTGATACTTTCTTGAAACACAAATAGGCTCAACACAAGTGTTTTTAAAAAGGGTGGTTTTCACAACCTTCCCTGCTAGAGGGAGAGGTTTTTTTCTCTAAGGCTGTGGGTAAAAAAAGGGCATAACCAGCCAGGTGATCTGTGGAGCTCTAAAATCCTTGTTTTCTATCACACAGGTATTAGTGCTGTTTGGGATCCCTGGCTGGAGTACCCTGTAAGCTTAACTGGGAGTAACTTGTTGCCTCGGGAAGGGGCAGTGGGCTGGGTCTGCTAGTTTGAGCTACTGAGATTACCCCAGGATTTGCAGCCTACACTCAGTTTAAGTACTTTAGAAATGGTACATCTAATAGAATGATCCGAAGAAAATAATATAAGTATATTGAAGAGTGCTCTGTGGGCTTTTCTCTCTCTTTTTTTTTTTTTTTAATAACATCTCAATGTAAGTTCTATTTATAGTAAAACACTTACTTTGACAGGTCTGAAAATATTACTGTTTTATAAGCCTGACTGGACTTAATGTTGGCTTGGGCCATAATTTTCTTATTGCAAGGATATTTCTCTGCCTTCCTTTTTTAAACTTGCTTAATTGAGAATCCAAATAGCACCCTTGAGATGACCATAGGGGCGGAAGGCAACGGCATATTAGAATCAAAATCATCCTGTTATCAAAAATCATGGTCTTTCTCATTCACAGGGCCTCTTTAAGTATTTTCTCTTGGGGGTTTTTTATGACTTTCCTTCTGTATCAAGACTTGACAACTGACAATGAAAATCATTTATAGTTCAGATTGCCTGGAGAATGAGCGGGAGGCAAACCTGACTTCATTTTAGGAATTCAGCATTTGGGAAGCTACCATGATCAAATGCACACTGCACAAAAGGAAATTTTTAAGGACCTTTTATTGATGGTTATGTGGGACATTCAAAAGGCGGTGCCTACTCAATGCAGCTTTTGAATAGAATAATGGATCACTTACCATCAGTAAAATGCTGAAACATTTATAAAATGTCAGATGTCACTGGGAAGCTGAGACTTCTGTTTTTCAAAGCAGGAGGAACTGATCTTGCAGAAATACTCTCTTTCAACGATTTCGTATTTAAGAGAAAATATATTTAAGGGGCAGTGTTGTAGTGTGAGGCAAGAAAATTACTCTTAGAGATTATTTATTGCTGAAGTGGGAGGTTTATTCCAGCTCAAACTACTCATTGCAAGTAGTATTATGAGTCTCATTTCTGTTACACTGGACAATGCCTAGTTTTGTAAATGAAAATAAAAATAGGCCAACATCAAGAGCAGCGATATAAAGGAGAAAAATTATTTTTTGTCTTTGTAAGGACTGTGATAAACAGTTATGGATTATTAGGTCAAATATTGCCATTCTTTATGCAGTACAAAAGGGGTGAGAGCCACTCAAGAGGATAAAACTGCAGATGGGAGGAGAGGCCTCTGTGGTCAGTGTGCCTGTTGTTGGTATTGCCCAACAGCAGCCTTACCTTCACCAGGCAGCTTCCCAGTGAAGCACACTCTGTCCTGACCCCATGGCGTTGTGCTCCTGATGGGTCTCTACCATTTCAGGACCTGGGTGGTGTCCACGCTGAACACCCACCAGCATCACACATAAAGCAGCTCTGAGACGTGGCAGAGGAGAGGAGAGGCCAAGCAGTGCTGTGTGGAAGGATATTTGCACTCTGGATTACACCAGATTTGGGGAGCTGGAATTGGTTTCCTCACACAGGCTTTTGGTTTCTGTGTTCCCTCTTGCTCCTTCATGTGGCTGCTGTCTTCCTCCTCTCTGTTCACTGGATCAGGATGAAACAGAATGGGATTCTGCTTTATTTCTCCTCCATCTCCACTCCAACGCCTCCACATTAGATGTGGGACTTCCCATTAGCATCACTTATTCCAACCCTGTGGTTGTTTTCAAGGCATGGAGAAAATGTGTCCCTCACTGAGATACTGTTTTGCAGAGAAGTGGGGAGCTTTTTGTGAGACAGCCACTCTTTGGAAGGTATGGCCTCTGACACGACAGTCCTAGAAGGTTTGATTATTCCTGCTTTAATCAGGATGTTGGCCCAGATGACCCTTCTGCCTAAATCCATTTATGGAATGCAATTCCATAGTGGCTGTTGAGAGGGGTGAAGAACCCACTGCAAAACAAGAAGGTACAGATAAATGAAAGATAAGGACTTAGAATTTGCAGCTGTTAAATATTAGGATGATGAGGCAGGATTACTGTTGCTGTACTTTCCTGGGGAATGAAAACACAGCACTCCTGGGTGAAGCCTATGCTGGGAAGCATTCTCAGCATGTCACACAGTATTCCTGAGACATCAACCCAGTTATTCTCACAACTTCAGCCACACAACATTGCTTAATTAAATAATGGCAGCATATGCATGTTATATTTGTGCACATCATTTGAGGAGCCTTTTCAAAACAGCTGGCACCTGAGGTGGGAATTTTGTCAGTGTGAATTCTAAACATGAACAGGGAAAAGGTTACATTTTTGAAACATCTGTAATCATTTGTGTGCTATATAAGTTAATTGGCTGTGTATGGATTTTAAGCAGTTCACTCCTTCTATTATGTTCTGACAGTGTATGCTTTGCATTCTTGAAACCTTTATAATTTTCCTGGAGTTTCTAGAAACAAAACCAGAAATCCAACTAAATTATGTTCGAAATTCAATAATGTAGTTATTATCTGTCTGCTTTTTATTATTTTTACTACATCTCTGGTGAAAAGAGAAAAAAGATATCAATAGGGGTTAAGACCTAACTGTATGACTTTTAGGTAATGTTATAAAAATACTGCAGGAAATTAGTGAAAAAGCATCTTGTATTTCCCTGCATGGGAAACAAACCTGTGGATAGAAGTATGGAGTCCAGACAGAGAAGCAGAGCATCTATTCTTACTAAAAAATACAGACTGGCTGCAGGGCTTGAGGTCAAATTGAGCAAAAATAAAGACTTTGTGTTACTAAATTATGAGTGTGCACCAGAGAGGTATTCCATGCTGGAATTATTTTGCAAATAATTTGCATCAAAATCTCAGATTTTAGTTAATAAGAACAGTATCTGTATAGACAAATACTGACTTTTTTCTTTCTTTCTGTTGATTTATGGTCACTAGTAAAAAATAGTTATTCAGGAGGTAAAATGCTTGTTTGTTCCTCATTCCAGTCCCTTTCTCCTGCTGGTTTTCATTTTTTCTCTGCTTTTACTCTGATGCTGGCTGCAGTGAAAGATGATGTCTTCAGTTGTGCCATGAGTTCTTTTAAATCCTTCTTTTCCTTGAGCAGCAAGATCATTGATTCCTTCTCCTAGAATGTAAACCTCACAGCTTTCCTTGTCTCAAGTATCTCTACAGTCATTTTAAAGAGAATAATGTGTGTCCTACCTTGGTGCAATGTGCTCTCCTTCCTAGACCTCTTCTTCTGTGTTTTAATTGGCAGTAATCTGAAACTGAACAGTCACTTAGGCATAGTCAGAGTATGGGATTGTGTGCACATGGGCTTATATGGAGTCTGGGATCTTCATTGTATTTAACATCAAACCATAAGATACTGAGAGTAAAAAAACTGTGACAATTAAGTGCCTCATAAAAAATCAAGACACAAAGCCTTTCATTGTAGGCTTCCCAGTACCTATCAAAGTAGATTGAAAACACTAATAAACTGATTCCTGCTTGGTGTCTCATGGGCAGCATGTAGTTATGAACATTTTGCACCATTGTTCTTGCCTCTGGCAAACTCTTGAGAAGGCCAAGGATGCAGTGGAAATGAAAAGGCAAAGAACAGAGGAGCTTGCTCATCCTCAGCTGCGGCTCAGGCATGGAGGCTGCAAGAGGCTGGGTGACTGTGCTGCTGCTTGTGTGACTAAGCTGGTTTTTTTGTTGATTTTTTTTTTTGGTTGGTTGATCTGGGGTTTTTGTTTTGCCTTTTTTGTTTGCTGGTATAAACATACCAAAACACTGTTTTGGTTTTTTGAGTGTTGAATATCAGTTAATTAGTTAATTTCACAGGTGTCTAAGCAAAAGACAAACTGATTCAATACCTACTCACTTCATGAATCTGATTTCCTACAGAACAGAAATTGATGAAGAGACCAGACTTGGGCCATGCCAAAAGTCAGCTCTAATTCAAGCAGTGAAGAGCTATTGAATCAGTTTGTCATTTCCTTAGACACTTAGACCTGACTCTCAGAATTGGAATGTACTTGAAAAATTAAAAAAAAAAAAAAGTATAAGCTTTCTTGAATGTTTTTAGTTATGTTATTGGGGTTTTCTAATGAAGTAGGTAAGGATGATGACTGACTGAAATACTGATATGCCGTAAGTCCCATCTGCTGGTGAATAACTGAAATGATGAGCAGCTGAGCCAGGTTCTTGTGCTGCCTGGTAATTGATCAGGAATATTGTATCTGCCACGAAGTGTTTGTTTTCTCTGTAGTGGCTGATGGCTTCTGTCTGGTAATAGGACAAAATCAACCATCCAAAACATTTCAAGCTATCGGCAAGAATTAGTGATTAGCCTCTACATGAGCCTGGCAATAAATCTGCTCTGTTCCTCTTTGGTCTTTGTGACAGCCAGCGACAGAGAGACTCTCAATGTAATTGTTATGACTAGTGTGTGCCCCTGCCTTTTCTCCCTGCTATTTTTTCATTAAAGATAAGTGCTTTCTCTCTGAGACTGGTTAAATGCTGCTGCTTTCAGTATTTTACTGTTAGTCTTTCTCCTCTTAAAACTTTCACACTCTCTTCCAGTTAATAGCTTTGTTCAGAGTATATTCTCAGGTAATCCTCGGAATGCCTCCCTGAATCTGTATTACTTTCAGATTTGACATTGAAATTCAAGATTAGGATGCCAAAATGTAAGAGTAAGCAGTGTCTGAGTTTGTTCTGGACTCTCAAATAAATCGGCATTAGCAAGGGCAGGAAATCATTTCTCCATTCTCTGTCCTGTCTACTACTTACTCTCAGATACTGAAGCTTTTAGGACCCTGTGAGAACACAAGGGTTCAAAGCATCAACATTTTCTTGCTACCCTTTTCAGCTGTGGTCATATTTCTTAGCTTTATTTCACCTGAATGACGAGTCACAAGTAAAACTATGGGCTGCACCTCCCTGTGCCCTGTGATCTGAGGTGCTGCACACGTGCTGCTCCTTGGTCCTGCTCGTGCGTGGGGATCCTCCACTGTGGGACCTCTGTTGGTGCCACCTGTGCTCTGTGCAGGACCTGCCTGCCCTGGGCTCTGAGGGCTCTGGGCCAGGAGGGCTCTTCTCTCTCTGCCTCTGTGGCCACAGGTGGAAACTGTGAAGGCCAAAGGGAATTCCTCCCTTTGCAAGCACGCCGAGAGCTGTGGAGGAAAACTCACGGTGGGGCTTCCAAAGGTCTGGCCGAGCATTGCTTCAGGGCCTCCCAGGGTTTTTCATACTGCCAGTGGGATTTACTGGGGTTTTATGTCCTCTTTTCTTGGGAGCCAGGAGCAAGGAAAATGCTTGTGCTTGAAACGATGGTGTTGCTATGGTCAACTCAAGTCGGATGGTCAGAACATGTATATTGCTAGCATTTTCCTAAAGTATGAACCCCTACCCAATGCACAATTCTATGGACACTTCTGCTGAAAGCAACAATTTTTTGAAAACAAAAAAGAGACTAATTATTAGCTACTTTCTAAATTTTAAATTAAATTAATTTATTGCCTATTTTTATAAGTAGTCTTTCAAAAATTGTGTGGTAATTACTGAGGTGAGAGAATTTTTTTTTTAGATTAAACTGGTTACAGAAATTAAATACATGAGTAGTAAACAATTTTTTTTGCTTTCCGAGGTCAGAAGTAATCCCACATGGTGTTTTGTACTATATATCCTAGGCAAAAGGAAGGGATAAATGATAACAGATTGAAAAGAAATTTTATTTATTTTCTTTTTCAAGCTGTTTAGCAACTGCTGTAAGAATTCCTTAAGTGATACAGTGTAAATAACTCCTTTTCATTTTTTACAAAGAGATATATATAAATCAACGGAAATTCAGAAATATGCTTTGATTCTATAGCATAGAATGAAAATATAATTCTAATCTTTTATTAGGGAGCTTAATAGCATTTTGTGCAGTTTCTCGTAAGGTTTTTTTAGATGTCTGGATTATTGTGTTACAAGTATCCTTTAGTGTCAAATTGTGGGAAATGACAATTCAAGACCAAAAGTCAAAGACCCTCTTCTATGAAAGTGAATTTCCAGAGCCAGAAACTGCAAGCCATTTTTTCATTGGAACAGGTGTTGGCACTCAGATTCCTTAGAAAACCTTCCACATGCAATCCATCACAGAGAGGTCAAAGTGGCGTCGGTTTGACCAACTCTTAGAGGGATTTGCAACCTGCTCAGCAAAAGTTTTAACTGTTTCTTTGAAATATAGATCTCTATTACAAAGAATGCATGTTATGTGTGTAATGTGGTTCTGCGCAACAGGCTCAGTTCTCAAAGGTGTGTTTTTCATGGTCTACACTATCCAAGCATACCTTTTCTCTTATAGTCTCAGTCTCTACAGTAAAATTAAGAAAACCATGCTACTCTCCTTAACTCAAAAACTCCAAATTAATCCCAAGCCTTATGTCAGGCTTTTACTTCTGTTGGAACAAACATGTATTTTTTGTCAATTTAAATGATTACTAAAATGAAAAATAACAGATGCTTTCTATAGCATATCTCTTTAGCACCATGAGTAACATTACCAGAAGACAGATAACACAGAGATAGTGCCTCACAATAGTGCAACATAATTTACAGAATTTATTTGATGCCTGCAATGATCTGCCCTTTCCGGAATTGGTGACTGGAGACAGAAATGGAAACTCAGGTTATTTGGTCTTACTTCCATGCTGGTACTTACACTGGTCTTATATTTCTCTAACAATACTTACAGTTCCAAACCTATTTATGTTTAGTACCCTTGGAAGAGAGATGAACCTTTTAAAAGCAAATGGAGGTTTTTGAAAGACTGCAATGGAGTCAGAACTATGATTATGGCTCTTTCAAAGATAACTATTGGAAGACTGTAATTCATAATTAATTTATTCACAGATAAAAGCTGTTCTGTTTAAAATGCACAAACACATAGATACACATGCGTATACTGATTTTGTTGATTATATATAAGTATTTATAAGTTGAATGTGGAAATCCTGTTGACTTATTAAAAGATTTTATGGATGAAAAGCAGATGTGGATTTTTAGCCGCATCTTATAATCATAATGCATTTTAATATTCTGATTGAACATTCTTGAAAATTAAATGCATGGTTCATTACCTTTTCATTCTGAATTTGGTGTTTGAGCGGGGAAGGTTTCTATCTTTCTGCACCTTTTTCTGTCTTGATTGTGGACACTGATCCAAATTATAAGCATAGGTTTTATAGGGTTATTTGTTTGTTTCCAGAAGTTTTAGTTAACATTTTCAAGTGAACAAAAAAGATACTAGAATTGAACAGGTTGAAAATTCTGCCTCCTCTATTTTGAATATTTGAAAGAAACAGCAATTAAATTGATGCCTTCAGGAATTCATGGGGAGAGAAATAACCTCATTGAATTTGGGTGAAGACATAGAACTTTTCTTTAGTTCACATTTATAAATCCTCCTTCTTTTATCAGTAATTAAACACACACATTAAGGGAAGAATGTCACAATGTTTTGGTTCTTTGAGAATTTTGGCATGAGAATAGAGTGCATATTCATGCAAGCTGGATTTGTTACTGACCACAATAGCTGCAAAGGAACAATTACACTTTATTAGTTCAATAATTTTGCTAAGGAGCAAATATTCATTGTAGCTCTGTGGATGAATAACATACAGCAGATTCACAGCTTCAGGGGAGCATCAGTATTGCCATTCCAGGAATAAGGACTTCACTCTCTGGATGCTTTATTCTAGAAAAGGCCACTGGCGTGGGGTAGAGCAGTGCTGGGAAAAAGCTCTGCATAGGCTTTGTGCAAGAAACCTTAAAGCTGCCTTCTTAGTGTGATGTTGCAAGAGAAGAGAGTGGAAATAGCCTGGTTTAGTTTTTATTCTGTAAGCATAAGCATCCTAGCTGTTTTTGCTAAAGTTGCATAAATTTCATAAATAAATGTAAGTAACAGGTTGTACATCTGTGTCCTGGACCTTGGTAACCTCATGTGTTACCTTATGCACATTCATATTTGGTAGGACAAGGGGTAAAGGATTAAATTAACAGTGAGTAGATTCGGCATAGAGGTTTAAGGAAAATGATTCTTACAATGAGGTGATGGTGGATCAGGTTGCCCGGAGAAGTGGTAGGTGCCTCATCCCTGGAAACATTCAAGGGCAGGCTGGATGGGGCTCTGAGCAACCTGAAGATGTCTCTGCTCATTTCTGGGAGGCTGGACTAGATGGCCTGAACTCTTCTATGATTATGGCAGTACATGTGGAATTAATTTTGTTTAATTATAGACATGTACAAATTTAGTGGTTGGTTTCAGCTAGTCTTGCACTGGCCTTTTATAGCCAGAGGATAGAAACACAGTTCTGAAAGGATGCTGAATCTAGTTACAGGCATAGTGGTTTAGCAGGAATGGCTGAGCTGGGGATGGCTGGGTTTCCTCACAGGTCCTCAACTGCCTCCTCTTCTGCACGTTCAGACGGATTTACATTTTGAGGAGTAAGAAGAAGACAATGAGATGGGAGAGAGAAGGAATGCTTTGCTTAGGAAAAAAGCGTACCTGAAACTTTTTTGAGCAAAGGAGCTGCAGAGGCACCATCCATTCACTGTATGATATTCCTGAGATAGCTGCAGCATTTTAGTGAAACTTTTAAGTTCAATAAGCAGTATAAATATGGAAAATAAATTCCTGAATAGAATTTTTTTAAAGAAGTTTTTGCGTTTTGTAATTTGAACCTGGTAAATGTTGAAATAGTCTTCCTTTTTCGTGCTTCCAGCATTGTATTGCCTTGCATTTAGGGTTAAGCCCAAAGCTGGCTATTTCTAAAAAGGACTCTGTCAGTTAAAAGCTTGTTGCAGAAAAGGGTGGTATTCTATCACCTGGACACCGCATACAACCTTTTAAGTTCTGGAATGATCAGGCTAGTACAGACTCCTTTCTTATGCTTCAGTTCATGGAAATTTATGTTGCTGATTGTAAGATACAGATTATTATCAACAAATTAGTAACAGAGATGTGAGTTATGTAATCAAACTCATTATTTAGTAACTTAAAAGCACATGAAGAAATAATAATAAATTCAGGGGGTTTTAGTCCTTACAATTTTGGGGGGAGATTTTTTTTCGTTGTTTTTTTTTTTTTTCAGATTTGGTTTTTTAAGCATTTGTACGCTTCAGCTTACAATGAGGGGCTTCCTGCTCTATTATTATGGTATTTTGCCCTCAGTAAATGACAGGCGTTATTGGTACACAGAGATACATTACACATTCTCCCACTGCAAAGCCTTCATTGCATGCCATTAGATAACAGCATGTGTTCGCTGGCTGCGGTCTCTTAGCAACTAACTCTGCCTCTTTCTCTTGAATTCTCCTTTTGTGACCCAGAGTCAGGTCTTTAGGCATAAACCTCAGCCTGCTTTTCTATTTCCAAGACAGTCAAAAGTGGAATGTTTTGGGGTGCTTATGTAAAATCCAGGTACTGCAAGAATATGTCTTTCTAAATCTATTGCAGGTATTAAAAACAGAGATAAATTTGTATTTAATAATTTAGTAATAAATCTACCATTAAAATTCTGAGGTTTCTGGTATTGTTTATAGTGACATGCCAATACATTTTAATAGGAAATGTTATTTTAAGAAAAACATAATTAAAATATGCAGATTTGGCAGTATTACATTTATGTAAAATATGTGTGCCCTTTTTGCTGCTGTAGATATTAAAGTATGTACTTTTGGGGATGATGGTTTGTTGGTTTGGAGTTTTTTTTCCGGTTATATATCTGTATTCGAAAAAAGCATGGACAAAGAAGAGCATTCCTTCTAGGCAGGAGATTAGGGGCTGTGCTTTCAAAACAGAGGTTTACATTCAGATCTTTGTATGTATGTTCCCAAAGCATCTGTTTAATTGGTTTTTGTTGGAGATGTTACTTGCTTTCAAGTGGAAAGGTATACTGGAAAATCCTTTCTTTCCTAAAGAACATCCTGGGTTCAAGAATTATTTTATTAACCTAAATAATCTATGGATTCAATTAAGGAATGTAAGAGTTACTCTGGTGAGGTGATGGTGAATTGCTATAATGAATAATGGCCCTTCTAAACTCCAGATATATTTTTATGTCTAGACAGGTCTGTGGTGTGGAAATATGATTATAACAGAATACGTCAAAATGCACTGAAGAGATTTTTCATAATAAGCACTTTTTTGTTGTTGGTTTTTTTTTTTTTTTCTTTTTTAAACCAAGGCATGTATAATGTTTAGAAATCTTTCTGAAGTGACAATTCTGGTCGATTCTTCTATGTTAAGCTGATTAACTGTTTCTGACCTTTCCAAGTATGTCATATATAATCCTAGAAGACCACCAGAGTTGAAACTATTCTGTTAGTTTTGACATTCCCATCAGGTTTTCTGTCTGTTTCACAAGCAATCTTAATTCACTTGTTTTTAGTTAATTTGACAGGTCGTTGTTAACATCATTACTAATAGCAAACTGCTACAAGTTACACATGTTTTGACAAGAGGAGTCTTCAAGACACAGTGATACCCATAAATTAGAAGAGAAGGAAAATGCTCGTTTCTTTTGCCCAAGAGCTGGGTATTATGTCAATATTTTGGGATTAGAAGAGAGAAAAGTGTATGTTTGCTTCAGGAAAAAAAAAAATATATATTTCTGTCTGAAACCAAATGAGAACAAATTGGAAATAATCATGACACTTTAGGTGCACATCACCATGTTTGGAAAATTTCTTTTTCTGGCATCTATTTGTCAATTAGATTTTGAGTGGAATATCACTTTCCCATGTAGCGCTGCTGCTAGTTTATCTCACTTGTTTTGATCAACGTTTTTTTATGTGTATAACCAATTTTATCATTGAATGTGAAATAAGAGCTAGTCTGTTGAGCTCTTTCCCTTCCTCATGAGGTAAAAAGTCAAGAAGATCTAGCAAATGCAATGTAACCCAAATGTGAACCTTCCAGGCGAGGGATCAAAGACCATTCCTGAAAAGTCTGTTAGGTGATGCATGGTTTAAGGAGTTGTGTGAGTGAATAAGTGTTTTGTTGCTGAGACAGACTGAAATTCATCAATAGTTGTGTTGGTTTTGGCTGGAGTTGCGTTAACATTCTCCACTATTAATAGTGGCTGGTATGGGGCTTGTTTTGCATTTGTGCTGAACACAGGACAGATAATATAGAAATGTTTTTGTTATTGCTGAGCAAGGCTTACACAGAGCCAAGGCCTTTTCTGCCTTTCCTACTCCCATCCTGGTGAGGAAGTTGGGGGTGCAAGGGAGACTGGGAGGAGACACAGCTGGGACAGGTGACCCCAATTTAACAAAGGATGTTCCAGACCATCTGACATCATGCTCAGTACATAAAGTGGCAGGAAGAAGGAGGAAGGCGGGCACCTTAGGAGTGATGGAGTTTGTCTTCCCAAGTCACTGTTACACATGAGGGGGGCCTGCTGTCTTGGACATGGCTGAACACCTGCCTGCCTATGGAAAGCACTGAATTTATTCCTTGTTTTACTTTGCTTGTGTGTGTGGTTTTTGCTTTCCCTATTATGCTGTCTGTATCTCAACCGAGAGTTTTCTATCTTTTACCCTTCCAATTCTCTCCCTGATCCTGCTGGTGGGGGAGCAAGTGAGCAGTTCCATGGAGCTTGGCTGCTGGCTGGGGATAAACCATGACAACAGTAAAGAGGGATAAGAAGGTGGTATTATGTGTGGTTTAAGTGGGATCGAATTTCAAGGAGGAAGAGGAAGTACAGCACAGAAGTTTTGGAGAGAAGATTGGATAAAGATTTCTTTCTACTTTCACTCACCAACCAACAAAGCATGCAAAAGCTAGACTGGTGTGAAGCCTTAAAATCCAATATCCAATCAATAAAAATGGTCAGATCTCGCTTTGAGTTTCCCATTTTGGTACAAAACTTAGAAGTTATACATGAAAAATAGTTTGGCTTTAAAACAAGAACAGAGCAACCCTTCGAGAGGAGCAAACTCAGGGAATTAAAGACGCATCCCACACAATGTTAATCCATTCCTGATTAAACAAAAGCATTTGAAGAAGTTCTGAATGACTGTAGCCCCTTCATGTCACAGTTGTGATCAGCCCTTGGAGCAGTACTTTAAAGTCTGAGTTGTGCCTCCCAGCCCTTGGTGATGTGGGAGTGCACAGCACCACCCTCTGTGCCTGCATGCCCTGCTTGCTTTCTTCTGGGAACCTCTACGTGTGTGGGGAAGGGAACTGATGTCTGTAATCTGAAGAGCTGTGGACAAAACCAAATGCCACTTTTCTGCTTATCAGGACTAATTTCCACCAATGCTAAATGATGGCTCCTGAGCCTTATCTACCTTGCCCATAGGAACTTCCTGGAAGTGGGGATCCTGACACAAATGTAAAACTGGAACTGGTGTGAAAAGAATCTGGGATGGGAATTTGAGGCCTGACATATTTACCTACAGGTTGTACTGGCCTTGCCTTGTCTCTGTCCTGAGAAGAGAAGGAGCAAGTGTCTGAGGTTTCAGCTGTTTGGTTTGAAAGGTTTGGTAACAAAATGTTTGGGGAAAATGCTTTCAGACAGTAGGGAAAAAAGAGCAAGCTGATGGCTTCAAAACTACATGCTTGCATTTTTTGAACTGCAAAAAAATTATCCTAAATAATTCCTGGGATAGATACTAATAGTGGTTTACTTAATGTATTAGGCCATGTCTTTTTCTGACATAAGCTAGAGAGCTTTAACTTACTCTATTCTTCTTACCAAGCCTGTTTTTGTTGTAATGTGATTTTTTAAAATCTCTTGTTTTAATATCTTCTTTTGTCTTATGTTTTAATTTTATAATTTTCAAGAAGACTTGTGTTAAATTATGCATCATGATAATGTCACCTATTATACCTATGTAAGTATACACATACTATAATGTTATCCTGTAATATTTGACTTTTAAAAAGGAGAAAATTAACAGATCAGGGTAATGATAGAGCAACTTAGAAGGGGGAAAAACTTGAATAGTAGCCTAGGACTAGAGAGTATGCTGTAGTTTGGCATTTACAGTAAAGAATGACTGAAGTAGCTTTCTTCAGGCAGTAAAGAAAATGCCAGTGCAGCAATTTGTCTAATCACATAGATTGACATTTACTTTGAGATTGAGCCTGCCTGTTAGTTAATTAGCATGATGGAGTCACATTGCACTCAGCCCTGCATCTCAGCAGGCCCCTATTGCAAGATTTACATTTCACAGGGAAGAAACAGTCTTGATAATGAAATGATGCTTTGCAGAGATATGTGCAAGGGAGTACAGCCAGATTATGTAAATATGATTTATCCAGAGCTGTAGCACGTGGGTCCTGTTACTCAGATAGTGATCTGTAATTCACTGATGGCTCTTGTGATTTCACATATATGTGCCTGGTGATTGGTATTAACTTTTAAGATCATTTATTTTTATGTATGCCATAAAAGGCTTACATCAAAGCTAATATATATCCCCTACATTTACCCTGATAGGGTTTTGTGATGTTTATCTTCTCTGTCTTTTTCATCAGTCACGGTGACATTTTCAAAGGAGAAAGATTCCTACAGAATGCATCCCATTTAGCACCAAAATTAACTTAAAGTTGCTCAGGAACTGAAATACAATATGCAGTACCTACTTCGTACCTGCTTTGTTAGAATGCCCGCATTCTTTCAGCTGGGAGAACTTCCTATTCTCATTATATGAAAAAAAGCAGAAGGATGGGAAGAGGAGTTCTGCAGAAAGTTTTATGGGGACCACTGCAGTAGCTGAAGTCGCTGAGCAAGTTCAGGGAGCCACAGTCTTTGTTGGGATTTGCTCCTAACTCGTTTGACCCATACTGCATTCCTTCGGCTTCTCCCATGGAAATGAGGACTCAGAGCTTTGTGCTCGTCAAAGGCAGGGCAAGGTCTGGGCCTTGCGTTGTTTTTCTCTTTCTACTCTCTCAGGCTGATGAGATGTTTTCAGCCTGGTTCCATCTTTGTAGCATTGCATGCCTGAATATGTTCTTTGCCATTTTCCCTGTGGTAACTTCATGGCCTCTTTCAACCAGGCAGCCCTCGAAGAGGATGCATTTCTATGGAATTTGTACCAGGAATGCCCTGGCTAGAAGAGTGGGACTTCTGTGGCTGCCCCAGCAGAGGCCCAACAGGCTGCTGTGAGCTGCTGCATGTTCTGCCTGTGAACTCCCAGCACGGTCTCCATTGGCATCCCTTCCCTGCCTGGGGCAGCAGCTGCAGGGAGACAGAGTGGAGCAGGGGTAACGCCTGCCTCTGTGATTGGAAGGGCCCAAATGGAATCCCTCAGAAATCATCTGCCCTCACTAGCTTTTAAATTGCTAACAAAACACAGTGATCTTCCAAGAAAAGCCTGCTTGCTCTTAACCTGAAAATTAATATATGAATACAAATAATGTCTCTGTTCCATTAAAGTACTCTGGAGGGAGAAATAAGAGAATCAAACCCCTTGTGTCTAAGCTCATCACTTTGGAGAATTTCCTGAAAGTGATTAAATTGCTACATTCAAACAGAGAGGGAAAACATGCTGACAGCACTTTGCTTTTATTCTGCTTTTGGCAAGTAAGAAGATTTGGGTATCTAAAGTCCCCATTGCATTTTAGGAATGCAAGATTGGGTCAGGAATTGTAGAAAACAGAAGTCACCATTGTTAGTTGTTGACCTAGGATCCTGCTCTGCTGATTTTTGAACAAGTGGGCAGGCACTGACAAGTCATTGAAAAGAGAAATTTGCAGCTGGTTTGAGAACTGTGGCCACACTTGGAGACAGCAAAAAGCTAATTAGGCGCGTAATTATGTAAAAAACCCCCTTCGAAATAAAACCTATATTTAATTGATACATATATGTGTATTTCTAGTTGAAAAACTATCATCTGCGTGGAGTAATTTTTAATAAAACGTTTTATAAGCATCAAAATCTTTGGTTTCTACCTTGTTTAAAAAGTATAATCAATTTCAGCTTCTTCCACACATCAAATATGTAAAAATCTTCAGGTTTTATCATTCACCTCCCATAGGAAAAAATGCAGTTTAAAGTGAAAATTGTGAGCTAGGATAGTGTAACAGGACTATAGAGATATATTTAAAAAATTACTCAGACCAGCTTCAAATCTCATAAATTTGACTTCACAAATAGTAACAGGAAGCATAGGTATAGGTTTGGGATTATCTGTGCGTTTCTTAGAAGGTCCCAGACATCCTCAGGACATCTGAGTAATTACAGAGTGGTTCTCTGGGGATTCCCTGTTTGTGTATTTTTGAAAGTACTTCTGAGTAGAAAAATTAAGTGCTTTTCATTTTTCTTTGAACCTGAAACATCTTTCAGTTGGAAATTCTTTCCTTTGAGAAAAAACTGAGCTCAGTAAGTAAGTAAGGAACTCTATTGACTCCTCATCTGAAAATGCCAATAGAGCTAAACTGCAATGATATTTTAGTGGAATAGAGGGCTGGACTCACAAGGGAAGGTTTATGATACTGTAAATTCCACTTAAAGAAAATTGCTTATACTGCATATTGACTGCAGGTTAACAGAAATTCGTTCTGCTTTCCCTTCTTTCTCCTTAAATCTGAATATTGAACAGCTTTTGCTATTCAGCCCCTTTGCTTTCTGTGAGGCTGTGAAAGAACTGCTGGACTTTTCACTACATTTTTCACATGCTTTTATGGAGGATCAGCTGCACTTACGCAAAACTCTTCATAGGTTTTCTTATTCTTCCAATGTTGTTTTAGTCCTGGAAGAGTGAAGTAACTGAAAAACGAGACCTAAAGTTCTATCCTTGCTCAATGATAAAGGTCTGTAACCATTTTTTCTTGAATGGAATAAAGTTATGTTCAGCCAGACTGATTTACATTTGCTGCTTCTAATTTTCTAATTTTTCGCAGGCTACAAAAGGTCTGGTTTATCACAGCTGGTGCCAATGACAGTAGCTGTTGTACCACCTCTCTTTCCTTCAGTGCATCTGTCTGATATTTCTCTTTATTTCAGTTTCTGTTTGTACTTCTTGCTACCAGCTTATATAACTAACAGTATTAGTTTCCAGCTGTTAAGCATACATTAATATGCAAAGATTAATGACATATAAAATTATTCCTGATTGAATAGTATTGATAATTTCCTATCATTCCAGTGGATGCCTGAGATTATTACAGCAGAATGTGCTGCTGTCAATATAGTTCTCTAATTTTATTTTCTGCATATGTTTATCTTGAGGGGTTTGCTTTTTTAATACACAAAAGAATATGTGAATACTGGAATAGTAATGGCAAGGTATCAGTTGGATTGATCCCCAGGTGCTTTGATTGACATATCTCTACTGAAATTATTTCCCACTCCCTCTTGTATTTACTCAAGGTATAAACTGTGACTTTGGACTAAAGCATGTTGCCTAATGCCACACTGACAGTCTGTGGTAGAGGGAGGAACTGATCCCATACACATACCTTTAGTCCTAAACCAAGATTTCTGTGGTTTCTTACTACATTTTATTGTGTATATGCTTTTGAAATAGTGCAATGTTATGAATAATCTCAAATAAGCAAATCTGAGACATAGGATTAATTGATCTTGGCACTACTTAAAGAAAGCCATTAGTGTGCATATCACAGGCTCCTTCCAGCTGCCACTGAAGTTTCTGTTAAGATTTCCCATTACTTCTTTCTGACCTGGAGCAGGCTTCAGGAGTGACAGTGTATCCCATCCAGTTGGAATAGCATTCCAGTTTAACTAAAGATAGATGGACAGTTTTTAAACCGTGGAAGGAGAAAAAAGGCAAAATAATTTCAAGTGAAAATTATTTGACAAAATGTCCACTGGTGTTTAGTTTACAGTGGGGAAACAAAGCTATTGCCTGAGGAAACCAGTAAATAACATTTAAAGCTTCAGGAGAGAAACAAATGTTTAAAAAATATTTCCATTTTATGTCTGTATTTTCTGCAGAGCAAAACAAAAATATTAAATAAAGTGTCAAGAATCTTTCACAGGAAAGAATTCAGCTGAGCATGAGTGTATGAAATTCGAGAAGTTTTTAACATCTGTGACAGTTTGTTGTGTGCTTTGAAATAGAAAGCAATACTAAACAAGAGACATTCTAAAATAAACAAGACACAAGTGCCTCAAGTCACTGGAACTTCAGGTGTGATCATTGCAATCCAGACATCAAAAATTGATAGGTATGATGTTTTGCAAGCCTATCTGGTTTTGCCCAAATCTTGGTCTTATTTCTGATTCCATGAAAATGAATGATAAAACTCTTGTTCCTGTCACGGGGAGATATCTGTGCCCTGCTATGAAGTTCATATCCAAAATTCTGACAAGAATGTATGGGCAACATTTTCTGTCAGGAAGGAATTCAGGGTAAAATTAAACACACTAATTCTCCTTTGCATCTGCATTACAGAGAACCAAAAACATCCATCCAAATGATTTGGAGCAGTGGCTGAAAACCATGGTTCTTCTGTTTGGCGCAGTTGGTACACTGAAACATTGTGCTGCATTGCTCTGTGATTAGAGCTGGGAAAGGATCTGGCACCTCAAACTATGACAAATGTTTGTATGATTTTCTATAACATAGTAAACATTGTATAAAAAGAAAAATTTAACTTTTAAGCAGTTACACTAGCTTTGGCATGGCTTTAGTGACTGGCTAGTAAAATATAAGATGACATTGCATGACTAGCCAAACCATTTCTGTGCATTGTCAGCTTTAAGCTGCTCAGCCCTGCAAGCTTTCTGTGGATTTGCAGGAGCTGAAGTCCAACTGTGCAGTCAACCTTAACGAACTCAGAAATGCTGCTAACATGAAACTGCTGCCATTCTTTATGCATGCTTTTTGTGAATATTTTCTCCAAATATTCTTAAAAACCATTTATTAACTGCCACTATAAAGAAAACATTTCTGGAGAATGATCTAGGGAGAGCAGAGGAGAAGCTGCTCTTTAGGTTGTGTATAAACCTTTGAAATTGTGAGCAATAAGTGGCCACAGATCTTTTACTAGCCCAGGGGGCTGCAGTTGGTTTCATTCTGAAAAGGAATTATTCAAGCTGGGAAAGGTTTTCAGAAGTACAGGCATCCAAAATATTACTGGAACAATAGCCAAAAGCGAATTTCTTGGTCACAATAATACATGAATATAATTTGAATGCAGAAGTATTAGTTATCAGTTTATTTATAACAATCAGAAGACATCAGCAGAAATGGTTATTAAATATGTTTGGGAAGTGCATGCAGTTGCAGAGATATGCTCTTTTCTCTCAGTATTTTTGAAGAAAAAAAATAAAATTTGAGGAAAACTTAGTTCAGTGGAAGTGATCATGTGGCTACCAGTTTTCAAATACAGGGAGCATGAACACTACAATGCCCATAAATCAAGGTCATTTGTGCCAGACAATAATTCCCTCTCACTTGGTTTAAAGTGAGATGATGATTTGATGGCCAGCTCAGCTTTTTCATGATTGAGTAACTTGGTGCTTTGAAGCATGGGAAACATAAGCTGCGATCAACATGGTACTCTGGCTGCTCATGGTTGGTTCAGAGGAATGTATCTTTAATTTGTAGTTATTTAGGATATTTACAGGAAGAAAGTATTTCTCTTTCTTTTTTCCTAACCCTTTCCTTGGGAGTTCTATGGGGTTGTTATCATTCTTGCTTTAATAATTTCAGAGTAGTACACACTCTGAATAAGAACAGTTCATGTAACAGAAGACTACACTGGAAATTTTGGCATTACAGTAATTTTTTTCCTTCTCATTAAGGGTAGTGTTGTATCTTCAGATATATAGCCCTTTTTTAAGGAAAGTTGACTGCTTTTCCCTAATTTTTGCTTTTGATTCTTTTCTCTTGGCCAAAGGAATCTTGTCCAAATGGCATCTCTTTAGCCAACCACAAAAGATGTTTATGCTACTTAATTTTTAAAGGCCAATAAACTATCATATCACAGAACTTTCCTGTTTATCTTCAGAGAGGTGGTGTTTGCTTGTATCTGTGTGCTGGCCTCGCCATGGATCTGTACAGCCTATGGAAGTACAGAGCTGAAAATCAGGGATTACGCGTGCATGTTTCATTTTAGTACAGGCAAGACTGACCACTGCAATTTTTTGATTTCTAAAATAAAGAATATTTATTAATTTTACTGAAACCCATGCTCATAAATGCTGTTGAATACATTCCTTTGCAGATTTTTTATCTGAAGTGGTTACAAAAGCAACTTCGGCTCTTGAATAAGACACAGTACTTAGCTCTTTAATCCTAAACTTACTGTCCTGACAGCTGGGGAGCTGGAGAGGAGCAGCCTTCTCTTTATTTGTGTTTCTGTCTTTGGCAACTTTTACTGGTTTGTGGTGGAATCACTGAATTGAATATAACTTCCTTATGACCCTCTTAGCTCAGCCAAAAAAAAAAAAAAGAGAGAGAGAGAGAAAGGATATTCAGTTGATTAAAGGAAGAGATTATTTATCACAACTGGAAATTATTTCATTGGAATTTTAACAAAACTTTAGTTTTTAAAGGCTCAGGAAATGAAAGTTAATAACTTCTAGTACTGCTTTGAGAATTAGAAAGATTTCTAAGATTAAGTGAATAAGAGGTCATCTAGCAGATGAGTAAAAACTTTAAAATATCTATTTTCACACAGGGGTTTTGACATCACATTTGGCACGAAACATTTTGTATTTTCTCCACAAGATGTAGGTTCATACAAAAAAGTGATAGACCATTTAATACTCAAGATTTTAAAACATATTTCAATTATAAATAGCCATGACTTTCCAGGAGTTCAGCTCTCACCTCATAGCTGTTGACATCCAGGACATTTTCAAAGAGAAGTATTCTCTGTGGTGAATGCCTACTGGTGTAATGATTTCATGCTAAAAAAAAATTAGTTTCAAAAATTAATTTGGAGAAACAAAGGCTGAAACAAAATTCCTGGTTAAAATTGGAGAGGAGCCTTTCCCACAACAGCTGGTCTTAAACTTCAGCTGTGGTTATATATGTGATTATATCCTTAGTCTAAGTCATCATTCCTTGATAAGATCATCCTAAGAAAAGAACAAATTTTCTTACAATTTTAAGTACCTACTGCTGTTGCCCACATTTTTCCATGTGTCTGTCTGTCTGCACATTTACACACTCCTGTGCCTGTGGTTCTGGGGTACCTGCTGGATGTGCAGGGACTTGTGGCACAGAGCCAGCACATTCAGAGGCTGTGCATTAGATGACAGTGACACAGAAAACCATGACTGCCAGGGAACAAACTGCTTTAACCAAGAATCCACAATGGTATTTGGAGTACCAAAGAATTTGGATTAACATAGTCAGTTTTCTTTTGATTGGTCTTTATTCTATGACCATCCTTTTGTTGTTTCTAATTTATTTCTGCATTTGCAGCTTTGGAAGGGCTTTTTTGAGAGGGACAAGGAATCTGGGAGTTCTGAGAATAAAAGTCAAATTTCCTGGCTACAAGTCATGTTCCTTGACCACAAATTTTCCTTCTCAGAAAATCCAATTTTGTACTAGCTTGTATCCTTGATTATTTCTCCTCTCCTCATATTTTGGGTTGGTTTGTATGATGTCATAGGACAGAATAATGTCACAGTTGAAAAGTCTTTGTTAAGAGAGAGTATTTTAAATTTCTTCTCGTGTTTGTGTGTGTTTATTTGTTTTTTTATCAATGACTAGAGTAATATTTCACTATTGTTTGTTCAGGTTGTGTCTGATACATCCAGAAAAGAGCAATGAAGCTGCTGAAGCGTCTAGAGAGTGACTCCTACAAGGAGTGGCTGAGGGAGCTGGAATTGTTTAGCCTGGAGAAAAGGAGGCTCAGAAAGACCTTATCACTCTGTACAACCACCTGTAAGGTTATAAACAGTTGAAGGTCAGCCTCCTTTGCCAGGCAACCAGTGACAGGACAAGGGGACACAGTCCCAAACTGTGCCAGAGGAGCTTCAGATTGGACAACATGAGAAATTTCTTCACTGACAGGTTAAGTGTTGAATGGGCTGCCCAGGGATGTGGTGGAGTCACACGGAGGTGGTCTAGAAAGACTGGGTGTGGCACTCTGCCATGATGTAGTTGATGAGGTGATGGTTGGTCAAACCTTGGACTCATTCTTGGAGGTCTTCTCCACCCTAATTGATTCTGTGGTTCTGTCATCCCACAACAGCTGTTTCATTTTAAGTCATAAGTATATGCATTTTTAAAAGGTGTGGAGGTGTTTGACTAAGGCATGAGGTCCTACAGACACCAGCTATCAGTTAGACTTTTAGTAAGGCACTGCTCATGTAAGCAATGAAATCTGTAAAAGCTAGCTCAACAGGCCATGCAGACTTTCTTTTTTATTTGAATTATTTTGTTATTTTTTCTGTTGAGTAACTACTTCTGGACTGCTATAGTTATCTTATTAAAGGTATGTCTTTCAGCTCCCAGTGAAACACTGGAATGAAAGTGCTTCAATACTATCATCTTTCTAGATTGTAACAGGTGTTTCTCTGTCGAAGTTCTGAAAGTCCTAAATTACATGAAGTATTTTTAAAACTTAAATACTATCCAAATCCTCAGAAGCAATTCTAGAGTCTGCTTTTAGAGTATAGTTCATGTGTAGAAGGTTAAATAGAAAATTAAAGGAGCTCATAGTCTTTCTTTACAGTTAAGCAAATTTAAGTACTCAGGAGGGGTTAAAGAATCATGTAGGTACCCCTTAGTTCTAGCATTTTGTTTTCAAGTCTTGCATACCTTTTTTGGGGGTGCTGTGCTCCATAAGTACCTGTAATTTGCTGTAAAATTGGAGGAATAATAATGGTACTTTGTAGCAGATATGGACTATAATTGAATCACCCAGACTGGGCCTCATCCTAAGGGTTGTAGGAGTTTGTGGCGCAGGTGGAAAATCAGTGCCAAGGGTGTGGCGCAGTTAGAACTATAACTTAAGGTGTTAGCAAGGGTCAGAGGGTTTTAGAGTAGTTAGCAAGTACTGTAATTGGTATGGACACAGTAGCTGCCTTAAGAGTTTATTCAACAATAAGTGTTTACATTCTTTCCTGTGCTGTGTGCCAATGAGAATACACCTGTAACTGTAAACTGTATAGACTGTATAAAATCTGCCCTGTTAGATGAAATAAAGGGAGAACGTAGCATTGATCATATAGGTTGGATCTACGTTTTGCTCTCGACCAAACTCCCCAATTATTTTAGGGTCACCTTGCTGCTGTACTTTGCTATTCTGCAATATTCTCTCTTTTCAGTGCCTCTTGAAGGTTATTGACACATAGTTTGCTCACACTGTATGCACTGCTCTGTGGAATGTGATTGGTAGGATCACAAATCAAGACTGTTAGGTATCAAATTTGAATTTCATAATCAAAGACATGGTCTTCTTTTTTGAGCTGCTATTGTAAAACGTATTTTTCATTTCCATTGGATTTCTGTTGGATTTTTTGCATTCATGTGCCAAAAGCTTGCCTTGAAGTGTGAACTTTAAAGAAATACAGTCTTTCATATATGAATCTGTTTGAAGACCTGGCTGAATTTGTGAATGTAGTGGAGATGCAGATGTTTAAAATTTTTAGTGCAGCTATTCAATAGCTTATTTGAAGTTATGTGTTATAAAAACTAGATAAAGAATCACTGATCTCCCTGCTCCCAGGAAGTACATGAAAGATGGTTAGTGTGTTAGCAATAGAGAGAGGTCATTGACACTTTATATTAATAAAGACATCTTAATCTGTTTAGAAAAACTGTATTTTCCTTAATTTTTCCTTTCTTGCTTATTACATTTTTAACTGAAATACATACACATGATGTTATAGCAAGGGGCAGGGAGGCTGCTCTCTGCATATATCTTAAGATTCAGCAAAATGGTGATTCTGTCCTGACTGGAGCTTTTAGAGATGAGTCCAACATATTTTTAAGTCATTAGTATTGAGTATATAACCAGATCACCTTCTGTGGTATGCTTACTACTTTAGACAGGTAAATAAAGTAATTAATTTATGAGTAAAAAATCCAGTAATTAAGAGAGTGGCAAAAGTCATATCAAGAGCAGTCTATCATGCATATACTTCTCGCTTTAGTTAGTCATATTCTCTGGAATGAGAGTAAATGTTTTTCTGAATTGAACAATTGAATAATTCTCTGAATTGGTGAATTACTTCTAAAGTCACACAAAAATGCTGTGTAAAGTAAGGAGTTAAATGCAAAACATCAGATGTAATTTATCACCATGCACAGATAAAGGTAATAAAAACAATTCTCATTAAATAATACATGATAGGTTCATGTGAGATGTGGAAAATACACTAAATATGCTTGTGAGGAAATGAACTCCATAGTTAATTTGAATTTCATTTTAACGCATTATGAGCAAATTTGTCAGAGAGATCATTCTGCATCCCCAAATCTCCAGCATGCCCTCTCACTTTTTTCATTGTTTTTCCTTATTCCTCTATATCTGGAAAAAGAGGTACAAGGCAGCAGAAGAGCAAAATATGTTTCTGGGGAGGTGTAGATATAAAGCATGGGACTCATGGTGGGGATTAATGATTGTGCAGGACAGCAGTTCACTAAATTCTCTGTGTCCTGTTTATGCTTTCTTCAGCTTTTGTTGAATACAAATTCTGCCAGATCTATAACATCATCATGTGATTTTGTTTTACGCAGACACAGATCAAACAGGAGCTGATAGGATTCTGTTAACAATTTTTAGTTCTTTACCTGAGTGTAAGAGAGAAACTGTAAGAAGACAAACTTGCAAAAAGAAGTTGGTATGCATCCCCTCTGACTGAAGCATTACTTTCCTGCTTTTTCAGTGCTGTTTTCTGTAAAGCTTCTTCAGAAATCTTTCACTATATTGCTTGCAGGCAAAAAAGCTACTGCATTTTAGCTTCAGTCTTCATTGTATACCATTAAATAGACTTGGTTTATTCAAACAGGAAAATGTTATTTCGTAATTATGAGGCCTTTTTCATTCAATAGAACATTGCTAAATTAGTTTATAAACTGCTATTCTTAGGCATTAATTTTCCACGTTTAAGTGGAAACAAATGTGTCTAGTCCTTTCTTTTAAAATCCTGCCTACATTAGGAAATATGTTCTAAAAGTCAATTTGGCTCATCCAAACCTGCTGTAATATATCCTGATAACACATTCCCAAGTCTACAAATGGGTTTGCACCTCTGCTCCAATTATTACATTTGTATAAAAACTTGGGATCAGTGGGTGGTCTTTAGCTGTGGCAGAAGGGGTGACTGTGAGAGGCCACTGTGAAAATCCCTGTGGTTCTCAACACAGGCACACCAAGCTCCTGCTGCTTGGGTGGGTTGTCCACTTCTCTGAGAGATGCAGCACTGAAAACTATGGTATGGTTGTGTTACATGTTGGTGCTGTTGAAATTACTCTCCCTTTTTATCTTCCTTTTGGGTTTTTTTGGTTTTTTGGGTTTGGTTTTTTGGGGTTTTTTTTTTTTTTAATTACAAATAATTGTAGGAGTTGAATTGCTAGTTCATTCTTTTCAGAGGATTTAAACTTAAAAACGCCAGTTAATAAGATCATAGGACAGCTGAGATTGGAAGGAAGTCTAGAAACCAATCTAGACTAACCCCTTGCTTAGTCATAAGCTACCAACCTACATGAAAAAGGAGCTCCTTAAGTTCTCTTTTGTAAATTTTAAATTACATATTTTTGTTGGAACCTGACTGATGATATAAAACATGTTATTTAAGTAAGCTTACAAAACTCCTTCAGCTAACACAACTTTTCCCATGTCTATAAAATTACAATTTATGTGTGTGTGACTTAGCAAAACTGACAATTGCAAAGATTTGTAATATTTTTATTTTTTAAGTTTCATCCACTTCTTGGTCTTTCATCTGATAATAACATCAGTGAAAAAAATAATAAAACATCACTTTGAAAATATACTTCGATTATACAATGATGTGAAAACACTTATTCTAACTATTAAATCAGTAATGTGGTGGGATAGATATACATTATACTAAAAATAATGAATTTTAGAAGTCAAGAGGACTGGAGGGTAAAAATGCATTTCTTTTGAGTTTGAATCTGTACATCTTTCTCTAGAAGATGTCTTCTTTTACATGAAGTGATTTTTCCACCAAATGGTCTGTAAGTGAGATGTGTTAGGCAATCTTCCTCCTAAAAGTAGCTTTACTGTAGAAACACATATTTGTATTTTTAGAAAGGTGTCACAGTAACTTTGGTTTCAAGTACCAACATCTCAGTAAGACACTTCAAGAATTTGCTGTCTTCTCTTATCTGAATACTTTCCTCTAAAGAGAACGAAGCACAGGTCATTACACATCTCTGTTAATTACAGTGTGATTAATTGCTTCATCTACTGGGTGTGTGATGTTCCAGGTTCCTTGATAGTCTCAGAACTCTCTTAATGCCAGATGCCTGTCCTGGAGTTTGCAGGAATTCTTTTTAATGGTTCTTAGTGTACCTACTGCATCCACAATCACATTTCATGGACCTACTAAGTGCAGTGATTGAATCCAGCTGTTTGCAATCTGTGTGTTGCTATCATTTGCCAGCCCCTCACCATGAGAGCTGAGCAGGAAACAATTTTCTCATCCCATTAAAATTTTCTGAGATTCAAAATAAAAAAAAGAGAATAAATGGAAGAGTATTTTTAGGCTGTTCCCCAGGAGGGGTAAAAAACTCTCAGACTAGCTTGTCCTTATGAGAGTCACTTCAGATGTGGACATTCAGATTCCAAACTGCAAGCTAGATATCTTCATGAAATGTTTGTCTTTTTGAATGAACCTTTTGAAACAATAATTTCCTGATGAAGAGCATTTAATATCCCAAATTCCTGATTATTTTTGTGTACCAGAGCCACTATTTGCACATAGATGATCTGTCCTAGTTGAAAAACATAATTTTTTTTCCACTTGAGCAACTGCTAATGCTTTGGGAAAAGCTGACATTGCACACTAATATCCCTTTCAGCACCAGCGATCCTCCATGCTTCATATAGCATCATTAGATATATCTGCTGAGAGTATGAATTGGATTTCCTGCCTCTTTTTTCTTTGTAGTCACTGTCAGTGACACAAATCTAATAGGAATAGTAGGATATGTCTGTTCACAGATGGGTTTCTTGTAAGAGAGGAGGATGTAAACCCATATATCTCTTGTTATATTACCTAAATGTCAATTTTGGCCCTAATTCTAGTACTTCATTTTATTATTGATAACATTAGATAGCATTAGATTATATTATTTGTATATTATATTGTACATTGAAAAGGACACTCTTCTAGACACTCTATAAACTTAGTAGATGACTCTTTCACTGGCTAAAACTGAAGATCTAGGAATCAACAACCTTGCTTTATTTAACCCAAATTCATAGTGCAGTGTACAACTTAAAAAGGTCTACTCATTGGAAATTCTGACCTAACACACATTCTGTGTTCATGGAGGTGTTGGCTCTTAAGAGACAGTGGGAAATGAGAAGAAAGGGAAAGAGTAGGTTATTTTTTTTACTGAAGTTGTGTATATGTTGGGGAATTTTTGATCTGATTACTATGATTTGTGAGAGATGCCTCTGCCCAAATTAATATGCAAAGGAGATCCTATGCTGAAGTCATTAATATGGATTTTATTTAATTTTATAGATTTAATTTAAATGTGCAGTAGAGCAAGAGAAAAATAGGAAAAAGAAAAAGAGGGCAAAGAAAGAGAGTGACAGAGAGGCAGATTAGAGTAGAAAGATAGTCACCATCCCTGAATATCCAGTGGCATCCCATTGCTCCTCTTCTTATGGTCTTCTTGGTCATGGGGGTCCCCCAAAACAGACTCTAGTGGGTTAATATGTGTTCAGGTATATGTGGGTACACCCAAGCACCACCCCTGCAGGAGGCAGGGAAGATTTACACTGCCTTTTGCAATGCTGGATCTGCTGCATTGTGGATCACACTCAGTTCTCTGGTGGAAGGCCTCAGGAATGAGTCTGGGGGCATTTCGAAGGTCTTTGGTAGTTTGTGACCCTTTCTAAGACCTGGCAGCTGCCTCTCACATGAATGTGCCATGTTAATGTGACCTTCCTGGGGTGAGGAGGTTCTACAGCTGGGCCAGTTTGTGTCAGGGAAGAAAACTGGCATGATAAAAAGCACCATCCCATCTCCTCAGGGTCTGCTTACTTAGCCCAACTTGTAGCCCCAGGTGGTGGGTCTTCACTTCCTCTGTCTAATGTGGACGAGAGGTTTTACCATCACTCACTCAAAAACTCCTCCTCCCCCTTTACTGGCGAGGAAAGAGTGTGCAAACCTGGCCTCAGCAAATGAGTCTGTGGGCTATGGCATCCCCCAGCCTTGTTTACTTCTCCTTAGACCTGAGATAATTGGACAATAGTACCATGTTTATCTTATCTCAAGGTCCTTTCAGGCGGCTTAACTCTAAGTCCAAATTCCAGAAATCCAGGAGGCATATTTTGGGGTGGGGGGTGGGCTTTGGTAATCTCAGCTTTTTTTATAGTTTGTCATAGAGGGTAAATCCTTCAGTGATCCCAATAGTCTTTAAGACAAGTAGGATTTTTAAGTCTCTTACAGGGTTGAAGGCTAAGAAGGCCTAGAGCTAGTTAATTGTCAAATGAATGAGAAATAGCACTGTAACTCCAGGTAACTGTGAACCCTGCAGGTTATCACAGTGCAGATCAGCAACTGATTGAACACTGCATTTGCTGCAACATCCTCTCTACTGCTGCTTCAGGACGTCTGTGTGTGCAGGAGCCGTGTTGGGGAAGGCAGTGTATGCCTGCTTTGGCACAGAATATGGTGCTGTCCCCACTGAATGCAACAATAAGGCTTCCAGCAGCTTTTTCTCTAGATGATGTTTAATCTGCTGCCTCTCAGGGATGTCCCAGGGGGTCTGTTGACTCCCAGGTTTTTCTTTGTCGTACTAAAAATGGTGTGTGATGTCTGTCAAGTACTGGGCCAGTGAATATGGACGAACTGTATTGTCACATCTGGCTCTGGGGCACCTGGCATACTGCTGAGAACTGGGCAATACTGGGTTACTCTGTCAGGGAAGCTCCTGGGTGCTCAACACATCACCTTTCTCTCTGGAGACAGCATGAGTTGTTGAAAATGATTTCAGTATATTATTAATTGTAAGTGAATCGTTTAGAAATGGAATTCTATGTAGGCAAAACAATGGGATACTTCACACTGTGCTACATACTACATCCTATAAATCTCTTCTCTAATTTATGATTATTTCTATTCATTCTATGGAAAGATCAGCAATAAAAGAAAAACAGCAATGAACAGCTTTTTTTTATACTTTCCTGACTACTGGTATATATATAATTTCTGAAAGATATGGTTAATTTCCCTGGTGGGAAAATAAAAATGCTAAATAATTCTAAAGAGTAAAAGCAACTCTACCCACCAATTTATTTCTTAAGGTACCAATAATAAAGCTGGTATCTTCATGATTACTTTCTTTAAATAGTTCAAATGGAACAAGAACAACTAAAAATCAAGGGATATCTGGAAGATACAGACTTTGTAGGGTAATCTTCTCTTATATATATCTTTTATTTATAGACTCAAAAGCTTGATACTCCTTCACAGCATAGCTGGATATCCCATAAAGCTTAATGGCTTTTTCTCAACAATGCTTATCTTTTGAGGGAACAAAAACTCCACTATAAGGACAGGTAAGGAAAGACCAGCGAGATCAGGATTACCTAAGGTCATGGTGGAAGCACACAATAGCAATAGAGGTGAAGTGCAAACTTCAAAACGTGTATAAATACCTGGTCTCTCTCTCCACAATATCCTTTCTACTGCTACACGCTGCTTTTATTTGTAAGGAACATCACATGTTGTGTGATTTAGTTTTCTGTTAATGGCAAGGCACCCACAATTATGTCTCTTTTCCCTATGCTTTTTGAAAATGAGTTCATCAGTACCCCAGATGTCTCCGGTGGACCATTCCTGTTGCCACAGTTGCTATTCAAATTACGGAAACACACAGACGAGGAGATTTGCCTGTGTGAATGGATCCCCACGATGGCAGGTGACCTCTGTCTGTCAGATGCATCAGGCTGGTTCACTGCGTGACCCAGCATAAGCAGAGCTGACTTGCAGCCCCTGAGCACAATGTGTGGGGTGTGGGGTCACCCTGCAGCTCCCCTGCCCTCTGCTCCCAGGCTGCGGGACTGACCTCTTCCCTCGGGGAGCAAGACCCCTGCCAGCCCAGCTGGAATGGGCTCAGCAGAATCCCAGCCTGAGTGCAAGGCTCAGCACATGGTGGTAATAGGAGAAAACATTTGTCTTTGGAGGCACTGCTACTGCCAAAGAGTATATTCACCCCCATTCTTATTTAAATAAGGTGCATATTCAAGAATTCACTTGTTCTAAAAGCCCTGTGAATTCTTGAGGAGAGAAAAATAGAAGAATGCTGGCAAGCTTTCCTAACAATTAAAAAAATATAAAGTTTGGTTTTTTTCTACAGTGATTTCCAGTGTCATTTCTGTGATATGAATGCACATATGTATGCATGTGTACATATGTACATGTAGGAAGTCCATGTGTGCAGCGGAATAAAATAATATGTTGCTGGAGTTCATCATCATCAGAAAAAAACCCAGGGATGTCTGAATTATTTAGTAAAGGTTATCCATGGAATTGGGAATTTTGTGATTAACCTAGATTCAAGTGCTCTTGTTTAATTCAGGACTCATTGTATGAACGAGAGATGCTACATCTTGTTGTTGAGTTAGTGCCAGCAAGATGTTACTGTGCGGATTGAAATGACATACAACTGAAGACCAACACATTTTGCATATTTTATATAAAAGTTGATTCAAGCACTTTCAATATTGTTTCCTTTACTTCATCACATGGAAAACAAATCAAATAGCTGCATTCTAGGAAAATCGGACATTCCCAGGATACAGTACTTACAGTGCTGTTACTTCTTACTGTTCTAGTGTCCGTGATACTTAACAATTCAAACTGAATTTCACTCGGAGGAGATTTCCAGTCTGAGGATTAGATTAATTTGTCCTCCACATCCTTGAATAAGAGAAGATGGGGGAGACAGACTGAAAGACTTTGAAATCTGGTACTTTCCAGATATGAAGGTTTCTAGCCAGCAGATTACTTCTTGGAGTTACTGTGTTTTAGAGCATCTCTGTGTAGCTTTTCCCTGATCCTCTTGAATTTCCACTCACATGCAGAGACCTGAGAGAATATGAAGTTTTCTTGAAGAAGAATTGATTATTTATTTGAAAATTAAAACTGTCCTTTTTGTTTTTCATAGAAGCTGTAATAGTTTAAACTCTACAAAAAAAGCTGGTATGTAGGACGAGAGATTTCTTACCACAGGATCAGGGTTGATTTTATATCCCTCTTTTTATTAATCTAAGGACCCTCAGAGAACTGTGTATATGTCAGACTGCATTTTATTGTAGAGGTTAATTGCTGCAAAGGATGATCTATCTCCTAGAAATTTTGTTCACATTAATAAACTCTCTTGGTTGTAATATAAGCATTTACTGTAGTCCATTAATGAAAAGTGTGCTAGTGCAGGTGCTGAGTATACCACAATAAAATTTTAGCAGTCAAGAGGTTGTTTGTTGTACTTGGTCACATACTCTTTTGCAGTCACATGTATTGAGACCGAAATGGAGCAGATGAAAAACCAAGAATAAAGCCTCTTAAAATGGGAAATAAATTAACGGAAAATATTTTAACCACTATGCCTTTTTTTTTTTTCAGCTGTTCAACAATGCATTATTAATTTAGAGGAATTAATATTATTTTTCCAAGCACACTATCCTTGATTTTTATTTTTCTTTTATGTGATAAATACTATTGCCATAAAAACAATGGAAAAGAACTCGTGACAACTCATTTTAGGTCTGGTAAGCTTGAATGTAAGCTGAGCTGCCCAGAGGGAGCTGGTGAAAGAGTTTACTTGCTGTAATTGTAATAAAGGAAATTTAAAAACCACAATCTGTTTCAAGTCAAAAATGAATAACTGAGTATTGTCTTAAACATTTTTTCTCCTCTCTTCTTGGCATGTTTATCTTCTTTAGACAAGTGGCATTATTGGACTCAGGATACAGTTGCTATTTCTTTTAGA
Source organism: Chamaea fasciata (assembly GCF_029207755.1). NCBI lineage: Eukaryota > Metazoa > Chordata > Aves > Passeriformes > Sylviidae > Chamaea > Chamaea fasciata. The sequence goes on along the minus strand of NW_027094087.1, from coordinate 96,623,058 downwards.
TAAGTAAACCTGTGATTCTGTACCATTCAATCCAGTAATTCTAATTTTGTAGTATCAGAACCTTGGCTTTCCAGTGTAAGAAAAAAACAAAAGTAAAAGCTAAGAATAGTTCATAAGTAGGGCTCTAATCACACACATTATTTTTTTCTGGTGTTATACCTCATGCATGCCTAATGGGTTTGAAAAAATGTTAAGCACATCAGTTGTTTTGTGCAATGTATCTTCATTGTTATTCTCTAGCTCATATTTATTCCAGAAAGGTGGCTCTTCTCTGACTACCATGCTATTTTAGCTATTTAAATATTAGAAAAGCATTATAATTTTTAAAAATAATTTCTATAGGGCAGAGTGACGTTTTTAGCTAGAAAACTCTGATTAACGCCATTATTATTATAATTATTACATCATTACAATGGGTTTTTTGTGTCTGCAAAATATGGATTTCTGGATTTCAGTTTCCTTATGTCTCTCACGCGTAATAGCGAGATTTTTAATAGTTTTCTTTCTTTCTTTCTCGGCTGTCTGAAGCATCCGTGCTCACGGTGGTGCTCCCAGCTTTACTCGCTTTAGCCATAGGAGGGAGCCTCTCCTCTTCCAAAGTTAAGGCGGGGAGCCGCGAGCGTGGGCCTTGGCAGGGATCTTCCTGACCATTTGCATTTGGAAGTGTAAACGCTTCCTTTATTCCTATGAGGCCGATCCGCTGCAGTTTCACAGGCAGGACCATTTACACGGGAGTCAAGCCTGCTAGTTTCACAAACTGATATGCAGAAACTATCAAACCTGCTCCCAGTGGATTTTAGAAGTTTAAGATCATACGTGCACATAAGAGGGATTCAGATTTGTTTGAAGATAGCTGGGTCACATAAGTATCTGTCAGCATCACTGCATCATCCAGCTGCTACAAGAAAGAATGTTGTTTACCTGGTGCTGCAGAGGTTGTACTCTGGCCTTTTTCATATTTCTCTTCATTACAGACAATAAATTTTGGACAGTCAGTATGTTGTTTGTTGTCCATTAATTGAAGTTAGATTTGACCTTAGCACAAAGTTTATGCCATTTATGTTAAAACTTATGCTTTAATGGAGTTCCTTTAGGTGGAAAGAAACACATGGCTGAGTATAGTAAAATTTCTGACTACTTTGATTATGTTGAATTGGACCAGTAAGCTGCTGCAAGTGAAAGAGAAATTAGTCAGTCAAATTCAAAACCACAAAATAAATGCAGAAGGGAAATACATCATTAGAGAGAAAAAACAGAATGGTTAGAGGAGCCTGAGCAAAAGAATAACATAAAATGTCATAAGAGCTTAAAACCCAAATTAAATTAAATTTTAGGCAATTTGACTGCATAAATCTGTATGTGAGATATAAAAGATGATGCCCTTGAAGTTTATATGTGGTCAAAAATTACTTCCCGGGGTTGCTTGTGCTTGGTGATTCAGCTTGAGTCTCCCTTTTGCTATGGTCAGAGGTTTCCCTAATGTTTGACCATCAGGTATGCCATCCTCTTCCTCATCATATAGGTCTGAGCTGGGGCACTGAGGGTGAAGTGACCTCTGAAAGAGGGATGGAGATTGCTGCTGAGCTGTTACAGAAACACAGCACTTGTGGTACCTGGAATGAGAGCTTCCAGTGTACTCAAACAGGAAAGTGGGTTCTCCAGTCTTGCAAAGCTGCCTTTTCAAGTTTCTCCCTTTCTTATTTCAGTTCTAGGCCACGTTGTTGCTTTCTGAATCCTCTGCCGTTTAATATATACTCTGAAATCTGTCCTGGATTGTAATAGGTTTATCTTTTGCAGAAATAAACAAACAGACAAACAAACAAACAAAAACAAAACCCAAAAAAAACCAAACAAAAAAACCCAAAAAACCAAAACATAAAAAAAACAAAAAAAATCCAACATTTTCTCACAGCAAGAGATGTGCATGGTATTAACTCAGGCATTTCTCACACCTAATATTCTACTACTTTTCTTGCATACATTATTGGATAATGTCCAGATAAAGTCATATGGGTTTTTTTTTTTATTGTCATATGAATATGATGATAATTCCTGGGAGGAATCTTTAATGAGGGAGTAAATCTGCAACAGTGCTTATGTTCCAGCTCACTACTACAAATTTGTGTTGGTATAAGTAGATCTCTTGTGTGGAGTCTGATTAACTGTAAGGCATTGATGATGCTTGTGTTTGCAGCAGTTTGCAGGGCAGTTTCCCATAAGCTATTTATACCATATGTCAGTATGTCACTTTATTCCCTACTTCTCCTCCCCCTTCCCAAGTATACCCTAGTTAACTCTATTAATTTCTCTTTGTTTTGGAAAAATGGGCAAGAATACCACTATGTAAATCATTGTGTATATGTTTTCACTGTAGTAATATCCAAAAGTTGGAATTCCAGCTGTGCTGCAAACCTCTGAACTACAGGGAAAATACGTGTCTCCTCCAAAAGACTTAACAGTCTGAGGCTCCAAGCCTAAGAATTTTTTAGCAGATGTTTGTCTTTAAATTCTAAAGGGGCTACAAAAGTCTTGATGGTTGGGCTTTAAAGGCCTTCCAGTCTTCTCAATGCCTGTGACTGTGTGTCTGCTCACATCAGTCTGTCGGTAGAACAATTGTGATGACAGTATCTGATCTCTGAAAAATACCAGGGAATGTCTATAGTATATGGATGTCTCTGGACCCCATGCTGCCCTCTCATCCTTAGGCTGGTGTAGAAGGTTGTAGAAAATGGGTTGGATTATAGGAATCTTTCCAGGCTGCACAAAAGGTGTACCCCACTGTCCAAAATTATAGTGTTGGCTTATGTTTGACCAGCGTGCCATATCTGCCAAAGCCTCTGAAAAGGCACTCAGAATGTTTTCTTGCCAAATTCACGAAGAACCTCTATTTTGCTCCTTGTATCTTATTGCTGAAGGAGGAATGAAGATTGAGTGTTGTGCATGCCCCATGCTGCTCTTTTACTTCGCTGTTTTAATTTTGCTCTTCTATCTAACTTTAGGAAGACTGACATATTTACTCAAGTTTGCAGGCTGATGCACCGGTGTTGGCTGATGTGCTTTGAAGTTCCAAGCTAGACATCCTCAGCTTCACACATACACTCCTAATGTAAAGCCAGCTGCACTGCTGAATCCTTGCTTTCATCCAGCTCTGAAACAGGAGTGAAGGGTGGGTTTTGACTGAACCCATGGAGATCAAACCCTGAGAAATGCTATTAGATAACCCTTGACAAAGGGAAACATTGACTTCAGTAACATTCTTGCTCAAGTAACTCTAATTATCTGAGTTTTTATTTTCTCCCCCTTTTTACCCAACTATGTTTTTATTGTATTCTCTCATTGCTAATCCTTCCTTCCTTCTTGCTGGGTCATTCCTCTTCCAGTTTGCAGAACTGCCACCCCACTGCTTTCTCAAAAGAAAAATCCAGTCAAGTAGATAAAGAATATCCATGAAATTCAACATACATATGACCAGAGATCATTAAATAACCTTACCATTGAATAGTAAAATTTTAAAATTATTTCACTGTGTTAAGGAGCCCATTAAAATTAGTACTCTCTAGAGCATCTACTGACATGGAACTCATGTTTCTTAATCAAATGTTGAAAAGTCAGATGGTGTAACTTTAAAATGTGTAAATAAAGATACACATATCTGTTTATAAAGATATGTTTGTGAAGATATGCCATCTCCAGATGATCTCGATTATCGTTAAGGTCCCTTCCAACCCAGGTCTTTCTAGGATTCCATTTTCTACACTGCCTTTAAAAATTACTGGGAGTTTAGGGGGAAAAAAAAATCAAAGAGCTGCAGTAGATTGCACCAATCAGTCACACCAGTGAGTCTCAAAGAGCTTAGGAATCTTTACTTTTGCTGGAATCTTTTCCAGTGCAATTGCCTGCACCACTCTGCTTGTAGAAAAGATTCTTTGAACTGCTCTTATGATTGTTATTAAACATGTATGGCTGTTATCCAAATGAAAGCCTTATCCAAGAGCCTTATGCTTTTTGTCAATCCTAGAAACATGGAAAGGAGTAAATGTTGTGCATAAAAAGGTGCTTTGGACAGATTATACAGATAAGAGAACATAGTTGTGAGGAAACAGAGAAAAGCTTCTGGAGCAAAGTGCACAAACCTGCTGCTATTTCCTAAAGCTCAAACTGCCTTCGGATATTTATCATGAATCTGAAAGTTACATTCTGCTGTAAAAACAAGAAAAATGAGCTTTTCCAAAATTTTAGTGCCTGTTGCTTTTGCCCTGTTGTGGCATTTTTGTTTCTCTGTGCAAGCTTCCGAGTACAAAGGTGGCTGCATTTTTCATGCTTCATTCTTCCTTTTGATCCGTAGAGCTCATCTCATTTGTGCATAGCACAGTTAACCACCTGCTGGATGGTACAAACTTTTGTATTTTGAGGTAATATATTTTTATCAAGTGGTCTAGGAAGAGGCCTTATTGTTTCTAAAACGTTTAAGGTACTTCCTTCTTTACAATGGGAATGCTCTCAAGTTGTTAGGGAGAAACGAAGTATTGGTGGCACTTTAGAGGCTGTAATTGGGATATAAATGGTTCACAATTACATCTTTTAAAACTTCTTTTTAATGGGTGAAATTTATACCACATGACTTTCACCATCCTGGAGTGCCCCCTAAGTCCCGGAATGGGGTCACCTAAGCCAAGAGTGTAATTCTAAGGTGATTCCTAGGAAAGAAAAACCAAACTAAAAATTGGACTTGAATTGATGAAATTCAATAATTGCTGATATTCCTCTGTATAAATCTGTCAGATTTTGGGTTTTTTTTGAATATCAGTCAATTTTTGTCTTTTTTTATCTTTCAGTATCATAAGTTGAGTACTACCTCACAGATATTCTAGAGAAATAAAAATATTTTAAAATATGGAAGCACTTAAATACTGTTACCTGAAACAAAGTGCATCATTTTTAAAAGTCAGCACTGTTTTTTGAAATAATGAACAGGAGCCCATATTTTTTGACAGAATTGTGAATATCAAATCCCAAACTAGAAACAATAGTAAGATAATTTGTGTGATAACAAATACAGAACATATTAAACTTTATCTCAAACATGAGTAGACTAGTCCCTGTTATCAGAAATCATCTTCTAGAGCATGAAGATCACTGGAGCTGGGGTGAATTACTCTGAAACAGCAGAGCTTTGGCTTTCTGCCAAAGATTTCCTCGAGGAAAGTCATTTGGTGCCAGTATTCACCTGTAAAATCAGAGATTTGACACCCTCCAGTATTCATGGTGAACTCATCTGATTAGGTGAACAATTAGAAACAGAGACCAAAAGATATTAACAACCTGTGCTCTTCTCTAAGGAAATTAGAGGCCAACTACAGGCATTAGGGTGTCTGTTAATCAGCTCAAGCCTGTGGAGGTGGAGCCTTATGTTTCAGAGTTATTCACCATCTTCCTTTTTCAACCTTTTTCATGGAAAGGCAATTTCTTCATGAAGAGTTCTGTGAAATCTGGCAGGATTTTTATGTTAAATATGTTAATCTTGTATAAAGATTTCTGAATTCATTTTAGTAGAGAATCTGCATTCGAATACTGAATTTGCAGATGCCAGTTTTAAGGTATATGAGTCCTCTGATACTTTATGATGTCTTTTCAGTAATAAATAAAATACATCAAATGGCAAATGTTTGCCTCAGATTACTGCAGGGAGGCCTCTGTCCAGAAAAGAATTGTTCAAGATTCATGGTTCAATAACTGAATTAGCTCAGTTAAGAGATAATTCACAGGAGTCACAGTCCAAGTGTTCTTTGGTCATAAATGAAACAAACCAAATTCTTTCTTTCCTTCCTTCTTTCCTTTGTTCTCTGGTGATGTTTCTATTTTCTTAAACTAAAATATGTCTGAAATAAACAATTAGGATTAATTCTTCTTCTTGACTCTTTTTCCTTCTGCCCTGAGACCCAAACTCCAAGAAAAGTGGAAAGGGCTTCCCTTAAATTCACATTTTTGAGGTAGACAAATGTGTTCTAGGCATTTATTGCACATTTGGTTCATTGCTAAAATGGCTCTGTATGGTGGAAGATTCTCCTCTGCTCCTGTCTCCTCCTTCAGCTAAGCAATAATGGGAAGACAGGACTGTGAAGTCACAACCCACATTGTGAAAAGAGATCACATCCATCAAACTGTCACCTTGGTTTTCTCTCCAGGGTCACAGAGGAACAAAGTCAGCTTGTGTCGGGTTGAAAAAGCATTGGTAAGTGTTAGTGTGTGTGAAGCTGGTGGCTTGAAGTCTATTTATTTTGTTTGAAAGGCTCAAACAGCATGCTGCCAAGCAGAGGAACAGGCAGGAGGAAGTCTCCTTATAAATTATTACTGGAAGGCTCACAGCCAACATTTAAGATGTGAAATTATGCCATCTGCTTTTCTAGGTCTTTGATTTACTTTGTGGCAGCTGCCTGTTTCTGAGTTTTTTGCGTCTTGTGGAGAAGTAAAACTTGTGCTAAAAACTATTATGACAACAGTGTTTCTTTAACAAAGATTGAATGCATTCTTGAAAAGCAGAGGCTGTGCAGGGGACGTTATCTCAATATCTATCTCACGTTTTCAAGACAATTTGTATTAAAAAATGCTGTCTTTTTACATAAACTGGAAATGATAATAGAATGTTTTTCTCATTGTGAAAAATGTTATTGCTGATTTTAGCTATCAGAAGCATTTCAGGGAGGCACGAGTGGTTTTTCTATATGGTGACTCATTATGTTATTGATTTTGTGTCTGTTGGGGTCTCTTTTCTTATAATTTTGTCATTGATTTTCTGGGGGAACATCTTTGTTGCTATTTTTTCTGTTTGGAATATTTAAGAAGACGTACCGGTATGTTCTTTGTGAAAAAGAAACATCTAAGGCCCAGCAAGAGCTGTAGGAAGTCACGTGGCTAATTATAAAAGAAGGAAAAAAGCCTAATTATTTCAGTGCAGGCTAACTGAGATGCACGCGGGGTACTCCTGCGAGCACCCAGGGGTGTTCCCATCGCGGAGATGACTGGCTGAGAGACTGGTGACGGGAGGTGTGCACTTTCCCGTGCCTTGTCCTGCCGTGCTGTCCGTGCAGGGGCTGCTCTGCCCAGGTGTCTGGCAGGCTGGCGTGGCTGCCCTCCCTGGGGATGCTGCGCGGAGCGGGGCTGAGCGCTGGCAGCATCTCTCCCCCACCCCCCGGAGGAGCGCTCCTGCTGGAGTCATTCGGTGCGCGCTGCTTTTTCCTGTGCGAGGATTAGGGAGTAGGAGAATGGCTTTGTGAGCAAGCTCGGAGAGTGGGAGCTGAAGAGAGGCTGAACAGAGGGGCCGAAAGACTTTAGCCTTTCATAGTTCTTTCAGTCAGCTCATTCTGAGAGACCAATTGCATGCGATACGGCAGCTGGGGGTTTTGTTTTCCTTTCAGCTGTGTACTGTAGGAGAAGCTGGTAAGGTTATTTTTTTTTCCTTGTTCTACTGTTCCATGATGCTATTGTGATTGCTTTATCGAAGCCACTGTTTGGTGAGGAAGGGAAGTTGGTTAATGATGCTGAGGGTCCCTGCATTGTCTCTGCTTTGTGCAGCTGCAGTTTGGGAGAGGCACTGTTTACAGTACAGGGGCTGGTTTCCGCTGAACAACTTTGCTCTTATTTTTCCAAAGTTGTTTAAACCTTTCTTTTGGCAAAGCCAGGAAAATAAGCAAATAAACAGACTTGGCTGTTTGGAAAGGGGTAAATTTATAGAGGCTGCAATTTGTTGAAAAATCTGTTCTGCCTAATTCTTAGTTTCAGATGTTCTTGCTTTGATGTTATCAGATTTGTTACTTTGCTGAATCAACTCCAAAACTGGGTTTTATTTGAGAACCTTTCTTCACAAATCTTTTCATGTTTTCAGCAGGGCCAAGATAGATTGGTAGCCAAAGAAAACAAAACAAAAATGTATCTGTGGAAGGTGAAAATATTTGAGGAAAGGAAAAATCCTAGGGGAATTCAGGAATTAAAAAAAAAAAAAAGCATTAATTCTTGGCAGTAATTTTTAGCAGAATGCTTCTATCAGTGTAATGGGAAGCATGTGGTAAGGCAGAGAATAGAAATACTCTTTCAGAAGATCCAAGATGCACAGGTGCATATCCTGTCTGACTGCACTTTTCCAAAGGAAAAGTTATCATATTTATCATCTTTAAGAGCAAAAAAATAATGTTAAACCAGAAGATCCTGGCTATCCTGTCCCTTTTTTATTATTTCTGGAATAATGACTTGTGTTGGTCAGAATCTTTTATTTCCTTTCATATTATCGTGGGAAAGTTTTTCTTGAATTGTCTGGACATACGTGAGCGCAGCTTGGGGTGTACCAATGCTATTCCACAGGCAGGCTCTGAAATCCTGCCTGTGACTCAGACCATTGTAAAGACCATAATTACCAACAAAAGTTTCTTTTGTGGCCATTCAAAATTCACAAATAAGGTAAGGGGGAATGATTGACAACAGTTACACTACTGATTGACAGAGAACCAAAAACTTGGTCTGTGACTTACTATGTTAGTTTTTCAAGAAGTGTTGACCTTTTTCACTATTATTCTGTTCTTTCTGATGGACTGTTCCCAACTCCTCTATTGAGACTAGAATGGCTGTCTAAAATGTGTCTTTGTAATTACTGCCTACAAGTCTGTATGTCTCTTTACAATCATATGCTTATTTGTTGATGCTGAAACAAAATTGAGAGATGCATTGCAATCAGACCTCCATGAAAGAATGTGTATCTTTTATACGCCTTGCATGCTTAGCCATTGATTTCAGCTACAGATTTCACTCCTATGAAGTAATGAAGCACCACATCCAAATCCTGCGGATTTATACTCACAGTTCTAGCTGTTAATAATGGAAGGCCCAAGGATATCAATGTGGTTACTCATGTGAGTAAAGATTTGGAGACTCATTTCCCATTCATGAATGAAATGGTTTGGGAAATGCACAGTTACTATGGTTCTCTTTTGGCTTAAAAACAAAAATCTCCACAAAAACAACCACTAATGAGATCTACTAGAGGCACCCAAGGATAGAAAAATTCAGTGATTTAATATAAGAATGCAGTATTAATATAAGGATGTAACAGCATTGTTTTAGGAGTTATAATAAAAGTGTTCCCTCTCTTCAGCTTATTAACAGCTTTAGAAGCAAGGGAAACTTAATTAATCTCTTTGTGTTGCGCCACTAGATATGGTCATGACTTGAAATACCACCACTGCTATGAGGTACTCCTTATCTAAAAAAAAAAAGTAAATTTAGGGTGATCTTTATCAGTTATTTGTACCTACTCTTAGTGGTAAGTGGCACTCCTAGCAAATGATAATAAACTGATATTTCTGGTGAGGCTTCTCTTCTTTGTATGTAGGCAAAGGTAACAGTACCTCCAGGGTGAAATATTTATTTCACATCCTTGGTTTCACTGCAAGCAAACAAGAAGCAGGATGCATCCTCTGGTAATTGATACACCAGTTAAGGATCCTCAGTTCTCTAAGAGAAAAAAATTACTCTGGTTCACTGTTTCTAAACTGTTCAACATGATCCTGTAGTTTACAGAGATAAAAGAGATGTATTTGCTGCTACTTCTTTCCTACTTTCCATGAATTCTAAATTTCCAAATTGTATTTTGGAGGAAAAAAAAGCATCCAACTTAACAGAACTTACAACTGATTTTATTGCTCTGGATAGTTTTGCCAGAGAGTCCTGAAATTACTTGTCTGAAGCAGAGAATTGGCTGTCCCAAAAATTTTTAAAAAGCAGAGATACATGGACTTTTATATGGCCATCATTATTGGAAAAGGGCCTTGATCACCACCGACATCACATTTGACTGCATAAAGAAGTAAATCTTGGCTATAAATATCTTTTATTTAGTTAAAGCAGAACAAAATTCCAAAGGTAGAGGGAAACACATAAGCAAACATAACATCCACTTATAAAATTAGAACAATCTAAACATGTTCCAGAAGTCATTAGCTATCCACTGTTTGTCACAGCTGAAAGGTTTGTGCAGATTAAAACAGTAATACTGCTTCTCAAAACACATAAACAGTTCTGTAAAAGAAATTGTGAAGATGGAGCTGCCACACTGGTGCTGTGCTGGAGTGTGGTGATTTTTTGGTGAGTTTTTTCACATTTCTTGTTCCAAATGTCACGTAAACACTGTGTAGAGCAAAAATATCCCCAACAAACCCCAACAAGAAAAAAGGGTGTGTTTTATATATTAGTTACATACATATATATGTATGCCTAAACATTAATGAAAATTTATTAAAATGTACTGGTCACACTGCAGATTTTTTCCCAGCTGGTTTTGTTAGTATTCTTTTACTTGTATTCTTACTTGAACCACTTTAAGATCTGTTGTTTGCACAGATCTGAAAAGTCTCATGCAAACATCAAACATATTCCATGCTAACTAAACACTTTCTGTGTTTGTTATTAGACAGAGGATTCACAAAGCTTGTACTTAGAGCTGAAGACTGCCTATCTTCGTAGGAATTACTGCCTGAAGTGAATTTCATTAAGTCAGGCTAAGCATACTCCAAAAGAATTCTACTTGTCATATTCTTAACAGGAGGAAAACACACCTGGGCTCTCCTGAGAAGCTGCCATGTTGCAAACAGTAAGCAGCAGGAAGTCCAGTCTGGTGGGAAAGGATAGGAATTAGCAAGCACAGATCCCACTTGACTGCCTGGCAAAACAAGAGATTTTGAATGCTACTTCAAAATAATAATTTATCTTTTTTTTTAATTCTGTGAAAATAGTCAGATACCAATTCAATAATTTTTTTACTCCTGAAGTAATAGACTATAGAACAGGTGGAGTTTTTTTTTTCATATATATTTCAATGATACTTATAGTTTCTGGATATGTCTTTGTAACTTTCAAAGCTTTGTGATGGAAATCTGCAGGATTGCTGGTGCACCATTCTGTTTTACACATCCTCCAGCACCTTAGAATGACAGTGTGTTCCATATCCTGGGATTTTCTTGTTTTTAAATCCATTGTAAAGAGGCTCATACTGAATTGCTGAGTAGGAGATCATCTGCAGGATGGTTTGAATGTCTAATCTGTGGCAGATTGTAATGATACATGGCTAAGGTTTGAGGAGTTCACACACATCCCACTCCCTCACTGGGGTGTGCTTCAGTAACATATGGCCATGTCCCTTCATCATTGAAAAGTTGTAACATTTACAAGCATGTTGTACCTCCTGGCTGGATGTAAGTAATCTTCATCTTTGAAATCTCAGTTCTTTCTAGAAAAGTAGTGTTCATTTTCTATGATAAACTTCCAGGTTTTAAGAGATTGACTTTTGGTCCATTGAAGGTTTAAATTCAGCCCACAGGGTGTGGCAGACTGGGCAGGATGCTGTCTGTCATTGCTGATGGACAGTGAAATTATAGAGATGTGTGGTCTTATCCAGTTAAAACTGACTGAAATTTTAATGATCTTTTGGCTGACACTTTGGGAAATACCACCAGTGATTTCCTAAGGGGAAAGAACTTGCAGCTTCCAACAATACCTGAGTCTGTCCAAGCCCAGTACATTATTAGCTGACATCTGTGGAGATTTGTAAGATCTTTTGAAATTTTCTGGATTGCATACAGACAGAAAAGAGAAAAGACAAATGGATTATTTTTACTTCCATGAATAGGCATATCATAGTTTCAGTGCTAAATAAAGGAAGCTAAGGGTCAACCTGTCAGTCAAAACTCATCTACATTACAAAAATGCAGGATTTTTTTTTCCTGCGTTAGTCCTTCTTATGCAGGGCAAATCCAATGTAGAACTGGTGTAAGAGCTGAGACTTTGGGACTTCAAGGACTTTCAGAGCATTTTCAGGAGGCAAATGAAGGAACAATGAATTTTGACTGCCTCTGCAGCTCTGCTAAATACTAGACTTTGCACTGTGTGCTACTCCATTTTATTACTATTTCTGTATTCAACACCTTTTTCCCTCTAAGTCAATAAATTGCCCAGAAAGTGTTTTGAAATGTCAGTAGATGCTGAGAGAACAATAAGAGTGAAAGCTGGGAGAATGTGCCAAACAACCTGGTTGGCATTCAGTTCCAGATTAAGAACCTAAAAACTGGGCAACTGTACATAAGTGTCTACATGTGATTCAGCTCAAGTGACAGCTGACACCTTAAGTACAATTCTTTTGCCCACACATGGGGGTCCAGTGCCACTAGAGATACATTAAGGTGCATCAGACACCCACATGAGACTGAGAGGTAACACAGGACATTGTGACACATTGCACTTCTGGAGAAATAGCTCTGCCAGGGGCTCTGAAATGAGGCCCCTGTGTACAGACCCCTCAACAGGGAGTCCATCTCAGCAGCTTTTCTCATTCCACTGCTATGTGGACTCAATCATCACTGGCTCTAGTGCCAGCTTTCACACTCAGCCTGTCTGCAGCCAGCTGCCCATAATTTGAGTAACTACTTATTTTTAATACAGGTTTTTATCACGTCACTACTATTGAAGCAAAAGAGTTATTTATGGACTAACATAAAAGTGTCCCTGTTCATTATGGTAATAGGAGGAAAAAGGAAAGCAGGAAGGAGGGAGGAAATTGTATTTGTCCTATCTTCTGAAGGCACCTACTTTGAATGCTTAAATTAGGACTCTCATTGACTTTGTAAAAAATTGACACCTACATATACCTTAACTCAATTATTGAAATTTTATGTAAACCTCCAGCCAATGGGAGACAGTCTCCTTGGACTGATTTACGTGGCCTTGGTAAGATGCTGAGCTGGTAACATCTAGGATTAGTTGATAGAAAACATCAGGCGTGACCATTATATCTTTTGTCATCTGAATATTACACTTCGCTAAGGTTATTCTAAGTTCTGTTAATATGTGTTCGACTAAGAGAGGTTGAACCAACAGTTCTTTTCAAGATATCTATAATAATATTCTATTAATCTAATCTGGCATACTACCCCCAACACATACCTTCTCCCTTAAATGGTTGGAACTGACTTCTACATGTACTTCATCATCTGTATGGGACCATCACCTCTGATAAATTAATCTGAGGAAAGAAATGCTTTCCTTTTGTTATGTATCACTCACATGAAGTCCTTTTGCTGACACGTCTTTGAACTTTCACATTGTTATGCATATCTATAATGTTTGTCTAATGTATCCATGTGTATTTTGAAACAATATACATTTGCACTCTACCTCATAATTCCTTTGTTTTCAGAAAATGATTTCCCCAACTGAAAACATAAATTACAACTCTAGTTATTGTCTGTTTTGGAGACCATAGCTAGAGTTCAGATGGTAGGGCAATTGTGGAAGGGTTTGCCAATTTACATATTAATGAAGCATAGTTTGATGGACCTTGATTAACAAAGGCTCAGTCAACATCTTAATTAGCCAGAAGCACATCATGAGGTATTGGTGCCTGTCTTCCAACCCCTGAGATTGCTTGCCAAGCAAGTACAGGTTCTTCAATAGCTGTTTTCCATGGCATTGTTAAAGCTAAGACCTTAATAATTGCTCTAATGAGGGAAGTTAGTTAAAAACTATTTGGCCATGTGTAGAACACCTGAGGTAGCAAAGCATCTTCATTAGAGGGCAGATCCCAGCCAATTTGTAACCTGGATCAGGTATGATATTAAATAACACATTTGTGCCAAAATCATGTTGAGCACAGAGTATGTTTTTTAAGAACTGTGGATGTTTTTATCTGATTGATTAATTCCACATGTATGCAGCCCCAGGAATCTCTCCACAGGAGCCCACATGGAATTGGGATAAGCGCAACTTAAGTATGCCTTTGTAGTTGAGTAACCTGCTGGGCAGGACTTCATCTCTGGTAACAATGTCTCTCCTGATATTTTGTTTAAAGGCTTGCTAGTCTGCAGCTAATTTATTTTACAAGTAAAAATCAACTTTCTCCATACAGATATGTTTTAAAATTCCTTGAATACTATCAAATATTGTTTTCAAAAGCTAGCCTGGCTGAGGACTAATTCCCAGTGGGACAAGGAAATGTTTAGAATTATTCCCCATTTGATTCCTTGCTGTACATCTTTCACAGCTGCAAAATATACACAATAATATGTAGATGAAAATGCTAGGTGTATATTTATTTTTATTTTCAAAAGGAAAATTTTGTTATGAAATGTTTGGTTTTAGGGGGAGAAAGGTTTATTTTATTGAATGAAACCAGAAAATTATCTCCCTTATTATATGTTCCCACTATCACCAGTTTGCAGAATAAAAGTGCAAATAACATGAACACTGTGTAATTTCTGTCCTTGCTTTCCTGATAGCTGGTGTAAGAGCTGCTGATGGTGACAGAGAGAAAAACATCTGTTGTGTTGTGTGGAATTGGCATCTGAGCGAAACAGGAACAATTTATGACCTTATATTTTCTATTGTCGTCGGGCACAACATTGTGATTTTCTGCTTGGTTTCTGAGAAGAAGAGATAAGAACTATCTTTGAAACCAGTACCAGTCCCTGTGTGAGTGTCGGGTTCCATCCTGGCCTTCCACCCGAAGGGACTCATATCACAGCCTCCCATATAGAAAGTCTTCCCTCACTGCAGAAAGGCAGGAAAGTTTCCCTAAGATCAAAACCACTTACAAATTACAGATATCTCTTGCCAAAATGGAGAGAATTTGTTAGTGGAAAAGATCAAGGAAGCTTCCTTGGTCTATTTGCCTGCCAATGTCTTGTTATTTCTTACATCCTCTCAAAGGCTGCATTATATGCAATCCATTCCTGTAGGTTTTAGTGACAGTCTGAACTCATACTTAGAGGTTTATTTTCTTGGTATTAAATATTCACTTCATGCTTATGTTTGTAGTACAAACCATCCTGCTCCCTTCAACTCAGGTCACTAAACAAAAGAAGTACTCTGTACATAATTATAAAAAAATTCTAATTGCATTTCTAAATATACTGTAAGTTTCAGATGAATGGTGAGACGTTGTATAGAATCCCTTTGTGAAAAGCAAATCTATACAGCTATTGAAGCCCTAATGTGTATGATCATAAAATAAAAATTTCATGCCTTGAAATATGGAGTGATAGACATTGCCCTGACATATGGAACTTGAAATATCTTAGGCTAAAAAAGAGCAATTTTAATCTTTGTGGAGCCAGGCATTCAAAAAATTCAGCAGCTATCTGCAGTTGCCTTTTTGCATTAATGTGGGTGCTACCAACATCTCTTGACCTAAGTACAAAGAAATTGATGGTACAATTTCTTTTAAGCCTAAACACATATTGATAGAGCTCTCACTGAGGTTACTTCAGTCTACAGATGTTGTGTGGTAAATGAAAATGGCTGTTTGGATGAGTAACATGACTAAAGCTAAAAATCTCAGTTTTTAATGGCTAAAAAATACAAGAGAAAGCATCTTATGAGACCTTTAAACACAGATTCTTGAGATGATTTTTGTATCTGGAGTTTGGATTCCTTTTAGCTATGGACAATAGCACTGGAAACTGTTCCCTCTAAACTCAGAAGGAAACTTTTCTAACAGATAGTTATAGCTTCAGCCTTACCTCCTCTTGAATATCAATAGAAGAAACTGTGCTTGGTCTCTGTTTTATCCTTCTATAGATTCATATTACTAATACGTTTTTTATTATTCCTTGTTACTTTTCCTTCTGATATCCATCCTGGATAACTAATTAAAAATGTGTATTTATCTTTGCTAACCTCCATGAATCAAAATGACAGATTGTTTTGTTGTTAATTCTAAAGGATAAGTCTTTTCATACATGTCTTCTGGAGGTTTGTGTCTTCCTGCATTATAGAAGCTCATGTACTTAGATTTAATCCCTAACTTCAGTGTTTAAAATGTGAGAGAAATCTCTCCTTTAATGACTTAAATTTGGTGTCATTATAATGTTAAAATCTGCAGAACTATCCTGACATTTAAAGAACATAAAATACCATCCCTACACACATAGACTGCAAACTTTTTTAAAGAGGAAACACATCTAAAATACTTAATCACGCTTCAAAATTAATAGTTAGCAATAGAAGGTGTATATCAATGTGTAACCTGTTTTTCTCTGGAAAGTTGTAGCACCTATTTTCAACAGTCTTAGAATATTGTTTTCTAAGGGTTTCTTGAGTTCTTAGATTCAATACAAAATTCAAGTGAAAGCAATCAAGAAGCAAAGCAAAATATTAAAATGTCATGAAGCCATGTGAGCGGGATTTTCTTAAGATACTGAGTTTGCAAGTCCTAAGAGTGAACAACTGTTCTCTACAGTAGTATGGTTTTTCCATGTAAATTCTTACAATGAATTTCAAAGAGGAAAGGAGATAAAAATGTTATGTCTCATACATAGAATTCATCATGTTGTTAAATCCCCATAATCAGTCGTCCTCCTGAAAGTATTCAAGTAGTTACACTGTAATTAACTTGCATTTGCACAGTATTTTTCAGCATAAGGAAATCTATACAAAGTGCTCCCATTTTACGGAAAGGAAAACAAAGAGGTTCAGTGTTTTGATCTGAGTCTGGAATTTCTGAGCCAAGTAGCTCTCTAGTGTTCATGATCAGAGGTCAGGACATCTTTCATATATGCTCCTCTCTCTCCCATGAGAAGAGGTTTTCCCAGAGCCAGTCTCAGGGGAGACATATTGGGGAAGCAGGTGGAGACTTATTAACAAATCACATTTGTTTGAGTACAGTTGTAGTCATTAACAATGCAGCCACTGAGCTGGATATACACACAAAGTAAATATTTGTGATTGGCGATCTAGCTGGAAAAGTAAAAAATGGGAAAAAATATTTTGTTAGATGTCTGACTCTTTCTGTTATGCTATTTCAATGTTGTCATTTTTGTGTAGAGCTGTAAGCTTGGAAATGCTTGATCAAATTGAAAAAAATTAAAGTTAAAAGAAAAAAAACTACAACAAACAAACAAAATTCCCCCCAAATAAGCCAAAAACCAAAAATCCACCAAATTCAAAACAAAACAACAAAAGAAGTGCTGGGGAAAAGCAGGCCAAAAAACCCCAGCCAGCTGTAGCTGATACTGTTCAGCATGAAAAATGTGGTGTTAATTCTCTCTATTTTTTTTCTGTAGGAGATCATTAGAGGGCTTTATGGTCTTTCCAGACCAGTACAAAAGACATTTGATACCTTGATGTGTCTCTATGAATTTGAAAGATATGACCTCCATAGGGGATACTACTGTTGGTTTTACAGCATTAATGTTTTCCTTCATTTATTTCTGCAGAATACCTGCACCATCTTTTAAAGTGGGAATTGCCGGGGGTGACAAATTGAATCTTGAATCTTTGCACCTGACGCCACAAGAGCCTATAAATTAGTCATGGGCTGGGAAGATACAATCCTAAATATTTCTATTTCTCATAGAAAAAACAACCCTTGGGGTCACTAACAAAGAATAAAAAAAACCTGGACTTGTTAACAAGAAAGCAATTAATTATTTACACAATTGTGAGTATTTGCCATTAGCATCTTTAGAATTAGGAATCCTTGTTCTGCTAGATTTACTTCTGCCCTTGAGAGTGTTGCTGTAAAGAAAAGGTATTTGTTGACCCTTTTTAATACTGGGAAAAGCAAGCAATAGAAAATATGATTCTAAAGCAGGGCTATATGTGTCCATTGCTTTCAGTCTTTTAAAAGACATAGACTAAGCTACCTCATTGCAAAGCTACAATAGTGTGGAATCACTAGTAGTGACTGTACTATCACCCATATGGCGCTTTATTATTCTAGTGCCTTCATGGCCAGGATGAAACAAATAAATTATTGAGTGCTGAGAGTGATTTCATTTTTGTATGTATGTATGTATGTCATTGTTAGAGCAAACAGTAGAGAAAAACCTTGCATCCTCATATGACTCCCATGGGGAATCTTAATGCCATTCAGCCAGGTGGAGCTTCTATGTGCTTTTTTTCCCATTCACTGCCATCCACCTATCCATCATAATGCCCTGAGCAGTTTTCATCCATGAAAACTCCTTGCTATAGCAATATATAAGCTTTGTAAATAAATTCTGGCATCCCTGAGGGGAACAATATCGACTTCTAGGAATTCTCATATATTTAATCTGCTTTAAGGCCCAAAAAGTATATTTCCGTAATAAAATATTTTAAGATGTTTTTGTCCAGGGAAATTTTTTTTCCATGGCAGGTGACCCACAGGACTGCTGCGGATATGAACATTTAGGGGTTTCAAATGGATGCAGTATGATGCAGGAATTTTTAAAAGATTACTCCAAGGGGAAAGGACTCCGCCCCCATCCTCCTCACCCCCAGTATCTGAGCAGTTTGAAGGCATAAAGGTCCATGTTATCCCTGCAGATGTAGGCAGAAAACTCCCCATGGCTACAGCCAAAGCTGCATGTGTGCATCCAAGTGCAGTATTGTGGTTTTGAACGTTAACTAGGGTATGAGAGAATAGAACAGTGTTTTGTATAGCACCTTTCATACTTGTTATGGCTCAAAGCGCCTTACAAGGACATAAATGAGATGCTGCTAGCACAGGGGGCATGAAGGAAGACTGAGAAGGAATTAGGTGCTTAGTAGGCGGTCACTAAGCATTTCAATGAGCAGAGCTTGATTTACTAAAACAAGCAATAGTGGCCAGAAGTACTGATTTTTTTTTTTCTGCTTCCTCTTTCTCCCTGTCTCTTACAATGCATGATAGATGACATCAAAATTTTGAGAGTTTTTGATCCACAATCTTAACACTGATGACTTCTTCCTTTCCCTTAGGCCTTGTCTTCTGAGCATTCAACAAGACCTGGAATTAGTTTTGAAAAACAAAATGTCTTCTCAGCTTTAGCCTTACATTATGAAATTCTTTTGTCTATTTGTGCTGACATCATGCACAGAGCCATGTAGTAGGATGTTCACAGTCATTTGGAGAGAAAACCCTCCAAAGCAGCTGCTCAAGGTGGGCAGTTTTCTAGTACCTTATTTAAGCACCTGTGCTGTGTGAGCAGAGGCATCTGAGTTGGCTCCATCTCTGCACACTCAGGACTTGGGGTTGTGTGCCTGACCTGAGATGACAAATCTTGTGGGGAGCTTGTATTGTCACATTTAGCTGGACCGTAGCACTGTCTTGTGTGTGCTTCCTATATATTGGACTCCTCCTGTGTTGCTTCTTCCCATGACCTGAGTAAACCTTCTCTGTGCTACCTTAATTCAAGTCCCCAGTAAGTTGAACAGCAAGTACATGGATAAGGCTCCATGGAGCAATGAAGACCTGCCATAAGAACCCAACCATAGAGGAAATTCTGAGCAAGCAGATTCCTCTGTAAAGCTCATGGTGAGATTTGGGGTAGCTGAAAGGATGCGAGAGTTGATAAGCTTCTTGAGCCCAAATAAAGTTAATTTTTAAGGCAAAAGGGTCAGTCATTGTCTGGAGATAATGTATTTATCCTGAAATTCTTGGCTTCACCAACCGAACAATTTTTAGAATTTTGGGTTCTCATAATCTGTTTCTGATGTAACATGATAGTTCCATGTGCCTCTAATTTGCCTCTAAATCAAATTGTGAGTAAGCTTTCTTGTAGTGACTGCATAGTTCTCATTGTCTACAAGTATCTCTTTGTATTACTGACATCAAGGTTGGATTTTTCTGATTATATTTACTTAATTGTTTAATTTGTTAAAACATTTAATAGAAAGCTTCTGGAATTATATACTCAGTGTTTTCACTATAAAAGTAAGCAACAATATAGGTATCTATCTGCTACTGCATTTGAAGTGATAGGATTTGATTTGGGGCAGTGTCAGGAAATTGCCACTTTTGTAGTCTGGGTGGAATAGCTTGGATGCAATCAAGGGGTTTCTTGCTGTTTATCCTCTGCCTTACAGTACACAGGATAATGGGAGGTGTTCTTACGTAATTATCATAATAGTAAGATTACATACCTGCAAGCATCCATACAGACCTGTACACACTACTTTGACAACTCTTATATTTGATTATTTAAGAGCTCTGCTTTAACTGATTTGTTGGATTAGTTGCTTGCTTGCTATATACATACATACATACATACATACATATATATATATATATATATATATGAAACTCTGTTAACATATCCTTCCTGTTTGCTACCCCTTTTTAGGTGGAGATGAAGGCTATCAATATGGCTGCTGCAGGAACCAGGTTTTTTAACCATGTGGTCGCTGGGGTCCATTTTGCCTCATTAACTCACCCAGAACTCCCTATTAATCTGTAATTTTTGCACTTTTGCCTTGCAGTGGGAGCTGAAAAGAAAATGAAATAAAGAGGTATGATAAGATTTCTAAACTGCAGTGTTTTAGTTAGAGTTAAGGGAACAATTGCTTTACTTTTCAGATCATGCCAGCAGTCACAGGCAAAAGCCATCTCATGAAGGACTAAGTGGAGTGGGGTCAGGGTACTGCTCCACGGGGAAGCATTGGGAGAAAAAGAAAAGCTGAAAGGAGGTCAAGGCAAGACCTCTGGGAAAAGGGACTTCTTGTCTGCTCCAGCTGATGAGTGAAGTGGCACAAAGGGCTGAGGTGTGGGACCCAGCTGGGAAGGAGCAGCTTTCCCTGGGCACAGCTGCCCTTCTTTGCTCCTGTGGGGCACCCACTGGCATTCATCACCTCCTGGCAAACCAGGCAGCAAGGCCAAAGTTGGTCTTCTGCTCCCACCATCTGGCTGCTTCCCTTATGTGCCTAGAGCTGACTGTCATGGTTCATGTGCTCTGTGTAATACTGGCATAAAAAAGGAAAAATGTAACCCCCAGAAATATATGCACACATCTGGTTACACAGAAGAGTTTGTCAGTAATGGGCTGCAGCGTAAGTAAGCAGGGCAGGTAATGAATGTCTTAAAATGCTGATAATGTTGACTGTACAATTAACTGCTTTTTCCAAAAGGCAATGCATTCAGGATCAGTGTGGTCAGTGTCTTTTTTATATCTGCCCTTCCAAACAGCAAACAGGTGTGGGAAACAGGATAGCTCATGGGTTTTCTTCGGAAACAAAGATTTCTGTAGTCCCTTCCACTTAAAGAGATTGCAAAGCCTGAGCTAAAACTGATGAATGCCATGGAGTCAGCAGGCTGTTTAAAGCAACAGGTATTTAACCTGAAAGTTACTATGATTTGCACAACCTGATCTGCATAGGAAGGGAGCTTGCAGCAGCCCTGCTGGCTATCAAAAGACATTTTTTCCCTTCCAGTAACTCTCTGCCTAGGCTGGCGTTTGCACAAAATGAAGTCTTTACTTACCTGTAGAGGAGAGCTAGCTTTCAAAAAGCATTAACCTCCTGCCAGACTCCACCTCTTTCACAATCATAATATTTTAGGTTAAAAATCATAACACGTTAAAGACAATTCTGCATTCCTTTTTTCTAGCCTCTGGTTTTCAAATTGTAGGGGTTATATTCAGGTCAGACTGTCAGCTCTCTCTCTGTAACAGTCTAAAGGCTAAATCCCTTTTAAAAAAGAAAATAAATTTTCAGTTCTCACATAATGACTTGGTATCTGGAGCTGAGGCTTCACAGAAAAGATCAAATAGCCTAAGCCTTGTGACAGAACTGTAAGGAATGGCAACGCCTCATTATCCCATAGAGTAACATCTCAGTTATAGTAGCCTTTGAATGTTCTCTGAGACAGATGACCGGAATATATATAGTCCCAGTGACAGGAGACGGTACTGCTCCTATGCTGTGTGTGTTGGGGATTGTTGTTTGTGCTCCAGATTTCTATATTGTTATAGCTGCTCACTCAAGCATTGCGTGGGGTTAATTCAATGGTTGTGGCATGTAAAATGGTAACAAGATGTGAGATACTGTGCAAAAGTTAATGACTCAAGGGCACAGATGGGGCCAAAATTGGTTATGAGTGGCTGCTTGGCATTAAATTCCTGGAAAATTTGAGAATAGAGATGGAGGGACAATACAGTGAACAGCTTGTCCTTCCTCAGTGATCTTCCTTGAAAAGAGAGCAGGACCCTTGTCCCATTTGGACCCAACCATGAACTCATCTCAGCCTGAGCACTCTTCAACAGCTGCAGCTGTGTTGGAGCAACCTCAGCGCCTGTGCTAATGGGATAAAAGCATTTCCATGTGCTCTTTTCATTCCCAAAGCACACGTCCCTCCCCATGGCCTCCAGTGTATCCTCATTTTCTTGAACTCAAATATTAAAGCCTGCTATATTTAATTATTGCTAAGTCTGGGAGGAAATAAAATCTTACAGCCATTTTAATGTGTTTCAAGACAGGCAGGTGTAAGTCACAAATGTGCAATGAGTAACAGGAAATTCAGAAGCCATCAGAAAGCAGAAATGTGCTCTGAAGACAGTGATCATAAAACTTACATGCTCTTCTTAGCCATGCATGTAGGGTTCTGCAGTTCATGGCCTGATAAATATCATTCCTCAGCAAGGATCTCTCAGTCAGGACCTGAGAAGGACATACTTGCCTCAAGGCGTGGAGTGGTAACACTCTGGAGGGGTTAAAAACCCCCAATGAGCAGGTAGATTGCTACTGGGAGAATTTTGTCCTAAAAATTTTTAAATCCCCATGATTTCAAAAGAGTCAAACAGAAAAGCTCGAGTTCAACCCTTTTACCTACTATGTGCAAAATAATTTTGGTTTTTTTGCTTGTGAGTATAGAATGAAATGCATGTGGGAAAGTTTTCCCCATTATATATACCCCTGCTATCCTTCTGCTTTGCTTCTCCTACAAGTTTCTGATTTTTTGCATGAAACAACCAGTGGACATTACTCTTTGATTCAAATGAAGCTTTTTGTGTATATATGTATACACATTTTAACAAAGGTATGTCTCACAAAAGCCATTGCTTTCTTTAAGTAATGCTGCAGCAAAACAGCACCAAAACATGAAGAAAAGCATTCAGGCTGCACTGAGGGTCAGTGCAAAGAAAACAGCCATGAAATGTAGCTGTCCTTATGGGAGGACTGAAGAAAGAAGTGTATTTCCTTCAAATCAAAGTTCATCGATAACCTTGGTTTACAATTTAGCATCGTTCTCTCTTCTCCCATTAGAATATCCATGATGATATCTGGCAGCCACAGCAGCAGCAGGCAAGCTCCACTATGCTGTGGTTTTGGGTTTTTTTAAGAATTTACGTACTTGTTGAGAAGTAAACAATCAAATTAGAAACCATGGCTTACTTTCAGTTTTGCACTTGCACTACATGCTTTTTGACATTGCCTTTTTTAAATTAATGAATCATTTCAGTTTTCTTCTGATTCATAACCACATTACTCTTTCTTCTTGCATGAAATTTTCTTGTAAACATTTAAAGACCTGTTTCTGCTAGAAAGCTCTCCTGTATCTTTGTTTCTAAAGACTTTTTTTTAAGCCTTTAGAAAAAAAATACACACAGGAAAAAATTACAAGGAGATTGGAGAGGTATTTCTTGGAAGAGGATGTAAAAAAGCATATATTATGTTTTGTGGAGGATGATACACCTAGTGATGTAGTTGGAAGAGCTTAATCACTGGTTTTTTTCACATGGAGATGAAACTGTTTGCTAATTCCTGTTGACAGTATGTGTTGACGATGCTAGGCTCCTTGCCTGAGCTCTGGCAAATGATGATAAATTCCAGACTCTAATCAAACATCTTTCAGAAACATTAACATTTGCTAAATAAACATATTTTTCTTTTCTCTATTGCATGTAATGAATGTTTTTAACATTGTTTGCCAGTCTTTTTATAAAACATAACAGATGGCCACTGCTTCTAATGAAATAATTGTATTACTTAACCATTTCCTTGGGAAAGAAAAGGCTTGGGCTTGCAACTGCCATCATATTTTCTATAAATGACCCTGATGACAAAGACTAGAAAGTTTTTGGTTGAAACTCTATTGCCAGTTTCAAATGAAAGAATAGCTAATTCTTTCAGGTTTGATTTTCACATTGGTCACCCTCTTTCTCTTCATAAAATGTTACAGGCAAAGTTTAATCCAAAAGTCTGTGAGGAAGCACAGAACTGCTAAGAGCCAACTCTCAGAGTGATGTGGTAGATCTGTGCTGCACTCAGAGACAGATCTTAGGAGTGGTCAGGAATACCCTCTTCTTGATCTACTTGATGATACGATTTCTTGAAGAATTTTATGTCAGTGTTGCTTTGTGTCCTATTTGTGTGTTCTTGGTGACATGCTAAGGCAGCTGGCTGAGCATTATCAAGATACTAAACTGGCAGGTACACTTACGTATGCAACGAGCTGTATGTGGTGTAGTGTGGTCTCTAAAATAGGTAAAGTTCAGGCTCCGAGGTCCAGTGCTTGTGAAATACTGGCTGGCAAGGTTAGTCTGCTCTCTGAAGTCGATATTTGTCCTGTTGAGAACCTAAACACTATCAGAGCAGATACACTGGGAGCATTCAGGAGTATTCTGGCAAGATGGCCTTTTTGCAGCATGCTGCTGTGTGTACATGTGAATGGCAGAGTGAGAACAGACTCCTCAGATTCAGAACACACTTGATTCCTAAACATTTCATGAAAGTATTTGGCCTTTGACATTGATGACATTCCAGAGATTGCTAATAATAGCATGCCTGAACTTTTGTAAGAAAAATAAGCACATCCCTCAGCAATTCCCACACTCCTAGGTTAAATCACCACAATATCATATTAATGCCAGAGCTGATGAGATACAGAGAAATATTAAAACCTCAGTTGAATAAAATTTGTTCTCATTTGAGAGGTCTTTTTCACGAGTCTGAAAATAATAACAATATGATTGTTATTTGTCAGTACCATTGCTCTTGGACACACATAGGGGTGGCAGGATGCTCTTGTCTCTCTCTCTTGCCCAAAGCTGCTTAAGTTCTGCTGAGTTATTGTGGCAAATGAAGTTTCATTTACTGCCCCTAAAATAAAGGAAGTGTAGGAGGAAAAATTAACTGAATTAGGATAGAGGAATTCCTAAGAGGAAGTATCTTGAATGGATGAGCTTGGAGAGGAAGTTTCATCTGAAGGTTAAGCTGTTATTGGTTTCTGCACTGGGGGGTGGGAGGGATTGGTGAGATCAATAAATCTGTCTCCAAGGGGATATATACTTTTAGGTTTGCATATTTTCCAAGCACAGTGGTAAGGACCCAACCTGTCCGCATCCACAAAATATATGAAATTGATTATTTACAAAGGTGGAAATAGGGGGATATATGCCAAAAATTCATAATATGTACTATTTCTATATCTATGAAGAAATGAAGAACAGAAATCTGTGAGTGCAGGTAGGGGTAAAAGTTTGTTTCATTATGAGGAGACCTGGTTTTAGCATGGATCTTGGAGGATGTAATAATTAGTGGAATAATATTGTTTCCACTGAATCATTATACATGATAGCTGCCTTGGTATTGAACACATTTCTTACCTGTCTGGACATGACATTCAAAACTTGGTTTTTTGTCTGATATAAAAATTCAGTGTTTGTGTATGCTGCTTACCTCTTTAGAAGGGGAAAAAGAAAAAAGTGCATTTTAAATTAGGAAAGACAGAAGAAATATGAAAATGAGCAAAACGGATTGATATCCATATATTTCAAGTGACTAGTTGGAGTTACCCAAGGTTTGCCTGCTGGTGTTTCTATCCCCCCCTCATGCTGGCTGTCAGGATATTCTGTTGCTATAGGCTAGTGTGGAACACACTCTGCATTAATGGTCAGACTTCAGTGATTTAATTTCATTTTCACAAGCAGAAAGCTGGTCCTTAACAAAAACCGTTTGTGTCCCAAGGGGGTAGGCATATGCTGGGAAAAAAGTGTATCACAAATTTCAAGTATGCAAACTTGTGGCCTTTCAGGACTCTAAGTACAGAGGAATTACAACACAGAGACTTCACGGTGATAGTAATGCTGGGGCATAAAGTAACATAGCAACTCCTGGAATGCAACAATAGTGTGTTTCCTCCACAGCAATTAAAGCTAGATGAAAAGCAGTTGCTGGTTTGAACCTGTGCTGTCTTTTTGTCTGGAGAAATCATCTTTAAGCATCAGGAAAGTTTAGAAGTGGAGTTAATGTCACCTTAGGAGGAAGTGGATCTTACAGTGTAACAAATTATAAGAACTGCCTGTTGTATATGATTTTTAGAAATATATTTCATCATTGCTACGTTTGGAGCTAAAGCTTAGCTGAGAAGTATTCAAAAACTGTTCAGATTTTCCCTGCAAATGGAAAGTTCGCGCAGTTTCTACAAGAAACTGGTGTCACAGCTGCCTCGCAGAGAGGTTCCTGCTGCTTCCTGAGCCGCTGGATACCGGAGGGATGCCGGCTGTGCGCAGCCGGGCGGGCGGGCAGGGGCACAGGGACAGGCACGGGGACAGGGAGCGGCGGCCGCCGGGGCTCTGCCGCTTGTCCCTTCGTGTTATGCACGAGTCTGGTGTTCATGAGCTCCTTGTTCCATTTTAACACAGATGTGCCGGTTCTCAAGCACTGAGACAGGGGAGTGGTGGAGCCACCATCCCTGCAGGTATTTAAAAGTACACGTAGATGCCTACCCTGCACAGGGACATGGTTTAGTGGTGAACTTGGCAGTGCTGTGTTAAAAGCTGGACTCGATCTTAAAGGTATTTTCCAACTTAAATGACTCTGTTCTTGTAGTTCTTCCTCTTCCCATCTCTTGGTCTCACAATTTATCATCTACCTTTTTATGCTTATTCCTGCACTTATGCTGTAAGTGCCACAACTACCCAAATACTGGCACCAGTGACAGAATCATTATGATAGATGATGTCTATCTTGGTAAACAAAGGGTCAACTGCAGGTGTGAACAGATTTCCTTAAAATTGCTAAGGCTTCTGGCAGATGATTTCACCATGACCTTCAAAAATTCCCTAGTCGGGTTTGGTGTGTGCTGAAGAACAAGGAAGCAACAAAAGCCTTTCTTGCACTTCAGAAAGGCCCAAATACAGAGTGAGCATGGATGGGTTTATTTTGTAGGTAACAAAAGTGGTGACTGTAGAACAAGCATGACAATTTTATTTCAGCTAACTACAGTACAAAAACACCTCTTGCTGAATGATTGTTATTGTATTTGCAGACTGGTTTCATATGTACCACATGTGCTTACTGTTGTTGCGTTGTGATTTCAAGCTTTTATGAAGTGATAAGCCACATATTAATCGTTTTAACAGAAGGTTCTCTAGTTGTTAACATGGTAACACCTTGCAAGAACAACGTTACGTCCATTTTTCGTTCTAGAAATATGCAGCATTCTGCACTTCAAAATACATAAGGAAAGTGCCTATTTAGTACTTAGATCTGCTCAATATATTATCTTCCATGAATTTCTACCCTGTTGCTCAGACCAGCTATAAAAATTTTCTGCCTCAGACTGCAAAATATTAATTCATTTCCCAGGAATCTATTTGGATACAAGCTGTGAAAGCAGATCTGGAAGTTGCAAGCACATTTGCTCTCGCTCAATCTTAGTCCAAACTGAACCGATTACTAACACTATTATAGTAACAGGTGTTCAAATATATCCAACCAAGTTATTAGCCAAGCTTGGAGGATTCTTTTTGTTTTCTCTGACCACAGCCAGGTTATCAGTTGCATATGGATGTAATCCTACTCATATTTACCTCAGTAAAAATTGGGCCATTTTAAAAATAAATACGTTTCATAATAGCAGAGTTCCATTCCATGACTGTATCAGATGTCAATAGAAATTTTCAAAATAAGGTAGCAGGTATATAATGATCACAGAGACCCAAAGAAAGTCAAAACATTGGTGTTTTGATGATAATAAAAAATAGGAAATCTTATGTTTATTTACATTATATATATCCTAATAAACCAAGTCAAATTAAAATAAGTTAGTGTATTAGAGCTTCCTGTTAATTGCATCATGAAGAGTACAAGCAAATATAACAATTTGAAATTTGGTGCCTTTACAGTAAGTCCATTCAACCTGCCCTTCTAAGTAGGCAGTGCACGAAAGCATTTGCCCGTGAGTAGTATCTTAGTAAATGGTCGTGATTTGATGTGACACATTTTCTCCCCAATTTGCATACCTGATAATAGACTTCCTAAATATCATTTTCGGGTTCGCTGGCAAAAATGTAACCCATCTGAAAGAAACACTGGATGAAATGTTGGTGATGGGACAATCCCAAGTCTGTGCCAAATCTGAGACAAAGAGTTCAGATCATTAAGAGCTATATGGTCTATTGCCATGCTAATGTTTAGTTCTTTGTTTAGTGCAGACTTTTAAACTTGTTTCCATGACTCATTAAATCCTCTGAAATAAAAGTTCTCACAATTCTAGTACAGTGGAGCAGTTATTTTTGGACTTAATTATAAACAGGCTAGATAATGAGCTACCTAACTTGTCCCATTTTCTGAAGAAGGAAAATGGTTAGTGACCTCTCCTTTCTCAAAACAGTATCAAAATCCACTATATTTGATAGATAAAAGAGTGGAAAGTCCGTGAAAAAATGAAAGGAGTGTATAAGCAAAATGCCTATTGGACAACTAATATTTTAAAAAAGAAGTAAGAATATGTATTTTGTGAACCTATTAAGTATGCAGCTTAAGAGAATATCGTAACCATAGCAACCCCTTATCACCTGTTTGAGACACTGCAACATCTCCACGAAATGTACATCAATGCCCTGCTAACATTTGTAAAATGCTGATAATATTAGCTCTTGGAAATGGTCACACTGAAAGACAAATGCGTAAAAATGCCTGAGACTCAAGATCACCTGTCTGCTGTCTGACTGCTCCTTGCCCTTCTACTTTATTTTTATATATCAGTTTGATTAATCAAAAGCAAAAGATTAATGGGTTCAAGAAGCCACTGGAGGGAGCAGGGTGGTGGACACACATCGCTGCTCACCTACAGCATGCCTGTAATAACACTCTCAGTTAAGTGTGCTGAAGGCTTCACTGGTTTGTGGTGGCCAAACAAAGCCTAAAGGGTTGAACATGAGAACTCACACGAAGACACCCAAAATAAAGTAAGTACAGATCCTCTCATTGCAGCCGTTATCAATCTAAAAAGACTGTGAGTTGTGCCATTTACTCTATTTGCAGGATTTCAAATCACATAAAGCTGTAATGACAAGTTTTTTGAATGTAGAGACAGCTTCTCTTGTTTTAGATGTTGCATGTCAGATGGCCTCCCTTCATTTTCAGCTTCGAAGCTGAAGGTGGTCAGAGCTTTACACTTCTAACATCTAATATAAGAATATGGCCGGTGAATTTTTCTGTGGAGTTATTTCTGTGCCCCACAGCCTTTAGGGCTAGGGATGCTGGGATGGCCTGGAGAGCTCCTCTGCTGATGTGTCACCTTTTCCCAAAGGACTCTGTGCTTTGTCCTTTTTTGTGGTGTACTGTGTTTTTTCCACACAATTAAATACTTAGAGAAGCAGGTAGTCCCAGTGAATTACGAGTTCCTGTGATAAAAGAAATATGGAAATTGTGTTTAAATCAAAAGCCTTTCATTTTTGAATCCTTAGTATGATTCTTTTTTCTCTCTCACTTCAGTGTGCAGTGCACTGTATACGTGTGCTTCCACTCTGAAAAGACACACAGAAGGAGGAGGGCAGAATCAGTTGTTGCCAAGTGTTTGGTAATTGAGCAACATGACTGCATAACTCAGCCTAATTCCTCTGTATGTGATATGGGGTCTTCCTGTCTCGTTTTGCTCTGCTGCATCATATAGTATCAAGTTATTAGTTGTTAATTTGAGGTGGTAGATGGGAAACTGAGAGCACAAAAGCTTGGATTGCTGAAGATGACAGGGTATTCAGGACATCACTGTGCATTCCCATTGACATAAAGGACCTTCTTTGTGCCCAAGAGATGTGGAAAAGGCTTTATGAAATGAGTGTTAGGACCTTTTGCATATCATTGCAGTTTTATAGTGAAGTACAGCAAAATTACAGCTAAGGGAGATGTCTGAACAAGAAGGAGAGTATGAGCATATGTGACAGTGTGGCCCTAGGGATCAAAATCTGCATGAAATAGTTTTGTAGGCATGTATTAACCTTCATCACTGGGCTGATGTGCAGTAGCAGCTACTTCTGGGCTTTTTTTTTCCTGCTGTTGGTGTAAAATAATGATGTTGGAGGATGTGTTGCAGGCAGGGGTTATAATGGTTGAGTCTCCCTGTAAATAAGCATGCGTATTTATTAAATAAGACACTCTGGACATTATCTTCCAATTTCAGCATTGAAGTGATAAAGGCAAACTAATAATAACCTGTGAAAATAAAAGATGCAAAAATTAATGCCTAATAGTGAGCACTTTATTTCTATGTTGAGCTTCATTTTCCAGAATTCTTACCTGAATCAGATTTTCTGGGTTAATTCAGATTTTTTGAGTGCCTTCATTAAAGTGTTTATCACCAACTATGAAAATATAGTTTTCATGGACCAGTCTGCTTTTTTTTTATTTTAGCTTTTTTTTTTTTTTTTTTTTTTTTTTTTTTTTTTTTTTTTAATTAGAGCATCTTATAAAATGAGAATTAAAGGTTTGGATTGTAAAAGTGGTTTGCGTGGAACCTGGAGAAGTGCATTATCTTTGCAGTCATTGTCTTTTACTGCCAGTGCCGTTTAACGAAAAGGGAGGACTGAATAGGTGACACCTCTGGAAATGTGAGCTAAAGAAAGTAAAAATTCTTTTGGAGACTGGTAAACCTACACTATATATTCCTCTAATTAAAAGGAACAAGGTACGGGGACTCATAAAAGTACCATCTGAAAATGGTTTAATAGTTAAAAAAGGACTGCTGGACACAGATAGAAGCGTGAGACCCAACCAGACCAGTCCTCTCAGGGCAGTCCCAGTGAGCCTATTTATAAACACACCATTTCAAAACCCTCCTTAGCTGGTTTTAAGCAGTGCTCCTGGTGAGAAAAAGCATTAATGTGGTAAGCAAAGACTTACTGAAACTGTCTCCAACTTAACTTCTGTGACTAATGCTTCGTGATATCTGCCTACATTCTTGAATTGCTTAATTTAAAATCCTCTCATAAGAAGGTTCTTTTGAGTTTCTTTTAAATTCTTTGCCTGTTTTTCTCATTTGAAATCAGAGGAATGTGGTGGTTTTGGTGTTAACCTTCCCATATAAATATATTACATGGTCAGTACCAATGGTTTCTCTGAAGCAATGGGAAGGTGTAGTAATCTGATATTTTGTAGGTAATCTGACCTTGATGGTAACCCTAGTGAACTTCAGAAGTTTATGAGTCAAATCATGAGTCACATATGTTTGCAAATTCTCAGTTGTATAAAGCAGTTTTTTTGGCCAGAGTTTAAGGTTTTGGGGTGTGGGTTAAGGTTTTTGCTGTCATTCCCCAGCCCACCCCCTACAACCTCCTCTCACCACCAACACTGCAATCCACTGGTATCCTGAGTAAGGAAATATTTTGTTCAGTTGTAGGGAAGAGCATCTGAAGATTCAGTTATTTTCCACTGAGAAAGTCCAAGCATATACCTTAAGTTTTTCTTAAAGAATTTGAACATATTTCCTTACACATTCATGGATGTCTACGTACACTCATACACAGACACACACATTTTTCTAGAAATAATTTCAATAGTCTGTTTGTTGTGTTATCTGGTTAATACCAACTTTTGCATTCTAACTGCTTAGATTTAGTCCAGAAACTTGTAGTTACATCTGCAAAGATTAGTCTTTTTGTATCTTTCATTCCTGCTGATAAGCAGAGCCAGTGCAGCCTTGATTACAGTAATGTTCAAAGATGTTTTAGCATTTATAGATTTATTCTCTCCTTTATTATCATCAGCGTTATAAAGACGGCTTGAATACACACTCTGAGAATTCCAGTGAAGTAGATGAAACACCTTGTGCCTCGAGCACATGTAATTTTCAGGCTGCAGTTCATATTTCCAGTGTTTAAGATATGATTCTGAGTTATGTCACTTCACAAGTTTTCCGTGTGACCCCCTTGCTGCATAGCTGTCAGGTAACTTTTGTGCCTTCTGTTCCAGCAGGCTGCTTGTTTCAAAGAAGCCCTTTTTCCATGAGGCAAGGGGCTGGCACTGGAAAAAAGAGAAAAAGTGAGAATTCCCTACAAAAATATTCTCAGGAATTTCAACTGCAAAAAGTAATCTTATTAAATTAAATTTCATGAGATAGTGCAGACTGCTGGAAAACTTTTATGACTAGAAAAATGAAAAAACCAGTATTTTAGTCCGACTTGAACTTTTAGACAACTTTGTCTCCATTAATCTTAGCTGAAATATCTGATTTGAAGTCAGTAAAATATTGGTTGGTTGTCTTTTCAGTGGCAGTTGGCATCCTGGGATTTTTAAAGAGATACCCGAGCTAATTTTTTTACCTCTGTATGACCAAAATTGTCCAATGTCACTACAGGGAAATACAGCAGAACATTGAAATATCAAATGTTTTCTGAGAAGAGGAAATATGAGGAATTAAAAATTATAGGGAAATATTCCGGTTTTTTTGTGTTAACGCCTTGTCCCAGCTGAGATTTTTGAAAAGATGTTTTAACACCAACATTTCTTCTGTTTTGGAAAGTTTTGCAGCACAGAGTCAATCTCTATAATTCTTCCTGGACATGGTATAGTCTCGACAGTGCTTAGAGTTTCTCACTCCCGGCACACTCTGGGGTGGCACATGATATGTCTGACCTGTTGTATGCAGGTTGAAGAAAATTGTTTTAGAGCAGAGTGGCTTAATAGTGAGTGTTATATGGGGTCTTTTTTGCTAATCCTGTGGTTTAGGGGCTTTTCTTTCGAAAGGAAGGATTTGCATGGTTTGATGATCTCGGCTAACACGTAGATAATGGGGATTTGAGTACATGCCTGCTTGCTTCAAGTGACAATCGATCAGTTTAGGTTTTTACTTGTTTTAGTGAAATTGTGGCCAGATGACTCTCCCTCAAACCTGTGTGATCATATGTTTGGATATATCTTCTGGAACAGGAGAAAAATATTGATTTTGACAGATACTCTTTGATGCTTGACTGATGAAGGCATGCATATTATAACTTCTGCTACTTGCCTGCATCTTTATTTGCTTATATTGAGTCTCTTCATGACTGACTTTTGCAACTGGCCCCTAAAAAAGAAGTTTAAAAAAAAACTGCAATGGAATAAAGTTACTCTCTTTTTTTCTATGCTAATAGACGTTGCAGATACATAAGGTAATTCTTGTCTTCTTACTTTATCATTCTTTTTTTTCATGGAGGCTTCTTAGGACTGGAATATTAAAAAAATGTAGTAATTTAACTAGTATCTATTACTTATAAGAGCAATGAAGTATAATTACCACTGAAGTAGCAACTAATTGTAAAATCCTAGGAAATCAAATGGAGAAACAGTGGTAAACTAATTATGATTTCCACTTAATTCAGCATTTATATATCCTAGAGAACAGATGTTTTAAAAACTCTAAACCCTTCCAGCATCTTTCTTTTTTAGTCTTTCTAGCTTACTATATACTTCAGTAGAATTTTAGAATAGACTATCAGAGTCTTCTGATCACTAATTTATTACACATGACTGTGCACTAGCTTGTTCAGCCTAACAGATCAAGTATCTGCCTCATAGCAGATGTAGTAAAATGAAATCCAGCAGATATTATTCTTTTGATTAAAAAGCCTTAATCAAAAAGTCTAGTCAGTGTAGTCCTAAAGGCAAGTGCAGATGGATTGTTGTTTAACCACTTTTCTGTCTATTTGAGCTGAGGATTACATAGGTTGCTTAAGTGATGGAGAAAGAAGCTGTTCTGAAGTTATTTTCCCTTCTCTTTTGCTTGAAGCTGGTGCAGTCCCAAGTGAGATCAGGGCACTTGGAGTGATTTTGTAAAGGGTGAATGGTTTTCTAAGGGTTGCTCCACCAAGAAGACTGAAGGATGTCCTGATTTTTCTCACCTCTGCCTGTTTTACTGATACCCTGCCAAAAGGCTGAGTCTTGAAAGGAAATGAATTCCCCAACGATCCGACTTAGGGACATCTCTGTGCACTGTGGCTTTCAGTGTGTATGTGTACATAAGGATGTCTGACACTGCAGGTCCTAGTTTCAGACATTCTGCCAGCATGGTCAGTTTGTCTTCATTGCTTTCACTGCAGCAATTTCTATAAAAGCAGCTAACAACTGCTTTGTGAGATCCAGCTCTGTACAGTCTTATATTCACAAATGTTAACTAAATCATTTGAAAACATTGCATGATAATGTTCACATCTTGAGAACAGTTTTTCATATTCAGGGTATTTCAGAATTTTTCCTCTTTTTTTATACTGTCTTCTCATAAATTTGTCTTCATCTTACAACCTTGTATTTTGTGCCAGTTCTTCTGGAGGTTATTTTTACATGCCTTAAGTATTCTAGTGTTATATGGGGTTATTAAGAAGTATTCTGTATTCTGGACATCCTGCTCTTCCTGCAGGTGCCAATTTAAAACTGCCAAGGGAGGGACTGTAAAAATGAATAGAAATGAATTTCAATGCCAGTAGTTTGGATGTGAATGTTTGATTTTTCTCTCAAAGTGCAGCAGTCTAGCTGCTTGTCTTATTTTGAAAAACATGTTTTTATTACTTGTCTATATTGTAAAGTAAAGCAAATATATTTGTGATTGACTTCGTACTTGAAGTTGCTAATTTTCAAACTAGGGTTGTTCCTTTCTAACCTATATGCTGGGTCATATTTTTCTCTGCTGCAACTCTTTCACTCCTACCATATAATCAGATCCTGGGGTCTGCTCTGTCTTTGTTTGGCACAGCTCAGTAAAGAAATAGAGTGGTTCTCTGTCTTTAGCGTATATTAAATTCTCTGGGCCCAGGAGGATTTCCATGGCAGCTGGAATTCAGCTAATGAGAGAAAGTCCTTTTTGCCACTTCCTGTTCGGTGCTCCCCCAGCAGCTGATGCAGACTTATCTTGGTCTGGACTGCATAAACTGCATTACACCAAAAAAACCCCACAAAAAACAACAACAAAAAACAACACAAACAAACAAACAAACAAAAACCCACAAACAAACAAACAAACAAAACCCCCCCAAAAAACACCAAAAAACTCCCCAAAACAAAACACCACAAACCTTCCAGCAACTAGTGATCCCACATAAGGCTGTTTTGCATTTGATCCCAGTTCAAAATAATTCTTGTGTTTGGTAATTTATTAGAAAAAATAAAAGTATATAAGGAAGGTTTAGTTTAAAAATCAGTGAGCACAAGTTTTAGATTCTGAAATAGTGCTAAATTTTTGGTATCAAGATTTTTGTCTTTGCCTTGTCAGAACTTAAAACCTTCAAAAGTGCACACTGCATTGACAGGCACTGAACTAAGCCTCATCCCACTAAATTTAGATGAATATTTTAAGAAATAGTTGATGTGCTGACAAAGACCACTCAACACCTAATTTAATATGTCCATGTAAAAAATATGTGATATTTTTACATAATGTACAATTTGTAACTGGTATTACACAGTGGTAATACAGTCTTCTGCACATTTATAGGAACTTTCAAAGCTTTTTGGCTACATAAACTGGCTCACAACACATTCTAATCATCTTTTTCTTAAGCAGCAATAGAAGGCAGGATTTTTAGCTAGTGCCCAACACCCTGAGTTCTCACAAATGCCTACTGACTATTTTTGCCAAGTCAGGAGCAGAACAGCACAAACCACACTGAAGATCTTCCTGATCAATGCTGCCAATAATGGAAGACCAGCTAAAGTTATCCTGCCTTGATTTTGCTTTAGTGAAGGGGGCAACATAATGCTTGAGACATGAGACTAGATGGAGGGCTTGTGTATCTGCCCTTTTTGTCTAGGAGGTGCTTGGTGTGTGATGAGGACTGTGACAGGCATCCACAGTGAGCAGCAAGGTCAGAGCAACTTTGGTATTTCTGTGTCTGCTGATGTCACTCATAACTCCAAGGGGTTTGATAAGAGGAATATGTGACCATTACTGCTGATAACCAGTGTTCACATAACATAAAACTGCCAATGGTTATGTGTGCTTGTAGCCATTTCACTTTTAACTTGGATTAATTCAATAGAATCTTTTCAAACTATTGTGGTGTCTACCATGACTTTGTTCTGGCTTATGCAGGTTTTTGCTCTCAGTAATGTCTGAACTTACACCTGGCACCACCTCCTCTGGCTGCTCTTACCTCCACTGGTTCCAATGGACAGATGGTAAAAGTTTCCTCTGTCAGGGATAGAATCTCCTTTCACTACCCCAGACATCATTTGATTTTCTCAGGCACACTCATACACTTGGGTTATAGATACAAAACCTGATTTTCAGAGGAAGGTGTAAAAACCAGCACCTGTCTTCTTGCACCCCAGACAGCAATTCCTCTTCCTCACATCTAGCTGTTCATCTGTGTCTTTGGATGCTGACTACCCTCAAAACCACTTATAGATCCTCTCTTTTCCTCTTGTGCAACTCAGAATACTCTAGGAAGTGAAGTTTTCTGAATCCTAGGAAGTTTTCTAGTTTTCTGAATCCACTGCATGTGATAATACCACTGCACCCCCTGCAGCTGGTGCAGAACTTATCTTGGTCTGGACTACAAAAACTGTGTTACGCCAAAAATCTCTAGCAACTGCGTGTGGGTTGATCACAAAGTACATTCCTCAAAGGTGGAAAGTGAATGGCATAAATAGAATAGGGGCTGTCTGTGTCACTGGATTTTTAAAAAAATAGCCCACACCCCACCCTGAACATAGGTCATTGATTTTAAATGGTTTCATTTTTTTGCTAATACTAGAAATCAGTTTCCACCCTATACAATCAACTCATTTTTGATGCCATGTTCTGCTGGGTTTTCAGTGCAATGCAGTGCCCATCCAATCCTGTAAGTTGTGCATGTTGTATGTGAAAAGGTGTCTGCATTTCCGGAAAAGTTACAAAATTCTTCCATCTTTATCCTGTTTGAGTTCTTCCAGAAACTTTTGTTCTGTTCCCATGTGAAACTCTGAAGCTATACTAAGAATCCCCTTCTTAAAGCCCTGAAATCAAATATAGGGAGTTTGTGTGAATCCTTTGAAATCCTTACTTATTTTTTAAGTTTTAAACATTTTACTGCATACTCTTCACCAGGGTAGTTTATCCCTAATGTTCTAATTACTTTGGAAAACTACATTTATGTTTCCTTTGAATGCATCCTGGAGAGGATTCTCACAGATTTAAAGTAGTAAAAGGTCTTCACATACCACATGCTCATTTCAAGTGTCACCTAGGGGACACCTCTGTGTCCCCTAGCTATGCTTGGGGAACAGAGGACAAGCATTCCTGTTAAGTGCTCCTAATGCACCTCACTCTCTGCATTGCAGCTGCTTCAAGCTGTTGTGCAAGTGGGCAGTATTAGAGCATCACTGGGACATCACTCACTTGTCTCCACATTGGCTAGAGAGGATGGCTTGGGCTTACCCTTATGCAGAATGTTATATTGATCCCTTGAGATGGTTGGTGTTGCACATTAAAGCGTAGAATTGGATCCTTCCTTCTGAGGACACAGACCAGGCGAGAGTAAAGTTGGACCTGGCTTAAGTGCAGTAGTGGTTTCAATCAAGTTTTCCCTCCATCTATGCCATTCTTCTGATCTGCAGTGCCAATATTATGCAAGCTCCTTTGTTTGTTGCAGTTGTGAGAAAAATCATTATTGTCTTTAAATGGAAAAACAAATAAATACATATTTCAGATCTTTTCTTTCTTCCCCTGTTAACATACCCACTGCTGGAGCTTATCATAAGTTAAAAGGAAATATATTTTTAGAAGCTTTTAATTAAAATCCTGGAAACATATCATTGTAACTTTTTTCCTGTAACTCAATTCAATATGATTACTTGTATTGCTAAGGGGTTTTATGGATCGAGATTAATTTTTTCATTGGTAGATAAAGCCATTGCAGAAGTAAATTCGTGATATTGGGACTTTACTTCAGGCATCAGATTTGCCTGATTGTTCCCTAAGATCAAAAGACAGATTTCCATTAAGAGCGAAACAGAATGACTTACAGGCTTCTGAACTGATATTAAGTTAGAAACCTTCTCCACTTTGGAGAAGATTGGCTGGTATCAATTTGCAGGCTTGCTCTTCTCTGCTTTTTTTTTTTTTCCCCCTCAAGAAATTTGTTACTATATTTTCTTCAAGGTCCCTTCCAACCCAAACAATTCTATATTTCTATGAAACGTGGAAATCAAACAGCAATGGCACTTCAGATTTGAGATTTTTGATTTTGCCTTTTCTTTGTTTATTTTTATGAAAGCCACCGAGGGGCAGCAGATAGCAGCTGATTTCCCTAAAACAAAACAAAACACTTTTTTTTTTTTTCTTTTCTTTGAAGTTGAATTTCGAGTGCAGTGTTAGCTTGCATGAAAAAACTCAGCTTCAGGAATGAGGAAACCACCCTCCTTAAGGGAACGCAGACAATGAACTGAGGCTAGGGATGATTAAACGTTTGCCACTGAAACAAGTACAACTTTGCAACAAAACATTTCCATAGCCTACGGATCCACACATATATTTTTGTTCCTTCCAACAGACAGGCACTTGCCCGTAATGTAAATGGTAAACGGTATTTTACTCCCTGCTTATGTCATTATGTAATTTTTCCTTTTAATCTGACTTGAGGAAATCGGTGCTTCTGGAGACGGGATATTGCCACTTTATCGGGCGGCTGCCCAGAGTTCCTGCATCACTCTGATGTTGCATTAGTTTCAATCGGGCATTTACATATCCTTGCTGAAGTCCTGGGAGTCTGTTAAGCTTCGAGCAGACCCAGAGCAGTTACATGAGAATGGGAATAATCTCTTACACCGCAAATTGACTTCCCTCTTTGTAGCCCTAGACACTGTTTCCAGCTGCTTTCAGTCTTTTAAATCCTTGAAAGCTTTCCTAATCCTCGTGTAGGCAGCAGCCTTTATGTGCTCTGCCGCCCTCCCCTTGCTCCTGATTGGCGAGGCTCTTCCACGGCCCGGCTCAGCCAACTGCTCCATCGCTGCGCTGCGGTTTGAAATCAGAGCCAGGCGGACAGTTGCCTCCCCGCTGCCGACTTCTCATAGGCTGGGCGAGGAAGGTTGGGAAACTTGACATTGTCTTAGGGCTCCCCCCAGCAAAGAATAAAAAGGGAGGGGGGAAATAATAGGTAGGGAAGAGGAAGGAAGGGAAACTTGCTTACGGTGGGAAACTTGATGGATTTCTGCCCTGCCGACAGCAGCGCGGAGTGAGCAGCCCCTGGCCGGCCGGCTGGATGGATGATGGGAATCTCACCATGAGGCAGGTAAGGAGCCACTGCCCGCCGGCTCCGGCTTCTACAGCTCCCAACCCCTGCCCATCTCCGCTGCTTTTTTATCCCCGTCCTCTTTATTTTCTTCTTACAAGTTTCCGGGTAGTGGGAAAAAAACCCGAAGCAACAACAACAAAACAACAACAACAAAGAACTATTTTCTTTCCCCCCCTCCCTGATTCTCCCGGTAGGCAGGGATGCCATGCAAGTCATGGTACGTTTTGGATTCATAGGGAGCATGGAAGCGGTTTGCGAGCTATGTAAATCAATTCCAGTTTGCCATGGT
Organism: Chamaea fasciata; assembly: GCF_029207755.1. Classification (NCBI taxonomy): domain Eukaryota; kingdom Metazoa; phylum Chordata; class Aves; order Passeriformes; family Sylviidae; genus Chamaea; species Chamaea fasciata. The sequence continues at coordinate 96,583,533 of NW_027094087.1, read as the reverse complement.
TTAAGCGCATTGTGTAGGCTGTCTCGCAGCCCTGTTTGTGACATGCGAAGGGAAAGAACTTGCTGTGTTATAAGCCTAAATATGCCAATAACTCAGCCCAAGGATAATTTATTAAATAGCTCTGCATGAGTTCCTTGCCTGCCAGTGCTTTAATCTTCTGATTGTTTTAAAACGTAGTAGTTTCAAGCTGTCTTGCAGCTTCACAAAAGTACTTTAAGATGGGTTTTCTAGGGATTTTTTTCTAAGATTATTCAAATGAGGGATTTTTTTAAAAGACTTCTATTCACCTGAGGAGACAAAAGGAGCTTTTATTTTCATTCTCACAGTTGAAAGGCACAGTGAAAAAATGTTTTTGATTCTTGTTTTTCATAGTTTTACAGCAACAATGTGTACTTGGAAGAGCCTTGTGGGAGGAAGAACAACTGGCTGTGTCTTGAGACTGAATCAAAAATCTGTCCCAGTTTAAAAAGCCAGTCCACTTCCTAAACTTTCTCATAATATGTTATTTTCTGGGTAGGCAATGAGTAAATATGTGGAAATGAGAAGTTTTCTAGGTTTTCTGTGTGGGTGTCATTCATTCAGTTCTCAGGGGGACTATTATAGAACATGTCCAGGAAATGCATGTGTGAGGATTTTGCACCTGTAGCGCAAATGGAACATTTGTTTTACACTCGCTTTCTGAAACCATGGTGGGAAAATCGCAGCTTCCTTGCCAGTTTTCTCTAAGTTATAGGAGGTGAGGAAGGGTGAAGAAAGAGAAAACATAGGTGACAGAACAAGGAAAGGTGTTTCTTGCTCCCACTAGCAAAATCACAACATTTTATAACTCTTCAGAGAGAGGGGAATTCTTGTCCTTGCAAAGCACAATGAAGGGCGTTTTAGATACTGAAGTTGATCAGCTGGATGCATGTAGTCATCAGAAATCATTATCACCACAAGAGGGTACTTTGGCACAGAGGGATACCAACAAGGAGTGCGAAAGAAGCAGAAATGTTACAGGACGGCAATAATAAAGTGCAAAATGCTCTGTGAAACGTGCACTTCACTCTCCTGAAATATTTCTACCTAAAGAATAAGCTTCGGGGACAATGAAGATTCATAAATGGCGGGTTAAAAGAGCAAGGCAAATAAGTCTAATTAGAGAACGGCGGCAGAGGGAATGCTAAGGTACACACGTACCCTCCAGAAGAGGAGGAGGGATGGGGAGACATTCCATCCTGAAGAAGGGTGCAGGCACAGGCGGGCCGGTTCTTGCCGGGCCCGGCCCGTCCCGCGGCGGGGGCTGCGCGCTCCCGCCCCGCGCTCCTCGGGGCAGAGCCCGCCTGCAGCAACGCGCGGCCAGCGTTTGTTTGAACACCTGCCTCTGAGTGCGGCTTCTCTCTCCCGTGCCAAGGGAATCGTTTGGGAGTATTTCCCTGGGTTCGGTTGGTTTGCTGTGCACAAATATTTTCAGTTTGGCAGGGAAAGTCTGTGGGCACTGCGAGGACCCGAGGGACGAAACCAGGGAGCTGGATGTCAAGGTGGTGTACAGCTACTGTGTGCATCAGCCCCTGTCAGCAGAATTCCTGTTTTAGTGGGAAATGAAGGTTGTGGTGGGCTATGAAATAACTGTAAAAAGCGTTTAGGAAATCCATTACAGCAGACACTTAGGAGCAGACAAGTCATGTGCAGCTGGAGCCCTCATTCTTGCTCCTGTTGGAAATTGTTAAGGGAAGGAGCTATATGCAGAGGGTGACCTTTCCATGGCCCTCCCATTCAGAGCAATAGAGAGCTCTTTTTTTTTACCTTTTCTTCTACCTTATAATCATCTCTCCCTACCTGTCCTGCTGCTTTCTCTGCCCTTCTTTGGTGCTCCTTTCCTCATCCTTACACCATGTGGGAGGGAGTGGGTTAACTCCTTCCTCTTCACAGGATTTGGGAGTGAGTGCTCCCACTTTGAGAGGCTCTTGGTTGGACCTATAGCTCGATTTGGTGTTGCAGAGTTAACCATCAAGTACATGGGCATATGGCAATGTACTGCAGGTGTTGGAATGAAACCATATACTATGCTGATGACTGATCTGACCCAAGGGCAACCCACAGCTACTGAACAATAGCACATAGAAAGATAAATGCACTAATTTCCCCAGCTGAAGTGGAGGAATTACTGTAGAAATGTAATATGCAGCCTGTTGATAAGATTCAACCTAATTTACTACTGTGCCAGTCCAATAGTCTCCAGCTGCTCACAGGGGTTGGTGTAAATACTGAGTTGAGATTTATAAATAAGACAGTATAAAGAAGCAGTCATTTTCAGCTGATCATTAAAAACCTCAGCAAGAGGTGTCTTTTTGCTGTCTTGTAGAATAACCTCATGAATAAGGTCCAGCAACCAAAATAGGACCATTTCTATCCAATCTGAGAAACTATCCTGATCACAATGTACCAGTAAATGTTTAAGCATCCACAGGAAATATACCCATTGGTGTGTGCTGTAAGACTAGTGTTAGGAAGCAGAAGTGCAATTTTTAAAGGTATCTTACATAGTTGCAAAAACATAAAAAAGAACTAACAGTCAAGAAAAAGCTTTTTTTTTCTTCTTCAGAGTTCAGTTCATTATTTATAAAGCAAGTAAATCTGCAAATGATGGAAACTCCTGAAGGGGTGCTCAGCCTTCATGAAGGTGGAGTTTTTGTGTGGCTGGACACAGTTATGTGGCTGGATTCCTTGAGTTTGCTACAGAACTGGAGAGGGCACTGTGGGCTCTGTTTTGTTTCCTAAGCCTACTTCACAGAAAAATCAAATGTTTGATGAATTTTAATACTTCATTTTCATTCCCTTTCAACCACAACATATCCCCGAAGTGCAGCTTGCAGGAGTGTCATTGACAAAAAATGCAGATCCTTATTTTGGCCTCTTCCTATTGAAGTACCATTGACTTTGATGGAGGAAGTCTTGAGTCCTGAACCCTTTGTCACATAAAGAGGTTCAACTAAACAACTGTTAACTGACAGGCCACCTAAAAATGAAAAACTGTGTTTCTAAGGTGCATAAAGCCATTATAATTACTTATCATGTCTGCAGTCATATGACTTTTAGTGTGCATATAATCACCAAGTGAATAAAGGCTGTATACAATTTCAGCGCAAAACATATGCAAAATTCACAATCACCCCCCTTCCTTTCAGCTGTTTAAGTTCTTAGCATGTGTTTCTTATTTCCTATTTTCTTTTGCATACCTTTTTAAAATTCTTAATGTGTTTCTCTGTAGAGAAGCAGTATTCTTGTGCAGTAGTTTCTGTAATCCTTTGCCTGGCACTAGGAAATTATCTTATAGAGTTCATCCTGGGATGTTTTGTTGTTTGTTTGGCCTGTAAGGGAAGAAAGAGCATCTTGAAGGAGGCTGCCTTTTTTTGAGTTTGTACCATGCAGAATAAAGAGAACATGTGTACAGAGTCCGCAGGCTGGGAGTGTATCAGTTAATTAGTGGCTGGACATTGCTCGGTAGGAAGCCTGGGGAGGATTTTTGTGCGTGTGTGTATGTGTTGTCTGCTCCCTTTGATCACTTGTGTGGTAAATAGACATGCAGGGTAGCTATAGCAACATGTGCTGTAGGTTGGTGGGAACAGAGGGGATGGGATCCCCTGACAAAGGGTAGTTTGTTAGAGTAGTTGGTTCTGATTAGAAAAAGGTGGCACCAATCAGGGTATTTAAAACCATCACTTTTGCAAAACGCAAATGAATGTTACCAGTTTCAAAGTAATGCTTGTTTCTGTAGCTCTACAGGAGTAGATCACGTGGAAGATTGGTGAGGAAGGGGGAGGGATAATAAAAAGCAGAGCATAACCCATTTACACTTTTGAATGTAAAAATACTCACGCTAGATGTGCTTTTTCTCGTTGGTGTTGCGCTGTCTACGCAGTTTCCAAAAGAAGCATTTGCAGGAGCCAGATTCCCACAGATACAAACACAACAACAGTTGCGTTTTTAAAATATGGCTTCAGGAGGCACTGATGATAATGTGACGTTAAGTAGTGCATCTGATCCATTACCTTTGCCTGATTTATAAGAGTTCCGTATACAATTTGCGATCCTAAGAGCCTGTTCCTATTTCAGCAACCTACCTGTAGAGGTCAGACTTGAAGCTCTCAAAATCTTCCCATGATAGAATTTCAACCTAAAGCTATAAATATACATATCTATAGCCACTTTCCTCATTAACTTGATGTAGAATACTTTTTAAATAATGTTGTTTTTTCAGTGTCAAGTTATTAAATAACACCATGTTCTGAATTGATGGAAACCTGAAATACATCAAAATTCAGCTTCATTTCACGTCTTGAACAGAACCCAACCTAAAGCTTTTATTAGAGCCTGAATTATTTAGATGTGTATCTCTGTCTCCATGATCCCCACTAGGCCTTCTACCTTTGATGAGGTCTGTCTCCAGCTCCCTCCCTCCAGCCTGCCCAGCCCTCTGCTGCGCTGGCTGCCGGATTCCCACTGCTGCCTGGTCTCAGGGCTTCCTCACTGGCAAGGGACAGGGAAGCAGGCAGTGCCACAGAGGGTTTCAACAGCTTCTGAGCACTGCAAAAAGTTGTCAGACCTCAGAGTCCCTCCACAGAGTAGCACGAGAGGTAAGGGGTCCGCTGGATCCTGGGGTCAAGGAAAATGAAATGCTGGGAACAAGGAGCTTGCAGTGCTGAATGCTTGCAGGGGATCTACTGAAGCTCAGGAAATGCTTCAGCATTTTTAGAAACAGTTCGATTTGTCTGTGGGTGAAGACTGAGCCGAGAGAAAGGAGCAGACCAGTATTCACATACAGCCATATTAATTGCCTTTTGGATGTGCACTGGAGTTTGTTTGAACTGAATTTCAGACTTTGCAGGGTATTTCATTCTTTAGCCTGTTTTTGGTTCAAAGTCTTTATTACAGTCGTGCAGCTTAGAGCTTGTAATGCTTTAGCAAGCTGTAAGGAATTACTGTATATCCCTGAGATCCCTGGCTTGCAGCAGAATCCAGCCTGTCTGAAGGCTGGGAAAAGTGCTAAAGGGTAGGAAGCTGATTTTGATCTCTTTTCTAAACAGTAAAAATAGTTCTTAATTCTTTAAAATTCTTTCCCATTTGCTGTCATGTCATGGTTTTTTATCATTAGTATTTATATCTTTCCAGGGGCTGTAGGAGGAGAAAAAAGCTGGCAAAGAGGCAATGTTTGTTTGGCCCAAAAAGTTTTATGATTAAGTGTTGATATAACTGGGTACAAGAACAATTTTAAGATAGTAAAACAAATAAAAGAAAGTCCAGACTTTTATTCCTGTAAAAGGAATAAAAGGATAGTAAATGAGGAGACCAATGGGGCTGATAGGATTTTTTATTGTAGTGTGATAGACTTTAAGGAAAATATTTATGGAGGAACACTTTATGGCCCCAGAAAGGAGCTGGTGACACGCTGTGACAGTCACTCCACATTTTGGGGCAGAAAGGCCAGTGTATTTCTCATGCTTTTGGTGGCTACAACATCTTTCCATCACTTTTCACCCAGGCTGCCTTGTGCTGCCTGTGCTCCTGTGGGGCTCCAGTGTCTGAGCAGTGCCCAGGACTAATGACATTGACTCTTCTCTTTGGGTCTGCAGGTATTTAATTACTGAACAACTGCAGCAGGAGCTTAGAGAGACCGCCTCCCCCCACACACAGACCCTCTCCCCACACTACCAGAGTGGTAGGGCAGACTCATTTGCGGTTCTGCCAAGCTGATGCACTTTGCAGACTCAGGTGAAGTGAGAGCTTACTTAGATGAGACCCTCCCTCCCCCTGCCCCATTGCTGGGATCTCCTTTTTTTTTTTTTTTTTTTTAACCTTTATTTGAGGCACAAGTTGAGACTGATATTTTCTTTCAAAACTAGTGAGAAATCAGTATTTTATGGCAAAATTGTTCTCAAAAAAAATTTTATTCTTTTTTTTCATTAGTTATTCCATATGGAAAAATGATCCCTTTTGAAATTTATTTTGTTCTGGTTAGGAGTTTTGGGGTTTTGTTTAGGGTTGGATTTTTTTGTTGTTGCTGTTTGGTTTTTGTTGGGTTTTTTTTCTTCTACTTTTTAATTTGGCATGTTTTGTGTATTAGTTTGGGGATTTTTTCTTCCTGAGAGGTAATTGGAGACATGAAAGGAAAAAAAAGAAGAAAACGAAAGGAAAGAAAAGAAGAAAACAAAAGGAAAAGAGAAACTCTACACATTTTGATACATTTATATTTAGAATTGGAGTTGCCAAATCTAACCACTCCATCATAAAAACAGCCAGCATCCCAGTTTCAAGGAACTCTTCATCACCAAGCAAGCTTCAAAAGTTTTGGAGGGGGTTTTGGTTTTATCATTGGATTGTTCTGGTTTTCCCTCCCTAATATTATGCCCTTATTGGAAAATCTCTATGTATTTTACATGGAAGGTATACTCTATTGACAGCTTCTCCTTTGTGGACCACCAAGGTCTGCCTCTGTCTCCTGCCTCCCTTTTTTCCTATTTGTAATCAGTTCCAGCTCTCTGGGCAGTGAGGTCTCAAGCCATCAGCCCGGTCTCTGGTTCCACCTCAGCTCTGGCTGCAGGGATACAGACAGATCTCTCTTTTACTTCTTGTTTCTGTTCTTGTTGAACACACAAGAGACTGTAGGCAGAAGCCTAAGCAACTCTGTAAATAATCTCACTGAAAAATACACGTGTTCTAAATCTGATGTGCAGAGGAACAACAAGAATAGGAGAAGGGAAGGCTGCCCAGAGCTAGGAAAAGGACTGATCCTTTTAGGACAGTGCACGTGGATAAAGCTCTTGGGCAGGGACACATTGTGAAGCACAGACCAGGTTTGTCCATGTGATACTCAAGAGATTGTGTGTTCTTTGGTTATGCCTTGTATCAAATGCCATGGATACATCCATGCATTTCCTCCCTGAGAGTTGTCAGCTCTACGGACCTTGTTTTGAACAACTTAGGAAGCCTAGGTTTTGACTGTGTGGGCCAAAATTTGCCTTATCAGACCAGCACCAATTGAAACAGGTAAATGGTTAATGATTTAATTTCTAACTGGCACATCTCAGAATTATAGTTTAGACTGAGATTTCAAAATGGGATTTAAGCAGTTCAAAAGTGCACTGTATTGTTTTGTTCTAATTAACACAACATGGTGATAAGACATTAAAGCAGAGTGACAAGACTATACATTGATAACAGGGGACATTAATGCCTGGAGACACAGTCTACATTGTAAAAATCTGAAAAAAAAAGGGCTTATTATGTTAGATAGGTCAATGTGATTTGACCTAGTTTTGCTTTGCTGCTTGGAAATTATGTCAGTATTTGTTATGTCATCTCCTTGGATGAGCAATTTAACATCCTTTTTGCATTGCAATGTTGTCCTAATATTTTATATATTTACTTGCTCTCTAAAAGGATCCTTCAGGCTAATTCTAGAGATCTGGGAAAAACTGATACAAAACAAAAAACCTGAAACCAGCTTCCCTTTCATATATGTTCTCTGTGCAACAAAAAGGAGTAAATTTAGTCACAGCAAAAATACTTTTCAGAATTTGTAACTATATCTTGCCCCTTTTGTATTTTAGACTCAATAAAGTTCATGAATATAAAATGACTCTGCTAACTCATATAGCTATGCACATCTTTTCCATAGAGGTTTTTAATTGCTAAAACACAGCATTTTTAACTTTACCTAGATGCTTATGTAAAATACAGTGGCTTAAAGGAACCACACCATATACTTCCCTGAAAGGTAAGGTATCATACGAAGTCATCAGTATTTCTCTCGGGGGAAAAATGAGGTGTTTTCTTTTAGTCTTCATCAAAATCACAAGCCTTTGCCTTCATATTTATGTTAATGTTGGTTTTTTCCTCTGCTACCATCTGGACGTGTAAGGCATTTGCCAGGGCTCAAGTTGTGGTACATCAGGGAACAGCCAGGGGATTAGATATTACTGTTCTTTGCTCTAATGGGAAAATTTTGTTGTTGCAGTATTTTGGTAAACGTTAGCAAAGGAAAGCTCTGTCTCTTCCATAGCCTTACCTATCTTCTCACAGCTATGCCTCTTACTGTGCTTAACAAAGGTAGGGTATAGCAAGGTTGCACCTTTTGCTTCTTAACATTTCTTGGTCCAAAATGGGCAGCTCTGAAGCCTGACTTTGCTTCTGCTGAAGTCAGTGTTATTGGGGAGGTCAGCTGGATCCCCTGTTCAAAATAGTCTTTTATTGTAGTTATTCAAATAGATCTTTTGTGACAAATAATAAGAAATTTATTTTTGAATTTCATCATGAGCTTGTTCCTTGCTGTGTCAAAATATTTTAATGAGCTAAGACCTGTACAAATTCTTTACCATTTCTGCACAAATACATCTAATCTTCAAAAGGTCCTGCTTACTCAGTTTCTTCAGCTCAAGTAAAATTAAAAATTGTAATAGTTGAATTCTTTGAGCATACTTCAGATGCAAATGCTCTTAACATCCCTTGTTAACCAGCTTAATTGCAACAAAAGCCCAATATGAATGTGTATTCAGAGGTGCCTCTTCTTTGGTATAGCATTTGCTCTTGATCCCTAATTAAGCCTTGTTACTGAAGGTTAAAAAATCCTCCCACAATTTAACTCTCCTTGAATATCTTGACTGCAAAAGAAATTGTCAGGGGAGAAGTCTGCTATTACCTCCCATGTGCCTCCTCCTTTTAAACAGAACTAAAGAGTAAACTGGTTATGAAGGATTAACAATGACTGGAAATAAATATCACATATCCCCAGAGTAGTGAAAGCCTCATGCATGAGGAAGATGATGATTGTGGGTTGACAAGACGATTCACATAGCTAGAAAAACTGCAGAGACTTACAGAAGATTCTCACTGTGCTCTGGCCCAACCTTCTCTTCAGGACAGGTTGCTACATCAATTTCTTCAAACAATGCTGAGGATTTCCAGCACGTGAGAGGCCACTGCATTCCTAGGCAGCCTCTAGGCTTCCAGTCTTCTTTTATTTTTCCCCCTCAACCCAGACAGAATTTCTCTTGCAGCACTTCATGCCTGTTGCCTCTTGTTCTGCCAGCAGGCATCCTTGTCTAGAGAGTAGCTCTGTTTCCTCTATTACTAACTTTGTAGATATTCAAGGAGTGTCATTAGATCTCCTTTGAACCTTCTGTTCTCCAGTCAGAGCAAACCTGTTTCCTTTAACCTTTCTTCATATGTCAAGTGCGACAAGACCCTAGTAATCTCAGTGGCCTCTGCTGGACCCTTCTCAAATTCTCCAGCTGAGGGACCACAAGTGGTCACAGTATTCCAGGTGTGGCCTTGTAAGTAGAGTGAAATAGGTTTATTTCCTGGGTTACTGACTGCTCTCTTACTGGTGCAACCCGGGAGGCTGGAGGCCACTTTCCCTGTTGGGACACACCACTGGCTCCCAGCCAGCTCACTGCCTGCCACTGCCCCCAGGTCCCTTTCAGCAGAGCTGCTGCTCCAACCCATCAGTCCCCAGCTTGTATTGCTGCTTGAGATTACTTCCTTCCAAGCACAGAACGTTACATTTGACTTTGTTTAAGCTCATATTATGGCTTAGTTGATAAAGTTACTTTACAGCCTCCAAGAGGGACTTCCTGGCCAACATAACAAAACAGAAACAAGCTCCCAAATTTTCCCTGTTTATATAGATCTTATTGTGTGATTGCTCACAGAGGGCTTTAGTTATTTCACAAGCATCATCTGTCTTTCTGGACCAGAAATCCTGGGGTATTAGGTCATGGATTTTGTCTAATTTGTCTATTTCCACGATGTTTTCTATTGTGTGTTTCTATGAATGTATACCTCTAAATACTGTAGAAGAGTTAGCTTTAGGAAGACAGATTGCATCATTTTGGTCTTGAAAATCTGGAAACTGTTACTGGAGAAAACAGGTTTATGGAGAAATGCGTTCCCTTATTTCCCCATTTGTCTTGATCTGATGATGTAGGTATGCACCAAAAGAGACTAATAATTAATTGTGCTGATTTTTTGCCTAATGTTCCCTTGAGTTTTCAGACTAATTCCAGTACACTTTCTTAGTCCAGTGATTTTTTTAGCTCTTTGTATTGAGCCTTGCTTCCTCCTTTCCTGATGCTGCTCTAGGTTTTCTGTTACTGCCTCCTCAATTCTCTATCCCCAGTTTTTTCGCCTCCTGCTCCTTCCCCAGATATCTGAACAACACCAAACCTCTCAGAACTGGAAGGTAAATTCAGGGGAAAGAGAAGGAAAATGTTGTCTCAATCCCTCCCTTTTACAAATGTGCATTTAACCTCATCAGAGAGATATAACTCCTGGCCCTATCAGCATGAAGCTGGAAACTTGGTCATGACAAAGAAGAAGAAAACTGATTTTTCCCATCTCCTCCTGTCCTTCTAACACTGAATTGGATTTGTAATTTTTTCTTGAAAAATCTTAAGATATGAAATCTGTTTCAGCCTTTCTGAACATCTTTTGGCAGATGTTTGTGCCATTGGTTGGTGCTATGGCAAGGGTTGTCTAAGTGTGTTTGCTTTTTTGAGGTACTTGGGGTAAAGGAAGGGCAAGAGAAAGGAAAGAAAGGGGAAGGTTTGGCTGTTTGTGTTATTCCTACATAATAGCAGGGGAAGCAGCTCTACTTTTCTTGAGCAGTACATTTTAAAATATTAGGATGCATTCCTGAGACTGGACTAGGTTATTTAGAAAATTAAGTAAGAGAGGGACAGAGAGATGCAGAGAGGGAAAACAACTGCGTGGGAGAGGAAACCAGGAGGAACTCTGTAGAGAAAGAAAAGATTAACCATCTCTCTTCTTCAAACTGCATTAGGAAAGCAGAGGAAGCAGTCTTTATTCAGAAGTTGAGAATGAACCTTGTTTGAAAATCTTGAGAATGAAAATAGGATTTTTCAGTGGCACAGAGTCAGAATTTGCCTTGGTATGCACAAATGAGAGAGGGATAGTACAGAAACTTCAAGAACTTGGAGACAAAGGGAAGGAAGGTAGAAGACAGAAAGATAAAGAGGGTAAAGAAGACCTCTGAAGGCTTACAAAGGAGGTTAGACTCTTAAAACCTCCATTGAAACAGTCTGGCCTTTCTCTTCTTGAAAGAACCATTCCCAGTGGTATTTGTTGTTCACATTTGCATTGCAGTGTAAAGGTGTAATGGGGTGATCAATGGAGTTTTGTTTCATAAATCCTCTGGAAAACTATTTTCCTAGCAAGCTTTTCTTTGCAGTGTCTTTTTAAAATTCATAAATGTATTCTGGGGTGTTGGGTATTTTAATGTCTGTAAAAAGCAGCTAAATATAAGGCTTAGTTTTCTGATTAAACTGCAAGGCTTCTGACTTTTTCAGTCTTGGGGTCATTATATAGTGTACACAAATAAATGGTCTCTACCAGATGGTGAAACCTTGCCCATGAAGGCTAGAAGTATATGTAATCCTTAAAAAAAAAAAAAATCAAATATACCAATAACTTTAGGTGTCTTCATTTCTGAAATTTGTTAGCTGGACTTCTGGGGCAGCATCAATGTAAAAATTCTGAGAATAATTTTTACCATAAGATGTTGTTAAAAAAGGGCTTCATTCCAACTGTCAGAACATTACTCCTGATAAGCTTGTTGATCTTACACTGCGTGAATAAAGACTCACCCTGCAGAAGTGACAATACCAAAACTTTTCCTCCACAATTAAATGATTGCAGTTCCATGAGAAAAGGTATTTTTTGTGATAAAGACATTCAATGTTGTCATCTCAATGAAAGGTATATAACCTAAGTGGTGTCATGATATGGAGAGGTGTACAATGCTGTATTTCAGGCCAGGCATAAGTCCAGCCATTATAGCTGAAAGGTCTATTATAATTAATTTTCCTAGCTTTGGACTACTTCATTTGAAAGTTCTGGGCAAAGACATCCATAGGAGATTGAAAAGATGTGTTAATGTGCTATGCTGTGCAGATCTACACTAAGCACCATTGGGATGGCATATGCACTACAGGAAATGAAACAAGCTTGGGGATTTGCTCATATTTACAATAGACATTTATTTACTTAGTGTGTTCTTTCTTGTGTAGGGTGAAAAGGTTACATGCGTCTTCAGGTGATAATGGACAAATTATTTAATTAATAGGGGTGATTTTGCTTCAAATCAGAAGGTCAAGAATCTTTGCCCAGTGTGTGGGAAAGAACGATACTCAGGGTGATTAACACCCAGAGGAAATTTCTGAGTTTATTTTGGCTGGTCTATAGTTGATAATTCCCTTGGCTAAAGGAATGCCCGGCTCCATGTCAGTCACCATTTCCAGAGCTTAACTTTGAATAGCAGTTATTGCTCACACATGTTGGACTTGTCAATTCTTGTTTCAGAAACAGGATGCAAATTGGCACATAGGTAAACTATAGTATTTGGGGATTTTATTCCTACTTTATTGTTGTTGAAAGAGTCCAGTTTTTAGAAAAAGGAAATATAGAAAGGTTCTTGATATAAGTCTGTTTGTATGAATTAAGAGATATCATGCCACGCTACTTTGTTATGCGGGCAGAAGAAATTTGACAGTGGTAAGGAGAATGGAAAAAACAAATTCCAGCAGCACAGAAGGGCCCGAGGAACATCCACTCTCCAAATCTGAAATATACAAGGAATGAAATGAGTCATAGTATCTCAGAAAATATTTAAGGGAGATGGTATAAAAGATCAAAAGCCATAAAAGCCTCCAGAATAGGGAGAGCCCTCAGAATGAGGGAGATAAATTGCTAGTGTTCTTGGACTAGTAGAAAATTATTTGGGGGGAATTGCAAATGATAATAGGAAGTGAACAATGTTCATACTAAGAAAGGCTGCTCCATAAAGCAATCTAAATCCCCAAATCTGACCTGGGAAATTTCTGTCCAGATTCCAAATTTATTACCAGTTTAACTCTGAGCATGCAGAATTCATTGACTATGTTTTCCAAAGATTCAGAGCATTTTATTTCAGTGGATGAAATAATTCACAGATGTTTCACCATGCCAAAACTTGGCTGTGGTTTAAAGCATCATTTGAAAGGTTTGGTACAAGGTTGTGTTTTTAATATTTTGCAGATTTATCTTTATCTTTTAAATGCAAATGGGCTGGGGAATCATGAACTTGGGTCAGTCTTTGGTCTGTTACGTTTCCATATGTCCCCACTGCAACTGAGGAGTTCATTCTTCAGCTTGTTTGGGTGGTGACCTCCAGTTCTCCCAATTTAACAACAGAGGCAGTTCTGCTTTCATGTCAGCCACTACACGTCCTTTATTCACCTTGGGGGGAGGATACAGTCTAAATCAATTTATGCTGCTAGTTTTCTAATACTTATTTGTACTTCCCTCCAGAGTGCCCAGAAGTTCAGCAAAGACTTCCTGTAGTTAAGTTGAAAGCATCAGGGAACAGCTCAGATACAGAAACCTCAGCAATTGCCCCAACAAAACTCAGGAACAAACAGAGGAACTTCAGTTTGAAAACTGATGTGAAAAAACAATGGAATAAAAATTTTAAATACACGAGTTGAACATGAGTTTATCTACTTAACTGGATTTTAGATGTCTGTGTCTCAATCTGTGGCTTATTACCTTTATCAAAAAGGGAGGGGATATATAAGAATGGACCTGCAGAATCCAGTCTTTCCCAAAAATACTTTGCATAACTAATCTTTATCTATCCAATCTATCTTCAAATGATGGATGGATTGCCGTAAAGAGCTGAAGCTTCCTGGTGCTATGTTGGATATTCACTTAACTAAGGAAGAAAAGTGGTGGGAAGGCTTTAAATAGATTGTGGTAAAAGATATTTTGTATATAGGTTTGATCTATGCAGAGCAATACAGAATAATGAAAATAATATTAAGCATTTTCTGTTCTCTGAGAAGTCAGAGTAAGTTGAACACACTGGGTTAGTGTTTCAGCAAGGTCAATACAGCATGAAGAAACAGGGTATTGAGGAAGGCATCTTCAGTAGGTATTTTAAAGAAAGTGAGAAAACCCTATGCTAGCCTTAAATCCAATTGTACGCTTAGTTTGCTGTGTTCTCCCCTCATCCTTATTTAAATAGATTAAACTGGATGTGGGGGTTTTTTTAAGACAGGAATAGTATTTACAAAATGAGACAGCAAAAGACTGTGCTGCCTATAACAGACATACCTTCTAAAACCAACTTCAGCAGAAAAACCAAACGTGATATTTCATAGATTTAAAAGAAGCCATTCATAGGCATTTGCATATTATTAAACATCTGCAAGAAATTCAGTAACCCATTTAATATATATAAGGGAAGGGATGTCATCCAGAGGGAGCTTGACAGGTTTGAGGAGTAGACCAATGTGAACTCAATCAAGTCAGGGCAATGCCTAGAATCAGTACACACTGAGGGAAGAAGGGATTGAGAGCAAGGCTAAAGGAGAAGTACTTTGGGATACTGGTGGATGAGAAGCTGGACATGAACTGACAGTATGTCCGTGCAGCCCAGTAGGCCAACTGCTTCCTGGGCTGCATCAAAAGCAGGTCAATGGAGGCGATTTTGCCCCTCTGCTCTGGTGAGACCCCACCTGGAGCCCTGCATCTAGCTCTGGAGTTCTCAAAACAGGAAAAACATGCACCTGTTGAAGCAGGTCTGGAGGAGAGTCACAAAAATGATCAGAGGAGTGGAGCACCTCTGCTCTGAGGACAGACAGAGAATTAAGATTGTTTGGTCTGGAAAAACGAAGACTCAGAGAACACATTATTGTGGCCTTTCAACAATTAAAGGGGGCCTACAAGACTGCTGAAGAGTGTTGATAGGATAGGTGATAGGTGATAGGACAAAAGGCAACAGTTTTAAATTGTACAAGGGTGCATTTAGATTGGCTGTAAGGAGTAAATTTTTTTATGATGGGGTGTTCAAATACTCAAACAAAGATGTCCAAACAGAGATGAGAAATTTTGGATGTTCCATCATTAGAAGTGCTCAAGGTCAGGCTGGAGGGGGCTTTGAGCAACAACACCTATTGATGTTGATGGCCACAGGAGGGGTATTGGAGTATATGATCCTTGGGTTGGGTTGAAAAATCTTTTATTCTATGATTCTATGATTTTTTTTTCTTTTTATTTATTTAAGTCATGTTTTAAGCAATATTATGAGATTCCCTCTTTTAATAAGACATTCTAAACTTGATTAAACCGTGCATGACTGCATTCCAGGAAGTCTACTGATTTAACTGGAAATTCTCTGAATATACTGTACTTTTGTGATGGGGGTCTTCTGACAATATAGTCACTGACAATGGGGATATCTATGTCTTAGCACACTTGCTACTAGCTTCTTTTGTAGTCTGTGGACATAGGTACTTCAGGAATAAGATTTTTATTTGAACTAAAACTGTACAAATCTGTAAGATAAAATGATTCCTCGAAATGCCTGTTGAGTAGGAAAGGATCCCAGTATTACAAGGATCTTGTCATATGTAGGCTTCTATGTTTTGGACACCTCTACTTCATCAGATGCACAGAAATTAATTATTATTTAGAGAAGACTTTATTTTCCCTGACATCTGTTATAGCCCATTCAAAGATGGCTGTACAAGACATGCAGCAAAATCTTGCTTTATGTTGTTTTTCTGATCTAAAGCCAGATGGGATGAATTTCAGCCTTTATAGAGAATGTGATCAGCCAAGGTTAGTGGAGTAGTACTGCAGTCTCCTGGCAGCCAGGGATGATTTCTTCACCAGAATTCATACTACAGCTTATTTGAAGTGCTGAATGGTATTTAGTCATGGTGAACTGAGTGAGAGCACAAACTGACAATTTAATTTCAAAAATGTTGACTTCAGAAGCTTTTCTCCCATCCGGAAGGTAATTATGGCTGAAACCTGTATTATACCCTGGAAGAATCCTAATGGGAAACTTACATGTGGAAGGAAACGCCGCCTACTTCATACCACACATTTTTATCTTCATAAACCAGGATTGCAGTCATTAATATCTCCTGTCTTTTCCCACTCATTCCCATTATTTCATGTTTTCCTGTATATTCTCTTTCTGAAACTCTACATTTCCTACTTTCCAGTCTTGCCCACATTTAAATTTTTGGTCAGATTTTCCTGAAGGTGAGAAGCTCTTGGCATATTCAGTGCCTGTATCCACATTACAAGTCATGTTGGACCAGTTAACAGCAGATCAGGAGAATTAAATGATTGATGCAGAGAACCCAATACCCAGATCACACTCATTTTTTTCACCCATACTGTACTCCTTATAGTCAGAGCCCAAAGACTTCATTAGCAGCAGAAGGTCATTATTAAGTGCTCATCTAGAGCTCATCATCTGTGCTATTATGTCTGGGAGGATGAGACTTCATGCGCTCCAGCATTAGTCAGAGATGTGACTCCAAGCCTGATTAATGGAGAGGATTGGGAGATTGCTTAAAAATGTTCCCATGACCTGAACCAAAGCACTATTGGGAAGATACAGAGCAAGCACAGCTTCTGCTTTGCAAGGGCACAGATATCCTTGAATTAGCATTTGTACTGCTCATTTCCCTAATGCGGCTTTCCGAGGCAGGCTCATCCTGAGTGATGGTGCTAACAATGCAGACACAGCTAATGAGCAAGCCACGCTCAGGGCTCATGGGGCACAATGCTGTGGCTGTGCCTCGAGTGAGGAGGTTAAGTTATACACGAGTGAACTTGGGTATTCTGAGCACCGTAAAAGTGATGAAGGACAGGCTTAGTAGGAGGAAGATGGGTTTGGGTCAGACTGGGAGAGAGGAGTACTAATGCTGAACAGTGTTATAGTGCTAATCCTTTTAACTTCCTCTCTGGGCTTTGTTGTCAGACCCCTATTGGGGCCTGATCAGTCAGACTTTGCTCAGCCTTCCCAGGCACCCCTTCTGAGCAGAGCTTTCTCTTTCCATGCCTAACCGGGAGCTGGAATGCAAAAGGCAGTTAGTATTTATTCAAGGTGGGAAATAGGTTTTTTCTGTTGAAACATTGTAACTCAACCAAAGTTGCAGAATATCTGCTGACCAAGCATATGAATGTGTTTAGGATGTTATGCTGCTCAGAAGTATGAGACTATTGTATCTGCATTGCATTATTTCTTATCTCAGCTAACCATGGAAAGATCTCTTCTATAGAAAAGCTCAGGAGTGCATAAAGGCACTGTTGTTTCTTGGAGTTAGTGAAGCTATGAAACGCATGAACTTTACCCCTTGTCTCTACAAAAGATTTGCCAGTTCTATGAATTTTAAATCCATGGGAAATTTTTGTTGCCCTCAGCTGCTGGGTTTCAATGGCTAAAACTCTTTTTGAAGTTATGCTTGAATGCTGCTTTCTTTATAGCCTCCAAAATGACACCTTATGCTTTTCCTGCATTCATAACACTGAGAAAAAATGAACAAGTGCTCCCTGTTCAACCAGCCGTCATGTATCATCTGATCTGTTTGGCCGCTTGAATGTAGTGATTAAATGCCCATAATTCCAAGAAATACCAAAATGTGTTTAGCAGTTTGATGTTTTAAAATCTGGGAATAAAAAGACAGATGTTATGATCCATGAAGGAATAGTACCTACAAGCTGGGGGTAGGGCTCAAGAAAACTAGAACTGTTTCCTGTGAAATGAGCCATGCATGGCAAAGACTAAAGAATGGCCAGCAGCAAAGAGCAATGTAATCATTTTATGTTCCATTAAGGCCTCATTATTTTGGAATTTATATGAATTTATGCTGCAGGAAAAATCTGAAGCCTGTTATATGACTCTAGTAAGGAAGAAAATCAAACTTTTAAGAACTGGACTATCATTTAGAAGAACTGCATCCATCCAATTATGATTTTTAACTGAGTAGCTTGGAGATGAATGGGAGAGAACTTTGATTCAGGAAGGAGATGGCAGCATACTGAGCACTGGAAATGTCATGACATGGATGGGCATTTGCAAATGGCAGCTTTTGGCTATGTGGCTGTAGCTTCATTTTTGCTTACTCAAGATGATGGGCAGAAAGAACACCCTGTATTTTCAAGGTCGCTAGAAACATATTAAATGGATCTTTTTTTAAGACTACTGAGAACTTCGCAAAAAAATTGGACTCAAACTGGTTATATAAAAACCAGATATTTTCATATGCCTTTTTTGAAAATTAAAGCTCTAACAGTAAGAAAGGGAAAAAATTAATTTGCCTTCAATTTTCCCATCTGTATTATAAGCCAATATCATAACCAAAACCATTCCAAGATAGATTCTGTCTATTGAGTCAGAAAAAACCCTAAAGTTCTCAATTTGAGAGCTCAGATAGGTCTCTGCATCTATATTTTGTTCTCTAAGGAGAACTGTGACTTGTATTGGAAAATTTATCCACTCCCTTGGAAATCCAACCTTATTATTAGTTTGTCAGGCATGGTCCTAACTTAAAATACATTGAGTAAAACCCACCAATAAGCCTTATGTCCAGATTTCTGTCTGTTGTGGTGTGTCCAGCTTGACAGATACAGAAATATCTTCAAAGAGGGTGGTGAGAGAAGTGTTGTCAGACACCAGATTGGCAAAAGTGTGATTTTGTTGATTATTGGTGCCATTCTCCCTAACAGCATTCTGCAAACCTATTCAGTAACCAGTTGTCCTGGAAGAGTCAGTCTGTTCCAGATGCTGTACCATCACAGAGCTCCTTTCTCTTCCTCAAGCATCTGAGAAAATCAGAAAGGGAGGTTTGACAACACTGGCCATAAAAAGACACCCTTTCCCCCAGTATCTTAAATATGTATTTTTACAATGTCATTTTTCTGATATAAACAAATACTTGCTTCTGATATATTTAAGTTGAAAGCAGACAGTCATTCTTTAATATATGACATAGTAAAATAATATATATAAATTTATATGAGAGAATGCTTTAAAAGATTGTGTGTTCAAAGCCTTTTGTCATAAGAACAAGCACCATTTAATGTACTGGGGATCTGTACCAGACAATAAACTGATCCTGAGAATAAACTACATCTGCTACAATAGGGTGATATTTATCTTCAAACTAGACAGAAGAAATCTTTTCAAGCCCTTGTGTACAGGTCTGACTGAAAGTAAAGAAAGATACTTATCAGAGGATCTCAAGCAGATGGTGAAGTATTATGCTTTGAATTGTTTATATTCTCCTCTCTTTCCTTTATATAATTTTAAACTTTGTTTTGCTTGGCATCTGAAATAGGATGTTCATGTTCCTCATGCAACATGAACGTATGTGACATGGAGTTTTTCTTGTCTGATTTCTTAGGGGGTGGGTGCTACACAAATGTAGCTGAAAAATTTACATCACTCACTGATTGAGAGCTCAGGTTTCAAATGTCTGCTTTACGCTGTTCAGGCCATTTGTGGTGGCATAGACATGAATTATTCTGTTCGTAATACTGTCAGACACTTTTCCCTGTTACTTGTGTATAAGTCCTGAATAATATAATTTGCTTTATTGACTTTGGTAAGTGAAAATCATTCTGGGTGTTGTGGTCAGTCACTTTGAAAATTTTCACTGTAGTTCTCATTTCAAGGCTCTCTCACACAGCAAGTGTTTGAGGGTTTTGTTGCTTTTTCCTTTTATGCACAGAATAGGAATTTTTCACACAAGTGAAAGAGATAACATCTAAAGATAGGCTGATAATACCCTGTAGTTATTTATCTCATTTGTAGTTATAAACCACTTTGATTATGTACAACTGGTCCAGACCATCCACCACCTAGAGATTGTTGCGAAGCCCAGTTTGATGTCATAATAAAGCACTCAGGAAGACAAGGACTGGGTTTTTTCAGAATCATATTTTTGTGCTTTCATTTCCAGGAAATGCTAATTCTTATTATTTCGTCACTCAAGTGCAAGTATAATACAAAGTTATAGATCTGAAAAATACGTGGGGATTTTTGAGTATCAGCCCTTCAATACTTCAAAATAATATACAAGAATATAAGTGTTGAAAGGAATATAGTTTCTTTGCTAAAGGTATTCTGTGCTCTGGGTGTGTGATAAAATTACAGCATAAATGCACAGAAAAATGAAGTGTTAACTTTCTTTGCTTCCTAAGGAGTTCAAAATGTTCTGCTCCTGTGGGATTTAATGTAAGTGATGCTGGATATTTAGTCTACAACGTTCTATTCACCTTTGAAAAGCCTAGGTTATAATCTGCTTTAGATGACAATTGAAAGAGATCAGCAGTCTTTGTTTAGTTCCTTTTTTATTAAATCACCATTAGACACTTAAAACAGTGCTGATCTTGGGAATAAGACTCATTTTGAGGCATACTGGCACTACTGGAGTAAAAGAGGCATGGACTATAAACTTGGCTTTAAAAAACGAAATCCAGCAAATTCATTCCTTTTCAAAAGCACAAACATTTATGGAAATTTTGCAAAGAAAAACCCTACCTACTGCATGGGATACCTTTATTCTCGTAGATGATAGGCTATTCTGCATTACAAATGGGAAAGATATTGATGCTGCTGGAAAAAAAAATCCTCAGTAGGAAGAACTGCATTATAGTAACAGCGATTTGCACTGGACTATTAAAGATTTGAGTCTAGCAGAATCTGCCCAGATGGTATATTTTTAGGTGTGGCCATCTAGTCAGAAACTATGCTAAATTAGGAAGATGCTTTGATCAACATCTTCAATCATCTATTTACATCTAATCCCTTTCAAAGTTGTAATGGAGATGATAGGGTAGTAGAAAGATCTGCAACAATAAAATAAAGGATTACTATCAGTTGATCTGGGAATAAGCAAAAATGTTGCTGTAAGTAATAAAGGCAAGAGAAAAAGCTTTTATTAAAAGCAAGTTTCTCATTCTGCATTATTACATTCTGAACAGAAGGGTCAGTTGTAGTTTTTAAAGATGGCATGCCAGTTAATTCCATTTCTGTAAAGATCTGTGGAACAAAAACTATGCATTGCACCCATCAGTACTGGTTTTTGCAAGATACAGGCTAGACATAGCAGAAGAAGAAGGTTTAGAGTCTAGCACTTCAGGGGGCTAAAGTGTTTTAAAGCTACTACTCAAATGACCATAGTTTAATCCCTGCACTGCCAGTCAAGATGGTGATTAAAAATCGCCCATTCAAGCCATTGCCCCTGGGCATTGATGTGACAGGTTGTGGGCGTGGAGTTAAGGGGGTGGAGAAGGGGAGGGTTTGTGAATGCATGGCCGTTGTTTGACGAGCTGAATTTTAAAAAGAAGGAGGGGGGGAAAGGGAAAACTCGGCTTGCCCCTGGAGGGAGGAAAAAGCAAGAACAAAGCTTCCTTCAGTAAACTCAGCCAGTCTTACAATCTTAATTTCTGAGTTCCTCACAAGAGAGCTCCCCCCTATAACTACTCTAAAGGGAAAACAAGATTGTGAAATCAAAAGTCAGCCGTGGGGGAGGAGAAGGGGAAGGAAGCTGTTAAATGAGACAGGATTTATCCTGAAATAATAACCTTAGCAGTGATAGCAGGGCTCCTGGTGAACCACTTGGTGGACTTTTTAATCTGTCTCCTTAGATGCCAAGTGTTGTGTTTAAAGCAGGTTCTTTATGTCAAAGGAGATTAGCACTGGTGACAGAATAACATATTCGTGAATGTGACTATGAAGAAAAAAGTACTTTTCCCCATCTACCCTGCTGGTAATTCTGATATATATTGCTATATTTTTGTAACTCTGACATATATTGCTATAATATTTCCTTGTTTATTGTGTAGATTTGTTTGTACACAATTACTCCTAAATTACTTTTAAAAATCAGTGTGGAGAAAAAAAACACTTGTTCTCTTGTTACCTGAAAAAAGAGTCACTGAGGATAGCATTAAATCTTCTTTCAACATTAAACATTTAAGTAACTGATCGCTGTGCTGCTGCCTTTTGAATCCATGCATGGCTGCTAAAATATTTCATCTCTCAGGGTTTCTTACATATCTCATCCATGCTAATGTAAGGAAAATGTTTTGGTTTCTCATCTTTTACAGGGAGTATCTTGTTGAATGCCTAGTACCCTCAGCTCCCTGAGCAAAGAGGGTAATGCCAGTGAGACCTTGGTGCCAGTGAAGCACCAAGTGGAGCAGATCATCTTGAGTGCCATCATGTGGCATGTACAGGACAGCTGGGGGATCTGGCCCAGCCAGGGTGGGTTTAGGAAAGGTCCTGCTTCACCAACCTAATCTCCTTCTATGACAAGGTGACTGCCTTGAGGATGAGGGAAAAGCTGTGGATATTGTTTACCTGGCCTTCAGTAAAGCTTTGACACTGTTTCCCACAGTATCTTCCTGGAGAACCCATGCCCATGGCACAGACAGGTGCACTCTCCTCTGGGTGAAAGAAATGTCTGGATGCCCATCTCAGAGAGTGGTGGTGAATGGAGTTCATCTAGCTGGGGGACAATCTAGCAGTGACATTTCCTAGGGCTCAGTACTGGGGACAGTTCTGATGTATGTATCAATGACCTGGATGAGGGGATCGAGGCCACCCTTGGTCAGTTTGCAGATGACACCTAGTTGGGCAAGGGTGTTGATCTGCTGGAGAATGGGAAAGCTCTACAGAGAGATCTGGACAGGCTAGATTGGTAGGCTGAAGCCAGGGGTATGAGGGTCAACAAGATGAAGTGCTGGGTCCTGCACTTCAGCCACAACAGTCTTTAGCCATGCTAGGGGAGGTTTAGGTTGGACATTAGGAAAATAGTTTTCACAGAAAGGGTAATTGGGCATTGGAACAGGCTGCCCAGAGAGGGGTGGAGTCACTGTCCCTGGAGGTGTTTAAGGAAAGACTCAGTGCCCGGGTCTAGTGGACAAGGTGGTGTTGGGTCATAGGTTGGACTCAATGATCTCGGAGGTCTTTTCCAAGGTAATTGATCTGTTTGCTATGTATCTAGGACTGCAAAAGTTACTTTTTACCCAGAGTCTTCCTCAGAATAATACTTCTGAATCTGGCCTTCCCCCTGCTTTAGGAATAATGTTTCATTGAATTACAGACACCTCAGTATGAGTTGGAAGCTTGACAAGCTCTATTGCTACCACCTCATTTTCCATATCTTATGTGTTTTGTACAGGAGCTACTTGTCAGAGATTTATACTCATCTTTATTTTCTAGAGGTGTACATAGTTTAGGAAAGGAAAGCACTCCAGAAAATACTATAAATAAGGTGTATATATATTACCCTTTCAAATATGCAATGTTGCGGATTTGAGTTGAAAGACAAGCAAAAAAAAAATAATAGTGGTTTCTATGAGGGTTTTTTAAGGCTTGGTTCTTACAAGCTAGAAATGAGACCATCTTTAACTGGTGTTTTATGTGCTGTGTAAAATTGGGTAAAGAAAGATAGTGAAACAGAGTTAATTTCTTGCCCTGGCTTGTGGGGGTATTTTTATGTCATTAAGATGGAATTTCCCATCACTACAGAACTGGAAGTCTTCCAAGTGTATTTTGCAAGATTAACAGAAAGCGAAAATGGATGTTGAAACAAGTTTGTCCATTTCTGCTTGGCTTCAGTAGGTCTGGCCTTTGTGAAAGTCTTGAAGAAATGCTTGATCATCCTTTCCTGATGGTAATCCAGGAACCCTGAGCAGAGTTTGAAGGAAGTGGTATAAACTATATATAAACTATATGTTCACTAGCATTACACACTCCCATCTCTTTCAGAGGGGTCTAGTTTAGCTGTCTGATGGTCAGGAACCCAGAACATGCTGGCTGGATAGTTTTTCTTTGAGTTATTAGTGGAAGAGATGGTTGCCAACAAAGAGACATTCATGCTACCTGTTTTGGAGACCTATCCCCTGAGGAAAATTTGTCCCATCCCAGTCTGTTGTACCTGTTTCACTCAATTTTTTAGACAGAAACTTGAACAGGTGCCTAAAACTTTGTCTAGCTTTTTAATGGCAAAAAATAAGGTTTTGCTCTGTGATATCTAGAGGAACTTAGCTATCTGTTCTTTGGCACAGGCCACCTGCCTGCCCCATTTGGCCAGACATTTGTCCCATTTTCCCTTTCTCTGACTGGTTTCTCAACAATATAGTCATCCCACCCTCATCTGGCTCTTCCTGTCTGTGGCATTAGAA
This sequence comes from Chamaea fasciata, assembly GCF_029207755.1. NCBI lineage: Eukaryota > Metazoa > Chordata > Aves > Passeriformes > Sylviidae > Chamaea > Chamaea fasciata. The sequence goes on along the minus strand of NW_027094087.1, from coordinate 96,559,500 downwards.
CTGGCTGAAGTTGTCTTTCCCTAACTGAAAGTGGAAAAAGAAGCTGCAAGAAATCAAGTCATGGACTGAATGGATCAAATAATGGATTTCTATTCCAGGTGTGACTCCATGGCAGGTGGTGATTCTGACACCAGTTTGGGTGTGGATCTCTGTGCTGATGAAGAACTTGGAAGAAGTAGAAAACAACTGCAAGACTCAGTGCAGGAGAAGAACCCTTAATACATCAGTCTCATGGGATGTAATTGATCTGCTCCAACTTCCAGTGGCAGCAAACTGTTCTCTCTGGCACATTGTAGCTACTTCTTTTCTCCAGCATCTGAAATAATACAATACCTTTTCATCATTTCTTGTTGCTGGAAGGAAGGTGATGAGTGTTCATGTTCTGCTAGGGTAATTTTTTCATCTAGGACAAATGTAGGCAGAAGATACTATTAGGTTGATTGAGCAGGAAACAAAGGTAGTTAGAAAATGTGACAATCATGTCCTATACGCCCACCTATAAGAGTATGTGGTTTTAAGACTAATACAGTAAGTCTCCTGTCAGGGAGAGTTAGCTGCCAGCCAGATTGGTTTCCCAGAAAAGAAGTCTCTGTAGGCTAGCTGCTGTTTAATAAGTGCATTGTGTCCATTATTCAAGCTTTTGAGTGGATTCCTTTTGCTTTTAGAAAAAAACTGGATTATTCTCTTTGTTAAACAAAAATGATCATGTTCTTGAATTTATAACAAATCCATAGACATTAGTGCAAAGTTATCCAAAGGTGGGTTGTCTTGCCTGTCTTGTCTGTCTCTTTTCCCCCCAAATCAAGCTCAGATGTCAGGTGTTGCTGAACCTGTTCGGTAGCTTTGTGAAATCTGGAGGGGCACAACCTGCCACCTGGAGCTGCTACCCAGAGCAGCCACTGCTACGTCTGACTAGTTCACAAAGACACATTTATTCTGGTTGGCATTAATTAGATGAAGAAGGTAGGAAAGGAAAAGAGAAGAAAAGAAGTTATTGCATTCCTGAGCTGGCAATGTATACAGGACTGACAAGTGGAGAGGAAAATTGCAGAGCATAGCAGCTGTCTCTACTGGCAACTGAAAACAGCCCAGTAACTTTGTTTTCAAGGGACTTGTGCTTTGTCTATTTGTTCTAAAGAAAGCTAGGTAGGATAAATTGATGATAGCTGTAGCAAATAAAGGTTACCTGGAATGGAAAACTGAATTTGCATTGAATATTAAAAGCATAAAATCAAGATCCCAGCTCTTTGAATCTTCACAATAGCATGGGGGATTTTTTTGTGGGGGAAGGTTTTTTGGTGGTTTTTGTTTGGGGGCTTGTGAAATTTATTGCTCAACAAGTCCAAAACTTAAAATGGACAGTGGATCTCACTGCAATGGCATGTTACAAAGGGCTAAAGTATGAAAAGGCTTTCAAAGGAGTAACTAATGGAAGACGGGCACATGGATAGCTGTTCCACTGCATCAGAGTGGGAGAGGACTCTGCACATTCCTGAGAGAGGATCAGTCAGTAATAGGTTTGTTCCTCAGTTTCTTTTGCCTCCCCATCTTCTATGGGACATAGCCTTTCCGTGGCAACTGTGAAGAGAACACTTTGTTAATCTAGTGTGACTGCTCCCTATGAAATGATAGATCTGTATTAAAAATCTCAGGTTCAAGGAGATTAAAGTTAATGGCTGCAATATGGATTATTCTCAACTGGTATTCTGTGATATGTTAATACTCATCCTGTATGAACTTTAGCTTTTGAAACACATTGACTGTGTGATGACTTGTTTATTAACAGAAACTTGAAGTATAACACCCCTACCAATTAGAGGACTTTGTCATTTCTTTTAGGCTTAAAAATTTCATGCTCAAGACCTGGAAATTTCATAAAAAATTCCTCCCTAAAGATATTGCTACTGCTTAATAGCCATCTGGTTTGGGTTTATTTCTTGTGTCACTATGGGGGCCTTTGTTCTTTGGCTTACCTGCTAGTCTTTGTTTTTATTTAAGCTTTTTTGTTTCCTCTTGCTTGAGTACAAAAGCACTGTTTCTTATCATGCTTTTAGTTGTAATTTGCATTGTATTTTATGATAGGTTAGAGTAGCAGGAGATTCTTTTGAAGATCAGAAAGAAATATAATGGAGTTTCCTTTCTTCGTCTATTTGTCAGCATTACTTTTGGGGAAAACTCCATGACATGGGCTATAGTGATAGTGGTACTGAGAACTGCAGGAGCTCTGGAGAGCCTACAACTTGAGTGACAGACTCTTCTTTCAGGGTGATGGGAAAGAACACTTGCACAAGTCCTTAAAAATTTGACGTAGAGTTGTGTTTATTTTTGTGTAGATGCAAGTGCACCACCCTGAAGAAGACACGAACACAAAAATAAGGAGTAGAGTATGACACAAGAGGAAAGTTGCCAGATAATTAGAGATTTAATAATAAATAGGAAAAAAATGATTGCTGTGTTGTCCAGGACTTGGTGCTTATTTAATTTCTTGCAGATCATGAATACTTAGAGGGAGAGTGATTGATGGGATTAATTAGAGATATGCGTTTAACAAGTGTTCCTGGCTCTTGTGGCTCATTAATTAAAACTTGAACTTTGTAAGAATGCCCTTTGCAATCCATATTGGTTTACAAATTCAAACCATTTTGGTTTTGAATGGAGTAGAAATCAAAAGAACAAGTAATGCAACACAAGTAATACGTAATGGGTTACAGTGATCTATATTTCATTGGAGAATCAAAAAACCTGAATCAAGCCATAAATCAAGCATAATTGTCAAGGCCTGCCTTTGTGGAGATGTTTTCTTTAGCAGTCTCTGGAGGTCTGTGTTTAAATTCATCTTATGTGACGTTACAAGAATTAGTCTTTGAACTAACTGTAGACTAAGCATATAATTGCTGTTTTAAGTAGTTTGTTGAGAACATTGAGAACATTGAATATCCAGAATCTTTCTCTTTTACACATTTGCATTTGTAAATAGTTATATCTCTTCACTTGACAAACTATTAGAAAAATAACAAAAGGGTGTATATGTTTCTCTGCACATCAAGAGTCTCTGTCCTGAAGTTTTGGAAACCTAAAAGGCAATGAATTCACTTAACAGACCCTGTGCTGGTAAGTAAGGATTTGAGCTCTCTAATGCTTTGTTTTTTAAAAGTTATTGTTCTTTATTAAAAGGCACAGCTTTCTTTTACTAATACTTTTCAAGGCTATTCTGTTTAATTTGCTAATGATCCTAATTTCTTTTAAAATATACTGGTACAGTTAAAATATGAATATTGCTGGAAGACAACAGACAATATCCTCAGGACCAAATATTATTTCATTAGCATAAACTTGTTTGGTTCTAATCCTCTAAGTATTTGTCTATGTACTTAACTTTATTTAGCATTCCCAAGAAATTCTTTTATCTTATGCTATCTCTGTGTCTGTAGAGCAACTGCCACTAATATTTTCAGTAAGAAGATGCTCCCTTCAAAGAAAGCTATTGAACCATGGTTTTAGCTGGAAACAGAACTGAAGTTTCAGCAAAACTGGGAGCTGAGTATGAGGCTAAAATACCCTTGTAAATACTGAAACTGTAGATTCATACTACTACTCATGAATACCACATAATCTTCCCATAATACTAAGGGCTATATTTCAATGCTTAAGAAAATAAATTTAAATTTCTTCTCTAATAGGAGTCTTTGTGGCCATGGTGTAAAAACATGAACAGATTCAGGCAGTGTTTGTCAAGTTCGTTAAAGTGAAATCTTTATCCCAGTTTTCAGAATTGGATCACATAGGTAAATCATAACCAGACATTCTCTTTGTACAGCATCTCCACCAAAGGCACCAATCTACCTGTTATGCTAAAAAACCCATAATTTTTTTAATATAAAACAGTGGAGGATTTAGATGTAGCCAAGAGCCTCAAAATTAAGACTGATCTCTAAACCTTCCAAAGTTTTGAGACTAGGTTTTACGTCCCAATATCCTTTCCACAATTTAGGATTGATTGCCTTTTCAAATACTGTAGAAGAGACTTAGACTTCAGAAGATGTGTTTAAAAACTTTAGGCTTCACATTTAGTAAATGTCGGCTCAAGTTTGTTTTGGCATCATACTGCTAAAAAGCAGTTAACAACAAAGTAAAAGAAAACAATTTTCTTATCTTTTCAATACAAAACCTTTTCCATGTGATGAGATTGAAAGGGTAAACAATCTTTCTGGATATGCTGCAGAAGAAAACATAAAAAGGATCAAGTTCCTGTGCTTTTGACTGGGTTAGTTTTATTTTCCCTCCCTCATTTTTAAATGTGTCCTTGCACACTTAAATTCTTCAAACCTTATTTTGATAGTCAGGTTCAACTGATGTTTTCATACTCCTGCTCTGATCATTCCCTCAACATCCTTCAGGGGGTCAGATTAGAATTCAGCACTAGGTTGTTAATCTGACAATTTAGAACAGAGCAATTAATCTTCTTTCTCTGTCCAAAACCCAAAATGCAGCACTGGGCAAAAGGCTTCATTGATCACAAGGAATTGTTAAAAGCAAGTTATGTGTAGCAGTGGGAATAGCTTTTTTTTTTTTCCTTTCTCTGCCTCACCTACCCCCAAATTTACAAGCAGCTGCTATATATTCAAAGCTAGGGGAATTTTTGTTTGTGGCTTACTTTGAAGTTTATAAAGACAGCCTTTTGTTTAAATTGGGGAAATATGATATTTGGTAGAGCAATTTATAATGTATTCAAATATGAATCAAGTACTACACATTTCTCCTTCAGCAAGGCATAAAGTATTTTAGAATCACATGCTGCTCTTGAAATTATAGTTTTGCCTTTCTGCAAGGAGAAATGCATTACCCTTAATGGTGGGTAATTTATAGTATGGCTTATTGGGTCAAATTCAAATTATATTTAAATATAAATGAAACACTAGGGGGGAAATGGCATACTGACATACAGTGACCCTTCAATGTCTTAAGAGTTCCATCAATGAAGCCAGAAGTGGTCTTCAAAGAGCAATTAATATGATACAGCTATTTGAGGAAGAATTATCACTTAGCATTCATACGAAACTTTCATACTAAGAAACTGCTTAAATTATATCACATGAATCACTCTTGGTGACATGATATTTCTTAATTTTTCCAAAAAGCCAGACTGCCTTTTTTTCCTTTTATGTCCTTAATTTTCAAATAGAAATGCAGGGTGCAGATGCTGACTTGAAGGGAGGAATATATGTATTTTCTCCACTTCCTTCACCTGGGGTGAGCAGAGGCTGTGGCTAGTCAGAAATATACTGAAGATATATGCCTGGAGCAGGAAAACCCTATGTCTCAGACATGCTGTTAAGAACAGCAATGAAGCTGCTCTTACTCTGGCCCTGTTCAGAAAAATGTGAGTTGCTCATGTCATTTGGATCAGCCCCTCTGTGCTGACTGACCATATGGCAAGAGAAGAAAGACTGCAGAGATACTATTTTTAACCAAGCCACTGTTGTTGCATTTCTTCATCATAGAATTCTATGATTAGCTGTATAGAACAAGTAATTTATGTGATTGTGCTTGCCTGTGGAAAAGTTACAAACTGCAGATATTAGCATATTTGTTCTATTTGTTAATATTACAGTTTCAGTATAATCCATTACACCATGCTGTGGCATCTGCCTTCTGAAGACAGTGGACTGATTGTTTGGAATAAGTGCCCGGCAGCAGCACCTATCAGTCTAAAAATGTCCATCAAGATAAGATAAAATCGCACAGATAATGAACTATAAAAGAAAGATCGTTATTTCCCTTCTGCACACTGAAGGAGTGGCATAGAGAATAGTGCCCTTTTGAGGGCAGAAGGCAAGGCAGTAAAAAAGAGATTTAGAAACTGCATATTAGTATTTTCAAATTAGCAAGAGAAAAATCTTACTTTCTAGCTTTCTTAAAAACCCCATGGACCAATTTTCAAGTCCAACTGCTGCTATGAAGATATTTATGTCTGACTCACAAGCAACACAATGGAACCCAGCAAAAAGCTTTGCTGGATGCTTGTGGGTCGGTGAATTTCAGGATTAACATTGGATTATGATTTTGTGCCACATCTACGTTGCTTCTTCCAGTCAATCCTGGTATTGTCTTTTTCTAGCACTTTGAATATTTTCTGGAAACAGGATTTCTTGTAATCTAACTGGGCACTTGCTTGTTTCTCTTCTATTGTTGATCTGCTTCAGCTCCTAAGATGCTTTGTTTCTTGATTGCCAGGAGCATTGTAACCAGAATAACACTGTAACTGTAAAGCACAGCTGTGAGGCATGCAGAAGGTGGAGTATGATACTCCATGCTCCCCAAAACAACAGGATTGCCCTGATTTAACTTTTACCATGAAGAGCTGACTGAATTTGGCAGAAACAGTGGCTGCACAGCAACCAGACACAGTTTGGAGACTCTGGCATCAGAAATACATAATTTTAGAATCCACACAGGATGAAAGAATAATTTTACAGAGGGTCAATAGATGGATTTTCATTATAGCCTTAAGCTATATTAAATTTATATACAGTAACTTACCTCTCTAGTAATATATTAGCTCAGAGTCTTAGATTGAATTTCTTGACATCCTGTTTGAGCTAGGGACATTGCCAGTTGATATCTAGGGAATCTTTTGACATAGTTTAAGAAATTACTGTCACAAACTAACCGCTTCTTTTCTCTGCTGTAACTTATTGCAAGTATACACACCTTAAGCAATCATTTTTTGTAGTTTAAACCATGCAAAGAAACACACGAGCTGTGGTTCAGCACTTAATCTACTGCAGGTAGTAAGTTTCAGCAGAAAGGAGCTATTGGTGGCTGAAATATCTTTTGTTTCCTTTGTAAAATTCACCAAAGCTTTTGGTGGGTATTATAAGAAAGCAAATGTGCAGTTGTGTTAGCTCTGAGCACTAGAGATGATATCTCATTAAACTGTGGTGATTTGATTATATTCAGTCACGTATCTCAGTCCTTCTTCATGTCTAAATCCAACTTCTTGTCTAAAGACACTTCTATTGAGGTTTTTGAATTTCAGTAGGCATTGAAGAGGAGGAAGGCTAGAAGACATCTATTTTATAGTTCACACTTGAGTTCAAAAGTGGAAGAAGGGAGATTAGTTAGAGGATATTTGTTAGATGACTTCATTATCTTAAGGTAAGGTTCTTGAATGATAAACAAGCTGGCATCATGAGTGACACAACAAAAACTTTATGATGCCATGGGTTTGAACTCATAATTATTCACTTCCATACACGTATTTGTGCATACATGTCCATAAGCAGTGAAAAGTATTCTGGAGCCTTTGCTGACAAACCATCACATAGAGATACTCAGCTCTAATTATGAAACCTCCCTCAGTGTTGTCTACTGTGACACGTGCAGTGTGTTACCCTCAAACTGAAGTAAAATTCATGCAGGAATTAAGACGTATGTACCAGCAAAATTAAGATTATTGGAATTTGTATCACTTTTATGATTGGTTAAGAAGAAGATTTAAATAGAAAAAAAAAGTTTGTTCATTGAAACTGCTTCAGACTGTGGCTGTTGTCTGCAAGCAAAGGGCATGAAAAGGCTGATTAACTGCAATGTGGACAAAGAGAGTAGCAGGACAGCACCTGATCACAGAATGAGGAATCATTTGGGCTGTTTGATCATAAATGCATCTGGATGAGTATAAGCCAGCATAGCTGGACCAACAGTCCAAAGAAACTACATGATGCTGTTTAATGAAAGATCAAGGACAGAATGTGTGTTGAGGAATCTAAAATTCTTCTGTCTAGGACTTGTGCTGTGGCTCCTACTGGGCTGCTTATAACTAGACTTGACTGTAGGTTATCCACAGACATTTAATATCATGGAAAAAATCGTGGAATATTGTATTACGTTCTAATAATCATAATCTCTCTGCACATCTGTCTTGCCTTCTGCATGCCCAGTTCGCCTGTTAGAGGCTGCAATTCCACACACAAGTTAACAGACATTGCCAGCAAAAAGCTTTAAAAACCTTATGAAGAGCATGCATTTGTATGAGGTCTCTGGTCTATTGTTTCAAGGAAATGAAATGAATAGGAAATTAAATCATCTAAACAGTTGTTTATTGCTTCAAAAGAACAAAGTACAGGTTCTTCTGTGGAAGAAAAACCTAAGACAAGTGTGTGTTTGCAATCTTATGCTCAGATGTCTGAGGTATGTTTTGTTTCACTTTGTTGTGTTACCATTGTATGAAAGAGGGCATTGCAACATGAAAACGGAGAACACAAGGAAGCAATTCTTTCCTGCTGTTTCCACTTTGTGTGATTTTTTAACACCTTTGTTGGAGACCAAATGTCTGGTGTGACTCAGTCAGGATTCCTCCCGGGCACTTCGGTAAAGCATTTGCAGTTTCCTGTTGCAGTTTGCTGCTTACTTCCAAGATAAAGAAAAAAAAAAAAATTAAGCAACTGGTATCATCTTGTGTTTCACCTGGTGAATCTCAGACGGTAGGGTCTCTATGGTGTTTGTAGGAAGGGAAGTCTTTCACACAGGTACTGTACTCTCTCAAATTGTCCCCGCTTTTGGCAAACTCCTGCTAAACTTTGCACTGTTATAGTTTTGAATAATATATTTGGAGAAAACAGTAAAAAAGGAGGTGATTATTTGCCACAAGTCTGTCGTGCAGAGTTCTGCCATTCTGGAGAGCAGCAAAGGTGGAAATGTTCCTTTTGAGGGTGGCAGGTTTGGCCAGTCCAAGCCAGCCTCCGGTTATGGGCTGGGCGCTGCCAGCCCCCACTCTGGGCTAACTGTCCCCAGGGCTGGGCTCAGCCTCACCCGGGACAGTCAGCACTGTCCCACCTCAGCCCTTGGCGTGCTGGGATGCTCTGCGAGAAGATCCATCTCTGCCCTCACCCCGCCAGGGCTGGCCCTGGCGAGGGAGAGGAGGTGTTTTGCTGTGGGTGCAGCACGAAGGGCCGGCTTTGGGAGCACGGATCCTGGCGGAGGCGGTTAGGTGGAGCGGGTTTTCCTGCAATTGTAGGGGAGATTTTCCTGTTGTGTTTCAGCCACGAGTGTCTTGCAGTAGCAGACGCAGTCGGTGCCGCCACAGGATTGCTGGGAGGGTGGTGGGGGCTCCTGCCTGTCCCCGCCGGGCTGCCGGTGGTTTCTGAGGGTCAGCGCGGCCCCTGTCTCCGCCGCGATGCTCCCCGCAGAAGACGTAGGGCGGGATCCAGCGGTGGGTATGCGGCTGGGTGGCTCGGTGGGAGTAGAGCAGATGCGTATGTGTATGCTTGCCATTGCAAGTAATTTAGGAAGTATTTTATAATGTGTTTAGCAGCCGTAGGGAGGAGTTGAGGTTTGCTCTGTTGCTGTGATGAATTATCTTTTTGGTACTAGAAAGTCTGGGGGGAAAAGGGAACATTTTTCATCTTGTGTTTTCAAACAAGAACTTATTGTCTTGTTAGTTGTCATAAAACCAGTTAGAGAGATAAAGGAGCATTAGCATCTGCATAGTGTTAACAACATCTGGAACATTATAATTGCGTTTTTAAAATAACAGATGAAAGCTAAGATATACACGTTTACATCAGAAAAAAATTTAAAAATGTAATTCCCTGAAGCCTGCTTCAGTCCTTGTGTAAAGTCTTTCAAATTCCATTTATTTATTTGTAAATTATGAAGTTACATAACCTAAAGCAGTGACATGCTTCAAGTATGATGGCTGAAAGGTGATGTTTTTTCGAAGGATGTGTGTTTGGCACCAGTGTGCTTAGACTGATGGTCTGGTCACTACTGTTATTTTATATGCAAATTCTATATCCACAGAAGCCCACAAAATGCAGCATACATTTAGAAGAATCAGCAGCATGTATAGCTCATAGGTACAGGATCATCGTGTGATTTTCCCAGTAGAATATTTCAAGACAAACAGTTGACTGAGGATAAAGTGACACTCAGTGATGTTTGAAAGTAGGTATTTATGAAGCTGCTGGAAAAAAAAAAAGCTGGAAGCTGTGCAGATGCTTACCAGTAACTCTTTCTCAAGTGCTACTCTACTTATTACAGTAACACTGACCTGCTTCCCAGCTGACAGGAAATGTACAATTTTGTTCTCTTTTTTTGAGATAAACTGTGAGACTTTTAAATGTAATTAATGAAGAATATCTAACAGGATATAATTAAGCTATTATTTTCTCTTTCCATTCTCTCTTAAAAGCTACTAAGCTATTTTTTGAGTGATATTGATAACCTTTTATTTGAGAGGTCTGTTGGTGGTGTTGATACAGTAATTCAGAAGCAGAACTATCTAAAACCAGAAAAACCCCTCCTCAGTGGTGTCAGCTGGAAGGAGGTTGCTCTGGGATTTTTCTCCTGCAACTCAACTCAATTTTCTGTGTCTCTTCTTGGATTTTTAACTAGAGAACAATAGAAATTAAGCTTATTCAAAAATATTCATTGGAAGCGAATTTGGCTAAACAAGTGATGTTAGAGCATAAGCATAAAAGGAATAGATGTTAGATTCTCTACTTTCTCTTTTTACAGCTCAAGAACATGGGAAAGAGTTACTTCTTAGTTGACGTAGTCTTAATTTTTTAGATTCTTAAGTTTCTTTCATACCTGGAATAAAACAAACATATCTAGTAAACACAGACCGCTTAATACTAAAGATAATCTCAAATAGTTTAAATCAGATGGCTTTAGAGATGGCCATTTCTTCCCATTGATTTCCAAGGGACCGTATAGAGACCTGTTCAGATGAAAGCCACCACTTGAATTCAGGAGCCACTATGCTGCAAGACAGAAGGACTGCATTCTCATATTTTTTTCACTTTGTGGTTTGCTACCAGGTACTTGCAGATTTCTGTTCTGGTCTACAGAGCTGAAAAATGCTCCTAAAAATTGTTCTGCTAATGCTGAACAGGAGCCTGGTACCCCAAGATGTGGTGACAGAAACATGTCCGTGGTGGCTCCAGTGACACCAGTAAGACAGAAATTGTCCCCACTCCTCTCAGAGCAGGACTCAGGGTCTGGCAAAGGCCTGTGTGAAGATTCTCTTTCCTAATGCAGTAGTCCTCCTGCTGATTCCCATTTTATTATTCTCAGGCCCAGGAAGCCTGAGCTGGGTGTTTCCTCCACCAGTGACAGGTTTCTGTCAGGGGTCTAAACCAGATAACCTTTAGAGCACAGATACTATTTGTTCCTTGAACCTTCCCATGGTTCACAGCTAATTTCCTCTTCTAAGGACCTGATTAAATCTTGATTTTTAAATACACCATTGGTCTTAGGAAATTCAGTATGCTGAGAGTACAGCAGGCATAAATTAGAAGGAGCTCTTCAATATTAGACAGTAGGTTTTTGGGGGTTTTTTTTTGCAATAGCCAGAATCTCTATATTCTTTGTAAACCTGCAGAGTAGAACTCTGAGAAAACATGTTCATTCCTTTAAAAAAAATCTTTTATAGGCTTTTTTATGGATCACATATGAGGACCAGGGAACAGGACAGTGAGAGGTTAACACTGTGTATTTTGTAATGTGATTATAAATATAAGGAGCTTTAGTTCATCAGAAATATGTCTTGCAGGTAGTTTAAGTTCAGAGTTCTGTGTGGTGGGTTGGGGTCACACCTTCATAGCTGTACCAGTTCCTGGAACATTTATTGCTGTTATTTTAAATGTTCTCTCTGATAAGAAAGCAGACCCTGCTATTCTTCTGTGAGAAACTAAAATGTCATTATCTAGGTGAAGACAATGTTTGTGAACTTCAATACCCATGATTCCGTTTACTTAGCTGTGGGGAGAGACCTCATAGAACAACTTGGTGGGAAGAGAATACAATAATTTCTTTCTGCCACCCTCAGATCTCCTCTGAAAACTCACAGTAGCTTAACAGCCCCAGAGTGTCTAAGCTGCACTAAAGTATCTGTATGTGGCCCCTTGTGACTAGAAGAAATGTGTTGGAACACATAATTTCTGAGTATTTCTGTTGCTGTATTGTCTGTGTTAAAAATCAGGCTGTACTGTGTCACCTAAGGCTTTATACAAGCTGGAGAAATGTGGGAGATTTCCAGCTCTGTCCTGCAACCAAAGCCTTATGAAAACTGGTGAGTCTGGCTGGGTAAAATTATTTTACCTTTCTTTTGTTGTGGAGTGGCATCTATATCGAGGTAAGTCTTAGCCTGAAATGAGTGAGGAAGAAAGAATGGTGTGGTACATAGCAATTTGACCCCTTTGGTAAGTTTTTGACATTGCTCCAGCTGCTGTTTTCCATGCTGCCAGTATCAGACCAAGATGTGAAACTGATGTTTGTTCCTATATAGTTATGATATACCCCAGAATAAATACCACTTTCTCAAATGAAGAGTGCGAATTTAGTTGAGGAGGTTTTTGGAACAGACCTTCAACCATAAATTTTAATTGGAAGTCACATGTGCTAAAGATTAAACAATTCATTGCTTTCCTTCCCCTGAAGAATTTTGAGGATATATTAAATCTTGTATCTAAAGAATGTAAAGCTACAGGAGTTGCAGAAATATAAAGAATAAAGACCAAAAAGCATTCCAAGTATATAGTAGTATAGGTTTGTATGCATGTGTAATATTTTACCTAATATATTACTATATATAATTCTAAATCAGTGATTTATTGATTTCTTTGGGATTTATAGGACAAGATTTTTTTTTCTAGTCTGTTAGTTTTGAGAAGGAAAATGTGGTGTTGTGCCAAAAACTTTAATTCTGTGAGATGCTCTTGTCTCACTGAATAACATAACAGGATTCATCTTTTTGAAAATACATTCTCCTACTGGCATATGTTCCAGCCAGAAAGGGATGTTGTCAAGGCTTTATAACGCTGCAAACAGCATAGCAGGCATGCTTTTGCTGTATTGGTATCACTTAAATGTTGCAAACAACTATCTCAACATTATGGAAAGACTGCATGTAACTTCTAGACAAGGCAGATGATCATTCTTCTGTCAATGAAAATGTATGAATAGAATGAACTACTAATTTTCTTTCATGCTGATCATTTGTTTTTGTGTATCAGGAGCTGTTGAACAGACACTATCTTTTGAATATTTATTAAGTCTCGCTGCTTTGATAAAAGCCAGTGGGAAAACAAGTATTTGCTTGCTTCAGGGTGCGTGCAGCTTGCTTTCTTTACTGCCATAGAAGTTTCCATTAAACGTTTCTAAAAAAATATTTGATGTTGGATTATTAGTTCTTTTTGCACTACTCACACAAACTACATCATTTACATTAATATCTCACTAGCTGTGCTGTTGGCAATTGCTAACACCATGAGTACTCACAAGCTTCAATATCTGTGCTGCAGAAGGTAAAATCTGTAATGGACTAGGGATCACCTGAGCTGTGCAGGAGTTCATTGGGTTGATCACATTTGAAATGCTGATTGAATGGGCTGTGGAACAATCATATTCATTTGTTGGAAAGAAAAGTTGTTCCCCAGACAACTTTTTTGTATATCCTAGAAAATTATATAAAATGGCAAAAGGAATAGTATTTCCTTCTTTTTTTTTTTCTTCTCTGTTAACTGAAGAAATTGAAAGCTGAGGGGTTTTTCATAGCCTGTAGCAGGTTTATCACAAGAACAAAAAATTAAAAGAATGACTTTTGCTGTGCACTTAACAGAAAAGCGTTGTGACTTAGAGAACTACAGCTCTGTATTACGGTAGTAACCTGCTTAAGTATTCCATAGATTACTCAAGAATAGTGTGGATGCTGACTGCAATTCCCCTTGTACTATAAACCTAGGATACATACGTGCATGGACACACCTATGCATGCACAACTCATTTTATTGCATTTCATACTTACATACTTATATTTTGTATTCCATTTCTTTTCATATTCGTATAACGGCAGTTTAATACATTTCATTTTCTACCTGAAAAGGTTGCCCAGTGTTTTCAACAAAAAAACCCTTATCTTCAGGTTCTCAGTCTTTAAATTAGCCAGTGATCTTGTGTCCATTCTGTATATGAGTTTGAAGGACCAGGATTGAAATGGCCTTACTGTAGCAGCCTTTCCATAGTAGTCTTAACACAGTAAATTGTTAGAAAACATAACTAGGAAAAATGCTATTCAAGCCTGCTTAGGCATATTTTGGCTACAATTCACCAAACCACTACAAACTGATTTCGCCAGAGAGGATTTTCAAGGAATTTTGAAACATGTCACAAGCCCAATTCTTTTGCCAAGTGCTATTTGTTAGTAAGACACTTAAAATTTCTAGAATGGCCTACAGCTGCTTCCTCCTGCCATGGATCTGAGTTCACCACAATTGAAATTAAATACCTTTAGTTCATGCCATGAGCTCCACCTTTACAAGAGTGGAAAGTTAAGTTTTCTAGGACATTGTTTTTCACTGCTTTTCCACTCCTGGTAGATTCTGTTCTCACTTGTCCTGAAGGTTGTAGGGCCAGCTGGAATATAAGAAGAGCAGAAGACACTGTGTGGCATGCTAAAACATTGCCTGCTAACTTTATTGTAATCGCTAGGGATTTATTCAGTGTGAGGAGAATTCTGTAGTGTTTTACTGACCAAAAGTGATCTCAGTACACTAGAATTTTTGACATATTCATTTATAAATGTAGTTTTATACTCGTGGTGAGTTGACCATGGCTGGGTGCCAAGTGCCGACCAAAGCTGCTCTGTTATTCCCCTGCTCAGCTGAGCAAGGGAGAATAGGTATAATGAAAGGCTGATGAGTCAAGGTAAGGGCATGAAGAGATCACTCACCAGTTACTGTCATAGGCAAAACTGACTTGACTTGGGAAAATTAATTTAACTTTTACCAATCAATTCAGAATCAGGTAATGAGAAATAAAATATCTTCTCCTCCACCCCTTCTTCCCAGGCTTAATTTCACTTCTGATATTTCTGCCTTATTCTCCCTAGCAGTGGTGGGAGATGGGGAGTGGGGGTTGCAGTCAATACATCACACATTGTTTCTGCTTCTCCTTCCTCCTCAGATGGAGGACTCCTCACACTCTTCCCCTGCTCTGGTGTGGGATCCATCCCATAGCAGACAGTAATTCCTACAAGAACTTTTGCATGAGTCCTTCCCACAGAGTGCAGTTCTTCACAAACTCTGCAGTGTGGGTACCTTCCACACAGTGCAGTCCTTCAGGAACAGGTTGTTCCAACACGGGTCCCTCACAGGTCACAAGTCCTGCCAAGAATCTGTTCCAGCATGGGCTTCCCACAGGGTCACAGATTGCTTTTGGCATTCACCTGCTGTGGTGTGCCGTCTTACAAGGGCTGCAGGTGGATCTCTGCTCCACCATGAACCTCTGCAGGCTGCAGGGGGCCAGTCTGCCTCACTGTGGTCTTCACCAGGGGTTTGTGTGGAAAAATTCACGTCGCCAGAGTTTTATATCCAGAAAGGAGGCAGAGGAGTCCTGTAACTTTATTTATGAACAAAGGGAGAGGCCATAGGGAGTTTCTCTCTATGGGGTGTCTCAGATTGTGGAGGACACAGTCTCCTTTTTGTCCCAATTTCCTGGCCACACCACCCTCCCCCTTTCCCCACTGGCTAAGGCACTTGGAAGGTACAGACTTCACAATCCACTCATTACGTGTCCCCTTTAACACGCACGCACAAACAGTCTTTGAATAACATAGCTCTCTTAAGTCTTTGTTCTTCTTCTCAAAGTCCATAAATTTAGCACGACCTTGGCTGAGCAGCAGTCCGTGTCAATTAGTAACATTTTCTGAAACTCATGGTTTCTCCTGTTCCCAGCATACCTACAAGTCCCTGGGCCCTATCTGCAAGTAGATTCACACCATCTGTTCGTAAAAACACATTTGTCTTATTCCTTTCAGGTTACAGGGAAATCTGCACCTGGAGCACCTCCTCGCTCTCCTTATTCACTGTCCTTGTTGTCTGAAGAGCTGTTTTACTCACATATTCTCACTCCCTTCTTTTCTGGATGCAATTGCTTCTCTGCAGTAATTTTTTTTTCTTTCCTAAATCTTTTACCTCAGAAGTGATCTCACTGTTGCTGCTGGGCTATGTCTTGGCAAATGAAGGTGTTAATGCCACCTACAAAAAATGTCATGTTTTCAAGAGAGATACAGAGATGCTAATTCCTCTAATGTTAATAGAAGTCTTGGAATGAACTAGATTGATGTTGGGATTTAATTTAGTGCATGTTTACAACATACTGCATAAGTAATCATTATGTGCCTGGGGAGATGTCACAAAATCAAAGTTACTTAAGTGTATTTTTGTTGTTTAAATAACATTTGTTTTGACAATCACTTGTATTTCAATATCTCCCCTTAAAAGTACCTCCTGTGGCTAGAAAAATAATACTTGTCATTTCAAAGACATTTTGGTAATAATATAATTTTCTGCCAGTAATTCCATATTTTTGCAAATAGGAAATTGTGTACTTGATATTCCTTCCCTCCTTTCTGTGTCTGGAGACTATGTGCCTTTGAATTTTTGAGCTAGGTTGAATATGGAATACAACGACCCTGTGTATATATAAACCATGCATATCATGTTTCTGCCTAATCTTCCAGTTTTCTGTAGCTGTGGGTTATCTACCATTCTCAAGGAAAAAAGAAAAACCCAAACCCAACATGAAACCTTAAGGCAAGGGCCAGTGAGTTTGAAAGATTTTGTAGCTGGATCATCAGCACGCTGATCTATATTTTAGGCACCTACTTAAATGTGAAAGCAGAACTGCAATGGATTAGAGTAATCATCTTATTGTCCAAAATATGCAGCCCATCTTTGGTGAGGGGCTCTCAAAGGATTCATTATTCAGTCCTAGATGTGGTGTGTTTTGACTTATTTGCAATGCAAAAGAAAACAGGGAAGTGTAATTTTTTTTTTTTTTTTTTTTTTTTTTTTTTTTTTTTTTTTTTTTTTTTTTGGTTTCTATCAGTGTTCTCAGCTTTGTTTACCTTGGAAGATAGGTTCTTATTCCAAGACGTTTACAATCTGAGATCAGATTTTGGCACCCTTGCTCATACTGAATAGCATTAGTTCAGGCTCAGCTGCTGCTCATTCAGGTCAGATAGATTAGAGTTAGTCATCATTTGAGATGGTGGTATTTGTATAGAGCCCCGATGGTGATTCAAACATCTTTCTATGAGGCAGTGATGCAAATGTTTTTTCTACTACTTCTAGCTGTTTATCTATACCCTTCTTTTATATGAGTACCATAAAAAAGCCTTTGCTTTAAAAAAGTGCTTTAAGAGGGAAACAGAATGAATAAAACTGTTTGGCACATGGAGGAGCAGAAGGAATTTTGTACAGAAAGACTAGCATAGAAGAAAGCCCTGTATTCTAAACATGGTCCTAAGAAACAAACCTTCAAGGCTGGCAGGTTTTCACAGGGCTGCCAATAGATGAGCAATGATTAGTTTGTCTTTTCAAATATTGTCTCCTGCCAAATCCAAATCCCCTTCTCCCTTTTCCAGTACAGCATTCAGCCTGCAGGATAGGGGGATGATGAGCTAGACAGTTGTGGTGTGGAAGGGATTCAAACAATGTGAATGAGATTTTGATCTTTTGGGACTTCTGTGAGACAGAGAGTGAAGAGGAGGAAAGACAAACTGGTCTTCATTTGCAGAAAAGGCTTTAATCTCTTCTGTGCTGTATGGCTATGGCTGAGAGGGGAGTTGTCTTCCTGCTTATATTAAATTTCCAGACATTTAATTTTGACCAGATGCACTGTGCAATTATGGCAGCTGATGGATAGCTATAAATGAATTAGTCTCTGGCAAACTGAACTTTATTTCAAAAAAGATCAGCATCATGGAAGATACAAGAAAGCAAATTTTGTGATGGGGTCAGTGCATTTTTTAAATGCTCAGATTTCTTGGCAGAATAAAAGGACACATTAGTGGAAAGAGGCAAAGGATCCTCATTTCTAGGCATACATCTGGAACAGATGCCTTGCTGCTCTTCCCACACAGCAAGGAGGACTAAATACTAATGGTGAAGTCTGAACCTTGCCTCTGTTGGCTGAACTTTCCTTTCTGCTTTGGTTCATGTTGGGGTTATAGGTAGCATTCCTGTCACTGCCATGACGCTCCCCACACTAATTGTCATGAAGCACAGAAGATTCAAGCATACTCGGTTCCCAAGGCTGCTAATGAGCCCCAAGTTTTTCTCACCCTTAATGAATCAAGGTTTGTTTGTGGGGGATTCTTGTCCTTCTGTCTTTTTCCCTGGCCAGGGGAGGAGTCAAGAGTTCACACAACTGAACAATGACTTTACAGTGTAAAGACGATGCAGCTGTGCCATCTGAAGCCATCCTCAGTTATGAACAACAAAGCTTAAATAGATGGTACTGTGAAGAGGTACAGCTCTGTGAGTGTGAAGCATAGCTTTTGCTTCTGCTTCACTGACCTGTCTGCTTGCGGCAGTGACGGGCCCTTGATGGGAGCTTAGGCAGGGAGAGTCGCGTAGGGCGACTCTTTCAAAACCATTCTCTGTAACACTGAGCGCAGGAAAAGAAGCAAAATGAAGTTTCAGTTCATCTCTGATGGGGGTGTACTGCTGCCTTCTCCAAAAAAATCCCATGCCCTCCATTCAAAAAATGTTGATTCTAGTCCAAATCCACTTCAGAGGTTTAATAAGGTCATTAAAGCAAGCCATAGTTCATATGTTTTAGCAGTGGAGAGTACTCATACGAAAGTGGATACTTACACAAACCCCTTCTAGGAAAATCACAGATTTCACTATCTTACTGTCCAGTGGCTTGTCTTGTATTAGAGGTTGGGGTCATGACTAGTTTGGGCTAAACTACTGTTTGGCATCTACCTAATTCATCTTTTTTTAGGCATTTCAGTTACAACGCCGTGCGCTCCCGTGGCTATAATAATCTTACTATAAACCTGTATGTGATACGCTTTTTGGTATATGTATACAGCTATATATGCACAAAAATATAGGTGCACATAAATATAGCTGCATGTGTTCTTGAAATACATAAGAGTATATCAGTATATGATAAAAATACATAAATGTAGGATGTCACATGCTAGAAACATTATTCCTTGTGTTTATATCCATATATATATATATTTGCACAAAACACAGACGTGCATTCTTAAATGCTGTGCTATTACTATAGTAGCAAGTGAAAATTTCAGTCTGATAAAATAAATCTTTTAATGCTAATAGAGATTTTAAATTTATCAGTTATAATACTCTGGACTAATCCCTACACAATGCCATACAAAGTTGAAGGATTTTTTTTTAAAGTTTTACTGATAGAGGAGTGAAGCCAAAAGCAGCATCTGCAAAAGAAAGCTAATTTTGCTGTAATAGGCTGTTTGAAGTTCATCATTTTGGGTTTTAATAATGCACAGAAACATCTGCTGTTTTCCTTGATCACATGAAAGAGAAAGGGAAAAAAATGAAGAGCGTTTGGATTTTTTCATTCTTAAGTGAACAAAGAGGGGAGAAAAAAAACAGTTTAAATACCTTGATATGTGTATGTGCAGGTTCAAAACTTTTGATTGCTCTCCCGCCCGGCATGGTGGGTTGATAGCCCAGGGAGCAGTGGCGAAAGTTGACAACCCCCCATGACTGACCCCTCATGTTTTCTCTTGCCTAATCGAATTTTACATGTGTTTCCAGATAGCTGATCAGCTTCCCTGGATTTCGCTGACGCCACAGGAAAGCTTTGCCTGAAGATGGAAACACTGGAGTCAGAACTGACCTGCCCTATCTGTCTGGAGCTGTTTGAAGACCCGCTGCTGCTGCCTTGCGCTCACAGCCTCTGCTTCAGCTGCGCGCACCGCATCCTGGTCTCCCACTGCGCCACCAACGAGCCAGTGGAGTCTATCACCGCCTTCCAGTGCCCGACCTGCCGCTATGTCATCACCCTCAGCCAGCGCGGTCTAGACGGGCTCAAGCGCAACGTCACCCTGCAGAACATCATCGACAGGTTCCAGAAAGCCTCTGTCAGCGGGCCCAACTCCCCCAGCGAGACCCGCCGGGAGCGGGCGTTCGATAACAACAGCATGTCGTCCTGCGAGAAGGTGCTCTGCCAGTTCTGCGACCAGGACCCTGCCCAGGAGGCGGTGAAAACCTGCGTTACCTGCGAGGTGTCCTACTGTGAGGAGTGCCTGAAAGCCACTCACCCCAATAAGAAGCCATTCACTGGCCACCGTCTCATCGAGCCTATCCCGGACTCTCACATCAGGGGACTAATGTGCTTGGAGCATGAGGACGAGAAAGTTAACATGTACTGTGTGACTGATGACCAGTTAATTTGTGCCTTGTGTAAACTGGTCGGGCGACACCGTGACCATCAGGTGGCAGCTCTAAGTGACCGCTATGACAAGCTAAAGGTCAGTGTTACCTATCAGTTTTTTAGCCAAGCAGTGTGTGGTTGGGAAGGAAAATACCCTTTGGTTGCATGTTAACTCCTCATTCTGGCAGTGGTTGAGAAAGGCAGACGTGTGATCTCTAATTATATGAGATACACACACAGATCTGTGTGTGCGTTTGTTCACCATGTAAAAGGTGCCAGATTTTACTTAAGAAAAAATTTCTCACTTGTGTTTGGGTTTCTCTAAAGCTATCATCATGAATATGCAGCGTAAAAGTCCTGTTTAGGTGAATTTGCTTATCTACCTGCAGCTGGCAATGTTTAGCACTGACTGCACATACACAGATGCTGATTGAAATGTCATGTATTCTTTGCATACACTTGGTGTTGATTATTTTTCATTAGGTTGCTTTCATTGTGAAAAGCCCTTCACATCACCATTAACAGGAGATGCATTTATTTGTGCCGGCTTCAGGGATGCCAGCTGCCCATCCAGCCAGGGAAGCCGAACGCTGGCTCTACTCTTCCCGCGCTGCCTCCCACCAGGCTCGCAGGCAGTGCAATCCTAGAAATAAAGCCAAAATTGTTTCTGATCTTCTTGCAGTATTCCCACGGTTCAGCAAGCTTCTGGCATATCTCCTACCAGGTAGCTTGGAGGCTTTTACAGCCTGCCCTGTGCAGGACACCCTGGGCGAGAGGCAGTGGGCAGCCCGGTCTCAGGGTGCTCTGGAGGCGCTCCAGGCTGCCAGGAGAGGCAGAGCTGCTGCTGAGCATTGAGGCCAAGGCAGGTGACCTCACAGCCACCTGGGTGTACATTTCTCTCATGCTGATTCCTGAGCTGCTGCATAGCCAAGGCAGGAATTAGGCATCCCGCACTTTCCTCCACCCACTCCCTCCGGACAGTCTGCATGTGCCTGTGTGCAGCTGTGGGGGGAGTTTTTAAACATGGACTGTAATCCAGAAATCACAAGCATGTAGAGCAAGGTTTATCTGCCAGCCTTCCCACGCAGAATTCTGAGCACGGAAAAGAAACTGAATTATAGGTTTAACTAACTTCAATACTTTCAGATTAAGGAATGTGGCTGCACTCGTGCCTAAGATAACTTTAGGTGCTCGCTGGTGAAATCTGCACACGCATTCTGTGCAGGTTTTGTGCCTCTATGCTATGCAAACATGGGAATCATATTCTAGGATTATATTAATGTAATGCAAGACACTTCTTTACCTGGACCTGATAACTTTCTTTCATCTCTTAAAGACGTTTTCTTTACCTAAGAGTTGTTATTTTTGCTTTCTTTTTTTCTGAACTAATTTGTTATTTAATAGTTTTGTTGTTGATAGCATTGGCATGGGCCATAAAGGTAAATATCTGCCTGGATTTACTGTATTTTTTATTAATCCAGTGGGTTTGCGTCCTTAACAGGTGCCACTATTTAGTGGCATAACAATGTATTGATTACCAACTTTATACCAGTAGGAATATACTACTTAACATGAAAGACCTTCAACATTAAATACTGGATAAGCATATTTTTGAGGATGTAAAAAAAAACATAGTAATCATTTATTGGTGTTGATGTACATAGATAATGCAAGTCTCGAAAGAAGACTCTAAAAGGCCTGTCTTCTCTCTTGTGATCTTTGACTCAATACTGTTGATAGGAAGAAAACGAGTGTATTTTTTGCATTATCTGTGTCTTTTCTGTGCAAACATGACTAAGTAAGCTCTGAAGGTGTATCTCAAAAAGACAAATGACATTCAAATTGGATGTCAACCAGTTTAGTTAACCTAAAAGTAAGGCAACTGAAGTTCTAAACTTACTAAAATTCTTTACACCAGCTACCTTGAAGACTAATTAGAGTGCTAATTTAATAGACTTGAGCCAACTAACTCCTGTCTGAATGAGAACTCCTAGCATTATTTATATTATTTGTATGATTTTTTTGAGATGAAGAATTTCTTTATACCCAAACTCTATAAAAGACCTTTACACACAATTAGCATCTATGTGAAATCCTGTTCCTGTCATCTTAGTCATGAAGCAGCCGATTTCATGTTGCTAATGCCAGGTGATGATATTATCACTATTCCAAGTGGATATCATGCCAGTTATGCCACATATACAACACATTTATGCTCTGGTCCAGGAACGTTAGCCCATGTGGTTTCCATGCAGATCCAGCATCCCTTTTCTGTTCACAAGAAGGTAATCTGAAAATGATGTCTTCCCTTTCCTCATTATCTCTCCAATCACGGCAATTAGTTCTGGTTTACAAATCAATCTTAGAAAATGAGATTTTCATTTCTGTAGATTGGCATTTATCCCTCAGAAGTAAAGGAATGATACCCATTCCACCAGCATTTTGTAGCTGATGGCCAAAAATTTCAAGTCCATTTTCACATTCAGGCCTCTTCCTTCTCTTTCCTTAAGGGTGCTATGATCTCCTGAATCACTGGTCTTTCTGTAACATAATATTAGGCACGAGATTGTTGATGGTCTTTATTAACTTAACAGGTAATGTGCATACACCACTGGCAAATTAAATACTGAAATGGATTAGAAAACCCCCACATGAGAAAATGGGTTCTTGGTTTCTATATTGCTGCTGTGGCTTTTTAGTATAATGGGGTTTGATATATAGGCTACCCCAATCTTTAAAAAAATTCTGAAAGAATGAGATAGCCAATAGTATAGTGGATCAGTTAAAAAATCTATGGTTAATCTTATAGTTCAAAAAGAAAAGCTAAACCAGTTAAGGTGACCTTTTTTTTTTTTATTTTTCTTTTTAAATTGACACGCTATTGATACTAACAGCAGCTGGTGATGTTCTGGGTGTTAAGCGATGCTAATTACTTACATTTTCTTTCAGTGGTGTTAGTAATAGTTTAAACAATATCTCACCCCTCATCAAGCATAGAACAAAAGATGCCATTACAGTCTAGCTCCTTTTGTGGCAAAAATGAAGCTCCTTAATTTGGAGCTCTGTACACTTGTCTAGCAGAGGCTTCTACACTGAAGTGTGCTTAACAGTGAGTGTAACAATTGTGGACATCTCAAAATGAGAAAGTGCTTTCCTTTAGCAACTGTATCTCCATCACTGAGAGGTGCTTCTATTTCTCAACTTGTGCTGGGGTAGAGGGGATTGAGGGCATTTGTGTTCCTTCAGGAGCAATCCTTTCTTGCTTAACTGCACAACCACGATACCACCTTCATGCTCACTGTTGATTTAATGTTCATAGATGTGCTTTGGTTTTTGTTTTTCTTCTTGAAGGTGATCATAGACAGATGAATAATAGTAATGGAAAAAGCAATAAACCATGACCAAAACAGAGAACAGAAAATATACTGGTAGTACGCTAGATTTATGGTGCGGTGATCAAAATTGTGATTAAAATAATTTTTAGCAGAAAAAAAAAAATCAAGATTTTAAATAGAGAATGAATAAAGGCCCATGCTTACCACACCATTGTACCTCAAAGAAAATATTTATGGCTAATTGCTTTTTTTATTATTTTTTTTTCAGGAAAAAAATTAAAATTGTTTGACAGATATATTTAGACTCATGAACATGAAGGAAAACCCAGTAAGATAAGATTTATTTTATATTTGAGGAGGAACAAACTTATAAGGTGTAGATGGAAATATATCACTCATTTAATATTAGCAAAGAGCCACAAAGTGATATAACAAAAGAGAAAGTTAGACTGTAAAACATATTTTGAAATTATGTAAAGCCGCCATAACACCATTGAAACTAATTTCTTTACTTGTCCTCATATTTACTTAGAATTTAGCCTCTAACATATTTCTTCTTGCCAAAAAATAGTTTTGGCATAGTTTTTCTAATTCTTGGTCAAGAAAGATCTTTTGCTGAATCAAACTGTTGTAGCTTAGCTTTGGTTCACCATATTTTTTCTTGAAATTTATTAAGGCTGAGTTGTTTTGGGCATGTTTATGAAGCAGGGCAGCTCTCTGAATAGCACTCAGCAATTCCAGGAACAAAAGGAGCTTCTTGTTTTTCTAGTCTCCAGCTAGTTTTAGCAGTGGAATCCATACACATCTATTTTTCCTACTCTGTTGATGCAGGATGCAAGGATTACTTTTCCTATTGTGTGCGTCAATTCAGCTACTCACGATTATTTAAGGAATAGGAACTGTTTCCACATTGGGAGGAATGAATTCATCTTTTCTAAACTTTTGACTGTATAAAGGTAGGAGAAAATGTCATGTCCACAGCTACTATAAATAGAATCCAAAAATATGTCTGCTTTCCTGCTATATACACATTATAGATTAAAAAAACTTTTCATATTTAAATAACTTTGCAAAAATTCTGGCAAAGTATGTGTAGAAGTTTTCCAACTATTTTTATATGGCATTATTTTGTAATGTCAGCTTGATAATTAATTGATATATTGTGATAGTGTGAGAATCCAGAAATGTAAAAGACAGTTATTGATATATTGTGATATTATAAGAATCCAGAATTAAAAAATATGAATTCCTGCAAACAGTGGGCTTGACAATCCAGGAACATTGTTTTCTGGACTTTCATATAAATATATTATGCATGTATATGTAAATATATGTCTATATACAACCTATGCCTGTATTTACTGTGCTTGTGTCCGTATATAAAACCAGTACTAAAATTTCATAATACAATAAGTTGGTATTTATGTCTATGTAGAGTTGTCTAGCATAGAAATATAGATAATTTTCAGTAATGTCTAACTTACGGAATATCTAAAACCTTGAATTTGAAGAAACACATATGCCTGTGTTTTAAGTAAAAATGTAGTTTCGTATATATGTGTAGGTCAGTAAAAGTATGATCACAGTCAAAAGTTTAAACATTATATATATATATAAACTATACATCAATAGATTTACTTGTTACCTACTCCTACAATTCTATGCATATATTCTTCTTAGTAGCTGAATATTTTCATATCTAAGTTTATAGTTTCTCCGCATATCCTTTACTTTCTATTTAATGCAAGCTATTCTAAAAAAATCCAACTGATATTGATGCCTTTTTGTCCTAAAATCACAACCCAGACACAGTTAGGAGATAAAAAGGGGTTAGAGTTACCTTTTTAAGGTTCTGTAGATTCTTAGGTGCGCAAATCGCTAGATGGAAAGCACCGAAGATGCACACATAACATACAGCACATACAATTTTTATGTGTTTAGCAAATTAGCATAACTGACAAGAATCCCCAGTCAGAGACATACGTGATTAGGTAATTCTTCCCTGGGTTTGCCCTTTTCTGAATTCCCCCCACCTTAAATACAAACTAAACTTTGTTTTTGAGAATGTGTCTCTGAAAGCTGGTTTCAACCTTGGCTTCCCAGAGAATCTAAACTTAGAGCCCCAGGGCTTGGAGCCATTGGGGAATTTATTTTGTCTTTCTGTCTAATAGAGTAGATAAAGTGCTAGCTATGAATACAATAATTGGCCACAGAGCTACAAAAATATATGTAAAGGATGTAGAGAATATATAAAAGCAAAAAGGCAAAAATCAATTCAGCATCAATATATAAAGGCACAGTATGTCAGTGTAATAGTGATATGTGTTATTAAACATTTAGATAAGTGGCACCTTCCTTTACATTGTTCTTAACAGATTGAAAGTAGTGCCAGTTTTGCAAGTTTAACATATAGTTAGAACATCACACCCAACCTGGCAAAGTGTAGAGCTCATGGACTTTCATTATTATTAGATCAGATGCAGCTTGATATTGTCATCATATTATTATTAGATTAGATACTGCTTGATAGATATTTCAGTGTATAATTTTTTAATGAAATTAAAATGATGAACGGTCACAGTGATTATTATGGAATATTGTTTGATATTACTTAATTATTTAACCCAGAAATAGATGCAAAAATATAACTAACTTTCTATGCTTCAGTATTTGCAAAGATCTAAAAATATAAAGTTGTTGCATAGAAGAAGATGGATGTAGGAACAAGCTCTTCTATTGCAATGATTTTCCATCTACACTTATTTCATTACATTGAAATATAATTATTAAGGGAGACTTCAGAAAATTCTCTCTTTAGTTCAGTGTTATCTGCATTGTCTGTTTCCTCCATTTGATATTTCTTTTCAGAGTTTAGAAGGATAACAGACAGTATTAATACAGAATACCAAAATCAGTCTTTCATGGGGCAGAATGCGTGTATGTGTTTCTTTTGGACATATTTTGAAGTTCTTCATGTGTATGACTGTGGATAATGAACTATGATTTTACAATAGTTCTGTGTACTTATTTCGTATGTACATTAGGGGGTTTTATCTGCCCAAGTTCCCTTAAATAATATAAGCCATAGATTTTTAAAACTTAATTTCACAAATGTAATGGTTGGCAAGTCTTTCACATACTACTTATTTCCTTCAACCTTAGTGGAAATGATGGTGTTGAAGGTCTAATCTATTCAGGAAGAACAAAAGAATTAAACAAAATTGGGAATAGTACAACATTATTATCTTTGTTCTCATGACCCTGGTTTCCAAGGAAGCCAGACTAGAAGTTAAATAAAATATACTGTTATAGTTTTTCATGGTTCTGGTCTAAACTGTTCAGACAACAGACTTCAAATCCATGTTCAAGCTCTATACTGGTATTTTGTACTGACCTCTTGCCTGACCCTTCATTGCTTATGTGTTTTTAGATGGTACAATGTTTGAATATTGTTGGTGGGATATAATCCACAGCAGGGACTTCATTGGAATGAGGATTTCTTCAGAAACACCAAATAATAAGTGATAAATGTAGATGTTGGACAAGTAGATGAAGTTCATAAAGATGAACCAACAAACTGTTTTAGAGCACTGGGCACAGGTTTAGGAAATGTCGTCTGCCTAGCAGAGTAACAAAGGTGGTGTTGGCAACAGGAAAAGTAGCAAACAAATAGTCTTCAAAAGCAGAATATTTATGGGTTTTAGCATAACAGTACATTTTGTCATAACTGATATATAGAATGAGTCAGTAAATTGTTTCAGTTCTTTACCAGGGAATGGTAAAAATGATAAAGATAGTTGGGAGTATAAGGTTAAAACCACTCAACATGAACAGTAGGCTAAAGCACACAGTCTTCAGTGGCTTTGGGAGGCATGTGAACAGTATAAATGTGTATGTCTATGCCTAAGTTCTGAATTTATTTTCAAGCATAACCTCATTTGAATGAAAATATTTTAAAAAATAACATGGCAGCAAATACATTTTCAGACAAATATGGAAGTTATTAATACTAGACTTTAAATGGGAAAAAAACCCACCCCAAAATCTGGATGTAAATGTTTCCCAAAGCAGCGCTGCAGAACACTCATTATTCAGATTTTTTTCAAGATTTAATTTATTACATTAAATTGCTCCGTGAAGAGAAATCCAAATTATTTTAACTCTGACCAGTAATGACACACAACTGTAGGAGCATGAGATGAAGATGAAGAACTAAAGTATTTTAATTCTCCATCTTATGTTGAATAATTTTCATGACCTCTTTTATTTTTAATTTTTTCTAATCCTCAAACACACACAAATTTAGCAATGATCCCAGTAGACTCCTTCCAATTTGAGGCTTTACAGCTGTACCTCTATTATGTTTTACTTTGACCTTCTTTCTTTAGTAAAACGTACAGTTCCTATCGAAACAACAATACTTGTATGTGTCTTTAGCACTGGGAACCTTACATAGGGTTTATAACAAACAGAAATGGTGCCTAGTTTGGGAAGCCTGAATAGTCCATGGCAAGGGAAACTGCTGCAGAAGATCATGGACTGGAAAGCCATGTTGGGTTGCTAAAGCACACTTTGGACTCAAAGCCTGATATGGCTTTTTATATGTGTGTTCCCTTTCTCTCCCATCTGTATTTACCTCTCCCCAAAACCAGCCATCCAGACCCCTGTCTCTGTGGGCGTCCCTTCACTGTCCAAGCAAGAAGTGTTTTCTTCTGCTGGGAGGACAATTTTTGCCCTTGAGAGCAAACACCCACATCAAGAACTTGAGGCAAGGGGATTCCTGCCCTTCACAGCTTTCGCATCTCATTTATAATGCTGCTCTCACAAAACTATTTTCCAGTTGTCTCAAGTCAGTGAAAATTGAAGCAGGAACAAAGAAAAGGTTAATTTTATCATAATGTGACTATACAGAGTTATTCATACACCTTACCCTTTTACAGATCTAATGCTTAGTTGAAAGTACATTGTTTTCACCAGTAGAATGCATAGGATATATTGGTTGGCTTATAAACATGTAATACATCACTGACTTTCCTGATGATGGGCCTTGATGGTGCCAGCAGGAATGATTTTTATGATAGCCTTTTCTTCTTTAATTTCAACAGGCCGGAGTGGAAGTATTACTTTTTTACATATTTCTCCTTTGTGTGGCATGTTGGTCCTATGCAATATCTCAGTTTACAAGGGTGGAATGGGTGCAGCTACAGGGTTATTTCAGTGCCTCAGACAAAAGGGCTTGAAAGACTGGGCCTTTGGGTTGCTTTTGTACCTTACAGATCCCCTCCATTAAAGATGACTAATCCATTTTCACCTGTTCCCTGTTGCCAAGATGTGATTCTTTGTAGTAGTTAGTAGCTTTGTAGTAGCATTTCAAAATTCAGAAAATTCTGTGCTCCCTACTGGCACCTGTGTTTGCACATGCACTGTGACTTCTCTCAAAGAGTTCCCTGAGATTCTGACCACTGAAAATTGGAGAGGATGAGAAAAAGACAAAAGCAGTGAGCCTATAGACAGGTGGATGGTTATGCAGAAATTTTTTCCCCTGTTCATCTCAATTATGACTATCACACTTCCAGAATTTTTGGGCTATTTAAATTTTTATATTTATTACATGAACAAAGTTCTGTCCGTTCAACTGAAACCAAGAGGGTGTAGTGGTTTGGAGTTTTTTCCATGCTCCAAATTTTGCATTTCTTGAGAATTGAAAATTTCCTGTCTAAATGTAATCTCAGTCTTATTTTTTGAAACTTTGCAATTTTAGCTTCCTTACAGTATGTTTGCCATATTAAAGTAAAGTAGCAGTATGATCTATAATTATATTTTACATCATGATAGAAATCTAATTCAGCACAGATGAGAAAAGTAGCTAGAGTGCATATGTCTAGATTTTTCCTTTATTTGTCTGTTCGATTGGTTGTGATATTCAGAATGATCTTCTAAACTACGCAGATCCCTTGCCCATAGCCTTTTAGTGGCCCAGAGAAGAGAGGCTGCAGAAATCAAATGCTTGATTTGAAAATCAGGGATAATTTGATGGAATAACATAATATATAAAATTTCAAATTTGCATGAAAGTTGAGGGATCTTTTAAGAAAAAGTAAATAGAAAATCTCTGTGGATATTTGTGACTTCTAGACAGTTCCCCTATACTATCATCTCTACTAACCCACCTGTCAAGTATAAAAATTAATTGCTTATTTTTACTATGGTGATCCCCCAAATCAGTGAAACACTACTATTTTATTCCATATAATTATTTTGGTTTGAAATACAATAGCCTCACCTCGCCTTATCCTTAAGTTGAAAAGCCTAGATTCTTGTCTTCATCTAAGAGAAGAGGTACCACTGCAGTTTTTGACTCTGTATGTCCTGCACTATGTGCTAGTCTAATAAAATAATTCTGATGTTGAAACTGATGTTAGTTACTGCTATAACAGTACTCTCTATTGACTGAAATCTACGCACCCTAAATTTGGAAAAAAAAAAAAAAAAAAAGAAATATTCCAAAATATGAGAGAATCTCTGATGTCCTATGAAATAAACATTCTCTTTTATCCTATAAGTATTTCAGCTTAAATTTCTTAATGAAATTATGGTTTCAATATCGAATTCTTTTTTGAAGGTTTATTCCAAATAAAAGGAAAATAAAATCATTGTACAGTGAGAAGAGATCTTTAACGTAAAGGATGCATCAGCTCATTACAAGAAATAACAAATGTATAACCTTTTTGATGCAATTACTTCTTAGTGCCATACTGCATTAATCATTTCTTTCATCATTGTTCACTGTAGGCTCACCAGTTGTGGGTGATAAATCATTGCTAATACCAGGACAGATGAAGATGAGAACATCAGTCTGCTCTTAGGCTGAGTGAAGAGAAGGGGAGTACAGATCTTGTGTCCCATGACTTATGTCAGGATGAGATTGTTAATATACCCTCTTGTTCAGGGGCATGCCTAAAACTCTAAGCACTACTGAATTTTTTTTTAATGCTGTTTACTGTAATTCTATCAGTAATTCATGCACATTTTGAAGTACTTACTTTATAGTTATTAAAATTGTATTTCTGCCTCAGAAGATAAACATGAACCTGTTTGACTACAAATTAGCTGGAACATCTCTGATGGCAGATAGTACTGAAAGATTTCTCAACATACTCAGAGTATGAGTTGGGCAAGGCAATGTCTAATCTGAAACAGATGAAAAAAGAAGTGCTTTCCCAGTCAAAAAAATACAGCTTTTCTCTTTTGTTTTGAACTATCCACACACATATAACAAAATATAAGACTTGTCAAACTCTCCTGTTTACCACATGCAGGTCATGGTGATTGCAATGTCATGCTGTCTGTGTCAAGCTGGTAATGTGTTTGAATGTCAGAGAAATTTTCTGCATGTATATCTGGTTGCTGGTTAAAACAAGAAAAAGTAAAATAGAAAACACATTATCTTTCATTAACTACTGGAGAAATAAAAACATCCAGTGAGGAAGGAAAAGAGAAGAAGCTATGTTGCTGTGTTGCTTATACAGGTTAATATTCCCTTTGGTAAGCACCCAGTGCTTTGCTCTAAGACCAGCTGGAACTTCCATAGGTTCCCACACTTCAGTAGCCCCTCGAAACTCATCTCTGCATTTTTGGAGATGTTCTGGCTATTCTGAAATGTGAGACCACAAACCCGAGTTTTGTTATTTGTTATGATACTGTCAAACTTTGAAAGAGATTAAAGATGAGCAACTGTTCACAACATGTGTGTCTTGAGGTAGAAGCATTAAGCAGGCTCATTAAGCTATAGCTAATGACAGTGTGTGCAAAATTTATTTCCAAATTAAGCCAGCAGCATATGGAGATTATAACTCATTCTAAGTGAATTTGAGTGATATCTATCCTAATAATAAGTTACTAAATAGAAAATTCTGATCAGTGTATGAGTGAAAGTTCATCTGAATAATATTTAAAATATTTTATTTCTTGTCCAAAGACTTGGAACACATGCATGCAAGAAATCCCTTCTTGAATAGAAAGGAATAATTTAAGTAACTATTAAAATACTGCAAATAACATCTGAATGTAGTTTAAAACAAAAAACAAAAAACAAAAAAAAAAAAAACAAAAAAAAAAACCACAAAAAACCAACCAAAAAAACCTTTAAAATTCTCAATCCAAAACCAGATGTTTTCAATGCCATTCCCAATATAACAAACTGGACTATATTCTGTAAACTATAAAAGGATGAAAAATATATTTACAGATAAGTAAGAGGTGGATAGAAGTGAATGCTTGGTAGTGAAAGCTCCTGTGTTTTTCCAGCAGTCATGGGTCTCCTTGTGACAGTATGGTCACTCCTGCTTCCCCTGTGTAGAGAGCTGCTGGGGCAGGGGGTCACTCCCGGGTGGCCCTGCCAGCGCTGGGGCTCTCCCACTGCACAGGGAGCTTGGCAGGACAGAGCTGCATTTGCTTTGTGAGTGTTTGCTGTTGGGAGGCCAGCTCTGGGGGCTACAACAGATTTCATCTTAAAATAAAACTCCATTTCAACTACATCAAAAAATCTGTCATGTGAGAGAGCTCCTGAACTGAGGCCCTTCTTCAGCCCAAGGGTCAATAAGGTGCCCACTTGCCAAAAGGACCCATGAGATGCCTACTGAGGTCATGAAAAATTTGGATGAATTTAAATGATTATTCAGTCTTTTCTTGCCTATGCCCCTTAAGTACATACATTGTTCTTTCCCCTGCCTCTGATTACAACCTTCAACTTCAAAAATGCTGAAACTTGTTGGGGGAAAGGGCATTATATTAGCCATGCAGAAATGTTTTCACCCTCTTTTGAGCATTTCTTATGATCACTCTTGAGGAAAAAAATGACCTTTCCAGTCAAATCCACCAAATGGAGCAGCATCATGAAGGCTTTTTGTGGGTTTTGTGCTTTTTTTTTTGCCTCTGCTGAATAGGCTTTCTTTTCAGACTTTGTAGACACATGCTTCTGAAATTTTGATCCACTGAAATTCTTAGGCAGGATGCAATTAATTACTGCAGTTCTTTTGGCATAAGAATATTATCACAGGAACCTTTTTTTACCCCATTAATTTACTTGATTACTTCCAGCTTTGTTCATATTTATACTAGTTAAAAACCTTTGTCTGAACATGCAGTGAATTACTCTGAGTAAAATTACCTCTTTAAGTTAACAATTTTCTGGTAATGTCTTTTGTTAGAAGAGGTTGGGTAAGAGAATGATAAGCTACTAAAACATTTTTCTGAAAAAATGAAAAACATTTAAACGAAGTCTGAATCTTGAGTAGTTTTAAATGGGTTCTTGCTCTGCCTAAATAGTTTAGCATACTCTCACTTGAAAGCAATATAATTTTTCCATCAAATAAGTCACTAGTACACTTTAGAAAAATAAAAAAACCCAGCAAATAAAACCAATTTGGAGTTCTACTATTAAACCTCATAATACTTCATTTCAACAGTGAAGGCTTCAGATTTAACGTGCACAATATAAAAAAAATAATTTTGAATAAATTAGGAAGTTATTTTAGTCTAGTTTTTGCATCTATTGTGTGCAGAGTTGAGTGTTTGCAGTGTAGGCGTACAAGTAAATTGTTGTGTTACAGGTAAACGAT
Organism: Chamaea fasciata; assembly: GCF_029207755.1. NCBI lineage: Eukaryota > Metazoa > Chordata > Aves > Passeriformes > Sylviidae > Chamaea > Chamaea fasciata. The sequence continues at coordinate 96,526,325 of NW_027094087.1, read as the reverse complement.
TGTCACAAGTTACAAATTCAGATGTGGAAGAGCCTATTTTATAATGGCTTTGATTATAGTTTGCAATGAAACTGTCACTCCAAGGAATAAAAAAACCAGAAAGTAAAGAGGGGTATACTTGTTTGTTCATGTAGTTTGGTTTGGGTTTTTTTCTGACAAGTTGTAATCATAGGAGGAACCCCGGTTCACCCTGAGGTTTGAGACTGGAGTGCCTCATTGAATGATTCCTGCTTGCAGAACAGACTGAATCTGCTGTCATGTGTTTTCCATGGAGGAACTCCTTTCCTTCACAAGGAGGTCTGCAAGGTCAGGCAAATAAATATCCAATCTTGGAAGCTGCATGTCTCAAGGCTACTCTCTCTGAGATCTTCTTATTTTCACACTTGTAGGCAAAGTCTGTCACAAACCCCAGAGAAGTTAAGTTCTTCCATAATGGAAGGCTGTTTTAAACCGGGTGTGCCACGTACAAGAGGAGTGTTTTGGAGCTTTGGTGTTTTGTTTTCTATTACATTACATTACATACATAATTTCAGTACTCTTGTCTAAGAAACAGAAGTTATGGAATTCTTTTCCAGTGCTGTGAAGCAGTATCACTTCGGTAGTGGGAGTAAAAGGTGTCCTGTTCAGTCTTTAAAAATTGGCTCTATTACTATTTTTGCTTTATTTTATGTTTTTAATGTATATCAAATTCTGGCCTCAGGGAGATCACCAAAATCCCATATTGCTTCAACAAATTTTATTGGATTTTTAAACTATTGTTTATTGGGGTTTTGGTTTATTTTTTTATTTATTACTTATCATTGAAAATTTAGGGGGTTTTATTACTTATACTCTTAGCACTGAAGGTATATTATGGGTAACAACTAATTTAAGAAGCCTGCTGCCACCAAAAATTGTTCTTTTTGATTACGTTGCTCTTCTGTCTTCTCTGTATGCTGTTCTCATCCCACTGGAGCAGCTTCAGTAATTGTGGAACCCTTTGGTGAACTAATTCCCTGCATTTTCTGCTGTCCCCGAGCAGCCCCAACAGTGCAGTGGTGCAGGCACACCTGAGGTGGGAGCACTGAGTCTGGTCCATTTTCCCCCTCGTCAGGCACCCAGCAGTCTCCATGGAGTGCACAAGTGTACTCCAGGAAGACTGCTGACCCAGATGCTGACAGTAGATGCACAAATTAGGTGCCTTAAGTGCAACTTCCCAGCAGCTATAACAATTTAATGGCTGTTTTCCGTGCATCCACTGTTTTCTCCTTCCTGTACCAGTTTATCCCTACCTCCTCCTTGCCCTGCCTGTTCAATCCCACCCTAGCTGTGCCATCTCTCGAGCAATTTAAAAAAAAAAAAAAGAAAAAAAAAAAAAAAAAGCCAAAAACAAAAACCAAGAAAAAACCTAACCTGCTCTGCATAAGTGAATAATTTCCTGGATGTCTAGCAAATTGAAATTATGCAATGACGGGTCAGATTTAGTCTGGTTTTGACACAAAGTTAAGACAAGGATCTGACAGATTAGGACAGGAAGGAAAGTGATTGAATGAACTTTAAATATTATCCTAAGGAAGGAGAAGCAATTCCACCTACAGCCCTTAACAGAGTATAACAAAAGGGGGTACAGCAACTTCTCTGTGTCCAGCTCTGTTAAGGGTTTTTCCCTTTATCAGCATGGATGGCTTAAGATGTACAAATGTGACAGAATTTTTAAAAATTGAGAACAGAAGCTTTCTTTTTCCTTGTGTTTTTAAGTGGCCAAAAATTATTTTTACCGTTAAAATTACCAGTATTGATAAACAAATCAAAATAAACTAGAGATACAAAAGTGGTACTATATCTATAGAAAGACTTTTTCAGTACAAAAATTCCCTGCAGAAGTTATGCTCCTCATATGATGTTGGCATTCTAGCAAAAGCTTCTAGTGTGAAACTGAGGCTCTTATTTAGAATACTGGTAGGAAAACAAACTTGATCTTAGGAGGTTTTTACAGCTTAGCTGTGCATTTTGCCATATGATTAGGCTTCATGTCACCCCCCAACTTACTATAAATCCTCCAGAGAGTTAAAAAAAATATTAAATATTTCACAAAGGTGGCTTAAGATTGAGCTTGGAAGTAGTCATAGAAGTCATTTGGTTTCAATTTCCTTGAGAACCCATACTAGATTTCTGGTAGGGATATAATACTTTTCTGCAGAAAAGATTCATCAGTGAAAAATATGGGCAAGACTGAGGATTTTTTATTTATGTATTTATTTTGATTTATACACATGACTGGAAATAGTCCTGTAATATTCTTTGAAATGTAGTAGAATGGATCTGTCTGGTTATTCCCTTTTAACCACAAACCAGCAGGAGTTCAACAGCTGAGCTGCAACAGGTGTAGATATATTTGATTTTTAAAAACTTTTGTCAGAGCTTTCCCACTTTCTCACAGACTGCAGAATCAAATGGGCTTAGGAGTGAGTCATGCTCAGTAAAACAGGGCTATTCTAAACTAAATAAAGAGCAAATTCCAAAACACATCAGAGTTAATTTGCCATTGTTTTCACCATAAACCATAATGAATCCTCATCAAATGAATGCAGCTGCTATGGTGCTGTATCCAAAATAATGTAATTAAATTGCTTCTTGGGGAATTTTAGAGTATAAATTTGGCAGAGACTCGTTACTGGCAATTCGACAGCGAAGCATTTATAATCTTATCCGAAGAGGTGATCCTGTGTTCTGTCATTCTAAGAGCAGAGAGAGGAGAAACAGAACCAGGATGACAAATGGCCAGACCAAAATCTGAAACAAGAAACCACAAGAACTTAAGGCTAATCCAAGCCATGCTGGAAAGTCTGTTGGGATGGCAAGGGGAGGACTGGATGAGAAAACTTGAGTATATTACATCAGAAAAATTCCCCACCACTCTCTGCAGTGACAAGATCAACAAGGGCCCACCACAGGGAGCCTGCAGGAGCCACAGCTTTGCCACCATCAGGGTCAGAAGAGTCGCAACCCCTGATCAGGCAAGTGTAGCTCGGTGGCCTCGTGCCCAGAGCTGTCTCGTCCTCCCTGCCTGCTCCCTTACAAAAACATTGAAACCTTGCCCCCTTTTTCTGTCAGGGCGTGTGTGGATGCTTGACTGGAACTGCAACCACCTCCTCCATCTGGGGAAAAGCAGTGATGTTGTCCTCTTGCATGATGAATTTCCCAGAGCTGTCAGGGCCTGGACTGGCACCAGGAGATTCAACATACAACTCAAATGACTGTAAAAACTTCTGTGATGAACACAACATTGTCTTTGCTAAGGCTGTTCAAGATCAAACAAACTGCCACTAAAGTGCTGAGAGTTGTGATGAAGTGACTACTACAATCATTTTTGTGATTACAAAACTAAAACTAAAAGCAGGGTCACCCAGTCTCATAAGAAAGCAAGTTGTGTTTCTAATTTGTTTTAAAAGTGAATGCAAATTAAATTTTAATTTCAGGAGACAGAAATTTGCATTTCGGCAAATCTGAGCCTTTAAAAGTTTATGTTTAATAAACCTTCATATGCCCATTCTAATTAAGCTTACATAAAATGTTGCAGCTTTCAGCATACTTTAGTTTAACATTTGTGTTCCTTTATATGCTAAACAAATCTCCTGGGGTTGTGTTTCCAATATGAGTATTCACTATTATGGCTTCATAATTGGATATCCATCAATATTTAACATTGCATGTCCCTAAAGGAGTTACCTAACTCTTCATCTCAGGGATGGCTAATCAGATGAAGCCAACAGAGTCCTTCACATGAATTTATTTTTTCTTTTCTTTTTCTTTTTTTTTTTTATTTGTTAGTGCATAGCAGTTACTGGCAAATTTTCAGGAGCAAAAGCTGCCAGCAGAAGTAACTGAAAAATGGGCTTGGGGAAAGGGATAAACAGAAATTTCAGAGTTTTGATGAAAACCAAAATAAATAATTTTCTAAAGATAGAAAGAAAATGTTCACATTAAAGAGCGACATGTTCAATAGTAAAGTTCCCAGAACAACTAAACAACTTTGATGTAGAAACAACATTAAAAATACTGAGGAAAGAGTTCAAAGTTAGATGGGAATTCATATTATATGTATATATTTGGAGAAAAACTCTATTTTGAGACATGAAGAAAAAATGAGCCTGCTATATCCTTCTGTTGCTCAGTATTGACCGATAAATATCCTCTGGTATGGAAATAGAAAATAGTTATTAGAACTAACATTTGACCTCAGGTGAGTGTCCCAGAAACATAAATCTACTCTAGCAACAGATTGATGTATCCTGAGTTTGAACTGCCACAAGGACAGGGAAAGGGAAGTGAAATAGGCAGGGTGATATTTGTAGATTCATCATGGATTTCATGAGTTTCATTTAGTTATGCACCTCTGCAAACCCACAGCTATATAAGATCTAGAAAAACAAATATTCATGTCTTCTTAGAGGTTTGTCAAATGACAGAGTGCTGGCAGTCTTAGTGAGATGCTGAAATAATGTGTTGCCAAGTTGTCTCAGCTCACAATAAGCTTTGCAGTTATCCTGGATTTCATATGCAATACCTTCATCAATCCTGGAGACAATTAAGTGCCTCTATCCTGTGCCATACCCCCAAAAATGTTGTAGGCAGTTGCTTAACAACTTCACTGTGATTTTTTCCACATTACTTGTTGATGACTTCAGCTTTGGCCTCTTTGGTCAGATCATTTGGCTGCTGTAAAGTCACTGAGAAAATGCTGGCATAATCTTGAACTAAATGGAACGATGAGACTGGCCTTATCCTGCCATTTAGTCAATAGAGCTGGGTAACATTTTTAGTGACTGCAAATTCATCACAAATGGAGTTTTGATCCTAAAGCTGTTTCCACTTTTTAGTAGAATGGCAGAATTTGCTTGAGGTAGGGAAATGTAGCCTGGAGATAAACTCTAATCATGTTACCCCTCTTTTACCCACTAACTCAGGGATTATGGAATCTGGTTTTTAATCTCATCATGAGGGTCTTGGAAACAACACCTCCCTCTAAAAAATGGCAGTGTCTCTGAGAAGAAAGTTAGAGGAAATTTGGAGTGAGCTCTTCTTTTTTCTGGCCCCATCTCTTGGGCCCAGCCAGCCAGAGGTGATGGGCTCTGGGGTTCTCAGCCTGGTGCTGGGCTGCTTTGGCCCATAGAGTCCCCAGCAGCACACAGCCTTGGCACTCCCACTGCTGCTGACACAGCTTTGACAGGACAGGCACCACTGTCCATCTTTGCCCTCCTGGCTTGGCTGTCCGTAGAGCCTGGAGGTTCATTCTCTCGTAGAGAAATGGGAGCTCCAGGTTAAGTTTGTTCTTTTCCCAGCCCAGAGCAGGGACCAAAGAAACAGCCACATTTTGTTTCCAGTATTTCAGTTTGGCTGTTGACCCAGAAAATCAATTACAGTCAGCCTTACGTAGGGCAGAATCAGTTAATATTCGGTATGACAATGAGAATGACTGGCCCATGTGGAGCATAGACACCTGCAGAGGTTGCTTTCTCTGTACTGCCTTATTTAGCTCTTCATAGTCCTTTACATTCTCTAAATGAATCTACTTCTCTGTGTAAGTTTATTTAAAACAGAGATGCAGTGAGTTAAGAGAATACCATTTTTTTTTTTCCTTTTTGGCACAGGAGTTCTACAGACTGGTCCTAAATGAAGTTCAACTAATTTATGTAGTAACAATAGTGAGCTGATATTTCCTCTGATACTGAGATTTGGCAGAGAGGACCAGAAGGAAGTGTTTCAATCCAATATATAAGACAACAGTAAAAGGGGAAAAAAGAGATTTCCTCTTTATTATGTGAGGAGAATAATATATTACAAATAATTTCCAGCCGTTAAAATGCTCTTTTGTTCTTGCAGCCTGGCTTGGGATTTGTGGTCAGTCCAGTTTTGATCACTGTAATATCTTTGCAACATTCCATCTTTGTTTCCTCATATCCATAGCTTACTTTTGCTTGTGTTCCATCTAATCCCAGCTGTTGACATTCAAAGATCATTTACCAAGACACTTATTACTAAAGAGCAATGGTCAAAGTTTGGACTATTCCGGCCCAGCTGCTGTGGCTGGATTTTTGTGGTCTTCAAATCCAGTCATTTCTGGATAACTCTGTCTTTAATCAACTGTAATTTAGTTGCAACACTAGTGGGCCAACTTCCTTAAATAGGGTTATTTAAGTAATTTTTGTGTAATTTTGCAAATCCTAAGGTTAATCTCAGGTTTAGAAGCTTCCCACAGAGTTTGCAGAAAATAACTTTGTGCTGTTCTATCAGCTTTTTTAGTGTTCGTTTGAGTTATCACTCTGATTCTACATCTTGGCACTACAAATTATTCGTAACTGGAGAAAGAAGAAAGAAATATTTCCCTGTTCTTTTTTTTGCACACCACCAGCAACACAGCAATGTTAAATTTCTGTGTTTAGAAGTTCATGTAAGGCAGGTTTTCTTTACAGAAGCACATGACTGCTTTTGCCTGGTTTGTACTACAAGCATTAGGAAACTCTATTAGCAACTCATCCCTGAGAGAATTATTTCAGCCTCAGAGCTCTGAAGGGCTTCTGTGGTTTGTGAACCGCACACTAAAGAAGACCTGAATTGCTCAAAGGCTTCTCCACTGTAAGTGTGCCACGCAACCTGATGTGTGTGTGATTGGGCCACCACAGGGCAGTGTGCACTTAAACTGCAGAAGGGACCAGGAGAGATGCGGCCAAGTCCTGTGGAACACAACACCGGGTCACTCAACATGGTAGAGGAGAGAGAGATTTTTGGATTCCAAGGTTTTCAGAACAATCAGGAAGTGGCAGTAAGTACTGTGATGCCCCAGGAAAAGTCTGATTCCCAACCACTGATTTTTGATAGCTTTAGAACATGCCAAATGCCAAAAGGGTGCTTCTCTCCTCTGTGTTTTCACATTCATTGTCACTAAAATCAAGAAGCCTAGAGGTCTGAACACCAGACCATAGAGTAAAATCCTGGGAATTAAAATTATTCAAATAATAAGTAATATGAAAGAATTTGTTTTTCTGATTAGTTCAAATTTTTGGTTGATTTATCTTCATTTAAACTAACTGCTGTCATAATAAACCTCTCTTTCTGAGAAGCAATGGAGTTTAATTTCTACAAGGACTCCTGTCTAAAATGTTATTTTCTGTTTGGTTTTGTTTGTTTGTTTGTTCCTTATTTAAGTAGAAATTTACTGTGGCAAAATTGCAATCACAGAATAAAGTTGGAATGGACAATTTAAAAATTTGTATTCAATAGTTATTATGTGTGAGCCAGGGGTCCATTCCCAATGAGGGATCTTCTCTCATAGGTTAACCTTTTTCATGAGCTACTGATACTCCAGTAGATAGTCGATGGCATTAATCCATTTCTGCAAAACAACTCCTTACTAGTGTAAGTGGAATTTCTTACTGGTGAGCAAACTACAGTACTAGTTTTTACTCAGCTTTTCATCTGAATTTAGCTTGTATACTAATAATACACTTTTTCTGTGTCAACTCTGCATCAGATTATAAAAGTGTTTTCTATTAGCCTTGTCCATTCTGCTCAAGTGAATTTCACAGGTGAGAAGGGCTTAAGGAACCTACTGTGGTTTCCTGATTCTGGCTAACTGAAGTTCGTCAGTGTTCATGATCATGATGTCTTTTTCACGTTCTAGACCCTGACAAATTTGTAATGAAACGCTCCCATATGCTCTGATTTTCTGGGGTGAGTCCTCTCTTGGATTGTGCAAATTTTTAAGGCCAGAATTTCCAGATGGTAACTCTAATGGCTCACATGCTTTAAAGTAGGTACTAACTATATTGTGTCTCTTATAACTCAGTGACCAGATCTAATAAGTCATCCCAGAAATTCAAATTCCTACTGAAATAGTGTTCCATGAATTGAAAAATCTGTGTGTTGCGTGAATTTGGCTGCTCTTCATCTGGAAGCCTAAACATCCTTGGAATTTCCAACAATCACTACCCAGGCATGTGCATATTGCTCTTTACCTGTGCACGGGAATTCTGATGCTGTCAGGACATCCTGAACATGAACTATATAAGCCTTCAGAAGGTCCCTGACAAAGGTCACAAAGTACCCACACAGCCTTTGCAGCCCCAAAAATTCTATATACTTTCAATATTTCAGATTTATTGAATATACAGCCAGTGTTCAGAGCCTTTACTTCAGGAAATTTTGCCTTGCAACAACTCTTCTACATAACCCAAGCTCCTGACCCTTTGGATTGCCCATATTACAACAGACATAGATGGAAACAAAATCACCACCAACTTTGTAACTGCAATGAGGTTTTTGTATAGTAAAAGTGGTCCATTTTACTTTTGCTGACTGACTTAACACTGGGTTGTTGCTTCACTAGAAAAACTGGCCCTTTTGAGGAAATAATTCTAGTGAGTATTTGAAGCTTATATAAATGCCCTGCAAGCATATCAGTGTGTGGTACAAGGAATTCCATCACTAGGATATTGTGCATTCGACCTTTATTTCATTCTTTATTTCTCCATTTCATTCTTTTTATTTCATTCGTAAACTAGTAGCCTACCAAGCTATGGTGAAAATAGTTGGAAAATATATCCTGTCTTCCTGCTAGTGTTTCCAATTCATGCAACACTGTTTCAGTAGGAATTTGGGTTTCTGGAATGACTTACTATAGTTGGTCACTGAGTTATAAGAGACAAAATATAGTTAGTGTCTGCTTTAAAGAACAAGGATCAATGTCTCTTTAAAACTATTTTTTTTTCTTCTGAGAGAGTATTCTTTCCTCCGGAGTTAAGATAAAGCTGCTCAACTACTTTAATTTTTACAGTAAATAATTATATTTCTTTTGAGCATCCTAATGCACTTTTTGGTTTCAAATTTCATGTGAAAAGACAGTAATTGCTATGTTTCATAAATTCCTGGTTCTAATACAGATTAATAGTAAGATATAATAAGTTATAATGATAAGATGCTTCTGAGACAAGTATTTGGTGGTCCTATTAGTTATTTATTGACCTTTTATCTGGAAAACACCAGGTTTCATGGTCCTTCTGTTGATCTCTCTGAGCATTATAACTTGCTATTTATCTGAAGTGAAGGGCTGTTTATTTTTCTGATATATAAATTAATTAGTGAAGTGTCTTGTTTTACTGTAATTTAAAAGTATTTAAGGACTTCTATTTTGCTCAGTTAATTTGTAAAAAAAAAAAAATGTAAAAGAGAGAAAGTGAGGAAAGAATGAAAATCAGACTACAAAATAAGTATGAGAAGAAAAGGTAAATAAAAGCAGTGTAAAGGCCCCAGCCTTGTTCATGGAAATTGTGTTGTTCACTTAAATGGGAGCAGGAACTTACCCTTTAGCAGAATGCCCTTTTGCTTACAAGACATGGGACTGTCATTATGTAAAATGGTTTTGTGTATTTGCCATATTCTTTTCATGTCATCCAAGAGCAAAAGACGCCCCAGGCTAGCATTAATGTCTAATAGAGGTTTTGTAAATCTTTTACTTTCAGTGACAATCTGCAGTCTGTTGCAGCTCTCATTCTGTTATCAAAAAATGGGTCTTTAGTGAAGTTAAACGTGAGCTGTTCACATTGGGGAACTTGACAGAAGATGAACATTGGAGTCTCAGTTCAGTGTCTTATTTAGAATAGGTGATTTCACAAAGCACCTTTGCAATTTGACAGCTTTGTTTGTAGGAGACCTCAGGATTCAATGAGCCTATTGTTAATTGCTTAACATTAGCCCATAGAAACCTGCCTCTGTAGGTCAAATCTAAAGTTGATTCACTGACACTGCCACACTTTCTGTGCTGTTTTGGCCCTAAGAGTACAGCAGGAGGCGTCTAGCTGAACTCAGTACACATTTCAGTCTGTAAGGTATCTCTAGGTGTAAAATGTGTTTACATCTCTGAAATCCACTGAAGAACTTAGGGAATATAGACATGACATTTAGCGAGTAACTTTCAAATTACTTTTTAGTTAACCTAAAAAAAAAAATCCAAAATCACCAAATTAAATCTCACAGTAAATACTGTAGGTTATGTTTAGAGAATCAGAACTAATACAACCCTGGATTTTTCTACTCTGGCTGTGACCTCTTAAAAGTACCATCCAGTTTTTATCATCGGTTTTTAGTGGAGATTGCAGTATCTGTACCATATGCTTTTGAGGTTGGTGACTGAGCTGCAGAAAATGGAATGAAGGCTGCACAATGCCAGGAACACTGAGGAGGAGTTAGGCAGCTGGTTCCAAGTGCAGTCTGCTGGGGACCCACAGCCCAAACAGGCAAAAGCTCCCCTACCAGCTCACACAGAGGGAGGGGGGCAGTAATGGAGAAGAGTAGGAAGTTTGAACAGGCAAGGACCTGCATGAGGATGAGACTTCCCCTGAAGGCTGAGGTGCGTCACAGAACCACTTCGCTGCTCTGGAGAGTAAACACCTGTCAGATCAGGATTGCTGTTGGAGCTGGGTAAGGCAGCTCCATCTGCTCCCTGTGTAACAATCTGTGCAGCTGAGAAAAGGGGGCAGTGGGTGATAGGGTGATAGCAGTGGGTGACTCTTCTGCCAGGTGAAGAGGGATGCACCCATGAGCTCAAGAGAGAGGAGCTGCTTACTGGTGTTTGTGTCACGGGTGTCACTGACAGACTGCCAATGCTCCTACAGCCCACTGACCAATACCTGCTGCTGTTGCTTCACATTGGCACCAGCCAGGAGCTGCTGGAGTGGGTCCAGAGGGGATCACAAAAATGGTCAGAGGGCTGGAGCACCTTAACTATGCAGACAAGCTGAGAGAACTGGGGCTATTCAGCCTTGAGAAGAGAAAGCTCTGTGTAGACCTTGGAGCAGCCTTTCAGCACCTAATGGGAGCCTACAGAAAAGCTGGAGAGGGGCTTTTTACCAGGGTATGTAGTGATGGAACAAAGGGAAATGGCTTTAAACTGAGAGTATGTTTAGCTTAGATATTAGGAAAAAATTCTTTTGTATGAGGTTGTTGAGACACTGGAAGCTGTTGCCCACAAACAGTAATTGTGGATGCTGCATTGCTAGACGTGTTCAAAGCCAGGTTGGACAGGGCTTTGAGTGACATGGTCTAATGGAAGATGTCCTGCCCATGGCAGGGTGGCTGGAACAAGGTCCCTTCAAACCACTCTGTGATTCTGTGAATATCATTCTGCAATGTAGAGGATCTCTGCTTTGAGACTCTTAAAGATCAATGGTTAGTTGCAGTATTTATTTGGTAATTTCAATATTAATTCACGTATGATTTTATACTGAACTTGTACTGTGTGCAAACTATCAGGATTAAAGTTAATTCAAGACATCATAAAAAAAGGGTGTATGTTCAAAAAATAATCTTCTTTCATACATGCATTTGATAATTTGTTATATTTATCTGTTGCCCTAGGCTGGGGATAATGAGAGGCTGTTTTCAGCACTTATGGATAACGTGGCCCTTCAGAATGCTTAGGTTCCACGAGGTAGGATAACTGTGATGGGACCCCTACCTGGAAGAGATCACTGCAGTTCAATGCATGTTGCTTGCAAATGAAAGTTTTCCTGTGTTTTGTGGTACCATTTAGAAGGGAACTTTTAAAGACTGAACATGTTATGTCAAAGCTCTTAAGAAGGAAGAGGCATGCATAGTTGAAAACAATATAGTTTATCAGCCCCATGTAATGGAAATATATGATAAATAGTGATCTGTTTCTCTGTTCAGCTGTACGACTTGCAGGAGTAAGGATGACTCATGTGAGGATTTATGGGATAAAGTCCAGGGCTGCCATTTCAAAGCACTAAACAGAATTGTTAAACAATAGTGCTTTCCAGGAATGTTCCCAACCAGCACTTTTTACCACAGTATAAGAAACAACAAACTGAAATCCTTTCTTTCTCTTTGGTATATTTTCCTCCATATGGCAAACCTACTGATACATGTTAGGAAGAAAAGGACATACTCTTTTAAGTAGAGGTATGCATTAAGGATGACAGATTCATGTGAAAAATGAAAAAGAGAAGAGTCAATTTTTTCATTGTTCAAATTTCTTGGTATCCTAAGTTTAAATAAAAAAACCCTATTGAGTCTTAATAATTGTCTGGACCAGGATCCCTTTACTGTATTACAGGTAGCACTTTGATGTGTTGTAAGTCATCCTTGCAAAGTAGGAGTGTAGCATGTCTCAAATTTATAAACAACCTGAAAACCAGAGATGCAACCTGTTACTTCTGTCTGTGACTATTTATTACTGTAAGTCACCATCAAAACTTGCAGGAGAGATCACAGAGATCATACAGGTTTTGTACTGCTTCGTAGGTTGTACCTGAAAATCTGCTCTTTCACTCAATGGGTTAGCATTACTCTTGGAGAATTTTGGAGAGTGAAAATTACTTTGAACATTATGACAGCTACAGCCATGATTTCTTGACTTTTTTCTAATCTTTTAAAGCTAAATTCTCTATCTAAGCTTTTGAATTAAGGTGCTAGCCGAACTTAGGTAGCATGAGAGAAGAGCTTTGTTGGAACTTGAAAGAAAACCACAGTGTGAAGGGAAAGCAATGTGACACTGCAGAACCACCACAAACGTTCTTTCATTACTTCTATTGTGCTCTCTCCTTGAAGCACTTCAAAACCGTATCTACTCCCACAGTTTTTGTGACTGTACCCTTAGTTTAAAGCAAGAACAGAAAGCATTGTGTTTGTCTCATCCACAGTCGTTGCCAAATCTTGAGATGGAGCCCAGGGGTTTTTCCTTCTGTCAAGTACAAGTATTGTGTTCATATTCTATCTAGTAAACAATGCTGCCTCAAGTAAAGGAAAAAAAAATCTGAATTCCTGTCTAAGTTTCAGATTTGAATCACCTATTTTATTCCCAAGTGTTCAGTGTTTATTTCAAACAGAGAAGCTGAAAAAATGTTTTATTTTTAATTATGTTAGATAGAAATACCTTAAAAGTTTGACAAAGCATTATGTTTTACTAGAACAAAAGGAGCAGCCTGAAACTTTACTAATGATGAATGCTGCAGTGCAACTCCCAATAGAAAATCTGAGTATAGGGCGCAGGCAGATCAGATTAGGTTTATCTTTGATCAAGAGCCAAAAACATCAGGAGATAATGATAGTAATTTTGTATTCTTTTATTTTCATAGAGAACATGAGATAAGCATTGGAAACAGTTATTATTTATATTATATGAGGAATTCATTATTAAATTACTTTATTTAAAACAAAGCTAAGACTGACTGAAATAAAATTCGATACTGTTCTGCCATTCTTACTCTTAATATTCAATTAATTATCTTCTATTATTCCATTATTCAGCCTGAAAAAAAAAAAAAAAGGCAAAAAAACCCCAAGCCCCAGAAAACTTCTCAAAACCTTTAAACTAAGTATAGTCTAGTGCCTGGGCACAGGTCCACTTTTAATGCTGCAATTCATTTCAACAGTTTTTTGATGATTTCGGACCCAGTAACTGAATCTCCTTTCACTTAAACACAGTATTAGGTCACAAAGATTCAATTTCAATTCCAGTGTAAACTTTCAAATAGAGACAGCTTGTGGTTTTTAAGTTGATTTTTTTTCCTAATTAATGCATTCCAATCTGTGCTGCAAAGAAAAGAGTCCAAAGGTGAACCTTACCTATCTTTATAGAACTGTTATTACTGACATCTGTAGATATCAAGGTGATAGGATCTGTTTGGGACTGGAAGCAGGGACAACCTGAAATTTGAACATGACCTTTCTGTTGGTGGTTTGGGGTTGTTTTTTTGGGTTTTTTTGTATGCTGGTAATTACATTTTTTTTCTCCAGGTATGGTCCATCTTTAATAAAATTTCTGCAGAATGCCAGAAATTTCTTGAGAAAAAGAGAAAAGGGGAACCAGATTAGCTTTTGTATTCTTCAGTAATGATCAGGGAGAACTCCATGTTGAAAGTTCACAACTATTTCTGTAAGTGAACATGTACTTAAGGGGGGGTTTTGTGAAAGACTATGACTGGAACTGCATTCTCCTGTTACAGGTGGCCTGTTAATTGACACTGAAGGAAACTTCAAATCAGTAATATGGGATGTCAGAGTTCAAGTATATGTTCTGTACATTGTGCTCAATCTATAGCTATTTATAAACATTGAAATCACAGATGGAACATGGATCTCTAACACTAATGTATCCAAACATGATTAAAAAAATTATTTGCAATTCAGGAAAGAAAGTGGAGTTCCTTGTTATGTTAAAAGGTATTATCTTGGGGCCAATACAAAATGTAAAAGCTAAAACCTACATTTTGCTTATCTCAGGAAGTTTCTGACCTGTATTTTCAGTCAATTCAGTTACCTTTCTACCATCATTCTTCTAAAGCTCTACAATCTCCATTCATTTTTTTGCTACAATACATTCAGCCAACTGTGGTTTCTCATACTCATTTGCCTCCCTGTGGTTCCACACTTTCTTTTGTTCTTTAAACCGTGTGGACTTCCTTCCTCAACAATGACAACTGTTTCCTTGTCCCCATCTGTCTATTACTCTTTAAGACTTCCCCTCAGAGAATGTGCATCTAAGAAACTAATTTTTAAAATTTCTGACACTATGACCTTTACTGACATTTGGGAGGCTTGACATCTCTCTCTGAGAGTCATATCTCAGCAACCTATACACTCAGGCTGTACTTCTCATCAGCATGCTTGGCTTTAGCTTATTGCAGTTGAGATCAGTCAGGAACAAGGTCTGAAGGCAAAAGAGCTGGGGAGAAACAAACACAGCTTGAAACAAAAATAAAAATTACTGCAATCTGCAGAAGAACAGGCAGTCACATGGGCTGTACAATCTGCATTCATGGAACAATCTGCATTCATGGAATCACAAGAGGACAGGGCTTGAGTTTGAAAGGACCTATCCCTCTGACCCCACCATGGGCAGGGATGCCTCCCAATTAGATCAGGTTGCTCAGGACCCCCTCCAACCTGGCCTTGAACACTTGCAAGGATGGGCATCCATAGAATGGGACATTCACAGAAATTTTTTCCTTCTGTCAGGATATTTTTGACCTGACACTGACAAGTGTCTGTATATATGCAAACATGTGCAGGTAGATATTTTTATATATCTGTGCATTAATATGTGTGTGCTTATTTAAAAGAATCTTTTCATACAGGCTGATGTTTCTCATATCTTTAGCCTTTCATTTTCTTATACAGGTGCTCACATGCTCAAGTTCTTGCTTGTCTATACACTGATCATTCCCCATATAGGCTCATACTCTTGCCTTCTCATGAATTTTGGCTCATTTTGCTCCTTACTGTCCAAGGTACTACTACCAAAATTGTGTGTCCCAGGTATTGATTCAGCCATGTTACTTTGCCACCACTTTAGTATCTTTCTGGTTTGATTTTTCCTAAGTTTCAACTTCTCAGGGTACCTTTAAACAGCCCATGTGGTGATACTTTGCTGCTGCTTCTCCCTTGATCTTGTCATTGTCCCAGTGCTGCCATTTTCCAAATAAACATCCATTTTTCATGTTTAATCCTCTTACCTAAAACAATGCTCAGTGTTTCAGGGCAAGGCCACTTCAGGCTCAAAGACATCGCTTTCAAATCAGTGAAGTCTGAACTTCTGTTTTTTCAAAATGTCATATGTCAAGAAATTTAAAAATAATGTTAATAAAAGATGGCATCAGTTTTTGATCTTTTAATGCTAGGCTCTGTGCTTGAAATGTTTAGCTACTTTAGGGGTGAGACTACATTTTTATCTTGTATTCATACAATGTCTAGCAGAGCAGACTTCTGATATGAGACACCACTCTGTAGCAGGAGACAGAGGAAAGAATGCAGTATGTCACTTCATTTTCTTATAAATTGACTGATTTAGGACAGGTATTTCAAAACTAATGACTAATTTCAACTTTGGATCCACCGTACAATGATATAGTAAGTATTAAAAGCTTCAGAGAAAAAAATCTAAATGTTAGTTTCTTGATTTTTGGCTTATAAACATTTGGGACAGTTCTCTAATAATGAATTGTGGTTTTAAAAGTATGCTCTATAATATTTATATATAAAGTTGATATATTAGTTTAATTTTAACCAACTATCATTGTAGGACTTCATCAATTAGTCATCTGTGAGGTATGGATAATTATCACTATTTACGTTTTTAGCCTAAATTCTCTAACATTTAAAAAAGGCAGTATTTGAGTAAGTTTCCCTAGAGGGAATATTTCAGTGCTCAGCTCTGCATTTAATTACTACAAATTTCTTTTAATTTCACAGTTATTCACTAGTGATATTTTATTTACAGATAAATGTTTCATACATTGAGGAAGGAAGGAGGCATTAGCAGGCTCAAAATTTAGTGTTTGGTCCTTTCTTATGTGTTGATGATTAGCATATTAATTGATTACCTGTCTATTTATTTACTTTCTAAGCCTATTTTTTGGATTTTGCATGTTGCAGAGTAGTGTGGTTCAGATGGATTCCTGGTGCTGTATAACAGTCCTTACAATTATGAAGGAATTTAAGAGTGAGCACATGCTTATCCAGCTTGATGAATTCCAGCCTAAGTCCTCTGAACCATTCCAAGAAGCGACAGAAAGGCTTTTTCCTACCTGCAATGTGAAAATGGGGCACTACCATCACAAATGGAAAAGTCTCCCTACGAAGATTTGATAAATTCGCTGAGTGCTTGGCATTACACTTTGAAAGGAATTAGCTGAAGAACAGCTCTCTAGGATAGAACGGTTCTTGTGAACCTTCTTTAAAAGTGCTTGAAGGAAATGTGCCAGTCCATAGATCTAAATTAATTGTTTTGATAATTTAGACCTTTGTCATTAATTTAGACTCATTTCCCAAATTTGAAGGCACTCAAATATTGCAAATATGGGTGTGAAAATGTACTAAAAATGTAAAGCTGCATTCACTGTAATACTTGTCTGTAATCCTTTCCAGGCCATAAACTGTGCTTTTACTTATCCTGTTGCAGCTAGTGATGCTGCAGTAGCATATTCCAATATTTCAATGTAGTATGCCTTTTAATAATACATAGCATGCAGTATCATATCTATTTTGGTGTACTATGCAATTATTTGTAGTGGCACCCTGCAGTATTTTTGGGATACAACCAGTATTTACTGTAGCATTTTCCAGCTGGGCTCAATGCCACACATTCTGCCTTGAGAGCAGTTGATGTTCAGGAATTTAGACAAGAATTTATTCTTTGCTTTTACTTCTTCTGTGGCCAGAGGTTACCTCTATTCCTGGTGTTCATAACCCAGCCCCAGTCCAGGGTGGAGTCTCTGGAAAAGTGGCAAGTGCATTACAAAGTAAGTTGTATGGGCAGCAGGGCCAACAAAGCTACAAACAGAGCAGCGTTTTCCTCAATTACCACTCTGAATAAATCCAGTTTCTTCTCATGCTCCATGGGTTCAGTTTCCCCTCCTTGCTATGCTTTCTTGAAAACCTGTGGATGTCCTCAATACCTCTTCCTTTGCATAGGCTACCAGCTGGGCAAGCAGCTGGGCAGCACAGGGGATGTGTCCAGGGTACATGGGTGCTTCAGCAGGCCCTGAGTCAGCTCAATTCACACCATGGTTTTCCTCCTCAGCAGGATCAGTAACAGAGCTCTCACTCCCCCATTCAGTGAGAAATTTTAATGGAATTTGTAGGACTTCAGCAAATCTAAGATTTCTGTCTCTGTATCTTGAAAGTTAGACATTCACTTTGCAGCTATTGTAGATGTGGAAGATAGCTGCATGCAGGTATTATAGGTAGTCAGGTCAAAGTTAGAGAGAAGGTTGAATTTAAATGAAACCCTGTTGGAAGCAAGGGATTTTTTTCGCTATCCACAGTACATTATCTCCCTCTAGAATGCAAAAAAACCCTACTTTTTCACTCCCTCCTCTCCCCTTTCACCAGCATAACTCTACAAAGTTAGTTGGAACATTTTTTTCCATTTTTGTTTAAAATATTTCTGTAGTTTCTGAATTTTTCCACATGACCCAGTACTTCAAGAGACAGGTGTTCTGAGGATACTCACCATTCTACAGCTGTGGTTTTCTTATCCAGAAAAATAAATGAACTATAATACCATGCAAATAAAATACTTTAGAGTACCTGAAAGGTAACTTAACCTTTACTTTTTCCCATCAGCTTTTAGTTTTAGGTTTTGGTTTGGTTTTTTGGTTGTTTAATCCATGCCTTGGAAATGTGTCCTTCAAATCCAAGGCATCTGGAAAAACTAAACATTAACATTTCTAAGTAAAAGTTGCCTAGTTTTCAGAGAGGCTGCAAGACTTTCAGCAGCCACAAGCCTAAAGAAAATGATGTGGGCTCTAGAAACTTCTGAGGAAATTGTCACTTAGAGAAATTTTGTGAGTAATTTCAGGTAATTTGAGACCTCATTAATAGGAAATATGGTTCTGTTTCACTACTTGCTTCCTGATAGCTTGTTAGCCACCTCCTCACTGGTGCTGGCTGTTACAATCACACACCTTGGAGTAGGATTTGCTTTCAGTGTGATTAATATTTTGATGTACTTGGCTATATGCCCCCACATGCTGTAGTGCTGATGAAGGGGTGAGAGCAAGAGTGACCCTTTTAACAATAGCATTTTCTGAAGTTATTTTAATAACTTTTGAAATCAAGTCACTACCTGCCAAAAAGAAAACAAAAGTAAGGCAGATAAAGCAAAGAGTTTTTGTCTGTCTGAAGAAATGAGCTAAAACAGAGTCCTTCCTCTACTCTGAAAAACAGTGTGGGTTTTTATACTCAGGGAGTCTTTTCTTGCATTTCTGAACCAATCTCTCAGTCACATACCACACACTGACTTTGCTATCTAATTCCTCTCTTTAAAATTGCATCTATCGTAAATAAAAGATGCGAGGATGCCATAAACTCTATCTGTATCAATTCATTTCTTTCTCACCAAGGAACTAAGCCCACCCTGGAGTCCAGACCTTGCTGAGAATTCAGGAGCTGTAGCAGTATCATTCTGTAGTGCCATGGCAGGCCAGGTAAGGAAACCTGCATTCATAATTCAGTTTCCTGAGCACAAGTATGTACTTGTCCCATAATGAATACATTCCCAGTTGTCATGTGAAATAAGTGGTGTCAGTAAATGAGATCATTTGTTTTGTAATTTGAAGTCGAGTAAACCTTTTGGCCACATACGTAACTTTAATATAGAAGGGAAGAAAGACATTCATAGCAGAAATCATCATAACAGTTCAAAATAAGTAAATAAAATGTAATTAAATTATCAGATTTAACAAGTAAGTAACATTAATTTACATCTGGGGTTGACTGGCTGTTTTGAAAATTGAATAAGGTTTGACCAAAAAGATGTGATCACACACCTTGGCATGAGATTTCCTGAAGACTGGCAACAGTTGTACAGTTCCTCTGTTCCCTTCCTTTTTTTTTTTTTATCATCACATATAGTATCAGGTGCTGACTTTTCATTTTTTGTTAGTAAATTTCTCTCCTTTTAATATCACAACATCAGTGAAACTAGTGATCTATTTAAGTGCATTTTAAAGAACTAAAGGGCCTTAGTGAGTCAGGACTACCTCGTAGTGAATCCATGGGATGTTGCTCTTGGCATGAAGACTGCCTGGCAGTTTCAGATCCATCAGCACCTCACTCTTCCCGCTCTGTCTCTGCTCATCAACTCCTCAGTTTTTCTGCTACAAGTGTCTGTGGAGATGTTGCAAACTAGACCTCTTATACATGTTTAAAGGATAATTCTTATTCCCTACTTTGTTCCAGAGGTTTCACCCACACCTGGCTTACAGTGTAGCTGCGCAGAGTGGTGCCAGCAGGATTAGAGTAGTGGTGAGAGCAAACCCATACTTCTTAAACTGGCCTTGTCATGGCAGCCAGAAAGTGACAGTACCATATTAGAGACTACAGGAGTCCTCATATTCAGTGTTGTTTGTATTACTTGTATATAACCAGTCCCATTCAATGGGGAGAATTTACATGTGAAGGCTGCCAGGACATTTGTAATGCCTGTTCCCACGCCATGAAAACCAGCAAGTCCCAGTACATGAAGGGTGGCTTTTGAAAGCTTCTGAGTACTGCCTTGAGACCAGTTTTCTGTTATCTCATGAAAGAGAGTTAAGCCAATATTTATTTTTGCTTTCTTTCACAGATGAAAAAACTGAAATACTCAGTGATGTGAAGTGGCAAAGACCATAGAATAAACATCACTCCTGGGCATAAAAGTCAAGCAATAACTTGAAAAACTTGCTCTGTAGGGGTTTTTTCCTACCAGTCTTTGCTCAAAATAATGCAGCTCTCATAATGTTTTCTTCATTATTTCTTTTCTGGATGTTACCAGTCAGGAATATATCTTGCTTAAGACTAGTAAGAAACTAACATAGTAAATCCGTTGCTTTTAAAAGCATGCTCACTGTGCCATGTGCACTGTGCCATTTTCAGAATCTTTTAGGGAAGTGGTTAATCTTGTTATGTTTAAGTATCTTTTTCACAAGAGAGTTGGGATTTGCTAGAACTTCTCCATGTGGGATAAGTCAGGCATACGAATTTTGTTTCCAAAAAACAGTTTTTCTTCCAGAGGATGACTTATTCCATGAACAAACAGCAATATCTAGCAGGGTGAAGGAAATGACTAGCACTGAATAAACATACTTGGAGGAGAAAATTTCACCTTTTACACATGACAGGTGTAAATACTAAGATATCTCGAAAGCCAGCTGGCTGAGTCAGGCTGCTACAGTGCTAAATTTTGGACTTAATAATGTTGATTACACACTGATGACTTGCTGTGTAGTGCTTAGTCTAAAACAAGGACTTTCTTTACTCTTTCTCCAGTCATTTTTTTTTAAATTGAGTTTCTATCAGATGTACTAATTAGGAGACCCATACTGTATATCCTCACAAGAATTAAGGATTTCACTCCAGCTAAGTGAGTTTGTTTAGCCTTGTGAAAAGAAGGCTTAGAGCAGACCTTATCATCATGTTTCAGTATTTAAATGGTGACTACAAAGGGGATAGAGACTTCTTTTTACAGGCGGTCCAATGGAAAAATGAGAGGTAATGGGTACAAGTTGCTGCTGGGGAGATCCTGATTAGACATGAAAGGAAAATTTTTCACAATCAGCGATTGGAATAATCTCCTCAGGGAAGTGGTGTTGGACTCCCCAGTGTTGGACAGTTTTAAGATTCTGCAGGTCAGAGTGCTGGACCATCTTGTCTAGACTGTGCTTTTGCCAGGAAGGTTTGGAACACACGATCCTTGAGCTCCTGTCCAACCTGGCTGCTGGTACTTAGACAACAGCTGGGGTTAAACTATAAAAGTGAGAAAACACATTTTTTGAAAGGATTGTATTATGGGAAGTGAAACCACTTTAACTTCTTCTTTGATTGGTAATGTCAGAGAAGAAAAAAAAAACCTACAAAAGAGATCAAAGTCTTGATCCTTACACTGAGATATCCTTAGCAAATGAAAACCAATACAATCACATTAACATTGCAGTCTTTTCTTAATTAAAAGTTGGATTGGGAGAACGAGTGCTTTATTTCAGTTTCCTTTACAAACAATGAAGGGATGAAATCCTACCTAAATCAAATCAATGGCAAAACTCATAGAAATCACAAGTTGACAATTTAGAAGAGTAAAGGATCCTTTGATGTTTGCCTTTTTAAGTGCCTACAAAAGAGCAGTATTTCCAAAAACAACCATTGGACCATTTCTGGTTTTTACTTCTCACATTTTGCACGTAAGATGTATTCCCAAGGTTGCAAAAAAAAGATTTGTGAGAAACAATAAAACCAGACTCTCTGGTGAGAGACCAGTTGTCTCTGTTGGTCTCATTTATGTGATTCTGTTGTAATATATGATTACACATCTGCTGGCAGATGGAAATGTTTTACTAAATGGGAAAATATAGCTGATATCATAGGGATCATTTGAGATTTATTAGAAAGTTATCTGGTGCAGACTTTTTTCCCTGTAAAATAAACCCACACAAAGTCCTACTAAATTATTCACCTAGAGGCCTTTTCCTCTGATGAAGTCTGATTTCTAACTCCCATCTTCCTTCCTTAGACTTGGTCTCCTTCTTTCCTGACACCCAGTCTCCATTTCCTTGCCTGCTCAGATCCTTTTGCAGTTGTACATGCTTAGCATCCATGTCCCAAGATTAGTATTTTCCTGCTTCACATCTGTATTTATTCTGAACTTTTCCTTTGGTTCCCAGACTTCTCGGACCTCCATGGATGCTCAACTACATTCGGTAAGCCCCTGCCATCCCACAGACCACTGTTCTGCTCAGGACTCTTCCCTCTCTGGTCTCTTGCCCTAGTGGTTCTACCCTGCAAGGTTTTATTTTCCCAGCTGTTTACCCAACACAGTAATTCCCATTTGTATATTCTCATCTCACTATGCTGACTTTTCCTTCTTCTGCTGTTTCTTCTTCCCATCACCTTATCTTTCCACCATCTCCACCCCTTTCTCCTTCCTGGGGTTATCATTTCCAACAAACATCTACATTGTTATTTTCCTCTCTTATTTGAGGCTCTCATCTGACTGTACTTCCAGAGAGTCTTCCATCTCATCCATCTCCCAGTCTCGGTACTGTTTTTCATAGTGACTCTTTGCTCGCTCTGCTTTTCCAGTTATCCGTCCCCATTCCTTCCCAGCACGTCCTTCCAATCTAGCCTCACCAGGAGCATTGTTTTATCCATTGCTAGTCTACCTAATTCCATGTATTTGTCACACGGCTTTCTCTGTTTCTAACTTACCGTGCTTGTTTCATTTCAATTTTCAGTTGAACTTCTCTGAGTTATCAAGCATGTTCTCAAGAGAGGGGAACTGGGGGCACAGTAGAGAGAAACTCTGCTTTTAGATCTGGAATATGACCCTGCCTTAGGTCATCAGGTGGGAGAAGTCATTACAAGGATATTGTAGGCAGGGTTGTGTAGCCCTGACCTGTACCATGATAGTACACGTCCCATCTGATCAGCTGGGAGTCTGGAGCGAAGCTAGTGTTGTCAGTCTTCAGAATTTTTAGTTGCTAAACTGTGATGTACAGTTTTTCAGATCTTGTTTGAATTTGGAAGGACTGGCAGCTAAAGGCAAAAAGGCCTGGCACAAAAATATCTGCCAAATTTAAGTCCTGGTTTCAAAGCACTGAAGCAGCAGAGCACGACTTTTATCATTGATGGCAGCATATTTTCTGGAACTTGTTTTGTGAAATTAGCTGGTGGTTTATCTGACATTTCTATAAAAATGAAAATTAAATAAAATCAGGCCAAGGAAATACTGCAACTGGAAAATGTAATCTAACTGAAGTTTGGCATTGCAGTATGTGAAATAAGGATCTAATAATGGGAAACGTCAAATACGCATAATCACAGATGAAACTACAATCCCTGCTGATAAGAGTAACAGCTTTAAAAAGTCTGAAATATGTTCTAAATAGTTGAGGGTAAGTTATGAACTGAGCTACATCTTTCAAAATTATATGATTCTTAACATTCAACTAATGGCTGGATTTAGCCCTTTGTGGATAGAAAACTACTTTTAAAAACTTGCTGCAGGCAGACATTATAAATTTTCTGCTTTCTAAGGCCAAGTATGACCACAGTAATTGCAGAATCTGACCTCATGAAAGGGAGACTGCAACATTTTGCATACTAATTCTTTTACTTCACCTGTAACTCACAGAGGAGCAAGACCCTAGCTGTTAGTGTGTCTGAGTCCAGCTATCCATATGCATGGATTCCGGATGGCTGTTTTCCTGCAAGAGAAGAGATCAAACCTAATGGCCGTAATGACAAGACTGTATCTTAATGAGAACACACCACTAGCAAAACATTCCAATTAACAGGGGATGTACTGAGCTGAAATAAATGGTTTCAAGTGATGATCAGCCTGGTGTGAAATTATAAACTCCATTGTTATTATCAAAATTACTAATTACAGCTGTGATGCAGGATAGCACACCATTTTTTTTAAATCTGGGGAACTGAACTGAAAATGCATTTAGCCTTATGCAAGACCTCTAGGGAAAAATGAAGAGCGTGCAGTTTTTAGCTTGTATTTTTATTTAATTGGGGCATTATTTCAGTACAAATATGATGTAGTATTTCTTTCCCATTTCTCCAGTCTTTTTTAAAATTGTGTTTCTACAGGATGTCCTAATTAGGAGATCCATACTGTATACCCTCAAAAGATTTAAGGATTTCACTCCAGCTAAGTACCATTTTTGACTGTGAAAAAAAAAAAAAAAGGCATGATTTCATGGGGGAGAGAAAAGCAGGGCAGCCAGGCTATTCAGGGAAAACTGAGAAGTAGGCATAAGTTCTATATAAGCATTGTAATTCATGTAGGTGGTTCTGTCTTTGCAGTTTTCTAACACTGTATAGGACTAAATTATGTTAATTTCTTTTGTACTTCAGTGTAAAGCAATCCACACACATTTTAAGGCTTTATCTTCCTTTTGCCCTACAGCTTTCATATCAAGCAAGTAAATGTTAAAAGCAGTTAAAAGCAAGTCTGAATCTGTCCTCTCCATTAATGGGTTTTTAATTTAAAGCTCTTTGAAACTTTCATCCTCAGCCCAGGAGCACTGAACCACAACTGTCTGATGCCATGTGCTGGCAGACTGTCCTGAAAAAAGAGTGGCAGTTCTTCCACCCCTAGTTAGACTCCTCAATCAATGCTGAATTATGTAAAATAAATCAGATTTCTCTATTTAGTAGAGTACATGAAATAGGTTACGCTGAAGATGCCTTGAAATTCCTGTTCTGTTTTTTTTTTTTTTTATCTCTCACAAGTGCACTGAAAACACCCCTTAATAAATTACAGTCTTCTTCTTTGTCAAAGATTCCAGGTGAAGCAGAAAAAGTGTGATGTTTCTGTAACTGTACACTACTCAAAAATAATTTTCTTCACTGGAACTTGATATCATGCAGAAGATAAAAACTCAAAGAATAGATTAAATGAAGGTAATAGAAAAAGCTATATACCCATATTATTCACTCATGTTTTACAACATACTTTGAATATTGTAGTCAAATGTACAAAACATTGTCACTTGTACTATAAGTCATATATGATGAACTTAGCTTCTAAAAATATATTTCATTAAGTTCTTTATATAAAAAATATTTATGGTTCAAATAATTTTCTATAGGTTGTCAGAATTTCAGTAATATTTATGATTTATAAAAATAAGTGTCTTAATTACAGAATTAGAGAATAAATTAGTTTGAAAGAGACCTCTAGAAGTTATCTAGTCAGCAGCCACTTTTCACAATGGAGGCAGAATGCCTAGTGACTGTTTTTACTGTCTTCAAGGATAGAAACTCACAGCCCCTTTCTGCAACCTCCTCATCATTTAAACACCTTCAAGGCAACAACAGCCACCATTGCTGTGAGAGCACAACACGCTCAGCTCCTTGTCCACATGATCTGTGGGACCTTTTCTGCAGTTGTCAGAGTTAACAGGTGTTTTTCCAAAATACAGTTTGCTTAAAGAAAATCACCAAGATGTGAAATCCACTGTTTTTACTGCGATTCCCTTTTCTTTCTTTTCCCTTTTCTTTATTTCACTCACATTTGATTTTTGTGCCAGTTGTTTGACCCTGAGTCTCAAAAGCATTTTTGATATTCAAATTTCATTTGTACCTAAGACATTTCTGAGGTTACCTTTAGGGAACTCTGCAAGATGAAACAAAGCAGTCTTCTATTTACCTTGGAAAGCACCCAGTAGCTAGTGTCATACAGTGGAGACATACCACAGGACATATTTAATAATGAGAATGGACAACCTTAAAAGTCTGGACAAACCCATCAAGAACTATTGAAATCTTCTTTTCTTCAGTCATGCAGTTTCAAAATTACATTCAGCAGTAAGGGAGGGCTTTGGGAGGTTGGGGGTGGGGGGCGGGTGGTGGTTTTTTGTTTACTTGTTTTGGGTTTGGTTTTTTGTTGTTGTTGGGTTTTTTTGCTTGTTGGTTTGGGGTTTTGGGTTTTTGTTGGGTTTTTTGGTTGTTTTGTTGGGGGGTGTGTTTTTTGTTTGTTTGGGGGTGTTTGTTTGTTTTACGGGTTGGTTGATTTTTTTTATATCATGTTTCTAAGGGGCTAGTTTTAGAAGTCTGACTTGAGAATGTTCATCCAGTAATTTTTTATTTTGATCACTTTACAATGGAATGTGACAAGGGCAACAGACTCTGTCTAACCTAGGAGTATTTGCTTTTGCTGTCCTCAGTAACCATGTATAGATCATTTGAGAAATAGCTGATACCACTCTAACAAACAAGTAATAATCATTATCTTGAGCACCCAGATTACTTGCCTGAACAAAAATTTTACTAGCATTTAGTATCCATAATGGGAGGGGCCTTCTTAACTTTACTGGCTTCTGAAGACTCTCATTCAAAGCCCATTGACTCAGCAGGAAAACTAGCACAGCCTTTAGTGCATATTTGATTAAAGGCGTTTGATCTTAGGGAAACTGAATAATCTATAAAATAAGGATCAGAATGTTTTTCTCCTGTAAAAGTAATTGAAATGCATATAGGGAAAGAACAAAATTATTACTCTTTTATCTCTATTAAGAAATTTTGTTTTATCAAGTTTTGTTTTAATTAGTTAAATGAGTAATTTAAAGCATTTTAGGGCCTCATGTATTTGGCATGTGATTTGGTTTTTTCTGTTGAAGTAAGGTGGTTACTATGGAAACAAAGACATTGGAAGAGTTGCATCACTGTTAACTTCAGCAACAAATACATTATTATGAAAACAAAAAAAACCCTTTGAATTATAAAGTAGAAGAAGTTTCTTATTAATTACAAAATCATTGGTAAAAGCTAGTTTTATATATTCAATAGGAACCACTCTGACAGAAACAAATGAAAAAAATGGAACTGTCATTTCAATATTCAATAATATTACCTAAATATGGAATTCCCCAAATGTAGATCCCATCTCCTGCATAAACAGTTACAACAAAGTGAAAGACTTACCAAAACAAACTTGTTTTTCCTATCAGAGTGTAACAGCAACTTAAAAAGTAGACCCTCACTTGACATAGTTACACAGGCAACGTAGGGCATGGTTCTCCTGGCCACTCCTCAGCTACTTGCACAATTATTTCTTGGCCATCGCACAGACTTGCGTGCTTATGCATGGGGCAAACCAGCCCATGTACGGAAATAAGGAGTCAAAGGCCCCCACTCTGACATCCTGAGGGTTTGCAAGTCTTGCCAGGCTTTGTTTTCCAAGCATCTGGAGATACAGGAAAGTGTGGACTAGAATTGAGGTGTCAATTCTCCTCTCCTGTATGTAACTCACTTTTAACTGTTAATGGCTCTGTAGTGTTCAAAATCAGGGAACAGTTGCATAATTGAAATAGTTCCAGACTGGGCAAATCATCTCAAAATACAGCCATGAAGCTCAGCAAGCTAGAATGAGAGGCCAAGCTAACCTGCAGGTTGATTTCACTGGAGTGTTTGCTAAAACACATCCAAATGTACACGAATGCCCATGCACATATGCACAGAACCATACCTAATGAATCAGGTACAGGTACTGCACTTTAACTAATAAGACTGGTCAATAAATCATCTATTGTACATCCCACACTTTTGAAGGGACCTCCCAGGGAGATTTGTTTCAACCTTTCAAGTAAAAAGGAGCCTGGATGACCATGTAGTCTATCTGTCCAATTAATCTTGAAAACCTCCAGTGATGAGGACTCTCCCTTGTCCCTGGGGAGGCTATTTTAGTAAATTATGTTCCCACTGTATAACATGTCTTTTATACATTGAGGTGGAATATCTCCCAGTGCAACTTGTACCTGTTGCTCCTTATCTTCTCTATGTGGCTGGTTGTGAAGAGATGGTCTGTTTGTAGGTGCCCTTTAAGTATAGGGACATTGTTATGAGGCCCCTTGAGCCTTCACTTATCCAGAGAGAAGAGATTTTACTTCAGTCAATTGAAAAAGGAGGAAATTAAAAAGTTGTTGTGCAAGAAATCAGGCTCAGCACTCAATCAGTATTTGGTGATTGTTGCTATCACAAAATGTCAAAATGCTATTGATGACCATGCACAGAAACACCAGAGAATGCTTTGTTCTCTCTTACACCCCTTGCACATTGCATTACTCATTCTTTTCACTTTACAGAGCATGCATGAGCACCTGGATAGATGCATGCTTTTTTGTGTATGTTTTGTTTGGCTAAAAAGAAGGTATTTCTCACAAAGTCTATAGGCTCATCTCTCAGAAACAATGGATGTAGAAAATACAGATGTGAAATAATGCACTGGGTAAATCAAGTTCATATCTTTTCTCAAAAGAAAACTTTGTCTGAGATCAAAATTAAACTGAATTAATTGAAGGCCTCAAGTTGAGACTTTCATGTGCTTTTCAGTTTTTATATCTTCCCAAAGTGCCATGTAAAGCATACTTATATAATCAGCATTGACTCATGTTTTCAGCAGAAAAAGTTTGGTAGCCTTGATAGTAGGCAAAACTTCAAAGGCTGTCAAAAATCAAATTAATAATTTGTCTGGAGGAAGTCTGTATAAAGTGGTCACATTATGTAAATGTGTCAAATGAAATGTTAAGATCTCCCTCTCTTTCTCTAGGAAAATTGGATTTGCACTTCACTCTAAATTGCTAGTCTTTTCAGCAAAATGTAAAGTCATTTATTTTTCATTACCTGAATTCCTGTCATATTAGGGTTACAATGTTTACAGAAAGATAAGCAAAGCTATATGGGAGGGTTCAGGCAAGCTGTTTCTACATTTTACTACTGTTATCCCACCTGATGTAAAGATGATCAGCAGGCCATGTAAGACTAGCTCAGTTTTGCATCCTTAGTTTAGGTATGCTGGAAGGGATAAGGTGAAACATTCTAAGAGTCTTCGTAAATCATTCAAAGATCATAAAATTATAGAATATGCTGAGTTGGAAGGGACCCAAGATGTTCATTGAGTCTAACTCTGGCCCTGCACAGGACACCCCAACAATCCCACCATGTATGTGCCTGAGAGAATTGTTCAAATGGTTTTTGATCTCTGTCAAATTTGGTGCTGTGGCCACTTCCCTGGGGAGCCTGTTCTATGGCCCAAGCACCCTCTGGATGAAAAACCTTTTACTGATAAGTCTCCAAAGTAAGCCTCTTCTGACCCAGAGTCATGCTGCTTCCGTGAGTGCTGTCACTGGTCATGAGAGTGAAGAGATTGGTACCTTCCCCTCCGCTTCCCATCATGAGGATGTTGTTGATCACAGTGAGGCCTTCCCTCAGCCTCCTCTTCTCCAGGCTGAACAGACCACGTGACATCAGCTGCTCCTCTTATGGCTTCCCCTCAAGTCTCTTCACTATTCTCATGGTCCTCCTCTGGACAGTCTCCAATAGCTTGATGAGTTTTTGATCCTGTGGCACCCAAAGCTGCCCCCAGCACTGGAGGGGAGGCTGCCCCAGAGCAGAGGGAATCCCCTCCCTTGCCCAGCTGGCCATGCTGTGCCTGATGCTCCTCTGGAAAGGGCTGGCCCTCCTGACTGCCAGGACGCTGCTGGCTCACGTTCAGCTTGCCATCAACCAGGACCCTCGGGTCCCTTTTCATGGCTCTGCTCTCCCGCTTCTCATTCCCCAGTCAATAAACACAGCCTGGGTTGCTTTGTCCTAGGTGTAAATTTTGGAATTTGCTTCATTACTTACACCTCTAAAGGACCATCATTTTTGCATTTGGCATTTTGGAGGAAGAAGAGCTACCAGGAAAATGGTCCTTTAAAATTATGATGATTTATCTGAATTTTTAATATGTTAAAGGAAGGTTAGGCTATACTTGCCACTTGTTGTTCTTATAGAAAAGGGATTGTGCATTCAGGTGTCTTATTCTCTATTATTCGTAAGTATTTTGTTCTTAATTGAGGATTTATTTAAATCTAGTGTATATATGCACTTATAAATTGCTTTTGTTTTCTGAGGATTTAATGCTCTCTGATGACAGATTTACTAAATTTACTAGTGCAAATTTGTGTGCTTAATATTAAGGCCATAAAAAAAGAATCTCGTCCTTATTTCATTAGTAAAATGTTCACAGTCTTTTCCTGTTAGAAGATGCAGAGCTGTTATTGATTGGTCCAGTTTTATTTGAGAACACACAGGCCTTTCCTTTGTGTTTTGCCTTTCAGGTGAAAATATGAAATTTTAAGAAAGCAAAGTTCCATCTCAGAAGAGTACAAAATAATGTCTTAGAAACTGAAACAGGCCTGTGTTTGTGAGTTTGAAATCTTACAGGTGCACATATCTGGGCTTCTCCTTGCATTTTTTCCCTAAAAACATCCTTTGATTTCATATAATATGATCTATCACCTTGCAAACATACCTTCTTGTGCTAAAACTTGCTACTTGGAAGTTTCCTCATGCAATTGTCCATACTAGCATGAACAACTCATTAGTTGATACAAATTGGTTAATTCACATTAGTAAAGTGAAACACGTCTGTGATCATCTGCAAAGCTGAGGTAAGTGAACATACAAGTCTGCTGAGGCTTCCACATGGAATGTTTGCTTCTGGTTGGTTCGATTTTTTTAACATTGAATATACTTTAATGAGGACGGTTGAAAAATAATACGTCCCTGCATTATTGGCCTCTCAAATGATAGTTGGATAACACTGAATTGATTATTTCATTTCTTTGTGAAAGTGCACTCTATTAGGGAGTGAAAAATACTATCTTAGCATGGGAAGGAGTTATTTCTTTGGCTGTTTTGCTGTCTGTAGCATGCATCCCTCACCCCCTGAGTGTTTTTCTTGAACATCCACATTACTTTCAGACCTTCCTCCCAGAAACTCTTGGCACCATACACTGCCAGCAAAGCAAGAGCCAGAAACTGAGTTCAATTCAGGTTCATAAAGTCTAGCAGGAGGTGATGGGCATGTTGTAGCAGCAGCTGGACAGGTCACAGCATGACTCGAAAAAATGGAGCATAAATACCAGCATGTTTTGGAAGTAGGAGTAGTGAGGGAGATCAGAATGCCTTGGAATGGAGTCAGATGCACTGATGAGGTAAGGGAAGGAAAAGCCTTTAGTATTGTACATTAAATGAGAGAGGATGATACTTCTGCCTGCTGAGAATCTTCTCGGTAGGCTTTTCTTTCATTTATCAGTTGCAAAATGCAAGTGAAAACTTAAGTGCTGGATATGATATGGTTGTTTTTCTAGCCCATCTGTGTTTAAAATATACTTAGAAATGTAGGTTTCCAGCTAAAACTCGTGGGGAGTTTGTTGCTGTTTTGGTTTAATTTTTGTATTTTTTAGGTTTGAGGTGGGTTGATTATTTTGCTGGTAGTAGTGGTGGTTAGTTAATTTGAAATCTTGAGCTGATCTCTGAGGAAGTTTTGGCAATAAAGACTAGGTAGGTCAGAACAGAAACTTCACCTGATTGTGACAGAAATATGAAACAAAACCTGCTTCCAAGTCTGTACCTTGCAATTTATACTCCCTACTTAGTTAAAGCCCAGCTCACCACCATCACATTCTTTCAGTAAGTCCATTAAGATTATTTAATGTTGCTATCTGATTTTATCTGTAGCAAATTATTAAGTCAAAGATTTAAATATAATAACCCCTGAAATCTGATCCAAAGATTGATACCTTGGACTGGCTACCTAGGACAGTGGCTAGACAGAGTTAGAGAACAAAGTAGTGGCCAAATCTGAACAAACAGTATTGTCCCTTGTAAATCTGGCATTTCCATTTTAGGCAGCGTATTTCTTTTTTAATATGTATGTACTGCAGACAACCAATGCACATCATATTCCTTACATTTAAAATAATAGTATAGGAGGCAGTTTTACAATATTTTTTGTGAAATGAATGTTTTGCACATAATAAATGCTCCAGGTGCATGAATAATATAAACAGGTGCCACCAAGGAATCTGATCTGGTTGCTTTTATTCTTTCTAGATTTTTTCCAGTATTTGAATACTAAAAAAAAATTGTTTAATGTATTGTTAAATATATTGTTAGATCCTTTTTATTCTTCTTACTCTTTTGTATCTCTTTACAAAGATACAGCAAAGCTGCTGTTAAAGGGAAAAAAAAAAGAAAAAGCTTGAAAAACTCGTGACCATTTTCCATCTTGGGTGTAGCCTCTGCAAGGCTTTTGCACTGCCCAAGGTGTATCTATTCAAGGCCTTTAATAAATACTAATAAATACCTACTTTATTCTCTAACTCTGTCTAGCCTCTGTTCTAGATATACAGTCCAGGGCATCAAGAGAATTGTTTTAGTAACTCCTAAATGTGAGATGTAGTGCTTGGTCAAAAACTTTGTGTAGAAAAGTACCAATAAGTTATATTATCAGGTCAAGTTGACAAGTATTTTAGATGAATGTTTAAGCCTTCTATTCAAAAAAGTTAAACATATATCCAAACTTGAACACTGCCGGAAACTCAAGTTCCCTACACCAAACTTCCTTCATGGCATTCACTCAATCTAGTAGATGGTTTTAATTTGCTGAGTAGGAAATAGAGCAAATGTGGAGAAGAAAACTGAGAGATTTACACTTCTGTCTAGAGCAAGCTCTAACCATGGGCAGCAAGGCAGTGAGCATGTGACAGAATGAGCACCAAACTGGGCAGATGCCAACTTTTTTATGGTATGCAGTCTGCAAGGTATGGTGTATGGTATATGGTATATTCACTGCAAGGAAAAAGTGGAGCCATCAATGATTTAAGTGAGGAAAAAAGCAGAGTGCTCCAGAGTGTTGTTATTAGCTCATGGCATACACCTTGGCAAAATGTCAGAAGGTTTATAAACACAAATCAAACCCCCACAAAACACAATTGTAAGTGGTGCTTTGATTAGTGTAATTCACCCTATGTCAGAATTGGGATTTCTCCTTAGCTGGTTTGGTGACACTTGCCTCATGCACCATGACATTGGACAGTGGGATCAGCATTTTCTGAAAGAGGTGCAGTTCTCTGGCTTCCCTTGGGTTTAACAATGGTGCCTGTGTGGCTCCTAATGGGCCATAGGGCTACATCTGGGAGTACGCTGTGTTCACAGATGCACCCGTGTCTTCCCTGGAGTGGAACTGTTCAGACAGTCCCTCCCATTTCTTGAAAAGGAGCTGCTGGTGCTGTGTGTTAGCCCAGCTGCTACGTGCTGTACAAAGCCAGCGTGAGTCCTGGGTGTGCCAGACCTTCTAGCCCTGCCAGGAGATGGACTCACAGCTTCATTCTCTGGGTGGACAATTAATATCCTCAGGAGGGAAATCAATAAAGATCCTTCAATGTGTTGTTTCCTATATTGAAAAACAGATGCAGAAGGGTGAAGCTGCTTCAAGTGTCAGTTTTATTGCAGGTCAGCAGAAAGAGCTGAATTAGGCTTGTGACAGCTCTACCACTGTTACCTAATGCAGGCCAAATCACCACATTGACCTACACCATTTCTTACCTATCTAGCTGCCCTTTCTAACCTGCCAGCTTTGTCTAAAGTACTGAATTGTTTTTACACATACCCGCTTAGATAAGATGGAATTTTTCAACCACAAAATGCAGTAATATGTATTGACTGATTAAACCCAGATTTTTTTCCTCAATAAAACCTCTTAAGTAAATAAAACTTTCAGAAATGTTTAGGCAGACGTCTGTAGAAACCAGGACTTTAATAACACTGCATAAATTTTGGTTCTTTAGATAATATTTTTGTTTTGTTTTTGTATAGATGTCTGCCATTAGTTATGTGGAAAACTTAGAATTTCAGGTTTTGGAATGAATACTTCCCACATCTTGCTTGAGCAGGATTACATTATGCATCTCATGGGCAGGAGCTCATGTTGAACTCCTGGTTTTAAATACATTCCATGTCCTGGGAGGCTGGAAGTACGTTAAGGTAGGGTGCTGCAGGACAGCTGTGCAATAGTTCAGGTCGTCCTTAACCCCCTTCATTGTGCTGGATTAGCCCAAGGGGAAAAGAATGAGTTTTTAAGCCCTCTAGCTCACTACAATAAGTCTTTAATGACATGCATTAAATTCAGGGTGTCTGGTATTTGTTGTGCTCTTTTAACACTTCAGGTTCCAGTTTGACTCCTCCATTGAGGCAGGAAAAAAAGGTCAAGTATATTGTGGCCTCAAACATAGTCTAACACTTTTGCAAACCTTTATTAAGTCACATATCAGTCCAAGCTGTGTTTTCATTTTTAATGTGGTCAGATGCTAAATCTATTCCTTCTTAGTCCTTGATTCCTAATTATTATTCTGGTCCTTCTTTGATTAATGACTCATTAAAAATAGAACTGAAACAACCCCCCAGATCCCAGCTAAGTAAACATTTGAATATCTTCTAATAGCTGAAGGAAAAAAAAAATAAAAAAGAAAAAAAACCCCAAACAAACACTAAAAAACAAACCAAACTTGTCCTATATAGTCAGTGTTGTCACTGTCTAAACTGGAACAAAATTCTTTTAATAAGTTTGAATGCCTCTGTTAAGAGAAAATGCTATTCTCACTTCATTTTTTTTCTGTCCTTCCATTACAAAAACAAAATAACTATGAAAATAAGAATGCAGTAGAAGTGTAATTGACCTGTGTTCCTGGTAAACATGGTCCCTGCTATGGGGAAACAGTTTTTAAGTATATATAATGTTTGTTTTCCAAACTTATAGTACACATCAATGGAAAACTTTTGCTATAGGGTGCTATAGCAAAAGTATAGCTCTTGTCCTGTTCTTTTCCTCAGAGGCCCTGGGTGTGAAATTTTTTTTCTCCAAAAGTGAAGAAGCAGTGAAGGAAGACTGAAAAGCAACTCACAAGACAGATTAGTTTAGTTAAATAAAAGGGCAGAACTGCACTTACAAATGGCAAGAACCCCTGGTATATTTGAGGGCATGGCTTTGCAAAGACACAAGAGCGTAACTGGAGGTTCTCCCTAGAATATTGCTTTCTCAGTTAATAAAGATTTATATAGTCAGGAATTTGAAGTGCTTGGATTTCCTTTAGGTTCCACAATGTCCCATGTTAAATAGAGATTAATATAAAATTGCGACATTTCTATGAAATATGGAAATATTCAATACTCAACTTAGTTAACATCATTAGAGTCACCATGGCTTCCCATGCAGATATTTTCATTGCACTTTTAATAAAAATAGTCCTGGACAATTAATTAACAGTGCAGTATCTCATGGGTCTTTCCTTGTGATATACTATAATCACTTGAGGTAAAAATCCTAGTCCCCAGGAGTCTATCAACATCATAGCTGTTATTTCTTTACACATAGGAATGTGGAGTGCAGTTGTCAGGCTTTGTGCATTTGAGACTTGAGGTCAATCATTCCTATTAAAATGTTACCATTCCCTGGCTGGAGAAATACAGAGTTGATCACATGAATACTACAGAAGAGTAGTCATCTGTTTCAGGACAAGTACATAGAATAAAAATTAGTTTAAGTTTTTCCATGTGCACCTGGCATGTCCATTTAAATAGAGAACACCAACGGAAGCATGAAGCTCACATATCCCCCAACCCTGTCTCAAAACCACACTGGATATTCTGGCAGTTATTCTTGATTTGATTGGCAACTTTTTTAATAGGTCAGACACAAGTCCTGGAGGCAGCAGGACTAGTTCATGGGGTATGTCTCTATGTTGAGGTGAAAATATAACTGGAGCACATGCAGCATAATGCCTTTGAATCAGGAGGAGAACATTTCAGTGAAGATGTGTTTGCATGGACTGTGTTAGTGACAGGGAGTATATTTATATCTCTAACCAGCCTGCAAGTACTAAAGATTGATCTGCCATGTCAACACCGCTCTGGTTTCCCTGCTGGCTTCCTTGAGTAAGTTCGAATGTGATCACACTTCTGCTTTGTGATGTTTTATTCCTCATCTACGGCAGGGTAACTGTGTGGCTTTAAGTTGCACACTTTAACTTACCCAGACTGGAAATGTATGAACTGTTTCATTTAGACTGTTTGTAAAGAGGTGATAAGAGGGAGGCAGTGGTTCTCAAGAGACGTATGTGATTACTAACCTTAATTTTTGACTATGGAAAGTTGTTTTCTTTAAACGAGGAGATAGCCTCAAAATATGCTTTACTCTGGTCTGTTCTACGCCAGGATCAAGGGAAATGCAAACTGCAGTCAATGCTTGGTACTGAAAGGCTTTGGTCATGGTGGATCTGATGTAAATGGTGATCAGGACTATTGTTGCATATACTATCCCATGGTGTGTGTCTTAGCATGTGCAGCAGTTTCAGTGGACCAGTTCTCAAAGCTTTCCAGTAAGCAGTGAGTGGAAAATTCAAATACTGCTTATATTTACCAGTGGGAGAAAAATTAATATTTTTAATAAGAAAAATACCAGTTGCTTTACTTCAAAAGGAATTGAAAATCTCATTGTACCTGATAGATATCTGGTTTATTTTTTGGCTTTCTAAATAGACATTTTTTATGGACAGTGTCTCTGAGAAGATGATCTTGGGGATGCTTATTTTTGTCTGCTGTGACATAAGACAGGAGCACACAACTCAGTATTTCTCTCCTTTAGAAGCTTACATTAATTTATTTTGACAGCATTTCCAACCATATAGTAGTTTAGGATTATCTATTTGTGCTACCTTCTTATTTTAGACAAGCAGTGCTTTGCGTGAGACTGTTAATTTGGCAAAGGGCAAGGGTTCACATTTGGTTTCAATACACTGATAGATTTAAAGGCTGGAAGAGACCATTATGATCGTCTAGTCTGACCTCCCACTTCAATCAGGAAACAACCCTCATGCAGTCATTGCTGCAACATGATCATGACTTCAGCAGCAACATGATCATGAGATAGACAGCAGCTTAAAAAACGTGATCAATACTGAGTTGCCTTCCCCTGGTTTTAAGCATTAATTTTTCCAACTTAGATTCCTGTCCCTGGGTCATATCATTTTATAGGCATGCAGAGTCAAAATGAAACATCATCCTTAACTGTCCTTTTCAATTACATGTCTGTGATTTCATCTACTTGAATTTATCCCAAGATTATAGGAATATTTATGTTACATAATTGTCAGACCATGCTAAATGGACAGTATGCATTCTTTTCACTTTATACTGGATGTTGTAAAAGCAGTTTCAAAGCATGCATGGAATGTCAAGATCTTGGGCTGGATCTACACTGATAAGTCAGGAAGCATTCAGCCTTGCTTTTGCTTTTTGAGAGCAGTTTGCATCTACTGAGCTAACATACATGAAGCCTGTCCACAGAGAAAATGTAGAGCAACTATTGTGCTTCTTTAAAAAATAGACAACAGAGTTTTGAAGATCAGTTTTTATCAGACAGATAGTGAAAATTAGCAACTGACAAAAAAAAAGGTAAGAAAAGGAAACTGCAAATGTTTAAGAAATTATGATTTACCTGGAGCATTACCAAAAATGCAGTTCCCAATTACCAATACAATTGGTGCGATACTATTGTTGCTTTGCCCAACAGAACAGCAGTAGGTGAGAAGGAGGAGGATACTTGGAATCGGGTTCCTCTCCTACTCATTTTCACATGTACTCATCATAATGTGGGAGCACACTTTCCTCAGACTTCAAACTTGGCTAAAATTCACTCTCCCAGGAACTCTGGTCTACAACAACTAGATTAATTTTCCGAGTTGGCTGGACCTCCAAATCTGGCACTGTTCTCTTACGCAACTGAGGAAGTTCCTGGTGTGGATAAAAAATGAGGTTGCAACACTTTGGAAAGTCTCTGAGCAAACATCTGTTTCTAAAATTTACATGTTTAGGCCTTTTCTGTGTTCCCCTATATGGAGTAAAGAAAGAGGGCAGAGCTCAAACACTGCAGCTTTACTATCACACAGTAGCTAAAGTGACTCCATGGTCTGTCTGAGAAAATAATAGGGGAAAGTACTAGAGGAAGATACTGCCAAGAGAAAATCTGGGTAATCATACTGCAGGAATTGATCAAGTTTTATGAGCTTTAAAACTTTCAAATCAGGCCACTTTTAAGAGCTGCCATTTGATACCGCCCTAGTGAAACTGGAAAGATTGGCATTAATTTCAGACAGCAGCCACCACATTTTTGCTGTCTGGTAAAGCATTAATAGAAACTGATGTTCTTCAACAAAAAATTTAACAAAATTCTGATTATTCTTGACTTAAATTAAACTAATCTCTTGTGTACCAAACTGCATGTAAACAAAATTCCAGGCTTCCCATATTGAAAATTACACAGTTCAAGGAGATAGAGCATGGGAATGGATTAACTCCAGTTTTTCTAAGGCAACTCACTTGTTTCATAGTTTTCTTCCATTTTTCCAGTCAGGAAGTGCAGACGAGACCTGCGTGAAGCCATAATAATATATATGGGTTTATACTTATGGTCACTGGATAGGAAACTTATTATAAGATTTTGTTCTTCATCCAAAACATACATACATACATACATACATACATATATATATATATATATACAGGAATATAGAATATTATATCCAGATATTGGAAATATCTTTAGTATAGTAATCCATATATAATCTATGGGTCAATACATTTCTGTTTCAGAGAAAAATGCTGACTCTTCATGTATTGATGGCCTTAGTTGCAGAGAAATAACTTTCAGTTATTTAAAATCAATACAGTGTTCCACAACCATTTTGAATACATTTTTTTCTTCATGGTATATATAGGTACCAACTGCTAACATTTCTTATGTTCAATAATACATTTTAATTTAGGTAACTTTAACCAAGAATACACAATTTTCATTGAAATATTTTAGTGTAAAATATTAAAATATGTAAAAAATTAATATATAAGATCAGAAGTTTTATAAATAAAATTTCAAGAGTATTCGCACATTTGAATATTAAGGAACTGTTTGTTGAAGGCAAAAGTTATCTGATATTGTAGCTATATATGATATTTTGCATTTGAGTCTCAGCCCTACAAAGGGACATCTGACAGCACTGCCAACATGCCTTTGCAATTAAGATCATTCACAGTATGGCTTATGGAAATGTAGGATCCAGAACAAACAGCTCAGTAAAATGCCCATTCTTGTTACTCTTTGTTCTAGTGGGATATAAAATAAATTTAGTGTAGAAGGTATTTTTGCAGCCAGAGCTTGTCATATAGAACATTCATGCCTCTGCTGGGAAGAAAATGCCAAAATTATGTACTTCAATCATCCATCACACTTCTTGGAAGGGTCATATACACAAAGCCATCAAAATGTTTTGCTTTCCTTAGTGGAACAGAAGTGACTGCCTCTCCAGTACTGAAAGCATCAACCCTGCCAAAGTGTGTATCATTCAGCAGTTAAATGCTGCCATCTTCATTTGTTTGTAGCCATATAAAAAATGGGAAGGGAACTGCACAGCTGCAGAAAGGGATGGCAAAGAACAAGGTGTCTTAACCAGCATGAAATAGGCAGGGAATAACAACAGCAGAAAATACAGGCACACACTCTAAGTGTATGTATGGAGGTGAGAGTTGGGGGAGGATTATACAAGTCAGGTAAGTTAATGGTAGCTGTGGGGACTGAAATGATAGAATAGATATACCAGAGGGAAAGTAGTAGTGTGAAGAGAAGAAGGTCATTAATAAAACATGAGGAGGGTTGTAATTAGTAAAAGTTGTGCAGAAATACTTGCAGCCGTTGTCAGGAAAAAAGCACAGGACTCACTTTTGGTGTTCTTGTTCTGTAACTCCGGGGAGTGGGTCAGAGCTGTCACAGACCTGCTCCTCATGTGCTTGGGCTTCCCTCCTGTGGATACAGGGAGGAGAAGTGAGGTTTAACCATTTGTTGCTAGATCTCAATCTCCCATGCAATTGCAGGAAGCCGGGATGCAGCCTCAGATCTGTGATTTGGAAAGGGCTACCGCAGTTGCAGATATTTATGGCAGCCATAATCAGTTGATAAACACAGAAACATGCCACAAGTTCTCTCTTAAGAGCAGTCAGTGAAGGCAGAGTTTGTGAGTAGGCATTTCTTTCTTACCCATAGAAAGGATGTTTTTCTTTAGAATTACATATTAAAAGATACAACTCTGTCAAACTGGGGAATAAAATCAAATAGATCAAATCCCCTCCCTAGCACTTCAAATACTAAGAAGAAAGTGCTGACCAGTTCTGAAACCTCAGTTAGCATCAGGCTTTTAAATTCAGATATTAGACTGAAAGCAGAAAATAAGGATTCAAAAATGTTCTCAGTTAAATATTTCTTTGGGGAAAATGTTCTTGCCTTTTCTGGTCGTCTTCTTACTCATTTTTTCCCTCCTGAACAAAACTAATTGCTTAATCTAATTATTAGTAGGTCCTTAGAAAACCTATTCTCCAGAATTCACTCTTACCTTGAATGTTTTTGCTCTCTTGTCTTGCACAGACAAAACATCTAAACCAATCAAACATGTAATGGAACGTATCAATATGAAAGTCTCATGTTCATACCTGTGTAATTAGATTATTCAAATATTCACCTAAGTATTAAATTCTTTGCAATGTTATTTTCTTTCTTTTATTTTAACAGCAAAATTTGGAGAGTAACCTCACCAACCTTATTAAGAGGAACACCGAACTTGAAACTCTTCTGGCAAAACTCATTCAGACCTGTCAACATGTAGAAGTGAGTACTGATCTCCATTAGAAATGCTTATAAACTTAATTACATTCATTTCTAGTATCCAGGAGCAAACATTTAAACAAACAAACAAAACCCCAACAAAGCAAATAAAAATGAAACAAACACGTGAAGAAATTAATTTACATAATGGTAAACTGACTTAAAGCTTTTTCACTGGTATTTGTATTCCCAATACAGATAACCTGCTTTTCATTCCTTTCTGTTCTGTTTTAATTATGGTGTGTTGGTATAGCCTCCTGACACCTCCACCGCTACTATACTTGAACACATCACTTACTGCCTGTAATGTTTGTCTTTCCAGGTCCTTTCTGAGCCAGAGAAATATTTACAGCTGGAAAATAAAGGCAAAAAAATAGGAACACCCAGATTCCCAGCCTCATTTAGGTTTCTGTTGACCACTGGTTTTGTTTAAGCTGTCTTTTTTTTTTAATCACAATTAACTATCTAAATACATATCTGTACCCAAATGTCACGCACAAAATATATTTATCTTCCAAAGAAGACAGGTTCTTACAGACCTTTTAGTTGCTTCACTTACATATTCCACTCTGAGTATCAAAAAAGTCTTTAGCACGTTGGGATCTGAACCTTTAATTTGTCCCCCAGAAAAGGTGAAAAAAAATTCACCCAAAAAAGGCAAAGCAAACAAACCAAACCAAAACAACAACAAAAAAACCAAACCCAAACCAACCAACCAAAGCTAAACAACTCCCCATTCTTCCAAAGAGATCACTATCTATGTTTCTATTTGCTCCACTCCTCTAGAGCCTCACCGACTTCACAGAGCTCAATAAAACCATACAAGTCTATCCACTGTATGAGACTTTAGGTGAATGGTTTCATTTCTTTATATAGGCACCAATAGCGCCAGGCAGAACAGCTGGAATGACATTAGTAGGTACTGAGACAGAGATAAGGCACAATTTCTTGCTCTGCAAACCCCATGAATCAGATGGGCTCAGGACAGCATAAGGCCTCTTCTTCATTGGTGGCCTACATCCAAGATGTGTTAGATCTGAAAAATTTAAAATTACTCCTCTGTCTTTCCTGCAGTTCTGCAATATATTACCAGCTCTAAGTCTAGTATTACAAAGAATCCAACTTGTTCAACTGGTAACAGATGCACTACTGTCCCTGGAGTCCTGTTTTAGAGTACGTCTCTGTAGACATAAAGCAATTGCAACACAGTTGTTAATGAATTCCTACCATGTTTTATTCATCAAATTAGTCTAATTAGCATTTAAATTAGCTAAATATTAAGAAATGAGCTTCAGTCAAAACCTTGGACCTCGGCCGCGCTGGAAATCAGGCACTCAGGGATGGGGAAATAAACTTTAAAGTTATCTCTGTTTCTCAGAGCCTGTAAAAACTTCAGATATAATGTGCATGTTTCCAACATTGAAGAAGCTGTGGCTTAGATGGATTTTTGAAAAGTCAGTACACTCTTTTTCTTCTTGCTTGTTCAGGAGAGAAATTCAAGCCAAGCCAAGAACCCAAAATAAAAATTGCATTAATATATTGGCTAAAACATTAACAATGCAAATTTAAAATTACAAAATATTAGGAAAAGTTTCCAATGACTGTGTTCGTTTTGACATATGAACTCATTGAAATGTTGTAACTGAACAGCAAGTTAGTTTTACAGCAAATGCTTTCTTTTTTGTTTTTTGATATATTACAGATAATAATGTAAAATACATTGTACATAATTTGTAAACATATAAAAACATAGGTAGTAAATTTAAAGACTCCTGTTACCTACTTTGATTTTCCTTACCT
Organism: Chamaea fasciata; assembly: GCF_029207755.1. Lineage (NCBI taxonomy): Eukaryota > Metazoa > Chordata > Aves > Passeriformes > Sylviidae > Chamaea > Chamaea fasciata. The sequence goes on along the minus strand of NW_027094087.1, from coordinate 96,483,949 downwards.
AATTTGAAATATTTTTGATTTAGATTTTGGGGGCTTTAAAACCAGTTTTTTTAAAAAAGGAAATAAGCTTTCAGTTTCACATATAATTTGGACTTTAATTCAAGGAATAATAATAATTTCCTTTCCTTCCTTGTTTTTCAAAGTTGCCAAGACTTTGCTCTGAGATATATAAACTTCTAAAGTCATGCTCACTAACATTTATTTGTAGCTACACACAGTAACATTTTTTTAAGCCTTCATCGTGTCATAAGCCAAAAAATTCAATGTTACATGAGAAATGAAAAAGAAATGGGTTTTTTTTTGTTTGATATGGAGCAGAAGCTGATGTTTCCAAAAATGAACAACAAACAGGCTCTGTGTGTTTTGGATAAATTAATCCTCACCAGCCAATCCAAATGTTGGCACAAAGCCACTGTTTCTCACCAACCAAGTGAGCTGTCAATGGCTGCCCAGGAACCAGCTTTATGGCAGATTAGTGATCCATCCATGCATCCTTCCCAGCTGTAATGTCATCCATAGCAAAGGCCAAATCCCAGTCTCTCTATGTTTTAAAACTAATGTTTATTCCTTTCTGAAACAATTTTCCTTCTTTCTCCCATGTACACACAAGGACCAGTCGGTGATACTGATAATCTATAAGCTGGAGGCCTTACAGACACTGGGGAGGGGATATCTGTTTTGGTCTCTCATCACAGCAATGGAGACATAAATCTTGCCTATTTTTAGATGGAGTTCATCAGTTTCTGACAGGATTTATCCTGATGGAGAACTTGATCTTGGGAGACTGAAGAAGTTCGCTTCCAGTCTTGCATTCCTATGGGTGGTTCTGGTCATAAAAGCAGGAAAATCTTTGTGAATAAATCAAACCAAACCTGTATTCTTTACTGCTTTAAGTAGAATATAATATTAAGCATTTTATAATAATAACAATTTTATTATCTGAATGTCTGTTTTTATACCGAACAGGGGTTAGCTTATTAACTTATGGGAACAATTTTTAAAATTCCATTTTCTCAGAGGGAACCACACACCCTGAAATGTGATTGCTTGAGACTATAACACTCTTCTCTGTCCAGAATCTTTCTGTTTCTTTAGGAGCACACTGACACACTTGTTCAACTCATCTTTCAGACACATCTCTAAATGTTTTTCATTTTACCCTAATTTTTCTATCTTTCCACTCTCCCTTCCTCAGTAATCCTGTCTGTCATTACTTGGTTTTGCAGAAACTCCAAAGGCTGTTAATCAGGAAATCCTCCTTAGAGACCGTGGCAATCCTGCAAGGACATACTTTTGGCCTGGCTGCTTTCTACAGAGCACCCCCTCACCTAGGGCAGCTCACTGGGCTCCCTGGTGAGGCAGCTCTGCTCCTCACTCTGTGCAGGGAAGGCAGCTGTGGGACAGCAGGGTTGGCTGCATAAAATGTTAAACTGATTCATAGGATAAAATAAAGCCTTCTCCACAAACAGAGAGAATGGAATACAAACAGCTACTACTTGGATATGTATTTCTTTGTAGTCCTAGTTCACAGCGCTCACACTTGTGATAGTATCTGTAGAACTCTTTTATGAGCATTAAAAACTCTCTTGGATAATTTTATCTTTGAATTTTCTGCAGGGGCCTTGTACAAGTCTTCCAAACACAGTGTTGTAAATTTGGGATAGACAGGCCCAGGATACAGAGCTATAGGCAAATCCCTGGGTGACAGCACCCCTGTTGCCACACCAACATCCCTCCAGGTTTCCCACCATCCTGCTGTGTGCTGGAGAGGCCCCAGTGTGGCCTTGAGCTGCCCTGCCTGTGAGCACTGCAGCACTGCCACCCTCCCCTGCACACCTGCCGCAAGGTGATGGGGGCTGCATCCCACTCTGCTGCCTCTCCTGGCTGTATGCAGCTCAGATTTAGTCACTTCTTAGTTGAATCAGGGGAGGATATAATGTTGTCAGTGTTTAGGTTCTCCCCTTGGTTTTAGTGTTACAGGTTTCTCTGACTGACAAAGTGCTGTGTCACAGAAAATTTGATTCTTTGTCATAATTTCCACTCTATGTGTGAGGTTTCTGTAGAAATCTTTTAGACCATGGCATTCATTGACATAAGGCATAAATTTGAGCATGAGCCTCTTATGCCAGTTACTTCCTTTCTAAGCAATTTGAGTTTTGGTTTTGATTTTTTTTCTCATCTCTTTTAGGAAATGCATAATTAAATGTCTGCAATATAGTCAATGCCATGAAGTTTCTCATCTGCTAGACAGAAACATAATCTGAACTCAGCTGGAGGAGAAATTGGAGCAATTATCTAGGGGGGAGGAGAAGGGAAATAGGTTTTGCTTGCAGACAGCTTTAAAGCATCTGTATCTAGTCTTTCTGTTTGTTTTGTTTTGAATTCACCAAACGTCATAGGAAGCAGATTCTGGACAACACTGTAAAATAATTTTTGGTTGCATAAAGAGGAGGCGTTTTCCTCTACTTGTGTAACCCCCAAACTGCTGGATCCTTTGCTCTTTGCATTTAATAGAAATACTCAGCTTCTAGCTCACTTCGAAAGATCAGCTACAGGCAAAATATCAGTGTAAAGTTCCTAGTCAAAAATTGGATTTGTGTGCATCAAATGGTGTTTTTATAGTCATGTTATATAATCACCTGAATAAAAAGTAGTATATTAAAAGGACCTTTATTTCACTGGCACAGATACTCAACACTCACACTTATCAGATACATTTTAAATCAGTGTAAAGCCATAGTGCAAAACCAATGAAGAGAAAATGGCAGCACCTAAAAAAATCCGCCTGTTACTATTTTTATGTAAGGCTGATAAAAAAGAAATGAGCCAAACAGGACAGTTTTATAATAATGGAATTTTGAGTTTCTAGTAAGACTTCAGCAACAAGATAGCTCCTTCAAATTTTGCAACAAAATGTCTCCATCAATTTTTGTATGGCATTTCTGTTACTTGAGCGACAGCAAAATCAAAACTCAGCTGCCAATACAATTCCCAAAGGACACTTGAAAAATGAAGATGCTTTGTCTGTCACAATAAAAGACAGTGAGTAGTCTGATTTCACAAATTTTCACGGTACTCACTCCTTGAGATTTGGGATTATTTTCGTCAAAACTCAAGTAAACCGAGAAGTTCTCAGCAGGAAAATTTAGTTGGAAAGCTTGTATGTAAACCCTGCTGTCTGAACTGCAGCAAATGACCTTCAGAATCATACAAAGTCTTTGGAATAAAGAATCTACTTTGCTGGGGATTTTATTTTTTTCCTAGGAAAGGAGCAATGGGTTAGATAAGTGTTTACCATCACTGTGGAGTATGTGTGATAACTTGGCAAATAACTTGGAAAGGAACTCCACAGAAATTTGCTTTTCCTCTGCCCCACTATCTTCCATTTTTGTGAAGATGCTTATTCAGCAGTTACATTTATTTGCTATATTTAAGTGCTAAAAGTAAATGGTGTTTTTTGATTTCTGTAATAGACAGAAAAATATGAGTTGAAGGAAAGTAGGAGTTCTCACTCTCAGTAAGATACTAATAACAAACCCAATGACATGCATAAAACCTTAAGAAGGAGTTTACAACATTTGTTTTTTTCTAAGGCAGTTTCTAATGAGAGAAGTTAAAAGAGACTCTCTATTAACATTATTTCTATTAAATATGTAGCATGATCTATTTTTATTTCTAATTACTTTCCTTCTACTTTTAATTCCACTCTCATAAAAGCTGATTTCATTCAATGGAAATCTCAGGTAAGCTTTAAATTTATGTAGCATCTGAAAAGAGAAATTTCAGGAATAAAAACCGACAAAACATGCTGCATGGTATATGGTGAAAGAGAATATTCATTCAGGGATGTCCTAAGTTGCATGCCTAGTAAGCTGTAGCCTAGTAGTCGAATACTATTACCCTAAGGAATTATAAAATTATTTCAAAAATTACTAATTAAATGTATAATTGGTCCTATACAAATATGGAACTGCTGCATTTATGCATACATTTTATGTACAGATTAAGCACGTGCTGGAATATGTTATTGCACCTACAACTGTTCTGTACCTTCTGTAAATTTGAGTTGTAGTTCTGTTAAGAGGTCACACAGATTGTGTATAAACCAAGAGCAGAGCTTGCCACTGCCTGCTAAGGTGGCCAGGTCTGATTTGCTCCACCTCTCCCTTTCTCTCATATCCAGATGTTCAGATTTTTGATAGACTGATATTCTTGCAAGACTTTGTCCTTACACTAGTAAATGGAGCTTAGTCCACTATTTACCACTGGTTAATTAATGCAGCAGGTAATATTTTGTGCCTGCTATCAGAGATTGTATCTTGTCAGTCAAAATGTTGTCAGTTCATGGAACCTTTTATCTCTGAGTCGTTTATCATTATGGGAACAAAATACTCTCAAATTCCTCCTTTTTCTGCCTAACATAAACAGCTAAAGAGCAACTAGAGTAGCAGGGAGACCAAAGGCACTGGTCCTCTTGTGAGCACGTTAAACACTAAGCTGAAGACCCTGGATCCTGGATGACAGTTTTAAGTATTGAACTATTGTTTACAAGTGCACTAGTTTCAACATCAAGAAAGGATGGGCAGTCCTTTGAACTTAAGTGATTATTTGATAGTTTTTGTTTTCCTACTCCAAGTGAAACACATAAAGTGGAATATTTTGCTCCATATGGAACAAAGGCTTAATGTCAGCAGGAAAAACAAAATAAAAACAATAAATAATTAAATATTGTTCAATTTAAAAGTATTTTCATTATTTAGGTTTAAAGAAAGGTCTAATATAAAGTGTAAAAATAGAGAGTGAAAATAATGAGATTCCTATTTTTATTTTTCTTTCCCCCATGAGATTCTGGGATTTTTTTGGTTTTAGAATGAGATTGTAAATGTCACTAGAGGACTTCTAGGTGTCTTGCTGGTTAGCTTCTCAACAATGTGCTTCGAAGCACAGGGGGACAAAAAACTTGGAAACAATATTTTGGTGAGTAAAATGAGTACTTCAGTCTTCTAAGAAAGGTTTACTTTTAGTCAAGATTGGAGCAGATAGTCTTATCTGCCAGGCCCAAAGTGGTTTAGCTATCCCAGCCTAATCTACCCTTCATTCACAAAATTCCTACGTAGCCAGAGTTAGATGGCATTATTTTTGCACTGACCTTTGTTTAACCTGCTCTGAGACTGCCTCTAAACACAGGTCTCCTGGTTAGAGATAGATGTGGAATGCAAACAAAAACAAAGCCTCTGGCACACTTGAAATGGAAGATGACCATTTCTTTTTTCTTTTTTTTTTTTTTTTTTGTTTTCTTTTTTTTTCACCATTTCAAAGCAAAAAATTTGTAAAGATCCATTCAGATGGCAAGCTGATTAATATCACATATTTCCAAAGGCAAGTTTTGTCATCACAGATAAAATCAAATTTATGCTTAGACTAGGGAAAACCTGAAAAAGTTGTTTTCCTAGAGTTCTGCTTTTGCTCTGTAGAAGACTATATTGAACAACAAACATCAAGTAGGGATATTAAATAAAGGAAGTTTGAATCCACAACTCTTAAAAACAAAGGGAAGAATTTTTCTTGAATGTGTGTTAATTATTATCCTTTGTGTTTTCATTAAATAAATAAATTATATATGGATGACGTTAATTCTTCAGTGTACTGTGGCTCGATGAAGAAGAGTTACTCACTTTACAACATGGAGTAAAATAAACAGGCCTCTCTCTTTACAAGAGTATAATCCTTTAATTTATCTAGGGACACTAATCCAAGAAAATGTGTTCCACATCTACATGACAATGACAGAAGTTTTCCTACAGCAAATAACTATCGGCCTTTGTATATTAAAATGTTAGATTTTTTTTTAATATCAGTTTCTGAGTTTGGTGTAAGTAGAAATTCAGGCTCAAATCTAAAGTGAAGTATGTGGCAATGATGTAACAGGTTTTGAGTAGAATCATTCAATTTACTTTGCTGATATTTTTGTCTTCTTTTGAGTATACAGTAATTGTTGTGAGTATATAGTCATTCTCTGGCCATAGTATGTAGCCATTCTATAACTATCAGCTCAAACACATAAAGAAAAATTCATACCTCTTCTTTACCTGTACAGCCATAGCTGCAAAGAATTTGTTTTTCTAAGGAATTGAAACCATTTTTAAATCATGAAGATAAAACTCAAAATCATACCTCAATTTCCAAAGATCAGACTCTTTCTATAACCTACTTTCTTCCATTTTGCGTGATCAACAGATGACTAATAAATAAAAATTGCTCTGCTTTTGATGAATTTACCACAGAGAACATAGCCTTAAAAAAAGCAGACCCTCTCTAATTTGTCTTATTTTGCTTGTCACTTAGAGATTGTTTGCCAAAAAGACACATGAAGGTCTCCACTTTTGGAGAGAATTGACTCATCTATAAGGAATCTCAGAGGAAGAGTTTTGCTATTGCAAGGAAAATTCTTCTGAGACACTAAAAAAATCCTTTCCTTCATATATTAGTTGAGGAAGTTTTCATGTGTTTGAATCCAGCCCTCTGATTCTCTTTGCCTTTGTGTTAACCATACAAGCTCCACTGTAACCTTGAATCTCTAGCCATTCTGCAGTTTTGTGATTTCCCAAACATCTGCTGGGGACTTTGAAACCACCACATTCATTTTCTTATGAGTTAAGCTGCAATTTAACTCAGGTCTCTGAAGATGAAAGCCTAGGAAGCCTCTACAGAAAGCAGAACAGTTTCCAAATCCGTTCTCAGCTTGTGGAGCTGGGAACAGCTGGCTTGCTCTTCCATGTGGGTTGGGAGGGCTTCTTGTTTCCAGCTCCCTGACAGACATCTGAGGAACTCCCATTTTTCTTTTCTTTTTTTTTAACTACACCTACTTCCTGAGGCAAAGGGTAACAGTCCCTATCCATATGTCTGGAAAACCTAGAAAGAAACCTCAAATTTGTAAGGTTGTTGGGGTTTTTTTTGGTAAATTATTTGAGGTCTGTGTGTGTTACAGAAATGGGAATAAATTCCTCACAAAAGCAGGGGAACTAGAATCTGTCCCTCTTCTTTGTAGATGCCATAGTTCTTTCTAATTCATAAGGCCTCCTAGTCAGTTTTAAAACTAGCATGGAAAAGAATTTATTAAAATGATACCAATAAAACAGAAAGCTTTAGGTTCAAAGTATCTCTGGACATGGATGTTTAAGAAACCAGTTGATGCCAAAACTAAGTGTATTATTGTCAGTGGAATATTCTATAAAAAGATGTCCTCAAGTCTAGCATAAACCCTCAGACAATAGATACCTCAGATTAAGGAATCAACCTTCATTTTGAATGGAGGAAGCCCAGACTGAAGTCAGCTCTCTCTATGATTTGGAGACTTTCATAAAGTGTGTGACACCAGACTTTATAAGGCAGCTCTCAGTCCCTTTTAACAAACTCCTTGGAAAGAACACTTGTTTTTTAATGTGGAAAAAATGTAAAATGTAAAACCTCAAATATTTTCACCAGGCAGCACTCAAATTCCTTGGCTAGCCCAGCTGGAAGTTATTGTCAAGGTTGCTGTTTGTCAAAGGGCTCAAGCAGAAGGAACAGCCTGATTCTGGTATTTTTGTAGCACCTGTACAGTGGAGCCCTGATCCATGCCTGTGGCTCTTTGGTCTGACATATGACTCCTCGGGAACATACAAGTAAATAATATTTAATGGTAATCTCACAAATAATCCCTTTAGGGCCACAGCTAATGTGGTGTACTTACAATTAGGCATGTGCTCAGTTATAAAGTTATTATTGAATCAGAGTCTTTAGGGGCTGAAAATATGATTAAGGAGTATTTCAACTTGAGAAAAGCCCCCAGATTAAATGTTGAGAGAGTTTTTTTTCAAACTAAGCTCAGATGTATCATATAATTTTAGAATATTATTTTCATTTTTAATAAGCTTGTCCAAGCTATAAAGTTGGGAATGTCTTCAAATGGAGTTTATAAAAGAGTATGCTTTCAGATTTCAAAGAAAAAGAGACGTCTGCAGTCAGTGCATTAAGAAAAATCCAGAGATTTTTTCCTTGCATTTTGTTTTTCTTAGTCCAGAGCTTTTTAGGTTAAGATCCAATTAATACATTATTCAAATCAACCAGAGTATTAAATGAAAAAATGTTGACTTAACCTTCCTGTAACTTTGTTTCATGACAGTTATCCCAAAAATTAATTAAGTCTTCTTGACAAAGCAAATTGGTGATGTCAGTGGTGCTAGAAGTAACACTTAGAGTGGAAGCTACTCAAAAATCCCGTGATGTTTTACCAATTAAGTGCCAAAAGTATTACTGTAATTAAGTGCTGAAGTTGGCTGAGCCGACCTCGGTGTTGACACAGGAGCTGTGCCCACATGCAGGGGATTGAGGGCTGCCTCAGGCTGAGCCTGCCCAGGATTCTCTGCTCTTAGGGGGAATTTCTACCCAGTAGTGAAACCAAAATCAGGGCTGGGAAACTGGTGCATGGTACAGCTTGTTGAAAGCAGCTCTGCAGAGTTTCATGCCAAAGTAAGATGCAGGATGCAGCTGAGGTGGTGGGATGACAAGAGCAGAGGGAATAGGAGGGACAGCGTGGATTGACCAACTTTTCTAGGTTACCTGAGCTATCAGTGCAGAGACAGTGGCACTGCTAGAGCCTTTGGGTGGGCTGTTTCGTGCTGTCTCTCCTCGTGGACCATGGTGAGAAGCCAGGCAGAGCAAGCAGCAAATGTAACGAGAACCATGGGCACCTGAAACAGAATCATAGCAATACCTTCTGCATCTTCACCAGCATTTGCAGTTACATTTGACCCCTTCCAGAAACAAATGTATTCTCTCTTAATAATCTTTATGTCTTAATTAATAATTAAGCCTCTAAAATGTGCAAACATACTTTAATTTTATGAAGGTTTGAGAAATATAATCCAAAACCTTGATGAAAGCAGGTCTTTATAAACAAGTCCGCTCTTTGCCCGGAGGATACAGTATATTTCACATAGGAAGGTTGTTTGTAAAATTGGTTCTGGACCGAATTTAGATACATAAGCATTTGCTTAAACTTAATGAGCTCTATAATGTGCTTACAGATCAATGCATGTTTAAACACATTGTTGGAAAGAAAGAATACTGATGCAGAATTATGGGGCTCATCAGACTGAAGAAACAACCAAGGGGTGCAATATAGTTACTTGTTATGTGAAAGTATTCCCTGTTGTTGTTCACCACTGACTCTTACCATCCCTGAGGAAAAGGTGACATGGCTTTGGGGCAATTAGCCAGGGCTGAAGGCTGCTTTACCGTCTTACCCTCTTTTAGGAAACTGCAAACGGAAACGTAACTCTGAAATAAGTACTTTTTTTTTTTTTTTAATTCTAGACATGATTTGAAATTTTTTGCGCTTTTTTTCTGATTCTTTTACACGTATATGTACCTATATATGTAAGCTAAACATGCTATGGCTGGAGGGGAAGTACTTTTTCTGGTTGTATACAATGTTGACTTTGCACTGGAAAGATCAGTCTCCTTCAGAAATAGAAATATTCATCTGAGAACCAAAACTTTTCTATTATAAGTTTTCTTCTATTTTTTTTAACAAAAGTCTACATTTTCTACAGAAAGCCAATATTTGTGAGTGGTTTTGCACTAAAAAAAATCATTTTCTCATATATTTATACTCTAGAGAACTACATAAGCACACTATTTTCTATCTGTTTTATTGCTGAGGCAAAGCAGGAATAATTAAGACAGTCAACACACATCTTAGTATTGTCACTTGGATCTTTGATAACTTGAATCTTTCAGGAACCAGTATGTGGATATATATTGTATATATAACAGTAGTTCATTGTCCTTTCCGGTAAAAGGACTTGGGATCATTAAATGCAGCTGAAAGGAGATAGGTTCAAATCCCCCTAAAAGGAGGCAGTTGTTCACTTCACTGTGAGTCAGGCTGTGGTGCTCATTTCTGTAGAATGATGCAGATTCCTAAGGTTTCCAGGATTTGAAGGAGAGACTAAATAAATCCATGTAATTTAATTCTTCTGAATATTAGTAATGATGCATAAATTGTGTCTTGTTCAAGAAGACCAAGCTACAAATGGTTGGAGGATGAGAAAGCATTCATGGGAGTCATGATACATGCTGGGACTTCTTTCCTCCTAGCATTCTTTACTATCAGATGCTGGCAGTAGCAGCAGTGAGAGGAGATGCTGCACCAGATGGACTCTCTGGTGCAGTACTTGTGCCCTTAAGCACACTGGTGCTTTGGATGGCTGCAAACCTGATGTGTGAAGCACCTCCTGAAGAGCCCTCGCTTCTCCCTGGTGTGTGTTAGAGCTGACACCACTCAATACTCACCAAACCAAACTTTTCTCACTTGAGTTGGAAATACCTGATAATCTATTTGCAAGTCCTGCCTCCTGCAAACAAGACATTGAGACTCAATTCAGTACTTCGCAAAATCCAGAAAGGGGGACTGAAAATAATACATTATACACAGAAAGGAGAAAAAAAAAAAAAGCCAAACCAAATATTTTAGAAATTGAAATTTTTAAACTAGAAGACAGAAAAGGAAAATGTCAAAGAAAGGTTTTGCTAATCATTAAGTCTTGCTTCGTAGGTAAATGCATCCCGCCAAGAAACCAAGCTGATGGAAGAATGCGACCAACTCATTGAAATAATCCAGCAAAGACGGCAAATTATTGGAACCAAAATCAAAGAAGGAAAGGTAAAAGCTTTTCTTCTTTAGATCACAAGTAGGTCAACACTGTTTCCTTTCGACTGCAGCTTTTTTGACTGCAGATATTATTGGTAGAAATTTGTAGAAGTCCTTGTGTAGTCCTTCACTACTGACTGACACTTTCATGTAAACAAGAATGAAAACCTTGAAGATTCATATGCTAGACCTCAATGGCTTATTTGGTATTTCTCTTACTACAGGTGATTATGGATTTTAAGGATAAAACCAGAAATGTTGTCATGATCAGTAAATGACAAATTATGTCCTCTTGATGTTTTCTTTGCTCTGTTATGTGCCTGACAGTATTTTCCCCAAAGTGTTAACTTTCACAAAATGTCACAGCATGTAGAATCATGTCTCACAATTATCTTCTTTTTTTTTTTCTAGGTACTTTTAACTTTTTATTCAAATACTATCACATAAAAAAATTTTCAGTCATTGCAATTCATGAGAATATGAAATCTTAATTATTTACAAAGAAAGATATTCAAGAATGTGCAAGAAATTAAATTAAGTGTGCATTTCTAATTCCCAAAGTTCCATAATTATTACTAACAAACACATTGAGCAGGGAAAATCTCTGGTACTCAAGTTTCAATGTATTTTGCTAGCTAACTCTTAACTCAAAAATGCACTAGAGTTGAATTAATGTTTTTTATTTTCTAGGTACAAGGTGTTTACTGTATAACCCCTAAAGTAACTAAGTCAGATATTCATTCTTCTTGTGTGGGAAAAGTTCAGCAAAGGAATAAAGTCAAGAGCAGGTTAAATGGTTCATGTGGCTGTCAAGATATTCCAATTAACTTGAAATGAAAAGCCTGTAGGCAAGGGCTAACTTAAACACGTTTGAAACCACATGTCCTGTACATTGTGAAAAAACCTGAATTTCCTCATGCTGTTAACAAAATATAATTCCCCTCAAATGAAATAGATGGCCTTCATTTTTGTTTCAAGTGTTTTTTCTCTGTGCAGAGAGACCAGGTGTGCTACCAATGAAGTAGAAAACTTACCATCCATTTGGATTTTTTAAATATACACATTGTTTTTAAAAAGTATGTTGCTTGCAAAAATGTATTCTAATTTCTATTAGCATGGAAGATTTGTAATACAACTGACTCCAAATTTATTTGAATAGAGCTGTTGTAAGAATCTGTCCCCATTCTTTGTGCTATTTTGTTGAGCTGGAAGTTATATTGGTGGAGGTCCAGTCGAGGTCTGGAATGCTTTGACTCAGATGTGGTATATGTTAAAGATTTCAAGGTCTCAAAAGCCCCATATGAAAAACCACAGGAAGTTCTGCCCTATGTATCCTCCTTTAGGAGGGCCTATGGCTAAGAGTATTTCTGGAAGGTGGACAAATTTCTCTATAGGACTGTAGGTGTGGCTACAGAGCTGGAAACAGATACTAAGTTCTAGCTGTGCCAGCGCAGCTGCAGGTTCAGTTGCACAAGTCTGAACACCCTGTGCATCTCCATACTTAATCTCATCTTTCACCCAAACCCTATAAAATCCCACAGAACATGTAACAGGAAAAATGCAAATATCAACTAGGTAAGAAAATCCTAGGGCAGATGTCATTCCCACCATTGCTGAAGTGGGTGGGGACTGAGTGAGATGAGACTCTTCCTTTTTCAATCTATCACCTTTGTCTTCTTGAAGATACAAGAAGGAATCAATCATGGCATGCCTTCTACTCCAAAAAACTCACAAGTTAACATTTACTTCAGTTCACTGTTTGCTTGCTAATTAATTAGTAAATAAAGAGAGAAACTTCTTAACACTGCAGTGAACATTTCCCTGGTTAGGATGGTGTACACTGAATTGTAATCTCTGCAAATGCACAGTTACAGGAAACATTGTAGCATAAATTCATCCTAGAAGCTGATCAAATCATTAGCATTACCAAAATCTGTGCATTCCCAGCATTTTCCTCTCTTTGCTGTTTCTATATTTAAAGAGATACAGATATTGCTTGACACAAATCATTTGGCCAGTATCTTTTTTGCTAAGTTTTTCAAAAATGTTTATTTTCCTACTTGTTTCTGTTGTCAGATATCTGCACTAAGATACCTCCATCACTGGTTAGGATGCAAATATATCTGAAAGTCAAATCAGCAACTTCATATCTTGTGGCCTAATTCCTGTGATTGGAAATGTTATCTTGATTATAAATTTGGACATTTCTGCCAACCCACTTGGTTGTTAGTTTCCTCATTTTGCATGTAACTGGGTCTTAATGTGCCTTTCTAAACTCCAGAATTATTTAATTTCCTTCCTATTTCTTACTCCTGTTCAAACTGTGATCCTGATGTGATAACAAAGGGAAGGACTCCCAGACCTTTCAGGAACTGTTGTAGTTCCTGAAAGTTTTGTTAGCCAACATTGTCTTTAAATGGAGGACTGTGCCCTTCCCTAACCTTTCAGCTAATGATTACAGTCACATCTACTGTGTTTATCTCCAGCACATACATTTGCAGTAATAATAATCAGCTCTCCAGCACTACTGTGCTTTTGTCCAGTTAAAAATATCTGAAAACACCCTGTTTTACTTAAAGCGCATAATGAGGTCAGGCATGTATTGTTAACAGAATTGAACAGTCTTTTTCTGTTAACTTTTATTTTCAGGGTTTTTCTTTTTATGAAACTCACCTAAGTAATAGGAAAAATACAGTTAATCTATAAGTAGCCTTTAACACGGATCTCATAATTTCAGGGAAATGGTTATCTAAATAGACCTTAGTTATCATGTAAGCAGAAATTACCAGGAAATGACGTTCCTTCTGCTGGAAAATAGGCCAGCTGTGCTTGTTTTGGCTCTCCCCTGTTGTTTTCCATGTGGAAAATATTCAGGCAGAAAGGCTGTGCCTGTCCCTTATTAAAGATGTTACATGGCTAGATGGAGTTCGCCACAAAGCTTGTCACCAAAGCCATTCATCTTAACTCCTCCTTTGCCCAGCTTTGCCTCTGAATTGCAAACCCAATCGCAATTTGTGACCTTAGAGACATGACTGATTTCCTGTGTTTCTTCTCAAGGTGGTGAGGTTGAGGAAACTGGCTCAGCAGATTGCAAACTGCAAGCAGTGCATTGAGCGCTCGACGTCCCTCATCTCTCAGGCTGAGCAGTCACTGAAGGAGAACGACCACGCTCGCTTCCTGCAAACAGCCAAAAATATCACTGAAAGGTAAAGGAAACATTCCTCTCCGTAAAAAGAAAAACCTCGCTTTAAGGCAGCTGGCTTGTCACATCAGAGATGTGGTCAGAGGCAGGGGGTAGTTGACATATTCCCCCAAAACGCTATTTTGTGCTACACCAGAGTGAGAAGAACCTTACTGTAGCACTAAATCGAATCATCCCTTTGAGAAGAGGAGCAGTCAAAAAACGGTGAAAATTAAGAGTTACAATGATAATGGTATGCACAAGTGAAAGAGGTAGAATGGTTGCCAAGCAGATGTCTGATGTTAAACACACTTTAAAATATGGGTTTATGGCTGAAATTCCTACTTCATGAAAAATTCTGAGATTAAGAAAGAAATAAGACAGTTACTACATTCCTTAGAAGAAATGGGGAATGATCTTAATGGATTCATACTCTTCACAAAATAGCAAGCTACAAGATAACGAAATGCATAACTTTGTGAACCTGCACCATGCATCTTGAGGAGACAGAGATTCAACAGTCCAGGGGGTTTGGAACTTACAGCAGTTGTTGTGTTAGGTCCCTGGGTGCAGGGAGTTTCTACTCCTTTCAGGATCCTGGCTCCTCTTCAGCATGCCAGATATATCAAGGATCCCAAAGACAAGGACCATGCTATCAGAAAATTTGGTCTAGTTTTCAGTGCAGTGCTGTGCATGCTGAAACATACCTATTGAGTTTCAGCAGGATTTTCTGATGAAAAATATTCTGCTGGAATATCAGCTGTTTAGCAATCAGAATTTTTTTTTTTAATTTATAAAGTTTGAGGAAAGGAGAATATGGACAGCAAAAAAAGACATCAAAAGTATACTCTTTTTAATTTTTTTAAATAGCTATTTCTTTAAATAGTTATTTTTTTTATTTCTGGGTTCACATTATACCTTCACATTTTCCAGCCAATTTACCCCAAATCCAAAACATGAAATTCCCTGCTCCTATTAAATATATTTTTTAGTCTTTCACTTACTTTGGCATGCTGCATCAGTTTTCATCAAAGCTAATTATCAATTTAATAACAAGCCAGAAACGCTGGGTTTCCCATTACAGATTCAGAGAATTGAAAATCAGTTGAAAAAGGCAAGCCAGGTAAGGCTGTGGGTTATGTATGTTTCTCTCCCAGACTATGGTTTATATTCTGTCACAAAGCAACATTGGGGCATCTCAGCTGAAGACAGTAATAAAGCTACCAGTAACAAAAGCTGAATGTGGGGATCTGCCCTTTTTTTCAGTATTCAGCAGAACCAGCAGTAGGGCAGAAACTTGTGGAGACACAGGGCTTTCTAACTGACTACCACAGAATATTCAGAGAAGCTCCATTTTGAACTTGTAGTTATGAACAGTTGCCTCATAAATACAATCACAGGAGAGACACTGGGAGAGCAGAAATGAGACAAGCTGACATATGTGCCCAATCAAACTGAATTCTTGGCTATCACAGATTGCTGTCTGTAATGGGATGGCTGTGAACACCCTGAAAATCAGAGAATCATTCCAAGTAGTGAATAAAATGGAGGGTAAAAACAACACCAAGTGCTTGCAGATAAATTGCAAATGGAAAAAGAGGCTAAATAGAATTAATAATTTATTCCTCACAAGTAACTTTCTTAGTTCTCATGTGGTGAGCAACATTTTGTTTGCTTTTAGACTGCTCATGTAACAGTCTCACCAGGGCTCTGAGCTCCAGCAGCTAAAGCAATCTCCTGAATGCTCATTGCAATTCTTCCTCCACACATTTCAAAGTAATTGCAGTAAAATATTTTCTGTTGTAAGCACAGGTAACTGCACAAGAAAAGTCATTACATATAGTCTGATGATTAGGTTGTACATTATTTACAGTGGGTGAAAAGGATTTATCCTAGAAAAACCCTTTCCAATCAAGTACAGTGTCAGTGTTTACAGCGTCAACAATAGGCAAAATTACAGGACAAAATTCAATCCTCTGAACCTAATATCGTGACGTGGTGTCTGAAATTTTGAATTGTTGATCTCACCAAAAACTGACTGTAACACATGTAAATACAGACCACCTTTAGCATATCCCCAAAAACAGTCCAAAAAGGCCTGGTGATAATATATATATATATATTTTATCCCTATATATATATAAATTGTCCTAGGATATACTTTAAACTAAGTTCTACATCCACAACTGCAAGACAAACAATGCTGAAAACTGTATAACGAGAATATTGACCAGGAAACCTCCTCAGCTCAGCTTTTGAAAACTATGCTGAAGACAATGAGATGTACAGCTCTGGTTTTGACTTCCTTTATTGTATTTTCATAAAATACTACACAAAAAATATATGGGGGAAAAAAAAAAAAGTCTTAGTAAACATTTGTCCTGGAGTAATTTCAGTCCTGTCTACAGGAAAAGAATAATTTGGGAAAATTTTAAATTGATGCAATCAAATATTTTGATCAGATGTGTCATGAATGACACATAACAGACATAGATTGAATGTATAGTTGTCTGTTTACCTCCAAACTGAAACATTTGCCCAGTTTCTGTTGTATAGCATAAGGTTTAGTGATCTCTCTCTCCTTAAACCAGTCAAACTTTCTATAAACACATCCAGTATCCAGCTCTCCAGAAATATGCATTTTGAGAAACCAGGCTGAAGGGTCTGAAAAATGCTTCCTGATAGCATTTTTCTTGTGGAAGTTCATCTCTTTATATTAGTACATCTGGACAGAGAAAATGTGAATGTAGCTCCTGAACTGAGGTAGGTGAGGAGACTTTACAGTTTTGGAGGAAATTTAAGTATGCACACATGCTTTGCAGGGAAAAGCCTTTTAAAAAATAAACCATGCTGACATCTATTTGTTTTATCTCCATCCTGTGCCTTTTGAAGTTAATAGCAGCGTGCTGTGGTGAACAGCTGAGGAGGTGTGGGGACTGCACCAAGCCCTTGGGACAGAAGTGCCAAGGCATGCCTGGAGCAAGAAACTGCTTGGGAAAACAAGGGTTCAGAGAGATGCGGCATCTGTCAGGATTGCTTAAAACTCAGCTAATTATAGTGCTCTTTCTTCTTTGGTTCAATGGGTGATTAAAAAGAAGAATTCAAGGGATATTGCTGCTTGGCCAATATTTTGTTAAAGTCTCGTCTGACGCTGCACGATAGGCCTAAGATCAGTAAAAAAAAAAAATCATTGGAGATCTTGCTGTCAAAAATTAAAGTGGCAGGAGAAGTTCCTAACTTAAGCTGTATAAATAAAATATGTATTTTATCAAGCTTTTGGAGAAGCTATTACAACCATATTGATCAGGCCCACCTTGATATGAAAGTCATTGTGTCTTGAGTGCTAAAAGACATTTTTCTTTTCATTACAGGGTTTCCATGGCTACTGCATCCTCCCAGGTTCTAATTCCTGAAATTAATCTCAACGATACTTTTGATACTTTCGCACTTGATTTTACCAGGGAGAAGAAATTGTTGGAATGCCTTGACTACCTTACAGGTACTTTTTTTTTTTCTTGGGGTGCTACTATTTTATATTCCTCATAAAATAAGGATAAGTGATGAGTTTTTCTTCAGTTCTCCCTGTGGTTGTAACTTCGGCTGATTGTCAGGTGCTCACCAAGCTACTCTCACTCCATCTCCTCAGTAAGGGGAGAAAATAAGATGAAAAGCTCATGGGTTGAGATAAGGACAAGATCACTCAAGAATTACTGCTACAGGCAAAACAGAGTCAACTTTGGGAAGATTAATGTAATTTATTGCAAATTAATTGTAAAATAAGACACTGAGAAATAAAAATAAATCTAAACAAACAAACAAACAAACAAACAAAACCAAAAAAACTTTTCCCCCACTCCATCCTTCTTGGGCTCAACTTCACTCCCAACTCTTCTACCTGCTCCTCGCCAAGTACATGGGGATGAGGAATGGAGGTTGTGGTCAGTTCATCACACATCATCTCTGCCACTCCTTCCTGCTGCGCTTCCCCTACTGTGGCATGGGCTTTCTCCCATCGAATGCAGCTCCTCATGAACTTCTCCAACATGGGCCCTTCCAACAGGGTGCTGTTCTCCAGCAACTGCTCCAGAATGTATCCTTCTGGCAGAGGAGTCCTTCAGGAGTGGACTGCTGCAGTGTGAGTCCCCCATGAGACTTAATTCCTGTGAGAAAACTTTCTCCTGTGTGGTCCTCTCTCTGCAAGCTGCAGCTTCCACCAGGGCATATCACCCTGCCCCAGTGTGGGTCCTCCACGGCTGAAGATGGATATCTGCTTCACTGTTGTCTTCTGTAGGCTACAGGGAAACAGCCTGCATCACCATAGTCTTATCACAGGCTGCAGGGGAATTTCTGCTCCAGCACCTGGGACACCTCTTCCCTCTCCTTCTTCACCAATCTTGGCACCTGCAGGGCTGTTCCTATCACATTTTCTCAGTCCTCTCTTCCCCCACTGCTGCACAGCCTTTCTTACCCTTTCTTTAAAATGCTGTCACAGAGGCACTATAAGCCCCTGTGATGGGCTCAGCTTTGGACAGTGCAGGTGTATCTTAGAACTGTGTGTGTCTGATACTGAGTTAGCTCCTGATTTTTTCTGACAGAGATAACCCTTGCAGCCCAGCCACTTTCAAAGCCTTGTTACATAAACCAAATAAACTCTCCCTCTTAATCCTGAATGTATTACCTCCAGGAGCCCCAGAACACCCCAGGAAGTGTGCTTCAAACAACTGGGATTCAATTCCTACCTCCTCTCCTTGCATTCTTCACTACCAGTGTGTGAGGAAGTAGGATTGAGAAAGGGTTAAAAGCCACTTCAGCAGAATGAACAGTGAAAGAACAGCTGGAACTCAGCCTGGAGCAGCCAGAGGAGGGAAAGCAGGGTCCAAACTCTATTTCCCAGGAGATGGATGCTCCAGGTGTTGCCCTCTCCCTTGGGGCTGCCTCCTTGCAGCAGCAGATTGCTGCCTGGCAGAGTTCCCATCAGCAACAAGAAGCTGTTCAAGCAATCAACATCACAGGCTCAGCAGCGAAAGATGTTTTCTCATGTCGGCGACACTGTGTATTTCCTCCATCACAGAACTGGAGGATCTGGCAGTGTCTGGAACTAGAGAGCATGCAGTGTGCTCAGAGACAGGCTGTGGGGTGAGTTCTCCACACAGCAGAGCCCCACCTCGCCTCACTGAGATCTTTGGCCTGAGGAAGCCCACAGGATTAGACCCTTACTGAGAGCCTGAGTAATGTGCAGTCTCAGAGTGTACAATGACTCACAAAGAGAAACAAATTACTGTAATTTAGGGTGTTTTGATTCCAATGCCAGAATTAGAACAATTCATTCCAGCTCAATTGAAAACAGAAGAGATGTGGTAGGTTTTTATTTTGCAGGGTCTTTAAGCATCTGCTGTTAGCAGCAAGAATTTGCAATGAAAGGCACAAAGCACTGTTAAAAAAGCATTGAAAAATGCTTCCTGGGTCCATTTACTTGTCCCAGTTTTCAAATGATGTACTTGTTAGTTCAGGAGAATGGGAGGGTGCAGTCTCCTCATTGCCAACCACTATCTTTTCCAACCAGAGGACTGGCTTCTGGCTTTTCTTCAGAGAAAAGGCTGAAAAAGTTAGAGTTGTTCAGTCTGCAGAAAAGAGGGCTCCAAGGAGACCTCATTTTGGTCTTTCAACACTTAAAACATTTTAATAGTGTCTATTGAGAAAGGACAAGGGGTAATGAATCTAAACCAAAGGAGGGTAAGTTCAGACTACATATAAGGAAAAAAATCTTTAAAATGGAGGTGTTGAGACTTTGGAACAGGTTGCCAGAGAGGCTGTATAGCTCCCACCCCTGGAAACATTCAAGGTTGATTTGGACAGAACTCCAAGAAATCTGTCCCTGTTTACTGTCTGGAGATTGGGCCAGATGACCTTCAATGGTTCCTCCCAATCCAAAGTATTCTCTGATTCTGTGATTCTATGAATAGTGAATAGATTAATACTGGGAAGCGTAAGACTGGGTGCATGCAGAGGGCAGCAGCAGTCTTGCCTGATGGAGCTGTGGGGTTCTTGCCATATCTAAAAGAGAAATTATATCTGCAAGGAATTTTTTTATCACTCTGTGACAGACTAATACAATCAGTGTCTTAACACATATTCAAGTAAATGAAACACAATAATGTGATAAGAGTAATTTCAGCTTCTTATAGAGTACCAGTGAAATATTATGGTGTCTGCCCCTCCAAATCTGCAGGAATTTTGCCATCATGTTGAGCCTTCACCCCAAATTTATAAAAATCCAAGGAAATGAAAGGAAGGATTAAAACGAAAAACAGACAAATTTGCCCTAATCTAGCAATCTACCTGTAAAATAATTCATCTCATCTTCCTTTATGGTTGAAGAAGAGAAATAACCATCTCAGTCCTAAGCTACGCCAAGGGAAATATAGGTTGGATACTAGGAAAAAGTTTTTTACAGTGACGGTGATAAAGTACTGGAATTGTCTGTCTGGGAGATGGTGGAGTCACCATCCCTGGATGTGTTTAAAGAAAGACTGGATGTGGCACTTGGTGCCATGGTTTAGTGGAGGTGTTAGGGCATGGGTTGGACTCGATGATGGAAGAGGTCTCTTCCAACCTAGTGACTGTGTGTGTGTGTGTGATTTTGAGGCACATATATCAAGGCAGTTGATTCCATTCTGGAGTTGCCTATTTCTTCTAGTTGTCTCCAAACAGAGGATAGATATACTTATTGTAATGCAGATAGCTGTGGTTTAGATCTGTAGAGTTAGATGAGGTGAATTCTGTCTAGCAGTTTGTTCCTGCATCCTTCAGATCTTCTCTCTTTTGTACATCATATGTCAGAATTATCAACCTAATTGCTGTACACTGCAGGAAACAAAGGTTATATCTGTACCAAAATGAAGGGTTGTCTTGCTACAAAGATATTTTCTATTATCCATCGTGATGACTGTGTCATTTACATAGCTTCTTCTCGGGCTTTTTCCTAACTCGTCCACAGTCTTAAAAAATTGCTCACAATGCAGCCTAAGGAAGCTTGCATTTATATCAAGCATTTTAGCTGGATTTTTCCTAACAAACCATTTTTAACCTTGTCATTGATGCCCAGTGAAAAACATTACTAAGTGGCCTTTCTTCACATTAACAAATAGCATATGGCTGCAGTGGCAAAATGCAAAGTTGATGTCCAAATTTTCTGAGCATAAAATGCAACAAATACAGACAGTTAAAATACATTGATCTAAATATATGCATAAAGGTTTATATGAGATATAGTTATATATACACATATATATAAAATCCCAAGAGTAAAGTGCATTTGATTATTCTCTACTGTTGTCCAGAAACTCCACAGAAAGATTTCTATTACTCCTTTCAGACTGGTGCATGGAATTTTCATAGATCATAAACTGAACACTTTGTGACAGAGTGAATTAGGCTTTACTTTTATCACATTTCCCTGTTAAGTAAAACGAAGACCATTTGTACATCCTAGTCATAGATCTATACTAGGAATTAAGGGAAAAAGCCTACCTTACGACTATCATCTGTACTGCATCTGAACAAAATGTCAAAGCCTAAATTCCAGTTTCATTATCTCTGCTGTCAGTTGCCTTTGAAACAATTGGCTGTCTCCTGGAGATTTTTTTCTCCTTTGATTCTTCCCAGTGTATTTGTCAGATCTTCTTCATCCTTCATCTTCCCAACCCCATCTTTCTTTTTTCCTAGGCTATTTCTTTACTGAAGTAATAAATTTAACTACTTTGTGCTTATCATTGACGTAGATGTCTGTCCAAAGCTTCTGCTATCCAGATAAAATCTCTGATATCTTTCTGAATGTTGCCAGCCAGACATTGAGATATCAGGCTCAGTATATTAAAACAATACTTTTAATCTTCATCTGACTGTTCTATTCTCTGTATATATAGCCTTGATGTCTTTTGAAAGCATTCTTATCTTAACAGTTGTTCAAGGTCTTCATCTGGAAAACATTTTTTTTCTGAACATGTATCTAGCTAGATCCAGGCAATATATATGACTTGCAAACCCTCTGCACAATATTACTGTCATAAGGACTGCTTTTGTTCATTGTGAATCAAAAATGCTTGATTTTTGTCCTAATACTTAGAAATCAATTGCAGGAACATCCATTCTTTGGCCTTGCAATTTGCCCTACTTCAGAAATCCCATCTGAAACAATGATAAGTTTTCTTCATCCATCACTTCACCTATGACTGCACAAAGAAATATGTATTGCCTATCATATGCCAGCAATTTTTTCACACAGAAACAACTTCATTCTGGAAATTCTTCACAACCTGTCTTACTGTTTAACACTTTCAACACTGAAAGATCAAAGACCAATTCCAGACAATGCTCAGTCTCATGGTTTGGGTGTGTAATCTCTTCTCATTCTGTTGGTTTTGAGCAGTCCTGGTCTGCCCGAGGACTAGATTGAGATGGTTTGTATGTATGACCGAGCCCTTGGTACTAACTCACACATGACAAGTTAATGCACAAAATTTGTATCCACATCCGATGTAAATGTGCCTTTCCTATTCCTCCATGCTGAGTGTCATGATACAAGGTGCAATCAGTACTGAATATCTAAAAGAGAGGCTCAGAGCAGCTTCAGCAACTCCCTCACGGTCATACTAGCAATATGGATATTTCTAGCACCATTAATTCAAGCAGATTGCTTCGGTCTTCTTTTAAGTCTTGATCTTCAGTATCAAAATCCATAAGGAATCTTTACAAATTCAATCACTGCATGACAGCAGGGAGATAGAAACTGAGCAAACAAAATGATTTTGAGCTGGTTTTAGTCAATCTCTGTGACCTTGTGCTGAGAGGATTTAGATAGAATCTCAGTGGACACCCAGGAGGCACTGTATTAATGCTGGAATTCACTAGGAAGAGGTGGCAGTGTCCCTAAACTGTCCCTCAGGAGTGCAGAACTTGCGAGCCATTCATTCTGCTTCAGAGTAAAAGCCATGCAGATGACACAGAAAGGAAGGTATGTTAACCTAAATGGATTGAAAGGGAGTAGTTATGCTTGTGAGATCAGTTACTCCGGAGAGCAAATTTAAGAAATTTCATTTTTAATATTAGTACCTTTCAGGCATTTTAGGTGTGGTTACTGACATTTTAAGTGTGTTTACTCAGTTTGAATTCAAAATGAAGTAAAACAGCCTTCAGCAACGATCCTTCTGTCTTGTGAGAGAGTGTTGATTCACAAAAGATGATGAATGAAAGTCTGAGTGTCTGAAGCAGTTACCACTCCCAGATATTTGCTATGATCCTCTGTGGGGAAGTGCATTATGTCTTCCACTGCTGTGCTGGAAGCGTGCTGGGCTTCCCCTCTGGATCAGTGGTGGTGAAGAACGCCCGACTCAGGAAGGGGAAGTTGGTGGTGCAGCCTTCAGATCACTGGAGTCTTTAAGGAGGTTTCCCTGTGGCACAGAGCTCTGTAACAGTACTGGTGAATTCAATAACCAAATCACACACTACCAAACACAATACAGAAGCTAACTGGTTGAGGTCAATCTCTTTAGCTGCATTACAAATTTACACTCTCTAAAGTAGTATGTGCTGTGGAATGATGAATTTGGCAGTCAGACTGCTATGCTATTTTGTTATTACAAAGCATCTGAATATAGAGTTGCTTGCCTTTCTGTAGGAGAAGCAGGTGCATTTGTTTTATTCTGAGTGGTTTATGAAATGAATGTTGCCAAAGAGCTAAATTCATGCAGTATAGTCTCAGGTGAGTGTGGGTTAATCACAAGAGCCAGGGAAAATATGTCTTTCTTAGGTCAAATCTCAGACATTTTCATTACATGAAGGCCTGTAGATTTCCAACTGTAATGCCAGGTGTGCATATGAAGAGCAAACATAGGATGCAGTTTTCAAAGAAGCTGAAGATGCTCAGGTGTTATTGAAATGCAGTTTACAGTTAATTAAACCTTCAGTAATTTTTGCTTTCCATAAATTAATATTGATTTTCTGTGCTGAGATAATAACAAGTACATTTCTCAAGTAAAATACTTTGCTGTTAGATGCAGGAGATGACAGAAGAAAACTAGTTGAACACCATCAGACAAATAAAAATGGATCTACTTGTATATCCATTATTATTAACACTTGGTCCAATTTTTGTTTGGCCTTTGAAGAACAGGCAAAATATTGAAATGAAGCCCCAGCTAGGAATGAAAAAAAAAAATTTAAAACCTCCAGTGACTGTTCTACAGGATACATTTTTGAAACATAGATGATATTCCCATTCATCTTTTCAAAAAACTATGGACCTTTTTTTTCCCCCACATTTTGATTATATTCTTCTCACAGATAGTTGTTCTTATTTGAGTTAATTTTTATTTCTTTTCATTTAAAAGAAATTACATTTTTTTAAAAACCTGTTGCTAATGAATGACAGATCATAGAGCAGCCTAGAGCGGGGCCAGGAAGGATGCACCACCACACAACCACTTATGGCAATCTCTGGTAAGATAGGCTGGGCAAACACTGCTTTCAAGTCAACAGTGAAGAGTGTCAACCCTCCCTGTTGATATGCATCAGTGAAATTTTGATAAGTTTGGTGAAATGATCAGAACAATCTTAGAAAAAGTAACTTGTCATTGCATCCATCTAATGATGACCACCGATACATCACTTGTTCTATGGCATCTGAAACAAAAGCTACTTTAATACAAAAGATTTTCAAAATCTGGAGTTCCTAGGTGGTTTTATTTTTATTAAGAATTCCTTCCTAACAGTTAATTGACCGTCAAAGTTAGTACTGGAATTAGCGAAGAGTTGTTGAAAAGTCTGTTGGATGATGTCTCTACAATCTCCTACATCAACTACATCCCCTAAATCTCAGGGGAGAGGGGGAATACTTCACTGATTGTGCCTCCTGTGTTGTATCTCACAGCTCCCAACCCACCCACCATTCGAGAAGAGCTCTGTACAGCTTCTTATGATACCATTACTGTGCACTGGACCTCAGATGATGAGTTCAGTGTGGTCTCGTACGAGCTGCAGTACACCATCTTCACTGGACAAGCCAACGTTGTTAGTGAGTATAAAACTTCACTTTTCTTATTGTTCCCTTACGGTTTCTATGTAAAGTGAGTGTCTTTAAAATAAATATACTCCTATGTCAAGAACAAAAGGAAAAAATATTTTCTAGAAAGGTATAAAGCCAAAATTTTCAATCTAAACCAATAGTGATTTTAAACGGGTTTGAAATTCAGAATTCCTTCAGTTAGAATTTCTTGTATCTTTTCTGGCAGTACCATGTATTGGGAACTTTTGAACACTAAACCTATCACAAGTATTGCCTGTATTAACAGGACTTGTCTCTTGTGTCCCAAGTCCCTTTTTGTAGATGTAGCAAGTTCAAAGCCCTCAGTTCCATTCTCTGCACTAGTCAGACAGTGTGCACATGGGAGCCTGTGTTGAACTGGTCATTAGTTAGAACAGCAGCCCCGTTGTCATTTACATAAACTTGACATCTGGAACTTTTCTGAAATACAGATCAAGTCCTTCCCTCTGATTTTTATTGTCTTCAAGGATACAAAACATAGGTCTCAGTGAACTACAGGCTAAGTCAGAAAACATCACTAGAACAACAATTTGTATGGTAACTTGGTTTTACTTAAAATGAGATTAACAAATATTTTTATTTTCTATTATAGCACATTTTTTATGAGTACACTCTATGTTTTGAATCTGTGACTTTCTTTAATAATCAAATTTACTTAATTAGATTTTGGATTGCTTTATTGTTAAGTAACTACTCCTCACAGAAAAAAAAATATACATTGTCTAATCTTTGGTCAGGAAGTCAACGTTTCTGGATTCAGTGTTCTGCAGTAATTTGGGTAATTGACTATGAATTTGGAGAAGTCATTCAACTTCTTCCTGGTCCCTGCATGTTTAATGGAAACACAACTAGCTGACACATAATCATTTTATTAAACAAGGATTCTGAGATGAGCCGAATCAATCAAAATGTGGAGTTTGTTCAAGTCAACACATATTTAGATAGGGAGCTCGTCGCCACAGAGGGTTAGTGTGTTTTTGAGTTCAAGAGATGCCTGGACAGATTGTGCAAGAAAAATACACGGAGAGCAATGAAGTGCAATGAAGTGGCTCTGGAAGTCCCAGAGCTGTAAGCTGTTGATGCCTGGTAGAGCAAGGTGAGAAATGATCAGTGTGTACTTTCCCTGTTCCTTGAAACCTTTCTATGGTCTCATCTTTCCCCACCATCAAATACCCTGGACATGCCATGAGATAGATAGGCTTAGTTATGGAACAGGACAGAAATGTTTTTCCTCTTGCAAAATTTTTTTGTAAGAAGAAAATTTGTTGAGATATTTTGATGAAAGTCAGTGCTGTGGGCATGTTTACATGCTTTATGTCAGTGGAAAATGCTATGGTCTATGCCACCTTTGAGTACTGAGCCAAATTCTCCCACTGACTCCTCTGTTACTGTGTGCATCTCATCTTCTTCATCACTGAGCAGGAGTTTTTTTTCCAAACCATCTGACAGGACATCTGAGGATTCACGTGTTGGAATGTTAATACTTTTTTTAAGTAGCATATTATGAATGTATTATAGTATTCAGGACTGACTGAAAAAAGAAGACAGATTATTGAAAATTTGATTAATGTTTTGTCAAAGCCCCCACTTAGTATTTCCCTTCAGAGTCTGATTTTGAAGAACACGCTGCAAAATTTAAGGCTATTGGAAAGCCCAAATAAACTTCAACACATTCTTCTACATCTGAGCAGGCTGGATAATAAAAAAGTCTAATAGTAATTTTTTCAAAATTGAAGCAAGGTAGATGAGGAAGGAAAACCTTCCCTGATTAATCACTACCAAGAAGAGAGGACTTAATGATAAACCAGTGTGTTGCTTGTTTTCTAGTCCATTTTTATCTATGGCTTTATGCTGTGTAAGTCAATTATTGGCATTATGTATGAACACGGCAGCAGGAAAAGGTGTGCCATTTCCACAGCCTTGGGATGTGGGATTTTACTCCTTGCTTACTAGTGAATAAATAACAAGGCCTTTCTATTTTAGGCTGTACTGTAGGTTTCCCATGTGGAGGTGAAAGCTTTGATCTGCAAAACATGTATCAATAAGTCTGCTTTCAGGGATGCAATATAATTTTCAAGCATAGCATGAAGTGCTCAGTATGCAGTCTGAACTTTCATATTATCACTTTGCAACAATAGGTAATTAAAACTTTGAAGAGAAAACAAATTAACACTGTAAGAAACTTTGTTTAGAAAATGCTCTGAAGATCCTAAATGAAAGTAGAAAGAAATTAAAGAATGGTGAACTTTTTTGGTTGTTTTGGGGGTTTTATTTTGTTTTGTTTGGGTTTTTAGTTGGTTTTTTTTTAATAATTTTTTTAATAGAGCTAGTTCTTATGCAAATATCCTGGTTTAATTGAAAGCTATAATGTTAACTCAAGTTAAATAAATGCACGTATAAATATATGTGAAAGGTTTTTCTAAATGTTGTAAAGCTATTTTTAAAATCTCGTTATTTAATACGGACTTGAAACCTCCAATGGTTATCTTCCTGCCTGCATGCTACAAATCTGCCTAGGTTTCTAAAATGTGAGGTTCTCCCAAGTCATTCCAAATTACACTGGTACTGGAGATTTGCCCACTAACATCATAGAATCATAGGATCACTTAGGCTGGAAAAGACCTCTAAGATCATTGACTCCACCCATTAACTTAACACTGCCAAGTCTACCACTAAAACATGGCCCCAGTTGTCACATCCACGTGACTTTTGAATACCTTCAGGAATGGTGATGCCACCACTTCCCCGGAGAGTCTGTTCCAATGCTTGACCAGCCTTTCCATGAAGAAATTTTTCTTAATATTCAATCTAAACCTCCCCTGGTGCAACTTGAGACTGTTTTTCCTTGCCCTGTCATTCCCATCCTCATTTTACTCAGAACACTGTTTGGATGTTTATTCACTTTGTTACACTATATTATTGATTCTGCAGAAGGATTTAACATCACACTTGTAACAAAAGGCTTTCCTAGGCTGTTCTTAGAATATCACAGTGTACCTTGATAGTGTTGTTGAACACAAAGAGCTACTCTCACTGTAAGTGGCATTAGCAGGTGCTGCACTGCAGCCTTCACGTTTTGATGAACTGAAGATAGGTTTGTGTTTTTTTATTTTAATCCTGTTTTAGACTTTGGTTTAGCAAAAATTTCTTCTTTTTTATGGCATACATGTGCTGTTGCACATCACTGTTTTTTTATTTCTCTGTCATTTCCCAAAAATTTCCATTGGTATTGTGTGTTGCATGTAGCAGATAATGTAAACAGGCTCATAGATTGACTTCAGTTCTGCGTTTTTTTAGCTATGAATTAGTCACCAGGGAGTAGCCGGAGTACTGCATTAAACCAACTAGCATTTTCCCTTGAGACAACAGGAATCACTTTGCATACGTACCCACCTACCGTGCTAATGGAGGCTGCTATTTTGGAATCTGTTTCTTAAACCGCATAGCCAGCCTGACGGCACTTTCCACTCACAGAACATTTCCCCCACCAGAGGCATATATCATCCAGAGATTGCTAAGAATTCAGTTACAAAAACAAGCAATACTATGGTTTTTTAGTATATTTTCTATCCAACATAACCAACTATATTCTTTTTTATTAACTGAAAAATTGGAAAGTTAACATTTGATGGCCATGGTCCAAATAGAGTATTTCATTTGAATCCTATTTCATACAGGAAAGATTATTTCCAAATGTGGCCAAACTTCTTGGCTATTGAATGCTTGGCAGACCTGCTCTGTGCATAAGAGCAATAGGGAACTTAAGATTAAGTAGGCTTTTACTAAAGCAGTTGTTCTCAGAGTTACACCATTTGCATTTATGAGAGGCAGCTAATCACCTGCAATCTGAATATGGTAAAAGCTTTTAAAATTACTTTGTCACTAGCTAACATGCATTATAATTTCATTATCCCTATAACTTAAATAGATTTCCAAGTATTCATTGAGTATGCCCTTTTTTAACATCGTGGATTTGTTAGAGTGTGTTTCAGGATGGCTTGATTTTTTCTCTAGCTCTGATACAAGATTCTTCAGGAAAAATACACTTCTCCCTTCTTGACAAAAAGCAGTAAATCATTCTCTCATACCTGAAAAAGAAATCAGGGTTAATTTTTTATATAATCTGATTTCTAAAAAATCACACTGTCAAGGATGCAGTGTACTACTGTCAGAGCCTTTTCACTGTTCTGAGACTTCTTTTCCTTTGAGAGAGGATAGAAGTTTTTGGAAGGACCTAAGACAATTAGGAGCCCAAGCTTCCATGAGAAACAAAGAATTTACAATTCACCAATTATTTTTTTAATATTCTAGACTTTGCCTCTTTCTAGAAGTTTTATTTTAATAAAAACAGATTCCTTACAGTCCTCAGATTTCTACTAGAGATTTTAGTGAGAATTTTTAATGGCACAAAACAAATTTGGAATAAAACCAGGAAAATTCTGCATCTTTAAAAGTATAAAAAGAGTGTATTAAAAAATGAATGTGTTTTGCAGAAATCCTGCATATATATTTTTTTTTTCTTCAGATGGGAATGAAGAGTGGAGGTGGAGAACTATCTGTTCCTTTCACCTACCTTATTTGCTCTACCAGTTTGAATTGGTAATAATTTACTTAAATAAAACATTTTACAATAATTAAAATACTCAAGAGATTAAATAACCTTCCCATGACTTTTGTGCTCCTTTTCCAGTTTTCAAGAAAACATATTTTATTAAAATCTATCAGTGTAAATTTTAGGAGTATTTACACCTTGGGATTTTTCCCATCTGTTTTTTTTTAAAGTGCATCAACAGCCAACACCAGGGAAATAGCTTTCCAAATTATTACCTCCAGACTCTGAGATACTTGTTTTGAAAACATCCTGTATGGACATCACTGTGCTCACTGCACCATTCCAGGATGTAATTTAAATTCTCTTCATTTTTGTAGGCTACAGTTTTAAAATACATTGTTTTACCATCTGCATAACCCTGTAAAAAGCCCTGGGTTTTTGAAATAAGAAACCTGAATGTAGCCTGGATTAGGAGTGGGTACAAAAGGAGACCCTTGGCTCCTGCTGTTGCACCAGTGAGGAGATGTGTACTTTTCCACTTCACCTGCTGCCACCGGCAGAGAACTGAGAGGGCAAACACTTCCCCTGGATGCCTGTGTGATCAGGCTGCTTGTTCATTTCCCTGAACTTCCTTAATCATATTCTTTTATATTCAGAGAAGAAAGGCTGTCCTGACAGGGCATAACTGGGAGACAAATTCCTTTGATGCAGTGACAAATTATTCTTTCATACGTAAAAGCTTAACTTGGCGCCACTAATAACTATTCTCCCTTTTGAAGGAGTTTGGGCTTGTAGTTTGGCATCATCAATACTTCATTCCCAGGATTTTTGAATCAAAGTACAATTTAAAGCCTGTTATTCAAGAGCTTACAGTCAGAAAGCACAAGAACATATCACTGAGCCCCATGGTGCATAGGCAAGAGCTGAGCTTGCTAAGACAACAAGGTTTGTCACGCAGAGTAACCAACGTTTACTGCACGTCAGTAGTCTGGTATGCCTAAGCGTGGAAGGACAAAAAAAAAAAAAGAAACCTAAGATGTATTCTGTCATCAGCGAGGATAGAGCTTTCCTCTAGAGCATGAGTCAGGTCAAACAGGAGGTTTCTGACTCTCTCTTTTGCCTGTGCAGAGAGTTTAGGGTAGGTAAGGTTTTTAGTGATTATTGGGTATATAGAAATAATCCACATAACCGGGAGGAGGGGATGAACTCAAGAGGAGACCCATGGCAATGCAACCGTACTGGAGAGTATCATAAAAAGTGTAATGCAAGTCTTAAAAATGTGCCCGTTAGAGAGTTGTAGTGAATAATACAAAACTAGTTTCAAGATGAGTTAGCAAAACTCTGGGCTTTTCTGTGTCTGCATAATGGTCAGTTTATATGTGGTTTATATGTACCACAGAACTTTGCTTTCGAAGTGTGGTTGTGTTAGGAGAAGACACTTCTAGGACCACTTACTGTCATATGTTACTTGGTATCCCATCAGATGCATCTTAGTTAAAGATTCCCTGATCATACTGAATTCCTTTTAAATCCAGTGCTTCATTTTGTTTTATTTTAATGTATTTTAATTTATTTTGCAATAGCCTCTTTGAGTCCAGTAAGGGATGGTCTCAATGCAAAATCAATGTGGAAGTTGAGGTACAGAAGTGTGCGTTCAATATCTGTGGCAAATTGGGAAAAGATGAGATTTCCTCTGAGTAGTCAGTGAGATATTTTATGTCAGGAAGCTGCTTCCTTATTTTCTTTTTCTTCCTGATAGGATACCCATTCACATACAGCCTAAAAAATAAATATTATTTGGTGTGTGTGGCTCTGTGAGAGAAGACATAGATGGATATTGCTTTAAGCAGTTCACCAGAAGTGCTGGGCCCAGCTGGGATTACCATGGGGTATAAAGTGGGGTTCTTTTTCTTCATGAGAAAGGCAGATCATTATATATATGTGTGTGTATATATAGATACATAGATATAGATATAGATATAGCTATAGATATAGATATATAGATACATATATATATATATATATATATATATATATATATATATATATAATCTACAGATGAGTGACTCATCTCAATACATTTCAGATACCTGAAATTAGAGATCTCACCTATGCTGGTCACCTAGGCTTCCTCTGTGGACAAGAAAAGAGAGGCATTTGTGGTTGGTAGGATGTTGGGTGTTCACAACTGGGGAAGTGAAAGAAACTACTTACAGATTTCTGACTTTCCTCAGAATCCAGAAAAATAGGTTTGGCATTCTAGCTCTCCATTAGGTGGCAAGATAGCATGAATCCAACCTGGAACTGTGCCACAGTTACACATTTGCACAGCAGGATGAATCTTTGTTCTGCCTACCTCTCAAAAATGCTTTGTAATGCAAGGGAATTTTGAGACACAAACTTCATAACACTTAGACTGAAATTTGGAATTTAAATTCTGTTTCTAATGATCTTTTGTTATGAAAAGCACATATCACATTG
The DNA here is from genome assembly GCF_029207755.1 of Chamaea fasciata. Taxonomy (NCBI): domain Eukaryota; kingdom Metazoa; phylum Chordata; class Aves; order Passeriformes; family Sylviidae; genus Chamaea; species Chamaea fasciata. The sequence goes on along the minus strand of NW_027094087.1, from coordinate 96,451,938 downwards.
GGAAGGAATCTCACAGTATGGCCACTAATTGTCTATGAATCTGCATTCCTGTATCACAGATCCAGGTTTTGTAACCAGTAGCCTTTAAATTTTATGTTACATAAAGTTTTCATATTGTCTGATATGCAGAGCTGAGTTACTACTGAGTTCTAAAAGATTGTCTTCACGAGTGGTTTGCTGGTAGAACATTAGTTAAAAGCTGAAAGCTGTCTGTAAATAACAACAGCTTCCATAATGTGCTCTATGCCCAGTGAAGACAGAAGCCAAGAAGTCTGTCAGGTTCCTAATCTAGTCAAGCCTTTCTCTGTTAAGTTTTCCAGCCTTACATATGTGCACGCATGCATACGCTTCCACTTGCATCTATCTATTTCTGGCTGTATAACCATATAAAATGTTGTGAATAGATATACTCTTCATAAATGTTAAAACTTTCTTTATGTAAACATCTACAGTAAGAGGCTGGAGAATCCATTAGACCAGGAGCTGTTCCAAATATACAGTGATGGAACTGTATGTATGGGTGATTGACTGCCATTGCATTTATATCACAGTAGGAAAAACTTATGTAGATTTAAGAGTTCATTTTAATAGGGTATTTTCCTGTTTTGTTTATGTTATTGGTACTCCCTTATTTTACTTACTTCCTGTGTAATATACTTCTGTGGTAGGCATCAAATATAAACCAAATATAAACCAAAAAAGGTTTATAAATGGAAAATTTTCCAGCTCTTTCCCAGCTGGCATCTCAGCATGAGGACATAAATCAAAAAGTTGCATCCATTAAATTTACTGGCTTAGATTACTTTCTGGCAAAGTCTGAACTGCAAGAGCCAAAGGTTTCCCTGAAGCCCATGCTCTACCCTGTTTGGCCTCCCATGATTTGCTTCATGTTCTGAAGAATGCATACCTGGGGACTGTCAGGAAAGGTGCCTCCCCAGCCCTCCTGGCTTTACTGCTTATATTCGTTTTCTGAGGTTTAAACTGAGTTCATTAATCCAAACAGTAGATTGATGGGATCTCCATAATCCTCCAGTTCTTAAGCAATAAAGAATGCCTTGTGCTGGGATATGAAAAAATCTCAGACTGCTAGTGTCTCCACTGAGCCATTTCTTAAATGCCCACTTTTTATGGTTCACTTCACGTAGCAGGAATTTAAAAGGTTCCTTGGCTGTGGGTTGATAAAATGAATTAGTGGCTTTAAGTAGTGGCTCAGTAAATGTAACAACACTTTAAAAGGTGCAGAAGCAAAGTTCATATTGGTCTTTGGGTGCCTGGGAATGCTCTAAATGTCCCTCTGTTACAAGGTGTTTTGTGTGTTATGACTGATGTGCTCTGTTCAAAATTGCAGGTTTATGCAACTCAGCCGACAGCTGGATGATTGTTCCTAATATCAAACAAAACCACTACACAGTGCACGGGCTACAGAGTGGCACAAAGTACATCTTCATTGTCAAGGCCATTAATCAGGCTGGCAGCCGGAGCAGCGAGCCTGGCAAGCTCAAGACAAACAGTGAGTAACAGAGATCAGGATGCACAAGGTCTTCTCCTTTCTGGCCTTCCTTTTTAGGTCTGACCTTTAGAAGATACAAGAGGACGGAGAAGTTCAACTCTTTAAAAGTACTTTCCAAAATGAGAGCCACTTATTTAACACAATTCAAGATTTCCTGAGTCTTCTGTAGCGAAGAAAATATGTTGGGTTTTATTTGAGAGATACATCTGTAGTTTGGTCACTGGGAATATCAGATAGGAACAAAGCCATCATATGTGAAATGGTTGAAAATACTCTTTTGTGGTTTTGTTTTAATATCCTCTCTATTTTTTTTGCTCTACAAAGCAAAAACTTTTCTTATGTTTGCAGTAAAACATTTTATTTTTGTGTAGTGTTCATAAGATAATTGCTAGTCTAATTTTAGCCTCCAGAATTATGTCTTTTTTAGGACATTGGAAAACTTCTTAGCTTCAACGCCCTCATTTTTTATGCAGTTCAGCAAGGTGGTAGACTAGTCAGAGATCCCACTTCAAAAAAACAATGGTCACTCAAATTATTAGCAGATGTAGGATAGCAATTTTAAGACTAGTTTTCAGCTGTTCATTTTCTCTTGCCCCACCTATTCCCTCAGTCGTGTAGTCATCATGGGCAGCTCTGAGGGCTGGACAGGAAGCACTGGGATTGGTGCATCTTCTGAAACCTGCTTGTTGTAGGGGAGGGTGCTTGAAGAGGGGTGATACTGACCAGTACAAGGAGTCTGAATAAAATGGCATGTACACCTTCCTGGTTTCCTCCTGTTTGCTATTATCCAGCCACAATTTAATGGAGAGACATCCTTCAGATACTGCTCCAGCACACAAAGGCTACTAAGCAGTCAGGAAAGCAGGCAGGAGGTTATGTTACTGCTGTCAGGCAGTAAGAAATAGTCCCCAAATACTTTCCAATGGGTTAATTCTATATTTGGTCATAATACCTAGCTAAATACACATTCAAAAAGTAGAAAACCCTGAACAGTCTACATCTTATTTTTAAGTACTTGTGCCAGTCCCTCACACAGGCTTCATGAGAGATCTAATTTAAATTTTCTGTGCATGCCATCAGATTTTCTGATTGCATGTTTTTTCCCTTGATATGAAAGACAGTAAGAAGAGAAAAGTGCTTTGCTGGACCACTTGTGGAGTTTTACTTTTCTAGTTGTCTCTTGGTGGAGGTAAATGATTGTTCTGCTTTCTGACACAATGAGCAAGCCTGTCAGAATTGTGGTGGATTTTATATATCTACAAGGTTTGGTTTACCAAAAAGCTTCCTGTTATTGTCTACAAACCTTGTGCTACAACCGAAGATATTTGCCAAGAGCAACAGCCTGAGTAATGTTATTGCACCATATTATTTGGACTAAGTTACAGTTCACTTCCTTCCTTTTAATGCACAGTATCCAGCACCACATGGGCATCCTTCCAAAGCAATCCTGAATTGTTGACTGTGCTTCTTACAAATAAAGCTGTCAGTGAACAAAGAGAAAAGTCTAGTGCTTCTTATTTTCAAGCTCATTTTGTGGGATTTGAAATCATACTTTTTGTAGGAATGATGAAGATGTTATTATGGAGCTTTATCCCTAGAGAATTAATAGAACACAAGTTATTCTAAATCGAATATGCTGTGAAAAAAGCAACCCTCAGACCTTTATTAGCATGTATATTGGTTTCAATTACATGCAAGAATTAGAGTATTCTGGTTACCTCTAGGTCAGAGATAATGGACGTGATGATTATTCAGGGCTCTTTTCAGGGATTATCGACACGGGGAAGTCAGTGCACAATGAAGTTGACAGTAAACTGACAATGCAATGGAAACTAGCTTGCAGGGAGCAGGAAAGGTTAGTCTGTCTCAAGAATGCTTGAGAGGAGGAAATTAATATGGTTATGTAATCCTGTGGGCTTAGATATTTGCTAATCCATTCTTCTTTTAAAAATCAAAGCCAAACCATTCTTCTGTCATCTTTGTCTCTGCATCTCTAGGTCAGCCATTTAAACTGGACCCCAAATCTGCTCATAGAAAATTGAAAGTGTCTCATGATAACTTGACAGTGGAACGGGATGAAACATCATCCAAAAAGAGTCACACACCAGAGAGATTCACCAGCCAAGGGAGCTATGGAGTAGCTGGCAACGTGTTCATCGACAGCGGGCGGCATTACTGGGAAGTGGTTATAAGCGGAAGTACATGGTATGTATCTAAAAATGTATGTGAAAAGAATCACTAGTTCCCACCACACAGGTGCTGGCACAGTTTCTCTGAGAGAGACTGGTAGCAGAGACATCAGGAACAGTATGAGCAGTCCAGGCATGTATTTTCAAATGGTTTTTCAAAAGAGTTTCCCTATCTCCAGCACCTTTGGACTCCAGAAATAAATCTGTCAGATTATGGATCTCTGTATTTAGCAGCCTTCACAGGACTTTTACTCCACAGCTGGGGTTGGTTGTTTTTTTGAACCCACATACAGTGTATTTCAAGATTTTTTTTAATTGGAAGGATAAAAAACTTTCGTCTTATTTACGCAGAGATAACTTTGTAAATGTGATCACTTCTCTACTAAATGTAAAAGATTTTCTGTTCTTCACTATGAAAAAAATAAATAAAACTGAGGACAACTTGATGATCCAGTTTAACGGGGGCAGAGGTCAGATTTGCTTTTGCGAAGGGGACATGAAGCAGCAGCAGCGCTGTAGGTCTGTGCCCCAGGGAATGAAGCAAGAGGCAGGAAACAGAAGACTGTTTTCCTTCACTTCTGAATGATCCTCTGTGTCATACAGGGCTGTATTTCAGAGGGCCTTTAGTCAATGGAAGAGATGTTATCCTTTGGTATTCAAAGACATCATGATGAAAGTTAATGGAGTGGAAAAATCAGTAGGGTCTTCAGGTATTTCCCACTGTCTCAAAGAAGTAAAATGCTGTTTGTCTGTGCCAGTGCTAAGGAATGGGGAAAAAAAAATCTTATGGCACATTAATCTCTGTTGGTTGAAAGTCCAGTAAATCCTGCAGTGTCTCAAGAACGTGAGGAACTTTTAAATTTCTGTTATAGATGACAAATCAGGTATTTTTCCTCAGTATCCATTAATGAGAACATTTTCACAATCCTGCCCTGCACATCTTGCCATAAATTATGGTTTGCAGAGCAAATATCTTCACCTACAGTTGCTTAACTTGGCCTGAAACCCATTTTCAAAAACGTTCCTTTGAATCTGAAAACCACACCAACATCTGCCAAAATGTATTTGAAAATAGCAAAATGGGGGGGGGGGGGGGGGGCAGGAGGAAGAATGTTTAGTGTGTTCTTTGATGTTTACTCCTGCATTCCTTCTTAGGGGCCATGTATTAAAGGAGCAGGGAGAGATCAGATTAGCTAACAGATGCCACTGTATTTTAAAATCAATTAATTCCTCTGTATTCATCTGTTGGAAACTGAAATTTGAGGTCCAATCTGTGTTGCTGGGTACTCAACAATCTTCCTTTTCAATACCAGAGGCAAGCCCTCCAAAAAACTGCCATAGCCACCAAACTACAAATAATACTATGAATTTCTCTGACCTCTCAGACCCAAAAGAGAGACAGGGAAAACCATTCATTAAGCCTGTGCAGATGTTGTGGTGAAACATCATTTAATTAGAGCTTAGCTCAGAGCAGTAAGAGGCGTGTGCATTGCAGGGAGTCCTCTGGGCCAACATAACATTTGACTTCATGAGAGACAAAATGGCAGGAAGCATTTGTTTCCTTGAGACGTTCTTTTGTTTTGCAGGTATGCTATTGGTATTTCCTACAAGTCAGCACCGAAGCACGAGTGGATTGGAAAGAACTCTGCCTCCTGGGTGCTCTGCCGCTGCAATAACACGTGGGTGGTGAGGCACAACAGCAAAGAAATCCCCATCGAGCCCGCGCCTCACCTCCGGCGGGTCGGGATTTTGCTGGACTACGACAATGGTTCCCTTGCCTTTTATGATGCTTTGAACTCCTTACACCTTTACACTTTTGACATTACATTCGGCCAGCCAGTGTGCCCCACGTTCACGGTGTGGAATAAATGTTTGACCATTATAACTGGCTTGCCTATCCCTGACCACCTAGACTCCTCTGAGCAGCTCGCGTGACTGCTAGAAGCCAAAAGGTAGGATGACACATCTTCCCAGGGTGGCCAGGCCATGCCACCAGGAGCTTACCCGGAGCTGGCAGATCCATGTGGCATCCCAGACAATGCTGACAAATTTAGGAAAAACTGACAAGGAGAGAAAATCGCTCCCTGTGCATTTTGTACTGAAGGACAAGAAGTGGCTTTAATAATATCTTAGAACTTTTTTTTTTTAGTTGGTTTTCTTTGGTTGGTTTTGTATTTCATCTCTTACAGGAAGATTTATAAATTATTTATAAAAATAGAAAAAAAAAAGAGAAAAGTTAAAGCCTAGTATGGACACCTGGGAAATGACTTCTTGTTGTTTTGGGGGAATTTTTTTGCACATTGGTGGTCCTGTTAATTAAAGTTTCATCAGCCTTTTGAATAATTTTATTTTACAGAAGATAATAGCAGCAAATTGGAAAGATGAAAACTGCATAGTGGACAAGTCAGTATACTGCAGGATTTACTTGTACGAGCATTAGTGGTCTCATTACCAGCCTTGTTGAGTGCGAGATCTCCCAATTTCTACTTTGCACATGGGGACGTGCAGACCAAAAGAACAAAAATAAGCAAGTGAGGAAGTGAAGTTCGCCAACACAGCAAAAGAATAAAGTTTAATTTACTTCTGTTCACAGGGCAGTGCTCTCTCAGTTCATAAAAAACATGTGGAATATCTCCTAGAAATGTGAGTGGATAAATCATCTGGTGATTTATTTTATTGATGGCAATATTCCCATCTACCAGTGCTTTGCTTTCGTCTTTGGGAAACATTATAGAATCACTGAGGATGTGGAAGACCAATACCATCTCTGAGAATCAGCAACACTGGAGGAGAACAGCCAATCCAAGGTCTGACTGTAGACTAATTTGATAGAGCACGGCATCATTTAAGGACTGATTGTAATAAAAGATGTCACGGTTCTGATGGTAGACATGTGAATGCTTATTGCTGATTTTACAAGGTTCAACACAGCAAGCCCAGCCAACAACTCAAAAGTGAGACTTGCGCCACTTTACCACTGGTTTTAAATTAAATACAAATGTTTCATTGTCATACACTGTGTAGTGTCTATAACAAAGCAAGGAAATCTGTTTTACATGTGCTGTATGGAGAAACACTGCAGCTGGAGTTTGCTCATAGTTATCATTGTCCTATGGTGTTTGGGAAAGCACAGTTCACTTTGTGAAAGAAAAGAGTAAGCTCTCAGCAGCAGTAGAAATCTGCATAGGGAGACCCTATGTTGATCCTGGTGTTGGTAGAAGAGCTTCAGTGAAGGCAGTAGAGGTTGTATGTACTTTATCTCAGAGCTGAATCAGGTGCATTTTTTTTTCTTTCCCTTTACAGATAGAAGCTTTTTGTAATTGTTGCAATACATATGTATAAATGATCATTTTGGGAGATGCTTGAGGCATATGACAACTTTAAAGAATGGTTTTCCTACGGTGTTTTGTTGTTACTATGCAAGTGGTGAAAATCTGCCTGTGTAGAGAAAAGACAAATTGAATATCAGCTTTAAAGATTCGCTCAGTAATTTAAAACCATGCTTTAGGTGTCTTTTGAAAAAGATGCCATAATGCACTTTGTTCAGTAATGAGTCCAAAATAAAATGGCCCCAAGCTCAGCTTCAGATTTTTAAAATATTGATTCTCCAGGTACAAAGCTCTACTACAGTTTGCCTTATGATTTTGTCAAAAATTTATGAACAAGATGAGGAGAATATGTACATGCCCATTTGTTTGTTTGATTTTTTTGATAGGAAATAAATGCCTTTCCATGTTTCTTTGATTTCCCTTTACATGCCCTGCTAACTCCTGAATTAAAAGGAGAAAAATCTGGTAGTACATTGCTAATACCATGGTTTTCAGCTGGGCAATATCCCATAGTTCACAGGTAGGAGCCACTGATCTCTCTCGAGTAGACATAAAAAGGCAAAGTGTGTACATATAGAGTACCTCAGTGTTTATCTTAGTGTCATTAATAATCAAGACATATATGCCCTCAAAAATGAAAACATAAATCAGTCCCCAAGCATTACATTTTAAAATTGCATGAAATGTTATTGGTACAGTCTGATATACAATGCCCAGATGATCTGGTCTGGGATGTTTGGGAGCTAGCTGAGATGGTATGAAAATTTTGAAAATGAGTTGACAGAAGATGTCTGATGCAAAACAATGATAACAGGATGCATGAAGAAAGGACTTTTATTCTAGGGTTATTAACAAGTTTCTGCCTAAAAGGAATGAGTGAATTACCAAAGTACATGTAGCAAGGCTGTGTATCTTCTCTTTTGCAAGAAATATTAGATCTAGAAGCTGATTTCAGTAGTGGATAAACTGAAAAGACTGCTCAGTGTTTGGTTCTACAATGTTGGCAGAGATTGAGCGGGATGGAAAGAATACCATGAATTTGGAAGGGTCCCTAATGATTTCACGTATTTTCATTGTAAAGACGGAGCATGAGTCTAAAGACAGATTGTGGTTTTGGCCAATAGAAAAAGGATGGTCTGTTATCTACAGATCTTGCTGTATCATCTTTATTTTAACACAGAGTACTTCATTTGGAGCTAAGCCACATTTCTCCAATGTCCTATTAACTCAGTTACTCTTTGTGCATAAATGTTTGTGTATATGTGTACACATATGTATGGGTATACACACACCAGCACATGCACAAATATAGTGTGTAATTTGTGTATACACACACGTATGTATCTACAGATAGCAAGTGGCAGCAACTAGTCAGGTGTTCCTTTTTTGCCTATTTCTTGGACAATTGCATATTCTGTATGACAATGAGGAAACAAGTTTGCTATCAACAGTATTCTTCTGGACATTTTTTAAGAAACAAAATCTGTTTATTTTACAATACTTGATTCAATGCCTGATTAATCAATAAAAACTTCCATTTGAAAATGTAGCTTCTGTGGTCTGTGGCATTTTGCATGGTCCATAGTAATGAATTGAAATCTGGGGGAAGAAGTAATCCTTGTATAAAAATAAAACATGGTACCTTAACGTAGCATGCAGTCTTAGATGAGGATTTTTCCCTTTTTTTTTTGGAAGTTTTGTAACAAGGAATGAGGTGACACCGTATAATGCTCTTTTTAACAAATGCAGATTTATGATGATTGTTTCAAAAGTGTACTTAAAACCCAATTTGGGGTTCAGCAGAATTAGAGCAAACAGTAATACAATGTCTTTAGAAGATAGTAGCAGCTCAGAATAGTGTTGAGCTTGAGAAAATGGAAGGGTGGGGACTATTTTCCTCTGAGACCAGGTAAGATTTTCCATGTGTTTGACTTTTATGTGTTAATGCACACCTAATAGAGAAAAAAAATCATTCTGAAATGGGCCATATGTCATAAATTATTTAGTAGACTGTCTCCAGTCCACTGTATTTTCCCATTGTTGGTTTTCAGAGAGCAATAAAGTTGCTGCTTTTTCTGCCATTACTTTATTTTTTATCGGTTTTGAGTATCCCATTTTTCAATTGCTCAACAAAGACTCTTAGTAAGCAGAGGGTCCCAAGGGTAGGAAGCATAAAAATCTCTCAGGTCTGGGTACACTGTGAAAGGCAGAAAATCTGCAAGTACAGGTGAAAACACATTCTTCATTATTTAAGCTATAATAGGTCACTAAACAGCAGCATGCATCATCTGTTTTAGTCCTGTGTCTTAATTGCAAACACTCTATTCTTTAGAAATATAGTATATATTTCTAATACATATTAGAAAACGCAACAGGACGCTATTGAGAGCACAAATTAAATTGTCAACTCATTAACCAGTTCATTTTGAGATGGCCAGCATTTATAGCATCATGAAGAACCGCGGGAGATTCCATTGAAATACTACTTAATAACACAGTAAATATTTCTTTTTTAATTATTATCATAAAACAGATGTCTAGTAGTTAGCAGATTTTGCTTTTAGTTGCAGCAGCACAATTTTCAGATAAGCCCATGCAGCTAAACGAAGTGGGGTTTGCTAGTGGCTCTCATCTGTGTCACCAAAACTGAGGGTATTCATTTTAGTTGGAAACGCTGTTTTCGTCTGTGGTTTAGGAGTGAGGAAGTGCTGGACCCACATGGGAATTACCTACCAGTACCTCAGTAACTGGCCAGGGTACACCTGGCCTGAAGGCCTTCAGTGGGGCACCTTTGGGAACTGGTGATAAACAAAAAACATGCACAAGTTGCTTATGGAGTGATGTGCTGGGAGTTTAACTGTTACACCATTTCTGATGTATTTTCACATGCTGATCTTTGTAATAGTGGAAGTGTGTCTTGAGATAGAGGGATGTAAAATGCAGTATTTTCCTGTCTTACTGAGTTGATTGCCCGAGCACAATGTTTTTGTCTTCTCCACGTGGAGGAAAGTCCTGCTCCTTTTCAAGTGCTGATGTTGAGCTATTTGTATTTAATGTGCTTTCGGAAATGAAAGAAACCCTTTTGACATTTTAACTTTTGATTTAGTACTCTATTTTCATGTAAAAAATTAAGAAACTAAATTATGTTAACAATGCTTTCAGTGTGGGTTAGACTCTAGGTTTGGACTGTGATGTTTAGGGCATCTGCCTACATAAATCAAATCTCTGTGCCAGAACAGACTAATTTGTCATTCATGTGGGAGTTGAACAGTGCAGGTGCAAGTGGTTTCTTCTGACGTAGGCTTTTGCATTAACTCCACTCTTTGAGTGGAATATTCTGTTTCTTTAATTTTTTTAATTAGTTTTCTGATTCAAGTGCAGACCCAGTTAATGAGACTGTAAATAATACAATAATTCATCATGTTGCTAATTTTAGCAAGTCCTGCCATATCATGTGCCTCTGGAAGGGTGCTGAACACCTCAGCTGCAATCATAACCTTTACAACCTCACCTCCAACATCAGGACTGATGCTTAAGACACTGACCAAGTGAGTAACTTTCCCAGGTGGGATTCATTCTACTTTGGGTAAGGAACTCCAGCACAAATCATGATACCAGTTAAAGGGGAGGAACACATATATTGCACAAGGGTGATACAGGAAAGATATGGGCTAGAAAACCATCACTGTTGTCGCAGTTCTGGTTTAGAAGTGCAGCAATATATTAGGAAGTCATGAATTCTTCTACTACAGTGTGATCGACAGTGGCATTATTACTGCTGTCTGAGAGGAATGGAGTAGCAAAAGAGGGAGTTCTGGAGCTGTGCTGGGAGAGATCACTCAGAGTAACAGGGCAGCTGAAAACTTGCCAGCACTACCTGCCTTGGCACCATGCTGCAGTTCTGCAAAGCAAGCCTGCACCTATTCATCGTTTTGTTCCAGCTCAGACTCAACCTACATTCCCAAATGACAGGAAAAATAATATTGCAATTACATATTTGAAATCCTAACCTGAATAAAAGCAGCAGGGAAGGGATGACAGCCCCAGGCCTTGATCTTCCTTTAGTCACCCAGATTTTTACATCTGCTGACTTCAAAGGAGATAGTCCTGATTTACACAGAGGTAGGTAAAGCCCATGAATCTTCACTTTCCAACGAGTCAAACCCAAGTGTAGCAGGAGCCCCTGTGAGAAGAGCTCAGACTTCCCATTAAATCATGTCTTTGGAGAAAGCACTTTAGCTGCTAGCAAAACTGCAGTTTCTCATGAGCTGTTTCCCAAGGCCAGCACAGGTGTGTTTTAAAATGTCTGGTTCTTTTAAAATGTATGGCTCAATAACATTCTTCTTGGGTGAATTGTTCAGGCAATGCTTTGCTGTTTCCTCCAAGTGTGGGAAAAATTCTCTTAGCAGGTGCTGTTACTTTTATAAAAATCTTGAGAGTGGCAGTTACGCAAGTTATGATATAATCCTCTAGCATAAGACTATTGTTCTTGGACTTCCATTTAAAAATGGATAATAGCTAAAAAGTTTAGAAGTCTGCTTCCTTTAACTGTCCTAGATTATATAGTTATTTGAATTCATGGAGATGTTTCCTTTTAAGGAATAACACCTCATTTCTTGTTAATACACATGGACAGAGTGTAATTAGGAGTATTCCTGAAAATTCCTGAAAACAATAGTTTATAATCAAGCCTTTAAAAGGCAGAAAATGGAGTCTTTGTGTTTTGTATAGTCATTGAACAGGAAAAAATGCTGTTTAGATCACTGAAACGTAACAAATGACAGCTAACTGCTACATGACAGTATGGGAAAAGTTTTCATTAGCAATTTTTTGCTACACACTCATTTTTGTTTTACTTGGAAAACAGACAATTCCACTTGAAAATGTTTCTCTTTTATTCTTCTATTCCTCCATCTTTCTTTGTTTTCAGCCTCTTTTTTTCTTTTTAGTTTTTAGTTTTTAAATATTAGAGTTGCAAGAAGTGTGTGTTTCAAAAAGTTGGCTTTACTTTTTTTAATTTTCTTAAAAATTACCATTTTCAGGGTGTGCCCAAGAAATTAAATGAGAAGTCAAAATACTAATGCCATATGGCAACTTGAATGCTGAGAATATTTTTGAAGTATAATTTAAAGAAGGAATGCAGATAAACCTGTCACTCTTCTACAATTACTGAATTTGAATTATTTGGTTTCATTATTCTGGGCTTAATAGCATTGCTTTCTAATTAAAACAGCACTAGGAGACCTGATTAAGGAGCACAAGCAGAGAGATAGTAGATTATTTTAGGATAACCCTGAAACCAGCTCCCTTTAATAGCAGTAATGTATATATTCAACCTCATTATTGTCAGCTTGGGAGTTTGGGGGTTCTTTTTCTTATTATTATTAATTTTGTGTATCCTCACTAACAGTAGTTCATAGCCTAGAAGTAAGTGTCTCTCTTGGGAAGCACAGATTCCAGTCCCTTATGGAACAGCCAAAAGTCCTCCACCCCTGTGGCAGGTGTGAACCTGGTGCCAACATAGCGGGAACATCTCGCACCAGCAGAGGATAATTTGATCTATATTTCTGTCATCTTTTTTATGCAAGTAGTAGTGATGACCAGAGGACGAAATAGATTAATCCATGTTTTTAGGTACAGGAAGATGTGGAAAGTGTCTTTGTTGCATTAGTAGTTACAACCAGTGGCACACACAGCCCAAGATTATAAATTAACAAAAGGAGATTTGTTCCTTTATATAATCAGTGACATATCCTTTTAATTTCAAGTGACTGTGGCCTCTGTCTCAATTTGTCCATCACTTTTCCATGCTCCTTGAATATTTTTTAAAGTTGGAGTTGAAGATGTGTGGGCTTCTTTCCATACTAGATTTTAGTCAAACGTTTTTTTGAAACAAACATTGCTGATATAATGTCAGCAGGCTGTGGTAGAGAGTGGAGATGAGGAACAATGTAGGACCCCGAACAGGTGCAAATTGAGTTCAGAACAGAATAGTACTGTTTCTCTTCTAACATTGTAGTCATAGAATTACGACATTGCATATATTTAGACAAACGGGGTTTATTATTAAGAACGTGCCCTGAGTTATGCTGTAAATTTTAAAAGATGCAAAAAGTTGAGGAAAGTAGGATAAACCTTTGAATTATATACACAAAAAGAGAAGAAAAAAGTTATTTATCAATAATTCATATTTTCCTGCTTTCCTCCATGGGAGGGATGAAACAGGAATGATTTATCTTTCCATTTTTATGAAGTCACTGCTACATATTAGTGTTACATGGAAATCTCTCAGGATGATGAAATTTCATAGGAACAAGTACAGTAGTCTCAATAATCTTGAAGTCTGCATAAGTCATTACCCAGTTTTAAGGCTGAATCACCATCAAGTTACGAATGCTTTCATGTGTATTTAACTGCGCCAGTAGAAACATGTAGCATTAAAAAAAAAAAAAAAAAAAAAAAAAGTGATCAATCAACTACAAAGCTGCTACTTGGTATAGGAAAAGGAAAATATTTTTATGGACTTGTACTTGTGCTGGTTCTCATGCACAGAGAAGCCCTAAGTCCTGACAGTCTTTTATCTATTTTTGGAATTCAAAATCTCTGCAAATCATGCTGAGGCTCCAGTTGATGTATGTGGGTACAACTCACCCCAGTGTCCCCACTGTCCCAGTTATTCTGGCTTCCCCACAAGTAGGAGAAGAAAACCAGCTCCCAAAGGCCTTCCTCTCTAATTCTTCCCTGTCATTTCTCATGGCAGGAACAGTAAAGGCACAGGATGGCCACATCTTGTGTGGCAACAGAATTATGCTATGATGTTTTGAGCAGGCTTCTCTGGGATGGAACCTGACCCCACAGAAAGAGAGACTGAACTGGGTCCAGACATTTCCAGACATTTCTTAAATAGCTTCTCCAGCTTCTGCCACAGTCAGGAAAGGAAAGGGAAATCTGCTAAATCTGCTGCAGGACCAGCTATGAGGATGGCACATTTTCCAAAGGCATGTCCAAAAGGATCAAAGGGAAAATTTTACCTGTCATTCATCCTCATAGGAAGGTCTGCTTAAGGAAGATGGATACATTTTTCCATGTTTCCATGGAAGCATGGAAAGCTGCCTCCTTATGTGTCATGTTTGGCAGTGCTTGTGAGCAGGCAGCCCCTCATTTAATCTGAAGAGTGAAAAATCATTTTCCCACAATTTTTCTTCCCATTATCCTAAAAGTTTGATAAATGGGAAGAAAAAAGTGTCAAATTCCATTGCATGATGGCTCATACCAATGATCTTCATTGTCAAAGTGAAGAAAATGCAAAAAATAACTAAGAAAACAACAAAAAAAAGCAAAACTAAAGAAGATGCAATGAAACCTCTGTGTGCAAAACTTTTAGTTGTTATAACGGACATATCTGACCTATTTTTAGTCTGCTACGATTAAAACAGTAGCAGATTAATAGATGGTGCTGTTATGATAGTGGCAGAAACAAAGTGAAGTATTTATCATGACCGGAACTCTGATAATGAAAGAGAGAAATAGAAGTTGAAGGCAGAAAGAACATCCCTGAGAAATACACCTAGGAAGGCAAAACCAGAAAGCATTGCTACCACAATGCAGTGAGTCTGGTAGAAGGTCATCTGGAAGAATGCAAAATTCTGGTCTAAAAGAAAGATGATATTCAATAACACAGGATCAGATAAAGGCTCATCCAAGAGGAAAGTCAAGGAAGAGCACAGGTAATAAGGAGAGATGTAAATGTGGCAGTGTAGCCACTACTGTCTGAACGGAGATAACAAAGTGGTTGTGCTTTTAAATACATGATTAGGGATGGCCCCAGAAAAGGAGAGTAACAGTTAAAAATAAAAGTCAAAATTAGTACAAGAATAAATTCATTCAGCTCTTTTATGAACAGATAGGTCTATAGAAATCAAGGAGGCTACTTTGTGGGATGGCAAGAGGAATAAAGAAACCTTGCTGTTTCAAGATGAAGTTTTATGTGTGAAATTATTCACACTTCAGTCTAAATGAGCAAATATTAATCAACTAGCCATAAGCATATTTTCTAGGCATCTTCCATAAGGAATAGGAAACAAATAGCACCTGCAAATGTTATTCCAGATATTCTAGCCACCTAACTCAGAACAGGGAGAATCTCACTCCATGCCTGAACTTTCACCACTGGTTATATGAGGAGTCACAGACAGCTAGAGTGTATTTGGTATCTGTCTCTTAGATAGCTAAAGTCAGATCAAGTGACTACCACTCCATATATTTTGCAAATGGTATATTGACATTTTTATAGTGGTGATTACAGAGTAAATCCATTTCTTTGGGTTTAATACAGAAATCTATAGACAGCTGCTGCCTTAAAATCCTTACTATGCTGAAGTAGGGAGGCAATTTTTCACTGGCCCCAGCGAAACCTAGATATTGCCTCTTAAATATGAAAAAGGTGAAATATTGTAGGTCAAAGTCATTAAATGTAGACATCTCTGACAAGGACTGTTCTAGCCAATGAGTCCTTTCTTTTTCAAAAGAAGTAATTTATAATAATGCTTCAGTAAAATGGCCATTCAGGTGGCATCAATGAATAAAAAATTTTTTATTTGACCACAAAACAAACTGGCTTGAGATTATATGTGCTCCTATGCATTCTGTTGCACTGATCCTGTGCACAAGTATTTCATATTCTAAATTTATTTGCTTACCCAATGCTGCAAAATGCTACACATTAATAGCATTTCCTGGGACAAATGATTTGGTAGTGTTAAGGAATCAAGAGCACCTCAGCAAAACTGTCTTCTAACAGAGAAGTAGCCAACAGTTACGAGTTAAAAGAAATGCGTATGAGATAGCTGAGGAGTGCTGGTTCTTTAACTTATAAGTTGGATGCTGAGGTCAAAAGTACTTGGCTTTTTGTGTTATTTGTTTATATCTTCTGCAAAGGAAATAGAGCTGGTTATCCTCTGAAGGATAACTGGAAATCTTTTTGATATTCATGGTAGATTGTTTTGAAAGGTTGCCTTCCAGAAAATCTTAATGAGAAGAGGAAAATATTCTGTAGATGGATGTATATATCCCTTTTTCCAGGATTTTAACTTAGACTTGCCTCTCTATATTGTATAGGTCACTTTCAGAGGTTTAATTTTATCTGTTTCTAAACAGCATGAGTATTTAGCTGTGGTGAGGTATGCTTCATTCTTCAGGTTAATAGAGTGCACTGTTGAAAGTACTTCACATGCGAAGTATTGTTAACTGCTTGTTCATGAAAGGGAAGGATATGACTCAGGCTGGAGAAATTTTGAAGTTAAGACTGTTGATGCTCTTCAGGCTGATAGAAAAAGAGCTCTCAAATAAAAGGTGAGAGTTTCTGAAGGAAGCACTTTCTGTTGGGGAAAGGATTAACAATCCAGGAAGATCAAATAATGAAAACTGCCAAAAAATCACTCAAAGTGGGGAAATATTTTGTAAAAGGTGTGACACAAAGGGAGTTAGTGGGGTTGAAGTTGTGGGGAAAGGTGACTGGGATAGCCTGGTGTGCTTTGGAGGGACCAGTCTGAGGATTTCTGTTTACAGACAATATGGCAATGAATACCTTGTGAAATGGCACTGGCCCATCCTGCTTAGGGGTCTTGGAGTTGGAAGCAGAATCAGAAAATAATGGAACAGAAATACAAGTCAAGAAAGAAAGAACTGGGAACAGAAAATAGCACAACATGGAAAACTTCTGTAAAATGAGTCTTCTTACCATTGGATTTGTAACATTGATAAGTACTGAAATGGAGACAGCATTTAAACTGTAAGTTATTTTCACAGGTTTTGGCAACATGATTCATTGCTTTTGTTAATTTTTATTATTTGAACAAAAATGTTCCTCCGTTTCTGGTGCTTAAATATCTGCCTACAATCTTGATTTATTTGCAAACAAGGCCCTACATCCTTAGGTGTTTCCCAACCAGAGAAGCATGGAATTAATCCTATCTCCTGATAAAATCTGGGCTCTTCCAACAGCACAGTAAGGAATGTGGAGACATTTTTTTCTGTCTCTAGTTGAAACTGCCAAGGTTTTTTTTGGAAATGATGTAATTTAATAGGTAGTGAGGCCTCTTGGTTTGGGACCTTGGTGGGTTGATGTGGCAGAAGCAGGGTTGGTTTGTCTTTTACATGGAAGCAGGCACTGATTAAGTGATTAAAATTTATGGCAGATGGTTTTGTGCTGAATTGCTGGAATGGAATGTTTCTGAAGGGTGGTGAAGATGTTTGATGCTGGAGGATGAGGAAGTTTTGCCAAGGCATTGGTGAGGTGTCACTGTCAAGGAAGTTAGTGAAATGTAACCACAGTCACTGTAATTCAAAAGGAATTTGACAAAACCTTTGTAAAGTTATCATGCTCTGAATGATGTTAAAATATGGAATTTATGTAAATGTAAATTAACTGATGTTTAGTTATTGGAATAAGATGCTGGAGATGTATTGTGGGTTATATATAAATGAATGTGTAATCTAGATTATTTGGGTTATAAAAGATGGTGCTTTGACCATCTGCCAGTGATTTGCTTTTACTAGGCTAAGGAAATTGTGGATATGAAAAGAAATAACAATTTATTAGCAAGTTTTGGATTGTATGAATGTGTCTTGATTTTTGTAATAAAGAATGTTAACTCTACCTCCTAATATCTGCTAAAGTAAACTTGTGAACTTCAGTAATGATTATATTATGAGCAGAATAATCTTAACAAAACCAGGAGTGGTAATTAAATTTTATCTAATCTCAGTTTAAGATAAGGGCCAACAGACAACTGAATCATAGCCTTGTGAAGGAATTCCCATTGAAGGGAGATCACAGGGCATATCCAGTTGGAGGCAGGTTTCCAGAAATTTATCCCAAAGGTAGCCTTGAGGAAAACAGTAAAGGCTATAGTGAGGAAAAACAACAGACTACCAATGGGTGGATTCCCCTGACTTTTTATAATCAAGGGTAACAACCTTCCTGGCAAAAGGAAGGGCTACCAGCCTCATACCTCCACATTAGCTCAAGGTGACTCACTGAAACAAAGCCACTCACCCCTTCTCAAACAAGCTTTCTCCTCCGTGTAATTTCATAGGAACTGAAACAGTTCTGAAGCAAAATGATTTTGTGGTTTAGAGCTATTGAAGTCAGGGGTAATAACAGCAAAGCTAAATTTGGAAATGTGCACAGGTAAGGAGAGAACAAAGAGGGATTTTACTGGGATTAATGTGCTGTGGGAAAGATGAGTGAAATGAAGTTCAGAGGATTTTTTTCTCTGTTATTGAATCAACATGGTTTTGGGATTATCTCTGAGTCATAAATTCCATTAGCTGTGTAAAAAAAAACTTTTAACTGAAAGATAGCTTTCCATCACATTCCCAAAGCCTTGCCTCAGAGATACCCATCTAAACTTGCTCAGAACTACTCATCAAGTTCACTCTAGAAGAATCACACCTATTTATTCACCTTTTATTACTGAAAAAAAGAAAAGATAAAGTACAAGAGCCAACAGTGATTTATAAACTGGATACTTCTCTCCTGGCAGAGGCATGACAATATACAAGTTAATTGTTACTTCAGTTAGCATGCTTTATGATCACTTTAGTCAGGGCAAACTCTCAGCCTACAATCATTGCAGTCCTGTTCTGATGTCCCGACAGTTCTCCCAAGAGGGCTAAGCCAGGCCTAGAGTGCTGGGAATGCTGAAGATTGCTGAATGCTGAATATCCTTGCTCTGCTCAGGGTGAGTGTTCAACCTCCAGCACCCAAATATGGCAGTCTGGCAATGTCTTCCTTGTTGTGCCTGAAGACTGATAGCACCCCCCAAATTTTTTTCTCTGTTGCAGGTTTAAAGTCCCTAGTCTTTTTTCAGTCTTCTCCTATAAACCACTTTTTTTGAGATTTCTCATAATTTGTTTTGCTTCCCGACAGATTCTTTTCAATTTATCCTACATTGCTTTTGCTGAAAGGGCAGTGTCCAAAACTGAATACAAAATTCAGTGCAAGACTTTAGCAGCTGTTTGGAGCAAAAGTATAAAAACAATCATTCAAGTCTTCAAACCCAAATATAGTTCTTGCCTTTCTCATGACACCACGTCAAAGTTGAATAACATCTACTTCACAGCCACTGCAACCTCTGTGGACTCAGGAGAGCTACCTCCACTCTGTCTTCACATTGTCAGGTGCCTGTGTAGATTTAATCCCACCTCATCAAGATCGTGTTTGTTTTCAGTCCTGTGCTGCAGTGAATTTATAGTCTAGCTCTGTATCAGCTGCAAATATTATAAACATATTCTCTGCTCCACATTTTGGGGTGTCGGGGAGCTAATGGGAAAATGTTAAGCCTGAGACAGACCTCCTCTTCCTCTGACAAATCCCCATCAGTGCCACAGCTGTGACAATGTACTTAATGACAGCTACTCTCTGAGCAGTTTTCCCAGCAGCTCCTATACCTGCTTGTGGTAGTTTCAGTCTGGTAACCTTTCCCTTGTTTGTCTGTAAGATTGCCACAGGTCGCAGTGCCAGAAGCCTCAATGAGAACTTTGTGATAAGTACAGCATTTTGTCTCTTCCTGGTTCTGGTTAGCCTGCTGTAGAAGGAAATACAATTTGTCAGATATATTTGTTCTTGACCAATGCATATTAACTTACACTCATTTTGAAGCTATTTTCTAGGTGCTTGCCAATTTATTTTACATGAAAAGGAACACAAAGGGCTGACAATGATGACTGTTATTCTAAAAAAAATCATGTGATTCATTCTCCAAGAACTGCTAAATGTTTTCCTCAGCTTTATAGGCAATTTAAACCACAAAAAAATCACCCCATAATTTCAGAGAGATGAAAGAGGAAAGAGATATTCTATGAGATGTTCAGTTCAAAACTAAGACAGCTAAATGCCCACGTGAAAGTGACAAGTGCATAAGCATTGGCATCTATTGCCATTTAGGAAACCCCAGAGTTTAGGAGATAGCTACAGGGACTGGCAGATGTGCCACGGAATCTCCAGGAGACATGGCTTTTCCAAAGCAGCAGGCAAGATACTCTAGACATGGAAAATGGCCCATAGTTAACAACTGGGTCATTCCTTAGTTGACCTAAATTAATTGACCTTAATTTTGTCATTTTAATCTCTAATGGAATCTCTGCTCATTCAGTTTTATGCTACAGCTGAACTTTGGTCCCCTGGTTTTGGTAGGCCCGCTTGGGCATATCATCTTGAAGCTCAGGCTAAAAGGAAAAAAAAAAGCCTATTTTTTTTTTCCTTTTTGTTTGCCTGCTCTTTAGAATACAGTTATTTTTTACATCTAGGAGGACGAAGGAGGAAACTTTTCCCTTTGCTATATACTCCTTGGAGCAGATTTATGAGTAACTCTATTTAACTGTCTTTGCTCCAGTAATTACAGTGAGTCAGAAACCATTCCCAGCACTGCTACTTACATTTTTATTACTGGTGCTCTCCCAAGTTTTTAAAAGTGAGGGAGCAAAGAAAAGGGATTCTCATACTGGTCTGAGTTAAGAAAAGGCCTTTAGTGTATACAATAAATCACTAGCTTAATCTAGGAAGAAAAAAGAACATGTGAAAATAATCTCATACCATTGGGAATCAGGATAGCACTGTGATGCAAATGGGGAATTTTAGAATCAGAAAAGAATATGCATAAGGAAAAAGAAAGAAAAAGCTGACTTTTTTTTACTTACACAGAAGAAGCTAATAGGCAGCTTTTACCAGATGTGGGGAAGTATAAAGCAGAAGGCACATATTCCTCCATCTCTGTAATGTGATTTATTAATTTAAGTCCAGCTCTCTCTTACTGCAGTGACTGGAGGTGCACAGAGGATTGGTGTTGCTCTGCTCTACACATGTGGCAGGGGGGTAGATGGATTTGCATTCACTGGGGGCCCAGGCGCTCTGCGTGGGAAATGCAAAGCGTCCTTTCTGCACCCCATGTGTGTTCTCAGGATGCAGCCAGATCCCTGGCTGGCTGTCCCACCTGCTCACAGCCTGGAGAACCCTGAGGGAACTCTTCCTCAGCAGCCCCTTGTCTCTGCAGCAGCACCCCCCTGGGTCCTGCCCTGGCAGCTCCCACAGTTTGGGGCTTGTCTCCCACATGCTGGACACGTGTGGGATGAACACGAGTGACACCAGCATGTTCCTCTCAGCAATGGTAGGGAGCATCTGTGTGGCAAGGACCCATTACACACACCATTATGTTCTCTTTTAGCTATGTCCACTTTGGCAAAAGCCCAGGTTTTAGGCTGGCCATATCCAAGCTAGTTGTGGTCTGGAATCTGTAGAGCTGTGTTAACATCAGACTTTCCCAAGTTAATGTGCAAGGTTAGGAGGCAAAGGGGAAGCAGTGAGTTGCATTTGCTTTTTTGCAATGTAACTAGCAGAGCCATACGCTTTCCAGCAGAGGCAGGCTTACAGAAAACATTCCCAAAATGAGGGTCTTCTCTCTCCATATGTTCATCCATACTTCAACCAATTAACATCTTATCCACCAATGTAAGTCAAACACAAGCTAAGTCTTCATAAAACGGATTTGAAATAGCCCACATTATTTTAAGTGTCCCAGCAATAAAAGTTCAGTCTGTTTTGGAGATTTCTCTTTTTTTCTTTTTTTTTTTTCTTTCTTTTTTTTCTTTTTTCTTTTGTGCTTGAAAAAACTTTTTTTTTTTTTGTTCTTTGATGGAAAAGGCTAAATGTTCACACACCCTTCAAAATTTGTTTGAGGATAACTTAATGCTAAAAACTAGAAAAGCATGTGATTGCCATGATTCCTGATCAATGAACAGCTGGAACATTATAAGCATTCTTAAATGTGTTCTAGTTACAATGAATCTCACAATTTTCATTGTGAAGCTGTTTAACTTAAAGAAGGCTCATTTTTTTCCTTTTTTTTTTTTTTTCAGTGTATCCAGGCCAGTTGGAGGTGGTTTTAAAGGTTTTAGTAGGACAGTCTTTATATTGAAATTGTTCCAGTGATTAATGTAACAGAATAACGGGTTTGGAAAATAAGTCTTACCTTAATTCCACTTTTAATTCATCTTGTGTCAGCTGCACATGAAAACACAAAAATTGAGATTTAAACAAATTTTAAAAAGCTTATTTGTGAGAGACAGGTGTACCTGAAAAAATGGAAGTGGAAAAATCTTTAGAAGAATAATGTTTTTAGAACTTGGTATTATACATATGACTTCTTGGGAAAATAAAAGAAACTTTGGAGGGAGAATTATCATTTTCCCTTCCTGTTTAAATCACCAGATAATTCAATAAACAGAGGAGCACCTTGCTCTGCTTGTCATATTCTCGGGTTTAATCTCAGCTATAAAAAGCTAGTCCATTGTTAAGACTGAAAACCTCTGCTGTGAAAGAGAAATATAATAACCTTCGCTGCACAGACACCAGGTGTTTTTCCCTAACAAGCACTGTTGATAGAGTGATGTTTAATCTTTGATGGCAATATCTAGGATATATTGAATTGCAATAAAACCACTTTCCAGACACAGTATCTTCCAGGATTATAAAATCTATGGACAAACCATATGATTCTGTATAATGCCATTAAATGCTACCTCGTAGTGCCAGGGAAATTCGGGTATTGTAATTTTGATCTCTTACATGGGAAAAATCCAGAATGTTTGATAGCTTTATTAAGTGGCAAGATTTTGTTCCTGCATATCAGATCAGCAGTAAATTCTTACCTTATTACTGTTATAAAACTCAGTAATAGAAACCCGAAGCTGTGTTATATGACTCTCCCCTAGGAAGGGTCAGTGATTCACCTCTTCCGCTGCTGCACAATGATGGTAGAAAGCACCAGATTTGAAGAAGAAAATTAGGAAGGATTGTGATCCAAACTCAGTACTACACAATTTCAATTTAATGTATTACTATGGAGAAATGAATTTTATTATCATGATCAAAGTGGACTCTCACTGGAAGAAGAACTTCAGAGGGAATTTGGAATTGTTAAAATACTCATTGTGCATGAGCTAATAATGAAAGGGAAGAGTGGAAGGAAGAAAAAGCTAGAAGCAGAAGGTGAAATGATATGCATCCATTTTCGTATTATATTCTTGATCAGGTATCCTACTGGTTCATAATTTTAACAATCCTGTCTTGATTTAGGATAATTTTTAATCCTAATCCTGCAAGATAGGTCCTGGCCTTAAATGTCTGTGATTCAGTCTTATGCTCTGAAAAAAGCAGGAAAATCATCATCCATCTCCACACGGATCCCCTGAGTAAGGAAATCCAAAAAAAAAAAAAAAAAGGCTCATGTCCCTTAGATCTTTGCCTTGGCTGTCTTTGCATTTCTGTAAGACCCAGCTAATTGTTACCACTGAAAAATAAAATCCAGGTTTCAAACCAAACATATCTGCAAACTGGAACCCAGGAGGAAGTTGGGATAAAGGGTTAATGTGGTTCCAGTAACTTAGCACTAGGCAGGAATCTGTCTCCATGTTCCATAGCTTGAAACACACTTCATTTCCACCGCTGGGCGATAGTAAAGAATGTTACAGAATTCATGGGACAGGATTAAGTCTGTTGTAGCCAGGGAATTTTGCAAATGAACTGGGATTAATCTTGCCTTCCAATTAAATGCTAATCATTTAGCCTAAACTAGCACTTAGCTTCCTGCTATAGCCAAGGGAAAAGGACAGACACCCATAAAGAGTGATTATTCCAACTGCTACTGAATATCCAGGGTGGAATGAACCACCTTTCATAAATGTCTATAAATCTCCACAGAATACAGGAGTCTGGATGATTAGCTAAACTCACAACTTTATTTTGAATCATCCTAAGATTAATTTCATTCCTGGTGATTGAAATAAAGCATTTTGAATGCTGACATCAATTGTCCAGACAAATGTCAAATTCATCTGCCTCTATCCAACCTCATAAATAAAAGTGTCTGGTATTTAGCTAATTACTGCTTTTTTTTCCAAATAATATTATTGAAGTCTGGCATGAATAATCTGATTTCAGTGACTTTTCCGAAATCTCTACATTTAAATCTCTAGATTTTTCTAAATCTCTAAATTTCTCTGAAAGAAAAGCAACCTTAGGATGGTGCTGCCTATGTCAAATCATCATCAGCCTTCTGTGGGCCTGACATCATTTAACACCCCACTGCAATCCCAAATTATATCTTTATATTTTGAAAAGATGTAAAAAAGAGTATTTAGACTAGAAAAACAATTGTCTATCATGAATCATTGGCTTTTGTTAAGGAATTAAAATTGAAAGCACACTAATGTGAATTACTCCAGACATGGTGACCCTGTAACTCATGCTTTGCTTTTCTGGAGCTGCAGAAAGCCAAACAAAAGGAACTTTAGGATGTTGCAGTCCTCAATAATATCATAGCTCCTTGAGGACCAATTCATCCCAGTTACAAAGTATGATGGCAGATGTCATGTGCTTTGCATTCCTTGCCTCTCATCAATTCTCCCAGACTGGAGATAGGGAAATGGGATATGTGGCTTTTCTAACCTCCTTAGTCTTTTGGAAATGAGGCCTGTTTTCAGGGAGGCTGACAAACAAGCTTCTTTGAAGGAGATGTTGATAATTTCCATTAGCAGCAGACAGTAGTTTTTCCACTGGCTTTCACCAGTCAGGGAGAGTACAAATCTGCTTTGTAGAAGGCAGCTCACATAATCCTAGGGGCTTCTAGAGTTTCATTTTGTTTAATGGAGTTTCATTATACTGGGGTAGTGAGGTGGTTAATACCTACCAGACCAACTGAAACTTTTCTACCCCTGTGAATTCCTGTCACATTTAGTTTGCTTCTTCTGCAAAACAAGTTGAGAGCTCTTTGCAAACTTGCCCTTAGGTTTAATTCAAGGACACTCAGTCTTTGAATGTCTCCTGTAACTGGCCTTTACTTGTTGTTGGTCATGCTATACTTAATGAGAAATGAAAATACAGATCATAGATACAGTCAAATAAAGACAGACATGATAAATAGACAGACACAATCTCAGGGACAAAGACAGTTTTTACACAGATGTGTCATGCATAGAGCTCCCTAAAGTTCACATTTCCTCATTTTTATGTGGTGTGTCCCTAGTCATCACATTGCCAAAAATCACAAGGGAAAAAGTATTTAGCTATTGTCCTAACAGCCAGCCATGGAATGTGCACAGAAAGGCACTGGTGTTCCCAGCAAAAGCTGTGTTCATCTTCAGGGAAGAGAGAAAACCCAAGGAACTGAGATCTCCCCATTTTGTGGTGGGTTATGTAGCAAGGCAATACTAAGATTGGAAAGACTTCTGAGTCCCTGCTTGGGGTCACTCAATGAGTGTTGGAGGTTAACAAGCTGCAGAAGGGCTGAAGAACTGGGTTGGGAATCAGTGTTTCCTGGGACCACATATAGAACCCTATTGGAGCCAGGCACTGCTGGGGGAGAGGAAAGATTTTTTGGCAGTACAACTGGGCCTATTCATGTGGGCAGCTTGGATCAGGAGTATTAACCCTGGAACAGGCTGCTTTCCACCCAGCTTCCTTGAACATCCTGCAGACATTGGCATAAAACAAAATATAAATCCAGTCTCAGCATGAAAGACCAAAGTCTGGATCCACTGTTTTTGTATTTGCATCTAAAAACATACCAAAACCAAATTAGGCCGGTACATTGTTGAGATACCAGAACAAATGAGAGGATGGCTAAAGAACATGCCAGGATCTTACCATGTGCAAAATGGTTTTCTTTGTGTGATTTCAGGAGACAATTAGTCTTCTAGATAACTTTAGCTGATAGTCATTTATCTTTATTCCTCTATCACCTGTAATTACAGAAGAAATTATTGACATCATAAGGAATTAAAACTACACTTTTAACTCCAAAGCTTTGTTAAGGTTTCCTTGACCTTTTACACCTTTTTGTTATTTTGAAAGAATATTTTCAGCAAGTTTGAGATCTTCATTGAAATGACTGTAAAACAGTCCTGAATTCTTCTACTGAGATAAGCCCCAGGGCACAAGGAAGTAAAAAATCTGCCTTGTGCTCAGGACCAAGAGGCATTTCTCTCTACAGTGTATCAAAAGTAAATCCAGCTGCTGTCAGCAATGGCTGCCTTTCTTTGTTACCCTGTGGCTCTTCACAGCTTTGATTGAGTTTTCTAATAACCATGTTGTAAATCTGCCATAATTTTCACCTCTAATTTTGAGTTGCTTTTCGTCTAACAATGTGCCTAAGAATATATCTTTGACCTTTTTTCACCACCAGATGAAAGGCAGATGGGAATAATTCTTTTTGTTAGTTTCTACTCTGCTCACATATCTTCCTCCTTAAAACATGTCCCTGTAGGCACTTCTGTTCTCCACAGACATGTTTTCTTCATCCTTCTTCTGTCTCTTTGTTCCGTAATCCCATAGAACTCCCTTTTCAAGGAAGTTTTTAAGTATTCAATTCTTCTTCCCCAAATACTTTTATAGTACATGTTTTACTGTGGTGCTCCTTATGCTGGAGCTCCCCAATTACAGCAACGGTCTCGACATCACACAGAGATTGTGGAGACATACCTGGGCAGACAGCAGCTTTCAATCTGTTTCTGAATCATCCCTTCCACCACAGGAAAAGAAGGGTCACAGCAAGGTTTCAAAATCATGGTCAAAAATCTATAGATGTTGCATCAGAACCAGAAAAAAAAAAATCAGAAGTTTAGCTAGTTCCAAGCCTTAAAACAGGTTGAGACAATGGGAAGAAGAGGACAAGCAAGAAATAAAAAAGTATTTGCAATATAGAAGAAGTAAATAAAATGAGCTGAGCACAGGCCATAACTGAAAATACTACATAGGTGATGAAATCGTAAATAAATAGCAAATGGGATACAAAGGGGAAAGAAAGCCATGGTCTCTGCTTCTCTATCCTAGGTACTGCAGTAAGAGTTTAGGGCTCCAGATACAGTGTTTTTCAGAAAGCCCTTATGCATGCAAGTGCCAGAAAACAGATGCTTTGACTGTTCCTGCATTCCCTCTGGTAATTCTTAAAGACTGTAGTAACACATTGCCTGGTGAACTCAGCTGAAATATTAAAAGCCCTCAGCTGCAGACTAGCTGACCCAAAAATGAATACTTTATTAGCTGATGGAGAAATCCCTTTCTAGGGAGATTGGATTGCTTGGTATTCTTTAAAAATTGCATGAGCTATTTTTCTTTCTTTTTTTTTTTTTTTTTTCCCCCTAACCTCTGTACAGGGTATTGACTGGAATCTCTCACTGAACAAGAAAATGCTGCCACACTGACTGTGGTCAGCTTGATGTTCATCAGATCTTCTTCCAAGGTGCTTCCCAGCCACTTGGCCTCCAAGTGCCTGATGTTATTCTTCCCCAGGATTTCGCACTGGTTTTGGTGGTGACTCCTTGCCCATTTAACCAGCCTACAAAGGATGCCTGGATGGCAGCACACCAATCCAGGATCTTAGTCACTTGTCCCAGTATTGTGGCATGCACCTTCAAACTTGCTTTGAGTGCACTCCCTCCTAACATCCAGGCCACTACTGAGGGTACTAAACAGGCACTTGCACTAAGTATGGCTGATCCTGTGACACACAATACCCTGTGACCAGCCTTCAGATGGACTTTGTGCTGCTGGTCACAACCATCTGAGTCTGACAATTCTGCCACTTTTTAATCCACTTCCCTGTTCATTTATATAGTTCATATATTTTTGCTGTTCTCTTGGCATGTCTTTACCTACATGAATATATTTGAGCTGGAACTCCAAACCCCCAATTTGTTGATTACAAAGTCTCTCTTATGCACATCGTCCTGTATCTTTTGGTTAGACAACCCAGTCTACCATTTCCCCTCTTTTTCATTATCCCTGAGGCCACACAGCCTGCTGACACCTTCTCCCAGCTCCTTTTCCTGTTGACTTAGAGCCTTCCCCCATGCACATGGGAAGCATATAAGAATTTCCTCTGCCCTGGCCCCAGAGGGAGACACAGGGCACCCTTAATGCTCTGGACCTCCATCCTCCTGGGGAAGCTTGCCCTGGGCCAAGGTCTCTGCTGTGCCAGGGAGTTGATCCCATGTGTGCTGGGACAGTGTTTTGTGCCATGTCACCACCATTGCCAAGCACATGCACCAGGCTTCTGTCTTCCTCTCTTGCACTCTTCTGCACCATCTGCTGCATCAAGTGCTGTGTCTTTCGGTTGCCTTTGCTAGCTGTACATGTCCTTCATAGCTAGTTCAGCCTCCATTCTGGTCATCTGAAAAACCCCTCTCTATAAAAATGTTGACATTTTTACGTCATGCCATCACATATATTATGTATGCTTACAGAGAAATGGACTCAAGCTAACCTCTTTGAAACACGGCTCAAAGTCTTGTCCTTGCTCTTTTGCCTATACATAATGTATGAAGATCAGGTTAATAATGTTGTTATATTGAAGATACTTTTGCATCTAAATAAGTTATCAAATGAATGATAACACATGCCTGTACGTGCACACATGTGTGCCATGCACATGAGGAAACATCTGATAAGGCATTCAGCTTGGGACCCACGGTGATGTGGCAGGTGTTACCACAGTGCCCAAAAGCACAGAGACAAATTTACAGTGCTCATTTAGAGGCCTGAAGGGACTTAGACCCTGTATGGGGACACTTCAGGCTTTCAAGACAGGGTTTTGCCACTGCCAGCATTTTGGTACCAAAGACAGACTTGTCTGGCAGAGCATCAGTGTCTGTATTTGCCTAAGGAGCTACTTCTGTAATAGGCATCCTGAGAAAATGGCATTTAGTGCCTGAAATAATTTCTTTCCTTTGCACAGCAAGAGTAGTGGTTATGTGACTTCTACAGCAAACTGAAGGCTCTGGGTAAATTACAGGTGTTGCTTGTTTGAGCAGCTGGCCAACTTGACACATCTAAAGTTGTTGGGGAAGATGAATCAGGGAAACCTTATAAATAAATTATTTAGCAAAAGATTCTGAGAATATGAAATCTATAATTGAAATAGAAATGGAAGCTTACTTTGAGTTGTAGGATACCGAGTCTTAGTTACTATATAACCTGAAAACAATAGCCTAGCTAGCTGAAGAAGTATCCCTTTTGATGGAATGATACCTTTCTGCTGGCTCAGAAACCAAAGGTCAATGTTGCAAAACAGAAAAGTCTAAAGAGTAATTTTTAGAGTTTAAAATATAACATAGTATGGTAATGTAGTAGTTCTTATAGGCTATATGTAGATTCTATAGGATTTTGTGTCTTGTATTGGTTGGTCACTGTAAATTAGAATATTCATCACAAAAGGAGATATAATGCATTGTAAGAAGGACCTCGCTCTCTTACCTCTTCTCTTCGCTCTCTGATCCCGGCTCCTCTCTTGGCTCCTCTTAGCTCTTAGCTCTTACCTCTTCTCTTACCTCCTCTCTTAACTCCTCTTCTGCTCCTGGCTCTCTTATCCTGGCTCCTCTCTACTCCCTGCTCTCTGACACCCACCACCTTGCTCCCTCGCTCCCTTCTCTCTTAACTTTTACCCCCTTGTTCTTTCTCCCGCTCTCTCTGGGTTTCCCTTCGGCCTAGGCTGGTGGCTGAAGGCAAAGCCCTCTTTACCCACGACCCTTGCAATAAAACCATGTGTTCTAGAATATCTCAGGTCGACAGAATTCCTTCTCCCTGCCGTCCACACATGCTCCTACACCAAGTGAGCACCCTACCAACCGGATCCTGGAGAGAAGGGGATCCCTCATCAACTTTTCTGTAGAAACTGGGCTGGCATGCATTCAGGAAAGCCAAACTGTGGAATTTGTTTGTAGCTTGTTTTTTATTATACAAATGGTGTAATGATGAGACAGTAGGTGTTAACATTCCCGTCACCGCTGGAATATTCCTGAGGACATTCTAGGAATTTTAGGTTACATTAATATGCTATGAACTTTCTTATTGCTATTATCTAAGACTTTTTTTTCTGAAAGACTTCTTACTGATTTAAAAATATAAGAAAAAATACCTCATCTGTGTTTTCTGAGTTGTTTGGGGAAAATGCCCCAAAACCTTAATTAGCAAGAGAAAAAAAGACAACAGATGCATAGCACCAATAACTTACAAAAATCTTACCTATGAAATTTATCAATGGAAAATATATATGGCAAGTCTAACACAGAATTTGTAACTGTCTCTTATGTTCTCCAAAAAAGGATGGTTGTTAATTAGTGAACAGTGTATCCAAGGACTCATTGTACTAACTTTTTTTTCTACTTTGGGATTCTGAGATTTACAGAGATTCTTGTATCCTATCAGAAAGACTGAAATTGTATTTCTGAAGCGAGTTTTTTACAGTGTCATGATCTTTGAAAGTCATTGACAGAAAATATTATATCTGAGAGATTCCACTGAACTGAAATTAAAGTCCAGTCCAATTAGTCATTTCCTTATCTTTAAATGACTATGTCCTATACACCACTTTTTAAATTGCGTAGCTCAGCCTTGCTTTCTATTGACCTCAGAGCCTTTAAAAAAATCTTAATGACAGAGTTGAACAGCACAGTTGTAGAAATTGGCCTCAGCAGAAGAAAAAGTTTATTGACCTTTTGAATATTCGGGAATGCAAAACAACATGCATGACCTAAATTATGCGACTCTTTACATAGAACTAAACACACCCTAAGTGCCCCTATTGGGAGTCTGCATCAGGGTTTGAACCAGAACTACTATATCCATACATTTATTATCTGTCAATAACACAATGTAATGTGTGCTTTGGTCAGGTAATGGACCAACAGCTAGGGAATTAATTTTAGGATGGAAAAAGATTGTTTATTCATGCTCTGTGGGCCTAATTTAAGAGTTTCAACTGTTAGAGAAGGAAACCATGTTGAAAACTCTCAGTTTTAATAGCTCAGTGAGTCATTCTGGATTCACACCAGAATTCCAAGAACCAAGCTTTTAGTATCTCAAATAGTTCATTAAAATTCACACTTATTTTTACGATCCTTTCTTCTACACATCCTTTAGCGCGTGCTGTCTCAAACCGACCATTTGTTTAGCGTATAACAAGATGCAGTTGTATTTTTCGGACAGTTGTTGCAAGGAACAAGGATCTTGAGTGACATTCCTCAGATTTTCTTCAGGTTTGTTCAGCTGAGCAGCTGCGTTTGGCATCACTTCAACAGTTGTTGTCTGAGAAGCTCCATGGGCTGGAATGAGATTTGGTTACTCTATAAGCACACTTTCAGTTCCATGTGCTGATCAAGCTTTTTTCAGTTGTAAGTTCTCAGAGTGTCAGTGAGCCTCGGGGCTCTGTCCTAGGCCTTTCAGATCTTTCATTAAAATTAAACCTCCTTGAAGCATTGATTGTGCCATATGGCTTTCATTATCACAAGCACACTGATGATATTCAGGTTCATGGTACATGTTAACCTTTCCTACTGAGGTCAGTAACAGTATCTCTGAGCATCTAACAGCTGTCTCCCTGTGGATGTATCATGATTTTTTAACATTAAACACAACCAGTAGGAGGTTCTTTTAATTGGGTATGACAGTTTCTATCCTTCTTTTGGTTTCATGGTAAAGGTTCCCAGTACATTTAGCTGGGAACTTGGGTTTTATTCCTGATAATAATTTCTTATTTACCACTCATATCTTTTACTTCAACAAAAAAAAGTCATAACATCTCATAAATTTGCCTGTACTTAATCACTGAATCAATAAAACCATCCATCTGTGTGCTTGTGGTTTTGTGTTTAGAGTCTGCCTTTATTCAAAATCAAATTTGTCATACAACACATGCATACTCTTCTGCTTGCAGCACCTCTCCTTACACTGGTGGCATGTCTCTTTATGCAGAATCTGCCAAGACCAGTAGGTAGCATGTGCTCAGTGGCAATATATAAGGGCTTGGGCACAATGCTCCCCTAGTGCACAGGACACTTTTCTTCTAGGCTGGAGAATGTTAGGCCAGCTTGGCGTATGAGGAGAGAGAGAGCCAGATACAAACATTTTTAGAATTAACTAAATTGTCTCTGTGGGCATGAAAAAAGAACTTATAGTCTGCTCCTTCCTTCTCAGTATGGGCTTTTGCTCTCAGAAAGGCTATTAAATAAATCACTCTCCAAAGAACTCCTCTCTCCTTGAAGAGAATGTTGTGTCCTAGTGGCAGCTCCTCTCCTGAGTGACAGTGATGGGGCAAGTAAGAAGTTTCTCTTTAGATTAGGAGATAGTATCAGCACATATGAAGCTGTATTAAAGCTTAAGAAAAAAAAATATGTAAAGGTTTTTGTTTGGTGGCTGTTGAGAAGTGACAAAGATGTTTCATTTTCTGCTTGCACTGACTTTTAATTAGGTACCTGTTGGTCTGCCAGAGTTAAAATGTGGTCCTAATCTGGGCAAAGACAAGCTTGTGCTTTTTCCATTTTAAACCAAAGAGTAACAGAAATATAAAGCTCTGTCTGTAATGAGAAAAGAAAT
Organism: Chamaea fasciata; assembly: GCF_029207755.1. NCBI lineage: Eukaryota > Metazoa > Chordata > Aves > Passeriformes > Sylviidae > Chamaea > Chamaea fasciata. The sequence goes on along the minus strand of NW_027094087.1, from coordinate 96,419,484 downwards.
CAAGAAACTGCAAAATCGTTGAAGATTTTAAGGTCTGGAGATGAAATATAATGCTGAATTTCGTGATGCATAATGGTGAATACCAGGTAAACAGTATGTTAATTTTTTAGTATTGCATGACTTGGATTTCCTTTGAAATGGTAAGACCTGAAAGAGACATGGGAAGGAGATTTTTCTCATGGTAATAGACATAGTGAGTTCTTTACAATCAATATTGTGGTTGTTTGCACATGCTCAGCTCTCCAAGAGCTCAGCTTTCAGCTTAGTGTTGTTCCCCTCCAAGCAGCTTCCCAACAAAGAATAAGGGAAAACATAAAGCCTGGATGTGTTCTAAGAGCATCATTCTGAAACATGCATGGATTCTAACCCTAAACTGTGCAAACTGCAGAATAGTATCTGAGAAAATATATCAGATATGCATGACAAAAATCAGCACTTGATCTATTCTCCAAAGGTTTAGTGCCTCAAAAGGCTTTGAGTGCCTCCGGGCTGCCACACTGAACTGTTGGGCTCCCTGCTGCCCATTAGCATCAGTAGCTTCCCTGGAAGTGACCCTCTGCCTCTTTAGTCCGTGGACAGAGGGTGACACCCAGCAGCGCTACCCCGCAGAAGGTGGGCTGTTAGTGAGAAACAACCCCGGGAAGCTTTGGTTGTGCAAATCAGCTCCTCCCTACTGAGCGTGCTCAGGTGCTCAGGGCTGCCGCACATCCTCACCTGAAGCTTGAGGCAGACCTTTGCTTTCTCAGATAAACTCAGGGGTAATTGCCGAGCTGAGGATTTTCCACTTCACATACATCTACTTTTCTAACAATCTGGGAACAAAGGGTCCGCTTGATTTGAATCTTGGTGAGCTACCAGAGTGTCCCAGCACCCTTTCTCCTCAGAGGCAGACACCTCCCATTATAGAAATTTTTAATAAGCAATCATTATCTCATGAAGCAGCAGGATAAAAGTATCTTGCTACCATGTAGTGATAAGCCTTACTTTCTATGCACTTCACTGCTCAATGAACAAGCAATAAATCTGACATTCAGAATCAAGGAAAAAAGCATTAAAAATAAGTATTCTGCTTTACTGCACTAAGAAATGTTTTGCTTTTATATATTTATATTTATACTTATAGAACTGTGAGTCAATAGAAGCAGAGATAGGATTCCATATTTGAAAAAAATTCTTTATGGATAAAGATGGAAGAAAAATTCTGGTGGAAAAAGCATTCTATTGTAGTACAGTCTTATTTAGCTTGGAATAAGCTTGTTTTTTCCAATGCAAAGCTGGGAAATAGCACCTTGAATCTTCATTTGGAAAAAAATCCTTCAACATGACCTGCAACTGGAATTGTGGCCATTACAAGCTGAAGGGATGGAATCAGACATGTTTTAACAATGTTGCAGGGAAAAAGTAAATTTTAACAAGCTGAATACTTTCTATGGGAGCAGAAGAAAGATCAGGGAGAATTGTGTGGGAAGTTTGACTGACAGTTAGTTGAAAGTAGAAGGAATGATAATGGGTTTATTCTCTGATTTTCTAGCATTTCTAAAAGCATCACTAGATGGAATCTGGAGAAAAATAAAAGAACAGAGAAAAACTTCCAACAGGCTGTGAATGCAGTAACCACAGAGAAAGTTTTTCTGAATTTAAATGCCTGTACCATAAGCAGTTAAATAATTTGCAGACCAGTATGGGCAGTAGCACTGCATTTTCTTCCCTATATTTTGGACAACATTTCCCTCACAGAAATCTGAAAAGAAATAATATATATTATTAGTGTATGTCATATCAAGACAGAATAGAAAGAGTTACAGTGAATAAATCTATAAATACAGATTTTGAAGCAAAGGAGAACAAGAACTCTTTCCACTTGTTTCCTTATCTTCTGTGTAGTTCATTGATAAAGGTATAACTAGCACCTCAGTATTGGACACATCCATTATATTGAATGCTAGGAGGATTTCCCCTGCTTAGACTATGCTTACAAATAAGAACAGTTTCCTTTGTCAGAATATACAAGTCTCTTCAACTAAACTCCTATAACTTAGTTTTCTATTTCTTCTTTATTAAGCTCATTCCTTGCTGGGAATACCCAACCAGGATCTGGAAATAAATGTATCTCCAAAGTCCCCCTGGAACAGTTTCTTGAACATGTTTGTTGAGAAAGTTCTTAAAATGCAGCTGTAAAATTTCCTAATCCCAGTCCCCTTTCTTGCAATGACCAGTAAAGATTTTAAGAAGATAAGCAAAACACTAAAGTAAAACCATATAAAAATACAGACCCAAGTACACTATTCTGTTCTTCTGTGAAAGAGCTATGTTTATCAGACACCCTTGACTTTCCACATAATTACCTACAGCTACCCTATCTGCTCCAGACAGGTGGTGGTTTTGAACAACAATCTGATTGATAGAGCAAGTAAAACCACTCATTTCTCTCGCCATTGGTGAACTGTGTGTCTAAATGCTCAGTGCTAATAAACATGGCTCCTACAGGGTTGTAAAGGCTACACCAGCACAGAACCCTGGTAACAAACTGCTGGACACAGGGTGGCTTTCTTCACTGCATTTTTACTACCTCCATTATATGGCAATACATCACCTGCAGATTGTAACCCTACCATCACAGTAAACTTAGAAAGCAAACTGAAATGAATTCTGGTTATGTGAATATTGATGTGATCTAAAATGTCATTGTCTCCATTCCCATTACAACAAATTCATGATAAAGACAATGACTGGTCCAGACTGTGGTACCTATCTCAAATTTTTCGTAGTTCTTTGCTTCTGAAAATATTTTCCTTAGACTTTTTCTTTCTACAGTGAAGTTTTATAGACTAATACTTGCCATTTTACTAAAGCTAAATTAGAAAAAGAAATCTGAAATATATGGACTAAAACACTACCCATAAAAAAGTCAAATTAGAAAAATAGTAAGCTAATCCTGAAAAGATTTTATTTCTATAAAAATAGGCACACTAGAGCATTTAAATTCAAGTTAAACCCGAGGTAGTTAGGGCTGTTTTGGCTATCCTCACAAGACTGACAAATTTCACATGTGAGACCTATAAATTTGGTAAAGAAATGAAGGAATAACTGGGACCGAATTTGTTTTATTTGACTTGACTATATAAACGATTTATAAATCTTAAAATAGTTGTTACCCAAAGCTACCTTTCTTTGCTCATTTAAAATGTCTTCTATTGGATATATTCCTTTAGTATCTTTTATCTAGGCATCCTAAAATCATGTAGAATTTCAAAATAACATGACATACAACTGGAGCAAATATATAAATAAATAAAATGCAAGTTTTGTGTACATTCCAGGATCATTCAGAAAATCCTTGTCTGAGAACCACAGAGGAGGGAGGGCCAGTATCAGTGAAGACCTAAAGCAGGAAGTTATGTAAGGAGTTACAGATACTTGAGATGCTCGGCTTCCAGAACATAATCTGAAATGTAGAGTGAAGACCTGGGGTATCTTCTCAGTGAATAGATCAAACAAGATACTCCAGAGGAGCTATTCAGAGAAACCCATTTTCAGACTGAAGAGGTACTACAGCTTTTTTCTGTTTATTATTTTTATTGATGATCTGGACTGAGTCTACCATTTTTTGTTCACAATAGTTCTGTTTTCCAGCTTCTTTTAAACAGTAGCTTGTGATTAGCAAGCTCTAGGATTTAGGGCAACCTCTTTGTTTGTTTGTTTTTCCTGATAATTTCCAAATGTTTCCTATGATGATTTATTCTGAGATACATCAATTCCATCTGTTCCTTACTATACATTGGCTCTGCCTCATTTCACATCGAAATTACATTATTTCAGAGTGTTTGAATTAGTACATTCTTGTATGCTATACCACCTATTTATCAGGATTTCTGCATTTGCATCTTCTCTCTTCCACTTGTCTGAGTTAATTATTGCAATAAATAATGATTAATTCATCAAAATCAGGCACTTTGCTATACATTGCAGCGTACCTCTAAACTATATTTGAAACTCCTTGCAAAAAGATATTTGTGACATACAGAATTAATTGCCATTGGAAAGATGACAATTAATAAAGGCACTGAGGGTAACATTAATACATAGATATGAAGAAAATACAGAGCCCTGGAAAGAATATAAACTCACCTTTGTTTATTGAAAAATAATACAGACAAGTTGTTATTGAATTTATGCCTAGAAAGCCAGTAGTTCTCTGAAAATCTTGAGTAGCACTCAGAGGTACTATATCATTTGGAGGATATTTTATTTATCTTGAGGAAATAAGTATGTTTACAGGGAAGACTTCTGCTTGACCTTGACCCAGAAATAGTTAGAAGTGTCTCCATACAGAAGAGAAGTTAGACTCCGATGGGCAGTCAGCAGTTGCAAGATGTGGTAAAACTGACACCTGGATAAAGTTTGTTAATCCTAAGCACCAGCTGGGAAGAGTTCCTTGGCAATGGATCATTCAGTTTGGAATAAAATACTTGAAAAGGAATTTGTGTCTGTGCATTATCCTATTTAGAAGAAAAGCATCCCCATTGACAGCCAAGAGCTTCTTAGTTGAAATAGCAGTGGGAAACCCTTACAGAATTTACCAAAGTCCAGAGTCAATAGGCATGGGTTTTATCTATCTCCAGGCACTTCTCTTTAAACATAATAATTACCTTCTAATCCCTGCAATTATTATGAAAATTATTTATGTTGCAAATTTTTCATGTTAGATGAGGCTTTAAGATGGCTGGCTGCACCTGAGGAAATTTGTTCTCCAAAGGAGCATTTCTAAACAGGTTATTGGTCCAGTTTTGTCATGCCCAGAACCCCAGAAACAACTGGGTGACAACAAGCTCTGAGATGCAATGGGTCAGTTTGGTTTTGAAGGGTAGAACCTAGAGAAACTTTTCTGATGGCTGAAAAACATCTGGTAGGCAAGGAAGACTCTTGTATGCTGGGAATTTTCTTGAAAGCATAAAATTAGCTTTTGAAGTTCTCACACCAAATCCTTGGAGCTATAAAGAATGTAAAACTTCCCTTTTAAAAGTAATTTGGCTGGTTGAACTCAGAACTATTATCAGTGAAGGATGAAGAAGCACTCACTGGAATTGCATATTTAAAGACATAAAGTGGTTGACTGAAGGTAAGAGACCAAGATGGCATTCAAACCTTTAGAATGATTCTGGGTAGTTATCTTTCACCAGTTTTCCCAGTTTTAATGCATTTATTTAATTCAATGCCTTTCCTCTCATCAACAAGACACCAACTTTGCTATATCAAGCTTTCAGATACAAGCTAATAGATTTCATAATACAAAGTGAGAATCGGTAGCAGCAGCTCAAGCTTCAGTCTTTGTGCAGTTGTTCTGAACTTAAAAAACACAAACAAACAAACCAAACCCCATAAAAAACAACCAAACTTTAAAAACTTTTCACAAACTATATTGAAATGATTGGCTCCCCAGTGGATTTCAATTTAACCATTCAAGAAACTGTGCAGGTGAAATCAGGAAAAGATAGTAAAAAGAACACCCGCAGCCAATATTGCTGTCAGAGACTTCATATTGTGGAATCATGGGTCCTGTATGTTCCTGAGGGCAGACCAACTAATTTACATATCCCTAGTCATCATGTTTCTTTTGGAATAGTTTAAGTCTTCTCATATTTCTTTAGCATTCTCATGGCTTTAGGAAATAATAGGCAAGAATTAAGTTCTCGGATTTTGTGTGTTATCCTTTTATGCAGTTTAACAAATCATATTCACTGCTTTACTGACCTAGTAAGTGTCAGTGGACCAATTAATAATTTTAAGATATCTCCGATCTGAATGGTTCCAGAATGATGGAAGAAATTTTGGATTTGTATTTTTTTAAACTTCAGGATTTTACCATCTCCCACTGACTATTAATCTCATGTCAAAAGATCATCACGAAGTTTTTCTCTCTTCTCTGCAGACTTTATTCTTCTCTACAGACTTTATTTATTATTGATAATAAATATATTGTTATAAATGATCAAGAGCCAATCCAAAATTCAAATATTTATTTAGCAATTTCAGAAATCAATTTCGAAACGCCATGATAAATCAGGGCAACATCGATCGAATGTTGGGTGGGCAGTGGGACGGCAGCCAGGGTGCCTTCCAATCTTGCCCACAAATTCTGGGTCTCAGTGCAGGGTTCTTATACAGTTTTTCTGCCCCGAGGCAATGTCCATTGAAAAGTCCGAATGTTCATGTATTCTTTTCTCTCTGATGGGCCATCTCCAGGTCAGCTTCACTGTTTCTGTTGCAACTTTTGTGGTTTCACAGCTGGACAATGGACTTTGGAATTTTGGAGACTGCCCTAGGATTGCTACCGAGAATCCAGGTTTTAGTTACAATGTATAATTTTACCACATACAACTTTAATATGTGAATTTATACACTGCATCTATTACATATATTATTCTTTATTTCAGGGATTTCTCACATGCTTTCCATTTTGCATACTGCTATTGCAGGAAAGACAAACATTTGAATTATTATATATAAATGTTATTTTTATGGCCTATCTTCGACTAACTTGCACTTGCTAACATACTGCTGGTACAGTTACCCAGATTTTTTAATTCACATTTAAAACAGCCTAGTGAGTTGCTGTCATCTCTGACTGTAGAGTACGTTCTCTGTTTTGGATACTCATAAATATCTGAATCATGTACAGAAAAAACCTCACCAAAACAACTGGAAAAAAACCCAGGCAGATGTGTTGCTTACACAGAAACATAAATTAAAAATCCCCAAATACTCAGGTAAGTTTGGAGAAGTTTGCTTGCATATTCAGCCTCATCATTATGTCCTCATTTCTCTCCCTCTAAAAAGTCATAAAGCCTCTTTTGTTCCATGTAACTTTGCTGTGGAGAGATTTTATCAGCAGAAACTCAATACAACCATTCCTGTCAATTTGCAACAGATATCTCTTTCTTCCTTTTTTCCCTCTGTTTGTTGAGTTTTGGGTTTTTTTTTTCTTTTCATGTAAACTGTTTAAAAAGGCTACTCAGATTAGATGGCTCCTTATATCAGTAGGCAACACTTTCCCAGGGTGAAAGACTAATTTCCTCCTTTTCTGCTCTAGCCTTGCACCCTGCTAACACTGTCAAACCGGGGAGTTCCCCATTAGCATCCGGAGAAGGCTTCCCTAGGTCTTCGTTTATATGCATTGGCGAGTGAAAAACGGAGTGATAAACTGAAATGTATCAGGTATGGAGGTGGGGCTTTACTCTTCAAGTACTGGAAATGCAGCCTTCAGGGACAAAAATATCGTGCTTGGGGCTCTAACAGAGTTACATGTGTTTTGCAAAATGTAAAGAATTACATAAGGGTCATGTTTTCAAAAGTATGAGTTTAAAACAAATTTAGGGGCTATTTGTATGAGCAGAATGCAATGACCCTGTGGAGGGGAAAAGCTGAGGTAGGACACAGCAGCCTGGAAAACTGGCATACTGTGGCTATTCCCCTCAGCATTGCACAGTTAATTCAATTTCTGCTTCCACATCAGAACATCAAACCAAGATTTCAGAACTGAGCCAATACAGACACAACTTATAGGGGGGAGGGGATATAACTGAGCACAACTGTACAGCTGCTCGTTTTGTCCACACTGGGCTTTAGATGCCCCTTAAATGTTATGGGGTCCCTGCTCACCTGTGAAATGTGCTGCCAAGAGAAATACCAAGGGTAACTGCACTGAAAGGCACCTCGGCATCTTCTCCCCATGGTGCAATGTTCTGCTGCTGTGAATCCTCCTGTGAGGACGGTCACGGGCTTGCCCTGCCCTCCTGGCACCTGGTACTGCCTGCAAAGGACTTTCTCTGGTTACTGGGTGATCACTGTGGGAAAGTAAATAATAATGAAGGTTTCATTTTCAGCTGCTGTCTTACCCAGTGAAGTCCTTTGTCATATTCAAATGGATCAAAAGGAGGCCTGAAGTTTTAGCTGAAACATGAATCTGCTCTGAATCAAAATTAAGTATTCTCCTTTCCGTAAAAGGTAAAGCTAAGATGCCCATTTTTAGCCAGACCCTACTGCTAATTCCCTGTACAATTTATTCCCTCAAATTTATATTTTATCAAATCACAATCTTATGCTCATAGTGATTATGCCCTTGGCATGAAACTGTTTTCATTTCACAGTAAATTGGAGCACTGAACTTATTAAAATGCACTGAAAGCCCTTACCGTGTGAAATAATATCATACCCCTTTCTGATAAACAGTATTAAAAATGTATGTAATCCTAAACTATGTATGCTCTTACCTACTGTGACCATAGCATGCTTAGAAATCACTTGAAGTATTGTGTTTTGTGAACACATTTCATCAAATAATGTGAGGTCTTCCTGAGAGCAAAATTCTTCAGAGCTGAGTCAGGATGAGTCTGGACTAGTACTAAAATAGAGATGACATTCAGTACTTTTATGGGAAAATCCATAGCAATCTAATCTGAAGTACAGAGGAAAATTAGTTAACACAGCAATTTAATTTAATTTAATTTAGTACAGCAGTATAAGTTAATTTCTTTTATTAGCTGCCTGGCCCCTAGAATTTGTATGTTTTAGCTAGAAGACAATACTCAGCCAAGACTGTCCAGCTACTCAAATGCCAGAGTGCTGGAATAGCATTTATTTTAGATCTATGTCTTAGAGAGAGGGGCAGAGATGGTATTTTCCACAGGAAACATCTTTTTCTTTTGGATTTTTTTTCTGTGTAAAAAAAATTACATGAAACAGAGATAAACCCTTCGATTTTCTGCTATGATTCTTACCTCTTACAAAGACTTGTAATCAGAGTGTGGTCCAGAAGCAGTCACAAAATTATCTGGGTTTCTCAGTTTAAAAAAGCCAAAAATCAAATGGCAACACCACCCCCACACCAACCTCCAGTTTTCAGGTGGAAACACAGATTCTGTCCTGAAAATTATTTGAAGGAAAGAACCAATCTTACTTTAAGAAGGTTACTATAGCTTGGCAGCAACAATAACTGGAGGTTCAATTCTGAACTGACCTGCTCATGCAGGAGAGTTTACATGTCCCTGGATTTTCTGAAAATGACAGTGAATAACTTAGAGGAAAAGAACTGGCCAATTAAATCTCCAGGTAGCCCTATAAGAATATAAAAGACAAAATTATTCAGGTACTGAAATATGGTCCTTTAGCAATTGGCCAGAAATTCGCTGTATTGCAAATACAAGCCCACCAAGTATTTCACTTAAAACTGGTGGGCTATAAAAGCAGAAGACTTTGAAGTGTCTTTGGACTTACTGTTTTTCTCATTAAACTTAAAGATTTTCCCGTGAACTCAACAGACCTTATCTGAACTAATAAAATGATACTCTGAGAAAATAATACACAAAGTAGTTGGCTTTTTTTTTTCTCATCTCCCCTTTGTTGTTCTCTTGCAGCCTTTCATATAGGTTCCCTCTTTAATCAACACAGAGTGGGTGAGGATTTTCTGCAGAAAAACTCATTCCACATTGAAATAAACATCTAAAGCAAGTGACCCTGGAAACATCTCTCTTTGCTGATCATGGAGGGAGTTTAGATAACCAGCTTAAACACAAGACACAGACAGAAATTCAGTTCCAGATTCTTGTATTCCTGTTAGAATTAATGAAAATTGACAGCTCGATTCAGTTGCCCCAGTGCCTTTTAAAATGACCTAGGTAAGACATTTTGCCTTTCTGCTGGCTGCCTGGCCAGCGCAACATGGCTATCCCCTAAGGCCTGACCTGTATTTGTGGTACCTGTGTAGATTCTCCTGACATCCTTAGTCTTCTGAAATAGCCTATTTTGAGCCCACCTTTGTTCATACAACTGAATCGAGCTTCTGCTAACCACAGTAAAAAAAAAGGTGAGACTCAGTTACCCAGACTAAGGCTGTCAGTGCCAAATGAGATGGCCCACAGCACCCAAGGCTGTCACCACTGGGGGCTGGCAGATTGAGTCCATGATTTTCTGCAGCAGCAGCTGAAGCTGTGTAGAATAATTGAAAATGTCCAAGTAGAGGAAATATTTACCATTTCAAAAGGTCTGTTCAGGCAGCTGAACTTTCCCCTTCCCTGGATCTCAAGAGCTATTCAGCTGATGAAACGCAATTCTAGATACTGGGTTTAACACACTGTAACACTTAGATACAGACAGTAGCGTAGACACTTAAATACAGGTGTTTTTATACTGGGTTTGATCTGTAAATTCATTAATTTTAGATGGGATGCAGCTCACTGCAGTTGCTTTATGTAGATGAAGTTATATATAAACCTTTGCTGATCTTGCAGCACTTGCCATGATTAGAATTTGCAAAGTATACACGTTTCCACTGTCAATTATAAAAAGAATACTTCTCAAAATATGCACATTATTTAAGATCATTTTACTCTCTGGCTTTGTGATAGTTCTGGTTTGTCAGCATTTCCCTTTATCTTTTATAAATCTGAAATTTCTCAGTGAGGTTTTCAGCATTATAGTAAATTCTTTTCAAGTTAAATTACACCCTGCTTCACTTGTCATTGGCCTAAATACATTTTTAACCAAACATTGTAAATCAGGGGAAAAAATTTACCCTCAGGCAGTTTAATCAGTCTTCTTCAAGACACATTTTTGGCATAACAAAACAATTTGAGCTAGAAACAGAAATTTGGCATCACAATTTTTGTTACTCCTGAAGATTGGATTAAGCTGAATTATCCTTTTAGAAGCTGCAAGCCAAAAATTTCTTTTAGCACTTGGGTTGAAACTATTTGAAGGGTTAGATTTTTTTTTTCTCCAAAAGTCAAAGTTTTTCAAATGTCAACTTGAAAGCCTAAAAATTAAGACTCTCATCACTTACTAAAAAAATTGTGGTTGCTTCAGACCCTTTTTCATTTCATTGATTAATTTTGGTTTATACTCTTATCTCCTTGCCTGATGGTGCCTTAGATGTATAGATAAATGCCAGTGGGGTATTCACTATTCACTGGTCTCCAGGTTAGGAATTCTATGAAAAAAAAATATTATTATAGCTGTTGGAATGGGAAAATTAGAAAATTAATCTATATAAACTGCTTGTAGATACAAAGAAAGCATCTAGGATTTAAGTACCAGTCACATTCTTCAGCCATAATAGAGACTTTGCTTGCAGGGTTATAGAAAGAAACATCTCAGGTCTCTTGCTGTTGGATGAGTTGGGTAAGGATCCCTTGTTAGGATGTACAGCAGATCTGATATATTAACTTAACTGTTGCAGCAGAAGAACAGAAAGATACCATGGGGAAGTGTGTTGTCTTTTTTCCTCCTCATGTCTTAGGAAAAAATAGAAATGTTTTGACTGGACAAAAAAAATTACCTCTGGAAATTGTGTCCTAAATGCTGCATCTTTTCTTTTATATTTGAATTCTTACTGTGTGCCTTCGGGTGAGCAACTGGCACGACACAACTTCACATGTAACCAATAAAATAAACTGAACCAAGCAAGGACTCCATACCCTCAGCTGTATAACCCTGTGTCTGTGCTTAGATAGCCAACAAGCATTCCCAAAGGGTCCTGAGACATTTTCTACAGTTTATTCAACAGGACGAGAAGAAAAGCCTCAGCCTTTGCTGAAACCCTAAAGGAAGCTCATAAAAGGAACTGCTGATCTCCTTTGCAAGGATGTGACTGCAAGTGCTGGGGAGTGTCTCCTTCTGTGTGGCTCACAGTGACTGGGGTCATGGTTCCCCACCACCAGACGCTCTCTGTCCATGCTGCCTCTTCAGAGCCCAGCTTCTCCTGGAATTCCCCCCAGTTCTCATCCACATCCAGCTCACTGCCAGCAGCTGCTGGCAACTTGCTTTTTAGAGGCACTAGGTTGCTACAAAACAGGTAATTTTTGTGAGCAGTGGTTTTGTCCTGAAAGAATTACACTTTCAGCGTGAAAAACGTACTTACAATACATATGGATAGTCACATTCCCTAAAAGGGATAAATGGCAGCTGGCCCCTTTGCTTAAGCATTGCTTTGGCTCACCACTGGTTGGAAGATACAGAAAGTTTCCAGAAGAACCATGCTGTCACGTGAAGTTCAGTAGTTTTGCAGCTGAACCTAAACTCCTTCTCAGTATATGTATTTATTGTCTGTGATAAGCAACTGTATCACCTCTGCTGAAGACCTAAAACAGTTTGTAAATAAGTCTAGCCATATCAGCCTCATGTATGGGAGACTGAGACAGATCATTTTTCAATTACTGTGTGCCATATTCATTTATATGTCATTTTTGTCTTCTAGAAAGCTGTTTTCATAATATGGAGGAAAACTTATCCAACCAAAATCACTACAGTATTGTAGCAATCTCCCTCTGCAGCTAGTGAATCTAATCAGAAACATACGCTATCAATTTTGAAATTCCCCTGAAAAGTCCATATCAAGCACTATCTCTCACATTCTAGGCTACCTTAATACAGCTATAATTTTCCTTCTGGCTCCTGGGGAATTTTCATAAGCACCAGGAAACTGCTGGCTCAATCCTATTTTCTTCATTCCAAGATTTAGTCTGGGTCTTACTGAAATTACCCGGAATGTTTGCATCAGTAAGGCAGGAAACATTTTATGCTATCCCCACAAACTATGCGATGGGGAAATTTGTCAGCCAGGCTTTCCAGGAATGATTGCATTGATTTATCTTCAGCGTGGTATGTCTCAACAGGATTTCTCCAAACACTTCATTCTTAAGGCTATTTTGCTTTAAGATATTCCTGACATCTGCAGCTTTTATAGCTTGAAGCACTACAAGGCTGCTCCTCAGATGGTCGTTACTCCACCAACAGTTGTGGCTTTGACATTAGCCCAGCCGTGGGCTACACACTGCAAAGTCCCAAATCTCTGCATCAGACACTGGAATTCTACTTTTGGAGTATAATTCTTCTGACTTTCTCTAACACTTTCTTGGTTTATTTTGCTTAGTTTCTTGTTATACTTCTAGGAGCCAAAAAGGGGTTCTTTATCCTTTCCCATGAGCTCCCTACATGTCATACTTGTGTGTTCTCTCCTGTGCCTGTCCTCCCAAAAACTTCTGTGCCCTGACAGTTGGTTGTGTTAGGTATGGTGGGAAAAGAGTATCTCCTGGGTCCCTTGACTCCAGGGCAAATCTTGTATGACAGCCCCAGTCCCTGCTTGTCCAGGAGAGCTGCAGCAGAAGAGATAAAGGCATGTGGTCCCTGTGAAGAGCCTTCTTGGGATGCAGGGGCACTCATAAAAGTGGATAAGCACCACTGGATAAGCACCAGGAGTATAGTGCCTGGGATATGTACCATGCAGACCAACCAAAAAACCAAGGACATATCCTAATTCCACAGCAAGTTCAGACTTTTTCCCATTACAGATTTTACAGGTTGAAATGGTTCCTCTTTTATCTGGAATCTCCTCAGTAAGACTGTAGTGGAATATAGCTTGAGCTGTGAAGGGAGAACTTCTGAAAACTCAGGTTTGGCAGCTTCATGTGGAAAAGTTTTACTGCTGCCATAATACCCTGGGAGAATGACAGAGAAAATGTAGGCTGTTAAAAATTAAAAAGATTAATAATGTAAACAAGCTGATTAAATTCTGTAACCTCTTCAACTTCACGACTCTAGGGTGGCTTATGCCCCCTTAAAATGAATAGATTCTACAAGCTTGGAGAAGGAAATTAGACTTGGCTAAAAGAAAAAACCCAGCAGTTTACAGTAAAATGAAGTATAAACATTTAAAGAGAAATTGTTGCTTTATTTTATGCATCTGGTCTACTATTTTGGTGATTTACCTCATTATTTCACAGGGTAAAATATGATAAGTGATTACAGACAAGGCTTTAAAGAATGCAGGTATTTTTTTCCTACCTAGTTATCTGATCCTTTTTAAAGCAGATTTGAATGATGCCATGCCCAAAGCATTTTCCAGGGTAATTGTATCCATCCCAATCCAAAATATATTAAGATATAATAAGACATAATTCCTATTCTGTCCTATTGCAAAATTCCTTAGTTGCAGTGTCCTCAAATTAAGGAAAGTACGAGGGATAAAGCTTTTTTCAGCCACTCTTTTATAGCATGGGCTTATTTTCATGAAAATTAATGAGCGTGACTCCATATAATCAGTTAGAAGAGAGTAAATATAAACTACTAAATATGCCACAGGTTATCATTTTCAGATGTGTGAACTTAAGAGAGGCACAGGATATTTTGTGTCTATACCTTTTGCCAAAAGTTTTGTTGGGTTGAAAAGCCTTATCTTCTCTGAGGTGTGCCAAAGTACCTACAAAATGTCAATGCCATCCATGCTGTGTCTGCCTCTGCAAGCTCAGCTGGAGAGCTGTCTTTGATGTCACCTTTAAAATGTTTGATATGCCCTGTGGTGGACAACATAATGAAAACACATGGTCACAGGTTTGCCTTGGATCTTGAGATTCAGAGGAGCTCTGTTGCAGGAGGACACCTGAGCCAGTAAAGGTGCAGACAGGCCTTATTGTCTAAGGTAAGAGGTGCAGGTGATGGGATGTCATACTCTGAACATGCCAAAATGGATTGTGTGCCCATGACAGTGGAATAAAGGAAAGGGAACTTGTCTTTTCCTCAGGAAAATGTTGGGGAAATCATCACTGAAAGAAATCTAGGCAAGTCTTGAGCAATGTCATTATTTCAGAATCACAGAATCACAGAATATTCTGAGTTGGAAGGGCCCCTAGAGGATGATAGTAACAGCAGAAGAGGAGAGGCAGAGTAGAAATGTACCTACAGATTTACACCAACCTACTGAACACAATTCTAGAGACTCACACCAGTGTTGGAGAAGTGCACACTTCACTGTTAAAAGAGAATTATAGATTTACTGTTTTGGAGGACTTTAATCAGAGGAGAACATGATGCAACGAACTGAAATGACTTGTGAAATTGTCAATCTTGTTTTCTTCCAATACCATGAATACACAAGGTATCTTCTCTCTCACAGGCAGGAGAACAATTGAGAAGGGTTGAAATATTCCAGTAAGAATCAAAGCAGCAGAGAGACTTCAATGAGTTCAGTCCCCTGTCATTGCTGGCAGTCACATCATGTAACCCCATAGGTTCATAATTGATCAAGCTCTATTTTTCAGCTAATTAGATTTTTTTTGGCTTAATGCCTCCAAGTAGAAAATTATTATGAATCTTCACTGTAATAATGTCTAGAAGTCTTCTAATTATCACTATAAGCTTCTTTACAGCCAGGTTATCTAAGTTCTTTAACCCAAATAACACTCCTCTCCACCGTGGGATTTCCTTGGTTAATACATTCATAAAGACAAACCATAGCTCTTTTCATACATTAATGGGAACATAAACAAACCAAGTCATTTGCTCATTTGTTTTCTTACTATTTACACATGCTATCCTTAACAAGTAGGAGTGGGAATGCGAGAGGTGGGGATCTGGGGACACAGTCTGCTTTAAACTTGATATGAGTCACAAGGTTAAACCTCTGCTCATCACTCAGATGAGAAGTACCTCTGGGATCCTCCCTTTCTAAACTTGTAGAGCTAAATAGTTCAGACAAAACTCTGATCTCAGACTGACTGAATTGCACTAGATGCTTTTGATATAAATATTGCCTTTGATATAAATTAACAATGAGCCAGCCAGTGTTACTGTCATTTTAAACTCATGGGAATGAGGTTTTATACATGTACTGTACTTTTTGTCATGGATTTCATTTCTCAGTCGAGTTTGTTTGATCTTCACTTAATTGCAATAATAGTGGGAAGAGAAACCTGAACTGTTTTTCCTATTCAGTGTTTAAAGCATTTGTATAATTTCAAGCACATAAGACACAATATCATATTGTTAGCATGTGCTCTTACAAATTCTTTGAAAACCAACCTAAGTGGCAATGTTTAGACATTATTTACATAGAGACAACCTCTGAGATAACAAAATACACTGAAAGTAAGATGAAAGGAAATAAAATCAAATTGTAAGTACAATACAAAATAGAGGTGAGTTCACCAGAATAGGTGAACTCTGGGACAGTTATTTAGAATAATGTGAGTTGCTACAGCAGCAGCAATTTTAAAATCAAGGCTGCATGCTCTTCTGAAATGTGCGCATCACCTTAGAGAAGAAATTAACTCAGTGAAGTATTCAGATTGCACTAGGTGTTCACAGTAATCCTGTCAGTCAATATATATATATTTTTTTTTTTTTTTTTTAAATTACTGATTATGTTGTAGGCTATATATGTTCTGAATATCATTCAGACTGCTCTGGGCTAGAGCTGCAAAAAATGAGGTAACTCTTTTGCAGAGGGTTGAAACTGGTAGCTAGCTACTCAAATAAGTCGGAGTGGCATAAATGAAAGCTGAGAACAAATATGAAACAGCGATGCTTCCTTTTAATGACCATTTCCCTCTTAGGATTAGCAATTTCTTTGGAATAATCAATACAGTAGGTAAGAAATTCACTATTGTGGGTGGCCTGGGGAACTGTTAACACTTAGAAGACCAGCTCCCATCTGTGCTTAAAGGAGCAATTCCTGGAACTGAAAATCCTTTTGAAACCTCTCCGTAGGTGTCAAGGAGGCTGGGAGATGCTGACTGGAAGCTCTCTACAACACACATTTGGACCAAAATGCCAATAAAGTGACAGGTTTGTACTGATTACAAAAACACCCCAGTACACCCAGCCTGCCCTTGCACGTTCAATGTGAACAAAGTATTGCCCTATTTTAAGCAAGATTCATTCCAAGAAAACACATGGTCATTCTAAGCAGATGCTGCCCTTCAATCACCAAAGCAATTGCAGAAACAATTTGGAGGAAGCCTCTGGAGCTACTTAGCCCAAATAGCTGGGCCACTGTCAGTAATTAGAGCTGGCATTGTCACATCCCTCTGGAGAGGGATTTACCACAATGTCTCTATGCACCTGTTCCAGCACTGTACTTCCCTCCTACATTTTTTGTACTTTCTGCCTGCCAGGGTTTTCTAACATCCAAACTAAACTCCATATCTGTGGGCATTGCCCTCTGTTTTAATTTAAATTAGGAGGACTTAGGTCCATCATCTTTGTAGCTACCTTTCTTCAGAAGGACTGTCCTTTCGGCAAGGTTTGGTTTGCTCTGTGCTTGCAGTCATATAACTTTCTTTACCCATTTATGGTCTCCCACTCATTAGTTATGTTTCCTGGCAATTCTACATTCCAAAATCTATGGCCATTTCAGTATTCTCTGATGAAGAAAAGTATCACATTTACCCTTAACTTCTAAATTTCTAAGATGTAATTCTCTGTTTTGCTTGACTTGTGAAGCATTTGAGGGAATGATTCAAAGTTCACTGAAATCTTGTGGGAAATTTCTCAAAAACACTAGTTTGATTCCAGATTCTGGTGATTCAGACCTTCTCCAAAGTACCAATCATTCCAGAACAAAAAGTGCAGTATGACTTCACACCAGTGAAGTTCCCTAAAACTATAGTGTGAGGCTTAGCAGCACAAACTAGAGTAAGGGTAATGAAGTCTTGCTCCTCTGTCCAACTTAGTGTGAATACAGACCTTTCCTTTTTCTCAAACAAGTATAGAATGGACTGAAGGGGAGCAAGAGATGAGAAATTTTCTTTTTAGCATAATGATGATGGACTTTTTGACAAATAGTATTAGCAAGTTCCATGCTTCTCTTCTGCAAGATACGGAGAGAGGAACATAAGACAAAATTTTTACTAAGTGTTACTTGATGTACAAGGTACATTCTTTTGAAGTATCAATGTTCTTTTAGAGCATCTGCTCTTCAAAGGAAAAAATGACAACTAGTTTGAACAGGAAACCTTAAGCCCTAAGCATAATAGATAAAGAATGTGAATGCCTTTTGATGTAACCAGAAGTCTTTGATGTATTTATAAAATCTTGCAACTCATCTGGTATTTTCAGCCAGTTAGTATATGGATTAAAATAATTAGTTATAACTAACACATTTTACAATGTTTAAAGCTGTTCTCCTCTACCTTCCTTTTTCTTCCTTCACCGCTAGTTTTGGAAGCCATATCACTGGTTTCTACAGTCAAAGGCAGATGTGCTGATACAAAAATGCCTAATGACACAAATAAAACTTCCTTAATACAAATGGAAATTAAAAGCAGAGTCTGTGCTGGATAAGGGAAGCCAGGCTGTTGCTATGCGGCTGGTTTCATTTATAAAGTTGACATTTCCCTTGCTTAGCTGAGAAAGAGCCAAACTGTACTTTCATTTCATAACATGATTCTATAATCCACACTAGCTCCACTGAGATCAGTGAATTTATTCTCAGTTTATCTCTTGGCCAGCAGTATTTGACCTTCATTAGAATAGGATTTTATTTGCCACCTTATAGGAGTAATGTGTTGGAAACATTTAAGAAACACTTATACTGAAGTACTCATTCTGAAGAGGTACCAGTGTTACATCTTCTTATTCCTTTCCAATGACTACTTTCTATGAAGAAAAAAAATCCTCTGGCTTTTGGGAGTTTTGTTGAACCAGATGTCTCCACTGCTCCTGTCCCACAAGCTGAGAATAATACCTTTCCTGAAGCCCTGGTTCAATAGCTCCAAACTTGTCTGGCACTCCCATTTAATAATAATAATTAAAAAATGGTACTCAGAAATTTTCAAGAGAGCTCTTTTGGCTCTCTGGCCACTTATGACTTTATTTTTCACAATAAAATCAGTTGTTTTCAAATCAGCAGAGTGTAATTGCATGTGGTAAGGGAACATTCACATCTCCTCTGCTATAATGAATGTGTCCCAGGGCTATGCTATCTATCTGCCCTTTCAAACTGCCTCTTTAATTTCCCTCGCAGCAGCCCTGCACCTGCTGCTCATTTCACCACGGGGACAGATCATGAAATTTTCTAATAATATTCATGCATCTGTCCTGCACACTTCCTTACATGAATATCTCTGTTACTTTCCTTCAATCAACCTACCTTTGTTTCTGTGACCTTTTGTGAATAACTAGGGACTTAGTCCTATGTGAAATTTTATCATGAGTGCCACCTGGTCTTCAGACTTGTCTACACAACCAAATAGCAGATAGGATATACCAAACACTGAAAATACAAGAGACAAAGTCTCCTGGTCTTCAGTTCATCTATTTTATTCTTTCAAAGATGTTTTTTCTTGTAAAATTATAGAATCATAGAATACAATCATTGAGGTTGGAAAAGGCCTCTAAGATCATCAAACCCAACCTTTTACCAAACATTAGTGTCAACTAAATCATAGCACTAAGTGCCACATCCAATTTTTTCTTGAACACTTCTACAGATGCTGACTCCACCACGTGTCTGGGCAGTTCCAATGATTAACCACAGTACCAGTGAAGAATTTTTTCCTAATATCTAATCTAAACAGCTTGAGCTGTTTCTTCTTGTCCTGTCTCTAGTTGCCTGGGAGAAGAGGCCAACCCACACCTTGCTCTAACCTCCTTTTGGGTGGTTGTAGAATGATAAGGTCACCCTTGAGACTCCTTTTCTGCAGGCTGAACAACCCCAGCTCCCTCAGCTGCTCCTCACAGGACTTGTGTTTCAGACCCTTCACCGGCTCCATTGTCCTTCTCTGGACGTTCTCCAGCACCTCAATGTCTTTCTTGTCCTCAGGGGCCCAGAACTGGACACAGGACTCAAAGTACAGCTTTGCCAGTTCTGAATACAGGCACTGGCCCTGGTAAGTGGTTTAGGTACTGGCCAGGATGCCATCAGCCTTCTTGACCACACTTCTGGCTCTTGTTCAGCTGCCTGTCAACCAGCCCCCCCAGGTCCTTTCTGCTGGGCAGCTTTCCAGCCAGTCTTCCCCAAGCCTGTAGCCATACAGAGACTTATTGTGACCAAAGTGCAGGACCCATCACTTTGCCTTATACAATTGGTCTTGGCCTGGTTTTCAGCCCAGTAAAGAATGCACCTGTCCATGGGCTGCAGGTTTCTCAAGGAGAATGCCCTGAGAGACAGTATTGAAGGCTTTCTTGAAGTCCGGGTAAACATCCACAGCCTTCCATTCATCCACTAGGGAGATCACGTTGTCATAGAAGGAGATTAGGTTGGTCAAGCCATTCCTAAAGGACCTGCCTTTCCTAAACCTCTGCTGGCTGGGCTTGATCTCCTGGTTGTCCCGTACATCCCATGTGATGGCACTCAGGATGAGCTGCTCCATAATCTTCCCCACAATGAGATCAGGGTGACCGGCCTGTAATTGCCCAGATCCTCCTTGTGACTCTTCTTGTGGATGGTTGTCACATTGGCCAACCTCCAGTCACCTGGGACCTCCCCAGTGAGCCAGGACTGACAATAAATGATGGACAGTGACTTGGCAAGTTGTTTCGCCAGCTCCCTCAATATCCTCAGGTGTATCCCATCTGGTCCCATAGATTTCTGAGTGCCTAAGTGGTTCAGTAGGGCACTAAATATATCCTCCAGGATTACAGAGGGTCTACTCTGTTCCCCATCCCTGTCAAACAGCCCTAAGGATGACCTGTTTTCCTGTTAAAGACTGAGATGAAGAAGGCAGGAAGTACCTCAGTCTTTTTGTCATCCTGCACTACAACATTTCCCTGTGTATCCAATAAAGGAAGGAGATTTTCCTTCACCCTCTTTTTGTTGTTGATGTGTTTATAAAAACACTTTTTATTACCTTTCACAGCAGCAGCCATACTGAGTTCTAGCTGAGCTTTCACCTTCCTAATTTTCTTTCTACATGACTTAACAACATCCTTGTATTCTTCCTCAGTTCCCTGCCTTGTCTTCCAAATGTCATAAACTCTCTTTTTTTCCCCTGAGTTCCAATGAAAGCTCCCTCTTCAGCCACGCCAGTCCTTCCCTGCCAGCTCACCTTCCAGCACATAGGGTTGACCTGCTCCTACACCTGTAAGATTTCCATCCTAAATTATGTCCAGCCTCCCTGGACCCTTTTATTTTTAACATCTGTTTCCAAAGGGAGTCTGAACCCGTGTTCCAAGTAGGTCACAGTCCTCCTTCCAAAAGTCCAAGCCCTATCCTTACTTCTCCAAGAACTGAAAATTCTATGATCTTATGGTCCCTATGCCCAAGATGGCCTCTGACCACCAGGTCTCCCACCAGTGCTTCTCTGTAAACAGCAGGTCTAACAGGACACCAGACCTGGTAGACTTGCTGGGTAAGGAAGTTATCTTCTACACACCCTGGGAATCTCCTAGACTGCCTCCTTCCTGCTGAGCTGAGTTACTAGCGGACATCCAGCAAGTTGAAGTCTCCCACAACAGAGGCTAGCAACGGTGAAATGGCACACTTATAAAATATTCATCTGCCTCCTCATCCTGATTGGGACTTTCTAACAGACTCCCACCAGAATGTTTTCCTTTCCCCTTATCTTTACCCATAGGCACTCAACCTTGTCATCACCATCCTGGAGTTCTATACAGTTCAAACCCTCCCTAGCATACAGAGCCAACCCACTCCCTTTCCCTTCTTGCCTGTCCCTTCTGCAGAGCTTACAACCATCCATTGCAGCACTCCAGACATGCGAGTCATCCCACACATTTTCGTGGTGCTGACTACTTCCTACCTTTCCCACTGCACAACGGTCTCCAGCTCCTCCTGTTTGTTTCCCATACTGTGTGCATTGGTGTGGATGCACTTCAGCTGGGCTATCAGTTTCACTCCCAACACGGGCATGCCACCTCTAGGCTCATCTCCTGGTCTTATCCCTTTTCTCCTCCAAACCTAGTTTAAAGCCCTCTCAAACACTCCTGACAACTAATGGGCTAGATTCTTTTTTTTCCTATTAGACAGCAGAACCTCATCTGCCTCCAGAAGGCCTGGTGACATGTAAACCAACCCTTGACTGAAAAAGCCAAAATTCCACCCATGACACCAGCCCTTAAGCCAGAGCCTCATAGAGACTCCATAAGGGTACCTGGGAAGGGGAGGGAGGTTGGGAAGGGATTCTCCTGCCACCCCAAGCAGGGACCCCTACTTCCACTTCCCCTCCTCCCCATTGCATTTTTCACTCCCCTCCTCCTGCCTGATGGCTAGAGGGTCAGGTTTCCTCTGACTCTTGCTGAGCTTCCATTCACTGCATTTCCTTCAAGAGCAGAAGGGTGTGACTCCACAAGTCTATTGCTCTCTCATATGTGGTTTAGGAAATAATGTCAAAAAATGCTCTTTCTGCTTCATACTTCTGTCTTACAGTCCCCTCATCACCTCTTTTTTTTTTTTTTTTTTTTTTTTTTTTTTTTTTTTTTTTGCGGGTTAGTGCAATTTGCTCAGGTGACTTCTTATCTTTCTTTACTGCTAAGTAATGTTTCTGCTCTTTTGCTTTTGTTAGAACTACTCAGGTGATGTCACAATGGCTCTTTTCCAGTGATGTACTGGACAATGTGGAGGCTGAATTCAACCTGGGATTAAGATCTGTGAATTGATGTGATTATGTCTGAGCTATAGAAGAAAAATCAGTGGGTAACCTCAGCCAAAGGTAGGTGCCTCATGTTAATTGAGACACGCCAGGGCATGCATCATAGCCATAAAGGAACAGCAGGCATGACACAGAAGGCTTGGGAAAACTTGTGGAGAAGCAGGCCAAAGCAGAAGGCCCTACAACATCCAAAACAATGTTTAAACATTTACCCACAGGCATGCATGCATGTTGCTAATACTATTTCTTTATTGATGCCCTAATCTGATATGCATCATGCCGTATGTCAGTCAGGAGGGGTCAGTCCAACATGCTTTATTCAGGCAAGAACTGCTTATTGGTGGATGGGCTTTTGCCTGAACAGGGCCCATTGGGTTGGATTTCTAAGCATGTGTGCAAGTATTTTTTATGCATGACGCACTTTATTGTTTAGAATGTCCTCTTTTAAAAACACTTAGTCACTTTTCAAAAAAAAAATAAAAACAACCAAAAAAACCTAACCAATCAAACAAAAAAAAAAACCAAGTGAACAACAATAAGTGAAATCTGCCAGATTTTAAGGGGTTTTTTTTCATTCTTTTACAGTAACTTTCAAATTTTGTATCCTAAGTCTAGCATATAGGTTTCTATTTATTTCCCTTTGAATTGCTCCCAGATACATAAAGGGCCCTATTTTCACTTTTCTTGAATATGTGTCATGAGCAACAGATTTTGCTCAGCGGTTTGCTCCATTAGGTCCTATAATCACACACTTTGTGTGGAAATTCTGCATCATTATAGGTCAGATCTCTGCTGTGATCAGAGAATCAGCACAACTCATATGCATGAGAAGGGCAGTATCCAAGAACTGAGTGGTGCACGATGGTGCAGCTGATTCTTTTCAGACCTGGCTTGGACCCTGCTTTTATTGCAGCTGGCCTCTTGCCTTAAGCTTACATTAGATAAGGTTCTGCTGTTCCTTGATAGTGGAGAATGACCTAAAAAGAGTCCTCCAAACTGGTGTCTATCACCCTGCATTAAGAAGCTTTCTCCCAGTTTGCACCACTTCAAGAGCGAATAATAGTAAATGAGAAACAGAATCTGAAATAGACTCATTCAAACTGTTCAGATCCCCCATCCTCGATTTCTACCCACTCAGCAAGAACAGGACTTCATGGATTGTTACAGAAGCTCCTGCTATGGAGTCTCTGCATCACTTCATAACACATGAGGCTGAGAAGCTACATTAATGAATAAGATCCAAATGTTTGAGTTTGTCTCTGGGAGACCTTTGTTTATTTTTAACCTTACAAAAATTAAATAGTCATGGTCTTTGACTTCTGATTTTTACCAGAAATCCTTCTCTCTCCTGGATTAAAAAAAATAATAATAAAGTCAGAGGCTTGTTTTTTAACAAAAATGTCTTATCTTGGATTTTCTTTATGAATGTGACTCTCCTAATTTTACAAACTCCTCCCAAAACCTGCAGTGCTTCACTGAAGCTGCATTATATTTCATCTCCTCCAGGTATGTAACGCCTTGAAAGAATGAGTAATGCAGAGAATTAAAAGGACAAGCTATTTAATGAAACTGAGAGTGTTAATGAGAAATAGACTAATACTGGCTTAAAGAAAGGGATGCCAAAGAGAGTAAGGCAAGGAGTCAAGAAAAGATAGTCCACTGAAGCCCACTTTCAGTCTTTAAATCTGATGTTTTCTTGCTTCAAACAAAAATTAGAAGCTAGAAAGGAAAATGCAAGAGGCCTCCCTTAAGGAGTTTAAAAAGGAAAGTCATCAAATGGCAGGAAATGCGGAGGTTCAAATGAGCTGTTATGGCCTGGTCTGCTCTGCAGATTTAGAGGAAGGTTGTTTGATTCATTCTGTATGAAGCATGGGACAAACAAAATTTTCGGGAAGTTCAATAACAAACTTGTATTTACAAACTTAAGAACATTAAGGTAGAACAAGATACTTAGCAAATTTTAAAACAGTATCTAGACAAAGTAAGGCACTTCACTAAATTTAATCTAGCAAACTTAAACTTAGCTAACTTTAACTTATCCACGCACAACAATGCACTTACTAAGGCATTGACTGGAGTTTTTTAGTTTGCCTTACAATATATTTTGAGAACATAGGAGAAGAAAGAGAAAAAGAAAGGATAAGAATAGAAACATTCGGATCCAGCAACAAGACTCGATTGTTGAAATTTAGAAATCTGTGGGTCAAAGTATTCTTTGCTCACTTGATCCATCGGGGGTCAGGGATGCCCACAAAACACCAGGTTTACGCGGGAACACCCAAGTACCTTCCCTGAGGAGTATTACACTCTGTGTGGATCATACTCAGTCCTCTGGTGGAAGGCTCCAGAAATGAGTCTGAGGGTGCTTTGGGAGTCTTTGATGGTTTGTGAGACTTTCTAAGACACGACAGCTGCCTCTCACACCGAAGTAGCTGAGCAAGTTATGTCCATGAGAAGTGATGAACACCTCTAGCCCTATGTGTGAATGTCCTAATATCTCTCTTGGGGAAAGGGGCAGTTTTACGCCTGAGCCACTTGTGTAAAGGGGACATTGCCATGATAAAAAGCATTATCACACCTCACAGGATCTGCTTCTTGTCAGCCTCTTCCTTTTTCTGGCTACAAACCCAGTTTGTAGCTAAAGCTTCATTTGTATCCTCTGGTGTTCGCTGCCCTCTGCCTGGGCTGTTACCCTGACCATCAGAAGCAAAGCACTCTGCTGCTTTTGCAAATGGCTAATTGTTTGAGCCATTAACCACTAATATTTCAGACTCTCACAGGAGTAAAGACTTCCTGTGCCACTGAGTCTGATCCTCTCCTATTTCAGCCAGTTTTTCTGGTAAACTGAGCAACCACCCTCAAACCAGCTGAACTTTTTGTCCTTTCACTCCTAAAGGGAGCCACTGCAACATTGCTGATTTCCTGACCAAATTTGTCCAGATTAATAAAAACCAATTAATTCTTTTTACAGCATTATTAATAGACTTCAATATCCTCTTATATTAATCCCATAATACAAAGCAAATGTTTCTTTAAAAACTAGTAGTTCTACATTTCTCCTTTATGAATACATTGTGATGACCATTAAATTTAAGTAGTAAGCCTTACCTTGCATGTAATACCTGTACCAAAGATTAAAATTACTGCAATGTTATAATGAGCTTTAGAAGAATATAAAAATTACGTAAATTTAAGGTTATTTAAGGTATTACGCAAGTTTGGACAGTCTGTAAATTTTTCAGCGCCCATATTAGCTTCATTTTCACTTCTGGCCTTGGGATTTCACTTTGTCAGCCTGTGCTGTGCCCTCTGCCTGTTCACTAAAATGGGGATAGCAGCACGTCACAGAGTCTCACCTGAGGGTAAATGGATTCAGGTCCTGTGATACCAATAGTCATACTTTAAATAGACTAGCAACAGGTGTTTAACATGAAAGCATTGTGCTCTGAAATCTAAGGTGGAACAGGCATATGTTTCATATACAGTACATGAAGCGTGTGTCATATTTCATACAGCAGCACTGAAGGCTGCAGTACATTAGAGATTCTTTTATATAATCAGTTACTCTTAGATCTCACAAATTTTCAGCCTGTGAAACATTTGCAGGCTACAGTGTTCGCAAAAGTACTTGTACCCTAGGAACTGCAGTAAATACTCCCCAGTAAAAACCACGTAGCATCCTACTCGCATCATGTCACATAAACATATTAATATGCAGAAAAATTCTGTAGTGAGAAAATACCATTAATTTAATACTGATTGTGAAGGTCTGAGTAGTTACATAACTCTGAATATTTATATAATTCACAATTAGGACTGATTACTTCCTCACTCCTGAAAAATGCATTTACCCAAATGAAAAGGTGAATGGAATAGGAGAAAATCTTTAATTTCCCATAACTAAGGACAAGTAAAGGAATTGAATTACCAAAATTATTCATATAAAATTTTAAATAAAAACACGGTAATGCAGGACCATTTTTAATGTGTTCATACCAAGTAAAAATTGACTTAGCCAGTGGTTTCATAGAATGTACCAGTTTGTATGGACATTGAGGTGTAAATCATGTTATCTAGCTTTTGAAGTTTACACCTTTCGTAGTCAAGGAAGAGAAACAAATCTTTGTGGGCATGACTCTCAGCATTTTAGATGCGTTTAGATGCTTTGGAGTGGAGAGAATCCTGCCTAGTCCTGACCATGGACTATAACATGAAGTTAGACACCCAGCTCAGAGGTAGATGTACACTGCACTATGTTACCAACTCTTACAGCAGGACTCAGCTGCTGAATGTAGGCATGCAATCGTTTTAGGTGCCGTTGGCTCCTGCTACTCTACAAGGATGCTGAAAAGAAGAAAGAAGCTGGCCTGTGTCATGTCTACTGCTTCTGTGCACGTATCTTGGATAAACTATGTCATCTGATGCCGAACTGTGCACCTATGCATCAAAATGGCCTTCAAAAGTCCCTGGCATTGCCATCCAAGTGGCATATAACAATACAAACAAAAAGCATGGGAGAAAGTTTGGGGGAGAGGGAAAGAGAAGAAAGAAAACTAAACAGAACTTCAAAAGCACCATATGCACTAAACATCTGCAAAAGGATTTCCTGTATACTTAAAAACCACAGTGATTTAACATGTCCTACATCTGGATGTCCAAATCTATATGCTGATTAACTTGGACTACAGTTTGAGCTCTTTAAATGAAAAAGCAGGTGTTTCTCAAAAAAAGTGGGAATGTTCCTTAAACCTAGTTGTAAATTCTGACCACTCACAGAAAGAACAAAAGATTCTTAATATTTTATAAAAACAAAAAAGGAAAGCAAGAATAGTTTAAACTGAAACACATGGCAATATTAGGCTTGGCCTAAATCAATAAAAATTACAAAAAGAAAATTGTTACAAATGCATTTTTCTACAATGGATATGAAGACTCATGTCTTAACAAAGGGGTGCACTGCAGCTACATTTGAAATTGTCTTTGTATGCAAAAAAAGTCAGTCTGCATGTACATTTGTATATCATGAATATGATTTTTAGAGTTTGATTTTTACAGGAGGAGGGAGGCTATTTCATGGACTGTATAATAAAACACTAGCACATACACTTTGTGAAAAA
Source organism: Chamaea fasciata (assembly GCF_029207755.1). Taxonomy (NCBI): domain Eukaryota; kingdom Metazoa; phylum Chordata; class Aves; order Passeriformes; family Sylviidae; genus Chamaea; species Chamaea fasciata. The sequence goes on along the minus strand of NW_027094087.1, from coordinate 96,391,991 downwards.
GGGTCAAGACTACTTTCATATCTCTTTCTTATTAGAGAGTAAGGTACGTGGAGGGTGAAACAAAGAATTTAAAGGATTTTTCTTATCAAGACCTTTCAATTTGTTGCTTCTCCTTTTGGCCACATGGGCATAGAATATTAAAAACATTGATCTTCTGTGGTAATGAAATCTCTCCCAGTGGGTTAGCACAGTTTACCTTCAGGCACTTGAACAATCTTCAGAAGCCACTTAAGACTCCCCAGTGTCTTAAACAGGAATGCACACTTCAGCATGCTCTGAACCATGCATAAGGTTGGCATCTAAAACCATCTTCTCACACATGGCCTGAACCATTATACGCCTTCTTTCCATTTTGACCTCCTCTGGGTTCACAGTTACAAATCATCTTTCCTTTTATTGATTTATTCAGTGTCTTTCTGGTCATATTTGACTCCAATTTCTACAACATCCTGTGGCAATAAGTTTCATATTTCTTATTAAGCACTGTGTGAAGTAAATAACTATCTTTCCCTTAAGATTTTTTTATCTTGGCAAAATGGAGGTATGATAAAACTGGACTACAGACCTCCTCACATAATGTTAGCTCTGTGCATTGATTTTCATACCCTTACAGGCAGGTATTCTGTTAGAGAAGGAATGCATATGAACTTAGTCCTCAAAACTTAAAAGCCAAATTACATAATTTTTCTTTGGTTTCTTCAGAACTCTTAAGATGAGCAGCTAAATGGACAGTGATTTTTTTCTAAAATCTCCAAGAATTGTACAAAATTGGTACCTCACAAGGCTGAAGTAACCTATTTTTCACTATGTACAGCCAAGCTGCATGAAACATAAGACCGCTGAGTTGCAGACAGTCTTCTTTATTACAAGGGTATACAGTGCCTACCACAAGGGAGACATAACTCCTGCCTCTTCCTCTGAGGTTTTTTTATTCTCCCTGAGCAAATATGTTCTTGTCAGCACTGCATCTATGGTTTGGCTTGGTTTAATAGGATGGCTTCTGTATTCTTTCATTGGTTGGCCACTTGCATTGGAATTAGCATTTGTCTAGTCATCGAAGACATAGTGTCAACATCTGGAAAACATCAATATGTTGGGGACATTGAGTTTGTACTTTTTTCTTGTGCCTATAACATTGCCTATATTCCTTAATGTCAACTATTTTTGTTACACTTTTAACATTAATTTATTGAATGTACCAAAAGTATGATAATTTTTCTATTTCATCATTTTAGATATTCACATGTACAATGTTATTTCAAAGAACATGCTTTCCTAGAATTTATTGCACCTACTGTTTCAATTACAGCGATGAAATGAATCTCAAAATAGATTGTTATAAACATTGTGGGCACAGGAAGTTTTTTGTGGCTGACTACAAGAATCAGGAAAATTGCAGTACTTCACTCAAAAAACATATTTAGATCAAAGACGCCTATTTGGCAAAGGGTGTTTCACGGATTGAATATCTCTGGTGGATCTCATGACCTTTTTCTACAGAAGTGTTAGGTGGGATTTTATATCACCGAGTATTTTATGCCACATGAGTCATTCCTCCTTCCATTCTTACTGTTCTGTTGTCCACGCCATTGCTTTTCAGGTGTTTACATGTTGATTTAACAATTGCGTACACTGTATAATTTTTTTAATGGTTAATAGGACCAGTTTCTTGACTCTTTCTTAGGAGAACGAAAATGTTAGTTACCTTCAACATAACTGATCCTTCACATTTAGAACATGATAAAATCTTTTGGCAAACTTTATTTTTGTGTGGTATATCATATTGAATGAGTCACCATCTCTAGGATTTAGTTGCCTCACCTAACAAACTAGGGACCATAATCCCTACCAATCCCAAAGAGATATGGTCACTTATGCAACATGCTATACAGCTCTATAAATATATAAAATATATTGTGTAATCAACAGCCATTACTAATAAAGACCCATTGTTTCAAAGCAGATCACTTTGAAGATCATATCTTTTCAAAATGAGAGTTCATTGACATTAAAAATCTATTTCTCTGTCTCTGAATTGTGCTGCATATGGCACTGAATTGTTCTTGAAGAGAGTTAAATTGTCTTAAACTATAGGGAACTTCAGTTTCAAAAGTAAAAAAGTGAATTTAACTAATGACTTGACATAGAAAACTAAAGGAGACTGCAAAAATCTTTGATGCATTCCTTCTGTTCAACTTGCTTTTAAACCTCATGTTTTCTTCAGCCTTCAGCAACATGCACCTAAATCTTTCATAAAAGGTCCTGTACACTCAGAGTAAATCCTGTCATCATCTGCTAAAACCCTTCTTCTTTAAGAAAGCAACGTCTTTTTTAAAATCAAAAAGCTGAATAATGAAAGAAAGAATACAAGACTACGTAAACTTTTTTCACCGTATTTTCTTTCTTTGTTCTAGCTCTGGGCCTCAAACAAGAGTTTAAATTGTTTGTAACTGCCTATGATTCCATAACAGTTGTTTTTAATCAAGATAAATTCTTATTTGATTAAGAGTTTTGAATACAACGTGAGGGTAGGCATGAAGCACTCCCACAGTTCCTCGGGAAGCTGTCCCACCACGTTGGCTGGCTGAAAGTGTCTCTGTCATGATCACACACAGCAGCCACATGAAATTGGCCATCACAGGAAAGGACCTGCTGGGTAGAAATCTCTCTACATCTCCCTCCATCCAAAGAAACAACTAAACTCAAGCATTTGGATGTGCTGCTTAAAAAAAAAAATTAGAAAAAAAAAAAGCCTTCCACAAAGCGCTACCCAGATAAGCTCAGAATATTTACAAGCACTCTTTTCTTTTCTAATGCAATTATCTGCCTGACAGTAAAGAGTGATCCTCAGGATCACTGACTCCTCAAACCTTTACAGTTTTGGGACTTTCCAGGTTGTGGGACATGTCAGTCTTAAGTCCTATACAAGAGGCAGGAGGCTAGAACTTATGGCAGATTTTAGGGCATCTTGGGAAAGGAGGAAGATAAAAAGATAAAATACCTCTTCTTACTGTTTCATGGAGAAAATGTTTTTCCTGCTGAATGATAGTAGGTGACAAAATCAGAAAAAGAATAAATACTTTAAAGAAGCTAAATTCTAAATAAACAAAAAGAAAGAAAGGGTTCAATAATATGAAAAAGAAGCTTTTGGAGCCTGATTTTACATCAGGGCTTCCATAAAAAGCAGTATCTTGGGCCAAGGGAATAGATGCCAAACTCAGGAGAAGAGGTAACATAAGGTCTCAGCTCAGAGAAGGCATCTGGTTATCCTTTTACAATTAGGTCACTATTTAGAGGACAGAGAAATTATAATACTGAGTGTGTTTCTCTTGTCTGCTGAAAACATCTGTACAGATAACTAATGTCAAATGTCTAGTTTGACTTTTGAGCTAAAAACTTTAAAATCTCTTTGGAGCTGAGACTGCAATACAAGTATCTGCATCGCTACCAAAATCATAAGCACCGTAAGGCAGAAGTAAAATGCAGTGAGATATATGCTATGTATCGCGGTTTGACAGTGGACCAAGGCCAGGCCTATGAGAGTCGCCTGTTCACCCCCCACCCCGCCACAGCTGGGCAGCGAAGAGGGAAAGAAGGAAAAAAAATTAACAAAAGCTTCATGAGTGAGATAAGGACCAGGAGAAATACTTCCAAATTAAGGGCAAAGCAGGTTCAACTTTAGTTGCAAAGTGAGTTTATTACTAACAGAATCAGAGGAAGATAATGAGAAGTAAAATAAGGCCTTAAAACACCTTTTTTTCCCCCAGCCCCTCACTCCTTACCAACAGCATAGGGAGACAGGGCGTCGGGGTTTTGTTCAGTTCATCACCAAAATTTTTTTCTGCTGCTCTAGGAAACGAGTCCTTCCCCTGTGAGGCCGTGGCTCCCTCCCACAGGCCACAGCTCTCCGTGAACTGCCCCGGCGTGGGTCCACTCTGACGAGCAGCACCCATACCACAGCTGCCCCCATGGGCACACAGCCCTCCCGAAACTGCCGTGACGTGGCTCTCTTCCCATGGGGTGCAGCCCTCCCAGGACAGGCTGCTCCGGCTTGGAAGCAGGGCCCCCTCTCTCCATCGAGTCTTCCACAGGACCACAGCCTCCTCCTCCAGGCATCGACCCGCTCCAGCATGGACACCTCCCCCACGGGCTGTGGGTGGATCTCTGCATTCCCTCTGGATCTCCATGGGCTGCAGGGGCACAGCTGCCTCACCATAGTCTCACCATGGCCTGCAGAGGAATCTCAGCTCTGGTGCCTGGAGCACCTCCTGCCCCTCCTTCTCCGCTGACCTTGGTGTTGCCATGCTGTTTCCCTCACATGTTCTCACCTCCTCCTCTTCTCTGACTAGAAGCCAAAACCTTTTGACTTTGTTTGGATTTTCTTCTGAAATAAGTCATCACAGAGGGGTTACCAGCCTCTCTCATTGGCCCAGTTTTGGCCAGCAGCATGTCCATCTTCAGAGCCATCAGGGATTGACTGCTGGACATGGTGGGAGCTTCCAGCAGCTTCTCACAGGAGCCATTTTGTGGCCCCCTGCTACCAAAAGCCAGGCCATGCCAAACCAACACACTATGATTTAACTTGGTGCACTTAAAAGATTAAAAAAAAAAAAAAAAAAAAAAAAAAAAAAAAAAAAAAAATCAAACAAAACAAAAGCCCCAAGCAATCTACTTTTAATATTTTACAGTGATTTTTTTTCCTAAGACACTGAAAGGCAGTGAGACTATATGACATTACTGATCAACACAGACTATTTTTATGCATTCCCTCCACTCCTAATCTTACTGTAAAAGATCAGAGTGAATTATTCTAGGTTTCAGGAACATCAAATCTCCAGGACACTGGTGATTTCAAGAGGAGAGTAAGAGTTAATCACAAAAATCAACACCAATATTCTGGTTTTCCTTCATTAACAGTTACTAGCAGCAGTGTTGATTAGCATGCTCTCCTTCCCTTGTGACTGCATCCACTCCCATATTGGTTCAGAACCAAGCAGCCAAACTGATGTTAAGATTTTAAACCATTCTTTGCTTTCTTTTCTTGTATTCTACAGTGTCCAACTTTCATTCTTATTACCACTGCAATCTCCTGAAGAGGCAGTGCAACAGGTGCTGACAGAATCTCAGCTGTCTTGCCCTGGCTCTGAAAGGCACTCATGGGGTGACCATGGGACTCTGCTTCTCTCTCTTTGTCAAAGCAAGTACCTAGGAGCTGCAGCACTAAAATTTTTGGTGCTGTCAGAGAGGAGCTTGTCATTAAAACCCCACAGCTTGCAGAGTTCTTTGAGCATGCCTTGTCAAAAATACATTTATCTTCCCAATGTCAGCTGTGCCATGAGTCCAGTAGGTTAAAAGACATGTCGCAGGGTTTTTCTGAAGAAATATAACTAGACATGAAATGTCTCACTGACTTTTCTAGCTCAGGTCTAGCTTTAAAGAGACAGGTACATTTGGTATGCTCTCTGCTCTTAGCATCTGCTTTCTCTTTTGGCTCTTCACAGCAGTGTTTCTTATTTGCACCCAAGTGATGGCTTTACTGAATGGTAAAAAAGGGACATAGGAGGCATCTTCTGCTGCCACGTGACTTGGCAGCCACTCACATTCCCTTGTCCCACTCACAGTGCAACCAGCTCTCCACATCCATGCTCAACTTAATGACAGCAGTCACCAGTGCTGTTTGCAGACCTTCCTTCACAAAACAACTTTTCTCAGTCTCCAACAGCAGAGAATTCATGCTTCTAAGCCATGTCAATACCTCAGTCTTGTAATGGCTGGAAGAAGGTCTTACACAAAGCCAAGATCAATTATACAGCAGAGGCCTCTTTCCCATCCCCACGGATCAGGGTATTACCTCCTTTCTTTTAGTTTTCTTAATTTTGAAAGGGAGAGTATATGGGTGATATGGAGATTGTATCACATTGTCTGAAGGAAGCAAGTTTAATAGCCCAGATTTGGAAGAAACAAGGAAGTAGAAGATTATATAAAACATAGAGCAAACTGCCTTTAGTGACCCTTTTCTTACCATTTATTCCATGCTTTATCCCTCCAGAACACAGATCTGTTGTCTCCAGGTACAGGAAACAAACTATTATTAGATGCTGTGCAGTATTGCGTGGGTCCTCCATGTTTACCTACAGCTGTCCTGTTATCTTTCCTGACTGCAGAAACACGACTCTGCTTGTTTACTGCCTGCTGCAAAGGAATTTCCCAGGCTGCTATGTTCAGGAGTGACTTCTACCATCCTGTTCTTTCTGTAATCAAGGTTGAGTTTGCTTTCTCCAGCTCACTCTATGGACCATTAACAAATGGAGCTGCAGTATTTTTAATGTGACACTCTATGGAACTTTCCTAAATATTCAGTCTGGAATACTGAAGAATACTGTTTCTCTGCTGGTGGAATAGCCTGTTTAATTTTTGTAAGGAAGTGTGCAGGGTCATGGCATCCATCAGAGTTCTTAGGTATTTTTCTTTATAGTTTGCAGAAATATTATAAAACCTGCTACAATATTTTAAAAAGGTTTTTTTTTAAGTCAGAAAGTACTGGTGTCTAAATATGCTCCAGCTCATTTAAAAATTGAAAACAAACCCATGGATGCATTTTTACCTCCTGCTTCACACATTTTAGGCTGCTTATGCACAAAATATAAAGGTAACTCAAACCACAGAGTATTTAAATATTAATGTCAGCCCCTGCAGGTAAGAAGCTGAATCTCAAAAACTTAAGGCAAATTTTGTTTTGTTCACTGAATTAAAATTAAAAACAAACAAACAAACAAACAAACAAAACCCCAAAAAAAACCCCAACCCACCACACAAAAAACGAACAAACAAACAAAAAAAAAACCCTCTCCAGTTATTGTCATGTGCAATTACCTAGAATGCAATGGGTTGTTGGAGAAGGAATCTCACACTAAATGGAGCCCCACAGCACAAATGTGTGAGACTCTTTCTGATAACCTTGAGGTGTTTGATATGAAACATAAAATGCTTTTGCTCTGAGCTACTTCTCTAGCTCTCCACTAGTTTGCCATGGAGTCAGTCCCCTGCATGAAAGCTGTGAAAATTTTGCTATGAATGTCATCCTTTCAAAGGTCCCCTAGAGCCTACCTGATTGTGAACGCTGCATAGCACAGAGGCCGCTATCCCCCTTCCATGTATTCTTCTTCCCTAATGCTCTCTTAAATAGCTTTCCTGACCAGCTAAAGGATTAGAGCTGAAGAAAACCAGAGATCACCAGCTTTGTCCCTGATGCTAACCAGAGGAATTCTCCAATCACTGACACTTATCATCAGCCAAGAAACATGAACTTCCAACATCCAGTATATGCTGGGCTTTTAGATAATAAAGGCTCAGAATTAGACAGAGTAACATGTGAGGCATTTTCTACTAGTTTCAGTGTAGTTAATCCACCTCACTCCAACAGTTAATGAACTAGAATCTTTCAGATACTTCTTTAAAATTACCTCTTTTGTCTGGTGGCATACCCCATGAGATGGAATACTGAGCCATTGAAGACATGACAGAGCAAGTAAATCTGGGCTGTATGTGCATGGGGTCTGTAGGTGAATGGTCTGTAGGCCATTCCCTAACATTTCCAAATGGTTGCAAAACACAGCTATGTGTGGACAGAGCTTCCCTTTTCTTGCAAAAATAAATCCTTCCAAATTATTTTTTAAAGAAAGTTTCAGAGTAGTATCTATGAGAATAGGAATAATTTTCACTCTATTTTTTTTATCAGATTTAATTTCCATGAGCTTTTATTTTCTTACTTCTCAAGAGAAAAGAAATCCCTTGCTGTTAAGTGCTTTGAAGAAAAACAACCTTGACCAAATAAGAAGTAGAAGGACATAGAGTGTTCCAATGCAGTTCTCCAGAGACACCATTGCTATCTCAGGATTTTTACAAACATTCGTCAGTACCAGATATACCACTTTTAATATGGACTTTCAACAGACGTAAACAATCAACATCCTACTTTTAAAAATACACAGCTTAAAACTGTTGTTGACTTTTTTTCTTGTTGAATAAGGAGAATTCCAACTTCTATTGTAGCATTTTCTCTGTGTCTCACTGTGCTACAAATTGTTCTTTCAGACTGTCAGAATTACATGGCTGTGGCAGAGCTGCATAATTCCTGTATGGTCCTTAGAGAGTAATAGGACTGGATTGCTCCTGGGCAGTTGTTCGCCCTGAGGAAGTGAGTGCTAGGTGGAATGAAGCACAAGTGTCTATTTCTGGTGGCTCATGTGGGAAAATAAAATGAGTGCAAAGTTGACAAGACACCTGAGTGTGTGTGATTTGCCAAGAGACTCTGCTGCCATCAGGTAGCTTCTCCATCAGTCAGCCTTACCTCTTCTCACAGAATTGCCATCTCATTAATTTTAATAGGGTTGCTTGCCTGGCTGGGGGGGTCAACACTGATTAAAATTGTTTCAGGCTGTTGCTGATAAACTGGAGCCCAGCTCTAATCCTAATGAGAGGTCAAGAAAAGTCGTGAATCAGATCCTACAGTTTTGGACAATTGGGCCAATTGTCAGAAAAAGAGGGACTGCAACTGATAAGCTCTTACAAGTGACCCAATAGACAAGTTAAAAGGAGGCAGCAGAAATACCAAACCCTATATGTAGAGATCTCAGTCAGAAATACTAGTTATGAGGCCTGAAGTACCAGAACCTACCTCTGTATTACAAGGCATTATTCCAACAAGACTTTGCTTTCCCTCTTTTTATGATACAAGGGTAGTACTGGGTAATAACTCCTCAGGTAAACATTCCAGGCTTACTTGGCAGTCAATAGAAAGAAGGATGTTCATCTAAGTGCAATTCATCACTTTGTGAAATCTCAAATAAGCCAGATGGATCGCACCCTGGATGATTTCTCTGTTGACTGTAAATGAAGCTTAAGACCATTCAGTATTCTCAGGTGCAAATACCTTCAGTCACTATTCAGAGTCAGGACAGAGAAATCTCACTCAAAGGTACAGTACTTGTGAAGATGCTCTGGTTTTATTAATGGAAAGGCTCAGACCCAAGGAATGTGTTCTAATACTAAAGACATTAATTTATAGCCAAGACTGATGGTCTGTATAAACACTGCATGAAGGAACATGTAGTTGCAGGTCCTAATGTTGTTCCCCTGCCATAGGTCTCTTGAAAATAGACCAAGCAGTTTGAGAAAAAAACTGTACTTTTGAACACCAGATTTTTGCACAAACTCCATTAAAAAGAGATGGTTGAATCTGGAGAGACTTTCATTGACAAGCCTACAAGGTTTGTTTTGGCCAACATGTTTACCTGCCAGAAAGCAAAGAAGGCATATGAAAAATACAGGGTAAAGATGCCTTTCATGGACATTACTCCCCAAACAGCTCTTTTTCAGAGTGCTGAAAAGTTGCTAAGATTCATCAGACTGAGTCTTAGCAAGTTGCTCTACATGGTAATTAATACATCAAAATCTAAACAATATTTTCTCTGAAAGAGATATTGCTAATTACCAGCAGAATCACAAAACCAGTAAAAAAATAAACTATGTACAACTTCCTTTTAAGATTTTAAAGGTTAGGAGATGTAGAGGTGATGGATGGACTTCAATAAGGCACAAATACAGTATTTCTTGCATGCTTTTCATTCCACAAATTTTGTCTTCTTTGTCTGGAGAGTCTTGTTAAATATCTCCATGGGACAAATATTACTGTAAGATTTCCTGACATTAGTTGTCTCTGAATTTCATGTGTTTTTTTCTCTTGAAAAACACTCTTTCTTCTTGGTATAGCTACATCTGAACTCAGTCCACCCCTAACTGCTGAAATTAACAGAGCGGAGCAAGATAATTTGGGGCTTTTAAAAATTACATTTTAATGCTTCTTACTGAATGTGAGGATTTCATTCCTCAAACAGGGGCTTGGCCTCTTCTGGTGGCTGAATAGGTTGCCAAACCTCTATGGTCTCTACTGAGATATTTGCACAGTGTCTGTTCTCAGTCCCCACTTGCTCAGGCTGGTGCAGGTAGCGTTTTGTGTGCATGTATTTATCTCCACAAGTTTGTGAAGAAATGTGACCGTCGGCAGCTCAAAACCCTTTAGATGTGCACATGCTCCTTATAACTGGAGTAAAGCTGTAAGCAAAGAGATACAAGACCAGAGCCGATTCGGGCATCTGACTGCTGGCCTGTGTTTGCAGAAAATCGAGATGAGGTCAAATCTCAAAATGAGCCAGGAGAAAACTGGGCAGAGGAGCTTTATGATAATTGGTGATAGAGCTCATACTGCTAGTGCTGGCTAGAAACTGAAGAGTCCTTTCACAGAATTTTTTGATTTTTTTCTAAACTTCCTGCAGAATAAATAATCCCAGCCTATTCACTCATAGCAATACCAAATGTGCAAAGAGGGTGCCTGGTCTGAACAATGCAACTTTTGATTGCAAACCAGATAGAACTCCAATCTGAACTACTGAGAAACCATACCTTGTATTAGTTTTCAAATACTCATCAGATATGAAGGCTTTCAGGTGGAAGATGCTGACTTTAATTTACTGGATTTTCAAATATTTGTTGGGATTTTTCAAGGGAATGTTTCCAAATAGTTCAGCAAAGATTTTTTTTTTTTTTTGTCAGCTCCAGAGGGCAGCCGAAAGAAACTGTTGAAAAAAATCTTTGAGAGGTGTAGCTGGGCTTTTAAGGATAATACATTTCACTCCACTTCAATTGAATAAAAAATTCGGTGTCTGACCTTGTTAATTATGCTTAATCTATGTTCCATTGATGCACTATCCAAGTCCGTCTTCCTCTGCCACAGCTGTTCTACCTGTACTAAATTCTTATTTTTTGAGGTAACAAACTGCACCTGGTGATAACTCACCCCCTCAAGTTAGGTGAGATGACCTAAAATCTGAAATACCATGAAGTAATAGTTTTCAAACTCAGAATAGTACCTTTAATCTAATAAAGTCTAGCAATAATTTATCTAGCCTTGATTTGACTGTCCTTGTTTCAGTCACTATAGTCTCTGTCTTTCAGTAGACACTGAAAGTGCAAAAGAGATGTTTTGGCAAAGAAGAAATTTTGGTACATAAACTGATAAATGTCCCAAGCAAAAATATTTTATTTTGATATTAAGATCAGGAGCAAGTGATCAAAGACAGAAGAGGATGGGAAATGGGAAAGCTACCTTGCAAAAATATAATAAAAAAATTGTAGCTAGGCTTACATTCCTTCAGGTTGTGTCTGTTCATCTGGGGACAGTGTTATTTAACACAGTGATTTACAAGACAGCTGCATAAGTGAGTTCCTACAGCCCTGGTCCAAGCTGTGGCCATGCTGGGAGTACCAAGGTGCAGGATGGGGTATACCTGAATGGGGACAATATCCTATGTGTGCAGGTTCTCATGCTTTGGTAGAGCAGGTAATTTTCCTTCATCTGGGTTGCTCATCCATATTTTTGCCCATTGCTAGAGCAGAAATATTTCAGAAATAAATCCTCTTTCCTTAACATTTGATTCCAGTAGCCCAAAGTGACACTGGCAGCTTAGTATAAACCACAACACCAGACTTTTTCTGTTTGTCTTCCACATCCTTTTTCTGACAGGTTTATTAATTTCTAGTTATTATAAAAACCCACAGCCAAAGTCAACACAGCTGGAAAGGTCTTATCCATGCCCTACTCTAGAAACCTTTCCAGCATGCCCAGGTTCTTGCTTTGGACTTCTTTCCCTGTTCTGCCAAAGGCAACTCCAGGGCACAGTGAACAGACATAAAGTCTTGTTTCAAAGTTGTTCCCTTGATCTGCTCTGCACCCGTCTGAGATTGCTCATGGTTCTGATACTGAGTCTCCTGCTGCAGTTTTTGGCTGCTGTTCAGCATACAGCATTTATTCCAAGTTTCTTCTTAATCCTTTTTTTCTTCACATCAGGATTTGTACTTGAAACAACTGTCTCCTAGTACTTTATAGGATATAGGAAATCTTCATCAGAGTTTTAATATTTTCTAGTCTGTGTTGGGGTTTTTTTTGTTTGTTTGTTTGTTTTTTTCTTTCCTCTTTTCTTGAAAAAGAACATCCTAAATGTCCCTGCTTGGATTTGCGAAGCTTTTACAGTACTGAAAACCCTTTATGGTTTCCACCACTATTGCCATATCTTTGATCTGGTCCTGGGACTACTCCAATAAACACATTCTCTGTGCATGATGCACTGTATTTCTTTTTCACCTGGCCTCTTCCATTTAAATTCTTTCTTACGTTGTTTTTAACTCTTTAATATTATTAAGTGTTATGCTCTAACCAGTCCATATTGATTTTTTTCTGTTTCTCAGCACAGTCATATCAAGCAAAGAATAATAGAAAAAGGTTTATTGGGAGGATATGAACAAACTGCTTTGAAATGAGAAGAAAAAGTAGCCTGAATCTCTTGGGACTTGCTTTAGAACCGTGTAAAGTACGTGTATCTTTTGATGATGAATGTTACATTTTAAAGAAGTTCATTGCTCTTGTAAAAAGTCTCAGGGCAGGATAGGAATGGTTCAGTAATAAGCGTGATGATACAAATAAGGATCTGCATCCAGTAGTTCAGAGCAGGCCCAGCAGCAGAACTGCATTCTCTATGAATGCATAATAATGCAATATTTATTCTGCATATGAATGCAGAATAAATATTCCACACTCAGAGCCCATATCCAATGTATGCAACACTGACCTATGAGTTTCTCTGCTCCGTTGGGATTCCAGGTTTTAAAATGAGTTAGCAATCACAAATTAAGATTATCAAGCAGCATGTCAGGAACAAAAAAGTCAAAACAAAACAAAAAACCTTAACAAAAATAAAAACTGTAGAAATCTAGGTAGACTCTTGAAAAGAAAAATTGTATAAACTATTCAGGAGCACTACAACCACTGACATATTTCTTCTTTACATCATCTGTATTTCTGATAAAATAAGACATTTGAAAAAATTTTGAAGTACCTTATACTAGGAAAGAAGATTTTTTTCCAGTAAATTGGTTTGTGTACTCTTAAATGAGGTAGGCATATTTGGAAATTCCAGTTACCTTCTAAACCCTTTCATCTTTTTGCAGACATCAATGCATTTTTCCCACAGTACACTAGAAATTCAGCCAACAGGATGCTCAGATTTATCTGAGTGGATGCAGATGTTTGCATCTGAGTTGGTCATCTTGCTGTGTTCTTACCTAGGAAGGACTTAACAGGTGAAATGCATCTGGAAATAGGCAATTCCTTTCAAAAGGTATGTTTCTATACATCCTACAAGAGCCGAATGCCAGGAGTCCCTCTTTCTTTTTTCTGACTGTGAAAAGAGGAATATGTGAGCAACACAAGTACTGCCAATGTTCTTATGGCAGACATTTCAAGTCAGGTAGGATGTATTCCAATTCCAGAATCACTTCCAGACAACATATCCCATATCATACCTTAGAGACTTCATCAGTCTTCATTTGATGGTAAAACAAAGACAGGAGTCTTTCACGTCTTTTATCTTTTTAAAGCAATGGTGGTAATGGCAGAGGCCATAACCCAGCCAACAAACTTCACACTCTCATGCATCTTCCTACCTACTGTGTCACAAGGCCAAGGATAAGAAAAAAATCAATACATTATAGTTACCTACCATGAAACCCTCTGTCTTTGAAGCTATTGCCTTTGTTTTTCCCCTTTCTGACAAGAACTGTACATATGCTCAGAAAGCACAAACATAACAGGTGATCATTTTGTTCAGTTTTCATTTGGATTTTATATTAGTGTTATATTAATACCAAATAATCCTAGTAGATAAGGGTTTTTGCCTTCTGGGATATTGCTACTATTCCCAGTTTCCCCATTGGTTAAAGAGTGTTCAGCTGCACTCATTGTCATGTTTGCACCATTTGTTAGTACTCCCAAATGTGCTGCCTTGTAAGCTTTTTCCCTCTTTTACCACATTTGGCTGCAGTCTCCATTTCAGCCTCAGTGCACTAGTGAAGTTGTCTTGTGCAACATGGGGAATTTCTGTCTGTTTTGGGGATATCTCCTGGGTAAAATATATGATAATTTGCTATTCAGAGTGTGCTACAAATTGGAAGCCTGATTACACCTGACAGCTGTTAGGAGGGCAGCTGTGGGGAGGGAAGGGCTGTGTGGTGTCCCAGGCTCCAGGGAGCGAGTGGAGCTGTCAGTGCACATGAGGCCATGCCCCACTCCAGCCACATCCAGGGCTGTGCTGGTCCCACCACACATGGCTCCTGTGCCTACTGCCCCTGTGTCTTTTAACTTCATATATTGTAGTACCTTAAACTAGGATTTCCTTTAGAATAAAGCAGGGACAAATGGGAAGTACTCTTTTTCTTTCCTAAGTACTCTATTTTCTTTCCAAAAAGGGACTCTCCTTTCACACTCAGTAAATTCTAGATTTTTAAGGGTATGATACACTTACTAGGCCCTTGTTAGAGGGTAACCATTTAATCCTTTTTTCAAACGAAGGAAGAATAAAACAAATACAAATTTTTAATTTTCCAGTAATGAAGTGACTATAAAAGATAATTCAATTCCAAACAATAAGTCTCATTGGTTTTACCCAATACCTTTTTTCCCTCTGCAATAGCTCATTGGACTGAAGTTCATATCTCTGAAAAGTATGCTTGTTGACATATGTATTTAGGAAAATTTAGATCCTTAAAGTAGCATATAGGATACACACTGAAGCAACTCGGAGATGCTGTTTCTCTTGCATATCTCCTGTAAAATACATTCATTTCTTCATGCATGATTGTTTTCCTACACCCTGCTTGTGATCTTGATCTTATTTTATTTATTCCTTGCTCTGAAAACATGTACACATTACCTCCTGGCTGAGTCTTAATTTAAATATGTAGAATAAAGATGAAGAGAAAAAAATGGAATAGAACAGACTGAACATATTAATGTACTTAACATAGGTTATTCTAATATTTATTACATTTTGAAGTGTACTTCAGTCATGTGCATATTTTACCTTTTCTCTGTAATCATAATGGCTAAGACACTATTTTCTCCTCTTAAAAAAAGATAAGTCTTGAATATTGGATGATTTCAAGAAAATTGTAAGTAGCGTGAATTCTTATTAAATGTGTCAGAAATTGTTAACCTTGGCAATGCTGTTTAGAGTACCAAGTTTTCACCAGTTTTTTTGCAAAGGATAAGAAATGAGACTCCCTCAGCCTTCTTTGTTTATTCAGAAAAAGAAGGAAAAACCACAAGATTGTATTTTAATGGTTTATACTAAGCTTGGCTAAAAATACATAGATTAACGTATTTCTTTTGGAGAA
Organism: Chamaea fasciata; assembly: GCF_029207755.1. Classification (NCBI taxonomy): domain Eukaryota; kingdom Metazoa; phylum Chordata; class Aves; order Passeriformes; family Sylviidae; genus Chamaea; species Chamaea fasciata. The sequence goes on along the minus strand of NW_027094087.1, from coordinate 96,376,706 downwards.
GTAATCCCAAGTCCTTTGTCTGGACTGCTGAGTGTGACAGTGCTGGGTAACAGAGAGGCATCACAAACACTGAAGAAATAAGGGTTTGGCCTTCTTTCAAAATGTGTCTATAAACTGGAATCTTTTCTTGGCTGATTTTGTCTGATCAGACATCATCTGTAAGGTCTCCCTCCACATTCAGCAGAGAGAAATAATCACCTCCAGGCACATCCTATTGTGTCAGCTGAAATGCTCTCTCTGGAAGCCTGCATGTCTCCATGGAGGGTTCCTCGATGAATACTGAGAATAGATAGGCAGCTTTTACAAAGAAAAAAATGGATGAGATGGATTCCTCTTAATTGTTCGTAGGGGGAAAGAGCCCTGCCCCCACCCTGAGCCAGTGAAACCTGCTACAATAACTCATCCAGCCTTTCAACAGTCAGAGCGCTGGTGATCCTGCATTCCTCGGGACTTGATGTGGAGAGCTTCAAAGGGAGCTTGTTCTTCACTCAGACTTCAGCAAAAATGCCAGGTCAAAGGTTGAAGGTTTGTAAACTAATAATCCCCAGACGACAGAACAGGAGCCCTCACCAATATTCTTTCCCTATATATATATTTTTTTTTTTTCTGATTTCTTTATTTCAAGGGAATTATGTCAAAAAATGGCCAAAGGAAGAGGAAGACAATTTTTAATGCAAGCAACAATGCTGTGAATGTCTTGGGTAAGGAGGGAAGAAATATGCACACACATGCATACATTTAGGAAGAGAATATGCATGAGCCTAGAAGAAGAGCCTCGCGGTTCAAGTCACTGAAGACTGTATTGGCATTTGCAGCAGTGTTAAATTTTGGAGTTTTCTGTCTACTTTTAATTGTCTTGGAGCCATCTGAATTGTACAATAAAAAGAAAAAAAAAAACAACAAGAAATTCAGCTTATATCCCCACTTTTATTTTGTAAGTGAGCTATTAAAAATAGACATGACAAAGCAGATTCTGGATGAAAAATTCAGTACCCAGTCCATACACAGGTCTGCTTTACTGACGCAAGGCTTAGATGGTTCGTGTGGGAGACTTTGTAGCCAGGGAATGTAAATGGAAGGTTTGCAACAACCAAGATTCTGACATAGTCTTAAGAGAGCACTTTCCAGCCAGAGGCATCTGCTGTCTCTTAGCCAACAATCCCAAACAATGTAAAATCAGAAGTTTACCTCCAGGAAGCTTTCTCCAGCTCAAGCTCTTACAGCTCAAGTACCCCCAGCTCTGAAGAAACATGAGAAAAAGCAGCTCACTCCTTTGCCCCTGGCCTCATGGTACTTGGTCTGTGAAGGAATTTCTTTACTGCTGTTTTTATATGTGTATATAGATAATGAAGACACAACTATGCTAACTGGAAGAAAGCAGCCAGAGATCCAAGGTGTGTGAACAGCAATGCTTTCCCTGTGTGCAGCCACAATTCTTAACACATGTAAGGTGCTGCAGAGAAGGGCAGGAGAGGGTGGCAGCCACTTCAGCAACTATTGATGTCAGGAAGGCATGAAATTTCTTATCTGCCCATCAGTAGGACAGAGGCCAAAAATGTCGGACTGCATTAAGTCTTGACAGCACATATTGAGAAAACATTGAATTCTTCACACAGTTAGTCTTTGACTCCCACCACAGACCAATCAGTGCTACCCAGGGCTCAGTTTTGGGAAAAGTCCTGTTTAATATCTTTATCGATGAATTGGATGAGGGTATTGAGGACAGTCAGTTTCCAGACAACACCAGGTTGGGAGGAAGTGTCAATCTGCTGGAGAGTGCGAAGAATCTGCAGAAGGATCTGGACAGGCTAGATCAGTGGGCTGAGGCCAATTGTATGAGTCTTAATAAGGTGAAGTGCCAGATCCTGCCTTTGGGATACAGCAACCCCATGCAGCACCACAGACTGGGGGAAGAGTGGCTGGAAAATGGCCCAGCAGAAAATGACGTGGGGTGCTGATCAACAGCTGCTGTACATGAGCCAGCATGTGCCCAGGTAGCCAAAAAGACCATTGTTCTGTACCAGAAACAGTGGGATCAGCAGGACCTGGCCAGTGATTGTTCCCCCGTGGTCAGCACTAGAGAAGGCCACACCTTGAATCCTGTGTCCAGTTCTGGGTCCCTCAGTTCAGGAAGGACACTGAGGCGCAGGAGTCTGGAGAAGGGCAACAGAGCTGATGAAAGGTCTAGAGAGGAATGAGTCTTACGAGGAGTGGCTGTGGGAGCTGTGGTTGTTTGACCTGGGGAAGAGGAGGTTCAGTGGGATGCTCCACCTCTCCACAATTCCTGAAAGGAGGTTGTGGGGATTGGTTTCTCATCTCAAGTGATAAGTGACAAGTCAAAACTAAACAGCCTCAAGCTATGCCAGAGAAGATTTAGATTGGATATTGGGAAAAATTTCTTCAGTGAAAGAATGATCAGGAATTGGAACAGGCTACCAAGGAGGTGGTGGAATCACCGCCCCTAAACAACATCGTGTTTTACATGAATCTACAGAGGCGAAGGAAGAAGAAAAGAAAAATTTTATTGGCAACTCCTCTCATGCCATTTAGGAGTTATTAATTTTCTAGCCTTCATAGTTAGACTGAAAAATTTAAGTGGGAAATAACTACTTTGAAGCTCTTCTCAACTGCTATAACAACCAGATCTCTGTATCTCAGACTGGATAAAGCCCAGATGAATTACTTTACCAGTTTGGGATAGGATAGTTATGCCCATACTGCTCAGTGCAAGTGAGAACCATCTTCATGTGCCTAAAAATGGGCTGGCTTAAACTTTCATTCTCTGATTAAAATAATGCCAGAAACATTTAGAGGAGAATTCAGCCATCTCTCTTGGACCCTTGTTTTCGGAGCTGCTGGATCTGCCTTCTTGAGTTGTAGCTCTCTGTCCCTCTGTCCCTCTTGCACTGACCACAGGCAATTCCCAGGGAGCCAGACAAGAAGAATTATCTCCTCCAAGGACTCCAATGAAGCACTCAGAGAAAATGCTAAAAAAAAGCATGGAAGAGGAAGACAACAACAGTGGGCATAAAGCTGAAGGGTAAAAGGGTTATGGCAGGTAGTTCTTCACAAGGGGAAAAAATAAACTGTGCATTCATTCATTTAATCATACACAACTTCGTCCTACACAGCACTGCTGAGTTTTCTGCTGGAGGCTTTGTTCTACTCTCCATGCAAAGAGAAATATCTCAGTTTTTCACAGAAATAGCTTTGTCTGCAAATTTTTTTTGTCTTTGAATGCAATAACCAGAAAAAGTTGAAGCTAAAGTCACAGAATAGTGGCCCCTGTCCACATATTCTACTTCCAACACAGCCAGCGTGGTTTTCCTTAAGAGTATAGCAAATTTGTCATACAACAAATACATGACATGCCTCTGTATGGCTTAAAAAGCCAAAAATACATGGCAGAGAAAACAAAGAAAATGCTTAGTGTTACAAAAGCAACAGACCCCATGCTCAGAAAAAATGTAAGCAATTTATTACTAATCTAACTGGTATCATTCTGCATGATTGTAAGAATAGCAGGGGAGTTTAATTGTTGGGGGAAAAAAATCAATCTTTTACAGGAATCTGAAGGATCAAGGCAAAATATGGCATTGAGCCCAGCTTTAATAAACTTCAGTGACCTATGAACCTTAATTTTCTTTAGTAGAAAGGTATTTTCTCTTCAAGTACATTATTTTTTCTTTTTGACAGTCATTTGACTACTGCAGAGCACATAACACACACAAGCTGCCTTCTTTTCATTTATTTCATAAAGTATGTGGTGTCCAGTTCTGGATTAAGAAGGAAATTTTGTAACAACTGAAAATCCCTAAATATATCCTTTAACTTTTTTTAGAATTTTCTAGCCCTTCTATGGAAAAATACATGAATTAATTAAAATATCATTACATTGGTATAATTGGCTTCTAAGGAAATAATAAAATCCCCAGGTCTCAAGCTGTAAAACCACATTGCCCTTTAATATAAGCATACCCAATATCTGATAGATCTGTGATTTTTAATTATTTTTTTCCGGTGACTTTGTCCCAAATTTCCCCTGTATTTTTTTTTTTCCACTGGCTTAACTGGTAGGAAAATCCCAGCTGTTAAATCCAAGTACAAGCAAAAAAAAGAGACCTTTGCATTTTCCCACAGCACTTCTGCTTCTGTGTTTCCTAAATGATGGATGAGGATTGGTTTAAGTCCAGGAGTTTTCCTGTGCACTATGCCATGAAAAGGTGGGGGTGAAACAAAACAGGAGAAATATCAGCTAGGTTTTGTTGGTTTTGACCTACATTTCCTTCTTGTACTCCCATTGTATAAACAAAAGTTTTGCCATTAAATTTGTTTTTGCATGCAGCCTGTGACCCATAAAGAAGTCAGCTGAAACTGAAATATCTCTATGAACATGTGCAAAGTTAAAATTTGTCTTTTAAGCATCTATAGACAGAAAAAAATCTGCTATTTCCATTTTATTATTCTTACTTTTTTCCCGTTTTTCTTCTTTCCTCCCTTTCCTCCCTCCCTGATGAAGAGAAATACTTCAGACTACTGGACAATGGAAATGTTAGTAAATGTGATTCTCCAATTCCTTTTTGGATGGAAAACAAACCATAACCTCACAAATGATCAAAGAGGGAAACACTTTCCTTCTCAATTCTGTTGCTAGCAGTTGCATTTGATATATTGATGAAATCTTGATCCAGTGATATCTGTAGAAAAAAAATCAGTTTATTTTAGTGGAAGCTGCTCTTACATCATATCGTACATTCATTGAGGATCCAAAAATGTGATTCTCTACTGCCAAGAGATGAGACTACTCATTAATATTGATCTAGATGTCCCTCTTTTAACTTCAATCTAGAGGTCCTACAACAGGAAAAATCTCTTCTTTGTTAGATATGCAATAGCCAGTGTGCTACAGCCAGGGACATTTCTCCTGAACTGCAGAACAAACCCCAAGTCCTTGGTTCTGCTAAACAGCAGAACTATATATGTTTTCATGTAGCTGAATGAATTTCATTATACATTTAGCAGACATTGATACATCTCTAAAGCAAAAAAAGACATAAATACCAGTGTCAGTGCTTAAAGGCATCATTGCTGGTACTTCACCTAACAGTGCCAAGCATACTATTAATTATACAGGTGCCTCAAGTGATTTACAGTTATGTTAAACGATCAAAATAAAAACTTGTTGAATTTCAACCAGTTGGAAATGGCTGGTTGGTGCCCTACTGCTTGGTATCATTCTAGCATTAAATAAAAAGTAGGTGAGAGAGAGTTTAAAGACTCCCAATGGGTAAAAGCTGTAATATGCCAACAGGAGTATGAATGACTCACAGCTATTTTAGGAAGAGCTTGATGTTACAAACTTAAACCTCTTTTGATGAATTTATAACTGCTTTTATTTACAGTACTACCTCCTGCTGTAAAAAGATGCAGGAATTATTCCATCACTCTCTTGCTAAATGAAAGGCTCACACAAACAGGGTGATTTTAAACTCCAGGAAAACAAAAGGGAGCACAAAGAAGGGGGAAAATGTTTTCCAATCATAGTTTTATATTAATTACTTAAACCAACTGATTTCAGCTGATAGTACCCTCATGAAGTCTAAAGACATTAGCTGATTGTATTGTTCTATATTCTATTGTATTAAACAATTTCCAATTCCATATGAATTGACCACAGTCTGACAGCCTCTGTGATGATATATTTTGAAACCAAACCTTTAGAAAGTAAGTTTTACTGCAGCTCATTATTACCTTTAAATTCAACTGAAAAATGACATCACACTCTCACAAAGGCAATTATCAATGTTTGCTCCAGGGACATTTGATGAGAAGTGAATGATATGGTTGGTTGCATGCATAGTATCCTAATATTTGCACAGGTTATATATATATTTGAACAGAACTGTGTTTATGCAGGTTCCTGTCTGAAGTGGCCAGCTGAAAACAAACACCCTTCCTAAAGCTATACAATCATGTCAATGTGAAAATATGTTGGGTGGACTTTGCCAAAGTACTTCACAGGCTTTTAGGGTCCCAACCTGTTTCAGGGACTCAGCTGCCTCAAAGAAAGGGGTGTCTTGGCCTTGGCTGCACTTCTCTGTGCAGACAGGCCCCAGGGCTCCAGGAGGAGATGTTTGGAGGCACCTCAGAGGAAGAAGTACGGGCCAGTGTGTACTCCTGTACTCCCGGCTCGACCTGGGATGTGACCGATTTACAGAGAACCTTTACATTTTCCCTGGAGGTTGAAATTATCTGTAATGTCTTACAGATTTAGCCTGGATTCTGTAAACACAGAAACATTTGGGAATGGTTGGGGCCATGGCAGGGGTGAAGCTGGAGAAGCTCTGGTGCCTGCTGGGCGTGCAGGGTCATGCAAGCTGGAGGGACACCTGAGGCCCTGTTCCATCCCCTCAGCCCATCGAGTGCTGAGTGAAGAAATGAGCACAGACAACACCCCAGCAGGTGAGCCCAGAGAGGTGTTTTGGGGCAGCATGATGGCTGGCTGTGGTGGGGAGCTCTCCTTCTCTCTCCCACTGTGCCCACTAGCTGACTGGTTGCGCTTCACAAGGACAGACACCTGTCACCCTGAACTTGTTAAAACTGTCTTTGTCTCTTATGGGTTTATAATTTGCACAAACTGTGTTTACCTTCATCTACAAAATAAGGGTGATATCTAGAGATCTGGTTAACCCTGTAAGAAATTTATTTTAATACACTGGCCTTTTAATTCTGAATCCTCAGGAGTCCTCTGGAGGCCAAGAAAACCACAACTATGAAAATCAAAGGGACGTGGAAGTTTTTTGGTTCACTTGGACCTGCTGGAGTGGGTCCAGAGGAGGGTCATAAAGGTGATCAGTGATGGAGCACCTCTCTCATGAGGATGGGTTGAGAGATTTGGAGTTGTTCATCGTGGAGAAAAGAAGGCTTCAGGGAAACCTTACAGTAGTACCCTCAGTACCTGAAGGGAGCCTTCAAGAAAGCTGTAGAAGGACTTTTTACAAGGGCATGTAGTGACAGGACAAGGGCAAATGGCTTCAAACTGAAAGAGGATAGGTTTAAGATTAGATAATAAGAAGAAATCCTTTACAGTGCAGGTCAAGAGGCACTGGAACAGATTGACCAGAGAAGCTGTGGACGTTCCATCCCTGAAAGTGTTCAAAGCCAGGTTTGCAGGGCTTTGATCAACTTGGTCTAATGAAGGATGCCCCTGCCCATGGCAGAGGGGCTGGAACAAGATAATCTTTAAGGCCCCTTCCAACCCAAACCATTCTCCGATTCATTTAGTGTCTAACACATGTGAAAGACTTCTTTATTGGTTTTTCTAGTAAAGCCAATACAGCACTTTATCTTCCACAACATTTCTTCTGTTAAAAACATGTCTGGGTCATTGGAAGATGGATGTTCTCTCTGCTCCAAGACCCAGTACCTGGCAGGGAGGGCTATGCATTGAGGAAGGGAGGGAAAACACCAGGGGGCTGTACCAATTATCAGGATGTGTCTAACCTGTTCCATGGGCAACTTTGCAACCACCCCTCTGGGCTCCCCAGGTGCATGGAGTAGCACTGGCTCCAGGACCCAGGCCTCCCTCTGCAGCTGGGGTACAAGTGGGGAGGCTCTGGGGTAGATGCAGAAGGGCCTCGTCAGAATGTTGAGGCTGTTTTAGTGCTAGAAATCACAACTTTTGGAAATTTAAGCTCTCACTGTTCCTTCTCAGCTATGAATGTTTTGGCTAATGGCTTTGGCAGGAGGAGGTGCCCAGTATGTCAAATAAAAGAGCAGCTGCTGGCCGCTGCATACAGCAGAGATACCCAGCCCAGGATGAAGAAATCCAAGGGACTGACACAGTTTTAAAAGTAGCTTTGAAGAACTGTAAATGCATCCATAAAATCTGTGGCAGATTATTTTCTTTGGTGAAGAAATTACAATGCTTCTTGTCCCCTGTTAAATCTTTATATTGTTTCTGTCGCTCAGAAGAGCACAGAGATATTTCTTTTTTAAGCGTGATATTAATAAAACAGAGTCAAAGGCACATTGGTGGTTTTTCTGTCTGGCTGCTAAATGGCTTAGAAAGTATGCAGCTCTATTTTTAGGAAAGAAATGCTTTTAGGGATTAAAATTCAAAGAATAAGGTAAACAATTTCACATAACTCTTTAAAGAAAAAGAGGTTTTTTCCCTTCAGTGCAGGTTAGTGCTTTCACAACAGTCTGATGAAAGAGGCCCTCGCTGCTTTTTTCCCTGTATAGGCTACAAAGGATCTCAGATGAAGCAATAAAACATGGAAAAGCAGCACCAATGTAGATGGGTAAGAGAGGGGGGGGAGAGGTAAATCCAACAAAATTAGACTCTGATAGTCAACTGTCCCAGCTGGAATTAGATTCTATCACTTGTGAATATTTCATAGTCATCAGCTGAAAAACATTTAGTGAAGCAATTAAAGCCAATCAGTGGAAGAGCTGAATGTTGTTTCTCAGCCAACTAAAATAAGCCATGAGCTGTATTAAGGTTTTAAGGGGAAAAAAATCCAAAACCCAGTATATTTTTCCCACTGGCAAACAGAAGGAAATACAGGTACAATTTTGTTAGTAAGTGTGTGTTGATGCGTGGTAACTTACCCCCCATGCGAGGGAAGAGGGACTTCTGTGGGAGGCAATATTCCAGGGGACTCTGGGTGTGCATTTGTGGTGCCCTGGTCCATGCAGGGCATCTGGGGAAACCTCCTCTTCCTACCTGGCTAAAGTATATTGGATGATGTCTGAGTAGCTTAAAAGGTCTTTCCCTAAATTCCATCTTCAAGCTAAAGGCCCATTTATGTTAAATGCAATAGTCTAAAGGAAGCAGTAGAAGCAGAGCTTTACGTGTAACCCAGACCTTCCCCCCCTCTCCTTTTTCTTCTGATGGGCTATGGAGCAGATAGTTTCTGCTTTCTACTGCAAGCAGAGTTCTTGTTTCCTGAGCACAAAGGCATCAGGAGACATTAAAGCTAAAGCTCATTTTCTAGAACAGTGTTAACTTCTATGAAGAAATTAATTGTTCGGCTGGCCTATTAATCTAGATGACAGTTTTATTACAATTAAAATATCACCTCTAGGAGGCCCTTTGTTTGCATTTGACAGATTATATTGTGTTTATATAGGCTAATGAAGCAGAATTAAATTATGTGTCTTATATTAAATTTAAATGACTGATTTATTGTATTTAAAATCCAAAATTTATCATGCATGTTCTTTAATGCCACACAAACTACATTAGTTCACTGCTGGTTTATATTTTACTTTGGTCATTTGCCCAATTGAAAAAGGTTTTGTAGGCACACTAAAATGTGGTGAAATAATGTCCAAATGGCTAAAACAGGAAAGATTGTCTTTAGGCATTTTAGAAGAGTAAAAATATTGTGATGCTGGTCTAGCCTGTGCTTTAGGTCAGTGGCTCTGATTTTCTGGTTTACTACTGGTGATTTCATTGAAGTGCTTCAATTTGAGCCTTTGCCAACCGAGATCCACTATCCACTATGCTCATCTTTGTTGTTGAGATTTCTTGATTATTGATCTAGCAAACTTTGTTATTCCTCATTAAACATGCTGCTCACAAAATCCCTACTGCATACAATATTCCATAAAAAGGAACACTCAGTACTCAGGTTCCCATGTAAGTACAGAGCTGATCACCTATAAACCTGAGGTAATCTGATGCACATTAATCTTTGTATTTTCTGATCTTAGAATTCCTCTGAGCTTACTTTAGATTTCTGTCCCATAGATGTTTACAGCTCATCTCATTACTCCATGTTTCTTCCTTCACTAACAGAAAGAATTGGATGTGTGGTATAAACCACTGGGTTTATATTTTAAATGCTGCCTTTCATGTTGTGCTGTAAGACCTCTATTCCTTTCCACATGGAGGAAGCCAAAACTTCCTTGTTGAGAGAGAGAAGACATCTACAGTGCAGACATCTGTTTAGTCAGACTAATCCCATGGCTAATACCTGAAATATTGCTTAAATGTGTTCCAGTCACTATGAATACTGGTACTTTCTTTTTTTTTTTTTTTCTTTCATCAATACAAGCGTAAATGAAGGGCTAGGGCAATATTTTTTTGTAAATCAACCTCCAAAACAAACAACTGGAATCACTGTTATTAGGGTGATATCAGACAATTCTGTGAGTCCTTAAGTAGTCCAAGACGTGCTGTTTAAGAATAGCAATTTTGCTGAAAATTTTACTTGCAGGATATAAAGAAATTTCATATATCCAGTTGGAATCTGATAACCAACTTTGTCCAGGGAAACAACAGAAGAACTTCGGAAAATCATTTCCCTTTTTTAATAGCAGTACTTGGTGAACTCATGGCATCAGTGATTTATTTTCCTTCATAGTATTGCTCTATCTTCATTTTGGCTATTAGCTAACAAACATATATTGTCTCATATGTAATACTATGGGGAAAGAAACATATCAGAGTAGATTTTCTGCTCAATTATTAAAATAGTATGACCAAGGGAACAACTTAAATTATTTCCGTGATTAAATGTATGGTTTAATGACACAGATGTTTGTGGGTATGAGTAAACTGGAATTAGGAGCCAGCTTTAGTTTCTTGGACTTTCTGCAGGATGATGTTTCAGTACCTTGTCCTTCAGTTCTCAGCTGCCTGTGGGGATTTCTCTTGCCTGTGGGTGACAGCCACCAGTTTCATCAGCAGAAATCTTCATTAAATCTTTGAGACTCACCTGTGCCGATATGAAGTTCAGTTTGGTGTAAGGAAAGAGTCAGTAACTTTCATCTTCTTTGGTGCATCAATTTTCATCTATTTGAACTGTAGAAATGTAGGTCTATGAAGAAAGCAAGGTGGGAATAGGCTTCTGGCAGATTGGTCCTACTTGTTGCTAACTCAGTGTTTCAATCATAGAATGGTTTGGATTGGAAGAGACCTTAAAGATCGTCCAGTTCCAGTGGCCCTGGAATGGGCAGGGACAGCTTCCACTAGACCAGGTTGCTCAGAGTTCCTTCCAGCCTGGCCTTGACCACTTCCACATGTTTAGCCATGGAAAACACGTAGCCTCACTGACTTAGTGCCAATAGTGCACTGAGATTCGGCAACTGCCATGTATCAGAGTAGGGAATCCCAGCAAACAGGATCCTCTTTAAAATACAGAAACTGATTCTGAAACACCTAGGTTTTGTATCTGATACAAGGAGCAGCTGTGTCTGGACATTAAAGTTCAAGAAGAATTTTTCCTCTGCATGACTCACTTGAGGAAATCACACTTCTCCCTCACAGAAATTCCAGTGAGAAAAGTTAACACACCATGTTAGAATGCACAGAACTCAATACTAAAAAATAGAGCTGCTTCAACATACCATAGTTATCTTCCCTAAAATTAAGGGGATAGGTTATTGTCACTGTAGCAAAGGGCCTAGAGGAAAGCCCCATATGTTGCCCCTTTCAAAGTTTCTAGCCTGAGGGTAGATTCATGTCCCTAAGACAGATCCAGGGTCCTGACAATGGATTGCATGAAGAGCCCAAAAGCCCCAGTAGTCCTGGAAAGCTCATCAGTGATGAATATGAGCTGCTTTTGGGGTCTCTCTTATATGTATATGTATATGTATGTACATATATAAAGAAATAAAAAAATACTAATATGCCTTTTAGTATGGTAAAAATATATTTCCTCCCTGGAGCACCATCACCTGTTCCTTGCTCTTTGACTTGTGTAACTTCTGTCCTTTTTTGCTTTACTTGAATCACAGTGATGCAATGAGCCTTAAAAGCAAACTTGCTCTGTTGTGCCAATGGTGTGCTTGCCCACTTGGTGTTGATAAATAGTGACCAGGTAAACTGTTCTATGTTGCAACAGATAAGTTGTTTTTTAAAGTTTCTATCAGTTTGTAATGTAGAAAAATATGAAGCATTTGTGACAAAGAAAGAAAAGGGTTCTTTCTGTGAGCTTGTGTAAAGAATATCTACAAAAGGGTCTTGCCTCCATGCATGAATCAGCTATAAACTGGATACTCCAAGTAAGCTCCAGGAGCTGCAGGAGAGGGTCCAGCAGAAGGACACAAAGGTGATCAGAGGTCTGGAACATCTCTTTTGAGGGGAGACTAAGGTTGCGGGGCCCTTTTAGTCTGGAGAAGAGAAGACTGAAAGGAGACCTCATATAACTGTAAATATCTCAAAGGTGGGTGCCAAGAGGATGGTGCCAGACTCTTTACAGTGGTGCCCAGAGACAGGACAAGGAGAAATGACCATAAAATACAAGAAGTTTCACCTCAGTATGAGGAAGAACTTATTTTCATTGAGGGTGACCAATCACTGGAACAGGCTGCCCAGGGAGATCATGGAATATCTCTCTTTGGAGACATTTAAAACCCACCTGGACATGTTCCTGTGTCACCTGTGTTAGGTGACCCTGCCTAGGGGGTTGTTGGTATAGATTATCTCCAGGGTTCCCTTTCAACCTTAATGAGTCTGTGATTCTCTGTGATTCTCTATTATTTAACACTGTCATTTTCACTTTTCGTTAAGTCAATTGAATTAGGAATGGAAAATAGTCCATTGAAGCAGAAATATGTATGTTAGTGTATTTGATAGGCTTGTTACAACCCTTGTAACAAAGCAGCCTAGCCTGTATATGGTAAGACTATACAGAGCAGAAGTGAATATGCCAAAAAAGCAGTCAGTCTGTATAGTTGCCAGAAGAGGTGTTAATATTTTTCTCCATTCTAGTAGAAGCTCATTGGGATATGCAAAACTCATTCGTTAAGTAACACTGGAGAGTGACAGATGCTGACATATATAATTTGACAGCTGCAAATACCAGGTACTAGAAAGTGTCATTTCCCATAAGTATAAAATAATGGGTCATTATTCCCTGACAGATTAAAACCCAAGTACTATGAATAAATGAATCTGTAATCCTGCGTACTTTAAAAGAAAAATAGAACATTCTTTTTCTTCTTCCAGAAATAAAGGAGATTTCCTTTGTTCTCCTCTCACCTGTGTGTGTTACCACCAATTGCCAACCCTCTGATGAGGTGGAGCAGAGGAGGGAGTCTCTCACACGATCTACTTAAGACATTTAAGACCTTTATGTTTGTTTCCAGACAGAGGCTGCTGGTTCCCTAGGCAGCCAGTGCAGAAAAAGCACAGCATCCAGCAGATAGTTCAGAGAAGAGGCTTGTTGCCTCTTTAAATGCAAGAGGATCCCAGGAGCACAGGCACGCCCAGGTCAGGGGCCTGACATGAAGGGTGCCTCTCAAGGGTTACCTGTCCTGCTTTGTGCCAATCCAGAGGATGGATGTTGTGATGTGTCCCCATAGAGGGGCCTCAGCTTTACTCTTGCCTTTAATTCTGAGCCTGTGTTTCCACTACTGAGGCACAGTGACCTTCCTCAGGCAGACAGCTAACAGCAGGGGACCCCTGAAATTTCAAAAATAGCACCACTACAGATGTTTGTCTTCTTCTGGGCAGGGGTGAATCTGCCCACTGGCTGAAACAAAGCCCAGGAGGGGAGCAGAGACAGATCACACCGAGTACAGTTCTGCTGAGGCTGCGCTTGCTGGGCTTGTTGGAGAGGATTCATCTCTCCAGGGTCTAGAATGATGCTCTGCCTAATGTGGCCTGAGTCCTAAAACAAGCCACCAGGCACCATTCCCAGTGGGAATACACCTAAAGCATTTAACAGGAACCTAGCTGCTGTCAAAGTGATTCCCAGTGCCTGCTGTATTTAGCCAGCCATGCACCTACAAGTTTGGTTATACTGTGCCCTGTGACTAGCAGTTAAAACGTGGCTAGGATATCTCTGCTTTCTTCCTCCCTACCTGATTATCAAACCCATCCTCGCCATAACATTACATTGTGATAGATGTTGCTGGCACCGAAGGCTGTTCTCCAGCTGAGGCAGGGGGTATTGTCTGATCGCAGTAACTCCAATGTTGTCATGGAAAGGAGCATGCCAGGAGCTATGCCAGTGCTTTTGAGTTACTGGAGACACCACCTGAAGAGTCACAGAGTCATTTAGGTTGAACAAGACCTGTAAGATCAAGTCCCATTAATCCAGCACTGCTAAGTTCACCACTAAAACCATGCCCCTAGGTGCCACATCCACGTGCCTTTTGAACACTTCCAGGGATGGTGATTCCACCACTTCCCTAGGCAGTCAGTTCCAATGTGTGGTTACCTTCTCTGTGAAGAATTTTTTTCCTAATATCCAATCTAAACTCCCCTGGAGGAAGGACATCCCTTGATGTCTAGTTAAGTAGTTTCTGATAATCCTTTCCAGCAGTTCTGCAAGATCCAAGCAGCTCTTTCCTGCTTAAGAAAAGTGCTTTTTGGTGTCTTTTGAGACAATGTTTTCTTTTGTCCATTAGGTACTTTCCAAAAGAAGCATTATTTATTCATTTATTTCAGTTTCTTTAAATTTATGTCCCTTAGAAGTAACACAAGGCCACTACAACTGACAAGTTGGAGCTCTTGTATAATGGAAGACCCACAAAATTCCACTCAAATTCTTGCATTAGGGACTTGTTCTTTTTTTCATGCAATCACAATTGCTCACATAAAAGACAAATAAAGCAATGCCTTCACCCATTACTTATTGAACCTGCAGTTGTAAGGTTTCTAAAAAATACTCAGAGATTTTTATTGCATTTTAAAACATAACATGCATTTAGATTCTCCAGCAAATCATGCAACATTTAAGATCAAGGGGGGTTGATTTTTAGTCAATTATATTTGCTACTATCTTTCTTCCTGGTAGGAGATTAATTAGACGCAACTGCAAAATCAACACTGAATTTACTGGGTGGATTTCCTATCATCTTTGTGGTTCAATGAATTTTTTTGCAAGAGTTCTACATTTAGCACAGCAACCTTCTGGTCTGTGACTGGGCTCCTAGAAACTATTATCATATAAATAATAATTAGATGGAAGTTAAAACCAGCATGACTGTACTGAACAAATATACATGATTGCAAATGTGTCTGTATCAGTGGGAGAGAAGGAAAGTGAATCCACTTCAAATGTTCAGAGTTTTACACCTCATTAGTCGGAGATGATTGTTTAATGGTTTGATTAAAGTGATTTTTTTTCCTTCCTCAATTCACTTGTTTCTTCTCCTGTATTTAGTAATTGACTGCAGTTTTGAGTTCTGCTGAATTTGTTAAGGTTTTCACATATTTCTGTTCTAGGAAGTTTTATCTTCAGGCAGATGGGTGTTTGTGGGCTCAACCTCACACTATCCATAGCATAAGATGCCAACCCTCCAACACCAGTTCTGTTCAAAGACAGACACTTGGGCTGCCAGCAGTGGGGTGTATTCTCCGCTTCAAGGACACACTTTAGAAGTCTTTGAAGACAAGGAGCGTCAGAACAAGTTTGCAGATAGGAGATTATAGGCAAATATTGCAGACATGAAATGAATGCTTTCCGCAGTCTCAAGCTACACGTTAATCAAGTCAAATACTAAAGAGCTGTTAAATATTGTTATCAACAATTGTTTAGGCAAGGCCCCGCTTCCATGCATTTATAACATATGTGGAACAAATGCATTTACAGTAACATTGGTTAACTTTCAGTGAATATAGGTAACTTTTTTTAAATTCCTATATCATGAGTAGTAGATTTAGTGAATTTTCATCCTTCCAAGGGCCAATATTTAAAAGGGAGGAGAATCAAAACAAAATATACGGCTAAAATCTTTATTGAAGGGTCTGGGGAGCATGCCTAGGTACTATCATTTTGTTCTTTCAGTTCTAGGTGATGGTAACTGAAATTTCCCTTTCACAGAGGGTATGGCTACAGTAACAATGTGTCTGTCTCCTTAGTATTTGTTGGCAGACTAGTTTGCTTTTGTTTGTATTAAGTAGAAAGGAGCTTTAAAGGCAGTAGTCCAGGATGTGCGGTGCATGGAGCACTAGTAAAGTGGTTGAGACACTGCTGGCAGCAGGAGTCTGCAAAGAAACCATCACACTGGAACAAAAACAGCTGTCTGCCAGCACCATAAACTTTAGGAAATGTTGTGGGTGATTAGTTGCTGGTCCTAATGTGTGAAAGTTGGCCTGTCTGCATACAGGCAAAATAAACTCCTTTTTGCTTCTTGCCACTCATACACAGAAATCACAGGACATTATGGGATTGATTATGAGCCATAAAAGCCAGGAAGTTCAGTTTTAGAGTGAAAACCGTGGCAATGACTGTCTCTTTCTATTTGGATGTCATTGCATGAAAAGCTAAGGTGAAATGAAAAAGAACAGGAAACAAACCTCAAATGGGAATGGGACAAAAATCTCTAATGGGAAAAGCAACTCAGTCAGGAAGGAACACTCAAGCATATAATATAAGGCACCTGGCCTCTCTGAAACTTTTGGTTTTTAAAGTAAACCTTAGTGGTCCTGGAACAATAGTAAAAGAACAGTCCAGCAAACACATATTCTGCTGAGTGTCACATAGATTTTTCTCCCAAAGACAGAAATCCTTCCCATTTCCACCATCCCACCAGCTCAAATAGTCTGAATAAACACCACTTCAACAAAAGCAAGAAAGAACATGGACTGATTGCAAAGAAAAGAATAAAAAAGGATTTTTGTTATGAAGCCTCTCAGTAACATTTTTTGTGGATAAACTATTTCAAAGGCCATTTCAAAATTAAATCACCTGTGAGGGCAAATTTAACATGAAGTGAAATTATCCTTGTTTGTGCTGCAAGGCAGTTTGAATATTTCCTTTCTATAAGGGATTTTTTTTTTCTGAACTGATTATGAAATAGATGTGAAAACTAAGGGCAGAAGGTGGGGCTATTTTATTTTTTTCTTTTATATGCCTCTGAGTCTTCTGCTTTAAGCAATCATAACAAAGATAAATATTTATATAGCACCTGCCAGTCTATGGCTTAAAAGCACTTAACACGCTTTAATATATACTATTGCACAGAAATAGAAAAAATACAGTTCCAGGGTGAAAGGTAATTTCTGGCTGATAGCAATGCTGGAAAACAGAAAGTAAACAGGATTTAGAGCAAAGTAAACCAGAATTAATTCCTACTAGGAATAAGTAGAAGAGAAAAACTAATATTTCCACTGCTGCAAAATTTGTCAGTGGGAATTTCAAAGCCTGATTTTTCTTATCTTTCATAAACAGGCTGTAAATCTAGGGCCACACAAAGTAAATGGATGGCTTAGTATTTACTCTAACAAAGGATAAGACTTTATTCCCACAATTTAGTAAGATACAGCCTTGGAAGAAATGGTAAGATCTGAGTCTAAGTGCCTGCAAGGGGTTAAGAGGGGCTGTAGAAATGACTTATGCTTTTGACTAAGCTATAAAACTACATTCATGGGTGGGGGGAGACTGCAACATTTTGAAGTGCTTTTTCCTCACAAAAATGTCACAAAAATATTTTCTTTCCTTCAGTATGATCCACTTTCTTGTATTTGCAAGAAAAGTAAAGGAAATTAAGACTTTTACTCCCGGAAATGCCAGTTTTTCTTTCTAATGCTAGTCAGCGGTCCAGTGATTTAGGGGTCATTCTCGGGAGAGCACCAGGATTAGCAGACAGTATCAGATAAAACTTTTGGTTTGTTTTTTTTTTTATTCTTACTGGTCAGTATTGACTAGCAACTTACTAAAGAAATTCAGGAAGCAATAGAACCAGAGGCTTTAGATAAGAGTCCTAGAGGTTTCTCCAAAATCATAGAATGATTAAGTTTGGAAAAGACCTCCAAGATCATGGAGTCCAATGTTTGACTGAACACCAGCACCATGTCAACTAAACCACAGAACTAACTGCCAAATCCAGTCATTTTTTAAACACTTCCAGGGGTGGTCCATCCACCGCTTTCCTTGGCAGCCCTTTGCAATGCTAAAGTCACACTCACACTGTGAAATGCATACTTAAGTGTTTGTGGAAAATAGGACACCTCCAAGAGGAAGGCATGAAAGAGCCCTGCCTCCAAATTTCCTGTCTCATAGGACAGATTTATTTCATAAACATAGGAAAACTGCTAACTTTTGCATGTGTGACCTTAATTAAAGCAGAATTTAAATTTTTTTTCTTTTAAGGCAGTTAGGAGATTTTCTTCTTAGTGATGAGACTATTTTGAGAATCAATTTAAATATATGAAATGATTATGCATATATCAAATATGCTAAATTTAACCTTTGAAGTAGTGCTTAGCTCTTCACTTCCAAAACAGAAACAAATTAATAAAAATTGCTCTGGATTAAAGAGGCATACTCGGTATTTCTCTCTCAGCAGAGAGACACCTCAGACCAGGGTGGTAAAGGTAATGTAAAAAGACCTGATTTGTAATAAGGATCTTTGGTCCCTAACAACTTCAAATGATGTTTCACAAATCCTCCATCACCTCTCTTGGATCCCTCAGGGTCAATGGGAAGCAATTTACTCATTACCTGCTTGTTGGGATCAGTATATTTGGCACAGGGCAATATGTGCTATGTCGAGACACCAACCCTGATCCCAGGGTATTCTAGCTCTGAGAGCACAAGACTTATTCTCTGCTAATCTTTTCCTGACACTTCCTGGTGGTTGCTAGCCCAGGTTGACTCCTATTAAGGAGCCATATGTTTCAGAGCCAGCTGTAGATCTCTAAACAAACATGCTGTGCTTTGCCACGAGTCCCTAAGCTCATGGACACAGCCTCCAGCACGTGGGACAACTTGGTCTGTCTCAGCCAGGCCAGCTTTCTGTCACTCAACATGAGCTGGTGCTCTGGCACTGCTGAATGTCAAACCTACTTACTTGGAGGTGCACGACCCAAGGAAGAAGTGATGCGCTGGAAAAGCATCACCTGGCTCTATGATCCTCCTCAGTCTGGAGTCCTGACCTTCAGGTTAGGAAAGGATGGAAAGAAAAGCAGTCTTTGCCTTTTCCTGCTAAATCTGGGCCACAGGAATGCATGGTGCTGGCCACAGTATGAACAGGGAAAATCTCTAGCCTAACTGCTATGGCATTTACTTCCGAGGTGGGAGACTTCCATTTTGTTCCTGTTCCCAAGGCTGGTATTATATCGTACATTTGAGAAAAGTAAATAAAATACTTAAGTAGAGCTGGGAGAAGGAGTGGGAATGCAGAGCTTTCTTCTCCTACTAATTGCAGCAATCTCTCTTCTCCCTTCTGCCTTTACATGTTAATTTTACCAGTGTTGGCAGGATGGAGCCAGCCTCTGTAGGTGTAGAAGTGAAAAGCCCTGACCCTTGATTTTTTGTTTCCTGTTCAACTTTCTAAGCACATGTAAGATGCATCACAGAGCCAGAAGCATTTCCACAAGTTCTCAGACATTTTTCACAAGAAAAAAAGAAAGTAAAGGCTCTGAGATTTCTGTGATTACCAGTATAGGGAAGTGGTAAGATCTTAAGGTCTTCTCTGGCATTTTTGGTAGCCAGTATCAGCTGTTGCCTGTTCTGTCTGGTGGCTCCTGTGAAACCTGTTCCTCAGCACTTAAATCTCATTATTGTTTTAAAAGGATATTTAAGCATGTAACATGGGGTTGTAAATTGCCCAGAAGCCCAAAGGTTACATATGGTAATGCTACCAAGGAGCATATACTGTTTTCCAGATCTGATCAAATGTTTCACAGGAAAGGCATTTTACTCAATTCTCTAATGTTGTTTTATGTAAACAACATAAACAATAACATTTTAGAATTGTCATTGCAAAATAAGACCTTTCCATGCTCAAAGGGCCTTTGTGCATAACCTACACAGATACTGCTATGCTGAAGTACATACTAATACAAATAGGAATGATGGTAAAGAAAGTGAAGAAGAAAAATATCAGGTCAGAAGAACAAAACTGTATTTCTTCTAGCTCCATCAGCTTGGCTATATTTCCTTCCTGACAGCAACTTTGAAATGGCAAAAGAATTCCTTCAACCAACTCTTCCTGTGACCTAAATGCATAATTGATGAAAATGTATTGTTTACATGAAAGCCTCATAGAAACCACCAGGAAAGCATTGCAGATTATTTTTTCCTCCTTTTGCCACTATGTTTTTACAGATGTGATATGTGGTTTAAGGAGCCAAAGCAGACAGTTGTGCTTTAGCCCTGCCAAATACTCCAAACAAAGAAAAAGGTTTGTTTCTTTCCTCTCCCTTTCCCGACAGAATGTATGTACCTAAAATAAACCAATACATAAATAAATATAATTTTTTAAAATAGCTTTTAATTGTCATATCTACGAAAATTCATGAGGCAAATTATACACCTAGAGCAAACAATTATAGAGCTTTGACTCCTGCAAGAATCGGAAGGGAGCGCACAGCAAGGACACCGCGGTGGCCTCTGTCACCTGAGCACGGCTGGTGTCACCGGCGCTGCCGCCGCAGCCATGCCGAGGACTGGATTGCCACCTAGTGGGACCCCGCTGCTCCAACCCACTGGAGCTGCTAAATCCCTGCTCATTGTCCTAAGGCTGATTAGTAAAAACTGCAGCTAAATTTAGAGTCTGGAGCAGTGGCTCACTAAACACCGCGAGCATTCGGTGCAGCACAGAATGGAATCACAGAATCACAGAATGGTTTGGATGGGAAGGAATCTTAAAGATCCTCCAGTTCCACCCCACCTGACATGGGCAGGGACATCTTCCACTTGACCAGATTACTCAAAGTCCCCTTCCATCAGGTATTGAACACTTCCAGTGATGAGGCATCCACAGCTTCTCCGGGAAACCTGTTCCAGTGCCTCGCTACCCTCACAGTAAAAAATTTCTTCCTAATATCTAGTCTAAATCTGCTGTCTTTCAGACTAAAGCCATTGCCCCTTGGGGAGTGTTTGCCCCAACATGTTGCAGATGTACCCAAAGTATCAGCTGCTTGTTCAGAGGCAGCCCCGAGTGTGGCACTGCCAGTTCTCCTTATCACATGATGATGCTGGCCTCTCTCAAGTGTCCTCCGGTACTTGAACACTGTTACAACTGATAATATCTTCTCTTTGAAGCTCATAGAAAATCGAAATGTAAGGAAAACCATGGGGCCCTCTTGTCAGTGCAGGAAAGATATGAGGATAGACCATGGCTGCCTGCTGTGATAAGCTGCCAGCCTCTTGTGCTCAGTGCACATGGAGTTGTGGTAGGCACAGCCATGGATTTGGTTTTCCGTTGATCTGAGGAAAGCTAAACACGATTCCTGATGTGGCTGTGTGGTGTGATGCAGTTACTCACTGAATACTCCTTCCCTGACTAACCGGGAGCTTAGCAGGAGGGAGCGGTGGGAAGGAAGAGGCCAGCCAGAACTTCTGAGGACCAGCTTAAAAGTCAGTCCCAACAGGGTATATCATCAGCCAAGTATCACTGTTCTCCACCTTTTCCCACTGTGCGTTCCTGTTCCCAGAGCCCAATAGAAGATGGGAGGAGGTAGTGTTGGCAGTGGCCTCCAGCTCTGCTGGGGAGGAGGTGTCCATGCTCTCTGCATAGTGACACAAAACATGTCTGTTTGTATCACTAGGTAGAGAGGAGCACTTGCTGTTTCTGTGTGTGAGCAAATGTAACCCCTGCTAAGAAGGCTGCTTTCATCCCTGGACTAATGTAAATGTTCATGGAGAATGAAAAAGCTTCAGTAAGAGAGGTAAAAAACTTCATAGTCTCATAAATGGGGCATTATTCTGAGGAAAAAAGGGATCTTGGCAAAAGGAACTCCTCCTGTCCTCTATATTGCTGAAGCTTGAACAGCAAGAAGGCAGAATTCTAACATGGAGCCAGAAAAAGAGCAAATAAGGCAGTATGTTACTGTGGTCTGTATGTACCAGGCCATCAGACGGTACAATCAAGCTGGCCCCTGGTTCTAAGTCCCTCAATGGTTTGTCTTTTACAATTCATGAGCACTGAATATTTATTTGCTGGAAATGATGCTGGTAGCTAGACTACTACCTAGACTACTGACTTTGTTGCTGGTAAATTTGCATTCTGTGCAGCAGTCCCAAGTGAACAGAAAGCGCAGGTGTGTTGATTTGTTCAGGGCTTCTTCAGTTATTACAGAAAAGCCGCAGCAAAGAGGCAGAAGGGGTTGGGACTGGATGGTTGGGACTGAATGAGGATAAAAACAGCAAAGTGAGAAAAGGAGGAGGGGATGGAGGTGTATTTACCTGCCCCACCTGGTTACCCTTACACAGAAGGAAAACTGGTACTCTTACAATGGTGCCTGTTTATCTGGAAGGAAGCAGTCTGACATGAAGAGATTTACTATCCAGGAGTTGTTATAGCCATCAAACTGCAGGGATTTCTATTGCCTAAACCTGGCCTGACAGAGAGAAAAGGAATGGTTTCATGTATGTTCCCACAGGCTCAGAAAGAACAGGTGCAGAGGAACTTATGACTTATTCCTTGTGTTCCTGTGACTAGTGCTTTGTAGTAGTGTTCCTTAAAAGTTGAGACAGGGCCAAAACATAATTCAGAGTCAATATTCATTATCTATGATGTGGAAAATCTTCAGGCAGACTATTTTTACCTTTTTTGTACCTCTAATTATTGCACCATTTGAATAAATTGATTGGATAAATAAATAATTATTATTATTATTAAACAGGTGCTTAAACGTTGAACAGAGATTAAAAATCAAGAATTAGTACAATAATCTAAATGATAATTGATCTCAAGCAGTGGCTGCATAGAAGATGGTTAAATATTTTGGTCAGTGACAAATGGTTGTTAGATTTTAACATCAACTACATGAAGCAAAATACTGTGTTCAGGCTATAGCAAGGCCTAAAAATGTGATGACCACCCCAATATCTGAAATATGAGAGTATAAGCAGAAGCCTAAGTTTCCTATAGCAATTTAGATATAGAATCTGCATCTCAATGTGATTCAGAATATCTAGCTGAGTTATCTTTAAGTAGAAGTCTACAAATGTCCCTTTTACGACACTGCTCCTTCTGGCTTGGCAGAAAGCCCACCAGAGCAGCAGCTGGCAAAGAAGGAGCTGCACTATGGTAACTCAGTGAGCTGCACTTAAATCAACACCTACAAGACCTGTATTGCATGGACATTTACCTAACAAAGAGTCTCTAACCATAAGGTTGCTGTGAAAAAGGGAAGGGCTGGTGGTGGCATATACTGTGCTTTTTCCTGAATATCACTGCTGACCGGGGTCATTTTGGAGCCTTTGGTAGAGGTTGTGTCCTCTCCCTCATCTGTGAGCCATAGTAGAGCTGAGGTGTCTCTCTCTCTTCCCAGGCTTGGGGACTTCAAGGGTCTGGTTGCCCCCTGTACATCATTCAGAAATTTTGGATTCTAATGGCCACATAATCTGAGAGTTAGGTAAGTAAAATTTGTCTTTAGAAAAACTGCAACTTTGGAAATTATCTAAACACAAATATATTTTATAAATCATAAGGCTTCACAGCTTTTCAGTCTTACCTGTTGGGAATCTTTAGAAGCAGAGAACTATAGTTCATCTGACTTTTTAATAATTTGGAATGATCCTTTTGCACGGCACAATTACGGCAGCCACTCCTTTTTACTGCATTTATTAAAGGAGAAACTCTCAACTAGCATTTAAAGACCTGGTCCTGAAGCACTCCACATCAAATTGTGCGTGGCCACAGTCCAGCTCTCACTAGCAACTGTAGAAACAGTGAGCTCACTTCAGGGGAAGAAGTTGTCTTTTAGAACACATTAGGAGAGACAAACAGTAGCATTGATTGCAGTCAATCCAAACAGATATTATTTTATATTTTATATATATTCTCACTCGTTCCTAGCAGTGAGACCAGTCAGTGAACCCTTCACAGGGTATGGCTCTCCTGAAAGTGGGATGCCCCTGTGGACATAACTTTGAGACAATAAAGCTTGTCTTCCTAGCTAATATAATTGATTGTTTAGTTTCCTAAGCAATCTGCACATTTTTTTCAGTGTCCTTTACTGAATCTTTGTGGATTAAGAAAGACTGGTTAATCTGATGGTTATGTAACATCAGCTGGCCACAAACATTGCTCTAAATGTTGTTCAAGCCAGGAATAAATCATCAGGCTTTGCAAATCCCCACAGAGAGTTGTGCACTGATTGTTCAGGCTGCACAATCATTTCTCAAATGAAACACAGCTGAAGTGCCAAATACTGACTCTCCCCCAAGCTGGCTGTTACATTCGGTTATGTCTTCCTAACCAGTCAGCTGCTGTGGCTGGGGAAAGCGAGTAGGAACACTCAGATTATTTTAATCCTGACCATACAAGATAATTCTGAAAGATAACAAGGGTTGAAATAATTAACTGTACTAAAACAGGGTTTATAATGTGCTCAAACCGAGAATATTAATTATGCTCAGAATACAGTAAGGTTAAAGGAGGGATAGAGAGTAAACCAAATGCTGCAGCTACAGGTCAGCAATTCCTGTCTCATTCTGCCTACGAGCCCATAACTGTTCCAGGATACAGCTCTCACAGTCACATACCAGCTCCAGATTGACTTCACTGGGAAGTCACTAGCTGCTGGTTGAGAGGGTGAACATACTAGATTGATCTGTGAAATGCAGCAGCTATTTTTCTCAGAAGTTCATCTTTTTGATATTGTATTAAGATAGTGTGAGGACTTGGAGAAGAACAATGGACAGTCTCAAACACTGTCAAACAAGAACATTCCCACAAGGGAAGCCACCACAAGACCTCAGAATAAGCACGGATGGTAAAAAGGAAGGCATTAATACCAGGCCTAACCAGAGGTGGACGTTTGGAATTAACACACTGGACAAAATTCCGCTGTGCAAACTGTGGGAAAAGTGCTGACAGCAACAACAGGAAGGTGCCAGGACTGGTGAGGCAGATCAAGGTATCTATCTGGACAAAAGCTCCCACCAAGGCAAACTGTGAGAAAGGAAGTATCTTACACACATGCCATCCCAAGCCGGGTGGGAACCCTTGCCTCATGGATACTTTTATACTTGGACTGTATAAAAGTGGTACCTCCACAAGAACACAAGAACCCCCACCAGACAGACCAGGATGAAGAAGGTCCAGCAGGACACTGCAGGATTCCACATAGTGGTGATATCTTTGCTTAGTCTCTCTCCCACACTCTTTCTCTTTTCGCCCCTTCTCTTCTATCACTCTCTATTTGACATTTACTGTTTGTACCTTAATGCGGGCAGAGACAACACAATAACCAGATCCTAAAAGATAAAAGTCAAAAACCAATTAAAAAAACTCTAGGCAGCATTCCAGCAACAGTGTTTGCCATGTCCTTCAGGAAGCAGCAATGCAAAATCCCATCTGCCACAAATGGAGGCCTTCCACCAGAGATGCACCTTGCTTATTTTGGATACGGTGTCTGTGAGATCGTGCTTAGTGGGCCACCAGAGCAGTGGAGAGCTAGAAGCAAGATCACATTTGGAGCAGAGGAGCAGAACAGCACAAGGGAATAACACAGCTTGTAGGAAATAGATGTGGAGGAAGAGCCTCCCCCAAAGGAGCAAGAAGGCACATGGATGGTAGCAGGCTGCTTGGTTTGGATGAATGGAGGGTAGGCGAGGATATGTGGAGCACAGCTGCACCATGGCAGTGCTGAATGCCTCTGAACATTTTCTATTCCATTTCCCAGCTGTGCCATCGCAAGTGATGACAGGTAGGTCGAAAGTTCAGAACCCCACGACCAAATACAAACTACAGGAATTATTACTACTTATTAAAGGTGCTGCATGCCTGATTATTCCTGGCTTTTGAGTGTGTGTTTTGGGTTGTGTTAAGGACACAGCAATCCATGGAATGAGTTGAAGGTCATGGGACTCCCAAAATCAGCTTCTGAAATGAGTCATTTCATTTGAACTAGGATATTTCTGGCATGTTCACCTTAGCATGTTGATCAGGATCAAGCCCATATTCGTTGCTAATACCTAGAATTTAGCCTCTGACAGAGATTTAGGGTATGTTTCATCCAATTAAATGGAGATGATTGAACCTGTCATTTTCAGTCTTTGATCTTAGTTCTGAATCAAAGTGCAAGTGAAAAATATATACTAAAAATATATCATAGGGGCTTTGCAACATCTAGTTTTAAAGTTTCATGATCATTGTAGGCAGAACAAGCTGGTTAGATAAATCATTTTTCTTCTCTTTTTATATTTCTCAGGTATTTCTGATGCTGAAGAAAAAACATTTTTCTCTGAAAATAAAATAGCCAGCCGTCAAAGATGATTTTCTGAAGTACACTGCATGAACTTTACTAACTCCCTACTTAATATTACCTAATCT
Organism: Chamaea fasciata; assembly: GCF_029207755.1. Classification (NCBI taxonomy): domain Eukaryota; kingdom Metazoa; phylum Chordata; class Aves; order Passeriformes; family Sylviidae; genus Chamaea; species Chamaea fasciata. Next base: position 96,350,510 of record NW_027094087.1, on the reverse strand, counting down.
ATAATTGAATTGGATATCCTAGATCTCTAGAATTCAGGCTTGAGTTATCCCTAAAAGTGAGAAAAGAAAACATAAAAATCATAGAGACATTAAGTGAAATACTTTTCTAATTAATAAGATGTCCAAGAAATGTTTCCAGTGCTGTCAGTTTTATTTAAAAAATAGAGTCCAAACATTGTTTTTTATAAGGTGCAACATATACACTGTTTTCTACAATTAAAAAGAAACAAAACAACAAACAGAGCCAAAGCAAAACTATAGTCATAAATATAGTGTCATTCAAACACGGAATCAGTGAGTCTTCTGTAATCCTTAAACATTTTTTTTCTGCTTCTTCAAAGCATAAGAATTAATAATTAGTATCACTGGGACAGCCAAAGGGTCTGTCTAATGTCATCCATTTCTGTACTTTATTATTAAACTTTCCAGTACAGATTGCTTCAAACACACATCAGAAGCTGAATGTAACTTAACACAGTTCATGCAAAACAAAGGTACATACTGAACCTCTATCATTCAAAGATTTTTATTCCTCTGTTTAGTTTAGTTAGGCATTTTTGAAGGCCAACTGCTTGAAGGACTGAACTGAGGTTGCATAAAGTCAGCAGTATATACTAAAATACTCATGTAACTCAGATTGATAACACTACGTGACTATCTTGAGGTCTACAAATTCAAAAAAATAGGGCTGAGATCTATGGCTCTTGGAGTCTATTCAGTACCTTCTGAGACCAATTTTAGAATACAGATGGAAAACAGTGTCTGATAATGGGCTTGTTATGGGAAAATATTTTAAATCATTACATCTTAAACGCATTTTTTGAGATAAGCATGTTATTAATTTATATTAAGGGTGTTCCCTTTCATACACCAGTGTGAAGAACGATAAAGGCTGTAGCATGGAGGAAGTTTTCTAATTAGCAAAGTCTGTCCTGTTTCAAAGCCCTCCATGTCATTCTAGCATCAGCCTCAGCCTTGATGATAACACCAAGCAGCTGCAGTTAGCCATGAATGTGTCATTCCTGGACAGCCAGATAGCAGCCCCTGCTCTGAAGGGTTTAACAGCTTTTGAACAGACACTGGAACAAGGAGCAGCACTACACGGTTACATGTCCAAAGGTTTTTCACTTGACCCCTTAGGTATTTAAAGCTTTCCATCTAGAAAGGAATGTTTTTGATAGAAGAGAGTTGTACACCCTTTTACCTGCCTTTTACTTGGGTGACAGTCCAGGATCAAACTGCATTCACAATAACTACATAGATCTCAATTCCTTCTGCTGGTGTTTGCAACAAACGACCATGTTGGTTTTTTGGATCTTGGTTTTAAGACCTGAGGGCTCCTCCCAAGTAGTGTAATAAGGCAAGGCAACAAGCTATCACAGGGGTGATTCGGTGTCAGCAAATTAGGTCTTTGGGTATTAATGGGAATTAACCACACAAGTCCATGCCGGTGCATAACCACAGACTGAGTTTAACCTGGTAAGTCAAGTCAATGCATATGTGAATTTGTATTCATAGCCAGATTAGCCTCAGTTAGGAAAGCCTATGTCTTTTTCTCAGAAAATTATAATGTTTTTCAGTGTTGATACACTATATTGGTTCCTGTTAGCAAGCATGGAAAGTAGAACATGGTCACAGAGTTTTAATCCAAGAATGAGATTGCTCTCCAAAGTCAGACTTTTTAGCACAGTCCTTAGATTCTAGAAGTTATAGGTAGAAACTGACAATTGCCCCACTTGGATTTAGTTGTGGGAATGAACTGATTTTATGATGGCATCTCTGTTCAAGTGAGAGAATCTAGAGTTTATGAGCATTGTTATTGACTTGGTTGGTTTTTTATGACTTTGACTGCTGACAGTTCCACAGAAAAATGTAAGAAATAACCACATTATGTTGTATCTCCTATTTTCAGAAGAAAGGGGTTGCTCAGTCCTATAGTTTACATAGTTTTAACAATATCCCTTTAATAATACATTGTACTGCAGCTGTTCAGTTAACAAAAAGTATACACTGAAATATTTATGGGCTTTGGCCAGAGCTACATATATGTGTCAGTCTGTTCCAAACACCATTGTTAAGTGGAGTACTTAAATTAAAATTATCCCTTTACTTCCGTTTCTTTTACTTCAGCAATTTGGGCCATGCTCCGTGTGAATGGAGTATGGCCCTTGGGACTCATGCCAGAAGGAAGCAGGGTAAAGGGAGATAAGAGGAAGAATTTGTGACATGGAACTTCGGCATCTAACTCAGGGTGCACCTGAGTAGTTGTCTCAGTTCAGGAACACAATAGTCATGCACATTGCCTATGTGATAAATCAACAGTCTGGGTCTGGGCTGGAGTAAGCAACAGGCTCTTCTGGCATGAGAGGTCATCTCTATCCATGAGGACCATTTGAACACCACTGGTTATCTGGGTGAATCTGAGCAAAAATAACAGAGGTCTTAGATGCCTAAATGAAGGGACCAGGAGGTCTGAAGGGGATTTAGGGCAAAGCCTTTCTGCAATCTTTAAGTTTACATCCGTGAAGTAAACACTGGGCAGTGTGAATTATGTGTTACAGAGAGTACAATTTGGTATTCTGTTACTGAGAGCAGTATTGGCTAAAGGGTTGACCCTCTTTATCCCACACAGGACCAGAACAAGGGTTTAGCAAAATTTTACATTTTTACCTGAGTGACTTAGAGGTCTCTACCAGGGTCTGTTAAATCTTGTGTTCTTGGTGCAAATAGATAAATACTTAAAGCTTTCCTATGATCAATTGCATTCTCAGTCCCTCAGATCTTATCCAGCCACAGTGCTGTGGAGAGGAATTCCACAGTCCTATGACTGATGAGTGCATAAAAAGTAGATCTCTTACAGAATAAGTGTCTATGACTGTTAAATTAATTTCAGCAATCTCTTGGCAAGTGCAGACAAATGCCAAGAAAGAGCAATGTCAAAAGGGACTAAAGTGGAGAACCAAGAATCAATGCAGAATGTCATTCATTTGTGAAAAATTGTGATGTACACAAGGGAAGACAGGTGAGGGATTCAATCTCTTGTCACTAACACTGATGAGAAATGAATAGCACTGTCCTTTTAGTGCTTTTGAAAACTATTTTATGGACTTCTATGTTTTTTTCCAGTTACCACAGCAAACCACAAAATACTAAATTTTACAGTACTTGTATGCAAAATTGCATAGAGAGATAATAAATTCTTACAAATAAATCCCATTTCAACATTAATAAGGGGAAGCTGGTTGACAGAAATGCTAAGCAGTATAAAATGCAAAAGACTAAAGCAGGGAGCAAGGGACATTACATTTTAAAGTGATTTGAGGCATAATCTTACTCTTTTCTCAAGACTTAACCCCAGTCTTGAGTCATTAAAGATTTACAAAATAAAATGAAGATGACAAAATCTTTCATTTAAAAATATGCTGATTTTTTTCCATCATGAAAATGGTATAACTCAGTAGCAAACAAACAGCCATGATTCCAGTAACAAAAGCAATTGACATTACTCATCTACACTCTCTGGCTTGGAACACAAAGTTTTATATCTCTTAGCAGCTTGTACATGAAGTGTCTGCTACTCTTCACACCTGCCTCATGAGTTACTGTGACCTTGATGCCTCCCACTGGTGCTCGTGGCTCTTTGTCTCTAAGCACCGCATCACTTACATCCACCAGCACTTCAACTGAGCTGTCGGGAATCTCATTAAGGAAACAGCTTGATGTCTGCAGCTGCTCAGAGCTTCTAAACTGCCTTCCTCAAAATAAGTGCTGTCCTGCATCCTCTCCCTCTGTCAGAGGCATATCAGGCCATTCTTCATACACATTACCTTTTTCTCTTTAAGCAAGATGAAACACCAAACACAGCCTTCATGTTAATCTAGAAGGGATTCCTTTGGGGTTACTTTCTTCTTCTTTATCAGTCTAGTTAAACATGATCGATTCAGGGTCCTGGTTTGCCATTTGAGCCATATGTCTTAATACATCCTTTTTAGTTATGATACCCAGCAGCCTCCTGTAGGAGAAAAGGAAGTGAAAGGTCAACAATCATCTCATATATCATCCAGGATTTTTACCCTGTTCAGCTGCAGGGACAATTTGTGAATGCTTCCCTACAGTACTGTCCATCTCATCTATTCCTCAATTACTATCTTTTTATAAAAGTATTCTCACCTCATGTATTTCTACTACCCCAGCCACAATAAATAAGTGAAATACTTTGGCTTGTTACCTCTTTTTGTTGGGAAAGTGGTTGAGTGAGGAGCTACAACAACTAATACCTCATACAACAAAATAGTAAGTTTCCTTAGGCTCAGGCTGCAGAGGACCAGCAGTCAAACCCAAGGTATCAGTGCTTGGTAAAATACAAAGTAAGCTAAAGCACAGGATTTCTGAAACTCTCACTGCTTGACAGCATAATTCCTTCAAATTTAAATGATAATTTCTCATTTCTGTGAACCTAAATGAATTATATCTGTCAAGAAAGATGAGGCCTATGGGATGTCTGGCCCCAAGAGTCAAAGATTTCATAACCCTCAGTATTCAAGGGCTTTTACTTCCAGTCCTTGAAGACCATTAGGCACTGAATATTGAAACTATTTCATTGTTAATAGTTTTTCCACGTTTCATTTAATGTAAGTTCTAGAACTCCAGATCTAAATTTCTAAATCCAGGCACCTAAAATCAGAACCTTTATCTGTGTCCCAATAATGGTTCTTATTTTCTTAATGCTGAGGATACTGTATTGACAGTAACAACTGATATGCAATATTTTTGAATAAAAAAAAAGACTTTTTAACAGAAGAATAAATTTTAGTCTTCCACGTTTGAAAATTATGGCTGTGGCTTGGCTATCCTGCTGCCACTAGATCCTGGGATGAGCCATGATGCCCAAAAGTCTCAAATTCCATCGGAACTATGGGATGTTAGGTCTAGTCCACAAAGTGCAGCCCTTGTTCCCCTAATTTCATGTTTGCCCACCTCCTTCAGATGTTGTTTGAGAGCCTTTGGTTTATACACCTTTCCATTATCCAATAAAGAAAGTTGAACAAATTAATTTTCCTCCAGTGACACCTTTGTCACAATTTTCACAAACATCTAACTGGATGTCCTGAAACACGCATATTCTTTGTAAACAATACTGCTTCCCGTACCTGCCTCTGCTGAAATCTGAATGATAGTGGAAGTCAGAAGAGTTTGTTTTTTATTTATTTTTACCTTATCTAAATGAGAATACACTAAGGATTTGGGAGAACAGAATGAAATACAACACCCCGCAAACACCATTTTGGTTCCGAGTCTGACTTCTTTTGCTGCCCTGGAGAGACTTGGGCAAGGTTCCCTTATTCATCCTTTCACAACATAAGACAACATTAAAACATTCACTTGACTGTCAATCACTCACCCACTGCGAGTCACCAGACACTGCCGGAGTCCAAGTTTTCGGAAAATATCTACCACAGTTTCCATTGGTGTGTGGTCAGTGACGGTGAAAGGGCTCAGGTTGAGAATACGCCGCAGTTTCAGGGGATGGGGACTGTTGGGGGGCAGTTCTGGGGGGTCTTCAGTGAAGTACACGATGGAGTTGCTCACCACCCCATCCTGACGCTGTCTTGCGTTCTCTGTACGACACAAAAATTGGCATAGATAGTGAATTGAGCGTGATAATAAAAAATCATTTCCCCTTTGGAAAGCAAGGTTTGATTTTGTCTTTAACATACAGAAGTCCCAGAAATTTGGGTTACTGAGTAACGTTGAATTTCCTTGAGACATTGCTCCCTCAAAGCAAACATGACACTTTTACAGGCGCATACTTTCCTTGGTTGGGATAATGCTTTTCTGAATAAATACGCAGCTTACTGCATTCACAAAGTTCACTAATCCAATTTCTGTCAAATTCAAATCACTGTATGTGATTTCCTCCATTGTGAGAATCACAACAGAAACTTTATTACATGCCTGAAGAAGTGGAGTCAACAGCTGCGTAAGATCCCAGCTGGCTTGGAGCAAAACTTTTCAGTGGAATTGGGAAAAATGTGGACATGGTGAATGGATTTATGAATACAAAGCTGGGGAAAGACAAATTCACATTCCAGGGATCTAGGAGCCACATGGGTGTTGTACTAGATCAGCACACCTCACTGGCATGCAGGGTAAATTTTGTGGGTTTACACTTAATGCCTTAAATACTTTGCATATCTAGATTTTTAAAAGAAAAAAATAAATCAGCTTCCTACTTAAAGGAAAATAGTAAGGGGAGGAAAAAATACAGGGATAAACAGCACATATGTGACCATTTTCAGAAGTTCAAAAGCTATCATTAATACTTTGATCAAACTACGAAGAGAACATCACAATACATCTGGAGTTTGCATGATCAGTATAAGCCTTTTACTTAAAGCACGCCCCAAGACTTAACACTGGAGTACTTTATTTTCTTTGTAGTGTTTACCTCATCTCTACTTAACACTACAGGATGTAAACATTATATGAGACAGATTTCCAAATGACAGGCAACGTTTCTGTCCCCAGAATAAGAATATAAAGTATTTGGCTCTGAAGTTTTAATTTTTTAAAAAAAAATTCTTGGAAATAGTTAAATTATTACTTTCAAGTAACTTAGGTTGCTTCTGCTCTTGAGAGGTACAGCAACTCATACTCCAAGCATATGTAAACATTCTTGGAACTCTCTGCCATCAATCAGAGTGAGAAACCTGCTCCTATGACTTGTAATGTGTAGACAGTGATGGTTTCCAACATGTTTCAGCTGCAATTTTTTTTTACATTTAACAATCATTGTCTTCTAATATTTCTGGAACTGGAGCAGTGCTGGCTCAAACCTAATATCAGTACAGCATATGATCCTCAACCTTCTCACCCCACATATTACAAGCCCTATTGCAATTTACGGGAATGATGTTAGTTTTGTCTCAGCTTGTTTCAATTCATACATCCAACTTCAAGTGTGAATATGCCTGCATAGTTCTTTGATAGATGATCTGTGCTAAGAGGTAACATTAATCAAACTGAAGGTAACTCCCACCCTTTGATAAAAACCTTTGACAGCTAGGTATTTCCTTCCCAAAGCTGCACCCTAAGAAGCAGGGCCAAGCATTTTGGTTACCACATTGCTGTTCCCAAGGCAGCAATGACCCTGAACAACAGTGATTAGCCAATGCCATGATTTCACTCTTCCATGTCAAGCACCTCTCTAGAGAAATTTGAATGATGTAGTACTATGGAGTAAATTCAGTGGCATCAGAAAAATGGTGGATTTTGTATGCAGTCTCACTGGATGGGGGAGTGGGAGTAAAGGTGAAACAGAAGAGCAGATCATTTTTGCAGTCGGTGGATAAGAAAAACTGATACAGATTAACAGAAAGAGCAAAGCAAATGGATGACAATATCTGGTCTTACAAAGCAATCTATGCAGAAGGCTCTTGTCATAGCTAGAGAAGGAATTAATTCTCCCAAATGTGAAACAGCCTCTCATTTTCAGGGGTTCACATTTCACAGCCTATATCAACTGTGTTGATCTCTCAACTCCACACTGGAAAAAGCATATAATACAGGCCACCTGGCTAACGTCCAAGGCTTCACCTTTTGCATGGTGCCTCTGGAGCAGGCCAAATTTAACAAAAACTTCACAGTGTCAAAAACTCCCCTCTTTAAGACTGTAAAGTAGGTGTCATTAAAATGTAGACACCTCTTCCCAGAGGGTGACTGCCACCTCACCTGCCTACCTACTCAACAAGGACCAATGGAAGGACACAATCCTCCTGAGGATACTGCTGAGCAATTGGAAATGGCACTGCCATTCACTTTACAGGTATTTGATGCATTTATAGAGCATGCTCCACTCAGTAAGAAAGAAATTATGTAGGGGTAAATCATGAGGCAGATAGCTTTGTGGGAACGGGTATTTGATGCAAGACTCAGCAGCTATTGCCTTCATCCAAGAAGGCAGATGTATGAGGGAATTGGAGTACTTCCCCTGGACCACCATACTACTGATGCACAAGTCACTGGGCCCGACAAAGAAGCTTAAATTCTTGGTTGAAACCGTGTCTCCATGAAGCACAAAGTGCTCTTATGTAGAGGTACCAGAGCTAGCTCAGGCTGAGGAGGCATTCTGCAGGGCATAATGCCATGAAAAAAAAGACAGTGGTGAAAGAAGAGATATTGGAGTGGGCCTGACTCTGTTTTTCTTAAGGCCTCATTCCCTGGCTGAAGTGCTGCACAGATGGGGCTTATGCTGTTCTGAGATGTAACTCCAGTGTCTCTGTCAGGCTGAGCAGGTGAACCTGAACAGGTGAATAAGAGATGCTTCACCATGTGTGATATTTCTCTCTTGGTAAGGAATTTTATGGCTTAAGGAGAATTGGTGTGTAGCTCCATGATCACAACCATGAAGCAAGCTGAGGTGGAGGTTCAGAACCTATTAACTACCCTTATGGTAATGATCAGCAATAACAACTTCTGAAATTCAGGCAAAGCAACTTCAGAGAAAGAGGATTAGCAATCAAAAGGTTGCTGGCATGGTTTGCCCTGCCCTGTACTGGAACCATACTCTATGTCTTCTGGAACCAAACTCAGATTTTAAGTCAGAAGGACAGAAACCACACTGGAAAGATTAACCATTTATCATAGTGTCAGCACAGAATGACAGCACTCACACTCAGCCCCAGGGGAAGAGGGTTACCAAAGGTCACTGGTGGCTGAGGATTTTAGAAAAACTTATCTATGCATATTACAATTTAATTTTATATCTAAGTTCTGTCTCATTTCCTATGAAAGATGCTTTTAATTAGAACTGATCAGGAGACAGTATCTTTTCCTCTGAAAAAATGCAGATGTCAAAGAATTTTTGAACAGGAAAGAATTTTGATCTAAATTTTTATTGAGTTTAATTTTAACTGATTTTTGTGTTGTCAGCTCCTAGGCTGGACATTTTCTTACACCTTCTGTCAAGACCATTCAGCCACACTGCTGTTTATGACCTGAATCAAAACACTCAGTTCCTCAAAGTTCTTTGACTCACTTCAAGCAGCCTCTGATCTTTTTGATTTTAAACTGAGGGCTCTGCGTCTTCAATCCATGCAATTTTCCCACTGACATACCTTCCTGAAAAGGAGGTGCAAAAGACTATTAACTTAGGAAGGCACCAAGTGTTTAAGCCATGACATGGCATGGGCAGTATAAAAGACAGACCCAGGGTAGGCTTAATACATCTAAAACATGTGCTTTAAAGACCACTGTTATTTCAATTTTTATTTTAGCTTTGTGAGAAGTGAGCTGGAAAGTACCCTTCAAAAATAACCCAAATTTACCATTTATTAATTTTCTTGTCTGAAAAAAATATGTGCATTTCTATCAGAGTCAACAGTTTTTTAAAGGTGCCTGAATAACAGGGATGAAACAAGACCATGCAGAGAAGAATAATTCCAAGTCAAGGAGATTTGGATATACCAGACATTCCACTCCCCAGCAAAGTACAAGGCAATCATGCCCAGATGGCATCTTGCCTGCCTGCCTTCCCAGCTGGCCCTCAAAACCACAGGACTGCCAGAACTGGGAGCAGACAGTGGGCCAGCCTTGCAGCCCTCTCCAGTTCTGGATGCCCTGGGTCCAGAAAGGTGGAAACACTTGCTTTCATCCAGTATACTTGTTCTTAAATCCCCACTTAGTCATCAGATCAACCAGAAAAGGACCTGACAGTCAAAACCTTTAATGACCTGGATTCAGACTCTCAGGCAACGAGCCAGCTATCCACTGGATGTCAGACAGAATTCACCCATCTTTACCAAAAAACACTGTGCACTGAAAACTTTCCACCTGTAGCACTAAAAGCCTGCATGTGAAGAAAAACTGAGAGCAACAGAAAGAAGTATAGGGTATTTCATCACTGGGTGACCAAAGTTCATGATTGCCTCAGCCACTTCTGGAAGCCCCTGGAAAGGGAAAGAAACTGAGCACTGCACTGGCTTTTGGTCTGGTTCTGACAAAAATTCTGGCCATACAAGTTGAGTTTCCCTCTGTTGTCTCTAGAACAGTTGTATTTTACTCTTTTGAGTGACAGCAAAATTAGGCCCACAAGGGTCAAGCCCACAAAATTCTGTCAGGTGGTATGATGCAATAGAAAAGCTTCCAGGTCCTACTAACCAGTAAAAGTCAGATTTGAAGAAAAAGTTAGATTTTGTTCTTATTTAGCCGTTCTGCAAGGTGAACAACACTGCTAACTGCCTATCTTGTCAAAACTCCTTTCAAAATCAGACTTCTGGACACTGATACTCTACTTACTTATTGCAAGGATCAGCTCTCGTCTCTGTGCAAATCCAATAAGTCTCTCTGAGTCTTTTGAAACCACCACTGGAAAGCCATTGTAGTCAGTCTCTTTGATGAGAGTCTCGACATCCTCCACCGTCATGCTGTCCTGCGTCAGCACAGAGAGAGGAGCTTCGCCGCGCCTTGGCCTCATCACGTCAGTCGCCAGCGTTCGGTGGGTGAACTCATCCTTCACATCCAGGAAGGGGTAGCCATTCAGATGAATGTGAGCTTCATAGATCCCTTCTTTTCCAAAGGCATCTGCCACCCACTTACTTGTGACAGCTGCAGCCATAAGAGGTACAATGTACTCCAGGCCTCCAGTTAGCTCAAACATAATCACCACCAGAGAGACCGTCATTCGAGTAACACCACCTGCCAACAAGGAAAAGACTCAAGTTTCTCTCAGTGCTGGTATACACATTAAGCAACTCATTTATATTTTTGAGCCTTACGCTCAAAAATGCATGTAATTATTTACGCTGAGTACTTTGCCCTTGTTTCTCCGAAAAAGGTATTTTTCATCTACTGCAATTTTCATCATAAAGGTTGAGTGAACTTGCTCATGCCAAAGTTGCTAGCATTGAAAAGCAAACAATGAATGCTAAAAGACAGAGATTTAAAACTAGAAAGGATGCCAAAAAATCAGCTTTAATGGATACTTGAGAAAGCAAAATTGAACCCTGCCATTAGACCTCTAAAATGACTCCAAGGATCAGTTAAGTGCCATGGCTGGGGCAGGTAGGAACGTGGAGAGGAGGCTTCACACCAGCCTACCTGCAGTCATACTGAAGAGAAAGCTAGGCATTATCTTTGGGCACAACAGGGTTACAAAATCCTACCTAAGAATAGCTTAGGGCCACTGCAAGAGCTATGTTATAGCTTAAACCCTTGCTTTGGATATCACTATAGTAATACAGTTTGAACTGAGTACAACTTGGTTTGAGGCCATCCAGGCATGCAGCCATAGGCAGGGTTGTAGCTGCATTTTTCAATCTAGTCTTTCCATATTAATTTCATAAGCAAGCTCCTTGCTCCTTCAGTTTACATTAAAGGATAAAAATAATCACATAACGGAGGACAAGTGTATATGTATCTCTGAATTATTAGGTAACATTTCTTTGCCTCTGTTCAAAAGGTAAATGTAATAAATCCACTATTTTTAGGACTCAAAATACAGCCCCATTTTAGATGAGAAAAATCAGAAACAGGTCATTAAAAGATGCTTCTTATCTAGCAGCATACAGAAATATTAGATTGTTGATTACTTAACACTATGATCCAGATATGAATTTTGTCTGAGGAATGCCTTAAACTTCTGACTGTGAAAAGCTGAGAGCAAATACCAGAATAAGGATCATTTAATACTTAGTCCATATCTCTTACTTTAGGCAAGATAGGTTTTGGTACAGAACAGCTTAAGTACAAGCTGTGATCATTCTACTGTATGTCTCACCATACTATTAAAAACCACTGCACCTTAATTTGGACCTTTTAAAAGAAGAAGAAATTGCAGCCTCAACTTGAGTTCTGTGTGCAGTTTTGGGCATCACAATATAAAAAAAGACATTAAGCTATTAGAAACCATCCAAAGGAGGACCACGAGGATGATGAAGTGTGGAATGGCTGAGGTCACTTAGTCTGTTCAACCTGGAGCGACTAAGGGGAGACCTCATTCTGGTCTACAGCATTCTCACAAGGGGAAGCAGAGAGGCAGATGATCTCTTCACTCACGTAACCAGTGACAGGCCCTGAGGAAATGGCATGAAGCTCAGTCAGGGGGGTTTAGGTTGGATATCAGGAAAAGGTTCTTCACCCAGAGGGTGGTTGGGCCGTGGAACAGGCTCCGCAGGGAAGTGGTCAGAGCACCAAGCCTGACAGAGTTCAAGAGGTATTTAGACAATTCTCTCGGGCCCATGGTGTGATTTTTGGGGTGTTCTGTGCATGGGCAGGATTTGGACTTGATGATCCTGATGGGTCCCTTCCAACTCAGCACATTCTATGCTTCTATAATTCTATGCTGACTAGCAGATCAACTGCAACATAAGAGCCAAATTTTTGTGCATTATTTATTTAATGAACATTAAGATAATTTATTGTAAAGAGGAAGTTCTTTACTTGTTTGGATAGTAAGATTCATCCCAGCTTTTTTTAATGTGTCTACACTGCTGTGGGTGTTCACATCCAAAGGGATGATCCAGATTGCATTTATATCCTCTAGATAAAAACAGGCCTTTTTGAGGCCAAATTCACCTGGTTTTAGATGTGTATTGCCAGTTAAGACTGATCTTTCCCATACCTCATTTTTCTGTTTTGACTGTGAGGGGTATCAAGACAGTTAAGCTCAGGTATTGATATCTACATTACAGACATTAAATTTTCAAGCAAATCCCACCTTTCCTTCCTCTCTATTGATTGCACAAATGACCCTGCTTTTCCAATATGAGCATCCAAATCTGAAATTTTCCAGCTCTTCCTTGAGTACATCTTTCACTTCAAACCTACCCAATGACATTAATCATGTGTTATGCCTCTCCACTATTTTTCATCCGCTGATGATGATATCAATAATAGCAACAAAAGGAGACAGAATATGCAAGTACACGAAGGGAAAGATATGATCAGGTAAAAACATACTCAGATGGTATGCTTATAACATTCTTGTTGCATCTATGGCTAGAAATTTGATGCATGAGGTATTATTCAATGATCTTGCTTTAATAGTTAACAGATCATTGCTGTTATATCCAATAAATTCTAATGACTGAGTGTAATCCAGTATTGGCCTACGATCAAAAAGAAACCCAAAATACAGCTCAGTTGACCATAGCGTGACACACAGCCAAAATAAGACCCAAATTTTTTACCCCTGTGTAGCTTAAAATTTAGCAAAAACTGGGATGTTTTCTTCCTGCACTGAGAGACAGCACAATCTAAACAAGTGAGTAGCTTTAGTCCAGTTACAGTGAATTTCATTACATCAAATGGAAAACATGAAAGTAAAAATACTCCTGCTTGGAAACCTGCAGCCTAACTTCATTTTTTTCTTTTCTTTTCTCTGTTTTTTTTTTGTTAGTTTGTTTTTTTGGGTTTTTTTTGCAGATTACAAGGAGTAGGCATCGATGACTGCAAGCCTTTCTGTTGCTGACCATCTGGCAGACCCCTGGAGCAACCAGTAGAGTAAGCTGCCCATTCTTTAGCCTGTCACATCTTGATTTCAACCTCTGTTGCACCCAGGAACGCCAGCACAGCAGCTAACACAAACACAGGACCCTTTGGAGCATGTTCCCAAATATCAGCGCCGGTCACAGACAAACCAATGACCAGCAGAGATCTTACCCAAGCAAGCTGCTGCTCCCACCATAGCATAAAGCCCTGGTGTGACACAGTCTGCCCCAGGCCTGCACCAGTTCCTGAAGATGATCCAGTCATGATGGTGATATGCCAGCTGCTCCACTCCGATCCCAACCATCCTGCCAGCTATGGCTCCAACAGCCATGCTAGGAATAAAAAGGCCTGAAGGGATCTGGAATGAAAAATGAGCACCTTGACAAAAATTACCAGTGTCAAACAATTTTAATTAACAGTAAGAGAACCAAGTTTCCATCGCCTCATGGCAGCCTACAGGGTTGATCCCCATGGTCTGACACAGTTTTCTGAAGTGACTGATTTTATGTGGCTACATGGGTATTAAAAGCTTTATAAAATGTTAGTGCATTTTTAAAAGAAATTTTCAATCCTATCTGCTGCATCCCACTGAATTAGGGAGATAAATGTTGTTACTGAATAACAGTTTGCTTTTGAAGTCATGATGTCCCGGGATTTGCTTTATTGCTTTCTCAGCAGGAAGTCAGGAGCTGCTGATGGTTCTGTCATAGCCTTGAGAATAACCTTAACTGAAAAGAACATCTTGATTTCACCCTCTATCAGATGGAGCACTTTATGGTTTTATTACTACTTTTTCAGGCTAAATCAGACCAGATTTTAAATTAAATGTCAAATGAAGAATAAAAATTCAGAGAAAGGGGGCTGACTGCTCAGAGGCAACTAATTCTCCATCTCAGTTTACAATATATTTTCCAGGAAGCTCTGTGAATCATTACTTTGTTGTCTGCTATACAGACAAGTCACAAATCATTTAAAAAAGAGTATTTAAATGAAAAGAGAGAGGGGAAAAAAAAGAATGAAAATTTACTTTGCCTTGGCTAAGTACTGTTCCTCTTAGATGTCAAGAGTACCAGCAAGTGGGAGATATATTTCCTGCTGGAGAAGACAATTTAGATCTGTGACAAGGGCTTGCATGGAGCTTTTGTTGTTTTCAGAGAGGAACGCCTATTGTATCTTTTTAAGTCTGAAAATATACCTTGAGCTTCCTAGAGCACTTAACTAATCACCTCATCAGCACAGCCCAGAGGCATCCAGGGCTGATAACAGCAGATGCTACAGCCTCCACCATATTGTGTTAACTTTGCTGATGAGGTTGGATTGAGTCTTCTAGATTTAATGGGTCTGTTCTTTTACAGACTGGTTGAAAGTGTCAATTGCTTCTAACAAATTTTAAATGTATAGGATAAATAAAGAATCACATTTCAAATACAGAACCAAAGTTTTTAATGAATAGGCATAACAATGAGGTGTCAGCCATAAATCAGTTTTTAGAGTGAAAGGCCAAAAATGGATCCTCAGTTCAAGTGTGGTGGTTAAAAGAAACATGAGATACTTTAATTTTGAGCATGGTATAAAATATAGTGTATAGCTAGGAAAAACTTCTTGTTGTCTGCAGCCATCAGATCCAGAAATAAATGCTCAGATAATGGGAACTGTAGACAGACAGAACCTGTTTTTTATGTGCTCTATTAATCAGATATATAGAGCTCACCACAAACTGCTTGGTATGTGTGAAAAGCTTGGATAAATTGTTCTTGGGCCTTTCATCCCTCATTTATGGGGAGAAGGAGCTGTTGAAGGAGAAAGCTGCAAATCCAGAATATTCAAAAGACACATCAGTTAGTCTGCTCATTCATTCCCCGTTTTTTTTTCCAAGCTACAGTGCTTTAAAAGACCCAAAAATAGACCTTTTCAGTCACTTTTATATTTCTGTGATGTTCTAAATGTGTAAAATAGTACATTTAAAATTATTACTTCCTTGACCATAGCTACCTTGAGGCACATTAAGACATTAATCCAACCAGACAAACAACACTGTAAATAGCCCATATCCATGAGAGAGCTAAAAAACAGCTGCAGTGGGAATCATCTTTGAATTGCCTATTGGCAACAGCGAGTTTAAATTCCCATACAGACTTCTTTTTCACTTAACAAAACCACAGATGACTAGAAGGTGGAAAAGCAGGGCTCATCCCTGTGCTGTCACAGGGGCCCACAGGGCAAGGTGCTGGCAGGCAGGTGAGCCAGCAGCATCTCAGCTGGGCCAGGTCAGAGCCAGAGAGAGCACAGCTGCCCATCTGTGCCCTGTGCCCACGAGAGCTCCTGTGCCCGTCCCCGATTTACCTTCATGCCGAAAGTGAATATCGTGATGACAATTTTGAACACCAAAGCCAAGGCCAGCTGCCACATGGCAGAGTAGACTCCAGGGCCAGCAGGCCTGTCAGGAATGTCATCCACTGGCCGGGTCATGTTTGGGTCATTGATGTAGTCGCAGAGCTGCGAGGACTCCAGGGCACCGCAGTCATTGAAGAGCTCGGAGATGAGCTCGCTGGTGCTCCTGCGGGTGTAGGGGTTGGGGTAGGCGACGATGGCAGTGATGGCTGTTATCATGATGACCTCCAGCACTGGGTATTTCCCAAGCCGGGTGGTTTTTCGCCTCCTGCACCAGGCGATGTTGCATCGGATAAAGAGGGTCCCCCAGAGGCCCCCAAAGACACCGAGCAGGATGAAGGGGAAGAGCTCGGCCATGTACCAGGGGGTGTGGTACTCCACGTAGAACAGGACTAGTCGGCTGTTTCCAAAAGGATTGATGGACCTCAGTGTGAAGGCAGCCACCAGAGCAGCAAAAAATGACCTCCAGAGGGTTTTCAGAGGAAAGTAGTAGCTGACCTAAAACCAAGCAAAGACCATAAACATTTCACTGAGCGTGACAGAGGGTGCTTCCTTTAACACCGTACATTACTGAGAGCACTAGACCTTACCACAGCCAGAACATGTTCACAAAGGTATCAGAAAAGGCCTTTTTAGATTTCAGAAAAGGAGTAGCAACTAGTAGCAACTAATTTAAAATTGATAAATTTAAATCCAGAGTTGCTGTCTAGAGAGCATAAGAAATGCTTGACATCTTGGTCCATGCATTAGCAAGCTGAAGGTGGGAGAAACCTCAGCAGAGGGATATATTTCCATAATGAATCATCTGACTTGTTTCCAGAAAGTCAGTGCCCTTCTGCTATTCAGATTATGCTAAAATATTTGGTTATTTCTTATCAGATGAAATCATAGATTAATTTTGTTATAGAAGAAAAAAAAGGCATATAAATATATGAAAAATAATGAGTAATCTTGGAGAAAGGTATCTAATTAAAATATATTTATTGAAGCAAGTGAACTGCCAGGTCTCACCTCTTCCAGACTAAAAAGCACACCTCCGATTGGAGCCCCAAAAGCAACAGAAACTCCTGCAGCAGCTGCAGCTGAAAGTACCTACAAAACAAATGTTTACATACAAGGCATGAGTTGCTTGAAACCCCAAGTATCCAGATAGGGAAATTAGAAATTTATGAGCCAACCTCACCTCTCTTCTCTTTCCTTCATTCTTGCTGTACTTAGAGAAAAGGCTGCTGAAGAAGTTTCCACAGCAACAGGCCACATGGACTAATGGGCCCTCTTTCCCAAGGCTGAGGC
This sequence comes from Chamaea fasciata, assembly GCF_029207755.1. Lineage (NCBI taxonomy): Eukaryota > Metazoa > Chordata > Aves > Passeriformes > Sylviidae > Chamaea > Chamaea fasciata. The sequence continues at coordinate 96,333,338 of NW_027094087.1, read as the reverse complement.
CTGAAGACACCACCAGAACCAAGGTGACTGTTTTGATTAAAAGTGTCCATTTTCCCAGGTAGCCCCTAATAATGAACCCACTCAAGATGGTTTTTATCTGGAAAGCAGGAAGAACATGTTGAAAAGATGAAGAATCCTTCTCCACTCTGAATTTTCAAATGGAGTTAAAACTCCAGCAGAGTTAAAAAAGTTGCAGACTGTTTGAAAAGAGACAGTGATGGAGAGAAAGAAACTGTAGGTAGGGCAGCTTTCCCACAGCAATATCTGAGCAGGGGTTATGCAGACCACACTTTTACTGCTGTTACGGGTGGTCCCTATAACAGGCAGTAAGGACTCTCACAGAGATCAATGGAAATATGAAACTCTTACATATCTCCTTGGCTTACAAGATCAGAGTTAAACTGGATTTGAGTTTAGCAAAGCAGAAAAAAAGCAGATAAACAACAACAGACTTTTTCCAGATAAAACACACCAGAAAAGTTCTAGATATTGGAATCACTGTGCCATAAATGCATGCACATATAATGAAATGAGAAAGTCCAAATGATCATATTTCTACACATTTTGTCTTAATTTTGCTAGTGAGTGGCTCAGAAAGAGAACAATGCATGTGCATGAAACAAAGGCTGCAGGGTGGGATTTGGGGTTGGACTCCAGGCCTGGAAATGGGCTGGCGCTGAGCATCACCTCACATGAGGGATTTACCACTTGGAAACTGGTTTTATAGTTAACTATGAAAACTTTTTAAAACCACAAATATATCAAACACATAACAAAGACACACATGACTACTTTGAAACATGGAAATTATTCAAATATTTTAAATTATTTGTGGTGAGTTTTTTGAAACATTTGGATGCTTCTCTTAGAGGTCAAGAACAAAAGTATGCCAAGATTTCTGAGCTTTGGGCTGTTGATTCTGCCAGATTCCTAAATAATAATTCGAGTGGTTCAATAGCACTTTTAACAAGAGACTGCCTTGATTTCAAATACTTATAATAACTCTGCTGGTTCAATTACAGGATTCTTCATTTAACAGTTTAAATATGGACCGAGGCTCAATACGTAGAATACTGAAAATCAAGTAGATATTTTGGCTGCTATAATGTCGCCATGCCGGCACAATGTACATTACTCTGCCTTCAGGAACACAATTTGCAAAAGATGTGCACCAGACACTTTTCAGGCATCCCAAATGATGGGCATCTTCAGCAGTTTAGGAAACCTTAGCTTTGTAGCCCACCCTCTTCTTTTTATTTTGCTTTTATTCAAAATCCAGCCTAGAAAATAACTGGTTTTGTAACTGGCTGAAGTAATTTCATCCTAGGAAAATTCTCTATAATCTTCTAGTGAGTATGTCTCCTGGAGATGTTGATTTTTAATTCACACTCTGGCAGTGAACAAGTACATGCATTAACCTGTCACAGTGACATATGAACACTTTTTACTATAAAAAACTTAGATGATCACTATAAAAGCATTAAAAAAGGAATGAAGGCAGATGAGATGGAAAGACAATTTCCTTGTTGCTATGCTATCTCATAGTACAGTTATGGAATGGGAAAAGGCAGTAATTTTTGTTGTTGTTTGGGTTTTTTTGGATAGTCATGCACAAGGAGAAACTCACCTCTGGAATTCCAGAACCACAGGCGTAAGGAGCAAACACTCTGACCAGGGAGACTGCCAGGAAAGCAAAACATAGAGCCCACATAATGTACAGAAAATAGTTTAGAATGTAAGCACTTGCACCCTAGAAAAATAACAGTAACAAACACTGTTAGACAAATGCAGATTGGAAAATCTCACACTTTTACTAGGGATCATGATGGCATGGAGCCTGATTTTTCATTTACATGGTAAGTATTCTTTACCTCAGGAAGGACAAATAACTTTATACACTCCAACAGTTTTATTACTCATAGAAAGAAGCATCATACTAATAAACACCTAACCCAGCCCATACAGTCTGTCTGCATGGGACCCAAATACCTTACACTGAGCACCTTCCAACCATTAAAAAATCTAACTAACCCACACAAAGTTTCAAAACATCAAACAAATACATCACAAGGGCAAAAAGCAATAGGTAATGAAAAGGCACCTAATGAAGGAATTTGCTGAGTTCATCCCATGGTGGGGGACAAGGAATGAGACCCTGATACATATTTTTCTGAGGGCTGGTATTCAAAGGTCAGTTCTCCATGCAGATGCTGATCTTTTCAAACAACATCCCTGTGTATATCAGTAGCCAGTTCAGTTAACAGGAAGGATAAAACCATAAATAAATCCTTTCTTTCTATATAGTGCTGTCCACGATAGGGTTGAAAATAATTTAAAAACACCATAGCTTGGCAGAACCCACTCACATCTCAGTCATTTTTGCCCTAATACTTTAAAATCATTCCAGTCAGTAATAAGCCTATCTTCAAACTGAGTAACCTTAATTTTCCAGCAGAAAGGGAATACTAGTGATCATTGGCAATGGCTGACTGTGCAGTGCCATGGTGAAAGCATAGTCAATAGTGACCTTTAAGTTTCTACCTTTTGCCAATGGTCAAATCAAAACTTTTGTTAAAATCTGCCTTGGAATACCTCTGCCTCTTCACATGCATATTTTTTTAAATTGATTTCAAAAGCCCACCTACATAGACAAAAGAGAATCTACTCAGCAGCATCAAATCAATACAAGGAGCTTAAGCCTTCAAACAATATCCTGTAGCAACATGACACTGCAGAGTAAAAAACTGAGATGAATCTCAGTGCATGAATTGGTATGAATCTTTCACCTTTAAGTGAACTCTTCCTACCGGATGCAATCCCAGCTGCTCAAGAACATCAGGGCCCCTGTCTCTGCTCTGCAGGACAGCAGCCTGGATATCAACATTATGATAAATCAAGTAGGAAAACAGGCATTAATCAATTGTATCAGTTAACAGAGCTGGTCAAGCCTTGTTCCCAGTCATAAAAAAACTTAGAGATGAGAAGTCTCCCTGTTTTCAAATCTGCAAGGAATCAACTTTTAACAGCATGGATGTTTGCTACCTCCATTTTCCAGGTCTGTCCAAAGGAATATGCAGTAAGCATGCTAACCCTTATCCTTGTGGATGCATCTGGAAGAAGGGCAATTTGTTAAGCTGGTGCTTGCAGAAGTTAGCAGCTGGCTTTGCTGATGATAGCAGAATGCTGAAGCAATACAATGTTATCCCCCAATGCCCTGAGACTAAGCAGTCATGGATCCCGCACTTGCAGTGATTGACATCCGGCTGTAGTAACCAAGGATCTTTGTTGCCACAGCTGAAGACAGTCTCATGAATGTCTTCTCCTAGTGCTTTCAATTACTAACAGCTATGACAATATTTACCCTTTCTCTAGAGAAAACTCTGGATATCTTGCCTCAGGGCAAAATCCTCCTGTCAGTGTGAACCTGGAATACCTCCAAAGAAGGCCAACACCATTACAAAAATTTGGCCCTACTAGGTTAAGAAAAAGCTGTAATTTTGCTTCTAAATTCACTGGAGGAAAATTAACTTTGTTTCTTTTTACTTCTTCTTTTGCATCTCAGAAGTCATAAGAAAACTCTGTCAGCTCGTTACTGCAGTCACACATACACCTACAGTGCTATGGCAGGACCCCACAGGAGTCTGTATGGCCAGTTCAATCTTATCCCTCGGGACATCTTTCATTGTTACATTTTCCAGATATCTGGCATTCTGCAGGTTCAACTGCAGCAACTTCTAATGATTAATAATACGAAAACCTTTGGGAAGTGAAGCAGCAGTAACTCAGTATAACAAATGGTTCATTTCTAATCCATTACATGCCGTTACTGAGGCTCTGAATCAGTGAAAGTCTTGAGCATGTACACTGGAGTCAGCGACTGAAGCAGATCACCAGCAGAGCTGATCCTGCCATGACCTTTCCCATGATAGCTCAAAAGACTCACCCTGGAAGCAATAGTAATGAAGCAAAAAGGAAAACTGAGCAAAATTTTGGATTTTAGTTTTCAAGGCCAAGCAATATTTCAGATCTGGTGTCAGTCCAGTTTAGATACAAATGGAACACAGTTGGAAACATCCGCCACAAACTCAGGACACAGAAATAAACCGCATCCCTCAGGATGCCCTCCAGTGTGTGGTTACTCCAGAGGCCCAGAGCTCAACTCTGTCTCGATAGGGATCTCACAGTTTGCAGAATCTCTCCTATGGATGTTACAGCAGTGTGTGTCCTCAAGACTGACAGGTTCAAGGCTGAAAAACTGAGAAGTGGGTTCCAGGTTTAGAGGGGCTTCCTTGTCCTGCAGGTCTCAGCTTCATGACAGGAGATCCAGAAGCCCTGGGATAGGAATTCAGTCCATTGCTGGATCCAGTGTCATGATCCATGGAAGACATGGGGTCTTTTCCTCTACCCTGGACATGTGTAAGCCATCAAAAATGGGGTTCTCAGCTCTGGGGTTGGGACCAAACTGAATCTGCAGAACAGGGAAAGTCCAGATCACCGGTGACACCTGATGACCTTTTGATCTGCCAGTGAATTTGAGGTTTTGAAACTTTCTCACACTAAAAAACCCTCTTCACATCCTATTTGGAAGTAGTTCAAGACCAGAAGGGTGAAGGATAATCGGCCTACAAAACAGTGATTAGGGAAGAAAACATAGCTTGGTAGGTGTCTAATGGGCTATTACATTTTCCATAATAATTTATATCAAGCCTCTGCTTTGGGCTCATTTTATAGGAGCACTAGAATGGAAACATTTTTCAAGAGATGCCATAGGAAACATCACAATTCTCTGTGAAAATGTATGTACAGGGTTTATCACAGCCATAGATTGGCAAAACCACAAGGAAGAACTGATCTAAATCTCAGTCCTCAAAATGTCAAATTCAGTTTGCTATGATGAGAAAGAATCACAGTCATGCATTAAAAAAGGTGCATGCATGTCTGACCAGAGTATCTTTAAGGAAACTGTTCCAAATACTTTTTGCCTAAATTGTGCTCCAATGCGCACTTTTATTTTATAGGGCTCTTATGTAAATGTCAGGCACAAAGTGAAACATAGAAAAAAAATCCAGCAAAATTATTCTGAAACTCAGTCAAGTTTAGTGTATTTTGATACCTACTAAAATTCTCCACCTCTATAGAAACCATACAGCACAAAACTTGCCCATATCATAAGTCTTTCGAACAGAAGCCTTTTGAACAAAACAGTTTTTTTACTTTCCAAATTCACATATTTATTGGGCTTTCCCTGGAATTTCAGTGTAACACAAACAGACAGATATATTAATATATATTTACAGCCTCCATCAGACCCTCAGGAACCCACAGATCTTAGAGGCCCATTTGTTTTAGGAAAGTAACTAAAACCAAGCCAAGATGAACCTTTTCTTCTTTGTCCTACTGTGACAGTACACCAGGGGGTGAGAAGCCCAATTTGAGCACAAAGTGAGTGAAGTTTCACACTGCTCACCTGACTGATACCTTTTCTAAAGGTCACAGCACACAACAGTCATGACTGCTGGTTTTGAGAAGCTGGAGAAAGCAATAAATTTTCTCAAGGATTTGCATCTTTCCTATATTCCAGCCAAAGTAACAGCATGTCAAACACATGCACAGGATTTCCAAATCCCCTAATAATTTTAACAGTTTCCTCTTTTTTCCCTTCCCACGTTTTTGTTGGGGGTTTTTGTATTTTTTTTCGCTTAAATTACAACATCAGCCCCATCCTTTATATCAGGGTAATATTTATTCACTGTCACACAGACACAGCCACCCAAACATCTGTTGATGAAGACCAGGCAAACCTAGCAAACCTCTGGCAAAGGGAAGCTCAGCACTGTGACTGGCAACCACGCTGAGCGATTTTATGTGGTGAGAATATTCAGGGACACTGAGCACCCCCACTTCTTCCACTGCAGTTCATTAGAATCATAGAAAATTGAGCTACAGCTATGCACAGACACTCTCACCTAGTACTGCTTGTCCTGTAAACCTGAAGCAGCCCTGAAGGGAACATGAATGACACACTTGCCCGGCAATGAAGGTGTCTTCAAAAACCGTCTGCAACACCAGGCAACCTCCACACTGGGGGAAGATCTGAGACAACCTCTCCAAATCACCCACCCACACATCATATTCAGTTTCTGTCAAATTCAAGTCAGAAATAAGGAGGAAGGGGGAGCTTGAGACAATAATTCTGCCAACGATTTGATTTGTGAAGGGATCAATATTATTCAATGCATTCAATAACTTAGATTGAAAATGAAATGTGGTTTTTGTAATTTTTTTGCAAGTATTATCTGCCAAATGATATACAGAAAGGCTTCTTTTTATTGTTTCCAAAATGAAACTTTCAGCTCCTTTGCTTTGAAACAGCATTCTTTGTACTTAAAATTACTACAATTATGAAAAAAAATCTTAAAATAGAAGCTTCATGTCTGTCCAGATCAGCTTTTTCCTTTCCTGTCCAACATCCCTGCAAATCCTTCACTCTGGCCATCCCCAGGGAGCCCACTCTTTTCCCAGTTTTTGGTGCTAGCTAGGTCTCTTGATGTGTCATAGACAAAAATTATTGCAAGGGATAAACAAGAAGTTCTTATGCAGCTCCTTTTATCAGAATACATAAAGCCCCATCTGCAATCCCAAAAAGTCCTCCTAAATTTATTTGTCAGTGCTCATCTTTCTTTTGTCCCAAAAATATGTTTAAAAGGAAAAAAGAAAATGCAGCTCAGGTCCCCTGGTGATCATGCCATGCATGTTATGAAATGCTTTTAGTTTAATACTGACAAAAAGAAGAGTGCAATCTGACAGTTTTCCAGTTTCCATTGCACTGAAACCACAGGACCTCCTTCAAGTTAAGCAGATATTGCTTGTGAAAATGTCTTTTTTTGCAGTTTGCTCAGTTTATTACTTTCTGTTTCAGAGAAACTCTCTGGAGGGAACATCAGGAAGTTCCTCCAACATCATGAAAAAAGGGCATTGCCTGGCCTGCTGCAGCCCCAAGCTAATCAGGCCTCCCGTACCTCAGACTGGCTTACAAGGAGTTCAGACCATTTCTGCCACTGGGGACATTTGTCCCTGTCATCAAATGTTGTTTCATTGGACGTCCAGCAGCACTGCTCATGGCTGTACCAGAAGGCAGACAGGCAGACACCCTCTTTCAGGTCTGTCATCCAATCCACAGCTAAATCTATCACTCCAGCTAATGTACCTGGGAAAAGAAACACAGAGAATAAAATGCTGACATTAAAAATAATAAAGTTGCAAGGATAACATATTTAATTTTAATAACAGAATAAAACCTGTGATTTGGGTAAGCAGGCACAATGTAAGGCTGGGTTCTCAGCCTGGAGAAGGTTCCAAGGAGACCTCATAGCAGCCTCCCAGTACCTAAAGGGGGCTTATAAGATGGGGACAGACTTTCTATCAGGGCCTGTTGCAGTAGGGCAAGGGCTAACAGTTTTAAACTAGGAGAGGTTGATTTAGACTAAGTATAAGGAACAATATTTTTATAATGAGGGTGGTGAAACACTGGAACAGGTTGCCCGGGGAGGTGGATGCCCCATCCCTGGAAACATTCACGGTCAGGTTGGACAGGGCTCGGAACAGCCTGATCCAGTTGAAGATGACCCTGCTCATGGCAGGGGTGTTGGACAGGACGGCCTTTAAAGGCCCCTTCCAACCCAAACTATCCTCTGCGTCAATAAATACAAATATACCAAAGAACTGGGGGCAATAACAAGTTTTTCTGACCCTCAACACTCTCTCATAAGCTTTTATTTTAAGCATTTTCATTTTCACACTGACTGATGGCCAAATAGGGGAGATACAACCAATGTCAGGCCTGCAGCCTGTCCCAGGCAGGTTCCCCATCCGGCTGAGATGGGGAGGACATCGTGCAGGATCTCGATAGACACACTGAGCCACGGGTCTCAAACTCCTCTGTATTTCAGGGACGAGATGGAGGAGATGGGTGTGTGTGTTTATGCACAGCTTTACTGATCCCAACACAGCAACGTTTTAGGATGATTTCATTACGACATAGCGTGGATGCCAAATTCTGACTTTTGAACTTAACAGAATGGGACTTTTGATATGTGTGTACACTGATCAGCAGTCTGGACACGCAGAATAAAATTATCTTTCAAATCCTCCCTGTAGCTCCATGCTCGTTTCAGTTTCTCCCCGGTAATTACACAGAGCTACAGTGACACCCGGTGGCCACCAGACACAGACACAGACAAACTTGCTGTGGCCAGATACAAAAAGAGAACATTTCTGCTTCTCTAGGTCATTTGCTCGTCGGCAATAACAACCTGTCCCAGCAGCAGCACCCTCAGAGCAGGGGGTCCCCAGGAATGCCAGAGCAGCAGGAATGAGAGGCTGGGAGCAGCCAGAACACAAAGGCAGAGCCATGTTCTGTCCCTATACTCATACTTTCTGGGAAGAATTAAACCAGCGGCTGATAGAAGAGTCATTTAGTGTTTTCCTGACCCTTCTCGTATACAATGGAAAGCAGAAGTCATCATTACTTTTACAAATAATCATTAAAAAATATTCAGGAGACTGCTAATTGATTTGAACAGAATTTATCAATGCGTATCAATGTACTGAGGAAAAATACTTTGTAAAGTGCAAACTGATTTGGTTTTATGTTTCCAAAACTTAAAAACTTGTGGCTCCTGCTAAGAATGCAATTACATGAAGCAGGGGTTGGAGCTGTTCCCCTTTCCCCCAGCAGCTGGGGCAGACAAGTGGGTCCAAGAGCTGGTTTATTTCATCTGGAACTAAAGTTTCCTGATTTTCATTTCTGTAAAAGAGGCAGGGGGAAAAAAACACATTTCAAATCATTCAAGAACCTTTTTTTTACTCCCAAGACCAGAAAAAACCCACAGGTTCTTCTCCCACCCTTAAGAAGGATACTTGCCCCCACACTGACAAGCAGTGGTGCTCAGGGTAGCAGTGAAGAATTTCACTTGTATAAAAATAATCTGAAGAACTATACAGATATACCAGACAGGATGACCAAAAAACAAAAAAAACCCAAACAAACAAAAAAACCCAAACAAAAAACCCCACCAAAAAAAAAAAAAAAAAAAAAAAAAAACAGGCCACAGAAGGGAGAGATGATGTCTTTAACAATTATTTTCTTTCATGATGATCTTGCCTTAATCTTGCTTATTCTTTTCCAATTTTCCCAAGTTTCTATGGAAACAATGAACCATACTGCTAGATGACGATGAATCATTGCATTGCTGGCAACATCAGCATGCACAGCTTCCTGCTTTGCAGTGAGTTCTAAATTCTCCTCCAATTTTATGAAAGTTTCAGAAACAAGGAATTTTCAACTCTTGGACATGACCACCAAATGCTGTGCCTCTTGCACCTCTTGATGGATCTTCAACATTCTCTGTAACCTTCAAAATTTACATCACACTTAACCAGGCAGCTGCATATTAACACTACCTAGCAAAAGGTGCAAAGGAAGACAGATTTTTAAATGTGTTTCCCCAGTAAAGTTAACAATCATACTGAAGAACAAACATTCAGTTCTTTAATATAATAAGCTCATAGGCCTCTCAGCACCAGTAAGAAAATATGCTTAATTTAGCAGTTGATTTGATCCCTTTTGCCAAATTCTCAGGGATCCACATAAAGAGGAAAATACTTTTTCCTACATGGAATTTACTACACCAGCCTTCAAGAGAAGACAATAATAAGGAGGCCCAGGATAATTATGCAATAAGTGAATGCTTCACCACCTATGTGACCAGAGCTAGAAGTTTTTCAAGTTCTGAATTTTTGCAACTTTAAGTGAAAACAATGCAAGTGCTAGACAGTTCAGTATCTCAAGGTCAAGCTTTTAATTTCTTGTGCTTATTTTGGCTTCCAAGACTGTAAAAAAGCATAAATTTACCTCCGTGCTTCTCTCATGAAAGGAGATGAGTTTGTTCCCCCTTCCATGTAACCTCCTGCCTGGAAGGAAATACAACGGAGTACTCCAAAGCCAGACAATGCTGAACTTCATTTTAGATATTAGGCTTTTACCTCTCTCCTTTTCGATGGCAAATTTCTTCCTTTACAGTGCCCTGATGAGAATGCTAAAAATTTGCTTTGAAAAGATAGTTTTTCTCATACACATGTATCAGAAAACAGGATCACCCAAGTGGTGCAGCACAGAATTGCAAAGGGAATTCTTGCACATCCAGCCTCAGGATCAGAGCACTTCAGCATTACTATGCTGTATTTTTTGTCACATACCTTTAGAAAACACAGACACTTGCTGATCTATAAAGAGCATATGCATTCAGTTGGCCAGTAGTAATGGTCAGGCTGAAGAATATCTACTGGTCTGCAGGGAGGATGGGACCAGCAAAAATTCAGAGTTCCTTAAAAACAAACGCCTAAAATTTTGGCATTCATATGTAAATTTTTAGGCTCATTCTCCATACATTGCTTTATATGAGGAAAGCACGGAAACTCAGACAGGCCCAGGTAGCGTACAATATCTTTTTCTAGATCATTGTGTGAACAGTCTTCATCTGATCTCCCCACCAAACAACACTTGTGGGTTTGACTGTTCCTTCCCTTTTCTCACCAATTAGCAGGTTTTGGCTATCAAAGCCTCATTTCCAGGAGCTCCTCAGTGCCCTTCCTGCCATCTGACTGTGTCCTACACCATCATCTCCCTTCAGCCTGATGTTCAAGGTCCTGTGGGTACTTGCCACAGACTGAAGGCAGTGAGGGGCTCTGCTCAGGGTAATTTATGTGTGCACCCTCACACAGGAAGCTATGATGTGATGCCAGTGGCTTCTGTTACATTCTCAATATACCTTGCTGTTATCTGTAACCCTGAAGCTGCCTCTGCTGTGAGCAGAAAGCCAGAGCAGAATCCCTCCAGATACCCCTTTCCCACCAACACTTTTCTGGGACTAACAAAGGAGGCAGGTTTGATGACACTCCAAAAACGAAAAGATATATATGTATGACACAATACATGTATCATACTGCCAAATGGGACGGTCCTCTCCTTCCTGCCTCCATCAGCTATATTTTGTTTGCTTGTGGCTCTGCGGCAGCCAACACTGCAGAGCCTACAAATCAACCGAAAGCTAATCTGGCCAAAATTCATTTTTTCCAGCAAGTCAGAACCAGTATTCACTCGCCCAGTGCAGATACACTTGCACAGAGCAACAGGGCCCAGTGGTAGATGCTGGAAAACTGGAGAACAAGGACTGCTCCTTGTTGGCTCGTGTTGACAGTAGAGGTGCAGCCTTTGAGGTATTCCAAAATCTGAAAGACAAAGTTTACCAAGTCGATGGGATTTGGGCTTCTACATCAGTTAAGCTCCTTTTAAACTCCTGGACCTGGGTAAATGACCCAAGTGCTTTTGGAAACTTGTGGAAGCCCCTGACAGCCTCTTCCCAAGAGTCCCATCTTGCTGTCCTCCATGCCCAGCACAGGGACAGCAGGGGCAGAACACTCTGTGGGACTCCTGAGCTCCCTGAGTACTGCTGCTGCCACTTTTCCCTTTCTCTCCCACTCCTTGCCATACTTTCTGCTTGCCTCTGGTAATGCCTGGACCTAGCTGCTCAAGGGTTCACCCAGTGTCCATCCACTGAGCCAGGCTACTCCCCTTGGAGCAGCAGTAGCTTCTGGCTGTTCAGCAGAGGAGGGACCATGGAGGAGCCAGGCTGGTCCATGCAATCCCATCTGATCATACAGATCCCCTTGTGGCACACTTTCTTCTCTGAGCAGGCAATATTTTAAGAAGAGAATACAACATGAAGTGCCTCTTGACCGCATCACCATCTCCTCCCTCCCCAAACCTGGCTAAGATACCTGACTAATATGGTTTGACTCTCTGAGGTAAAACCTGTTGCTCTGCACCCCTGTCACTGAAAATGTTGCAAAAGCTACCAGATCTCAGCTGTAGCTTACCCTCAACTCCCATTGCCAGGCTGGGCATATCAGTGTTAGAGCTTATCAGAGAACAGTGACTCTGGCTTTTAACAGCCTTGAAGATTTCAGCAGAGGTTTCATTGCAAACTGGAACTGAATAAAACCTTCTAGGATGTTTTTACTAAAATGGGAATGTGCGCATGTTTACCATATTCTTTGTACGAGTAGAGGATTAATGAGGTCACTGGAGCCCTCAAGGGCTTGCTCTAACTTTATTTGCAGGCAGAATTCTTCATCCCAAATGAGACCAACCTTGGCCTTCAGGCAGGACTCAGCAGCCCTGGTAGTACACAGTCTATCAGACTCTCTTCCCATCTCACCCTCCCAACAAAGTTTTTGTGGAAACAATTACATGTCTATGAAATTACATAATTTTCCAAACACGTCACTTCAGAAATGTTTTCTCAAAAAATTTACCAGTACTTCTGAGGCTCCTAACAACTGTAATAAACATATTAACTTGACAGATGCTGAGCAGGAAATTCCCATCACCCCTTGGAAGCTGGGAAACGTCATATGGTGCTTTTACCAAGCAGCATGACATAGGAGCATCCTGACATCAGTGAAAAAGCATAAAAAATGGCAGCTGTCCGAGCAGGGTCAGAGAAATGCAGCTTTCCAAGCAGGAAGATGTGCTAAACTCAGGAGAAGACAGGAGAATTGAGGAAATTAATGAATTTGCCATGTGAGTTTGAGCAGGTTGTTAAATATGTAATGTCTGTCTGGCCTGGAAGCAGATCTGAAACCAAGTCTGAAACTGTATTTTGCCTTCATGCATACATAAAGAAGATAACCCAGTGGAAATAGCAGTTTATAAAGCTCCCCTGTGAGTGTCCACAACTGATACTTTCCCCACATCGTATTTTTTACTTGCAGAATAAAAGTGATGACAAGAAAAAAAAATCCTCAAAATAAAACTAACTTCTGCAAAGCAAAGATTCAGAAAGTCAAAGCAGCCCATCGAGTGTGAAGCACTCAAATGCAGATTTCCCAAAGCAATAGAAAAATCCCTCTACTGCTGAAAAAAAATTTTTGGTAGGTCAGCACTCAAAAGGAGACTTTGCAAATGGGCATTTTTATTTAGGATCTTAACTGCATGAATGCAAAGTTGTCTCTTTAGCTTTAAAACAAACAAAAAAAAATCAATGGAGAGACAAAGAAGTACTAAGAGAAGCAGATGGTACTGCAGCAGCTTGAGTGAGATGCTTCAGGCATAGCTGTAGCACTAACACACACATACCTGCCAGTAGTCCTATAAGAAGCATTACAACCCATCCTGACCAGGCATCCAGCAAACTCTTGATGAACTCCCATATGGATTCTTTACTTTTGCTTGTAATCTGAAATTAAACATGCATATAGATGTGTTGCTGATTCAGGGTGACAGTTTTAGAGTACAAAGTTTAAAATAATTAAACTACTAGATGGTGCATACAATTTCTCTACTCTCTACTTCCTTCAGTCCTAATAATTTATTCAGAGATGCTCAGCTGATTAAGTTGAAGCAGCCCTTTCATATTTACAAACTCAGGACATCCCATGTCCATATATTTTAAAGTTCTCCTCAAGTCATCACCTATCTATAAGTTTAGAAGTTCTGCTCATGTTGTCAGGCAACAAGGAAGGAAGCAATAACTTTGGAAAAATGCTCTTTTTTGTCACTACCAGGATGTGAAGCATCCAAGCCTGACGCCGTTACCTTGCGATGGCGGTCGGTGTCACGCGATTTCTCCCGCAGCCAGTCGATGGTATGGAAATCTTCATAAGTTCCAACATCGGGAAAAGGCTCATCCAGAAAATCCATCAGGTTGCCTGAACCATTCATGTCTCCTGCATTGACCATATTAGGATCTGCATGTAGAGAAAAAATAAGTTTGTCAATAAATTCAATCAACTTTGTCAAGCATTTCAGGACCAAGTTTCTGAAATATCCCCATGAGCCAGGAAGTCAAGGCAGCATGAAGAGTAGTCCTGGGGGGCACACACAAACTCTTCATACTTGCTTTTAAGAAAGCAGGGGGAGAAATATCCACCACATATCCTACTAAAGCACAAGAGGAAATAAAAGATACCTGTCCCCAGACTACAACAAACATTTAGCATTTGATGGGAACTTGGATGAGGGCACGCAGGAGTATGAGAATGTCTGTTCCAGCATGGTGGTCTGATCAGGGACTTTGGATCAAGATGGGCAACAGAGGACATACCAAGATATCTGGTTTCTGGAGAAACCAGAATCAAAATATACAAGAGACACAAACCTGACAGAGAAAACACGAAGAACATTAGCAGAAACAAATCTCACCACTCATTCTAATTGGAAAGCAGTTGTGTGTGTGCTTCTGGGATACAGACTCAGCTACTGATTAAATCTACACATGACAAAGTGGCAGCTGGGTCCAGGAGGGCTCCAGCAGCTGGGCAGGGGGGTTCTGAGGTAGGACTGGAGAAGGCAACTGTGCATTTCTACATCACTTAACAAAGTGTTGTTCTAAAGATGGTTAATCCCATCCATCCTAAAAGAGATGCCTGGGAAATGGGGTTTTCCAGAGAATACCTAGAGCTTGTAATCTGAAATGGTATGTCTAAAAAAAATCTGTTACCATGGAGTTACAAGGGAAAAACATAAAAACATGTAAGAATGGGGACCTACAGAGACTTCTGGGGTTGTATAGAACACATCCTGCAGAGCCTGTAGCTCCTTGACTGACACAAGGTAACCTTTGCTGGTCCCTGATGAGGCCAGCACAGTGCCAATGACTGCCACCTGCTTCATTCCACTAGGCATAGAAATGGGAATTTCACAAAAATTTGGATCTTTGAAACTGTGAGGAAATTCCCCAACTCTGTAATTGGAACAGGAAAAGATGTAGTAGATAAGCTTTTAGTGGACTGTCCATAAACCCTGATACTCTGCTCAGCCCTCTTTACTTAGCATCTTTTTTCTTCCCCTCTCCCCATTTTCAACTGTTTAACTTGGAACTTCACCATATAATTTTTTGCCTTAGTGGTGACTTTAGCAATGCAACAAGTGTGAATACTCAGCTTTGTCCATCTCTGCTCTCCACTGCATAGGGTTTTTGGGTGACACAGACAATGTGCTGAGCACAAGCAGCTGAGAAAAGCATTATCTTACAGGCAACCAGCAGGTCACCATTATACCATTAATAGAAGCCCTTTCAAATGCGGAAATCAAGTAATCTCCAAGCACCATGGCGTGTTTGTCTGAAAGAGAATCGCGCAAGTGAATCACAGCCTGGGGAAGGAAACTCAATGCAGAGCAGGTGTCCTATGCAGAGTTGCAGAGCACAAATAAGAGCTGCCACAAAATTGGGGTGATTTAAAAAGCAGAAGTTTAGAAGAGCGACAATTGAGAACAGTGATCCTTCGCCAAGCAGGTGAGAGCACGCTCCCGTTTGCTGAGTGAAATGAGAAGCTGAAGGTGGGATGCTGGGGCTGACAACAGGAGCTGAAGCTGCAAGGGGAGGCTGAGCTCAGTGTCTCCTAAGAGGACTGGAAAGGGAAGCTGAAATGAGGTGAAAGGATTAAACCATGCTATTACTTTTTAACGTTGTGATACTTTGCAGATCATTTGCTTCACCCTATTCTTACCATATAGCAAAGAAGGACCTGTAAAGAACATGCAGCTCAGACTGTCTGCCTGCACCAGGCAGCACCCTCTGCTAAATAAACAAACTTCTAGAAACTCTTCTGGACACTGAAAGCATTGGCAAGTTTTCCTTCATACCACAAGAAAATTACCCAACATACTAGTTATATCATGTAAAAAATAGCTTTTTAAGTATGTTGTCAATGCCCAGCACATGACAGTATTGTGATGGATAATACCAGGCCAGACCACAAGTATGTACGATAATTACAATCTCAGTCTGAATCTACCCCAAAAATACGTGCTACACAACATGTCCAAGGAGAGAAAAAATGTGCTAGAGACCACAGGGCCATGGAAGACTAAGAAAACAAACTAACTCTGAACTCAAGGTAGTATACCAGTACCTGGAAATTGCAGTGAACTGGATGATTGCCAGCCTTAAAGTTCACTTCAGGTACTACGGTTTTGAAAGCAGAGATGTGATATCAGATTAAGCAAAACACAATTTTAGTAAATAAAACCTAGCTACAGCATTTTAGAACTGGTACTACAGAGTTCCCACCTTACATCCTATCACCAAGCACTATAGGTATCCCTTTCTTTCTCTCACTTTACTTTGGCATCTGCAATAATTTCCAAGGTTTATTTCAGGATGAGCTAACTTGCCCTCCAAGTGAAGCTTGCAGAGATGCTTTCGGTTCTGCCGGCAGAACTGGAGCCTTACACCAATCAGGCAGTTACAGATATTTTAATGCACATAAATTAAGGGCAAATTAACCTCATCCAAACATGAATTATAGCCAGGTGTACTGCAGCATTATACCCCAATGATGGCAAAAGCACGAGCAGCTGTGGTGCTGGTTGTCTCGTCTAGCATGAGAAATCTGCACTTTACTCAGGACACTAAAACCAGGACTCCTTTCACAGCTGATGACAGGAAATGAACTATTTACATTAGAATGACAGAGATTACTTCACAGAAGTGATAATTTCTGTTTATTGATCACAAAGAAATGTCAGAGGTAGACATGTTCACCTGGTCTAATGAGTACAACCCTACCAGTTAAAAAGAAAACATTGCAATACCATGACATGCAGAATTAGTTACAAATGCAGCTCCTCAGACCGGAGAATCTAAGAGAGTTGGATGCTCTGACAGAGCTTATTGTGTAAGCTGAAAGGTGTTGAGTCTTTCTGAAGAATTGTCTAACATTTGTATTTCATCCATTTGTTGTTCCATGTCTTAGACATCCTTGCTGTCTTTTCCACTACTTTTGCAGATGTAGATGCAACATAATTTGTGCAAGGGCTGTTTCCTGCTTAGTCCCCATATTCTTTTCCTAATAATTTCTGGCACTCCGCAAGCTGTTCCTAGGGCAGACATCCAACACTAAGCAGCCTGCTGTGACTCCTGGAGAGACAGCGGCCAGTTTGGAGCCCATCATTCTGTAATCTCTTAGGGACATTTTGTGCTTTCCTTTCCCTTCATCCACTTTGAATTCCATCAGCCATTTTATTCCCTACAATAGAGAGCCTTAACAGTGAACACTCATTTCTACAACTAGCTTACAGTATCTACAATTGAATGTATCAACATTCCGCTTTAATAATTGCAAACAGGTTCTTTCTAGAAAATGAACTAGAAAACAAACAAACCTGACTGAACCACGTATCTTTGAAACTCACACGGTTCTGGTTAGCAGACTTCCCTGGATTTAGACCTATGCCAGACTACTGTGATCCTGTAGATGTAGCAAAGTACTGGCAGGGACTGAGTCACAAATCAAGGGAGGCCACAGTGCTAGACTGACAGTTGTGCCTCCTGATAGAGGCTCTCCTGGCTGCCACACAACCCTAGACACCTTCCAGAAATCTTAGGCCAGATCAATCTGATGGTCAGTCCCTGATCTCCCAGCTAGCCAGGCTTGGTGCACAGTATTCTGGAGTTAGTTACCCTACAAATATCAGAGGAGCTGCATAAGAGCAAGCTGGAAGTAAGGGTCCAAATATCAGCCTGTGAAGGTTTATGACTGTAGGAAACCAGATAATTTTTAAACACATAAGGAAAGCAAAGAAAAGATTCATGCAAACAAACTACAGAAGCCAGGGTGCAAACACAGGGAGCTGCTGATGGACCAGAATACACCAACATGCACAGCTGGTACTACATAGACACAAGATCTCATTACATTTACCCACTTTTTTATTCTTTTCTAAAGAACCAAAAGGGAGTAGTATTATCCTATTAAGGGTCACATTTTTTCTGCAAGTCTCTCCGTGAGTAAACTCTTGCTTAGTCACTTGACTTTGATCAGCATGGAGTTAAGTTTTATGGAAGAGCGATAAATCACATTTACAGTGAAAATGCTGACAAACTCTCAGCTTTAGAGCACTGTTACAGCACGTGCAAATGTAAAGCCACAGCTAGAAGAGCTCTATCAGTGAACTGACATTCTAGGTAGCATGCTGACTGACTGATCAGATATGAAATGTGTTTGACATGGCAAGCACAGACCAAAACATCCCATGGTTCAAAGAGGCTGAAAAGTATACTGATGGAAAACAACTAGTTGAACGAGCATCAAAGGAAAAGTCTTGGCCCTGGCCTATTGCTCCTAGACATGCTAGTTCCATGCTATGTTCCCCTCATCCTGTTTTCTGTTTTAATTGGATACATTGCACTGAGGCAGGCAGTATGATTTTTAATGCAATTCCAACAAGTTTCAAGTTACTTTCAACAGATCACAGTTACTGAATTACTTCAACACTTCAAATGTTTCTAGCAGACAAATGTTCACCTACATGCTTTGCTGTTTTCCTTGAAGTGGGGGGTTGCTATGTGACACTGACAGGATGCAGGCAGCAAAGAATACCTCTCTTCTGCTGTGGCATAAGGAATAAGTGAACCTGGCAAGAGGCTGGGAGAAGAAAGCAGAAGCCTAAATGCCAGTTGCAAGTTTCTCAATTTACATTTGGAGCGCCTTTTTCAAGGTGTCCAAAGCATCACCTGTTCCATCTCTTACTAATGTGTCATGTGTTAGCCAACACACCAAAGAAGAACACAGTGTGTTTTAGGGCTTTTCTGTGCTCTAGTACCAACACACTCGCTGTGATAAAACAGAGGAAATCTTATTCCAGACACAAAGCTTTGGAATCATGACTCCATCACAGTTGAGCCCATCACTGACCTGAACTGTTGGTCAGATGAGCTGTGCTCATGTGGTGTGACATGACAGCAGTTATTGCAAAAACGAAGGAGCGTGGGGGCTGTGAAAATCCCTGGGATTTATTTTCTATAGCAGTCAGTAATAAGCAAGACAATTTTATTGGCAATCCTCACAAGACCCCCTTGCACTGGCAGATGGTTTGCCACTCTGTGCCTCCAAAACTTGTATTGACTGTTCCAAGGACCAAGCGTGGTGCCCCAGCCTCATGTACTTTATCTGCTCAAGGCGATCTGTCAGGAAAAGGCATCTTCTCCTGAGAGCTGTGTGCTCTGCCAGCATCCATCCATCCCCATTTCCAAGGAATTTAGACCCAGCCACAGAGATAGACACAGAGCACTCTCCTCACAGGGCCTGAATCCAGGCAAGCAGGCCAGTGCTGCCTGTAGAGTGAGCTGAATGACAGAACCATGGAATGGTTCGGGTTGGAAGGGTCAGTGTTCAGAAAGAGCCCCAAGAGGGTAAGGCTGAGGGAGAAAGTTCCTAGAGCCAAGCATCGTTACACCACAGGTCTTCAGCACCACCTGGCCAGAGAAAATGGACCTGGCAGCTGAGGAGGCAGCGAGCGAGATTATTAACAGGGTCATCATAAAAGACATAAATGAAAAGTACTGGGAGATGCTTAGGGGTGTGTGTCTCTTGGGGAGGGGTCAGAGACTGAGGTCTGCTTAGCCTCGACGAGACCAAGGAGGGCCAAGCTGGTAATGTAATTCCCCTTCCACCACCTGCCATGTAGAAGATGATTTAGAAATGGCAACATGGGATATAGAAGACAGATAAACAATTATTCAACATTTTTCTCAGCAAGAAGTAAGATGCAGTTGGGTGGTGATTTTATAAGGAAGAAGTCTTCAGCAAAAGCAAGCAGGCTGAACCCCCAGCAAGTTAAATGGGCGATTTTCTATAGGTTGAAAAATATTTACAGGCAATTTAAGATTATTCCATTTAGAAGCTGCAGATTGAATGAGCCAAACAAGTTATTGACCTTCTGTTTTAGTGTTGAAGTTTATAAAAAGGTGTTAAAATGGCCTTGAATCAGAGTAATCAAGTTCAGACTCCTGGAAAAAGCAGAAAATATTGAACCCACTTACAGCCCTTTTTTAAAAACATAATATGGGAAAAAAAAATTCCCTATAATTTGAGAAAATACACAGGAAAGACAAAATTGGCAAAATGCCTTTCCTACAGTTCAAGGACTAATTGCACAGCCTCCACATACAAGTAAATAGGCCTGAAAATCCTCAGTTTCTCACCACACTAGCACAGGCAGGCTACAGTATCATAAACAATACTGTAAAATATTGCAGCATTTTATTGTATGGCCCCACCACCACATATTATGGAGTTTCCAGCTATGATAGTGTGGTCAAATTAAATACAGTCACATCTTTGATGTGCAGCTTTACCCTGAATAACCTCTATGGAAAAAATTACGAAGCCACAGCAGAGCTCAAAAAACACAAGGCACCAGATCACAGGGGAGAGAGCCTTGGAGAGAAGGGAAAAGCAGGAGGGAACATTCAGGATAAATGGCAGAAAACTGAGGCACTCCTCTGACCAAACCACAGCTTTCAGCTGCATCTCCTCAGCCACCACAGATGCTCATGGGGTGAGCACAGAGAACAGAGCTGGCCAGGGGCACAGGCAAAGGGAGGCACGGGGTGACATGGAGGGGAGCTGATACCCAACCAAGAGGGCTTCCCACCCTTCCATCACAGCCAGGCTCCCTCTTCTCCCTTTTTCCTCCTGAGAGGCATTCCCCTCCTCTGAGGGGTAAGCCACACCCCAACATCCCACCTCCTGCTCCTTCCCACGATGAGTCTTCCTTTAGAAAACAATTTCTTTTGGTATGAAATATCACGTGCCTGCTCCCCCTTCCAGTTCTCTTGGAAAGTCTGAACAAAATTAGTTCAGCTGCTCAGTTATGTCAGAAAGGCAAGGGGGGGGGAAAACATCCCAGTTCTTTTCCTGCAAGCTCCAACTGGAATTTTTGCCAAAATTGGCTCTGTATAAAAAAATGTTAAACTCACATCTCTGTTTCCAGTGAATCTTAAAGGTCCCTCCAATAAATTTACTTGTTAGTACAGATGTTGAGGCTGTGGAAAAAGTAGGAGGGAAGCATCACTGCCTCTGGAACATTCATCTGCAGTTTTGAAACTGAGCTGAAACATCTCTATTAAAAGATGCTCCTCTACTAACAGCACAGAAGTTTGGGCAGATGAGCCTCGTGAACTGTATCAACTCCACACTCCATTACTTCTTGAAGGAAATGAGATTTGATTAGGTTAAACTCTGGATGCCTTCGACTTCTGGGTGAGAAACTACATTTCAGTAGAGAGGACACCCTGGAAAATAGCCTTAACAGTGTAGGAGAATGTATAGCTTCTATTCTCAGTTTCGCTCAAGACCTTTTCTTCACAAAAAAGAGGGGGAATTCCCCCTTCTGAAGCCATGGTTTTTAAAGCCAAGGAGCTCTAAGCCATATCTGAAGAGTCAGGGGTGCTACAGGCTTTTCCTCCTCATGCCAGACACAGCTGAGCTTTGCAGCACCAGATTTCATGTTCCATGTGCTGCTCTTTGCCTCTTCATTCAGAAAATTGTAAGATTAAGGGGGAAAACCAGGTTTGGGACTGCAAAAAGCGAAAGCAAATGCATTCAGAGAGAGCAGAGTTGCACTGTCAGAAGGGAAGTGCCCTGGTACACAGTTACTCCTGAACAGCTCTTTCCTGAAATGGGATGTTCAATGGCATTCAATGTACCTCTCGCTGAAAACCTTTTTAAGCCTTCAGCTTGAAATAAAGCTGATAAATCCACATTGGAAAAGCCATTAATCCGTTCTACCATGTCACTTCTTGTGGTTTGAGCTGAGGTTGTGAGTCATTTTCAAACAGGAGGGTAATGTTTTCCTGCTCACAGGACACTGGCTTTCACTGCTGCATTTGATGCTGATGGGCTGCACAGCTACAGACAAGTTATTTCATCCCCCTGAGAGGAAGCTTCTGCAAGACAGGGAAACCCTTGCCTTGGGGTGATGCTTAAGAGCAAAATGTTAGAAGTGCTTTAAGAAGAGCAGCCTAGTGTAACCCTGCCAGAGTCTCTCTTTTGACATTAATAATTGTGTGTGAATTTTTAGTTCTGCCAGGCTAGAGATGAAGAAAGCTGAAAAAACCCAACACTTGGTGTGGGTTATCAATTAATTAAGACACTTTCGCTACAACCTGTCACTGAGAGGAAAAAATTAACACATACACCCCTGTTGGGTACCCTGGAAGCTGCAGTGTGATTGCAAAAATAGTCAGGAGAAGGACTGGTATCTCTGGGCGGCTCATCACTTTTGAGGGTTGAGCACCATGCTGAGCTAGGAGCTGTTCAGGCCTGAGAGAGGCTGAACACACCACAACACCAACCTCCAACACAAGGAAGATGGCTCTGAACTGCCAAGGACTGGGGGTTGGGAGCATTCTCTTTTCCCCTGGCTACAGTCACAATCCTGCTCACTTTGCCCTCCGGGTCAGCAAACAACTCCATGATAAAGCAGTTCCCAGCCCCAGGAGGTTACAGCACTCCAGAGGAGCCTGTTTGGTACAGGCAGACAGGAAGTTCTCTAACGCAGGGTCAACACTCCCCATCTCCTTCTCCTCTGGTCCCTGTTTAAAAGCTACCAGCCAGTACCTTTGAAAAGGTACAACTTTTGTAAGAGAGGCCCTATGGGCACAGGGGCTGAGCACTCCTGCAGCCGTGTGCTGGAGCCCTGGCAGGGCATCCCAGTGCTGCCAGGGAGAGCAGCACCCTCCAGCTGGGGATGTCCACGGGGTCCCCCTTTTACACTAAGTAACTCTTCAGGCATTTAAATCCTTACTCTCCGAGGGCCTCCAGCATACACGTAAGGCTGGTGCCCTGTCTTCTTGCACAGAAAATGTCTGACTCAATCTGAGAGACCAGGAGAACCCCTGCCCGGCACATATTTCCATAGGGCACTTCCATATGATCCAGAGTAGTGGGGGAACCTCTCACAGTTGTAGAGCCCAAGTGTGGCAGCCCTGCTATGCTCCTCGCATGGGCAAAGAGCCAAGTCTCAGTGAGCGTGGTGGGCAAGAGCACAGCTCGGCTCACAGCCAGTGCTGGAGAGAACTGAGCCAGCCCTGACTCCAGAGGGAATCAAGAAGAAACCCAGCACTGGAACCGATAGGATGCAATCTCCTCCCCACCCCCATCACCTCATGCAGCAACAGGTTTGTATTTCTATCACTTTAGAGGCGCAGTCTTGAAAAAACGGGAGAGGTTCTGTTGGAGAAAAATAAAATTGAACATTATTTTTCTTTTTGGTTTGGAACAATTACTGTCTTTTTGTACTTCAATAATTCATTATCTACTTTCTCCCCCCCACACACCTTATTTTCTGATCCTGACACACCTGCATACCTGATCACTAGAAATCAGAATTCACCCCTCACTAGGATGTACAATCTACCTCAGCATGGGAGATCCAAAATATCCCCCGTCCCCTTAATAATCTCTGTGAGCACACAGAGATTCTAGGCATGCCAAATTTTCACATTTTTCCAATAGTGGGAAAAAATTATTTGAACAAAGAACAGGATTTGGAAGGAAAAAAAACCAACTTCCTGTAGACCAAGAGTAAAAAAATCACCTGACTCTCTGCCTGATGAAGCTGCGGCTGAGTCATCCTCTGTTCTCTGGCAAAGGCACAGAATTATTTATCACAATTGTTAAAAAAAATATGTAATTTTCTTTTCTGACTAGTAGAAGCTCAATATTAATTTAGCTTCTCACACTGTAAAATTTGCATTAGAATAAAGTTTTTTTTTTAATTTAAGAATTTTAAAACCCTAAAATATATTTTGAAAGCTATACAGAAAAAAAAAAAGCCCCACAGGAGAGTCACCATTTTTTCCTTTACAGATATATATTCATGTATTTGTACAGAACACATAATTAAACATCCACACCAGGAAAACAGGCTCTGGACTTTGCTTCCACAAATACTAAGTCCAAAAGCACGGTTTGCCGTGGATTTTTCAGCCTTTTGGTGATCAGCATTTTGCAAGGGAGCGAAAATCCTCTTGTCATCTCCCACGTTTCTTTTGGAAAAGGATTTTCCATGTTTATATAAGACAAGGAAAAACCGAGCTTTTACTACAGCAAATTATGCAGGAAACCTGTCAGACTAGGTGCTTTGAAACCACATGAGCAAAAATTAATAAAGGAAAAGCTTCTTTCCCCAAGTACACCTCTTACCCCCTCAAGCAAGTTAATCCTCATTCCTTTATAAGCTTAGACACAACAGCAACTTCCTTTAAGCATCCAGGGGAAAAAAAAAAAAAAGGCAGGGGATGCAAGCAAAACACTATTGCTGCTCTCCTTGCACGACTGAATGATGATGGCTGCTCACATAAATACAGAATTCCGCAGACACCCGAAAGAGCCATTGGAAAGTACAGGGAACAAAGGGCCTACTTTAGCTATAAACCTCCATCTGGCAGCGTTTCTACCGGAGATGACAGCCGGGAGATCAGCACAGAGCCAGCGGGCAGCCTCTGCACCTGCGAACCCTCTGCTCGCAGAGAAAATGTGCCGCTTTATTTTCCAGCAGAAACTCTGCCCGACGGAGCTGCAGCTCCACGACTGCAGCACAAGAGCAACTGGCAAATGATTTTTTTTTCCGAAGAATTATGTTGCTTACCTGCAATGCAACATCATTTAGCCCAATCCCAATGATTTTAATAGCATCCTTCCTTGGGCGGTATGGCTGCACCAGCAGTGATGTCATGGGGAGGAAGCAGTAACAATCATGTGACTGCATCCTCCGTCTATAGGATATCTGATCGGCGGAGACGCAGCAGCCTGCAATCCTGCGGGATTAAACTGCAAGCCTCTTTACCCTGCCCTGCCTGTTCAGTCACCACTGGAACACACATTGCTTTCTTCCCTCCCTAACCCGAGCTCATCAATCGTTCTGTGCATTCTTTTTGCAACAGCAACAACATTGACGTTTTTCACGAGGTAGAAGCACAGGAATTATGCTGGGTGCATGCCAGCAAGTATTCCTGGTGGCTCTGCAGACCAGATTGCTGCTCTGTAAAATATGTAATCACAGCAGCTTGGAAATGAGACAAACTGCAATTTCACCACCCCATGCGCTTTTCTGGCATTGCATTTCAAGCTTATCCAAATTGACTTCCCTCCATCTTCTGTGTCATATTCATGCTCTGCAAGCCTCCCTGTAAGGTTTCATCCTTGTTACCTTCACTTCTTGATTCTGCCATCCATCTATCCATCCACCCACTTCTGCCTTTTCTTCAATGCAACTGTCACTGCTAGAAAGATCCTCTCCTATATGCCAGCCTACTTTTCCTTTCCAAAACATCTCCTTAAGCTTTCCCAAATACTGAAAAGCTACAACTTCCAAAAATATTCTTTAAGAAGGCAATTAGCCAGACTTTCACGTTTTAGTTAACTCTGTACAGCATCTCAACTGTAATCTTGGGAGTTTTTTGTTTGTGGTTTTTTGTTTTGTTGGGTTTTTTTGTTTAGTTTGTTTTGGTGTTGGTTTGGGGGGGTTTCTTTAGTTTTTTGTTTGTTTTGTTGTGGGGTGGTTTTTTTTGTTTTGTTTCGGGTTTTTTTTTGAGGGGCAAGGGGAGTGTTTAAGAATTTTATCATACTCAGCAATGTATTTGATTTCTACACGAAGGTAAGAATTGCCAAAATTCTGACTGTTCAGATTTCGTACAAGCCACTAGGGCTGTACCCTGCAAGGCAGAGGTTGTAAGTGTTCTTTCTGAAGACACTGTACATGTTTGTATGTATGCAGTGTGTTGTATTTCAGGACATTCACCTACTCACCTTTCTGTATTTGAATATTGCGCAGACTGGTTTTACCCCTACAGGTAACCGGGCAGGGGCTTTGTATTTCCAAGCAGATGCAACAGCTGAGTAGAGGGAGGTCTTGCACAAGCACTCATGAAAATACCCACAGGTGACTGAATGGACATAAGTGACTTCCACTCACTTCAAAGTCAAAGGAATTCAGTTCCGGAAGACCTTTTTGTCCCAGTGTGCTTGAGCAGTAATTTATGGATGTGCCATGTATTTCTGATAGGTACTCCCCATGCAGAAGCCACACATTAGATATTACTGAGAAATTTGAACACTTAGCTTGCTTCACCTGAAGTTCCCACACCTTTCTGGAGGAAGAATCATGCCTTTAGAGAAGAGGTTTGATTATGGCCCTCACACACAGCACTGCAGATCATAATCCTCTACCACTCATAGATCAGTAACAGCCCCAGGCCTTCGTAACCATGTCAGTGAAATGTGGAAAAGTGACACAAGTGCCAGCTTCCTGCCAGCCTCTATTCTTTGTGCCCATAAAATCAGTATTAATAGGCCAATTGAATTCGTGAAGGAAGCTAAACACTGAGCACTTGATTTATTTTCTTGATAATACAACTGCAATTTCCTTCAATCAGTTTGTAAGAGGAAAATATGGAAAACAGGAAGTAGCATTTACTTGGTGAAATATCTACACCTGGGAACTTCTATGCCAAAGACACACTCCCAAACACAAACACTGTACCCTAGACACAGAATAGTAACTTCGTGCACTTAACAAATGAGTGTTAGGGTCTCAATCCTACATTTTTTTCCTGGAGAGACTTTCCTAAATTAATTTCCTGATTTTATCTTGTCCATTACCAGCTGACCTCATTAAATCTCCTAGTGAAAGTACATTTTTAGTTGGATGGTCAAACTATAGACAAACTAAAGGGACAGAATACCTGATTCTCTATTGAAAATACAATAGATATGGTATGCTCAAATATAAGAGATTTTCAGAAATTGTAAGGAAACAGAACCAGCTCCTAAGAAGCCTTGAAATTCAAGAATATGGACATTTTCCAAGTGCAAGCAAATGATTAAACTGGCATTTACAGATTCCAAAACCAAAACAACTTTACTCCTTGGTATTTTCTTCCAATGCTACTCAGTCAATTGAGTGATCTCAGAGAAAAAATATATTCTTCAGATGATGTTTTGGACAATGCTGCTATTCCTTTTGCTAGCTTGCAGTTTCTCAAGTCTCTGTGAATGCTTCTTCATCTCAAAGACCTACAACACTATAGTCATAATGGAGGTTGGGGTCAAAACAAGTTTTGATGGGCTCTCTTCCCTAAAAATTCAAACTTCCGTTTGAACATCCACTGAAAGCAAAACACATAGTTCGTTTAACTCGTTAAAAAAAAATCTTTTTATACTGCACTTACCTTTAAGTCCTGCAAAGTGCTTAAAAGAACTGCAGCAAGAAATACAAATAAGACTACATTCTTACAAAAGAAAACCCAGCCCAACGTACCCATTATAGCTTCTGTTGTTGCTCCTGAGGGCAGCGAGACAGGGACGGTTGCCGTTCCAAATGCCTATTTCTAGCAGACTGTTTAAAAATAACCTAAACTCTGTCATACCCCCGATGCCTTGCAAATACTGGAGAGACAGGAGTCACATGTCCTTGCTATGATTTTGCCTGCGCTCCTGCAGCTTAGAGTTGCAGAGGGAAACTGAGAAATGGCCGTTCAGTAATTATGCAGATTTAATGTTTCCTTTGTGAAAGCAGCAGTAAATTCCAGCTTGAAAAAGTGGACCCGTATTTTGAGTGGTTTCCACCTTGGAATTAGTCATAAGTAGGATAATACAGAACTAATGATGTCAACTTGCTTTCAACACTAATTTAGAAAATGCAAATGTTTGTTAGGAGAAAAAGGCAGTTCAACATGTTTTAACTGGAGCTACCCAAGAATTCTGGGAATATTCAACTTCTGATACCACTGTCAACTTATCATGAGTGATAAGCACTTGGAAGGACGTATCTGCCATTCCTTACACTCTGCATCTCTTTCAGGACTTGAGTATAACCCCTCTAGATCTTCAGTTTCCCAGATTTTCTCTCTTACCTTTATTTGAGAATTCATTACATTAATCTAAATAACAGTGTTATTCAAAAATACTGTTTTTTTTCATTAAATCATCAGTAATGTGACAAATATAAAAGATTCAAGAAATACCTTTGACATACGAGAAAACCCTTTTTCTGTTTATGGCAAATTATTTTATTTTAAAGAAGAAATACTTTCAAATAATACAAAAATGACACAATCATACAGAACTGTGACAAAAACAAGAGAGATGAATACTGAATATGATAACTCATTACCACATCAAGACAATTCATTATAGCAGTCAGAATCACAGATCCACAAGATACATTGACGACATCTCCCAGCGGTCACAATTTAAAAACCTTCTGACAGAGAGACCACTGGACATTGCTCCTTGGTTATAGTCACAGAACAATTCAGGGTGGAAAAAAGGTCCCTGCTCAAAGCAGGCCTTACGTAATCAGGATGCTCTGGGCTATATCCAGTTAAGTCCTCATCCACACTATGGACAGAGTGCTCCACCTCTCTGGGCAACCCCTTCCAGTACCTGACCAGCCTCACAGGAACATGGTATTTCTGTTCTTAATACACAGCAAACACTTCTGGTGTCACTGCATGGTAATTTTGGATAAACTCTACTGTGTGACATCCTCCCCTGGAAATTCTGACTGACTGGTCTTTTAAAGTAATGAGCACTGAAAAGCTTGCTGGCGCTAGACTTTTACCCAAACACTACAAATTTCTCACATGATTTGGTTTTTATCTGCATCATTTTTGAAGAAGTCTAGTTGTGCCCAAGGAACCCAATACACACTCACCAAACCAGGAAAAACAGGCTTCAGGATGAATAGCACAATAAATGCTAAATACGCTTCAATTTCATATATACTGCTATATGATCGCAACACTTGATGCCTGTAATGACTATAGGCCATATTAGGAAACAGGAAATACTACCTTAAATGTCTGTGTTAATTAACATTTATGCTTACAATCTTTTTTCCCCCATTACTTCTTGCCTCAGCGTGGATAAGTAGAAGTAATTTTAGTAACAAAAAAGTAATAAAAGTAATTCAATTTCTCTTCCAGGTTTTCCTGACCTTTGACAAGGTAACAGAGTCATGTTCTTGAAAATCCCAAAGAAAACTTACTTATAGAATATTTGAAAATATTCTGATAAGTCTGTTTGGGTTTTCGCCCTTGTTTTGATTTCCTGACATAGAAAAGTCTGGAACCAATTTGATCTTTAATTAAGAGACAGTGTGATCTTCCTTTAGGGAAATTCCAGTAATTTGCAAAGTCAGTCTTGTGTTGGGCACCTCTCTTTGCAGGTAATGTATAATTAGAAAAATATGAGAAACTCTATTATAATAGCTTAGTAAGGAAATATTTTTACATACTTGCAGGATGCAAGGACACAAAACTGGCATTCTCGGGAATTTAGGGTGACAGTCTTTCATTAAAATGGATGGTTGCAAATAAAATTATTTCTTACCAGATTTTAGCTGGTCCAACTAGCAATCAAGTGAGCTGTACCTTCCAGAATTATACACCTTCCTCCTGGAAAGTGTCACTGTTAACAGAACTTGCTTGCAGTAACCACAAAGCACATCCTTTAGGATGAACATGTGTTTAAGCACCCTTACTTAAAGCAGCTGCTTTCTGAAATCAGAACACATGTGCTTTGCTGAATCAGATGAGAATCTGCAGAACTGTAGAAATTACTGTAATAGTCCATTAACAGGCTTTCCACACTGCTAGCTCACACTGCTCCTTTAATTCCCTTTTCATTAAACAGCAAAACAAAGGCCTGTCACCCTTTTCCTTCCCCCGTTTAAACTGAGGATCTAGTTAAGAATATAAAGATACTTTAGACACAACAGAAATGAAAACAATCTATTAGTGCACAGTAAGAACATGCAAATGAATTCTGCAATGTTTAACATCACTTCTAATTAGTGTTAAACACATTGCAGGTGATAATATTTTGCTATAACACAGACAGTGCTAAAGAATACAATGTACATAATAAGCTACAGATAATAAAGCTGAAAAAAGTGACAATTTTAGAACATAGTATTTTCATTTCAGGTATCAGAAACAAAACCAGCTCAATGGTTCCATTCTACTGTATGACAAATACTGAGGAACAAAATTTCAGTCTTAAAATACATCTTAAAGTAGGTATTTTCCTTCAAGGAAAAAAGGCACTATAAATAAATTACACTACAGTGAATTTGCCTGAACTCACTTTGTTTCTGTCTTCCAGCCTTTAAGTCAAATAAAACAGCATAAAAACTGTACACGCTCTTAACAGGATAGTCGATCTTTTATAAAATAAGTTGTCTTCAGAGATGTCAGTTTCACAACAAGGAAAAACCAAGCCTTGTTGCAGTCGCTATTATAAAATATATATGTATATATATTTATATATATGTTTTTGTTTATGTTTACTTTTTTAACTTTTTTTGATTTTTTACAAAACGTGTATATTAGCTTTTGCACAATTTTTTTTAAAAGAAACTTGTCTAATCTAAGAACTTCATTAAAATAAAAGCGATAAATACTTCATGTTTACAATGCAACATGTCATACATCATCAGCTGGCAGAGGAGGTATGTTAATCCTTGGTCTTGTAAAAAAAGCTATCTTCTCTCTGCGATCAAAACAAGAGAAAAAGGAAGTAAATAAAATTATGCCAACATTCCCCCTCCTCCCCACAAGAACATGGTTTCTTTACACTAGTTAATGGTTAGTATTTGTTATTTATGTACTGAACTGGTCAGTATTTGAGTACAACAAACTTCCAAAAGCTACTAAATCTCACCATGTACTTCTGGCAACATTCCATTGAACACAATTGCTATTTTTGAAAACCTAGGTGGAAGCTTTATACAACACACTGAACTTCAGTCATAGTTAATTGTATAAAGGTTTCATAGGACAAGTTCTGCAATGCAAAGTTCACCCTGGTACATTTTGCAAATAATGTCTACAAAAAAGAAGGGGAAAAAAAGATGGCAACTCTGGAAACAGAGTCCAAAGAAAAGGCTTCTTGAAAGAAAATTCCAGCATTACTGAGTAATTTTTAGGGAGAGTTTGTTACTAGCAATTTATATGTATTACATTAAACAGACTATTTAAGCCCACAGACCTCTACTGAAGAACTGACACATCATTTGGACTTCATAACAACTAGGCTAAGTTGGAAGAATCATCTAAGCTATGTTTGCATTTGAAGCTTTTTTTTTTTTAATGTCATGTATACTAGAATTGTAACACGGCAATTTTACCTTATGCCTTACCAAATGCTCTTTGCAGAACAAAGCATTCAAAGAGAACTCATGTCCAAATCCAGATACAGTTTAAAATTACTGGTTAATTACTTCTGATTAAAATCAAAAGACACATAAAATTTAAGCTAAATGTTCCAGAAAGCTTTAACCTGACTAATGAACTGTTACTATACTGTTTTAGTACACATTACCACTTACCTAAAAGTCTGCACCTGAATAGGTTCTTTCTGATTTTTCCCACGCAACTGGTATATTTCTTTTGATGCTTTCTTTAGCATCTTTTCAGCTGCTTGCTCTTGGTGATGTTCAAATTTGGTCTGTCTGGTCTGAAAACAGGAACATAATGCTTAAGATGGGTATGTGAATAAATAAAACACAAGAATATTCACAGTAAAAGAATGGATTTTTTTGCCCCTCACCACAACAAAACCACACTAATACACTGACTCAAATAGCTGATCATCTAGGAACTATAAATGCAGAAGACTGAGTTGTTTCATTTATTAATGCTCTTCAGAAAGCCATGTAATAAATAAACAAAATTTACTGCACACAGATCCATCAAACAAGATCTTACTATAAATTTAGGCTCAGTTTTTGTCTCTGATAATCCAAGGACAATTTTGTCTGTTGTGCAATTTTGCCACCTTTTTCTACAACTTCTTTCTCCAAGAACAGGAAAAAAAAATCACATACTTAGGGAACATTCCAAGTACTTCTAAAAGAATAAATGTCAAATCAGCAAAATTTCTTTTAAATACCAGAAGAAAACTATTAAAGTACCAATAAATACCTAAACAAAAACAAATGAACAACAAATAAACAAAAATCCAAAACAAAACAAAAACTGTCATTGGCAAACAGTGCCATTCTCCAAAAATTGTCCTCAAATTATTACACAGTTTGGTAATAATCAATAATTAATAATTAATCAATAATTTTTATTGTGCTAGCTTCAAGAATACAAAAGAAACATTCACTGTTTGAGATTCTGTACAAACAGCTCTTTAGACATTAAAATGAAGACATTTTGAAACGAGAAGTTTCTGAGCAAACTGAGTGCTTATGTCATACGACCATACCTGCCTTTCCGCTTCCTTCAACAGGTTTCGGAATCTGTCGTCCCGAAGGACCCAGTGGGGTAAATCTGTCTGCCCTCTGAGCTGGGCATCTTCCAGACGCTGTCTCAACTCTCTTAAAACACATATCTCCTCATTCAGCTGTCTCTGTCGAGTTCTGGATGCCTGGAGATCCAGCTCCAGGTCTAAGGATGTCCTTGCCATAAGTTCAGCCAAAGATGATCTGCAGGACTGTTGAATTATAAGGATTCAAATAAAATGCACAATATTTTACTCTCAACATGGTTTACAGTCTGTCTTTAGCTCTATAGACCATACGTTTGCTGTACTTACTTCATACACAAAGTCTTTTCCACATGCAGTTTTGGAGATCATTTACATCCCCATAAAAGGCTAGATGATGGTATGGTACAGAAAACCCTTACAGCTAAGTTTTTCAATTAATACTTTCTACTACTTCCTTTTATAGTTTCCTTTTGATTTACAAATATCTACCTAATGAAGTTTGTGGACTAAAATTTCATTTTATGATGATAATAAAAGAGATGCAATAAGAAAAAATCAGTGATATCATGACATCAGAAAAATACTGTACTAAGCAAGACTTCTCTTAAAGGGATTCATGCAATACCAGTTTTAAGATACATTCTGAATCAAAATGGGAGGCATGGCTGTCCACCTGCCTACAACTACAACTTCTGCTAACTAGACTACATTTTATGCCATTTCTATACACAACATTAATGCCTCATCTTCGCTTCTCTGCCCACTTGTTTGACAGCATGAGAGGTGGCATGGGGGCAAAAGGAGAGCTTAACCTACGCATTCCTGAATACTTGGGTCTCAAATACTATTATTTGTAGGCTGTATGGGAGGGGAGATGCATGTCTTAATGCCACATTCATACACACGTCTCTGAACCTGCACCCTGCATCATGAACTTGATTTGGAAGATCTATTAAACTTTACATCTGAATCAATGTAAATTCAGTCTCCATTAAACTAATTTTCCTCTGCCACACTTTTTTCCCTCCTTTAAAATTGTTCACAACTTTATTTAGTTTCTTTATGTCTACCTTTTAGCTTAAAAAGTCCATAACAAACCCAAAACATGCATCCTGCCCCAATTACACTGCAGAAGTTTTGTACATTTCCTAAAAGGATCAGAATGTACCTGTAGATATCTAAAGCTCTGAAGTAGAAAAGTACCTTTGTTCTAGCAACTTAATGGAAGCTAAAGATCATTTTCCTAGGCATACCTGCTTATACCGTAGAGTGCGCCTCTCCAAGGTATTCCGGACAAAAGGGGACTTCCTTGGCAGGGTTGAACTGTCACTGTCACTGCGATACAGCTGATTAGAAAAGACATTGAAAATAAAGATTGCTTACAAGATCATCTACATTAAGAAATGTAGGATTTTTTTTCTTTTGAGATTTCTTTTTTAAAATACACTGAAACTATCTTGTTTAAAGCAACCTATTTTTTTCAGTTATTTATATATAATGGTGCTCATACGGTAGTTACAATAATTCAAGAAAACTTACAAACCATCAGTGTTTTACAGGTAAGTTTCATCAACCATTCTACTAAATATCCAAGACAATCTAACCTAAAAAAAAGAGGGAGGGAGGACTCAGAAGCAATTAACAGTTAATCCTAAAACATTTACTGCCATGGGTACAAACAATACAATCTCCTACTTTTTCCCCGCATCTTATTTAAGTAAGCGCAGGTTAAGTGAGCACAGAATTTAAAAAACATTTCCTGAATTTTCAAACTCAAGCTCTTAGAAGCTTATGAAAAAGTACAATCAAAGCTATGATAATATTTCACCAATATTGCAAAACCAATACTCATGTGTTGATCTGCAATACCATGAGCCAACTGCTTATAAGTCTTCTGCCACTGAATGCAGCAAACAAGAAATGTGACCTAGAAAACTGCTGTGCTGGTCCTCAATTACTTGCACCAGTGCACCCAGAAATCCTATGTCCCACAGTAACAGGCACCTTATGACTGATATTCATGACAGCAATCAGAGACGTATGAATATTTCTGCAATAACCCTAAGATTAAGCATGAAAAAGCATCCTTTTTCAAACTATTATGTATGTGAAAATTAAACACAGCTTCTAGGCTAACTGCTTATACACCTCATTAGATAGCATTGGAAAATCAACCACCCTCACCTAACATCTAAGGTTGCCAGGGATAAGCGCTTAATATCTAATTTATCACAGATTCTTAAATTTCAAATTAAATCCATCCAGGTAAAAAAACTTGTAAAAAGAGTCAGGGAAACCCTTCCCCACTGCATTGTTTAAGTTCAATTAACAATTAATCATTAGTATTAAAAAGTAATATACGTTTCTTATAAATTCAATGAAATCTTATCATGAAATTATCAAAAATGTATAATGTACTTGTGTGTGGAGGCCCCTTCCCCTCCTCCTTTTCAAGCTTTACTCACTCTGCAAACATATTGACTTCGTGCTCCAGGCGAAAACGTCTGGGAACGAACAATTGTGCTACTGCGAACAAAAGCAGAACCCCGTGGCCTGCGGCTGGTTCTCTCTTTTGGAAGAATAGCAACTTCTTCAGGAAACAGATCCTCAGTGTTAGTTTCCTTATCGACCTAAAATTTCAACAAAGGAAATTTTTTTTTATTTCTTCCTTATTTTCTCTCTCCTAGCAAAGACAATCAGACATTTCAACAATATCAAAAGTAAACAACTTGCCCTGCTAGCTAGATTCAAATTTTAATGAACCCTGAGAGGATGTATCACCTAACTTTTGTAAAAGTTTTAAAACAGGGTCATTCAAAATTGTGAGATAACCTTTCAGAAGCCTTTGCTGAAGCAGTAACAATTATGAGATGCAGTTGTATCACAGCTGCAGAGCACAAGGACTGCATTCAGGATTGGCAATTGGACATTACCCAAACTACCACCTGATCTCCAGCCTCAACAGAAGAAAACTGAGTCACCTTTCAACAAGCATAGTGACTCAGATGCAAGTAACCACCTTAAAACTAGAGGAACTTAAATTAAAACAAGCAAGAAAAAAGGAACTGAAAGATTGTTCACACAATTATACAAGAACACTAAAATACTCAGAAAGACAGAAAACATAGGCTACTATAGCAAGGCTTCCAAACTTTTAGAAAACTCACTCCTCAAAAAGAGGTGTGATCTTCCCTAAAGGCAACATAAACAGCTTATGTTCCTCTACTTCAATGGAAGTCTGTTGATTTCAAATTGTGAAGGATTATTTTCAGTGTCTCATATCTTGACTACAGAAGATTTTAAATACATCAGTTTCAGCACAATTATTCCATGTTATTGTAACACTGAAATAGTAATGCAAGTCCTAAAATTTCTTTCTTCACAATTCCTTTCAAAATTCTTATGGAAATAAGAGCACTGGAATTTGATCGTGATCTTTTCTGTTAAAATTTCAGGTAAATGCAGAAATTGATACAAATGGCTATTTATAGATGAGATAAAGGCCACAGTAAAAATAGTTCGCCTTTTCATATAAGAACCAAATTCTGTTCAGAAGTAAGTAGTAAGAAAACAAAAAATCCCCAGCCCTAAAGAATGAACTTCTACCAACTCAATAGCCATACAGCTGTCAGGAAGTCAGTGCTCATACAGAGTTGCCAGTGTCATTGCTGATTCTTTTCTCTCCTGGCCAATTCAGAATCAAACTCCAGGCACAGCAGTAGCTCACTGTCCCAGGCAGGGTGGCAGTTTTCATGCTGCAGTGTCTTCTCTCATTACCTTTAGTGGTGGAGGCTGCATTTTCCCAGAACTGTACTGGCCTGCTTGAGTTGCAAACATGTGTCCAGCTAATGGATCCCCATAAAACGGCTCTGGATAAGGAGGACTAGTCTGGGTGCAATTACTGCATCCACTGTCAACAGATTCTGCTTGCCAACTCCTAAAGTCAGAACAACACAATAATTACACAGGTGTTAAAAAACCCCACAGAATTACGCACTACATTTACATATTACATAATCTAAGCCAGTTTATAATTTTAGAGTATCATTTCTCCAATAAAAATATGATATTTTCAACGGCAGAACATAGCACACTTGCATTTCTGCAAATGCAAATAAGCAAATACATTTCAATGAAAAAAATTCACCTTCCCTAGTTTTCTTTAAGCAAGTGTTCTGGTCTTTATAACAATACTAAGAAAGCAATAACAAAAAGAACAGTGCAACTTATGTAACAAACCAGAAGTATCATTAGGAATTAAACTGCAACCCTAACATTAACAATGTCCCATCACCACTAAATTCTATTTTTCTTAATGCAAGGCTGTTACAAACTCTAATTACAGTTGCCTCCCTCTCAAAGTTTCTGTTTGATATAATGTTTCCCCACTCCTCAAATTCCCTAAATTCAACCAGCTATTCAAATAAGGTTTCCTCCTGTTTGTAGATCATGACATACCAGAATTTTATACATGTAGCACTAACAGGGAGCAAATCTCAGAATAAAGACCTACTGTTTTTCCTGCTTCATTTCAGACTATACCCATAGTGCAAATATCTTTGAGGGAGTCTTAGTTATTATCTATTTGATGAGGTATTTAAACTGTTGTTACCTTTCCGATATGGCTTCTGCCTGATCTTCCTTCCTTTCCATCTCCAAGATTTCCTCCTCTGTGTACTCCAGTTTCACTCTCTCTTCTGCCAGCTCTCTCTCAACTGCTTCCAGCTGGGCAGTGGTCCTAGCTAACAGGGCTGTCACTGCATCCTGAAAGGTAAATTAATTAAAACTGTTTGAACAAGCCAATGTACTTAATGTGTATTATTCAGAGAAAAAATAAAAACAAAGCCATCGTATGTTCCTTAAAAAACAAAACAAAAAACCAAACAACAACCAAAAAAAAAATCTGAATCTTGAATCTTAACAATCAAAAGTATATGGTGTTCAACTTGTCACAGAAACTGGGCAGACTTTACTTGACTGTGGAGCATCATCCAGCAAGTTAGGTCAAAAGACACCTCTGGAGGTCACCTAGTCTGATGTGCTGCCCAAAGCAAGCCTGGCATCATAGCCAAGTCAGGCTGTCCAGAGCCCAGTCAAGGGCTGGAAACATCTGAAAGGATGGAAATTGAACAACCTTCCTTGACAACCTCTTCATGTGCAGTGGCAGAAATTTTTTTATGTGTCTTAGCTGGCCTGGAAACATGCATACAAACATATACAGGGTACTACTTCAAGCACTTGCCCAGAAATGATCTATTTTTCAACTAGTCTTCTACAATCTAGCTCTTGCCCCAAGAGTTAAGTCATCACTTCCTGTGGTAACTCAAAAACCTGCACCCAAGGTAACATCACAATCACCCTGCCAGTCAAATAAAGTAAACAAATCACTTTTTTAGAGCCATACTGTTTTAACTGTAGTTACATTTCCAGAAGACTGAGGAATGCTGTCTTCACATTGGTTTTTGGTCTTCGCTCTCTGGGGCTCTGAACCAGTGAAGATCTGAATAGGGTACCAGTGAAGCTGCATCTCACCAGAACTCTCTGCATCTGTCAGGTTTATCTGAGCAATGCCCTGTAAAAAAAAAACAAAAAGCATTGACCACAATAGGATACACATACTCTGCAGGATAGACACTGTCTCATTTAAAGAATATTTTACTTACAGTGTAAAACTCCCATTTCACCAAATACTACTGTCTCTTAAAAAGAGACAGTTTTGTTCAGTTGCGTTATGATGTCTAAGATTCTGAATTTCTTGCCTCTTCTTTACTAACCGGAATAACTGGAGTAGATAATAATTTTTTCAAAGTTGAAAAATAGAATTTGTATGACTGATGTAGATATAACTGACACCTGACAGCTATCAGTATTTTATTTTTAAAACCTTCCCAACTACTATCTGATTTCTATATTTGCTTAAATTAGTATCACTTTAATAATATTACTTTAATTGGAGAGGCTTTTGAGATAACTGTATTCTGACACCCTTCCATTCTCTGGCCTCAGAGGCATCTTTCAAATGGAAATAAAAATGCTGTGTAAACCAATTTTTTTTACTGCCTATTTGTATCATAAGGTAGTCAAAGGGGCTATAAAGCCATTTTTCTACTTTCCAGGCCATCCTTGCATCTCCTAGATTCAGGCAAAATAGTTTTAATGGAAGCTTCCCACTAAAAGTATTTCAAACTTTGAAGTAGTCCTATTCCATCAGAGAGAGCTCATGTAAGAAATTTCTCAGTTGGTGTACACCCAAATGATATAAGCTGTGAACAAATCCATGCTGCCTATTTTATTTGTTTTTTTTCAAACAGTTCACTAGCTGGACCTACCAACGGTTTTATAACAGTCAGCCTTTAAGAATGGCTTTTTGTTTCTCTGCCTATCTCTGCAACCTGTTCATGTCCATGTTAATGAGCCACAGGCTAACAACATTTTCTTTTGTATCACTGGAGAAGTCCTGTAAAAACAGCTTTCATCTCTCACTAATCAAATAACTGCATACAATGATTCTAACAACAAAGGCAGTAGAAAATGCAGACAGAATCTGCATTCAACTTTAAACAGGTAAAGAAACAGTTAATTAGAAAAGAATAATAAAAAAAAAAATCATTGAATTGTTTTTCCAAGACAAATGTTCCCTGGAGCTCTGTTTAAACAGGTGCACTGAGAACAATGGAGAAAAGTTTTTGAGACTAACAAACTAATGTGACATGGGGATAACACCATGTTATTGAGAAAGTAATTTCATGTCAGTAAGTCAGAGGCTACAGAGATGCTTTTGCTTTTTTTCTGCATAACATAGATGTCTTCTAATTATCTACTTGCTCTGATGCAGTGGAAGATATAAATGTGTATCATACACTCACACTTTTGCATCACAACTGGAAAACGTTTAAGACACATTGAGTTTCATTTAGGAGGTAGAAAGTAAAACTGTTTTTCCTGCCAGCAATATTGGAAGAAGCATAGGCTCACTCTTAAAACACCTGACACTGCCCTACACACTACATTTATTAGGCAGCAACGTCTGCCAAAGAAGCTGCCTCTACAAAGGAAATCAGTAATTCCTGAGTGACTGAATGCTGGAGAGTAGAAAATCACCACCAAACTCAATTAAGAATTATCAGTACTGAAAGGACTAATTAATATTTCATGTCCACCTCAAGATTTGGAACTTACTCAAAGGATGAAGAAACCTAGGTGAGTCTGCAAGAGGTATATCACATGCCTGCTCTGATGAATTTGTTAACAACTTGGATGGCAGAAAAGTAAAATATTTATGAATATCTCTGTGATGTCTGACAGATGTCTCTTTATGAGAAAACTAACAGGATTTTAAAATGATGCAAAAAAATAGGATGAATGTTCTGAAATTAAAACAAAAAATGCAAAAACCAAAGTTACACTCAAGAAGAAATCAAATAAATTAAGACACAGGGAATAATT
Source organism: Chamaea fasciata (assembly GCF_029207755.1). NCBI lineage: Eukaryota > Metazoa > Chordata > Aves > Passeriformes > Sylviidae > Chamaea > Chamaea fasciata. Next base: position 96,293,762 of record NW_027094087.1, on the reverse strand, counting down.
GGTCAGGGTTGTAAAAGATGAGAAATTGAGAGTGAAGCAGCAATGCTGGGTGATTGCAAGAAAGGCATTCATACTTCTCTTATGTTTTAACATGAACTGGACAGGCTAATCATGGAAAATAACAATTCCTTTATCCCAACATTGACAAGGCCACTAGGGAAGAAATAAGCCAACTGAAGACAGAGAAAGATCTTTCAGCCACGCAAGGCATAAGAGTAAAAGGTTGAGGAAATGGAAAGACCATCCCCACAAGTGTAGTATATTTACTTCTTTATAACTGAACTATTTCCCTGGTTTTTTGTTTTTAAATTCCCTGTTAGGTACAAGTATTTATATAAATTAGGATAAACTCCAGTTTGCCTTTGCTTAGGAAAATATTACACTGGTATAACCTAATTGAAAAGAAAGCAGTCATCAAGAATTTGAGAAATATATGCATTATTAAATAGATGGGGAAAACTGTAATCTCAGTGGAAGACATCTTGAAAGACAAAGGCCTTGTTGACAGGCACCATCATAGTAGTTCCAAAGAGAGGTAGCAGGTAGCAAATGATTCCTCGATTTGAGAAAATGCTCATTCTCAAATTACAGCTGAACAATGATCATAATGTTTAAATACTCCAATGCACCTATCTTCAGAAACTGGCATTGTTTCTCTGTTTTTGAGTAATACTGCAAAATTACCTTTAACTATGTTACCAATTAATGTTGACAAAGGCACTTCTGACATAACCATAAGACCATGAAAGAGAAAAAAATCCCTACCAAGATAACCTGAAGACCTTTTTTTTTTTTTTCAACTCAATAATGGCAGTTAGAATAACAGCACCCTAAACTTAGATGGACTTGTTTCAATAGAAAGATATTTTACGCTTAAACAGCTATTTAGCTTCCCAGAGGAACAGGATATACCAGTATAAAGCATTTTACACCATATTCACAGAATATATCCAGCTTGCTCTTAAGATGTTTTCTCTTTAATTACATTGTAGACAAAACTTCCTGCTGCAGACAAGACCTCCGATTCATTTCTATCAACATTAAGACCCCTGTTTATAGGAGATGCTACTTAGATTTTAACGTGGATTAACAAACACACATTCTTGACCAGATCTGCTCAAATAAACACCTCTTATTCACAGCCCAGCATGACAGTGAGATGCCTATACCTCTTAACTTCTTTAATAGGCTTAAATTTTTTTTTACTAACCCATTCAAACCCCCCACTGGAAAGACAGCCCACTCACTTCTAAACAGCCAGGACACCAACCCCAGGTCAGATTTATTTATGCTTATTTGTATTTGACAATAGCTAAATGAAGCTAACATTTAACACACCTGAAGTTAGCACATGGCATCTCAACCAGTTTAAAGAAAAAGGCTGAGGTAACAGAAATGTTCCATGGCCACTATTATCCTGCAACAAAGTTAAGACTGATGTAATAGTCGTCCACTTCATCCAGTGTTATATGTAACAAGGGGTCTGTATTTGTTACTTTTTTAGTAGGAATCTATTTGAATGGTACAGATTCCTCACACAGGCATTATAGTATCATGCAGAAACCTAAATCTTTAGCAAACTTTAATCTCAAAGCTGTCAGATGAAGTATTTTTTTAAAATCTCACCTCTTTATTTACAGAACTATACTTATGTATGTGAACAAATGGGCACATTAACATGTAATTCTATCAGAAGTTCTTATGGAAAAATTAGGTCTTTATGTTCTCTTTTTAATCTTAAAAAATAATTCCTCAGGTAACTTTAGTTTCTCATCTCACATGGCTTTCAAGAAACAACCACTTACCAATAGTTCTTCTTGTTGCTGATGATCAACTGAACAGATATACAGCTGCAGTGATTTTAACTTCAAAACACTTGAGTGCACGGGGATTCGGAACACTTCATTAAATATTAACGGAGTTTGGAATTCCAAAGCTCTCGAGCAGTAAGTGGTTGGTGTGCCTGACTCAAGTGGTGGCAAATAAACTCTCACGTGACTGGGAACAGCAAAACACACAAATAGCACAATTCAGACAAAGAAAGCCATTTTGCATTTCTCAAAATCAAGCTAAGCAAAAACATCAGTGTAACTTCCACAACATGAATCTGCCTTGAGATCTCATCACCAGAATTTACTCTGCATTCTAACACAGAAGATCTGCAAAGCTGATCTCAAAATGCTGTGTTTTTTCAACTAAATTTTTTTTTTTAAACTTGGTGCTTAAGCAGAGGCACCAAGTGGCACTTGAGCTGCCCTGAAATATCTAAGGCATCTAAAATGAGCTAGCACTTAAAAGAGAATCTATGGTAGAGCCTACAGAGAGCCTCCCTCTGAGCAGCAGCAGCTGGAGGCCAGGTGCTGTGCTGCGCTATTTCAAATGGAAACACATGCCTATGTTTAGGCAATCGAATTGTCTCCTAAGTATCACTGATCCATTTCTTCCTTCCACCCACTAAGCAGCCTTTTTCCCTCCTTAAGAAATTAAGAAATCTAAATGGCAAAAGAAATCTGCAGTCACTGCATCTATCTACAGTCTCAAAGCCAAAACCAAAATCAACAACCATTTTCATCTGACAGCATAAGCTGCAGAGCTACTTAGAGAATTGTTTCCATGTTCTCCCTGTCCTGACTGCTTGCCAAGCCCCTGCAATATCCTATTCCTTTCCTCATGCCAGCAAACAGTTTCATGCAACTGTGTTGTGACCCAGATTAGAAAATTTATCTGGGTTAAAAAAGCTAACCCAGCTAAAAACCCACAAAGGCTTCAGGATTAAAAAAACCCGCTCCAGCTCAGAGTGTTACCCCAGTTGATACATGACTGCAGGAACTCTTATTATGCCACCACCAAAAGAGAGGCTCACACTGGCAGGCAAATAAATGGTTAGAGGACAACTGTAAGAGCTCCTTATAGTGGAACTGCAGCACACTGGACTATGGAGCATCAATTGAAGAGCTTCTCATGCTGTAAAAAGGCAGAGATCGAGCTTCTCTGCTCACTGGCTGCTGCAGGCTAAACTTCCCCCCAGCTGCCGCAGCACCTGATTCAATCAATGTACAGTTGCACAGAGGAGTTTACTAAACTTGATAAAAGCTTCTTCTGCTTCCTGGTAATAGAAACTTACTTTTTGACTAGACTAATCAATTCACCCTGCAGCAATGCAATTTCTTGATTCCAGCAAAGGTAGGGTTGAGAAGGATGAAGAACAGAACTGCATTTCGAGTCATTTAGACGCCTGGTTGTCTTATCGACAAATGTCCAACAAACCCTCTGGACTAATCTTTTTCTTTGGTGACTCTATTTTACTACCTTCTTCAGATGATGCTTATTTCTTTTTCTGATGACAAGGCAACATGGCTCAGTAATACACAATACTCACATTTTTCCCTATCGTGCCCTTACACTCACACTGAAACAGAGCAAAAAAACAACACTAATGTACTGGTCTACATGAAGAAATCCCACTGCAGTTTTGCACAGTTAGCATGGTGAAGTTCTCAACAAAGAACAATTCATTCAGAGAGATGCATTTCAATTTAACACTTCTGACCAAATGACTTGTTTTACAATAGTTAACGTAAAACAATTATGTTTTACAAAATGTTACTGTTATAATGTTACCATTCCTCCATTTTCCAGTTTTCAAACAACCTCTCCCAGAGATAAAAATCAACAATTTTTACAGGTTGCATTTCTTTAAAATATGCTAAGATACGTATCTCTAGATAAAACAGTGTTTTATGAAAACACTGATTATTTAAGAAACATTTATTAGGATAAACTAAGCTATGTTCTATGTGTGATACAAAATTTGAAAAAGTAGCACAAGCTGTCAGAGGTTAAAAAATTCAATCTTTTGTACTGATTCTCAGCTAGTACTTGTGTTAATATTATCTTCTTTCATGGATACTCAAGGAGAGCTGTACAGGCCACAAAAGTCTGCAGATCCTTTGTTGTTGTTTGCATGGTTTCTGGTGTGGTTTTCTTTCTTAAAGATAAAAGGCAAGGTATATCTCCTACTGATTAATATAGATGCTGCCAAAGGAATGGAGAAAAATACACTTAGTTTACTGTGGAATATCACAGATATTTTTGAACAAACTTTCCTCTGCATAGTAAACACAAAAGAACACAGAGACTGCACTTGTTACCTGAACATTGTGATGCAAGTTCTATAAAAGAGACACTTTGTGACCATAAAATTAACACTTTCCTCATGGAAATTAAGACATACCACCTTCACCAGAAATGGCTTAATTTTGAATGAAACCAAATAAATCTATGGTATTTATAACTGCAGCATGAAACAAGCAATGATCAGACTTTGGGTGAAATTTAAGCTTACATTTTGCAGTTTTCTTTAACAACCAGACTAGTAAAGTTCTTCAGCTGTAATACATGGACTAGCAGACATTCACTTCCACTGTCATGCCTGGAAAATAAATTTTCTGTGTTAGTCACCCATCACTGACACTTTGCTTAAGAAATAAAGATGAAGACCAAAATGATTTAAAAAGCACATTTTCTTAAACAAATCTCTTGCAAAAATCAATCAAAAGCATTAGCTACAGTAAGAAAGTAAATAGAACTAAGTGAATTAAACATTATTCAGCTTGAAAATAACAACTGCCTGTCCTATGCCTCTTGAAAGCAAACAGGTTTTATCAAATACATTCCTTGCTTTAAACAGTTACACTATATGCATGTGTGTGTGCATGTGTAACAACAGCTCAGTTACATCAGACAAATCCATCCATTATTTTCATGGGCTATTGAAAACGAATTTTAAAATTCTACTCTTTCACATCAGCATGAATTATGGAATGCCACTAACAAACCTGGTCGACATTTTAAAAACTTCCAATCTTAGGAATTAGTTTCCAAGGGGAAGATAGGATTCTGGAGGGCTAAGATATATCCTGTCTTGCATGACAATAATCTGCCCTTCCTCAGGCTACTCCCACTACCAACAATAGCATGCCATAGGCAGAGGATTTCAAAGATGTATTGTACAGCTGGGACTGTAACTGTATTTGTGTCTCTTCACCTGTGATTTTCCTAAGGTAATCCTCCTTTGTCTGGCATCAAAAGATCTCGCTTACAGAGACATATCCCTATACCCATACCCACATTAATGGCCCAGACAATGAAAATAAATGCTACTGAAAGAAGTAGTGAAGGCCCTTTTATCCATCAGCATTGAAAGGACACTGAATGAACTTTGGTGAAGGCATATCCCCAACACAAAGTGGCACGTGATTGACTAATATGTACATCCACTGAACTTTGGCTGTCAGTTCAGAAACTTCTTAAAAATATCCACCATGACTCAGTTTATTAAAAAGTTAAAAATCATCAGCAAGAGAAGTAATGAGCAATTCCTGTAGAGTTGATAGGGAGAAAGAGGAGTAATTACTCACAGAAATCCAACATATATTTGTGGTTCTTCATTACTGGCAGCATCACCATAAACAGGCTCTTCCAGATCCTCATTCCTGCAGGAACAGAAAGCACTGTAAACTACATAGTGACCTAAGCAGCTAAATGATGAACTAACATTTATTCTGTGATTTGTGGATATAAGAAATTATTTAGCAACACAGGAGGAACTGGTAATGCAGAAGAAACTGAGACATCTATATAAAAGCATACAGTAGTAGTAATTCAAAATTGTAAAAATTTAGATTTTAGAATTACTCTTTCAAGATATTTAGGTTAATATTTATGTTGTCTTCCATTTCTCTTTAGCATCTTCAAACCTTATCTTCCCAGTTACTGTTTCCTGTGTTAAAAGAATTGTTTTAAGTAACATGTCTTTCTACATCCTTCAATCACTTGGTGAACCTACATATTTTTAGAATTTTGGCAGATTGTATATTTCTTCCTTGCAGTTATACTTTCATCACAATACTTAGAACTGTAAGTCACACTCTGTGTAATTCTATTTTGTTACAGATTGTTGAAATAAAATTACTGATTTATGACTAACAGGATGAGAAAACTATCTTTCAAGGGAGATACAATGTTAAAATGCCAGCGAGCATAAAGCAAGGGGGACTTGGCACCTGAAGATGACAGTGGACTGCATGTTACAAGCTTCTTTCCTTTAAAACATGCAATCTAGTAGTTTTATGTTACTAATAACTAGCAATTTTGAAAGCCTACACATAAATTCACAATTAATTCTTTTGGGCCGTGTGGCAGAACAGGAATATTTCCAGCTTACTATGCATTTATACACCTGACCTTTTGCTTAAAGCTTCAAACACGCCACTGTCACTAGCCAGTGAATGATCTGAGAGACATGCTGAAACTCGCCTGGCTCTCCTCTCCGATCTTCTGCCACTGTCTCCTCGCAGAGTTACAGCTGCCATGGAAAAGAAAAAAAAAAGGAGAACAACATCAGCTCAAGGCAACTTCTTCAAAATTAAACAAGAAACATGTATTGTATCAAAGCTAGCAGCAAAACAGCACAGATGTGGTACACTGATTTTTCTTCTAACTTAAGGTTAAAAACCTAGAATAGGATTGACCGGAGATTTTTCTGTGGGAGAATTAAGGAAGGAAATTTGTAGCTAATTGCTCTGTGACAAGACTAAGTATAAACCAATTGCATTGTTATTAAATGTTTTTCTGGTAGAATAATTCCTTCCTAAAGGAAGACTTACATTAATTCACATATGTACACATGATATCCTAAACTTTCCAGATTTACCTACTGAATATACAATAGGTTGAAAACAAACACAGAGCCTAATTCTTTTTTAAAGTTATCTGATAACACAATGTGAGGTTTTGTTCTCATTTGTTTCCTAATACAAAGTCTCAAAGCATACTGTTTATACCATCACATAATAGCAGCTTTTATTTACAGTCTGAGAGGCATTATCAAAAAGAACCAGTGTTTTCCAGCTCGCTCAGACCACTGTTTTTTTTCAAATTCTGGGTGAATTACTTTCAAAACTGACTGGGGGAAGGAAGAAGAAATATTCAACCTCCTTTGCCACACTTCCCTGAATCACCAGCCACACAATAAATAGCAACTCAGCAATCACTTTCATGTTGTAAATGTACCAACAAAATTATGTTATACACTGGGTTTTGCACAAGCAAGTATGTATAGCAGCTGCTGATCCTTTAAAGTACGTGCACAAGCAGTAACGTTCAAGACCTGCATAAGAAAGGCTTCAACAATAGCTCCTAACTTGAGGCTGTTTTCCTTTGAGCCCTAGAGAAAAAACACTAAAACAGAACTTGTGAAGTGCAGTTTCTTCACTGTGCAGGGAAGAACTTTTATCCTCTTTTCCTTAAGTTTCAATGACTGTCCTCAAAGCAGGAAAGCAATGGCAAAGAAATGGCACTTCCAAAGTAGGGAAAGCAATTTATTTGCTTCTGCTAATGCTTACAAACTTAAGACAGCATGGAAGTATTGATAGTTTCAGCAGAGTGACAGTAGCACAATGCATGGGAGACAACCACCAGCCGATATTCACAGCTTACAGCCCCAGCTAGGGACGAAGCATGTCTTGCTCAAGGTAACAACTCGTTAAGTACCTCTGTTGCACATTATCGTAAGGCATCCAAATTTATTTCCGACACCTACTCAGTAAGTTTCCTTCCACAGAATACCAGCCACAGCCTGCAGAACCCAGCTGAGGTACAGTGAGCCACCCCCCTGGATAGTACGCACCTCACCTCCCACCCAAGCACCACCAGGACAGGACATCAGGACAGGAAAACTTGATAAAAGTCTTCCAGAACAACACAACCACATTGCTGCTATCAACAGAAGGCTCTGGCTAAGGTCAGCATTAACCCACTGCAAAACTGGCAGAGAAGGTGCACCAAGCCCAGCAGGTTCTGTGCCAGACCAAGAGACATTCCTGTTACCAGGCCATTAACAGCACAATGTTACCAAACATGTTACAAAAATCACCCACTGCTGTTTGGAGCTAAAATTCCTATGTATCAGCAGAGCCAGTTCTCTGTCCTTTGGATTCTTAAGTAGCCCTATGGACCTCTCCTCCAAATTCAGTGAAGGATTTAGTCAGCTTTAGGTATGCAGGAAATTTATTTGCTGGCTAGTGTAGCCCGATCTGCACTAGTCTCTGAACCCAGAGAAAGAACCACAATTCCTTCCCATCTCCAGTCCAGCATCCCATCCTTCTTGTACATCACACATTGTGCAGTGCTACTCATGACATCCTCACAATGAGAGCCAAGTTCAAGTGAGCACACAGAAAGCAAAAACTGTATTTGAACCATGCTCTCCTCTGGATCACTTGTACAAAAGTGGTGGGCTTTTTTTGTTTGCTTGGTTGGTTTGGTTTTTTTCCTTCTTCTTTTTTTCTAAAGGACTTTTGATTTGGTAAGCAGACCTCACTGTCTGGTATTTATGGAGAATATTCTGCCACTGGTATTTATGAAGAATCAAAACTAGCAATCTGCAGAGGCATCTACATAATAAAGTTTCTCAAAAATTTTACACCACTGGAAAGAGGTTGAACTTCACAAAAGTGTATAATCTTTTTTAAAAGTGCTTTATAATTTCTGTACTAATTTCAACAAGTTACACTAGAATGACTTCTTTTTATAAATAAGCCCTTGGCTCAGCCCCTATGTGAACACTGTATAAACATAGCAGAGGAAAGATCTTGTGGGCTCTGTCCTCGGGAGGCTCACGTTCCCAGTTTGGCTGAAAGGAAAAGCTGGTCACAACCAGAAATATAATAAAATTAAAAACTGACACATTACAGCAATCTTGTAACTTGACAATTATTTCTCACTATCTGCAGGCCACGGAATCATCCGATAACCTCTGGACAATCACAGCAAATTTGGGAGAGATGCAAACACCAGAATATACCTTTGACTGGGGCTAGGGGGGTAGATAAATCAGCAGGAAAAATTGATACACCAAAGATACACCAAATTTTTGTATAAGAAAAAAGTTTAGCACAGGTCACAGACTTTGCAATGCTGCAAGCTAAGGAAATGTTTAAAAATTAGGTTTCTAAGACAGACCATTAGCTTCCATTTTCTTATTTAAATAACAAAATCAGTAAATAATATATATGATTTTCCAGAACTACTGAGTGCCAAAGCTTGATAAATATAAGACAGCCCTGAATGAAAGAACATTCTCATTGTCATTAGTTGAAAAAGTGAAGTTTTGCTGCCCAAACTTTCATTTGCTAAAAAAATCACATAAATAAATCTAAAGCATGTTTCACAAGCTTAGGTGACTACAAATACTGCAGCTCAAAATGCACCAATAAAAGAGTAGAACACGCTCATAAAAACTATTCAGAGACAAAACCAGACTTTACCTGCCACAACACTGTCAGGCATTACTATTATATAATAAAGCTGAAGGTCAAAGAATGCTTTCACCAGGAGTTTAACTACAGCTGTGAATGTGTTATTTAGTTGACATAGCAAAAAAATTAAGTATGCCGTAACGATTAAACAGATATAGCAAAATGTCAAACAAAACCAAATGCAGCAGAATCTCCTGTTTCTTCTCATGCAAATCCAAAAAAAACCCCCAAAACCAAACAACCCACCCCAAAACAAAACAACCAACACATCACACAGAAAAACACACAATAAGAAATTTCAGGTTCACTTACAGTGAATTTTTCTGTTGTGCCGCATGAGAAACAAGACAAAAAGCATACAGTGATAAATCACCCTTTAGATCTCTGACGATATTTTATAAACAAGAGATTATTTAGGCATTAAAAGAAATTTAGCATTTGAAAGATTTGCTGTATAGAAGAGATAATGAAGATACTCAAGCCCAATATTTTATTAACATGTTTCCTCCCACCCCCATCTTTATAAACATGATGGATTTAACTTTTCAAGCACATTCCCTCCATTCAGACATGAAAACTAATTTCACAATGTGACCCTGTGACAGATGCAGAACAATAAAACAGCAGATCAGCAACTGAACGTCAAAGTTGCACTTCCTGAAGAACCCCTGGAACTTGCTCAAGTGCCGCATCAGTGCAAAGTTCATGCAGTTTATTAAGTGTTAACCCTCCTCGCCCCCATTATTTGCGCAAATTACCAAAATTACCCCATGCTTTGCCTAGTGAGGGACCAGACAAAGGTTTGCCAGAACCAAGACCTCCTGTTTTTGCAGCACAGCATTCTGCTGCCAGGCCATCGGGTGGCAGCAGCAGGGCACACTGCCTGGTCCCTCGGAGAAACCCAAAATCCCCAGCATCTGCGAGCTCCCAGCCCTGGCATGCAAGCTGGATGCTCCATCCAATTCTTCCAGGAAAAGAGTAGAAAACCAAATACTTTCAAAACTTCCAACTGCTACTTCCAAACAACTGTATTTCAATTCCAAACCACCAGCTAGTGACTGTGGAACTTGAAGTAGGCAAAAATCAGAAAGGTTAAAATTTTTTAAGTAATTGTTTCCAAATGCAAATATTAAAAAGTCCCAAAAAAGAAGGCAACCTGGCTACCTTTTAACCATACATTCTTCCTCAAAAAGCAGCACAAAACACTCTGTGGTACATAGAGAAAAGCTATAACCTCTTGACTAGGAGCTGGACACCCCAGTACTGACAGCAGGTTAAGCACAGAGGTTTTCAGACAAATGTGAAATGTGTAGAAACACAGCAGAGAACTGACAAAAGGAAAAACAAAGCAGGAAGCTGCCCTTCATCCTGTATTGCTGCCTAGGCCCTCACACTAGGCCTTCACTTCTAGGAAACACATACAAGCTATAAACAAACTACTTAGATATTTTCACTTACCACAATGGGTGAAGACATGCTGTGGTCTGATTTGAGGTTTAAAGAAAGCCTCTTCAGAGCACTAATTTAAGCACAAGTTTTCATGCTGGTCTCTGGAATTCCGTTTATTTTGGTCCGAAAGCTACAATATGGGCACTAGAAATGTTTACAGCCAGTAAAAGTAAATTCTGCTACAGTATCTTCTGGCAGTACTAGCTGCATTAAGGAAAGTAGGTGAGTCTAGACTCAAATGCTTTTGAACAATACAGGCTTTTTAGCACTGTGGCAATATTTTCTTTTTTAAAATGAAAACCTGAAAGGTTTTCTGTAAATACTATCAATGTTCCTATGTATTATCACTTGACAAATAAGATTTTGGTATGATAATATGATCCATTCTCTGGTTATAGTTCATACTATTCCTGACATCACGAGTCCCAAATGCAACATTCTACACAATGCTAACACAGAATTCTGGATATAGAAATGGGATGGAATTCACAAAATTTAATATTAAACTAAACTCTACTAGCATGATTTCATTAAAAAATGAGCAAGCAAACACACAAAAATCTTATCATGATTATCTTTTTCATATGAAGGGCAGTTCTCCATTTGGCTGGTCAAAACAGGAAAACAAATTTGTCACGTTGCCGTATGCTCAGGCTTTTAATTTTGTTTCTTTTTTCAAATGTTTTCTGTTTCCTCTTTTGATTTGTCTAATTTATATTTCTCAATTGCAGTGCTTCAGAAGCTTCTGCCCAGGCAAGCTAAAGCAAGTCCATCAATTTGACATTCCAGAAAGAAAAGAAAACTCAACAGTGCGTGTGCTGTGCTGACTGTACCCATCACCTCTCTGTGATCAGAGCACACACAGGAGCTCAGAGATAACCAGCCAAGCAGATACACAACATCTCACACATCCACTACAAAAGTTGCTCCTTTGCTGATGAAGCACCTACTCATGTGTGCACCGTGCACTCAAGACAGCCATGCCACTGTGGCTTCTGCTCTATCACAGAACTTGGACAAGGGAACTTGGAGTATGCACAAATTCAGCATGTAGTCGGCCAGCCTTCAAGCACTGTCAGAAGCATCACCTTGTGTTTTATGTTTGGGGTTTTTTTGTAGGGGATAGTTGTTGCTTATTTCCTATCTCTCCTGGGTTTGTATTGCTTTCCATTATCAGAAAAAGGCAACACCAGCACAACTGGGGCCTCAGAAGTAATTAACCCATGCTTTTTCTTATTAATACTTTACTTATTCTTGCTAGGTCCTTGATAGGCTATGCTCCAATGAAAGTCTATACCATTCCCTTTCTTCCTGTCAATTCACCGCTGTTTTAAGATCTATTCACAAGGATTTCTCTAATCTTTCACCTCTTTTCACCCCAAACTAGAGTTTGGGTTTGGGGGATTTTCTTGTGTCTTGGTCAGGCTTTTAACAGGCACCATGCAATTTTTACCTGATGGTAGTAAAATAAGCCTAACTCAGGAACAACCTCTACTGTGCTGGCTTGCTTAGGTCTGTGTAACATTTTCTAAGACAATGTGACAAAATAATAATATCTATAAACTCACCTCCACCAGCTTGGACAGCAGTCAGGTGTGGTCCCATTTCTCGCAGCCCTTCATTGTCCAGAGGGTAAGCGGACGTCTGAGATGAGCTCGTGCCTTGTGCATCATCGTCACCCAAGGCTGTGGTCTGAGCCCTGAGCATTTCCAGGGCTCCTATGCCTGCCATCTCCTCAAAACCTTCTGACATCTGAGCCAAGGGAGAATCTCGCGATGCAGAGAGAAATGGGGTGTCCAGAGGCGAGCTTGGAGGGGACAGCGATGACAAGGAGGACCGTGATGACAGGGATGCCAGGGACTGCGGGGTATCCAGAGATCTCCGCTGCTTATTGAAATTGGAGTGTCCAATGGGATCAGCATAGGGCACATCCTTCGTGAGAGACTCGAAGGGAATGATGTCAAAGCGCAAATGCTGCCCGTAGTCTGTCACGCTGTCTGACTTGTCGTACTGGGGAAGGCCATAGATGTCCGTGAAGCTGACTGAGCTGAGGGACCCTCTGCTGGAGGCCAAGGATCCTCGACTAGAGGCCAGGGACCCCCTGCTGCTGCCAGAGGACATGGTGAGGGTGCTAGCTGACAGACTACGGCATGCAAAGAAAGAGAAAACACAAAAATGCCCTTTCAAATATAACCAGAACCACCAATGCAGACATTAAAACACTAATCCAGATTACACAAGCAATTTTGCATGTATTCAGTATGATGACATGAAAAGATGATTTGGCATTTTAAAGTCTAGCTCATGTCTCTTGCTCTGGTCTCAAGCACAGCCCTGACTGGAGCAGAACATGTGACAGCCAGATCGGGGTCACGTGCCTGAAGACAACAGTCCAACAGGATGAGCCTACTCTTTCCCCCAGTATGTAAACAGCTGTGATTTGGCAGAAAAGAGGCCAGAGCAGGCTCTAGCTCAGAAAACTCAATGTAAAGCCAGGAAGGATAGATTACCATGATCCAGCTCAAATTTACACTAATGATTGGTCATAAACAATCCAGGGAGAAGAAGTGCAAAGGGATTTGCAAAGCACCAACAAACTGCTGTGTAAGCCTTACTCTTACACATTTTTCCAAAGCAAAATAAAATTACTTCAGGATGAGTCCTATTCCACTTCCTCTTACCATTCTCAGTTAAGGGGGAGAAGAATATTAGTGCCAGAGAGAGATGAAGTGAGACAGGAACTCAGCAGGAACTGAGCTTTTGATGCTGCAGTGGTGTTAAACTGAGGAATCCCCAAGAGCTGCATCTCAAAAGGTAGCTCTGAGTGTGAATATGCAAAACATTCCGGACTTCAGTGAGGGTCTTAACACATTCTTGTATTTAAATAGCAAAATTTTGTCGTCTTACCAGGGATCAAAACCCCCTACCTTAGAAGGTACCATAATATTAAGAACCCACAGAGCTTAAAAGAATGCTATCTGCCCATAGTAAAACTGTAACAATATTACAACAGATTTTAAGAATTTATCTCCTTTTCAGAAATTAAGGTAACATAAAATTCCCAGATACGCTAAATAACATAGCACTAAATAGCCATCCCTAATACTATTTATAAAACTCCATCCAAATCATCACATTCCACAGAGCAAAGTGTATAAATGTAGTGAAAAATTAATTTACTTGGCATACACACAGAGAAGTATAAAAAAGATAAACTTCATACGTTATTAATATTCTTTTCTGCTGTAGTTACTTCAAAACCTGCTGGTTTTACATAACTTACCTTTTTAACTGGGAGTGTAAATATGAGGTTAAACGCGTAGCTTCTTCTAGTTGCATAAGCAAACAATTTCTCTTCTCCTGTAACAGTATCCTATAATTAAACACATATATATTACTATTTTCTCCATCACATTAGTATTCAAAAAGTGCTAGGAGCTTCCCAAATGTGGAAAAATATCAATGCATTGAAGTTTGGAATATTAAAAAAAGTTTCACCGTTTAATGAAAAGTTTTAGTTTATGCTGCTCATATGCAGCGATGGTAAATACAGCAAAAACGTAAGAACCAATACTCCAAGAGAATTCCCAGACAGGAAAAGTAACCGAAGCACAATGTAAAAGTCATGACGCTGATACATTACATGCAATTACCAATTTTTTTTCTCTTGCATCAACCTGATTCTGCTATTAAAATACTATGCCCTTCCACCTTGTCACAAAAAAAAAAAAATTCAAAGACAATTAGTGTAAAATTTCAAAGATAAAAGCACCTTGACTCCTATGTTATGAGAAAAATCTCAAGCTGCAATGTCATACTACTGCCACAACACAAATGGAATGTAACTTTAATGCCGTCAATCTCATACACCTATAAGATATTTTAAATTCTGTATTCTGACATTAGAAATTCAAATAATAGATTTTATCTAGTATCTACTCTTTTTCTGGATCCAGAATTATATTCCCGATGTTTTGTTTTTGCAAGCCCAACCACTGAATTTCAAGCTAATATCAGGGTAGTATTCTGGTTTGTGTTGCTCATTTAGTATGTTCAGGAAAGTTACAGCTCCAGCCCATCACAAGGTGGCTGGAAATGGGGACTCTGACAGACGGTTTGGAGAAAGCAGATCAAAGTTATCAGACTACCTCAGACCCTCCTCAGCTGCAAAGACAGCTGTTAGAATTCAACACGTTAATGAACAGGATTTAAAAATCAACAGAAAGGGAATTCTCCTGGATAAAACAGCAGCTCTCAGGCTTTTCTCCTGCCTTTGTGCACCCCAGGCCAGGTTAAGTAGTGGCACAAGCACTCAAGGCTGCAGCTCAGCTATAAACTTACACCATATAGGCACTGCATGCAGAAACCAAAAGAAAAGGACAAATGGACACAAGAAACCTTACTGATTCAAAAGCTTGCAGGGGAAAGCAGAGATATTCACACCATCTACTGTAAAAAACAAACTTAGGAACCTAGATCCACAGTGATCAATGCTGCAGGGTTGGTACCTGTGCTAAAAGGTAAGAAATGCCTCCAACTAAGGCTGTCAGCCAATCTTAACAAAAACAACACTACAAAAAAACCCCAAAAAACAACAAAAACCCCACTTCTGTCATACAGATTTTAAGTTCATTTTGATCTGCACATAATTCAGTGCCTTTAAAACTCAGTTACAGAAAAGAAGTGTTAATTATTTAAGAAAGAAATACCTTCGTATTTCACAATTAGAACAAAGTGGAAATACAAAAGCAGAATTAGCAGTATTTTTGGTTATTTCTGAGTCTAAAACAAACAAAAAATCAGGGCTACTAATGGTTAAGCTTTCCTCCAATTCGTTATACAAAAATAGAGTGCCCATCAGTATTATTCTAACTTCTGCTCAACTTTCTGCTAGCATTTGAAATATCAAGTACCACAGTGGAATGCTGGTTTCCACAGCATGAACTCCATGGAAAAATAGCTTGGCCTTCTTGCCAACACAGTATGCGCTACCTAACATGAGAGCCCAAAAACAACAAATAAAACTTCCTACACGACAGAGTGAAGTGAACTCCATTTTGTCAGTTTAAGCTGGAAAGCCAATGTAACGATATGGTAAAAACTGCAAAATATATTACACTGTCCTGTAGGCTGGCTGTGAATTTTCTATTTATTACCTGAATTTACTGTCTGAAGTAAGCATTTTCAAAGAAATTGAAGTTGTCAAAATTTGTATATGGAAAGCACTTTCAAATATTTTTAAAGTGTCTTAATTGTGTAAATATTAATCTTTACACAGATCACACTAAAGCTGGTTTTTGTAGGTTTTCCTGAAGTGTCAAAGCTGAGGTTTTACCACTATTTATGCGAAGCAAAAACAAGTAGTTTCTTGCTTTCACTGGAAGCAGTCTGTGGTAAAAGAGATTAAGAGGTTTTGTCCTTTTCTCTGGCTACAGGAAAAAATAGGCAACTTTGAAATAAACACTGTGTTTCCACTAATACGTTTTCGGGTTGTTTATTTTACATATAACTTGATTTTTAAGTTTTCAAGAATGATGTTGCTTAGTATGTTCTCTGAATGTCAGAATTGGGTTGTGTTCCCACTGCTGAGATTGGAAATGAAAAGGAAATACTGTATATAAAAGGCAGCACAAACATAATCATTTAACTTTCCTGTTATAAGGAGAAACTAAATATAGCAAAGGATCTTTGTTCTGATGCTTCTAGAGATGACTGCTACTCCGCTGCAAAGAACAGCAAAATCTTTCACTATCCAGGTACTGTTATTCAGGTCTCTATTATCAGACAGTATCACTCAGACCTTTTCCAAGCATCTTTCGAGATTCTATTTAGATTTCTTCTTCCTATTCAGAATTTTTAGATGAATGAAAGGAAAACTAACTAGTTGACATCCCTGCCAACTCTGCTTCAGAAAAATTCAAGGCAGAATTAAATAATGACAGAAGCAGTCTTCTCCTTTTCTGAAACTAAATTTCCCTAGTAACTTACTTTTTCCTTAAAACACAATGGAATTCCCTACTCTTCCTTTTGAAGCTACCTATATAGATCTCACAACAGAGAAGAAAACAAATCAAGTTCCCAAACCTTTCAGTGGCCCCATGAGCAGATGTTGCTCGAGCTCGCTGAATTTCATCCTCCAAGCGTCTTTTTTCTTCGTCCAAACGTGCAATGTCTTCTGGGGATCGTCTCTGCTGACTGATCAGCTGCAGCTCCTGAAGAAGAGCCTCCTTCTCTTTGATGAGCTGAAGACGGTCCCTGTCCGCTTCAGCCATTCCTGGCCAGGATTCATTATCTAGCAAGGCCAGCTGCTGTTGTATATTGGAAACTCTTTAAAAGAGGGTAAATATATTTCAAAATGCGGAAGAGAAAGACAAGAGGAAAAATATCAAAACATGAAGCCTGTTGATGCTTGTGCCTTTTTTCTTCTAAATATCAAACCAAGAAAATTTAGAGGGGTTTGGGAGGATTATTTGTTTCTGGGTTTGGGGGTGGCTTGTTTTTGGAGGGTTTTGCTTGGTTGATTGGTTTTAAGGTTTTTTTAAATTGTTTTGTGTATTTTTAAAACAGTAAACAACTGCAAGTGTTCCTACATGTATAGATGTGCGAGAACTGCAGTGTTTTTATCTACTGTATAGTCCATATCTGTCTTCACAGCTTTCTCATTTTGCAATAAATCAATTAATATTTTAGAGCTCGAGTTTACTGCCTGTACAGCTGATGAAGCTGAACGTTTCTTCATTCCCAATTCTTCTACAAACAGATATTAAATTGGGATTTCAAAAGTGCAGTAAGAATTTGAAGAAACTGAAGGTGAGACACTTAACTAGTGACAACAGGTCCATACAATCATGTCCCATCATGAGGAATGGTTCAAGGGGCCAAAAATATTAGGCTACCCTCAATGACAACGAAATTTTAAAGCTGCCATTAAAACACAAATGTGAGTCTGGAAAAAAGATTTACTGGTTACAATATACAACTGGCTTTAGATGACTCTATCAAAAAAATATGCAATTAAATAAGCTAACTTGGTTTTTTTCCTGTAGTATGCTTTATAGTTAAAAGTAGTTTCTTGTATCTCAAAATGCTGTACCATTACATGAAACAACAGTTCTAAGAATAATTCCACAGCTTACATTTTAAGAAAAATGCTCCTTTAAAAACAAATTTGGAACTCTTATCAATATTATCGAGAACACTAAAGCCAGACATTTCCTAAACGTTTCTTTAGGCATAAGGGGGAGAACACTTATTGCTAGGTATTTATGTTTGTATTGCAATGACAATTTAGACATTGCAGAATGTAGCACTTAAAATTAGAGGTAAGAGAAAATCTAGCTTTCTGATTTTTGAACATTTGAACCTCAAGAACTGTATGACATGTATGCAGTTTACACCTCAGTTTCATCTTCACTTTGAAATGGTAGCATTCAAACAAAGATCAGTTCCTCTAAAAGATTACTACCCTTTAAATAAATAAATAAATAAATAAATAAATAAATAAAGGCACTTTCAAGCCGACCATAAAACTAGAATACAGTTCACTGGTTTCATTAAAATAATCTTTCTCAAAAATATCAGGTAAGAAAGAATATTAGTAACAAAAACGCAAGGCAAAGGCATATAACACACAAACAGAAGATTCACAGTTTGATAATACGATTATGAATAAAAGAAAAGGCATAGACATGACAAAGGCAACGTTTCCCCCATCTGAAAACAAAACTTCATGCAAGTAGGTTATCTCCTACTGACATCTGGGAAGTATTTGGCCATCTTATTATCAGAGGAAGGGAATAAACTATTAATGTAAGTCATTTTGCAGTGACTGCATCCATATATGAATAAGAATTCCACTGCCATTTCCCCCCCCACACCTTAGATTTCATTTCAGCAAGTAAAGAAATTGGGTATTATGTCACATTTTTGTCTAAAGCAGAATACTTTACCAAGCCCTTCAATATCATTTCCTCCTCCTTGCATTAATAACCAACTTCCTGCCAATAGCTACTGAAAGCACCACTGTGAACTGATACATACAGTCTACATATTTCACGCTTCAGCTATTGTGCATGAATTCCAGATGCAGTTTCCTGAAGAACACCTCGCCCCACCGACCAAATGTCAGAGCCAGGAAGAGTGACCAGGGTTAGGATCCTTTCTCTCCCCTACCCAGGCTGCTCTGCTGTTAAAGACTCCTGTTAACACTCCTGAAACACATACAGCTTGATTTTCAGGTCTTCAGAGCCAAATGAAACAAATAGGGACTCAAGATCCTTTCAACAGAATCAAAGAATTCCAGTACAACTGAGTTATCACAGCTTGGCAAACGAGTGTGAATCAGATGAGCCTGGACTATTTGATTGTGTTCATAAGCTTTTACACAGGTGTGGACTAAAGAATTCATCTGAGATTCATCTGAAGTCTCTCTGTTTCTTCTTAAGACAGCTAAAGGACTGACCCTTTCCTTCATTTTAACAGTCTCAATTGTTTCACTAGTTATTTTACATTGCAGGGTAAGCTGGTTAAGAAGGAGACCACAGGAGCAAAAGAACACTAATGAAGGCAACTAGGAAGAGAGAAGTATAATCAGGAAAAAGATCCCCCTCTTTCAGCACCAGCAAATCAGTGACTCTACTTGTCTGTGAAGTAAAACACCACCTTCACTAAATACAAGAGGTTTTAATTTAGACCCTTGAGCTTGCTGAGAGCACGTAACTCCCTTTGTGTATGACAGTCCAGCTTAAAGTTTGTTTTTTCCTTTCTATTTCTGTTACAGTGATGCTTTGAAAGTAGGAAGTTCTCATACAATAACTTAATTATACTGTTATTAAAGGGGGGAAAAGTACTGCTGTGGACAAGGCTTGTATCACTGAAGAGTTCCAAAATCTGATTAGGTATTTACTTTGATTCCCTCGACACTCTTAGTTAGCTCTTCATGTCTCTACAGTTTTCCCTTTACACAAAGAAAAAGCAAGTACAGAATACTACATAATGCAGGAATCTGCTGAAGCACCAATGAGCTTGTTTTCTGCAACCTCTATTTTCCTGCACACGAACTGAAGTTTTGGGGCAATTTTGTTGCTTGCTTTCCACTGGAGAATTTCTCTGTATGGTAAGTTGTTGCAAGAAGCTACCAGCGACAAACTTTTTCAATATTTATCTGCTTGGCTAGAAGACACTCTTAAGGTTTTTATGGTCTCATTCACTCAAAATAATGAAAAAGATCTGAGTAGTCATGTTTAGTTATGCCCAGAATTTAGCAAAAAAGTCCTCTTAAGTACAGTTCTGTAACTGCAATCTGTCTCCTCAAACACAACCTTTTCTTCCAATCACAGTAAATACATAATCATCACAATAAATACATAAATGAGCCATTTCACTATGCTTGCCTATATGCCAGACTTTGTGCCCCTACTACACCAGCCATTCTCACTGCTGCACTGTTAGAAGAAAATGGCTGCTGTCAAACTCAGTGCATATATTAACCTGCCTTAAAACATTCACTTAGATAAATCAATATAATAGATTGACATAGATTGCAAGCTAAAGTGGAAAAAAATATTTAGAATCCTTTATGAAATCTCTGTTTTTCAAACACATTTTTCCTTCCTAATGAGTATATTTAAGATACTATTTTTTAACTGTAGTCACTGCAAAAGAGCGCTTTTATCTGGCTTAATACCAGATACTGAGGTCCCTACTGATCCAGCAATTTAACATATTCCTGTGGAATAAACTGTTAATTTTGAGCCATCAACATTCCAGGCATTTTGCCCACTCCCATCCTTGCATAACAAGTGCTGAGGAGCTTGCATTCCTCACTGGAGTAGGTGGTATCAAATGACCCTAGGTAGGCAAGCCAACTTGCTGCTTAATCCAGTATTTAAAATTTTCGAATGGAGATGAACGTAACAGTTCCTGTTAAGAGAGGGGCACGGATGGAATGACAAAGGTTTAACCTGATGATGATCTTGAGCAAACACTGACTTGAAATGGCACACTTGCCCTGAAATGGCCACACCAAAGTATCTAGAATGATGTCTCACTCAAGATAATGCAGAGACAGCATGTGGATGGAGATCAGTAGAGTCAGTAATTTATTATACAAACTACATCATGGGGAAAAAAAAGGCATGTATTTCCAAAATTTAATTAGACATAATTTAATTAAATTTAGTAGCATGCCTGAATCATTATAGTTCTACACAGCTCCCTCTCCCCCTGACAAAACAGAGCAATCCTTCTGTCAATGAAAATACCTGGGGAACCTTAAAGATTTTGTGAATGGCCAGAAAATCACGTTCAAGGGTGATATCTGAACCCAGCACTAACGAAGTTATATTGCTGAGCTCAAGAGGATATTTATTAGAGCATAAAAACTGAGTAAAAATCACTTATTGTGAGATCAGTGAGTTACAATTACAATTTACCCCATGCTAGATTCTTACTCAGACTATGAACACGACAGGTGTCTTGGGGAGAGAAATACTCTGAACCAGTTCAAAGGTATTAACTCATGCTCTTAAAATGGACAAATTATGGGTATCCTACAGCTGGCACTTGTTCTTCAAACTTAACATGGTTTGAATTTTACAAGGAGAAAAAAAGGAAACCAAACAATACTCCTCTACATTTAAATGCCTAGGCTTTTGACTGACATACCATGGCACCATAGAACAGAGGCCTTTGTTACCTGTGGTATAGGAAGACCACTGGGGATAAAATAAAGAAAATATTCCAGTTCCAGATTGAAAGAGAATAGTGGCTAAGATCACATAAATCAGCCCTTCTTATTCTTTTCCCTAGGCTTATAATTGGACCCAGTTCCCTGACACTTCATGTAACAGGGAGTATCTCCCACAAGTAATACCCAAAGGAGGTGGCTGTGGGACTGAGGACACATAATGAAGAGTATAAGGACTTTTACTGACATTTACTGACTCTCTTGAGTGTGGATTAGGATTTACATCCGAAGAGAGGAATGCTAGAGAAGGAAACAGAAAGAACAAGAAGCTGGGGAACTCCGCCAAATGCTCACAGAATTTCTCCACTGTGTCTATTTTGGCTGTTCCTGCAAGTATGTGCCACTGTGGCTTTGGCAGACAACACGGGTATGCTCTGTAGAATACTCAGCCTTCCTGACAACCCAATTCATTCAATAACAACAAGGTCTTCAATTGGCTTAAGAAACTCATGAAACCATTAGAGTCTGTTGGCATTTTGCAGATTTTAGGAAAATTGCAAAAATCTGCTCAAAGCAAGTTTTCCCAAACGCACAGGTGAAATAGTACAAAACTTTTAAGAAGTTCAAAAGCTTATTTATATCTAAGCTCCCTTTATAACCCAAAGAAAATGTTTCATGTTTAAAAACCAACACTAGGAGATTTAGGTTCGGCTAAGCCAGGTATTTATGTGATATCAAACAAATTACTTCATCCTTAAATCAGATTTTCAGATTAGTTCAGCAGAATAAAACATACAAATCCACTGAATTTCACTAGAGATTAGGTAATTAAACCTTGAAACCTGCCTATACAAGGTAAGTTTTAAAAGGAAAATACTTGACTATGTTATTGTATTAGTACTGGAATGTTGCTATCAATATCCATTCAACATGCACTTTTGTCACTTTAAGCACAAATTGCACTGACACACTTCTGTTTATGCTAGTGATTTTAAAGGCCCAACTGAAATTTAATTTTGGAAATGAGACAAGTTTGCAACAAACAACACTGAACAGAAAGAAGTAACATCCTTAAAGACAAATATAGAAATAATAAGCATCTCTGAGAAAGAGTTTTTTTCAAGGTTAAATCTCTTGACATCCATGGCATGCCTCTATGAAATGAATGGAAAAATAACATCTTTGAATTCAAATTTACAGAAGATACAAATAAATACTACCCAAACTAGGTAAACTGGTTGAAGATGTTTGAATGTATTAGTTCATTAAAGTTAGCTACCATCAGACTGCACTATTAAAAACTAAAAACAAAACTAAAAACAAACAAACAAACAAACCACAGCTGGAACTTTTGTTGCTTCTTATTGGAGGGATTATTTTTCATCTACTGATTAACGGGATACGAGGCACCGCAGCAGTGACATTTCATGAACATTTGCTAATATACTTCATGTAGTCATTCTACTGAACTGCACAACTTCAGAATTATCAAAGAAAAACAATTTGCTTTTGATTTCTCATGCTATGAAGCAGATATTCAGAAAAGTGCTTGAGGGGTACACTTTCCAGTGTGCAAATGCTTTCATGAGAGGTGGTCTCACTGAAATAGCAACTGAAACTAAAAACAGTATTTATCCAGGCAGCTTGGGGCTGTCTGTTCAAAAAGACCGCCCCCCCTCCCTCCTGCTTCTCTGGAGGGCCACACTGGCAGATCTGAGAGGAGAAATTTCATGGAAATAAAGTACAGTTTATTTAGAAATAATGGGGGAGGGGGAAGAGTGCAGAGCAGAAAAAAAGTGATTGAGCCTCCTTTCAGCATGATTGGCGAGTTAAAAAGTAGAATTTACAAAACTCCTCCAAGAGCCTGGATTAGAAACAGGGGAGAGGATCTCTTCCCCAGCATGCTGGAAATGTCAGAACCCACAGTGCACAGCATCAGAAATACCCATGGGAAAAATTAAATTGCAAATCATCCAACTTCCTTCCAGTGGGAAAGTGATGAGGGGAAAAAAAGCTATGTGAATGTCTTAATTTATGCAAAGGCCAAACGATTCACCAGCCAGAGAGATTTTTGAAGGAGGAATTAAAATGAAGCTATCCTTTAAAAGGGAGGAAGGATATTTTGGGAGTGCAAGCCAACTCTTCAGCAAACACTGGGTTTCATCTCCTGAATTCCTCAAGCTAGTTCATTCAAAAATCCCAGCACTGCGTTTCCTTGCTTAGACTCCATACACAGAGAACATATTTTAATTTTTAAAGACTTTCTACTACATCTGGCAAATATTCTGCTTATATATGGCTAGACTCACAAGAGCAACTAAAATGCAACATTCTGTCCTTCAGTTTGTGGGACTTTTTTCCCACTTTCTTTTCAGAGAAAAGACCTACTTTTCTTCTGCAGTGCATTTTAAGTCTCCCATTAAAAGTTTGTCTGTTGTACTTATTTGCTGTATGTTTCCACACCCGCTTGACAAGCAAGCAGTCACAATATACTGCCTTACAGTTGTGACATACTGTAGCATTTTAATTTTCTACTTTGTAGATTTAATCCATCGCAGCACATTCCC
This sequence comes from Chamaea fasciata, assembly GCF_029207755.1. Classification (NCBI taxonomy): domain Eukaryota; kingdom Metazoa; phylum Chordata; class Aves; order Passeriformes; family Sylviidae; genus Chamaea; species Chamaea fasciata. The sequence goes on along the minus strand of NW_027094087.1, from coordinate 96,269,739 downwards.
TCACCCACACTGTGCAGGAACAGTAGATATTTCACCAGCCAAGGGAGAACGAACACAAAGATATTTAGTAGAGACAAAAGCCCTACAGAAATGCCAGCAAGCTAAGGGGAAGGAATGCATGATAAATGAAGAATGCAACCACAGAGATAACTGGTAGGGGCAATGAGCTTTGTGCAGTTCCACTCAAAAGCTGAAAGCTGATTACTTCCGTACAACATACTGGGCAGAATAAGGCTACTCTTTTAAAGCAACTAACATGCTTTTGCTAAATAACAGACCATTGTCAGAGCTGCTATCCTGGGAAAGCAAAACTACTCTTACTGCAATCACCATTCTCTAGTTGGAAGGTTAGTTACCCAGATTTTCTACACTTAATTAAGATCAAACACCAGCTCACTTCTGATGTTCAGAAATACTGCATTCCATGCAGAAACAAATGTTCAGCATTTCCAGAAGAGAAATGCTTTGCTACTAAAAAAATAATAAAAAAAAATAAAAAAATAAAAAAAAAAATTAACCCATAAGAATTCAACACCTCTTCACCCCCTCCAAAACAACACCACTCCATCTTTTCCCTGTAATAAACAAACAAGAAGAGAATTGTTTTGGAAAACACAGAAAAGCTATGTCAGAAAGCTGAACTAAAAGCATTTTAATACAATCTTTACAGCATGAGTGGCCCTGTTAAACTGAACAGTATAAAACTAAATTCTATCATTCTTCTTTCAGCAACTGTAAGTTGCTAAATTATCACTGGACTATCAAGCGCTAAGTTAGCCTGTAAGCAAACAGGACACTGACACATTTTTGTTTTGTTCTTTTTTCCCCCAGTTATTTAACCTTTATTAGGTAATAGCCATTGGTATTAACATGCAGTATGTGCAACGCATATTTCCATTCAAGTTACAAATCCTGAAGATTTAGCTGTGTTTACCTAACTTGCTTGTACCAACTTAGTTTTCTGAAGCCTGTATTGTGTCCAAATGTGGGTAAATTTTCCAAGAACAACAAAATGGTGTACTGCCTATAAACTTTCAATTCCTGCCAAGACACGTGACAGCATTACAGATTGCCCCAAAGAAAAAGTCTCAGTAATATGAAAAAAAAAGGCAAAAGAATTGAACTTCCTTTTCTAACTCTTGTTCTGAGAGATGTAAAAAACTGGCTGAATAGAAGACATTGAAAAGAAAAAGACACCCATTATTTATCCAAGTTTTAAAACTGTGTTTTTTAAAGTTTACTATATTGGATCTTTTAAATGTCAGTCAAATTCAGTAAGAGAATATTCTACCAGCACAAATCAAAATAATCGTAAGGGCATTAATTTACTGAGTTCAAGTAATCATCTGTACCCACACTATTGTCCTGAATATGATACAAATAGTTTGAAAACAATGAGGTTTAATGAGGGCCTGCTAAAACATCTAAGTAGATATTACTTTAAAACTTCTATAAACCCATGAAAAAACACTGCAAGACTGGCCTTCACAAGAGAAATATTTATAATAAGCATTTAGACTGAAGGACTTAGTGAAGAATCAATCTATTTCAAGTAATCTTTTTATCATTTTTATCAGACTTTTTTCCAATTTCAAAATTTATTTTTATGTACCCTTTTGTTCAGCTCTGAGCATCTTCATTTATCTGACATGAAGTTCTGCATGCTTTCTTCTTTATGGCTTCAGTATACTGAACTTAAGACACAGGTATGCAAAGCTTTGGGTATCCTGACAGACCAGACTGATAAGTGTAAGTTTAAAGGTTGTTTATATCTAGGTTTGAGAAAGAGGGTGAAAAAAATGTAAAACAGTTTAATTGAACCACTACAATTTTGTGTTTATAGAAGCATAGAACAGGGCTGACATTTAGCTTTATCTCTGCAAACAAATATAATAATCTTATGATAAAGTCTTATATTTACCTAAACTTTCATTATCTGTGAACTACTTAATAGAGAGAAAATTAGTCTTCCCAAAGACACTTCAGCTAGGAGGCTGGTTCCAGTTGTACTTTGAAAATTTTTTTCATAAAAGTATATATAAAACCCAATAGATTTATCTTTAATTACCTTTTCTTGGCCTCTTCATATTGCCAGTTCAGCCTCACTTTGTCTACAAGTCTTGTTTTGTCATCAAACCCAAACTTGCAGAGTGGAAGAGTAATGAAAGGAAGAAAAAGAAAGGAAGAAACAAGTTAAAAACACTCTCATCACAATAAAGAAATGGATAAATTAGTCTTCCTCACTGGACTCATTAAAGAAACCTCTATGCTTTAAGTAATAACATAATAAAAAATCAATTTTATGCCTTAGAAATGCAAAACTAATTTATTGCTAAAAGGAGAGAAGATAAATAAGCCCTTTCAATAAATTATTAACCTGGAAATCAAAGGTTAAGAAAACTGAACCACTGATAAATGGTCAAAGCTTTTCAACTTTACCCAAGTCTAAAAGACAAAGAGTGTTTAAATTGAAATATTTTGCTACTTGATACGGCTATTTTTTGAATACCTTTACTAGAAGCAATTCACATTACATTCCCTGTAGTGTGATGTGCTACCCAGCACTTAAAACATCAGTACATTTTAAACATTAGCACAAAAAAACCACCTGATCCTTGAAGCAGTTGCAGAACGTGCATTTATGTTGCAATTCCTACTGCAATTCTACAGCAATTTCCATTTTAAGGCATTGGCATTTCCTTCCTCAGACATTTGTGTATGGCACAAGAGTTAAAACCTAAGCTCCTATACAAGTGCATTGCTGCACCTTCAGAGTTCTCCTCTAGCTCCTGCTGCTTCTGTCTCCATCACCCCATGGGGAAAAACTCCCCCTCCTTTCTACTCACATGGTACTAACAACAGTTCTGTGAAAAGATTCAGATAATTATGTATTTTTATTTCCCTTATAAAAAGCCTGTACCTCATAAACATAGTTTCCACGGTGTACTTGTCTTGGATAGTGTACTGTGAGGGGAAAATGCTCCTGTGGTCCTGCTGGTAATTTTCTAATTTATTTCAGAATTTAATAATCCCATCCACCACTCATCTGTAAATTAATACCCCAAAGGCACCATCTGCCTAACACCCTGAAATACAGCCTAGCATTAGCTAAGTTTTCTCAGATTCTTAAAGAGTCTATCTTCTCAAAAACAAGATTTCCTGTTCTGTAAGAACCCCTGGAGACATCCGATCTGACAACTAGCCAGCACTAAAGGAAGATTATAATAGATGAGAAATGGGGTGATAAAAACAGTGACGAGATGATTTTTTAGTAAATGTACAGTAACATCTAAACTACCGTACTAATTAACTGCAAACAAGTTGCCCTCCTGCTTTGGTGTCAGTCATCTACAGAGGCATATGTTTTATTACTGATTAACAACTGGGTTGCCATAGTACTAGTGCAAGCCAAATTTTTTCTTACTCTTATTTGGAGCACACAATTTCATTCATATAGGACCATTTCCAAGGAATGTCAGTATGCTCTTCTCAAAAATCATATTTAAAGGCATATTTGAGCACAAAGGTATAATGGACTACATCGGAAGTTTCGTTGATTAAGTAAAATATTTTGTGAATAACAAATACTTTCCTTGTCTTAGACAGAGGAAAGGAGCAGAAATCCACTACACATCTTCAATGTATATGAACAACGAATACGAGCATGATAAAAACAAGCTGTAAAAAATAAAACTTAAAACAATACACGGCTATCACTACTACCAAAATGCTAACATCTCATGCAAAAGCACATCTCTACCGCAACTTCCAGCTGGCTAAAGAATTTTCTTCCTTCCTGCCTCATTACAAGTATCAGTAATTCAGATCTGGGAATAAGAAGAGAAGAGGTCCATGGACACCTAGGCAAGAGCTGTTACTCCAAGATGCACCTGCAATCACCGAAGTGGTAATGCAAGGAGTGCTCTGCTGGGCTGGCCAAGTCCAGGAGCTGATTTTACCTGTCACTGCCTGCGAGCATGCCCCTGCATCACTCTGCCACATTTAAGCAGCAGAACCACCAAGCCCACAGGTTGCACACAGTAGAAACAAGCAAATGCAACTCTCTCACCACCAGTATTGCTTTGGATTTTTCCTTCTGCTCCAGCCAACACCTCTTAAATTAAAAGAGCAAATAACTGTATCGCTATAGTTCAAAAGCAGCTAATTTTGTACAGCAAATGTTTCACATAGGAACACTCACATACCTCTCCAGTGATGTCAGTCTGAGAACAAGCATCGCAGTGCTGTTGAGGTAAACAGGAGTCACTGAGTGAACTGGAATTGTGTTGGAGATCCTGCAAGGAATCTGTAATACAACAGCTATTCCTGAATCCATCTGTTAATTTGGCCAGGCTCTAAAGGAGAAGACATATTTTAAAAGATTAGAAAAAATTGTTTTCATAATATTTTTTGATAACAGAAAACCAATTTAAAAACTGCTTTAGAAGACTAGTAGCTTGCCTATACAGAGCTATTTACAGAAAGTAAAAGTCATTGTTGTGTTACTAGCATGCAAAAGGTCTGCTTTGGAATAAACCTCTCCTTTTAAAAGATGTATATAACAGTTAAGAGACTTTATATTATTTGGTTCAGATCTATCAATGTTTTATCTTCTGTATGGCTTGCAGATCTTTAAATCTAGCAGCTGTCAATTTCACATTAGCTGAAAGGGAAGACAAATGTGATTCACCTGCCCTTTTGCCATCTTCTGCACAGGTTACATTCCTTAGTCACTACTGTTATCTCATCCAACTTGATGAATACCTTGTATTGGTTGCATTCTTATGACAGCTGAGATCACCCCTGTGCTCTCTCACCCAGGGTTCACATAGTTAAAAGATATTTTACCCTTTGGGTTAAGCAAGAGACATCACTGAAATGTCTAGACAATGACACAAACTGTCAGAGTAAAGCAGAAACACCAGTCTTTGAGGGGAAAGGGGAATAAGACAATCACACAAAAAAAACCCCAACTTTTTTGACAATATAAGCTTGGTTGACAGGCTCTTTAAAAGCCTTTAAAAGATCAAAATTGTTAGTATTGCTTTTATTTTCTCATTGCGCATTCTCTCTTGTTCAAAAATTACAGATAATGTAGTATTAGTAACAAAATCACTGTGTGCTGGCTCTCATGTGTGAGAGAGATCCTAAGCATTACATATCAAACAAAAACTAAAAACATTCTGTCCTCTCTCCACAGGATAAAGAAAAATCTAAAAATGTGGTGAAAAAAATTATCAGAAATTTAAAACTCTGTAGTAATTTATAAATCATTACATAATCAAAAAATTTGGTTCTAAAAATACACATTATAAACTTTCTGAAATTGCTTACTCTAGTGTCTGAACTACAGAATCAGGGACAACCCTGAAGCACTGAATAGGGGAAAGGCTGGTCCTCAGGAATTTCAGTGGCTCTGACTACCAGTGATTTGCAACAAGCCAAGGTTACCGTCCATATCCAATTATCAGAAGATTTCTCAGTCTTCAAAGTGTAGTTTAAAAAGGGTAACACAGCAGTGCTGCTTTTTCTTACACCAAATTCAATTAGTAGAGTCCAGAATTGAACCTGTGTAACAGCAACTGTTAACTACTGACAGGAGGTGCAAGACCACACTGAAGCCATCTGATTTCAGAGCCCAGGAAACATCCAGGATTATGGAACTGTAGCAGGCCTGAAACTAGTCATAAAAAGTTTTTGTTTTCTGATGGCCTCCATTTTCATCATACATGGTCCTTTCCCTTTGCTCTCCATATACCAGCCCCTCTCTCAGGCCAGCCTCCACTAGAGATGAAAAAGAGGGAGAACAGCCAGCCTGGTACAGCACGAATGAACAAGTGGGCTCCCTCACCACAAGAGTGGGGCCCATGCTCCTCCCTGACAGCCCCTCAAATCACACACTCTATTTCCTTCCAATTAGGGAATGGCAAGGAGAGACACAGGTACACACCACGTATCAGACAGCTGGTGCTGCTCCCTTCTTCAGTCTCTGCCTGCTCTCTACAGGTCTGAGAGGGGCTGGGATTTCACAAGCAGCACTGGCAAGGAGATAGGACAGTGCAGAGCAATGCCAGATGTGCTGGCAGTGGGACAAGGCTACCACCGCTTTCCTCCAGAAGCTTAACTTATCTTGGGTCCACCAAAAAAGCCAATTCTTCTGCCACCTCCCAACTGAACTGAGCCATTTTAGTATGAAGGACAAACACCGTATTTCTTCTCAGCCCTGAAACACCAAATTCAGTTTCAAGTTACATTGCCAAGAGATCCCTAGCTAGTGTCCCTTTATCCTTGCGACTTGTTGCGAAAGGAACCGCTCCACAACATGAGAAAAAACCCCAACTTTTACTTTATGAAAACGGTAGACTCCTGTCTAACTTTCTTCTTCAAAACTCACTGAAAATCATCCAGTCCTGTCAAGACTCCTGTTGCATGGAGGATCAAGGATTTCTAACATGGAAATAATAACTTCAGATCATGGCCTCTTCCCAGTAAAGCATAGCCAGTTACATCAACCAAAACTCAGGATTCAGAAAGCCTGAGGTTTCTCCTGGTAAGTTATGTTCCATCTGCCTTCTTTGGCTAACACATATTATGTTACAAGTATGTGCAATACCACAGATCCTGATGCCAGAACTTAAATCTGAATTTTTGCCTGTATTTCAGCTGCTTTATTAATTCCTGGTACGCTCCTGAAGCTCTCTAGCATTCTCCCTGGCAGGTAATGAAGCGCTACTTGGCTGCTGGCCAGGCTTCCCACCCAGGCATAGTTGCTGAATCCTGGCCCCGGCTTGAAAACGAGAAAGCATTTGAAAGGTGGCGATCACCAAGCAGCACCACCTTAACTTACATCTACATGCACAGACGACCATGCCCTAGGAAAAGCATTAATGCTTAAAGTCCTTCTAGTTGCATGAGTGAAAACAGGCACCAGCAACCCTAACATGGAAAATTATATCCCGAGTTAGCACATTTTTAGATAAAAACAATTTATAATTGTCGTTATAAACAGTAGGAGCAATTTCCTTCCCAGCTACACGGAGGAATCCATCTTTGATCTTGAGTTTAAGTATTGTTTATGGCAATCCCACAGAAACTGCCTTACTGTTAACGTGAAGTTCTAGGCACACCAGCCCAGACCTACCCAAAAAGATAGAAATGAGCACTGTCATTTCACCATTATCTGTTGCCATCTGATTTGTGAGCACTCTGCACAATTTCAGTGCACTTCCTATCTAACCTATTTAGCCAATTTAACTGGTAACAAAGAAAAAAAAAAAAAAAAGAAATAAAAACCCCACAAAAACCAAAGGACGACATTTTAAAAGGATATACATGCTGAACAGAAACAAAGTTTTGAAAGAGATGAGAGAGGAGAGATAAACACATTGCCTTCAGGAACCTAACCACACACCTCTATTATTCAACCTTATATATGAAGTCTGCCCACTTTTTTAGAGCAGTAGCACTGCATATTTTGCTTTATTTGTAATCGTAGCATCCAATTTAAATCCGACCACCCTCTCCCACACAACTAAACCAATTATCATACTTCTACAACAGCTACAATTTTCCAAGCACCTACACAAGACTGAGTCATTTCTACTTCTTTAGTTCTGTTGCTTACACTGGCCAGCTTTAAATTAAAAAGTAGTAAAAAATGGTCTGTTTCCTTTCTCTGAAAAAAAAAAACCCTATTTTTTACACTACACTTCTAACTCCTCTATTAAAAAATTTCAAAATCAAAAAGATTTCCTAAGAAAGTCTGTATGAACAACAATAGTTTTAAAATGTAGTGTTTTCAACAAAAATACAATTCCAATATTAATATGAAAATAAAAATTGAATTTTGAACTCAATAGGAAGATATTTAAAATAGATTTGCACTTATTTGACAAAGCTAACTAAATCCATGACAATAATTTTCAAATAGTTATTAAAAGGCATAGCACTTTGGTGACACCAAAAGTTTTTTTTTTTTTTTTTGGTCAAAATTGAAAAAAGAGAGCTGGATATTTTTGCAGAACACAGTAAGCTGGCAAAAATACACCATTTTTACAATTGTAGACCTTCCAAACGATGGCCTTTAGTTCTGTACAGCCATTCTAACAAAACATGAAAAAATGTTTTGCATGCTGCACTTGTGTGGAACAACTGTTTTCTACATTCTCCTGGACTACACATAGTCTAATGTTCTATTATTGGATTCCATCACAATAGATTGTCAGTAATTAAAAAAAGATACTTCCTAGACTTGTATTTTCTGTATATCACACAAGAGCCATGAAGAAGGATGAAACATTTTTCATTTTTGCTTCAGTCTTGTGCGACCTCTATATTCTGGTCCTGCCAGCACTGCCCAATTCTTGATCCTAGACTTCCACCTCCCACAACACCACTTAAAGAAACTGTGAGCACATTTAAAGTTGTTTGGCCAAAGACGATTTTCATAGGCATCTCAATGTTTACAGCAGGATTTACTGTCACTGAGGACTGAAAATGTAAGGAAAAGAGATTAAAAAAAAATCCATTGGGGAAGTAAAAACAAGGCCAGTAGTTAAAATGCTCCAAGATCTCACAGATCAGTCCCTATATTACTCATTAGTTTCCTAAAGTGTGTGTTACTGAATCCATGAAGAACTGCCTTTCTAATCACTTCTTGCTAGCCAGGCATGTGGAAGACTGAGAATCGCTTTAAAATTTGACCAGCCCAAATTAACAAATATGTTAGAAGTTGCCAAGGCAGAAAATTTTCATAGTGACTTCAGTGTTCTGTCTACTTGAACAAGGATTTGCAGCCCATCAGATGATCTTTGTGCAATGCATTGGAGACTTAATAACTGAATAACTATGGAAATTCATTATATGTAGATTATAAACTTCCCCTATCATTTAACAACTAAAAAGAAGAAAAAAAATAACCTGAAAAACACTACTGGAGAGAAAACTGAAACAAAATGTTTGCATGGCAATGTTAATTTAGTATTGTCCCACAACTTTAGGTAACAAAGATGTCTTTTTCCAAACAACTGTTTGAAGACTGGGTGAAGAGAACTGTCCTTCACCTCTCTGTATATGCAGCATAAATAAGCAAGTCCATAGTGAAGTCCCTGCGGTGGCAGAGGCTCAGTGTTCTTTGATCACGCTCCTATCCCATTAAAAACACAGACACGCAACTGAGAGCTTGAGACAGGCCACAGAATTCATTCAAAAGTTAGAGCACTACCCAGGTATGTATCTCCCCTCAATCCTCATGCTCTATTTCATCAATTTCAAGCTTGTGTATACACTGTATTTATTCATGCCCTTTGAGGGTTTTATGAGAACATGCTGAAACTAACATGAACTTTGATATACTCTCAAACTTGAAAGTTTGGGGCAAAAAGTGGGACAGTGATAGAGATCCAGTTTGGTGAAATACATATAAAGGGAAAAAAGCGGTTGACATAAGAATAAACATTTTAGCACACGAACTCTCAATTCTACTTCATTATAGGTAATACCAAGAGACATAAAACAAAATGATAAACAAATACCACAAATCACAAGGGCTTTTTCTTAATACAGTGTCATTACTACACAGAAGCCATCAACAGAGCAACAGCAGAAAGCTATATTCAATGAAAACACTGAGCTAAATGAAACTTAGCTAGCTACATTACTTAAGACAAAAATATGAAGTCTTGTGCTCACAGTATAGACAATGAATTACTTACCTTTTTTCAACTGCTTGTTATTGGTAATTATCAAACAGAAAAATCAGTTTAGGTCATCCTACTTCCTTATTTAAACTTGGTAAACCCAATGCAATCCCAAGCAAGAAAGCAGAGGTAGATTACTATTATTTAGTACTTCAGTAGCACATTTCTTACCTGCATAAGGTCCTGCCTTTCTTTTTCACCTGTGCATATAGCTTTCTTTATGGTTCGAAGTTCACTCATTATAGCTTGTGCTTCATCCAGTCTGTAATTTGTATGAGCATTTGACATCTTACGATCAATCCTGTTGAAAATATTAAGAAAAATTCAGGAATTTTCACATTATTAGAAAGCACACAGACTTTTTAAGTCCTCTTGTTTATTCATGTACCACTTCATTCCCAGGAATAAAAATGATACTTTACTTGGAATTAACACAGTACTCAGTGCCAAGTCCACTCTAAAAACAAAACAAAGCAATTCTCTACCCAGGTTCTGCAGAGCCAATATATTTCCTGGGTTTAATATCCTAATGCAGAGCTTACTCATGAGTAAGTAAAAAGTAAGATGAACCCAAAACTAGCCTAGATGGTTGTAACTCAAAAAGTAAAGATGAGCAGTCTAGCTGTCGTATTTTTCATGCAGCATCACACATCGCAGTATCTATTCCAGGGCTTCTACTTGATCCTACTTTAGAACTTTCTAACAAAAGCATTTCATTTTCTCAGGTCAAAATTTTTAATGCCTAAAACTTTATTGCAAATGCTCTCCTGCCATTGTAAGCCTCTTCGAATATCTTTTCCATAAGATATGACATTATCATTCTGCACTGGAAAACATGATATGGGAATATCCCAGGTTTTAAATCTTTTAGCAAGATGCAAGAGCACAAATAATGACCTAAGACTGAAATAATACTAATGTTTCCATCTTGACATATTAAAATCTCTCATGTGGAACATCCACTGGCTGAGTTTTCAACCTTTTTTCCAACATTTCACAACAGAAAAGCACAACATATCAGGATGTTGAAGACTAGTCCAGTATATCATCTTGATGATTTCCCTTGATTTATAGATAAAGAGTAAAACAAGAGACTATAGTGAACTTACCAGAAGAACTATTTGGTCTTGGATTTACAACAAATGGCTATAGGGTCTTAACAGGCTATTTACAGCAATTATTGAAAATCATGTAAAGATCCCATTAAAATTTGGAAAACTCTATTTTCCTGTTAATCTAGCATAAAAAATTTACATAGAGAAAAGGAGGTAAGTGTTTAAGTTCATTAGGCCAATGCTAAGAACAAATAGCTTCAGGAAAAGGTATGTCAGGTTAACAGAATTAAAGATAAAAACACACACTGTTCACCACGAAGGACATCAATCTATAAAAAGAAAGAGTAGGAGAGGGTACGCTATACATGCAGAAGAATACCTAAACTATCTAAAATATTGAGAGTAACTAACAAGTTTCAAGATGGATATTATATTCAACTAAAAGTGTCAGGAACAGTCTCTCAGCATGTTCTGCCAGCTAAAATACAGGCAGTGCAATTCTTACATCTAATTACTTGCTTTAAAATTAAAACATTAAAATGAAAAATCAAAAGAGGTAAATGAAAATCCTGTGGTTTTATTGTTTAGCTCACAACATTTAGGGGAAAAACAGGTTGATTTTTACAGTTTTAATCTGTTTGGGGTTTTTCTGACAGTTACTGTTTTTGGAGACAACACAAAGTAAGTCTGAATCTCAAGATTTTTCTTTGAACACAAACTTCCCCAAGTTACATTAGAAAACATACAATATTTTATGAATACTGGTTCAAGAACCAGAAAGGACTTAAATGTAATGTGTATTAAAGCTGGAGGGTTGTTTGTTTGGTTTTGTTTTCAAATGTTTCCTTGAGTCTTCACTAATTTTTAGTTAAAATCCCAAGCAGGTAAAACCATGGTAAAACAACTAATCCAATTCACTAAAAGTCACATGAAAACGATAAGACATTTTTATCTGAAGGTAACTGTAATGTTAAGAACTATGCTCAAATATTAGACATGAAAATGCTTTCTTACAGAACTGCTCATTATACCGTTCGCCAAGACTAAGGTGGCATTTCAGGAAAAGGAAATTATTTAATTTCAACCAGATTTCTGTCCAGTTATCCACATATTCATGTTCCTGGACGCCACTTTGGAGCCCAGCTTATGAATTGATATTTGTTTAAGGAAAGAATCAGAGAAGTTCCTACTGCCAAAAATATTTAGGCTTAAATCAGTATTACTGTCAACCCAAACTGACTAAAGTAGCTTACAAAATTACATGTAATTTATTGTCTGTTAATTCTTTTCCTTTTTTTCATAAAGATGTATTTCTGAAAGCCATAGAGTTAACAGTTTTCCATTTTATTAATGGAAAACAGCATGATACAAATACAGATCAGACCTTTGTATTAACAGCAAGAATATTCAACTAATATGCAAGACTGTAAGAATCCGAAGATGTTTCTAGGATACATGGACTATTAATATGCTTGTCATTGTTTCAGTCACATAGGGTAGATTCCGTGTTTCCCCATTTTCCTCCACCAAAGCACAGGCCTGTACTTGAGCAAAAATTTAATTTAAAGTTTTTGTCAGATCTCCTAACCCCTAAATTAGTCTGTAGCTACAAATTGTTTAGCCAGTCCTAATTCCCTGTCACTCCCAACTTCCCACAGCATTCACTCTGCTCTCCTGGCCAACTGGCCAAGTTTTCATTTCCTTTGTTGCTAAATGCCTTCTTCCTCCAAAATTCCTGCTGGGGAGCAGTAGGGTCACTGAAAACACAGGGGAGAAGGAACTGCTCCTCCTTCTCAGTCCCTGCTGTCAGGCCAGAGGAAGGAATTTGTTCCAGAAAAGGCTCATATTTAACCCTGTAAGTCTGGACCGTGACAGGATCAGACGCACCTTGGGGCCAAGGTGCTGGAGGAGGCCAAGGTGCACCATCCTGCAGGGTGGCGATCTGTGCAGGCTTTGAACAGTGAGCTCTACTAAGTCTCCACTGGGCAAACACAAACCCATGTCCAAAGGTTTATCACACATAACATTGCCAAATTTAGATGAAAGCGTAGGAAGTACAGTCCCGATAAAAAGCTGTAGCTGTACGAATATTGGAATTCTGACAGTATTGAAGTTGTGGAGGTACTGAAATCCCCCTCAGTCGTGTCTCCGCTCATAAAAACCCCACTTCTAAAGTAATTTTGTGGTTTTTTCTTTTCATTCTCCTCAAAGATGGTTAAGCCATTTTACTAAAATTATAAAGAACAGAAAACAAAACACAGTCCAAGGCCGACACTGTACATGGAAAATGTCAGTGTAAGAGATTTGCATTTAATAAAGGCATTTGAATCAGACAGCAACATAAAATGATGGAAATTCTGAGCAACCCAATTGCACTCTCCATAAAAGCTGTCTCTTCTCTGAGAACTATACCAAGCAGAGGCTGCACAGAGAGAGTCACCTGGCAGCGAGTTCCAATATCTGCACATGATGCCATTTTGGTAAGACTTTCAAAGCAAACGCTCAGCCAGATGTAAAGCCCAAAGTTTAATGGCTCCTAATGTTGTTATTGGCTTACACTTGAAATAAAGTGATGTACAAGCTTTTGAAAAACCTGAACAGGATGCATGCCATTTGCAGTTTGGCAGTTACTTGAAGATTTGACTTAGCACAAGAAGGAAGAAGAATGACGCCAACCAAAAATTTAGAAGACGTAACAGAGGTGGGAAATGTCTGGAATGTAATAAACTTTAAAGGGGAATGGGAAGTGGGGTAGGGGGGAACAAAGCAAAAACGCCAGCATTTTTGTTTTAAAGAAGGAGCAATGAATTTGTTTTTAGACAATATACTTTGAGGATATGGAAAAACTAAACTACTTCAGCCTTGGTACTTGACTTGAGTGACCCTTCTCTCCCAACAAATACAGGAGGTAAGGGAGAGATTGCACAGGGACAGCCTGGAGCACAGTTAGGCTTTCAGGCTAATTTGTCTACTGACTACACAAGGAGGCGAAAGAAGCTCCTCTCTTCAGTTGTTAGTGTTAAGTACTCTCCAAATTGGCTCACTTCCTCCTAGAAGCAAAATACTCCAAAAAAAAGTGCATGTATCTTACCAGAAGGGCAAATAAAAAAACCACTTAAAAGCACAAAACAAAAACAAAACCACAAGTCTCTTTCAGAAGTGAAGAAGTCACTGCAGAGAGCAGAGCTCAGCTCCAGGTAACACAGAGGCAAAAGGTTTTCCCCAGCAAGCACCAAGTGCCACCCAGTGCACCAAGAGGACAGAGGGCAGCTGTAGCAAGAGCAGCAATGAGCAGCACTGAAGCACTGAGTTGTCACGCCTGAACTTTAAAACTACATGACTGGAGTGACCACTGACTGATCAGATATGCTTTAAAATAATTCCTCTCTTGAATGTCTCTCCTATAACCCCATCCTGAAGCATGGGCAACTTGACTTGGGCTATGATCCAAGACTAACATTTGTATTCTTAATCATTTGCAGACTTTACTTTTCAAAAAGTTGCACCATTCTGCTGGACTACCTTAAATGAATTATACTAATTAAAACAATCTTGAGTTTCAAATGGCCTTCAAATACTTTCATTATCCTAGTCAAGTGGTTAGTCCTTTAATAAAATAATTGAGCCTATACCCTTAAAATAACCCAATAACCAGGAGATGGAAAACAAATTTGAAAAGCAGAAAATGCATAGCAATTCTTACTCAAAATATGATTAAGAATCATAAGACAAAATTGCTTTTGTTCTGTTACTGTTTACATATCTAGGCCACCATACCAAGTTGTTGACTATACTTAAAATATTACTTAGCATATTGAAACTGCCAATACTTGGGAGTGCTTTATTTTACTAATTTTCAGTTAATATCATACATTACAAATTCCCCCAACTATCTCTAAACGCTTCAAGAAAATTACATTAATGCCCAAAGATGACTACATGTATCTACCAATTAAGAATTTTGGTATTTTGGTGGAACATGTTTTCTTCTATGAAACTTTCTAAATGCACTATAAAACAAAAGAGCCTTGTTTAAAAAAAATAGATTTTTTTTAAATTAAAAAAACCAAACACACCAAAAATATTAAGTGCATGGGGTACTCACTTTTTTTAAAGTTAAATCTGAGTATCTTCCTTTAATTTGTTTTCTTATTGTAATACGAATCAAAAGTGGAAAATAAGTACCCTAATTGCTCCAGGATCCCAGGAATTTCACCAGAATTTCTGAAGCAAAAGCCTATGCTTTGTAGCACCAATGCAATAAATCCAAAGCCCTGAAATATTTCTGCAGCTGCTGCACTTATGTTGCAAAATGCGTTATTCATGCAACATTTTCAGGAAGCTCCTGCATTAGGCAGTTTGTTCACATGCGTGCTGGAAAAAAGGCTAGGTTTCTAAATACACAGCCACATATCCAAGGTGGATCCAAGTGCTGTTCAAGCTCTTGGTCTAGCCACTGGCCCTGCTGAAGAAATCTGGAAGCCACAACAACCTGTGTTTACCTGCTATCTTTTTCATGGCCTGGCAACCTCCCTCCCTATCCCACTGGGCATCCCGTGTAAGAGCTATGTGTGTAGGTGACTAAGCAACACACAGATGGAAGTCAGGCAGTTCCCTTCCCATCAGATGGCCTGCAGGAAGAGTGGCAGGGAGAGGGCCACCACAACATTTCACAACCTCTGACACCACTGAGCATGCAGGAAACAGAGTAGGGCTGCCTAACAGCCCTGAGAGCAGTGGCAAATTGCCCTGAGCTTCCTTTCCGTACTGGGAGGAGGCAAGGACTCACATTTACATGCAGACATTTTGCACACACAATCCAAGGTCTCACAGACCACTAGATTTACAGTACAAGCACAAATCAGCCATACAGTGCAGAACAAGATGGCCTGAACAACAGCTAACAGGGAGAAGCTGTGTTGTGGTGAACAGAACTCCCCCTAAGAAAAGTTCGGTGCCCAGCCACAAAGCCTTAGTACTGCCAAGGGGAAACTACTCTACAGCATGGTGCTTTGGGCTGTGCTCCAGGCCGTAGGTATCTCCAGAAAGTATTTGGGAAATATTTTTAAAAATCTAATTCCAGTCTGGCAATATCTTGAGGAAGAGTTCAAGAACATGGCCTATAAAGCTGTTCTTGCATGTGAACCTACGAAACCACAACTCCAATCAATTCTAACTCTTCTTCCATCCTTTCATATTGTTCTCACCCTGCAGCACTATCACAGCATAAAGTGTGAAGCAAAGCATTTACGCTTGATTTTTAACAACACTTTTCTATGAAATTCATTCAAAGGCAAATAAAAGAAAAAACCCATATCCGAACAAAAGATTCACAAACTCTTAACTTACTCTTGCAGAGTTTCCACCCCTTTTTCTTTATATTGCAACTCCTGCTTCATCTGTGCCAATTCTCGTTTCAGCCTGGAAAGCTGAATAATACAAAATAATTAAAAGTAAAAATAAGTTAACAGTAACCTCACAATAAAAATAATTGGGTTTTAAATACAAAATCTTAAGCTACTTTAAAGATCTGGAAGTGATAATTTAAGTTCTCTTTTTTTGCTTTAAAATTTTGCATTAAAATAACAGAAGACTTTCTTAAATATCATAAGGCCCAATCATACAGGAGTCAAAACATTCAGCTTTCAAAGTATCAGTTTCCTCAGCTATTCTATCAGGTTTCTTTCTCCAACAGCTTATGCTAACAGCTAGCAAGTTTCAATCCATATAAATTTTCTTCTCCCTTTGTAGCAAAGACACCCCTCAACTGTCTTCAATGCTTTAGTCAACTTTAAAAAAGATGGAACATTCAATGTTGTTCATTTTTCAATTCAGGATAACAAAATTACTAGCAGCAGAACTGGTCTCTCTCCCAGGAATGGCAGCCTGGCTTTCTACAGTTATTTTCATATTATCCTGCCCTCTCAACCCTCTTGTCACTTATCTTGATCCAATCAATGAGCATAAATCAAAAGTGACATAGCAAATACGTCTCCAAAAACCTATTTTTGTGTTTTATGGAAACAGTTACCTGAGTAGGTTGTGCAGACCATGGAAGAGCCAAGAATGATCTGCAAACAGCTTCTTGGCCTCCAAAGCTGACAGATAACTGAAGGCAACAGGGGGAGGAGAATGCAAGGGACAGCATACAAATGAGGGGAACGGGGGTGTTTCAGTGAGTGGTAGTGAGGCTAAGTCTGAACAGCAAGCCCCAAGACGGGCAGGGATGGAAGAAAAAAACCTCTCTCCTCTTAAGCTACCAAATTCAGTATATTCTCTAGAATTTACCCAGAGCGCTCTTGACTTTCACATGTACATCAATATATGACAAAACCATTACAAAACTGATTAAAAAAAAAAAGAAAAAATAGTAAAAAATTGATTTTTTTCTTCAGCTCTATTACAAGAGGAAGGGGCTTTGCACCAATACCAGGATGCAAACCAGGACAATCAAGGTCCCACCATCCTACACAGCTCTCTCCCTTTTGTCAAAATTCATGGTGCCAGCCCCCAAACACTCCTATACCCTCTCCAGCTCCTTTAACACTCACCAAAAGTAAAATGAGAAAATGCATCACTAATATGACGCACACAAAAACTTCATAGTGCCTATTTCATTCTATTTCCTGAAACAACTCAATGCCTATGCACAGAGCCACTTGAACACACTACCCTATCCATGTAGTAGGTCATTTTGTTTTAAGGAAGAAGAAAGGAAAACAGTCAAAAGTGAAAACCTTGTTTATTTTCTTCAAATATTAGATAAATAAGGCTTGTTTTCTTGTTTAGAATACGCTGACATTTAGAGTATGTAAAACAAGCAAACACTAGTCAGCATGTAATAAATATACACAGATAGAATAAATGCCTTTGAAGGGTGGTGAACAGGATTTATTTTCAGAGGCACTCATGTGAAAAGTGGTCTCTACAACTAAAATGGAACACTATCCTGCAAGGATAAGTATTTTTTAAAATACTTATTTATCAAAACCATGACTCTAGTTTTTAAAAAATGTATAAATAAGGAACATTTTTGTTACAGAACTGCTTGTCATTGTCAGAATACTTGAACTTCCCTCTCCTCATAAAAGAGCTCTGGCCAATCAGCTGAAAAACTTTTTGGCCATAAGTCTATTGAATTGTGAAGAGATTTCCAAATAAGTGGCTAAACCTACAGTCCAGCAGAATGTCACTGAAAATGGGTAAATGGTATGAAGACAGTGGGTTTCAACTGAAAGAATCTGGCTGCAGAGCATTTACTGCTTGTGGTAGTTTATAGAGAGAAAGCAATTCCTGAAAGCCTGGCTGAGCTTGCCTCTGACATCTGTGACAAAAATGTCTATACTTGTAACATGGAAAAAGCATTACTTCTCAAGTCACTGAAATGCAGTTAATATAGAACAATAGGTTAGAATAAAAAAACACTTTTCAATAGTGTATTTCTATAAATGCATGCAACATTCAGTGTAAATGCTAAAGCAAAAAAAAAAAAAACCCAAACCCTCCCTCCCTCCCTACGCCTAATTCATGTTTTTACAAAATGAAAAAAGATTACTCACTCTGTCACGACGGCTGGCTATTTCTGCTTTAATCTGATATGGGTCATACTTGGTATTAGCTGAAAATCCAGAGAATGCTAAGCAGATAGAAAACAGTATTTTACTTTTTTCCCCCCTTCTTTAATACAATTGTTAAGATGCAGCACTATTTAATTAACCATTGCATTAATTCTTTTTCTTACAAGTCAGTAGGTTCTAAAATTATCCTCTGTGCTGAAGATTTCCATTTGGCACACCTGAAACTTTCTTTTTTCATCCTGACCAACACCAAAAATGGCATATAGCAGCACCACATATTTCCTAAAAGCAACTAGCTTCTGTGACAGGATGATGTCATCTACTGATGCAAGCAGTTTGTGTAATATTAACAATTACTAGTTATTTCCTAGGTACACTGATTTAACAGTATGATAGGGATTAAAATTAAAAAAACATATTGTCAGAACAAAAATTTATCAGCTAGGGAGAGAAGTTGCCTTCTAAAGCAACAGTGCAGGGAATTGAAATACAAATCAACCCTGGCAAGTGAGCTCTTAACACAGGATATCTACAGTAAGGTAACAATTACAAGCTAAAGCCTACACAGATGAAGTAAAGGTCCTAGAGGATAGACTGGGCAACAGCAACCATGATTTACAGAGTGAGCCATTCAAGGCAGCACTGGCCCACTGAAAAATGCCTGGTGTGTGAATGGATGGAGTTGTGCTGTCAGACCTTCCATCCTTCTGCAGAGCTGAAGGCTGCTGCACCGAAACCCATATCTGTGTCCAGGGCTGCACTGCGCTTTTTGACTCCTGAAAGAATGCTGCAATGCCAAGGTCATGTCAAGTGTGCAGGAACCTGCCAAAATGAGTAGTCATGCCTGGACTAATTCTCTAAATCCAGGATTTTCTATGGATTTTTTTTCTTTTTTTAAACAGTGCTGATCACAACTGAGTCACAAAACTGCTGCATGGGCACCTCCCTGCCAACCCACAACCGCTGAGCTCACCACCATCTCCCACTCGTAAGCACACGACACTGAGTCAATGGCAGCACCCACAAGCGAAGTGGAGGAAAACACTTTGTGAAGTTTTAGTTCTTTCAGTGCAACAACTTGAAAAAAGCGGTGGTGGGGGCAAAGATACTAGCTATATAAGCATCCGACTTTGGTCATGTAATTGCACTTGAATTACAAGCCATTTCTGTACAATAAAAGGAGAAGCAAGCACCCCACAGTGGAGTAGAGGAGTCAAATTAGGAAAAATAAGTGGAGAAGCAGCTTTTGGAAATCTTGAGTTGACAGCTTGAGTAATCCCCAAAAGGATATTTAAAAAAAAAAAAAAATCATCTGAGAAATCAGTCCATCCCATTTTCTCGAAAGAGATGCACAAGACCTCAAGCCAATACAAAATATATTAACACATCTTTTGAAAATTAAATACTTTTCCACCTCAAAACAAGCAAACAGTTTTAAATAATTGCTCTTACAGATTCTCATTATCAACTCCAGATACACCTTCAAAACCCCAAACTATCAGAAGATTAAGAAACATAAGTAAATTGACATTTCTTGAACATCTTCATTCTTATTAAATCCTTGGCATTTAACAGCCAACCTGCAGTTAAAACAATGACTATACAGTCATTGAAAAATGCAAATTAAAAAAGGCAGCAAAACTCCACATTCCCATGTGGCTGTTGGGTATATCTCGCTCTTTGAACTACTCCGGTTGACTCTTTGACAAAGACACCTTTTCTTACTGCACTAACCAACAGCCATGACAGTGGTGCAAGATCTTCAGAATTCAGAAAAAGTGTATCATCTACTCCAAGCTACCAGAGACATCTGAAGAATGAAAAGAGCAGGAAATCAAAGCTCTGTATCACCAACATCAGTATCACAGGCTGGCAGTCAAGAATGAGGTGAACTAATGAAATATTGTTTCCTAGTTCTCAGTCAGAGGTACTCTTGAACACAACAGCTTGCCCCTAACTCTTTATAAATTTGCTAAACAAACTATGGATCCACATAAGGTTTCCCCCAAGGTGATGGCTCCCTTCCACGTTAAGAGGAAAATAATCTTTGAGTTTAGCAGAGCAGGTATGCAGCTGATCCAGCAACATTCAGCCCTCTGATGCCTTGCAGGAAGCATCACTACTGCTGGCTCCAAAATGGGTAAAAGAGCAGCTGAGATATATGCCTGTTTAACATTACATTCCTTTTTTAATCTTAACATTTATCCCTATTAAATGTTAAATCTCTGTTGTAATAAACGTAACAGAATTAGAAGACACTGAATTGCAGAGTCAAAGGATAGCACCTCACTGCTGTAGTCAGGACCTTCATTCAGAGAAGAATCAGGTGGTGGAAATACTTCACACTATTTCTTACACCACATCTTGTGAGGGCAGGTGGGTAAAATCAAGGAAAGATAAAACTCACAGCTGGCATAGGAACGGCTGTCATCCTCACACATTTTGTGCAATTGTTGATATTCTTCTTGGGCTAGTTCAAAACGCTGCTGCTTTATTTGGTAAATCTCCTTCTTGGCATTGAGTGCCTCCTGGGCAACTATTAAATATTCCTTTAGCATGCGTTCTTGCTCCCGTCTCCATTGTTCCCTTGGGTCCTCAATTTGTGTGAGCTCTAAGGAGAAAAAAGTAAAAGCATTAAAATAAAATTAAATGACACTTCGTGCTACCAAGTCCAAGTTATTTTTGTTAACGTCCATTCTCAACCAGCACACCTGACACTACAGCGCCCAAAATCACTCCAGCCAGGATGAGAAGAAAGGATGCAGAATGAAAGAACAGGAAAGGCCTTTTCAAATATAAAAGGCACTTAAATGTTATTCTTTTCTTTACAAATCAGTGCAAACCAAAAAAAACCAGTAATTTGGCTCTAACCTTCCCTCATAGCCAACTTGAAAATTCAAGAACTACCTAAAAACCCAGAACCACAAGGAAAAGCAAAAGGTATCTCAATGCTTAATGCATAAGTCTGTAAGCAGCTGGAACTATCTTATGATACTGCATACAACTTTGCAAGTATAACATCTTAAAAGGACAGAGGCTACCCCTGCAGAGTTAAGAAGAATAAGGTAATTCAACAGAAAAGTCAGCATCCTAATCTTGAATTCATAAAGCTTTTAAATCACTTATCTTTTTTTTTTTTTTTTTGTCTTAAGAAAGAGCAGTCTGATATCTTCCTTGCCAGGGTTTAGAACAGTTTTTATTTAAAGACAAACCAAAAACAAGTTTTCACAACAAAAAAACCCTCTCATATCTATTGATTTTCAAGGTTATTACTGCAAAACAAACCCTTTGCAGTTGCAAAGCCATTTGAGGATGATAGACATTAAAATCCTAAAAAATTATTGGCTCATTTTGAGGATTTTTGTGAGTCAACAAATATGTTTTACAAGAGGATGTCCATGTAAAGCCTTGTTTTTAAATGTAATGTTAATTTCTGATGATTGAAGCTCGACCAGTAAGAAGCTGCTGTAGACATAATGTCAGTGCTCAAAGTAGTGGTAAAACCCGCGGCACAGTCAGGAGCCAAGCATCTAGCAATTTTTTCAAACTTGGCTTCTTACAAGAGATGAAAGCCAGCTACGTTTTGCATTAATCCTGAGTACATAATTCGGTATATTGGTGCCAGTGATGAAATACAAAACTGTAGAAGACTGAGCCCAACAGATTAAGAACTCTAATGGTGTCAAGGTCATGCTAGCAGCTCTACCATTTGAAAGCCATCTGAAAAGTATATAAACAAAAACAGAAAGCTCTTCAAAGTGCAGTGCTTCCAACAGATTTGCAGATGAGGTTCCCAAATAACCTTCTCTCTTAACAGCTGTACCTTTCTCTCCTCACACTGAAACAGTATAAAGATAGTGTCCACAGTTCTGCAATTTCTCCCCACTTGCCAGGGACCCCTTCGACTCCCTTCTGGATCCAGTGTCCCAAATCTATCTCCTCAGCTAAGGACAGGATGTACTTTGGCTTGTTGAGTTGCCATAAATGCTTCTCTACATGGAGGGCAAGCAGAAGAAACAGAGTTCTGACTGCTGCCCACCCTTCACCAAGGGCATTTCAATTTCCACTGCTACCTCATCTGTCCATAAGTACCACTGAAATGTGTGCAAATTTTAATATTCCTGAAACTGCTAAATCCCCATGGAAACAATAAGAAATTAGTAAATATTTATAAAACAGATAGGCTTACTAGGATTCAGTTTTTGTCTTTGAACGGTAAATTATTAG
The DNA here is from genome assembly GCF_029207755.1 of Chamaea fasciata. NCBI lineage: Eukaryota > Metazoa > Chordata > Aves > Passeriformes > Sylviidae > Chamaea > Chamaea fasciata. Next base: position 96,247,182 of record NW_027094087.1, on the reverse strand, counting down.
TCCCAACCTCAATAAACAGCCCAAGCTAAGGTGTTACATTCTATTACACATTAAGCTTCAGAGATTCTACACTTCAGGGCATTGCATCTCACACAGAATTATTTCAGAAGCCTTCTAAAAAGCTAGCAGCATACATCTAAGGTAGAAAAACTTCCTAAGTGCATGGGAAGCTCTCTTTTTTTCTGGTTTATGAAACTTTGCCCTGGATCTCTAAACAAGTTTGCCACATAACAAGACAAAAACTACATTGTATGATAAAATGAATTTCCTTCATTTCTTTACAACCAATTAAAAAAAAAAAAAAAAACACAACACTACAGTAACTCAAGAACAGTCCCAGACAAATGCAGAGAATATATTATTCCCTCACTGGGGAATGCCCAACTGCTTAGAGGAGACTTCAAAGGCTCCCAAGACTCTGAGGAGGAGGGAAAGGAATTCTGTGGCTGGCAACCGCCAAGGTTTTTAAGCAATGGTTGGATAACAGCCAAGAGCAGCTTAGTAAGGGTGTCAACAAAGTACTGAATTTACAGAACAAGATGGAGATCAGGGTTGGAAGCACCATTGAGATTTACAGATGATTCTTCTGTTCCTTGTTTTTTTTTTCCAGTTTAAATTGAAAACTATTGCCTAGAAATCTTTTTCTTTCTTCCTGGGTAAACAAACATAGCAAGAGATTTAGAAAAAAATCAAATGTATTGCTGCTTTCTTTTAAAAGGTGCAAGGGCAAAAAGCTTGAGAGAGTGCACAAAGCATGAGAGGTTCCTGCTAAGTGTAAGTGTAGAAAGACTCTTTTTGAGTTATCCCTTGCATTTTCTCACAGTATTTCTTGACACTGAGGCACTTCTAACTGTTTTGTCAATTAACACAGAACTCCAATGCTGCATAAAGCATTTAACCCAGTCAGCCACAAAAGGCAATCCAAATGTTTTCTCCTGAAGCTGCCATTCCAAGCAGTTCAGACATACTCATTTCAGAAAAACATTTCTTCAGCTTCTACACCATCTCTGCCACTTGTTTGACACCACCTCATGATTTACATGATTGTCCATTCATTAGTTCTCACTTCTACAAAGGAAGTTAATGCAGTCGTGATCGGTAGCTTTGTTGTCCATGGTTTAAAAATTGGATCAAGTATCCTACCAATATTTGAATAATAATTATCCAGCTATAATATCAACTCTGTCTTCTCTCTTATTATAAATCTTGCTGGTATTTGAAAGCACTGTATTAGCCTAAGGGTGACAAACCCAGTTTACTGTGATGGCTGAATTACCATTTGGGATAATATCTGTGGGCCGCAAGTAATTAGTTATCATGAAAGAGACTAATTTTGCAACCTTGTTAATTGTCGAATGATTTCTTTTACTCAGTTCAGCACAGTCCCCATGAAGTTTCTATCCCTCTGTTCGTATATTAGCTTTATTTCATACCTAATATGATTAGCGTTACTTTTCCAGACCCATTAATATTCATCTTTTTTTTCTGTCTACCCACTGATCATTTGGAAACTCAACTGCTCTTTGCAAAGACTCTTTTTGCTCTCAATTGCACAGAAAAAAATGCAAGTCAGATCTGAAATGCCTGCAATGATAAATATCCCTTCTGTAAGTTCAAAACTGAAGTCTGTGGTAAAACTGCTAATAACAAAATTTGAAAAGCAAAAGGAAGCCCTTTCTTTGCATGTGATGGTGATTGCTATTCCTGTGACAGGCTTAAGAGTAGCTTTTTTAAGGCACAGCATTGAAACAAGAGTTCATGTTCTACTCATTTTCTGTAGGGATTTTAAAACTACCTGCAAATTAAAAAAAAAAAAAATTAAAAGGGTTGGAAATATCTTCTTTTTTTTAAAATATATGCATTCATGCATATACTTCGGTGCAAGTGCACTCCACTACTGTACTCCAAGGTATTCCTCAGTTTTCATTAAAATTCAACATCACTAAAGTTACCACGACAGCAATCCTTAAACTGATACTTTTTTAAACTCAGAGCTATTGTAACAATTACCTAACAGTCTGTATTTATTGCCTTGGAATTTTCTTGTCTATCTATCCTTGTGATGAATGTATTAACAGCTGTTTAAAGTTTATGATTTAGTTAATGATCTTTGTTAAATTTCACAACAAATAAGTACCCATATAGGTCAAACAATACCATGGGAACATTTATTATCCTGTTATTTGCGTTTTTTAAAGCAAGTAATTGTGAAACCACAATACACAAGTAATTCCAATGATGGCTGGAAGCCCAAAATTATTTCTACACTTTCATTTTTTAATTGACTAGATTTCAGGTAGATAGTATTGAGGTTGGTTTTTCAGATTATATTATTTACCATTGCTGTGACAGCCCATATAACTACTTTCTTCTTTTCTTAGTCCCCACCAACTGCCAATTCCCACAATACTGAAAACATGCACTCAATGGCGATAAGAAGCTTAATGATAGCACAACAGTAACAGCAGCAGCAGTACAAAGCTATAAAGATAAGACATTTCTTTTTAAGTAGAACGGACAAATGTGCCACAGTGATGAAACAAAGCTCAGCAATAGTCCAAAAGGGAAAGCATTGGAAATTAGTTTCCAAAAGGGACATCTGTTGTCTTCTTGATAGCATTTTGTACTGTATTAAAACAGAAAACATGTATTGCTTAAGCAAGGATGAGATTACTATATTTCACAGTGCTTCTGATTAAAAATCAGCACACTTCTCTCAGAATGTATTTTGGTTTTCAATCTAGAAGAGTGAACTATGGATGACTGGAAAATAGGAAATATAAGAATATAACACAAAAATCTTTCTTACAGATGGCAAAAAGCAACAACAAAATTATTAATACTACACAGTATGACCAAAGAAACAAAAATATTTTTATACACTATAGCTCATAGTTTGTAAAATTCTTTACAAATGGAATTCTTTAAAATTATGCCCCCATAATATGAAAGATAAGGAAACACATTCTGCAAGAAATTACTTGCATACATTTTCTCACTTGTAGCACGAGGTGTATGAATGGTATTGGAAGCAAAGTTAGCGGCAAGAGTAAACACCAGCTTGCTAGTATTCCTCCAAACAATCACAAATCTACTCACGATTTATGTGGTCCATATAATAAACTCCAATCTGTTGATCGTAAACAGTTTCCCATCCTAAAGGAAGTTCATCACCAACACAGTCCGCAAACGTCAATGGCTTTGTAATCCTGTAAAAATAAAAAATAGCACAAATAAATACAAAAGGTGCAGAGTTTACAATGCAATGAATGTTATTACATGTTTTGAAGATATCTTCACCAGTTGATCAAATACTAGTTATGCTACTTAGGAATGTGCTGATAATTACAAACATGCAGTTTCAAAATAAATTTCCATTTAAATATGCTGACAGATACTCCCCAAACAGGTAAGACAAGCTTCTCCCCTCTAGTTTCTATGTATAACTATTTAATTATAATGGCATGCAGTCCTGCCAGTTCTTCTCCCATACTGCAAAGAACACAAATTTGAAACTGGAATTCACCACTGTTGAAACTATTAGAAGCTTTATAGGTTTCAACTTCTTCCTGGTGACAACATAGCACAATAGCTTGTCTTTAAAAAAATAACATAAAATTCAAGACAGCAGTATATAACAAACTTCCCCTTTTCAATTATACATTTCCAACTATTAATTATATTCTCTTGGTCCAGACATGTCCAAACTACTTCCTCTCCCTCAAAAAGAAGAGAGACAAACAAACATCTCTGAAAAATTCTAAAGCAATTAGAGAAGAAATAATAATTAGTAAGTAACAGCATTACTATCTAGCAGCTTAAAATATCACAGCTCTAGTTAGACAAAGTCTTAATATATCAGTAGGCAATAGAAAACTGAAACAGCCATCTCAGTGTTGACAGGAACATTGAAAGTACTGGGTTCCATATTATACAAAAAGACTCTAAATCAACACTGCTCTAGAACAGCAAGGTATATAAAAAGCAAGGAAGAATAAATTATATCAATATAAAAGCCTTTACGCTCAGTCTAATCATGTTGATTACCCAAATATTCATTTTAATCTTTACTTAACTGCTAGGGCAATGTTTTCCTCTAAAAGCTGTCGCTAAATTCATTTTCTGAAGAGCTACTAATAAAGTAATTTCAGCTATACATGGGATACAGATACAACACCTTCCTCATATATTTGTTGAGGCATTTCTAATACGTAGAAAGACGACATCTTTGCAAACATTTAACACATGCAATAATTTACAGACCAACTTAAGGTGAACATAATCTATAGCATAACGTTGCTCATTGTAATTCCATTTGTATGTTGTAATACCCAATATTAAGGTTTTCTGACACCAGATTTGGACTATGCTTACAAATACACTGCTGAATGGAGAGACCATTAGGAATCATAATTGCCTTTCATCTGGTAACACCTGTATAACACAGTAACTTTTTCTGAACTAAAGTACATCTGTCTTTGAACTTGGAATTTGTTTCCCACCCCAAAATAAAACCAACCAGAACAATCTAGTGGTAAAGACTTCAAATGATGGAAACACGGCTGCAGCTACATTCTAGCTAGTCCAGTGGTGCAGGAAGCACACCACTCAACCACTACCAAAGAATACATAACTTTGCACACAGCAAACACAAAAACTGCATTTACCTGCCTCCTGAAACTATTTCAAAGTGATTGAGATTACAGTGTTCAAAACTGACTGTAGTAGAATTAAAAAAAAAAATCCTTACTAGTTTCAATGTCGCATTGCAACAGTTCTGCACAGAAAAATCAAGTAGAAAGATAAAGCTATTCAGGTCAAATAATAGCTTGATCCTATTTGGTTGATAACACTTATAAACAGTTTAACAAGAAGAGTTAACAACAGTTTAACAACAAGCTTATACATAAGCTTGTACACCACGATTTAAATTAAAAATTTTCCATTACTGTCAAATACGTAGTTTACACCATGTAATCATGCAAATCCACAGACACTGTATTCAAGAAAGAAAATGTTATTAGGAACTGACATGCACTCTCACTAATTCATCTAGCAGTCAGGCAGACCAGATATTGCCAAAATACGCTTGATCCCCCTGGAATTCAGTCAAATATTAAACATACAAAGTGCAGCATTTTTTCTTAAACTCCCATGGTCTTTTTCTGAAGACATCATGTTTACAATTTCTCAAAGTAGTCTAGACATCAGCTCCTAAATTACTGCACTATAGACAAGATTTTCTTTGGAATGAGTTATGAGACTTGCATGCCTGTTACACAAACATACCCTCACCCTTTACTCATAAATAAAACCTGCACATGATACTCTAACTTTTCACACTACAAAATCTTTAATTCAATGCTCTCTGTGATCCTGCCAGGACTCAGACTTGCAGGACAAAGACAATGTTCACTTTTTGGGAAAGGGAGACTGAAGAAAACCAATGCATCTGGTCTAACCAGTTTTCATTACAGTGTTAAAAAAGCATGTGTGAACAGTTTAATTAATGGTTTTGAAGGAAAACTTGTAGGAAAAAAACCCCAACACATAAAAACCTGTCTTCCAGATACTCAGACCATTATTAAGTTGATGTTGCTCGTTTTAAACGATAATCAAAGTTGCTCCAAATTGGATTCCCTTCAGACAAAGCATAATGTCACATTGACTCAATTCAGTCACATTTATACCTATGTAGTTGGACCTTCAGCCAGAGACATGAAACTAAGAATTGGAAGTTTCTGCCTGTGTTTTGCACTGCTTTGACTAAGTAAACTGAAAAAATACCTTTCTAGTTTAACCAGCACAACTCTGAGGACAAGATTAGTTTCTTGCCAGTTAAGGAAACAAGGGTTTTTCAGAGTAACAAAGACAAAATGGAACAGATGCAGATATCCACACTGGAGGCCAGCCACAAACTACAGCAGTCAACTTCTGAAATTAAGTATCTTCTGGAAATACTGCTTTACCCTCTGGGTTTGTTTTTAATTAGCTTATGTTATTTAAAATAGAACAGATCTTTTCTACTTTTTTATAAAGAATTGTACAAGGTACAAACACCTCTGTTAAAACATTTCAAAGTATTGAAATAAAGACAAAAAACTTTGCAAAGCATCACAAAGACAAAGACACAACAAAAATCCTGCCACCTTTGATTAAACAAAAAACAGGGCTGTCCCAAACTCTGCTATTCACAGTAAAGAAAAACTAAGGCATTTATCTGTGATCTTGGTAGTAACCAATAACACACTCACCCCTGATCACCTCCTGTTTCCTTCAAAACAACTGGCAGACACTAACAAAAAGGTTCTGAACTTTCAGCTGAAGATGAAAATTGAAGATGAAATTCCAAAAGGATAAAGGCACCCAATCAGTCCTTAGGCACCCAATCTTTTGTGATTCTGAAACCCTTCAGAAGCAAATACAGAATCACATAAAAAAGCTACCATAATTAAAATCCAGCATATCAAAGCCAGAGAAAAATCTTCGAGCAATGTCATGCACCTTGGATCTGTCACTTCTAACTCTGCCCAAATTATATGTTTTCATTAAGAAAATATAAGTCTGGTATTTGCATGCAATCCAACAGACACATCTGAAAACCCAAGCTTTATTCACATCTTCTCTGCATCAATTACCAAGCTAAACAGTTAGAATACAGATATTAAACTGTAAAATAAAACCAAACAAGTGACTAAAGTAAGTTTCTTTTCCTCCTTGCATACTTATTTTGTATCTTTATCCACTAGGACACAAATAACGATTCCAGAACACATTATTACAACTTTCTGAATATGCATCAGCAAACCAAGTATTTCTTGAATGCATTAGCTCATGGCAGGGACTGGATGGGTAGAAGAAAAGACATTAAAAGATAATGACTAAATACCATTTTAGATAATTTACTTCAATAGTGTTTTCACGTTCAGATACATTGTTAACAGCATCTAACTTCAACACCGCCTTTCCCTCCAAAAAAACCTCACAGAAAACCTCAACCTTTAAATAATAAAGAAAAGCTTCTCGGTCCAAAGACATACCCTGCATCTCCAAAGCACAGCTTCACAGACAGAGCAGGGCAACTTCATTGCCATAGACCTTCAAAACCAGAACCACATCACTAAAAACACAAGGCTTTGGAAAATACTAGATAAGATCTTCGGTCTTCCCATGGCCCTGATGCCGCATTAAGAGCGCCCTGGCTGCTTGAAATCCCTAGGTCTAATTGACTAAAACTTTTCCTGGGAGGAACTAAATAAAGACAAACAGAGCCTGTTTTTCCAAGATCTTGAACAGGAAATCGAAAAGGTGTTCCATAGTAGAAACACTGTTGTAAACTAGTCGCCCTCCTTTAAACAACGCTGAGACACCTGAATTACATACAGGGTCACCCCACCTTTCAAAGTGGGCCTGGATTAAGAGGAAAGCACTGACCACGAGGGCTAATTATGAAAAAGAACCACCAAGTCCTGAACAAAAGTCATTGTCTGTAGGAGAAGAATGCAAGAACAGCAGCTGTCTACAGTGTTGCCAATTTTGTTTTTGACTTTGGTCAGGTCAAAAAATGTCAAATAAATTTGATACACCTCCACGACTAACTAGGAGAAAAATTTCCTTAAACCCGATCTCAGTCTGAATTGTCATCTAATGGGATAGATGGTTTTGCCTGACAAATGCAGATATAGAAACTGTATTACTTATTTACTAGGAAACTGCATTAATTCACACTAGAGATCTGAAGAACACCATACAATTTAAAAATGAGGAATAGAATAACCACAAAAGAAGTGGCAATCTGATAAATCTAGCAACAGTTTACCCAAGAAAAGTATTACGCCAAGTATATTACTAAAGCATCACAAGGCAAGAAAGAGAAAAGGCAAAATGAGAAATCATGCACACACTTTATGCTTTCAATGTCGCCTTCTTATCTCCTTTCAAACATGAATTTAAGTAACAGACATTGTCATAAAGTTCAACTAACCCTCTTGTCTTGTACCATGGCTCCTATTCCCTCCAAGTGCACAGAGAAACAAACAAACAAAAAAAAAAAACAAACCAACAAAAAATCCCAAACAAACCCAATCAAGAAATTGAGAAGGAACAAAAGATTTTTTTGTTGTTGTTGTCTCACAGACACTAGTAAGAAGAGCTGCTTACACTGAGGGGGAGAATGGGAGGATTGTTATTACATTGTTTCTAAAAGTCACACTGCAGTCCTGCAGGCACTTCTTCAGCATCTTCCACCACCACAGGTCTGGCGTGGGCAGCAAGACCATCTCTGTGAGCCACAGAGAGTCTGCAGCCACACCCGCATCATGACCCCGAGCAAGCTGCCCTCCCCAAGAGCCACTGTCCCCAAGCAGGGCAGGGACACGGCAGCACACGCTGCCCAGCTGCCGAGGGAAGGAGCTTCCTCCACAGGGCAGAAAGAGGCACCGGTCAGAGCCACGCAGCCTCACCCTGGGGCAGCACACGCCAGGCAGGCACAGGCTGCTCGCAGTGAATGCCACCATGAGCTCCAGATCCACTGCTACAGCGCTCTGTGGAGTACCCCATGGTTTTCCTCCTCATCTGTCCTCCATCCACTCAGCTCTCCGTAAGCAGCCAAATCATAAAAATTAACTGGATTTTGAAATAAAGTTTGGCAAATTACATACCAACTGCTTAGTCAAAAGTACAACGAAGTTCACCAAACTGTATGTATCTTTTCAAGATACAAGTTTCTTTTAACCTTTTTCTCAATCCAATTTATATATCTTCATTTTACTAAGTGATTTAACCTCAGACTGAATAAAATACTTCACTGAGTATCTACTCAACTCTTCATTAAAACAAATGCACAATACAGATAGCCAGACTGAAACTTACATAAATGAAATTCTGTGCTCAGGATAAAGATTTAAAGAAGGTAACCTGTTCAGAGTCATTGTTGGGATACATTTCCCTTGGAAAAAAAATGGTACCCTCCAGCAAGGAAATAACACTACCAACTCTTCTAAAGGTCACTTGAAATTCAGTCTTTTTAAGACCACACTGTATTTTCTATCTATTTATGTTATTATATTTCATTATTTTTTTTCTCAACAAATAAGCTGATGACAGAATGCTAATGCACTCCAATCAGTGTATTTGCTTCAATTTACAGTAACACAAGCCAACACACATAAATCAATGTGCAAAACACAAGGCACGGGATGGCACTAGCTAGCCACTTGTACAGTAATAAATCAACATCTTGAAGTGAGAGAAAAATGTGTGATCGCTATCAGACCATTTTTTTTAATTTAAACTCTGAACAATTAGATTTTGTGATGCAAAATGTATGTAAAGCTACACAGCTAAGAGAGAACCTATATGATTTTTTGACTTGCAAGAATAGCAGCCTACATTGTCTATAAACACCTCTAAGAAATGTACCCAAGAACACCCTCTTACCTTTCACTGCTCTAGGAACAATAAACCTTTACTAACAAGCAACAATAGACAAATAACATACTTTTGTTTTTACCCTTTCTCATAATCCCCAAAAACAAAACAGCTGGAAAATACTGGCTTAGTATGTTGAAACATAAAATGCTATGTCCAATTGCAGCTCTCGCATAACTTGTCTGGCTGCTCAGGAACTGCTGAAACAGTTCCACACAAGCAGCCAAGTCTTCCAGCAGCTATCCATTTCTTAACAGCAGCTACGATCCATATCCAAATTCAGAACACAAATATTATGGGAAATTCTTGCTGAAAATATTTCATGTACACGATGAAAATGCCTTTCTCAAAAATCATAGCCAGGTTAAAAGTCAGTGCTTTTAAGAAAACTATTTCTGTGTCTGCAATTTATTGAGGATACACAGTAAAAAAATGGGCAGAGGGTTAAGTAGGACTATCCATGAATGCTTTACATAGATAGCCCCAAGTGACCAGCAACTGTACAAAGCCACTAGCCAAATCCTAAGATCAGTAGTGGGACGATTGCTGGAGAGTCTGGTTGAAGAAATGCAGACTGGATGGCAGATGACTTGACTGCTAGACCAGAAAATAAGACAAAATTATATATGGCAGCTGGGTATAAACAGTAAGAGGAAAACAGCAGGGATATGAGGCAGATAAGACAGCCAAGGAGGAGAAATTAGGAGACTACCGTTTCTGATTTCAAACTGCAACTTCAAACTTCAAACTGATTTCAAACTGATTTCAAATTGCACCTTCATACTGAATATGCTCTGTTAGAAAGAGTAACATGCAAAATATTTACAACTTTTCTTTTGCCAGTGCTACTCAAAAATCTCTAAATATTTACAAGATCTTCCAGAGGACTTCTGTAATGTGTGAGACTCCAAAAAAAAAAAAAAAACAAACAAACAAAAAAAAAAACCCACCTAAAAAAAACCCCTAAAACCAAATGAGTACGAATCAAAAGCCTAAATTAAACAATAAAAAAAAATTAACAGAGAATTTCAAAGTTCGAGAAGCAGGCTGAATTCTTCCACTTTGGTAAGAAGCCTAACATGACACTACACGTGTCCAGACACAGCACAGCTTTACAGGAAGCAAGTATGCAGTGCTCTAGTTTCACTGATTCTGAATCAACATTTTTAACTTTTATCCAACATCTATGCATAGCAGCATCTTTCAACAACGTCTAATTGATAATTAAGGTCCCAGTTAGTAAAGGCCAGGCATGTAGTTATGCATTTATTTCTCCCATCCTGCAAATCACAACTCTGCAAACCTTCTGCTGGAGACAAGCAAGTCATCCAGCTGTCAGATTTTTATGTTCTCAGAATACACTAAAACCCTTTTCTATGTTCACTTCTATCTAACAAACTGCTTGATGGCTGTAAGCTTAGTTTTGCAAACATTCCTCTGGTTTGAGAATATAAATATCTAGCTAACTTATTTGACCATGATCCTGCCCATCAGTTCACTAAACCACTGTAGAAGAGTCAGTGGGAGAGGCAATAAGTGTATGCCTCCCTTATGTATGGGTGTAAGGGTATGTACACACCCTTACAGCAGAGGAGTGTATATGCGCTTGTGTGTAAGTGTATGCCTACACAGAAAATTATTCACTTCTGATTGCTGGTCACAACTTCTGTATGCAACTATCAGATGAGGAGGAAACATCTGCACTTTCCTAATGGAAGTCACCCAAGCAAGGGTGAAAAAGTGCATCTGGCAAGATCTTACCAGCAAGTTCTTAGCAATAAGTATTTTGCGCATGAACAAAAATCATGGGAGGAGTTCAAAGCAGGAAGAAAATGTAGCAGACAGGAAAAGGGTCCCCAGCAGACAAGGAGGAACAAAAATGGGACATAAAACTCCAAATTCAAGCTGATGAAGCTCCACATGTTAGAACAAAAGGAGGCACCAAAAGAAGCTTTACATACATTTCAATTAGAAGTAAAATGGCCTTACATGCTGCAAGACACTATCATGCAACCGAATATTTCCTGTGGACTCTTGCATGATCGCTTGAAGATTATCTCAAAAAAGATTAGGACATCCTCACTATCACACTGCCTCTTTCACGACAAGTTTATTAAATGTGTTGGCTATCACTGTTTATTAGTGCAGTAGAAAAGTAAAAGTGTAAGGTTCTTGAAAACCATCTATCTACTGTGTCTTCTTGCTAACCTCAGGTGTCCTATATCCAGAAAGATTACACCTGCATTAACTATCTTGTTACCTTTAATCTGATTTTGCTAGACTAAATTTTTCTTCAAAATTTTGAAGTCTATGTGATTGTCCCAAACATTATAGCAGAGATTATGCTACAACTTTTTAAGACCTAATGGTAATTCAAGTTTCTGTACATTTATAATGGTTATCTCTTCACCACTGAAGGTGTTCCTCTCCCTAAAATTTATCATTCTTCTTTACCAATTATCCAGATTGGAATTAACTAAATATATATGTGTGTGTGCATATACATCTATGTACACACATACACAAGTGATTTGTCCACACAATGTATTGATTTGTCCAAATACCATTCAAGTGTCAAATGACTGAAGTTTAACTTAGACATTCTTCAGTAAAGAAAACACTGTGAAACATTTCTGTGAACACTTTAAACCACTTTAGACAAGTCTCAACAAAACAAAAAATCCTACATGAACTGGTAGTCTTTGGGCTGACCAGAAAGCAAGTAGTTGAAGATGCATAGAGGTTAACATTAGAATCTTGAAGTATATATGGAATTACATCCCAATGGATGCAGGACTGGAAGGGACACTAAGCAAGTTCGCAGACAACACAAAACTGGGAGGAGCTGTTGACTCCCTCAAAGACAGGGAGGCCCTCAAAGGCAGAGACATCTTCACATTTTAGGAGATAGGCAATCACCAACTGCATGAAGTTGAACAAGGGAAAAGTGCCAGATTCTGTACCTGGGATGGGGCAGCTCTGGATTTATGGACACACTGGGGAAGGAGAGGCTGGAGAGCGGTGCTGCAGAAAGGGACCTGAGGGTCCTGCTCCATGGCAAGTTGCACATTAAGTCAGCAGTGCCCTGGCAGCCAGGAGGGCCAACCCTGTCCTGGGGGCATCAGACCCAGCATGGCCAGCCAGGAAAGGGAGGGGATCATCCCCTCTGCTCCGCACTGGGGCGGCCTCACCTCCAGTGCTGGGGGCAGCTTTGGGTGCTGCAATGTAAGAAAGATATTAGCGAGCATCTAAAGGAAGGCAACAAAGATGGTGAAGGGCCTTGAGGAGAAGCCATATGAAAAGCAGCTGAGGGCACTCGGTCTGTTCAGCCTGGAGGAGACTGAGCAGAGGCCTCACTGCAGTCTACAGCTTCATCATGAGGGGAAGAGAACGGGAAGGCACTGATCCCTCCCCTATGGTAACCAGTGACAGAACCCAAAGGAATGGCTTGAAGTTTTGTCAGGGGAGGTTTAGAGCGTGGTTGGGCACTGGAACAGGCTCCCCAGGGCTACAGCATGAAGCCTTACACATTTCAAGAAGCATTTGGACAATACTCTTGGGCACAGGACTCTTGGAGATAGTTCTGTGTGCGGTCAAGAGCTGGACTCTAATGATCCTTGTGGGTCTGTTCCAACTCAGAATATTCCACGATTTTGTGAAAATCTCTCATACACTAAGAAGGTTGTTCATTCTAGAAAACATGGCAAGAGCTAAAGGGATTTTTTATTTCTGTAGTCTGAAAAAAACAATGTTTTAGAAAAGGCTATAGCTAATGCTCCCCTACATGTAAATTGAAGTTTAATGACACTAGAAACAGACATCCATCACGCCTATATGCACAAACAAGCCTAGCACTACTCTAGGTGAAATTTTAGTTAATTTGATGTTTTAAAATATTTTAAGCCCCAATCCTCAAAAAACTTACTATATTTGGAGCATATTCAATTAAATTTTACTGAAATTACATTCAGAAAACTATTTTCACCAACAAATATTATTCAATTATATTAATAAAAAAGAAAACATATGTTAAAAGTTACCAGAAACCATTTCTAGAGAAATTAAGCAGAAACTGACAAACAATGGGAGGAAAAAGTAAATGCAACTGGCCTGAGTATAAAAAAAAAAAAAAAAGGTTGGACAAATACATATTCAAGAGACCATTCTTTTCAAGTCTTGGAACAAAGTGATGTGTAGATAAGTGCCAAAAGAATATGCATACCATGACTTCACATACATCCTATTCAAAACAAATTGTGAGGTAAAACAGTAAACAAAGGCCTCACACCCAGAAAAGTCTACAATGCCAGCTAATATTAGAAATTCAAGACAAGAGTTTCTTATTTAACCTTTCAAAACAGCTTTTCTCCTCATCTTCCAACACACTCGAAAATGTGTTATACTCATCCTGTATTTTTCCTAAAAGTACCACATATGGCATTTCTCAAACATGTTCAATTATCACATTCCTGGAAATTTTATGGACTCTTTTGTACCATTTCTATGTTATGTCTTCAAACATAGTACTGAGCTGTCACGCACTGACTTTGCCTGTAAAACAGAGAAATGTTGCCTTGTAAAAGGCCACAGCTCTGGCTCCAAGCCCCCCTCAGTGGAGTGGGTGCCCAAGGGCATGGAGGGAAACCTGCAACCAGAGAGGACATCACACTGACCGGCAGCAGCCCCCTGCCCAAAGTGCACTGCAGATCTGCAAGGAAGGCTTTCCACACTGCTCCTCTTCTTCAGTTTTTGAACGACATGAATAAAGCAATATTTTATGTAAGGGTGAAGGAGTGCAACTAATGTGACATGCACACTGCATCCAAGGGCACCGTTTCAATCACTTGCCTGTACAGTTACTAGGCTTGACTTAGCACTAAGCAACTGAAGTGGAAATATGTTGACAGGATCTTTGATGCTCTTGGGTTTCAGAGTCCATTTCTGGCAAGCACTGATCTACAGCAGTCACCTCATTACTTAAGGTTTTACCACTCTTCCAGGAGTAACAGACCCTTAGTCAAACATAAATGGATGCATGTTTCAGCTGCCTGGAAGTGGTGATGGACAAGTCATTAGCAACTATTGTATACGTTAGCATCCTCAATCCACCCATTTATTTCAAAGCTCCATATTTTAAGTGGCATTACAAAAACAGTTAATGATTACCTATAAGATATTAAAAGTGGTCTAAAAATAAACCCATTAAAGCGAACTGTGCTTAAAATGTGTCTTATTTTCCAAACATAATCAGGAGAGCTAACAGAAGAAATTTCACCTCCCTAAAATCTTTGCTGCTTTTATTCCAATGGAGCAACAACCCCTCTGCAAAGTAAAATCATTTCTTTAAGCCAAATAACTGCCTAAGGTAAAAAACAATGGTTCTCCAGCGATTTGCAGCCTTGCTACATTTCCTTCTCCACAGCTCACGCTTTGCCTTTAAAATTACAGACACAGTTGTCAAGTTACTTACACTTTATGACATGTTACTTTATATAATTCCTAATCTTTTGATTCTCAACAGTCTCAACCTACCAGTCACAAACAGAAATTCATGTTATCTACATACATATAATGCTAGCATAGTTGCTGTGGAGAAGATTCTCTAAAACATGCACTTGAACTCTTAGAAGTGCTTCCACACTCCAGGTTGGCAGCCTTGTCAGACAGTAATTTTCAAGATTTTAGGAAAACTTAACCCTGTTCTCCCAAAACACAATTATCCTACTATTATTATTCCCCAAATATACTTGCTTCCTACAGTCTTCCTTAATGCTGACCTTGCAAATTAATGCAGTATATTCCCCAATCAATACTAGCAATTTAGTAATATCTCCCAAAGTCAGTTTTACAGATTTATGTTCATCTGAACATAAGGTTCTGAACATTTTTAAGAGGTTGAACTTACGAAGTTTGATGCTATTACTTCTATGGTTGCCAGTAGTTGTACAATGTCTTATGTCTGAGCTTTCAGTTAGACTAATGAAGTAACTCCCAGTAAGTACTATGAGGAATCACTCACAACTTCACTATCATGCTTTTACATATATACAAGAATTAAAAACACTCTGAAAAAATCCCGTTAAATAATGTACTTTTAATGAATTACAATAATGCAGTATGAAAAAAAACTTAGAAGAATCTGCTCAAACCCAATGTAAAAAAACACTTCGAACTCTTAGAAAAAAATATTTTTGATATAAGAAAATAAATCAAACTATAAAACAGCACAAGTAGTGTTGGAAGTTATTTTACAGTATAAAATTTCACATATACCAGAAAACAAAAAAGTAAAAACCAGTCAACAGGAGAAAAAGCACAACTCTAGAAGACTGACCATGCCAACAAACCTACAGTGAACTTATATTGAACATAACTGAACATCAATGAATACCTCTTCATTAAAACAGCAGTGGAAATATGATTAAATATATAGTAAGATATTGAAGAGACTTCAACAGTAGACAGCCTCCTCTTCTTCCGCCCCATCTCCCATGATGGAGAAGGTTAAAAATAGAGGCTTCCGTTTCCTTGGATTATTTCACTTTAAACTTTTCTAGAGCACTGAAATAGCTACTTCACCAGCTTCCTACATTTGTGTTAGAGAAGGACTGTTAAAAACACACATTTACAGCAACTCAGGAAACTGACTTCTGTGGTTTGCATTATTATTATCATTTGTAAATGACAAGTCTCTCTAGAAGTGGGAGGTATCTCTTCCGATGCTCCTTTTGGATATGGCTCACCCAAAGGTCCCTTGCACCACATAGTAACATATTTTGGGAATAAGCTGTACTGGCATATTTTTCTATATTTATGCATTCCTCTGCAGTTAGTAAGTGCAGATATTTTCAGTGCACAGTGCTCAGTTCCCCATATCCGAAAGCAGCTCCACTACTAGGAAGGAAAGCTTAAGAGCTGTAGAAAGAGAGCTTCAGCTTCAGCTCCCTCCCTCCTCAAAGGCTCAGCTCTGAGCCTTTGAGGAACTCAGCCACAGGAAGCCCCTAACTTCCACCATGGCACCACAGAGCGGCCCCAGCTGTCCAGGTCCACATTAAGTCACTGTCATCATTGCAAGCCACAAAACTTCAGCCGGTAGTCCTTGCATCTAGCCCAACCTCATGGGTGACCTAGAGCCTACCTTCCACAGCGACATGAGAAGTGTGTGTAAACATTGAAAAAATGTACATTGCAGAATTAGCATCTGAATTCTTTATCTGGAAGCACTGAGTAACAACAACCAAAAAGTAGCAGGTATCTAAAGTCTGCTGCAATACAATGTATCAGCTGCACATTACTATAATGCAGTGCCACCCATTCATTAGGAAGTCTGGTATGCTTCGTTAGGCATTCCCTCATTAGGCAATTTTTTTATCGCTTTTCATTCTGCTGGAGTAGAGTTGCCTTGGCTGAAGTTCTCCCTCCTGAGGGTGTGCCTCCTTCTCATCTCTTGCAAGGTCAATTAAAACAGCTCTGCCAGTTGAAACAATGAAGCACAGGAAAAATGCTGTTCTCTCCCTCCCCACCCCCCTCCTTCAATTCTTACATCAGTCTCCTAGATAATCTCAGCACTGCTAACTCAGGGACCCGAATTTTGTAGGAATCCCTACTATTCCAAGAAAAAACATTCAAATCTGGTGAAGGTACAAGCGAGTTGAAGAGGGGAATATTGTTGCACATGCTCATAACTCTGTGAAGTACGGAAGCTCAGGTCTTTGAAGATTTAATCTCCACTGAACACAGGCCAGCTTCTCAGGATCACTCTTGGCCACACAGCCACTCAATTCCAGTGTTCCAGAACATCCAAGAGGATTGCTCCTCCTTTTTTGCAAGGAGCAGCTCCAGAAAAACAATTCCAGCACAACCTTTCCAGGGAAAGAGACTAGGAAGTCAGTTTTTCCTTCCAGTCTCAACACAACCCCTGTCAGCACCTGAACATCAAGAAGGAAAAAAGGAAGCAGACATACCGTGATAGAAAAGAATGAGGAACACGGGAACCAGGTGCTGGAAGAAGAGGCAGCAGCAATCAGAAAGCAATGAATGATTGAAGGAAGCACAGACAGAGAAGCAGGAGAAACACAAGGAGAAAGATCAACAGCAGAGCTCAAAGCAGAAGGGACTGGCCAGCAGCAGAGCAAACAGGCCACGGGGTATCTGGCTGGATGGGGAAAGAAAGTAGCCTCTACATCCCTCGGCTCTGAGACTCTGCACAGGGCTCCGTTCTCCCCTCCAACTATACCATAAATTCCACCTGCCATTTTGTATGAAAGCTCAATTAACAGCTTGGTACCACTGAACTGGAGAGACCCCTGCTGCCTTCCAATGTGTCCCCCTCTGCTGCCCTAACCTGCGCAACCCCAACACTCCACAGCACAGCTACTTCTAAACACTCATCTGACCAGACAGTAAACTAAGAGTAGGTATGCTTCAACTCACCAGAACTTCAAAAACACATAATGGAGAAAGGGGAAAGTAGCAATTTTTGGCGGGGTCCCACAAAGTATTAGCCTAACTTGCACTAAGCCTCACTCAGGTTGGTGGTGGGGGGGGGGGGGGGGGGGGAGGAGGGGGGAAGAAAGAAGAACCAAAAAACTCACCCAGATAAAATCAGAACAGCCACATAAAGACAGTTTCACAACAATGACAATGCAGACATGAATTCTGGCATTTTTACAATTCTTGGTCTATGTTTGGCTATGCAATTTTAATAAACATGAGAAAAACACACAGATGCATCACAAAAGCATCTCAGGAAGAGAACACTGAGGCACCAGTATCCATATGTTAAAGAGCCTTCCAAAGCTTGGAGGAAGAACACAGCCTATTTTAGAAGTTTCTGAGAAACTCGAGTATACAGCAAATGAAAAACTAAAACCTCAAAAGCACCTCTTAATATCCACTGCTAGACAGTGGTACTGTAGTCCCCTGGAAGAGTAATTCCCAATACTTCCTTCAGTGCTCATGAATGCTTAAGACCTAATGACATAGGATATTACATAGGTAACATGTGTGGGAATCAACTAATAAATCCATTTATCTCTTAATGTTGTTAAAAAAAATACCAAACAAACCCACACACCAAAGCTCCACAGGAAATAACTAGGTATTCATGAAGGAAATTAACTACTAAAACACATGAAATGAGTGATTGACCATGCAATCATTTAAAAAAAGGGTGCAAAGGAAACAAGCTACTGTGTTTTGAGTCATATCCTCAACTATATACTCACTAAAAACTATTTTTTCATAGTAATTGCAATTAAAATCTCTTCCCAGCTTCTCTTCTTTAATACAGAAAGCACTTGCCCACATGCAACTACAGAAAAGCCACAAAGACATGAGAAATGCAGATTAAATGAACTGCAGGAAAACCTGAGTTAGATAAAGAAAAGCATCTGCATTTCCATAAGATCTGTCTGATAGAAAGTAACAAACAACTTGGACAAGTGCATTCAGAAGAGAAATGGGGTTTATGTCTGATGTATTAGAATTCTAAGTTCTAGCAGAAGGGACACGTTTCCTTTACTTAAAATACAGAAAATTATCTGTTCACAGAAATTATGCAAAATCTTGTCAGAGTAACTGTCCCCTGCACTTCACAGCCTTTTGTGTTACTAGCAGAGGAAGCATAAAAAGTTTTAGTTTCTTTAACTCCAATGCACTTACTTTCTTCCAAACTATTTATTTGCAAGAACTAACGATCAAAGGGGCCCACCCAGCCTCTGAAGTGAGGATGGTAGGCAGGACTATCTCCTAGACTTAAAAGCTCACCAGCAAAATTTTAGATAGGTAACAAACTTTTCCCAACAATACTAGCTATTTACAGTTACTGAAAGATCTACTGACTCAATCTCTGAGTAGCCTGAAAGAGAAAAAAAATTCCACGGTTTTCAGAAGTGGTGTAAGCCTGCTTGCTCGGCTGGGCTGATGAGCAATGCTTCAGGAGATCCAGTAAAAGGAGTGCATGAAGCAAGCTGAACCACAACTGCTATTCCAGATGTGTGCCGAAAAATTGGTGACTCAAGTATGTTTAACAGAGCAGGACTTCAAAACTTACCACCAGCTTCTCAAATGCTATTAGGAAACCTGAGTGAACTGAAAGGGAAACTATGGCGCATGGGAAGGCAGCATACAAGCCTGACAGGGAAATCCCAGAAAAACATGATAATGACTCTTACATTCCCTTCTCCACACAATTTCATGTTCTGTCATCTTCTAAAAACCTTTCACCATTATCTATTAAGCAAGAAGAAAGTCTCTCCAAGACAGCTGTGGAAAAAGAAACAGGAGCACTCCTTCTTCCCTCCCCATCCTGTACTTATGCCACAACTGAACAAATGATTTGAAGAGATTTTCTCACCATTTCCTAGACTGCTGCTGCCAGGAAAGCCTCTCTTCTGCCATCACCCTTCATCTAGCTTCCTTCTGCAGGCCTTACTTCCCCATAAGTGAACCCAGATGCTTACACACATAGCCACTCTCTGCTCTTCCCAGCATGAAACCCACAGGATTCTTATTCACAGGATTTAGTTTTCTGATTTCATACTGCCACAGCACAACAAAGAATTACTAAAGGCAGAAGCTGTCAGAAGAGCGAAGAGCCATCCCTTCCCTACTCATCGTAGCTGAAAGACCTACATTTTTAATGTCCTCAAGTGAACTTCCCTGACAATTTTGCCCTCAATTTCTAATTAGAATACAATGAAAATACCACCAGTTAAATAAATTATTATCATAC
Source organism: Chamaea fasciata (assembly GCF_029207755.1). Taxonomy (NCBI): domain Eukaryota; kingdom Metazoa; phylum Chordata; class Aves; order Passeriformes; family Sylviidae; genus Chamaea; species Chamaea fasciata. Next base: position 96,227,018 of record NW_027094087.1, on the reverse strand, counting down.
TGCATTAAATCTATTCCTCTCCCATGCAATTAACAAGGTGTTTCTAGCAAGGCTTTTCCACCTATCTTTACTTGTTTTTCACAACAGACTTCTGAGGCAAGGAATCTCACTGCACAGCCAGTTAAACCCTGTTGCTGTGATGCATTTTAGTGAAAGTCTGAATTTTACAGATATGACTGGTCTAGGCCCCCTCCTACCCTCTGGCCATATATTGAGCAATGCATCTTACTCACAATGACTTAATGCTTCTAATTCCTGCAAAAATTAGTTTTATGGAGACAATTTTCCTTAACTCCTCTCAACAAAGAAGCAATAATAAATACACCAATTTAAGACACCAGTCAAGTCTCAAGTGGAATGCTGATTTGGGCAAGAATACCAATCCCACCCACTCCTCAAAAACCAAAGCCCTAACTCTCGAAAGAGAGCACCATGCAAGGCAAGGTGTCAACTATCTGAGACATCCCAGGACCACACTGCTTTCAGAGGCGGCACTAAAGTGATGCTGAGGGCGGACACCCATGCACACACACACATTTTCACTGATTGAATAATCTGCATTTCTCAAAACTCCAGCAAACATATAAAGGGGCACTTCTCTTCTTTGTAGAAAATGAGTGCTGACAGAAGCAGAGGACAGGATGACACTACTGTTACCATAATACAAATTCAGAATACTTAAAAGGATAACACACAATTTATTGACAACTGAGCCAAAACAATTTCATAATGTAACAATTTATGCAATCCAAGAACAGCATAAAAGTAAACATAAAAAAAAAAGTTTATTGACAGTATTTGGTATTAAAAAGGAAAACTACACAAATGCCATTTTTAAATAGTAGCTTGTTCTATCTAACACATGGTTTAATTGAATAAGAATGGACAAGTTCTTCAGGCATGTGTTAGCATCAAACATCAATGCTGAGAAGAAAAATAAGAAATCATTGTCTTCAGAGATCCATCATAAAAATAAAATAAATTTCTTGCTTCTCTCAAAAGTAACCATGAAAATGAACTTGCCTTGCCCTCAGTAACAGTTCATCCTCATGTATTTTGTACAATTAAGCCCAGCACATTGTTCTGTTGTTTTGAACCTACATCGTTTTGATCTTCAATTTCCAAAACAAGAGAACTACAAAAGCATTCTTAAACACACCTTTTAGATCAGGAATGTGTTCTGCCATGCACACACACATTAATGGCACAGAGTGCGCTGTTCCCTTTACATTGCTGCCAACTGCAAGCTTTTGTAAGTGTAAATTTTGACTGTGCGCAATATACAGCTATCGAAACAATGACAATAACACCTTCTTAGTACTGTCTCCATTTTCTTTCCTGTAAGCACATAAATGCCTTCTCACAGAACTGGGAGCAGTCTAAGCCCTCCAGAGCCACATCCAGCCTGTTCCACAAAAAGAAGGCCAGCTCCAGCAGCATCTCTGTGAGCACAGCAGCGTCGCTGTGCTGCATCATGGCATGTGCTAATCCAGCTCCTTCCAGTGCGCAGGAGTGGGAAGATTCAACTTAGCCTCCCAAGTGACTGGATCATATTAGAAATATTCCTGAAGTCATGGCTTTATTTCAAGTATCTTTGCTTAAGATAACTTTATCATATACAAGATGCTGTACTACTGCAAATCAAGAGGTAAGAACATTATCAATCCATTTAACACTGGTGATACAGCCTGTGATAATACAGACTTTATGTATAATTTATAAATACAACCCCAGAAGAAATAACTAGAGCCTATAGTTTACACAAAATAACATTAACTGATTTCTGTAAAGGAAGTAGCATTACAGTAAAGGTACTGTAAATTCGTATTATAAATTATTTACCCCACACCAACACTTCTACATTAGTCTACACAGGATGTTTCCAGCAGACTCAAAGCAGCTTTGCCCTGGCTCCCATGAGTACAGCTCCCAGCTATTTCAGCGTGGTACAGAGCTCTATCTAATACAGCCTGGCCTACACAGAGCTTGTTAGCTCAGGTTTGGTGACGAATTAACCACAGCCACTGGCTCACAACCAGCTGAAAGCATGAGCCAAATTTGCAACATAGCATTTACACACAACTGACAGCACCTCATAATGAAATTGCTTACTCACCTTATTCACCTCACTTACTTCATCTAGTGGAATAAACTACTCACCTGTATTGCTACACAAAAAGCACTCATATGGAAGATCGAGGGCCCTGAACTTACTGAGCTTTTCCAGGTAGAAAAACCTGCGCAAAACCTAGCAAAGGTCAAAACTAAAGCAAACATTTTTTGCTGACAGTGAAACCAATGGCACCCACTGCCCTTGGCAGTATTTCACACAATACATCTCTGATACTCATGAACAAAAAAATGACTGCTAACAGCTCCAAGAGGTACATTAGCAGCAGGAATCTCAATGATAAACCTTCAGCAGGACTCTGGACTCAAGATTACACTTTTTGTTCATGCATATAGGAAAACAAACCTAAAAGCACACACAACTCAGGCTCACAGTTACACTGGAAATTTAAATCTATGTTTTGTTTCATTTGTGCATGAATACTGCATCCTCTGAACACACACACAGAATGATGGAAGTCCAAGTCTGTATCATAAAATCTGGCATATTGATTTCAAAATGTATTTCTACCACGTAATATGTAAAAGTGTGACATGGTTTTTAGGAATTGGCTCCTTTTTCAAACAAAACTGGCTATTAGAAATTAGCTGACAACTGGGTCATTAAAAAAAAAAAGAAATCAACGACTCATAGTCCCATCTCCCATAAAAGTATGGATATGTGATTTTTATTAATAACACAATTAACAGACTTAAGTCTACATGGTCTTTTTTTCTATTGATGAGTTTTCAAATTTTAGGGAAACCCCCCACATAATTCAAATACCTATGAAAGTTCATGAAAAGTTGGAGGGCCTAATGGAAAGTGAGAAACACATGTTCACACCTAATCAGGTATCAGAAAATCTGCTCAGGAGCAAGTGAATGCAAATAGTCCAAATGAAAGGCAAAAAGCATCCAACAGAACTTTCACCTTCCCAGAATCCAAACTCAATCAGTCGTAAGACTCAAACATATAGGAAGACACCAGGAAGACACCAGGAAGACACCAGGAAGACACCAGGAAGACACCAGGAAGACACCAGGAAGACACCAGGAAGACACCAGGAAGACACCAGGAAGACACCAGGAAGACAGGCTTCCCCAGTTCCACTACTCACGGAAATACCTGATTTCTGTAAATGGTAACATTTTCTACATAACATCTACTGAGAGCTTCTTCAGCACATCAAACTCTGTACTCTGCAAGGCATCTCCCTGCCCTACCCTAGACAAGCTACCCAAATATTTTTCCTTCCAAATGTTATTTTCTTTAAAAATACATTAAATATTTCCTTTAAAAATCCACAGCTAGTCCTATTTATGTGACTATTTGCTGGGTGGAACAAAGTTAGATGCTAAGCTGGAAATACCGTAACAGCTGAGTATTTTAACTGGCAACACCCTTGTAATGACATGCCTGTGTGTCATATCAGCTAGAGACTCCAGAACCTTACAAATCTGACATCTCCCATCTTGAAAAAGTGATTTAGCAGGTTTACCAGAATTTCATATGCACATGGTCACAGACAATCCTGCATTAAAAATACCCAAGAGTAATGTATATTCATAAGCTTGACACTTGCCACTGATGACTTCAGTACCCAACTCAGGCAGGTCAATATGCCATTCCTACAAAACTGAATAAAATATTTGTGCCACCTATAATATCATTTATGATACAGTATTTTTGTGTAAAATGAAAGCCCACAGTCAAGGTCACGTATTACTTTGAACGCTGAAATTTTATCTCTTTCCAGATAAAAATCAGTAGCCTTATTACCTGTACTGTTCAATCATTATAGGTGTGCACAATTTACACAGATTAGCAGTGTTATACCAGGAACCTTCTCTAAATAAACATATATTGTATAATAAGGATATTGCAACTCATCGTCCATATAACACTGCTGGGCTTGGGAGACTTTTTCCCTCCAAATTTTGAAATCAAACACGTGGCAGTACATACAAAGACTATACTAAACTTTTCTTATCACAGGCACCCAATGTATTTTCCAAGATTTGCTGCTTAGTATTTTAAAACTTCAATTTTGCTGAGGCTTATTTTGTTGCATTTTAAAAATGTTACAAAGCAAAGGAGAGGGGAGAACTGAGCTATGGCTGGATTCAGTAAACCAGTAGATATCAGAGTCCTGACTAAATATACTTCTCCTGATTAAAAGCAACCCACCCATGAGAATCAAAGAGACAGAAATTTGGAGACCTGCCAGTTCATACAATAACTATGTTTATTTATCTTAATAAATATTTAAGAAACATGACTTGTGGTATTTGATACAACTGAGACCATGGTTAAAAGGCCTCTCTCCATGACATAAGCAAATACAGCCTATCCTCTTTATTTGTCCAACTTCTTTTCGACATTCAAGGCTAATCTAGTTTTAGGTCAGGAAAGACTGCAGTCTATCATTTTAAACAAACCATTGTAGTAAAACGTGAACAGGAAATTCCTAACTACACTGTTCAAAGAACAATGATTAGAAAAACAACACAAGCTCACAAAGCACAAGAAGGGCAGCCTGGGTGGAAAACAAAAAAAAGCATCACACACATACAGTCACCTTGCTCATTTTACTTTTCCCCTGCCAGCCCCCACTCCCCACCTCATCCTCCCCACAAAGGCCAGGGGTCCTTCAGACCTTGCCAAGGGAGAAACGTTTGGATCCAAAGGGGGAAAAGTGCAGTATATACAGCTCTGTCTGATACCTTGGAAATATCCGGCCTGCGGGAGTTAGCGCAGGCATGCCATTCATTCCACAACATATAAATGCCCTCTTTAGAGCCTCATCCAAGCAGCAGTTTCATTTGGATTTTGAGGCACAGGTCTGCCTTGTTTTTCAATAAGCTGCAAGCTATTTTTGCCATTAAAAAAAAAATAACATTTTAAAAGTGTGCCTGCCTAGCATACACAGAGTATATAAAATGAGTAAAATGTGGACTCAAGGAAAATCTGTATTAGTACTGTATTCATAGCACAGATTTCCATCTTCTAAAAGAAACAAAACCCCAAACACTTAAACCCCCAAAAGCACAACCAAGCTCATGTATTTTAAATTCTACCAAGTGTAGTACCTTAAAACATTCAAAAATTCTTTAACTAAGGTGCTCTCACAACTATTTTGAAATCATTCTTGAAAAATCTGGACAACTGACCATCTTCACTAATGGAGAGGGAGAAAAAGTATTCCTAATGTGAGGAAAAAAATCACAATAAAGGGGAATTAATTCACGTTTAACATCATGTACTAATATTACACTAAGAGCCTGTTAGTGTAACTGTCTGTATAACATCTGTTTCTTTTCTTTACAGAAAAACTAGAAATATCTGGATATGGGTATTACTATTAAGATCTTCATCCACTTTGAAAAATAAGCTTCTGAGTACATACATAAAAAGGCAAAAGAGAGAAAAAATGAACACAAGATCTCAAAAGGTTTGCATTTTAAAGAACTATATTCAGGGACTGGAGGGTAGGGAGAAAATCTCCACAGTCGGGACACTACTCATAGTTTTGGGGTGTCCCAAATGGAATCAGAGTTTTGGACACAGGGTAATTTGTGTTTTAAAGAAAAGCCTTTTATAAATGTTCCAAATATTCTAAATGTAAAGAAAATAAACTTACAGTTGTGTTTCAAGTAAAAAATGATCACAATTTTCTTTATCAAGTCACTTCATAAAGAATAAAACAAATATCTTAAGAATCACGTGGACAAACAGTCATATGTGCAAGACTTCAAAAACTCCAGATGTTCACATACCGAACATAATTACCCCAAAGAAGATATTCCAGAAATTTATTACAGTATGTTTTAATGATAAAATACGGCAGTTGTATTTTAAAACAACAAAACTTTTTAAAAATTCTGAACCCATTCCATGTCAGAAGAAAAAAAAATTACCAACATTCCCTTTCAGATACTTTTTCCAAGAGAAACAGGTACGGGCCAAAAATCTTTGTACAAGTCAGAAAACAGAGAAAGAGAGAGAGTCTTTAACTCAAGACTCCAAATTGAGTCCCATCAATAGTAATGAAAGGGCATTATTGCCTTAGGGCTGTTTGGCAGATTATGAAACAGAACAGAGGACACGTCTCACTCCAAGCAGGCAGATGTCCGGAGAACAACATCAGCTGCATCATTGCTGTAACCCAACAGAAGCCCTGAACAGGCACGGACAGATATACAAGATTACTCCCAGAAATAATTTCTCTAACACAGTATTACAAGAGAGTTCACTCTATATATGAGTATTGGTATTTCAATGGGAGAAGTTTGAACAAATGAACTACTTTCCACAATAACTGGAGCTTTATTTAGCCTATTTCTTGAATATTGTGACAAATGTTATGAACACCAGTTTTTGCTGTTTTGTCTTTTATTAAGTAATAAAAAACCCCACTCTATACTCTTGCTTAGCATTAAAACAGGTTACATCTAAATTCTATGAAATGCTCAAGGGTTTTTTTTATATTTACTTCTGAGAAAATTAAGACTTTTTTCTAAGTACATGTTACATTTCAAGAAGACTAAATCTACCTCAAAACTTCCAGAAGCATTGCTGGAAATGTATTAAAAATTAAGGTATCTGGTAATCTCCTAAAAGGCCTTGAATCCCTAAGAACAGACTTAATATAAAGAGTATAGACATTCTGAATGACATTTACAGCCAATGACAGGAAACACTACTATGACTTTTCTTTTAAAAATTGAAACCAACAAAAAACCACCACAAAACTAATCATGGCTCAGCAAACCTTCCATGGATCACTCCCCATAAACATTTCTGAACTCCAACCTAACAGATATAAAAACAGAATTATGTTTACTAACAGAAGCACTTAGATTATAGCCATAAACAAATATTGTAAATGGTAAGTTGCCTGAAATTTCAGATGATTGAATGACATGGTACAGACCATTCACATACTCCTTCCTACACATTTGTGTCTGGATACTTGCTCATGGATTAAAAATGTTCTTTGCTCCAAAAGCCTTCAATCATGTCCAAGGGAAGAAGTTCGTAACACTTCACCAAAACTTCATGCAAGTGCATACAGAAAACTACTAAAGAGGACAACCAGGAATTTACAAAGTAGCTTATTTTACAGTAACAAAATAATTCCTAGAACTGGAAATACAGTATCTTCATTGCACCATCAATCCATCAGAATCCAAGAGTCAGCCTGATCATAAAGCTCTTGACATTTTACTCCAAAATTAGGCTAAAGGGAAAGGTTTTATTTAAACGAAAAATTAAAGGGTTTATTTCACAATTTCTTGGGGAAAAAAAAATTGTAGCTATACTCTATGAAAAAAACAAAACAACCCAACCAACCCATAGAGCACACACAAAGAAATACCAAGCTACCACTTTAATTCTGCTTAAGACAAGTATGCAGGGTTCAGCACTTAACTTATTCCCTCAACAACATCATCTTCCTGAATAGAAGACATTAAGTAACACATCTCAAGAACATCAATCACACTGCAGATCAACTCCAAGGAACTTAGCTGAAACTAGCAATTCACTAGTATCAAAGAAAACAGATCTTAAATTCAGTGCATTACACAGTGTTATGAGAAATCAAGAAACTGTTCGGCTGAATCAGTACACAAGACTCAATATATGAAGATTATTAAACACAAACAACACAAAAGAAAGGATGAAGACAAGTTCTAGGACCTCTCTTTCAATCTCTCTATATGCTCCCCTTAACTAAGGCAACACACTTAGGCAATCTCTTATTTCTTGAACTCCTATACACACTGTAGCAATCTTTTAGCAATGCAGATAACTGGAGAGCCACTTCTTTCTGCAGTCCTGGCTATAAACAAAGACATTAAAATACTGGACCATGCATGCATTAAGCTGCATTTCCAAGGGCTGAGAACTGTATGAAATCAAAACAGTTTTCACAACAGATATTCCTCTTTATGACATGATATTTACTCCCAAGGCTCCCCTACAGGCAACACAAAATGATGGCTAACCAGTCCAGATACATAATACAGCTGATAAAAAAATACCTAACCATTTTTAACTAAAATGCTTTTGCTTTCCTTCTGGGGAAAATTGTTTCTTAAAACTTTTGTGAAATATGGAGATTTAGTTAAAACTATGTCTTTTGCCATACACACAAGACATAAGCATCAAAATCAAACTGCAATTAAGAAATAGGCTACAATGGATTTTCAAAATACTCTTAATAGAAAAATTCAGCCTCCAAAGCATTATCAAATGAAGAACATTGAACCTCACAGGTGTAAGCCTATTGAGGCAAGGACTGTATTTGACTACTTGAGAGGAATCTCAAAGAAAAGCACAAAACAAGCCCATCATTACAAAGAACAGCATTTTTAACCATCCTTCTGCAAGCTGGTACTAGTGAACATTTTTCTAAAAAAATAACTCCATAATTTGTCCCAACTAAGCAGCTACATCAGGCACAGAAGCATTATTCAAATGCCTGTGCAGAGTCTTGAGCTCATGGTGCTTGTTTATCACAAATCTCAGTACACTCATAACCACAAGAGCACCACTAGGCTTTCCCTTGAATAAACTATGAGCTGGCAGAAAAGCAAAAATAAGACAACTCAAACCAACACAGAGCAGCGTACACTTTTTTCCCCAATGTTACCAATCAGTACACTGCATACAGCTGAAAACAAGCATATACAATATGAATATACATGTTTTTTAACCAAATTTTGACAAATTACCTACTGCAGTTTCATCTACAACCATTTCCTCTAATTCTTTTTTAGCTATTTGAAGTAGAGGTCAGTTATGCTACCTCTAACAGATGATCATCGGGTTAATTTGTGTTAATCATCAATTATACTGTTAAAGGCTATTTAGACGCTACTAAAACTGACCTTTGATCCAACAGGCATGATGGTCATTAAATCAAATTTTTCTTGGGTTTTGTGGTTAACCTATTCTGAAGTTTGGGGTTCAAGGATTTTTACAGAGGTGTCTTATCATATCTTTAATACTGTGATTCTTAGTCTTATCCAAAAGATGCAATCTGGGGGAAGCAAAAGACACGTAAGTGTTCAAACAGTTATTTCCAAACACATGCGCTTCCTTCTCCATCTCCTAACTGTCCCTACACTGCCCCAAAAAAATAAGGTAGTGTACTTTTTATTCTGTAATTCTCTTTTAAGCACTCATAGAATTGCTGTTCAAGTCAAGTAACTTTGGACTGTATCCACCTTTGAGAAGTGGGTCACAATTTGTTTATGCTATAGAATTAGGTAATTATGCAGTACTTCAGCTGCCTTCCCAAACATGGACAGATCACTCTTTCTAAGAAAGCGTTGTACATGAAGGCTCTCTAAAAGTCTTATTTTTAGCTGTTTAAACTGCAACCCAACATTAAATAAATCAATTTTGAAGTATTATGCATTTTCAGCTTCGACACCGAAGTTTGCATTTTGCCATAAAGAATCCTAATCACACACTGTGCGAAAGAGTTTCAGCCTAAGCACAATATAAGTCAAAATAGTTTCAACAAGATTCTCATAGATATTTCATCTTGAAAATAACTCTTTCAGAACACTTTGAAAGATTGCCTTTGATTCTCTGTTGCTGCTTCAAGGGTGTTGATATCGCTGCACTTTATTTTTGTCCCGCTGCCAATAAAATATACTGAAATAGAAAAGTCTTTGAAAACAAAAATAAAAAAATGTAGTTGCTTTAGGTTTTGATATTTACTAACTCAGCCCTTGATGGCAACCAGCTCCTTCAGCCAAAGCGTGAACAGTACAGCACAGAACTGCCTTCATCCAGCAAACCACAGGGAGACCACCAAGCTCATCACTGGATGCAAAAGCCTTTCCTACTCCAGGCAAGACCCACAGAAAAGTACAGAAACAAACTGAGAAACATTACAGCTTATTTGATCATGCAACTTGTACCTAGAGCAAGCCTCCCCAGGTGGGTAGCAGCATTAAATGGCTGACTCAAAGGATTCAATCGGCTACTAAACATCACAGATCATGCCTTGCCAACCTTTTAGCACACTCTCACATTGTATTAGGTCCAAATTAATTTTCCTGTTTGGGATAGAGTAAGAAACGATCAAGACCCTGTGGCATGGCAGAACAAAGCCTACACTCCCATTCCTTGTTACTAATGACTAGTTAAGAACTGAAGGATTTATTCTCACGAAATAGGCTAGATTGCTATCAAGGAAAAAGAACACATCATCTGAGGCCCTGCTCCTCTCCATAAGGAGAGACAAAAATCTTGTTCATCTAATCCAAATATTACAACCTCCTCCTCTATGACCTGGCAGTTTCCACCTCTACATATTGACCTCCCTTAAAAAATTCCCCAGACGTGCTACAATGATCTTTTGACAAGTTCTCACTCCAAACACTGGTGATAAAACCACCTTCTAAGTCACCCAAATAGCTGCTCTGCGGTTTTTGTTGTTACCTTGACATGCCTTTTCATGCTCCATCCCTTCCTCAGTCACACCCTACACTTTTACACCCGACTGAGATCTCCCCCGCTCCACTGTCAAGATCCTTCCCACATCTACCTGATCTTTTACTCACTTCCCTCACACACACCTCCCAAACACACATCTGGTCCAATTCCCTCACACACCAGCTAACTTTGTTACCTGTCAGCACCGGCAACGCTCACCATTGACTTCACTAAGTCTTTAGTGTTTTCAAGCCGGTGATGATACCACAAACTCAATCCCCAAATCCGTTCTGCTACTTGCAGCTCTCTCACCTCCTAATAGCCACTTCAGTGCTGCTACTCTAACAAACTGATTCTGACACCTATTTTCCTCCTGTTGGCCTTTAAACATCCATCTTATGTCTGACAACTGATTCCCTCCTTTCAAAATGTAACTTGAAGCTTGTTTAGAGATGTGTTGTTTTACTATGGGAGTATTTTTAAAATCTGTAGTCAAGGCTGCCATTTACAAAGAGGATTTACTCAAAGAATGTTTTAAACTGACTCATCACTTTTGCCTAATCCAATTCCTTATTGAATCAAACTTAATTGACATAAACCACTTAAATACCTATCTGCCCCAAAGGTTATGTCAGCTTAGGGAACTAAACCAGCTGAACACTACCCTTCCCCAAAAAAGAGACATGAAATACTGCATAGGGTTGGGGTTTTTTCTCACTTTTCTTACTGCAAGGTCAGAGAAGCAAGGGTACCAGTGCAAAAGAGGGGTGAGACCATGTGGTTTGGCAGGGAGGACATTACTGGTTTTGGCAGCAGTGAATTATTAGCTCAAGAGCAGTGTATTGCCAAACCTTGCTGAGCGTGCTCCCTGCCCTCCCACAGCAGGCAACGAGGTAGGAAAAATACCTAGAGCGCGTTTTCTCTAGAGCGCCTCTTTCAACCAGAAACAAGTTGAAGATTACTTAAAAACTGCAATACTGGCTGACTTTGCTGGCGAATGTGAACTGTCACATCTGCAGCAGATAAGATATTTAGGAAGTTCTATTTTTAACTGTAGACAGAAAAGTATTAGTTTTACTTTTTTCAACAATATATCAACTAAATACTTCAGTTTGGCCTCACATACAGCTTTACAAAGCTCTACCTTCCAACAAATAACACAAAATTATAAACCAACATTACATTTAACAGGCACCTCTGTGAAGCTTGTTAACAGGGCTCTACTACAGATAAGTTTCTAGGGTTTTTTTATTGCCTACAAGCCATTTGTTCTTATGTTTACACAGTGTTGTCACTATATTTATATTTGCTAAAAACATGAAGTTGTTATCTCTTGAACTAATCACTAGAATCCAAGCCTAAATAGGACTTTTTTCTTCAGATAACAGAACTTAAACCCCAGCCCTACCCTTCTGACATTTCAAATCTTGCACTCTCACATGTGCAGAAAAGCAGAGACTTCCTTCCCCGTGCCCCTTAGAAGATAGGCTAATGAAAAAAACCCAGTTTTCTTTTCACAATGCCTGTTGCAGTTTAATTACAATAAATACAACCACTATATCTATACCAAGTCAGATACACACTAATTTATATATATATAAAAATAGCAAAGCAGCGTCTGTGACAGTTCCTAGCATGGACAAGTTCCAACAGACCAGGGTTTCTCAATTTGCAAGACCCAACACAGATGTGAGTCAATAACATATCACAAAACCCCTCAAGAAACAGCCCTCATAACACGTGCCATCCATCACATTGCTATAACACACTCAAGGCACAACTGCTAATTTAATCCTTTCTAGCATGCACACAAATACAATAAGGCAGGTGTCTACATTACATATCTAATTGCTGAAAATACTTCCATTAAGAGGTAAAAGCTACACACACACACAAAAACCCCTTCACCTTTAACAAAATGTCAAGAAGCTTAACAGTGGTGGCTTTTTTGTTAATGAGGTTTCTGTGGTTCAATAGATGTTTTGATGCTTTAGCACACATGCATTAGGTCTTGAAATTTTATGCTGCCTAAGACAGATTTTCAAAGGATATGTATTTTAACTAGAAAAAAAAATTAAATAAACCATAAATCACTATTATTGCACTATAAGAAAAACCTTTCATCTTAGGAAGAACCAGTGGATGCCTTCCACCTCTACTTTTCAAGACACTGAAAAACTACTAAAAACACCTATAATACTCAGTGACTAGACATGTAGCATTCATTTATAACAATGCTAAATTGCAGGAAAACTTGAATGGTCACTTCATACAGGCACTGCTTTTCCAGCAGCAATATAAATCTGAAAAGAAATTAATTTATGTTTTAAAAATATTTAAATCAGAGAGGAGGGATAAAGGGAGGAGACTGGGGGGGGGGGGGGGGGGGAAGACAAGTAATTTAGAAGGATTTACCAGGAATCAGCTGTAACATTGTTACATGTTACAATTAAACATTGTACCATGTTAACAACTAAACAGAATCTACCAATCAAAGGCCCAGCTTGAACAGCATACCTAATACCAAGAAACATTAATTCTAGGATGCTAGTGTCTTCATTCATTCTTAATCATAAATTTTTTTCATGGAATTCATGCACAACATGAAGTTAAATATCTGCCTGAAGGCCTATCACAAAGGATAAAAAAAAAAAAAGTATCTCCCTCATGAAAGGCAGAGAAGCAGATCTATCATGGCATATATCTGTGATGCTTTCAAAACAAATGTCAGCTACAGCATGCCCTTAAAAATATTACTGAATTAGTCTGAGCAAGAGCTAAAGTACAAATTTGTGCAGATTGCCCAGAGAGGCTCAGGGCACTGCAGCCCTTTCTCAAAACCATTTGCTGCAGCATGCATTCCCAGTCACATGCCAGGAGAGCAGTCTACACAGCAGCATAGCCTTCCCATCCACACTGTGGCTGCATGCAGGCTTGACATCTACAAAGTAAATTCAAAACATCTGGATCTCAAGTACTGTTTTTTTATATGCAATGCTGTTTACATAAACTCTATCAAGTCCACTGTATTGCCAACTTGAGTAATCAAACGGTGCAACTGCAGTGACATAGATGCCTGAAGTAATGGCGATAAATAGAATTTCTTCCTGGGTGCATAAAGAGCAACAACCAAATAGAACAGCTCTCCGCTTTCTAATGAAAGGATGGCTGCTCTGCCAATCCTTTAGAGATATACTTCGCTATATGTATTTTATATATAGGTCAAATGATATATCATGCAATGGAGGCAGTAAAACTTGATGGACATAAACAATGAGACTTCAAATGATAACTGACCTAAACTGGGCAAAAAAATTAGGTAATTTCACCTAGAGAGTAAAGGAGTGGCAAAACTACTCTGACATCTAATACCTACTACTGTTAAAAATATAGCATATTTCTGGTTTTAACTTCTGACTATCAGATGCTATTACAAAACTACCAAAGAAAAGTTCTGAAATCTCTAGTATCATCTCTTTTTGTGAACATTACTCAAATCACTTCTTAAACACCTCTTCAACTGAACAAATTTGACTCTCTTCTGCTCATGGGAGAGCATATTTTCCAGATCTATACTCATTCAACAATTCTTTTTTTTTTCCTTTCCAGGCTTCTTCATCTCTTACGAGCTAGGTAACAACAGCCTGGAAAGTGAACTTATAAAAATCACAATCAAATTAGTATTTCAACAGTTCTGCTGCATTTAAACATTTTCAAAGAATCACTTCCAGAAATACATTTCTGTACCTTACAGGTTTCATTTTATGCTTTATATTAACAACCTGCATCACAGTCAACCACAGCATATGATTTAAATTTGTCTAGTCATTGAAATATTTTCTGAGGGAAGACTGAAGTAATGATCAACAATCACATTGTTTTCTTCCCATTCCACAAATGGCATTAGCTCAAAACAAAACGATGAGTTGACAGAGTTGAACATCAAAATACAACAAACAGGATGTAGACAAGGAAAGTTTGAAAACATATACAAACCTGAAGATGACGCTCAAAAACAGCAATGGTACTAACTATACTGTTGCCTTCATCTTTCTGATGTTCTGGAATAGAAGTATTTGAGTTCTAACAATGAATGTCACTAATTGCAACTCTCAGTGTAGGGGCAGATCCAGAAAAATGCTATATTTGAAAAAAAATTAATGCTTCTTATGATTGTCTTTGGATTGCTGAATACTGCCAACTGTACAGATGAATTCCAGCACTCTAGGAAATATTCGCTTGCCTTGACAAAGAAGCCACTGACTTTCTAACCTTATTACGTGGCAGCGTGTCAAAAAATCCTTTGCCTCACTAAAGGCCCATCTTCCAGTTTGGGCAAAAAACTTCAGAAGCAATTCTCATCACTTCACAGCTCTCCCATCTGCCCTCAGAGCGGCTCCACTACAGGTATCAAATAAGGCAAGAAAATCTATGAGAAAATAATTTGTAAGTAAAAATGCTCTTTTAATACAAAACAAGCAGTAGCTAAAGGACTTTAAGTCTGGTATTTTCTAGATTTGAATATGTGGCATGAATATGCTTTTTATTTAGGCTTCTTACTTACAATTTCTTTTTCCTTTATAAAGCCAGTCTGGGGAAAGAGAAATCACATTATGCAGCATCGTACCAGCATGTGTTTGAACACCTTGCTGTGCCACTTGCCATAACAGAGGAAGCAACAGCAGTAGCAGACTTTGTCTCACCCAACAGGAGAAGTCAACTAACTGGGTAATACAGATACTAGCTAAAATCAAATAAATTATGAGAATAAGGAGTCCTGAAATAGTTCAGCAAAAAGTAATCAGCACTTCTGGACTTTCCTGCCCAGTACTCACACATTTTCTACTCTGCACTCCTAACAACAGATACCTGCCCCTGGTGACTTTGCCAAGGTGAATCCTTGTTTTAAACCCATTCGTCTTTCCTGCTTATTTCCAGTCTCTACAATTATTTTCAATAATCCCCTTGTTCACCACACCTTACATTTCTTGACCCCCATACTCAACATCTCACACACAGTTCTTATATTTCACCTTCCAGTCATCTTCCCTTCTTCACCTAGAATTTGCGTGCTGCCTCTCGTGGTATTTTCTCTCCCTGAAGATTCCTCCTCCAAACCCAGTGTTCCTTTTTTTCCCTCAGGGTTCCCTGTACAGCCAAGAAAAGAGCTGACACCCTCACACCCTGAACCCTCACCAGACCAGTTTCTCCTTACCTGTTTCTCCCTGCTCTACTGGTTTTCAGTCCAGTTCCCCTACTTTTTTCTTCCCAGACTTCAGGTGCCATCCACCTTCTCCCTAGCCCTAGCTCCTGATTGCTTTGCTTTCAAAACCTACCAAATTTCCCCCCCCTTCTCTGTCAAATTGCAGGGCCAACCCCAAGTGATGCCATACTCCTTTTTCCAAGCCACCTCTACTACAAGGCCAGAGTTTTCCTCCTGTGTTCACATTATTCAGCTATCAGGCCTCAGAATTAGGATGCTAATGAGGACATAGAACAGAAAAACTCCCCGGTACCAGCAGTCCGTGTTGCAGGAAGTTACTTGCAGCTGCTAAAACCAAGCCCATACTCATTTTTTAATTCCTCCCCAACTGGTCCAAATGGGTGATTTCTCCATGCAAAAATACTCCTACACCTTGTAAGTTTAAAACCCTCACTCCAAAAGAACATGATTCAAATCTTTAAACCGCCAGGTCCACTTATAGTAAGATGCTGAAAGACTCTCTCTAGTTATTAAAAAAACCCCAACTGTATTTTAGGTGAAGTTTCCATATACGCAGATCTAGCAAGATAGATGAGCTTGGAAAGCTTTTGCCAAACTCCAAGAATTTTGCCTAAGCTCTAATCCCTTGAAAACAGTCAAGTGATGTAACAAGCAGCAACGGCAGTAAGATCTCTGGTGCCACAAGGATCATCAATATCAACCACAAACACAGTGAGTCTTTTATAAATTAATTTACAATCCCATTACTGAACAGAATCTCAATGTAGCAAGTACTGTGCAAACACAAGATAAAAAGGCAGTTCCCTGCCTTGAAGAATTTACAATCTATTAAGATAAAAGACGACTACTACCACAAGATGAAAACATGCAGTGAATGGCTCCCTTCTGAGATCCACAGGATCTGCTGAAGAACCATCCACAATCCATTCATTACACACAATCCACACAGAGCAACACAGTATCTTCCTGAGCCTAACCACTGATCTGATACTAAAGATAACATCTTTCTCAAATCTGCTCATTTTATCACCCTTCTACCTCTTTTTTCGTACCACAGAAAATCATAAGTATTAATTTCTGGGTCCTTTTTCCCTTCTCAGTCTTTACTATTCTTACTTGCCTCCCTTACCCTCATCATCTCTTTCCCGAACTCCAAAATCCTTTACAGAGCACTTCTCCAATTAGCATCTCTTTGTCTTTTTGGCTTCAGTGGGGGAGGGAAATTTGGTTTGTTTTGCAGTGGGATTTTTAATTGAATAATTATTTCAAATCAAATTCACTAACCAAACTATACAAAAGGCTCAGAAATCTCAGGGGGACCTAAAAAGAAAAACAAAAACCAAAGTACTGAGTGCCAGCTAAATGGAAAGAGGAGCCTGTGGGGATGCTTAGAGACTACTAGCCATAGGAAAGCTTGGAAGTGCTGATTCTCAGAGCCCTCGATCAAGTGAAGCATGGCCTGAGGTCTCATAGCTTTGTCCAATTCCTCCTGGGTAGAAATAAAACCATCTAAACACAGAAAGGGGGGTTGAACTCTGTCACTCTATGCGTAACTCATAATGCTGAAGTACATTTGACACAAGTAGGTTATTCTACTCTCTACTTAAACCACTTTTGGCAAAAAAACAGCTTCAATACCACTTCACTGCTGCTCTTACCTTTCTTTCCCAAACTTCCTCAGAAAACAACTACCTTGATCCTTTCCTACTTTGCTGCTGCCCATGGGAATAGCTGCAATGAAACCCAAAAAGACTGGTCACTTTCTGCCATGCAAAACCCAAACATCTCACTAAAATAATAACAGTGGTCTATTCTCAAGCAGGTATTAACTCTGCAGTCCTGCTACTTGAATTCTGCACAAGCTACTGATAACATGCTCATGAAAACCTCATCGCTTTTCTATTTGCTCCAATGCAAATGTCTCAATCTCTGCCCTATAGCCTGTTCGTATCCAGTGTGAAAAATAGATCTAAGTTTAAACCTTGGAGTGAAATACTTAGACAAAATTTCAAGCAACGTGTGGCATTTCAATTATTTCTTCCAAACACGGAGTCACAATTTTAGCAATACTACGTAAGTTGAAGAGTAACTCAATTTTAACACTGTAGTAAATGGCTAAATCTTTTCTGTTACTGTCTGTATAGAAGATCATGCAGAAGACAAAACCACATAACCTCTGAAGTAAATGGAAAGGATGAGATGCAGAGAAGCAACAGACATGAACCGCCTTTACAACACGGTATTAGAAGTAACCCAACTACGTGTACATGCATTCTGACGTACAAAAATGTGCTAAAGCGTATTAATAAATATTTAGCATCTCAGCAAAAAAATATAGGTGCATGCGTAAGTACATCCACATAATGAGACAAAACATCTTGATCCGGTAGGTAAATATTTAGGCCATTTAAACAATTATGCATTGTCGTGCAAAACGACAGGAATCTCTCAAATTACTACAGTCTTTAACCCAGACTGTGCTTAAATGTTTCTGTGGCCTGCTTAACATTCCAGGCATACTTCTGGCAAGGTAGCTCTGGCTGAGGTTCAAACTGTCCTTGTCCAACTTTCACTTACTATAAAAACATTGTTTAATATAGAAAAGCATACACAGAGACATATGTTTCTCATTTCGCAGACACCTAAAATACTGACACTTGTGCTCACTCACTCCGCGTGGAAATTTTTAGGCGACCGCCTTTGAACCGAGGTCGCCTTTAACTGGGCAGCACCCGCAACAGAGCCCACGCTTCCACCAGATTTCAGCTACGACGCTTAAATACTGCTTATAACGCATTTCTGCTAAAAGCCGTGAGACCTGCCCGTATTTATCCACGCCAAGTGAGAAGAAAAGGCCTAACTCGGTCTCCCCACGCACCGCCGGGCCGTGCAGACGCTGCCCCGAACACCACGCAGCTGCAGATTTTTGCTGCTAATTTGCAGCAGACCGCGTATTTGTCAAATTAAGTGCAGGAATTTCCCGGTTTGCTTACCTCCACGCAGCGTTATCTTTTATGAGGAGGTAATCTACCAAATTACTCCAGCATGCCTCCAGCCTGCTGCTGCCAATTAGTTCAGCCCGGCTAATAAATCAGGATGGCCAAGCCGCTCGGTTACAGCGGGGCCGGTCCGGTACGCGAGTATAAACACAGGCGGTGTCAGCGCTCCTGCCTGCCCATCTCCCCCCGCTCTGAGACAGCGCTTAGTCCGAGCACCAACCACGGGGATGTGGAGGGCAGAAAGCCTCAATTTTTATTTTTTTTTTTTCTGGATCAGATTTAACACTGCCAACAAACGCAGTAGGGGTAGAGGCTCTGCCCCCGCGATGGGCCGCGGAGGGTCGGTGTGACGGAGCCCCCACCCTGGGCCGCCGACCCGGAGCCTCCGAGCGCCCCGCCGGCAGCGGCACCGCCGGCCCCGCCGCCCGCACCCTCCCGGCGGCCCCGGACAGGGGAAGAAAATGTCGCCGATGGGCCCGGCCCCGGGTGAACGGGGCTCAGGCCCTCCTTCCCCCCGAATCTCGCTCGTACCTGTCCCGGGGGTCGATCCACGAGGTCTGCCGGGTGTTGTGGTCAATGTAAAAGACTCGCCCGTCGAAGTCCCTCGCTTCCTCCCAGCCGGCGGGCAGCGGCAGCTCTGAGCTCTCCCGGCCCCGCTGCCCGCCCGCCGCCGGCCCGCCGCCCTGTCCCGCCGCCGCTTGCTGCTGCCGCCGCCGCCGCCCACCGCTCAACCACGGCATGGCCGCTCCGCCGCCGGGCCGCCGCCGCCCTGCTCCGGCCGAAAGCCGCTCCCCGCCCGCCGCCGGGGCAGCTCCAGTCCCGCCCGGGCCGCGGCCGCCCGCCGCCTCCTCCTCCTCTTCCTCCTCCAGCACTAACAGGCGGCCCCGCAGGGAGCGGGACTCGGGCGGCTCCGGCTGCGCCGCGCCGAGCTCATCCTCCCCCGCGCCAGCCCCGCTCCAAGCCGGGACCAGCCCCGCCGCGCTTCCTAACCCCGCCCGGGACCTGCCCCGCACCGCCCCGGCTCCCAGCCCCCGATCCCGGCCCGAGCGCCCCCGCCCCGCCGGTCAGCAGCGCCCCGCCGCCGCCTGCCGCCCGGCGCCTGCCCCGGCCATCTTCCCTCCCTCGGCCCCGCCCGGCTGTTCCCACGCCGCGGAACCTCCCGCCCCGGCCCGGCCCGGCCCGGCCCGCTCCGTGGGGCACGGGGGAAGCAGCGGGGCCCGGCCCGGCCGCACCCCGCGCCGCGGAAGCCGGGCCCAGACCCAGACACGTCGGCTCTAGGAGAGGGCGGCTGCCTTCCGCCCCGGGCCCGGGCCGGGGGAAGCGGGCTGAGGCCCCGCCGGGGCCCGTCCTGTCCTGCCGCGGGGCCTGTGCTCTGCCTCGGCCCATGGGGGGCCGGGGGGAATAAAGAAAAAGGGGAGCCGTGCTCGGCCCTCGCTGGGTCATCCGTTTTCAGCTGCCCGCCAGAAACGCCTCGGAGGTGCTGAGCTATCTCGGTGTGCACAGGGACGTGGGAAAGGGATAGGGGTCCACTGCAGAGGCTCAAACGATGTTGGGGGAGAGGTCCTGGAGACCACACGAGTCACAGAGATCCAGAGATCGTGCTGTGTCCATGGTTGGATAAGGGAGGGTGGAAAATTATACATCTGGTTTGCTTGACATCTACGCTTGGTCCCTTAACCCCATTCTGTAGAGCAGAAAGCAGCTGTATCTGGTTTGAGCCTGCTGGAGAGCACAAAGCAGAGTTCCAGCTATCATCTAGAAGTAAATTCCACAAAACTTTGTTAAAACAGGGTTAAAAACTGGCATGTGGGACTCTGTCTTGGCAGGATGCTGCCTTCAGCTAAACCTTTAAAAAACTGGACATAAAGATTAACATTAAAATAATGTAGGCTAAGCTTCTGAAAACTAGGAATGGGGTTAACCATGTATTCTCAAATAACCTTAACTCAGCCCCTTGAAATTGGCAATACCCTGCCAGGGATTATATTGCAATTCCAATTATGTTTCACTTGCATTCACCGTTTTAAATTACATCTCTATGAACATTAATGGCTGCAGTATGGTTATGAGTGCAGGAAATTCGAGGACTTTTGCTCTTGACTTCTTAGGACTTTCTCTTTCACCCCCTCCATAAAAACACTGGCTATCCAAGAGCAGTGCATGAAAGAGGCAGCATAGATAATAGATCTGACTTTCTACTTATGTCTTGTAGGTTATTTCAATAGCCTACAGTAGTTTTCTTACCAGGGTTACTGTCAGCTGTGAGGTGCAATAGAGTAATAGGTGGGTTTAGTGATGAATGCATAGCAGTGTCGGAAGCTCTGAGGGCAAAGGTGAAGTAGATTAAAAATGTGGTAAAGGTGTAAAATTTAGCAAATGCAAGGCTAGATCTGATCTTCATAAGCATAACAGCTTATGTTTGGATCAGCTCATCTCAACAGAGTTGAGCAAACACTTCAGTTTCAGCAAACACTTGTCAGGCCATCTCATGTGGTCCTGAGAGTTCAGCATTATCTCCAGGAGCTAGGTGCTGTTTCTGTGCTACAGATGTTTTTGAAGAGTAACTCAAAGCAGATAGAGTTAAGGCACAGTACAAACTATTTTTTGCCGGTTGCAGCTTTCTGTTATTTTAAGTACATCTCCCAGATTTTCAGAAGTTTTGCTTAGCAGAGGTAGGCATTCTAAATACCCATAGCTATATTAACTTTTGGGACATTGGATTTTTTTTGTTTCAGAAAAATCTCAAAACAGCTGTCCACTGTGCACCACAGCTCAGCTTTCCCTTCATTGCTTTGAATGCCTTTGCAGCAATTACCTTAGCACAGTAGCTGCACAGCTCAGCATCATTTCAAGACACTGGACTAGTTCATAATACCTGGAAGCAGTACAGCCAGGTTGCTATAATCACCAAGAATAATGAGCCCTGCTGAGGATACGTGTAGCACTGCCCTCCAACATGGGCTGGTTCTTCCTCATCACTCCCCAGAGTCCCAAAAGAGGATCAAGCTTCAGTGAAAAACCTGTAAATGGAAGTTGCAGAAATAGTGTGGGACCATGGAGGCAGGAAAGAAGAAGGCAGGGAGTTCAACACAGCAGTGAACAAGAGGGAAACTGGCAGGATTGAGTGTGGAACATTTCCTTCAGGTCATAGCCCTTCAAGTAAATTCTTTTCTTAACTTTGGCAAATTGCTCCAGGTTAGAGCCAGAAAAGGACTTGGCTGGGCTGTGGTTTCTCAGGCAGAATTATCATGCACATGTTCCGTCTAAAACATGATCTGTATATCCAGTGTGTCCTGGATCTCATGGATTCCTTATAGAAGCAGTGAAGATGCATATGCTACTATGTAAAGCACACCTCCAAGATTTTCAAGTGCATTTTAGCTGCTTCTGCAAGTCACAGGTTGCATTTTCCTAAATCTTGAACAAGATTCTGCCCGGGGGAAGTTTTCAGGCTAAACATGAGAACACATCCTGAAAAACCCCATCAGATTTAAAATTATGCTAGACTTCAGGTCTAACTTTCAGGCTCTCTGTATCTAGAAAAATCATTAACTTCAGTTAGGAGCTGAAGCTTCTTAAACACTCATGAATAAAAGTGTTGAAAAACCTGATTCCAAGAGTCCAGCCAAGTGTGCACAGAGCTGCCTACAGGAACCAGTAGGATATGATGGGCCTAGCACTTGCCTCACCAAAATTGAAACTCCCTCTGTCTGCAGCACATCCATGCCAAGGTGCTAGGCAGGAACTCTCAATTATTTTCCAGGCCAGAACAGTACCCTTCCTTGGTTGTTACCTCATCCTTCTGCCCGTTCCTTGTGAGGAAATGAACAAAGCATTCAGAGCCAAGGAT
The DNA here is from genome assembly GCF_029207755.1 of Chamaea fasciata. Lineage (NCBI taxonomy): Eukaryota > Metazoa > Chordata > Aves > Passeriformes > Sylviidae > Chamaea > Chamaea fasciata. The sequence goes on along the minus strand of NW_027094087.1, from coordinate 96,204,378 downwards.
TATTTTTGAGTAACATTATAAGTCAAGAAGAGAAGAACCTGAAAAGGTCACTAGTTTTCCTGCCAAAGTACTAATTTGCAATGCATTTTGTGCTGGCCAATGAACCCCTCCCAGGCCTGCATGGTGGCTCCCTCCCTTTTATTTTCCTTCCTCTTTAATGTCTGTCCTACATCCAGAGGGTAGAAGGAAAAAGAGGGACAGAGAACCTGGTGCAATACAGCTTATCTCTGGTTTGGGTTGCAGAAAGAAACACTACCAAAGAAAGATGACTTGCATAGTATGGAACATGTAATAACATGGAAGATTTTGACTTAAAATAGATAAAAGTCCACCACAGGAAATTAAATGCTTGCAATGCATATTTTAATCAATCTGAACAAATGGCAATAAATCATATTTCATATAAAGCAATAACTGCATAAATTTACACAGTTCCTTGTCTCACATCTTCTACATATATACATAATACACATCTCAGTTCTCCTGTATTTCGCACCTGTTTTCCTTTCCTTCCGCTCTTTTCCACCCACAAACATTGCTCACACATTCACTCATTCCTTAGGCACACCTATACCCATTAACTCAAAATTACATAAGCAGCTTTTCTTCATGTGCCCTCCCTTGCCATCTTCAATGTTTATCACAGGTTCTACCTACACATCTTCTCTGTTATACATGCTCTTAAACCCAGGTTTAAGACTGATATCACAACCATTGATATCACCATCATTTGTGCTTCCACAGAAAATGTAACTATTTCCTGCTGTAGGTTGTAGATAATAAGTTCTAATTTTATTGCTGTCCACAGCAGAAGCCATTAACTCTGCATAAAAATCCCAACCTCATTTTGGCTCTCCGCTTCTTTCTCACAATTGCTGGAAAGTTGCAGCCAGTCAGAACTGATATCTCATTGTGTATAACAACAACTCCATCCCCATCTTCTAATTGTGAATACTTATTTGCAATTTATTTCCCATTTCCCAGATATTCCAACCCCTGTGGGACCTTTGTACTGTCTTGACACCTGACTAAAAATTGTCACTTCTCTGGGATCATAACGTCATCTGGAACAGCAGAGCAAAGTCTACTTCATCATTGTCCTTATGGCCATCTATCACACTCATCCTGCAAGCTGGGGCTTGCTGCTCTTTCCATATCCAACAGAATAAAATCATAAGAGACAGGGACATAATATCTCATTAGCTCTGTCCCTTTGGGTCACTTATGCTTGCCACACATACCCGTGTATGCAAAAATACAAAGGCAAAGATAAATTAGGGATAGAGAGGACATAGAAATATGTACACACATATGCATGTACACAAATACTCAGAAAGATATGTTGCAAGGACCATCTCTCCAAAGCAAACAAATCTGCACTCTGTGACAATCCATTAGCTGGTTGAATGGCTTCGCTGCTGAGAAATCTATCTCAGGTGGAGGCTTTCCTTGGGCTGCCTCCAGCGTGGTGGAAACCATAGTGTCTGCCCTGCTTTGGCAGCCTCGAGCTGGTGTGGTGTCTGAAGTTCTTTAAGAAGGTTACTGGGCAAAGCTGAGTTTTGATACTTGGGTTTAAGTATGTGGAACAAAGTGGGACATTGTCTCTTCCTTAGGGGTATTGAGATGGTAGGGGAACTGGACAAGAACCAATCCCCAGGGATTACACAGGGTTCAGGGATGATGTAATAGGTGACAGATACAGTGTATGGTAGGAAGGGTGATCAGTAGTGATCCATTTCAGAAGAACCAAAAGGTAGCAAACCCTAAACTCTTGCTGTCAGCAGCCAAGAGCAGGGGGCTCCGGGAGTAGAGAGCCTTTTGATGATCATTCTCTGGCTCAGCTGTAGGTGTCAGGAAGCAACACAGGAATGTAAAATCTCTGAGGGCTTTTAGGATGGGTTACACAGTAAGGAACTGTGTTTGTGTACATGTGAAGGAAGCAAGTCTTTCCCTGTATACATCGAGCACATCTGACACTTTTCATGAGGAAGGGTATTTCCACATGAAAAGCAGACTGAAAATTCCAAATCAATGGGGAAAAAAACCACAGAGGATAAGTCTGAATCTAACATGAAGTATTGCTGAAAGAGTTCACAAACAAGAGTGTGTTATCAGGAGGCATTTATTCTGCAGCAGCAAGTCATCTGAGAAAAGGACAAGTAATCCTACAAGACTTTTGTAATCATTAGTATTTTTCCCCTGCTTCTTTTCTCCATAGTAATTCTTCTTAAATGGAGTATGGAAGGTCTGTATTTAGAGTTTTTGGGTTGGTAGTCCACATCCAACTGAAGAAATAAATAATAACAAGTAATTGTTTGGTGCTTCACTTCCTGGTAGGGAAATAACAGAGTTGCATTGCCATAGTGCATAGTGTGTGTAGATGACGCGTGAGGTAGGTGACAGAGAGGACAGTACATCTGGGTATGTTAAGAAAATCTCTTACAGTATTCTTACTTCAAGCATTAAGGCTGTGGTTTGCCTTAGAATAAATGCAATTCAAATGCTTACATACTCACTGCAATGAAATGTATACACAACTATTTTTTCCTCCTATCATTATGCCCATAAACCACCGAAATATGTTTATAATATGCTTCTATAATGCACATTCGAAATTCTGTGGCATGCCAAAATTCTTGTTTTATGACATTGATTTAATACACCATATACAGGACGAATTATTGAACAGCAAATTTTAAATAATCCAGGTTATGTAGAAATAGTAAGATGTGATACTCATCTAGGCTTCACAACTTAATAAGACTGTATTAGCCACAAACAGAAAATTTATGAAATGTACAGAAGTTAGATACTAAACAACTGTAGTAACAGATTTAAATATAGATCAATTCCCTAAGTGTGCAGGCCTGATAATGTTCAGCTTGCATGTCCCTTTCTAATCCTCTTTGTCGTGGCACCTACTCATTTGTCTCTGAAAGGCCTAGGATAAGACAATGTGAATTTCTCTTTATCATTCCTAATATAACATTTCACTTGATTTATTTATCAGCTGTGAGCATTTTCTTCAAATGTCGTATGTGCTCTCCTCAGGAAATCCCACTGACCATGTTCCCCATGACAAATCCCATTCTTTATGCTACACTTCTTCTTGCCAACAATTTAAATGCCTACACTTAGCATTTTATCTAATAAAACATTTCAGATGATTATAGATGTGAAAAATTGTTGATTTTTTTTTCTCATAGAGACGCAAGAAAATTTTCATGTGCCTTCCTGTGATACATTCTGTCCCAGCCAATGTTCAAGTCTGAAGCTCATCATGAAGTGCTGTGTATAAATTGCACAATATTTTAAATTTCAGGTTTCTAAAAGTCTCTGTAGAGATCGGATTAGTTGTCTAGCTAGTTTAGTCAATATAAAATTCCTGTCTAAGAATCCCCCCACAGAGTGAGAGGGTAGGGGGTAGTTACCCCACAGTGCCTCTCTCAACTCTGTCTTAACCGTGAATACTCACATACTTATTCTATTTGCAAACTTAAGCCTATTTCGCTTAAGTGCTTTCCCAGACAACTATAAATAGTCTCTTGGAAGTGGTAATTAAGTCAGGACCACATTCACTCACAGGAATTTAACAGCTTCTCCTGGCAGAATGCAATTGTTTTTTTCCTTCTCCATCCAGGTCTTTGCAATTGGCCACAGGACACCTGGAATGCTTTAATGGTTCAAACCATTGGCAATATGATTGTATACTGGCACATATTTGTTTTGCTTCATTATTCATGCTGCTATTAATTTTTATTTTAAAAATAATGTGAAGAAACAGATCCAGTCTGAGCTCGGACTTGTCATGTGCCCAAAATAAAATGGGATGGTGGAAGAGAGGGTAGAGCTACACTAGAGGACCCAAAAGGCTGGAGGACAAGATGGTGGGTGCTAGGGAGGACCTGTGGAGATGTTAGCAGAGACAATTGTGAACTCCATCATAGAAAAATATATTTAAACTAACTGGGATTACAGTTTAAGACTTATTGTACTGCATACTAATTCCAGTGACTGCAATGACAATTTTGCGTTAATTGTATAATCGTAAGTTGCTAGAAGCAACTTCTCTACAAAAATTTGTTGAAGTTAGCTTGATTGTTTTTTTCAAATGACAGTTAGATCAAACTTGGAGGAAAAAAGTTATTTTACAGAATTTCGTTTCACTTTATACTTAAAGTAAGGGAGGGTTATTTGTCCTGTTAGATTTAACAAAGAAACCTCTCATGTCAGCATTTTATACCCCGGTGGCCACAACCCACTGCATTCTAGCTCTAACAAGAGATTTTTTTTGCCTCCTGACCCTGGAGCCAGCATGGTGCTGTGCCACCCCACAGCAAGGAGACCCCTTTCCTGCTGCTGGTGTTGCCCACCCCTTGGGCAAGGTGCTCAGGGGAAGGCGTGAAGACTGGTGTGTGTCTTGTGTCAGTTTGAAAGACAAAAAATGTAGTCACTGTCCCGCATAAAGCTTTTACGAAACAGAAATAGAGAATATTCTGGATAAATTACCATATATGGGCTTTATGCAGGATTCCCCAGCACATTTGCTCAGCAACTCCCAATTACTTCAACAACACTGGAGTGCCTGTTCTCACATTGACATCACCAGACATTTATTCCAGCACAAGATGTTTGCTGTGCAGAATATATCCAATTTTGTTTTACATAAGCACATTATTACAGCTCATTTTTCATTTTCATCGAAAGATGTCTGTGGCATTCCCTACTCTTAGGAGCAAGAAACAACACAAAACAACCCCCCAGCAACACCCTTCTCTCTTTTTTTTCCCATCTAAAAGAAACATGCCAGCTCCCATGTGTTTTAGTAAGTACACATTCCAGTTCAGCAAGACCAGCGTCACTGGCAATGCGTGTTGTGATTTGGAGACTGGAAACATAAATATATATACACACATATATAATACCTCTGAAACATGAGGATAATTTTAGCAAGTCAAATCAAAGTCCATCCAGCCCAGTACTGTGTCTCTAACTGTGGCCACTCCCAGCTGCCCAGAGCAGTTTAAGGACAAATCAGACATACAGTGACTTTTTTCAGGAACTGTCTTCCTATCTTCAGTGAATCCTAGCTCAGGACGTTCTTGCCCAGAGCCAGTACCCATGTATTCAAGTTTCCAAAGGGACTTTCTTTATTAAATTAATCAATTCTTTTTAGCATCCTCAATATACATATGGGAGATATCATTATTGATACCCTTGGAGAAGTATTATCTTTTGAACCTTTGTGCTGTTGCTAGTTTGATGCCTCCTATCTAAAGGAAACTGTAATGATTTTCTGTCTTCTCCATGGAGATGCATCATATCACCCATCCATCCTCACTGTGATGTGGTTTTGTGATATTCTCAGCCTTATGGAGGAAGAAATCTCATCTTTATTTCTTGCAAATTGGACTGAAGTGATCACTGCCCCTCATTCTCCATGGTGAATGGCAGACCATCAAATTAGAAAACAGGGTTGGATAATAGTCCCCACTAGTCTGCCCCATCTGAAATAAGGGCAAAAATGCCATTTAATAGTTTATTTTGGCTTTCAGTTCATTTTTCATGTGCTGTGGATATGCACAGAAGTGCTGAGTATCAGAACCTCCAACATCTATATAAGTTCTGAAAGGCAAAATTCCTTACAGAATTCCCCAGTATACCTGGATCAGAAAAATACAACATAATACTATTATATTCATGTTATAGGAGTATTACATTCATAACCAGAAAGCTCCTCCTCTTATATAGCAGTCATCAATATTTTTTCAGGTTTTTTTTGTTGTTGTTGTTGTTTGTTTGGGTTTTTTTAGTTTAGTTTTTTTGTTGTTGTTGTTTCCATTTTTCTTTCTCTGGGCAGCACTGCCAACCCATTTGGATGCATATTTTTCTTTTAAGCCAACAGCCCTCGCAGAAATCAAGGTGATATTTTATAATGCTATAACAGATCATTGCTAGATGTAGGATATTTGTGCAAAGAATTTCTAATCTTTTTAATTTCACAGAATCATTAATGTTGGAAAAGACCTCTAAGATCATCAAGTCCAACCTTTGACCAAAGGTTAAAACCAGCAAAGTAAAAATAAACAAAATTAGTTGGATGATTGTCCTTTGAAATTTTTGTCCTACATCATCTCTTAGTGAGTATCTCCTCACCAAAACTACCTAGACAAATTAACTAGGTAGACTTCAATGTGCCCTGAGAGCCCTTGAAGTTCACATATCCTCAAGTTCTTGTCAAATTTACATTAATGTTTAAATTTAAACTGATCCTCGGAGGTTGCATTTTAAATATAGGTGCATTAATATTTCACTGGATCACATATAATATTAAGCAAAGTGTAAATGATCATATGGGCTGCTTACATGTTTTTTTCCCAGTGTTTAAAAACCTGTAATTAGTTCTCAAAAGCAAAGATTTCTCAGTCCTTTGAAAGTCTTGTAAACTAAAGGCTCTCTTCTTTATTTTACCTTTATAATAGGAAAAGCAGCAAGCTTCTGTAATGCCTAGCATTGTAAAAGCCACATTGCTATACTTGGTATAGCAATAACACAGCCTAAGAAAAGCATTTGCTGAGCTCACAGTATTGAACTAAGACCAGTTTCCAGCAATGAGCTTTTGTCACTAAACACAGAAATCTGGCACAAGGTTAAAAATCAGGGTTTTTTTCCAATGCCTCATTAGCACAGAAAAATCCTTGTCAAGGTCAGCACCTTCCAGTTTGATGCTGGAGAGGTCTGTGCTGTTACTCCTTGTGTCATGCAAATATTACTCTGCAGATTTGGTCTGATTCCAAAGAGAAAGAACTTACTTTCCATGCTCCTCTAGCAAAGTCAATATATTTTCCTCTCTATTGACTCTACTCTTGTTTGGAAGCTCTGGATTTTTATAACTGAGTCATACACCATGAATTGCCTAAGCAGATAATGAAGATACTATCCTTTGGTTTTGTCTGTCATAAATGACTATTGCCATATATCTGTTATAAGTGTGTCCATCATCACAAAGAATGAAGAATTTTGTGGCAAAGACAGGGCTGCAGTCCAGTTCTCTGGAACAGGAAGCAGCTGATTTAATCACCAGACTTTCTCTTAGCACAGTGTCTTGCCTCATGCACTAAATACTTCCAGGTTTTGGGAGGCAGAAGGGAAAAATGTGAAGTCCAACGAAAATCAAAGTTGAAAGGTTTAAAATGACACTGAGTATGCAGCTGAAGAGACCTTCCTGTATGACCAGCACGGCACTGAGCAATGCCACTGACAACACACTGCAGGTCTAAGGGCTGCTGCATGTGTTCCCTTCACAAATGCTGACACTGAGCTTGCCAGAGGGAAATTTCCATGGGGGAAAGTTGAGGAACTGCTTCTTTTTCCTTTTAACAGTTGCCAGCATCCGGCAGACATCCAATGGAATGATGGAAGGGAGGCTGCCATGCCCAGCTCCCAGGCCTGGCTGTCCTAATGATGCCTACTAAATGATTCCTTGGCTTCTAGGTCTCAGAAACCACTTCTGCCAATAACTGACATGACTGGAAGAAAACAAATTGTAGGCCATTAAATGTTTCCTGGATTTAAATCAACACAAAAGCCAAACCAAATCATAAAAAGCTCAAAATGGAGTAGTATGTACGATGTGCCTTAAATCTGGTGAGACATAATTTTAATCTATGCCTGAATTGAAGATTATAGATTATAATCATCTAAGATCTGATAAGGCAATAGAGAGGTCACACAGAGGGGGGGAAAAAGGAAAACAAAACCAAAAAAGAAAGCATTAATTTACAATGCTATACAGAGCATTATAGTCACATGCATGAAAGCTATGGCAGTCCATTGGATCTTCCTGGTGCCACCCACCTGACAAGACATTATTAGTATGTACTTTTCTATAACCACTCTGCTGAAGTTTCGGTCAGCATGTTTAGGATGTCCTACGTTCTGCTGTGAGAATAAAGGAAAATCTATAAAATGAGCAATGACTACTTCAGGTGTTGTTATTATCTTTTCTGTTGTGAGTTTCCTGACTGGTTTCCTTCTTCACTGTGGTTGTCAACATTATGAGGAAGTCACAGGAGTGCACTGTACAAAATATGTCCCTTGAAGCAGAGGCCAGTGGTATGCTTTAGGGCTGAAATAAAGGAAATTTTTTTCTTTTGGCTGGAAAAACTTATAAATGGCATTTTCCTTTCTACAGTGGTTATTCCAACATGTTTTGTTGGGTTTTTTTTCCTATGAGACAGTCTGTAGATGAACTAGGTTAACAGCATCTAATTTTCCTAATATCATGACCCTTTGGGAGTACCATTTTACTAGAAGTAAAATGAGATATAATCCTGCCCCCTAGCAACATCATTATTTAGTACCACTCTATGGATAGATTCTGTAACTTGTTTTTATTAACAAAAGATATGACTGCATATTTGGCAGTAACTCTCTTGATATCAAGGCAAAAAAGTCACAAGATTAGAATCATATTTTCTCAGTAACACTTTCTAACAATAGATAGAATTCACACTAAAGAACATCTTGCTAAGAATAGATGGAATTATGGTGTAAAAATGCTTCATGCACAATGGAAAAAATTCCAATAATTTTGGCTGGAAGGCTATGACAATTTGTGACAAAAAGAAAATGATGCTGTCTCAAGTGCAGAAAAATGCTTTAGCTGTGCTAGGGTGCTGCTTCTCTGCTCACCCCCACTGTTTCACACTCTTTTGGAAGAACTTAACATTTTAAAAATTTGCAAGTCTTTGGTAGCTGTCTGTCTCCTACATTTAAAAAATGTAGTTGTGAACTTCATGCCTGAATGAAAATTGAGATTACTTTGCATTGGCATCATTGTTTTTTTCTGAATGTGTATCATCCCAGTGTAACTTATCTTCAAGTGGAGGTGTGCTTCAGTAACATCTTCACAGCTACCCCACTAATCTTTGAAACACAATTTGCTAATACCTGCATAAAGTCAGACTGCAGTTAGACTGATAGGGTGCTGTGTGTAATACTGGCTCATACTGTACCATACTTTATACATGTCTTTCTTGGCTTTTCAAATTCCTTCTTCAGCAGAACAGGCTCCTACCATTCTTAAATACTAGAACCTAATTAGAATAATTAGCAACCACATTCTTCACTCTCATTTTTGTCATCCCCTTTTTACATGGGAGAATAAAATCCAGTGTCTTTAGTTTAGCGCTATATTGTGATTTCCAATGGTCCATTAATCACATAATCCCACTGGAATTAAAATGAGACAGGACAGTCCTTTGTTAGGGTATAGTCAACACACGTGGAAGGTTCATGTCTCACATCATGTGAAGATGTGACTTGAACCAATCACTCCTTATCACAGCTGTTAAATCCTAACCAAGGGGAACCAGACCAACTCCAGTGATGCCACACTGAATAAAGCACCCTCTGGCTACCGCCTCTTACCCACACCATGTAGAAAGGCCACACTCCCTGCTGACACATTTCTTCCCCCTTCCCTTTACCTTGTGTCCCACTGCTGAGGTGGGGAACCAAAAGCTGGGCAGCGCCATTGGGGGTGTGAGAGCTGCAAGATGTGGGGCAGCACCGGATGATGAATCTCATTCTCAGTGGGTCTGTGAACTGAAAGCAGGGAGGCCTGACTTTCCTCTAATAAGTCCTTGCTCTGCCAAAGCAGCAAAGTGTAAAAATCACTATGATTTTAGAGAAATGTAAAGTCTACCATAGAAGAATGGATACCTTTTATTAATACATTTATATTTAGATGTATTTTATTTAAATGCTTTCTTAATTTCATTTTGGACTTCTCTACCCATAAGTTTGAAGTGATCTAATGAAATCTGTTTCTCTCAGGTTTTCTTCCTGTAGACTTGAGAGTAGACAGGGCCATAACATCAGAAGTCCTGCGATATTTTACAGCTTATAGGAAGGTTAAGTTTAAAAGCTGATAAAAAGGTTAAATTTAAAATTGTTCCAGAGGACACAGCTTCAGATGACAGCTTAATTCCCATTCCCCACAAATCACTGTGGGTTTTTTTCATAAAAATTTCTTGGTCTTCAATATCTTCTCTCATCATGTGGGAAAAGCACTCCTGCATTTCAAAATCCATATGGATAATAGTTTGCAGCTTCAATCTTCAATTCCCATACTGGCCATAAAATGCAGAACTGCCTCTTTAAAAACAATAACATTAAAAAAAATTAAGACCATAGCTTGCAACGATTTCTGTGTTCTTTCACATTTTCCTGCCACACTTCCTTTATTTTTGTCTGTCATTAGTTTAATTGTAATTTCATCTGGCTTAAGCATCTGTCATTTTGTTTATCTTTTCTGTATTATGCATACCACTGGCACTGCCTAAGTAACAGTGCAAGTGTGTTTATGTTAATAACAACAGGCATACAAGGAATTGTTCTATGTCAGGTGCTATCTTACAGCATCCCTTTGAAAGAACAGATTACCAATGAACACTGAACACCTGTTTTTTACATTCTTTAGTAAATGACTAATGTTTATATACAAAGAGAAGGTGACCTCAGTCGCAGGCTGTAGCAGCTGGCAGTCACACTGCCAAATCCCTGCAAATGCTCGCCAGTTAGCAAAAACAAGTTTTCTTTTTGTGACTTCCAACCATCAGTTTTATTTGTTCTCAGCTAACTCAAACATTACCTATCCACACAGGATCACAGGCCAAAGTACTTCTTGCAACCAGCTGCTGGCACTAAGTGTGCTCCAGTGATCAATAAGGAAGGTGCACAGGATTTATCTCAACAGAAGGCTTGGCTGGTTATCGAAGAAAGATCCCCTGTGTAAGCCACACAAAGGCATACAGCATCCCTAGAGGAGGAGCAAACCCAGTTTCCTGCCTGGCTGGGATGGAGGGCAGGCGGAAAGGAGGAGGAAAGGAGATACTTTCATTGTTTACAACAAAATAGAAATTCCAACCCACAGAGACCAGAGGCCTGAGAAGGCATAATGACATTCCTCCTCCCTCACTGGTTCAAATCCAACTGGTTTTGACAAACATCTCCATAAATACCTTCCAGGAGGAGAACCTGAAAAGTATTCCTAATCATCCCACAAAACATGCACAGAACATGAATGCATTTCTAGAGGGAAGAATATTTCATTGACATGAAAATCAAGGCAACACACTACATTAGATTCCACAGGCGCCTCTAGTTCTTAGGGAGACACATTTTCCATATTCTTATTGAAGCGATGCTGGAGGCAAAGATAGAGGTATGATTCACAAACCACAGCCTCCAGTTTGGCTGCTCCTGTACTGCAGGTTAAGAGCCAGCACGGTAAGCAGCTATCTGTCCAAAGGAAATAGCCAGTATAGCAAGGAAACATTCAGAAGCCTTTATGAAAGCTAAACAGCCAAAAGGATACTTATGGCAGCACTGAAGTAAAAACCAGTGCAATAATTATTACCATTAATTGGCACACACATGCAACTTAAAAATAAGCTGGTTTAATTACTAATACTGAATACAGGCATTTCTTTCTTGGTTGCAAGAAAATAAAATATTTTTATGTGTTTGCAGTATCACTCGCAGTCCTAGAAGTTGTTCAATAGGAACTTTACTTGCCGACTCACAGGGCATTTGCATTTTGGTAACCAACTCATATTTGACAATTATGAGCAAAGAATATAAATTTTACCTCTTTCATGGTTCTGTTTGTTGTTTTCATTCTGTTCTTCATATTATGTGTTTCATCATCTTTCATATAATTACATTTACTGAAAGCTGCCTATGTATAGATCTAAAATCTTTTCCCAGAATTCATGTTACTTTGGGCTTCTTCTTTCCATCTCCATCTCTTTTTTTGGAACCCAAACCAAGCATGAAAATTTTCAGCCAGAAAAAATGTTTATGCTACTAGTCAGGACACAACACATACCTGTGTAAATGCAAACACTCCCTCTTGCTGCACAGGATTGCAATTTTTTTCCAGCTTTGTAGATCTTTATTAGAAAGCCGATGTATGGGTAGTGCTGATCCAAGTGAGAGCTATCATGGCATTTCAAGTAGGTGTAGCACCACTCATTTTGAGGGCAGAATAAGTTTTGCATATCTAGTTTCTGCCTTCTGTCTTAAGGATTACCTATTAATGTTACCTGCTAAGGAGTTTCTCTTTTCCACCCCAAATGATTTTTTTTCATTTAGATATAGTCCTTAAAGCTGGAGTGGAAGGCAACATACATATTTAGGTGTCTAATACTGCCTTGCAGTCCAAGAAAAAGGATTGCTTTTGGCCAAAAGCAATCGAGGATCAATTACCCATGAATGTTTGGAAAAATCCCCTCCCAAACTGTCTGAGCATAGTGTACTGTGCAGCTAGCCCCCTCACCCAGCTTCTTAAAATCAGTGTGGAATGACAGCAGCTCAAATAGTATGTGTTTAAATGGCAGAGCAAAGGGCAGCTTAACTAGCTGTCTTTGATAGCTGTAAGAGTTTTGCACCATCATATGTTATCTTAGTTCTGTAATATCTAATTATATAAATCCTTCTGAATGTTTACCATAGAGCTTAAAGTGGACTTTATACTCTGCTAGCCACATACCTTAATGATAGCTTTAAAATTAGAGAGGATATTAAAAATCAGGTGTTTCCTACCTGGTAAAGGCTGTTTTAGTTGTGTCTGTGAGAGAACCACAAGTTATTTTTAAATAAAAGGCTAGGTTTATTTTGTTTTCTTTCTATAAATTCTCCAGAGGAAGGAAGTCTTTACCAGAAGGCTTCTCAGGTTGGTTTCCTTTTACTGGCATAAGAGATGTCATTTGATGGTTTGTGTTGAAAGTGAATCCAAACATCTCATGACTGCCTGTCCAGGCCCTCCTCCAGATTAACTTCATCAGACAGATTAAAATGTGAGCAACCTGAAACATCTGCAAGAGTTTGGCATGTGATACACACACTTTGTTTCTCAGGACACGGTTTTTGTAATGTCTGATCTCCTGAACCGCTGGAGATGTGAGAGTGCTGTTGAAGGGAAATTACCAAACAATGTCAAGCACCAGGAAAATTAAAGAGAGAAAGGAGAGAAACCTCTCTGGCATTAGGAAAATGAGGTCTTCAGAAGACAAAGAGTTTCTGCCATGAAAACTGAGAAAATCTTTCACAATAATCATAATTATTTTGCCACAGTAGTATAATTTAGTCATTAAAAAGGAGTTGCTGTAAAATAAGCACATCCTTCAGAGCTACATCAATAAATTATCATGCAACTCACTGTCCTAGCCCAGACTGCAGAAGACAGTGATCTATCATGTTGTCACACTCAAATGCAGTTTTCACAAGAACTAAACCAGCATTAGGGTACAGTGCTGTTCCTGTGTTAGACCCACGCCTCTAAGCTTCATTCCCAGAGTAATAGAGCAGAACCCTGGAAGTGTTACATGTAATTCTGCCCTGTGATACACACGCAGCAATACCATCTCTTAAAATATGGGAACATGAGTTTTTCAAGTGACACTAACATCCTTTTGAATCGCAGTGTGGAAACAGAGCAAGCAGCCTAGGAGGGCTCCAGCTCATGCAGCATGCCAGTACTTCATGGATCAAATCCGGCATAGTCTCAGCCCGGTATAAATGAAGTCAGATGAACTTCTGAAATTGATTTTCTAGAAGTGCTGGAACTTCAGAGCGGGAGGAGTAGGACAAAATATGTCAGAAAAAACCCCCAACATGTAGGGTATTATTTAAATTATTTGAACTTTTGAGAAAAAGGGCTGAAGAGATGTAGGCGGTAAAACCAATTTTCCAGCACCTTGGTCATACGTTTTCTGAGAAATGAATCCAGGTCTGGGGTCCCCAGCACAGGAGGGACACTGGCCTGTTAGGGCAAGTCCAGAGAAGGGCCACCAAGCTGATTACAGGGATCAAGCACCTCTCCTGCAAGGAAAGCCTGAAAGAACTGGGGTTGTTCACTCTGTAGAAGAGAACGGATCTCGCAGGAGCCTCTTCTGATGGGAGACCACAAGAAAGATGGAGAGTCAATTTACAAGATCATGTAGTGACAGGACAAGGGGGAACAGCTTCAAACTGAGAGTAGGTTTAGGTTAGGTATTAGGAAGAAATTCTTTACTGTGAGGCTGGTGAGGCACTGGAAGAGGTTGCCCAGAAAAGCTGAGGATTCCCCATTCCTGACAGTGTTCAAGGCCAGGTTGGATGGCGCTCCAAGGAACCTGGTGTAGTGAAAGGCGTTTCTGTGTGTGGCAGGGCGAATGAACTAGAGGATCTCCAAGGTCCCTTCCAATCCAAACCATTCTATGATTTCTGAAAGCCTCTTCCTGCACCTCAAGTGATGCACCCTCACATACTGCCCGGCCTTGCCTCCTCATGGGTTTGTGGGGCTGTGGTGAAAATAAATCCCCCTAAAACCTCTGACGGACGGTCTCTGGTCTCGCCGTGTCTTTGTGGGCGGCGGCGAAGGGCAGGCCGCTGAGCAGAGGGCTGGAGCTCGGACCCTCCGCAGGCGCAGCTCTGCCTCCGGCTGCCCGAGGGCAGCGCACCCGCCTGGCCACCCTCCTTCCTCCGGCACTCCCAGCTGGCCCGAGGAAAGAGGGTTTTTCCACCCCACAGGGGCCGTTCTGCTCTGTGGGGCCTGAGCGGGGCAAACGCGGCCGCGGATACGGCATTCCCCTGCCCACAGCATTCCCGTGCCCACAGCGCGCTCGTCCCTTCACCCTCCCCGGCGCTCCCTCAGAGCGCGCGGCGCGCACGCACCCGGCCGCGCGCTGCGGCGGGCACGCGCCCTGCGGCGGGCGGGGCGGGGCGGGGCGGGGCGGGGGGGGGCGGCGCTGCCCCCGCGCGCCCTCTGCCGGCCGCCGGCAGCGGCGCCGTCCCCGCTGCTCCCGTGCCGGGGCCGCGACTCCCGGTGCCACGGCTCCCGGTGCCACGGCCTCTGGTGCCACGGCTCCCGGGCCCTTTCCGTGGGGAGGAGCGGGGGGAGAGGCCCCGTACCTCCGCCAGAGCGCTCTGCGGCGTCGCAGCGCCGCACCCGCTTAGCGAATCACGGCGCTCGGCCCCAGAGTGCAGCCGGCGGACGCTGAGGGTGCTGCGGGCCGCCAGAGCCCTCGGCTTTCGCACTGCTGCCTCTCCATAGGCCTTTCTCCAAAACACATAATTTCTTTTTCCTGGACTGAACATCCCGATTACTAGCCTTACACATAGTTTGAAGCTATTTGCAGGAAACAAAGCTTTCTCGCTGAAGGCCCCACAGATGCTCCGTGAGCCTGTTTGTCACTCGTCATGTTCCTTGGACCCTCTCCTGCAGCCCCCTTCCCCGTGCCATTGGGGCAGCCCCAAAGAAACTGCAGAATCTTAGTAGCAATGCACAAACTCACTCTAGGACAATCCCAGACAGACAAAGATTATTTTTATTAATTTTTGTCTTATCCTCACACATTCTGAAGGGTGAATATAAACACAAAGTTGTGGCATATACGGTGGCCGTATACATGAGTTAAGCCATGGAAATCACAGCTAACATAAAAACCTGCAAATAGTTGACATGGCCACAATAAAATCTATGCACCAAGTTTTGCTTTCCAAACTGTGGGACATTAGAAGGTAGAAACAGCATCCCCATCTGCCTGAGGAGGAACCCTTCTCCTGGGCTGGAGGATTATTTGAATGCAGGAGAAAAAGAAATGCCTTGATTTTTAAATACTAATGGAACTCAAGATTGATTACTGGCATTGAGACAGTTGATAAGAAAGGTGCTTAGGATTCTTCCCACTAGGTAAAATGAGATATTTTTGAAACTTTTTGCTGGAGATATCCCACAGAAAAAAGTGGTCCAACCATATCCTTAATATCTCCATGGCAGCAGCTATGGAGATAGGGCACTCTTGGTGGATGATAACTCCTGTAGGGACAGGAGGATTATATAACAAATGACAAAAACTTTTAGAAAATTTCCTTGGAATAACGTGGGGCTTTCCAGAGTCTGAACCATGAAACATCCGCAAAAAGTAGTGACCCCAGTATACCAATTTCCATTCTATAGGAAGCATTAATACTTTATACAAACCCCACCCGAACACTTGGAAAGCAGTTTCAATTAGTCAAGATAAAAATGATGGACAGGGAATTGCTAACTGAGGTGATCAGCTGTTGTTGCATCTTTACTGGGTGCAGTGCTGGCCATGAAGAAAATGAAACATTCACTGAAAAACCAATGCTTTGCATCAGTATGAATTTACAGAAAGGAAGGCCTGAGTGTATCCTGCAAACCTTTAATGGATTCAGCCCCTCACAACATGCAGTGACAGCCATTAAAAATGCCTGTGAGCCTGTTAATCACGATTTTCTATCACAGGAGCACATTTCTTTAAAAGCAGATGGATCAGAGGAACAGGGTGTCCCCAGAGTTTCCAGACGTTTAAC
This sequence comes from Chamaea fasciata, assembly GCF_029207755.1. NCBI lineage: Eukaryota > Metazoa > Chordata > Aves > Passeriformes > Sylviidae > Chamaea > Chamaea fasciata. The sequence continues at coordinate 96,187,989 of NW_027094087.1, read as the reverse complement.
CCTGTGTGGTATTTTGCTCTTTCCATGGGGTCTCCAGGTAAGTTTTCTTTTAATATCTGATTGAAGAAAAATACTGAATTTAATTCTCATTCAATGAGCTGGGAAAAAAAAAAAAAAACAACCCTATAAAATGTTTCTGGGCTTCTAAAATTCACGTAATAGAGCATGTTAACATAAAATTACTAATATCGGAAAAGACCTCCAAGATCTTTGAGACCAATATGTGAGCATCCAGACTTTTGTGAGCATGCAGACTTTTGTCTGAAATTGACACCAACTCATTCCTCAGCCCAGCCCAGGCCTCCAGCAGGAAATCCAAAGGAATAATTTAATAACCTTGTAGCAGTGACATAATACTGCTTGTTTTAACTCTAGTGGGCTGCATCTATAAAAAAAATTTCTCAAATTACTATCCTGAGATTTCAACTGAGATACTTAACTGGAAAACTTTAACTTCATCAACATGGAGAATTTAGGAGGTAGATTTAGCAGGGCCTGTTGTGATAGGACAAGGAGTAATGGTTTTAAACTAAAGGAAGATCAATTTAGATTAGAGATAAAGAAGAAGGTTTTTCAATGAGAGTGGTGAAACACAGTAATTGGTTGCCTGGAGAGGTGGTGGATGCCCATCCTTGGAGACATTAAAGACCAAGTTGGATGAGTCTCTGCGCAACCTGATCTCATTGAACATGTCCCTGATCATTGCAGGGGGGTTGGACTAGGCAAAGATCCCTTCCAACCTAAACTATTTTATGATTTCCCTTAAGGAAATGTGTCATGGGTGGTTGTTACAAGTGATCAGTCCTGCAATTGCATCTGTGGTGTAAAACACTTGATCATGTTATTTTAAGAGGCATCTTTCTTTTTAAACAATTTTGCTTAAGTTGTAAGAAAAATATTTGCTTTCATGCCTTTAATGGAAGTAGAAAGTTACTCAGTCAAGGTCATCTCCTTTTAAGTTTTACAATGCAAATGACTAGCACAGAAATCACAAACAGCGTGCTGGGGTCTTTTTTCATAATCCCATGGCCAGGTGGTCACTCCAAGAAGGCTGAACTAAGGTTAGTAGAGTTTTCAGGAATATTTAATCGTTATGTTTATCTGTTTCAGGACAAGATTCAGTTTCCCAACTAATGTTAATTGGTTTCATTTTATGATGTCAGTTGATAATTTTTTTCCCAGTGATGATGTGGCAAAAAGGCAGCCTAAAAACCATGCTGGTATCTGTAGCTACTTGCTTACTTTTGATGGTATGAAATCACCAATCCTTGGTTCAGTCATCCAGGTGCTGTCTGAGCAATGCAAACAATTTTCTGAGTGCCGCAGACATGAATGCATCTCCTAACAGTTGTGTGTCTAGCATTGCACAGAGATGAAATCACTTACCACAGGAGCTGGGCAACAGCATTTTTGCGGTTCCTAAATCAGACTTTGGTCACCAATACCAATCTGCCAAAGTGGACTGATACAAAAAGTTTGTGATTAGTAAAAGCTTGAAAGCAGAAGCTCATTCAGTCTGGTCTAGCCACTCTGCTGTAAACTGTTCTTGTTTTAAAAGACAAGGAGCACTTTTTCATTGTAATTTTTTTTCTTTTTTTTTTTGTTAACACTGAATTAATCAGAGAGAGCATTTGTAAAAGACTATTTTAATGTGGACTTCCTCTGCTGGCTTTCCAGTAACTGAGCATGATTTCTAAGACTTTGTGTAAACAAAGGATTAAACTGGATTTGGGGTTAAATCTTCCTATTGCAGCATAATTCATCAGCAGTGAATGGCCAGAGAAAGCTATTAGTTGGGAGTACATGAATATGCTTTCTCAGAATGATGATGCTGGTCATCTAAAATAAGATGTTTGCCATCATTTTACAAATTCCTGTAATTCCAAAATTAGCTCCTGAGAAAGGCTTAGGCAGATGAATACTAATATGAGGACAGGAACTGCCAAGGCTTCTGTGTAGTACAAAAAATATTTTAAATATGTTATATAAATCTGCAGTTGCTTGCATTTGTCACTGTCACATGTACCTGCCCTCTGCTCTCCAGGTTGGAGTGCTAGGCACTCTGTCAGCCATGAAATTACAGGCCAGCCACCTTCTTTCTTTGTGTAACTTACTCGTTTTGTCTTCCTTCTGAAACTGAATCCCTAAAGTAAGTGTCCATTCTCATTTTATGAGTAGAAGATGATTTCAGGTTGAATTCTGCACAGACAAAAACTGTATTTTCTGAAACTCCAATCATATTTTAATCACTAATCTCCCCTATAATTGTTAAATCACCCGCCTCTCACTTTTCCTTTCTGGTTCTCCCTTCTTTGCTTGCATTTTCCTGTCTCTTTCACAGTTTTTCCTCAGTGACTCACTCAAGTTTCTTCTCCTTTACCCCTCATGACTTTTTTTTTATTCTTCCTCTGTCCAGTGTTACCCTTCTATGCTTCCAGTGACTTGTCCTTCCCTTTGATATGCTTGTGTGATCTCCAGATTGCACTGGTTATTTAGACTAGAAAAATACTTAGATATCTTAAGGTATCAGAGTGGACATTAAAATAAGGATAATTTAAAAAGAATTGGAGTTCCTTGTCAGGTTTTCTAGAAACATGATTTGCAAATAGAATAATGGAGAATTCAGGTAGTATGGACTTCTGATAGTTTTCTTCAAAGTGTCTAGTTTTTTGTGTAGTTTAAAAAAAGAAGTTTTTACAGTATATCCTTAGGCAGTTTTGCACCTCAGAGCACAGCCTTTTTAGACAAAAATTAAAAAGCAACCCTGCAAGATGCTGAGTACTTTTGTGAATTCCCTCTGATTTCCATAATCAGATTCCTGAAAGATTCACTTTTCAGGCTAAAAGCCTGAATTGTCTTTTCAAACTCTAGTTAGTTTTGCTTATGTCTACTCCAGAGTACTTTGTATTTGCTGCCACAAATACGTTTCAGCTACAGAACCAATTTTCTGAAGCACTTCTGGGCCTCTGAAAAGCAAGAAATGCTTTTTTTCAGAAGCAACATTTTCTGACCATTAGTAATGATCTTTATGAGACTGCTGCTTAAATGTTCACATCAAGGCTTGTGAAATTTGTGCACCAAACTCCTCCTGACATAGAGTATGGGTAGCATCAATTCATTCTTCAAGTGGATTGACAACCAGCATTTCAAAGGAAAGAGCAGCAAGTGACAGCAGGTTCTGAGGCCTGGACTGAGCACGGCAGCTAGAAGGGCCCTGGAAGCACTGAAGATGCCACCAATTTTGGTGCGTGTCAGCATTGGCTTTGAACATCACCAGGATCATTTGGGAATTCTGGACTATTAGCGCACCCAACGTTTACTATTTACTACTGCAAAATGCAAGTCTCAGAATTTGTGGGTTGTCACTTGAAATGAAGCTATTTATAGAGAGATGTTCTGGTGGGTACAAACATTTCTGAGAAATAGTGGAAAGAAGATAAGGTATTAAGGCTCTTGTGACTAATCCCATTTGATAGGCTCATGGGGTGTGCTTTCATGGTGTGTGCTCACAGAAAGATGGGATCAACTGGCATGTGCTCAGTGCTGTCCTGCTGGAGGGATATCGTACCAGTTAGTTAGAAACCCTTACATTAAAAAGTATAGGGACTTCAACAATCCCATTTTATTCCTAGCATAGGTTAAAATTCTTAAATCTATACTTAACCAGGGCAAATATCGTGTGTAATGTAGGCCATGATCTCTGTGCTAAATAGCGCAGCTTAGTTCTGAAACAATGTTATTAAAAAAGCATAATTTAGGTGCCTTTTGGTAAAGGAATCATTGATGCAGCATTGTACTGCAGCAGGAAAAATTCAATTAAATGAACACTGAATTTAGATATCTCTGAAAAATAAAAATCCAACCTATGTAGAAGCTCACTTTAGTAATAACACTTGTCAGCAACACTGAAGTGAACTCAGGTACCTCTATGAAACACAGTAGTGTTTCAAAGTTAGCTAATAAAAAATAATTTTCAGCTGAAAATAATTAGTCACATATTGTATTTCCATTCCCAACAGCAATGGATGAATGTCACTGAAGAGTCACAGCTGAACCCGGAGAGCTCCTTGGGCAGATGAAGTCACTGGTTTGCTATGTTTGTGCTGCCACACATTTCTGGCAGGCCTCTGAGGCCTGTTTTATCAGAAGGAGCCTTGGCATCCAGCACAATGGAATGTTTATGTTAAAAAGAAAGGTCCCACTGCGAGCGGCAGGACAAGGGATGCCGGTAGGAGCGGCAGCAGCGGCTTCCTGTGCCCCGGGCTGGCGTGAGCAGAGGGGGAAATGAGACACCAGTTTACACTGCAGACCAGAAACTGTAGCTCTCAGGGATTAACACACATAGGCCAGTGATAATTTTCCCCATTCCCCGAGCTAGGAAAAAGCTGATATGTGGATTTTGAGCACAGCCCTTATAACTATTTCTTTGAAGAAAACTTGTAGGTCATTCCTAGTGCTCCCAGAATTGTCGCAGCCAGTGAAAGCTTTTGAACAACCAGGGTTTCCAGGGAGTAAAGTCTTCACTGAGCCTAACTCTGCAATAGACCTTTGCTGAAAACTCCCTGGAGACTCTGCAGTGACCACTCAAGTTTCCCAGTTCCCACTTGAGCAGTGCTGAAGGAGATGACAAAGGTGTCCCTATAAGCCATGCTCGGTGCTGCATGGGAGGTGATACCCAGCGTCCACCCAGCTTACCTCAGGCAGACCAGCTGAGGGTGGGACCAAACAGGGCATGGTGCAGACACCTCTTACAGCTGCCACAGCCATGCCATAGAGAAGCACATCCAGGATGGATACATCAGGGTAGAGGGAAGTATAGCAAATTATTTTGTATCCTGGCGGGGGCAGCAGAGTGGGGTTCAGCACCCCTGGTTGCTGCTGGCACTCTGTCAGTGGAGTCCCTGATGTCCACAGTGTTGCAAGGGATGTAGTTCCCATCTGAGTCATTGCCCTCAAGGAGGCCTCTGCCAAAGCTGCTGTGGTTAGATGTGGGCCTGGTGGGGTCCTCTCTGTTGTTTTGCAGTGTTGCCTTCTGTATCATCTACCTCTCTTTTCATGTGATTTTTTTTGTGGTTCATTTTGGCTTCTCTTTGAAACATGATTCCTTCTTTGTTGTTTATCATTTTTTCCAGATTTGACAAAATCACATGTTAGTCAAATATTTATTATCATGCTGTCAATCACTACTAATATTTTTTTATTTTTATAGCGTCCTACAATCTGTCTCTTTTTCCCTTTCATTCCCTCTCTTTCTTCCTTCTTTTTCCTGGCTGTCCCAGTTTTTCCCCCTTTGCCTTGCATGACACCATTCCTCTTCTGTCTCTGCTCTGTTGGTAACTGCAAGGCAGCATCACACGCCCAGGGGACCCCTGTGTCCCTGAGTCTGGCTTCAGAGTATGAACAAAAACCATTGTAATTGTAATTTATTGTAATACTTTCTGTGGCTTCCATCATACTAATCATCATACTGCAATGTATTCATTATTGTTCCTTTTTGTGAGTTGCTACTATTTTTATTTTACAAAAGGGTAACTGTCATAAGGAAAAACTATGTGTCAGATTTTACACATACTTGGACTACTAAAGCTCAGATGTGAGGTCCACTGAAATCAATTATTCTGAAAGCTGCATGCAGACCAGTGAAGTTTTTCAGTAGGACTTCTGGAAGACAAGCAAGTGGATGGCCACAACATTATATGGATAAATCACTAGGGATCTGGCTTTAAGTGATTTCAAATTCCCCCAAGATCTAGTCTTTTTTTTTTTTTTTTTTTTAGCCAGGGGTAACTGGGTATTATATAGTTCCTATAGAGATAGATGAAACATCTCCATAATGTCCAGTTTTATTCCCATACCTTCAAAGTGTTCAGCAATAACACCAATATTTCAAATCTCTTCCCCAACCAGTGAATGCTTAATTTCTAGTACTGCAGTCTTCAGGGTTTTTTCAGCACTTCTGATGTTCAAGGGATTCTCCCCCCACCCTGCCCCTCAATTTCAGTCAGCTGGCAGCTGCAATGCACCTACATAGTTGTGGGTACCCTGAATGCCTCTCACTCTGTTTCTCACATACTGTCTCACCTACTTTCAGTGTCATTCCTGAGGCTGTGGGGGACAAACTGGGTGGGAATGTACAAACTTTTCTGAGCAACTGATCTCAGGTATCTGGTAATATTTTGGTAATGTTAATTCAGATCAGAATCTAATTTTTTACCTCTCCCTATTTATATTCTAACAGGGCCACATATTCAGCTGCTGAAAATCGGCCTGCCCATGAAGTAAGCTTGGACAGTCAGAATGTATGTGCTTCTTCAAAACAGCATCCTGGGAATTAACCTCAAGCTTGGTCTTTCCCACATATAGCCTGAGAGGAAGGAAGTGATGTGACATTCTATGAACTGGATAGTAATGTTGCATGCTGCACTCCCTTCCCAATTTTGAGCCATGATTTATTTGATTTGTAACACTGAGATGAGATTCGCTTACATTTTCTTGTTTGGCATGCAGTTGGTTTTGACAGAGTAATTAAGAGCCAGCACACTCTAAAACACCCGGCTAATTATTGAACCCTCTCAAGCAAGGGAAACAGTAAATTATCTGAGCAGTGAAAAGGGAAATAGGTCAGTTGAAAAAAATGTTTTTATGAGCAGATGCTGGATTTGACAATACAGATGCTGGCAAGAATGAAAGGAATCCCAGTTCAGTTTTGAAAAAGGTATCTTTTTCACAGAGAACATGTCTGTTCTGGGAACCTTTAATTTAATGTACATTGGTTTCCTATTTTAAGAAAACAATTTGCCATTAACACTATGCCAGCCAGACTTAGATTTTTTTAAGTAAAACCTCTTTGTTCTAAAGTATTTATTGGCCCAAAGAGGAGGCAATTGGCTGTGACATTTCAGTTTTTGCATTCGAAGAGGAAAGTGGTTGAAGGTCTAAAAGTATTCCTGGAAACACCCTCCTTCTCATCACTGTAATATACCATAAGCCATGTGACAACAAAGACATTTCTTTCTGAGCCTAGTATTGTTTTTAATCAGCTAAATCTGCAACTGAGACTGTCTTCACATAGAACTGCTGATTCAAATAAAAATTTTGTTTACCTAATTTGATGACCTACTCTGCACTACAATGTCTGCAGTTCATCCTGCTTCCTTTACCTGAACACAAGTGACAGTTGTCCTGAATTGCATTTTCAACTGGGGGGAAAATCTCAGCAGGCTTTGTGCTCTGGGGCTGTTTTTCTGTTAGGCACTGTTCAGCTCTATTCTCTATTTGCTCATCCATCCTGGAGGAATATTGAAAGTATATTCATATGTTTTTGGGTCTGTGGCCGTGAATGGACAGGTGAGGTAGATGGTACATGTAAATAAGATTAAGAAAATGCATCCTGTGGTGGATTAATGCCAAGGAATATGTTATGGAGGTCAAAGATGGGGGCCTTATCACCCAGCAGAACTCAAAGGGGATCTTGGTATTCAGATTATTTCTCCAGCAGTGAATTCAGACATGTGAGTGAATCACAAGGTTGTTTATTGTCAACTCAGAAAAAATAAAGCGAGACTGGTTTATGTGTAGACTGAGGCCAGTGTGGAGACATTCCTAGACAGGGTGGAGCCCACAAGGCTAGCAGTGCTGTCACTGGGGAGGGAGCAGGTCCCAGTTTGCACTGAAGCCGGAGAGACAGAGCTTTGCGATATGATCTGTTCTGTGGTGAAATTTGCTTAGGAGGGTTTTGCCCCTGATCTCTCTACCTCACAGCCCTGGCCACTCACTCGTGCCTGCATTACGGCTTCTTGCCTGTCCTCAATTGTGCTGCTACAATTGAGTGTGGGGCCAGGCTATTGAGTAGGTCTCTAAAGCTGTCTAGGTTAAAGATAGCCTTCCAAAATAATTTTGCATTTTTGAGTTTTATACCAAAACCATTTCAGCTGCCTTATTTTATACAACCCTTAAAAGTACCTATTTCAGCACAACTGACATGGTAACTGTCAGTTAACTGAAAGGTAACTTAGCTTCTCAAATCTAAAACAAATGTGTCATGGAAATATACACAAAGAAACTATGCCACCTTGCTGGTGAAGGAAAAGTGCAGGGGCTCTACTTTCTTCCAATATCAACATTGTAATGAACACAAACATTAGCTTAATTTTAATGAATTACACTGCCCTGATGGATCAAGATCAGACAGGCTCAATGCTTTGAAATCAATGGAAGTTTTGCCTCTCCTTTGTTGTAAGCTAAGATTAGCCTAGAGAAATGAGGCTCATGGCTGACCTGATCACTCTCTACAATTCCCTTAAAAGACAGTGTAGCCAGGTGGGTCAGTCTCTTCTCACAGGCAACCAGGGACAGGACAAGAGGAAACAGCCTCAAGCTGTGCCAGGGGAGGTTCAGAGTCCTGTTATGTTCAGACATCAGGAGGAAATTCTTCGCTGAAAGGGTTGTCAGGCATTGGAATGGACTGCTCAGGAAGCTGGTAGAGTCACCATCCTTATAGGTGTTCAGGGAATGGCTGGACATAGCACTCAGTACCATGGTCTAGTTGACAAAGTGATGACCAAAGGTTGAACTCGATTATCTCAGAGGTCTTTTCCAACCTAAATGATTCCATGAGTCTGTAAGATTTTTTTTTTTCGATCTTTTCCTCAGAGAGGGACTTGGAGTTTTATTGTAGATTAGTATTTAAATATAGATTATGTTTTACCATATATCAACACAGAATCTGGATCGTGTGACTATTGAGAGACTGGGAAAGGATGCCAGGAGTTCCATCTAGTTCCATCCTCTCTCCTGAGATGGGCTCACTCATACCTACAGTCTTCCTGGCAGTATTTGCCTAAACTTTTTTTGGACAAAACTTTATTTTAAAATCCACACATCTTCTTAGCTAAACATTCCAGTGTCTAGCTGAGGAATCTCCACACCATCTAGTCTGTGTTTGACACACAACCAATATTTCATAGCCACACATCAGTGCAGAGTAATATAATTCCCAATGGAAACAGTGGTGGCAGCAACACAGAAACTTGGCAAGACCCTGAGGATGTTTGCTCCTTTTTCTTTAGCCAAATGAACCCAATGATTTAGTGAATATAGTTAACAAATAAAGTTGGGGTTGCTGGCATTTCTGTGCATACATTAACTCAAAAAGAATTGAAGAATCAGTAATTTTCTCTTTAAGCTGTAATTCCTTGCCAGGGAATATTGGTAGTTTACTAGTGTAATAAGTTGACTAACTAGTGGCATAAATACATGGAAAGATCTTTTTTCTTTTTTTTTTTTTTTTCCTTACAACTATAATATGATATAATCTAATGTTATTGTAGGCCTTGAGGGAAGAGATGACGGTACTATTGATTTGTACCTTTAAAACTGAAACCTACCAAGATTGTAAAGAATGTACTTTAGAAACCAAACTGGAAACAATATATAAGAAACAAGCTATTCAACTGCCTTCATTTAAACACCACTTGAAAGTGCTTTACAGCATCACAAACAGTCAAAAGATAGGTTCTTGCAGCAGTGAAAAAAATACCAATGATGAGATAAACTGCTATTTCAGAAGAGACTGGAGAGGAAATGAAGGTGCTGTGGAGTTTCTATATTGTCAGACAGTACAGCAAAGTCAAGCCCAAGGGAAGATGTATAGGAAAAATTGGATTGCTAGAAAAAGCTGGAATAGTAACAGCCACCATGTCCTGGTTTGTTGGCATTTTGCGTCATATTGCAATGTCTAAAAAATTATTACATTAAAAAAAAATTCTTCTTTCTCTGAATCCATGAGAATTTAAAAAATTGAGAACAATTAAGAGTGAAACTAAGATTTCTGTATCATTTCTTTAAAAATGTAATAACATTTTGAGGACCTCTTTCAAGAGATCATCTGTTTGTCAACACTGTTGGCTTATTCCTCCCAATCTCTAAACTTTTTTTTTTTTTTAAATTGTCTTTATTGCAGTATTTGGGACAGTTCTTTTTTTCTTACATGAAGTTTGGTTATACGTGCCACAGTTAGCAACAGTGGTTACTATAGGCATTACAGTGGGTTAAGAGAAAAAGGTTTTTAGGGAGCACCTAATCTCCCAGCCATTCTAGGCATCTTGGAAAGAGGCAGTCTTTGTCTCTACATTGATCATAAACAGAACCTGAAGTGACCGGTTTGGATATAGATTCCTACATCAGATGAATCATACCCTGAAAGTTGCACTGAGTATTCCTGGTTACTGAGAGCACTGATTTTGACATTGGTTTTGTAATAACTTGTACAAGTTATTTCCGTCTTTTGCAATACATCTGGATTCAGTGAAGTGTCAGATGAAGAAGCAAACACTTGCAGACTTTTTGGCTCTGCCTCAGTTAGGAACTAAAGAGCACACCTTCCCCACAGGCAAACATGTTGCAACATAAAATGCAAATAGCTGAAATAAAAACAGAAGCAATAAAGAAATGGCTCTTTATGTGCCCTCGAGGAAGAGGAGAAACTGGCAAGACATTTGCAAGACAATTCAGGGAAGAGTCATTTGACACAACCATGATGACAATCATATTATTGGTTTTAAAAGTCTTGACTTGTCACGAAACATACTTTGCTACAGATGTAACTAAATAAACAACAAAAGAACTCAGTGCCGACAAGGAAAGAAATTCACATTTAATACATGTTACTTCACATTTCTCTTACAGGACAGTTCATTCAAAGTCAGCTCTTTGAGCATGGTAAATACTTTACACCAAAAAAAAATAAATTAATCAATAATGTTTTTATTTACAAAAGAGGAAAACTGGCAAAATTTAATTACCTTTGCTGCTCAACAGCAGTTATCTCAAGGACAAACCTCTGGTAATAGGTGAGTACTAAGATGGTGACTCAACTGGTTCATATAAGAAAATAGTGTGGCTACTAAGGAATAAAATTCTGCAGTTCCTTAACTTTACAACCACTGATGCTGCTGTCCTTATCTCTTGACTATGCTCTTGTTCTTGAAACAGCATGAGGGGATTTGTCCTGTCAGGATTTTGTGAGAGCATTTGCAGTCACAGGAAATTTGTATGAGAGAGAAAATGTCCCACTTAGCAGCAGGAGGATGACAGCCACAATCCCAACAGGAATGGCAGCACCAGCTTCCTGTGCCGCTGGACTGGAGGGCATGTAGTAAGAAGGAGGAAAAGCTATGCTCTGGTTGTGAGTTACAGAATAGAAATTCCAGCTCACGGGAATCAGGACACACAGACCAGCAAATATGTAGAAGATGCCACCCACCAGGAAGAATGGGGCAATGAGAGTTTTGTGAGTGATTCCCATATACACATTTCTCAGAGCAAATATTGTAGCAGCCAGTCCCAGCAAGCCTGTGAACATAGCGATCAACAGGAGACCCTGAGCAGCATAAATTTCATGGGGGATGAAGGAGTCATAGCCACTGAATTTATGGCAAAACTGTTCTCTATAACCAGGTGAGACGTGAAGGTAACTGATGAAGCAGACTTTCCAAATCCCCACCCAGGCAATGCCAGAGGAGATGACAGTAGTGTTGTCCACATGCCACACTCTCCATTCCACAATTCCCATTGAAACAGTGCACAGGATCCAGCCTACTGTGCCCAGAACAAAGGCAGCAAGCTGGAGGTGTGAGGTGCTGACCAGGGAGCTCATCCTTTGGAGCTCTCCTGCTCTGTCACAGACACAGTTGCCATGCAAAGAGAGAGAGGCACTGCAAAGAAACAAAAAATAAAATTGCAGAAGCAGTTATTATTTGGGTGAATAGGTGAACCTGTCAGTGAAAAAGAGAATGTGTGTGTGTAGAGGGAAGATGGCAGTCATCTTTCCCCAACTTTAATGAACTGTTGAAATTTAATATCCATGGACAAATAGCATACAGGTTTTAATTCTGTATATGCCATGGTGTCACACAGAGAAGAAAGAGTCTCTGATTAGCTCCCCTAAAGATCTCCTTTTTACATTCACAAAAGGAAAACTAATGGGTTTTTTCCCAAGTTATTGTCTTCTTTGTTAATTAACCATTATGTTCAAAGATTCTTATACACATTACACAAACTCAGGAGCCCTAGAGTTGCTGGCTAGCAGGAACAAAATCTGAGAAAATCCTCTGGTTCCTGACTGTTGCAAGAGATCCTACAAAACAGAATCTGTGCTCCTTTCTCCCGGCAGCTGTGGTTTTGATGCAGGAGCCCAATCTGTACAGACTTCAGCTTCTGTGCTGTCTTTACTGAGTGCTGCTGGGACCAGTGTCAGACAGAAAATGCCACAGTTCAGAGGCATGAGCAAATCCAGGCCACAAAGTCTTAACAACATCCACTGAACTTTGGCCATTTTCAGGTTAATTAGCCATGAATGCATTAGCAGAATCATTTGAATTATCAGAAATGTAGCACTGTGTGGGGGCTGGAGCCTGCATATGCTATCATTGCTTTCTCACCCTCGAACTTCACCCAAGGTTTTTTTTTTTGTGTTTTACCTTTGCAAATTCCTCTTGTTTATAAATTCCCCAGTTTGAATCGTCCTACAACTGTCCTGGAAAATATTTTAGTCATTTAGATTTAAGATTTGTTTGCTGACTGTACATTCTGAGTGCAAATTAGGGTTTTATTGTATTTAAAAAAAAATAAAAAAAAGGAGAGAAAAAAGGAGAGAGAAACAAACCAACACTTTAATTGCCTATGTCTTTTGTATAATTTTTTGAGTACTTATAGGAATGATCTATGATCGGTGAAGATGTGGCCTCAAATTTTTGTAAATCTGATAGGTTTTAGGGATCTGTATATTTCATAAGTTTTCTAAAATACTTTTTCTACTGCTCCTATTTCATTCAAGACTGGAGAAATACTGTACCAAATTGACTCTAATAAGATATGTCTGCCACCATGTTTTGTGTATTAAACATTAAACATAAAGACTAAAGCAACAATTTTTCAATTTACTGATCTTAAGGTAACCAGATTCAGTTTGCAATACAATCTAGTTGCAAAAATCCACCTGTGGAAATCTTAAAAAAGAAATATCTTCATAACAATATGGCCTTAAGCAGGCAGGGTCCATCTTCTCATACCAGTGCCCACTACATACTTACTTTAGTCCTGAAGGTGATGCCAGCTGTGAGAGGATGGGACAGAGTGGTTTTTGATGCCAGACAAACACAGCAACATCTGCAATTTTATCATTTTGGCCTCCCAGTTCATCTGTGTATCTCCAATAGGACTGATTTGCTGTGGGATATATTAATTTCCATTATTGCAAGTGTACATTTCATCCTCTCTAGCATGGACAAAATTGCTCTGGAAGAGCCTCTTTTATTTTTATCTACTTGAACTGAAACCAGTTTCTAAACACTTTTTCAGTTTGCTGTGTTATTTACAAAGTGATTACAAACCCCCCTTTCTAATTAAATGTTTTTACCAGGCATGGAGCACAGTAGCCCCTCTTTCTGTCCCAGTTCCACCTCAAAATAGCATTGTTTCTGTTCCCATCCAGTAATGGGAAGGTGCTGGACAGGAAAGAGTGCGAGCAGAGGAGTCCTGTGCTGACTCCATTTGCCTTCCCTTGGGATCAGTGGAGCACACAGAAGCCAAACCTGAACCATGTGAAGATACCATTTGGAGTAGAGATCATGTGTCTGTAACACTTCTTGTGTACATCATAAACATTTGTTTGAACAACTTGCTGATATCAAGGTCATGAAAGACCTGTCAGCAGGTGAATCCTTATCATCAACAGCTTTTCAGAGCTGTATCAGCCTGTAACTTCATTGACTGAGTGTACCCAACTGTCTGTTCACAGAATTAAATGATACTAAATGTGATTTTAAGCCCACTATCAAACCTGCTGAGATACACAGAATTGTGTCCAGAATTGAATTATAAAATTAAAAATTAGTGAAAGATCTTTTCCCCTTCAATATTCTCAAAAAAACCCACAGAACAAGCAACCACACAGGATGAAAGAATTTAAGGCTTATACAAAAGTTCTGAGAACACTGGGGAATACCAGGTAGCAAAGATGGGCTTTTGATGAGTTATCAGGTGTCTAGACATACAAAAAATTGCTTATGTAGGATGTGATTCATTTTGGCTCATTTTTCCACACCCTGCCCACTGGAGCACATTTGATCTAGCCTGGTATCACTGACGTAGAGTAAAAAACAAAGTTCAAAAGAAATAATTTTGAAATTGATGGTGAAATAAAACTATAGTTCTCACACTTGTCTATTTTGGAAAATCAAACAGAAACCTATAGTTAAAAACCTCCTGGTACTGAGATTCAGCATGAAAATAAGGAACAAAATATCAAGGTAAAATAGTTACAGGATTTTTTCTTGACACATGAAAACATGTCAGAATTATAAAAATAGAGTTCTAGTTCTTGATTCCAGTCTCTATCACTATGAATATTAATAAGCTCATTATAGGTTGTGCTGACATAATGAGAAGACAACAGGTATGTAACACTTGCCAGAAGCATTGCTTTTAAAGGAAGTTTTTGGGGAAAGAGGATCAGGGAAACTCCTTTCCTACCAAGTGTAGAAAGACACATTGATTTTCCAGAACTACAGTGGTAAGTATTTCCAAAAAAAAAAAAAACAAACAAACACAAAACCACCAAAAAAACCCCCCACCCAAACAAGACATTTCTCTTGCAGATGCCAAATAAACTGGGACCGAGCTGCAGAGGGCGTCGTCCTCCAGGATTTCGGCCCTTCCAGCGGTTCCCTTGCTGTGAGAACCTCAAGAGGGAAGAAAGGAGGGAAGGTAGGTCATAGCAGGCTGGGGTTTACAGCAGCGCCTGGGTCAGGGTTTTGTCAGCTTTTGCCTCAGTTGGACCTTGGGGGTGACCCTGAAGAAGCCTCTGTCCACAGGAGGTGGGAGATGCAGGTGCTGAACTTGGCTCAAACAGCAGCAGTGCCATTCCTATAGATTTCAAGGACAAAGGCATCCCTTTTGGAAAGGAAGAAGTTGATCTGTCACCAACTTGTCATCCACAGAAAAAAAAAAAAACAAAAAACCCAACCAATCAATGAAAAAAACCCTTTTAATTTTTTTTTAAATTAAATAAATTGAAACTTCTGGTCCCTGTGCAAACGTCCTTTTCAGCTTTCTAGGAGAAAAATGTGAAAGCTCAGTCCCTGCATGTTTGAGCTATATTGGATAAAATACAGTTCAAAGCCCAGATCATATAGCAGTGTGCCAACACAGATACCACTGGCCAGTTTCATGCTTTAGCAATTACATAAATATTTTGAATTAATTTAGTTAGTGTAGTAAGGGTACCTATATGGTCTGAATAATAGAATGATGTAACACAACCACTAGGTGAAATGTCCTAAGGCAAATAAACTCATATTCAATCAGCTACAGGAGATCTTCAGAGGTAATTAGGTGGTGTCACTGAGGTGCAGTTCTTGATTCAGGAGCTCACTCAGAGCTGCAGACTTCAGCATTCCAACTTTGCAGACCAGCTACTTCATGGGATGGGGTCAGCCTACAAAGGCAATCTGGCCAGCAGGAACAAGCCAGGTCTGTGTGGTGTCTGTGTCAGTGGATGAAGAGCATGACTGAAAACCCTGTTCACCGAAAGAAGTGAGAAGCGGTTTTGAGAGGTGGCCACAGTGCTGTCTTTCAGTATCCCATTATTTCATCCACATTTCATTTAAAAGCCACTCAGTTCAATCCATCAAGCACCCCAGTAGCTTCTGGGGATGGGCTTTGGAAAGTCTAAAAACAGTAGCTAAAAACAGAGAGCTGCTTCGACAGATTTCTCGCCTGGCAGCCATATCCCCTCCAAATGTATCTTTCATTTCCGTCATTCGGAAGGGCTTTCCTTCACAGATATGTTCACTTCTGCAATTAATACTGTGTCTTCCAGAAAGCTGTTTTAATTACATTCAGTAGTCTATATGCATCTGTTGGGTTTCAGATCTGCTTTCTAAAACTCACCCTGCCTTAAGTTCCTGAAACAGAGACTTAAAAAACCCTGCAGGCAAATGCAAGAGAGAAAAAGAGTTATCAAACTCTCCTAATTCATGCATTTAAATATAATTGGGCCTTTCAGGTTACTGAGTCTCAGGCTCCTTACTGGGGGGATGAAGGCCTGTGCCAGGGACAGATCCAGATTGTAGGGTGGCATAAGGAAGTCCCCAATCACACAATCACCTGCAAGACTTGTCTTTAAATTCATCATTTCATATGTTGGGTTGAGAGCAAGAGGGCTGCAGCTTTCGGAGGCATTGAAGGGAGTTTGCCATTTAGGAGAGGTCCTTTGGTTGGTGTGAGCTGGGTAACACATTCCTCAGCAGCAGCATCCCCTCTGCAGTATCTCCTACCTCTCTGGGACCTGAGGCACCAGGGAGAGCTGGATAGGTCAGTCATCAACACCTGGAACATAAGATCTCAAACACTGAAACTCAGGGAAATGTGAGCTGGAGCTGGGTCTTGCCATGGAAATTTGTGGAAGTCTTACACAAATTGCATGTTCCTTGACGTGATATTCAAAGACTGTGTTAATGCCTTAGGATCCTTAAGTTTGGGTGTGTCTAGAAGAGAGCTTCAGAAATGTTTTTTTATCCTTTTGCCATCACTGTTTCAGCACAGCTCTGGGAGGACAGCTTTATGTCTAAGGCCATCTACTTGCTGTGGTCCAGGCCACAAGAGTTTCCACCATTGGCTGATAAATCAGTCTATTCCTACCTACTTCAACAGACATTTCAAACAGTCAGTGTGAAAGTTCTTTTTCTCCTATTTTCTTAGAAATAAAATTAGCTGGATTTATGACCCATTCCTTGAATACATTTCCCTGACACTCATGAAGTCTTGAACTCTGAAATCTCATGTTTAGATTTTAGCTGTCACTAACATAGTTATTTTCAGTTAGAAAAGACAAACTAGTGGGGTCTAGAGTCTTAAAAGTCATTGTAGGGTATGTCCAGATTTAACCTGTCTAATGTCCCCTGTCCCTCCAGACGTCAATGTCTAATGTTATAAACTCTACTGCTTCCATTTATTCACTGTGTTTCAAAACAAGCAAATGAAAGCAATCTTCTTTTCTCTTCCATCAAGTAAGAATACATTGAAACTTAGCTGTGTTAAAGTCCTTTGCTTATTTCAGGAAAATGTTTTGATTTGCTTTGATAATAGGATAAAATGAAACCAATAATTTCTATATATTCTCACTGTTTTTTTACAGCCTAATTTACTTTTCTGTGGCTGAGCCCATCTTGAGCTCTTGTAACATAAGGAACCATTGCAGGCTGGTAGGCAGTGAGATGGCAGTGGGATTAACCCAGGGCCCAGACGACCCCATATTATCAGAGTTGCTACAGATTGCTTTGCCTCTGTCTTGAAGGCAGCTCCATTTAGAGCCAAAGTGGAACAGTTCAGAGACATTCCAGGAATGACAGCCCCTGAAAAACTAAGGCAGATTACCTGGCTGTGTTGAGATGGGATACTTCCAGAAAGCTTCAGAAACCAGAAGGAGCCCAAAAGTTTGCCTACTCTGGGCATCTGGCACAGAGAAAAGAGCTCTGAGGGTTCAGTAATGTAAATAAGTCAACCACATCTAGGTCCCAGAGATCTCACACGCGACTGGGAAGATGAAGGCACTGAACACACACTTGGGGCATGGGAAGATGTCACCCGAGAGGAGACACCTCCCAGCCAAAATAACAGGAACCAACGCTTCCTGGAGCTGCAGGAGAAATTAAGAACTCCTGAAGCAACTTGAATGTCAGCCTGGAAATGCTGCACAGGCACCCAGCTGGGAGGTGGGAGCATTCCCTGAGCCAAGGGCATGTAAGGAAGCACCTGCTAAAGGGGCAGAGGGAGAGCACAAAACCTGCACACAGCAACCTGCACACAGCAGGCGAGGTTTCCTTCACAGATGGGGGAAGCGGGTGCAAGGAGAGCCTTCCAAAAGGATAGGAGACTATACTTCCTTCCTAGTAAATGATAGCACAGCTAAAATAAAATTCACTGAAACATGTTCCAACAGAAGAGCGATGCCTGAGTCTCCCTGTGTGAACCCGCTTGCTTGCCAAAAAACTAGGAATTCTACTGCAGCTTAAAGAGAAAGTTCATGATGAACTCTTCTTATATAAAATAAGCATAAAATTATTTTTCCCAGCCCACGTAAGCAGAAATTCACTTATTTCCCCTTTCATGTTTTAAGCAAGTATTTTTGCTTTAGTTGATGCCAGGCATCACATGCATTTCTAAATTAACATTGGAATCCTGCTTTTGAAATTATTATAGCCTAGATGCAGCTTTATTGGACTATACTGAACATGGTTTACTAACTAAACCCTTCGTTTAATGTAAGTCTTGCAGCAGAAAGGGAATTTTTAAAAAACCTAACAGTATAGTAATTACAAAGGTCTCTTCTTAGCAACATCTCTATGATTTAATGCTTGAAAACTTAATTCTTCAATTCCTAGTTGGGAAAGCATTCTTTATAGAAAGCAAATAAATACTTAAATCTCTCCCCATCTGTTCTCTATCAGCACTTCATAAAATAAGTAATATTAGGAAAAAAAGGGGGGACTTACTTCTCTGAGTCTGAGAGCTGCCTAAGGCTTTGAAGCAGTGTCAGCTGGATGAAGCAAGTTCCCAAAGGGAGGTGGAAAAAATGCCCCTGCAAATTGTCCAACTTGTTACACTACCAAATAGGTACCTCACAGTTCCTTGTCACTCTCCCACTAAGTCAACAAAGATGTAGGAAGTCAGTTAATCATTAACATATTAAAAAAATATGAAAGCTTTGTCATATGCCATTTATTCTAATTGCTTTAAAACACTTACTGAAGCATATAGATAACTCACATGGAAATTACAGCTTTTTGTACGATACCCTTTCAGAAAATCTACCTTTTTGATTGCATGATTTTTCAGCTTGAGATCACCACAATGCCCCAGTCTGACAGCCCAAAGGAGACAGAATTCTCATCTCAAAGAGAACAAAGTGATTTCATAATCCTTTCTTTGTTAGATTTTTCTTCCTGTATTTATGCAACTTAAATTAGTGCAGCTCTGCAGTGGGAAGAAATATAGGGGATAAAGAGAAGTTTTTCTGTGGAGTAAATTCAAGCTGAACTGCACTCTTGATGGAATCTGATGGTTGGCAGCACCCACACTTTCGTACAAATAGTACTATGCTTGCTATCTCAGATTCTTAAAAAAACACACACATTTTTTAAAATTGTGTTTGCCTTGCTTCATGGTTTTCCCATGAATGTAAACAATGGCTCTTACAAATTAGAAGAATGTTCTTAACTCCTAAGCCCTGATAAACTCCAAATGATGCACTGGCTCAGCTGGTTACGGAACAGTGCTAACAACACCAACATTCTGTGTTCGATCTCTCTACGGGCCATTCCCTTAAGAGTTGGACTCGTTGATCCTTGTGGATCCCTTCTAACTCAGAATATTCTGTGCTTCTGTGACATTTCAAAGCTTGGTATCAAAAGACAAGTAAGTTTATTTCATAGAAATCCCCTGAAATGGGGAGGCCTCATTGAAAAATTCTTCTCATTGTAACATGCACAATGGCTGGTCATTGCCATCATTAATTCATACCCTCCTGTTTTCTGCATCACCTTTAATCCTCTCCTGCTGTATCTTCCAGCCAATGCGTGTTCAGTGGTTCTTTGTGCGGGTAATGCAGCCTGGCCATGCCAACAGAGTCTTGGCCTGTCCTGCAGCTCTCCAGCCTGGGGTCTCCTCTCTGGCTGCTCACAGCTGGATGGGGCTGGTTTGGTGCACAGGCAAACTCAGCTGCTCAGGCTCTGCTGTTGCGTGACAAGAAGCCCAACACACACACACACCCCCCAGTGGGCTGCTGTTGTCTGCCAGACTCCAGGATGGCCTTCTGACATCCTGACAGGGCTGCTGATTCACAAGGACAGCATCCTTGGGCAGTAGGCAGCTGGCAGATAGATTCCTTTTCTTGCATTTAATAACTGTGTGGGACAACATTTGCAGGGAAAACCACTGCTGATTTTACACATGAAGCTGCTGCACACCCCCATTTGTCTCACCCTGTGATAGGAAGGGCATCCCCTACACCACTCCTCGAAGAACAATTCTTTTCTCACCAAATTCTCTGTCTCTGACCTATTTCTTCTCAGTCAAAAGGAAAAAAAAAAAGCAAACAAAACCCAACACGACAACAAAACCCCACACGACAACAAAACCAAACTCACCATGATGTTTAAGAGATTAAACTGTACTGAAAAATAATGTGTTCAAAATATCCATCAGCCACCATCACTACAGTGAAGTTTAATTCAACTGGAAATCTACAGTGCTCCATCTGTGATAACAACCAGCAGCATAAGCATCATTGCATTAGTGAGAAATACAACACACACAAAATGGAATGGAAGAAGATAGGAAGCAAATGACAGTATTAAGTCTCTTTTCTTCTCAGTGTATGATTATGACTTCTATAAACATATTCTTTTCTAGTGTAATAGCGACAAGTTATTAGGAAGCAGATAGAAATTAACCAAGTTTCTAACTACTTTATTTAAAGGAACACATTTTAAACCTAAGACTTTAGTGTTCCTTGAATGCCAATGGTTAATACTTTTTGAGGCAGAAAACATTTGCTTTCTTCCACCATGGCCTGGACCCAAAGCACATTGAAATCTGTGGAAATAGTTCTGCTGACTTCAAAGACCTTTAGATCAAGCCCGGTCCCTTCTGTGGTTTACAATTTCATTGTTAAATACCACAGAACAGGAAATATTTGTTTCAAGTTATTTTTCCTTTTATTTGCTACACATTGAAAAACCAGCCTGAAAGCAAGATGCTGTGCAAGGTTCACTGCCCAGTGAGTGGTACCACGTAGGCAGCTGGAAGAGCCCCTGAACAGCTTGGAGGCTCAGGTACAAGTACTTTCTCACTTTTTGTTCCTGAGACAAAGGCTGCTTCTTCCAGGAAGCACAGCAGCCTCCCTGCAGCAGCTTGCCACCCGGTGATCAGTGTTAGAGTTGTTGCATCCTCACTTTTGGTCACTCCCTGCTCGTCCTCAGCAGATCATCAGACCAGAAACTCTCCAAATCCAACACTGAACCTAAACGTGGGCCTCTGAAACCACTGCTTGAGTCTTAGAAAAGTATTTCTACAAACAACTTGCCTAACTGTTTACCTTTATGGCCAAACCAAATTGTCCTTTAAAACTTGGGAATTTCAGAGATGAGACAAACGCCTCTGGCAAACTCAACACATCTCTCATCATCAAGTGCTTCACAGCCCAGCAGCAGCTGACCTTGCGCCTGTTTTGCCCGGGCCTCTTCAGACGCGGATCACAAATGCGTTGTCAACAGCCGCCTCTGAAGAGGCCACCCACTGCCAGGCTCAAGGGACTCCAGAGGGAAGCACTGCACATTATCAGATACTCAGCTCAATCCCAAACTACACCGACCTTGTTTATAGCTGCCAGCAGGTGCTGCTTGTTTCTATGGTTAACCCCACTGGCTGGGAAGTTTTCTGGCTCCAGAGAACTTGCTAATAGGTTTGTTGTGATTATGTCATTATATTTTGTGTAGCCTTGATTCCTCTTCTGTTTTGTGAAGTTCCAAATAAACATCCACAATGCTCAGTCCCTACTATCCTCAGTGTTCGTTCCACTTGCCCAGTGTGGGTGGGATTTAAACACGTTTTAGCCTAAAATTACAGTGGACTCCGACATTGTATGAGAGGGATTATATCCCTCCCAGCAAGAGAAAGAGTGTTCAAAGTCCAATTTAGGTGTTACAAGCTAGGGAGACTGCGCCTCACTCATGTCTGAACTTGCTTCCTTTCAGTCTTGCACAGGCCTAATATTCCTAACAATGGTCATGTACTTTTTAGTACTTCTTCTATCCAAAATATGTCAGAGACCTTTTGTCCAGCATTTACACCACTAGCAGTGTCCTCAGAGTCCCTGCTGACACACTAACATCCCTTTATTTTTGTCCTTAACTTTCCCTAGATTCCCTTATAACTGAGCTAGACAATTCACAGAAACTTCATAAAAAGAATCTGAGCCTTTTACTGTCGGTCAGTTAAAAACCAGGGGGAAGAGGGAACGCACAAACACAGCTGCCCCGTCTATCCCCAGCATGGGCTGTTTGAACCTTTCCTTCGGAGACCAGCAACTGTAGATCCATTGGAATGGGCTCACTATTAGTTTTTGAAACAAAATTGAGCTGACTATTACAGGCTCAAAAAATTTAAGAGGAATGATTTCACTGTGATTGTGTCTCAACAAGGGGCTGATTTAAAACCAATAAAATTTGTCTTTGGCTTAGCAAGAAGTTGATTTTTTTTTTTCCCGGAGATGCAGAACACAAAAGCTGGCATGCATGAAATGAAGGGCTGCTAAAATTAGACGCACTCTTGTGGTTTGGGTAGGCTCCTGGTTATTCCCAGATACCCAAAAGTAGGTCATTCAAAGCTTAACAAAGACATTTCCCTCAGACTTGACATTTTAGAGCCAGTTGAAAAGACCACCTGATGGGAGAATGTTATCAGCACGTCACACTGGGGTTTCACTCTGCCTTGGCAGTGTTTCTAAGAGAGCTGCAGTGTTACAACACCAGGCTTTTGTCACTTCACTGGAGCTGCTATAGCAGCTTGCTCTTATCAGCTGTTAGAAGTGACAAGGAAATCAAATACCAATGAATTTTCATTAAAGGGAATGAAAGTAAGAGATCAATAGAAACCTTCAGCTGGTAACAGAGCATAGGGGTTTAACAGCTTTAGAAAGCAACTCCCTGCACAAATGATGGGGCACAATTAAAGTACTAGTTTAGGGGAACCATATGAATAACTGGTTGCTCATTAGCTGATGATGGCATGATCTGAGGTAGGAGATCTCTAGGATCTTTACTGACACCCTAAAAGGGTTTCTGTACCTTTGCCCCAATTCCTGGCTACTATAATAGCTAAACAACGACTGTGATCTTTCATCTGACCAGTACCCTATTTAGATTAATGCAGTCGGAAGTAGATACAAATATTCTTGTGATCCAGAACAGAAGTAAAATAGGATACTGCAGAAAGCAAAACAGATTTCCTATGAAAACCCAAACAGCCACAAGCTGGATGCCGGTGGAGAGCAGAAGGATGTAGTTCTGTAAAAAGCCCCAGACAGGGCAAATTCCTTAAATATGTGAAGGGAAGCAGATTTTCAAAAGCATTTTATTCCAGCATCTCCAATGCAAAGGCAGGACAACCCTACTTTTTATCCTTGTGCTGGTTTGTCATTTGTTGGGGCAGTGGGGGAAAGAAGTGCCACACTGCCTTTGCTTTCCCTCAAAGCCCTCCATAGCCAGCTGACAATTTACGAGACAGAGATGAAAGGTCATCAATGCTCCAGCACATGCTGGAGCTTGGGACAGTTTCAAAATGTTGGGACAACCACCTGGTAGGTTCTGATGAAGAAGGGAATGCTTTTGTGGATAGCTAAATTGGCCAGCACAGGAGCACTGGTAGGAAACCCCCAACAAAGGAGAGAAAACCAAAGGCAACTTAGTAATTAATAATTGAACCAGTAAAAGGAGAAGGCAGTTCCTATAGGTGCATGGGTGGAGAGGGTCTGTAATAGAAGAAAAAAACCAATTGTCTAGGCCATGCTGCCTGGAGTGCTCAAGGCCCATTTGTGCAAGCCAAGGGCTTGCAAAGTCCCACCTGTTTTCCTGACCTGTCAGCTCCAAAACACGTTACGATTACTGCTGCTCTTTAAGGACCCCTGTTATAAAACTGCAGGCAATCTAAATATTTACTGAAGTAGTCACACCTCAGTACGTGACTGTGTTAATGTAAGAACAGCAAACACAAAAGGTGGATTTATAGGGACCATAAAATTTTCATTCCGAGTTTCCTGACTTCCAGAGACTTTATGGCCAACCTTCACATTGCACTTTCCCCGTCATTTGTGACAACAGTACTGCACTCCTGACACCCTTGAACATTTGCACTTGATTTTATTTTCATGCACCTGTCTAGCACTCGCTGGGTCCTGACAGGGCTTTCTCTGCTCAAATGAGTCTCATGCTGTATGTGATGCTCAATAGCGCACACACAACTTTTAAATCGCAGTTTTTATCAGTGAGTGCTCTTATAAGTTGTTAAGACATACTCTCTCTACTCTCTTAGTAATTTATGAGAGCCTCTTCTCTCATTTTCCTGTCCTTTGCATTAGATATGGACTGTAGGATTAGACACAATCTTTTAGAAAGTTTTTAAGGTTTTCAGCAATATTGCATCACAAGTTACTACTTTTTCTGCGTTCCTGTGTTTCAGCCTTTTTCCTAGAGCATAGAGCTCATGTGAACTTATCAATCACTGCGATCCCCACACAGGTTTAGAGTCTGGTCTATGTCATTGCCCTGTCCATGTGGTTGCCATCATTTTCTCCTTGATTAATTGCTTTGCATTTCACCATATGAAACGATAATTTGTTTGAACACGCCCAGACTACCAATTTTTCTCTGCGCAACTTTCCTCTTCATTGTTTGCCATACATGTTGCAAACGGTGACCATTATCACTGGGCTTCTGTTGTAATCATCTCTTATTGGTTTGGTGGAACTCCCATTGCAAGAAATGCTGGTCTAAGTAACTCCACCTTGGCAAAACCAGCGTGACAATGAAGTTTACTCACCTAAGTTTCTCCTTCCCTATAGTCTAAAAATAGGAAGTGCTGGGTTTTAAAAAATTCTTTAATGGGGCACATTCTGGTCACACTTATCCATGGAGTATTTCTGCTTTCAAATTCACCGATGGCCTACCATGAACTATGTAAGAACGGCCTGGGAACAGAAACCCAAGATCCTCTACTCCCTATTGATGGAAAGGCTAAATATTTAGATCTTCAGCTTCTTACTCTCTAAATTATGCTTTCCTGGCAGAACATAATGATCCAACTTAAACAGGAATTGGGTATTGCTCTGCCCTACCAGAAGCCTGGTATTAAATCGAGCTCTGAAGAGCTGGCAATTAGATAAGCAAAAGCACAGAGAACAAGCCAGGTCACTCATTCTGTAAATGTGTGTTGTGCTGCAAACAGCCTCATCTCCCAGCTTGTGTGACTTCAGCATCTCAGCATGTCCAGCTAGCTGGGCTGTTTAGTGAATTTAGGATGACCACAGAGAAACAGTAACTTCTTCCTCAAAGGGCAACTTCCTCAAGGCTCCTTAGTGCCAGAGAGCTGTTCCAATGTCTCCTGAGCCAAGAAAGGGGTGTCACTGAATGCACAGAACATGATGGTCTTACACAGTTTGATCTGAGATTCTGAAATTGCAAGTTATTCCCCATACCTTTAATTTTCAGAGACTCTTTAAGGTATTTTTTACATTGTGCTAACTAAAAAGCCTGCCATAGCACATGGAGACCAGACACTTCTGCAGTGTCACATATGGATAAAAAACACGGGAAATTCACGGTCCCAAAGCACTTTACCACTAGTTTTAGTTTTCTTCCTTCAGGGCACTGATCCTTCCAGGTTTTCTTGGTTTTCACTTCCTTGTGATATGTATCACCCCATCAATAAGAGAATGACTGCTCCACCCCTTTCCAGTCAGTACTGGCCACTTTCAATCATCGCAGCTTGTTTTCCCATTTTATCTCTGGAGGAACCATACCTGTGTGAGAAAGCTGCTGAAGCTGCAACTCCTGGGAGTGGCAATAAATAGTATTCACAGGACTCATGCCTTTCATATCTAGATATTGAGATAAACAATCTTATCTTCATTCCATTGCTTATTATTTAGCCTGTGGCTGCTCATTGTACTTATGTTTCTTTGAGGCTTTTAGAAAACACACAAGTGTAATTTATCAGTAACAAACAATATGAAGAGCAGACAGCTGGGAAGTGAAACAGATGTTGAAACTAGATGATTCTCATAATGAAGATTTTGTTAATTCCTCTCAGGCTTTTGGACTTCACAGTTCCACTAAAACAATGTTTTGGTAAAACTCTTATAAGCAGATATCCATCACCCCATCTCTAGAACACGTTCTCCATAAGGAACAGCATCAAATCAACAACTCTTGGTAATGTCAGACCACAGCTTCGTCAGAGCCAGGACTGGTTCATCTTACAGAAGCTGCTTGGAATGAATAGTTAACAGTTGCAGCTTGGTATGCACTTAAGAAAATGCTTTCTTTCACTAATTCCATTAAAATATAGGAACATGGACCTAAAATTCTTGACAGTTCTCACCTGGGACATGCACCATCCAGGCTTTTTAGATGCCATTTTGCTGGAGATTTTATGTTACTGAAAGTATGATTGTTTTTCTGTATCTTCCACTACATCTTCAGCTTCACAGTCACAAATCCACTTGCTTTAATTAAAATCTCTCCTATGTTAAGACAATCACAAGCAGCAAATTAAAATATTCCAAAGAAAGATGAAATGCATTAGGAATCTGGTTGTTCTCTAGTGGCACTGTTGTAGGTTAGCAAATGACACATAGAGGGGGGATACACAGAATTCCTCCTTCTGCTTCACCCCAGAAGAGGTGCCAGAAATCACCGCAGATATTCTTGGTATCCCACTCCTGGCAGCAGCAGCCCCAGGTGATCATCAGCAGCAGGCAACACATAATTACAGTTTGAGGATATTATTTCTTGTTAACTTTACCAGGAAGCAGTCTGTTGCATGGAAGGGAGAACACAGGCTCCACCAACACTGATGTATTTGGCAATAGTGGAAGGCACATCCTAGCCACAAGGCCATCTCCCCCTGCAAAACCTGCCTCCAAGACAGACACCAAAGCATCCAAAAATTGAGGCCATTGTGAGGATTTTTAACGTGTGAGAAAAAAATTTGCATTTTACCAGCCTTATGCTCAGGAAAGGCTCAACTGCTGTGACTAAAATAAAACTCAGCCTAAGACACAACAGCCCACAGGGTTACAACCAGGAAAAAGGTGTTTATTGTAGCCTGTCCTAAAGCAATACTTGCTATGCTTGTAGGGGTGCTACTGCAGCCTGAGTGAGAATTACCTCCTGCTACTGAACTGCACCCAGTTTATTTCAATTCAGATTTTCCTCTGGAATGTAATAAGTTAACCTACTTCAAACGTGTCTTGGTTTGGGAAAAATGGAACAACTTTATCCATAGAAACATTATCAAAAAAGGAGGTAGAAAGAATGAAGCCCAAGATTTCACAGGTGAATTGCTAATTCACATGGATTACCCATCTTACAGTTTATGGATCATTATAATTAGTTTTATGGATCATTATAATTAGTTAAGTTGCAGACTAGAACTGTGGTAATTGTGATAACCAATTTACCACTGCTGACAACTGACAATATATAATCCAGTTTAAAGATGTAATTGTTAATTTTCATAACATCCTGTGGGCATGATCTCCTCAAGTATATAGAAAAAAACCAATTTAACCTCTAAAAAACCTGCACAACTGAGAAGACAAGACACCACTAAAACAGGAGTTGCTTTCTACTGCATATCATAAGGCCTTGCTAGAGCTACTCAACTGCCAACAGGTTACTTCAGCTGTAAAAATGGAGACAATTAAGTGCATCAAAATTAATCACTAGAACTTGATTAGGAAAGAATGTCATGAAATGGTGACTCCTTTGAAATCTCAAAGTACTCCATGGGAGAAAATTTAAAAAACTGAATTTCAGTTCCAAGAAAGACAATTTTAAAAAAGAAATCAAATAGTACACAAAAACTAGATTGTTATTCCTCTGGAGCTGCCATCCTGGACGATACCTAATGCTCATGAAAACAGGCACAAACAGGTGGGTCCATGTACAAAGAAAGAGGGATAAGAAGGGTAGAAAGAAATTTAGAAAAATCCTACAAATACCCAAGTTTTTTTCTTTCCCTGACTCCTTTTTCTCAGATTTTATAAAGACCTTCACAGAAAATCACAGATAATTAATCTCCAGGATCAGGCAATGGTTCTGTGATCCGTGGTCACCTCTACTATAAATTTGTGCATACTGAAACACCTGCCAGCGTTTCCCAGTAAGGCAGAAGATTCTGCAGTTCATCTAGAACCCCCATTAAACTGAAGTTTCTGTGAAAGTCTGTTACAGTTGGGAGAGTTCACAAATGTTCTGTTCTTGCAAAAAATCTTGTGCATCACTGACTTTAGATATTTCTGTATGAAGTATCCATTCTAAACGTGGGATGAGGCTGAAGCAGTGGAATTGCCCAAGCAGGAAAATCTAAACTGCTCCCCTGGCGAGTACTCTGTATATAATGAGAGACCCATTTACTTTATTGACCTCATAACACATTTTACCTTTCTGCCATCTCATATTCACACTCCTAAAATACTACATAGACACAAACAGAGTTCTGGTACTAACACTGGGAACTTGAGAATGATTAATTACTTAAAACGTTAAATAAGCTGTGCAAAGACAACAAACTACTTCAGACCACAAGATAACCGGCCTGGCCTTGACAAGCACTATTGACGGGCACCATGAGATGGCCAACACTGCAAAGCAGCAAAGCAAAGCAAAGCAAAGCAGTAGCTTTAGACATGAACACTGCACACAAAAACTAACTCTACATTGAAATATACAGTTTATTTTCTCAAAGTCAAGCAATACCATTTGTCAGTAGGTACGTGTTAAGTGTCAGGCAGGAAAACTGTACATTTTCACTCTGGGCTGCAGGATCCAAACAGTTGGAGAAGCATTGTGGAAATCTTTCACTATACAGAGATCTAGAATTGAGAACAACAAAGGACGAAGAAACAGCCATCCCCAGGATGCCAAAGGCAAAACATTAGCACCAGATTTTTTCAAAAAGCAACAGCACAGCTATTTACAGATTTACATATAACATTGGGAGGCCACCATCTTCATGTTTCCAGGGTGAATGATTTTCAACAGTTTCGAAAAAGGAAAGGAGATAATAGTGTCTACCAACTGTTTTGTGAAAAGGATAATAGCTATAGCTTTCACGATATTGCTACCTTTTATCAGAGATCTAAATCAAAGTACTGTATACAAACACATTGTAATTATAGTATTATTCACATTTCACATACACATTTCAGAGTAACCACAATATGTAAAATTTTTAAAATCCCACAGATAAAACAATGCACACTTTTCTCCAAGCTAAAAGACAAGCATAATTTATGTTTAGTTTTGAGTTTGTTATGGTTAAGGGATAGGTTTAAGGACAGAGACCAGTTGTCCTAGGAACATAGCAGCAAATAACTGTGAGATGTCAGAAGACTACATTTCTGAACTAGGAGGAAGAAACTAAGGTCAGCTGTAGGTCTTGTAAAATGGTAGCTCCATTTGACCTCAACTGATGCACATCAACATCATTTCAATTAAAATTTGGTCCAGGTATACAAAGTAGTGCACGATAAGGGTGTGTGTGGGGACAACAGTCCTTTTGATGTTTGCACCTGCCTGTAAAGGAACTGGTTCCAGAGGATTTTTGCTCCCCAGTTCCTCACAAGAAATTCACTGATCAGTGCCTTTCCAGTTCTCTCCCCACAAAAGCAAGGATTCGGGTAAGGACAGAAAAACTCTTGTGAATGCTGCCATACTGCAGGAGTAGTGGGAAGAATTCTTTGCTCTCTTTTCAACAAAACTGACTGTACTTTCAACCTGCTTAGCTGCAGACTGGCATTCACATCAGCCTTGAAAATGGCTTTTGGTTGGGGAACCTATTTGTCTGAGGAGAGATAAATCTTTTCCTTACTACAATGAAAATGGCATATACACAAAGTCTTCCAAGACTTTTTTTGCCTGCAAAACTTTATCTTAACATAGAACTTGACACTTAAGACACTACAGTATTTCACTGTAGGCATCTAAGCAAGTCAGCATAACCATTACTGTGCTGCAAAAATGAGTTAGCACCTTTTTTTTTAGAGCTACTGGAAATTATCTAAGTCAACAGCAGTATGAGGAGAATACAAGCAGTGATCTGATACAGTGAACTAACATCCTCTCCTTTATGACTGTTCAATGCAAACAGCCCCACTTACGTTCACAGTTACAACGCAGAGTTGCTCCAAGTAATGCACAGTATTTACATGGCAGAATTGTTTCTATTGCGTTTGGTAGTCTGAGAATGAGGAACAAACAGCATTATGTAGGTCAACTTCAGTATAACTTAATTGTCTATACAAAACCATCACAACATTTAGCAACCAGAAGAAAAACACAAGCAGTGTCCTTAACCTACATTTATTTCCATGAAGCGTAGTGGGTTTGGGACAAGAAGAATAAAAACATGCATTAAAAAAAAGCACAAAAAAAGCAAATGAGCCTTCTAAATAATTTAGATGAAAAATGTTTTGAATAAAATCAGCACGGTACTTCCAGCCCGTTTCTTAAATCAAGTACAACTTGGTAAAGAAAATCACTTGCATTGCATTAGGAGGGTGTACAAACATGTCTTGCAAAATAATTTAAAAAAAATCTCCAGCAAGGTAGGCATTAGGTGATTTGCAAGCTGCTTAAGAAGCATTTAACTAGGCTGATTTTAAAGTTGTTTTCTGCAAGGGGAAAGTGCCATCCTATATACAATATTACAAAAAAGTGTCTGATGCCACAGGATCAGAGTGACACTGCATTTCAGCAATCTGAATATATTAGCTATAAGATGCATGCTTCCCCTATTTAATGTGTCTTTAAAAAAACATAAAAACCCACTAAATTTAGAGCTTCTAAATGTGTGTGCATTCATGAATTGCTGTAGGGTTTCCCAGCAGACTGTGCAGCATCTGGACATAAAGGAAGTATACAACCTATTCTTAAAACCGTTGTTTGCATGCACAACTGCCACAGACTTTGAACATACCGAGCAGAAAGGCTAAGAGTGTCTCTTCTTTTGTGGAACTTTCTGGAAGTTTAGCAATAAGGAACAGCTGTAGAGTCCAGCAATAAAAATGTATTCTAAAAAATTAAATACATCATTAAAAAAAAAAAAAGAGCATTATTGCTGTTGTGAGAGCTATTTTTCTCTTGTGCACTTGTTTCTCTACCAGACACTCAAGCAAGCTAAGATACTCATTTACTTTGAAACTCCCCTATCCTTCTTTCCCATTTTTCCCATCGTTGGTTGGTTGGATGTGCCCTTATTTGAGCCGCTCGGGTTGGAGGCTGTCAGTCAGACACTTCAGCTGCTCCTCCCCCAGCTTGATCTTGTCCTCAAGCTCTCTCTGCTCAATGATGAGGGCCGACTTCATTTTCACAAAGTGCTCATAGTCTGCTAAGTTCTCCTCACTCAAGTAGTTCGCCAAAATGTCGAAGACAATGCGCTCTCGACGATCCAGGTTTTCCTTCAGTTCCTTTGCATCCTCATGTTGCTGGGTCAGCAGCTTTTGCTTATCTACCAATGTCCGCTTAGGAGAAAAGAAAAACAGTTAAAAATTCACTGAGTTCACTAGGTTGGGACAACAGCTTCACTGTTCAAATCTCAAGTCTGTTTTATCTACAGAGACCTTCCTGAACATTTAGAAAGGTGGAAAAAGAATGCTCCTTATAAATTCAGACTAATAAAATGCATCAACAAACTGATAAACGTAGTAAATCAATGAAAGATGCAGCATTACTTTCTACTGGCCTCAAAAGCATTACTTCAAAGGCTCCCTTACTATTTAATAGTTATAAATAGCTGTATATCATATAGTTGCCTTTGAAGAATAGTTCTTCAAATTAGGACTTAGCTGTCTTACATCTTCCATTCACAGCACTGGCACAGCTGTGGTTACAGAACCCAGAAACAGACCAATTAATGGAGCAATTTGTTCTTATACAGCTCCTGACACTGTGTATTTAGCAACTCTGCCGCATCCACAAGCCTTCCCAATGACATGTGAAATCCTGTGGTCTTCAGACATGAGCAAAGAGTGAAAGCTGAGGCAAGACAACAGAAGGGCAAAAGGGAAGCAAAACCAAAAAAGCATTATTCTCCGAAAAGGGCTGCAAGCTTTCTGCTTTGTGACTTCACAAGATAGGAAAAAGGGAGGTTGAATGGAGGAACACAGAAAGAAAGAGGACAGCAGAAGACAGCAGCTACATTCCTCGCCCCCAGCATGACCTGTCAGCACAGCCGACAGTCCCACCTGGATCACCCGAGTGCCCACCTTTGGCAGTACACGGAGAGAAACAGGAGCACCATCAGTCCAACCTATTTCAGATGTCTGCCTACAAGTGATTGCCTTTTTGCAGTGACAGAGCATGGCTGGCTTACTCTGACATCAAGGATTCTGTGCAGATGTCTGAACTTAATTAAAAAGTGTCCCTAAGAGGTACCAATTCATAACTTCTAGCTTTGCTTCAGAGATGAATTTTCTTTGAGAAGTTTTCTTCAAATAAACCTCAGTCGGTTCCAATAAATGTGTCCATTTTTTAAATTTGCACCTTCTGTTAAATCACACATGCTGTTTAATAAGCCTGAAGGATTTACAAAGAAGTGTTTTTGTAGGATATAAAACATTCTTTTCAAGATGGAGACGAAGGGGGCTACAGACCAGCAAGCTTTAATAAACCTACCTGTCAGAGTTGCACATGCATCCTGTGCTGACTCTTTCTACAGACAGATCAAAGCTCAAGAGAGAAATGTTTTCAGATCTGTGCTCTCAATGTACTTAAAATACACAGCCTAGATTAACTCAGGATTCAAGACAGCTATGGAAGACAATTCAGAAAAATCACACACTATTAGAAAAAACAGTTTAATCTTCCCTTGAGCTTATGCCAGGGGGAAAAAAAAATCCCACTGCAAGCTGCAAGCAGAATTATCTGCTGCAAAGAGATGGAACTAACAGTTCTCCTGAACTCACCAGGGCAAGTAGCAGACAGCCTCAAACTCAGGAGTGTGGCTAGACTGCTCCCAGGGCAGCCTTGCAGGTGTGTGCATGCTGAGCAACAGTACCTAGCCAGAATCTGATGAATGCAAGAGGACATGCACACAAAGTGCAAGCAATGAGAAGACACTGGCCTTGCTTTGTAAGAGCAAGGGGGCTGGTAGCTCTTCAAATGAAGCCCCTTTCAGAAGCTAAACTTGAAATATCTGATACTGTTCCCTGTGGCAAAAAAAAGACCTATAGCAGAGCATCTGACAGTCGAAGTATTAACTCAGCAGTCATTATTTGACTGCTTTTATTGAGAAAGTCTGGTAAGCTGTAAGCTGTTGCTGGCTCCTAGAAAGTGGAAAGCTATCAGAGCAATGCTTATTAGACAACATCATCTTGGAAAGAAAAATCAGTGGTCACTGGGAATATGTGCCCCACCAATGGAAGTAAAATCCCATTTTGTTTACATGGTACATTAGCGGTTCACCACATAGTATTTAACCTACAAAATACTAAAGGATGACCAAAAAAGCCACAAGCACCAGTCTAAATTCAACACTTCTAGATGTATTTCACAGAATGGTTTGAGCTGGAAGGCATCTTAAAGATCACGCAGTTCTAATCCCTGCTCTTACCAAACCAGGTTGCTCAAACCCCATCCAACCTGATCTTGAATATTTCCAGGGAGAAGGGTGGGTACCTCTCTGGGCAGCCTGTTCTAGTGCCTCACCACCCTCAGGTAAGAATTTCTTCCTAACATCTTATCTAAACTTGTTCTCCTTCACCTGAAGGCCATTGTCTCTTGTCCCATCACTACATGCCCTTGTAAAAACTCCCTCTCCAGCCTCTTATAAGCGCCCTTTAGGTACTGGCAGGCTTCTCTCTGACCTCTCTGGTATTCTCTTCTCCAGGCTGAGCAGCCCCAACTCTCTGCCTGTCCTCACAGGAGCAGTGCTGAAGCCTCTGAATCAACTGAGTGGCCTTACTCTGGAAGTGTTCCAAAAGGTCCATATCTGTCTTGCATTTTGTGTCCCAGAGCTGGATGCAGCACTGCAGGTGGAGTGTCACAGGAGCTGAGGGGCAGAATCCCCTCCCTCACCCTGCTGGCCACATTGCTTTTGATGCAGCCCAGGAAACTTTTGGCTCTCTGGGCTGCAAGTGCACATTGCTGGGTCATACTGAGCTTTTCAT
Source organism: Chamaea fasciata (assembly GCF_029207755.1). Classification (NCBI taxonomy): domain Eukaryota; kingdom Metazoa; phylum Chordata; class Aves; order Passeriformes; family Sylviidae; genus Chamaea; species Chamaea fasciata. Next base: position 96,153,980 of record NW_027094087.1, on the reverse strand, counting down.
CCACCAACACCCCCAGGTTTTCCTCTCCAGGGCTCATCTCAGTCCTGATGGATCTCCCCTGATGTTACTATGGCAAGATTGGTGTCAGTGCACGTGAAGATTAATGAGGATTAAAATACGTTAGGGATTTGGAGTTCTGTCAGTATAAATTTGACATCAGAACACACAGACAATTTCTGACTGTCCTTACTACACCATCTCCTCACCATCTTCCTTTTCTCCCCACCCAGGCAGTAAGCTATTTTAATCACAGCTCTCAAACTGTGCTTCCTATGTGCACACATCATTCGGTAGCTCCTTCCCCATTAGGCAACTGCAACCACACTTAGAAAAAAGTCTTATGAAGGATTAAATTTCTCCAAGTGTCAGAAGCTTTGATCTGCCCTTTAATAAGCTGTCAAATACTTTTCCCTTCCACCTCAGTCAGAAAGAAGTCTGAACAGCCATTAATCAAGTATGTTAAGGCCAAACAGCAAAAGCACAGATCCAGATCAGTCCCAGTACTTACTGGTTCTTATGTGTGAAATAATGCAGCAGGCTGAAGGAACAACATGAAGCCACAGTGAAGCCACAGCCCGTGGAAAAAATTCTGTCACAACACCTAGGTGGACTGTTGGCATTTCAGTCCACAGCTATAAGCCAAAAATCCTGCTTCACATTCATTTAACCGTGGAAGCTAAACTCACTTGAAACACACACCCCCTCCACACTGTCTATTTATTTTAGCTTAAGTTTCACCCATATCTACATCTCTCCTTTGGTGCATATCTGTATTGCTATGTATCTCCTTCCTAAAGATTTGAAGTTAAACAAATTGCTGCAAGCAGAGGTGGGATCCGACTTGAATGCTCCTGCACTTTCACTTCTTCTGAGAGTCCTCCACACCACTACCATGCTATTCTACTTGGGTAAAAACATGTTTTCTACTGAAAAATTCTTTTTGCCATGCCTCCCCGTTTCCCTTCCCCACCCCCTTTTTTTAAAAGGCTTCTCCTTCCGTTGTTTCTTGTTCTTGCTCCTCACTTGGCATTGTGGAAGGAAACTGTAGTAGATGAGAAGCATTTTCTTCGTAACAACCTTGTAGATTTGTATCAAGATACTCATTGAGTGTGAAGAAGTCTGCAACCTTCCTGTATTACAGCACAAGAACTCCCTTCCACACACATCTTGAATTGTTACGGTATTTTTGTTTGCCTGCTTTTTAATACTCTTATCAGTAGATTCCCCCTTTCTTTAAACTTTCGCCAAGAAGTCTGTTTTCTACTATGTTGCACCCCAAACCCGCTTCTTCTCAGCAAGCCACTTGTACTTGCAGTATTCCAAGAAAAGAAGGCAAAGAGAAAAGTTTTAAGAAATCTAAAAAAAAAAGGTCTTATGAGATTTATCCACACACTATCCCTCATGCTGAGCGCTGCAATTTTGATAAACAAAAACCAGGCAAACCCCTCCTCCCAAGAGCTTCCCCAAATGCAGGAATATGATTGTTGGCCCTTCTCACCCGTTCTTCTGGAGAGGTGCTGTCGTCCAGGTTATTGAGGGCATTTTCCACCCGGGCCAGACGACCAGACAGGGACAGCAGGAGGTTGACCACTTTGTCAAGGTCGCCAATAAACATCTTGAATTTGTCAAACTCATTTGGTTTGCAGACTTCTTTCACAATGGCCTCTACCTCCTCCCCCAGGATATTATTCGCTTGGATGTCTTCCAGAAGTGTCTCCCGTGCTTCTCTCAGCACCTGCAACTTCCTACTAATGCTGTCAATAAGTTCTTGCTGTGGAAAATAAAGGAGATAAGAATTTATTAGCACTACAGCATTTTTCCCTACTTCTGAAAGTCATGTCGGTTGGCAATTTAATACATTTCAGCTTCCATGAGGCTTTGAAAATGAGTGTATTGCAAATAAATATATGCCTGTGTCAAAGGTCTATACATCTGCATTCAAAGGTTCAGGACATAGCTGAATGCTCAGCTTGAGATCTGTGTTAAAGCAAATTACCTTTGTGGAAAAAGATGAAGGATTTTCACCCTACCAACAAGCCTTCCTGCATTTTGTTTGAGCAGCTTCAAAGCTTGCTATAAACAGCAGAAAGTACAGCACATGCCTGTGTCTCTAAATAACAGGTCCATAACACCTTGCTGAAGACCTACACTTAGGAAGCTACACAGTACTAGAAAAACAATCCTGTGTTTTCCATAAGATGCAGTTAAAACTAGGGCACTGCCAAGCTTTCTTTTCCTTTCTGCATAATATTAGCATTCCTCCAATAACAGTCCTTCCACTCTCAGAAAATCTTAGCATTAACACGCCTTACAACATTTCTGTAGGGTAGTCATAATCCCTATGGCACAGGGAATAAAATCTACTGTACTGCACAAAGCAGCTCTGTGCAAAGCTGTGCAAACTGACTCTGCCAAACGACCAAAGAAGCATCACCATCCCAGGCCAGAGGAATACACAACCTCACTTGAAGTTTGGGGGGCTTCTGCACAATAGTCCCCACTGCCTGAGGTGCACTTGCACTGCCTTACAAAAGCACGTGAGGCGCAGCACCAGCAGAAACCAGACCAGGAATCCAGATCTCCTTTGATCACCTGTGGTCCCCCCGTGCTATTTCCCTGCATTTGGGCAAGAGGTCTTGTTTCTTACATGCCCATTAGCTTTCACTGGTGCACAAGTGGTGTAAGGTAGTTCAGCCAGCTGTCAACTCTGAGATAATTCACACCCTAAAAATGCCCCATTCATTTAAATGAGGGTGCCTACTTGGTATTCAGCTAATTTCAAGTAAGAAAAATTTCCAAAGGATTCTCTAAACATACACCTCAGTGCAAATTCTGAATGAAAATTACATCCTTTAAAATAGTCATTATTTCACAGTCCCCCTCGTTTTGTTTTTTTTAATTATTCACGACAATCTTTAGGAACTCTGCTTTCTAAATGCAAATCTGAATACAAGTCTTCATGATTACTGAGAAACATACTGATAGCAGCTGCTGCTCACAGAGGCCACTGAACAGTCATTGCCAATTTATTTTGGGAACAAAAAACCAACACAAAACAGTCTGCCATCTTAACAGAAAGCAACTACACCGTGAAAATGTAACAGCCTTTTTGAAAGCAGAAATTCAACCCATGGATTATCCATACTGTTTTTTTTCCTTTTTGATTTAATGTACTCAGTTCAGGTTAATCTGGATCTGGGTTATCTGCTAGCCTTGGTGCCCAAAAGATTAAGGTAGTAAGCAGTTCTACAGATGCCTGCTTTACTGACTGATTAATCTGCAGGATTTGATTTTTTCCCCCTTCTCTCAATGCAAATGCAGTTTGATTTGGATTATGTAGGTCACAGTGCTATGTTCTCATTTCCCTCAGATGACATGCACTATATGCTGCTGTTTCACCATTCAAAATACAGCAGGATACTGTGGTGCTCTATGTTATCATTTCAAATTTTTTCACTTCTGCAGCTGTGCTCCAACTTTCTTTAATTAAACAAAAAAGCCACGTGGCTGCTCAGCATTTACTGATATGGTCTGCCAGCCCAGATCAGCTCTCTCAGTTTCTTTCTCTAAAACACAAAGAAGCCATTTTCCCAGTAACATCCTTTAGTAACATCCCAAGCAGCTGAAGCTAACCTCTAAAGCAAGATTTTTTCAGGTGAGAAGACCATAAATACTAAGACTGTCGTATCTATTAAGAATTGGATTATGATTACTGATTTCTTCATAACCAGATGAAGCAGCCCCTGCATGCAGCAACTGTGAACTCACTACACGCTTTTGCACACAGCAGAAAACCTGTATTATGTTCAATATCTACTGAGCCAGAAGAGCTGCAGTCTACATCTTGAGACTGGCAGATGAATAATTTATAGCTGTGAATTCTGTACCAGTACACAAGAAAACAATAAAGTCATTCTTACTGATCTGACTAGCAACACAGAAGGTGGCTCAGCAGAGCACTGCTCAGGTGGCTCACTGCTTGGCATGCTTTTACATAAATTATACTCTGCTTTCAGCTCACCACCCCATTCCTAAAGAACTCAAGCCTCAAACTAGACAAAAAATTGGTATACAGGAATTATTTTTACACTCTTCAGCAGTTGCTGAAATTTTCCTAAAGGCAAAGGGGAAACTTCCTACACACCCACACATGGATTTGCCTTACTACAAAAAACAGTCTTATAGCATCTTCAAATTCTGAGCGGTATTTTGTAATTGTAGTAAACCTACATTAAACTCAGTGCATAAGACACACACATTCCATTCCTGCCAGCTGGGAATACAGGCATTGGCTCAAAAAATCAAAATAAAAAATAAAAGAATTAATAACCCTATATGAAATTCCTTTACTTATTTCAAAAGAAAATCACCACACATTTCTGGTTTGCAGAGCAGAGAATGACAAATACAGGAATCATTCCACAGTGGACTGCAATTAAGATATCTCAGGTTTCCAGGAATCAAGAAACAGGTTCTGGGCATATGGCCCATTTAAAACTACCGAGGTCATAAAGTGTGCCATTAAAATGTTCAGGTCCCTAACAATCCCTTGTTAAACTGTTGTCAAATTTGAGAAGCTGGGCCAAGCTGTATCTTCCATCCATTTAATAAAGATGCCTTGACCCACTTACAAAGAGTTTTCTATGTTTTCTGACAAGATCCATGATGAAAGCCCACTGAACTGAGTGCTCCATCTCCATGTGGAAGAGCAGGGAGAGAAGCGAGCAGCAGGGTGTGTGTGCTACAACATGTACACTTAGGGGAGATGATGGGAGGGTTCTACTAAAAGCCCTTCATGAAAACCTTCCTATATGATATGATTAGTGGTGTATATATACTGAAGCTGGGCGATGGATAGAGAAGTATGAAAATGGTAAACATGATTTTCTTGTTAAGAAACCAACAAAAGTAAATGGCAATCTTGCTTATAGAAGTTGTGGTATTTTGTTTGTTGGGCAAACAAGAAAGGTTTAATTTTACCTCCCTCCTACTCAGTGATTAATGAGAATGAAACTAATTCTAGCAGAATCACGAATGTGACAATCATGTGTGGCACCAGATAAAACCCAATTATTTAAAATGAATTGAAATCCTTGATTTGTGTAAGTAGTACAGCTGTTGGATTCAGCAGCTGTCTAGCAAGAGGGTGAGGAAAGGGCTCCTGCTGCAGCCATACCATGCCCCTGGCAGTGCACAGCACATTAAACGTGTGATGCAGAGGCAGCAGAGGGAGGCTGAAACAACACAGAGGTAACAGAAAACACAACAGCCCACTCAAATGCAGAGCCAGCCATGCCTGCTCTGAACCACAGGTGGAAATCTCTCATTCTTGGTGACTAAATATAGTCCTAATAATCAAAAATCCTTCCTGGGACTGGATTATCAAGTACACCCTGGCAGCTACTTTGTAAGCAGAGAGCTGACTTGGACAGAAAAGGTTTGCACACCACTGCATTACTGGCTTAGGTAAACAGAGTTAAACTACATCTCTTTACTTGATCAAACAGAACATTTCCTCCAGCTTATCCATACTGGGAACAGTGATTAAAATATTTTGTGCTAAGTTACTAATGAGATGAATGCCATAATTTTACTGTAGGACAATACTTTCTCTACACAAATATCAGGTCATCATTGTAGTATCTAGAGAATTATGGTGACCTTCAATCAGAAATAAAACACTAAAGGATGGGTATGAATAAGAAGACTGCTTCCTTCCCTTATGACAAGCAACTTCCACTGAATCCATCAGGCTAATTAGTTATCTCCCACAATCATTATTAATTTGGGAAGTAGGAGAAATAGTTTGCTGTTCATGAAAACAAAGGGGAAGGAAAACAGAAAAGAAAAAAGGTGTGTGTATGTTCCTTCTCTCTCAAGACAAACCCAAATTCTGGACCTAAATTTCAAAAATTTGGAACAACTAAAACCACCACCAGCTTCAGGGGGAGACATAAGGACTGCTGTTTCTTTTTACACAGCAAGAAATAGAGAAGGACCTCAAATGGAAAACGGTATTTTAAAACAACCCCCTCGAGACTTTTCCACTTAAGACTTTCCAAAACATGCAACAAGTTGCAAGAAGGACAGAATATGAAGTTCCTAAATTCACAGGTGTACACTTAACTCATCCCCAAAAAGAAACAAAAAAAACCCCCAGAACCAAAAGAGGCTGATTTTTTCCAACTGATCCTGTACATGTAGAAGGCCTTTTACTGAGTGCTGTTTAGTCAAACAAATTCAGTTAATGTAATGAACAGAACTCAGAGCCTTCCATTACACTTTTAGAAATGTCTTTTACCTTCTTCTCTGACAAGTCATGATCCAGTTCATCTTCAGAATCATCCTCACTCTGCTGCTGTTGCTGCTGCTCCTGCATGTCCTTCATTTTAATCAGCAGCTCTGCCTTTGGTGCAGATGTGCTGTAGTAAGTAGAATTGGTTGTCAGGGAGATGGCAGATGTTGCACTCTGCTCCTCTTTCCTGGGAAAAAGTCAAAACTTTCATTAACTACCTTGACACCCTAATCAATGAAAAGAAAGGAGAATGCTTTAGAGCCATCATTTCACCAAGCAAGCAGGGGGTTCAAGAGAAAACCATTACCTATGTAAATAAGATAAATAAACACTGTGAAAAAATCTGTATGATTTTATCATACATCAATACATGCTCAGCAAAACTGAAATCATGTAGAAGATCATACATTATTACAAGAATTGAAATGCATCAAAGGTAATGCATCTGGAAACAAAATGGAAAGTTATATTTTACAAAGGAGTGCAGAAAAACCTCAGTGTCATAGACACTATCCTTTTGGATTGGGATAGTACAATATAGGCATTCAACTTTTTGATTAGGGAATCATAAACCTCTCGAGAAGGACACAACTTATCAGATAACTCATATCAAGAAAGCAAAAACCCATAGAACATCAACATGGATGGAATTCTATTACTTTCTTTCTTTGATCTCATTCACTTCTAAGAAATGCCTCATGCCCGCTTCAAGTCATCTTCGAAAATTTTCATCACGTAAAAAGCAAGAATATTGTTCCTTCTCTATCCAGTTACTAGACTGGATGACCTTGGTAAATATGTAATCACGATGAAATGGCAAAAGTTAATTATTCCTCAATTGGCTGTCAACCATGTCTTGTAAATCTTTCATACTGTACAACACTCTTTCTGTCATTAGTGGTATCATTAGTAGTATATGCTTGACTACTGTCCTATCACAGAAGTCTCAGAAAAGGCCCTCAACAGAAGGCAGACTCACCTCCAGCCCCCATGGAATACTGACACACTCTGGATAGAAGCTTACAAGGACATACCAGCTTACAGAAAATAATACTCACTTCTCTTCTGAAATTTTTGGAGAGGGAACTTTTGGCAGAAGCTTCCTGCGCTGCTGAGCTTCTTCTAGGAGATGTTCATCTTTAGGGAATATACCAACCATCAGATCCATTGTTGTTTTTATTTTCGCATTAGGATCTAGTATGTCTGCTAGAGATTTATCTCTTCCCACAATCTCTCTGGCGAGTTCTTCTGACTTCCAGTCGTCAAAGGTCTTTTCTTTGGCCTTTACATAGCTGGATGCTTGTGTGGCAGCACTGCTGTCCTTCAAGTTGCTCCCAAGTTCTTCAGCCGGTTGAGGGTCAGCTGGTTTGGTTCTGGCCTCTGGCTCTGGCTCTACACCTTGCCTGGTGTAAGCACAGAATCGTGAATAGGACTGCTCAGAAGTGCTGAGTGTTTTAATCTGGTCCTTTTCCAAACCACTGGGTAAAGCAGGAGGTTCCATGGTACTGACAAGGCTCTGCCGACTCTCCTTCTCTGCGCTGCTCTCAGAATGAACTATCTTGATGGGAACCATTTTCACTGTAGTATTGTTGTCTATAACCCTTTCAATTCTGGAAAATAAACAAAATTCGTCCTTAGAAATGGAAGAACCTTGAATCTCAATTCACATCTGCCAATCAAAGGGGAAGACCAAAAAGACAGGTAAGAGAGCGAGGTATCTCATTGTATCTCAAACCCTAAATCTACACGTTCTTTTCTGCCCACAAATTTTAAATAGCGTTATTAGTTCATTTGTAAGGTATACAAGATACAAGGTCATGATATAGGACTTCTGTTTGTTTCCATGAAGGCGAGGGTCCAATCTCAGCAGCCAGGCCCTGGATTTCAGACAGTGCTGCTGAACAGCCTGTTCCTCCCTTTGCTGCCACAGGCATGGAGCAAAACGCGCCCTCAGCCCATCCTCACTGCCTCACACAGATCCAACAGCGCCCTCGCCTTTTGGCCTCACAGACAGCTCAGCTGCCTGGGGAGTCTGTGATGCCCTCACATCAATTCTCAGCTCTTCCAAGGGAAGAGACAACAGACCAGATGGGAGAATCCCACAGGCTAGGTTTTTGCTGAGCTACCAGAATAACAAAGAATCACACATGGGAAATCTGGAAATCATTCAAAACTTAATTACATGGTTAAAAAAAAAAAAAATCTTCATTTATAAAATTTCATATTTGACATAGAAAGCTTAATAAATAGATCCCACCATAGTGTCCTGGTTTTCCACTTAAAGAAGAGAAACCAGTCACTGAAGAGGATACTATACAATTCTGGATACTCTTTTTAAGAGAAGCTTGTAGCAGAAGTTCGGTACTGCCTAGCACAAAGGACCACCTTAGCCATTCAGGAAGGAAAGCTATTTAAAGCAGAGGCTAACTTAAATTTTTGAACTGGACAATAACATGTTAAATAACATTACAGAAACATCTGTACTGTATGTAAGCCATATAAGAAGCTGAAGTCTAGTTTAGTGGTTCTGAGTTTGCAAAAAGTTTAAAATTATTGTCATAATGTGGGTTTGGAACCTCTACAGCAAGGAAAGGAACATTGCCTACTAGCTAAAATATCCGGTTTCATCTGGCTGGGTAGCTTGCTGTCTTTCAGATAAGTGACCAAGACATACCACAGCTCTTTTGCTCTAAGTGTGGGTGTGTTACTTTCCTTAAAATAAGCTTATACTTTTGTACTGTTGGTTACAGCCGAATCTGTTTGACTTGATGTTTTTCAGAAGTTTTATCTTGTATTTTAATGGTATATTTGCCTCTGAATGAACATGTAGCCACCCAGTAGGCATTTACTTTCCACAAGTACTTTGTGGATGTGCTTTGACATACTGATCCAACTCTTGGGGCAGGTTTTCCAGCCCATGCTGAACCTCCTCACTCCCATTTCATCAGGCTGTTTTTATTCAAGGGGACTGTCATTTTAAAGAGTTCACTTCTGTGCCCACTGCTTAGACCCAGCTCCCCCCACCTGCAGACTCCTGACTGCGGCAGGGCTGGGCAGTGCCCAGCCACCACCTCCTACCCTTTCTTTTGCTTATTTTAGTTAAAGCCCACACATTTGAAACTCCACTAGAACGCGAAGAGGAACATATTTTGGAAACTGGGGGAAGTATAAGATGAATGCATAAATGTATGGGGGGTAACTGGAAACAAAGTGAGCTGAGTGTAATTCTTCACCTAAAATGTCCAGCATCTCTTTTGAGACTTTGAGTACATTCCTCTCAGCCTAGTCAAAGATTTTTTCAGAAACTTAAGGCATCATAAATCGATTGCTTTCAGTAAAAGCAAAGACAGTTCAACACCAGGTGCTTCAAAAATTCTGTTTCTGCAATCACCACCCTCCTGATTTCAGAAGGTTTTCCATTTGTGGAAAAGCAGCAAGAAATTTTGACTTGCAGCAACTCTGCTTGTGGACATTCCAAAGCTTCAACCCAACCAACAGTCCCTCCTTGACTTGAGTTTAGGTTTAGTGGAAATCTATTGATGCACCCTTTTCAGCTTTGTTGTTGCTAAACAGCTGTCTTTGGCAATAGCTGGGTTGTGTACACCATCAGTATTTGTCCCCCGCACGTTATTCTACCTAAATCATTGCAGGAAACCCTGCACACACTCACCTTGGCCTGCTGATGAACAAGACACTTTTCTTAAAAGAGTAAAAAAAGCTATATAAGCTAACATCATCAAACTTGGGCATGCAAAGTGGCATGACCAAAAGCTCATATGCAAGGAGCCAACAGAAATAATAAGCCAAATCTGATTAACTATGTATTAAGATAAATCTACTTAACATATTTTATTCATATGAAACAAATACCATATAGAAAGTTCTGAGGCATGGCCACCACGCTTGTCCTTTTTGGCCAAACCTGTTTTAGTGAGTAATTTAATTATTAACTGGGGACAATACATTGTGTGCAAACAAGAGCTGTCTGGGCCTAAGAATTTTAAATGTTAGCAAAAGATTCGCAGGGTAAGTATTTTATCATTCAGATATGGGCATATAATTAGACACACCTCAGTGCTCATTTCAACATTAAAGCTTAGCAAAAAGGAAGGACAAATACAATTGGCTTTCTACGCATCCTTCATATCTGTTCATAAAGTAATACATTAAGGAAGTCAAAGCAAAACATTAAGGAAGTCATTACTGTCATCTACCTTAGCACATGGATTCTAGGGTTCATATGACATATATTACTACTTCATGCTAAAAACACTGCAGAATGAAACTTCATTTTTTCCTCCAGTTTTAAGAGGAAAAACATCAAGGCCTATTTAGGAAAAAAAGTGATTCATGTTTTCAGGTCGTAAGGCAGAATGGAAAACAGCCTGATTTTGTTCAACCATTTACATTAGAGTAATGCCATGCCAACTGCTTTTGCTCAGAGAAGCAACCTCTGCATGAATCCAGCTTAGAGGCTTTGTTTTCATTCTTTAACCATGAATTATAGTGCTGAAGAATTTATGAAAACCAAGATTCCTAAGCTTCCTGGAAGAGTTTGTTATCTTGTGGGAGAATAACCTTTTCTGACGTTAGCAGCATATGACAGATGCAGCAATCAATTAATTTAAGTCAGTTGTCTAATTCTGAGTTTATCTACCCTGGGAAAAGACTGACAATCTCCTATGAGTGTTCAGTCCTTGTCAACATAAAGCATTGAGGACCCCTTCACAGACAACCTAAAGTGCCACATTTCACTGCAAAAGCAACATAAAACCAGACATGATTTGAACAGTGTATATTACTCTGTGTGTTTTCAAAACAGATGTTCTCACAAAGGATCCAGCTTCCCTTCCCACATCTGCTTTGTCCCTCCCTACACTGATTCATATTTATATACAGACTCAGGTAGGGGAAATGATGACAGTGACTTTTCTGACTTTGCCTATACTGTCAGAGGAAAATCTCTTAGAACCTTTCCCTTTCATTTTCTACTAACTACCAGGTGTAACACCTGGGCAGCACAAGTCAACTAAAAGAAACCACAGACCAGCTGAAGGACGTTAATGGTACTAAAAGGAATTTCACACAAGTCTGTGGTCTCTAAAATATGCTGCAATGGCTCAATGCTTAATGAACTTAAAGGATGTGTAAAGAAAATGAACAGACAACCAATAATAAGGTCTAACTGGGCAAAAAGTGTTAAGAAAGTAGTAAAGGAGTTACATCTACTACCTGGCTGGGTTCTCATCCTGTAGGGACACAGGAGGTTTATCAGTGAGCTTCTGTGGTGCAAACTGGGGAGAAGGGGACCTTGATGACTCCATGCCAGGTTTTTGAAGATACCGATACTTGGAAGACTCAGACTTAAGGTGGTTTTTTTCTTCTAAGTACTGACAAACATTCTCTGTGGATGACACTTGCTGGAGCTGCTGTGGATTAGCACTTTTCAGTTTTCCACTGAAAGCTGCAGGACTCTGGCAGAGAGAGGACTGGCTGGCAAAGATTTCAGTGGAGCTGGGGGATGAGGACAGAAAGGGCCGGCTGGCTGCTACCAGCAGAGATTCAGAAGAGGTGCCGAGAGATGGTGCAGAAATATCTGGTCGCCTGTATTTATCTCTTTTAGGTGGTGGTGGCCTCTGAGGAGCAGGTCCACGCTTCTTGTTCAGCAGCACTGGCTCTATTCTATGGTTATCCTCTCCTTTGCCCCAGGACTGACAGGAGTGGTTCTTGTTCAAGGTCTGTGGCTCAGAGTAGGGCAGGTGAGGCAGGCTACAATCCTTGCTCTTCTCATTCACATTTTCCTGAGAGTATCGGTAGTCACTAGGCAATGTCCCAGACCTGCCCCGACTCTCATGAGGCAGAACTGTAGGTTCTTGCACGTGCAATGGCCTGACAGAAGACTTCCACTTGTGGGCTAAACTCTGGTCCAGCTGATTGCTCTTCTCTTGTGGGTTTTCCCTCAGGGCCCCGGTGTCAGCTTGCCTAGAGAAAAGAACACGCTTTTAGTATGCTGCTGATTTATTTCCTTCAGAGCATGGCCAACCCGCCAACCCGCCAACCCAGAAAGCTTGAACACTGAGACCACATCCAACATTGAACACCAACTCCTCCAATCTATGACAACTGTACAGCACAAACACATCCTCTCATGTATGGGCACACATGGTGTACCTAATCTAACGTGATGAGTCAAAACATAATGTCAGGCTGAATTAGGGTAGGGAGCGCCACAGGACGTGACACAACCTCGGAGTAACTCAAGGCACTGCAGCATGCACAACTTAGTTAAACCCACAGCCAAATGGCCAAATGTTGGTATAAAACAAAACTGTCTCCAGAAAAGGAATTCCAATACTAAAATTTCTCTTCTTGCTCCAAAGTCAGTAACAAAGTGTGTGAAACACGTTTCTTATCTAGATGCAATAATACTTCAGGAACATTTGGAAATGTGAACTGAAGACCAGGAACTTTAATTATGAATCTGGAGGTTGAATTTTTGTGTATCTGCTGAAAAATGAAGTGAATGCAAACAAAACGTGCGCTGAAGCTAAAAAATTGGGAAAGGGAAAATTAGCACCTCCTGAATTAAGGCAGAAAAGGAAATTTAGAATGGATAGTATTTTCCAGTCAGACTTATTTTAAGGTTGAACTTCTTTTGCCCTGTCAACACAAATGACAAACAATGGCCAAAAAGGCCTTATCTTATCCTAAATGTTTTTGGGTTTATTCCAGTTTCACACTGTCTCTCTAGTCAGCAAACAGCCTTTCACAGTTCCATGTTTGTCCTTTGCCGCAAGACACGTAGCACATTTGTGCTCACCAGATAAAGACAAATTGGGGAAAGTGCAGAAGGCAGGAGGGAAGTACCTCTGGAGCCCCGAGAGGAGTCAGGTTTGCTCTCTGCTTTAAAGGAGGCTGAAGAGACACTATGAGCTTAGAAAACAAGCAACAAAGTCAGAGGCTTCAGAGAGCTACTAATCTAAGTTATGCTGCTGACAGTGCTGGTCTCTGTATTTTTAAATAGTAATCCTATAGTCATGCACTGCCCAAGCCTTCTTTTGAGGTGACTGTGAAAAAGGCATCTTTCCCAGCTTATTTGTAAAATAAGGTTTACTTGAATTTTTCAATGTAAACACATTACTGACATCACTGTACCAGTTTTGAGAATGTCTATAGGCAGTTAACACCCATGTGTAGAAAAACAAAATTTGAGATAAAAGCACATAAAATAACTATTAGCTTGAAGTCTATTATAAATTCAAGAAAAAAAATGGAGCCACTACACACTGCATTACTATTTTAATTAAATTAAAACAAATATTTAAAATTAAGTATTGTGGAAAGACAACTGATTAGATGTGGATTCCTGAGAAGTCACATACACAATCTCTCATGTGAAGTGTTAAACCTTAAAATTCTACTTTAACTGGTAAATTTTAACATGAATTAGGAGATAAGTATTGTTGACATTCAGGTCTCTTCATATTGCTCTCACCTAAGAGTAGTTGGTTCAGACAACTTCAAGTTGTCTGACAAATTCAGAGTCAATTCAGATTTACAAAACAGTATTTATTGACTCCTCTTTTAACAGTAGATGAAGGACAGTTTTGTGAAGTAAAAATTTATACAAAAGGCCAGAAACACCAACACCATTCAGATTTGGTTACATGGCATCTTGGTATCTCAAGAATCAGTTCATGTTCCCTAGTGAGCTCAATGTAAGCACAACCAGGTCCATAAGCAGATCCACTAATTTTAATGGAAATATTTACCGAATGAAGACTGCAGGCCTTACATATAAAATACTGTGTTTAAACCAGCATTTTTCATTGTCTAGATAACCCTCGAACAGCACAATTTTCTCCTCGTTAACCCATGCAAAAGCTCTTCAGGCCTCCCAATTCACCTTCACATCCATAAGCCATAACAAAAAACAGCGCAACAGACGCTCTCAGGTGCACAGAAAAATCAAGGATATGACACAAAACATTGCAAAGACATCAATTACATGCATTACCTCAGCCATGAACATCACAGGCACATCAGGACTGGGAGTGCTGGTGGAAGCAAACAGGACAGAGAACACCACCAATCTGACACACGTGCATATCCAAAACATGTAACCAATATATTGGGGTGTGTAGATATATATTTTACTCTGACTCAGAAGCAATGAATGCTCTAGCAGTCCTGTCACCTTCCAAAACTGGGCAAAAGGACATAAAGAATTACAGCAGAGAGAAATTTAGATGCCATATTTGCAAACATGGAGATAAAATTCAGAGATTACACACATGACTTCATACAGCTTCCACAAAATTAATCAAAGATTTTGCAGCGCCACACAAAATGGGTCTGAGGAGAGGTGATGGCTACATTGAACACTGAAGCTAAATTGCATTCAGTGTGAGTGCATCGTCATGCAAAACATGCTCATCACATTATTTTGGAGAGATGCAAGCTTACTGTTCAGAAAGGAGGAAAAGAAAATAAGCTTCAAGCCCCAGGAGAACACAGTGGCAAGAACCTGCAAAGGTGTTACATTATTATCAATACTGAGAAGTCCACTAAGCTGCTTGCTATCTGTCAGTGCATCATGTAATAATATGCTCAGTATACAGCTGGTTTGGAAATGAGGCTCATAGGATTATGCAAAGATAACACACCAATGGAAGGAACTCATCGTTTATAACCAAACATCACAAAGTGAGAGACGCAGAACAACTTTAAACCATCTGAAAACACAATTGACTTAATTACTATTTTCTTTCTAGATAACAAACCAGCCAACATCAAAAACATTAAACTCTTAGCTATCTTCAAACCCAAATCCCCCCCCCCCCCCAACCCCCCCCCCAATACAATGCCACAATTACCCAAGTTGCACGAGCCTTTCTGAGACAACAGAACCAGGGAAGTTCACACCACATTTCCCCACCACACCCCAGCACAGCATATTACAGCTTTCACTGTCAGACAACTTACACCAGCCACTTAACCCGAACTGCAAAGGAAGCGTAATTAAGTCTTACACTATTGCTACAAAGTGGTATTCAGTAAGGGTGAGTCTAGTAG
The DNA here is from genome assembly GCF_029207755.1 of Chamaea fasciata. Taxonomy (NCBI): domain Eukaryota; kingdom Metazoa; phylum Chordata; class Aves; order Passeriformes; family Sylviidae; genus Chamaea; species Chamaea fasciata. The sequence continues at coordinate 96,138,610 of NW_027094087.1, read as the reverse complement.
AGGAGTCTAACATGAGCCTTTTCTACTGCACTTGCTTTTAATATTTTGCTGTAGGAGCTTTCATATCTAAATGGCAGGAGGCAGAAAACCACTGAATGCTTCTAACTGAAAAGAAGGAATTGCTTCATTGCATAAACCAGTCCTTCACATTTTTGAGAAGCTCTCATTAGCAGAGGACTCAGCATTCCCAGAGGGGGTCTATGTGGAGAGACAAGAGGCTGAGCAGTCGTCAGTGAATGCAGGAGGAGCGCTGCTCTATGTCTTGTACTTTCCCAGTGGCCATAGCCACACCAGCATCACTTACTGCAGTGGGGGTGGGAATGTAGAACTCCATACTGGCAGGAGGTATCTTCCACCTAAATAGACAAGTACATCTCTCAGTTTCCTTCTGGCTCCATTAGCTTCGGGCATACACACCCAAGACTGAAATCAAAGGCCATGTAAAGACAAAGCTGGGCAAAAAACTTCCAGGTCTCATCCCCAGCCTGGACACCTCCAGTCCCCTGAGCATAATACAACAGGCTTTTCTAAGAAACCAGAGAGAAGTAACAGTAATGTGAGCTCTTACATAAAGGTTAAACCATACACACACACACACACTCTAAAAGGAGCCTGTCAGTGGAGTCAGTGAACCATTATGAAAATGAATCATTAGGTATAGATGCCTATCAAAAGAATAACATTTTTGGTTGCCATAAAAAACAACTCCAAATCACTTTCTTCATTTGCCCCATACTCAAGATTACACTAAATCTGTATATAGAGATAGAATGATCTGATTGAATGTTGTGCCTCAATAAATGAAAGTGTTTTCAATAAACTCAATGTGTTTGATTTTTATCTGTCTGATTTACAGTTTCTTGAGAACACTTCAGGCCAACCCAAACAGTGCCACGAGACACTCCAACTTCAAAATCCCAGACTAGATAAGTTTTGCAAAAATGCATTAGCCAACACTTGAAAAATGCATCATTCGTTAAAGATCTGACCTCTGTGCAGAAGTTTCACCATAAAACATAAGCACGGTTATGCAACCAAAGATACGTCCTGCACTAACTCACTGGCAAAGGAGAGCAAATGGAGTGGCTGTTTCTGATTAAATTCCTTCTCAAGAACTACAAGCTACACTGGAAAAAGGCCTTCATACCTGAGTATGACTCTTCTGTAAAAGTCCTCACCTACAAAAACAAACACTCAAAATCAAGGCCACAGTTTTGCAATCCCTTTAAAGTGACCTTATGCAGATACTCTGCCAGAAGAGGGAGTCTCCTTCTTAGACACTCTGAGCTTTGTCTTCCTGCTTTTTTCAGTGTACTAGGAAACAGGAATTGTACAGCCCCACAGAAAACTGGATCAAGGACCTGACCTGGCTTGAAACGGGTAATTATGTGGCTTAAAGCAGTTGGAAAATACTGTCTTTGCATACGATAAAATCCTGTTTATAGGCACAACTCTTGCCAATACTTTTTAAGCTATGAACTCGATGTGCTGAAACTATGTTTTCATTGTGTATTTGTCTGGCACGTGGCATACCGGGATCCAAAAGCACTTCTGCAGTAGTCCACAAAAAAAGGGTAGTTTCTTTTATCCAGTATAGTTCTGCTTGAGACAACATAATGTTATGAAGTTAGAATGGGGTGCACAGGGCAAGACTGTTGGAAATTTGGAAAAAATCTGAGGTCTAATGTCACATTTTAATCCATATTGATAAGCATTAGCTTATCTTATCACTATGCATGATGGGTGCCTTCCATAATTTCAGAAACTTTAAAGATTCAAAGGCATCAGTTCCCCTAAGAGGTGGCAGCTGGAAGCCAAGTGGGATATGCTGGGCTATCTCAGGTCGCACTAGATACCTGTGTTTAGCCAACCAAGTTTAGCCAGCTTAGAAGTAAACCTGAGTTCTCTGTGGACTACAACTTGACTCAGCACGTCACTTGCACACAGATGTCTCCCTTCTATTAGTCATCTGAACCCTCATCTTTTCTTTCAGAGGGTCCAGGACCACTTAGGCCCTTAAACTGGTTTTACTATTGCAATACCCAGGAGACACTGACAACACAACACCACAATTTGGACACGCAATACCAGGACAATTACTTTACCAGTGGTTCATTTTTCTGATGAGCTCTCTATCTGCTATCACTACTGAGTCAGTTATAGCACATACTATCCATCAGATAGTGACACATGAAGCATATTCCCAAGATGCTAAATGAGAGCTTTATGAAACTACTTAGAAATCTTTAAAGATAAATGCAAAGAATAAAGAACCCTCTAAAGAACCATGATGGCTGTACCTTAACAGTCATGCCATGAAGAGGCACAGCAATAAGCCACTATAAAGAAGGAGAGCTGTCCACTGCCTTGGTCTGAAGAGGCAGATGATGGCAACCAGTATCCAAGAAGCACTACTGAAGCAAACGGTCCTAAAACCAAAGCACGTGTTAAGATGAAAAGAATAATGAGTACTGAATGATGAGAAAATGCTCTCTCTTTCTCAAGGGGTAAAAAAAAAAAAGGCCCATCAGAAGACAACTGAAGGTACAAAACTAGCAAGGTATTTCACAAGGTATATCCCAGAGCACATCACTGGTACACTACTACCCGTTTATCATGGAGTCTTGGTTTTTCAATTCCGTCTCTGAAAGGCTGTTAACATTATCTGCACCTCAACGGCAGCTATCTGTTTAGTCAGTCACACTAAATACAGCTTAGTTGTTGCACCAAATGTGAAAAAGCAAAATGTCACTCTACCTTAACAACCCTTGCACTATCATCTGGCTTTATCACAGAATGAAATACGATAACAGACACTGCTTGCCAGTCCATTGATTCCACCAGAATTTCTCTCCTGTCCTGCCTGCATGGCAACATACACACTGCAATGTGTTTTCATCTCTCATTCTGTCTCTCTAAAAATGATACCTTATCAGAAATAAATAAGTAACAAATAACATATCCACTCTAATTCTGCAGTAAATAAACGAAGTTATGTTGATGGATGAATGCAGGCCAGTCACAGGTAACAGCAAAAGACATAGGCCAGAAATAAAACCTGATTAAAACTGTATTTCTTAGAGCAGCACAAGGGCCTTTATGTAGAAGGGAAGAATCTTGTGGAAAAGGGCAGAGGGAGGGATGCTTTCCTTTCCTTAGTTCAGAAAACAAAAGCCCCTCCTCCACTCTGCTGCACATCAAAAATAAATGATAAAAGATATTTTTTATGGCTGTATTCCTATTGCTTTATCTATTGCATGCCTCTCCTAGCACACAGGGGGATTACCTGCATGGAATTAAAATTACTTAAACTCAAGTCAACCAGTTAATGTGTTCAGTACTTACACACCGAATTCAATCACCAGAATATCCCAACAGTATAACGAGAACCATCATATTACACAAATGGCAACCATTGCAGAGACAAAAGACAGTATTTTCCAACACTGCTAACAAGGAAATCACAGTCACGTTAAAAAAAGCTCAAAGAAGAATGATTGTTTTGTCAATTTACTAAAAAACCCCCTACATTCCAGTTGCCACTCCTTTGATTTTTTTTAGACTTTTTTGTCCTGATAATGCTGTTGCTATTTTCTTGTTGCTATTACTACTGAAAACAGCTGCTTGCAGCTGAACAAGAATTAGGTAACAGAAAACAAGCTATAAAATGAAACACTTTGTGAATAACAACTAGGTCACCTGGGATTCTCAGGCATTCTGTCACCAAAAAGAACGCACAGCTAGCTCATCTCTGAAGGAAAAAAATCCTAAAGCAGTTGTTTTAATTAATTACCATGCACATGCACACATTTCAACAGCCATCTTTTCACTCTGAGCCACACTCACCGCTTGCTTCTAATAGTCACATCCAATTCTCTTACACTCTCAGCTAAGAGCTCCTGCTGCTGTGGAGAAGGTCTTCGTGCAAGCCAGTACTCACAGTAACAGGCTTGCCAGGCAAATAACAAGATGAAAAGCTCTCGCACCACCCCTAGCCGAGAGGAATCCCGAGCCTGGCACCCTGAGCCACAACAACAGCACTGCAGCCCTCAGTCCAGAAAACAAGTATTTTCGAAAGGCACTGCCTTCTAATTCCAGTGTACATGATGCCAACTGTGAAAACAAAAGCTGCTAAAAACAGCGCGTGTGTGCGAGCATATGCACACAGAGCATCTTAGCTGGAATTAACTCACGTTTTCCCCCTGTTCCCCCAACCCATGAGTGAACAGAGCAGTCGATTGCACTGAGCAAAATAAAATTCTGTACCAAGCATTGCATCATTGCTAATTTGCTACTGTAGCTTCTGCTGATAGAGGCAGAAGATGCAGCCTGTGCTCAAAGACCTGAAGAACAAAAGAAATACTGTACGAATTAATACTGCAAATTTCTGTTCAGAACTGACAAAAAATGGTACATAAAGCACACACCTCTAGCCATTTATTTCATGCTTTAGTACTAAAGAAAAGACAATCTTACCAGGATTTACAGCTTTTTACCCATATTCACTGGATATGTGAGCTTTGCATCCTTGCAAATGTGCCAGCCAGTTTGAAAGCCTTGCAGAACTGAATCTGTCTCAACCTCTGCGTCTCATTTACTGTAACACAGAGGATTTTCAAAGCCATGCCTCACAACAGCTGGCTTGTTTTTGCCTGCTTCCTATGATTGACAAGTTCATACAAGCTCTGTCAACTTTAACCTTGATAAGTGAAGGCTTAGTCTGTATTGTATGTTACATCACCAGAAACTTCTGACCTCAGGGAAAAGATCTCAGAGACTTCAAAGCCTTTCCTTTCCCCCACCCCCACCCCCTGGATTTGCTTATTAAAAAAAATAAAATAAAACAAAACTTTAAAAAGTCCTTTAATTTTTTAAGGGTTTTTATTTGTGAAAATCATGATCCGCATTTCCACAACTACAGCTCTGCAAGTTTTATCTATTTACAATGATTTTAAAAGATCAGTGTGTTACTAGGTTCCTTTCTGAACAACATTCATATAACCAAGTCTTTAATTTTAGAGGAGAGTCTTCATCAACAGCCCTCTAGCCTGAATTTTTTTGCATGTGTTGTGTGCACAGGCGCCCTCTCTTGCAGGAGATTCTGCAGGGAAAGAACTGAATGCTTTCACGCTGCATGAGCACACTGCCACCCCCACGTTCCATCTTTAGAAGGCATCGTGGCTTTCATCAGAGAGCAAAGCTCCAGTTCCTTTCAATTTTTCTACAAGAACACATTAAAGACTTAATAGAGAAGTTGTGGATAAGGCTTTAATATGTATTAAAAGATAATTTTAAAGATGATCACTTTAAGAGGAAAATGTTATTTAAACTGCACACAAAATCACATATAGCAGTTAGATATCCAGTTAATAACCTCCCCTAAAATTTTTCTGCTTCCCAAAGCTGCCTATTTGATTTCAATACAGAGAATGATTTCAAGAGAAAACAAGTTTACAAAATACAATACAACTGGTTAACAGACTGCAGCAAGTCTGTCTGGCCCATGCAGAGAAATGGAAGCTATAGCTGCCACATTACTTTTCAGCACAAAACTTCACTCACATTTACTGACATAAACAGTCTCCTCCGTGACAGCAAACCATAACCACATTGCCTAAGGGCTTACAGCAGAAAGTGAACATTTCACAGGCTAGCTTTTAGCACCAGAACACCATAAAGCCACTCCATATGTCAGAAATGTATGAATTGCTGCACTGAGGAGACAAATCAGTCACCTATTTCCAATTATGCTTTTCATCAAGTAACTTAAGGGAAAATAAAATCTACAATGCATCAGCACATTATGCTTTTATGACTATAACCACTGGAGACTAGATCTTACAGTAGCTCTAAATCTCCATACTCAACTGCTGTTATCATCAACAGGGCTACATGAAGATAGCTGGATTTCAAGCAATGCAACTAAAATGCGTGTTTTAGATGGTCTTCATTCTAATCCTCTTTCTGGGGAAAGCAGTAAAATCAAACCAGAATACAAAAATGAACTAATGCATACAAATTTATCTCTGCTTGTCCTTCCACCAACACCTCTGTGTGCTGTTCTTTCACTCACTACCAATTTCAGAATCATTTGGACTTCTACCAGCTACTCATGCTTGGTAACACTTACCTTTAGGGGCGGGGGATGAAACTTTAGGTAAGAAGAAACTACCCTCCAACACTTCCTTTTATCAGCCCATGATGGCCTTGCATGGCCCCAGCTGTCACTGCATGCACAGTGAGGGGAACAGATGTGCCAGGAGCAATTAAAGCAAAAATAACTTTACTTGGTAGCAAGAAGCTGCAAGTAGAAAAAAGGTGATATATGAGATGGGATAGCCACCCTCAAGTTTAGAAACAGGGATTCAAAGTTGACCTGATAGAGTCCACATTTTCAAGGGTGTGGAGAATGCACAAATTGTATGGGGGAGAAATAGGGCTGTATTACTACAGTGTACTGTAAAACAACCACAGGTTTTGGAGGCAGTCCAGCACCCATTTAATGAGATCCAGCAGCTGCTGGTGAGCCCGAGCGGAGCATCTCACCCATCTGCAGGACGCACACCTGACAGCTGCTGGCTGAGTGCTGCCAGGAGAGTGAGGAATAGGGAGGCAGTGGCAGGAGCCTGCAAGTTTTAACAATTTCATTTAGCCACAACCAACCCCCAAATCCCAAAATGATGCATTTGTGATGCTTACGAAGATGCCCACATATCTCTCAGCTCAACCAGCCTGAAAGTTTTAAAAATGAACAAGAGGAAGAAAAAGACTACAAGTGGGACAATTTATCATGCAACTTCTGCCTTGATCCTGAGGTATGAGAAGAATCTGGTTCAAATCTTTGCTATTTGAAGAGCTACCCTGTGCCAGTGGCCATATTTATTTAGATAAATCTTTTTTGAAAGATTAAGAATCCACAAGTGGTATTCCATTTTGAAAAGGGCATTTACATACATGAGATGAATATTTTTAAAAGAACAAACCAGATGGTAAAATGCTAAGAGATAACACGCAACTGAAGATACAATATATGAAACTCAGAGGAAATGTGTAACACCTACCAAAACACCCATCATTCTTCCTTCCCTCTCTCTGTCCCCTTCAAAGGTTGAATCAAATAGCAATTAAAAGGAATATCCACCAGATAACGTAAGTTCTACTCAAAGGAGGAAAATCCAGACCTAATCTAGCAAAGCAGATGTATAAGCAAAATATGATAAATAAAGAAATTTTAAAGGAAAAGCTGAAGTACAAATCCTTAAGGGCGTTGTGAAAAAAAAATAATAAAAGGCAGGGAGGGGGCTGCAGCAGAAAATTGACAGAGTCTCCCCTTCACAACTCTACAAGCAAAGAACAGCCTTTGCAGGAACTCTTCTCAGATGCTGCACACCATTAAAAGTGGGTAATCATAAGCTACCTGGGCCATACGACAGTCACCTGAAACTTCCACAGGAAATTGCTGAACTGGGATCTGTGAAGCACAGCTACCCATTTCTCTGATACTTGGACAGCTGCTTGAGCACAGCGACACACCCAGTGTTGGAGGAGGACAGGTGTGAGGGTGCTGAAGATAAAGAATGAAAGAGAGCAAGAATAAAAACCCCACTCATTATCGATCTGGAGAACCTCAGAATCATAAACTTAAAAACTGAAAGAAGCAAAAAAGTAGAAATTTCATGAAGAGATTTGTAGCCTTGGTTCGTGCCTGAGATGCTTTGGTTTCCTGAAATTCCTTTCCCAGGGAATTTTCTCTAAACAAGAAACATGTTTTGCTAACTGTAACTTGGTTTATACTTTTTCCCTAGGAGGGACTTCTTGATGTCCCTCCCTTCTGACCAATGTGATTGAAAAAGTTAGTCTTTGTTTCACCAATCAAATTGGTCTGTGTAAAACAGTATAAAAGGGAGACACATCCCAACAATGAAAGAGTCATTTTTCAGCCTTCTGAAGTCAGAGTCTTTGTGTCATTGTAGTGTACAACAGTGTCAGAGATTCAGCAGCTACACTAATGAGTAAAAATGACAAAGAATAATTTGGGCATGTGTAAAAAAGATGTGTCTTGGATGCACTACCAACCTTAGAAAGAGTCACTACACATAGGGACAAGAGTGATCTGGATGACAAAGATCTTGGATTTTCTGGAGTTAGAAAATTAAGTTTCATCTCACCTGAGGCTCTTAAAAAGTTGACTCCCATGAGACAGAGTCCTCACTCATCCTATCACATCATTCACATCAGAACTCATTAGATATAGATGATTCACAAAAGGGGTGAAAAACTAGGTGGTAGCAGTTGCTGCTATGAGGAAAATATTCAGATTTAATAAATGCAAAGTAATCAACAGGGGAGATTTTCCTGTACTTCACCAACATATACAACGATGTACAACAGAAATTACTGCTACGCAAGAAGGAAAAGCTGAATTTCACAGACTGTTCTAGGAACATACAATTTTCGTACTTCACAGCAGTAAAAACCTAAACAAAACGCCCCAAATAAAGCAAAGCTCAAAGACAGAGAGACCAGCAGAGGCTCAACAAGATACCCAGCTGCATGGCTCCTGGTTTGCCCTGGTTTTCTGTTCTCCCCCCAGGCATCTGCTACTGGCTCACACAAAGGAAAAAAACTTGCCTAGGTTGACCTCTGGCCTGCTTTTAAGCATCAACATCCATCAGTTGCCATCATGTACCAGTGATTCAATGTTCCGCTGTCTCAGAGTGTGATATTTATGTGTCTGTTATTAGTCAGTCACAAGTACTACTACACTGAAAGGACATAATGGTTCATGGCAACGAAACTTGTACTAATTACAAGTATTCACAGAAACCTAAGGAAGATGAAAGGTTATAGGGGATTTCTCATATATGAATAGATGCTGTTAGACTCACTCTCCTCTATGTGCACAGGAAGAGCTACAGTAGGTTCTTCCCATTTTCAGACAAAATACAAACTTTGTAACAGCCCAGACTGTACTTGTGGCATTGCTATATGACACACACAATGTGTCACATCACACACATCGTTGGCAAAAAACTGGTGTGAGGAATGCCATAATAATCTGTATCTCATGATAAAGAAATGCTGAGGACATGGACCTGCTGGATCAAGTCCAGAGGAGTGCCTTCTATCAGAAGGATAGAACAGCCCTCCTGTGAAGACAGGATGAGAGAGTTGGAATTGTTCAGCCAGGAGAAGAGAAAGCTCTGTGGAGCTTGTTAACACATGCATGAAATGTTTGCCAAAGCAATTTTCCTACTGATTTCTAAGGAAGCAGTTGCACAAAATCATACTATTTCTTCCTCTCATGGAAAAGGGGGAAAACATTTTGCTTACATAGCCCTGGTAATGTCTTGGTAAGACCTTCAATGCCTGAGACATACTTGTCCTGCAATGTTCAGTCAGGAAAAGCAACTCACAGTTTGACTGCTTAACTGCAACAACAAACGAGTAACCCCAGGAAGGCCAAGTGCCAGGTTCTGCCCCTGGGTCAGGGCAATTCCAAGCAGAAGTTCAGGCGGAGAACAGACCAAGACCAGCCTTGGGAAGAAAGACTTGGGGGTGTTTGTGGACAAAAAGCTAAATAATGACTTGGCAATGTGCACTCCCAGTTCAGAGAGCCAAATGGCTATTATCAAAATATGGCCAGCAGGTCAAGGGAGGGGATTGTCCCCCTCTACTCTGCTTTTGTGAAACCCCACCTTGGTTACTGCATTCAGCTCTAGGGTTCCCAAAGAAGAAAAACGTGGCCCTATTGGAATGTGTCCAGAGTAGAGCTACTACTATGACCACACAGCTGAACACCTCATTGAGGACAGGCTGAGAGAGTTGGGGCTGTTCAGCCTGGAGAAGAAAAGGCTCCAGGGAGACCTTACAGCACCTTCCAGTACCTTAAGTAGGCTACAAGAAAACCAGAGAGGGACTTTTCACAAAGGCATGTAGTGATAGGACAAGGGGGAATGGCCTTAAGATGAAGGAAGGCAGGTTTTGCTTAGGTATTAGGAAGAAATTCTTTACTGTGAGGGTGGTGAGGCACTGGAACAGAGAGGCATTATCCAGAGAAGCTGCAGACTTCCCATGCCTCGAGGTGTCAATGACCAGGCTGGATGGGGCTCTGAGTAACCTGGTGTAGTGGAAAGTACACTGGCCATGGCAGGAGGGTGGCAACTAGATGATTTTTAAGGTCCCTTGTGAACAGAACTATTCTAGGATTCTATGATTCTTAATAAAGAACTTTAAAACAGCTATGCAACACAATGCTGGCAACAAAAGTTCTCATTAACTATTTAAGGAAACAGCCCTTTTGCTACATATAAAAACCCCCAAGCCTTCAAGTCTTGTATTTCAGTAGCTCAGTTCCTAGTTAACACTATATATTTCCAATTAATTTACACTAATTTAATTGGTGACTGATTTACACCATCTACCACTGTAAATATGAGGAACTAATTTGTCCAAATGTGTATTGTGGATTGTTGGTGCTTTTTCTCCCCACTGTTAATTAGTGCTCACAGATATGTAAACCCCAACCCCACAATGGTCACAAATTGGAAAAAGCTAAGAGAAGTAACTATCAGTATACCCATGTCTGTGTATATGTACATATATACACACACAAACATCCATATATACATGATACAAATAAACACATACACAAATGGACTACTGGCCATTTTTAAATTCTTCTCCATCTCACTCAATTTAGAAGACATAAGGTCACTCACATTCCTGTGTTGCTGAAGGTCTTTCTCCTTCCTTGCACAATAATTTGCTGCTGCTCCTGGTGAGCATGGAGCCTAGATATTCACCAGGTGTTGAAAAATCTTCCTTATAAAGTGCCTAATAAAAAACTTAAAACATGTTTATAGGCTCCTGCTTCTGGATTATCAAAGATTTTTCTAGAACACTATACTTGGGCATTTAGGACAACTTAGGCATTAAGAGATTATTTTTATTTTGATTTTGTATTGTAAAGGCTGTTTCTCTGTCTCCAAAAGCTCAGCTCAAATACGAGTAACTACTAAGGTATGAAAACACTGAAAGAAGTATTTTACAGTGTTTAATTAGAGTTGAGTCACACTACGGTCCTATACTTGACATGCATATGCTCTTGGACTTGATACCTATTAAATGTTGAAATATTTTCTGCAGCCTTTAATCTCAGATATTCTTTTTCACTTTTTGAAGTTATGTAACTTTAATAGACATCACAGGAACAAATTAATAGAGTTAGGAGTCAAATGTTCTTAGAAAGTAAAGAAAGGCACTGGTTGCAAACATCTCTAGTAGATGGCAATCTTAAGAATTAGATCATAAAGCATGATTCTTTTGATGCAGCATGACTTATGCGTGCATGTCATACTGCAGGAAGCCACAGACATGGTCAGAGAATCCATTTCCCTCTTTAACCTTTTGAAAGTCTTCCAGCTTAGAAATTGTGGAGACTTCTGTAAAGAAGGTAATTATATAACCAGTATAAGTCATTCTACAAATGCAGAAAGACAGACATGCTTAAAGCAGCACAGACTTTGCATCTGTAAAAAGGTAAGCTTCTGTAACTAATTTGAAATAGAAAGAGTGGCATCAATAAAAATAAAAAAGCACCATTTTTTGTTTTACAGATCAACAGAATTGTATAATGCTTTGATGCTGTCCTAAAGTTAAGAACATACATAGAATCACATCAACTCCTCAGTATAAAAATACTCATGTTAGATGACTGCAAGTTCATAACAAGAGTGGTTTGGTTCTTCCATAAGAGATGGCAATGGACCACTATTTTCTCTTTCTACAAAAGTAATGCCCTAAACTATTAAATACTGCAGTTCAGAAGAACATGTTGCAGCTCCTCTGAAAAGGAAGATGAAACAACCTGAATTCACTGGAAACACTCAGTAATCTCAAAGGAGAAAAGTAGAGCTCAAAGATGAAACAGGGTCACAAACCATCTTCAACAACTCAACATTTACACACCCCCCCCCCCCCCAACAGTTTTTCAAAGTAGTGTTAATTCAGGTTTTACAACTGTGTGCTAAAAAAGAACTGCCAAGAAAATACTGTAGCAAAAAGCTCAGGAGAAAAAAAAAATTATCAAACATCTTTATTTTTGTTTGTTTGTCATTTGCAGGTACAATATCCTAACCCGTTCTTGTTGTAGATTCAGTGCATTAAAAAGACTCATATTTCTGAGGAAAATAATCACGGAAGCTGTAAATGGTAAATATTCACAGATTATTTCAAGTTAATAGACTTTTTTTTTTGTTTTCTCAAAACAACTGAAGGGGAGGGAGGCCAGAAGCACCCTGTAGTGTAAGGGCAGTCTCTAACCTGGAGAAAGCACCCGTGAATTCCACAGCTGTCTCTCAGCTTGGGTTACTGCAAATCTGACAGCCACAAATGCAGACAGGTCACTCCTGTATTCAGCCCCATCACACTGACTTTGGTAGCCCAAAGGCAACCTCAGCACACAGGTCTCAGAAGCACAAAATAACAGCTGCCAGCAAGTTAATCCAAACATAAATTTTAAAAGAGAGTATTAAATATGACTATAAGGAAGACCTCAGATTTGGTTACTATTCATGTTCTATAATATACCCTGGATTAGGTAGATTGGGTAGCCATTTGCAGATTGCTAGATTTTAAAAATAGAAAACTAAATGCCTTTAGGGCATCTCAAAAATCATAAAATCAACCCATGCCATGAGACCTTTTGAGCACAAGAATACCTTGTTAAAAAAGCAGCACACAGAAATACATATTCTTTCCCATAAGGCAGCCACTCATTATCACGTAGTGGTAGTTCACAACACGGGAATTAAATGCCCAAATTTTAATTAGTAATTTTTTGAATACAGAAGGCATATCAACCATCTACATATCAATGTTGAGAGAAAGACGGTGAAAGAGGCCATTTCACAAAACCTTCTGTATGTAATGCAGTAAAATGGCCAAATACTACATCTGAAAGAGTATGTCAAAATAGGCTCCAGCTGAAAAAAAAGTTACTGCAGCTGGTGCCCAGTCATGTGATTTTCATGGATTCCATGATTATAAAGCAAGAATTGTGCTGCACAAACACTGCGAAAATGCTGGCGTAGGAGTATTGTTCACATGCTTTTGTGAGTCGGCTTCAGCGCTGGTAGATGGAAATCATTTTACTTGTCCAGAGATGCTGCCCACCCGCAGCAGCCCGGCTCTGCTCCCGGCCGATCCCCCCGCAGCAGCCCGGCTCTGCTCCCGGCCGATCCCCCCCGCAGCAGCCCGGCTCTGCTCCCGGCCGATCCCCCCGCAGCAGCCCGGCTCTGCTCCCGGCCGATCCCCCCCGCAGCAGCAGCCCGGCTCTGCTCCCGGCCGATCCCCCCGCAGCAGCAGCCCGGCTCTGCTCCCGGCCGATCCCCCCGCAGCAGCAGCCCGGCTCTGCTCCCGGCCGATCCCCCCGCAGCTGCCCGGCTCTGCTCCCGGCCGATCCCCCCCGCAGCTGCCCGGCTCTGCTCCCGGCCGATCCCCCCGCAGCAGCCCGGCTCTGCTCCCGGCCGATCCCCCCCGCAGCAGCCCGGCTCTGCTCCCGGCCGATCCCCCCCGCAGCAGCCCGGCTCTGCTCCCGGCCGATCCCCCCCGCAGCAGCCCGGCTCTGCTCCCGCCTCCCCCTCTGCCTCCCTCCTCCCCTCCCCACGCTGCGCGCACACTCGCACCCTCTGGGCTGGTCATTTTGGAATCACTACGGTTAGTCCGAAGGGCTACAAAAAACTGGAAAAACGGGGTGGTCTCTTCAGGTAAGCCATAAGCAATGCAAAATACAATCGCATGAACCCACAAATAAATACTAATTTTTTACAAGGTTTTATGGTCGCAGCTTGAGTGTATGTTTCCTACAGTTCATAATTTCCTCTCCCTTGGGAGATTATTACCACTTACAGAACGGACGAAAGCCCATAGAGGTTCTTTTTTCCTGTGCATGGGTTCCCTCTGTTATGAAACCCAGAGCTGTCAGACCTGGCTATAGCAGCGTGTGCACAACCTCAAGTCGGCTTCAGCAGCCGCAGAATCAGCGATTACTGCTTACACCACAATGGGCCAGGACGAGGACAACCCTCAGAACCCTTAGCATTCATATTTAAAGGATTTTAACTACACTGTGCATACAGTCACACCTTTAAAAAGGGTTTAAAAACATGGTACATTACTTAAAACATGAATTAACAGAGAAAATTTGAGCTCTTCAAACAGTAAAACAAATTTTAGGGTCTTCTATTCATGTCCTATATTCTGTACAGCTATAAGAAAAGGAAAGTCCAATTTACAGCACTATTACGTTTCAGCAGCACGCTGTCTTTGCCAAGGATAATACTGGAAATCTCTTTTGGGAAACCTCAGAGCCCCCACCTAACCCCCAAAAAACCCCTATAACTACTGAATGCACACAAATAAGAATCAACTGCCTCTGAACAAACTATAATATGCTCAAGACTCAACAACTTCTTTAAGTTTACACTAAAGTCCCCAAAAATTTCAGTCAAAAACATTAATTTTATCATGCACATTGAAGTATGTGGGGAGAAGAAGGGAAATAAGGGGAAAACGGCACTGCAGAAACTCTGAAATCATCACAGCAGAACTTGCAGTTTGAGTCAGGAAAAGATCAGATCAAAGAAATTTGTTAAAAAGATTTGTCAAAACCAAATCTTTTAGAGAAATTAAGAAATACTATGCTTACCTTAGAGTGCAATTCCTTTCATCCAGTTTGTTAATGTTAGAGAAAATAGACTCCCCATCTTCCTTTAAATCCTCTGCTTGCCTCCTTACTTCAACTGAAACTTCCTAAAAGAGGTTTATAGTACAAGTAAGAGACCAAGTCATCATGTTTCACTCCCAAAAAAATCTATGATTACGGAACCTCTTATTTGTGGGTTTGCTCTGTTTGAGTATACATCAAGTGAACAGCATAGCATGTTTTGAGCTTGTTTGGTTTTAAGCAGTACAGTGTGCTCTGTGACCTCTTGTGCAGCACTCCCGACCTGGCTGTGCTCGTGTTGCTGCTCTGCTTTGCTGCTCTACAGAAGAGATTTATATAAACGTTTGCAACTTCCATTTGGCAAAAGAAAACAAACAAAAAAATAGGCACAGAAGTTGCAGAAGAGTTGCTCACATTCTAGGAGGTGCAGGTATGCACCAGGTTGTGAATCGCTGTGCGTCTACTTTAGTTTCGCAGTAAAACACCAACAGCGCTGGGCCACAGTGTTATTATCTCACTATCTTCAAATAACCCCACCCAAAGCACAGCTCTGCAATACAAACACTGAACCTACAGGAAATTTAATTGCGCATTAGCACTGGAATAATCTGAATCATATATGCAAAACAACATCTTTATTTACTTCAGTCTGTTGTAAGAATCTTCAATGCACTTATCACCATATTTTCCAGGTGCCTAAACAGGTGTCTGCTTTTTGCCCCAGGAGGTCTACACTGAACGTAAAGGCACTGGCTAATAAACCAGAAATGCATACAGGGAATAAATGATATGTTGTTTTTTTTTTTTTTTTCTGCTGGGTAGGCAATTATTTAAGAAATTAGTGAATTTAGTTTTCAAAGTAACTTCCAGGTGAACATTTTCAGTGCTTGCAATCTCTACCCTAGTAAATTATTGGCATAATTAAGTTTGTACATAGAGTTCAAAAATAACTTTTGCCAAACTTAAAGACACAAAGAACTTATGCAAAGACAGTCCACAACTTTTAGATATCAACATTTTTGTTTCTTTTTGAGATATTCTCATTCTACTCCAGGTCTACACACACATAGGTGACCTGTGAATGTATGAATGCAATGCTTTTACCAAGAAGGGAAAAAAATAAAAAGTAATATACAACTGCATTGCTTCCATTTTATTCTTGCAGAAGGCGAAGTTCAACGCAGGTTGAACACACTGTAACTCCTCATACATATCAGACAATCTTGTAGTAGCTTGAACAACATCTTTTAACAGAGAACTAAAGAGACTTGGTTTCTCTGTTTAGTTCCAGTGCCACCTGCCAACCATTACCTGGCCCTGCTCAGTTAAAAATTAACGTAATATTTACTTGCAAGTTGAACAGCCATTGGCATCTCTCTAAGAAATAAATGTATACATCTTAAACCAAGCAAACTGACATAAAACAAAACATCATGCAGTTTCATTGTTGCTGTGGCTTTAACATTAACAGGCATATTTGTAATCTCTACACTTTATTAGGCAGAAGTTTTGTCCTATGTAGCTTTTGCATGAAGCAAGTTTAGAAGAAAAGAGGAAATCCATGGAAATTATTAGACCATTAAAAAATTAGACAAAAGTATGTAGTATTTACATTTGGAACACTTTTTTTTCATAGTTTCAGAGAATTCAAATAGGCAATATAGCCACACCAGTGAAAAAGTAACTCTGTGTGAAAATTGGTTTGAACCTTCAAAATCTCCACTGTAAAAAGAGGATATTAGCAAATCAATCATGTTTTTTTTCCATCTGACTACAACACATAAGCAACTACTTTGATCCAACTGCTCTTGTGCAGTACAAACTTTGATCTTCCTCATTTTACTTAAGAAATCTACCTATAACATTTACTCCTTTACTGACAAAAGGCAAATGGTGTTCCTGAATTGAAAATTTTCCTAAAAATTCTTTTCCCCTTCACTCCTCTACTGTTCCCCACCACCTTGGGCAATTTAAGGGATACTGCAAGACACACTTGTACCTGCTTGTAGAAGTCAGTGGAAGGGGATGATCTAGACCTCTCATGGGTGTATTGGGATTTCCCATGCTGTTCATGGCCTGTATCGAGGATATTGTCAGCTGAATGGTACCTTCCTGAGCCCCTTGGCTCTATTGGCTTCCACTGCTCCTTCCACGATGCCTCATACTCTGCAAAGGTTCCCAGGCGCTGTGGCTGTGCAGATTTCCCAATCCTCTCAGCAGCCCTATTGCTGCTGCGGTGGTGGGCACTGTCTTTTGAAGCACGAGCAGTTTCAGGTCCAACAGAGGCTACCCGACCTCTTCTCTCATACCACAGCTCCTCTCCTTCTTGTGCTTTTCTATCTGGCCTCTCAGGCTGTCCCTCTGCTAGACCATGGGGACCTGGTTTCTGTGATGGTTTTCTAAATGCAGGCTTACTTGTTTCTTCAAAAAATTTCCACCTGTCTGCAAACGAGCTCAGGGCTTCTTCTGATACATCTGGACGGCAATGAGCACGGCATTCATCCTCTGACATGCCCACCTCATTCATCTTCTCTGGTTCCGAGTATGACTTCAGTTTTTGCTCTGCTGTGAACCTCTTCCTGGCTCCAATGCGAGAAACGTGATGAGTGCCACACCCTGTAGGGTTTGGTTTAGCTTGTGCAGCCTCAGGGAATCCAGAGACATCTTCAGAAACCAAAGCCAGTAATGAAGAGTTGTAACTACCAGTTTTCCGCTCAGGTGACCTCGGGAGATACTCAGCAGGGCTGGGCTCCAAGTCCCGACGTTTGAAGGATGTTGCGCTCAGAACCCTGGCCTGTGCTTCCTTGAGGTGATCTTTGTAGGTGCTGGTAAAGTTTGTGTCTGGGGAGGTGGTGATATTCTCTGTTGAATCTGGTTTCCAGGTCTCACTGCACTCCTCTGTTTCAGATGACCCTACTAGTGTAGCAGTACTTCTACTTTTCTGCAGCTTTGCTCTTCTCATTTGGATCTCATTTCTGAGGGTTGTTGCAAAACGATCACTCCTTCGTGCCTGTTTAGACAGGTGAGTGTCAAATGAGGTCTGTCGTTCTGTTACAGGTTCTGGGTTGTTGTCAGACTGTTTTTTCCCTTCCTGAGCTAAAGAGTGCAACATTGGCGTCTTCTGAGGAGAAATCTTGCTGCTCTCATCTTTCCCCCACCTAAAATCTTTCTGAGCAGATCTGTTTTCAGTGCTATGGACAGAGCCCTTTACATATTCCTGCTGACCATGCCTAGTTTCACTTTCCTCAGAGCTGTTCTCACAGCTTTTCTTTTGTCCAGATTTTTCAGTATGATTAAGTTTTTTAGATTCTTCTACTACAGCACACCTGGCATCTCCCTCTCTGTCCACTGGGTAATGACTACTGTTCTCATACCTTGTCAGTGAAGATTCAATAGATTGTTGAGGTAGATAGTATTTTGGGTTTGGGGCCATTGTAGTAACTGCAGAATTTTCATAAGGTTCAAGTGACACATCAGTTCCCACTGCAGGTTTCCAGCTGTCATCCTTGGCTTGTAGTGGCTTTGAGCTTCCCTGAGCAGGATGTTTCGCTGTCACACAATAATATCGACTTTGTCCAGTGTTGTCCACCCTCTGTTCAGCAGCACTGTTCAAAGAGGAAGTGTTGAGCAGACTGCCTTGGTGTGGACTGTAGCCATGAAAGTGATCTGCAGCTAACTCCTGAATGCCACTGTAGGACAGATAATGCTGCTGATCTTTAGGTGCAGCTAAGATTCTTGCACTGTGATAAAAGGTGCTTTCATCGCTGTACTGGTGCTGGTGGTGGTAAGTGTAAGCAGGCTGTGCAAACCTAACGTCGGTGCTGGACAAGGATGGCTGCAGTTTGTTCACAGTTCCTGCATTACTACTGTACCTTTCACCAGCTGAAGAAAAACTGTGTTCTGAACTGAGATCGGATTTATAATTTGAGCAGCTGATTCTCCTGTCACATGCTCTGGAGGGCCGCCGTTGCTGCTCTGCAGTTTCCAAACTCCAGTCATTCCTGGGCTGAGATCGGTTCAGGGCTGTAAAGTGCTGCGTGCTGGCACCCTCTGAGTACACAGGGCCATGGGCTTTCTCGTGGCCCTTGGTGGCAGCAAAGCTGTCACTACGAAGAGGTGGAGGTGGGGGAGGAGGAGATGAAGACTTCTTCTTATCAGGAACATACCAGACAGGTCCGAAACTGGACCTTCCCAAGTTAGTGAGCTTGCCATCTGGGTGTTCCTCTGTTCTAGGACTTTTGTTGTTCTCATATTGTACGGGGGCTGGCAAATACCCAGGTTTGTCCTCTGTTCCACTGCTGTCATTCAAAAACTGGCCAGACTTGCTTCCATGCTTAGCAGTCTCCCAGGGGCCCACTTTGTAAAGCATGTTCTCCGTCGAAGAAGTGTCTGCATTGGACAGAGTGTGGTCAGGGGTGCTAGAACTCGTGGAGAAAGACCCGTAGGCTGAATCCCGTTTACTTTGGCTCCCTAGATGATCAATGCTACTATTAGACCTTGCAGAAGAAAGTCTTCCATACTGGGCTACTTGGGGAGTGTGGTCCCAGCTGTCCATACTTCCCAAAGAGCTGAATTGGTCAGAAGTGCGATACAGACTTGACTGATCCCATGAATTCGACAGGTCATGAGAAGAACAACTACTGAAACAAACAAACAAACAAACAAAAGTGTCAGAATAAATATCAAAAATTTCAAAAAATGCCACAACATAATTATAACCACCCATTTTAATAATATTGGTTAAGATCCATCTGCACAGGAGTTAAAGACAAACAATCTAACAAAATTGAAAATTTGAACACAAAGTCAGGGCTCCAACTCTATACTCGACCACTGATTCAAAGCTTTAAACTTTAGTAATTAACTCAGCTTCCCGATGTAACTTTTCCAGTAAGTAATATGCATTTATCTCCTTGAAGAGTCTCTTCTCCCCCTGCAAATTGTTGATTTTGCTGACTTTGCTTTTAGAAAAATTTAGTTTGAGCTCCATTAGCTCCCTCTTTCCCAGGAAAAACACCAACTTATTTTTCAGCTTATTTTCCAGGCACCCCAATTTTTCCAGCTATTAAACTTATGTACTTCCTCTCTTCATCTCTGAAATATGACTCAACTTCTTCAGCCCATGATGTTATTCCCCTGCCAATAAGTTACTCCCAAAAAGCTATATCCCACAACTGCCTATTTGTTTGATGTTTTAACTTTTAAGCAGAGATGCACTAAATGCATTTGTCTCAAATACCACCTGCACATGCATAATAGCAGTGTGGTTTTAAACCACTCTCAGGTTGACACTCTTACAACAAGACTCAGTTCCACCCAGTTCCACAATATTGGCAGGAAAACTTTAGGAGGAGATACCAAAGCAGCATAAGCTCTGCATGACCAGACAAACTTCTGACTTTCCTTAGAGAGTCCTTACTGCCACCATTTTTTCCCTACCACTCTTTCCTCTATAAAAAACATCATCTTTGACACTGTACTTTCTTCAGCCCTTTTGCCGCAGACAATATTCCAAAATCCTGTTGCTTCTGTTACTTTCCTACCCCATGAGTTTTGTTTCATTTTCTTTCACTTCTTTTCTCTTTCACAGTACCCACCTCCTGTCAATCCAACACATTTATGCTGAGATGATAGTCTTTTCAATTATTCTCATCACATCTCCCTGTCTGAAATTCACTGGCAGCTCCTCCTGCTTTTATATACCAAATTCAGATTCTTGCCTTTGCATGCAAAGCCCCTCGGTAGAAATCCCAGAATTATTCCACTTCCCTGTAGCTATAATTATAAGAAGCATCTATCAAATCTTGTGCTGTAAAGAGACCCGTGAAAGCTAGCAATGAAATCAGATTAGTCCACATAAAAAATACCAAGAATTATATAGTCTTTTCTTCTGTCAAAAATATTGCAAAGGTCAAATCAACAGTTCTTTGGAACTCAGTACTAACAGAATTGCTTTTACCCCCCCCCCACTACTACAGCCTTTTGAACTACTTTTCTTATACAACATGGTTAAAAGCAGTTTATATGAAATAAGAGAATATATGCTTTATGCTTATTTTCTAAAAGCATTCTATTAACAAGATACACTAACAATGGCCTCATCTTGTGGGGTTTTATGTTCTTTCATTCATTTATTTTCAACATTTAAAACATTGCTGAATCCTTTAAAAGGTCTTAATTGTCATCTTAGGCCCCCAGTGTGTTTCTTGTAAAAAGTATCTTGGTCATTACTTGGATTTTTTTGTCATAGAATAATGTAAGCCAGATATTACTACACATTGCTGATATTCCCATTCCCTTGAGCCCAAAGGAGCTCACAGAACCATTAGGGTTGGAAAAGACCTTTAAGTTCATAAAATTCCAAGAGATGCTTTGCATTAATTAAAAGAAAGATGCATGAAAGCCTCAGTTTACAGGTAAATCTGTTAGAATCCAATGTGCAGCAGAGATCATCAGCATAGGAGGTCAAAGCCCTGCTAGAAAATGCCTAATGGAAACCCAGAAGAAGCAGCAAACACTTTAAAGAAGTTTCTAATGGCACGTTACTGCAAAGCGTGGCGTCCTGTGGCCCTAAACTGCAGGGCAATCCTCCTGTGAGCCCTGATATGGAAGAGTGTCCAAAAGCCAGTTGCTCTCTGCCTGAGCCTGGCTGGCATCTCAGGATATCCTTCTCTCAATGGGTGTTTTAGAGCAGACTCATAAAAACAGCTACACTGCTAGCCAAAGTCTGGTAGGCGAAGTCCAGGAACAATCTACGAACACCATCCCTTGGCCACCACATTGGCCAGTGCACACAATTCCCAATCCTGGGGCATGAGCTTCTGTCCCTGAACTCTTACAGAGATGACCTCATCTCAGCAACCCCATGGGATTACAACCAGACGCACCTGACCCTAACTGCCCCAAAACCTCAGTTTAGGTACCTTCTCAAAGCACGCCCGTACCACAGCCACACCAATATCAGAATGAAGCAGAAGAGGTGGTTGCGTTCATCTTCATAACCAGGGACACATAAAAAACCCCAAAGGTTCCTCTGTTACAGTATATCCTACTGCAAGAAAAGGGTTTAAACTTTCAGCAACTTAAGATAGTTCACTTACACTCCCCCCAAGAAAGTGCACTGAGCCTTTGTTTAGGATGGGCCAGGAAAAAAAGTCTGCATGATGTTGTTATGGTGTGACTTCTGTGAAAGAGACAGAAGACTCACAGAGGGAAATGAAGGCACAAAAAGCTCTACAAGTTCTAGCTCTCTAGCCTTGCATAAGAGGCATCTAGGCCCAGCCTAGCGCTCCCAAGATAACCTAGAATTTTTGCATTAAAGTCACATGATAGAAAACGCATACATAAAGTGCTGGATGGGGAGGGCTGGGTGCCAGGACCACACTCTCTCCTATATACTGGTACAGGCTCTTCTGGTCTGTCCTCCTCTATCTTCATCCACCTTCTCAAATGTTCAAATTCACCAAGCTGGCAAAAAGAAAGCTCCAGCAAAACCACCTGACCAAAAAAAATCCTAAAGCAAATCAAACTGCCCATACCTTAACCTAGCAGTAGACAGTATGGATAGTCTTCACTGGGCTCTTTTGGCCAGCTGTGCCCCACTCCACCAACACAAAAAAATGTTGTCCCCCAATGAACTCTCCATGTTTTACAAGGGAATGCAGGTAGGCACATTCAGAAGAGATTTTAGGCTTTTAATACCAATCTCAGCTGCTTGGCTCAAGGAAGGACACGAAATTCCAGAAACAGCCCAGGAGTGGGATGCCTGGGCTAGAAATATCCCCTCCTGGGGTATTTCCATTATCTCCTTGCATACTAATTGCTATGCTTTTGTCTTCGTTTGGCATAACCCAAAACAGCTTTCTGATCAGCTGAGCTGTTTGTGAAGTGTACTTGTAAAGTAGGCAATCTCTGAGGCTACTCACCTCTTTTTGCAGATCAGCAAGCCCAAAGAACCCCACTCTGTCACTGAGATCCCCGAAATACCAAAATCCTTGGACTGCCACTGTGGGAATGCTGGGCCTCCTCTAGCAGCAGCATGGTAAAAGCAGCTCTGCCATTGAATCCGTCTTGGACAACAGACACCAGGGTTGACAAATCTCCCAAATACATCACTTTTTAAGTGGGCAGCAGAGATAGCCGAGGGGTTCAGGATGGCAGTGACCTGGGAACTGTGGTATTAGACTGGGCTAAGGCCACTAAATCTTTCAGCAGCATGTGAGAAAGAATCTCTTGTTTTTATTAGTATTAGTGTCTGCCAGCAGTTGCAGCTATTTCTGATATGTGAGGGGAGAGGACTGCTCTATTCCCATCCCCCTTTTCCTTTACACCCACAATTTCCTGGCCAAACCCCATTTGAAACTGGCATTGAACCATTTTTTTTCCTCTTGAAGTATTGGGACACACCCAGCTCCTATCAAAACAGCCTTTGAGACACATCTTGTAGTATTTTAATTTCGCAAGGTACAAGGACAACTACCAGGAAGAGCAGGATGCATATAATGATTTAAAATTTAGTGTAGAAGACTCATTAATAGTAGAAATACTCTAGCTATAGCATTGCAATGAGGAACTCTGTAGAAGATTTTAGAAACTTCTTAATTTTGTTTCTATGTACAGGGATGTTTACCGTCTTAAAATCTATAAATGTAAATCAATCTATCTATAGGATATTTAAATACAAACTTTAAATCAGTGTAAAACAGCAGAAATTGTAATCAAAGTTTCTAAAACTTCCTCCAATAAAGTATTACAAAAAACATTTTAAAAAACCCGTTTCTGCCTAATGTTGACTTTATCCAAGGGCAGATAGCAACTTAGCTTAAAAACAGTAGGGAGCTCCCAAAGAAAACAATATAAAACACTGTAAATGTTCATCTAACTGTAAAAATTAGATGAAAATAAAAAACCACGAAGCATTAATTTCTTTTATTCTGACTACCACAAAACATTAACCTCAAGAAGTAATGACTCAGCAGAGAGTGTGCAGCATTAAGTATAGAAAAGCAGACTAATTCCCAAACCGGGATTGCACACCAGACTTTTTCTTTAATGGCTAGTTTAACTGTGGCCCAATGCCAACTGAGAAGGAAAAAATAACAAAAGACAAAAAAAATAACACACACCCGCTCCCACCCCCCCCCCCCCCCAAAGTCAAGAAAATCTCTCATGAAAATGATAAAGAATGTCACCTAGGAGCAGAAAACAAACAAGAACCTGTAACCAGACACAAACAGGCGTTGCCTAAAGGTTTAGAGTTTCACAGCTAAAACTGCCTGGGTGTCAGTCTTTCTCCATTAGTGTTGAGTGTGACCTAACAAATACTAAGGCGCTTTAAAAAATGACTGAAAGTCATCAGTCTTATTACCTCTCTAGACATGCAAGATCACAGATGTAGGGAAGGTTTACAGAAAGGCAGTTTAACTAATTAAACCAGTAATACCATAAAAGAGCACAGTAAAGCATTCTTCACCCTCTCTTTAGAAAAAACCTTTTTAATTATTTGAAACAGTATTTTTCATTTCTCCTCCCTTTCCTATTTCACTTTATGAATGTTAATTTTGATGGTCACTTTGCCTTAGGATTTTCCCAGTGGACATTGAAAGGAAATGCAGAGCAAGAAGCATAACCTTTTGATTGCCTTTAAAGCTAGGTTCTTACCTTTCAATCACATGCACATATCACAAACTGTTTCAGAAATCCACTCATCCATACGTCAGACTTCCCCAACTCCCCCTTCATGCACTGCAAGGATAGGCAGCTCCAAAGAAGTATAATACCATGATTCTGCGTTGGTTGTTTTTCAAAAGAAAAACCCTCAACAACATGATCTCGTTATTGTTGCCTGGCTGTTAAGGGCTGAATGTGTGTAACTTAAGCAGAGACTCACCTTGCATGGTAGCTCGAGTGCCAGGAGGCGCAGGCATTAGACGAGGGAAGGTGTGACGTGGCTGCCTCAGGTTGACTTTCGGTAAATTTAGTTGCGTGCCAGGAGTGTGGCCTGCAGGCTAGGTCATTCCTTCTGAAAACAACAGAGGCAGAGGGTGCTACTTTAATGCAAACAGTTCAATAACGTGATATGCAGCCAAAAAATCTACCAGAGCAGCAGTAAAACGTTTCACAGGACAGAGGCACAATGACTTTAAATGACAGCAAAACTTTCTACATGCATGCCAGTTTTGAAAAGATATCACCATTTCTTTAAAATGCTTGAGATGCAGTGAAATGCCAGTTTTTTGGGTTTTTTAATGGGTGGTGAGGTGGATGTTTTTTACAAGGAACAGAGACTGATAAATTTTAAAGTGCCTAACATGTATCCAGGGCTTTAATAGTTAAAGCTAATTCTGAGACTTTTACAACTTGATAACAGTAGGGCTTTGGTAAGATTTCACTGTAGGTAGGTGCATATGGGAGGGGCTAGGAAGAAAACAAGTTAATGACAGGAAGGATTAAAGCCGTGTACACTGTTTCATACAAGTTAGTGATACAAGCAAATCAGATCAACTCCAGGCAAGTTCTGCTTCAGCTCTTGAAATATTTGTCATCCCAGATATGCAGGGAGATTTTGTTTGTTTTGGTGTTTTATGGGTTTGTTTTTTAAAGAATTAATCTCAAACACAGTTCAGTGAATCACAGAAGTCTCCGAATACCTACTTGGATATCACCTCCAAATGTTTCCGGTCATGCAACAGAAGTAGTACAAGAGTAAGTTGTTGTCAGAGCTTTGCACCTTAAAAACTGTTTTGCAAAATTGCTCCATACTCCTCTATGTCCTTCCTTCTGCTCAGGAATTAGTAACCGCAGCTTGCACTGCCTCCCAAGGACTTGCTGTTTGTTACACCTCTCAGCACTCATGAACATTTTCCCTAAGGTTAAAATAAGCCTTCTGGGTGGAATCCAGCTGTTTCAGTGAGCAGATGCCAAGTACAGGCCATTTGTCTAGACCCTCTTAGTCATTTGGGAATGAACAGGACCTTCTTTGAAAATAACTCATCCTGCCCTTCTCCTTGGCTCATCCTGGAGGAAGGGTAATTTAAAATTTAGATGCGGTATGAGGTTTGACGAATTGCATCTTTTGAAGTCTGAGTCTGAAATAAAGGCTTACAGGACTGTAGTTCTTAAGATTTTTTTAATGCACTTATGTATTTAAGAATTTTGTCTACACTGAAGTGGTGTAATTTGCTACACTGAAAAAGTAATTTGCTATACTGTAAAAGTGTTCCGTATTTTCAATTTGAAGTGTAAAGGCATTTCTACATTTTTTTACTCATTCCCTCTTTTTATAAATTTGTCTGTTATCAAACACCCACTGCATTTAGAGACCAAAACTAAAGCCAGTATTCTCAAAACAGGTCAGCTCTGAGTATATGGCTTTTCACAGTACATTCAGGAAGATCTGAAGAAATCAGTGATGAATTGCCTTTCCAAACTCTGCATGCAGGATAACAAAAGGAGAATAACGATTCTACAGGGAAACTAATTCCACTACGAAGTGCAGCATCATTATTGTAACTAAAAAAAAAGAAGTAATTGTTTCCATAAACAAAAGGCTACTCTTCTCAGCATGACAAAAGAGAAAACAGTTAAGCAGAACATCTCTAGTTGCTCTTTCTTGGGAGGACATGTCATTCAGAGAGTGCAGGAGCCCCAGTACTCTTAGTGCAAACAAGTGTAAAAGATTCTGCTCAGCCATGTGATGATGGGCTCCAGACAGTCCTTGCTTGCTCCAAGCCTGTGTGCAAGTATGGAAAAAGTTACGATTCCACTGTTCAGATGCAGAGAACATCACATGTCCTCTTCCCCCCATTGCTCACTTTTAACAGTACTGACACCAGCTCAGCAAATCACAAATACCTGTTAAGGCAAATTCAACAGACCTCCTAGACATCAATTCAGCCGAAAAGGTTTATCTTTTATGAGACAATTACTTTTCTGTGATGTACCAGTAAGGAAACAAGACTAGGAAACTAGCACAATACAAGCAACATTTGGAGAGCAAGGAAAAGAAGGCTGGGAAGAGGGTTTCTGCGACAGTTTGGGCTTGACAAATGGCAGGAAGAATCCAATCACTGGGAAGAAACAGAAGGGATGCACATGTAAAGTCAGTACTGTACCTCATGGAACTTGTCAAGATCTTGATAAGATAGTCCCTTGCTACATGAATGTCATTTTCAGACGGCATTTTCTGTGCTACAATATCCACCACCACTTTCATCTTCCTGAGCAGCCAAGCAAGGAGAGGAACAAACTGGACTGAGTAGTGGCATAAGGCAAGTCAAGTGGACAAGAATTTACAAGTTCTGTTCAATTTTCTGCATTTGTGGACACAGTATTTTTGACTGGTTTTTGGCTTTTTTTTTGGACATAATACTCTGAACAGCCTAAAAATACTGGTCAGATACCTATAAGATGGAATCACAACCTGCTTTTGTTGGAAAGTTCACAACATGACTAAAAATTAATTCACTGTGCATAGTCAACAGTACTTTCTGATAGTAATTGTAATTAAATGGGGAGAATCTATCCTGCACTTCATGAAACCTTTTTTTCTAAAAAGTGGACTGCAACATAAATATTGAATCTAAAACTCAGCAAATAGACAGAAGCACTAGAAAGAAAATATTAGAAGATTCAAACCAGGAATATTTTGCAGGCAACTAAAGAAGCTGGAAGCTGAGCATTTACATTCTAATGTAATACCTCCCTATTACTTCTGAGTGACAGAATGAGATCATTTGAACCTACAACTCAGAAAACCTCCAGCATTAATGGAAGCATTATTAAAAGCATTTCACTGAAAGTGTCTTTCTACCAGTGCTTTTACAGAAGCTGCTGGAAGGAAAACGTTGATAAGCACAGAAGATAGGTTACAAAGGAAAGAAGACAAAAGGCCAGCAGATACAAGAACAGAACCATGTATTTCCCCAGCACCACCTTCTCCAAAAGAAATTGTATCATTCTTATCTACCAAATAGCACCTCTGTTGTAACTCTGCCATTCAGGCTTTTGCATTTGGAGCGACCCAAGCAAAACAGTGACAGGCAGTTCCAGGGGCTTGCATCCAGGTGAAAACCACCAGTTAATAGAACTAATTTCATAGAACCACAAAATTGTTTGGGTTGGAAGATCACTTGGTTAAAATGTCCCTGCCATGGGCAGGGGCACCTTCCAATAGAGCAGGTTGCTCACAGCCTCATCCAGGCTGGCTTTGAACACTCCCAAGGATGGGGTATCCACAACTTCTCTGGCAACCTGTTCCAGTGCCTCCCCACCCTCACGGTAAAGAATTTCTTCCTAATATCTAATTTGTCTGTTAATGTTTCATTCCAGGCCCCTGCTGAACGAGCAAAGGCCTGACTGCTGGCACACACCTCAAGCCTGAGGCTGCACACCTTTCCCTGCAAGCAGCGGCAGCCACACAGGGCAGCGGCTGGATGTGCGGATATTCTGACGCCAAACGGGCTGTTTATCCCTTTCCAAAGGATCTCTTCCCTTCTTCCTGAGCCTTATCGTCCCTGCCCCGCCCGGCGGCCCGCGCGCGCCCCCTGCCGGCTGCCGCGCGCTGCGCCCAGGGAGGGCGGACTGCCGACACCGCCGACACCGCCGGCGGCCTCCTGCTGCTGCTGCTGGGATCATTCCTCATCCCAACCCAGCCGTCCTCAGGCCGGCCGAGCGGCACACTCTGCTACGACCACGCGGTAGTGGTTTTTCTCCTGGCGGCTGCAGCCCAGATTACACATCGGCAGTAATCATTGACAGCCGGGGCTCCCCACAGCCCATCTAACCAGAAGTGAGCGTTAGAGGCCAGTCCTTGCAAATGCAGCATTGCCCGCTGTTCATCTGTATCTGCTGCGACAGGAAATAAATCATGGAATCAATCAAATAATGGTTTAGCTTGGAAGAGACCTTAAAGATCATCTTGTTCCAATCTTTCTGATGAAGGCAGGGACACCTTCCACTAGACCAGACCATTTGCTCAGAGCTGCATCCAACCCAGCTTGAATGTTTTTAGGGTGTGGGCCATCCATGGCCTCTCTGGGCAACCTGTTCCAGTGCCTCAACACCCTCAGAACAAAGAATTTTTCCTAACATCTAATCTAGACCTACTCTCTTTGAATGTGAAGCCATTCCCCCTTGTCCTGTCACTACATGCCCTTGAAAATAGTCTCTCCAACTTCTTGTAGGCTCCCTTCGGGCCCTGGAAGGCTGCCATGCCATTAGGTGACCCCAAAGCTTTCTCTTCTCCAGGCTGAACATTCCTAGTTCTCTTAGCATTTTCACAACGAGAGGTGCTCCAACCTTCTAATCATCTTGGTGGCCTCCTCTCGACTCAGTCCAACAGGTCGATGGTGCTTCCCATGCTGGGGATGCCAGAGCTGGATGCAGTGCTCAAGGCGGGGTCTCACCCTAATAAAACCTCTGTTTAGACAAGAAATCCTGGTTTTTCAAAAGTAATAGAATGGACAAGTCAGTGGCTTCAGTCAGAACTGAGCTGAATCTACAAAGGCAGAAAAAAAACCCCAAAGCAGAAGCATCTGTACTTTTTAACTCTTACACGTTGTCAGCCCTAATCACTGAGTGAAAACTGTTGTAGTAATATTAAAGATTCTTTAAAGATTCTTTCAGTCACTTTAGTTTCTACAGAAAGCTGTAGACCATGTTTCAAGGTACAAACACAAGAATTTGGGAACCAGTCAATGTAGTGATGCTGAACAGCAGCTATCAAAATAAAACTCTCTCCATTCACCACAATGCAACTCAAAGCTTTTCAGCAGTGCAGCAAAGCCTTTCTCTGTGTTGTTAAAAACTTTGTTTTTAAAATAGCCCAAGTTCACTTTTCCAAAGTTGCAGCAGGATGTCCAAACTACTGGCAGTCATTTTAAACCTTGCCTAGAACCAGAAATTTGGCCTAATCCCAGTGTAATTTGCTGCAAGACATATCAAAGATGCAAGGCTAAGGAAATGCAGAAAGGCTTCAGTCCTAAGATAAAATGGAAACCTGCACAACCATAAAGGTCAAGTGCACAATTCACTGGCATTCTCAAACAAGCAGCAAGCTCGAGCACTGCACATACTGTGAGGTACAGCTCACAAGGTGCCCTTAGATTGTTTCAAAGCCAAATAAACCAAACCACGCTGCAGTTGTTTGCCCTACAGAAACAGACAACCTTACAAACACTGCTGCCCCATGCCAGCCGTGTCAATTGGCTAGGAGGGGTTCAGTTTTTGGAACGTCCTCAGCAAGCCAGTCACATTTCTTTTTTTACTCCATGTAGAGAAAATGTCAAGAATTTGTAGTGACAGTGCAGGTGCCCTTGTTTGTCTGCTTATAAATCCCAAACAGCTTCATAGTTCTCAGCTTTCTCACTTCCCCTCCCTTACAAAAACAGTATGTTAGACACACCAATACTTCATTAACAAATTTATTTAGTAAATCTGTATACACTGGGGGAACAAAAGTTTTCCCAATCCATGGGGGTTTTCTGCAGTTCACCAGTCTTGTGTTCAGTAAATTAAAACACACTAGAAGACCAAAATATAATGTAATTAACTGGGTATGCAAAAAGCCACTGTAAAGAAACTGCTTAATCATTTATTCAATGTATTAAAAACATTTTTTTTTGATTTTGTTAGTCTTCTGAATCCTCGGCAGGAAAAAAAAGGAGGCTGAAAACCACCATGAGTCTGCAGTTACCCACAGGGGCCTCAAATAAAAAGAAATTGACGATGTAACTGTTTTTGATTCCAGAAGCTGTTATATGTATTTGTCACCGCAGATTTGAAGAACTCATCAAACTGCCTAACGTGGGAGCTCATGATTACAACTGGGTGATTTTTCTAAAATAAAAAGGTTTTTTTTTAAATCAGCACGTAATTTGATCCTTCTTCTTACCCTCCCCCTTAAAACAGACAAATAACATTCCTTTCCATAGAATACCAAAGGAGTCAATCATCCTATACAGACAAAGATATTTGGTATTATCTATCTCAGACAACTATATTCATAGAATTCAAATTACTTCATGCTATGTTAGTCACCACTGGCAGATCTACCTGCCACAGAAATATGGGAATGAAGTATCTAAAATGGGGCAAAAGCTATTGCCCAGCAGCAAAACTATAAGGAATGTGAATGGTTTCTTGTGTCATTCTAAGTAATTAAATACATGCAAGAGTTATCCTAATTTAGGCTAAACCAGTTGTTATCAATTCCGTAAAACACTCTTGATTAAGTCCAATACAATTCCCTGCCCCTTAGCCTTTACCATTTTCAGTGTTGTCCTGATATAAAGGTACAGATGTATCTTTGGATGTAACAGCAAACCAAGCGAGGACAAAGCATCCAAAAGTTGAGGTGGAACACTTTTTTCTGAACAGTCTCCTGCTTTATTTTTTCTTCATTTATTTAAAAATAAAAGAAGGAGGGTGGTATGTATGTGTGAAAGAATATGAGTAGGAAGAAAAACACAGAAAGCCCTTCTGAAAATTTCCATGCAGAAATTGTATATTAAAGGATTTCCCAAATTAAAACGACTTCCAGAATGTATTTTGAAGTAAACCTTCACTATCACTCATATATAATAGATAATATATATACACACATACATATCTCTCTATGTAGATACATGAATATGTATAGATATATATGTACACGTATGTATATGTATAGATAAATACACATATGCAAAGTGACTTTTTAGGCTTTGCTAGTCCCAAAATATGCCCACAAATTCTCTAACCAGGCTGACGGTTTTGCACTCCAGCCACGGCTTTTTTGGTCTTCCCAATATACTGAAGTACTGCTAAAACCTGTCCCACAACCCACTTATGAATTCATCTCTCCGCTGCTTTCTAGAGCATCACAGCCAGAGCCACTTCCTTTCCTTTCTCTTAAGCCTGTCCTACTGCCTTTCCCTCAGATTCAGTCTTAGATGCCCCAGGTTCCTACTGTCCTGGGGCTAGACAGCAGCAGCTTAAATGCTTTTCCTGAAGTACACTGTGCCAGTGTTCAGACTGTCCATCCAGGAGAGCCTTATATGTCCATTCAAGTAAAGACAGAAGATACAGTAACTGCATTAGCCCCTCCAAAAAGCCAAAAACCGAGACCTTCCCAGGTGAGGCAGAAACATCAGGATGTGAAATTTTAACTGTAGAGAAATCACACCCTTACTTTATATTAGAGAGATTAAACTTAAGATGTGTAAAATGTCTTTTCATGGTGAGCAATAAATCCAAAAAGCTCCTGGAAAATATAATTATGGCAAGTACTTTAGGGCCATGCCTTTGACCATTGCAGATCTGTAAGTAGTGAGCTTTATAAAAAACAACACATAACATCTCCTCCTTTCTTTCAAGGTCACTCCCTCAATACAAAAAAATGCCTAAATGGAACTCTGTTTCAGATGAAGCCAAATCCTGTCTGGATTTGTATCTGGCTTGTTCACAAAATGAATGGTTAAATCAGATGCACTGCAGGAACATTTAATGAAATATTTAATTAAGTAAATATTGACTACAATACTGCCGATCATCATTAGAAACAATTTAGTTCTTTTCATCCAAAACCCCCCATTGGAGTAAGAAGTAGAACCAACTCAACAGGCCCACAAAGTCTTTTTGCTCATCTATTTAAGAGCTTGCACTTGTTAAGTACTCTAGTATTGCTTCTCAGCCTATTCTCACAACATTTCAACACTTGGAATTCTCAAGTAATCTTTCAAATAAATACTGGTCACATCACACAGCATCCAGGACTCATTTACTCCGGCTTAGCCTTAACTCAGACAAAAGATGAGAGTACTACTGTAAAAAAATTACAGTACTTTCCACGTTAATAAAGAACTGAGTAAGTTTTTCATGTAGAAATTTTCCCTTGAGCCATCTTGGTCTCAATACGACAATAGAGATCTGAAAGAAAAAATTACTCCACAAAAAAAAACCCCAAACCAAACCCCCCCCCCCCCAAAAAAAAAAAAAAGAGATAAAAAAGAAAACCTTTTCTGAGGAACCCCTTCTGGATTACACATACAAGTGCATGTAAAAAGTTATGCTTCCACTGAATTGAGGTAGCTATGCAACTGTAAATCACTCTGTGATATCCAACACGGTTTGTAAAAAGTATTTTTATTGTCATAAAAACTATTTTCAGATTAAAACAGACATTAGAGTTTTGGCACATTACAGATCTCGTAATTTGGGCAGGAAATCTCAGCTGCCTTAACGTGTTGAAAGCCCAAGGCAGAGGGTGGTTACAGTTGCACAATCATGCAAGGTAACCTCTCCCTCCTTACCTCCCGGGGCAGCTCAAGTTTCAGGTGAGGTTAATTGTTAGTTCCAAGTTAAATCCCGTTCTTAATCTCCAACTGATGACTGCAGCCATAACAGCATTATAACACACAGCACTACAATTTGAAACACTTACGTATCCATCTACCATTTCTCCACTGGCAAAGGGCAGATACTTTCCTGCAGCTTCTTGGAGCATGAGCCTCCTATGCCTGTACTAATTCAGGCCAAATACGTTTAGTGTAGACTCTTAATGGAAGTAGAAGGAATCTGCATGGGCAGGTACAATGTTGTCTCTGAGAGCACCTACCACCCAGCATAGGACATGACCCTGAGAAATGCAAGCCACCGCCCTCCAGCCCTGGGGGGAAGATGGGGACTGCAGCAAGGCAAGTGCAAGAAGCTGGATCCTCTGCCGAGGCTGGTTCTATGTCCTGCTTCATCTTCTGACATTTCATTCTGCGAGAAACAGAGCTGTTTCCCTTGATTTGGATACGCTGGGAACAAGTACAAACCCTTCTTTTGAGCAGATATACAGCAGCCCTAAAACACTTACAATCACCTGGAGCTAGAACTTTAATAATGACCAGACAACTCTCATTTCTGGGATTCCTGGAACAGCACTGATTTTGCTTGGAGAACTAGGTTTTTAGGCTTATTTTACAGAAAATGAATGTGCCAAGATATGCACCCAATTTAACATTAATAGACTTGAAAGCTGGGTTCAGTCACTTCACAGAAAAAGAAAAGCTATTTTCCAAGGAAAATTGAAAACAGAATCACTTCACAGCAATAACAACACAAATCTTCAATAGATCACTTTTCTTCCAGCCCAGCTCACACCACCCCTTCAGATCTCAATCTTTAGCCACCCTAATTATCACCAAGAGTAAGTTTTACAAGACAGTAAATCTGGCAAAAATAGAATGATAAATGCCCACAGGCTGAAACATGTGCTTGGATACACAGAAATCAAATAAGAAACTATCTAGATTTTCTAAGCCCGGATCAGTTACAATTGATGACAAAATACAGGGAAAAAACTCCAGTTAATACTCATAAATAGTTACTCCTGCTGCCAAAGCCTGTTTGTTGAAAAGCTGCAGGAACTATCAGCATCCTTCTGAAACGATCAAGTAGTTTAGTAACTGAATTCATCCATGCATTCTTCCTACATAAACCAAGGTATCTATCTATGGACAATCTCACAACAGGTCACACAGATACCACGACTACATTCACAAGTAGTGCCTACATCGCTATTATTAAACTTGGAGCAGTGAATGCAGCTCTAACAATAAGAACTCAGCTATTTGCATCTTATGTGCTACATTTTATCTTCTTCAGATGGGAAACAAAATTGCGTTTTAACACTCCTTCCAGGGTGGTACTGAGCTCCACACAAGGATGTCTAAACAACTCAAGGAAGAGAAAAGGTATCTTCACATTTAAAAAAAAGAAATCACTGAGACACACTGAATACACAGATGAGCGCCAAGTGACTAATGGAAGTCTAATATTTTATAGCTTTACTCAAAGTTCAGTGAAGTCAGCAGAAACATGTGAAGGTGCCAGTGCTCTGTTTTCTATTACTATGTGTTATTATAAACCCACAGTAACCTGCAGACATTGATCCTAAGTCTTTCTGGATCCTTCCCCACAAATACAGTGGGCAGACCCTACCTGAGCAGCCCTCTAGTGTGAGAAGGTCCATTAGCCTCACTAGATTAGGGATTTTTCTAATGGACCTGACTGGCCTGTCTGGTCACCACTAAGAAGATAGAGACAGAAACACATCCTGAGCCCACGCTGCTCCAGCACCCCACCTTCACAGCATGTATGTTCTTGAAAAGCAGGAAGCAGTGACTGCCTGGCAGTGCCTGACCAAAAAAAAAAAAATCCTAAATTAATCATTTAACTCCCTCCCCCTTCCCCAAACTGTGTAAGACATTTAAAAGATCAGGCTATTTTCCCCCCACTTTTGCTCAGTACTTCATATTCTTCTCCTTCCCAAGGAGAAATCCCACAAGTCTTTCTTTAGATTTATTGTGAAGAACAAAGCATTTTGGTCTCACATTTATCAACACACTCATTTCCTCTTGCACCGTTCCATAAAAATCCCTTTCCACCCTTGTGTAAGTTCTGCACATGTTGGCAAACAGCTCACAGCCTGGGAAACATTTTCCACTGAATTTTCTTTTCACACCACTAAAAGCTCAAGGCTTAAAAACTCTCACACCTTGACACTTTTGAGTTTTACTAAGAGCAACTCTGCCGGTCCATTTTTCTCCATCCCATACTGGGATGAAGAGACCAGCCCAAGAAAACTGGTTGCAGACCTCTTAGAAAGTAGCAACTGCAAACCAGTGCCTGGCCCAGCTGCGAGATGAGTGGTTTTGCTCAGCAAGACAAAGCACAGGGAAGCCAGGTCTGCCTGAGAAATGGGAGGCAAATTTGACAGCAAACAAACAAAAAAAATACTTTTCAAAGTCACCTACCCTCTTCCACACCTGCTGACTCCAACAATCCTATGATGAAATTTTAATCGGATGCATTTGAGACAACAACGCATAGCCTTTTTATCCCCCTCATCCAACAAGTTACAAACGACACCAAAAAAGCCAAGAGAAAGGCACCCTGAACAATGGCTTATCCCAACAACGGAACGAAAGGCCGAGGAGCTGCAGTCCCGTCCAGCCTGGCCGGAGCCTCCTCACCGCGGCACAGCCTTAGGTACCTACCCAGGCTCCGTGCTGGGCGCTGCCTCCTCCCTCAGGCTCCAGCAGAGCTCCCGGCTGGCGGAGCAGCCCCCCGCCACGGAGCGGGGCCGCCCCAAGAGCGAAGCGATGCGGCACCGGGGGGTGCTGCTAGCACCCTCCTGAGCTCTGTCCCCGGCAGACGCGGGCCATGCCGGCGGAGCAGAGCGTGGGACTCCTCAGCCCTCTGCCACCGGCTGTCCTGCGCTAATCTGCGGCCGCCGGCTTAGGGATATAATTAGACTCACAAAGGAGCCTTGTTAGCGCTCCCCACTAAGAGGCCGCAGCACTTCAGATTAGTCAGACCCGCGACTCTGCCGCTGAACGCTGCTGCCGAGCTCGGCGGGGAAAAGCTCAGCAAAGCCCAAAAAATGAAACCAGAGGAACTCTTCCTGACGGAGGGGGATTTTTAGTTTTCGTTTGAAGTGGTGTTTGACATGGCACAAAAAAAATGCGCGGATATTATGCTGCTGAAACTGTTTGATCTGCTCTATCCTTTTCCAACCTTCTAAGCAAATACGTGGGCAGGTAAAGAGATGGGTCTGGCGCACTGCATTGTAATGAAGTTAATGTCACCTATGAGATGACAAAGCTAAAAGAAAACCTCTTAAGAGCTGATGGACCATCAACGGTAGTGGAGAGCTACAGATGTTTTTCCTACACTTAAAAAACAACCAGTCAATCTTCTCAGGGAGCAGCACTTCCCCTAAGAGAGAGGCAGCCTGTTACATCCCTAGAAATAAACCACCTCAGTATGCAGGCACTGAAAAACATCACCTACAGAAAAAAGAGGCAGATATATCCTTCCATCACCCTGGGAGACTGATGTTACAAATTCTGGGGAGTTCTTTCAAAGGACAATTTATTTTAAAAGTCTTCTGAAAAAATAAGCTTTATTCCACAGTCACACAATTAATCCCCTTCTGCTAGCCAGATTTGCCCATGTAAGCTTGCTTGATGGTGGATAACCATCGTTATACCTGAGGATATAAAGGATATAGCAGTAACAGGCTGCACAGAGTTTCTCTGGGGGAAAATGAAGAAGATTAATAATGCTGTTTTAATTTTATAATTACGGATCGGCACAGCAGAACAAAGATAAATTTTCTTTTTACACACTGCCCTATGTGCCACAATCACATTTTCCTTAGCTTCACTGACTCATCACACTAAACAACAACTATACATTTTCATTGGTTCTGTTCAATAACAGAGCAGACTGCACCACAGCATCCTTACCAACCGACTGACACCCATCCTGCATATGTAAAATGAATGGCTTTTCACAGGTCAAAGCAGGATGCATATACAGTTGTAAAGGAACAGCTGGAAGTTCTACAGATTTACAGAAATACTCAAAATCGAGGAAGGAGGTCAGCAAAAGGGCAAGAAGTGGTCTCATTTTATGCAAGCATACATATTTGGATTTTAATAAGAAATACAGTTAAGACAAGATATGATGGAATTACAAATTACAAAGAAGTCCAACAGCTCAACTGTGTGAACCTGCTGGAAAATCAGATGGTGTCTGGCTAAAACTTTCTCAGTCAGACTGATATAATTTATTAAAAAACAACTCCACTTCATACAAAGGTGAGAGTATAGATTACTCACAGATGTTAAACCTAATGTAATGAGGTTTTTTTCGAAGTAGCCTTCAATAAAGGTAAGCTAAACCTAGGATGATGCCTTGCTTATTAACATTAACACACATGCCTGTGCGTGCATGTGCATACTCAGTCCAGAGAAAGGCAGACTGACTTAATGGCTCGCTTTTCTAACAATGTTTCAGAAAGACTCTAACAACCATGGAGTTATTGCTGTGTTAACAAGGATACAGACCTGACAAATATTATTCTTGGTGACTTATTTGGAAAAACAGAGAAGTAAAATTCAAGTAGGGAAAAAACTTTTTTCCCCCTGAATTTCCAGCAGCAAGTCCATCTTCACTCTACATAACAGAAGAATAAATTGCCCATTGAATCTGCTGTCTAAAAAAACAATGAGAATTACATTGATACAGTGATAAGAGATGAGGAAAACGAAGTGTTCCCTTAATTTTAAGGAAAAGGAAAACCTGAGCCTCAAAATACAGTTGACTAATAGGATTTTTAATTTGCTTTAAAAAGCCTCTTTTCAGTCTTAATCTGCAATCAGATACTGCTGAGCTGTCCTGCTAGACTGCAGCCAAAACAGCAAACAAGCTCATCTTACCTTCACTTCAAAGATTGCTGGGCATGGCAGTACATTTGCTGGAAAACAGCTATAAACAGTCACATAATTGCCATGAAAGCTTTCCCAGAAGAATACCTGAAATTTTAAAAATATCCCTGAGAGGACTAGGATTAATACAGTTGCTTACATGACATATAGGATCCAAAAATGAATGAAGGTAGATGATCAGACAAAAGCCATGCACAACAGTTCAGTCTACAGAAAAGAGGCTTTTCAGTTTCTATTCTTCTGGGGGGTCAAGATCCCTCTCATTCAAAGCCTTATCCCAAGTGTAAACCTGCCTCTCTATGAGAGTACAACTAAGTGAACAACCTGGAATCATTACTCCAACTGCTGTTGAGTTACAGTATAGAAGGAAAAGGAGCCTACATCCAACATCACACACTGGGTATTAATAAAGCAGACATGCTCATAAAGCTATGGCACTGGATGCACAATCCCAATAGTATCCAGTCTATGTAGTACCAAACAACTGCTCATTAGTAACTGTTCTTGAAAGAGGAAACTGTATGTCCCTAGTTCAAAGGAAACCCCTGCACATCACAATCACAATTCCAGAAGGCTTTGCCTCCTTACTAAAAATTTAAACATCAGCTAAAAACTTTGTATTAAAAAACAGAATAGGTCCCCCATCTTCTCCTTTCCCATCCCCAGAATGAAAAAAACCACAGATTCAGGGTGAAAAGTTTTCAAGCTTTCATCAGAAGCACACATATCAGTTTCACTTGAAAAGTTTCCCAAATCATTTTAACAGCCAAAGCTGTGGGAAGTTACTTGCTCATCACCAAGAGCAGCACCACATAAACAGCAGCATCCGCAATAAAGCCAGTTAATGAATGTGCCCATCCCCATCTCTCCTCCACCTGACTGGTTGCCAAGGCAGATTTCATTCCTCTCCAAGTCTCCCCCTCTCTGTCCACAGGCATATATGGCTTTTCACCAAAACTACACAAAAAAAAAAAGGTTCAAAACCTGAATGCTCAATATGCCTGTCCCTTTGAGATCTTCTGGGAAAAACACCAGGGATGCTTTTGCCTAGACTGACCTTCCTGCATCATTAAAATACGTATTACCTCATTTAATTTAGGAACATTTATCCAACACAGACTGCTGTGTTCTAGGGCAGAAATTTCTAAATAATATACATATTTTTGAAATCCCTTAAGTCGTTTAAATGAAAGTAACAACCACAAGAGAGCGCTACTAGCAA
The DNA here is from genome assembly GCF_029207755.1 of Chamaea fasciata. NCBI lineage: Eukaryota > Metazoa > Chordata > Aves > Passeriformes > Sylviidae > Chamaea > Chamaea fasciata. The sequence goes on along the minus strand of NW_027094087.1, from coordinate 96,099,396 downwards.
AGGATTCAGCCACAGGGAGAAATCAGACTTTAAGCTATTCAGAGTAATAAAAAAAATAAAGATTGTGGTTAGGCAGTCTTATTTGCACATCTAAAAGGTGACCTCAGACATTTAATTGCTATAGCTGTAATCTTCAGAAGTCAAGAAATATTCTGGATGTCTCCATTTTTGAAGGTGGAATTTGAGATAGAGCAATGACTCTTTGTTTCAAAGGGAGATTAGTCAGCAATTTTTAATTTTTTGCATCTTTAAAATTACCCACTCCAACACCTGAAATTAACAGCTTTTCTAATATTACCATTTTCTCCTGAATGTTTGTAGCTGACTAAAACTCAATGCAATGAGTTAAAACAACGGAACTGAGGCTTTGTTGTTGTTTATGATCTCTGTGCACTGAGTATCTGAATACCTTGTACTCACTCTCCTCTTACTTACCTTTTCAAGAAAAGTGCCAACAAATTATAACAACAGTCAGCCTACTTTTCTGGAAGCAGCAAAAGGAACTGCAGCACTTTTGTCCGTGCAAAACAGGAGTTCCTGTTTTTGCAATTTCAGCTTCTAGTATCTTATCATAAAAGGAAACGACTTCCAAAAAGCATCCCCAAAAAAGAAGTGACCTAGAACTTAAAAACAATAAAATAAAAACATAAACACATGCTTAACTTATGGACTTCCAGGGGGAAGGAGAGGCTCTAAAAGAGAGAAGCAGTAATGAAAGCAACCTATTAATCAGATTTTCTTAGAATGGCAAATTGAACCAATATTTTGACAGAATTCTGTTGTATGCGTATCTGTAGAAATCCCTAAAATTTCAGCAAAGCAGCAGATTCTACCTTCAATGCCCATTCTCACATGCCAAAATTCACACAAAGGTCTACACAATTGCCTTTTGCCTTGCTGTCAACCACGGCAAGACCTATAAGACCTGTAGCACTGATCTTGCTTTGTCCTCCCATGTATCAGGTAACCAGTTGGTCTGACCTCCCATTTGACAGTCATCCTGCACCTGAAAAACGGAGCAAACAGCAGCACCACACTACAGCCAACAGAGCCTCTTTTAAAAGAAGCCATGCTGGAAGGAGTGTGACCTTGTCACAGCACAGCAGCTCCTTTCCTATCCCATGCTCTAATAAATTGCATTTTACATAAAAAGAAACTAGAGAGACCTGCAAAATGCTCTGCTTCTGTCTGTGAAAATAAATAAATGCAGATAAATTATCAACCCTAGTGCCCTTAAAGACTTCAGTCCTTAACTTGAAGAAATCAGGATTTCACCACCACAGTTTGCTCAGGTTTTCCTTGTTCCTCAGCCCAACTGTACAGGCTTGAGCAGGATAGAACAGCAATTTCATTTATAAATAAGATATGCACTGTCAACAAAGAGGTATTAATTTGTATGAGGTATAACATCATAAATCTTCCTGCCTTCTGAATTCACAATAGACTACCATGATAAAGCTCTCATATTCTGGAACTGTTTCTCCTTGCTCTGCCTTGGGGAACTAGACAGACACATCTGGATGTCTGAGATAAAAGTGTTGCTCTTGGGATTTATGGTATATTATATAAGCTACATAAATATTTTTCCCTCATCCTTATTTTTTGCACATTCCGCTACCTTTTGATGGCTAGGTAGCATTAAACTCCTGAAGTCACCCTCTTACCTCAGTTTTTACCATGATTTACCAGAATTCCTCAGCAGGATAATAAAACTTTTTTTTTAAATGAGTATTTATCATTAGGAAACATCTAAAATGCTTCACACATTGAAGAAATTCATTCTGGCAGGATTTATTTTCAAGTATCTTGGATGTTATCATGTCATGTGAAGTGCTGAAGAAATTAACCTTTAAGGTAAATACAAAAGAAGCATTATTCACCACTAGCACTGAAGAAAAATACAGCCTCTGACAGGGCCAATGCTAACAGCAGCAGCAGGAGTCAAAACAGGAGATTTTAGGCTGTCTTACCATGGCTGAGGCAAAGGAGCAGGAAGCAGAGCAGCCTTCAGACACATCCCCCTGCCATCTTTGCCCAGGATGGGCAGAGTGGATGCCAAAGCAGCACATGGCTGCCTGTACCAGCCTGAAACGCTGCCTTCAGCAAAAAGGAACTTGCCACATCCTTGGGGCACACAGCCACAGAAACCATGGTGCAGCTTGTGGCCAGAAACAACGGGTGTGTTTTGCCTCCCAGCCACTCACCACAATAAGCTTAACCTTCAATACCACTCCCAAATGACTTGAGCTTCCTCAGAAACCACTTTCCAAATACTAGTCTTTCTGCACAGGTATGGTGTTTTCCCATACCGATTTCAGCTGTAATTTATTTCACCATGTCCAAGGTGACCCAAAAACAGGAGTGGGGAAAGGGAATTTCTTTTGTCCCAGAGCATTTCAGGAGTCAGCCCAGCCCTACTTTGTCCCGATCTTGGTCAAAACACTATAGCCACATGATGCAAATTACAAAGCCTTCACAAAGAATTGTGCCACAAGCTGGTATGGTTCAGGTTTTACCTGAGAAAGCTATTTTGCTCTGACATGACCTATGCCAGACCAGTTACCATACCCCAGAGTGCTTTCTTTCTCAGAAGATGCCAGCCCTGGTTCAGCTGCCCACCTGCTGGCAAGACTGCTGCTCCATGCAAAGAACTGACTATGGTTTCGATTGCAACCCAACAGAAATTTCCCCAAAATTCAGCTTTTGTCATTCGGTCTTTCCTCTGCACTCAGCGTGAAGCTGGTCTAAAAAAAGCACAAGGGCTGTATAACTCAGCAGTGTGGTAGCTGTGACTCTGTGCCAGACTTTGTTTTGCCAGGTGATCCAGTATTATGCAGATTCAGTAGAATCAACCATAAAATACCCTGGGTTTCTTGTGTAACAGATAAAATGCAAATTTCTTCAGTTATTCAGTAACTAAATCTGCAACACACTTGCATTCCTGCCCTTCTTTGAAGTGGTCACATTTCTGAAGTCAAGGGTTGGATTCAAAAATTATTTTAAAACTTCTTTATAATCTTTTCAAATTGGAAGGTGTTACATGTAGTTACTTGAGCAAGTAGAGCATAAAATCTCTACACTCAATATGGTAGATACTTGATGCTGAAACGTGTAAGAAGTGCCAATTTCTCCAACTTATAAATCGTTTAATCCTCAGGATGTGAAATATGTAGCCTAAAATAAAGTTTTCACAAGGAGAAAACTGTAACACACTGAAATAGGAGAATTATTCCTTCTTTCCTGAAATTGGACATGTGCATTTCAACATCCTTGTCTAGTGTTAAAAAACCAAACACTCACAAGTGCTTAAAAGCCATCCCAAAACATTATTTCAAAACATATAAAACATACACAGAAGCATACCTTCAACATGCAAAGGTCATCTCTGACATAAAAAGATTATTCATGTGGTCTTTAATGGGTGGGTTTATAATTCTGTTTCAGTCAGGAGTCTGAAGATATCTCCAATATTATTGAACACATTAAAAATTACCTGTGTGTGCATGCAAAAGTTTTATGCAATATGAGTAAATCTTCAGATCCCCAAAGTTTAGAAGGCTCACTTGTTTCCCTCTCTCTCACCCAAGGGGCTACATATTAGTTTCCAGCACCTACACTGAAATTCACAAGTGGAAGGCAGTTTTCAGAATAACTCCAATGTACCACCTTGTAAAAAGCTATAGTTAGATCCTGTAAGCACTTGTATACTTTTTTCATCTTCAGTCATGTGAATGCTCTTACTAAATTGGATGAGACTACTCATGCTCAAAATTAACCATTTCGACAAGTGCATGCATGATTGAAGGAAAAAAACCCACTACTAAAACTCCGTCATGACTCACAGATTGTTACTGTTTGATGGATATCCCATTCCACAAAAAAGCCATGTTGCCCAATTTTGGTAATTACTAAAAAAAACTGAATAGCACTGCCACATATTCAGATTACAGAATATTCCTTTTACCTACAAGGAAATGTCTGTGACCTTCCCAGTAGCCCAAACATTGCCCTAATAGAGCTTCTTTGGTAAAATATTGTGACATCTGTTGTAATTTTGGCTTTCTGTTATTTAAGCTCTACAGGGCAGGCTTTTTACATTTGCAAAGAAATAAATTATGGAAGTTGCCACAAAATGAAAACATATCAGTCATGACATATGTATTTGAGAGAAGCTTGACAGCTGTATAAGACAAACATCCAAAATCACAACACAACAACTTGCTTTTGAAACCAGGGACAGTACACCACCAACCGGAGGAACTAAAGCTTACGATCACCTCAAATATCCATCAGTGTGTCATTAACAGAATGAATTAAATCATGTTAATGCAACTCAGAAGCAGGTGAGGTGGGTAGAAAATTAAGAAATAAAAGTGCTTTTTAGATGGTCACCCCATCAATAAGGCAGTTGGCATGGGAAACATCCTGGGTGGTATTGCTAGGGTTAGAACAAAAGGTATGTGGATTCCCACTGTTAATGTGTTGGGTTAAGTGACTGTGATACAAACAGGGAAAATGGTTCTCATCAGGGTTTTTCTAAGGTATAACTTGCTGAAAATATAAGATGGAATTATGTGTTCCTCCTTTTGTCATGCCCATTTCCTTTCCATCAGTAGTGCAGGATCACACAGTTGAAGGATGAGCAGCACAGTGGAGGCCCAGCCAGCCTTGCGTTTGTCCATGGAGAAGGTAGAAGGCAAACGAGAGCAGGAGGGCACCTCCACATGGGCTGGCCTACTCTGTGTGTCCCCTCTGAGCATGTGTGTACAGGCTGGTTTATTTGGCAGATACTTCATTAAACATTCCTTCATAGAAAGATCCCCCTGGGATTATTACTAGGCACTCCTTCAAGTATAGGACATCCAACCCAGGGTTCTCCTGAGCTGGGCCTGTAGGTGCTGTGCAGTTTGTATGATGAGCCATTGTGCTGGTTTTTCACTGACTGACATGTAGTGGACAGGGAAGAAGCCACACAAATTATTTTCTAAGAGAAGCTGCTAAACAGCTTCCTCCGTGCCTGACAAAACCAATCAGCGACTAGCTTTGAATACTGGCACCTTGTTAAACCACTAGAAAGCTGAACATGCCTTTGTGAACACACGTTAAAAATCGAACAAATGCCAGGAAAGCTCTTTTCTTCCAGCCTGGGAACAGGTAACAAGCCTCCTCTTGCGGCCGGGCCAGGCCCCGCTGCACTGTGACCTGCACAGCCTGGCAGGGCCGGGCCGCAGCGCCTGCCAGGCTGGGGAAGGGAAGGCCATCAGCCGTGCAGCGTGCTGCTGCTGAGATCCCAGCCGCTTTCCCCACAGCACCGACTCTGAAGAATCCTTCACCATAAAAGCCTCCAGCCGCTGCTACCGAGTCATCCTGCCAAGAGCGTGCCCCAGAGCCATGGGAGATCATGGCTGAGACCGGGGCGGCTCTGCAGCCATGCACAGAGTGGCCCCACGGCTGGAATAGAACATAGCAGGGGCCAGAGACCCAGGCCCGAGAGCCTGGCACAGCCCCAGCACGGCCTGAAATCCATCACCGTGACTGCTTCGCCACCACCCAGCAGAAATCATCATGACCTCTGCAGGCCTCCGGCAAGATATTAACTCTTTCCTTTGCACAGATGAAACTTACAAAGCACTGATCCTCTCTCAAGTGAGAAAAAAGGACAGAGTGAAGACACATAGAGAGACAACACAAGTCACCAAGGTCAGTGAAGAAGGAGTTAAGTCCCAGATGGGAGGAGAATGAGAAGATACCTTAGTCTTAGGGTGAAATTCTTTTGCAAGGCCATGGTGATGGACTGCTGATACACTAGAATATCCCTTTAATTCATGAAAACAGTATGGGGAGATGGGTGCTCAAATTGCAAATATGAGCAAAGGCCTTTGTGCTGAAATAAGTAAATGTTGAAGTAGCTGTGATCTCATGAAGAGCTTGAACAGAGAGAGGAAGATGAAAGTGATGAAGATCCTCTGTCCCCAGGGAAGAAGACCACCTCTGTTCCTAGAGATGAAGACCATCTCAGAGATAGATGAAGAGAACCCTTGCTTTAGAACAGCTCATCCTTAAAATAGTACCCCATAAGTTTGACATGGCCCATAAATGCAGCTTTGGGAAGATGAGATTGGAGGGACTTCACGAGTAGAGATTTCTGGGCGGCTGCTATTTGTGAGAAATTGAAGTCACAAGAGAACTGTTTTCTTGTGGAGAAGTCTCCATGACATAGCAAAAAAGAATCCTCTTCCTAAGAGAACTGATGAAAGACTATTTTAGAGGTGGTCAACTCACCTAAGTCCTAAAGTTTTATCTCTGTATGTTGTCTGTAGAAAAGAAGGTTGTGGGGGAAGGAGAAGTGTTTTGAAAGTTTTATTCTGATTCTTACTATTTTTTTTTCTTTTCCTTATAGTTTTGTAATGAAGTGTTCTTTATACTCTTTAAAGTTTTGAGCCTGCTTTGCTCTCCTTTTAGTTCTTACCTCACAACTGAAAATGCGTAAGCAATTCTAGTGGCTGCTTACCCCACCACAGCCATGTATGTGCCTATCTGATTCCTGCCACCCCACTGTGAGCCATGGTAGCTCACTGGCAGCAGCAAAGGAGACAAAGAGGTGCCCCAGCCTGGTCATGCTGTGTCACATATCCTGAAACACGTCTTACTCCCCTCTCCATCACCAGACCTGACTGGGAGCAGTGTATGTGTCCATACCTGGCACACATTTACACCTAGCCATCCTGCTCAGAGCAAAAGAGGGGGCCCACAGCAATGTACTAATCCACTTCTCAAGTGAATTTGCAAAGTGGGAGTTAAAAAGAGCCAAGCCCTTCCACCAACTGCAGTCCCACAGAAATGTTCATGCCTTGAACTTGAAAGCTGTGTGCATCTGTTAAAAATACCTACTCCCAAAGATCTGCAGTGGCACATCCTGTTACACTGCTGTCAGTTCCAATAAACATGGGTGGCAAGGGGCTGTCACACCTGCCTACTTCATACAGCAATGGTACATGTATAGAGATACAGCCCTGGAAAGCCCTACTACAGTTTCCTATACATTTCCAAAGTCTGGCTGAAAATAGAGTAATTAAAAAAAAAAATTAAAAAAACCCAACCAAACATTCTTGGTCAGTTAAGGCCAAGGTCAGCCTTTAAAAAGGAGGAATTATGGCTTCTGGACAACAAGAGAAAAACCACTGCTATTTATTTTGCCATAACAAACCCCAGTTCCAGAAGAAATTAAATCTAATTGAAAGACAAAATAGTGCATTTGGTTTATTGAGCAATGCTTAACCAAAATCAATGCTTAAAAGTGGAAAAATACATGTAGTTTTGCAGATTGCTTGTTATACCATCTTGGTATCTACGAAACTAGGAGCATCAAGGCCAAATACAGGTATGAGACAGAATTCACAGTCCTCCATCCGTATCTCATAATTGTACAAGAGAAAAAAAGCCCTCAGTTTCCAAGTTGTCTCAAGAATTGATATTCTCAAGTTTCACAGAGTATTTCTGCAGCCACAAGTAGCCATGAAGTACACAGGTAGCTTACTCCATGGGTCATAAATAGGTAAGACTAGATCTCCCTGCTAAGTTACATAAAACCCACTACAGAAAGGTCACTGGTGGTGTTCAGCATGTTTCTGCTCAGATTGTGACAAATTTCAGTGATCTCCCATCTGAACGTTGTAAATGACTGTCAAGATTTTTATTCACAGATTTCTGCTCAAGTCTCAGGTGTCTAAAACAGTACTGCACAATCTTGGAGCCCTCAAGACATTCATTAAAAATCCTTCTGTGCTTTAATTAAGAGTTGGCTGTCTTCATGAAGAGCCATGCAAATAAGGATAACCCTAACTTTCCATGTCTAGGTGTTTATAGCACAAGTATCATGAAAGTCACTTCCCTTGTTAGGATTTAGCACAGTCATGTCAGTACTCATACTACGCTTCTGATGACACGTGTGTTTGCTCCCACTCTCTTCCCCTCTCCTTTAACATGGGACTTCCTCAACACTGCAAAAAGAGCTCGCACTTTGGCAACATGAAGGCACAACACCAAAATGCTACAAAAAAGAAAAAAAACAACAAGCCCATATGTGTACCCACGTATGTACACAATGTGATCCATTCCAGAACTTAAGGGCTTGTTCTCAAGTGCTGGCAGTACCTGCAGAGTTGGCCAAGTTAAACAAGGTTCAGCTTCTCATCACTAGCAGACCCTGTAGAAAAGAGGTTCCTCCTTCCCTCACCCACCCATTTTGACTCCTGCTAACAGACCACTCAAGCAGCCAAGAGGATAACGCATTTAACTTCTTAGAGTGACTCCCAGAGGTGAAAATCTCACCCTGCCTGTAATGAATCACACATGTAAGCCTCACCGATGTGCCTATTATTAACAGTTTAATGTGTCTCATGAATGCATAGTGAAAAATTACTCTTACTATGGATTTGGGATATATGCTTATGTCTAGCATGTGCAAAGGAATGAAGATGGTATGTAATAAAGAGAAAGAAATTTAAGTTAGAAATATATGCAAAATTATTAAAATTCACAGAATATGACAATCACCTCAACATCAACATCCAGTATCAACACTTAGACAAATTTCATTTGTATGTAGATATGCACACCATTTCCAAACAAAAGAAATCTACACGTAATTCCTGCAAGAAATGTCCTAAACACAGTCTGCTTGCCATTTTCCTAGGAAAGGAATCTACTCAAGAAATTACTCAGTACTACACTGAAGAACTAGCATGCAATTAAGATGCAGTATTTCTACAAATTCACTTGAGAAAATAATATGAAGCCTCCTGAGTCCTATTTTAATCCAGGAACAAAAGAACACTGCACTTATTCTACCATCAATATGCGTAAGCCACTTAAACATCACGTTTGTTGTTGAGCCAGTTGCACAGTCCTGATTTGGTTTAGACCACAACTATGCAAAGTTTCCAGAAAATACAGCAAGTATGTATGCTGATAGCCAACACATTTATGCTGAGTATTTGGTACTGCAGACAGTTTTATTAGAAACCACTGTTATTTTCCCTGCGTGAGTCAAGAGTCATATTCTTTAAAAATAGCACGTAAATATAATTTTTTGGAAGCCAGCTACCACTGCAGAACAACATAAGCCGCCTTAAGAAACCTTTGTCACAGACACAAAGTAATGTTGTGAATGAAACACATTAGTCTGGCTAAAACATTTTCCCTTGGTCTTTGCTGTAGGTACATTAGACTTCTAAACAGACAACAGTATGTCCTACTGTTTCCTACATACAGTTAGATCAACACAGGATCAGGCTGTGGCTCTACTGGTTTGAGAAGAATTTTCACAGGGACACACTTCTCAGCAGTGACAAAATGTGATCTTCCTTGATTAATTATACTGACATTATACCAACAAAAGTTCACTACTTTCCAGAAGAATTTTCTTAACTAATTTTTCATAAACCAATAGATTTTTAAAAGTTTGCTTTTCACTTCTGGATCAGTATACAAATAGATACAACAAATGACACCAAGGAAAAATGTTTTCCACATAAAATCTAGATCTTGGCTATGCACATAAACTCTCACAGATAGCAAGAACAACATGATTGAAACAAAGATTCTATTTAAGCTTCAGGATTGAGTTGAACTTCAAACCTTCTGTCTATTTTGTGTTTCAGATTATCACACTGACACCCACAGAGAATAAAATGTTAAAACAATGCTACAGAGAGACATCACAGTGCTAGACAAAGGTCACAGGGCAAGCAGACAAAAAGATGCTAAGATGACTTGCAGATCAATACTTCATCTTATATGTAACTCAATACAAGGGACTATTCCCAGTCTCCCTAGGGAACAGTAAGTGTGGCTCTGAAGACTGAAATACTAAAACAGCCATTTCAAGACTGCTGCAATTGATTAAAATGCAGACTACCTCTGAAAAGTGGTGGTCCTACTCAGCTGAAAACCTGCTTAAGTAATTTTGTAGTCAGATCAGTTCCCTGATCCAATTCAATCCAGACCTGCAGGAGAGCTCATGCAAAGACTGTAACAACTGGTTTGCCTAAAGACATGGCTGTTTAAAGCACTCATAAAAATTCAGCCTAAGATTTAGGGCAAACAAAACAAAACTAATACTGTTGTTCAAACCATAACTTCTGAAAGAAAGCACGCAACAAGGCTTTATAAAAACCTGCATCATTTGAACTCCCAACAGGAAAAGTTATTTCAGCACAGCGACAGCAGCGCACGAGAACAAGCTGGCCAAGAATAAAACGAGACTGAAAGTTAAAAGGTTTCTGACCATCAAAGGCCTGATGTCCTAAGGCAACTTTTCAAGAGAAAGAGCAAAGTTGAAAAACCAAGACAAAAGCCCCAGCTAGTTTCATTCACTAAGTTTTATGAAAGTTTATCTAATATTATGCAGGCTTGTCAATGACCTAAAGGGCTATTGCCTCTTTTGGAAGCTATGAAGTTCTCAATGAATTTCAGACAATAATGTTTTCTTTAACAACAGCCACTGTTTCAGCCTCTTGGCTAGAACAGCTAGCTTGTTTTTGACCATTGCATACATGCTAAGGAAGGAAAAAGGGGAGGGATGATAAACGACTGAGGAAAATCCATCACTTTTGCACCAAAGTGCTCAAGGGCATGTATAGCAATGGGGCTCTGCTGTCTGCAGAGAATGGCCACAAATCCCCAGCAGCAAACCAGCACTTCATTAGCTGTAGCAAAGTTCTCCAAAATCACATGCATGAAGTGAATCATAGAATCATCAAGGTTGGAAGAGACCTTTAAAAGATCCAGTCCAACTGTCCACCCAGCACTACCATGGTAACCCCTAAACCACTAAAACATGACACCTAGCACCAGATCCAAGTGCCTCCAACATCTACAGGGATGGTGACTCCACCACCTCCCTGGGCAACCTATTCCAATTTCTAACCACCCTAATGGTGAAATTTTTTTTCTAATATCTAATCTGATTTTCCCATCTTAAGGCCATTTCCTCTTGTCCTCTCACTGCTGTCACAGTAGAAGAGAATGCCCCCCCCTCACTGCAACTTCCTTTCAGGTGGTAGTAGACAGTGATGTGGTATGAGTAACAAGAATGACCCAGCTGTGTCTCTCATGAGGGTATTTCTGTGCCAAACCTTTTGCCATTTCCAGAGACAGATCAGAATTCACAGATTCTGAGAAAATTACTGTCATAAAATTGAAAAGCACCAAGAGAGGGAATCTTTCTACTTAGTCTGAAGCTTTTCCTGCTAATTAAGACTTGTTGTCTTGGCAGATTCTTCAATGCCTGTAAAACTTCTCAACCCTGAAGTTCTCCCTCTCTCTGACAGGAACAACTGATGTAACCTCTGCTAACAAGTTACTGGAATAGCCAGAGCAAGTTGGAACTGCTGAACATCAATATGATTTATGGTAGTTCTGAATGTATTTTATTTTGCATTTATTAGCTTAAATGCTACAAAAATTTGGTCAGAGCTTCCGGAAATAGCTCTTGTTGAGGATATAAACTATCAGCTGTGAAAGAGCTCCAGGTTCCCATAATTTTTTCTCTCAAAAATACCTTCTAAAACCAAAGGTGAAAAGTGCACTTTTGTACCTCTCTTACCTATCAGTGCTGTTTCACAAAAGACTGTCCTCATTTGAGACAGCCTCAAACAGTCATTATATGTATGGACTGGATCATCACACCTGTCAAGCTCAAACTCTCGGCATTTTCTGTGTTGCATCAAAATTCTTTTTTCATTCTAACCAATTCTCACATGAAAGACTGGCTGGTATAACTTGATAAAAGTAATTAACTAGAAAGTTCTGATACACCAGAGCAGGAAATTACCAACAAAGATCATGTTGTTCAGATTTCTTCGTTGGAATTTTGAAAAAATTACAAGATTTAGCCTACTTTAACATTGCTCACTTCTGTCAAAAATATTTTACGAAAATTATTTTTGACTCAAGTTAGTTAGTTAGTCGCAAGTCAGAATGACAAAACAAAAAGTTTTCATACCAAAAGCATGTTCTGTTTTAATAAACTGCTTCACTGTTACCATTCACAAATAACTAACTGAAACGACTCTTTATGCAGCCACTTAAGAAATGCTTGAGACCTCAAATACTTTCAGAGTGGGAAAATGCTTTTCCAAATCTTCCCATGTAACTCACTCCTCACAGCACAAGTGGCCTGCATGGTGTAGGCACACTAAAGAGCATTGCCTGTGTCCGCACACCAAAGGCAGGGAGCAGGGCTGGTAGCCTGCTTTGGGCACTGCACTTCAGGAGGACAGAGGCAGTGTCCTGACTCATCACACCACTACAGCACTCACAGAATGTATTGCCTTGGGTTTTGCTGATCGATAGGCTGCCTCTCTCCACAACTTCCATAAAGGGTCTGTGTTTAAGGAGGAGTTTAACACCACATAATATGCACATAAATATCAATGAATGAAAGTCATTAACTTGTCAAATCTTGGCAAATTTAGTTGCTCAGTAGCTTATAGGCTGAAGTACATTTGGTGTTCCAGCTAACCTTTTCACAAGCTTACCTTTTCACTACAAGCTTCAGTGTCTTGTGTGAACCTTTCACCAGACAGATAGCTTCTTGTCGGAAGCCAGACAGGCCCACATCATTGATGCCAACAATCTCATCCCCAGCCAATAACTTGTCTACAGCTGCAGCTTTGCTCCCATCTTCTATCTGGGGGAAAAAAGAAAAAAAAAAAAAAAGTGTGTAACAAGTGGCAGAATTATATAGGTTGCATAGTGTCACCTTTAAAAGAAGCTAATGAGCTTTCAACACTAGCTTCAACAAAAATTAATACAACAATTAAGTTCTTAACATAATTAAGAAGGCACATTAAAAATCACTATAAAGAAATAGTAATTATACAGAGACAATTAGAATAGGAAAGAAATAAAAGAGGAAATCTCCTGAGAAAGCTAGAAAGCTTGAGGGAAATCTGGAAATAAAGGAAGAACTTCTTTGGTGTGCATCCACTAGAACAGGTTGCCCAGAGAGGTTGTGGAGTTTCCCTTCACTGGAGGTATTCAAGAACTGTCTGGATGTAAATCTGTGCTCTGGCATGACCCTGCTTGAGCAGGGAGGTTGGACCAGATGATCCACTGTGGTCCCCTCCAACTTGTTCCATTCTGTGATTCTGTGAAAAGCATCTGTCACCTTGACCTCTGTTCAATACTGAACATGTAATCATACTTGCAAATAGAGCTTTGGGCAGGCATCTAAAAATCTGGTTCTCTAGAGAAGGCAGACAATAATATTAACAATTTTGTTGATAACATTAACACACAGCCAACTTCAAAGATCTGGCATGCAATGAAATCCCCAAATACAGCTTAATAGGCTGGCCTAGAAAACGAAGGTGTTTTCATTAAGAACATAACATTTAGGAAAATACCTGAAAATTTATCATCCATATAGCTAATGAACAGCTCTGGCATAAAAACACAGTGATACTAAGGGAAATTCACTGGAAGATTATTTTGCTGCCACAGACATCTCTTGAATGCATTAAATTTTTATACAACTGTTCATAACATGTGGCAAAAACACAAGATAAATTAAAGATTCAGGCTTTTGCAATTCTCACCCCAATTAAGTTAAAAAACTCCACGTTACAAGCTACCCATTTTCAAAATTTAAATCAAATCTCAAAAGCTTGATCAGACAGATTAACAATTATCAACAGTTTGAAGTGATTCCAAATGATGATTACAAGAATGTTATGAGGTTATGCAAGGAGAAAATTAGAAGGCCCAAAGCCCACCTAGAACTTAATCTGGCTACTGCTGTAAAACACAATAAAAAATATTTTCATAAATACATAAGCAAGCAATGGAAGGCTAAGGAAAATCTTTATCTTTTACTGGATGTGTGGGGACCATCCCTCTAAAAGACGGGGCACTTAGGTACATGGTTTAGTGATGGACTGGGCAGAACTAGGTTAACAGCTGGATTCTACAATCCTTAAGCTGTTTTCAAAACTAAACAAGTCTGTGATTCTAAGTACAGCTGTAGGTATTGAACACTTTGCAATTCAATCCCTTGGCCTTCTTGTTTCTTCCTGTCTCCTTTGCTGTCGACACAGCCTCTGGCTTCTGAGTTGCTTGGCTTCATGATCTATGTACTTAATTTTATTGCTCCCTCACTTGCTCATAATCCATACCCCCACATTCTCCTATACATTTGACACTTTATCTTCAAAGACTTTCATTTATGTCTTCATTATATTTTACATTGACTACAGTATCTCTGAGTCCCACATTATTAAATGCCAGCAAATTTACAAAGAGCATCACCCTTGTAATCACCCTAACTGCAGACAGCTTCATAAAGAACTACCATCTCCTGAGGCACCAAAGTCTATCAGCAATTAGATAAATCCAGAGGAAAGTAACCTCATGAATTCTGGAGCTCACAGTACAGGTTTTAGAAAGAGTCCAGCAACAAAAATATAAATTAAATAACCTAATAAAAAAAGCAATATCTCTAGATGAAAGTACTTTAGGATGATTTCACAGAGCACTCAATCTCATTGCAGGCACATAAATGCTCTCTTTATATAAGTTCATGATAGATGCTCTTAAAAATCTTCAGGCCTGTAAACCTAAGCCAAAAAGAATACTATGAAAAATGCTTAGTCTTATAACCCACTCTAAAACACTCCTTATTAACAGTTATCAAGAAACTTTATTTACAGAACTTCTGATCTTAAAAAAAATCAAGGTAATTAAAGACAGAGCAAGATTTACACCCCCATACATCCAGATTTCAAGTCATGACCTGTCCTCTGACGTGCTCACATAGCCTCTAAGCATCAAGAATTTACCAGAATACCAAATTATCACTGCAAATTTTCATTAAGGTTGGAAACAAAAGAGAAGCAGTGGAAATTGCTTATACATAAGTGAAGATTTCAGTTCATAGATGTCAAGTGTAAAGCATGCGTCATATAAGGGACACTGAAATCAGGCTGGGCAGAAGAAGAGAACAGGCAGCCTGGGACACGTGTCTGTAGCCCAAGTAGGTTAGAAGAGTGGCACCAAAAAACATTAAGAAAGTCAGAGCTAAATCACTAGAATAGCTGGAGGAAGGTCAAGGCGGGGGGGAGGGGTGGTGGGTGTTGGGACAGGACACACATGGCAGGGGCTGAGAAGGAAAGTATCCTGGAGGACTCTTCAAATTCCAAATGTAGATGTCAAACCATTTGCAGCCCTTATGCCCTGAGCAAGGCACCCAAACATAATGACAAGGCTGAGACACCCCTGGGCCCCAAAACATTTTGACAGGACCTTTTTTTGTATGTTTAAAAAAAAAAAAAAAAAAAAAGGCGGGGGGGGGCAAAAATCTGTCTCCTAGGGTTTGAAGGAATGTTCATTGTTCTCAGCAAGCATGTTTGTTTTTTCTTCAGGCTGGCAATGCACTGACAGCAGGGAGTATTCAGTTACCCCCTGAGTTTTAATTTCATCAGGGAAACTACACATTCCACACAAAGCAAGCTTTCCAAAGAGACTCTGGCTGTCCAAAACAACATTAATAAAAAAACCCTCAAAAAGTATTTAAAAAATCAAAACCTAAACACAAAGCTGAAGCCATCCTCATGAAAACTTCCAGTGGCTTTAAGATCTTGTCATCAGATCACCTACAGGTAGTGAGAATAAAAACTACACATCCATTTACAGTAGAAGTCTTTTCAAGCTGAATAAATTTAAACATAAAGCATTCATACTCAGATCCCCAAATGGCCGTACAGATATGATTCTACTTGACAATACACTTTTAAATGGAAATGGGAAAGTTAGACAGGAAAAACACAATTTCTCCTGTTACACTAGAAGTCCTTCCTTTAGTCGTAACAACTAAAACATTACACTTTGCACGCATATAAAGAAACACAGCCAAAAATACCCACGAGGAAAAGGCCTCTTCAAATATACTGCTACATTAACCTGCCTTCTTTGTGCAAAACTGGACAAGGCCATTCCAGCTTCTACTTCAGGTTTTCTTCTGGTTTATTCGTTTTAACACTTATTGTCTTTATTTATTCACCCATCGAATAACTTTCCGTCTCACCAGGCCTCAACTAGAAGCGTAAATGCCAACCAAAATACATAAACATTTTACAACTAGCAAATACACACAGCTGAGCTGTGTATGCTGTGTTCAGGATTTAATACAGCTTTTAAGACTGAAGCCTGTATTACTTATCTACCTAGCATCAATATCTTTTAGGATTTCAGATGTCCAGAAAAACTAGGTCAATAGCTGAAAAGCCTTGAAAATGCAGAGGGAGGTTTTAAGATGAAGTCTTTCAAGAGCAGTCGGGAAGAAGAGATCTGCCTCAGTCACCTTCAGCTGGCAAATACCACTGGATGGAACCCAGCAGGAACTGAGCTCCCATAAGCACACACATCTCAGCGTTTTAATAGCAACAGCAGGAAACAAAAGACATAGAAGAAAAACAATCAACACCTTATTTTCTTATAAATAACAGGCATAAGCCTTCAACAAACATATACAGTTACACAGCTTATCTTGAATGAGCAAGGGTTCTAGAAATGCCCTCAAACCATGCTTTTGTTATGTACTGAAAAATCATACCCTCATAACTGTGCTAAATTAACAAGTGTAAACATGTTGACTTCCTATCCTTCGCAGTGATGTTGGTATGCTACCAAAGAAAGTGTTTTCAAAAGGAGATGAAAAGGATGTTTGTTGACCAAAAGCATCTGCTTAGACAGCCTGCACCTCTCACCCTGCTGTCCCTGATAACCTCCCTACAGTCCCAGGCAAACTTTGGGATCTGTGCATCAGGGAGGACTGTGAGTGTAGACTTTGCCATCATAACAGTATCTACATTAATTGTCACATCTTCCCAAATTTACTTTTGGTTGTATCACATCTACAAAACAGGAAGAAACACTGATTCAAAATGTAGACACGAGGATTTTTAAAAAATTATTGAAAAATACAGCGCACACGTAAACCTAGTATGTGAAATTCCTTCTGTGAAAAGAAGATGGAGCCATCAAACATGGAGAAAATGTCTAACAGCCATACAAACATATTCAAAGAATATTTGCAAGTCTGTACTCCCCTTGTAGGTAATAAACAGAGAAGAGAAAATAATGGCCTATCTTTCCAGCTTTGAATTGCTGCAGTGTTGATGGGGAGCACCAATTCTAGCATGTGACCCCTTCACTTCTGTGTTTATCAGGTCTGATGCTTTACTTAAAATACCCACATTCCTCTAAAGGCACCTGTATAAACAAGCAGGAGACAGGTTGGGGAAATGCTGTGTCATATGAGAGATCTAGTTTTGTTTACAAAGCCAACAGTTTCTTGTCCGTGCCCTCTCTGGACAGGGTGGGAGACGGGATGGAAACCCAAACCCACAGACAAACACAGGAAAAAACAGCACCACTTATCAGCATTCTGCTATCAGCTGTGATAAACTATTTTATCATAATTCATTTCTTGTACAGCCAAGAAATGTTTCCGTGGTTGTTTGCATTATGAGCATCTAATACAGTTTTTCCACAAACCTAACAAATCTCTGTAGAAGATCTTCAGAACAAATAAAATGTGGAAAGTGTCAATTACTTTGATTTGCAAAGAGTTAAATAAAGGAGAAAAATCTCTACAGTTCAAGCCTGGCATTTGTGTAATTTTAAGGAATGAACAGAAAAGTAACAGATCTGACCTAAACTCCTAACTGCTGACAAATCAGCTACACACTCTGCAAATGCATTCCTGAGGGGCAAGGGCTGCATTCACCAGCAACACTCACTGCTCAAACTGAGGCAGAATAAGAGGGGTGCAAACTCCAACAGGACCTAACTGGTCCAAAGACAATGGTGTGCGTGTCTATGTAAGGCATCACACACAGGCATGCATACACTAGAAGCTGGGCAAGGCTAATGCATTTGACTTTATACCCCTGTACATCTTTCCCACCCTACATGGACTTTGAAAGAGACTGTTGGAAAGACACCTGGCAGGGAAGAAACTCCAGCCCCGTTTTACAGATGGGCTCAGAAGCATCTATGGAAACAAGGCCCAAAACAATGCAGCATGGCTGCAACAAAGCAAGGAATTCCACACAAAAGTTTACATTAATGGAGAGTACCTGTAACCCTGAACCACCTCTTCCCACAGACTGCAGGTTAAATAATCAGCATTAATTACTCAACATGAACTTTAAACACCACCATATTAAAAAAACCTTGACAATGGGCTACCAACTTGCAAACTCTGTGCCTATGCAATACTATCCAATATTATTAACTTGGCAATAGCTGCACTTTGATCAGGCAGGTGGGTCTCTACTGCATTTGGTGACACTAACTTAGCACAGAAACCAGAACTTCCCTTTTGCCTGGTATCATAAATTCACACCCCACAGCCATTGTTCATACGTGCTCTTCCTGAGATTATCTTTAATCATAACAGCAAACAACCTTAAATTTTAGGAATGTTTAGTCCAGGACAATGTATTTCCGTAACAGCAATTTCTTTCTTCCCTAGACCCGAGAGAAACAGTTCATGGTTACTGTCACAAAACCACTGAACAGGCAGAAAAATCCCCCTCAACAAGCTGCTCTTTCGAAGTGTCCCCCATTGTGCTGCACAGATCTTGAGCTGGCAGAAGCCCTCCCTTCTGTCAACAAGTGATTCTTAAAAATCAGAATGGAAACATTTCTTTAAAGGGTAGAGTTCAGTAACAGGGCACAGTCTATCACAGGCTTTTCTAATTGCTAGTTATTTAGTGTATTTAAATATTTGCATATTCACCCAGTAATCTTTTCCTTTCTTTGTTGTTTTTAGCTTGGAAAAAAAGCATATTTTGAAAAGTTGGTAGAGTTCTTTAAGTACTTATTCAGTTTTTATAATGGTGCCCATGCCACTGTTTTGACGAAGGGCTGCCATCACTGCCACTAGAACAGGCCATTTTTGTGGGGGATTTATTACAGCTGTAAAAACTGACTCCAGGCTGAAATCTAACTTCAGAGTTCCCCGTTCCAGAAATGTTTAAGGTATGGTAACACATCCACCACTTCTCTCTTTAACAATTCATACAGAAACTGATTAATGTTTTAGTTCAACCTACATTCAAAATAATACCTACCATAAGCCTGTGAGAAAAATCCAATTATAAATCATCAGTTACTATTTCTAAAGAGGTTACTGTTATTATATCTGTTTCTTTAAATCACAGAGCTATTATGGACTGAAGACCGATTAAAGTACTTGACGTTAAAAATTTAATGAAACTTTCCCCCAAGAATCAAATGATAACAAATTTCCAGATGAAAAGTATCAGGAAGAGAAACTTCACATAGATTTGTAGGTTTTAAAAAACTGAACATCAGATGTTTATTTTTAAAGTTTTTTTTCAAAGTGATTCTATTGTTTCAGCAACAGAAGTTGGAAACTTTTCATTAGTGCTGAACAATTCTACTAGAAATAAATTTATAACAATTTAAAAAAAAAAACCCCAACAAAACCCCCAAACCCACAAACCCCCAGAAACCCTTGATGTTTGGAAAGCATAGAGGTAATGTATTAAAAAAAATAATAAAATTAAATTTTTTTTAAAAAAAGCAGGGCTGCTGAGCCTCAAGAACTCAGCTGGGGTTTTTTTTTGCCATTAGTACCTAAGCTTTACAAGTTACATTTCACAGCTTCTAAATAATATTTGGACATATGCCAGAGCAGCACACCTGCATATATTCCACATCTACAAAGCAACTGAACACAGAAAAGCTGTGGTATCTGGAAATCTTTCTATGCAAGAGCTCCTCTAGGGCAGCACAAGTCCCTCAGGGAAGCTTCCTAACTCTTACAGTCCCCACAACACTCAACTGGCACCCAGGCCAGAGCAAAGCCAAAACAGACCCAGCTTACCTGGAGTAAGAATAAGGCCAAGACAAGAGTGGAAAAGATTGAAGTGAGTGAAGATTCTGGAAGCAGGGGTGATGGCAAAAGACTGTTTGTAGTGTTAATCCTGAAACTGAACTCCAGTGCCATCCCTCCCTCACACCAAAGCAACACTTCCAAAGCATAGCTTAAATTTTGGGGTGTTTTTCCTAGCATATCACCAACATCTAAACACCTTCCTACCGCTGTTTGGTACAGCATTCATTCAGAAAATTTGTACACAAATTATTCAAAAATTACTGAGAAATAACTCCCATTTACTTTTAGCCATGAGTTTGGTTTTGCATTTTACAGAAGCTAGAATAGCACATTCAGCCCAGAGGAAGCCATCTGTAGTCACAGATGCCTTACACTGTTTTTAAACGTATTTTGCTTTCTTTTTTTTTTTATCTCCCAAATGAAAAAAATAATCCGTGTAAGAATGGCGTGAATAATTGTGCTATGAAAACAAATAGCCAGTTGGCCAAAAGAGAACTGTTTTCTCTATATGCAGTTTGCTTACTCTAACAGACCTCCTAGCAGAGAAGTTTGATAGGGTTGGATTATCCATATTTACTTGTCCAAGTTTACTTATGGATGACTATATATATAGGCTGTTTATGTATGCAATCTATGCAGTTAACATTAAGCATTTTTATAGGTCTACATTTTTGTACTTTCAGCTATTACGAACAATGATAAAATGGTTTATACAGAGGTTATAGAAACAACTTGTATTTTATCAGTTTCTAACTGATAACAGGAACAGACTTCCAAGAGGAAAAATATGACCTGACAAAGTAATCTTTCTGATCGTAAGGTTCAAAGTTTTTTACTTTGCAACTATCATATGCTTTCAACAACGCTGGTTTATCTACCTTCCTGTCCATCCCAGGAAAACAATGTCATCGTTTGCCAATGTGCCCTTGACAAAAACAGACCAAATCCAACAGCCTACAAAACCACTGCATAATTAGGGAAAGGGTAGGAGTTACTGACAAATCAAATTTAAAAAAAATCTTGGATGTGTTTGTATGATCACGTAGATAGGACTGTGCATTAATTAAAAAAGTAAAAAACCAGTTTCATCAACTTGCAGTTTGTTTGTGAAAGACTTCAACAGGTCTGAGAGACAGACACTGAAAGACTTAAAAGACCTAGTGGATGGCAACAGTATACTTACCAAAAATAAATTTAATCTATTTCATTCAGTCTATCAGCCTAAATGAGACCTTTTAGAAAAATTTCAGTTGCATCTATGCCTATGTCTACAGATCACCGTGGTTTCAAAAAAAAAAAAAAAAAAAAAAGAAAAATCTACACTTTTAGACACAGGTAGCACTGATTAAGACCCAGCAACAGGAAAAAAAAAACTGCTTCACTGCCGGTTAGTTCCAAAAAGCACTGTGATGGGTCTGCCAAAACCCACAGGAATTTTACAGAGTGTTAGGTTTCCATTTTAAATACTTTCTCTTGAACAGCCCATTTTTAACGGAATGCTTATCTTGACTTACTCATACCATTACTTGGTTTTAATCACAGCTGCTGTTTGGGATCCTCCATTTTTGTCATAGCACAAATGCTCACTTCTGAGACAGTGAGAAAGTATAACATTTCCCAAAAATTCCTGTAATCACATTCCTGAAAATGTGATTTTATCCCAAAATAAAAGTTATTTGTAATAGTAAATAATAAATAAATACTGCAGAAGTGTTTAAGAACCCACTACTCTGTAGTGGAGTGAACAGAACATAACATTCATTACACATCTAAACAAAAATCTAGCAAACAATGAGAATGACCTGCTCTCATAATAACTGATAGCAATTTCTTCAGCAAGAGTTCTCCACTTTGCAAAACTATTCAACTTTAAAGAAAAAAAGAGGCTCACTAAGGTGCTGAATTTTAAAGCATGTGTTTGTTGATTCCCTCACTCACTCCTCTGCAAAGAAAACAAACAAAAGACTTCAAAAGAAGGATCAGGCTCCTCCTAATATTTGAGTGCTTTAAACTTTAACAACAGAATTTGTTCTTTACATTAACTTTTGATCTCTGTTCAGAATTGATATGCGCATTCACCAAGTATCCAAATTACAGACTGAAGGTGTCCTTTGCCACCATCTTCCTCAACAATTCAAATATTGAAAGCCAAGTTCAAACAAGAAGACACATTCATCCCTTCCTCCCCCATCCCAGTGCTAAAATAGTCAACAAAACCTAAAGTTGTCTTGATTAACCTTTTTATAATTTATACAACCCTGTTTACTCTAAGAATGTAGTACTTCAAACTGACTAGATGCAGGTATCTGCTCCCACTGTATGAAAGCCATGTTTCTGCTGCACACTCTAAACACCATTTCAATTCTTCCCTCTTAGAGCAATAAAAACTTGTAAGCAAGTAGGATGACCCTCAAGACAAAAGAAGGCATACTATTATAGAAACAAAAAAAGGTCTGGGTAACCTTGCCCTTAGTTTGTCTTCTGTTCTTGTTTATTACTGTCTCAGTAAAGGAAGAGAGCCTCCCTCACTCCACTTTGACCCAGAAGTCAAACATAAAACGATGAAGAAGCAAACACTAAATACAGCATTGAATATGCTTTTCTAGGGAAGGAACTGCAATGTAACTTCTCCTGAAATTACCAAACACAGTTCACAAAGCAAATTGCAAAGGACTGTATGGCAGTTTCTACTTGCAGAAGTACACTTTTGCCAGCTCACAGTATCTGAGCTGCCTGGTACAGTCAGACAGGGGGCTGCTTTTCTGGAGACAGACTGCTAATACCATCAATGCAAATCTCTCACAATGCTCCAGTAATAAAAACAGCATGTCAATAAAAAACACCAGTGTTTTATGCAGCTTATTGACAAGATGGAATAAGGCACATACTTGGCTGAGCAAGGCATGAAACATTCATGCAGTTCAACACCAATATCTTCAGTCTGTTCTGAGATGGGAACCTGAAAAAAGCAAAATTCGGTTCTGTGGAGAGGAACTAATCTGTACCAACTTACACTCCAGGCATCAATCACATTATGGCATCCCTGTCCTTTTCCCCCTAGCCATCAGTATGCTGTAACCATATATTTCAGATAAACCAAAAAACCAAAACCAACCAAGCAAAGCCAACAACAATAAAAAAGGCTAACAAACCCCCCCCCCAGCAAACCCATCATTTTCTTTAAAAGAAATTTTCCTTTTCTTTAAACAAGCCTAGATGTTCATCATTTCAAATTCCTCATTCTGTGTAGTTTATTTTATATACCATTCCTTAAAACTTCATTACTTTATATCGTCACAGAACATTAGAAGAATTTCCTTCCTCATGAAAAATTTACCATAGGAATTAGATACGCAACTGTTTTTGGCATCTCTGTGAGTATCCTGCCATCTTTTCTCTATTCCAGAGGGTTAATTCTTCCTAGGATTAATGAGAGATAATTAACCAATTAAGATAATTATACTGGGTCAATGACAAAGGTTATTTTTTCTTCAGAAATTATAGGATTGTGCTGTGAATTATCAGTTAATGCACTAAAATCACCATGGATTGTAAATTTACACAAATAAAAGCTTCAAAAAGCTGCATGGACTTAACAGTAAATTATAACGTAGTACTCAAGAATTCTTATATTTGGAAGTTAAGAGTATGCTTACTACTCTAAAAGGACATTTTCCAAATTGGCTTTATTTTGCAGGCCTTTTTTCAAAAGCTTTATTGTATTACACATGTTACTGGCCTAATTTAGCTCTAGGAGCAGACACATTACTTCAAAGACTTAAAAAATAAAGACATATCAAAACATTACTCACACAACTAGCTGCTTTTCCCAATTAAAAAAAATGTGTATTTAATTATGACAAAACTACTCAGTTTAACAAACATCTGTATTTCTGTTTGGCAAAAGTATCTGTCATCTGTGCAGATGCACTTATTAAAAGACACATTCTGATCAGGCAGCACAATTCACAACTTCACTGTGCAGCACTCACTCAAGTATGAGTGGAATTTTGAGAAAAAAGGTCTGTACTATAATTCTTGCAACACAGGAGAAAATTTATAATTACCCTTCTATTTTCTGACATTGGTGGTGGGACCACTGTGTGTGCACACAAGCATCACATACAGAGCTTCTTGTCTCCCACTGCTGCCCATGCCAGCGAACATGACCGCTCCTCGGGAGCGCCGATTCCAGCAGTGTGCTGATGAAAAATTCATGGCTGAGCACACCAGTTTAGGATGTCAGCGTTGGCAGGGGGTTGAATGTTCAAATACCACACTGAACAGGAGATTTTGTATTTGCTCATCTTGATAACTGACAGACCATTTAAAGACTGCCTGTATTGACATCCTAAAGAAAGTCAGTAACAGGGGTAAGGAATTTGAGTATTTTGTGGGACCCACAGGATCCTATCTGTGCTATTAATGAATGCCATGCAACAGTTGCTTTCCTTTCAGAGAAGACACATCTTAAAAGCCTAACAGCAAAATGTGCAAGAGCTGGGAGAAAAGCAGTATTTTAACCTACTTAATTTTTAATTGATAGTCCTAACAATTTTCCACAGGTATGTTCTTATGACCATCTTCAGAGAAAAGCAACATGGTCTTCTGTAGAGCCTGCCCACTATCAGCAGTACTTCTATTCAAAACTTGCCTTTTCTTCTCAAGCTTGCCACCACAACCTGCCTTTCCCCAAAAGCATGCTCTGAGCAGAGACCTCATTCTTCAAAGAGCCGAAGAATCCCCTAGACAAACCCCTGAATTTTGTTCTATGCTTAAGAGCTATGCATGTAGGCTGAGACTGAATTACAAAGTAGGAGTATTACAGGATTTAGCTTCAAGTCCAAGAAAAACATCAATCACTAAAACCACCAGAGAAACAATCTATTCTTCTGAATGATAAACATTTAAATCACATACTATATTACATAGTATGCAACAACAGTGGCATACTGAAAAAAATTGTTTGCGCTCTATTTAAATTATCCCCAAATACAGTATTTTTACACTCTAAATTGCAGGAAAACCTTTTAATAAAATTTTATGTACCATAGCAAAAGAAAGTTGAAGGTCTAACTAAAGCAGCAACTGGAGAGCCTTCTGCTGACTCTCCTCTCTGAATTAACCTGGGAGAATTTGGACTGTTTCTCTGTAGAGATGTTCATATTGGGATACTTCTTAAAACAGCCCCTTGCTTAACAGGGAGGTTTCTGGATTACCTATTTCAAGCACTTAATTACTATAAAACCACATATCCACTCTAGGATCTAAACAGAAGACACTGTAATGACCAATTCGTAAACCTCTGGAGTTTTTTGTTTCATTAGCAATGGACCTGAAGACCAGTTAACGAATTATTTTCAAGTATGTGTCCAATCTCAGCTCCTGAAGATGAACCTTGCTATCTTTACTAATAACTGGAACTCTCCTTTTAACATATAAAAAGAAATAGTATTCCCAAAACTAGACTTGGAGCTTTTGCTTTTATTTGCTGGCTTTTAATATTAAAAGAGTGTATTACTACAAAATACCATCATTAAGGACTGTTGAGATTAAGAATGTGTTGCAAACCTTTTACTAAGCAGGTCAGTCAGTACAAATCCACTGAGTTTTTATTAGACAGCTCCTCCTATACTTCCTGTGTTGCTGTTTGTTTCTTTACCTCAAGAACAGTTAAGCACTGTGAGAAGCCTGAATTCCCATGTCTCAGTTCCTCCTGTTTATGTTTGTCTCATGTTTCAGAAACAAGGGTCTGTACTTGCATGAGCACTTGAAAAGCACTACACAGATACACCAGAAACACATGCAGCTGATACAAACTTGGAGGAAAGTGGCGCTGGTGTTCTTGGATTTTTCTTGTCTGATAGAGGTGCAGTTGTACCTCTTGGGAGCCCATCCCAAAACTCTTGGCTTCTTCCCACTAAGCCGAACAGCACTCTTAATTTCTAGTGAACTGTGGAGAACAACGCATTCATTCTTGCCAAGATATAGGAAGGCAAAGATGGGTTAGTAATACTCTATTCAACTTGGTCTGGGTCCACACCACACGTCAAGATATTAGCAGCTGTGATACTGTGCTGATGTGGGCTGAGTTTAATACCTCTTGAGCCACTCAAGAGAGGGAAGAACTGCAGCTTTTTATATTAGGGAGTTTCCGGAGCATGAGTAAGACTGAAGTGCAGGAAGTTAGATAACTGTGCAGTAAAAGACCTGAAATTCCCATTTCATTATTTGAGGAAAGTTGTGGAGACTCCTGCTGCGTTCACATATTTTCTGAGCTGCGTGAAGTAACCCTAAGTAAAAACATTTCACGAAGATCTCTCAAGTGCATGGACACTACCAGTTTATGCAAGCATGGGCTATTTGCTAGACAGGATCTCTTCCTTCCTTCTCTAAGCCACTGGTTTATGCTCCTCTGCAGAATATGCATGAATTTTCTTACTTTGAAATATTAGCTGGTTACTTGGAGAGACAGGTTGGCTACATGCAGGATTTTAGAGCTGTAACAGATCCATAACTGTTATCAGTCATAGGTTTTTCCTTGTCTGGTTATCATCCAATTTAAGTTCACAGATAAAATTTCACTTCATTTTCCATATGGCTATCCAAACCACAAGTTTCTGTCTTGCATTCATAGTTCTCATTTCAAATGCAAATCACTTTCTCTTCCCTCCTTTATCAGTTAACTACTGTAATTATTTGTATTTCGAGATTATTTCAAAATTTGAAATAATTTTCTGAAGGTACTGTCTTTTTAGTACATAATCTTTGAATTCTTCAGTTTTACCGTCCCTATTTTAGAACTTTTCTGATATGGTGGTTCTTCCATGAAGTTTAAAGGCTGTGATCCAGAGAAATATCCACACACTGATTCTGGAACACTGTTATACTACATTACATATTGGAACTGTGATATTTCCTATTTATCAGTGAGGCCCAACGTGCAATATGAAGACATTTTGGATGG
Organism: Chamaea fasciata; assembly: GCF_029207755.1. Taxonomy (NCBI): domain Eukaryota; kingdom Metazoa; phylum Chordata; class Aves; order Passeriformes; family Sylviidae; genus Chamaea; species Chamaea fasciata. The sequence goes on along the minus strand of NW_027094087.1, from coordinate 96,072,496 downwards.
GAGAATTTTGTTATTGACAGAAGTGAATGAAGCACTTTTGGGGTCCAATACACAACTATGTTGCTTAACAGCTTTGTGGGACTAATATAGAAACACTTCAAAGAGCATTTGCTCTGCTTTGGAAGTTCACCCTCTCAGTTCTACCTGGCATAGCCACTAGAGTGGCAATAAATGCTACTTATTTTCCCACTTCATTACTTCACTGTAAGCGAATCTCCAGAGGAATACACGGAGCATAAACTCTATTGAACATGGTAAGTTCTCTACAGTGATCTTCTGAAAGATACAGGACTAGACAGTGAGCTGCCACAGAGCCAGCTGTATCATCTGGCATCACAACTACAGCTTGCTACCTCAGTATCAATTTTCCAAGAGCTCAGCACAAAACAGTGAAGAAACTACAAAGTTAGCGTACTTTATAATAATACAATGTACTCACTAAAATGGCTTAAAGCTGTAAAAGTGTAATTTAAAAACTTTTCCACAAGCGGGAAACTAAGACTCAAACCTGGATGAAAACATTGCCTATTTCACTCTAAACCAAATGTGCATTTTCAGGATTCTTACAGTGTCTGTCAAATGCAAGCAAGGAAACAATTGGCTGAGTTTTACAAATTGTGGAACTTAAACAGTCTTGTGATAAGGAACAAAATACTACTTCTCCTGATAGTTATTAATTGGTAATGCTTTCCTCCATGCTGGTATTATGTTGCACCTCTGCCTTTCACCATTCCTTTTGCAAAAGGAACACACTTTTTTCTTCAGGATGATAATCTAGATTAGGAGGCAATATAATCAGCCTCTTAATTATACATATGCAGAAAGAGCACAACAGTTGCTCTGCTTGTCAAGAGGATTTAAAATGTAAGCATCATGTAAGTCCAGAAAAAAAACCTCATTCATTTAGAAAACTAGTCTTCTACCAAAAGAAACAAGTAAAAAAAGGCTACTAATTCACTGATATAAAAGTCATACATAAAAATCAGACACTTATATTTTTGCAGAAACTATGCAAAATGAAACTAATAGGAAAAGTCACTTTTTAGTCAGTTTCAACATTACAGGTATTTTCAATACAGTGAATGATACATTTAAAAAGCACATTTAAGGCAACTTCATTTTGCAATACGTCAGTTTGCTGAAGAACACAGTGGAAGAAGTTACCTGAACTCCAAAATCCTAAACCAACTTCCTTTCACAGAGTAGCATCACCCGTAACCTACAACACTACGAGCTGTTCCAGAAGCTTGTTTTTCAATGAGGGGAAAAAAAAAAAAAAGAAAAAGAAAAAGGGAAATAGAACAACAGAACGCTAAATAAAAATATTTCCTTACCTGACAGTTTACTTTTGCTTTTATGTTGCCCCGTTACCAAAGGCAGAAAAATGAAGCGCAATTCCATCAAGGTACAACTTAAAGCAGTCTCCTGGCACCGGACCAGAAAGCAAAGCTGAAGTGGCCGTGGTGAGAGGCCACGGTGAGGTTTGCTGGCCTGGCCACAGCCCCCTCCATCCCCGAGCTGCTGCCCACGGCCCATGGGACCAGCAGGGGAGGCTGCTCCGAGCGGCCCCCAGCTCCCAGAGGAACGCGGGCTCCTGAGCTGCGCTCCTGCTGGGGCAGACACGGTGCCAACGTGGCCTTGTGCCACCCTGAGGGTGCTCACAACCACCCCACATTCCCCTCGTGAAACACTCAGCTCTAGCATCAGGAAATCACAATGCAGGAAACCTAAAGAACATATACGGTCATAGCTCTTCTCTTTCACCTTAAAATAAAGACACTTCCCTTGGCTTTCAAGCATAAAGTTTTTACGCTAGACTGTTCTTACTCTGCACAGTACTGACTATTACCTTTATCTAAAATATCTCAAGTATAAACCCACTGAAATATTTACAGCATTGCAATGCTGATAGTGTTGAAATGTTTTCTGCCCAAGCTAATCAAATATGCAGCTTGTCTTGGGGGGGGGGGGAGGGGGGAAGTTACAATGTATAAAATTTGAGTTAGGTATTCTCTGTTGGTTTGCAGTTGACAAGTTCATAGCAGTCTGTACTGGCTGTGCATTGTTTGCCAATGATCACATCCCAGAGAGCAAACAAACTGATAGACGGAAGGGATGACATACAGAATCCAGCCTTCAAAATCTGCCTGTCTGCTTGGTCAATGGCAGGGAAGTGCAAAAGAACATTTTAAAGAGCCTTGCAAAAAAAAAAAAAAAAAAAAAAAAAAAAAAAAAAAAAAAAAAGCCAGATTTTTTTGTGGCAGGAAAAATGGAGCAAAGTATGAACATGACTGTACACCCATTTGGACTTGAGTACTGTGCAAAGATTAAAAATAATCCAAATCAATGAATGAATGGGGGAAAATTAAAGAAAGCAAAATATCCAAATCAAGCGATGTGTACTCATCAGCAGCTGTCCTGTGGCTGAAGAGACAAAACACCTCTCTGTTAAATGAACACACTGGCAACGTTTGAGAGCATTAAGGAACTATTTTAGAGCAATCCCTAAACATGCTGACATTTAACAGGTTTTCTTTCAGGCTCAAGGCAACTGCTACACAACACCAATCAAAATATTTTTTTAAACTATTTTTAGAAGTTGTTCAGATTATACAGTATGGATAAACAAACACCACTGCTGCAGATTATCACAACCAGCTATCCCATAGTATGATATAACCACAAATATTAAATAGTCACTGCTTTAATTGGCATGAAAGCAATAGTATGATATATTTACTATTTCTTTGTTGCATTGAGCAACACCAAAGTAGGATCATTGCCAAAAATATTTAATGCTAAAGCATATTTCCATTAAATTCATTGTTTGTCAAGATGCAGGGCAGGCAGAGTTGAGACACAGAAAGACTTTACCATTTCATTTCTCTGGACTTAAGGAGAGTTTTAAGGGAATGCTTGCAGAATGACAAGGCTAGATAAGAAACTCCTCAGCTAATTTTGGCCAGCTCCCAAATTGAAATATTGGAATTGAATTTGGAAGTGGTTAAAAAAAAGGAAAAGCTATCTGGATCATGACATTTAACATCTGACTTGTGTAAAAACTGAAAAAAAAAAAAGTCATTCTGTTAAATATTTTCACTTTTAAGACAGAATATATTAACTGAGGAAAGTAGAGGACAAATAAATGTGCTTGGACTCTCTAGCAGCATGCCTTAAGCTCAAGGTTGAAGTACAACTGACCCCACACAGAGCCATTTGAACGTGTGCCAAATGCATGAAGTTCAGAAGTTTCATGCTCTGCTAAGGCAACTTTCACATCACTCACTGGCTTCATCTCAGATCAAAAGCACTAAAGGAAAAACTTTGCAGAGAATCTGATTACAGATGGCTTTTACTGATGCTTTCTACTTAATCTCCTCTGGAATGCAAGGTCACAGCCCTCCCATATTTTAAAAGGGATCTATATACTATATGCACATTCAACTATTGTCACTGCACTATATTTTGCTTTCTCATCTGAGCAACATAACTTAAGGAGTTTATTGCAGCACAGATTCCTACCCACAAAACATGCACGTGGGCTGTATGGTTTCAGAGGAGACTGCACTTCCCACAGTGCTCATTGCCTTATAAATATAAAAATATTTTGTATGTTGCAGTTACCTGTATTATAGCCTGTAAAAAATGCAAAGGCTGGAGTGGTACTCAGCACTGTAAAGAACACCTTAACCCCTCAGGACTTGTCTGCCCAGAACAAATGCGCCTACATCCTGCAGGTGACACGGTTCACTCTACTTTCTGTTTTGCCCATGGACCAAAATCCATCTTCACGCATCCTATGTGTCACAGGGCAAGTTTCAATCAAAAAAATCCAGAAAATTCAAGGCCAAGCCACACTGGACAGAAGCCTCATTCTTTTCTTAAGTCTAAATCTCCACACTTTTAACAAGAAATAAGACTTCCTTGCTTTAATCTCAGTCTTCTCAGAGAGATACACTCCTTATTAAAAGCCTATCAAAACCCTAATGATTTGAAGTCTGTTTTTATTGTCCTTAAAATTCTCAACATCTGTGAAAGCATAAAACTGAAGGTGTTCAAAATATTCTGCTTGAAAAACATACCTAAAAGCAAACTTTCTTTGAAAATAAAAAGTATTTGAGAACTAATTCAAAAACCTTTCCTTGCTGTTCATTGAAGCATTGACCCCCTTTCTTTTCCAGCAGTCAAATAAAAAAGTGAAGAGAAAGAAAAAGGGTTTATCTTTCCTATTCTCAACCTCCACCTAAGTTTAACTTCTAGTTTTCAGTAAGTGCCTTGTGTCTTCCAATCAGCACTTTTAAAAATCACAACCAAGTAAACTGTGCCACACAAAAGACATTAAATTCCTCCTTACTGCAAGGTATAGTTGTTGTAATACAAGATACAGTACTGATGCTCCAAATAAAATTTAAACTGTAGTCAATGTAAAGTCTTTTAAATTCTCACATGACAAATTACATTGGATGAAAGTAGATCAAAAACCCTAGAAAAGTCAGCAACATAGCTTCTTTCTTCCTTGGTTTTTGTAGTGGTCAGGTTCCTGGACTTTGAGACCTCATGTCTTTCTATTCTTTGTTTATCTGGCCAGAATTCCCTCCTCTAAGTAACCGTTTCACAATTTGAAATACAAATGGGTAATGGAGATTCCCTTTATGTGAATATCTTCACCTGGGGGCCCTTCTCCCTCATTTCAAACTATGTGCATGTGCGTGTAGACACCTCAAGTGTAGCAAACTGAAACAGCAGAAGTATCTTCAGGTTCAAAAGTCAGTTCCACCAAAGATAAGAAACGCAGACCCACTGTTGACTATACAAACAATGAAAAGCTTACACCAGGGTCTTTTAGACACTCTGTCAAACACCAAAAGCTGCTATGCACAAGGTAATCGAATGTGACTGTTTCTCCAGCCAGAGAAATTAGAATTGAAAGGCACAAGAAAATGCATTGACTCATCTGAACTCTAAGCACTGGTTCAGTCCTTTATAGAGTGTATCTACTACAAGCTAAGAACAATGCAAGCAAATATTTTTCCTAAACCTTAGAATAAGCATGAAACTGAAATTAAAACTGCAGGTGAAATGCAAATAACTCAGTATTAGGTTAGAGAAGGTATACTCCCTACCTTTCATACAAGAGCAACGTACAAGTCGATGTGTAGAGAGGGAGCCTTACTCCATGTAATGGTGCCTTCAGCTACTTTACACCCATCTTGACTAACACTACACAAATCAACCAAGAGATTCAACTGTCAGGTCTTCTGGACACTCAACTGCAAAGCTTCATCTGCTACCCCCATCAACTGTAAAAGGGCTCCCAAGCGTGGATGCACATACAGATCAGGGACGCATGACCTGGCAACTTCTTCAGACATCTCTGTAGTTTTTTTGGGATGCCCCACAATCCCACTTCACAGGTGGTGCAAAAGGAACTTGTGGCCAACTTTAATTCAACTGAGTAATAATTGCTAGCTTGAATCATTTTCTCTAGTCTTATCCCAACCCAATTCTGGCTCGAGTTTCTATCTCACAGTCTCCTTCAAACAAACGTGGAAACAGGCAGAACACTGAGACAGCTTTCCTGAAGGGGATTTATTTCCAACATCCCAGCTTCCACTGCCTTGCTTAGTTTCATGGGAAGCAAATCTAGCAACATTGTTTGCATATATTAGATCACTTCTAAAATGTCTCCAAAACTAGACAAACAAACGCTTTCATAAAATTATAAAAGAGCATATCTGCCACTACAGTAGTGCCACTCTAAAGCCCAGAGAGATGATACACCATTCCCACTAAACAACAAACACAAGCAAAACAGTCTAAATAGAGGGAAAGAGACTCATGCTCTGATAATCAATTCATATCCAACAACAATAAAGTTCAGAAGGGCTTCTCAACTCAAGTATTTAATTTAGCAATAAATATAAATAACAATGCACAAGCAATGCATGCCAGCTTTTATGAAATAAATCCAAGCAATCTAAGCTTTTAAAAATGCATACTCTTCTTATCTTGATGCTTACGTGTACAGGTGGACAATAGGAAATTAAAGCTCCTTGATTCTCAACTGCTTTAAGTCAATCAGCCCTCAGTAATCAGATTAACATTAGAAGGAAGATGTTCTTCCTTATCACTAGTAAGTGCTTCCTTTGCAAGAAATGTTATTTGCAGCCTCGTTCAGCCACCTGAAAACAGAAGCCAAGAACTCAACATGTATGAAAGCAGAAGTCCAGCAGTTGCTCACCCTTGGAAACAGGGCTCTCAAGGGCAGGTTTAAGACATGTTTAGCAGCATTGCATGAGGAAATTTGACACCTATCTCATCACAGTATTTTTCTTCTACACGTAGTGAACCAATCACCAAGGCTGTCAAAAGAGCAAATTTTTCATTAATTCCGACTTCAAACATGAATGGGTACAGGGAAATGGAGATGTGAAGGTAAGCTATGCAGCTCCCTAAAGCTTCCTTCTTCAATAAGCAGGCCAGAGTGCCTATTATAGGTTAGGGGGCCTGGGGGGCAGGGGGGTGTGTTCAAGCCAAGCCTGCAGCACAGCTGTTAAGACACAGCAGGAGGGATCTGGATACTGTACTTAGTGAATCAGCTAAAGAGGTCTAAGCAAACTGATGAGGACTGTAGAATTCCATTCACACAATGGGTGTCAATGGGCCAAGGATAACTTGCTAAAAATAAGAGACCTAGAAAGATTAAAAAGCGAAAACATTTTTTGTAATATAGAACCAGAGAAGGGCCAGATAATACTGCACATATAACTATTAAAATACTCCCTCTTCCTGAAGGGCCTTCCAAGAATATAACATTTCCAGTGATAAAAAAGGAAAAAAATGGAGAAATCCTTCATAGCTGGATGAAAGAGATAAAACTTGACCATTTGGGAGTATTAGGAATATGGTAGAAGATTTGTTTGAAATTAACACTTGACCATTATCACTAGTCAATTTGACAAAACTCAATGTAAGAATGAAAAGACCAATTTGAATGAGTCTTTGTTCATCACACCTAGACATAAATAAAGATACTATTTCTGTGCATCAGCTTTCCCTTGATTTTTTTTTCTACATTTTAAAGATCAAAGTGATAAAACCTCAAAAATCAAGATACCTAGTACTCAGAACAACAAAAGTGGGTTTTTTAATTACAACTGCATGGGTAGAAGTTTGCACCAATTTTTTTTTTCCACATCCTTCATGCACATAGGTAAGCTGCTGTTGAAGATGCCAGATGAAACAACAGGTAAAACGACGGGTTCTCATGAGTGCAAGATGGTTTGGTTGCCCATGAAATGTCATCCCTCGCTATTCTCTGCATTAGGAATAACTGGCTAACAGCAAAGAACACATTCTGCTCCTATCCCCCACCCCACACAAAGCTAAAATCCCACTGATATAGAGTCTTTGGGTGGAGTAACCAAACTTTTACAAAGCAGCTTGCCTTTTTCCCAGACAAATGACTTGGCTGAACTTAAGAAACTCCTTTTGCTATTAAAAAATTCCACAATAACTGCAGTTCTAAGAAAAATCCCAGAATCTAGAGTGGAAAACCCCTACTGAATTAGGCTTCCAAGAGTCAGCAAGTCTTAAGAGTTATTTAAACAGAATTGTCACTCAAATATCAGCAAACTGCATGGACCACACTGAAAGGGAACTAAACAACATAAATCAGGTAACTATTGCAGCTTCCCCAACAAAATCTTTGCTCTTTACAAAATGTCAAGACAGCTGAATCTTAGCCGAGTTCTTAAAGACGGCTGCATGCATTTAATTAAGTCAAAATCGAAGCCAGATGGCACATGATGCTTTTCCAATAGACTGGATGCTGTCACAAGAGGCACTACTTAAGCATTCCTTGATGATTCCTGGCACCAGTGGCTACAAAAATCTCTTTTTACAATCTACCATACATCCCTCCTTTTTTTTCCAGTCACCAAGCCTTTAAAGAGGGTGGGAAGGAGGAAAAAGAGAGCCCCTGAGATAAATTGACTCAGTGTGTGGAATGCAAGGCAAACATTCCTGTACAAATTCAGATTTGATTTATTTTCTTTAGAAAACTTCAGTGCAGGAAAAAACCCAACTGTTGGTCTTTGCCTTATACTCACTAAGGTTATCACCTGCTTTAAAGAGAGAAAATTAAAATAGGTAACTATAGTTCCGAAGTACTGCGCACCAGAGGATGATGTTAACTCTTTAGCCAGTAATAAATGAAAGTGAGCTGGCTAAAAAAGTCCTCAGAAAATTGGAAGTACATGGCTGAAACATTAACATTTCATCTTTGGACTGCATAATCTCTCAGTGAAAAATGACAGTGGATGCTTCTGTGGTCAGCACACATGCAATGAACTCCTACTCACCAGGAAGGCTAGCAAGTTACTGCCTGTTGTAGTCAGCCAAAGTTACATAGGGTTGAGCCAGAACAGACTGGCAGGATTTTACTCCAGTACTGTAACACTGTAGATGGAATTAAACAGAGAGGGCACGAGCCACGGTGCTGGTCATGCTTTTCAAGGCTTGTACAGGCCACAGGGAATGCCACCAAGGTGTGTCTCCAAGGCAATGGGGAATAAAAGGCATCAGAAGTTAATATAAATGAAAAATATGCTGCTGACAAAACACCTCTGCTTGATTTTTACTTTGAGATTTTTCTGTTCCAGAATTACTTAAGCAGGTGCCATATTACTCCCAAAAGGATTCCTGAAGATGTTTAGAGCAAAAGTGGGAACTATTATGTCTTTTTAATAGACAAGGAAGGCTCAGAGGCCCTTCCTTGCATTCTCTCTCCATGCTTCCAACAAATTATACTGACTATGGTTCACTTTTTCAAGTATCTCACTGTTAGAGTAATCAGACATAAACCATACACATGGACAAAGGCACCGGACTATAAATTTAGGTTCTTTCTAACTGAATGATCTCCTACTGAGCACTACTAGGGACTCGGGTTTACTTAAATTTTAATTGTGATTGCCAGATTTACACATATGCAATCTCACTTTTCAGTTAGAAGTGGAATTACTTGCACTGAATATCTTACTGCTCGTACAATCTGTTGAAAACTTATTTCCAGCACTACTGAGGACAAGAACCTGACTGCTGGAGAGGGTGGATGTGTTTAATAATTTCAGCAGAACAATTCTTCTCTCCTAGTTAGTTTAAAGCTCCATTAATCTTAATGCAAAACAAAACAGTTTCCTTTAACAGCCAAATTCTTGACCTTGAGCCGTTTCAGTGTCGGAGTTGGGGGCTGGGGAGAAAGGACATGGATTAACTACAACTAAGAGACGAAGAATAAAAACACTCAGAAAAAAACAGGGAAAATCCCCCCTCCCCCCAAACTAAACTAAAATTATCTCTGTGAAAGATTAACACCTCCATGGCTACCACTGAAACCTGGACATCATCTCAATTTTTGTTACCCATTCTCAACCAGATTTTTAAATATAAGAAGTGATGAAAATTATGAAAAGACAACCAGGAATGCACAAGCTCATGGTTTTTAAATCACCCGTTCTAGCACTGACCCACATCATTAGCCACTAGAGTGTTTTCTGACTAATGTTGCAAAAATCCAGTCTGACTAGGCAGCATTAATTTCAGTGTGAAAAAATATGAGCTACAGATGCTTTCTTTGTGGAAACTGAAGATGGCTCTTATTTAGATATGTTATTTCATTTTTATTCAAGATGGATTTACTCAAACCATCATTCCTATATGAACCCAGCTCAGAGCTGGACAAAATAAGACCTTTAAACCTAAAACTATTCTCAACAGTCACAGGGCTTCTTACACAGAGGTTTTATGCTCCCTTTACCCACTGCTTTTCCATTACTGAGTAAGTGCTCAGCACAGTGCATTTGTTACCAGGATGTTAGAACGTGTGACAGACTCAGGTGGCAGAAGGCACTTGTGTTGTCTCTAAAACAGCATTAAATTGCCTGTGATTTATCTTAATACCTTAAGTTGTATTAAAGCATGATTTCCTCATTACCGCTTGTAAGGGGCAAATTTCATCAGTTCACAGTATTTGCCCAGCATTAACTGTGGCTAAGAGGGCACATCAGCAGTTCCCATAGGATGATTTCTGGATCTCCCACATCGGCACCACCTTACCCTTACAAAGGTTTGAAGGGCCTTCTTTTACAGAGAAGGACTGGACTAAGGATATGTCCTGATATTGTTTATGAGCCCTGGAGGTTCTCATTTGACTACACTTTTGGTCGAGTCGACAGTCACAGACACATGGAAAGTACAGAGAAAACAAAATAATTTGAATTTCGTTCACAAATCTCATTTTCTTCCACAGGTACACAAGGCTGTTTGTGAAACCAGAGGTATGCTGACCCATACTGTCCTCTCAGTACAAGAAAAGTCCTTTGAACAAAAGTTTCTCATTCAACACAAAGGAATTTTTCTGATCAACTCCCATGCTGACTCAGATGCTTTTTGGCCGTAATTATTACCATTTACCTACCATACAGTTCTGCATGGTTTATCTAAAGTCCCATAAAAAAGTGCCTGGTATTCCTGCAAGAATACCTACATAAAGACACTTACAAAGCCTGAAGAATTTACTGTTCTTAATAGTTTTCATTAACCAGCTATGACTAGAGTAACAGAGCTTTAGCCACAGCCTCAACAGCTACTTCAGCGCTAAAATCTGAGAATAAATATGCACAAAACACCAGTTGGTTGGATGCACATAAAGAAGGATCCATCGTTCTGTGGATCCAAAAGACTTAGAAGTCATCTGTATAAAACTTTTTGTTCCCAAATGAGGAATATGGTTACTAGCACAAACACTTAAGGCCAAGTAATACTTTAACAGAGTGGCCTCCTCCATCTTCCACAACTTGCAACAGAAGAAATTGCGTAACAGAGCAATTGAAACAGCCGAGCAAACACAGCAGGTGGTCCCGTCTTACAAGACTTCCACCAATGGGTTTTGAAATTTTACACTTAGCCTGGTATGCACCCACATACATTAAAGAGCCTAAAATGTTAAACATCAGAGGCAAACCAAACATTTACAAAATACAAACCCTATTATTTTGGACAAACCTTGCTGCAATCACAGAGGAATGTTTCCTTTGGCTGCTACTATGCTCACTTCCATTTATTTATATAGAAAAAAAGCAAACAATATTTTCTTACCTTGCTTTTTAATTGGCTACATATGGTACAAAACCGTAAATGATAAGGCTGGAGAGCAAATTTTTGTCTTTTAATGAACAGATTGATATTCAAATGTTGCTGGTACGAGATTTTTAGTGCTTGTCTCTGTTACAGAAGAAAGATCCTGCAACTAGAAAATTCTTGCAAAGTTTTTTCCATTTTTCAAATAGAGAAAATAAAAATCAAATACCAAAAGATAGTGGGTTTATAATGACACCCTTAAGACAACCCAATTTACCTCAATCACAGTAATAAACTGCTGCTCTACTCTTTCTTCATAAGTACCAGAATACTTAGCTTGTTAAGTCTCTCTACATGAAAGGGTTAAAAAGCACAGATTTTCCATCAATTAATCTTTAAAACTCTCCAGAACAAATAAATCACAGTTCTCAGTTATTCAGTAGCAAAACACAAAAATCTGAGCTAGTATTATATTTCGAGAACATCCAGAAATGCTGAGCACAAGCTGAGCAGTTCACAAAACAGCTGTCCTACCTATTTTTCTGCATTTTATTTCAAGTTTTATTTCACGACTATTACCTCCTTATATCTAACTACAACGAATCAATGGACAGAAACAGAAAACTGTAAGCAACTCAGGCTTGCCCCTGTGTAGCTTCCCTACACACAAACACAGCAGTATGGCACCTCATGGTTAATTAGCCCATTTACAGCAAATCAAGCCCACAGCTCAGCTAAGATGCCAGCCTGCTGTATTCTCCAACCAGCCAGCCCACAAAGTACTTCGGGAACAATGGTATTTTCTCCTAGGCACAGCTGAGTTCATGTAAGTGAACAAAGTAACAGAAAAAGGAGATTACAAAGAATGTCTGAATCTTACACTGAAGTTGCTTTTGCCAAAATGAGGTTTGAAGAAAGAAGTGGGGGGTTTTGAACAAATCCTGAAACAGGATCCAGGCCCCCGGGTAATATCTAGTTCACAGCATAACCTTACATACCCTTATTTTCCAATAATCTCTATTTTGGCACAAGTTGCTTAGAAAAAAACTATAATTATGCAAAGACTTGTCATTTCTAAAAGCTCACTCACAGCTCAGAACTCTTCTTTAAATAAGCGAAGCAACTCTGTAACTCTGGCTTTAACACAGAACAAAAGACAGGCAGCTTCCTTAAGCCTGAGAAAAGCAAATGATGTTCCTCCACAGTCAATGCCAGATAAGCGAGTTATGTTGTCCAAGCACTTAGAGAAATGAAAGAAAACAAATATAGCCAGGCAATTCTACACCACCGACAGAAAACGAACATACTGAAGACACAGAAAGCATTATCAATATATGCAAGTGGGCTTGGGCCCAGCAATTATCAAATGTCAAGCCTCAGAGTCAGAATGTGATCCGAAAAAGCTTTTAGAACAGGACTGTCCAACAAATCCAGGACTGGTTGGACAGGAGTCTAACAAATAGGACTGTCTTACTGAGAAACAGCTTCCTCCTAGAAAGACAAGGTCAATTATCCATTTAAGCAATAAAGAATACTTAATAATTTATTAAAAAAATAACAGGCTATGGTCTGTTCTTCCATGAGTACACACACACAAAAGCCCCAAACCCTGAAGTAAAGCATACTCAAATTTTGCTGGTAAATATCCCTGATCATAAAATGGATTAGGCTTATGTCTTATAAACAAGGTATAGGAGCACTTACAGAAGGAAAATACAGCTGCTTGTAAAATCTGTTTTTGGCCAGGCATCTGTGAGCACAAACCCATCGCTTACACAGCAGGACAGGTTTTATTTCAGGTCATTCTCTAAAAAACATCAGGACCATGTAACTTCATTTCATATACAGTCTTTCCTGCTCCCTTAAAGTCACAATGCTGCTGTTCTAACACATGTCAAGAACTGAACTAGAGAATTTTGGAGATCAAGAGAGCAGCCTCAGTATTTGATCAGAGAAGTCAAAATAAATAATTTAGATCTGCATTCACAATCTCTGCAGATCCTGAGTAACAATTTATGTGCAATAAACACACTCAGCAAGATACTGCATTGCTACTAACAATTAAGTGGCGCATCCTGTAAAATTTTGAAGGAAAAAAGTTTCAGAGACAAATCTAGAAATTTCCATACACCAGAGTAATTTCTTACAAAATGGATAATCAGTAAAACAGTCACAAAAAACTGATGCAACATCAAGGGGGAGGAAAAAAAACCCACCACAACCTTCAAAAAAAACATAAGCAGGCTACGTTTTAAAGCTACTCCTACTGCAGAGTATGACCCCTCATTTAAAACAACCTTGCTACCTCACAAAATGAAGGCAATATATTAATGTCTACAGCAGCCCCACAAAAGTGCAGAGAAAAAAAAGGCAAGCCCAGGACTACTAGCTTCTACCAACTTACATACTACAGAAAATATGGCATTAGAAAACACAGCAGGCAACAGCAAAGGGCGATTCCTGCAGGCTTCTGTCTTGGAGGAGAGTCACAGAGTCACATTCCTTGCAATTCAACAGAAAGAATTATCTGAACAACGCAGTATACTTTTTTTCTCTCCAGAGAGTTTCTTACTTCTTTGATGGTGTTTCTTACCAAAACTCTTACAAGAAACTATGCTGTCATAGGATTAAAAATAATTCCTCTCTAAAAGCCCAGTCAGGAGAAAACAAGCAATAGAAATAAAAAGGCCGGTTTCACAATTTTGAAAGGATACCAAAAGCATCTCACTGGCACCTACACTATGGACCGTGCTGTTCAATATTTCTGGTTCTAGGAGTTTTGGTTCTGGGTTTTGTCCATGTTGTTTCTGGGGGTTTCTTTGGTTTGTTTTTTTTTTGTTTGTCTGTTTGTTTGGGGTTTTTTTGTGGGAGTTTTTTTTTGTGTTTTTTTTTTTTTAATTGATCTGCAAGAAAATGAACAAAGTTTGTCAGTGATGTAAGACTACCTGGCTTAGTCAAAGCTGTAATCGCTGGAAAGAGCCATGCAATGAAGACTGAAGTGCTTAAAGTCACTGTAGATAAGGGAACAGACACACAAAACTCCTCACACACCCACACACAACAAAGACGACCCAAGGCAAGCAAGCTCTGGGCGTGCCAGAGATCATCACTTGCATCATGTGCTCTGCTGTGCTCTGAAAACAGCAGTTCAATGGTCACCATCAAACAAATAAATAAAACATCTGAAATGTCTAGAAAGGGAATGGCTTCCTCTTTTTCACTCACATGACGGTCCTGTGTCATTCAATTCCCCATGTTACTGTAAACTGAAAGTTTCAGCAATCCCACCCAAACTAGAATGCGGCAGAATTTACAACATAAGAGTGCAGAACAGCCTAGTCAGAGATACTGACCCAAAATCTTCACGAAGAGAATTTAATCAAAACAGACTTGAGCTTAGAAAAGATGTAGCAAGAAGAATTATTATATAATAGACTATAACAAACTATTTTGAACCCACAGAATTGAGAGGGCCAGTTATTTCTCAGAATTTTAACAAAGCCAGTTACAGCCGTAAAAAATAGCACCATTTTCTTAAAAGCAGGAAACGTTGCTAGTAGATACCAGGGAAGGCAAAAGTTCAAAAATACAGTGAGTTAAAACAAATTAAAAAATCTGTCCTGTCATGAATTTGCTAATTAGCTCATACACAAATAATTCAGACATCCTTACCCTTCTACTAAAAAACTGTATCAAATGTGAAAGGGAAATAATAATAATTTTAAAATAAAATTTAAATTTTATTATTTAAAATTTAAATAATAAATTTTTAAATAATAATTTTAAATTAAATTTTTTTTATAATTTTCACATTGTATTTTTCCTGCTTCTTAGAACTATTTCTTAGTTACTATTATCAGAACTATACCTCAGCTACTTCCACAAACAGGAAACCAGCTCCAGTAGACTTTGTCCCTACTGGGTACAGCTGTTCTCATGTTCCTAGATACAGCAGACATGCCCACCCAGACAGTATCTGTCTCACGATGCTAAGGAGGAAAATGGAGGAAATCAATCCCTAACACAGAGTACATTAAACTGCCTATACAGCAGCTACTACAAAATGCACGTTAGCAAGTCAAGAAGAATAAAAAATAATTTCTTTTCTGATTTTAAAGTAGAGCATACTGTCAACAATTACAGGTAAGACGTTTTCAGAAAGAGGTATAAAGTGATGTCTCTAAGCAACATAGTGATAGTCAAGAGCAACAGATGATGTTTTCAGGACTGAACAAGTTTGGAAAAACAGTACTGGGAGACTGCATGCATAGAACAGATATTCATAGGATGGCAATCTCAAATGAAGGAGCTACAAAAACAACTGAGGTCTAACTCTGAAGACAAGAATAAACATTGAAGGATGAAGAAAAAAAACTAAAGGCAATATATAAAAATCCTTAAACTGTGTGGTACCAATTAGCCTGTGATATTCATGGCAATATTGTATGTGAAGCACTAAGAGTATAAAATACTAAGAGTATTTTGAGCGCACTTACAAGCCAAAGTCAAACAGAAGCTTTTGAAAAATACAATGAATTGAAACAAATCTGTATTGCTATTTATTACATTTATTTAAAATAGAAAGGAAATATTACTGACTGGAAAGCACTGCTAACTTATCAGGCTCTCTGGTTTGGAGTGGACAGTAGATAAATTACCATTTTGTCAGCACACACTGGCAGAGGCTACCAGTGCCACCACAAACAGACTCTACCAGAGGCAACATTTACCATTTATGAAATAAAAGAATTTCAGCTGAGAATTTTAAAGGTTCATGAGGAAATTGCAACTCCAATCCCTAAATAAAGCTGACAAATACTCATTTTTTTGCAAAATCCCAGAATACCAAGGCCAAGTTGTAACAAAACAACATTATGTGAACTTATGACTACATGAAAATAATGCACAAGTCTTCTCCTTACTTGCAGTGAATCCATAAATGCACACCTAAATAAAATGAACAGAAATTTTCCTAGGCAACATATCCACAAATGAAATTACCGGTCTCCTAACTTTTCCAGAAGTACCCTGTAACTACTTTTTCCCTCTGTGAACCACCAGAGTATGTTCTTTTAGACCTGAGAATACTGGTTGTCTCTAAATGTATGAAATTTTAAATGTGGAACAAATTAGAAGCTGCTCTCTGAGAATACACAGAGATGTTTCTGCAACAATCATTATACAGAGACTGCCACAAATCAGGAAAAAATATACCTAGGCCTTGATGGAAATCTTTGATTGGCAAAACCAAGATGTTTTCCTCATCAGTGAGGTGGCCAATACATCATTACCGTTCATGACCTGCATGTTAAAAGCTCATCACATCTGCAAATTTATTTCCTGCAGATCTCTCCCTCTGAAACTAAGCAACCAGAAACTGTACCTGATAGAAATCCCACGCTCAAGGAGTCACAAGCTGGCTCCAGCCACGTTACAACACAGCGGCCGTACATCAGTGTGACGCAGCCTCCCATAGGAAGTTTTCCTTGTGAGAATTACAAGCACAAAACTGATACAGCCACAGAGATAACCACAAATTGCTGCTATTGTCATCTTGTATAATTACCTCCAGTGCAGCTGCACACCCTCAGGTCTCCACCCAAAGGCAACTCCAAGCAAGAGGAGTATCTCAGAAGAAACAGCCACTGAGGCTTGTTATACACTTAGCACCAAAGAACTTTTAAGCATTTTCCTACCTAGTGCACAGCACATCACAGAATCATAGAATAGTTTGGGTTGGAAGGGCTAACTCCTCCCCCCTGCCACCGGCTCAGACACCTTCCACTGGAACAGGTTGCTCAGTCTTTTGTTTTCATTAAAAACAGGTTATGATTCAGATACATTTACACACTATCAGACACACTGCATCAAACTCTATGAGAAGGAATTAAAAACACAATAATGAGAAAAGTAGGGAATACAAACTGAAAAGTAAATGCAATTTTGGTTTCAACCCTACAGATTTTAAGGAGTACTGTTTACTGCTAAGGTGGTCCTTACAAAGAGAATGATAGTTTTAAGAATTTTCTACACCACAGAGAAACCCAGACAAAGAAAGCTTTACCTCCAAACACCACTATTACACTCAGCATAAGACTAAGAATCATCAAGAAGAGCAGGAAACAAAACAGGATTCAAAACCACAGAGACATGACATTAAGTATAACCATTTAATTATAACTCGTATCTAAGTAATCTAAGCAATTTTTTCCAGAGCTACTGAAGCTACAGCTAAGTCCTTTAAAAAAAGAAAATAGGGATAAAATATAAAGAATGACTGAAGAAATTCCAACACTATCCACTATGTCAAAAGTCATCTGGAGTTTAACTGATAAATGAAAATATTGTACTATTTCAGAGTAGGACTTGATCTCATATCTTATATAAACAATCTTATGATCATGAAAAACACGGATTCAAAGCTGTGTTTAACTATCAATAAAGCCACATATTTTCATTTGAGTATCCTGCAAACACAATGCAATACAAAACAAACCCCATTTTTTGCCTGTACTTAACCTGAATGGTATCAGTCAAAGCTTTCATTGTTCAGTTCCCCTGTGACTAATTAACAACTTGATAGATCACAGATCGTATGATTTCCTGGAATTTACTCTGCCACCATCCAACTCAAGCTTTTTGGTTTTGAATCCCAATGTAGGTTTCTGTTTCTTCAGAAACTGTGAATGGACAACATACTAAAAGGGTCCATCAGTTCACAATCCAGCTTTATTTCTGATCTGCTTTCTTCCCAGTACACTGACACTGAGTCAATAACTTCTTTCGCACTGAGCAAGCATCTTTCAAAAAAAAAAACCCCAGCAACAAGCCACCAAGCAAGAGTAAAAATAAGAACAAAGTTCCAAGCCATACTGCATGAAGGTTAGAAACTATTACTATTATTTCAAACATGGCCAAGTCTTCAAGTTTCTTAAGATTAAATATCCATTGAATTTTGGTCTGTGTTTCAATTTCCTTGAGTAAAATACTTTTTTTTTTCAGTTTTTAAGTAACTTGGGCTGTTCTCCAGCACCATACTAGATTTTCAACATACTTTTAATAAATTGGAAGCTTGTGTCAATTGTCACCACCAGGATTAAAAAACCTGCCAATTTATGGTGACAGCAACCTTGCCTGTAACACCCAAGACCCTGAACTATCCCTTCTTTTATTGTCACTGCATCCTCAACTTCACATTAAAATCTTTGGGTCTCTTCTTCCCTTGGGGGGAAGTCCCCATCTCATGTGCACAACCTGCACTGCATTACTGAGGTGCAATAACTGAGGGAACAGCTTATAGGCTTGGGTTTTTTCCCCATTCCTTTGAGAATGAGCTCCAGCATTCAGTAAGCAAAGGTTATGAACTTCAAGACTCAATTTTAATACATAACTTTGAAACCTTTGAAGAAACTGGCATCCATCATCAGATTTTTGGTCAGTTCAGGAAATGGATCTGTGACCATAAATCAGATAAGAACAAAATGCATTTGAACTGTCACTTCTTTTAAAAAAGAAAAAAACATCAAAACCAAACCCCTGAATATGCTAGAGGTCATAAGGTGTTCCTGCTTTCCTTCCAAAACTGCAAGCTTTGAATAACACATACTCAAGAATGGAAAATTCCTCTTCTGACACTGTACATTAAAGCTAGCTCTGGTGTTTAAAATGCCTAACTACTACGTCATGATCCTTCTGCCTCAACTCACAGCCTAATCAGAAAAGGAAACAACTCGCAGAATATCTCAGAAAGGAGACACATTTTTCTAGTGCTTTACTGAAACTTAATCAGCACATGGACAACTATTAAACACTACAAAACATCCCCTAACCTCGCTAGGCCCTCTTGTCTTCAAAACTAAAGCTGGATGAGATGTTTTAGCTGCATGAGTCACAGAGATAGAGAAAAAATGTGCTGTCTTGCTACCAAAATTCACAGGATACTTTTTCAGGTCACAGTTTGTTATGTGTACTCTGGCTTTGAATTAAAAAAAAACAAACAGATTAACTTCAAATGCAACTACAAAGACATAAAAATTCACTGCTCTTCCTGCAAGCTCTTAAGTTCCTGTTCATTTGTATTTAAATTTATGGTACAGAAAGTACAGACTTTTTTTGTTGCTCTTATTTAGATATTACACCTTTCTAATAAAGCAGTATCTAAGACAAGGTTTTACAAAAATCATCTTGTATCCTCATCTTACTCCAAGATCCATTTCAGTAATTAACCACAGGTGGTATTAACCACTTCACTAATCAAAGTTGTTCAATACTTTCATTATGAGATCATATTTTCTTTCAGTGGTTGATGACTTTGCCATACTTTCATTAGTTAAGCAGAAACTCTTCATTATATGTGTAAGACTCAAACATTGATTTTTCTCACATTTCAACTGAAAAGGTTCCCTCATTCAGTTGGGCGAATGAAGAACAAACAAATGAAGAAATAAAATTAAGAAAAGAAATCCTTCTGTTAAGAAGTAAAACAGGCAACTATATTTGAAACACTCTAGTGACCCCTGCTTCAGAAAAAGCAGTAAACAGAGAGCAACCACAATGTCATGCCTTATGTCACTTGACCTCTCAAAGTGCCCGGCTATTAGAAGTCTCAATCACCTGCAAGTCCTGAGAGAAGATCCTTCATGTTAAACACTTCGTAGGCTTGGGGCTTTAAAGGCAAAACAAGCTTATGAACTAGAGAAAGAAATAGCACAGTGAAACTGTTAAAGAAAGAAGTTTTTGACTATTTAATTGAATCCAGAATCACTCATGTGGAGAATGATAAAAGGAAGAAGACTTTTGGGTAAGAAGAGGAAACGCTCAAATAGGTTAAAGGAAATTTAGAAAAGTCTGGACCCAAGCACCAGAAAGAAGTGGAAATTGCAACACACCTTCTCCAGAACCTGGAGACCAAGTTCCTGAATCCAAACATTCCTTTGGCAAAGGAGAAACCCTAAACCCAGTGTACAAAGTACCCCGTCACCTTCCAACGCTGACTCCCACCGGAAAATTAGTTTGGAAAACACAGTTCAGCAGATAAAATCACATGGGCATCACTAGGATGCCACTTTTCTTTTGCCTTCTAAAAAAACAAACCAAGTAAAAGCAAAAAAAGTATTACAAGAATATAAAATGTAAAGACCAAATCATTCTGTAAAATTATTTCAGACTTCTGTAATTAAGTGTTATATATACACAACCCTAGTCACATTCCTTACAACCATACAGGATAACATGCTAACGCTAAATTTCATAGACAAATAAGAATCATAGAATGGTTTGGTTTGGAAGAGACCTTAAAGATCACCTAGTTTGGCCATGGGCAGGGACACCCTTCACTAGATCACATTGCTCAAAGACCCACCCAACCTAGCCTTGAACACTCCCAGGGATGGGGCATCCAGAGTTAACAGACTTAAATCAGAAAAATTTTTAAAAATCCAGTGCAAATTTCAAAAACATTTTTTAAAGCAGTAATTACTAGCAGCATGGTATTGAAAGGTATACAACCAATTTAATTTAGTATCAAAACAAGAGGCACAAAAAAATTTTTGTAGAAGTTTCTCCGAATTTAGAAGAAAATTTGGCCATAAAAAACAGCAGCCAGCATCAATCAAAAGGACAAGAAAATTCCAAGGTTTTAAGCAAAGAAATCCCTATAAGAGATGCAGACCCAGCTATAATACGTCATGACTTAATTTAGTGCTGATTTAGAAAACATTCCCTCTTGGATAGTCAAATATCAAGGATTTTTTGGTAGCCAAAAATAAAAACAAGCAAAATAGTTTTCTTTTTACTCTGATTTTAATATTAGTTATGTCCATTTTGTCATGAGAAGAGAGGTAAATACATTTTAGATTCAGACTGCTCATTAATGAAAATTCAGAAGTTAGAAAACAGGAGATAAGCATTTTCAAAATTATTTTGAAACTTGAATTTAAGCCTGTGACTGCAAAGCATGTGACTGTATACCATGATGTTGCCACTCCCTGCTGCTCATCTCCACTCCCTCTAATCAGATAATTAAATTGCTCACGCAACACTTCCCCAGTCAGCTTTCAGCAAAATAAACCAGGTTGCTAAAGACTTGATGCTTGCAGCACTAGATTTAAGGTGGAGCCCACACTAGCCCAACACCTTTGGGCTGAAATGCAGGGTGATGGTACCAATTGACAGTACCAACAGCAGCCTCCAATTACTGCTATAGTCATGTGCAGACAAACGAAACTTTTTATTTTGTCTGCAGTTAGAAGAAAACATGCACATGCTCCCCTCATTCTGCTGAAACTTGTATGATGTGCTATCATCTTAGACAATTGAGGAAATCATCATCAATCTTCATCATTGGCAGTATCTTTCTATTACAGAGCTGTAAGTGGGTCAATCATCAGAAATGGAAGGAAATTCAAGTGGTCAGCAAGGACGCATTTTGGCTACAAAAGTACGTTTCATTATGAAGTTTTATCACCAATGAATGTTTCAAACGTCTAGCTGAACTACTATATAAGTAGTCCACACTGAGGTTTTTTGCCTTGCACTTAGGTGCTGACTCACCTCACTCCATTCACCTCTTCTACTTTTCTGAAGCACCAAAAGCATCTGTGTGTTTTGGGCAGGTACTGGGTTTAATTCTGTAAACAGAAATCTAACTGTACACTTGGGTACGCTACATACGATGAACACTGTACATAAACCAATACTTTGTGCTTTTGTCTGCTGTGAAGAAAAATGTACAGAATCACATAGCTATAGCATTTTCACACAACCCTGTGTACCCCAAGAGTTTTCATCTATCTGTGTTCTGGGCCTTACTAAAAAGACTATAAAGTTTTTGTCACTGTAATAATTCAGCCTTTCTGCATTAGGTCTGTTTCATGAGAAACAAGACTTCTGTGAAATAGTGTTAGTTCTATTCATCACCAGATACAAAGCTGACACAATTTCAGAGGTACACAAGCAACCCATGGCAAAAGAGGTAATTAATTTACTAGATCTCCCAATTTTCAATGCAGTAAATTTCCAGTTCTTTGCTTCTGATAGGGTTCTCTGTTGAAGCTCTGCCAACTCAGATCCTTTACTGGCTTCAAGGGAGCAACCAACCACCAAAGATCCGCATGGATCCTCACCTGCATGTTCTAAGCACCAACATCTTTGACATAACAGGTCACATCATCATTTGTTAAGATGATGACTTCCTGAATCAGACAGAAGAAATTCAGTTGAGCAACAAAAGACTTGTCTTACACCCCTCCCTAACAAGAGACGAGAGTAATCACAGAAACTCCTCAGATCTCCAAGGTGTCAGAAAAGGCCCAGCCCTACTCCCTGCTGGTGACAGCAATCTTCCCCAGCAATCGGGAAAAACATCAAATTCCCAGAAGGTAAGAAAGTGTAGGAAAAAACTTGTTTTACTAATACATCACTGATGTTTCCATTTTATAAGCAGGGCAGCAAACTGGTCGGTGTTACTGTTTACAAAACAGGAGAAAGAGAAAATAATAAGTACAGAAGTTCTTACACATACAAAGAATACATAGTTTAAAATTTTAGAAAATACCTTGGAACTTAAAAGTTGTGTTCTACCAAATTTTTGAAATTTAGGAGAAGCATTATGACATGAGAGTTCCATTTCAGAGAATCCAGTATTTATATATCTTCCAGCCTCAGAACAAGACACTGTTTTTTAATTTTAAAGGAGTCTTTCTATTTAGAAATAAAGGCACTTGAACAAAACAGTTGTGTAAGAAAAAAATTACAAACTGTTTATAAAAGTATAAAGTTTTTTTTAAGTATACAGCTCTCAAGTCTTGAATTAACTATTAAAAACATTAATTATGTTTAACAAACACATGAAGCTTCAAGTTTTCCCTGTTATCCTAAAATTCTTTCCATACATAAACACCCAATAAAACACTGCTTTATGTCAACACAGTATGTTTGCATCTTTCTTTTACTTGAATGAATGGCTGTAAAATGGATGTTTTGCTATTCTATTTTAAAAAAAAGAGAGACAACTACAAATGTTTCTGCTGAAAATCTAATGTTCTCCTTTCTTCTAGGTCAACAAAATATGCATTTGTAGAGAAAAGAAAAAAATTTGCAATACTGTAATTATTGCATTATCCAGAATCCAAATACTCATCAGGAGCTGTAGAATTCACTCCATCAGATATCAGCCAGCTAAACACCCACAAACCTATTTTTGCATGTAATTTGTTTAAGAAAATTAACATACTGATGACTAACTGACACTGTGTAGGAAGCACTTCACTTCCTTTGTCATTAAATCATGTTTCTATGATACTATCCCAAAATACTAGAGTATTTTACTGAAAAATACACAGCTTCCAAATAAAGTATTGCTATCCCCAAAAAGTATTCACTGAACCAAATCAGAAGCTTATTTCCTAAAGAATGCTGAATAGCTTGTATGTATTGGGGAAACTGGGAGACACTGCTTTATTTCATAATTTATGTTGGAAACTTTCAAAGCAACTGTGTAGCAAAGTATGTTTTATCTCATAGAGGAATAAAATCCAAAGTAATCTGTTTGTATAGCTTTGTGGAGGTTTTTTGAGAAGAAGCACATATTTTACTGAAGAGGAAAAGTACTGAAACTACAATTTCGAGTACAGCAGTAGGTACCTGTGCATCACTTATAAACAAATTTACTGTACTTTCATGCTCCCTATTGACAGATCCCTCCCTCCTGCACCCACCCAGACTTGACTGGAAGTCAATTACAGAGAGAACTTCCTAGAAGGACTGATGAGGATGAATTTTGTTACTCTAAAAGTTTGGCCATTTTAAAAGGCTCTGGGTAATTTTTCAAGTAACTTTCACTAATACATGGATCTTTTTTCCATTAAAAAACCCCAAAAAATCAAAGCACAACTTAGAATGAAGTTCATGCATTTCTGTTACTAAAAAAAAAAGCTTAGTTTCAGTAGGTTATGCTACAGTTTTCACAAAACCAAATTGAACTCACCTTCACACATCAGCAAAAGCATTCCTAGCTTCTCTGCCAAATTGCTCAGAGATAACTCTCAGAGATGCCTCTCTGCTGTTACCAGAACATTAAATACCCTGTTGTTGCAGATGACACAAATGCAGAGCAAAAGTCTAGAGTATTTTCACTACTGTGAGTACAGGAATGATCTAGAACTTAGAAACATGATGGACAGAACAGCAAAGAGCGTGGAGCAAAGAAAAGATCCAATAAAGGCACCTACAACCAATAACAAGAACACCCTCAATCATGATCCACTTTCCTCCTGAAAGGTTATTCAGCTAGAGAAATGACTGCAAGAATGGATGAACCAGCACTGTTACTAGCTATCCAAAGGGACACAGCCTCTCAAGCACTGAAATAGATTTCCCTACTATGTCACCCATTTCTAGCTTTCAGACACTGAGATTTGTTCCACCTGTTTTTGTACCACCTTGAAAAACAGGCCAATCTACACCTTAAAAAAAAAAAACCCAACCAACTCACTACTAAGTACAGTTCTTCAGAAAATATGTATAAAGAAACGTGACAATGTATTTCCTAGCACATATATCAGTTAATAGATGATTCTAAGAGGATTTTAAACATTCCAAAGAATGTAACAATTTAGAAATGGACAGATTTAAATGGGAAGAAGAGGGCAAGTCTTCTTTTCTATATGGGGTGAGGTTGGAGAAGTACAGGGACAGGATGTGAGGTGCTCCCCTCAGTGCCAGTGCTACTAAGCTTTTGACTAAACAGCCCAAAGCCTTCAGTAGATTTTGGCATTTCATCAGGGTTTGGAGGAACTTTGAAATAACCACCTCTTTCCTATCATCAAACACTCGACTCCATCTGTTTCTACTCTAAGAGTCAACCCAAGAATTGTGTACCTGACAAAAGCTGTTTGGTTACTCAAAGCTGCAATTTGCTGCATTTCCAGCATTTACCAGCAAGTTGGCTCTTTCTGCCTGGGAGAGTCTAGCACACCACAATGACCTTCAGATACTCAAAGGCCACTAAAAACCCAAAAATTGTTATGTGGCAGATGCAATTCTCTTATCTGC
Source organism: Chamaea fasciata (assembly GCF_029207755.1). Taxonomy (NCBI): domain Eukaryota; kingdom Metazoa; phylum Chordata; class Aves; order Passeriformes; family Sylviidae; genus Chamaea; species Chamaea fasciata. The sequence continues at coordinate 96,047,302 of NW_027094087.1, read as the reverse complement.
AATAAGAGATCTGTGCTTAACAAAAATGCCCTGAATTAATCAGAGACTGAACACTAATACTGTAATAATTTATGGAGAGAAGGAAGTTCTCCAAGTTGTCCTTCGTGGGTAACAACTCTCCCCAATCAGCTTGATAAACTAAATTGAAACACTGTGCTCAGAAGCAATTAGAAATATAAATTTTTTAAAAATATTTTAGGAATAGATGCACACACTACAAATACAAAGACAATCTTGCTCAGTAATATTTCACCTTACTACAGGTACCCATGGAAGATCTAGGTATATGCTGAGGAACCAGGCATTTCCTCAGCTTCTCACACAGTTGACAGCAACTGGCAGGCACCTCCAGAAAGCAATTCAGAGCACTTAAGCCCTGTCTAATTTAAATACTACAAAACACTTTTCAAAACTATCCCCTTCTATTAAACAGTCTTCATCTTAAACCCGGATGAACACCAGTGGAAGTCTGCTGCTTGGCAAAACATATATGGAGGGTACAAACACATTCAGAAGCCCGTCAGGTTGATTTTTGAAAACCGATTCCAGTTAAAAATTTTGAAGACTATTCCTCTGTCACTGAATGAATGCATTTAAACAGAAAATATTCAGTTACCCATTCCATAAAGCTTACATTCTGTCTTGTTTGTATATGACCATATCTGTGAAGTGAGAAGTAGTACAAAAATTACAACTCCAAATAGTTCTCCCCAGAGTAGTAATAATATTCTTGGAGAAGGTACGAGGGGATAAGGAGAGCACAGCACACCCTCTGCACAACCTTAAGAAACTGAAAATATTATGCTATGTGGAATTAGAAAGCTTCCAAGATTGTTTCTTATCTTAAAGATATGCAAACACACATGCCTCAAATAAAAAACAAGCCCAAATGCAAAAGTCAAGAATTATGTGAAGTTTTATAGAGAGGCATCAATACCAAGGAAGTTCAAAATAGACAGCTGAAAGCAAGTCCTCATAGATTAAATGAAGTCTCAGTATAACTGCATTAATTTTTACTTTACCTGTGAAAATCTTCATGCACTGTATCTCTTAAATGCACAGCAAGTAAAAAATCTCCCTAATATCTAGAACTTGTCTCAAACCTCTATGACAAACTGACCCACAGAACTAGATCCATACACATATTAGGTATTCTGTGTATAGATTACAAATGCTATAGACTACAAATGCATAGGAAGACTAAATACAAATAGCTTTTCTTGAGAAGAAAGAAGCTCACATGCAATAAAATACTGGCTTTGTTACTACCAAACAGTTGTTTCCTCCGATCTATTCACAGCCACGTTTCAATTCCCAGTTACCTTATTCTTTCCACAATCCCATACTTTAAATACTCATTAAGCAGGAGAACATACAATGAATCAACGTCTGCAGATAAAAATAAGTACAGTCTATTGAGTAACTGAGTAAAGCATATGCATAAACACCACACATACCCACACTGGTTTTCCTCTTAAAAAAGAAACAAACAAAACTTTAAACACGATGGATATCTAGATAATAAATTGCATTACTGGCAAATCTCTGACAACAGTAAGCAATAATAAGAGGTGTCTTGCAGATCTCTTATTTCCACACAAATGTCTATGACGGCATCCAAAATTCACACTGAAAAGAACAAATTAACATACATATGAACTAACAACCAGGGAAGTTTAAATTGTCCTTTAAACAGACCAAACTGTCTGTCAAATTCAAACTGTCTCACTCCTATTGCAGTAACTATTCCCACAAAACATACCAATTCCTCTGGTAGACTCCACAGACATGAATGATCTTGTTTGAGTTTTCCTTCAAACTAAAAAATCATGTTAAATTTGACAGTTTTTCCCCAAGTAGAGGAAAGAGGCAAATACAGAGCAAATAAAAAACAACTATTTGGAAACAATCAGAATATCCAAAAGTTAGAAGTTCACTTGTTGTAAGGAAATTTCTTAGTTCTGATTTTAAATAGAGCACTTTGAGTCCTCTGGAAGATTTTTCTCCTGAAATGTAGTGTAAAATGCACAAAGGAAGACCATAATTTCAGAACTGCAAGCATACACCATTAAATCCCACTCTCACACTGTTGACTGCTAAGCACCTAACTTAACTGACTTGAGGCTTCTGAAGTTAGAAGCCTTTAAACCATCCTTCCATTTCAACTCCTTACAGTTCTTAGATCACATGTGGCAATATCCAAGATAACTTTTAAATACAACTTCCAAAACTGGTGCCATTTAAACTGTTAAAGTCCTTGGAAAAACAAAACAAAACACGACAAAAACAGACAAAAAAAACACCAAAAACAAACAAACAAAAAGAACCCAGAAAAAAAAGACACCAAAAAACTCCAAACAAAAAAAAACGTGTAAACTCAACCTCCCAAGCTTCAGACTTCCACAGCCAGATCATTTACATCACATATGAGGGTTGTGGGCTCCATTCTGCCAGTAAATTAACAGTCATAATAAAGAGGTCAGTCACCAGCCATTAAAGCACTAAAATAGAGAGCATTCCCTTCATCAATTAGCTTCCCGAATTAAAATCAATAAGATCTTCCTGCATCAAAGCAAACTAACTTCTCTCTTCCAATAATAGAAACCTGGGATCTAACAACCACACGCCAAGGGAAAAACCACTCAGAACAGTTTCCATAGCATCGAAAAAAAGCCCAATTTTTAACATATTTGGAGGGGGGGATATAAACAGCTACATGATACTATTTCAAGCCTAAAACATTCATTTTAATGTATACATATTTCCCAATATTTCTCAACTATCAAATTGAACAACACAAAAATGGTCCAACTCAGACCATAAGCCCCTCTTGCAAGATAAGAAGCTGAATAAAGGTTTCAAAAGAAACATAGTACATGATATGATACATTCTTTCAAAATTGTCCATTAACATACTTGCTAAAATTCTGACCCATACAGGTCAGTAATCCTACCCGAAGAATTACAAGAGAAAATGAATAGAAAACAAAACAGAATGAATAATCCTCCATATATTATCTTTCTAGAACTGAAGGAAGTGAATTGAATTTGTTGGGATATGGAGACCTAGCTTAGAATTCTTTCTTGGCCGCAGTACAATGCCTCCCAAGAACTTATACATCAGGCATTCACACAAATGGCTGCATTTAAGCTGAAGCAGTCAGGAATTTCATAGGATTACTGCTAAATGCTGGTTTTCTGGACATCAAACTTCACAGACAAGTTTAAAAATTGTTAATGTCTACGAACAATGCAGCTCACCTCAAACACCTAACATGAGGGAACAAACTGGTATTTGTGTTTGATTATGTCTTTTTTTATTATTATTCATTTGTATACAGCATCAATAAAGCTTTTTTCCCCACCCTAAATATTCCTGCAGTATGGCAATGCAAATAATTGCTTTTAGTTACACGTTTAAGGCCAAAGAATAAAGAATTACCTAACTAAAATAGTAATCACTTACTACTGAAACAACAAATGAATACAAGTCACATGGAGAAGTCTTGCAGCCAATTAACAGAGAAGCATTTCTTTATACAACTTACATGATTGTTAGGTTAAACAAATTACAATTCACACCTAACCAAAGACAGGAGCACATTAGGAAAGTGCAGAGGAATAAAGAAAATAAAAGTTCTGAGTCTGTCTGATACTCCTCCTTTTTAAAAGAAAGCACCTCCAGCTGGGGCATGAATTCAGCACTGATTCAGGAGACAAGAACTCTATCTACTAAATCAACAACAAAACTTCTTGCAACAGTCCAGGTTTCACTTGGAAATCTTGCTGAAATACCAGCCAAGCCCAGCCTTGATTAGACTGCAATGAGATCATAGCTTGAGGAGGCATAGCTGTAGGCCCTTGTAAAGCTGATGCTAAAGAGAAACTTATTTAAAGGATACATCAATCTTTCTTGAAATGCATGAACTAGAATGTTCTCTTATTTATTATTGTAATATGTATAAAGCTGACTGAAGAACAACTTCAGAGTTCCTAAGGATATTGTTAGTACAGGAAGTGAAATGACTTTCTATCTACCACCCACAATCAATAGTATGACACTGCAAGTTGGGGATCTCAGATAAGAGCACTTCTAAAGTAAAAGTAATCAAGATAATGCAGCTATGGGAGATTTTCACGAGATTCACACTTGAGCACTGACTTTTCATTTTCATTATTTCCAATAAGATCTCCCTCTTCAGATGTCGTTTCTTTATAAAAGAGGAAAATAGAAACTGAGGCTCGTGAGACGAATTATTGTCCTCAAAGTTCTCATTTCACCTTTTGTTGAAATATGCATGTTGCTATAAAAAGCAAGTCCTTTCTTTCAAGATGTCAAATTAGGCTAGAACAAGCTGCCTTTGGGCATTTTTTTTTTTGGAATGTTATCACACACACATGCAGAGATCAGAAAAAATGTAAAGCATTTTTTTAAAGGGACATTAAAAAATGATGGTATGCAACACGGTGACAATGCTAAAAGCCTTTTTTTCTTAAATACTAGCAACACCATTTGCACTTGGGTGGGGCAAGTTTTAGACGACCAGCTATGTTTAAAGATCGAGCAAGCTGTATCATGCACCATTTTTCTCTGTACCTATTGCAGCAATAACAAAAAGGGCAAGGGGAAAAAAATTTTAAAAAGGCTTGTGCCTGGCAGGTGAATCTGATACTCTGCCTATCTGGTTCTATTTCTGGACTATTTCTCCAAGTCTTGTTTCAGGCACAGAAAGAAATGCTACTGTGAAATGGGGAAACCTGCCCAGCCCAAAAGTGCTGGGCACCAGTGGTGTGACTGCGAACTGACCTCTCCCAGGGCAAAGCACTTCCCTCACAGCATCAATCATGGAATGGTTTGGGTTGGAAGAGACCTTTAAAGGTCATCCAGAGCAACCGTGCTGCAATGAGCGCGGACAAAACTCCAGCAGCTGAGCACACGCTTACACCCTTGGTAAAGCTGGACACATTTTCTCCTCTTTAGCATGCCTTCCCTTCTTCTAATTATTGGCAATTTAGTGGATCAAAATGCACTCTTGTTTTAATTGACTTAATTTCCAGCTAAAAAATTCCCAAATAGTATTTGCTGCCAGTATTTACCCTAGACTCTCCCTATGATACCTGTAATAAAAAGTTTCCCCTCCTAGCAGCAAGTGAAATAGCCACACAACCAGAGAAATGAAGTATATCACACAGAAAGCGCTGAAAAGTGAACATCACGTACTTGCTCATGAATTTTTCAATTACAGTATTCTCTGGTGCTACTTCTCTGGCAGTCGTGCCATATATGCTAAAGAAAGCAGGAAATATTTACAAACACAGACTTCCCAGCATTTACATAAAGGTGCAACCTTCTTCAAAGGCTGATCTTGCTTTTGAGAATGCAAAAGCGGAGACAGGCAGAATTTTAGAAATCCCCCTTAAGCAGCTGCTATCTGAGTCTCCATTCACACCTTGTCACATTCCTCTCAGAGTTGGCAGTTGTCATCATCCACCCTCACTTCTCCAGAGATGCTCTGAACTAGAGTGAGACAGAGCTTCATAGCAGCTAATGCTTAAGCACAGCTTGAATCCACAAAACAAGGAGTTTTTCCACAAGTGTCCTGAAGGATATAGTCCACTGGTTTTTCTTGGGTCTCCCACTGACCAGCCATCAGTCTACCTGAGAAGGAAGGACACATGCCATAAAGAGAAGCCCTTGTAAAATGGCATCTTCTCATCCATGGCAGCCCAATGATCCCAATGAACTCAGGAACAGGGTAACTCAAGTCCAGAGCTCTTTTCAGGTGAGAGGAGACAAACTTTACATCTCCTGCAAGGAGCGACTGTTTTAACCACTCTGTATTAAATTATTCTTCCCACCACTAGAAGCAGTACAGTAAAAAAAACAAAACACTATGATGGGCCAAATCAGGATGGAACACTTTGCAGCTAAAGAATTGTAGCCCTGGGCACACAAGTTTCAGTCCCTGGTTTCAAAACTAGTTCCACACCACTGTATCCAACAACAGCAAATATAAATATACTCCAAAATTTAAACTCAAGAATCCAGGTTCTCTCTTATTCCTAGGTCTGCATAGATGGACCCAAGATTGCTCTTCCACGCAGCAGTAGTTCCACTTAATTATTCCCTTGCAACAGACCCAGTTTAAAAGGTTCCCAGGCACAGACACTTCTCTCCACATACCACAGCCACATCCTCATGCCACAAATACTCTACGCCTGTTACTTAATACCTAGGTAACATTATGAATAAGTATCACTGATCAGTGTTTAGATGTAGCACTTACTAGCCATTACCAGAAAGGTGGAATTATTTGAATTGGCACTTAATAGCTAGTAAAATAGCTCTTTTCCCCTTTCCTCAAATGCTCCCAAGTTTGCTATTCTCTAATTCAGGACACTGGTAAGCAGCCAACAGTCTTGCAGTCATTTTTCAGCCTATACATCTGACACTGACTGTTGTTCCTTGAAAAACAGCACTAGGGAAGTGATCTAGAAACAGATGGTTTGAAAAGTCCTCACTTGGAAAGTTTGTAACACAGTTTTTTTCAAGAGTGGGAGAAGGGAACCAACTAGAAAACTCACAACAAAACCAGATAAAAAATAAGATTAGTGTAATTTCTGCTGTGGATAAAACAGGATTTGTTGACTTCTGACACTCTCTGGCACTTTCAAAATGGGAACAGGCAGAATCCGGAGGACTTGCAGACAAAAGCATATATATAACTCTCTGACAGATCTTGAGCAAAATATGCTTTGCTAATGTAATTTTTTTTTGACTACAACATATGGCTGTATTTTAATGTGCTTTCACTGTGCAGCATGAAAGCTGTCTTAACTGCAAAAACCAACAATTACTGAGAATGGGGGCTCTGAAGTCAAAACACATCCAGATGAAAAAAAAAAAATTCTGCAAAACGTGAAGCCTTTCTTTAACTCGTGTCCAGTACACTGAGATTAAAGCTATGAGTGTACAAGGACCAAAAAAAAAAAAAAAAATAAAAAAAAAAATAATAAAAAAAAAAAAAATCCAACAAAACAGAGAAAAAGAAGGCAACCAGAAAGTGCATACATAAAGCAAGCCCCCCTCCTCCGTGTTCGGTGCATGGATTTGGTCACTATCCACAAGACCTTTTTGTTTAAAGAAAAAGGGACAAACAAAAGGCTATCCTAATTATTTAGAATTTGCAAGTGCAACGACAGCGGAGAAAACTCAGCCTCGGAGCCGCGAGTTTCAGTCCCCATACCCTCCCGCGCCAGGAGCCCGGAGGGGAAAGAGGGAGGGAACAGCCCAGTTGAGGGTTTCGGGTCCCGCAGCCAGTTACCAGCGCCCACAACGACGGCACCGGCTTTTTACTGGGGCGTACGAGCGGCCAGAAGCGGCGGCTCGGAGCCGCTAGGCTGCCTGCGCCCGGCAACCTGTTGCCCCCAGAGCTGCTGGGATGAGCCCCGCACCCTCGGGTCCCGCTCGCCGGGCTCCGGCGGCGGCCGCGGGGCCCTGGAGCACCCCGGGCCCGGCGGCACCTGAGCTGGGCGCGCTGCCCCGCGGTACCTGCGCCCCGGGCTGCGGGCAGGCGGCGCGGCCGGGCTGTCACCGCCCCGGGCATGGCAAAATGGAGCCGGCCGGACGCACCTTCCCCCCCGCCCCGGCGCCGCTCACCTTGGTGATGATGAGGGGCTCCCCGTGCTCCCGTCCGCCCTTCAGGGTGAAGCCCCAGGGAGCCCCGCCGGTCAGCTGCACCTCCACCAGCTTGTAGCCGTCCGCTGCCCGCTGCTCCACCATCACCATCACGGGCCCCGGTTCCACCAGCCCGGCGCCGAGCCGAGGGTCGCCGAGGGCCAGCCGCTCCCGCCCGCCCCGCAGCCCCACGTCCTCCATGGAGCGCCCGCCGCCGCCGGGGCTGGCTCGCCTCTGCCGGCCGCTCCCCGGTGCGCGCCAGGCGGCGGCCGCCCGCGGAGCCACCTACCCGCCCCGCAGCGCCGGCCGGCCCGGCCCCATCGGCGGCGAGAGAGGGCTGCTCCGCCCGCCCCCTCCTCTTCCTCCTCCCCCACAGCCCGCGGTATTGTCTCACGCCGAGGCCGGAGCCCGGCGGCGGGGGGGCGGCACCAACTTGTGGCAACTTGGTGGCGGGGCAGACGCCGCCGAGCAACGCGGGGCGCTGGGAGGAGCGCAGCGGGGAGAGGCGCCCCCGCCTCCCCTTCGCCTCGGAAAGGAGGCGAAACCCGCCTTTCACCAGCGGGGCAGCCGCTCGCCCCTCCCAGAGAGCGGCAGCCCCGCAGCGCGATCCCCGGGCCGAGGAGGAGGGGGGAGAGGGGAGCAGCCCCGGGCCGGCCGCCAGACAAAGGCTGCGGCGAGAACGTCCCTGAGCCCCGAGTCACCCCGGGGCCGGACCCGTGCCACCGCCACCCCCACCCCACCCCACCACACCACACGCAGCGGCTGCCGCTCCTCCACTCCACCCCCGTTCCCAAACAAAAGCGGCGAGCAGGTGGAGGGTGGGGTGAAAGGGCAGCCGACGGCTGCGACCGGCCCCCGGGCAGGGACGCCCCGCCTTCGCCGTGCCAGGCGGCGGGGGGCCGGGGCGGGGAGCGCAGAGGGGGCCGGCTCTTGCCGGCTCTTCCCGTCTGGCCGCGGTGTTCGGGGAGGCGGAAACCGGGCAACGCGGGGGGCAGGTCAGGGGGCAGCTGCGGCGGGAGCCGAGGGAAGGAGGAGCTTTGCGCCGGCCCCTCCCGGCCCGCGCTGCCTCCACCACCTGTGGGGCGGGAGGGGCCCGCGGGCGGCGGGCCGCGCTCTCCCGCCCGGCCCCTCTAGCGGCAGCCCCGCGGCTCGGCTCGGCTCGGCTCGGCTCGGCTCGGCTCGGCTCGGCCCGGCTCGGCCCGGCTCGGCTCGGCCCGCGCCACAACGGACGGGCCGGGGCGGGGCTGGCAGGGACCGGCGGGAAACACAGGTGAAGCCTTCAGCAAAGAAATCCAATAGAGAAGACATTTGGAGTCTCAGATTTAAAACCAAGTTTGATGGCAGAGTGCGAGGCAGGACTCGAAGTGCTAATCTGAAGGCAGATCTTGTGGATGGGAAATAAATGCAGGGTTTGGGTATGCCTGATACCTTCACTGAGTTAGTGGTGAGGCTGGGAGTCAAATAATTATTTTTTGCAATTCTCACGGTTTAATTGAATCACTTTATAGGAGGTTTCAGTGTCTTAAATCAGGACCAGACTTGGCCTGGAGTGGTAGCACACCAGTGTGCTAGCACAACCCTCCTCGGCATTTCACTGCCAAGCAGGCAAAGTACTGCTTGATCTAAGGCAGAGGGAAATACCTATTTTCGTTTCTGAAAGACTAGTGAACCTCAAGGTACTTTTTCATGTGACAAGCTGTCTCATGGAGGTGCCTGGTATATGCAGTGGGATTTTAAGGTTTTGTATATTGATGTGAGAGATCACATATTTTGCTTTCTGAAAGTGACCATGGGGCCATTCTGATTATGTAGTCTGTATACTTCCAGGATTAGGTGCAGGCTGTTTCTTTGATATCTGAAGAAAACTTTGGGTTCAGGACTGAGAATGTCTGAGTCGTGAATCCCAGTAGCAGGTTGAAGGACATCTAGAAACAAGAAAAATATATGCTTAGGATGATTGTTGTTCCCTTGTGATTAAGGGACAGAAGGAACAGTGGAGGGACTATATATCCTTTTATGAGAATCCTGCAAAATACAAACCTTATACCAAATGTAGGTATTGCATCAAGTTATTTAAGGCCTCTAATGATCCTCAGACAGATTTCTTCTGCAATTATTTTCTGTCATATAGATAAGCAGAAATACAAGTAGTTTTCATCATGTCCTGTCTCCAGTTTTTGGAGTCTGAGACAAAGTCTTCAGTTATGTTTGTGTAACACGTATCAGGTTGTCTTCACATCAATGTATTCTCAGTAACATATAGCTGGAAGTTTTAAGGAGCTGCAATATGCAATTTGTTTTCTGTAAGTGTGATAATGAAAGGAAGATCTAGAATAATGATTTAAACTTTAGTGTATCCCCAACTATGCACACTGAAATTAAAATAAAATAAAATACAACACACACACACACATAAAATAAAATCACAGCACGAATTAGAAGAGCAAATACTGCTTCCAAAAATGCCTTCTCTGCTTATGTCCCCCCTTTTTCAACTGCCAGACATTCATTCTTCATGTTGAACATCTTGTTGTCCATAGAAATTCAAGATTTACGTTACTGTTCTGGCTTTTAGAAATGGTCTTAAAAATTCAGTACTGAAGCATGATGAAGAAATCAGTGCACAGATTTTAAAACTGAGAAAATCTAGAGCCAGGAACTGGCAGCCATTGAAAACTGTCAAACTCTGTTACTCTAATTACATCAGTGGAGAATGTGGACATGTAGCTCTTGGGAAAGCAGTTGCCTAAAGAAGGAATATCTGAAAGCTTTCACACTCCTGGTTAAGAGAGATCTCAGTAAAGAAGTCTCTAGCTAATGCTTGCTTAGAACCTGATATTCTGACACAATTGTCAGGCAGATCCTCAGTTTGTGGCTGACAGTTCAGAAATCAGACTTCCTTATCTTGAATGACACCTTTTTTTGCCTTTTATCCTTTGATGTTATCGATGTTACTAAGAGACCACAAAGTAAAGTTCTTCATACATATAAGTTTGATCGGCCAAAGCAATAAAGGATTTTTTTCTTTTGTCATATTGGTCAAATTTCTCTCAATTTCTTTTATGTCCTCCTTCTCTGCGAAGTCTGAATCTTGTTCAGAACTCAGCTGGAGACTTGTACTTTTGCTCTTCTTAAAATATTGTGATAATTTTATTACTTGAATTTCTGCAGCTTCTGGCAGCCTTCATAAGGTTTCAAATAGTCATAAAGAACAAAGGACTTATTGAATGTATTCTAATATATTACTTTTCATTTGTGTGATAAGAGAATCAATGATAACTGAATTTGTCTAACAAAAGCTTCAGTGACCAAATCCTCAGCTTTCTCCCTCGTCAAATGTTTTCTGAGCACACAGAAGTTACCAATAAAAGGTAGAAATGCAAGATACATCAGGGTGCCATAAATATATCAAAGGAAGTAACAGACCACTTTTTTGCACTGAGGACAGAGAAAGATGCAGCTATTACCAACAAGGAATGAAAGGGATCCCTTTGTGTAAAAATGTGTGCCAAAGATACATGTTTCAAAGACACTTCACAGTGATACACAAAAGTTACCCAAAAGCCTTCTCCTGCTGTGAAAAAGGAGCTATCAGACTTATATTAAGAGATGGTTCCCACATCCCCAGATTGTGTGTCCCTGCCCTGTGAAACAAAAGCCTTCTGCAGTAAACCTGTCTCCTCCCATAGTACTTCATCTGTCATCCTACCTTGGTACTTGAAGCTTAATTAACAATTTCAAGTAAAATTTTATTCTACAGAATTCATTCAACTTCCATTCCTTTCAGAACAGATATGCACATATTGCATATCTGCTCCCTAGTTAGTCACTGAGATTACAAAACTCTGAATAAATTACTTTATGGCAGGATTTTATTTGAACAGGCACAGTATGATGTTAAGGCACAGCCTGCTTCACTTTTGTGGCTGTACAAAACTTATTTTTTCCTTAAGGCATGGCACCTTGCAGTGAGTTGCACAGGTTAACTGCAGGATGGCTCTAGGATAGGCTGGTTTACTCTCAGTCCTGAGGCCGTTCATTTTGCTGAACATTGCAATGTCAGGAGGGCTTTTTCCCCCCCCAGAATCTGAGAAATTTTAGAGATGTAGAGGCTCCTGACTCATAGTTACAGAGTAAAGAACTGAGGTGAGGTAAACCTTTACAACCACCCACTTTGTTACCAGCCCTTCTGGGAGCTAACCACCAAAACTCCACAGGCTGGTAAGACACAAAGTGCCTCTGCCCCAGCCATACAAAATCCAAGGCTGGTGCTCTGGAGCATGCATAGTCCATTGACAGTTTAAGTTCAGATGCCAAAAGAGAAAATCTGATCCATGATACATATTCTGAGAGAAATACAGGATCATAGAGTGGTTGGAAGGGTTGGAAGGAACCTTGAAGTATTATTTGATCCAATGTCTTGTGGGCGGGGACATGTTTCAGTCGATCAGGTTGTTTAAAGCCCCATCTAATCCAACCTTGAACACTTCCAATGATGGGGCATCCACAGCTTCTCTGGGCAACCTGTTCCAGTGCCTCACCATCCTCACTGTAAATAGTTGCTCTGTAATATCTACTATCTCTTCCTTGCTTGTCCCTTCTGAACAGTTTATAGCCACTGATGGCAGCTCTCCAATTATGCTATTCATGCCACCACGTTTCAGCAATAGTGATTAGACTGTAGCTTTCCAGTAGCACAGTGGCTAGCAGCTCTTTCCTGTTTCCAGCTCTGATGTCTTTGAAAATTACCATCACAAAGACCAAAACAGTTGAAATAGTGATAAGAAGTTCCTGCAACAGAAGTGGATGGGTTTTTTGATCAAGTAGTTCAAGGTTTGTCAAGCTGCTGGCAGTCACTTGTGGAGTCGGAAAGTCCTGAGAACCTGGAGAAACAGGTTGGGTAGCAGCCCAACAGACAGACAACCTGGCATATCTGGGAACCAAGAGGCTTTCCTTTGGAAACCTGCCATGCTTCTTCTGATGGATTCAGCATAATCATGCTCTTCTGCAAAACACTTTGATTCCAACAAATTACCCATTTTCCCAGAATGAAAAATACCATGTTGTAAAGCTCCAGCAGGATGTCTCTGATTTAGGCACCTTAAAAACCTTTCCCAAGAGTGTCTTGTTTCTCCTGTACTGCAAGTAAGACTTCATCAGCACAATAATTAGTGTTGGAGAAAACCTTAGAAGTTCTCAACCTTTCAGATATATATAACTCAAATACTTGTTGAACTCTTCATTTCTTTACAATTAAAATAAAAGCTGTGCTCTTTATCTAAAGCTTTTTATAAAGCTGAAATGCATGCAAGAAAAGCAGTTCAGATGATACTCAGATATTTCTGTCTCCCATGATGATTTTGATTCAAACTTTGTTCAATTCTCACTTTTTCTCACAGCACATATGCTTTGAACCTCAGAGCAATTTTCTGAGAGTGATAACATGAACTGTGGAACAAACTGAGGCTGTGAGTGGCCGAGAGAAAATAATATGATGATTTGCTAAGAATGATATTCTTAACTTAGCTCCTGGGACCTATTTGACCTGTTGACAGCAAAAGGGAGATGAGTCCAACACAGACTCCTATAATCCATAGCCTGCTTAAGGATTTATAATTTTCACAACACTGCATGATAAAAAGATTGAAAATCAAAGAAAAGGGCAACTCCTCATTTGGTTGCAGAGTCAGTCAGAAGACAGCGTACACCTAGCAAGAGGAAGTGAATAGGTAACCAGTTTTCCCTGGAGATGTAATTTTCTGCTTGTAGTCAAGTTCAAGCACACACTGAGTCCTGCCTTGGGCCGTAGTCCCTCTGCTATCAATGTATCTGTTCCTTTTCCGGTTCCTACATTAGGGCCCATAATCAAATTGTGTTACAACATCTCTGACTACCACTTTACAGAGAAACAAAATAGCAAAATGAGAACACAGAGGTTGAGATAACGGTACATGGCAGCCCATGCTGTTCCATTGTCAGCAGGCTGACTAGGCAGCACTTGGACACAGTTTGGGGGATGATATGGGCCAGGGACCATTACTATGAGGCCCTAAGGATGAAGCCATGCTTTTATGGTTGTGGAAGAGAGTCCAGCAGTATATGCACATATACACTGTGTAGCTGGATTTGATCATATGTGTATACATTGCTGCTTCATTTACCTTTTTTTTTTTTTTCTTCATGGAGTTTCATCATTTCAGTGAAGCATCATTTGTAATATTTGTTCTTGCTGCCGAGTTTCTGATCACAGTACAGTAGGGAGTGCTTTTCATTGTCCATCTTCTTTGATAACACATGATAGCATTCTCTGTACAAACTGTGCCCTGCCACTTACTCTTACATGCCATGAAACCCTGACCCATTTTAAATACATGAAGGATAGTCTCTGAGGCTAACAAGAGTCTTTAATGCATTTAAACTCTGATATCACAGCATGTTATATCTGAATTCTGTACTTGATGAAGATGGTCACTGGAGCCGAGATGGTCATGGAAAATGCAAAGGGAGGGTTTCAAATGCTCTTTGTGCAGAGAATGCTGCAAAGACTTTTAAAGGGGAAGATAAATAGCTAGAAGCCAGATTATGCATGAGAGCAGACAAAAGTCTTGCAATCTGGTATTTTTCACTTGGACTTTGTCTTCATTTGCTAGCTAGCCCCAAACAGACCTTTTTCTCCCTATCAGCCATGTATAAATAAATCTCTCTGTGCTTTCTATAAACAGACACAGTTTCTGCATTACAACTGACCTTTCTACTCTCAGCTTGGTTACGCAGCACATGAACCATGTCCAGGTGAAGGTCATAGGATAGGACCTTGTGAGAGTCCATCTAAGCATGCATAAGGCATGAAGTACATGTTCTTTTTTGGTTGCAGTGCATAGGAATTTGCCCTAAAGCATCAGGTGTGCTCCAGAGGCTGTGGTCCAGCAGTGGCAGATGCAGGATATTGCATGAATGTGGTGATATTAAGGATGATGTAAAGCTGGTTTGGGCATGCCTAGGAGTCCAGGGGGCAGTGGTTCTTTTGTGCATGCCACCTCCCCACCAACTGCTCTGTCCGTTTTTGCTAAAGGTATAGGTATGGTCTTCTCTCAGTTCTGCTAAAGGAACTGTTAGCAGTTGATAGGATTTTTAAGGGAATCCTCCTGAGTCATACACATGAGAAAAAGTGCAACATTCAGATTAACTTTCCCTGGCTCATGTTTGGCTTAGAAAGGATGAGGCTGTGGAAGGTACTGTTTCCTTAGCCTGAATTTTGTGTAAACCAGATTCATGTCAGTGGAGCATTGTTAAAGTCCTGAGGAAGCAGCTTTGGAGTGGGGGGTTATCACCCGTCTTCTACGTGTTAGCATAGATCCTATCACAACCCCACAAATTATTTTCTTTGAAGGTCTGAATTTGAGGAGTACTACTTTGTACTTTTTCTGAGCACTACTCTCAGAACACTGCTTTTCTGAAGCAGTTTTAGGACCAACCAATTTCTTGTGTTTGCAGGAAGTTGACTAATAGGAGTAGCTGGTGTAGCCAAGCTGTAATATAAAAGTACAGTGTAGCCATATTGCTCACCTGAAAGGTAAATCCAGTAAACTACATTGGATGCTCATTACTTTTTCCACCCTGGACTGTGAAGTCCACCTCTGACAATGAGGTCGTGGTCTTTAATCCTGAAGAGCAGAAAAGTCAAGGAGTGGATCACCAATCCTTTCTGCACTACAATGTTTCCACTGCTGTTACTCCATTTCCTCTGGATTTTCTGAGCAAGCTAAGCTGTGTTTTTTAGCTATCTGCTCATTTCAGAGACTTCAAGACAACAATTTTGTGGAATAAAAGGTAGTAACTTTCCATCACCCATTCCCAAGATGCTGCAGGTCTAACTGCTGGCCATGTAACCACTGCAGAGTTAAAAAACCCAGTGATGCTCATGGGATTTCCAAGAGGAATGTTGACTGGTGTCTGTGGTCTGGACCTGGTCTGTACATTCTGTCTGAATTCCCTTCAGTTACACTTGTTTACAGTGTCCAACGACACCATCTAATTGGTTATGGTACACTGACATTTTTATCAATTTAATAGAGCCTTGGAGAGTTCTTGCACTGTAAGAGCAGTGAAGCTAGTGCTGAAGTATATTTTGATTAGGCTGCATAGGCTGGTCTGGGGACACAGGTTTTATGAGATAATTTTTTGTGCTAACGGGCTTTGAAAATATAACTACTGGGTGGTGAGGGATGTAATCTAACAAGATCCCATCACCTAGCAATTTTAACAAGGATATAAGAGTGCCCTACCTAATTTCTCTTATGGAAACCAACTAACATAACCTTTAGCATGCAGAAGTAGTGGACCCTAGGGTTCCTTTGGAAGACTCTGAGGACAGAATGGATAGACATTTAACTTTCATAGATTGTGGTACATGCCTACAAACATAACTACCCAATTTTCAGTATCACAGTGTGTGAGAGATACTGTTCTTTCTTTTCACAGTCTTTTTCATCAATCAGTTCCTATTCAAACTGTCTCGTACTCTGCGTAGGTGTGGGACAAGGTGTCTTTATTACACATGTGCTGAAACTGAGGTACCTTTTTATTTTGTGAAATAATATAACAGTGACAACGGCTAAGGATTTGTCCAGAAATGAGGCTGGCCACAAAAAACTTAATGCAAGTTCAAAGATTGTAATATTCTCAGCATTGGCATAGAGAATCAGGGATTTTTTTCCTTCTAATCTCTAAACACGAATAATTTTCTTCAGTTTTATGGGTAAATTTTTCTACTCAGTTACTTTGTACTTCATCTGTATAAATCTTGTTTACTGATTTAAATGCATTAGAGGCACAGTTTCAGAAACTAATTAGTGTATGTTTCTTCACAAAAGCCGGGTAAGATGACATTTCCCTGGAGAAGGTATATAGTAAGTCAATAAAACACAAGTAACTTGATTGCATCAGTCAAATGCACACAGTTATTGAGCTGTTCAAATGCACACTCATTCATGTATTTAAGTTTTTATTCTTTGAGAAAACAAAAAGAACTCAAATATTATTATTTTTATGCAAATGAGATACATTTATCCTCAGCCTTTTAAATTAATATTCACCATTCTTAAAAGTAAATTATTATTTTACCTATCTATAATTGCATTTAAAACACTGAGGGAAGGGGATCGATACCTCTGTTTTTCTTTCAGTACCTTTTAATGAAGTCAGGAGCTGTTATAATCTGGTTTAATGACAGATGCTACACCTTGAATATCCCTATTGTTCCAAGATCCCTCATTTTACAGACAACTAGAAATACCAAGATTAGAGTGTGAATTTCTCCATTCATTTCAGTTATGCATAAGTTAAAGATATAAAATTACCTTTTAAAAACTAGTACTGCTAATTATAGGAAGGGCATGTCTCACAGTTTCTTCCAAATTAAATCTAATTGCAAGAGGTCTGGGTAGATAAAATAAAGATTGGTATTAGAGCATATAGAAGATTTGTTTGTCAAGGACTTAAGGAGCATATTGCAGGATCTCTTGGAGAAGTCATAACTGCATCCATTGAGCTTGAAGACAGACCTAGCTTTCTTCAGTTTGGGAAATGTTATGTCAGGCAGTGTG
The DNA here is from genome assembly GCF_029207755.1 of Chamaea fasciata. Classification (NCBI taxonomy): domain Eukaryota; kingdom Metazoa; phylum Chordata; class Aves; order Passeriformes; family Sylviidae; genus Chamaea; species Chamaea fasciata. The sequence continues at coordinate 96,030,019 of NW_027094087.1, read as the reverse complement.
TAAAATACTATGAATATCAGATCCTGAACTTTGACAAGGTATAGCTTTTACATTTGTGAGGCAGCTAAGGCCTTCACTGGGACCTGTCAGGCAATGATGAGTTGAACTGTACACATAAACAAACCCAAACTATTCTCTGTCTAGAGACAAATCCACAAATTTCCTTGTCCTTTGTAAACCAGTGCTGTAGTCCCAGACTTAATTAAAGCAGTCATTAAAGTATGTGCAGCTGCACACTCAAACATAAGCCATACCCACACTCCTTAACAACAGAAGTGCATGCCTGTCATATTTTTGTAAACCTGTTGCTTTCCCTTAGAAGCAGGCAAGTCAGTGTTTCATCTTAAAGATCATCACAGACTGTGATGAAATGTTGTGTCCTGGGTCCAAGAAGAGAGTGAGTAGGTATTTCTAAAAGTATGGAGCACATAGCTGTATCCAAAGGAACACAGTGTTGTCCTCATCCTTGAACACATTGTTGTCAATGTCCAAAATTGTGACTGGAATTTTCAGCATTGTGCAATGTTGTACTTATGCTGTGAGTGTGATTGATTGCTGTTTGCAATGTCAGGAGGTTTTTATTTAGTGTTTCTTGTATGTGTGCTAATGGTAGTCTCCAAGCTACATACACCATTTGCTTAGCTGAGATCCTGTCTTGGTGCAGAAATGAGACATACCATGTCTGTCTTTCTCACAGACTGGCAGAAGTGGGAATTGTGCCAATAACTTCAGAGAAAAGGGAATTAGGACCTGTAGAGCGATTTAAATTATATAGAACACTTAATAAAAGTCCTTAATAAGACAAAATAACTATTCTCATTTCTTTCACTACTTTTGTGTTGCCTTTGCCTTTGTCCCCAGCTTTTATCCTCTTATTTTCATAATCACAAGAAGCCAAATTAGTCTTGAGTGTAAGACTGCCAAACCAGCTTTGAATTTCCTTGACTGTTCTGACTCTCTGTATTTTGAGTCCAGCAATGAGAACCAGAGACTAGGTAGCTCTTACCAGCTGAGGTGTTGCATGACTCATTAGTTTGGTAGATGCATCTCCCACTCAGCCTCAAATGTTGGCACATTTTAGACACCTGTGCTTCTATCATGGTAAGTATCAGTTCATTCATTCATGGGTCACCTAATTTTCTTTTTTGTATTAGGTATGCTACAGGTCATGTGCTTTGCTTCCAATAGAAACCACATACTCCTTCTGAAGCAACTATGGAATCAAATCCTGAGAAATTACAGGAGGGAAGGAACCCAGAAGAAGAGGTTAAAAAACAATGCTCCACTCAGAGGAGTAAAGCAATAAAAGGAGTAAAGCAATAAAAGGAGGGGGCACAGCTAGCAAAATTGTGGTGAGAAAATAAGGGACATTTAAAAAAATTAATCTCCAGAGTATAGGAGTACAATTGAGGAATGAAAGTAGTTTCAAAGTGGCTGAGGAAAAAAAAAAAAAAAAAGAGAGAAGTTATAATAATAAAATCGTAAATCCACACGGGCAAACTAGAAGATCACAGTCAAGATCAATGAAAACAAACAATAAGCAGAAAAAGCAAAATACACAAAGCATTCCTGTCTGTAAGCCAGAACAAACAATCAGGATAATGACTTGACATGCTTTTCAAATTTTTGAAAGAAAGAAAATGGCAACAGAAATAGTGAACAATTTTAGAATCTGATTGTGGGAATGAAAGGCTTGTATTAAACAGTTTGTCGAATATTTTAAAGTTTTGGTCTTCTAAGTATAAGCCAAGCAATATAAATTTTCCTTCAAATCAGAGCACACTTTTTTTTTTTTTCATTTATATGTCTTTGAGTTGTATATATGGCATAGAACAGCTTAATTTTCACTAATAATCTGTCTCTGTGGATTGTAATTCCTTAGTTCTTTAGTAGCCAGGTAGGTTTCAATGCAGTATCTTGGCAGAAATGTGGTAACTCCACACACCACCACTCTAGCAGAGGTGGAATGAAGTCTGAGGAGTCCCAGACTTGTACTGATGACAGAGCCTTGTATTGACAACCTCAACATGAGTTTGTATCTCTGGAGCAGAGTAATCTGATTTTGCAACCTTGCTGTCCCCAGTATGTTTTTATATACATGTCAGCAACAAACTGTAGGATTGCAACATCCAGGTCACCTGTCCTCATCCAAGGAGCAGGGAAATCTCTTTATGCTGGAAAGCAGCAAAAACACTATGCAAAACTTTCAGCTCAGCTGCCTGTGTTGCAGAGTCTTTGATGATGCATATGCCTAAATTCACATTATGGTCACTGGAGCCTCCTCAGCTCACCCTGTGCATTTATTTTCAGAAGATCTGAACAGCTTTCTAGACAAAGTCTAGACCATAGGCTTGGCTGCCTAAGACCTCAGTTGACTGCAGCAGGAGTTCAAACACCTTGTTGATGTATGGCCACCCCTGTGTAGGAGTCTGGCTGTGCAGGCTGCCATCCTGCTCTCCGAGTGTCGTGGCCCGAGCAGAGCCCCGCGGAGTCCCGTGACTGCAGGATGGGTGGACTCACATCAGGCCTGGCAGCTAGGGCTCCAGCTGCCCCTCAGCCCTGCCACCACTGGCCAGCCCTGGGAGGCTGCACAGCCCCCACCAGCAGGCTGATGAGCTTGGCGGAGTTCTTTTGCTGGGATCAAGTGTATGAGGTGTCTTGGCTAATGAACGCTGCAGGTGCCATTTCACCCGGGGCTGCAGCTGTTTTCCCTACTGAGGGCAAACACACTGTGTTCATAAACACTACACACTATCATTCAGTACCCTCTCATAATTGCTGCTAAAATAATAAGCTAGACCACTGGGGAAAAAAAAGGTTAAGTCATTTGTTCTTATAGGGACTAATTATAAAATCCATGACATATAAAATCCATATTTTACATGCTGATGACTTTGACTCTTTTGGCAATGCTCCCTCCTATATTTCCTGAATGTGTCCCTATAAACAAATTTTCTGGGAGGGTGAGGGCTGATATTCTCCCAGTTGGAGATTTAATTTAAAGGGAAGAATTACTTTTTGTGTTTATGATTGTATTTATTTGCTGCTGGATCTAGCCGGACCCCTGACTTAAAAGATATGTCTAGCTTATAAAGCAAAAACAAATATTGCAGGTCAAGTTCCTGTTTTCATGTTAAATCCTTGCCAAATTAAAAAAAAAAAAAAAAAAAAAAAAAAAAAAAAAAAAAAGTGAAACAGAAAAATATGTTGTTGAGAAATCCTATGTCCTGGAATTTTCCCTGTCAAGTTGATCCAATGCAGACAGTAGTGACTAAAGAGAGGATTTTTTTTTGTGCTTGCAGTTTAAATAGGATGAAGTTAATATTTTCTTCCCAAATGTAATCTCTTTCTACAGTGATAGGCTATCATGTTTCTAATTTTATTTACAGAGATGGGTAGGTTGGATCACTAAAACTGAGATTTGAGTTAGGGTGTGGATTTATATCCCTGTCCCTCCCTTTAAAGACTGGGATTGCTTGTGTCTGGACTCATCTTTTCAATTAATTTGCAGTAGTTAAAGGGTGCGGTGTGTGATGGGGCTAAAGAGAAACATGATTAAAATGTAATGCTTCTACTTTGGTATCTGCATCCTTATTTTTTTTAAACCATCTTCAATGCTCTGACGAGTTTAGGTCTTCCTGTATCACATACTGTGCAAGCAGAAATATGTGAGTGAACTGTTGCCAATGGCTCTGAGCAAGCATGGGGCATGTTTCAGATTACACTGTGTTTTCTTGTTCGGATCTGATCTCCTTGCTAGGGGAGAGTCTGAGAAAGGCAGCTCTAGGGGATTTACTTCCAGCAGCAGCAGCAGCACATGATCCATCAATCGCGTGATTCTCACTAATGGGGAGGGTGAGGAAAAAGTGAATGCTGCCTCGGTGAAGCAACACATTTTCTTCTGCTCGAGGGGCCCCTTCACCAGTCGGGCGTTTCATGGCTTCTCCAAGGTTAGAAACCTACTGCTGCCCAAACCGGGATGCAGCTACACAGCTGGTGATGGACTTCCAGCCCAAAGTCTTCTGCGGAGTCTGCATTGGCAGTGCCTCCATCAGCCTGCTACTGACCATCCTGCAGCTCCTGCCAAAGAAGGGACAGAGCCCACGGAAGATGCCCAAAGCCTCCTCCTCCTCCACCATCCTTCTCCTTATCTCCGTTTGTGACATCCTTGGAGGCTTAGGTGAGTGCCAGGTTGATGTCCTTGCCATTGCTATAACAGGTTATTTTTGCTCTGAGGTACCACAGACAAATGAAGCTGGTGAGTGGACAGTAGAGATTTCTGAGGGAAGCGTGCTGTTTGTGTTCACAGGAAGATCTGGACTAAGTGAGATCAGGAAATTATAGGTCTTTGGGGAGAAAGTTCTTGCTTAATAGTTATACTCTGAAAGTGAAAGATCTCCACAAATCTACACCAAAATCTCTGCTTTAAAACAAATTAAAATCCAGAATGACAACTGATTCTCAGAGAAAGGCATGAAAGTGGAGGTGAGGCAGCACATTGGAAAATAAATTTGACATCAAACATACAGCCAATCCATAGGGCTGCATCTGAAAACCACTGTCCTCTATGCCTTAAATCCTTTCAAACCAAGTGTGCCTGTTTCTCATGTGCCAGCTGCTTCTCTGCCACATCACATTGACAGAAAATGAGTTTGACTTGCAGCTGCACACAGATCATGCTGGACACAGACTTTTGAAATGTGAGTAAAGCTACCTCGTTGAGGACAACCTGCCTCTCAGACCCTGGCTGATAGTCTGGAGGAATAAACCAGTGGAGACTAAAACAGAATGCACGATTCAAAATGAAACCAATATGTCCTGAGCTGTCCCATCAGTCATTTGGTGATTTTTCCCATCAGTCATTTACTGTCAAATTTGGTATAAATTATCATGACATGTGCTATGAAAATACAGGACAAGTTTGTTTCTACAGTAGCATTTTCCCCCCTCTCATTGGGTAAAAGAAGTAGTGCTGTTTTGTCTCACTGCTGGGGCTGTGTGTGTGTCTGTCTATCCGTGTGTCTGTGTGACTTTGTGTTGCAGGTCTTCTCCCCTTTCACACCCAGCCAGGTTCTCTCACAGTACCTAATAAGTACCAACACTAAACCAAAGATTATAAAGGAAGTAAAGAAAGGGATATGGAAAATACGTATGTGCATGCACCTGGGAAAGGTCCTTTCAGCCAGATGAAGCCAACAATAGATAAAGTTATTTTTCTCCCTTCCTCTTTCACTGGCAAACTCAAACTAATTATCCATTGTTGTTTTTGTATTGAACTCACTTTGGTGCATGGAAATCAGTTCACTCTTGGTGGGAAACCTGGTCATTTTGTTCTGTTTCCTGTTGGTGCTTTATTTCAAGCAAACCCAGAAAACCTCACTAACAAACTCTAAGTTAATTTTTAAAAAGAGCATTGTTGTTACCGAATTCAGAAGTGCTGCTTTGCTCTGTTCTGTGACCGAGAAAAAGGGCTGCCTGTAAAATGAAGGCAGAGAGAAGTGAAAAATAACCTTTTCTGCAAGGGGGCATTTTATAGAGAAGCAAATATCAGTGTATGAATATATGCTGGTAAATAGTTATTTAGTGTTTAATGTAAAATGCTACCCAGTTTATGTCAGGAAAGTGTGTGACAGCATCTCTAAGTTAGTGAGATTCTAATCTATCTTATGTTTGAAGTCCCAGCAGCGTCCGACTCTTGGGGCTACTCCCCCTGAATGATTACACTGACATTTAAATAGCACGGTTGTCCCTGCTGCGCTCCTCTGCAGCCGTCGCCTTCCTGTAGACGCACAAAATCTGGGCTGCGATGTGAAATATGTGGCCAGGGAAAAGCATGTGACTCAAATCACACCAGCAGATTCAAAGCATTAATACATTTTTTTTTTTTCTTTAGGTATGATCTTCAGGTCAAGTGTATGGCTGGGCTTCCCGGGCTTCATAGCTAACATTTCTGTGGTGAACGGGACTGACGTGTGGCCTTCCACCTTCTGTGTGGGGAGCGCGGTAGGTACAGAGATCATCCGCGCCCTTTCTTCTGCTCCCAGTCAAGAGTCCCTCCACGGGGGGAATCTGAGAGGAAAACTGCTGTATCCAAAAGGAAATGTGGCTGTGAGTCAGAGCCTGGCTATGATGGTTTCAGCCTCTGGCACACCCCTGCAAGCGCATTCATGCCTCCCTGCGCGAGGCCGGGCCGGGCCGGCTGGGTGTGGCGGTGGGTGAGGATGCGGGGCAGACTGATCCCCGGGTCCTGCGGTGTTCGGTGCTCGCAGGAGTGCCGGGAGACTGGAGTACACTCCCTCAGGGACGTGGGACCAAAAGGATATAAGCAACCCCGGAAGGGCTGTGAACCGTAGTTTGGGTTTGTGCTGGAACCGCACCACCAATACCCCAGTGGCTCCGTTGCACCGGCAGCGCGAGGTTATCTGTCCATCTGCTCTGTCAGAAACTGCAGCCTGTGTGGTGGCACCAGGGACCTCCTGAAACCAGCAACTTGGGTAGCTCAGATTAGCTTTTGTGGCATGAGAGCGTGTGTTTTAGACACAGAGGGACAACAGTATAAATATACTCAAAGCCACAAATCTGCTGGCAGAAGGTCTGTCCCTGCCATGTGGGACTTCAGCTCAGATTGCTGGGCTGCATCTCAATGACTGCAATCTGGCCAAGTTTAATTAAGTATCTTCTGGATTAAAATGCAAGAATAAGAAAATGTAAATGCATTCCAAAAGTACAGATTGAAACTCCCAGTTCCAGATTTTACAATCAGAATACTGGGGAATATAATTTGAACTTACTGTACAAGAATAAAGGTCACAATTTTAGCCAAAACATCGAGAATGGCAAGTAAGACAAATCATCAATTTACCCAGATGTAATAGGAATGTGGGGTTCTCAATGAATTAATGCATGAGCAATAGCAGTATTAGCTTTGCAATTCAGAGTTTACAATGTAGAAGGGGATAGGTTGCATGTAAAGAAAATTATTCAGCGCCAGTAGTTTTAAAATAAAGCAATATGTGCCAAATTAAACTCACTGTGCTTTATATGCCTGTATAAAAGCAGTTTCAAACAGGATAGCTTTGTGCCATGACACAAATATAAATTCTATACATCTATCAATTCTCAATTCTATCACACATCTTTAAGTTTTGCTTATCAGATGCAAATGTTGTTGTTTTTTTTTTTTTGAGAAAGAACCAGTAATCTCAGTATCTTGCACCAATGATGTCCTACTCAAAACCCGTTCCTCCTCATGTTTTGCTTTCTGGCCCATAACGCATACAGATGTATTTTTAAACATGACTGTATGCAGACGGTTTGTTTTTCATTTGAATTTCAGGTTAGATGGTGAGCAGCATAGCGGTCTACCGCAATTTTTATTTTCCCTTACTTGTGCTCCAGGAAAATGCTGTAATCTGAGTCATTTTAAATTTAAATTCAACTATATTGGAATGAAAAATAACCCTTCTTCCACTCGTTTCCCCCTAATGTATTCTCATGTGAGTTAATGAAATGTTTCCGATTCTATTTTATTTTTCTTTTAGTACTATTGTTTTACTTCTCTTAACCAGAAGCCTGTACAAACTCCAAAGAGTGAAACTCTTAGACATTTCCCTTGAATGGTTTGCAGAGGGGTTCCCTTTCAGGCACTGCAGCAAGATGTGTCATTTTGCTAAAAAGTAAGATGTCATATGAAGTTTTAGGGTTTAAGTGCATCTGATTTATATTATTTTTGGAGACAGTTTTGTCTGTGTTGGATTTTCTGGAAAGACGCTGCGGTTTATTTTTGTAAATGTGTGTGTATGGGTAGTAAATTGTGCATTTTTCAACTGCAGAAAATATGTAAATGTGATGATGAAGTTACGTGCTGAGTGCTATGGGTAAAGTGTGTTAGAAGGAAGACTGGGATTTTATTTTCTGCTCCTGTGCACTAGGAAAATGTCATGGTGTCTGAATTAAATACTGAATAATTCATGCCACAAATTACTAGAGGTAGGGTCTACACCCATGGTGAAAGGAAATATTTCCCAGCTTGATTTGCCTTTTAGAGGAAGGAGTGCTAGATCTCTATTCACCAACGTTTGGCTTAGTAACAAGTATGTTGATTTCCAGATGTAAAATGATGCTACCATGGAGCTGTGATAAAGGATATTCAGATAAGAACTGAAAGACGGCTTGGAGGGAAGATAACATGAATATTACAACACTCCCAGACTATCACAAAGAGCCATCTCCTATGGGGAAGAAAAGTGGAATTTATATACAGTGGCAAAGAAAGGTCACTTTTCTTATATAAGCTCATGGGAAAAATGCATAGGGTCAACTCAAGAATGCTGTGGAATTTAGCTTGACTTGAACCTGTTTCCTTTGGATTTTTACAGAAGAAATCACTCAGTTCTGTAGGGATGTTCTCAGATGGTGAGTGATTTTCTCATTAATGAGTTTTTTCTTGATAACCATCTTGTGTATGGAGAAAACACCATCACATGCAGAACCCACAAATACATAATCACGCTGTGGTTATGACTGACCTCAGTTATATTTTTGTGCCTCAGCTACTGAGAAACAACTGAAATTTTAACCTAAAATTAAAACATCCTCGCTATAAATTTCTTTGGGCTTCACTTACCATGTTCAGGTTAGGAACAGAGAGGTAAATGGCAGGTTTTCTAAATCAGAAAATAAGCTGTGAAAGCAAATGCTGCTCAGTTTACCTACGACTTGACCCATAGGCTACAACAATGCTGTTCCTGTGATTTTGAGTAAAATCTCTTACTTCATAATCTCATCTGGAAAATACACACATTAAAAGAACACATTTCCAGGCCAAAGGTTTGAGTCCCTTCCCTGCCCTAATGGTACTGGAGAAGCAGTTGTGACATTTGGCACTTCTTTCCCCTCTAGATGTGGATACAGCTGTTGTATAGCGCTGGCTTCTGGTGGTTGTTCTGCTATGCTGTTGATTCTTACTTGGTGGTGAGAAGATCAGCTGGACTGAGGTACCAGAACTAAAGCTCTGAATTTGGTTTGGTTTTTTTTCCCCTCCAACACTGTATGTCTCTGTTTGCAGCTGCCTAAGAGTATAAGTGAGTCTTGTACAACCATCTGATGCTCATATAGTTACCAGGTAATGATAGGGATGAGTGGCGTTCTAAGTGCTTAAATTGCTAGGGCAATGCTCAGATACTGATTTATGTCTGACTTGAATTTAGATGTAACTGAATTCATTTAACCTTTGGAAAAATATGGAGCAAATTGTGGGCTATAAACTTTATGGCAATGAGATGACTATTTTTGTCCCTACCATGCATCTGAAATTGATTCTTGCAGAAAAAAATAGTCTTATCCTGAAAGTGGAAAGTTTGGAGGGGGAAAGTGATGAAGTTCATTTAGTTAATTTCATATAGTTAATTCCCTTTTTTGCCTTTCTTTCTGATTTTTTATTTTACCAATTTCTCGGTGAGTGTGGTCATTATTGCCCTTCTGATCACACTTTTAAAGTCCCTCAGAAGAAAAAAATGTATTTTAAAAAAAAATTCATTTATTATACGTTTTTCTGCAATGCCTGTGAAAGAGGAACCTAAACCCTTTGGAAAGTACCATGCTTTAATGCCAGACAGAAAAAAAAGAGATGTTTTTAAGTTGGTTGTTAGAAGAGCAAAATCACCTTCAATTGCTACTGATAAAAGTGGAATTACGTGACTGTTCCCAGATGATACAGAGCAGTCAGGTACTAAGGATATGGTTCTTTTGTGGGTGTAACCAAAATGAGGCTTTTTGAGTTACCTTTAGACTGTTGAGGATAAACCTGATTTTGTAAAATGCCATAGTTCTAGTCAAACAGCTGGGACCTGCCTCCTTCCCCCATCCCTGTTAATCAAAAAAAACATGTGTATTTGGGCCTGATTCTGAGATCAGAGTAAACACCAAAACACTTTCTACAAACACAGATATGAATCTCCCTAAGACTGGAGCAGTAGCCAGCTCTGAAAGTTAAACATTATTTTCTTCTAATCACGGGAGGATGGTTTATTTGACTGTTCAGCTCCATTCTTAAATTTTAATCAGCTTACTTGCTCTCTGCGGGAGAAATGAAAGATGCAGGGGTTCCTTCTCAATAATAAGTATAGGGAAGAGGTCTTGTTCCCTCCACTCTGCAGCTTGGAGAGGACAGGACTTCCATGTGTAAGCCTGAATAACTACTTTGGCACATTCTTTTCCTGAAGGACTGCCCCCACCCACCTGCTTTCCTTAGTTTAATGTACTGCCAGGGTTGCTCTGCACCATTTCCTCTCTGTAAAACTCCTTTTCAGTGAGGGTCCTATTTTTACCTTGCAAGGTGGGAAGTGTAAGGTTTTACACCTTTAATTGTGCCTGTTGTGTTTGGTGCTTGCAGTACGATTGTGCTGTACCACATGATGACGTGGGGCCTTGCGGTGATGCTCTGCGTGGAGGGCATTGCTTTACTTTACTACCCTTCCCTCTCCAGGTAAGCAGGCTCTGGAAACAGACTGGGAAACCATGGTACTGTCTGGTTGTTTGAATGTCTTTTGGCTAACTTTAGAGACAGGCATTCAAAAGTTGAGCATTTTGATCTTTGCCAAGGATGTCCCACTGAGTCAGTGATTGTGCTCGAAATACCTGCCCGTGCTTCAGGGGGCCCTGAGGAAACATGCCAGGCAATACAGGCACCTGGGAATGCTGCAATACAGCTTCTGCTATGAGCCAACCTCCTCCCTTTCCTGGTTTTAGCTTTCCTTTCAATTTGAGAAAAATCCACAGACAGTGCATGTTTAAAATCAACTTTATGTCTCATGTGAAGGTAAAGTCTATGAACTAAAATTTTGCATCTGTTTGCTTAATTCCTTTTTTTTTCTTTTTAAGTTAAAGGTGACATAGATAGAATAGCCAGAAAAGTGAGATGTGGGGAAAAAAAAATGCATAATCTTTTAATGATTTCTTCTCAGCTGTGAAAATGGCTTGGAACATGCAATCCCACATTACATCACAACATATGCCCCACTCCTGCTAGTGCTTGTGGCCAACCCAATCCTGTTTAGGAGGACAGTATCAGCAGGTATGTTCCTAATGGCCAGCATCAATCAGTCTGTGTTATTTAGCGACATAATACTGTAGAAAGCCATGGCTTTGTACTCAGTGATGTGTGGCAGCTCCTTGTTAAACTATAAAGGTGTAGCAAAAGGTGGGAAGCAGTTGCCTATTGAAATGAAGACACCATTTTGATGGGGAATTTCCCCTAGAGACACATCTGGTGACACACAAACTATTCTCTTATTAGCCTCTAACTGCAGATCGGCAAACGTTTCCATGTTACTTGACTTAAAGCTGTTGAGACAATGTACGCTGGATGCTTAACTCTACTGTAGTTTTGGTACCAGCCTCGACTTTGGAATGTAACTTATTCTAGTTGGTGAGATCTGAGAGTTGATTTAACTTCTTGGCGGCCCTAGAGCAAAAAATTTAATAAATGTGATCAGAATTTTGTCACTTCTGATTCTGAGATTATGAAACAAATGGGAATTGCACATGACTCAGATGGGATCTTGACATTCCTGTTCAATTTATTATCCAGTGCTCGGAAAAAGTGAGGCTGAAAAAGACGCACGGATTCAATGCATTCTTTGCATGTAATATGATCATTGCTAGATGTTTGCAGTACCTGAATTTATCTACACATCGATTATATAAAAAAGCTGGAGAAAATCCAGTACTCTCAGTTCAGTCTTTATGCCATCCATCCTCTGTCCCTCAGCCATACTCATTTTCAAAGAAGCAGTTGTTCTTTTAGAAGAGTTGTTCTTTGTATATTTGTTTTTGCATTTAAATATTCCTTGTGATATCTGAACAGCATGTGGCATAAATTTTTTTGCTGACGATCCATTTTCAAGTTTTAGCGGTGTAGCTAATGCTCCATCAATGACACAATGAAAAACAATTCATTCATAATAGGATAGAAGACTCTATTTAAACATCACATAAGAAGTATATAATCATATCACACATTATATATAGAAGGTACATGCTATATTTTGTTATAAAATAGAATTATGTTGACCATAGTATTTCATACTTTCAGTGGGATTGAAAGAAAAAAAAATAGTGGGATATCTTTCATTTTAGGAATTCAGCTGTGTGTAATTATTTTCCTTTAGTATTAGGCTATATGTGACATTCCTTGAAAATGGTCTTTCCAGCTTCTGAACAACTGCTGGAGACAAATCCATCCATTCCTTTGTTCCCTCTTCCAGGCCTCTATCTTCTGGAGAATTGTGCCTAAACTAACAAGATGTGCATATATTAATGAACATAATTGTATACTTTTCAGTTGCCTCCTTACTGAAAGGGAGACAAGGGATTTACACAGAGAATGAAAGACGTCTAGGGACAGAGATCCAGATGCGCTTCTTCAAAATTATGCTGGTATTTGTTATTTGGTAAGAGGTGCATTATTTTGTTTTAAAGTGCCTTTTTCCCAGAGGGAGAGAGTCGGGGACAGGAGTAAAGACTAATGGGTTGCTTCATTTGTTTGTCTTTATGCTTGGAAGGGAAGGTATCTAAGGAAGAAGAAGTTCTAAACTAGTTCACAAAGGAGCTGAATCACTCTTGTAACATCACAAAGCTGTGAGGAAATGATAAAATGTTTAACCAACAGAAAAGCAAAAGCAACAAGAAACAATAGCAAAAAATTCCCAATAGGTTGGGCATCGACTGAAGCTGTCTGGTACAGCAGGCTCCCAGCTCTGTGGGCTGATATCTGGCTTTCTGTAATCAACATTTCTCAGAGTCTTGGCACCAAGCACATCACTGAGGACCTACAAAAATATGCTTCTAAGTCTGGTTTCATGGCTCTGAGTATGATCATGCAATGCAGCACCTCAGTGCTCTACAGTTTTCAAGTGTCTGAGAAAAACATGGATATTGACTAGAAAATAAGGAAATGCCAGAAAAGAAAACTCCATATGATTGTGTATGAGACTTCTTATTATTTAATCCTTTTAAAAAATATTCTATCTTCCCCCATGAAAATAGTACTTTGGCATAGGAAAGAAAAGAGAGAGGGAGGAGGAGAGTGGGGCAAGAAGAAATGGTTCTGGAGCAGTGAAATGAGAAGGCCAAACTTAGCAGTCACTACATCCCACGTAACTTTTTTATACACAGGTGTATTAATGCACGTTACATTGCTTTAAAAGGCTGAACAGGGAGAAAGGCTGCCTCTTTTATCTTCTCTTGGCTGCTGTCTACTGGAGTGCTCTGAAAATAAATGATTGTCTTTTTGGGGGGAATAACAGTCCGCTTGGCTTGGAAGTGAAGTTTCCAATGTGAAGGGTGGGGTAACCAGCAGAGGAGGGAGTGAGAGACAGCAGAGAAGGATCCTGCAGCATGGCTTCCTGGAAATTGCTGAAATAATGAGCAGAGATTCAGCCAAGCTCCCAGGGCTGTGGAAAGAAAGAGCCCAGAGGCACCACAGAAGTGCATTGTAACCTAAGGGATGGTGGCCAGCTTGATTATCTGGGAACAAGCATGAAAGGAAAGGCCCATTTCCCATGGACATTGTGGGGACATTTGTTTATTTCCATTCTGTCTCATTCTGGGCTTTCCTAATAAAAGATAAAATCACAGCTCTGGTTTAGGATTTTGCTCTAATAAAACATAAGCTCTGGAGTGCAAAAACTTTCTCAAAGGTTATTGGAGGGAAAGACTGAGGCAGTCTCATCTCAGAAGCATAGGGAAGATTTCCTTCCATCCCAGAAGTCAAATATGGAATGCTTTAGTCAAATACAGCAGGTTGGGGAAACATAGGATAGAAGAAATGCCTACAGATTTGGGAGGGGAGAGCAGGAGGTTTTACATTGTGATAAAAATATAATTGTGCAAAGGACAGACATAAAACCCCTTAGAAAGTATGATGTGAATGCTGATGGTTTCTTTTCTGAACCTGCAGTACAACTATAAAGAAATGCTTCTCTCAATGTTTAGATGTCGTAGGAACTTACAGCCATTTGCTCTAATTTCTATTTAGTGAAGAACATATTCAGTTTCTTTCAATGAATGAGGCTTGATTATGCTTATCCTTATTTGGAAACAGATATTACCTTTATTCAAAATAATTGTTAGCATTTCAAGATTTTAAAAGTCATCTTTTGTGTTGCTTTTTGGTGTTTTTAAATGGACACTTAAGCCTGAAATTCTAACTCCAGCCAGAAATCCTGCAGCCTTTTACAACAACATGTGCATATTTGGGTTTCTTGTCTGTGAGCACAACTCTTCTCAGGCATGAGTGAAAGAAGTCAGCATGCATGATATTCCCACTATGGATCACACTTCCTTCTCATCTCAATTTTATTCTTCAATTTACTGTTCTGCAGCAAGTTAAAATTATCAGAGGTTTTTTTTCTTATATTGATTTATATTGTCTAAGCCTGGGCAAGTAGGTGGGTGTCTGGTCCTTGATCATGATCTCATAGACTTATTGGTCCCTTCAGACTGAGATTTAACAAGAAATCCAACCATCTTAGACTTGATCGTCCTAGAGATCTTTTGATTCTTAATGATTCTATGATTTAAAAAAACCTTACTGTCCCTAGAGTGATTTTATTTTCTATAATTTGAAGGTAAAGCAATCATGGTAAAGCAATGGTATGCACATCCATATGTAACTGTCCTTTTCTTCTTTGCTCCTCCCATAGCTGGTCATCCAATATCATCAACGAGACCCTTTTGTTCTATCTGGAAATGCAGCCAGATATCAATGAAATGCCCCTGAAAAACATCAGAACTGCTGCACTGATCACCTGGATTATAATGGTGCGTCAGCTGTGACATTGCTTAGTCTTAGAAATCACTGTTGTGACACTGGTGGAGCAACACCAGTATAGTGTGGGGTTTATGATTTTGAGGGAAATAAACACTCTGAAAATCAAGGAGGAAAAGCAGTGTGTAAGAGAAAGGAATGAGCAGTCAATGGGAGTGCTTTTCACCTGTAATCTTTGCCAAAAATAGCCTAGAGGCCAACTTTTTCTCCCATTTACTGGAGTATGCATTCCCTGTGTGAGAGATCACTACCCATTTTAAGATCCAGAACAGATAACAGATAGCTTTCTAGTCTAACCTTGCTAAACTCTGCCATAATGCAGGCTGCAAGTTTTAGCTCACAGTTCCTGAAGGTTTCCCAATTAAATGGGCGTTTCATGGAAATTTTCTGTTTGCAACTAGGGTGGTTTTGTTTTTATTATTATAAAGAATGTTTGCACCTTATGTCATGACATTTGGATCATTATTTGGGAACAAATAGGTGAAAAATCATTCACACAAGGCACGAAAAATAGCTGTGAGATGCTGGTCTCTTACTGTACTCTTTTTTCCTATTAGAATATTTGACGAGGGATTTTTCAGAGGTGACAGTGCAGGTTTATTTTCCTAGAGAATTTATTCTGGAGTTGTTAAATAGGTGTAAGGCCTGAGCATGATTTGTGTAATTAGGCATTTGAGCAGTTTGGTACTGAAGGATTGAGTGATGCAACTGATGTGATACAACCTCCTTTTCCTCCTTCTCTGACAAGGAGTTGAACATATTCATGTGACAGGGACCTTGCTCTTGCTCACCTGGAGAGCAAGAGGTCAAGTCAGGGGACTGACCTATGTTTTAAATTTGCTGTAAAAATATTTTTCTTCTTTTCCTGTGAGAAAAATAGAAGCATCAAAAGCCTTTAATTGGTTAAGCTTCTCATGGCACTGGAAACAGAGACAAATTTTTTGGCGATCACTTGGGATTTTCTTTTCCAGTGCCTCTCCCCATTTTTCCATCCCACTTTGATGGACATTTTCACTGGCTCAGGAATCTGAAGCAATTCCAGACAGATCAATTCCTGCTATTTTTAAAAGCTTGACTGTCTATGCTAATGTCTCCTCTCATATATTTGACTTGGCTTATAATGAAAACTATATGTGCTTTTGTGAATAAAAAAGTCCAGAGCTTGTGGGGAAAGCTAAAAACACACCAAGAGATTGACTGGCTAAACTTCATTCTAGAAAATCATTTCATGCTTACTGCTTACTGTTATGGCCTCAGCATTTTGGAAAACAGGTCATGGTATTTTTCTCTTATTTGTTTGTGTCTGCGATGGTGAAATTTTTATTTGCATGCAAATAGCGTATTTTAACGTCAGCAATCATTCAGTGAAAGTTTTTAATACATGGAAGTCATTTTGCTAGAGTGGAGGATGAGGCCTTCCTTGCTGGTGTAACTCCTGTTGCACTTCTCTTTCCTAGGGGGTTCTTAATCCCATGCAGGGCTTTCTCTTCACATTAGCTTTCTATGGCTGGACAGGATGGAGGGTGGACCTGAAATGGCGAAAAAGAGAAATACCCTGGGAATCTCTGTCCTCATCAACAGCGGGGGAAAATGCCTATCCTGCACCAGTGAACTACCAAAGCAACATCCATGATTCCAAGAAGATCTCGACAACTGACAGCCAGCAGACTGATGAGGCTATAAGCATGTTGTCTGAAGGTAACACCAGCAGTGACGAGAGATTAACCAGAAGCTCTCCCATCTACCAGGGCTGGTAGTTTTTATGTGCAGAGCTGGATCTAACTTCTCCTGGATCTAACTTTTCACATTGTGCATACTCACAAAACCACATCAATGTGTGAATGATTGTGTACTCTGGAATTAAGTTTGTGCTCAATGGCTTGATGTCATTTCCTGTAACTTGTGACACTGTGAGAGAGACAGTGTGAGACAGAGAGGTATGGTTTATGTCCTCAATTGCCTTCTAGGAGACAGGTATAAAGGTTTAAACCTTTTTCAGCAGGAGTATATCTCTGCAAAGAAATTTGTTACTTATGATTGACTTTCATTCATTTTATTTTAATCTCTCTTGTAACCTCCTTATGGTAGAAGAGTCTTTTGTTGAAATAAATGGACTATTCGTATGTTGGGTTTTTAAATGTGTTGCCTTGCTTGTCTTGCTCAGCAAAAAATTCCTCACCCAGAATTACAGCTCAAGGATTTCTGAGGCACCATGATTTCCAGCTTTTACAGTCTGGTAAAGCATTAGTGACAGCAGATTTTGAGTTAAGCACAAATATTTCCTGTTTAGATGCTCACTGACACATAGTCTTCTTTTAGCTTGTATATATGAATTTTTGGTGTGGTTTTATCTAGAAGCTGAAAGGCTTTATTTAAAAAAAAAAAAATTGAGCCCAGCACAGGATCCACAAACCCTTCAGAACAAAGATTCCAGTTCACACTAAGTTCAAGAAAAACTGTTTTTTGGCATGGATTCATTCTGACCTTTATGTGTACTTACTTAACAGGAGTGTGGCTGCTGGGGCAGGCACATTTAGAAATAACATTTGCATAAAACACTTCCATGCTCTGAGTGCTCATAATAAAACAGAACAAGTAGAATCAATAATCCCTTCTTTGAGGAGCACTCTGTTTTATACCATCATGTGGTGAATGAAGAGACATTAAATCCATTTTCCTTCTCAGATACACCTTTTTTGTGCACCTAGGTACCTACATCCAAACAACTCCCCAGATTGGTTGAAAGATAAGAAACAATGATGACCATGTCTGCTCTAAGCTTTTGACTTCATATCAAAAGCAGAAGTAATATGATTTGTCTGGTTGTGCTGGAAGCTGTTGACAGCACGGTGTGACTGTTGGCATGGTGGAAGCCCCTTGAGCTAAAGTAATTGCCCTTCTCTTCTCCAGCATGTGACCAGGGCTGGAATTTAAGTCCTGCTCACATCCACTTTGGCTGAACTTTCTTGGCTGTTTCTGCCTTGCTTTTTCAACACAGGTCAGTTTCAGCTATTGTTAAAAAATTTTAAAATAATAAAAAAATTAAAGGCAGCTGAAAGGTTAATGCAAAAATAACATGAAGCTTAACTTCCTGGGTTACTCAGGGAAGTCTCAGGAAGGTTAGACATTCAGGATCAGCAGAAACAATATTGAAAAATATTGACTGACTAATTAAAATAAATCAGCTTCTTGAGCTAATTGTTTGATACAAAGGTGTTAAGCAATGATTGGACAACTATTAAGGCAGATCATTACAGAGCAGTGGTTGGTGTGTAGCAAGTCTTTTACATTGTGCCCTTTGGAAACCTTAATGGCTTTATGGCTTTTTATTGTTGCTCCCCTTGTCAGAACTACTGGCAGATCGCCAGACCCTTTCTTTTCATCACTGTCGTTTGTTACCTACCAAAGTATGAAGAGACAGCACACAGACTTATGAGCAGATTATACTGAGCCTTTTGAAACTGAGACCATTTTTCAGTGCAGTACTCATCACAACTGGGGTCAAAAGAGCAGGAGAAAGGTGGAGGCGGAATTGTTAGTAAACCTTTTCATATGCTGTGGTGTGGACCAAGCTGCAAAACCTTAAACCAAAATAAGGTTCACTGGAATAATTCTGTGGCACAAAAGCACTTGGGAGGTGACAGGCTGTGGCAAGAGGCCCTGTGAGATGATTGAAGGACTAATCCCTCCCTCCCTTCACTGCTCCAGGGCATTTGTGTGGGACGGGGCAGATGGGATGCCCCAGTCCTGGCCCCCCAAAGCTGTGAGCAGCCCCTGAGCAGTGCCAGGTGGCTGCTGGCTCTGGAGCACTCCTGTTCAGGGACAGCATTCTGCAAGGGCTGGACTTTGCTACTCTATTTTTCTTGTTCTTTCAAGGTTGTCATCGGGGTGAGTATGGTGTGTCTGTGTATTAGTAATCTAGTGGGATGTCATCAGGAAAAATTAGGACTCATCTGAGAGCCTAAGAAAGAAAACTGACCTAATTTTGATGTATCTATGAACTGATATGGGGCATTGCAGAGCACACTGGCAGTGAGTTTTGACTTATAAAAGAAGTATGTGTGAGGAGAGCCTCCTTACCTGCTGTTCCTAGCCTTCAGTGGATGTACAGGAGGCATTCCTTCACAGCTTAAAATTGGATGATAATTGATTCTACTCATGTGTGCCCATGACCACTTTTGATTTCACCTTACACAAACCTTGTTCTTGCCTCACTGTTCAACAAATCAGGCAACACATTGCCTTCTATAAGGATTGCAGCAAACGCCCCTCCCTCCCTGCCAGGAATATATTTTTGAGGTCCCTCTCCTGACTGTCTCCACTCCATGTGCTTGCTGCTTGCATGTGAGGGAGTAACCGCGGGCCACCACAGCCAGCTCCATTTTGAGGGAAACAGTGTTCTCCAAGGGTCAACAAGGGCAAACTACAGACACCACATCCTGGACAGCACAGCTCTGGCACCAACACCACCACTGCCTTCTTCAGTGTGCCACCCACTGCTGAGAGACCCTTGTGCTTATCAGCACACAGTAAAACATCCTAGCTTTCATTCTGATGATGATTTGTATCTGCTTAGTTGTTATGAGGGCTGCCCTGGTGATGTGGGAAGTGCTTGTCTCTGACCTGCATATTTGTTTTCTAAGATGTGTTTCAAACATGGCTTGGGTTAACAAAGGAGAGCTCTTGTCAATACGGAAGTCCATCGGTGCAGACAGAGTCTGTGGCCTTCATCTTACACTGTGAGGGTCTCCCACAGTCACAGAGCTCTTCCCTCCTGGAGCAGGAGGGCAGCTGCTCCTCCAGAACAGCAAGGTGTGACTCTGAGGAGAAGTAAACAGAAGTAAAACTGGATCAGATAGTGTCTAATAAAATATATGTAGCTAAGGTGTTGTTTCATGAGTACAGCAGTTGTCAACTACAGCCTCTTGTATTTTGGGTGTATTAGAGCACAACAAAGCCTTCCTGAATTTATCAAAGGGAAAAAATGTTAATTAAAATAAAAAGGTAGTTGAATCCATGCACTGAAATATAATTAGTGTCATGGAATCACACAGACGATTTCTTTACATACAGGGTGGAATTGCCTGTATTTAACACTTTCCTGGCCTCCCAGCTAGCTTATCAAATCCAACCACACCCAGTAAGTTCTCTTTGTGTTCACCAGAACTTATTTTTAAACACTCAGAGATAAACGGAAAACTTCTGAGAGAAGTGCCTTCTCACATCCTGCAATACTTTCTTAAACACTCCTGGTTGTTTTCTGTTGGTGGAAGAGGACATATGGAACTGTATTTGATGTGCCAGCCTCATACATTTAATTACTATTTCATTTGGCCAGATGTTCAGGCTAATTGCAAAGCTGAAATATGAGCACTAATAAAATAATAAACAATGTGAATAGGCAGATTTCTTGCATACCACAGCTCTGCATCTATGAAGTGCACCACATGTCTGAATAACAAAATCCTGACTACATCTCTCTTCTGATAGACCAAATACATGAAGCTAGAAAGTGAAATGTTAAATGTGATCCCCCCCTTCCCCTGGATAACCATACTTGACTAAAGTTTGCTTCTATCTTATTATCAGATAATAAGTTATCTGATCTCAAAAAGTTATTTTAATTTTTATGGAATCTCAAGTTTACAGTAATCCCAGAGGAAGATCACTAAACCATGATAGTTGACATAAGACAGGTCAGATGATGTCTGGTTATTTTTTTTAAGGAACAGACATGTACATGTGTAGACATTGAAACTGGCAGCTGAAGAAGATGCAATCTTACTGAAAGGAAAGTAGGGAACAGAGTCAAGTCCAGGAATGCAGGCATGAATCCGTTTTCCTGGTTAATGTTCCCTAGGACATGCTGTGAGCTGTATAGAAAGATGGTTCTCTTACTGCACCTTTCTAAGAAAACTCTTAATCATTCAGGGCACTAAAGTCACATGGGGTTTTGTAGGTCAAGTTTTCAAAAGGCTGAGAAAATTCAAGCATGCAGCGATAGGGAAACGATTCAGTGGTGAAAGTGATGGGAAGACTTTTTGCTGCTCCAGCATCTCTTAGTTGCTGGGTTTCATCACATTTTGGGGCAGCAAGAAGCTTTTGAGGCTTTCAGACTTCTCCACAGGGGACATTTGTGTCCTTGCAAAGCCAGTGCCTGGAGATGAGAAGGCTGGTGAGGTGGTGGCTCTGGGCTCTGTCCTGTGACACGTGGTGGGACCAAGGGCTCCGTGGGTCTCTTTGTGCCCTGGTGTCACAATGGGATGAAAGTCAGGCAGATTCTGCTCTCAATTCTATGGGGAGGAAATTGGATCTTAAGGGGGGGGAGAAGAGCTGTGAGAGATTGAGATGTGTTCCTCCCTCTGGAGAGTGGGAAAATGACAAGGCTGTTAATAAAGACAACCCTTGTTGATGAAACCTTGTCCTATCCTAGTTTTTCCCACCAGCTTTTCCATAACTGACAGGGACTCAGAGAGGAAATGGAGGCCTTGGATCTTCCCCCTTCAGGTGGCTCCACAGAGGTACCCACCCGCTTGTGCATCTGTGAGCCTCCTGGAAACTCTTGAGAATGTGTAGAACCAAAGACACCGTGGGTGTTACTGTGCCTACTGAAAAAAGGCACGTTTTAAAGACATGGGTGTAAAAGAACGTGGTGGGGTTGGTTTTGTGCAGAGTGAGGAACCAGCTATGTTGGGTGGGGTGTCCTTGCAGCATCCTCCCCCTTCAGAGGGCACCAAGACTCAGGATAACATTAAAACACTGGCAGCCATTCATTGCAGCTACAGCCACATGACAGCATCTGCTCCTGGTTTGCTGCTACAGCAGATCTGGAGTGAATTTCCTGGAGGAAAAGCGGAAAAAAAAATGCAACAACACAAGTCCTTAAGCAAAAGCACTCAACTGAGCACCACGTTTTATGTGGCAATGAAATGTCCTTCCACCCTGCCTGTGGTCATGTGGCAGCATGTGACAGGGAGCACAGCATTCTTCTCACCAGCCCTTTCCTCAAGGCACCAGACTTGACTTGCCAAGGATCAGATGCATTCCCCCAGCCACACTAAGTGATCTGGGTAACAACCCAGCTCTGCTAATGCCTCATGTCAGGCAGTCAGCCATTCCCTAGGAATGCAATTACACCCAGAACAATACAGGGGAGGCCAGATAAGGCAGCCTTTTCCTTAGCTCCCAGGGGGTTTATAGTCTGAAAGCTCGTACACCCAGATTCCTTCAATTTAATATCTGAATTTAAAACGGAAAAAATAACGTCTAACTTAGCAAAATACATTTTGCCATAGACAAGAGTCTCTTTTATAAGTATCTTCAAGTGTAATAGAGGCCTTTTACCCTTGCTTGCTGGGCTCTGTGACTAGTGAGTTCCATGACTTCACTGGAAATGAGGCCACTGTTGAGTAACTGGAAACCTGTGAAAGGCATGAATGGGTGAGCTGAAGACGAAAGGCTCCACAAGGAGAATTGTTCCTCTCTTCCAGATGTCTTTGTTATCTCACAGGGAATGGGGTACCTGAGCTGCTGCCCCTCCACTGTGCTCACAGAATTCATTCTTCACTGGGCCAAAAGAAAGGAGAAATGCAAGCAATACTGGCCTTGGTGGTAGGATACTCCTCGCTCCATTTTTCAGTAATTTTACAGGGGAAGCCCAGGGAGCTGCAGCTCTGTGCTCAGGGCTCCCAGTGGGGCTGTAAAAGATGGTCTGGGTGCTGCCTGCCTCAGCAGAGCTGCCTGAGCACCAGCCCGTTAGCCTTGGGTCTGTAAAACATTTTAAAAAGTGTTTGTTTTTTTCATGGCAACATCCTCAAATATTGGTTTTATTGGTACATTTCTGGGAGACAAAAATGGTACGTACTGTCTTCATTTATTTTACGAAGATATCATACTGTAGATAGTCACTTAATGGATTCACTTAATTCCAGATGAGATTCTAATCATACCTATGAAATTGAGGGTTGGCCTCTTGCCTTGCTTCTGCAGACACTTCTGAAAGAAACTGATGAATATTCTGGTACAACTACACAAAAACTCAGATGTCAGCACACACACACACACACACACACACACATCATAACACACACTGTACTCCCTAGGTTTTAGTTTCATAGAAATATAGCTTCTGCTGATGGATACACAATAAATTAATTGGTTTTGGTTTAGAAAACTTTTGTTTTTCTTCTCCAAATGTTATTGCATTTTATTAAAAAACAAGCACCCCAGAAGATACTACCTGAAGTGATGAACAAGTATTTTTTTAAGAAAACTTAAATTTTCATAAAAATAAAATTTTAATATTCAGTTCACTACTCACAAATACCCTTCATGAACATCATCAAAAATTCCAGCAACATTTTCTCGTAAAATTGTCAGTTTTTGCCTTCTCTAATTTTTTTCAGGGCTATTTTCCAATGGCAGTTGGGGTGTTCGGTTGGTTTTGTTTTATTTCAACCAATTAAAGCATTGATTTATTACATGGGCCTCCAAGAGGCCACTGAATAATATTTATTTGAGACAGGGAAGTCCAAACATGACACCTTCCATTTCAGAAAAAAAAAAATCCAGACACACAGCACTTGCTGGGCAATAGTATCGTCCCCAGCCCAAAGCATGCAGAGTACAGCATGGAGAAAGAAAGTATTAATGAATTAGGCCAAAATAGTACAGCAAGATGGTTTTTCCTTCTCTCAAATTCATTTCATTTTGAGAGCTGATTAGCCTATCATTCCACCAAAGGAGGAATGAGCACCAACCTTTTTGCGGAGTGGTTCAAGTGGCAGATTGTAATAAAATAAAATTTCTTCTTTTCTGCTAGAGGTGTTGCTGTTTGGTTCCTACTGGAATAGACTTGGCTCAAGAAATAGATCAGGCTGTTGTTTTTTGGTGGTTGTTTTTAAAGTAAAAGTTTTGTAAGGTTTGGCGATAAAAGCTGTGGGACAAGTCCTCAGCTTAGAGCTGTGCACAGACTGGTCCCTCTCTCCCCACCTGCTTGCGTCTCTGTCATTGCAGAAACCAAAACCAGGAGAAATGTGCTGTTTTGTACAGACAGGAATGTTGGGTTTTTTCTGGTACTGGTGAGGGGTCTTCAGTGATGTCTGCAGTTAATGCAGTCTCCAGGGGGCTGGTGGAACTTGTACAGTGATGAGAAGTGCTGGTTTTCCCCATACCAACACCTTCAGTTTCCAAATTTGCATCCAGAGAAACACACCTCAATTTATGGTACAGAGTCCAGAGCGCTTTTTAAAAATTATTTTGTACCAACACATTTTTTACTACTCTATATAGGAGATCTAGGGTTTTATCTTAAAAACTTACGTTGCTTGTGTGTGAAAAGATTTTTATAGCTCTTACTACAGTCTTCATCAATGTCTCTGTACGGAAGCCGACCTAAGTCAGGATGCCACTCTAAATGTTGGTGGATTAAAAAGGTTACATTTTTTAAAAATTGCTTTGATATGTATTCTTTGATCAAGTCATGAGACCTGGGCCTTTAATAGGGATATTAAAAAAACCCCCCAGGATGTCTGTGTGAACTGACTGAAGCACAGGCTCTCTGCCTTTATGCGCAATGAAATGACCGTGTCTAATCATTCACCCACTCACCTTCCTCCACAGAGGACGACAAATTTCTCATGATTCTCCCCAAACCAGCCTCTGGGAAAGAAGCTGACAAGCAGCCACTGTCCAGAGCTTCAAGGAAGGAAACACCATGCTGAGGGCGTTTCCCATCAGATCTCTCTCTTGGCAAAGTTGCCTGTCATATGAAAAGGGGAGATTTTTTCAAACCCTTAATGTTTGATTACTCTGTCAACGCCCTTGAAGGACTCAGATTAACAGGTTACAGAATAACACCCTTTATTAATAAAGCTGTGACAGGTAAGGGTCCAAGGATTGCCGGGGATAGTGTCTGACTGAAAAAAAAACATATTCAAAACAACATATAATTCAAAGCAACACAGCGACAAGCTCCAATCCTAACAAAACCTAACTCGAGAAGTCATTCCATGCACATGGAACACAGACCTTGCCCAGCAGTCATCCCCTGTGGGGAGAAGACAGGTCCACCCCATCAGCTGACCCCAGAAGTTACCCCAGACTTCCCTGACTTCTTCCCATTCTTAACTTACTTTTATACTATTTCTTTATATTTAGGTGGAGGTTGAGTGACTCAGCCACACACCTTACTCACTGAGGGACGGTCGCACCTTCGGGGTGGGTATGTCAGCACAGTACCTGAGCTAACCTTGGATGGGGACGTGCCATCCAAGGAGAGGGATTTTGCCATGGTTGCTAATTCAAGGGCTTCCTTTTTCTCCCTTGTTTTTCAGGTGCTATGCAGCTTTTCAGCTATATACCACCGAGTTCCCTCCTCTGTGAAGATTTGGACAAACCCTGGCTGTGATCCCTACTCTCCTCCATCCTCCATTTAGTCCCCCTTAGATTGTTGTGTGGGGGAGGTCAGATATGCTCACCATACTCCATCCAGGGAGTAGCTGCCGTATTTTCCCTGTAACTTTTGCACTGTTACCTTTTTACCCTCAGTCATCTTCCCACAGTGCCCTCACTGACAGTACCCTCTGCAGGCACTCAACAACTTTTTCAGTCCAGCTGGCAGGACACCATGGCTGCAAGGATTGCAGGATGTCTCAAATGCCCGCCTAAGGGTCTGACATTTCTGTCTTTCCCTTCAAGAAAATATTCAGAATTTTTCAGGAACTGTAACACAACGTGTAGGGATGACAGCACAGATTTTCAGAAGCCTAAAGAGGTAATTCTCAGTTTTGAAACTGCAGAATGGCAGTGCTTTGCAACTAAATCCATTTTTGTCTGTTGTATATTTGACTGTGATGAATTACTCTAGTGAAGGACGAGGATGTCAACTTTGTCCCAGTATTTAATGGGAAGGAGAGGAAAGTGATGAGCAGAATCTTTTTTGATCTCTCGTATTGAAATAATGACCAATGAATTACGTGATGAAGTCAAGGCTTCTTCTTTGAAGGTAAAAGATGTTAGACCTTGCAGCCATAAAAGAGGATATGGCTGCTTTCCTGCAGCTATTAGGTTTTGTATTCTTTTGGTTTTGTGAGTATATTCAAAAGGAAATGGAAAAAAACCCTATCTCTAAGGAAACAAAGATCTTCCTTCCTACTGGGAAAGCAGTCAGCAATGATGATAAATTCCTTGCCAAGTGAGTAATTTCTTCACTTAAAAGACTTCAAAGCTTTAAAAATTACTTTTTGTACCACAGAGCTTCAACATGAAATTGTATGTGCTCTTAATGGTCGGTGCTGATCTCACCCTTGGCCGGAAATCATACACAGAATGATGGCAGGGAAAGGAGTTGTTTTGAGTGAGATGCTGCAATATTACATCTTCCCAGAATAGCTCTAAAAGTACCCTTAAGTGTACTGCACACTGACAGAAGTGTTTAGAGAAGCGAGTGTTTAGGACTGCTCGATGCTTCCAGTGTTAGTTGTCACATAATTTTCAGGCTAAGTAAATATATATAGGATAAATGCAGGGAAGTGAAACTATAATTTTAGTTTGACAGTCATACATTGTCTGAAAACATGCCTGAAAATAACATGACTAAAAATAGGACCGTCACATAGCATTTATTTAAGAAGCAGGTAAAGTGAGAACTTTATATAGCACTACTCCTGAAGCTCCAGTCCCACTGTAGCTGTCTCCTTAGCACTCATATTTTTTGAGAAGCTGTTATGAAGACATTAGTGCTGTGCAAATGTCAGAACATGAACTAACACAAGTGTCATGAAAGTGCATTACATTCTCTTTTCTTGAATATGTGATGTGTTGAGGTGATCATCATCAGCACGACAGCTTTCCCAGCCCCTCTGTCTTTCCAGATGTTATATATTAATCCTAACTTAATGCTCTGGGTCCTTAAACACCTTTGAACTAGGTGATGTGACACACAGGCCCGTGTTTGTTCTGAGCACTAATTCCTTTTGAAGGAATTAGTGGATCTTTGGGTGATCAGCCTTAGCTCGGGTCAATGGTTCAGCCTCTTACATGGTCACAAAGCAAGAACCCCATTTCATGTTGAATCCCCCCAAGTACCATGGAAACCATTTTGTGGAATAAAACCCAACCAAAATCTACACAACGTTCAGCCTCCTAATGCTAAGCAATCCCTACCCCTTGCATCCTTTCAGATCAGTGCCTTGAACCCTAAGAAGAGAAAGGAGCCCATGGGAGCTCCTGACAGAGGGGATGACGATGACAACTTCACATGAGTGGAATATTCTGAAATTCTTCAAAATCTTTCAACTGCTCAAACAAGACTGAATTTTAGCCTGGCAGGATTAAAGAGAAATTATCAATTTACCTTGATCAGAACTAGAGTCCAATTTATTTTATATAGAGAAACTTCCTTTTCAGGAAACTTTTTTGAAGAAAACTTTAAAAAGTACTTCAAACCAATCTTACTCAAATTGGTTCCTTACCAGCTGTATAAATTTTCAACAAATACAGTATGGGAGGAAATAAAATCAAACAGTAAATATGTGATGTGAGGAGCCATAAAGGTGACCTGATTCAAAGGGAAAAAGTACTCAACAGATGTCTGCCAAAATTCTGGGAAAGAAATTGCCAGCCAGCCTGGGAGCTGTGAGCCTGGGGACCAGAAGCACTCTTGAGAAGCACAGCCAGCATCTCTGAAAAGCAGCTCGGTACCAGAGACATCCTGAGATACCCTCAGAAAGTACAAGACCAAGGAACTGTAATAGTAACATCATCTGAAAAGCTGAAAAATAGACTGGAAAAAGGGGATAACATCCTGAGAAAGAATGTATTGGTAAGTTCCATTGGCTGTTTCAACTGCAAGAGCAGGACAAGTCCCAAAATAGAACTGAAATCGTAACCTGTTGGGTGTCCCAGGTGAAAACCAGAAATTAACTGCATCCATTGGCTCCTCAAAGTGGTGGTGTCCTGTATCCTCCTAGCCTCTGTGATAGAGAAATGATTTTCTGTCCAAATCAGCTTCTCTCTCTCTTCCTACACTGCCCATCTTTGCCCCTTTCCTACACAGGTCTGCAAGACCTTGGACCATCGTTGGGGGCGCCTTGTTGACTCCAGACTCTATGACATGGATTGTATCCTGTTGTTCTACTGTTCCCTCACTCAGCCCAAGCCTGGGGCTGGCCTGTTCTATCCTCCCATCTCTGGGATGGCTGGGTCCCTTCTCAGATCTACAGCTTGGTGTCTCATCTATACATGTAATTAACCCAGCCTAAGTGCATCTGCTGTTGTATTACTGCCAAGTTTGCCTCAGTAGTAACAACTCAGTTGTAACCTGTAATCTATATATAGACACTTAATTGCTACTACTATTGATTGGGCGCTGCTAACTTCGTTTGTTGCTATAAGTTTATTGCTGCTGCATCATTGATTGTTGCTACACCAATGCTGCAGATACTACTCTGCAATAACTATATGTGTGTATATATATATATATGTTGTGTGGTGTTTGTGGTAATCTGTAATAAAGTTAAGAAAATTACAGGCAAAAGCATCCATACCCTGTATATTAAAAAAATCCTATGAACCCTTGGTCAAGGTCTTTTAACACCCACAGACCAGTGACACCACATCACAATTTTAGTCACTCAACCCCAGCTCTTATGCGCAGTATGCAAAACAGCCAGACAAGAATAAGGAACAACACGCACAGAATTCTCTAATATCAAAATATAGCAATTTATTCAAGACACTGAATATGATCTGTTGATTCTCTCCTTAAAACAAATGAGCTACAATACACAAGGTGAATTTGAAGAAAGTGTGGGTGGGGGAGAAACAAAATAAGGGTTGATGTTGTTTCAACAGAACCTGGGAAATGCTTAAATGAGAACCAAGTCTGGCTGCAAGTCTGACACAGACAATAAAAACTGCAGAAGCCAGAATTCAGAATTTCAGTGAGTGGCTGAAAGAACATTTCTGCAATTGACAAAGAACCACATCTTTTAAAAAGGCAGTAAGAGGAAAAAAAAAAAGGAGGAAAAATTAAAAAGGGAAAAAGAAAAAGAAACCCAAAAACAAAGCAGACCCTTACATTTGACAAAGTGCACTTCACTTGGCTCTAAAATTAGCTATTTTTTTTCTTTTTTTTTTAAACAAATTAAAAGGAAATTTCTAAGATGTAGCATGGGGTTAATGTGTGTATAACCCTGTAAGTCGGGCCCTTTATTGCCCCATAAGGGACCCAGTGTTTTCTACATAAAAGATTCAGTATCCTTCTAACCCACAGAGTATAGTGGTTTTTCAGAAACTGGGTTATTTTCACTTCCAGGCCAGTTCCAGACAGCCAGCAATAATAAAAATCCAGCAAGTCTCTGGATGGTTTCACAACCCTGTTTGGTCACTTAGGCTTTTCCATTTTCTCTTCTGTTACAAAGAACTATAAACAAAACTCGAGGAAGAAATCTTATGAAGTCCCCTGGGCTGTTGCTTCATGCAGTTCTATTACAGGGAAGTCACAGAGGGGCTCTGCCAGCCTGGGAACGCGCTGCTGCTGGAGGGGAGGGAGAGCTCCCAGAAGCAGAGTGCTGCAGGTCCAGGCTCAGACACTCACCTTGAACTACAGCCTGGAAAAGTTTCTCTCTCCCCACTGTCCGTGCCCTGAAGAAACCACGTCCTTAGGTTAAGATTAATCTTTGCAACTATAACTCCTGCCTTCTTAACAGCTCTCATTTCAGCTGAAAACTATCTACTACATCATCTTCCAGGAGTTTCCAGTCTTTAGGATTTTGTGGAAGGTAAGGAAAGTGAATTTTCTTAGCTCCTCATATACATTGCTTTTAACTCTGATGGTCCATATAGAAAACTTCTGGAGCAGCAGCCTCTCTCACACATGAGCTTTGCAAACCAATTGATATTCAAATTTTGTTTCTCTTGGCTTCTTACCTCCATGTAGGCAAGGAAAGTGGTGTTCTGACAAATTAAAAAAATGGAAAAAAAGAACAGGCATCAGGACACTGCCCTGTTATCTACAGTAGCTATCCTGGGAACAACTATGAATCACGGGCTGTGGAGCCAGCCAGTCATGCAGCATTGAGCAAATTAATCTCTTCAAATCCTGAGGTCTGGCCTATTCAGGTGTCACTCAAGGGACAGAGGCAAGGCCAGAGCCCCATCAGTGCTGCCCTCCCACAGACCGACAACTTCTGCTTGTTATTCTCAGAAATGCCACCAAAAAGCAGCCTAGGAATTTAACTGTTTACATGCAATGACTGCAATCAAATCATTGTCCAAACTGTGCTTCATAAAACCACGTTACGCCTTTCTATTCAAGTTCAAGACTCTTTGAGCAAGTCTTTTTTTAAAAAAAGTAGTGCCTTTAAATTAGCAGGTGCATGTGGTTATTAGAAAAGAGTGCAAAACTGCCACATGGTGATCTACAGCCATGCTCTTGGTGCAAGAAACTAAAACCAACACATTAAAAGCATTTAACACCAAAAATAATCCTTGATACTGCCTGGAATCCAAATATTTGAGATAAATTACAAACAAGCCTAGCTATCACTAGGAACCAAAATCCCACATAACTGTTTTCACCTCAGGACTGACACTTGTAGCAGTTACTTCTTTCCATTCTTTTCTCCTTTGCAAAGGTGTATCTTTAGGAAATGCAGCTGAAGCTGGCAGTGGCTAGTTCCACAAGAAGGACTAAGATTCCCCTACAGATGCAAGCACACAAAGAAGAAAACTCCAGAGAAAAGAGGATTCCATGATGATGCCCTGGAGCTCAGCAGGTCTCACACCACCAGTTCAGCCAAAGCGTTCTGGATTTGCTCAGATCAAATCACACCTTCAGCAGCTGTGGTCAAACCAACGGGAAGATGCCATGTTACAGCAACTTTGGGCAGGAAGGTTCTACATCTGTTAAGAGATTTGTGGCCTGTTTATTTTCTCCGACAGATCCTGGCCTAGGCTGTAGAGAGGACACCTGTGTGACTCAGCCAGTTCTGAGGATCTGTCTAAGTTGTGTCTAACACCACCCCAGGGCTGCCTTATAGTTTACTGCACTTTCAGTAAACTCTGCCTATGTGTCCTCTGCATTCGTCACTTCCTCAATTAGAGTAATGGAGTCTTCAGCTGGCATCTGTGCAGGTGTCAGGGCTGCAGTAAGGAAATCCTGTCCAAAGTGGATAGGTGGTGCTTTGGAACTCTCCGCCGTCATTCTGATCATTTCACCCCCCACAACTTTACAGTGGTTTACACATTGAGATAGAACTTACACGTGATATCATCACCTAATGAATTCATTGTCTTCTGAGCACCACTCTGAGGACACCCTCGAGGCTAAACCTGTCCGGCCAGAGAGTGCGCCTCCAAGTGCAGAGCCAGAGCTTTCCCTGCAGGACGCAGCACACACGTGGTGACAGCAGCACCACCTGCTGCAATGGCAGAGCCTTCTTCTTGGTGTGTGTGGTCCATGGATGGACAGGAGCTTGGCAAGACTCCATTCTTCAACACTGACAGATGCAGCCAATAGATTTCAGTTCACCTGGTCTCATTAAGTCACTAAAACCCCACTGACTGACTGGAATAATGAATAGTGGGACACAGCACTGCTCAGCAAGGCCACAGACAGCTAAACCCATATTCTATCAAAATCTGAACTGTCTAGAGGAAAGAAGATACACAAGCATTTTCTCCTGGTTTCTGAAACAAAAATATACACTAGAGAAAATGAAGGCTATATTTATAATCTCAGGCTTCTGAATCTCCTTGAATAAGTTTACATCATCAAACAGCCATAAAAAACTGGAATGAGACTGAGTATATGGCTGACTGCTGGAAAAGGACTTTAGGAAAGGACTGCTATTCCTTGGTTCAAACACCGTTTTTTCTTACAGCACTTTCTGAGAGAGGAGAGAAAAAGGATACTGCGCCTTTCATGTTCCCTGGACTCTGTGTCATTCTTTTTGCTTGAATTACACAACTGGTTTACATTTTGTGGCCATTTTAGGCTTTTAAAACTGCTTAACATAAAAAATATTTTTTTTTCCAAAAATACACTGGGTTCTTTCTGTTAAAAGTCATCTTTCTCCTGTAAAAATCTTCCCCAGCACTGCATTCTTATATAAAGCACTTATTACACAATTTGCTGAAAGTGCCCTTGAGACGCTAAGATCTGAAGCATGGAGGATTTTTTTTTCTTTTAAATGGAGAGAAAGAAAGGAAAAGGAAGATATAGAAGAGAGGAGAAGCAGTCTGTCAAAAATTTTCATTGTCATGTCCACCTGGCTGCATCTACTATGGGCATACAGGGAAAAGAAAAAAAAAAAGGGGGGGCAAAAAGAAAGAGGAGAAAGAAAAGGAAGGAAAAGTTAGGAGTGGAAGGGAGAAATAAAAGGAAAACAAAGTTTCATCCTAAGCCTGGGATCCTCCAGGCTGTAATATTCCAGCTGATAGAAAAACCACTGAACAAAAAAAGTAGTCTAGAAAATAGAAAGTGTTGTGATTACAAAGTTGAGCATTTCATCAGTACAAACTGGTCTTTGAACGTCCTTTGGGAGAGCAAATGTAGTGTCCAAATTGGAAGGAAAAAATACAACACCGCATGGAGGAGGGGTTTTTTTTTCCCTTTTGGTTTATCACAGCATTTTTCTTTTTTTTTTTTTCTTTTTTGTTTTTTCCTTTTTATTAATTTTTTTGGCACAGCTTTTTTTTTCCCCAGCCATCAGAGCAAGTTCTCAGATGCAAACCAAACAGTGCAATGCCTAGCTGGTGGCTTCATGCTTCCAAGGCTGAAAGTTCCAGGTGGAAACCATTCCCTCCCCCTCTGAAGTGACTGCGTTTTGACTCCTTGATGAAGGTTACGGACAAAATACAAGTCACCTGTGGCCAGGGAGAGTCGGTTTCATGGTACACTCTAACTTTGTTCAAGTTTGTACAGTTCTGGAGCTGTTAAGAATAGTTTTGAAGAGTGCTTCTCCCCACACATTCACTGCTGGTCCATTTGAAATTTCTTCTAAAACATTTCACTTTTACTTCCGCAGATCTAGAACACAAACCTGCAGAGAGAAGATCCCGTGTTAAGAACCATTTGTGAAGTGGATGTGGAAATCCCATTCATGCACCCTGTACACAGGTGGACCAGCCAGCTGGATGTTACACTCCCCAGCTTCAAATCAGCCTCTCTCAAGTACTGGTTTACAGGCACACAAGTAAAGGAACTAACTGACATGGCAGAAAGCCCAAGTGAAACCCACACATTTAACATTTAGCTGGGCTTTCACTGGTTTACAAACAAACATTTTGGTGGCACATGCCAGAAGATTATGGGATCTATTCAGTTGCCTAAAAGTCCATTTCCATGTCTGAAATATATCCAAAACGGCTGCAGGCTTGGCAGGCATGACAGTGGACATGTGCCCATTTGGAGCAGCTGTTGGGAGCCAGGCATGGCACTGTCTGAGATGGCACAACTAAGCTCAAACAACTGAACCACATCATAGGTGTTCCTTTTGTTGAAACCAGTTGAAAAATACTGCTCCAAAGTAGTTATGCCAGGCAGCCATGTGTGTCCTGCACAAGCAGATAATACTACAACTGAATTTTTTTAGACGTGACATTAACAGCAAAAAATAGTAAGGAATAATCAGTATCTCCATGGCAATATTTCTCCTTCACCACATGACAAAATCTTTGGGTACCATGCTGAAAATTTCCTGCTTTAGCTATTCCTATTCAATGGAATAGGAATATTCTTCTGTGGAATCAAACTCTGAAAGCCCCAGGATAACTGTTACAGAAGGTTGCTGTGATCTGCTCTTCACTAAAACTGACAGATAAGGATAGAAACAACATTACTGTTGTTCTTGTCAAATATGTATTTAAAAGTCATTCTTGTCTTCAGCAGTATTCACCTATTCTACAAGCATTCTTCATTTCCGACAGGAACATCACCCCCTAGTATTCAAACCTTTCAAAGCAGGAACATTTTTAATACACAACACAGAGCTACTTGTTTGTGTCTTGAGCTGCCTCTCTGCCTTTGGCTCTGTCCCCAGGAGGCAAATACAGCATCCTGCTTTTTGTTGATGCCCCCCAGAAAAGAAATCTCCACCCAACCTTTGCAATGTTTGATGATCCTTACCGATCCGTCTGATGCGCTTGCTCCCACTTTGTCTCCTCTAGCATTCCAGCAGACTTCAAAGATGCCCCCGGTGCCTCTGTAGCTATGTACTAGAGTTCCACTCTACAAAGCAAAACAGCATGCAGACATTGGATACAGGAGTTCCCCTCCTTTTTCTCTGTCATGTGGCACTATGTTAAAAGGGGGAGCTATTCAGATCATCCATCTATGGCCACTTCTATATCGTGATGGAAACGGGTTAGGAAACAGTTAGGAAACTGGTCTTTGTAATGAAGAGCAACAGGCTCCTTTAGAAACTCCTCCAGTTGGACTCTCAAGGCATCTGTTTTCGTCAACTCTGTAACAGGAAAGGCCTGGGGAGTTAGGTTGATGTGTTCTTCTCTAAAGTTTGTTGCTAATTCAGGTGGTGAGGCACCGGTATCCAGAATTACATCTGTGGAACTATGATGTCCCACTTTTCTCCAGAACATCACCAGTACCCTACTTGTACATCTTTGTATCTGTATCTCCTCTTCACAAAACCTGAGCCAGAAGCATCAGATTCACAGCAGAACTAATTTTGTAACTAAATAAAAGTATCCCTTATTTCTGATCTAGACCTTTGTTTCAGAAAGCTGATGACCCAAAACAAGGTGCCTATTTTCATGCATGCTGTTCGTTTTAGCATACAAAGCGGACCGAGCAGAACTGTTCTGGGCAGTCACCTCACTGCACCTGAGTGACTCAAGTGCCATGGATCTGTGCCAGCCAATACAATCGGGTTCACCCTGGCAGGCAGGTCATGCATGACCTAGGTACACACATTTTTCATTTAAACTTTTGCTATTAATGTGTCATCTAAACCAGATGTGCTTCATGTGAGGCAGAACAGTACCTGAGTATTCCATATATGGACACATTTGTCGAAGGACCCACTGGCTAGGTATTTTCCATCAGGACTAAAAGCTACACTGTAGACAGGCTCTTGATGCTTTGTTAACGTATGGATGCAGACTCCTCGGTCAACGTCCCACAGCCGAACCGTGGAATCGAACGAAGCACTGCAAGAAGCATTCAAACACGAGAATGTAATAATTTGTGTGTTAATCAATTTGCACTGTGATACTGAAAATGTTAAAAGAGAATACTATAGCTTTTTTTTTTTGTTAGGCTGAGCAAAACATAATGTTTCAAACAGAAAAGCTAAAATGTACCACAGCCTGTATGTTTTTTATCTTAAGAACTACAGCTATAGAACTGAAATTCCTGTATGAGGACCCTTAGGGCCTATCCAGGCGTGCCATATGTTGCCCTAAGAAGGCCAAGCTCCCCAGTTTTGAGATTCCACCTACTGTTATTCAGGAAGGTCAAATATATATTGTCATTAATAGGATAAATAGGTCCAGAGAGATCTTACTCCTAATGGATTCACCCCGTTTAGCGAATAAGCATTTTATAATTCTCTAGAACTGTGGCTTTTTTCACTTTGTTTCAGTGATGCTTTTTGCTACATTTCATTTAAATCCCAAACTGTGGGCTTGGAGAAAGGTGAAGGAAATAGTCAGCATTAAAAATAATGTTAAAAGAATAACTCCAAGAAAGTGAAGTTCTTCCATGTCCACTCCCAGACTAAGGAGTAAAAAAACCCATTTTTGACACAACTTCTCCCCACACAGCACATGCCATGAGCTGATCTGATAAACCCACAGTACTACCATCAACTGGCACTCAAGAAGAAAATGTATTTCCTAAGCTCAAAGAATTTTGCACAGATTTTCAAGTGGAATTTCAAAGACTATCTCAGCTTTTCTCTATTAGCTAAGAAGGCCACCAAAATTTTCTCTAACCACAGAGGTGAGCAGCATGACCCCTGTAAGAAACCATTCCAGCTGCCTGAATCTTGAGAGCACCTGCCTCAAGATTTTCACTCCTAACAACCCCATGCTGGATGTCAAAGTGCAATGCCAAATTTACAACCATTTTATCAAGGCAGCTGAAAAGTTAAACAATGACTCAATTTTCTTTCTTTGTTCCCTTTTTTTTTTTCAAATATGAATCTTTTCCCTTTGTATCTATCCCCCTGAGGTACATACACAGATACTTCTAAGTGGAATTGTCTGCAGGAAGACTGATGGCAAAGTGACAGTAGGGTTACATGTCAGAAAGATGATCCCTCTTCTTGGCAGGCAAGAAAAAAGAGGTGTCTTTTTTACCTTGCTAACATGATGTTGGAGTTTGGGTTGCTGGTGCCTGGTCCTGTAGGGCTCCATTTGATAGTGTAAATCTCTTTGCTGTGAGCCTGAAGATCATGTACACAGGTATCTTGCTTCATACTCCATATCTGAGTCAGAGAAATAATGAAGGGGGAAAATGGCAACATTATTAATCTCTTCTCAGCTGAATTATTTCCATTCTATGTTATTTTTACCATTTGTTTATTTGAGATCTCAACTCACCTGAATACACATAAATACAATTTATTAGTGCAGCAATTTGGCACATACTTTAAAATAACTCCAATAGGGGAAGCAGTTACACATTTAATAGTATTTATTCAATAGATAAGAACTAAAGAATTGCTGTACTTCCAAGAGCATGTAACTATTTTCACACAGGAGTTTTAACTATTTGAATAAGTTTAACCTGAATTTTATTTACACACTGCAACAGCAGTCATTTTAAAGAACGAGAAGAAAATTGCAACAACTGCTTAGAACACAGCAATTTTCTCTTATGCTAATAAAATTTTCCATTTCCTCTTGAACTCCATTTGTCTCCCTCATGTTTTTAACAGCACAGAAGATAGAAGACAGTCAGCTGCTTCTGCAGTGTTACATGGCCAAATACTTCAGTGTAAGGTGAAGAATATGCTCAATAGAGATGACAGGTAATTTTGTACCTCTTTTCTTTCAGCTAACTGAGAGAGTAAGATGAAGGAATTCACAGCAGGGAAAATAACTCAAATTTAGTCAGTCAGTTTCACAGAGATACCAAAAATGTAGTAATGATTTAACTCAGTTGTTGTAAGTCTGCACCATAAGAATGATGTTCTCTTATGCTGAATTCCCCATCACTGTACCTGAGACTGCTTTTGGAAATGCTACACAAAGCTCAGCCATGTTTTACGGCCGACATGTTCCAAGAAGTTATAGGAAAAGCTTGTGAATTCCAAAAGTAGAGCAGAAAAAAGTTGGAGAGGACTGATTTACACAGGAAAAGGAAGAAGAAGAATTGCCTTAACTTGCAGCATTTGCCATCTCCGTCACTGAAGTGTTTTTATAAACAAGTGAGGCCAGGGATAGCAAACCACTAACTCTTGTGCCAAATTCAGTGGTCAAGAATTTGAACTGGTAACAACAATACTGAACCATGGTGGTTTTTAAAACACAGCATGCAACTGGGCACCAAAAAGATGGGCTACCACTGGATCAGCAGAGCAAGAACAGTTATGCAATACTGCTTTGTGGCCAAGTGACA
The DNA here is from genome assembly GCF_029207755.1 of Chamaea fasciata. Lineage (NCBI taxonomy): Eukaryota > Metazoa > Chordata > Aves > Passeriformes > Sylviidae > Chamaea > Chamaea fasciata. Next base: position 95,992,601 of record NW_027094087.1, on the reverse strand, counting down.
GGCAAGGTGCTCCCTTTTGCCCCTGTTTGGTGTAAATTTCCAGCTCTGTCACTAGCCTGCAATAACACACTTGGAATCCAGAATGATGAAAACCTCAAAATGGAAACTACTGTTCATGCAGAGTTTGAAGTGATACAGTACGATCATTCTGGAGAAGACTGAAAAAGAGACATAATTTTTTGTCCTTGGTTTTTGAAGAACAGGAATGGAAATTGTTTTACCTTTAATGTCATGTCATCAGAGCAAGATGCTAGTAGCATGCCAGATGGGTCCCATTTGATTGCATTCACCTCGTTCTGAAACCAAGAGTGATTTTATTAAGCAAATATTCCAGTTACTGCATCATACCAGGCACTCAGCAGAGGGCACTCAAGGTTTATGCATAGAACAAGTTCACCCACAAATTACAGTGCAAATTATTTGTGCTTTTAGGGGTGAAGAAAAGCAGTGCTGCCTCCCCAACACACTATTTTAGTGGCATTTTGGAGTGGAACCATCCTGTGCTTGTGAACCATACACATAAACAATCTTCTGATGTGTGTTCTGGCACAGAATTGCTTCTATCCCTTTGTCATATCCTAGGATTTAAAAGAACCCAGACAGATTGATGATACAGCATTAGCTTCTTTTTAAAACATTCTTTCATTAACGTTCTGTAGACCTGGTGATACAAGTTTTCAACAGAAAATACTGATACTGGTGGGGTGTGAAGTTTTGTGGACTTGATAATTCATCATATTGTAGCTCTACAACAATGGTGGTCTCTCAAAAGAGAAGTTTATGTGTAAATGAATTCCACAATGGATAATTAAACAGTTTAGGATGCTTTCTCTATCAGTCTTTCTAGCACTCTGTAATTAACTAAGCCCAGTGTATCCCCTTAGTAATGAGCAAGTTTACCATGCTCTTCCACGGCTATAGGTAGAGAAAAAAAGCATTTTATATAAAGGGAAGCCTGTTTTCTTAAAAATATAAATTGATCCAGGGCCTCAAAACAATCCTGGAAAATATTTAAATTTTGCTTTATATGTTTTACATGTTTCAGTAGTAATTAAAAGTAAGTATAGATATATTTGAAGTGAAAACCTGGATCATGTATAAAATGGTGCATTTTATATAATCATAACAAGCACCAGTCTATTGTTAGAAATGTACAACCTGTCATGAAACATCAGTTTAACCACAGACTCCAAATGCATAGTTCTGGAAGCTACCATCTAAATTATGGGTCAGTAAATGATTGCAGTTTTTATCACAAATGAAACCTAGAAAAAGTAACCTTTGACAGTCATTAAATACCACCAAGAAAAGAGTGGGGAAATTGATTCCAAACATGAACAATGGCTGGAGGTAAACTGTTCTCTCCTTATGCATAGGTCTCATTTAGTAAAGGAAAATAAGCCAGCGGAAAACAGAATCTTATTGATGAATGTGCCTTTAGTCTGCAGCTCATACTACACGAAAACACTCTCACTGTTTAAGCTGGAGTTGTTGCCTCCTATGGTCATTTAGAACATTTTGTCCCTTCTCACAGGCAGTGAATCACTCATTCCTAAGAAATATGCTTTTGGGGAAACAGTGGGATGTTTTGACAACACCTTTGTTGCCAGAACACACCCTGCAAACACATCATCTGCCATCATTGTAACATGTTGCTGTGACTTTATCACCAACATTTTGGACTTCTTCAACTTACTGTGTGTCCTTGAAAGGTTTTAACAGGACGATCACAGCCAAGTCTGCATACATGGATGCACATGTCAGTACTGCAGGAGGCAAAAGTAGTGTTGTTCTGCCAGTCTACATCCAGAGCAGGAGCTGTGAATACAAACAACAGAAGGAATATCAGGGATCACGACAAAGAAACAGCTGCCCTAAGTAATTTTCCTCCCATCACCTATCTGGATGAAACAGTCTACAGTCTAGTTCCTGGTCTGTCACCTGCTGCCTGTTATAGGGCTGACAGGGACTGTCTGAAGGGAACAAATTATTTTTTCTATTCCAGTGGATAATCTGGATACTTTGCACGGCATCTGCTTATGAGAATCTTTTGGGTTAAGTTACGTAAGAGGGGGCAAAACACTACCTCCACCCTCTCTGCTCCCAGCTACATGTACCATGGGTTATGTCTAGCATTCATTGCTCTGTAATCCAGTTCAGTGAAGAAACTGAAAGAAAACTAACCCCAAGAAAGCACGGATAATTTCATCTGGGTTAGACAAGCATGTTCCTGTGAATGCAAGACACAACACATGGGAAGGTGGAAGAGCAAGTGGCTGTGTCCCTTTGCACTAGAGCTTTGTGCAACCTTTGATACAAACCTATCATTCTGTGCAGGCACACGGATTAATAATACTAAAATTCAGTTTACTTTGCTTGGGGACTGGTTTTAGGCAGGTATATTGATCAACCTTATCTGAAATGAGAGGAAGAGTTTCTGTAGAGGGTGTGGCATCAATGAGGACTGAACTAACAAAACTCTGTGCACAGAGAGCAAATGAGCATGGAAGTAGTGCCTGTGTGCAACACATCCACACACACACACAGACATTTTACAAAAAGAATGGGAAAAAATTCCCAAACAACTCTTCCAGCATGTCATTGCAGAGTGCAAGCAGGAGCTGGAGGGAGCTCCTGACAAACAGCTTGCTTATGTTTCTATGACTGCTGCTTGGGCTTTTTCCCTCAGGATAGAGTTTAGCTGCCCTCCAGAGGATGACATAAGACTTGCTGAAATATACAAATCTTCATCCTCAGCACACTCTTGTGAGAAGCAATTGTGCTAGAATGAGACCAGCATATAGGAAACAAAGCTGAATCTCTTCCTGGCAAAGATAACAATGCAAATTTATCATTAAAATGAAACCAAGAAATTCCTTACTCAAACGTGTTTAGGAAAATACTTTAGTAATACAGAGCTGAAAAGATATCTGTTCTGACAAGTCTGTTACATTTAACTATGTTTTTCTTATTATAATTTTTATTAACTGCAAAACAAAATAGATCCATATCTGATACCTTCTGAATCATCAGGTAGCTCTCTAAATGAGAATGAAGGGCTGGCATTGCCTCACAGACAAGGGTTTTTTTCAGTATTAATGAAAAAGCTCAATAATTCTGTATGACAGGTAAGGAATTACTACCTTGCAGAAACATAAAGGAAATTAATGAGAGGAAGGCAGCCTACTTTTGAATTTTCAAATTAACATGAAAGAGGATAAGGAAACAATAAAAGATCTTTCTTTAACTGCCTGTTTGTCTTTCTTTTTGTGCTACAAACTTTGTATTTCAAATCAAACAAAAAAATCATCATTAATAGCAATATGCCTTCAGGGCTAATATCTACTATGATATGTATGAGTCAAAACCTAATTTTCAAAGAGCTCTTGGCACCTGAAGCTATAGATTTACATTGCAGCATAATTTGAATCATAAAGTGCTGATAATTAATACTGATTCATTTACTGGTGTACTCAATCATATGCTTACTGGATAAGTAACAACATAAAAGGTTTGAAAAGATCAACCAAACATGATTCTTGATGCAAATAATCAAATTGCTGAAGTATTTTCAAAACCACAGGATACTAGCCAATTGCATAAAAACAATTAGAATATCATAATATAACATAATAAAAGCAGCAACCAATCCTTAAAAAATGCAGCTAAAATAAAGACCAAAACCAAAAGTGTTACAATAATTATCCAGTAATTTAGGCTTTTTCAGAACAAATTTAAGTGTGATTCAGAGCACTTAGATCACAGAATCATGGAATGGGTTAGGTTGGAAGGGACCCTATAGAACACCTAGTTCGAGCCCCCCCGCTGTGGACAGGGACACCTTTTACTAGACCAGATTACTCAGAGATCCACCCAACCTGGGCTCTCTGGGCAGCCGGGTCCAGTGCCTCACCATCCTCACAGAAGAATTTCTTCCTGATATCTAATCTAAACCTTCTGTCTTTCAGTTTGAATCCATTTAACTCTTGTCCTGTCACTACACAACTAAATGTTTACAACTGGGTCATACAAATATCCCTTTTGGTGTCAATTACACAACTTGCTCCTGCAGGCATAGACATCAGCCTGTATCTATCAGTGGATGTCAAAATTGGATTATTTAGGTCCTTTTTAAAGAAATTAGTTTTGTGAATATGTATTTTGATCAAATGCCCTGTGATGATTCATAGTTTTGCAAAAAATAATGAAACCCTAGAAGCTACTTATTTGCATAGTTACATATTTTGACCAAAAACCCCTTAAAAATTACATGGGAACACCAATGACATGGAGGCCTTCAACACCCAGACAAAGGACTTTTCCTTATGTATTTTAAGATGACAGTTTTGTTCATGCGGTGTAAAATAAACCAGTTATTGTAAAGAAGCAGAGAATAAAAAAAGCCTTATGTTATTCCCAGGCCAACTACCTCCAGACTTCAAAGAAGTATGTGTTAAAGGAAGTGTACTCTGCCTAGGCTAGACTTCTAATTGTTAAAATGCCACCTTTAATCCTAGTGTAGACAAGGTTTTCAGATTCCAGATATGAAAAAGGAATTTGCTGTTGGTTTGTCCTGGTGATGCAAAGAGGACAAGGTGAGGTCTTTGTGGCTTTAGACTCGTGAGAACAAAGTGAGTAGAGAGTCTGGCTGATTTTAAGAAGGTTTTGTAAGGATACATGCTTTCTCCTATCAAAAAATTTTCTTGACAGCATTTTCTTAATAACTGCTTTACTTCCCTATGAAAACATATATGAAATAGTGAAAAAAAATTAAAATATTAGCTTCTCCACATCTACACTTCAGTTGTGTCTCATGTTCCAAAGACAAATAGCATATGCAGTAAGACTTTTTAAAGAAATCTTTCAATACACATGGACATACTGCACCAGTAGATATAGTTGAGTTTTCAACTTGCTAAAAAGAGGATGGGGTGATTTGTCCTTGATGCACATCACTGCTAAGACAACTTACATGTCAGTGAACATCATTCTGAAGGGGCAACCAAGTTCTGAATCCACAGCTGTTTAGATTACTAGTTAGGGATCAGAGGATTAAGAGCCTCATTAACAAATCACTCTATTTGCGCAGTTTGCTGTTATGGAACAGTTATGGTAGATAAATAAATGCCACAGTGAGGAGATTTGTGAGCAGACACCAACTCCTCTAATGCAGCAGCTGCATTAATAAATGAGGAGACGAGTGACAAAAATGCAGAGTATGGAATTGCTGTGTCCATACTTTTTGTCTACTGTTGAATAACCATTTAGATTGCCACTGCATATTATTCACATCAGTGTAAATGTGAGAATAAGAACAGTTTGACTTGAAAAACGTGCAAAACAATGTTTTAAAATTAGTATCGAAATATGTTTTTAAACACCATTAAAAATCCTTGTGAAAGCTTGTTGTATTTAAAAATGGATCAATTACAGCCAACTAGGAAGACGGAACACCTCTAGCATCAGAACCCAGAATGTTCTCATGGTTTTAAACACAGCTTTACTATACCCCTTAAAATTCTTCACTATGACAATGTGGTCACTTCTGATCATGAATTCAGCCATCATCTCACAAGTCTGGTCTCAGGTGAATTTCAGATTATGTCGATGACAGTTATTCAAGATTATTTAATATCTGTGACATCTCCTGTCTTCTTGAAACAGATCTACAATAACCATCCAAGTAGTGTTTTGGTGCAGCAAGGTTTTGAAACTCAAGGCTGACAATTAATTTCCAATAATGAGAGAACGTAAATATTGACGAACTTCAAGTTAAAATTACAAGCTAAGAAATTCTGAGGATCTTTGTGAGTGCAAAAGTGAATGCAAGGTGCATGAGAGATCTGCCTGCTTCTGCCTCAAATCGGCTTCATTGAAACAGGAGCAGAGAGAACGGAAAAGATCCCAGACACCTCCACTGAAAGTTCTCTTCATGAATGACCACCTGGTACTATTCAAGCACACAGGTAACAACATGACTGCTCAGTTAGGTAGACATGGCTAGTGTACGAACCCTCTCCCAAAATCAGTTTGACTTTCAAAGCTGATTCCCACAGAACTGTGTCTTTCTGAAATGAGAATAATAAACCCACAAGCCATGACACTCAGGATAGCTAAAGCACAGAAAGACTTGATTGAAACTTTTCTCTGGCAGATATGGAAAAAGTACATTGACAGAATTGAAACTGCATTTCATTTTCCTAACAAGAAAAGTAATGCAAAAAGTACCTGAATGGAAAGGAAATTGCTGTTTAGCTTCTCCCGTATGAGCATCCCAAATTATTGTGGTCTGCATCCAAAGAAAGGGTGGGAAAAAAGATTAATAACTGTTCAGCTCAGAGAAAAAAAAAAACCCACCAAAATGCACCCGCACTAAGTAGCAATTCTAAATGATGAACTGATAAAATTATTGACTACAGAGAGACTTGTGTGCTAAACAGTGGGAAAATCAGAAATCACTTCCAGGTATTACCGAATAATAATCTAAGTGTAGATAAAGAAGTATCATGCCTACAGAAGAAGCAATGTAACTATGAAGAATGGGCATACTCTCTCTGAATAGAGCTAGAAGACAACACTATACATTTTTAATAAGCATATTGAAAAATGTTTCAGTTATGATCTTTAAAGAACACATTTTCCCTTTTCAAAAGATGCAAGTGGAATTCTACTCTGAAATGATGCTGAACCCCAATTTTAACAATTAAACCAACAAGTGAAATGTTTTTCTTTCAGCAGAGTACACTACAGTTCTTGCCACTGAGGTGGGACAGACTCAAGTGTAATTGGCTTATTACAGGTTTAATCCATACCCCCAGAACACGTGAGCGTGTCCCCTGTAGAGCTCAATAACACTTTCTGAGTGAGCTGTCAATTTATTGGAAGTATATCCTTCCAGAAAATAAATTAATGATGCATCATCTTCCTGATAACGGATCACCTAAAGAAATGCTGCTTTTATTGAGAATGTAGGTTTGCCTGGGTAATGGAATTACCATTGAGAGACCAGTGTAGCCGAATATAAGCCAGTATTAAAGGGAATAACACTAAGTTTCCATTTTCACAAGGATATGAAATTATAGGGGTTCACTGAGTTTACGAATGTACAAACCTCAGCTAGATTCCCTCTGCCAGCTGCTGGAGAGAAGCACTGTCAGTGCATCTCACTGGAACACAGGCCATGCAGCCTATCCCTTGGAAGTGCCATTTTTCTTTCTAAATTTTATAAAGGAAGCCGAAGATGACACATGCATCCAATTTTTAGACACTGAAAATTAGGCAAGATGAATGCTGTATACTTTCCAGTTTCAGTTTTAATGGATCATCAGTCATCTGTTCATTTTAATCTCTAATGTGCACTCAGCTGTAACTACTATGTTTTGCTTGATTTTCAGTTGAGAACCATATATTTTTTGTGTATTTCCAGAGGAAGCCATATTTGTTTTATTCAAATAAAAGTGTTTCAACAAATAGATAAGCTAAAAGGTGTGGTATCCTTAAGATCTTCCTGTAAATATTTAGCTGATAAAACTACAAATATACGTATCGGAAGCTGTTCCTTCCTTAACAGAGACACATTTAAAATGCAATTTTACACAATTTTTTTTTTCAAGTTAAGTATTTTCCATGAAAATAGTATACATTTATGCAGCCTCAAAAATGCAATCAACATGCACTAAAATCTATTAAAGAAATGTGAACTCTCCAGGATGCCTGGAGAAGAAGAAGATAATCTTAAGGAACTTAGCAGCACAAGCTCATTCATTAGCATACTTATATGTTAGAATAATGTATTTTTAAAACTCACTTTATCAACACCAGCACTTAAAATATAATTCCCCTTTTTGTTCCATTTCAGGGCAAATATTGGACCTTTATGTTGACCTAAGGTGCTTGCAAGGTTACCTGGAATAAAGAACAGGTTATTATTACAATTTCTTTACAAACTGGTCAAATTACAGGTCATGGCTCTTTGATGCTTAAGAACAATAAATGTTTGACTTACCATCTTCTGTCCATATTCTTGCAAAACCATCATATGAGCCTGTAGCCAATAGTGTTCCATCACTCTGTTGGAATATATATAAATGGCAAAAGTGGATATGAGATAAAATCTGTTTCAACCAACCTTTTTCTTTCTTTTTTAAGGTTTGCTAATTGTGATTTATAGGAATTCTGAGTCCACTTATTGAGACAGATTATGATTTGAACTAAAGGTTATTACTTCAGACAGCACTGAAGAAAAAAAATCCTCTAGCATACAGTGATATACTGGGCTATACCATCAGATATGAGCCACTTACTCAAAAAGATTAGAAAAAGAAAACAAGATATAACAAGTTCTATGGACTTCTTCCAGTTAATAGATCCTACTTCTTAGACATAAAGGACATTTAAAACACCAACAGATGACCTAAAGCCAAACTAAATCCCAGTTCAGTGAAACTCAGGCACCTCTACTTGAAAGAAGGCCCCAAGCCACTCAGGGTCAACACCTCAAATGTTATCTACCAAGGAATTGCTTTCTACTTGTCTGAACACAAGACTCCCACATGTGCTCAAGGGCACAGTGCCATGATGGACAGCCTGAGAAATGTTGGATTCATGGGTCCCAATTAGGAGGAAAAAAGCCCACGAATCTAATCAGCAAGTTACATGTATTCTGGTAGGAACCCTTCATAGAAGGATATGTCCTGTGCAGCCAGCGATGCTGGTATTATTGGGTTAGAATGAGAATTATTAAAACAGAATTTGACTCTGCTGTCTGGTGAGATGGACACTGTTGGAGCAGGGTATTTAGTCTTTCAACATTTCAGAACCTAGATGAAGAGATCCATCTCCAGACATGCAGAAGTTAGGAGATAGTTTAAGAGTGCCATCTAGTCTCCCTCCCTAACTAACTGCATCATGTAACTACAACTTTGAAGTGCAGTTCATGAACTCATTTGCTTTAGATTATGCCCAACCCAATATGAAGACACGTGTTTCTGTTTCTGCTGACTTAAGATGAGTTTAGAGGACTAGCTTAGATGTAAAACTTACAGGAGATGAATCCTACTCATGGTATCAAAGGGCACGATCTGAAAATGACCTCCAGAAATAACCTTTCTTATAACTTTTATGTGATGTAAGTCACATAAATCAGAGATGCACTAATTCAATGCCAGCAGTGTGAATATTTCACAGGGAAATATGATTAATATTGTGGTTCTAAATAAACAATAAAGGCAGATGGCATTTCTAGCTTGAAAAATAGAAAATTAGGAAAAGGCATGAAATAATCCTCTAAAACATATGTCCACTCCAATCCTCCAAAAACATTGACTCAGAGCAGTTGTAGATTTAACTCAAATATATAATAATGTAAGGGGGAAAATAACATAACCTAAGTGAAGCTCACTGTGATGTACACTTCTCTGGACCAGTGGTGAGAAGAAAGGTGACAAAGGACAGACAGAGAAAAAGAAAAGCTCAGGAATTTAGATGTATAGTTTATCCAGATTTGCTGGTGGTAATTCACATTCTTTGGGAAACTCTAAGTCAGAAGCACTTGAAGTATTTGAATTAGGAACATTTCCCTATCTTAAGTATTAGCACAATGCAAGTGAAGTACCAATGAAGTCTGGAAAGTAGGGAATTACTACAGGAAATACTAGAGGATGCTCTATGTTTTGGACAAATTTTCTCCTAACTGTTCTCCACTCATTACATTCTTTCTTCTTGCAATTTTTCTTTTCTTACACCTCGATTAATTTTTTTTCACAACTGTTTTTCTTCACTCTAATATCCACAGGAAACAAGTAATGAACATAAGCTTGAGTTTTATTTGCTTCCTTGACCTACCTCTACTTTCTGTACTATTCACCAACTTCTTCAATTGTGCAAATATAAAATACACAGAGGAAAGGTGACTCGTGCAGTGGCTTTATCTTTTACCTTGTGAAGCACCTAGCTCACCTGAAGGGCAATACTGCAGTGAAGATTAATCAAAACTTGGTCTCTGGCCAGCAGCTGAGACTGTACATAACTGCTGAAAATCCTTTCTGGTACTTAATTAATCTGTTTTCCTATGAAAACAAGACTAATGTGATCACTCTGGCTGTACTAATATCAGCAAAACAGACAGAATGAAAATTATCTCTAAGTAATTAAGGTTCCTGCAGGGTCTTCTAAGTTCTTTTGGCATGAAGCAGCCTTAGAGCTGCCCAAAGACACTGCCCAGACACTTCGGATTCTCAAGAACACCTGTCCTCTCTGCTCATTTCAGTATTCTCTGTGCAGAAGCACATTATCTAAGATAGGAGGTTTTTCAGGATGAAAGTGAAAAAGGGATCAGGCAGGACAGTTTCATCCAGAAGGTTGATAGGTAAGGACAAAATAACTACACATGCTCCTATCAAGACAAAGAAAATAATGTGAACACATTTTGCTGTGCACAGCATAATTCAAATGAGAGGATCTGGAGGAAAAGCTTCACTGGTGCTTTTATCTCTTTATATGCCAAAATAAAGTAACTATGAGATGCAAATATATTATTAATGACACTTCAGTATTACATAGATTGCTTGTTTAATCTTTGTTCTTAAAGCTAGCTGAGTTTATTTTTACCCATGCATCTAAAATAGAGATATAAATATATCATTGTTAAGCTTGAAGATGGCAACAGTCCTGGAAAATTACAGCATGTAGGAGAAAGTTCAGGCTATTATGAGTATTTGAAACAAGAGGTCAGTAGGTTAGGAAAGAGCTTCTGGTCACCTCAGATATGAAAGATATGAAGCAGCAACTGTAATTGCCTTGGAATTAAATTTAGACACTTAAAAACCATGCACAGTCTTAGAAGTCAGCTTACATTCCAGTCCAATGAAGTCACATCCTTATTGCTAGGGACATCATGTCCTCCTTCTCTTATGCAGTGCCTCAAGACTAGTTGAGTGGAACCGCTGTTGCTGTTTTCATTGAGATTCCATATCCTGGCCGTTGAGTCTCCGGATCTATAAAGCAATTATGCAAAGAAGTTGAAATCTCCTCATGTTGACCCAGCAAACAGTGTAAAAACCTGTATTTCTGTTTTCTTTGAGACAACATTACAGCCTTGCAGGAGGAACAAGAGCCCCTGGCCTGTACTGTAATGGGAGTGTCTGACTGCATGGAGCTGCTGGGAACACTCTGGCCCAGTGTAACACACAGGTTTGAGACTTTGGTGCTGAAATTTGCAGAAGCTCACCCAGGGGAGGGCCCTGTTCTATTGAAATGTTCCAAATTTTGCAAGTAGAACTTGTTTTGAACCTCCTGAGAATTTTGTTTCTCCTGTGCACTGCCCAGTGTAGATCCAACCACCTTTCCCTACACCCGCTGAGCGGATCAGAGCATTACAAACCTTTAAGAAGTAATTTTTTCTTTCCAACTCTTTCTGTACTCTGTGTACTTTTCTAAAAATGCTAACACATATTTAAATTATACTTGTCACGATAATTTGGTTTATTCAGAGAAGTTTTACCTCAAACACATACACTTGCTGTCTACATTTTGCACCACATACCTAAAGGTGGCATCACCATAACTGAGATAGTCTGCGGCAACTTACAGTAACTGTCTGTAGTCTGGCTGCTTACATCATGTTGTCTGAAAAAGTGGTAAAATAAGTACTGACATAATAGAACAAGACAAAGGCAGCATCAGGATTTTGATCTATTTTATAGACCAACTATTTTCTACAGAGGTGTTTCTAATTGCAGGCTGAAACACTGATTTTCCTTAGAAAAGGTTTTTGAGGAGGAAGAGTTTATCATTATCTATCTGTAAATAATATTTTTATTTTGCATAAATTTTTATTGTACTGAAAAATGTCTCTGAGGTTCAGAGATCAATTTGCCATGGATTGGAAGATAGTACACTTTAAAAGTTTACTGGAATTTTTTTTCTCACTCCCCTGCCTCCATTTTTTAAAACAACAACAACCAAAACCAAGTACCCTGGATTGCTTGTTTTGTCCAGAAAGCAATTTTCATTTCCATTCAGTAAGTAGAAACTTGAAGCAGAGTTAGCATCTCTCTTATGCTTGCAAGAATTCATACAGTCTCTAGACGAAATTTCACTGGTGGTATATCTGATGAGTTACCTTTTCCTTTTTTTTTTTTAAGTAATGACAAAAAACTTTCTTTCCTATATACCTTCAAGGAGAAAAAGTCTTTCTTCAAAGCCTAAAAACCTGAGATCCATTTCTGCTTTGATAAGCCATGTTTTACGGAAAAAGAAATCCATCACAAGAGAATACTAATTTTTCTTTTGGTCTACTAGTAAAGCGTTTTAATTTTTGATACTAAGAATACTAGGCAAATTCTCAACACTTGACATGCCTTCAAATGCAAATATTGACCAAGCAATTATCAAACCCTATTGATCTCTGCATATTATTTTACCAATAATTTGGCCTAATTTTACACAAACAATTTAATTGTAAAAGCAAACTCCTCTCTGTCTGTCTCAGTAGCTCTGAGCTCTTCTGGGCGATGGCATGCCTGGGGAATTTGTGCCCCCTCTCCTGTGAGCCTTTCATGAGATGTGATGGCTGGCCAGGGTTTTAAACCCATTACTCCTGTACAGCCACTCTTTAATTTTCAAGACATATCTTTCACTTTACTGATTAAGAAATAATTCAGATCAGGGTAATTTTTTGCCACCACACAGATGTGACTGTAATATGCACTCTAATTTCTTCAGAGGTCCGGAAAACTGACAATTTTGCATATGTTGGCTAGAAAATTAACAAAGTTAATCATGAGGCTCAGAAGTTAAGGGACATTTTAAACTGTGATAATGAACAATGATGAGAACATAAGAACTGCTTCATTGGTTAACATGCTAAGTAGGAAATTCCTTCAGAGCTGGCTTCTCTCCTACACAAGACTCTAGGACTGTCCTGCCTTCATTGTAATAATTCAGTTTGTTATTGGACCCTGTGAATAAAGTACTCAGTCACTTGGCCATCAAATACAATATCCTATTTGCTAGTTCTAAAGGGGTTATGCTTTGTTTTTCAACAGTTTTATTTAGTCGGTTTTCTGGCAAGGCCTGGGCAATCTTATTTTCCAGTATTTTAATTTTGTTTTTCCCTTTTCTTCTTCCTAAGGCTACATAAGCTATTATGTGTCCCTGCAGAGAGGCTTTATAAGCCTACCAGTGTGCAGCAAGGGTATTTGTGTGTCTTTCCTTTTGTTGCTGGGGAAAAAAAAAAAGGAGTCCAGAGAATGCTCTGGAAAGTATTCTGATTTCTGTTGAATGATTCAGTGAACCCTGCCTTATTAGAGGAGCACAGTTCAAGCACAATTCAGAAAGATATTTAATCTCCTTTGCCCACAGAAGCATTTCTATCTACATGATAAAGCAGCTCATTCCAACATGCAAGTCATGAACACTTGAGTAATAGGTATACTCCTCTGCACTGTAGCAGAGCACTGTCAAATTTTAGGAAGGCTAGTTCTGAAAGGATTTTATTTCATGCTCTCCTGCCAGTATGTTCATGAATCAAGGTGGACGAATGTTTGTGGAATTTAATTTGCGACAAATAAAATCACCATTCTGTAACTGGGAGGACAGAGGTTGAAAGTGCTGCAGCTGGGTAAAGAATTTTGCAAGAGGGCTGTTGAACCTTGGTATTTCTAATCTTCAGCTGCAAGTCTTAAAATCATTGTTATTTTAAGATACAATATTTCTAATGTGTATTTACTACTTCTGGCTCCAACAGATTAGAGGTTTTATTGTTTTATTTTAAGAGGCATTATTAAAAGCATTATGGGAACGAAATTCCTTTTTTTTATACCTAACATTTCCTTAATAAAGCAGGTCTCTTAAACTAAGTGCTTGCTCTTCCTAGGCAGTCAGTAGAAGGAAGTGCCTCACAGGTGTCCTGATTAAGATCTCTGCCCCATTGATTCTACAACATTATTCCCTGCTATAGGTTCGTCAAATGGACCTCCTCGAATAGCTGACCACTTTGCATTAATTGAATTGATGCACTGAGGAAACTGGTCCAAATGGTTCCCTGCTAACGAATAAGCACTTAGAGTTGGCAGAATTAATATCTGGCACTGACATAGAAGGGTGGTGTCTGAAATCAACACACTCAACCTGGTAAGTCAAAAGGATTATTCTGAAAGGTAATTTACAGGGGATCCTAAACCACCGAGACGAGGAGTACAGTAAACCGAAGTACTATATAAAATCTAGAAACGATGATGGCAGATGGCCTAGAAACATCTTTTCTTACTTCTGAGAGACAGCCAGAACTGAAAGATCTCAGGCAGCAGTTTTTGTGGGTAATTACTTTGCTGACTAGGGAGAGCAAAAGGTGCACAGAGTTGTTTGGAAGAGACAAGTCACAGCCTCTCTGTGTGACAGAGGCTGGCACAGATCAGCTGATAAGCAAAGAAATCTACTGTTGGTTTTGGGACTGAGGCCAGGTCTCTCTGCTTCACGGCTGTGTGAATTACTTGAAGGGCGTGACTGGATGTCACAGAACAGAACACACTCTTGGAAGCAGCAGTGGAACACAATGACAGAAACATCCCAAGTTCAACTGGAAAAGGTTTTGGAGATCAAGGCTCTAGCAGTCTTGACATTCGCAGTCCATCCACTTCCACACTGGCAAATTCAAGCACATTCAGACACTCTGTGTCACTGGACCAAGATGACCTGTGCAAGCAAACTGACAGGTTATTTTCCCTGGCCAGACTTTGGCTCGTTTTAATTAGCACTCTTGCTCGGGGCTCTGATGTTCTCTCTGAATAACTCCTGGGCATGGCTTGGCAGTTACAATGTCCAGAGATGATTCCCAGTGTGCAGTTTGTCTGGCAGCCAGGGCGGTTTGCTAGCACAGACACCAGCCATTCCATGCCAGCTGGCCTCAGTGCCTTGGAATATTCCTAGGCACAGTTAGTTTACTAATGTGGATGCAGCTGTAAAGGATTTCTGCACTACACAGGGAACATAACCATCTGCAACAATTTAAATGTGTCATGAAATTAAAACTTAGATATTGAAAGATAACTAGTGGAAGATATCAGTCTTTGGGTTTATGGCTGGGAATGGCCAAATCTTGAGATTTAACCAAGCACCTCTTTTTCTGGTATTTTTTCACCTGTCTAAAACACTCTGCAATTATTTGCTTTGGAATGTTGACTTCCTTCATAAAGTGTCATCTTTATGAAGGATCATAAAGATCATAAAAAATCATCTTACATGACTGTATGCACACACTTCACTTTATTATTATAATGCTTATTATTATTATTATTATTATGTTCATAACATAAGTAGTCTTCTCATAGGCATCTGGTGACAGTCACACCTTCGATAGCCTTTACTGGCATTTCTAGTCTCCTCCATCCTCAACTTTAAGGGTTATGTGTTGGTGGAGGGGGGAGAGCAGCTGCAGAATGTATTTTTCTAGCTATTTGATCAGAGAAATTCCTTTCCCTCTGTTATATTTTGAAATAGCTGTTTGCAAAGCCTGAAGAGTATATATTACCGAGCTACTAGTCTTCACACACTTTCGAAAAATAGCAATCGAGCAGATGTGACACTAAATATCAAAATCCCTTTCTCTCAGCGGGATGGTCACAAAATCTGGAAACCAACGCTCTAGTTTTGGGTAATTCATTCTACATTTCTTTTAAACAGCTTGCTTCAGATTAGGTTCTAAACCTGCATTATTCTTTTAGTCGAGGATTACATCAGGTTGCTGTCTAAACTGCTGCTGGTAGTTGTTAGAAAAATCTATTGCCTGTATAATAACAAGGCTTGAGGAAAATACATTGTCATTAACTGAGATTCAATTAGTCACTTTATAAACAAAACAAATATGTTATTATTTCCTCTAATAGCTCGGTTTTGAAATGTATTTTTTAAGATGGGTACAATCAAGCAGATGGGAAATCCGAAGAAAAGTATCAACTGGGCAGCACAATATGGCTGTTATACACATCAGACTAACTGCAGTCTTCTTTTCTGAATGATTACTTTGTAAAGGGCAAACAGAACTGCAGCATACTGTGGATCTCAGGGAATTTCTCTTCCTTTTTAACTGATGCTGTAACATGGAGTTTACCTGTAGATAAAAGCTTGTATTGTTATTATACCAGGTATCTCAAAGGCTTCTTTGTGCAGTGGCATAATCACCACTCAGCTCTCTTCCTTCAGTTTCACTTTCTTCTGTGCATTCTCTGCCATTTCAGTCACTAAGCTTCACCAGGCACTGGCTGCTGTATTACCCAATTCAGCTGCATCCCTACCTCGTTCTTACAAGCAGGCTAAAATCTGACCAAGATACACATGAATCTGAATTATTCGCATTGTCACTGCACTGCTATTAGACTGACTAGTGCACATGATTGTACTCTGTAACCACGTGTGTACTTATATGCCTCCATGGCCACTAGCAAAGCTCAGTACCAAAGACCTATTACACTGAAGGGTAAAGCTTAATTGAAATGCTAGTGAGAGGGTATTCCTCTGGCTCAGATATCTGACTAATAGTTCTGATTATCATCCTCCAGATTTACCTGAAGCTACAAGTTTACCTGCAAGATATCACGATCCAGGGATCCATCTACCAATGCTTAGCACCCTGAGGCAAAGTTAAACACACACTGCAACACATACTCTGGATTATGAAATGCTCCACCATTTAAATTATGCACACTAGAACTGTGCACCATGGATCCCAGGGAAACAGTCCACCGTGGCAAGCACTGACTTGCATAAAATTGATAAATGAAGATACTTAGTACCACAGATGCTAAAAGTACCATCAGACCTGGACATTCCAGGAACAAAGCATACTCAGCAGGATTCTGGTTTCCTAAATCCCAGTTTGTTGTCTGAAATTATTTTTTTGAAATTTCTATCTTCACTCTCTTGGACATCTCTGCTGTTCATCCAACATGGAATTTATTTTATTTTTCTTTCCTATTTATACTGTAATTTGCTGTTTTCACAGACTGAGTGAACAAAGGTAAGAAGACTATTCTGATAATCTTGTAAAAAAAGCTAGAAATAAAATAAAGACATTCCTCTTACTCGTGAGGAAAGTACTCTAATACTGCTAAGTAACTCTGAGTGATTTACCTCCTTCAAACTTTGATCAGCTTTACTCCATGCTCCCACTTAAGACTTCTTAAATTTAGTCTTCATGTTAAGGTTTGACTTTAAGCATGAACACAGATTCCACCAGTGCCTGCATACAGCTCTTGGGGTATGTTTACAATCATGACTTTGTTTGGATCAAAAGTGCTTTTTTAAGTCAGTCTCCTGATTGTCCCACTTCGGATGCTGTGGTGGACATTGCAGAGCAGTCCTGCAGAGGATAAACTGGGCTCCCTTCCAGTGACACCAAACCACACCATTCCCTTAAACCACTACTTACTGTTCAGCTCACTGAACAACCTTAGGTCCAGAATGAAGCACCCCCATCTCCATACTTTTGAAAAAAACCTGGTGGATGCCAATGACTTTCTGAGACCCCAGTGTGAATCAGTAACTAAGAGCACTAGATTACACAAAACAATATTTCTAAAAATTTGTGTGCATTTAGGGCCACAGAATTTACACCTTAAATGTAAAAATTCCTCATATTTGGCATCACCTTGTATTTACTTAGGTGTTACACAGGCATGGTACTGCTGAAAAAACCCACTGCTGCAGGCTGATAAAACAGCCCAGAGAATACTCATTCACATCCCGAATATGCTTGCAAGTTCTTGCATCTCTAAATATTCTCTAATTGCAGCAGCTGGTTTCAGTCACTGTCTTACCCAGATGCTAGCAGGTCACTGACAGGGTTCCAGGCACAGATGAACACTTCTGATTCATGGCCCCGAAGGACTGTTGCTTTGTTAGGAGGAATTTCAACATCCCCGTCAATTTCCATTGGCTTTGAATGATTATCTGTAAGGAGACATATCAGAATAAATAGTTTACAAGATGCAGTTAGGTCTGTTTTAAAAAATGCTAGCTATCCAAGGCCTAAAGCAAACAGCAGCATATACACCACAATTAATACTCTCTGCTGTGTCACTGAAAATATTACTCTATTTGCTTCTCTCTGGCCACTCAAATTTATGACATTTCATCAAAATGTAGAGCTTTCCAAAACATTTTGTATAAATCCACACAGCTTTTCATCCCCCAAATACTCAGCATTTAGTTCAGTGTAGTTTTTCTTTTGAAGCTGGTCTCATTAAAAATTACTTAGAGAATTATTAAAATAATGTAAAAAAATAACATTTTTATTTTCCTACACAGTCTCCCGTAAGTAATATCTGTGCTACTCACAGACAAAAAACCATATGGAGTAGGGGCTTCATTCCTGGAGCACATCAGGGAAATAGTGAGTGATCACCCTCTCAAGGATATTGTAATACATACAGAGGTTCCAAATGAGTCATAGATATACTTGACCTGCATGCTGTAACTCTGTGGTTATTTAGACTGCAGTCTAAGTAACTTCGTTTTTATAAAGTTCTTTTATTGCCTTAAGCAAAAAAAAGTGAATTTAAAATGATGAATTTCTCTTAGCAACAATTCTTTCCAGCTTGCATCATGAACCACATTTTTACTCCAAACTTCCTCTGCTTCTGTGTAGATCTTCCTCATTAAGCTCTAACTACACTTCCTGGCAGCATTACAAGATTATTATCCTCTGCAAACAAGACACCATCCAAGGACAGGTGACACACTGAAACAGCAGACAGCAGATGCTACACACACAAGTGTGGCCCATTTTGCAGAAAGCACAGCCAAGAGCGGGTAGCTGACAGCCTCCTGTTACCTAACCAATGCCTTGGCCAGCTGATCTGCTCTGACTGATCAAATTCAAGTTCTCTTTCTGGGTTAAGCCTTTCAGTTAGTCATTCTTTAATCACATATGGAGATCCATAGGTTTGCTAGCAGAATAATTATGCTCCCTTATTGCTGCATGTTTATGGCATTTAAAATCAGCCATCTGGCCTGACACTTCAGCTCTGCTAAGCTATTGCCCATCAACTGCTGAAACAGACTGTGACATTGCACAAGTGCCACCAGGAGGAAGATCTCCAGATTTCTACCCTTACCTGGGCTTTCACATACCTGCTTTGGTTCTGCCTAACTTATGCTGAGTCACACAAATAGCTCTTCTCACTGCGGATTTGGTTAGCACCCTACAACTACGTCTGTGCCACAGCTACGCCACAGATGGAATGAAATCTACATCAGTTATATAGACTCAAGTATTAAATTCAGGAAACAACTTACAGTATTTCACAGCTTATTTCTAATTAAAAATATCTGTATTTTTGACTACACTTATTACCTATGGATTTGCTGCATAAACACTGGAAATGCCTATTTGTAAAATCTATACCTGTGCTGAGTCCCTATGTTAAGCATTGTCCTTGATAACATCCTATGTGTATGACTACTAAACTGAATACTGTTGAGATAGATACACTAATACTCAAGATCTAGCCTGACACCAGCAGCTGCGATCTTTGATATTCCAAGCAGTCAGGCACTGAATAGTGAAGCAGTATTAAAACACAGCAGAAGGTATAGGCCTAGAATTCACAATCCTCTATTGCTCAGCACAGCACATATTCACCATGCTTAAAGCGTATTTTCATGAGAAAAACAGCAGCATGACAATGGCTATGCATTCATCTGTGTCCTGTTCACAGTGTGAGCTGGAAGCTGGGGGTAAATCAAGACGATATTTCAAGCACTTTAATTTGAAAAATTTAAATGAGATGCTATGCTTACGACATAGGATCCTACTGTTACCTGCCTGGCTCTAAAGGCAGGGCTGCTTTTTGCTCTCTATTAAAACCAAATGACAGCTGGGAAGCAGCATTACTCCAAGGTCCCAGAGTCAAGAGGTGCTATCAGAGCAAAGCCATCTGATACTCAGGAATATTTTTCATTTGCATGTGGCCAGATGGAAAAACCTAGACACACACTTTGAATGTTATTAACCACTGTGAAAAAAACCCCACGAATAGTCATGCTGTGAAAAAGAAACCTTGATTAGCTGATACCTGCATTAGGACATGCAAGACCAACTAGCCTCCAGGAGCAATGAAATACCTGCAGAGTTATTTTGTATTGCATCTTCCAGTAATGATTTTTACAGTACAGCTTTGGTGGTTTAGGAGAAAAGACAAGGAAGGATGAGAAGCCTTTCATAAATAATTTGCAAATGTTCACATTTTATGTGTTTTCTTCCTATTTGCATCAGTAGTCAGGAACATCCATTTTTAGAGTATTACTGTTCAGCACAAAACTTAAAATGCCCCACTGAACAAACAGGATAGTTCATGCCTCTGTGATACTGCCTCAGGCTCTTATCAGATTCAGACAGACACTTGTAATATATGATTGATACAATTATGATAACACCAAAAAAAAACCCCTGCAGAAACCCCTGAGCACAAACCAGCACCCCCTTAGGAGAGACAAGTTCCTTACTCAGCACAGGCTCTGGGGAGCCCTGGTTTCACCTGAAAATTTGGCATTCCTATGGATGCAGCTACAATGTGTGTATGGGGAATGAGAATAAATAGATAAGTGAGATGCAGTAACCATCAAGAACAGGCTTCTTTTGTTTTAAAGTACCTTCCAAGCAGAAAGCTTTCGGTTAAGATCTTATTTGCACAAAATTGCCCTTGGGGGTTTCTCTGAAAGAGAAGGCATTTCTACTAGGTGCAGCAGAGCCTCGGGTGAAAAACTAAGTCTGCAGGTCACATAGTGAAGGAGTTAATGCAAAACATTTTCTAAAGACCAGGGGACCTTTGGTTATAGTCTACATTATATTATAATTCTCTTCCTCAAATGTTTTAAAAATCCTAAATGACTGGAAATTAGAAGTCATACTACCTCAGAGTATTGAGATTGAGGGCTTTTTTTAGTGTAAAAAAAAAATTCTAACACACTGTTTAAGTAATATAAACTATTTCCTCCAAAGAAAAAAATAAAAAAATAGATATTTTTAAGATCTTATGGGTGTTAACCCTGTCTTTTCTCAGGAAATACATATTTTCTCTTTTTTAAAAAAATTTAAATCTTTAAATGGCCTTTCACTGAAGTTATTCTTTATGGCTGTAGTTTTAATAAAGGAACAGGGCTCAGTCCTCTTTCCGGAACTTTATTTTTCTTAAACCTAAGCCAATCCTTGCAAATATAATGAAACAAATGACACAAAAATATTTGAGTTGGAAAACAAGCCAAAGTTTGGCTCCATTTCTACATGCTGACTTTTATTTTTTCCTGTAACATTTAAAGTGACTTAAAACTGAGAACACTACTTGGAAAGCAACAAGACAAGGCAGCAACTTTTTTAATTTAGTATTTGAATCTGCACCTCAAACTATTGTTATTGTTTTCTATCTCCTCTCTTCCTTAAATCTATCATTTTATATTGGTAATGCCACATAAAAACCCACATCATATTATATTAAATACTTTAAAACCTTTCTGGAAAAACTTAAGGAGTGTCAGGGAGAACTCCATGGCAGAATAAATGCAAACTAGGTGACCTCGCAAAAACATTTCTTCCTCCTGCTCCACTCATCCCGCCTTTTTTGAAAGGCTGATATTTGGGTGACTTCCAGATTTTGACTAAGGACTAGCACATTATTTAAATCTGTGCCAATATATGCCAGGTCTATGGAATACAACAACACTACAACAAAAATTAAGGTTTGAGAAGTTTCTCACAGCTTTCATATCAGCAGTCTTTTCCACTCAGTAGGTCTCCCATGATTTTTTTTTTCACCCAGGAAAAGTCCTCCTCAACATTCCAAGAAAAGGCCCGCAACTGTTGGTGAAAATCCTTCTATTAAAAATAGCTGTGAGAATTATTTTTTTTTAATTAGAAAATGTCAGATTTAAGACATCAAAGCTTACAGTGTGGCTATAAACATGGACTGATCTTTAGGGCTTTCCTTTGGTTAATACAATAGTACATATATTTCTTTGGATCAGAAGGAAATACATCTGAGTGGTTCTCTTATAGTGATTAACCAATGATCAGTTTTCTACCTGAAGAATTTGTTTTTTTCTGGCCCTGAGACATTCCCCTAAAATTTTCACATGTCAGCTGAAGATGTGTCAACGGACAAAATGTCAGCGTTTGATACATTTAACAGTACTGTAATTTCTGTTTGCACCCCTTCACATAAGAAATTAGTTAAGTTTCAAAGCAGAAGGTTAGTTGAAAGTAAAACATATGCAATCCACAGTCTAAGAACAGATTAATATTTTTAAAATGTTCAGATCTTTTCTACGTTTACTTTCTCAAATAAAAATGTTATTTAAATAACTGCAGTATTACTGGGGGAAACTAACCTGTCTAACTGGAATTCTCTGAAGGAAAACCTGGTTTGACAGTGTTTTTCCCACTGACCCACAGAGTAATCTATTCAGATCAAAGAAAAGGTGGAGACTGATAGGGATATCTACACTGCAGAACTAATAGAATCTGTTAAGTGATTACAATCTCGATCTTGTCTAAGCCAAAGAGCTGTTAGGACTTTCTACAAAACCTGCCATGCATGTTCCTCTAGAATTTTCTTAGAAGACAACTGGGCAGTAAAGGGCTGGTTACAGAAGTCAGCCAGTATGCAATGGGCCTTGCACACAGAAACCAGAGCCAGTAATCCCATCTGCCCCACAGTGTTGGCACAGTCATCAGGATCTAGTTCCACAAGCAGGTGGGTCCCACTCCATATTGGATACGTCTGACTTTGGATGTTTGATATGGAAGCACAGTCTCCTTCAGTCACCCACAAACAAAGGTGAATTCCGCGCTCTTGAGAACCGACTGATCCCAAAAACTAAGGAAATCTCAGGAAGGTAGGACCTTCAACTGGATACTTGCAGTGGACTTTATGAATAAGCACATGCTATTAAATAAAAGGCCAAGGAACAATTTTCCACTGTGCCTTCAAGACAGGTTGGCTGCATCCAAGCTGTTTGCTGGGAATGGTCCTTGGCACACGTGCTTGGCAACGCTGCTCAGGAATGAATATTTGGTATAGTCCCAACTGGGCTAATGCCCATGGCAGTAAGGATATGGATGCTCTTGTGCTTGACCACACCATACTAGAATGGAAGGTGGAACATGCCAAACTGGGCCAAGAACCACGCCAAGGCTATGGATGATCACAGGACGGATTCTGCACAAGGCACTGGTCACACAACAGTTACACAGATAGGGCTTATAGGTCTATTGAAGGTTAGGATTATTCCTTTCGTTTTCCTTCTCTCAGGGAATTTTCTCCTATATATTGCAAAGACAATATATGAGACAATAACAACAGGTACTTAAGAAAGACGAAAGAAGTTGCCACAGCTCAGGGGAAGGGTGTCACTGGCTATTCTCTTAGCTGAGGGGTTTCCCTTGGAGGGGCAGAGATACTGGGAGATTTGGGCTGGGGGAAGGGGCTGAGTGCAGCTCCTAGTTCTCCCTCACTTGTCTGCACTGGAGGGGAAACAGGCTGCAGTCACTGTGGGGAGAATTCACCACCACTGTGAGGCTTTGTCTCCTGCTGTCTTCTCCTACACTTGCTGCTTCCAAGGTTCCTGTTAGAGCTCATTTTGCTCTCCTGAGAGACACCGGGGCCTAGTGCTCCTGTGGGTTTGTAAAGCAATTCCCTTTTTCCATCCCTTCCGCTGGCTGGGCCGCCATTACCATGCGGAGAGAAGCAGCCGAGCTCAGCCCCCAGCGCCCCCTGCAGCCGTGGGGGAACCATCGCACCCGCCCTGCCCAGCCGGGAGCCACCAGCGCCCCTGCCGGCAGTGACCGGAACTGCACCAAAGGGGAAAGTGCCCGCAGCCCAGAGAAGGCTGTTACGGGGTTCTGGTTTTGTCTGTTGTTGCTGCTGCTGCTGTTTGTTTTGCCTTGTTACACATACACATATCAGTAAAGAACTGTTATTCCTTTTCCCATATCTTTGCCTGAAAGCCCCTTAATTTCAAAGTTACAATAATTTGGAGGGAAGGGGGTCATATTCTCCATTCCAAGGGAGATTCCTGCCTCCCTTGGCAGACATCTGTCTTTCAAACCAAGACAAGGTCCCAGCCTCTCAACCTAATTCTCTCCTAGCCTGGCCAAAATGACAGGCTTTGGCTACAGCCCAGTTTTTATCCAGTTTCTAAAAGCATCTAGAAGGCCGATAATAAAGTCTGGGTAGCCTGCTCCAAGGAGACAGCATACAGCTCCACTTCTTCATCCAGTCTTCAACTTGCACTTCTGAACATATCTGAAGTTTTTAGATTGTCAGAGTGAGGTAAAACACACCACTGCGATGTGAAACATCATTTTCACTCAGCAGCCTTTATAGAAATGCCCCATCCTCCTGGAATGATTGACCTTAGTTCTACCACCTAGCAGAAAGCACACCTTGCACTCCACCTTGCAACTAAGTACAAGAATATTATTGAAACACAAACTGCTCAGCAGTGGCAGGCAGCTGCATGTTGGCTTACTTATTGCATGTGCCCCATTCTCCTCTCCATTCACAGTGGCTTCTCCGTTCTTTGGTGTGTTCTGCTGGGAAACAGCAGTCGTCGTGGCTCCCGCTGTGGCCGCCGTGGCTGCTGCTGCCGCCGCGGCGCTGGCTTGTTGCTGTGCTAGCTTCTCTCTGAACGCTTGCTGTCGGGTCTGAACGACATCAGGCATCACTGCATCTATCAGAGACAGGGACTCTATTGGCCTGCCATCAAATACTGTACCATCCTGCAGGGAAAATGAGCAGAAGGAAAATCCCAAGTTTAGGATCATCACCACTCAGGTTGGCAAAGAATCACAAAACGAGGCTGTGTGAAGATACTACACTTTGACTTAACCAATAGTGCCACAGGACTATGGACTGCCTCTCTCATAGATCTGTGATGGTGGCACTCGTGGTCCACTCAGAAATCTGATCAGTGAAAAAGTGATTTGTTGGAATTTTATAGAAAGTTCTACTATATAAATGCTTTATATATGCAAAAGAAGTTAAGCTGTGTTAAAAAATATGTCTGACTGAAGACAGAAAATTTCACTTTGTTTTCTGTTTGAAGAAACAGTCCTGTCTAAAGCAGTGACAAAGACAAACAGACTTTGGTTAAACTGTTTGTATTCCTAGACTTTCAGGAGCATAGGAAAAGAATGGAAGCAGATGATGCGTAATGAATTTCACCCAAAACATGATGTATGCACAAATTCAGTGGTTTCTTCTGCAGTGTTTTTCAGCCCAGCACCACCAGTTGTAGCTGATCATACAAGACAGCCTTACCGTTATCTTTCTTTTATTCAATTATATTATTCATAATAGTTAGGACTTTCATTTTGATTTCTGTAAATTAGGCTTCAGCTTCAACAATCAAGTAAACTTTTAAGGGCTGTTGAAGACTTAATACAGACTATATTGACTCAGCTTTTCTTCACTTTAACTTTCCTATTATGTTAAATATAGGGGAAAGATTCGAGTAGTGTTTGTAAAGTGCCATTTTGCCAATCTTCTGCAAACTCCCTTCAATTCTTTGAAATAATAATGATCCAGTGGTGAAAGATTTGTTCTTGAAAAAGAGCAAGTAAGAATAGGATATGGATAGATAATGTAGCTGGTAAACAATATAATCTTCCACAGGTGAGAACAGTTAATAAAGAATATTAGTTGCTTGCCTGACTGGAATGTTTCTCCTGAACCAGTTGTTCAATTACCCCATATAATTACAATGTTAAGATAATACATATTTGTTTCCTCAAGGGGAAGAAAAAGGAGGAGACAGTCACTAGAGAAGAAACCATAATCTCTCTTTCTCTTCAACATTTTTTTATGTGTCTGCCAAAATTTATTTGAATCTTGACTCAAATTCTTGCTACACAAAAAACAAAATATTTGCCAACAGATCCTGACATCTTACATTTTCATCTGTAAATGTGCTCACTGGACTATTTACATGACTGCCCTTTAACAGATAAGAAACGATAATTTTACACACACTAGTTTATAGACTCACTGATTACTTGTCACTCTTAAGTAATATACATAGAAAAGTAACACACAGGGAAGCATCTGTGGTAGCCCTCACTGTGATTCAGATGTAGCAAGAATGGCCTTTGCTTTGCTGTAACATACTTAGCAGCATGGGTTAGAACAGAATCACAGAATGGCTTGGGTTGGAAATGACCTTAAAGGTCATACAGTTCCAAAGTCCCTGTTGCAGGCAAAGACACCTTCCACTACACCAGGTTGCTCAGGGCCCTGTTCAACCTGACTCAAACCACAATGAGAGCAACGTAAATCTTAATAGTGACAACAGGCATATTTTCAGATTATTCTCTCATTTTAGGGAATGTCTTGAAGTTGACTAAGTGCAGGCCCCTACAACGTCACCTGATATAGGTGCTTCAGAGCTGGAGCTTTCTAACTGTGCGGCTCCAATTTCAGGCATGGGGCAAAATGTTAAGTAGCAGCAAATTGAGACAGCTTCCTAATGCTGGTTTGTTATTACAACTGCATCAAAGCGCAGCTTGGCGTGAATGTCAAATGTCATTGCCCCAATTACAAAATAACACATATACAATTCTTATACATGATATCGAGTCATAAAAAGAAAAAAACCAGACAGAATGTTTGAATAAAAATGAAAGCATCTGAAAACTACACGTTGCAAACAACAGCCTTTTCTCTATTTTATATTCCTTTGTTCTCACTCATGCTGTTCACATGCTACATCCAGGTATAGAAGAAGAAGCAGTAGCTTTTTTGTATTAATATTTATTACAGATGTTTGTCAATCAGAAATATCTATCGTAAAATTCTTATAATGTAGCACTTGCTTATCTGTCACGCTTCATTCCCTCTCAAAGCACCATGTCTTTAAGGTTGGCAGGGCAAAAACACTGGCTTTTCCAACATCCCTTCTTTATTTCCACTGGCAGTGCAAGGAGAACAGAGACAGTTTGTGGCTGTTCATACAATCTCTACAGAAAACCTGCACCCCAGCCACATTCAGAATTTACACACAGCTGTTTCACCATGTACATGATGCCTCATCTCATATGATCTAGGCCAAAGTCACTGAAATCACTGTCCAGTGACCTCTGTGGATTTTTGATCAGGCTTCTCATGGCTTGTGAACAGTGCTGCCTGCCAGGAGGTATCAGGGAGAGAAGTTTTAACCTGTGCTGCAGGTTTTTCCTGCCAAATTCTGCTATGACCTTGAAAATGCAAGACTGTAAGCACAGGCAGCTTTTCTTATTTGCTGCAAGAACCTGTACACCCTGGATTTGTTGGCTGGGGGAGCAGAAACATGCAAGAACACCAATCAAAGCAGCGCAGAGAACTCCTCCCTGCCAGAGCTAAAAAAACTGAAACACGTCTCCATTTTACAGCTTTCTGGCTCCCTGCTGGGATTGGGCAAAGTATGAGGAATAAAATCAAACCAGATGAGGAGAAGCTGGGCAGTGGCTCGTGTTGGTGGTGCTGGGGTGTGCTGCTGGACACGTTCCAGCGTGTAGCAGTGGCAGAGGTGGCAGCGGTGGTACTTACTTCGTTGATGCTGATCTCGGCCTCCACATACTGGAGCCCCTTCTGGAGGATGGAGATGAGTGCGGCAGGTGGCACTAGTGTTCCGTTGATGTTGGACTGGCTGATGTGGCTCTCGATACCAAAGGTAAAGGCCGAGTGGGAGAAACCTGAGAGCAGGAAAAGGAAGCCATGATATGAAATCTAAATGCAGCAGTCAGATACACCTTCACGGTCTAAAAATAATTCTGTCCTGAGATCTAAGGGATGCAGCCGTGTAAGCAGAAGGGTGTGGGCTGGCTGCTCGGAGCCGTGGGGCTCAACCTGAGCCACCCTGAACACCCATCCCCTCCCCCCCCCCGCACATATAGGGGAAAGCATATAGAAATGGAAATGCCTGCAGAGAAAAATAACTGCACTAACCGAAACAAAACCTCCCAAAACACGTGAACACTAGCAATAGCCACAAGGGCAGGTTCAGCTAAAAAAAGTGCCTCAAATCTCCATTTCCCTCGCTAAATTTCAGTGTTGGGTGTTTGCTGAAGATGCACACTTAAAACCCTACCAGCATGCAAGTTGTGTAAAATCAAGGCATAGATGCAGCTGACACAGGGGAGCTGTTACCTTATACCAGGGAAGAGATTTCAAATCCTCTGCTCATTTATTGCTTAGTACAATATGATGGGCAGAGCAATGCTGTTAAAATGTGAAACTACGAAAAGGCCACCCCTGTAAACCTATTTTCTGTAAATGAACAGCAATAGCAAAAGTAATTAACTGGGATCTGCCCCACAGCAGACAACAAGCTGGTGAGGTGGCCTGTACTTCAGCCAGAAGTCTTTCTCTTCCCTGTTTCATTTTTGTCATTGTCTAAGTAAGTAAGTGGCAACGAAGGTGACAGCAGTGAAAATTAAAGAATTTTGGCAGACGAATTTTAAAGAGTGCTGCCTTAAATTCTGGCTAAAGCTGCTCAGAACTGTTGCTGGGTATGGAGGCGAGCACTGCAGAGAGACTGTACAGAGGGGCAGCTGCAGGAGGGGGGGAGGGGGAACAGGATGTAGATACAACTGTAGGAACCCATTTATCATCACACTGTCTCCAGAGCATTAATCTAACATTAAAAGCCTTGGGGAAACCACCCATGCACTGTCTCAAACAGGAAGAGCCCTTATGGTCTCCACCAACTAGACAAGAAAAAAAAAAAAACAAAACAAACAAACCCTCTTAAAAAAAAAAAGCAGCTTTCAAATGAAAATACTTCCGTTAAATATAGCTGTGCCTCTTCCCCTTGTCAACACTAGTTTCATTTATAGTTTTGTCCGTTAAGGGATTTCCCCTATATCACTGCAATTTCCAATGGTGTGCAGGCTCAGATGTGATTTTGGGCTCACATGACAGAAATGCTTTCTTTCTCTCTTTTCAAGATGCTTTTTCCAGCTAGTTCAATTACTAACATAGATAGCTGGCAAAAACAAGCTGAGAAACAGAATGCCTCCCACACTGGAAACCAAGGTATGTATTTCTCTGATTCTTCCCTTCCCCCTACACATTTTATTTTGCTGCTGCTTTTCTCTTTTTCCTGCTAACAGCTTCCACGCTCTCCCCTCCCAACCCTAATTTCCCTTCCTGGCACTCTCCCAGTTTTGGGGAATGCTTGGGATGCTTTGGACACTTTTTAGGAAATGGCAGGTCCACCTATGAATACAATTTTCCATTGGATTACAAGGCATAAAAAAATGGAGAGATAAAAAACCCCCACTGAAAAACTGCAGTATCATTTATGTAATCCCTAGTCCAATTTCTTATTCTGTGTTGCTCTTTACGTCCTGGTCTAGTTTATGAGCTGCTGGACCTCTCACAGTGAAATAGACTGTAAGATCTGCAGGGCAGTGTTTTTCCCTGGTTATTAGTTTTGTAGGACATCTAAGCACATTACTGTGAACCACAATGAGGAGGAAATCAAGCATTAAGCATACACAGCCTGCACCTGAGATGTCTAGGGCCTAATCACTGAAATCTCTATGTACCCCTATAAACACATGGCATAAAACTAACCAGAATTAGAGAATCAGATCCCTCTTTATTTATATTTATGTGTATTTGAATTAATCAACAATGGTAACACAACTTTCTTAAAACAGAACGAGCTTAAGAATACATGACAGATAAATCAGTACATCTTCGTAAAAATGAGAAAATTGAGCTGTCGTCCAAGAGCACTAAAGGTGACTGCTAAAAACCCCACCAGTTAGTTTGCAAGTCAACAGCTCAGAAAACTGTAACATGGTCTCTGATTAAAACAACAGGTGGATGGCATAAAAATGGCAACCAAACATGGAGGGAAAAAGTAAAAAAGTGGAAAAGCATGACTGTGGATCTATGGCAGCCATAAACTTAAGTATGATGCTTTACATCTCATTACTGTATTTTGTATCCTACAGACTTTTCAGATGGCTGCTGGCGTATCTCAAGCCCCATCTTTGCCAGGAGACAGATGATTGTGCACACAGTTAAACATCTTTGTTCAATCTTTGTTGATCCTCAGAGAGCAACACATCTCACCTCACAGCATGTGAGAGAAGAAACTTCTCAGTACAAAACTGAGTTGTGTTTTTGCAATGAAACTTGTTAGCTTACTGTTCCGCTGGATGCTGAGAAATTATTACCAAAGCACCTGTTAGATGAGGAAACACAAAACTTCTGGTACACTGTCATTGAGGAGCAATCTCACTCACACACCTCCAACAGCTGTGAGAAACTTTCCTAAGGTTTTATCAGACAAGATCCTATTAACAAAAATTAACGGAGCAAAACTGTTCTAAGTGGGTGCTGCTGGACATGGTGCTGATCATCCCTCTTGAAAAAATCCACCTATACAACTGTAGCTAAAAAACCCCCAAACCCAACAGAAACATGTCAACCAGTTCTCCAGCAAATAGCTGATTCCCTTCTGATATCTCGTATTACCACAGCAGTTACATAAGGCTCACATGGAAATAGACTGGTTTTAAAACTACTTCACACAGTCCTCAATGAAGCTGTAGCTACATCAGGTCTCTGGTAACACTGAAGAATCACCTGAGCTTTACTTTTATAGTTACCAGATGTGATCAATTCTCTTCAGGGCTCTGCATTCAAGTACACTAAATTACATAGCAAAGTTGCAGCTCCATAGCTCAGTCTTACGAAAAGGTGATTTCTGTTGAACAAAGGCAATTTTTAAAAATGGTTAGCTTGTTAATCTGGCCCTTCTTCTAAGATCATGAAACTACACCAGGGACACAAAGACACAAGCCCCACCCCCACTTCCAGTCTGTCAAGGCAGTTGGGGAGCGTGAGCAGAGACAGAAGGTGCTCTGCAAGTGGGGATCTGAAGGAAGGATGTGGTGGGGATGATGTGAAATTACAGTAGACACAAACTGAAAATGCCGTGGCAGCAGTGAAATGAATGAAAGTTGCAAATCTGTGTCTGTGCGCATTCTTTCTCATAAATTCTGTCACTCTGGTGACTGCAATAATCACTCTATAAAACAGTAATTTCTGTTCAAAGAGCACCAGTAAACAAAAATCTTAGTGCAATAAACCCTTCAAAGACACATGCAGTGAGACTATGAGGTTTTAAGGTTAAAAGCATGAACACAAAGGGCTGAAGAGGAGAAAGCATTGCCATACACTGAACAGGTTTCATAGCAGTGAACCAGTTGCTTTTGCTGTGACATGACCAGTGCCCTAAATGGTATCTTTCAGCAGACTTGAAAGAATGGCTTTCAGGTTTTTTCTGCCTCAAAAAAGATGGGAAAACAGAAACCATCAAGCTATGCATCACCTGTAAACACAATATCATATATGAAAAATATACCCAAATGAAGAGCGCAGATCTTGGGATGATCTTGGTATGAATGGAGGTGAATTATCAATTGTGGAACAGTTGGACTTGGAAGTATTTTACAGAGCATAAAAGAAGAGAGGAAATAATGAATGCAGAAAACAATTACTTAAATGATCCCCTCCAATCTCAAAAATTGTTACACAAGTCAAAAACAGACTTGAAAACTGACTGAAATTCCTAATCGAGAGATTCCCACACTTTTTTTGTACTGACAGTGGTAACAGGTCCCGGTTCTGTGCCATATCTTTTCCCACACTGAGGTGTCTGTATATACACTCAGTGGTACATACACAGCCATTTGGGAATTCTTGCCCTAGGCAGTGCCAAAAAATGCATATGTAGGACTGTGTTTTGCAAAATTTCACTGATAGGTTTTGCTATAACTGCAAAAACGGAGACGATGGAGGGTTTTTCCTTTGGCTGCTCCTTTTTCAGTTAAAAATGGCTTCTTTGAAGCCTTTTAAGCTAGATTTGTCATTGATCATAAAATGACAAGGTTTTATTTAATGAACATAATGATGCTTGTTGCGTGCCTGTTTGATCTGAAGGCTACATAGTTTTAATTGTTTACAATATGCCTGGCTCACATCAGAAATGCCTGTCAAAAGAGTAGGCGTAGAAAAGGCAACTGGGGAGCCACACAGCCCAGGGAATGACTTCTTCTCTGAAGATGTGTCTCACCTCTTCTGGGAGCAAAGCATGCCTCCTTTTAGACTTGCAACTGGGGTGATGCTGAGTATTCCCCATGCTGGCTCATCTGGCACTCACAGCTCCAGCTAAAATTGACATCTACCAAGTGTTCCTCTCACTTCCCAACCTCTTTAGCACCACAAAAAGCCTGTCTTTATAAAACTGCAACCTTGAATTGTAGCAGCTACAGTACCTACTGCTGTATTTGTACAGGTCAGGGGAATGACAAAGAGGAGCCTGTGGAAGCAACGACTTTTGAACTGTTTCAGGTTTCAGGTCCTTGCAGGTCACTGAGGAGTTACTTGGGGGATGCCCTGATAAGGAATAGAGAAGTGATCTATTGAACAGTTTTCTGTTTGTGAGCTAAGTGGACTTAGTTTTCTCTGGTAAACCAAAATAGTTTGCTGTACAAATAATTTTTAAAACCCAGGTGTTTTTCAGTTATTTGCGAATTACTCGGTTCAATTACGCACACTATAAGATCCTTCACTGAAACATTTGCTACTGTAAAATGAAACACAGAATAAAGAATTATGAACATCAAATTGCCTTTTACATGCTATTTTTAAGATGCCTTGGGCATCTTGATGATGAACAGCCTCCATGCCAACACTGAGTGCAAGTAACAAGCCATCCCTACAAATCTTTGTATAACTAATGCCCAGTGTGACCCTCTTTTCTGGAAAATAGCAAGATTTCAAATGGAGATCTGTTTCACTCCCTTCAATAAATTTTCCTATTTCTTTAACTCAAGCAGTCCAGATTAAGGTTTGCATACACAGAGATCTTAAGTTCAATTTCTGGAAATCAATAAATTAGTGATGTTATTACTTTAAAAGAAAGAGAGAAGATAAACAAAAGAAAAGGAATAAGCTATCTGACGAGCTCTTTTTTTTCTTCCAACAATTTAACCATCTCCACATGGAAATAACCAGCACTTGTTGTTTAATTGATTTCTCTGACACTGTGTTGTCTTTTTTGAAATTTCCAATATAATCTCCTCTAACCCTCACCTCTGAAGTAACACAGTGTCCCCCTTCAAAGTCTTTGGCAGGTAGAGGAGACAAAAATGAGCAAGGCTTTAGAAATTAATAAAACTACTGGCTCAGCAGAATCAACCTGCAGTTCCTATAATGGAATCCACCAGCAATCTCAAGTTTTCTGGCTGCACAAGCGCTTGTTTTCTTTAAGGTAAGTCTTGCATCTGGCATTACCACTGATACACATGAATGGAAGGCCTGTAAGAGCTGATTACAGCTACACAGGCTGCAGGGGGAAAAAAAAAAGCAGCAAGGGGGAAAGAAAAGTCATCTTTATGACCATAAATGGGTATATGGGCAAAATTCCTGGGAGATTCAGACACATCAAGTAGAAACATTCCAGTGCATAATGAGTCAAAAGAAAATCATGCCCAGGAGGAGCAGACGTCCGCACACAATCCCATCAGCTGCTTTACCGTGTTTACCAAACCCAAGTAACTCCAAAGTTGCCCGCACAACTGTTTGCTAAAGAAACCAGATGCAAGCAGTGGAAAAACATTCATCCCAAGTTTGACGTCTGGGTCCTGGGAGTGCCATGTAAGCAGGAAGGCAAGAAGGGCAGA
This sequence comes from Chamaea fasciata, assembly GCF_029207755.1. Classification (NCBI taxonomy): domain Eukaryota; kingdom Metazoa; phylum Chordata; class Aves; order Passeriformes; family Sylviidae; genus Chamaea; species Chamaea fasciata. The sequence continues at coordinate 95,958,868 of NW_027094087.1, read as the reverse complement.
GTGGTGCAATGGGGTGTCCTGAAATAAATTAGAGCCCCATCACAGCAGTTAAAAAAAAGTCCACAAAAAAAGTCCCGGTACAATACAACCATGAACAAAATAATTTCCTCCAAAAGCAAATGATGTACGAACAGTACAGTCAATGTTAAATGAAGACTTTTGTAGGTCTAGATTTATCAGTGTAGAGAAGCAAGGCACATGTATCATGCAGGGCAGATTTTAATGCAATTTCAATTTAATGCAAAACCAGAAAGAAACAACTTAAGTCAGAGCAACTGCATTTTCTTAATTCAGGGCCAAGCACATGCTAATCCAGTTCCTGAGGCAAGTGATGTAACTTCTTGCCATCGCCTGAGAGAATACAGTGATGCTCTTCACTGTACTTGACTGTAGCTGCCATCTTAGCCTAGTATTTTCTCTTCTATATGATGCACTGAGTGAGAACTGAGAATGCAACATGGATCCCTATCCTTGCTTATCCTTAGTTTTTGTCTGAGCTGAATTATGTATCCATAAAAATATGGTCATAAACTCCCAGTGTACATATATGCAAAGGCTTCACAAAAAGGACAACTGGTTTCTTTGAAACATGATTGGTCACAGTAAGAGTCTGGTGCCTTAAGGCACTGGTAAGATTCTACTAACAATTACAAAAAATAACGGTGAACAAGAATCCTACGCCAGATCTTGTTTATTATTCACAGCAGACTGAGATTCTTTTCTTAGCTGAGGTTTTTGTTTCTCGGTAATACATCCTAGAGTACCTCTCTGGCTTTGGCACTGTCTGCTTATTTCAAGACTTACCTTTGCAATTACATAAAGGGCTTAACAAGGACACACATTAGCAATTTAAAATAGAGAACTGTAGTTGAAATATATTTTTAGAAAAATCAGCTGAACAATAGGGCTCGCACATTTGTTTCAAAATTAGGATTGCTAAATGATTAAAATTATTTCCAGAACCCTGGGAAATGTGTTTGGTATTACAAGCTCTTTCACAGTCACTGGGAAATAGAAAAAAAAAGATTCCTAGCTGTAGGTAAAATTACAGTATGTCTAGTTACCCAAAGTTTTGTAGAAGTGATTATTCACTAATATTAAACGTTACGCCCTTTTTTTCTTGGATATTGGACCCGTTCACCTTCTGCCAAGAATTCAGAGTAAATGTCTGCTACCCAAAATTATTTTATTATGTGCCAAAGAATGTTTTTGGCAGGTATTTTTTTTCTTTTTCATGCGGGAAAGTATGTTGGAAAAGATTAATACAACTTGGAAATGATCTTTTGATGAGTGGTACTTGGCACTCACTGTTTAAGCCTTTCTGAGGGCTGCAAATTAACAAAGAGAGAAATACGATACAGACAGAAAACAGAGCACAAGCAATGGAAAGAGGAACTTATAAAAATCTCTTGAAAACAAGGTCTGAAATAATCCCCTTTTTCACTCACTCTGCATAAATGAGAATGACAATTGCAAATAAATATCAATACAGATCTAGCAATTTATTGCAACTATGGGCAAAGTTTGAAGCAGCTTATGAAGGCCACAAGGACAAAAACAATCTCTTCCTTCTGAATTAATGGAATGCTGCTATCTTTTAGCCCTGTCTGTGCAACCAAACATCCAAAGAAAGAGACATGCATAATTTTAAGGATCATGTTTATAGAACAGACGTTCACAGGTTCACAGTCGTATATCCTTTCCTTAAGCTACGTTCTTCTCTCTGTTCTAACATACAGCTCCTAAGTGGTGGCAAGTAGGACACCACAGCTGACGCTCAGGGGACATTCAGGAACCTAACACCAGGAAGGTTTCTGTGGATGGTGACTACAAAGGGAGCTCTAACACAGGATGGGTGTGAGGAGGGGTGGCCTGTAAGCGCCATAGCTATGCAGGCAGAACATTCTCAGCATAGAGGTTATTAGCAAAACTCGCAAAGCTCCACTAGGCCTGGAGACTCAAACTGAAAAACAGTAAAGTGAGAAATGTGTAGGACTGCACTGGTTTTACCAGCAAAGTCATCTTGACCTTTAGACATCTGTCTTCTTACCCAACGTGCTATTTTCTTAATAACTTAAAAATACTGTGTTTTTGCAAGCTTTAAAAAACAGGACATGAAGTGATCAGAACCAAAATTTGTGCCATGGAATAAATTTGTAAAGGTGTAATTGTTTATGTTTGTGTATCTTAAAAATCACTGTGTTTGCTCAGTGTCCAAGATCCAACACTGTACAGCAACTTTCAGGCCAAAGAAAAATTGAAATAGCCAAGTTTAGAAAACTGTGGAGAGACCTAGAAGGAAATATGACGTAAGCAGGCTTTTGCAAATGGCAAAACCCCCAAATACTCAGTGTATTTCTTTCCTTCACATGAACTGCACCAATAATGAAACAGGGTAAATAGAAAGAAATTTTCAAACAGACCTCTTGAACTGCACCACAGAACATTTGAAAACATTGTTTATACATTTGTATATAAAGAGATATCTGGTCACAAAAGTCACAAGCCTGTGCATATAAAACCATAAAAATGGGTCTCATACAGCCTATTAAATTATTTTGAAAATTTACCAGAACTAAGTAGGACAAACCCAATAACCTTTTCACCTGTAAAAATATTTTTTCCTCACCATCACAGAATTTGGATTTTGCGAAGCCAACCATCAAATACTGCTAGTATATAATCATGGCTCTATGAAAAAAGTGCCCAGTTTGGTTTAGACTTGCACAGGTGGTCAGCTTCACTCTTTCTAAGATCTGTAGCTTTGTTAAGTTTAAACAAAAATGCTTTGGGAACTGCAACCCAACAAAGCCTGTTGCCTCCTAATGTTGACCCTGATTTTCTTAAAACTTATTTATTGTTTACAAAGAGAATAAATATTTACTTGTGGAGACAGAAACTGTGCATAATAATACAGTTCTTCTTTTCAAAACAGATTTGTCTTTTCAGCATAATCTATTGCCAAACAATGAAGAGTAATTTCAAATTCAGAGTCAGGCCCACTGTTTCTGGAATCATACAGTCACTACCTTCCCAGTCTAAAATAAATAAAGAAAAGGAGATATAAAAAAAAAAAGGAGTCATGGTTTATTAAAATCCCTTATATACCCTTTTGATAATACACTATTTCACTACAAAAATATTATGCTGGAGGCATTATATATTAATATTCTATTCTATTCTATTCTTATATGAAATATGTGTTGTTACAGATGGTTTCATGTCATATAGGAACATTCATTCTGAGGTTACTTTTATGAAATACTTTGATTTAAAGCAAACCAGTTTTTGGGTCAAATTTCTCAAGTGTTCTTGTCCAATGGTCACTTTAACACGTACTGCGCTCCCAGAACAACACTGTGGCCTTATTTATCTAAAATAATTCATGAAAACTCTTGTGACTTTTGGTTCTATGGTTCTTGGCTAGTTCTATAGCCAACTTTCAATAAATCAGAGATCTGGATCTCAACCTTAGGTTATTTTATTTTAATTGAGTAGGCTGGTCCTAGAAAGGATAATGCATCATATAAATAGGACTGCATGCCCACATATCAGGTCTGTGCTAAACCATGAGAATTAAAAATAGAGTTTGTTTTGCTCCAAAGTCTCACTATTGTACAGCTGAAAAGCTGAAAGGATCCCTGCCTTCAATCTTAATACTGGTTCCTGAAAAATACAGTTAGCATTGAATTAATCCTTCTTTTAGGGATATATATTCACCCATAAATTCATAAAAAGTACTCTGAAATAAATGAAAAAGAATGTTAAATATTGTCCCAGTACCCACGTAATACTTTTTACTCAGAGGATTTCAATACATTTTAGGACTATAAACATTCAACATCTGCTTTGAGGTACGGTTCACAGTTTTCACTTTGCTTTCAAAGAGGAAAACTGAGGGACAGAAACTTTAGGGTGAGGTATAAACACTCAGTTTTTATGTATGCCCTTGAAAAATCTATCACTTTATTTATTCAGTAATACCTGGTCAGCAGCCAGTTAGACCAGCACAGAAGTAGCTGTGCAAAGACAAGGTCAGAAGTGTCCTTACTCCGGTGCAGTTGAGGTTGGTCTATGAGCTACAGCCACTCCGTGCTGCAGGCAGGACACATGAGGCCCGAGAGACTGTGGTAACATTCATGTCGACAGAAATAATGCAGCCACAGATTGTTACTGAATCAACACTAAAATGTGTTTTTTATCTTGGCCTGGCAGGCTGTAATTTCAAGGATGCATTTTTCCCTCAGCAAACAAAAGGTCTCCATCATCCCTGCCTTTACAGCACAGCTGCCTACAGAGCCTTGGGAACACTGCAGTGGCTGCCCTGCAGACCTTTCTGGATAAGTTGTTTAAAGGATCTCTGAGCCTCTCCAGCACTGAGCAGGAGGCTGGACTACTTGAACATGAGCCAGCAGTGTGCCCTTGCAGCACGGAAAGCCAAGAGCATCCTGAGCCGTACTACAAAAAGCCCTTCCAGAAGGTCAGTGGAGGGGATCCTTGCCCTCTACCCAGCACTGTGAGACAGGCCTGGAGCACTGCATCCACGTCTGGCCCCCACAGTATGAGAGAGGCAGGGATGCACTGGAGAGAGGCCAGTGAAAGACCACAAAGATCATCAATGGACTGGTGCATCTGCCATACAAGGAGAGGCTGAGAGCTGGGATGCTTAGCCTGGAGAAGAGATGGCTCGCAGAGGACCTTATCCACGTGCAAAAATACCTGAGGGAGATGCAAAGAGGATGGATACTTTTTCCAGGGGGCGCCCTGTGATAGCAGGCAATTGGCACAAAATGAAACACGTGAAATTCCACTGAAACAAAATAAACCATTTTTTACTATCAGGGTGATGAAAGTACTGGAACTGGCTGTCCAGTGAGGTTGTGGACTCTCGACCCTTAGGAGATATTCAAAACCCAACTTGACACAGCCCTGGGCAACCTGCTGCAGCTGACCCTGCTGTGAGCAGGGGAGATGGATTAGGTGATCTCCAATAGCCCCTGCCAACCTGAACTATTCTCTGATTCTGTCATCTTCTGGAATACTATCCAGACTGAGCCCTCCTATGATCCTCATGAGCCAAATTGCAAGAAAACGTAAAAAAAGGCAAAACAAAAATCATTATCCAGTGACTCTGCCATCAGTTCACACTATTGCTTTTACTGCCACACCGGACAATTGCCTTTATGGACCAAGTGATTCATTCTTCTAATGAATTATTCTTCAAGGTATAAATTTTAATAATTTAAGAAAAAAAACATGCACTGTACATTCCTCTTCTACCTCGCAGCAGTCTTCCTACACAAAGGAAGCAGTTAGCTTTGAAGCAAATTTAGCTGACCTATATATGCCAATCTTTTATGCTTTGCTTAATCTGAATTATTTTCAACATGCACGTCTCTCGTCTGTGACTCAGGGACTCTGTGCCATACACAGTTGTTCAAAAAAATACTCTAAACATACCTCATGCCGGCAAAGTATGGACTTCAGAGAAAAATTACACAGGCTTATGTAAGTAAAGACTGTTGCAACAGGCACCAACTCAAAAGAATAGAATACCAATCTTCAGTCATTCCCTACTGCCTGAGAACTTATGCAAGCAAACTCTGATATTTACATTTTCTGTAAAATTTCTATGTTGAAAAAGAGAATTATTCAATAAAAAATGTAGTTTCCTTCAAATTTTGTTGCTTCCTTTCCAAAAAATTGTGAATGTCATTGGGAAAAAAAATGTAATTTAGTAGTATTCCAACTACTAGTATTTAGTTTCACCACAAGGATGAAATCCTAGCAAAATCTTAATATCCACATTTTGGATTCTCTCATAATTTCCAAACGCAAAATGCCAGCAAAATGCCTTGGATGGGTTACAGGACAGGCCCATATTTGCACATGCCTAACTACAAAGGGTATTCACAGAAACCCTTTGCCCTATGCCCCTGAATCAATGCTTAAAACCTAAGAGAAAATCTTTTTTTTCCTAAGAAAACAGGGAAAATCTGTCAACTATGAACCAGGCAGACCAATGTGTTGCTATAATCTTGAATTTACAGAGGGGAAAAAACCTTTTTTATTAGCTGTCTTCATTTTTATGGTTGGGAAGAAAACAAGTGAAAACTCTAAAGTAAAATGGTAAATTATCCCAAGTCAGCATCTAAAGATGTCACTGACATCTTTTTTAGCAAAAGCATCTAGCTACTATTTTTATTGTCTTAGATGTGGTACAGATTGTACGTGATGCAGATTATACACTGGGGAACAGTTATCAAGAGTGTGTCATAAAACATGGAAAATTCAAATCAAAAAGTAAAAATTTGAGTGAAAATGAAAAGTTACACAATCTCAACTCTAACCAGTCATTGCAAGACATTCATTACAATAAAAGTTCTACTAGAGAACAGAGTAAGCCACAGGCAACTGGGGAGCTGATTTTCAGACAAGAATTCTAGATTGCAGCATGCATATAAATGCTAGAGAAGGAACACTGTTAAATGATCAATGCATCAAAAATACCCAATTTGAAAAAGCTTTAATAACTGAATTGACATGTTGGGCTAGGTAGGGAAGGTAATTTATTGTAGCATTTGGAGTGATGATAGGATTTGCACTTACAACAGATGGCAACACATTTTAGATTAAAAACTATGTGAGAGATTTGATTTCCCTTGGTTTTGCCATCCTCCCTCAACTCTTAGAAATTTCCCTGGGATCCTTATTACTCCTCATTGCATGTACTGCTCTGAGTTTCATTCCAAAAGACGAATAATTATCTGTTTCTCTCTCAGGAAAAAAAAAGGAACAGGAAAACCCTACATAATGAATTCTGTATTTTTTTTCAGAGACTGAAGAAACCCAATAGAAGGTCTATGACAGCAACGAAGACGGCTGCTAGCAAAAGTATGCTTCTCAGATGTTTGAAAAGGTGCAAAGTTAATATAAGAAATATTCTTATATTAATATTATATTAGTATTAATATTATCTACTATCAATTTTAATTAACATAATTTGGATGCCAGAACCATGGCTACTTTGGTACAGCTTGCTTCCCTTTCATCAATGTACCTGCTTTGTTGATATGACTGTATCCACCACAGGAGTCGTTTGTGTGCTCCTGTCTCCATACTGGTTCTACACTCTTAGCACAGATGAACCTAAATGAGGCAACCATTTCATTTCAAGGACTTTGTATCAAGACACCTACAAATACATAGAACCTGACTTTAAGAATTTTGACTCCTGAGATAAACAATGCTTGAAAGGCCTCAGCACTTTTAAGAATGACCCCTTTAAATTGTGCACCAAAAAGGTTTGTAATAAAAAATGAGAAAACTAGATATTGCAAGACTTGACTTTGGATAGGAAGAGATAACCTTGAACTGAAAATAAACACTTGTTTTCTTTGTATCTCAAGAAAGGGGCATTCATGGTCTTACTGTGGAAGTGGTTAACACCTCGTCACCATAGTGGTGAAATTCCTATGGCATTAAGCCATGGAGCATAAATGGAAATTATGATAGACTGCTTTGATTTTCTGGGCAGAGATATGCACTGAGACAGTCACCTATGTGAAGAGGCAACTATTTACTTATTTTAATACAGCTAAACATTTAGAGCCTTAACTTGTCCAAGTCCTGTCTTGTAAGGGAGAGATTTGACTGCACTCTCCCTGGACCAGGCACCTTCTCCAGCTTGCTCCTCCAGCAGCAGGCAACTTAAAGAAATCTCCCTGGTTGTACTTCTTTCTGTTAAACCTCATGATCAGTCAGTGTAACTCACCAAATGCCACAACTTACGATTTCATTCCATTTGCAGATGTACTTGGTAATCGTTTTATATTTCCTTTCAGGTAACCAATAAAGCTACTGAGCAGCATTATGCCAAGAAGAGATTACTGTGAGTTCCCACTGGAAGTAACCCTTGAGATGAATACTCTCCAGCTACAATCACTTTTCAGATGTTTCTGTTATCCAATTTTCAATCAATTTGGTAACTCTGGATTACACTGACTTTACTCACTGTTAATTTCATTTTGGTTTTAACCACCGTGTCAACAAGACTAAAGAAATGTCATAAAGTAGTCTAAGTGTATTAATGTCACACAGCTATCTCTGTCAACTTCACTTCTATCTCTGAAAAAGCAGTATCAAGTATTTTTGACAAAATCTATTATTATCCATAAAAACTTGCTGGCTGGCATTTGGTATGATGTCATCTCTTTAGATTTGTTGGAGATACTTAGTTTCAGCCTTCCAATGATTGTCCTTGACCTACAGTTACCTGGATCATCTCGTTTAACCTTTAAAAATTCTGGCATAGTATCTGCTTTTTCCAGTTCACTGAAACTCTCCCCAGTATGCCAAGATTTGTTAAAAAGAAACAATAATGGTTTAGGCAGCTCAACTCCATTAATACTCTCCTGTGCAAGGTTTCTGGTCAGACAGAAAATTAAGGAGGAAATATATAGTTACTGCATTTCACTTCTAACTTCAAGTTTACAAGAGCTGAACTCTTACTAGAATCACCTGCCAGCATTTTCCTAATGAGGTGTAGAGCCCCCTTCAGAATCTTTGCTACAATGCTTCAAAGAATCTCAAATGTTTCTGCACCTTGAAGACACAAAATACATGAAATATTATAGGGACATTTTGCTTTTTATGTACTTATTCTGCCATATGTATCTCCTTTATTATTTCTCTCTTCCTCCCACCATTTGCCTACATTTTATGAGAAAGTGTGGAAGTTTTACACAGTAAGATTAAAGGACAGATACCTGAAAAAAGAAGTGAACTTATGTATGGTCTTGTAACCAACATTCATGGTTGTGTCTGATAAATTTTTTAGAAGCTTTGGGTTCAGCTAACATTAACAAATAATCAGTGTAATAAGCCTGTTTTTGGCAAACTGCTTAAACTGTAGGGGTTTGAACTCAGACTGTATTTTAACATTAGCCCTTTAAATCTGGCCAGCATTATTTCTGAAGCTGTGGATTAAATATCTTTCATTTGCTCTTGCATCTTATGGCATTTATAGTAGCAGGTGGGAAGCCAAAATGCTTTATAATGGTTTCTGCCTTATTGCCTTACTTCATCTGAAAATACAGATATAAAAATTTCTTCGGAAAAAACAATGACAGTAGGAAAAAAAAGTTCAAACTACAAGTAAGAAGCTAGCAGATTACTGAATTCATCATTGGTTATAGCTCTATTTTGCCAAATGGAATTCCTAACAAACTGCCAGGTATATCTACTACATCCATATCTAGCACCTGGATTTCAAGATGCTCAGTTTGAAGAATATTTGAATATTTCTTCAAATATTTAACCTCTATTTCCACTCTCTTATATGTGTAAAATACAACAGAACAGTGGAAACACGATGTTTTTGTGAATGTCTTCAGTATGTGTGGATAAATAAGAAAAAATTCTGACCCTCTAGATAAGAATATAAGAGCAGTACAACTTGCCATCAAACATATAAATTTGCATGTGAAGTTCCCTGTAAAATGTCAAAAGTGATTGCTTGCATGTGGGAGATATTACCTAGAGTAACTTTTTCCTGACGTTTGGCTGATCCCGCCATTCTTGATTGACTTTGTAAAGCCTCCTGAATCACTACACAACGCTAACTCACCTTCTGATGTACCAAGAGGAATAAAAAAGGCTGGGCTTTTTTCACATCAGGAAAAGCTACTGTATTAATACACTGTTATGCAGAATCTCCTACAACCCAAACATAACACTGTAAAATAACTTCAGGATTCTTTATGCTTTGATTACATCCATTGGTGTACTGCTCTAATGTCTAAAAGCTCTTTTCAGTGCAGTAGACAATGGCTTATTTTTAAAAGTAAACTTTGGATGAAATTTTAGTTCCTCTTTTTCTTTCATCTGTTTGCACACCAGATCTGGACAATTTTTATAAGCTCCATTATTAGAGAGCATGAGACAACAGCTAACACAGGCCAACTATGGACTCTCAAAAAACTGTTTTAAAAAACCAAACCCTAAGAAAGTATGATAAACGTTCTTAATTGAAGTGGAGATTCTTTGCATAGGGATCCAGTTTCCCGGGATTGAAATAGTCTTGCAAGTGGAAGAACAACTTAAAATAATGTATCTAATAAATACATTAGATACATCATTTTAATTCTGTTGGTCAGAGTGACCAACAGAAGCGGGCTAAGGCATTTTCCTCTAACTGCTGGGACTCTGATTCTCTGCACAAGCCGTCTCTTGGGTCTTGAGGGCTTATTCCAAAACCGGCTCCCAGTCTTCTGACAGGATAACATCTATTTTCCACAGATATGTTTGTTTGTTTCAGCATGTGAAACATGAAATATTTTTAGTCAATTCTACTTTTACCAACACAAAACATAGGGTCAGTACCAAGTAAACTGTCATGCTGGTTACAAATCCTTTGTCAATGTTTCTCAGCTCCCCTATCATCCCTACAGTAACAAAATATTTTCCATTAGCTAAGAGACTTTCTACTTCTTGCAGTCAAAGAGTGGAAAGAAGACTACAGGTATAAAATAACCCACAATATAAGTTTCAATTTAATTTTTTTTTAAAGATTTTAATGCCCCGTGGTATTTTCCAATATGAAAACAGGTAGAAGTGGATGTGGTATGGAGACAGAGCCATGATGACACTTGTGCAGCTCAGTTTACATACATGATTACCCTAAGAATGGTCTAAAACATCAGAAACTTGCACTCAAATTTCTCTTCAGAGCCAACATAAACCCAGTCTAAACAATTTCAAGTAGCTAAGAAAAGAAGATCCAACATATATGTGCTTTTTGCCTGTGCTGCCAAAAATGACTTTGGCTGACATAATGTAACTACCAAAATATTTAACATAATGTTATTTACTTCTTGTTTTGCCTAACTGCAATGGGGTTTTTTTGTACCTGGGCATGTCTGCACTTCCATTATGTTCTAGACCACAATTTCAAAGAAACAGGGGTTTGTGTGGGAAATATTTAGTCTATCAGTCTGAAACACTCAAGGCAACATTCCTAGAGCCATATCATGCAAAAAGACAATTTCCCCATTTCATTTATGACCAGAAGTTATGAAGAAAGAGAAGGGATTTACCCGATTCCTGGAGATAGCGATACACCAAGAAATTCACTTCGTCACTGGTTATGCTCATCTTAGCCCAACCTCAATATGATGAGGTTTACGAGAAGTGTGATCCACGCTCTGTTCAAAGGGAGAGAAAGGAACAGGTTTTGTTTTATCTCAATTTACTACGAAATGTGTTATCAAAACAGAGGTGGGAATTGTTAAGGTATTTAAAAACATAATAAAGTTACTAGAGGTGTAATGTCCCAATGTGAGGCATCCGTTAAATATTGTGAATCAAGTATTCAGCCTGTACTGCATCTTTTAGCACAATTCAGGAGTAGTATTTAACATACATGAGAGAGTCAGAGGGAGCATTTTAAATATTGGAAGACTTTTCTAATGTCAACTCATTTACTTGAGTGGTTTTACTACAGATTCTTTGGAGACTCCTCTTTACTGCGTGAGCATTTTCAGAATTGCTGGCAAATTACAGTCCTGTATAACACACCAAACTATAATATTTTTGCAGCTCTGAATTTGTAATCCAGCTTTTTGTCCAGTTGTTCATCCACTGAAGACAGATTCTTTCCTTACAAAACCTTGTTATGCAATGAATGGGGTAGGAAGGGAAGAGAAAGAGAGAGAACACCATATACCTTGAGCCAAAAAGGAAGACAAACACCCTTGCATTATATAAAGCTGTAATATTATAATGCCTCTGTTGATTAATGCTGAGCAAGAATTGAACTCCAATTTTTCATTTAAGTAATTGCAACCTTTAGGATGATGGTTTTACATTACTATTTTGGGCATATACTCTGGTAATAAAAACACTGGTTTTACATGATAAATTTGTTTCGAACGTTTTCCATTAAATCTCAATGATTCATTCCTGTTTGGGAATCTGACTTAAGTAGTTTGGTTTTAACAGACCTAAGTACTCCTCAGACATAAACTCCACAGCTGTGTCAGCCACACCACACCTATAAGGATCACACACAGCTTTGGCTGCACAGGCGCAGTCTGGGCTCTCACTGCGCGCTACAAACGAAGGCGGGCCGGCATGTGCCGGGAGTTTTCATTTCCCGTGTATCTCTTCTTGGCAAGTGGAAAGGTCGCCTTTGTTCATCAAAAACTTCTTCAGTAATTCCTGCTGCCTGAAGTAGCACCTGCTACTGCAGGCGATGGTGATCGACGACGCTTCCCCTGCTGGAGGTTGAAATCAGCAGGTCACTCATGACTGTAACAGATGTCTTTGCATATTTATGTAAATGGAGGTCTTTCGAACCCTGGTAAGCCTTTTATTATCCTGGGCTGTATTTCATCAATAGCTCGGATGCTGGTTTTCCATCTGAGACCATAGCTTGCTAGTTTGGCAGACATCTTCCTCAAATACTTGTCTTAATTGTTAATTGTTACAGTTTGCATTTCATGGAGAACAAGAAGAAACAAAGTACTGAAAATCATTTGATCTCCCTAAGGAAAATTTCATCTCCTTTGGAAAGGACGAATGCTCTCTGCTAAGATTCTGGCTGAGGACAGCATCAGCCGTATCCAACATCCATTCCTGTCACACATGCCACGTATTGCCCTGGGAAGCCACTCAGTCTCTTTTCTCCTCAATCCCTCATCTGTAAAATGGGCCCTGCCATATGATTAGGAGACTGGAAGCAATGGTAGTGGTAAGGACTGAAGTTACCACGGCTGGCAACTGCAGGCAGTGAAAGCATCACATCCAGTATAACTTTATACACACTTCTTCCAGATAAACAGGCTTGGACCTGAATAATTAATAACCTCCTTTTTGCATAATCATCGCAATGAAGAACAAGACGGACATTCACAGCAGCAGTTAAGGCCATTTTCATCTCCAAGAGCTTAAAATACATGTGTATCATTGCTATGGCCATGATAGTAATAAATCAACAGAATTTGATAGCTGTGGGCTGAAAAAAAACCCGCACTTTTTGAAGCATTTTAAAAATAGATGCTTCAGAGTTTGGTGGTAGGAAAATTGGTAAAGATGAAACTGCTTACAAAAAATCAGTTTCAGCAATGACGTACTCTGTGGTAAGATGAACTTTATTAAAAAAAAAAAAATCAAAAAACTTCAAATGCCATTTCTGGGTGCATCCTGATGGCTTTAGACATTAACATGGTATTTCCCAGACACAGAGGGTTGCTTTGGGAAAGGGGGGGCAAGGGAAAGGAAGAATGCTGGGGTTTGTTTGTTTTTCTAAAGATGACTTTTCTTAAATTAATTTAAATCAGAGAAAATCAGTGTGATTGCAAAATAGTCTCCCAGTTTCAGAACAAAAACCCTCCACAGCAGCTACCTTTGTATCAGAATCCCAAGCACATCCAGTAACAGTTGGATTTACAATGCATTTTCTCTGAAGTCAGTCAACAGGAATTACTTTGACAGATGTGTCAGATCATATCTTTATACACACATTGTTACCATGCCACAAATAACCAGATGATCTCCACTCATATATTTAAGGTTTCTTCTCTCCCACAGATGCCAGGGTAGCAGTCAGATACACAACTGGGAAGCTTTTACCCCTCCAAAGCAAGACACAGATTTTGGCTTTTACCCAGAAGAATCTATTCAATAGAAATTTGGCTGCCCACACTCAATTTCATTAATGCTTTTTCTGATTCCCTTCCTCTCTGCAAATAAACAGTCCAAATAAAAGTAGCTAAAAAAGACATGGTGGGGAGGAGAGGAACAACCTTACGTTTTGTGTATCTCCAAGCCTGATTCATAAAGAATGAACAACTAACCTCCGCCTCAATATATTTTTTAAATGTAGAAATGTAAACTTCAGTATGAAATCACAAAAACTTTGAGTCACCACTGTGACAGATTTATTTCTGCTAATTGATGGCCTCCTTTTGTTACTGACAACTGGTATTACCTAGATTAATAGTTTTTCAAAAGAAATGAAGTGCAGTTTATAAACAATACTGATGTGCCTTTGGAGACATTTCACATTTAAACCAGCAATAACATCTTAATTCTTCAAAATGTCAAGAGGATTAACAAAAAGCATTCAAACGTGTTTGAACTTTCTTTACTTGAAACACTTTTTGCTGCAGCCAATTACACATAATGGGAAGTTCTATTTACTTCAACCTCACTTTAAAAATTTGGCTTGTGATCCTGTAGAAATTTAAGAATGCCCAAACATTTGACCTGAGCCAATTAAGACTTCCCAAAGTACAACGGATGCAAACATACAAACCCCATCAGTGGATGGATGGGTTGTCAAGATCATTCAAAATTAAATGTAACACTTATTTTAAATAAACACTCAGCTCTTAGTTCTATCAGGATAGGTTTGCAGAAATACTCCCCATATAGGGTTAAGAATCTGGGATATTACCTCAAACCATTGTGCTTCTAGGGCTGCTTGTCTTTAGCTGGACCAAATGGTTCACCTGGCGTTCGCTGGCTCCAGTGAAGCTACAACTGCAGCACTGCCCTGTGCTCCAGGCTTCCCAGAGTGACCACAGGACCTCATTTGGCTCTGTGCACCGACATACCACTGTTCTCAAATTAAACCTTCCCGGAGCATGGGGAATCCTGCTAATGGGCCATGCAAGTGGCTCTGGAGAAGGCAGCCTCACGTATAACCATGGTTCAGCACAGTGATAGCCAGGTCAGCTAAGAATAGTTTATTTACATCCCATCATCCCCTCACTCAAAGGGATTGCTCTGCCTTTGCCAGACATATTTTAGCACTGCTGTCATAAATAAGGGAGATCTGGCTGAAGAATCAAGCAAAAATGACCTTTGAAATTTTGAAACAGCATCTAAGGACTCAACTCCTCTGCCTCTTTTCTAAATGATGATCACTGGGTCCTCTAGGGCCATGTCCTGCCCTCCAGGCCAACCCCAGGGCAGGGGATGGCCAAGGTTATTTTGGGAAATGAGTTTACATTTGCTACTTGAACCAGCATGCCATCCATAGAGACTGGGAATTACCAGTCAATCTTCCCCTCAGGAAGGCAGAAACAGGTCAGACATTTAGGGAAAACACCTTAACTAAAACCTAAACCTGAAACCTAAATAGCAACTCGGGCACTTCCCATTTGTGCATCCAGCCCTGCCGACAGAAACTTATCTGATAGCTCATCTGGCCCTCATCTTACACCTCGAAAAATTCTGCAAGCTCCAGTCTGCTTTAACTGAGTGCTGAGAAGTTGTCAGCTTCTTGGGAGCTTTTTTTTTTTGGGGGGGGGGGGGGGGCACTATGGTAAAATAAGCACTGTCCACTTCTTCTCCCACCTCCAAACCCCAGCTGAAACACACAAATTTTCCTTTATCTCCTGCAGAGGCCAAAATATCTTTTCACAAATGAAATTTTAATAGTGACAACGTTGTCACTAAAATGATAAGGAGGTGTGAAGAGAAATTGTCTATTTGCTTTTGGGAAAAAAAGGCAAAAAGCAGAGGTTCCATAAAAACGGAAACATTCCAGAAAGCTCAAACATTTAATGTTGTTGACTTGAGGCATGGGAAGCAGAGTTCACACACTTACACTCCCATTTTCTCACCCAAGATGGATCTGTGCACCAAAGTGTATCTTTCAGGACCCAACACAGTTTCCCCATCTCAGAGAAGAGAATGTGAACATAATCACTAAAACAGACTCTAGGAAGGCATGGTGACAGTGCAGCCAAATCAATGTGTTACTGTTTTGTATATGCTCCGTAGTTTAATGAAAAACATTTCCCAAAGCCAGAAGCCACTTCTCACAAAATGAGTCATTTAGGCAATCTCTGTGTTTTTTGTTGAAAAATACTTTCATCAGAAACTTTCAATAAGCACTATGCTTTTGTATTTCTTGGCTGTGTCTTTACCATAGAGGCAGAACAGAGTCAGTAGCCAGCAGCTCTTCCCCAAAGGCTAACGAGCTGTGCTTGGCCCTCACCAATGCATTCCTCAGTCTTGGCTTTTATCACAGCTGCCTCCTCTCATGGAGAAACTCCAGCATGCTGCTTTCTCAAAATGCCAAACCAAAGTTCTGGGAAAGGAAAAGAGCACACTCTGCTTCTTCTTCCCCCATAGTCTCTCCTGCCATTTCATGAACCTAAAGAGCAAAACATCTTTTCTTCACAAGTATCCTGACAAGGGAATTGAGACCACCCCACTCCTGATTACACAAAAGAATGGGTCTTTCCTAACTCCACTCATGTCAGTGACCAAATTAACAATGAACCCTGTTCAAAATGCAGCTTGAACAGACATGACTTCCTGATTCCTCCTTGTAAGGAAGATCAAGACACTTTGCTTCAAAAACCCCTAAATCTAAAACATAAACAGTTGCCCGTTCTAGAGACCTTGCACTTCAGAAAGCAAATCAAGATGTGCCCATTGTAAGAGTTGCGCCATATTTCCCTGGCCTTTCTAAATGAGGACGCAAATATGTTAACTATATTCACTCCATAAATGAGCACCATGTGTCACCCAAACCATTTAGTGACAAAAAGCAGGCAATTCAAGTATCTCAGATCTATTGTTTTCTGCTTGTTACAGATGCTCACAGATGTCTTTGCATCACTTATATTGTTAATATTTTGAAGCTTTCTTTACAAGAGCAGTAGCAAATTTGTTGTTTTAGGGAAAACAAAAGCTGAGATGCCCCAGAACAGAGTGATTCCTTTGGGAATGGCTGTTGAGTTGTACAGTATGCACTGTCTCACTTGGATGTCTGTCACCCATGTTTTTATAGCACATCAGTAAGGACAGGGACCTCAATAACAGAAGGCAATAGGCTTGTCAGAAATCCTGCACTGCCAAATGTTAAGCCTGGCTCTTATTTTGGTTTTAAGTCTATTTATTTACAGTGACCTTCTGCTGATTTTTAGAAGTCCACACTAAATCAAAACAAACCCAGGGAGCCACAGCTCATTCCTGTTCTCACTGCTGCCTGTAAGACACACCCTGATGAAAAGTTGTAACAACTGAATCTGTACCTGAGAGCTTCAGGAAAAAAAAAAAAAAAAGGAATGGATATAATAAAAGCCTACTTGGATCCTGATACATTAGGGTATCTCATACTATTAGCCAGTGAGCTCAACCATATCAGCGTTCCAAATCTGGTGCCAATCATAGAAAAAAAAAAGAAGCATACCACCTACAGACACGTGGTAGTGATCAATTAACCTGCAATTCTGTCCTAAGAGGCTACTCTCGATGAATCAAATGCTGTATGGACAAACCTGGCAAAAATGAGGTTCTCATTTAAATAAAATCAAAATGTTGTTCAGGGACAAGGTTGGTTTACTACACAATATGTATAAAGACTTCCCTTTGAACAGAAGAACCTTTTTCTAATTGTAACTGTTACTACTGCATTTATTATTTTAAAAATCTGCAATGAATTATCAAAAAGGTTGTTCTGTCCTGGAGAAAATGTTAACAAAAAGTTAACATCATCCAGTAAACAATCAAAAAATAAAATTAAGAAAAAAAGGTATCACAAAGATATTCATAAAAATGATTTGGCCAGTTAAACACTTTGGTGGACATATCTGCAGAAAGCTTTAGATCTGCATGAATCCTACTTTTAACTAAATTATCAATTACATTTAAAACTGAAGAGCCATTTGGAACCGAACCCACATCTATTTATTTAAAGAAAGGGCAACAGGAGATATTCCAACAATTCGTAAGTGCTATTCAAACATTTTTCAATTAATCAACAATTCCCAGAGCAAAATAACTAATCATCAACAGAAGACAAGCCTTTAATCACCAAATTCCCAGCAAACTTTACTTCCTCTATCAAAAGATTCTGAACCATGTATCAGATCTTTCATACTTATAATCCCTTAGTTTGATTAGGTTGTTTTTGAGTTCTCAGCTGGTTTACTTAATTACATCAGCTTCCAGCATTTCAGTTCTAAGAGCTGAAGTGGATCTTTTCCAAGTGCTTTTGCTGTAGAATGAAATGGGTCTTCCAGTATTGATTTTTCCTTTTTGTCTCTTTGCTAAGGGGGAAAAAGGAAAAAAACCCACAACCGCTCTTCCTAATTAGTGCAATTGTGTTATACCTCTTTCACAGCTTCCTTCTAAGAAGAGGCACGTTCAATTTTTTTTTAATAAACAGAAATATTATTTACACTAATATATTATATGGAAAGCTTGGGGAAGCAAAAAAAAAAACCAAAACACTAATGGGAAAGCAATGGTTGACAGTAGACCTAGAGCTTGCAAATGAAATGAAAATAATTGTTCTAAAATAAAAAAAAAAAGAAGAAATTACAGAGGCTTGAGAAATCAAAACACATGATTTGATTTAGTCTGAGAACCAAGATACCTCATCAGTCTTGGAACAACTGAAGTCAATTGGGAATGCTGCCACTAAACAGAACCAAGGATTTTCTTCCTTACATGAGCACAAAATTGCAATTAGGACAAACCCAGGGACAATGGTATGTGTCCACTCATTTCAAACCAATTAGGCCAAAGTACATGATTGTCTGATGGTGCAGTAACCGCTTGTCTGTGTGCGCGTGCGTTTCCATGCACGTCATACAACAAAAATGTGCTTTAAATCTTACAACTAGTGCTATGTGCTCAAGAACGTTAAGGAAGATTGCAACTTTAAAAAGATGGCACAATTGCTTTAGCAATTTTCTCCCATTTTCTTTAATTTTGGTAAGGGCAAATATATTAATGCTATCTCAAATTTAACTTTTCACTTAATATACCTAGATTTTCGATAAAACCTTGACAAAATAAAACATGAGAATGAACATTCCCCCTCAAAAAGCTAGAATAAAGTGCCGTTTCTTTTTCAGCTGACGCTTAATAGTAAATAGACACTGAAACAAAATGGAAAGTATCTCGAGTCACAAGCTGGTCTATAAGAATGGGCACTAGCAAGCACCAACTGTGATGAGACAGGCAATGGCCTAGAAGAGAAAACACTGGCTTTGAGGTGACACCATGTTTCTGGGACAAAAAAGGAGCTTCCAGAAACCTCCCAAAGGCTCAGAGCCATCTGCTACATGGGCAGTGGGGATTACCAGCCATTTTAGATGAGGCAATTGCAAGGCAAGGAACACAAGAGTGATGGGCCTGGAAGAACAAGCGAGAGACAGTCTGAAGGATTTGCCCAAAACACAGAGTATCTGAATAAGGCTTTTTTTATTATTTCTGATTTTTATCTTTGCCAAAAACGATGGAACTGGCATCTGGAGTCAAAATCCTGATTTTTCCAAACACAGCTGAGTGCTTAACTGCAGAACTGGGTTGTGTCTTGATTGTGCACCTTATTTTTGAAGAGCGAGATAAGGATAAAACATCCATATGTGGTTTTTTTACCATGTTCCTTACACAAAATATTCCCTAAACCACCCTGAGGGTAAATCCTCGTTATAAAACCAGAACACTACACCTCACTGGTTGCAGTGGTGTCACTGCCCAGTAGAGTGGAAAGTACTCCCAGTACCCAACATGTTACTCTACAGGTCGCCCAAGCACTGCCAGACCACGGAAGTGGCAGAGGAGTGAGTGCAAAGGGCTTTGAGACTTGGTCTTGTACCTTGTCCCTTTGTCCCAGAGCTGTGAGGCACCCCCAAAGCTCTCCAGGCAAGTGGCAGCACAGATACAGCACCACCACCATGCAGGAGAGCCTGTTAGTCCACATACCTGCAGGTTTGTGTGCTACATCCCTCCATAGGACCCAGATACCCAGTAAAACCTGTTTCAATTCCATGCATATATGAATTTCATCCTGGCTTAATATCTTTTAGGACAGCTTGACACAAGTAAAGTTGAAGAAAAATTAAGAGTGAAAACCATTCTGATACTACTATCTCATGACAACACTGGTAACTTCCATGATGAAGTCTTCTCTTGGACTCAGCAAAGCTCTGCTTGAGATAAACCATCACAAATCTGTGCTAGGCTCTAGCCATGCAGGCTGGCCC
Source organism: Chamaea fasciata (assembly GCF_029207755.1). Classification (NCBI taxonomy): domain Eukaryota; kingdom Metazoa; phylum Chordata; class Aves; order Passeriformes; family Sylviidae; genus Chamaea; species Chamaea fasciata. The sequence goes on along the minus strand of NW_027094087.1, from coordinate 95,938,850 downwards.
CACACAGCTGCAAGTTCCCAGAAGTAAAGGACGGGAGAAGGACCAGTGTTTTTCATGGCATGGAGGTGGAGATGGGCACATCCCTGACACCTCACAATCTGGGATCTGTCCAGTAAGTGAGAGCCACCCAAGGTCTAGAGAGCAGCAGGGAGCTGCAGCAGCTCAGTTAGTTCATGTCTGGATGGCTTTAGGCAAAGGGAATGTGCAGGGATGTCATTAAGGGGGTGTGTTTTTATTAGTTTCTGCTAATAAGCTCAGCAGATGTTACTGGAAACAGTTTGATGTTATTTTTCCATCTTTTTCAACGTTTTTTCCCCCCTCAGAAAGCAAACTGAGTAGATCTTGCCACATATTTCAACCTTCACTTGTTCCCTCTGTAGTTTTGTTAAAAATGTATCTGAAGATTTTCTCTATTTTTTATTATTACTATACAAAGGGAAAAAGCATTTTCCCTATTTATCTATAATTCCAAAATAGTTGAAAGGATTATACTACAAATTAATGAAGAAAAACAGTTTGCAGACTCACAGCATGGAAAATTTCACTCCCCCTCAAACAAGTATTTTGTAAATTTTAGAATATATAAAAACAAAGAACTATAATGGAAACTATTTCAAACTTTTATTATGGCAGTTCCTATTATAAACTATTTATAAAGATTTTTACTATGGCTATAAATACTTCATGTTTTCCCTTGAATAATCCTAAGAGAATGTCAATGTTAAAAGCTGTAAGGACAAATTACATAGGGTAGCACAGTGGAACAGAAAAAAAAATAAACAACCATAAATTCAGCATATTTCACTGCTGTGTATTTAGTTCTTAGTGGAAATCTGTTGCAGCTTTTTTGTGTTGCGTGTGTGTTCTGTTTTTTGGTTGGGTTTTTTTTTTTTGTTTGTTTGTTTGGTGTTTTTTTTTGTTTTGGTTTTTTTTTTTTTTTTTTTTTTTTTTTTTTTTTTTTTTTTTAACGTAAGCATCCGGCTTATATTGGTTTGAGCTCTGGAGAAGGGTTATTAAATGTCTCCATTTTATGGAAGGTATAGGACTACTTTCCTTGTTGGAAGGTGGAGAAGGAAGGAAGATGGATGGAGGGAAATAATTTGCTTTTAAAGTATGACTGCAGAAACTTCTAAGCAATCACTAAAGCAAAAAGCTTGTTTCTAGGTAATTCTTCTGCATTCACATTGCTAAATATTTTATAGAGAAACTTCCCATTAAAAATCAATACAAGGAATTAACAGTGAGACATTTGTCTCTAATAAAAACTACCTCAGCTACCAACTTCAGATACTGATACATCTTTCATTTGATTTTTCGTCTCGATGTTCTATAGCCAGGATTTAAATAGCTAAGAAGAAATTCACATGAAGTGTATCCAGTAATATAATCCAAGTTGTACAACACCATCACACATATTATCTGCCTTTTCATCCATCCTCCCCCCTTTTACATGCTGTAATAGTCCAAGAGGGGTGAGGCAGACTCTTTGTCATTTCAGACTTTCGTGGCTTTTTATAGGTGAAGAATAAAAAACACAAAATGACAGAGAGAATCACATTTCTGGTGGCAGCATCATTAAGTCCTACACAGCCTCAATATAAATAGCAAATTCTATAGATTAAAAGGCAATGCTAAGAGGAAAGCTTTTTAACCGCCTTTTTGAAAAAGCTAAACAGCCTAGAAACTAAGATGAACTAAAAAAATCCTTTGGGAGTCAGAGACAGACATGACATAATCTAAGGTTTTCATAAAAAATTTCAGTTAAATACTTCTCAGGAAAGATTTTAATATATTATGACACAGCTATTAGTTAGCTCAGATTAAATAAAAAAAAGCACTTCCCTGCTTAAAAAAATCAAGATACAGAGAACTGAAGCCTTAAATCCATACACAGAGAGTTTGAGCAGCTTTTAAAGGTTTTAATCCCTGGACAAGAATCACTTTAACAGAGAATAAAAATATTCTACATTTTTGGCCTTCCCTCTAAGAAGGACTCCAGGGAAGCTAGAGGTTATCAGAAAGGCTAAAGTAGATGTCAATCATATGCTCACTTTTACAGAAATATTATAAAAGCTGCCGAACACCAGCAGGATTTTGGGCGCCTACAGCTTGAGGGTCAGAGGCTGGAGGGGATCTCAGCCGGTCTCCAGTCCTACCCCCCGCCCAAAGCAGGGCCAGCTCCGAGCTCAGACCAGGCTGCTCACAGCTGGCAGCCCTCCGAGCGTCAAACCCTCCCGGGACAGGGATGGCACAGACTCTTGGGACAGTGACCTGCTCCACTGCCTCGCTGCCCATGGGAACACCTCGGGAAAAGCTTCTCCTCAAACCCAGCCCAAACCTGTCGCAACTTGTACCTCTTGTCTCTCACCCTGCCAGCCTGCGCAGCCGTGAGGGGCCCGGCTCCGTCTCAAGGCGTGCCTGTGGGCGCTGGGGGCTCCAAAAGCCATCCCTTCGTCCCACTCCCTCCTCACAGTGCCAGCGCTCCAGCCCCACTGCCCTGTGTCCTCCCAGGCACTCTCCAGCTTGTCCACAGCTTTTCTGGGTCAGGTGACAAAACCAGATGCGGTATCTGGATATGGTCTGACGGGAGTCACACGGACAGGGACAATCCCTTCCCTTGATCAACTGGCTGCGCTCCCACTCACACTGTCCAGATTATTTGTGTCTTCTAGTTCACACAAAAAGAAATCACACCAGGGTTATAAAAAGGCAAAACCTCCATATGGCTTCAAAATGAACATCAGTACCAGCACAAATTCAAGGGAAGCAATTTTTCCAAACTGGAACAATCTTACTCATTGTCCTCTTTACTAATTTTATTTGGAAAAAAAAAGAAATTTTATTTGGAAAAGACATGCAGGAAGGTAGATAGGGTAACACTCCATACTGTCATGCCTATTAGATCTTCTAAGGATACTGTAACCGAGTGGGTATTTTAGTCGTCCAGCTCCTGGAACATAATTCTCAAAGACTAGTTAGCTATGAAATTCCCTCCGCAAGGAATAGGGAGAGTTATGTGCCTGTTTCAAAGATTTATGTGTTTTCCTGTAGACGTGGATTAGACACTTGTCTGAGACTGGGATTCATTGCTTCAAATTTCCGCTCCAAATCCAGGCTCCGATTTGTATTTTTGGCTGTGGAGAACTGACTCAGAACTTTTATTTGAAATGGAAAAAAAAAAAAATAGGAGAAAGGTGGCAGTGGAAGTGATATAACAGATTTAAGAGACCAAAGATTAAAGTATTCACTTAAGAATTAGCAGGTTCAAACTTGCATTTTCCAGCTCCCAGGAGAGCACGCTTTACACCTGGTTACAGGTTGCTGAAACAAAACCACTATGGAGCAAAGAATTAACAGACTTGCAAAGGACCAGGAAAAGCAGCAAGGATCTGTAACCATTCTTAATTAATAAATCACTTGTTTATTGCAAGTATCTGGCTGCTGAATCACGAATTGTATACATTTCAGTATTTTTCAGCATCAATGAAAAAATTGATTTAAATATGAGCATTTGTTCAAAGACAAATTTTCTTTCATTTTTTCCCACTCTTCAGTACTCTTCTTTACGTATGTTTTACATTTCCTAATTAAGAGAAGATAAAATTGGTCTCCCTATTTCTACAGAAACTCAAGGGCCTTTGTAGTATTATGCAAGGAGCAGACATCAACACCTATATTTAGCATGACATATTATAAGCTTATATTATCATTTATAATTTGACTCCATTTCAACTATTTGGACTGTAAAGCTCCACAGTGAGTCTTTGCCTCAGGCAATTTTCTTTTTTTCTGGAAGGCATAAGCAAAAATAGTTCAGTCGTTTCAGAGTGAAGGTGGGGAAAACCCAATTTTGCCAATATTTATGCAGTTTCAGTGTTTCAGTGAGAATTTACGGTGGCTCTGTATTTTGGAGCAGAGATTTGATGTCTGTCAGAGAGGCTGCTCTCATGGCAGAGCCTTTGTTGTCACACTGAAAATCTGTGCAAATTTAACTAAAATAAAGCCTTCTGACAATACTACTTGTATACATGTTGCACAGGTTTGTTAGAGGCTGTAATTCAATTATCAAAATATTTTCCTTGTATTAACTTGGCTTCCTACTCAGGAAGGCAGTGTTATCTCTGACAAAGGCTCCTGTCTCTGCCAGGAGATCAGAGCCTTTTTACACAGGGGAAAGCAGCCACAGGCTGATGCACGGGAAAGGGTGAGGGACGGGACACGCACTGGGAAGGGCAAAGGGCATCATGGCTACAGGCTTCTGGACAGCTGAGATGGCAGTCTCAGGTGTCCCATCTCACCAGAGAGCAGAGAATACATTATTCCCAACAAGAATTTCACAGAGGAAAAAATATTAGAATCCAAATATGATTTTTACATTTCTCTGCTGTCCTTCATACTGATTTTTATCAGTCCCTTATTCCTGCAGATCTAGATTGGATGATCTTTAATGCCCTGAAGCTCTATTTATTTACATCTTACCTTTATTATTTTTATGAGTCAAGGATTTTTCTCCTAAGCACATGATTGTAAGACTTAGCTAGTTTAGGGAACTGTTGAAAAAAATTGGAAAGTATAATTTAAAAAACATAGAGTAAGATTTCTTTTTTCTCTCTCACATTTCTTTCTCAGTTAAGCACAGACTTTAATAGCATAGCTGTTTGCTTATAAGGACCTATATTTTACTGGGATCAAATTTAATTTGAAAATTTCTTAAGTTTTTAACTCTTAATAAACTGCTAATATTTAATCAACTCCTTTGACCATAAGAAATGCACACAAACACTGTTCAATGCATACTTATTCTCAGGAACGGCACTGAAAGACAGAAAAGAAACAAAACTTGTTCTTGCCAATGCTACTTTTAACATGGCTCTGTTGTCAGCGAGCAATATTTTGGTACTATAAACTAGAAAAAGGTCATCAAACAAAATCCATCAGCTAAGAGCCATCACTTAAGCTTTTACTGACCAGCAACTTGTACAGTGCTGGCCTGGAGCTCTTGAGAAAAGGGATATTCTAAACCCTAATGCCTGCAAAGAAAACCGTAAGGCTCACAACGATGTAAGAATTTATTCCTTTCTCTTCTTTTTTTAATAAATGCCTCAAGATTTGACCTGATGGTTACAAATTCTTCCAATCCCTTAGGTCCAAAAGACAGGTTTGCCACACCAAAGACACTGATGAAGATGATTCACCTTCCAATCAAAAACCTTGTGAAAGAAATCTTAAAACCAGAGAAGGTTTCACCTCTTCTACATTTCATACAAATACATCGCTGTTACCTGACTGGGTAATAGCTTTTTGTTCTCTTTAGGAAAAAGGAAAATAAGACTGGAAAAAAGGAAAATACTACCGCAGATATTTCCTTAAGAATTTTTCCTTTTTAGCCACTGACACTTTAAGCCCTACCCTGTGCACAAGTCTCCCATGATTATTAAAACTGCAAAATACTCTCTAAGGCATGTAGTCACTAAAATGCAATGGAGACCTGTTAAACAAACAACTTTAAATGGTTTTACTTTATGTGATCTAACTAGCAATAGGATTATAGTATGTCTCTTTTAAAATTCTCAGCTTTCTAATGTTAACACCTGACATGGACACTCCAATACAGCATTTATCATACACCCAGATCAAGCAATTAAGACTTTTTTGGGGGAGGGCAGGAGTTCAGGCACATTTTGCTGACAAAGAACACTGCTTGTAATTAGTAATAAACTTTGCATTCCTTTTGGAAGGAATGCAATAAAAATGTAGCAAAATAAAACAATATGGGGCTTTTGTATCAGATTAGTAATGATAGTCTAAGAAAAGTATCATTTTATGCACATGCAAATGCCAATTTTCACATTAAAAAATGAATCTCCCACCTCAGGAGTTCACAGTGTCACCACTAATGACTTTTTAATGTTCTGCATTTTGAATGAACTCTTAAAACATTAACAAACGCATCTTAAATGTTTCTATGTAGGTTTTGGTGCTACACAGAGGCTCTCAGGATGTGTCATCAACAGTCCAACCATTATGGTTGTACGGCGCCACATCCATTCCCTTCCAAAGTGAAGGACCAGACTCCATTTGTGACACCAGGTGAACACAAATGTGAAGCATGTTTCACAAATTCGTATCTCTAGCCTCTCTGATGATTTCAACTGTTAGTAACAAGAACAGAACAATTTCTACTGCTCCTCAAAAAGCAAAACTAACAACAGTCTTTCTAGTTCCACCTCAAACTAGGCCACCTGCCTAATACTTCTGATGTATTAAGAAAAGACTAGAAACATCCATCCCTGTGTCAGCTGCTCACCTGCCCCCCCAGTCCTCCTTTACCTGAACTTTCAGTTCCTTCTGGTTCTATCTTGGTTACAGCAGTAGCATCCATCCTATCTACTGAACTTCCACAAAGCTCTTCTTAATTTGTGCAGAGGGTGGCTGACATGCTCATGGTGATGGCTCAAGTGCACAATCATCTTCTGATGACTGACCACTTGACTGAGTTGCGTATTTTTTACTATAAGGTAGAAGTGGAGGAAAGAAAAGCCTGGGGTCAAGAAGTCAAATATATTTCTACAAGTGAGAAGGTAGAAGTAAGTAACAAACAAATCACTGACTTAAAATGAGTTGTGGTGAATCCAACAGCACCATAAATGCAATCACAGTGTTGCTGTTACTTCATCACTAAGTATGGTCCAGTTCTTTATATTATTAAATTTGCAAACAATTCTGTAAGACATATAAAGTCACTAAGATGCAATGGGTTTCTATTAATATCAGATGAGATCCTTAAAATTATTTTACTTCATGTGAGCAAGCCAGTGAGAGAATAATATCATGTCTCAACCCTTACAATCATTTTTCTAAGAAAATATTCTGTTGCAGGAGGTCTATTTTTAAACTGCAGCAATTAGCTTATATAAAGTGAAATTACAACTTTTATTTAATTTTTAGAAGGATCCTTTTTGGTTATAAAGACACTTTAACATAATTTTTGTGCTTATATGAAGTCATTTAAAAGCCAGTTGCTACAATGCCTATGAAGGGAAGCTGGAGGGGTAAGCTATTTACACGATGCTTACATTCACTAATCCATAAGACACAGAAACATATAACACACAAATCCTATTCCTGAGCTTCTCCCTGGAACCAACGAGCTGAGCCTGAGGAGAGACACTGTGAACTTGCGCATGGGGCAAAGTCTGAGCCAAGCTTGAAGTGTAGGGCTTTAATTCAGGAGACTGGTGGCAAATTGCACGGTGAGAGAGCTGATGGGCAGGACTGAGCACATGGTCATGCATCCTGGGGACATGGAAGAAAAGCTTCAATGACTAGGCAAGGACACAGGCACAGCAAAGAAGGAAGAGGCTGCCACGTGTGGGATGTGGCCCAGTGAAAGCCATGTTGAATGAGAATGGCAGCTAAAGAGAGGCTCCATTCCAAGAACAAAGAAATGCTTTCCTATTTAATTCCTGCTGTTTAATTGCACCCTTTAATGGTATTTAGGAAACATCATTTACTTTGATTACAGGTGAGGCTATAAGACAGGAAAGTTGCACAATTGCTTCTGCTTCAAGTCGGTATTCCAAAGATTTCACAACTCCTGAAACACCCACACTACATTCTCTCACTTGAAACCACTCAAGAAACCTGGGGGAAAAACCCAGCTTCAATTTCTCCTTCTCCACAAGATCACACATGAATGAAGACTTGTATTCAGCAAGTGGAATAAATCTGTTACATTTTTTTCACCAGGGGAACAGGTGCCTGTAACTATACCTCTTATGCAAAATTACCTTTCTGCCTTCATTCAAGAAATCATCCATTTTCTTCAGGTATAAGCAGAATACTCACTCACGTCACTTTCAGAAGTAAGAGATTACACAGGGAAAAATAAAAAACTACAGTGTAAGTAAGTATTCTCAACACAAGATCTGAACTATAACTAATATTAAATGTGAAAATGCTATTCTGAAGATTTTGCCTTCATTCAGATAGAAGATCAAACTATCCTCATATGAAGAAAGAACAGATTCTTCCACACTAAATCCTCTTGTAACTCTGGAAAAATAGAAAAAAACAAGTTTCTCATGGTACCAAGTATATCCTGTATGTTCTTCCACAGTCAAAAAAAGTGCATCATTCCTCTTTATATAATTATAATGATGAAAAAAAAACCAAACAGGAGACCGAAGAGCTATGAGTATTTCTCAAATCTTGTGTTAATTCAGAAATCAAACTCCCTCTGACGTCTACAGCTGTTCCTAATTCCCACAGACCAGATTAAATTTTGGCTGAGTGTGGCATAAGTTAACAAACAAAATTTGCCAGTGCAGGCATTGGGGACGCAATGGCATGGTCCTTTCAAATCTCCAATCTTGATCCAAGTTTAGACAAAAGCGTGAAAAAAACTAGTTAGCTTTTGCTCAAATAATGGGGAACAGCAGAATTTCCTGTCTGTACACACCACTCTGCTGGTAGGTAATATAAATAAGTGGCAGAACAAGCCTTTAGAGGACTCACAATATATTGTAACAGAATAGCATCCAGGTCCTTCAGACTAATACATTGTCTAAAAAAAATATATAAAATGGCAGTTCTGAGGTCAAAAATGCATGGCAATAATTAGATGCTCAGTGTTAAACCAGACCAGGGAGGTGGTTTACAGACATTCTCTTAATAGCATCTCCTAGACTTCCAAACAGCATTTAAAATAGTGCCTGGACTGCCTGATGTGGCTGGAGAACATAGCTTTATCTAACATATCCATTAACAATAACAATCAGGACACAGACTTGTCAGTGTTCAGGTTAAGGGCTTCTACAGAAGACATTTAGGTATGATAACCTCATTAAAACTGTGCTCAGAAGCTGCTATTGTGACACCCATGACACATTAAATGCTCGTCAGAAAACCAGTCATTATTAACATCTCTATTTCTTCTGCTTCACAGAAAGGCTGAAATTGAGTTTCATTGTTTATAGATATCATCCATTTTAGAATCATCCTTCCTAGACTAAGTTAAAAAAAAAAAAATCTTGGCCAATGTTACCCAGATTTAGATTGTATGCCTTGAATTCCTGTGGGTCAATTAAAAAAATTCAGTCCTGCTTTATAAACCATCTTCACACAAGATCATTATATAAACCATTTGGAGATAGCTGAATAAGGCTGACCAGCATGTGGTCAGCTTTTTTTTTAATGATTAATTGATATAACCTAATCTAAACACATTTAAAAGCCTCTTCAAAAGTGTAAAAACTTAAAAAAACCCCAAAGATATGAGTTAAACTCTAGTATTGCTCTCAGTCTTTCTCAGATATACCAAACTGAAATCTTAAAGTACTAAGAACAATCTTAGCATTTCCCACTGCCTGCACTGAACCACTTCAGTTCACACGGACTCCTTCAGGGTATTCAGAAACCTGTGGTTGAAAGTCTCCTTGTGTATTTCATTCCATGAGATACCAGGCCATTCTCAAGGATGAAAATAAGCCTGGTTATTTCCCAACAAGTTTGACATTGTTTTGCCATTTCCTGAATGAGCATATCAGTCCTTGGCCACCACACAAATCATCCAGCCAGGACAGGCTATTTTTATAGTTCCCAGATGGTCTTTATGTACTTTCATGCATGACATGAGCTTCGCAGGATACAACCACTCTGTCGACCTTGGTGCATGTGAAACAGTTTTCTCCAAGTACAGAAAGGTAGGAGCTGTGTCGTACACATGGGTACATCTATTCATAGTTATGTCGTGCACTTCAGCTAGCACTGCATCGTTTCATTTTCACAATGTACCTTGAAATTTGTCATTGGCAGGAGTCCAATCTGTGTCATAAGAAACACACTGTCTTCAGTTTCACTTCAGTCTAGTTATCTGCTGCTTCCAAAGGGAAATGTGACCAGGCATTTGCGTTCAGGCGTTGAATAGTACTTACGGTCCCAGCTCTATTTCGACAGCAAACAGTCAGCCATTATCACCTATTTCTGAAATTATATTGGAGATACTACTGACAGTCAGCATCTGAAAATTCCAAAAAACTCTTCCAAACTCTTCCAAAAAATTCCCTTGAGGCTGCCTTCACAAAGTTTTGGAAGTACTAATAAAAAAGTCCACACTCAAATATTTGACCTCAGTGTTATTAAAACCACCTGACTGAAACACAACAATCAAATACCTCTAGGAAAGCCAAGAGAAACCATGAATTACATTCCTTTTTGAGGATAACCAGTTATTTGGACAGAATGCTGCTCAGAAAAATGTCTAACTTACCACCTGTACAGCAATTCACGGAAGTGGACATACAGAGTATTAGTAGATACAGTAAAACCAATTTTGACACTGCCAAGATGCTCGTAGCCTCTGAAGGCTCCTTCCACAGTAAAGTATAGCAAAGCACAACTGTAGTTTGGGAGACCACAGAGGTGAAGCCCATGGTACCCATGGTAGCCCAAGTAAAGAGTTTATCTACCCAAGAATATCAGATCGGGAAAGAACCTGAGGTGCCCTTGGTGCTTCAACTGCCCTGTTTGGCTTATTACTTTGTGGCTCCAGGCCATAAGTGAAACCAAACTACACATCAACGAGGGGCACTGACACATGACAGAAAATGCCTGAGGCCTTGGACTTGTAACCAAGGCAGCAAATAACAACTTCTGTACAACAGCTATTCCAGGAACTTGCTAGACTGGTTTTCATATTCTGCTCCTGCTCTGGACGTTACATCAACTTACAACAACTTAAAGAGAAATTGTTTCTGTTGATGATGATGAATGGCATGCTGGTTTCAAATACTTTTATATATGGAAGATGAGAATAATTTTATGGAGCTGCAAATATAACAAAAAAGTGACAGTACGCAACAAGCCATGGGACACACACACAAAAGATGCAACATGTCTTTTTTCTCTCACTTGGAACAACTTTGTAACTTTAGTACAGTGCTATAATAAAATTCACTAAAGAACATTGTTTTCTGTCTCTGTTAGGGACTCATAGGAAAACTGCTCTGTCTGAAGTCCAAATTACATCTTCCAGTATTTAACTCCTTGGTCCATACTTCGACAGAGAATTGACATTTTCCTTCACTGTGTTCAAAACTCTCCACAGTTTTAAAAGCGTATTTGGTACTTGATCCAGTCACACATTAATCTCTGACTTCACAACCAAGGAAAATAAATGCCCCGTAACACACTAAAAGGGAATATGCCACTCCTGGATAGCTGAACCGTGCCTGTAAACTACTACTGGAACCACAGACACATTTTTGTTTGGTTGGCTTAGCTACAGAGACCAGGGCTGAAGGCAGAATGAAATTCTCAGTTTTGTGCTCGCTCTGGCTTGCAGCCTGGTAGGAGATGTGGGTCTCACTGCCCAACTTTGCTCCTTCTCCTCAGCTCTGACCTGCTTTGGGCAGGGATGGACATTGGTGTGTGGAAGCAGGCTGTTCCTGGATGAGGAGTTATGACAAGCCTTCAGTCCAGTCTGGCTGGAGACTGACATCCCCAGGGGACCCTGGTGTCACCCCTCAGCTGCGAAGTCTGAGCACTGTATAAGGTGCTGCCTTGCTCTAAACAGCACCAACGAACAGAACCAAATGGATAAAAATCGGGATGTCTGATTCTGAAGTCTGGTTCAACTGCAGATTTGTTTTGCAACCTTGCTTTACATGTGGAAAGGTGTGCTTTGTCAGCTTCAGTGAGCCCTAGGTAAGCTGGCTCTGGTGAGTGAAAGATGACGGGCAGGTATCATCTGGCAGCCCTGAGGACTCCTGCCGTGGCTCTGTCCACTACAGCACTGCTCCTGCCACTGAAAACGTCTCTGCTCTAGTGTGAATACCGTGCAAAGGCAGCAATGCAGGTGTAAGTTGTATCTAATAATCAAGGAAAAAAATTGAATTATATAGTAAGAGAGCTATATGCACTAAAACATTTTCCTGTATTTAAGTAAAGAGAAATCCTTTTTTTAGAAAAAAAAAAATTCACACAGGTTTTACAATCTCTCTTAAGATATCACCTTAAATAATGCAGTTTGACCACACAAGTGAGTTGGGCAGTAAATGAAATTCACAGTAAATCCAGAGAGCAATTACTTGTTAAAGTCTATTTATATGAGCTTAAAAATGTGTTGAAAAGAAACAAATTTGTTTTCATGTCCTACACAATTCATCTTGCCTTAAAAGCTTGGAATACAACAAAATCCAGAAAAGCAGTCTTATCCAGAGATGTTGTCCTTTGCACCAAGTCATATGTTTGGTCTTGTACTCTTTCTAAACCATTTCATGCTAAGAGAAAAACACCTGCAACACTGAAAATTGCAAATAAGACTGTCATTTGAGCACCAAAATGAAGAGAAAATATTTCAAATTTCTTTCATATTCTCCTAATGAAGTGTGTTTTGCAATTCAAAATAATGAGAAAAACTATGCAGTTTAGGCTGAAGAGTGATTCCCAAAGATTACATTAGATTCTCAATTCCGACTCGGCAACCTTGGGAAATACAACTTTTTATTTAGATCTCACTGAAAACTGTTTTATAATAGTTCACTTAGGATTTATTAATCTCACCAGTGTTTCGTGGTAATTAGCTGGACAAAACACACAGAAAAAATGAAACAAAATCCCCAAATGATAAAGCAAGCCTTATCAAAAGCTATAAACTACGAATATCTTCACTTTCAAAATTCTCTTCAAGACACTTCATCTTCTCAATAAAAAAAATCAGCCTTGACTTTGAATTCAAGGTTGATTGAATTTCGTCACACTTCCAACCTTCCAGATCCTGTTAATTCAAATTATTAATTGGCAGATAGCCAGAAGAAGCAGGGGAGGGGAAATTTAATTTGTGCATGTGCTTAGACAACCAAAAACTCCCTTTACAATTGCTTATCTCCATATTCCCTCTGTTCATCTTCCAGAAAAGCAACAAAATAAGAGCAGAAGCACTGCCGTAGTAGATGAGAATGAAATTCTGAAAGTATAATCCATTTTCCAACAACTGCAGAAACACACATTCTTGCCTTTTTTACTCTCCTTGTTTTCATTGCTGGTATTAGTAGTTAATTTTTAGCTGCTGCACAATATGGCAAGTCCCTCTGACAAGAGATGTAAAGCCAAAGCCTCTTTCCCAAAGAACATTTATTAAAGCTCTTGACTAAACCCACTGGAGCTATTAAAGTAAAGGATGAGACTTTATGGCTCTCAAGTGAAGCAGGGGCATGACAGTGATCCCGAGGTACTCAGAGAACCTCACTGCTTTCAGCTGTAAGGAAGACACAGTTCACAAGGACAAAGAGGAGGGATGCAAGGGGCTGCATGTAAGTGCACAGAAAAATGTGTTTATCCACTTTCTGAGCTCACTCTTTCTTACGTCACATCCCACAATTATTTTTGCCTTTTTTCAGTTCTTTGCCATGCTTTTAAAACTTCATTATTTCTCCTTAGTTTTTGGGGTATTCAGAATGAATATGCTGGGGTGGCTGAAAATTAACAGTTTTCTATTTCCAAGACACAGCTGACTAAACTTGGCAACATTTACAGTATCTGCTGAAATCAATACCTGACTTCCTCTATCCCAAGTAGCATTAATTAGATAACTGACAGAAAAATAAAAGAAAAAAAAAAGAGAAAAAAAAAAGGAAATGGTATAATGATCACTGTCATCTGCTTACTGTCACTTAAAAAATGACCTGCAGTCACTTTTTACCACTACCATTGAAAGAGTGATTGGTTCAATCTGGAAATATTTGTAGCATAAAAAAGTACACAAAAATTCATTTTCAATTTTTACAGGTAATGTCGGCAATAGAAGATCTGGAGCTAAAAGCAGTACATGAAATAAAATAACCATTTAGGTTGGAGAAGACCTTTAGGATCATGAAGTCCAAGTGTACAATAATGGTATTCATATGCCTTGTAGTTTGTTCCTTGCTGAAACCCCTGTGGAGCCTGACAGCCAGGGGCTGGAAGCTTGGAGAGTCCCAGCTGTCACCACAGTGCAGGTGACCCCAGGAGGCTGCAGGACACTTTATGGAATGGTAGAACTCGACTGTGGGGAGCTCAGCCATGGCTGAGCAGATTTAATACAGCACTGTGGCCTTGCTGGCCAGGTTTTGCCCTTCTTCCTGTATGGCCTGCAAAGCCTGTTGAACAAATGGTATTACAGACTTGGGATTTTATGTTGTTTTTCATTGTATTACTGCCATAGTCAGTGGGAATAAAATTGACTTCAGGAAACCAAAGGTCAACCTGCTGCAGTTTTTTTCTTGCACATTACTGCTAATAAGAAGTTGTGTCAAAGTGAAATTAACTCTAATTTGCAGGGGTAATGCTTCAATACCCCTTTTTGCAGTGTTGTTGCCATAGATACAAACAGCTGTATCTGACCAAAACTTACTCAACCATTCGTCTGTTTCACAGGGAAGGTGAGATAGATCTGTCTGTCTTTTATCAGCATGGACTATGACTAATAGTCAAAAATGCAGCAAACACTCACTTGTTACGATGTGCACTAGCAGCAGCATTGGGGGGAGACACTCATATATGACAGATATCTCAGCTGGAAGCTATGCTGTTACTTTCCAAAATCTGTATGCAAATTCAAAGCCATAATTTAGCCTTTAATGTAATCAAATAGCCTTTAAACATGAGGGGAGTAAACTTGTTTCAATATGCTCAACATTCAGTTCAAATCTTTCAAAAGATAGCTCACCATTAAGCACAGCACACACAAAACATTTTGCAACTTCCTCCCAATTCTTTACGTATTCAGAAATACTTCAACTGTCCTGTCAGCTCCAAGAGGTAAGTAATTTCACTTGGAAAAAAAGAGGCACCCTGTCAGCCCTTTCCCAAGCCCCAGGCTTCTGCAGAATCCAGTCCTATCTGTATTACATACAGTAAGCAACCACATCTTGCTTTAAGTCTTGACCTCATCCTTTTACCTCTGTTTCAGCTTGGTGGGCCTAATTTAAGTAGTTATTTACTTATCAGATGAAAAAGCATTAAAAATGCCTGCAAAACTAATCAGGAATCAAGTCCCAGTGACTACTTAACCTTCAGCTGCTTGATTTCCGGAGCTGCCAGTTCAAAGGTATTTCAGAGGGCACAGACTCAACGGCACAATTCAGACCTCAGGATGGGTTACTGACAATTGAACATCACTGATGAGCAAACCAAAACTAAAAATGACAGCTTTTCAAATGTGCAGGGGAAGAAAGAGGTTCATAAGAATTCTCCTAATAGCCCAGTTCTTTTCTGCTCCCACGTCTGTTTAGTTACCATTCAGTGTACTAATCTGGTGTAATACAACTGGGGATAGAGGAACACAATATCGACTGGTTTTACTCCAATACTGGGCTGAAAAGCCCATTAATTATGTAGAGATTACACACCATCCACAGGAAATGACTGTTGTTTTCAAGTGTTTAATTACTATGAAAAAAAGCAACAGTGCTTTTAAAGCAATGCCCCAACAACTTCTTATATATTGGCCATTACCCATAAGGAAATGAGGTAACTCTAAGGGCAGAATGTTAGTTTTCATTTGCTATATTAGTTAAAAATACTACATGGCAATGAAAAGCTATTCTGCATTGCTCAAAACAAAAACTAAGAGTGGCTAAATTAATAGAACAAGGTACAGTATACGATAAATTTTAGGCTGTTTTATGTCTAGTTTTTAGGCTCAGATAATACAAAGAACAAGAGCAGGGAAACGTGATCACAGATGTATGAATTTATCTGTTTTATCAGTTCAGTTCTAGTTTAAAGCAGTTTAAATGAGCTTGGATAATGAAAGGGAATGGGAGCAGATCAAATGGTGCAAGTGATGTGATTAGCTTACCCTGCTAACCATCTCGGGTAAATTTAATTTAGAACGGCGCGGTCACATCTGGCTGTGGCAAACAGCTCTGCACCTGCCTTCCGAGGGGACATCTTCATAGCAGACTGAGAGCTGCTGTACTTGCAAGGGTTTTAGAAAAAAAATCACTCATTTTAAGCTTCTGGTATCTTCTCAAGACAGGAAAAAAAGTTCAATAAAGAGAACGATGCAAGTTTCCAGAACACAAAGATATCACACAATGAATAAAATCTGCTGTGTAAACTTTCTCCAGAGTCACTGAAAAGCATTATTACAATTATGTAAACAAGCCCTGGGGCTGACTTTAGTAGTTAACTCCAGCAAATGGGACAAAGCCACAGCAAAAGCCATACACCTGGAAGATTTCATCAGCAAATCCACTCCAGGAGTAACACTTGCCACAGTACCAGAAATTTTATTTTCTTCATCCCTGTAAAAACAAGGCCACTCCTATTTTGCTCTCTTTCAAAGGGACATACAATTCTTCTGCTGCACAGCAACAGTGGTATAAATCAACACAAACACTATCTCATTTATCTCCAATATTCTTGGGTCAAAATATTAGGAACACAAAACATAATATAATGATGCAGATCATTACCTATCAGTGAGTTCTTAATGCTCACTCTCCTGTGAAATCCTAATCCAAACCTGACTTAAGAGTCAAGAGAAAACATGTGCCAAGAGGCTGGACTCCAACAAAGCTGACATACTCTTCATCTGAGCTGCTGTATGCAAGGCAAGAGCATTCACTGATTACAGGACAGATGACCAAAGCAAGAAGAGAGCTCTGAGGGACATGGCACCACGAAAGCTTTGGGGAAGGACAGAAATAATATCCACAAGATAAATGGAAACTCTGGAGAGTCTAAGGAGACTTTGCAAATTCCCAAAACACAACTTTGATTTAAAAAGTTAATGTAAAGAAAGGTGGCTAATTAATAGGACAAACAAATAGGGAGAACAGTTGACAAATTTGTATTTATACAAAACCGGTAATAGGCAGTAACAGCAGGCTTAATACCCAGGCTTTTTCCCCCTCATTTTTTGATTCTGGCCACGCTAGCTAATCTAACATCTATGGAGAAGAGAAATTCAGAGGATCCCCAGGCTTAGGCCTCCCAGCCAGGGTTGTCAGACCATTCCCTCCTCCTCTTTCACTTAACTTCCCTGACCCAAGTGCATCTACTGATATTATTCCTTGGAGCACAATTTTCACATTGATGGCACCACAAATAGCTTTGCTTCCTTAACTTTTGCTGCTCTGGCCTAGGTTATTATTTTAAAAACTGATATAGTATTTGTTACTTTTCTTTCTTTAAATGATCCCTGCATAATTTTAAACACGTACGTAATGGGGAGAATTTTCAGTCTTTGAGCTTGCAAAGACTATATATATTAACAGACTTCCAAAACATTATCTAATTAGGTTAAATTCAAAAGATTTGGGCTTACTCTCAAGCAGATAATTTACAAAGCCCTATCAGTTTCTAGAGAGAAATTAAATGCGTGCATACATTACAAGGAAAAACAGCTTCACCAGTTTACTACTAAACAACATTTATCAACTTAAATTGTTTAAAATAGAGTCATCCAGCTATAATTAATAGCTTGACATGAACCTGGAGTTCTTTAAAATAAGGAAATAAACAAAATATTGGAATGAAATAATTTATCTGGAAATGTTTGAGGAAATCTTTTGTGAAAACATGGCAGGAAAGACCTCATGTCATTTCAGATACCAAGTTTAGACTTAGCCATATTTTAACACAGCTGAACTTTTGACTTAAAAATAAAGAATTTGAAAAAAAAAAAAAAAAGAAAAAGGCATGAAACTAGAAGTGCAAAATGAGATTATTGCTCTAAAACCTGATGTAGTTTATTTTTATACATGAGATTAATTTAGACTTGAGGTCAAATTTTGAAGCAAACTATTGACTCTTAAATGACCAAAGATACTTAGTATTTGTGTTCATGGAATAGAATCACATAAGGAACACGAATACGGACTATTGTTTAGGGCCATATTACAATGTTTATTCAAAAAGGTGCACTGCACCCTTCTTTTGTGCCAGTAAAAGAATTATTATTTTGCATAATGATGCTCTATTTTTAATACAGAGGAAAAGATTCATCTCAATGACAACTCCTTGCTATACCTTGACTTGGAACAGTATTTCTAAACTAGCAGTCCAGAAATTGCTAATAACTACTACTGTAGGAATACTTTTTCATACAGACTGCTTTTTTCCTAATATTATCAATTGCACTTAATGGGACATATTCTAAACATACATTTAGAGATAAACCACGGAAAACATAAAGTTTCTTCCTTGATGTATTTTGCAGTTTCAAGAGGCAGAATTGGTTACCAAAGGCAAAATTGCACTATCAAGCTGTAAAATGTGACTGTAAATAAATGTCATGTTTTATATATATTTTTAATAATTGCCTATCCAGACAAAAATATTACTCAATGTGTGATATACTATGTATGTATAATATTTAAAGATTAAAGACACTTGATATATAGTGTAAATAGTTCAGCATAAAAGTTAAAACATTATTTGAAGGCCAATGACCTAAAGGGAATTGTTTGAGCTTTTTCTAGCATCTCACATGAAGCTAACCTCAGGTTTTGCTTGGCACTTTATAATTCAATGAAGAGAGAAAATGTCTAGCCAGAGTCCTGGAATCACTTCAATCAGTAAGGAAGATGCCAGTGGCCTCAAACCAGCTATTACTAAAAAGGATGAGTACACAGTACAAACTGTTCAAAGCATGGTATCATTGCCATTGTATTTACAAAGGGTTCTCTGAGTCAGACTGGCATTCTTTTTTGTGCAGTGAAGAAACAAAAATACCTTATACTTTGAAAATTAGCTTTTAAATGTAGAATGTAATCATCCTTTAAACATACAAACTAAAAAAAGGAAAGAATTTTTTTTTTTTATCAAGGAATGTAAAAATGGTTAAGATTAATCATTGTATCCAGAAACCTTGGAACTAAGTAGGGACTAGAGAGAAATTATTCTACATTTCCTTGATCAGAGATATACAATCATGCTATAGATTAAGGCAGCTATGATTGATTACTCTGTTTATTAGGACTGCAAGCTGGTTAGATAAAAGGGAAAATTAATTTGTGTATGCATCAGTTGAACTAAGCTTATTTAAACTGATTTAGGTTGACGATAAACACAATTCATGTTACAGACATTTGGGATGCCTGCTAAATCACATTGTAGCTCACAGAGCAACCAATAAAAAAAATGTTAACCATTTCAGACATAACAAAAATTACACACCCACTTCGTTCTGTTACAACAGAGATGTTCAGGAGAGCGCCTTCCCTGCTCCCCTGATATTTTCTGAGTAGGTGCCATCCATATTAACCCAATCTCCAGAACCATTTATTAGAAGATGCAGCACTATATGACCCTGAGTAGACACCTCACATGTGAAGGTCTGAACACAGCAGAGATTATTCAAAGGCTCTGGGCAAGTCAATAAAAGACTATTTTGGGACCTACTGCAGAAATGGTGGCACCGGTGTAAAACCAGGCGTAATGCAGATGTTTGCCTCTGCTCCTTACCTGGAGTTTACTGTCCCTGACAGCTGAACCAGAGCTAAAGACTGACTGATCTCTCATTGCATTCTTTAAAGTTAGAACATCCTGGTCATTTTAAGAGACTTCAGCAAGAGGTGGCTGGGAATGGACTTGGCACTAAAACAGTCGGGGAACTTGAAAGCTCTGCTTTTGCAGCTCAGGCGTGGGCTCTGCGATACCTTAAATCACCTCAGCTTTTTCTGTGGTAATCACTCACTTTCCAAATATGCCATTACAACAACTTTACTAATCACTGTATTCACATTTGTGAAAAAAACCCAATCTGGGGGCAAAGTCCTTGATTACAAAGCCAAGTGTGAACCTGTGTCCACAGTGTGTAAGTAAAAACACAGTTTCAGTGATGACCACGTTTGCAAATCCATTTTGATTAATTATACCGGAAATATCTCCAATTTACATCAAAGAACTATGTCTTAACTTTCACCACTACATTAAGTAAACTTTAGAGAAAAAATAATAATTTTATTTCTCTTCATTTACAGCATTTAGAGTGTAGACCAGACAGTAAAATTCCAGGTGAAACTGTTCACAGGCTGCTTGAAGACAAAATTTCTTCTGAAATTAACTGATGTTAATCTGTATATTGGGCACAAATTTTTAGCATGTACTGTCTATATAACAGTATGTTTGTTCATCAATTATATTCATCTTCCATTAAATCAAAGCAGTTCAGACAGGAACAAGGTCATACAAAAATGTGAATGGAAATACATTTAGATCCTGTACATCTCCAAGGCTTAATTAACAACTTCTTGAAAAAACAATTATATTATCTGTCCTGTTTCTGTGTGGGATAGCTGCATGAGACATTCAAATTATTCAGGAGCACGTTTAACTAGACTGCCTGTAGTAATTCCATTTCTACACCATGATATGGTAAAATAATTCAGTTTAAAATAAAAGCTTTGTTTGAATCAACCTTTAAAAAGCAGAAAATCCTATTTGTCCTCAGAGGAAAACTCTCCTAGCTCTGTTTGGGAAGCAGCCGATTTTCTGCACATACACAGTCCCTCATTACAGGCAGGTCACAGAAGGCACCGTGTCTCTGGAATGTGCTGCACACACACTGTGTGCACAGTACCTGCCCAAAGAAATAAATACCTGAGCTCCCCAAGAGTGCTGCAGCCTAAGCTGAATTCACTGACCCGGGCATTTTTCTGCAGTTCTGCCCGGACAAGTTAAGCAGACTTCGAGTGAATGAAAAAGCACTCTTGACCTGTGTGAAGTCTTTTCTGGGCAAACCCAAAAGAGCAGTTTTGGGCAAGGCAGAGCTCCACTTCCCCCTCCGTGTGGCACAGTGTTTGCTCATGAGGGTATGAACCTTTCCCTTCAGCTGGCATTCGAGCTGAACTAAACACATACTTATTAATGACTACAACAAAAATTGCCTTCTCCCACTTTGCATATCTCTTATGAGCACTTTCAAGTGACTGGCACAGTGAATGTGGTATCATAATGTGCTCTACAAATCAGCAGATCGTGGGATTATCACAGTTCAGTCCCACAAGGTCTGAGCTACGTCTTAAATAATCACCAGGCTGGATTGAAAATCAAAGGATAAGGCATTTTGCCACCTCATTTTGGAATGCTAGCATCCTCTTTGCTATCATTGAAAACCTTCCTTGAAACCTTAGCTAAAGACAACCTTAGTTAAAGACAAAAGATTTAAAAAAAAAACACAGCACAGTAATTTTATTCCACTAGCAGTAGTTCAAAACTGTCCTGTGTAAGAAACTGTCCTGTGTAAGAGAAAGGCTCAAAGCAGGTACTTCAGAAGTTAGCTATGACTGGAATAGTAGTTTCATCTCTCTACCACAATATAAAACACATAGGTCCATGTTCTAGCTACATATACTTTTTTCTGACTTGGTTTCTGACTAAGTACCAAAAAGTACTTAATAGTATTTCATTAATAAAATGAAAGAGTTCAGTTAACCATGATTCACACCAATTAGGAAGACAAATACCAAGTAATATACAAATAAAGCTCTACTTCAGCCATGAAACGGCTGCAAATATAAAGAATGATCATATTGTTTTAAAATATGCTTATTTAAAAATATTATTACAACAGTTAACTATTTTTCAGTGAACAGTTATGATGCCATTAGACTTTTAAGAACAACCACTCTATGAATAGTTGATGTGTACACCCACAGATGCAATACTATTTGATGGCAACACTTGAAAAACAACATTAGAAAACAAAATCAATACAGAGTTTCTTAATTAAACCTCAGAATTATAAAGGATATTATTTTAAAGCAGTTTAATTTTCTAGTCCATAAATCTGACTGACCAATAAAATTATTTGGTGGGATCAGGTGCCAACGGTAACTTTATTTAACATACAGAAAGCCTCCATACCCTATGCCTGTGCAATATCACCTAAAAAGTTCTAAATATTAGGGGAAAAATCATTAAAAATTAGTAACTGTAAAAAATTATTACAGCTGCTACAGAACAGTATGCATGGGGGTATTATGGTACTTTTCCAAATCATGCATTTGCAAGCAAACTTTTTGTTTATTATAGAGTCTCTTAATTTCTTTGTATAAAATGCAGTGTTCCCCTTGTACAAAAAGAAGATACGTATTTCCTCAAAATAAAGTATGCCAGTGCTACCATGGATAATAGAACATCCTTCTCAATCACACCAAATGAATGCTTCTGAGAAAATACTGTTCTGGAAACTTTTACAAAAATAATGATTTTTTTTTTATATTAATCTGTGCCTCTGCACTTCTACCAACAGTCACAACTTGCACTACCACATTTCATTTGTGACATTCCTAAACTGCACTTATTCCAAGTTCTTTGAACAACAGGAATCTGTTGATACGCTGATATATTTGAAGTACCTTCCATTGCATCCTATCCATTTGTTCTTAAATTCAAAGTAACTAATTCATACAAGAACCATAAAACTGGGAAAAGGGGACCTGTTTCTTCCTAGGTATGATGTGCATACACCTACTTTCCCTACTTTTTCAAACTGAACTTCCCACACCTTTTATTTTTCGGCATCTAATTTCACCTCATCTCTTTGCTTTGTCTTGCTTTTTTAGAGGGTTTTCTAGTCAAAATACTGTAATTCCCTGTGCATTCATACAACATATCCCACATAATCTGATAAAGCTGACCTCATACCATTGCCACACCTATCATACCAACAACAGTTATCAATAGTTATCATTCTAACTGTTGGGGACACCTCCACTAGGAGCCAGACAAAGGGTACAGAAGATGGTACTCTACATTATTAGCACCATTATTCCTCAAAATTACTGATAATTCAGTATGTCAAGGTCTTGAATTCATATAGATAACATGCTAGCAGATCCCAGAAGGAAACACTGTTGGCAATTTGAGATAAAGCAAACCACCAAACTGTATCAGAGAACTGGATGATCTAGTAAAGTATATATTTATGAAACATGAAAAGAACTGTAAAGGACATTCATCTGAGAGAAGTAACCTAGAAATCCATGCAGTCAGTAGTAACTCATCAAGCACTCCCAAATTTTATTGCTTGAATACATACTGAATACACAGGCCCAGAGTGTAATTATTATTTTGATATTTGAAACAGTTTAGTTAATAGCAAGCATGGAAGTTCATTAGCCCAGTAAACTAGGGAAAAAATTTGCCCCTGGGAGAAAGTACAAGGGCAAAAACGTGGAGAGCTCTTCCTACCCCACTGCCACCAGGGACCAAAGGTAATGATTAAATAGCCCAAAACAGGAAACCTGTGGCAAAAAAATCATATTCCCGTTCTGGGTGAAGGGTGTAATTAGCTTGAAATACAGATTACACTTGAAAACCCAATGAAATTAATTCTCACAGGCAAATCTGGCTAACTGAAACAGCACAAAACCTCCAACTTGGGATTCATGTTTTAAAGGAATAGAAACACGCTACACAAAAAAACCCCAAACAAGCAATACATACTTTCTTCTAAGTAGAAGAAGAGCATTTTTAGAGATAAGGAGGCTGTTAGTAACCAAAACGAATGTTAAAAGACAACTTTAAATTAGTACACTGCAATAATTTGTGCCTTAAGAGTCTTTAAAGTGTTTGTGAGAGGATCATTTCAATGATGCTAATTTTCAATACATTTTGGAGCACCAGAGAAATTCAGTAAGACTGATAGCATTTTCTGCTAATAGTTGAGGATGGTAAGCAGTATGATCTCAGTAATTATAGAGCTCTATGCCATTACTAATCTCAGGCAAAATAACTACCAAACTTATAAAGGATAAATTCACTGGGAAATTACATGAAAAAAACTGATGCCAGTCAACGCCATTTTATAGAAACTTGCTAAATAAAAGAGAGAATTTTATTTATTCATCTGATAAAGTTACAAACTCTGGTCAGCAGACTTTATTCCATAAATGAAACACACAGAATTTTGAACAGCATTTACCTTACAGCCACACAAAACTCAGAGTAAGAAATTATTATCAATATCATCAAATATGATTAAGATATAGATATGAAAAAGTATCTGTTAACAGGAAATAATAATTGAAAAAGTCTCTACATTCCTCCAATAAAAACATCCAATACTCACTCAACACTGTTTAAGAGTATCATCCACGATACAAAAATACATATTGTTGATAGCAGTAATGTCACAAAAATTGTCAGACTGGTCAGTAAAGGCAGCGGAATTGTTATCCAGAATAATATGGGTTTCTTTGTACGATGGGGACAGTGTATAACAGCCAAGTGGACTTATGTAGCAAGCAAGAAACAATGCAGGTAGTACTCAGAAAACAGTGCACAGAAGCCACGGACTTACAAAACACATACAATCTTAATGGCATAGAAACAACTCAATACAAATGACAGCAAAGCCTGACAACAAAAGGGAGTAATAAACTTCCCAGACATGTAAGTGCATGAGACCAGAGATACTACCTTAGTCCACAGCATTAGTGGTGCTGGAATAGTGATTATAGCTATATAGTCCCTGCACTGTTTTCCCAAAACGGCAAAGATCTTGTTATTTCTCCATTATTCAAAAAAAAAAGAAGAATTCTGTACCTTCTTGAGATCTTAACCAGAACGCCCCACATGCTGCTATTAGCACAGAAACTCATTTGGAAAGAGCACAGCAGCAATTTGAAAACGCTGCAGAGAACCAATGAATGTCACATGAACACAGAAGCTGTCTCTGATCTACTGCAGGAAAGTAAGATAGCACGAGCATAAAGTCAGAGCTCGGGCAGTACTGATGGTGGTGTAGGCACCAAGACAGATCTTACTGCTGACATGTTTTGGGGTTGTTTCCTACCACAGCAATTACTTAAGACCGAAGTCACTTAAAGAACTGTACAGTATTTCTTTGTTTTGCTTCTTCAATGTGTATCTTAAAAACCAACCCTGAACAAATGCAAACTTTTTGTTAAATGCCTCTCTTCAAGAGAGCTGGACTGCCACAGCCTTAAGTGTCGACACTGGTAGGAGTCCATCATCACGTATGTGCACAGGACCTGACTGCCTGGGTGACTTCAGAAAGCAAAAACCTGACAGGACAGGGAGTGGCACACTAGAGGTGTCTCTTTTTTGGTGATTCCTTTTGGCTTACCTGGTCGTGAGACCCTTGAGCTGCTGAATGCTGCTCCTCGCAGGCTGCTGTCAAGAGTCTAGGGGTTTGAGTTACCATGGAGATCACTGCATCTGACAGCTGAGGGGGCTGCAATGAGAAACAGAGGTACCTGTCAAATCAGTGCCCATCATCTCAAAACACAAGCACTTGACTCCTTTTGCTTTCAGCATTCACCAAGGTCCAAGCTCCCAGAGCAGGAGCTTTAGCTAAACTGTAACAGGAAAAAATCCAACACCCATCACCAAATGAATTATAGAGGTGAGGGCAATCCCCAGTGAGACACAGCATCTGAGCACTCTGCAAAGCCATGCACTTTTTCAGGAGGAGCTTGGAAAGATCCTAATATACCATGAGTTTGACTCAACAATTTTCAGCCTCTCTGGTCAAGTATAACAACAGCAAACAATTCACCCAGAACTACTGCTGAGCACAGGACTGAAATGGCGGCACCCTGCCTCAGAACAGTGGCACACAAAAGTGCTCCCTCACAAAGCCTCCAGTTGGAAACTGAGTGAGCATCACTTTTGTGCAAGGAACAAGTAGGCAAAGAAGTCAGCTTCTTGAATGTTTTTGGGGCAAGGCTGAAGGCAAGCTTTTATGAAGATCAAACATGAAAGACAACCTGGAATTCATTTGCAATAATAAACCCATGTGGAGATTTTCCAAGCCTGCCAACAAGCATGATAAGTAAAGTCTTATTTCCTATTGCCTTTGCCATTCAAGAATCATGTTTATTGACTAGTTTCTTATTCTTCCGTTTCAATCCTTAAGTCTTATGCTCAATTTTTGTCTACACAATTTAATAATTAAATGTTGTAAAGTGAAATGAGATAGTAAATGGAAACTTTTAAAATTAATTATCCTCTTCCACACAAATGTCTGACAGCTTTTAAAACTATCATCCTGGTTTTGTCTGGGATAGAGTTCATTTTCTTCCTAGCAGCTCTGTATTTTGGATTCAGTATGAGAGTCATGTTAGTAACACAGTGATGTTTTAGCTGTTGGTGAGCAGCGCTCACACTGAGTCAGGGATGACCAGATGCATAAGAAGCTGGTGGGAGCATGGCTGGGACAGCTGTCATGGTCTGGCCAATCCATGCCATACAATGTCACACCAAGTATATGAACTGGGGGGAGCTGGCTGGAAGGGGCTGTTCACTGTCTGGGGCTGGGTTGAGCATCCTTCAGCAGGCAGTGAGCAATTGTATTATGCACCACTTGTCCATTTCGGGTTTTATTTCTCTCTCGGTTTCTTATTGCCCTTTAAATCATTTTTATCTTTATTAACATTATAATTAGTATTATATTTTATTTATTAATTACTTATTTCCATTATTAAATTCTTCTGATCTCAACACATGGGTTTTATGTTTTTCTGATTTTCCTCCCCATCCCACTGAAGTGAGTAGGGGGATGGAGCAAGTGGCTGTGTGGCACTTAGGACCAGCTGAAGTTAAACCACAACTATACATTAAGTATCATTTTATGATATAATCAGTTTAACAGATAACATATTCAAACACACCATCAGGAAAAGCTTTCATAAATCCAGTACTAATTCTCAGTCTGCAGTACTACAGCATGTTCTCACTTACTTCATTGTGACATAAATACACCATCTAACTAAATACACCTACTGACTTCAGAAAGAGTTACATCTATCCTAATTGGAGATGAATGACTACACAAGGGACAACACTTGCCTACTGAAGCATCACAAACTATTAGCAACGCATCAGCTGGACATCCACAGTTTTTCTGAGTTAGTCTACTAAATGCATATAAATCTTCATCGACATGGCTATGTATCTAATTACCTGTCTAATTCTCAGATGGCATTCTGAGTTGACTGTTCTCATCACTCCAACTCATCTCTTCATTTATTTATTTTTTAAATTATAGAATCATTGACCAGTTGAGGTTTGAAGAGTCTTACAGATTATCTCATTCCAACGCTCCTGCCATGGGCAGGGACACCTCCCACTAGACCAAGTTGCTCAAAGCTCCATCCAACCTGGCCTTGAACACTGCCAGGGTTGCAGCATCAACAACTTGTCTCCCATCTCATTTTTCTGTGGAGCAAAATACAATATACTCAAGAAGCATAATTGTATGTAAATATAAAATCTGAAAATCCAATGAACAGTTAGAGGATTTCCCATGTCTTATGGGAAAATTGTTAAGAATATTATTATACTAAAACTATCTCTATTCAATATCCTTACACTGGGTATGCTACAGTAACTAACACATACTGAGGCTGCTTTCATGTCAAATGCCAGGGAAGTAAATAACTGGCTCATCTGGAATGAAGGCTTCTGCAAGATTCATGGAGTTTAAAGGACACTGTAGAATACCATATACTCCATCTGTAGCACTGCAGATGAATCAGGGTTATTGAAGCAGTTCTGTTAATGCTTTCTGTCATAATAATACTCATAAACTGTTTGGGTCATGTTTTCATTTGTTCTGCTTATGAATCTTATAAACTCGATCACTGGTGGTTTCTGTCAGTGACAGGATCCCTTAAATTCATATTGCCACAATGCTACAGAGGCAGGAGGCATCAGGGCAGGCAGCACTGGTAACACAGGCTGGAAGAGCTAATCACATCCTTTGGTAAGACATGCTTTGGTTACACCTTGCAAGACAACTTTTTGGCAAATACTAGCTCTCTACTCAAAAAGTAAAAAAGACATATTAAAGGTGAAAGTATATGATTATTATAATTTTATTACCTGTGTCAGTGAAGCTTAGAAGTTACATATATTTCCCTTGTGATTGGGTGAGAGTATACATGTATCGATGATTGCAATAATCGAATGGTATCATATGGCCCTACCCACAATGTTTTACTCAAAAACAAGAGTTTCTTCAAATCTGATTTCATACAGAAGTAAATAATAATATGAGCTTTGAAATAAACAGTAGGCAAAGACAAAAATGTTCTTGTAAACTTTCATTTGTAATATCAGCATTACAACCTATAATTACTTACAGTAGGGTAAGGTCTTAACAATTTACAAAGAAATTGAAAAATAATCCAATCACCAGAGACCACAGAATACAGCTGCAAAAGTGATTAGAACAGTGTGTGGAAAGTACTTTAATATGAAATATCCTGAGAGTTCCACTGGTATAGTTTATTACCAGAAAAAAAAAAAAAAAAAGAAAAGAAAAAAAAAAGACAGATGACCTAATTACAGCACCAAAGTATTTTCACTGGGAGAATATACTAAGTACCAACTGGCCTGTTAATCTACCAAAGGGTTTGCATAAAATAAATCAGCATCTGGAAGCTGACAAGAAATTCAAATCAGAAATAAAGCACATGCTTTCCATCACCTGTGACTAACCATTAGTGTAACTATCCAAAGGAGAATGCAGAGATTCTCCATTTGTTGATGTCAAGCTTTAGTGGAACTTTCCCAGAAGATGAATTTTTGTGAAAACACAAGACATTCCTGCAGTCATACAAAAGTTACTCTATTTCATACAGATAGATAAGTCTGCAATTCAGAGAAAGGGAGATTAGATGATGTAGTCATCCTTTCCTGTTCATAAATAAAATACATTATGATCAAAACCAATAGTCTGGTTTTGTAACTAAAGCACTGGGTGGTGACAAGCACTGTGCATGCTGAGCTGCTGGTGTCAGCAAATCCTTAGTGACACACCTGTGCACATATACACACATACAGTGAGAGAGGGAGTGTGTGTCCAGGCCACGGGGAGTCACACAACTACTGCCATCCTTCCACAGACAGGTGGACTAAATTCTGCTGGAAAAACACTCTGACTTCTAATTTAAGAAGCTTACTCTGTCCTCCATGAGCCGAAAGAACTGAGTCACAGGAGAGTGGTGCTCTCTTCACAAGGGTCACTGGGGGCATCAGTCAGATGACTGAAGACAGGCAATACAAATGATGCCCTCTGAATCTGTGCATGGAGCAATAAATACAGTGCTTCACATTACTAACTCCTTGCCAGTCCCGTCCCTGTGGACACAAAGCTTTCTGGCCAGAAAAACCTTCTTACTGCAGTATTTCAGTGGGTTAGCCAAGCAGTTTCTCACCTCAGCTAAAATCCAGGAGCTGCTGTTTGCTTACAGCTCTCTCCCTGCAACAGCAGCCTCACTCTGGGCACACAGGTAACATGGGCTTCTTGCAAAGGGACAATGGAAGAAGAAAAGGAAATAAAAACAAGTTATGGCCTAAAGGCTACACTGGTGTCACAGTGAGCAAGCTTAAAAATTTCACCCCTTTAGCAAAGGATAGGGAAGTTATTGAATGTGTTAATTTAGCTAGCATTGGTGATGTTGCTAATCTATGCCTTGGGCTGCTAAGCATCAAGAAATGCAACCACGTTTAAAAACCAACCAAAAACATTTAAAAAAATTCTTTCCTTTTTCCTAATTGTTAATCTGGCACACAAGGTTTGACTTTGGATTTGCACTGTGTTTGAAAACACAAAAGTCAACCTATGCAAACACATTCATTGATCTCCTTATCTCTCAGCTCCTCCATTGGACACAACGTCCGTGAAGCAAAACCATGGAAAACCCTGGCACCACCCCCCATGTGGGCAGTTGATGAATGAAGAAGTCACCAACCCCCCCGTGACTTAACTCAAAGTTAAGTTCTGAGTGCCAGCTTAACTCAAACGAAAGCAGTGAGGCCTTTCCTGCCCTGGCCAGGGCAGGGCAGAGGACAAGCCCTGTGACAGGGACAAACTGCACAGCACCATTTGCACTGAGAAGTCAGTGAAGGGATGTTCCTGAAAAGAGGGCTGAATTTGGTGCTGCCCTTAGTGGGCCAAAGACCAAACAGTACATCTATCCTCTGCTTCATATGTAGATTTCCTTTCCCAGGCATCTGAGCGACTTCAGTAAACTGAAACTAGGGGCCAGATTTATAGGAGGCACTTGAAATTACCAGCTGGCCAGGTGGCTGGGATAAGGGCACCTAAACAGTACAGCAGTTTTACTCTTACATTAAACTTGTAATAGTCAGTCACATCATTTTGGAAGATGTTTTAGTGAATTCTACTCAATTCTTCTAAATATATTTAGCTGCTTAAGTATTTTTCCAATCTTATTTCTGTTTAAGTACTGTTCCTGCATAGTTTCTGATAAATAATTTTATTTCTTTTCACAAAACAATACAGATGAGGAGAAACCAAACCAGTGCCATTACTATCCTGTTTCAGCATATTTCTCTCAACTCTTTCATAATGAAAAAACGCATTGATTGGGTAACTAATTTATTATCGCGCTACCTTCAGGCTTTTAAAGGCACAGGAAAGTTTAAATGCTAAACAGGCCATCTTTAAAAGACACTGAATTACAAAAGCAGAGATTGCATTGTATCTCCGGGAAAGAAATGCAGGATACCTAGTGCACAGTGTTTTGCGTTCTTTCAAATTGATAAACAGCTTCAATATTTTCAAACTACCCCTGGTGGAGTACAGTATAGTATACTATGCTATATAGAAGTATACCATGACTACATAGGAGATTCTAACAAGATATCAATAATTACACCACCCTTCTGCAAAAAATAACCTAAAATGCATTTTCTAAAGCAATTCCTAAAAAGTGTACAAGCCAGTGAAGAGAACATTCCAACATTTGCCAAACTCCTGCTGATGTGCTGGGGATTTAGTTTCTTTATGGATTAACATAATGTATAAATATCATCACAGCAGAATAACCACAGCTGTGGCTCCCCTGGGCCATGACCCGCAATTAGCCTGTACAAGGATCATGGGTAACACTGCAGACACACAGAGCAGAAACCAGAACCATCACTTTCAGCACAACACAGCATGCTGGGTTTTTCTATCATGTTTCCAATGAGTACCTGTGTGCTGGAACTCTGCTCAGAAAAACCCACACAATCTCTGAATATTAATGAATTTGCCCTGAGGTCTTACAGAGTAAACAAACACCAGTTAATGTCTTGCTATGATAAAAAATTACCGCTATAGACACTTATGTATCTATTATTGCCCGACTGGAGCTTCCCCTAAAGAAAGCTATGAGAGATTTTTTATTTTAAATATACCATAGATGAATGCCCAGATTTGATGAAGTAAACAAAGCCACGAGTCAGTTAAAAATGTGAAAATCAACGTTGAAATAGATCTTCATTATAGTACCAGTGCTAAAAGCTTCCCCACGGTAATATTTAAGCCAAAGCAACAAAAATATCCTCAGAAATAACCCACATCTTCCCACAAAAACTAAAAAAACTTAAGCCTTGAAAGCCTCTCCTCAGGTGCAACTCACAGAGCCTGAGCTGCCCCTTTGAAGCAAAGTCTCTCAAGGGAAAACCAAACTGCAGGTGGAAACTCTTCTCATGTTTCATCTTAACTAACTCTGTCAAAGCCAGTGGACATCATCAAATTAAGAATTTCAGAAGCACCGTCTCTTACCTTGGCTATATTATGCTACCCCTTTCACACAGGTGCCTCCCAAGATAAATTAACTCTTAGCAGCCCAAGCAGTGACTCAATCCAACCAGTCTTAGAGCCAGACTGGAACTGACAGCATCAATTCTCAAAATCATTTACCACTGTCAGCACTTTGCCTGCACAGACACTTTGACAGCTTTAGCTTTTTTCTGCTTCAGCTGTGTATTTAAGTGTAGAAGATATTCTCTCCACCATGTGTAATAGCTTCACAGGAGATACATGATTATCTACCATTATTTAATAGACCAGAACTTTCAGTGATAATAATGGATTTATGAAAAGCTTAGCTGTCAGCAACCAAACCCGTACCAAGACTGGAAATGCTTACTACTGTAAGAGGATTTTTTGCAGTATGTGGATGGATTCATGGGTGCTATGGCCTATAACACAGCAATTCTGATACTTCTTTTATCAGAAAGATAAGTGAGTATCAAATAGCACGACATTTATTTTACCAACCCTCAGGCAAACCAAATGTCATTTTTCTAATTAACAAGTCCAGATTTCAAAAAAACCAAACCCCCAAACTTCTCTCTTGACAGTAACTCATGAGATTTCTGCTGAACTTTTTAAACGTGAAACAAAAACCACAGCATGTCTAGGATTGTTGCGATGAAACATAAAAAAAGGAGTTTAATTATTAATTTTGTGACAGTGCAGGTATGTGGGAAAGAATTATCCCTTTCAGAAGCATTGAACTGTAATACTCTCATTTGCCTATTTAGCTCTACCTCAGGCAAAAGCATGGATGAAGAAACAGGAAAGAAAAAATGCAGCCCCTCTGCATTGCCCTAGTAGTCACCATTACTGGATTTGAAAGTGAGTGCAAGCTTAAAAAGAAAACCACACAATTTTGATTAATTCATGTAACTTTTGCCCAGAGTAGATCTGTCAGCCTGACCTAAGAAATGAACTTTCAAGTCTTTGGCCCCCAGTTGTAAAAATACTGCATTCCTTTCAGCATGCACACCTTGGAGGTGCCCAACTGCAGAGCACTACAGTTGAAAGGATTTGCTGTTTCCCACAGCTGAATGACCCAAAGTCTGTAGAGTTTTCTCAAGGTGCATCAGTAATGTGAATTGCAGCCTGCGGCAAAGACAGAGCCAGTACAATTCTCTTAAAAGAGGTTTAATATACATAGCCAATGTCACCAGTTTCATTCTGGGTTAGCTGTAGTTTCCAAGAGATTTTGAAGCTGGGATACCATGGGTGTTGAGGTAGTACAATCTCAGTGTTGTGGAGGCATCAATAAATACTCCAAGGTCAGGCTTTAGGAGAAATTACTACAATCAACTTTGGAGGAGCAGAGATAGCAGGCACCTTGGACATGTAGCATGGCATTAGAGGAGCAGCTTGTCCCTAAAAGACCTTTAGAAACTTTGTCCTGTGTGGAACCTCAGCTACACATCACTGTAACAAGATGCATATATATGTGATAATTATTATATTTAAGTCACATTTTTTCCCTTACATTATACCAATTGTATGAAATGCTCTAGGCTAAAAGCTGCTGAATCAGGAAATGCATCAGAAGCTAACTAAAATGCCTTTCTAGTTATTGATTCCTGTTCTCTGTTTCATGTCAGTTTCCTAAAATCTATCCAACACAAGCACGAAAGGGTAATGAGTTTCTGAACCCACACTCTAATAGTGCACACTGCATCAAAGCTTTCAGTAATTGCCTGGATGCTGCTTCCCAGCAGTACTAAACAACTTAAATATAATTAGCTGGAAGCCCTGTGGGCTTCATTTCCCCACTGGAACACCTCTTACACTAATCCATTTATCAGGCTGACAGATGACTGAATCACTGGCGCTATGGACCCATGCTACCAATAATATTTCTCAAGCCCACATTCTGGTTTGTGCTTTATCAAGTACATTTTTGCAAAGGAAAAACCAGTGCTAAGAGTGGGGAGAGAACCAGACTTATAACTAATTCATCTCTTCCCAGTACTGACCAATGTTATTTGTTTGATTAACTCAGTAAGTACAAAATGCTGGAGCTATCAGGCAGAAAATAAAATTAAATGTATGCATTATGGAACTATATGATGCCAAAAATAGTAGGGAAACACAAAAACATTGAAAAGACTTTTGGAAGTTTTCCAGCCATTCTGAAGTTTCAAGAGAAGTTTGCATAAGAGGACAATTTTCAGTATATTCTCCTGAGGATGGCCTGACTACAGCTGTGAAGCTAAAATCTCTTCATACTAATTACTTCTTGTACATCTTTCTGAACAATAGGTGACAAAAGAAATTTTAAAGCTGTCTGACTTACATTGAAGAGACATGAACTGAACATCATGCTACTACAAATCTGTGTACTTTGCAAGCTGCTAGAGAATTCTCATAAAAGTACAAAAAAATTTATTTAATTTCTCGGGCAGAATTTTCTAATGTTGTAATGAAATCCATTTTATCCCCATGACTTTTATTTCCAGACAGGTTTCAATAATTGGACCTCTGCAGAGGCTGAAATTACGGGGACTGCTGAAATTATGGGGAGCCAAGGTCTTCCAAAATGTGCCACACTGTGGAAATGAAGTAACTGTAAAAATGCTAAATTCTCATCAAATTCTTTTAAATGACAAAAAAAAAAATTACTCTAGGATGTTATATGCTTATGTTTCCTTTCTAAGAAGTTGTGGAACAGGAAACAAAAAGTGACAAAGCTGGTAATGATCAGTAAGAAAGAGGGTTTTAAAAGGTGCTCTTCTTCTAGAACAGTTATATTGCGGTCAATAATCCACATTCTGGCTTGGTATCACAGCAACCAGCTAGAGTAGTAGCACTGTTTCATCTGTTTATTTCCTCTGAATGTTCTCATCATGGACACAGAAAATACTGATGTTGAAAAACAATAAAACAAGAAACTTGTACTCTACGTGAGGACAAACAATTTGCTTGTAGCAAAGCCAACAGCCAACATTCAGAAAGTCTCTTAAAAGTAATACCACAAGTTAAAGTTAACTCATGGACATTAGTATGAATTCAAAGAGTGAACAGGAAAGCTATACTTGAACTTTTAACAATGAAATAGATAAATAAAATATATTCAGTGATGTAAACTGACTTAGCTGGTGAATCAAGCAGCAGCAGCAGGATGAGGTACAGCCGGCAGTTCTCGGGAGCAGCACCAACGACCTCAGAACAAGGCCAAAAAGAACAGCAGCTACTTGGACATTACTTGATTTTCAAAAATGCAATCACAGGTCTTTACACCACCCGGTAAAGTACTGAGCAGGTTATTAAACACTGAGCTGTTTGAGATTTCTTCATGTGAATCCCAGAGCAGAAATCTCAGTTTCACATGCACTCTCCACCCACTCCTTCCCTCCGGCCTGAAACTGGAAAACTCATCCCAGAGACACTGACACTTGCACATCAGCCAGTCAACTTGCCTGTCGCTCAAAGACTGCCTATTCTTTCCCAGCCTCAACTTCTCTGTTTAGTGTATTTTCTACTCCCACAAAGGGCAGACAGTATCCTGAGCAAGGGTTGCCCCAAACCATACAAACCTCAACACTTGTCAGTCACACTTTCACACGAAATGCAGAATTTCACACTCCTGTTAACACATACTCTTTTGAAATGCAGTGGTACGGAGCAGAGCAAACATCAGATCTAATCAAAAGAACATTCTGCAGTAAAAAATGTCAAAAAATCTTCTCCTGTTTTTAGTCATCTTTAATAAAACAGATCAAGGTCCCAAATTTCCTAACTAGGAAACAGTCTTTGCCAGGAAAAGAACGAAACACTGCCCACATTTGTGTGCTTTATGAAGAAACTTGCTATATTGTCAGTGAAGCTGCATTTCTTGGGTACTAATTCTGAGACAATTTTTAAATTCTTGAGGTAAATAGTATCTCTTTAAAGAACTGTCAAAACTATTTTACATACAGATTCTTCCCTGTATATCAGGGGCTAATGTACAGCAGCTTTATATTTAAATAGCTTCCCTGAATTCTCAAGGTCTTTTAATAGAAGCAGCAAAGAAGAGTTTGAGGAAAAGAGAGAAATCATCTAAGAACAAAACAGCTGGAGCCACAGTCCACTAACATCTGTACTTTGTATGGTAGGAAGTGTACACTTGAAAGCACATGGCATGTTAAGCAGTCAAACGCAAAAATGTGGAACATTTTAGGAGGGCAAGTAAATGCCTGTTCTAAAAAGCATGGCAGAAGTGACCTAACATATTGCAAATAAAAGCACCCTTTGTAATATGTATTTTAAAAATTATTTTTATATTCAGTAATTATCGTCTTCAGCATTAGAAGGATAATGAATGTTATTGCAAGACAGCTTCTGTGCAGTCTCCATTTTTGGACTCTTGACTAGATCACACCTAGAATAGCCACAACTAACCCCAAGGCTGGCCCTGCTTTGACCTGGGTGTTGGACCTTCTAAAGTCCTGAATTATCATAGGATCCTACAGTAATAATCTGTCCATACTAAAATTACATATGCTTGTTGTGCTATTTACATAGAAAATAGGGTGTTTAATAAAAAACACCAGGACACAAAGTCGTACATTGAATCCAGAGAGATCCAAAGTCTTACCAAATGTGAGATGATCATAATTCCTTATGATCATATAAAGCTTATGCTGGTGAAGCAACTATAACAAAGCTAAGACTGATGCTTAAAGATACAGAATGCTTTTGTTACACTGCAGATTCTCTTTCAACATTACCTGATCTTTTTACCTAAATCACTATAGAGATAAAGGAGTAAAAACTATTTATTTTCAATTAAATTGCAGTTTAACAGTATGTATGTGAATTTTAATCTATCCCTAATTAAAATGCAGGACAGATTAATGAAAAATGCAGCTGAGAATACTGGCTAGCAATACACTAAATGAAAAAAAAGAGCAGGAACATGAAATCATCTGCAGTAAACATGGCTGTGAAAAACCTGAGCATTTCAGAAGATGTGGATGAAATAACCTGTCAGTGAACATCACACAGATTTGGTGGTAAAGAGCACTGGTCTGAGGAACCCAGTCCTTGGACTTGGTCAGTAACACAGCTAATTTCAACACATCGGAACTTTTTAATAAAATATTCTAAGAGTCAGCAGCAGAAGTGAAATTTCAGGGAAAAAACCCTTCAAAACTACCATCTGCATGTTATAGAAAATAACTTCGCTACATTTTGGTCCTGTTGACTTGTTACTCTGATTAACCTGATGGTTGATAGTAGCTGTCTCATCATTATATGCCACATAGGAGTAAATGGGTATCTACACCTCTACATTGAGACAAAATTCCTCTTTTGATAGTATATATGACAATTTTGACCAGTATATATGTCAGAAAAGTTGGTTTACGTAAAAAGATTAGGATAGATTATTTTAATGAATTCAAGATTATCTCTCTCTCTATATATATTATCTCTGTGCTTTAATGCAATTCTGACACCATAAATGTATGATCTATCCATCTTTGGTTTCTTTTATTTCAATTTCCTATCTGCTTTAAGAAGTATTTAGCTAATGAAGCTCACAGATTTATAAAGATTCTTTATGGCATGGAAGGGACCCACAGAAAGCATCCCCAATATCTCAGTATTACTGAATGGTTATCAAGGCCATTTAGTCAATACATCATTCTACTTCATGGTATGTTCACATATAGAAAAGTTCCTAAAGTATTTTCCAAAGCCATGATGAAAAAAAATGTGCACTGAGTTTCAAAACTCTAATAAAATCATACAAGAAAACAAACCAAATGCAAAACCACACCAAATTCTGAAAATTCAATTAATTAGTTAAACTTATTGAGGAAGGAAGGACTTTTGAAATGCAGAAAACCACAAAGTTCAGTTGCTTTCCTTCTCCCTGAAGCTTCCTCAGCCTTGCTACTCCAGCACCAGGCTCCAAAGGCACTGTTCCTGCTGCTGCAAATGTCATTTCTTGAAAACCTGCAAAGACCTTACAAGAAGCTTAAAAGTGAAAAGGGGAGAAAGAAAGGCTTTTATTACTTCCATCAATGCGAAGTATCCCACAGCGTTTAATGCTTACCTGTGCATTAATTTTATTAAATTAATACATTTAGGTCTGTTCAATGAATAGTAGGTCTGTTTTTTGAAATGCCAACTAATAAATTAAGAACACCTGAAAGTCATACAGATCAGGACAGTAATTCAAATTGCAATTCAGACTATTCATATTTGTACATATATGTGCATGCCCTAAGACAGCACTACACCTTCATGTACATTTTATATCACTGAATTTGATGCAGACAGTAAATGATGTTACTTTAATCAGCATTAAAAGGTGATTTTTCCCAGGGTCTCAGAAGTACAATCGCCATTGACTTCAAAACAAAAGGGAAGTGGCCTGCAGTTCTGGAAACCCATCAGTCTTTTCATCTTGCAAGCTAAACTCGCCTTCTGCAAATTAAGAAAGCTATGAAAAATGAGAACAAGTATTTGCACAGAAAGATAACTAGTTCTATTTGCTGTATTAAATGAAAATGATCCTTTTTATATCATGACAGAACATGTCAGGGATGTTCATGCCACTTAACTTTGATTCCAATTTATGCATATGGATGCTGATGCCTAAAGCTGGGTATGAATATTCAGTCTTCATTATAGTAAGTGGTTTTCTTGTACTACATCAGCAGAAAAAGAAGGACCTAGTAGCAAAAGACTCCTTGAAGCAAAAGAATAATTATAGCAATGATAGAAGCAACAAAAAAAAGATCATTAAGAGACCTTTTGCATCTCAGTTTACAGAATTTGTTTACATATAAGCGTTTTAGTGAGATGCAAAGGTGCTAAGTTATTTTTTGTCCTGGCCTTTGAAATTATTTAGGAAAATTCTGTGGCATAAACTTAGAGGGGCTTAGAAGCTTGGCTTAGAAATTTTGGCGGAGGGTTATTAAAAAGTTAATTTTCATCAGGGTAAGTCTAGCTATATTCTCCATTCTATCCACTGCAGTGTGCAATTTCAGTCTGTCATTATGCTTCTTGTTCTGAGTGAAGCTTCACTAGTTTAGCATTATTCCCTTATTCCTCGTAATCACTCTTCCCTTACATTCCTGCTGAACATGGCTGCCCCTCAGTGTCTGTGGAATAACTGCTCATGTCCAAATGATTCTTATTAAAGAGTTCAGAGAGTTAGTGTTAAAAAGTGTTCAAACTAAGCTGGATTACAGTGAACGAATCAGGTTAGAGAGTGACTACATGATCAACCAAATCTCGTGGGAGCAACACTGAACAGTTTTGAACAGTGGGGGACAGGAGCCTATCCAGCCAGTTCAGCTGCTGCCAGAATAAAATGTGGGAGACAGAGTAATGCTTTCATTCTTAGCTTTTCTTCCTTTCTTTGCTTTTCCCAGCATCTAGGATCCTGAAATTTTTACTCCTGATTCAGGCTACCAAGTTTCCTCAAAACAATTTTTCTCCAGCAGAACCCATGTTCAGACTGGTAAGGCACATCCACATGGTAGCTGAAAAAACCCACCCAAACTAAATGTGCCCCAGCACCCTCCCCCAAACACCCTCAGTAAACCAGCAAGGAGTTTAAACACAGTCATCTTGGCGTCCTCAATTCACCTTTTTATTGCACCTCCAGTTGCTGCAGCACAGATGGGATGCAACATCTCCCACTGTTTGGGGACTGCCCCTAAAGGTGAGCCATATGTTTTGCAATACCTAGAAACAGCAGGATAAGATAAGGAAATCTCTGCAGCCTTAAGGCAGAGTTGCTTTGATTTCACTGCTTTGTGCTCAGCCTCCTCCCCACCCCCCTCCTTTTTTTTTTTTTTTTTTTGAAAGCTTTTGTAATTTAATTTATCTGGGTTAAGCCTACAGAAAAAAAAAATAATCCAAACAAATACTGTGTGTGCATGTGTGTATGTATGTGTGTAATGCCTCAGAAATCTCCTGTGTTATCTGTCTGTGTAACATTTTACCTTCCACTAGACAAATATATTTTTAAACAGTGTGGAATCAAAACAACATTCTCAGCATTCAAGACATTCTGTCATCACTGCCCATTTGTTGCCCTCTAGGTTTCTCTCAGCTGGCAAATTTCCCATTTAAGGAATTATCAGATTCATCTGCTTAGACAAGGCTGCAAAATAGAATGAAAAGCTGGATTATTCCAGAGAACTCATATTTTTCTTTCAGGGCAGAAAACCCAGTGCATGAGAGCTGAACGTTAACAGCAAATGGAAGCAATCTCTCAGACTTCACAGTTCTACCCTCCTCTACTCTGTGAAATCTAATTTTGACTTAGATGCTACAATATTTATTTTACTTTTATCCTTTACTTCTTTCAATATGTTTAGGGCCACGTATTATGTTCACCTGTTTTGAAGCCTTAAATACTATGCTCATATATGATGTTTATTTTTAAACTGTAGCTCTAGTAAGCATCTCTAGTGCATCCTGCTGCTTCTATGCAATTTGTCATAAAGAATTACCAATTGCTTTGCCACCATTTTCCCTACAGCATATTTTTGCAGGGTGAAAGTGTTAAAAAAAAAAAGGGAGAAAGAGAAAAATCAATAAATTGACAGTTTTTCCACAGCAAGATGGCTCAGGGTTTACTTGAGTGATGGAGTAGCTTTCATGACAGAGGCTGTGCTGCAAAACCATGCTCCTGTTTCTGGGCCCGCTGGCTGCAGTGCCAGGATTTCTGGAGGGATATGCCATGGTTCTCAGTGCTGTAGCATACTAAAACTGCACACAACCCTCCCGTACTGATATGTGAAATACTACTCTTTGACTCCTAGGTAGAAAGAAAACTGTGGTACGATCTGGAGAAACGCAACCTTGCTTACTGAACAGGTTGGTTTTGTTTTCTTAACACAGATGAGTGAACCAACAAAAACTCCATTAAATTCAGGGAAGGGTTTCATGTGCTGAGTGCACACACAGGTGTAGGGGCGCCAAGTTAAGCAGAAGATGAACGTTAGGGAAA
This sequence comes from Chamaea fasciata, assembly GCF_029207755.1. NCBI lineage: Eukaryota > Metazoa > Chordata > Aves > Passeriformes > Sylviidae > Chamaea > Chamaea fasciata. The sequence goes on along the minus strand of NW_027094087.1, from coordinate 95,898,324 downwards.
TCCTAAGTGATTGCAAAGTAATTAACATACTGCAAACTCATTACTGAGCCAGGACTGCTTTATGGAGACTACTGCCATGCAGTATTGACACTAAACCACTATCTTATGATGTTTGCCCAAGTAAAAGTCTATTTTGAGGTGTTATATTATTTTAGCATAGTGATTAATCAATTTCTTTTTAGAGCATCCTCTGAGAGCTTAAAAATTCATGATTCACATTATTAGTATTCTGTACAGCTCTCGTATTCTTTGAGTGGTATGATTACATTTATCTGTGGTTGCTAATGGTCACAATATGAAATATGAAAGTCAACATTCCACACACACCCAATGGGTGTCCTTAAAACACGATGTGAATCCCAAACAAAGAGGACTGCAAGTGACAAATCCTTTCCCTTTATTCTCACAGGCTATACACTGTTTGTGCAAAAGGCAGACAGGATGGATTTGTTATGTAATACAGCAAATGGAACAAATAAAATACTCCATTATTTGTCACATTTTAAGGCTGGAAATTAGTCCATAAACTCAGCTGGGTTCAGATCCTACTGACTCACATTTGACAAAATGAAAACTCATCCAAGCTTTGATGCTATGATAAAAGAATACCCAAAAGCATGATGAACTTGGAAAATTGTTCCAGTTCATCACTAAATTGAAAAGTTTATATACTAGGCTTGAAGAATCTTGATACTGCCTCATTTATTTAGACCGCATGTTCTAGTAGTCCAGGCTTGGTAATCAAAAAATAGTGAGAATACACTTTGCCATCCTGGGCATAAAATATTAAAAATTTATCAAAGAAATCAAAGTGACTGCCTAATAAGATTGAATCCATCATCCATAGAAATTGCCAGACACAAAGACCTACAAATATATTTTGGGTTTATTGAATGTAGCAAGATATAATAGCACATAGTCTGACTGAAAGCCAATAGATAAATACTGAGCCATCCAAAATGACAATTCTTCCTAAAACCTGATGTCATGCACCAAATAATTTTGAGACACAGTGTAACATAACAAAAACTGATACAAGCAGAGCAACATATCCCAGTACGTACCATTAAATAATACTATTATGAGGTTCTAGTAATATACACCATGGTCGATATCTGAGTAATTTTCTGTTGTGTGCATTGCAATGTATACTCAATATTGCAATGAATACTCTGGAAGAACAAAGATTTTGATTCTTTTTTCAAAAGTAAATTGATCTGTTGTTTTTCCTTTATTATTTCTGCTGAACTATTCAGAACTATGTAACTCTGTTCCAAAGGAGGCACTGGTGTGACTTTTCAGAAACATCACATTAAAAATAAACCATCGTAAAAATAGCACCGTATTGACTCTGTGACCCCAAAAATGTACTCTAGACTGTCACTACCATTAAAGGCAATGAATCTGTTCTAATTAACGGGTGATCAGTTTTTTGGGTACAGGAATTCCTCCATCAATGCATTTCCCTGCCTTCCTGTGAAAAGGGTGCTTAAATACTATCATCAGATGACAATGCAGGCCCACCACAGGGCTAGTGAAGGGGCACTTTATTAGGAGTCTGCTGACAGATGCAAACATTCTCACAAATTCTGTAAAGCAGAAGCATGCCATTAATTTCAATATTTATTACTTTCCGTGAAAGTAAAGTGACTCAGTATTGGAAAGGGCTTTACAAGGCCAATGTTTCATCTCCAGTGCTTTTCTGCTTTGTGATGTGTCTGCCTATTATGAGACTAACTTATTCCAAAGAACAAATTAAGCAGCAAGACATGACAAGCAGTGCATTTGTATGCAATTTGCTTACCACCTGAGGCATGCCAACGGCTCAAGGCCAAAGGCTGAGCTACCCCAGCCATTCAATAAATGCAATAAAAATCAAACTGAATGCACAGCACTGTGGGACTTATTTCTTGTACAATATGGAATTTATACACAGGACCAAGTGCCTCTGTGCACTTAGTGACTGTTATTAAAGAAACGATACCATTGAGAAACTTTTACTAACTGTTGCTCTGAAAATACTGTCCAATACAAATGTAATGTAGAGGTTTTACATACCTTGTTCTACAACCAGACAATGCTTGTGAAATGATGAAATTACACCCTGGACTGTGGGTCCGGTATCAGTTTAAAAATATCCATGCAGAGCATACATATCCACGTATATATATTAAAGGCCTTGACAGCACAGGGCAGGGCAGAAAATCAGCCGCTCTAGAGATTTAGCAGTCTGCACTATCCTGATCATGTACCAATTAATTAAGGTCTAGCTGTGGAAGCAACAAAGAATTAATTTAAAATAATTTATTTTTTCTAACAGCACTACCTCATCTCATTCTGAAGAGACCGTGCACAGACACAGGCTGTGCTAGTTTATTTCGCTGCTCCAGCTTTAATGAGTAAAACAATTATTTAAGTTCCTGATCCATTTGCCAGTCACAGGAAAGTTCATCTCTTAAATAAACAGTGAGGCAAGCTGGCTTTAATTTGTACTTGCATACCAACAATTGATTTTTCCCATAAACTCACTCTCCTTTCGCTCTGCCTTGTGACTACACAGTCTGATCTGATTTAACCCTGGTGCAGAGAGCTGCCTTCCATCTTCCATTCCTAAAACCGTCAAAGAATTAACACAACTGAGAATAAAAGATGTGAAGATCTACTAATGAGGTGGAAAGACAGGGCAATAAATTATTTTACAAGAAAGCACAGCATTTGTTTCATTCTGACATCTTCATTCTTCTCTGATGAATCTTAATCTGTAAGGGGGAACTATTTTTAAAGATGAAAATAATAATAATAGTTATTATTATTATTATTATTATTATTATTATTATTATTATTAAACCTGGAAACAAGCTTCCTATCTTTTCTCCCCTAATTCCCCCAAACAAGGGAAAAAATCTATCCATAACTGAAAACTGAATATGAACATAAATAAACCTAATACCCTTTAAACATCAGCATACTGCTGTTTTTTGTGTTCATTAACAACAAATAATATCATACCCAAGCTCTTGTGTGTTAAACAAGACGCAGCCTGCTCTGGGACAGGCTGCCATTGCTCCCAATGCTGAACTACAAAATAGCTACTACAAGGTTATTGTTATTCTCTGATTTAAGAAATCACATTCTATTAAAATGTTTCTTACAGTTCAGTCCAAAATGTAACTCAAGATCTCATATCAGAAGATGTGTTATTTATCTTCCAATTTACACATCCTATGAAGCATTTTAAAGATTATGTATTTCTTACAAAACACAGTTCTGCAGAATATACACAATATTTAAAATTATTTTAAATACAAATTTAAAATTAAACAGACTTACTATGTAAGTCAAGCATCCACTCTGGCCAGTATCTCTTCTTTAACCATGGCAAAAGTAGCTATCTAATGAAGAACGTATGAATGAAGCACAGACACAGTGGTATTCTCCCATCCCCAACAGTCTACAGCTCTGGGATCTCCTCATGGTTCCAGTACTGAGATATACCAACACATCTTTTAGAGGAACACCAATGCAGAAAAATGCTGCAAATTTGTGGCAGGCTTCATTGGCATGTTATGGCACAAAATACCTGTGATTTTAGGGATCTCAGCTCTGTGTGTTGAACACAAGTGTCCCCAGTTCTTCTATGTCTTGTTCCAAGCTTGAAAAAGATTCCACCAACTTCTTCTTTTGAACCCAGCCCAAATCCAAACCCATATGAACATGTAAATATTTCCACAATATATTTGCACATTGAAGCTATTCATGAGAACTGGGGATTTTCACAACAAATGTGAAATATTCATGTACATGCAGAGGTGATAGACCTATAAACAAATAACCACAAAAATGCTCTTGCACATCTTCCTTTTTGAAAATCTGACTTTAGGAATATTGTGCCTCTGGTAAAAAGGTGTTCCTTTCATGTGAGTGTTATTACTTGGCATTGTGCCTAAGAACATACCCAAAGAATGGAGTTATCTTGAGGACAACCCCATCACACACATATTCTCCAAATACTCAGTCCTTAGATTTCTATGAATTTCCTTCAAGCCAGGAGGAGAGAATTGCTATGTTATTACTGAACAATTCTTGTATTTTGGAAGTGAAGTACCAATGAATTATGTTACAGCTGCTGCTGCTGCTGTGCTGCTGTCTTCCACTTTATTGGAGCTGAATAATTAAACACCCTTTAGTCCTTGTGACTGTCCTAGACTCAGCATGGCTGTAAATCAATATCACATAAAAGGGAATTAGGCTTAGCCAACTGTTGCACAAAGCAGCATGGACAAGACAAGATGGAGAGAGATCTCTTCTTTCACACAGAATAATTTTCTGTATTTTCAAGACTTGAGAATAGACAATACATATACACATATGGGGAAATCCAAATTAATCTCAGAGATTTGTTACACCATAATGGCAATCAACAGTCACTTCTTCCATTCTTTCCTAAATTCCCTCCTTCAAAGGTTTTTGGGACTGAAAAAAACCCTCTCAGCACCAGCATATTGAAAGTACTCAGTTTACAGGGAGAATTTGCATGGAACCAGTTCTTAGAATTCTACCATATGACTGCAGATGGAAAAAACAAACAAAAGGCATTTAATAAACACTATCTCAATTCTGCTCAGTGCAAAATATTCAGGAAGACTTATGTTTCCAACAGATTGAGGAAATTTTCTAAAATCTCTAAAAACTGCCCACAAGTCATATATTTTTTCATTATGTTCTTGCTCTGCAATGAACCAATAGGTTGTTAAGATCAACTTTAGGCTGAGAGTAACCAATGAAAGATTTTCAAGAAGGGGTGCAAATCTTCCCCATGCTGCCCTGCTTGGTGCTCATCTCTTCCCAGAGAAAAGGTGACACAGTTCCCAAGTCTCTTCAACAACTCTTCCTTTCTGATGAAATATGCCAGTATTGAATTTAGAAATACCTCAAACTTCCTACCAGGCCAGCAAATGAACTCAGAAGTCAAACAGAACAATTTCAGGTGGTTAAATAAATTAATTAATAGTGATGATGACACCATCAAGCCATTGACACAGAGGTGGAAGACTTTATGTGCTCTTTACACTCCTCTGCTATGGGTGACCTCTGGTATTTTGTGTTTAAAGACCTGGTATCTATAAAACACACTAAATCAACTTTAACCCATGCACATTATAATGTAATGAGGAAGAGCCAGCAATACAAATGGAAAAAGCTTACAAAGTAACTGATTATTCTTGATACCATACTTTATGAAGCATTTCACTGAAATTCAACTTCGCAAAAAGCAAAATATTTTCACTCCAATCCTACTGGTAACATGAAAAGAACATACATGTTTTAGATCTAATCACGGAAAGAACAGCAGAACAACTTCCAACCAACCTGGGCTTTTTCAGCTTCTCCAGTGCCTTCCCTGGCAGTGCTTATCCTGGAGGAAGGCTGGCCAGCCCCTGGTTGGCAGAGGAAGTGATGCTGGACGAGCCCCAGAGCCCTGCGGGCAGCAGGGACAGGGCACCCCTGGGCAGGAGGGATGGCCACAGCTCCAGCTCAACGCCCAGTGCCACCCACCCCCCCTGAAGGGTGCAAATGGTGCCTTGCTGCTCTTATCTTCCCCTCCCAGAGCTTGCCCACTTCGATTCAGCCAACACCCAACACGTTTTGTGGATCTTGGCCAAAATACCCTGGAGCTGCACAGCCATTTACAACACTGATATTTTTGTTATTCTCTTCCATGTTTCTTGGTGCACACTGAAATAATGAAATACAATCTTTACACCAGGTGAATGCTGCAACTTGCTTACCATGAAGCTGTGTCACACACATACCTAAGGAAGAACGTGTGCTAACCTACATTTACTATTCTTACACACCATTTAGCTGGAAAATAATGAATGACCCCTTCTTGCATACATGGTCATAATTTTTCTAAAATGGAAATTAAATTTCAATTAAAATGAGAAAAAAAAGAAAAATCCATGTTTTAAACACAATAGGATCTTTTCAAACAGTGTTATACCAGTTAATAAAGGTTTATGTAAAACACGCATGACCCTGTAAACAGTTCTACATTTTGAACTAATTGAATACATACAAAAGAAATTATCTATAATTAGAGAAACTGAGTACCTCTGGTCCCTATGCCCTCCAAGATTTCAAACCCAACAGATCTCAGCTCCTCCTTCTTGGTTTTCTAATGAAATTACTAATTGGGAGAAAGATGGGGCTTTCCTGACTAGTAATCCCCCAAGCAGTTTCTCATCTTTAAGCTATTCGCTAAATTGATAAGCAGAAATGAAGAGAACCTGCTGGAAAGGTTACATTTGCCAGATAGGGGTTTACTCCCTTTGCTACATGCAGGTACACAGTTAAGTCTTCTCACAATTTAGCTGATGACTTTCTCTAAAACTCCAGCAGCAAATTCCGAGTACTACTTTCACTAGATCAATAATAATAATTCATTAATAATAATTCACTAGTTAGTAGGTCCCAATTTACAGGTCATGATTTTGTATTTCATATTAAATTGTAAAAAAATCTGTTTGATTTCTATCTAACATTCAAATATTCTCTTTTTAAGCGGTTCATACTGAGTTGTGATCCAGCAGAATCTCCCCCTGATGCAGCAACTGCATGGAGTGGAGGCCCTGTGTCAAGCAGTACTGCTAGACTTGCAGAACATTGATTAAAAAGCATGTCTTTAAATTTGGAGTGGTAAGCACAACTATAAAAAAAGCATCCAGAAAAATCCAAGCAAAAGACTAAGGACAGATACAGAAATAAATGCATAGTTTAGATCCTGAAATAGTTAGCATTAGCAAACTAATCTCCCCCTCTGTAGGGTCACAGCCAAGTGTCCTTCTATTTGTAATTTGAAGCCAAAAACAAATACATACCAAAGCAATACTTAAAGTGCACAAGTATATACGTAATTGATTTTCTATGAAGACTTCAAGAGGCGTCTAAATCCAAAGTAATTTTTGGAAACTATATTTAACAGAAATACCAATGCTTGCTTAAATTTGGATCTCCCCTAGAAGCCTTTATTTACCCCAACTGACTGTAATGTCTAACAAATGAGTGTACAAAGAGCTTCCATCAAAACAGACTGCCACAGAGGCCAGTCTGTTAAACAGAAATCCTCATCACTCCAAACAAGTTTTCCTCTGACACCCACTTCTTTTCTGTATTACAGAGGCTCTCCCTGGGATGGAAAACTGCACGAGATGAACCTTCCTTTAATTAGGGTAGATTGCTATGCCACAAATCAACAAATACATAACACCAGCGTGACCACTATAGTTGTCTTTGTCTTGAAGGTCTATTTGTTTGCCTCCAGATTCCACTAGAACTCAGCTGCCTTAAACCCCCATATGCTACTCGCCCTCTTATTTCACTGTGTGCCAATTCTTCACACTAAAAGGCAGTCTGTACATGTAGGGAAGTTTTTTTTAAATTATGTCTCCAACTTACCAGCTGTCAAAATCTACTTGACATTTACAATAGTGTCTGGAGAGTAACCTGTCTTTATTCCATTTTTTTCATGAACTGCCCTTGCTCTTAGATTATAAATTCATTTTTTTTTGTATACTCATCATATAAAGGTTATCCTTTTTTGTATACAATTACACTGTGGCTGAATATGACATTAGAAATAGAGAAACAGTACATTTTTTAGGATGAGGATGAATTGCATAAGATGTACGGAGCATCTTCATTTTGATAGGCAGAAGGCATGTTCTTCCCTTGTTGTTCAGGCATTCAATCACCACTTTGGACTTTAGGAAAAAAAGGTAAACTAAGTTTTTAGTGAAAATTTGCTATATACTTCTGCTACAAAGTAAAAGCTATATCAAGAAACCAACAGCCAGCTTAAATCCCCAAGGTTTTCATGTTTTGCATTTAAGCTTGGATGAGAACTTTGCTCCTTTCCTTTACTGCAGCTCTCAACAATGAGCAGTCTCAAGAGATGAAAATCACTTAATCTGAAAATCATATGGAAAAAATCAACTGCCCTTAAAAAAGTTATAAATGTCTGAACAAACTTCTCCCAGATTTTCCTTCTTCAGTTACTTAATGAACATATGGTTATTTATAATGTGAGTTACACTTGTAGTATTTCAAAAATTAGTTATACACATGCCTGGAGCTACTCAGCTCCTCCCTACTGACCTTGAGCATTGTTTGCTTTGGCACGTCTTGAACAGTGAACCCATGTTCTTATTTATGTATCCTCTCTCCACTTTAAAAATTTTACCTTAGTTTTCTTCCCTTAGCAAGTACCTTATAGTGAGTTATTTTAATTTTAGATACATCAGATATCAATTATGACAAATACAAACCTTGGGCAGGAGGCATAGCTGATTAAAAGTACATATAAAATGAATGCAAGCTCAGCTATATTTTAAACTAAGTATTTGAGGGACAGTAAGGAGTATTATTTAGGTTAGTGAAATGTAGCAGAAGCTCATAGTTGGGTTGATGTCTTTTTGACAGGTACAATATAGACATGTGTCCAAAGGCAGCTCCTCTCCACCTCAGGAGACAGGCACTTCAGGGGCATGAGACACCTGAAGGGTCAGACTACTCCATGAGGAGAAAAGTCATGTGCTGGGAGCACCTACACCTGCATCAGGGACGGCTCCAAAGTAGACAGACACCTCTGTTACCTGATATCTATGTAACATCTATGTAAAAAGTCGGCTGAGATGATTCCACCCAAAAGAACTGATGTTCTAGACTAGAAATATATGCTTTTACTTTCTTTTCTCATGTATGTTTGTGTGTGTTTTGTTGGGGTTTTTTTCAAAGAAAAGGAGTTAGACAGCATTGCCCTGAAAATCTAAATTCATCTTCCATGTTTATACAGTTTATTTACCTATGGAGTTTAATCTAACTTTTCATATAAACACACTGATTTGTTCAAAAATTCTTCCTTTTCAATAGATTTAATTCCATCCAGTGTATTACTTAATAAATGCCAAAATTTACAATCCACAGAAACTGCAGATGTAAAATGTCTATCAGAAGACAGAAGGGTTTTTCACTCAACACCTAGCACATCCTCAAGTACTCTAGCACACTGGTTTTTCTAGTTTTGAATCCAATTCTACAGTAAAAGAAACCAAAAGAAACCACTGACTGAAATGTGAATGGTGCATCTAACCATGGCTTTAGCTAAAAAAGAAGCTGCTCATTTTTTACACTTCCTCTTACAGTATATGGAATTACTTTTTGTTTTAGATGTTTCTATTCACTGTTAATTGCATTTTACACCTCATTTGGGGAATCCACAGAGCTCTGTCCTTGACTCTCTTATTTTCCATGCAAAAGGGAGTCTCATTCAAAACTGATTTTAATTATCACTTATGAAAAGATACTCTGCGCTCCAGACTTGCCTCTTCTATACTGAAGACCAGAATCCTTATCCATTTCTAATGTGATTATTCTCCAGAATTATTCTGAACATTCTTTCTCTCCCTTTGCTCTGCAGCCCTTCTTGCCACATTACTTAAGTACTGTCAACCTCACAGTCATCTTATTTGTCACACAGACTTGCAACCCGTGATAACATCACCTTAACCTATAAATTTGAAAAAACTCCAAATTAATGTAAGCAACTTTATTTTTCTATAGAATCATAGAATACCTTGGGTTGGAGGGGACCTTCAAGACCATCATGTTCCAAACCCCCTGCCCACTGACATGGAGACTTCCCACTAGACCAGGTAGCTCAAGCCCTTATCCAATCTGGCCTTACACACTTTCAGGCATGGGGCATCCATCCATAGCTTCTCTGGGCAACCTGTTCCAGTGTCTATTTTTTTTAAAGTCCTTTATAGCCCTTCTGAACTTTCTTTACCTGATTTCCATGTCAGTGCCCTTGTTTACTTACTACATTTCCAAACGGTAATCTGCACATTCTTTTCATGCCTTCTCTTTTACTGGGAAAATGTTTCCTATCGACATCCATCAAGCTACTGCACATTCTTCAGAACTTTAGAAAAGATGAAAGTTTTCTATGAAAAAACATTGCTTTGGTAAGAGAACCAAAATATTATATTCTAATGAGAAAAAAAAATCGCTTGTTAAATTCAAACAGAGCTTAGAGATGTTTTATTCCTTCAGGTGTGCCTTCAAAAATGCATGAGAAGAATGGCTGTAGTTAAGGGGACTCCAGTCACTTGCCACTGAATCTGTTCAGCCTACCAGTGTTAGTCCAGATTCACATCTTGCAAATTTATTCAGGATTTGAAAGTCAAACAGACTTACTCTGTTATGTCTAACCAAAGTAATCACAATTTTCCACGTAAAAATTTTTGTCACCGCACCTGTTTTAATTCCATCAACATTACAGAGGCAGCCAGGATATGGTTTGGCTCCATACTTGGAATTTAATTAATGACCTAGTTGGTGTCTGATTCAGAAAACAATTTAATTTACAATTCCATAAGCACTTCTGCATGAATAAAAAAGCAGCAGACAGGAACTCTGCATAAAAAAATAAAGGAAGTGGGGATATGAGCCACAGAATAAGATCTGAACAAATTAATCTAGAGTACAGGCTTACAGTTTTGTAAAATAAAATTTTCAGTCTTTAATTTTTTGCACTGCATGCTCACCTGAACACATGATTCCTTGCTTGTTCATGTTCTTACTGTGCCTGATTTTACTGTATGTTGTTTAAAAAGAAAAACCTGCAATTATATTAAAGTTTTATGGAACTATGAATCTATTTGAAAGCCTGGTTTTCTTGAACACCTTCACAACCCCCTGAGCTGCTGCAATCAAGTTACACAACTCTTGGTTATTTCACATTTACACAAACTCACTACCACCAAGGAAGGAATTCCAAGGTGTGGTTCATGAAGCTCTCCAAACAAAAAGTTCTTCTGACAGATGTTTTATGTTTTTACCTGCTTTCCTAAGAAAAGCTACACAGTCTTGAAAGCTAAAGCAGGCAGCTACAAGCCTTGGGTGCAATTTCTACAAACCCATGTGTGACTTTGTGGGAAAGCTTTTGATCATGGCCACTGGAAAAGACAATAGCCTGTCTTTATGTCCTCTGCTGTTCCTCAAAATTAGGAAAAACTAACTAATCCTCCTCCAAAAATCAAAATTAAAAACACCAAACAAACAAAAAAATAAAGGACAGGGAACCAGGTCCCTATCAGTTTCATTTAGGAAAGCTTCTGCAATGCTCTTATTAGGTCACAAAGCAAACATCAAAGCAAGTTTTTAACTATGCTTCTATAAGCTCTTTTGCCTTTCTCTCAACTTTATCACTTATTTAAAAGAAACTGGAGAAAAAGCTAAGAGCAAGATTGAAATGACACCTCAGATAATACACTTAAACATGAAGTATCCCCAAAATCACAACAGATTAAGCAGACTTTCCTAATGAAGTTACTTCGTTTCCTCTTTCCTCACAGGAGTTAGGAGTTTTTTGCCCCCTAATTTGTCCCCTTCTCTAAATTCAGTCAGAAAGGATTAAACACAAAGGTGCATTGTTTCTTCCACTCTTTCCTCATCATATGTACTGGTTTATTTGTAAAGTGTCTAACTCAACTGACTTTTGTCTTCTGAGAAGACTGACAATAGATTGCATAATTAGTAAGTGTTCTGGACATTATAAATAGAAAAGCATATGACAAGATCATCATGTTGTCCTAACTGTAACCCAGACACTTGGTTTGCTGCAGGTTACGAGAAGGCTTGTGCAGGGCAGGAGCTGTTGGACTGGGGGAAGATTTTTGTTTGACTGGGGGTCAGTTATGGAGATTACACAATGAGGAGAAGCATTGACACACACACACACACAGACAGACAAACACACTCCCCCTCCTCCTGGGATGCTTGTTCTGGGTTTTAAACAGATCACTCAGAACTTACACGTATGAAGACACAATAATTTAATGTGGGAAATTCTGCTTTAATTGAAATTAGATCCTTCTTAATTTAGAGAAAATTTCTAACATGTGAGCTTAAACTTTACTCTTAGAATGTTCTTTATTTTCAGTTAAATACTTTGTTCTATAACTTAACTTAAAAGAATATTTCTTTCCTCTCCTAAGAAAGTGTGCATCATATTTTCAGTTCATGTATAAGACTTCAGGCAACTGAACTGTAACAGCTTTTAGCACATGAAAAATCAAATGCACTGTAGTGTATTTCATAATATGATATATGACAAACATTTAAAAAATTTATATCCTATGTGGCCAAACAGTGGTTTCTTAATGGTACTAAGAGAAAAAAATAAGAAAGCAAAGGTGTATCAAAACCACTGAACAGCAGCTGCTGTGGCCACATTGAAACAGAGATAAAATTCCCTATTTTCCTGCTCTGTCTCCAGCCCCAGTAAAACTTGCACACACATGTCAGACTCCTTTATTCTGGAAGGATAAGAGTAGAAATTAAATGGGATCTCTTATCTACGTGCTGTGAATTCACTAGAAAAAGACTAACAGGCTCCCTCTGAAAAACTGGGGGAAAAGTTCCAGACCCAAACTTATTTTAAATACAATTTTTTTCAGGTTGAAATGGAGTTGGTACTTTGTCCTGTTAATTCCTCACTGGTCACTAACATTTGCTGCAACTGTGAGATGAGCAATGTCTGAAATGGTGTCATTTAATCCTGGTACTAACAGACTACCACAGCACTGGTTAACACCTCACACCAGTTTGGGGCCATAATGTTTTGTTTATTTTTATAAAGATAAGCACATGCACACAAGAGCTTCTCCAGCCCAGCACAACTTCAAAACAACAATAAGTATGGCAAAAAAAACCCACAAAAAGAACCAAAGACTATAAAAAGACAAACACTGTAACAAAGTAACAATCACTCTTACCCTTCGACAAGGCAAAATCTTAATCAAATAATAAAGTAACCTAATACCTCCTTTTCCCTTAAATCCTTCCCCATTCCTTGCCAACCCCCACTTCCCTTGAAAACCAGATGGCCCCGGCAATATGCCCTGAAGGTCAACAGATGCACCACGTCTTTGGATGCAGAAAAGGTATATAACGTCTTTAATAATATTTCCAGATGATAAAACTAGAAAACACAAGAAAAAAAGCACAAAAAAAATCCAGAGCAAGGAAACAAAGCAAGCACAGTTAGTATGTTAAAATATTCAAGACACCAATGAAAATAAAGGGGAAGTAGTGAACTCTTATTAATGCTATGAATAATAAATAACAAGAGAAAAGAAGATTGATAAAAAAAAGGAGTGCAAGAAATTACATAAAGAAAGGATGCTAGATAACTCTGGGGACTGGTAATGGATACGGCTGCTTATTTGTCATTGCTGTCAAAAGTTATGAATTTCAAGATTTCCTTGCTCTTCTAAAATGTGCCCCTGTCTTTTGGCTTCATAGGAAAGTGTATCAATGGGCGACTAGATGCATGCATTCACAGGTGAATAAACAGGTGAACAATTTAGCCTGGAGTGGGTTGGCTGAGGCTGCACTCAATTCCAGCAAAGTATGCCTGTAGAGACTCAAATCAATTACAGATTAAGCTATTCCAGATTTCCACTAGCGAATCTGAGATCCAAACCAAGGTCTGTGAGTCTTAACGTGAAAACTGATTCTAGTGACATTATTGTGTCTGTTGCTTTCTGTGTTCTGTTACTTCCAGATCAAATTTGTCCAATTTAACAATACAAACAATGTTTTAACTGCCAACTTTATCAGAAAGCCAGGCCAATGAACCTCCATGACAATGTATTTCATCCTGCTCCCCATCACAACAGGGAAATCATAAGTGCATAGGTGTGATTGTGATTATCACTGACAATAGTACGGCTCCCTACTTTGGATCCCAAGACAGAACTGAATTTTAAGGCTTAACAACTGAGGTTCTGTAACTTTCTACCTGTAAAAACAGAGAGGTGTATTTATGTAGATATTCTAAGCTCATAGCATATAAAAAGTTGCACAAATTAACTCAGCACTCTTTCCTGAACACGAAATAACTTTTTAGCCCAAGTAAAGTGCTCATGTGTTCCTGGAGAAGATAAGGGGCTGATGTTTATTGTATGTCTTGGGCACTGATAGCTGTGGGGCCATCCAAGGACTGGTGTGACAACAACCAGGGATTGTTGGCAACAACACTGTGAGAAGGAACAGGATGTGGCTGGAGAAGGGGGACACACAGAGGTAGGGCAGCACTTTCCCAGGAGAAACATCCTTGTTCTGGCTTGAGGACATAAACACAACATAGTACAGCACAAGCACAGCGATAAGGTCGAGAAGAAGGCACAGACAGCAGTGCGGGATGAAGACTGCCGAAGACCGCTGAAGCCCTCTGACAAATTTCCAGGAAGGTCTAGAAGAACAAATTGCACATGATAGCTAATTTGCATAGAAAATGAGAAACTTATCTCCAAAGTGGGGAATCCTACCATTAAAAAGGCATCCAACAAAGACTAGGGACATATGCAGCCCAGGATCCTGGCCACACAATCAGCTGCATCAATGCTGGAACCAGGATTCACGATTTTTCTATTCTTCCTTTACATCCCAGGTTTCTCTCTCCCCCTCTTTAATTCATCTCTGTCACTCTCTTCCCTTGTGCCCCAACCCTTTATCTATATTCACTGCCATGCATTTATACCTGGAGATAAGGGACTAATGAACACCAATTTCCATGCCAGGTGTGTAATTTACTAATACAACTTTGTCAGCTTTTGCAGAGCCTCTGACTTCTATCATTCCTTTCAACCACCAAGCATCTCTTGGTGCTCCCTTCATAGATGTTCCTTCCTAAGCGTGGGACACCACCGTCCTTAGTTCAAAACTCTACGACTCAGAAGAAAAATCCAGTTGAGTTTTATTTTCTCATGGATTCAGAACAGAAGTACCAACCAACAAAACCTCTCCCAAGTGCATGCATTAATAAAGCACCCTGAGTAGCTACATTATAAGAAAAGCGGCCTATTTTTACTTAGATTTACACTGTCTTTTGAAATGAAGCTTTTTGAGCTACACAATATCATAAAGCCTAGTCCTACCTGAAACTACAACCATACAGATCAAAAAGCCTTCAGCTATCTGCTGCTAAACAGGCAGATGTGGATATGCCACTGGGGCCAAAAGGTTTTAAGAGCCTTTAGCCTTGGAGAGCTATCAGCTGTGTAAAGGAGTTGCCACCAAAGCAAATGAGGGAGAGAGATGGTACTTAACAGGTAAAACAGTCAGGCAAGGACAAATACCCACTTCAGCCTAAAGTCATGTGGTCAGAGTTTAAGTAGGCCTGGCCTTCAGATCTAAGGACCTGGGTCCACGAGAAAGGTGCTTCTGGCCCAGCAGAGATGCCATGCACACAAGTCGGAGGTGTTGCTTCACCATCATGGACCCACTGTCCTCTCAAACGCCATCAGGTACAAGAGCAGAAGCAGCCACAGTTTGGCAGACACGACCTCTTACTGACATTTTTTCTGGCCCTGATACTTTTGAAGTGGGTTTACAAGTCCTGAATAGTTTTATTTTCCTCTTCCCTCATCTGTGGAAGTCTGAACACACAAAGTATACTATCACTTTAAGGCCCTGCTAACACAGAAGCCAGAGGAGATACGTATCAGACTCCACACATCCTACAGTAGTATTAGAAATGTATACTCTATTTCAAGAAAAAATAGAATAAATTGCTGAAAAATGAAAGCTATTAATCTGAATAATTTTATACATTTTAATAACCCTACCATAAAAACTGAAATCTTTCAAGAGACTTCACTAGATTTTTTTTGGTGTGAATAAGGAATAGCCATCATTGTGTTAGTGGAGCAGCCTTACAAGCTAGGAAAAATCTATTACTGATGAAATGAAAAATAAAGTAGCGTGCATGTCAGCTCAGCAAAGCAAGCTGCTGATTTCTAGGTATGGTTGTGTGGAAAGGGAGAAATTATAAGAGAATAAAAGACTGTGAAAGCTGCTCTACTTTTTAGAACACAGAGAATGCAAAACTGTAAACATTATACAGTGGGTCAGGTTTGGGGCCTAACATTGGCAGCATAGCAATCACACTGTGGAACAATAATGTCAGCAGAAATCCCTCCAAAGCAGCTCCACATTACCAGTCCACTGAAATATTTATTTGGCAAGACAGAACATCAATAACATTATCTCATAAGTTTTCTATTTTAAAAATATTTGGAATTGCATTATATGGCCTAACACTAAAATCAATTTGTTGCAACATTTTTTTAAAAGATACACAAAAACTCCTAGCCGCATGTGAATTATTTATTCTTCTCGTCAGAATTATAAGCCAGAGAATATCAGAATAAAGAAGCTCAGAAGTACTGAGTCCAGCCAGCAGTTTTCAAGATATAACAGGAGGAAACCTTGATCAATAATAAAGTATCACTATTTGTACTAAAATGCTGCTTAGAAAGGCTAATCGTGAATCTCATATGGAAGATTATATTAAAATCTAGAAAAATACAGATGAAAAGAGAGACAAGATAGTTCTTGTCCCCAGAAGTTATAATTTAAGAATAAAATCAGAGAAACAGGATGGATTCTGTTAGATGGAAAGCATAACAAAACAATGAATGAGTTTCTTTCTGCAGAGTTTCACACTGCAGAAGACATACCCACAGTAGCTTGAGTACTGCAGGACACGCTACACTCCACACTTTTTCCTTTAGTAAAGTATGACTGGCCCAGGTAAAGACCTGCCCTAAAGAAGCTGCACTGTTTTGTTAACCATGGTAACTTGGGCTTGTGCACACCCCCCCCCCCCCATGCAGTGCTGTCACAGCCAATAAACAAACACTGCTCAGCATTTTCAATGCAATAATTTGTTTTTTAAGAGCAGATACCTCCTAGAGTCACCTGATCAGCCTGTCGCACTCAGTCCACATGCATGTCGTCACAGACCTTGTGGGATCCAAAATAAGGGACATAATGAAAGCAATCAGTCAGGTAACAAGCCTTCTCCAAAAAGCACTGCCTTGCTCAGAGAGCTTCCATGCTGGCACAGCAATATGAAACAGGTATTCTTTCCAAAGGGCTTTTCAAAACAAAACCTGCGGCTGTCTTTCCAGTTCCCTTTTCAGACTCTTTTGCTCCAGTTGTTAAAAAAGAAATGACAGTGGCAGAAGAATAAATGTGAAGCAAACAATAGTATCTCCTACAAATAGCATTTCTCCTACTCCTGTGATACACTCACATTTTGAATGTGCAGTTCTTTGAAAAAGCCTTTTTTTCACCAGTACAAAAAACAGGCTATCTGGACAACTCTAGAAAATACAGAGAAGACAGTGAGAGTTTGATTCACAAGAACACATCCTTTGTTTGATATTGGTACAGCTGCAGTGTGAAGTGTTTTCCCTGGGCTTGCAGGGACACCGAAGCAGCACAGCTGACCTCTGGAAGAGGGAAACAGCTACACGGGCACTCTCGTGTTTCCAACTGATGTGCAGTGTAGCAGTCACAGAAAGAGAGTTGTTCCAGCACAGTGCTTTGTTTAACTCAGAAAAAGGGAGCCCCGACCCTGGCAGTGTTCCAGGCCAGGCTGGACAAGGCCTTGAGCAACCTGGTCTGGTGAGAAGTGTCCCTGCCCACGGCAGCGGGGCTTGGGACTAGCTCACCTTTAAGGTCTATTCCAACCCTTCAACATTCTATGGCTCTACTACAAAATGAACAGACCACACTACCTTTTGCCTTTAGCACTAATGTGGACTGTGTAAAGTGTGAGTATGCTCAAAAGCAACACTGGTCCCGCAGAAAAAAAAGCTTATTGCTTATTGTTTTAAAGGGATGACAGGGAAGAAGAAGAAAAGCCTACTCAAGGGAATACAGGAAACCTATGTACATCAGTGCCACAAAACTGGTATTGCTAATAGCCACCTGAAAACAACACTTTGGAAACACTGCTTGGAAGGTGGTAGGGAAGCCCACGGCTAAAGACTGGAATTTTTGTTTGGTTGTTTCGTAGGCTGTTTCCCTACTCTTTTTTCTCTCCCTTATTACCATAAACAGATACAGATGATTAGGAGCTGTGAAGAGCTCTGGTAGTGTCAGGCCAGAGAGTCCCCAGGCAGGGCCAGGCAGAAGGGGTTACATGATCTCAAGCCACTGCCTCCACAGGGCTCACAGGCTGGATTGCATTTTCTTGAGCAGCTGATGAAGGATTAAGCTCAGCAGATGAGTGCAAGGGGTAATTGTCACATCTTAAACCCGCACAGCTAAATCTACCAGAGTTTATGAGACAGTAGTTTATGTTAAAGGTCCAAATACCAAAGAAGCTAATCACTCCTTTTAAAAGACTTTCCATTATATTCCAAGTAAGTGGCTTGCTTCCTCTCTTAAGAGTTTATCATTCCTTATTCCACTTCTGCCTTTTCCAACAGGATACTGAGGGAATTTATTCATTAAAACATCAAGATCATTTGAAGAATTGAAGGAAACAAACTGCTGCAAAAAGCTAGAACAATTTGCTAAAAATTGTTTTCATTATCCCACTTAATAATAGGATAATGCACTTGAACAGCAGAGAATTTTCTAGTGGGTTATTCAGAGGGAATTGTTTTGTGCAGATCACTTCTGTATCAGTATTAAAACCTTTCTGACCTTGAGTTACTTCAATGTAAGGGCCGTATACATTTCTATTTCACTGCACATAAGGTCTGCTCAATGCTCTGTCACTCAAACTCTGAGAAAATGAAGAAAGTGATTTTTAGAAGGACTAAATACTTAAGGAAATTAATTAACTTCATTAATATAATCACTAAAAAGCGAGTGATTAGATTACCTCAGAAGACACACCTTGTATATACACATATATAAACGCATTTATATGCATATATATGGAGAGATATGTGTGCGTGCACCCCTGTCTGGGAAGGGTTTCCTAGGAGCACTGGTGAGGGTCTGGAAAGGCTCCTTCCTGCCCCTCCTCCCACTGCGCTGCAAGGACTAATGCGAAGCAGCTACCTGGAAAGAAAAAGGATCCTTCATAGCGTCTTTATAAATGTTAAATGGCAGGGGAAACCGCCGAGAGATTCCTCAAGCTGGGATCCTCATTTTCTCCTGCGTGGCCATCCCTGGGACACGGCTGGAAAACAAGGCAGCCATTTTCTCATAAGCTGTTACACTCAGCAAACCAGACTGAAGTGCTCGATAAGCCGCTGTTCCCTTCCTGCGGCGACCGAGGGCAAAACCAACCCATCACCCCCACACAGGTACAACCACAGCCACGTCTGTGCTCCTGCCGTGAGCCTGAGCACGGAGAGGGCCAGGGAGGGAGGGAAGGATGGGAGGCCGGGATGTGAACGCATCCATATTCCTGGGCTCTGCTACCCTGCATCTGTGCAAAACCTTATGGATGTGCGACATAAAGCTGCTTGCTCACGGTTTTGTGTTTCCAGAAATAAACTGCCACTGGGAGACAATACTTGGCTTTTACAGAACCTGAGGCACTTTTTTACAGAACCTGTGTATCAGGCACTGTACTGTGTAGAAAAAGCCTCCAAACCTTGTGGTCCCTATGGAAGAGTGATTTTAATTGCATTCAGCACAGGTATACACGCACCTGTATGCACAGGTGATGCAATTTTCATAGGCAACCTGGCTGTAAGTAACTTCTCTCACATGTAAGTAACCTCACTCAACTAACTTTTCTGGGAATCAGACTGTCAAAAAGTGAGCACCCTAACTTTACAGTGTACAGATCGGCATATTCAGTATAATAGCTTGAGAATAGAAAGGTCTGTCTCTAGATGTAAAGCAAGAAGTCATGGTACCTATACTTAGGTTTACTTCTGTCTTCTGTTCTTAACCCAGTTTCTTGTCACTTTCTGTAAATCTCCTTATTTTATAAGAGTGTTTTGAAACTGGGCAGCAAGAAGTCCTGGGAGATGCCATTTCAGTCTCAGCAAAATGTGTTCAGCCTTAGCTATGCTCTAATCTGATGGGGGAAAAGAAAAATCCCACTTAAGTTACGTCAACAGAGATTACTAGAATCCATCTGCTGAAGTCCCTCAGTACCCTCTGCCCAGCCCCGGCTGTTCGTCTCAACACGAAGCCAGGCTTTAGCCAGACCCTGGCAGACAGGCCAGACCACGCAGCCGGGCCCAAAGGATGTCCAGAAAGTGGAGTACACGTCCCCATTCGGCCACTTCCAATGGCTTCTGCTTGGCTGACCGGACGGTGCTGCACTGGGCTCCCTCCATCTGGATGGAGGCTTCCCAACCAGGAGGTGATTATCTGAAGCCACCAAAGTCCCCAAGCCTCAGGCTCAGTTCAACTCACACTGGGGTCTGATGTACATGCCTGGCTTGGCTCTGCGGGTGCAAAGGCACATTTAATTCATTACATCCAACTCGGACATCTCTTTCCAGTGGCCGGTCCACAAGAGATAGCAGCACAATCCCGTTACCTAAGGTAATCATTTCGGTCAGCTTTAAGCAATTTTGTCACAGGCTATCTGTGGCCAGGAATACCAAAACTAGGACTGCTGTCAATACTACGTGTTTTTAGCACTACACCTAGGAAGTTTCCTTTCTCTACAGAAAACAGGAGAACAGCCAAGGAGATGACACGCAAATGAAAATGCTACTAAGACTGTAGAAAATCTAAATGTGAGAAAAGCACACTTTAGCTGCCAAAACCTAAGACACTGCCTCTGCTTTGCTTTTTCCAGACAAAAGCAAAGTCTTGCTCTGACCTCCCCCTTCCTATTGCCATTCTCCCTGGGCCATCAGCAGCTCCCCCCACCACCGGCTGCTGCTCCCACGCGGGCAAACAGCAGCAGCTAAACACAATTAACAAGACATTTTGTGCCTCAGTACCTGCTCCAGCTCTTGAGCACAAGCATTAAGTTTGCCCTTGAAAACTTTGCATTTGCAATTTCACACATGCTCACTAAGGTTGTTAAATAAAAATGGTTCCCGAAACATCATTCCTAATGCTGCAAACTCTGTGACTGTTTCCCAAAGTTACTACACTTTTACCCTTCTTTGCAATGTAAAAGGATGGCTGTACACCAGAGATGATTCTGGCCAGTCAGAAAGTCAGAATAAACACAAGTAGAGCACCAGTACCTAAAACATGTGATGCCCTCATCAGTCATCAAAACTACTGAAACATAGCCCTGTTCTACATGATTAGCTGGTGAAGAACATGTTAGTTCTGTGGCCATTGACTTTTACTGAGTAAAGTAGTAAGTCTTGTTTTTCTGCCAAGTATTCATGCACCAAGGCATTTTTAAAAATATCTTCTATTTTGAAATGCAGGATTAATGCAGCTTAAGTTTTAGAGTAGAAAGTCTCCTCACTCCACTAAAATTCAAAGTATGTAAAACCACAGCTCTAACAATCATGTCATCTGGGCTAAAAATACTTTTTTTTTTTTGCCACAAGACTATTATATCATGTGCAGGTGGTAACATCTAAAAATGTATCACAGAAGATATATGTAAAACCAGACTATTAATTTTCTTGATCCAAACAGTAAGCAGAAATGAACCCACGCTGAAGTAGTTCATACACCTCTTGGCACCAAAGGCTTCTCACTAGACCTGCAACCCTCATGCTGAAACATCATTTCCAGAAATGAAGCACACAGTTCCCTACACCTGTTTCATACCATCAAACCAGATAAAATGGCTTGATCTCTTCCCGGAAGGAAGGAGTTCAGCGCTAGATTGAGGAGTCAGACAAGCACCATATGGCTAGAAGGGATGGGAATACAAAAGTGAGGGCTAAACCACCTCTCTCAGTGGCAGCAAGAGTTATATTGGCTCAGCTGTGTTGTCTAATCAAGTATTCTAAATCAATTAAGAGTGAAGCCAATTTGTACACATGAATCTTTGTATTTATAAATGAACCTAAATATTCTACAGTAATATTCCATACGGTTTACTTCCTGTAGTACATGGATAGAAACCAAGGACTGACTGAGCTCATTAGCCATGAAAACATGCTGTTTTATCAGGCGAGCTTTTGTCCAGCAATACAAAAAATAAGCAGTGAATCGATGAACCCTTCCTGCCCCATAAAACAATGGTTCCCCATGCAGGAATGTCAGCTTATGCCAGGTCACAGTAAACATGTTCTCTCAGTTTTTTGGAATTGTCACCAGGTTTGTAAATAATTCTCATGCATCTTCCGAGAATACTTCATTTCTCACAGGTTTTAAAGGAAACAGAAAGACGCTTTCTGTGCACGGAGAGTATTTTCCCAGGTTTTAGTTTAAGTCGTGATGCTCAAGCAGAGCAGGGTGGCTGCAGACACCTGCAGAGGTGATCCTCCACAGATCCTTCCACGCCTCTCCACACAAATGGCTGAGTCACTCATCATTCAATGGCCGGGGACACTGAAGTACAGCCTGTCCAAGGCAGATCTGACCTGGCCACGGTTTGCTTTAAAAAGGTGCACAGCAAAGTAAAGCATTTCAGCTGTGACTCAGCACTGTGAATTAACAGCCAGCCTAAGCTTATTTAAGAGCCTGTGCCTGCCATGTGTTGGAGACAGACTGTCGAGCTGGCTGGAAGCTCACGGTGCATCCTTCAGCACGGGCAGCAGCACAACAGGGCTGACAGCACCCTGGAATGGGAGCACAGCTCAAGGGGAAGGAGGGCAGGATGCTGCTTTTGAATTGGCTCGGGTCAACTGCTAAGAGTTGGATTCCCTCGGTCCACAGGAGGAAGGGGAAGCTGAGCAGTTGATTAAGTGAAGAATTGGGCATCTTTACACCCTCCATGCAAAGTGAGTGGAACAGAAAGCACTGCTTGGAAGAATCTTGTATAGTCATCCTGCATGCACATACATACCCATGTGCAGAAATGAAGTACATGCCTTTGGTCATACTGGAAAGTACAGGGAGGTAAGAAATAAAGACAGTCATCATAATCTGATTAGCTGTGTAATTAAGACTAAACTAGGAGATCAATGAGGGAAACTATATGGAGGGGGGTTTTTTTCAGCACAGTATGCTAGAGAAAAAATGAGAAATCTGGTGGAAATCTAATGGGATAAAGTAACAGATGGTAGGTGGACACCCAAGGGACATGGAATATGCTTAAAGATGATAATAGCTAACAATATGATTAAGAGTACATGCAATCTCACAATGCCCTGCATGTAACTAAAATGTAACTACTAAGGCCATAAACCCCCTAATATTATAGATTAGATTTACATACTTTTATAGACACATACAAGACAAATAGGAAGAACACAAAAAGGTTCTATATAACACAAGTATCTGGCCTATTAAAGGGAATGGCGTGAGTTGCCATCTTGAGAAACTGGCAAAGAACTGTCTACAAATATGACACAAGACCACAGGACACATACAACAATAAATAACTGACTCACTACAGAAAAGGACAAGTACAAACCACTGTCACCTGGGCGACCTGAAGCCTGGCTCACACTAGATCATTCTACTGTCCTGGAAGGACCCTGGGGGGAAAAGGTAGATCAAACCCTACCCACTTTTTCAGTCACAGATATTCCAGCAACTTCCAGCAAAATCTTCCGTATAATGCACTGTTTTTCCAGTTGGCACACACGCAGGAGTAGGGACTGCAGTCTAAAAGCTGGATACACAAGCAGGCCATGTCAAGATGGCCACGGATGCTCAGGCATTGCTTTCAGTTTTTTCTTGTGCACCACCAAAGTTGCTACAGCAGTCTCAGGAAAATTATGGTGGTCCTGTGCCTTCTAAATATTTGCCAATAATTAAATAATACCTATAAACAATACAGCCCAGCTGTAGAATTGCTGTTTTCTCCACAAAATAAATGAACATTACATATAAAAATGCCAGATATATACAGATAGATGGATATATATGTACACAAAACAGTTTTAAATGGAGTAAATGTAAACAAATGATAAAAAATATATAAACCAATGCTGCATTTATTATAACTCAGTTATTTATGTAGATTTATTTTAAAATATGTCTAATTGCACTCATAGCAACAATGAAGACAATAGTAATACACTAAATATCATTAAACACTTAAAGTAAAATTCCTCCTTGATCTTCCCTACACAACCACATTGATTCTATTTTGCCACCCCCGGACAAGAATAACCTCATAACCAGAAGGTCAGAAAATTCTTACTCTGTTATGAGAGCAAACTAATTTCCAAAAGCAGAATCCTCTCCCAAGCACAACTGGCACTAATTTAGATGAGGGGACTGGTAGATTTAGCACTTCAGCTGATATCAATTACTGTTGTATCACGCAGAGCACTCCCTGAAGTAATCAAGAACAAAGCTGCTTATGGAAGTAGTGTAAAAACTGCACTTGAAATTAAACAGAAGCCAGTACACAGCAGAGACATAACCATCCCCTCTGTAAGAAAAAGAGATTTAAATGGGCAGCTGCATTCTGCATCAGCAGAATTACAACCATTTTTTTTGAATGGTTTTAAGGTGCATAGAGAGGTCACTGTGTTCTATAGATTGGGTTACTGCAAAGCCAGCAGATAATAGCTACATAAAAGAAGTAACTGGGCACTGGACTGCCTTAAAATAACTGAAGAGAAAGAGAATAAGCCAGAATGATGCTGACTCTGATGCAGCTTCAGAGCAAGCATCATACTGTAATTTACTCACAACTAGCTTATGAAAACTTTTAATATTATAAAATCCAAAAAAACAAGCCCTGAAACAAAGAATTTTTTTTTTTTTTTATCCTAGTGCAGGAAAATGGTGGGAGGTAATGGAAGTGGGCCCAATTAAATGTGATGTAAGGAACCAACGGGAAACAAACTCTTCAGAAGCCTAAGTTGTAACAGCTGTCTTGCACTGTTGTGCTTTTGTCTGCTCTTGGGATCCCACCGCAGTGGCTTCTGCCCAAGGACAACTTTGTTTTAAGGATGCTTAAAGCAGTACTTGTCATACAGGGCAGGCTCACTCAGCTGAGGAGACAGCTCGAGTCGCTGCGGGCCCCCCTGGCTCCGAAAGGGCAGATACAGATCGGCTTCCTGGCACCTTTCCACCCTACAATTTCCTACCGCTATTACACTGATGATTCAAATCTAATTTTAACAAGCAAGCAAGCCTTCTGCTGTCAGCAAGCATTGTTCCAAGACAGAAGGAAAATACTTTAAGCACATTTTCGTGCCTTTCAACATCTGCATTCTTGTGTTGCTTTTGTTCCTGGAGAGGGGCACAGAGAAGGAAAATAAGGGGAGCACTTCCCAAGATAAGGAGCTAAGATATCAGTGTTGTCACTTATCATTTCCTAAACAAATTTAATTTTCCCAAACAATACATGGGTGGCAGAAGGGTATTATTCATTTAAGGACTAATGCTTTGAAAATCTAAAAAAACTTGCTACTGTAACAAAGCAAGATTCAAACCATATTCCCCTAAGAACACATAAAAACAATGTGGGTCTTCTCTTTTTTCAAAAATAGAAAAATATTTTTCACATGCTTTGGTATCGTTCAATCCTACACAGCCACAATACTTATCTTTTTAAAAACTAAATACGTGAATCTCTTTACAGCTAAGTTTGTGTATAAATGAAACTGTTCTACCAGTTCAGAAAGAATCTAAAAATTTCCTCGATTATATACTATCTCACAAGATGTGACCACTCACCATGTTTCTAAACGTTGGCCTAAGAGATCAGAAAAAGGAAAGTAATTTGAATATTCTTTTTTATATTTTTAAATGGCCTTCAAAAGCCAAGTCAACACAGAATAACATGTTGAGTTATTAGTTTTACACCAAAAGAAATCATCCCACAAAATGTGCATTATCAGTGAAAATTTGCAAGGGGTAAAATATTCACTGACCATACTTAGTTCTGAAGGTTACTGTAGAAGAAGGGCATAATCTCAGTTCCAATAACCAAGGATAAGACAACAACTAGCATAGAAAAGTCTTCCAGGCAAGAAAGAAACAGCCCAGTTTTTCCTGAGTTACAGCATATAAAGTTAGTTGTATGACATGTCCTGATATTTATGTTATATGATTTGAATAAATCTACAATAGAAGATTAAATATAGTTGCAGATCTCCTAAATAAAACAAATGCTATACTGTGGTGCTGAAATATGCAAGGTGTTTTCATTACCTAGAATTCATGTCACAGAAGGTTATTTATACATTGGAACAGGAAATATTTAATAGCTGTTAACATCCCAAAAGGGGCAGAAAATGTTAACTGTGCAATACACTGCTATACTGTTGTCTCAATGGCAGTAGACAGAACACAGGGATCAAGTGTTGCAGTCTCCTTAGACAGACACTATGTAACCTACCCAAGGTATTTAATTTGATCTCTTTGTTCACCTCAGTGGACATTTGCATTCATTCACATTCAGCAAGTTATTAATCTAAAAAAGCTAAGGAGTCTTTTATTTCTTCTTGACTCCAAATTCCATTTGTTCTTCTATAAAATTAATGCCATAAATAAAATGTTGCATTTAGACATGCTGTGATACTGCCAGCCAATTTTGCTGCAGATAAAGGTCAAGGAAAAAAATATTAAAAAATAAAATAACATCTTTTTTCCAAACTCCCTATATAAAAGAACAGTGCCAAGCATTTAAATAAACTCTCAACATAGGTCAATCCTTAATGGGCTTGTAAGTGAGCTGTGTGTTTTAAGAGCTAACCTTTGGAGCATTACTGAACTATTTCTTGCACAGCAACTACTGTGTTGCAACTGCCCTCCAGAAACCTGGGACCATCATCTGAACTAAATAACCAGCGTGTATGAAAGCCCAAACCCTAACTGAAGGCTTTAATAAGCACGAGTCCAACAAGAGAGACAAATTACCTCCTACCTCTACTGGGTTTCCTCAAAAACACAAGTTTTGAAACTCAAACATGCAATTCTTGCATTAAACACAATGTTCAAACACTGAAAGATATTGTATTTTAGAAATTCATCTGAGCTGGATGTAAAAATTTCAGTTAATTTCTTGTCTTAACTTCAACAGTTTTGCCAGCTTTATGAATATTGGGGGAATAACAAAATCTGTTTCCTGTTTGAATTCTTATTTTTCTTATTTCCAGTGCATCTTTTTATTTCTAAACATCCAAACAGCCTTCTCATATCATAAATCATGGTTATTACAAGATGATGGCCAACTCATCATTTCAGTCTTCTTTTAACAAAACAGATTGGATTTTATGTTTTCTACTAGAAAAATTAGCTCCTGCAGAACGACCAAACTATCTCTGCAGTAAACCCAAATTCTTAGAGCTCCTGGTGTGCATACTGCTCATCCACGCTGCACTCCCATACTAGCTAAATATCCTCCATTCCATATGGATACCAAATATACTTTTTAATTTGTTAGTCTTATAATCCTGTACATGCAAGCTGTACAGTACGGCCACAGTGCACCTTCAGGATACACAAATGGCAACTTCTGAAGGAGCTTTAGATATTATGGGCTTGCACAGATTAAAACGAGACATTACTTTGCTACTCCTCATCACTATCTTTACAACTGAGTAGGGTAACGTGAAATAATGAACCAAGTAAGAGCGCAATAAGAAAATTAGAAAACTAACACATAAGACCTCCTGGAGATCCAAAGCAGGGAAACAGGAAAAAAATGCTGATATTTAGTTCAGAAACATAGCTCAACATAGCTTTTTTCCAGTGACTACAACTGAGGCCAATAATTGCTGTATTTGCTTATGGATTCAGTTGGTATTTTAGGGACAGCATGCAGGACAGGCTTTTGCAAAAATAGGCAGGTACTTCCTATTATCACACAGCATTACCAGGGACACGTGTGTCTCTGTGCGTCTCGCTTCAAAGTAGAGAGATACTGCAGCCATGGCCTTCCTCATGGCAGGCGTGCATACAAACCAATAGGCTGTTTTGGATGAATGCTTAACATTGACTTGATAGATATAAAGTTGCAGACGCAAGGTCTTGAGATTTGATGCAATGAAAAGCAAAAAATAGGAATACAAATGGAAAGCAAGGTATGGCTTGGAAAAATGCAAGATTAACATGTCTGGTATGAAAAAAATTCAGACCAGTAATAAGGAAGGTAGGGAGACAGTGCACTGAGACATAATTGATATAGGAGGTAATATGGGCAGTCAATCTAGATAGTAGAATTTTAAAAAAGAAAAGCATCAGGAATCACACTAACAGAAAAAAATTACATATTTTCCACAGATTTAGGAGAACCTGGACTCCTGAGTCTCCTGAATGAAGGTGGGTCTCTCAAAAGCAAAAAAGGCGAAGAACTGACATTTGAGTAAAGAAAGAGATTTTTTTTTTTTTACAGGTGAAAAATGGTAAAGTGGGCAAAGATAGTGGGGTAAGTTTTTACAAATATCTAAAGGAAGAATGTGCACAGAAAAAGGATGACACTTTCTAACAGCTACGGAAACCTGAGAAGGAGTGCGTGGAAAGTGGAGTTTTTTTGGTGGTTTGTTTTCGTTGGGTTTTTTTACATAAAAAGTACTGAGGGACTAGAAGGAAAGGCTTTTTGGAGGGCCTGTAAAAAACTGCCAGAGGGAATACTGCAAAGATACTGCTGTACTAAGTAACAGAAAATGAACTGATGAGAACAGTCCTGAATCAGAAGGAGGAATGCCTTGGATAATGTAAAAAAACCACTTTGCAGTCTGCTTATCTGTACACTATGCATACAACTAAGATATATTACCTGAATATTTGTGCTCCCTTTTTAATACAACAGTAATGTACTTTATTACTGATTTTAACAGGCTTTAATAGGAGGAAGCATACATTCAATTATTTTATTACGTGCTTTGAATATAAATGATGAGCATCTGCACTCTAGTTTACTCCTTCCGTCCTCACGCTCTCATAAAACAGCACTGGCACATTTTAGAATTCAGAGCAGCCCTCCCCAGCCCAGCCGCTTTCTTGGCTGGTTTGCTGGGATCTATATATCCAATCTAATTATTTTGATTCCCATTTCCAACCCTATCAGTGGTGCAGTGGTGCAAGAAATCAAAATGCCAGTCTTCTGAATGTGTTAGAACCTAAAAGCTAACAGCTACTCATTTGCAGAGGCATCACAGCACGGCCAAAAGGCCCTGTCACCGGGCAATTTATGTTCAGTGCTCTGGATGTGACTCGAGAGGGGTTTCCCAGCCTACCAATACAGAGCATTTCATATAACATTTCAGATATGCTACAGGTTGTTGCATTACCTTATTTTGTCACAGCATAACTGACTAACAAAAAAACCCCCAGCAATGCTTTGTTCAAATTTTGTCTCTTTTTAAAGACTTGAGTCCTTCTTGTTATTTTTGCCTTTGTTTTCTTAAAAGGCAAAAAACAGGATCATAAAAGCTTGTCTTCCCTTAAGTGATCAGAAGAGAGAGTCAGCAATAATCCTACCAAAACACCTACTACCCTTTCAAATCAGGGGGATCATATGTTGCTCAGTAGCTGAATTTCCCTGTGGATCTTTCCTCTGCTTATAAGCTGTCCCCTTCTTGAATTACAGTCTTACTTAGATTACTAATGCTCAGCACCACCAAAAATATTCCCATTCATTTCTCCAGCTTTTACAAACATGATAACATGATTTGTGTTTAAATATAAGCGTCACCGTTTTACTTTTTATTATGAATATCATATGTTTGGCAAGCTGTCTGACCTTCCTTATGATGATGAATGCTGCAGCAAACAATTTGCTGTATCTTTAAAGAAATGGCCAATTCAATTACATTATGCCAGAAGCTTTCAAATCCCTCTCTGCCAAATGTCTTTGCTATATCCTGCCACAGACAGCCCATTTGTATTCCAGCACAGTAGGACACTTGTTTTGTTGAAGCACACAGTTCTAGTTAGGTACTATCAACAGAGCAGTATTTCAGTTCTCCAGCTCTGTGCTCTTTCCACCCCCTCTACCCTTGGTTATCAGGATTTTCAATTTTACTGACCAAACGTGCATGCATTACTAATTATGTGCATGAAATGCAGCAGTTATCGACTGCTACAACAAAATACATTAGTGACCAATTACAGGAGTTCTTGGCAGCAGTGGTTATCATTCTAGTGGATTTAATCATTGCACTTAAAGTGAAGCTTGAGATTCCCTTTGAGATTACACCACTAATTGCTTCTGTTTTGCCAGTTACTGCATGAGCTGTTTGCAAAAAGGATCACTAAAGATGCTTTCTAAATATGGGAAAGCAGTAAACAGATGAAGCCTCCTGTAATGAGTGCCCCCCCTAGTAAAACCACAGTGTCAATTTATTCATACCACAGTGCTCCTCTCCGATTCATATCCCCCCGTCACCTCCTCTTTCCCTCTCATTTCTTGTTATTTGGGCAGACAGCAGCAATACAGCTGCATTGCTATTCATGTGAATCATGCCACACACTATCATTTATTTATATAGATACTGAGAATATTACACTGCAAAGGTTAAAAAAAAAAATAAGCTTCCCCTTCTCTTCCTTGTTTGCAGAGAGGATACTACTTATTATTATGATTATGACAGAATGTTTAAATGGTCTTAGACCTTAAAAGAAAAAGTAAAAAAAAACCCAGCCTAGGCCAAGTACATGATTTATTACGCATACAATACCATCCTAATAGGCTTCCGCTCTCCAGGAATTCCTAAAAACAAACACTACTTCTCCCAAGGAATTTGCAATATAACATACTGCTCTTTAAAAGCCCACATCTACTTCCAGGTCGTCAGTAGTGATGAATTATTTGGTTTACAGCCTCATAAAGCAAAACTGTCTATGTATTTTAATGCTGAGGCCAACCACAGGACTTTGGTACTTTTCAAAGGTAGTGATATACAACTTTCCAGACACCAAAGAAAGGCTTCAGGTGAAACAAAGAGATGTCATCAACATTTTAGGTCTGATGAAAAAAAGTAATCTTTCGAAGAGAGAAAGAATGGGGAAGGATTACAACTACAGTTTTGTTAGCTGAGAACAAGCTATTTTAGTCAATAAAAATGTTTAAATAAATTTGTTTGGCTCCTTTTCATTAAAATTTTCAGCTACTGAAGCTTTCCATTATTCAAACACCACTTTGTGAACAACAAAGACACACTCAAAAATATAAAAAAACCTCCAACAACCCTCAACAAAAATTTTCTCATGAGATTAGAAAAACTCCTATATTTGTCTCAACAAGCATCAACATTCTTAAGATTTCAATAGATGCTATGTTGATAAAACTTTAATTAGAAATTTAATTGATCTCTGCAAGAGAGATACTGCAGAGAGTTTTAAATCCCCAGAGACTTCTACACTATAAACAGCAGAGCATATGACATCTTTAAAAGCTGTCAGAAACCATACACTCTGATTTACAAAAATAATAGCAATCTCTGTGAATTTTACTGCTAAAAGAAGTTGAAAAGCTTCATCCTACGGTTTCAACAGGCTACAGCAACAGTACCAGTTGGCTTCACCTCAGCCTCTACAGTGGCACGGACTGATGCCCACCAATCCCTGGAAAAGAACAAACCGCAGCACAACGAGGGTTACATCACAGATACATTTATCTTGCTTCACTCCCCGATGTAGATTTGCACAAAACCCACTGATCTTTCTGGAATAGCGGGCACCAGAACTGCCACACACAGGATGCTCTCAAAACCAAGGCCAGTTCGTTTTCATGCTTAACAGAGAAAATCTTGCCCCAAGGCACTCAATTTCAAGTGCGAATGAGAAAATCTGTAGGTGATGCAGTAACTGCAGTAACTGGGAAATAATAAACTGGGTAAAACAGCTAGGGATCAATCCTATATTCATGAAGGAGCACACTACACAACTCAATTGGATTATCCCCACTTCTTAGTTCACTAGTTCTTGACTTCTCCCTTATTAGACAAAAATTAAGGACAATTTTCAAGCACAAAGTAACATAACACTGACACGGTATCTTTGTCACTATACTACAGGTTCTCCAGTCCAGCAGAATGGATGCCTTTCTTTTGTATGGGCAAGCTTCTGTCTCATGTACACAAGCACAAAATCTGAATGACAATTCCAAGAAGATTGCAATGGTACCTGGAATTTCTAGTGCTGCCTTTCAAATGAGGAAACAGAAACAAATCAGGAGAAGAAAATATTCCCAAACTGAACAGCTGAGCTTATGTAGCACCCAAAATACAAAAGGTTGGGAAATAGCTGTCTTTCATCACTGTCAAAACCAATAGACTAAAATATGCAGAGTAGGACTGATAACACAGGAAATAAATGAAAACATTTGCTTCATGTTAGTATGGAAGTTAAAAGAAACAGGGCAAAAATCTCTCTCAAAGGTCCCTGATGGATTTAAAACAGAGCTGTTGAGCCAACTGTGATTTCAAAACATGCCACTATCATTTAAGAACACTGAACTTCTCTTCTTTAATAAACCTTACACCTGTTTGCTAGTCCAGAGACCTAATTCCTAAAACCATACACAGCAAGTGCAAGACAAGGATCCAGAACTGCTAAAGCACAGGAAAGCAACCAGTTATTTATAATACAGTCTCAGGCACTATGTGTAATTCAGTATCTAATTTACAAATCAAAGAATGATAATGCTAAATGCTACCATGATGTATTTCTTAATGAATTAAAAGTCTTTTGTGTGTAGCTCACAAAGCCTGGTAGACTTTTAGGTTACATATTTATTTCTCTTTAATATTGAAAGCATTGAGGGACATCTTTGTCTACTACTCTACTGCAGAGATTAACACAGTAAATACTCTAGCAAAATGAAATACACTTTTTTATGAAGAGATGTGTTGGATATCAATTTATAAATTCATGCATTAAGTACAAGAATATGAATAAACCATGGCAGAGGTTTGGAATAAACAGCACTGGTGACAAGTTTAGACCAGATTAAATTGAGAGACTTTCAGCTAGTAAGTATTGTTTTCAAAATTTAATGTAGATACCAGTAAGGATATTCAGCTTAGTAAAGCTTTCTAAAACCAAAGATAATTATTTTAGCATGAGAAATGCCATCAGGAAGAAAGGCTCCAGCTCTAGCGATTGTTTCAGAAAACTCAATTAACTTGCCCATTTTTAAAAATATGTTACCAGTAGAAAGAAGTTTCATGCTATAAAAAATTTATCCGCTCATTAATATTACAGACATTTCATATGTATGATTAAATAAATGCATTAAATAATAAGTAACACATCAATGTACCTTTTTGACATATAAAATAATTTTTTGCAACCAGAATAATGCTTGGGCTGCCAGGAAAGAAAGCTATGTGCATAAATGAAAAATACTCTTCCTGCCTTTCAGAAAACTATGTAGGCTGGGGTTGGGACTGGGGGCCTCCAGATGCCAAGGAATGTCGACCACACGCCCCATCCAAGCTGATGAAGAAAAGCTGTCCCAGTCCTGTTCTAGTGAAAGCAAACCCCAACCAAGACAATAGTTTTTGTCTCAAAAAAACCCCCTCATGAAATGAGCATTGATCCTTTCCAGGACAACCTTCTACAAATCATCTTCTCAGCCTTCACCCTCTGATGACCTCCTATTTAACCTGGCCTGACCTTCAGTTCTGCTGAGTCTCAGTGCCTTACTACGATTACAAACCAGCAAGACCAAGTTAAGCTTTAAGAAACTCAGACATTAGTCTGAAGATAAATAACTGAAAAAGCAAAACATCAAAATACCAAGAAATCCTGCTTGTAAGCTATGTTTCATTCTGTGAAGACTGCCAGAGTACCAATGAAAAGAAAACGTACCACAAAGCACTGAAGGCTCTGTACTACATTCCCTCCCTTGCAGGTAGCCCTACTATTTCTGGTGTCTGTCAGTTCAAGAGCCAAAGTATTGTCTAAAGTTACAAACGCAATTAGGCATGGAGATGCTGAAAAATGTTTCAGTTTTAACATTTTGTAAAGCTGATTTCCACTAAGTATTCACTTACTCAGGTGCAAGAACAGTCAAGGTCCCCAGTTTCCCCCAGATTCTCCCTTCAGGCCAGTCTTATCCTTAGGTACCTGTGCACAATTAAAAAAAAAATTAATTAACATTACTCCTCGTAAGTTCATCTCTTGATTATATCAACTTTTTAGGCCCATATTTAATAATTCTTATATCCAGCTTTTCTCACAGGATTATTTCCCATCAAAATGGTTAACAGTAGCAAACTCAAAGCTGTTTTCCCCATGTAAAAAAACCTGGGTTTTATTAGACCAGTATAAATATATATTTATATATTTATATATTTACTATGATCCTAAATGAAAGAGTTTTCTGTAAGAAAACTCATGCAAATTCAACCTAATAGATGGTGGGATTGCATGATTTAGGTATATTTCATCACTTGTTTTTAGCAGTACAAACAGAGAGCACACAGTTAAGCTTTTGTTAGCCACGTATTTAAGTCACCTTAAGGCTGTTAATATGTGACAAGCAAATCCTACATATTCAATTACTGTTTTAAAAATTGAAAGAAGGTTCGTGTACAGGTGCACTGTCACTCAGTTAAGGAGCTCAAAAAAAAATAGTTATTCTTTCTCCTGGAAATAGTATGAATTAAAGAAACATTTTAAAAATGTGCCATTCAACCATATGGAACCAATTTCTGCAGACATATGGAGCTCCAATTAAATAAGTGTGGCTTTGCTGACACAAAAGTCCACCTGCACATATTCAAATTTTCCAGAATTAGACCATCTAATTTAGAGCAGTCCATTTAGCAGTGACAGAGGAGAAAAGCAATGTATTTGATACGACACAACCCCTGTAACCAGTCTCCTTAAATAGCAATTGCAGCCTTACTTTTGACCATGGTCAGGATATAATCAGATAAGACTGAATTAGTTCCCATAAAATACAGCTCCAATTACATCAGATCAGAAGAAAGTAATTTTTCGTCTTCTCCATTATGCAAGTAAATATATAATTGGAAAATAAAGCAAGGTACGATTTTTCAAAGAAAATTTTACCAGAAGTCAACAGAAATTAAAAAACTGACTATAGCCATACTTCCTAGATTTTCCCAGGCTTTTTGCACATCTTTTCCCAGAATAAATGTACGGAAAGCATGCCATTTAAAGAAACAGAAGTCAACAAGCTATATATAAACAACATCCTAAATAAAATAAGACAGGTATCCAATGATGTGGGAACTACGGAAAGTAGCAAATTTTTAAGGTAAGCTCTTCAGAAGTTTTTTTTCTTTTTTTTTTTTTTTCCCCCCAAGGTTTTGCAGTCAATTGGGCACCCTTATTCAAATCTAGCTTGACTGACTTTCTATTAGGTGTTAATGCACAATTTTTTTCCACAGGACCCCAACCTCATTCAGTGAATACGGCAGCTAGAAGAGAGTAGTGAATCTACCCAGTGGCTGCATTCCATATGGTCACAACACAACTCCACACGCTTACTGCTCCAGGTTATTCTCTGCTGTTCCAGAACAGCACTCTGAGGACAGAAATGCCCGTTCCTGGACAGAGCTCCCCTTTGGCGCTGTCAGGTAACAACAGATCCCTGCCAGGGGTGTCATATGATCCCAGAGACAAGAAAACTTAGAATCAGGAGCATTGCAAACTTTAGTGTTCAACCAGGTTCCTCAAACTAATTTTTCAGAGTATTTAGCTTTCTATAATACCTTAACTGACTTCTGGGAGAAGCTGTGTCCACCTAGTTTCCTAGTTAGGGTGACACGTCTCCCCTCACTTGTGAGCTGCCCCATTCACTATCTGTCTTAGGGTTTCTACAACAAATAAAAGCACGTTTCCAGAGACCTGTCTTCATACACATCTGTTCCTCTTGGAAAGACCATACAATTCTGAGACCACAGAATTTAAAACTGTATCATAATGCAAATGTCCAGGGGAGCTCAGTTAACGTATTTTAGACAATCTTAATTCTGCACCTTCCCAGCTTTGCAGGACTTGCTCTTTGTAGCTCTTTACTCAAGGCAGCTTTCTGAGCTTGGTTTTTTTAAGACTATCGCCATGGAAAAGGAGAAGCTCCATCTTGCTCAACACAGATATATTCAGTGTCCCTCAAAACCTGGCCACTTATCATCCAAGCCTTATTACTGCCAATCCTGTGGACATGCGCTAGTGTCCCTATGCATATCCACTCTTGTCTTTAGGCTCAGTTTCCTATTTGGGATCCCTGCCTCCCTGCCTCTTTTCAGTGGCCACTTCATTCTCAACAACTTCATTACCCGATATATTGCTCCCATGCCACAAACAGAGTCCCATTAGCTCCCAGCTCTCCTATACTAGCATGCCTTTTAATCTCTCAGCTTTCTGCACCCTTCCCAGATCTGTTCATTTTTCCATATCACTTTTCACCTTCCAATATTTTTCCCATTTCTTTACTCCCCCACTCACTTCCTGTGCTTCCCTCTTGCCCTGGCAGTTTCCAAATTTCTTCTCAACAACTCACTCCACGTGTTTTCCTGGTTCCTACGCAGTCTTTGTGATTAGCATGCCATAGCCATGGCTGCTACGCTTTGTGCAGCACTCTCTTCTAATGATGGGTGGTAAAGAGATCTGTACAAGGGCTAATGAGCAGGAACACTTAATTTCAAAATCCCAGAAGAACTGGGGCAGAAGAAAAGCCAAACCAGTAGTGCAGAAATAGAATTTTAGGCATTTAAACACCTCACTAGAGACACCTATATATTTAGATGTCGAGGTAGCTGTATGAAGGCTTTGTGAACTGTAGCTACTTCCGTCCTGCTACTAGATTAACAGCATCCACTCATTTAAATTTAAAAACAAAATCCTTCTCCAATGAACCAAAATAAAGTCACTTGGAGTCTAAATCTCAACCTAAACTCTAGCTACTTCTCAGTTAACAGCAAGTTACTCATACTTTTTTAAACCATTTTTTCCCAAGAGAAAACAGCCCTTGATTCAGTCAAATATAGTAAGTATTGTGGGGGAGAGGAAAAAGGGGTTTTAATTAAAAACAGGGTTTTCTTGGCACTATTTACCAAGGATAAGTGTTCTTATCTTTATTCTACAGAAGAAAGTAGATTGTACCATACCTTCATCTATTTTTGCCAGAAAGTACAAGCTAACCAAAGACATCTTCCTATTCTGTCTCAAACTTCCCTGCCTTTGGTGTGTGGGTGGGTTAAGAATGCTCAGGCTGGATTTAAGGTGATTTTATAAAATCATAAAATACCAGGTTGGAAGTGACCTCTTGAATCATCTGATCCAACCTTCCATGGCAATAAGCACAGTCTAGGTAAGATGGCCCAGTGCCCTGTCCAGACAAATCTTTAGAAGTGTCCAATGCTGAGGAATCCACAGCTTCCCTGGGGATATTTTTCCAACAGTTGATTGTTCCTATTGTGAAAAAATTTCCTCTTGTGTTCAATCACATCTCACCAAGAGTAATTTTTAAGCACTACTCTTCATCTTTTCCATGGGACTCCTTGTAAAAAAGAAGTCTCCACCATCTTTGTAGCCACTAAGCCTTCTCTGCACAAGACTGGACAAACTCCATTCTCTCAGCCTTTCCTCACATGGCAGGTTCCCAGTCCTTTGATCATCTTTGTGCCCGTTCTCTGGACCCTCTCCAGCCTGTCCACATGTTTTTGCACAGCAGGGGCCACAAGTGAACACAGCACTCCAGGTGTGGCCAGGCAAACACTGAGCAGAGTGGGACAATGACTTTTAACTTATCTCTGCTGGTGGTTCCCTTGTTGATGCAGCCCAGCATCCCGCTGGCTTTCCTGGCCACAGCAGCACACTGTTCTCTCACATGGAACTCGCTGTCCGCCACAACACCCATGTCCCTTTCCATGGAGCTGCCTCCCAGCTGGGTTATGGACAGATCCCTGCTATACTACTACCACTACTGTATTACTGCAGCTGTGGCCATTTAATGAGAGCATACTTTACTAAATGAGTACAGATGAATGATTCAGTACCAGAAGTTTTTTGCTGAAGAGAAATTTCTATTATGTCTTGATTCTTCCAACATTGAATCTAAAAAGAAAATATATCTCCCTGATTTAACTGAAAAAAATCCCATAGAATAGTTACTTTTTAATATTTAAATAGCAAATTATCAAAATATTTAGGTACACTACAACATAACCTTCCAACAACCTTTTTGTATGTCCAACATATAAAAATTAAGTATAAATGCAGTATCATTAATGAACACAGTATTTACAAATAAATCACTCATTCCTCTGTTGAGCCACACTTTAAGTACACTTTAATGCTGAAAGTGGTACCT
This sequence comes from Chamaea fasciata, assembly GCF_029207755.1. Taxonomy (NCBI): domain Eukaryota; kingdom Metazoa; phylum Chordata; class Aves; order Passeriformes; family Sylviidae; genus Chamaea; species Chamaea fasciata. Next base: position 95,860,196 of record NW_027094087.1, on the reverse strand, counting down.
AATTACCTTTATTTGATCCCAAATGCAACAGGGAAATAAAAATGTTCAAAATATTTGGATCTCGCTGATAAGCACTCAACATTGAAAGGTATGTGTTAGGATAATGTAAGATGGTCCTTATTCTTATTTCTTCGGAAGAGGTCTCAAACAGTCACATGAATATATTTAATTCATACAACTGCTTGTTCTCCCACTTCCTGCTAGTGTTGAGGACAGAAGGAGATTTAGTTATCCTGACTCCCATCTCCAGTATTGCCTGACCCAGAAAATTCACCACTGTCACTTCCCATGGAGAAAGGACAGTCAATATGAATCATGCTCTGGGAACTGGGCTTCAAAAACCTAACTAATGCAATGACTACAACTCATACAAAAGCCAATTATCACTTGTGATCTGAGGCATTATTCCAAAGTTGGCACTCTGAGTATCCTATTAATCAGTATCTTCAAATGGGTTTGCTAGCTAGGATAACAGGAAATTAATAACACAGCTATTAGTAGTAGATTGATTTTAAATTAAATAAAGAATTTTAAAAAAACCAACACATACACACATGAAACCCCTCAAAATACAAAAAAATCACTGGTAAACTGATCAAAAAGCCATAGAACAACTGTAAGTATTTACCTCCTTTTATTTTAGGAAATCTTTCTGCTGTCTTTTTTCCCTTCCTCACAAGTTCCTGGCATCCCTTGTACCATGATGTTTATATTCTAGTTTCCATCACCAGTGACATGAAAAATACACTTAGTTCACCCACACATATGTCCTTGCGAGAAAGGTGGAGAGAATAATTTACAAAATAAGGTCCATCATTTTCCCCCAAAAAACACAGGTATGAAGACAAGAATCACCCCTTTTCCCACCTCGTCACAATCAAAAGTGCCTGTGTCGCCCCACAGCCTGCAAGAAGAAGGAAAAGAAGGATTCTTACCATCTAAGGGTTGCCTGACATGGAAAATTTACCAGTGTAATGGTGACAGAATCATACTATGAACTAGTTTAAATCTTCCATGAATGGGTCTGGTGGGGAGGGTTTGGCAATAAAAAGGTTTTTTGTTTAACGATCTTCATCCAAAAGAATCCCGGCTCACCTCAGAACATCTCTCTAGAACAAGGGGATTTTAGCACGATCACTACAGCTGTTATAGTCTGGCTGGTGCTAGTTAATTTGGTCACACAGGTAAGTCCTAGAACATTACAGCAAACAAGTGATCTGGGATTATACTTTATACAGCCTAAAGCCAATACAGTTAACATTTCTCTGATCCTTGAGTTTCACACTTCAGAGAGCTGAGGGAGAGAGGAGGTGTTGATACTTTCAGGAACCACTAATTACAGGAATTCATCGTGAAGGGGAATTGCTAGAAAGTAATAGAGATGTTTAAATATAAACAGTGCAGTTGCTGTCACACAATCATCCATGAAAGGTTTCAGTGCATTCTTCCACCCAGATTGATGACCTGTACGGTGCTGAACAGGAAAGAAATTTACCACAGTATAAGTCCCTTCAATTAAAACATAATCCCTAGCACATTTTTTGTGTTTGATCTCAAAGTAAATTGTAAGTCATATCCATTTTAACAGTTTAATGTAAATGCTATGGCCAGAATTTTTGAAGGATTTGCTATTACATTTAGTCAGCCAAGTAGAAGTACAGTTCATTTTTGAAAGAGAATTCATCCTGAATGGGAGCTACTGCTTTCTTATGGTAAAAAATAAAAGTGACATTCAACTGGCCTCAATTATAACATTAATGATCTACTCAAAGCTATTTGTCTCCTTTTGAAATATGTGTAAAATCACATGGCAAGCTACTAGCAGAAGCGGGAACAATGTCCTATTTTACTAGTTCTCTTTCTTGAGAGTGCATCACTGCCTAACAAGGTATGTTACAAAGATCCAGGCTTACATTATAGCCATTCCCTAAGATTTTTTTTAAGCAACCATAGTCACATAAAGCATAGAGCCTTTTCACAGCCAACTGAATGTTTGGTGGTGGCCTGAGCCTATCAACACCAGGATGTTATATCTTACTTTCTCTTTAAATCCTGTCCGGAATAAAATCTAGAAAGCTGTAGCCCATCCTTTATCAGCCACTTTTTCACTTACTAATTTAAGAAAAACACTTCCTCCTGTTGCACACTTACCAGGAAGCAGCTATGCCATGAATATGTTATAAACACTATGCTCTCTCAGGCTGCACAGCTTTCTGAAAAAACCAAGACAACCTAATGGAAGCACTTCTTTTTATCATTCTTTGCCTTCTGCCCACATCCTCGTTCCTTAATTCAATACCAAATTTAGAGCTTTTAAAAGAATTTCACATCTCATCTTGCTTCTGTAGCTCCCCCCCAGTCATTGATGATATGCTGATCTCCCTGCGAGTCTGCTTTCTCACAGAAAGGCCAAAAATGCAAGGGCAGAGTGATAACCGAACTGCAAGACATCACTTACTGAGAGCAGTTCTTCTGGGTCACAGGCGGTGACAAATGACTGAGAAACTTCTCCACACCAAACAATAACATATGAGTAGCAGAAAGAATGCTACACCTCCTCTGGATCACCAGCCCAGCAGCTCAGTGTGCTTCAGCACAGTTCAGAGACACAGGACAATCCTTTCGGGATGAACGGGCAACTGCAGGCAACCACACCATGAATGTTCAGTTCTGCAGTTTCCATTGTGTATCTGCTCCATGTGTGCTAAACCCCACAAAATGCTTCTCAATACTTTACAAAAGGCAAAACAACTATAGGAAAGGCTACAATTATACTAAAGTTTTACAACTTGCTATTTTCTATGTCTTTGCAATAGCTGCATGTTTTTAGTAATTGCTAAGTAGCAACTTCTAAATGATCACGATAAGTGGACCACGTTTAACACAACATAAAAGGAATAAAAATATCTATCATATGTTCTCTTTCCTGAGGGGACCCATTCATTCCTGACCCCAGATCTAGTAATTGGTTCCATGATGAATGTTAGAAGGTGGGGGCTAGAACAGGGGACAAGTAAAATACGTTGTTATTAAAGAGTTATTAAAGGGTTCGGAAGAAGAGCAGAAAAAAGCATGCTTCTCTTATCCACTAGCAACCACTAGAAAGACTGAAGCATGTTGTTAGTGCCAAATAAATATAATCAAAACAAACAGTTACCGTCTCCCTTCAGACCCCTTGGAGAACTCAATACTTCAAATCCAAAGACTCAGCTCATAACTTAACTTTCTACTGTCATTCCAGAATAAATCTCCTGCGCAGCTTATTAAACTGTCTTTGCACCTGCTCCAATCTAATTCCATCTTTCTGTTCACTGCAAAGGAGGATCATCGGACACAGTATTACAAATGAGGTCTCAGGAAGGCTTTACAAAATGCTGTTAGCATTTCTCTCTCTCTCTCCAAAAATATCATGTCTAATGCATCGAAGAAGCACATTAGACTCTTTCACAGCAGCATCATACTGGTGGCTTAGAGCCATTTTAGTGGCATTATCACAGCACTTTACCTAATTCAGACTGCTACAACCATTAAATCATCTACACAACCTCCTATGATGTTAACAGATGTTCTTCTCGTTTTAGATATTTGCATATTGAGATAAGTGTGACCTGTCTCAGACGAGGCACTGAGGGCTTGCAGAGCTGAATTAGCAACTGACACTTTCAGATTCTTAATCCGAAGTATACACCCCTGAACTTCAGCAGCAAGCAGATGAACTACACAATGCACGGTAACAAACATGCCTGATACTCCACACCAAATGCCTGTGCTTGCACTCAAAAATCATTTCTAAATGGATGGTCCTACATGGCCACTTGCCTACAATGTAATTACATCAGCCTGCTGAGGAGGCACACAGAAGATACCCAGAAAGGCCAAATCTCTACCCACTTTGTCTCTCTGTTCTCAGCCTGCACTGAAACTGCCTTTTTGTGGCAATTCCATCCAGACAAGTCACTAGGTGCTAGGCCACCTCCACTCACACAGATGCGCTCTTAGCTGCCAGAGCAAATGCTGCTCAGTGATAACCACATCTACAGAAGCTCACATCAACACTGACATATTCTCCTGAAAAACGTTTTCAGGATTCTGAGTTTATAATTCAAATGCTCTGTTTGTTCAAAAGTTTACATCATACAAGAAGTGACAGTCTCCTGGTTTCACAAGAAAAAGGCACAAAAAATTAAAAAATGCAGGAGCACAAATTCAAAGAATCATGATGGACAAAGGGGCTGGTACCAAACAGCTTAGTGGTCCCTACACAAGTCAGTATATTGTAGCTACTCACATCATGGTGTCAGTTTCACTATTACAATCAAATACTCTCAGCAAAAACCTATCTTTGTGGAAAGTTTACCCAAAACACGAACATTACTAGAACTAGACAAAACAAGAACTACTTCCCCATAATGCTCAGGATCTCTTAATTGCCAAGAAATGCCATGAATGTTTTGCAGTCGCATTCCAGAAAGTACTTTTTCTACCAAGCAACTCGCAGAGTCAGAACTGTCCTGAGAGCTAAGGACATGGGAGTTTATTTCTATAAATAAAGAAGCATTCTAGTCAAGCAGAACACTACCTTCTCAGAAAATAAATATCCTAGCTACACTCAAACTTGGTTTCTCTTTTTCACTTATTATCACATATATACCTCAACCATTTCCTGTTTAGATCCAACTTCACAGATTAACCCACTACTGGTACTGGAAAAAGCTCACAAATAACTAAGGCAGACAGGATAACTTCTGCTAATTGCCCATGGTGTAGAATTACATGTTAGTAAAATGAAATACTGCAGCTGTGCACTACCTCAGAGAAATTTGTAGACAACTCACTACATCACTTCCACAGATGAAATACGTACCTTCTAGATATTTATGTTTTCAGAGCACTTTCACACATCGCTGAAGGAAGGTATGGACCAGAAACAACTGGATTGGCATGACCCAGCATGTTACTGCTGGCCAGCTCCGCTGAGTCAGCTACAGGAAGAGGTAGATACTCTTCATAGCTACGTCACTGCCCAGCAGTGAGGGGAAAACCTGTCCATGCTGGCTAAAGTTTTATTTTATAACAGAAGGGATGAATACCCATCCTGCACCCAGTTCTCCCAAGGCTGATCACGACCGATCTCATACAAAACTGCAGCAGCACTCAGCATTTTATTAAACTGCATTAGTGCAAGTCCCAACTTGCAAAGATGGTTTTCTGTCCTCTATGCTCATTAGCAGGATCTCAAGGTATCAGTTTGGCCCTTTGGTCTTTAATAATGGAAAAGGTTATGCTTTCCTGAAACTGCAGATATATATATCAGGCACATTTCTGGTGAGGTTCCCAGTCTATGACACCTGGAATATAAAATACACATACTTATGACTGAGTGCATGCTTGACTTACACTGACAAAAAGTAAGTAATCTGAAAACCAGCTATTTCCTGCTGTCTGCAGTTGGGATCTATGTACATCATATTTATATATCAAAATTTCAGTATCTATACAACAGAAGTGTACTTTTTACTTCTAATATGGAATCTCCATTCAGAGAACAAGCAGAATCCAGAAGAATTCAAAATTTACTTCTATTTGAACACAAATGTATGTACCTCTTACAAAGTCCCACCAGTAATATCCACTCACATTCCATTTCCCAAATGACTGGAAAATACATTTGTCAAGATACATTTGCAAAGAAGGCATACAGTTTGCATGTATACAAACAGATACTGAAATCTGTATGTATATTTACAAAAAAGAAGCATTGCAGTTTGCAAGCAAAAATGAGCAGGCAGCGTTTCAAACTGACAGTGTGATATGGTGTTATCAAGGAAGGACAAGAATCACAGTGATTTACAGTAAATTACTTTTACTGGCCAGGGATAACACACTGTTATGAGAATACATTACAGAAGTTTGCATTGCTGCCTTATGGTGCTTGATCTTTCAATTAATGTCTCAAGAACACTGAATTATCTCTATCTGAGCAGTGTTTTTGATGTTAGCATGAAAGAAAGGTTTTTCAAACCACAACACACTTGGACAAATTCTCATCAACACTTCCATTTCTAGTCACTAGGTCCCACTCATTCCTTCCGACTAACCTTGCAACTTTACTTTTTAATCTTTATGTTGAAATTATCAAAAGAAAAAAAAAAAAAAGCATAATCCAAACACAGAGCCTATGCCTAGGTTAGCCAGCCTAATGCCCTTCAAATCCAGGTAATCTAAAGCTTCTAACTTTATCTACAGCACACTCCTTTGTAACACTGAAAAGTATCTTTCACTTAATGCATTTAGTAAATGCAGCATGTATATATATGTATGAAAATATAGATCTGACACAGGATAAGGTCTCAGCATATGCAGATGTCAGGTGGGCTAATAACCTGCAAACCAGAAACAATACAGTGTATTTAACAGCCATAAAAAGGAAGAAAGAAACTACAGGAGGATCACTCAAAAATTTTATGAGTGGTGTTTTACCAGGTTTGCTTTGATAAATTTACAGTAAACTTAAATTTATTTAGAAAATCAAAAGCAAAACACAGAAGACCAAAATTACTTCCTTCAGTTTCCTCTCTTGAATTTTGCATCAAAGCAGCAGCACAACAATTAAAATTTCCAAATACTACTCATTCCACAAAGACCACTGAAGTTCTCCCCACACAAAGTAACCAGCTGGCCACTCAGACACTGAGCGGTGGACTATCAGATAGATCTCCCACCATTTTTAGGACATTCATGACATCCTAGTGGAATGTATTTTCAAGTAAATTAACCACAGAATGGTTAAGGTTGGAAGGGACCACTGGTAGGGACATCTGATCCAACAGGATGGTGTTCAGATGGCTCTTCAATATCTCCCATGAGGGAGACTCCAAACCTCTCTGGGCAACCTATTTCAGTGTTTGGTCACTCGCACAGTAAAGAAGTTCTTCCTCATGTTCAGGTGGAACTTCCGGTGCATCAGATTCTGACCATTGCTTCTTGTCCTACTGCCTGGCACACCAAGCAGAGCCTGGCTTTGTTCTTTTGACACCTCCCTGCAGATACTGATAGACATTGTTTAGGCCCCCTCTCAACTGTCTCTCCTCAAGGCTGAACAGGTCCAACTCCCTCAGCCTGTCCTCCTAAGAGTCTCCAGCCTCTTAACCATCTTTATTACGCTCCACTGGACCTGCTCCAGGAGCTCCATGTCTCTCTTGCCCTGAGGAGCCCAGAACTGGACACAGCACTCCAGATGTGCCACTCCAGGGCTGAGCAGAGGGGCAGGATCACCCCCCTGCTGGCAATGCTCCTCCTAATGTCTCCCAGGATCCCACTGGCCTTCCTGGCCATCAGGGCACACTGCTGGCTCATGGACAGCTTGTTGTTCACCAGGACCCACAGGTCCTTCTCCACAGAGCTGCTTTACACGTTGGCCTCTACCCTGTTCTGGTGCAGAGGATTGTTCCTCCCCAGGTGTAGGACCCTGCCTTTCTTTGATGAATTTCAGGCAGCTCTTCCCTGTCCATCTCTCCACCCCGTCAAGGTCCTTCTGAAGGGCTCAGCACTCTGGGGTACCGGCCACTCCTCCCAGCTTTGTGCCCTCAGTGAACCTGCTGAGGAGACATCTACCCCGTCATCCAAGTCACTGATGAACTGCTAATTACAGCGAGGCACCACTGGTTCCAGGTTGTCACAGATGACATGTGGTAAGGCTGCCCAAATCCAGAGTTTGGAACCAAACCACGCTGAACCTCTACACTAAGCCGACTCAGTCTTGTTCCTGCGAACACTTTACGGCTGAGTACAAGGAAATACACTCAAAGTACAGGGGATTCTCCACAGACCAGAGTACCCCATATTTAGCACAGGAAGTTGGTTGTTGAGATATGAAGTTACAGCTTTGTTGAAAGATCTGTAGAAATATTTGCATTACTTAGAAACTGAGCAACTCCTAGTATGAATTGGATGAACCTAAATACCTGATAACTTTACAGAGCCAAATGGTGTCAAGTATTAAACTAGGCTAATGCCATTAAAAGCAAAAAGTATCAGTGTGGAAGAAAAAACATTATGGTAATACAATTTTATATTATTCCTGCAGGACCTACTGATGAAGAAATTATTATTTTTTTAAAGGTAATATAATAGGTATTTTAATCTATGTATATTTTATTTAATAGACTCCATTAAACTGCCTCATCAAAGCCTCTGAAAATTGGTCTAGATACAAGAAGAGGTGTATTCTGCATAGTAAGACCTCTGAGAAAGGCTTTTAAAAAGAACACTTAGGAGCATTCTTACTTTCTCTGATAAGATACATGGGAGTGCTTTCACTGAAGTAATTCTTTATATAAAGACAAAAAATATTTTAAAGATAATTGTCAGACACCTTCACACTTCTAAAAGCCAATGATTCCACTCAAGGATTTCTTACTACATGCAGTGAACCACCGTTCACCTCAGCAATCTCCATGCTAGTAAAAATCCTTATCTGAGAAAATTTCTCGCGTGTTTTAGTGTTTGCAGGATTAGATTTTTGGTTTGCAGCTACCTGACATATGAGTCAAATATCTATTAAAAAAAAAGGGAGAAAAAAAAAAGGCCAGAAAAGATAACGTTATCTACTTAGAGCAATAGGAAAATAATGGAAGATACTAATATTTACTTCAAGACCTCTACACCTTCCTGATGATCAAGCATGCTAAATAAAAGTTCACATCCCAAATATCCTAAACATCTATAAACAACAGAACAACCCATGCTATCTGAAAGAGCTATGACTCCATGCAGTAACAGTAAAACATTTCTTACAGCTATTAAGTTCACTGAAAATCTTGGTAAATAACTTGAGATACCCCTAGGGAGAGTTTAAAAGGAGAGACTTTCAATTTCCCTGAAACATCACCTGTACCAGTGACCAGCAGTCAGACACTGCTCAGAGTCAATTCCACCCAGTCCAGTACTGAGTCAAGATTAGTTCACCGTAGTAGCAAAACAGAGTAAGAAAATGAGTCAATGTATTGTTTTGGGGTACACCCTGTTGAGATCAGGAAAGGCAAATATGAGAGAGCAGAATGACTCCACTCTAAATTACAGCAGGATACCCACACATTTCAACATACCCAGAACACTGAAATTTTTCAAGGGAAATGTACTGAAGTAAAAGCAATCACCAGTGATGTGACGGTCTTTCCACTTAATTATTCTTTCAAAACTTTTAAAAATTTTAGAGCACTATTTTACTACCTTTACTTCCAGCTTTGGATGCTCATCTTATAAGTTCCATCCTTTCAAAGACAAAGGAAGCAAGGAAAGTGCTTAGAAAAAGGGTAAGACAGAAATTAAAGTTAAGGGTCTAAGTAGTCTATCCCGTTAAGTTCAAGGAAATTAAATATTTTTTTTCTATCTTCAGCCATTTTAATTTTTGCAGCAAGTATTTTTGCATGTTGTCAAAACAGCCCTTATCAAAATATTTGCAGTCTTAACAGTCATGTTGACCCTGTGCAGTCTGAAGGAAAGAAGGGGTGACTTGACTTCTCTGCAACACAAAAGACAAGACTCTAACTATGCCTGCAAAAGTCAAATGAAAGACAAAAAAGTATAACTAGTTTTGAAATAATAAGGTGATCTTCTTCACCTCAAAGAAGGTGCTTGCATTGTGGTTAAGATCTTACTGGGCAAATAGAAATGGAGAATTCCCCATGATTTCTTATGCTCAGCTTTCCACACATTTCTGTCAGTACTGCATAAAGTCTTTGCTAAATCCCTCTCCAGAGCTGGTGCATAACTCCACTGACTTCAGCACTCACTGTGGCCACCAGTAAAGGAGAACTCTTGGAATGAGTCACAGTTTATCCTCTGACCTACTCTGACAGCAGGTGGTTGAGCCCTGCAAAGCACTGAATGAACTGCCATTCATTACCTAGCAGCTCTTCAGAACAGAAGTACAGCCCAGGAAAGTATCTGGAGAGAAAATGCAGATTCAGTCCCAATGGTCAAGAACTAAGAACCAAAAGTTTACCAAGAAAGGCAACCTCATAGAAAAAAAAAAAAGTGGTATTTTTAACATTATAAATGAAATGAGCACTGCTTTACATATTTCAGTGACATTGTTGATCAAGATATGGTATGTGTTTATACGAAACCAGTCTAATCCCAAATGGAAAGGGAAACGTGAGGTACCTGTAAACATCATTAACTCTACAGGCTGCAGCATAATCATTATAGACTTCATAAAAGTGATAGTGATTCTGACCAAAAGAGCTTTTGTTTCTGGATCAGGCCAAGGTAAGAGCAGATCTTTGTCTCACAGCAACATTAATATTGCATGTGCATTCCTGTATTTAGCCATCTTATGCAATAGAGATTAAAAGAAGCAGGTAAACATTGTCCGTAAAAGAGTAATTTTCTTGACCGTGGCATAAAAATAAACCAAAAGATTCCATAGTGGAGAAGAGGAGGAAATGAGTTTTCCTCTTCCAATCATTTAATCCTTTTTTCTTTCTTTTCCTAGTACAAGCTTTGACAAAGCCACTATCCCATCACTCTGAGTGCAGGCTCTCAGTTGTTTTGGTAGTGAAGTATATGCAAAGGGTTCAGGGAATCTTGGGAACTGAAACACACACATGAGGTTTTTCCACCTATCTTCTCTAATTATTAACTATCAATGAACCAACAGCACACAATTTGAGAACAGCGAGAACCTACAGAATATACACACCCCACCTCCCTGAAGTGAAGGAGGGATACCGAAATGGCCAACCACCCAGGACTGAAATTAAATATGACCTCATCCTGAGTTGAAATAACATATAACGGACAGATGTTTCAGGCAAGTAGGCAGCTGGAAACTATTCTACCTGCAAGATGATCCTGGCTACAGCCCAGGAACACTCACCTTTAACAAACCAACAAGGCAGCCTTCTCCTACTCCGGCATTCTCCAGGAGTGGAGATGGAAATATGTGGAAGCCAGAGCAGAGAGCCCCCATGGCACCAATACGGCCCTGTCTAAGAAACACATCTTGTGTCTATAAATTAAAGCGAACCTTAGGCCACCATGAACTACAATTACTAAAGACACTGCACAAGAGGAGTTTGCTACCTGGATCCTGACTATCCACATGGTACATCTGCTGCTCCAGTCAGGTATCTGCTGCTCCTGTCAGTGGCAGGACAATGCCATACATCAATCACACTCATTTTAAAATACTTGAAAGAAAGATGCTTATCATGAGCTACAACTAATTTGAAAAATATGTATTCAAATGAGTGAAATTTACATTTCAAAATAAAGGTAATAAAACCACATTTCTTTTTAGAAAGCCAACAAGTGAAGAAGTAGCATGTCTCCCAATTTTAATTTTCAGTTTCACTACATGATACTGGGAAGTCCTGATTTAGTTGTAAAAATGCTGCTGTCAGATCTTGGTTTGGTAACTGATGCAAGCTTGCTTGTGTACAGACAGCAACCTATCTTAGATCCCTCCATAGACCAAAAATAATTCTTCCTTTATTTGCTTCTTTGTACTTCACCAATTTTCCATTTGCTAGTGCTGACCCAGCGTGGGGATGTTTTATTCTGGGGTGACATTCTGGTTCCTACATCACAGATAGTTTCCCTTTGGACCAATAACCCCGAGGAGGGACTGCCGCAGTTCAGCAACCACGATCTCCCTATGGCTCCAGAGGGAAAGGTTACATTAAGTATGCCCATATTTCTGTGAGCAAGCAGCAGAATGTGCTTGTCCATATGTCATAATCCTGGAGGCCAACTGCACTCACAAAAGCTCCAGCACTTTCAGCGGGTGTCCCCTCTGTGGAAATTAAGGTGAAAGAGCTGGTGCCTGTGAAGTTCCCATCTAACACAGGTCAGGAGGTATATGAACCCAGCTTCTACCTCACAGCTTGGAAGTACTCCTGGGTCCACTGCATCATTGCAGGAATTTCCTTTATGGGAAATGCTTAAGTGCTCTATTTACTCATAGTTTCACTCCTGTTTTCTCCCCAAATACCCTTCTGTTTTTTGGTCTAGCTTCCTAATCGCACCCTTTAATCCATCCCTTTGGTTTCCTGTTCCTTGCCTATAGGTGCAATTATTCCTGATCACTGCTTTTAGCTTCCCTCAAAAGCACATATTTCAAGTACGCATCACTGAAAATCTGATTTGCTGAAGAAGCAGCCCTTTTCAGTCACTGAAATCCTGTTCCAAAACTGATCAGTTGCATCATTATCAGTGATAAGAAGCCAAAACCTGGAATGGGATGGGGAGGAGGAGGAATTTTTCTAGAAGAGAAAACTCAACACACTTGTTTTTAACGTTTTCATCTAGAGATGACTGAAAATGCATCGTGCCCAAGGGCATCTGATAGCAGGTCAATTAGCTCTCTGCACTGTCTCCATTTCAGTGTCTCATTGTCATCCAGCAACAAGATTTTCATCAGAGAAAAATATTGAAAAGTGCCAAGAAACATCTCAGAGCAGAGACTATCAAAGAATTCTTTATGAATGAAAGCTGCTCACAGAAGTAAAGTTGTAAGGTATTCAGATGCCAGGACAGGAGGAGAAAACAGGCACATACTGTGAACACATCCAAGTTAGAAACACTAATTAAAATCACTTCATAAATGCAAATGGATCTACACCATAAACTCTTGAAAGCAAATATGAGTGGCAAAACTCTAATCCAATTATCAGCAGTAACAAAATATACGTATATGCTGCACATTTTCAATGCATCAGACACAAAACCGAATTTTGTAGCCCATCAAATAACAAAAGCCAGGTATCAGCTGTGTAGCTGAAAACTGAAGATAAACAGAGGCTTAACACACACGGATTTGAATTTATCTAGAAAAGTACTTCCCTTGCTTTATCACAACAGTTTGAGAAGCGATAAATATTTAAATATTATTAGCAAAAGCCATTATTTAACTGACAGTTATAAAATCATACTCTGAATGTAAAGTCCTTGAGACAAAGTAATTCTGTTCTAGCATGGCAAATGCTTAGTTACTAGTGAACACAGAGCAACAGCAGAACACTTCACACTTGGCAAAGTTTGAAATAATATTATGCTGCTTCAGTAAGAATCTATAAGTAAAAAATGAGGTATTTAACAAGCTATGCAGGATTTATTACCTTTGAAATGTTACTCTAATTTGCAAGATATAATCGGGTTTCCAAGGAACAATGCTGAAATGTAATAAAGGATCCAGATCTCATTCCTTAGCAACTCCTTCCATTTAATCATAAAAACAAGGTAAATCCAGTTTGCCAAAAATGAAAAGATGAACTAGACAGATAGGAAACAAATCAGTTAAGTACAGGCATCAGAAACTACAGTATGAGATGGCATACAAATCCTGTGGTTGACAGAGATAAATCTGTCAGATAAATTCAGAAGAATTAGAACTGACACTAAACCTAAGGTTTGAGCAGAAGCAAGTACCAGTGCACAACAGGAAGGACGAAGCAGAGATGTTTCAGACTTGTCTCTGTTTTGAAAATCCCCTAGCTTTACTGATTTTTGTCATCACTTGATCATAATTTTTACAATAACATATTTCAGGAAATATTATGTTCCCATAAACTGGGATCTTGAGAACTGACAGTATTTGCATGGTCTGATGGTGCATTCTGAAAAGTAACACTATTGCGGTGCTCTTGAGAAATATCACATAGAGCAAGTTCAAAGGAGACCTTACATAAGCAATAAGCAAATGTGTAACTTGCTCTGAACACAAACTTAATTTCTGGCAAGGGATGATGATACAGTTTCCTGGCACCTCAAAATAAGGCACCCCTGCCTTATCAAATAAGGGTAACATTTGTGTCGGAACTACTATGCAAATTAGAAGGAAAGCAGAAATTAATTGTTATTGAAAGTATTTGTGAGCCTGTTGTAGTTTTTGGTTTTGGGGGGTTTTTTTTTGGGGGGGGGGGGTTGTTTGTTGTTTGTTTGTTTGTTTGTTGTTCCCCTTTTTGGGAGAGCAACAAGGTCAGAGAATCTTGGACAGCTACTGCTACTAAGGGTTGCGAAAAAGGTGATTTTTGCATTGTCTGAAGACCATGGCAACGAACATCCTCCAGGAACCCCTTTTCCCACTAAGCCTACACAGGCAGTAGCTCATCTCAGTCCTCACTGCCTCTCACACATGAAGTGTAAATACCAATTCCTCCACGACTCAGAGAGTAAGAGTGTAAAAACTGAAAATCCAAGTTAGTTACCAACAAATGACAGAAATTCAAGATTTTTCTTGCAACACACTTAAGCATCACAAGGAATAGACTGCAGTGGCTACCATATTTAGTACCTCATTTTGTCACCCTATAATGCCTAAGAGATTAAACATCTAAACCAGTTCCTGTGAATGCAGCCTGATGATCAAATGAGATGAAGGGAATTTAAGACAGGCTTATTAACAACTGACAGGAGAAAACCATCAAGGCATGCAAAAAAGAGTAAAAACCTGAATGTTTATGTTGATATGCTTGGTGCAATTACAAATGAAGATTATATATACAGCATTTTCTACCTCCTCCTAACCACTACGGTTTTGTTACAAGCAATGGAGAATTACAAGTTCAGCACTGCAGCACACCAGAGGGACTAATTAGGACAGCACCATGTGGTCCATGAGCTTTGCCAGATCAAAACAAGCACCTCTGTATCGGACAGTTTCTTCAACTATTCTTCAAGTGGAAGACTCGTTTATGAGTTTCTTTGCACAAAATTGATTTCAGCATGATCCAGTGATGTAAAGCAGCACTAAATGTAAGGATAATTTATCATATATTTAAAAGGCCAAAAACTACAACAGCATTAACAGATCTACTGAAATGTACATGTGTCACATAAAGAGTTAATGCACTCCTACTCAACTACCTCAATTTATTACTTGAAGCAAGAGTCTTCTGTTTATTGCAATATTTATTTCTGTCTCAGAAGAGAGAAAAAAAATCATGTGCCAAATTTTTTATGCGATGAGATTCCTCACTATACCAGAGATAATCTTTAATTCAGTATGACATACTGTTTTCATTACAACAAGCTTATTTTCAGCATAATCATAACAGGTAAGGATTATGCTAAACGTTTTTCTCAGCTGAAGGCCTAGCTTCTCTTTAAGTGATGTCATGACCTTCACCAAATAAATTAGGCTGTCCAGTACAGATGTTGACATTTCATATCAAGAAAGAGAACCACACTGTAAATAAAGAGCTACAGAAATATATGTCAGCAGTGACTTGGCAAAGGTTTAAGACTGATGCAAGTATTTCTGGTATGAAAAACAGAAGAAAGCTGCAGGTGTGAAGAATGCTTCTGTGAAGAGGAAATAGGGCAAGATGACACCTTAACACTTAGCCAAATACTGTATTTGATGAGAATGCAGAAAATCTGTTAAAATCTTTGAAGCTACTATATTTTAGAAAGGAAAGCAGGAAAAGAATTCAGAAGAAAAACAGTTTCTTAAAGAGTTTAGTCTAGGGTGCTTTTATACGTTAATGTGTGTGCACGCAAGTACACGTGTACACATGTGTTTGTGTGTGTACAGAAACATCTCTGACCAAGCAGTTAAAACAGCTTGCAGCAAAAATAAAGTACATTGTATTCTCTCTAAAAACACACTTCAAACAACAAGAAATAGAGACTCAAAAACATTATAGAAAAGTATGAACTTGTGTCTTCCCTCTCTCCCTAACACACTCAAAAGGCAGAAGGGAAAAACAAATTTTAAGTATTCACAGCACATTTGGCAAAAATACAGAACTTCCATATTCAACAAAATTCAGACTAACACAGTACGGCAAATATTCACATTAGACTTTACTTAAAAGATCCTAGAAAAATAAATAATAGATCTGAAGCATTATTAGTCAGAGGTATTAGACACAGCCCAGCCTTTTGCCTTGGGAATGTGAGGGATGGCAGTCTGGCCCTTTCCACCACTTCCTCTCGTGGCTTTTTGCAGAGGAGAACGATTTACAAAGGGAGCTAAGGAGCTGCTGGTGAGGTCACCCAAAGAGCTGTGGGCAGACACCTACAGCACCACCCCACAGCTCCCAGGGGAAACCCATAGTGTAGGATGGAGATGAAAGCTGAGGAGCAGCAGAGGAAGACTGTCCAACCTAAAATGACTCACCCAAGTTAAAACATAAGGAAATACACTGGGGAGTGTTTCCAGCTAGCAGCCCAAACCCAAACTGGTCAACAAAAGTATTATTCCTAAATTGTCCTAACCTGTTGATTACAAATGATTTGTACGAGAAACCTTCTTGGATTCTCCTCAAACCAGAGAACTGCAACTGGGCCTATATCTGTTTTATCTTCTGGGAAGTTGACAGAGCATTTTTTTTCTCAATAAAAAGTTTCTAACTATGGAAGTGAGAGGCATTATGTTCTAGAGTAACAAGGGAATAAAATTCTACCTTCCATATATTCCTCCATACCTGCAAACCTGTTCTACCAACAGCATGAGAAAAACTTCACAGAATGAGCAGAGCTCTGAAACAAAGTGTATTACCAAAACTGCCTGACCTCTCAGAGCCCTTCCTATTAAAGGAAGAAAAACCAAACCCTTTGTAGTCTTAGCAATAATAAGGATCACTGTAATAACTGAGAAATGTCTTTATTGCTATTTTCAATTATATTTTTGGTCCTATTTTCACTGGGAGATCTTGTTGCTAAATAATCCACCCCAAAAAGGGAAAATAGAGTTAAATAGCTAATATAACTGACATATAGCAAGAGCTTAGCAACTGTAAATGGCTTCCAAAAGAGGAGGAAAATAATTTGTGAATCATTCTGCTATTTTTTTAATTAAAATGTGATTTGTATCTTTTCTAGAGATAGGATGAAGGTTTACTGGCTCCAATTTTACTGGAACTAGGAAGTTAAGTACCGACTCCCTAGCAAAACACAGCTCCACATTCAACAGAGACAGTTCTAAGTTGTGGTGTTAGTTTTGCTTTTAAGATAGTTATTTATCATTTAGTTGTGGTCATATTGTGCCATACAAGTTCGCAGCCTCACTTCAGCTGACGTTTAAACAGGATTTACGAATTACAGGAATCCTGCACCTCCCAAGGTCACTGACATGGCTCCTGCCATTCCAGAAACAGGCAGCTGGGCTTCCCAGGGCCACATCCCGCGGGTGTGAGTCAGGGCAGGTGCTGGAGGTCCCTGGCAGCACCTGTGTATCTCCTGTGTGTCTCCACACTCCGCTACCACGGGCTCGGGCCACCAAGCACACCCAGCCCTGCTCCTTCGACACGGGCAAAGAGAACTGGGGTAATTTCGGGTTTTATTTTTCACACTAGTATTTGCATAACTGTTAAGATTACAGAATAGTACTGGCAGTTGTAAAACGCTATCTCATATAAATATTTTTAAGTGGTTTGTGAACATTATCCATGTATTGGGATATCAGCACTGCTGCATTTTTGCCGCTGCAAAAATCCTTTCCCTCACTATTCGGGTTTTCATTGTTATCATTTAGGCCCTAAATATTCCCTTTTTCCATGAACTTTTGCATACATGGTCTCTCATTAACTCTGTCTCTTGCAATGAAAAACTACCTGGGAGAAGCTGGAAGGGCTCTCAAAGTTCTGTAAGATCAGGCTGGACTACAGACGAGATTTGTTTCATCAACTGTTCTTATTTTTCATCAATAAGGGACTTCTACTAAACTGACTAATTTTCTAAATTTCAACAGCTTATATGAATTTAAATGTATTTGGCCAAAATAGTCAATGCCAATGCCTAGAAATTTAGGTAGCACTGTTATAGGGTATTTATTTTGGAAAATGTGCATAAAATTTCCAGTAAACATTCTGAGTATCCTGCTGCTGAAAGCCTTTCTTTAAAAAAAACCAAACAAACAAAAGTCAAAAAAACTTTCAAAGACTTTCAAAGACCAAGACACTAATAGTATTGGCAATTTTTTCCCAGGCTTTCCGAAATCATCACCTGTTTTTTTCCTGGTTTGCCCAGAACTGAAAACCCCACTGTAACAGTGATGAGCTCCCATCTAAATCAAAAATACAACTGAGTGATCATGCCAAAGGCAGAAAGTGCAATCACACTACCATGATGTCACCCATGCAAATCTAGTATCTTTTCTACCTTAACCAAAGACAAACACAATTCTCACCAGCAGTGAGCAAACCAACCATACATAAAAAAATCATGTTTGTTAAAACACTGAATCATTTACTTACCATTAAGCAGACGCACAATCTTTCCCTTGTAGTACTAACTCTGTTACCAGAAACACCAGAAATAACTGACTTAAAAATTAGCCTTTTTTTTTTTTTTGTAGGAATGCGCTCAGTTTTCTCCTAGCCCTCTTTGACTTCCGAACTCTTCCAAAGCATCTGTAACAAATGGGGCAGCTGCAGGGCTGCCATTTTACAGTGCAGTAACCTTGCTTCCTGCTGCAGCTGTACTCTGGCTACCCAGAAGTGCAGCCGAGTTCCCTGTAACGCTCCAAATTTCTCACTAGGTATCTGTTTTGCCGGCCTTACAGCTGCCTGAAGCTCAGACTGTGGGCTAACTGCACCTCCATACACCTCCTGCCCCTCAGACCATTTCTGTTCCTTGTGCTATAGCAAAGTCTACCCAAGCCCTTTTTTTCCATCAAGGACAAAGTAAGGTCAACTTGTCCTTTCTAGGTGTAGAAGATGGAAGTGAAGCATAACACAGGTCCAAGGCTTTATTTACCCTCCTACACGTGCAGTCAGGCCTGTAGAAGCAAGGATCAGATGGGGACAGGAGAATGGAACAGAAATGAAGACACTTATTTTTTCTATGACAGAAAGACTAAGAGCAAGATTTTCTGAAGTAGCTTAGATCAGCTGTTCTCCTTTTAGTCAGTGAACAAACGTGACATAATGGCTAAATTAGAGAGGCACTTCCATTGTTCTTCCTCCATCTCTGGGAATGGCCAAAATTAACAGGAAGCCTGAAGAATCTGGAATTTCAGCAATTCTGCCAGCTTCTGCAAAGAAGCAACGCCTTACAACTCACCAAGAGGGTAATACTAATGTCCATGCATGTTTAAGTGAGTTAAACATTCTACTCAACTCATTTCTGTATTCATGGATGGAAAACAATTTTATACAAGCATATTTCTTTTTTTGTGAAGTAGTACAACTTCATTAAAAATTCCACTTGTGAAAGGACTGCAAAAAAAAAAAAAAAAAAAAAGGCAAAATGATCTCCCATATGTGTGCACATGACCACAAACAGTAAGCAGTCTTTTTACAGGTAAATCCAAAGACTGGAAAGATCAAGTTCTTCATGAGCACTTAAACCTGTTCTGCCAGTGAGAGTTTTCCTCAGCACCCAGAGGATGCTGCCGTGGTGCTGAAAGCACTTCAGTTCAGCCCTTATTATCACTGCTATGCAAGGATGAATGCAAGGCATGTTATTCCCCATTTTGTGATGAATGGATCTTGAGTACAGGAAGCTTTAGATTTCTGTAATAGCCAGGCTCTGGTGGCCTGTGTTATGCAAATTACTAATATCTCCAAATTCAAAAATGAGCTTTGCATGTCATAACTATGAAATTTTGACATATTGGTATGATCATATAGATTTTTATGCTATTAAGTCAAATGACTTTTCAAGGAATCAGCCAGTATATTATAGGATATTACTTTATATTCAGTTGTAAAGCACTGGTGTAGTCTCGAGTAAGGGAGAGACACTATTTTGGACTAAGGAGACACAAAATTAGCAATCATAAGCTTAAAATGCTTTACCATTGCCACACTACATTATTTTTTAGCAAGTTCTGTTACATTAGCTCTGTTCTTTAACAGGAGCACCTGCCAGAAGGAGCTGACAAATCTGTGAAAAAGCAGGAATAATTTTCCAAGTGATTCCTGATACAACACCTATAAACCAGCAAGGATGAATGGCCCAAAACTACTTCCAAAATTCATACTGTTCACTGTTCAATCCACTGGACACAGAGAAGAGAGTGCATAAGCTGAGACAAATAAATTAAGAAGTCAGACTTTTTAAAGAGCAGCCTACAGCCATAAGATCCACATTTCTTTGAAAGCCAATCATATAACACAAAACTGTCTATCGTTCTCTGTCATGCACTTTAACATGCAGAACACATGGAAATCACAGGGCAGCTTTATATTTTTTGTGAATGCTTATCTATACCACTCATAAACATACCAAGAGGTTCCATGGCATCTCCATAATGAAAAAAGATGGACAGTGTGTGATATCTTTTGCTGCCAGGAATATTTCTTTTATTATTATTATTATTATTCCTGGTGTCAATGCAAAGTAGTTATTCAAATGTCCATAAAATGAAAAATCATTTTGCTTTTAAAAGAGCTGTAAGTACATCTGATCAGAAAATTTGATGGAAGAACATTTTCCATAAATACACAGGCTAAACAGATTTTGGAACACATCCTGCAGAAATGTGAGGGAAGAAATACAGAAATAATCGCAAAGATGTACAATGGAAATCAAGTTGAAATTTATGTTAAAAAACATATTTTTAACAATTTCCTTTAAATTAGTACAATACATGCTTAATATTGCAGAAATGGTCCAAACAAAGTAATCAACATGACAACTGAGACTGCTAACTTGATTGAAAATGAAGCATTTTGGTTGCCTCCTTTTCAGTATTAAATTTTAAAATATCATCTTCACATTTCAATTCATATTAATAAAAGAAAAAAAAAACAGCATAAAAGGTTAGCATTCTACATTGCTGGTGTCTTATTGAAACATATGCATTTTAAAATATAGGCTGGGGACAGGGCATTAAAATCCTTGGCCCCATCCCAGCTCATAGGATGGTTTGGGTTGGAAAGGGACCTTCAAGTTCATCTTCCAACCCCCTACCACGGGCATGGACACAGACACCTTCCAATAGACCAGGTTGCTCAGAGGCCCATCCAGCCTGGCCTTGAACACCTCCAGGGATGGGAAATGCACCACAAATTCCCTGGGCCACTTGTCCCATGTCTCATCACCCTCACAGCAAAGAATTTTCGCCTAATATCTAATCTAAGCCTAATCTCTCCCAATTTGAACCTGTTCCCCCTTGTTCTGTCACTACATACTCTTATAAAAATAATTTAATCCAAGCACACTGAAATTTCAGATAGAGTCTTCAAGAAAACAGCATGGTTAAAGATGGGATTCATTTTATCAGTGAGGATAGCCAGACGACAGAGACAGAATCAGACTAACACCTGAACCATGACCCAGAGAACACCAAGAGGAAAAATGGAAGGGAAAGTATGCCAAGAGGAAGGACAACAATAATTACATAGGATGCAGTATCATTGGATCTTGCAATTTTCTTCACATACTGCTATAAATCATGGGAAGGTAGAGAATGTCGCTCTCCCTTCACCCAGGCACACATTTCCCAGAAGGATTAGACCAAAAGAGACAGGTTAGTGCTGAACTGAGATGGGAGAGAAACACATTGCCAACATTAAAATATACCTGCATGCGAGAAATTCTGTTTCAAAATCAATACACCACCAAATGTATTATTTACATACAAAACTCTGCTGTGATCTGAGAACACAAAAAAAAAAAAAAAAAGATGGGGAAAAAGCTGATTTCTTTCTGAATTTTTTCTTTCCCTCCCCTTCACTTCAAATAATGATACAGATTCTAAGGAACCTTTCTGGTAATATTCAATATAAAAATCTGTGGGATTTTTGCTTATATTGTTCAGGTGTAAAAAAAATACTTCTGACTGGAAAAAAAAGTCATATTAAGTAGAAGTATTACACAACTGAATATGGCATTTCAGAACAGGCTTGTGCAACCATGGCTACAGAGGTATTTACATGTTCCACCTCTATTAACTGTAACACTAATGAACACTGACTGTTGTGACAAATGCTCAAATTCAGCTAAGTCATAAAAACACACACAATCATCCACCACCTATACATGAGTACGCATGTGAGGAAAATCCTCCCTGTTGATCACATCGACAATATTAATGCACAGTTCACATATTGTGTTTGTTCTCCAAAGTAACGATGGTGAGAGAAGGAAAGTGGAGCCTTTTTACACCTGGGAGAAGCTAAGAAGGCTCTGAGCAATGGCACAGTTCTGACACGGCAGCTGAGTCAGTTCAGGTTTAACCAGCCACAATTTCTGTGTCTGGCTGCAGGGCTGAGCCCTTCAGCACTGACTCCGAACATCTGCCGAACACTTTCTATAAACACACTCCCTCAATATTCTTATAATTTGCCAGACTACCACCATTCATAATCCACTTGGAACATTTTTGCTTGGTTATTAAGAGTTCAGAACAGGCTGAAGGCAGGACCTGGTGTTATTTGTTTGCTGGTAGCATAAACAATTCTGGTTTTAGAGCTCTCACAGTACTGAAACTCCAACACAGTGTATACACACACAGTGCTGAGATTTGTGGGCTCAATTTTTTGTCATTCATCTGTTGGGACAGTAGAAGGCTTGAAGTTTTTGACATTAAAAGACTGACCTAATTAAAGCTGAATCACTCTTCCCAGCCATAGAGCAGCCAAGTTTTGAAGCACCACACCCCATCATATCATGAGGGTGGAAGCAGACTAGAACCTTGGAACATCTGCTGACAAGTTTATACCTGAAAAATAGTTCATTTGATATAGGATAGCCAGTATGCAGCTATCCTTGAGAAAATTCAAATTGAGAAGAATTAGTCAAACTCTATTTAGATGCATATGTATATTTATATATTAATATGAAAACTGGTTACATGTGAACTTTCAGATCCTATTTCCATGCCCTGTTTTTTTTGGTTTCAGGGGTTTTTTTATCTCCTCCACATTTTTGTATTGCTTTTATGTTTTTCCTGCTTTGTGTAACTATAAGCACTTTGCTTGAAAACACTATATTCTGTAGTGTATTCATTATTTAATTCACTATTTGCCTCCTGCTACTAATATAGGAAAAGATAGTGCATAATGAACATTTATGCAAAATATACAACAATAATTTAGAGGTTGTATTACTTCTTCTTTAATATATATTTTAATGGTAAGAAATGGGACTAAAACTTTTCTTCAGCATCAGCATATGGCACTTCTTAATACAGAAAAAAATATTTTAATTTCCACAGAAATAACATTTATATATATATACACACACATATGTATTTCTATATACATACATAGGGTATTAAAATTATTCCATAAGTAAGCTGATGCATTTTTAAAAGTGAAGAGCAAGACTACTTGCTCTTCCTTGAGTCTGTTTCCAGCATGTTTCACTCTGTAACACATTTCTTGATTTCAGTCTTTCTCTAGGATGTGCTCATACCAGTCTCACCTATTTGATTTTTCTGAGTACCCCATAAATGAATATACTTGTGTTTCATTGCATTATTAAATAGAGTATTTAATATATTTTTCATTATGCTACCGTTCCCTTTTTGCCGTTTTAAGTGAATTACCAGATCCCCTAACTTTCCACTTTAGTTTCCACTGAATTTCAGTTTTAGGATTGCAGGCACTAACACAATTCCTCAAGATCAGAGCTCAGGTAACAAATATAAATTCTTTTAAAAAATTTCATTATCCTGAATTTGGAAAGTTCACAGAACCATTGCAATGGACAATACAATAGCCCTACCTTGAGATTTC
Source organism: Chamaea fasciata (assembly GCF_029207755.1). Classification (NCBI taxonomy): domain Eukaryota; kingdom Metazoa; phylum Chordata; class Aves; order Passeriformes; family Sylviidae; genus Chamaea; species Chamaea fasciata. The sequence goes on along the minus strand of NW_027094087.1, from coordinate 95,836,557 downwards.
TGTAAATGTACTCCATAAAAAATCTAGGCGTAGATTTTTATCCCATATTTTTACTCCATAAAAGGCAGATCTAAAACACGTGACTTTATTCCCGTTTCTCCATCTATAAAATCAGGTAATTATATATACCTACTTCACTGAATACTCTTAAGCCCTTATTATATATAAAATTTGTGAAGCTTTTAAAACTGTCAAGACATGACAGAACTGGAATCAGAATAGAGGGGCTCCATTATGCTCCCAGTTAGAAATAAACACAGAAGTTCAGAGATTAACGCATTAAGAAGGCTCAAAGTAAATACATTTTAGCTTTTTGTTAAGCTCAATATCTAAAACTCAAAGAACCTTTTTACTTAAAGCTTCTTTCCACCCTTTAATCTTGCAACTCTTCTTTGAACCTTCATCTATTTTCTCCTTTATTTGTAGTCACTAGAACTAGAGAAAACAATCCAGCCTTAGACCTCCCAGAGCCAGAGTACCATCTCCCTTCCCATTCCCACACTCTCTAGCTTAGGTACCCAGAGCTCCTGCCAGCCCTTCAGCCGGAGATGTTTTACACAGGATGGAGTCTACTGCTCTCAAAGAAGCTCTTCATCCTTGCCCCTTCGTGTACATCTGCTGTGTTAAAGCAAAGATCTTGTTTTGCCCAGTTTGACAAGCACAATCGCTCATCCATTTGCTCTATGCATCATTATTTTCTTGATCTTTGAGTATTCTTTGAACATCTTAAGTGATTACTTTTATGTGGGCCGATAAAAATGTTCAAATGTGAAGGACTGGGAGCCCATTGGTACACACAGATACTCAAGGACCACCAAAATCTTCCCTTAGATCTAACTCACCTACTGTGTGTCCTTCCCACCATGCACCATTCTTGACTCTTCACAAAAACGCCGTAGAGCACCAAGGGAATGAACTTACGGAAAATACGTATTTTTACACTTCCTCCTTGTCAACAGCGCAATGTATATAAGCAGCTCAAAAAGACAACAAAAGTAGAAGTGCTATAGGGCCTATTTTTAACAAACTCATGCTGACAGCATTAGCAATATCCTGTGATTCTCCCCTGTCCTTTATTTACCAAGCCCTAGATCAGTTACTCTATCATTTCACCTGGGTCATAATCTGGGCTCGTAACTACCTCAGTTATCTAGTCTCCTATGCTGGTGGTTAGCCAAGTTTCTCCGGTCCTCCTGATCTGCCAACACTTCTGTAAACCAACAGTGAAAGTTCAACATCAACTTCTTTCTCAGCTCTGTTTGGATTAAACTATCTTCAAACTTTGAAACAGCCACACTGAAAACTGGACTTCCATCTAAGTACCTGCTGTCCCAGACTATGTGCCTCTGGGAGGCAACAAATATTTTTTACACACTATTCTGCATTTTAAACAAAACACACCCTTACTATACAGCCATCAATCTGGTCTCAAGCAGGAAACTCAAATACAATCAACAACATGTGACTTTCTTTCTCACCTAAGCAGTCCATATAAGCAAAGGTACCTCAAAAGAAAGCCCTACCTACCACTGCGTGAAAAGAGACTAACTGCAACAATTACATTCTTCCCACTGCAGGCTTGGTTTATTCCTTCCTATAGACATATGATTGCAACATACCACAATAAAAATGTTAACTGGACAAATGGAAGAAAGAGGTGCTTTACTATGTTTGCAGAACTACAAAAAGCTCAAAACGTTTGTGCTCAAGGAATATATGTCAAAATTCAGATAGAAGACTTTGTATAAAATATGTATAAAGCAATATAAGAGAAGAATAGGTTGTTAGGTTGTTACTTTTCCATTTGAATTACTGGAGGTACCATAAAAAAACAGACAGAAAATTCATCTCCTATTCTCTGTGATGTTTCAGCTTATCTGAGAAATAAACGTTCAAATGGAGCAGCTTTGGTATCCAAAGGTGCCAATCTTTTGTGCTAGCTTGCATCAACATTTCAAAAATGAAGGAAAAAATTCTCAGAACAAATATTGATCAATTGCTCTGTCAAGCTGATGCTGAACTCAGAAACATCAAAATGCTCTGCTTTTGAGGGTCCTCTTCAATCTTTATGTTGCAGATAATCTGGAATTTTGTTTTATTAGTGAGTGGGTTTTGCTGCTGGGGGACCTGGATGGAGGGTCAGGGAAGAGAGGGGGGAAGGAGGGAGATTTCATGCCTATAAAAGCGCAATTGAAGATCAGACAAATCTCATTTAAAGACTTCCAGTAAGAAACTGTGACCAAGGCTTAAAACACACTGAAGAAGCAGCTTCATCTTGAACTTTGGGAGCAGCTGTGCTCTCATTGCCCTTCCCCCAGCACAGGAAACAGACCTAGAAACAAAAATAAGACAGGAATGCTCCTATGCAAGCTAATGTTGTTGGCTTCTTAAACATCCACTACTCTTGTGCCAAAAAAAATGAAACCCAGGAGGATTTAACACTTCAAAGGATAGTGAGACACTGCTTTAAACATAGAATTTTCTCTACCAGAGACAGATATTCTTTCATTTTGTAAACAAACTGGAAGAATGTTACCATGAGTGCATGTTGAGACAGATTTCATTTATATTCCTGTACTACTTATGCACAAATACACCACTGCATATTACACTTTTACCCATTTTAGACTACAGTTAATGCTGTTAGCAGTGTTATCTCCCACCAGGAAAAAAAAATGCAGCAGTTGAATCTTCTGATACTTTCCAAAACATTCTATTACAACATGCAGTTTGTAAGCTTACAGTACAGAGAAATGTCTGACAAAGAAGTTCTTTCCTTATTAAGCAATGATACATAATTATATGTTCAAGGAAAATGTAACATCTTGCCAAAGGAACGTATGGCCACAAATGCTACTCACAGTATTTCCAACTACAAATTACAGTTATGCTTTCACTAGTGTTATTAAGAACTTGGCCTTTGTTCTGTCTATTTAATTTTCTAAACAAAGGTAAAAAGACAGGAAGAAAAGTGAGTGGTAGGCTACATTCTCTGTCTAAACAAAAAAAAACCCAAACCAACAACTTTATCTAATTTTGACGAGTGCAAATCATCTTCATGGCTTGCTCTGCTTCACTCACCACAAACAACTCATGTTTTCAACACTTAATTTAATATTTGCAGGCTAATGGAAACTTTACATAATGCATTCTCCCTCATAAAGCTAAAATGTCAACGCAAATGGGATTGAGATCTTGATATGGAGAGAAAGCAAATGTTATCTTTTCAAAATCTACAGGCTAACAAACATGATGTGGAGGATGGGATGAACACTGACACAAAGCAAAGGAGGAGGGCAAAATAATCTTACTTATTTTTGAAGGGTGTCTGTATCTCTCTGAGCGTAGCACCCCCAGCCATACTTCTCTCAATAGTGTTTTAATGTTAGATTAATGTTTGATTAAAATAGTTTCTTGATCCCTCCTCATTCTGCTAGTGTCCTCTCTGTGGCAGGACATGAAAAGCAGATTGAAAAACAACAGTGGATGTGGTTATTAAGAGTTACATTTCACTGTCACTGAAAATTCACTAAGTATTGTCAGGTTAGTCCTCACTCACAACAAATTCCAAGTCGAGTGGTTTCTTCTTATTTAAAAAAAAAAAAAAAAAAGAAAAAGAAAAAAAAAGAGTATGTTTGATCTTTTCTTTGTGCATTGAGAGTTCAGGGCAGGCAGCACTCATGCCTTCAGCACCTGTTAATAATTTCTCAGTAGAACGTATAGAGCAAAAGCAGGTGAAGGGAGGCTTTCAAGTTTTACCCACTCCATCCATGCACCTCATCCCATCCAACCACGGTGAGGTCTCTCCCTTAAAGCACCACTTCTTTACAGCTATAACTAGCAAGAGGGAAATAAATGACTTATTGTGGGTGTACCATTTCAAAAATGGTACAAAGTAATGTAAATGGTTTCCAGTTTCATGGGATTTCATTCTAAATACAGGTAATTAAATCTCAGTATAATGAGAAAACAAAAGCAAGCACTGATCACACCCTGGATGTGTCAATCTGGGAAAAATCATCATCAGACATGGGGAGCTTAACCCCAACCAACCAACATTTCTCTTGAGCTGTCTTCCAATTACCAATATAATCTGTTTCCTCTAGAATAAAGAATTGGCAAATTTTCTGACAAAATCTGCATGCTTTCAGAATGCTCTGCTTATTATGCTAAAATGGAACATACACAGCAGCTCAGTCATCCACTCTACTGCCATTTCACAGGTCCTTTCTCCCTGTTTTCCATAAAGTCCTATTTATATCTATTACATTTTCTGTAACCACTGCGGAGAATAAGCCCCTCATTACTAAAGAAGGGTTTTATAATCTAACATAATGTGGTTCAAACCACTTGATACTTGCTGGGTTACAGCAAGGGAATAGATAAACGCACTAAGGTTTAGACAGGTTACAGTGGAATTATTAAAAAAAAACAAACCCACATGGCAGCACTTTTAGCAGAATAGCTCCACCTACACAGGTGGTACTGGGCTATCGTACTGGTTTTCATACTGACAAAATTACTAGAGAATAAGCTTCCTATGCCTGGAAAACAGTATCAAGAACAGATTGTAACAAACACTTCTACTTGACTCTCCAGAGTGGACGTTCCAAAATAGCTGAACCCACACTCAGAGCAGGCTTTTCATGAAGTCCAAATGTACAGGAATGCCTGGGTACCTTTTTTTTCCTTCTGTTTTGCATGGTTCTGTTTTGCAGATCAGCCTAATCTGTGAAATACTAAGCTCTACAGGTCTAGTAACAAAAATAAGAGGAGCTTCACAGAAGGAAAGAATGGAACAGATTTCAGTTGGAAGGGACCTATTCACCAGCACAACCTGACCAGCTCAGCACAGGCCAAGAATTAATGCATATTGTTAAGGGTAGTGTCCAAGCACTGTCAGCCTTGCAGTGCTGACCACCACTCTAGGAAACCTGTTCCAGCATCTGACCATCCTCTTGGTAAAGTAGTGAGTCCTAATGTCGAGTCCAAACTTAGCCTGGTGCAGCTCTGACACATTCCCACACATCCTTTCGCTGCCTTCCATGAGAAGAGATCAACACCTCCCTCTCTGCTTCCCTTCCTTAGGAAGCCATTGAGAGCCATGGGGTTGCTTCCCAGGCTCCTTCTCTCCAAGGAGACAAGCCCAAAGTCCCCAGCTGCTCCTCTCAGGCCATGCTTTCCAGCCCTTTTCACCACATTTGTTCACTTCCTCTAGACACATTTGAGGACCTTCACATCCTTGTTAAATTTTGGGGGCAGAACAGCACACAGTGCTCAAGTTAAAGCTGAACCAGTGCTGAATACAGAGAGCAAATCACCTCTTTTGAGTGGCTGGTGATGCTTTTTGATGCACTCCTAGGTACAGCTTGCCCTCCTAGGATCAGTCTGGATGAGAACCGTACCACAACTAATTTCAAGAAATGTACATACTGACAGAGGTAGGCGTTTTGTTACATATAAATTACATTTTGAAATGTCACCTGGGCCACAGTCAAAAATAACCAATTAAAATGTAATGAAAATCCACATTCCTGTTGTAAGTTAGGGTGAAAATGTGGTCTAAAAATAAAACAGCCTTTACTGCACATTACAGCCCAATACCACAAAAGATATTTATACGTGCTTTTCTACACAGCACAGTAACAAAAAGTCCTTGTGCAAGTATTACAGAAATTAACTACATAAGAAGTCTTAATTATCAGCATAAATTCTCTAGTTGCATGATAAATAATAAATTTATACGATGATTCTGCAGACATTTAGAATTGTGCTACAGTATAATGATACACCATTTGACAAATACTATACACCATTAGATTTAAAAACATCATATTGTAAACAGAAGGTTTTAAACTTACAGCTTACAAAGCTGCTTCATACCTCCAGCATGTGGTATATGCTCATTTTCATCCATCTAAAAATATCACATTTGTAAAAATCCAATCTCCGGAAAAATGACTATATGGCCTTAAAATAGTCAGTTTGCTGATGGATTTATAACTTTATCTGCATTTCACAATTACACTCAAAAATGTATTTTAAAAAGAGTAAGTTCATGCCCCTTCCGCAAATAGGCATTTGCAACAGGCTTTGAATTAAGTTCATGCCAGACTGCAGCTCATATAACGAATAAATATGTTGTTCTATAAGCAGCAGAACTAAAAGCATCTGGGTTTTGACACTTTAATACACCAGGCCTGAAGAGCCTCACCAACTCCTGCTGCCCCATGGAATGAACCACCAACTAGCCAAGAGCTCTTCCCATTCTGTGAGGGAATGGCATGACTTTGGTCTCCTTTACCCCCTGAGCCGCTAATCCTTACAGGACCTGGAGGAATTCCTTATCTTTGAGCACATTAACACTGTGGAATGTGGCTGATGTTTAACAGAACCAAGTGGTCTATTCTGGGAGGAATGGAGTGACAGAGATGCCAAATTGCACATTAGGAAAAGGTTCTTCACCTGGAGGGTAGCTGGGCACTGGAACATGCTACCCATGGAAATGGTCACAGTCTGCTGGAGGAGGCATCTTGGATGATAATCCTATGGTTTAGTTTTAATGCACTCCTGTGACCGAGTAAGGAGTTAGATTTGCCCCTTCGGGACCCCTTTACACTTGAGATATTCTATGATTTTATGAATCCAAACTACAGATTTTGCTTCTCAGGAAAACCTCGATAATGCTTAGACAGGTGACATACACCTATTCAAGATGCCTGAGCTCCCATGTAGCTCATGCTACCCATGGGAAGTTTGTGGGCTGACCCACCTTTTAGTGTTTACCATATAAAATCTGGCTTTGTCTGGCAAGTGCTGAAATCAGACAGAAGTCACTCTAGCTGTGGCGGTTAATGTGCCCATGGGTACACAACCTGATGATTTCAGTTTCTTTTTTCTCTCAACCTTTTCATACTCTTACATTCAGGCAGTGTGAGTTAAGGTCCAGTGAAATGGCTCTACTTGTCAGCAGAGCGAAACACCAAAGTAACATAACACTGCACAGCACCAGAGCCAGGCAAGCCACTCGACAAGGGAAAAGCATGGTGCTTTATATGCACTTCCCAGTTACAGAGAAGTACTGTATTCCAGTCTAAGCAGCTCCACTCTTAATAGACAACTGGCTTTTTTATTTTAAAGGCAGTAATACTGATATTTTAATCAATTCTTAAATAGGGCTAATTCATAAAAATAGAGTTATTTGAATTGAACTGTGCTGGTGACTAATATGCCTATTCCTCAATGTATCGTACTTTAGAAGTTCCAATAACATATGGTAAATGAAGATCTGGATGATGATATTTAGCTGTCTTGATATTTCCTTTATGTTCCGCCAACTTCAATTCTGATTTGGACTTGAATAGTAACTGGTAAACAATAATCTGGCATGCAATCATTAGCAAAAAAACAAACAATATCTTTTTGAAAGTACAATACACCAGATAAATTTCCATTTCACAGAAGAAGACTTCAGCTTCTAGTCCAATGTACTTGCTTTATTTTGTGGCTGACTGCAAAATGGCATAAAAGTACTCTATTACAAATTAGGCTTTTAGCTCTAAGGCCTTTCATTTAGCTATTGCTACTTCTTTTCTCTCCCTTTCCCTCCATTTTAAGAGACACCATCTGCGTGAAATCTGCTCAATTTCAAACAAGTGGGGTAGAGTAGTTTCACAGTTTAAATCTGTTGTAATTCTTAGATTTGCTTTTATGGATTTGAAAATGATTTCATATTATTCTTACTATATAAAAAAATATTCTCACCATGGGGTAAAACATTCAACAAGACTAGACAGGAAAAACAGTGTCCTTGGAGGACTACAATGACAGTGAATATGACAACAGTGTCTCAAAGAACCAAGAGCCAAAAAGGGAAGGAAAAAAAAAAGGAAATTACATAGATTTTTTTTTCATAATTATCAGCTATCACTTATCAAAACATTATTCGTGAAAGTCTATTTTTAAAAACATACAAGTAGTCAAAAATGAAGAAAGTATGTATTGCTTTAAGCTTACAATCCTTAGCTTCTAATTAATAGTATCCTTGTTATTTTAGGACACTCATGGGTATTTAGAGGGCTAAATTGCAATAAAACTAAGACACATAAATGAAACCTATTAAGGTCGTCTTGGTCAATAAAAACTAATTGCATCAAACAATAGCCACAGATGATGGACAGCCCTTGCCAGTGGGCAGGAGAGGAGGACAGCACATCCTACAGCCCCTAGCAGCCAGGAAAGGCTGTCATCCATCCCTCTTCCCCAGCTCATGTCTCCTCCAACCCCAGCCCTCCTGCCCACCAGCAGGAAGCGATTTGACAGTAAAACTCCAACTGCCATATGGCTGTGCCAGGCAAGTGTGGCCTTGCCGCCCCACACTGCTGCTGTTAACCTCCTCCCTGGCCTCCAGAACATCTGCTGCCTGACGTGTTCTGCCATAACACACAACCGTGGCAAAGTTTTCTTTCTCTTATTCTCGGGGGAGAGGCACAGAGGCTCCATCAGACGTGTTACACTGTCCCAGAAGTGCCTTACCCGGGTCAGGGGAGAACTGTGAGCAGCAACACGCCCGAGGAGCCAGGCACAGCACAGAGCAGTGCCTGCAGTGCCCGGCAGCCTGAGCACACACCCTGCCAGGCCAGCACTGGGGACACATGGCACACACAGCCCCACAGGCTGACCTCATAGCAGCTCTGGAAAATATTGCAAACCATGTCCTTTAACAATGCAAAAGACATTCACATTGTTTCTCAAAATGGCTGGGTAAATGAAGCCTAGTGCCGGCCTTAGACAGAAAGCCTTTGAAAAAATCCTGTTTCGTTCAAGAGGGGAAAAAGCACCTCAAACATTTATAAACTACCCAAACTCTGCATATACACTGTCTGGGAACTCCATAAGTTCCCTTCTTCCTACATTCTGAACCAGACCGCATATTTACAACTGTTTCCTTCATCAGACTAAAGCTTCATCTACGATCCCAACACCTGTCTTTTCATTCTGTCCTTTGAATACCACTATAATTTATTCAATTCCTTTGGCGACAGGCCTCCTTCATCTCAGAAGGGAGCATTAACTTCTCTAAGGATTGTAACATGAGGAACCAACCGTGACTAGACAATGTTTGAAATGGACACTTTTTTCTTTTAGTTGCAGGATAAGTCTGCATGGCTAGTAGATATAAAATTCAGGCCAGAGATACAGAGATAACTTGAAAGAAAATTTCAAAACATAAGTCTACACAGGTATGTCTCACGAGGAATTAAGAGAATTGCTAACTTTTCCATTACTAAACGCTGTGTTATTTACATAGAAGCCCCACAGACTTGTTCTTCCCTAAGAGCATTGTGGGCAGCAGTCAAGCATTCCTCTGCCCAGCCTCCACTGAGAGGGGGCTGGGGGTACCCAAAGATTAAACATGAACCACAAAGACAAACCAGAATGCCCAACAAGCAGGTGTTCGCTGCCTATTGAAAGCTCTTAGTTACCTGGTACTGTTTTTAAAATCTACAGAGTAGAAGATAGATTTTAAAACATTTCAACTCCAGACAGGAAATTCTTAGGAATTATAAACTATAAGCAATGAAGGTCAGGTCCTAAACATATACACACACATAAAGCTTTCTGCACACAAGTGCTGCTGTTTATTCCTGTGAAACCACTGTGTATGCAGTAAAGCACAGACATAAATATTGAACACCTACAGCCACATTTTATATGAAGAAAATGTCTGGTTTACAATAAAGACACATATTTCATACAAAAGTACATACATACATACATTTGTAAGAGATCTCTCTTTCTGGTCTTTTTTTTAAGTCAAACTATTTAAAATTCAACTTCAAGATATTCACAGAATCATGGAATGGTTTGGGTTGGAAGGGATCTTAAATATCATCTCATTCCAACATTGCTGCCATAGCCAGGGACATACCTCCCACTAGACCAGGTTGCTCAGAGCCCCATTCAACCCAGGCCTGAAAACTTCTATTTATCAAAACACAGCCAACAGCACTTTGGTTTTAATGTTTAAGAACTAGCAGTCTAGCTGTTAAGGGGGAAATGGCTTTATTAAGTTAACTTCTACACTGAAGTAAGTTCAAGGAGGAAAAAGACATATTTGTAACTGGCAAAAAGATCAGTTCTCGATAAACACAGCTCCTTTTTAGATCAGTGTCAACTTGTACAGTACTGGCAGTCATACTACAGCCAAAATAGTCTGCAAACCATCGCAGAAAGAAGTGGAATAAAGGCATATATGTCTATGCAAGGAAGCATGACAGATAATGTCAAAATTTTAGCCTAATTCTGATCTTGTACCATCAGGCATAATCAGATCCTTTATATAAACACTCCTTTTATCATCAGCATTTTAATAAACATGACTGCAATTATAATGACAAAATTAAAGTTTTTTTCAAAATAAGAGAACATTTTTTACTGGAAAATTAAGTCTGTCTGTCAGCAGACAAACTGCATATTATCTAAAGACTGCATAGCTTAAGGTGAGGCAACTCTTTGATTTAGAAGACGTGAAAATACTAATATGTCATTTCCTTTCTCCCCGAGCATACACCTAAGTGTACCAGAAGAACCACAAATAGCAACTGTTCTTATGTTTTTCATGAAAAGTTCACTTTACTTCCCACACACATCAAGTTGACAACTGGGAATTAATTCAAAATGTAAGCACCTGTGTCCTAAGGCAACCTATCAATGCTCAATTAACAAGTATGGCATCTGCTTAATTTTGTTTTGGTGGGGGATGTTGGGGATTGGGTTTTTTTGTTTGGGGTTTTTGAAGGGGGTTTTAGGGTCCGTCAGTTGGTTTTGTGGGTGGTGTTTTTGTTGTTGTTTTGTGTTTTTTCCTTTGAATTTTGTTTTGTTCTGGTGTATTTTCATGGTGTTTTTTTAAAGATTCATCAACAGAACAATTTCTAGCAATGTATCAACGCTTGCAGAACCAATTCTCTCTTTCAGAAAGGCCAATTCTCAATTAAAGGCTGAAAGTGGTGCTATGTAAATTCTTACCTTCAAGGGATCAGTCTCTTTAAGCTACTGTTTTGCTAACAGCTTCAACCAGACCTACCATGGATAAGAACCAGGGAGGAGACCAACCTGGGGAAAGCTGGCAATGCATGCCTCTCTCTCCAATAAAACCACACCATGTCAGCACTGTTGTTTGCTTCACTCTCTCTCTCTCCCTCTCCCCCAAAAGGAACATTAAATGTAATAAGTGAAGCAAGAATTGCAGGATCAAAACAATTTATTTCTCAGCAGCATGATGTGGCACACATGAACACCTCACCAAACACCACTTTTCACAGGAAGCAGCCTAGCTGAGAATAGGCTTTGAAACTATCAGGTTCAAAAACTGTGAAACCAACGGTGAGAGAAACTTTCTGGAAACAACAATTGCATAAGGGCAACAAAAATCTGCCAGAGAGGTGAGGGTTCCTCCTGCAAGGCCCAGATTGTGCTCCTTTTCTCTAGGTTACTATGGTTTAGTTCTTATAATTCCCCTATGAAAGGTCTCTTGAAACAGTAGCTTGCTGATGCACTAGAAGTGTTCTTATGTTTCCATCACTAAAGCTGAAGAAACAAATTAAGTACTATAACAGCCTCTTTCCATTACAAGCTGCATGCCCCTGTGACTGGGGGTTTTTTACTGCATCAGCTAGACTCACAACTAAGATTTTCTAAGAAATACTGAATTAAAAAAAAAAAAAAGTACTCAATAATAATTCTAGAGAAAGCTATCAGGTTGTACAATTTGAACAATTAACCCAACTGTTTTGCTAGGTCAACAATGCAAATTTGTTATATTGATGTTGGCTGTCAAAGACTTGTTTACTAGCAAAAAAGGATGAAAATCAAAACTTTACATGTATTTCTAAATTTTCGTTTCATAGTTTCTGTGGCTTGAAATTACTGGTCAATATTTAAACAGTCTACAGTATGCTTCATACAGGTCAATATTCTCAATCTAAATGAAAAGAGAAAAAAATGAGAATTCTAAGCTACTATCTTATAGGTCCTAAACTCCTCAGTGGACTGGAACGTTACATTACATTTCATTCTTCACATCAAATCACTTCCAATAAATACCTTACACTAAGTTCTCAACCAGCTTGATGACACTTCTAAGCTACAGAGACAAAAAGAAGAAACCTCCAAGCCAGTGTAATTTGCATGTAATCCTTACACAGTACAGTTCATCATTTGATACTGCTATTTTCTAGATATTTCTACACATAATTAATAAGTAAATCTATCTAATTTTAAGAAGCATTTGGGTGGTGGTGGTTTTGTTTTGTTGGGTTTTTTTGGGTTTGTTTTTTTTTTTTTTTTTGCATTAGGTCGCTATACCTCATATTGTTTCTTTAGTGTTTCTGTAACAAATGGTAAACAGAATCACTACTACAGTAATAGTACATCTTCTCACTGCATCAAATGTTACATTAAATGAAACTAAACACATATGGTAAACAAACTTGGTACCAATTTACAACAGAGACCCTCTAACCTCTACACAAACCATACACCACCTGCACAGTCACCCATATATTAAATGTGAGCTGCTGCTGAGAATCAGTGTCAAATTTTTCCCTTTAAACAAACTTAGGTACATGGGAAAAAATCCACCCACCTGCATACGGACTGATAGTCACTTGGTAGGATCTTTTTCTTTAAAATATTTTTTAACATAACGCTTTATTTAACTTAGGGTAAAAAGATAAAGGTGATCTTTTGTTGTCAGAATGTTATGATGCATCCCTGTACTAAGACAAATTATTTATCCAGCCACTAAGCAGCACCAATTCCTCTGACTTCAACTGGAGCTGTACCTACTCGAGGCTTCTGATAAACAAGCCACTTATTTAGCTATCTATATTCAAAAACATTGGCCTCTAAATCACCAGTACACATGCTACAGACACTAATTATTAACAACATAATCAAGATGAGCCATAGCCACTATACAAACAGTCTCGAGTGTCTGTCATAAAAGCACAGAAATAATGAGGTGCAGGTAATGTTCATGTTTACTTCCATTTAGGCTAAACTTAACAGTCTGATTTCACCTGACAGCAACCCCAAAAAACCTCTGGCTTTAGATCCAAGTCACTACAGGATGAGAACAGTACCTTTTTCCTAAAATCATAGTCAAGAGAAACACTACCAGTTTATCCAGTTTGCTGGTTGTCTAGCTGAAGAAGCCCACAGCTTTTCCAAAAGCAGTTTAATGCCCCTAAATGCAGATTAGATGGCAGCCACAGCTGTGCAACAGTTTTATGCAACTGGGTGCCTTTGGAAAGAACCCCAACTGTATGGTCTGAATTACCTTTTGCACTGTATGTGCTAGAATGGTCTTAAGACTGAAGGTAACAGCTGTTACCTCAATGGGACTGTCTTTTTTGTGTTTGTCATAATGATATGATAATATTTCTGGAGGGCAACGTGTTTTGCTCTGAAAGCCTTTACAAAAGGAGTTGAGTCACATCAAGTACTAGTGACAAGGCAAGTTGCTGGAGCATCAAAGTGGTGTTACTGCACCACTTGGAATAAAGCAGTAATTTCACACATAGCATACAGCTTTAAGAAACCCAAGAAAACAAGTTTCAGAGAAGAAAATGGCAGGTATACAAATATTGATAATAAACAATAATAAACAGAAGGTCTGTTCATTACATTATGCAGAACCTGGAAGAAATCATTATTCATCTGCTTGCCTGCTCAGTCTGCTTTAGTGCAGGCTGCAGGAAATAATTTCCAATACTGGAAAAAATCCCCAAAAACAACAAAACAAGATGTGCAGGTGGATGGCTTTCTGTATCTGATTTCATCAGAACTCTGAAATGTAAGTGCTGGAAACCAGAATGATCAAATGAAAGATTACAAAACAGATAAAGCCTACCACAAAATAAAAAATGCAAAATGAAAAAAATGCATGTATATGCACACATTACATGGAAATGAGAATGAGGGAGTCATCCTCAGCTCCTAGATCCAATGGTTATCATGTTCAAAATAGAAAACCGAAAATCTAGTTAGCAAAAATATTTTGATTAGGCAACTTTCCCTTTGGAATAAACTAGCAAGAAAAAAGGAGTCAAATTTATTTTGTCCTTTTATAGGCAACTCTTGAAGAAATTATAACATTAGTCCTAACTTCCAGTGTTTCTAGAAATGTCATATATTGATTATAAAGTGTAGTTCATTTTCTTCTTATGCACACACAAAAAAAGGTAAAACAGTTTATTACATTTCAATCTAAGAGATTAACACATTGCTATTTACTTTTACTGGCGGTAAGCCCAAATACCCCAGATCTGCAAGACTGATAGTGAAAAGGAAAATATTTCAGGCCTCAAAGAGAGCAGATCTATGGTTGCCTGGAATGTGTAAACAGCCAGAGCCTGTTTTACTTCCCACCCCCACTCTCACCATACACACCTCCTCTACCTCACCCCTCCTAACATTAGCAAGGAGTGCTGCTCTCGAGCAAAGGAGAGAACACAAATGTAGCAATATCAAGTAACAAAATTCTTGACATTTTAAGATGCAAGAATTTGGATTTACTGAAATAAGATGTTGCCATATAAATAGCTGTAGTCTAAAAACAAAACCAGTACTCCATAAGACCCTGAAAAAAAAGAAAAGAAAGATCAGTTGAGCAAGCTACCTATATGACAAACCTGGTAAACACAAACTAAGGGAATTCAAATGCTTCTCTACAGATTATTCTCTGTGCAACTGAGGATCAGCCAGATCTGTATTCTATCAGAGAAAATACAGTTCACAGTCCTACATAAGAGAAGGGATATTTTCTAAATATCTACACAATGTAACAAACTGATGCCAAAATGCAATGTTGGTATAAATTACTTTCTGTGAAAACAAGGATTATTACTTGCATAATGATATATACATCCACAAAGCAGTAAGTCATAAAAATAGATATCATTACATCCTAAAGAAGTTTACAATATAATTAGATCATTTTTTAAAACTCTTTAAATTTGTGGACCAAAAAAGATACCTTGCACAGTAAAACTGAACAATGACAACAGACTTCCTTCTTTTTTAACACAACAGCTCCCTATAAAAACCATCCTGTGTACCCTAGTAGCCAGCAAGCCATGATTTGAAACTACAGAAGTACAGAACTGATAAATATTACTATTGTTATTTAATTAGTAGCTTTAGTCTTCAAAACCAAATCAAAACAAAATGTAGGAAAAAAAGGTAATTAACACTGCTGAGCAAATGGCTGTATATGATGGGAAGCTCATAAGACCTGAATGAATAAAAAGGGAAACACGGGGAAAAAAAATAAACGTAGTATACTATGGTCAAACACTGAAAGGCAGTCTCATAATGTTGTTTAGAAATAACAGGTCACACAGCTCTCCCACTTTTCCTTCTATTAATTTTACCAGTTTTATGAAGGCATTTGGCGAACATTCAAAAGAACACATCCAGGACTAATGAGGGTAAAACACTGGCTCAAAGGAGACACGAGCAAATGCTCTGTCAGTAGATTATTTGCAAACAGTTGAAATCAATAATAAATTCAGCCTAACCAAATGCAATGCATACAAACAGAATTAAAAGACTGAGGCAATTGGCAGATACATGAATGATGTTTCAGGCCACAGGGCACACTTTCTCACATACGTTAGCACTTTAAATAGGCTGGCAAGACATTGGCTCCACTTGAGACACCAGAATGTACCATATGTACTTCCAAAGACAAAAATAACAATTAAGACAATGCTAATAGCATAACTAGCTAAATATTTCTTTATGACAACTATTTGTAGGATGTTCGAGTCATCAAATGAAAAAAGTTAGAAAATTCATATTTAAGGTGAAAAAAATAAATATCATGATCCTTTTGTGTAATTTTTCTTATCTACTGCAGTCAAACAGAGCAACAACCCCACCCAGAGAAAAACAGTAAATTAGAATTAAAAAGGTTGATATATCCTCTCCACAGAGGCTATGCTGCTAGCAGCCCCTATACAAGGCAAGCATCCAGTGCCAGTCCCAAGGTGTTGGGCTTTGTACGTGGTAGGTCACATTTGGCAGAAAAGTTTTGAGACTGCCCACGATCCAGACAGGAATGAAACCATCCTGCCACTGCTTGCCAGGCACTGCTGCATTTTGTTAGACCTTGTGATGCGGCCCTGCCTGAAAATCTAAGGGCACTTCACTGAAAAAGGTCCTAGGTTCCAACCATCCACCTGGCAGGCCACTTTTCAATGTATATGTCTGTAATCAAGTCTCACACTTTAAACTGCAAAATATTAAGCCTGGTAAATTCCAACATAGCCAACACAGCTCTTGCACATTTTGAAGAAACCAGGCTCTAAATCAAAACTTCACTTCTGTCATCTACAGAAACTTCCAAGAACATGGAGAAGATTCAGATAAGAACAGAAATCAAAATAGACTGTGGAAGTTATACCATTCAAAAAGAACTACTTATGTGGGCTAGGGGAGAGGAGAGGGACACCTTTATAAATCTCCACTCCATTATAGGAACGCTGCCTGTCGGGACCAAAGCTAAAATCACGCACATCATCTGTTGCTATAAAAAAAGGCTCAGAAATGTTTACTTAATCAGTCACGAAGCTGTGCTGCCATCATATAAGGCCTGATCCTAGAAATCTCCTGCACAAGCCCAACACGTTTTCGCAACATCAGGCCACAGCCTTAACGGGATTTGTTGAATGTTCAGAACACAAATGTTATCATCAACTCTGTCCTTGCCAGAGTTACCTGGGTATCATGGGGCTGCCAGAAAAGAAAGACTGTGGAGCACAGAAAATATCCATTAAAATGAAACCTCTTAAATTCCACTGCAAACCCAAATGGATTTTTTGCTCTGGAGGGAGGTAATTAAAAGAAAGGCTTAAAAGCAATTACAAGAAGTTTGTAGAAAAAAACCAACAAAAGCTGTTCTGAGGCAAACTAATACCCTAAACCCAACTCTGTTAGCCAGGAAACTAACTTACAGATTAATAGAAGATTAACAAATTAAAGAAATCATTACTTCTAACTCTAAACTGAACACTGAAAGGGAGAAAAATCTTTTTGTTCCATAATTTTCTTTTGATACTTTGATATCCTAACGGATAAACTGATGGAAAAATGGGATTATACTTAAGTAAGTAGAGCTTTACATTCACATGTTTTAATAAACTAACAACAAAATAAACTGACAATGTGTATTGCTGTTAAAAATTCTTCAAAAACAGTCATTCATAAAGTCTTCACAGTAGTTCCATAGGATGGTAGGCAGATAACATTCCACTAGAAGTTGAACGTAAATGATTTACCCGGCTGTGAAAAGGCGTGCCCTATCAATTGCCTTGTGAGGTTGTTAAAGGAAGGGATTTTTTCTTTCTTTTCATAGATGTATATATTCAAATTTACATTAAAAAAAAGAAAAAATGTTGTGCTTCAAACACTCATGGCAAAACAAACACAGGAGCAAACACCTACAAAATCATTCACTGCAATTATCTGAGCACTTTTTGATCAGGTAAAAGATGCAGGTCACGATATTATTTTTAGTAAGAGGAAATTAAATTTCTTTCCCACTGGACTCCATGTACACAAACATTTGTTCTGCTGTGCAAAACAAATGTTATCTACGAAGCCACCATTCAGCGGACGTGATCAAACTGACCATGTATAATTGCATTTAACGTGTTGTCATTAAAGAACACAGAACCCTTCCATGTTTTAAGTGGTTTTTAAACTGAAAATATATGCTGCTGGTAACATAGCAGGTTCCATGAAGAATTTATTGCTTAGCCTAAGCAAAATTTAAAATAAAATATTTAATCCACAGTGAGGCACACAGGCATTCAAATATGTAAAACATTAGAAAAACCAGGGACACACAAAAAGCCATTCCTGTAATCACAAAATAACCTATTATAAGGTACCCACATATAATAAATATTACCATTATAACACTGAAGAAATACACAGGAGTAAGTGTTTTGAAGACATGTCATCTTAGCCAACCAAAAAAACAAAAAAACCCAAAAAAAACCAAAAAAAAAAACCAAAAAAAAAAAAACACCAAAAAAAACCCAACCAAAAACCAAAAAACCCAACCCAAAAACCAAAACAGTTGTCCACTTGATGGTCAGCAGGTGAAAAGCATTGAATCCTAGCTTTTGAGGTGGCCTACTCCCACTCATCTTCCTCTTCCCTGTAAACTGCCCATGAGGGCTTAAGGTACATTCCACTTTTTACCTAACCTCTAACCAGCACTACCAGACTAGGTAGTAAAGACAGCATGGTGGTCTCCCAGAAAAGTAGTTTTCATTCATCAGCAGTGAGGGAAACCATTATGTCAACGCCTTAGTAAATTTGAGCTCTGTGTAATGAATAGGATCTTTCCTTCCACGCTAATATTGCATTTTGGGCCACCCTTTCAGCTTCAGGGTTTGTTTTTTTTCCAAGCACATCAAATCCTGTAAGAATGAAGCTGGATGAATTTTTGTAATACACTGTCACGCACTAATTTTAAACAAATTGGCTCATTTAAATTAACTGATTATGTAAGACACTTACTGATACCAGCAGAAGTGTAAGAGCTGAGAATGTTTGGGTTTTTTAGTACAAAACCAGATTCTCCCAAATACAAATCAGCATTGTTATTGCGTTACAACACCAGCAGCCCAAACAAACCCAGTAGTAGTCAAAATGAAAATAAAGGAACCTTGAATAGTTTTCACAGAATGATATAAAATCTGTCTTGTGAACACCATGTAATGTTACTAAAAATGTACTTGGTTCTGCTCCTTACTTTCAGTTTTTGAGAACTGGCATAGGAAGGAAGATGTTTTCCTCATTAGAATAATCCTCAGGCATGCCTTTTATCTGTGCCTCCCAGATTACAGTATTTCAGTTTCAAAGTCAACAATTGAAAAAGTAAACTACACAGACTACAGAAGCTCTTACATTTAAAAAAGGACAAAACTAAAGCCAAAAAGTAAAAAAAAAATCCAAACCCAAAAAGTAAAAACAAAACCAAAGAGGAAAGTTAGGATTTAAAGAGAGATATTTGAGTCCACACATTTAGCAGCACTACCAATACCTTCTGAAACATTTAGAAAATATTTCATGTGTTTCAACCAATTCTATATCCAAATTCTTAAGAGGTCTAACTCATGTGTGCATGTAAAATAGCCATGAAAAGGGTTAAGTTTGTTTTGCGACTGTAAAAAGCAACAGATAAATATCCTTGGAAACTAATCCCCACAATATGAACCAGCACTGTCTGTGCTTGGATTCCCACACCTAACACGTCAGCAAAGCTCGACCCTATCTGTGGAGAACGCTGTGGAGGAGGGCAATTTTACCTCAATCTCTCTGTCCAGATCAGGGTTTAAATTTTGCTTCGAAGAGCAACTAAAAAAAAAATTTAAAAATAAAAATAAATTTTAAAAAAGAGGAAAAAATGAAAAAATGAAGATAACATAATTCTGATGTTTGAATGCATGTCCCAGCCCCAGCTGTCGCCTCCTGGTCTCACCAGGCTCAGTCAGATGTACAAGCACAGTATGCACTCCTGACCTTGCCACATCTCAACAACCACGTAATTAAAGTGTGCAGCACCTTTGTGTTTTCCCAAAATCTGCCATCCAGCCTGCCCCAACCTACCGTCATTTCACTGGCTCTGCAACACCTCAGCACATCTCAGGATGTGCTGCTGACCTGAACACATCCTAGTTCAAGGTGTGAGAGTCAAGCCACTGCATGCTGGCACCACTCTCCAACATCAGGGATACACCTTTTTTTCTCCAAAACTACTTTTTGGACTACCCTAAGGCTATCCATGTATTTAAGTGCATATGCATGCACTCACACATGACAATTAGCGCAGTTCATTTTAAACAATTAATACTTGTTGTTCTGCAATCCCAGCTGAGACTATGTGCTAACACAAGTCTTAATACTAATGGGTCTCTGGATACACACATATCCTCTGCCAGTAGCAACCAGACTAAACCCATTGGTACAGAGAACAGGCAACTTTTAGTTGCTAAATGACACTGAAACGAACGTGCTGTTATAACAATTCCTCATTCTGTTATCAACACACAAGTTTACAAAAAAAAAAATCCATATTTTTACTTCACTTTATAAAAATCTCATGTATTTATTAACTGCACACTGTGAAGGTCAATTCTTTTGGAAGAACATCTTTCCAATTATTTTGCTGTAGGCTATTGGGTTGTGTTCAAATTAACACAAACTCAGCAGCAGACACTTATAAGCATGAAACACAACAACACTGTATACATGTTAATCACAACAATGCAACTGCACCCTTTTAGTGGGGCCTCTGTAACACGACTATTTGACTTGGAAAGATAAATCATAAATAGTTGGCTTCACTCTTGAACTAGAGAAGAGTTTCCATGCAATGGCAGAGGACTAATGAAGAGCTGATGGTGCTACACAGCAAAATATAGCAGAAGCCAAAGTTTGTCACTGTACATCCAGTGCAGTTTGCTGCCCTCAAAAAGGCATATAACAAATGCATTATGCTGCAGAATGACAAAAGGAATCTATCCACCAAAGTAAAACCCTCTTTGTTTTCTTGAAGACAATGTCAAAGCATATTTTCCAAGTAATTTAAATGTCTAAGGGAAAAATGTTGCTTTTTTGCTCTGTCAGTAATTTATTGGAGGTATGAGAAAGTCGTGTTTCAATAGGAAAAAAACAATAAAATCATAATTAATGTTACTACATTTTTTCATTTAATAAAATTATCATATATAACAGAATGCATTCTAACACTTCTACACCGTGGTAAGAGGTTAAACTGTAACTAAGAATTAGCAGCTTAAATGAAACTTAGGTCAGTAAATGCAATCACACTTTGAATGGCACTGGAGTGATACACAGAGCAACTGCTACATACTAATGGAGAACACTGGTCTCTAAAAAGCTTTGTTTCACCTTCCAGTAGCAAAGGGTCAATAAAACTCACTACTTAATTAGATGAGAGTATTTTGAGGAGCATATAGAGAGAATTATTAGACATTATTAGTACTACTCATCTGTTCAGAAACAGGCCATAAGTCGTGTCATCTAAGCATCAAGGCACTGTTTGTCCACACGTTCAGTGCGCTGTGTAACTTCGCCTAGCAAATGACTAAGGTTCAACACCCAGGCCAAAATGTAGTTATGCAATGCACTCAGCTAAAATATTAAAAGAATTGTTTCTTCATACTACAGTACTATCATCATGATTTTGTACTGCATGAACACCACAGGGCTCTTGGCAGATATTTCCATTGTACTTCTCACAAAATTATGACTTTCTACATGCACTCCAGTTTAAACAGGACACATTAATTGTTCATACTAACAATAGAGGCAGTCAAGAAATGCTGTTACACGTCATGATGCCCCATCAGTGGCATAAAGTGGATAGCATTATAAAGATAGAAGCCACATCATCAGATGCACCCAACCCCAAGCTGCAGTCATGATTATAAACCAAAGTACAGAAAGGGACTGGTGGCTGGGACCCCAACAGAAGATAACAGAGACAATATAGTCTTCTCTTCTCAAACAACAAATGAAGAAATGCAATAACTCTTGCTACAGGCCAGTATTTTTAGTATCACTTAAAATAAATACAAATATGCATAGGAAAAGCAGCTCAAGAAAACCAGCATAAAAGACCTGTGCACTTTTACCTCCAAAAGCTGTCACATACCCATTGTGGAGTTAAACTCGCTTTCAATTAAGCTAGCAGAAACAAATTTATATTCCTACAGAATTACTAAACATTAGTAACTATAGTTAGTTAGATTTTTGTCTAGGACAAGATCTTTACACATGAAGACAACTGGTAAGAAACTATGATGTTTTCTTAATGAAAAGTCTTCTTTGACTTCTTCTAGCTTTTACACAGCCCTAACTTTGGGGGACTTTCTCTGACTGTAAAGCAAAACACTATCAGTCATCCTCAAACGAAATTCCATTACATTAATGATCAGACAGCAACAACAAAGAAGAAAGCCTTAAAAATATTATCTTGTATACTGAAGAAAAACAACCTAAACCCTATTTTTTACCTTTTTAAGCTTGTTTCAGTGTCATTAAAATGACAGATTTTATACTGACAGGAAGGCTGCTATTCCTATGTACAGCCGTAGTTCCAATGTTTCGTTTAATTTCAACCAACCTGTCCAAGTAGGCCATTTGGTAGAAACCTATAAATGGCACCCAGGGGGTCTGGGTTCTTGCTGTAAAGAGGTCAGCTATTTCCTCCTAACTAAAAATAGGCAAGATGAGGGAGGGGAAGAGAGAATGGAGTTTTAATTTAGCAGCTGAAAGAAGAATTTACAAAATTACTTCCATCTTGCCTCATAATGAAGATTATGAAAAAAAGAAACTGTCCCAAGAGTTACAAAACCTGGATCACTTTATAGGCAGGCTGGTGTACACAATCTAAAATACTAGGAATTAAAAGAGCAATAGTAAAGCAAATCCAGGATATGGATCACATTATGACACCCACCCCTCTTCGGGCAGAGCAGACAGATTTACCAGCAGCAGTGCGCCAGGTGTTAACAACTCTCCTCTCTCCTACCAGCTGAGATCACACCGTGGCCCTGCAGACACCGCACTACAATCAGCTGCTGTTCCCCCGAGTCAGTTTTTTCCAGCATTTACCCTCCTGGCTTTGTCTCCCTCACATTACAACCTGTTTAGGGTGAGAAACACCGTCTAATATTCCCCAAATGGCCCTGATTTGAATGGAAGTCCCTTGGCACTACTAAAATACAAACAGCATCAGTTTAATGCAACATGAATTCTACCTCTGGACTATTAGCAGCAGCAAAGAGCAAGGGCTAGCGGCACTGAAGTACGCAGCGACCCTGCTACCTGCAGGAATCATCCAGCACCCCAAACCCAAAACCTGGGATGGCTTTTCCAGCCTCATCTCCACAATGAACCAAACTGGGCACATCACTAAATCTCAAGAGTATCACACTGCTGACTTATCTCAGCTACTGAGAAATAAGATCCCATCCACAGAGATACATTCTTCTCTACTCCTTCCAAGCAAAGGGCCTTTAACAGCTGCTGCTGCCAGAGGAGGACTCTCCATTCAGAAAAGCTCTTCCAGGAGCCATGGCACATCAGACATATCAAGTGGACAGCACGCCTACTTCTGGTCTCCATCACCACAAAAATGAGAAAAGCCCGTCTGACAATCAATGACAGGACCAAAACAGCATGAAACTGAATCGGGGGAGGTTTAGGTTAGATACCAGGCAAGGGTTTTTCACCCCAAGAGTGGTTGGACACTGAACAGGTTCCCCAGGGAAGAGATCACAGCACCAAGCCTGACAGAGTTCAAAACGTGGCAGGATTCTTGGGGGCTTCCTGCACATATCAGCATATTCTGACTTGGTGAAGACTGGGCAAAGTGGTGGAGCAAAAACCTGCCAGTTCCAGGTGCCACGTCCCTAGCAATGACTGAACCTATTTTTGCTCTTTAGATACTTATTGTGGAGAATATCTGCAATCATTTTAAAAAGAAGAAGCAGTAGCATAACTCACAGCAGTGACATAGCAGAGAACAGAGCAGTCATCTTACTCAATTGGGTGAGGGAAGAGCAGAGTACACATTTAGATGACAACTTATCTGCAGAGGGCTTCTTTATGTCCAAAGAGACCCAGAGAGTTGCGCAGTTGCCAGTGTCCAGTTTACACATACATGTAACTTTTAATTCTCTTTGCTTATGAGACATGCTTTTTCATCTTAGGGGGAGAAAAAAAAAAAAAAAAACAAAGAAAACCAACCTTAAAATCATAGAATATACTGAGCTGGAAGGGGCCCACAAAGATTATAAAGTCCAACTCCTGTCCCTGCCCAGGACAACCCAAGAATTGCACCACGTGCCTGAAAGCATTGTCCCAATGCCTCTTGAACACTATCAGGAGGCTTGGTGTGGTGACCTCTTCTCTGGGGAGCCTGTTCCAGTGCCCAACCACCGAGTGGAGAGCCTTTTCTTAACATCCAACCAAAATTTGCCCAAATACAGCTTCAGGCCATGTCCTCAGGTCCTGTCACTGGTCACCACAGAGAAGAGATCAGTGCCTGGCCCTCTGCTTCCCCTCGTGAGGAAGCTGTAACGGCAGTGAGCTCTCCCCTCACCCTCCTTTAATCTGAACAAGCCAAGGGACTTCAGCCACTCCTCACACGGCTTCCTCCCAAGGCCCTTCACACCTTCACGGTCCTCCTTTGCAGACTCTCTAACAGCTGAATGTCTTTTGTATATTGTGGCATCCAAAGCTGCCCCCAGCACTGGAGGTGAGGCCGCCCCAGCGCAGAGCAGAGGGGACAATCCCCTCCCTTGCCCAGCTGGCCGTGCTGGGCCTGATGTCCCCAGGACAGGGCTGGCCCTCCTGGCTGGCAGGGCACTGCTGGCTTGTGTTCAACTTGCCATCGACCAGGACCTCCAGGTCCCTTTCCTGGCATTGCTTTCCAGCATCTCATTCCCCAGTCTGTATATCCAGGGCTGCCCTGCCTCTGGTTATTGTATAGCTCACTGAAGGTGGTAAACACTGAGACAAGACAGGAGCTCAGCTCAAATCTCCACTGTTTTTACCATTATTACATATAGCACAGGAGAGGTTTAACGCATTTTTAATGTGATAGCATCCTCCCCCTCTTGCTTTCCTTTTTCCTCCCACCCACTCTACAAATCTTCTGTGGGAAAGCTTCCCTGTTTTACTATTGCTGTCGTTGAGATGTTGCAATTATTATCTGTAATTGTTTAAAAAAGCTAAAAAAAAAGGAAAAAAAAACAAAAAAAAAAACAAAAAACCAACCCCAAAAACAAACAAAAAAACAACGCCAAAACACACACTAGGACAAATCTGGCTCTCTTTGCCAACAACATCTGCTATCACAGAATTGATATATTTAATTTAAAACCTGCCCAGTGTCTCTGTACATGACAGAACACTGGCTGCAGGACAGGGAGAGGCCTAAACCCAATACGTGCAGTCACATGTTAAACCTTACACATCCATACGAGTAGTCTTGGTTAAAAGACCACTAATAAATGGGGTAAGGAAGAAGGATATGACACTGTATTTGTCAAGAGTAAAGACCTTGTATTTATTACCTACAATCAGATCTCCCTCTGGCACAATATGTTTATTTTCCTACTATTAGCCTAAAACACTACTCTTGAAATTTTAATTTTACACTCCATTTTATTCCAAATCATCAGCCTTTTCAATTGAATATTTTAGGTTTCTCCAACATTTTGCTGCAATATTTTCTTTTTTTGGAGGAGGCGGTGGGTGAGCCCCGCCGAACAGCCCGCCTCCCCTCCCCCACCGCACACATCCACATCCACACTCCACGGCTCGTGCGTCAGGAAGGGAGAAACGCCGTACGAATCCTCGTGGAGAACAGCAAAGAGGCATGTTAAGGCAACACATAAAGGGGAGCCTTTATTCCGTCTAAACGCCGACTTTGAGGAATTAATATGCGAGCCGAACTTTCAGGGTGTGGCTTGGTGTTTTTGCCCCTTGTTGCGCTGTGCAGGATGCCTGCCCGAGAACCCGACAACATATCATTAAATAGGTCAAGGGTCATTCGCTTTACATCACACCACACCAATATTCAGCCGCGCACGGAACCCATCTATCAGCCCCACCGCCGAGATTGAACGCGCACCACAAAATGGGGACCCTGCCCGGGCCGGTGACAGCGCCGGGGGCAGGGCGCCCGCCCGCCCCGCCGCCCCGGGCTGGGCTCGCCGGCCCGGGATGTGCAACAGGTCGGCGGCCCCGCAGCTCCGGCCCCGAGGGGCTCCCCCCACCCCCGGCGGCCGCGGCGCTGGGAGCGGGGCCGGGGGCAGCGCGGCTCCGGGGGGCTGGGCGCGGGGTGGGGGGCGAGGAGCGAACTTGTTTACCTACTTGGAAGTAAACTTCGATGTAGGGGAGCGACCGGCCCCTCCGCCCGCTGCTGATTCAAGCCCTGGCGATGAATGGGATCCCCTCCCCCACCCAGGCTCTGCAAACTCCACACTGGAGCGTGAATACCTCGCATTTCTCTCCCCCCCCACCACCCCGTGCATTTATTTTTTTTTTTAATTAACCCCTCATACATTAAAATAGTATCTCAGAAGTAGGGAGAAACTGCCCCCCTCCCCTCCCCCACGCCCCGGGGTCGCTCTGCCCGGGGGCAGCTGCAAAACACCCGCCACGGGCACGGCAGCCCCACACACACACATCACCTCGGCCCATAGAAACCACCCCCAAAACCCCCAAACAGAACCCAAAACGTCCGGGTTCAAAAAAACTTCGTCATAACAAGCGGCGGTTGAGCGACCCCCTCCCCCCCCGGGTGGGTCAGGCTGCAGAGGGGACGCCCGGGGGCAGCGGGCCCCAGGCTGGGCTGGGCTCGGGGGGCTTCACTGGGAAGGACAAGCATAAGAAAAGGGGAAATTAAGAAAAAAAAAAAAATAAACCAAACATGGGGGGGAAAGAAACCACCACAGGGTCCCCGGGATGAATAATCCGCCTCGGGAACTCACCTCGCGGCGCAGCGGGCGTTAAAGGCACAGCTCCCG
This sequence comes from Chamaea fasciata, assembly GCF_029207755.1. Taxonomy (NCBI): domain Eukaryota; kingdom Metazoa; phylum Chordata; class Aves; order Passeriformes; family Sylviidae; genus Chamaea; species Chamaea fasciata. Next base: position 95,809,909 of record NW_027094087.1, on the reverse strand, counting down.
CTCCCGCGGGCGGGGAGAGCCCCAACTTCTGCGGGGGGCGGCGGCGCTGCTGCTGGCGGAGACTTTCCCTCACTTGCCGCGCATGGTGCAACTCCTCTTCCCCCGGGGTCCCGGCCAGCCTGCCAGGAGGCTGCGAATCCCCCCTCGCCGCCGCCGCACACGCCTCCTCCCCCCCCCCCCCTCCGCGCGCACGGGCGGCACAAGGAAGTCCCGGAGAGTGGGATGGGGGAAACGGAAAGTTTTGGGGCGGAATGGCGGTGAGGGGGGGCTGGCGGGGCCGGTGCGGACGCGCGGCGGCGGCGGGAGCGGCGCCGAGGGGGAGCCACAGCCGCGCCCGGGGCCGCCGCCACCGGGCGGGAGCGAGGGAGGGGACGGCGGGGGAGGGGGCGCACCGGGAGGGCCGCCGTGGGTGGGGGGCGAACCGGCCGCGCCCTCCCCCACCTGCCTCGGTCCCGCACGCCGGGACGCGCAACTCGAGGAGGCGCCGCCGCCAACGCCCCCGGGGATGCCCCGGGGTGCCGCCAGCCCTCGCCCCGCCTGTGGTTATGTTGTGCTTTGACACCCCCCCCGCAACTGAAACCCGGTGACAAACCGGGCACACACACGGAGGGCAGCCCTGCCCTCCCCTCCCCCGCCCGCCGGGCAGCGCCGCGTTCCCTGGTGCCGGCCCGGCGCGCGGGGCCGCGCGGTGCCCGCGGCCGCCCTCTGTCCCCGCACGCTTGGCCCCGCGGCCGGCCCGGCCCCGCTCGGGCGGCTGTGGCCGGCGCTGCCCGCGCAGGGCACCGCGGGGCGCGCTCCGGAGCCCGAGACGCGGCCGTTGGACCCGCGCAGTGGCGTGGGTGGACAGCCCGGGCGGCGCTGCGGGAGCGCTCCCCGTGCCGCCACCGCTGCCCCGGCCCGGGGCGAGCGGCGGTGCCCGGTCAGCGCGCGGGGGCCGGGCGGGCTGTGAATCAGTACAAACGGCTTTATTGCATCTCGCTGGGGCGCGACACCCGCGGGCAGCGGCGCCGCGACTCCTTGGCCTCCTGCGCGCCCGTCCCACGCGTGTCCCCGTGTCCCGTCCGTGTCCCCCCCACCCCCGGGCGGATGATGCAACGCGGCTCCATGTGCTTCCCCTCCCCCGCGCGGCTCCGGTTTTTTGCGCCTGGCGGGTCACCCGGCGGCTGATTGATTCTCCTTTCGCGCTGCGCCGTCACCCGGCGCTGGAAAGTAAATAACAAGTTGACATCATTACCGCGCTCCGCAGGGCCCCGCGCGCCGCTACCGCACCGCCGCGAGTAGCTGCGCACGCCAATCCGCGCCGCGCCCAGCCCCCGACCCGGCGCGGCGGGGCCGCTGCCCGCCCGGCCCCGCCCGGCTGCCACCGCACCCCCAGCGCGGCCGGGAGGGGCCCTTGCCGGTCGCCCGGGGCCGCCAGGATGCTTTTGGAGGCCTTCTTCCCCTTTCCCCTCCCCCACCCCTCCCCACCCCCCCCGGCCTCATGGCTAATGTCATGCAAATAATAAGATTATCGGGATGTTGCCGGGGTGTCTGCCTCGGTGGGCTCATCCCGGTGACAGCCAGACTCACGCGGCCCCAAAAGTCATATTTATTATTGGAGGGGTTTTTTTTCCGTATGACCTTTCCACTCTTTCTTTTTCTCTTTTGGTCTTATTTTGACATTAAAAGGAATTTCACGCTCGTTATACATTTAGCCCAAAGCCTACAAATGTGCTGTCACCTCGTATCCTAATGGAAAAATATGACATCACCCAAGTCAGGACGACAAAGATCATTGCTACATACATTCATATATGGGCTGAAAGCAGAACTCCCGAAACACTGGGAAATGTTGCGGGCTGATGTGATTCATTTTCATATTCAGAGCCTCGAGACTGCAGTGCAAGGCCATCTGCGCTCAGACAGACAGGCAGACACGTGTCTCCCTTTCTCAGTAAGCTCCCATTCGCCTTATTTTTCTCCAAATGCAAAACCTACATTACGTTTTTATTACTCGGCAATGTAAACAAACAAAAACCACCCTCCAGATTCATAGCGAGATGGGCCAGAATTTTTAAGCTCCTGTGCTTTTTTTTGTTTGCTTGCTTTTAAAGTGCTGTGGGCTTACAAATGAGAAAATGGTCCTAAGTCATGACTTGCAGAGCTTCCAAGGCTAGGTCGCCCAGCGGGGAAGCTCAGACTCATTCGTGGTGCGCTGTGGGGAGGGCGATGGAGCTGTCACCGCTGTGCAAGGTCCGTCCTTGTCCCCCACACTAAGGAGGTGGCTCAGCATGGCCAGGAGGGCTGCGTGGTGAGGGGGCAGCGGGACAGCGGGATGCCCGGAGCCGCAGGCTTTGGTGGGCGGCAGCACCGCGGGTCTGTCCTGGCAGCCTTCCCAGCCGCGTGTTGGGGTTTTCTCTGCTGAGGAGCAGCACAGCTCATCCTGCTCGGCCTGGCCATGGACCCACCGCCGTGCTGCAGCCTCCAGCCGGGAGAGCCACCGTGTCCCCGCCAGGACAGCTGGGCCCAGCCTGGCCAGGCCTGGCCACACGTCTGCTGAGCCGGCAGGGACACAGAGGTAGGCAAGGAAAGCTTGGTGGGCAGCTGAAGGCGTTGTGATGGCAAGAAAATTAAATTGCAACGTCATACGGATACAAGGAAGTGACTTTTCCTCTTTTCTAAGCGGGCACAGCCGCCGCTGCCAGTTTCTGGTAGAGTTTAAGTCAGTCCTGCAGGGAGCAGGACAAGCAGGACAAGCAGGGGAGGGCAGGTGTGGAGGGCTGCACCCGCCCGCCCCTCGCTTTCCGAACTGATGCTGCGCCAGACCGCATCCCTGCTTTTGTACAGCTGTGTCCCGGCCACGCCGGGAAGCCGGGCAGCCAGCCCCGGGGAGACCGGGTTAAATATTGACGTAATCCTTGCCGAGAACTTCAAATGAAGGTTATCAAGGAAGGCACTTTTTTCAGGCTGTGCTTGGCTAAGAGGAGCTGTACAGACTCATGATAAGGACTTGGGTTTTTTCCAGTTAAAATGAAAAAACTAATGCCCAACTATAAAGTGACGGTAGGTAAAAGATAGAAGAGTGAATCACTTACTCTGGCCATTGCAATAATTCTGGCCTTTGTGTAAGAGAAGACCCCAAAGTGACCATGTATAAAAGAAATCACCATTTTTTTAAGAGCCTTGTTTTTTCAGGTCCCTAACTCATGACGCTGCGATGGTGATCAGCAGCAGTGCCACAGCCCTGCAGCTCCAAATGAAGGGAGCCAGAGCTGAGGTTTCCTACCCTCATTAAAATGGAAACCCTAACCTGAAACAATCAAAGTCAAGGGCGAGCAGGGTTGGCCAGCTGGGGAGATTATGGGATCATAAGGCAAAATATTTTGTATTTTACAAGATGAAACCCATTGTTATTTTTCTAGTGCTTAATCATCTTGTATTGTGTTGATAACTGTTTTTATGTTTTCCCCTCACCCCATGTTTTCCATTCTCTAAATAAAAATAAATTCTCTTGAAAAAGTGAATAATTAAAAAAATAAATAATTGCTTCTTCTTTTACATTACTTTAGTTAAATAATTCTTCCAACAAAAAATATATATAAAGGAAAAAAAAAGCCTGAAATGAAGATTAATTATTTACTCCTGTTATGGACTGAAAAAAAAAAAAGAGTATCTGCTAATTAAGTTTTTAAGACAAATTCATATGCAAACTTTTGATACAATGGGGAAAGCTGAACTTGAATAGATATCCCCACACTGCTGGGACAGACAGACACCATGCCATTCACATGTTGCTATATGTAGATATTCTATACATGGAAATGTGACATGGTAGGCCCTTGCTCTCTCACACTTAAAAATATGTTAAATCCCTTGCTTTCCTGTTATGAGGTGTCCAGCCAAACTATTCGTGGTGGGAAAGTAAAGATATTTAGCACATTATTATTACTATTTAGCACTTCTGTAGCAGCAAGCTTTGACTTCTATTTCCTGAGCATCTTTACAGTATTTGATATTCTTCAGGTAAATTTTCTGATGGAGTCGCTCCATCAGAAACAACTGCTTTGCAGCATCAAAAAACATTTTCTCACTTAGCCACTCGTTAATACCAAGAGTTCCAATTTTAGAAGGAAATTCTGATTGACTAAGATATTTTCAGGAATTGAGACCATCACTGTTGGTTTTTTTCTTCACATATTAATTTATTGATATCTTTGACTAGACTTAAAGATTTTGCTTAATTCATGACCACTTGTGCAAGTAGACAACTTGAGTGAAACGATATTATCAGAAATAAAAAAGTAAACTAGAAGACCTTGTTTCAAAGTTTCTGGAAGACAAAACTCAAAAAATTTTTGATTTTGCAAAGGAAGCATGGTCTGTTCCTTTTTCTATCCTATTTCTCTCTCTACTTTGATTCATGTGGCCTGTAATACTTGCACTTTCTAGTGATCATTTTTCATCCACAATTTTGAGATGTGAAGATTTAGATTCCTCAGGCTTTAACAGGAATTCAATCTAATCTAATAACCTCTGATAAGAATTTTGATCCTGTTACTCTGCTGCCGAGGTTGGAAATGGGAGGGATGCACTATTCATAGTTCCTTCCGGATGCCATTATACAACCAATGCCCATCTGCTGCTCAGGGACGCTGTGTTAGGTAGACATCACACCGAATGTGGTTTTGCTTCTTTCTCAAAGATCATAAGAACAGATTTGGTGATTCTTCTAAAAATCTACATAAGTTAGGGCAACACTCCTATCTACTATATGGAAGATATTCTTTAGTATGTTGAACACGTACTTGTTATTACTTAAAGTGAAATAAATCAGAAACTTTGATGTATGTAATCTACACTCCTCTGATCTATTTAGTGGGCTGACACGAAGGGCTGAGCTAGCAGTATAGGTCCCTTAGGATCCTCAGATGGAACAGAGATTTTTTTATGTTGCTCTAATTTACTCTTAGAGACAGTTTGGCCTCCTGCCAGTCTGGAATAGAAAGAAGAGAGGGGTGATCATCTCTTTTCTTGTCTTTCCTCATCCATGCAGTGTTGCATGGCCCCAGCTGTGCTGAATTAATGTCTGGGACAGTTTATCATTTCAAACCTTTTTTTCCTCCCATGAAAGATTTTAGAAGAGAAAGTCATTCTACCTAGGAGCTGGCTGCAAGAGAGTGAAACACCTAGAGAGTGAACAAGATCAGTTCTCCTGCAGAGAAGCCAGACTTAGCAGGAGGTTGTGCTATGGAGGTGAGAGATGATAATGATGCATCATCACCCCAGTTGCTCAGGTTTTCTGGAGGTGTATGAATTCTGAGTGATGTGAGAGTGCTGTCAGATGTCTCCCCTGGTTCTGTAAGGATTATCTTACCCTCTGAGGCCAGCAGCAGGAGCAGCCTTGCTGGCACACTTCTCAAAGTGGCTAAAGTGTGGTGGGAACCAGGAGCCTACCCTTGGGAAGGCCTGATCTTCCTGAAGTATTCTTGTTAATCCTGGTCTTTGGTCCCCAGTGGGGACTTTGTCAGGACAAGCCCCAGGGGAGAGCCCCATCCCTCTCCTGAGGGGTGTACATGCAGAGGAGCAAACAAACAAGACACAGACATGTTTGTGGGCAGGTGGACAGGATAAAACAGGGATGTAAGGACCAAGTGTCTGCATTGCACCAACGTCAGCATTTGGGTGCCTCCTGGGGCTGGGGGTGTCTAGCTGGAGGCTGGTCCTGCAGGCTGCCTGACAGGAGCACCTTGCACATGCTCTCAGCTGCGCTGGTTGGGTTAGTTTCACCCAAAGGGAAAGCAGTTCTCATGCTCAGAAACCGCTCTGGTCTGTGTCCCAAAGCTCAGCATGGGAGAGAGTCAGGAGATGAGTTTCAGAAGTGCACTCCTGTTTTAGACTGAGAGTGGTGTAGATGCAGTCTGCAACAGTTCCCTGTTTATATTGACATTGCATTGTATAATATTTCACACTTCTAAAGGTTTCACTTAATTCACTGGGCTTACTCAGGATTTAAAGCATGATTCACTGTTGTAAAATGTAAGACATATGGATTGCTTCCCTTGCCAAATGCAAAATTTTTGGTTCAAGAATTCTAAAATAGTTTTTCTTTACACAATCTCTATGGCTACTGAAGCACACAAGGTATGCTGTATCATTTCTAGATGCAAGCTGCCATTTTTGGGGAACAGTGAATAGAGGGGAGAAGGATTCTCATAGAAGAAACTCATAAATGTGATGCCAATTCTGGAAGAAAATTAACCTTGTGTGGTGCCGTGGCGCAAAGAGCTACTGTTATACTGGGCACAAAGAAATGGATGTGTCAGGAAGGAGAACAGAAGCTGAGTGATCTCTGCTTGGCACTGGTGGTGTGATGTCTGCTGAAGTAGTCCCATTCAATTATCTGCACTTCAAGAAGGATGATGGAGGAACTACAAAGAGTACTGATAATGACAAAAGGATTGGGAAAAGGCTTATTTTTAAAGACAGTGATCCATTTAACTTATCAATGAAGTAACTCAACCCTCTGGAAGAATGAACGTAAGGGAAAAGAGCTATCAGAGGACTTCTCAGTCTATCCCACATAGGAAGAGCTACAGCTCGAAATTACAGGCAAGTAGCAGGTTTTTAAGGAAATTAACCAGTGAAGCAGTTGGTGGGGATGTCCTTTGACTGGAATCTTAAACCAAGCGTGACTACTGAGCCTCAAAAGGCAGCAAGAAGTTCTAAGCCCCACGTTATGACATGATGTGCTTAGAGCAGACTGTCACAATGGTGCTTTATAGCAAACCTTCAAGCACAGACCTCTGAGAAACCAAAGTGTGATTGGCTGAACGTATTAATTATTTGATACAAATTTTCATGAAACATTGTTAATACCCCGACAACAAAGAAGTTTTACTTTGCATTCCCAATTTGCACCTGCATTATTTCAGCAGGTGTGTGTGGACTGTATTTTTATTTTTAACAGGAATAGCTTTGTCTAAAACAAACACTTTCTCTGAAGTTTTTGGCTTAGGGGTTTTTCTTCATATTCCAGAAGTTTTTCCCAGAGCCTTATTTAAGAAAGAGAGGAAATCAAGGATAATCTCCAAACCCTTTGCTCCAGCAGTAAACCAAACTATTACACAGGCATTGAATCAGGCCTGCCTTTCAGTCCTAATTTCTATATGGCTGTAGTTGACCTGGTACAGTTTAGAGCCTCTCTTTATGGAGTCCAGTGTTCTACATGGACACGAATGAAAATGCACTAGAGGGAGAAGAGACTTGGTTCATTTTTGATTATTAAATTAAAAATACAGTATTAGGAAATGTTTAAAAGGCAGTATTATCATATGCAAAATGAAATAAAAATTAATATTTAATCATTGAAAATATACTTCTTAATTCCATGCTTTGGCCAGCTATGTTTGAAGACTAAGTATTTAAAACGAAGACATTCAGGTATAAAATAAATTTTTAGTTTCTGTCTTGTTCCAAAAGTGGGTTTGCCACTACTTTCTTGAGAATATAATAAGACCCTTAATTTTCAAATCCCTTTAACTACTGGAAAAACACTGTATGCAGTAGGGATGAACACACCCCGCATAAGTAATGGGGTATTTTGGTGTGTGTGGTAGTGTTTTTCGGTTTTGTTTGTTTGTTTGTTTTTTACTGTTGCAGTTCCTAAGTAACACAGAAAGTGTTTTGAAAGACTAAGCAGCAAGGGAGAAACAGGTTCAATAAATCAGTATAAACCTTCAATACAACCAAAACTATTCTTTCATTCTTTACCAGGAAAACTCTCCTTACTCTCAAATCAATTCCTTCCTTCCTTCCTTCCTTCCTTCCTTCCTTCCTTCCTTCCTTCCTTCCTTCCTTCCTTCCTTCCTTCCTTCCTTCCTTCCTTCCTTCCTTCCTTCCTTCCTTCCTTCCTTCCTTCCTTCCTTCCTTCCTTCCTTCCTTCCTTCCTTCCTTCCTTCCTTCCTTCCTTCCTTCCTTCCTTCCTTCCTTCCTTCCTTCCTTCCTTCCTTCCTTCCTTCCTTCCTTCCTTCCTCCCTCCCTCCCTCCCTCCCTCCCTCCCTCCCTCCCTCCCTCCCTCCCTCCCACAGATGCCATGGATCCTTCTTTTCATTGAATCCTACAGTGCTGGGTTTTTTCCTCACTGATTTCAGCATTTCCTTTAATGTTTGTATTAGAAACATGAATTAGGGGAGATAATAGGAATGAGGTAGTTCCTGGGTACCTCTTGATCATCTCCCTTGAATATCTTCCTAATGTCACTAGGCTTAACTATGCATTTTGAGACTTCCAAATTCAGATTTGACAGCTTGGGCTTCAAACTATAACTTCCTCTGCATTGTGTCATGGTGAATTTCTGACTGGCAATATTTCACAGGCTGCAGTTGCTTATGATTTTTCTGTGTAATTGGCTCTGTGTAGGCTGCTGGCTTTTTTTTTCTTTCTTTTTTCTTGATTAAGAGGGGAAATATTAAAAGAACATAACCGATTACATTGTTTAGTATTTTCTGTACTAGGATCTTTTGTTCTTTTATTTTCAACACTAAATATTTCATTTTCATTAAATTAAAACTTTGCAATGAAGGATTAAAAACTGTGAGTCAACTTGAAATATTTTGAACCATTTACACAAAATCTCTCATTCTAAAATGTTTCTTTACTTACCCTTAGAATAGAATTAGCATGCCAGCCTTAAGCTTTTACTTGTTCTTTTGTGGGTTTTTTTAAAATAAAGGCTGCTAACCATCTAATGCTATCTAACTTATCTAAAATAAATCTCTAACTGTCAACCATGAAAGACTGGAGAAAACATAACTGAGATGCAAAGTGAGCCCAAAATTTTCATAAATATAAAGAAAAATGGAACTGAAACTACACTTGGGTTTATAGTTATTAAATTTACTATGTTTCTTCCTCTTTTCTTTTAAAGAAAAACTTTGAATTGAATATAAACATTTATACATTATCAAAATTTAAATGCTTTAAAAAGAAAGGTTATGTGGAAACCCAACATTTTTACAAGACTTCTAGTGTAATGCTATTTGCAATTTCTTCTTCAATTATTTTTTCAATCAAGTTTTCCATGTCTGTATGTTAATGAATTTAGATCAATCCCTTTGTGGTAAGAGTAGAAACAGTGCCTTTCCATATCTACCATGGCATATTTGTGCATTTGTTCACATGCTTCCCTACTGGAACACAAAGGGGCAAGATACTGAAATTACCCTGAGGCAAAAATACTCAAAGCAATATGCAAAGGATTTTTGCAACATAGGGATCCCATCGAGTTAAAAAGATACCACCTAAAATGGTGTCTAATTTCAGCACTAAGTGTTCACAGAATCAGCTTCAAGATTAGGTGAGAGAACATGTAATTTTTCAAGCTGATTGCTCTGTACCTTTCCAGATATAGAAAACATTGGCTTGGGTTTTTTGGGGGTTTTTTCAGTCTTTTGGATTTCTCAGCTCTACAAATTCTAGTCCCCCAGATGAACTTAGACTTACTTGGGAGTAAGAGCAGCTGCAAGATTTTCAGATATCACTGAATTTCTGTAACAGTCTATGTTTGCACTCATCAGTGTTTATGTTTACTTTTGTAAGAGTAATGGGTAGCCCAGCTAGAAAGATTTATCTGCAAGCCAGAGCCACGTGATCATTTGCAACTGGAGTGTGGTCACTGAAAAGAATATAATTACTTTTTGCCTCTTCCATTTGCCCAGTGCCAGGAGAAGCTAACCAGCTTGTGTTCTGTAAGGATGAGCTTCCGTGGAGCTTCCTGATGGCTTGCAAAGGCACCAATTGCCTGAACTTTCTGGTGGGGTGATTGATAACTGTGGTGTTATCTTCTCTTACTAAGTCTACAAATTGCTGTAAATTAACAAAAAATCATCCTATTTATCAGACAAAACAAACCCATGAAATTACTGATTTTTCAGTAGTCTGTGAGGGCTCACAACCATAAGTGTACTTTTATGTGTATGCATTTGCACAAGAAACACACAGACGCAATATACAAACATGCTTCATTTAAAGCCACGTGCCTTGGACCTCACACATTGGCCTTTACCCTCACAGACACCCCACTGAATTCATCAGGACCAAGGTGCCAGCAGTCCTTTGCTGCATCCTGTCAGTTCAAAGAGAGCAGCTGTGTTGTTCCAGATGCATTTTCCAGAGGCATTGCAAGGTGTCTTTTTTTAGCGCTGTATTAGGATCCTTATGAACACCCATCTAATTGTGACCATGGACTCTTTACTTCTCAGTAGTAATCAGAACTCAAAGCTTGGGATTAATCTGTGCTCAGCCCCTGATCTACCCAAACCTAGGAACAGAGCAGCAATGATTTCTTGATGCTTTTCCTTCTTTTTGAGAGTAGCAAATGAGTTTTTTTCTTGAAGTTTCTGGTTTTTTTCTTGGAAGACATTGTAGTGACAGAATTGTAGAGAAGCAATTTCCCCTACTTATTTCTAAAATAAAGGCAACTAGCAACAGGACAAAAGGAAATGGCCTTAAGCAGTGCCAGGGGATTTTCAGGCTGGACATCAGGAAGAATTTCTTCACAGAAAGGGTTGTTAATCATTGGAATGGGCTACTCAGGGAAGTGGTGGAGTCACCATCTGTGGAGGTATTCAGGAAATGACTGGACGTGGTAGTCAGTGCCATGGTCTGGTTGACAAAATGGTGGTCAGGCAAAGGATGGATTCCGTGACCTTGAAGGTCTTTCCCCACTTTTTAATTTGAATGTTTCTATGATTCTGAAACTAAAACCCTGTTCTGCAGGTTAGCATGAGGTCAGCCATGGAGGTGTTTGTGGCCAGCCATCAAGGGCCTGAGCTCATGCAACAATACGAGGCCCCTCTCAAAGTGCTATCCTACTCACCCTCAAAGGTATGTCCAAGCAAAGGTGAGCAAGGGGCTTGCCTAGAACTAACTAGAATGGGGAACTAGAATGGTTACAGGTTTAGTTTTCTTATTAAATATCATTTTAAATAGAACTTTAATGGTGTAGAGGTAGTTGCAGCAGTATGCCTTCCCTTAAACAAGGGATAAAATAAACTGAGTTTGGGTAAGGCACAAGAATTTATGATGATATAAATAGGTTAAAATATCACATTACTAAGGAATGTAATTAAAGCAATGTATTTTTCCTAAGGTTGATCAATCTGAAGTGACTTCTGAGAGACAGCAAAGGGAAATGGTGTCCCAGGCTCTCCCCTCCCTTTTCCTCTGCATAAAAAAATGCTTCAAATTGTAGGAAGCATGTCCAGAAGAAGTGCAGTGCAGTAGAGCACTGCTACAGCCGATAGAGCTATTTCCATTTATAGCAGCCAAGGGGCTTGTCCTTGTTTTCCTTCTGCAGAAGAATATGCAAAGCAAATTTCAGATCTTTATTATGAAGCTGTGGACAGGTTTCAGGCTTGATGTTCTGCCTGGAGATGGTCCCATGTGAAAGAATGACTGAGAGAAAAAAGGGCATCTTGTTGGTGATACCTAATTTGCTTTTCCACCCTCTAAATTGGATTTTGCACTTTTTAAATTTTGCAGTGAATGTAAGCATTTCCTTTCCATGATTGTATTGCTCATAAAATGGGTTGCTAATATTGAGCTATGCTGTCAATAAAAAGAGTCCCTTAAAATGCTTATAATTATCTCTACAATTAGTACCCTTTTAAAGAGAGTATTTACATGATCCATCCAACAGATCAGTTAAGTACTTTCAGTACACTTCACCTGCATTTGGCAGAACAATTTCTTTGCAGAAGTACACCAATGAGTGGGAGATACTACAGCTAACAAAGTAAAGTAGAAAGAAATGTTTGGGGATATATTTTTCCCCTTAGGGTTAATAAAGAAAGGAAAAAAATCTTCAATTTGTTCAGAAAGACCTCACTTGCCTAACTCACACAAGCTGCCTTTCTGTTTTAACCACAAGCCTTTGCAGCTGTGAAAGATTGTGAGGTCGAAAAGGAAAACAGTAAGTCCAGTGGGTTCAAAATTCTGTGTATAGTCATTCCTCCATTTCTGAAATTTTGAGATTGAGTTCCAGCTTTTTTAAACTCATGATAAATTTACCACAGGCAGGAATACAATTTTAATCTTAAAGGTGTTTTCTTCTAGTTCATGAAATTTGGCATATTACAGAATGGATGAGATTTCATTACATACAAACACACACACACAAAAGGCAATAAACAAATACAGTAAAATGAACCCAAGTAAAACCCAAGTACAACTAGAGCTTCACAAGTGTTTATCTTAAAAAAAGAAGCACAAAGCACTTTTTTCCCCCTAAAATGGTGGACAAAGTCACAGGTAAATGTGACATGGGCAAACTTTCCCAATGAGGTCTTTAAAATCCCAGTCACTTAAATTTTCTGTTTGCATTTACCTTTCTTTCTTTCTTTCTTTCTTTCTTTCTTTCTTTCTTTCTTTCTTTCTTTCTTTCTTTCTTTCTTTCTTTCTTTCTTTCTTTCTTTCTTTCTTTCTTTCTTTCTTTCTTTCTTTCTTTCTTTCTTTCTTTCTTTCTTTCTTTCTTTCTTTCTTTCTTTCTTTCTTTCTTTCTTTCTTTCTTTCTTTCTTTTTCTCCTTTCTTTCTTCTTCTCCTTCCTTCCTTCCTTCCTTCCTTCCTTCCTTCCTTCCTTCCTTCCTTCCTTCCTTCCTTCCTTCCTTCCTTCCTTCCTTCCTTCCTTCCTTCCTTCCTTCCTTCCTTCCTTCCTTCCTTCCTTCCTTCCTTCCTTCCTTCCTTCCCTCCCTCCCTCCCTCCCTCCCTCCCTTCCTTCCCTCCCTCCCTCCCTCCCTCCTTTCGTTCTCTGCTTAGGAGTCTGCCAGCCTACTGCAGCCAGAAAATATTTGATTTCCTTTGTGAGAAGGATGTATAGCTCCTGAATAATTTATATTGTATTCATAAGATAATTCATAAATGTTGGTGCTTCTCCCCTCCCCCAGATCTGAACGCTGCCCAGATTAATAATTCATTCATCATTCTGATTCATCTGAACTAAAGTGAGGATATTATCTTACAGGGAAAGTGGCAAATACACAAAACAATGTTTTTCTGACCATTGTTAGAACATGGTCTTGGTCAGGACATTTTGATGATGAATCACTCAGATGAAAGCAGGGTATGTGTGGTGTGAGTTCATAGGCAGTTGCTGTGGAAGTGGATGGCATGAGCAAACATTTGGGAGCAATTTATAGAAGCATGGATTCAGCTCACTCATGTGGATGGGACCTTTTAATCCTCAGCAAAGACAATGTGGATTTTAGTGGCACTTCTGATCACCCTGCATGTGGAACAGGCAAGGAAATTGAGCTGCTATGGGATGAAGTGGATTGGAATGGAGTGATGGTCAATGTGCCAGCAGGCAGCTGCTGTCCCAGGGCTGGAGGAAGCCCCTGCAGCAGATAGACAGGAGAGAGTGATGGGATGGGAGCAGGTTCGCAGGTGCATCCCAGGGGCTGGAGCCCACCCTGTTTGAGGAGAGGATGGGGGCACAGTGTTGGTTCAGCCTGGAGAAGGGGAGACCCTGTGGCTCCCTGCAAATACCTGGTGAGAGGGGAAGAGGAAGCATTGTCCCAGGTTTGTACCTGGCCCCATTCTGTGCAAGGGCTGGGACAGATGATCCCCTTTCCACCCAAACTGGTGGGAGTCCATGATTCCAAGCTCACAGGCTGAGTCTGCTGGAGCACTGAGACAGGGCAAGAGAAGCAGCTCTATTCCAGAAGGATATCCTCAAGAGCCTATTTTCTGAGACTCTTACGTGGTGGGAAAGTGTTTTACTTTGCCTTAAGAGTCTGCCGAAAGGCAAAACCATCCTATGCCATAGGGGAAGGCAAGAGTTCACCACTTCCAACAACAATAAGAAAGGAGAATGTTTCTTTAGAAATCTGAGTATGATTTTAATGGCCTAATATTAATCAGCCAGGATTGAAAATGATGGTGAAATTATAAATAGAGCTGAAAGGCACAGCATACAAAAACACAGTTATATTTGAATTATATTTTGTATAAATAGAAAGAAAAATAACCCCTGAAATTCTTCAGGCTCAAATTCCAGTTGCTCTGTTAACATGAAACCTGTTCTTTCCCTTGTTATTTTTCATTCCTGAGCCTATGAAACCTTGGCTGGGACCAGTCACCTCTCCCAGGGCCAACTCTTCCCTCTCCAGCCATTGCAGCCCTAGAACTGCTCTGTTGCTTTGCAGGAGAGAGATCAAGAACAGGTTCAATGTTTCTAATTGCAATCTGACCCTTCCCATGCTAAAATCTAGTGTGAGATCATTAACAAGTGGTTTCTGTGGAGATTCTTGGGTTCAGCATGGCCACAGCTGGCTGCATAAATATGTCATTTGATTAAACTTTTAAGTGTCCCTTTTTCAGCCTGTCCTCACCTGTGTGCAAGCTGCAACAGCTGAGATCCCCTGGTAGCTTGCAGGCAGCTACCATGGCTGACAGGAAGACCCTGATGTTGCTGTTCTCTGCAACCCTTCACACCAGAAGAATTTATAATTTGCTTGTTACTTTACTAGCCTCTGAAAAAAAAAATTGAAAATATTTTGGTAGCCGTGCCATAGCTGCTCTGGACAGCAGGACCCTGCCTGGAGCTGGGGGAAGCCCTCAGGGTGCCCTGGTGTTGGACACAAAGGGCTTTAGCTGTGGCAGGCAGCTGGTGCTGGGCTTCTCACTTCTGGGTGAAACCTTTGGGTGCTGACAGCAGCAGATGTTGTGGCTTTTACTTCAGTAAGAACCAGTCGGGATCCAGAGGCTTTGGTGCAAATGTACTTCAGCTCACAGAAAGCTTTTCTCACTTCTGGGAGGTTTCTTACCCCAACAGGTTGTGAACTAAACGGCCTGGATTGTAAATTTATTTTTCAGCCCTAAGTAAGAATATTCTGATTTGAATTGTACAAAAGGGAAATGTACTATACATCAGGTCATAATGAAATTGAGCATCTTTTCTCTGAATTTTGCATTGATTAAGCCACTCTAAAGGGTACAGTTATACACTGGATTGCTCCTTGCTCTTCCTATCACCATTGTCACACTTTCTTGCTTAATTTGTTTGTGGTGGGGGCATCAGATCCAATTTTCTTACACACTCAAACATATGGATTCAAGATGTGGGCTGGTCTTACAGAAGGATATTGTGTTTTTACTTTTTTAAAACTGAATAAACAATTGTCACAATCCAAGCTATTGTGCTGAATTAAGAAAGAAAAACGGTAATAAAATGGCAGACTGTGTATGGGGTGTGTATTATCCCCCAGTAAAGTGGGTGCTACATAAATGTGCAGAGCTAGAATATACTTATTAAATAGGCATCAGAGAATTAGAGGAAGGTATTTCAGTATACATTCAAGAGTATTATGGGATTGTTTATAGGGCCCAAAAGCACTTCCCAAGCATTAACACATGCAGTATGAGACGCAGAGGTGGTAGAATCTGTATAAAGGTGAACAGACATGTAAAACCAGAGTAACTTGTTAGCATTTACATTGTTGCTGCCTTCAGGCTATGGCAACTATTTCACCTACCTTTTAGAAATTCATTCAGCATTTTTTTTTCAGTGGGGTGGATTAAAAGAAAACATTTTTTTTAAGGCCAGGGAACAATGTCAATGACAAATCAAGCTAAACTTGTGCTATTCTTTCAGAATAATGAAGAGCATATGTCAGAACCCTACTGAAAAAAGGTACTGTTACTAATAATGCATTATGAAAGGAGGAGGTGAAAGTTTGGTTTATGTTCTTTTTCCTTGTCTTTAAGTGTAAATATCAGATGACATATTTACCTCTGGATCTGTACATTTGTGTCATAGTGACAATTCATCTCTTATCACCCTTTCCTAGGTGATTCCTCAGAGCCTCCAGACTTCTGGACAAAGAAGAGGAGGAAATTATGAAAACAGAAAAAGCTATGCAAATAAATCCTCAGTAATGAGAAGGAAGGTGAGTTTCGCACTGTTTGATTTTGACTTTTGATTACTGAAAAACACTCAGGAGAAAATTTATCTCTCTGTCTTTCTTCAGGGCAGAAAAGGTTCAAAGTGAACATGTGAGGTCTCCAATGGCTCCTCAAGCAAAGTTACAAGGAAATTAACTTTCCTGGTATCTTAAAGGTTAAAAAAACCCCAAAAAAACAAAACCACAAAAAACCACAAAAACAAAACCAGAAGAAAATCCCATCCTCTTATACGCTTCATTATGCATTTAACCTTCCTCTTAAATTATTGAGAAACATGCCAATTAAGAGTTTACCTTCTAAAACATTCTTATCTATATTTTTCGAAGAAACAGAGAATTGGATGGGCATTCAGCCATCTTTTTTTATTACTTTCTTCCTGAAATTAGGAAGTGCTATACATTCTCACGAGCCATAACAAAAGGTCCATTTGCTGTAGGATTTGCTTTCAGCGGGGACACAGACTGTGGTATGTCTCTACTACCAAAAAGATGTCTGCTTTAAAGCAAGGGAACCAGGATGCAGTATTGTCCTTCCCTAAAAATATAATGTCAAATAGAATTTTTGCTATCCTGTACCTCAAGGCTAGCACTGAACTTTATAGCAAGAGGTGAATTCATCCAAGCATTTTAGGATAAAACCAAAAAAGATTTGTTTACTTGAAGGTGTTACCAGGGTGGGGGGGAAGGCAAGAAAAAAATCTCTTTCATTGTAGGAAAAACAAAATAATTCTTGTTGGGAGTGGTGAGATCTAAGGTAGATTGGAAGTGGAGGGAAGGAAAACGATCTTCCACTTGCCTCACCCTGTACATCACTGCCTCTTGAGTCTCACGATCACAGAATCACAGAATAATTTAGGTTGGAAAGGACCTCCAAGATCATCGAGTCCAACCTTTGACTGATCTCCACCTTGTCAACTAAACCACAGCTCTAACTGCCACAGCCAGTTGTTTCTGGAACACTTCAAGGAATGGTGGCTCAGCCACCTCTCAGGGCAGTCTGTTTAACTGTTTAACAACCCATTCACTAAAGGAATTCTTCCTGATGTCCAACCTAATGATGTCCCCATTGAATGGATTCTGTAATCTTAATCTAAGTCCAGATTCTCAACAAGTGTGTGTTGCCATCACTCCCCTGTAATACATAGAGCAATGATACTATATAGTAGTCAAAATCTTGACCTTTTCAACTCTTACCTTTGTCTGTATGTATGAGTGTTTTTCCCTTTTAAACTGTCTGTTGAAACATAATATTATTAATTTTTAACAGCACTTAAATTACTGCTTACACTGACAGCCTCTAATAAACCTTGAACACAGATGTATTCTTATATAGGATTTATTAAACTTTTAGGGTGTATTAATTTTATCATTAAACCTTAATGGCTAGTAGAACTTTGTCTGTACCTGAAGGGACATGCCTTTGAAATAAAAATCAGAAACCTTCCTGCTGGAGTTTTTTCTTGTACCACAGCAAGAGGTTTTTTTCCAGTAGATTGAAACTATCTCCCCAGACCAAGACATGTAAATGAAAGGCACGTGTTTTGCTTGAACAACTCCATCTATATTCGGGTTTTGTTAGCTGTAGCAGCTGAAGTGAAACTAACAAAATGCTTTCATAGATCAGCCTCTTGCTTCAAACTTATAGCAAAGCCTTCATAAAACTTTTAAACTTAAAAAGAAGAGCAAGAAGATATTGGTGTACCTGAGTTTGGTTACTGTCATGTAAATCAAGTGGAAAGAAATTACACCTACTCTGGGTGAAACAGTGATTCACATTTTTCACCTTTAAGTTGAAGAGCCTTTAAAAGGAAATTTGGTTCTGCCTCAGAGTGGATGTGTGTGGGAGACTGACATTAACACCTTGCACTGAAGAAACGATTCTCTCAGTCCCTTTTCACAGCTAGCTAAACACAAACAGTGTGGGGTTAGCAAAGAGCCACAGGCAGCAGGGCTGCTTATGGCCCATGCTGAAGGAGAAGCTCGATTCAGCAAGGTGAATGAAGGGCAGACTACTCATGGATCAGAGTTTCCCAGCCCACCAATCCCTTACATTACCTTATATGTGCCATTGTGCTATATTTATTTCTAGAGCATCATCCCAAAGCCTGGATTCTCCACCAGCCTCATTATCCCTTGGAGCAGACTCTCCTGATGTTGAGGTCCATACTCACACTGGCTCTTCTGCCAGAACAGTCAGTGTAAAAATACATTAAAAGAGCCAGAGAGCAGCACAATTTTAAACATGTCAGTGTCCCTTTGTTAGCGACATTGCTGAGCTGTATTACCCACAACATGAAAGATTTCTGTATTTAACAGAACAGGTGTGTAGCTTAAAAGATCACTTGACAGTTACCTTTGAAAAATGTTCTAGTAGCTCAGGTCACCTAATTTGTTCTCCAAGTCGAAGGTAACAGCTAGCATAAATCTCTAATTTCCCTGCTCTGATGTTGCTTTAAGATAACCCCACCTGTTCCACTGCATTTTCCCCAATTAATCTATGAGGTTTGACTGCATTTAATGAAGTAAGGACCTCAGGAGAAGCTACTGACATTCAAGACTTCAAGCCAAATATTTTTATTAAGATCTTTCTCACACCATGAATATTAAGTATTTATAGCTGTACTGGGCCAAGAAGAAGGCAACACTCAGGTACTTCAGCTGAATAGCTTCTGTAAGGCTGGCAGACCTGACTGTTTTAATTGACAGCATAACTCTGCTCGCTTAACATTATGTAGAAAAAATATTACAAGTGGCCCTTTAAACTCTATTTCTCTGTTTCCCAAGTCTGCCTGAAAACTTGGAAATCACAGTGATGTGCCTGAAAGCAGTAGAGGTGCCTGGCTGCCAAGGTGGGGTGTACTGCAGATTCCCTCACTGAGCTGCAGACAGGGACACTCCCTGCTGCTACTGCTGCAGTCAAACTGCCTTGGATGTCTGTGTCTGACTGCAGTGCTCAGGGTGGATACATCTCTACATCTATACGAGTGTAAGAACATTTATAGATAAATCTTGGAATGGTATAAATTGGCATAATTGTGTTTGATGCAAACATAGCCATTTACCTTAGGTGAGATCTTGACTCTTTTTTGTTCATGTTGTGCCAAGACTTTCTCACTCACAGGGTGCTTTCATTAATATACTGCTAGCTATTTACTGAACCCCACCTGGCAGGGTTCAAGGGCTTCTTCAGAGATGCTGAAAGTCCTGAGTACACACTGGAAACAATGCACCTCAGAGGCTCTTAGAACTGGCCAGACCATGTTTTGCACTATGGAAGACCAGATCCTTTGCCTTCAGTGAAGTCAATGTCTTGCATTTTGTTGGGTAGTTTCACATGTAATGACCCTGACACATTAAAGCGTAAGATTACTAATGAGAACTATTATGAATAGCTGAGAGTACTAGAAAGCATATGTGGAACAAAAGGACAGATACCTGTGGTTTGGGGCTATATAAATCCCTTTGGACGAAGACTAGGACTTCTATTTTCATTTTTTTAACACCTAGCATGCTCAGGCCTGGATCTGCAGCTGCAGTAGTTATCAGTTTTCACTGCTCAAATAATATAATACAACACATGTGCACATCTAATACTTCTTGCCACATTTTAAAGCAATATCTAATTAGGACATAAAACTAAATTCAAGTAAATGACTGGAACTTTATGTGCTACTGAACACTTCTAGAGCAGAACAATTGAGGAAGGAGGTACAGACAACCCTCTGCACTCATTAATTCTGAGGTTGGTCACTACAGAGAGGATATATTCATGGAGAAATGAATACGGCAAACACTTGAGCCACTCTTGAGCCAGGATACTCTTCTTGGACCTTTACAGTAGGAAGTGAAGGAGGAAGCTGGATAAGGTGATATCAATCCCCATTTGATCCCACCTACACAGCAGTTATAGGAAAGTTCATTTCCCAGAAGGCTGGGTTTTATCTGAAATTGCAATGTTAACTTAGAACCACATCACGATTTATTTTAAAAGCTTGCACTACAGGGAATTAGTATGGAAAGGACTGAAGCCTGGGTCACTCATAGATGCAAAATGCAGTTGTTATAATTAGGATCATGCAAAAAAAGGCTGGCCTATTTTCGTCTGCTCTCTACACAGTGGTTCCATCCAATGAAAGATCATTTTTGATACTGAAATTGCATCTGTGCTAATCTTGTGGGCAGATGACAGAGAAATTGGCCAGGGTAGTGAGTAAGGTAGAAAAGTTGCCTGTGCTGTGCGAGCTGAATGGCTTAATTAGGTTGTCATGACGAGCACAATGTATTTTAATAAAACTAAATAGAAAATAATACACATGGAACAAAATTGCAACTTCTCCTTCGAGGATGGGAGACTGTCTTGGCAAGCAGTCACACAGAGGCATATTTAGTAATCTGTGGTGATTGCCTCGAGGTGTGTGCTCAGAGGAGCTCCAAAGACAAGAAAGCAAATCTCCCACTGGTATTTGCAAACATCCTGTAGATAAGAACCATGGCAGAGAAGTGGCTGCACCTATATGTGTAACGCTGAGTGTAAAACATCATGTCCAAGTGAAAAAGTTACATTTCAGAAGGAAATTGGAATTCTGAGAAAAAGATAAAAATACAATAAAGTGGAGTAAAAACTACAAGGCAAGTTCCATTACATGTAAGGAATTAGTTACAAAGTTAGAAGAGAAGATTACCATGGGTAGAGATTAAAACACTGAACAGTTATTTGAGGCTGTGAGCTTTTTGACCTTTCCATAAAGGCATAATAAAATCTAATCACAGGGAAGTGGAGTTTGAGAAATGAAACATCAGAATAAAATGTAATTAAGATGATTAACTCCTGGTATCATTTTTCTACTGGATACTCCATTCTGCCATCATGGTTTTGCATCTCAAAAAAAAATGAGAAATTTATGTCCAGTCACAATTTCAGATTTGATTTGAATTTATGGGAAAAAATCTGCATGTGCTGATTAAAATAAGACAAAGAAACAAGTAAGGCTAAGCTAAGAACTTAGCTAAGAACAAGCCAAGAACTACCTCTGCATTATTTAAACTGCCTTGGTCCTTATCCACTTGTTGGTTTTATGCTAATGATCATGCCAAGCAGCTATTGCAAAGGATCACACAATTGCAAGACTCAAAGCATTATTCTTTATGCCATAAAAAAGCCTAAAACTACACATAAATGAAGCCTACAATAACATCTTATTACAAATCCATTACTCACCCAAACTAAAACACTAATTTACAGGAATATCTAACCACGAGAACTGTTTGGAAATCTTTTGGCTTTCTTTGTGTTAGAGCATATTTCACACTTAGCTCAGTCCATCTACTGTTTGCTTCAGAATGCCAGGCTTATCATGTCCTCTAGTTTTTTACCATCTTATATGATCTGTTTGTCTTTTACATTTTAAGGAAATACAGGGAGTTTCATTAACACTATATTCACTACTGAACATGAAATTTTCCACACTGTTAGGAGTCTTTCTTTCCTCCTGTTAAAATAAAGCTTGGAGTTAGACCTTTAACTTACGTTAAAATTCAAAAAAAACCACCACCTTAGAAATATATTGAGAATGGATTGACTTTTGTCATAGAACTTTTGTAGAAGTGTGCAAGAATTTTTTATAAAGTGTGACCCAGCTAGAAGGCCACCTTCCCTTTTAGCAGAGCAATCATTACAAAATGTTGGGCCAACAAAGGAGATAGATACTTGTCATTATGTTGTTAAGATGTATGTTACGCTATCCAACTTATTCCTTAGCATCTGCATACATCTAAATAAAAGGTGTGAAGCGAATGTGATATTTCATGCATGTCTGGGAGACATCACTGAATAGACTCATAAAGTCATAGTATTGTTAAGGCTGGAAAAGACCCCCAAGATCATGGAATCCAACCTTTGACCAATCTGCTCTCAGTGCCACATTCAGTCATTTCTTAAACACCTCCAGAGGTGGTGGCTCCTCAAACCCCCTGGGCAGCCAGTTCCAATGTTTAACCATCCTTCCAGTGAAGAAGTTCCTCCTGATGTCCAGCCTGAATCTCCCCTGGAGTAGTATGTGGCCATTTCCTCTCATTCTGTCTCTAGCTGCCTGGGAGAAGAGGCCAACCCACACCTTGCTCTAACCTCCTTTTGGGTGGTTGTAGAGTGATAAGGTCACCCTTGAGACTCCTTTTCTGCAGGCTGAACAACCCCAGCTCCCTCAGCTGCTCCTCACAGGACTTGTGTTTCAGACCCTTCACCGGCTCCATTGTCCTTCTCTGGACGTTCTCCAGCACCTCAATGTCTTTCTTGTCCTGAGGGGCCCAGGAATAGACACAAGACTTGAGGTGTGGCCTCACCAGTGCTGAGTGCAGGGGACAATCACTGCCCTGGTCCTGTTGGCTGTACAGTTTTTGATACAAGCAACTGTTGAAGGAAGTAGATTTAGCAGCAATGACAGAGAGAATAGGCTTTGCTGGTTATGCAGCATATTGGTTACACTCCCATTTGTTACCCAGCTCTCCTGTGTCCAAATTAGAACTGCTCCTGATGGGAGGAGTAAGATACACATAGACCTAAAATTCCTGGGTTTGAAATTAACATCTCAATTGAGCTCCTTTAGTGAGAGCTAGACAAGTTGGTTGATCCTTCAGCAAAATAGTAGTTTAAATTATTTGGATACTAACCTGACTTCTAAGATGAAAATTACTTGAGTCAACATCATGAAAACTGATCTATTATTGTGCATTGGGCCAGAAAAATTACCGTAATTTTTTTTTAAAAAAATGTGCTCCTGTGTGATTGCTGGTTGTTCCATTATTGTGGCTTGAGTCTGTATTTTTGTGAATGATAAAATATGAAATTTGACCTTGAAAAATGATAAAAACTTGTCCTTGAAAGTCATAGATGATTCCAAGAAACCAAATACTTCTGTATTTGTGACTGTATGCACGTGCACGTGTGTATACTCAGGTGATTGCAGGGGTTCTATGTGATAATATTTTTGACAGAGGGAAATTTATCTAATAAATCACAGACAGATCTCTACTTTAAATAGGACTGTGATCACAAGATAAGGCACATAAAATGCTACCTTGCCATCTGGTACTATCAGGCCATAAACATGAAATTCTTATGATGAATTGCTCCAGCAAATACATTTTTAGCAGTGTCGAAGAGCAAAAGCCGGAGGAATTTAGAATAAAAATTGGAGGCATAGTTTGTGTAATGAGGTGAATTAACCACTGAAACTACTTAATAAAGTGCAGTTGAGTCTTCAGAATTTGGAGTGTTCTCTAAAATATCTGTCTTGCCTCAGACCATGAGGTTACCGTAAGAATCTACAGTAAGATCAGAGAGTCTGATCTTTCCACAGGATGATCTCTTGGCCTTAAAAATGTACAAATATTTATTTGAAATAAAACTGACAAATTTATGGACTCTGAGCACTGCAGCCAGTCTATTCCCCCAGTCCTGTCTGGTGGAACCATCTCCTGTCCTGGTTTGTGGTGCTGTGTTGAACACACAGAGGAGCTGATCTCAGCCCATGACAGGGAGAAGCAACCTGGCGAAAATTTCATATGTTCTTATCTAAGAGGAAGTGCTATATTGTCTTCATCAAACACAGTCATGGGTAAGGAAGCAACTTGCTGGCTCTGAGTGGCAGGGAGGACTCAACATCCAGAGGTTCCTTGTGACCAACATTTTCATGCATCTGTGAGTATTACTTAAAATGTATACATCCTCAGTCACCAAACCCAAGGACAGTTCCTGAAGTGCTTTTTTATTACTCATAACCTCCACAAGTAGAAGTTAGTCTCACATAGTTAGGACTTTACATCACATTCCCAAATAAGATAATTCAGACTTTGGTGACAAAAGGTTGGCAGTTTCCTCCAAACTTATGCGTAGCTTCCTTATGCAGTGTTCGAAAATTTTGTACATACCCGGAATGAATGACGCATACAGGTTTTTATAAACTTGGAAATGAAGATTTAAAGGAAAAAAAATTAATAATAAAGTCTAATTCTGGACATTAAACATATAAAAAAATTACTTTTAAGTGCCATACTTGACACTCTTTTAAAGTTTTTAATATTGAAGTTATTTTTAATGCTTTGTTGAAAACAAGAACTAGGTTTTCTGGCCTATAAATACAGATTTAAAAATATATAAAATTAAAGTTTAGAGTTTAAATAGCTGACCCAGCATAGTGCTTTCAGAATCTGTATTTCCATTTTTGCTTTGTGTATCATTCTACCCACAGAGTAGAAGAAAATGAGCCACATAATGTGATCATTCTTTGATGGGAAGATCTTCTCAGAAATCAAATCAAATTCAGATTTTTGTATCATCGTTTTAAAACCCCCTGTAAAATGGATTCAGTAGGAAATCAAAGGCAAACCAGACATATTCTTGTGTGAGGAAACACAGAGGATATTATGTTGCCTTCATAATTCTTATAATCATAAAGATGATGAATCACATGTAAGAAATACAAATAGGACTTTCCTGTAATTGTCAAAAAATACTTTCTTTTATGAATGGTTATATTTAAAACTCTCACTCTTTTAATATCCACAAGAGAACTAAAGGTGCCTGGGAAAATAAATCATGCAAGAATTTCAGTACTGGCTGCTGCAGAGCCCAAAGGAGGCTTGGACAATGCTTTGGAAAAGTGGTGTTGTGGAAAATATTACAGTGTTGTGGAAGAAGTAATAGTTTATTAAAAATAAGGGCTGCAAAAATGAAATGATGTGTGGTCTAGCAAATGTTTTATTTTTAAAGTTATGCATCCTGCTCATCTAAAAATATGCTAGAAGAACCCTGAGCTGGTTGAGGACCAGCAGCTGACCATGCCTGCTAGGCACAGCAGTCACAGGCAGTGGATGCAGATCTCCACTTTAGAACTTCTCTGAAGCAGATCACAGCCATTTATTTTCTACAAGTAGAGTAACAGTCCTTAAGAGACCATTTTCAGAGAAATATCTTTTTTAGGAATCATTTTGATAGCAATTACCAGTATTTGCAACTTCGTGAAAAATCCAAAACTGTGTTCTTAAGTTACCTGTAGTGACACCAGCACTGATTTGCGTTGTTACTACATTTCAGGATAGCCATCTGTGCCCTGAAGCATGTGTGTGTGCTACTGCTGTCCTCTGACCTCAGGCATTTACCACTTCCTAATGCCCCTCTAGGGTGCCCCAGGAACTGAGGCCTCTGGGAGTACTCATCCCCGAAGTTGCACGTTTGCAGCACAAGCCCACAGGAAGGTTTATGACCCAAACCTGTGGCTGTGGCTGTAGATAGTTTATGGAGTTGGGAGCTGTCAGCATCATGGCAGAGGAGCAGGAAATGTTCTCAGTTCCTGTAGCTCTTAACAAATGGGTCAGTGTCACCCAAGTCCTTTGCAAAAATATGTTCTAATTAAATTGCTGTAGTTGCTAGGAATGGCTACTGCTTTGTTAATTAAAATATTTTCTGTAAAGTCCTTTTCTGTTTAAAATTGGAAGACTTTCCCCCTTAAATTCCATAAAGAAAAAGGATATGGTCCTTGTTTTGTTCTGAACTTGACTTCCAAAAGCTTTGTGTGCATGTTCATGAAGACCTTCTAAAAGGTTATAATATGATAAAGCCTGTTGGTGTGCTGGTGCCACTGAATTTTGAACATTTCATCAAACAAACAGCAATGTGATGAAATGAAAGGAATGACCAGAGCCTGAATTGCAGAGCTAGAGCTCCCTGGAGTATCTCACCATCACAGAAAGCAGCCTGTTCCTTATTTCTTGACCTCTCCAGCACAACTGGCTGTGTAAGACTTAGAGGTGAGAATCTGATAAAAATTGAATAATGGTAGAAGGAGATTTTGAAGTGGAAGAACTGCTCTCCAGAGCCTAAGGGGGAACCCTAAATAAGTGACATAAATGGTTGGTGTGTCTGAAGAGAGCAGGTGCTGAGTGGGCTAGATATATATCATTCCCTAAATAAAATGGATGTCAAGAAATAAATTTAGACCATGATCCTGCAGTGTATTCTTTCAGTTTTGGTATTAAAAAGCCAGCTATGTCTTTTCTGTCACGCAGAGTTTATAAAAACTTACTAGATTCCTAAGTAAAATAATAAAAACCATACAGAACTTTCAGACAAGCATCAGCTTCTTTATCTCTGGTTTGCAAAATTCAATTGTTTTGAAGCTGCAATTGTAAATGCAGCACCTCTGACTTCACATAAGTCACTTAGATAGGTTAAGTAATATTCTAGTTAAATTGCAAATCTTAAATCTTCTTCCAGAAGTGAGCAGTTTGTAAAGGAAACATGAAGGGTTTTTGGGATATCTGTTGCTATCTGCTGTTGATACCAGCCTAGGCCTGACATTGCAAAACAATCTAAACTAGCAGAGCAATCCTTTATGTAGTGTGTGGGAAAGGGTTTTCCTCAGTAGGAAGACAAAGAAATAATGCAGCAAGTCCCTTCTAGACTCATTTTCCCTCTGTCTCACTGCATAATTGATTAAGATAGTTGAACAAAATCATCTCCATCTGAAGCTCCAAGAGCAAAGGAAAAAAAGGCAAAAGTCTCTTTAAACTTAGGAATAGTTTATTTTTCATAATGCTTAATCAGCATCAGAGGGATTCCAGAGGGTGCATTTGTCCTTGTGACAGACCATGATGCTTTGGGGTCTTTGCAGGCAGCTCTGACTGTGGCCGCTTTGCTCCCTGAGAATTCAGCCAGCATTGGGATCTACACCCCCAGGCACAGCTGGAAAAGCACAGGGGTGGCCACAGCTGTGCTGTAATCAACCCCTGTGTGCAACACTGTGAGCACCACTTGATCCTAACACAATCACAGATGTTTGTACAGAAACAGAATGGCCCCAAATGTTTTGGTGACGGTGCCATTGACAAAGGCCTCCTGCTTCTGAAAGGCTGGATGCACCCTGAATCCTGACACGTGGGATTGCCTCTCCAGGCTGGCCTGGAGAGCATTGTGCAAGCTCGTTTGTGTAAGAGTCTGGGGCCATCTTGTCACAGATCTAAGGCAGGAGTGCACGAGATCATAGAAAACTTTCCTTTGCCCTTTAGTTCAGAGACATTTAAAACTAAGCATAAAACATTCAAGATGTTGCAATCAACAATTTTGCAATCATCAATCATTATAGCAATGGACTTCAAGACACAGTGAGAGGCATTTTTTCAACACCAAATTACCACAATTTAGGCAAGTAAAAAGAGCAACCACGCCATGTTTCCATAAATCTCCAGTCACAGTGCTTTGGGTTGTGGCCAGTTGATTAATTTAAGCATGCTGTGAGAATCTGACCAGAGTGGCAGGCCCATCTTTAGGAAGATTTGTTTTTCTTTCTCTAAGTTAAATTCTGGTTTCAGCTTCTGAAAGACAAACTATTGTGGCAAATTGTTAGTGTCCTTAGTTTGACTGTTTTTCAGATAATTATAATGCTGCATGCTTTATATCTAGCTATGCTTCACCTTCATGATTCACTGCTTTCCTGCTCTTTCTTATTGCAAACATACATGTTCTACAGATAGTAACTACCTAGATTTCATAAATTTTTTTTGTGTTAGTTTCAAGATTTCCTTTCCATTTTCTGTATGTTGAAACTGTAAACATCTTTCATTATATGCCAATTTTGCAGCTAATAAAAACAAGGAGTAATAAAGCTATTGTTATAAAACTAATGGAAAGAGATCCTTCTGTATATTGCAATGAAATGGAAGAAATCAACATAAACTCTCATGAAAAGAATTATTTCAATATATCAAACAAGTACTTTGCAGTACCTACACTTGTAATAGCACTTTGGAGTATAAGCCAAAAGACTCTATTATTTCATTTCAGATGTACTGAAATTTAGAGCTTGCCTCCGAGGGAAAAAGGCTTTAAAGGGGTGCAGCTAGGGGATATGTTGCTGATGCCAGGGGCCAGATTGCTTGCTGGAGCTCAGCAGTCTGTCAGCTTGCCGCAGATAAGCTCTGTTGGAAAAAGTGAGTTCCAGGTTGCTAGAAAAGGGTGATTTTTCTCTTGAGGTGGGGAGAGATCTGATATCAAACAGAAAATTTCCCAGCTCTTTAGGGGAGGTGTGGAATACTGACATAACAGGCACTGACCCATCAAGCACCCCTGTTGTTTTGGTGGAAACACAGCTAGTAAATTGCTTTAATAATTTCTACATCCTCAACTGTAGTTGCCAGAGTCTCCAAAAGGAGTGACAAGCCAATACAGGGAGTTGCCAGGAGTGCATGGCTAAGCTATGAAACCAAGAAGAGATTAAAAGGCAACTCGACTCTGTTTGCTCATTTAGAATTTGTGCTGATGACAAACATGAGTTCTTGTCTATGTGAGGCCGTAAGGATTTGTCATAGTAATTTACAGAAAAAAATAAAGTGGATGAGATCAGTATTCACTCCCAGTTACACAGCAGTAAATTCAGAGTAACTTTATTCACTGACATCATAGGAGCTAGTCTGGATTTACACCAGCTTGAGTGAGAGCTAATAATGGTCTACTGAGAATTTAAACTTCATGCCTGAATGTGCAAGAGGGAGAATTGGCTGAGTTATGCAGAGCTAGGCGCCGACAATTGTGTCCAAAGATAACACTGAGGAGGAGCTTTCTGCCACTGTTCTTATTGTGCTTCTTGCACTTTTAAATTCTGCTCCAGTTCCAAATGTATCTGTAAGAATGAAAGCCTTGCGACTACAAATGGACTATAAATTGTTCCTGAGCTTATTTCCAGGATGATATCCAAGGGCTCATAGTTATTAATTCTGCATATTCCATGGATAGGTTAGATGACCCACTAGGCTCTTCAAATGTCAATTTGTTCTTTTCTAGAATCTATTATAGCAAAGTTGTCCAGGGTAATCCTTAATATATTATCAGAACACTTCGTATTGGTGTGTTAAATACTTCTTCCTTCAATATTAAGTGAACACACTGCCTCTGCTCCCCATGCTTGAAGATAAGTCTTTGAAAATCCATCTCTCCAAAGAAGAGAAGCAGTGAACGACCTATTTGGAATCACCTGTATTCTTCAGCCAGCTGGGGATGCCAGGAATTCAAAATCAAGACCTTTATGGCTGGATATGTGTCATACAAGATGTGAGCCACGAAAGGATCGTCTAGCAAGGTAGCCCTGTGAAAGATGATAGCTTTAACTCTACAATGTATCTGATCTCCATACATCTATTTTTTCCTCCTATTATCTCTAATACATAGAGGCAGATGTAAGCTGTCAAACCAGGAATCTGAACAGAGGAGAATGTTTTTTAGACAATGATATTTGTACCTTTAGAAATTATTATCTGGCATTGAGAACCTGATTTGTATGGGGGTTTTTGTTCTGATGACTATCAGAATATTACTGCAATCACATTCTGAAATTACTTGTGTATTTGGGTATGTGTTTTTTATAGGCAATGCACCACATCAAAAGAAGTTAGGCACAGCAGTCATTTAGATTTCTTTCTGAATTTCACTAAGCACATATGTACCTTGGGCAATACCGTAAGTCTTTTCCTTGACCCGTTCTTATCATGAAGATAAAGTATGTTTTCCCTAAGTAACTTGAAACCTGTATTAATGGACATTCCTGAAGAGGTAGAAAATGGTTGAGATTTCTTCCTACCACCTCTGCTTCAATTTAGAGCTTGCATGATATGGCTGAAGTTAGCTTTTGTTTTCAATAAATATTTTCTTTGGGAAAAACTACTCCTTTGCATTCTGAATCAGCAATTAAGCAATTGAAGTAAAGCCTGTAAATAGCAAATGTTTCCATTATAAAACCACTAGCAATTCTACCTCTTTAAATAGTAGTGCGATAAAAATACCTCAGAAATTCTTTGTAATCAGATCTCTGACAGCTATCTAATCTTCCTCTCTAATATAGGGAGAAGAATGAGATTATGTAAAACTCGTGTGTTCCTTCCAAAAGAGAAAGCTCTGCAGTTTCCCAAGTTACCTTTTCAAAGCTTTACTTAGTACACTGTACTAAAGACAGTCCTGATATTCACGTGCTGAAGCACATTTGGCTTTGGTTTTGGTCTCTTAAAGAAGGTTCAATTTTTCTTGTTTCATCCCATCTACTTTGTGGTCTGTGCTGTCTCTTTCATTATACTCCAGATGTAAATAGATTCTAACTGCACAGCCTCTCTTTTGTTTTTTTTTTGGTGCTTCTTTTCAAAAACAGCAGCATTTTTGGCTTTGGCATCAACATGAGGTTGATGACCATACCATGTGGTCTCCGTAGGTTGAAGACCCCCCACCATAGATCAAAAACTATTTCAGTTGACTAAAAAAGCATTTCTCAGTGAGTAGAAATGAT
The DNA here is from genome assembly GCF_029207755.1 of Chamaea fasciata. Lineage (NCBI taxonomy): Eukaryota > Metazoa > Chordata > Aves > Passeriformes > Sylviidae > Chamaea > Chamaea fasciata. Next base: position 95,779,649 of record NW_027094087.1, on the reverse strand, counting down.
GCATATCTGGCAGCTTTTCAGTGTAAAATGAGTCATCAAAACACACTGACTGTAAGCATCTTCACTCTTCCTTCCCACATCTCTTAATCCAATGATGGCTAAGATTGGAAGAAAGCTTCATCTTCAGCATGTATACAAAACATAGGGGTACAGAGACAAACACTTGATTGCAAAGCAGTCATGTAATGAAAAAGCATATAATTTGAATCAGATTGGGCTGAAATTAAAATTGCAAGAAACTATTTGTCAGTTTCAAGTTCTGGAGACTAAATTCACTCTTTTTCTAATTTTCCTTTCTTTACCATTTCCCCCTCTCACTTACCCTCCCTTCTCTCAGTGTAGGAGCTCTGTACTACCCCCAGCCATTGTTTTTTGGCTTCTGATAAAAAAAAAAAGATTGAAGAAATCTATTAGCACTTACACTTCAAATGAAAAGCAAAATCTAAAAATGAAAAAGCAGTAAATGTTTTTTTAGAAATCTCAATAATGAAATATAATCTGCTCTAGTTGATTCTGTAACTGCAAAGTGATATTCAGGGCAGTATATGGAATTAGAAGGGAAGGCAAAGCAAGGCAAGGCATGAGATGGGAAGGGAAAGGAAGGGAAGGGAAGAACGCAAAAACTTTGAAGCTCAGAAAGAGAAATCAGAAGCATACACGTGGCACTTTAAAAAGCCGAATTTTATAAGAAAGGAATTCTTGGTGTGGTTGCCTTAGGCTTTGGGTAAGTACATGACCAGTACTGTGATAGACTCACATCAGGGTTCACTGTTATGGAAAGCCAGCAGAGATGTGCTGCTCCTGCACGTGACTCTCAACTCCTTAAGAAAGACTGGGTGGGTGTCATTTGGTGCTAAAAAACATGATCATTAGAACCACATTCAAAAAACACACCATGGTTGTGGATGATGTTTCTAGCTTCCAGTTTTGGATGAGTTCATGATGAAGTTTGTGACGGAACATTTCTGAAACTCTTGAGATTCCTGAGCTCTGATTGTGACTGCAAAACCTGCAGTGATTGTGGCTCCTGGTGAGGGAGAAGAACCAACAGTCCTGGCTGGTCCTCAGCTCTGCCAACCACATGGATACCTTTGGTCTATTTGACATCCCTACTGACCTCAGTTATTTTTAAAGAGGCCAGTGACACTCTCATTCTACTTTGCACCAGAGGTTCTATTGCCTTTCTCAATGAATATGCACAGCTGCAGCACTGTCTGAAGGAAAGCTCAGTTGTGAAGTCTTTGGCTTGTGATGCTTTTTTTTTAATATTTGCCTTTTTACAGTATTCAACACTATAATACAATTTATTGAAACTTTGTAATGATCCGGGAAAGCACACAAAAGGTGTTGTATAATTTGATCTCTCCTTTAGAGCAGGTTGGCAGGTGTGTCTTTTATTTGGTAAAAGATGAATAGACCTCAGCATACCACATATACACAGCATTATCCAGTGTTTATAACAGTACACACCAGAAAGTTTGTGGTGGTGGACAAAGAGTTCAAGAAATCTGAGGCTACAGCTTCCCCATCTCTGATTTACACCCTCCTTCACAGAGCAAGGTGCTGTCCCTCAGAGCTGGCTCTGCAAGGAAGAAAAGCTGTGTGGCTGCCAACCTCCAGCTGATCCACTTGGACTCTGCATCTCAGCTGGATCTTCAAATGTTGTCACTGGCCTGGTGCCACTGGAGCCAGGAGAGCAGTGCCAGTACATGGGGCATGTGATTTGGCCTTGCATTTCTAATGTGGATAATTGGTTTAGACTATGAGATAGGAGCTGGTGACTATATGAATTGAGAAGCTAAACATCCTAAAGGGTGCAGAAGTGCAAGAGTTGTATCTGTACAATTTCTTTTTTTTAAACAAGAGGCTTGTTTTATTTTTCAATCTTGGCTTGTGTTACTTCTTTCCCTATCTGTAAACTTCTTTCCAAATCTGTAAAATTCTTTCCTTTTATGTATCGAGTTTGAGCTTTACAGGCACTTTGATTTTTTTTTTTTATTTAAAACTCTGTGCTTAGTTTTAAAATTACATGTATATTTTTAAAATGTATATCTCCTTGCAAGGCAACATTTTGCCTTGTAGTACACTGGCATTTCATGTTTTCTCTTGTTATGGCTCACACTGTGTCAGGGCTATAAAAGCTGCTACTGTTTATTCATATTTGAGGAAGGAACAAAGGGAGCTTTCTGCAGTTGGTGCACCTGGAATGTGAAGTGAGAATGGTAACTTCTGTAGCCTGCTTCTGCCAGGTGGCAGCCCCTTGCTACATCACAAAACCAAGAAAAAAAAAAAAAAGGGAAAATGATAAAGGTTTGGGCACATTTTATCTTAAGCCACTAACTTTGTTTTATGTTGATTGAAGGTTTAATTTTTAGATTTAGGAGCCATTCTGTTTTGAGTTGCCTAGCCACCCATCACCACAAAGCAAGAGAATCATCAGCTCCTGTAGGATTTTGCAGCAATGCTAAAGTACACTAATTGTAAAGTTTCTGTAGAATTTGTGTTATCATAACATGAAATGCAGACTGCACTTTATGTAGGCAGAAAAGGAAAAGTTCTCTCAATGGATTTAGACGAAACAAAAAGATATTAAAAATGCATTTGTGTTTCTGCCAAAACCAAATACAACAGCTACTTGTTTCCTCCAACAGTACTTAGCATTCACCTTTTTTCAAGGACTTTATAATAATATGTAGCTATCAGTTATACAGTACTCAGAGAAGATTAGGTAAAAGAAGTAAGTAGAGACTGATTGTCTTTGCTTATCCCCAGTAAGTGGTGCAATGGCAAAATCCAAGGTTGCAATATTTTCAAATGTGCTTAAAATTCATTCAAATTTTATTTTTTCTTACAGAAGACTTGGTCTTACTTGAGATGATGGTTTTACACTGCAGTATTGGAAACAGAATCTAGCTCATGTTTCTGTTGAACTGGTACTGAAAAGAGCTTGCATGCCAAAAAAAAGGCCAGAAAAACTTGCTATGTGGTTTTAGAAAGCACTGTTCAGATCTGACAGATGCGAAGTGCAAAGAATAGTCCTGAAAGCTCTAGCAAAAGATTTTTACTTCAGTTCTGAGAAGACTGATAACTACAGAAAAATTAGAAAATACAGTATTTGGATAAATACAACTTTAGAATTGGTTCTCCAACAGCTTTTTGAAACCCAAGTCAGAGAAATTTCTCCTGTATTCCCAGGATTAACATTTCATGTTGTGTTTGAAAAGTTGTGCTTCCAACTTTAATGTCTTCATGACCTAACTGTTGGTTATTAATATTCTAAATCCCCTTTCAGGCAATAAAACCTTCCCAGTAATTCAAGTGGAAGTAAAATTTGCCTAAAACTAAAAACACCTCATCAGTACCTTGAGCTTCATTTCCTCCAAATTATCAGATAAATATCATCTTTCTCTGCTTACTATCTGCACATGAATATCTGGAGTTCCTTAGATCTTTTACCAAGGCTTGATCCTGATTGCCTTTGAAAGACAGATTAAGGCTTTCCTTATTGTCTTCTACTTGACAGAAACACAGATGTGTTATTTTAACAGCTTTTTTTGGCCTTCTAGACACATAAAGCCCACCTGCTCTTCTGGGACTCTACTGTTTTTTGGAAGCTCTAATTTGCACCTGGGCTGAAATTGTCCATGGGGGGAAATCAGGTGGCTGGGAGTAGATCAAGTACCATGTGCTTTGGCTGTATCTATTAATGAGCATCTTTGTGTCCAACAGGCTAGTGAATTTGGGATAACTAGATCTGGGCAAATACAGTGGCCTCAGTAGAATGGGATATCTTTTGTTAGGGAGATCTGTTTGTCTTCTTATCCTTTTATTTAGCGGGGCTGATGTAAAGAGTGTGAAATTCCACATGCACCTGGCTAATATATTTTAGAACAGTCCGAGCAATATACAGCTTGTACCATGGAGATTCACAGAATTCCCTTTACAAGGCAAGTTTATTTCTTCCTCCCTCTTTTCATCTACTTATGTGTGTTTGAAAGTGTCAGCCTTTATGTTTAGCAGTTAAGTTTTGTGTCTTCAGTATGGTTTGGTCAAATCTGATCAGTTGTGATGGGATGTTCATTTTCTTTCTGGATTCATGTATTTTTATTTCTCCTATTTTCTTTGTCCCACTGCATGCATTACAGTACACATAAAAAACTCACCAGTGAACTCATCACTTCTTTTTTAAACCACCTCCCCTATACTTCCATTTAGACCATACACTGCCTATCTTACCAGTTAAAATTATTTCCCACTTATCTCCTAATTTTAGCAACTTCATTTCTGCCTTTTGTTCAGTTCTCTATGACATACTTTGTACTCCACAACCACCGTGTTCTCCTTTACCTTAAAAATAAGTGGAGCTTTGTGAATTGGCTTAGTCAAACTGTCCAGGTAAAGCCAGGGAGTGCTTTAATTCTGTGTAGTAACTCACGTGGGAAACAACAGAGCCACACTGTGAAAAAGGTCCTCTGCCCCATGGTCCATCCCAGCACCGTTCTGTCCTTGCTATTAGGTTGGTTACAAAGCTTTCTCTTTGTCATTTCAGGTTTCACCACAATTTGCTGATTGTGTTTTCTTGTAATTCCAGTTGTCTGTCTACTCATTTATCTCCATTTCTATGCTGTGGACACTTCTGTTCACCCTTACTCCTACCCTGCTTCCTCTTTTACAGGCATTTGTCTCTTCAATGTTTTATTTCATGCACTAACCTGAAGAGATTTTGCTTCAAGCAAAAATCTTGAGCCATGCTTGAGTCTTGCTGTTATTATTTTTACTTCACCATTCCTTCAGTGCAAATCCTATTGGTTATGCAATGTCTTTATGTATACTCTTTGCAGAAAGTGTTTACAGAGTCCTGGCATAGCTACAGGTACTGTGTAATTTACAGATCGGTATAAATGAAAGCAAGCTGAAAAGTAATGCCATGTTGCCTTTTATTCCAACCTAGTGCTTAGATCATCATCTTTTTTTTGTCACCAGTAGCCCATTAATTTTTGCTAATCTTTCCTCTCTGCTCTGCATAGCAGAGGCTCTCGTGCTGTGAGGCTGCTTTTCTAACTAATACAGGTCACAAAACATCTCTGTGTTCTGTTCCAGCAATTCAAAATGCTGCTGTCTGAGCCCTACACACACTGAAAGTAACTACATGAGCATGATTTATGTACATAAATGTACACCCAGGCCAGGATAGATGTGTGTGCCTGCACACCCACACACAAAAGAAGAATGGAAGGTGCAAAACAGAAAGGTTGGTGCCTGTCAGGAACTTGACACAGAGACATAGCCCCCTACTATGTTTCAGTCCATGGCATCTACCCAGCACAACAAAGCACCTGCTGGGTAAAAGGTGGGAGGCATAACATAAAAAGAGCAGGTTAGACAACTTTCACCAGTTACTTCTCAACTCTTTCTTACCCAGATGTTGCCCAAAAATCAGGCAACAAAAGCAGATTATGAAACAATAAACATAATTTACCCCTGTTAATCCAGTCCTTCCCCCACTTAAAGTCCATGCAGCTTAAGCATGGAAACCTATTTCTTCAGCTGCCAGACATGTTAAATCACCCATCTTCATGCAAGAACATTTACAACCATCACATAATTTAATCATGAAAAGATAATTATTCATTCTGGTCTTGAAAAAACTTTAGGAGCATGTTTACAGAGAAAATGGATTTAAATTTCTGGATCTTTCATTTAAAGCCAACAGAAAGTTGTCTTTAATCTAAGGTCTAGCTGGACTAGTAGAAACCAGCATTGGACAGGACTACAGCTTTATTAAATTTAGTTGGAAAATACTGATATTTATATTAACAGTTTTCCTAGAAAATCATGCATTTTAATTTAAAAATGCTTTACTCTTTGAGCTGGAAATGTAGAACTATGGAAAAGCTCAATCCACCAACATGACAGTTGGCAAGCTAAAATAGACGGGCACAAAATTAGAGTAAGAGACAGAAAGTAATAATTGCTTGACCTGCAGGTTGAAGAATAAAGAATAAGAGATCAGCTCCAATTATATGCTGCGCAGCTTCAAAAGCTTCTGATTGAATCTTAAGATTCATAGGTTATTTTAAAAAAATCAAATTTAGTTTATAAGACTTATTAGCTTGGAAACACCACAGGAATAAATAAAGACATCCAGGAGACCAGAGGTGAACCCTGACTGAATATATTTCCCTTAATATATATCAGTCAAAGGTGGTACTAAGCAGAGCTTTTGTCGCCTCTGTGATTATTAAAATACAGGGAAAACCTGCAAGGAAAGCAGGTAAGCTATAAGCTTCAAGAGTTTAAATATAAAATACATGTCCATCTGGCTATACACTGGTTTTCCTCAGCTCATCTGCTGAAAGGTCATCTCTAAGTCCTGCTGACGGACAGAGGCTTCCTACATAGACCTCTTCAGCCCCTTTAAACTTAATTGAAAAGTTCAGTTGATTTGCATACTACACCTTTACCTGACAAATGTTTTAGTCCTGAAGGTGGGCTCAGACCAAATTGGGCATGCTTTCATTTTTCCTACTGAACATGCATTGATCCCATTTACAAATATCCATGATAGATGTGAAGTTTTAGTTAAGAGTTATCCCATGAATAACATGGAGAACTTGCAATGTTTGTCTCCTCTGCCTTGGCAACCTGAGAAAGATCATGACTAAAATACGCATTCATGCAATAAATTCCCCTTAAAAAGTAGAAAGCTCAAACAGTTGAAGAGGAACAGTGAAGAAAGGAAAACCAATATGAAACACTTTTTAAACAAAAATATTTTCCCCCTCTCCAACCCTCCTTTCCAAAGCCCTCTTAATGAGTGGTTCCCTTGAAGATGCCAGGATATAAAGCTCTTCCTGTGTTCAACTTCCTGGGCATTTTCCTTGGGCCAGCACTGCAGGCTCTGGGACTCCCAGGTGGCCCAGACACGCCAGAGCCAGCAGACATGTCAGCTGGTGGCCCTGGCAGGCAGGAGGCTGAGTGGTCAAGAGGTGACTTGTGAGCACCCCAAGGCATCTGCCCCTCCATGGGGCACCAAAGGCCACGTCCCACCCCAGCCTGATCTTTAGTTCTGTCATGACTTTACGTGCTGCTGGGATCATTTCTACACTGGGCACTTTCAAGAGGAAAGGCACTAATTTTAAGGCCTGATATCTTTAACTCCAAAATCTGGACACATTTATCGGTGCCTGCATGTCAACCCACACAAGAACTGAACTGAAGATGGATCGTAACTTAAGTGGAAAAATGACCTACTAAATTATACTCCTGGCATCTCTCTAGCAACACATTTCAAAACACTGTTGAGATACTACTGTGGACTGCTCAGCATCAACTCTACTAACTATTGCATGCAATCATGTGACTACTCTTAAATTAGGAAAGACCAATCTGTATCCAGACTCTAGACAGTTTCTTTAGACCTTGCCAAGATTCCAGATATGTTACGTATTCTGCCCTTCCGCAAAATACACCCTGCACAGTTCAAGCCTGTTAGGAGAGTCTGCAGGCTGCACTCATGACAGTGGTGTGCAAGCCATGGATACACTGTTTTCCTACCAGGAGCTTTCTGTACAGTCAGAGCAGTTCTGTAGTACTTGTTCAAGCGATGGTGAACTCTGCAGACAATACTACAGTGATGCTCAGTTAGGAATCATAATCCATGTCTCCTAGCAAGACTTCAGGTTAGGAGAAACAGGTTACTGAACTCAAGCATCTGGGGCTCATTTACAGCTCAGCTGCAAGGTGTGTAAAGAAAGAAGACAAGAGGGGTGTCTTTTATGGTGGGAGAGGGAAATGGAAATATAGGCTAAGCTTTTTTCTGAGAGAGGGGAGAGCTTTGTAGTGTTTTTGTTTGAATGCTGGAGAAAGGTAAAAGGGTAGGTTGCAACTTTTTTTCCCCCAGATTTTATTCCAGTAAACAGAAGAAAGAAGCTGTATTGGAACTAGAAAATATTGAGGATCCCATGAAATTGCACAAAAAGAGAAAAAAATGCTATTTTCTAATTTTGCATAGTGCTCAGCTAGTGAGTGCCATTATACATGGGGTTTTTTGGATCAAAGATAGGTGTTTTGTCTGGAGTCACGCAATATATTATTAAGAGTTTGGCTCTGTTGGTAATGTACTCTTCATGTGGAAAGATTGAGACAGTTTTCAAAGACATCACAGTCTGGTGAAGTAAAGCTGAATTTACTTTCACTTGAATGAAATATTCAAGTGAGACTTGCGAAGGGCAGCACTAGAACTTTTCAAAGAGAATGAAAGATAAAACTTTTGTAGCTCCTCTATTTCTTCATCATATATAAAATAGCCTATGGTTTCACACTTTCAGTGTAATCTCAGTTTCCATTCACAGGTTTCTATACCTCTTTTCCATCTAATATATATGAATTTATCTGACTTCTCTGCTTTTACATGCACACACAAAACCTGTTTGATCTTGTTCTGTGTGCTGATGAGGGTTTTTGGTGGCTGCATTCTCCTGTATCAAATAACATGCCAGGAAAATGAAATTTGAGATTTATATGTGAACTACTTATTCACAAATAACTTGAGATTGCAATGGTAGCCTAAGATAACCAAGTTTAAGTGGATGGTATTATTTGATGAGATTTTATTAAGAACCTGAATCATCCCTTAGAAAATTATTAGAGTTGTGCCTAAATGCTTGGTGGCCAGCACAAATTGGCCAGAACCACACTTGGTTCTGTGGCTCCAGAAATCTGAGATACTTCCCTCTCTCTTCTCCTTAGGACTTGCCACTCCTGCTTTCTTTTCTGCCTCCTGCCTACCACATAGACCTGTCCTTCATTTTCCATTTTTTTCCCCCCATTTTGATCTGGTTTGTGCATCCAACAACCAACCCTTCTGTTAACTCTCCTCTTGTAATCTGCCTATTTCTGTTCCTGATGCCACTTCAGAGATTTTTTTTCTTATTGCTCAACATAATTATTTTTCTTTTTTCTTAGCTCTCTGTGTTACTTACTCTCTGCATTTAATCAAGTCACCACCTCCCTCCACTGAGTCACTTGCTGGAAGCAGAGAGGTCTGATAAGCACAACAGACAATTCTTACTCTTAGTTTCAACTTTAAGCATCATAGTAGTGGTATTAGCTGTTGACAGCTAAAAAAAATTAGTTTCTGGGAAGGTGCTTATGCTACACTCCTCTGTAACACACGTATTCTCTGGTGAAGGCGTAGGAATTTTCATGAAGCCAAGCTAGATCAGCATTTTTGTCCGAGTGATCAGAGATGTCACAGGCACCTATTTCAATGAAACATTTTAAAGTCACTTCACAGCATAGAAGTGCAACAGTTTTCAATGAAACAGAGGTCAAAACACATTCAATATTAAAAAAATAAAGAGAATGCTTCATATTTCACCCTTGGGAAAAGAAAAGTTCTGTTAGGTGAATTTTTCCAAGCAAATTTAACTGAAATAAAGTTGAACTAGTGTTTTTCCAGAATGCTAACAAATGAAAATAAAAATCTTAACACATGAAATCGTGCATTACTTCTGTGCATGTCCTGCAATAAAAGGGACACTGGTGCTGCCCAGTGCAGTGCTACAGAGGTAAGTTTAGACAGCTCAAACTAGGTTTTGGTGGCAGAAGCAGAACTCCCAGGACTTATACTCCTTGCTTCCTGATGTTGTGAGTCCTGAAAACCAAAAAGCTTTTGTTCAACTATAAATTGTTTCTGTGTGAGCATTATGCAGTATAGAAGCAGGACACTGCAGGTGGGGTTTATGTGACCAAGTGCATGAATTTATGACTGAGCTGCTGCACGGATTTCCTTTATGGTTAGTGAGAAATATTATTGTTTCTACAGTGTGACTCATCGCATCCTACTATAGACATCAACATCAGTTTAGACCTGCCTATATTTTGAAATTGACTTTAAAGGAAGGTCATCATGACGAGCTCAAAGTGTAGACACCTAAAATGAAAATAGGTAGACCTACACCTTCATCCATAATGCAGTGGTGCAAACTAGAAGATGACTTACACTCTCTGCAGACACATCATGAAACTGTGCGGAGGGAACACCATGCAGTAGAAATCAGCTACAATCTTCGAGTATTCAGATATCATAGACCCACTACATAGAAGCCCCCAAAATGCTGAAGAACAAAGACTTACATCCTGAAATCAAAAAACACATCTGCAATGCCAACATCCCCTCTTTTTTTGCAGGAAATCAACAGTAGGTCTCAAAAGAGGAAGAATACAAACTATCCTTTACATCACCACCACAGATGGACCAGCTTCAAAGGGACCAACTTGATAGACCAATTCACACAGGGCCGCCAGCAGAATTTTAGTGTTTGGTTCTGCACAGCTCTCAGTTCTGGGCTGTGATCTCTGGGGAAACCCAGTGAGAGGAATTTGCCATGACACCTCTTGGTACGTGTAGAGCTTTGTCTTGCTGCATTTCATATATGAAAATGCTGAGAAGAAACAAATCACATTCTTATTCTGGCTTCTCTTTCTTCTCCTTACTGCAAGAGCATTCTTAGTGGCTCTAGTGAAAAGGTTCTCAAGTGCATTGTAGGCAGAAGCAGGAAATTTGCTCTCCTCATGGATCAAACAGACCCGTCACTAATGACACAGCACAGTGAAAGGAAAAAAAAAATAAAAGAGAAAAAGAAATGTTTAACACTCAGCAGTGGAGGAGAGTGAAAACAGAACACACTTTGAAGAATCTCCTTGCTGCACTATAGCCGTGCATAGAAAACTTTCCACAGTCAGACTCAACATGCTCGGAAGTTTTTCTGTTTAATCTTCAGGTCAAGTTTTGACTCTGTGCTTTTGCTAACACAATATAAAAGAATAAAGGCTCAGACAAGGCAAGAGGAAAAAAAAGTAGGAAAGCTTGAGACTTAGTAAATCAAACCATCGAAGACGTAACCAAGGTGCTTTAAGGACTGGGGCAAAATTTTGTCATAGACAAGAAAGGCACTATCTGGAGATAGTTCTAATAAAACAAATGTCCTTGCTCAGCTGAGAGCTAAGAGATGATCTCATTAATGATCTGAAAGCCAGGTTGGAGGGGCCTTGGGCAACTTGGTCTCTCTGGTGGAAGGTGTCCCTGCCCATGGCAGGGGCATTGGAACTGGAGGATCTTTAATTCCCTTCCAAACCACTTCATTCCATGATTCTATGACTAAAATCAATCCTAGTTGCAGGGTCTGTGCAAAGTGAGAAAACACTACTTTCCATAAAAGATGAAGAATAGAGCTAGAAGACAAAACTGTACACTCTGTAAACTATTGTTCTGGAATTTTAATTTATGTAGATATATCGCTGCAAATGCCTCTCTATTGTGACCCTTTGAGGGGGCTGTGAAAAACTGCAAAAATTCAAAATCTCTTCATTTTTTGGTATCAGAGACTCCTTTTATTAACGTTTTGAGCAGCATGTAGTTCTGAAGACTTGTGAACAAATTCTTAGGCAAACCTGGACTAACTAAAGAGTGCTTCCCTACAAAAGCAATCTACCCCTTGTGAACAGAAGGAATAAGGATCCCAGAAGAGCACTATCTCCCTGCAGAGGTGTTGCAGTGCTCACTCATAGGTGGATTGTGAGGCAGTCTCTCTTATTTAAAAACAGAGGATTCAAGAGAAGGTAGGAATAGGCAGACAAGATCAGACAGAAACTTCACTGTGTCCAGTGACAGCAGCCTACAGCCCAGGGAAGATTATATGAATGGCCAAAATATGGTACTATTTTGCCATAGTGCAGACTGGCCCAAAGCTATATCATCTGAACCTGCTCTGGATAGCAGAGCAGGGCAGCTCAGGAAAATGTCAAGTACAGAAGACAAAATTTTATTCATTAAGCAACAGGCTGAATCATGATGTATGCGTAATGTCTCATATACTGAATTGGAAATCAAACATCCAATAGTAACATTATCAAAAAGAGGAAACTTTCCATTGTCTTCAGAGTATATTAAATTTTATTCCAAGCCCTAAGCAAATATCAGTAATAATAAAAAGTAAACCTACCTCATTTATAGCATTTAACATATCTTCTTTCAGTAGTACAAAGAATTCCAACTTCAGCTAAAGGCTATTCTTTGTCAATAATTATTTTTTTTTACTAGTGCATTACTCACTAAATTTAGTTCATTCAATTGTAAACTATAGTAAAAAGCAGCACAACCGATAAAATACAAAGGGATGGAATCTGTTAATCTGTAACTACTGCTTTTCAAGGTAACACTTTGAAGTAAGTACTCCTGGGGTTTTTCACAGCATGTAGAATGTTAAACTCAAAATTAAAAGGAAAAGCAAGGGTCAGCTCTGTTTGGTTTTGCTTTTTGAATGCAAGTATCATCATTTCTATTGCAGCCAGAGTATTTCCAAGTTCAATAAAATAAGTTTTACATTTTATTTAGATCAGCTCTATTCTATTTTTACTGTAACTATACATTTATGACCTTGTCGTAGAACTGCAGAATGGTTTGGTTTGGAAGAGACCTTTAAGATCTACTTCCAGACATGGGCAGTTACATCTTCCACTACACCACGTTTCTCAACCCCCCATTCCAGCCCAGCCTTGAACACTTCCAGGGATGGGGCATTCACTGGCAAACTGTTCCAGTACTCACCGTCCTCTGATATGTAATCAAAATCTCTCCCCTTTCAGTTTAAAACTGCTCCCCCTTGTCCTATCGCTATCTGCCCATGCAAAAACATCAGACAGATTTTTTTTTTAAATTAAAAAAACCAAACCAAACCAAACCAAAACAACAAAACGCAATTACAAAATTCAGAGCTATTACAAAGTTAGTAAACTCTGAAGTCATTACTGACATAAATAGATTTACTATGAAATACTGCCATCATGGCATTGGGATTTGGCCCAATGTGTAGGTGTGTGGAGCTTTATTCTATAATGCAAGCATTCAAGGAATCGATACATTGTAAAAGCTCAGATTCCAATTTTCAGACTGAAAAGGCTGGAAAGAATTATAACCATATTAGGACACTAAACCCCTTATTAACATGTTCCAGGCAGTAGTAAGTTATTTTCTCAGCCAAGTCACAGAACAACCTTCACCTTTTTTATGGCTCAATTGCAGCTCAGCTGGGGATTTGCACACAATGAGGCTGTTTTCACCGACAGGGCAATGGCTTTCCACATCTCCGTGGTGCCAGCCTCGAGGTGATGACTGGCAGTGAGGAAATCGTTATCTTAAGGTGGGTAGGTCTGACGGATTTCCTTTCAGCGAAACAAAACCATATGGCAACACAGCTTTTGCTTAGGAGGAGGCATGCCAGGTAAGGAGGGGAATGCCAGGAATGGTGATGAAGAAACATCCTCAGACACCTGGCTTACCTGTTTGCACTGCTCCAACAGATTGCTGCAGCAACCTTGCAGGGGCCTCCTTACTCTTCAGGAGGCCTCAGAGGCAGAATTATTTACTGCTGTGATGAGCCTTGGTGAAGAATGGCTGTGTAACAGCTGTGTGTCTGTCCTGGTCCAAACAATGTCACACTGAACCTTTTGAGCTCTTGGTGACCCAGATAACAGACAAATGCCCAGCTTAGGACCACTTTATGAAATTGTGTGTTTTGAAGGAGAGGGCAGTCTCTGTTTCCATGGGATCTCACATTTACTGCTATGATCAAAACATATCCCTTGAACTAATTTGCCAACACTACCACCAACAGAGTGAGTGTGTGGCAATGGGAACTGGAATAATTTCCATGAACCAAAGAAGTAATTTAATGCAGAAGTTATAAAATTTTACATCATAAAATATACTTTATGCTGTACAAGTTGAATAAACAACCTTAATTTACAGCAAACCTCTTGTTACATGTCAGTCCAACGTTTTCATCTACCATTAAAGAGCTTAGTAACTAATTTTAACCCTAAATCTTTTCATTTTTACCTGATGACTGCATGTAACCAAACTAAATAAATGCTCACTTTTGATTTGTTCCTTCTCAGGATACCTGCTTATGTCCATTTGTCTTCAAATTTACACCCTTTTCTTTTGGACAGGACTCAATGGAAGGTATATTCCTGAGCCTGTTTTGGCTTCTGATAAAGGTTATAGTATAATCACTCCATGATTCTGGAAGATATATGTCTTACACATCTGCTTAAAAGGCTGAATGAACGTGATCTACCAGGAAGCTGATCCTCAGCCATAATTCTACTGAAATAAATAGACTGCAGCTGGAATTTATGCTAACAGAGGATTTTTACTCTGCACTGCCTTCCCATTTCTGCCTAAAATGATCACATAACAACTTATGTTAACTTGTCTTGAAGTTAGAAGTTAATAAGACAGAGAGGACTGGTGTTTGTATGGCTGGAGTGTGCAATTTAGGCTCTAAAACAGATTATGAAGTCCAGAGATACACACACAATGCAGTCAGAGATGTATCAAAAATGGAAGACTGTCAAAACAGATAAAAGGAGTCATTTAGTCACATCACCTAAAGCAGCTGGATTACTACAAAGATGGTGAAAGAGGTGATAAAAAAACCTATATATAATAGAATATGAATTTACAGTTCCTTACCTCACTGTAATTACAGCCCCACAGCTACTGCTTCAGGGGATTGGAGAAAGAAATAGCTGTGGTACCTATGAAACATTGCCTGCTTTTTGGAGCAGCCAGCTGGAATTGACTAAAAGGCAGAATGTCACATCAGATCTCACACAGATGACAGGTTTGCTTGCTTTCCAGTAGAGATAACAATCATGATGAGCCAGCAGAACTTGGTCTGCAGCAATATGAAAGACACAGAGTATGAACATTTGCTAACTCTCAATAACAGGATGAGCCAACCTGTTAGGAGCACCACACCTTTTTAGCGCCCTGAACTTATTCATTCCATATTTTTGTTTTACAAAACAGCGCTAAGAGCGTGAGTTCTTTCTTCTTGGCTTTTGTGTACCCAATTCCTAGTGTGGGTCCTAATAACCATGGTTTCCAGAGAATATGTTTTGCTGGCACCATGACAGGGTGTTTTTTTTTTTTTTTCTCTACAGCTTTGGAGACCCTGAAAATTCTTTTTTTTTTTTTTTTTTCCCCCTGAAATGGCTCACTTGAGTGCAAGCAAAATGCTCCATAGATGGGGGACAAGTTTGACAAACAACAGTAGGAGAGGTAATATTTTATAAAGAAAGTGATGAATGATTCCAAGAAAGAAATTAGGAAGCAGAAATCATCTCAGGCATATATGGAACCACATCATGATGCAATAGAAAATGTGACTGTATTATGGCTAGTAGTTTGATAATGAAGGGAAAGCTGTGAAGCTCATTTATGACAATGTAAAAAAAAAAAAAAGACAGAGCATGTTAATAATGAGCCTTGAATATTCCTCCTTTTCTTTCCCCCCTTTTTTTCACCTTTGGTCTACTTGGCATTCACCCAAATTAGAAGACTGACAGTCATTTCTCTTTAATAATCACTTTTGGAGGCTCAAGAAGCACTCACCTTTCAGCTCCGTCAACAGGGAATCATTAACACTGAAAAATAAACGTATATATGCTTAATTGTTTTTACTGAAATAAACACTCTGGGGACCCCCTGCTGTTTAATGAACATACACTGGGTTAACTACAAGGGCTGGTACCACTGCCATCTTTGATTGCTTGCTAGTGGCAGATGAAAGATTAAAACACTTTTTTTTTTGACAGTAAATATGATTTCACTTTTTTGGCTTCCACATGAACTCACCCTTTACAGAGTAGTGCAGAATAGCAAAGGCTGTCAAAATAAGGCTAGCAAGAAAGTGGAGTAGCAGCTCTTTACAGAGTTTGATTATTCTTTTGTGAAAGAGTCTGTAAACAAAACCTTTAGGCTTTTGTCTACTAAACAGTGTCTAGAAATTCTTCCAGCCTAGCATTTTTAATATGTGGGAACATGACTGCGTAGGATTCAAGAGCACTCAAGACTTTTGAAAGGAAGACAATTTATTTTTGTAACTAAATGTGGCCTCAGAAGCCAAAATGCAGACAAAAGACCACTTTTTAAAAAAGAATATAAATGCTCTGTATGCCCTGAGCTGTCTGTGAGACATCTTTCCTCTGTCTTGACTATACAAGCCAAGATATTAACACAGCCAAAATAATTTTCAAGTATCAATTAATATAAATTTTGAGTTTGCAATGTAAAATCTAATTGAAAATGTGTTCAGGTCTTACTTTTCACTTCCAGCCTTCCTGCTGGGATAATAAGCCAGTTAGTCTGAGGTCTGACATCCCTTCAACTAACAGTCAGTTCTTTGAGATGGCCAGAACCTTCAGAACATGCTACATGCATTACAGGGCATAAAGACTCAAATCTTTTCCCTTCCTAGAAAAATATTATTTGATCTAGGGCTGGGACATGTGTTTCTTCACCAGATCAATTTACCAGTTTCTAAACATGGCCATGAATTTGGTGCAAATTTACACATGCCTCGAATTTACATGTCCTCAAACTGATGGGATATTTCCATCTGAATTTCCCGTCTCTACACCTGAGAGAGGTGCTGAAAAGGAATTTAAAAGTTCCCTGAGTCCTCCTTTGACACTACAGCCATACCAAAACCCATACTGTTGAGCTCTTTTAGCCTTCAAGTAGGGCATCCACATCAATGCTGTCAAGACTATACAAACCAAGATATCAACAGAGCAAAAATAATTTTCAAGTATCAATTAATATAAAGACCACTCTCTGGTTTGTGCAAAGTCCTGAACTAAGCTAGGGAAATGTTCAGGATAGTGATGGTGGATCTAAACCTGGAAGAAGCCAAAGACCACTGATTATGTAAAGAATAAAAGATTTGAGTTCTAGTGTCTGGAATCTTTCCCTGGCACAGTTGAAGTAATTAGTATGGATGTGACCATACATTTCCAGGTGCTTTAGATATCAGCTGAGCCTGAAGTTTGTCACTGCTGGCTTTCCCTAAATATGAACCTCAGACGTCTTAAAAGGGAAACCTTTAAGCTTAACAGCATATCTTGAATTTTATTCCAAAAGTTATTGCCAGTTATTGTTATTGCAAGTTGTTGTGATTTTGGTTTGTCTCCTACTATTTGAGATTTGGTGATTATTTCACCTCTGCAGATCAATGGCTAATTTTCAGTCATCTTTTAAATACATAGTTTTCCTTATCCATTATACAAGTGCTAGTAATGCCGTTACAGAATGTAAAGCATAATGAAATCTTTAAAAAGTACTTACATTTGGATTCTTAAAAGAATCAAGATTTTCTAATCTGGTTAGCTCTTCTTCACTTCAAGCTACTTGATGAAAATTAGGGATTACTGCATCCTCCTAGTTTAGTCATCAATCCTTATACATATCACTAGTTTTACACCCTCCTAGTAGGGACAGTTTTAAGTTTCTCTTACAAAAATTGTAAATACCAGCCAAACAATTTTTGCAGACTACAAATGCCGGTGACAATGAGCCCCCTCCTTGCCTCAGCTGTTACTCCCAACCTCTTCATTGCTTCCAGAGTGCTTCTGTCTTAATGTAAAAGTAATTCTAGAGACAAACATCAGTACAATCAAAGGAAATTACAACACAGGAAGGACTGGAGCAATATATGTGTGTTGCTTATGGCCATGGCAACACCTAAGTTTTAGCTGTCTTGCCACCTCCTACAAATGACTTCAAATAGTGTGACCAGACAACGATGACTACGATTCCCACCCACGTACACACACACATACACACACGATGCTATCTGTTCTCCATCACTGGAAAGGGGTGACTTCTGGGATGAAACACAACTAACAATAGATATCTACATTAAGGAAACTCTTGGCAAGTAAATATCGCAGATATCTTCTGGCATGAATAAGTAGAAGGTAAAGTATACAGTTTTTGAAATATTCTTTACTTGTAACATTATTTTGACAACTTTATACCTATTTCCCTATTAAATTTGAAGGCAAAAAATCTCCTGGATTTTACTGAAAGAACCAGGATTTTCCATTAAGATTTTCTTCCACATAAATGTTGATGCAGCATGATTCACTGTGATCTAAAGAAAAGCCTGCACTTTTAATTTCTAGTATGTGTGTTACAACCAGAGTTGATTTGAAATACGTTTTTGATGGAAAATGTAATTTCATACTTTGATGATTTTTTAAATTTGATTTTTCATTGGAAAAATCAAATGGACCCAGATTTTCCACGTTCAGATCATTTTAGGGAGCAATGTAACAAAATGAAGACTGTACTTTATTATAAACATTGAAATAGGCCTTAAAGACATCATACTTTATCACAACTGTTAGAGGAGATTACTGTTAGATTTTTGTGAGGCCACTGGGAGCCCAGAACTGGTATAATAACATCAAGATGGAGGCTGAAGACAAAACGACAAAACCCTCCCTTGGCAAAAGGGAACTAGACTGCAGTAGAGTCTACCAGAGCCAGAAGAGCAGGTCCGCAGTTTGCAGTCCTCCTCAAGGCAATGCAACATTCTGCAGTCTCCCTTCTGGAAGGGAAGATCCCCAGGTTGAGAGACATTTTCAAGACTATCTTGTGGATGAGGCAATTATTTCACTATTAATAAAATGAAAGCTTTTGCAAAAGCTGTCATGTTATTTGAGTATTCTCTATGCTCTTGTTCAATTCTGGACAAAAACCTTTTATTGGAACAAGCTGAGGAGAGTCATATGAACACTAAGTGTATTCCCTCCTTCCTGTCTCCTAGCACCATGTGCTTCTCAGTACATTTAATGCACAGTAGTTCTTGTGTGCATTTTGGTACAGAGTGTATTAATTTTGAAGATCCCTTTCTTAGGCATATTCCTAGAGACCTAATCTGTCACCTCAAATGTCCTGTCTTATTTTATTACAACAGAACATGCCATGAACCAGAATCCTATTGCTAGCTGAGCCTCCTTTGCATCATGAAGATGTTTAAACCAGATGTTTTGGAAAGGATTCCTTACTCTTATTCTCTGTTTGCTTTGTGTTATTTGGACATGGCACAATTAAAAGTTATAAAGAGATGTTCTATGTTTCCAGTTTCCAGCTGCAATTATATAGAGACTCTTACTAACAGTAAGATCACACCACCTTTGTCTTAATTGGGTAAACAGGGTGCTTGGAGTACCACACAGCAGGACCTGGCTAATTAAATATTGTTCAGATTCCCCACTGGGGAGTTTATGCAACCACTGAACTATAAGCCATAGTGTTGCAGCTCAGAAACCATGTAATTTAGGTAGATATTCTGTTGAACGACTGCCCTTCCTTTCCTAAGGAAATGTTGTAATCGTCCTGTGGTGTTTTGTTGGGATGAAGTAAAGAAAATCAGACTGATCTGAGCTGTTTGCAGAAAAGCACAGCAAACAGAGACATTTTTGAAAAAGCAAGTGAGCTTTTAACTTACTAGGTCATCAAGTGACGGTGTTTTCTATAAGCATATTTGAAATTTTCATTTTGAGCTAAACTGCCGTAGGTGAGTGAATTTCATCACTTTTATTTCTCTATTGCATGTGCTAGGAAATCTTAATCCCACACTTGGGGTGGAGATCTCCAGGAAGATCCAGAACAGTATTATCATGCCGGGGCAGACACGCGTGCTGGATGCTCACACAGTAGGACAGTGACAACGGCAGAGAGCAGCTCCCTCTTACAAGAATGGAAAGAGAAGACATGAGGTCCACCAAAGGTAAGATGAGGCAATGAGCACTTCTAGTGATGTGTGGTTCTTGTTTGCTCATTTATGTCTCTTCTCAGGTTTTCCTGGCCTTTGATAGGATACATTCACATATGGGAGAGGACTGTGAATATCAGACTAAAGACCTCAAAAAGAAACCTTCCTGTGTCGAGACACTTAGGCTACAACTGAACTATGGAACTCATGAGAACATCCTGACTGCTCAGGTATGTCAGCATCCTACAGCTGCATCCCATGTGCACACTGGAAGGGACCAGCACGCTCACCACCCCATTCTGCTTCCTTGTTCTTCCTTCCTGCTTCTCTCCTTCTGTGCATGCTCCAGCAGCTGTTGCAGATGGCATGATAGGGAACTGCAGGAACCCAGTAGAAAGTACCTGTGGTTCAGTTTAGGTGTATATTTGCAGACTGACTTGGTTCTCGGGATCCCATGGGCCTAAACTGGAATACAGACTTTTGAGTTGACAAATATCTTGACAGTAAATCTGAATCAAAAGCTATAATTTTGAACAAAGACATTATCCCACCAATGTGAGGGATTATCCAACTCCTGTGCTGAATGTTACACTTGGAAAGTATAAACAAATTCATCTTATTAGCTAAAGTAATTACCAAATAATCAGATAAAAGGTCTGAAAGAAAGAACTGGATTTATAGGTCTTTCCTTTGCCTTTGCATACAGTTGTCTCCAGGCTCCTGTGATAGCTTTAGCTTAGATCAGCCAGGTAGAAGAAAAGCAGGACAAGAGGGCTTATGTTTCACATTTAAGGTGTCAAAGTTTGATACGGCTAAGTCATATATGCCAACTTCACAGAATAGGAATTCTTCTCAGAATTCATTGGAATTATGCTCATGTAATAAATAAGATAAATTTCTGTTTGAGTACAGTCAATTTGGTATTTCCTTCATTTCAGCAACAGAGGATAGAGACAGGATGTGTAACTAAGAACCTAGAATAGTTTTCAGTTCCACATTCAGATGCTTCCCAAAACATATTGCTGTGAGACCTCAATGCACATTATTCTCCCTTCCCCCAACCCAATAACCTACTGGAAAGAACCCTGAGTGCTTACCTGGGGAAACAGTCATGGAGTACTCCAAGAAATCCATGGGTCTGGAAGCTTTGCAAGGCATGACTTCTGGTCATATCATAAGGCATGAATCTGCTCTAGAGTTTAGATGCAACCTAGAGACTCTTCAACCCAGTTCTCAAAAGAACGATGATGATTATGACAATTCTTAGGTGACTCAGAATGTAAATAAAAAGTGAGAATTTCACAGTCTTTCTGAATGGCTTTAGTCCTGGGAGTAAGAGTCACTGAGACAACATGGTAGCTGCCCAATAGAACATACTTGAAGTCCTTTCTGCTCCTTCTAAATTTAAGCCTCTCTGCATAGGCCTGACTTAGGTGCCAGGGTAGCATTAGCATTCACAGCCTGTACTTTGGTGCCTAAGTGCCCCTTTGGAAAGAAATTTCTATTCTGTACTTCTGTTTGAACACATGCCCTGAAAGAAATGAAATGTAGATGCCTAACGAGATCTGGAAGCTGAGGTTAAATCCACTACAGGTCTCACAGGCAATGAGTGGCAGAGGAAGTTTCTGAATCTGTCTTCTGTGAATGCAGGGAAGCATCTTAACCAACCTGTAGACATTTTACCTTCACTCATTGAGGATGATGACGCAGTGGGATGGCCACGAGAACAGAGAGCAGCTATTCTGTGGTGCAGGACTGGCTACCATGTGTTGCCTTCTCTTCCTGGAGGCTCCTAAACAGAACAGGAGGAAAAAAGGCAGTAGAATAATTTTCCTGTAGCAATTTCAAAACTGTCAATATTCAATATTATGGCACCAAGAGAAAATCTGAAAAAGAGAAGAAATCTTCTGCAGTGCTTTCTGACCAGAACAAACACCATTATACTACCAAATTCATGTAACAAAAATTGAGGGATTTTAATGAAACTGGATCTTCATCTGCACTTGAAGCAACCAGCAAATTTTAAGTAAACACTTACTTGTAAGTGAGAAAATGAAATCTAACTTTTGTTTTTATGAATTCTTAAGAAACACTAAAAATTCAAATCTTTAGAGACCTGCCCAGCTGAGACAGGGCTTTTCCCTCAAATACAAAGCTGTTTAAGAAATGGTATTAGGTACAGACAATGAATGGCTGATCTATAGCCCAGAAGACCTATAGTACAGATTGGATACTATTTTTTTTTTTTTTTTTTTGTAAAATCTTATTCACATGCAGATATATAACTTCATTAATTAAACTCCAGGGCTGTGAATGCTGTAGACCCTTCTGTTTCCTGAAAACGTTCCTGAAAACATAGTAATTTTTATTATGGTTAATGTTGATAATGTTTTCGTTCTCTTTAATAATTCCTCAGTTCTTCTTATTTCAAGCAAACCTCAGACTAGTCTAAATAGGAGATTACAAGCCAAATTATGATCTCAGTCCAATGTAAGTCTGCTTTGTTTGCCTCTGGTAGACAGACTTCACATTAATTTTGAGATAACTGCAAGAGGCAATCTGAGCCAAAACCAGAAACTAAACTCTTTTCTGTGAGATCTACAGTGCCCTGCAACTCTGAAGAACAGATCCATCTGGAAAAGCTGCTTTGCCTGGTGATCTCTTGTGCATTTAGATCATCATAAAAAAGTGCTCTTTGCAAACTCAAGTCCAGCTAAAGCATAGTCTGGCAGTCAAGGGAAGATGTTCCTCTGTGTATTTTAGAACACATCTGTCTGCCCTTGAGTTAGTTTTCTCTCTGACCACCACAACCTCTCTTTATCTGGAGAACACCTGAAACATCCTTCAGTTGTAGCAGTATCCTGATTCCAGCAGAGATTTCCTAATACACAGAACAGATAACAATATGTTTCTACCCATTTATTATACCTGGAGCATACCTCAGCAATCCCCTGACATTTCCTGTTTTGCTGACTCAATGTACTAACAGTGAGTGGAAAAAGAAATACAAGTAATTTGAGCTATTCTGGAGATCCAGAGCCTCAAAGCAAGATGTTTCTTCACCTTGGAAACAATGAGAACTTTGAAATTGCTGTCCACTACTGCTGGAAACAGAGTTACATTATGAAAAATAATGCCCTGCAGGGATGTAATGTGCTCAAGAACTGGATATCACAATGTGGTTAGTGAAAAACGAATGGAAAAATTTTTATTTTTTCATTTTCATGGAATTTACAGGAATATTTTTATAAGTTACTGCATTTTTAAATGTCATTCTGAGAGTGTGCCTACACTTCCCAAGATGTTTTCCAATTGAATTTTGAATATATTTCAAAACATTTTTTTTTAACAGAGATGAAAAAAACCTAGTGATAGTAAATATAGATGAACTCTGAAAAATACACTGAGCCTGTGTAAGTACAATTCATTGCTATTAAAATTAGAAAGGGTGAGTAACAGAGTTAGATGAGGTGGGGAGCCCCAACTGCTGGTAAAAAAACACAGCAGGCAGAGACCAAAGGACGATTTTGCAATAAAAAATCAATATGCAGGCAGCCACTATCAACTCTGATAGAAATGCCATCTTTAGTGGGATTTACAAAGGCATTTGGCACTGGTTTAATTTATTTCTGCTGCAGCGGCTGGGGCTTTTGCTCGTGAGGTTAGCTGAAGCCATGCTTCTGAAAACAGCACCCTGAAATCACCCTTACCTCTCCTGCTCCTTTATCCTGGAAAACATCTACATCATCTCTACAATAAAAACTTCAGGATGGAAAATGTTCCTTTGCTGTGTGACCTTGCAGCAGCGATTGCTCTGATAGAAGAGTGGGGTTTTTTTAGAACGCGGTCTCATAGGTCATTCCCTCTCTGCCCCCCAGCAGACACATTTAACTTTGTTTCAGCTAAACCCTGTGAGCAGAGTCTGTCAGGCTGAGACTCTGGACTGAACAGTTGTTCACCTTTAACAACACAAAATACATGCAGCCGAGCTAAAACGGTGAATCAAGTCTCATTTTCTCTTTGCTTGGCACCCCTAAGCTAGTTCTGACCTGACCCCATCCCTCAGGGTGCCAGGCAGTCCCTGCTTTCCATCCTCTCCTCAGCCATGAGGTGGTTCCTTTGGCAAAGCCAGCTGCTGCCCAGTTACTCGGGACATCTGTTGTCCCAGGAGAAGTGAGGAGAGGTGGGCTGTCAAGGGAGCCATGCTTGTAGAGCTGTGGCCATGGTTACAACCATATAACTTTTTTCTTTTTGGCGGGAATGGGAACTGTTAGAATTTTGACCTTCCCACAAAGCCTTCCTGTCCCAAACCAAAAGCAACCAGGCTGTTTGCCTCACTCCATTCAAAAATTATGAGTGTGTGTAGTTAAATCACCCAGCACACCCCTCCGTGCAGGAAAAGAACTGGGGGTGGCAGAGACAAAGACTCACAAGAAGCAGAAGCACTGAGTGAAATCCTTCATTATGTCACTGTACACTGTGGAAAGGTTTGATTGAAACATGCACCAGATGCATGGGGTGGCAGGAGAGCAACCTGAACACCTTGAATCATTGTGGCCATAGACAGACTATTTCCCACACTGTAGGAGCTCTCTGGAGCCAAACACTATCCAACCTTACTACACACCTCCCCTTTACAACAGCCCTTGGTCCATTCAGCTCTAGAACAGCTCCTCATGAACTTCAACTTTAATTTCCCTCCAGACAGGATTATGTCACCATGCTGCAGGCAGGCATTCAGCTCCCAGCTCCAGAGCAGGCAGATGTGGTGAGGGTTAAGGGCTTTATTCCTCTGAACCAATGGGAAGGAGGAGCCTCATGTTTTTCACTGGCTGCCTGAATTTAAGAATGGCAGAAAGCCAAGGAATAGTGCACGATGTGTGCACCTATGCAAACTACAGCCAAGGGATGTAATTTTCTAATGTTCACAGCAGCCCTTCACATGAGTCTACAGAACGTAGCCCAACAGCTCAGTCGCCAGTTTTCTCAGGTACTCACTGGCATAAAGCCATACATATAATATTAAAGCTCAAACTCACAGAAATTCTTCTAATACAGAGTTTTCCATTTTTACTATTTTTTTAAAGAGGAACCACACATATTTTGATTCTGATAATTTTTTTTCACCTGCATGTCTGAAACTGTGGTTAGCAGCACTGTGATTTCAATACTTCTCTCTTATTGTTTCCTTTTATGATTTGTATCATGAATTAGTTATTTTCCCACCATCTTCTAAGAGAAGAAAGCATCCTTAAGGAGAGGTAAAAATTAAAATAATCATAAAAAACCCTTTTTCTTTTTCTAACTCCCAAATTCTAAGAGAGAAAATTTATTCTATTTCAGTGCAAGAGGTCACTACTGCGCTGAAGTCACTAGGCATGTTCATGATGTTGCATAAAATTAGAGGCAATTACTAATTCTAACCGTAAGAAGGAACAGTTATTAAAAAAACAAAAAAATTGTCACAGACTTAACATACAGGCTAGATCCTAGAAAAATAATTTTAAAATTTTTCAATTGCCCCTCGAGTGAAAATCAAGAAATGCCCTGACTTAAACATGTGACTGATTCATATTTGGAAATTAAGAACTTTTGTCCACAGGGAAATCATGACTTTTGTGCTGCAAGAGTTTCCTGGATGTAGGCTGTTGAAAATGTAGCCCACACAGTATAAAGAATTAAGGTAAAGGAATAGCTACATCAAGAAATCATTTGTGGTGTTTCAGAATATATGCATATGCTTAAAATCCAGGTTTCTTAAGGTTAATGCATTAAAGATCAGAGCTGGGCACAAAAGTGAATCAACTGAGAAGTATCAAACGTAGTAAGCTACCAGTGCTGAAAATAACAAATTGACTCTGACTTATGCAAGTAGGCCACACCATACGCCTTTCTGTTCTAATGTTTCAGAGAACGGCTTGAATAAATAAATTAATCACACCATCACAAGGAAACACACACAGAATTTGCTTTACTGCAAGGCAAAGTGTGGCTTAGTAGGTGACCAAACGGATGAGCAACAGAGCTGTGGGGAGCTGCAGCAGAGTTCTTGGAAAGCCACCGAATTTGCTGCAACAGTAATTAGGCAAGAGCTGGCAAGAGCTGATGGTGGTGCAGTTTTAAATAAAACTTGGTATTTGTCAAAGTGCTTTTGGATGATGGTTGATACTCTTTGCTCAATATTCCTCATTGTTCCAACAGCCTTGAAAGAAGAGTTGTGAGAACTCTGCAAAAGTTCCCATAGCAACAGCAAGGAGATGGGACTATTTTTCTCCCGTCCTGGGTGAACTGCAGTGACACACAATTGTGGTAGCTGGGCGCTTCCTATGCTGAGCAAACCTACTCTTTTTTTTCAATTTCTCACAGAAGAGCAATATTTTTATTGCCCCCCCCAAAAGAGATAACTGATAACTGATTTTTTTCTTAAAATTATTACATTATTTTCCCCCTTAGGAGAGGACAGAGCCTCTATTTACCCTCAGGGACAAGAATGATGAAAGAACAGCCTGCATGCATGTACATCCTAGATTGCAAAAAGGGCCAGCAATGAGGCTTGATGACCACCTCCCCACAGAAACTCCCTCAAGTCCGTGCATAACCAGGTGGGGTTCACACCTGCCCACGAGTCCCAGTTTTGCTCCCAGCCACTGGAATATTCCCAGGGAATTTCATGTTCTGCAGGGATTCAGGGGTATCCCACAGTCCCCCTGTTGCTGCTGTGGTCAGCAGTGTGCGGCTTCCCTGGCGACTTGCAGTGCCTGGGCTTTTATACACAAACAGAGATGATGGGCCAGGCTAGAGGCAAAGTGAAGAGGCCCACTTGGACCTCCCTGGTCTACCCAATCTTTCCTACTTGCCTTCAGGAATGTGATGGCTAATCACAGACCTTCAAAAGTCATCAGTTCAGCCTTGAGGTTAGCACACTTCTCTGGCCATCATAGAAGTTTTACTTAAAACAGGCACACGAGTGCAGCAACACGTTATAACACAGACTTGTTAAGAACAAAAACCAGAGATCCAGCAATTCGTGGATCCACACTTCAAGAAAGTATTTCAGAATACTGTCCATTCATATTTCAGGGTCTTCCAGTACTTAAGGCAAACTACTATCTTCTTAAGAGGAAAATTTACTAAAAAATACCAATGTAGTTATTACAATTTACATAACCTCTGTGCTCTTCCTCTCTACTGCACCTATAGAGGTGTCTTCAGCACTCTAACACGGTGAAACACTTTCCGCTTCATTCTCCCTGTTACCCAAAAAGATCATTGATTTAATAAACCTTTGGATTAACTAAGCACAATTTCTTCTTAATATATTTTAATTTAATTATATTTTTTTCCAGTTCTTTTCTCGTCCAATACTTCTAAGCAATTCCCTACATCAAAAGGACTTTCTTTGTTGGGGTTGCCACCTCTTCAGAATTGCCCACAACCCCAGTACGACTCCTTACACATGCAAATGCAGGAAATCCCTGGTGCTGGGATGTTCGTGGCACATTCCATGCGCCAAACTGGCGTATACTTGCCTATTTTGACTTGGGGCTATAACTGTGCCTACACAAAGCCTTGCCCACATGGGCCGGGTTTCTTCCACCACTAACCGGTGCAACTGGTAGATCAGGCCCTGACCCAAGTGCGAAGGGGATGGCACAGTAAGGAGGCAGCCGCTGCTCTGAGGTTTCCCTTTCACCAGCACTCCCCCTGTTGTTGGACACCAAAGGCTGCTGGTGTCTCTTGGAAGAGCCTCACAATGACAAGTGGTTTCCTATGGGTTTGGGGGGTTTGTCCACAATTTTTTACCAACACAATAAACAATAAAGATTCAGTTGAAAAACTGAAAAACAGATTGGAAAAAATCCGATGACTTTCTACCCTCAGAAACTGTAGTTTTTTGAAAAAATGTCCTTTGTCGGAAAATTCTAAAAAATTAAACAGGGGAAAATATTCTGTTTCATTTTTTCTTTATACATTTTTTTCTTTATTTTTATTCTAAAAGCTCTGAAGAATCTCTAGGCATGTGAAAGAGTTTATTCCAAGAAACTGATTTCTCAAAGGAAGGTGCTGGCTTGCCAGTTTACTCAGCTAAAATTTGAGCAGTAAAGAACCAACCAAAGGTACCTATAGAAAGCCATTCAAACAAGGTTCTACTCCCAGGACTACCAGGCAGCTACTGATAACAAAGTATTCTTTTATTCCGACTTACAGAAAGGTCTGCTCTCGTATACAGCAGTAACTTCATTAGTAAATGGAGTCACAGTAGTGCACTTTGTATAAAAAGCACAGCAGGCCTGTATTTTCTCCTTGATTTTATATGCTGACGTTATAGATTAGAAATAATTCAGAAAGGAAGAAGTCAATGTATCGGCTGACAAATTTCAGGGCAGCTCAAGAAGAGTTAAACCAGGCTGCAGTGCCCTCCTCCTCCTCCCCCGTACTTCGTCCTTAAACAAGGGTGCTGAGAAGAGCTCCAGCACTGCCGCCCCCTCCCCCAAAATAATTGAGCATGCCCCATAAAATCAGCCGGCACAATCCCGAGGGAGGTAGAAATTCCCATAAAAGGATCATTCCAAATCCTCAGGATAAGTTTATTTGGCATGCTATTCAAGCAATAGGAGCCTTGCAATTGTTTTCCTTGACCTTTTAACCTGCTTTTCTTATCCCAACAGAGGTCAGAGGACGAGAACCCGGCTCTCCCCCCGTCCGCCTCTCCCTGCCCGGCCCCTAGGCACACCGAGGCTCCAAGGGAAGGGTTTAGCCCAGGCGGCCACAAACAGATGTCTGCAACGCGAGGGCTGGGGCCGGGAGGGGAAGGGAGGGGTAGGAAAGGTGACTTGAAGCCGGTATTTATTTAATTGATCACTAAGCCTGGAAAGGAGAGAAAAATCGAAGGAAGTTTTCCTGCAGGCAAAGAAAGCCGCGGCCATTAGGGCACTTTGTGTATAGACATAAGAGCATTTTTTCTCCGCTGGTTCCAGTGGGTCAAGTCTCGGCAGTGCCTGGAGACATCCCATTTGACTGGTGCTGCTCTCCGGGAAGATGGGGAGGGAGAAGCCTCTGCCAGGGGCAATAATCACATATGCCTTCCCCTACAGATTCCACAAAATTATCCTGTGCTCTGCTTACACGTTGAAGTTCCCTCAGCTTCAGCTCTCGACCGGCTGCAGAGGAGGATGAGGAGGAGAAGGAAGGCGAAGGGGGCAGTGCCCTCAGGGGCAGGGGGCGGCTGTCCCTGCCCGCTCCAAGGGGTTTGACTGAGCAGCCGTGACACCCCTCGCCCCAAGCCCTCCCTCGCAGGCGGGAGGCCGAGCCCCTGTGCCTGCCCACGGGCGGACGCGGGGCGTGCCGCGCACCTTCCCGCAGGTGAGGGAGCGGCGCGGGCCGGAGTGCCCCTCTCCTCCAGGGTTGGCGGTAGCGGCGCGGGCCGGAGTGCCCCTCTCCTCCAGGGTTGGCGGTAGCGGCGCGGGGCCGGAGCTGACCCCGCCACAGCGCGCGGCTTCCCCGGCCGGCCCCGTGACCGCGCGGGCGGGAGGGGCGGCCGCCATGGCCCCTTCGGCCGCGGCGGGCACCGCACCTCCAGCGCCCCCGAACTGCTGGCTGGCCGGAACCCCGTGTCCCGGCAACCCCCGCCCCGCCGGGCTGGTTTTATAGCAGTAAAGGAGAAAACGGCTCCCAGGGCTTTGGGCCTGTCGGGACCAAAGGGGCTGTTTGGCCCAGGTGTTTCTCCAGGCTGTAAAGGGTCGTTACTGTATCCTTGTAAATCACACAATCCATTAGATTGGAAAAAGACCTCTGAGACCAACCTGTGATGGAACACCACCCTGTCAAGCAGACCATGGCACTGAGTGTCCCGTCCAATTTCCCCTAAACACCTCTAGAGATGGGGACTCCCTCCCTAGACAGTCTATTCCAATGCCCAGTCACCCTTCTTGTGGAGAAGTTCTTAATGTCTAACTTAAACCTCCCCTGGTGCAGCTTAAGACTGTCCTCTTGTCCTGTTGGCAATCTGCTTTGATTCAAACACAAACCAAAGAACTGGGTGTTTCTGTATCTTGCAGCTCTTTCTGCTCCCCCGAAACCAATCATCCATATTGTATGTTCTGGAGCAAAGGAAGCTATGCATTCAATGGGTCACATTATCTTCACAAAAAAACTGGTTGGGTAGAGTATTTCTACATTTTCAAGCAGAAGAAGGAGGTGAGGGAAGGGGCAGGTGCTCTAGAGGTCTTGGTTTAGGATGTGGAAGGTCTTAACCCACAAATGCTGCTCTAACCCAGATGGCAACCAGTGTGTAGGGACTGCAGTTTTGCACTACCAGGGAAGATCCCTCACAGGACAGTTTTATCTGGATCATTTTGGGGATTTTAGGAGTGTAGAAGCATTTAGACAAGTTGAGATTCCATGATTTCCTCAACAGGTTATGGCAAGGACTGTAGCTCGTTGCCCTCTGAGGTGACTCCTGACGCAGAGCTGTGGAACAGCACACCAACACCCACCCTCCCTGTGCTGGTTGTGCTCTGCAGTACCAAAACCTGTGAACCCCTCTCCAGCTTGTCAGTGCCATGATCTTCCATGTCAGCCAAGAAGGAGGGGGCAGAAGAAGGAGGGGGCAGAAGTAGTGTACTGAGCTGCCCAGCATCACAGAAGCTTGTGGGAGTGATGCAGCTGCAGCCGCCTCTGCAACATTGGTCAAAACAACAGGAATGGGGATTTTGTTTCTTTGTGATACCAATGCATCACCTCTTATCTTTCCTGAAGTTGTTTCTGAATGTCCACTAAACTGTACAAAAAAGAAAAATAATAAGAAAAAGCCCCAGTCTGTCAAATGCTGCCTCAAATGAACAGGCTCCAGGAGGTCTCTCTGGGGATCCTGGGACAGATTAAACAGCCAAGTTGGTGATGGCATGAGGCTGCGCTGCAAGAGAGCGCTGTGAAACTCATTCCAAGTGTGAAAGCCAGATTGATGTGAGTGATGTGGTATTTCATGGGGATGTAAAATTAGGATACACGCAGACAGCCAGTTTCTCTGCTGACTTAATCTAATGCCATTCCAGGAATCTCAGAAAATTGCACTGATTAATGCAAGAAGTGACTCGGATCCTGGTATGATAAGAGCAGTATTTCAGCAGCAGCAAGTAAAGGGGACAGAAGAGTTCAGGATTGGTGTAAACTGATGTTTACTTAAATCTACAACAGTGTCCACAATAAACATAGGATCAGTTCTGCCTGTGAGAAGTTTCTAGTATGATTTAAAAGCTTTTGGAATCAGCTTTGAGTTTTAGACTGGCACCAGAGGAAAAATATTAACATTTACCCCTTTTCTCACTAATTTAAACTTGCTATGCAGCTTAAACCCCAACTCTCATGACAGCTCAGTTTGACCACTTAGCGTTTTTGGGGCTGTTTTAACACATTTCAGGAGTCCTAAATAGAATCCAAGTGTATCCACTATGTTTTAGAAGAAAATAAGGAAAAGCAAAGCTTTTTTGTATGTTTGAGAGAACTGAAATGACTTCCATGAACCTAGCTTTCATAGTATACATTCTGATAAACCATCTTTTTGGAAATAATTATTAAAACATATTTTTATTTTTATAGATTGTTTGATTTCTTTGCTGCTGAAGGTATGTTTCCCAGTCTGTTGTCTGAAAGAAACTCATGACAAAATGGGCAAATTGACAGGAAAATAAGACCTAATGATGGAGAGAATCCAAATGGAGAGCCTGCTGCAATTTGACGAGGATCCACCAGAATTACTGGGCGCATTACAAACACCACCAATACTTGCAATTTCAACCAAAGTCATCAAACATTTTTTTTTTTAAGGGCTATTGAAAATTCATTGTATAGCTAAACAGAATGCAGTTATTCCATCCTGTGTTGTTTGGGATTTTATTATTTAGTTTGCCTCACTAATGCATATGCAGTTATGTTTATTTAAGCTAGAATATAAATAAGCTTCATCTTTTGCCCGGGACTTTTGTTCTGAGCAGTTACTGTGTAATGGCATGAAGTGGGGCAGCCAGAAGTACATGGTCACAGACGTTCTCTTCTGTTTAAGTAAAATAAAGTGCTCTCAGGAGGCGGTCAGGAAAACTAAGAAGAAAATATGCAACTGCAGCAGTCATGGTTACAGATGAAACTGTGTTTGTATGCATGTGTATATGAGCATGTACTGGCCTAAGTGCAGCATGTTTAGTTCTGTAGAGACCTTTCCTGCTACACCATAGCAGGCAAGTGCTTCACACTGGGTGCTAGAAATTCCCTGACAACAGAAAACAGAAGCCTTCTCAGTCACTTTTAAAAATATGTCAATTCCTACTCCTTTTAATTGAGAAATGTTTTTGTCATAGGGGAAATACAAGTTCTCTTACATTTTCTGGGTTTGGGATCATAAAATCCATGGTGCCCTTGATGGATGCTTATTCCAGAAGAAGGCAAGAAATGTAATTACTTTGTTTCCTTTGGGTTTTGTTGTGATGATGCAAGCATCCGTAAATAGTTTAATATCTCATTTATTCTGTAATGTTCTTGGTAATTGTGGTGGGATATGCTGAATCATCTGATCCTTTGGCCACCTTGCCATCTTCCTTTGCCCAAATAGCTCATTGTTTTTAAAGCTGTTCTAGCCCATCTCTCCCTTTTTGCTGTTGTTCTTTAGGAGAGGGATGCTTTTATGCTATGATGCTGCAGGCAGTATATTGCA
This sequence comes from Chamaea fasciata, assembly GCF_029207755.1. Taxonomy (NCBI): domain Eukaryota; kingdom Metazoa; phylum Chordata; class Aves; order Passeriformes; family Sylviidae; genus Chamaea; species Chamaea fasciata. Next base: position 95,747,306 of record NW_027094087.1, on the reverse strand, counting down.
ACTCATCCGTTTGTGTGGATAATGAAGCAGAGTATGGAAAAGTTGGGGTGCAGTGGTATGTATGCCAGATAACATGCAGTGCTGCCTGACTTCTAACTATATTCTGAAGTCTTACAAACAATAGGTAAAACTAGTATTTGTTTCTGTTTATGACTCAAACCCTGCTTGTTTTCAACAAGAATGCCTCATTTCAGCTTTCAAAGCCATAAGGACTGTTGACCTACTTTTCAGGTGGGAAAAAGACACAGAGGCAGCAAGCTGGCTTGCAATATACTGGAAAATTATTTCCTTCCAGAAGTACATAAACACTTATTTACATTCAAATGCGACTGGCCTTCCTAATCTGAGAAATCTCTTTTGATTCCTCAGATGTTGATTTTTAGAATGAGTGGTCACAGATTCAGGGGAATACAACATTTACTTCTTCTAAACAGACCTTCAGCATGTCTTTTTTTTTTTTTTTTTTCCCTGCTTTTTTGAAAGCAGATTTGTTGTTGTTTCTCTGGACTCGTATTTTGTGGGGTTCAGACAAGGGCTTGGATACATATGTGATCCTCCAGCCTTCAGGCCAAGATGATTTTAACCCTAGCACATTTATGAGACCTGTGGGTGTGATCAAGGAGCAGGTTTTCAGAATCAATTAACCGATGCCATGGTGTGCTGGAAAGGGAGGCAGAGATCTGAGCGGAGTCTGCATGGCTGATCCCCATTGGAAAGGCCTCTGCTGCGGAGTATCAGCAGCCTGTCTGTGCTCACTGCCTCCCACTTCAGTGTCACCCCATCCGTAGAGAAGTCAGAGTCTGGAACGCAGAAGCCTCTTTCTCAGATTTCCCTCTGACATCCAGTACTGAATGTACCTTCTGTGTCTGAACTGAAAATTTCATCACCTTTTTCATTCTTCTGATTTCACTCTCTCTCTTTCATTCCTTACATAAAGCAGAAAACACAGGCTAGGAAACACAGCCAGAAGGTCCCTCAGTGTAGATGGGGGCTGGGATGTTGTTCAAGACAATTACTCTGGGAGACTGTGTAGCTATGCAATTGCAAAGCCAAAGATGGAGCCCTGGGGAATTACATCAGCGCTTTTTTTTTTTTTTTTTTTTTCCTTCCTAGGGGGAAAAATCTTGAATAGGGTTATGAGCTGTCTATCTAATCATCACTGCCCTAGTTCACAGCAAAGCATGCAGAATGAACCAAAAGCACAGCACACACAGCTTCTGCAACAAGCTGTTTTCAAAAACCAAGGCACATAATTTCCTGTGAAGCCCTAAAGAATGGAAAGGATAATATGAAACGCAGGCTTTTTCCTGGTAATCCTCTCTGTGTATACTCTGTTTCACCTTCAATCTCCCTTTGTCTTCTCTCTGTCATTCATGACTCAGCACTGCCTTTCATAAAACCCCTGTGCCTTTCTTCAACACGCTGACAGCCTCTCTTGCAGGGCTGCAGATCTAATGCCTTTGTCTGTCCACATAACCTGACTCATCTCTCCTTGGACACTGGTTTTTGCCACTCACTTCCTGACAGCACAAAATATCCCACTGAAAAAAAAAAATCCACTCAAGGCCATGAATGGTGTAGGATTACTCAGCTAATTGCAACACCAGCTCAGAGGCAGGTTTCAGCCACACCAGGAGCTGGTACCTCCCAGGTGCCTCCCAGGGCTCTCCACGAGAGCTGTTTGCTGGATGGCACTCCAGCCCCTGCTGAAAGTTCTCTCCCCCTTCCTTCGGCACTCTGCCACCTGCGCAGCTGCAGAGAAACGTCCCAAACCCCTTCACCCCTCCTGCTGGGTGGTGGCAACACCCACTGCTAACACTATTGAAAGCTGCCACATCACTTGGAGCGCTGTCTCCGCAGGGCAGGCATATTGCTTTGTTTTGAGTATCTAGCACCTCCCCCCCAGCCTGTGACAATAAGGAAAGATTTAAGTGGTCGCCAGACTAATGGTTCTGACATGCAGACAAAATGAAATAGCTCAGAGTGGAGCTGGCAACCAGGAAACTCCAGAAACAAATTGATCTGGCAAGGAGTTTTCATTATGCTTCAGGGAACAGGTTGGTCTGACAAAAATAGAAGTTGGCAAATAGGTTACCTCTTGGAAAACGGCACACCGAAGTGGTGCAGTGAGATGTGGCGTGGTGTCTGATCCGGCTCCAGGAGCCGGGCTTGGCTGGTTGGGAAGGAATGAGGAGATCGAGCTCTGGAGCAGAGCTTTTGTTATTTGTGTGTTTCGTAAAGCACCGTGCCCGCTTGCGCCTTTCTCCCGCGGCTCCTGTCGCAGTCAGGAGGCTCTGCCAGTGCTCATCATCCTCGACTTTCTGCAACGTGTTCTGCTCCCACTTGACACAGTCATGGTGTCTGTTTGCCTCTGACCTTTCTCCCGCCCATCTCGTGGGCTTCTGCTGTTCCTCAGCTTCATTCCTGAGTGTGGTCCTGAGGAGCCCTGGAGGAGATTTTGCCCTAATTGCCCAGTTGCGGTAGCTGCTGTCACAGGTGCCCTATGTTTTTATACCTGCAAAGCATCCAAATGCTTAATGCCATGAGAGAAGAAGCTGTTTATAACCTGATGTAGAAGTCTCTAGTATTGCTAATGGGAATACCAGGCCTCCAGAATGGTTAGAAGATTTTTACTATGCACTAAAATATTTTGCCATCAGTATAAAACATGCAAACCATTCATTCTCTTAAAAAAAAAAATCCCCTTACATGTCTAGCAATTACAAATAATTTCTCTGTCTCCACCTGTGAATATGTTTCTAAAAAGTAGCCTGTTCTTTCTGTGAATTCTTGTCAGCTCTCTCTCTCTCTCTCTCTTTTTTTTTTTTAATGATTCATCTTTCAGTTACTCATTGTTCCCTTATATGGCCTCCCTATATGTCTGAGCTTTTTCGTGATGAATGGTATTCTCCATACCCTGTGTTGATCCTTGGTAAGAGTAATAACTTGTTACTGTTTTATAGCAGTATATACACAGAAGGGTTTTAAAAAAATTAGCCAGTATGTTTCCCCCCTCCCCCCCCCCCCCCCCCCCCGAATTAGTACCATCAATGGAATAATTTAGCTAAACCATATAAAAAGAATAAGTCTGAGTCTTGAAAGTTGGTCAGAAATTCTTGAATATACTATGGGAAATGTGCTAAATACTTATGTCATGGCACAATGCAGACATTTTCCTGCGTATCTAAAGGTGGAAAATTAGGAAAAAAAAAGCTACTACAGAAATATTACATTGCTTGTCTTTTACTCTGGTCGTAATGATGTACCTCAGTTAATATTAATGCACAATAATAAAAATTAAGGCACATCATAATCAATACATTGCTGCAGGTCCATTATTCATAGTTTGGGAAGGAAGCCCTGTGGGCCCTTATAGTTTCCTGCTAGGATAAGAATATGCTTTTCCAGGAGAATAGGCATTCACAAGGATGACAGATGCGTAGTATGGTAGTTCAAAGGCTATATATAGAGCTCTCAAATTTTTTTCCTTTTTCCCTTTTCTTACTGTCTTCCTGACAATTTTGTAGTTTCCTGCTAGCAATCCATCTGTTGCACTTTAAGTTAAGGTAGTGTATAAATCTTGCAGTAGTTATGAAACCATTACAAGGGAAAGGTTTAGTTTTGATTTTTTATTCTATAAAACTGTTTGGAAAGTACATGGATGAAAATGCCTATCAGATAACGATGACTAGCTGTTCTAGCAGCAAACACAAGCACACTATTCTACCAGGAAGACTTCACAAAATGTACTTCAGTTGTGTGCAGTATTAGTAATGAGTTGTCCAGGTTACTGACATCTAGATTCTTTTGTTTTAGAAATGGTGTGTAATCCAATCATGTTTCAGAAAACTTCACACTGTTTTTCCCAAACCACACTTTCTAGAATTCCTCATGAGTTTGGGATTGATGAATCTAATTAGCTTTGCTTAAAAATGCCATCTTATTCATTGTTTTAGTGAAAATCAAGCTGAATTACTCCCAACCAGTGCATTGGTTATATTTAAAAAGTTTGTTGCAGAGGTCTTTCTAGGTCTAGAGATGCTTAATGTATTGCATGCCACCGTTTAATTCAAAGTTTATTAGGCAGTTTGTGAAAACAGATTACGTTAGGATATAAAAATTGTTGATTTAACATCAGCTTTGATGGGTGACTGAAGAACAATTATGCACTTGCAGTCTGTCAGTCTCAAGCCAGGTTAAATATCCTGAAAAATGCCTTATGACCTTATGAGCATAAATTATTATGAGTTATGAGGGTTGCAGTATAGTTTAGAATTTGAGAGACATTGATAAAGTTTGAAGGAAAGACTTATATTTTATAAGATAGCCCTGCCTTCCATCAGTCTTAAAGCCAGATACTTCAGATTAAGATACTTAATCTGAAGTATCACTGAATCAAAAAAGAAAAGGATTTCTTCATATTGTGTCTCTTCCAATTTTTCTTCCTATTCTCCTCCCCCTTACAATTTTCCTTTCTTGTTTCCTGCTTCTGTTTTTCTTTACCCGAAATGAAAAAGCTGCTTTTTATGTTAAAAAGAAAAAAAAGTTTCCTCCTTGTGACCGGTAAAAGATTGTCCGAGCTCGTTTCTGTAACTTTAAATGGGTACAATATAGATGGAGGGTGAACAGATGACAGGGGAAGGAGCAGAGTCAAGCCATTCCTGCAGTGAAGTCTACCAGCTGAGAACTGTGTGAGCTGGGAACTCTTTGTATTCTTAAACCGCCTTTCCTGAGGGAAAAATAAAAGAAAATAAAAGAAAAAGGCATGTCATATTTTAACAGCTATGAATGTTTTAAAATGATGACTTTGGCTATTTCCTGTATTCCAATTGTTCATTGCCCAGATCTTTTGGTGATACAAAGGAAGTGTTTTGTCGCCCTTCTGTCTCTTTTGGAGGTTTTTCAACCTGTTCTTTGCAATATCACTATAATTTTCATGTAGATGGGGAAAACATTCCAATTTCCTTTGTCTCAAAATTTTAAATGTATATTTTTCAGAAGAGTGAATTTGTGTTCAGTCATAGGGGAAAAAGAGGCTGAAATATTACACTTTCATGAAAATGTGAAGAAAGGATTTTTTCTTCCATTTTGGTTCTCCTGAAATTTCTCAGGCAAATCTCATTGTGTGATTACTGCTACTAACGAATGATTGAAGCAGTATGAAAAGAATAAGGCAGGAGAGGAGGGGAGGAAAAGGTGGCGGTGAATTATGAATGTGAAAACTTTATTTACACACACGCGAGCAATCAGCAACTTTGAGAAAAGAATGCAGAAAATAGCACACACACACATTTTTTACATTTCTGTATGCATAATGGCCCTCTTAACAAATCAACCAATTTGATAATTTTTCTCCACAGAGAATTTGTTACGCTTGTAAAGAGGCAGCATTTTGAATGACACTGTGTTTCTTCTTCTTTATGCTTAGTGCTCATGAGATGAAGTTGACAGAAGGGGGATTTTTTTCCTGTAGTCATCCAGCACTCAGCATGATGCAAGGCTCATTTTGAGGGAAGAGATGTTGCGATGTTTTCTGCAAAGCATCCACAGCTCAGGCACAAGACTGGTTAAATGGGGTTCCACTGGCAGATGTTAGGATAAGTCCATAAATGGGAGACATAAATGAGCAGAGGTAGAAGTAGAGCAATAGATTTTTCTGCTCCTGACCTGCTGCTGTCAGGTGCAGGTCAGCCCTCACCAACGCATTGCTGCTTCTTAATCATCATGCCCACAGATTTGGAAGTTGATCCAGATGGTGGTGGCTTGGTGGCAGTGGCATGTCCCATTTAGCACATGCCAGTGTCACCTTAGGTCTTGGAGGTGCTTAAAGGTGGGCAAACAGGACTCCTCCAGGGTTGGTCCCCATTTGCACTTTGTCCTGCAAGCCGTGTGGCAGCAGGCAATTAGCAGAAAAGGCAGTTGTGCAGTGAATTATGGTCAATGAATTTTGCAACATTGTCTGAATTACTGGGCTCAGCAAAGACAGTTGCGTGCTGGGCAATGATCATCCATACAGCAGCATGTTAAAACCATTAATTAAGTGGTGATGAAGATCAGAATTATGTCTGTGTGAGGTTTGTGTTTGTTTGTTTTTGTTTGTCTTCTGAAGAAGCTTAATTTTTTTTCCCCAGTATTGATGTTGCTTTGTCACTGGTGGTAGTGCCCTGGCTGATGTAGGTTTAGAAAGGTTTTTTGGCTTTTGCAACTTTTATGAACAAGCATAGGCATAGGCACTGTTTAATGTCAGTGGTTCAATATTTGCTGCCTGCATATTAAATGCAAGCTCAAAAAAAAAAAAAAAAGATTATTGGGAATAAGTCTTAAAATTCCCTATCTATATTTGTCTTTTCCTCCATTTTTGCTGGAGGAAAAACCTGCTTGGAACGACTTCCAAAATTCCCCTCATGAATATTTGCATTTGGGGTGCCTTTGTGTACAGGGGTGTATCCACCTGCCAGAGACATTCTTGCTTCCTCCCCTTTAGGTTGGGAGTTTGTGGAGACTGAGATGGCTGTTCATTAAATTCAAAAGGAAGTCTTTTAAAGACCCTTCCTCAACCTGCTGTGGACCTTTTCAAAATTAGGAGAGTCATGCCTGAGCAGGCCCATGAGACTGACTTTTGGAGGTTTATTCTAGGGAAGGGTCAAGGGTTCCTTCTAGGGAGGAACCAAGGATGTGCCTGTGTGTGCACATGCACCACCAGAGCTGGACGAGATTTCCCATGGGGGGAAGCTTTGACTCTGTTATGCCTGTCCGTCTGCTTTCACCTGGATTTGCAGCGGGGGCTGGAACACCTATACACGTGTAGCCAGGTGCATCTGGCTGCTGTGAAGGAGACACTCCTATCAGCAGGGGTGCACCTGGAATTTTGTTGGGTGTCTGTGGAAGGCTGTGCTAGACAGACGCCTTTTGCTGTCACTTGCCTGTGACAGGGTCTTGCTGTAGGTCCAAGGCAGCCCATGAGCTATGCTCCCAGTTACAGGACCCTGTTTCAGCATGTCTGAGGACAGGCCATGGTTTTTTCATGTTGACAGCTTCCTAGGCATCCAGGTAATCCCAGGGAACTTTGAGATGTTATGTTTTGATCATTGAGTGCAACAGCTTTTTCTTGCTCACAGTCCTTGTGGGGAATGAGATCAAAGGCCTCTCACTGGGCTACTGTGGCTGCATTGCATACTTGGTTTTTCTACTCTCCTGTAAGATTGTCTTTATTTAGAGCAGGTGAAGCTGTAAAAATTCCATTGCAGTTTCAGTGAAATTTATCTCTATTCACATAGCTACTTTATATTATTGTCAAATAGACAGCATATTTTGCAATTGCTGCAACAGTATGCAGAGTTAGCAAGTATGTGGTTCAAATAAAATGAGTTAATATTTGCCTTTGTTTAAAAATGCAGTGTTGCTATTGGGATGCATTTAGAGTTGCATACATCTCCAGAGGGAATCTGACCTTTAATTTTAAAATGCTTTCTACACAATGTTTTAGGTCCTCTCTATTGATTTATCTAGAATGGTAAAAAATAATATAATGCTGTGTTAGATCCAGCAAGTAATCTTTATTTTGAAATTCATTATATTTTGTGTGGTGAAGACACATGGTACTGTAGTGGTATATAGCAGAAGAAAATCTGTATTATGCAAAATGTGTTGTGAAGGGTGGACGCTAAGAATACCAAACACTTTCTGCTGTAATTCCTGTCATGACAAAAATCTCTCTTACTGATGATGTTGGATAAATATTTAAAGCTGAAACATTTTCTATGGAAAGATGCAGATTCAGTGGCATGAAAATAGTCTATGGACTTGCGAGACTTTGTTGAATTTCATGTTGAAGAAAATCCAACACATGCCAAAATAATCTGAATACTTTGCCTCAACTTTCAAAATGAAACTCCCAGTTTTGTATTTCAAATGTATTTCTTGCCTAGAACTCTGTTTTCAGTGAAAAAAAAAAAAAAACAGTAAAAATTGAAATGATGTGTGCAACAGTGAGAGGATTTTCAGTTCAGTGACAACTGCTTTTTCTGTCCTCGTTCCCTTCTCCTCCCACAGCGGATTTGCCATCAACTAAAAATATCCATCATATTTGTAGATCTGTGTCTGACTACTCTATTTCACAGCTCTTTCCCTTTGCACTGTGCCATTTCTACAGCTATCCCACTCCTCTCAAACATTGATTTTCAAAATTATCATGATTGCTAGTCATCTGTCTTACCTCCATCACACTGAGGTACCTGTACCCTACTCTATATCAAGTGACAGGGTTGGAGAAAACTCTGTTGGAATAACTCATTTTCATCAGTTTAGGTTTTACTCTACCTTCTCAAGGCTACTGCCTGCTGTGAACTCTGCTATTTCTTGGCAAATTTCCTCACATTTCATAAAGTCAGCAATGCTGGGATGGTGCCTTCAGGATATCAGAGGTCTCTTTCCAGTCAGTGTTTGTAACATACAAGATTTACTTCATAGTTCAAGGACTGTTTTCTTTCTCTTTCCATCCCCCAACGTGGGGCTTTAGCAGAGCTGTTACAGAGATGAGGGGAGATGTCCAGGGTTGGAGATACTTTAGCCCTGCACCCCATTTCTACACAGCAGGTGTAACAATTGCAGCTCGGTGGTTCATCAAAGCAAGCACAGGTCTGCTGCAGGTCTCCTGCATGGCTGTGCCACACAGCAGAGCAATTTTACAATCAAAAGCTGTTTATGATAATGAAAAAATGCCAGGAAGCGGTTCTTTTTACATGTATTAAACTCCACAAAAGGTGATTCATTACAGCTTCAGGATGTGAAAAGCCCAGAACCTGCTCACTGGAAAGCAGTGTTGGAAAGAACTGTAGGAAACTGCTTATTTTCATCTCTCTGGAACTTCATCACTAGCAGAGACTTGAAGTGGCAGTCTAGATCCCAAACCTCACGCTCCAGCAAGAGCAAATTTCAGTACAAATGTAGAAGAGGAGTTGTTAAAATACTGTGTAAGGGCTCACATGCAGCTGGAGGACGGACTGGCTCCAGCTGGGGGAACAGCTGCAGTTTGTTCACTCTTGTGTGCTGCAATTCTGACATGGGGCTGTTTCCTGAATCGGAAAATTGGCTTTTTATATTGACAAAAGTCATCTTACAACATCTTTTCCCTCTCAGGCATGTCTCCTATGCAGAGAACCAAGAAATGGCTGTGTCATTCCTGCTCTGTTCAGAGGTTTCTTCAGAAAAAGGATTGATTTGATGCTGCCTGTGCTGGCACATACTGAAGCTGGCACATCAGACCAAAGGACCATAGCCTGTGGGAGCTCCCATTGCAGGCACACCACATGTGCCCTGTCCCCACAATCAGCTCTGGAGGGCCACACATCCTCTGGGATATATAGCTGCCTTTAATCCTAGGAAAAATTTTAGCCCACCCATTCCAGCCTGAGCTTGGCATGCCCGTGTCCCCAGAGAGGTGCCTGATTGCACCTGGGGCTGCCCTGGTGCACCCGGCTGCCCTGCTTCTGGCCTGGCTGGGACAGGCCCTGGCTGCCTGACCCTGCCATCACCCACCAGGGGCTGTTGTCCATGGGGACAGGTGTGGGGTCCTGGACCCTGGGCAGAGTGGGGTGAACCCTGGGGGGCTGGTGTTTGCACCCAGACACACGAAGGAAAACAGGCAGGTGGGAAGATGTGGTTGTATCCTGTAGCTGATCTAGTAACAGGCCTTAGGGTAGCAGAGAGACAGAGCAAATAGCACATCTCAGAAGGCTTTTAATGTATAATGGCTTATTTAGTCATTTTAGTTAAATCATTTATTTATGTGAAGTTTGGCCCTTTTACTGTAATGCATAGGTCTGGTACATGATCTGCTGTGTGGAGTATCTGACTCTGCAGGCAGAGCTGATTATATTCCAGGATTCTCTAAGCTGTTTCTGACATATCTTTGTTAGATGCATTATGCATTTTATATCTCATTCCTAACAGTGAAATACAAACCTCACACTGAGGCATTTCCCACAAAGCAAAACCCCTCTGCAACTTAGAAATGCTGAACGCTGATTTACTGTTCATGTGTGAACAAATAAATTCCCCAGAAAGCTGTTGTTTGAAACGTGGGGCACACAGCTTGTCTCTGCAGCTGTGTGGTGTGGGATGAGGTCATCCCTGCCACAGAGCCAGCTCTGTCTGCAGCCCTGCTGCTGGTGAAATCCCCAGACAGCCTGGAACAGGAAGGGAAGACGTGCATGGAGGGTCAAAGAGTGTGGGTTTTGTTGTGATAAAACTCGTGCAAGTGCAAGCCTTCGGATTGGTCTTCCTCATGGTGGCAATTCCAAAACGCTCCCTCACCTGGCTGAAGGAAGAGTGAGCAGCAGCTTACCCCTCTGTTAGAAAACCAGAAAAAATAGATGAAAGCAAATTTTTCAAATGTGTATGTTAGGAAATGCATATGAAATGCAACTAGATTGTCATTGCTCTTACTCTGTGATGGGCTACCCGGTCTGATTCCAGAAACAGAATGTGACATTTTTTAGAGTGGAACTTAAAGAAGATCCACAAGACCCTGCTGCAAGACCTGGGCTGAAATCTGAGACTTTACAAACTCTGCATCATTTGACACAAGGCAATATGTCAATGCATGAACATACAGATGTTAATGTCTTAGTGTAAAGAGGTTAGCACATTTAACATTCTGTGCAACTTCTTGCAGCCTTTTTACACATTATATTCATATAATTATGATAAGCATTTTAATCTTCCCAGAAGCTTTGGGAACAAGCTTACTGAACTGTGACTTGGTGAATTTTTGAACTCTCTTAAGGCAGAATATGATGAATTATTAATGAACATGAAATACTTTTATGATGTTAGTGCTACTGGCAGTCTGGAAGACTTCAGTTTCTTGGGCGTGCCAGCTAAAAAAGAGATATTTCTCTCTGTCTCTCTCTTTTCATTTTTAAGTCAAAAATGCACAATAAAATTACCTGCAAAGCTGAATAAACATACTATCCATAGAGTCCAAAGGAAAAACAGCAGGTAGAAAAATATTAGTAATGTGCTTTATTGAAAATTAAAAAAAATAAATAAATGAGAAAACCTACTGAAATAGATTTGGACATGATACAGTAAAGGAAAAATAGAAGAAGAAATGATATTCCAAAGAATCTGCCAGTGTGTCAAGTCATGTCACGGAAAGCAACTTTGGATGAGGTTGGCATAAACAAAGGATTTTGTGTCTTGTTAATAAAACAGCATATAAATTGTGCTGCAAACTCTTTTTGTGTTTACTGGGGAGAAAAAAGTACTTTAAATAAATGAGAAGACTTACACAGGAATTCTGACCTCAGACCCATTCAATTTTACAGAACAGAGGCTGTGTTAAAGGAAGCTATGTCACATTATAGACAAATCAGGTTTAATCAGTCACCATAAAGACTGGGATCCTGTGGCACACAGAGTTCTATGCCTGTAGCATACAGAAGAAGAGTTATTTCCAGGATATTGTGGTTTTGAGGACTTTGCATTTAAATAATCATTGAAGAATCATTATTTGTGAATGATGTTTTGTCCAGTAATGCACTTGGTAGAAACCCATGGTTTGCTGGAAAAATATTGGTCTCTTTGAAAATGTTGGTTTATTTTTTTCTGCAATGGATAGCTGATCATAACAAAGCCAGCTGGAACAGTTGATATCTTGATGGCTGTAGCACTTACATGAAAACTTATGTTTCTTTGCTTCTCATTATTTTAGTGTATCATTCTGTCTTCTGTACTAAAAATTGTGAGCCTCCTTTTTTTCATATGATGGAATGAAAACACTTCCTAACACTGGTACACTGGAGAGTGGGAGTTGCCATTCAGAGAAATCTTGTCAGGCTGGTCTGAGGTTCCACAAAGGAAGTTCCACAAAGCCAAGTGGAAAATCCCGTGTCTGGGATGGAGAAATCCCATGCCCTAGTACTGGCTGGGGACTGTTTGGCTGAGACCAGCTTTGCAAAAAATGACTTGATGGTCCTGGTGGATTCAAGTTCATTGGAACTGGACAAGTTCACTTTGTGAAGAAAGGTGAGCAGCCCCACTGTGGGCTGCAGGAGCTTAGCCAGAAGGTCAAGTGACTTTTTCACTCTATTCAACATTTTGAAACCGACCTTGGAGAGCAGTGTCCTTTTTTGGCTGTACCAGTAAAATGGACACTGATATACTGGAGTGAGTCCAGGGAAGGATGGACAGGGGACTGGATCAGCTGTTGTAACTGGCTGTGCTTGGAGCAGGGACTTGGACCAGCTGACTCCCAATCTGAATGAGTCTGCAGTTCTGTCTTGCAGAGTTGGAGCTTTTCATGTCCCGTGTACAAATCCTTAAACAGTTTTCTGTGCTATGTAACCATGGCCTCATTTTCTTTAGCTGTGCTGCTATGTTTTCCCAGAGTTTTAGAGGAAGTGGCAATCCTATATGTTTGTGCACATCAGCTCTGCCAGTTGTACTGGCTGGAAGATCTATTGCAACATGAATGACGTGCTGCCTTTCATTTCTGAGCCAAGGACCAAATATTCATGAAGATATGAATGCACATTTTCTGGGTAGTAAAAAAATTGTAACTGGGATTAAAGAGTGTTCAGGAAGACTTAGCAACATTGTCTTGAAGGCAAATGAAGAAAAAAATTCTTAAAAATTTCAAAGGAAATCTGGATATTATCATTTTATCTGTTGTTACATTTTAGTTACTGTGTGGTATCTTAGAAATTGTTAGAGATTTTTGAAAACATTATATTGAACATGAAAATCCACAACCTGTTCATAGTAGTAGCTAGCTGTAGTTTTGCAGGATTTTCTTTCCCAATTATGTTGCTGTACTTTGCTGGAGGATGATGAAGAGTACATCTGCACAGTCTTTCCTATGTGCTGACTTGGGAACAGTTTTCCCGATCAGGTGGATGTATCCTCTGAGTGCTGATGGGGGTTTCATGTTTTGATAATATGAAAATTCAATTTCCTTTTCCATCTTGTATATTCAGCTGTCCTGCATTGTCTGACAATATGTTTCGTCTTGTTTACTCCTGTTTGTGCAGTATTGGACTTGCCCTCAGGAAGTGGCAGTATTTCAGAGTTCGGTAACAACAAATAGGTAGTTTTACCAACACAAATCAACCAGATATGCATTCAGCATAGTTTAGAGCTACTTACAATATAGCTCAACAAAAAACCCCAGTTTTATAAAGCATTATTTCATACTCGAATAATTCTGTCATTAGAAAAAAAAAAGTGGAACTCTATATTTTATTTAAACATCACTCAAAAATTTAGGTTTTGGAAACAGAACTTTAAAATTGAGATGTGGACCTGGACTTTGAAATCCAGATCTGAGGACTATTTATTCCATGATGAGCCTATATGCACTTAAAGAAAACAGTTTAGGAAAATAGGCCCATTTTCATTTTCCTGAGACTGAAAACTTCACAGTATTGAAGCATTCCTGAAGGCTATTTATATCCTAGCAAGGATAATAACATTTATTTTCTTTGCAAACCATTAATTTTGAGTATTCAAGTTCAAGATTTGCAATTATTTGCTCACTGGAGTATTGCTCACTGAATGTTCTTTTGGTATACAAATATTCCAAATGACTCAGGGGAAAAGGAGCTTACATGAAATTATAAAGAAATTACAAGAAATACCATGATGGAATTCCTTGAAGTGTTTTGATGACTGTTTGAGGAATTTATAGACATGATCAGAGAATCATCTGGTTTGGAAAAACTTCCTACTGAGCCAAGCAGTCCATGTTCCTTGCTGTGTTGGAGCTGGATAATTCCATGCAGTGCAGAGGGCAAGAACTGGTGCTTGCTGTGGGTTTCCTGGGATTATCCCAGCTGTTTGGAGCTGTGGACCCTACACATGCTGTCATAGGAAAAGCCTTTGTGTGTAAGCAAATAACAATGTGCTGTGTGGTTAGCAAAGAGGAGTCTATCCACTCTGACCCATTAAATAACTTACTGTTCCAGCCCTTCATAACCATCCACCTCCATAAACCTGACTCCTACTATACAGATTTTATGGAGAATGTGGTCTTATTTCTTTCCATTTCCCCTGCAGATTCACCAAAGTATTCATTTGATTTCCATCACGCTACTAAGTGAGTGGGAATGAATTACTGTGAGAAGAGGAAGAGAGCACAAATCTATTTTTGGTCTTAAGGAAATGAATTAATTTAATCTGATATGATTCCTCCTGACAAGCACATACTGGCTACCATTTCACATCACCTCATCAAAGCATAAAGATGTTTACAAATGGGCAGAATCATTAACAATTTGCCAGCTGGCTAGCTAGGCTGCTTAGACTTTAACTGTTGAAGCTCCATTTTTTTGGTGTGTCTCTATTATGTATAGTAGAAAAGACATATTGATATTAACTGCAATAGACAGCAATTTTAGCTTATTTAAATCTTACAAGATGTGCAAAACTCTTATGCCTGAGAATGTGGCTGGGGTGGAATTCTGCTGCTACATAGAAATGCTTCCTATAGGAAACAAAGGGAAAGGTAGCTTAAAATATTTGCCTTCTTTTGTATTCACATGGAGGTAGTTCCAAGATCAAGGAACTGATCAGGGAACAGTTAAAAGTCTTAGGAGACATGACATATTTTCTAACTTGTGAGCTGGTTTCAATCTGCATGGACAGCAGCTCTTACCTGCCAACTAGGTAAAGGCTTTGCTGGCCTGGCCGCAGCATGTCCATGCCTATTCCATGCAGGAATTGGAGCTACAGCAGTTTACCTCACATGCTATAAGGGGATCATTAAACTGCTTCTGAATTACCTAGGGCTTCACACTCGTGAATTGATGGGTTTGTACAAGATCCATTTGGCTTCCAATGTGGCAAAGCTGCTGGAATGACGTCAGTGATTATTTCCTAGTAATCTCTTGGAAGTGCACCCTGGAAAGGGAAATGTTTATTGCAAGTACAGTTCAAGTAAGGAACTGTTTTGGAAGATATTCAAACTTGGAGAACTGGCTTTGGAATAAGTGTGCAGAGAGACTGATTAATCTTATGACACTGGAGAGCATTAAATAGCTCTATGAATTAATGGTTTCTTTGAGCTGAGACTGTTTATTGCTTTGGAAAAAACCTTTTTTAGCAGCAGGAGAGGTTTGAGTCCTAACACCTTTTTTTTTTTTTTTCCTTTGTTGGATTGTTTGTTTTCAACTTAGACTGTTTCTGTCTGAACTGACTCATTTGGAAATTGAATTGTGCGGTTGCTTTGTGCCATGGAGATTTTGTTTTGAGAAGGAATTTACCTTGTAACAAGGAAATGTGTGGAGAGAAAGGGAAGCAATGAAATCCTAAGTGTTCTTTTGATGGATTAAATAATGAATTTTCTTTAAGGAACCACACAATAAGGTAATCTCGGGATAGCCAAATTCTTAACTTATTTTTTTTAAACTGTGTGTGTTTTGATTTGATTGATTTTGGATGAATGCCCTTTGCTGGAGGCTTTCATATTGTTTAGACTTAGCTTTCAAAACTGATTTGGGAAGGTTTTTTCCTTCAGAGTATAGCAAATACATTGTGTATCTATTTGGGCTAATTTCTCTCCATGTATTTATCATCATTTTTTAACTGTTGATTTTCAGTTTTCAGAATGGCTTTAGTGGACCTTTGTGTGTATCTGCTTGTGTGCCTGTATGTGGGGTCTATATTTGTCATTCTTACAAAGAAATTATAATTTATAATAAGGGTTTCATGTAAATCAGTACTGTAAGTAGCACTTTGCCCTGTGGTAAACCAGATTAGGTCTTCTTCTGCCATAATGTCCTCAAAGTTTCCCATTGTTTTGGGTTAAACATAAAATTCTGTTGTACTTGTCCATACTTTATTTAGTTTCATCTTTGAATCTATTCTCATCTCAATATATTAATACAGGGCTTGTAGTGCCAGTTCTTGTCTTGCTCAGTGTGGTTCATTTATTTCTAAGAACAGAGTGGAGAAATGGGCATAGCTAAAGACAGCTGGGAAACAACAGATCCCCTGTGCAGCATTTAGGTGGATTAATGATCCATTCACTGTGAGATCCAGGCTTAGGCAGACACTAAAACTGAATGAATCAGGAAAAAAAAAATAGCTTCCCTTCAGCCCTGATAAAAACAGTGAAGCCTTTTGGTGTTTTTCTGTTGGTTGCCATTACAGACAATTTATGAACTTCTGAAATCAAGTAAAGATACCCAGGTAGCCTGTCATGCACAGTGGGAGAAAAAAGAGACAGAGTCATCAGAACAAGAGTGGGAAGGAGTTGGAGGACGCTTCTGGCTGGCCCCATTTATTGTTAGTATGAGAGTGTTACGAATGAGACAGGGAACCAACCAAGGTATGGTGGAGATTACTATTTTGACAGGGCAATTGGATGCTATCACATAGACCTGCCTTTTAACATGTTGAAGATATTGTTCTGAACCTGTCTGTTGAATCTTGTTTCATTCTGTGATAGATCTGTTTGGTTCATGCCTTCAGGAAGACTGTTGATACTATCCAGCTTGAAATTTTTTGTACATGATTTCATGAAATTTGTCTTGAAGAGACAGCGTAGGTTGAAAAGACTTACTCTGCAATTATCAAAGTCCTATCACAAATACTGACCAATGTTTTGAATGAGATCTTGCCAGAGTTTGCTCTGGACTAAGTTATATAAAAAATAAGTTCATTAATGACATAAGCGATTGAACAGTTTACTTATTTAAAATGTGTAAACTTCTTAGATTAAATTATCAGTTTAGAAGAAAAATCAGATTTTACACCTTGTCTGGAAAATAGGAGAGATGGCTCAAATCACTGCAATGGAGTTAGGTAAAATCCTCAAAAGCTATATTTAGGAGGATGAAATTAAATCACAGATACAGAGTAGGGAATAATTGATGGTATGACGGCCAAATCACAGAAACTGCAACAAATTCAAGAGTAGCTTAGGGAGACTGGAGAAAAAGAGTTTTGTTGGTACAAAATGGGTTGTACCTGACTCTGAGTGTCCTATGGGGAAATGCTCTTGGAATGCAAGTTTGCATGCTCCTACAAGCAAGAAGCCAGAGTTGGTTTAGAAATGGAGTAGAAAAGTTTAGAAATTGAAATATATGGGTGTAGGAGGAGAGGTCTACAGAGCCTGTAGCTCCATATGGTTAAAAATGTCCTTTCCATGCAAACATTTTGATTACATTAATTCTTTTTTGCTGTCCCCAAATGCCAAGGCACTCTTTGCTAACCCCAGTGACTGGAAGAAATGGATACTTTCATGTTGTTGCCTTTACATCACACAGTTAACTGCGATGGTGGGCACAGCTTTGTGAGCCACATGTCCACCTCCATATAACCAGATCAATGTGTATGCCTCCAGGTTCATGTCTGGTCTGTGGAAAAGGGGAAGGAGAGGCAGAGTGGTTGTCATGAGAACAGTGAATTGAGCTTTTTTGTTTGCTATTCTTTTCCTTGGGAGCAGAGGAGGATCATCAGTGAAAGTGGGGGAGAAGTACAGAATGCTGTAGAAGGAATTGTCTTTCATTTTCCAGTGGCATCCTGGGCATGTGTGTGTGTGTGTAAGTGAATTGCAAACAAGATGGACTTCCTTGGTTGGCTTTATGTAATTTATAAGTCTCAGGCAAAGTACCAAGCTGTGGCTTAGTTCTTGGGACTCCTGTATAATTATTTTCTTTCTCCAGTGGTCCTTTTCCAGTAAGCTGGACAAATGCTATTAGACCTGTTCTGTGGATATATCTTGGGCTGCAAATCTACCTGAGAAACTGGGCAAATTGTTGAGCAACTAAAAAGTAATCTCTGTCTTGACTAAAAAACACAAAAACTTAATTTAAAATTAGGTTCATGTCTGCAGAATTTCAGTGACAGCAATTTGGACAGACAAAATGCTGGAATTTACTTTCAGGCTTATGGCCAAAAAGTTAGCTTTTCTGGAATTCTCCGAAAGTATAAAACAAATGTGTGTACATACTTGGAAATATGCGTAACATAGACAACTGAACCCCTCTTGTCTCCTTGTCTTAAATGAGACAATGTAGTCAGGGAAAAACAAAAAGATGGAAGTTTTTCTTCATGTATGGATATTATTTACAGAGCTGTTGCTTCCCAGTGGAGCTATAAACAAGATGAATAGAGGTAAAGAGTTCTTTTGTTACTTCTTGCAACTGCAGAAGCAGAAGAATTTCTGTATTTAGGAAGAGAGAGTAATCTTGGCTGGAGTTCAGCTGTTGCATTCACCCATCTAAACCAGCAGCTCCCATTTTTTGTTCACTCTGTACTTAGGGTTTTATGAGAGAGTTTTCCTCACATTTCTCCTAACACCCTCCTGCACACAGACTTTCACAGACTGACTTAGTGGTATAGCCCTAGACAAGAATGGGGCTTAACATTAACACTGACATTGTGTTATCTTCAAAATGTGGGGTTTTAATCTTCCACTTGAAATATTAATAAACTTCAAAAGCTACTTTCAATCTGAAATAAAAAGCTCTGGGGATATCCTTAACTATGTCGACACTGCTGCTGCATCTTGATGATTATCTTATCATGCAAAGGTGAAAAAAAAGGCTGATCTATAAAACATGTGCTGCACAAGCCACTGCAATTTCGAATTACATCCGTCTGGGTATTGACCCATGGATCATTTCAATTACTTGCTTCTGTAGATATGCATGATCCACCACCAGCCTACCACAATTTGGTTCAGATAGTGGATTGGCAGACAGAAATGTTTCCTTTAAACTGTTGACAGGTTGTCTGATAAGTAAATGCTGAGGTGATGTCATGTTGACTTGTTGCAATATGATGGAAAGTAACAGTGCGAACCACGTATGCGACAGGAAAAAAGACAAGGTCGTTTTCTGTGATACCATCATGCCCTCAGCAGGAAGTGCTGGTGCAGCAGAGTTGAGTCATCAATACTGGAGTTCATCCATCAACTGCAGGGAAAAAGAAGACAGGCATTGAAGGCGACTCACTTGCGGAATGTGTGCTCCTAAATTTCTGTGAGGCAGTGGATGAATTCAATAGAAAGAGGAACTACTGTGTGTTTAAATAATTAAACACATTTTTGGAAATTGTCCTTTTTGGGAAAGCGTAAGTGACAGCTCTTGTCTTATTGCATGTATGGTGCAAATGTGATAGGATGAAAATGCAAATGGAGACAAAATAAGCAATTCTCTTTTAGAATTTTCAGTTGAGTTGTGTACCTATTTGAAGAGAAGTTCAAGCACTTTTTCATCAGTTTTCAAATGGCCTGTGCAAAGACACAATTTAGAGTTAAAAGTCCCATCAATCCAACCATTGTAGTTAAAGATCCAGGCTGGTGGTGACAAAAGCTTATATTCAAATGCTGGTAAAAATTCCAGTGTCCATTCCTACAAGAGTTAACCCCTGTTACCTGTAACAGTTGCCCCTATTTAAGTAAATGTCTGACAAAGATTCAATATGCCTTGTAATAGCAGAAAAGACCTAGTCAGTGGCAATACAAAATATAGTACAGGCTTCAGAGATGTGGAAAAAGCCCCACCTTCCACGGTTTCAGTGAAAAGTACAGAGCAAAGTGATATATGGAGAACAACAGTTACATATGAATGTAAAATACTCCCTCTGCTTGTATACATTTCTTGTATACATTTGTATACTGAAACCACTTGTGTTGTCCTCCTTTCAGTTCAGCTAAGCCAGTTGCTGAACTGGGGCTGTTTCAAGGGGCTGAGGCTGCATTATTTACTAAAACACTCCATTCTGGTCTCCTGGGACATATAAGCATTTCAAACCCATTCATAATAACTGAGCCCAATCCTATGCTGTAGGGCAAATGACTCTGCATCAAATGGCCAGCACAAATCAGCCAGCCATTGCACATCCTATTACCTCCTACTGCTCCTCCCCCATGCTGTTTGTGCAAGGAAGTGTGGTCCAACATTTTTTAATGCAGAATCCTACTGTGGAAAATTTGGCACATCTGTACTACATTCTGAGCTCCATTAGATACTCCTTAGCCATAGTGAAATATTTGGTACAAAATATGCAATTTCAGCTCAAAAAAGTATTTAGAAACAGCTCATGTACTTGTTTAGATATCCTATTGTGTTGCCCAACCCCAAAACAGAGGTCTTTAGGAAATCCTGGTAAAGCCATAATTGTAATCATAAATGAATGGCTCTCTGTAATGCTGGCCTCCTTCTCTAGAGCTCTCAGACATTAATGGCAGGGCTAGAGATCTATATTAGGCACTGTGACAGCAGGAAGAAATCTGGCAGTCTTACAGTGTCATTTGGTGGAAAATACATTGGAGCTGCTTCTGGAATAAATTTACATGAGAGCAAAGAGGAATTAAATAGAGACGAAACCACAGATTTGCTTGCAATGATGTGGATGAGGATGGCAATTGCACAGAATGTTTAGTTGCAAGTCTCCCTTCTGTTATTGTGCTTCTGAGTGATCAGCAGATGTCACTGGTGATGGGTGACATGAAGGCTGTCTCTGTTCTTCAGATCAAAAAAGAATTGTCACAGCATCTCTATTTGTCAGTGACTTGGGAGGGAGGCAGCTAAATGCCAGGAGTTTCGCTGCAAATGACCACACATCAGCTAAGACATGCACTTGTGTAGCTAATTGCTGGAAGATTAGTGCCTCCCAATTGGAGCTGCCTGTACTAAAGTTGTTCCAAGAACATGGAAGCAGACTACACGCTAATGTGCATATATTCACACATACATGCATGTGCATGCATATATGTAGATATATGCTCATATATAAATGCCCAGGTACTGGGCTGGCAGTGGAACAGAGAGACTGTGTCTGTGTCTCACAGCATGGCATCTCAGTGCTCTTTATGAACTTCTCCCTCTGCCCTCTGAAATTCTCAAGGTTGGCACAATCATGGAGACCTCTGCCTACAGACTAGAAAAAAACCTTTTTACTCCTAGGATCAAAAAGGAGATAAAATGCTCTCTGAGAAAGGAGTGTTGTTTCCAGATAAAAAGCTGTGTATTCCGTAACAGCTGATTAAAGCAAATCTGGAAATACCTGAGGGACATCCAAGAACCTTCATGTGTTAGAGAAGAAAACCTCCCACCAGTCTACTTCAAAGAATTAAAAGCCAAGTGAATGTAAAGACTATGTCAAAGAAATGGGAAAACATAACAGTAAATGTACTTTCCAGAAATCACAGACAACAAATAACCAGAGGCTTCATGTCAGAGGGATGTGTAAAAAAAAAATCTTTACAAACAAATGGAAACTTTTCAAACCAACCCTCTTCCAGATACATAACCACTCTGCTGGCTGTATGAAATAGGAGGAAACCTAAATTATGGCTGGTGTCAAATTCACATTTCTGAAAAGTTCTGTACACTGCAATGTGAAAGGACTCAAAGCATTACCATCTTGTGTAACACTCTTTGCAAAGTGCTAAACATTATCTCAGTTTTAAACATTTTGCAGTACTTTAAAATTTACAGGCCAAAATGTTTTTCTTTGATCAGTCTGGAGTGATGTGTATAAGATGACAGACTTCATAGAGACAGCTCTCAGTGTGCTGGTTCAGAAACATTTACAGAGATCTCAGCTTATTACCATGTTTATTTTTTGCTGGATTCTCTAACAGGTCTGTTAGCTGAGACACACCAGCATAAAGATTCTGCACAACAGGAGTAGTGCTGTTTTACAGCTGATTTTTGAATCTGTGGCAAGTGCTGGTTACATAAAAAATTCACAGATTTGGTGCTGCTTAGGATTCAAGACATAGAAGCCTAAACTGAAGATGACTGACTTGTCATTCTGCAGTGCAGCCATGAGCACACACGGTTCCAGAGGCTTGGGTTGCTGCAGACCAATAACGTTTCTGTCTGAAAAATAATCATCGTATGGAATTTGAGTTTACTCACATTGAGTCTTAGAAAACATAGATAACTACTTTTTTTAATAATGTCTGCAACCTGCTTTGTTTGGAAACAATTTCATTACTAGAGACAAGCAAGGAAGAGAAGGCAAAAATCTGAAATTAACTGTACCTTAAATAAGTCCTCTGAATAGGGAAGAATCTATTATTACTGATAATGCTTTTACAGAGGTCCAGGGGAGGTTTATGTGCATGTAAGATAGCTATGCTGAAATCCTTTCAAGGAGAGGATAGAATGTTGTTTGGAGCAGAAAGCTGAGAAAATGCAATGATCTAAGTCAGAGCAATTATAGACCATTCCAGTTGCTTTGTCCAAATTCTAACATTAAGGCTAGCAGGTCCAAAGATAAATATTTCTGAGCCCTTGAGGCAAAGATAAAGTGAACTCTTATCTGTACACCAGAAGCTGCCACTACAAGTTTGGATGTCAGATTTTTTTCTTAAACTATTGCATACATTTTTTCACAGGACTTTAGCACCTTTCCTCAACATAGTAGCTTAGTGATAAAATAAAAAAAAGAAAAAGTTCCATTATGGCAATGTTAAAAGTAACACTTTGCTAGCACATTTTTACACTGGTATTGAGTGGAGAGGAAAAGCGCAAAACCCAAAATTCAGGAGATGCTTCCAAAAATTACACAAAAAATATCATCAAATTTATAACACATGATAGTGCATCAGGCCAGTTTAATAAGTCTTTTAACTGACAGGCAACCTGCTTTTCAGGTTACATTGGTTTTGGTGGAATTACTGTCTCACTCTCTTTGGATTCTGCAGCAATGGTGTATGGGCCTCCTACTAGGATGGAAAGAAAACAAAACCTTATATTACTTTGCACTCTGTTGCACTGTATTTTGGGGCATTGCTTCAGGTCATGGTGGAAATCTGGGCATTTAAATACGCAGAATTCAAGGACGGTAAAACAACTTGGAGTGTCTCAATGTTTAAACAAAACCACTCGTGCACACTGTAGAGAGGTGTACAGTTACCTGACAACTCAAATAAATATCCAGGCTGTTACAAGTTGGGGAAATGTAAGCCCTCATTAAAAAAAGAAAGGTAGTGTGACAACAATGAACTTACAGGTTTTTGTGGGGTTTTCCAGAGGTCTCTTGCACCAAGAACATAACCTTCACTTTAATTAGGACTGTCTTATAATTTGTTATGTAAAATTGTGGAATTACTCAGGTTGGAAGCAATCTCTGGAGACTGTCTGGTCCCACTCCCTCTTCAGAGCACTATCAGTGTTGTCTTTTTCCTTCCAGAACTGGAGAGTTCAGTGTTACTTTTCTCAAACTAATTCCTAGGAGCCTTAAAACTTTATGTCTGTTACTTTTCCCCCCCTAACATGTAGTACTGTAACCTGTAAATGGCATGATTTCATCACAGAAAAACAGAATGGCTTTGATTGAAAGGAATCTTAAAGATCTTCTATTTCTACCCCACCTCTTGTGGACAGGGGCACCTTCCACTGGACCAGGTTACTCAGAACTACATCCAGCCTGGCCTTGAACACTGCCAGAGATGAGGCATCCACAGCTTCCCTGAGCAACCTGTTCCAGTGCCTCACAGTGAAGAATTTCTTCCTAATACCTAATCTAAACCTACTCTCTTTCAGTCTGAATCCATTTCCTCTTGTCCTGTCACTACATGCCCTTGTAAATAGTCTTTCTCCAAGTTTCTATTTGCTGTTTCTCAGCTTAACCTTATATATATTTTTTTTCTGCTCTCTAAACCTTGACACTTCCTTGTGGTCCAAAAGTGGAAGATACGAAAAACCTCATGGTTTTCTCATCGTACAATTTCACCCAAAATTCACTCTTTTATGGTAGAGAAGGACATCTGGGGGATAGGCATGGATCTGTGGCTTCTTGAAATGCAAGGAATAACTTGTTTATCTTTGTGGTTCATATATCTTAAGAGAAAGCCTTATGGGATAATGCGGGTCTTGGCCTCTCAATAAAAACCTTACTCTTTCTACTTCACTTGCTGCTGCCCAAACACAATGAGCTGTGAGAACCTTTCTTAACTGTTCCTCTCTCATCTAGATGTGAGAAATAAGAAATAGGAAGCTCTTTTCTGTGAAAAACATGCATTGAAATTGGTGTAGCTTTATTATTCTGAGTATGACTACTACCATACTCATTGCTATAGCACGTGAGTGATGCCCAGTAGCATTTTGAGAACAAGACTAACATCTGTCACACACTCATCCACTCCTTGGGTGGGGAAGAGAAGAACTTGTAAGATCTCTGGTGGTTTTTTTTTAACATGTATGTTATGCATTACTGTTAGTGAAGGCAAAGTCAAAGAAATGTGCCTTGTGCTTGCAAGGCACTAGGGGTTGTGAATGTTCATAATTTCTTAGAAGTGCACAACTATAGATCAGGTCCAGAAATGGTCTTTGCCCTCCTTGTAGATCACAGCTACTAAGTTAATTTTTACAAATGGTTACTTTCTGAGGCGCGCTGGCTTTTATAGAGGTCTGCTTAGTAATTTTCATGAGAGCCACAGAGTAGAAACACAAGGATTGCTTCCACATTTACAGAGGCAGAACTTCTCTCTGGGAGAAAGGGATTACTTCTTGCTGGTGAGCAGGAGAATAGTGAGCAGTACAATCATCGCCACAGGAAAATGAAACTGTCAATTCTGCTGTAAACGCGACTGGTGACACGGATCTGTTGTGTGCCTCTGCTACAGATAATTCTTCTATGGCAAAGAAGCAAATATTAAATAACTCTCTTTAAACATCAGGTGGGTTGTTTTGTTTTGTTTTGTTTTGTTTTCTGGTTACCTGCAACCTGGAGAATCCTTGCAATAACAACTATAAAGATAGCTGTGATTCCAAATATTCTGGGTAGCTAAAATAGACAGAAGAACAAAGTTTTATATGTTTAATGGTGTCATAAGTGGTTGAAGCCGTGTTCCAGCACTTTGTTTTAGATGGATTTCCATAGGCGCTGGGGTTCTGTGCTGGGATATGCTGCGTGTTACTGGGTTACTGCAATTGTCTCATCCACCAGAAAGATCTACAGTTTTCTTGACAACTTGTCACTCTCATTTGAGCATGGCATGACCACACTCTTCAGTATTAGTGAGGAATCCCAAATTACTGAATTATAAATATCTAAATGTTGTAAATCACGGCCAGAGATAATAATGAAGTTCTTTTTGTGTAATCTATGAAGAGAGATACACATTACACAGAGTGATTTATCTGACCCGTAGATAAAATATATTGCTCTCAGGAGGTGAGAACCTCTAACTATTGATAAATAAGGGGAATCTAGAGTGACACTCATCCTTAAATGACATCTGTCCTTCTTTCCTGTGCCTGTTTTAGGGCAGATAAATCCCGCTTATATTTGTTCACTTACTGGCTAAGAAGAACAAAAAAAATATCGTAAAAATGTCCGTCAATTTTTTGTTCAATACCTATTTCTTTTGTGCTGAGGCTCATCTTCAGCTACATGTTTTGCCCTTGAAGCACTTCACCGTACCCTATGCAAAAGAGCATGACTGTATGTGTGAACAATATCTCTGTGTGTCATTATAGATTATGGGCATTTACATTATTAGCATTTAAATAGTCCATATAATAGGTAGTAAAGAAAACCCATCATATGATACACCAAAGTGATAGATGCCAGATAAAAGTGAGGTTTTCACATCAGGTTTTGATGGATACATTCCAGAGAGACTCAAAACATTTTAGCAAATTACCTTTTACTCCTGTCATCTCTTTTAGCAAAAGTCTCATAATCTCCATAAGACCATATAACTCACAGTCAAATGCTGCAGATATGCCCCAGATGAGAAACCATCTTCTGTGTTCCCTCTGTGGATAGGGGATCATCTGTGCTGCTAAAAAGGCTCCTTTCTGTGTTCTGGCATTATTTCAGACTGTTCCAAGTTTAGAATTTGAGCATCAGTTGGATGAGATTGTAGCTGGCCTTTGTTTAGTTACACTCCAAGCTCATTCAGGAATGGCATGGCAGGTTGGAGAGGAGGGAGTTGGTGTCCAGAAGTGGTTTCTCAGGGACTGAAGTGTGTGGTTTGAAGTTATTCCCAGCTGTCACAGGTTAGAAAATGCATAGATGGAAATAAGTCCTAAAGATAAGACTTTTTTATGGTGAATTAATGCTGTGAAATTTAGTAATAAATTTCACTGGATGTGTATAGAATGGCTATCAGTTGCTAGCAAGTGTGAACTTTTCACTGCAGAAAAGCTAAGATGACTGTTCTGTTTGGGTATGAAACAAGGGTTTAAAAATCTGCTATGCTGCTTTTTGTCTGTGTTGAGTTTTTCAAGAACTGTCAGAATTTCAGTGGTCATCATTCCTCCTGCACAGAATATGAGAGAATGAAAAAGTACCTAGTCAGTAATGAGGAACCACCTTTTTAGTAGCCAAGCTGTGAATGTTCAGTGGTCAGTGATTATGAATCATGATTTCTTCCACTCTTATCCTGTAGATGGAGTAATATTCACTATTACCACTCTTTATATGGAGTTTGTTGGAGGGCAAGAATTTTGGTCAAAGAAAGAACTTTATCCTTTTTTGTGTCTGAGGTCTGGTAGATGTGAATGCTGTGATGTAGATAATGAAGATTATAACACTTTGGTCTTTAAATCCAAGTGATGCCTGGAGTACAGATAATTTTTCAAAGTTTTACAGACAATGAGTTCTTTCATTTGTATTTCCTTGCGAAGTATTTATGACCTTCCTGATAAATTTACTGAAGTCTTCAAAAGTGCAGCACTTTGCACTTGACCTTGTTGAATCTCATGATGTTCTCATGGGCCTACCTGTCCAGGTCCCTCTGGATGGCATCCCATCCCTCAGGCATGTCAGTGGCAGCACTCAGCTTGGTGTCATCTGCAGACTTTCTGAGGGTGTGCTCGGTCCTGCTGTGTCATCGATGAAGATATTAAACAGTGCTGTTCCCAGTATGGACCCTGAGGGATAACACTTGTCACTGATCTGCATCTGGGTATTTTGCCATTGATCACTACCTTCTGGGTGCAGCCATGTAACCAATTTCTCATCCATTGAACAGTCCACCTGTCAAATCCATAGCTCTCCAATACAGAAAGGAGGGTGTTGTGCTGTGAATCTCTCAAGATATAATACAGTGATCCATTAAATACCACAAGCCTTTTGAAAACTAATCTTGCTCTCATTATTGTGAAATTATTTGCATTGTTTAGGGAATTTCAAAAAACTAAAATGGCAGTCTTGTTCAAGCTGTTATTCTAGACATGTAAGGGCCATGACTCTAAGATGCTTTAATTCCTGCCTTTCCTTCTTCTTGAACATATAGACATTTTCATCACAGTAGCAGAAACTTGTAGAAATGTGATGCCACTTAAATCAAGATGAGTTAGGTGACTTTTTTTAATTTAGACATTAACTTCCGAAAGTGAACTTCCCTGTTTTGTTTCTAGTTATTTATGTCTGGTCCCCAACCTCACCCCTCCCCAGGTCCTCTACTAAGGACTCATCTATTCGACTGTGGAAATGTCCTAGAGAATCTGAAATCCTGATTACACAGATCACATTAATGAGTAGTACACTGTTCAGGAAAGCTCATTTTTGCTGGTGCTGTCACTTCACAGTGGAAGTTTAAAAATAACTGTGATCTAATAACATGAATGTATACATTTTTTATTCCCCCCCTCCATAAGGTCTGATTCCTTACACTTTGAACCAAATTAGTTTCTATTGATATTGTTGCCTCTTTTTGTGTGAGGCACTTTGCTGCACAAACCAGTAGCAATTACTTCACATTTGCTTTGATCATAAGTCTTGTTATGCAGTTTAACTGCTGTGTGTATTCAAATGGGGTTTGCCTTAAAAGGGAACGAAAGATTTTCAGGTCCTTAATACAATGCAACTGAACCAGTCATATTTGAACTTATCAGCTGATTTTGCCCTTTTAAATATAAATAATCTGTTGTGTTCCTTACTTTTTAGTATTTTCAGACAAAGGCAGCTAGTTATTTACTGATGAATTTTTGATAGTTCCATGTTATAGGGTGTTGGCTTCCTAAAGAGTTTGATAATAGGTTATTGAACTTTTCAATTCTAAATTA
Organism: Chamaea fasciata; assembly: GCF_029207755.1. Taxonomy (NCBI): domain Eukaryota; kingdom Metazoa; phylum Chordata; class Aves; order Passeriformes; family Sylviidae; genus Chamaea; species Chamaea fasciata. The sequence goes on along the minus strand of NW_027094087.1, from coordinate 95,719,320 downwards.
TTTAACTTTCATCCTTTACGACAGTAATTGCAGAGAATCTGGTATCTAAATGGTGTAGAGACCATTTGACAATCTCTGCTTATGGTAACTCAGCCTTTCTTGCTTGAGGCATGAGCTTTTCATCCAAACTTTCTGATTGATACTTCACACCAGTAAGTCTTCTGAAATCTTTGAAATGCATGTAATATTATTTCTTTTTTCTGACAAGAGAAATGCTTGAGTTAGCTGCACTGAGTGGGAATGAGAAAGTGTAAGGCCAAAGCAGGACTGATGAATTGAGTTATGCCAAGTTTAGAAATGGCTGATTCTTTTTCTCTGCTGTGGCATGCTTCCTTGTATAGGTCCTCGTTAAGTTTTGAGTTTTCTCTTCTTAGGCATCAGTTTCAGTTCCATTTTTTTCAATCAATGCATAGCTGTTGTAGGAAATACCAGTTGCTTCACAAGAAATGAGTTTGCAGAGTCCTGAATCTTTTAATTAATGACATTGGAGCCTGTTTCACTTGTGTATATTGACTTAGTACATTTCAGAGCATTTATTATCTGTGTTGCAATTTCTTGGAAATGAATAAAGACTTCTGAGGAACAACCTCAGGACATATCCCTAAATGACCCAAAACAGAAGAGTATGGAAAATGAATCACATTTTTCTTTTCAAAGATGAACATTTCTGGCCATGTTCTGATGCAGAGACCCTAATGCAGTTTCTTTCTTTTCTCTTGTGTTAGGTGAAGAAATCCATGGTTCACTGTTACCACTTACATCTTGCATGAGCTCTGCAACTGCAGCATACCTTAACTACTAGTAAAAGTTCCAGTGAACCTAAGTGATCCTGCATGAAACCAAATCCAGTGGCATAATAACACATATAAAATACAGAAGTTTGCCTGAAAAAAAAAATCTTAGAACACTAACTTAAGCAAGAGAAGAGACATATACAATTTCTAGGCACAGATGTACTACTTCTTTATGTCTGTATGGCCCAAGTCAAGAGCTCAATGTCTGAAGGCTGAGAGCTGAAAATACATGTATTTGTCTGCTTAAGCAATATATTTCCCTTACTTTGAATTTTACAATTCAGAATACAGAATGCAACTGTTATGAAGAAAACAGACAAGTGGGCACTTTATAGAGATTTTACAGTTGCTGTAGTTTTAGTTTTTCTCATCAAAACAGAGTAAAACAACTTCTAAGTACAAGCTCAAGTGTGTCTAAATATCTTAAAATTCAAGAATCAGTGTTTAGGCATCTGTGATTTTAAAAATATTAATCAATAGGATATATATATATATATATATATATATATATATATATATATATATATATATATATGTATATATATAAAATATTTTTTTGGGTCTGAGAACCATGTCTGAGAACCCAAGGTCATACTGTAGGAAAGGGGTCCTCAGTCAGCACCCATTTGCTATTTGATTTTCAGCTTCAGGAGACTGCAGTTATGAACACAGTCAAAAGAGCTGTGGGACTAAATTTTCATCCAGATTCTATGAGTAACTTGCATGATTTGTACAGCTATTCCTGTCTGAGGGAGGTTGACCCTGGCTGGGTGCTCACTGCCCACCAAAGCCCCTCTATCACTCCCCTCCACAACTGGACAGGGGAGAAAAAAATTATAATTAAAGGCTCATGAGTTGAGATAAGGATAGAGACATCACTCACCAAATAGCATCACAATCAAAACAGACCCAGCTTGGGGATATTAATTGAATTTATCCCTAACAAATCAAAGTGGGATAATGAGAAGTAAAACAAATCTGAAAAACATCTTCCCTACACCTCTCCCTCCTTCCCAGCTCTATCTCCTCTCCCCAGCAGTGCAGGGAGATGGGGAATGGTGGTTGTGGTCAGTTCATCACAAATTGTTTCTGCTACTGCTCAGGGAGAAGAATCCTTCCCCTGCTCCAAAATGGGGTCCCTCCCATGGGAGACAGTTCTCCATGAACTTCTCCAACATGGGCCCTTTCCATTGGCTGCAGTTCTTCACCAACTGCTCCAACGTGGTTCTTTTCCAAGGGGTGCAGTCCTTCAAGAACAGGCTGCTCCAGTGTGGGTCCCCCAAAGGGTCACAATTGCTACCAGGAAACCTGCTGCTATGTGGGATCCTCTCTACAAGGGTCTGTGGCTCCTGCCAGGATCCTGCTCCAGCAAAGGCTTCCCACAGGCTCACAGTCACCTCTTAGGCATCCTGCTCCACCATGGGTCTCCTCCATGGGCTCTAGGTGGATCTTTGCATCCCCATGGTCCTCCATGGGCTGCAGGGGCAAAGGCTGCCTCCCCCCAGCCTTCACCACAGGCTGCAGAGGAATCTCTGCTCTGGTGTCTGGAGCACCTCCTGCCCCTCCTTCTCCACTGACCTTTGGTGTCTGCAGAGCTGTCCCTCTCACGTTCTCACTCCTCTCTTCTGTGAGTGCAATTACCTCTGTGCAATAACTCTTCTTTCCTTCTTAAGTGTGTTCTCACAGAGGTGTTACCATAATTCCCGGCTGGTCCAGCCTTGGCCACTGACACATCAGTCTTGGAGCCAGCTGGCATTGGCTCTGCTGGACATGGGAAAAGTTTCTAGCAGCTTCTCATGGAAGCCACCCCTGTAGTCACCCTGCTACCACGATGTGGCCACGCAAACCCAATGCATTGCCTGTTTTCCTCAAAGGTAGCTTCTTTATTTGCACAATGTAAATATGATTATGAGGTTTCCCAGAGAAGCCCAAGTGTCACAAATGTGAAGCTACATAGAACACTGAACAAGGAGAGGAAAAGCAAAAGCAAGAAAATGGACATAAGGCCCAGGGCTACAGGGGAGGTTCTGAAAGGCATTTTTAAATGTGATGTGTGGAAAGTTCAGCAGCAAGAAGGATAACACATAAAGGAATAAAACCCAGTAAACTGCGGAGAATTCAGTTCTTAAAATGCCAAGAAGAAAAGAGAAATCTTCATAAAATTTGGCTCCATGTGGCTCAATCCTGAAGAAAATTGGCCTTGTAGATAATTTTTTTGGTCCCAAGATAGGAGGTGTTTTCCATCGTCTTCCTGAACGTAAGACTCGTTAGAATTTTTTAGCTGAAGTTATTCTGGAAAATAATTCTGTGAGCCTAAAATTTGCCTCAGGTTTGCCTCATCTAAAAACAGTGAAAGGAGGAGTGTGAATTTGCTCATCTATGAAGTTTATTCTTCCTTGAATACGTTTTTTAAAGCTGAGGGTTCTGATTTCCTGCTTACAGCGCACAAAAAACCAATGCTTTGATTGACCTCATTGACCTTGGTAAACCAGGCGGCTTTCTGACTAAGATGAAAACATACATCAGAAGCAGATCAAACTTTTCTGAAATGTGGTAGAAAGAGATCTGCTGCAACTTCTCCTGTATGATGAGGGAGAGATAGGTTCTTCGGTGTGGAAAGCCCTACTCCCTCCGTTGTTTGGGTTGTGCTCTCACATGTGGATAAGGGGACCTGGGCTCTTGAAGTTGATTAAGTTGTGGTGGTGTCAATCAGTGGAGAATTGGACCCTCGGGGTGAACAGATTTAGAGGAAAAAAAAATCAAACAAAACCCCAATGCATTGATCACTTACAATCAATGTGTACAGCTGTGGCAAAAGTCTGTGGTTTATATCTACACCTTTCAAAAAGGAGGCTGTGTTTAATGGTGTGTTGCTACAGCAGCATTTGGGTCTTTATTGAGACATGTAGAGATTTTACAATTTGATGTGCCAGCAGTGCATTCTGTCCACAAAAGTTTTAAGGTGATAATCACTTTTATTGCTGGAATTTCATTCATGACAATAGTGAAAAAATTCAAATGCCATTTAAAATAAACCTGTCTGATGTCCCCTCGGGTTAGTATTCACAACTGTGAATTAATTGGAAGAATAAAGGGTAGAACTTTAACTACACTCCAGGTCCCATCTTGGTCTTAAAAATCTGTGTGTGTGATGCAGTCTGCAAGTCATGTGCCTTCTCCACTTGAGGTCAGTGCTGAAAACAGTCATTGGCTGAAGCATAATTAAAATCAGGCTCTCAGAGGATCATCATTTTTCCTGGTAGGGTTCTGTAATTATGCAATAACTAGTTATCTCTTGTGCTTGAGGTAGTAAAAGCACAGCAGAATATTTTTTATTTTCCCTGTATTTTTCTATGGAGGCCAAGGGGAATTTTTGAAGCAGACCTCCAATGCAAAAATCCATAAATCCATGCTGTGTTTTCATATATGATAGATCATATGTCTCCATGTACACATGGAGAAAATCATCAAATAAGAGCAGTCAAGCCATTCTAGTAATCTGGAAATATCTCTCAAGAGAGAAGGGAAGATATTTTTTTTTTCTACTACTATATTTTGCCATCATAATGGACATCTCTAAGTATGATAAAATAAATGGTTGACTTCTCTATATTTTTTTTCCTGACAGTCAATAAATTTACTAGTGGTTGGCAGCTCAAGTATTTTGGATCATGCTGAGGCTCAGCAATGTTCCAGATGAAGCCCGTAGCCCTGTTGGAGCTGGTCCCACAAACTGCAGCATGCTGTTGTCAGCCCTCCCTTCCATACCCACAGGGCTCTGATGACGTTATTGCTGGGCTTCACACAAGCTAAAGCTCATAAAACTGAAATTTTGCTTTATATGAAGGTGGTAGTCATAGTCAATGAGTTTAACAGATGCAGTGGGCCCTCTTGGTGCAGTCAGGGAGCTTAAGGAATCAGATTTTTTTTACCAAGAAAGAAAGCAACAGTGCTACGTGAAACCTCTGGGTTTAGGGTTTTTTTAATCCTTTTTTTCTTTTTAAAGATATTTTTCTTGTTTTGCAGGATGGAATGTTAGAGCATACACAGAGGCCTGGAAGTTTCATTTGAGATGGTTGTTTTAGAATGCTCTCCCAAGCTCTCTGGACTGAAAGGATCTGGGCAGAGGTGGGAGGTGGGAAATAGGCATCACTAATATGACGTAAAAACTCACACACCTAATAATCTGAATGTAGATAAAACAATAGTAGCTATTGCCCTTCCTTTTCCCAGAAGCAAAGGTACTGCAGTCCCTTGGTGAGTGAAAGAAAAAAAATTCTGCCCTGTTATAAATTCTAGGAATAGAGCAGATACTATAGTGTAAAGATAGAATTACACGTTTTATTTTTCCAAACATTTTCCCTCCTGGTGTGGATATGGTTTTACTCTACAGCTGCATTTATTTATGCATGTTCCTGGAACTGCAAAAAATTCTTTGCCTGGATTTATAGGTTGGTATGTATACAGTGGTTTGGTTTCTCCTAAGTTTTTCTTCCCAAAACAAACCCCATTCCTCTCTGTACATGAGATGTGTGGCGGGCGTGCTGCCGCGTGTTTTGTAGCCTAAGCTGTACTTCAGCATTTCTTCCCTCTCTTCATCTCCCCTCCCACCAGCTGGAAATTGTGTGTGGGTGCAGGACATGCACAGAAACAGTTCAATCAGTGCTTTGTTTTCTCATATCCAGGTGATAAGTGCTGATGGTTTTGAAGCAGGACTCCCAACAGACTGTTCCAGACAGACTTGGTGTTTACAGAAGTGAGACAAACCCTCAGCTGTAGTGTTCAGAAATGCACCTGTGGGGAGGGGGAAGGAAAGTGAAGTTGACAAGGAAAGATCAGATTCATGTTTTTAAAGAAATATTCACTGTAACATGGTGTGGAGCAGCTTTTAGCTATTCAGTGGACATGGTTGGAATGCATGTATCTTTATGGCTTATAGTTCCTCTAAAGCAATGATAAAAGACAGCTCTGGAAATAAGCTTTCTTCGAGGGTTTCTGCATATGTGAAGACAGATAAAGGGCATTTTCTCTCTCTTGTATGTTTCTTTTCAATTTCAGAGAAAAGCTACTCCTCCTGTGGCTTTTGCTGGCAGCAATAGATGGGAAAGCCCTCACCCAAACCTTTGACTGTGCTTAGGTGAAAGTTCCTCCTGCTTCATCTCTTAAATGAAAGATGCAGTTTTCTTTTCTGAATTAAAGGGAACAGTCATTCTATTGCTCTCTGTTCCCAACCCCCACTCTCTCTCTCTCTCTCTCTTTGCATCCTAGAAGCTGACAAGAGGTGGATAAGACTGTAAGTTATTTAAAATGATAATTGGCTTATTTTCAAGCTACTGGTAATAAGGATAAAGCAGATATACACCACACGTTCCTAATTTTAAACACATTATTAGTCTGAGCCATTTAATGGAGAGTCTTCTGGCTTCATCCTTATTTGAAAGTCCTAATTAGGTAGGCAGTAGCTATTGAGAAACAGTGGCCTGAATTTACTGTGGGTATAATTCTGAATTTGGCTCTGGCTTCAGATCTGTCTGAATAAGACTAGTTTGAGAAATTCAGGGTTTTCTGTTCTTGAGGTTTTTCTTCAGCAGCTTACAAATGTCACTGTTTATGACACTGGCAAAGTTTGAAAGCTGTAAAGCTATTGCTCCAGAAATTATTTTTATAATGTAGAGCCATTCAGTTTCAGACACTGTAAATCAAAAAAGAAAAATAGTCAAGTAAATTCTAACTTTATCATGAATAAAAAAGTCTTTTTTTTGTTGTTGTTGTTTAGCCAAATTCTGGGAGCTAAATTTCAGTCCAAGCAATTTTATTTTCAGCTAACCCTCTCTGCATGCAATTAGTCTGAACAGCTTTCAAGTGGATTTGAAATTATCCCAGACCCACTTCTTTTGATTTAAATTTAACCATTTGTCTAGTGGATTAAAGGGCTTGGTTTCTGATGGGGTGACTTCCATTTATCATGTGTAATTCTTGTTCGTGCAGCTGTCAATCTGTATAAGAATGCCTTAAGAGAAACAAATGACCCAGCCAGTAAAACTACTCAGGAAAGTAAAATATCAGCCAGAACAATTTCTCCCTTGATATGGGAGTGGCTGGAATACTCTGGGACAATACGGCAGAGAAGCATTTGAAGCAAGAACAAAATTTAAAAGTGAACAGGGAGGCCTGTGGTTTGATCCAGTCCCTCAGCAAAAATAAAAAGAAAATACTTAATCTGTCTTCAAAATATATGAAGTGCATCAGCCTCTGTGAGTAACCTTGCTGAGCAGAGACGTTAAATTACTGAGAACTCAATGGTCCATCACATGTTGTTTAATAGACTCACCCAGAGAACCAAACTGGTGAGTGGAAGGCCTGTGTGCACAGGCCATTCCTGTATCCTGGAGCTCTCCATGAGCTCTGTCAGAATCACCACACAAAATTTCATGCTTTGAGCTATCATTATTTAATGTTTGCACTGCAGTAGGACCAAAAGTGAAAAGCCTCATGGTAGTTGCTTCCAGGTGCTAGATACTCCACAAACAGTTTGGAGATGATTCCCCCTGCTTCGAAGTGACACTGTAAGACTGATGAAGATTTTATAAGTAATTTAAAATTGTGATACCCTTGAAGTACTTAGTAAAATCAGCTGATCCAAATTCTGAATTTTAATTTTGTAGCTCTCTGCCATTACAGTATTCCTACTTACTTGCATAGATTGGTTTATTTTCCATTCTTTCTTCTGTTGTTGTTGACTTTATGTCTTAAACTGTAGGAGCACAAGTATGAAAAGAAAGCATGCATGTGCTCACTGTCTGCATCACTTCCCCCCTGCCCTCCAAGCCTCCTTCCCCAATTGCTTAAACAATAACATTTTAAAACAAGCATGTTACAGTTCAATCTCTTTATTGCAATAGGTCAATGTAGTACATACTGGATTAAGGTGAAAAAAAATACTTTCAAATGGAAAGCCATATAAGCAAAGATTATATTATAGCAAGAGTTATGAAGTCTTTAATGTGATTCTGTTTAGGACAAAGGCCTGCCTGCAGTAAATATCTCCATATTGAAAATCTCCATTTTCCTCCAAAATTCAAGAGAAGAGGTATGTACCAAGCAGAGATGAGAATAGCAGTGGTATTCTTGCATTGTGGATTTTAATTTGGACAGCATGGCTTCACCCTCAGGCTCCCTGTCCGTTGCTATTCCAGCTTAACTCCCAAGTTACCTTTCTGCTTTAGCTTGAATTAATCAGATTGATTGATGCAGCCCAAAAGGAGAACATAGCTTCTTGTGTGAAGTAGATGTCCTCAATTTGAACCAACTAAAAGTCACTGAATACCACCAAGACATCCTAGTTTTATTTTAGCCTGTAAATCCAGCTTGGAAAATCGTAGCCTTCGGCCACTTTTTCTTATGCTCTTTTATTTTCTTCTATAGACAAGTGACAAAGGAAAATGGAAACTCCTGCTAATCACTTCAAAAGTGTGCTAGGAAGAAAATCTATTAACTGCTCTTCTTATTTCACTCCTTTGGAATCATATATGTTCCAGGGATTACTCTGCTCTGTGTACAGCAGAAGTTCCATCACAGGAGCTGAGAGATTTGTAATGCTATACTAGAGGTAAAAAGGCAAAAATTGGGATGAAATTAGAATTCAGAACAATAATATCTATTGTTCTGAATGTCACTTAGCTCTCTTCTTAGAGTAAAACCAACACAAATAAGAGTTTTGTTGTTGGTTTAACAGGATTGCATTCCAGTGAGGAGTGGTTAAAATGTGAATTCGGCCAGCTTACTATGGCATTGCTGAATGGAGTAATTCCCCTCACTCCTGCTTTCTTCTGCACATTCCCAGGCCCTCCCTTGTTTGAACAAGAGCTATTATTTGATTGCAAGAAGATGTAGATCAGGGGTCAGATCTGATCTAAGTTTTGGTAGAGGAATGGGTTAAGTCTTGATTCTCAGCTAGATCTGAGTTGCTGCAGCTTAGTGGATGAATGATGGTGCTGACACAAACCTGTAGCTCAAGTCTATAGCTTGAACTTACGAGAAGAGTGAGAAATATTTTCTTTTGGTATGTGGTCAACAGTGGCCTGACTTAAAAAACAATGAAACCAGACTTGTAGAGTATGATTTGGGGGCAGAAGAGTCAAAAGCATCCCTCATTTATGGCACATGCTTTTGGTGCATACTTTTCATAGGGTTGTTTGAGAAGTAACTGTTTCATCCTCTGTTATCTGGAAATCCCCCTTGGCTGGGACTGAGGCCACTGCTGATGCAGCAATTTTGCTGTGTAGGGTGGCAGTGAATGAAGCCTGATGTGAAAGCCTTAATATTTTAAAACCTAAATCTAAAATCTGTTAATTTACTGCATTCATTCTTTACAGAAAACCAGACTCACAATATATAGATACGCAGAAACGTATTACTTTAGATATGTGCCAGTTCTGGTGGGACAGGAGAGAAAGAGTGATTTATAGAAGGGAAGCAAGCATGATTCCATTTCCTCCCCCCACCTCCCCTTTTAATCTATCATTTCTTCTGTGGTTGGGGAAAGAAAAGAAGTTCTGAAAACATCTTTCAGTCCCTTCAAAAACCTCTACCCACTCTACCACCTGTCGCTTACCTAAGAAAAACCACAGTGGAATGCCTATTCTGAGTGCTGCTTGTAACCTGGCTGAAACAATTGTCTGTAGTTGGTTTGATATGACTGGGTCTGTGGGTCCCATGTAGCAACAGGAGATGTAAGGCTGAAGACCTTTAGGAATTACTGGAAGATACTGGCTGGATGGAGTAATGAGCACCCGTCATTGTGTTTGAGAGAAAAGATGCAGCATGAGCTTTTACAAGGCACCAGAGAAGTGGGTCTCTGCTGGGTGGTTTCTGAATGCCACTGCATCAGGAGAAGCTGCAGTTGAGGGTTGTTCTCAGCTACCTGACACAAATCTGTGGGAAAGCAGTTCTCATTGCTTTCTCACAACTGCTTCTCAATACAATATCTTTTCTAGTCTTAGCTGGCATCTTTTGATGAGTGGAATAAATTTTACCACAAGTTTTACCCAAGCTTACTGTGAATATCTATAGATCACAAATTTTGGTTTCAAATAAGTTTCTCAAATGACCTTGGGTGCGGTATTGGCTTTAAGTAATATTTAGATACTGGGTTAAACTTATGTGTGAACAAGTTCAGGGGTCTTCTTCTTCTTCTTCTTCTTCTTCTTCTTCTTCTTCTTCTTCTTCTTCTTCTTCTTCTTCTTCTTCTTCTTCTTCTTCTTCTTCTTCTTCTTCTTCTTCTTCTTCTTCTTCTTCTTCTTCTTCTTCTTCTTCTTCTTCTTCTTCTTCTTCTTCTTCTTCTTCTTCTTCTTCTTCTTCTTCTTCTTCTTCTTCTTCTTCTTCTTCTTCTTCTCCTTCTCCTTCTCCTTCTCCTTCTCCTTCTCCTTCTCCTTCTCCTTCTCCTCCTCCTCTTCTCCTTCTTCTCCTTCTTCTCTCCACCTCCCCCCTGCCTCTTCTGGCTGTTCTTTTGACATGTTTGTCTAAAGGATCTGTCCTTTAACTAAACATACATAACGATATTCCCTTTTGCTCTTTGTCCCTTATCTTTTGACCCAAATAGATCACCCAGAACCACCCAGAACTGCAGTTCAGAGCAATGGATCCCTCTGGGCTGGGTGTTCATCCCAAATCAGGTTTTTGGTGGGGCTGATTCTGTTGGTCTCTGCTGTTTCCTCCATGGTGTGAATCTGAGACAAGGTGAAGTTGCAGATCCCAGATGAGCCAGATCATGCTGCCACACACCTGGGGGAGCCGGGCTTGCAGGTTGTGACACCAATACCTGTTCACAAGCTCAGGCTATCTCCTTATTTAAAATAGATTGTGCCCTGCAAAATTGCATCCCAGTTAGTGGATCTAAAAAATCAAACTCCCAACAGAAGCACTTATTGACCAGTATTGCAATTTAATTCCTGCCAGAATTGATTCTTTGAAGTTCAGGGAGGTATTATTTTTGCCATTAAGCATCTCCACATTTCGAGAGCAGTAATTTTTCCCTGAAGGAGGCAGGAGGCATTCCTGCTGATACCAAAGTATCAAAAAGTACAGAAAACTCTGGAAGTGGTTTTGTGCCTCCTGGCTCAGTGAGTCCATGTACAGAAGTAGTTGTTTTTTTCCTTGCTGTTTTCAACTCTCCTCTTTTGTGACTGGAATTACAGCCTGCAGGAAGTTCCTTAGCAGCTCAGTACTGCTAATCTCCCACTGATTATTCCAAACAATAAAAAATGTCTTAATTTACAGGGGGACGAAACCTGTTGCCGTGAGAATAATGAGTTGCTGCTATGAAAAAATGTATTTATTAATTAGAATACAGTGTCATATTAATGACCTGATTTTAGACTATCTGTCTTTTCTTGGATATGATATATTTATGAATGTAATTGAATCACAACACAGCAGATCAGAAGTCATTGGTATGCTGCTGAGAAGGCAGAGTACAACATGAAAAAGGGTAGATTTTTATATAAGCAGAAAAAAAATCCCAATTTGTTTTTCTTCTTCATTGTAAAGTGTTCACCACTGGGTACAGAATTTTCTTAGGAGTATATTGTGTGAAAGTGTTGGTGATTCTTCAAATCAATTTGTAGTCTAGACAGGCTGGAAAAAATTCTGAGAGAAAAATGTAGCTCCATTCAAAGAGAAACATTGAAAAGGGCTGTCAAAGTTTTGGTAGCTGGAGTGTTATTCCTTTAGGCACTTCTGTTAATAAAAGATATTCTCATTGAATCCCTTTAATTTCCAGGGTAGCCTGGAACTCTCATCTCAGAGATGCTGCTCGGCCAAATGCTTCTTCAGTCCTCTACAAATCTTTCCTTTGGTGAAAGGTGTCCCTGTCCATGGCAGGGGGATTAAAACTCGATGATCTTTATGGTCCCTTCCAATCCAAGACATTATATAATTCTGTGATTCTATGATCTTCCTGTTGGTTGTTCTGCTCAAGGCATACAGCCCAAATGTGATCATGCAGAAGCTGTGCTGTTTCTTTGACTTGGAAACAATCAGTGTCACTTGAAATATTTCACCTGAATTCAGTGGATATAGAAGCAGATTCTGAATATACAGAAAAGCATCTGCCTCAAAGTCATCCTCACTGAGATATGTTCACATGGGCTGAATGCTTACTAAAGCATTAGGCAATAGCACAAATAACCAGCAGGGAATAAGGGCAGATGCACAGGCAATTAGGACCAGTCTTATAAATTTATTAATGTAATTTACAGATTATACCACTTCGTGATAAGTAGAAATACTAGTGAGAGAAAAAGAAGTTAAAATACAACCAGAGAACACTGCTAAAAACTAAAGGCCTCAGGGGAAAATATTAAGAGGAGAAAAAAAGATCAAGTATTTAACTTAAAATATGACTACATAGACAAGGAGGGAGACAGTTCAGGTAGTAAAATTCAGATGAGGGAAAACCCAAAATGCTGCCTTGGGGAGAACTGGAGGTAACAGAGACCTCGATAAGTGACACTGAATGGCAAATGAGACATCACTTTACCTCTCATTTACATATTATGTGATGTGGCAATAAAAGGGATGAGAAATATCTGTAGGCTATCTCAAGACAGGAGGGAGAAGTGAGAATCCTTCTCCCTGTGCGACAAGACAGAAACTATCTCATTAAGCTCTGAACATCTTTTTTCCAAAAATACATTATTGGAATGTGATTGGAAGATAAACAAATAAAACAGAAAAAACCTGAAAGATAGTGGAATATACCATACTTTATCATAATTAAAAGAGTTTCATAATAATCTGTATTGGAAATGGTTAAGTGCTGAGAAGGAATGTAATCACATGAAATGAAGAAAAATTAGAGGTAGTATTATGAATAATTTGAGCAGAACAGACTGAGCAATGGTGGATAAAAGAGATATTTTCACCAAAGACACCAGGGAAAATCCTCATTTTTACACATTTTTAATGTCCACAGAACAGACGGAGTCAGGTTTTTAATGTCTCACTTAAAAGATGCATGCAGATGGTGTTTTTTCATGCATTTGAAAAATGAATTCCTACATTTTGATTATGTTGTCATTAGCAGTAGCCTTACTTGGTAATTAGGGTGCTGGTTCCTAGCATGTGTGTGAGAGAGATATATTGAGAAAGGAGGATGTTATCTCTTTGTTTCCACAGGGATATAATTAAGTGCAACCAACAACATCATCAAAACAGTAGAAGAAATTCAAACAATAACTTCGCTGACTGGAAATGGCTTATTGTTCAGTGAAAACCAGATGATTTTCATCATAAAAGGCCACATTATTTGCCAGTACCCATTCTGGCCAAGAAAGAAAAGGAAATTCCATGAGAAAAGGGGTTTCCCAGTCATAAATGCCATATTTTTTCTCAGGTAAGTAACTTTGAACAAATATCAATTTAGAAATAAAGCTACATGTAAGTGAGTATTCCAAGTGAGTTTTTAAAAGAGAGGAGAAAAAGCTAAATACCATGAAAAAGTCAAACACCATGAAATGTGTGGCATTAGAGGATAAAGCAAGAGTGAGAGAGCTGTGAGAATGTTTCCTCTCTGGAAAGCAGTTTGTGCTTCAGGAATGGCATGTTCAAGTGTCAGTGCAGAACAAGGCCTGCCTGCTGCCTGCTCTTTTACACTGAACAACATTCTCAGTTCTCAGAAAAGAAAAAAAGCAAAGAAAGAAGCAACCCTGAACTCTGAGGCTGTCTTGGAAAGTGAAAGAATGAGTTTCTCTCCATGACACATTTGTTCCAAGCCACAGACTGTGCATGCCTGATTTTTGTTATTGTGATTCTCAGTTTTAGGACTACGTGTATTTTACAGTAGGTGAGTGTGTGTATCTTTTACAGCACGTGTTAAATATGAAATTGTGCTTTTAAATGTTTTAAATGTACCAAAACATGGCCAGGGCATTGTAAAGCAAGCTTGGAGCTCCCACTTTTGGGGGCTGCTGCATCTCCTGTTCATACCTCTCTGCAGCTGTTATCCTTAGTGCCTGGAGGATGAGTCTCCAGGCCAGATACCAAGCATGCCTGCAGAGTCTGGTGTTATAAATAAGGAATTATCGAATCATGCAAGTCTTCATCTTCACTACCTGTCCTTGAATTACTGTGGTCCTTTCCATGCACCCTGTTTACTTTCTAGTTATCTTATTTTCCATCTATGAAAGAGCTGCTGACAAGGATCTCTGTATTTTCTGCCCCAACCTGTTTACCTCTCACATCACCAAATCCCTTCAGTAGTTTTTCAGTCTTTTTCTTCAAATTTAAAAATCTGTCTGTGTATTGTCTAGGCTATCTGTAATATGGTCCACACAGCTCTCTTTTAATTAATTTGAAAATTCGATTTCTGACTTCCCATTTTCATCCTCATGCTTGCACCCTGCTCCTCCTTGCACCTGCCTTTTCCAGTTTTAGTTTCAGATTTTCTTTCTCATCAAATCCCTTTTTTTTTTTTTTTTTTGGTACTGATCTGTGGGACACCATCTCTTCTCCTGGAAGTCTTTATTTTAATTAATCCCCTGAGTAATTAACTGAGTGTTTTCTATGCTTCTCCAGTTATAGCTGTTTGTATTGCAGTCTCCTTAACATGATTCTCAGGAGAACAAACTGGCTTTTCCTCCCTTTCTGGGTTTAATACTGATTTGGTCGCAATTTACTTTTGGGAGGGAGTGTTTGGTGGGCTGAAGTTCAGCCACAGGGACTAAAAAGGATCATACTGCATCCAAGTACAGAGTGGTAAGATTTCTCAGAATTTTTCATAGACTACTGGTTGGACCAAGAGCTAAACAGCTAAATGTTTGAAAGAAGTGTAATAAATATACCCAAGACAGTGTGCATTGGTCAGATGCACACTGGTTCCTCTTTTGAAAACCTCAGGGATTTGTGCTGGAGAAGATTTTGTTTTAGTTTGAACTTTTAACATCATGGGGATGGGAAGCAGAAGTCATCTGTAAAATTGGCTGATTTCTTTCCTTCGCTGAGGAAATCAATGGTATTTTAAAACCAAACTGTGCTGAACATAGGTGTTGCAGCACGAATCTCTTTTTTTTGCTTGAGTTGCCACAGCAACATAAAATTTCCTTTCCCCCACATTACCTTCCCTAAAATATACTTCACAAATTGTCTCGGAAAAAAAAGGAAAAAAGCCGTATATCATGCTGACAAATTGTGCTGTTTGCTCTTTTGGTATTTGGTCTTCTATGGATTTGGTATTACGAGAGCAAAGCTTGAAGCACAGATAGCTCAACTTTTAAAAATTTGACCTTAAGTAAAGGAATTGAAAAGTTGAAGCTGAAGTAGCTGCCCTCTCTAGACAGGCTGCAGGCCTAGCAAATCCTCTGCACAATCTGGCAGTACTTGTTAGGGTCTGCTATGAGTGTGGGTTACAGAGTGTGCCTCTTCCAGCATTGGGAAGACAAGCAATAGCCTGTTGGATGTATTATTAGGGAATATGCAGTGACTTTTAAGGAGGGTTTCTTTCATGTTTTTGTCACACCTTAGCCAGAGCAGTATCAACTCCAGCAGGCTTTGAACTGCCAAGTGCATATCCATTATCCTATGAGAGAAAAAAATTGAAAAGGTCCGGGTGAAAAGGAATTTGTATTAGCTGTCCTTTTTTGAAGGAGCCGCTAGACTTAAATTAATTGTTAAAATAATTTTAATATGTAATATTTTAGAATAGATGTATAAATCGCATGATTTCAATTTGTTGAAAAGTAATCTGTGTCTATCAGTAGAGTCATATCTACCAACATGACTCTTCCCAGTGTCTCTGGGTGAGGGGTGCCTGTTGAGAGGTGAGAATCCCTTTGCACTTGCCAGCAGATGAGTGCAGGTTTAGCAGTGGTGGCTGCACTGCGCAGCACTGGGGTTTAGCTGCAGCCACCTGTGCTCACGGATGTCACAGGAGCAATGAATTCTCAGTATTTAAATGGGAGCATGGACTGTGCTCACTACTGGGCCTCAGTGCACATCCCTTTTGGAGAAAGCATTGTGGTAATGAGCTCCTTTTTATGAGGTTGGGAGGGAATGCCAACATGGAATGTGTGGAAGGTTTTATGAAAGCAGCCCTCTTCTTTTGTGAGAAGCTTGTTTAACAGCTTGTGCTTCTCTCTATTTTTGAATGACTGAAGTTGTAAATAAAGCCTAGCTTAGCCCTGAGAAAGGTGGAACTGCTGACTTGGGGCAATACCAACACCCACAAAAATCACCTATATAGGAAACTTGGTAAATAAAATCGACCTCCCCCCCCTCTGCTGTCATTTCTGCTGACCTTCTTAACATGCTGTACCTTAGTATATCTAACAGTAGTTAGGACAGGGGAGGAAAGGTTGGTTTTATTCTCCGTGGTGACAAATAGAACACTTAATAGATGACAAATTGGGGAATATTGAATATATAGAGACCTAATCAAATGTGAATCAAGTCAGCCGCTTATGAGCATGGGGTAAAATGCCAGCTGGTGCATGGCCTTTCCATTCTGGCTTGTAGTTTATCCTTTGTAATAGATTGTGACCAGTTTTAATGCAGCTAATACTTGCACTTAAATAAATAAACCCCCTATCAACAACATCAAACCATCAGCTTTTGTGTAATAAATACTTTTTCTTGTGGAAAAGTACCATAACTTTGAGTACAAGTGGAACTGATATTCATTTAGTTACCCTAAAGAGCTGAAGAGAGATTTACAGCACTGATCTTACATCTGAATTTCTGTGGGATGCTTACGCCTGTGCCATAATGAATTAATTTTGATGGAATTCAGCATGGAAGCGAGATTCTATAGTTGGGATAGAAAAATTCTGTTAAGCAACTATTTTCTCTCTTTTTTGTTTCAAAGGAAATAAATTTCAAGAGTCATGATTTTTTCATATAGGCTTACTATACCATTTTGTCTTACTTAAGCTATAGAAAAATTGGTGTAATAATAGATAATATGTCTTGTGTGACAAAAGAACCCTAAGTGCATGCACACATTCTTGCATGTGTGCATACTCAAGCTTTCAGTATAACACTTGCCTAGCAAAGCTTTTCTCTTGGGATTTTATTGTAATTTATGAAAATGAATGTGTTACATGTATAACATCTATAAAGGAATAAAAACTATCATTTATTGTGAAAGAAGATAAATAGTCCTTTTGAAATAAAAGCCGATGTTGTGCCAGTTTCAAGCACAATAGAAATGAAGAAAGCTTTTCTTTAAAATCGGTTGGAAAAAGCTGGTGTCAGCCCTTAGAGAGACATTTTCCTTGTTCCTTTCATCACTGACTGACTTATAATTTGCTTCTCTAAGAAGCATTAGTTTTTTGATGAAATCTTTCCAGCTTTACTTTTTTTTACCATGACAAATTATTTCAGAACAGCTTCTTTACATGTAACTGTAGAGTTATCTGCTCTGTTCTAAAAATACTGTCAATCTGAGGCACTGATTTTGCATTCCCTGAAACCATCTCTAAGCCACACAAACCTCACAGAAGTTAATAGGTTTGACCTAGTATTTCAGAAGCCAACAGTGGAAAATGAATACCATTAGAAAGTATTGAAAAACAAATATCTCATTTCAGAACAATGAAAACATTTTTATTGTTTTGCAGTTGGCTAGGAAGGGAAAGAACCATGAATATATTCTAGTCACTTTTATGACCTTTGCATTTTCCAACATTTAAAACCATTTTATTATTTTAATAAGAAACAAATTTCCAAATGCGCTTGCAAGAAAGCTTTACATGTGACTATTCAAACAGATCTTTTACTGACAACCTTCCCTCTTCAATCTGAAGGCAGTCTCTCATGGCGCTGTTCCCCGCAAACGAGATGCAAGGTGAAATCCTGGTCCTTTTCAGCCCAACATCCGAAAATCCCACTGACATATCTAGGTGACATAAATAGAAAAGCTAATATAAAGGGCAAAGTTAGTTCTTATAGAAGATCAAATCAAAAGCTATGTTTTCGCAGTTAATAAAACTACACCATAAGGATCCCCTGGTGCTTTGACAAATGTCAATTTGTTATGTTTCACAAGCTGCATTTGGGGTCACTGGGTCCAGTTCTGTCCAATGCCACAAAAGACATACTTCTCACAGATGTTTGCTTTAAAGGTGGAATTATATAATTGAGCTCAAAGAGAGAATGGTGGCTAAAACATGGAAGCTGCTGCTAAATGGTGGTCTCAAAATAACAATGTTGGGGGTTTTTTTCTGTATTTTAGAAAAAATAATTTCTGACTCTGCTTTATGTGTGATGTCCATAGGGCAAATACATTAACTTCTGAAAGTGCACCATGTGGGAGTTTTCAGGTGTTCTCAGTGTACAGCTTGACATGCCAAAGGGACTCTAGGCAGCATCTTGGACGGGAAACTTAAAAAAAACATAGAATAGATTGTCTAAATAGTCCCTGGCTTTTGACAATATAAAAATCTTTAAAACCATATTAAAGTGATACAATGATATTCTATTGGACATATTTTCTTGTTTTCTGATGTCATCCTAAAATTTCTCAGGGTTAAAAAAGCGGCTGAGTGAGATGGCAAGAGACAGGACACCATGTGTTTTCACAGTGCAGCATCCATTATACATGAGCAGAATAGCAATCACTCAGCTGCAATCATGGTAGGCATGACTGCTTCTCTTACAAACTCATATTTCATTTATTCATGACACCTTTCATTCCAAGGCCCTGAGCCTCCACTTGTTTCTCTGCAAGTATAACTATGTGCCTGAATAGTTATGGTGACTTCAATAGGGGTTCCTCAAAAGTAGAAATTTAAGCATGAGAATGGAGTGTTTATGGAACTGAGGCCAAAAGTTGGAGGTAGCTGAGCTAGATGGGAAAATTGGCAATAGCTCAGTGATGTAAACCAGTCAAAAATTGCATAAAAACACATAAACCCAGCAAATCACAAGGTGCAAGTCACCTGACAAGCACCTGATCACAGAATGCTGCTGTGTGCTGCTGCATTCACCTTTCCTTCCCTGACTTCATTCACATTAACAAACAATAATTATGTTAATAAGATTGTCCTTACCTAAAGTTATGGGATAGGAACTCATTAAACAGAGGTGGAGCATTCCTTCATGTATGTGTTAAAACTTTAAGCCTCCAAAGCTGTCAAGCAAACTGCAGATACCCGGTATGTGGCGTTTGGAAAGCTGAAATTTGCTTTATTGCACTACTGCCGGGGTTTTTGTCCCACACTGGAAGAACGAGAATCTCTGAAAGCACCAGACTTTTATATTGTTTCTGTCAGCTTAATTGCTGTAACATGCATTTGGTTTCAGATCAATTGCTATTAAGAGCAAATGCCACAAGAAAATTGATATACATGACAATTTATTTCCTTAGACATCTGTAAAATACTGCATGCTTTTTGGATTGAGATGTCACATTTGGCTCACATTAGGACCGGAAGGCCAAGGTGTAACAATCATTGGTTCAGTTGTTCAATAATAATTTTTTCCATGCAATGAATCCTCCTTATCTTTCATTAACTGCCAATCAGGCCCTGCAGCTGTCATGTGCCAAAATACATTCTTTGTTATTAGCATTGAAAATACTATTAAAACTCAGACTGAGACATGAAGGAAAATACCCTTTCCTGGAAAAATACATTTTTGCTTCTTCCTGCTGGAAAAACTATTTGAGTGTTCTCACTGCTCAAAGAGATGTGAAGTGCTATGAGACTTGGACTTACCACACTAAAACTCAATGCCCAAAAGGATGCTTTGCATGGTATAGAACAAAATGAAGTGCGTAAGCTTATCCTATAGAAACAGCTGAGACTTTGACACATTGTGTGTGTCTGTGAATCTGTTCACTACTTCAGTAGACATGCTTATTTAACATAATTAAATAGGAACAACAGCTAAAGAAAGGTTTACCATCTAATAGTTTTCCAAAAAGTGGAAATTTGCAAATGATTTCAACATTTGAAAACTGCTTCCTTTATTGGTAGAGGAATCATGTGTGAAGACATTTTGAGCTCCCTTTCCTCCTTCTTGCCACTGATATTTCTCTTTCCCCTTTATCAGATATAGACATTGGCATCAGCATTTAGGGATCTAGGAAATAGCAGCAGTCTCTGCTCTGCAGTGTTCAGTACTACAGCTTGGGATACGTGTTCCATGGAGGTCCCAGCAGGAGGGAGATGCGGCTGAAACGAGTTCCTGAGACACTGGACCTGCAGCATTCCTTGGAGTGGGAAGCCAGAATTCTGCAGGAAGCACTGAGACTGTAAGAGTTGTCTGGATGCTTCCTGGTGTCTGTGCCATTCTGAAGTGCCCACGGTTTCTACTCTAACCTGCCCTAAAAATATGCTGTACGAGGCTGGGACAGAGCTGTTTCTGTGAGAAAGGTTGTGGAGTCTCCCTCACTGAAGATGAAAAGTGGAGCTGATTCTGAATTAAATAGTTAAGTATTTTAAAAAATGGAAAATAGATCTTGCAAAGAGATTCAAATGACATGCGTGGTTTTTTTCCAGATCCAGGAAAAAACCCTTCGTATGTGTTGTATGACAATGTTTCTTTAATGTAGAAAAAGAATTTTCTAGATGAACTCACAAAAGTGAAACAATAAATCCACATTTAAAATGTGTTAACGTGTTAAAAGCAAAACCACTTCCACTTGTGGAAAACACTCATGTATTTTTAGCTACAAGTAGAAAACTTGAAGATTTTGAAACAAAAAGTAGTTAAGAAAAGCTCCAAGAAGTCTTCATAGAGCCTAGTTTAACTTCATCAAATAAGTCAAAACAGAAGAGATGATTCACTTGCTCGTTTTTCCTTCACATGTGAGGCTTTTTTGAGACTTGCTGTGTCTCCACCTTGTAGTTGAAAGGCTACAGGGATGATGGGCATTCAGGGGCATCCACACCAATGAGTCATTGCTGTGTGTAGCACTGGATATATCTTGTCTTCTTTTGACCCTTAAGACAAAGAAGAATACACAGGTATCCCTAAATCACCCCTCACGGTGGAATTCACATGTGTTCAACAGATGATGGAGTGGGAAGCAGTCATTGCCTTTCCATACAGAACTGCTCCTGTACTTCCTATTTTTTCAGAGCTCTCTGTCAAGGACTCTCTTGTTCTCCTTCCATCTTAAGAATTTAGAGGGCTGCAATTATAAGATTATGGGGCACTTAACAACCTTTGGTTGCCATAAAACCTGTCTAGCAGATGACAAATGGAGGAGTGGTGGGATAAGGGTCTTGCCCATGATCACAGCAGGTTGTGGTGAGCAGAGCAATTGGGCTTGCCTGTCCTGAGCACCAGGGAGTGATTTAAAATCCGTTGTTCCTGCACATAGCCACATGTGCATGCAGTTCCTGTGCAAAAGGGGGAAAGATTTTCTAATCTCCATAGGAAATAAAAGGTTCACTTTTGTTAATTTCACTGTCTTTGGGAAAAGGGTATGGTCCTCAGCACTGAATAAAGCCAAAAGATGTCCCAGGGGAATCTTGTAATGAATAATGGTAATAAATTAATACCAGTAAATCAATGGCAGTGAAGGCAGACAAACACAATATAATTCACAATACAGCATCTGAAATGAATATTGTGTGGATTATTCAGTGATTAGCTGTGGAAAAACAGATTTTTGAAGTATTGCTTGTCTTGGGGACTAGGTAACAGGAAAAAAAAAGTTAAGTTTGTCAGGGATGCTCAATGTAATGCCACCAATCAGCCACCTCCAGATGTAAGGTGTTCTAGAAAATGTAATGGAAATTAAAAAATTCAAGTTAATCTATGAAGTCACAAACTGGAGTGTTTCAGAAGGCAGCAGTGGATTTGCAAATAAACAGACAGTGTAGCTTTATAAAGTGCATTAGCTTGGTTAAATATGTGCAGCAATATGTACAGTGATTCTCGTATTAGAAGATTTGGTCAAAATTGAATCCACACCACAAAGGCTGAGTATCATTCTGATTAATAGCAATTTCAAGCAATATTGAATATATTTTCCCCAATATATAATAGGGCAAAAGGGTAAGAGAAAGTTTCATTTTATGTAATGAGAATATAGAACAATTTTTAGCAGACTTCACTTCTCATGTTGACAATATTGGTGAGAGTGAGGAATCTTAATAAATTAAGTTCATGTAGACATTAAGGGACAAATTCTGCAGCCCTTTAGGCTGTTTCATATTCATAGAGTCCAATAAGGTTGTGTCAGGGTAATTGAGAGAATACTTGGCCTTAGGATCTTAGACTGTGATATAAAGCATATTCAGGGAGAACCAGGGATATTTTTTCTCCTTAATTCCCAAAGCAATAATATTTTCTATTATGGAAGTCAGCCTCGGTTCTTAGGATAAGTTACTGAACTTTAAAATGTGGGAAAATATATGTTAAATATTTTAAGTATTTAAAAATCTATGTATTAAAACCTAATATTTTTCAGATAGTAAATGACTTAGTAGGGGTATAATTAGAGTATGTTTATTCTTAAAGCGTAAGAAAAAACCCGCAAAACCCTTCAGAAATGTTTCCGTCTCTCTGATTTTGGCTCTGGGCATCAGTTAGAAACTGCAGGTGTGCACACATATTCACATACCCGTGTACACATATGAACACACACACGGAACTCTGAACGTGCTTAAATGTTTCATTTAATTTTACTGAAAGTAAGTAATGGTTCAGGGAATAAAGTTTGCTGCACCTTCACCCATTTATGTGACATAAAGAGAAAAACTCCTCCTACATGGCAGTCCTATAAACTGGCCCTGCAGCCAGTCAGGTTAGTAGAAGTCAGTCCTCAGCTTTCACATTTTCATACTCAAAGACCCCTAAATGTCACATCTAGCGCAAAGTCCCCAAGATGTTTCCTAAGACAAAAAAAAAAAAAAAATTAAAAAGGAAATATGAACTGTAATAAAATGCAGCAAAGCACTGTGTGTTGCTATACTAGCAGTGGTATGTTCTTTTCTTTGGTCACTGTGTTCTGTTTTGGTTTTCTTTCATTTGCATGTGCTTAATAGCAGACTTTAAGTACAGTAATACTATAACAGGGCTATCAAATGAATTGTCTTTCACTTTTGTCCATCTAGAAATTCTGCCAAATTATTATATGGCCAAGATCTATCTGGACTGGGAACAAAAATCCCATCTAACCCAGCTTCCAGAGGAAAATCATGAATCATTAAGCTTGTAAAGAATTCTTAGAATTTAAAAAATCCTGAAGTCTTGCACGTGAAAAGTTAGTGAGTATCACATGAACCTTAACAAGGTAAAATCGGTTCTCTATATGACACCTATTTAGGTTGTGAAGTTAATGTGATGCAATTTCTCATCTTGCCTCCCAAAACTGAGAACAGATTTAAATATGAAACTTTCCTCCACATGGTCCTGTACTGAGTAAGTTGTTGTACAAGAGTAGGCTGAAACTGGCTTTTTTGGCTAATGTCTCTTCTGTTTGTTTTCTTTTAATTTGATCTTAAAAGGAGTAAAGAAGACATCAAAAGGAGGGTTTCACAGAACTGATATCTTTTCCTTTGGGAACCATATCTGAGATTAATGACAGAATCAGATAATACTTGATTTAATAATTTTTAAAATGGTCTTACCAGTTGTAGGAGAAGGGATAAATAGTGGCAGAAACTTAAGAATAGCAAGTTTTAAAAGCTACAGTAGTCAGCAGTTGGAAATGTTAATTGGGTTTGCATGACCACTTTTACAGGTCATTTGAGCAGTGCATCCTGATTTCATATATAAAATCATTACAAATTAATAGGGGAGGTAGACAAAAAACTCCAAAGAGAACACCATCAATTATATTATTTTGCAGTTATACAAATTTATGCATGGAGCTCCAAGGACTCACCAGAAGTAACTATGTTCTCCTAGCACTGCAACATTAGTACACCTATTAGCTCTATTTGTTTGTGTAAAAGCAGACAAAGGGAATAAATAATCTTATCTGTCACTTTCACAGGCTGGAGAGGAAGAAACAAATGTGGGTTAGTTTTGAGGGGATTTTTTATCGTGTTTTGTGGGTTTTTTTGTTTATTTATTTATTTATTTTTCTTCAACCCACATTCATTTGATTTTGTTTGGACCAAAATATTTTAACGGAGATGAATCAAGCCCACTAAAGATAGCAAAACCCAACTCTGCAGCTGAAGACATCACGGGCACTTTAAAAACATACAAGTGCCCTGCTTTACAACTTCAGTCAACCTCTGAAGGGCATCTTTGCTTTCAATGTTATGACATTGTTACTCTCCACTTGTTATGACTCCCTAATATAGCTTATCCTTGCAGGAGCTCCTAACAATTTGCCCAAGGTCAGTCAACAAGGCAGCTGAAGAGGTGGAAAAATCAGTGTTTTTGATTTCTTCTCCCCTTCTTCCACCAGCTACTGGACTATCATAAAACACAGACCATTTCAGGCTTTTTGCGGGGGAAGGGGAACATGACAGCTTCCTTTTCAGACATCAGAAAATACTTTAAAGAATTGGTTTCTCTAGCAACAGGAACAGGAAAAAAAAAAGGAGCTATCATAATTTTTTCCCCACCTACTAATTTTTTTTTTTTTTAATATGGCAAAGCAGATGGCTTGGATAATGCAGGTATGACAGATTCTGATTTATTGACTGTAGACAGAAATACAAATACAGAAGCATATGCACTCTTCTGTGCCCTGTAACACAATAACACTTAATGACTTCAGACTTCATGCTTCTTTTAGGTTCTACTCATGTGTATCGACAAACACCATTATTTATTGTCGGGGCACGTTGGTGGCAGAGCTCTCTGTGTGTGGAAATCAAAGGCTGGCCAGCCAGGTACTTCCCTCACCCTCTACCTTCCCTGACAGCAGCGCTGGCTCCATGAATTCCCAATTTACATCTTTGACAGACATATATTTTATTGACCTGGCCAAATACTTTCTGTTAAGGTGTTGTAAATCAGTCAGTACCAATAATATATAATGTCAGAGGACTCAACCTTTTGCTTTTGCCAAGAAAATTAAAAATGTCTTAACGATCTCTTTTTAGTGATGATAGGAAGTAGATTATTCTTTTTATGACTGTACCTGGCCCATGGCTGTTTCCTGTATTTCTTCAGCTGCTACAACACTGAGTATTAGTGGACAGAAAACAAGATGTTCTCTTCACTGTAAGGCTGAGGACCACATGATCCCTTTCTCCTTAAGCTGCTGACACTGGTACAGTACATGTGACTTCTGCTCTATGGTCAGTACTTCCAAATTGCAGGAACAGCTTCAGTGCAATGTGTTTTGAGTTTTAGACAGTGCACTCAGTACACTGCAGAGCATGTGCTGGGGTCAAATCAGGGCAGTGATGGTACCAGGATCTGGCTCTTCTCAGGATTCAGTTTCCACCAACTATGGATCATGTGTTTGCAGGCAAATAATTCCAGCACCATTACCAGGCAGTTTTTGATACAGCAGTGCCACCAGTCTCTCTGCAGCAGACCTACTGGGAGAATAGTAGTGGAGAGGAAAGGAACATAAAGGAATATAAGGCCATTTTTCTGGCTCAGTTTCAGATTGTTTTCCGTTCAGAGTGACTGTAATAAACCTCAAAGTAGCTAAAAAAAGTTTGCAGGATTGCAGCAAAAAAAAGTCGCTTGCTGGGTGAAAACTTTCACTGAACAATTGGATGGAAAGAAATTAACTCTCTAACTGAAGCCAGAGCAGCTGCAGAAACACTGGTGCTTTGGGGAGATCAAGGAGCAGGTAGTGAGGTGCTCTGATAAGGTGGAGATTGCTGAGCAGAGGCAGCTTCAGATCACAGTGTGCATGGCACTCCATCTGCCAAAGAAAGGGAGAGGGTCTCCCAGAGGACCAGCAAATTGGTCTTTTAGGGTGCTGACAGCAGCCAGTGATATGTAAGGGATTTGTTCAGTGCCAAGGAGACTCAATGGAGGCCTCTGGGCTCTAGACCTTTGAGAGCCAGGCTAGAGAGTGTGGGAAAGATGGGAGTGAGCTTAGGGAAGGACCAGAGAAGGATCCTTTTCTTCTGCTGTACATTTGCAGAAGACTTGCTCTGGAATGGCTGCTAAATAAAAGGTGCCTTCTAAGGGGGTGAAGGGAGATAATTTTTAAATATTTACTGGGACATTATGTGCAGTGTGTGTTTTATGCTTTGTGTAGCTTTTCATGTGTTTTTAACAGAAAATCAAAAAATAAATTAATGGGATATTTCATGCAATCATTTAAACATATGATGTGTCTCCTCATGGAGTACACCGTGCTTTTTGGTCCTAATATAACTTTTCCTGGTGAATTTTAAAGACAGAGACAATTTTTCAAGTGCTAAGGTTTCTTACTAAAAATACAAAATCTCAAAAAGTGTTGAAGTCTTTTTCTGAAGTTCTATAGTCCTGAAGTTTCTCACTGTCAAGCTTGTCTGGAGAAATTTTTAGAAAATATATTTCCACTGGGTAACGCTGTATTTTAACTAAAGTTCTAGCTCAGTGGTATCATGAATAAGAAGATAGTAGAAGCAACATTAAGAATAAAGGAAAATTAGGACAACAGTGAAATAATTTGAAATTATGATTTCAAACTCTTGTACCGTAGAGTATTTTGTTAAAAATACATGTAGTTTTTTGCCTTAAAGCTTTCAAATGCATGATTTTTAGAAGTCTAAGTCTAATTATTCTTCAGAAAGCTTGAGAAGTTTAATAGTGGGACAGCAACCTGGCTGGAGCAAGAAAAGGGGCTCTCAGAAACCATTTTTAATTTCCACTGGAAGAGTTGTGCCTGCAACACTGAAGACACAGCAGCACAAGTAAAGTCGTGGGTTTTTTTCCAGTCCTTCATCCCTCTCTCTGTGCCCTGCTCTCTGCACTGTAATTTCAAGCTGTCATTCTTAGGAGCACTGAGAACCCATAAAGATGATAAATAGTCTTTTTTGAATTGCCTCATGTGCTGCTTGACATCACATCCCTCAGTGTGCTACTGCAGTGTCCTGCCAGGGGTTATTGTGAATGGTGTGACAACGTTCTGTGTGTCCCACAGGACACGCGGGGCTCAGGCTCCGCACTGCCTTCCCTTTCACTGTGGGGTGCATGCGGGGCGTGGGTGGCACGGCGGCTCTGTGCTGGAATGCCAACACCCCATGGAGCACTTTGAGCACAAATTCCATTTCCTTTTATCCCTGCAGACATGCACTAAGTTCTCAACTTGAAAGGCTGACAGCATCTCATATTTCTGACTTACTGAAGATGTGATGCAACTTATTTATTTCCTAATGGCGTTCAGCCAGCTTCTGTATCCATAAAGGCAAATTAAAAATGCATGGAAATCTTGTGCTTACTAGTTGAAAAGGCAACCATAAAATATGCCGTGTATGTGAAGGTGGAATGCTTTTAAAAGCAATTAATAAAATTAAATGAAAGCTGTGGTGTCCAAAAAAGACAAAATGATGAGATAGATAGTAGCTGTATCTGGCCTTCATCAAATTTAACATTCTTTCCCCAACATGATAAGGTTTTCTAATGTGAATATGCGTGCAAAGGCTGGGGTAGTCACAGGGCTGAGTTCAAAGGAAAGGATTACAAAGTGGGCTGGGAGCTGCAGCAGTTTCTGGTGGAGGGCTAAGAATGTTCAAATACACTCATGGACCCTGATCTGGGAAAGAGTCATCCTCTGTGGTCAATATTTTTTGCCAGATGGGAGCAATGTGATCTCAGAAACGGCAACTCCTTAGATGCAACGATACCTAGAATGCACTTAAAAATAAATAAAGCTGAGGGAATTTCACAACAGACAATAGCTTTTTCTTTTTAAAATAAACACTGTGAGTTTAATAATCAGAGTTCAGATGAACAGTTCTTCTCTGCCAACTGCTAGTGCTGGTATCTACAGAATAGATTTCCAAGCTTTCCAAAGGCTGGGGTTCCATGGCAGTGTCTGGTCGTCCCACTTGTCTTGTGTCTGCCTTGGCTTTTGCACTGCTTTAAGGTTTTATTTCTTCCTTTCTGTTTGTGGAGGTCCTGAACTGCCACCAGTTCTGGAGGCTGAATCTGCTTCTCCTTCCTGCTCTGGGACTAAATTCTGGTCAGTCCCTTGTAATAGTCATGGAATTGTAGAATCATAGAATGGTTTGTGTTGGAAGAGATCCATCAACAGGTTCCAAAATCCCTGCCATGGGCATGGAACCTGCCAACAGACCAGGTTGCTTCATCCAACCTGGCCTTGAATGCTTCCAGGGGTGGGACATCCACCACTGCTCTGGGAAACCTGTTCCAGTGACTCACATGTGAGAGTGGTGATACTGACATATGATCTAATAATTCCTTGTGATCCTGGAGTTTCCTGGAGAGGACATCTGAAACTTTTTTTGCACTGGCACTCCAAGTTGGACTGGTAGTTTTGAGGTCAAGCATCTAGTCCAGTAGGGAGTGTTTTCAAAAATGTCCTTGTGATAACAGTATGAAGAGTTCCTTACTCTGCAGAAGACATCAGTCACGCTGCCTGCAGTTTGCAGATGCTGAGTGCAGGAGCAGATGACAATGTAGGGAGTGACAAAAGCTCTTTGCCAGCGCTGAAACTGTGTGGAAGCCCAGGAATGGCACAAGAGCCGTGAAGCAGCAGGGTAAGGTCAGCCAGGCAGGTTTTCCCTTGTGTTCAAGACAGACAGAACACCACTATGCCAATACAACACATATATATTGGAGAAACGAAATCCACTATCAATGGGGAATTTTAGAAAACCACACTAGAAACAGTGCAAACATGACATTCTGAGATTCAGGAAAACATTCTCCTAGTCTCTGAATTTCATTGCTCATGCATGCATCTTATTTTAGAGCAAGAAATAATCTGGGCCTGATTTTTAATGTGTAACAAACCCCTCCAATTAGTCACAGAGTATGCACACATGCACACACACACAATGCAGCAATAATTTCTTTTCTGATGAGGAAATCCAAATTGCATAAACTTTAAAATGTAAAGCGAAAAATAAAGTTATGCTAAAATATTTAAAAAGGAAAAATCTACTACATCATGGGAGGAAAATTCTACAGATTAATATTTTCTTCTTGTTCACTTTTCCTCCAGAGAAATCTATTTAAATGTATGTGAAAATATTATGTCAGACACTCTAAGAAAACAAACAAAAAGCTCCTTGAATATAAAAAAAATTCCCAAGAGAGAGAAATCAACTGATTTTCCAAGTAACACATGTGATTTCATTACACCTGTATGAATTAGAAGGGCTTATTAAGATATAATAGTTTGCAGTTATGAGAATAATGCTGGCTAATTGTGTTTTGAAGAGCTTTTAAAAAGTTGGAAGGAGGAAGAAATCACTTTAACACCTCTTCTACTTGGAAACGAATTGTTTTCATAAAATGCAATTTAGATTAACTGCAACTGCATGTCATTGGCTTTGTTTTGCTTTGTTTTTTAAGTTGTGTTAAATCTTTTCTCTTCCCTGCTGCAGCATGAAATGCCCACAAATACAGCCTGGGGAATTGACTAATTACGTAGTGAAAGCAGTAAAATGGAGTATGGATAAAATATTATCAAATGAACAGGGTTAGCAGCTTCAAAGATGGGGCTATTTTTATTTAAGTTATACAGCATTTGATTTTCTTCATGAACTTCGCAAAGTACAATATGTTCAGACAGAATGTCACTCTAAAGCAGACAATAGCCTTTTAATAATTCAGTCTCTATCAGAAAAACTCAAGATCAAACTTGACCCTGTTTCTCAGTTTAGAGATGTATTTCATACTCTCTGCAGGCTTGTTAGCCAATCACCCATCTTGGCTTTCTAAAAAGGGGGCACTAGAGGAAAAGGAAGGAAGGAGAATACATGACAGATAATGTTGGAAATATATTGTTTATTACACTTGAGACATACTTTTTTTTTGCTTGACTTCCCAGTGAAATGAGGGTTATGCAACTGTGTCTGTGACATTGAAATCCATTAGATAACTTTGGTTGCATCTAAATGGGAACAAGGGGTTCCTACTATTTTTATATATATAAAAAAATATACAGTGGAGCAGAGGAAAAGGAACAGATTCTAACTAGGAAAGACACCAGTTTAGGATCAAGTACTGTGCTTTCTGTCCACTGTTCCAGTCACCTGACAACTCATATTGACCTGCCAGTCAATATGTGTGGATTGTGGTACAGGATGTGGTGTGGGCTGCATTTCAATCAGTCAGAGAGAGCAATGGGGGAGAGCAGTTAGGAGGGCACTGGAGGAAGGTGTGTGAGGTCACAGAGCAGCACTCGTATTACAGCTCCTGCTCTTAACACAATTTACTTTTACTCCAAATTCAGCTTTAAGGTGATGCTGTTATTTCTATCTTCCACTGCAGGCGTATATGATGAGAATCACTGTACTACCTGTCTACAGTTTAGTCTTCTAGTCAAATCATCTGGATCCTTTTATTTCAGTGAAGGCGGATAAGGACTGTCCTTCCATGGGATCATTCATGATGTCTACCCAAGGGTGAAATGAATTATCTTCTGAAGAAATCATTCTCCCCCTGATGAAAGAGGTCATCTAAATGACTGGCTTAGACTTGACAGCTGGCTTCAGGGAACATAAGAGTGATATCAAATATTCTAATTACTGACGAGCATCTTCTGTTCTCACTCAATAGGGCTGGAAATAGATGGTCTCTACACTTGCAAGAAGTTAACCAAGGGACCTTGACTTTCTGGAGTCCTTCCTTGAAGAAGCTAAAAGCCTCCTAGCTGTCTAGTCAAGAGCTACAAGAAACATAATGGTGACAGATCTTCACATTTGATTTTTATGCTGGTTATACTGCCAAAAATTTCAATGTGGGAGAGTAGTTATATTAGGATATTGGCTTGAAATCAAACAGCCGGTCTTGTAAATGGAAGGAGTATTCTCTCCACATATTTCCCTGTTTTCCACAGAGTGGATGAACAGTGAGATGATGAAGCTTGCTGTTAATAAAAAAGTGTCATCACAGTCTCAAGATACATCAAATGTGATGATGATTCAGAGAGTAACTGAAAGATAATAGCATGCAATGAAGTGCACATATCCAGTGAAGTGACAGAAAAAAAAATAATGTCTGCCTGTGTAAAAAAAATATTTGTTGAGCAAACCAAAACCAGGCCCTGTCCATACCTGAATCGGGGGAGTCCTCGAAGAAGGGTTTGGGAAAAGGCAACTGCAAGGGGAATATGACATGGCAGGAAGAGGGTTAATGAGCAGCAACAATTCACTTTTTCAAAGAAGAAGAACTATGATGTCTCTTGAGACAACTAAAGAAAACCCTTTTTTTAGTGACCAGATGTAATGATGCCGTGTAACTCTTCCATGGGATCTATGGAGGTCAAAACTACTCTCAGGTTACAGCAATTGTTAAATCAAAATGTTAAATTGTTAAAAATGCACAACATAGTCCCTTGCACGCTGGCCGCTGCAGGCTGAGGGGGTACGCCCTTGCTGGGCTCTCGTGTGCAGCAGACATTTCCTAACTGCTCACTGCTGCTGCTGCCAGGACAGGCCCCCAGCCTGGGTGACACTGTGGCTCTTCTGCTGCAGCCCTTCTGTGCCCAGCCCATCAGAGCTATCCCACAGCCATGGCATCAGCTGCTCAAAACCATCCCAAGCAACCCAACAGATGCATGTCATCATGCTTCAACATTTGTTATTGTAGCCCGTGTCAGATTTTCCCACCTGAGTTCCCAAGTTACTGAAGGTGAATGCAGCACCGCCTGAGGAAACAAACAGAAAAACAAACCTGAACATCTGAAAAATCTGCAGGATAAATACATCCAGGAAAACTTTAGCTTTCACCTTGTCAAGCCAAGAAACGGATTTTTTATGGATAATAAACTTAGTAGCAGAGTTGGTATTTATATGGAAACATTTCCATGAAAGTGTTAGAAGTGACAAATTCATATTGCTTTTTACATTTTCAGCTATTTAGTCAGTAGCTATTTTCCTTTTTTTTTTTTTTTTTTAAAAAAAAAGCACTGAATTGTTAGATTTGCTTCCCAGTGCAAAATGTTAAAAGAAAGCCTTATGATCGATATGACATTTTTTCAATAGTGGTTACATCTAGTGATCACATAATGTTCCTGTTATTAGACATCATATTGCTATTTTCGTATCTAAAAATGTCTAAGCATGTTACAGTTTCTAATTTCTTTCCAAAGATATATATCATAAGCACAATAAGGTGAATGGAATGAAAGGATTGACTCAGAACTTAAGTGACATTTGCTGTGTGCACCTTCAAGTCTTTGTCAAAAAACTACATAGTACCCCCAGCCAAAGATTAGATAAATGAAGTACATACTGATTTTAGGGGCTCTAGGGTTGATAAGACTATTGAGGCAATCACAGATCTAAAGATACCTAGATTAGGTGTCGGAGATTCCCAATTAACAGAGGGGGTGAATGTTCCTTCTTTTGAGAATAAGAGTACATTGCAGAAGATCACATTATTCCTTCCCTTACTAATTTTCTCCAGGTACCAGCATGGTTCATGGGTCTCTAAACAGTCAGGACTGGTCTGATTAATTTACTTTCACAAGTTCCTCACATCCTCGCAGTGGGGTGTTTTTTATAGATTAAATTTCAGGGAGAAGAATATAAATACAACTTGATACTTGTCATATGTATTTACAATGACAAGAAGATGTGCATTTACAGCGTGGCTATGAAAATGTGAGTTTGGTTCCAATAATTATACCTGCACCTATGAAGGAGAAGTTGTAATAATACAGTAGAGCCTTCCATCCTGTTCTTGAAGAAAAATAGGCAGCAGGTTGACACAAAGCTTGTAAATTCCTGGGAAATATTTTTTCATATATTGTCCAAGCAACAATGGCAGTGTACTGGTAAACATTCTCCTGCAGTGTAATGTGAATTTCTGCCTGGGTTCACTACAAATTTTCACAAATGACAGGAAAGAACTTGTTTTTCTTGGTATTGCTGAAATGCGCAAGCGGCTGTACTGAAGAGAGTATTATTTTACTCATCTGTACCAGGGAGGTTTAGAGTGGTTTCTGTATAATTTAGCTCTTAACAGTTCCATGAGTGGCAGCAGTGTGAAGCTGTAACAGCCTTTCACAGCTCTGTGTTTTGTACTGCAGTGAAGCATCTCTGCCTTTTGTTATGAAATTTTAAAACATATTTAGTGATTTGGGACTAGAGGCACAGAATGTATCTGAAACTCTTTAGGCGGTCAAAAGGGAACGGTGCACGTTCAGATGCCAGCCTCAGCCTCAGCCTCAGCCTCAGCCTTCCTTCAGGAGAGCTGGTTCCTCATGGGTGTTTGTGCGGTGTGTTCAAGGGTGAGGCTTAACCCTGAGATGGGATCCCTTAGCACAGGGCTAATGTAGGGATTGGCAGATAAATATTTTCAAGGGATGTCTCAGACTCACTGTGTTCTTTTCCCAGCCTTTGACATTTTCTCCTGTCACTTAACAGCAAGGCTGCATCGTGGTGGTCGATGTATTTTAACCAGATACTTTAAATTAGACTGCTAAAGCCATATTTCAGTTTGGGAGCCTACACTGTGTTTCTGAGGTGCTTGGATGTTTTCAAAAATTCTCAGTGCCTATTCTGTGATGAGCTGTAACCCGACAAAAGTATCTCATAAAACTGCAATATTATTCTTTAATGTTACTCACAAACTTCAGTGCCTCTCTTTCTTCCACTGTAAATTCCTACCATTTTTATTTGATTTCTAATAAAAAAGCCCATTATTAATTATGGTCCCTTGAAACATTCAGCTTCAAATTTCATCCGGATACAGTCTGGCCTTGTTTGGCATTTTGAGCTCTGCTGAGTAACAGGCAAAGTGCATTTAGTGTCAAATGTCTCATCTGAAAGGGCTCACAGGAGAAGGAATAGGGATGAGTGAAATTATTTTAATTCAATTACTCTTAAGGACAGAAACAATACAAATATCCTTTTTGCTGAGGCAACAAGGTAGAGAGTGACCCGCCCCCTCCCAAATCTTTGCTGCAATTTTGAGCTTTTTTAAAAATCTGTTTGTGTGACCAAAAGAGTGAGATGTGTCACTTTTGACTGGGACCATTAAGCCATGAAAGTGACTTGAAAAACAAGGCATCCATGCTTCAGCCAATGTAAAATAGAGATCTGGCTTGGCTGACTTTAAAGCTTGCAGCCTAGTCTATAGTATATATAATAGAGTATATGCAGTATATCTCTGGGGACTTGAAAAGCTCAGAGATTTACTACAATCAAAATAGACAAAAAGAATTTAAAAAAAAAAAACAAAACCAGAAAAACTCTAGGTAACTTTGGCTGCAGAAATCAGGGAGAAAACCTTAGCCCAAATAAAAGCAGTGACTCAAGTGGAGTCAGGCCTTCATCCTTCAAACTCCTCATGGGGAACATGCCCAGTAGCAGCTCTCCAGGGCTTTACCCAGGCACTCACCCTTGGGCATTTTGTGCAGTCTGAGCCTGTCATCTGGGCTGGTTTCAGGCATGTTCACTCTTCTCACGAGGGGACAAAAAGCCCTGTACATAGTCTGTTGAAAAAACCCAGGAAGTATTTTCATATATAAGCACAGAATTCGGTGTACATTCTTCAAGGGTTTTTTTTCATTTTTATAAATGAAAGGGAAATGCTCTCAGTCTTCTCTCTCAAAGGATGTAAATTTACATCTCTTCAGATCAACTTTCATCTCTCAGCTGTGTGTGCCATGTCATACTTCTGACAACAGTCGTATCAACACAACATGATATTGGTGTGACACATGGTAGTGCAATGTGTCAACAGAGGAGTCTGAGCGAATGTCTGTGGAAATACTTCATACTTCGTGGGGGTACAAAAAAGACAAGGGTGTAGAATAAACTCATTTATGTTCAGATAGATTGTTGTTTAAATAATGGGTTTCATCTGAGAGGATGAATTTATCTCAGGTGAGTATTTATGTCTGTGATGTAAGGAGCAAACAGCTGCATTAGGAAACAAACCCATCTGGAGAGGGACTGGAGGAATGAACCGGGCTAAGGTACTCAGTGTGCCACTCCTGGGGCAGTGACTATTCCTCCCCCATCACTGACATGCAGTTAAAACCCTAATGGCAGGGCTGCAATTAGTGCTGGGCTGGGGGGAGCCTGAGCCCTCGTGACTGATCTAGCATTGTCCATTTGAAAAACAACCCCATAAAGCCACAGTATTTTTTAGTTCTACAGATTAGCTACAAATCTGAGCTCTCTCATCCTTTCTGATTTACTTATTCAAAGATCACTGCTAACCAAATATCTAATTTTGTTAGGATTGACGTGGCTTGCTGGAGACAGTCTTTAGATTAATGAATCAAATGAAATGGGTGGATGCTCATTCAGGTAGGCAGCGTCTGATGCTAGTCAGACAGTGTCTGCATCTCCTTGATTTTACAACTTTTCATTCAAATTGTGGTGAGACTAATGATACTAATTTTATAATTGAAGTGAGTTTGCTCTAGCATCATTTGTATAAGTGGCTTGCCATCTATAGTGGTAATTAGTGTTTTCTTCTTTTTTGATTTGGTGTTTATTTTGGTCTTAAATCTATTTTCACATCATCACTCCAGTGAACCATTCACATGTTTGAAGTAACTGCCTTTTTCATTCTCTACTCAGATTGCTTCCCATGCATAAGTGTCAAATGTGCTTAAAGAGCAGTACATGCAGCATGACAGCAGATTACTGATTGTGGTGTCCTTTGTGAAAGCAGCAAATCCTTCTGACCCCACTGACCTCCCTCTGCAACCCTGTGATTTAGTCTTTGACCTTTCTGTGCTTCCCTTCATCCCCCCCAAAAGAAAAAACTGCTACCAAAACTGCTGATGGTGTACAATACAGTTCTCTAAACTCTGTATAACTCACAGGGTTAGCTTGAGATTTCTTGGTATTTAAAATTATTCCTTATTTAACTTTATAAAACCAGCAGATAGGTTTATAAACTGAATAATCGCAAAATTGCTCTTATAGTGCTGCTGACCACAGAACATGTCCCCAAAAAAACTCTTTATGTGTTTGTCTATATAGAGATGAAAAAAGTATTGATCCCTTAGAAAATTAAACCTCATGCCCTGATGATGGCAGTTCTGTCACCAATATTCTCTTTTTTCAGGTAGGAAAAAATATGAAAGAAAATCCAATGTAAGTGGACCTAACTCTTGAGTCTAAGGGAGAGGTGCATATGTATAGTCAGGGCAGTATCAGTCTCAAAGTGTTTTATTTGACAGTTTTGTCTGGTGGATACATTTGGAAATAGTTTTTGAAGGATTACAAGAGAATTGTAAGGATTTATGTAAAGTTGCCTTCTTTGATAACTGCAGTACTACAAAATAGAATGCAAGAGTGATTTCCTTGGATTGCTCCTGATACATGGTGTTAGTGGCATTACAGCTGCACATGAGACATTTTTCATGGAATTAAAAGCTGATTACAGTTTCAATACCAATGTCTGATGAAATTTTAAGGGCCAAAGACCAAAATTCCAGACTTCTTTGTCAAGAATCAAAAAACATTTTAGAAATTGTTCAAAAATTTAAAAGGGGCTGTGTATTTCCAAACTGGCAGAACCAGAACCACAGAACTGAAGAGTCTGAGGACAATAATGGGAAAATAAATATTGACTTCCTGCTAATATCCATTCCAAACCAGTGAAGGATAAACTAAGTTGAATGAACTCATGTTGACGTGTCAGGTTATGCAGTGACATGAGACAAAATAAAATCTAGTTCTGTGATGACATTGTAGCCTCCTGTAACAGCTGAAGATAACAATCACCTTATCTAAAAGTATTTGATGGATCTGGTCCTGAATGGGGAAAACTGCTTGAGACATTAAAACTGAACACATAAAGGGGTTGGCAAAACCGTGAAGGGAGACCTCATGATATCTTAAAAGCTGAAAGACTGTTCTCCAAATGTAAGCTCTGTTGGTGGGAATTTGAAAAGTCCTCATAGGGCAGTTTCTTCATTTGCAGACACTTTGGGTTTGAATGTCATCTTTCTTGTGATTATCTGTAAAGGATATATGAGCTTAGAATAAAACATATTGTCCACTGATCTGTATTCCCAGTGAATCTGATTTTTTTGTTGAAAAGGGTAAAAACTCATCCAACCCAGATATAAGAAAGGCTTTCCTTTATTGCCTCTGGGAGACAGATTGCAGTCTGAAATTGTATTTCCTCAAAACAGCAGATATACATGTTTTTGACCTGAAGAATTAGATGCATAAATTCTTGAAAACAGAACTGCTGTGCTATTCTCAAATTCATTTCTTAAAATTATGTCGAGACTTTTTTTTTGAGTTCATAAATTGCCATGAAAGGCTTTAAAGAGAACACAGGGAACTCAGTCATATTGTTATGAACCTGGCTCTGCTCCTAAACTATTAAAATATGCCTGGATTTCACCCTTTGGGTTTTGGAAACTTATTTATTTATTTCTTTTCAAAGACAAAAGCTGTACGTCGTTTTGCTTTATCTCTGTCAGCCAACGTCAGGAGGTAAATATTCAGAATGGCATAGGTGGATTTAGATTATTGATTCTTTCTAGCTAAATTGTGAGGTTAAATTCCCCAGACAGTGAATGGCAAATATCCCCCAAGGATTTTTTCCTTCTACTGCGTCATTAGCATTTTTTAGATCTAGAAATTTTCTCTGAGTTGGAAATATTATAAAAGTAATAAATACTCAGAATTATCTCCAGCTTTGATGTCCCTCTCTTCTTTTTTCATTCATAGTGACACTCATCATGGAGGAAGAAAGATTTCACTAGAGGTTTAACGAGAGTGATACATCTAATACCTATGATATCCTTCAAACGAACATCCGCATGGCCAAATCTAGCTGCAAGATACTGCCTTGGTTTCTATTTTTATTTTAGCAGTCCTTGATCAATAGCAGGACTGTTGCCAATCTCTTAGATTTTGTCAACTATTGTGCTTCAGACTGCAGTATTGTAAAACAATGTTTGGATGGACCCTATTTACTGTCTGTGACAGAGAAGCAAAAAACCCTCCTAGAGAGAGAGGTGATACTTCAAGGTTTTTAATCTGACACAGGGAAACTACCATAGCTAATTTTTATGCTGAAATATGTAAGATAAAACTCAGTCATAGTAGATGGCAGTACAGCTTGCATATCCAATATCTCCAACACCCCCGTGTGACCATCCATCATTCTTTCTGATTAACAGACTAGACAGTTGCTATCAGCTAATATTAGAAGCTCATTCATCTATTAATAAGTTTTCTTCAATTGTATTTAATCTCAGAACATATAACACCAAAAGGAAGTGTACAAACTCACAGGCTTATTTTAAAACAAACAACATTAAAATGCAGCAATTAATGTAGAAAGTTGTTTTCAGCCACATCTTTCTGAATTTCTTTAAAGAGTTTGAAAACATTACTGAGTTCAGTGTTACTAGCTATAAATAAATATTTATACCACATTTAATGCTACGCAAAAAATTCAGCTGAACTTCAGAAAGCATCCAGGAATCCTGTAAACTCCATGGTAAGGCAGCCCCTCTGGCACAGGCTAGATCTGCACTTTTCAAGCTGGCTGTAAACATATCTCCTCTCCCAAAGCATGACGGCATCTGCACCTCTGCTGCATGCACTTGTCCTCCAGGGAAGGAAAATTTGGGGATGAATTGTGGACCAGGTGAAGGAGGCAGCAAGGGCAGAAGTGGTCTGATGGGGACAGGGATGGGAGCAGCACACAGAATCAGTACAGAAAAGAATGCTGGATTTTGGAAATATTTGAGGAATCATAGGAACACAGGAGCACAGAATGATTTAGGTTGGAAGGAACCTCAACTTCCACCAGATCAGGTTGCTCAAAGCATCATCCAGCCTGATCTTAATGACCACTTCTAATGATGGGGCATCCACAGATTCTCTGTTCCGGTGTCTTACAATCCCTATAGTCCCTGGGGTCCCTGTGATCAGGGTGGTCACCTGTACCAGGAGACCTGCTAGGACACAGCCGTAAATCCAGTGGAAGCTAAAACTATGACAGTAAAGCCTTCTCATAGCTGTCCCTTCCTCCATCTCACCCCTGTCACAGATGTACTGTCTTGGGAATACTTTTTCCCTCTCCATTTCAAGAGAAACTTGTCAGTGGGCTTCTCCTAGATCTGGTCATGAACAAGAAAGTCTGGGTAGAAAGCACGCAGTCCTTAGAGAAGCACTGGGAAAAAGTAATATGTTTGCTCATGGCAAATGTGCACAGAAGTTGGCTTTCTACCAATCCTAGTGCAGGTTTGATCATCCCTTGACAATAAAAATTGTAAATGTAAGAGGAATTTATATAGGCAGAATGTAATGTCCTTAGATATGAGCAAAATCCTGGCCTCAAGGAAGACAATGAAAGCTTTGTCATTGATCTCAGTGGAGACAGGATTATACTTGTAGTTTTGTCAAGATTCTATCATTAACATTGGTTTTAAAGTGCCATTGGATATTTAATTGCATCAAGTGTGAGAGCCTTTATTGTATGATTAAAAAAGAAGGAAAAATATCATTAGGCTGAGAGTTCTGTCAAGGCTGAATAGTTATATTCAACATGTGCTCAGGAGGTAAATCCTCTGGGAGAGGGATATTTAATAATGTTTAGAAGGTATTATCTTTCAGAAAATCTAGCTGTTACAGAATTCTCCAGCAAATCCTTGCAGCACAGTATCCAGAATCGTTTTGTTTTTACTGAGCACAAAAATCTTAGATGCCGAGAGCCAAGTCAAAGAAAAGTATCTCAAATTTATTGGCATAAGATTGTATTTAAAGCCTGATCTGACAAACCACTTAACTGTATTTTTAACTTCAAGCATGCTAATTGTCTTTGCAACTTCATTCCTGGCTGAAAGGAATATTTAGGCAGTTTAAAATCCCTCCTTATTTCCAAGAATAATGATCTCTTAGCATTCCATCTTTCATTAGAATGAAAGATATAAAGAAATGGAATGGAAGTGGGAAAAGAAACCTGGAGGACTTCAGCTCATAAAGTGAAAATATGATCAGAAAAGTACTGGACTTGTACTATACCATGGATAAAACACAATTAAAAAGTGACATTTAAACAGAGATGTACTTTTGTCCAGTGTAAATATTTGTACACGTTTGGTAACTAGAACCACAAGGGGAAATATATAATTAGCAAGGACCATCTGGATAGTATGTCAAGAAGACCACAGGACTGTTATTTTCTCTTTTTCCATCTCCTCACAGATTAAGTTCCAATCACCTGCTTCTCACCACTTAACCCAGCTCATTTCACTTCATCCTTCAAGGCTTTGTTCTCATTCTCCTAGTAAAGAAACAGAAAAGTTTTCTGTTTCTGGGAGCCTGACAATAGTATTCTTTGTGGGGCCTTAACATTTGATATTCAATTATATACAAAATCCTGATGCAGCACTTGGAGGTTTTGCCAGCTTTGGGGAAAGCCACAACGATTAGGCATCAAACCTCACATTTTGTCCTTTCTTCTTTTTCAGGAAGATGTACATTTTATACAAGTCATTGTCTGTCATAATATAGGCAGATAGAGAAAGGGGTTGTTTACAGTGGAGGTACTCAGGAATGGCTTTTTTGAAAACCTGCACAAAAATGTTGTTTTCTTTGCAGTTAGGGACAAGGACAACAAGGTACAATATAAATTTTTCCTATTAAAATCCTTAAATGTTGTTGTTAGCTATCACATTTCCGAACTCCTCTTATTCCCACACATCAAGGTGTTCTTTTTGACAGCATGTTTAACTCTAAGATGCTGTGCATGCAATCTCTTTATGTTGCATTGAAAGTAATTACTGGGCATATAATGAGTTCTCCTTTATGTCTCTAAGCAGATGGGTTCCTATTATCAGGTTCTCAGAACAAACTGATTGTATAAAGGTGTTGTGTCACAACTAATTCCAGGAGTCAAGGAGGTAAATAACCTCATTTATTAATGATCAAGGAAAGTAAGAGAAATTCATTATCTCACACTTATTTTCTGTACCTGATTTTCACCCCACTAGAATGAAGGTGAGATTACAATTCCTCTGAAATCTGGTAGGGAAAGGACACATGATTTAAAATTACCTTATGCTTGGTTTTCAGTCTTTGGAGCTCACAGAGGCAGCAGGTCTAAAACAGAAAAGACTTCAAATATTCAAAAGTTATCATTGGCTTAGTTACCTAAATTCTGCTACAAAACATTTCCTAACAATATTTATGTCTGCTATGATCTAAAGTTGTGCCTGGTAAAATTTAACTAATCTCAGTTGTAGTAGTGATGTGCGTAGCTCCGTGGCTTTTCTCCTGGGAATACTCTCACACAGTTTTATGAGTATTTGTTGGCATGTTGATCACTGATTTTATTGATAACTTCGATATTTACTGAGTGATTTAGGTAGTACTCTGCAGAGCTGACAGGTAGGAGAAGGATAAGTGGCTTTGGCAGCCCTCTCTTCCAAAGGAGAACCTTTGCTCCCTAGAAATGGCACAACTTTAGACAAGGCAATTTAAAGATCAATCTAGTTGTACCGATGCAATCTGCTAATGCATGTACATTTAAATTAGCTAATGACACAGGCAACATTACAATCGATTTGAGTGTGTCTACATTAGGCTTAGCCTTGGTTCAAGATAGATCTAAGTTAAAATAAGATCAATTGTATTTAAAATCCTGTAGCTTTCCTGTGTGGACAAAAGCCTGAAGTTGGCAGCACCCTTAATAAACTCTAGGAAGACTGTTTTAGCTTATTTTAAATTTTTCTCCTCACAAAGTTTTTTTGACAAATAAAGTACAACATGGTCAGTTGGGTGATCCAAGAGATCCTTTAAAAATAGAAGTCTAAAAGTAGGGTTCAAAAATTTCATCCAGACCTTTAACTTGGTCTGACTTTCAAATACCCCTCTCTGGGTGACCTCAGTAGGACTGGAGGTACTCAGCACTTGTAAAAGACCCAAATAACTCTCAAACCAGACCATTTATTTAGGGGTTTTGATTGGTATTTAAGAGGTTATTCTGTGTTCTGTTTTCAGATATTTTGGATGCAGAATTAATTACATTTTCTGTTTTCTTCAATTCTATTCCTTTACAGATGACCACCCATCCCTTTTGCAACAATAATTTAGCAAGTCTTAAAAAAAAGAGTTCTAAATATATTCTCCAAATTTTATTTCTTTTGACATTTGATACACATGGAAGCCAAACAATACACAGTTTAGCAAGCTGTATATTTTTGTACAGTCATTCTCAGCTGCAGTCATCACTTGGCTGACAACCATCTGTGTCAACCTGCTTTTTCCTTCCTGCTTTGCTCAGCTGAAATGAAAATAAATTGACAGAAACAACTTCTGCAGGGAAAGTGCAAAAAAGTTAATAGAGTGGTGGGCATCTCTCGTCATCTTTAAGCACATTTTTTTCCCTATGTTAAGTTTCACTTGTATTCAAAATTAAAATGATATTTATTTCAAATGAAAGAAGGAAAAGCTTGAAAGAAGGAAAACACAGCTTGTTTGCTTACAAGGCAAGAAGCTATTTCCAGCCCAAGTGGTCTGGCAGAACATAATATCTTGACTGTTGAGCAGCACAAGGTGAGGTCTCTGGAGGCTGCCACAGGTGATGTCCCAGCGCTGGCAATAGGAAAGGGCTTGGAGAACCAGACCAGCTTAAGAGATGCTACATTTCTTTTCTGCATTGGTGTCTTGGTTTAGATAGACAGGTATCTGCCGGGGAGGGTTGGAGTATCCCTTAAAATGTAAGCCCCTCCCCCCCTTTTCCAAATTATCATAAATTTGCAATTAAAAGGCTGTCAGGCAAAGATTTTGGGAATAGGTATAGCAGTTCTTTACTAGGGATATAAACATACAGATGTTGCAGTACAGAAGAATAAGCAAACAAATAAACAAAAAAGAAATCCTAGAAAACCCTGACAGAGTCAGAAATACAACCTGACACCCTGTTGGTGAGGGTGTTGGAAGCAGTCCACAGTAAGCCCTCCTGGAATGGCAGATGTGGTTCTGTTGGAGTAGAGATGGTCCCGTTGAAGAAAAAGGGTCCAGTAATGGTGAGATGGGTCCGGTCTTCCTCCAGGGATCCGGTGGAAAACTGGATACCTAGTGGGACTGTGGCTCCTTTTTATCTAGGTTAAGATGGTTTGGCTCCTCCTCCCTGTGTGGAGCAGCTTACAATAGTGCACTGTAATGTGTAATGTCATTGATGAGCTCTTAATGGTCCATTAGCAGAAGACATTCCCATGGAAGTAGTGAAACAATGAAGAGAGATAAGTAGCACTCCACCATCTGACAAGTGACACTGACCCATTTGGGCAAAGATAAACAATTCTGCTCCACCCAGATGGAATAGAATAATATGCTCTTTACAAAACCCATGGCAATTGGCCAAGTTCTTCACTGTGTTCCATAGGCTTGTCTT
This sequence comes from Chamaea fasciata, assembly GCF_029207755.1. Classification (NCBI taxonomy): domain Eukaryota; kingdom Metazoa; phylum Chordata; class Aves; order Passeriformes; family Sylviidae; genus Chamaea; species Chamaea fasciata. Next base: position 95,676,133 of record NW_027094087.1, on the reverse strand, counting down.
TTCTCACTTTCACCTTCTACTTAAGGTTTCCTTGTAAGGTTATTTATCAGTGAAGTCAGGGGTTGGAGAAAAGGGACACAAGAGAGGAGCTAAAAATGTTGCCTTGAGGCTTGAAATCAAGCCAGACATGTTGGAATGTGGATTTGGTTTCAGAGGTGTTTTGTGAACATAACTTAAAGAACATTTTTGTGACTTGAAGTCACAAAATATGTTATCCAAAAGTCTTTATAATTAGATTCTAAGCTGACTACCTCTTTTTACTACAAATATTTTTTTAAACCTTGTAATTACCTGTAAATCTCTTCAGTTTGAACCAGATAGGGATACCATGGAAATAATATTGTGTAGCAGTGTTAGCAGAGACTGTATCAGAAGGTGTTTACATAAAAAAAACAGAACTGAGGTTGCACAGGATTCTAACTTTTTATTTGCACAATTGCTGTAACCTTGAATTGTAAAATTAATACACTTCCCCGCCCCCCCCCCCCCCCCCCCCCCCCAGTAAGCATACACATTAACACATAGGATGAATTTCTGGTCCAGTTTAATTCAGTGGGAATTCAATTTCAGAGAGTCAGAATTTGACATATTCACATGTCTCTCTTCCTATTCCATCCATACTGCAAGACTACATCCCTGCATCATCTACTGGAATTTTTCCAGTCTCTCAGAGCCATATCAGATCCCTGTCAAAACTCAGCATTGTTTAGTCACTGACTCATAGTTCACAGCAATGAATTTTCTCTTTCTATCATAAATAAGGATGGCCAATAAACATTACCTTAGTCTAAATCAGGCATGTTCAACACCAATTCAGAAATGTGTTTAGGCTCTATTATAGTCATATAATCAGAACTAAGATTAGAAATGTATATGTTACAAATCCATATGGTTATGGCAGATTTCTAAGATGTGCTAAAAAATGTTTTTTCAGGCTTAGAAAATTTCATCCTATTGAAGACATGAAAACTGTGGTGTGAGGATACTCTACTACAGACTGACTTGTCCATCTCAGGCTCTTTTAATGAGCTTTGTTTAAAGTTTAGTCTTGGTGCTAAGAGCAATCCTGAGAAGATTCAGCAGAGTTTGAGTCATGAACAACAAAAGAAATCTGTGCACTAGAGTTCTCTAAGGCACTGCCATTAACTAATAAAACATGGCATGCCTAATCCAGCCATAATCCACGGAGGTCAAATGGCAGATGCGTGGGAGCTCATGGCCAACCTCAACATTTCGTCAAAAGATAGAATAACCATCCAAGTCTGTGGCAGGTTTTATGGGACAAGGCTCAGGCCCAGTATAAACGTAATTAAAAAGTGAAAGGAGAAAAATATAGACTGAAGCCACTGAGCAGAAGCTCTCAATGTCTCTGTGAAAATCTATAAAATAATGCTTTTACCTTATACCTTTAAAAGTTTAATGCGTTGAGTCAAACTACGACTTTTGCTGGCAATCCCCTTACAGATTTTTACACCTTTTTGTCCTCTTTGTAGTCACAGTATTCATGCCATTTCTTAAAAACCCCAAAGTCTGCGAGGCAATAATGATAAAGACCTCTTTACAAATGATGAGTGACTGAGGAGACCTTCATGGAAGCATAGGTGCCACCAGCACTGACTCAGCTTATAATTCATTGGGTCAAATCACTAGGAATATTCCATATAATGGGACTTTAGTAGGAACTCTGCAGCTGTCATTCACATTCTTACTGCATTTTATGGCTGGACACGGATTTGATGCAGAAGAAGAAAAGGGGAAGTTCACTTGCCATTAGTGTTACTGGGCAAAAGACTTGGGTACATGGCAAAGGACTGTCTGCAGGGCCCTGCTTCACCCTGTGAACTCAGTTCCAGTCTGGCTTCTCAGCACTGGTTATATTGAGCAAGTCAAATAATAAAGAAGATTGATAGAAACAAGCTTCTTTGCTGAAGAGTAATAGAATGGAGCCAGCACTGTTCTCACTTTTTACTATGGAGTGAGATTGCGAAGAGATGATGCTGTTTAGGAAACAGTCCAACACACACAAACAATTTGTCACAAGCAAGAGACACTTTGACTGAAAGACTTGGTTGCGCTTTCACCCAGGAGGTCTAAGTCAAAGGTCTTCAGCAATCAAATATAGAACTAGTGTTTAGTCTGTTAGCACAATTTCAAGAGTCAACTGACTAATGAATGTCAATATGCAATTATGTGGGATGCCAACAGTCTGCAGCTCAGCTTGTGGTATTCACCTTTATACAGTACTTATATAATAAATGAATGCAGAAAATGAGCTACCTATGAATATTAAAGAAACCCACAATGGTAGTGGCAAATTTTAGAATAACAAGGAAATTTTGTGTTGGATTTTATTTCATCGTTGAAATGTTTTCTTGTAGACCATTATTACTCAGCACAGTAAATATGTATATACATCTTTAATACACTTCAAATTCTGTTATCTGTGTTATATTCTTGCATTAAAAATAGCCCTATTACTTCATGGCAAGCCTCTAAGAACCTGCATATCATGATTGCTGTGAAGGAGATCCCTGCTGTTGTATTTTGTGTTCAGCACATCTGGTTCACGTTTTTCTGGCATTGTGAAAAGATAACATCATAAGGGGGCTGAAAATGCACATGGCAGTGAAAATGCATTAGGATGACATTTACATAATTATTTCAAGAGTATTCTCGGAAGCAAAACTGCAGGAAGGAAAGCAGGTCAAATGTTTAAAATATTGGAAGGGTAAAAAGGTCAGAGCAGTTCTGTGCAGGTGGACTGTAATCCAGCAAAACATTTAAAACACATGCTGAGGAGGAAGCCACTTGCTGCTGAAAGCTTCAAAGGGCAGATCCAAAGCACATCACCTCACTCCCATACAGCTTTTTGCCATAAAATAATTATGGAAATACCTCAGGGAAAAAATCTTTCATGTATTTTTTTTTGCTTTTCCTTTCTCCTGGATTTTCTCATAAAATGATATTATGATGTACCAACATAAATGATTTAGGAGGAAGTGGGAGTTTCTTTCTGAAAATACATCTCTAAAAAACCCAGGTTTATCCATCAAAACCTGCTTATTGTCTTAGTTAATTTGGTTTCTTGAATGTTTGTGACTCACTAATTCTTTAATTAGGTAGCCATGTTTTCTACCTAAAATATTGGGAGTGCTGTGTATGGAACCTTCTCAGTCATAAATATTAATTTTAAAATGCCTTTGAAAGAAACCCAGTTATTGTTGTGTCTGAATTTTATGTAATAAATATGATGCCAAGGCAGATGTAAATTCTTCAGTTATATAAAACAAAATAATGCAGTGGCCAATATAAATGGCTCTTAATAAACATGGATAAACAGAACAATTTATAATGGCAATCAAATTAGCATTAACTAATTTGGTATATTCTTGAACTTATGACTTGTTATGTTAACATCAGTGTAATATACTGACTTCCAAAGATCATTTGATATGACATGAAACACATTTAAATGAAGACACTAGGGTGCAACAGAATTAGTCACAGTAGCTACTTAAAAATGTCCAGTTGTTCAGCCTTGAAGACTGGAGGGAATGGACTCTTGACCTATGTCATGAATTCAAACAAAATCTTGGGTGAGAGATTTCTGTTCCTTTGCTGTTCAGGGAAAATGGGTAGTTAAGCTGATCTGCAGTTGTATGGGGAATGACATTTTGATAATACTTCACCCAACAGTGTAAAACAAAATGATACAGATGATGGAAATGGAAGGTGGACAGATTCTGTGTGGAAATAAGGCATGCAAGACACCCTTAGAGTGCCAGTCACCCAGTGCTGCTGCAGATGTGGCCAGGAGTGGTCATGCTTTCCAAGGCAGAGTCTTTGCCAGCCCACACAAACCAAGACATGTTTTTTTTGAGTGTAATTAAATGTTCTTTCACAGCAGGCCCAAAGGCTTCCCAGCAGGCAAATGATAAGGACGTGCAGTGAATCTGCCTTTCATTCAACAGTTTCATTGGAGATAGTCCCACGGAGAAGGTAGGTTCAGCCGGTGGTCGTTGCTTTATATGTGATTTATCCATATTGTAAATGTGCTGTTATGAAGAGGAAGGCTGTGTGTACAAATAATCTAAATTTGCAACATTACAAGCACCCAATAAGGAAAATGGAATTTGTTTGTTTCATGTAGACAGTGATCTAGTCTTTCTCTCTCTCTCTGATCTTTAGACCACTAAATCTCTAACTTCAGTTTCTAAGCTTCACTTTTGGTCTGTTAAGGTTCCTCAAGGTTAATATTGTTTAAAAATGCACTACGTCAGTGGGTTGGAAGAATTTTTACATTTCTGTGTATTTTGTAATCAGGGAGAATAGCAAGTGCCAAGATTAATACAAACATTTTCTTCTCTCTGCATACTGGTTGCTGCAGGTGTTACCTGACTGTTCACATAATTTCAGGGACATCTGTCAGATACTGTTTCACTAATACATTTAGCCTCCTCCTGTTTTTGTTTTTGGTTTTTTGGTGGTTTTTTTTTGTTGTTGTTGTTATGGAAATGAAAGTATGTGATCCTGCAATAATTATATAACAAGATTAGTTTTTATTTGATTATTTAGTGCCCTCTAGTAACAGTCATTTTTTTCAGTATGCTGGATTGTGTACTCTGATTTCTCTGCATTTCCACTTAGAGGCTGCTCCTGCTTGCAGTGATGACTCACCAAATGCACCTAGTGGTGTTATTTGCTGAAACAGGAATCCAGGGTATTTCTCTAGCTTTTATAGAAGTATTCTTTAGTTAAACCTTATAATGGCTTTTAAATTACAGTATAGTACCGCATAATTTCAAACATGTCTCGTGCATGCTGTCCCTTATGGACTTTATATAATATAAATAGTTTAGCTTTGGAATACTTAGTTTGCTACTGGTTTGGTTCAGTGAGGGTTTTGTGATTTTATTTATTTATTTATTTATTTATTTATTTATTTTAAGGTTACATAGATGGAAATCTCCATCATAATTAATCGACGAAAATAATTAGGGGGGGGGTTGCCTGACATTCTTATTGCACTTTCTTCTGCACCAAAATCTGCTTGCAAAAGTTTTATGCCACTGCTGTGTCTTTTGCACCTGATTCAGCTCTCTCAGAAGTGATTTCACCCATCACTTCTCCAGAAATGTGCATAACTGTGGCAGCAAACACTGCATGGGTCATTTGGAGTTTGTTATTTTCTGCTGCTTGACTGAGAGATTTTTCAGGTAATTTAACCAAACGATCCAGGGGGGATAGTGAGGGAGCTCTGGGAAGGAAAGATCTCCTGTCCTTGTCTGGCAAACATGCAGGGCACACTCTGCCAGGAAATTATGTAGGTGTGATTTTAAGGTAATGCCTAAAAGACAGAAAAAAGGGCTAAGAAGAACTGATGTGATGCACATGCGCCTAACAAGAGGAGATCAAGGATGATGACTTAAACAACACGCAGGCAGCCAGAGAGTGGGAAAGGATAGAATCGGCTGCAGGGAGCTTTGGGCAGGTTTTGGGCTGCCAGACTGACCCCTTGCACATTGCAGCCAGCTCTCCAACCAGGTCTTCCCAACAACAGAGGCAACAAAGTCCAAGTGCTTCTTAGGACAATGCATAAGGCCTTAAATAGTAAAAGTTCTGAACAGTTTTAAAGTATAATTCTAATTTGTGATAATGAGACCAAACCCAGGAACTTCTGCACAATTTTTTTTGCTAGGTGCACTTCTTCAGGGTTCATCATACAGTGCCCAACTTAGAGGTGCATCAAAAGCAAAGAATCTGATCCAACATAAATGCTTCATATTGAACAGCATCCAGCATACATCAAACATCCAGATTAACCTTAAATCAATGCATTTTAGTTTCGTGTACCATGCAAATCCATTACTTCACCTCTTTTGCTCTTTGAGGAATAAGTATTGTTTGAGGGACCTTTATTCTTTAAGGAACTTCTGAGCCTTGGATTTTTCCAAACAAGAAAATCATAACAGAAGTGTTAAGAGAGTTCACAGAATTATCAATAAACCCTTTTCAGACAATTTAAGCACAAGAATATAGCCTCAGAAATTATGTATGACCTGTCAGACTACAAGTGATTGAAAATCATAATAAAAAGACTTTTACACAAATAAATGTAGGAGTTATTACCAATCATCATCATTAACTTTCAGTATAGGATCTGAGTTTTTCCTGAGTGTGTTTGGTGTATATTCCACTATGCAAGTGCAACTTGAAGTCACTGAGGCCTTTTGTATGTTCGAGTGACCCTGGCAGAATGGGAGTATTCAGTGAGTTGATTGTGGAGCACAGTTCCAAGTGCATCCATGGCCATGACTTTTTCTCCTTCAGCTGGGGAGGGAGCCACATGGCAGGTAAACTGTTCTGCATAGGAAAAAAGGGACAGATACTGACAATACCAATAACATGATATGAAAAATTACTTAACAGCACTTTTTGTTTTCTGACCCTTTGTTTATTTTCTATATGCCCTCCCAAAATCATACGTCTTTGGAGCTATTAAAAAATCCAGGCTTCTGATGGAAAATGGCTAGGGTAACAGTTTGATACTTCATTGAAGAGCTGTCTCCCACATCGTATTTCAGTATTCTTGTTGTATCTGTATTTGTATTATGAAAGTTTTCTGTGTATTTCCTCTAGAACAGGGTATGAACTTAGTGAATTTAAAAGACATATAGAACAGGAGTATTTTTCTAGACACATTAAAATAAAAAGTATGAGCACTGGCCAGTTAAAGAATTTTTTTTGGAAAAAAAAATTGGACCCTAAAAATAATAATGTCTCTATACTTTTTTAGCTTGCCAGGATCATACACTAGGTAAAACTGAACTGGGAAAGGTATGCAGGCTTTCTCCTTCCATGACAAAATAAAAAAAAAAAGGTTTGTAGTAACATATGTATAGTCAGATACTGCTGTTATTTTGACATGAATGGAAACAAATTGTCCTGGATGCTTTACGCTTTTTGTTTTGGTTTGGTGTTTTTGCTGTCATTTATTTCAGATCTCAGCAAAATAGAAAAATAGTTCCTTCTTCCTTCAAACTCTAATAATCTTTCAGAATAATTCAAAGGAATTCACAGGAAATTCTGATGGTGAATCTACTTGCTTATTTCAAAGACCTGAAATATATATTGAAAAGAAAAATAATCACGTGATTAAATAATTGTTCTTCAATGCCTTCAACATAAACCTTGCCCCATGCTAAAAGTATCCTTGTATTTCCAGCATCCTTGGAAAGGACTGCTCTGTGAAGGATATACGTATGGAGCCATTTTAAGGATCTGAAGGAAATGTGAGGTGGAGGTTCAGAAGTCAAAAGTGTTTGATTACAGTCAGTCTCAAGAAAGAAGATATGAGAGAGAGTCTACGCTCTTCTTTAAAAGCATCAGAATTGCAATTGCTTTCATTTCCCCAGCTCAGCAGGCAGCATCTGATCTCTGATAAAACTCTAGTTATTATTTACCATGCTGGTAAACTAAAATTGCTTGAATTTAATTCTATATATATTTGGTGTCTTTACCTACTTGAGTCGAAAGTCTGTAAGGGGATATTTATAATGTGTAAACAACACCTAATTATCAACTAAAATTTTTACCTAGACAATCACCAGGAGGTTATCAAACTGTTGTGATATTCTTTAGAAATATAAATAAAGCAGAGAAAATGGACACATTTAACAAAAGTAATTATGTTATGTTTTGTCAATAGTGTTTGGGCACCAAACATCATCGTGTTTATTGTCAAGACTAAAACTGGTGAGGAAACGAAACCCAAACAGAAGCAGTATAAAAGGCACACTGAGACACCATGTCAATGCTCTGTTTAGTCTGACATCTTGACCCAAACAGGAGAAGAGCTGCAAGGAATCCTACATAAACAATTTAAAGGGATCTGTTATTCATGAGAGAAATTTTATGGAAGTATCTCTGTATGAAAGGTAGGATTTAGAGGTATGGCTAGGGAAGCTGAGATGAAAATGCAAAGATATAGTGGGAGAGATGGAGCTACACGCAGGAATCTCAAGGTTTTCTGTACCTCTTGCCTAACTCAAGACTCCCTTATGAGGGGATGATAAGGGACACCTCAGAGAGTGTCACTGGATGAAATGGAGAGAGAGGTTGAATGCAGGAGGAAAAATGAAGCTGAGGAGCGTTGTGTTCCACAAGAAAGCAAGGAGGAGGGAGAGAGTTACAAGGAAGGAGCAAAGGAAAGCTATCCCCATCCACTGGAAGAGCTGATGGAAGGAGTCAGGAGGGACTCCCAAGGGGTGATGATACAGAACAGGAGACACACGTCTGTAAGCAGCTCCAGGTGGCCGCAGCCGAGATGGAAGATTTGTATAATTTTTGGTTATTTGACTAGGTACATCTTAAAAATGATGTCTGGAAGACTAGAGTTATGAAACAGAAAGGTGAGTCATTTCCTGGCCACGAGGACACAAGCAGCGAATACACCACTTTTCACAATTACAGCTGATGGCAGCCACAGCGCCCACTCATAAAAGTGCCTCATTTTCCCAGCCCAGACTGCTCGACTGGAAACACACACAGGTGGTGCTGAGTTGGCAGCCCTGCTCCCCTCTCAGATGAATGGGATTTTTTTTTGACGGTGAAAGGAAGAGTCATCTTTCTGGTACAGAAGAATATTCCACAGTTTCAGGACGCCCAGGAATAAAGGGTCCTTCCTTCCCCTTGTGGACATTCGGTCTCCTCCCTTCTCCAGCTTTCTGTGGGAATTGCCTCAATATCTTGGGAGCTGGGAGGGATTGTGCACTTTAGAAAGAGCTGATGCTAGAGAGTTGTGCTGACCCAGACCTCAAAGGAAATGCTAGAATGTGGGAAAAAGCTGAGGGGGGAATAAAAACAGTTCAGTTTGACTTTGAAGGTTAATATGATTAATGGCATTATTTGGCTGACTGTGTGTCAGGATGCTTCCTTCTCCTTATCCTTGCTGCAGGAAGAGCAAAAAACAGAAGAGGAATAGAGAAGTTGGGAAAGGGGAATTTCACAGATTGCAAACAATTTCCCTAGGGTGATTCAAGCCTCTAATTAGCATAAACATCCAGACATCCTCCACTACAGGCTCTTCCCTTCAGCATTAGTAACACAGAAATAACTCCCAACAAATGCTCTGGACATAAGAGTAACTGGGCTGCAAAACATCACTACAGTATTTTGTATGCTGAAAGTACTGGGAAGTACACACACCATTGTTTTTAACCAGGAAAACAGTAAAGGGCATATATAAATGCAGCATTGCAGTTAATGCAGTCCTTGTGTTTGTTGCAATGCATTCTGCTTCAGGGCGTGCACAGGGCAGGTGCATTTTAACCCCAGCATTTCTGAGTATTGTCTTATGAAGTCTTAATTGCCTGCCACAGTTGAAAGGGATTTTTGAGGCTGCATTTTAAACTCTCTCTCTCTCTCTCTCTCCTGTTCTCTTGTCTCCTCTGAGCAGTGGAAGATATTTTCCTATCAGTATTGGTTTCATCAAAACTGTGCTGCAAGTCTTGCTTTTGTGCGGATGAGAGTACGTGGCTGGTAGCTGTAAACATTCTTTTGACATCCTTAATAATTCTCCGTATTTTATTGCCTTTTCAGCCTGACAGGTGGCATCTCCACCAATATGGTTGGCAGTGTGAGTGCAGGATTTGTGTGAGCTAATCATAAAGGGTATTTTCCTTCACTTATAATGTTAAGTGCTTTGTGCTTTCTGTAAACAAATTTGTAGCTGTTTTTTTTTTCTTCCTTTTTTTGAAATTTTCTCACTGCATTGAGGAGAAAGTGACATCCATTAGATTCATGCTTCCTTTTCAATTACATATTTGAGAAACAGAACAAAATTATGGTGGTTGATCTATGTGGACACAAAACATCATGAAGGTCACTGCACCGAAAGACTTGCAATTTAAATCTAAGCTGCCAGAGAGTGACAACAGCAGTCTTTTCATCTGTAGGAATCAGCTTGGCCTCCAGTCCCAAGTGCCTTATGTCACTGTGAAAATGCTAAGGGACATTTTAGAACAATTTTAAGGATACCTAGAAGATAATTCTGTTTCAGAAGAAGTTAATATATAGCAGCATTCTATTTATGGTTTTCCTTCTTTGTTTATTGATATAAGGTAAAAAGAAATTACCTCATTGGGGCATAACTATTTTCCCACATAACATTGGGATTTTTCTCCTGATATTCTCTAGCTAGCTGAGTGTGCTGTAGCAATGAGAAATGCTTTAAAGGTATCCAGGGTGACTGCGTCAGCTTATGTCTCTTTCTAAGAGACTTTCACAATGAGGCAAGAAGTATCTTTTGCTGTGATTAGGTCTGTCCCTCTGGTGTAATAGGAAGAGATGTGGTGTACCTTTGGTACAGTCCTTGCCATTTTCTGGAGGACTAGTGAATTACTAAACTGATCAAGACACCTCAATAATAGTGGGATTAGGAAAGAATTAACCCTGGCCAAGGAAATGAAGTGTTCACTCTACTTGTTTGGGGTTTTTGTTTGATTGTTTGCTTGTGGTTTTTAGGTTTGGTTGGGTTTTTGTTTGGTTGGTTTTGGTTTTGGGTTCTGTTTTGTTTTGTTTTCTTCATTGTGCAATCCAGATATAAAAGCATGAAGAAATTTTTTTCTGTTTTAAGGCAGCAGTAATGAAGTGACAACATAGAAGATTCTTATTAGCATATACTCTGTCTCTGTAAAATCCTAATCGCACTGGGACATCCTGGGATAGATTATCTCCCCCTGGCTTCCCTTGGGCCCTCTCTGTACCTAATTATTTCTCATGAAGAATCTATATTGTAACTGACAGGTCTCTACATATATACCCACAGGAAAAACAAACCAAAACATAACACTTGGCAGCTTGCTGGCAATATGACTGCATGCAATGCAGCACACACATTGTTTGTGGTGTTTCCCTTGGCAGTATTTCCCTTGGTCACACTGCCCAGCCTTGGAAGCCCACCTTGGAGATGACGGCTAAGTCTCTGGCCCTGCTCACACAGCCAGGTAATCCTCTCAGAAGAACAGAAAGTGGCTGCAATAAGCAATAGTGCTTGGGTAGCTGTTCTGTCTCCCCCACAGAAACCTCTCTAGGGAGATCAAAACAAAGCCTCTCTCTCAAGGAGGCCTTGTGTTTTGAAGCAGTGTATCAGAAAGGATAACCATCTTCTTGTTCTTTGATTTCAAAGCCCGACCAAATTATGCATATGACAGGGCAAGCAATTTTTGCTGTGCTACTGGATGTGCTCTGGGTACTCTTCAGTTTTGCAGAGGAGTAGATATAAATGCTCTCATCTACCTCTTGAGAAGCATCTGTATTAATAATAGCAAGGCTGCCTCTTTTACAGGCAGCTGCGTTCGTGAAATCCCTCCCAACTTGCCTGACCTATTAAAAAAGAAAGAAAGAAAGAAAGAAAGAAAGAAAGAAAGAAAGAAAGAAAGAAAGAAAGAAAGAAGAGAGAGAGAGAAAGAAAGAAAGAAAGAAAGAAAGAAAGAAAGAAGGAAAGAAAGAACAACAACAACAACAAAAAACCCACACCAAAAAACCAACCAACCAACCAAAAAAACCAAAAAAAAAACCTCTCACAAGATTAAGCAAATCCGTAGAATACCTTCTTTTCTACATCATAACACATCCTGGAGTTATTTTCTCTCACCTAGCCTTCTGAAAGAATACAATTTTTTCTTCTCTAATGCTTTTTTGAACACAGTTTCCAGTTGTTAGACCTGCTCATTGTTATCAATTCCTGCTTCTCAGGGGGAGCAGAAAAGTTAGTCTCACACTTTCATCTGTTTTCCCAGCTCAGATGCCCATTTGCATGGGGGCTAATTCCTGGTGAGGAACTGTGGCCCCAAGAATTCCCAGCTGAGCCTTGCTGTACCACATCTCTCAGGAGTATGAATTTCTAGCACTAGGCTGGCTGATAGCTGGGAACAGGCTCCCTGCTTTCCACATTAGTGTTGCAGCTCAGACGGTCTGTGCTCTTCTGAAAGGTTTACCAAGTTCTGGTTCAGATTTTACACTGTTTCAGAAGTGCATGAACTGGATGTCTTTCAGATGAAATTGTGATGTAAGATGTCCTCCAGAAAATCACGTTCAGAAGGTGGTCCAGCTGATAATGGGCATCATCATGGAGCTACTGAGATGAGGCAAGAGCTATTCTAAAGTAGCAATCCCCTGTCCCCCTGTTCCTGTACTGAGTCTGACTTGGATGGAGTTAACTTTCTTTATAGCAGACCCTATGGTGCTTTTTGGATTTGTGCCTGCTCTTGATCACACATCAATTTTTGCTGAACGGCTGCTGGACACCAGGTCAATGCTTACTATTTTCACTCTGTCCTTCCAAAAGATCATCTAGAGGTGAGCAGGAGGGTGGGAGGGGTAACAGCCAGGACAGCTGACCTGAGCTGGTCAGAATGATATTCTGCACCATATAACTTCATGCTCAGCAATAAAATCTGGGGTAGTGGAAGAAGAAAGGGAATTTTCAGCTTCCAGGGTGACTATTGCTTGGAGACTGGCAGGGCACTGTCTGTGAGAGGTGGTGAGTCGTTGCTTTTGCATCACTTCTTTTCCCCCCTTCATCTCTTTAGCTTGTCCTGACCCAAAATTTCAATTGCCTTTGCTTTTCCTATTCTCTCCAATATCCCCCTGGGAGTGGGAATTGGAAAAGCAGCTGTGTGGGTGCTTGGCTGCTGGCTGGGGTCAAATCTCCATCCCCTGCCACTACACGCTTGTAGAGTGGGGAGGGGATCCTCTGCACCACTTGTTACTACTGATGTGCTCCTTTTGTGTGAGGAATCTTGCTGCTGTAGACACAGAAAAAATCTCGTGTCTCTGCCCGAATTTGGCTCTCTGAATCTGAAGATTAATCTCAGAATGATTGAGAAGTAGCTGGGATATCAAAAATAGCACTTGTAGGGCATTCCAAGGTCTCTGTGTTCCTTTCAGCATTTACATCCTCAATACTGTGGTGTTTTTAAATTAATATGTTTGACAAGAAAAAATTCAATATGTCAGTCTCCTTTTTATTTTCTTGTAGTCTTCCACAGGAAATATAAATGATCACCCAAAGTTTGAGGAAGAGGGTAATGACCAGTATTCCTTCCTGAGGAAGGAATGAAGTGAGACCCGTCTTGACAGACAGACGGCTGACTCCCGTTGAAGTTTCAGAGGCTACAAAATAATTCCCATAGGACTGCCAGCACCTACCCTACATAAATCAGGCACAAGTATGAATTGTCTGTGATGATCTTAGAGCAGTGTGTATTTACTAGCGGAAACTATTTATGTACAGCATTGAAATACAAAGCCAAATAGTCAGGAAACATCTCTCAAAAATACATGAAAGAAGACAAAACAGACAGCTCTCACTCAAGTCGCTTAATGCACCATTTGAGGAGACTCAAATAGTTTGATGATCATGCCACAAGAAGATATGTGTAAGATAATAAGGTACACAAACCATGAAAAATTGCATCTGATTTTCTTGTCTTCAAATGAAGCATAAATACAACCTGAATTAAAATAAAGAAAAAGAAAATGAAAAAGAAAGGCCCAAAGCATCTATATGCCCTAAGAATACTATAGAAAAATACCTGCTCTTACATTCATGAAAGCCCAGGACTGTGGTCAGACTCTAACAATAATTTCATGCAAGGGAGGCTTTTCTTGTCTGAAAGAAAAAGCCAGGATAAAACCACCCACCACTGTAAATTGCTCAGACAGATTTAGTTTTTAATTTCTGACCTGTCACGTTAGATACTGTTGTTTATGTTTCATCTGATACAGTCACCCTGGAGGCCCAGCTGATGCTCAGTAATGCAACATTCGGTTTGTAGCCTGAGGGTCGGCACAGATTTCACTTCTTTTCTAGCTCTCACCCTTCGTATCACAGTGACAGCCTTGACTGTGCACTAAGAGGGTAAATTTGTCCCCCTTCCACCTTATGGTCAATCAAGCAAGACTCAAATCCTAGGTGAGATCACACGGGCCTGATGGTTGGGAGGGAAGTAACAAGAGGGAGATGAGGATAGAGAGTAGAAATTCGGTTCTATTTTTTGTCCTATTCATCATGGATGTGGAGTACAAATTATTCCTTTTGACTTTGCAGCAGCCTTTTATATTTTTTTGTGCCTTCTGTTGATTTTTGGGTTTTGGTAGGTTTTTTTCTGTATGAGAAAAAAAATATCCCCAGTTCTTCCTGTCTTTGCAGATGATTTTTTAATTCTGTCTGCTCTTATGACTCTGATACACCCAAGGAGAGGAAACCTCCCAGACACCCCCCTGGGGTGCCCGCACCTTACCTGAGGAACAGCAATGGAGAGCTGCTCAGCAGTACCTTGGTGCATGAAAATACTGCAGGAAGGCACCCTGGGAATGTGGCAGCTGCTGCTGTAGGAATACTGTCTGCTGAGTGATTTGACTAATTTGATAATATTAATTAACAAATTTTTGGTGCTGTTTTCAGTTGAAATGAATAAGACAAAAAAATCAGTGTATGGCGTGAGAATATACCTTAACAAGTGCATTTCCCATGTCTGAACTGAAATGTCAGAGACAGAAGCTGGATCTCCACAATTTTTCCTTGTTCTTTCAGGAGCAAAAAAACCTGCTAATACAGAGCTATTAACACTAATAATGTATAAAGAGATTCAGAGAGTTGATGATGCATGCCAAAATAATGCAGTGAATGATTTGAGTAATAATGTCAGTACATGCCTTTGTGGTTAACTGTCCTTTCCTTCCTTTGCCTGTTTATTCACCCTGTGAGTCATGAAAAGAGCTCTCAGGGAAGGAGCTGCTTCTCTGCTGTTGTTTGCAGAGCATCTAGTGCAATCAAACAGGTATTGACCCCTGTTTGATACCCTAAGTATCACTGCAGATAAAGTAAAGAAACAGCTGTATCTCTGTTGAATGGATTTCCATTTCCTTTCTTATGACAAAAAGACATACTCTGTATGATATTGTTGAAAATGTCAGTGCTGAAAGAGAGAAAATGAGTAAAATAGAGCTGGATGAAGGCACAAGGAAGATGGTAAATGGCAATTTTGAAAGTCTGGATATTAATGAAGGAATAGAAATTTCAATGTGATATTGTCTTAATTTTTATTAATCTTTCAGTGCAGATCCTATTTCTGTCACAATGAGAATTTACAATTTTATTATAGATTTTAGTATATATTTGGTATATATTTAGTAAAGATTACTTTTATATATTTAGAAATATTAGGGGAGGAGCAGCTCCTATCCTAGTGAGCTGTTTTTTATAGCTGACATATATCTATATCCATATCATCTATATCTACATATCTCTGTCTATATATGTATTATATTTATGCAAATATATTATATTTTAAGTGTCTACAAATACAAAGTTTATCAAAATCCCTCTGTGTAATGTTTATCTAAATCCATCTATCTTTATTAGTATTTGTATGCTTATAGCTGATGATGGCAATGGACTGATATTTTTTGGGAAGTTTCAGAGAAAATTTCCTAAGAGTTTGAGATACACGTTTCCCATAAGAAAGAGCTATTGTATTTTACTTTCCCTTTTTGCCATATTAATTGACTTTAACAAGGCAGCAGAACACCATGTCGAATTCCAAGAACTGGAACATGGCAAGCATTCTGAAATGCTGCTCCTGTCCTCTGGTGTTTCAGAAAACTGTGGTCCAGAGTCCAAACATGAAACCAAGCTCATTACCTGGCCACTGTTTCTCCTGTGAGTTCTGCATGTTGAACTCACTGTCAGTGTTCAGCCTAAATAAATGTTTTGACATATATTCTCGTGCTCACATTGTTCAAGTCTCTCCCTATGTTTGTTTCTGTCTTAATTAATCTCTCCCTGGCAATGGTAACCAGAACTTAGATTACATCTCATTGTGGACTCTATGGCACTATTCGTCATTCCCTGTCTGCACTGGAAGGGTTTTCCCACCATACCCTGTGATTTAATTTATCCCTTTCATTGTCACATGCCACCAGTGCTTGTACACATCTCTGGCCAACAGACTCTCATAGTTTCTTTCTCCTCACCATTGCTCTGAACCATTGTTGTCTCTTCATAACATTTAACCATGATGTTCAAATTCTATTTTTATATTGCTATTTAATTACTGAGCCATTCTCACCCTGGGTATATTCTAGTTCACTTCTCCTCAAATGATATCCCAATCATACTCTGTATTAACAACAACACTTTTCCCAATTTTGTATTATCCACTCATTTCACCAGCGTTTTCCACTAATTCCATTAAGGAAACAGCTGACTGTTCCGAGACACATCTTATTTACAACCTTTCCTCATGAACTGTCAGCCCGTATTCTAGAAATTATTTCACAGTTCTGGAAGGAGGTTTAGGTAAACTAAATGAATCTACTTTGAGTCATACATCTCTTTCCATTATTTAGGCATTCTTCAGTGATAAGTACTTGGGTGTCTTCTCATACCTAATCTGTGCCAGAGTGCTTTTGGCACTTTCTATTTGATAAGGGAATATGTTTTCTTTTTGGTTTGTTGGTGGTTTGATGGGTGGGCTTCTTTGTTGTTGCCTTTTTAATTTTTTTTTTAAATATTTTAAATAAAGGATTTGTTTCACCACTCTATCAAAGCTGGTCTTATACAATGCATGAGGATGTGCAACCTTGCTGTACTACAGGACTCCTCTCAATTCACTGCTCCTGACACTGTGTTGGACGCCATGTACCTCTCCCCTCATGCAGGTGTAGGCTTCAGCTCTCACCAAGGTGATGAATGAACCCTGGTGATGTTTCCTTGCTTAAAATAACAAAGCTACTTTCCATTTGTGCATCATTAGGAATAGTAACTCACTTTCTTCTAAATTACTATTTCTAACTGCTTGTCTAAAATGGTTTCTTTAATTTCCTTAGCAAAAACTAATTAAAATGGATTTTTGGGCAATTATTCACTTTTTCCTTACACTTCCTGGCTTTTCAGATAGAGCTTTCATTGTTGACTAGTCATCTTAGAACCAGAACTCCCTCATTAAATACTCCACAGGCTGAAAGGACTTTAAAGTTCTCATGTAACAGCATGAAAACGGGGGAGAACCCTCGTAATGAGAAATAGGGGTCTCCATGGAAATGATGTCATGGAAATGGCATGAAAAATAATTCACTAGAGTCAGGAGGCTGCTAATACTCCTCAGATGTTTCTTCTGACAAATGACAAGTGCTCCAAGTGTTCTAAGAGCTGAGCTGCAATATTAGATCATCTGTGGGAATACCCTCTTTTCACAAAACAAACAAAACAAAAAATCAGCCCCTCACCAAGACAGTCTAGAGTCAGAAGAATCACCTCCACAGCTGACTTCACAGCATGAACCAGAAGATGACATTAACTATTATGCAGAGAATATAAGTAAACTAAAAACTAGATAATAATAACTAGTTACACTTGAAAACACTAGCAATATGAGGGCACCTCTTTTTTTTCCAAGAAATTATACCATTGAAAAAACTTTAAAGAAGTAAAAAAACACCCATAACCCACTAACAAAAAAAAAATCCAGATTTTTTATCATTTTAAATGAATTATGCTGTTATAAATATGTCAATTCTTTGTGAACCATAATGAGATTTAAGAACATTACTGTTGTCTAAATTCTGGGGTAGATGTGGTATACCCAAGTATTAGCCTAAGACATTCAGCCTTTGTCTGATGAGTGTCTGGCGTTAATGGGCACTTCTGACTAATAGGAAGGGTGCTGTAGAGGGGCTGAATCTGGCAAAGCACCATCTATATCTAAACCATACTGCATTAGGGGTCTGGTTCCCAAAGGATTCGAGATGTTGTATATTACAGGATGCTGTATTTGAATTGAGTCTTTTGGAACACTTCAGATTCTAGAAATTTGGTTCTTTATGCAATTTAACAAACACACACAGAAGAAGTAAGAATTAAAAAGAATATATACAGCAGAATTGGAAAGTTACATCTATGTCCAAAAATGGGCATCCTCTGAGAATAACATATCACTATTTTGTGTATTATCTTGATTTTGAGAGGAACTTCAATCTCTTGATGTGCAGATAATTCAGTTCCTTGATAGACATTTTTAATGAACATTTTGTTCTGTGGGTATATGAATGAAACATATTTCAAGTAGCCATCAGAAAAATGCTCTTTATGACAGCACTGCAAATTAATCTTCACCTGTATGTCTGTAGTTAAGTTGTGGGAAAGGCTGTACTGTGACAGCTCTGTGGGACTTGAAAATATCTGTCTGATACATATATTTGTAAAATTATCCTGAAATTAGTTTTGAGAGTGCTTCTGCTGAGAGTGCAGAGGCCAAGGTGTAACTCTCATTAGGTCAGGCATTTCCCCAGCAGCTTCACAAGAAGGTGGTCAAAGCGCCCTTGTGGAATTCCTGTTTCTGGCTTGAATATCCTTGCTTACAGTTTGGCAAGTACTTTCAGTCCACAAATTTTCACTGTAATACTTGTTTCTACTATGTCCCCACTAGTAATTGCTGAGCTTTTCTTCCTGTTTATCTCATGCCAGTGATATACTCCAGGGAGTACCATGCCCTGGATTTATATGTCACACTCTTTGGCATTTGTGGTCCAGCATTTGTTTGTGCCTTGCTAAAAAACGCCCATTAACTGCTTCCTTGGACA
Source organism: Chamaea fasciata (assembly GCF_029207755.1). Lineage (NCBI taxonomy): Eukaryota > Metazoa > Chordata > Aves > Passeriformes > Sylviidae > Chamaea > Chamaea fasciata. The sequence continues at coordinate 95,657,485 of NW_027094087.1, read as the reverse complement.
GCTGGAACTGCTACCAGAGCAATAGACAGACCCACCAGCTTCAATGAATTTTACCCCCCGTGAGAGCTGGAAGGCTCACTGGGAACAAAAACAAGCAAAAACCCAGCCTATTTTGCATGGGAAGGCATGATGCCAGGTCTAGGAGATTCCCTTTTTTCCTGGGTTACGTGATATCATTTTTACCAGCTTTGTAGGAGACAGCTGTTAGGGAGGAAGGATAAGACCAAATCAACTCTGCATTTTTTTCTTAACTCTTTCATCTCTGGCTCTTCCTCAATCCTTGAGATGCAGAAAATAGGCAGAGTTAAAGCTGGAAGAACAGATCCTCCAGAGCCACACCCTGGAGAAGGAAATTTTTAAGGTCAGTGCAAAAAAACTCACTCACCCCAAATGGCCAAGATCTATATCCTTGTAATGCTAACATGGTTAGAATTTTCATTTTGACATGTTTATACTTTTAAATGGTTTCCATGAATTATGAAAAAATAAAAGCTTTTTGCTCTACCTAAATTAGCACCTTCACTTCTTCTGCAAAAAATAAAAGGCAAATGACTCTCTGACATATCCTGTTTGAAGACCAGACATATACGCTGGAGCTCTGGGGAGCAGATGACACACACTAGCATTAGGCAGGATTTACTGGCAGCTGCTCCTGTGACAGTCGTCTCCTTCAGGACTTGCTGTCCCTTCTAAAGCTGCTTTCTTTCTCTGCAAAGATTCCTGGTGCAGAAGCGTTGCCTGCATTGCAAGAAATATTTGTGACATATAAGGCAGATGAATGTACTAATTTCCACACAAGGAGATAATTAAAAGTGCTCTTTCCTGTCCCAGATGAGACAAGTTCTAGCACTTGTTATCTAAAATCAGAGTTTTATAGTAATCATTTCTTATTTAAATAATATACATATTTCCTGCAGATATGCTATCTAGTATTTCTAAAATAACCTTGCAAAAATACATAGCCAGCACTGAAATATTGATAAGTCATTGTCTTAGAAGGTACGTGTTTTACAAGTGGGAATACTTAGCAGCTCTGTGACCATTTATTCTTTAAATCGTAAAAAGAGGCAAATATATCCTCCCTTCCATCTCAGACTGGATGAAAGAATAACATTTTGTAGAAAAAAAAATTAGGAGTCAATTAATCTGTGTTATTTGTGCAGTAGATGTTAATGACATTCTGGGTTTTAAAGGAGGAAACCAAGAAATCAATTTGTATATTTTTAAAGGCTAATCCTTTATTTTTATGGTTTAGAGTTGTTAGTATATTTGATATGCTGCAACTGTTTGACTAAACTGATTTATCCTCATCAAGTTAATCTGGGATCAGCATAATTTTTGAGTAAAAATTTAATAGTCAGAAAGAAAGTTGCTTTGGCACTGGTTTAAGACCAATATAATTTCTTTTTTGTTGGCCAAACCAGACAAATAGAACTTGTGAGGAACTCCTTTGTCTGTCAAAGACAAATGCTGCACCAACACTCAGTCCCAAATTTCTTTGAAAATGACTCATTTAGCCAAGAAGGAACTCCTTCCTAGCATACTTCCAGCTAAATAAAAAAAACTTAGTTCAGAAGTGATTTAATGAACAAAGTTGTATACCCTGTGACATACAGGAAATCAGATTAATGTACCAGAATGGGTTTTTATGCCTTTAAATCTCCAAATTAAGTTCAAGAGTGGAGCCAGGAAAAATAGTCCAAGATTGTCCTGCTGCAAAGCACTTCTGGCCAGGCTGTTTCCCCGAAACTCTCCCTCCAATAACCACAGAGGCTTCTTTTCCAGCTGAAAATTCAGGTGCTGAAAGGCAAAATCGCTGCATCGGGAGAGAAATTCTTGCCAGTTTCTGTGTCACTTTGGCCAGAGGAAGCATGCTGAAAGCATCTAAGTTCTCAGGGAGTGAGAGACAACAGCTGGCCTGAGACAGAACTGCCTGACAAGAAAAACGGTGTGCAGGAGGGGTGGGAGCCTCCCAGCCCCCATTGCTGCCAGGAGGGAGTTCTCCTGGAGATCCACTTGACTGATCTCTGCAGGGCTTTTCCTGCAGTAGGAGGAAAATTCTGCTAGTAGAAGATCCTCTTTTCATCCTATCAATATACCTGCAATAAGTCTCTCTGAACAGCCTGCAGCAGAACTGCCTCTATATCCCCAACAATAACTGCCATAAAACATTTCTGCTGCCATGGAGCAATTAGGCTCCAATGGGGCACAGGACTGGGGGATCAGTAATTCTTCCAATACTTTAATCTAACACCTACATTTTCTGAGCTCTCCAGATCTGTAACTGTGCAGGTTCACGTGCCTGAACTTTTAGAGGAAAAGAGTGGCCACATAGCTTTACAATTCTATCTGAGCTACGTGGACCTTCAGGTTGTATTTTCTTGTGGATTAATTAAAAAAAAATTAAATACCTATGAGCAGGCTAACATTAAATAAGTTGTATAACAACCATGGAGGTCTCCTGATATCCTAACAATCTACAATCAATACTTCCATATGATCAATTGATAAACAATATCATTCTTACACTTATTAAAGAAAAATGGCAGGATATGACCTTTTCTAGACAGCAAGTTTTCTTCAATTGCATGGCTAGATGACCCCCATGTGGAGGCTTTCCCAGGTGACATAAAGTTAAGACAAAGGTATGTTCTATTCTTGATGCTGCATTGTGCAAGGACCTGGGATTCAGGCTTTGACCTTAGCAGGTGTCATCATCAAGTACAATCAGACATGTCCCTCACAAAATGCTTATCTTACCACATTCCCACTCCTTCTGCTTGTGTGATAGGATGTCAGATGGAATGCCAGAGCCCCGGGGCAAGGCTTCAGCTGGGAATCAATAAACTCTGAATTCAGACACAGAGCCAAGCCTGGGTGACAGTGACACACACACAGGCACTACATCCCTTTTCATCTCAGGTCCATGGTCGCCTCTTGGAAAAACACCAGTTGGGAAGAATTTCTTAAATCACCATTGTGCTCATGCTTTTGGTGGGGAGAGGTTTAGCATAATAGCTGCTTCTGGCCACTTCTGCAAACCTTGTCCTCATGGTGATACTCTCTGGACTGCTACAGAAACTTCATCCCAGAAGGCTAAATATATGCCATTTGATTCTGCACATCCAGTTTCTAACAAATACTGCATATTAATTTTTAAGCCTGACTGAATATTCTGATTTAAAAAATGAGGTTAGATTTAAATTAGTATTCTGCACAATAAACTGTTTTAAAAGGCTTTGAATTATGAATATTTATAATGCCATTAATTTGTGGTGCCACTAGTATTTTTCTTTAATGGTTAATTATCACAACTAATGTGTTTGAATTATTCTAGGAATCTTTCCATTATTTTTTCTGTAAATATTCATTCTTTCACTTACACCTTCTAATTTAATGCTCAGACTGAAGTGAAACACGATAAGAGTCTTTTAAAGAAAAAAAAAAAAACAACAAAACACCTCAAAGTCAACATTCTCTCTCCCCAGGCACTAGCTTGTTATTTTGGGTTTTTTAGTTGTGGTTTTTTTTTTTTTTTTTTTTTTTTTTTTTTTTTTTTTTTTTAATCAGCTTAACACTAACTGATACTCAGGTTTTTCACCCTGCAAATAGATTTTGCTATGGGTCATGCCTTCAGAGATCTGCTGGCAGATAACAAAAAGAGCCAGACAGTGTGCTAGAAAATTCCATAAGGCACTAAAAAAGAAGCAGTGTTCTCCACAAGCTGCTTCCTAGCAGCTCTTCCAGCTACAAGTAATTACGGACACCCACCAGTGCTACCACTAGGGATTTGCCCCTAGTCCATTCTGTTAAAGATGGGGTATGAGTTTAAATAAAATAAATCCTAATACTAACAAACAAACAAACAAACCAACCAACATGCCCCTCTCATTGGAATACTATTATTCCTAAGTACAAATACTTTCAAACTTCTCTTTCTGATCAGATCAAATCCCATTGAAACTGATGTTACAACCACCATTTTAAAAGTATGTGTAAGAAATTACTGGGTTATCTTTCCAGTAGTTAAATTGCCATCTTCCTTCCCTGGACTTTCTGCCTGTGTTTGAGATCTCAAAATTTTAGATAGCCACTTTAGGTCAAATGAGAGCATTATACTCAGCAAATGATAGGAAGACAACATAATTGTACTCCAGTTGTATTTGAAGTGGAAGAATGTCACAGGAACTAGTTCCAAATTATGGTACAAGGAAAATGAACATTTGAGTAAGATGGCAGGAAAAAGCCTTCTGGCAAAACCAGAGTCCCTTGGGGTGTTTCACATTCACAAAATTCACACCAGCCTTTATATGTCAAGGATACAAAAATGTATCTCATGGTAGAAGCAACCACAACATCATTATATAGTGGCATGTGCTGCCAGCAGTTTATACACCAAAACACTTCAGGGAAAAAGGAAAAAGAGATTTTATCTATAGCCCTTGTAATTTGCTTGTTTGCATTAGTCTGGACATTGTCTTACCTGTGTTTCTCAGTCTTCAGCACTTCAGCACCAGTTCTGGGCTGGCATCCCAATACAGGCTGTCACTTTCCTTGCTTGCTGGGGAAAGACCAGAAAGTTGCTTTGGGTGAGAAGCACTAAGCAAACAAGGTTTGCCACAACTATTTGCCTTATTGACACCTACCCAAGTCTGGATAAAAATAATCCTGTGATGTCGTATATGTTACTGTGGTAGGTCTGGAAAAGAAAGAAGGGAACGTAAGAAATGATTTGGGAAAGAGAGCCAGACTGCTGTTTATAGGAAAGAATAAAGCATTTTGGAGAAGAATGTAAGGGATTTAAGTTGTGGTAAGGGAGATTCTAATTAGACATTTCGGAAAGCATTCCAGTTGCAGAAAGAGAGATGAGCAGTAGAATGTGCTGCCTGGGAACATCATTAAAATAAAATTGATCTTACTTTTAAGTGGAAGTCTGAGTTAGCTGTCTCGTTAGGTGTGGTTACAACACAAGACTTGGGTATACATCACCAGCCCTGCCTGAGCTCTGGTGCTGTCAAAATGTCACACAGTTGAGGGCAGCGAATTGGGGGTCTCCATCAATATCCCTGCTTGAGATAGGCACAGATGGGCACAGCTGCACTCTGATGTTGAAAATACCGGTCATGATTCTTCCTTTCACTATTGCTTACTGTAAACCTTTAGCACTAAAAGGCAGAACCAAAATTAATTTGCAAGGCTTTGAAAATAGAACTGACTAGAAGGAAAGCAATAAAAAATTCATTGTCCAAACAACAATAGTGTAGGATAATTTCTAACAAACCTAATGATCCTTAGCTAAATATTCATCAAGATATTAAACTTAATTTCAAAGTGACCTGAAACATATCTAAGTCTTGATCTCCAGTTCTGATTTCAGTGTGATATTAATATCCTGAGGGGAGAATTAAATACTTGCACATAAAACTATGTGGACAAGTTTTCCCCACTCTGATAAAGTTATTAAGATTTAAAAAAAAATCCTATTCCACATTGAGATGAACCTCTAAAAGCTTTTCATAAGAAAAAAAAAGAAAGAGAGAGAGACTGATTCTTATGTCATCTCAGAATCGTCAGCTGAGAGCAAAGCTCACTGCAGGGTTTTGCACTTCACAGGGAAGCGCACAGGCATGAGGGTTCCACTGGTTTGGCCTCCCCTTCCCAGGCTTTTCTTTACACAGAGCAAAAGTGTTGGAGTACAACCAAGTAACATGGGGCATCCAAGTACAAACTCATTTGAACCAGAAGACCAAAGACTTGAACCCTGTTCTACCAAGGCTCAGATGAGTGTCTCTTCCTTTAGACTCTTGTGGTTTCAGGGTTGAGTTTGATGTCCACCCCTCCACTCACCACTTCTCCTTTCCTCTCATCTTCCCCATGTGTGTCTACCTTTTATCTACCCTGTCCTCCTGGAACTGGCGCCTAAAAGCTGTGGCACGTTTTATTTGTAACAAGGTCCATTTTCTTACAAAAAGGAATCTTTTTGCAAAACACCAGTTACCTGTATTTACATCCTATCAATGTGATAACTTTAGCTGTTCAGAAGTGCTTAAATAGATGGGTAGATAACCCTGGATTGCACCATACACACACACACACACACTGCATGCCTTCTGCTGCTCCAGCACGGTGACCACTGCTAGGTAGATCTAGTTCAAACTCATCTCATCAATCACCTTAAAAGCCATGAAAACTAATTTCTAAACTAAAGCATTTTCAATTCATCTTTCGTGTGTCATCAAGATACTTTGAGTTGAAATTTCTCATTATCTGTCTCTTACCTCCCACCCCTGCAATCACAGTACTCATCACTCAGAGAGAGAAAGCAGCAGAAGGCTACATTTTTATAAAACCATTTGGGATTTTTTTCAAGATACCTCTCATTAAAAAGTCAATGGGAGAGACATAGCTGAAACCATGGTAAAGCAATTTAAAAATTCAGTCCTTTGTGTGAATTTAACCATGCAAATGAAAAGACTGAGGAAATAAAGGTTGGAAAAGCAGTAGGATGGAAAAATGTTTTAAAAAAATGTTTTATCAGTTGTGTATATGTTTTAATAAGCAGTGCATGTCTTATAATAAGCAGATTGTCTAACTGACCTTTCTTAAGGGGTTTCAGACCTATCAGCATCTTCAGAGTATAACGTAGAAGACATTGTGCTTTTGTCTTTTGTATAACTATGAAAAGCTTCAAAATATTTGATAGTGGATGTATTACAAAAGAAGATAATATTTTAATGCTGGAAGCACAGTTAACTAAAACTTTGCAGAGACTAGACTATGCACCCTGTGTACTTCTTTTAAGCTAATGAAATGAAAAAAAAAAAGAAAAAAAAAAGAAAGAAAAAAAAAAAGTCTGATTGTTGATAGTCCCAGTCCATAAAAGTGACACATTCTGGGTTTTAGCCTCTGGAAGGTCACATCTGCGTCAAAACTTTACAAGATGTCCCTGTTTTTAGACAGAGTACTCATGCTTTCACATCATCCCTGAGTTTTACGTGGCGCACAAAAATTGTAAAAGAAGAGATTTTTTTTTGATTTGTAAACATTATGAAGTATTTAAGGGGAACGTTTTTTCAGACCTTACCATTTTGTTATCCTTCCTGCTTGGAATAAATTTTTGTTTTCAGTTCTGTCACACATCAGTGCACTCGAACATCTTGGCAATTCAGACCAAATAGTAACTATTTTGTATCTAAAGAGAATGGGATATATTTGACAACATGAGGTTTAAAAACCTCTCAGTAAGTAATAAAACCTAAACCTCTGTCATGATAATCCTGACTACGGAAAAGTCTCTAAGCTACAGAATTTTAAAGCTCACTTAATTTTGCAGGATGATGTTATTATCTTTTAAAAAAAGTGTCCATAGGTAAAATAAATATACTTAAAAATTATAAACAGGAAAGATTACAAAGACATACTGTTTTTCTTTGCATTTCATGTATCATCCTCTTGTAGGCTGAAAGTACCTATTCTCTGTTCTAAGCAATTTACATTTAGTTCAGAGATTATCATGTTCTTCATAGATAAAAGCAATCCCTTCAAGATGTAATTATTTCAATGAATAGTTCAACTGAGCAGACTGTGCTGATTCCCAGTATTGACCTGTCCTTTGTCTGGTAGAAAATCTTGCTTCTTTCTTCACAAACACAGCTAAAGCAATTTTTCACTTGGATCAATATTTAATTTTTAGTATAAGGTTAATTTGCCTTTTTTAAAAATTTTTTTTTATTCCCCACCATAATTTGAGCTGAACAGCAAGAAGCAAGCACAACCAGGAGGATCCATATGTTCTGTATGTTCTATCTAATGTTCTATAAGATTTCAGCTGAATATTGGTGCATTAGGGTTAGGCTGTTGGTGGGCTAAAGCATTTCCTTTCCTTTTTTTCTGGCAAATATTTACTTTTACAGTTGAAAAATATGCAGGTGAACATGACTCTAAAGAATTATTGGACAAAATCCATGTGGTATGAGTGTATGTTATTAGTGGCAAGGATGCTACTAAAATGTAAAGTTTGTTAAGTTTCCTGGTAGTGCTCTGTAAATTATATTGCCTATAAAAAAGGAACAAATTTTGCCAATAGCTTTCCCAGATTCCTTTAAATAAGGAAAATCTACTGCCCAACATACCATAGAGAATCCTTTATTTTGAAGTAGAGACCAGGGAGAAATGCAACATAACATAGCATACATTTGGGATGTTCATACTTAAAAGAAAAACAGACCAAAAAAGAAAACCCTAAAGACAAAAGAAACCTTTTGTTTTCTAAAGATATTCCTAGTCTTTTTTATATTAGCTTAACATTTATCTTCCTCTTTAACTTGATTTTAAAACTATATTCTGTGATTTCATTTTGGTTTAGATTTTTAACAAGGTCAGACTTAATAATTTGGTTTTTATGCATTTGCTCTCTTCCACTATGCAGGAAGATTGAAAAGAAATACCAAAACATATTCATAACTGCTTTGGATTTATTAAACAGTACAAGTCATAGAATGGATAGTACCTGACACTGAAAAAAACCCCTGCAAAATTTCTGTTATACCTCGGTGTGATACAAGCACTTCAGTAAAGCTTAAATTTAGGATTATTACTCCTCCATTAATGAGACTATATATATTTTATCCTAAGATAAATATCAATCCATCTTCCCCCTTGAGACATAGCCCAGCTCACAGGCAAAAAAGGTCCCTCAGTCTCTCTGTCAGCACCTCCCCTAGGATCTAAAGTGAATTACTAAGATCCAAGTGTTCCTGGCTGCCTCTGAGGGAGCTCCTGCTCTGTGAACACCTGCAGACTGTGCTGAAGTTCATCAACACTGTGGAAATCAAAGAATTACAGAATCCTTTAGCTTGTAAAGGATCTCTGAGATAACTGAGCCCAACCTTTGGCCAATCACCACCTTGTCAACCAGCCCATGGCACTAAATGCCACATTCAGTCATTTCTTGAACACTTCCAGGGAGGGTGACTTCACCTCCTCCTTGGGCAGCCCATTCCAGTGTTTAAATGTCCCATGGAGGGTGACAACCAAATCTGTGGGATGCTGGCAGCAAGGACACAAGGCTCCTTGCTGCACCCATGGCTGTGGTGCAAGGACACCAAGTGCTTGGCAAGTTGGCAGGGAAGAACTAGGGGAGGAATTCAGAAAGGCCTTCAGGCAGCATCTCTTTGGACATCTGGGTGTTTGTTCTCTTTGGTCAGCGGATCTATGGCATAAGCCAAAGTGGACCTGTCTGATCTCAAGAATTTGTGCTAAATTAGATTGCATAGGCAGTGAGTACAGGGGCTGACTGACATCAGGCAGTGTAAGCTCAGTCGTAGAAACTACAAGAGCTTAATTTGCTTTTTACTTTGGCTTGTTCTAGAAAACAAAGTTTGTAGCAGCTTTCAAACCAGCAGGGTGTTCACAAACATGGTGATTTTCTTCAGGATACATTCCCTTTTCTCCTCAGCAGCACCTGAGGTGTCCTGGCCCTTCAGGAGGCACAGTCAATGCTTCCCAACCCAAAGGCAGCTCTTCCTTAGGTCGCTACATTAAGCCTATTTCCAAACCCATTTCTGCTAGCAATGAGTTTTAATACTCCCTAGCAGCACAATGGACTCTTTTAAAGCCAAGTTACTTTTATTCAGAGCAGTGTCAGTGTGATGGACAAGCCTAATGTTTTTGACAGGGCATACAGCAGGGTCTAACTACCAAACTTGAGCTGTTTCTCTTCTTAATGGGGTGCAATCAGTGCGATTTGCAGTGTATCATTCCTTCTCTGTTGGCCATCATCTTTTATCATGCACATTTTAACTTGCTAATTACCCAATCCATATGTTACACATGCTCCTAAGCTTCAATTAGTAGCAGCACCGGTTCGGTTCCCACTGCATATTTTTCAATATTATGTTTGGACATTATTTGTGGGATAGAGTGGGGATTTATTTCCCAACTAAGATACATTTGGGATCTACTTGTGTTCAGGTTGGTGCTAGACTAAGAAAAGTTCTGGGCAATGGAAATCAGCAGAGAAATTCAATTCACCATTCATTCATCCAGAAAAAAATTTGGCTGCTTAAATAAAGGTGTCTGGTTTTATTTGAGCAGCCCTCAAATGGAACCACAAGCTCCAGGAGCACTCCTACAGAATTTTGACCATTAATGGATGAAACCCTCATGTTATCAGTAGAGTTCAGCAGAGTTGTGCTGTCCATAAGTGCACATTTTAAAAACCTGGGATGTGAGAACAACTGATAGGTCTGCTGTACTGCATCACACTGCTTGCCTTGGCTGGAGACAGGGCTGGCAGGTGTGACAGCAGAGCTAAAGGTGCTCCAAACCCTCCTGGTTGGGAGTGCAAGGTCAGGCAGAATTCCTCAGGGTGCAGATAAGAATGCTCAGCACCTGTGTTGGGAAAGCTGAGTTCTGCTGGTGGTGGATATTGTCAGTAGGACTGTTTTCCAGCTCTGTTTCCTGGCGCCTACAGACTGTACTGTGAACTTAGACACCCCCACACAAACCCTTTAAATTCAGAGTCTCAGTTGTGAACCAAATTGCTCCCTTTCAAGTTTTCATTTCCCCTCTGTGCAACAGTACTCTAAGTACAACAGAGTCTTACGTGGAAGTTTGCTAGACCTCTGACAGGTCAAAATGTGATGCTCATTATTGTATTTCTATTTTCTTTTCAGTCAAAATCTCGCTTAGGTGCACCACTCCTGTATTTGGATTATGTGGTTTAGGCCTTCACAGCACTGCTTCAGACTGTGAGACTAATACATTTATCATTTTCTTCACTTAGTAGAAAATCATTACCTCTCAGTGCTCTAAATAGGGATGGAAAATCATAAGAAAGCCCAAAAGATTCATTCTTTTCAGTAATTATTTTAGTAGCCCAGTCTGTTGGTTTTTTTTTGTGTTTGGTATTTTTTTTACTATAGCTCCTAAAATTCTTTATATTCAGTTTAGCAAAACTTCTCATGTTTATCACATTCCCTAGAGACTGATGATATTTACTGGGCCAACAGAGCAGAATGCCAAAGTACCAGTCAAATGTCTGACAAGAATATTCCCAACTCTGTTCCTGACTGAAAAGCTAAAAGTAGGGGGGGAAAAAGTATTTCATTGGGTTTTCATAGACAGGTTTTGAATAGTATCCTGCATGTTGGAAAATCATATCCCTGTGCAGATTAATTATGTGTTTTCAATTCATTTTCTCTGTCTCTCCAAAGGCAAGTGCATTACTTTGTGTCATTACATAATTCACAGCCATGTGGAAAAGCAGTAGACACACCATTGGCAAGTGTCTGCACAAGTCTCCAAGGTTTTCACCCATGTTTTCACAGATGTCCTCTTAGAACCCATCTAATCCTCCCCATCAAGGTTTTATAGATTATTTGCACCCACTGGGACTGGTGTAGTATAGAGCCAAGTATGCAAATATTGCCAGCTGGCCAGAATATTTGATAAATGTGAGGACAAAAAAAAATTCCCACTCATAGCAGCAAAGTGATCTATTCTTGGAACACCAGCTGGATTGCTGTAATAGGCTATTAAACCAGTGTAGTAAAATGAAACCCAGAGTTACCATGAAGATTATAGAGCAGATCTATTTTCTTCTGCAGTGAAGTTTCTTTTTTTTTTTTTTTTCTTTTTTTTTTTTTTTTTTAATTTTAGATTATTGGTCATTTGCAAAGATAGCAAACATATAATATAGATTGACCTTTTCATTCACAAATTTTGAACTGGAATGATCCAAATTAAAGTTTTACAGTACTATGCTCCAGCACCCTTAAGTATCTGCTTCAGTGTCAAATGATTCTGTCAGACAAAGAACTTTTAAAAAAAATTTTAAAGAAATTTTATAAGAAACTGTATCCTAGACCTGGGACTGAGGTAATGATTACAAATACCATTTGAGAAAAAAAAATCTGAGAAAAATCTCAAATGCATACAAATTTATCATAGTATCTCTTTCGCAATAAAGAAGAATTTGAAAGTCTGAAAGAACATGAGACTTGATCTTCATGGCCATATTTAACAGCATCATCTTGTGATCCCTGCCAAGAAAAATGAAAACCAAATCTTTCGATTGGAAAGATACTGATAACTCTCTGATAACTCAGTCTTTCAATTAGTGATTCTAAGTAGCTTGGGACTGATATATGAATATAAACTAAGCACCCACATAGAGCTTAATAAATGAACTTAATGAATTTAGTAAGAACTGGCCATGTTGAGATGCCCAACTTTAGTTACTGTTATCTTGTTGGAAAGAAAAGAAGAAAAGCACCAAAGACATCCTAGGTCTTCTAACATTTGAGAAGAATCAAGTGCTTTCCTAGTTAAACATGCTATTTCTTCTCATAAAATAATATTGCCAAGGATACCTCAGGAATCACAACTCAACACTATCACCACTAGTAAAAGAATACTGCATTGTTTGCTCTTGCTTGTAGTTTACACAATAAGGACGTTGATATTTTGTTCCTCTGGTGACTGAGGAACTGTAGGAGTGACAAACTGAATGCCCTTGGGTCTGTTGGTTGTTGTGGCTTCTAAACTCCAGATGAAATAAGGGGAGAGCAGACATCTGAAGTTAATAACAGAAAAAACCCCAAACAACATTGGGCTGACAAAGCACTGCATTTTCAAGACAAAAACTAAAAACACAAGGAGGGCAAGTTGCATATGTATCTGTTCAAAGCCACTGATGAGTGTGCACTCACATTTCTCAGGTGACACAACCTATAGAAGATTTAAGGTGTGGTTACAGGTAATGACTGTTGCCAATTGGAAAAACAAGCAGGATACAGATGATTTTCTTACTACACCTGATTATCTTTCAGAGTATGGGGGATGAAAACAGGCCAGGAGAATCTTCCTTTGAGGCTGGATATAGCCAGGGGTTATCCATCTGCTGCCTTTGCTTTGTAAAGCTGTCAGATTTTAAGGCTGTCATAGGCAGTATTTCATATATGACCCTTATTCTGGCAATTGAGAGAATTCTAGTTTACCTCAATGGATTTAAGAATGCCTAGTATTTTCCAAACAAACAGCTTGTAAGGGCTATAAGAACTGAAGAACATCTCCCCAGCTTTCATCTCCCATGTGAGATTTTGGTGAGACTGGAGACAAGAAAGGCTGAATTTTGAATCAGATTTCTCTGCTTGACATTGCCAACTTAACAGGTATTTAAAATACTATCAGGGACTCATATATTGTGTTCTCTGATTCCCTCTGAACGATACGTGGCACCTTTACTAATAGACACAGAAACCAGCCATAATTTTTGGTGTGGCCAGCCATAGGTCCTCTGTGTCAGGCATCTGCTGCAGAGCTCACATAAGCCTCACTAAACCTTCTCAGTTGCAGTGGCAAGGAAAGAATTCTTTTCTGTTTTTAAATGCTGATTTTTCTGGCTTGGTAAATTAAAGCCATTCATCTGTTACAGCTGTCTATATCATAAATCAAAAGCAGTGTATATGTATTAACCTGGGGACCTTAGCAGCCAGGGGAGTGAGCTTTGTAGAGATGGCATTTGTGCCTTTAGAAGCTCTCCCTCCCATTGAAACAGACTATATTTAGCACAGATTTCAGCTTTTCCTGAAAGAGAAAGAAAGCTCTTTCCAAAGAGCTTTGCTGTGGGTGGGGAGATTTGCAGAAACTACCTCACTATGAATTTCTGAAGAGAGGAAAATCACGTTTCTTTCCATTGCAAGACTTAATTTGCTGGGGACTCCTTTTGTTTCCTTTTTTTGTTGCTGCTGAGGTGTTTGCTGCAACTGCAACCACTGAATATATCTTTCTTCTCTGTCCTTCAGAGCAGATAGCTTCTGTTTTGTCAGTGTTTACAAATGACTGAGTTTTTACAAATACTTTTGAAAATTAGGTCTTGTAATAAACAAAGAAAGAAAAAAGCAGGTTGTTGCATCACCAGTGTTGGTGTGTACATTAATAAGGTTAGGAGCCAAGTATGTAAGAGAAATATTGATATCCAGCAATTTCTTTTCAAGCTACCTATCATTCCTACAGATGGTTTACTTTAATTCCTGAGTTTATGAAATTATACACACTTACTTTTGTATAAACAGATACCTAAAACATGAAAACAACATTAGAAGAGAGAAACACATTTCTGGTGCCTGGATGAGGATTGGTTGCCCTGGGAAGGCAACCTGCATCTCAAACAATCCTTAATGACACTCAGCAGGCATTACTGTCATGAACAAAGGCAACGAGAAGGTAAATAATGCCCATGAGCATATTTAGAATTTGACAGTTACTGTGGCTCATTGGTGCTTGGTTTCCTTTCATTTTTTGATCTGGCATGGCCTGATCTAGCTCAAGTCCCAAGACATGCTGCTTTGGGTCGTTCTGGGTCTACACTTGCAAGCTCTGCTTCTTAACTGTGAAGATTCTTGACCAGAGAACAGTTCCTTGCATAAATAATGGCTTGGGTTAATGCCAGTTTGAGAGTCTCTGCACTTTTGCCTTATTATATACTTCTATACTTATTATATACTGGGTAAGCTTCAAAAATTGTAAAAACTTTGGGGGCAGTTGAAACACGTATTAATAGAGTCAGTAGCAAACTATAAAGGCAGTCACACTAACTGAGGCTTGTGACAGCAAAATCCAAAAAGCTGAAATAATAATTTGTGGTACATCTTTAAGAATAAAAAAAGAAAGCTCTTACAAAAGGCAGAGGCATGTGATAACCCCTAGCAAATTGCAAAGATTCAATCCAGATAATTGATTTAACCTAAAGGTTACCAACATGCAGATTAAATTCTGGTTTTGACATTTTTCAAGGCTTATGAGTTTAAAAATCAAGTTGGCCAGCATTACTTGGCATGTTTTAAATTCCTTGGCTGATTTAAGATCAGCCAGTAGTAGCAAATGCTGTTTTCCTTTCTTGGATGCGTTCCCTTGAGGGAAAATTCTCATTTTTCTGTCTTTTTTTTTTTTGTTTGCTTCAAACAGAGGTCCACAAAAAGTCTGTCTGAAGAGTTAGTGAATATGTTTAAGTGTACAACAGTCTCAAAGTAATCTTATGTACTGCCACTGGTGCCTGGCAGTGGCTTTTGGCACATGTAGAAGTTCATTTTACAGCTTCTAAATTCCTACTGTGGGCAAATTGAAAGTGTATTAATTTTATGCCAACATGTGAAACCACCACAGTATTTCACTATTTTGTTTGAATATGCAGAGAAGAAAAATCAGTCACCTTCAAAAATAATTTAAAAATCTGTCATTTCATATTTTTATAGACATTCCTATACTGAAGAGGAGGAAACCCCTGCAAACCGGGAGTTGTCTCTATTAAGAATATAAGTTAATTTCCCGTAGAGATTATCACAAACCTGTGTTTGAATTTCAGACGTAAACATGAAGAAAAGAAAATACATATCAAGAAAATGCCATACGACCCAAGAGATAGAAATTGTTTCAGAGACATCTGGGAACATACATTTAAAATTTTACTTAATCTGACCTATTTACTGTGTGCTTCTGCTATTATTTTCAGTTTATTACTGCTATTGTTCACTGAAAAACAGATTCATTAATTATGTTCCATAAATAAAGTCACGATTAGCTTATTTTCCAATCACTAATCATTGTTTTTAGAACTGCAGGGTGGAGATGAATACATTAAATATCAATATGTCACGTTTATTAATCATAGTTATCATTTAAGCTTGGCATCACACTGTAAGATTAAATCACCCTCTGTCACAAGAGCAGAAAAGGATTGAAATTTGGAAATACGCAGAACAGTTCGTCAGGATGGGGACAACTGAATATTTTCTCTCTAGGCCTAAATAGCTGTTAAAACACTTAAACCAACAAATTTTAAGTTGCACAAAGAGACTTTAATAGCAGGGTTGGGAAAGAGGCTGAAGGCTGGGCTCTCCCTGCACAGAACTACCTCCAGCTTGAGGGCTGAAAACAGAGGATCTGAGTCTGCCCCAACACTGCCACTGGCAGCAGCCCAATTAGAAATGTGTGAGATATCTTGTTCACTGTCTGCTAATACAAGCACTCATGTGGAGCACAATTAATACAAGTCTGCACTTTCTGACGGTGTCACTTTTCCCCTTTTATTGCTAGAACTCATGGTGAGCAAAGCTAATATCATTCATTAACAAATGGTGTATTAACAAACTAATAGTTTCTGTAGGAAGGCAATTACCTGTCCTGAGCATGAAAGAATAAAGGATGCAGACATCCTAGAAGCTCTTGCTCTACTGAGAAATAGTTTCATCCTTATTTTTTAAAATGCTTAAATAAAGTCTTAGCAAATTTATTCAACACTGAGTAGAGGACAGCTGAGATGCTTTATATTGTTATATTCTTAGGACTCATTTTATCAAATTTTAGGATATTACAGGCTACTTTAGAAAAAATTGACATTGTAGCAGCATGTTCCTGACAATCTTCTTTCATTTAGAAGAATAACATAAAGTCTTGACAATTCACAGGAAAAATCAAGCTTCTAGCAACAGTTCCAACTGGAAATCTGTATTGACATAATGAGCTAAAATCTGACTCCCAAGTCTTCTTTCATTGTGTCACACACATGCTGGGTCAAGTTTTCTTTTCCTGCATTTTCAAACAGCCTTTTTCAGATACCAGGAAAAACCAAAAAAACCCAAATCAAAACCACACCTCTGCCTGGAGATTATTTAAATTGCTGAGCAATGTTACATTCACATACACAGAGGTGGGGAGGAAGCAAAAGGAAAAGAAGCAGCAATATGTATTTAACAGCCTTAGAAAATTTTCCTAAATGAGAGACAGCAGTAAAGGTCCGTCTCAGAGAAGCTCAATACAAGCCAGATAAATTCTCTATTACCACAGAGCACCAGATGGCTGGAGCTGTTCCACACCATTCGTGGTCCAAGTCTTCTCTCTTATAGGAGACAAATGAGCTGAGGTGGTACCAATCAAAGCTGCTTCACAGAATATCTTCCCCTGCATTATGGTCTTCACCATTTGGTTATTGACTGGCAATTCTGCCAAAGCAAATGTACATGACAGTAGAGTAGCCACAAACTGTAGTCTGCCTAAAGCCCTTTGCTGCTATTCTCTTTCTTTACAGGGTTTCAATCCCAAATTATCCTCCCAACTAGAAGCCTGTCTATTTCCCATGCTCAGTTCATTGTTCAGGGTTAACATTTAGAAGCAAATGCCATGTTTTTGTGACAGTACAGAGGAAAGGGATGACTATATTGATTGGAAGTCCATCTAAAGAAGCACCATAAACAATGATGGGCATTTAATCAATTGTTTAGATCCAAATAACTCATTCTGCTTATCAAAGAAAGTGGGAAAAGCCTCTCACCACAGCTTTTTCTTATTCCAAAATGAAATTACTCTGGTGATTAAGAGAAGCTGCTACTAAATTCTCTGCAGTTGACAGAATAAAAGTGAAGACAGGAGCTGGTGAAGAAGAATTGAGTTCAGAGCACAGTTTATACAAGCTGATTGCATATGATGGATGAATACCTTAGTGTAATAAGGACAAGCTTTGTACTTACTAAGAATTTAAGTGATTCTCACTTTCAACTTGCCATCTGTGTGTGTGTATATGCACAGAACTCTAGGCAGGCATTCTAGACTAATGCAGCCTACAAAAATGCATGTAGAAGTGCTAAAAGTCCAGTCAGGCTCAGTGCGCCTGAAGCATGTGGAAACCTTAAAGCAAATGCTTTCTTCAACCCATCAGCTCTGAATACAGCTCCAGAGGAATGTGACGGCCCATTGTGGGAGAGCTTTCTCAGATATTTCAATGATTATATTCTTATCTCAAAGGATGAATTTTCATTTCATTTCATACTGTTCAATGAAACAGTACTTACCCTGACCACCAATGGGCTTAGTTTAGAGAAATGGCCTCTAGACCAAGACAGTAAATGTTACTGCAGGAATCACGTAGTCTCTAACACAGTATAATCATATGGAATTAATCATAATTCAAAATTTAAAGAAGATTAAAAATCCAGTCTAGAGATAACGAATACTGCTGCTGTTGAGTTTTCCAAAAAAGAAAAAAAAAAGGAAATCACATTTGTTTTCATTGTTAAAAACAGAACAGATGTACAAATTTCTGTTCCCTAATGAAGGAATGTGGTCACCCCTTAATTTTCTATTTAAAGTAATTAAGTAGAATGTTGTGGGATTTGTTTATTTTTTCTCTTTTTTTTTTTTTTTTTTTTTTTTTTGTTTTTTTTTTTTTTTTTTTTGTTTCCCAGTTATGTGTCTCCTCTGAGAAGCCCTTTCACTATTTTAGTGGTCCTTTTGAACAGTGGTTTCATGGCCAGGTACAGCAATTCAGTGGTAATACCAGCACCAACTGGTTTGAATTATGACAAAAGTATGCTGGGTAACTGATGGAAATGATATGAACTTTAAAAAATCTATAGACTATGATTCATGCTTGGCAAATAAGCAATATAAATCAGAGAAGACTTACCTGTTTTGGTAATTTTTGCACTTGTAATGTCCAACACAAAGCACAAACTCCTGTTGACAAATCCTTTTTATGATACCTCTGGTAAATTTTGCATATGACGTATATGTCAAGGATTGTGCTGGATATGTGATGTTTTCCTCTTGTATATTCCCAGAGAATACACACAGAAACAGAAATTATAGTACATGCACAAACAAAGGCAGCAACAGGCAAGAATGTCCATACTTATGCTGTTTAGTACTAGGATGGTAAAGAAAAATCTCAACTTGAGAAGCACATAAATGTTGTGAACTTTGTTAGGGATAAAGGATCTTTGAAATGTTCATACAACCTTACATTATCTATAGTTTAATTTAAATGTTGAATTGCTTGACTGGATTCTAACAAAGCCTTTATAAAATGTCAAATGCAGCTGATTCTCCCAGAGTACAATGTAACACATTTGTGTTTAACACACACTGAGAGCATTTTAATAACTTATGAAGTGTACTTGCTAGTCGCATTTTAAATTTATGTAAATCCTTTTAATTCTTTCCAGGTTTCTTTTTTTTAAATCAGTGAAAGAATAAAATTTGTCACTTGAAACAAGCTGTTATAATGAACAAAGCAGAAAAATCAGCTATTCAAATTTAATGATATTTTTATTCTTTTTTTTTTGTCCCTTGTAATTTCATGGAAACATCAAATTTTATAACACATGACCTTACTGGTGCAGTTTGATATATTGGAGGTAGATGAAATTCATAGATAATTTGCAAGGTAATCATTAACCTCTTGGGTTTGCTGTCAAGAGAGAAACTATGTTCTTTTACCTGCATTTTCCTAGTATATCATATTCTATATTAACTTAATGATGGTGAAAAAATATAGAGGGCAATTGACAGACATAACACCAGGAGAAATTTACTTTGCAACATTAAATAAGGCTGCCAACTTTCCTCCCCATTTAGTAAACACATGTACAACACCTACTTCCACCCAGAGAATAATGGGAACAACATCAAACCAGAGCCAACAGTGGTAGACAACAGTAGAAAATTATTTCAGCATGTATGACTCAGAAATTTTAGTTAAACATATGTGATTTTTGTTGTAATTTTTCAGATAAATTAGAAAATAATGCTTTAAAGAAATTTTGTGGTATCTACCTTTATTTACACTAGGTCAGTTTTACAAGAATGAGTCAAACTCTACTTCTTATGCACTAAAAATAATAATTTTTTTGAAGGTGCAATAGCTGTCCCTAGACCAGAAAGGTGTCCTGAAGAACATCTGATGGAGCAGACATGATTGGGAGGTAGCAGTAGAATGCAACAGGAAATCATCTAACTTGACTGATGATTTCTCAAGGTCCTGCAAGAGAGTTGCATGTACATGTTTTCATGTACAAAATTACAAAGAGTAACAAACACAAAACATATTACTATGTTAACATATGTGGCGCCATTTTTCACCACATAACAGAATTTTTTAGCAGCCGCGTTAGATATAAACTAGTGAGAATGACACTTCTAGAAATAAATTCAAGTACATCAAAAAAGTAAATATTAGGGATAAGTGTCACTGTAGGACACAGAAGAAAGACTCCAAATATTACAGAAGGCAAAGAGCATAGAAAAAGAAGGCTTTATTTTCTAATTCTTACTCCCTTTTACAAGATGTTCCGATACAGAGTTAACATGATTGGTGAATAGGAACGACACCTCTCTAATCCCATTGGTTAACTAGAGAAACAGCAAAACACCACCTGGAGAAGGATTGTTTCGAGAAAAGAGAGTTGTTTGCCAAGATTGTTTTGAGAAGACATTTTCTTGAGAAATTTTTCCTTGGGAAAAAGTTAGCAGCTACTAGCAGGCTAAAAATCTTTCAGACTCAGAAGTATCAGGCCCACAGGATAAGTAGCAATCCAGGAAGCCTCTATGCAAAAAAAAAAAAAAAAAAAAAAAAAAAAAAAAAAAAAAAAAAAAAAAAAAAAAAATTTGACAGGCAGTGTGAAGTTTTAGAAAGAAATAATCTAATATACACTGGTTATGTCAGAAAAGATTATATCTTTAAGGCTAAAATGCTTAATACATCGTCAGTTGAACTCTGAACACCAGTATCACCGCATCAGCTAAATTGCATCCCCTAGATATAGATATATTTCATAACCATTTGAATTTTAATAATGGTGATCACATCCAAAATATGCATTGGAGTCTAGTCCCTTTGAAGCTGGTTGATGATGCAGATGCCTCAACAGATGCAGAATTTCATCCTTCCTTTAATCTCCCCTTTTTTTAAAGAAAATATATCCTTACTTATGGCAAGGCTTTCTTCTCAGGAAGTAGTAAGGTGGCTAATTTTTTTTATCTGTGGGAATTTTAAAAGACAATCCATGAGTCTCATATATAATTTCCACTTTCCTCCCTTCCACTTCCCCCTCCCCTCCTTGACTCTGGAAATCTATATCTTTCCTTGTAATTTTAAATTTTTTGCCTCCTTTATCTCTATTTTTAAAAAATCTCTCTAACCTACTCTGTTTCTCCATATTAATCACCCATTTAGTCTTCATGTAACTACATGAATTAACCAGAAAGAGCCCCAGGATGAAAAATCCCTAGGGTGGACTATATCACAGTATAAAACTTGTGGATTAATAGGCAATTTAAGCACTGTTCTTCCAAATAATCTTTTCTTCTCTTGAATTATTTTCTAACCTGTGGTATTGTTATACTTCTGACATATTTATTCAGAGAAAACGATTTTTATTTTATTTCTCCTGTTCAATTTTCTGTCTTTCCATTCTTAGCGTGATTGAAAATTTTTGAAAATTGGTAATTCAAATGGGATGACATGCATGGTGATTTCTCCTGGCCTGAAAGTATTGAGGTGGATGAGAGATTTTTCTTGCCTCAAAATGGAGTAGTACAGGATAAAGAGACCTCTCACACCAGTAGAAACATTTAAGGCTTCTGCTTGTATCTATGCCTTATATATTCCTCAGTAACCTTTACAAGTGCTTGTGTTTCAGAACACAAGGCAGCAAAGAGAAAAGAGACTGAATGGGAAAAACAATTTTCAGGGAAAAAAATCCTGTTGAAAAATACGTTTGATGTATCAGCATTGGAGAGGACTCAACGCTGAACATAAAATTCACCCAAATCAGCAGAACTCCTTTGTCTTTGCCAATTTAGCACTTTCTGGAGTAGGCAATTGAGCTATACTGCAGACACTTGACAGTGAAAAAGATGAACCTCTCTTTAGATATGGGATATTGTGATGAATAGCAAGGGGTATCAGGAATGGAAGAGAGAAAAATCAGTTAATATGATCTGTTGATGCACTTAGTAGACAGGCAAGGTGCTGCCATGTGTGAACTTCTCATGCCAGGTGCAACTATTTTGCAAGTTTCTAGTCAGGGATCAGGATTTAGTATGGTTAATTTGAAAGTATTGACAAATGTGACAAGTCGTATTCTTTTGATCTAGCGTAGCTTTGATAATTTTAAGAACTTTGTTTATAGTAGGAAATGAGAACAGTAGGTTTAAATACAGCACTTTGTCCTTATAGAAAATCTGTATAACACACGTAACCTATTTTCCAACCTTCAGACTGGGATAGAGTTGTGAAAAAAATTCTCTTAATCAGCAATAGTGATGTATGGATCATAATTGTTCTGAGAAACAATGATTAGAAAAACATTAATATAACAACTCTTATGTGGACTTTACAACTGGGAATGTACTTTTTTACAGCTGTTGTTAAAGAAAGACTTTAGGTATTTCTAAAAAAAAGGATAAAAGCAAGTGAAATTCTCTTCCTTTCAACCCACACATGTCTACTCTTCTCAGAAAACAGATTTTACAAATCCTTCATATATGCTTTGTTCCTTCTGTCTTCCCAAAATACATTTTTTGCATTTCTGCAAAATAAAACCTTGTGGAAGTTTCTGAGGTATTGCACATATTTTTAAGTATTCAAGAAGCAGGAATAACAGAATTAATCTTTTCCTAGGGGACAACTTGAATTATGGATGACAAGCAGAATGATCAGCTGCTACAGCCAACCAACCTAGTGCTAGGATGTGTTGCTACATTTTGCAAGGCAGTCTTCAGCACTCCAGCACCATCACAAAGGAAATTTGAAGACAAAAATGGTAGCACTTTCCATCATGCAAATAAACATAAGTCATTGTGTTTCATCTGACTGAACCCAAATTGTGAGAATTCAGTTTGTTGACTTTCCTGAATGAGTTTCCCACCAATCTGACAGGATATTTCAAATTTCTTTAGAAGGAAAAAATAAGAGCTTGATATTGACACAAGAAATTATTTACTTAGGACAGAGCTCTCTAAATATCTGGTGCTGATTAAATGTGAACTTGATTTTTAAAGCAGAATGTACAACAGCTAAGGAGTCTACAAAAGACTTAACATCTGAGGTCACTGTCACCTCAGATGTTAAGTCTTAGAAACTGAAAACAAGTTGGTGATGAGGTGGAACCTTTTTCCAATGCAAGTTCAACATGACACTGATATGTTCCACCTTCCAGCAGCTAAAGTCTCTGACAAAAACTTTTTGTGAACCATTTTTCATATTAATCATCTAGTAAAAGTGCGACTGAAATGAGAATCAGTCATAATTACATGCTATTCAGCCTTCAAAATGATCTGCAATTTCCCCTTCACACAATAAATTCAGTGGCTGTACCAGCTTTTCTGCCATTGTTCAAGATGTCCCCTGTGATGGGATGCACTCTTTTTATTTCCACTCTCTTCGTAAATCTCTCTGAAATTTATAGAAGTGAAAGATCCCAGAAACTCACACAAATTTGTATTTTCTTGAAGAGAAAGTAGCACAGATATTTCACACCCACTATCTGCTGGTCGAACCAGTAAGTTTGTCCATGGAACAAAGCACCATTTAATAGAAAAAAGAGAGCTTGTTCCCAAGATGGCTTTATTCTTCACTGTACGAGGACATCTATTAACCATGGACACTCAAACAGAATTCCCTTTAAAACTTCTAAGGAGAAAAGTTTTGTCAAAACCTTCTGAATGTAAAAGTTTCCATGAAAAAAGATTGGACCTAGATCTGAATTATGTGTTCTTGTGTTTGTTTGTTGTTCTTTATTTATTTTTTTTCATAATTTGATTTTTTATTAATCAGAAGACTGATTTAAAAAGTTATAAAAAGTGAAAAAGTGATTCCCCCTACCTATACCATTAAGTCTTGTCGAAAACACAATCACAGATGCATTCATATAAGAGAAAATGTAATTTTGTCCTTTTGGAAATATGAGGAGATATGTACTTAATTTTAATGCAGTCTATATATATATTTTTCATGTGTTTAAAGCCATTTTTTTTTCTGCTCAAAGTTTAAATCCCACAGGACATGCTAGTTTCCTGAAACAGAGATAATACATAAAGAAAACATCATGACTCTGCCTTGTCTTTTTCTTCTTTTCTTCTCTACTTTGTTGCTTTATTGATTGTTACAGTGATCCATAAATATATGCACCTCTGTTTTAATAATGCCAAATATTTACTTTTTAGCTAAGCCATTAATAGACATCATCAGTTGGTTTTCAAGAACATGACTAATACATCAACAATAGTGGGTTTTATAACCTTGTCTTTCACAGTGAGCCAATATTCAAAAAAACTTGACTTGATTATGATTAAGGGCTTTAAAATTCTGGAGTACTGTCAATATAGAGAAATTACTGCTGCAGAAGATCAGAGAGAAAAAATAATCCAGGCATGCTTTTCTAAAACAGCTGGATACCTCTCTGATCAACTATAGTGCTGCATTTGAAGGTACGGGTAAACAACTATACTCCAAGGTATAATCAGTGAGCAGAGCAAAGTAAAGGATTGCCTTAGTCATGGACCACATGCACTTCTTAGCCAGTTTGTTCTCAAGTCATATTTGTCCTGATGCCTTAAGTTTTAGCTTTTATATTTTTCAGATTCTGTGCTGCCTAGGGGTGTAGTTCTGAGCCTCATATTAAGTGCTGGTAAACTCTGTTCACAGAGTGGGTAGATAAAACGAATCCTTTTCCTGCTGAGGACCAAGGACAACAGGTACAAGTTTTCAGGCCTAAAAGCATAAACAACGGTGGGCTGAAGAGAGAAAACAGGAAGGATGGGACTTCATAATCTGAAGCTGTATTTAGACAATTAAAACCCAATATGCAAATGGACCAAAACTTATAAAAGTGTAAAACCTCATAACTGGGAGTCCATTTTGTGACCATTTTGGATCCACCTTGGGTGTAGCCCTGGCCAGGCTCTTGTACTGCCCAAGGTGTATCCTTAAAGACCTTTTAATAAATATCTACTTCATTCTCTTAGCTCTGTCTAATCTCAGTTCCAGGTCAGCCTTCCCAAGGCATCAGTCCAAGTATGCCCTCCTTTGTAACATCCCACATTGGAAAATCCCAGTGCACGTGATACAGAACATGGCAGAAAAAGGGTAGCATAACTTGTTCTTAGGGAAACATACAGAAATATGTATTTTCTATGTATTTTTTCAGTATTTGAAACAGTGGTACTCTGAGACAATCTACACAATTAGGAAAGCTGTTACTGAAGCAGGACCACTGTATTCCTATCTTCTGTAGAAGCAAGGGATTGTGAGCAAAGATAAGATCTACTGGATCCCCATCCACCCATAAATTCCGCATTAAGATTGTTACTGATGATGCGGTGCAACAGAGTAATAAAAACAAACCTGTGTGGCAGTGATTGTACTTTTAGATGTAATCTAGCAAAGACTGCTTTTAATCCAGAACAAAAACTTTTTTTTGTTTTTCAGGACAACATTTACAATTTTCATATGACAAGGTTTCCATTTTATCAGGAATAAAAGTGGGTAAAGAGTGTTTTGGATCTGTTCCTAAACAGGGAAAATAGATGGAGTCAAGATGCAAAAAGCAACTTGTTCAAAAAGAAGATTAAATTCTGATGAGATAGAAAAGTTGTAAAAAGCCCTCCCATTGAATTAAAACATTGTTTATTCTATTTATTAAACCTAGAATTATTTAAAATAATCAAAATTCAACTTAAAATAGGCCCTTTCAAAAGGGAAATTTAAACAACATATTATACGTTTTATAGAAAGGCACTTGTACAAGGAGAATTCTCTGCAAGGTTCAAAAGAACAGGTCTGGTACTAGCAAATGACTGGTATGCTCTCTTTCCTTCCTGGGATAGACACAATCTTTTTCTCATCACTGTTTCTTGTCACTATTCACTGAGACGAAGTGATAAAATTCATCTTTTTATGTTCCTACAAATTAATCTTTGGTGGTGAAAACAGAATTAAATACATCAACTCCACAAAATTTATGTTATTTTGCCATGTTACTTGATTATCCCAGAATCACGGAACATGCTGAGTTGGAGGGGACCCACAAGGATCATCAAGTCCTGCTCCTGGTTGTCTCCAAGGCTCACACTATGTCACCAACACCAAACTTCAACCCTGTCAGGCTCAGTGCTGTGACTACTCCTCTGAGGAGCCCAACCAGTGCCCAACCACCCTCTGGGTGAAGAAGCTTTTTCTAGTACCCAGGCTAAACCTTCGCTGGCGCAACCTCAGGCCATTCCCACAGGTCCTGGCACTGATCACCACAGAGAAGAGATCAGTGCCCCTTCTCTTCCCCTCATGATGAAGCTGTAACTGCAGTGAGGTCTCCCCTCAGTCTCCTCCAGGCTGAACAGACCGAGTGCCCTCAGCCCATACGGCTTCTCCTCAAGGTCCTTCACCATCCTTGTTGCCCTCCTTTGGACACTCTCTAATAGTTAATTGTCTTCCTTTTATTGCAGCACCCAGAACTGCCCCCAGCACCGGAGGTGAGCCCGCCCCAGCGCAGAGCAGAGGGGACAATCCCCTCCCTTGCCCGGCTGGCCGTGCTGGGCCTGATGCTCCCAGGACAGGGTTGGCCCTCCTGGCTGCCAGGGCACTGCTGGCTCATGTTCAACTTGCCAGGGACCAGGACCCCCAGGTCCCTTATCCGCCACTGCTTTCCCATTCCCCAGTCTGTCTTTACATCCAGGGTTGCCCCACCCCAGGTGTAAAATCCAGGATTTTCCCTTGTTAAAATTCATAGAGATGGTGATTGTCCAGCCCTCTAATTTGTCAAGGTCTCTCTGCAGGGTCAAGAGTCAACAGCTCCTCCCAAACAAAATACAGTTTTGTATTGTCTGTGAACTTGCTAAGTGTCCCTTCCAGTCCTGTGTCCAAGCCATTAATGAAGATGTTGAAGAGCACAGGGCCAAGGATGGAGCCTGGTGGAACCCCCCTAGTAACAGGTCACCAGACTGATGCCACCCCATTCCCTGTAACCCTTTGTGCCTGACTCAAGAGCCAGCTGCTCTCCCATCACATGATGTGTTTATCCACTTGTGTGCTGGACAGTTTTTCCAGAAGGATCCTGTGAGAGAGAGTATTGAAAGCTTTACTGAAATCCAAAAAGATTACATGAAGTGGCTTTCCTTGATCAGCTAGGTGGGTTACCTTGTCATAAAAGGAAATCAGGTTTGATAAGCAGGATTTTCCTCTCATGAAGCTATGCTGGCTGTGACAAGTGACTGTGTTGCCTATCAGGTGTTTTTCAATACCTGACAGAATAATTTTCTCCATAATTTTAACAGACATTGCATATACATTATCCTGCAGTGATGCCTTTGTGATGGACTCTAATCCATGAGGCACAAAGACAGATTTTCATATGGGAATACGCAGATTCATTCCTCTGAAGGGAAGGCATTATTTAAAGGCACTTTTAGCACAGGGCTTCTTTCACACTGCAGGTGGTCAGGAGAGAAAAATAGGAGATAAGGTTTTTTTGCAGAAGCACTTTGTAACATTAATGACTTCTTAGAAATGAATGTGCTGACACCAAGGCTAACTATTTAGGCAATCTAACACAATAAGTCCTGGCTTCTAAAATATAAACTGCAATCTACTTCTCTGTACATTCTAGAAATTGAAGGCAGTGGGAAATCCCAGGAACTGATGTGAAATAAATACCTTCTGAAGTACTGGAAAATATAGGAAAAAAAAATGAAGATATTTAGAATTTAAAATGTAGGCATTTTACTATGTGTTTTTAAAGATCAGAGGAGAGGATAATCTTGTTCAAGGAAGCAACTTGCTCTGAGCTGAGATCTTAAAAATAACAGCTTTGTTTTTCTGTCTTATAATGCATCATCTCCTCTCTGTAAACGACATTAGGTCTGAGATGGGCTTATAACCAGCTAAAGAAAAAAGGCATCAAAAAAATTTTCCCCTTAGCAAGAGAGATATGACCTTTTAAAACTGTCACACCTGAACAAGTGTGACAAAAACAGAGTGTGCATCTGAAGTTAATACAGAAAATTTTGCTTTATCTCCATATGTAACCAGTTCATGAGCAGAAGGCAGCTGCTGAACTTTCTGCTGGTACAGCTTTGTTCCACCACTCCACTGCATCAATGGGATAGGTGCTCATGCTTGAAAATTCCTGTGATATATTTCTAAACCCATGTATGATTGTAACCAGGAAAACACTATGACTGATAGCAGTATTAAAAGAAAGCAGGGAACCAAATATCAAAATTTTAGTCAACAGAGAAGTTCCCTGCAAAATTAGAAACAAGAAGGTATGATGGATCACCTTGTACATATTCTCCAATTCATTATTATTTATCCTTCAAGGTTATGTACAGGACAAAGCAAAAATCAGCAAAGCAAAAACTCCTGCCATCCAGACTCGATGGATGATTTGGTCTTCAAGGTCTGATTTGTGTCTTTAGAAGTATATGTATCACATAATTCCTTGCTTCTTTCAAATAGTTGCTGTAAATAGCTGTTTATTGTTCTTGAATGCTAAACCTCCTAAATTCACAACACAGTTCTGAGTTGTTAAAGTCTTATACTGAGTAAAATGAGAGTATGAGAACACCACAGGAAATACTGCTTTGAGAGATCAGAGTCTCCCTTGGGTCCACCTGTTAGTGGTTTTGGTCAGATCAGATGGGCTCCTTGGAAGCAAAATCTCCCATTTGCCTCCACTGGTCATGCTTCAGTTCACCTTATGCAGGGGTCTCTGAGTTCTTTCAGATGAATTTGGAATGGGAAGAGATGCACCCCAATAGCATAAGTAACACTCTTCAGACGTTAGCAGGGGTTCAGTGCATGGGATCATATGAAAGCAAACGTGAAATAAAATCTCATAAGGATTATTATCATCATCATCTAAAACCCTTGGACTTTTATCTTAGAAGGTGCTCTATTTTTAATTCCACAAATTCTCCCAAGACATAAACCAAATAAAATTTTTAGTTTTGAATCTGAAAGTTCAAAATTAAAAGGGTCATTTTTGCTGTAAGTTTCTGTTTCAAAAGAAAAGATTTTTTATTATATGTTTGAAAGTTCTTTGCCTGAACTGGTTCCTGTTGTAATGTGTATTTTTCATTAAATTTTAAGTTATTTACTCAGAGGGGAATGGCAACTGGGCTGCTGTCCATTTATGGATAATCTTCAGATAATCAAATGCCACAGAGATATATCTGGTCTAAGAATAAAACAGGAAGATTGAGGAAAGAAAAGATCAATATCCTCACAAGACAGGGACTTAAACTGAGGAATTTCTACCCAAAATGCTTGTGCATGACAGAAGTTATCACCACAGGTGGCAAATTTCTTGCAGAGCAATTCAGTTCAAAACCCCAGAATTTTTAAGCAGGGTGTGTATGCGCCAAAAAAACCCAACCAACAACAACAACAACAACAACAACAACAACAACAAAACCCACAAAAACCCCCTCAAAATCAAAGGCTAAGAGACATTTTAGCTTTCTAGTAGCTAATGGGAGCACCTCAGGCCATTTGGAAAGGAAATTCAAATGAAATGATTATCTGTCTCAGCTCATGGGAGGGCCTCATGTGTCAGTTGCAATCAGTCTGAAAAGCTCTCAACTTCACGGAGGCTTTGCTCGGCAGCTGTCTAGGAATAAAAATTTTCTGGCTCTGTTCTTGGACAAGGAAACTGAGAGGTTTAGGAAAGGGGCAGGAGATGTCTGTCAAAATGCTTGGTCACAGAGATCCTACTCAGACTTGTACATCTTTTATGATGGGATGCTCTTCATTGCAATAAGCAAGACAGGGAAGTTTTCCTGCATTAGCAGGCACAATGGAAGAATTTTAAAATTGAATACTGAGTCTTCATGAAAATTATCTCTGGGAAGTAACTTGTAAATTAGCTGGAAAAAATGCAGTATCAGAGCACAGCATAAAGGATGTCTCATTTACAAAGCCTACTAAGATTTGTATTATGGGGAATAAACTGACGCTTTACCCCAGGAGTCTTGTGGGCAAAGAAAAACAATAATATTCAGCCTCCAATCTGTTTGGAAAAAGGACTGTTGGGACAAAATTTTGGGTTACAACACTGAGCTGAACATATGTTCACAAGTTGCTCTGCTTAGGAACTGGTCAGGAAGAATAGATGATCGCCAAAAATCTCCTGAATTCAGCCATGTGTTTCACTTGCTTAAATATGGAATCTGTTTCTATTTCACATAAGGAAAATGAATCTCACTCATTTAGGCAAAAGCAGAGCTGTTTGGATGTCATCATGGTGCGCTAAATTCAGGCCAAGGAGAATCAGTGCTGTGACATTGTCTGAGATTTCATGGAATGAACATTCAATTGTGAGTTTAGGAGATGAAATATGGGAAGTTGTCAAAGCAACTTTTTAAGTGCTGAAAGGAATCCACACAATGGTCAAGTCTAAACCAGAGTTAATCATCCCCAATCCTAGCTGTTCTAGTCCTTTCAAGCCTTGGGATGGCAATAGCCTGTGGAGGTTTTTAAGAAGCTTCTGGTTAGAGCATCACGGGATTTTATTTTTCACTCAGGTTCAAGAATCTTGTCACTGTTCACTTTGACTTGAGAGTAGTGCCATAAAATGTGAACTATTACATTTTAGTTTAAAAATACCTCACGCAGTCAAGAATTGCAGCATTCCTTTTTTTTATTGTACAAGAGTAATGAGTTGTCAGCTTCCTCCCCACTCTTTTCTTTACAGAACAAGATACATGGATCATCTTTCAAAAGAAGTACTGTTGCCGTGACACTTAGAAAATGTTTTTCTAGTGTATGTGTCTATATATTTAAAGGGACTGTAATTTATGAAGTTAAATTTCTTAAACAATAGGACGAAAGTTCTTTTCTTTATGCACACTTTATACAGCAACTGTGATGCCTCTAAAGATTATACTCATCTCCCAGCAATAAGGAGGTCACAGGAAGCATGGTCTATTTTCACTACTGGCATTGTCTGGAGTTACTTTTTCCAGTCATATGCAGGAGCACTGTACCTCAGTGCTGACAGGGTTTCCCAAAATCTGGATGGGGAGCAATGGCATTGAGAGCAGATTCACAGCAGGATAAGTGCATGGGAAGAGCACCTGAAAACTCCAAGGAGAGAACTGTGAGCTTCTCACACACCCTGTGACCAAATCTAGATGGCTCATGTCACACCAGTGTGCAAGGCAGGGAACAGCAGGGGCCCAACAAACTGGAAAGAGTAATTTTAGAGCAATCTTTTGACTCTGATAGTCCTGTGCCACCCACCAGGGGCAATGAGGACAGATGCAAGAGGAGCAGTGTCATTGGAGGGGCAGCTCTGGAAGGAGATCATTTTAAGAGATAATTGGCTTTCCTCCAGCTCAGGGATGATGAAGTTTCTCTGCATTTCCCAGGCTGATGCACTGTAGTCTTGAATTTTGATCCAACTGCCTGGCATTACACTTTAGGCTATTGCCTCGCACTGTGTGCTGAAATTCCTCTCAGATAAATTCAGCACTGTAGGATAGGGCTGTAAATTGGTCTCTTCCCACACAGAGTCCAGGACACTGCGTGACACACAATTTTCTTCTCTCTACAGAACAAAGCTGCTTAAAAAAGCAAAATGGCACCTCCCAGACATGCTCAGTACACATATCTCACCACCATTAAATGATGCAAATAAACTTATCTGTTTGCATTGTAAATATAGTTGAACTGGTAGGTCAATACGGAATTAATTGAAGAACGTACTTGACAATGAAGACCCTTATGAAAAGGAACTCAACCATTAAATTACTTGCAAAGAGAACAGTGATGGTGATTGGAACCCTACTGAAAAAAAAAGACCAAATGAGATGGAATGAGTATTTCCTAGAATTCATGTACAGTACCTTGTACTTCAGATTTTTTTGCATAACTAAACAAACTTAAAGGGAAATAGATTTCAAAAGGGAATAATATGTAAAGAAAAATAAAATAATAAAGAGGAAAAACACATAAATGTCTCTGAGGAAAATAAAATAAAAATGTCAGCAGCAAACCAAACTGCATTTTTCATGGCTATTGGTACTTAAATACCTGACAACTCAAATATATCATACCTTATCTCTGAACCCAAACATTTTTCTCTCCTTCTCCATACAGATATTTTTTACTATCTGCTATTTCATGGGGGAAGAAACTGAGGCAGAGAAGGAAATTTAAATTGCCCAATATTGCCCACTTCTTTGCATGTGACCATAAGAAAATACAGGCATGTTGGCTGTCTGAAGGAGCTGCTCACGTCACACTACCCTACAGAAAAATGTAAACTAGAGGTAAATCCTGCTACTTTGGGTATGAGACTGATGTGATTGTATGGTTCAGGGCTGCTTTCAGGGGGCAGAGGGTCTGTGCTTCCAGTGCTCTGAATCTGACAAAAGAAGATGACTGTGTAGAGACAAAAGAAAAGTAGGGTTTTCTTTTATCCCCTCATTTTTGAACATTAGAAAAATACAGTATCTAGTCAATAAAGTGTTTAGAAAGTCAGGGGTTGCCTGAGATTTTCCTTAAAACGTTGCTTGAGGGAAGGATGAACAAGACGAATAATTAACATTGTCTGAATGTTGCTTGACTTGTGAGCAGTGTTCCACATAATAGATGTTTGACAGCTTGAATTCAGTCAGATGTGCAGATTGCAAGTGTTGCCACTTGACTTATTTGCTGGAGCTGGCCTAACTTACTAGGAGATTTATTTGCAGATGGATTTACTGAAAAAAAAAAAACCCTAAACCGCAGGGGCTTGGTACTCTCAGTGTTGGTGATTTATTACCTTTGACTACACATATACATACCTTCATAACTTTCTGAATAATGCTATAGGAAGAGAGGTCAGAAAACCAACTCCTACGAACTCTGGAGGCAGCCTTTAATCAGGTTTATGCTGAAGTTTGTTCTGTGCCAGACCATTCTGATATACACACACACCTTCTCAAGACAAAGCCTCTCACAGGACATGACTTGTTTTGAGCTCCCACTTGTCCACAGTAGGTTTTGAGGAGTTGATACACTGATGAGACAGAAGATCAAAGAGGAAGATCTGAATGTCTATTCATCGAAGAGATGTGAGAAAATAAAAGCTGTCAGGTTTGACCAAACTAACCTGTGCCTTTTCCCTGCAGGTGTCCAAATGTGTATGATATGATATGATATGATATGATATGATATGATATGATGGAAATGACAGGCATAAACCTTACAGCAGGTGATAGTTTAGGGTCTAGGGACAAAGATTGTAACTCACATTCAGCAGAGTCTTCGTTACACGATCCGTTTTGAATTAGACTAATCCCTTTTAAGACTCAGTTACTTTATTGTTCTGTCAAATATCCTGTGGCAATAATTTCCATAGCTTTCTCTTTGCACACTGTGAAAACAAAATTCTTTATTGTAACCTTGCTGTCTTGTGAGTCATAAGCTCTCCACTGGTTCTTATTTTATGAATTCTGCAAGTTTTTAATTTTATAGACCTCTGTCACTGTAAATTTCACCCATAGTCATCTCTTTTTTCAGATAACGAACTATCTTGCCTAGTTTGTCCCCATATTGGAAGCTGCAACATTCCTTTGATCATGCCTGTTGTGCATGTTGCCCTCTGGAGCTCCGGGGCTCTTCCTAGCAGTGAAGCACATGTGCCATTTGGGGTGTGGGAGCACCTTGCAGGCAGCGTGTAATGTCTTAACAGCGTTTTTCTCATTTGCTATTACTGATAAAAAATCCTAAAATTTGCACTATCTTTGGGTCATTGACCAGGTGTCAGTGCTCTGAGGGCACCACCAGTCCTGACTGTCCTTGCCCACCTCTTCCATGGCTCCCCCATGCTGCCCACAGCCCATGACCCCATTCCAGCTGTCCTTTGTCTCCTCTCTTCTCACAGAGCAGCCATCTCTCACTGCTCTCTAAGAGCTGATTTTTTTGGAGACTATCCACAATTAATCTCAGAGAGCAGTCAGGGAATGTGCATTGCTGTAACCTTCACGACACAAAAAAGGCCATTTGAAAAAAAATCAGACACACATGTTGTTTTTCTCATTACTACTGATAACATAAATGTTGAAACCTAGTTCATTCCTTCTAGGAAATTTTGTACACAATGTCAAATCCTGTCAACTCCTTAAACAGTGTAATGCACATCTGTATTGGGTTTATAGGCAATATTTAACTGTGTATTTTAGCTAGTGTATTACTCAAATTAGGTTGTGCAGAGAGAGTAAGAATATTGCAGAAAACTACGACATACTCCATTGACTCATGTTGCTCAAAGCACAAAAACACTGTATTTTACTTTGCTGATGTGTGAGATTTCGATCTCACATTCTTCCTAAGTAATAAGACTCTTTGGATCACAGGACACAGAAGATATAAGGTGTGAATCATTAGAGTTTCCAATCTATTCTTCATCTGGAAGAAAAATAATGCCTCACCTGAGGAAAGAATATGACAAGACTGGGAAAAGGAAGAAACAATGAAGTGTTGGAGTTTGGGGTGAGTGCAAATTTACTCAGTCAATGTTTATAACTGACTGAGGAAAAATAGAAATGGTGAAATTGCGATTACTTGAGTTGCTAAATAAGTGAAATGCTTGTGATTTTGCAAAATACCTGGGAAACCCCTTTCAATTTAAGGCCTGGGAAATTATTTGAGATCAATTCAGAATAACACATAGGGGGTAGGGTAAGTAAGTGCAATCATGGTGACTACATTAGCTACCTCTATTCTAGGAAAGAGCAGCACTTAAAATCTCAATTCTAGGACAATTCTGTCTTAAATTTTGAAAATGTTCTACTCCCTCCATGTTTTAAAGGCTACTACTTGAAGTTACTGCTGACATTCTTGTACACACAATGCTTAGGAAACAACTCATTTCAGCTGAGAAAGAATGGACAATAGTATCCTATACAAAGTCCTTTATAAATGAAAGCCTTTTATAGCACACAAGACAGAAAATTTCGTCTATACACTCAAAAGAGATAATATCCTTGGATTTCTTGTGCAGAAGAGAAGTTATTCTAAATAATCCACTATTTTCTGTTTAAAGACATTTAATTGTGTACAAGAGAATAGGTTAGGTGAATAAAACAAGGATCTTGGCTCCAGAATCACTGAGTGAGGAGGAGCTGTCTGCTGTCTGCTGTCACTTGAGAAGGGCCCCAGCTTCAGGACAGCATCCTCTGCTTGGCTGGGAGTGCAACACCTTCCTCTTTTTTAAAATTTGCAGTGGTTTAATGTCACTGGGTAGAAGAGGCAGACTGACAAGCAGTACAGCTGACTAGAAAATTATTTTTTTGGCTGCTTCGTTTGGCAGTTTATCCCTGGACTAACTCTCTGCATATGAGTTAATGTTTCTGTTCATATCAGTTGAAGCAGATCCCCTGTTCATCCTGTGCACTGTTTTGCACTGCAATATCATCTTGGAGCATGCAGGGTAGCATTGCCTTTTTGGGTGAAACAAAATGGAAAGATGTACTCAAGGACTGAGTGCTTTTGTTCACACACTCCTAAAGACAGGTGCATTTGGAACATGAGTGAGACTAGAGCTAGTCCAAAATGAAAGTCAAAAATTCATGCAGTGTTGTCATCATGTTCTCAACACCAAAGCCACATCTGGCTTTCCTGATGGATTTCTGGGAGGCCACAATTCTTGCTAGTGAAAACAGAGCTACTGCAGTCCAAACCACCCAGGCACTAAGAGCTGCCCAGTTGCCAATCCCCTCACCCAGCATATGGAAAAAAATTGGGCTAAAAATGCAACTCTCTTCCTCTTAGTTGCCCCTTTAGGCAACAGAGAGAAATTGCAATAGGAAAGCCTCAAAACAGGTGTGCTCCACCCCCTCATTCATACCATTTATAGAGACCTGTTTACTCCTAATAGCCCCACTCAAACTTGCTATGAGAAATTAAATCATAATATATACTTTAAATTAAATTGAACCATGTGTAGTAGTTTCAAGGCAAAACAAATGAGAGGCTCCAAGTCAGAGATACAATTTAATAGGAAAAAAGAAAAAAAGGAAAGAAAGTAAAATAAAATCAATGCAATAATACAAAAGACTACTGACAGAGTCAGAATACAACCTGAGCGTAGTGATGGAAGCAGTCCAGATGAGGTGGTCTTCTGGAAGCAGTGATCTTGTAGAAAAGTCTGGTAGCTCGGGTCTTCTGGGAATCCAGTGGGTAAGCGCCCCCCTGGTGTTCAGAGTCTCAGCTTATATCCAGGCTGGAATGCTTGGTTTCTCCCTCTGGGCGGAGCATCCCACAATGGGATGGTGAGTCATGTGATAAGGCCTGATGGGCCCATTAACAGGAGGTAGTCCAGGAGGGGGTTATCTGTGAGCTGTGTAGCAAAGGTGCTGATGGCTCATTAACAGAAGATAAGCCAGAGTGGAGGAGGCAGGGAGCACTGCCTCACCTGGTTTCAACAGTTCTTGAAGATGGTGATAGAATATACTTCAACCCAGGACATTATCCACTCCTTATTCTATTACCATCTACATCATCCTAAATCAATACCTTCCTTAAACTACACACACACACATATATATATATAATGAAATCCTACACACAGTTCTCACTTAAAATAAGGTCTCCTTGTGGTACACAGTGGGTGTCTCCATCCTTTTGCATCACTCACCAAGTGTAACTAGGTCCTTGTGCAAAGACAACCCTACGGATGGGTTTGCCCTTGCCCGAGGTGGGATTAATCCAAACAGTCTTTCTTAACATACCTCTCATGTGTACCACAGGGACTCTATCTCTATCCACTGTATGCAAGGATTCAGACTGGGCAGGACCAGCTCGATTGATGGACTCTCGGGTATTGACCATCCAGGTGGCCTTCGCTAAGTTCTGTTTCCAATTTTTGAAGGTCCTTCTACCAAGTGCCTTAAGGGTAGTTTTAAGCAGTCTATTGCAGCGTTTCACCTTCCTGGCAGCTGGTGCATGGTATGGGATATGGTATATCCATTCGATTCCGTGTTCTCTGGCCTAAGTGCTTATGAGGCCATTCTTGAAATGAGTCCTGTTGTCTGACTCAATTCTCTCAGGGGTGCCATGTCTCTACAGGACCTGCTTTTCCAGGCCCAAGATGGTGTTCCGGGCAGTAGCATGAGGCACAGGGTAGGTCTCCAGCCATCCAGTGGTTGCTTCCACTATGGTGAGCACGTAGCGCTTGCTTTGGCGGGTTTGGGGAAGGGTGATGTAGTCAATTTGCCAGGCTTCCCCATACCTATACTTTGACCATTGTCCGCCATACCACAGAGGCTTCACTCGCTTGGCCTGTTTGATCGCAGCACAGGTCTCGCAGTCATGGATAGCCTGGGAGATGCTGTCTATAGTAATGTCCACTCTTCGGTCACGAGCCCATCGATATGTTGCATCTCTCCCTTGATGACCAGAGGCATCATGAGCCCAACGAGCTAGGAACAATTCTCTTTTGTGCTGCCAGTCTAGATCAACCTGAGATACTTTCACCTTGGCAGCTTGATCCACCTGCTTGTTGTTATGATGTTCTTCATTAGCCCGACTCTTGGGTACATGCGCATCCACGTGTCGAACTTTCACGGTCAGCTTTTCTACTCGGGTGGCGATGTCCTGCCAAATCTCAGCAGCCCAGATGGGTTTCCCTCTGCGCTGCCAGTTGGCCTTTCTCCAGCGGTCTAGCCATCTCCACAGAGCATTAGCTACCATCTATGAGTCAGTGTAGAGATAGAGCCTCGGCTACTTCTCTTGTTCAGCAATATCCAAAGCCAGCTGGACAGCTTTAAGCTCTGCGACTTGACTCGATCCACCTTCTCCCTCGGTAGCTTGTGCAACTCGTCGTGTGGGGCTCCATACAGCAGCTTTCCATTTCCGGTTAGCACCTACAATTCGGCAGGAACCGTCGGTGAAAAGGGCATATCGTCTCTCACTCTTTGGTAGCTCGTTATATGGTGGGGCTTCCTCGGCCCGTGTCACTTGCTCTTCCTCTTCTTCAGAGGATAATCCAAAGGTCTCACCTTCAGGCCAGTTTGTTATAATTTCCAGAATCCCAGGGCGATTCAGGTTTCTAATACGGGCGCGCTGCGTGATCAGGGCGATCTATTTGCTCTACGTGGTGTCGGTGGCGTGATGTGTGGTAGGAACCTTTCCCTTGAACATCCACCCCAGCACCGGTAGTCGAGGTGCCAGAAGCAGCTGTGCTTCAGTACCAATCACCTCTGAGGCAGCTTGGACTCTTTCATAGGCGGCTAAGATTTCCTTCTCTGTGGGAGTGTAGTTGGCTTCGGATCCTCTGTAGCTTCGGCTCTAGAATCCCAGTGGTCGTCCCCGAGTCTCACCCGGCACCTTCTGCCAAAGGCTCCATGACAGACTATGGCTCCCGGCTGCAGAGTAAAGCACATTCTTCACCTCTGATCCCGTCCTGACTGGGCCAAGGGCTACCGCATGAGCGATTTCTTGCTTGATCTGGGCGAAAGCTTGCTGCTGTTCTGGGCCCCAGTGGAAATCGTTCTTCTTGCGGGTGACCAGGTAGAGAGGGCTCACAATTTGGCTATACTCGGGAATGTGCATCTTCCAGAAACCTATGGCACCTAGGAAAGCTTGTGTTTCCTTCTTGTTGGTCGGTGGAGACATTGCAGTGATCTTATTGATGACTTCAGTGGGAATCTGACGCCGTCCATCTTGCCACTTCACTCCCAGGAACTGGATCTTTCGAGCAGGTCCCTTGACTTTGCTCCTCTTGATGGCGAAGCCGGCCTTCAGGAGAATCTGAATGATCTTCTCTCCCTTCTCAAAGACTTCTGTTGCGGTGTTTCCCCACACGATAATGTCGTCAATGTATTGCAGGTGTTCTGGAGCCTCACCCTTTTCCAGTGCAGCCTGGATCAGTCCATGGCAAATGGTGGGACTGTGCTTCCACCCCTGGGGCAGTCGGTTCCAGGTGTACTGCACGCCCCTCCAGGTGAAGGCAAACTGAGGCCTGCATTCTGCTGCCAGAGGAATGGAGAAAAAGGCATTTGCAATATCAATGGTCGCATACCATTTTGCTGCCTTGGATTCCAGCTCATACTGAAGCTCCAACATGTCTGGTACGGCAGCGCTCAGTGGTGGTGTGACTTCATTCAGGCCACGGTAATCCACCGTCAGTCTCCATTCTCCACTGGACTTACGCACGGGCCATATAGGGCTATTAAAGGGTGAACGAGCCTTGCTTACCACCCCTTGGCTCTCCAGCTCACGAATCATCTTATGGATGGGGACCACAGAGTCTCTGTCGGTGCGATATTGCCGACGGTGCACTGTTGCTCGGGCGATCGGTACCTGTTGTTCTTCAACTTTCAGTAGTCCCACAGCAGAGGGGTCGTCTGAGAGTCCAGGCAAGGTACTCAGTTGTCTGATGCTTTCTGTCTCTAGAGCAGCTATGCCAAAAACCCAGCGGTATCTTCTTGGGTCTTTGAAATACCCATTTCTGAGATAGTCTATGCCCAAAATGCATGGGGCCTCTGGACCAGTCACAATGGGGTGTTTCTGCCATTCTTTCCCAGTTAGACTTACTTCAGCTTCCAGTACAGTCAGCTCCTGGGATCCTCCTGTCACCCCAGAAATGGAAATGGGTTCTGCTCTCACGTACTTTGATGGCATCAGAGTACACTGAGCACCGGTATCAACCAGAGCCGTATATCTTTGTGGGTCAGATGTTCTAGGCCATCGGATCCACACAGTCCAGTAGATCCGATTGTCCCTTTCCTCTACCTGGCTAGAGGCAGGGCCCCCCTATTCCTGGTCATGGCATACATTGCTCTCTTCTTGTAAATATGTTTCTGAGGTTCCTTCAAGAGGATCAGTCATATCATCATTCCTGTACCGTCTGGAGTTCTGTGCACGAGAGACCGGAGCAACATTGATTCTAGATGGGCTCTTTGTGGTAGGTGTTTCTCTTTTCAGTTCACGTACCCGGGCTGCTAAGGAGGAGGTGGGTTTTCCATCCCACTTCCTCATGTCTTCTCCATGCTCCCGAAGAAAAGACCAGAGGTTACCTCGGGGTGTGTATCCTCTCTCCCTGGCTGGGGAGCGCCTGCTCCTAATGGCAGAGACTCTCATTGGCTCTGGCTGGATATGGTAAATTTCTTCCTTAAGTTCTTTTTTCAGTTTCTGATGGCCTTCTTCAATCAAGTTCCGGACTTGCTCAGCCAGTCTTGTTTCCACAGATGAGACATGGGTACGAACTGGGGCAGTGACAGTGTCCTCGTAAATTCTTAGTTTATTAGCCAAGACACTTACCCTGTCCTCACCTTCCCTCCATTGCAGTGTTGCCAGGTAACGTGAGTACATCTCGGGTCCAAGCCGTGCAAATCTCAACCACATCCGTGATGTGCACTGGACACCATCTGGGTTTTTAGGAAATCTCTCATCTTCTGAAAAAAGGATTTCCAACACAGCCAATTCCCTCAGGCATCGGATACCTTGTTCTATTGTGTTCCATTTTCCTTGGTGCACTTGGAGGTCTTCTTTACAAAGGTATCTATCCTTCACACTTGTTAGCAGTCGCTGCCAGAGGCTGAGAGGTTCTTGGCTTTTCCCAATCCCCTGGTCAATGACCACATCCCGGGACAACGATCCCAGTTGCCTGGCCTCACTTCCATCCAGAATGGTGTCATTGGCTGCAGCGTCCCAGATGCGGAGCAGCCAGGTCAGGATGGACTCGTTGGTCTGGCGGGTGAATTCCCTTCGCAGGTCACGCAGCTCACCCAGAGATAGAGAGCGAGTGATGATTTCTGGCTCTGTCTCTTCTGCTGATTGTGAAGGTCCTGCTGCACCCTCATCAGTCACTATGCGGACTGATTTGGTCTTTGATTTCTTCTTCTGAACGGGGGCAACTGCTACTGGTTTAGGCTGTTCTGGTTCGGTGATGGTTTGTGTGGAGATGCTGATGGCACCCTTAGTCCCTTTCTCCTCTGTGACAGTCTGCGTAGATGTGGACACTGTTGCCTCACTTTTGGCTTCTTTCTCCTCTGTGACGGTCTGTGTAGATGAGGACACTGTTGCCTTGCTTTTGGTTCCTTTCACCTCTGTGACACTCTGTGTAGACACTGATATCGTTGCTCTGCTTCTTTTTCCCTCTTCCTCCAGAACACGCTGTATCACACTAGGTAGTGTAAGCATGGTGCGGGCCGTGCAGAGAAGACAAAGCAGGACTAACAACAACATCATGCTGTCCTTGGCATCCAGAGGGTATTCCATATTTTCAAAAACTGCTGTGTCATGCCTGAAAAGCTGGAAAAAATCATTCTTCACCCCTCCCCACAGGGGCTGGGTGAGATTGTTGAGGCCCCAGATGTAGCATCCTAGACCAGAACAAGAAAACAAAACTGGGTGTATATTCTGAATAATGTTCATTGCCTCAGAGTTTATCAAGCAATGGACATAATAGACTACTAAAGCAATTTTAGTACCATACCCTGGTCTACGCAGGAGCATTAAGACTGGCAGATAGTACCCCAGTTGTGGAAAAATATAGAGAGATAGATATAAGACACATGTAAGCATGTTGAGCATCATAGCGAACAGGTGTCTTCTTCAATACAAAATTGTAATTCTGACTTTTCTCAGTGCCTTGTGCCCCACGTTGGGCGCCAAAAATGTAGTAGTTTCAAGGCAAAACAAATGAGAGGCTCCAAGTCAGAGATACAATTTAATAGGAAAAAAGAAAAAAAGGAAAGAAAGTAAAATAAAATCAATGCAATAATACAAAAGACCACTGACAGAGTCAGAATACAACCTGAGCGTAGTGATGGAAGCAGTCCAGATGAGGTGGTCTTCCGGAAGCAGTGATCCTGTAGAAAAGTCTGGTAGCTCGGGTCTTCTGGGAATCCAGTGGGTAAGCGCCCCCCTGGTGTTCAGAGTCTCAGCTTATATCCAGGCTGGAATGCTTGGTTTCTCCCTCTGGGCGGAGCATCCCACAATGGGATGGTGAGTCATGTGATAAGGCCTGATGGGCCCATTAACAGGAGGTAGTCCAGGAGGGGGTTATCTGTGAGCTGTGTAGCAAAGGTGCTGATGGCTCATTAACAGAAGATAAGCCAGAGTGGAGGAGGCAGGGAGCACTGCCTCACCTGGTTTCAACAGTTCTTGAAGATGGTGATAGAATATACTTCAACCCAGGACACCATGACAATCATTCCTTTTGGTGTCCAGTTCCAATCACCTCTGAAGGGAGTTTTCACTGCCAACAGATGGAAACTGTATGTGTGATTTTGATAACACTTTTGCTGACAAAGTAATTTAATTAATGGCAGTGAAATCTAAGATTGGAAGTGAACCATGCCAGACAAAATAATTATTGCCTGCTATAATTTTTCCCCTAAAGGCCACCTGCATTATTTATATGATCTATTTAATGGTCCATGCTTTTAAGTAGTTTAGTTAAATTTTGAGAATGACCCATTCAAATCAAACCAGCATTTTTCTAACTCTGGATTATAAATGCCATATAAAATATATTTTTATAATCTAAAATGAGAACTATGAATGGCAATCACCTAACTGAGAGAATGAAAACAGCGATACATTGGGAATAAAGGACGGACTGCTCTTGATTATACCTGTGTTTGGCTTGGATGGTCTGTCTGGTTAAAGGGTAGACTTGAGCAGTTTCTTAGCTAAAGTTTCTCTGATGGCCCTTTAGGCAGTACAGTTTTACCACACTATTCTATGGACTCTTGTGTGAGAAGTGCTGCTCTGCATCAATACACAGCTCTGCTCACTTAACCTATGTTAAATTTTACTGGAATGTGGAGAAAGTAGGGAACTCCACAGAGCCCTCCTCCTCAAGGACAATGTCTAAGTGGACAGTAATAAAAAGTGAAAGCAAATGAAATTAAATCCTGCTATGAGATTTCAGTGTCATTCCCTAAGATATTTTAAATGTCTGTCCTCTGTTCTTCTTATAAGTAGGAGAATATCCCTAGAGTTGCTTCAGATTGGGATTTAATTTTTGATCTAAGGCAGATTGTTCTTGCCATTTCTTTGTACTGATGATGCCTCAGATGTTATTCCCATAGAAACTTCAGCAATGAAAGTCTTCTGTATGCAACAGGAGTGATACCAAATCTTAGTCACAAGGGATATGAAAATTGCATATTAATGAATTTTTGGAATAATGTTAATTACATGGCTGCTATATAGAATTATTAAAATCTGTGGTTGCCATTTTCAGAAGGGTTTCTTAAAACTAATGCATCTAACTCTCCTTGATACTATTCTCAGTCTGATTATTTTTTGCTATAGGGGATTTAGTGAAAACCAGAGGTGCTCAGCAGTTTTGGAACAAAATTCCATAGCTAAATATGGGTTTATGAATCTGCTGAAAGCATCAGGGATCTTCTGTTCTCTAATAGGCTGTTTTATACATAATATAGCTGAATAAATGGAAGGCTTTGACGAAGGAAGGAAGTGAAAGCTGCAGCCTAATCTGTGAATATATGTTAGACAGTATTTCCATTTCTGTGCTTTATTTCATCAGTTATTTGTTACTGGAAAACACATGAGAGAAAGCAAACAGAAAATTGCCTGAGTTGGATGAGGAAAAACAAAGAAAACTAATGATTCTCTTAATTTGTATAAATAAACAGAGAGTTTTTTCTAAAGCGGTATGACTCTCTGAGACACAGTAGGTGCTTTAAAGTGTTAAATCCAAATTAATTTATTTCAAAATTGAAATCAGCTACACTGGCACATACCTTACCTGCAACTGAAATCCTGGAATGGGCTTACAGATATTTGTGAACCTAACACCTTAGGGATGATGATCTCTATGTGACTGGGGAAACAGCCTGGCAGTAATGAACAATGAAGTAGAACCACAGTACTCATTAATCATTACTGTAAAACTGAGACATATTTTTTTTAAACCAGAGACATTTGTTCTCTGCCTCTGAAATTCAAGGGG
Organism: Chamaea fasciata; assembly: GCF_029207755.1. Lineage (NCBI taxonomy): Eukaryota > Metazoa > Chordata > Aves > Passeriformes > Sylviidae > Chamaea > Chamaea fasciata. The sequence goes on along the minus strand of NW_027094087.1, from coordinate 95,613,734 downwards.
TTTTCCAAACATACACCTTGCCCACATCCAGCCTCACACACAGGGGAGAGCTACAAATCTTTTTGCATTGATTATGTTTCCTCTTTGTGAATAAGAAAGTAACAGAAATCCAAATAATTTGTTGGTTTTGGCCTTCTGCTTCATGGTAGAAATCAAAACATGTGAAAGGAAGAGTTAACATTTTATTTTTCATGTTAATTCAATTTTATGGATCACTGAGTTATTTAGATGTACAGTACTTAGCCTCCTTGTTTTTCTAATGAGAATTGACTGGTATGTCTTTTTTCTATTTCCTTACTCTTTGGTTGCTTTTGTTTCTTAATAGAAATTATGAAACCTGTGACATAATGGTTATCAACTTCCTTTAATAACTATTTGAAGAGCTATAAAAAAATTCAAACAGCTTCAAAAGGTTAATAAATTACTAGTTTTTCCTTATTCACACTTTTTTTAACCTTAAAAAGAATCTTAAGGAGACTTGGAGAGCAGTATTTGTTTTTGCACAATTCATGCTTCACAATGGCACGAATTAAGGACAGAAATCTTTCTTGTAAATCTTGTCTTCTTGAGTTTAGACCTTTAATATACCTTTTTGGAGTGTTTGATTTTGTCTTTTTGTTTGTTTGTTTGTTCTTGGGTTTGGGGTTTTATGGGGGTGTGTGTATGTGCAGAAAACTGAATTACAAAATTGCTGCAATTTATATAGCTGAAAAAATATATTTGTCCTGAATCCAAAGGCAAAATAACTTATCGTAAGAAATGAAGTGTCATCATCTTTTCCAACCCTTCCTTAACACTACAAGTATTTTTAGGCACTCAGATTCATTCATAGTGTGAATCAATTTGGAACACTGAGGCTGTGTCTGAAGACTTGAAAAATGACATTACTGCAATATTCATTTTCAATAAAACTATTCAGACAAGAGGATGATTATCATTTGCAAACACTCATGAAGCAGTGAATTAATTTTATAAAAGTGTGATGGACTAAACTGGTTCAAAATGATCATTATAACCACTGCATATAGCTATCCTTAATCCATACTTTGAATATATTTTTATTTAACTGGGATGAAAAAAGCTGCCTAAAATTCCTTTTGACATAGAACCTAACAAGATAGCAATCCCTGCAAAACTCATAATTCTCAGGGAAATTGTTAACCAATTATAAACATAACACAAAATATCAATGGCTATGATGTATTTTAAACACAATTATGATAATAAAGTATAATCAAATATGTGCAAGCAGTAGCAATTACTAGTGCACATCATTAAGCCATCTGCTAATTAATCCTAAGCTATAATATGGTTTATTTAATAAGTTTCAGCATTTCCCTTTGAAGATGTCTACAGAAAAACAAGTGGTTTATGTCTGGTGAAGCAGGAAATGATTCTATGAGACTAGAGTTTTGTAATAACTTGGAACCTCTCAGATGTTTTTATTTAATTGTTGCCACCACTGCAATAATTTTGAATATCACCAGGCTGCTGGGAGCAAAGCCTGAAAGAACAAGAGTGTGAGAGCTGCTTTTGAGTAGAAAGCAGTTCACAACAGCCAACAAATTGATCACAGAAGAGGTCATCCCCAGGGCCTGAAATGATAGGAGCACCTCCTGTTGATTTCATGGGACTGCATATGAGATAGGAACACTCCCATATGGGTACCTTAAGTTATAAAATTGTTTAGTTTTACTGCTGAATTCAGTGAATTTATGTAGTAGTTCTGTCTGGCTATGTGACTTCATAGTTAGTGTCTGGTATTTTAAGTATCAATCATTTGTCCCTGTCATCCTAAAATTTGTGCTACACATATAGAATTATGTTTTGTTTTTATTCTGTCATGTGAACATCTACTATCCGGACTGATCTACTCTCAATTTCCTTATTTCCTCTGGGAAAATGTCCATTCTGCCAAGTATAAAGGACTATCCTCCTGTAACAAAATAAAATATTTAAAGTATATTATAAGCATAGCACTCCCTAAAGATTTCAAAAACATTCTTTAACCTGCACATAATACATCTAGTGCCAAGTCTCTTGACACAGCTTCATTTTCTTAAAGAAGGAAAGATGTTGCAATTTAGCGCTTTATGAATTTTGTAGTGTTTGAACTGCTACTTCAATAAATGCTAAATTAGCAATATTTGTTTTAAAAAGGGACAGCTTGTGCAAACCTTGGAGAGACGGAGGATTAAGTGATACTTTCATCAATCAAGATGACACTGCTTTTCTGGAGAAGGAAAGGGGGGCTGTGAGAAGGCAACGGGGGGAACAATCAACTTTCATTTTTCTTGAAAGAAGTACTGCAGGGATTTATCAACTGGCAAGTCAAATGCAGAAAATGTCATCTGATAAAAGGCTGTGGTCTGATCCATCAAATCCTCTGAAACTCTGCTGAAGAAAGTACAGTGGAAAGAGAATAATTTCTGATTTAAACCACTGTATGGGTAGAAGCAGTTCATATGGCTTTTATCTGACAGTAAGATTAAATCAGCTCAGTTAAAAACAAAAAAGAAGCACTCGAGTTTTCATGGTCCTTAACTTTTTCAAATAAAGGAAAAATGTGACCTTGTGTGTCTTATTCATTTGGACCAGAGAGCTAGAACAGTCCTGTAAATCTAAAGTAAAGTGAATTTACAGTACAATGGGAGTTAAATTTGCATTGCTCATAGTGACATGTACTGCTGCTGCTGCCTGAAGGGGAAGGTTGTAGAGGTTGTTACTTGCCACTGACAGCTCTGTGAGGTGCATTGCTCCTGCTCTGTAAATGAGCCCAGCTTTTGTTTTTTAACCCAGCCTAACTGATTTGATCACTGGCATAAGGCAATCCTGATAGTGGTGCTGTGGTCTGTGGCATCAGACTGTGAAGTAGGGCTAGGCTGAGCCCAGTGACCTCGCACAAAACTGGTAGGACTCTTGGATTCATCTTACCTTCCTCAGTCTCCTTTCAACAGTTAGTTAAGCACTGAGACTAACATGCAGGTCTCCTCTGGGTACACAAGCTAGTCAGGAGGGTAAAGGAAGCATTGTCCAAGCCATGCCAACAGTGGGTGGCAATCTGGAGACAGCTCCTAACTGGGTTTGCAGGAGAAGCCTCTCTGTGCTTCCACTCAACCCCCTGCCTGTTCCCTCGTTCCTCTCCAGGCAATGACTCACCTCCTGTAGCAAGCAGAGAAATTGCACAGCTGTGCCCAGAGTAGGACAGTCACCCTATGCCAGATTTCCCCTCCTCCTGCTTTGCCAGTGAATTGTCTTAATCCACTTTGTTTCACTCCTGTCTCATGAGATGAAGTGCAATCACAAGCAGAACATGCACTGTCACACACATGACTTAAACAGCATTATATATATATATATATATTCTTATTACTTAAACACAACCTTCCACCTGATCTTGAATCCTTCATAGTTATGTAAAGCCATCTTTATCAAACAGTAGGAGATAATACAAATGCCATATGAGCTCACTACAGAAGAGTCAATGTAAGCTGGCAATTACAGCAGAAAAAAGAATGCTTTACACAAATATAAGGAAAAGCATTTTCATTTGTGTGCCTAATAATAATATAAAAAATTATCTCTGTCATTTGATGTCTCAGACAAAATAAATAACACCTTTAAAAATATTTTACTGCTGTCTGGGACTTAAAAAGACATCAGCCTCCACAGTTCCTAAGGAAATCAAACAGCACATTTTAAACTGCAGGTTACCAGTATAAAACAAAACATTGCCATTGGCACTTTATGCAAATCAAAGAAAAATATAGGTTTTTCAGTAAAAAAAGCCAAAATAGACAAAATAATAAATGCAGCTACAATATGTTCATAGTTCTTCATGGCAAAAATCTACAGACGCAGACTCATACAACTTAATCTTTGCATAGGAACTTTGATAAGAATTTCATTCAATAGAAGGATTATTTGAGGGGGTGAAGTAAAGGAAAATCTAGTGTGTCACGAGCTGTTATTCTGACTTGAAAGCATGCAAGCTTGATAGTCCAACCCATGACCAAACACCACCTTGTCTGGTGGCACTAAGTGCGACATCCAGTCTTTTCGTAAACACTCCCAGGAACAGTAATTCCACCACTTTGCTGGCAGCCCATTCCAATGTCCAATCACTTTTTTTTTTGTGAAGAACTTCCTAGGTCCAACTTAAACCTTTCCTAGTGCAGTTTAAGACTGTGTCCTCTTGGCCTGTTTGCTGGTTGCCTGGAAGAAGAGACCGACCCTTACCTGGCTACCATCTCCTTTCTCAGAGTTGTAGGGAGTGATGAGGTCTCCCTTGAGCTTTGTCCTCTCTAGGCTAAACACCCCCAGCTCCCTCAGCCCTCTCCTCGTAGGACTTGTGATCCAGACCCTTCACTGGCCTTTTGCCTTTCTCTGGACACTCTCCATTAGTTCAAAATCCTTCCTAATTTGGGGGGTCCAGAAAGGGACACAGGACTCTAGGTGTAACCTAACCAGTGCCAAGTACAGGGGAAGAATCACTGCCCTGCTCGTGCTGGCCACACTATTCCTGAGGCAGGCCAGGATGCCATTGGCCTTCCTGGCCACCAGGGCACACTGCTGGCTCATCTTCAGCTGCTGCCACCAGTATCCCCACGTCCCTTTCCACCGGGACGCTATCCAGCCATTCTGTCCCCAGCCTGTAGTACTGTAGGGACTTGTTGTGGTCGAAGTGCAGAACCTGACACTTGGACTTGTTAAACCTGATACCGTTGGACTCAACCCATAAACCCAGCCTGTCCAATCCCTCTGCAGAGCCCTTCTACCCTCCAGCAGATCAACACTCTCAACTTGGTATCATCTGCAAATTAGTTAATTGTACACTCAATTCCCTCATCCAGATAACCTAGAAAGGGGTAAACAGGACTGGCCCCAGCACAGACCCCTGAGGGACACCACTGGTGCCTGGCTGCCAGCTGGATACAGCACCGTTCACCACCACTCTCTGGGCCCGGCCATGCAGCCAGTTCCTAACCCAGCAAAGAGTGCTCCTGTCCAAGCCATGGGCTGCCAGGTTTTCAAGGAGAATGCTGTGGGAGACAGTGTCAAAGGCATTGCTGGAGTCCAAACAGACAATATCCACAGCCTTTCTTGCATCTACCAGGTGGGTCACCTGGTCATAAAAGGAGACCAGGTTGGTCAGGCAGGACCTGCACCTACTCAATCCATGCTGTCCGGGTCTGATCCCCCGGGCGACCTGTAAGTGCTGTGTGATTGCACTCAGGATAGTCTGTTCCATAACTTTCCTGTGCACTGAGGTTAGGTTGACAGGCCTGTAGTTTCCCAGATTCTCCTTCCAGCCTTCTTATAGATGATTGCCACACTGGCCAGCTTCCAGTCATCTGGGATCTCCTCAGCCAGCCAGGACTGATCATAAATCATGGAGAGCGGCTTGTTGAGCTCTTTTGCCAGCTCCTTCATCACCCAAGGACGGATTCCATCTGGTCCCATAGATTTGTGAGCATCTGTGTGACTCAGCTGGTCTCTAACTGCTTCCTCCTGGATTAAAGGGGTCTACTGTGCTCCCTGACACCATCTATTAGCTGAGGAGCTCAGCTATCCTGAGGGCAACCTGTCTTGAATCCTCTCTTGTTGAAAACCAAGGAAAAGGTGTTAAGTACTTCAGCTTCTTCTTTTTTTTTGGTGACTGTATTCCCCACCATGTCCAATAAAGGATGGAAGTTTTCCTTGCTCCTCCTTTTGTTATTAATGCATTTATAAAAACATTTTTTATTTTCCTTTATAGAAGTGATTATGCCTACCCAAGGCTTCCACTCATCTCCTTGGTTTCTGCAATTGCATCTGTAGCAACTATCTCAGGCAAGTGAGATACAAAGTGTTGTCAGACAATCTCCAAAGTAAATATACGGATAGATAAGTGTTTTATTTTTTTGGTTCCTTAATGGGTGTAAGCATGTGTAGGAGTCTAATGTTTTATCTTCATTTTCCACAGTAGCTCAAGAGAAATCTTGAAAACAGTGAAGATGTTTTTTGGGATCTGTATCTTTGCAGTGGGACAAGCTTTTGTTCAAATCTGGATTGAAAGACTCAAAAATTTGGGACATGTTTAAGGTTTGTGAGAAGGTTTAATACATTCCAAAGCCAGAAAAAAACCTTGAGAATTTGGGTTTAAGTTTAGGCTTTGGTGCCAAGGCCTGCTCAGAGGTGGAAGGGAATGGGCTTTCTCTGGATTTCACTGTTTACTGTGGTAAAATAGCTATGAAAGAAGCGTTCATGTCTACCTTCCTCTTCCTCAGTCCTGATTTTTCCCTCATTTCTCTTCCACTTTTAAAACATAATGATGAACAAATGCTTTTTTCCTCCCAAATTTCCTACATTTATATGCAAACCAGTTATTTAAAAATGCTCTATATTATCTAAAAACCCTATCAGAAATGAAGCCTTTATGCCTCAGCAGGTAATACTCAGTCAAATATTCCAGTGATTTTTATATTGTGTCTGAAATGAATGATGAAGAATTGTTGAGGGTGAGAAATGACCTTTAAGCCCATTGAGTACATTAGAGGCTGATTGTTGCACAACCTTCCAGGATGGTAACTAATTGCTTCCAAGGCAACCCTGGCACTTCTGATTTTTTTTCTTGTTGTTATTAGTAATCTTGTCATTTATGAGTTTCTTATTCTTTGATTAAAAATTTTGTTCCCTTTTCCAATTAACATTCTTTTTCCATGTTCCCTGTTTCTGCTTTAGTCCCATCATCCACACTATGATTAAAGATGATGCATTACCAACATTACCTTATCATACATGATTTAACACTCATGACCCTTTTTTCCCTTTTTTTTATAGGACTTGTCCCCTTCTTCTTCTTTCTTGTTAAATTATACATGAATTTTCAATTTGGCCTTGTTTTTCTATAAAAACAACCAAACAAAATTTCTAGTCTATCTAGCACTTCTTTTCTTTGAATGCTGCATTATCACCACTGACATTGAAAATATAGGAACAGAAATCAGCTTTAAAAAGATTTCATGCTTGGTTGGAAAAAAGTCGGTGTGCATTACAAAATAGACATTTTACTTCATTTTTAAAGTAATGGTTTAGTTCCTCATTTTTGCATGAACTTTTAACTCCCCCCAAGAAAAGTGGAAATTCATGTTTGTCAAACTCAGTGTGATCTATCTGCTTAGAGGTATTTTGTAGCCCTCTGGTGTAACCCCACGTGGAGGAGGCACTCTGGATTTTGGATGAGCTGGAGGAGAAAGGTAAAGCATAAGCTGTGGGTAATTTGTAAACTGTGATGGCACCATGAAGTGCTTCTCAGGACATACTAGAGGAAAGGTAAATCCAAGTTTTCTTCAGTGCTGATGGAAAAAACTGTGCTGCCACCATCCTGATGCACCAGCATGTGTGTGGAAGGAAGAAGCAAGGTTTCTCTCCTTTCTTGCAAGCTGGGACGTGACTGGCACAAGAATCTCCCTCCTACATTGAGTATTACCATATTCTGCCTGTATCCACGAAAAAAACTGTGGGTGCTATTTGAGCAGGAAAGCATTGCTTAGCATAAATGAATTTATAATTCCTCCTTGCCTGTGCTTGGGGAAACATGACAGAAGACAGCTCTCAAACAGCTTATAAAAGCTAATTCAGGAAGTCACCAGCATAGCACACTAATAACTGAATTTCAGATATGAAAACAAGGGGTCAACAATAGAATTAATAGTTAAAGGGTTTAAATGAAGAGGAAGAAGTATACTCCATGGGCCTTTAAAAAGTATAAATGCCTACAATGCACCCTGCAGAGAAAAAGAGATCTCCAAAAGCACTTGCCACTGCAGGTTCCACAAATCTCTGGAGATAGTGTACATTTTATCTGAACTCGTAAAAATCAATTTCAATGCTGTTCTACTGGGAACTAGTAACTCTGATTTGAGATCACTATGTCAGATCTTTGATTAAGGAACAGGAATACATGGAAAAGAGAAATTTTAGATGTGTTTACAAGCCACTGTGTTTTTACCCTTTGGATATAAGGGTAGTAGGTTGACCCTGGCTGGATGCCAGACATGCATCCAAGCCTCTCTGCCACTGCCCTCAGCAGCTGGACAGGGAAGTGAAAATATAGCAAAAGGTTCAGGGGTTGAGATAAAAACTTAGAGGTCACCCATCAAATACTGACACAGGCAAAACAAATTCAAATTAGAGATATTAATTGAATTTATTAGCAACAAAATCAGAGCTGGATAATAAGAATAAAATAAGACCTTAAAAACATCTTCCCACCTCTTCTCCCTCCTTATCAGCTCTCCCTCCTCCACCTCCTCCAGCAGCACAGGGAGACGGGAATGGGGGTTACAGTCAATTCATCACAGGTTGTTTCTGCCACTTCTCTGGTAGAGAAGCCCTTCCCCTTCTCCATTGTAGGGTCTCTCCCACAGGAAAGAGCTCTCCACAAACTTCTCCAATACACGTGCATGCCACCGCAGCAGTTCTCCATAGACCACTCCAATGTGAATCGCTCTTTCATGGAATGCAGTCCTTCAAGAACAGTTTGCTCTAGTGTGGGTCCACCATGGGATCACAGGTCCTCCCAGGAAACCTGCTCCCATGTGGGGTCCTCTCCCCATGGGTCTGCAGGTCCCTGTCAGGACTGTTCCAGCATGGGCCTCCCACGGGGTCACAGCTTCTTTCAGGTCTCCACCTGCTCCACTGTGGGTCTTCTCCATGGACTGCAGGTGGATCTCTGCATCCCTGTTGCCATCCATGGGCTGCAGGGGCTCAGTTGCTTCATCATGGGCTTCACCACAGACAGCAGAGGAATCTCTGCTTGGGCACCTGGAGCACCTCCTGCCCCTCCTCCACTGACCTGATGTCTGCAGAGTTGTTCCTCTCACATATTCTCACTCCTCTCTTCTCTGGCTGCAATTACATCTGCACCATCACTTTTTTTCTTCTTAAGTGTGTTAACACAGAGGACTTGCCACCATTTCTGACAGTTGCTCTCTTACTCTTCCCGAGCAGGGGGCATGGAAAGGGAGGTGCTGATCTCTTCTCCTTGGAATTCAGTGACAGGACACTAGATGGGGATGTGCCAAAGCAACAGCAGAGAAGGTTTAGATTGGACGTTAGGAAGCATTTCTTTACCAGGGGGATGGTCAAACACTGCAACAGGCATCCAAGGGAGCTGGTTGATTGCCCCAAGCTTGACAATGTCCAGGAGGCATTTGAACAATGCCCTTGATAACCGCCTTTAACTTCTGGTCAGCCTTGAATTCAGGAAATTGGACCAGTGAGAGTTGTAGGTCCTTTCCCACTGAAATATTCTGTTCTAACCTATTAATCCAGAAGGAATATAAGCTCTGAAGAGGCACCAGTTAAAAAATATCAATTATGAGAGAGGACACATTTGAACTGAAGTATTTGCCATGGAATCTGAAGCAATTTAGATCTGCTTTGCTCTCAAATGCCCTTATGGGCCATTGCCAGTTAAATTAGGATTCTTAGTCTAGTCCTTGTCTAGTCCTGTACAGCATTTCTTACAATCTTACTTTGGAATTTGACTCAGACTCATTTCGATACTTTTTTTTTTGGTCAGTTCGGGCAAAGGTTTTATCATGGTCAGGATGTGATAACTAATAAGCTTTGTAACAGGGCTTGTTTTCTTAAGGGTTGCAGTAACAATGCCCAGGTGTTCTGAGAATCCTACAGTTTGGATGCAATGTATTGTAAGAAGTTAAATTTTCTGAAGTGCCTTTAGTTAAATTTTTATATTGGCAAAATTAACCACCATACTCAGCTCTGTTATCAGGAATTTTTTACTGGGACACATAATTCTTCTAAAGCAAGAAAGCCCTGCAGTTTTGTGGCATACTAAGCTGCTGTCCTGGGGTGACTAGTTTCCCCCTAAAGCAACACTTCATCATAAAAATATATATCCTACCAAATCAAGTAGTCAAAAAGAGGATCTCATTTCCTCATTGGAGTGAGAACAAACTTGACAATTTTTTTCTACAGCATCTGTCATAATTCATTCTGTGAATTCTGTGAATTCCTCTCTATATTCTCACTCTCTAAACCCAAAGCATTTAAAATAGAAAAGTATTTTATAATATTTTCTTGATATATGTTTGGGCATAGGAGGTGTGACTGCTTAAAAAGCATGATTCATATAAAAATGATATATCTTGTATGACATCCAGCAGCAACATAAGATTGAGATGTGTACGAAAATAATCACCTAAATAAGTGCTGCAGAGGGGTGTTAATCACCATTAAGGGAACTTCAGTCAGACTAAAATAAGTCACAAAAGTCTAAGGAATCCTCTTGTGAATTCTGTTCTTCACAAACAGTACCTTTCGAGGCACAACACCAGAGGCATGTATCAGTCTCTCTGAGCATACCTCTTCCATGTAGCAACATTAAATTCCATATACCGGCTTGGTTTTGCATCCGCATTAGATTCTTTTGTAAACCCTTCATGTCCTCCAAGTATTGACTTTAAAAATCCTTCCGCTTTTGTCATCTATAATTTTTGATGTACTCTATATCAAATCAATTTTTAAATCACTAATATAAATGTTAAATAGAAAATAGCTCCAGGCAACCTCATCCATCATATTCTGCCTGGAGAATCCCTCACCATTTATTATGATCCTTCAGGGGCCCACATACTACCTACTATTAATCTATTTTCCCTGACCAGTCTTCATACCTCCCTCATGACTTTTATTACTAGTTTCTTATGATCTATATTTGGAAAAGTGCTGCTAATATAAATGCAAATTCACCTCACACTGTTAACCTGTTAACCATATCAGATAAAGATCACATTTTTCTTTCTGGTATGTTTCCAGTTTCATGCTGACACCAGCTAACAACTCTTTCCCTTCAAATACTGTACTACATTTCCTCAGTATGAAGATGTTATCCCAGCTTAGAAAATATTAAACATTAGCACCATCTACTCTCTTAGCCTTTGCCAAAATAACAGAGTTGATCCTCTAGTTTTTGTTAACAGGATGGTTCCTTGTGATTCAGAATGGAAGATCAGGGACATCTCTTAGGCAGCACAAATAATTCCTTCTCTAAATCAAAGTGATTTCACCTTCAGTGGTTCTCAGCGGCATCACACTTTCTCCCTTGCCGTGTATACTGCTTACACCACCATGTTCCAGGTGACAATAAGGATCAGCTGACTGTTCTCCCTCTCTCAGAAGTGCAGAAATCAGGCATGTGAAGTGGATGTTTAATAATCCTGCTGTTATACCATCACCACAAAATTATTGCTTTATTATTTTGGCAGGAAACTGTAGTCCTTTCCTCTTACAAATACTCATTTATCTTACATCTTCTGCTAGTTATGTTGGCTTTCAATGTCTGTAAGAGCACTTTATAGAGGGTGAAAACAATAGCCATATCAACTGCTTTGGAATGTTCAGGAATTCATTTTCCAGTCCTAAACTAAAGCAGAATAAAGATTTTACTCTTAATACTGAAGCAATGGCCATTACTCCTTAGCTAAGGTTAAGGTGCATTTGCACAGCTATGGAGGTGTTTGTGGGGTTTGGAACATTGCAGTGAGAAATGGGAGGCAGGTGGCAGCTGGAACAAGCTGGCCCTACAAGACTTGTTAAGGTGAATTTCTCTCTGGGACAGGGAAGCAGCAGTCACTTGCAGCATGCCAAGGGTTACACAGGCAGACAGCCTGGGCTGCAACACTGCACCAGCTGTGGGGAGAAAGGGAGAGAGGCTTTGTGCAGGTGCAAGAACAGGAGGTCTTCCCTTGGACTGAAGAAAAAGTGTGTTTCTTCCTTCAAGGGCATGGGAGATTTTCTTGGGGTTCAGATAGCTCAAGGCTCAAGGGGCAGCTGAGTAACAGACTAACTCTTGGGGTGATGTGGTCCCTGAAGTAGGGAAGGCAAGGTCTAAATGCACAACCCTCCTCTGTCCAAATCTGATATGGATGGGAAGATTTTTCTATCGTCAGTGAATGCACATACACTCTACCCCCCCTTCCTCTTCCTATATATAATTACAGTACCTCCTTCTGGTACTATAACATATGCCTATTTGAAGTATAGTGCAGCTGTTATTTTAAGAAGAAAAGCTGTTTAATTGGGTAATTAAACAGAATATTGTTTCTACCACTCACAGAAGCTTTTTTTAATATTTGAGGGAAAAGAAGGCAAGTCACAATACATGTAATCTCCAGCTAAAGTTGTGCATACTTATTTTCTAGGCAGAAATACTGGCTGATTTTTCAACGACTTATTGAAATCTCATGAGTTAACTGTATTCATGTGCAGGAAGGCTGGGAATTTTGGCAGAAGGTACGCTTGGCTAAGAAGGCAGAATCTTATTGAACTAAAACACAGAAAGGAAATATACAAGAGGTAGGTATGGGGGAAAAATGAGGTAGAATATTGCCTGGGTGCTTAGGGACAAAATCAGGAACGACAGAGCCTGTTGAGAGCTCAGATGTGTAAGGCCTACTTAGCACTATAATAAGGGACTTTCCAGTCATGCTATTTGTGAAACAAAACTCAGGAAAAAGTAGGGATGCACTGATGGCTAGAGGGGACAATAATGAACAATGTGGAAAATATTTAAGTACTCAGTACCTACTTACGCTGGTAAACAAAATCTTCTTCTAGACCTACATATTTCCCAGCAGAAGGGGGAGTGCAAAAACTAGTGGAAGAATAATATGTTAGGAACACCTTAGAGAAGCTGAGCGCTTGATCTATGAAGATGATGGGACTTACATAGGGACACTGGCAGAGATTGTGGATGCCATGGTGCTATTATTATCATCATCTGCGAAAAGGAGTGGCAGACAGGGGAAGTCCTTAAGGTGGAAAAAGGCTAACTCAGTGCCTGTTTCCAAAAATGGCAAGGTGGAGGACCCAAAGATCTATAGGCCAGCCCTCCTCCATTCAGTCCCTGGGGAAACTGTGGAGCACATTCCATTGAAATCCATTTCCAAGCTTGTGAAGGACAAGAAAGAAATTAGGAACAGGCAACACAGATTTATCAAGGGAAACTCTTGATTAACCAGCCCCGTGGCTGTGGCCTTCTTTAGAAAAATTATTGGCAATGTGGCTAAGGAGAGAGCCATGATTTTAATGACCATTGATTTCAGTGAGGCTTTTGACACTGTACCTCAGAGTATTCTCACTTGTAAGCTCAGGAGGTGTGAGTAGGGCAAATGGGCTGCTAGGAACCTGTCTGGACTGGCTGGCATGGAAGGTAGTCATCAGTGGCTTAATGTCTGGCTGGCAGATGGTGACAAGCATAGTCTTGTAGTCTGTCCATCAACACTGGGGTTCACATAGTTCATCGTCCTCAGAAACAGCCTGAGTGGTGACACACAAACTGTTCTCAGTGAATTCACAGATTAGGGGCACTGGCCAACACAATGAATTGCAGAGTTCCAACCTAGAGAGCCCCTGTGAAATCTGAGAACCGGGCCAACAGACACCTGGTGGAGTTTATCAAGAGGTACAAAGGCAGTAAGCAGGATGGGAATTCCTACTCATTGGCACAGGCCGAGACATTTCAAAAAGAGCTGGTGTGGAAACTGGAGAGTGTGGAACAGTGGGTTTTCAAGATATTTGACAATATCCTCTGTATCTCCCTACAGAGCAGACCCCAAATTATTGTTCATATTCTGAATGTGATCGGTGTTCTGAGTGAGTTGGTGTTCAAATGTACATCTACAGAGGCTTCAGAATAAATTGAACTGATTTTTAAAAGTGTTGTATAACAGATAGCAACCAAACCAGTTCCTAAACTACCTCAAGAGCTGCCACATTTTAGTGCAGTTTAGATCTGTAAAAGAAGTCCCTAAGTGTCCAGTTCCCATGGAGAGATCTGCAACGGAATAGATATCCTATCTATCAAGGATAGACTTGTGATAAGGTTTCAGCCTGAGGCCAGATTTTCCAGTATGCAAGACAACAGATATTTTCAAGATGGTAAATGTGTTAAATGCTGAGTTATCCTGGAAATTACTATGGATAAAATAATCGCAAGCATATACATGATGAGGATTCCATCAAATCAAAAATTACCATTTGCCAGTGATCAATTCTCACTGCAGCCACAATTAAATTGCATGACTCCTCATGAGGAATACTATTATGAGGATGAAATCAATGGGAGTTTGTCAGGCTTCAGTTGGATTCAAACATTGTCCTGGGAAGGACGCATTGCTATAACTCTGAATTTATAACATTACCATTCACGACACTGTGACAACTATTATAACATCACCTCTGGGGAGTTAAAATGTCAACATATCTCAATCATGCTGTTTAGACTTTAAAAGGGAGTAAGGATATGAAGTACAGAAATGTCTAGATTACTCTGACTATGGAATAACTGTTTTTTTAGCAGCAATATTTGTCTAAGTTTCAAATTCAGATGAGGAAGAAAATTTTCTTCAAAATGCTGCTTAAAATAGATGCATAGCTAGGTCCTGAATCAGGAGTTATTTAAAGCAAGCAACTGTCCTAACCTTGTCAGACACATTTGTTCTCTTTATCTGTGTGACTGTCAGGAGGGAGACCAGAAGAAAATTAGAAACTGAACTTTAGACTTTCTCTCTGCCTCCCCTGTTTTTTTCCCAGAATCACTTGCAAAGCAATTGCCAAACCCAGAAAGATATTCAAAACATGTGGACTTCAAATTATTTTAAGACTGCAAACCCCAAATCCGATAAAACAGTAGGCCAATAATCCAAGTTCTATTCATGGAATATTTTGGACACAAAGAAAAGTGGAGTTGTGGTGCCTCCTACTGGCTTTGTGTCTCTTATTACTATCTGCCATGTCTCATAAACGTTACCATTACATCTTTGAACTATTAATGCAGATGCAATGATGGTTAGGAGTGCCTCAGAAAAGGTCTCAGACATGACAGACTGCAGCTATTTCAATTTAAAAGAAACTGAAAATTATGAAAGTGGTTAGTGACTCACAAATATATGTCAACAAGAGCAATGTATACTTTTTTTCTCACAACCCCACTTACCAAATAGGTAAGGATGTTCTTTTGACAGATTATTTCATTTGATGTAAAACTAAGTATGCTTTTTAGATTGGTCTTACTCCAAGACCCAAAAATGTTCTTTGATTCAAATGTTTTTCTGATTCCAAAGTAACAAAGCAGGATCACAAGAACAATTCATTTTTCTGGTTCTACCTCTTTTTCACAGGCTGTAAATTGTACTAGACATAATTTTAAATTGCTCTATGGATGAAGAGCCTGGTAATTCATTATGTTTGTAGAGGAATTTTTGTCTCAGTGCTATCGCATATATCCAGCCTTCCCAGACAATCTAGATACAAGAGCATAAATCAACATATTCAAAATGTTTAAGAAAACCTATCCTTCATTATTTAGGAAAAAATTAGTGTTATATCTAAAATTATAGCTTTTTATAAAGAACTAATCTAACAATTGCAAGAACACTGTGTATCAGAACATGACTGATGTTTGTGTGGCTTTTCCTTTGGCTACTATGCTAGACAGGAGCATCTGTGAACAGGCACTGTGCACATTTCAGAGTCTTCTGAAAACTCTGGGATCAGTTGCTGATTTGGGATAACTAGGCATATTCTTGGACGGCATATACTCGGCCCAGCAGTGATCCAGCAGTCTGTTCTGTATTTTAAATACATTCTCCTCAACAGTTCCACATGCTCCTCTCTGCAAATTTTGTACTCCAAGATAAATTTCATTTACATGGATTTACTTAGCGCAGGTAAATATGTGATCATTAGGCTTAACTTTGGACTATTTGTCCCCAACAAAACACAGGAAAGTCATTGTGACAATACTGGATTTGCATTTAAATAAATGTGTAGCATGAAATAGCAAATACATAGCAACTATGTAGAGAGTGGGGACTCAGAGCTTTCAGATCATCATAGTCTTAAAAAGGAGAACTACCATGCAATTTTTTCTGGTATTTCAAGCAATTGGTAGGACGAGACAGGAAGATTCAGGACACACAGCAAACAGCTTTCACAGCTAACAGCTGCCATGCAGAAGAATTTGCATTGGGAACTTGAAATGCGCAAAAAATGTAAACAGGATCTAATAAGGGAAATCACAGCACAGATGTACAAGTGATTATAACACTCCTTGCCTGAGATGCAAATATGAAAAAAAACCCCTATTAATTCATAACCAAGCTTCTTGAACTCATTCAAGCTTTGGAGGACACAAAAGCCTGCAGTGTAACAGAGGTTACAAATGCTAGATAGAACCTGAACAAGTTCCTAGCCCAGAAAGACAAGCACAAAACTCAGCACAAAACGCTCATGGTGTTGTGTACTGAATTTCATCCAAAGTTCTTCTCAGGCTCTGATTCCAGATTCTGCAGAGAGCTAACTTTTAATACAGTCAATATTTCTCCAGGAACATGACAAATTACTTGACAGGTTGAAGCGCCTAGGCACGCAAAGATGAAGTGACTCAGATGCTGACTGTAGCTTGTCTGTCCTCAACAAAAAGGATGCTTTTGTCGTGCAGCTGCACAGACACTCTGCCTCTGCAGTTGGTCACATCCATGTTGTCTGAGGGCAACGTCAATATCAAGTGCTACCACAAATGGAAATGGCTTCATGGAAGCGAGAAAAGCGCAATCTTTTAACAAGTGAAATGAACAAAAATATTTTAAAATGTGTTTATGGAACAGAAAGGACACAGAGGTTATTTTTCAGACTCATCACTTTATTCCTTTTTACTTAAGCCTTGACTTTTCCCCCATAAGTACTTGTGTCATCTCAGCCCTCCCCTTAGCCTGTAAGGTCTCAGTCGATAAGGTGTTTTGAACAGAAATTACTTCAAATGAACTTTTTATAGCACACGTTAAATGGTTACTTGATTTTAATAGCAGATTCTGGGCACTCTGTCAACAAAAATAACTGACACCACTGTTAAGCATGGCTCAGAAAATAACTCATTTTTTTCCTAGCTTGCATTTAGTCTCACATAGAGGAAGAATTATGTTGCAAATTGGTAAAATTTCTGGCTGGCTGCTGTCTAGAATGGATTGTATTACAAAGTTTATTGCATTACACCACACACATTGTGTCAATAACCATATAGAATGAGCTTTGTCTTTCAGATGTTTTCTATAGTAATAAGTTGAACTTACTAGTGTAGCTCTCAAACCACCAGCATAATTAAGATATTTAAGTTATTGATTCCATTTGTTTCTCATTTTTCAAAAAACCCAGATAATTCTCTGTTTTATAAAAAACTCATGAAAAAAGTATTACTGACATATTTGAGTACACATGGTTTGGAAGCATTACTTTAATCCCCAGGAAGTAATTTAATAAAAATGGATCTTTCTACCTCAAGACATCTGAAAAAAACCTTTTTATAAATATTGGATATAGGAATGTCCTTATAGTAACAACTGGCAAAGCTCCATCTTAAGTAATAAAAAGCTTAATAAAGTTCACTTTTGATTAATGATACTTTCCTGTCCCTCTAATTTTGTACTAAATGCCATCTGCTAATAGCATAATCAAGGGTCCCCCTACCTTCTTCTATAAATATCTGTGTTGCTCCATATAGAACACCACCAGAATTGCACCAGATGTGAGTTTGATGTGATGCCCTTCACATTGAGATTTTACAGTTTCAGTAAGTGTGACCCTGCAGAGACCCACCCAGTCCCTTTCCTTTCGCTGACTCCAACTGATGCTGTTGAAGTCAATGGAACGTTAATTCAAGTATGGCTTTGGAGGGTCAATCATAATACGGGACAAATAGACTGACCAGCAACTGCTGCTGAGAAAAGTGAAATCAGACCAGCAGTGTTGGTTAAACTGCCGATTATCCAGGCACACCTGCTAAATATCAAAATGCCAAAGGCCTAATGCACCCCTGTGTTGCACCAGGTTTACGTCAGGGAAACCCTATATGCTGAAGCAGGGGGCTGTATAGGCCCACGGGGGCTAAGGGTCAAATTCCAACCCTTGGGAGCCCCTCCTCTTTTAAACCAACTATTTTAACACATTTAGAGATTGATTTTCTATTTTAATGTCCAGCCACTGTTGAAGTTATCCTGTGGACCTAAAAGGAATCCAAATCTCATTTACCTAAATGGGAAATTAATCTTAAGCCTCCAATTCCTACCACTAATATGATCTTTAACAGGTATCAAGAAATGGACTAGGAGAAAGAGAGCAGCTCCTCCCTCCTGAAGAGCAGAGGATGTCCTGCTACACTCCTAAAATCAGGGGTATAGACTGCTATCTTGGGAAGATTTTTCTGGCTTTTGAAACCTTTCTGAATGGAACTGCTTCATATTGCAGCCTCCAAACATCTGAAAATGTGGGATTTAAAAGACAAACCTTTATTTCAGTTTTCCTACTGATGCCTATGTGTTTTCCTCCCTGTTGCCATGTGCCCTATTCCTGTTGTGTCCCTTTGGAGTTTATCTGCAGTGTGTGTGTGTTATCTTGCTATGGTTATGCCATACTATCTAATTTGTTAAACACATTTTAAATGGTCTGATATGGGTGAATTCCTTTTAGAAATTGTGATTGTTCCCCAGAACTATTGTCACTTTTGTACCTCATAATTTTCTAGGACATGTCAAACCTCTATTTATTTTCTAGGAAAGAAATCACCTCAGTTCATGACAGTAATTTCATCAAATATAGAGTGACTTGATGTTTTTTTCTTTCTTTCTTCTTCATTTTGTAATCCAGATATTCCTCATTGTCCCTTTGGGTAACTTCTGTCACAAACAAAATTATTGTTCCATAGTGATATAACCACAGTCTGCCAACAGGAAGCAAAATGTCACACTGACTGTCATTGCTGTTATGTGGAGCTTTTCCCAAGGCTGCAGGTCTGGCAGCCTAAGTAATGTAAATCCTGTTCACAGCCATTGTCCCACTGCAATTAACAGAGGTGACGTTTACTGGTTTACTGAGCTCACTAGTTTATGTTTTATAGCAGTAGGAGCAGCATTTCAAGGCTTTCCTCAAGTATATTCCTCTGAGGTGGGTATATCCTTTAGAAACATTTCTCTGACACGTATCCTTACTACAAATTTTGTATAGTCCCATAATGAAATAGAACATGGAAAGAAATTTAGGATTCAGTTTGCCTAACTGACGTACAAAAATAATTTGGCAGCTGGGCCTCCATGCGGAAGGACGTAGGCAGTAAAAAACACAGTCTGGGACATAATGAATGTTTTTAAAATCCTCACAAGCTTAGGTACTTACTGTCAAGACTAGCAACTGATGTATGCTATGATGTTTCTTTTCTATTTTTTTTTTCTCCAGAATCTCTTTTTAAACATCAGTTGGTCATATTGAAAATAATCAACGGCAGTTAGTCTTATCAGGTCACAACACTGTAAGTTATATTTTGCAATATAAATTATTATTTAAATGATATTAAGAAGCATTAGCTCTATGGTAACAAGCAATGGCACATTCTGTACAAACAGATAAGCCTGCTCTTCCTACGCCTGTATCCAGGGTGCTGGGCTGAGTTTGTTCTCAGAGAAAGAAGGATATGATTACTGAGATAAAACAAAATCACACTATAGCCATTACGGGGAGCAGGGGAGGGGAGAATGTTAAATGTATTTAAACTTCAGGAGGTTAAAATAATGTGTGCCAAAAAACCTCTGAAATGT
Organism: Chamaea fasciata; assembly: GCF_029207755.1. Taxonomy (NCBI): domain Eukaryota; kingdom Metazoa; phylum Chordata; class Aves; order Passeriformes; family Sylviidae; genus Chamaea; species Chamaea fasciata. The sequence goes on along the minus strand of NW_027094087.1, from coordinate 95,594,079 downwards.
CAGGATTAATAACAGCTGGAAGCAGGACCAGAACTGACTCTCCATTCCTAATGCAGAATTCAGCATTTAAGGTTCCAGGATGTTGATTTATCAAGCTTTTTCATTCTGTCCTAGCAGCCCTCCCACATAATGGTGATTGCTGGTGATAAAGAGAGTACACAACTGTTAAATAATAAATTAATTTCTTACCTCTAGTGTAGCCAAGGAACATTGTTTTAATGCCCTAGATGATGTCTCCAAACAGTCGAGGAATATCTAAAGTACAGCAATTAAGCATAAATCAGTTAAAAAATACCAACCATCAAGGGCACACTCTTAATGAAATAAAAATTGAAAATCAATCTCAGTAATGTAAGAGAGCAGAAACTCAAAACAAACAAGTAGCTTTCAAATAAAAAGCTAGTGCTTCTGAATGAATCTTCTTGCAATAAGATCAGAAAGCAAACCCTTTAGCTCCATGAGGTGTAAAATCTGAGGGAAGTGGCATGTGAGCGACACTGGCTGATTGCATTTCAAGCTGCATTTGAAGTCAGGACCTTCAACACTGAAATGTATGTATAGCCAACTCTAAGTAGTCAAATTCTGCTAATCAACATGATGGTATGTATTCATCTTTTGACAGCCAGTAGGGACACTTTGATGGTGTTAATACACCTCTGATGAGGTAAAGCAGTCTATTCCAAGCATTTAAAAGCCCCCACTGTTATGTTAATGATTGAAGTGTTATGATAAATGCTTGCTTGGGTTATGAATTCCAAAAGCATGAACTGAAAAGAATACCAACCATAGCTGGTATGCATTAATATGTTTTAATGGATGTTAGCTAGAATTGGAAGAAACCTTCCACTTTCCATCAGATCTTCCTTGTATCAATTGCACCATCAGTGTGAGTTACTGCAATATCTGCTTTCACTATCACTGTCCAGAAATAGGAAGTAGAGCTATTAATTTGTGATAATATAATATTAATCCCTATGATGAATAATATTTTCTACATAAGGACCCCAATTATTTTTTATATTAGATCTATCCTACAACAGAAACAAAAGATGGTGAAACATTAAGCCTACAAGTTAGCAGTAAAAAAGTTTGAAAACAGACAAATGTCTACCCCAACACATGAATAAATTAATGCCAAAAAAATAACACAGTTGGTAAATGAAAGTGCACTTTGTAATCTAAATGCAATGGTTTGTTTTATGAGGAAAACAGAGGATGGGTCAAGCAGTTATCAGCTTTTGATTTGTATGATGCAGCCAGTCATTCATGCCTGGTGTAACAGGATGTATATGTGGTTGCCACAATGAGAATAAATCCTCTAGATTATTCTGGAAATCTGGAATAAAACCAATAAAAGAATTATGGGAGTTTCCCCCAAAAGACAAGCCAGATACTCAAGAGTTTTCCTTTAATCCAAACCATGTTTTCTAATGAAGCACACCTGAAATCCAGAGCCAGCAAAAAAAACCCAGTCACGAAACTGTGACTGATTAACAGTTGGATGGAGGACGGTTGATCACAGAGGTTTGCCATCAGAATTCCTCTGTCTCAGTGGAAACTGGGTGGAAGGGAAGACTGGGTCTCCGACTTATAAGGCATTACTTTAGAAGCTTGTTTGTTCAAAATGAAGCCAGCACCAGCATGCTGAAATAATTTTTTTAAGAGTTGGCTGTCACTTTAAAACCAGAGAGAGTACCTCTGGATGATGGTGGGCTGGGCTTCTCTGAGAGGGAAGTCTTGATAGGGAGCAGCTGCTGACAAGGAACTGTGGTTTGTACATGTAGAGTGCTCCGGCCTCTGGGGGTGAGGGGTTTGGCTGAGCTGCTGATTGATGAAAAGTTCAGTCTGATTTAACTACTAGCACATCATGGTTTCTGGCACAAAAGGGTTGTGCTTGGGATGAGGCAACAATACTTCAGACCCAGCATACAATGAACATTCAGCAATGCCTAGAGAAAGCCAATTCCTGTCTTGCATGGGACAGTTGGAAATTGGGTTGATATTTGGATTGATCAGTGTGGATGCTTCACATGCTGTGGGAAATGCAATGTGACTTTAATGTAACTTTCTAGAGGGGTCTTCTATTTTCTTTTGCATGATCTGAGAGATTTCCTGAATTTAATTTTTTTTACAATCTGAAACAAGTTACCCATGCTACTTTTGCAGGTGGGTTGGAGGTTGGCATTTCCTTAGACAGTGCTATCCCACATTGTCTCAACGGGAGACAAATAAGAAAAGGTCAAGAAAAATCCAGTTGTAGAACAGCAAATTATGCCTAGGAGAGGGAAGAGGGAAAAGAGGAACGATACTGTTGCATTTGCTGTTACTGTATCATTTCTAGCCAGATCAGGGAAAAAATCTTGCTTCCTATCTTGATAAACGCTTAGTAATAGTCAGGAGTCAGTTGCTTCCTTTATCAGCACAGGGAGCTTAAATGTCAACGATTTAATGTTTCCATGGAGATTCTCTGAGCTTCACTAATGTGGGCACATTATTTACACCCACACTGCTGGAGAAATGAGAATGACAGCATGTTTTGTTGCTCCCCAGCATATCTGAAGCAAATGCTGCAGCTGGACTCAGAAACAGCATCTCAGAACACAGCTACATCTCAGGGATGTGGCAGACACCTGTTCATCTGATTTTGGCTCCTGTTGGAAAGCAGCAGCCAGCAGTGCTTTCAATGTTGCATTCTGGAGACATGACTCCAGTGCAGAGGGATTGTCACAGCTGCTCAGTAGCAAAAGATGAATCCTTGCAGGAGGCTGCAGCAGGTAGTACATCAACTCTGTGACCTACATAAGCTGCACACACTTTAGCTGTTGATTTATTTCATCTAGGGAAAGAGCAGATAAATTCACAATCAGAGGAGTGGAGGAATATCTTGTTTTTTTCCAAATTGGTTCAGCCTGCTTCAAGCTGATTATCTTGCATGGCAGTCACTCCAGAGTGACTTTCTCCATTAGTATTAATAACTGAAGTGTGAAAATTACTGATGTTATTTTGATGAATATTTCATCTGCCATTTAAATAAACTAATTTTCATTCTTTTCCACAAGCGTGCAAGTTAGGATATGGCTGTAAGTGAATTTTGACGTCATATACACATTTATATAGCATGTTCCTGAATATTTACTTCCCTTCTGTGGAAATGTAGAAGGGATATTTTTAGGTGAAACAGAAGGAAGTGCGTGGGACTTGTTACAGCACTTTCTGCAGCCTGAGCAACTGCATGCAGGTGACTGCCAAAATCGTTTGTCAAATCAAATATTTTGATGCATGATAACCTACTAGAATACACAACTGTATATTTTAAGGCAGTACAGGCATGTTTAATGATGAGCAATAGTAACCTATACAGTTTTCCATTAAAGAAAGCTTCAGAGTGAAATCTTTCCTTAGACACTGATGTCCAGATGTGACAGGTTTTTCCATGGATTGTCCTTTTTTCCTCATGAGATGTAAAAAACCAATGGAGACATAACTGGCAAATATGTATGACAGAAATATCTGAAATGTTTATCAAGTAGAATCAGATATGCTATCAGCATACCATGTCTTCCACTACCACTAGCTCTCGCATAAAGTAGATCAGCCCCAGAGCCACACAGCCTTCTCCCAATCCCTGAACATGTTGGCTTATACCAAATCCATGGTTGGCTTTGCTGTAGATTCAACAGGGACTAGAAAAAGAGCTTTTCCCTTCTATCCCAGATACCCCAAGCCCTAGAGGAAGCAGAAGTTTGGGGTTTGGGGAGAGAGGATAGGGATTTCTAACGGAGTGCAGGCAAGGCTAGAGATGGAGCAGGAGCTCTTAGAGCACTGGCAGCTGGCAGATGTGTGTTTCCTGAGTGCTGGATGCTCAGCACGGCTCCACTGCGGTGAGAGTTTTCCCTTGATTAGAGCAGGGTCTGGTTAGAGCATTCCTGGAAGTACCGCTCTGTCTGACAACATTTCTGGGAAGAGAGCACATCAGCACTAACTCTGATTTAGTGTACAGCTCAAATTAAGTCCTTCCTGGAAGTGTGGCTGATGCAAAGGAAGACGAAAAGATCCTCCTTGTAGAAAATCTGTCAAAGCTATTTGTTTACCATTTTAGAAAAGTAAAACACTGCTAGTGAGGACAGTCTTCTAAAGGTGTAAGGACCACATGGAAAAATTCATTAAAAAACAGAGTTGGATTGATTGCTACTGATCCTGCTTTCAAAAAAACTGTGCTTTGAATAAATGCAAGACAGAAAAAAATTAAGTAGATTCACAGTGAATTTAAGAAGAGAATTCTTCTGTTATCAGTGATGCTAATGAACTCACAAGCTACAAAGTGGATTTTTGATCTGGGTACCCTTTACAATGCTGAACTTGAAATAAATCCATCTCACTGAACATTAAAAAAAAAGTAGTAATGTAATCTCTACTTATTTTTAATAGAAAACTGAGCTGGTTGCTTCTTGTCAGTAGTCTTATTGTGGTTCAGGCTAGGAAAACCAAATGACCCCAGTTTCACGGCTGTCAATGGAGGTGCCTCTCTCAATCTAGAAGTTAGTGGGCAAGTATACCAGCAAGTATAAGGGGGTTGTTCTTATCCATTATCACATAAACCCCAAGTGTCCATAGACAAGTGACTGACTGAACATGTGAGAATCCAGTGAATCTGTGAGACTTCATCTTAGGTCATAGAAATCTTGTTCAGCACATTGGGGAAATCTATAGTGTTGTTTCTTTAGTTATTCTTCTTCAGAGGGCCTTGACCCTCGTCACCTCAGCTGGGTATGATCCAGCTGATCAGGCATCTCACACACCTTCAGTAAGGGGATCTGCAGAAACCCAGGTGGAGTACAAGGAAGCACTTCAAGTAACTGCAATCAACTCACTTTTAGTGGATCCTGGTTGGAGCTCTGTTGTGTCATAGGCAAAGACCACACCTGGGCTCTATTCAGAATTAGTTCAGGTCCAGTTGGGTAATTATCTAATGGCTAATAAGCAGTGGTGCTTCATGTGCTCCGAAGCACCTGTCAGACCTATCTCATCCCCAGAAGGAGGAGTACAGAGTGAGAGAAAACACATAAAGGACATCTCTTTCCACAAGCCCAATCCTTGCACTCACATGCACATCTTTACATTTTAGTCATGACCATCAGTAGTATGCAGGACACATCCTACCTAACCTGTATTAAAGACAAAGCATGAAGTGCAGCAGGAAGAAAAAACAGAGAAATGTGGCTAATCAAGCTGAGGCATAGGGACCAAATTCCAAGGTCGTGATCACATCCCAGGGTGCAAGGTCCATTTGCTGCTTCATCCTGCCTTCAGGCCAGTGGTTGAACATTCTCCAAGGCAGACCTTTGGAGGACTAATTTTCCTGAAGATCATCAGCCTACTTCACTCATCCCCAGACAAATGGGTTACCTACCATACAGCACAGTTTCCTGGAACATCCTTTTTCCTAAGGTTGAGGATTGATACTGTTATTTTGACTTTCTTCCCACTTTCAAAGGACAGATTTATATAATAAGCAGTTTGAGAAGCATGTCTGATACTCAGTTTAAATCTAGACATCCAACAGAGAAAAATACTGCCATATATGCCTTGCAAAAGAATGTTCTGTTCTATTTTTAAGAACATAGGAGGATATAATCTGTAATTTTTTTCTTCTACAAAGAAAAAGTAAAACACAAAGAAAGTAACTTTAACTGTGTCTCAGATTTAACATCATTCGTTTCTTCATGTTTTTTCACACTGCTGCTCACTTTTTCTGCAAGTACCATGTACGCTTTTAGAAACCCACAGGAATTGTTCCAAATTTGCAGTACATTATTTTATATCATATTTTCATTTCTATTGTACTTGTGTCAATATGCCAGATTTTATTACTGTGCCATGTTGCATCCTGAGCTGTGAAGAACAGCCTACCTGCTTTAGATTTTTAATGTGGAAAGGACGATGGTTGCTATTGATCCTTGCCAGAAGATACATGAAAACCTGACACTTCAAATAAACGGAAAACTTTTACAAAATGAGTGCTGAATTTCAGCAAGTCTTGAGACAGGGAAAATCATTAGTGTATCTAGTTCAAGAATGTGACTGCAGCAGTAGCTAGTATTTGGAAGATGTTGTTAGCACAGAGAAAATATTCTTTCCTACTCTCCTCTTTTAACTGTGTCTTTCCTTCCTTTCATACTAAATGTAGTTTAGTTTAGTTAAAGCCCTTTTTCTGTATTACCTTTTTTTTAAATATGTGGGGTAATATTTTTTATCTGGGCCTGGGAAGGAAATAGGTTGATGTTATGTTGAAAAGTTTACAGAACTTTACATAGCAATTACAGAATTATTATAAATACATGCACATACAGAAACAATATTTAAAGTTCTTTGCTATTGCTACAAAGCACATTACTGAATTTTCAGTCTGTGAGAACACAGAACAAAATAATATTACTTACTTTAACTCTGTGAGATAAAGTAAGTATTCTTTTTGATTTGCATCCATTTGTACTTCATTCTGTATTAAAACAAAATCTGTCCTGATTTCTTGCCTGTTTATCTTGTGGATAAACATGACAAAACAATGATGAGTAGCATCACTTTTTGGCTGCAGTGTGCTTTTCAGAGTAGGTGGAATGACACAACACAAGACTATTAATAAAGATGCAAATCCTGTTCTCTCAACTTCTCCAATTCAAGACCTTCCTGATTAAATCTTTCACATTTGCAGAAAAAGGAACTAGGCAGGTAATGCACATGAGACTTCTATCCAACAGCATAAATAGCTTGTCCTTGCTTCCCTTTTCCACTTGCCTACATGTTATTTCTGTGTGCTCTTACACTGAGCACCACACTGTATTTTGTAGCAGACTATGCAGGAGAGCTGTGCTGGTGTTCAGAGTTGCCATGAGCTAGGACAGATCCCCAGGGCTAGCCTGTGTCTTTAGAATTGCTTAGAGATGCAAGACAGACTGTACGAGGCTGAAGCAGCCTGTCCATAATGCCCTGTAGAAAGAAATGAATGTCTAGTAACAAGCTCTCGTTTTATTACCGATGCTACTGTACAGCAAGAGGCAAAGAGGGTATTTGAATTCTGTGAAAAAATGCATCGCCTCTTTCCCTAGTTTATTTTCTTTGGAACTTGTCCGTGCAGATTTGTGCAGATATATCCACACTACTGGCTGGAAGTGACAGAGGTATGTTGGGGTGATGCTGTCAATGGAGCTTGTATCCTAGAGGAGACACGTGGGCCTGAATGAATATTTACATTCATATAGGCCTTTTGCCGACCCTGAATTTATTACAGATAAGTAGGACCAGAGTCCCTGAAGTGTTCTGTAGAAATACTTTGTCCATTCCAGTAAGTTACCAAGTGTTGTTAATGAGTGTCAGGAACAGAATTCAACACCGATGCTTGCTGTCATGAGAAGAGCTCTTGCTGTAATCTCAGTCCTGCAATGTTCCTACTGAATCTGATGTGGAAGGTGAGGTGTTCATGAGAGAAAATTCTCATCCCCTCTATTTTCCTCATTCAGAAATGCAAGACTTGATACACTTTGTGCAACAGAAAACATTCTCCAAACAAGCCTCACAGCCTCTTTGCATCTGTCTTTACCATTAGTTTGTTAATGTTATATTAAAAAGGTCACACCATTTCCTGAAGTTTACTTTGAAATGTTTTCTAGAAGTGAAGTAAAATTACATCTGACTTGAAGCAGTCAATTTTAACATAACTAACATCACAAAGTATTTAATAACCTTCTAATGTATGTAGCAACCTAGAATATGCTCAGAAGTTTTACCACTGAAAAAACAAACCTGCAGTAAATGTCCCTTTCTCTCTCTCACTATCTCTCTCTATTTTCAACAGTAATTAAATCATAATTAGGTTGTAAATTATGTTTTCTTTTTCTCTAGGTTCCTCTGTGTCCAAAGCATAATTACTCAGGCATAATTCTCAATATGTCATTCAGGAAGGATTAAAGACCTCTTGGTTTATACAGGTTATCTGGGTGATGACATGCTGGTCTCTGCTGGTTGCTGGGGAAGCCTGTGTTACTGCCCATCCTGCATCTCAGTCTCAGGCAAATGTCTCAGACTTCCTACTCTGCATTTATGTCTTCTGTTAGGGACTTGTAAATACTTATTTTTATAAGACATATAAATGTCCTCTGCCATGATATAACTATGCAGCTTTTATTTGTTTAATACACTAATTCCACATATATTTTTTATCCTAAAAAAACCCACCAAAAGCCCTGTAATTTTGTCAGGTTTGCACACACTGATTTTGACTATTCAGCATCTTTCTGTTACACCCAGCTGTAGTAAGGCAAAACTCCGTAACAGCAAGGCAGACAAAAATTTTGGCATCCAACATGGTACAGAGGTAAGAGCATGGCTGAGAGCATTGTTTCATCAGGGAGAGAAACATGTGCTTTCTCTGGGGTTTATATTTATTTATTTATTTATTTATTTATTAAACATAACTCTCCCTGCTGAGGTTTGATATTGTTGAATGTGGCCATGAGGCTGCCTGCTGTTTGTTGCAATGCTGTTGGAGTTTCACTCCCAGCAGTGTGCACAGGACTGGCCCAATTAAAACTTGCAGACTGAAACGATGCAGTTGGGCACTCTGTGCCTGAAGTGCTTCTTTTCTAGGTCTAAAATGCTCACTGTGGTTTTGTATTGGAGTTTTCCTGGTTCTCAGAAACCTCAATAGCAGACTATACTAAAGAAGTTGTTTCTGTTCTGTGCAATGATTGTCAGCTCTTTGGACTCATGTTCTCAAGTCTGCTAGAGTTGTTTCAACAGGAATGCATTTGACAGCAAATTTCCCCTGAAGTTATGGGAATTTATAAACTGTGTTGGTTTCATCAGATATTTTCTTGTGGAAAGAAATTGAGAAAAAACACGTATGATCAGAATGGAGAATATACACTTATGCAAAGAAAGATAGATATTGTTCAATTCACATTTTTTAAAATCATCCCAGTTAGAGTTAACAAAATTTGGCTGAGGTAACTACAGCTCTTGCACCTCTGTCTGCTACATGCCTCAAAACATTTACATGCACCTGAGAAAAAGTATTATTCCTGAATTTCTTTCACATTTTTGGACACGTGTCCACTACATTGTCCTAATGTTGCTTGTTTTTTTTAGAATCATGTTACAGCAGGAGATTAACAAGTGTACAGAGTATGATATTTCAGCTAAATACAATTCCACCTTTAATTTTAATTTAGATTTAATTTCCTGATTTCTTCTGAAAGATTTGGCCCACTGTAGTCCTCATATGCAATGGTTTTGTCAAGTTTCTCCACGAGTATTTCCTAAAGCCAGCAGAACTCTCAGTGAATTGTAGTATAGATATGACTTTATTTAGTAGTGTTACCAATAGTTTTTCTCACAATTCTTTTCCTCTGAGCAACAGTAATCAACTTGTAGCAAGGCAATTGGATTTCTCACATACTATAACTTGTCAAAAATCAGTCTTTTTACACTGAAGTGCTGAAGTGTAATTTACCATCTTTCTTAGTACTTTCTGTGTAGTAACATTTAATCACTGCTTTGTTGAAACGATTTGGAACTATGCATCTGAATAATTGCTGCACTACTCACACAGCTTCTGGGAACTCTGACCTCAGCAATGTCTCTTGCTTTCTTTGATTATTTTCTTTCCTTTTCTTTCTGAATTTATACAAACACAATTAAGAACCAAGACTCTGAATCACCAAGTGAAGGCTCCTGCAATCAGAAGCAACAAGACTATGACCTGAAGGAGCTGCCAGTCTGTGCCCTAAGAGTCAACACACACCTGCTGCTCTCTGAGACAGGGACTGCAGTACTCAACAGGCTCACAGTGCTGTTGAAGACATGCTGTCATTATCTGGATTTTTTTTTAAAAAAGCAATTTAGCTCTTGTGCCTATTAATAGAAATTTTCTTGTCACATTCCCAGTGTTATTAGGTTCACGTGAACCAGTGAATACATGGTATTTAAACTAGTTTAACTGAGGGCTATGGCACTTCTGAAGTTTAAGCCTAGGTATTTTTGCTTGATTATGTACTTGCAATTCATATTTTCCCAATTTTCATTTGTCTACGTAATTTAAATTTGTCTGGGATTTAGTTTTTATTGGTTTGGTTTGGTTTGGGTTGGGTTTTTGCCTTCTCCACAGTGTCAGAACTGGTGCATTCAACAGTGTCCTGCTGTCTGTTTAGCATGCCATTTGTGTGCTGCTGTGCCTCTGCATCTGGTGCCTCTCTGAGCTTTCCAAATAATTTCATTTCTTGCCATTTTGTGCTGCATTAATATCCTTCGTGCACAATCTCATTCTTCAGTTCATGCTTGTTTCTTTGATAAATGACAATATGATTGTTTTAATTTGTGTTTAATATCTCTTATCACAGTTATGGTGAGCAGTTCAGGATGTCTTATTTCAAGGCAGAAATGATGCAGAAGAATATACAAATACATATTTACCACTACTAGTTGTGCACTGAGATAGAGCAGTATCTAACCTTGTTCTTTCATCAAGATTTTACCATCATATCTGCATATCTGCTCTTTTAATATACTTTTATGCTTCTGTGTTTCTTTGCAGTATTTGTTTAGTGTATTAATTACTTTGTTTTTTTTTTTGGGGGGGGGGGTACAGCAGATGAAGACTTCTGTGATTCACATTCAGGACTTGACTTGGCACCTTGTCTTACTTTCCACTTCTCCAAAGCATTTAGCTATTAGCATGAAAACTAAAAAGATTTTCAGATGCCCTTCTGACCCTTTGGTCCCTGTTGTTAGTCACAAATTACTGCATCTTTCAAGAACTGATAGTTGCATGGGGCTGCTCTCTTCTGCAATGTAGGAGCATCCCAGCTGATTGCTTATTTAATGGCAGTTGTTGAAAAGGTAAATTTTTATTGTCTCCTTAAGGAAAAAAAATTGCTTCGGGAATAGTTCTGCTCTTGGGTCCTCCTGTTTGGATACTAACTTGTCTGGCTGATAATAGAGTATGTGGCAACATCTATTCATATTATGAACTTACTTTGCTACATTTGTTTTCTTTTTTCTTTTACCTGAAGCTATTATTATCACTTACTTTTAACTCTGTTAATTAAGGAATGTCTATTTTTAATGAGTATTGCTTCCTGGTTGTGCCTGTGAGTATTATGACTGTGCCTGTGAGTATTATGACTATGCCTTCAGGAGCTGACTCACTTTGGCCATGCTTCTAGGAGCAAAGCAGCAAGGAAGGGACCACCAGGGCATCACAATACTTAGGCTTTTCTCATAGTCCTCCATATACACTCTCTTATCTCCTCAAACACTGTAAAGAAATTTGTAAGTTAACATCTCTCTCCACTCCTTGTGTCACTTTCTCTCATTAGCTGATTATGTTTGAAGATTTCAGTGTCAGCAGGGGTAGCACCAGATGACTGCTCTCAACAAGCACTCCCATAGGCACAAGGCAAACCAAAGAAGAAGGAAAAAAAAGAAGGGGGAATAGAAAAAAAAAAGGAGAGAGAATGAATTGAAGGTCACATTCCTCTTCCTTTCACAGAACAGATGGGATCAGAGCTATGCAATCATAAGGTGCAATTTATGATTGTGGGGTTTTAATCTTCTAAGAATAGAAAATTCTGTTTCAAGAGGTCTCTGTACAGGGACCTTGGTATTTAAACACCGTATTTAAAGAAAAGTAGCATAGAAAAAACATATGAATGTGACGTGTTTTAGAAAGAATGAAACATTATTTTCTGTGCAATTACAAATATGAGTTAGGAGCAAGTCATCTGCTGGCTCTATTCATGACTTCCAGTGGCATGAGTCCACAAAAAGCTTAACATCATGGCTATAAGTAAGGAAAAACCTGGTATTTTAAGGATAAAGGCCAGGAAAGTGACACAGTTAGAGGCCCTCATCTCTGCTTCTTTGAACCAACATTTAACATTCTGTAATTATTATTTACTTGTAATGAGTCAGAAGCCATTAAGACTAAGCAGGAGGCTTATTTCTGCTATGCACACTCATAAAATTATGTTCAATAAAATTGCTTCTGTTTTTACAGTTATACAAGCATGAAATCAATGATCAATGATTTCTTAACCCCTCAATACAGTTTTATTTTCAAAATCACTTCCAGCCTAGACTTCCTATTAATTTTCTAATGTGAGTAATGATTCCTTAAGAATAAAATATTATTAGCTGCACATCAATATAAGTGTAGAAATATGACTATATTCTGCCAGAGATAAGCATGAATATTCCATTTAAACTGTTTTTGAAGTTTCCTTTAGTTCATGCCTCTTAACCTCACCCACCCTGAAAAGTTGCATTATGCAAAATTTCAAACATCTTTGGGGTGGCATTAATAAAGTCCAAAAAATCCATTGCAGGTAGGGAGTTCATTATAAAAATACCTGTGGCTTAGTGAAGTGTCTGAAGTCTGTCTGGATGTCCCAAGTCCTTGAAGTCATTGACTGTCACAGTATAAAAAAATCTGGAGATTCTACCTCTACATCTATTTACAGAGGACAGACTATTTCAACTGGACAGTCACAATTTTATTTCTCTGAGACATATCTGCTTACTGTGGTTATAAACAGACAGCTGTGATGCTATGTGTCTATGAGGAGCTCACTTGGCCACCTGTTTCATTTTAAATCCCTTGTAACACTCCTAAGAAAACCAAGTGAGGAGTCACGTTCATGAACATTTTGACTTCTGTTTTGGCTTTTGTGAGGTTCAGTGAGCCCTCAAATTACATGGATTAGATACAGCCTCTAACTCTTCTGCAAGGCCACAGGTACCTTGCATTTAAACCTGTCTATGGCTGGGATATACTGGATATCCTCCAGGGCATATGGTTTCTAAGATCATTCTGCTCAAGGCACAGTACTCTCTGTCCAGCTTGCACAGTTGGGTTGTTCTGTAGATCTCTGCTGTGATGATGGGAAATAGCAAAGGCAGGGGCCCAGAAAATTTATCTGTATCCAGTCCGAGTTATTGGGTCTTGCAAAAAGCCTTGCAGTGATGACAAGTTTAGAAAGGGTCATGGAAGGTTCAGAAGCTACAGTCAAAAAGCCATTTGCCACTAATGCTTAGTAAAATAAAAACCTGTAATAAAGCCTGAAAGCTACACAATATGCCTTTAGAGGAAAGTAGGAAAAGCAGACAGTTTAGTGCCTGAGGTCCTTGGGAGTAAATTTTTTAAAAGAAACAATTCTGAAAGACAAACTCCAAAGCTCTTTCTCAGACAGAGAAAGGACAATATTAATGAAGAGGAGAAAATTCTCCAAAAAATATCAGTGTAAAATTAAATTTAAGATTAAAAAATAATAACAATGGCCCTACAAATGTGATCTAGGAAAAAAATAATAATCTTTTCTCCTAAAGGTATATTTTGTAATAAACTTACACCAGAGCAGGAGTGGGATAAACAAACCTGCCACTTGAGATCTGAATGCCCCCAGAAACTTTTCTATTCTTTGCGTAAATTATTTTCCTAACTATAAAAAATACTTGTCTGCTTTAAAGAATTGAAAGCCCCAACCCAAAAGGCCAAACCGAGTGCTTAATGCACTCCTGTTAAGGTATCAAACTGCAGTCTTTACATATGTGACAGCCTGCCTTATTCTCCTTCTCCTATGATTATTGTTAACACTTTTCCTTTCAGAAAATCCCTTTCTCTTGATTACCCCAGCACACCCAAAAGCTTTTTAATTACAGACTCCTTACTCCAATCTGTGCTTGTTTCTTCTGCTTCCTTGTCAAATTAGACATCAAAGTTCCCTGCTTTTCTGGTGCAGGCACTCCCAGAGCTGCAGCTCAGCGTTCCCCGCCCTTGTTCTCACCCTCTGTCCCCATTTTTTCCCCCCTTAGCTGACTCTCCTGTTGGCTGTGGTAGTCATCCAGTCACAGGAGGGCCACATGCTGTGGGTGACACAGATGTTCACAGCAGTTGTCACTGCAGCCAAGATGCAAACCTGCTTATGTGTGCTAAGGCTGCACCTGGGAGAGCACTAGAGATGCACCAAGCAAAATGCACAGAAATAACAATTTACCTTGATTCAGTTATTGTATTTTCACTCCTTGCTCCTAGTGGGGAACATTTCAGCTGAACACAGCAACCTACTCTTTGACTGGCTGGGAATCAGGACGTTTTCTATGTCTTCCAGGGATAGGTTTCAGTGAGTTCTCTCCCCATGATCTCTTCTCCCTCCCCCTTACCCAATTGTATATGAGAACTAAGCTTACAGGTTTAGAGAGATGATTTTTATCTTAAATGAATGGATTAAAAAAAAAAAAGTCATTTATATTTACCAGTAAATGTAATGCAGAGATGCTGTGAACTATAAACTGTCATGTCATGCATAGAAGGAATGTTAATGTTGAACTAAAATTCTAGCTGTGCTCATAAGCCTCATAAATCACAGCCATAAATAGACCTCATTTAGTGCCATGGGGGAAGACTCTGCATATTCATGAGGTTCTCATTTCATACTTTGCCACTAGAATAAGCCTTGGAACGATAAGCTGCTTGCATCCAGTGAATCAGTGGCAAGGTAATGGCATTAAACAAAATACTGCAGTGTGATAAGCAACTAATATCTGCAGATCAGCTATATTGTCCTTGTGTCTAAAGTCAAAGCCATTTATTCAAATGTCACTTTGATTAATACCATTAGTTGCCCTTGATAAGATGTCATTTTCTTGGGTATATCTGGAGGCTAAATATATTATGATATTCAGAAAATAAGAAAATATTTTTTCTTATTTCTTACAGATTTTTAATTATTATTCATTGCTTCAATGGCATCATAGAGGCAAATGATACATTATAAAAATAAAATCCTTTCTCTGAAGCCCTCATAAATTAAATTCCCCCAAATTATTTCTTCAGAAATATCTATTTATGTCTGAAGATTTTTTAAAATAAATGGTACATCCCATGAAAAAAAATTTAGAACAATCACACTAATCATGTTTATAAAGTGGATTTATATTCTATTTAGGCAGAAAAGCTGATAGAACTGGTATAAAAATTAAAATAACATTTCATTTCACCATGTCAAAGCATCCTCTTTTGTTGACATTTAATGAGGAAAAATCCCTTTAAAACAAATTTCTTTTTAAATATCTAAGAAAAGGGAATAAAACTTTTAAAAAAGGGCAGAGATGGGGAAACAAATCTTAGCTCCAGTTGAAGGAACTGAAGGGGGAAACTTCATGTTTAAAAGAGTATATTTTGTTTTTATTTTTTGATAAAAACAACAGGCAGAGTTAATATTCAAGCAGCTAAATGGGAAGAGCAAATATTGATAAGCAGTTTGACTATATATAATTTAAAGGGAAACAAATGTTAGTTGCCTATAGTTCTAAAAAGATTTGCTTGGAGACAAAATGCACTTTTGAGGCCACTTGTGGTTACACTTTTATATGCAACTGTCATGGGTTTTGTGGAGGGCAGATACCTGTCTATCTAAACCAAGACAGCAACATAGTGATGTGGTTCAATATCTCAAGAGAACTGATGAACATTTATTTGAATTCTGCAGTAGGAATCAATTCAACCATATCAAAACTGAGTTGAAGTGTATTAATGAGTAAGTGTGAGGAAATGTCTATTTTATCACTCCTTGAATTGCAATTCTCTGCAGCCTCATAGCAGATGAAGAAGTTCTTCAGGAATATTACTTCTCTGTATATAGTTTTATAGCAAAAAATGCTACAAAAAGATATTTTCTCACTATATTCTTTTTTTTTCTTTTTTTTTTTTTCTTTTTTTTTTTTTTTTTTTTTTTTTTTTTCTGTTCATATTGGATATTAATTTTATTTCCCTATTGATGGCAGGGTTTCTACTGAGGGTTTTCTGTGAGTCCTGAAGAGCAGACGTGTAATGGATGTTCACCTTCTGATATGGGGAGGGGAAATGAGGTCACCCACTGGCCACAACATTCACATGCTGGGTCTTAACCTTGGTCATGACTTGAAGTTCAGTCAGTCTGGGTGAACTTGTGCAGCTTTTAAATGAGGGCACAATCTGAATAGCTGAAAGCTTGCTGCAGACTTTAGTGCAAGCAAGAAAATAGAGGGTTGCAGAAATCCAACATGAACCCAAGATTTTTAGCTTGTGGGTTCACAGCAAAGGTGGCAGGGAAGACAAAGAAATTTTTTGGCTAATTGAGCATGTTTGCATTAGGATAATTAAAAGTAGGATCACAATTACTATGGTGCAAGTCCTGTGAGGAATATTTGACAACATTCATTTTTACTTGATTCGTTTATTCTAACTGGACCTCCAAGAAGGCTCAGATATGAGGTTCTATTTATAAGTACACACAAAGAAAAATCAGAAATCCAGTATGTACAGAGATTACTGAAAAATAGTAAAATATAGACTTTAATATTCTAAGACATGTTGAGTATTTTATCATGTTGTAAATTGCCTAGTACATGTAATAGAAAATTTATTTTGTGTCTTCAAAACTAGTAACACCCTATCTCCTTCTATTAAGATGAAGGTTCTGAATGTATTATTCTCATTGTGACTCTGAAATCAGCATTTTTTAATAATACACTGAGATACTGCATCAGTATTCCTCCTAGGTTCAAAAACTCACCACAGGCTATTTTTCTTTGAAAGGTAGAAACCTCTAATACAGAAAGTGCAACGGAGAGATTTAAAAGAAAAAAGAAAAGGAAAGCAGAAAATGAGCCATACTATCTTGGGATAAACCTGCTCAAATACATTAGGAATGACCCATCATAAAACTGAGTTTGACATTTGCAACTGGGACAGACTCAAGTATTAACTGACGGACCCTCTCTAATCCATTTGGACCCAGATAAGTGAGCAACTAAGGGTGAGAATTTTTGGGGTCTGGTTACCCACCCTTGCACAAATGATGTCCTGTGTTTAATCTCTTTCCCTCTCCAAGTTTGCTCCATGGGTAAACTGAGATGAGGATGGTGTGCTTGACTGAAGTGTTGTGCTGGTTGGTGTCTGTGAAGCATTTGTGCCTCTCAGCAATGAGGAGCATGAGCAGTTTCATGAGAAAAAATGCCTTTCCTCCCGCTCTAAGTCAAGCTACAATAGTAAAACAATTGCACAGTGCCAGAACAATGGCATGAGGAAAGATTATCTGAGGATTAATGTGTGATTAGAGATTACAGTTAGAGGTTTTGCCATGAGTGTGTAAAAAATATCTAAGGGAGCTTCCTATCTTGAAGACCAGGTTGTATAGAGAGAAAGAAATGCAAAAGACCTCTGGTCTCCCTAGGCACAAAGACACCCAGTGCAAGGCAGATGTAAGGTCAATGAAATTCTTTAGCCAAATTCTGTACTGCCATTAGACAGAATGTGTTAGAAGACTTACTCTATTCTTCGATTTAATAGGAAAATAAATCCAGCAGACAAGCTCTTCTGAAAAAAAAAAAATTACATAATTCTGGTTTAAGGCTTTTTTGAGTACAGGCTACCAGTAATTCTAATTATATTTCATGGTTTCTTGCCACTTGACAGGGATTACTCTGCTTCTGAAGCTCAACCTGGACTTGAGCTCTGACTAAAATAAAAATTATTTATCTTAAACTGCTGTCATTAAAAACAGACCTAAATCAGTCACAAGGAAAATAACATAATTTTAAACTATTATCACTGAAAGCCTCAGGCATCCAGGGGAATGAGCACTTTCCCACACTTGACCTACACTCTGGTTTCATGCTTCTCGCTGGCAGTAGTTAAAGATCAGAGATTAACATGGAATTTGAATAGAAATGGCTAAATTGACTCAAGTGGAGCAAGCAAGCAATCACACTTTCCTCCTCGAGCTCCATACAGACCTGAAGATGGGATATGTGGCATCCCTGTGTCTCAGCTGCCCCAGTAGTTTGGCTATTCCAGCAGGTTTTTTTCAGCCCAGAAAGAAAACAGGAACTATTGACAAATTTTACAAATTTCACTTATTCTGTGTTGCCTTTTTAAGGGTTTCTGGCTTATTAAAATGTACATTTATATGACTGCCAGCCTCTGAGAAAGAGACATGAGCACAGAAACTGTAAAATATCAGTTCCAGAAAGAAAGCAGAAATCATTTGAAATGGTTAATATTTTTAATAGAAAATGTGAGAAAAGAAAAATAAGTCTTTTCAGTCCTAGGTCATAAGAAAACGATATTGTCTTTGAATAATATTTTGTGATAATACCAAGTGATGTGGTGAAAATTTAACATGTGCTGCTGTGATAAATGGCCAGTTTTGACCTGGCCTGCTAATCTTCTTCAGGATTTATCAATATTAAGAAATGTGTCTATATTGAACATATCAAGACTGTAATTAGTAATGAAGACTCTTCACTTGTGTAGTTTTCCATTTCAGTCAGTTAATCTCTTTCACCTCACCTCAGTAGTTTGCAACTGGAAGATTTCTGAGTACATCACTGTACTTAGCAAAACCAACATAGCTATAGCAAAGACAACAACTTGTGTTAACATTTAACCCACACAGAGCACCTAAAACTGATCAAAAGAACATCAAAAGACACCCACACACAATGAAATCAAATAATCTGTAACAATCAGATACCCCAATGTATTATCATTTCCATTTTTCAGTCCACTGCAAGACTGTTATAATAGAAAGTTGTCCTGAGATTTAATGCATGGAGATTTTAAGTTGTAGCCTTAGAACTCCCTGGGAACTCAGTGTATTCTCTGTATTTTCCATGTGGCACTATTTTTTGCCAAAGTTTTTTATAGGGCTCCCAAAAGAATGTTAGGGCTTCCAAAAAATGTTAGCAGTGATAAAGTCCTGGTTCCAGAATTATCAAATTTCTTTTCTGATGTAAGGGAGACCACTGCTTTACAACAAAAGGATTAAAAATGTAAAGGAACTTTGTGATTAGGCTGCTGTATATGCTGTTCAATAACTTCCTGAGGAGTTAAGGAATTTTTTTTTTTCATGCAAAGTGAAAAGCAGATTGTAGAATTGCAATGCTATGCTTTGGGCACTGAGGAGATCAATTAAAATAGTTAAGGCATGCATGGAAAACCAGGTCAGTAGATAATATCAAATGAAATATGAAAATCTGTCGTAAGTAAAAGAGATTCCGAGGAAGAAAAGTTCTGAACTTTCCTCTTAATATATACAGATATATTAAGCATTTGGAGCATTGGATGAAGCACTGTACTCCAAAAGCCATCACAGTTTGGCATTATCTTATACTACTATTTTTATTTGGGGCCATTTTTAATGCACAAAGGTCTATACATATATCTGTCTGTCTCTCTTTATGTATGTATTATAAGTAAGAAAAATGTGTGGTTTAAAAAGTACCATTAGTAATTAATTTTATAAGACTTGCATGCTTTATATGGACAATGTAAGTTATCAGTTGAAGAGTTACAATACATTCTCCTGTAGGGATCAGAAATATCTATTGAATCATTATTATTCCCTAGTATTATTATTTGGGCTTTTTCTCGATATAAGGAACCAGTCAAGAAATTTTCCTGGAGTGGGGGCAGGATGGAGGAAAGGGGATTACCTATTCCACAGGAGATACCGGAAGGGATTGTCTCTTGGGAAAGCAGTATTACTAAGAGATGTGAGGGCTTCCAAAGGCATGCTGTTAAAATTTTCCTGTATAATTTCTGGATTGCTATTAGTATAATAAGGCATAAGATAAATCAGAGTTTGAGACACCAGCTTCTCAAAATTCCTGAAACTTTCCTAACAGAATAAATAGCCCTTGAGCCTGGAAGCACCTTGAACGGGCTGATGATGACTAGTAGCCACCCATCCTCTAACGATCATGACCTGCAATGGAAAAGGTTTTGGAGGTGAGCATTCCCAAATACAATTCCAAGCTGATTTCAGGCATCACACCAGAAAGATACAGAACTTTTAATTCAATTTAATTGCTTGTGATTTGGGCTTATTTTTTTTGTTGGTTCATTTGTTTGTTTGTTGTGTGAGGCTTGATTTGCTCAGGCAAAGCTCCGTGAGTTTTATCAGAGCTAGGTCATTTCAGACTCATCCAGAACCTGGTAGGTTTCGTGTTTGTAATGTTTTTGCTGGGGCACCGTGATAGAAAACCAGAAAATGTAGTTAACGTTATAATCTTAGATAAATCAGCTGTCACCTTCAAATGTGACCTTCACTAGCAGTCCAATAAGGAATTACAAAGACTCAAAACCTTGGGGGAAAATAATTTGCTGAGGAACTCCAGTTCCTTCAGAAACTAAGGGAGCTTGTACATATCTGGGATCTCTTATCTCTTATGAATAAGTCAAGAGCATCATGAATGCTGTTTTGTCTGTTAGTAATTTGCATGGATTCAGAAAATAATACATAGTCAGCAAGCCAAAAGGAATGTCTGAGCTACTTCTGATTTTTGTCTTGCAGTGCTTAACACTATCTTTCATAATACGGGGACAAGAGAGGAATTTAAATTATATTGCTAAGAAATTATCTAATTTCCAGGGACAGATTCCTTTTCACTGGCCTTAAGGCAAACAGAGCTGACACGTGTTCCTTATTCCAAATGGAATTCAAGCACTAACCTTACTGAATCCAAACAAGTTCACTGCATGCAAGGGTATCTTATACAATGATTTTTCAAAATGAAAATTGCACCAGAAGCAAAGCAATGGCTTAGAAAGAGACGGCTTTGTCCCATCAGAGCCTTGTGTTTGCCTGTAGGAAATAATACATTCCTTAATATTTCTCTATATATAGAATAAAGGTTTGTTTTACATGTTATAAATGTGAAGATTTTCAGCATATTTGTACCCATAATTTGATTTAATTTGAAGATTTAATTGTAAATTTTGCCTCATCTCTAGAGAGGAAGTTTAGAGAGCCTTTTGTCAGACAATTTCCCAAAAACACTGGGCATGTTTTCACTTCAAGGCTGAACCTTCTTGCCAGGAGAACCGACCTGAATTGCAGTATAAAAGCTGGTTTTACTATCATGCTCTTTTGTTGCTATAAAGAGGAAGCATGTATGGAAATCAGTGGAAAAACTTCTATGAAGTCACCATGGAAGTTTTGCTGGTGACTTTGTGACACTAACGTATTAATCCAAATTTCCAGGAACAATAAGAGAAGGGAAGGCTCAAGCAAAAAGGACAAAAAAGAGTGAGTAACAAGGAATATGAAGATTCCACAGAAGAGAGAGAAGTGCCAGAAGAAAGAAACATGAAGCAGGAGAAATCAAAATAGATTTCCAGGTCAGTACATCAGGAATATAAGTAAGAAGACATCTATTAAAATGCTTATTTGCTAGTAATCTATCCAAAAATGCTCCCTGTAAAAGTTTGGAAACACTGTGTTACAGATACAAAAAGTTTTAATGAGACAGCTGCTTTTCCTCTACATTTAAATTTTTGATTTTGTAAGCAGGATTTTGTATGCAACTGCCTATTACCTAATAAAGCTACTGTTTTAGATACTGAAATTGATGCTTAGCAATTTTTAAGATTTTTGGCTAACACATGCATTATTTATATTACAGAATTGCTGAGAGAGCTGTACCCAATTTTACTAGATGGCAAGCATAAACATAACCATTCTTAAAAAACCCCTATAATTTATCTAGCCAACACAGAGAAATTGTAGGACACAGAAAATTACAATGTTTTAGTTAGATAGGACAGACTTAATAAAAAATTGGGGGTAGGTTTCATCTTTATCTATTTACAGACATGTTCTAAATGACTATTCTGTCTTCCCTTTGCAGGTGGTGGAGAGAAAGTACAAATTATCTGATCTATTTTTAAGTACTGTAGCAAGGTTTAATGAACAGTACTCTAGAGGTGCCCCCATTTCTGTGTTATCTGTAGCTGATACTGAGACAAGTAGCTCAGATGGGATTTTAATCTTTTTTTTCAAAATTAAAAATAAAAGGTCAGAAAGCATTTGTTTACGGCAATTAGAGCTTTTTAGAGGACTTCTAAATGTATCAGTTTATTTTTCTGGCCAATGTATCTGTAGAAGACATTTATTATTATTATTATTATTATTATTATTATTATTATTATTATTATTAGCATTCCTTGCCAATTTACATGACACTGTCATAGTCATCATGTGTAGGGCTATAGAGAATGTCATATACATGATATACACTGAGCCCTTGAGATAGGTTATTCTGGGATCTCTCACAGTTTAGTTTCCCATATCGAAGTTATTTTTGCAGAATGTGAGAAATTTTTTAAAACTTGAGAAAAAAAAATCAAAACACTCCAGTAAGAGAGATTATTTGTGTGCTGCAACTTGCTTACTGCAAGGAGTGAACACATTCTCAAATGCAGAACTGCATAAAAGATTAAGTGAACTGTTCCACTGGCTGTGGGAGGCATCTGAGTGTTTCTTGAGAGCAATTCTCCCTTGACCAGGGCTCTCATTCTAGCCAGACATGATTTACCAATATGAATACTTGAAAAGACAGAAACAATAGAGGCTGCATTAGAGGCGGCCTTTAAAGTGTTCTGATCCTTTCTACTACTTTCTTACCTGTCTCATAACCATTCCTCCATTTTGTACTTTCCACCTACAAACTAGCGTTATCTTACTTAGTAGTCTTTTCCTTCTCCATCTACCCTTTGAAATAGTACCTTTAAAAATTCAGCTGGATTTATAACATGAGGAATTTACCACAGTTAGAAGCCCAGTGCAGAAGCCGTTGGAATGTGTTACAGGAATCATACTGTTGCTGGTTGAGCTGAGGGCAGCTTTGTTCAGCCTGTGCCATTTTTCTGAGAGCTCACTGTGGTAAGCATTCTTTTTTTCAGGAAAAAGAGCAAATGCTACTTTTCTGAAAATAGAATCACCGCTTTTCATTATCAAATTCTTCTCTCCAATTAGGCTTTGTGAGAGCACTCTCTCTAGTTTAGAAAGCATCTGTATGTGGTGACACAAATGACACAGGGTTCAGCCGGGATATTTACATTTTAAGTTTAAAGGATTAACTTAATAAATGACTCCATTTACTATGATTATTTAGTTTGGTACTGCACAAGGTCTGTCTTCATACTTTGCATGTGGCAATGCATACTAAGTATCTCTCTCTACAAACAGCAACTGATTTCACAAGACACTTGCAGAAATATTTTCAACAGTGGACTTTTAATTCAAAGGTGTTACACAAAAAGGAAGGAAGGCATGACAGATACTTCAATGAGTCAAGGAATGTTCCCACATGAGAATCAATTTTTACATTATTTATGTCTCCTTTCAGCAGTGAAGGTTTAACAGTGTGGACCAAGCAAGGAATTATTTGGTATATGCTCCCTTTTGTGGCAGTACAGCAATATCGGAGAAAAATTTTTCCTTAAGATTTTTCCTGGAAAGTATTTATAGTATTTAACAGTATCCGTTTAACAAGATGTTAACATGAGCTTCAGCTGTCCCCAGCTGTTTATGCTGTGTATTATTTTCACGGCTGAAATTCTTGCAGCTTCTCTGTAAAAAAAACCAGGAAAAACCATCATAAATATGAGATCTCCTATAGAGATGAAGACAACATCACACCTCTGTGACCTTGACAAGGTTAGGGTACAGTTTAACTTAAGATCTTTGGCAGTTCAGTAATCCTGTTTTCTACAAATTATATGGTTTGTGACATCCCTGTTGTCAACCCTGCTCATACGGTTGAGTTCTACAAGTCACAAAAATAAATAGTTTTCCTGCAAGAGGTGTTACCTGCCTTTTCTGCCTTTGCATTTACTAGGGAGGCTAAGGCAAACCCTGCTGCTGCCAGATCACTGTGACACTTTCTGAAACAAGTGGAGGAGCAAACAACCCAGTATTATCCTGAACACTCAGAAGCCACTGACCTGGTGTAAATGACACTGTGTTTCTAGTGATGCTTAGTCCTCCCAGAAGCCCTGCAAAAGGGCAGAACATCAAGCAAGTAATAAAACACGTGTACCAAATGTGTATGGACAGATTGGTAACACTGCCACCACCTGAGCCTTGTCCACAGGCTTACCTGGAATACAGTGAATAAGCCAAACTGTTTAATAATGGAAGGCAAAGCAAAAGGATGAGCTGGGAGGGAAAAAAGGGGAGGGGCACGGTCTGAGTGCTGAAGAGATGGAGCTGTCAAAAGGGAGGAATAGCGGAGGGAAAAGGGATGGACAGTGTGGCAAGGCAGGGAGAGGGCTGAAGCTACGCGAGCTTCCCACAGGCTCTGCTGTGCCAATCATCTGCTGTGCCTGGAGCTCCGGCTGGTCTCCGTCTCCTCTGGTCTCCGGGTGGTGTCATTTTCTGTGGTACCTGAAGGTCTTCTAAGGACACTGGTTCTTCTGAACTAGCAGATGACCGCAGTTCTGCAGCTCGCCTCTCGAATGTCAGTTGAACAAAGAGTCTTACCAGAGAGGGGCTGTCGTCTTCTCGCAGGGCCTGAAGAGCTGGGAGAGACAGGCACAGAGCCACCGTCAGAGCCCGGATGTGCGGGAATCCAAGGAGACACTCCTGCCAAGGGCCATCCAAGCCAGCTCTTGCCATGGCCCCCACAACAGAGGAGGGGCCGATGGGATTCGCAGCAAGGTGCTGGCCACGAATCGCTCCCCCGCCGTCCCTGAAAGCTCTCTGTGTTCTGCCCACGCCAGCCCTTGTCCACAGAGGATGCGAAGCCCTCCGCGGCCGGGACAGGGATTGCAGCCCCCCGCCCAGGCATTGCGGATCCCCCCGGCAGGCCCCGCTGACAGCCCGCTGCCCTCACTCACCCTCGCTGCGGGTCTGGACCTCTTCCCTCTGTCCCACCAGGAGCACCCCGGCCATGCCTGGGAACACAGAGCCTGTCACGGCCCCAGCAGCACAGCTCCCTTCCAGCGGCGCTGCCAGCCCTGTGGCCACACGCCCTCGAGCCCCGAGGGCAGCGCTCAGCCCCGGCCCTTGCCGCATCCTGCCGCCCAAGGGCACGGCCGCGGAGGGCGGCAGCAGCCCCGAGGGCAGGCGCGGCTGCACGGCGCCGGGCGCGGATGCCGCTGCCGGGGCTGGGAGGGACCCCGGGCTCGTGGCTCACTAATGAGCCTGATAGCCGCCTGTCGCAGGGGCTTCTGTGGGCTCTCCACGTAGGGCAGGGCCCAGCGCAAGTGTTCGGCCGCTCGGCGCTCGTCCTCTACCAGCTGGAGAGAACGGCAAGAGGGGCGGGTTGGCGCGGGCTCAGCCCCTCGGCCGGGCGCTCCCTGCGCCCAGCCCCGGCCTCCCCTGCCCACACAGCCCTGAGGCCCGGCCAGCCGGCGCTGGCGCCGCGCTCCGTCGGGGGCAGAGGGCAGGGTGCTGCCCGGGGAACCGCGGTGCCGCCGGGGCTCCGTCGGCACCCGGCTCGGGGCCACAGAAGCCTGGGGAAGAGCCCGCCCGGCCCAGGGAAGGGGGCGGCGTGTGGGGCGCACGCTGGCGCCCCGGCGTGCAGCACTGGGCCGGGGCCACAGCTGCCAGCCCCGCACAGGTGTGGAGCACCGCCATCAGGGGGCTTCTCCAGGCTGAGGCTCGGGCTTCTCCAGGCCGTCCTTAACAGACGCTCGGCGAAATTCAACCGCTTCTACGTCTTCAGCACCTGCTCGAGATCGCCCCTTTTCAGGGAGCCGGCCGCACCATGCAGCTTTTCCCGAGAGGCCTGGAGAGCAGCAGAGACGGGAGATGGCAGCGCAGCGCAGCCCAGGGCACAGGCCCTGCGTCCCTGTGCCAAGGCCAGGAGGAGGCTGCAACCCGGGAGAGGTGCCCGGGCAGGAGGCAGCCGAGTCCCCTGTCAGGGATGCACCGGCATCACCCAAAACCTCACCTTCGCCACGTGCCGGTTCACCTCGTGGCAGTGCAAGAAGAGTGGGAGAGTTGTGAGCAGTGGCTCTGTTCCCTTATCCACTACCAAGCCCATCCCCTTTTGAAAAAGCTGAATGGAGAGCAGCTGCACATGGCTGTTGTCCTGAAGGAAAGGAAGTGGAAGAGACCTCAGCACCAAGTTCTCCAGCCCAGCTGGGCAAAAGCCTAAAAATCCACTGGGCACAAAGTTTCTGGGCAGCAGCCAGTGCCCGTGGCGCAGAACCTTACATTTCCAAAGAGTGACAGGAGTACCTCGGCTAGCTTCAGGGCGGTGGTCCTGCCTATCACGGTGTCTTTCTTCTGGAACACATTCGTGAGCACAGAGAGGGACATGCTGACCACCTCTCCGTCGGCATCACCCAGCAACTCCAGGAGGCTTGGAACCAGGCTGCATATACATCTGGCCTGTATGGAACACTAGGCTGTGCTGGGAAGCCACCAACAGCTGCACTGCCAATGCCGCCCTGGCCCTGCAACCCCACCCTGCTGCTGCAGGGCCCAGAGGCCAAAGGCCTGTCCCAAAGCACTCGAGCAGCTGCACCAGGAGGCAGGAGAGCTGGGAGCAGCTGCCTCAGCTCCTGAAGCCCAGGCAGCCCAAGGGGCTGCTTTCCCCAGCGCAGCTTCAGCCACTGCCCCCTTCTCACCCTCGAGGGATCCTTGCTGAGCAACACAAGGCCTCTGAGTGCCAGGAGATACCTCTGCCTGCACCTGCGCCGCAGGTGCCTTGACATCACCTCCAGGACACTGCCTGCGCATCCGCTCAAGTCCAGGCACTTGAGGACCTGAAAGGCATGGGGGGGTGACAGGGGACCCGAAAGGCAGGAGCCCAGAACTGCACAGGGCCGGGCCCACGCAGCAGCACAGGGCTCAGGCACCGGCCCAGGCAGCTGAAGCTACAAGAGGGCAGAGAGCTGGGAGGCAGCTCATCGAGGCAGCACTGGCTCACCTCCACCAGGAATGCCAGGAAGGTCAGATGCCAGCGTGGCTCCTCCCTGCTTAGCAGCTGGAGTACGTTTAATGTGATGTGGGAACACATGTGGCCCAAGTCATGGCGCATCTCCCTGTCAGGGGGGAAAAAGGCACCAAGACCCTGAGGTGGGGGGACAGTCCTCAGGGTGTGACTCATAGAGGTCCGGTGTTTACCCAACATCCCTGGAGGGGGATGTGGGCTCTTTGGTCGGCGGCCCCTTCTGGGCACCCTCCTCTGCCAGCCTTTTCCAGTCTGCTTGGCCGTCCCTCAGTGATGAGGCCCTCTGACCCATGACCACAGGGACTGTGTGGGGCACGCCAGGCACAGGGCACAAATGTGGGAGAGAAGGGGTTCTCTCCTGGCCAGCAGACCCACGGCATAGTGCTGGGTGTCAGCAGAGAGCAGCGTGTCCCAGCCACGCTTGCTCTCCATAGCAATCAGCTCTTTGTCACACCGCATTTGGCTGAACAGAGCCTTCATGGCCTGCACTGCAAACCTGTGCGCAGAGCAAAGCCCAGGTCACACTGGGAGCACTGGTGCTGGCCACAAGGACATTGAAAAGACAGGAGGACTGGCACCTGTTGGGGTTGTTGGGAAGGCGGTGTTCCTCCTGGCATGCTGTCCAGAAGTTAGCAACTTCCTTTGGCATCTGTTGTGTGGTGATGACAATGTGGAAGAGCAGAGCCACAAACAGGCGGGCTGAATAAAGGAGCAGTGCCCCGTGGCACTCAGGCACCTGGACAATCACCCAGAGCCCCAGAGTTGCCTGCAAAAGAAGCAGCCTGAGACAGAGGTCAGTGCTAAGATGTCCGTGAGGCAGGGCCCGAGGGGAGGTGCAGGGGGAGCAGTGGGCCTGGTGCCCCCTGAGCCTGCCCTAAGCCAGTACCTGAGGCAGGGAGAGGATGGAGAGCTGATGGAGAGGTGACCAGGGGCGAGCAGAGGCCGGTTCTAGAAACTCACTGCCAGGGCAAAAACATCCTTGTTGTCCCCATTGGTGGTGAACATTCTGTGCAGTGGCCAATCCTCCATCACACTGATCGGTGTTGGCAGCACCTTCTCCATTGTCAGAGGCCATGAGCCTATGGCTCTCCACATCTTTGCAGCAGCTCTGTGGGATTGGTGCTCTGTGTCAGGGGCGTCTCAGTCACAGTAGCATGCTCTGTGCAGCTGTGGAGGCCCAGGTGACAGAGCCCTGGTTCCCTGAGGGGCAGGGAGGGAGCATGGCAGCAGACTCGGGAAACAGAGGGGGCCAAGGGTCCTGGACCGCTCCGCCTGTCTGGCAGACCCCTTTGGACAGGCTGTGCAGGGCAATGGGCCCTTGTTGTGGTGCATTTTGGGTTTTACCAAGTTTCTGTATGCTTCTGTTCTTTGTTTTACAATGGTTTTTTCCATGTACACCCATGTTTAACCCTTCATGGTTCCCCCGGGTCATAGCTATGTTTCATCCATCTGTCTAGGAACCCCTGAGTCCTGTCCATTGCTCTGCAGCCCCACCCTGATGTCTAGAAAATTCCAGGAAGACTGTCGAGTGATTTGGCAGGGTCTCGGTTCTCCCATCCCCTTTTTATGTATTGAATTGTTCTGCTGCTTGTCCTTTTGTTCTGGGTCACTCCCCCCCGCTTCTGGATTGGTTCCAGACCTGTACCCCTCCCCTGCCCCCACCCCGGTACTTAAGGTGAGGGCCAGAGGGGGAAGTCGCTTTCGGTGGGTTCCCTGTCTGGGTGAAATAAATCCCAGTTGAACCTCACAAGAGTCCTCTTCATTCCTTGCCAGTGCCACGCTTCTGCCCAAGGCAAAGACTCACAGGATCAGAAAGGTAACTCAGCATACCAAACTGTACCTTTTAATGTGAGCTCGGTGCAAGAGCTAGCCGGAAAATGGGACTTGAGTTCCCTGAAAGCAGCACCGAACCCCCGCATCTAGGTAAAGAGAGCTTACACTGCAAGAATGAATTTTTGTAAAATTCACCTACGGGCATACTTTGTATGCTAATATGAGCCAGATAAAACTGGTGAGTCTGGGCTGATGTTCCATTAGGGATTGTACCAATTTTGGCCAAATTGATTAATTTACAGCAAATTCATTTATCCCCTCATGATACTGCATGAAAGACTCTTTCTTTCCAGGAAAAGGCAACCACATAATTTTCATGGTCTTTTGATCCAACTGTTTTTAACAAATAAGGACTTTGCATATCATAAACCAGCAACAGTTATCTTTAATTTGCATTAGCATGCAAAGCACGTCCGTAGGTGAGTTAAGTATGTAAAAATACATAATTTATGGCACATAAATATCTAAATATTAGGCATATATATGTTTAAATTTCCTCATTGGACACTTCAGCTAACAAAGAATAATATTGTATGGGTGGGCTGGTTAATAAAACAGCTATTTATTTCTTGCATATATGCCACAGGAAATCCATGTGTGCAGAATATAAAGGAATATGAGTTCTTGCCCTGTTTTGCTAAAACTCTGTAGTGCTGTTTTGTGCCATCATACCTGGTGTGGTGTTTCAAGAGGACTAAACCAGTGTCCATTTGTTTCCCTCAGTACCATGTGCCTATAGAACATTGTCTGTTCCAAAGGCAAATGGTTGAAGAGGTAATTACTAGAGTGAGAAAAGACAAGGACACAAAATACGGTATAAAATAAGATTATATAAATGTAGAGCAGGTAATTATAACCTTTTTCTCTTCTATTCTTTAGCTCTTTCTTTGCTTTTGTCTTAAACAGTCTGAACTTGAACTTGAGTTCACTTTTACTGGGTCAAGTAAATTCAAAGCAACACCTTCTAACCCTAATGATATCCTGGCATGTAAATTCTTGCTTTCTTGTGTTAGTGGCATAAGATGTCTTCACTGCAGAGAAGAAGGGTTTCTAATTCATGACAAAATACATTTCAAAATTTGATTTCACTCTAAATCATCTGATCAAGTGAAACTATTCAAAGTTTCCTGAGAAGTACAAATTTGTTAGAAGCTCAGTTTTGTAACAGCATCAAATGTTGCTTCACTGACCACATGTGCCCCTGACCATTACGGCCCTCTAGCAGTATGACTGAATTTCTTTAATGTGGATAAACTTCACTGAACAGCTGAATGCATCATGAGTCTGTGGGATAAAGCCCAGGCTGCTGTGGCCCATAGAAGAGCATGACTCTATCTGAGTGGACTGCCCTGTATCCTGCTATGCCTCTCCTCAGAGCCAGGTGGACTCAGGGCTCCTGGATCCTTGGTGGATTTTGTAGACCCCTTGATCTCCAGGGATGAAGGTAGCTCAGCCAAAGGTACACCAAACAAAGGATCTTGAGCTTGATTCTCTAAATGTTAGTGAAAAATGGCAATAACCTCTAATGTCAGTTTTGATAAATGGACAGAGGTTATTGTGTTTTACCCACTCCCATGAGAATGATTTACTCAGCTGCCTCCTGTGTACCTACTAACCCTCATCAGCTTGGCAATGGGCTGTGCAAACCGGACCCCTTATTAAAATCATCTTCAGTATCTTCTGCAAAAATCACCATTGTATTTTATTTCAGAGGCCCAGGAAGTCAGTCTTAACCATAGATCAGTTTGAAGAAACAGCAGTCAGGAAAAGCAAACAGCTTGGAAAGTAGCCGAGTAACCAGTGATCCTGGAGCTCTTGAAAGATAGTAAACATGAAACCTACGGATACCGGTTTCACAGGGTCTCTTTTCAGAAGAAAACTGTGTGATAAACTGTTTTTTGAAAAGGGAGAATTTTCTTGATTTGAATTATTCATTTTTACTCTTGACCATTATTCCTATGCTGGTTTCTGATAAAGCATATCACATCAAATAATAATATGGTATCATAGCAACATAAAGGAAACCAGTCTCACAGATTCTGAAGATGCTGATATCATTACATTTAGCTATTGCAAAACAATTATTGAGCTGGCATCTTCGAATAGCTTTATTTTCTGGTTAAAAAAGTGGTGCTACTATCTGATTTGACATTGTGCCTCTAAGTTGCTTCAGGCTTCTTTTAAAAAGTCTCTAAAAGTCAATTTTTTTACTGTTAAACAACTTTGTCATGGCCTTGTCTCTTTAACTAGCTGTGCTGGAAAATATTTTTCTTTCATTTTAATGTCAACCACCAACCCAAAGCTGTCATTGCAATAACATTGAAAAAAACTGTGTACCAGCTAGCATTCCCTGCTGTGCAGTCTCTTTTTTCATGGAGTGGATGGGAAAACAGCTATTTCAAAAAACAACCCAGTAAGTTGCGTAACATTAACTAGGGTCATAATAAAAGGAAATTAAACAGTATTTCTTATATATGCAAATGTTTTAAAGCTTATGCTTAAGCTTTCAGCTTCCTGACCTGAAACACCATAGTGTTAGATTAGAATTGGTTGGGGAAAAAAAAGGAAAGTCTCAGATGTAAATAAATTTACTTCTTTCAAGAAGCAGCAAAAAAGTATCAGAAGTTCAAGCTGTGTAATTAATTTTTCCTGCAGAATACCTGCAAGCGTGTTCACGTTCTCATTTTTTAGTAAACTGACAGCTATGGAAATAAAATTCTGCACTCCATTAAGAATCTAGCCCTTCCTTCCAAACAGTCCTTAGAAAATTACAGTGAGGTGTAGATGCCACAAAATTAATGCACTGAAAACGGGACATGCTTTTCACAAGGCATCTACCAGAACTCCAGAACATTCGCAAGCATTTTTTTTTGCCACTGTCATTTTGCGTTTTCTTCAGAAATGCGTGTTTTTCCCTCGCATCAGAGGCTGCCTTTTCGGCTCATGCTGTGCCTCGCAGCTCCATCTAGCGGGACAGGGCCGGGCCGGGCAGGGCAGGGCAGGGCAGGGCAGGGAGGTGAACGCGGATGGTCGGAGCTGGATCCAGGATGTGCAGCGACATCCGGACCCTGCAGAGCTCGGCTGGAGCGGATTGTCCCTGCCCGGAGCAACTCTGTCCTGGTTTCAGCTTGGGCACACTTAATGCCTTCTCAGTACCTGTCAGGGTGCTCTGTTTTGGATTCAGAATGTAAATGGTGTTGATAACACGCCGATGTTTTGGTTTTTCGCTAAATCGTGTTTATCCTAAGCAAGGACTATTTTCTTTCTTCTCTCACGCTCTGCAAGCAAGGAGGGAGGCAAAAAACAAACTGGGGGGAAGCACAGCTGGGACAGGTGACCAGGACTAACTATAGGGATATTCCACACCAGAGAACTGGGGGAATTGCCCAAAAAGTTGGCCGGTTTGGGAAGGGGGCTCTGTCAGCAGGTGGTGAGCAATTGTATTGTGCATCATTTGTTGTTTTTTTTTTCCTTTTTATTATCATTATTACTGTTTACCATTATTTTTATGTTTTACATAATTTTCTATTATTTAATTGGTCTTATCTCAACATATAGGTTTTACTTCAATGCTCCTCCTCGTTGCACTGAAGTGGGGGGGGGGGGGAATAAAGGGGGTGGGTCAGGCGAGTGGCTGTGTAGTGTTTCATCTCCAGCTGGACTTAAAACCATGACAGACTCTGATCCAGTAGCTCATCATTAAACTGTTACCAACACGAGAGAAAAATAGGACTTGTTCTGCATTTTCCCAGGGGATTTTGTTAGTTACAGCACTATGTAAGTGCAAAGGAAGCCACTAAGTTGATCCAAGGGATGAAGCACCTTTGCTGTGAGGAAAGACAGAGAATTGTGTTTGTCCAGCCTGGGAAAGAGAAGGCTTTGGGGTCATCTTCTTGTGTCCTTTCAGTACCTGAAGGGAGCCTACAAGAGAGATGAAGAAAGACCGTTGACAAGGACATGTAGTGACAGGAGAAGGGGAATGGCTTCACACTGAAAGAGAGAAGGTTTAAATTAGATATTAGGAAGAAATTCTTTACTGTGAGGGTGGTGAGGCACTGGAATGGGTTGTCCAGAGAAGTTGTGGATATCCCATCCCTGGAAGTGTTCAAGGCCAGGTTGGATGGAGCTCTGAGCAACCTGGTCTAGTGGGAGGTGTCCCTGCCCATGGCAGGGGGGTTGGAATGAGGTTGTCTTTAAGGTCCCTTCCAATCAAAAACATCTTATGATTATACTTTATGAAACAGAATTTTTAATTTAGTGTTTGATTATCAGAAACTTCCCACCTTGAACTCTGGATACATAAAATGGGCTAAAATGTAAAGAGAAATATGACTGAGATAATGCTTAATAATTTTTTATTTTACAGTGAAAATTTTATTAAAAAGACTGTATGTATCCATGACTACTTCTTTGGAGCCAACTAGGTTGGTACTGTCTAGATGAGAAAATCCATTACAACATTTTGGAAAGATGAATTTTGAAAGGCAAATTCAAATACTGAGAAAAACATTTATCTGGAGATTGGGAAACACAAGTGCAGAGGTCTGTCAGCCTGCAGCTATAGAGAAGGAAGTCCTACATGAGAACAAGAGCAGCCTTTAAAGTGCTTCTTGACCTGATGTGTATAATAATACTCATGAGTTCTGTTTAATGCCTGAGACAAGAATCCCCTGAAAACTTTTCCTCACGAGTGGTTTTGCATTCTTCTTTATGTTTGGACCAATCTGAGGAGGAAAGAACAGCAGTCCTGGATTAATGGCCAGTATTGAATCAAACCTAATGGCTTGCAGTTTTCCAGATACATACAAGAATTGCTTATCTTGTGAGCTCACCTGCTGCTTTCCTAACTGTGAGGGTGAGCTTTTCCTAGCTGCAGGCTAAAGTCTCCACTTTAGCCTGCAGCTGTGAAACATCACTTGACATCATGCCCAGGGCTTATGGGACAGCCATGGGGCCAGTGTAGAAGGGCCCTGATGCTTCAGTGGGAACTTTGCAGGGCCAGCGGCTGGCAAGGTAGGAGTTGGAGCCTCTCCACTGAGTGTTGCCTCCCTCCTCCGGCCAGCTAAAGCAAAACCAAAACAGGGACTCTCAGAAATTACACAGCCAAGCAGTTCCTCTGGTCTGAGAAGCAGACTGATCCCCCACCAGGAATTCTGAGGCACCCAGGTTTCCTGGTACACCTTTCCAGGGCTGGACACATCCCACAAGTCCACACAAAGCTCCTGACCACTATTGGCACTGTCTGCTGGTTGTCTACTCCTGCAGAGAGGTTTTACCTGCAGAATGGAGGCCAGGCAGGTGGGCCTCTGGGTTCTCATCTGTCATTTTTACTCCTTGGAAGAAAGAATTTCAGAGCAGCTTCAGGACTTTTTACACATTGCCACAGCAAAGTTACGTCTGAGGAGATTAGAAACTGGTCATATACTTGAAAAAGTCAATAAGGAGGACATGAGCTCCATGGATTTGTATCTATGGCTGTGGGAATGCTGGTGTTGGGTTTTTTGAAAACCACTTTTCAAAGAACTGAATTCAAGACAAAGCCCAGCATGCTTTCTCCTCTCTTTCATAGGGACAGTTAATTGTACATTAATGAAGGTACTACATACCTTAAACTCAGGTTTCCTACAAGTAACTCAGTTTCCATGGGACTAAGTTACAAAAAAAAGTACAGTGTTTTTCCTGGTCATATTGCAAAGCAAGGTTCCTGTGGGATATTCTGTGTACTTTTTAAACAAACCATTTCTTAGTGATATAGTAAACCTCTGTATACCCACCTGGATCCACGTCAGAAAACCAACTCCTCCTCTGACTTCAGTGGAGACAGAACTGCACTGACACTTCTACATTTCCAAGAACAGTGAATAAGTGAACCAACATTGAAGCTTGATAACAATTTTACACATTCTCATCTCCAGTACTCTCCTTAATGTTTATTGATTCTTGGAAAACTTCCATTCTGTCTTTACTCTTCTCCACTCAATGGATTTTCTCTCTAAATGAGAGGTTGCTAGACTATCCTGATCCAGTTTCTGTGCTTAAACAAAATTATTAATTGGAATTTTGATTGTAAAGATTCTGACAGAAAAAGAACTTTTAAAACTAGACATGAAAAGAAGATTCATGCAGTGAAGGACAAAATTTAGCAAATCCAAACACTAAAAGGAAAGGATTTATATCAGATACATCAATTAAAACCCAGGTATTCTTTAGCTTGATGCCTCCTGCTGTCAGCCTAAGGGTAACAGCAAAATTATTTGTGAATTTGTTTGGGTTTTTTTTTTGTTTTGTTTTTGTTTTAAATCCAGATGATGTTAGATACTTTAGAGGAAGCATTAAAAAATCACTCTTTTTTTTCTCTTTGTGTAAAGAGACAGGTATGTGACTTCTGTATCAAACATTGTCAAGATTAAAACATGTTTAGAATTTAAATTATTTCTGTATTTAATATTGATAGATCTAATTTGCAGTATTTCTGCTCCTTCTTTAACCTAGAGACAGGATTATTATTCATGACATTGCTTTTGGTGGTGTACAAGAAATTCCATAAGTCAAATTCACTCAACCCATGATAGTTGGAATATAGAATATTTACCTTTTCCATAATATCTTTAATTTTGTCAACACTGAAAGTAGATCATGACTTTGTAATGCTGCTAAAAAAAAATTGTCAAAATGTTTTGACATTCAACAGAGTGCTATTCTTGTTCCCACCCCTCATGAAAATAACAAAAGACCTTCAACCAAGCACAAAAATAAATAATGTTGTTCTGTCCTTGCAAGCAAATTTTTGGCATCTCATAACTTACCTGCTTTATTTCTGTGGTGGAAATGATATACAGAGAGGCGAGAATCTGCATTCCTTGTGACTGACTGCAAGTGCTCCTGGGCAAAATTAAGGGGTTTTATTAGTCACATTTTTTAGCTCATACTGAAATATTTTTCAAAATAGTTTTGTTAAAAAAGATCTAGACTATTTGCTCAATTATTAGGTAAATGGTTTGCTATGTTCCTTCTCTGCTCACTGTCACTGTGGATAGCTTAGCAAATGGTGATTCAGTCTTTGGTCCAAACCTCATTGTACTGAGCCTGCTCCAGATGTCATAAATACATCTTGTTTCTCTCACATCCCTGCAGGCATCCCAGACTGGAATGGATTTATGTATTTTTATTTTGAGACTGTTTTTGCTGGAAGGCCTACCAAAAAAAACCCAGGCTTTGCATTTTGCGTGAGCTGAAGTTGCACAGCATGTACACCTTAATTTAGCTAGTGAGTTGATTTATGCTCAAAAATATCTGAAGTGGTGTCCCTTCAATACCCTTCAGATTCTGAGATATTTTCTCCCATTTTCTTGTCCAGCTCCAAATGAGAACAGCTGGGATAAGTATCAGCCTCAGATTTTTGCTATGAAATTTTGATTATCTTTTTGAGTAGAACGAAGGGTTCTATTGAGGCTGCATGGAAAGTATTCTGAGAGCCTTTACTGTAGCTAAAGGTGCCAATTCTGTACAAGATAATTATCTCTGTAAACATCAGTCTATCCATTGAAAAAAAAATCCAACAAAACAACAAGCCAAACCGAAACTAGGTTTATTTACTGCAAGGATTTTTTTTTTTAAATACAATATTCTCATTAAAATATTTCTATCACATCTCCTAGGAGATACCTCTATCCTCCAGCTAAGTAGAGTAGATAAAGATCCCCCTGAACAGACTGAGGTATTCAGATATATCAATCAAAAAGAGCAGCAGCTAGTAGAGCATTGGTGGTACCACAGGAGGGTACACAGTAAGCACGATTCTCTGCTTTTCTAGCATGCTTCATAACTGAGTAAGCAGGGGACATCTAAATCATCCTCAAACATTGCTAAAGCTTGTTAAATTAAGTAGGGACATGTACATCTGCAAAACACTGCTTCAGATACTATCCAGATGAAATTCAGCATTTTTTTCAGTTCTCATTAAAAACATACAAACTGAAAGAAAGTACTCCTACAGACAAGAAGAAATTTTAAAAATTCTGTTTCTTCAAAACAAAGTGATCATCTCACAAATACCTATATGTGATGTTCTTAGAGTGTATAGGAGTGTAAAAGAGAAATTAAACTCTTCTATTTCTTATTCCTAGTGTCCTGGTTTTGTGGGATAGAGATTTTCTTTCCTTTTTTTCTAGCAGCTGTTACAGTACAATGTTGATAACACACTGATGTTTTACTTGTTGCTGAGCAGTGCTAACCCTAAGTAGAGAATTTTTCATTTCCTATGCTCTCCCAGTGGATAGGAGCCACAAGAAGCCAGGAAGAAGCACGGCCAGGACAGCTGACAAATTGGCCCAAGGGTTATTCCATACCATAGAATATCATGCCCAGTATATAAACTGGGAGGACCTGGCTGGGAGCTGCCTTTCATGGCTCAGGGGTAGGCTGGACATTGGTCAGCAGAGGGTGAGCAATTGTACTGTGCATCACTTGCTTTTATGTGCTTTTATTCCTCTCTCTTTTTTTTTATTGTCTCCTTTTTATTTATTTATTTATTTATTATCACTATTATTACTATTATTACTAATATTACTGTTAATATAATTATCATTACCCAGGCGCTTAATTTACAGGTGTGTGAGCAAGTGGCTCCACAGTAGTTAGCTCTCAGCTGGGGTTATATCACAATGCCTGATTACACAGTGAATATCACGACTCCTCATAGACAAACATAGCTTCTAAGACTTTTATTTTGCACTGTGAGATAAGAGAGGCAGCACAGCCTGATACATATATTAGGCAAATATGGAGAAGAGTCTGTTCTCTTAAGAGAAATGTAATAACTTCCCTCTCTCTTGCAGGAAAATAACTTTTAGCATCTGCAGGTGGTTCTTTGAACCAGAGTAATACCAGGAAAGAGACTGCTGTTTAAGAGGTAGCATTTTTTTGACTCCAAGACATGGGTGGAAATGTGGAACAAACTTGAGATTGTCAACTAAAAAGCTACATTCATGAGCCCATAATTTATTTTGATGACAGATGTTATGACATCCTCCACTCTAGTTTTACTACTGTCCTGTGCAGCCTTCTGAACAAACACTGTCAGTCTGTCATTTGTTCCATCTATGCTCAAGTATAATACTGTTAATAAGTATGGGCAATTATTTTTAACTATTTAAAAAAATAAAATTAAATGCCTCAAAGCTGGGTATTTCTTTCTAAGTTTCCGTTTAAAGCTGTTCCTCTGCATGACTGCCTAATTTATCAGGGCAAGTGAGACTGATGCATACGATAACGAATGCAAATGCTGCTTTTATATTATATAATTAGACTCTGGTGCCAACTTATCCTGTGCTGACAACATTGTGCCAGCTCTTATAAACCTACTGTTTCATAATAAATATGAAGATATTGCACACAAACAAATTAAGTGACTTTGCTCCTGAATGCATCAGAACAGTATCAGTTACTTGATGTGCCATAGTTTCTAATCTGCTATATGTTGAAACAGTCAAAAAAGCTAAAAAGTATTAAGCATTCCTTCAAGGATGGGAAGGACTTCAGCTGTTCTTAAGATGGGACTTAAGACCCATAAGATAAGTTTAGAGGGAGATGCCTTGCACATGGCTCTGAGGGTGGATGGCCCAGCAGAACTGGGTTTTATGCGACTCCAGGACAAAACACAGACTGGCTGCATTCCTCATCCTGGTCATCCATGCTCTGCTTCAGCCTCAGTCTTGTCATTAAGGGAATAAAATCAAGTTTCTTGGTACAAAGATGCCTATCACAAATGTGTTTTTCGGTGCAGGTTTTTGTTTTATTCCACAGTGCACATGCACCATGTGTTTGTGGCTAAATGGTCCCAAGGGACTGATGCAGCCTTAAGGCTAGAAGACTTAGAGTTTATTAGCAAAGGCATTTGATTACAGATAAGCCTAAAATGAGAATGTTGTTGTCATTTCAGCAGCAGCCAGCATACCTGCCCTTTCCAAAGTGATTGGTTTGTAAAATGTGGTTTTAACTTTTCCTTTAAATTCAAGTGGCATGTGTTTACTTGTGGTTTTTTCACCCCAAAACCTGGTTTGGCTAACCTTGTAAAGGAATAACAAAACACCAGGGGTTAAAGTCATGACAGTTTTCCACCAGTGTAACTTGGGCCAGATTTTCACCCTGGGATAGAAAACAATCGCATATCACAGAGCAGCAAAAAGCTGTTAGGAAACCCAGACTCTCCAACTTGTGATCTATCCACT
The DNA here is from genome assembly GCF_029207755.1 of Chamaea fasciata. Classification (NCBI taxonomy): domain Eukaryota; kingdom Metazoa; phylum Chordata; class Aves; order Passeriformes; family Sylviidae; genus Chamaea; species Chamaea fasciata. Next base: position 95,555,233 of record NW_027094087.1, on the reverse strand, counting down.
TGCATGGCCATAGCTCTGCATTTTGGCACCTTGTACTGGAAGAGCCTCCAGACCAAAGCAGTAGTGCAGAACAGCTCCTTAAATAGATCATTAACAAACATAGCTGCCTGTCTTAGTCAAGAGGGAGCTTAAGCCTTTGTTTGTAGTCCATTAGGTAAAATTTGGAGGATCCTGGATTAGACAAATGTCTCTGCAAATGAGAAGGTGAAAGGAAATGGGTCACACATGCCAAAGCAGAGTTTGTGGGGAGTGCAGCAGAACACCAGGATTTCAGAGACAGAGCTGAAAATGATGGGTCTCCCAGTCCAGCTCTTACGTAATTGCAGGCATAGAGAAAGGATGAGGAAAGCTACAGAGATGGGATTATTAAGAGCAGGAAGGAGCACCCAGGAAGACTGAATCAGTGGGGCTTGGGCACATATTAATAGGCAGAAGTAGATTTTGAAGTGAAATCAGGAGCATGGCATGGCAAGGCTGGGAAGCTGAAATGAGGATGAACACCTGTAGATGGGCCAGGCACAGGTCTCAGTGCTTTATTCTGAGGTCGAGACAAACAAGAACCCTTTCATGGCATTCAGGAGTGTGATATACATCCTTACTTTGTTGCTTCATTATGCAGCTGTGTAAAGATAATTGAGAGAACTAAGCTAGATTTTTCATCAACAAGCAATAAAATGTGATAAATATGTTACACGGAATGGCAAATGTTAGAATTAATAAGCTGAAATGTTGATGAATTACTGTTTATATACTTGACATGTAATAATTGCTTCATTTATCATCTGAATCTGGAAAACTTAAATAGCAGGCATTTATAATTAATTTTCTCCCCTTGCAAACTGCAATTCATTCCACACTCAAAGGAGTCAGCGTTAATTTCTTTTCTATCAGCCACAGGCCATAAGTTAATGCATTAAAAAAAGTCAGAACATTTAAAATAACAGTCTAATTAAATTATATCCTCTACTGTTGGAGAAAAACACATGATTCTTCAGGAGATAATCAGTCACCACAGTAAACACCATTTAGCTCTTCTCACAAATCTGCATCTACCCACTGGCAATCTCAGACTGTCAAGATGAAGAACTCACTTTACTGAACAGATGAAGGATATTGACTTCAGCCTCATTAGCAACTTCAAATGAGAATGACAATAGGAGTTCATTAAATAATAATATTTTCCCACATACTGAGTTTTCTTCATCATGCAGAAGAATATGCTTTTCACAGCAGCTGACAAAGCCCACATTTCTGATTCATTCTTCTTGTTCATCTAGATAATGCCCTTTCCTGAGTGTCTTTCCCATTTGAGCAGCAAGAGCTGCTACTGCTTAACTGAAACCAGTAAGGCAGATGGTGCCCACCTCACGTCAGAACTCTAGAAGTGCATTGCTCCAGGTTGGATGCACCCAAGTCCCTGGGAAGGTCTGCGGATTTCTGTGGGGATCACGTCAGTTGAAGTGCCTACATACAAAGTGCTCTTCACAAACAGGAGTTGTTGTCCTCTGGAGTGGAGTGGCAGAGTAGTATTAAAGACCTGTTGGCTTTTACTCATACAGCTATTCTAGTCAAAGAATGTTCAGCTAAGTATTAGAGATCCACTTAATGTGTACAGCTGGGGACAACTGTCAAAGAAAGGCTGGGCTAGCTACTTTTACGCAGCAAAATGATCTCAGGTCTCCCACAAACAACTAGTCCTTTCTCTGTGCATAGTGTGTGTGGTGCCTGTGAAAATCACTGACATGGCTTCTCCAAAGGTTATTTTATTATAGAATTGTTACAGCTGAAAAAAAAAATAGGGTTTGGGTTGTTTTTTTTTTTTTTCAGCTGGTAGACATTCTCACATCATAAATTTCATTAAGTTCTGGCAAGAGATTGAGTACCTCATGCTAAAAAAATTCCCTCACTATAACCTACTTACTTTTAATGATGTTTTTCCATCTAAGTACTAGCAAGAATCTTGAAATACTAGGGATAAAGGTTATTTTGTCAAACTGAAAATAATGAATGCTTCCTTGTGTACAGCCACAACCAATTAGTTCCCAGTTCTGTGTTAAGAATGTCTTTTCAAGTATTTTTAATTTTAAGATCTTCAGGGCAAAATAGCATGTGACTTCTCTTATGGCTCCCTACCCTAATTAGTAACTTAATTCCACATACAGAGAACTAAGTACAACTGACAGACTACAGCTTCTCCTGCATTTTTGCAATTCTCTTTTTCACAAGATACTATTGAGGTCAGGGGCTTTAGGAAAGGATAGAAACCCATCTCTTTCAAGATGCATTCCAGCACCTTTCTCACGGCAACTTAGGGAGGTCACGCATTTGTGCAGGTTATTCCAAAGTCCTCCTCTGGTATTTAAACTTTCAAGACAGTGCTCCAATTTTTGCTGTCTCCAGGAAAAGGCATACCACTCTCTAGCAAGCTGCACTGGAGATGGATGTAATCCATGAAGTCCTGGCTCCTGCTTCCACAACTGTTTTGGCATTTTGCATTGAAAAGTCATGGGAAACAATGTGCAGCAACCTCTCAGAGGGCTTCACTGCTCCCTCTTCCCAGCAGAATGCCTTTTCCAGTGGGCAGTTGGATCAGACACCTTTGGTGTTCCCTTGCCCTGCCCAGCAGGGCAGTGGAGAGAGGATGGGAATTCTTTGCAGCACTGAGGATGTTCATTTGGGACATGAGTAATGAGCTCACTTGGCTAACCTCAAATCAAGTTAAGACACTTTGTTTAAAGGTAAGTGACAGTAACTCCTCTTAGCAAGACTCCAGGAAAAAGAGTAAGCTAGTTGTCTAAGGGGAAAGGGATAGCATCTAATACCCAGACATCATTTTAGGCATGAAATCTGATTTTACTTAAGCACCTTCTTTCATCCTTGGCCCAGCTCTAGGGTTAAATGAGAGACACTAAGCTAACATTTCTTTGTAGCAGAGCTGCCATCTTCCCTCCCTGCCTCACTCCCTCAGCAGGCTGGACATCAGCTTCGGCTGCAGTTTTGGCCCCTGGAACTGAGCACCAAACAGGAATGTGGTGCTCAGCACTGGCACATCCTTGTTCTTTTGCCAGTCATATCAGGAATCACCTAAAGTTGTGTTAAGGAATCAACATAGCTTAGACTCACTAAGTCTGAACACATTTTATGCAGTAGAAGGGAAGGTCAATCCAAATCCCCTTCTCATGACAAAACCACTGGTTCCATACGAAGGTATGTTCTGATCAAGCAGTTGACTGGTCATCCTTACTGCAAGTGGAATATCAGGGATTTTTGCCCAGTTTCTTCAGAGAAACAGAAACAAAAAAATGAGACAAGGAGTTTCGCTTGTGTTATACTGAAGATGAAACTATCAAGTAAACTGCAATTAGACTTCATAATTCAGATACATTAGAAAGAATAATTTTTAACAAATTGCAACTGCATTATAATTACATTACAATTACTCTAATTGTATTGTAGTTAATGTGCCTGTACTATAATGTGCTTTTGTTTTCTTTCCTTAAGCCCAAATAATCAGGTGAACTAATTACAATGAATTATTTGAGCTTTATGAAAGCTGCTCCTTTTTGGCAAAGTCTAACTTTGTTCATCATCTCAGCTAATTACAACTTGTCCTGTTCACTGCAGAAGGTGATCTGTGGAATTCTCCAATAAGCAGCGTGAAAAATGATGCAGAAAGTAATTCTGTAAATAGAGCAACATTTTAAAGCCTTGGACACCAGGAGAGGATGTTATCACAATGTGGAATAAAATCACCTTCATTATGGAAGATCCAGTTCTAAGTTTTTGTTCTACTCTTGTTACAACAAGTACCTGAATTTACATTTCCTTATTCATTCAAAGATAGTTTAAGTAAATATTCTTAATGGGATGTTTTAGGTTATTTAAGATTACTCTGAAAGGTCTTCAATACTGGGCCAACAAAATTCTTTTACAAATTGAAGCCTATATTTAAGAAAAAAGAAATCATTGCATCAAAACAGTTCTATTTTGTCAAAAGGTAGCTTTTCCAGACTGAAAGAAAAACCCACAAAAAACACAAACCCCAAACCAAACCAACCAAACCAACCAACCAACCAGTATAATTGCTAGGGCAATGTTCCCACACTGAAGACCAACATATTTTAGAAATCCTGTTTCAAATTCTCTCCTCTCCTCTCCTCTCCTCTCCTCTCCTCTCCTCTCCTCTCCTCTCCTCTCCTCTCCTCTCCTCTCCTCTCCTCTCCTCTCCTCTCCTCTCCTCTCCTCTCCTCTCCTCTCCTCTCCTCTCCTCTCCTCTCCTCTCCTCTCCTCTCCTCTCCTCTCCTCTCCTCTCCTCTCCTCTCCTCTCCTCTCCTCTCCTCTCCTCTCCTCTCCTCTCCTCTCCTCTCCTCTCCTCTCCTCTCCTCTCCTCTCCTCTCCTCTCCTCTCCTCTCCTCTCCTCTCCTCTCCTCTCCTCTCCTCTCCTCTCCTCTCCTCTCCTCTCCTCTCCTCTCCTCTCCTCTCCTCTCCTCTCCTCTCCTCTCCTCTCCTCTCCTCTCCTCTCCTCTCCTCTCCTCTCCTCTCTTCTCCCTTTTTCTTTCTCCCCCTTTTTCTGTTCTAGCTGTTTTCCTTTTTATGTGATTTAATCTTGTATCTCTCCTCAGATTATCTTCTCTTGCCTTAACTGTTATATTCATTGTAATGTTGTTTTTTTCCCTAACTTAATAAAATGAGGCAATTAATATCAGTCTAAAAGAAAGAATTTATTTGTCAGCTCTTAGCAGTTGCCAAGCAACAGACTACAATATCACCAGTCAGTTGATGGTTGATTTAATTACCATCTAAATTAGTATTTTTTAGGTTTTAATTCTCTCCTATAGCATGGTCTCAAAGTGAAGCCCACTGGGCTAGAGGTTTCAGGTCCCCACACAGGAAGGGTTGCAAGCACTAGGATTGCTATTTGCTCCACAGAATGTAAACACTGGTCTATTATCTAATAAAATAATCTGTGCCATATGACTTAATATAGGATGCAAACTGTCATTCCAGCAATTGCTTTTCCAAAGGTATCTGGACACCTGAGCTTACAGGCCTGTGTCCATTAAAATGTACGTTTGGTGCAAAAGAGCGTTTAATTTATTTTATGCTTGAAGATAATATTTGAAGGTATAATAAGAGCAAGTTGAAGACCTAAGAAATATAAAGTGAGGAAAGGGAGTCCATGCTGTTAAATCTGAGAGCTTTATCTAACCATGGTGATTCAATATCATTGACAGAAGTTGACTTATGAACAATAAAATAAATCCACTCCAGTGTTTGTATTTTTAAATGTGGTGGTTTAGATGAATCATTTTACTGGTATTATTGAGATTTTTGACTTCCCAAAACTGATTTTGTCTGAGTGTATCAATTAGTACATAGATTTTAATACATAATAAGGCCCATATTCTATTCAAAAATATTATGACATAATTTGTCTCAGGGCAGTGCTGTTGAGAAGGATTGACTGTTTTTCTATAATTCTTAATATCTTTTAGCAGAAAATCTACTCAACTGTCTAGACAGTGCCAAAATAGAGATTGTGCAACGAGAGATAAACAATGACATTAAAGCATGTCACTGGTTACCCAGGAACTCCCACAGCACATGTTCTGAACACAGGAGGGGAAGAGAGGAGATATTAGTAAGGTGAACTTGAAGAGACTTTTGCCTGTTTCATCCTTGGCCAACAGAAATCTTATGGATTAATGAGAAAGAGCTCTGATCATTGCTGGAAGAAGCTGGAGCAGCTGCAGGACTCAGCGCTGTCGTTTACATCAATTTGTGAGGCCATAAGCCAAAAAGGCTGAGGAGAAGATAAGGATGCCATTCAACCAAAGTCATTAAGTAGGATGGTAATCCTCAGTGCATGCATCAAGAAGGCACCTGGAACAGTAACAAATACATCTGACATGACTGAAACACATCACAGGACTGAAGAGTTTTGAAAGGAGCTCTAGTCCCACCTCTGATCAAAGTAAGGTCAATTAGAGCAGGAGGCTTATTCCTGAAGATAAGGTATCAAGGTCTCACCATGAGTGGCCTAGCAATACAAACAGCATTTTGCAACTCAATATTAATCTTTGTCAGTGAGGGAGTAGCTCAGTTCAGCTTAAGACAAAAACATGCTTCATTTTTCACATGACAGATTTGCAGATATTCAAGTCTGCAGTTTGGGACTACTCGGTAAACACCTTCAATCAATATTTTTACACATTATATTATATTATATTATATTATATTATATTATATTAATTGAAGAAATTCTAATTGAAAGGTCATGAAGGTTTCAGATAAATTTCATTTGCCTCCTGTGTTGGGTTTTTAAAATTTGATGGTGTAAAAGTACACATGATGTTTAAAAATCTTAAAGCGGTTTTCTTCTGATTAATTAACTAAGGAATGTAATATAGGTTAAGAGGGTATGTAGGACAGAGAGCTTAGTGTAATACTTACAAGAATGTGTTCTGAGACAATCTTGTCCATTTTATGGTAAAGTGAATTAAGGGTCAGATTTAGGCCTCACACTGGTGAATGGCAACAGATTTGAGAGAAATCCATTCAGGCTTTATTTGCATGATTTCTGTTTTTACTTGAAATGTCAGATCATTAAAACTTAAAATCATAATTGAACTTAGCTGCTTCACTCAGTCCCTAACAGTTTCAATGAAAAGTGTTGAATGAGACCAAAAAAGGGCTTTTAGGGACCTGAGTTCCCACTGGTCAGAGAAAGTGACTTTTGTCTAGATGTGTTAAAAAATATGTTAGGTCCTAAAGCAGTGTATTACTATTTTATACAACTGAATTTAACAGTGTCTTTTTTCCTTTTATGCACACACAGTTTTGTCTACACATTATTTCTGATTTAAATAATTGATTAAGAATCAAGTTCAGAAATTGAAAAATTTGAGAACAACAGCCAAAACGTTCTCAAAGTAAAAAATTGAGGACTTTGCAAACAAGCTGTCTTCCCTTCTCATTGTTAGTCTGTGTGTGCTTCCACTTATAACCATCATTTGATTTGAATATTTTTCCCCTATTTAGGAGGACTTCTATACAAATTTTGCTCAATATTGATAAAGCTAAAATCATTGCTTTCATTTTCTTCCCCAGCAACTTCTATCAGTCAGATCAAAAGTTGGGAATAGAACAGTGCTCTTCTGTATTTTAACTTTCATGTCTCCTTGAAGGAAAGATGATAATTAGAAATCACATAGACTTAAGGGAAGCTCAATATCTCTAGTTACAGTGAGAATTTTGTCCAATGGAGAAAAAAACCCCAGATTTAAGCATATTGCAATGGAAGAAAATTCATTGGTAATACTGACTCTAGAAGGAAAAACCAAGCAGAGTATTGCTTCACATTTACTGCAAGTGAACTGAAATTCCATCTCATTGAAGACCTTGGCTACATTTTAAATAGAAACAGAACACAGATTTAGCATTTACCAAGGCAGGAGGGTTATTCCTTTCCAGAGGAATGTTTTTCTTTTATCTGTTACAGGATACCCAGTCACAGTATTGAAATGTGAACAATCTGGGGCTTTAGAGACTTTTTTTTTTTAACCCTTATGAGGTTGTGTGATCCCAACACACTCTAATACTTTACATAGGCATTAAGAAAGTAACAATAATTTTAGTTCATTACCTGAACAAAAATATCATCAAATATTGAGTGGTTTAATATGAAGTGATTTCCTTTGCCAAAAATATAAAAGTACTTGCCTCCTCTTCCCATTTTGTACAGTGCTCCCCTGAAGTTCCTACTTCCAGCTGTATTGCAAAATCCTCTCGAACCATTGCCCAACTATTTTGGATTTGTGTGCTTCTAATGACACGAATCTTCATCACTTGTCTCCTGAACCTCATGATCAGTAATCTGCACTCTGCTCTCTGACCATCAGCCACCTCTCTGCCAATTGAGCATGATTCTTTTCTGAACAGCCTTCTTGGGCACCCTTAACTTACTTCCTATACTACTCCATTTACCTTTCCTAATTACTCTTTCAATGTATTTTTAGAAGTTCCCTGAAACCAGACTGTCATGATCTGGATAATGAGACCCTCATAAATTCTGAGGAGAGTGTAAATTAGAGGTGCTGTTGGACACACCAGCAGGCAGGGCTACCATCCATGGGGAACCTCAGCAGACCAAGAGGGACCACATAAATTTCAGCACAGGCAAATGCAGGTTCTGCCCTGGCTGGCACAGAGCAAGCCCCTGGACCAGCACAGGTTGGGAACTGCCCAAGGAGCACAAAGCTGGTCATGAATCAGCCCTACACCCTTGAAGCAAAGAAGGGCATGAACATGGTCACAGATTGGAAAGAGATGCACAGTGAAGGCGTAAAATTTCAATTCTTGCAGGTAGTCAAAATCCAGCTGTGCAAGAACTTGAGCAACCTGGTGTAAGCTAGGCCTGCTTTGAGCAGGGGGTTGAGTGGATAACCTCAGAGTTCCCTTCCAAACTATTTTATTCCATTATTCTCTAGCCATCATGTTACTGTGGTAAAATTTACAAGCCATCCACTTTAGGGTTTTGCATATTAAAATTGTAACTATATTGTCTGCAATCTATGACTATTTCAGATTGAAACATTATAGCATCACTACTGTATAGACATAAAAATTAGAAAAGAAAGATACTGTATTTTTTTTTCCTCCTTCTTATTATTACCTCCCATATTCTTATCTAGGTGACAGCACTCAGAATCAATGTCAAATATGATCTTGAATCTTATTTGTGGAGTGAAGAACAAACTGAATTGACAAGGAGTGCAGGGACAAAGATGACTGCTTCTTCTGACTCCTTAGTGCCCTTGCTTCGACCATGCACTGCTGACACAAGCCATCTGTTCCTTCATTCAGATACTGGTCTGCACAGAACATTTGGGCTGCCTTAGGGTGAATAAATATGGCTGCATGCATGCAAAGTGGGACACATGTATCACCTATAGATTTTGGTCTGCCACTGTCACAGACTCCTAATTTCTCACAAACTTCGGCACAGAAATAATAAAGGGATAGATTAACCTATTTAGAGTATACAGGATTGTTACAAAGAAATGTGCTAAGATTTTGTCGTGGTTTCACCCCAGCCAGAAGCCAAGCCCCACACAGCCACTTGCTCACTCCCCCACCACAAGGATAGGGAGATAGTTGAAAGCATAAAAACTAGAAAACTTGTGGGTTGAGAAAAGACAGATTCATAGGGAAAGCAAAAGGCGATCACTTCTAATGTTGCCCCCTTCCTTCTTTCTCCCCCCACTTTATATACTGAGCATGATGTCATAAGGTCTAAAATATCCTTTCAGTCAGTTGGAGTCACCTGTCCTAGCTGTGTCCCCTCCTAATTTCCCAAGCACGTCCAGTTTCCTTGCCAGTGTGGCAGTAGGAAAATCAGCAAAGGCCTTGGCTCTGTGTAAGCACCGCTCAGCAATAACAAAACCATCTCTATATTATCAACTCTGTGTTCAGCGCAGACCCAAAACAGAGCTGAGGTAATGAAAATTAATTCTATTCCAGCCAAAACCAGCAGACAGGTTCACCATAGCGATGGTAAAGCCACGACATCAGAGTCAGAGAGGTTTGTTGCTATACAAGTTTATAGCTACCAAGCATAGTATGAAATCGTCAACAGTGCTGAAGGAAAGAGAGGTTTTTGTGACTGGAAATAATAACGCCAGACCACTAAAGGGACCGGAATTTTTAGGTTGAGCGTGTATTCCTCGCGCAGCTGCGCCCGCTGTGAGCTCGGGCGGGAGCGGCGCTGGTGCGGGCAGAGCCGGGGGCGCAGCGCCACCTGCAGGCCGCGCGGGGCACTGCCGGCGCCGGGGACAGACGGCGGGGACGCCGCGGGGCTGGGACACCGCGGGGCTGGGGCACCGCGGGGCTGGGGCACCGCGGGGTGGGACACCGCGGGGCTGGGACACCGCGGGGCTGGGACACCGCGGGGTGGGACACCGCGGGGCTGGGACACCGCGGGGTGGGACACCGCGGGGTGGGACACCGCGGGGCTGGGACACCGCGGGGCTGGGACACCGCGGGGCTGGGACCCCACCGCAGCAGCAGCAGCAGCTCTCCGCCTCTGTGCGCACACCGCCCTGCACCGCCCCGGGAACCGGCGGCAAATGCAGCCTTAAGGGGTGGTGTATTTTATTTTATTTTATTTTATTTTATTTTATTTTATTTTATTTTATTTTATTTTATTTTATTTTAAGATCTTTCTTTTTTCTTTTTTTCATTTTTTTTCTTTTTTATTTTTTTCCTATTTCTTTTTTTCCTTTTTCTTTTTCCCCCTTTTTTCTTTTTTCTCTTTTTCCTTTTTTCTTCTTTTTTCTTTTTTTTTCCTTTCCCTCCCCCCCCCCCTTTTTTTTTTTTAGTTTCTTTGCTTGTAATAAATCTTGTCTTTTTATTCAATAGAGAGCCTTATCTGGATATGTTTAACTTTCAGCTGAAAACGTGCTAAAAATTTGAGATAATGCTCAGAAAGCTACAGTCAAATTAATTTTCGATATGTAAGTCAATAATCAAACTTTTTAAATGGTAAGAAATCTCTTACGGAAAATGCAAATGATCAGTTTTGCTGGAAAAGGTATAATTATAAATGATTGCATTTTGCAAATAATGCTAGCAAAAATTCGCTTATTTGGCCATGTAAACTAAAATGTTCCTTTAATGCAGTAGTTCCACAAGCAGTGTACTTCAGAGAGGGTAAACAGGAAAGATTAAATCACTCCTTTTTAGTGACTCAGCTTTATCAAGCCTAGCAGTTACAGTCACAGTAGCCTTCAAAGTGTTTTATTGCTCTAAGCATACACTAAGCCAGATCCTAGTTTTCCAGTTAACTACACTAGGATCATTAATGCATATCTAATTTGGTCATGAATTATTCAGATCCCATTACTTTGGGCATTATTAAAAAACCTTTAGCAAGTCAGGTAAGTGGTTAAGAGAAGATAAATGTATTTGCCATGCTGTAAATATACCACATTCGCAACAGTTTAATCACATTGTTAGGGGAGATGGAGTATTTGCTGATGATTTACATTATAAAAACATTATAAAAATATGTGAGGACATATCTTCACTGGAATCACATTTTAGGTCAACCTTGACAAGGACCTATGCTTAGAGTTTGACTGTTCTATGAAACTTGTTCCACAAGTTAAACCCTCAAGAAACCCACTCCTTTCCCTCTTCAATTGTTCTAAGCAAAGGTGCAGAACTTGAATTACTGAAGAGTGAATAAGATTTGTGGCTTGGGCACTGACCTTCAGAAAGATTCTGGCTGTCCTGCACCAAAAGAAAACTCAGGGATCAGCAGAATAGATGTCAGGGCATCTATGGGATGGAGGTGAGCTGGGCTTTTGATATGAATTCACACTGAATAATCAGATCCATAGGGCACGACATTCAGCCATAATGTGGTGGAAATGACATACCATTAAGGAGCCAAAAAGTACTGCCTGCTCACAGGAGACAGCTTCTGGGCAGAAGCTGTTCACATGACGAGTTTATAGAGTAATTCTCTAGGAAGCAAGGAACTTGTGAGGTTTTTTGCATCATAGGTGCTGTCGTCCAATAAAATACTTAACCATTTACTAAAGCAAGCTCTAACTTAAATGTTTTATCAAAACACTTCTAGCTATTTCCCTTGACATGTCCTTAAATTCTTTGGAAAATTACTCTTCTCTGATACGCTGCCACCAGCATTGTGCATGATGCAAAATGAAGATACATTTTAATAGGAAATCCTGAGGTGTGCTTGTAACTGGTATATCTGGGGTGGTTTATTGGGGACCCTATTAACAGCACAGATATGGTTAGAGATAAGCTGCAAAAGCTTAAATGTATTATGTAATTTATTGCGGTAGTAATAAATAATTGGAAGGAGTCAGCTCAAAAGAACTGAGTTCTTCACAGCTTAATTCATATAAGTAGAGATTATTTTGACAATGCAGTTTGGAAACTACATTCATTCTAGGCAGAGAATGGCTAAAATATCCAGACGTTTCTTTACACCTTTACACCTTTTCTCAGTGCTAAGCCCTAACATTTGTTTAGCCCTATGGTATTTACTACAAGAGGATAGCTTTACCAGGTATTTACTGCATTACCAGGTAGCAGAAACATTACCTATTATTGTAAATAGAGGTATTTATTCTCCACTACACATTGATGACATTCATTTCTTCAACATTATTGTAGGGATCATATTTTAATGCCATAGTCCAGTACCAGTCACAGGAGAAAGGCTGGTAGAGAACACTTAGGTTCTTAAGAGCTGAAGTGAAATTCAACTTCCCTAATTTCAGCCTTTTTCTTTTGCTTACCTAGGTTTTATTTATTGACTGTAATGGAAGATAAACACCTCCAGAGAGAAAGTCATTAGAGAAAACCAGGGCAGAAAAACCAATTCAACCCTAGTTGTTCTATAATAGAGAAGTTTTGCCTAACACTGAAGTCTCCTATTTGGGACCTGGTTTGCCTTGATGTTCCTAATAATTATTTGTCAATGCAGCTTTCCTGGGGGTTGTACTTCTTGCTTTCCCTGTTATCAAAGATGATGTACTCCACATCTTTTGCCAAAGGAAAATTAGGAAAGTTTGCTATTTCTAGTGGATATTGCCAGGCTTTTTATCTTTCATAACTGGCAAGACATATGCCAGGTCAGAGATGGTTGTATTATAGCTTACACAAATCATGTCTAATTCATTTCGCCGCTACATTACTCTCTAGTAAAAATAATAAAAGCCCAACCAAAACCACCCACCAATATATGTCTCAGTAATTAGTTCTTGTCTGGGAGCCCTAAGGTAAGTTAAAATGATCCTGCCATTTTCATTATGACTGCCTTTGGCAATGTAATAGGAACTTACTATTATGGACTAGATAGGCAAAAATGTATATGAAAAATGTCAAAGGTCATGAATAATTCTTTCCAGGTCCCATTTACTCTAGGAACCTCTGTCAATGGCATATCTCTGCTGTAATATGCTGGCTCATTTGCTGTGTCTACAAAGAGCAAGAATGATATCAAGACTTTCACTTATGTCCATGCCTGGCCCAGACATTAAAGCAAACTGGAGTGCAGAGGCCATCCCAGCAGAGACTGTCAGAGACACTCCTCATTGCAGGTTCCCTTCTGAAAACAGGGCCGGAGAGCCTCAGTCTTTTGGGAACTTTGGAATATTAGATTAAATTTTCCTCACAAAGTCTTTATGATGCAGTGTACATTTTATCCTAGGAAAGAACAGAGAGCAAACAGAAGTTCACTCACTGTCTTGAAGATGCTGCCCAGAAAATTTTGATGACAAGCAGAAGATTTATTACAGTTCTCCCTTGCCACACTGAAGTGGATGATTTCCATCTGCCCACTCCAAGAGTTCCAGAAATGGAAATAGCCGTAGTAGAGTCCCAAAAGGTCTGAAAGGTCAGTAAAATGTTACACTTCTTTAAGAAAACTGCGGATCATTTCTCAATTGGTTGGGATGTACCACAAAAAAACCCCTACAGGCTCTGTTTGTGTGCTGTTAAATGGCTTCAAACTGTATTTCTTGACATTTTGTTGGCTAATAAGAAAAATACACCTCAGAATAAAATGCACATATGGAACATTTATTTGTCATACCATCCCTGACAAGTGAATTTCCCTTTAGACTATAAATATAGAACAGCTGTGAAAACCTAGACAACTTATTACAAACAAGTATATGCTGAATGAGAAAATGAAAAGCAGTTATTTTGGAAATTGAATCTTACAGCTCAAAATAACCTCATAGAAATTTTAATTAATTTCTCTCTACTAATCATGTTTTTCTAAAATGGAGAAATATGACTTTTTATATTTTTTGGTGATACTGGTGTCTTCAAACTTCCTCTGGTTAAATTTATTTGTTAGACAGAAATGACAAGCAGCAGTAGTATATGTTGTTATCTTACACTGTCATAAGTTCAAATGTGAGATCAGATCCTTTCTAAGCACTTAAAGTCGACTTGTAAGCAGCATGGAAATGTAACATGGCTTTCATGGGTTTGGCCATGTCAAGGCTCAAAGCTTTAAAAACAATTTGGATAAAACCTGCTGTCTGTAAACAGTATTAATGAAGATATTTGTTCTAAAGTTTATTAGACTGTGTGACTGTTTTTCCTATGCAAACATAGTGGAAGAAATATATCAAACATTTCATAACCAAACATGCTCTATTAAACAAGTGCAATGCAGCACATTCTATTAAACAAGTTGCTTGGAAGCAAGATTTTAGAAGATTTCTTTTCAAAATAGAGCTTCCATGTAAAAAATGAGATGGAAGTTTTACGTAGTCATGTCAACAGAGAGGGATATATTTCAGGCATAGAAATCAACGTAACTCCTCAGGCACATACTACAGAATGATTTTACACAACTGGTGGTCTTTCCTTAAGAAAAGCCAAGCACTGGAGCAGCAGGGATTCTGCAGGTCAGAAACAGCGTGGGAAAACCTGCTGGTAACATGGATGGCATTCTCATGTCAATGAATGGCAATTACAAGCATTCTCTGAAAGTCATCAGTAAATACATAAAATCTTTCAAATGAATTTTCACTTTAGTCAATTAGCAGCAAAGATGAGAGATAAATTATTTACTTTATGTCTCCCCTTAAGTAATTAACGATTTCTATTGCCAGTGTTCCAGGATATAAAACAGCATTTGGATAGTTAAGACAGAAAATGTTTACAAACCTTAGTTATAATTATCTGCAGCAATAGATCATATTCTTATATGAATAGAACTAACTTAAACATCACCATAAAAAATTTAAAAAGGGCTTCAAAGTTGTATTATATTGTCAAATTGCATAAAATATCAAGTTAACATTTCATGCCCCCTCAGTGTGAAAATCTATTTTAATTAGATACATTTAAAACTAGTAATTATGGCAACTTGGTCTGATTAACATGAGTTAAAGCAAGCCTGGGATTATGTTAATTGCATTAAATACCCAAATTATAACTTTTGTTATAAACAGAAATATTTCAGAAACTGATAGAAAAGCACTGAATAGTCTGCAATAAGAATTTGAATGTGCTCATTCTTCACATACTTTTTCATCTTTCCCTTCAACATCTGACAGAAGAAGCTTTCCTCTTTTCTCTTGTCTACCCTTGCACACTTTAAAAGCTTGTCGTCACAACTGAGGCAAATGCTGATCATCAAAAGAAAATGAGAAATAAAGGAAGATATTCCACTGTTTCACTACATTAGCTAATGTCTTACCTTGCATCTTTATTCAGTAGAGATCTACAATTTCTCTGCTGATTTGGTGCTTGAACCCAGGCAGTTAAGTCTTTATCCTATTTTTACTAAGTCCAAGCTAGGTTCTATATGTCACAGTCACATTGGAACATAGTACCATATTTTCTCTATCCAGTAATAAAATTTACTTCTTTTTGACTGTATTTTTTTCCAATGGTAGGTTTAGTCTGAAGCCCTAAAATAACATATATAGTTGACTCAAACTATCCCACAGGGCTGCCTCTATTCTTGGCAGAATTTGACATTTATAGGTTTATGTAAGGTCATCTCTCTCCACAGGTTAAGAATTACAGCAATGTCAATTTTTCTGCTTAACAAAGGCAGTTCCCAAAAGGGCAAGCGACTACAGGATCCAATTGCTTGGGAATTATTTCCTATAAACCTGAGAGAGCAAAGAGAAGATGAGGTTTAATGGCACTTCTCATTTATCCAGAAATTTAAAATTCTGGAGTTATGTTATCTGTTAAGAATGATGAGGCATATCCGTGGTTTTAAGAAATATAGACTGGTCAAAGAAGTGAGCTAACTGTTAAGTCAAGGGAAAACACCCATACATGAGCTAAGGGACCCTGAGTCACAACCAAGCTGGCTTTAGTGACAGCAATCATGTGTTTGTTGATGGAGGACAGTGCTGTGTGCCTAGAAAGGAAAGGTATTTTCCCCATTTCTGGGATCTGCAATTCATTACCCACACGGGACTGTGTGAAGTTCTGACACGACTTCATTTTTGTTCTCCTGCTACAAGGACTAATTTTTTCTGGCATTTGTTTTTCCAGTACAGCAACCCAATGCCCTTCCCACTGCCCCCACTCCTATCCTTTCTGTGTAGTAGCACTAAACAATTTTTGAAGTTTAGCAACTTCAGTTAGTTTGCATCTTTGGATGAGTTGAAATGCAATACAACTTCACATAATCTGCCCCCCCAAAACCAATAAATAGACAAACCAGAACCCAAAAATAACCCCCAAAAAATAATACTTTTAGCTTCTTTCAGTTGGATTTATGCCACCAGAAACACCTTCCTCCTTCTGATTTAAGATCCAACCAAAGATCTTTCAACAACAAACTGTCAGTTTTCCCTTTTTAATTGCAAAATTATGTTGTTGGGTTTCTTTTTGTTGCTGGCACAAAAAAATGGCACCTTTCAGTTTTATTATATAACACACACATACACATATATATATGTAGTTCATTATGCTATAGAAGATTTTGATTTGTACATGAGCTGCACTTGCAAATCCCAGCTCTTCCTACTCTGTTTTTCTTGAGTATTGCTGTTACCTAGCACAGAACCACAAAAAATACTGCTCTGTTCTCTGCCACAATCTCACTTACAAGCTCTTTTTCCTTCCATTAAAATCAATGAAAAAACACACCACCACCCCAACCCCCCCTCTGCCAGATTTGCATATGGCAAAAGCCATATGACATATAACCCGATAGACATGGATAAAGAGGGATTTCATCTATATTTTATCCTGTTCTCTGAATGTTGACTCTCATAGCAGTTCCCAACACTGACTTATCCCCAAAGCAAACCTTCCCCTCCCACTCAAATCAAGCAGCAACCTGTTTGCTTATTCACTGACACTTTTCTCAGGTGAAGTACAAATCTTGTTCTTCTGGAGCAGAGTCCTGTACCTGGAGAGATGCCTAAGAAGGCAGAGGTGAACTCCCTCGAGAAGTTGACATGCCCTCTGATGCTCCTGTTGTGAGCTAAGGAAATTTCTATTACTCATGCACACATTATTGGTCTACTTCCATTTTCAGTCTTTCATTATGTGGGATATGGGACACATCAAAAAATGTCATATGTTTGATTCAAACACACAAAGGAATAACCTCTACTACACACTGCACTTCTTTCACATACCACAATCAAGATTTTCAGATATTAGCAAATACAATTTCAGTCACTCCACATATTGTATGTGAAATTGACAGCATCTACATTTTGCAGGAAAAAAAATTCTATCGAACTTCTATACTTAACACCACTCTATTTGTTGGAAGTTTTAATGATGAAACATTTTATGTAGAATGTGACTGGAAGCCGAACAAATAGATCCAAATCCAAAAAAATACCACATAAAACCATATTACAAAAAAGTGAAGCTTCACTGACAACCATATTTAGGGTTACTCTTGCTTTAATGGTACTGTGCACCACAAATTCTAATGCAGCACTAAGTCAGAGGTTTATTAAAATTCTGTATCAGATTCACAAACCCCTACAAAAATAATAAAATCAGGCCATTTGAGAAGATGTATTTTTCACAGTATATAGAAATGTTGTAATTTATACCTGTCTTAGTCCAAATTTCTCAGCATAAATATCCAGCTCTATTATCTGGACCACTGAAATGAACAAAATTGTTAAAACCCACCTCAGCTCACACAGTGAACCTCAGAGATGCCTGGGTAAACAACAGTGTTCACACTTACACATTCAATAATGTTAATTGTAGATACAAAAATCAGTTATTTGTTTATCTGTTCATCTGCACATAGTCATACCAGAGAGTGTGTTTGAAGTACCCAGCCAGGAAAACAACAGTTCTTGTACCTCCATCTCAGCAGAGTTTCATTATGCAGCTGTGTGCTGCTACTTGTCCACAGGGAAGCTGCAAGGTGTGTGCTTTCCTCATGGGACAGTTTTGAGAGCTAAAGTGGAGAATGAGGAGAAAATGAGAAAAATTAGGTGGTCTTTTAGAGTCTGTTTCCTGGCTTTGATGAGAGTCCCCCACATAAATCATATACTAGTGCCAAAGTGGAATGCTGACATCATTTTATATCAAAGACAGCTGTGTTTGCTCCTCAGGTTTTTTGAAGGTGGTTCTGAGTGACACCTAAAATAACATGTAAATGTGATTTGCCTCAAATCAGAAAACTCAAGATATTTCACTTACAGAAACAATATTCTAATTTCTCTGACACAATAGTGTCTCTGGACTCCTGGCCTTCAAACATATACTGGATTGACATCTCAAAGAACTTTTTTTCATTTGGGGTGGCATTTTTGGCCTTTATTCTGTTTTGTTTTAAGGCACTTCTTTTCAGCAGTAACTGTGTTAACAGGGCAAAATTAACAAAGTAGAAAGTGCAGTTGATCCAAAATGAATATGGTCATTGGCTCACTTGGTAAAATAGATAAATTTTTTAGAGAGGGGAAAATGGAACTTAAAATACTCCAAAGAAACCTCTCTGTAACTTTGTATGCACTGTTTTTCTCCTTGTACCTTACTGAATAGGTAAAATGCTGATTCTTATTTGCATGCTTCTCTGTGTATAGAAGGGCTAACCCAGTATTTCTTTTGGCTGCATGATAGAGAAATAATGATAGAGAAATAAAAAGAATGAATGCTTCAACTAGTGAAAGACCCTGAACAAGACACTGTGGATGTTTATGTGGATGTTTCTGGCATGACAGGACATAGTGACTTTTATAGGTTGACTCACAGTTTAGCTCAGTTTTAGCTGTGTAAAATGGTGGAGCTGAGGATCAACTCTATAAGCTCCCTATCACCTCCCTTTGAAATTTCTCAGTTATTTAAAATAGATAAAAAAGCAGAGGATTTTCAAGGGGTCTAAATTGAAATAGTTTCTGTTTCCAACATGTACAATAAGAATAATCTTCCTTATTAGAAAGCCATGGGTTAGAAAAACTGAAATGGAATAAGGGGTTCCTGTCCAGGTTGTCAGTATGCCAGTAACATGCTGAGGGGTGATAACAAAATTTAGTTACTCACCTGCTGCTGTAAATGGAAGTAATAAAACACTGATTTCTATTTTTTAAATAGAGGACAAGAGAAAAATTTTTTTCTTTTTTAGGGAGTTGTGAAGAGTAATTATTTTTTAATGGTGAGATGGGTGAGGAAATTCATAGCAATGACAAATCATCTATATCCTTTTAATTCACAGAATGAAAAAAACACTTGATGGATAAACTAAGGAAAGCATGGGAGTGGCATTGGTGTTGAATTTCTAAACATTTACTTGGAATAAGCTTTGGCTACATTTTAAATATATTAAAATGCTTTAAAATATTAAGTATGTAATACAAGGTATTAACATTCTTTTAACCCATATAATTTTGTTTTCATTATTAAAATAGCTTATGTGATGGTGACTAATAAACAAGAGAAAAGGAATTCACTAGGGAAACAGCAGTTAAGAAATGTACAGTCTTGCAGGTTTAGATGTGAGGTTGAAAAGCAGTGAGGTTGAAAAGAAACAGTTACAGAAACAAAGAAGAAATTTCAACTAAAAAAGAATTCTTCTGGCACATTTTTTTTGAAAATATAGAAAATACTAAACTATAATTGACAGTAGTTTGCAACTTGCTACCAAAGCTGACTATGAGTGTGTCCAGAAGACTCCACAAAGATTCTGGTTCTAATAAAATAAGAAAGGCCTATTTAAAGTTGTTTCCCATAAAAATTCTCTGTATACTTTCCAACACAATCTGTGTGAATTGAAACCTGAGGGCTTTAGAGACAAGATGTCTTGGAGTCTAAATATTAAGTCAGAAAAAACTTCATAAATATAGAAGTTTCTAACATAAAACTACTTAAAAGTTAATTTCACCTTTGGGATTATGCTTCCACTAAGGTTGCTGTTTCCTATTGACTTTTTCATTCACTCATTCGTTCACCATGTTATAATGAACTGTTTCTGAGGGATAATATGAATGTCTCTTTATCTGCTCTATAATGGAAAAAAACCCCAAACCAAACCAAAACAAAAAAAAACCCAACAACAACAAAAAAACCAACCAATCAAAAAACCAGAGGGAAAATAACTGTATAATGAAATCCATTTTAGGTATTTTGTTCTACTACCATCCTTCTCCCATCTTATTTGAATTTCATGAGAGAAAAGAAACACAACAGCTGCCTTTCCTAATCTTGATGTCCTGGCAGTTTCAGTTCTGTGGAAAACCCTGAAAACTGCTTAGTTTTACCTTAGCTCTAAAGGACATGATGACAACAAAGTTCTTTTGTCTTCTTGTAAGTAATACTTAGAGGGAGAAAAAGGGAATAGAAAATGGAGAGTAAGCATAGTGTCTTAAGAAAGAGGAATCTGAGATACTCTGGTGTGACAGCAGAGGGTATACTGAACTAATCATTCCTTCTATGCAGCTTGTCTGGAGTGTCAGAGCCCACAGTCCAGAGAGCTAAGGCATTAAAGTAGAAACCCAACAAAACAGGAAAAACCCCAGGAACCATGGAGCTAATGCTATAGATTATTTACCCAGTATATATCAATTATTATTAAACATTGAGAATTACTGTTTTCCAATCAAATTCAGACAGGAACTGCTAAATATTTCATTAAAGCATAAGAAGTTTTACTTAACACGGACTTCCATTTCAATTAAATTCAAATCTGCCTTATCAACTCAAGTGCATTATAGACATGCCTTCCCTATTAACTAGATTTTAATGTTAAAATCCTGCAGATATTTTAGGAGATTTGCTTCAATTTTTTTTTCTCATATTCAGTATCAAAAAAATCACAAAATATATTCTTGGATATGTCTAATGCTACATACAGAATAAAAAAGATTAGAAACTGAAGACATGTCAGATATGGACTCTTCTGCAATTTAATTTAAAGTGCCTAAATTCTGCCAGATATGGACAGATAATAATAGAATTGGTAAGTTTGCAAGGCTGATTTGAGTGGCTGAAAAACTGTATGAATTAGGTGCCACTGCAGACCTTGCTGCACATACAAAACAGCACCCTTCATAGAGAGATGTATTTCCCATTGCCACTAATATCTACAGGATTCTGAATTTGCTTTTTTTTCCCTACTCATAGTACTAAGCTAGAGTTTAACATCTTTGTACACATTTTTCATCTACTATGAATGGCAGATTTTGCCCTGACAGATTATTTCACCCAGTGCCACCTTTTCTTTTACAACTACTTCTTTAATTTCTGTTACCTTAATAGAGGTATTTATGTTCTGGTAATGTATCTGTCAACACTAGTTCTTCCTCATTTTCACTAGAGAGAATATTAATGCAGTTCTGGAAAAACTTATTTAATGACTTTAGGCATTTTGGGAACGCAGAAATGATTTCAGAACAAAATAACTTAAAAAAAACCAATAGAGTGCACATGTACTTAATACCATTTTTCTCAGCTGAGAGAAGGATTTGTCCTGAAAATGTAATTGCAGTTTATGTATTAGTTAATTCCATTTTTCCTCTGACTGAGGGGAATCCTTTCTTTTCACAAAAATGATGACCAGTTAAACCGAGTAAGGAGATAAAAGATATGAAGATATTTCATCATTATGTTAATATCTCTCTGATATTCTCATCAATAACAGCTTCTATCATTAGGTATACTTGCAAGGGGTTATATAAAGGAGTGTAAGGAACATTTTCTTAGTGTAGTTTCCACAGGTATTGGATTCTTCTGAAGGCTTGTTAACTCCTGGAATTTTAAAAAAGGATTAAAATTCTCTGAAAATACCAATGCACAGGCTCAATTGTTTCCCCTAATGTCAATGAGAGATTTTGTTCCACAGCTTGAATTCCCAAGGCTGTTGGGAGGTTTATGTTTATCAACAAGCTGACAGCATTCATTATTCTAAATATGTCTGTACATGTAACCCCTCTGATAATAGTTGAATTCCTCAGTCTTCAAATCAGTGTGGCAGCATCCATTCAAGGGATAAAATTTACAATTTATAATTAAAGTTCAAGTTCAGAGTAAATTATTTCACACTGATGTTCAAGGAAGGGTATGGATTCCTTTGTTATATAATCACTATTAAAGTCTATTTTTCCACAGAGAGAAATCTTGATTCGCATTTTTTCATGATGTTCATCAATGTTTCTCATTTAAACAGATTCAGTGTCTCATAATTTTGTTATCATTTGCATTTCACTCGAATGTTTCAAATCTACTTTTTACAGAAGACAGAAAATCCTCAAAAATTTACATGTCTTCAGAGATATTTTTTTCCAAATTCAACTCTCAGGAAGTCTTTAGGAGTAGAGGTCATAGAGAGAGAACATTTTGGCTTCAGCATTGCTGAATCAATCCCAAGACTCCTTTAGGTCATCTTGCTTTCCAATTTTAATTATTATCTAATCTTTTTTTCAGCTATCAGTTTTGTTCGCTTATTATTTTTGCCAAACTAGACAACACCATATAGGATCTGAGATATGTTAAAGCAAGAATATTTTACTTACATTTCACTCAATCCAGATAATAACAATTAGTAAACAAAAGAAAATAGCACAAATTAAGAGAAAAAAATAGCTAAAATGTCTGTGAAAAAATGGATTTCATTATATGAAAATTATTTTAATTCTACCTACAAATAACAAGTAGAAACACTTTGAAATGAGTGTTTCACGATAAAAAAAACATTGCAACCTTGAGATAATAATACCACAACAACAACAAAAATAACAATAATTCAACTTGGCCTCATGTTTTAAATATAGCAGAAAAAATACTTCTAGGAAAATTCCTATCTAAAAAGTATAACGTGATCTAAGTAAAAGCTGCTATAGGAAATGAAATTGCGGGCTCAAGCATCACTTTTATTACATTTTGCTGAGGATGGCAAGGGCATGTAAATTTCAGCAATGCAGATGAAGATTAGGTTGAGGCCCTCGACACAGCCTCTGATATGGCTTAGATGATACATTATATACATGGTACAGCATATAACAGACACACTAACTATACATTTCTGCAGAAACACATGACTGCAAAGTACCTATCTTTTTACCTTAAAGCTAAAAAGGAGAGAATATAACAGTTTTAAGTGCATGTGTTTAAAATGCAATATTGCTTTTAAATGGCAATGATGTTAAAAAAACGATGTTCTGTTGAGTCATTGGAAAGGATGAGCATATTCCTACAAATCCATGAGGGAATGATCCTGACCTTTTATACCAACCAAGTTTAGGGGTGGGGGCTATGAATTACTGATAGATTGCTAAATGCACCTGCTGCATCTAAATTTTTTAGTTTTGTGTTTTATCAGTAAATTATTAAGTTGTGCTTTTCCTCTTGTCTGACATTTATTTCAAGCATATGTGATTCAAGCTTTCTAAGTCATAGATATTGGTTATGTGCAGCAGGCCCAGCTGCTCTGTGCATATGGATTTAATTACATTTTGGGACAGTGATCAGATCTTAACTGTGATTTTTTTTTTTTTTTTTTTTTTGAGCACAAAGACCTGCAGTATACCTTAAACCATAAAAATCCTGTTTGGAGTAGTGTTAAAAGTTTGAAATATTCCCAGCAGGATTCAAGGATTCAAGCAGATGACATCTGAAGCACTGATGATCAGAAATTATTTTGAAAGTGGAATCCTTACTTTCCAAAAGCAGTACCTCAGAAGAAAATCTGACAAACTGATTGCTAAGGACTTCCTGATATGCATACATCAGCAGTTGCTTGAATGCCAGGTATTTACATGTAATTTATCTGCAGTGCTGTGTAATAATCCTGTGAACATTATTTTTAATTCTTTATCGTAATGAGTTGTGAGTTGATTTTATATTTTATTGGAGGAGATTGTTTCCCTTCATAACTTTGATGTAGATGATATTTTCATATTTTTTTCAAGAAAAATATGCTTTTCTTGAAAAGTTTATTAGTTCTGTTTTTCCTCACAGAAAGATATCATTAATCTCACTGAAGTCAAAATTTGTACAGAGGGAAAACAGATTTTATCAGACCCATGATATAGCTAGAAAGAAAAAACCCTACAAAGAGAAGTGATTGTTTCTTTTCTTTCCTATTTTTATTTTTATTTGTCATTTCAGTCTCTTAAACAAATCTTGTTTTTTGGGGGCTTATCTAAAATTTGTGTTTTGTTTCTCAGTCACACAAGGAAATCTAATCTTGGAATATTTATGCCATCAATCTTAATTTTATTGCTGTCAGCTCATTGAAATCTATGTTAACTACTCATCTCTTTCATCTTTCTTTTTCCCGCTCCATAATATTTCAAAATATCCTCAATACTAGAACTTTTATAAAGAGTAAATTATCCTCACCCATTTCTCAACAAGAAAAATGTCTACTCCCACAGAATATTTTAAATTAAATCCAGTGGCAACAAAAAAAAAAAAAAAAAAAAAAAAATCTATAAAGATAAAAAAGATTCCTTACTGATTAGAAAAAAATTAGGAACTGTTTTACTGCAAATTATTCAGAGAGACTGTATGGAGGAAAATGGAAATATTTTATAAAATTGATTTCTTTATTACCTTGTTTCATTTTTTTCTGAAAAACTTCCTGCAAAAGATTCTAGGTTTTGTCTTTAAGTGAAAAACTCTGGTCACAATTATTGAGGAACTGGCTTGAGTCTCTTTAGCTACTCAAATCAGAGAAGAAATACTAATTAAGCCAAATTTATTTTCAGTGTAACTTACATATTTTCAAACATATTTATAATGATAAAATTCAGTCTATGCATTACTACTTTAAGCTACTCGTGCCAAATGGTCCAGTGTTTTATGGCATCCTTACTTTTAAGGAGACTAATGTATCACCTGCACATATGTGGGCTGCAGTGAATATAATTTTGGAGAGCCTTCAACATATGATCTGATATGATCTATAGTGATATATAGAAATAATAGAACTTTATTTTGTTATTTATTGTAAGTATTCTACAGCTGCATAATTCTTTGTACATACATACGCCTAAAAGTTACTAATTATAATTGGATCTGTTTTTCTGGTTACTCAGTTTTTCTAACTCATAAAGGTCACGACTCAAGATGTTTGGCAGAATGACATTTGGAGGGAAAAGGAACCATTTGTTATGGAAAGCAAAAAGTGATAAACAGAAATGCAGAAGAAAGGACTAAATGTCAAGCACTTCAAAACCATGCCACTTTTCATGTTTTTTATATTAAAGTATTTACATACAAATTCTTAACACAGTTTGGAGAAGTGGCTCAACAAAGAGATAAGGTGCAATTAAAAATAGGTGTTGGGGGAGAGACTGCATTTACTTTCATGGCATGAGAAGACCTAAACCCCAAAATCAATGCTTTGAGTGACAGGCGAGAAGAAGAGAGAGAAGAAAGTTTGCCTCACACCTTGCCAGGACATTAGCACTTGGCTAGTGCAGCAGCAAGTGCAGCACCAAGGTTTTCTCTGATTCTTCAAACGACGCATCACAGCCAAGGAACCAGAGAGATGAGATGCCAGACAGTCACTGGAAGCTGTATTCTGTGTGATTTCAACCAGACACCCAAAAGTCATGTCTCCCCACCATGAAGTGTTACAAGGGGAGAAGGGTTCAAGACCTCCTTTTTTATAAGGTTTGACCACAAGACATACACAGCATTTGCTGCATGGGAGAATGCAAAGATCTCTGCACAAAACCCCTGTTATTACACAGTAGAGCTAAAGGACAATTCCAGATGAAACATCTAGTCTGTTCTTAGTGGCATATTACCACACTTTAAATTCAAAATTTATTTTATAATAGTATTATTATCTTGAGTTGATACTACTGACTCTGAAGTTTAAAATCCTGGTTTCACTGGCAGCAATATGAATTTCATTATTGCCTTTACTGAGGCTAAATTTCAGCTGATGCAGAGTGACTTGGTGAACCCATGGTGATTTGCACCAGTTGAGGATTTGACCCAATTTTGCTGAGCACTGCTGGGCTTTGCACTATGGACACCTGCCCACTGGGAATAAGCTTAACCATTAGCTTGCTTTACAGGCAAAACTACATCCATCAAAAGGTCAGAACTCCCTGTCAGGACTAGCAATTGGTGAATTTCAGAGACTGCTGTAAAAGTACCTTAATGAAATGCAGAAGACAGTGCTTCATCTCATAAGCCACTTTATAGCAAAGGAGAATATATGACATGCATTTCAAAAAACACGTGATAGATTATTCTTTCCTCCATTATTGCTGCGGTCTTCTTTTTCTAATAGTTTCAGACACAAAGCTGAACATTATTTCATGTAGTTTTGAGGCCATATTTTAATAGTAACTGTATGAGATACAGTCCCAAGCCCTTCGTACAGAACATTTGATACCAAACAGATTCAGCATTTCTTTTAAGAATTCAGGTGTATGTTATATTTTCATCACTCAGAACAACTGGAGTGGGATGACCAAACTTTTGCTCAGATAAAATGTATTCACTCCACTAATAGAAATTGTTTCCTTGTCCAGAATGTCTCTGATCCACTAAATGCAGAACTTCCAGCTCTTGCTGCTCACCGTGTTCTGCCACTTGAACTCTAAAGAACAATGTACAGCAATGTAGGAACTACACTTAATTTCTAATAGTCTGAATTGCAGATGCCATGGCAGCATTTACCCCATTTATCCCATGAAAGGCATTACAATTGCGCTTTACCCAATTTCTTATTTATTAAAACATCTTTTAAAAAAGATATCTCATCCTTTGGTGTTCATGATCTTCTGGCTCTGACTTTATTATTAGTTGAAGGCTAAATGTTGTAGCTGGAGGCATTTAACTTTTGAGGGTTAGAGGCAAGAGAGTAAAATCTTTGTAGGGGAAACTACCTCGGTAATCCATCTCCCTTTTGTAGTTTCTGCCTTTGTTGTACATATCCATAGCAGTCCCAAAAGTCCAGGTAGAGTCACCATTTAAGACACCTTCTAGGCCTTCCCGTAGGCTCTATGAGTATCCAAGGCCAGCTGCATCCCTCAAAGGAGAGCCTGAGGGCAGTTTTTGCACCTGTGGTATACACAGACTGTCTGAAAGTCTGTCTCTGGGCACTTCTGCTCCCAATCTGGCATCTTTCCAAAGCTCACTAACAGCAAGAGAGACAGGATTTGTGGCACACTGTGTGCATTAGAAGTGCTCCTTCTCTGTACATGAAGGAACAAATCCATTTAATAAGTCAGAGAATCGAAATAGTTTTTCTTGTTGGAACAAAGGACAAAAGGGACCCAAAAATGTGAACCATTTAATTTAATTAAACTATTAAGTGTATATCATAATTCTTAAATATCAAAAGTAATGAAGAAAAAACATACTGGGTAGCATCAGTCCATATTTATAAGTTACTTTTGGGCGCTGGTGTGCTACTGTAAGAATTGCAGTTGTTGGAACTATAAAATAAAATGCCAGTGATCACTGTCCAAAAGACTGGCTTTACTCCAAAGCATTGTGGCAGAAACAATGTTATTATTCTGTATTTGCAGAATAGGAAAACTTTGCAAAATCTTAAATGTCACTGCAAATGCACTTCTACTGTGCATTTCAATAACAGAACAGATAATTATGTACCCAACAGGAAAAACAAGAGGGATACTAATGGTAGAGGAAGGAAGTGAAAAACATCATAAATGTAGGCAAAGGTAGGTAATAAAGTGCTTGAGTATTTAACTGTGATATGCAACTTCTTTGCACAATGGATGTTTGAGGAAAGATTGACAAAAGGAATAATATAAGTTCCAAATATAGACACTTTGTGTAGGTTTAAAAGATTATTATGAGTAGATCTATTAACCTGGCTGGAAAGGAATATAAAACACAGCATGAAATAGCTGGAAATAGCATGTGGTGAAGTACTCTGAAAGAAACATGAAGAGACCAATTATCACCATACCCACAACAAAATCTACAGAACAAGAGCAGAACTATATTAGGCAATTCTTACAGCATTATTTTATATTGAAGTATATAAAGCTAGAAAGCTAGATGTAGGCTATAACAAGAGAATAAAGGAACATGCCACATCAAAACCTTTCCAGTTTGATAGGAAATTTCACTTGACATGAAGAAAGCACTGATGGATATGAATAATTAGGATGGAAAACCTGGAGCATACAAAGCAGAAACTTTAATCCCAATATGTGTTTCTATCTCATGTTGCAGCTATGATAGCTGTAACGTACAATATTGTTTGCATTGGAAGACACCAAGTCCTTCCAAAAACAAAATCCGTGAGCACTCCTAAATACTACAGAAGACAGATAAAAAGTCATGGAGTCTTAATGTAATAGATGGCTGCTATGGTGATGTTATCTTTGACACTTAGGTAATAAGTAAAGGTAAGTAATCAACAGATTAATAGTTTTACACATATTTCTCAGAAGGGTTGTCCAAGGTAAAGAAGCATTATTGTCCTTGTGCAAACAGCAATTCAAAGCACAGACAGAACATCACATCTAATTATGGCTGCACAGTAAATCTGAAACATATCTGGGAACAGAGCATGGGGTTACTAACTCCCAGACTCAGATTCCATCCACAAAAAAACATTACCCTTGGCTGAGATCATATTACTAAGTTACACTGTATGAAAAGGATTGGAATAGTAGCCATCAGACAACCATTATATTTGTACAACACTTGAATTTATAGGATCTGGTTTAAATCTTCTTTATGGACTTATAGTGAAGTTAGTGGACTCCCAGTGGAGCCTGTGAAAGTGCTGTTAGATCAGAACATAGCAGAGAATCATAACATATATGCTTGAGGTAAAAAATAGCTTTCTAAAGTAATATAGGATGAAAGCATAAGTTGTCGCAGAATGAATTCTCTCAGAGAATATTTTGGATTGATTGGAATGATTCCAAAAAAGCAAAGCTTTTTATTCTGTGATAAAAACAAAAATCTGGCCATAAAGCTTTCATTAAGAATTTCACTATTATTTGATATATAATTTAACATTCAATGCACTTTAATATCATGCTCTTTGATACTCTTCTGTCAGGCAAAAATTAAACAGTTATGCAGCAAACCAAAAAACGCCTTGAAACGAACAGCAAAACCTTATATGCACTCATTTCAAGCTTAAACCCCCACTTCAGTGTACAGACCTTCTCAGACTGCACCTGCAGTCTAATGGAAAAAAAACCCAAGACAACAGGCTATAGCAGGTTCAGCCAGGGCAAAGAACACTCTGAAATTCAGCAAAGGCAAATGCAATGTTTTTCCCTGCACCTGGGGAAAAACTACCCCACGCACCAGTACAGGCTGGGGGCTGACCTGTAAAGCAGCTCTGTGGAGAAGAACCTGGAGGTGCTGGTGGGCAACCATCTGTACATGAGCCAGCAGCATGCCCTGGTAGCCAAGAAGGCCAATGGGATCCTGGGGTGCATTTCCAGCAGGTCAAGGGAGGTGATCCTGCCCCTCTGCTCAGCCCTGGTGAGGCACATCTGGAGTGCTGTGTGCAGTTCTGGACTCCTGAGGACAAGAGATATGGAGCTCCTGGAGCAGGTCCAGTGAAGGGCAAGGGTGACTGAGAGACAGGAGCCTTTTATCAAGAAAGGCTGAGAGATTTGGGCCTGTTCAGCCTCAAGAAGAGACAACTGAGAGAGAACCTCATCACTGTTCATAAGTATCTGCAGGGAGGGTGTCAAGAGGACAGAGCCAGGCTCTGCTTGGTAATGCCAAACAATAGGACAAGAGGCAATGGACAGAAACTGATGCACAGGAAGTTCCAAATGAATATGAGGAAGAACTTCTTTACTGTGTTGGTGACCAAGCACTGGAACAGGCTGCCCAGAGAGGATGTGGAGTCTCTCTCACTGAAGGTATTAAATAACCTCCTGGACTCAATCCTGCGCAATGTGCTCTGGGAGGGCCCTGCTGGACCGGGGATATTGGACCACGTGACCCACAATGGCCCCTTCCAACGTGACCCATCCTGTGATTCTGTAACAAATTTTTTCCCCAAATAGTGGATGACACCAAGCTGATTTGTGTAGTTGGCATGCAGGAGGGAATGAATAACATCCAAAGGGACATTGACAGGCTGGAGAGGCCTGCATGAACCTCATGAAATTCAACAAGGCCAAGTGCAAGGTCCTGCACCTGGGTCAGGGCAATCACCAGCATTGACTGGGTGATGATAGGATTGAGAGCATCCCTGCAGAGGAGCTGGGGATACTGTTGGATGAAAAATTGGCCAGTAGTTTTGTATTGGTTTTGCGTGGCAAGGTTTGGTAGCATGGGGAAGCAGGGGTGACTTCCGTGAGAAGATGCCAGAAGATTTGCCCATGTTGGAGAGACCCAAAGTCAGCTAGTTCCAAGATGGATCTGCTGCTGCCCAAGGGGAAGTTCATCACTGACAGTGGAAATGTGTGGGATAACATATCTGGGATAGCTGACTAAGCCTGCTGTGCTACAGCAGCCAGGAGATAAGAGTGGGAACCTGTGGGAGAAACAGCCCTGCAGGCACCAAGGTCAGTGAAGAGTTGTGGAGACAGGACATGGGGCAACAGTTTTAGACTGAAACAGGGTAGGTTTAGATTGGATATAAGGAAAAAAGTTGGTGGTAAGAAATTGGAATGAGTTTTCCAGGGACCTGTGGGTGCCCCATGCTTGGAAAAGCTCAAGGCCAGAGTGAATGGGGTTTGAGCAAACTGGTGTAGTGGATGGTGCCCCTGCCCATGGTGGGGGGTTGGTCTAGATAACCTTTAAAAGCCCCTTCCAAACAAACCATTCCATGGTTCTATGAAGTGCTGACTGTAACGCCACTAGGAATGTAGAGGAGAAGCCTGGGCCTTCTGTGAGTTTTTGGAATGTATTTCAATAGATTGATGATGAGACTGAAACCGAAATCATGTCACAGATCTTGTTCATCATCTGTTTCTCAAGAAAATGTCTTACTCTACTGCCCCCATGCTATAATTTAACTTTAATCAATAAACCCATATAAATTGCACTTCCTAGCTCTTCATGTTAACTATCTTGTCATAAATAACCTAAAAGAAAGAAATTGTGTTACAATTTTTTTTCCTACTGTAAATCTGTCACCTTTCTCAACACTATCATTCTGAAGTAAGGAGAGCCAGGAACCCATTAATGCACATATTAATTCATAAAACCCAATCATGCTAATTATGAAGGATGAGTGATGAGGCAATTTCTCTCTTTGTAGCCCAATTTCTTGTTTGTTTTATGGAATCTCAATATACTTCTAAGATAAAATGCTTAAAATGAACTTCAGATTTAAAGCACCATTTTAGACTGAAGTTATATTGTAAGACGTGACTGACTGCTTATTTAAAAAAATATAATATGACCATAATTCTTTATGACTTTAAAATGTTGTAATTTCTTTCTAAAATAAATAAAGCACTATAAAGTAAAAATATAAAACTCCCACTGTTTTGAACATTTTTATTTTCTTCCTAAATGGATGGCAGAAATGACATCTTTGTTAATTGACACTTCTGAATTAACATAATTAATCAGAAATATAACCATCAGGAGGGTGGGCTGGATTTTTAATCTAAGTTTTAGTAATGACTGGTTTTTCTAAAGTTAAATAAGTAGCAATTTTGGTTTGCTTCTTGCAGATGAAATCATTGATGATCTGAAGTTTTAGGATTTTAGATGTTTGGTTTAAATTTTTGAGTTCTGCACAGGAAAGTCCAGTTGTTTGAATTATATTTTGTATTTCTTTTTAAATGGAGTTGAGATAGATAGGATAGGAAAAGGCTTATTATTTGACTTTCATTTTAAAAATTAAATATATAAAATGTATTCCAAAAGCAGGAAAAATATTTAAAATAAAGGACTATCCTGTAGTGCGAATGTGGTGAGTTAACTTTAGGTAATTGCCAGACACCCATCCAGCTGCTCTCTCACTCCCATTCCTTAATGGGACAGGGAATGAAGTAAGCTAAAAACACTCGTGGGTGGAGATAAAGACAAGGAGATCACTTACCGATTAGTGTCACAAGCAAAACAAACTCAATTTGGGAAAAATTAATTAAATTCCTTGACACTTAAAAGTTTAACCAGATGGTGAGATACAAAAGTAAAACACCTTCCTCCCAGGCACTTTTGCCCCCAGATTCAACTTTGCTCCCTCATTTCCAATGCCTTGACCTCCTCCCTCATCAGGTTTTGCAAGGAAGGTGGGGAATGGAGATGGAGATGATGATCAGTACATGATGGTTTCTGTCTGCTGTTTCTTCCTCTTCATACTTTTCTTTTGTTCCAGAACAGCTCCTCTCCATGGGCTGCAGTCCTTCAGGATAAAACTTGCTCCAAGACTGGGTCCTCTGTGGGCTGCAGTGTGAATATATGGACCAGCATGGTTATACAGGTCACAGGGGAATGTACTCCAGTGCCTGCAGTACCTGTTTCCCTTCCTTTCTCTCTCATCTTGGTGTTTTCAGGATTAGTTCTTATGCTTTTCTTTTTTTTTTTTTCCCCTCACTCCTCACTGCTGAGTGGTGTTTTGCTCTACATTAAATATGCTTTGCCAAGGGCACCACCCAGCACTGTTCCTGTTACAGATCCAGCTGGAAACAGCTGTGTCCAGCACGGGCCAGCCCCCCATCTCCTCACAGAGGCCACCCCTGTAGCTCCCTTCCTGATACAAAAACCTTGAGACCCCCACCTGATATACACTAACGCTGGAAGGATGCCCTTATATTTTCTATTTAAAACAAGTACAAATGCACTTTCAAAAAAAAAACCCAAAACAAAATCCTAGGAAGGAGGAACTGAAAAAGTGTACTACTATGAATGCTTCAGGAAAAAAAAAAAAAAAAGACAGATAAAAGAGGATGACATTGTTATGATCTGCAAGAATGTAAAATGCTTCTGGAATGAAGAACAAAACAATCAGTTCTCCCTGCCTAGAGAGAATGGAAACTGAATTAATGGGTTTGAATTACAGCTTGGAAGATTTAAGACAGATATTAAGTAAAACTTTCTAATGACATGGATCATGACAACACTCAAACAGATTGCCTGAAGAGCTTTTAGAGTTTCAGTCATTGGAAATCTCTAAGGACAGGTTAGGTAAGCATCTATCAGAGTTGACAGGCACTGTTGATTTTGCCTGTGGGCAAAAGCATAGAGTAGATGACCTCCTGAGATCTCTTTCAGACTGTTTTTCTCTCACTTTGTGATAGGCCATGGTTTGGTCTACAAATACACTCATGACTTCAATAGGGGTATTTATAAAAGAAAGTACTTCTCAGAAAGATATTTGCAGAGATGTCTGTTTTTTTGAAAGTAAATAGGTATGCATAAAAGGAGTAGAGCTCCTGGCTGAAAATGTAGCCCACAATTCTTTTTCTGATAAAAAGAATAACATCTTAAATAGATTTTCTCAAGACTACAGGTGACAGTTGGGTTTGAATTTTCAAGGTGTGCATGGAAAGCCACACTGCCTCCCTCACCATTGTAAGCAGAGCAAAATACTGAAACACATTTAAATCTTCTATATGTCTACAACATAAGACTTTCATAGAGATAAACACTTTAGTGATGGGCACTTAGCTTACACTCAGAAGATGGTATAGCTTTGCCTGAGTAACTGCCCAGGCTTTATCTGCATGGAAATCTCTAAGGACAGGTTAGGTAAGTAAACATCTATCAGAGTTGGCAGGTACAGTTGATTTTGCCTGTGGGTAAAAGCATAGAGTTGATGAACTCCTGAAGTCTCTTTCAGACTGTTTTTCTCTCGTTCTGTGATAGGCAGTGATTTAGCCTGCAAGTACTCTCTTGACTTCCATAGAACTT
Source organism: Chamaea fasciata (assembly GCF_029207755.1). Lineage (NCBI taxonomy): Eukaryota > Metazoa > Chordata > Aves > Passeriformes > Sylviidae > Chamaea > Chamaea fasciata. Next base: position 95,521,447 of record NW_027094087.1, on the reverse strand, counting down.
CCTTATTATAAGAAACTTAGAGTTCTTTCACTGAGTAATCTGAACAAAGACCTGCAGTTACAGACATTGGCACATCTACACCTGAGATTTCCTATGCAATTAGTGGAGAGGAACAGGTGCATTGTTCAGCTCACTTATTTTCAATGTTGCCTTTAGGATGAGATGAGTTGTGCCCTGGACATGCTCCCTTATTTCCAATGACAACGAAGAAAACCAGAAATGAGCAGCTGAAAAGTAGACTGCTGCATTAAACAGGTAAGTGAATGAATACCACTCTTCCTTGGATAGATTTTTCATATTGTATATCATCATTTCTCTTCACACAGCTTCTGTGAAATAGAAAGAACTGTTGGCTTCTTTGTGAAGATGTGGAAATGAAGCACAGGACAATTAAAAGAATTGCTCAAGGTCACACCACAAAATTCAGCAGAAGAGAAGCCTAAATTTGTAAAGTCTCTGACTGTTCCACAGATTTTTTTTTTTTTTTTTGGGTAACAAACCTGAATTTTTTAACAAAACATGTGCTTCTAAGATTTTCATCATCACAAGTTTGTCAGAGTTGCCACTCTTGATTTATCCCTTCAAACAGACACCAACTTTCTTAGCTAGATTATTAAATGGAAAAAAAAAAAAAAAGAAAACAGAAAAAAGAAAATTGCTGTGCGTGAGGAGTGAGAGGACTTTCCAATTAGGATGCTGCAAAACATTTGAAGATAAGAAAATAGAAAATTGTCTGGTGGTACAAAGACGGCAAATCTGCAAAAATATATGTATCTTCAGAATGAGCATAATCTTACAAACATCCATGTGGTAAAAAAGGCATTTTTTTCTGATTTGGAAATGAATAAATTATCTTCCAGGCTAAAATGCATATACAAACACACATTTGTATTCAATTACTATATGTGCATTCATACTCATATGATACACACACACACACACGCAAGCACACACACACACATATATATATATATATATATATATACAGAAAAAGGTCTTTTTATTTTTGTTAATTTAATCCAAGGATGGATCCAGGTGTTTTCTTAAGGATCCAACTGCTTTCTTCAGAATGCCTAGTAAAAAGGAAACAGAAGTATGGAATACTAAAGTTGATAAATGCCTAGTGCTTTAAGCCTTTTTTGATCAAGAAGAATTGCCAAGCATATTTGTATGGGGAAAATCATGGTTTATCTTCATCTATGTGACAAATTATCCCAGTCCTACCAGAGAAGGTACCCTAGGCAAATAAACTTTAAAAATTTTTTTTAGTTTTTAACTTTTCACAAAATTCATTAGGCCTTGATGTCCACAGTTTGGTCATAAATATTTGAGGTGCAACCCTGGTCCCACTTGAAAAGAATAATAACAACCCCTTGGTGTGAACAAAAGAAATATTTCCTTCTTGGTTCATGCAAGGATTGGAGCTCTAAAGGCCAGTGTCTGGAATGCATATTTAGTTCTGGAAGTGGAGAGCTGGGCAGGGAAAGGAGAAAAGAACTAATAGTAGAGAAAATAGTTTTTCTAGAATGTAGAAAAAACATGCAATAAAGAATGTCTAGGACACTCAGAAATACTTGGTGACATGCAATAAAGCCCTAGCTTCTTTTCCAACTCCCATGAAATTCTCCAAAACTATTTCTGCATAGAGTCAGCTCTTATATTAAATTCATTATCTTATATTGGGGATAAATCTCACCTGGGATAATGCACTCAATACACAGAGACTTCAAAGAGCATTAGATGTAAGTCCTCTGGTAATTCTGATCATCTAATGTTTACTATGTTCCTTGATCTAGGTGGAAAACTCCTTTAACACGTGAAGTACAAATCAGAAATATTATTAAATGCTTCTGAATAATCTGTAAAATGATTCTGCTATGGTTCTTAAAAATTTAGAGTTGGTATAGATGGTTTTAAACTACCCAGTGCATGAACTGTCAGATCAGGGGTAGTGCTAGCAATGACAAGAAGTGGCTACAAAACACGGGATATATATTTTTAATTGCTATATGTGAAAAAAAATTCATCCATTAGAAGCAATATTTTATTCAGACTACAAGATCTTACCCAATAATATTTGTGAGAAAGGTGTCTGGCAATATGCAAATACTAATTAGTCTTTTCTGCAAAACTAAAGACAGAGGACCAGGGAAAACTGAATTAAGCTTTCTCATGTTAATATTTCTGGGGACAAATCTGGGCTCTAGCTGGAACAAGCCCTTAGAGAAGTGTAGATGGTTTATCTCTGTGCAGTGGTCTTTAAATGCGTTACACAATGACTTCAACCCCTAATTTTTCTTCTATCACAAGATATGTGAACCATTTATGTATTCTCAGTGAGCTAAGGCAAACTACATTTGCCTGGTAAAATCCATGCAGAAGTCTTCCACAGAGGAGGAAACTTGTTCTGCTCTGTAGAGAAAAACCAGTTTGCACCAGGATATTGTCCTCCATCAAAATAACAATTCAAGAATAAATGTATAGAATACTAGGCATTCTTGAACAGGCCTGTTTTAATTTTTCTGGTTGAAAATCCAACTAATTTAATTTGAAAGCTTTTTCCAAAGTATGGCAAAATGGAATTCTAAAATATCTATGCTTTACTTAAAATCCATTTCTTGTTGATAAATACTACGACATGTCTAAACCAAAAAATGCAATGCTGATTCAAAGATAGATATCAACAAATGTAAAAATTGCAGGAAATAAAACAGTGGAAATTCACATTTTTCTTTCATTTCTGCAGATTCTTCCTTTAATACAGAAATTTCAAACAGATTTGCAGTTTATCATTTTTCAAAGAGTTTTCTGCACAGGGATTCTTACCTGTTTTATGTTTTATACATGCCAGATTAAGTGGCAAGAGGAGGCCCTGCAGCATGTAACTCATGGCCACATGGCTGGCCCATAGGAAGGCTGGGACTCAGTGGCTGCTGCTCTGATTCATTAGTGGTACTGAAAATTGAAGCACAACAGGCACATTAGTCTAGAGCTACACTAACAAAATCTTACATTTCATCAGTACCTCTGCTTTCTGTCATGGTGTTTACTTCGTCTTTTCTTTTTATGCTTCTGGTAAAATTTTTTGTTTAATTTATTGAATATATTTTGCAAGCCTTTATCTTTACCCTTACTCTTTCTATACCAAATAAAAACAATCCTTTTTTCTTTTTCCTGTTCCTCCTTTCTATATTCATTACAAGTCTGAAGGTCATTTAACTCTACAAATCCTGGGATGTTGTGTCCAACCTTTTCTTCTTTGCTTGGCCTGCAAATTCCAGATACAGTTTGCCCTTTTAAGTTAATGTGCATGACTTTTCTATATTAAAGTCCTTAAACTCTCAATCCAGTCATTGTCTCTCATCAGTTCTCACAATTACTTAAAGTTTGGCCTTTCAAAATCAAAACCCTTACTTACAGACATGCTTTTGTTTATGCCACTGTTTCATTTAAACCGGATCAGATGGGGATTATTACATTCAAGGTTTTCTGCAGAAGGCCTCTTTATAACATGACTCTTATGTTGTCGTGTCCTTCATTTTACATATATGTCTTATAACTTCTATTTAAAAGTATTTATTGAAGACATGGGACAACTACTGAGCAAGGGAATTTTAGATATTAATATATTATATGCCATAAAGCTCCATCTAAACCCAATGGTATTAAAATCAAAAGTTTAAGCATTCTAAACTAGGAATTACAAAAATAAAAATTGCAAAAATCAAAATGACCCTGAATAATTTGTATCCATTTCTGATGATCATCATGCTAACGTATTTAGCTATGCAATAAAATCTCATGTTTTCCACAGGATTTCTCTCTTAGGTGGTGCACAAAATACATGAAGATGAAGCTGTCATCTTCTATTGGAAAGATATATACCTCAATTTTAAAAGAGATGAATCATTCACTCAAATTTTTACACAAATATATCACAGGAACTGCAGAAATACTGTATTCCAGGAAACTGGCTCACTTCTCAGATTCAGTCACAGCAGTGTATGTCATTGTCACACAAGGACTGAATCCTCCTGAGTTCAGTGGGGAGCAACATGCAAAGAAGAACTAATTAAGTATCTTCAGTGTGAGGCAGCAAATTGGCATGAAAACACCACTCCAGCAGTAAAAGCAGACATGTGACTCATTCAAAACTCACAAAGAGTTTTGGGCTACACTGGTAGATGTTTCTCATGGAAACTAAGAACCATACAGACCATTATAGCTCAATTTTCTATATCTTTAGGACAGTTTCCCTACAGTTTCATTTATGTCAAAATGAAAGTATATTCCAAATACTCTGAGTGTGACTCTTGAAACCTTTCTTCAACAGTGACAAGATGGTATTTTTTAGCAGTTGAATAGGTTTTTCATATAACCATTTCCAAGAATTTTTTGGAGATGGAAAGACTCAGGCAACATAGAAAGACACTGTATGTCTGAATGCAAAGATAAATGGACTACTCCAAATTGAATATGTTAAAATAAAAAGCTTTCCTTAGATTGAAAATGGGAAACAAACTTTTTCTTTTATAATCTGATCCTGTAACTCACCTTCGCATTGACTAGGATTATTTTGAAAGAACAAGGTAAATTAGGAAATGGGAGGCAATTTACCCAATTCTGAAAAAAAAAAATCTTCAGTAAAATCCATAGGCTTTTAAAATGGTTTAAGTCTCCCAAATTGTCAGGCTTTTAAAATGGTTTAAGTCTCCTAAATTTTCATGCAGCCCTTTAACACAATGTAAATTGTCACTATGAAGGGATCTAGCTTACTCAAAGTCATTATATTTATTTTAAGAGGTGAAAAATATCACCTTTGTGATGATGAGGTGATAAAGAAGGTAGGAAAACATAATGAAAGACCTCTCAAAAACTATAATATTCATCAAAGGATTTTCTGCTGTTAAAATACACAGGTTGAATTGAGTTTTGTTATTTTGTCAGGAATGCCCTGGGCTAGGAGGATTGAAATGAAAAGGAAGATTTGATGTCAATTCTAATGAACATAAAAGATGATTTGTTTTTTTTTTTCTTATTTGTAAAAATTAAGAACAATTCTTTTTTGCCTTACAGAGCACTGAAGAAAGTGCTTTATTTTCTCACATTTTTTTTCTAACAACCGTGGAATACTATCTTTTAAGAAAATCACAACCTGCTTTTCCTTTTTTCTTTCTTTCCATAGTTACCATGACAACCATAGAATTTTGGTAAGGATAAAACATTTGACAAGCACATTGTCTTTATCTTTTTAAAATCTTCATAGCACTATAGATGATCAGACAGGCATTATTAAACAAGGCTGAGCATTACACAAGTGTGACAGCTACACAAATAACCTGAGCAGGTCAGGAAAAATGGTATTTCCTGTCAAGACCATGATATAAAACAACAACAGAATTTGTCATTGCAGTAACAAACATTAAAATTGTGACTTACTTTTTTATGTGAGCTGTGGGTAGGGAAGGATATTTTCAGCTAGGGTGAATAGGCCTGATACAGATGGGAAAATGTGTCCAAAGAACAGCTCATCATCCAGCCCAGTGCAATATCAGTCCAACTTCTCAAATTAAATTAGAGAAATTTAAAGAGTAGTACAAAACCCAAACATTCTATGAGGATCCTCATCTTGTTTCAGATCACCAAGACATCAAAAATGTCAGATACCAATACATCTTTTCCTAGACATTAATGCTATTAAACACCTTTTGATGAGACTAAGGACAGGCCTTTTAAATTCTTGGCAGCACATTTTAAATTGAAAATGTGATACTTCAGAAAAGGGTTTCATTCTGATTTGGAACTAAAACAAAACCTTAAAAAACCCTCTTAGAAACAGAAATGGGGAAGACATAATTTTCAGGTGATTTTTGCTTAGCTAAAATGAAAAAACAAGCTGTAGTAAAAAATTTCTTTTTTTGTTAACTTGGTAGATTGCAAAATTTATCCTATGTGTTATTTTTATAGTTATTAGTTCATGGCTGCATATTCACCTACAGCACTGTTACTGGCATGTGACAGTAAGAAAAAATATGGAAATGTTTTATTATTCTTCAAAACAATCCCAAAACTGATTTTGGCATTTTTCAAACACTGGTCTTCTTCTTCCCCCTGTGTAAAACACTTCATTACAAATCCAAACAGGAGATTATTTAATGTAAGTATCAAACTGCTTCATGTTTCTTTTCAAAGCACTCTTTACCTAGAAAATTTTTGTTAAAATTAGATCTTTTAAAAACATTTCCATTCTATATAAAAGCGTATTTTCAATTACATACATTTACCTGAAAGAATTCTGATCAGTTCAGCTGGCTATAAATAACTATTTGTTTCTCTATTTAATCTGTGTATGCAGTGGCATCAACTGTGCACAAAATGTTAAAAACATTGGAAATTATGTTGTGGGAGAGCCACAACACTGTATCACTCTTTAGCTATTAAGCTCTGACTACTTCAAACTCTGTACCAAATTTTCAGAGTTTTTGTGGGGGTAGAAAAAAAAAAAGGGTCTTTTTCTCTTAGCCAAGAGAAAATGAGAAGTTCCTCTAACCAATAGTTCTTGCTAGTGAAGGCCTGATGAGTACCCAATATCTTAAGTACGTACACTGATACTGGACAAGCTGCCAAACTCCATCTGCTCAGTGACATTTGTAAAGACAAATCAGAGAAATCAGTCATGTTGCTCGAGACACACAGTTCAAAATTAGCCTTGGAGGCAATCAGAAGGAATTCTGCTTAGTAGTAATAGTGGAGGTATTTTTGACATTTGATAGGCTCATTTCACACGTCTAGCTACGCCATAACTAATTATTTCTTTTAGCCAAATTGGACCATCACAGCCCATGGGTGGATAAGAAGATGGCAAAAAATCTGGTTGGATGGGCAGGTTCAGGGAGAGGTGGCCAGTGGGAAGCTCTAAATGGCTGCCTGTGACAAGAGGATACCACGGGGCTCTGCACTGTTAAACCTTTCAGGTTTAACAGTTTTATCAATGACCTGCAGGTACTAATGGAGTGCACTTTCATCACGGTTGCAAGTGGCCTCAACCTCAAATTTGGGAAAACAGTAAATGTGATGAAGGGCAGCACCACCACCCAATGGGATTCAGCCAGGATGGAGGAAGGGCCCAACAGGAATCTCAAGAAATAAAACAAGCATTGCACCTGAAAAGGATGTATCCCAGGCACCAACACATGCTAAATACTGACAGACTGGCACAGATCACTGAATTATTTTCTTATAATGACATCCTATTTGAAGACATTGGAGGGTGCATATCAGTACTGATATCCCTGTTTTTACTGTATTTGCTCACATCCCCCTAAGTTTTGGTATGACAGGGAGTCATACAACTTTCACCAGACTGTTCTTCTGAGTGGCATAAGGAACAGCACCACTGAAGTTTAATACCAAGTGAAAAGAGACAAAGAAAGCAACTTTTCTGAAGTCCTTCACTACACTTAGGAGATTTTCACATATGTGTCTGTCTGCACGTACAAAAGCACAGTTACATACTTAATCATTTTTAGTACAATTAATAAAAGATTTGGTATAGAGGCAAATAAATTGCTATGGATTTTCCCTCTATTAATTTCAAAGTTAATTAACCTTGAAGAAAAGACTGTGAACAACAGTCTGAATTATTCTGTATTCAAAATCTAAGCATTTGCAACACAGAGCAGAAAAATCCATAAAAAAAAATCTGAAGGATCAGCTTCTTCTTAATTATTGTCATTTTTCATTCTTTCACTTTTGGTGTTATTTTAGGTTGAAGGACAGAGTAAACAAACAACCACCTCACAAGCACATCAAAAGGTTTCCTCTTAATTCAAGGGAACACATTTTTTTTTATATATATCATGCCTTACTTTTAACTATTTATGTTCAAAAATATTACTGTAGACATTGAATAGGAATACTAAGACTTCATAATTATTAGCTAGGTATATATGAAAAGGATCAATTAATTATGTTGCAGTTCTGGTATCTGGAATGATGTTTTCTTAAATATATTGCAAATAAATCCTAAAGTATGAATGATATTAAATTATACATTGATGTGAGTTGAGAACTGATACACATCGTGTAATAGGCTGGGTGGTTGCTTAGGACTGAGGCTAATTAAAAGGGATCATTACAATTGTTCAGACTCCACACACATCCATTGATGGAATTCAAGCCCAAGAGGGTTTTCACCTTGGTAGGTCTGCCTGTCCTTGGCAAAAGCAATAATGGAAAGTATGGCAGCAAATTAAATTGATAAATGCATGGAAACAATTTTCATACACAAATAAAAAGTAAATCTGATATTATCTTTTTAGGTGATTACAAACCTGATTGGCTAAGACAATGTCAAAAGCGTGTCACTTGTCTTATTATGTTGCTTTCTAACTAAAATTTGACATCAGTGTAAAATTCAGCAACATCAGTGTAAAACATTTGTGTTATGTAGACTAGGAAAAAAACCTTTAGAATTCTAGTCTCACCAAAACTAATTGTAAATTAAAAATTTTAAAAAATTAATGAGTTTAATGTTGTCTGTTCTGGACTCAATGTTATTTAGTTTGTGTACTGGTGATTAGGAATATGTAATAAAATCAATTTTTAAAAAGTTTTCATGTGACATGATTATTGACTCAAGCGATAAATAATATATACAGAATTCTGAATCACTCAGTAATCTGAATTCATTTTTAAACATCATGCATTTTAATGCTGCCATATGCAAGATTGTGCATCTAGGAACACAGAAAGTAGGTCACACTTACAGACACAAATGTTTCTTGGAAAGCCTTTGTCTCTGAAAGCCTTTGGGGTTTGGTGAGTAACCAACTGATCATGAGCTCCCAGTAAAATACAGTGACTAAGATAAATGTAGCGCTTAACTATATAAGTAGAAGAAAAATAAGACAGATTATAGATACCATATTTCATCTGTATGGTATTACTGACTTCATTACTAGAATCACATGTCCAATCCTTAGGTATACACCTCAAGGTTGAAAAGCCTCTGAAAAATAACAGATTTACAGAATCTGAAATACAGTAACACTTCACAAAGAAATTTCACTTTGGTTCATTTATAAGAGAAGTTAATCGTGGTCTGCTGGGAAATATCCCTTATATCCCATATTTAGCTTCAGATACATCTTGACCTATCTTCAGGTAGATTTCAACGTGAAAGGAAATCTTCATCTATCCCAAAGGTGAAAAAAAGTCCAATGTCTAAACATTACTAAATACCACAGTCAGACTAGGAATAAGGACACATTCTTAATTTAATACATTCTTAATTTAAAACAACTGCAGGAAAAAAAATCCCTAATAATGTGTTGCTTTTTTCATTGTTTTCTCTCCTGATATAAAGAGGGGTGCCTGTTTAAAAATACGCTCTAGTGCAATCAGAAGGAAAGTAAGGCATATACAGAACACAAGATGAAGAATTGTGGACTGTTTGAAACCAGTTATCAGATCAAATGACTGAAGTGACAAGAAGGAGCTGAGAACATGCCAGTAAGATATATTTTTATTGGAAAACTTATTTTTGCAAGACACAGTTGAAGACACAGATTTGGAATGAGTGAAGCCTTGGCCTTGCCCTATTCTGTGTGACCCTGAAGAATATGAGAATCCCTGGGAGGACGTAAGTATGTTCATTCAACTAATAGCATAACTTGCCTCTGACCTTTATGGGAGTCTCAAGTGCAACATTTTCCTAATTCATCTCATTTAATCTTCTTCCTTTAGCGTTGTGGGTGAAACACACAGGATGATGCATGGAGCTGTAATGATTCAGGATCATCACTTGAACACCATCTTTGAGTCTAAGGGGTTGGTCCTCACATGTTGAAAATTGAAGTTTGTCTAAATCTGAATTCTTTGGCATAATATCTCTAATATTCAGCCCTGTATTCCTCCATGCAGATAAACTCCTATCATTTTCCATTCTAAACATTGTGTCTTCTTTTCTCTGCTCTTATTATAGTAGCAAATATTTATTTGCCAACAGCAGAGCAAAAGGTGCTTTCTGAGCCTTCTGTTTTAGTCATCTTGTCTCTCTTTGTATTTCTGAATTTGCTTCTCTTCTGCTCTGCATGAAGACACAAAACATTAAGTTGTAGTTGAACAGTGAAAAACTCAATCCTTCTTATAGACGAATAGCTGCTGCTGATGTCAGCAGTAATTCTTCATTTCCTAAATTTTAAAACATGCTTTCTGTTACGTTTCTTATGCCTGGGAAAAATCTCACTGAAACTATCTCATCATTTTGTTTCAAACCCCTCAACAGACCTCACAGCTCTTGTGTTTCTCAAATGCAATATGAGACTTATCTCTTATTCAAAATTACCTAATTGGTTTTCCATGTTTCATCAAAAATCTTTGGATAAACATCTATTTTCAGTTGCTTTATCAAATGATGAGATTTTTGGAACAGTGAATCATCACTTCATCCTATCTTCCACTGTGACTGACAACTGCACTACTAATATTCTTATTACCTATTACTGACTTCCCTAGTTCAAGAGGAAACGGTGATGCAGAAAATTCCTATTGAATTGCTGCTGGGAGAAAGTATTATAAGTATTATAAGGACTCAGTCTCTGAATGAAGAATATCAGCTCCAGGAGACAGAGAGATGGATTTCTGGAATTTACTCACAGGCTTGACCTAGAACTATGCAAAATTGTATTTCTCAAAAGGAGTTGGAGAAGGTCATTAACTTCAGGGATCACATGAGGAAGGAATGATATAGACCACTCATAAGAACCCATGGGGAAAAAAAGTTACTATACAGTCCTTACGAGAGGAATGGACTTGCATTCAAACTTTGAAGGAATGTTCAAAGCCATAAGGAAGCATTTCTCATCCTCCCATTCACAAGCATGAGCGTTTGTTCTCAGATGGCCTAATTTCTGGCACAAATTAATTCTTTCAATGTCTGCTCTGGCTTCCATTGTTTTATTTGCAAAAAGAAATGTTTTTTTAGAAGGATCTTTCAAAATTTCTTATTTTTCTGTGGTAATTTACAATTTTCCCTTGAGCAGCAAAAAACTATAGGAAACATAGGCTGATTTCAAAGCTCAGAAAGAAGAATAGGACTGGTGTCTAGCAGAGTTCAAGTTGTTACAATTTCTTTGTTGCTAGCAAGAAACAATCAAGAAAGCATAGGTGACCTGGCCATCTCTCAACATTTTATTAAGTCTATAAGTGCAGTTAATACAGTTAAAAATATACCTAATAGTACAACTAAATTATTGTATATCTTTATATCTATATCTATATATATATATATATATCTATCTATATATCTCCTCTTCCTTGTGTATATCCTGAATTAGTGAACTAAACATGCACTGTAAGTGGGACATGCCAAAATTTCTTTAATCTCTGGCCATTAATTCATTAACAAAACAGACCACTGATATTCAAAAAGCCCATATAGTTCAAACATAGTTGTACTTCTGCATTAAATAAGTACTTCTAAAAAAAGTACCTGCAGGCTTCACTGAAGACCATGGCAAGCAACTAGTTTTTAAGGCAAACATTTAAAGTGAACATTTTTATTTAAATTTATTTTCCATTTGGGAAGTGCAATCGAAAATACATTCATTTGTCCAATTATTGCACTGTTCAAATCACAGACTGGTTGTGGTTGAAAGGTCATCTGGAAGTCATCTGGTCCAACTCCCCTGCCCAAGCAGGGATACCTACAGCCCATTGACCAGGACCAGGTCCAGACACTTTTGGAGTATCTTCAAGGATGGAGACATCACAACCTCTCTGGGCAACCTACATCAGTGCTTGATTACCCTCACAGAAAAAGAAAAAAAAAAAAAAGTGTTTCCTGATGTTCACAGAGAACCTTCCTCAGTTTCCATTTGTGTCCATTGCCTCTGGTCCTGGCACTGGACACCACTGAAAAGAGCCAGCCTCCCTTTGGATTTTATAAACCCTAAGGAGATCCCCCCTCAGCCTTTTCTTCTACAGCCCAAACAGTCTCAGCTGTCTTTGCCTTCCCTTATAGGAGAGATGCTCCAGTTTCTTCAGCATTTTCAGGGCCCTTACTGCAGGCTCTCCATTATGTCCTTGTCTCTCTTGTGCTTAGGAGAAGGAAAGGATAACCACTCTGGACCTGCTTGCAATACTTTACCCTATGCAGACAAGAATATCTTGCACCTTTTTATTTTCTGCTAGGGCATTTTGCTGGCTCATATTCAACTCCACCAGGACAACCAAGACCTTTCCTATCAAGTTGCTCTCCTGATGGGTGGTCCTCAGCATTTCTATCTGTGCATGGAGCTGTTCCTCCCCAGGTACAGGAGTTTCTACTTCCCCTTAGTGAACTTCACGAGGTTCCTGACAGCCCATTTTTCCAACCTTTTGAAGTCTCTCTGGATGGCAGCACAATTCACTGGTGTATCAGCCACTCTTCCCTCTTTGTGTCATCAGCAAACTCGTTGAGGGTACATCCTGCTCCACCAGCCAGGAAATTAAAGAAGATGTTAAAAATTAAGGAAGTGTGCCTGAAAATGTATTTCTGGATTAACTGCTCCATCACCTTCCCAGGGATCAAAGTGAAACTGCTTGGCCCACAGTTCCCTAGGTTGTCCTTCCCCTTTCTGAAAATAAGAGTCACATTTGCTTTTCTCCAGTCTATGGGCATTTCTCCCAGTGAGTGATCAAGGATTACCAGGAGTGGCCTCACAATGACATCTACCAGCTCTCTCAACACTTGTGGGTGCATCCTGTCAGGGTCCATGGACTTACTCATGTCCAGTTTACTTTTATGTTCACTGACCTGATCCTCTTCTGACAGGGCTACATTTTTCTTGCTTCAGCCTTCCTCCTCCTCTTTGGAAATGGAATTCGTGAAGGCTGGTCATGACAATAAGGTCTGGGGCAAAGAAAACATTCAGTTAAATCAAGTCTCCTGTCTCATTAGGCAATGGTCTCATATTTTCCTTAGTCCTATGTTTGTCTGCCATGTACTTATAGAAGCCTTTCTTGTTCTTGAAATCTCTGTGCAAATTCAATTCCATTTGAGCTTTACCTAGATTTCTTGGATTCTCAATGTTTCTGTACTCTTCCCACGTACTGGTCCTTGCTTCCACCCTCTGTATGCTTCCATTCTGTGTCTGAGTACTGCTAGGAACTGTTCATCCACAGAGTTCTCCTGGAATTTTTGCCTTCCTTTCTGATCATTGGGATGGACTGCTTTTGAGCTTTGCAAAGGTGATCCTTAAATAATAAATTACTTTTTTGAGTCCCTCTTCCCTCCAAGATCTTACCTCATAGGATTCTTCGAAACAGATCTTTGAAGAGGGTAAAGTCTGCTCTGCTTTAGTAATGGGTTTTGAACTCAGTCTTCCTCTCCTCCTGGCCCTCATGATTTTGAACTCTACTATCTCATAGTGTCTGCCACCATGACTGCCCTTGACCTTTACATCCCAGCAAGCCCCTCCATGTTGGTATGAAGTCCAGCAGATCACTTCTTCTTGTTATCTCCTCTATCTCTCAGAGGAGAAAGTTATCAACAACACACTCCAGGTGCCTGGATTGCTTATGCCTTGCTGTCCTGTCCCTCCAGCCAATGCTGGGGTGGTTGAAATCCTTCTTGAGGACCAGGGCCTGAGAACTTGGGGCTGCTTCCATCTGTTTGTACAGGGTCTCATCCACTTGCTTTTCCTAGTGAGGTGGCCTATGGCAGACACCTACTATAACATCAACTTTACCTGTCCTCTCTTTAATCCTTTAATCTTCCCCTCTCATCCATCCCCACACTGAGCTCCACACACTCCTACTGCCCTCCCACATAATGGGAAACTCCCCCTACTCACCCTGTCCTTCATAAGAGACATAAATTCTTCCATTGCAACACTTCAGTCATGGGCACCATCCCACCATGTCTCCATGACCCTGCAGCTGCAGATGGATCCCTGACTCATTGTCTTTACTCCCCATACTACCTCCATCAGTACACAGCACTTTGGAGAGGCACCCCTGCATGCTGAGTGCCTGAACAAGGTTTGGGGGATTATGTTGTACCCCGATTTATGATCATTTCTGATATAATGTAGTTAAAGCCAAAGATAATTGAGTAATTAATGGCAGATTAGGATGATTTAATACAATAAACTAAATCCATGAGCTAGAATACAGTAGTTTATATGAAAACAAATATTTTTAACATTAACAATATCTCTTTTTTTTTCCTGAAATTAGAACCTGATGTTGACAGTTCCCTCTAGAGTAAGAAGCAACTCTTTAAGATGAAGCTATCTTAATTCAGATTCGATTAAACCCAACTCATTAACCAGCACGAAACCGGCACAATGCCTGGTGGCTCTCGCCTCACAATGCCAGCATGTGGCGCTGTCTCCTGTGAAAAAACAGCCCCTGCTTCGCAAAAAACCTCATTTGCGCGTTGTCAGACTGTCCTGAAGCACGAGCAGGAAAATAAGGCGGATATTTTTAGCACAAAAATAATACTCTGTACTCGCAAGAATTTTTTAGCACTAATTCTACTACTTCGAATACAAAAAAGACTATTTAATGTAAATTATTGACAAAAAAGAGTGAGCAAAACATACAAATGTATCCGTATGTCTATTTACCTGGTTAGGTACCATAATTATATTTACAGGTTGCTTGAAACATATACATATTTTATTTCCAATTTTCTTTATTCTGTAGCCAAATATTTAACGTCTTTAAAATGAGTATATTTACAAACTTGCATATCTACTCTTTTGGTCTAGCAGATACTTACTCCATAGTGGGTTTTAATTACCTACTAAATTCTTGAGCTACCGAGCCTGTTTCATAATCTCCACACAGGGGAAGGACCTGTGTGACTACAGTTTTACTGGAAGTGAACAGCCAGTCTTTTGTGTGCTAACCAAGTCAGCCCTTACTGAGAAGGAATTTAGTGACTAGACTGATGATCTCTGTAACCATGAACTTTCAAACAAAAGGAACTGAGTAAACTGTGTATTCACTAACTTTTTAATCATTAAGGGCTCTATGCCCTTTGCTACTAGACGTTATAAAACAAAAGAAACAGGATTCATACCCTTTTACTTAAAGCTGGATTTTATGATACACGACATAAAAGGCATTACTACAAACATGGGGGGGATATATCAACTGAATTTTCTGGCCTTTCTAGATTTGCATCTGATTTACAGAAAGTTACATATTGTTTCACACAGTTCTTATTATCTATGGTAAAAGTTCAATGCATTCAGCGTACCTGTAAACACTATGAATCAGCAAAGCAATTTTCTTTTCATGACTCAAGGCAAAAAGTACAAAAGCTTTAGTCAAGGCTTAAGAAAAACTATTTAAAAGATTTTTGGCTAGAAATTGGGAAGTCCTGAACTTAATACTGAGGCCCGAATGGGGTCACCCCTCTTGTGGTGACAAACGTTATTTGTCATAACATTGCTAAGACTGTGGATTTATTTCTGCGTTGTTCTGTCAAGTGCTGTTTTTAATTTGTAAATATAGAGATGCTGGATCAGGTAAAGTAACCAGTTCTCTAGTGGTGAGATATCAGTCAGAATTAAGAGAAGCAATTGCGAACTCCTTATGATCTCTGCTCACTACAAGAGGAAAGGTAACCATTCCAGCTGCAAAAATGAGGAAGGCTTTGGGAGATGTAGCTGAGATGGTCTTCCTTGATTAACCAGGGCATTTCCAAAATAGCTGGCGGAGTACAGTAAGCAGTGCAAACAGCAGGGCAACTTCTGTGCCAGGATGTGGCAGGTGACCTCACCTTTTGGCAGCTGTGCTCCCTCAAGCATCCAAGGGCACAAACTGTCATCTCCATTTGGTAACACTGGCAGGACTGACTCTGGCCTCCTGGCTTTTCTCAAGTGAAGATTTTTGACAGCTGACAAGAGAGACCATACATAAGCTGCAAAGTAAGATCCAAACTAAAATGTGACTTGCTTTTTGTTTTATTTGTATGTTAGCAATACTTGTGTCAAGGACTCTTTTCCTAATCTCTGCCTTATTTTTGTGGTAAGATAGTAAAACTATAGCTAGAATCTAATGGTAGAACTTAACAAGTGATTTCCTAGTTGGGATGCAGCAGACCTTTTTATACTTTGAATTTCTGATAAGTAAGTGCACGAAAGGTGTATGCATATAGTCTGGTGAGAATAATAACATTGGGGAATATGTTTTTATTTCACAGTTATATATATAAGAACATTCATAGAAGAATTATAGCCATGTTAAATTAGTACCTGCCAGAATGGTTGAAGATCTTGCTGACCTCTATGAGATTTTAGATGACTTTCCGAGCGAACACTTAACTTATACTAGAATTTGTTTCAGTAAAAAAGACTCCTGAAGTCTCTTTAAGACGGCTTGATAATCACACTAAACTACTACTTATAGTAGTAACTGACCTAGTATTAACTTCCGAAATGGCCTAAAAGTTACTTATTTCAGCTCAAACAGCCGTGAGATTTTTGAGTTCAAGAGGCTTAATCCACAGGCTCCGGTGGGAAATGATCCACTTGCTCTTTCTAGCAGCACATACTTGTGCCGGGAGGAGTCCATGCAGCATGCACGGGGAGAGGAATGTGGTAGGTAACCTCTGCGCTACATACTGCGGCACACGCTCCGGCGTTGGAGCTGACGGCAAGAGGACGTTAGGCCGGTATTTACTGTACGGGGGCCATTTTACTGCTCAACGTGCTGTTTTAATCTTTGCAGCTTATTACACAGAGATATTTGGCCTAATGACTTGTACATTTTCATTTTAAAGTAACTCTTCAGAGGAGCCTGTATGTGTTTCACCTTGGGACAAGCGCTCACTGCAGTGTTACTCTGTAAGAAACACCGAGTTTCAAAAAGTGATTTCCCTGCGTTCTTGCTTCCCCGTCCCTTTTTAAAATTGGTTTTTAAAAGAAGAAATCAAAGAGACTTAACCAGGGTGTTAAGACTGGCGCCCAGCCACCCCCACGCAGCCGGCCTGCGCGCAGGTACAGGGACGGGGACGGGGACAGGTACAGGGGGTCGGGCTCGGCGGCCGGCCCGTGCCCGCAGGTGGCGGCGTGCGGGTCAGGCTCCGGCCGCCGCCCGCCCCGGCCTGCCGCGGGCACGGGCCCGCCCGCCGCCGCCGGCGCTCGGCGCAGCCAATGGCGCGGCCGCTGCCAGCATCGGCCCGCCCGCTGCCGGCGGGGGAGGGCTGTGGGCCGGGGCGGGCGGGCGGGACGGAGGAGGACGGGGGTGAGGGGAGTTGAATGATTGAACTTTCTTGTGTAGTTTCTGCGGCGCGGAGGTGTCCGTCCCCGGCGCAGCCCGGCACCAGCCCGCGGAGCGGGAGCGAGCTTGCCCCGGCGCCTGCAGCCCCCCGCGCCGCCCGGCCGCCCCTCTGCCCTCCTCTCCCGCAGAGCGATGGTGCGGAGGGCGCCCGGCGTGTCCCTCGCCCTGCTCCTCTGGGTGACGGCCGCCTGCGGGAGCCCCGACGGGCCGGGGGCCGCCGCCGCCGCCCGAAGGCAGGAGGAAGCTTTCGCCGCCGCCAGATGCACCTCCAGGTGCCTGAGCCTCCAGATCACCCGCATCTCCGCCTTCTTCAAGCATTTCCAGGTAGGGGCATGGCACCGCGCGGGGAGCCCCTCTGCCGCCGTCCGGAGACCGTGTGTCGCGCCGTGCGCGGGGTGGGGGCGGAAAGGACGGCCGGGGCCGGGGCGCCTCTTGGCGAACTTGGGGGCCCGCACTCCCAGGGGATGGCCGGCACGTGGAGGCGCCGGACAGGTGGGCACTTGTCCCGCGGCAGCGCTGAGCCTCGTCGGTGCCTGCGGGAGCCGACCGGGCTCCCTGCCTGGCGGGTCGTGGGGCTCCTGGCACGCTGTGCCCTGGCTCCTCGCAGGTGCCCGGCGCTCCCGGCCGCTGCCTCCGGTGGTGTCGGAGGCGGCGGGGCGGGCGCGACACGGTGCTCCCGGGCCGGCGGTGCGCTTGTCCTGCTGAGCGACGGGCGGTGCGGCGGCGATCCCGCGGGGCTCCGCCTGCCTGCGCCAGGCAGGCTGGTGGTTCGCTTCCCCAGCCCGGTGGGAAAGTTTGAGCCTGTTCTTGAAGAGCGATAATCATGAGCGTGTAATACTTGGTTTTGACCTCCTGAAAGGTGAGGATGGGGGAATAACGCGCTTTTTTTTTTTTTTTTTTTTTTTTTTTTTTTTTTTTTTTTTTTTTTTTTGTCTTCTTTTCTATTCTGGGGCAGAGAGGCACATCTCTGGCTTAACGGGAGTGGACAAATAGGGATAAAGTGTGGAGAGATGGAATTGAAGTGGTGGGGGACCTGCGAAGCTTAAAATGAAAGCTGGAAGCAGTGTGGAGCTAGTGCAAGAGCAGCGGGGTGTCTTCCCGTCCTTTCCCCTCTTCTAGTTACACACGCACCTTTCCCTTTTCCTTTCCCCACCTGTTCTCACTGCGCAAATATTAAACCAAGGCGAATTCCTCCAAATGATGGAAACGCTTCCGAGCTGCAAGGCGTTTTCCCTCCCCAGAGCCCCAGCCCCCTTGGGGCAGGGCTGGCCAGCTCGCTGTGAAGGGACTCACCTCGGCCCTTCGGGGTGCCGCATCTCAGCGGCGCGCCGGGAACGCGCCGCTCGCTCACCGCGGGCTTGCCGCTCGGTGAGGAACCGGGAGCGCCCGCCCAAATGCTTTGGGTGGAGTTGCGTTTGGGGCAAAGGTGTTGGCACCAAAGGCAGGTGTCAGAGGTATTTAAGGATAAACCGATTTAAAAAAAAAAAGAAAGAAAAAGAAAAGTGTTAAAGGGGAGCTGAGTGTGTGCGTTGTAAGGGCAGCAGGAAGTTGTTGGGTGCCTGCAGCCGGGTTTGGGTTGAAGGGACCGGGCTTCGCACCCGACCCGGGACGGGCGGAGGAGCGGCTGCCGTGCTCTGGCCGCTGTCCCGCGGGGCTCGGCCGGAGCGCTCGCTGTCAGCGTGGTCTGTGCATCACGGGATGCCCTCAAAGGAGGATACCCATTAATATAGTTCATTATCCCGGAGAGCGGTTAGTATTTTTTATTGCCATGTCAAGCAGTTGTAACTCACTTGTTTTACAGTTTCAGTGGCTAAAGAGGCAGTTTAGATCAAACCAATTCAGAGTGAAAGGCTTTTTTTTTTTTTTTTTTTTTTTTTTTTTTTTTTTTTTTTTTTGTGTGTGTGTGTGTGTGTGTTTTCTTGGCAAGATTTCTTTTTCAACGTAAAACTGCTGACAGAATGCACACTGCCAAACAATCGTGATTACATTTTAATTAGCTAGAGTGAAATAGTAGGGAATTGCTCAGTGAGGACTTGATAACTGGCTGGTTTTTTTGTAATCAGTTGAAAATCTCAGCGTTTTAACCCCAACCTGCTAAAGCTCGTGGTAATTTATCTTAATTACTAGGGATTAAACTCCTGTTAGGCATGAAACGACTGTAATGTTTAGAAAATAAACTGCTCTCGTTTATAAAAGTTAAGCTCTCCATTGTCTTATAATGAGGAAAAGGAGGAGAGTTTTAAAGTACATCAAGCATCCAGTGTTCTCACAGGAGACTGATAACACACAGTGGACTGTAGAATGTGCAGGTTTGGGCCAGATTATTCTGTGCAGGCTAAAGGGTATGATGTTCCTTCCATTCCTTTCTCTTCTCCCTCCTTCTAGCCATTCCCCTCCCCTCCCATCTCAACTGGTAGCAATTTCTGGAGTTCTTTTCATTTCAGATACCCACTTATCTTGTAATCTGATTCAACCTTTGAAGCAAACTAGCTCTTCCCAATCAGAGCAGGAAGGAACTCTAGTGTCTCCCAGTTAGGCAAGAATTGAAAGTAGACTGACCCACTCATTTCTCAGCCCTGCTTTAGATACAGCCTCAGTGGTGGGGGTCAGGGAGACAGCAGCTGGATGCTTTGCAAGAGATCATGTCTCCAAAACTTCACAGAGACTTAATTTCACATAGTTTATGGTACTAAAATCACATTGCTTACAACTTTTTGAAGAGAATGAGGTAGTATGAATAGGAAGTCTGGGTTAATTCTACACCTTTTGGCTCTTGTTTGAATGGCAACTAATATTGTTCCAACTTCCAAATGTTCACAAGGGATTTTAATTCATTTCCCCCCCTCACAGGGAATTTTCACCCATTTTTCTTTACTGTCCTTATTTTTAAAAGTTTCAAGGGAGATATTTGTTAATTTACACTTGAGAAGCATTGCTAAGCCTATTTTAATGTACACTGTCAGTACGAAATTATTTTAACTGAAGAATAGGTCAAATAATATTTTTTTTTCATGTAGACTATTGATGTGGGCTAGAAGAAGAATCAGTCACCTAAATCAAAACCCTTTGATTTTCAGAATGCTTGTTGAAGGGGCATGGATACCTGTTTATTTCTATGAAACCCCCGTGGCCAGGGGAGTTTTCCTGTTTTGGTGGTGTTGGGAAGTTCCATGTAGAGGTTGTACCAAAGGATATGTGCGATCATTAAAAGAGTTACGTACCACATGGGTCTTACACCCAATGAAATGTGTGTGTTTTATATCTATGGCCTATCTCCAGGCCATGAACTTCCACAGAGACCATGCTAGCACAAAGTCCTTTCATCCTAAGCAATCAACCAAAAAAAAACTGAGCAGAAGGGGTCATAATGGATTCTTCTTTTATATAAGAACTTAATAATTGCGTGTTCATCCACAGTAGAGAATTATGTTTAATGTCTAAATGAAGGGACTCCAACATATCTCTTCTGTCTTACTGGAAAGTGTTCAATCGTGGGCTTTAGCTTGCTCTGAAAATTTGCAGATGGGAGAAAGCATTTTTATCTCAGCTGTGTGACTTCGGCCCCTGGACAGCACCAAATGGAGCATTCATTGATCAGAATGAGTAAGGGCAAAGAGTACTCATCTCTCTAGCCTTAAGTACTTATTTTAAACTATTTTGGGTGTTGACACTAAAGTTTTACTATGACTGTTGCAAAACCTGTGTGAGGGAGGAATTGGAGCATTCACTGAACCTGTCCATGCTCTTGGGTCACTGCCTTGAGAAAACAGAATTCCTAGTGCTGTGCTTTTTCTGACAAAATTCTCTCTAAAACACCTGAACAGGGGAGTGCGGCAAGAGTGTTCTTCCAGTGAGCAAGAGCATGACCATCAAATGGCCTGTATAGGAGGAGAAGGTGTAGATTTGAACCTTCCAGTCCTATATTGTAATCAGTGTTGTGTGCATTTGGCTGTTATCTAAAAGAGCATGCCTGGATGCTCTTTAGTTAGTATGGTGCCATTATAAAATGGGAAGGGCAATTCCTCCTCTAGTTTGGCATGAGAGGAAAGACCAAGGTGTCTGGCTCCATATGAAACACCAGGACTGTGAATCCAGTGTTGAAGAAGACATACTATTTTACGGACAGAAGTTGTACAGTGATGTCATTGGATATATTCTTTCCCTCAGCATTTTCTTGTTAAGGCAGTTTCTGTCTCAGTGTTTCAGTTGATCTCCAGGAGAAAGGTACAAATTTTAATTTGATGTATTCAAAATTTTTTGTGAATCTAGTTTTATGGTAATTTAGTATAGTAAAGCCCTATGAAGATGAGGTCAGTTACTACACAAGTTTTTGTTTTCTTGAAAAGGGTATGGGTATAAACAAGGATTTCATAGCTGGACAAGAGGCCTGAATGCTCAGATTAGTTTTGCTAGGGCTTTTCTGCATAACCTGCCTGTTTTATTGGAGTGAGACTAAACTCCTTGCATTGCTACCTGTGGGTGTTGCCTTTCCCATTTGTGATATTAGTTGTGGACGAACTCGTTTTGTTTTGGGGGAGCAGGCATGGCAGTGACCTTTAGTGTTTTGTTTTCAAGTTGAGTGAAAAAACAATTTGGATTTTAATCTCTACTGCCAGCCATCTGAGCCATGTTTTTAAAATGATGTGATTAAAATTTTCTTTGTGAATAAGAGCATGAACATCATGGTAACTACTTAGGTTAAAAATGTTGTGGAGGACAAACTGTTTACTTGACCTGTGGACTTGCTGATCTTTGTCTTAGCTGGTATCTGTTATAGACCTCTCAAGCTCAAGTGTCTTCCTGCGCAATATGTGCAACTTGATAATTTACTTAAGACAGAGGAGTTGTCAGTCTTGTTTATTGGGTCAAAAGCTGAGAGGGTGGTAGAACATGCCCTAAGAATTTGGGGTAGTTGCCAGTAAAATTGCCTGTTTTTGTGGTGTGGAGTCACTGGAGAGGTTACAGCCTATGCTCCCAGAGTAACAGTAGCTGAGGCTAAACAGCACCTCCTGGCAACTTGTTCTAGTGTTTAACCACCCACAGTAATAAAAAAGGTGTTTTCTCATGTTCAGATGAAGTTTCCCGACTTTCAGATTTGGCCATTACCTCTTGTCCTGTTACTGGGTTTCACTGAGAAGAGTCTGGCTTCATTTTCTCTACTTTCTCCCATCAGGTACTTAAAAAACATTGATGGGAAACCATCGAGGCTTTTCTGTTCCAGACTAAACATTCCCAGTTCTTCTGGTCTCTTCTCATGTGAGAGAAATTACCATCCCTTTTCTGGGCTCCCTCCCTTAAGTCCGCTTCTTTCCATGTACTGAAGAACCCAGTACTGGACCTACCACTCCAGGTGTGGAGGAGTGACTAGAACAGAGAACAGTATTGGCTATTTCAAAGATGTAATGCCTGCTAAATACTGTTACTTGCTTCTAAATTAATTTTCATTATTTAGATTTTCTTACATGAATTCATATATGACCATTTATGATTGTCAGTGCAATAAAACAAAAATGCTAATGCTTAATCAATTTTTTCTATCTTTTTAGATATTGGTATATCTCACTATAGTTATAAATTTTTTTGAGGGGATAATCTTCAATAGTAAATTGAATCTTACCAAATCCATTTCTTTATTTGGGGAAAGTCCAGATACATGGAGATGTATACATGTTGTGTGATCCAGAATTGTGATTGCCGTTTGAACATGCTTATGAGAGATTGTTTGGACACATTAAACTGGCTAGAAACATACAGGCAACTCTGTGGATGACCTTGGTCACACTGGGGCTCTGTGTTCCTGTTGACTTATTTGCAAAGTGGATGAATTGTAACTGAAAATTTTTGATACAACATAGACATTCCTTGAGTGGTAAGCCAGTTTTGTGATATATGGAAGGAAATTAGAGAGAAATTTCCTCTTGTAAATGTGATTTAGTGTAAATCTAATAGTAATATACTATGATTTAGTACTTAGGAATTACTACTAAGCTAGATGAGCCAAGGCTCATTCAAAATTGTTTTTGAAAGTATGGAAAAATATTGTTTTAAGCTAATAGAGCCATATGTTGCATAATGTTTAGTAGTTGTAAAAGGGAAGAGTAAAGCCTTAAAAGTTTGTTATATTGAATGACTGATAACTACATGGTGTAGGAAGTTGTTTTTACTGTTGTGGAAGGACTGTTGCCTTTCAGGACAACTGAAGTTTTTGAAGAAAAACAGGCAATTCTTTTAAGTAAGTAATAAAAAGTTCTCAGATTTTATATCTGCAAGCAAATAATGTGCAAGTGATTACCTCTAGATAAGCAATACCAGATTTCACCTACAAGTCAGGAAGCTAGTTGTCTAAATGCCAGCACATCTGCCTTCAAATTGCCTGTAACTCCAAAGTGACTGCACCTGCAATAGGTCCCAGCTGGGAAAGTGGTGGCCAGGCCAAAAGTCTAGGGTGCATGTGTGTCTCTGTGCTCTGCTGTAGAGAAGCTGGAAGTTGTGAAGAAACCATTTGTTGTAACTGTCTCAAATGATTCTGTAACTATAAATTGTTTTTCGTTAAATCTTTTGGAAAGCTATGTGGTACTTTTGTAATGAGATACGATAGATATGCACTGTGTTATTCCCAGAATGTTTCAGTTCCAATGGACAGGCTGCCCAGGCACTGAGTCTACTTAGTTCTCTTGGGATGTGCTCACAACCTTTTCTAAATGTGAAGATGTGTGCCATCTGCTTTTGTTGCCATTTCAGTGCTCACCCCCTTTCCCAAAATAGCCCTTGTGTTAAATAATTCTGACTTTCATATGTCTTGTAAAGCACACTGCTGTTAATTTATTTCCATAGACAAATTGTAGCATTTGTCATTACTTTGTTTTTCTCAAACTCGTTAAAAGTCCCAATCATTCTCCCGTTTCTAATGTTTGTATGGTGCATGATCTGGATAATTATCCTGGCATTTGGTGTGCTGTTATTATCACGATCTGTAGTCATAAACAAAAGGTGCACAGATCTAACCATGTTAGGTAAAACCTGTGTTTTGAATAACAATGGTTGCATCTAGTGAAAACAGCTGCGTTGTTCACCATGTTGTGTAACTGAGCCATAGTAAGTCTTTGCTGTTGTAACCTGGTCTGGTATGAACCTCCCTGATTTCAGTGGGAGTTATATTAACTTTCCCATAAGCAGGCCCAGATCTCTTTGGCCTCAGTGAGTGCTTGCATAGTTGATATGAGTGCAGGGGTTTACACCGCCTGGTAGTTGTTTTCTAGTGGTTTTGATGACTCAGACTTGCTCTTGCTTTCCTAAATTAAAATACTTGTCTGTGTCTCAAGTGTAAGTTTAAATGCAAATCAGCTGAACTGTATGAAAATGTAAGTGAATGGTGAACAACTGTACTGAACAATAGGAGTTGCCGAGATATTTTTCTCACATTTACTTGTGTGTTCTTACATACTAAGAAAAAGATTTCTTTATGCTTGTGTTCATAAAATTAAAATTGCTGTTAATTTGGTAAATGTGCTGGATACCCAACAGGTGCAATAAACCCAACAGGAATTACTAATACGTTTAAAAGCTGACATTTTATGTATAGAAAATATTGGCAAATAATAGTTTAAATGTCACAATCGTGTTGGTGAGGGGGTGGAGATGCTGCTTTTGAAAAGCATTAGAAAACTTCTGAAAGAAAAACGCTGTCTTTTTCTGTTGAAAGATATAGCCACTTAATACAGAGCAAAAGGGTTTTCAGATGGGTAGTGTTCATATTAAAACTATTACTAAAGCATTACTTTTTGTCTCAATATGGGTTGTCTCTGTGATTAACTAGTGCTCTGAACTTAATTTAAATGTATTTGATTTAGTAAATGTTGTATAAGGAAAAAACCCTCAAAACATTACATTTCTGAGGCAACTTGAAAAGCAGACTGATTTTCCAAATGTTCATCATTTGTCATTTTGTAAAGGGTGGTTTCTTAAGATTGAGTGCTGAATTTGTGTTTACTGACCTACATCTCCACTGGCCATTCTGTGTGAATTTTTGCTCTCTCTGACTTGCTGAATTGGACTACATAGCCAACTTTTGTAAACAGAAAAAGAAAGTGCTGTAATTTAGCATCCGTATTTTTAAAGATTGAAAGTAGGAATAATGACCCAGTATCAGGGGCATCCTACAGAAGACAGAGATCTGTATTGATATTCAGTAGCTTGGTACCTAGCAAATGTAAACCTTGCACTCAAAAAGCACTTGCCTAGGAATTTACTCCAAGAATCTTCATTTTTTGATCTTTCCCACAGCTGAGCCTTATAAGGCTTTATGCTTCAAAAACCTTTGAAGTCTATGAAAAGCCTTCTGTTGATTTCAGCTGGATCAGGTCCATGTATGAACACTAGTTCCATGTAGTCAACAAAGCAGAGTGCTGTGAGCTTGGTGTCCCAACTCCAGTAGTATCCTTTTTTCAGTCTTTTAATGACCAAGAGGTCACACGACACAGAGAAGGAGAACTGGAGGTGTTGAAAGGTAAGTGGACCCTTTAAACTTGAAAGTAGAGTACTGTTCCTTTCATCTCTGATTAAAATGAATCACATAGTCCTTCCATCCACTGAAAAGAGTATCAGATATTTCCAGATTTGGGGAACAACCCCAGTCTAAAATTTTAATCGAATTTCTGTTGTCTTCTGTGA
The DNA here is from genome assembly GCF_029207755.1 of Chamaea fasciata. Lineage (NCBI taxonomy): Eukaryota > Metazoa > Chordata > Aves > Passeriformes > Sylviidae > Chamaea > Chamaea fasciata. The sequence goes on along the minus strand of NW_027094087.1, from coordinate 95,495,497 downwards.
ATATCATTTGCACCAATGTGTCTCTCTAAACTGTAAAAGAGATATGACATCAAAGTTATGTACATATGTATATAATTACATTCCTTTAAAAAAGCGGAGACTTGTCTCAAGCTTGTGAAGGATGTGACTCCCCTGGTAAAGCAGCTGAGATTGCTGAGGAGCAAAAGTCTTCAGAACTTGTAGGAGAAGCAAGAAAAGAGACGAAGTCTCAGAATGGAGAAGGTGGAGATGGGTGAACTCTAGCAGGCTTACAATCATGGAAGGAGAAATTGTGTGAGAGTAGAGGGCACTGTAGAATTTCTCGTGACACAATTAATTAAAATTGAGGAATTATGGAACCAGAGGAGATGTGTAATGGGTCTGTAGGAAGAGTCGTTTGTAACTGTTTTTTTGTGAATGTTTTTTTTCCTTTTCTTTCTCAGCTGCTTGAGGTTTTACTTGGTTTAACAATTTTATTTTTTCATCTTTGCAACATAGTAAAAATGTTTTGAAACATTTTTTTTTTGTCTTCATTGAAGAGGTCAGTTTCAGGAAAATGAAACTGACACTTCTTTCAAGTCAGAACTTAGACAAACTGCTGCCACTGTAATTCCTCAAGTGGTCATAGCTGTAACTGCAAACCTGGCCAAGGTAGTGAAGCCTGTTTTTTCTGCCTGTGAGGGCTGCAATCTAGCTGTCAGGGATCCTGTAATAAGATAATATGCGGGAAATAGGATTGTTTTAGAGCAAATGTCTTCTGTCTAGACAGTCAGAAATTGAGGCTGATGGTAAAGATTGGATGAGAATAATGTACTAATTTGGTCTAGTGCAAATGTAGTTCAACCTTCCTTGCCATTCTTATGAGAATTTAGATGCATAGTTCTGTTTTTCTTTTTTTAATGGATTACTCTTTAGGGAAGTTATCTTTGCAGTAATTTATATCGAAAAAAAAAGAAAAAGAAAAGCAGTCTTAGTTCATGTACATGAATGTGATTTCTCAGCTAGTGATTTAGGCCATGAGCATAGGGCAATACATCATTTGTATTTAACTGATCATGCTTTTTAACTGCTAATGACTGGAACATTCCAGTCAGGCCTCAGGGCATTTTTGGACCTAGACACTAAAAATTCATTTTTTTGACCTCAGTGCTATAAGAGGTTTGGGTTTCCTTTGAATTTAGCACATGGCTGAACAGATACGTGAAGCAGCAAATAGTGAGGAAGGGGTGATAACAGTGTATTATGATGATGATGATGATGTTGTAATACAGTGACTATTTGTCATTCTCTTCCCCAGAATTTCTATCCCTATATATAACCTATTTAAACAGTGTGGCTTTTTTTTCTTTTTTGCTTAGGTGATGGTTGTAGCTCCTTCGACAACAATAAAATCATGTTAATGTGTAACTGCAACTAGACAATAATGAATCACACTATTATCTACCCCCATTTTAATTAGTTGCAAAGACTGTATAATATGTTGACATTTAATTTTTACCTAACAATTTTGGGAAGGGAACTGGAACTAAAAGAGCTCGAGGCTTTCTTCTGTTTTGAAATTTCCTTCTATGCAACTGTGAACTGAGATCAAGAATTAGGCAAACATTGGTCAGTCTGGATATGCAGTAGGTGGAAGAAACGTTTGGGATTAGAAAAACTGACACAAAGAGGTAAGAATAATCCAATTAATGAAGAGTGTGTCACTTCACATCAAACTTAGTAGCAGCTATGGGACATGTTTGTCAGGATAGATAAGGAGAGAAGATGTAGATTTTTACAGCTAGGATCTTATTGCAGGATTTCTTTCTTTGAGTTAAAAAGTTGAATACACAATGTGAAAGACAGTAGGCTTTTGTTAAGTTTCATGGTTTTTCTGTCCAGTGGATCCTCACTGACCAAGTGGAGTAGAAATGCACACATGCATCATATTAGTTCATCTTGTAAAAGATTTGGTTTATTCATAGATTCAAACCCATGTGTTTGAGCACTGGGCATCACTGAAGCCCAGATTTTCAGTGGCAATTAATGTGTAACGGCAACCAATTATTTCAAGTCTTCTCCCTGTCTTCAAAACTGTCCTTATGCAGAAAAAGAGGGCACCAGTATGAACTAGACTTGAAAGTTAAACTTAACCTCAGCAGTTTTCCAGATTGTAGAAATGTGAACATTTACGAACATTTCCTAATGAATGTGTTGGCTTGCCTTTGTTTTGGAATAGAAAACATGACTTGGTTAAAGACTGAAGAACTTTACAAATTAATGTAGGGTAGGCTCATGTTGTTTTCTTTAACTGGAGATCTTCCAGATTTCTGGCTGATACTCATTGATTCTTCCGTTTATATAATTAGTAGCTTAAGGCAGGATTTTTCTGGAGCTTTTGTTTCTGGCCTGAGTTTGATATCCCTACACTTGCTAGTAATGTATCCAACTGTTTCAATGGAAATAAGCTTAGGCCAGTGAAAATATACTAGAAGTACCTGTTTAGAGTTTATAGATAAAAACAAGGAAGTTCAGTATACCATCTTATTGTATCATGAGATCTTTCTTTTCAATTCAGAGTGGTAGTAAATAGCACAATGCCATTAGAACAAAGTAAAACTGAATTACCAGTTGTGTGCTAGATGTAAAGCACCTTTAAATATTTTTAGAAGAGATTCTTTCAGATGACAAGAGAAGGTAGAAGCAATTTAATGTCACCAGAGCTAAGTACCACTAAATACAGTAGACAAACATTTTTAAAAAAGATGAGATACTCCCCAGTTTCTGATTGTTACTCCATGTATCCAGGTGCCCTCAGGGATTCCATAGTATCCCTGTAAGTTTCATCAACAGGCATGGCTTTTTCTCTTAATAATAGGAGCAGATGTCAATTTTTTATGCCTCTAAGATGCTTAGTCATACCCAGTAGATGCATCTGGTATAGATCGAGCCTCAGTTAACTTGTTCTCACCCGTGAACTTCCCACTGAGAAAGTAAATGGAGCAGAGCTCCTCAGTCCAATGAAAAAGAAACTTGAATATTATCGATCTACTTGTAGTACCAGAACCTCCGACACTATCTTTCTTTCTGAATTGCTTTACACAGGTAAGAAGGCTAGTAAAATGGAAGGAAACTTTATATTTGGGACAGCATTGCTGGAGCATATCACCAGTATCAGAGACTTTTCAAGAAGGGAACACCTGAAATATTTTTCAGGCTTGCACAAAAAGGTGCTTTAAGAAAGAGAAATAGACTCTTAATATGAAATACCACTGATAGTACAAGTTATTGACAACTGGTATTAACTGCAGTTGTCCACATCTTATGAGTTTAAGAATATATATTGCAATGTGTAATTGTGGCTGTTGATTTAGATTAAAGATATAAAAGTAAATGCTAGACTTTACAACTGGTGTGATCCTTGCAGTGGAATTCTGTGAAATTCCATATCCAATTGTATGCATTAACTGGAGGCTTTCAAATGCTGTGGCTTGTGGTAGGGACTTAGGCTGTGCTTTGACATCTCTCATGTTACAAGCCTTTCAGTAACTTCAATGCAAATTAACCTGATTTAATTTTACCTCTTTTACCTGGTGCCAGAAAGGTCTGAAACATGATGGACCTGTCAGCAAATGATTGTTCTGCAAAACAGCTACGTCTCTGGTAACCATATGTGTTAATGACAAATGCTTCAGTTCTGCCTTGAAGAGAGATTTATTTTCCTTTTATGGTATGTCTTCATTAGTTAGTTATAAGACTGTGTTCTAAAAACCTGGCATATGAAGTGCTTTTATGTTTGTGGAAAATTTTATGGCAATGTGATGAAGCAACATAAATCTTCCTCTGAAGATTGTCACTGAAAAAAGATCAAGTTAATACCCCTGTACCTTGAATTATATGAGTAGTTTTAGTATATTGTTATCAATAGAATTTAATGTTGATTTTTTTCTCTCTCTCATCTGTCCTTTCACAGTCTTAGGCTGCTTGCAAGGTGGTCTAGAACACTGGACTGCAGCCATTGTCCCATGGAATATACCTTTTTTGTAGCATACAATTCTTAAACTGGAAAAAGCTGCTAAGGAAACTGGAAGAATATATTGTAACTTGCATTAAAAGGCTGTTTCTCTCAGGAATATACTGTCAGTGTGCAGGGCCAAAGCGTCCAGGCTAGGATCAGGTTAGCAGATGTGTTAAATTTCAAGCAGAAAGGGACTCACCCACCCTTCAGTGTGCTCCTTCAATTGATGCCTGTTTTCCATTCATTGTCCACACAATGTCATTGCAACTTCTCCTGTTATGGGAGCTATTACCATTCCTTAAAATAGGATAGGAATAAGAACGTGGTCTGCACACAAACGCCAGCAGGGTTTACAGGTCTGGGAGCTGGGGAAAGACAGCAGCCCTGACTGGTCTGGAGAAGGCTGTCGACTTCCTCTGCTTGTGTGACACTGTTGGGAGAAGGACGTTCAATACGTGATGTGATGTGTGGTACCTGAGCAGATGCTGCTGGCATCTACTAGTCTTTATGACAGGCTTAATTTGGCAGCCCTGTGTGTTGGCCTTCATACAGGCCAGAAATGAGAGCTGGGTTGGGAAAGGATAGGCCAAGGACAAAAAAAACCGTGAGCGATGGAGAGAAGAGTGTTAACCTGTCTGATACGATTTTTGTTGAGTTGTGCTTTAGAGATGAAACAATAAATTGTGGCCTTGTTAAACTGCGCCCATTGCATCTCTTCTGTCTCTCTGCAACATCTGCAGCGAAGGCAGATGTATGGAAATATTAATAATATATATCAGGGAAATAAGACTTTTTTTCTGAAATGCTGCTTTAACTGTTGTGGTGAAAGACTTTTTTTGTCTCTGTGTGGTTTCTAACAATATTGTGTTGGTTTTGGTTCAGATTGCAGATGGGCTATTCTGTTTAAGTCCAAGGGGCATTTTTATTTGGAAAAAATCTCTAATTCCTGAGTGCCACAGCCCTTCTGCAAATGTTTCTAGGAAATCCCAGGTCTGGTGAGGTGCACACCACTCACTGAGACAGGTCTTCTGTGGAAAATGGAAAAAAAATCCCCAAAGACTGTTTACACAACTGTTAGACCTCCAAGGACTTTGTTAATTTTTACACTTTTTACTTTTGAGAGCTTTGCTACACTCCAAAACATGATTTTTGTATAAAAAATGCTATAAATATTAATAGATGTCTGGAGCTACCAATGAATAATTACGGTCACATTTTAAACTGCGTATTTCATCTGTAGGATTGTTATTTGTGCAGAGTTTTACTGCTGAGGTTATACTTTGCTACGTACTTTAAAAATAATAAAAGATAATGAAATGAAGTATTCATATTGGCAATTATGTTTATTGAGCTTATTGTCTTAAAAGAGGAAAAATTTTATAGTGATAAATCAAGACAATAGGAATAAGTAGATACTTGTCACAAAGATTTTATGTTGAGAAAGATGGTGCATGGAATTCATATTTTTGTTTGTTTTCCTTTAAAAGGGAAATGAAAATATTTGTATCCTTCAACTTGTGGGGATATGCTGCTACTGTGGCTTGAAATATTTAGTATCTTGTAAACTAGTAACGCATGCCAAAGAGAAATGAAATGCTTTCCTGGAGTTTATCATGTGAATTTCATGCAATTATGTTGGAAATATATTGGAGGGTTTTTCACAAATGGGATGGGATTACTGAAAGATATTCCTTGAGCTTTATTGCGACATCAGCCTCATAAAAAGGTTTGAGACAATTGATAGAAGGCAACAGCTCACGTCTTGTCAGCAGCCGCCAAAGATCTCTGTTACAGGGCATTTTAAAAACTTTCCAGCCAATAGCATATTGCTAAAGCTTACAGGCAATTGTTCTAGCCGATCACTAAAAGCACACGCACACCTGCTTCAAACAATGCATGCTTATATTCTTTCTATTAACAATACACAGTGCTGCATTATTAAGCATAAAACCTTCTGTTATCTTGCTGGGCATATTTTTCTGCAGTCTTAAGGTCTATCCTGGCCAGGCCTAAAGACTCAAACTGTTGTTTCGTGTCCTTACTTGATATGCCTGTTGTATCTTTTCTAGTTTTAGGCTTTGCATCTGCAGCTGACTCTAAACTCTGCCCTTTCTTTTTCTGAGGCCTGCTTTCACAGCTTTCTGAAAGTCTCTTTACCTTTACTATTTCCCACAGAAATAAATAGTGTGTTAAGCTCAAGAATGTGAACATATAGTTTGATGCTACCTGGCTGAGTCATAGTAACATGGCTACTGAAGAGCTACAAAGTTTGAAGGACAGGTTGTGTATCCATACCCTTGCCAAAGTTACAAGTGTATTATATAATGATGTCCCTCTCATACATGCCAGGAGAAAATGCAATGAAGCATCACATGGCCAGTATGTAGTACAGTACGATGCATTTGGCAGTTTTTGTGAAAAGAAATTACTCCACGACAATACAACATGCGTGGACTACAAGTTTGTGTAGTTTGTGGTTAGATTATTTATAATGGACATTTTAGTTGATATAAAAATGCATGGTTGTTATTCTATGTCTGTGTGTGTGGTTTATTAAGGATGTGAGACAACAGAACTTAAACATTTTGCAAGTCTGGAAAGAAACGCTGCCCTGACTGGCCCTGAAACAGTGTGGCTTTTGAGGAGAATTTAGTCGAATAGGAAGCACTGAATTACTACTCCTGTGTGTTTGGGAGATGTTAGAAATGTCTGAGGTGTATCTACGCATAAGTGTTTTAATGTGGATCAGAGTTTGCTTTGGGAGTGTGTATCTTAAGTGTCATGATCACCTTTTCTTTCACATCATGGGCCAGTCTGAGAGTTCATGCAATGGACTCATGGATTAACACAACTGGGGGAGATAATCCAGGGGCATCTAATGTGCTTTAGCAAATAATGGGCCTGGTGTCCGTGGGACCAGACTAGAATTAGTTGAAGAAAAGGGGAGGGTTGTAATATGTGTAGCACATACATCAAGCCCACCAAGACCAGCTGTTTTGCTCGATAGGTGTGTTTCTATGGTTCACTTGGCTTCCTAGGGAGTTGGTAGCTGATTTTGGCATGCTCTGTTGTAGGCAGCGGAGACAAATGCAGCCTCTGATCAACATACCACATCACATGCTGTTGGGAGTCACCCAACTAACCAGTAATCTTATAATTATAGAGAATAGTAATATGGACTATGATTTTCAGTTATAAAATCAGCTCAGCATTCAAAGCGGCATGCAAACATTTCTGAAACATTGAATCCTATGGTGTATTGTGAACCAGTTGTATTTTTTTCAAATACAAAGTAGGTTGTATATGTCTGCATTTATATTGTATTTTACACAAGTAAGCATTATGTTTTTAGGATTCATTTTTGTTCTTATTTTTGGGTGTTAGTTTCCCAATGCTACACTTCTGTCACATCCTTGAGCGAGCATGTACTTTTATTATCTCATAATTTCACGTGTAGCAAGTCTAGTTTATGACACAAAAGGTGCATTAGCATTTTGGAAAGGTGGGGATTTTGAAACATAGCTTACAAACAAGTAGTTGGCAAACTATCTTTTGCTTCCTGTATTAATGCTATTTGACTAGTTTCTGTTCACTTCAACTGGATTCTTAATCCTAAAAAATGTGTTTGAAATTTGGCCCAAATATACGTTAAGATTCAATATGTAACTTTAATATCTTCAAGTTAGTGTATTTAATTAGTCAGTGTATTTAATTCCTCCTGTTGCATGGAGAAGTGAAGTTTATTTCATCTGGATTCTTTTACAGATTGGTAAAAACTTCTGCTAAATAGAATAAGACCTCAGTTGAGATCAGTCTTAGAAGTGGTAAGAGTGAGGTCTGTGAAACCACAAGAAGGCAGTCATAACTCACAAGTGTGTGGAGACACAAGGATTCCTGTGGCTCATTTGTTTTTACAGCTTGTGTTTATCTAGTAGTCTTTCTGTACATTTGAGAAGACTGCTCTAAAAAGAGGAAAGGTGTCCCATACTTAGAGATGCAAGTTTAATCCAAGCAATAATTAGTCTGTTTTCAAAGTTGCCGGTCTTTTTGCTGTTCCATTGGTAGTGGTCTTTAAGTTTTGATGATTGTATTTCTAGGAACCTGCTAATGATGACAACCAGAGAACAAATAGTGTTGTGTCTCATGATTTAGGTGATGGTTGCTGATTTTACTTAATTTCTTTTTTAATTACTCTGGTCTAATTTTTTTTTTTTTTAAATTCTGTTTTTGGTGTATTGCTGTGTGTAGCAGCAATAAAGGTTGACTTTGTATGAACTGTTTAGGAAATATCAATGCAAAGTTTAGGTCAACATGGTTCTATTTGTAGCCATTCATCTACAGGAGGACCCACCATATCATTGTGATAGGAACTAGCACATTACAGATAACGGATATGTCAGTGTAAATCCAAAAGAAAACCTGACTAATACGTTCTAAAAATTATTTGTGATATCCATTTTCTAGTGTTAAATCCAGATGTTTAAAATTAGATGGCAGTGTGAGTCACACTGTGACCCATGATAATTTAATTTTGGTTTATATTTGCAAACTGCAGTTATGTCAGAGAATGATTTTTTTGGCTGATCAGTTTTATAATTATTTCTTACATTCAGTCATCTCTTTAACTTAATTACTTTGGGTTAACCATTAACCAGCATTGACTTTTCTATGGTTTAAACATATGTGGTATAAAAACGGCTACCTCTAAGGGGGGTTGTACATTTGATTTAGTTGTGAGGAATCACTGGTTAGTTACAGTAACAGAGTAACTTCAGGTGTTTGTTTCAAAATCTGTTCTTGCCCTCAGCTTCTTTTTTCATGATACTGTTGCTCAGTGTGGTGGTTTTCTTTATTATTATTTTTATTTTTTAAGAGTTGCATGTTGTTGTAAGATGGCAGAGGAAATATATGTACATAGTTAAGATTAATGCTGAATTTCTACGTGTGTTTATATAACACAGTCATAAAGTTATCTGGTAATAATATATTAAACAGTGTGACTAATATGTGCTAAGTGCTGTTTGATCCCCTACTTTTTCTCATGTTAGAGTTCTGTGCAGTATTTTTTTGTTGCTGTTTTTGTTTTGTTCTAGTAGGTTTTATATGCTTTTTTGTTTTATCTTGTTTGGGTGATCTTTATTTGGTTTCAGTGTTGAAATTTTGCTTTGTGCTTTTGCTAACTGGAATAAAGTCTAAGGACATTATTTACACATCAGGAATAAATGAAGTTGTTATTATAGATTTTGAAGCACAGTCTTGTGTTGTCAGTCTCAGCGTGGATTGGCTCTCAGGGCATGGAAAGCCAGGGGCTGAACTCATTGCAGGTTATGGCCTCTTCGAGGGAAGCAGCCCCAAAGGGGCTGGCGTGGGGTGGGCAGAGCTGGGTGCTGGTGACAGGGTCATCAACAGCCTCAGGCATGGCAAAAAAATGAGCCAGGGTCAGCTGTGGGATGAGTGGGTTCATGGTGTGCTGGTGGAGGAAGGTCAGGGCTCAAAGGGTTTTAGTGAATGGGGCCACATCTGGCTGATGCTGGTCATCACTGGTGTTCCTCAGGGTTCAGTTCTAGAGCCAGCTCTGTTCAATACATTTATCAGTGCTCTGGATGCAGAAGGTGAATGCACCATTAGTGCAAGTTTGCTGATGAGACCAAACTGGGAGGTGCTGGTGACTCCTTTGGGAGGGATGAGAGGCCTGGCATAGGGACCTAGATAGGTTAGAGTATTGGGCAATGTTTAATGGCTTGACATTTACCTAGTAAAAAATGTTGGATTCTGCATAATGCTGGGCACAAGTATAAACTGGCAGAGGAGGAGCTGGAGAGCAGCCCTTCAGAAAAGGATCTGGGGTGATGGTCAGCATCAGGCTGAATAGGAATCAGCAGGGTGCCAAAGCAGCCGAGAGGGCAAATCACATCCTGAAGTGCATCAAACACAGCACCACCAGATGCTCAACATGGTGATTATCCCACTGTATTCAGCGTTGCGGTGGCCTCTCCTCGAGGGCTGTGGGCAGTTCTGGGCCCCACAATTTAATAAGGGTGTGAATGCGTCCAGAGGAGGGCAACAAAGCCAGTGACAGGGTTGGAAGACATGTCCTGAGAGCTGTGGCTGAGGACTTTGGGCTTGTCTAGTTTGGAGAGGACAAGGCTGAAGGGTGACCTCATTGCTTTCTTTCTGAAAAGGGGAAGTGGAGAGGAAGGTGCTGATCTCTTCCTCCTGGGATCTACTGACAGGACAGATGGGAATGGCTCAAAGCTACACAGTAACATTGAATTTATTATTTGTCGATGCTTACTTTTTTCAGTTTCATTCTTTATTAGAACCATTATACGGCAACAGAAATCCCTTAATAAGGAATTATTTGTGTAAAATATAATGTACAATGAAATCAGAAACTATATAAAGAGAAAAATGTACTAATTTCAGTTGTTTGTATTTCCTTCCTTTCTTTCCTGAATGGAAGCCAAGGAACCAGAATATTACTGCTATTTTGTTGTATTTTATGGGTGTCTTCATTTCCTACTGTTCTTCTATCCATGGCTTCTCCAGTAGATGGTCTTCAAACTTGACATAGCCTGGACAAGCATGTAGTAGAAACAATGCTCAAAATATGTTTGCATAAGTTGTCACTGAAAGAGCCAGTCTTGTTTCTGAGGTGGACCTTGCTATTGAACTTTATAACTTTCACCACCTCCAGCTCCGTGTTTCTCCTGTTCATTTCTACAGAGTGGATTGGTTTCACTGGCCAGGTTTTAGTCTTCACTCTAGCCTGTTGCTGAGTTATCTCAAGGTGCATAAGGGCTTAAATTTGCTGTAACTTGGTGAGAGACTTCGGAGGCAGGTGTTCATAGTGTTGCATAACAGGGTATCCTCTTTTCTTTTTCCTGCCTTATTTTCAAAGAAAAATATGTTCCAGTTATTTATGTACAAAAGGATAACTAAATACCAGAACCCAGGAGTGGTGGTACTGTGGTTCACCTGCCCATACATTTACTATGTTTGTGTTTAATCTTGACAGAAGGGCTTTGAGAAATAAATTTTTCTTTGGCATTTTCTATCTTTTTGTTTTGATCTCTCTCCCCACTAAGTGTACAGACTTTTCTGAAATTCATTCCTAAGTACATACTTTTGATTTGGGAGCTGGGAAGCCTAGTTTGAATTTGTTGATTCCATTTTGCACCTTAGGTTCACATTTCAGAGCTGGGCCTGGGGACGCACAGCACTGACATAGAGAAGTCCCTGTATTAATTTGTGTCATTGTGAACATGCAGTCAGGAAATGCATGTCAAACACAAGTTATACTTTACTGTTACTTTTAATTTCATGGTGTTGAGATTTTTTGAAAGGATAAGGAAAATGTATATAGGGAGCTTCTCTTTAAATTCATCATTGCAGCAGTTATTGATTTGTCTACTCAAATGTTCTGTTTTACTTCAGTGGGTACTGTTATTTGAAAGTTTTATTTCTATGCTTTTTTGTCATTTGAAAGAATCAGTGAGGTCGTCAAGAGAGGCCCCTTCTGAGAGACAGTGGTTTCACACAAATGTGAATTGAAGATTGGGCAGGGAAGAAGAGATTTCCAAAACTGATAATAGGTATACAGCTACTGTCATAGCAGATTAAGTGGCTAGTGAATTTTCATAGCCCATCTCTGGCATTTCAAAAGAAGGGTTGTATCTCCTAGCATAATTATGGACAGAGATGCAAATTAAGTAATTTTATACTGGAGTTGTTTTGCCATTGCTTCAGTTAAAGACCAGTTTGTACTTGCTTGTGAATGTTATTAACTTTTTTTCCCATGAGGCCCACTGTAGATAGAAGGAGATTGATTTTTCCTACTTCTCTACATGTATTTTTTCCTTCCAAGAGATGCAGCACAGCTTTTCTTTTTTCAAGGCACAGAATATAGACATTTGTCTTAACTGTTTAGGACCAGGGACACTTGTGGTTTACCAGAGGAAAGCAAGTATACACAAATAATTGCTGAAATGAATCTTGTAGTATGATCTTGTAATCCTGTGAGTCTTGTAATATTTATCTATTGTTTTGTTTTAGGTTTTTTCTCCCCTCCTGTTTTCCTTTTGTAAGCTCTTTTTCTGGTGCATGTGAAACAGCCCTGGTCTTTGAAGGTCTGATTCTTGAAGTTTTTTTAGCGTTTCCTTCCTGGCAGATTGAAAGTGTGTGGGGCTCAGGTGGTGACCTGAGTTCCTCTGATCTGTCTCCTATATGCTGTTGGAGACTGCTTTAGTTTCCTTGGCCTGCCATCTTTCAAATGATGTGTCAGGCCTGGGAAGATGGGATACCTGGGGTTTGCCCTGTTGAGTGCAGTTTGCTCTCTTCAGTATGCAGATTAAGATGCTTCAAGGTTACCCTGAAGATACTCAGTGCAAGGCTTATAAATGGGTAGGAACAGTGGTGTTTAACTCTTTCCTGAGGCTATTCCTGCACTGCAGATTGAAGCCACCACTAAAGGCTAAGTCAAAACTCTCACCAGCATTAAGTCAAGTCAGAACTGGGTTTGAAGAAAAACAGATATGAGGAAACTGAGAATGTAATGTGGGAGCATGTAAACTGCTACAGATAAAACACAAATTTCTGATAATTTGAAATTATGGTTTCAGCCAGGTACACTGGCATGAGCAATAATCACGGCTGAATGTTTGCGATTAACCGTCTGTTAAGATGCAGAGTGGAGGAGAGCCTTCTTTTAGTATTTGTACTTGCTCTGACACTTTGCTGTTCAAAGGAAGCCTGTAGGATTTGTTTTTCCTTGTACAATGAAAGATTATTCACATCATGTTAGTTTGTATGAAGTTGAAGTTGCTAAACAATATTTTTACGTTTTGATAGACTTCCTTTTTAACTCCAGTACTCGTAGTTTTCAGTAGAGAAATGAAAACAGTTGTAGATGTTGAAATTGTCTTGTAAGGGAACCACACATCTGGGCATTTATGGCTTTATTGTCCCAAGTAACAGAAAAAATTTAAAAGCAGAAGTGCTTTTTCTAGTTCAGTGGAAAGTAGCAGCGTAACTGAAACAAAGTGGTGAGCTGCTACTGATGTTTTTGCAATCAGCTACTTCTGTCACATTTTATGTGAAGAAGAAAGGGGGATAAATTGAAACTAGCGCATAAAATATTGTTTTAACATTGCTGCTGGCTAGATTTGTAAATGGAAATAATAAATTCTAATACAGCATTGAGAGTAATACTAAAGAATTCCCACTAGCTTATGTTATTTACAGCTGTTCTAAAGTTTTATTTCTTTTATTTATGTCTCTTTTCAAAGAGGTTAGACCTGAGATGGTGCTCATAGTTAGCTAATCTTATGCTAGTGAATCTCAGTTTTAGCTAAATTTTACATTAATGACGTTATTATAAATGTAATGATAGTGTTATAAAATCAAATAGTATTGCATTGTAATCTGCTAGAAGATAAAATAAATATTCATAAAATATTGAAGTTAAATGGTATGAACTGATGGTTTTAAAATGCTCCTACATAACTACAAATAAGTGAAAAGGAGTGAAAAAGAGTGGATATGTCTTTGTATTTATTATCCTGATAGCTTCCTTGGTAATACAGGAGTAGAAATTGTTAGCATTTCAGCTCATATGAAAAAAAGACATATAAATTTTCTGAAGTTCAGATGAAGAGTTGGTGAAAGCCAAACCATTCTGTGATTCTGACTGTGGAGATGGTTGAAGTCACTTACAAAATGATGGATGTTAGAAGGGATCTTTAAAGGTCATCTAGTCCATCCCTCCTGCCCCGGGATCTTCCATGAGATCGTGTTGGTCATTGAACAGTTCCAGTGATGGAGCATCCACCACTTCTCTGGCCTACCTGTTTCACTATCTCACTACTCCTGACATGAAAAGTTTCTTCTTTAGATCCAGTCTAAATCTACGCTCTCTCAGTTTTCATCTGTTGCCCTTTGTTCTGTCGCTACAGGCCTTGGTCTCTCTGTCTGTCTTGGAAGCCCTCTTCTTATAATGAAAGGCTGCAATAAGGTGTCTTTGGAGCATTCTCTTCTCCAGGCTGAACAACCCCAAGTGTCTCACCCTTTATTTAAAGGTGCTCTGGTCCTCAGATCATTTTCGTGGCTCTTCTCTGGACCCGCTTCAACAGGTCCTTGACTTTCTTGTCCTGAGGATCCCAGAACTGCATGCAGTTCTCCATGTGTGGCTCATGAGAGCAGATTAAAGGAGGATGATCCTTTCCCTTTACCTGCTGGCCCTATCTTGAAAGCTTTTGTGAACTTGTGACTGCACACTTGTATGAAGACATGTATAAACATGATCTTTTTAAACATTCACAAAGAGAGACCCAGCATAGGCTTCATAGCTGTGGTAGCAAATCACTGTGTTCAAGCTTACAAACTTTGCTGAGATCAGAGCACAGTGCTGCAGTTTTGAAAAACTATTGTGGTTGTCTCCATTACAATGATTCTAATGTATCTATTTCTCCTTCTGAATTGTACATTGACAGAATATTTTTTACTTTATCTGTGTCAGTTTTATCCATAAAAATTTATCTATTGTTGTGGTTAAGAGCCAGCTAAGCTTGACATGTGCTCCTCACTCAGTTGATCCGTGGGTGGGACTGGGGAGAGTATCAGAACAGTAAAGGTAGAAAAACATCATGGGTTGTGATAAAGACAGTTTAATAGGTAAAGCAAAAGCCATGCACAGAAACAAAGCAAGGAGTAATTTCACTGTTTCCCAGATGTTCATCCATCCTCTTTGCCATGCATAGTGGTGATTTGGGAAGACAAATGCCATCACTCCAAATATTCATCTCCTCCTCCTCCTCCTCCCCTTGGCATTATATGTTGAGTATGATACCATACTGTATGGAATATACCTTTGGTCAGTTGGGATCTTGGGATCATCTGTCATAGCTGTGTCCCCTCCCAACTCCTTGTGCACCTCCAACCCTCACTGGTGGGATGGGGTGAGGAGCAGAAAAAGCCTTGATGCTGTATGGAAGCACTTGTAAGCACTTCTCAGCAGTAACAAAAACATCCCCCTGTTATCAACACTGCTTCCAGCACAAATCCAAAACATAGACCATACTAGCTACTGTGAAGAAAATCATGCCAGATGAAACCAACCTATGTAACATACGTATATTATTCCATTATTTGCACTCTTTAATAAAAAAAAAAAAAAGAAAAAAATTAAGGGGAGAGAGAAAGAGGTATAGTGGTGCTGTATAGGTACTTTTCATTCTGGCCTACCTGGATTCCTCCTCCTTGGAAACTGTTTTCCAGATCTTTAGTTGATGCCAACAGTGATGGTATACTGCAGTTACATTCCTTGGGGGAATACCTTGCCTAATTCCTATGAAAAGAATTACTCCCTCATAGACTGACAATTTTAGTCCAGTTCTGAACAATAAATATACCAGAATCTTCATCCATTCTGTTTCCAGAGTGTGAACTTTTAAATGATGGAAGAAGTACATACATATAATGTCTTAAGTACGTCGGCTTAGGATGTGTTGCAGAATTTGTACCCCATTTCTCATGTTAAGTCATTTAGGTCTTCCTGATGTTGTTTCAATTTTCCATTATACAGAAACTAAATCATTATTTTGCTTCATCTTTTAACACCAAAAACATACACTTCTGAGCTGTAAGTTTTTTTTAACCAGGAAATACTGTTTCCAAAACTGACTTTTCAGAAATGCCTCTAGAAGAATAGCAAGTTGCTGTTTGTCCCTGTGCCAGTTTCATATTTCTTTCTCTTCTCATAATGTTTTCTTTTCTTTTAGCTTAAATTGTTATTTTGCATGTTATGCTGTATCGCTTGTTTAACTGCAGTCAGGAAAATCAGAGCTATACTGTTTTCTTATCTTGGAAATGCACTTTATTATCAAAAAAACAAAATAGGACTGGTACATACGACTTTTGGAAAACTCATGTTGCATTTAGTTGAATTTTCCATTTACTTAAAAGTTGTTCATTATCTTTGCTTGACAATTTATTTTAAATGTGCAATATTGAAATGCAACTAATGGACTTTTCATAAATCACTAGTAATCTATATCAATTTTTAAAATGCAAGTGTTACCTTTTGTCTACTAGTTAGCAATTCTAGACAACAAGTGTTTACAAAGATGGCCTAAAAGATGACTTTGGTCAGTTTTCCATCAAACTTGCCATTTGAAATGCTTTCCTAACCTTTTTAGGTTCAGTTTACACTTGTGTGAGCCTTGAACTCCACAAAAGGAACTTGGAGTCAGGATTGGTACTTATGTTGTGGCACAACATCATTGTCTAAGCAGAACTGGATGGTGTATTCCATTTAAATATGTTAGGGTGAATATGTCTAGCCTGAAAGAAATATTAATATTCATATACATTTCCTTTGTCTTTCAGAACAATGGGTCACTTGCTTGGTGCCAGAATCATAAACAGTGTTCAAAGGTAAATCTGTTCTTTTCCTCTCTAATTTGTGTTACCTATCTGCTTTCAGTCTCTTGTCTGTAGATAAAGTGCTTTTCTTCTTAGCCTGTTTTCAGAAGTGTCTGTTTATATTTTATTTGGAAACCTCAACCTTTAATAAAATATCAGAAATTAAAGACAAGTGATTTACTATTTCAGGACAAAGGAACCATGTTGGGGAATACATATCAAGCATAGTTAAACCAATATAATTCTGTCATTTTAAGAAAGTTTACACTGGCTAGAAACTGGTGTCTCATTTGCAGTTGTTTCAGTGTTTTTGGTCAGAAGAGAGTAAAAGAGAGACTTATTGACAGTCTTTGTTAGACTTCAAACAAAGTCTGCTTTGTTTGAAGTCTAACAAAGACTGTCAATGACTTAAAAATCTTCCTCTAATGGCTCCAGGGTATTTCAACATTCAGTATTTCATTCTGTTTAAGTATTTAATTTTTATGTTGAACCTGAATTTCTTTGAAATCCTATTGGCTCTGCTGATGCCCCATTCCCGTTCTAGCACTTAAAAAGTAGGTGAGCTAATTGTCCACTGGTTCTTCTTTGCAAGGGTCTTCCTATGGTGTCTGGATGGAAGCAACAATGATTTGGGAGCTTTAAGGGTTCAAGTGGAATTGCACCTTTGTTGCTGACTGTTCATAAACCTCATGGAAGCTGCATTCATTGGAAAATTGCCTAAATATACTAAAAATGTATTTCTACAATTATTTAGGCCTTTTAACTTAAATAATTATCCATGAAGGTTGGACTGAAAATGGAATTATATCTAAGTAGAATTGTTTTTTATTGTTTCAATAATGTAATTGATATTAAGTGCTGATCCTAACACTTGATTTTAGCATGTTGATTTCTTGTATACCTTTAAAGAATGAGATTACACATCCGCTGATCTAGCTTCTGTTGACATAAAAGGGATTGGAAATGGGCCGATTTTTTGACAGTTCTGTTGCAGGTAAATAAAACAGTTAATTGCTTTTATCAGTATTAAAATCCCAGGGTATGACAGTGTCAATCTAAGAAAAGAATGGAACATTTCTGATTAGCTGTGCCACACTACTAAGGATTTCACTTCTGCAATGAAATCTTACCATTCTTAAAATTCTTCTTGAAAACCCCAAACAGATGTGCAAAGGGCATATTTCATGACAACGGAATGGCCTTTGCAGGAAAGCATGTGGGCCTTGTTCCATAGTGATCCTGATACAATTTTTTAAAAATTTAGTTGTGAAGGCTACTGAGGTAAGTGATCTGAAAGGTTCGGATCCAATGTTTTGTGTCTGCCCAACAAAGAAGGAATCATACAAGAAAAGTCCACGTTTTAAAGCAGGGCAGAAGTTATAGGAATATCTCTCTGAGTCACTCACAAGTTTATTGAATCCACATAAGGTGTATATAAGCTGACATGAATTTTATCTTGAAATTGAATCAGTATCTTGAAACTAGTGTAAGAATGCTACAAATTAATATTCTATTGTATTACAAAACAATGATAGTTTAAGTTTTAAATTACTTAACGTGTGCTTTGCAGTCATGTTACCCCATGTTTTTCATTCTTTCTTAGGAAGGTAATATATTTTCTTTAAGAAAGCAGCTTTGCCATTTAGAAAATAAATGAATATAACCTTGGCCAAATTGTTAGAGGAGCTGAATTTAAGCATAACGTCTTTTCAGGATGGCTTTGATTTTCTGTGTTTTGCAATGTGAAATTATACAATTGCTTTAGCTAATTGAAATTTTCAAAGTGATGGGGGGAATTCAGTCAAACTTTTAAAATGCAAATTCCTTTCACTGCTTCTCAGCACCTCGGTGGAGGAGGTTTATATGAGTGTGACAGGTAGTGGAGAATTCCACAAGGAATGGTGTGCTGCTTAACCTTTCTACAGCTAACATGGAAGGCTTTGTTGTAGATATAAAGGTTAGGGGGAGCCTTGGCTTCCGTGACCATGAGATTGTGGAATTCAATATTGGGCAAGAAGGAGGCAGGGCAACAAGTAAGATAGTAAGCATGGCCTTCAGGAGAGCAAGCTTTAGCCTCTTTAGGGGTCTTCTTGGAAGAATCCTATGGGAACAGATCCTGTGGGGAGGAGGGGTCCAGGAGACATAGTTAATCTTAAGGATCAGTTCTTAAAGGCTCAAGAATGATGCATCCCAGTGAGCAAGAAATTGGGCAAAGTGGGCAAGAGACCTGTGTGGATGGATAAAGAACTTGTGTCATTTCTCCAGTGTAAGCAGGAAGTACACAGGAGATGGAAGCAGGGTCAGGCCACTTGGAATGAATATAGAGAGGTTGTCAGAGTGAGTAGAAATGAGGCAAGGATGGCCGTGACACATCTGGAATTAGTAGAATGGGGTCTGTGGTAACAGAGGACAAGGAAGGGAGAGTTGCTGTATGCCTTCCTTGCATCAGTGTTCACTGACAAGACCAGCCTTGAGGAATTTCTGACACAGGATAAAGGAGTATTGTAAGGAAGACTTTCCCTTTGTTGGGGAGGATTGGGTTGGAGAGCCCTTTGACCTCCACAAGTCTGTGGGCTCTGATGGGGTGCACCCACAAGTGCTGAGAGACCTAGTGAACACCATAAGTAGGCCAACCATCATCTTTGAAAGGTTGTGGCAATCAGAGGAGGTGCTGAAGGACTGAAAGAAAGCAATTGTCACCCCAGCCTTCATAAGAGGCAAGAAGGAAGACCTGGGGAACTTACCAACTAGTCAGCCTCACCTCAATCCCCGCAAAGGTGGTGGAGCTCCTCACTCTGAAGGCTGTCTCTGTCCACGTGGATGACCAGTACATTATCAGGAGTAGTCCTTGACCAGCCTGATTGCCTTCTACAGTGAAACAACTTACCTGGGTGGATGGGGAAATGCAGTGGATATTGTCTACCTCAATTTCAGACAGGCTTTTGACACTTTTTCTCAATATCCTTGTAAACAAACTCAGGAAGGACTGGATGGATTGAGAACTGACTGACTGGCGAATTGCAGAGGGACGTAATCAGTGGCACAGGGTCTGACTGGGGCCTATCACTTGTGGTATTGTGCCCCCAGGGTTCAATACTGGGCCCAATATTGTTTCTCTTTTTTGTGAGTGATTTGGACGAGAGGGCAGATACCTCAGCAAGTTCAGCGACAACACAAAGCTGTGAGGAGTGGCCAATACCCCCGAATCCTGTGCAGCCCTTCAGAAGGGCCTCGGCAGGGTGGAGAGATGGACAGGGAAGGACTGCCTGAAATTCATCAGAAAGGCAGGGTCCTACACCTGGGGAGGAACAATCCTCTGCACCAGTGCAGGGTGGGGGCTGACCTGTAAAGCAGCTCTGTGGAGAAGGACCTGTGGGTCCTGGTGAACAACAAACTGTATATGAGCCAGCAGAGTGTCCTTGTGGCCAAGAAGACCAGTGGGATCCTGGGAGACATTAGGAGGAGCATTGCCAGCAGGGGGGTGATCCTGCCCCTCTGCTCAACCCTGGAGTGTTACACCTGGAGTGCTGTGTGCAGTTCTGGGCTCTCCTCAGGGCAAGAGAGACATGGAGCTCCTTGGGCAGGTCCAGTGGAGGGCAACAAAGATGACTGGGGGACTGGAGCACTTCTCTTATGAGGAAAGGCTGAGGTAGCTGGGATTGTTCAGCCTTGAGAAGCAGATGAGGTCCCCTCTCAGTTGTCTATCTGAAGGAAGGATGTCAAGAGGATGGACTCTTCTTCAGGCTCTTCTCAATGGTGACAAGAGCAGGAAGCAATGAGCAGAAACTGATGCACAGGAATTTCCACCTGAACATGGGGAAAAACTTCTTTACTGTGCGAGTGACTGAGCACTGGAACAGGTTGACCAGAGAGATTGTGGAGTCTCCCTCACTGAAGGTATTTAATAACCTTCTGGACTCAATCCTATGCAATATGCTCTGGGATGGCCCTGCTGGAGCAGCGAGGTTGGACTGGCTGAACTACTGTGGTCTCAGCCTTACCCATTCTGTGATTCTGTTAAATATCTGAGATGACTGTGAGCAGCAAAAAATTCACCAGTTGTTTAAAATGAAATTTAATTTTGTAAGATCCCTGCAGAAGTCTGTTTTTCAAGATAAAGCACAAGAGAGCTCTTGAATGCTTGCCCTGTTTTGACATGTATAATTTCAATATGTTAGAATACTTCATTGTAATTAGGACAACTATAGGATTATAACATAAAATGCCGTTTTGGGTTGCAATAGTTTCTAATTCATTGCCATCATGTGCTCCTCCTTGTCTACTGGCACAGCATTGAAGCAGACTGAGGGATTTCTTTTTTTGATTCTTGTCAATTGACTGGTTTGCTTCCACTGCTGAGATGAAATTGGTATTGTGATTGATGAAGTTAGAGAACTTCTTTGGAAAAAGATTTGAAACCAAAATTTAATTGTCTAACTCATTCATAGATCCATTGTTGTGTTTGAACTTATGCTTAGTGAGTTGCAGTGTTTCCTTTCCAAGGGGATAGAGGGCCCAATATGCCAGTCAGGCCCAACCCATGGAAAGGTCTGCTGCCTTCCTGGGGCCTGGGTAGGGATGTCATCCAGAAACTTTGTAATCTGGAGCGGTCCTGAGACTACTTCTTATCACTGATGTTCCCCATAGGGGATGATGAAGTGGCTAGTGCAAAGACCATCCAAAAGGACTTCTGGCCCTTGGAATGTTTGGTAAGGAAATCTGAGGCACAAGTTATGATTTCCTCTTTGCTTCCAATTGAAGACAGCAACACTGGAAGAAACAGATGGGCTGAGTCTATTACTACATGGCTCTGTGGCTGGTATCTCCACCAAAATTTTGTTTTTTTTTGACAATGGAATGGTCTATGCAGCACCAGGCATGCTTGTACCAGAAAGGACTCCCCTTTCTCTGGCAGAAGAGTTGCTGCTTGGGAGCCAGAGGGGCCCATTTAGAGAGCTTTAAACTAGTTGTGATGGGGGAGGGGGACAATATCAGGTTTGTGCCTGGTGAGCTGTGGGATGGGAAGCGAAGGTTAGAGGGACAACGTGCAAGAGGACCCTCTGCCAGTGACTCTGAAATATGTTGGGCACACTGGAATGCACTTGCAGTCTTAAAGAGACAAGCCAGGGATCCCTAATTTTACAGAAACCAACCAGAGAATTACCTCAAAGGAATTAAGGGCTGACAGGCCAGGTGAGGTGCCTTTACACCAGTGCATCCAGTGTAGGCAGCAGAGAGGAGTTGGAAGCCACTGTGCTACTAGAAAGCTATGACCCTGTTACCATTTCAGGACAAGGGGAATGGATTCAAACTGTGTTTGTGTAGGAGCAGTTCGCATATCTTCTTCAGCCCTCCACGTTCACAGGAGCCACTTAAATGTTTCCACTAGCATTGATACCCTTGTTAGGATTGATACTACATGGTATAGAATTGTTTGTGTACTGAGGTTCCATTCAGATTTGGTCTAGGTAATGAAAGTTAAAATATAGCATTATTTTCTTTTACTCTAACAGTAGATTGCTGGCAGCCTGTCAGACTTGCTGAGTAATGCAAAGGTGGACTAATAAACAACAGCATGAGGAAGCAGAACTGCAACATGGAGAGACTGAAAAAGAAAGCAGGCTGGATTGTGCTAGGCTCAGTATTTCTTAACACAGTTGTTGGACCAGCACCGGGATCTCAGTCAGCTCTACTCATTCCTAGACACCACAGGGGTAAAAATCTTATTTGGGGAGAGAACTGGACAAACAAACACTCCCTTCTTTTTTTCTGCATACATGACTACATAAAACCCTGCGTCCTGTTGCCAACAGCTGGTTCAGCAGAGGAATTGAAAACAGAACCTCTGCAGAGGTTATTATCTGGTTGGGGAAAGACAGTTAAAGCTGGAAACTGATGAATCTAGTTTTCTTATGCATCTGGCCTAAAGTCTTCCATCACAGCCAAGTGTTTGGCAAAATATTGCAAAAAATATATTCATGCCTGCCATCTTCAGACTGTCTTTAAATAATATTTTGACATGGGTTATGCCAGTAGGTAGGCAAATATGACCTACTTTGGGCTTTTTCCTCCTTTTCTGCTCCAACTAATCATATTTGTTATGGTGTATCAAACTCTGAGTTACCTAAGTGATTATTTTAAAGCATTATGAGGTACAGGTTATATGCAGGGTGAAGTAGTGTTTGTAATGTGTATATTTCATCTAAAACATAATTCAGCTTGTTTCCAACACAGGTAGTCAGTCAGCTTTGCTACATGATTATATGTACGTAACTCATTAATACTGGATTAGTTCTCTCTGAATGGAAACGTTTAGAAAAAAATTAGTCTATTTTTGGATGAAATGGCAGCTGCTAGGGAATGAAGAGTAGAATAGGTCAGTTTCTAAAATAGTGTTGATTGAGTATGCAGTATCTAAACCAGAATGTCTGGAGTTGCTGTTGAAAAATATTCATTCACACTTTTTGATAGAGACTTGTTTATAACCTGTTAAAATGACAGGTCTCAGAATATTTTTTCTAAAGAGAGATTTTATAATTAAAAGTCACATAATAAAATCTGGGTGGATTCTAGCTCTTTCTGCAAGCATAATTCTCAGTGAAATTACTGAGAAATTCTGAGAGTTATATGTTCAGTGTTGAGAGAGAAGAATTCTGCCCAGATGTGGTTGTTATTACTTTTATGTTTTCTGGAGCTAAGCTTATACATTTTTACTTGCAATTCCCAATGTTCATGAGGGTAGAAAATGCTATTATGGTTTTTATTCTATGTAGAGATATTGTTATCTGGCAGTTTCATTATGTTGCTTCTAAAAATGAAGTGCAGTTTACTTTGTGGGTTCAGGAGAAATACAGAGGACATTCACACTCCTTCATGACTAAGTTTTTTCTTACGTATCTCACTGCAGAGTGGAAGGGTTGGTTTCTTGTGTCATGTTTACTTTGACTGGTAACTTTCTCTCTATGTAATCCACTTAGAATCTTATAATAGTTTGGGTTGGAAGGGATCTTAAAAGGTCATCTGGTCCAGTCCCCCTGCAATGAGCAGGGATCCTCTTCAACTGGATCAGGTTGCTCAGAGTCCCATCCTGACCACCTGACCTTGAATTTTTCGCAGGGATGGGGCATCTCCCAACCCCTGGGCAACCTGTTCCAGTGTGTCACCATGTTCATCATAAAAAATGTCTTCCTTACATCTAGTCTAAATTTAACCTCTTTGGTTCTTAAACTGTTACTCCTTGTCCTATTCAACAGGCACTGCTAAAAATTCAGTTCCCGTTTTTTCTCATAAGCCCTTCTTAAGCAGTGAAGGGTTGCAATAAGGTCTTCCCAAAGCCCTTTCTTCTCTTGAAAGCTGAAAAACTTCAACTCTCTTTTTCCTGGAAGAGGTACTTCTCTCATTTGATGATTTTTGTGGCCTACCTCTGGACCATCTCTAACGGGCATGTGTTTCCTGTGCTGAGGACCCCAGAACTGGAAGTAGCACTCCAGGTGCAGTCTCACTGGAGCAGAGCAGAGGGACAGAATCACCTCCCTCAATCTGTTGATGGCACTGCATTTGATGCAGCTCAGGATGCAGTTAGTGCAAGCGCATGCTGTGGGCTCATATCCAGCTTTTCATCCACCAGTACCCTTAAGTCCTTCTCCTCAGGGAAGCTCTCAATCCCTTCATCCCCCAGCCTGTACTGGTACAAAGTACCGTCTCACCTAGGTCAGTTAGCACTTTGCATTGTCTTGTTGATTCCCATGGGCCCACTTTCTAGCTTGTCCAATGCCCTCTGGATGGCATCCTGTCCTTCAGGCATGTCAGTCACACCACACAGCTTGGTGTCATCTGCAGAGGGTCTTGCTTAGGGCCACCTCAGTCCTGCTATGCCACTGATGATGATAATAAGCTGTACTGATGCCCAGGGGTCTGGTGACCTCTAGGGAATACCACCCTCTGGTGAGAGGGAGACCAGCCAACCAGTTTCTCTTCTACAGTGTACAGCTATGAAATCCATCTTTCTACTTTAGAGAGAGGGATGCTGTGATAGACCCTGTTAAAGGCCTGGTTAAACCAAGCCATGCCATGTATCTCAAATCACCTCCCTATCCTCCATGTGCCTTAGCATAGCTTCCAGAAGGATCTGTTCCATGATTTGCCAGGCAAAGAGATGAAGCTGACAGGTTAGTAGTTTCCAGCGTCCTTCTTTCTACCTTTTTCAAAAATGGGTGCAATGTTTCCCTTTTTCCTGCACCCAGATCTTCATCTCTCTGCTATGACTTTTCAAATATTATGGCAACTACATCAGCCAATTCCCTCAAGTCTCTGGGATACATCTCATCAGGTCCCACAGACCATGCATGTTCCAGTTCCTCAGGTGGTTTTGGGCCTGATCTTTGGTTACAGGTGGAGTGACTTTGCTCCTCCAGTCCCTCCTTTACAGCCCATCCACTCAAGAGGTGTGGGGAAATAAACGGTTGCCTTTGAAGTCTGGGAGTAAAAATGTTGAATACCTCAGCCTTCTCCCTAACCCTATTTGACCATGTGCTTATATTCTTGCCAGGATAGGTGTCCATGCTTCCACTGGCTGTGCATTTCCTTCTTGCCCTTTAGCTTTACCAGAAGGTCTCCGCTCATCTATGAAGGTCTATTGCCTTCCTTTCTTGAATTTTTACATTTGGGGATTGAGAGTTCTTGTGCTTTATGGAACATGTCCTTAAAGATCTGCCAGCTCTTTTCTGGTCCCTTGTCCTTTAGAGCAGTTTCCCAGGGAGTCCTGTTGACATCTTGATGAGCTGGAAGTTTACTTTTCAATATTTACTGTCCTGACTTCATTCTTTGTGACCCATATCCTTCAGGACTGTAAACTTCACTTGTGCATGAACGTTGCATCCCAGCCTGCCTCCAATCTTGATATCACTGATTACCTCACTTGGTTAAAGCATTGAAATAGCTATTAAATTTGCTGATCAATCTTTCCCTAACTGCTATATGTGGGTTTAAGAACTACTTGGTATGTGAAATGCTATCAAAACCTGGCTTAAGAAAATAATCTGCAAGGCTGACTCAAGTACTTTAAAGGTAACAACTTTGTACTGGAGGTTTGCTCTTTTTTTAAATGGCAAGAATTGTTTTATGTTGTGTTTTGAATTCCTTCACTGACTTGACCTTTGCTATTGGATTTAACTTTCACATCTTTACATAATTCCTGAGTTGGGATTTTTTACCTCTCCTTAATTTATCCTTTGAAAATTTTTGTGTGGTGTTTTGTCTCTTCCTCTCCACTAGTGTCACTAATCTGTGTGCCCATCTATCTGTTTCTTAGAAATCTATCAAAGAACCAGTGAATTGTTGAGGTTGAACAGAAAACCCTCTTAGATCTTCTAATGAAGGGTCAGCTATAGAGTGGGTTGTTGAGAACCACACATCCAGTTGGATTTTGAGTATCTCCATACGTAAAGACCACAACCTCTCTCAGCAGCCTATTTCAGTGTTTCACTACCTGCACAGTAAAAGAGTTTCTGCGCTTCTTGTTTTTTGATCTGTGCCTATTGCCTCTTGTTTAGTCCATAGGCATGACTGAGGGGAGAGAGCCTGGCTGTCTCTTTTTCATTGCATCCCAATGGGTATTTATAAACCTAAGTAAGATCCCTCTGAACTTTTTTTCTAGGCTTATCAGTCCCAGATATCTGCACTTCTCTGTATATGGCAGATGCTCCAGCCCCTTAATGGAATTCTTGGCCCAATGTCGTCTTCTTCTTTTCTACTTATGCTTTCTAAGCCCAAATTACTTACACCTACTGCCATTTGCAAAACTGCTGT
Organism: Chamaea fasciata; assembly: GCF_029207755.1. Lineage (NCBI taxonomy): Eukaryota > Metazoa > Chordata > Aves > Passeriformes > Sylviidae > Chamaea > Chamaea fasciata. The sequence goes on along the minus strand of NW_027094087.1, from coordinate 95,469,294 downwards.
CCTTAAAATCCCATTGCCTTCTAGCTGCCATTCTTGCTACATTGTATGTAAATGCACAGCTTTTGCTGTTTCTGTTCCATTTTTTCTGGTTTGTTTTTACAGTGTGAGCTCCACTGTTCTAAGGCTGTTCTTCTCAAGTACTTGGAAGTGCTGAGCATATAACAGGTGCTTCTCTACAAAAACAACAGTTAGAGCTGATTGCTGCTGAGAGCAACATGAAAGGGCAGAGTCCTGCATTGATGCTGGCTTAGTGAAAAATGTGTTTTAGTCCTAAGGTGGGGGGCAAGGGGGATGAAATGGCTGGGAAAGGCATTTCAAGAGAGTTTGTGAAGTAGATATAATTTATTTTTTTACAGCTCCTTACACAAGGTTTTCTTTTTGTAGGCAGCTGAAAGTCAAGAGACCAGCAGGCATAATTTAGAGCTGCTTGTGCCATGGCATTTACAAGGACTGGAGATAAATGGGGATCATCATAACACACTATGAATTGCAATACAACTTTCTTCTTCCCAGTGGCCAAGGCAGTGGTCCCTGATTGATTGATTCTGTGAGAAGACTGAAAGGCTATTTTTTGAGTTTTCAGAACTGAGAGGCAAATGTGAAAATAAACAATTTACAAATTCTGCAGCCAAATAAACAGACTGTTTGACTATCTGAAAAAGACAGTTTACTTTCTTTTTAGAATAATATACACTCCTGAATTCCGTATTCGAGCAATTGTTTCAGGCTTCCAGCTGAGCTCTTTCCAGAGATAATGCAGGTGGAAAGATGAGTTAATGGTTTAAACAATTAGAGATTTGGTGCAGTCTTCCATCTGTCAAAGCCCACTGAAATGAAAGCTCTCAGTTCTAATTTGTGCCTCCAGCATCTAACTCAGTCTGAAATGGTGTCAGCGATTTGCCCTGCCCACAGTAGTTTTATTCTTATGTTAAGCATTCTGTGCACACATGCTGAGAGACTTCTATCAAACATATTAGTGTGCATTTGAGAGATCATTAGCCTGATGTAGCTGAAACATTCCAGATTTCTTAACCAGGAAACTCACATCTCTGCTGGAAAGTGTGTTGAGCCACTGTTATTTACACAATAAAGCTAGAGCAGGATAGGGATGGCTTTGTGAAGTTTAGCAGGAATAGTGGTACACCCATAAAAGAGTGAGATAATGAATGTTTTGGTTTTTTGTCTAAAAAGATGGAATGAGTAAAAATTTCTTTCTTGACCTGCTAGACAGATTGGGTTTTTTTCTTAGTAAAAGCCAAGGTAAAACCATTAAATAGACTTGGAATTCATAAGACTTGATCAGATTATTATTCTGCTAAATAGATAAACTCATGAGCATATAAGAAGTAAGACATGTGATACTTATTGTTTGCATTCTTATGGATTATTTCATTTTTTTTTTAATATTGATCTATAAAAAGGTAGAGGAAGCTGAGAGAACCATAGTGGTTAGATGATTAAAACTGTACTAGCTAATAAATAGGGTGACTGAAGTTTCTGGATATTTGTGTTTGGGGAAATAGAAGAAAGAGCTTTGCGATTCCGTGTTTATGTTTATATGAAGGCATTAGTATAAGTGTGTTGTGATTACAGGAATCCCTTTGTTACTAAGGGCCTTGAGAACTGGCAAATAAACAGAATCGAAATCCAAACAATATTTGCAGTACTCTGCAATACTCTGATGTATTGCTTTATATTTGTAAGTATCAAGTTTTATTTATTGGGGTATTGAAAAAAGAGTTGTTTTAGAACATGAAATGAGTGAGCATGAGGTAAGTTCATATTCTTTACAGTCGCTATATTGGATCACATCAGTCATCCTTCCAGTCTAATGCTTGTGTTACCAGCTAGATCCTCAAAAGAGAAGTAAACCAAACCTAGGTCTGGAACAAGCTACTGCTAGAATAAAAACCCTTACTTAAGCCCTATTACTTATTTTTGTGTGATACTGTGCAACCTAAAGGATATATCCTTTTCAGAACGCTGGTTTTGGTTTCTCAGCTCTTGATGCGTACTGTTTTGTTCATCTTAATTTTTTTTTTGCCTTAGAAGAACAGACCTCAGGAGTCTATGGAAGGTGTTTTGCTTGGCCTTCACTCTGAATGATGCTGCTGATAACTTTCTGTCTCTAGTAAAAATGGTTAGAATTGGGTTACTTTCTTTTTTCCCTTGTTAAAAGACTATCATGACTGCCAGAGCCCTTATGGGGGATAGGGAGGAAAGGATCAGATTTGTTTTATGTCCCTGTCGCCCAGGTTTTTGTTAGTACAGAATTCTGCTGAGGTTCTCATTGATCTTCAGCATAGGTTTACAGAAAAGTTTGGTTCTTTTGGAGCTTGCTCTTTTGGCCAGTTGGATCTGTTTTAAGGAGGTAATCAAGTCTGATCACTGTGTTGTTTGAAATGTGAATTGAATACTGAGCAAACTGAGCCAGTGCTGAGCATAACCAGCTAAAGATTAAGTAACCCTCTTTCACAAAGAAAGGACACAAAATTGTCATTAATGACTGAATTGTGCCAACACTGGCTTTGAGGGTAATAGCATAGCAGTCTCAGCTCTCAGAAAAGCAAGTGCTGGCTTTAGACTTCAAATCTGCATACACTGTGGTATATAGAGACAGACGTACACTGCAGCTAGAGGGAGAAATGTGGGCATGAGGGTGCTCACATATAAACACAACAGATATTATTGAAGCTGGCATGCTGAAGCACTAAATGCTTCTTTAACTTAGCTTTATCTGCTTCAGTGAACACTTTTCAAAATCCAAGGATATTCAGACTGCAGAATCCTTTATTTAGAGGTATTTGAGCACAAAAATAATCCCTTCCTAGAAACTTTTGAAATAACCAATGCAGCTATGCAGTCTAATCAACTGTAAATTTTTGTCATCTTAAAAGCAGTTGATTAACATCTAGCAGAAGGATGATTATCATTGGAGCAACACTGGTCAGACAGTAAAGACAGATGCTACTACTGATACTAAGGAGAATTATCAGTAAATCTTCTTGAAAACGAGCAACAGATTTATCTTTCTAAATCTTCAGTTTTAGCAGGTCTCTTACCACTCAGTTTGCTCAAAGCTTTTACATATTTTTTTCTTGTCTTTCAATAACTTTGCATGCTATATGCAGAGGGAAATATGTGACATGAAAGTGTATTTGAGATTTTGATTTCCCAAATACAGTCTCAGTTTCCAAAGCTCAGCTGCCTGAATTACTATTAGGAAAAATTTTAATAGCTCAAATAAATGAGAGAATCTGTATGAAATTTATAAATGTGCAGTTGAAATGAGAATCTTAATTTTATCTTATTACATTACATTTCATTAACCTAATTAATTTGTAGTGCAAAACAGGCTGTGATGGTCTGCTTAAATGTATGGTCCTTTTCTTGTCTTGTGGGAGACAATTGCAGAGTTAGGTCAAATACAGCTCTAGTTAAGTGACAAAGACAAAATGTACTTGCATTGACCTTTAACGTAGTAATAAAATACATTCAAGCCACTGGAAAGGGACATATGTCTGTATTTTAACCGTGACTTTAATAAGAGTTTTGCTTGACTAGACCCAGGGCGTTATTCAGAATCCACTGAAGTAAAGAATACCGACTTTCAACAAGCTTTATACCCATCTGTAAGTTAAGACTGTGCTTTTTCAAGTGACCTCCCTTGGAGTTTCTCCATTACTCTAATACTGAAGGAGATATGAAAGTGTGCTTAGGTAGATGGAGTTGCTGTGCTGAGAGGGAGGCAACTGTCTTTGAGGCAGACAGGCAGGGATGCAAGTGCCCTTTTCTCTACACATTCATTGAAGTGTAAGGGAAGCACTAAGCTGGAATGAGAGCTATGACTGTTTTCTACTTTTGAGTGCCTGCAAAGAATTGGAAAGCTGTCTGAGCACAGAAGCATCATCCGTCCTTAAACAGAAATTGCAGATTATATTTTGTAACAGTAACTGTGATGTTTAATCGGGCACTGAAGAGTTAATTGCCATTTAGCAGCAACTGTATTTTAAAATAACTCTCTAAGCACAACAGACAGAAATGCTTCTGAAAGGATGCAGTGTTAAAGAGTGGGTTTTGTGCTATGAATTTTAAGTAGATCTCCTGATTGAGTTTCCTTGAAAAGTTCTGCTTAAAGTCAGTTTGGGGTACAGTCTCAGGTTAACAGGTCAGAACAGTAACTGGTTCTGACAGTTCTTCCATAATATTCACATCTACTGTATGGATTACAGGCATACATTCTGATCTCAGTCATATCAAATATTTTTAGCTATTTCAATGGCCTGAGGAATTTAAGTGCACAGTGGAAGCACATAACTGTACGGATAGAAGTCCCAATATGGAGGTAGTGAGAAGAACATATTTTTTCTGGTACCGTAAACTTTCTGAAGTCCGCAATGGTTCTAAAGGCTTCCTACAGTCTAATTTACAATTGGTTTGCATCCTCATTTTAAACAAGTGAACAGTTACTTAGGGTGTAAAGTGAAAGGGAAATTCATAGTCATATTTATTGAATGTTGACATATGCATTTAATCCATATGGAAGATGTAAAGCAGTATTTTGGGTTAATGTTCAGCGTAAGGAGCTGCCCATGCAGGAATGCCGGCAGGATCCACTACACTGAAACGAAAGATGACACGGATAACTATTCAGCCTTGTACTGTTTTGATGCTGGTGTATGTGTGTACAAATAGATTTCTTGTTTCAGGTAGGTGTTTTCAGCTTATGCATTTAGAAATTAAAAGATTTCTGTAATTAAATCTGTAAAGGATTTTTTTTTCCTTTGGAGTGTGAACCAGAAGACCAAGTTATGAACAAGGATCTTGTCCCAAATATATCTAATGTTTTGTTTGCTTTAAGTTGTAAAACCCATGGATTCCAACGAATGTCAGAGTTTGCAGCTTCTGACTTTGAATAAAGAATACAGCTGACTATGTTTATTTTTCTCATAGATGTGATATGGTTATATCCAAAATCCATTACATTTCAATATCTACAATAAATCAGGATATGAACAGGAAAATAAAACTGAGTTACAGCACTTGGGATTTGAACTGCACCCTCCAAAAATAATAGAAATTTTCCAGAGCTAGGAATGAAGAATCAAATTTTAAAGCAGTTTCGTATTAGGTATGAAACAGCTTCATTTTTTTTTGGTTTATGTGAAACATTTAGCTGCAATATTACTCACTGAACTTTGAACACCTTCAGGTGGGAAATAACTTAATTTTGTTTTACATAAATATGACCACTGTGTTCACTCTAGTAAACAACAAAATATTGGTTTAATAGTACTTACCACTTCATTTTTTTTTTCAACTTTTGTCCAGTTAAATCAAGCTTTAGCATTGTATGGATTCTCATGTGTTGCTTTTCCTAAATCTGCAATTCTTTCAGTTTGGCCTGAGAACACAATGCAGAGCACCACACACATCCCTGGCCTGGTCCATGTAGTTTATTCGGAAGAGAACTATCCAAGCTTGCTTGCAGGAATGCTCATTGGAGGTATGGTCAGACCCAGCAGGCAGAGCTCAGTCTGGCTACCCTTTTTAACTTTTGTTTGTTTCTGGACCATATTGATGAGTGATATCTGAGGATATCACCATTCACCCACCAGGAGGCAGATCTAAAGCTCCTAAAAGGCCAGGAGCAAGGGAGGAATTGCAGTTTTTTGGGTGAGATTTTTAAAATGTTAGGTTTTATATCTGTAAAGAAGCACTGAGACAATAGAGTGATGAGTAACTATTTAAATCAATGAAGTCACCACCAAACCTGTCTTTGCCACCTTGGAAGATCATTTGCCTCAGCAAATATTTCTTAAAGACACTTTTTTTTTCAGAGAAACTCTCCAAGATCATTCAGCTGGTGATCTATTCTGCTCATATATTATTCAGTGTTCTATTTTCCTTTCCTATTTATTTAATTTTCTATTGAAGGTATCTGCATGACAGAAGTATTGTGTTTCTGTGGAGTTCAGCTGTTCCTGCTTTACAATTTCCTTATCTGAAGTCATGTTTCACTTTGTGTCAAATACAACTCCTATGATAATTGCAACCTATGTTTTTGGTGGGGCCATGATACAGAAAATAAGCCCCTTTTAATTGCTTATTTTCTTCAAAAGATGAATTAAATATTTCTGTTTCATAACTGAATGTTTTAAAATTAATCTATAGTTAAATGACACATTTGAATAAAAAGTTGAGTGTTTTTTTAAAAAAGATATTTAGTTGGTAGCTTTCTTGCATTATTTTTTCCTTTTAATTTCTACCCCTCCCATTAAATAAACTGAAACCAGGAAAACTAAACTACTTGATGTAGCTTTTTTTGTGGAAATACATTTTTTGTTAAATAACAATAGTGGTGCAAAAAATCACAACATGCACTTCATTCAAAATAGCATCTATCTTTAGAAAAGTCATCAGATTTTCATGTTTTCTAGGTTTAATAAGTGTTTGAAAGTATTGCAGATTGAAGATTTTAATTCCTTAAATGGCAAGTAAGTAGGTCATCATCATCTTCAGGGAAAGGCTTATTTGTCCTCATTATTCCAACACTATGCAAATTTACTTTATAATACACTTGAAAGTAGTGATTGTAAGGAAGTGGGTGTATCTGTGGGCAGTACTTTAAAGATTTTTATCCTGACAATACCAACAGCAAAATAGATTTACAAACACTATTCATATACATGAATGTTTTTAATTACGAATAGGGAAAGATTGAATTAATTAGAAAATCAGCTTTTCTTCCTCTTTTTACTGGTTCTGTGGTAGAAAGATTGTCAGATGTAATACTGACTTAAAAGGGTTAATGAGTTGTATGGTGCACTTAATGGCTATTTAAACCTCTACTTTTAGCAGATTAAATAAAAATGTTAAAAGACATTCATGGTACTCTGTCAACAAAAAAGTAAGGGCACAACAGGGTGGTGAAAGAGGAATGAACAGGCAGCATAGTAGTGTGGGCAGATCACATACTTGCATCTTTACCAACAAATGTCAGGGATCATTCCTGCCCTGCCAGCAGGATCCTAGTGGAGGCATTTTGCACCTCTGCCATCTGCCCACCACACCTTCCTCTTCTTAGAAAAATGAGTTGTGGTTGTAATTGTCTAGCTCTTATTAAAGCAAACAAAAAAAGTGTTCTTCACCATGGAATTAAAGGAAGAAAGAGAGTGCCATTTTGTAATAATTTGAAAGTTTCTTACCCCCACAGTTGTCAGTTTCCTGGGTAGGTCAGTGCAATTCAAACAGTTCCATGTGTGGCAAGTGTGTTTTATGTTTGCACAGAAACTCACTTGATTGATCAGTTAAACTGGGGTGACATTTTAAGTGCATTACGGTTTGGTTTTGGGGGTTTTTTCTTGGGAAAGGCTGAAAAACCTCAATATAGTTGTACTTTTTATTTTAGTTTTATCTCTTAAGTATGTTTTATTATGCTGTCATGGAAAGCTAGTGCATTTTTTCTTTATTGCTAACATTTGTTGGGTGATGACAGGTTATCAAACAGTGCAGAGCTGTTTAACACCTTGGGAGAAGACAATAAAGAAGCTGGTGACACTTGCTTAACAAGAAGCACCGTGTGTTTTGGGAAATCTGTCAGTGAGAAGACAGGCCTGTAAAGATGTCAGGCCTATTTTGACCTTTCCACCCCTTGTTTGTGTTCTACTGTTTCAGCTTTGCAAATGACTCCGCATTTGGTACTTGAATTGAAAGTGGAAATCACATAACAAGGAAAGGACATGAATAAGTTTCAGAAATGTATTGCAGAATGGAAAAGGTGGATGCTCGGAAAATGATTATGCATTTTTTTCATGACTCCATAATACTATTAAAGGAAAAAAAAATTAATGAATTTTATATGCAGTTATTTTGGGGTGGTCTGTCAAAGTGGTAGATGTTGCATTAAATCCAACTACTACTGGAGCATGATACCGTGTGCCTACAGTAATCTGAGCTCCTCTGTAGTGATGTATGACATTCACTTTGCATGCTCAGTGCTATATTTTATCCAGCATTTGGATAGCATGATATTCTGACCTTGTCTGATTGGTGATCTCGTTTTGTGTGAATGTTGCAAGGACAGTAAACAAAGCCTGGAAGAATTGTCAAGCTGACAAGTTGTATTGCCCTGTATCTTTTCAAGACAAAGCCACAGAAATTTATGTGTCTTGACACCTTTGCCTCTTGTATTAACAAAGCTTTAACCAGCTTCTCCTTGGTTCTACAATCCACCATCTAAAAATGACACATCTTATAAAGATAGCAGGTAGATAGGCTTTTAAGAAGAGACCTCAGAGAGATGGAATAAGTTAGGAAAAAACAGCAGCAGCTGAATTGTGGAAGGAATTCCAAGACTAACAAGAGTGCCTCAAAGAAGAGTGTATAAAACATTTTAAATGACACTTCTGTATTAAAATTTATAAATAGCTATGTGTAAATATGTTTTACAAGTATGTTGAGTAGAGAGTAGTCTTTTGCATGAATCCCACAGCCATTTACAAAATGTCAGTGATTGCAGGAACGCTGAAATGGTTTTGTTTTATTGTGTTTTCCTTTCACCTTCCTCTCTCACTCCCTCAAGAAACCTATAAAAGAGAAATGTTCTGCTGTGTTGAAACCATATGGGGGTTTTGCATCTGGAAAATTTGAACCCAAATCTGTACGTAACTTACTTTCAGTTGAATACTGAGCTTGTTTTGTTTGCATTATTTAAATTCTATGTTTGAAAGTTAAATTATTGGATCTAGAATTATGTCTGGATAATGTAGTTGTACTTTAATTGCTTAAACTGGCTTTTGTAACTATTTTTGCTTTTAATGGAAAGTTGCTATTGACAATACGCATCTTCAGCAGGTATTTATAAACAATGAGAACTTCAAAAGTGGGGGAAATACATGGCTAAGTGGCAGTCTGAATAGAAAGTGGGATTACAGCATACTTCCACTGGGATTTGGGTGTAAGGTCTCTAATTTATTTATAACAAAGTTAAATCATCTTCTAGTTGAGCAGTTAAATACTGAGGACATCTCTTTTTGGAGTCGTCTTACACTTCAGCCAATTGACAGAAGATAAGCTTCTGTACCCATCCCTCCCAACACTTTCAAAGCTCAGTGGAGCTTATTATAAATGAATGACTCATACACAGGGTGGAACAAATGCACCATTGGTAGCCTACAGAGATAATAACACTGACCTCCGGTCATTTTACAAGAGAACTCTCTCGTGTAGGTCGACTTCCCACTGCTTTAAACCCAACCTAAATAGACTATTCACAGGCAACTGGATTGACAGATTAGAGATTTATATGCACAAGTGTAGGCATTAGCAGCATGGTCTCTGCACATTGGGACATGAGAAGTAGTTGAAATACCTGACCACTAAAAGCAGAGGGACATTTTTCTGCATAGAAGTAGGTTTGTAAACTTCCTTCAGACTTAGTGAAATATGGGTGGTAGGGCAGTCATAAAAGTCCAAGCTTGCAGTCTCTGTTTATGAAGGGCTTCCAAAAATATGAAATTGTTTGGAAATAAGGGTTATGATAGTGCTGTCACTTCACAGGGAACATTGGAGTAGGTGAAAAGAAGACTTTAGGTTCTAAGTCAAAATACACTCTATTTGCTTTCTCCTCTTCAATACATATGTATATACAAAGTGAATAAGCAGAAAGTTTTGTGAAAGTATGAAGTTCAACATTTGTCAAATTATACCAGTTTTAGGAGAGGCTTGTGGTACCAAATTTAAGCTTGGGAATACAAATGTGATAATTTGTACTAACTCAAACTTTTATACATGGTATGATATAAGTGTGTTAAATATCTTCATCTTTCAACTGTGTTAATGCTCATGAAATACAATTTTTCAGTAGAAATCATCCACTCAGTGTGTACTAGAAATTTAATTTGTGCCTTTCTGCAGAAGGAAATGTGTTCTATTGCCTGATCCTAACAAAAGGTTATATTGAAAGGAATGATTTCAAAGCAGATGACAAATTACTGAAAAGACATTTTTATTGTACAATAGCATGCTCCCACAAAGAAAAACAAGGGGTGAGGGGGACACAAGACTGCTCCCCTCCAACATTCCCTAACACTAATTTGAGGAAAAACACATTAAGAGGCAACCTTCAGTGGATTTATTCTTTTCATTTCTTTAAAAGGATGAGAATCTTTAAAGGTTCTTTTTTCTTGCTTGGGCCCTTCAGTAGAGAACATCAGGCAATTGGATCTCCCAAAAAAAGATTGTTTTTTAAAATTAATATTCCTAATATGTAGGAATATGTGGCAGATACATTAAAGATACTTCATTTATAGAGATAGAAATTATAAAAATATGTCAGAAATCTGTTTGAAAGAAAATTGTGAACAAATGAGATTTTCAGTCCAAGTGTAGATACAGCAGCCTGACCCCCTTAGTCAGCCTTTATGTGGAATATCAGAAATTTCAGATATTCCTAGATCTGATAATGTAATGATAAGGTAAACGTATCATAATGTGGCATGTTTTCAAGATGCTAATTATCTAAATCTGTTTTGGTACCATAGTTCCTGACTTTTACTGAAAGAAGTGAAACTTTCCCAGCTTTTTTCACAAGTTTGTACGCTCTGAACTTGTTCATTTAGTGCCTGAGATTTGTAATGCAGGATGCATGTTGTCAGTGCCCTATATATGTATCTGTACATTTATTTGAAAATACTATTTTTATTCTCACTGAAGCAAGTGGATTGATGATTGGCAGTGACATTCAATTACCTGGCCCACGAGGCTTTTCTTGAGACCTGAATCCAGAGGCCTTTACTTGGTCACCGCTCCCAGCAAACAAATCCAGCAAAGCAATTTTCTTTCCTTACTTTGTCTCCAAGTAAAATTTTGGTGAAACTTTAGAAACTGCAGTCATGCAACGTCTTCCTCCAGCAATTAAATCCTTCAAATTGAAGATTTTGCTAATGGGCTTCAAACTTGAAATTTTTCTGTTTGGAAGTTGCAGGCTACAGCTGGAATAATATACACATATTCATTCTTTGTGACTAGTTTATGGTGGATGTTTTTACCAAATATCAGGTTTTATACAGAATTCATATTTCAAGTCTGGTCATCTTGTCCCATGTCTGAGCTTTAAAAAAAATAACATAAATTTGAAACTGGTGTCTGGGAGAGATAGAACATTTTCCCTTCTGTTTCTGCTGTGCTACCCATGTGAACAAGCATCTGCCTAAGCAGAAATGCACAATTCTCAAATATGCTAATCTCTCCTGCTTTCTAATTTCCACTTGCTTAAGTTCTAATTTTAAAGAGCTGTATGTTTGGAGAATCTTTTGATTCTTCAAGTATGTGGATTAGTCTTAACCTTTGTCATGACTTTGCTAGCATTTACAAGCATGGGCCTTTGATCATTAGAGCTGCTGTGAAAAGGAAGAAAAGAAGCACAAACATTTGGGATTTTCTACTTGCAGATGTCCTATACATCATCTCAACTTATCTCTCAGCTTCTATCCTGTACTATCACTTCCCTGAAGAAATTTTACTGCCTTTCCCTGAGTCTGGTATTTCATTCAGATAAGTGGAGACATCCTTTTCTCCCCAGAAGGGAAGAATTTTTGTTTGAAAACTGTGAGTTTTAGTTGTTTCTAAGTGCAGATTTAAGCTTTTCTCTCTGTATCTGTTCTTTTTTTTACTGCTTCACAAAATGTTGCTTTTATACTAGGGGGGAGGATAGCCTACAGAACACTGAGAAAATTGTGGCTTTATGCAATTGTTGAAATTTGTTTGGGACTTCTCTCTCTTTGAACTTCTGAAATGAGTAAAACAAAATGCTCATCTTGGTAAATACATTAGTTCCTGTGGGGTTTTTGTCCCTTGTTTCTTTAACATAACACAATGTTTTAAAACTCTCCCTCTCTCTCTCTCTCTCTCTCTCTCTGTATATATATATATATATATATTTTTTTTTTTTTTTTTTTTTTGCTTGCAATCCAGTTGGCGAGTAATCTGATTCTCATTTTTGGTTTAGAGTAAATGTTTTTATAAAGCATGGCCAATCAACCACATGTTCAAAATAGCCATAATAACTCTTGAATGTAACCAGGCTACCAAAATAATGGCAACCATCAGGCTATTCTGAGAGAAAACTTTTTTAAAAAGAGATTGTGCAGTGAGAAGTTGCAGTGACCAGCTAGAAATCTGTTAAATTTGTAATCATCCATCGTAGATTTCTCCACTTGGGCCCCAGTTTAGACATGCTTTCTCTACCTTGTCTTTTCAGGTAAAAATCCAGTCCTAAGGGAAGCCAGTGTAAAAGCGTCAGTGATGCTTTTAACAGCATTGAAGTTCATTGAACTTGCAGTACCATCTTTGCAGATAGTGTAATTCTGAAGCTAAACAGCGCTTCTCTACTTGGAGTAGTTCTTACTACTTCAGGATTTGTTTTTCCTTGTCGATGCAGAAATACTTACAGAGGGTTACAGCTTGAGCTCCTAGAACCTGTAGAGTGTTATTTGCAAGAATGTCTAGATAAAATGTCTATACATGTGTAAACTCTGCTTTACTGAAGAACTATGTCTGTCTGAAATACTGGGATGACACTAGACTTCTTGTTGCTATTTAAAAAATGGGTTAAGTATCTGTTGGTGACTGATATATCTAGTTAGACAGAACTACAAGAAATGAAAATTACTAAATACCTTATGTTTCTTGATTTATCTTTTTGTCCAGTAGCTAATTCATTCACTCTAAAAGTGCATCCTCAAGTAGTGCCTGTTACAGGTGTACCACACTGAAGCATTCCCGCATCTTGGCTTTGGCCAACCCTTAAAACACAGCACTTTGGTGACTTTTTATGACAGTATAATTTAATTTATCTCTAGTGTTAGTTTTGTTCTGCTGCATCTGTTCTATGGTGAAACAGACACTCTGTGAAGACTGAGCACATCTGTAATTGTAGTTACTTTTTTATGTACAGTGCTGTAGTCTTTGGTTGAATATTTTTTTTTTTTTTTTACATGAGAAACAAGGGAGTTACTTCTTATGGAACTTTTGTGCCTGTAGCTGTATAGGATCCTAATATAATCAAAGAATGAGCCTGCTCTGTAGTGTAAAAGTATATACAACAGCAACACACTTTTCTTTCTATGTTGAACAACTTGCTTTAGTGGACCCTGCTTTGAGCAGAGGGAGTTGGACTAGATGCTCTCCAGAGGTCACTTCCAGCTTTAACTATTCCGTGATACAGCTATAGATACCATCTTCAAGTACTATACAATCAGACCCTCTGATTGTTTATAATATGTGCCTATTTGGACAATGCTTTTCTTACCAGCCAAATTAAGGGATTTGAGATGAAAAATTGAAAAGGGGAGATATGAAACGTGAAACACAAATGGAAGAGTAGGCAGATACTCTCTTCATTATCCAACATAAAAATATCTATTTCCTTTGAAATGCAGATTTTGTTTAAAAGAGGACAGAGAAAAGAAGCCACATTTAATTCATATTCAGGTTGATGTGAATATTTTAAAGGAATGGTTAAAACACCTTGGAAGATGGGGATGTTCTAATTTTAGGTTTGCACAGGCTGTTTTTTGAGCTGCGAGAAAGTATCATTTAATATTTAGCAGTCTACATCACTAAGGAGTATTGCAGGTAGGACTGATAGTTATTTGGTCACTTTGTAATTGCAGGTGACTTTATTCGCAAGGGGACACTGCTTGCAGTTTTGGAATTCAGTCGTAAGAGGAATACAGAAAAATATATAAATTACTCTAAACTGAGTTGTGATATGACCATATTGTTATTACATAGAGTTATGCCAGTGTTAATTTGCATGCTAGATACCCTGCTAAATGGCATCCTTGTTTTTTTGTTTACGTTCACTTGCTGATTGTGAGAGGCTGCCTTAAGTCTGTGGATGAGAAGTAAATCAATCACTTCTCTCCTTTGAAACTTGTAATTGACCTTCAACCTGTGCTCTTAGCACTCTTCTAGTTCAGTTGGCTGGGCTTTCTCATGGTGAGGATTCACTTAGCAATTGTTCAGGGTTCAGGTTAGTGCAGTGCTAACCAGGTAAATTCTCCTCCTAGCACAATACATACCTTTCCTTCAGCTGGGCTACAGATTCTGGTTTGTGCACTATGCTTTCTGGGATTATTACAGTACCACTGAACAGATTATTGTCCCCCAGCTGTTTATCATTTCTTCCCCCTCTGCACTGTCCCCATGATTACTGCTTCCCCACTCTGCTGCTCCAGTGAGCACATCTAAAGCTGTTTCAGTCAAAAGAAGTTAGTCTGGTCAAATTTACAGTTTTTGATAAGCAGCCTAATTTTGACTGGAAAATGTCAAAAGACCCACCTGCCTGAGAAAATCTCGGGGTGCAGTATTCTGTTCTGCAGAGAGCAAAACAGAAGACAGAGGTGGGGTATGGGGATCACCACAGCAAAATCTGAAGGTAGTACTTTAGGCTTGGCGATATCTGTGCTGTCACCCGCATACAGAAAATTATTTTAAATGGTGGGTTGCTTATAGGTGACTGTAACTCAGGTAGGAGTAAGGTTCTTTTGATTTACCTGCAGTTGAGAGACGCACATTCTTAGTGCTAATTAAGTTGTCTTGACAAGTTCTGTGCTCTCTGTATTCTATAACTTGGATCTGTAAAATGGAATAATATATACCTCCCGTGGACTTTACTGGAAATGTATAGATATCACTAGGTCTTCTGTTGTACTGAAAAAGAATTCTATTACATACAGTTGACCTCACATACTTGGGTTTTTTTAAGAATTGAAATTTGTCATGAGGAGAAAGCTGTGATGATGTTGGAAGTTAAATTAATACTGGTATCCTGCTGTGTAGTCTTTGTAGAATGAAGTATTTCAGTGAACATAGGAAGCTTACACTGTCCAGTGTCTTTGTTAGGAGTCTGCAGCAGCTCAAGTCTGGCATGAATTTATGTAATTCAGCAGTGAGAGACTGGAAAGAAAGAAATATGAGTACACAACACATTAACAGAATAGTAGCCAAGGGCAACTCTGGTGGAAGGGACGCTTAATTTCTTGTCAAATGTTAGTCCTAGTTTTATATCGCTTTTTGGTTTTTCCCAAGTAATAAGATAGGAAAGGCTACACATGCAAGCATGTGGTGTGCTGGTCACTAGTGCCTTCTTGGATAATGCCACTGAATTCTATAATCATTTTTCATGGCATCTGGTCTAGTACAAGTAAGAAAGAAAGTGGAGCAAATAACACAACAATGAAAAGGACTCATTATGCTCTCTACCAAGAAAATCATGAACCTTTTTCACAGTTTCTTCTAATTATATCTCTGCTTACATTTTATTGTGCTAAGTAGGAAAAGGATTACACTATAGTAGTGTAAATGGCTTTCCCAAAGTGGAAACTTTATTAGCATATTTATGGAATATTCAATGTGTTACAATGTAAGATATGTTCCATTTGTCTAGATTTGCATTTTGGATTAATGCTGGGTTTTTTCCCTTCTTTTGGGTGATAACTGACACCATGATAAACTGATAGGAGTGAAAAAATTCTGCCATAGTTTGTTTTTCTGTTTCCAGCTCTCAGGTAGATAAATAAAGAGTTTGTTTCTTTTTATATATCATCAACTCCTCCAATAGATTGTTTTAAATTTATGTCCTCTTAATAACACTTGATAAGTTAATTTCAATTTAGGATATATACCAGTCTGTCATTAACATTTACTGTGTTGGTTGTAATAAACTCCTGCATGGCTGAGAATAGACAGTGAACTTCTTGCAGTTTATAGATGTAATGTCTTTTGATAACTGTTTGCATAATGGAGCTAGAAAATGGCTAGTAGATTGCTGGCCTACATAGTATTTTTCCTACTTGCACCTCTATGTAAGTTCTTGCTATCCTGACTGAAGAACTCACATGCTGCTGTGTAAATCACCTTAATCTTTTTATTTACGGTGGTTGAAGCTGATGATGGAGATGTAAAATGTTTTGAAAGTCCAGTGTTTATTTCCTATATTATGATCCAAAATGTAAAAGATACAGTAATCTGGTTCATAGGAAATCGAATGCTTTACTTCTCTTCCTTGTGAAACTAAAACTTCTACTCTATTTTATGTTTCTCTTGTGTATTTTTTTAGCTTCAGTAAAAAACTGGTTTTCGTTTTCATATTTAAATCAGCTGTAAGAGACTGAGGAGCTACAGAGTGAGTCTGAGACAAATCTAATTTAGAGTACAGATTGAATAATTTAATACTGAAGCATCCTGTATTTCAGCTGAGTGTGGGAAACAATCATAGCTAACTTTTTTGAACATGCAAGGTGAGGGGATGAAGGAAACATTTGGATAAGCCCATAATGATCTTACTTCTAATTGTCTTTGAAATCAAAACAGGTCTGGCCTGGTTGGATATTATTTAAGCTGTTAATTGTTCTAATGTGTCTTACAATTATGATGAGGAAAGAATTGACATCAGAAACCATCTGTAGCAACTCTTTTGCTTTTGGAGTTAGCATAGAAGGGTGGTTACATAATGAAATAATCTGCAAAGTTGTCTGCCAAGTCTTTGATCTGTGGATCTTGCCTTTTCCTAGATGGCATGTCTCCTAAAATTCTGACAATATGCAAAACATATTGTATGACTCAGAAAATACGGAGTCAAGCTAATATATTGTTGTTTCAGTATCAGAGTATTTTTACTAAAATTGACTTAACTTCTTTACATGATTTTCCTTGTTTTTTCACTCAGCGGAATTAACGCAACAGCAGTTTGCCTGCCAAACAAAAATATGCAATATCACAAATACAAAATTACAGATGAAACTTTTGTGCCTTGTGATGCACAAAAAGCACTGTAGCTGTGACAAAGTGACACTTTTGAGCTTTCAGGGAGAAATTTTTTGCTGTGTCCTAAGTCCCAGACTAGGACATTGCATTAATTTGTTTTCATGGGTGAGATAATGCTTGAATCTGTTTCAATGTGATTGGGAAATTATTTGATGCACTTCTACCCTTCAGAGCAAAATATTTCATCTGGAGCTGGCACATGACAGCAGAGTCTTCTGGAGTATTGTTCCCCATGTGGAGTCAGCTCTCTTCCCTGAGAATACATGGTTTCTCTGTAGACACACAGAGGCAGGTCTGTATCCAGGCATACATTTCCTTCTTGCAGGATGGTTCTATTGCCATGTAACATCAGATTCCCTTCATCCCAGAAATCTTGTTACCTAGCACTTCCAACCGGCCAGATACAGTTGGAGAAGCTGATGAGTGTGCAGGAATGTTGGGTGAGGGCCTCAAGCTTGAGGGGAAAGAGGGAGGGAGGGAGAGAGGACTTAAGGTGAAGGCCAAGCTGGTGGGCATCTCTTCTGGCATGGTCATTTGACAGGTCTATTGTTTCACTCTTCTTTCTTCTTCTTTCTTCTTCTTCTTTCTTCTTTCTTCTTCTTTTTCTGTGCAAATCAAGAAAATTCATCTACTGCCCAAATCATAAACAGACTTTATAGGGTTTTAAATTTTTTGACACCTGTTTCAGGAGCTTCTTCAGCACTTTTATAGAAGTGTGGTGCAGTGCAGAAGTACTAATGCCACATATTTCATCCATCAAATCATCTCTACATATTTCCGGCTTTCAAAGACAACCAGGCATGGAAAAATAAAAACTATTGTGTATGTGCTTTTCTATTTTTGTAATAGGAAAGTCCTGTTAAATTTTTAAAAATCTCATGGCTTGCTATGTACCATAAATCCTCATAAAAATGTAATTGCATGTAATTTACGCCCATTCAGTACTAGACACAACTTAACTATGTAATTAATCAGTGTATCAACCTGAATTTTTTCTGCATCTGTTGCTGGAATAAGCATATTGCAGAAGCTATACTTATAATCTGTACATATGTACAGACAAACGGACAAACGTTTTGAATTGGAGGCTGGTGTGTTTCAAATTTACATAAGATTATTTTTCTCAACATCTTTTCCTGTTTATTAATCTATAATAACGTTACATCATTTGGAGTCAAAGTAAGGAACTGTTGTAAATATAGAATAGGATTTCATCACATATTGTCAATAAACCAGTCTAAATTGAATGTGTGGGAATAATTCCAACTTTTATCGAGTCATACAACCATTTTATAGTATTTCAGAGAAAAGTAACAGGAAACAAGAAAATCTAAACTCATAAGTTAAGTTTTCAACAGGTCTTGGAATTTTTAAGTGCCAAACATGTTTTGTATGCTCAGAATCTATTGACTAAAATCCTTTTTGAATTACAAATTATTTTCAGCTTGAAAGCCTGTTGTTAGGGAAATGCAGCCTGTGAATGCTAATTTGGATCTACTTAAGCAATTAAGAACTGTAGTTTGAGCTAGACCCATTTTCTGTGAACAGTTCTTTATTATAAATGCATGAATGTAACACCTAGAAGTTATGCTAATGAAGTTACTATCAAGTTTAACAGACAATGTTAGTAATTAAATACAATATTTTTGAAACTGGTAAAAAGGTCTAGAAACAGGTACAGTTGCAAAGTTGTTGTAGAAGTTTATGTATTCTGTATTGTTAAGAAGCTTCAGCGGATAAAGTTCGCTGTTAAATCCAGTGCAATAATTTAGGTACTGGTTGAAGGAGCTATACAATAACTATGAGGATATGAGATTAATAACTCACCACTTTATGAACATTTTTACAATAAAAATATAAACACTGGCATGCAATTTTTATTGCTATAAAATTGCTGAACTTTAGCATAAAAGTTTTAAAGTTTCATTTTTTGACATTATGCTGAAAATGTGCTCTGTGGAAAAAATGATCTACTAATTCTTCACTAAGAAATGTAAAACTAATTGCAGTGGAAAGAAATGGTAGGACAGAATTGCAACTTTTCTTTATACGGCAAGCTGTTTCACACCTCGAGTAAACAAATGCATAAAGACAGTCAATGTAAAACTTTAGAAGATGCTGATGAAAAAATGCAAACTTGGATAAATATTTGCAAAAAATTCATTCAAACAACAGAGATGGTAAAAAATGGGGAGAAAAGAGCTTTTGTGATTAAGAGTCTCAGTTTTCAACTATCTGTTATCATAATGTGTTATGGTATGGTCAGGAGTTATCTTTCAAGACTCAATTAAAGCAATTAGAGCAGTATTGAAAGCCTGCTGAAGTAAATGCAGATATCATTGATGTCAGTTGACTTTGATTCTAAGCCTAATTGGCTACTTAAGATTATTTTTTTTCAGTTTTAAAATCTTATTTCTCATGATAGAGTTTTCAGAATACGATTCCTTGCCCTTCCTCTGATTGTTTTTCATTTGGACAGTAGTATATCTTCATTTCTTCCATTTTAAGCTTTGCAGGGTTTGATAAATATCTGTTCATTTGTATTTTTGCCATCTACCGAAATACCAGCTTTTGGAAAGAGATACTTTTATCTCTCCTTTTGCCTGGCTTCTTCATGTTGCTGAGGAGCACTTGAGAAACTCCTGAGCTTTTTTAAAAGACAATTTCTGAAAACTGTTGCATATACCACAAACTCTTGGTAAAGAGGCAGAGCAAAGAGTGTGTAGTTGGCATGGAGGATGAGATATTGTAGAGTGGTAAAAGGCAAGGACAGTTCACAGCTTGACTGGGATTTGGAAATTCTTGCTGCAGACCATCGAGGCCAGAAGTGTAACCTGGTAAATTCTCCAATTCCCATAACTTCTTGCTTTCAGAGGGGACATGTAATAAGAAGCTTGACTTTGCTCCTTAATATGTGTGTCGGTTTAAAATAAAATAAGAAACTGAGATATATGCTATATATTATTGCAAACGCTATTGTCCAACCTTAAAGTGTAAAGGCTTTTTGCCTGAAATAGTAGCAACTTAAACAGTATAAAAATGATTTAATGAACAGATGTTAATTTCTGTGTGAAAATTTGTTTATTGGACCAGTTATACGCAGCATGGTGACATTAGAGTCTTCTTTTTGAGTACATTTTCTAACTCTCAGATTGCTCAAATTTATGTGTCTGTATTTGAGAACTTGAGCAAAAATATGGCAAATCATGCTTTATTATTTTAGAATGCAGTACTCCTTTCAGGGTTATGGCAGCCGTTTACATCTTCTAAATACAGAAGAAAAAAGCACTAGTGCTTAATACTTTATTTATTTAGTGGTCACTTTGAAATCCCAAATTATTTTTCACTTTAGTAAAATAATGAGAAAAAAAGCAAATTTTCAAGACACGATTTGTTTCGGGGTTGGCTGTCCATAAGGCTGATTTCTGTATCAGTTGATGTGTGAAAGGAAAGTCTTCCCTTTCCTCAGCTCCTGGACCCATCCCAGTGCTTTATGTTGAGTTGGCAGTGGGCAAGGTGGTCAGCTCACACCTTGGAGGCTTGTCAGCACTGCCAGCCTGAAAGCGTGTTTACCTTTTAAACTGAAGTACTAAAGAGCAAACACAATGGGCAGCCCAGACAGAGCGGGAGGACAGAAGCAGAGCTGGTGCCCACTGCTGTTTTGGTTCATGCTGTTCTTGGAGCCACACCTGCTCGTCTCTGCCAACTGCTTGCTCACTCTCCTTATAAAGGACAATGGGACTGGAGTCTCCCTTGCAGTACTTAACAACTGGGGGTGAGAATGCCATTTCTGGACTTCATCTTGACTAATACTTTTGTGTATGCCTCTCACTTAACCTTCGCTGGTTGCTTTGTAAAGACACCATCTCTCATTCCCAAACTTGATTAAATGAGTTGGAAAACACTATTGTTCTGTTTTCGTATCACATGATTTGCACTTGGTTGGAATGGCTGTGCAAGAAACAAGACTCTGGAAGGTAAAGCCCACTGCTGGTCTTGTACTGTGCGCGATCTGCATAAAGCTGAATAAAGCTTTTGTAAGGCATTAGCATAATTTGGAGGGGGTGGTGGTGATGATTGTGGTGGTGGTGTGTGTGGAACTAAACAGAAAACACTGAAAAGCTTTAGCATATACACATTCTCAACCATATTTATATATAGGGGAGGATGGTAAGTATTCTGGACTGATGATGTGTTCCTTGTGCAGACCTGGAAAGTAAATGCCACTGTTTAGTCTGCTTCTGCTTTCCTATGTTTTTGAAGACACTTTCAAGCATGAAATGTCCCTATCTTCTATTCCATGTATTCTATTAGTCAAAGTGATCCTTTTAAAGCTACATTTCTGCTTATTATTTTTAAAGAAAACTCGCTGTAAGGTAGTTGCATTTAGAAAAAAAACAGTAAAATTCTGTCATGGGGGAAATAGCTTTTGGACACTCATATAGGAAATGTAATGATTGATTGTCCTTCTTGGGAATAACTGGAGCAGTTTGAGTTATTAGTATGGCACATAACAAACTTTAGAGTATTTTTTTCTTCTGAGATATTACATGGAAGTTTGCAGAGTAAATGAAATTTAGTTCTACTATTACAGTGGGAAAGAGCAAAATGTGCCAAAATTATCCATGAAGGAAATAAAGTAAAGCTCTTAAAAGAAACCCTTCGCTTATAGTATTTGCAGTGCAAATCAGTTACTTGAGAACAGTTAGTGCTAATAAATTAGCTTAAAATGCATTACAGATGAGGCTGGTATGTTTTTTCTCTTCAACTTCTTCGATTGGATTTGTGCCTGAAGGGATATGGTGACATTTTTTAAGAACTGAGCTGTAATGGTTTTTGGCTAGAAGTATTCTTTTACTTAAAAAAACACTTTAATGGCCTTAACACCGTACCTTTGTCATATTGTTGTCAGGTCCAGGAGAGGAGAGAAATACAAAATTTTATCAGCAGCTCCTTTGGCAGTACAGAGCTTTTGAATACTCTTCTATCAAAATACTTACAGGGATGTTATTACAATGGCATAAAAGAGCTTTTACTGGCACAGACTGCTTCAACTTAACTGTAATAGGCTCTGTCTTTAAGAGCACATTTTATGGTATTGTAAGATTCACTCAGATTTGAATGACTTTGTATGTATCATGTGTCTTTGTAACCAAAATAAAGCATGAGATATACTCAAGAAGTTTAGATTTTCTAACACAGATGAAGTACATCTTTGCCTACAGTGATGCTCCCTTGCTGAAAAAGCTCTTATGTTGAAAATGTCTTGATCGGTTTGTTCGTCTTTGTTGGTCATCTTCAGGCCTGGAAAGGACTGCAGTAGTTACACTGAGCAAGAAAATGCATGAAAGAAGTAAGTAAATCTACTGTAATGGTCACAATTTAGAAGAATGGAATCTTTAAGCTACTTTTTCATATCTGGAGGAAAATTATATTCATAGAAGAAAACTAAAAAAAGACATTATTTGAAGTGAGTGTCTTAAAAATTCAGATATAGATTAGTCTAAGAGGTTAAAATTAAAAAGAGACAGATGTATTTGGACAATGAGCTGTGACAGCTGTTACTGCTTTTGCCTTTTGTAAGAATATGACTAGAAAGATTGTTTATGTAAGTGGCTTGGCCTAAATGTTTTTTCAGAATTTGTGCCAAATACATTAGTTAAGATACTTTGAGCCAAAATCTGTCTCCTTGATTGCCTAGGTGGCTTCTACTAATTTTAATGAAGATTGCATATTTTAATTGAAGCACAAAATTAGGTCTCTGATACTGATGTTGTTTTAATATAAATGCATAGGCAATTTTAGGACACTTGAAGAGCACATTTGTCAGATGCATGCAAACTTTTATAGTGTTCCATTAGGCAATTGTAAAATGCAGAACAGAGGGATTATATTTCTTCAGTCAGGCATTATTCAGATGTTTTAATTGTCAAATCCTGAAATATTCTTCATTCTCATGTATCTAAAACCTCTAATGAAAACTTTTTGAGCTGTTCCCTAAAAAAGGTAGTTTTTTCCTGATTTTAATTGTAAAAATTGGCATTTACAATAAAGACAATATCTTTTTTATGTTACAAGTAATTCTATAAACATTTTCAGTGTACTAGTAGTTTTGTCTCTAGGCAGTAACAACTTTTCATGGTGGTAGGAAACTTTTATCTAACTGCCTTGTGGAGGTTGGTGAAAATAGAGATTTTTAATTTAAACATTAAATTGATGCATTTATTTAGGCAAATATAGGATGATTACCCTAAAGTGCTTATATATGAACCTTTAGCAATTTGCCCAAAGAAGTACTGTGGAAAAAATAAAAAGACAAGGACAATTGCTTGAATAAGCAAAAACTAGTGTCTTGATGGTTCCATATGTAGACCTAAGCATATTTGAAATGTTATGGAAATATAAAATTCTATAAATTCAAATTGGGTTGAGGGTATAAATATGAGTAAAATCATGTAGCGTGTAAAATCACGTGACTGGTGGTGAAACAGATTGAATTTTATGTCTTGTAGAGAAGTCTCTTCCTGAGAAGTTTTTTATCTACTTTTCTGTGTTCTTATATTTAAGAAACAGAATACAGCTACAAAATTATTAATGTCTGCCTGAAATAGTTGTTACAGAAGTATTCTGTTTTCAGGAATAATCTGGAATATTAAAGTTGCTAGGTAAGAAGTGGTTACTCAACACTATAATTCCACCATGCCAATCAAATTAACAGTACTTTGACCACTGGTAGGATTTGAGATTCAGACACCTGAATTTTGAATTCTGTACAGTTGTTATGTGATGGAGATATCCAGACTGTTGTCAAGAGGGATCAAGTTAGTAACCTCCAGATTGATAATTACCCTGCCCTGTAGGAAACACCTGGATGTCATCCACCGGTTCTTCATGTGCCATTGACTGTATTGATGAGAAGTCCATCAGCTAATAACAAGTTCAGTCTCTGTCTCCCTGTCTCATGCAGCTTAGATATCTCAGACTGAATCTTGCTGAAGGGCCATATTGTTTTTTACATGTGAACACCTGGTTCCAGCTTCTTTAGCGTTGTGGAGGCATCCGTGTGGGGCTGGTAGGTGTGAGATGCCTAATAAAAAGTGTTTGGCTTTCAGGAGTAGCAGCTGGAAGCTAGTTGCCATTATATTGGATATGGGTATATGTTAATGGGCAATGGTCCTTGGTACTTTCTTTCCTGATATTTGATTTCAAAAGGAGAATTTAACTAATAAAAGAAAATCCCTAGAAGATTTCATTAAAAGAGCTATAGAGATAATAAAGCATTTAGAAAATTTAAAAAAAAAATGGTAGTATCCTGACTGAGTGAAAAGCTGCAGTATTTGCTTACACATTAATTTACCCTCAAGGATGTACTGCAGTCCTTACAGATGACTTCACACAGAAATAGTTTTTTTGCCTTCCCACCCCCTTTTCTATTTCCCTCATCCATTGTTGTCATTGTTTTCCTTCTTCCAGTTGCAGGCAGTCCTCCAACCTGCCATCTTATCACTCCTGCCCAACCTAACCCTGTTTTTATTGAGATGTGTGGTAAAAAATATTGTCCAGTTAGAGCTGCTGCAACTCCAGAGCTCTCAAGTAAAGATTTTTCAGTACTGTCAAGTTTCGCAGTTTGCAATGACAGTAACTGTAGACCAGCTCACAGCTACATGCTTTCTTTACAACATTGAGCATTCTGGTACCCTTATCTCCACATGCCTTACCCTGAGATTTAGGATGCCTCTGAGCAATCAGAGGGAGTCAGTTCCTGAGATTGGTGGCCACCTGCAATCTGTGCTGATTTAATCTGGAATTATGACTTCTGGTTCAGATCCTTTGGCTGTAGTTCATTAACTAGTGTGCCTTTCCTTGCATATATTTGCATAAAAAGGCAAGCTATCCATTTCATCTGTCATCAGTGCTATGCAATGTGCTGGCTTCAAGACAGTTGTTGTCTGGGAGCTTAATGCCAGCTTGCTTCCATAATCTTACTCTGTGATTCCTTTGAGAACTTGCTCAAAAGTCCTGTTAAGATGAATGGTGGTAAACTAGGTGAAGCATTACATATCCCAAATGCCCACTTAACATTTTTTTGCTGTGCTACAGCACCACCTTTATCACAATTATATTCCATTTCAAAGAGTCGTAGAATCATTTAGTTTGGAAAGATCATCAAATTCAAGTGTTAAAGATCATTTCATCATCTTTACATCTGTACACTATGGTGGTCCACTTTAGGATGTCTGGAAGTGTATTACTCTCAGTCTTTGCCTTTAGGTATTGCAGTTCATGACAGGAAAATATCAGTGTGTTTGAATAACATTTGAGATTGGTGAATAATTAATTAAAACACACAGTTTACAAGTTAAAGTTAAAAAAATAAAACGTGTTTTGAGTCCCAATTCTAGGGTACTTCTAGGAATGATGTGTGATATGTGTCAGCTAAATTTAAAATTTAAGATAAGCTTTGGAAGAATTTTGCTTACCCAATTATCAATGTGCATTTGTAGAATGATGAAGTGTAGTGATGCCTGTTGGAGCTGCAGAGGTGGACCATAACATTCACGTGCACTGAAAGCAGAGTGTGCTCCTCTGGTGCAGTCTGTGACAGTCTGGACAGCCAAAGTGTCTTCCCTTCTGCCTTGGAAGTAGAAATGGAAGTAGGAATGCCCAGTAGTCTGTCCCAGACTATTGACAGGGAAAATGTATCCAGCTTGATTCTTCCAGTACAAGGCTGAAGCTTGATTTAACAGTTTATGTTCTATGACAGTTTAATCGGAACTATTTATTTATTAACTCAACTGGCAGTTTGTCCTGCTTACCTCTCAGCACCATAATTTTAACCTTCATTACTCAGCCTTGGAGGAAAAATCAGATATTGGTTGGTTTTTAGACTGTGGTTTTATGGCTGGCTTAAGCTGTTGTAAGTTCAGGCTCTCAATTAATGAGGTGTTTACAGACTCCTCTCTCTTTCCTTTTTGCCCAAGTCCCTAACCTAGACATCTGATTCTTATGAGACTACTGTGTGAGCTGAATGCAAAAGTTTGCTTACCTAAAAACTGGTCCATTTTTCATCTAGAATGCCTCTTCTAGCACCATTGAAAGGAGTAGGCTAGCAGGAGCTTGTCCCAGTTCAGGACTACCCCTGTTTTGCTGGCATTATGGGTTTAGATTTCCTTATGCTCATCACATAACCATAACCTAAAAATCCATAACAATTAGAGATAAAGAAATTTAGTATGGATGCTTTAGTAGTAGTCTTCCTTGCTCATGTGTAGCATGCATTGAAAAATAAGAGGAGGGAAGGCATTTTTTAAATTACTTGAAAATAATTTGAAACAAATAGCTATTTTAGGTTACTTTGTTTAATTTTTTTCCTCCACTAATATGTGAAACTATCTAAACTTTAAAGTGTTTCCAACCAGTGTTTATGAATTATCATGTAAACTAAAAGGATTTTAGTAATTTAACGTTTCATTAGACTGTGTTAAGATACATGAAGAGATTATTGTGAGAGGATTCACACTGTCTCTTCACAAAAGATTCAATGAATACAATAGGGTTTCTAAATATGGGACGCAAAAACATTCAGTGTATAGTGGGAATATATCTGAAAAAGCCAAGATAAATGTTGAAAACTTTACAGAATTTCCTGTAACTTTTTGCCTTTTTCTTCCTGTTCTACTTGGTATTAATGGAATTATAGCTTCTACTTTTATAGAATTAACCAATATTTCTATTACATAAAGAGAATGCAATTCTAAAAGTACTTGCAGGAGCACCATATTTGTTATGGCTGATCATCTTCACTGGTTTACTCTGAAATTGGGAAAATATCCTAATTTATTGTCCTTAGATTTTTTTTCCTTCCTTTCAGATATTTGTATCATCAGTCTACTCTAGGTTAATAGATTTTCCATTAAAGCAACAAGCATAACTTCTGAGTACAACGAAAACTTTCTAGAGTTACTATTACTAGAATGATTGCTCTATATTTAGAACTATTTAAGCCAGGCAACAGAATGTAAATCGCACGCTTCAGAGTAGGAGATTAATATTTTTTTTTCTCAAGACAACCTCCTATTTTATTTTTCTGTTCCTTTTCCTCCCCCTTTTGCCATAATTGCGTGAAGAGGCACGCACAGATGCCCGCTGCCAGCGTGTGATGCTTAACCTGACTGTCAGAGCAGCCTCACAAAGGAAGGCTTTTCAGGTCCCCCAGTGAAACAACCACTGCATTTTATTGTGGCGTGAAATTAGAAGTGAAAAGCCCTATGGCTCTTGCTGTTTAGTAATGCGGAATATGTCGTTTCTGATGGTGGTGGTAGTGCTGGGAGGGAAATGGAAAGCCAGGGGAGAGAAACAAAGTAACGATTTAGACAAAGAGGGCCTCCGTTTTTTCTTTTTGTCGTCTCTGATTGTTCGGTGGTCTATAAAACCATAGAACTGTGGTGGATACAAGCAAAAAGAACATTTAGTTGCGGCTCTCTCATTCAGAAATGTATGTGTGAATTTGCAGGGTGATGTATAAGGCGAGTCATCTGTTATCAGAAGAGTTCACTAGTTTAACTCATTTATAAAACAGCAACAAAAAATTTGACTTTGCTTGGAGGGAACAGCGCTGCTTTGACAGACACTTTAAGTTGCACAGCAAGATGGTGTTTATAACAAGACTGTGTGTGGTTTCCTGAAGCTGCCTTGTAACAGATTGGAAGGGGAAAGTGCCAGCTTGAAGAGGCTTTCCCTTGTCTGTTTAAAATTAAAAGAATGATGTTTTCTCAATGGAAATTCTTTACATATATAAAATGTCAAAATATTTATGCTCACTTTTACTTTAAAAGTATTATGTAATCAGTAAAGCAAATGGTCAACTATTAGAAAATGAAAAGGCGGTTTATTAGAGAAACATTTTAGTACATAAGATGGGCTTCTTTTTTATAGAATTACAGAATCATTTATGTTGGAATAGACCTGTAAGGTCATCAACTGGAACCACAGTTATCCTACACAACAGTAGTGAGCTGAGCACTATCACTGCTGCTGGAAAAAACTGGTGGAAGTCCATCCACAATTCTAATATTTGGAAGGGAAAAGCTGTTACATTTTGCAGCCTTGTGTTGTTAGCAGTAAGTATTACTGTTATTTTTGTTCCATCTGCATGGAAGTGGTGGCAGGGAACAGTGGCCTGGAAACAGTAGGGACATGTGGGTGGGAATTTTCTTACTATATTGCTTACTGTCTAAGTTCCAGATGCAATCTTGGAGATTAGTTAAAAAACCTTTAAAAGCAGAAAGGAAAAGGTTGAGTAATTTGTGACAGATTGGTGGAACAGATGCAAACATGAAAAATCAGTTTTTTTGGTAATTTGCACTGCAGGACTCCAGCCTGAAGAAAGTTTGAACACAGAAGCGAAAGTGCTAATATTGTTTAATTCAGGGAGCTTATTTCATTTTTCATTAATACAGTAGCTACACTGCCAAAGAAGTCTGTATGTAAGAAATAGCGCAGAAAGAAGCAGGAAGGCACTAAGAAATTAAAGCTATTACCACTATCAGAAAGAGTCTATTACAGAGAGCTTCTTAATGTTTTTAAAGTGTATCACTCTTAGTTGGATTTAAAATAATTTATGCACTTTGTCGCAGTATATATTTTGTGTGTGCACTTGTGCTTCAGGCTTGACTTGCTGCTTTATAGCATTTTGCCAATGCTGTGCCTTTTATCTTGACAGGTGAAAACTCAGAATATGGAAATTTAGAATAAGGGCTAGGAAGAGGTTTGAAAAAAACCCAAATTCATTGGCTTTTGGTGCAACACATAGAAGCAAGGTAACGAGGATAGGGAAATGATCTTTTAGGCAAGTTTGAACGGGGATAATTAGAAGAACAGTTTTAAGTCCGTAGTGGTTGGTAGATCAATTAAAAGTGTGAAAAAAGAAGAGAGTGTAAAAGAGTATTATCTCTGTAGCAAAGATCTGGTGGTGGAACAGCTATGGCACTGAGAAAGAGCCTATATATTTGTACCTATTATAAGCATTTCAAAAGAACTCCAGGAGGATCAGAAGTGCTTCTAGGGCATACCCCTTCATGGTGAAAGGTTGACATTTAAGGCTTTTTCTAGTGAAGAACTCATTGCTTATACAAGAGGAAACAACTTCAATAGGAGAGAGGACTCCAGCACATATTCTTTGTTTAGGAGATACATCCTCAATGTAGGAGATTTGAGTTCAATTCCATGTTTCAAAATCAGGCAAAACATGAGCTCAACTTGTTCTTTGGTGACTGTTAAACTTTAGGCTATGAGGCAGAAAAAGAGAAGAAAGTATGTGTCCCAGTTTCATATGCTGGTACAAAACCCTATAAACAAATTTTGACAAGAACTGGTCAGGAATGAACTAATGTTTGGGAGCCAATTTTCTGTTGACATCGATGGCCATGATTTTGACTTGGTAACAAAGAATAGAAACATGAAAAGGGTTTTAGGTTTATTCTGTGCTTTCAAACAAACACTTCTGCTGGCAAAATTTGACATGTCAGACAACTGAGCTATACAGATTAGATACCAAGCTGTCAAGAGTTGAAAGTTGTTTTCATTCTAAAAGGATTATGGTTGAAACTGCTACCTTTGAGCTGAAGTGTGATGATATGACTTCCCCTCTTTTTTTTTTTTTTTTTTTAAAGTAACTTACTTCCCAAATATTTTATGTCAAAACAGTTCCGTTTTCAACACTTTCAGTGATTCTTGCCTTCAATACATGTACAATTTTTCTGGCAGCTTTTACTTTCTGTTTAATTTTGGGAATTAACAACAAAGGCTGCATGGACTTCCAGAATATTTGACCTGAAGTTCTTGGCAATGATCTTGGTCTTTCTGGTGCCATAATTTTAGGAACAGAGCCTGTAATGCTACTTTGTATATTTAAAGGTCTGACAGACTTAACTGATACACTGTGACTAGCCCTTTCCCTATCTCTGTTCCAGGAAATACTGGTACTGTGCCTAGTCAGATCCTATAGGTCATAAGGCTCCTTTTATTTGCTTAGGGTATTGAAGGTATTCAGTAACTGAAATTGCTAACAGTTAATATTGTGCCACTGGCACCCTGATGTTGTGTACTGAAATGAGCTGGGCAGTTAAGAAAAATAAATGTTTCAAGCTCATGTTTTTGTTAGATAACCAACAATTGGCTCTTCGGAATATTTCCTTCACTCTGAGTCCTAATTTGATACTAGTGAATTTGCATAACTGTGGAGAGTGGTAATGCCTGTCTGTGTGTGTGCTTTCAGTCCCTCCACACCCAAGTAAAATAAACACACACCAAATGCAGCTATTTGCTGTAGCAGTTAAAACTACACTGCTCAACTTTGCACCCAGGTGAATTTCTCAGAAGTGTTCCATTCTGTCTGAAATAACCATTTGAATGACCAGACCACTCCCCAAAGTGCTGGTAACAGATAGGAGACAGTTGCACCTAAAACTGCTGTAGTTCACTTCACCTGATATGTTTCTAAGCTTTGTATGAGGCTGAGTGAGCAGAGCTATATTCAAGGTTTTGACCATATCTCTGCTAAAGTAGCAAAATAGAGCTTCAAAGAAGTGTGTCAGTGCATTTTCCTTCTCTTACTTGTTTGGATAGTATTATTTTGAACTTTTTTTTCCTGTGTCCTTCAGAATTTTGTAATTGGAAAACACTATAGGTATGTTCTGCATGGCTTGGTGAAGTGAAGGTTGTAGTGGACTGCTGAGACACTGACTGTCCCATCTGCAGAAACATTTCCTCTTTATTTAAAGCACATTTCTTGGATGTGAAACCAGAAGTTAAACCTTTTAATGCTGGTTTAGAAGTTTAATTTTAAAAAGTATTTCTTATCTAAAGTAAGTGATATATCTTCAGTTCCATATTTCACCTGCAGGTTATATATGTCATTCTCCTTAGATAAGAATTATTAAAAATTAATCTCAGTTGCATATATGATATGTTTTGTGTCTCTGTTACACAGTTTCATTATTCTTTTCCTGAGGGATATACCAAAATCTGCCAGGAAATACAATTCTCATTCCTCTTGACTAAGGTTACTGCTGAATAGCTTATGCTCCCTCTTATGTTTTGATGTTAGAACTCAAGACAAAATGCTGTAGTCCTACAGTCTAACCCTTGGCACTTTTAATGTCAAGCTACTTTGCATGAGGTCCCATGTGAATTAACCAATAAAGTCTCTTAGGGTGTTAATCTCAGATTAATCCCTACCTGCAGGGGCACCCCTGTGTGGTGTGTTACAATATCATGTGATGGTGGCCATGTTGCTGCTGTTCCTTGTCCCTATCAGTTCCTAATTGCTACTGTAGGACCCTGGAGGTTTGTGCATCATTGTTTTACCTTATAATTGCTGAGGATTCAGAATTGTAAAGGTAGCTATAACTGCACCTTCAACAGAGACACCATTCCATTCATTTCTGTGCCAGCCATTTTGTTGTTTCCGTGTTCTGAGCAGTAGACTTCTAAAAAATACAAAGCAATCATTATTAGCCCTAAAACGTGAGATTACACTGTCTAAATGTTGGCTACAAATGATTTTTCTTTTTCTTTATATATATATATATATATATATATATATATATGTATTTATATATATAACATTTATTGGTTAGACTAAAGCAGTAGATGCAGATGATAAATTCCACATTAACAGCCTGTTCCTTATCATCTATCCTACCACAATCCATGTCAGGATGTCCTTGATAGAGAACACCAAAAAACACATTTCAAGAAATCTAAAACCCCCTAACTGTTTAAAACCTGAGACTTGGCTTTCATTCAAAACCAGCTCTACAATTAGCAATACTTTCAGACAGTATCAGCTGGGTTCCCAGTGTACATGATAATGTCACTGAATAACCCCAACTGTAACTAATTTAATTAAGACTTCATCCTCGAATACAAAATCACTCCTTTTCACCAAATCGTGATGCTCACTGACCTACGGGAGAGAAAACAGGCAACACAGACAGGGAACCATTCTCTGTCATTTAACCCTTTTGTTTATTCAGTTACAAAGGAAATATATTACTAGTGTAATTCTCATGAGAACCTCTTTAACGTAAACAGAGGAGTAGCTCCAGGTAGCCTCATGAAACTACTATTTTACACAAAAAGATTATGTTTCACAGTTGTTTCTATTAGACTTTCAAAGTTTTGAAGATACGTAAACCTCTCCCAGTCTACATTTTATAACTGAATTTTAGGAGTTGGTTGTGGTTTGAACCGAGCTGACAACTCAGCCCCACAAGCCCCACACAGCTTCTCAGTCAGTTCCTTCCCCCCATGATGAGATGGAGGCAGAGATTCAGAAGAGTAAAAGTGATAGTACTTGTGGTTTGAGATAGAGAGTTTTATAGGTAAAGTAAAAGTTGTGCATCTGGGCAAAGCAAAACCATGAATTCATTCTCTGCGTCCTGTGAACAGGCAGGTGTTCAGCCATCTTCAGGAAAGCCAGGCTCCATCACACATGACAGTGGCTTGGGAGGACAAAGGCTCTGAATCACTCTGAATGCCCTGCCCTTCCTTCTTCCCCCATCATTATGTGCTCAGCACCATGCCGTATGGCATAGGATAGATATCCCTTGGGTCAGTTGGGATCATCTGTCACAGCTGTGTCCCCTCCCAACTCCTTGTGCACCCCCAGCCCTCACTGGTGGGATGGGGTGAGGAGCAGAAAAAGCCTTGATGCTGTATGTGAGCACATGTAAGCACTTCTCAGCAGTAACAAAAACATCCCCCTGTTATCAACACTGCTTCCAGCACAAATCCAAAGCATATCCCATATGAGCTACTGTGAAGAAAATTAGCTCTATCCCAGCTTAAACCAGCACAGAGCTAAAATGTCACACTGAGTTCTAGAAAGCTGATGATGAGTGCTCTGATGATTCATTCTGCTAATGAGGGAGGAGAGGGAAATGGGAGAAGCAAGAGACTGACTTGGTGTGAAATAGATCTCACAAAATGCTGAGAGGCTTCTTCAACAGCATATATCAACCTGCAAGCTAATATGACACCTACTGATTCTGCAGTTGAACCCTTCTCTTTGGGTTCATGGATTTTTTTCAGCCTGAGCAATTGACTGATTTTTTAGGTCAGCTTTACTTCTAATAGTTTATTTTAAACAAGACAGATGTGTTCAGTGAATGGCTGACCTGATAGGGTGTATGAATACCTGAAATTGCTTATACCTGCAGTGCTGCAATGTCTCATCTTTGGCACTTAGTCACAAGGAAAGCTCGCCCACAAGGTGAGTGCAATGCCATGTGAAACCATGAGCCACTCACATGGAGCAGTGCTCTTGTGAAGCCTTTGAATCAGTTGAGCTATCCAGCGTGGGTTTTGGAGAGCATTGCGAATGATCCACTGGGGAAATGAGATTCACCTCCCTGCCCATGTAGGATTCTTCACTCTTAAAATTCTCATTGCATGTAGTCCTGTTTACCTGAGCTTTTAATTTTATAAAATTCAGCCACACCTGTGTGTTTTGGGGAAGAGATTTAAACTGGAGATTAAAAAAAAATAGAACAGGGATCTTTAATAAAGTGTGTCTAACTTCAGTTTCAGAACCAAACACTTCTTTCATTTTGATACACAGAATGCACGTAATTTGCTGTTAATCTTATACCCATCTAAAAGTTTAGGAGGACATGATTAATCACAGGAGAGATGAATGTATAAATAGACTTTTATAAAATGAATTGACAAAAAATATGTACATTCCCCAAAGGGGCAGCCAGAGACCTAATATTTTTCACCAAGCTAGGATGCTATTCATTGGTTTAAACTAGGTAAATGTGCAGCCATGCATTTACTGTTCTTCAGACATCTCACAGTCTGATTTTTGAGAAACAGAAATATGTTTAAAAAACATCTTTAAAACATTAAAGATGTGTAAAAAACCAAAGTAACAAAATAGTATTTCTCTCTTGCTGCCTGTTTCTGTTTTACATTGTGTTTACTGTCAGTGTGCTGAGATTTCCAGATTCAAAATCACTTTTCTCGTGGTTCTATTGGCCACAATCATAAACATACCCATCACAAAATCATTTACTCTAGGACTGATGAATACGATATTCTTCTTTTATTCTGGGTAAATTCCTGACCCTGTTCTCTACTTAGTGTCTGATAGTGAGGAAATGCATTTTTCAGTTACTCGTTCTCATGCATGGCCAGTTAGTAGGAGATTGTACAATGAAAAGTGTTTTGTTTCTTTTATTTTTTCCTCCCAACCCTCTAAGTTCCATTTTATTAGTTTCATAGGACAACAAAGCACTTGTATTGTCTATATATTGTAAACATAAGCCATTAATTTCTGACCTTGCTGTTGGGAGCACTGGGAATGGTGAATGATAATGGAAAGAGTAATTATATTCCAGCTGTAGCACTTAGATACCATTGTTTTTACAACAGTTTGCATGTCTCTGTTTAGATAGACAGGTATCTGCCAGGGAAGGTTGGAGTCTCCCTTGGAATGTAAGCGCCCCCCCCCCCCCCCCTTTTCCAAATTTTTTTAATTTGCAACTGAAGACTGTCAGGAAAAGATTTTGGAAATAGGTATAGAAGTTCTTTACTAGGGATATAAAAATACAAATGTTATAGTACAGAAGAATAAGCAAGCAGACAACTAAGAAATCCTAGAAAACCCTGGCAGAGTCAGAAATACAATCTGATGCCCTGTTGGTCAGGGTGTTGGAAGCTGTCCAAAGTAAGCCCTCCTGGAGTGGCAGATGTGGTTCTGTTGGAGTAGAGATGGTCCCGTGGAAGAAGAGAATCCAGTAATGGTGAGATGGGTCCGGTCTTCCTCCAGAGATGCAGTGGAAAACTGGATACCTGGTGACACTTGTGGCTCCTTTTTATCTATGTGAAGATGGTTTGCCTCCTCCTCCTGTGTGGAGCATCTTACAGTAGTAAGATGTAATGTGTCATGTCATTGGTGAGCTTTAATGGTCTGTTAGCAGAAGATATCCCCTTAGGGGTAGTGGAACAATGAAGGGAGATAAGCAACACTCCACCATCTGATAAGTAACACTGACCCACTCGGCCTCAACAGGTGGAATAGAATAACATTCTTTCGGTTACAAAACCCAGGACATTGCATTTGACTTGGTTTCCACTCTGATGAAGTAAAAAGCCTTTTTAGACAAAAAAAATTGTGGGTAATCTCTTCTACTCTGACAGAAATAATTTTTTTTTCTGTTTAAATAGTTAAAAATATGTCATTTGCAGCCATTAAATTTAAATAGATTTTAATAAATATACAGTAATTTAATAAATATGTATTTCAGTACTTAAATGATGTTTTGCAATTCATTAGATTCTGAAAAATGCTGTGTTGGTGTAATTCTCTTCTGTTCAGGTCAAAGGCATCATTTCCTAAGCAAAAGTGTTAGGCTTATTTTGAAAACCCCTTTACTAACTAATGTAAATGGCATGCATCATATGCTAATCTCCTGGGTGCGTTATTTATAGATTAAAAATTAGAACAGAAAAGAATTCTCTAACATGGCCCTTAAATGCACTTTTTAAAATAGATGAAATAAAGAACACGACCCAAAATATTTTAAAGCAATCGCAACACTTTTTCCTTGAGTGAAACTGTGTTTTGCTCTTGTTTCTAATTTTATGCAATCTAAATATCAGCAGGTCTGTAGCATTACATTATACATAGATTTGTACCTATGAGAGTGTGCATATGTACACACACCCTCCCATCTCCCAAATTTTGAGGGATGACAAATAACTGGGGTGCTTTCTATTAACAGTTGTTTTGGCTTTTGATACAATTGCTTAGTACTGAATAATAAATCTGCAAGAGTCTGGACGAAGAAAAAAAGGCTCCAATTTCCAGATTTAAGCACTGGGGTTGATGAAACAAGCTTTCAAGGAGAATTTGAGTTATCAAGGCTAGTGTGATTGACGCCCATCATTTTCTGATGGGTGCCACTGTCCCATAATGTTCAGTGCTGTGTTTCACATCTCATCCTGTCTCAGCAGTGCAGAGCCCAAATGGTGCCAGGGCAGGGTGAGTGATGGCTCCAAGGGGCCAGTGGCACCTGCCAAGTGGACTGCTGGGATGCTCCCTGTGTCAGTGCCCTGCTGCCTGCTGGAGATCTGCCATCTACATGCCTCAGCTTAGCTCCTGTGGACAGGTGGCTATGTCTGCAAGGTATTTTCTGTTCGATAAAGTAGAGCCCAAAGCAGCTGCTGCTTTGCCCAGGTTCCTCCTTATCCTGCGTCAGATCACCAGACAGTGAGAGGGATCTGAGATCTCAGCTCATTTACGTTTTAAATCAAGGGCTCAAAGATGAGACCTGGATCGAAGCTTTCAATGTTTCCAGCTTACCACTTTAGGGAAACCTCATAGCAGGTTACCCAAGAGAATAAATGCACAGACCTGTGTTTATGAGGTGTTCTCATCTTTGCTAGTGCAAGGTTAATAACCATTAATTTAGCAAGACAGTTCCAGATCTTCTACTGGCAGCATTTTTGTCTGCTAGCAGTTACTCTTCACGCAGCATGGTACAGTGGTACAGCTCCACTAAAGGCAGGAGGTCAGCTTTGCAGCTGCCTGTGGTGCCAGGCCAGCCCAGTGCTCTGAGGACTCCTCATACAGCGGGAGTGGGGAGATTTTTTTTTGTTGTTGTTTAAGTGTTTAGGTGTGTACCCTAATCAGAGTCTGTAAGAGCCTGTGCAGACCTTATGACAGGCTCCATCATGTCTTTCCCTTGACACATTCTGAGGGCAGTTGGACTGCAGGGTTCTGCTCAGCCCTGGTTCATTTTGTCCGTCTTCCCTTTGAAGATGCCCACTGTCTCTGCCTGCCCTGAGGCAGGAGGTGCTGGGGCCCAGTGAAAGCCTGGGCTGTGCTGGGTGACTTTTGGAACAGAGACAGCTGGATGAGGCATCAGGTGCTAGAGCCTTACCTCCATTGGAGAGAAAAAACACCTTGAAGAAACGTGGTAGTCTTGGGCATCACTGGAAAAGTCGCAGATTGGTCAAAATGTTGTTCATTTTGTCTTTAAACCACTTATACCTCAGTGATTTCTGGATTAAATTCATTGAAGGGAGAGTTGTAAAATGACATGACAGTGGAATCGAGCTCAAATGGGCAGTATCTATACCACAGGTGAAACAACACTGGGATTAATTGAATTTACCGCCTTCAGTGACATTTTTTAATGTATCCTTCTAATTAATCTGTGTAGAACACGTGAATTTTGAAGAGCTAGAAACTGAAATATATATAATGAAAAGGCTTAAGTGGTATTTTTTTTCATGAAATATGCAACCTCTGTGATTAAAGGTTTTATTACAGTTTTAGGCTTTGTTGCTAGTCAGAAAAATGCCTAATTTTTAAAACACTATTATTTTTACTACATTGATGATACAGATCACTGAGGTGCAGCCTATATGTATTCATGTTTGATTTTGAATAGCATGAATGTATGTTGATCCAATCTAATACTGTGCATAAGAGGAAATTACATAAATAATGCATTGCGTGTCAAAGGCCTTTCTTTTTGCTGCAATAAGTATCTTTCCACTATTACCAGCAGAAGTAGGTATTAGTAGCTCCCAACAATGTTGGTATTTTCCAACATTTTAGCAAAGGAAGATAAAAGGTCTCTGGATGTGAATCTGAATTTATGTTTCAGCTGTTGTAAATGCTCTTAACAGTGTGATTTTCTTTATGCTGTGTGAAGCTTAGCTCTATATCTCAGCTCTCCGTATAACCATTGCAGCAGAGGTTGAAGGTGAAGTAATGGTAATATGGTACTTGAAATAAAGTGGTTTTGCTAACAGACCAGTGAACATTATCTGTTTATACAGAAACAGTGTTTTTACCTCTGCTGAGTTCACTCCATAGCTTGATGAAATAGTTTCTTGCTTGGGAAGGTAATGTGCCTGTTTAATCTTTAGGCCGGTCAGCGAGGAGAAGATTTCACTTTCCGTAGCTTAGAGTAGTGCTTTTGATATTGTCTCTGTGATCCAGGAACATGGTGTTAAATGGTATTAAGACCTACATCCAGTAAGTCGGAAAGTAGGATGGTATAATCTTAATGGAACAAGTGAATCAATTGCCTTGTACTGTAAGAAAAATTGAAAATATTTCTTGTAATCTAACCATGACTTATCATGACCTTGTTCTGACACCGTGACTCAATGACACAATTCTATCCCCAGGAGAAGTGAATTATTAACTTCCTGTGGACCGAAAAACTGGAGAAGAAATAAGGTTATTTGTGGTTGTTTATTTCCTTCTCTTTCTGACACTTCTCTGCCTCCTGATTCTTTCTAGTGCCTGGAGCCCTGCAAAGAGTCCTGGGACCTAAAGAAAAACCATTGCCAAAGCTTCTGTGAGGTAGGTCAGCCCAAGGGCACCCTTTCTCACTTTGTTCTAGCAGTCTCTTTAATTTAAATTATTAGTTTCAATGAGACAGCTGAAAGCCATGGTATTTTTGCAGCATTTGCCTTCATTTGAAAGTATACACATTTAACAATGTATCCATATTAATTCTGAGTTTAAAAAGGTTTTTTTTTTTTCTGACCAGATGATTTATTTCGACTTGTACTATAAAAACCTGATCCAGTCACACTTGCATGGCATCTGTCAGAAGGTGCTGTTACATCCCTCCTCTAAGATGATATTTCTACCACTTGCCCTTCTATCTTTTCTGGCCATGTGTGAAAAAGACAATCTTTGTTTAAAAGATAAAATGTTATTGTGTGAAAAATCCTTCTGGAGGATAGCTAGAACAGATGACTTTTCTCTATGGGAAAGTCAGTCTGATTTATGAAAGAGTAGTTCCCCAGAAGTAATTGGATTGAAGTTCAGAAGACTAATATCAAAATATGTAATTATTCAAGAACAAATATTTTGAAAACTATTTTTGAACCATCAATCAGAATAATCTGTGAAGAATCAAACCTGAATCAGTCAAACTAGAACAAAGAAGTTGTTTTTTATAGGGTTTGAAACGGCTCTGAGGTGGTGGAAGTGATCTGTTGGCAGTTCTTAAGTGTTCTTTACTTCAAAATGGAGGTATTGTCTCAATAGAATGTTGCCTTATTATAAAAAAGGCTCAAATATATTCAAGTCTATGAAAGTGAGTTCTTAGGAAGATTTTAATCTGTCGCTATAAAAAAATAGAGTAACCTTACTTGATATACTGATCTTACTGGTACACTGATTTAACTCCTCCCTCTTTACTGTGGACATGGTTTTTTTTAGTATAAGAGAATGCCCTATGTTTCAAGCATCATGAAGATAATTAGGAAAAGCTGTAATTTCAACTAAAAAAATTTTAGATGCAACCATGTTAATAGGGATTACTGATATATATCGTTACAGCAGAAGACAAAATAAAGGTTTCTCATGAAAACCGGGCCTTGTAAGTTTTTTAACCCAGATTGTTTGCTACTTTCTCATATACAAAATTCTAGAGTACTGTAAAAAAGCAGTTTTAGTGGATCTAATTTGTGTTAATGTATATCGCTCTTCACTCAGACTGTATGTTTCCAGATATGGGTGAAAATATGTATAAAATTGGTTTAAAAGGAAAACATTTGTAGAACACAGTTCTATTGTAGTTAAAAACAGTGAGCATCCTTCTTTGATTAGTGTTTTGTGGTTAAAGCTAAATTTAGAACTTCAAAGGCCCATAATGAGGAGCAGCACATTTAGCAGCTAACTGAAAAATGAGCTGTGAAATAGGGTGAGGAGGAGAAGCCTTGAGGACGTATTATGCCTCAGGGAACTATAACATTTTTAATTAAGTAGCTGCAAATTTGTGATGTTTTAGGATTTGAAATTAGCTTCAAACACAAGAGCTGGGACTTTCCTTTCTCTCAGACTCATGTGTACTGCTTAGACATTGATCAAGTTAAAGGAGGCTGTTTTCCTGGGAGACTGTTTTCAATCTTTGTGCATTTTGTAAAAAATCTGGAAGCAACAATTTAACTTTGTGTTTCTCAAAGACCCTGCTTCATGTGTTACTTCTTGTCTACCAAATGAGTGTACTACTGAATGTTAAAGGTAGCCTTATGTGTGAGGGACAGTTAATCTGATTCCTTGGTTATTTTTTTGTTTTGTTTTGTTGTTGTTGTTTTTTTTTTCTTTTTGTTTGTTTTTTTTTTCTTCCCCCTCTAACTTTAGTTTCCTGCTCGTTTAGCTTGTTAACTGGTTAACCATGGCATCAGGTGCATTCCAGTCAGGAGAACAGCAGGAGTGCATTTCCAAGAGTCACCAGGATCAGTAGGAGACATAGAGACTGCTCCTTTTTGCAGCATTTAGGCTGGTTAAAGCCTGTAACTCCCAAATCCGTGCCTGAAAGCTTGGTTAAAAATTCTGGACTGTTTTGTATGAAAAGATGGGAGGGGTAATATAGAGGTACATTCTTGGGCCACAGTGGGTTTAGAGAATAAATAGTCTGTGAAACGCCTGGGCCTCTGTAATAGCCAAGTCTTCCTCAGTTTGGCAGAGATATGAGAACAGTAAAAACAAGAAGGTAAAACATGTGAATATGGAAGAAGTTTCAGAAATTACATGGCTAGTTGGATATAGAGAGTGGGTTATAACTCCTGGGTAGGCTTTGGAACCTGTAAATCAGATCTGTCAGGGTGGAAGGTTTTTGGTTGCACTAGTATGGAAAGGCCAGCTACAGACAATGCCAGTTACATTCCACAGTCATTCTGGGGGAATCACTTTAGCTGGTTCTGCACCAAACTAAACTAAGAGGAGATGTAATTTCCATGTCACACACAATGTTCTCCCAGGGTTGTAGAAGCTATACTGTTTTAAGTGGACCTTGCAAACCTCTGAGTATTACATATGCTGTAAAATATCTATGCATTGAGACATCTTTTTAAATATCTAGGACTAGCTTTCTCAAGTAAGTAGCATTCACTTTGATCTTTAATCAATATATTTAAAGTTTATTTTAATTTGTATGGTCTGCTGACCATTTTATCACAAACGCAGTTTCAGTTCTGTGAAGAATTATACAATTGCTAATATGCTGGCAAGAACATAAAGATGCTGCAAAATCTTCTCCTAGCCAACTTAGTTCAAACAGTGTAATGAAACAAGATTTCCCTTATTTATCTAGAGTGGCATTACATCAGATATTGTGGGGAAAGTGTTGTAAAGTACAGAGGAAAGAATGTGGGGTAGTCCAAAAAAAGCAGACTGTCTGACCATTGCATCCCCTTTGTTTTGGAATGTTTTTAATCTGTCATTGAGCAACTTTATAGCCAGTCAATGTGAGGAAAACAAGGGAAAGCTGGCAGATATAAACAACATTGTTCCAGAAAATATGGTGGTCTTACTTGAGGGAATTCATCATTCTGTATTGGAATGCTTTTTTAGAAGTGGCTTGAATATATAAATATTCAGGGATAGTCTTGCAAAAGCTGAAAATCTGAATAATCCTTTAGGAGGTCGTGGAAAATTTATAACATTTTTTCTTTGGTGAGGTTTGGTTGGTTTTTTTTTTTTCGTTGTTCCTGTTGAAAACATAAGCTTCTTCTGTTTTCCTTTTAGCCTCTTTTTCCCAAGAAGAATTATGAATGCCTAACTAGCTGTGAATTCCTTAAGTACATCCTGTCTGTGAAGCAAGGGGACTGCCCAGCACCTGAGAAGGCCAGTGGTTTTGCAGCTGCCTGTGTTGAAAGCTGTGAAGCTGATATTGAGTGTTCTGGAGTGAAGAAATGTTGTTCCAATGGATGTGGTCACACGTGCCAAATTCCAAAAAATCTGTACAAAGGTAGAGATTATTAATATGTACTCATACTGGGCTAATAACTTCAGGCCATAGTGGAGTCTCCTAGTAAACCACGACTTCCATTTGCTGGGACTTTGTATGGACAGGAAGAAAAATGAGGGGTACCTTGTGGAGCTGTGGCTGCACAGTGAAAGGAGGGAAAACCAGGGAGAAATGTTGCTTAAATTTCCAATTTTTTTCCCCCTTGTGAAGCCCATGTCTGGAAATCTGTGGAATATAAATGTGTGGCTATTATGAGTCATCTTAAGCAGAAGAAACATTTTCAGTTTAGGTGAAATCTCACTTAATTTGATGCGGATGAGAGAGAATGCAGCAGAAAATATTTCACGATAAACAGTTCAGGTCCTATTAATCAGAAATAACATTTATGTCTACAAACCAAGCAGATGAGACTACCAAGTAGGAACTGTGAAATAATCTGATAAAAGAAAAAATCAACACAGAACAACATAATGAAAGATGATAATATCAGCATATAGATATATATTAATTAATTATATAAATCTAAGGTCATCTTACTCAAAAATTTAGAATAGATTTCAGTCCTGAGATTCTGTGAATAAACCTTTTCTTTGACATCCTTTGAAAAGAACACATAAGCTAAGATTTTTTTTGCATAGACAAATAACAGATTTTAATTTACCAGAATGTAAAAAAGCTTTAAACATGGAAATATTTAAAAAATGTTCTCCTAGTACAGAAGAAATAAGCATTTGAGAAAGGAATATTCTTTTTCCACACGGTTGGTGTTTTTGTACAAGAATCAGTTCTTCTCATGTCAGTGCTAAAAAATAAATATTATTCAGTTATTCACCTATCAATCAGATAATGTGGGTTCTCTGTAGGAGCCTAATCAGCAGAACTCTGATCTAGGCTCCAGGCTTGGATTTCCATGAAATCTAAGCCTGAATCCATGCTTATTTCCATCTGTGGATGGAAACATGATTAAACAGGTTAAGAAGATGGTGAATTTATTTTTAAGTTCATTATTTTAACTAAAATGTTAATAAATCTTTTTAGATGTGTGCAGAAGGGAAACTCTCTTGTTTGCAGGATTCTTTAGAGCCTCTTTGAAACTATTAGGAAGTAGTACACACCTATACATAGCACCTTTCAAAATGAAAGTTATTAAAATGGATCACTTACTTATTTCTTTTGTCGTCTTGAGATAAATGACCAGAGTGGTAAACAGGCATTCATGTTGTATATGTAATGATTTACATAATCAAGCTCCATGCCACAACTGCAAAGCATTCCAGGAAATATAATAACTGGAAAAGATAAAGACAAACAAATAAATAAAACAAGATTAAATGCTTGTGGACCTGACACAGCATACGACAGGATATGATACATTCTGTAACCACACACTGAAGGTCTCCTCTGTTTGGC
This sequence comes from Chamaea fasciata, assembly GCF_029207755.1. Classification (NCBI taxonomy): domain Eukaryota; kingdom Metazoa; phylum Chordata; class Aves; order Passeriformes; family Sylviidae; genus Chamaea; species Chamaea fasciata. The sequence continues at coordinate 95,426,257 of NW_027094087.1, read as the reverse complement.
CTGATTAAATGGGAGCAGAACTAACCTTCCCTTACATCTTATCACCGATCTGCAGGAGGTGCTGGCTTGTAAGAGCATATATGTCTTGCAGAGGAAGGGCAAGCTCAATACCCTACTGCCTGCTCAGCTGATGAATCCAGCTAATTAGCCTCTTCAACCTGTCTTTTTGCAACAAAAGACAAATAGAAGTGGAGCAGGCTTGCTATTCATTTCCTCCAGGGGTAAATGACCTTCCTGTCACTAAGGAAGAGCAAACTCTGCAAGCATGACTAAGATCTAGTGAATAAGTTCAGTACTTATTCTTATCATTCTGACAGCACTCACAGCTTGAAAATGAACTCAGATTGAATCTAGGAGTCTGCAGAAGTTTCTGTAGTTTTACTGTTGATCAAGCGCTGGAGATTAGTTACAACGGTAGACGTAAAATCTACATCTCATTTGCTGGATTATCAAACTGAATTTGCCCTCTAGTACTGAGTGCTGAAGCCTAAACCTAAAAAATATTAATGTAATTACACTGCCCCCAAAGACATACATTACAAATGTTTTTGGATTAATGTAACAAGTATTTTTTCATCTCTTTTGGGGTTGTTACTGATTGGTTATGTAGTCTTCACACATTTATGTCCCTTTAGTGGAGATATCAAATGTTCTCTTCTACTCTTCTATCATTGGCTTCATCACCCTTCTTTACACTGTCTCAACTAGTGAAGGACTTGAGAAAGTGTCTCTTCAGATCTGTGTAAAAAAAAAGGTAAATTGTGAAGGGAAATTAGGACGTTCAAAGGGTCTGATGGTGTGGCGAGATCATAGTAGGATAACTGGGGTCAGATGGTCACCCAGAATTTAATGACTCTTCATGCTGAAAGAAAAATAGTTTTGTATTATAAATATAATGCACAGTTTTAAAGGTGTCTCTGTCTGAGTCCTTGCGGAACTGTCCTTACAATTTTATTGATGCCATGGGTGTACCCTTTATAAAGCCCTCTGTGGGATCATTTTGAATTCTGGTGGAACCAATCTTTAAGATACAGGTTTTCATGACAGAACAATGTGCACTTACTTTTCATGGCACAGAGATGCATGTTTGAACGACACCTTTAGAAATATTTTTCTTGGACTCTGCTATTGCACGCATACAATGAACAGTGATTTGAATTCTTTGGTTAAGCACTGCAGACTTTGGACTAATGCAGACTTTGGAGCACTGCAGACTGAGGACTGATTTGTTCCAGCATGAAAAAAGGGGCTGACCATTTACATAATAAAAGGCACATTGAAGAGTAATTGGATCTTCACATCTGGATATTAGAGTGGTGGTGCTGGTTCTACAAAAGTATTTTAAAGTGCACTTGTGCTCTGCTCCATCTGCACGCGATTACGTAACACCAGAGAGGCTGAGATACTTGCAATCAAGTGAATCCAACTGCCCCTAATGCAAAGCAGATGGAAGTTTTCTTAACATGTAAATTGTAGGATTGTTGTGTATCATAACTGAAGAAAGATTTGCAAATGTGGAAATCCCAAGTCATGTTTGTTATGTCAGACTAAGACTTTAGGCTGTTGAAGGATATCCAGGGTCTAAACTGCTGTGATAACCAAATTTAGGTACTGTATTTTTTTTTCAGGTGAATTTTAGGTTTCTTGAAGATCTTCAAGTTCATGTTCATTTACTTGTAGCTACTTGTATGCTCAGATTTATAAGAACACCTCTTAAAATATAAAAAGGGTTTGTTCACATGAGGAAATTTTGGTACTAAGTAATCTGTGGCAGACTGAGTAGAAAACAATAACCAATACCTACAGCTGGCCTTATGTGGACAGTCACGGAAACAACAAAGTAACTCAAGTACATACAGTACATACAATAACTTGCTAAGAATGTTTATATGTCAACACAGAGATCTTATTGGTGACATATCCTGAGGTGACAAAATGCTGCACACTCAAATATAAGTGTTCCTAACGTCTGTCTAGAGAAATGTATCTAATACTTGATTTGTTGATTTAATCAAAAGATGTGAAATTTGAAGAGTTGTTTTTTCCTTCAAGCTACTGCAGATGTTTTCAAAAAGGTAATATTACTGGCAGTATAACAGAAATAACCATCCTTTGGTGTCACTGTGTAATGAGAAATTACGGTAATATTTTAGAAATGTATGTTTTTCTCTGATATGCAACAATATGACAATATACATTAGATATAACATATCTATTCAAAGACATCTTGAATTACCTTTCCTAGTTCTTTGGGGAAGAGTGGAGAGTGACACATCCTGCAGTACAGCTGCAGCCTGTGAGTCAATAAGATCATGCAGCCATGGAGAAGCAAACAGCTTTCTTAAGTACATCAGACTAATGTAAGATGTATGAAATAATCACACTTCACTGGTCTGCACTACTAAGAGCTTCGACACAGTCTGTGTCCAGTTTTTGGCTTGACTCTGGAGAAAGGCTGTTGGGCAACTGGAGAGTCTCCAGAGGCAACTGCAAGAGTGAACAGCAGTCTGGGAATGCTGATTTTAAAGGGAAATGGAGTGCACTGTGACTATTAGACTGGAGAAAAAACGATTCAGGAGCATGATAACCATCTTGTGGTACATGAAAAGCTTCTCCATAGATAAAAGAAAAAATCTGTTCCCCATGCTTCATGAATATCTTGGACCAGAGTCGAGTTTATGATACAACTGAGGAGACTAAACAAGGCAGTGAGAAAACTTTCTTGTAAAAAGGATAGAGTAGTGAAACAGACTACTATGTGATGCTATGGAAATTTTGTTATTAGGTGTATTTAAAGATAAATTGGGTGAAAAATTGAATGACAGGTATAGCTGATTCTGCTTGGGATCAAACGGATCTTACTTCCAGTAGTATTGGGCAAATGTTTTCTGTAAAGTCAGTTTTAGCTTACTACTTTCACATCCTTCAGTTTTTAACGAAATAAATAAATAATTTTGAAGTTTTTTTTTAAAAGCAAATTTTATTGTTAGCAGAGAGGGATTAGCTAGGAACACTTCTGAATCTTCAATGCTTATCATTCCTCCCCTTTTGGCCTTTTCTCTGACAATCAATCTTTTTTTAAATTGTTTTTTTATACAACTTTATCTACAAATGGCTTAATTATATCTTGTAAATTACTCATATATTTTTATCTGTGTGTTCCTACTTACAGGTGTTCCACTGAAACCCCGGAAAGAATTAAAATTCATAGAACATCAGTCTGGAGACCTGGAGGTGAAATGGTCTTCAAAATTCAATATTTCCATTGAGCCTGTGATCTATGTTGTTCAGAGGAGATGGAATCAAGGAATCCATCCAAGTGAAGATGATGCTACAAACTGGCAAACTGTGGCACAGGTCAGTTCTTTGTAAGCAATATGGTTCCAGTCTCAGAATATCACAAATCTCTTGAAAAATGTAGGATTAGAGACCAAAATCCATTCAAAGAAGTGCATTGGAGGCATAGTCCTTCTGAGTTTGGTGGGACTCATTGCACAGTTACCAAGGCATGGCTTGAGTCTTGTCAAAAGTTTAAAAATCCAGCTGGTGAAAAGCCTATTTATCTTAAAAAAAAAAAAAAAAAAAAAAAAAAAAAAAAAAAAAAAAAAAAAAAAAAAAAAGTGAAAAAAAGGACTAAAACCTTTATTCTTTGTAAAGTTCTTCTCTTCAGGTGTGACCCTCGCAATTCAGAAAAGTCTATGATGTCATGCTCTTATCGCTCAGTGCAATCCGGACTGAAAATGTAAGATGCATGAGCAAATGTTTCTTAATGAGAAGCAGCCAACAGAGCATAAATTTTCACTTAGTTCCTTCCCAGTTTCAATCTGTTTTTTACCATGCTGACAGTCCACCTGGATGGCAGAGTTCCAGTAGTTTATCTTACTGCTTCACCCACATCTCTGCTGACATGAAAAGTAAAATGCCGATTTTGGAAAAGATCTGCAAAATATCATTATGGCTAGGACAAAAAAGGGAAAGAGAGAATACGTAGAACCATCCACAAAATAGAGTAAGGGATTTAAATTCTGTGACGATTTTTGTTCATTCTCAATTCAGATTGTGTAGGAAAATGCTATCTTACAATAACATCAAGCTTATGAGACTGAACACTCAGAAGTGCATTTCTTAGCTTCAGCGTGGTGCTAGAAGGAGCTGTCACTATGTTGTGGTCTTGCTCAGAAAAGCCCCCTGCAGCAAACCCTGGCAGGAAACCTTGCTTGTGCAAGCCCGAGGAAGCTTGTCCAAAACTGATCAAGTCACAATGACTTATGGTATCTCAGTTGAGGTGCAGGTCTTGAACCTGCATTCTCCATTCCAGGAAACAACCTCCTGCCTTTTTGCAAGGGAAAAACCAAGTAGCAAAAATGTGCCAGATCTGAATTATTCCTCACTGTTACTGAGCTCACTGTATGTGCTAGACTGTAGAAGCTCAGCTGTTGTGGCTGGTAAATCCAGGCTGCAAAGGGAGCACAGTGCTGTGCTGTTTCTCGTCCCAGGAACAGACCTCATGCACATTTCTGGAAACATGCACTACATATGCTCCACAGCAGCTGAACATATATGAGCCCCTGCCTTGCAGTGGATCTGCAGGAGAGTGTTTCAGAAATATGTTCCTGTGCAAGAGCAATAAGATGCCTGACAGCTGCCTTTCCTGGGGTCTGGTGAGTGCAGGCAGAAAGGGCTGAGTTAATCACTGTGGCAGGAGAAGCCTCCTCCAACTGACATCTTTCTGACAACTTCACTGTCCCTTCTGCATCACAGGAGATATGAATTTGATTGTGTGAGGGACCCCACTGGGAATGTCAGTTCAGAGCATGCTTCAGGATGCCTGACTGGCTTTGTGAACTGTGTATACCTTATGGGATGTGCAGGCTGGGCACCCTTGAGGGGTGCCAGTAATCAGAATTTCTGTCTTTATATGGTAGCGTACCTCCATGGTGTTTGTAGTTTTCGACATCCCACCAGGCAATCAAATGCGATAGAATTTATTTTGCAATATCAGCAGCAAGGATGGATATCCAGTTTGACTAAAGTGATAGTGTGCGCAGCCTCCAGGCTTTTCTTGTCTGTATAACTGAGATTTTTTTTCTTGTATGATTCCAAAACATTGAAGTATGAGCCCTTAATTATAGGCAGAGGCTGAGAAGACCTCAGCCATTTAGCTGAGAAGTCCTAGAGCATCTCAGTCCAGGGGAGATGATTCTGGCTCTTGCTTTACTCTGCAACTTTAGGTAGAGACTGTGTGAAGAGCAATTAAAGATCAAAAAAGCTGTGGGTGAGGATCTGAATTTCTCTAGGCTTATCCCCATATGCAGCATAATTATGCAAAGTTATTGTTTGCATCTTCTTCTTAGAAATTTCATAGTATTTCATCAGAGTTTCTCATACAATATTTTTTTTTTGTTTTCTGTCCAAGAACAAGTGGGGTTATAATTTTCAATAACTTTAAGGTGTTTAAATTTCTAAAATAAGCTTGCTGTTTTCTTTTGCCCTTAGAGGAACTAATTTGAAACATTTTTCATGTTTCTCAGAAATTTTCACTTTGTATTGAAACAATAATTTTGAAAAAGTTTGCTTATTGTATTGTGCCATGTTTGTTGTGTCATCTTCATGTTTTCTTTTTAAGGAAGAAGGGTCAATCTATTAGCATACTATTTTGCTCTCCAATTATATAAGGAAAACAAACACATTGAAAACAATTTTAGTTATTTTTCACTTCTGGGGAAGAGATTTTTAATACAGTATTTTTACTGCATATTTTGGGGAAAACTTGATATAATTAACCATTTGACTAATTTCCATTGGTTAATATAAAAACTATGGTAGGTAAGGTACTAGTTTGCTATGGTGTAGAATGTCCTATGTGTTATGTGAAGTTTCCTACAGTACTGTAACTTAAGATTTACCCAGCTGAGCAGGAACTGCTGCATTATCCTACAGAAATGCTGTATGTCTTGTGAACAAACCTACCATTCCATTTGGTACTAATTCTCTCTAAAAACACTAATATTACTCTTTACGTTGGAAATTCAGGTATTTACTCATATTACTATAATATAATAAAATTAATTAAAATATGCCACATCAGTTATTTTCAGACAGAGTTATTTTCAGAACACATCTGTGTTGTGTGAATGGATGTCATGTGTAGACACACACACACACACACGTATATATATATATATATATATATATATATATATATATATATATACATATATATATATATATATATACACATACCTATGGGCAGGCAGTAATGAAGTACATTTATTAGTCTAGTCCTTTACTAAAACAAATAAAGCACAATATTTACTGATAGCTTGATAGTGACAAACCTTGGTGCTTCACCTTGCAATTGCCTCAACAGCTAATCTGTTTCAAAAATAAAGCTTCTGAAACAACTCGAGTTCTGGTTCTGAGGATCACAAGAAAGTTCTCAGCCCATGACAGTGAGAAATACCTGCTGGAGCTAACCACCAGTCCTGTACACTAAAGGTTTCTTTCTCCATCTCCCAGGAGGGGCTTGCTTTGGTAGCAGTCTTAGAGAGTGTCCCCCTTGTGTGGGATTGCATTCACATGAAATAGGGCAGGTCTACTGTCCTTTGGTAGAGTAGTAGATACAACACTCAGAATTTCTTTTCTGTCAGAGGAGACATAAACTCATCTTTTCTGATACTCTGGATGGTATCCCTTCACCCTCTGAAATGCCAATTCTTTTATCACTGTGTTATTTTCAAAAATAAGGCTGTAAGGCTGTACTCTCCTATCTCTATTAAACGTTTGTGCTAGAGAGGAGTCCAGGTTTCATAGTGGGGAAAAACAGGGAATGAGCACAGTGAAATGGTCCATTGATTACTGTAATCCTTGGATAGAGGAGAGTCCTCTGTACAAGTCTGCTGTGAAGACTTTTTTGCACCGGGAATCCCAGCTGAGTGGTCAAACTGCTATGCTGCTGGGTTATACATTCTCTTTCTTCTCCCTCCCAGTTGTAGTAAATCCCATCTTTCCCTTACAAACAAGAAATTCTAACTTTCAGCCTTTGTTTCTCCAAGGAACAGTTTTGCTTGTAAACATATAACACGTTACAGTTCTAAATAGCTTGCAACATCCAAGGTGCTAGGGAATATCTTCCCCTTGCCTCTCATACAAAGGATGTAATTGAAAATAGTCCATGCTCTGGGAATCTCTTAATCATTAATCAGTTGAAGGAGCAGCAGAGGGAGATTTCTGTAGGCATGTTGAAGACAATAACAGATAATCCCCTTCTGAGGGACAGGATGAGGGGACAAACAGGAAAGTCTGAGTATTTAAACAGTTAAGAGCTGCTGGAAGAGGAGTAGAATTGTTAGTGCTTCCTAAGGGGAGCAGCTCTGGGCAAGTAAGTCTCAGCCAAATTCTCACACAAAAGCCCAATCTCCTTCTGCTTTCTGGCCACTGGAGGTGGCCTGTTGTCCCTTAGACCTTAAATAAACTCTTGAGAAGGAATTTCAAGCTATTACGTGTATTGTCCAGTTTATGTCATTAAGATTACGTGCTGCCCTTATATGACATTGTATCCTAAGGTAATTAATGGAGATTTTCCTTGTCTTAATTGAACTTCGCATGATACGTGCGGATGATACATCGCATGATACATGTGGTCATGTCAGGCAGTTATTTTGTCTAAGGACTAATTTATTATTTTATTCAAAATAAAATGCCTATTAAGATTTGGAAGCTACCTTCCAAACATTCACCTAATAAGAAAACAGATGATGCACAGCCAAATTAATACTAATTATGATTCTGTAATGACTTGAGTGGTGATTTTTTTTTTGTCTTTTATTTATGATTCTCAAAAGTTCTATAAAATTTTTGTTTTTTTCTTTCATATTTAGACAGAATGAAATTTAACCATTAGTCATTTAGTACCACTCAGCATAGCTTTTAGTGGGTTTAAATTAATGTGAAAGATACTGAAGGGACTGAATATTATGATTACAGCTCCAAACATACTGAAGTAGTGAAAACTAACTAAACTAAAGCAGTTAAACAACAAAAAATAGATATAGCATTAAGGTATTGTAAGATATCTCAATAGTACTCAGTTCTTTCTAGAAATTTATTAATTCTATGTAAAGGATACTTAGAGGTGCCGAGGTAGTTTATATCATGATAGTTGGAGGTATGTCTCCTTCATGCCATTGAGCTTAACAGGAGCTTGGCCAACAAAATGAATGATGAAAGTAATAGGTCCAAGGCATGTTCATAAATTAAAATAATTTTGGCATTATGGATTGACAGTTTATTTGATTTTACAGTATTTCTTGGTTGCCATGGGAAACTGACACAACTGAAATACTTTCTTTTAATTAACAGAATAGCTTGAGCTCATACCAGTGACAAACAAGATTCTTTTGAAGAATTTGGGTTAAAGTCTATTCAGATTATGCTTGCCTTGTAAGAAAGTTAAGCAAATATGTTTTTAAAAGCCCACAGGACTGTAACTAGTTATTTACGATTAAATATTTGTCCTGAACCTGTTTTCAGTTGCAGCAGTAGAGGACCTCGCTGTCGGAAAAAAAATTAGACATTTGAGTGCTCCATAAAATAAAAATAATTGCAAAAGTTGATTCAGGTAGGCTCTTTCTTCCCTGGGGCAAACGTTGGATAATTCACTCTACAGGTAACATAAAAATTAAAAAAGGAGAGGGGATGAGGCAGACAGTGTCAGAACTGTTACCCCTGCTTAAGCTGAGAAGACAGTGGTCTGAATAGAGAGGGTCTCTGAGTTGCAGCAATATGTGATGGACTCAGAGTCTGCAACACTTAACAGTCTGAGAGCAGTCAATAATATGGTTTAGAAAGGGTCTCTTTTCCTTATGTGCATACACAAATGAGATATCTGTCTCCCTGAATTTTTTTGTCACCAAACGAAGAGACTAAGTGCAGGATAACCACAAATTTTATTTGTCAGGGCTCTGAAAAGGCCAGTGCTGAGGAGCTCAAGCAAAGTTCTCAGTTTCTGGTTATCTGAGTTACACCAGCAGCTGCTGATTTCTTACACAGGTTTGAAAGGGGGCAAAAAGCAAAAATTACGTTGTGCCTTTTTTTGGCAGCTGCTTGGTATCATTACAAGTGATGTTGAATCCTATATAGGGAAGGTGACTTCTTGAAGTTCCATAAAACAGAGCTTGTAAAAATAAATTAATGTAACCACATTTTTAATGAGCTTGCATGTTTGTTCAGTAACGGTAATCGGGAATGATTGTATGATATATTTAGACATATATACATGACAACTGGTTCAGGTTTGCGGGTTACTTTGATTAAAGAATCAAAATGTAGTAAACATGACATACTAAAATAAATTGAAAACTGGGTAATTGAGGGGATGTAAAAGTAAAGTTTCCAATTGGATGTGTTTTTGATGAGTTCTACAAAACTACTACATCTTCTGTAGTTGGGAGTGATTCAGTGGTTACCAGGAGGCTGTGTTCAGTTCTGTGTTTGTACCTTAGGGAAAAAAAAAGAAAGAATGTAAAAGATAGCTTTTCAAAAGTTTAATGGGGTAAAAATGGAAGAAAACAGAGCTCAGTATAAGAATATGTAAAGCACTTCTTACTGAAAGGGTTCAGAGTGTATCTATGCTTATGTCATATTTCAGTGGTTCTCCCCACAGGATTTGGAAATTGAACTCATGACACTGGCAATCTCAGTAGGTGTTGTTGGAGAAGAGGTCAGCTCCTATGACCTGAGGAAGGTCTTCAGGGAAGAGTTAAGGCTGTAAGTGTCTTTTTGACATAAGTGCCAAAGATGTGAAGAAGGCTTACATTCATTATCTGAGAGTTTTGTGTTTCCTATGAGCTAGAAAAAGTGTGTTCTCACAGCACTGGTTTTCACTGAGCTATTTTGGACCGCTAATTCGCTGAAAATTGAAAATTGGAGAAATCAGTCCTGTCACCTGGGGCAATGAGTTCCCTGAAACATCAACACCTGAACAGTGAGACCCTAAACACTGGTGAAGGTTGTGATAACTGCAAAACTAATTCTGTGAATTTAACACTTCACCTGTTTTCTAAAGGCTACTTTCTTCCTGAAGAGACCTGCAATACACTGTAAAATTGGATGGTTCTGTCATTTTGTTCACAGCTGTAAATGCTTTGCAGCGCAGAGAGGTGGCTGGAGTCAGGTGAGGTGGTTACATACAGCCTGTGGTGCTGGTGTGTGCTCAGCCAGGCTGGCTGGTGTTGCACAGATGACCATGTCAGAACAAGCAGGTTAAGTGTGCCGTTTTCCCCACCAGACCACAGAGGAGCGCGTGCGGCTGCCAGACACCCGGGCCAGCCGGTGGTACCAGTTCCGCGTGGCCGCCGTGAATGTGCACGGGACCAGGGGCTTCACCGCACCCAGCAAGCACTTCCGCTCCTCCAGAGGTGAGCTTTCCCTCCTGTTCTCTGGCACTCACCCTCCTCTCCTCACACGTGCAGCGCAGCCTGATCTGCCCGCTTTTGTGGCAGAGGGTTGGTAACAGGTGGGTTTTGAGTAGTTTTGCCACTGACTTTAGAAATGGTGTGAGGTTTGTTTGAAGTCAGCAAACAAAAGTTGAAGTGTCATTATTCTTTTATCAGTAAGGGTCTCCATGAATAAAACTCCTTTGAAACATTTTTCATATGATTGATATCAAACTACATGGGCCTGACCATGAAATATGAAAGAACTTGGGTTTCAGTGTGTTAATCTGAGAGGTTTATTTTTTTTTTCTTTTTAGTTATGAGAAATATGTTGTTGTCATATATTTAGTAGAGTATTGGAATATTTTGTTGCCTGTATCTAAATAATTGTATCGTTGTTTTGATGGAACTTTGGACCCTCTTAATATAACTTTCCCCTTGCTTGCACTGATTGTAAGTGCTTAAGAATAAAAAAGAGCATAAATGAAAAGTAGCACATGCTGCTTTTCTGTTCATTAGAAAGGCATGCCTGATGATCCACAAAGTATTGTAGGAATTTTTGTTGATATTTCTGGTTTTGCAAATGTTCGGGTAATAAAATAACTTTGAAAATTATTTCTGTACCAGTAAATAGTACATGGGGGATGGAGGAGATAGAAGCCGTTCTCCCATCCTCTGAGGTTCCTGGCATTCTCCCTGGTGTGCTTTAGACGAACATGGAGAAGAATTTTCCCCAATGACTCTTAGGCATAGCATAAGGGTTAGCACAGGCCAGAAACTATTCCCATTAGACAGATGATCTGGATGTGGTCACCCTTTCTTAAAGGCAGTCAATAATTTGGGCATATCCAGACCACGCTGGTCGACTTTAGTGCCAAAGAATGAGATCCAGTACTCTTCGCTCTACTAATAGTAGCAGTTTCTAAGAGAAAGACTTCTTGTTATTTTAGTAGTGACAGAACCTTTACACTGATACTTTGAGGGATGTATTTCCTCCTTTCTGCAGACAGAATTATCTTGCAGTACAAGCAGGTGCCATCTTTGGGTTCCTGCGCTGGCTTTTAGCTTACTGTTTGGCCATAGTCAGTCCTAGAAAAAAAAAAAACTTCTTTGGAGCTGCATTTATAGAGGCATATAAATACTTCTGCTGGTATGGAAGGTTTGATCACTTACTGAATAACTATGTTAGCTTTAATAACTTTTTTGGTGCTCTAGCCATATTTGTGGTAGGAAGGTTGGCTGTCATGGCTGTCCCATTACTTGTGTGACCACAAACCTTTTCATGTATAGAAGTATTATTTTAAGAACTTACGATACTTCAGTAGCGTACCATTTCAGAAACATAAACTAATACAGTTCCTTCAAGCTGTGTTGAGTTTACTGTAAGAACTCTTCAGCAGAAGAGTCTGTTTAAGAAGTAGAGAAGAGTAAACTCTTCTTGAACAGCGCATCAGCAGATGCAACAGTTTGTTGCTGAATCTGGCACTAAGTTTCTTTTAAATTGAGATCACTGACAGTTGCTCTACTGAGTTTGTAAATATTTTCCAACTATCCTGCTTGAAATAACTATTACTACAATTACAGAAAGGTATATCATGGTAGAACTGAGGTTTTGGCTTGAACATGACATTTTCAGGCAGGATTTGTATAACTTTCAAACAAATTGGTCCCCTACTGAGTTGCTAGCCATGCTCAAAAGACCATCCTGGGTAATGAATATAAGAATGCCCATGTTAAGTCATCCTGAAGGTCTCTTTAGCCCAGAATCTGACCCCAGCCAGAGGTGGGTTTCTGGATAAAAGTGTAAGAGCAGGATAAGCACACAGGGGTATTTCTTCAGAATAGTCTCCCAGCTGGCAGTAATTTGGGTTTCAGGAACTTGTGGTTTTGAAATCATTACATGAATACCAGAGTCCTTTTATGGTCTCTGCAGCTACCCCTGAAGCACTTGCTCTCCTTGAGAACTGCTCACAGTTGTCTAGTGGAGGTGGAGAGCACTTTGTGACAAGGGCAGTGGGAGTCAGTAGTACCTCTTCATGCTCTTACCTAATAAACTAAAATTTTGATAATGGCAGCAAGTATGTAGTCAGCATTCTTCAAAAGGCTTCTGTAACTCTCAAAATAACTGTTTCCAAATCTGAACTCCAGCCCTTGGCAGAGGATTGTGAATTGACAGGCAAGCAGCAGGGAATTCAGTTAGCTATCAGCTTCATAGCTCAAATCAGCCTATGCTGGCAGCTCATTTGGCCATTCTAGGGGCTGTGGAACTGTCAGTGGTTGTTATAAAGATGTCAAGCTGCCAGATGAAATGTTTAGTCACTCTAGGTGACTCACATGAAGATGGCTGCTAGGTGCAGACTGCTGGGAATGATACTGGGGTGCCTCAGTTGGTGTCTTTGAGCTTCGATGTCCCCAGGTAGGCAGTAAGTTATAGTGTAACACTAACATTTAATTACTACTTTGGAGCTCAGTGGGAAATGACAGCCCCTGCCTGGTAGAGAGGCAAGAAACTGCTGCTCTGATGTGCCTGTTTTTTTGAGTGTCAGCATCTACTGGCCCCTGCTGTGTTCCTACAGGCACATTTAACCTCCAGTTTGGAAAAGGAAAGTGGATTTTGGCACATCACCTTTGGAAGTTTGCTGCCTCTCTGTGCTCCGTTTGTGTGAAGTGCGGACAGAAATTCACATCAGTATTTCACTTCACCCTGTTGTGCCAAGACCAAGAGAAGATTATTATCTTGGTCAGACTTAGCAGATGGTTTCTTCAAAAATAAACCCTTTGATCAGGAAACATGACAGTAATTCCTAAGACAGTTTCTCACGCAAGATACTGAACTTTTACCAATTGCTCATAAGTAATAATGAATAGAAAATTATTTGGGTTTGTTTTTCCCTTTAAAGGAGGACAAATATGATATTTAATCTGAATCTAGGAAGAAGTATGGCACCACAAAGTCTCTGTCACTAAATATTTTAAGATGTTGAGAGGAGTATTCAAAAACGTGCTGTAATTACTCAGAGAGAGAATTTTTGTCTGGTTACCACAATACTGTTTTATACTGTTTTGTGTTTTTGAAAATGCATAAAACATGCTCCCTAAGCAGACACATCAAAATAAGGTTTTGTTTTATTCAAAATGATGCTAAGTCTTCTGAGGTAATTTCCATTAACTTTTTTATCACTAAATAAAAATCCTCATTTTCCAAATTAATTTAATTTCTCAGTCATGAAAAAGACAAAACCAGGAAAACAAGAGTATTTCATCAAGCATTTCAACTCACCATTCTTCATCTAGTTGTGTTTTGAGGTCTGATCTACTGCAGCTTTGAATGTTCCTATACCATGAACATTTGAGGTTTATTAGGTTTATTAGCTGTTCTACACTGCCTCATGTGTTCATCTAGGATGAACATTAGTTTGTTGGCATTAATTTGTAAATAGCAAATAAATGACATGGCTGAGAATTTTTGAAATATTCAAAGCTTAGGCAGAGCTCCTTTTTTAATGCTGTTTATTTATTTTTTTATGAAGGAAACTAAGGGTTTGCATGTACTTGGTTGACATGACCCTTCACAGGGAATGACATGATGCTTTGTTTTGCCAAAATGTGATTCCAAAATTAAAAGAAACGCAGGTTGGATTATTTGTCTGTGGTGGAGTGGCTGAAAAATTAAGTGAATACTACACCTAGAAAGTGGATTCTTTCATATAAGTGGGACTGTACACATGGACTTTTACTTTGATACAGCTAAAATTGATCAAAATTTTCTGCTATTTTGGCAGCGGTTTCCACTTCTCTTTTCGGGGTTTTTAAATTTTGTGTACTTTCCTTTTATCTTTAATTGAGTGGCAACAATTTGCAACAACAGCAATAAATATAGGTAACTAAATACCTGACACAACATTTTTGATCCATGAAGATACAAATATCCTTCTATTCATATTTAGACTGGCTCTCTCCAAGTTGTTTCCTTTCTTCTGGAAGCAGGAGAGAACTGTTCCTACAATCCATAAATTAGTCTCCTTGGATGAAAACTACCTGTGTTTTTCTTCCAGTAAGAAGGCACTGGATAGCTTAACCTAACTGGTCAGAAGCTGCTTGGCACTAGTAATACAATTTTCAATTTGTTGCATTTGCTTCATTTTTTTTCCTAGCTTTTTATAATTTGTGATGAGAATTAACTCTCAGTGACAGAGACTTCAGTTAACTCTAGGACTCAGTGTTAGGCATTTCTGTATCATATAGTATCTCACTGGTCTGTAGGTAGGTACTGTGCCATTTCCAGACACAAGACGATCAACACAATGAACCCAAGCCATCTGACCCTTCCACCTCTGCTAGAGGTTTTTATCTTCACCATGAGGGCAGTTGCCAGCATACACTGAATAGATTGTCCAGCAAAAGGAAGCAGACAACATTGTTTTCACAGCACATAAGTACCATGCTGGATGTGATTTCATGCATACATTACTGAGTGTTAGAAAAACCAGAACAGACACCCACTCAGGGCAATAAAATTCTTTCTGTTGCTCCTTTGAGACCAATGATTTTTTTATGCTGTTGCACAGCTGGTTTATGTGTGCCATTTCCATCGGGCAGAGCCAGTTCTCCTGCTTACACCGTGGAACTGTTTAATGGTTGGAAACTTGTCTGTAGAGCAGCTTCAGCAGATTTTTAGAGTTGGAAGGTCTCGTGTTTGAAAGATAGCAATGGGACACCTATTTTAAGTCAGGAAAAACGCTCCATAAAGCAGTTTAAATTATTATCACACTTGCTCTCACTTTTACTGCTCAGAATGAGAATTCTCATTCCAATGCCATTATTCCCCTCTCTGACACCTATTCCAAATCATTTACTGTTTTCACTACAGTTGCCACATTTAAAGACAAAGTGGATACACTGCACCAGTGTAAGATGTGATTTATTGTATAGCTAGCACATACTGTTTTTTTAAGGTTTTGCAAAAGTGTTTCCAGATACTATTGATTTAAAGAATTTTGAAAAATGTGAAGTATTACTATGTTCACAAATATGAGTGTGGGAAGATGTTAATTTTGAAATGGTGATCATGTGAGGGTTTTCGTTCTTTCTTTCCTTTATTTGCAGCAAGAAGTCCTCCCTTTTGGGGACTGGAGTCAGAATTTTGCTTGTGATGGCTGAGTAGCCAGCAAGACAGGAATTTAAGTCCTTTGGGTATACTCAAGCCAAACACAATCCAGACAAATGGAGTACTTACCCCATGTGCTGGAACGGCAGCTTCAGCCTTGACCTAATGAAGCTATCATTTCTAGCAGTGACATGCGATTTACGTGTCAGGCTGCTGAGACCAGAATTTTTTGGAGTTGAGGACAGCTGTCAGTGCCGAATTCTAGGACATATAGAATGACTTGTATTTTATTTGCATTGTCATATAAACTGCAAAGGAAAAGCTGCAACTTACATTGTTCTTTCTGCACACCGCAGAATTTGATTTAACACTCAGATAAATTCTTGTTATAAAGTTTCAGTACTTTGCATTTGAAAAGCTGGCAGCAGTTTCCATTGCAATAATTTTACATCTGTGTATCTGAATTATACATGTGGGCAGTCAGTCAAAGGGATCACAGGTATATGAAATCTAACAGTAGAATAGCTATTAGCTTTATAGTCAGCAGAACGTCACTTTAGCTTTACAGTTAGGTTAACAAACACCTTATGTAGTCAGCTTTATGATTTGGTACCAGTTATTAGACCTTGAAGTATTTTAGCATAAGTTGTAGAGTGCTTTTAATATCGACATGGACATAAGCATGACAGACCGCCTTGTAGCAGCATGACTTTTCCATTCAATAATGCAGAAAAAAGGCAACCAGTCTATTATGTGGTAACTGACTGGGACACATTGTAGAGGAGCATGCTCGTAAACATGTCACAGGTTTTTTTGTTGTTTTGGGTCCTTTTTTTTGGGGGATGCCTAGGGAGTTTTTTTGAGTGCTTTCTTTGAAGGTGGGGTTTGGCTTGTTTGGTTTTTCTTCCTGTTAACAGAGATCACGTTATCTTACCCTGCTATTCCTTCTCACTTGTCTGCTTTGCTGGTGAAACTAAATCATTTCAAATGAAGAAACAATTAATATTCTTGGGTTCTTAACTTACCAAATGATCATTCTGTCACTTGTTACAGTGATGAGTGTCACAGAAATATATCAAAATAGTTGAATAAATTATAGTATTTCATAATGATATTGAAATACTTAATATGGAATGGATCCTAATCTGATATGAAATGCTCACTGAGTGTTTTAACATTTCAGGCAATACATCCCAAATCCACGAAATATTCTACTGGTGTATCCATACAAACAGGCAGGATTCTTTTTTCAGTTGATTAAATTCAAAACTGTGATAAGTTTTGTTTATCTGTGATATTTTATAGTTTATTATTTTCTTAATCTCTCTACTAGTTTTACTAAAGCTCTGATGTATGATTTTCTCATGAAAATGTGTTAATTGCAATGTCTCACCTTTTCATGTCTGTTAGCTGCAGATCTCCTCCTTTCTGTCTTCTACCACCACCCCTGTTCTTGTTCAAAGGCATTTTTGTGGATGACATTTGAGAGGCTTGCAAAAGAGTCTTTGAAGAAAGAGGGCACTCAGGAAAAAATCTGCTATTGCTGTATTATTTCACATGTATATTCCCTCTAAGAAGACATTCTTTCTATCTTTAGCTGTAATTACCCAATGATTTTTAATGCAATGTTTGCATTTTCAGACAGAAAAGTATGAACACTAATAGATTTTCTTTCAAATATGGATCAGCGTTTTGTCTGCTGACTGTGTCTAGTAAGCATAGAAGAAATGCTACTGATAAAGTAATGTTTTCAATAAACTGCAATTATAAAAAGTACAGGGTGATACACTGGTGCTGTAGAATTTAGAAGAACTGATCTATTGGTTTCAGTACACACATAGTTCTTTCTTACTGCTTTCTTTTGCTGGAATGGAAATACAGACATTTGAAAAGAAAGAATCCGAATTTGGTCATTTTCTTTTAGACCTACAAAAATTGGTGAAGAGAACTTTGAAATATTTTAATCATGTAATACACGTTGTTCAAAAGAGCTATTTAATTTAACTTCTATATCTTTTTTTAAATGACTCTCTATCTCTTGTAGACGCAGAATGAAGACAAACATGTTTTATAGGTTGAATCATTTTGGCTTTTGTCTGACCATTTGGGAAGATATATTCTCTGAAACACTTCAGTTTTATCCCATATGTTTTGCATACATAATACATGATGCATAGCACTTCTGGGAGATAACCTGAATAATTCACCTACAGTAATATGATCATGTTGCACTTCAGGTTATAAATGTTTTATATCCCTAATATAATGTCATATAACATAAAAAAGCCCCTAACATCTTAAATCAGTGAAGATGAATGCTTAATAAATGTCTTAGATGTGTGAATCATGAATCTGTTTATATTTAATTTATCTAAATTACATTTTATATCTACTTATTAAATAATAGAAGTAAATGAAAAATTGTATGAGAAAATAGTACAAACCATTTAGCTTTTTTTTTTTTTTTTTTTTTTAAATTCTGGAATAAATAGTTTAGCATACTTTAAGATGAGTTGTTGGCAACCTCACGGGTAAGGAAATAAGCATAACAGAAGTGCTTCTCCAAAGCCAGAAAAAATGAAAACAACGGACTTGCTGGTGGATTAAAAAACACAAGAGAGAAGTGAGACATTCTTACTATTTCAAAATTATGTTAAATTTCCAGAATTCTTAAGTCTGCTTTGTAACTTTTATGGCCAAAAGTTAGGTTGAATTATATGTGTGAGGAAACAGGGACATCCATTACTATTTTACTAAAAAGGAATGTGTGAGGAAACAGGAGTGTCCATTGTTATTTCAGCAAAAGTCCTGTTCAGTAGCGGGAATAAGTCATTATTTCACATCTGTTGATCTTTAAAAGGGGAATGCTGTCTTTATTAATTCTGAATGTGTCTTTTTTATGAACTAAATGATGGATTTTTTCAGTAAGATCATTTGTCATAGGGATTGTCGGATGAATTAAGTATGCCTGGAATGTTTATTTAACAGCTCATTTACCATTATAAAATAATGCAGGTGAACCATACAGTAAATGAATGTCTGATGTCCCCTCCTCGCACCTCCAGTTTTATTTCTGGCAAATAAGTGATATCTCATATGGCTGTAAGTTTGTAACGTGTCTTAATTACTGTGCATTTCCTTTACTCTTCTGATGTACTTTTAAATTTTTTTTTTTTTTGAGTCTCACTACTTATTTCTATGTAAATTTTGGTTTCGCAGTTTCCTTGTATTTTGTCATCAATTTTTGGCTGCCACAGACATTTAAAAAAGGGTAGAAATTAAAAAATGGGATTAAAAAGTAGGAGTTGGTAAACAGCAAACTGGACTTTCAGAAGCTTTGTTGCAAAATCTTCATTGATTCACATTACTTGAGACCAGGATATTATATAGTGAGTCCACAAGGAGGACCTTGAATTCAATATTGGAAAAGATTAAATGTTGAATCTTATTCAAACTCTGACTGTCATGTGTCCTTGACTCTAGAGTCAGCACAAAGACAACTGAAGGAATACTGTCTCAGTTGGTATTGCTCAGGAATTGAACCAGAATAGTGAAATAAATCAAAGGGGTAGCTAATTGCTTTTTGACATTCTAAAAAAACCCCCTATCGATTTCTACCATGGCATAATATATCATTATGCTTTAATTACATTTATTGTAAGGAAATGTTTATGTCCCATGGTGGTGGATATCAATATTAGAATTTTGAAGAAGGATTCAATGTGTCAAAACATAATTTCATCATCTGAGAATTATCTGGCAACAAAAAAAATTTAATGTTTCAGCCATCCAGTTGTGTGGTGACTCTACAAGGCCACTTGTAGGACCTGAGTGTTTTACACTCACTGTAGAGTGAACCTGAGTGTTTTACACTCACTGTGTATTTAAAGTAGTGAGTGACAGAAGAGAAACTGATAGTCTGGTAGATTTTGATAAAGCTTCAGTAATGTTTCTCAGCTATCTACAATGCAGAATAATGACAAACTAGGTGGTAATCTGTAGTTTTTATTTCAGTAGAGTTTGAATTTCTGGAATTTTTAAGAAGCCATACCAGTTAGGGGATGTCTTTGCCTGATTTTTCCTCAATATTTAGAGTGTTTAATCCAGCTCGTGAATGCCTCATAAATACTTGAGGTGAAGATAATCTTTACCTTACTGAAGGTAATTTTTGTCTGAGAATATTTTCATTTTTTTCTAAATTCTAGATCCATCCGCTCCACCAGCTCCATCTAATATCAGGATTGCCAATATCAGTGCAAATAATGATGGAAGTGTAAATGCAATGATTACTTGGGATCTTCCAGAAGAGCCTGATATCCCAGTGCACCACTACAAAGTCTTCTGGAGCTGGACATACAGCAAATACGTAATTCCAGCGAAAAAAAAGAGAAGGAAGATTACCGATGGGGTAAGAAAGAAATGAGTAACTGGGACAGAAATATGGTTTATCTTTGACAAAAAAATAGAGTGTAAGCATAAAATGAGTGATAAGTTCCTATGATTTCAGCCCCTGGTAAAGTAGAGGTCTTAATATTTAATATCACAAAGCCCATAGACAATTTTGACCTCAATCCTTTTCTTACACTGAACTCAAGGGGAGAAGTAAACTTCTGGTCTAGAATACAGGTAAATATGATAAGATTTTTTAGGAAAGATGAATGAAAAGTTAAATGCTGTTAATCCTCTAAATTTAGGCTTATTCAATTAGCGTTTCTTTAAGTGTTTATTTTGTTTAAAAAGCCTGACATTGTTTGTCACACTGTTCTTTCATTACACAAGTAAAACTTGTGACACAGTCACAACAATTGTTAACATCGTTAACGATTAGCAAACAGTTAACAATCGTTAAATAGTCAGTATAGGTCTGAGGGAAAAACACTCCCAATGCTCTTTATATAAACTGTGTCAAAGATCTGGCAATATTTCCTTAGCAGCAAGTCTCTGTGAGTTTCTTGAGTAATGTATTAAATACTGCTTTATTGGAAAGCTTTTTGTTATGATATCCTTAAGCATATTGCATATTGTTTGAAAGCAATTAATAGAAATAATTAGATAGAAATAACAGAAATCAGTTTGGCATAACTTGATTCTCAGTGATTTTGACAGTGAGAATTTTGGTCCCATGTCTGTGTTAACACTGTGTTTTGGCTCCAGCCTGCCCATTGCACTGTGATGAGTGACAGTCAGAGGGTCACAATTCCCCCTCTGTCCCTCAGTCAGCAAACCCTGACAGAAATAAAGGCAGTGAAGGCTGGGTGATGAAATCATGCAAGTCAGTTTGCACAGAATAGGAGGTTAGTTCTTTATTGTCCTTTAAAACGAGAATTGTCGCAAAAAAGAAGTAGGGCTGGACTGTGCTACAAAGAAAAGTTTGTGTTCCTCAAGAAACCTGACATTTGGAAAAACCTTCAGGAAAGAGGCTTCAGCCTAAAGATAACAGGGAGCTTTCTCTCTACAAGCAGGTCTGTACATCAGAAACCACCAGAGAACTTTTAAATAGAGCTTTAATACCTTTCCATAGGGTCTTCCTACATACAAATAATATTGAAACAGGTCCATTAGAACATTACAGTAATTGAGACCAAGTTCTCACCTTGAATATAGAGAAATACAAGGTGTGTTTTATAGAAAAGGCAGGCTCTTACAGTATCTATCATATTACTCCTGACTTGTACTTTTTCTTCTGCTGCATGTCTTGAAACTGCACAGCAATGCTAGGAGATTCAGAACACTCCAGATGCTATTTCTAACCAATGGTCATTTGAAAATTGTAGCAACTCTTAGGCTAAAGAATGGCAAATGCATGAACATTTAAAAAGCAAAAAAAAAGGAAAGGTAGAAAAGTCTTAATTGTTAGTCTTAATGTAATCCTGAAGATTATTTTTGTCCAGTTTTTACCTTTAGATGTAGCCCAACTCAATTTCATTCTGATTTTCATATGAATTCATTCCAGGTAGACATTGAACTAGTTTGACTACAATATTGACACTGTTAATCAAAAGTTGTAGTCAATATGTCAGCACTAAACAAGTAAATATTAATACTAAATAATTTTTGGCAATCCTTTTTTTAACATCCCAAGTGTTAAATGTGGGACGGTTACCTTGATACATGATAATCTTTTTTACTCTCTCTGGACTCTCAAACTTTAAAGGCACAAGGAATTCTAATGAAAACATGGAGTAATATCTTCCACATGGCATATGGACTAGAAGTATATTTTTTATAATTAAATCTAGCAAAATAAAATTTTAGACTGTGAAGGCTGGACTCTTCCTTACAATATCAAGTACCTTGCCATAATGTATGGGTTTTTGACTGGAGAATGATAAACCTTATCTGATGCTTCCCCATTTTATACACTTCCATGACATTGGAAACTGTATTTTTTCTATTCTATTTTCCATTCTACGCAGGAAAAGTGTTCCTTCCAATGAGAAGATATTTTTGGTTGGTGCTTGTTTTTTAATTTTTTATTTTCAAGAGTTGCAACCAATAGAATGGATTGAAAAATGTATGAAATGTTGGACTTTGACTATCTTCAGACTGGCTGTCTCTAGAAAAAAGTTTTCAATTGCTTTACTTACTCAGAAACTGGGGAATAAAGTGCTTAAATTCCTTTTGCTAAAATGATTTTGGCATAAGAGAAGGACCTTGTTGCATAGAAGAAAACCCTTTAGGTTTAGCCTAAACAATAGATTTGCAATTGCCAAGAAACTGCCAAAATTATGCAAGCATCATGTAGGTTAGTAGTTTTTAAATGACACAGAAAAAAGGAGTCCAGTTAAAGAATCTTTTACAGAAAGGAAATTTTGCTCTGAAATTTATATATGTGTTTTCTAACTTTAAAAAAGTAGTGTGCCTAAGATAACAAGCCTGCTTTTAATAAAGGCCTGTGTTTCAGCAATATTATTACCGCTTTGTATATTTATTCTATTATAGGCCCAAAATTATGTGGTCCTGGAGGGGCTCCAACCCAACAGCAACTACAATGTAGAGCTGCAGGCAGTAACACGTTGGGGTCAGATACGCCTCAAAAGTCCTAAGGTTTCTCTTCATTTTAGCACAACTCAGGACATCAGGACTAATAGTGAGTAATCATATTCAAATACCTGAATGCTTTCTCTCTCCTATATCTGGAATTTGAGTGTTTTATATAATGATTTCTGAAATTTCAAAAAATCATTTTCTTAAAGCAGACTGTTCCATAGCACAATGATCATCTCTTGGTCGAGTAACCTTTTCATGTTAAATTTCTTATTTAAAAATTGATGACAGTTTTTGCCTAATTCTTTGACTTAGACACTACTCACCTAAAAGAAAATGGAAGCCTTTGCATAACTATAGAGTTAATATTTTTTAGATTTAATACAGGTATAAATACTGACTGTGTTTCTAAAAGGATGGAATAAAACCATTTTTGTGTGTCTTAACCAGACAGTATTAATCTGCAATGTTTTTCAAAATCCTGACTGTTTTTAGTGGCCCATTAATTCAGATTCTTGGAACACAAAAGCTTGTGTCTACTATGAATTGATATATAAAACATTGACTCTTTTTTTAGGGAATCTAAAACATTCCCTGTCTGACAGCCATGCATTCTCAAAATATTGCATACATAGGACCCACATTCGAATTAAAAATCTCAAGATGTTTAGATGTTGGGTTACATATTGTTAAAGTCTTTAGAACCTCATGTGCTAAGTAATATAATTGCAAACTGTATCTGAATCTGGCAGAAAACCACAATTCTTAGCCTTGCTTAAATGCTATTTATACAATTACAGTACTGAGTTACTTTCCCAGTTGCTGATGGGTCTCTGATTAACTAATACAGCAGAGTTCTGATAATAAGATGTTAAAGAATATGATTTTAATTATTCTGCCCTGACTACATTTAATTTTCTATTAATTTACGTTCTTTCTTTAAAGTACACTCAGAGTTTAAACTTGTAGCCATTTTCGTAAGAGAACTGTAATTACTTTTAGCCTCACTAATCAACTGCTATTGTTGCTGTATTCTGTTTGGGTATACATAAAATATTGTAATGTGGTTGTTAGCTATAATAGACCTTCTTGTCTCTGGTTGCTTCACATATTAATGTACCCAGAAGAAAAAATAAGCTGAAGTATCCTTCTTTTTCCCGTATTAAGCTAATCTTTTGGGGCCATCTTGAGAGAAAGCAGAAGTTTAAGTTTTTGTCTCTTCCATACACTGAGTCTTTGCTTCAAATCTATACCAGAACATCAGCTTGAATCTCCACAGTCTGTATATTAGGCAGGTTTGAGTTAAATCCTCAGTGAAGCCCGATGTAAATGAATATAGGAGTTCTGCGTTTTCCTTATTGGCCCTCCTAGATTGTACCTGTGCTTTTTTTTCATCCCTAGGAAAGTAGCCTAGTTTGCAGGACTCTACATGTTATCAAAATCATCTTACAGTTACCACATTAAGTTCTCCTTCTTTTTCTATATGTACACAGGAGATGTAGTAGAGGAAAAAATAACTGTGGGAACTGGGCGTTTAATTCCATACACTGAGCCATTGAGTTCCACTAGCAGCATATCATTGGTGTTTATCATTCATTTCAAATTCTGCTGATTCTTTTCCTAAGAATTTTTTGTGTGGTTTGCTACTTTTTTTCTTCTCTTTCATCCCCCCACGCAAAGTTCACCAGATAAACAAGCAAAAAATCTTTTTCTGCACCCTCCCCCTACCCAATTTCCTGCTCCTTTTGATAAAGTTTCTGTGAAGTTCTGGCTCTCGGTGCTAAATTTTAAGGTATTTAGTTTTCAGTCCAGTCATCTTGACTGTCATGTCACCGCATGACATCACAGCTTTAAGGAAGAGCTCAACTCACGGCTGAATTCACATTAAATAAAATAATCGTGGTACTGCGGTTTTAGTTGTCTGAGGTTGGTCTGTGTCCACTACGTGAGAGAAAATTCTAGATGCCATTATATGCAACTTGCCAAAGAGAAAATGGGCAAACTGTTTAATTTTTTAGTCTCATTTTATTGTTAGTGTAGCTTTATTAATGTTTCCATCTTGGGAGCAGGGATAATTAATCAACTGATCTTCGTCGTGCTTTATTGGTACTCCTGAAATTAGGTCAGACCATCATAATCTTTAAACATCATAGTAAATAAAGACTTTCCATATAACAAAAGCCTTCTAAATTGAAGCTGAGTAATTGAGATATGACCATGTCATCTATTGTACCGTTGCACACTTACTGTGAGAGTCTTCTCCCTGGTAGGGCTGTATTAGTTCTCTGTAGCCTCACTACTGTTCTGACTCTCTTGGTCTATATCACCCCTGGGTTTATGCCGGGAGAAGATCTTTGTTTCAGTTTTCCCTCTTTAAAACACTGGGTTTTCAGAATGTAATGCAGGTCACATCTGAGTTACTCTTCCAAATGGAGTTCATTCATGCTATACCTCACATGTGACTTGGCTGTTTATCATTTTCTGTCCACTCTATAGTGATACTTCTTTCCTATCATTGTCACAGCTAGATTTAAATTCCTTCCACCCTGTCCTCTCCTTGGTTGTTTTGCTTCAAAAATCAGACATTCCATAGTTTAAGTGAAAGTCTACTATCTACTTGTGTCTAATTAGTACGGACTTTCTAATGCCTTGTGGTCTATTTTGCTTTACTGGGGTGACCTTTTGGTACTTAAAGGTTCATTAATTGTTGTATTTGTTTTGAAGCAGAGTAAAACTGTACTGAGAACAATATTTTTGTAATCTCATTTGCTCCAAGTATTTTGACTGTTCAAATTACGAGCATCCATTTATATAATGAGCAGTATTTTCTTTTTAACTGCAAATCAGTTCCTGTACCAAATAAACCACATATTTGTTTTAGAGTATTTCAGTAGTAAGTTTATAGAAAAATCTGAGCCTTCTTTCTCTTAAAGCCAAGAGGTAAAGGATTCAAGATTCTTTGAAACAAAACCATTGATACCATACATTTTAATTGATAGAGCACTCTGCTGAGAGGTGTATTTAGGCCTTTTTGGACTTTTTTTTTACTGGCTAGATTAAATCTTACATAGAAAAACAAGTAAAAACTACTCCTGGTGGAGATGCAAATTCATCTATATCTCACTCAGATAAAGAGCTGGTCCTGCTTGAGAGGACTGCACTTTTGAGAATACTCAGAAGCAGATGGAGAAATATGAAAAAGAAGCAAAAAAATTGCCTGAAATATTTTCTAGGACATGACATTCATGGCTTGTCTTTATTTTAGGACTTCCATGACCTTTGGGAAGTAATTCCAGAAGCAAGATGCCAATTTTGCTGAAGTCCCACTGTCAGATACTCTGCTCTGTGTGGAATTAGGCTCTGGTTTTTAGGTGTCTGGTCCTATTGTCAGAACAGAGATAGCCCATACCCCTCTGAAGTAATTTAGTCCTACACACCTCTATGACCTTTGATACCTCAGCCCTCTGGCATTACATTTCCCCACACTCAGAAATGCATTGCCTCACTATATTTGTGTGCTTCACTTCTGGGAAATGTAGCAAGATCCTTGATGATCTTTATATAGAAATATTCTAAATTAGTGTCCTGGTTTTCATGGAAGTGGAGCAGACAGAGAATAGCAAAGCAGAGATTTAATAAAATTAAAGTAACTTTAATTGAGGAATACCTAATAGATTTTACTTTGTAATTCTCTCTGTAACTTTTTCATTTCCATTTAGGTAGTAGTAACATTATGGTTATCTCAAGAAAGAATTTCATTTTGTTTGGTAGTTTAATTTAAAAAAAAAAAAAAAAACAAAATGAAAAATCGTATCAGATTCAGCAAAGGTCTGAGAAAGTAAAATTTGGCCATAAAGCAAGTGAGTTTCAATCAAAGCTGCACATAAGGCAAAATGTTCAATTTCATATGTTGCTTGTGACAGTTAATGAAACCTGAATCTTTCCCTCTTTCTCTCAAGTATGTAGTTAATAATTTGCCACTTCCTCATTATTTGACTATTCAGTTTTAATTTAGTTGTAATATTGAATTAGATACAGCTTTTTTGTTTGTTTGTTTATAATCTGATCCTCCTAATTGGATCAGATACATTTGCAAGTGTGCCATGAAAAGTGCAGTTTGAATGAACATTTCTTTCTTTTCAACTGAAAGTATCTATAAGTACTGTCAGCCCTGCAAAATGTTAATACATTTTTATCAAACGAAATGCTCGATGAAGGACTTGATGAATTTCAATTGCAATTGCTTGTTGGAAGCAAGGCATACAGCACCAAGGGAATTGCTGAAAGAAAATTCCACTCTTGCAGTCTTCCTGAGCATTCACCATTCACTATTTGGAACGGGAAAGTGGGCAAGAGAGATCTTTATTCTGACCACAGTGTTCTTATATAGCATACCATATTTACTGTGATGTGTTAACCAAATGTGGCAGTCTCTGTGTTACATTCAATGCTCTCCTTGGATTTTGTGCATATTCAAACACTGCATGAATACAAAGACTGTGAAGTATTACAGAAAACTACTGGTAGATACTGTGCCTGTTTAAACAACCATTGTGTTAACATTTCTTGTTCTTGGGGGTATAAATACAATCCATTTCCTTATTACTTTTAAGAAAAATTCCAGAGCATTTCCCTGTAAAAATATATTTATCTTTTTTGGTCACTTTTTAAATTCAACTAAATTTCAAACGAGTGATTTTTCAGGCACTATGGACAGTTAATTCTTTATTTAATTTAGGTAAGAAACGAAAATAAGATCATTTGGAATAAAGATACTATTATTTTCTGAATATCAGCAACTCTAGCATAGTCATTATGCAGCACTGTAGTTAACTAAATAGTTTCCTGATTGTTCTGTGTATTGCAGAGGAACGGACATCTGCTGGGAAACCACACAAAGGAGTGGTAGATCCTTACCCAACCTTTCAGAGAAGGAAAACCACTCGTTTTCTTAAAATTGGAACTCCCTTCTATCAGGAAAATCAACTTCAGGTTAAAGTCTACTGGAAGAAGACAGGTTTGTCAAATTTTTCTTTACTGTTTTCTCTAAGGAGGACTCATCATCCATCTCAGAGTTGCAGAACATTAACACAATCTAATAAGTAATTAAGAGTTTCATCCTACTCCCATCCTTTCATCCGTTCATCTTCACCTTAGAGGGAAACAATGCCTCTCCTCTTTGTGTTATGTCTGTGTATATGTCTTACAGAAGGAAATGACGAGAGTCAGTTATCCAAAAATTAGAGTCAGTCCTATTGGGACACTGCATCTTCACAGAACTGAGACAATTTTTATTTTGGTAGGAATTACCTCTGTAAAGTTTTAAATTGCAGAATTTGGCATTACCCCCAAAATTTTTGAGGAACATAAGAATGTTTGGCTTTATGCTAAACTTTATCAGTCACCTTGATTTAGAACAGAATGGATAGTTGGTCACAACCAGAACACATCTTGGTTAGTTTTCTTCTAGGCTGCATCCTTCTGGTTTTCAGAAAAATCTTAACAACTATTTTATGGTTTAGTCTGCCAGTCAAAAGGATAATGACATGAATTTAAAGTGTCTATTCATATTCAGAAATTAATAAAGGGATTTTCCTTTCTTGTCATCTAAGAGCAAATAGGTTGCTCCAGTTTAGCTCTAACAGGTTCATATGTTGTTATTGAAAATGTGCTCACACTGTTCATTTTTTAGCTTGGCACAATCTACATGTGTATCAATACCACTAAATTAAATCCATTCCATTTTTGTGCTTGAAATAAAGGTCTACAAAGTGGATGGTCATGTTTTCTTCTTGATTTTTCCAAGAATTTCAGAAATATTTAAATGCTTTTGGGTTTAGATGGATGTGGCAACACCTGAATGAGGACAGGTCGTATAAATGTTTAATTATGCTATGTAACACACGAATATGTCACACCGGATATTGTGAATTGTGAGAGGTATTCTTTGCTTCTTACCCTTTGCCTGCCTTTTTGAATGGTTACTTTCCAGGCCCTGCTATGCCAATTACTTTCAAATCCATCTTTATTCCTCCTAAAACCTGCAAGCTTTGGTTCAGCTGAGTACATGCACATCTTGAATATTTGTCACTGTCTTGGCTATACTAGTTTTCTTTTTTTCTTGCTTTCTCCATTATATTTCATTTTTGGATTGCGTCATGGAAAGCTAGAGCAATTCAAAGTTTGAATAAAAGTTGAAGTGATTTTAATTGGGAATATTCAGTTTACCAAAAAATGTGGGTTTTGTTATCTAAAGTGAGATTTATATATTCTGAGCTTTGTCAGTACTGATCACCTTAAACTTTAACCTCTGCAAGTGAGATGTCAACTCATTGTCCAAGCTCCTTTTATTGTTGGAAAAGAAAAGCGGGTGACTTCTGAAGCAATTCATCCCCCACAGCAGCAGAATTGCTCTCTGGAGATGCCTCTCCTCTTTACTGAGAACAGAGGGGAGCCTAGAAAGCTCATTTGTAGAAAGCTTGGAGATGCCTAACAAGTCTCTGTGAGCTGAGGTTCTATTCTTGGCAGTCTGTGTTGAAAAAAATGAGGGACAGGATTCAGAGATGAGGAGACAATGATGTCTCCCACAGGCGTCAGACAGGGTTGTGCAACTCACAGTCTGCAGGCAAGATTCAGCCCAGTGGAACAATCAATCCTGCTGCAGCTGTTTTCCTCCCAGCCTGCTGCCAGAAGAACAATCATGTGTCCTGTGACCAAAATGCCAGCACCCCTACTGACATTCACCTTGTGAATAGTTTGCCAAAGTTCATTATACTTAATGGAGGGAAAGCCCTTAGCAGAACAGCATTATTCTTGTTCGAACACAGGTATCTTGAACTAGGTGTCCACTATTTATAGCGATATTATAACTTAGAAGCATTGCACCATAGAAATCTAAATGTTTCCACCTAAAACTGGAGCTGAATCTCACTGTTTGCTACATACCTGGAGGTAATCTTTGTATTAAAGGCTATAAATGTTTATAAAAAGAAATAAGGTAGTCAGAATCCTTATAGCAACTCGTAGTTTGGAAATAAGAGGATTTCAAAGTGGTATATTTTCCAGAACTGGAGAATGTCAAAGACAGCTATGTCACAGACCTGTCAAAAATGACATGGATTTACATGCTGTCACTTTGTGCCAGGAGTGTGCTAGCTCAGTTGCTGAGTTTCTGACTGTACAGCTGACTCATCTTGTTTTGAGTTCTGTGCATGCAGTTACGTAAGGGGACACCCAGAAACGCATTTTGGCCCTGGGCTGGGGGCAAGTTCTGTGAGGCACACTGGGGTATTTAGGTAAATGCCCCAGCCATGCAGTGGAAGATGCTTTCCTTTTTCTTGCAGAACAAGCAGTGATAGCAAAGGTGTGTGAAGAGCTGCAGAATATGGCAGTTCATCACGCTTGCCTCCTTTTTTTTCCTTTTTAAAAAGAAAATGTCAGTATTCTGAGTGACAGCACATGTAATAACTCAGCAGGAACCATTGCCTTGTGTGGAACTAAAATATAGCCAAATTACCTGCTTCTGAGAAGCCAGCAGCTTCTATAAGCTCTTGCAAGAGTTTGGAGATTATGTAGTGCATGGATGAGGTACTGTAAATTTACTAGTAACAATTTACTGCAGAACAGGTCTGTGCAAGGAACACAGCAGGAAAATCACATTGTCTTCATGAAAAACAGCAGTTACTGAGACAGCTGTGCTGGGAACTGTACCCACACATCTTTCACCTTTATGAACTGCACTAGATCATGTTTAGGGAGTTGTAGGAGGTAGTAGTGTGCAGCAACTATAATAGGAAATACTGAGAGAGACCTTACCTGAGCCTGCTCAGTGGCACGGCATCTATTTTTATTGGAGGTAGGCAATCAGAGTTCAAATAGTTCCTGAAAAAAAAATGACCTGTTTGTCTCGTACATGGTGGGTGAGCACAGAAGTCCCTGTTGATTGCACTAATGTTCTCATTTTCTGTGTAGTTTGCTATTAAAAATCAATGCCTTTTTTTGGTGGAGAAACACAGCCATTCTAAAGTCCTAAATTAGAATGTATAACTTTAAACCAGAAAAAAAATTAAGAGGCCAGCATGAAACCATGTGAAATAAGTAGGTTGATAAGCATAACAGTTACCATGATAAAAAAATAATTCAAGAAATAAACATCTCAAGCTTAAACATGTTGGACATTTGTAAATTGATCAAATTTCAGTTGGTTGTAGTAGTCTTTGCTTTGTCTAGAATGGTTTTCAAGTATTTTTTGAACTTTCTGTGATGGACTTCATGACACGAACAAGAGATGGTTGCAGGGATGATGAAATAAGACTGTTATTTAGATTTTAGATGGGCTTTTGTTAGATGAAGATTTAAACCAGATGTCATCACAGAATGGCTGGGTTTGGAAGGGGCCTCTGGAGATGATCTAGTCCAGCCTCCCTGGTGTAAAGCAGGTTCACTTAGAGTAGATTGAACAGGATCACATCCAGGCAGGTTCCAAATACCTCCAGAGAGAGAGACTCCACAACCCTTCCGGGCATCCTGTTATAGTGTTCTTTCACCCTCTAAGTAAAGGACTTTTTCCTCATTTAGATGAAATTTCTCTGTTTCAGTTTCTGTACATTGTCCCTCGTCCTGTCACTGGGCTCAACTGAAGACTGTGGCCCAATCTTCTTGATACCCATCCTTAAGATATTTGTAAGCATTGATAACATCCTCTCTCAGTCTCTCTTCTCAAGGCTGAACAATCCCAGCTACCTCAGCCTTTCCCCATGGGAGAAATGCTCCAGTCATGTTTGTTGCCCTCCATTGGACCCGCTCCAGGAGCTCCATTTCTCTCCTGTCCTGAGGAGCCCAAAACTGGACAGGACACTCCAGATGTAACACTCCAGATGTGGCCTCACCAGGGTTGAGCAGAGGGGCAGGATCACCTCCCTGCTGGCAATGCTCCTCCTAATGGTCCCCAGGATCCCACTGGCCTTCCTGGCCATCAGGGCACACTGCTGGCTCATGGACAGATGGTTGTTCACCAGGACCCACAGGTCCTTCCCCACAGAGCTCCTTTACAGGTTGGGCCCTGCCCTGTACTGGTGCAGAGAGTTTTTCTTCCCCAGGTGTAGGACCCTGCCTTTCTTTGCAGAAATTTACTGAACTTTGTTAGACCCTACAGTTGCCCTTGTTATGTTGAAACAGTTTATTTAGCTGTAATGAAAATGTTAATAACATGCAACATGCAATAACATCGGTCTTTCTCTTAGTAAGAACAGAGTTATTACTTCTCTATATTAATAACTGCTCAGAATTTGTTATTCATAATTCATTGGTCATATCGTTCTATACAGACCAGAATTTTTTTTTTTTTTTTAAATTTCTTCCTAAACTAAGATGGCTCCCTAGGAGAGTTTTTTACTGTGTCCCGACACTGTAGCCTCACAGCATACTGCAGATTACAGAAACAGAAGGAAAGACCTGGGTGGATTGCTTATGTCATGTAAAGAAACACAAACATGCTTCTAAAGTTGTTTTAGATTATTTCTTTATTTTCATTGGTCCCAATTTAGCTGAGAAACTATTTTGGTTTTGAATTCAAATCATTTTACTCAGTCTAAAGAGCTAAATATAGGTCAGAATCATAGAAGAATTTAAATGGGCAGGAAGGGACTTCTGGAGGTCAGCTGGTCCAACCATCTGCTCAAAGTCAAACTAACTGTGAAGTTAAATCAAGTTATTTCATTCTGTCTGTAAGGCCCTGTTACAGATATTTTCACTGTTTTTTCAATGACAGGGAATTTTTCCTCCATCAATACCAGCCTCCAGAGGCCATTTAAGTTTATTGCAATGTGCCTTAGGATTTACTGAAGGTATGGTGATGTCTTTTGACTATTCAAAGATAGTTCTTCCATGACTGAAGATGTATTCCTCAGTGAACTTTGCAGATGAGCCTCTAGGAAGGCAGTGAAAAGAACACAGTGATGTCATCAGGGCCAAAGCTCTTGGTTTTATATCATCCTTCTGAATAGAATTTATCAGACCTCTGTCCTGTGCAACAACTGCGCTAGAGGGGGTGTTGCAAACTATTACCAAAATGACTTTGTTATACAGCAAAGGAGTGACTGCATATCAGTACTCAGAAACTGAGCACAGTGTTTGAATAATAGTCTGAGTAAGAGGGTGGATTTCCATATATATGCATCATATTGTGCCACAATTTGGTAAGCAGGAAAGACTTCTTTGGGCCTTTTCTTCAAGTGTCCTTTCTTAAGTCCCGTTAACTTTAGTAAGCATAAGGCATGACTGGAATTTAGAATCTGGACTTTACATTGAAGTAAAGCTCTTTCTGAAATAATCTCTCAGTTTGCATACTGTGGTATGATGACAATAATCACTTCAGGATGTATGCTAGTGAAAATACCTCCACACTTCAAGCAGTACAAGGTACTTAGCAAATGCACATGATGTGCTAGACAGAGTCATCCAAAAGCATGTTGCATATGAATACAATAGCTTCTTTCTGAAGGAAAAAAAAAAAAAAGTCTTTTCCTTGCTGCCTTTCATTTAGGCCTGGGATTAGAGAAACAGTACATTCCTTAAACAGCATGAATCCCCCTTTTGTAAATGAAAAGTAGAATGTGTTCCATGGCCAGATATTTTGGCCATCTTGATGTGTGAAATTAGAAATTGTCAAGTAGTGGGATCAAATTAAACAAATCACTTTTAACTCCTTGGTGATGAGGTCACAGAGTACCATCCATTACCAAAAATGGATGCACTCTGAAACCCCTGTTTAAAGGGAATAGATACTTAGGATGATTAAGAACCTCAGTATATTATTATGCAGTAATCAAGACCGAAAGTGTGAAAATAAAAAGATGCATAAGTTTTCTCTGTTTTTCTGTGGTTCGGCTACTGGAGAGCTGAATGTTGCTCTCCAAAGCTTCCAAGTTGCTGCAAATCTGTGTATGAAAATAAAATTTTGCCCACAAACAGAAGGAAAAAAATTCCACCTTTTATGAACTCTCTGCATCAATTTTCATCACTTACTTCAATAATTATAATGCACTAAAATATCAGAATGTAATTTCTTTCCAAAGCACTTGTCACAACAAAATTTCTAAGGCATTACTTTGCCTTCACTACCATTTTCTAGGTGCCTGCTATTTGAGTATAATACAACTCTCCTTGCTCAGGAAAGCTTTGGTTTCCTTTTATTTGAATTAAGTCAGTGTGCATTTACTTCCCTCTGTTCAAATTAAACATTTTAAGTACTTCTAGATATTTAAAATCAATATATTTGCCTCTTGATTTTGCTTAAAAAGACAAATATTTATAATGCATTAAGACTTGGCTTCAAGCTTCTTTCTTTGTGCTTCTGTAAGTTGTAAGCAGAAGAAAAAAAGAATACTTAAGGCAGGGAGAGGCAGAGATTCCTCCATAGTCTGATAAATCAGCCAAACAAGAATAATGAATTAAATTACAGAGAAGAATAAAATGCAAGGCATGGCAAAGCAAATAGAGAGCTAACACAAATGCTTTTAAACCCAGATCTTAGGAAAACAAAATTAACTTTCACTTAGTTCAGGGACATAAATGAAGTGACTGTGTGTGCTGACTCTTTGTTTGTAATAAGGTGTTTCATATGGCAGGTTTTGAAATGAAAGCTTTCCCATTGATAACACGTATCAAATGGTCCTTTCTCATGGAAGTAGAGCCATTGATGGTAAAGAAATCCTTCATTGGCAGTTGGAGTTTCCAGCTCTTACTCTAAAGAATTCCACACTACGTGCTTAACGCTAAAGCATTATTTAGTTTGCTCCTAGCTGTTGCACTGGGCAGATTAGTGTTTGAGCAGCTGGCCATATTCTAGTTATTGAGATATATATATATGTAAGCAGTAAAATACTTATACTTCAAGATATACTTCAAGATATCACTGTGGTCCAGATGGTTCTTTCAACAAAATGATGTGACTTTAATTATAGTGAAGTATACACTAATATATTGCCCTCAGACTTCCATGGGAATACAGAGACTTTGTCTCAGCAGTGGTTGATTGTGTGGGTATGCATAGTGTGCATTAGTACTTAGGGATTTAATTAGTAACGTTGGCTGTAAGCACAGGAGTCTTCAACTAGATCACCTCTTTATAAATGCACTGGCAGATATTACAGAATTTGCTTTTCCACATGTGCTACCCCTGACTCAGAAGCCTGTATATAATGGCCTTCCACAGCATCCTGCCTGGGGAGATAGGTAGTGCTATAAACTAATTATCCTGGAAAATTATTCTGGAGTTAAAGGAATATCCTGTCAGAAGTATCTGTGTGGTCCCTAAACCTCCCTAACTTTGTCTTTCTCCTATAGTTTGTCTTAATGCTGTTTCAGGAAAAAATCTCTTTGCCTTTTTTAAAAGGATGTAGAGGGGAGCATCTGACCATCTTGCTTGCTTTACTTTATGAAGTGTCTATAAGACTCTGGTTTCTGTCCAAATGTGAAATGCTTGCAATACTTAAAGTGTTACTGGTGGAAGTCATGAAAAACATCAACCGCAAATAATAGAATTTGGTAGAGCAGATGGTTTTCAAATTCTCAAACAGTCTGCAGTTGATTAGTGGGGTCAGTTATAAAGTTTTAAAATTACATTTACAATGGTGGCAACCTCAGTGGCATCTTCCCTGCAAATGGGACTATTGGAAAGTCTTTTCAAAGGCACAGTTTACTGCATTTCTTTATGATTTCACAGGCAGAACAGAAAACCATTACTTGTTTCCTTGCACTTGCTTCCAAACCTCCATACCTTTCGGGGTAGGTGGTTAAAGCTTTTGGTATGAGAGATTTAGAGGCAAGTTTGTTCAACTGCTAGTCTCAGGAATGTAATTGGAATTGATTCAAAGTCTGCCAGGAAATCAAATAATCACAGGTCAAATCAGAACTACCCACTGTGTTCCCAGAGCACAGACAGCACAGAACACTGATTTTACTTAACAGCCACCCACTGATGTTTGCTGAAGGCTGTACTGGGCTGGTTTCTACATTTGTATACTTTGTACGTTTAAACCATTTATTGCTTAATTTTAAAATTTATGTAGTGTGGGCTGTGCGCAAGTCCTCAATATGACCTGAATCATACTCCAGAACACCTTTAGTCATTGTGAAAGTGTTTTTAATTTGACTTAATTTATGCATTTAAAAGAAGTCTTCTTTTTATTTTTAAATTTCATAAGTGATAGAAATTTAAGCTTGATTTCTTTTGAACTTACATTAAAAATTTAAATAGAAATGTAATAAATTACCTGGTCTATGAGTTCAATCCACAGATAGACCATCATGTAAGATACACATTCAATATTCCATTGCAAAATGATTTATCAAGACTTAATCTACTTGAAGGTACTGAAAAAATTTACTGGCCAACTAATAAATAAACTCTTGCCTGATTTTTACTTCTTTAGGAAAAAATACATTTTCAAAACTAGCATCTTTTTGTACCTTCAATATGTCTATGTCTGACTAGTACAATTTTCTGGATTTCTAATTATTCCCTGAGTATTGCCACAATGTATAAAGTTAATTAGTTTAACAACAAACACAGTACTATTTATTTATTTATTTATTTATTTATTTATTTATTTATTTATATGCATGCGTATGTAGTATCACTAAACTTGGCAATGGCAATGTCTGATGTGAGGCAGTCTCAATAACAGCAGGGTAAAATGGCAAGCTTTTTACCATCCCAGTATGGAATCACAGAATATTCTGAGTTGGAAGGAATACAGAAGAATCATGGAGTCCAACTCTTAAATGAATGGCTCTTTTGGGGATCAAACCCACAACCTTGCCACTGTAGCACCATGCTCTGACCAGCTGAGCTCTTCCTCTCCTTTCCCCAGACTGTGTCACTAGGTCATATTAAGTCAAAGCTCTGTCTCACAGGCTTACACTATCATACCTGGAGCAATCCTACCATCCCTGCCCTGAGTAAAAGGTGCTGAGGTTCAGCAGTTTACAAGAGGCTTCTCATGAACTATGGGCTAATAACTGCTCATGAGTGCTCTCTTAGCCTGCCTAAGTTCTGGATAAAGCATTAATCTTATGATCCAGGGGAGGTTAACCTGTCAGCAGGGAGTCATCATGCTTATGGTGAAGGTGGTTTGAACTAATGAGTGTCCTGTTGTAAACTGGGTCAATTTTCCTCCGTGTGCCTCTTTTTAATCTGTATTTTCAATTAGCTGGTTCATAAGGTGGCCATAAAACCAGTTGCATAAACACTACAAATAAGGGAAGGAAACTGGACTATGTGAAGGAATAGCTAGAGCTGGAGGGAAGGAAACAAAAAGAAAGGTATCTGAAATTGAAATTATAATCTCATTTTTAAGATGATCCATATATGCAGCTGATGTATAATGTGTTGTTAGTATCAGTTTCTTTTGCTCCTGTGACCATAAACTGGATGCAAAAAAATATCCACAGTAGTCTAGACCAAAGATCTTACCCAGTAGGTGTTCTCTTGGCAGTGGCCAAAAGCAAATCCCAACAAACGTAAGAATTGGGAAAGAGTGTAAAATGTTTCTGCATATTATTGTCCCAGCTTCAGACAACTTCTAGGTAGTCAAAACTCCTGAGCCCAGTGTAATTGCACTGTATTTATTCACTTCTGATATATTTATCTTCACAATAATATCCAGTGTCCCATGAGGGTCACCAAGTTTCAGGGCATCTCAAACATGCTGAGCGATGGAATTTCGGAGTTTTAAGTGCTTGTTCTATGTAGAACCGCTTGTTTTGTTTTGTTTTGTTTTGTTTTGTTTTGTTTTGTTTTGAAGCCAATTCTTCTACATTTATATGAATCCTAATTCTTGCTCTGTTTACCTTGTCTGTATGCACATGGTTTTATAGATATTTAACCTGGTTTTGCTCTGTTGTATTTCTTGTAGGCACGTCAATCTTTAACTGCAGATTTAGAAGCTACATATTAATGCTGTAAACTTTTTGAATACCAGTTCAGCAAAGCAAGGTCCTAGTATGGTGTTCCATAATGCATGTCAGGAAGGTCCAGTTCTGGAATTCCATGGATCACTGTACATGTATACAAACCCACGCAATACACGGCTTTTGCATGAGGTCTGAGAGAGAAGGGGATAGCTGGTGCATCCCTGCATCTCTTCCCACTGTGGAATTAGGGGCAAGATGAGTCTGTACTTTGACTCTGGAACTGGGAGGGATTCCAAGATTACTTACCCTCAATATAGTGAAGTTACCCTCAATATAGTCTGCTTGTCTAAATTATTGTCGACATTTTCCAAAGTTACACAGAAGGGTAAAGGTAATGGTAGAGTAGCTGGTGACATTTTCAGTGTATGAATAACCTTAGTGAGCCTTGGACTTTTTGGTTTGGGTTTTTTCTTTTTCATTAAATTCAGGTCTGGGATGCTTAGCTAGCTTTGAAAATCTGGCTATGAGAGGGTAATGTAGAAAGCCTCTATTCAGGCTACAAGCAGCTATTGTGAGACTTGGAGCTTACAAGAGGCAAGTTTCCTTGTAATGGAAAACCAGAATGAGATACTGTTGAACTCACTTTGTATAGGATGTTGTGTGTGGGAAAATAAGGAAGGGTAGAGGTAATCCGGCTTAGAGATGATCCCAGGCTTAAATCCTTCAATATAAACATCTTCAAACCTTGAGGCTTCCTAGGTCTAGATATGGACAAAAATACTGTGTCTCAGGCCTCTCTTGAAATTACACAGTAATTGTTAATATCATTTTTGGAAAGGCTTACTGTTCTATTATATAAAGAATGTGGTCTATAGAAAGAAAGTTTGTTTTAAATGGCATAATGGGAGAAATGATATCTCTGTGATTTAATCAAAACTGCTTACATTCAATGTAAGAGCAGGAAACAGTATAGTTTGTCTTGCTAAGAGTTGTTTGTTGAGTGAAGTTTAAATGTC
This sequence comes from Chamaea fasciata, assembly GCF_029207755.1. Taxonomy (NCBI): domain Eukaryota; kingdom Metazoa; phylum Chordata; class Aves; order Passeriformes; family Sylviidae; genus Chamaea; species Chamaea fasciata. The sequence continues at coordinate 95,387,795 of NW_027094087.1, read as the reverse complement.
AACTGAAGGTTTTAGTGTTAAACATACTGGCTGAATAGTTGATTATTAAAAAGCTTTTTTTCTCAAGAGGTGTCATGAATACCGTGAATTTCATAACCAAACAAAACTTTGGATATTTTTTTTTTACACCATCAGGTGAATCAATGCAGAGGAAGTAAAAGAGACAGAGCTGTTACAATTTTTTTTTTTTTCAAGAAAACTTACCTAAAATGCCTGTGACAAAATAAGTAGTGTTTTACATGGAAAAGGGGGGTGCAGAGAGACTTGCAATGCATTAGCACACCAATGCAGCATTTTAACATTAGTAGAAGGTAAATTGTTTGCCTCATTTTGAATTTGCTAAACTACCATGAGTAAAATAGCACTTGTTATTATATTATTACTTCTTGTCCTATCATTAGCTTCAGACTGCAAATGTTGGACACCATGAATCAGAGTAAGACAATGGCTCATGAACCAGTATCTTAAGAAATAAATAAGTGTTATGATCTAGTACTGACTGAGATCATAATTTGCTTCTCTGCAGTACAGTGAAGTATCCCTTCTGAAGGGGGAACTTCTGTCTTGCTGTTATTTAAATGGTCTTCTGGTCTTCTGTCATGCTGTTATTTAAATGCAATAAATGCCATAAGAATCACACTACACATGTCTTCCAAACTGAAGGAACTAGTAGTAAATAACACTGCTTCATTTTTTCACTTGGATTTTGCCCATATTTCAGCCTTCCCTGCACATTTTTCAGGACCTCTCCAGCAACTGAATTTCATCAGAAAAAGCACTGATGGAAAACTGCATATATTAGATGTCTGTGTAGACATGGACAAACAATGTCCAATAAACAGATGAACATGAGCCTGGGAGAGCAGCAAGCACTTCATCGCATTCTGTCTCAAATATTTGCTTTCTAGTTTGTGGTGTGGAAATGCAGGCAGGTGCTGCTGCAGAGCAGACACTGCTACTCATCTTTCTGCTGGGGTGGTGGGTTTGAATCAGTGCTGGGTTGTAGTAGATGCCCAGCTGTAAAGGGGGTTACATACTGGGAGGGGAAAGAGCAGGAAAATTTCTCCAGGAGGCCTTTGACTTGCACAAATCTTAGAACACTTTAGAGCTGATAATATCTTTTACTTTATGCAAGGCATCATTAATTTCACCATTTACCCGTGCTACAGCTTTGCCATTCAGTACAAGGAGGTAAATATTTTTTTTCCCAGACGGTACGTTGACACAGGATTTATACAGAGCTCTGAAAAATCATACTATGACTTTACAGTAGAATCAATTAATCAAGCTTGTAAGATCCTGAGACATGTACTTCATGTGCCCTGAGCAGATTCTGCCCTGTGTTGTGATATTAAATACAAAATATTTTCCACTTGCTCCAGTCTATTTTTAGAGCATTAATGCTGCAAGACACATGATCCAGAAGGGAAATTACCTAACTTTTTTTATATTTTCTTCTTCCTACTAGTCTAAGACCATCAAACACATGTTCAAGACCATCTTTGCTATAGTTTTGATGGTCATTATTGTCTTGATCTTGCTAGGTTCTAAACTTTCTGGCTTGATCCTTTAGCTGCCCTTAACTATTAAAGTTAACAGAACTGTTCATATGACTAAGTGTGTTGCTGAATAATGGCCCATGTGTTCAGAAGCTTGGAAGAACAATCTCGCCCAGTATGCAAAGAAAAGCAGAAAACCATTGTGGCTTGCTATATGAAATGTCAGATCTAACAAAATATAATAAATTTAAAGGTTTAGCTGCCACACAGAACAAATTATTTCAGTAATTTTCTTACTGAATAATTTCAGAGATATGTCGTCCTCCTTATAGCATTTTGTTTGAGGAAAGGTTAGCTTTGAATGAAGACAGCAGGTTTACATATGGCTCATTATCTTCCAAGCTTTGATAACAACTCTTTTTGACATACAGTTGGCATATTAATTATAGGTATATATTTTGGAGGGAGTCAATTTGTTGAGGTATCTTGACAAATGCAGAACACTGTTTCTGTTTTTGCTGAAATACTCGTTTCATAGCTGCTAGTAATTTGTATTAAATTACTAGTTTTATGCTAGCAGGTAAAGGTTTTCATATGTCTTTTTTATAATATTTACTTTTGTACTGTATTTTATTCTAATGGGAAAATCTATCAAACACTACATGTTAATTACTTTTAATCCTGTCACGACGAAGAAATCAACTTGATGTTACCGTGTTTATTGATGCCAGACATTTTTATTGTAATTAAACCTTAATTTGAGCTGCTGTTGTTGAACGTGTCTGCTGTGAAACCTTGTTTTCCAGCAAATCCCATTTGATTTTCTTTCTAATAAGTTTTTGTAATTTGGTTGCCTGCATAATAGTGCTGCCACAGCTGGTACTAATTGGCATTTTTGTACCAAATAGTAGAGACCAACATCAGAATAACATGCAAGAGCTGAAATACTTTTACAGCACTCTCCTTTATCATTTTCACCATTTGACAGGGGTGGACGAGAGATAAGGATCCATGAAGTTCTTTACCTAAAGACCTCAAGCAAACCAATGGCAGAATTCGCCCCAGTTCTCAAAACAGCCCGCTGCAATTTTCTTACTGTGGACCACAGGATACAAAGAAATAAATACCTGTGTTTACCCGGTTTCCTGGGGCAGCTCCATATTGATGCTGTTGGGCTGCATGAGCAAATTTCACTGCTGTTATGTCCATGCCATGCCAGTTTCTCAGCTACAAAACTTCAGTTCCTTATGACAGTCAATTTGGCACCCTCCTGGAATAGTAGCTGTAATATAAAGGAGAAAAAAGTATTTGAGGCAGAGAAAGTAGCTGTCTGCAGTAGCATGGTAAAAAAAAAAAAGAAATCACATTAGATGCAATTATTCAAATTATTCATAGGGTTGGCAGTAATGTATGTGAACAAAATAGTAGTGTGGAAGAGGTTGAAAAAGATGAGAAAAGCAAAAGAAAAAACTTTAAAAATTTAGTTTATTTTAAATAAGCTGTAGAACCATTTAAACCAGAAGTTCCATCTAGGAGAACTTGCAGAATTACCTGACATTTTGTTGGATTATTTTTTGGAATGATACTCAGAGCTTGAAATTTTGCGGGGAGTTGATTTAGCCCAGGGTATTCCTAGTAATCATTGGGGAGCCATAGCTTAGGCTATGTTGAGGTCTATCAATTTAAGGTGCTTAAATTGTGCATATGAACCTGAAGTTTTCCAAGTGGCGAACACATGGAGATGGCATTGGCATTAGTAGAATTTTGCGCTGTTTTTACAGCTCAAAGATATAGAATAAATGCACATTTTCCATCCAGAAAAATCAGAAATATATTTATTTGTTTTTATTAAAATGGAACTAAAGAGTTGAAGGTGGGGAGGGGGAGAAATCACAAAAATCTGGTGAAGAACATCTTTCTAGACACTATTGATAGAGAGTTTTGTGGAGATACTCGTGAAAATAAAGGCAGTTTGGGGTAAATGAAAAAACCCATGCTTTACAGCACTCCCTGATCCATACATTTCTAATTAGAGATGTAAGATTTCTATCCAACAGAGTTGGCTGCATACCTTTGTTGAGCAAAAGAGCGAAGCGTACATGGGATTTTAAGAACATGATCATGTGGTATCTATATTGACATTTTTTCTTAAGTCTAGAAACTCAATTTATACTTCAGAAAACCTACTTTAAAAATCCCAGTCATAGTAATTAACATCAACTATTAATTTATTTGAAAAGATTAGTTACGTGCATTTGTCTTACAGACCTAAAAGTCTTTAGCTTAAGCATCTAGAGATAATTTCCATGTCAGTATCATTAAGAGATTTTTAAAGTAATTGCCCTGGATTGCCTTTTTTTTTTTTCCTCTTTATGTAAATTTAAAATAAAAGTAATTATTTGAATAAGCTGTCTGTGTTCATACTTACATGACTATTTTGTTGACTAATTTCATGAGCTTTGAGTTGCCCAGATGAGTGCTAGTACTTATTATGTCCTTCAAGTTCAGTGTTTCCATAAAAATATTTTGAGTTCTGGGAAATATGAATGCTTGCTGTTTGTGCAAGCATCACTCTTTCTAGTATCAAATGATGGACGTTCTAACCAGGAGAACAATGGAGTTAAAAAGCTTTATAAAAACTCATAATTGAACATTTAGGATGAAGAAAACTCTAGATACTCAGAAGGAAATTGAGACTGTGACATCTGAAATACCATGGAAGTAGACTGAAGCAGTCTGGCAATTTCTTGACAGTGTTTTGCACTTATTTTAGAAGGAATAGGTGAGTTTTCTGATAAAACTGTCCAAAATCAGCCCCATTAAGTAATGAATATCTGTTCATACTTAAGTACTCAAATGACTTTTTGGAAAAAGCTGTGGCTGTGGGCTCAGTGTATTAACCTTAGGTGAGCTTGGTCCAGAACCCTTGGCTCTGGTGGCAGTGGCTGACATTCAGCTGGATGCAGCTTGAGAAGCTCATCCAGTTTGCTCAGATTTTCACCTATCCCTCAGTTTGCATTGGACAGCTAAATCCAAAAGTTTTAGTAAAATTTATGGTAGTGATCTCATTAAGATAGTGTGCATTGCTGAAAGGAGGGCTGGGAGAAGCTTTTGTTTTGCATGTATTGTAAACACAAAATCAGCTGTATAATGTTTCATAAAACTCTAGAGAAATGATCTTTATGAGCAACTTTATAAGACAAAGGCATATTTTTATAATTTTTCTCAGTTTCTTATTGGGCTTTTTAGATGATTTTAGGAATTTTGTATCCTTTTGCTTTTAAAAATATTAAAGGTAATTTCTAAAACAATCTTGTCTTTCCGTATGCATACTTTATGCGTGCATATACATTTTGAGTTTTTCAGGCTTCTAGCTTTATTTAATCACAAAAGGTCCCACCTTTCCCTATTTTTAAAAAAGTTCCTGTCTCAAGTAGGAGCTACATCCTTATTGTATTTCATACTTTATTCTGTTGCATGGTATTAGTCAGACTTTAGACACTGACAGGATAGATTTTTTAAAAGGAGAAAATTGGGGTGGTTTTGTTATGAATTGTTTTTACATTTCTCTTTTTTAACACATGACATTTAACCTGTGTATCTTCGATTTTTTTAGATAGCAGCAATCATAAATATGAAGGTGAGAATTGAAGAAGTTTTAGTCTTGCTAGCTGTCATGATTTTCAGTTTATAACAGTTTATAGCAGTTGATGTATTTGTAGATGTGATACAAAAACCCTTTTCAGATAACCTATAATTACACACTGACTGAAAAGAAAAAAATGGTCTATTTTCATTATAGGTTGTTATCAGAATACTATCAAATTTAAGATTCATTAGCTCAGATAAAATTAGGAAGTTATGTTTATTAAAACCTTCACCCTATGTTTACAGTACAAGCTGATAGATTTTTTAAATGTATTTCCAGTTTTCTACATTCTTCTTTAACTTATTTCTATTTTCTTCAAATAGAAGGGTTATCAGAAACTGCAGGTGTTTACAAATGGGTTACTAAGAGTTTGCTAATGCAGAAAAGAAGTAGGAAGAAAAGAACAGTCTGGGAGTAGTAGCTCACATAGTGAATGGAGGTGGACCTGCTTGAAAATACAAAGAAGATTCCAGTGTTCCAACAGCTGGAATTTTTTTTTTTTTCCCCCATCCCTGGCAGTGTACAAGGCTGGGTTGTATGGGGCATTGAGCAACCTGGTCTAGCAGGAGGTGTCCCTGCCCATGCCAGGGTGGTTGGAGCTGAATGATCCCTAAAGTCCCTTCCAACCCAAACCCTTTGATGGTTCTATGGTTCTACCTTGGAATACATTTCTGAAGAGAGGCCTAGTAAACCTCTACACTAATGAATGCTGAGCTGTTGTAAGGTCTTGATTCTTGGATTTGTCTTTTCCCAGTTGCCCATGTAGTGGTATTTTGTGACCTACCTTAAGGATGTGTTTTATCCAATCCCTGACTGCTGGATAATTACAAGGTTTAGTTGGCTTGGATAAGCGTTTATCCAAAGTAGAATGATTTATTTGTAGTTTTCAAGTGAAAAGTATTACAGGGGAAAATACACATTTTGTAGATTTTCAAAGAGCAGTCCACCCATGAAGATAGTTTTAAATAATCAGAGAATGATAGAATGGTTTGAGTCAGAAAAGCCCTTAAGGATCATCCAGCAGGTGATACTCGATACTCTCCAGTGAACTGAGAGGGATGAAATCTGATGAAACCTACTTAAAAAAGCACTGTGAGTTTTTGCGTTCATCCAATAGGCACATCAAGTGGGAAAACTTGAAGAGACAAGCAAAAACACATCCATTTTTTAATTTATTTTAAATGAGAGGGAACAATCACAAAGCAGGAAATGTATTTTTAATACATTTCTCTTTCAAAGAAATACTGTTTCCAAAGAAATTGCAAAAATAATTAGCATACATGTTGTTATAAAGTCCAGCTACTGCAAAAATTTATTTCAAGGGGCCATTTCAGCTAGTTTCCTACACTAGTCATTTTTCCTTTAGTTTACAATCCTTTTCTTCTGCATCCAAAGTTCTCATAGCAGTCTAGTACCAGATCAGCCCTTAAGGCGTCAGAGATAATTGTTTTCCCTCCCAAAACCCGCAGTCAGGCACATTAGTGGCTCTGTCATACCAAGCTAATTAATAATAACAGACGTAATTTTGCATCCCCTGTATAGAAAATGAAATTCAGAAAAATGTCAGGAACTACTCGCACTACCTAATCAGTTTTCCTTCTTTTCTCAGTTCTTTTTTGCTCTTTGTTTTGTTTCTTTATTCAAGCATTATTAGACAAAAAGCTAGAAGACCTGGAAATAAGTTGAAAGCTTATAGTGTTGATACTGCAGCAAGTTTTGTCATTGATTTAAATGAGAGTAAACTTAAGCCTTCAGTATTAGTCATAAGAGTCAAGACTAGAATTTTATTTGGACAGATATTGAACAGGTTTTATGGTGTATCCTGAAAGAAGAAAGCTTGGGGATTTACAGGCATTTTCACATATCTTCAGGCACAGATTTCTCAAGCAGTTCCAGGCAGCAGTATTGCAATGCTCTAACAATATAAACAGTCAGGCAATTGACATCAAGTTAGTCCCGTTATTTGCAGGATGATCAGAAGTAGCAGCATTGAGATTTTTTTTAATGCTCAATTTAATTGTTTTTTTAATGTAAGCAGTATATGGTGACATATCTGAAAATGAAATTTCACTATTTTATTTCCTTTAGCTGATACAAGGTTTAAATTACATTGGTGTATAGTATTTTCTCCATTTTTTTAAAGATTGCTCACTTTTTAAAAGATTTTAAAGTGGGGAATTACCAACTCTACAATACTTAAAAGTCCTTCTGTTTTTATCCAGAGGAGCCAGAAGAATTGGAATGGTGAAAAGATACGTCTTTTGGTGAAAACATATTTATAACATATGTCTTTTCCTCTCTTTTTATATCATTTAGATATCAGCATGAATCAATTCCAAGTCCACTGGTTACTGGAGTCCTGTGCACACAATGACACCAAAGGACTTAGGAAAGTAACAGAGCTGACTTATGTAAGTTTGCATTTAGCCCTCTGCTTGACTCTGAGTAGTTCCTAGGCAGCAAGAGAAAGGATGGTTCTGTAACATAACACAGTATGTGTCATACCCTGTTTCATAGATCAGTAAGGATGCTTTCTTTTTTATGTTCCTCTCTGGCAAAAGATAAAAATCAGGTATCTCAACAGCTTTTGGGTTGCTTGGATTTCCTAAATCTACACTAGACTAAAATCTTCTATTTGTTTTTGCTGTTATTCAGAAAATGGGACTGCACAAATTTCTTAACTAAGTACTTACATATCTCTACAGCAAACAGAACACGCAGCTTTATCTGCAATTAATACTGTAGAACTTTAGCACAGTTCAAATACTGAACAGTAATAATAGTAATTAATAAACCAGGTTTTCTTTTAGACATGCAGGTGAGTTTCAGATGATTATTCTTGCTGAGGAGAATAATAGATAAGAAAAGAAGAACTGTAGGTGACAAATACTAGATATTTAATCTGAAAGTCGGGCAGATATCAGATGGGGAGTAAAGCTCCACGTAAGTACGTGTCAGCCCAAATATATACTGCAGTGGCAGTACTTTGTACTCAAATTGTTGGCAATCTAGTATCTCTGTCTCTGTAACACATTTTTTGAACAACAAAGTAATGTGATTGGTGTATCAGAATTGATTTAGCATGTTATTCAGAATGGACAAAATCACAACTCTCTTTTCCTTTTTTACCCTGATCTGTACTACCCCATCAATTCAGGGGAGTTAATGGCATGTAAAAGAGTAAGTCAAAAGACATGATTTCTCACACAGGATGGTGTTAGCTTGTAGGATTTAGTGCTTCTTAGGGTCAGCAAAGCACATATTAGAGGCAGGTTTAAAAAATGATTTTGACATAATGCTATGATCATTTGCACTATTTCAAGATATCGCATTGGAAATAGGAGAAATTTAACACTGAAGAAGTTCATTTCCACTAGAGGTCAGGAAAGACTGTTTGGACATCTGCCCAAATGCATTGTGGGATTATGAATTTATTTCCTTTTTTCCTTATTTCCAGTCATTTTATGGTAATTCATCCAATCTGTCATGATAAATAAAAATAGTCCTGTCACAATTTTAGGGAGACATCAAACCTGTTGGACCACTCGCCCGGCAGGTTGAAGGCAGGGAGTCCACTCTCAGCCCAATCTGTATGTCCCGTCAAAAATGACCTTCCAGGTGAAGATTGGACTAATTTGCAGTTAGAAAAAAGAGAGTGTTATGCAAAAGAACATGGGAAATTAGTGATTCTGAAGGGCATTAAAGATCTAAAAGGTAGTGAAAGACTTTTGACCTCAGGCAGTAATATATTATTAGAGATTTTTCCAGGCTAAAAACCAGCCAACCAAACATTTTTTTCCATATATGATTTATGCTAAAGCTTTCAGACTGTAATTTTCAAAAGTGCTTCAAACAACAGTAAGAATTTAGCAGGACACTTACACTTTGTGTAAAGTTTTCTTCTTCACACATTGTCCTTAAATAGAGACTTGTGCTTTGTATTAGTTGTGGAGTTCTTCCTGATAAGAGTGTAGAAGTACTTTATGTACTCAAGTGGAAAAATATTCATCCATAATGCTATGCTGAACTTTAAATGTGCTTCTAAAAAGTTAAACATAGATGAAGCCTGTCATTTACAGCAGCTTAACTCAGCTTTCTTACAGTTATTTAATTTGATTAGCATTTATATCCTCACACTGCTATCCCCACTGCCATAATTCATTGAGACTGTTTTAAATATTAGAAGTCAGTTGCTTTGATGCAGTGTGTCGAAGGAACTGTGCAGAATTGAAGGACATATTTAAATACCATGCTAATATATTTTACTACTGAAAATAATCATAACATTGGTGATATTAGAGTTTCTTCTCTTTCTTCTCTGAGTTAAAACCACATTGACATGTGTTAAGCATCCAGGAAAAGAAATTTTTTGAGAAAACTATTCATCTTTTGCTGAGCTTATTTTTCAATTTGTTCATTTTTTCCCCTTTTTTTTTTCCCTTGGGCTCTGTTTGCAGCATGTGATCTTTTTGTTTTTCCTATTGTAGGAAAACTACATTATTCTGAAGGACTTGTCATTTTCATGCAAATACAAAGTAACTGTTCTGCCCGCAAAATCTAAAGGACGTTTTAAGGCTGAGAGTACTTTCTTCGTTACCCCACCTTGCTCTGCATTTAAAGAAAAGAAACACAAGCATATTAATTGTCCTGCTGAAGGAGGTAAGGCATGATCTGGGAACTACCAAATAGTTCCAAAAGCATTTATAATCACCAAAGGAGAGTCTTTAAAAGCAGTTCTAGAACAGGAAATGAGAGATTCAAAACAAATAAAAATATCACTTAGGCTTATGTGAACATTTTCAGAAATAGCATCGATTTTGGCTAGTATATTATTACTGTTTTGTCAATTAAGTGTAATTGTAGTGGACATACAGTCATATTTGTAATGACATGGTTGGGGTATTTTTGTAAGTAGGGACGGTTTCCCATTGTATTTATTATGATGGTTGATAACTATAAACGATTATGGTGGCATGACCCATCTTTTCAATGTTTTGCTGCAGATGCAAGCTGCTATTCCAGTTTGATTTTGTTTGGGTTAATTCTGCTCTCAAATAAGAGATATGGCCCTCATATCATTACAGGATTGTCAAAATGTGTAACTAGAGGGTTATGGAAGTTGCAGAATTATGGAGGTATTGGTTAGAGAGGACCTCTGTGGTCAGCTGGTCCTGGGTCAGGTCAGCCATGGCTTTGCACTGCCAAGTGTGGATACCTCTCTCTGGTAAGAGGGAAGCCCTCTCATGTTGAGTCCCTCCTGTTCCCAAGGGTGCCCCCATGCTCCGTAAGTTACCCAGAACTCTGCTGGACTTCCCTTAATGTCTGTCCTGACGGTTTCCAGCATTACAGCCTTCCTGGGCAACTGTAACTCAGGTATAACTTTTCCCTAATCAGAGTGCCCCTATTAACTTGTACTACAGTTTTAGTGCATGAATTTTACTTTTTGGCTGAATTATGGAGTTCTGTACTACCCTGTGCATTTTCCTGTGGTCCCAAAACTTCCAGTCTGAGTTCACGTATTCTGAAATATGAGGAGGAGGAGAATGGCTCCCTGTGAATGAGGCACTTAGATCTTTACATGCCATAGCTTTCTTTTCTGTCCCTGCAGCTGAGAGCATTTTATCTGAAGTTTGAGTTTGGCCCAAAATGTTAGTGGAATATATCAAACATAGGTTTTTGGTTAACACTGAAAATGTGGTGTTGGAAAGCTGACTGGATCTTGTGTAACACCAGAAATACCGCCCTGCCTGACCTTGATTAGTGAAATTAAATGAGTATTATTGAAGATTTTCTCTAAAAGTTTAGCTTATCTTTTTTTTTTTTTTGCTTTCCAAATTTATAGTGCCAGTTCTACCCAAAGTGTTGGCCAAACCCGAGAATCTGTCTGCGTCTTTCATTGTTCAGGAAGGTAACATCACTGGTCATTTTTCCTGGAAGATATCCAAGGCAGACCTTCACCAGCCCATGACAGGGTTCCAAGTCACTTGGGCAGAAGTGACCACAGAGAGCCGGCAGAACAGTTTACCCAACAGCATCATTTCCCAGTCACAGATACTGCCAGCAGTAAGTTGTTTGTTACTTTCTTTTGCCAGTGGCTCCCTCAGTTTGTGTGTCTGTGGCTCATTTGTAATGTTTAGTGGTATGCAGATGTCAAACACTGGTTCTGCAGGTAAGTTGGAGCAAGGAGTGCTTAAGTTTTCCTCCTTGATCGAGATGCAAAGCATAGCTTTGAATACTTTTCTTGATGATACAGCAAACATTTTAAACTGTAGAGCCTGGAGGTGCCTGAAATTATCTATCACTATATGTATCTGTCTATGTATAGCACCTGGTTAAATTGCAGAAGGCTCTGATTTGAGTCAAAACAGTATCTTCTGTCTCTCAGAAACCATCAGAATTTAGGGTATTTTATGCCAAGGACCATTCACTCTCACTAAAAATGTAATACTCACACAACCAGGACTGAAATGCACAGGGCCCAACTGCTGGAGGAGCACCTGAATGAGCAGAGTGAGTGTACAAGTGCATTGCACGCACTCCTCTCTCTGCCCTACCCATGAAGGATTTTATATGAGATGGAACAGCTTCAGCCAGGTCTGTTAAAGGCAGTCCCATCTCAAAATATGTCCTAATTTGCCAGGAAAACATGTTTCCCCCACTTTTTCTCTCTCCTTTCACTTTTACTGTCTGGTCTGGCAGTACCAGCAAAGTATCCCACAGGAATAAGCAGTTACTCCCACAGCATGCTTTTTTTTCCCCATATGGGGCGGATACAGTGCCAACCAGAATAACTTGTCCTGTGGATTCCTGGCCAGACCAACCTGGCTGGAGGCAGGAACACTCTGTTGCCCACGCTGTCCAGCATCACTGCTCCAGCTGTCCCCTTCCTGGGACTGGGCCTTTGCAGCTTGGAATGAGTGATTTGTTCCAACTTAATGCAGATGATGCTTTGATTTATAGTTTTGATTTTGATTTAGATGAATCTGGTTCCTTAATATCTGTCAGTCTTTAGCCAGATGTATTCCCACCTGGAAGTTTTTATAAAATTACTTTGAAATTATTTAGCACATGTCTAAGTGACCACAAAAGGTATGGAGCAGTGAAAAGTGAGTCCATCACACCATGAATGACCTTAAGAGCAGAAGACAAATTCTTATGATGTAACTGGGATAAATCTGAAATTAGTGTGGTCACCCTTTTTTTTCACTCGCTGCAGAAGTGGCCCCAGGCCACCCACTACTTTAATTACCAATTAGTAGAATTCACTTACAAATCCAAAATAAAAATAAGTTTATGTAATGAATGTTTATTTATGTTCATTTAAAAGAATGGTTAGGAAAATACATTTTAGTACACTTTTTATTGATGAGAACATCACTAAAGTGATCAGCACACTTTCCATAAAAGTCTGTAAGAACTTGGTCCTCGTACACGTGAAACCATAGTATTATGATTGAAAATGTGTCTGTTCAAAGGGAATGGGAAACAAAAAATTCAAGACATGCTCTGATACAATTTAACATCTGACCGGAGTGTTATGAGCCAGGTGTAAATGTGTCAATCTCTCAGGGTCCAGCCCGTGCAGTTTTTTTTAAATAATCTTGGCCAGACTGCTCTTCAGAGGTGTTTTGTGAAGTAAAAGGTTTAATCAATGAAAAATAACAAACGTTACAGAAAACAAAAGAAAAGTCGCGCACAGGTATCCGAGAAAATCTCTGACACCCTGCTAGAAACAATCCAAAAATCTCCTTAGCTCCTTTGTGCTGCTTCCTAAATACTGAATGTTTTAGGAGGGACAGTTTGGCTTGCTGCCAACAGGGAGAGGCACAGGATTTGAAGAACAGCGGAAAGATCCAACAGCTGCTTCTCTCTTGGCACTGAGGCAATTACGATGAGAAGGGCACAGAACTTTCTAGTTAAACTGCCTAAAATGTCTAAAGGTAAACTGAAACTCTTTCCTTATAGAGAGATGCTCACTCAGGGGTGGGGGATGCTTTACTACAATGCTCACTCGGCAAAGTGATGCATACGTTAAATCCTTTTAACGGATAAATTGATGTATTTATTTTTAGGATCACTACGTACTCACCGTGCCCAACCTGAGGCCCTCGATGCTGTACCGCCTGGAAGTTCAGGTGCTGACGACTGGTGGGGAAGGGCCAGCCACAATCAAATCCTTCCGAACACCTGACCTTCCTCCGTTTGCGCCCCACAGTAAGCGCTATACTGTTCTGACTTGTGCTGGTGATGTGTTACAAAATTTCAGTCTTCCACATGTAAGGAGTGGAAGCTTTCTCAAGCCATAGAGTTTTTACTGATTCCAGTGGCATTCCACAAACCTGAGATGTGTGAAAATACTGGTCTTTTTCCCCTATAATTGTCAATCAGCAACAGTGGAAGCAAATCCAGTCTGTCACTCAGTTGCTGTGGTCTAACATTTGCCATTCCTTGCAGCCACAGCTCTTTGGCTTATGCCTATAGCACATGGGTTTCAAAGTTGGTCTGTCCTCCAGGTGCAACCTTGAGGATTACGTACCTTTCAAGATTAGATTTTTCTGGGTTCACTCAGTCCAGCATGGCTAGTACTTAAACATATTTCTAAAGCAATGCAAACTTCTTAATGGCCATTTCCAGCATTTCATGTGTTTCTGAATAATACAGCTCAATGTTGCAAAGCCAAGTAAAAAATACAGTTCATCCTTACGATTCAGGATGGCTCATGTAACAACACATAGAACTCCAAGTTCTTCGGAGGTCATTATAGCAAAGTTTACTGAAAGACAGATTCTTTTTATACAGTGTTTCGGTACAATGAACAGGATTGGTCCTTTAGAGCACCACTTTCTTGTAAACATCTTTACCAGTAAACAAGTTGGAAAAACACCAGGTGTCAGGAGGAGGCTATGTACAGGGGTTGTTTTGGGTTCCTCCTCATGATTTCCCAGGCCAGAATGAGAATGTTAGGTGCCCAGCTTTCTCACAGGCTTTAAGCCATTGCCTGGAGCTTAAAATCTGTTTTCTGGCCACTGTCAGTTCCCATAACAATTAGTTCAAAATTTATCTGCTTGAATATTTTTATCCTTTCACAGGCCCACTGAAGTTGCCTGGACTGGACATACACACTGTTGTCAACACAGACTCAGCACTTACAAGCTGAAGGTTTCACAAAGCCTTTTCAGTATGGATAAATGTTGGCATTGCACATCAGGATTTAATATGTGCATAATTTCCTTTTCTTTTGTTTAGGACCTCATCTGAAGCAACATCATCCACATCACTACAAGCCATCCCCAGAGAAATATTAGACTGTTTCAGAAGATTATACAAATAACTGAGGGAAAAAAAACTGAGCTCCCAAATGAGGGCTGGGTAACAGCACATCTGTTGGAGCAGCGAATCCAGTTTTCCAATGGATGTTACCATCCTGTATGATCTGTATCTACTTCTCTGTAGTTTAGCCATGAAGAATTATGTTTGCACCATGACCGGGATGAATCATACACCAAGTATCGTTTCAGTACCAGCGCTATTCAACAAGCTGAAGGTCACATCCAACTCAACACCTGTGAGAAAATGTTCATTATATTGTTCGTTACAATTTTTTCATATTCTGTCTTTAAAGTAGGTTGAAATAGTGCAGTGTATGCAGCTTGTTCTCTTATTGAATTCAGTGTTACTATTTGTAGGGCCCTGTGATGTATGCATACTTTTGAAAGAGGCCATGTTCTCATCAGTGGATTTAAATTATCTATTTTGCTTAAAGCCCCTCCTGTCACCAATTTAAGCCCTAGTGTATTTTGCTGTTAAAGAAAATCTCCATTTGTCTGAAAAAAGGACATAAATAAAATAAATACCAGTAGCTGAAACCCCGAAATACCCAGTTTTTTAATAATTGCAGTGTCACCATGGGGGAGGATGATGATGCATATGTATTACCCATCTGGTCTAAAGTGGTAATGTTCTATCATGTAGATCTTCTATTAATATAGTCAATAGTTAAAGGATATACAGGGTAGAAATACCATTGTAGAGAAACAAATGGCAATTAATAGAATTGTTTAAAATTGATGGCAATGAATGCAATTAATTGATAGGTCCTAGAAGAATAACTTTTTAAATCTTACTTACAATTTTTAATACATACTATTTCAAGGTATAATATTATCTTGAATAGAAACACCGATTTTCTGGTTATAAATCTGAATAGTTAACATTATAATTTTAGAAACTGAAATTCTGAGGCACGTTTACTATTCAAGTAGCTCTGTAGCTACTTTTTGGCTTTGAATTTTGATGCACATATTTCTTTTCCCTGTGGATCTTTAGAACAGAAGGATGGATGTATTGGCTCTATTTTGCTGTTCTGCTTACAGAAAGAATTATGTGACAATTTTCTGGCATCTGGAAAACATTGGCTTATAGTTTATTTGAATTCATTTTTCAAATTTAGACAGAAGGGTGCCCTTTTTCACCATAAGGGAATTCATATTGCCTTATTGTGCAGTATAAACTGTCTAGAGTAATTTGTCTCACAGAGACACATGTCTCAATAGTAAACAGAAACTGCTTGGATTTATTATTGAGAGGGTGGAAAGTATCTGCCAATAAACATCCATACAAATACCCATAATCAGCTCTTAATGCTCAGATGTGTTTGAAGTGCTCCTGAATTCTTTGGCACCGTTTCTGTTACTTCTTGAATCATCACATCAGACTCATGTACCTCAAAACTTGACTCCAACTGGACAAAGTGGTCACTTTTTCTACCAGCAGATGCTACAGACTCATCTGTGCTTCATATGTCTCTCAGATATTCAGTAAGAGGACATTAGTGATACATGTATTTCCCTTGTCTTGATGACAAACTGTTTTGTGGAAAAGCAAATACAAAGAAATACCTGTCTGAAACTGAGGATCAGAGCTATGTTTATCACAGTAAAATATTCACGAAATACTCAGCTTGTCTATACTGAAGTTTGCAGCATTTATACCACGGGGGAAGAAGGAAACCACATAAATTTCTGATCACTTGCTCATTATAATTTTTCTACAATTTTACTTTCAGTTTTAAAGGGCTCTTTTCCATTCTTTTTCTGTTTTGCTTGTTGTCTTTTTTGATCTTCACTTAGTGACCAAGAATTTTCCCAGACACTTTCTATTGCTACATGGTTTGGGCCTTTAGCAATAGCTTAAAATATAATAAAGGCTATGGTGCTTTTAATTCCTTCCTCTATTTTCCAAAATACATTAGCAAATTAGCAGACAAATTCTTCTTCCAAAAGTCTGTAGTAAACAGATCTATTTTCAGTTTTTTCAGAATGCCAAAGTCTGAGATATTTTTGTTAGGATGGAAATGTTTTATTTGTATGTTTTTACAATGAAAACAAAATTTGCATTGGACTGGTCTGCTTTCACATTTGGATTGCACGGAGCATGGATGAGTCCAGAAGTGATCTTTGTGGTGTTTCCTGGATCAGCAGGATCAGGGAAAGTAATTACCTCAGGCTTCTCTGAAGAATTCTGTCCAAACCTTTCAATCACAGTCTGTTCTAGTTGTGCTGGATCAAATCTGCAGTGACTTCATTAATGTTAATAAAATTACATTTAAATCCTAGTGGCACTGTAACGCATGGAACTATAGTAGAACTGTAAGCATAGATGTTGGTCTTTGTTACAGTGGTGCCAGTTCATTGAGACAAGCAGGAACCTCATATAATCATCCTTCTGAGAAGAATAAAAACGGTTACTGTTTGCTGGTGCCATTCTCTCTGAAGCATTCTTCTGTTCAAAGTAACAAGGTACTTTTGAAGAACACTGAGAGGTTTTCCCTTCTGAACTAGATTGATCAAAACCAAAAGATGATAAAGTAGAAATCTATTGATCAAGTGCATTATATAAAGTCCACTAAGATGTAAATTATTCTTTTCCTTCTACAAATGATCTTATCAACTCACCTTTCAAGTCACCCTCCAAATCAAAAATAAAAAATACCAAGTCAACAAAGCTCATGTATGGATGTTAAATTCCCAGCTGTGAGTGATTTCCTCATTTTTTTTTTTAATTTAGCAGTACAGATTTGAAGTGTTTAGTGCCTAATTCTAAAGCTTTTTTTGCTGAATCACACAGGGCGTTGTCGTAATTCACTAGACTAAGTCACATTAAACATTTAATTCTGGAATAGAATTGCAATTTGCTACTTAATTCCCTAGTTAAAGATCTATTTTCTCTAATGATGTTGTGTAATTCAGAGTTAATATTGGGGTGGTCTTAGAGATATTGGGATGTTTTAAGATACTCTGCACCTTTACACTAATGTATTATTTACTGTGTACGATTCTGATGAATTTGTCAGTTGAATTCGGGATTCATTTTGTTTATCTTTATTTCTTAAAGGAGAATTATAAGATTATGCTATTTTTGGTAACTGCTTTGTGAAGTGGATTTTTTTGTTCATTGGTGATTTTTGTATAAGAAGAAACTGGTTTGTTCTCGTTATATCTTTTTTTGACCATTTTTGAGTTGTTTAGAGAGCAGGAGAAAATAAGAGAGAACTTGTGCTGTATCATCCATGTGTACCAACTTGAATATTCATTAAGAATATAGCTCACGGACAATAAATAAGAATTCTGAACATCCTCAACTTAGTGGCTTCAGAAGGAGCTGAGGGCATGGCGTGGCAATGCTGACACTGCCATTGATACTTGGTGTGGTCACACACAAAGTCATTGCTAATGTGAGTGGGAATTCGGCAATTCTGCTGATTGATATTAGCAGAACTGTATAGAAACCTTAATACTGAATCAATTTATTTCACAATACTTTCATCTTCATGCTCCCAGCTGGAGTCAGGGAGAGTTTCCAATAAGCAGGTCCTGATTCAGGAAGGTTGGCACAAAGGAAGTCACTGGGATGGAAGCAAACCTGTGCAGTTAAGAATGAGCTTAAGTGATGCTTCAAATCAAGCATGGATGTCAGAGGTTTTTTGAATAATGTCGTAAATCAGGGCCTTGTAAAACAAAGTGGGGGAACCAGACAGTTCTAAATTCTGTGTAAAATGCCATAATTTTTTTTTATTTTTGTGTATATGTAAATGTCATAGTGATATTGACTTATTTATTAATCCATTTTCTTATACTATGTGCCAAGTATGCTCCTACCCTTTTGATCAGTACCTGTGAACATCAACTACTAAAAATAATGTTATGCAAAACTTGTGCATTTTAACCAGGAATATGCTACTAATAAGCTGTTGCATGTAGTTTTCAATGATTAAGAAAACCCTTTATTTAAAAAAATGTAAGTGGATACCTGCAGATGTTGATGATTACATGTGGGTTTGCATGCCAAAACTCATTGTTCAGTTGTGGGCATGAAATGTATCGACTGTATTACCTCTACTGATATATTAGTAAGGTACAATTTACAAAGTAATTAACAGAGCTCTATATGTAAAATTTTTCCTTTTTACTTAATTATATTGTAGTAGAGGTAACAAATGCTTCTCTGTTACCCAAATTGGCTGTAGAAATTATGTTCCTATAACAGTCATTTAAAGTCAATATTTATTTATGTATGTAATACAAAAAGATTGGTCTTATGTGTTTGTCCTGTTATTTAGAGAAAAAAATATACACTTCTTGTAAAAACATTTTGTAAAAAAATATAAATGTAAATAGAGTCTGATTTCTTTTACTCACTATTTTCATGTTTAGAATTTGTACATACTGTTTATGTAATAAACTATCCTACATCGAAATACTGGTCCATTATCTCCTCCATACAGAATTTAGAATTTTGCTTTTCTTGAGTTGAAGAGATAGACACCTAAGAAAAATCAGTGTCACACCAAGTACCTCTGCTTCATCTAAATTTCATTGTGTATGAAGTCATACCATTTTATCCTCTCTTTACTACATAATTTTTTTTCTTTAGATAGTCATCAAAATAATCTGAAAATAAATTTAAATATAATTTGAGTAATTTACATAGTAAACCAATACTGGAAGTAAAAAGTCAGGCATAAGAGCTTGCCCTTTCTCTATGCTAGCTGGATAGTTCACAGTGAAGATTTGTTGATCCTTTTGTTATGCTAACTTAAATTAATTAAGTTGCTGCATCTTTGCCAGTGGCCTGATTCTGCAAGCCGAGATTTTCATGACTGAAACTCATGGTGAGTCTGTATATGCACTAAATGTGGTGTATTTTCTGTTCTAAAGTGCAGTATCCCATGGTTTAAATTCTGCATTTTTAACAAATATAAATATCTGAGTACAAATATTTAACTGTTTCAAATTCTCATTGATGCACTATTGTTCTCAGGTGCAATATCCTTAGTTTGGAGATGCACCTTTGGGTAACTCTTGACTTACCTAATAAGCGTTTATTTTTGGTTAACTTGATCACAAACTCCAGAATTTCCTGGTATTTTCATTAGAGTAAGTGCTTACATTTCTGGTTTCAGTTTTCTTTTTACATAAATAAATAATATTTTAGTAACACTCCTAGTGTTAAATTTCTCTGCATGTTGGACTATTTCTATAATATTTGCTGTTGTGGTTCAGTAATCCCAGATAGGAATGATATATCACCTGAACAGGTGAATGGGTAAATTGTCAGAATAAATGGCTGAAGTGTTCTATACACTGTAATTCAGAATAGCCATTCATTTTTTCTTTCCATATCTTCAAAGAGGTGTTTTATTCTCCATTGGATTAAAGGACATAGTGACTGGATTAAATAAAGCATATGAAATAAAGCAAATCTGCTATATATTGAATAGTTTTCATCATTTTGGGAGTGGGTTTTGCCACTTGTGCTTCTGTACAACCTGGCTTATGTGCACCTAAAACCAGAATACACTCAAAAGATTCATAAAAAAATGAATCAATGAAAGCTTGTTCCAGTACAAAATCAACCAACCAAACGAACCCACCCTCCATATTTCTGTTTTCTGATTACAGGTGTTGTATTGTCATTGTCTGAATCTCTGCCAGCCTCCTTGAGGAAAGCCTTGGGCCAAAACAGTGGCTGTCAGCCCCTCGGTGGCCGTGCAGCACCTGGGAGGGTAAAACAAGCACCAGGGAGAATAGTGAGAATGTGAGCTTTGAAACAGAGCCAATGTGCAAGGAGTGGATTGCTGTGTCCCCTTTGCATTGTGCTTAATTTCCTTCTCGCTTCTGCCCAAGGTGCTGGCAGGAGCACAGATGAATATTTAATAGATGCCTTGCTGTAGGCATTTACTGAGAGTGCTGTGCGGCACAGAAACTAAAGAATTTATGAATGCTTTCTGTACCCAGTTCCTTACATGCACTGGTGATTTATTCATGTTACCTAATAATGGGCTGTATTGAGCAGGTCTTTTTTCTTCTCAATGGAAAATCAACTTTGGAAACAGTGGATTGTCATTTTTCAGGAGAGTTAGGCAAATACATGCACACAAATATCCCTTTCTATTTGTGTGCAAAAGTATTTGTACAGCAAATAGAGCTTGCTTGTCTTTTGCACAAGCTGTTCAGTATTGGTATGTGGGCAATAGGTCCAAAATTTTCAGTCTTTGAAAGTAACTCTGGTTTTGCTGACTAGTAATGATGGGTTAACATTTTAATCATGTTTTTTATATTTTATTTGGAAAATGTTGCCTGATTTAAATGGTTCAGACTGCACAGTTGTTCGTAGATGCACAGTCATAAGCTGGAATTTCCATGCTGTTATTTTATGTAAGTGAAAGGCAGAGGAGGCACTGGGAACAGAGGAGCATAAAGCACAGAAAGAATCTGCTCACCTGATGTATTAATTTCTTTGCCAAAATCCAATTGCTAGTTTTAATTCAAGTATTTGTAATCATCTGCAAACAGTCAAATTAATAATATGAATTTTTTTTCTGAGACATGCTGCAATACTTGCTTGAAATATAAATATTTCAGACTTTCAGTGAATGTGCCTGCAAGCCAAGATCTGTTAGACTGTAACCATAAAACAGGAATTTACAAAAAAAAAAAAAATCTAGTGAATGCTAGTTGTCCTCAGAGCAGTTATGGACAACTGTTATTTTTGCTTTTATTTTACACACAGTAATTGGGTTTATTGAATCATACTGTAGAAAAAGAAGATCCATACACATTTTTCCTGTGCTTTGAGGGAAATACCTCTTGTCACAAAGGATAGCATTTAATTGGTGAAAGTGCTTCATGAATGGCTGAGTCACCAGAGGCTTACAGCAGATTTACACTCATGAATGAACCCTGCAATTTTTTATTTGTCTGAAGATAGTATTCATTTCTCTTGTCTTTTAACCCAAACTTGAAGGGAGTTTTAGTTTTGCTTTATAGTGGATCTGTGTGCGTTACTTTTGTTGTGAAAGACTTGTGTCTGTTGCTGTTCTTAGTTGTGGACACTGGAAGCATGTTTCTCTTCACTGCTTAATGCTATGAAGATTTAGGTTTATGATACCTTTCCAATAGAAAAGAAATCCATTAAGATAATATATATTAATGTATTTAGAGCAGATTTCAGTAAAAGTTTCCTTGTCAGGAATGCAATATTTGTTTTTTGATATAAAGAATTTTTGCAGGTGCATTTCATTTAAATTATTATGTACACAGTATAGTTTTGTAGAATAGAAAACCTGTCTTTCTACACATCAACCACAAGAAATTGTGGTGAGCACACAAAATTAAATATTAAATAAGTAGACATAACTCATATTTGCATTGATAAATGCCATTAAGAATAATTAATGTTCAGGTTAACTAAATATGTCACACTGAGTAAAATGGATCCCAGTTCATCTGAAAAACTTTGATAAAATCCTAAGGTGATTCCATATTTGTTTTGTAGGTAATTTTGTAACATTTGTTAGTAACTTTTTAAAAATACGTGGAACAAACAGCAATTTTTATTTCAGAATTTTATATACAGTTTTTGGGAAACTATGAGTCAAACAACATAATCAGTGTTTTCATTAGCTCCACACTTTATCTAGGAGACTTGTTCTTTTATCTCAGCTAACCTCAAAATCACTAGAAATCTCTGTCAAGAGATGATGAGTTGCTCAGAGCCTTGTCCTTTCATGTTTTGGAGATAATGAAGAATGGGGATTCTGCATCCTCTCTTATTAATTACTTGTGAAACAACAGTAAGGCAAGCAGTGACATCTTAAATATCAAGGAAATTGTATGGGGAAAAAAAACCACATGGCATAAACAACTTCAGTTGTGTTATGGGCCTGTCAAAGACATTGAAAAATATTCTTTTAAAGTGAAAGCTTATTCTTTCATTCTCAGTAGCTTTGTGATTAAACCCATCATACACTGCCCCTGGGAATGCAAAGCTAAAACAAAATGAAACCTGCGACTTCTCAATATGTTTTTATTTTGTTGGACATTAGTTATCCCTCAAGTCTTGAGAAATGAGAACTTGATTAGCCATGTTTCTAAAGAATTTACTGGTTGCTTAATGTGCAAAACTGCGTGAATTTGACCATAATTTAACATTTAATGAGTTTTCCAATGTTAAATTGATGATATTGGCCCATTGGTGTTGCCTCTTTTATATGCCTCACGTTATTGGTGGTTGTTGTTGAGGAACTGCAGCTACCAAAATTTTCTGTACTCCTTGGTCAGGTAGCACATTCCTCTTAGCAGGGTATGAGCTTCTGAGGAGACCACCAAGGGCTCAGCTCAGCTGAGCTGAGGTGAGTGGGTCAGGTTGCTGTGGCTGTGACAGAATGTGCTGAGTACCCAGTTGGCTCTGCTTGTGCAACAGGTGTCCCCAAAGCTTGGGGATGTCAGGGAGTCAGGGGGTAACTGAGAGCAGAGAGATAGGAGTGCCTTCAGTGAAAATGCTGTGGAAAGGCCACTTGTCCCACTGCAGAACTATAGAGTGAGAAGAAAGCTTCAGCACAGAGGTGCCCACTGACCCAAGCTGGGAGAGATGTAATGACTACATGAGCACAGCCTTGACAAAAGGAGCAAAGAGGTGGTAGAAACCATCCTGGTCACAGGGAGATGGCCCTGCTGTTGAAGCAGAGTATGTCCACAGCGGGGGCAGAGAGGAGCCACTCACACCCAGTACACTGTCCTCCTGAGGAGACTTGGTGAGAGGGAGCGTGGACACCGTGCAAAGAAGACTGGCACAAATCCCATCACATTGGAATCATGCAGACCTTCTGCCATGAAACTTTGGTTTGCAGAAGATTCATTGAAATACCTGTTTGTCACTAGCCCAGATATCTGCAGATGCAGACCTCCAATTCTGGGACCTCGGTGCAGAGTATCACCATGGCTGGGGCACTAAATGGGACTAAAGTAAAAGGAAGACGAGTGTGAATTTTGGTCTCCTTGCACATCTCTTCGCTGTGCGTTTGGACTGCTCAAGGTATAGTCAGGTTGCCCACAAATACAGTAACTGTGCCACTGACATGGGACAGCACTCTGTAAAGAACAAAGAAAGCTGCTTCTGATCTCTGTCAAGCTGCTATCATTATTCTAGTAAACTTTCCAATGGTATACATATGGAATAAGTATATACTCCCATGGAATACTTAGCTTTCTCTTAAGAAATTATCTTTACTCAAGCTATGAATCTGTTCATTTAAGTCCCTGTGGGAAACCTGTACTAAAATGACTTAAAGGGGAACAAGAAATATTTTAATGAGGTAAAGAGTGAAAAAAGTATGATTCAAAGTATCTTATTTTTCTTTTCCGTATTACTTAGACATCATGAAATTACAGAAATACATAATGAAGTGACACAATCTTCAGAAACTTGGAGAGAACATTTCTGCAAATTCTATACTGTCAGTCTGTGAAATATGTTTCTAATGTGTCATGAGATCAAAAAAAAAAACCTTGTACAATGTTTGGAAGCATCTAGTTGCAACATTTCAGTGAGGCTGGACATTTTGGAATACTGCAATCATTTATTAACATTGTATTACTGTTAGCACATTTTAACGTTGTTAAGAAATGTGCGTATGGCTTAGCTAAATGATGACTAACATCAGCTCTGAAAGGCCCATTACAGTGTCAGTTTAGTAATGACTGCTGCTTTGGTGTTTCCCTGTTCTTTAGCCAGATGATCAGAAAGAATGATAGAATGCATAAGCAAAAGGCATGAAAAGAGATCCCTTGTTTCATGATTTTAGGCCATTATTGCGAGATTTAGGCCAAGCTTCTTCCAATTGCTTTTAATCTCCTTCTCAAAGACTGTGATTTAGTTAAGGGTTTCAGTTTCTGGAATCCTATTAGTGCTAAGTTTGTTGAAGGCACAGGCCTTCCCTGTGTCACTGAGGTAGACTTTACACTAAGAAAGAAAACTCCTATGTCCCCAGGGCTACTGAGCACTATCTGTAACCACTCCATCTGGTTCCAGGGATCATCTCTTGCAAAGTCTCTTTACAAATCACTGTCACCTCTGCCCTTAAATCCATTTTAAATTTAATAGTAGCATTGCCAGATTTGAAACCAACAAACCAAACCTACTTACCATTGTTGACTTTGAAAAGAGATCCTTGGTTCTATGAATCCCTTACCCTTTATTTGGTGATTTTTCTAATTCTTTCTTTCTGAGAGACAATCCTGACTTTTCATTTACACATCCTGGATGTTGACAGCTGCTGTTGTCTGAACCTCTGTCCTCTCTTCTGTGTTCTGCCTTGCCCCTAAGAGCCATAATTCTGCCATGGGAAGTCCATACTTCTAAAAAGCATTTTTATGGATTCCTTGTTTCTTTAGGGAGCTTGCTTTTGCTTTTCGTTGACTGCCTTTCCCCTATTTTTTCATTGGATATCTTGAATTTTGCCTGAATTGGACAGTGATGCTTCTCCATTACTCGTTTAAGACAAAATACAATTGGCAACTACAAGATGTTTTTTAAAATTCCAATTACAAAACTTTAGTCTCAAAATTTTCAATTTCTTGTTTATACATCAACTCAGCAATTTTTTTAATGCTGGAATTATAGAAATAAACATTTTCACAGCAGCTAATCAGTATGTCACAAAAAGATTGATTTGATAATTTACTAGGTTTCCCTTAAAATGTTTCCAAAGCATGATACTGTTTATGGCACTGCACTCCATGTCTATGGGTTCATTTCACTGTAAACTTGGACTTTTTACAAGAATCTATTTCAGGAAGTATTTCAGGAATTCAACCAGAGGTTTTGCTAAAGCAAAAGATTATAACTAAAGACGTTTATCTTTTCAACCTCTTACCCCTAAGGACAGATGAGTTTGCATCCTTTTATGCTACAGTACTTTTAATTGTCATTGGTAAAATAATGACTGGAATTGCCAAACTCATATATGATCTAAAAAGTACAAGACTTTTCTAAAGAGAGAAAATAGGAAGTTTCATTTTTCTTGAGTTTTTTTCTTCAGTTACGTTTACCTTCTGGTTTATTGACAATCAATATTTATGGGTTTAAAATATATTATATTTTAATATAATAATCAACATTATGGCTTTATTTCCCTGTAAAGTAAAGTTATAATTTTAAGAGAGTGAGAGAAATGGAGGGAGAGAGGTTGGAAGAGAAAACTGAAATTCTCACGCAGCTAAGAATTTAAAGGACTAGGGTGAATGAGGAACACCAAATAATACCACTTTTGAGATTATGAGATTTGTCAATGGCAGTGGTGATGAGCCTGACAATGGGACCCATCTGTTGACATGGCTAGACATTGTAGGACACATGCTCGCCCTGAGGAACCCAAATCCTTGGTGATGCTGAAATATTGCCAAGGCTCCTCCAACCCTCTGGACACTCCTCCATGTTTCTGTTCCATGTGGGCGTTTATAACACTACTGGGAATGGATTTACACAGATTAGATGCTACTGTAAGATCTGGAATGGGGAGGTGAAGGGGTCAAGAGCTCAGGTGGCTTTTTTGTTAATTCTGCTGATCAAAGGTCAAGTCTTAGGGACAGATGTGACATGGAGATAAATATGTCTGTGAACAGATGGTGCTGCCAGCAGAATGTCAGCTGCCTTGACCATGGAATAATGTTCCATAAACCCTATGACACAAAGAAGAACTGCACCTCTCTCACACTAATTTACTGATTTATTGAGACAGGTTCACAAAACTCACCAGTTTGGTGTGAACTATTCCTCCCTTAAAAATTCTAAATATTGGCACAAAACTAACTATTTGCCATAAGATCAGAGAAGGGACAAAAAAGAGAACAGTGGGTTGGTTAACAAATATATTCTACAGTGTAGGGTTTAACTAGGAGGAAGCAGAGGCTTTATTACATGGGCAGTATTTTGCTGTAGGTGACATTTGGTTGATTAAAAACTTCTTGGATGATCGACGTGCCACAGCATTAATAGTTTGCTCAGAAAAAGGCAAGCAGAAGACTAATGCAGAAGCAGGGTGATGAATATCTAATGAATTCAAATTAAAGTATTTAATATTAGTATTTTATATTAGTGGAGAAAAAAAAAGCACTAGGGAACCTGGCCTGAAGAGATTCTGTGTGGTTTCCAGGGCTTAAGAGGCACTGAAATAAATTGCAGTCCTAAGCATTATCCAGTTGTTTCTCAGGAATGTGAATGTTAAAAGGAATGTTAGAAAGTCTCATCCAGCATTAAATATATGAGGACTAGCCTCCTACTTCATTCCTGAAAGACTTGTTTTCAGGAGAGGTGGATATCTGGGTAGATGCAGCGCAAAGGAAATGGACAGTGAGGAAGTCCCCAAGAAGTGCCTCCAGATCCTTCAAGCTCATTTAATTTGCCAGTCTGTTACTGTTTCCCTAACAATCACATAGTGGTTGCTATGTGTTGACATTCCAAAAATATGAAAATGCTCTTTTATTACAATAATCATCGCTATTTTTTGTTTAACCTTATAGCAGTGACTTTCATTTTACATTCAATTTTGGTTTTCAGTGTAAAGCAGCAAAGCTATCCGTTGCACACACTTTATGTGATTGTTTCACATGCACTTTGTGTGTCCATTGTTCTTCATTCAGTCATTGTGCTGCATGTTTCAAAGTTTAGGAATCTGTCGCACTGTTCAAATTCACTTTCCTTGGGCAATCCTAGACCTGTTCCAGTTCCCAGTTAAAGCCTGAGTGTTGCCATTAACTATTGCACCTGGTGTTTCCAGGCAGTGGAGCAC
The DNA here is from genome assembly GCF_029207755.1 of Chamaea fasciata. Classification (NCBI taxonomy): domain Eukaryota; kingdom Metazoa; phylum Chordata; class Aves; order Passeriformes; family Sylviidae; genus Chamaea; species Chamaea fasciata. Next base: position 95,360,518 of record NW_027094087.1, on the reverse strand, counting down.
CATTTGTCAGTCCACTATTCAAGAAAATTTCTGTGTTTACTTCACTTAGAAAAAAGTGAAAGCAGGTTAATACCCTTGCCTGAAAGAAGCTGTCCCACTTCTTCTCATAAATGCCTGCATATCTTTTCTGCAACATTTTAGTGCATCCTTCAAGAAACTGCAAAGTTATTCTCATTGGTTCCCAAACGACTTGAAGTAGAAATGGCAGGCTGGAAAGAACAATTTGCCAAATTTGAAGTGATGACAATTATTTAATGCAAAATGGTGATAGATAATTTATATTGAAATTAGCATGGGTAGGGCCGGAATGAAACATAAAAAAAACTCTGAAAATTGAAATTTTTTGGATGAATATCAAATGCAGAGAGATAAAGTAGAGCTCATATATTTTTAAAGTAGATGAAGGTAACTGCAGAATTAACCCTTCTTTAAAGATTAAAATCAATAATTCTCTTCAATTTTCCAATATTTATTACTATTTGAAACAAAGAAGCTCTTACTGCTAAATCAAAAATTACTGACTTCCAACATGAGTTGCTTATATTTTTGTTCTTTTTGGACTTGAATTCCTAGCTCTGGATACAGTATTATACTTCTCAGGAAATAGGTATATAATTCTAACAATACTGTTACTGGTGCAAGATTGCTTTTGATTGCCTTTAGAAAGGGTCTTATTTTTTAAGAGGATGCCTGTTAATATTGAAAAGGGTCATAGGATCACATTACTTTTAAGAGTAGTTCCTTTGACTTCAATGAATATAGAGTACTTATGTAAAAATGCTTCATAGTACAAAATGGAGTTCTCAAGAAATACTTGTCCTATGTATGGTAGCTTTTTTTAAACTGAATTTTGTCTGCATCATTATTGCACTGGTGTAACAGATGTGCAGGAGTACAAGACTTAAAAGCTTCTTTGGTGTTTTTCATTACATCGAAAGATAATATTAAATATACAAATATCTAGGCATGTTTCTTATGTCCATGAGTAATCCTATTAATAAATTAGTAAATCCTAGCCTTAGTCAACTCTGATTTTTACCATACTTTTGCAGGAATGTTATCTAAGCTGGTCATGGTATATTTTCACTGGTTTTGAAGCAAAGTTATGACTGAGAGATGAAAAATACCAGATGTATTTTAGAAATTGTTTATCACCTCAGAATGTAAAGCTGATGTTGCAGGAGGTCATACATTATTATTTGCTTTATGTAAATAAATGTTATAAAATTTCTTGTAAATTAAGTAAAACTTTGGGAAAAAAGTTAGACTGCTTTCATTTTGTACCTTTTAATAGAAAAATACAGTGGAAGAGGAAAAAGTATTGGTTAAATAGACAAAATCCATATAGAAGGTCAAAGATTCGGTAACATGTATATGCACTGTATGTTTGCAGTTATTCATCACCCAGAAATATTGTCACTTGAGGAAAGGTCAGTATTGACTAGGAGTTTCCACTATTACTAAATAATTCTCCATGCTTCACCCCTTTTGTGCAATCCATTTCTGTCAGGTCTGTATATGACATTTGCCTTAATGCTCCTTATTGTATGGAAAAAGCAGCGACCACCTGGCTGCACAGTGCCGTGTCTTTTAGGGGGCACCACAGAAATGGGTGTAGTCAAAGGGCTGGAGTCCAGTACAGTCCTACTGCAGAGAATTGAACAGAAGTGCTGCCAGACACCAGCCCTGTCAGCAGGTAAAGATAACCTCTTTCTGAGGGCTGGATGCAGAGGAAGTTGGGCTTCATTCAAAGCATCAAAGTTGCTGTATTAACTTTGGCAAATAAATCACTGAATTTTGCTGTTTCCTGATTTTTTGCCGTACTGAAATATAGATAACAGCAGTTTCTTGTTATTATTTAGGTAATAAATTTGTCTGACTAGAAATGAATAAAATCCTATAATGCATCAATAAATATGTTCTCAAGCTCCTAGGTGTTTCTTCGGTAGGAAACAAGTAAAGACAGGGAATTTCAAAATAAAAATATTCATTCTGTACTCTAGAATTTTTGTCTTTATTGGATATTTTTAAAAATCCAAATTTAATTAGTTTAATAAGGTAATTTAAGTCTGCTGCTAGGACAAGCAATCTATACTACATGATAAATTATTCCCTTTTGGTCATCTTTTCTCTCTTCTGCTTACTGATTCCTCTTCCAAGTTTTTTTACCAATCCTACTATTATGGATATAGTACAGCTGGTGTCCTCCCCAGTTGCCTACCTTCAGGAGGAGAAAGAAGTAGATGTCCTCACAAAATTATACATATGTGAAGCAAATGTACAGTCCCAAGCTGTTTTCTCTGAACAGGAAACAGTTAGAAAATCAATACAGAGAGAACATAGCATGTTTGAGGATCTTGGATTGATTAGCTTTTTATGTGGTAGAGCTGTGTTTGAAACAAGAAAGTAAAAACAAGAGGAGCATTGTTTATTCAGAAATTTAATAGACATGTGGCCAGTTGCAAATTTTGCTCTGAGTCCTCATTTAACTTTTGCATCATGTCACAGATATTTCAACTCTTTCAGTTCTGCTGCTTGATGTGGAAGTTCAGTGTTTGGGATGCCAGGGGTTTTATGAATCTCTTCACAGCTACTACAGCTTCTCAGAGTCTCTGTAGACACATTCTTTCCATTAATCATGCTCAGAATATTCACTGTCACCTACAGTGATGTTATTGAGATAGAACTGTATTTTGTATCAGAGTTTCTCACAGACTGGGTTGCTTCTGTCCAGCCAAAGAGGAATGGAAGCATACCTGGGTTAAACATCTAAAACTATAGCTGAACTGAATGCTAAAGGTAGAAAAGGAAACATCCTTCCTGCCATTACCTGATGAGGAAACAGTTTGTGTTCTCATTAGAAATCAGAAAGACAAGAGAAATATTAATCCACATATGGGGAACAATGTTTTTATGACAATTATCCCTCAAGGTCAAGAGCAAGTTAACAAGTTCATCTTTCATTCCAGAAGGCAAGAGCACTGATGTTAAAATCCTTAAAATTGAACTTACAATGAGAAAATACAGTGCCATTTCCTTTTAGCCAGTAGCGTCAAAGATGCAATCAATAAATTCACCCTGTAGCAACGTCCCTATACTAAGAAACCGTCTTGAGGGAAATAATATTACTTCAGTCCTATATAATTCAAAGCTCCTTGAACTGGAGTTCTTTGAAGATAAAAGACTACGTTCTCAGCTACAGTAAATCAACACAGCTATTTTGACTCTAAGGTGCTATCAATTAAAGTGTATTTTTGCAAGACTCCATTATCCTCTTGCTCAATAGTGACTTTAATAATATTTTATTTAGTCTCTACTGGGTTATGCTATCTGGTCGCACCATAAAGAGTGAGGCAGTTCTTTTCCTCCCAGGTATTACTTTCCTTGGTGAAAGTCTTCAGCCACAAATTAATTTCATTGTAAAGTTTTTTAATAGGAACTGATTCTCACAAATCCTTGCTACGATTGCACTCCTATGTTGCTGTTATGTTATTTCACTCTTAGCAGGACTATTTTGCAGTTGGCTCTGACTTGCTGAATTACATTACCTTAATTGGTAAGTATTCTTAGTTTTTCTCTTTCCATGCTGAAAGAGTTGGCATACCACCACATTCCTGACAAACCAAACTTTTCCACAGCAGGCACTTTCTCTGAATATATTTTTAAATTTTTCCTAAGACTGAAATCAACATAATGAGAAAGAACGTGAAGGAGGTTAATGAAGGTTTATTAAACAAGAACCTTTGACTACCTCATGTTCTTTCATTTCAGTCCTCTCAGTGTCCCAGAATAGCTCAGCTTCATCAGAGCAAACAGCTAACTTAGGTCACAGGACAAAAAAAGATTGAAATTTGCTGACAGATGGTTAGGACAAAAAATAATAATTCAGAATTTCCCATTTTTTTCTTTATAGTCAATAGATACATGATGGAAAAGACTTAACTTCTTATCTATCTTTATACAGGTCTGAATTATTTCCACATTACAGATTCTTGGCATAAACTCCTCTCTGGTTAGGACCAAAGTAAGTTACACCAGAATTTTCATCTAAAAAAAAAAAGGTTAAACTTTTCAGGAAAGGTGAAATTATAGAAAATGTGCAATATTGGACTTGAAGATATGTATATTTATTATTATATATATATATATATATATATATATATGTAGTAAAAGTGTGATCATATAGAGTTTTAATTTTTCAAATTAATTTGTACATACTTAGCATTACAATATAAATAGTAGAAAATACTCTCAGTATTGAAGACTCCATATTCAAAACTATTTTATAATCCAATAATTCTAGTACGTGGTGTTGAAGTTATCACATATTCAACCGTCTTATCTTCTAATACATCTGCTGAATGCACAATAGAATTAATTTTCAATCATAAAATTATTATAAACAGCACTCATGTTTGCCCAGATATTATATAATTCTCCTTTCAAGGAGAATTAATTAATTTCCAACTTGAGTTTTACCAATACAAATTCAAAGGCAATTAAGAAGATATCAATGTCCAAGCAGTGGTATTTCAGATTTTTATGTACGTAATCATGACTAAAATCTGCTGTGATGATAATATTTTACTTAGCTTGTAGTTTCATTGGCTTCATTTATTTAATTGATTTGAAGGGCATGCAAATGGTAATAACATTCCCTGTCATCTTAGCATTATACAGTTTCCCAAAAGCTGCAACAGATTAACTTCTGACTCAGATGCTGCAGCTGATAACACGAAAGCCTAATTCAAAGCAAAGTAAGGAACTCTGAAAATCTTTTATGGTTGTTGCACTTAAATATATATCTCTGTGTAAGTTAATAAATACACATGCGGAAGTTGTTTAGCACCAACAACCTACTTGATTCTATTTTTCTACACAAGACTAATTTACCTTTCCCACCTTGCAAAATGCAGACCAAGAGGAAGTAATCACTTCAGGTAATTTTTCCTTTTTCATTGACAGTAAATAAACTTATGAACAAACCAGCAATAAGAACTCTCCACCTGCAACTCACCTGCGCACAGAGTATTTTAAGTGAGGTGCAATTGTAGCAAGCAGATGGCAACAGTAAACACATGGCAACAATTGGAAAAATGGGTTGAAGAAAGGGCAATAAATAGAGAGATGGCCCTGTTAACAGTGCAAACAAGGTGAAGGGGATGGTCATGGGCCATACTCAAGGAATTAGTTAGAATAGAGCTGAGAAAACAAAACCGAAAAGCAAAGAAAGTACTAACTTCCAGTAGTCAGGAATTAAATAGAGGAAGCCACTCTGAAATAACTTACTGAAAAGAGGGGTGAAGGTAGCGTGAGCAGGAATGTGCATTTTAGATAATCTGAAATGAAGGGAGGTGATGGTGGTATATGTGCTTCTCCCATAACACATCACATATTTTAAAATAAATGTCAAGGTTAGGTGAGAGGCAAATTAAGCATTTTTATTGCCCTGGCTTCAAGGTAGATGGTATAATGGCATGAGAAGAGTCAATATTGTCATTATAGAGCAAAATAGCAAAGATGTGCCCAAAGAATAGAATTTTTGTTCTTATCTACAAAGAAATAGAAAACCTTGCTCGTTCAAAACAGCAGTAATGTAAAACTAAAAGACTGCTTTTAGCTCACTGTCAAATATTCAAAAAGATGTGCAAAAAAAGAAGAAGAAAAATGCAACAAAAAGCTCTGCCTGCTGTCGGTTTCACATTGCTGGGAAAGTAGTATTCTGATGTTATCATGAAATGAGAACAGCAGGTGTGTAACTATGATCACGTTTTATTTGTAACAAACAAAGGGTAGTGAAAGATGGGGGCAGAACAGCACCAAAAGCAGGGCAGGGGAGGCGAGGGATTCAAACAGCAGTGGATTAATAGGATATTGAGAAGGGAGAGCATTAAAAGAAACATGAGCATAAAGGCAGATAATCTAAATCCTACCATATAAAAAAGTCTGCTTTCCAGATCCTTGATTATTTAAACAACAAGGAATGAGTACACCTTTTAAAAAATAATCAGTTTATTCCATTTGTAAACTAACACACATGCATGGGCGGGGTGAGGCAAATGCACAACTCTGACAGTGATAATCCCTTTGTGGCTACAGCTGCCTTCTGGGTAGAACCTCCCAAAAGACTTTTTTTTCCATCCAACCACCTACCAAATACACAGATGCCAGGACCTCAGTGTCATTCCTACATTGGTTTTACTGGAATGCAGAGAAAATTGTGAGCTATTCCTACAGAGAGCTTCACTTCTTCACACAACTATATAGTGAATAGCACCAGCTTTTTTGTTTGTTTGTTTGTTTGTTTGTTTGGGTGAGTGGGGGTGGGGGTGGAAGGCAGGATTCAGAAGCTTTGCAGTCATGAGAAAACAAAGATCTCTCAGAATATAGTTAGACCTCCCAAGGATTTCCAGAAAACTATCATTAACCAAAAAATATTAACTTCCTTCATTTCTTAAAAGTGTGCCTTACTTCCCCACCATGTGTTTACATTACCCCACTGAGTTGCTGCTTCTTTGCTGTTGTAACTTCTGTAGTTAACAATACTACTGAGAGTATTGTCCTGTGTGCTTAAAAACTCCAGCCTAAGCTTCTATATCACCACAAATGAACAAGATTTTCTTTTTTGCCCTGAGCATACACAGAGATTTTATCCTTGAGAATTCATGTATGTGCAAAATAGAGCAGTCTTAAGTAAAGGCAAACAGGGCCTTGGAATTTGAGAAACCCCAATGATAATTTAATGCTTATGGAACAACCGAAATATTTGGCTCCCCTGTGATCTTTCCATTCAAGTTGCAGGAAAAGTATCTGTCTGATTGTCTACGTTTTGTAGGGATATAAATAATCGAGTTGGTTAAACTTATTGATACATTATACATGCACACGCCAAGCTTTGGGAAAACCCAGTTAACAAAACTTCTGCAACCACAGATGACTCCAGGTAAGTCAGAGTTCACATGCAAATGGTAGCATTAGCATTAATAGTAATTACCACATCGGTGTTCCAGGCATTTTGAAGTGACTGCATGTTGATCCCATTCCAGCTGGAGGGACTGCTGCCTTTAAAAATATTTCACAGCAACTCTGTTTATATTTTGGGTAAGGAGATTTCCCAACTCTGCTAGGGTTTTGGAAGAGGATTTTTACTGAAAAGTTGGTTTCATGCTGCATGATTCTCCATAGCTGGCACCCACATCATCTGGGACCCCAAATGTAAAGGTTTTCAGCCTAAAGGTAGCCCAGGAAAGGGTTTTTCCTTTCTTACTTTCCTTTCCTTTTTCCTTACTTCTTGGTCCTTTAGAGTCACCTCCCTACCAGAACCATAGTTTGGTATGGTTAGGATGTATTCTAGCTGTGACTAGAAATGGTGTATAAGAAACATGAAAAAAGGCTGTCTAAATCTATGATTTTCCTTTCCTCCTGAAGAAGTTAAGATTGTCACCCCAAATATTCTAATAGCTGTTTATATATAGCTTATTTTTCACTGCTCTTTTTTCTTATTTTCTAAATTCATTTATATTTGGCACTGCAACTCCCGCATTACCCCATCGACAAATATGCCCGTCTCTTTTTTTATCTTTCTCGTATATAGCTGAGGAGCCAACAGAGATGCTGACAGTCCACTGCTGTTAGTGGGGGCCATATGAGTCACTGTAGGTGTGTCTGGTTCAAAAATCAAAGTTTTATAATTATTGACAAAATCACTGTAGTCTAGAGCCATGGAAATGCTAAAAATATCTTTCTTTTTTAAATCACCTGATCCCCACTCAGTTTTCTCCTTTCATTTCCATAACTCCTTCACCTGTCTCAGAACAATTTGAAGAATTAGTACAATCAACTCCCCTGAGCATAATAGTAAGCTATCTTCTACCAGTGACAGCATGGCTCTCCCTGTAAAAGAGAAAGAGAAAGCTGAAGGGCTTTTTAATAGAAAAATGGGGGCCACAAAATTTTTCTGTCTTTTCTAAGATAATTCTGTGGATCATTGAAAGAATTCTTACTTCTGCTTAAGTGTTTCTATTATCTATAGTATAAAGTAGGCCTAAGGCAATAATTTTTTTTTGGAATTTATGAAAACATGAATGGAACAAGCCTAGAGATATATACATTTGCCCTTGACTTTGAATTGAAGATGTTGTGTCTGCAAAACTCACCTCCACAATGTTAAATGGCAAAATTTCAGGTTTTGATGTAAATGCTTTGAACTACTGATATCTAAAGTAAGCTTTCGGGCATGTGAAAATACCCCCCTTAAAGATTTCTAAGTGTGTATTCTGTAAGATTTTGGTGGACTAGAGACTGACTGAATTTGCTTAAAAATACACATCACTGAATATTAAATCAGTGTTGTTCACAAATAATAAGAAAATTGCCTTCAGTAGGCAAATTAACTGTAGAAGTGAGAAACATCCCCTTACTGTTAAAGTTGTTGTCAAGTGTTTATTAAGCAAAATCTAAGCAAAAGATTAGATGCGTGCTAAATGCTAAAGGTGTGCTCACTGGTCAAGTCAAACTAGTGAGGCTGGAAGTCAATTTTGCTATGATAAAAATGGTATTCTGGTGGTTGCAAAATGCCACACAGATGTTTGCAGAACATCAGATGCTATCTTTGAGCAGTATCACAACCCCTGTTCATGATACTGATCAAATAAAAACCAGTATTTTCACCACAAAAAATCATTCTAGAATTACATAGTATTGAGTGTAGTAGCATTTCAGGATATTTCCGTAACATAACCAGTTAAGCATGCTTAAATTATATTACTGTACGTTATAGCCTTTTACAGGTTACTGTAAAGACATTTACTATTGGAGTGTGAGCATGGACATTCATTACATAATAGATTAGTGTATTAATGATGTAAGGAAACATTTATGTAACTTGCTGCTGCTATTTCAAAAGAAATATATAACATAGCTATTTCTGGCCATTAATGAAATGATGTTATTCCGTAGCTATTGCACTTTGTGAACTGGATATTTTCCAGAGCAGTTTAATCCAGATTCTGTTACAAATTGTTGCTTTGCATAACCCAAGGGAGGGGCAAAAGGAAAATAAAACAAAAGAAGAAAGCAGTAATCAATTAGTGTTCTCCCCTGAATCCTTGGAACAGCCTTTAAATTGCATCAGCCAGAGGTGGAATCCAGGGGTTTTATAATGCAGGAGAAGATTTTTGGAGTGATTTGAGAGCAAGGCACATTTTCTCTCTCAAATTTCCCAGGCTATTCATAAAGAGTGCTCTGTACTGGGAGGACTGGCTGACACTCAGGTTTTGCATACTTAGCTGAGAGGCTAATGAAGGTGTCTAGTTCCACTTCACAAACTGGTAAAGTAGGGCCATAAAGAGGTTAGGATTTAATGATTTGAATGGCATTGAAAGAGCTTAAGATTTTTTTACAAAATCTCAGTATTTCTGCATTGCAGTATTTCAGAAAACAAGTTAAGAAATCCACCCGAATTTCACTTCAAGGCATGACCTCTGGATTGAAAGAGCGACACATCAATAAATCAAGATTAATCAGCACAAGAAATTGCTGAACTGTACTTTATAATTACTAAGGTTGCATGTATTGCTTGTTGGTATTTCAGTAAAAAAGCTAAACAGCATCTGGTGTACATCTGTAGAGTTAAGTCTTTTAAGATCTGATATAGAACAGTCAAGTTAATTTTAAAAGAAACCACTTTGATTAATTTAGTTTCTCAAATGTCTACCTTTTTGCCCTTGTTTTTCCTACAAAATTATTTATTAATCCAAGGAATAGAAATGTGGAGTTTTGGAATACTTCTGGAAGAAATGGATTGATCACATTGCAGCTCAATACAATTCATTAACATCAGCTGAATCATATTACATTATAATTAATGCAAAAGAGTGTTGGTGTTTTTTTCCTTCTGTTTTGAAAAGGCAACCGAGATTTTGGAGACACTAAACAATTTAATTAATATTAATTCATGATAAAGTAAGCACTTTAATCTACAGAAGAGTTGAATACTTTTCCAAAACTGCCTCAGTCTTATCAGGTAGATATTGTTTGAATAATGTTTTGGTCCATCAGTTGTTACAGTAGCAGAGTATACAGGATCTTCTATCTTGCTTTACAACTGGAAGACATTTTTTTCACTTTTTTTTTGACTGAAAACCCCTGCAAATCCAGTGGTGTTATCCTTTCTTCAACTCCTTCCCCCAGTTAAATAGCTGTTTAGCTCATGAGTGCCATTAGATTGACTCAAAATCTCAAATCACCTGAGACTTTTTTGCACACTGAAATGTTTGATGGATTTTTATTTCCGATTTGTAAAACAGTACATTTTATTAGGGCCATGTACATAATTTGCTACAGATAAAAAATCTTTAACTATTAACTATGTTACTCTTCATAGGCCCTAGTAGCTCTGACGTTATCAGTACTGTAATGAAAGCAGAAAATTTGTGGTTTCTGTCTACACAAATGCAGCTGAACCTTGTGTTGGTACTGCTCTTAGAATAAAACACTGGTGTCTTCTATCCTTAATATCTTCTGTAACTAATCTTGTACCTGGAGGACTTAGCACCCCTTTAAGCTCAGTGAGTCGAGGGGCTGGAATGGAGATGTTCCTATAGCACTGCCTATATTCTATCACTTCTGGATTTCAGGATATTCTAACTCTGAGACTGTAAAGACAACATATTTACATGCAAAAATCAAGACCAAGATGAATGGAATATTTTACTGTGAAAGAAGGATTTCCATGAGGAGCAGTACAAAGCAGTGGAGTACTGTTTCTCTGGCTTTGAATAAAGGGGCAGACCCCTGTGTGATTAAAGGTTGAGAAAGTCAGTGTTAGTGTAAAGAACAGGACGGGGAAAAATATATCCTTGTGACACACTCTTAGAAGAAAAAAGGAAAAGCTTTGAAATGGAAATTTGCTTCCTAAAATAGTTCTGGTGTCTAAAAATAAATGGAAGTGTTGATTCTGTCTCAGTTAATATATAAGTATATGCACAGTGTGCAAATACAAATAGGTACCTTTTTATGGCTCTAATTAATTAGGTGCTTTCAGCCTTTCATTCTGTCATCAAATTAGTGTTTTGTGTCACTAAAGCCAACACCTAAGCAAGAAACTGGTACATTAGGTGAAAGAAGAGATTGTGTTTCTAAAGGTCACATACATAATGACATACGTACTGTTTTTATTTTAGGTGATTAACAAAAAACATAGGCTAATTGTTCATATACTTTAATGATACTTCTGATTACGATTTTGTGTGAAAATTGTGATGATTTCAAAATAGAAATTACAATCTTTATTTTCAAACTGATAAAATAATATTTTTTCTATAATACAAAGTTTCAAAAAAGAAAGAAAATACTATCTGTAAACATCTCTTTCAATGATAAAATTCAGTATTCATAATCCCACCAGCTATGCTTACATTTATTTTCTTCTTACTCCTGATTGAACTAGGCTGAACAAATACCACAAGGTTAAAAATTACTGGCATTAATGGAGAAAAATGCATGGAGCAAATGGTATTTTTAAAAGATGTAGTTAACCAAGGTCAGAAGGTCAAAAGAGGTCAATAATCCTGCACATTAGTGTTTGCAATAAAACATTGGCAAGGATTGTTATAAGCCACTTTGTTTCTCTTCATATGTTTTGGGAAAGGGATTATTTTTTACTTGTAGCTGGTAAAGCACAGCTCAAACTGGGAGCACAATTTCTCTCTCACTCTATCAAATCCTCTACCCAGAAAAAGTAAGGATTATTTGGAAAACTTCCATACTTTATTCTACATGGAAACAAATCTGGCCATAGAAAAGCAGGCATCCAGACCATAAAAAGTAAAATTCTATTGTTCAAATACCTCCTTGCAGTGATGGAGACCCAGCTGTAAGTCTGCTCTCTGATGAAATCCTTGTTCCTCTTACTGGCAATTCTATTCTGGTTTTGAGAAACACTTTTATTATAGATAGATACATAGAAATTCAAACTGAGGGAAAAAAAATAGTTCACATTAACTGATATTTTCAGGTTCAGAAATGTTAGGTGGAGGGCTCTTTCTAGGCAAAATATATTCCCTGAATTCCCATTGAGAGTGACCCCCTGATGTACAGGAGAAAAAAACCCAGAAAAACAAAATGGGATGGATATGGAGGTGTTTTGTGAGGCTTTTTCATGGTTCTGCTTTAGATTTTTTTCTGCTCTAGGTGTTTGCATATAGATGAGAAACTGAATGGGAGCTAATCCAAGCAGAAGCTTTGTGTTTGTGCTCTGAAAAATCGAGCCTTTCCATATAATTTACTGTGTTATGAAAATTCAAAGCATAAAGTCTGCTCGAGTTGAAGTACACTCTTTTTCTCTTACAAACATTGCTATACTCTTTCTTGTGGACACATCTATTGAGGGATGCTAATGTCATGGATGTAACTTCAGTGACTTCAGTAAAACTGATGAAAAACTACATTCTCTTTTTCAAAGAAATGGGAGTTTACATGTGAGCCCTTACTGTGGCCACTGCCCTATGCTGCTCAGAGGGGCAGACATGCTCCAAAACTTAATGGAGCTTTGAACTTCAGATTTCTTCTGGGCACCTACACACAACCACTACTCTTCTCTTCAAGTGGTACCATCTTTTCACCTGCTCTGAATTTTCTCTTCCCACCTTTCGTTTTCCAGGTCTTAGTCTATAAATCCTTTGCTGTTAACAAAGCACACAACCATCAGTAGGTTACTTTTGCTACCCCTTGTAACCAGGGCTCTCCTTTATGTATCTTCTGTGAAAGAACCCAGCATATTTCTGACTGCTGTGTCATACCACAACTGGTCTTTCTTCTGGATCAGGAACCTTCTCACTGGGAGAGATGAGCTTCAGATTTCTTTATCCTGAGCAGAGGCAGGGGCAGCTGAAGAGGCTGAAGTCTACTTTTCAGAGATCATAACTGGGAGAAAGCTGTCATACAAAAGGAATCTGCTTATAGCAATTTAGTGGCTTAACCCCAGCTGGCAGCTACGTGCCACATTAAAGTGAACTCATTTCCCCATCCCCAACACTGAAGAGATAAGGAGGAGAATCATGGAAGAAAAGAAAATAGAACTTGTGGGTGAAAATAAAAACAGGTTAATAGTTGAAACAAAATAAAAGCAGATAATAATGGTAATACTAAGTGTTGCCTCAAGTGAAATCAGGATGCTGATGGATTTTGAAAAGGTAGACAAATTTGCCATTAAAAAAATAGTCACGGTGTTAGATAAAATAAATTTATAATTTGTATGTGATTAATATGCATTTCTTTAAAGTTTATTTTCTGTAAATAATTTTAAAGGCTACACATGTTTTTTTTCATCAGTTAACATTCTTGTCAATCCATTCCATTCTCTTTGGAGAAGGGTCTGTAGCTAGTCTCTTAATTAAGTGGTAATGTGCTTACTCCTAACTCTGAAGCCTTGAAGGTTTCGTCGTCATATGACTGATAACAGTATTTCTGCCATCATGCTAATTTATTACCTGAAAGCTGAAATTTATGTAGTTAAAAATATTTCAAGTACTAGTATTTACCATGTTACAGGTAATAGACAGTAGTAGTATACTGTAAGTTTCACTTATAACTGCTTTGTTGTCTAAATGCTAATAGAGAGACGATTAATCCCCCTGACACATCTAAACCAGTAATTACCTAATACCATTCATGTGGTGTGGGGTTAATTGAAAGAGGTCTTGACATTCTTGACCTGTCAGTTTTGCCTCATCAGCTTGACCCAGGTCAGAGATTCTCTCTGAAAACTTCTGCTTAATAAAGCCTTACTTTGTCTAGAAACAGCAGGTGCATATATCTGTATCTATCTATATCTATATCTAATCTATATCTATGTGTGTGTGTACACACATATACCATAGGGGTGTGTATATATATGCAAAATAATAGCTAAATATAAATATTAAATATTTGTGCAATTGATTTTTAAATATTATTTTTCTTTTAAAGTAATACAGGAATGTAAATTGAAAGGTGGAGATGGTCTTACTTTTGTATGTAGCTAAAATATGGTACCAAAGCAGATTTTCCAGATGAAGTGAGAGAAAATTTATTGTTTCTTATGGTATTGCAAATGTTTCTGAGAAAAGAATTTGTCTGACATAAAGTATTCAAGTGTTAATATATATTAAACTAAGTCCTCTTAAATGTCAAACAGTTCTTGGTGACTGATGCACCTGTTAGAAGGGTGCAAGATTAAGATACTTCTTGAATTTTATGTTGTGTTGTAAATGGAGGGAAATATGTATTTCATTACATCTCCCAAACTTATTAAACTAGATTTCCCCCTGAATATCAGAAAACACTTTTTTACAGTGAGAGTGACCAAGCACTGCTCAGGTTGGCTGGGGAGATTTCACAATCTTCATCCTTGGAGATATTTAAAAGCTTTCTGCACACAGTCTGCATGAACAGCTCTTGATGGTCCTACTTGAGCAGGGGGCTTGGACCAGATGATCTCCAGAGGACCCTTCCAACCCCAACCATTCTGTGATCCTGTGGTAAAGTGGAGTTAAGTGGTAAAATGGAGTTAAGAAAACCATCTGAAGTTCTATGGCAGGATAGGCTCAGTTGCTTTGTAATTAAGATGCATTTGCTGCCTCCGTGGGTATGAAAGACATCCATGCAGGAAGCTCCAGTACCAGATGGTTGACCAGCCACCTTGCTTAATTGTTGGTTTATTTCTTACCCTAGGTAGGATCACTCCAGCTAACAAGGCCTGTGACAAAGTCCAGAGTTTGGATAAGTTTCCCTTGACAGTGCTCTCCAGAGGCAGTGGAGACAGGAAGGAATGAGGGTGTTCTGTTAAACCACACCGTTTAGGTCCCCCTGCTGGCTTACCCTAGCACCCCTCCACATGGCAGCTCAGGCAGCGTCGCTTCTCCCCCAGTCATTTTACAGTAAAACCACTCTAGCAGGTTACAGCACAACCCTCTCATTATTCCACAGAGTTTAGGACAAAAATTACACAATGTTAATAGTAATGCAGGAAGCAGGGGGAACAAGTGCTGTGATGGAGTCTCAGCAGCAGGGCTGAGTCAGCCTCCCTGTGTCTGCTCTGGGGGCCTGGGGCCTGGGAAAGGTGGGGGAGCCCAGGTGAGCTGGTGGTATCCTCCAGTCCCAGGAGAAGCCAGGTACAGTCATCCTGATGATCAACCACTCCTAGTCCATGTGGGGCTTGTCTTATCACAGCCATTCAGTCCTCTGTTAGCTTACCTGCATCTAATTCTGTATTAATCACGCTTTAAAGATGCAGCTGTCAATGTAACATTTATAATATTTCTAAGATGAATCATAATGCATGCAGTTATTAGTGCATTTTCAGTGAAGATTTGCTAGTAGGTTACTCTGCCTTCAGAGACAAAGAGCAGATCCAGCAAACTGACCTGGCAGAGGCCCTCTGCATACTTAACCCTCAGTTCTTTATGTATCACATGCACTGTAATCTTGTTTCCTGTGACATTTCTCAGATGCACTAATCCTTTCGTCTGGTGAGATCAAATCTGGACCCTCATTGATTTTAATGCTAAGACAACCCACGGGCCCCTCAGACAGCAACTTCTGTTCCCTGCCTGTAGTTGGTCAGTTGTGGTTTCTATTTCCTCAATGTAAAAGTACATTTTACTGGTTAATTCACCTACTAAATCTGACTCAAACATGCTGATTTGCATCTGTTTCAACCTATTGGCCTATGTGAAGTTATTCTGAATGTGTACTGAAGTAAATCACGTTACTAAAGGGATGTACTTTCTTACATCAGAGGGCTAAAAAGCAGACTGTGCTGCCAATCCTGTCACTGCAGGATGTATTCCCATAAACACTTTGTGAACCAGACAGGAGAACAAGAGACTGCTGTCGATAACATAGTGTGTTGTGCCTGTCCATCACCAGCAAAGGGAAAGTATCTTCCGGTTCCAACAAGAGCTGAGATTCTTCACAGGCAGAATAAATTAAAGAGCAAAGGACATTTTGTATTCCACAGGAACATACAACTACTGACAAGGCACTAACAAAATATTTCTAGTCAGGGACAGCTGATATAGCCTTCAGTATTCTTTCTCTTTTGTATACAATAATGTTCCCCAGTTTCCTCTGTTAACTGAGATGAAAAAGCTTTAGAAGTAGGTAGAAAAAGTGGCTGGTTCTCTAACATGCCTATTGGAGATTTGAGGGAAGCAAGGTCTTGTCAATAATATTTATGAAAAAAAAAGTTATGGAATTGATTTTGTTGAATTTCCCAAAATTGTACAACACTTAATCCAATGAGTAGTCCTAGGAAAGTAATTTGTGCTTATCAGATAGCCTGGTTTTACCTTCTAACAGGTATAATTTGGCTGCATATTATGTTGAATTTGTAGCAATGGCATATTTTTTACTGATATCTGCTTGATATCTCTAGCAGCTCTGAAAATTTGTCACAGAAAACTCTTCATTTGTCTTTTATTTTTCTCTGTAGCTTTTTCTTTTCAGTTCACCTCAGCCCTCTCTTTCTCACATGTTTTATCTCCATGGTATTTTTGAACCATGATGCATTAGACATAAAAATTATCTGAAACTGCCAGCCACTGAAATAAAATATCTTATGTATATCAGGATGTGATTCTCTCTTGTTGTAGATTTATATATATACTCCCCACCTAGTCAATGAGATGCATGTGTCTCTGGTGTTTGGGTACTTTTAGAACATGTAGTAAATATTCTTTCTGGCACGTGTGTTACTGATTGTTTCCAGAAGGAACAAAACATAAGGCAGCATCATTATGTCTGGTAGATGCAGGCCACACTCTCAACAGTGGTCTTGTTTCTATAAATTAGCTAAATGGTTTCCAGAGAATAATGTGCTGAACTATTTGGGGGACATTTCTTTTGAGAAAATGATGAAAGGATTTCCAAGTAGTTCCAAATGGTGCAAATTTGCCCTGTTTAACATTCAGGCATACTAGTCACCTGGAAAGTATCTATAAAAGATTGAGGCTGTGACAGAGTAATTTACTTTTATTTAATCTTTACTTTGATTCTAAGCACTGCATTTGTACCTAATAAGACATTACCATATTAATAAGGATTTAATATAAAGTCATGAATGGAATAATTTTGTTTATGGCTTAAATCTGTATGAAGTGTTTCTTTACATATATTTGCATTTTAAAGAACTGCTCACCTTATGTTCAGAGATAAAATTGTTGCTTCATTCTGGCAGAGAATACAGGATATGCTTTCGTAAAATTGTAAACCTCAGACTTAACTTCATCTGAATAGGAAATAAAGTTCTCTAATAAAAGGTTGGGGGTTTTATGTGCTGATGTCATAAAGAAACTAACAGAAAACATTTGATTACTCCAAATTACTTTACTCCCCACCAGTTTATAAAAGGAATAAGAATGAAGTGATAGAAATATTACAAAATTATCAAGGTTCACAGGATTGCCTAGGGCAACGTATCAAATAGAGAAAAAACAGGCTTTGTTTTCATCTTTAATTTTGCATCCTGAAAATAATTTCTTTGCAAGACACCTCCAGAATGAATGTTTCTTGTCCCAAAGGAAGCTGATTTGCATTGCATTTGCAATATTTGATTAGGTGACACTGAGATCCGTCATTATTTCAAAATATTATAATGGTCTCTATTGGAATCTGAAGAGTAAACCAAAGAGAGAATTCTTTAAAGAGCAAGAATTGAGCAACATTTAACTCTGTTCACATAGAAAGAGATTTTTTGTGTTGATAGGGATCTGTATGCTTTCCTATAAAAGAAAATAGGAATGCTCCAAAAGCTAACTTTTTTTGCTTTAGGATGACCAGATGAAATGAGGCAATGACAAACATCTTTTTCTAGTGTTTATTCCCGAGTTTCTGATGAGCTGGATTTTCTTATTATCCTTAAGTTAGGGATTCCCTAGTATTTCCTAGATATACAGAGAATATACAGCAATACATCTCTTGTGAATTAGTGCATCCCATCTAAATTAATAAATAGGTTTATACAAGTTTAATTTATTTTTAATATCTATTTTTTTTAGTATGTGTTGTGTCTAGACAGCTGCATAAAATGTTAACGTAAAAAATCATAGAAAACAGAAGGAAAAATTTGTTGATTCTGACTGTGATTTGCTTACATTGTTCTCATGAATTGCTTCACAAATATTAATGGCTATTGTTCTGAAAAAGTCTGTACCTGGAAACTCAGAACTCAACCTTTAACAGGCTTGCTGATTGCCAAATAATTCATATATGTCTAAACTAAAAAGTGAAAAAATTAAAAATTCCATTTTCAGTGAGAAGAAAGTCAACAATTCATTCAAATCCAAAGAGAAAAAAAAAATACAGGAGAATCAGGGTTTTACTGAGATATTGAGACACATCTCCAGGAATCAACACATTCTTTCGAAACTCCTTTTCAAGAGAAGATTGCCAAATTTCTCAGAGCTATATCTTGAACCTGCTTTGGGATTATTTTGTACTGTTCTTTTGCAAAGAAAAAGATTCATTTTTCCAATTCACAAGTGAACTGGCTGTTGTTCAAGGCTGTACATTCAGGTTAAAGCTCAGCATAAAGCAAAGGTAACATTTTGCATTACCAGAGCTATGTTGCTTTTGTTGCCACTGCAAACAACACGGACTTTCATTATAAACCTGCTTCATAATACAAACTTTTTCTTCCCCAGCTACTAATCCCATAGCCTTTCATTAAAACCCTCCTTTAAAAGTGCAACTCTGAAATAATAATGATCAGCAGTGCCAGAGACTGACTTAATCTTTAAACAGTGCCAGCAGCTTTCAGAACAGCTCAATGTGCTAATTACTTCAAACATGTTTCACAATATGGTCTTTCATTTCTGTACTTTTTTACAGTGAAATCCTATCATTTTAGTCTGAAATTGCTATTTCTTTCTGCTTTATGTAGTATAATTTTAAAAGAACTGAAGGACTTGCAAGCTGAGAAATGTAAAGTGGTTGAAATGAAGCCTATGAAAGGGTTTTGTTTCATTTTATCATGACAATAATGGTTAATGAAACACAGCCTTTGCCATCAGTAAATGTCTCTTTAAACCTGTAAATTTTCTAAAGGGATAAAAGGAGAATCTAAATGTGATGAACTTTTATAAACAAGTATATATTTTTAAAATAAAACCAAAAGGAAGCATCACTTCACTTATTGGTGTGGCAGGGGCAGAAGGGTTTCTTTTTTGATAATTGAGGATTGGGAAGCTTATATGCAACTTGCATGTATATCCAGAACTGCCTTGGACAGCCGACATAGTTATTCCACCTTAGTTTATGTTCAAGGAGACAATTAGTCTCCTGGCTGCCTGGAGTGGAAGAAGAGCTTTACTACTTTATCATGTCAGTGCTTGTTCAAAAGGTCTCATGTTTCTGGTCATATGAGTCCTAGAAACTAAACTACTTTCGCTCAGTTTTTAATTCTTAGATTAAAGCCCCATTAAAAACTTCTCCTTGGTTCTATATGAGACTTGACTAACCAAAGAATCAATTCTGATTCCTCTATTTCCCTACAGTACAACTTGAAGCAGAATGGATAGGTGGCAACCTGACAGAGGTTTTCTCCATCTGACCTGCTATGCTTCATGCAGTCAGATAATTTATTACACAGAGAGAGAAATTACACTGCTATTAACACTTCTGAGTCAGTGGTTTCAATACTGAGGTCAGAGTATAATGAGTTCAGCCATCTTGGCCATTTGTCCCATGAAATCTGAAAATGCATCCCAGAACTAACATATAATTTTAACACAAAAAGGTTGGATTACTCAAAATTTCCCTGAATAGATGCGTTTGTCTTGGGATTGTCTAGTCCAGTTTTCCTGCTCAAGCAGAGTCCATTACAGCAGGTTGCTCTGTGCTGTGTCCAGTCAGGCTTTGAGTATCTCCAAAGACAGGGACTCCACCAGCTCCCTGGGCAGCCTTTTTCAGTGCTGAAACCCCCTTACAGTAAAACATTTTCTGATGTTCATAGATTCCTATTCATGCCCTTGTCCTCTTAGTGGATTCTACTGAGAAATGTCTGTCTCACTCCTCTTTATTTTCCCCATTGGATATTTACAGTCATGGATAGCACCTTTCCTGAAGCTTTTCTTCTCCAGGTTGAATAGCTCCAGCTCTTTCAGCCTCTCCTCCTGTATAAGATATTCCATTCATTTAATCCCCCTTGTGGTCTTTTGCTGCACTCACCCCACTATGTCTACATATATTATTTTTTTTTTTTTAATGAAAAGCCCAGAAATGATTCCGGCACTCCAGATAAATCTCATCTGTGTTGAGCAGAGATCACTTTTCTTGGACCTGCTGGCAATGTTTTGCTTAATGCAGTCTGGGCTCTTAGTGGCTTTCATTGCCACAAGAACACACTATAGATTCATGGTCAACATGTTGTCCACCTGGATTCAAAGGTCTTCCTTTGTCAGAGATCTTTCAAGCCATTTTGCAACCAGCCTTTACAAGTAGAGGGCTTATTCCTCCTCAGGTGGAGGATTTTGCTGTTCCCTTTGCTGAACTTCGTGCATTCTTCTCTGTTCCTTTCTCCATCCTTTTGAGGTTCCTCCAAATGATGGCACAGCCATCTGTGTATGAAGCACTCCTCCCAGCTTTGTATCATCTGCAAGCTGTCTGTGGGGACACACTGTCCCATCATTCAGATCATTAATGGAGATGCTATGGGAGCCAGAAGTGGTCCCTGAGGTAGAGTCCTAATGACACGATTAGGATTTTTCAGTCCTAGAAAATGGACAACTCTTCTATTCAAAGGAAGAAAAAAAAAATCCTTTATGGGATCTGACATGGATATGGATAAAGTCTCTTTGTCCATACTCTATCCACACTCTATCCACACTCCATAGTCTTTTGAAGTACTTGATGTTTATTTAATCTGTAGTGCATACATGTCCTGCAGTCTGTCAAAATTATTTACTCTTGTAAATGACTGTGAGTCTAGAGATTCACTTAAGAAAGAGAGTCTTGCTGTTATTTTTCTTAGGGATTCTTATCAGATAAAATTTTCACCAGACACAACACTGGGGTGGGAAAGAGAGGCATTAACAGAGAACTGTCCTGAAATGGAGTTAACTGGGCACCTGTAAATCTGTTCATTCTCAGACATTTCTGTACCTAGATGCTCGCATCTTTTCCATCAGAGTAAAGGAGTTCTGTGGGAAATAGTAAAGGTAAGAAGACGCTCAGCAGCTGTGAAAGCAGGCCGCAGAAACAGAAGGAACAGAGAACTTAGAGCTAGCCGCAGCTGCAAAGCCTGAAATTAGAGAAGATACATTGATACAGCAAGCAAGGACATGAAACAATTGTTTGAGTTTTTAGGTTTGGCTAAGATAGACCTTAAGATTGCAGAAAAAATATGCTTAGCAAGATAGTAGAAGGTTTTAAGCTTAATAATGGAGTATTGTGTGTTGTTAGTAGAAAGCACGCAAGCAAGCATTGTTTGAAACAGGTGTGCATGTGCTTTTAGTGATGGCTAAAACAATTGCCTGTAAGCTTTAGCAATATGCTATTGGCTGGAAAGTTTTTAAAATGCCCTGTAACAAAGAGATCTTTGGCTGCTGTTGACAAGACGTGAGCTGTTGCCATCTTTCAATTGTGTCAAACCTTTTTATGAGGCTGATGTTGC
The DNA here is from genome assembly GCF_029207755.1 of Chamaea fasciata. Taxonomy (NCBI): domain Eukaryota; kingdom Metazoa; phylum Chordata; class Aves; order Passeriformes; family Sylviidae; genus Chamaea; species Chamaea fasciata. The sequence continues at coordinate 95,338,866 of NW_027094087.1, read as the reverse complement.
AATAAAGGCTCAAGGAATGTATCCCAGAAGTCCTGTCCTGTTTGTGCAAGCTCCAACACAGAACTCTGTGATTCTGTAAGTGATTCTGCTTAAGTTAGAATCATTCTTACAACAGAACAATAGGAATAAAAATATAGGGGCACTTACAAGAAATTATGACTGTTTGGTACATTAAAAACTGAGCTGGAAAGCAGCTTTTGCAGATAATGTAAATGAAAGATTTTTTAAAATGAATTTTTCTCCTTCCATGATATTAAAGAGTTTTTCAATATGAAAACTAATTTTGTTTTCAAATTATATTTAGTGGGATATCTTGAGAACCTGCAACCAACCAATGTCATGGTATGACAAAAGATCACAAATGGTGATCTTCTGTGTTACCATGACATTGCAATGTGTTAAAATTAACTTGTCTCTTGAGCCTCCTACCTGCGCTATGCCACCCCTGTGCCTTCAATTCCTTGGATTGAGTTTCAAGAGTTAACAGAGAGGAACATCAGTTTCTTCAGCAGATTGGCTTGTCTGGAACAGTCAGGTTATCCACATGGCAGGTGTTACCATAGAGGATGACTGAATAAATCCCAGTATTTAAGAGATTCAGATAAAATTGTTTATCTGAAAAAAATAAGGCTGGGCATTCAATTTATGCTCTGTAACATTGCAGTTTGCAGTATATAAAAAAGCTGACCTCTGAACACTAAGGCTTACAAAGGGCAAGTTTGCCACATTTAAAATCCTAGGAACCTTAGAGGTTTATCAGTCTTGATATGTTGAAAGGGATGGACTCTGTCATGCACTTTTTGCAGTAGAAAGAAGCAAAGAAAAAGTTGTGCTTAAATAGGAAAGATAAGCCTCTCAACCATCAGATAAATGGGGAGAGCTAATGATTCAATTAGGATGCTTTAGATAACTGAGGAAGATTTATAATTTGACAAAGGCCCAGCAGAAAATTGTTTTATGAGTTTTATGAGTGGAAGAATAATTACGCTGTGTTTACAGCAAAGGCGTGTTGGACCTCATCCTGGGTAGTCTTTTTTGCTTACCAGAATTGTTCCTTGATTTAGGTGTGGCTTCAGGTCCTTAGCAAGTGAGAACTAATAACTTCAGAAGGAGATGGACTGCTCAGAATGTGGCATGACTGCTATACTTACTGAGCTCATCTGTGCCGAGATTGTCACAAAGCACAGATGGGACGTAAAGGGCTGTGGAACAGGTGCCATTTCCTTCATCCTGCACACTGACAGGCCCTGGTACATAGGAAAAGGTGACCCACAAGCATATCAAAGCAGCTTTGTGTGCTCCCACAGCAGAACAATTTCCCAAGAAAATTATGCTTCTGAAATGTCAAAATGTGTGTCACTGCATACTGTTTACCTTTCAGGAACCATCCCCCTCCCCAGGAAACCAACACTCTTCCCCTTCCAAAAAGCCCCTGAAGATAATATTCACAGTGGAGTTCCTAGGAAGCTTGATAGACAACAGAGATCTGTGGGATTATGGGGCCTTACATACAACATCTTTACAGTGGCCTGGTTTGTGCAAACTAAGAAAAAAACCCCACTTATATCCTGGGATCTCAAATCACTATATAAGCAAATAGAGGTATTACTGTCACAAGTGGAGAAATAGGAAATCTGAGGTTTTCTATCCAAGATTTTAAAGTGGTCTTTTCCTCCACTGGGTATTTTGAATGGTGCAATTCCATAAAGAAAATGGGAGAATTAAGCCACTAAACACATAAAGCATTAGCATGTAGCATGCAAAGGTACTGGTGTTTTTAACAGGCTACATCAAACTGAAATATAAAGCTTGATCATACTGAGTATGCAAAAGGTCAACATTTTGGTGTTATAAATCATACTGTTCGGAGCACTTTTAGTTTTGGCTTTCTTAAGAAACCTTGCAGAGTGATTGCAATCACAGGGCTGTGAGGAGTCCAGTTCATTAAATTGCTGACTTGGCTGCTTGCAGATGTTTCAGGCAGGTGTTCTGTGCAGACCAGGGAGTTTGCTTTCTTCTGTGGCATGTTGCACTGCGGGTCAGAGGTGACACCTCAATGGCAAGGTCTCAACTGCATGGCAAGTCTCAGAGGTGTTTGTTCAGGGAGAAAAAGAATTCAGTCTCCTTAAAATTTATGTACTGCAAAAGATAACTGCACCTGCAGACTGCTTCTCTTATTGGAAACACATGGTGGCTGTTGGAAGAAATATAAAATGCTACTCTGTAGTTCCTGTTGAGAATATGCAGGAACTCCAAATGATCAGTATTAGACCAGAGATACCTGAATGATTCATGATTCCAATAGTCCACAGTTCTGGTACAAAGTGTATGTTTTTATCGTATACTTAGGGATTCATGTAAATCCACATGTGTTTAAAAATTGACTATGGCCAGTGTTGTATTACCATCCAGCAGTTGTCTTGCATAATATAATGTATGTCAGCAGGCATTCCCAATGACCCAGCTAGTTCATAATTAGAAAAGGTTAGTCCAGTCTTTCCTGACCACCTGTATGTTGGCTTTGTAACTTTCCAAATGGAAAGAGCAAAGATGGATTCTTCTGTATGCTGGAAATCCCGTAAAATGGACCACCCATATTAGAGAACCTTCTGCTTTAGAAGACCACTGTAGGTTTCCCGGGTAAAAAAGTGTTTTGTTCTTGCTAGAAATAGCCTCCAGCAAACAAGTTTTGGTCAGTTCATGTTACATTAGTCAGGTATAAACATTAGAATCATGGAATGATGGGTTTTTGAAAGGACATTACAGGTCTTCCAGTGAGCCTACACGGTCATATCCAGAAATCCATTTTGAGTACTAGTAATGAGATAACTTTTTTCAACTGGCATTTAATAGCGCCAATGATGCTGGCTGGCAAATTTGGCAAGAAAACAACCGAGTTTCTATAGTTGCAATGATGTTTTTTAGAACACTTAATATTTGCTGCAGCTGTATTCTGTTCTCATAAATTATGACTTACTGCCAACCACAAAGCCCTGATGGAAAAACAACACTGAGCAGCGTTTCATTCAGTTCTGTATGAAGTATTTTTGTGCCCATCAGACAGTGTACTGCTGAAGGTTATCAAGACTTCTACAGTCATATTTGCCAAAGGACAACAAGGCTCCCTATGAGGCTCAACATTATCTGCAAAGTCTCTGATGGAGGAAAAAAATCCTATTATCTCTAAGTAGAGTACGAGGGCAATGTGGTGCAGAGCTGGATTCAGAGCTGGCAGCATGGTGAATGAGTGGCCATCTAAACTGAAGCAGCAGCAAACATTGAAAATAGATGTTTTTTAACCCTATTTCTTTTCATAACCTCTCTTTTGAGTTAATAACAATGAACCTTGTCCAACTGGGATCGCTTTTAAAAGTTAAGAAGTGTTGGGGGATTTTATAGATGGCATTTTTTTAAGCTTTCAGAAAAGAATAGAGAACAGGAGTTTAGTGGTTTGTTTTTGGTTTTGTTTTGTTTTGTTTTTACTGTATTTCTATTTGTAGCATTCATCTGGGATTTGGGAAACTCAATTTTAGTTCCTTTTCCAACTGAAAAACCTCACTACCATACTGTCACTAAGGTGAGAGAGCTAACACACAGACCACATTTCCATCCCTTGCATTAAAGAACAAGGTATTAACTCATCATGTTAAAAGGTAAAGCAGGAAAATTTTGTTCACAATTCCAAAATTAGACATGTGGGACACATTTGAAAGCACTAATTCTTCAGTTAACATGCTAGGCTCTGCTCATAATAGTTACTATGATGCTAATGTTTTACTGTGGATCATATAACGTCTGTTTTAGGGAACATCTTTACACGTTGTCCATCCTGTGTACTTTGATCAGATTGCTCAATGATTTGAGTCTCACAATAGGACATACATATAGAAGCCCACATATAAGTCTCTCATCACTTGCACTATGAATCTGAATGTTTTAAAGATTTTTTTTTTTATTGTCTCAGCTGTTTTAATTTGAACCAGAATATGCAGCATTTCAAGCATCAGGAACCTTTCTGCTTTTCTAATTTCCCAATGTATAGAAGTATCATTTGGGGATTTTAGTACATTACCTTAACACTATTGTGCTTCTTCCTGTTTAAAAGAAAATGCAGTCATACAATGCAACAATAAAAAATATTCCCAGTGCCACTTTATTTTACTAATTCTGCAGGTGGATTTCTGTAATCTTCACTTCTAAACAGGATAAAGGATTTCCCAGCTGAGATAGGATGTTAAAATAAGGCTTTTTTCCTGCTAAATAAATGCAACCTCCCCAAAAACCCAACCAAGCAAAACAAGCAAACAGAGAAACAAATAAAAAAACCCCCACCAAAAAAAAACCACAAAAAACCAAATCACAAAAAACCCCAAACAAACCAAAACCAAACAAAGAAAGGCCCCCCTCCCCCAAACCAAACCATAAAAAAAGGAAATTTTTAATGAGGAAAATATTTTAAGTATAACCAATTTATACAGCATAGGTGACTTCTTACATATTGTCAGGTGAATCTGGTCCTTGACTGTTATGAAAATGAGAGTGTGATTGATTTTTTTCAGTTTTTTTCTCAGGGTAGAACTGCTTTATTAATTGCTTGAGATCCATAATAGACTGTGCTTACTGTGTTGCAAATAGCAGCAACATGTCTGTAGAGCACCCTGTTCTGCAGATTAATTCTGATGTGTGCAAAGCCCTATTTACATGAATTTCACCTTCTAAGTTAGCAGCTCACCTTCCATCTCCTTGTCTATGTAATAATTCTTATTTTCTTCTCTTTAGCTTGGTCCCAGCCAGATCTTAAATATTCATCAGTTATGATATTCATTGTCTGACCATTATTCCTGGCCAAGTTTCCAGGAAACAAATGAATCCCTAATTCACTTGGAGCATGATCTATTTTCCATTTAAACCATTGGTAGCTTAGGGAAGCCATTGATGAGGACAACATTCTAAAGATGCAACAATTTTAGGTTTCTCTCTTAACACTCCCCTTAGACTCTCTCCACATTAGATAGCTTTCAGCAAGTATGAGCAAGTCATCTGGACCAAAGTAAATGAACACAAACAGCATCAGATGATTTCTGCTTGAAGTTCTATGCTGCTGTGTATCTGCAGCTGAAGGACAGAATTCAGGTTTCTTACATTAGAAACTATTAGTTTGGTTCACAGAGTAGTCCAGTGATCTGTCATGAAGTGTAAATGTTCTTGCTCTGAATGCAGCTCAGAACAGCCAGCGTTTGATTTACTGGTATGAGGTTACATAGAGGTCATGAGGATGGATACAGGAACCTTTAAGAAACCTTGAGCCATAGATAGTTGCTAGTTCTGAAAAACAAGTAAGTATATGGAAATAAACACTGCATTTTAAGGATAAATAAAATCATAATAAAGGCTCATCCATAGAGTGTATCACAATATAACAAATCATATGGTAATCTGCCAGATAACCTCCTAATGTAACTAACTGCCGTACTATTTAACTCTACATATCATTATAAGACAAAGCAGCTGCTATTGACATTAATATTTTATACCAAATCACGATAGGATTTCCAACATACCCAGCTTCCCTGCAGAAGCCATTAGGGAAAACAGCTTGTGATTAATTTCAACAACATGTCAACCTGTAATAAAAGAAAGCGAGCCCCAAACCCAACAAGCTCACTTGTTATGAATGAATGTGTGTGTAGAACTTGCTGAGACACATGATTTAAAAGAACTTACTCCTGGATGTGCCAGCCAACTAGGAATTGCAGTGTAGGAGGTCTTTCTGAGACCTTTCAGCAAATGTTATTGTAATACTGTTGCGCTGCCTAGGGGCCTTGGCAAAAGCTTAACATATCTTTGCAGAGTGAAAACAATGATAAGATGAATGAAGTATAACAGAATCTAAATAAAGAATTTTTTTGCATCTTTGTTTCATAACTCCGGATGGGTTTCATGGCATTTTTCTGCAGCAAGCTTTGGGTTAGAGGTCAAATGTCCAAAAAGCTAACCAAAGGAAAAAAGAGCTCTTCAAGGGGGTAAAAAGTTTTGTTTGTATGCTTTGGGTCACAGAAAGCCCCTGTCTGTACAAACTGCGCAGAGCCATTTTGGTATTTCTGTTCACAAGAGAAATACGTGACTTCAGTAACTCTGAAATGTGAAACTGCAGTAACTCTGAGAATCTGTACATGTGGCAAATGCATTTAAATTTAAATGCATTGCTACATTTATATTATGTATCTGCTTTGCTAAAATGAGCTTGGGAAGTCATAATCTGCTTTCCTAGGTTATCTTTCCTAGGTTTTTCTTCATAAAGTAAAACATCTTCATCTGCTCCATTCTCATTCTATCCTCACCCTCTGTTTATTCTTGTTTTGTGGTGGCCTGACAACTAGATCAGGAAGGTAAATACAGCTAGAGTGGGATGGATAAGGAAACTTTGACTTTCCCCCCTCCCCAGCAGGAGTAATAGTAATATAGTAATATATAAGAGGATTTGAGAAATTTGTTCAGTTCACCTTTATTATAGCGGTTGCGTACACTATGGGTGAAAAATACCTCTTAAAAATTCATATGTAAAAAGAGCAATTTACAAACCTGCAAATATTTTATTTCAATAATCTGAGATCTGGATTTCTGGGCATTTTTTTCTGACACATAGAAGCTGCATGGTATTGGCCCCCCACCATGTGCGTAGGTGTTATTCTGTCTGTTACAGAATATCACAGAAGGAGTTAAACCAACCACAGCAATATCCATGCTTTCTTGCTGTCATCAGAATCTTTCTTTGTCATCTTGATTGCTTTGAAAAAAAAAAAAAAAAGATACTGCATTTGGCTCAACAGAGGCACTCCTGAAAAAATTCAGTATTCTTTCTGCAAGATGACATTTGTCTTACAGAGCTGAAATAGAGTCTTCATTTCATTTCATCTTGATTGAGAGTAGAAACATTTTAAAGGAACATTTTGAACTTCCTTATGTCATATATTTTCTGCTTTGGTAGAGTTCCAAGACTAGTGATAAGTATATGGTTTGTTCCTGACTGAATACCAGACATTTCGTGATCTATTACTTTGAGGTAGTATATGTACGATTACTTTTTGAGTCATGAGTTTATGTGGCTTGATTAATCAGTATCCACTTACATTGCCTAGAAACTTCTGGGTTTTTTTGGGAAATTTGGCTTTCTCACTGTATCTGACCTTAAACTTCTCTGATGATCTTCCTTCCAGAAGGAACTGTAGTTCCTATCTGATCAGCTGGACTGAATTAAATTGCTTTGCCTTTTCAGTTTGAGACACTAGGTTAGATAAGCTGTGTTTATGTCCTTTTGACTTAGTGCCTTGGAAAAATAAAATATTTCTGTGGAAGTTACTGTCCAGAACATTGCATATCATATTCCAAGCTCCTTAGCAGCATACCAAATTGTGCCTAATACCAGAAACTGAAAGCAGTGCTTCTGCTTGTCCACTCAGTTAAGCAAGGAAAAACACATACCCAGTGATGTGACTGGCATACTGACATTTCACATTCTATGTCCTTTCCTATAAACTTTCATTTGGATACTTCATGAAGAATTCCTGAAGTATATATGCACAATGCTATTTTTGCTAGATTCCTGGCATGCAAAATTCATAGCAATGAGAATATTTAGCTTTTGATTTCTCTAGCTGTAATTTTTCAATAATATTTGTCTACCAAGTACATTAGTTGTACTACATAATAGTTTTCTTGAAAATTGTTGATAGATATATAAAAAGTCAATATTATATCAGTCATGACTGGTATACTTTTTCTGAAATAAAAGTTATCTTATAAACCTCAATAAATTAAGGAAAATTAATGCCATCACCCACATATGATACCCAATAACTCCTCTTGTGTTAATGTTTTATTTAACCTACCATAATTACATGCATCACTTTCCAGCAATTGCTTAAGAATAATCTCTTATGATTTTTCAGTTACCAGTTGTATGTTTCAGTAACATTTTCACTGTTACCATTATGTCATTTTGAATGGCAAGAATTTATATTTGCCTTTTTTTACTCACTTTGATGTGAGTGAAAGATAAGCATGTTATTCTGCCCAGAAAACAATCAGAAAAATGAAGTAATAGCTGAGTTCTCCTTTTACTGAGATATTTTCTATTTATTTAATATCTTGCAGTTCAAGTCCTATTTAGTAAGGCCTTGTTTTCTTTTTATTTTCTTCTGCAAGAACAATAACTTATTTGGGTTATGGGGTTTTTTTTGTTTGTTTGGGGTTTTTTGGTTTATTGCTTTTTTTTTAATTTATTTTTTTTTTTTGGACACCTGTCAGCTGTTCCTCAGTAGACTCACTGCCCTTAAAACTATTTTGCAAATTATAATAAGTCAAAGAGGATATTTGCTCCCTGCATGCAGTCAAAAATAATTTGTATCCAAAACTACAGCAAAACTTATTCACAAATTTCATAGCTACACACCTTAGAGCACAATTGGATGTGGAGAGTGGCTTTATTTTCTATGCAAGACACAAACTAAGTGTATATGGAAATTCCTAACAGGTGGAGGTAGCTAATAAATGATTTTTGGAAATACCTTTAAGGAAATTATGTTGCACCTCATCACGACATCCAAGGAAGTTTATCTTCTTGTTTTGGATTTTTTCTTCCTTCTTATTGTTTAGCCATGTTTTAAGTGTTTCAAATCAAGAATGTGAAAATTTACTGTAATTTTGTTGGTCATTAGCCATTAGATAAGACTTAACTGGGAGTGTAGAATGCAACAAAATATTCAACAGACTGAAACATTTGTCTGGTTTCATGATCTGATTTCTGCTTTTGGCAGTCAGTCAAGAAAAAGACAGGAAGAACGAAAACAACTTGTGAACTTGGTGACACGATAAAGATTCTAATTTTGTGCTTTGGTTATCTATCCCTTTAAATTAGAGAAAGAGCTACTTAAAACCTAAACTGGTCCTTTTCAAAGTAATTTTTTCTTCAATGTTTTCAGGAGTTCTATCAAACCTGAGGCAGAGGAATGACAGCCTATTTTTGCTGCAGAAAGACAGAGGCTGAGAAATCCATGTATTGAGCTAGAAAGATTTCATAACCGTTACAACAGAAGGAAGATCATGAAGACAAAAAGGAGGGGAAGGAATGACTTTTAGCAAGGCACCTTGCACAGGGAGCTTAATTTACTGAGCTATTTCCCAACCATGGAAGCTGAAGTTCGATCTATATTGCTAAATAAAAGTCCAGGGATTGATCTTTTGCTGAAAGACTGACTGCTGCCAGCTGGCTGTGGTCCACTGTGCTTAGGGCTAGTCACCTCTGCAAGAAATTTGTCTTGGAGAGAGCAAGCTGGAGTATTCCAAAAAGGAAAAGGAGCCAGGAAGTGCTGTTAGCAATTATGCATTAAGGGTCATACGGTCCAGTGCTGACCTCAGTGTTTGGCCCTTTTTTTAATACAGTACAGAGGTATCCAGAGAAAAGTTTAGCCTGGCATTATCCACTGGAAGCCATCTGATTCTCCAGGTGAGAGAAGGACATTTCAAACAGAGATCAGGATCAGCAGTGTATGACTAGTTCTAGCTTAAGAGTCCATATCCAATTCATATCAATTACAATAAAAGCGAAACTCATGTATTCTTTTTTTTTTTTTTTAACCTATTATCAGAAATGTTTCTCATGTCCTTCCTGATTTACAATGTTTCATTTTATTTTGTTTTTTTACTGTTTGCAATGTTACCACAAACAATTTATTGAAAACCTTGAACTGGCTCCATGCTTGGTTATAGATTTGATTTTGAATTCTTCTGCTGAATGTAATGAGAATATTAAGAAATATTAGGAGCTTTGCTGGATTGGGGCCAAGATTAACATTGCTAGATAGACTAAGCTATATTTTACATAAGATTTAACTGAATGTTCATAGTCTTTCTCTGTAATGTTGAAAATGAAAATCAGTCCCAGCTAAGCAGACTGCAGACATTACACAGTGTACCGCAGCAGGAAGGGTAAGTTGAAGGTTGTCAGTTTGCTTAATGCTGAATGAAAACAAAAGGCTGCTTCTAAATGTTTGAAATAATAGGACCATCGTGGATCTCAAATCCAGTTTAATCCTCTTTGGCAGCATAATACATTTCTAAAGCCACACAATCAAAGGGTGGGGAAGAAAATGATCAGTTTTAACAGACAGACTAGAATTTGGACCTCTGTATGAAACCTACATGTTTCATACATAATTTAGCAGATGCATTTTTCTTATTCATATTCTTATATATTAAAAAAATACACTATTTCTTTGAGATTTGGTGATTCAGTAATTTTTCTTTCTTCCTCTATATTTTTTTTATTTCTCCCCAAAGAATTTTTTTTTTTTTTTACCAGCGTTCTTCTTCTGGTGAAACAACTTTTCCAATATTTCCCCTGAAAAGCTGTGCTTTATAGGACTAACAGTGTCAAGCTGACTGTAGGCGTGTATGGCAAAGCCAGCCCTTTCAAAGCCAGGATTTTACTTCCTTGTCTTGAAAGTAATACATTTGATACATTTTTATTAGTGGTCACTGTTTTTATTATTAACTCCTGGTGACTTGTAAACTCTCAGGAATGGGGACACATTACATTAGGCATTATAATGCCCCTCCTAACCTTATTGCAGTCCAAATAAATACTGAAAGAAAGAGCAAAAAGCCAGAAGTAAAACACAATAAAAAGTTAGTGTTAAGGCAGACAACACCATTCTAGAATAATTTCAGGTAGGGAAACTATAGGATGTGATTCTCTAAGTGCTTAGATAAAGAAAAAGGAGAAAAAAGGTATGCAAATTAATGAAGAAATTGTAGGGGAAAAATTGGTCAGAAAGGGACTGCTGGAGTGAAGTCAAACCAAAGGTGCTCTGAGAGGAGAGATCAGGGGTAACGGGATTGAATTGCTTCAGGAGAGAGCAAAGTGGTTCCTACCAGACCCCAGCCTTTCGGTCTGTTTTAGCTGATTGCATGCTCCTTCTCCTAGATTAAAGTGGGAAAGAAAAATTTCTTTAACTATTCAGCTTAAAAATCTCCTCTGTGTGAAATCTTATTTACTATGGTCTTTATATTAGAAGAGAAATCATTGAGGTTAATACTCCTTAATGTTAATTAACTTTTTTTTTTTTTTTTAATAATAATCACCATGTCAGTGTTGAAAAACATTCTTGTAACCAGTATGTGGACTTGGTTCATTTGCAGAGGATGTCATATATGGATTGACACAATTCCTGTTGTAGTTTATTTTCCCAGTGATCCATGTAAGGTCTCTGTAAGCATGAAGTGATAAAAACATTTAAAACTTTTGTAATCTTTGTAAATGATTCATGGGTAAGGACAATTTATCTTGTATTTTGATTTGGTTCAAGTCTAGGCAATACATTTAATATAAGAAATACAACTTTCACTTGAATGTTTCTCTGTTTTTTAATCATGTGATGTCATGGAAAAATAACAGTAAAATCTACATGAATATTTTTTTCGAGACACGCTTGCAAGACATTATCTGTCTTTTTCATAATACTTGTTTAAGTCTTGAAAGAATTTGGCAATGACTGTTTGGTTTTATATCTTTACAATCCAAATCAATGTTTTTACCATCAAAAGTAGTACATACATAATCTTTTTGTACAGCTTCATGGTGAAGAAGTTGATAGTAGGAAAATACACAGACACACACATATAATTGTGTTGCATAAAATGTATAAATTAATGATCATTTTGATGCTAGTGGGCAATACTTCTTAGGTTAGTTACATTTGAAAATTGGTCATATTTTGCTGAGGTGTTTCAGGACTTTTGAAAACTCTGCTGAGTAAAATGAGGACTCCAAGATATCAATCTAATTGAAATCACTATTTTAAAAGAATAAAACTGTACATACCAAATTGCACGCATGACCAAGATCCTGTCTGTGCAAGTCTCTTTTCTAGTGTTAGAGATGTTGTTAGTTGGCCGTTATGGAGGGCTATTCAGATCCCTTTCAGCTGCACTTTGAACTTGATGTTTTTTCGTATTTCTTCACACATTTTTGCCAGATGCAATTCATTTGGTGTTTGGATATGTCTGTAAAGTTAATACACAAACTTTTATTGTTTACCTTATGCAACATAATAATGGTCATTTCATCTTTCGATAGTGGTCTTGTTTAGCACTCAAAGTATGTGAGTTACTCTCATAAAAAGAATTTAAAATTCATCCATCTGATGTATCATGCCAGCATGGGTTTTTTGGATGAAATTATTCTTACCTGTGTGCACAGACTAATGTGGATTTTGAAACAGAACATGAATCACAAAACCAAAGAATAATTTATGTTGTAAGAGACCTCCTGATACCATTTAATTTGACTCCCCTCTTGAAGCAGATCCAGTTGATGAGGGCTTTTTCAAATCTTGAAAACTTCCAAGGACGTAGATCCCATAGCTTCTCTAAGCAACCTGGGCCAGTGTTTTACCATTGTCACCATAAAAAATTTCCCTTTATCTAATCAAAATCTCCCTGCAGCAAGATGTGTCTGTTGCATATAGTCTTTTTCTCTTGCACACTAAATGTGTTGGAGGTGGTACTTGTGGGCTGAGGAGTGTACAGCTAATGTGGAATAGACCATCTTTGTTACATTCAACCTTGTCCTGCAAAAGTAGGAGGTTACACCCAAACTTTGTTGTTGATGGCTCCTAGCCCATGTCAACTCTTGTCTAGCCCTCGGAATGGTTTGGGAGTAAAATGTGAAGGCCTAAAATATACACAGGACATACCAGAGATTCTGCTTATTTGACAGTACAGATCAAATTCCAGAGCCTGGAACTGCTGAAATTAAATAGCTTTTCCCTTGATACTCTCTTCATTTTCTGTGTCACATTGTAAGTACCTCTTGGTGGAACATATTGGAGGTTGCAAGACTTGGAAACTGGCTTTTCCCCGAGGAAACTCTTGATCCATGGGGTAAACTAAATAATTTTCATCATAGAATCATAGAACAATTTGAGCTGGGATAAACCTTTAAAGGTCATCTATAGTTGAAGCGTTCTGCAATGAGCGTAGACGTTTTCCCCTAGATCACAAAGCCTCATCCAACTTGACCCTGACTGTTTCCAGGGATGGAGTATCTACTATTTTCCTGGGCAACCTTTAGTTCCCTTATTGTAAAAAAAAATTTCATATTTCTTGTCTAAATCAACTCTTTGGTTAAAATCCATCATTCCTTGTCCTATTGCAATAGACCTTGCTAAAAATTTTGTCCCCATCATTCTCATAAGTTGTGAGAAAGTACTGAAAAGCTGCAATAAGGTCTCCTCAGAGCCTTCTCTTCCTCAGTCTGAACAATCTCAGTTCAGCCTGTCCTTATAGCAGAGGGTCTCCCGTCCTTTGATCATTTTTGTGTTCCTCCTCTGAACTCACTCCATGATTTTCCTGTGTTGGGAGCTCCTGAACAGGATGCAGGACTCCAGGTGGGGTCTCATGGGAATTTAGTGGAGGGAGAACAACACCACCCTCAACTTGCTGTTTATGGTTTTTTTGATGCAGCCTGGGACATGATTGGCTTTGTGGGCTGCAAGTATATCTCCGCTGTCTTTTAAACTCTTTCTTCTCAGCTGCTGCTGACTTGCCCCTGTATTTTGATCAGGCCTTTTTCAGGTTTCACAGAGACAGCAGCTGCAGCTGGGCCATGTTTAAAGTGTTTGAACAGCTTTACCTATATCATCTGTCAGACACTGTTACATGTAGATGTAAAATGTTTACAAAACCATCCCTACATAATGCTCTTTTCATAGCCAGATGTGTGCACCAGATACGAAGTTTGGAAGAAGTTTCATGACTGCCTCTTAGCACTTATCAAAATGTTTATTTTAATGTAACTCTTTGAGTATTGCCAAACATTAGTAACTAAGAGTGGGCCAATCAACTAGATATGAATTGTTCTTTTTCAGAAATCAGCCTAAATGTTGCAACATTTTTTCCCTCAGTGGGTTCTAAAGACAGAGGAATCATCACGAAAAACGAGTGACTTAGATGTTCATTGCAATTTTAAATCCATAGAGGTCTAGTCAGTTTTACAGGTCTCAACTGAAAGAATAGGTTGTTCAAAGTAATTACAATCTGTAGCTTTTCAATGACTGTTACTGAAATGAACTAACAGTAACTATCTGTTTCCTATTAAGTTTATGTTAATGAGAAACATACCAGCTAGTGCTTTCTTTAGCAGTTTTATGTGACACATACTTGATGCAGAGCTCCTGTCTCAGAATAGAACTCATCTCAATTCTGTCTACCTGAAAGATTTATTTTCAGGTTGCCTCTCTCCATAATTTTCCCTTTAGGTTCCATTAGTAGATGACTACAACAACCTACAGAGTACATTTATCTGAATAGTTCAGAACATGTTGTGTTTCGTTATCCATAGCACTTAAGTTTTATTTTTTAATTACATTGTTCCACATGTTATCCATGCATTTCTCCAAGGAAAAGTCTATAGCATTTGAACATGTATCAGACTTTTCCAGATCTATCTGTTGCAGAGACTGACTACTGCCTTTCTGCTCAATGATTGGCCTCAAGTGTGAGGGCTGTACACTCAGAGTGTGTGTAAACCCTTGAAACTTAATGGCCATTTTGTTACAATGGGATTTCTCTATTAGAGCCTGATGGAATTCATTTTAATATTGTACTGGTGTATTAATAATAATTGCTGCAATATGTACATTAAGTATGCCTAAAATTATAGTTCTACTTCTAGAGTATTCTCTCTTCTTTGAAGTCTGGCAAATATAATTGCATGTGCCAATTGGTAGTAATTTTAACCCACAATGAACTTTATATCTTTACATGCTCTGTATACATATGGAAAGATGAAACAATAAATATATATATAAATATTACTCCCAATAACCATTGTTTGGATTGGTTGGTGAGCTTTTGGCTTTGTCAGGCATTAGACTGAAAACAAGCAGTTCTTCATATGTTCTCTTTTTGTTAACATTCTTTGTTCTCCAAGTGGGCCCATTTGACCTGGAGGTTTTATTTTCTTAAAAGCATCTTTGATCCTCAGTTGTTCAGCTTCTTCAAATGGAACCTGAAGCAGCTGGCCAGCAAGAAGTCTGGACCAAAATTTCATCTATCAGTACATGTGCATGTGCATACGTATATGTAAAAAATCTCATACATATTCATATCTTTATATCTCTTTGTCTATCTGTCTATCTAACCAACTAGCTAACTATCTATCTATTTATCTCCGAATAATATACATACATGTTTGGAGACACATATATACACGTGCACTGAAGAAAGGTTTTTTGCTTACGGTAGACCTTTGGTTTTCATTTCTGTATGTCCACTCACACCCATTTCACATCAGCAAAAATAATTTCATCTCATCAGGTTTCTTTTGATTTATACTGAAAAAAATATAACAGAATTCTCTTAAATCTATTTTCCAGCAGAATCAGTTTACAATAACTGAGACATGAGGAAAGTAAATGCCTCTGTTATTACATGGTGTATTGACTAAACTCCTGTTAGCATATTATGAACCATATTAACTGCTTTCTCATATGGATTTGGATAATCCAATACGGAAAGTAAATCTGTATATGTTACAACAAAAAAGTAAGCAAATGTTTTTTGTTTTTCCCTTGGAAATAAGTTCTGTAAACTGGATTGAATACGAATACCACCCTAGGCTTTGCATTAGAACTGTGGATGGCTTCACAGAGGAGATGGGTCTGTCTGAGCAAAATAAGTCAGAAAAGACAGAGGGTGTGGAAGTTTTACATGGTTTATTGCTTCTTTATTGGTGTGCTGGGGCCAAAAAGGAAGGACCACTTTTTACATTTTTTCTCTGTGTGTAACATGTTTAGAGCTGTTACTGCTCTGCAGGGGTGTCCTGGGTAATACCTGTGCCCATCGTTGTTTTAGAAGACGCTCACTTTTGAACAGTCATGCCAGTTTCTCCTAGAGCCACAGGAGTCCTTATTCTGAGTCCTCTCAAAACATTTGGACCACATGTATAACTAAGATGAGAATGTATGTCTGTGGTTTATGATGGTGATGAATGGTGGCTTGAGAATAATTTTTGATATTAATTAAAGATAAATTTGAGTTGTATATGCTTCTACTTAACATGACATGTTTAGGTTGCTGTTAAAAAGGAAACCCAGAAGAGAAACCTCACTCTGGATTTTGAATGAGCTTATGATTTTTTGACTGAGCTTATCCTTTCTCAAATATAATGATATTCTATTTAACAAACATTAAGACAAAGTCTAAAATAGTGAATTATACTCATCTTTGAGTATATTTATATCCATATTTAACTAACTACATTTTTTATAATGCTGGCTGGGAATCACCACATGAACACCAGCTTGAATAATATTTTTTTTCTCTGTACTGAAACACCAAGTTGCAGATTGGATTGTATATCTTCGTTGTCTTTTGATTAGTCTATTGAAAATTCATATTAGCATAATTTTATTTATCATTTTGGCTGCTTTAATTATAGTTCTGTCTATTACAGGCTTTTTCATTATCCTTAGCTCAATTTATATGTGATGGTAAACGCTCTTTTACTTTCTATGATTATTATTCTGGCAAGAATATTTCATTTGTTCTGAAATTTTCATGGTTTCATTCTAGTTAAAATCCTTAAACAATTTTTTTTAATGCACTTTACAGTTTAATGGAAATCTGTAACAAACATTATTTGATTATTTTAAATGTATCTTTTTCAATTTATGGATACATTATATAGTCCATTATGTCCATGAGTATATAAAGCAATGTGTAAAAGTAGTTTGTTAGGAAAGGACTCAAATATTTCCAGACTGGGAAAAAAACAACCCTCAATACAACCTCCTCTGCTTTATTGCTATATAAAACAAAAATTAAAACAAACAAAAAACCCCCCACAAAACTCCAAAACAAAACAAAACAACCCAAAAATCCCCAAAATGACAACAAACCCCACAAACAAACAACAACAAAGAAACAAATGAAACAACACCCCCCCAAACCCAAGAAGAAATATATTGAGATTTAATCACTTATATTAACAAGATTTACCAGAAAACTTTAAGTCCAAGAAGTATGATACATTTCTTTGCATGTTAATTTAATTTTCCAGGACACCTCAGGGCTCATGGGACCCTCCATGGAGGGCACCAGGGCAGGGCCTGTCAGCCAGGTCTCATCCCAGCCCAGCCAGGAGGAGGGAGGCCAGGGGCTGGAATGTTCCATATGTTGCATTATTTTGTTTCTTTTTTTGTGAAGCTTTCCTTCCTTTTCTCCTAAATCAGTCAATGAAAACATTAGTGACTATATCAGTAGAAATAGGACTTCATTAATTATCAGAGTATGTTTGAACATGCTTTCGATCTGTTACTGTATGAATGAACATGAAGCTAAATTTAATTTCTATTATAAAATGAGAATGGCATTTTCAGTGCATTGCTGATTCTGAAGCAGGACCCTAACTGAGATGCTGTTCAGCCATCACTATTTGTAGTTTCTACAAGAAAAATAAACAAGAATGTCTAGACATGGTGGGTTTTCTGCATTTAGGTTTTTCTTACCCCATAACAGAAAGCCTTCAATTTTTGTTATTACATTAAAGTATACATAATTGGTACATTCATCAAAACTGTTAATCAAGAATCATCTTTGACAGATTATACTAAGGAAAGATTTGACATGAGAAGGAAGTCTTGAACTGAAAGAACAGTTATAAATGATCTGAAGACTTGTGGTCAGAGAGTGAATGTCAGGCTACTTTGATAGAGTCAGAGATCCATGGAGAGTTCTGTGTAATGTTTTGCAGGACCCTAGAAAACAGATGTCTCCACATTCCAGTGAGGAGAAGGGATCTCTGCTCAAAGGCCTCAATAGAATGGAAGACAGAATAAAATCATATCATAAAATAGTGAGAAGTTGTAGGAACAGCATTAAATGGCAGGGCTGCAGAAGCTGTGATAAATAGCAGCTTTTAAGACAAAGTAATAGTTTTTCTCTTACTTCTGCCTTTTCATGCATAAAACTAAGAATCTGCCTGTTTGCTTTGCATATGATGGACTGAAACCAAAGCCATATTTTAAACAGATACGAATGGATAATAAGAACCTATGAAAAGCTACCAGCTTTTAGAATACTATTGTTCTGATTCTTAGTTTCATGTTTTTGTTTATATATGATGCCCCTGACATGTTAGTCATATCATATTTGTCTGTAGCTGTAATTTCTAAAGAATTAAAGTTCAGTGATTATAGCATCTGCACAATAATCACCACGCTCCTATTTAGCTTATAGTATCTTTTGTATTAGTATTCCCATGAATACCAGCAGGAAAAAAGCTATAAAGATGTTTAGAATGTGTAAAGGTTGAAATGCTGAATGGCTAAAGAATATTGATTGACAATCTTTCCTTCAGTCTATTAGAATTTAGGTCCTTCTTTAAAAAAAAAGGAAACAAATCAGCCTAATACAGGTTTATTTTTTTGCTACAGTGTAGTGCAATTTGAAATGTCTTACAGACCTCAATAGGTTATACATAGGATTTTGTGCATTTAAAAATGTAGTATTTTAAGGGCATATAATATCAAAACATATCTAATCTGTCTAGCCCTCTCCATATAAAGACATATAGTTCTTCAAATACATATGTGTTAAGAGTTGGCATAGAATGTTGAACTCTTTATGAGTTCAGAATGAAGAATCTAGTCAAGTATAAAGTGAAAAATAGGTTTGTTTTCTTTCATTTGTTCCTGTCAAACAAATTTTACAAGGTTAATTGTCATGTAGCTCCTCAATAGTTGCTTTAAAATAGAAGGCATAACCAAGCAAACAAAGAATGTACATGGCATAGACGCTAAATCATGACAGGTTTCATTTGACCAGGTAAAAGTCTCATTTACCTGCACATCTGAGCTTGTTTTCTAGAACGTCTCCACAGTCAGTAAAAAAAGGGTCAAATAATATATTTAGATTCACACAAGTCTATGAGGCCAGATGTGATTCACCCAAGTATACTGAGGGAGTTGGTGGAAGTTCTCACAGAGCTGCTTTCCATCATTTATCATCAGTCTTGGCAAACTGGTAAGGTTCCAGTTGTCTGAGGTTAGTAAATGTGATTCCCACCTACAAGAATGGCCAGAAGGACGATTCACGGGACAACAGATCTCTCAGGCCTTTCTTTCTAGACCTCATTCCACTTTAGCTGTTCAAAGATCACAGGATTTGAGCAAAAACCAGGGAGGCAACTCAGATGTTTGAACAGAAAATATCTGAAAGTTACTCACCTGGCCCTAGAAAAGTGTCCAGTGGAAACTTAGTCTAAGGCCTGATCAGATATAGAGATATTTTTTTCCCCAGATAGGAAGTTTCTCAAAAATTCGATCATGAGTAGGAAGCCATTACTATTGATAGGGAACATCAAACCCAAATGTGTGTTTGTTGTTCTGGACATCCATGAGGCACCAGAAGAAAGAAAAGAACTCTAAAGGATAAGATAAATGCAAGCCCACTCTTTCATGACTAGACACTGAGTTAAACAAAAAGATTTGTGTTTTAAGTCCTGTGTTGCCAAGTTTGGCTTTGTTTATATTTTGTGACTGGAATGAAAAAGTGGAAAAAATCTGTGTCAGTTTAGGACAGAGTACCTATCAGAGAACTAAACTGCCACTGCCAAACAGGTTGGCACTCTGCTCTTGTCTAATGGTTTACCAGGTTGACTTCTAGCTCCTTCCAGATGTTTTGTATGCAGGTAATAAAAACATTCTCCTGGGAAATGAGCCACGTATATTTCAAAATTCTTAGACTGTTTGCAGTCCAGGATCTAGAAGGGCTTTTTTTTCTGAATGCTTTCTTGCCCTCCACCAAAATCTTTTTTATTTTCACTTGTTCTGCACTATAAGCAGAAATGCAATAATGTTTTTTGCTGTTTCCTTTTGAACTCAAAATAATCGAAGCGACCTGCTTTATATTGTGGCCTCATAAGTGATTGTATTAAGGATGATGAATGTAGCTTTAATGTGAGAATGAATGCCAAAATAGGGAGGTGGAAATGGACTTCTTTAACTAACTCATCTTCCAGAAAGAACACATTGTGTAACTGCACTCCATGTTAGAGAAAATGAAGATTTACTAAGCCAAGGATTTGAAATATTTGGCTAATAATTGAATTGATTAGCTGTCTAAAACAATCAGCTGTTGATAGATATATTGAAGGATTATTTTATAAGAGATATAGTGCCTAGAATGTTAGAATTCCCCACCAGATGTGGTTTTTGATGCTGTGGGATCTATTTTGACACGTTGTTTATGGTCAATCAAATCAATACAACATGTAAATAGGAAATATTTTGTTGGGTTTGATTACCCATTTCAGTTGTGTAATAAGGGCTATTATCAGAATTTTACTCGTGTGTTTATTGCTTTACAATGCAAAGCTCTGAAACAAGAGTAGACCATGAAAACTCCTTGAAGTGAATTATGCTCAAGGTTAAACAACCTTGTTAAAATTTATGAAATATCCACATGTGAGTTGCTCTAAAAGGGTTATATATATAATGGAAGCAAATGCACTCTGGCTGTTTTCACTGATGTTGACAGATGTTCTTACTTGTACTCATGTGATAAGAGCTAAATATTAAACAATGAACAGAATGAAACCCATACTTCTTAGTAGCTGCTTGCAAGTGAGCAGCAAACTTCAGGGATTCATGGAACCCCAGAAAAACCCATTTTATAAAATCAATGACAAGATCAGAGGTTTTGCAAAGCAACTTACTGACTTGCACAATAAATATGAAGCAGTAAACATGCCAGGATCCCACTGCACTTTGCAGGCAGAGAAGTTGCTACATCTTGATAGCAGAGTACTTTTTCAAAATAATGTGTGCACTGACCATGATATACAGTCCTGTGTGCTTTATCTACATGAACTCATTTTTATTTTGGGAACATTTCTATTAGACTTGAAAACTACTGATTTGGGAGGAAATCTGTTGCTGCTTGCACTGATTCACAGGGGTGTGCAGTGCTTCTTTTTTAATGTGGTAGTTCACATATATGCTCTGCCTAAGCACAAGTGGCAGTCCTGGGATTTAATCCACTGCTTCCTTTTGTCCCTATTACTAGTGCACTGAGGAGGAAGTGTCCTTACATTTACTCCAAATTCACATCTGTTTTTCCTGTTGGATGAAATTCTAAGGTTTAAATGTGATGGTGCAGCTGCTGCCCTTTTGCACATGCTGTCTCCTTCTTTGGGAACTGAGAATTAATTTTCTCCTTTTACAGAACAAAGATACAAATACTTTTCTTTGGGGCCTGGTTTTCATCAGGCTCTTCTCACACTCAACTTGATAGAAGAGCAATTCTCAGAACACTTTTCCATTCCTGTGGAAGGTTCTGTTACTTCTCCCTTGTTTAACTTCCAAAAGAGAGAAGTCACCACGCAAGTTTAAAGCCAAAGACATCCTTTCCCATAATTGTGGGTAAGAAAATTGTATTGGAAGGTGGAAGAACAGAAAATAGTTTGTACAGTCTCCTGGACACAGAAAACTGTGTATTTATGATACGCAAATGAACCCAAAGGTCATTTTGCAGACCATAGGGCATTAAAATACTACTGCAAGCTTTCTTCTGTCACACAGAAAAATGTGTTTATATATGCCATTTATTGTCTCAAGCCATCTTGTATACGTGTCTGATCCTTTAGCTTTCTTCACTTTCAAATACATGGTGACTAGTGTGCATGTGGGAGGCTTGGGGAGGCATTTTTCAAGTGAGACACTGGCAAACTGAAAACATGAAGGAAAGTTAATTACAGTAATTACATCACTGAAATGTTTTAAAACAACAAAATAATATAAATGATGATTTCATGTTCTTTCAGCTTATGGATAATACACAGTAATTCTTTCCTATGAAATTTTATTCTGCACTTCAGCGCAGTTGGAAGGTGAATTTTTTTTACTGCCCTTAATACTGTTTTATAACATTCCTTTGTGTTTTAGTACATATGCCAGGATACTGTTGAAATTAGGAATGAATGATTTCAGTACCCTGAAAGAACTAATGAAGATTAGTATAAGTACTTCCATGAGGCATGAAAATAGTGAGATTTTAGAGAGAAGATGACAAATCAAGGTTATATTTTGCCGCCTCAGAAGAATGAGGGTGTAGTCAAATTATCTAACAAGGGCTGTAGAATCCTTTTTTAAGGGAAATAGAAAAATCTTTTTCATTACATTCCTGTGATTTGTTCTAGTCCTGCTGACACAGGCTATTAAAAATCTTGTTTATGTTTTAGAGACTTTTTAAAGAGCACTTTGGAGCTTTATAGTGTTTGTAGAATGTTCTTTATAGTTAAAATTGCATGCTGAGATGGCAGGCTGCTGAGCTAATATATTGTTACACTGATTAAATTGATTAAAAGCTTCATTTTTGACAGGCAAATTGTAGAGGCTTAGATTTCTTTATCACACATTTCAGTAATTCAGCTCATGTCTTGTCCTATCTAATAATCACTTCTCTGCCTCCCTGTTTAGGAATCATCTCAACAGCGGGTACATTTTCAACTGCATATTAGCTTCACATCTGAATTACATGAGTCACAGTGCATTGGCATTACAAAAGCCTTATTCAAGGTAATGGCTTATTCAGTGAAACACTTGAAATTTATTCCATTTTGGGTTTTTTTCTTGGTATACTGTGAACAAAGAAAAGGACCCTTGATTTTTTAGATTAGAAAATAAGAGATTGCTCTTGCCATAGCTGTGGATTGACAGCAGAGATCATAGTGCAGAAACATTTTATGTCCTACTCAGAACAACATATGCTTACTTAAAAATGTGTGAGACAGCAGAGCAAAAAACCTTTACAAGAAATTACTGATATAACAGGCAGATTAAAAAGAGAATTCAGAAACTTAAATCAGCTGCAGAGTAGATGTTTTCCAATAAATATGGAAATAAGATGAGGGTACTTTAAAAAAAATTAGTAAACCTAAATTGATCTAAATAAATGTGGAAGCCTACAGAATTGTCTTCTGATGGCCCTGCAAAGTGCAAAGTGTTCACAGCTTGCAAACAGGAGACTCTGAAGGCAGTCCAAAAATGTGAGTTGGCTGCTGATAGTACCACACAGATAGGGGTATTGAGTGCCAGCTACAAACTGTACTTCTGCACAGCACATTCTTGATTTGATATAGGCATTAAGCATTTTTCAGGGTAAAAGCAGACTTGTTTAGCTAAAGATCAGTGCCCATCACAGTGGCTCTATTAAAAGAAGAATATACTGCTTGCTTACATTGCAGCATGCAAAGTAAGAAGAGGAATCTGGTCTACCTTGGTCAGATTGAAGACCCAGTACCCAGTTAGCTCAATACTGACTCAATTCCTGACTCTGTTCAACAAATCATATAACCTAGCTTCTGGTTATTACAGATTAAAAACTTCTGAAGCAGAGGTGACATTCTGCTTACTCTACTTGGATGTCTCTTATGAAGCTTATCTTGGGATTTTACTCTTTGAAACTATTCACTGTGTCAGCCACATGGTATTCTTGTGTCACTGAATTCAGCAACTATGTTCCATTTTAAATCTGACATTTCATTTGTAGACCTGTTTTTCTTTTATTTTGACAAATGATAATTAATCGCTTCTTAATTTCATCCTACTATCCTTTATATCAAAGAGCTTTGGCTGTCTCCATGCATTATGTTGGTAAAGCATCCCAAATACAGACAGCAAAGTTTCCAAAACCACTCTAAAACCACTGGCAACTGAGAGGACTTAATGCAGGCATAAAGACAGTTTAAATTCTGGTATCTTTTCCTCTGCAAACAGAAATTTAAAAGGCAAAGTGCAAAGAAAAAAATAGCTTGGGTTTGGCTTGGAAAAAGAGGTAAAGAAGGCATTGGAAACATATAGAACTTTCAGCCACATGAAAACCTCAGACTCTGTATTTTCCGGAAGCTAGATGTTGGAATTGTTTGGTCTTAATATCTATAAATACCTCTGCAAAAATGGAGAGAGAAGAGAGATAGGAAGACCTGCTGTACAACACAGATCACTGGGATCTGCCCAATGCTAGCAGAAATAGAAGTCTCCGCATAAATTCCAGGAAGAGACTAAGAAATAAAAAGCCTTTTTTTTTTTTTTTTTTTTTTTTTTTTTTTTTTTAAATTGCTTTCTAATGAGCTAAGAAAATTAAAAACATTTGTAAAATTAATATTGGAATCTTATGTCAAAGGATGAATTAAATGTGATATGCATAAGGGGTAGAATAAAGGAAGTTTAGATTTCACACAGGGCAGCAATGGGAACATGTAGAGATGATGATGGTCCTCCTGGCAGCATTTTGACTAGCACCAACAACATGTTTCTAATCTCCAGAGCTACAGCATCTAAAATCAGTCATACACAGTGTTGGGAATTATTTATAGGAAGTTACATTACTTTTCAATCCCCTCCCTAATCTGTATATATATGTTAACAGGCACATCAGATCTTTCTGATCCCACCTACAGAAAATATTCTCCATGATCCACAGACTTGGAACTCCTTAAATCAACCCATCTCTCAGCCCAACAGAGAATTATGTGTCTTTCTTTTCTGTATCCCTATGAAAGAACTTGTTCAGTAGACTCTAAAGCTAGTTAAGAGATAATTTTGGAGTTACTTCATCCAACACCTGTTCAGAAGGTCACTTTCTGCTAAGTCTGTGCCAGGATAACGGTGCCTAATCAGAGAATCATAGAATGTTACAGGTTTGAAGGGATTTTATAGATTATCTGGTCCAAACCCTCCTGCCAAGGGCAGGGACGCTTCACACTTGACCAGGTTGCCCAAAGCGTTATCCAACCTGGCCTTGAACACTGCCTGGGCAGCCTGTTCCAGCGCCTCACCACCGTCACAGTAAAAAATTTCTTCCTAATATCTAACCTGAATTTCCCCACTTTCAACCTGTACCCATTACTCTTTGTTCTATCACTACAGTTCCTGATGGACAGTCCCTCTCTGGATTCCCAGATGGCCCCCTCCAGATACTAGAAAGTGCCTTGATGTCTCACACAACCTTCTTCAGGCTAAACAGCTTCAGCTTTCTCGGCCTGTCTTTGTAGAGGAGGTGCTCCAGTCCTCTTAGCAGCTTCATGGCCCTCCTCAGGACTTGCTCCAACACTTCCATGTCCTTCCTACATTGGGGGCACCAGAGCTGGATGCAGAACTCCAAGTGTGCTCTCATCAGAGCAGAGTAGAGGAGGAGAATCACCTCCTTTGGCCTGTTGGCCACGTTGCCTTGGGTGCAGCTCAGGCTCTCTGGGCCGTGAGTGCACACTGCCAGCTCATGGAGTTGGAGTGGGGTGGAAATTTTCATCAGCCATCATCCCCAAGTTCTTCTCCACAGGGCTGCTCTCAACCACTTCTCCACTCAGACTGAAGATGTGCCTAGGATTGCCATGACCTATATATCTCCTTGAGTGAAGGATATTTGTGTGTTTTTAAGAGAGAATTTGACCTGCTATGTAACCCTTTCCAGTAGCTAGGAAAACCCTTAAAACATTTATCTATAGTTAAAAAGTACAGCACCACATGAGCCTATGAGAAAAATACAGAGTACAAAGAAAACATGTATCAAATATGCTTATTCTTCCTTCATCAGCCACCATAAAAGTCCACACCTTGAAGTTTTTTATTTAATGAGGTAGAGATTTTACTCATTACCTATGCTGAATCATCCCACACACTGGGATTTGTAAACCCTATTGACTCTTCCAGCTTACCCTCCTATAATCCAGAGATTTTTTTCACCAAAAGTCTCCTTGTGAATAAGACATGATGCTTTAGATGATATTTTAATTTTGACAATTTGTGCTATTACACACCTGTAAAATTACATTTATTATTTCATTAAGGAGACTGAAAGGAGAGCTGGGTGAGCTTTGAGGAACAGGTTTTACAAATTCTGTTCTTCTTTAGCCAATTAACCCTCTTCTGCCTTTTCCCATGTTTTGCATTGTCACCTGTCATTTTAATTTTAAAGGCAAAATTTACAGAATGCAGGGATTACAGAATCAGGGCTAGAAGGTTTTTTAAGTTCCTCACCAGAATTTGGTTTCAGCAGACAATTTTAGAGCAGAGGCACACATTCAATCATAAAATTATTCCAGATTGTTTGTTTTTTTGTTTCATCCAATCTAATTTTTCTTAAATTGGAAATTTCACCATGTTTGTTTGCATATTCAGGCTAAGTTCCTTTTGATTGCTGTGAGTAATCTCCACAGCCTAATTTTAGGCACCTAACTTTGTTTCTCCCTTTCTTTCCCCTAGATATGGTGATTCAGGACAGGAACATATTTGGAAGAGTCTACGTCTTTTAGTGTCTCTGTATGGATACTGGCAAGACTATTATCCTGTTTGAGACCTATTAATCAGTTTCATAATGGTAGGTGATGTTAATATGCCATCCCACAAAGGACTGGCTTTCTACTCAAGTGCACAGGTACTTTGGGATTTGGGCACCTTCTGAGGATGTCACTGGTGTACAATAATGTGTTTTAGATTCAGGCATGGGACAAATATATATGTGTTTGGTTGATTGCACACTGTTTCTCTTCCAGTAGTGTGCACTTTATTGGTACCCTCTAAAGTTTTAAAGTGTGGACTCAAATGAGAATATTTTTGTAAATTTTATCCTTGTGTCTCATTCTTTCCAGTCTGGGTCCTTGCAATTTTTAACTGCTAGCCAATACAGAAGAAATGCTGCTTCGTCTTGGGACTTTGATGATTGTTAATACTTACAGAATGATGAATATATTTTAACAAGTGTATATCCAGCTGGATCTGGACACCTTGGGAAATAACACAGATGTGTGGAAAAAATGAATGTAATGACTAAACAGAGCAGTAAACTGTGCATGACATTCTTCTGTTTTTTTTTTTTTTGTTTGTTTTTTTCCTGAGGTCAAGCAATTGGAAGCAATTTTTGGAACTGTATATGATAGAGACAGGAAAATTCAAATTAAGAAGATAACATTCCTAGAATTCTTTGGAACTGAAGCGACATATTCTAGCAGGAATACTCTAAGGTGTCATTATTAATAAGCCAAATGATGCGGATATCTACTAACCACTTTGAAATCACTGGATAATATTGGAACCATCCCTAAGGAGATGTGTTTCTTATTACAAAAGGGGATGACACTCCTGGATCAGAAAGCTTGCAAACGTACAAAAACAAAAATCACTCTCCCAGATTATTTTGGTTCACTTCTGGAATCCATGTATCTCCTCTTTACCTATCCATTACTCATCAGACCTCAAAGGCTTAAGAAAATTACTGTTACATATTTATCAGTTTTGAGACAGAACATTATGGAAGATTTCAGACTAGATATTGGAAATATTTTTTTTTTTTAATAAAAAAGAAATTTTTTACCATGAGAGTGGTGGAACACTGTATATGCTTTTTCCCTGGAATCATTCAAGGTCAGCCTGGATGGGGCTCTGAGCAATGTTATCTTGTTGAAGGTGTTCCCACTCATTACAGGGGGATTGGACAAGATGACTTTTGAGATCCCTCCCAGCTCAAACTATTTTGTGAGTTTATGTTTATTTCCAGTGAGAAACTGAATTACAGTAGTAGAAGCACTATGAATGTTAATTTATATTGTGATTATTTTTCCCATTCTGAAAGTTGCAGTCAGTTTTCTAATTCTTAACAGAAGATCCTACAGGATAACAAGCTCAATTTCTTTAGCCTATAGCTATCTCTGAAAACTTTTGATGGATTTTCCTATCTTCATCAACTTACATTTAGGGCAGAAGTACAGCCCTTAGAACACATTCTAGGTCTTGCATTGCTTATGAATGCTAAGAAGCTGGAGAAAGATCTAGAAAGATGGTTTCAGACACAGTGCTGAATAATTGGTAAAAGATATGAACTCCCATTAAAGTTCACTAATACTTTCTCATCTGAAGCTATACGGTACACTCTTGTGGATAAGCAGGGATAGAGATTTCTTCAGAAAACCTGGCCAGCACAACAAAAAAATTTGGAAGGCACAATGAGTCACTGAAAGGTCTTTTCATTCATTTCAACAAGGTTTTCTTTGCCCAGTTCTTCACAAAAATACAATTTGCATTTATAGAGGACTTGTAAAGTAAAAAGCCAGAACATATGAACAAATTAAAATAAGAAATGGCTACAACCATAAAAAAAATTGAAATAAATTGAAATGTGTCTTCAGTTTAATGCAGTCTATCTAAAGAAATGCTGCAAATATTACTTACATACTCAGTTCATTCCAAATGTAGTAGAATATATTTACTGCAGTCTTAACACTATCACGGAATCACAGCAACACAGAATCACATAGTCATCAAGGTAGGAAGATACCTTCAAGATCACCTAATTCAACCATTAACCCAGCATCACCATAATCGCCCCTAAACCATATCCCAGAGTGCCACATCCAGATACCTCTTGAACATTTCCAGAGAAGGTCACTCCAACACCTCCCTTGACAAATTATTCCAATGCCTAAACAGTCTTTCAGTGAAAGCTGTTTATCTAATACCCGATATGAACCTTCCACGGCACAACTTAAGGTCATTTCCTCTTGTTCTTTCCTCTGAGACATAACAGAAGAGACCAACCCCCATGCCACTACAACCTCCTTTCAGGCAACTGTAGAAAGCAATGAGGTCCCCTCCTCTTCTCCAGACCAAATTACCCAGTTCCCTTAGCTGTTCTCAGGGGACAAGCTTTCTAGATCCTTCGCCAGGATATGCTCCAGCACCTCAATGTACTTTTTAAAGTGAGGGGCTCAGAAAGGACTCAACTCTCAAGGTGTAGCTTCAGTAATGCTGAATACAGTGAGACAATCACTTCCCTAGACCTGCTGGCTACAGCATTCTTGATACAGGCCAAGATGCCATCGGGTTTCTTGCCCACCTAGGCTTGCCCACCTTGCCCACTGGCCCATATCCTGCTAGCTTTTAGACAGTACCTCCAAATACCCTTCAGCTGAGCAGCTCTCAAGCCACTGTTCTCCAAGCCTGAAATGTTGCATGGGGCTGTAAGTCAGAAGATCCTGTTACTCTGCTTTGCTGATCCTTATGCTGCTGTACTCTTACTATTGACCCAGCCTGTCCAGGTCCCTCTGCCAGATCCTCCCTGCCCTCCAACAGATCAACACTTCCACCTAACTTGGTGTAATCTGCAGACTTACTGAGGATGCACTCAATCCCCTTGACCAAATAATGGATGAAGATATTAAACAGGACTGAGCCCTGGGGTACAGCACAAATAACTGGCCTCAAGCTGGATTTACTTCCATCCACCACCATACTCTCAGCCCAGCCACCCACCCAGTGTTTTCACCCAGTGAACAGCACATCTGTCCAAGCCATGAGCAGCCATTTTCTCCAGGATGTGGAAGATTGTGCCAGGTGCTTTACTGAAGTCTAGTTAGACAATGCCCACGGCTTTTTTCCTCATCCACAGAGTGGGTCACTTTGTCACAGGAAAGAGATCAGGTTGGTCAAACAGTACCTGCCTTTTGTAACCCTGCGTTGTCTGGACCTGATTCCCTGGTTGTCCTGCAAAGGTATATGATGGCACTTAGGATGATCTGTTCCATCAGCTTCCTCTAAAAGGACATTATTGGGTTTTTATTACTCAAAATATAACAGGTATAACAGGTACAGAGCTGACAAGGTGGTCATGAGACAGAGCACAATTATGTTTTTATGTAGGCAAAGTGTATCCCTGCATGGTTTGAGAACTTCATGGCAGTGAATGTAATGGTGACAGTTCATCAGCAATCCAGAATAACTGACTAAAACATCATAAAAAGTTTTTTAGGATTGTAGTGGTTTGAAAGCAAGACAAATGAGAGGCTCCAAGTCAGAGATATAATTTAATAGGAAAAAAAAAAAAAAAGAAAGAAAGTAAAATAAAATAGATGCAATAATACAAAAGATCACTGACAGAGTCAGAATACAACCTGAGCGGAGTGATGGAAGCAGTCCGGATGAGGTGGTCTTCCTGAAGCAGTGATCCTGTAGAAAAGTCTGGTAGCTCGGGTCCTCTGGGAATCCAGTCGGTAAGCCCCCTCTGGTGTTCAGAGTCTCACCTTATATCCAGGCTGGAATGCTTGGTTCCTCCCTCTGGGTGGATCATCTCACAATGGGATGGTGAGTCATGTGATAAGGCCTGATGGGCCCATTAACAGGAGATGGTCCAGGAGGGGGTTATTTGTGAGTCGTGTGGCAAAGGTGCGGATGGGCCCATTAACAGCAGATAATCCAGAGTGGAGGAGGCAGGGAGCACTGCCTCACCTGGTTTCAACAGTTCTTGAAAATGGTGATAGAATATACTTCAACCCAGGACAAGGATGCATATGCTTGAATTGCTCTGATCAGCTATAAGGACAGCCAAATGCAGAAGACTGCAAAATGCAAAAGAGCATGCTAATGAAAAAATATCATGACTGCAAGTAGAGTTTAACTTTCATGAAGAGAAAAAGAAAGCTTCACTCCATTTTCACATCCACACAGGAGAATAACGGGTTTTTTTAAGATTTATTAAGGGTAAAACTGATAGGAGATGCTGAATGAAAATTTTTATGATTGGGAAGGTATTCTCAGTGAATATTCAAATGTCTCTCAGAACAGTGTTAGAAAGGTGGGTTGCATTTTTTTACATGATACAGGCAAAAAATTTGAATTACTTGATCTCATGTATGTCAATGTTTATCTCAGAATGTGTTAGGGTGCAAGGGTTAAAAATAATAAGAAAAATAATTGAAAGGTAGTGAATGTAAACCTTACTGAAATTATCAAGGCAAAGGAAGCAATATATATGAAAAGATATACCAGGAATTCATTCTGATATTCAGGGATTTCAGCAGGCATCATTTGTGTAACCAGATTAAGCTGTATCTCTGAATAAAATGTTAACTTTACAAGACATCATAAAGCACTACTGAAGGGTTGAGGGTTGACAAAAGGCTGAGTATGAATAATTTATATGAGGAATGTTATATACTGAGATTTTGCATGTGTGTGCACATATGTGAACATGCACTCACATGTTTGTGTGGTTCAGAAATATGCATAAGAAATGGAGTTCAGGTCTATGTCCTAATCCATCTTCTCTAAGTATCACTGTATTTACAGAATTTATGTAAATAATTTATTATTAATAATTTAAATACAACATTTGAAAGAGTATTGTATAAACACACTTGCTCAGATTACAGAAACTTGTTAAATATCAATTCCACTAAGGTTTAGCTCCAAACTCAAGTCAATTTAGCTTTTTTTTTCCTTACTATTGCCATCATTTTGCTTGCTTACTTGCTTGCAGTTTACAAAATGTGCTGGAGTGAAAAAAGTAATTGCCTTTTCTTTATAGTACTCATAATTCAGGGAAATAATTTGTAGCAATTGTACATATAACGAGTTTTATGAATTAATGATAAAATGTATTGGAATATATTAACTTTAGCATCATTTTCAAAACAAAGCTGAAGGTTATGAAAATTGAAGTACAGTGTTATTTGAAGTAAAAACAGGCACTTCTGATATAAAAGTTTGAAATATACTAATGGGAGGCTTTTTTTTCTGTATGGTGCCATTTTATTTAAAATGTTGCCATTTATTGTATTAGATTCTAATTTGCATTCAAGAAAATGGAGTCACACAGCTTCTGAGGTGCGAGTCGACTACCCTTCTTCTGAGGAGAATGAAGCTCTCTGCTGTGTAATCAAGACATGGCATAGATGGGTAAAACAATCTGCAAACAATTACCCTTGAGCTGTCTGTAGCAGTGAGATGGCACCTGCCACTTGAAGATGCAAAAAAAGCAGGAACCAGAACTTCTCTGACCTACATATAAACAGCAACTACAGAGAGAGCTGTTTCGGAGTCAGGTTGTGTAACAGACCAATAAAGGGATTTAAGCTCATTGAAGTGTGGCAGATGTTTGGAATAAACTTTCTAGATCATGTTGCCTTGGGGAAAAAGACCTGGGATAGGAATTTCCCAAAATATAAAAGTCACATGACCGAGAATAAGAAAATACTTCAATTAATTGGATTTTTCTCAGATCTTGAAGGGAGAAAGCCTACATCTTCTCTGCAAAAAGAGACAGGCCATTAGCCATTCTCTGAATATGGGTCCAAGTGGCAAACCATGATTTACAACCACACACCTAAAATCTCTTCCAGAACATTGTAGAAACATTGGAATTGCCTATCTAAAATAAACCCCAAATACACAGGCATTGTCTAGGGCACAGTTAGTTGCCAGACAGGTCAGAAATGCATCAGAAGGCAAATTCAAAAGCAGGGTGTAATGTATATTGCCATTATTCTAGAGAAAGCTGATAGCATAAAGGTTGTTGCTGTCTGGCTTCAAAGAAGCAAAATCTTTAGAGAGATTACTCATGAGAAAAATCTCTCACTTTGCATCATTCTTTCTTTAAATGAGGAACCAATCTTTTAAGTCTGAAGAACATTCAACTCTGCTTTTATCTTAGCCTGATCGTGCAAACAGAGCATAGTAACAACCAGTGAATCCAGACTCACAATGGGTTCAGATTTCCTACATTCTTTTCTTTGTTAAGTTTATGCCATTTTTCATTTTTGTAGATTAGCCTTATCCATTATGTCATATTTCAGTCGTAAAAATCCCCTCCAGTTAAACATCAAAGGGTACTTTATGTTAAAGAATGTGTATTTAATGGATCATATGTTTAAATCCAACTGCAATTATTGGGAAGCTCATCATTCAAAATAACAGCATAATCTTCTGCTTTGGTTTGTGGGCTGGTCTCTTGTCTGTTTTGACGATGAGATGGTGATTCACAGCCTCGACACAGACTGTGATGCTGTGACCTACAAAGGAGGAGAAGCTGTTGGTTAGTTCTCCCAGCAGCAGAATGATTGAGTGTGGGACCTGAAAAAAGGACTATGATACAGCTTAAGGTGGATAAATTTATGGGTGATTGAAAGATGTTGAACTCAAGGGTAATTTGTGTTTCTAGACCAAGACAATAATTAGTAATTTTCTACAAGAAAAAGTGAAAACTGTGATTACAATTGTTATGATGGAAATCAGTGTGTGTTTTTAGAAAGTTTGTTTTCACCCAGGCCATTTAAGAATTGAGAACAGTTTGGAGCAATGCTGTTTTAATACCTAGGTTCAGTAAAAATGGCAGATGCTGTAAGGAAATGCTCAGTTGAACAATCTAAGTTTTTATTTAGCTTAGATTAATTTCTTGCAGTATCTCACATAAACTTCAAGTCAGTTGTAAACTCTTTGGGTGCATTCCTACTCTTGCCAGCTGGGAAGAAACAAGCAAGGTCTTCTTCTAGCAGCCAGCATGATTATTGATAGAGAGTCACTCAAGTTACTATGCTCCCACTGCCAAAAGGTGGGAGGGGAGGCTTTCATGGACCAGACAGCGAGACACCACTTGGAAGAAAAGAAAGGCAGAATAAATGAACTGCAGGGATAAAAGGGAAAGAGAATTTGCTAAACTTCTTCAGAAAAACTTGGCACAATTTTTTGGAAATGGGAGCTCAGTGGACAGGGAATCATCCTTTCTAAGATGCTGGGAAGCTCATAGCGGTCTTAGGGGAAAATAAATTACAAAGCTGAGAAATGTCACTAGCAAATGTTCTGTCTGTTTTCCCTCTCTCACTCCTACTTTATTCCCCTTTCCAATGATTTAGAGTGGGCTGCAATTAGCCTGGTGACCCTGGTGGGTGATTTCCCTAAAGAGAAAAAACCTAGAATATTTAAATGTAGTGTTTGATGTAAGTGTGAGACAAGCCTCACCTTTTTATGGCTGGAAAAGAAGGAAACACAAGAGACTTATGATTTCACTATAACAGTAATGCTAATAGCCAGATTGGCTGGTGTCAGTGTGCCTGAGACAGGCCTCAGCATTTTTCTGGTGTAAAGGAAGAAATCACAAGAGACACTATTTCCCTGTCTTAACCAGGTGTTTGTTATTTGACCTCAGTAGTGGATAGAAGTGTGTGCCCTCCTTTTTTCCTCTCTTGCATGTATTAGGTGTTTAATCACTCTGCACAGAACTGCATTTTTTACATTTTATTCTGGTGACCATTAAAAGTTAGAAGAAAGCAAAAAGACTTTTAGCTGCACTCTAGCTATACTGGACAAGTTTTAGTTTTGTGGACCACAAAAATTAATTGCAAACAGTCCTCAGTATACTTGTGAAATACAAAAAATGAAGAGAAGTATCTAGAAATGTAGGGCTTGCCATACTAAGTCTGGCTTGAGATCCATATTGTCTTGTATTTTGTCTCTGGAAGTGGCCAGATGTTAATTAAAGTAGTGTTTTTACATAAAATTTGAATGTGTGATTCCCTGCTCTGTTGCCAATATAACATCAATTTTGGCAGGGGAAATACATGGCATCTGTTATTAGGCAAGCAAAAGGAGCTTTATGGAGGAAATGAAAATAATATGTCTTTGGCTTTGTTTGTGTAAAATAATTCATGGCTAATTGTTAGCAGATACTACACTGAAATACTGGGTTACATCCGAAGCTGATGCAAATCTTACAGCTCCATAGCAATCAGCAGGGCTCTTCTGAGAGACATATGCTCATGGTGTGATTCACAGTGAGAAAGACCGATTGCCATAACAGAAATTCCAGTTGGGAGTTAACTTTTCTTCACTTTTTCCCTCTTTGAAGTCTATTTTAATGTCCTTTTCACTCTCAATTCAAAAAGTTATACTTCATTTGAATTTATATAGCAAGTTAAACAGAAGCTTAATCTCAGTCTGATTCTCTACTGTTCAGTACCCTTTGTAGCCACTTCAGAATAAATGTGAAAGGTTTCCACTTGTATTTAGTGGCATTTGGTATTCATTTCATCCAAGTCTAAATGACAAAAAGGATAGAGGGCTACATATGATAGAAGTACAAAGCCCCAGCAGAAGTAAAGCAAAGCAGTGGCTGTTTCTGTTCGTGCTTCTTTGATGGCAGTAGATTCATTGCAAAATATAGTTATGTGTTTTGTGAAAACCAGGAGCACAGCATGTTCTGTGCTATGTCAGAATGCTCTCTTTATAAGATTGTTTATAACAGACAACCAAAAGAGGCATAAAACTGTATCAGCCTTATAAAATGTCAATGCTAATTACATGTAAATTAGTATACACTTCCATTCATATTATGCATCTAAAAGTCAGACTGGTTTCAAAATCCAGAAAATAGAGTTGTTCACAGTATAACATCCAGTGGTTTAAAGCATTTAAAAATACTTTCAGCTACAATTATGTTGTATCTGACTTTAAATATATTTTCTAGCAAGACCATACAGAAAAAGAACATCAAAATATGAAGTACAAGCATTCAGATAGATGAGATTTAAAAGTTAACTTGGTTTCTTGGTGCCTTAAGCAGATTATTAAGGGTGAGAATTTCTAGTAAAACAAGCTATTTATTTGTTGTCGGCTTTCAAACTATAGTTTTTTATTGCTATTTGCATTGTGTACCAAACATATCATATACTCCACCACATGCTACCACTATGACTTGGTTATTTCAAACCTGTTAAGCTATGTATACTTTGGCAAAGGAAGAGAGAACACTCCTACTTAAAGACTCAGCAAATATGGAGAATGTTTTTCATAACTTCCAAAGAAAAGTTAATTAACAAAGCATCTGGGAGTAAATAGGAATGAAAAAATATGCTGCACTAGCATAAAGACACCAGACTGAATAAAGGAAATCATATGTGCATTCCAGAGGAGAAATAAAAGCATTTTTTTTTCACTCAGAGAGCACCTCTGAGTCTGGTACAGTAACTCTGGTAATAATATCTTTGTGACTTATGGTCAAATGCAAAATGGTTTTAGGCTTTTCCATTGAAAATATGATGTAGAGAAACTTTCCAAAGTGGCTCCCTGAGACGGGAAACCCTCTGGCAAGTGAGTCCTCCTGTGCCTGCAGCTCTCTATACACATTAGCAGGGCTGCCTGGCCTAAAAACTGGTTTCCCTAGCACTCACCTAAATCTGCCTAGATCTAAATTAAAACCTCTCGATCAAACTCAATTTGGTCACTTGAAATAACATTGCCAATATATGCGACATTGTGTGCTGCAATTAAAAATTCACAGAACAAAAGATTTCTTGTGAATTACAAAAGAGAGGGAAATGTATATGTAAATATATACTCTCATGGTCAGTACTAGAGAGCTGCTGCTAGAGGACCAGCATGCAGGATGGGTTATGACGGCCCATCCAGTTAGGAGACCCTTACCAGAGCTGGAGCATCCAGAAGCCAGAGCTTGGTTGTAGTGTTCATCTCAGGTACAAGGCTGGCTGAGTGTGGTTTCTGCCACCAAAACTGTGGGGCTTGGGTTGGTGGAGGGTTTGTGTGGTGTTAGGTTCTGCTTTTTGGTGTTTTTTTTTTTTGTTTTTTTTTTTTTTTTTTTTTTTTTTTTTTTTTTTTGTTGTTGTTGTTGTTTTTTTTTTTTTTTGTTTTGTTTTTTTTTTTGTTTTTTGTTTTTTTTTTTTGTTTTTTTTTTTTTTGTTTTTGTTTTTGTTTTCTTTTCCAGTGGTTATCTTTCTAAATTAATGCAATCCCTAATTCAGGTAGGTGGGAGATCTGAGTATCCTTACCCTGAAACAGGAACTAAACCCAGATTGTTTACTTTCTGGAGAAAAGGTTCAAAATAGTATATAGCTTTTTAAGTGAAGGAGATAATAATATGCTTTTATTTTATATATTCATTTTTATAATCCCTTAAACATCTGTCCTCAGGAGTAGCTTAAACACTTGGGCACAGTTTCTCATGGGACTAGGAGCCCAATTACACTTGATTAATTTCCTTCAAGTCCTGGACTACCTCTGAGGGCTAAACATTGAAGATCTCTGGTCCTGTTAAAAATCAGTACCATGTAACTTCCTAAATATGTATCAGTTCAGTAAAACTGATGTCCCACATAAGAGACACCCAGGCTCTCCATATGCTCAATCCTTGCGAATGACAAGCGTATTCCAGTACAAAGATTCACCTGGAAACAGGCAGAATTTGGGATATTATATTACAGCAATTAGTGAAAAGATTTGGTGAGTCATATGGTATTCATTTATGGCGTTGTTACCTATGTGGATATGGAAAGGAACTCATATAAATATTTAATGTATAACATTAATGAAACCCATAGAAACTCAAAAAACCCTGCGTTTTACCTGATTCCATTGTGGGTAATTAGAGTAGTGACTAGCAAGTGTAATTGAAATCAGGCCTTGTTTGTATAGTGCAATATGCAAACTTATAATGAGAAATTGTTCTGACCTTGAAAGAAATGATAGAAAACATTACATATCAACATTCTTGCTATATATTATAATGTCTTAAACAAACTTCTTGGGGTAACCTTGAAATTTCAAGAAAGATAGAAAAGAGTATTTTAGCATATTTAAATCTATTCTATCCTATGACAACTGAGCCATAACTAACATCCTATCTAGGGAATAATTAATATAGGTTCTTTTTGATCATATTTATGAGTTAAGTGTGAAGGTTAATGTTAATATTCTCTGGCACATTTGCACAAGGTAAAAATGCATTCATTTGCAGCTGTGTCTGTGAAATAAGTCAGATCTCCTTTTGGAGTCTGAAATTATCTTTGAGGCAGTGCCCTAAGAAAGTATTCCGGGTGCAGTGATTAACAACCCATTTGATTTAATTTGTAGCATCTTTGCGCAAATCTTTGCAGTCAGTAGTTTAACATTCCAAGTCATCAGGAACTGTTAGGGAAACTCCAAGTTTACTTCCTGTAAACATTAGTACAGGAGAAGCTCATCTAACAGGGAAGCAAAAAACCCAGATCAGATTAATTTTTAAGTTCAAAGACAGACAGAGCACTGTGAAGTTCTAAATCAGCTCTGAAACTATCTCACAAAGTCCCCTAATTGTTGATATAGTGAAGATTTCTTAGTGTTGTTTAGAAGGGAAATAAGATATCCTGTTCTATTTTTCCTTTTTTTTTTTTTTTTATTTCCCCCTTACCACCTAATTCAACTATGGGTGTTACAAGGAAATAAACTTGCTACTGCAAGATCAAAGACAACACAGAAAAATACATGAATGTTTAAACTTCGTATTGAAGGTTTGTGAAGAAAGAAAATTTTGAAGAAGTAGCACAGATACCCGCTTTGGAAACTGCTGTGAAAGCTGCTGAATCTATGTCTCAGCAACAGGTGGGTCTAGCTGGGAAGGTGTGTGGGAAGGTGAGAGCAGAAGTGATTCCTGCCCAGTGAAATTGCTGTGAGAGGAGGTATCACACCAAGAGTCTGGAGAGCTCTAGCCATCCCCTGTGCCCCTAGGTGCAGCACCATGCTTGGGCAGCAGCCCCACACGGCCCAGCACTAATGACAAAGGTCATTCTGTCTGACCAGCAAGGCTCTCTGCTGCTCATCCAGACCTCACCCACTGACTGCAAGACGCTGCATCTAAACTACTGGAAAACTGGGAACAGAAGCAGATGTATGTGCAACTCACCCCTGTCAGGTTTTGCCAAGGTGTGGCATAGGGAAACCCTGAGGTGTACATCTGGCAGTCGGGCATTTATAGCCTGTGCATGGAAAGATCAAGAACAAGACAGAGCAAGGGTCACTGCAAGATTGCCAATGCAACCCCCTCCCTAGGATTTTTGCTTACCCCCTCTGCAGCATCTGCCTCTTTGTCTGACTTGTCTCCTTGGTTCTGAACTACTGATTTCACAGCAGAGCAGAACTCAGAGGAGAATAAATCATCCTGCAGAAGTGCATTTTTTCAGTTTAGGTTGAGCACCAGTTGACTGCCCCCTAATTTGAAGCTTGAAATGAACTAGTTCGAGTGTATCTGTACATGTAACCACCTGGGAGGGTAATTTGGGAAGAAAAAAGTGTATCGCAATTGTGTAATTCTGACTCAATTTTACTCAATTTAGGTAAATGCTGACCTAACTCTTCTGAATTTCATAAGAATTTAAAAATTGTGACTGGCACACAAAAATAGTTTTTAAGGTTCAATTACAGATAAGAATTTCACCTCATTTGAAGATCAAAATTTAAACATCTGATTAGTCTTATATCAAATTTTGCTGAATACAGCTGGCTTGCTGGATAGGTGTATCCTAATGCCCTTTGAGAATTCAGGTGACTAATTCCTTCAGATGTTGCAGCAGAACTTCGTGCTGCCAGAACAGTGCTTGGCTTCTGTTGGGGTGAGAGGGAGGAGCAGTACCACAGGTACCAAGGCAGCATCCTTTCAAGACGACCAGCAGAAACACAGCCTAGGAATGCTCTGGATAGGAATGGCAAGGAGCACCAAATGTGGACAAAATACTTTGCTCTTGCCACTCTGAAGACTAGTCAAGCAACTTTAGAGAGCACAGACATGGTACCCAACTTGGCAAAACAAATCAAGAGTAAAATAAGTCTGAAGACAAAGAACTCACTAGAAATTGAAGTCCAGCTTGTTTGTGAGACATTGTTTCAGTCCAAGGTATCCTGAAGGAAAGGCAATCTCATTTCTGGACCCAGGAATCAATGATGAGATGGCTACTGATAGTATCAGGCTTTGTCTGAGAAACTAGACATAGTATTTACTCAAAATAAACATAAAAGCTCAAAGAAGTTTACACACTTTAACTGCAATAGTTAAAAGACCTAAAATAATACTAGAAAAATAAACAAATAATTCCACAATTTCTGAATCACTGCCTCTAAAGTACCACATTTTTGTTTTGAAAGTCACCTTTTTCTACATACACTAGGATTCTAAATAACAAGAAGAGAGTCAACACAGATGTATCCATAGGAAATCAGTTTTTAAAGCTAGTTTATAAATTATAGTAAAATTTGTAGGCAACAGTGACAACTGCATCAGAATTAAACATTTATTTAAGATTATAAATTGAGGCAGCAAGAAACCTCAAATGCATGACAAAGTCCAATCAAACAATATTGCTAAAGAAGGTATAGTATAAACCAAAAATGTCAGGGTAAGTGGTTGAACTTCACAGATACTCTTTATTTCTTATTAGTTTTTTTTTCTTCTGCGAGATTAATATGTTGCTAGAACTTATTACTTTTCCAGACCCAGGTGGATTACTGGTATGCTTTGTTAAGCCTTATTTGTATTGTGTTTTCTCATAAAGCTTAAGTAAAACAGGGAAATGAAGACTGCAGACAAATCTATAAATTGTGGTCCACTGCAGATGTTCTTGGAACTATGACCTTAATAGTGGCCAAATACAACAATTATAATTATTCTTTTAACTAGCTCTGTTATTTGCATTTTCTACCTGCACAGTGCTCGGCTTTAAGTACTGTCAGAAAATTGAGGAAACAATTAAAGCTTTTTGGCATATGTTTCTACAGTACATGTACTTCTTAATCTGGAATTTGGGTTATTTTTCAGAAAAAGGAATACTGAAAAAAAAATTTAAAAATTGATCCTCTGTAGAATAGACAGGAATATTCAGTGACAAGTGGGACAGTAATAGGGGGACAGAGAAATTGAGATATTAAAAGAAAAATAGGTAATATAAAAGGTCATGGAGGGTCACAGTAAAAGAAGTTTGAATATAATTTCAATATGGTAGCAGAGGGAATTTGTTATCATTAATGCTCAGACCCTCAGCAGCACAGTAACTGTGACACTTAGAGGAGATCACTATGAATTCTTTCCTTCACATACCTGTTGTGTAATACTGGAGTTTATTTTCCATGCGTTCCAAGAGATATATGTGAATAACAATGGGAGTTTAAAAGCTCATCTGATCAAAAAATAATAAAAAAAATGGGTTAGTTCAAGTATTATTATATACCAACCTGTTCAAAGAAGGCATGTATAGTTACTGCTCTGTGTTTACATACTCATTCCTTATGGTTATGAACAAACTTTTTCTAGGGAATAGAACTTTCTGCCATGCTCGCATTTCAATTTTTTTTCAGAACAGAATAAATAGCAAGTATCCCAGAATAGGTGTGTACACAATTTTGATGGTAATTTTCCTCCATGATAACTGCTTATAAAACAATGCAAAAACTGTGTTCTAATTTAATAAGTGCTTAGTTTCCATAATGACCTATAACAAAGGCCTATTAAATGACTTTTGGACACTTAAATAGGCCATATCTGCTAGGTTTTCCCTATAAACATGAAAGTTTATAAAGAAAGTTTCATTTCACTTTCACAGAAGTTTATATTCCTCTTTGAGGAATGAAAATATATTTTTGAGGTAGAACTACCATAAGTGTATGAGAAAGACTGTGCTCACAATTGCCAAGTACATGTTATTTTTCTGTGTCCATTTTTAATCTTAGTATAAATATTCATATTTTTCAGAAGTTTATTTGAATTGGAACTTGCTATATTTCTTCATAATCTTTTATATTAATATTATTTAATGCCATTTCTATATATTAATCATCCAGTAAAAGTTTCCTTCCAGATTTCAATTGGCACATAGGAGGATATATTTTTGGATCAATTTCCAGTATTTTCTTTTCATATATTTAATTTGATAATTCCTCATCCCACTAGGCTTTAGGAAAGAATTCTATGAATAGTTTATTTTCATCTATATTATGTTTCTCCTAAAATAAGAAATCCATTCTGAACCTATTTAAACATTGCTTACTGCATTTAAATGGCAACAATTGACACATTTGTTTTCATTATTTCTGTACATGAATCTAAGGATTATAACTTCTATTAGTATCACACCAATTTAACAAGTTACAGCTACAGCCTAAAGCTTGCAAGAGGAATATGTGCCATAGTTTAACCTAAGGTTGTCATAGAATGTGTGATATTCAGTGACATGTTAATAGCCACTGTTTTTTTTTTTCTTAAGCATTCAAGTTAACTTTTTTTTCTTTTTAGAAAATTGGATTTTCTAACCTTGATTTTGACAAAATATATAATCTTAGTTTCATAGTACATTTGGAAGCAGCTATTGATTTTTAAGGTCCTTGGCATAGCATGTTCCATATCTTCCAATACTTGAAAATACTGTGAAAATGAAAGAATATTGTGAATATTTGTATAGTGCTGTATAGTATATTTTTACAGCGTTGTTTTAAGACATAGGAGAAAGATATTTTTCTCTATATACCTTATTTATCCTTATAAAGAATGACCCACCTTTGTCCATTTTTGGTAATCATTTCTCTGTCTTGACTTTTTCATCAGGGCATCCTGAAGAAATAAAACTCGCAGACACTTAACGAACACCAAATTCTTGTATTATGCAATTCCATTAAGAATAAACCTAACAAAACACTATTTGATTCAATAGCCAACTTCCTTTTGATGAAAAATGTGTTGTAATATTTTTATGCACTTTTTTTTAAAAAAAGTGAAAGCATAGTTTTGCCATCCTGACAGTGCACTATGAACACAGCAGCAATGTATTTGCCAAGGGTTATCTCCTCACCTAAGCTGAGAACAGACTAAAGTGTCTACAGATGCATTGATTAAAACATTTCTTTGCAAACACCTTTCAACCTGTAGTTATTTCAGAACTCTTCGCTATGGTAATTGGTGTCAATTTCTCATATTCTCAGGCTGTTTTGAAGCTTATTCTTGAACTTTGGTGATCTGAGGTGTCTTCAGTGAG
Source organism: Chamaea fasciata (assembly GCF_029207755.1). Taxonomy (NCBI): domain Eukaryota; kingdom Metazoa; phylum Chordata; class Aves; order Passeriformes; family Sylviidae; genus Chamaea; species Chamaea fasciata. The sequence goes on along the minus strand of NW_027094087.1, from coordinate 95,296,199 downwards.
GATGTCTGAAGAAACCATCTGTGACAGTGTTGGTGACACACAGATCAGTATCTGAGTGTGAAGTCTGCCATCCTAAAGTGACATCTATGTTGTCAGCAATGTGATAACCATAGGAGGAATGGTGTGCATTCTGGTTATCCTAACCTGGAAAAGAGGAGAAAGGAAGACTCATCTGAATCTGCGTACACAAAAATGTCATTTTTTTCCCCCCCACAAATATTCCTTGGAAGAAGAAAAAATAAGCAAATATTTTAACCAAATATTTTTCAGCCTCAGAAAATGTAAATAATATTTTGTGTAAAATTTCATATTCATTCATACTGTAATCAAAAATCACTTTTTAAATGCAGAAGATATTATTCTTGTTTTTTCTTAGTTTCTGAATTTTTTTTTAGACTTTGACGTTCTCTGCTTGCCATCTATTGAACTGTGAACTACGGTTTTATGGTGTTCCCTGTCAACAGAAGTACTATTATTGAGAATCTCTGTAGACTTATCAAAAAAAATTTTCAGAATATCGAGGTTTGAAAAGAACACCACACAAGGACTTAATTTGAACATTATCAAACATTAACTGTAATTGAGTTAAAACTTACTGGCAAGAGTGGGTTTGTGTTGGTTTACTGCTTTAAAGAGCACAACAAATATTTTTGAAAAATAATGTCACAGCTAAAAGTATGACTTGTTCATTACATGCCATTCGAAAAGATGGGTTTTAATGAAAACTTGTGCCTTGTTCCTTTCAACTACTAAATTTAATATTTGAGTGTGTAATAAATATGCCATTAGAAAAGTTGTGAAAAATTGTTTGTATGCTTGCATACGATTGTTGTGTATGCCAGGGCTGTGATGAAATAGAGGAACCATGGTTGAAATATGTGCATTTTCAGGTATCTGTTAATATGAAATAAGTCCTAAGAAGAATTTATATGGATTTTTTTTTTCTGAAAAGAGACTTAATCTATGGCAGCTTCATGGGCATCATTACTTAGAATAGAAATATCAATGACAGCTGTTGTATGTATTGTGGGAATGAACTTAGAGCAAATCTGTGAGAGTCCCATGAGCATTTTAAAGAAAAAGACTACCTTTTTTTCCTGAATATAATCTTATCCCGAGAACTTTAATCCAATTTAATACACGTTATTCTTTTAAAATCCGTTGAACTGCTCCATACTTTTCAGGAAAGTAAGACTGTCTTCAAATAAGGTGAAACTGAAAGACACATTCTAGGTTTTCATCTCAAGAACTTGAAATAGGAGCCAAAAATAACTAGGCATTGTATGGTAAATAAAGACAGTAATGAGATGCTTTTTTAAAAAAAGAGTGTATCAAAATATTATAGCATTATATATACTGACCACAATATCATATTTTTATTGCATCTTCTAATTTGCCCATCTAGAATACAAGGACAGCTTTATCCCTTTCAAATCCTTTGAACATTAAAATCAAGTATTTGTTAATATCTAAATATCTTTAATTATAGAATTTAATTTACAGCTACTAGTAACATTTTCTGAAAATATTATTATAATACTGTGCTGGAATAGAGTAAGAATCAGTATTCCTCTTACTGATTCTTTCTCTCACAACTTCTCTTTCAATGATAAGATTTGATGTATTACTCTTGTACTTGAATACTTATTACACAAAATGTCTAAATCTAGCTGAAACTTCTGAAGTTGATTATTAGAAACTGAGCCATCTGATGTTGCTAGTCACATCTTGGAGAGTCGAAACTTGGCTAAGCTGCAGAATCTACTGTCTCTGGACACTGATTTGAAAGATCCCTTGAGATTTTTTCTGCTGCCTGAAGAGTTTTCCACGTTTATCACTGGTTACATGGACTGGAGAAAAGATTAGCATAGAATATCTGTTCTTTCTTTAGAAATGCAGAAGTGATTAATGGCCATATTGTCCCCAAGCTTTGCCACTCCTTGCTGCAGCCTAAACTTCTTCATTTTCCACATTTTCCACAACATAATTAATTTCTCAGGCAAGGAAACTCTAAAGGATGGTACTGGCTCACTCTTGAGGTCAGGTAGTGTGAACATCGCAGGGTAAATGCTGTGGACTGAAGCTCAGTGTCCACACAGCTTAAAGACGGCCAGAGAAGAAACAGGAGAGTTGAGGCTGGTCATAGATTTCTTAGTACTTCCATGTTCAATTGTTATATTAAGAACAAAAAATAGTGGTTTGTCTCTCTTCAACATATTTCTATTAATTGGTCTGGGAGAAGGATCAAAAACACATACATGCAACATCCTGACCTGTTGAGCTCAACACAACAGTGAAGACCTGCACATCCATTGTGGAAAAGTCTCCTACTCTTGGAACAACACCAAATCTTCTGACCCTCCTTCTTATAAATGTTTCCATTAACACCAGTGTTCTTTAACCTCTGGTGATAATTCAGGGTTAAATTTTTAGCCTGTAAAATCATTAATGCTTGCAATAGGTATCCCCCTTACTAAAAGATTGGTGGATGAATCATAGATTCTTAGAATGGTTTGGGTTGGAAGGGGACCTTAAAGATCCTCTCGTTCCAACTGTTCTGCCACAGGCAGAGACACCTTCCACTAGACTGGGTTGCTTAGAGCCCCACCCAACCTGGCCTTGTACACCTCTAGGGATGGAGCATCCACACCTTCTCTGGGCAACCTTTTCCAGCGTCTAACCCTCTTCATAGTAAAGTTTTCCTAATACCTAATCTAAACCACCCTCTTTCCTTTTAAACCCGTTTTCTCTTGTCTTGTCACTACATACGTTTGGAAATAGTCTTGCCCTGTCCTTCCTGTAAATTCCCTTCAGATACTGGAAGGCTGCAATTCGATCACCCTGAAGCTTTCTCTTTTCCAGGTTGTCAATCCCAATTCTCCCAGCCTTTCCTCACAGGAAGGGTGTTCCATTCCTTTGATGAACTTTGGGGTCCCCTCTGAACTTTCTCCAACAGGTCCATGTCCTTTTTGTGTTGGGAACCCCAGAGCTGGATGCAGGTGGGATCTCACAAGAGTGAAGCAGAGGGGCAGAATCCTCTCCCTCACCTTGCAGGCCATGCTGCTTTGGCTTCAGCCCAGGGTACAACTGGCTTTCTGGGATGTAAGGGAATACTACCAGCTGTATCAAGCCTCTCATCCACCAGCAGCCCCATCTCCCTCTTGGCAGGACTGCTCTTGAACCCTTGAGCCTGTGTTGACACCAGGGGCTGCCCCAACCCAGGTGCAGCACCTTGCACTTGTTAAACTGGATGAGGTTCCTGTACACCCACCTCTTAAGCCTGTGGAATACACCCAACCATGGGAATTCTTTTTGCATTTTGACAGCAGAAAAGATGTTTTTGCTATAGTCTCTTCCTAGCCCTAGTAACTGAAAAATTATTTGCAGTGACAAGAAGAGATATTTTTTCCTTCATTAGTTGTAGTAATAATTCACTTCATTTAATTATTTTTTAGTTACCTCTATTTTCCATTTTTCTAAGTGAGATTTTTATTCTGGGTCCATAAAAATATATTCCACAGGTACGTGCTACCATATAGCTCTTCAGGGACTGAATTAATTTACTCAAGTGGCACTGATTGCACTATCTAAGGTCTTTCTCATTTTAACTGTATCCCACAAACATTGACATTATGTCAGCGTTTTCACAGTTAGCTAAATTACCAGCTATTTATAGATGAGTGGCTAAATTTCTCAGATTTGGAACTGAATGTAAGAGCTTCAGGGTAGAGTTTACTGTGAGAAGTGCCAATGAAATAATGTAGCAGCTTAAAATATTTTGAGGGAATGTATAGTGTAGGAATATGTGTGTAATTGGCAGTTGCAGCCATTTCCGATGAAGTTTTGTGCCTGGAATAGAATGGATGTGGTTTTGAGATTTATAATTGTTTATAAATTAAAATTCCAGCTTAGAAATTTTGTGTATTTTAGTTTGATACTTAAATATTTTTTGTAGAAATACAGTGTTGAATTTGAGTTGCCTTAGAGAATGAAACAGCACTCACTGAAATTTAGACAATTTATGAAAGGATTTTTCTAAATTATTTTGTAACTTCTAGAGAAAAGAGAGATTCAACATCCTTAAGAGAATGTTTTTAATCAGCAGACAATATAAGTTCCAGAGGAAGGTCCCTCTGAAGGCAGTGGGACTGGATCACTTCCCCTTTGAGGCAGTGCTTGGAGAACTTGGCTGGGTCATCCAGGAAAAGGGATGGCTTCAGGGGCAACTAATAGCCCCTGCTTGTCTTCAAGGGGTCATTGAGGAGATGGAGCCGGGTGCCTCACAGTGTTGTGGGGTGGGAGGGAGAGAGAAAACAAATACAGATTGTAAGAGGTTCATGCTGGGCATAAAGAGAAATTTTTCTTCAGTGTTCCCATGGAGAGTGAGGCAGTGGAACAGGTCACTCTAAGAGGCTATACTGTCTCTGTCCTTAGAGAGTTTCACCCCCTGACTGGTGCAACACCTGAGCAGCCAGGTCTGTCCCTAGAGCTGTAATTTTAGAATTGCATTGTGTAAGATTCTGTGGCCCAGTCATGGGCCACTGAAATGAGAAATCAGAACTTTATGGGGATATTTCTTTCTTTCGAGTTATATTACTTTTCCCTGGTTATCTGTTTAATGATAATAATACTTAATGATTTTTGTGGTCAGGGAAAAATACCTAATGTAAAAACTGTAAGTAATGTAATGCACAGAGGGTCCCAGTGACTCTAGAGAGCTGAAGTTATGATTGTTTGATGAGACTGTCTAGTCACGGCTAGAGTGTTTATCAGGAAAAGCAAACAAAGAGCAGTGTAGTTCATTCCTTCCAGGATTTGAGATCTGCCATTTGACACTACGAAAAATACCAGATTACTCTCAATCCTTGTAGAATGCCATGACAGCCAGCTCTTTACATTTTTTTCTCTTTCCTATATTCTGCAAGGGTCAGTACACAGGCAATGGTAGGGGGGGATATCCCAAACACAAGCAGGGACCTGTAGGAACTGAACCCAGGGCCACACCCACAAAAATAACGGCAATCTTCCTTCTCATTTCAACAGACTTTGGATCAAGGTTAGGATAAACTGGAGATTTATTTCTCATTTCACTCAATGCTAAAACGAATGGGAAAACCCCAATATACTCTCTTAGTCTTGCTAAGTTTTTTCTTTCACTTTTCTTGTTGTTTCAACTGTAATGTTTGAGTCATCCTTAGGGAAAACATATTTTGACTTCTCAGAATTATATTCTTGGTTAATATTACATTTTACAAATATTTCTGATGTGAAAGTGCTATCAAGTTATCATGGTAAACCACTTCCCTTAAGAAATCTGTCCTGACTAGCCTATGACTTACATTGCTGTTCAGGGAGAACTTTTTAAGTGATCTTGAACTGTGACCAAAGTTGTGGTCTTCATATTCTTCTGGAGAACTAGATCTGCTGCTACCTACACATTTTAATATACCCTTGCCTGTGAAATCTAATGAGCTAACCATAACCACTAATGCCTGTGTCTTTCCAGCCTCCCAGCAAGAAAGTGCCCTTATTGTTTTGCATAGCAGAATTGCCAAGTAACCATTACTTAATTTATCTTTTTAGATAATATTTATTTGTATTTCCCATTAAATGGAACTCTCATGGGCAATACAAATAAAGAAATTACTCATTTTGGTTTATATCACTCAGAAATATTTCTGCCATAAATGTTTGTCATTCTGCAATCATGACCAGCAGGAAGACAAAATTACTGAACCATCAAAGTGTAATAGAAATGCCTCTGTATATGCTTTTCTTACTGGTCACTGAAAAAATAAATAGAAATTAGTTGTCTTCTATAAGAGCTTCAGACTCTCTGTCCATAGCACAGCTTCTAGCACTGACAGTGAGAGATTCAGAGGACTGGAAACATTTAAAACTATCCAAAATAGTCCCAGACTGAGAACAACTGGAATAAAGATTTTCTTCAAAGAAAAAGGTGATTTAAACTATCAGAACCACAGACAGTAGAATTGTGTTTTAAAAGTCAGTTTTTCATAATAACCAAAGGCCCAGCTGTTTATATCTTTGGTATTGGGTCTGATTTTGTGAAAAGTTTGTCTGATCCTTCTCAGAAAATTTCTGCAGAATAGGCTTACATTACAACCATAATTCTTGATCAGTGAGCTTGCATCTGATGGTTTTCATACATTAGGTAACATTTATCTCACCTTAACCTGGCTCTAAATTTGAATCAGTCATCAAAGGATCCTTCAGCTGAAGAAAACTCTCAGGAGAGAATATTGACTCAATTTTATTTTTTTCCTTTTTTTTTAAGGGGCACATCTTAGGTGAATTGTTTTTCTCCATCACTTGTGAAGAAGTCTAGTCTAGTGAAGGGACTAACTCAGATGTTTAGATGAGTTCCATCAGCACTATAATTTTGGGGGAAATGTCACATTCACAGATATGATTTATGTTTGTCTGAAGTATTCAGTTCTGCCTTTCTGTGATATATTTGTTAATGTCTGAGAACACTGTAGGAAATCCCTGTACGTACTGCGGAATGATGCAGAATGGTCCTAATGGTACAGATATATATATAGCTGCCATTTGGATTCTGCTTTCAAGTGCAGAGAGGGTTTTACATCATGTACTGGTGATTGTGCCACTGTGTCATTTCCACAGTATGCAGCAACAAAATCTTGCTCTCTTCTTTTTGATGGTTGCCAGCTACATTTAAATAGCTTGAAAATTGCTCACGTGTTTTGATATTAAAGTATTCAAATACCTGTTCTGAGTGTGTGAATACTTGCCAAGCATTTCCTGCAACATCCTGAGAATGATCTGCTCTAAATATGAATTTGTATTTTCCAATGGATGGAACTATAAAAGTATTCCATTCTACTGTTTCTTAAAGATTAAAAAGACCAAAAAAAATCTTTTAATAAGAAGTGAAATTTACATACTTCTTCCAACCAAAATACGGTTTGTTTGCCCTTTCAAGAAATCACGGAATAAGCACATTTTGCATTTTGGTGTACTGATTGAATTATTTATTTCACGGTCTCTTTAGCTCATGCCCAGATTGCATCAGCTTCAGAACATAGCTCTAATGAAATAGAGTATTGTGAAAGTGTTCTACATAGCTGACTGTAATACATTTCCTAAATAAATACAAATTAAAATCATAAAAGTAGACTGTTCATCAAAGCCTTCTTTCTCGGTTCTTGGCATATGTGGGACTTGGCCAGTATTCTGTTTTGCCAGTTGAACCAAGTATGAGTTGGTATAATGATCCTACTCAGTCTGACCAACATCTTTTGTGTATCTTTGGGGGTTTTCCTCATTGCTTGTGACTTCCAGCTGAACAGGGAAGAATGTTACTCTTTACAGCCCTCAGACACTGCAACACAGTGCTTAGATGAATAGTTCCTTTTAATAAAAAGGATCACTACAATTTTTTCTTCACATTCATATCTCCCACATGAAAGTAATAGTTTGAACTGTAACTTAATGCTGTTTCTGAGCATAAGAAACCCTTCACTGATCAAAGGATTTATTCTATTTATTTTTCCTTAAAAATGCAACTTGTTCATGGGAAAGTTAAGGCTATATAAGGTTATATTTTGTTCTGGCATTGTGAAAAACCTTAATTTATATTACATGAATTAAATAATTATCTAGATAGCAGAATGTAGCTCATAGTTTATAAAAATGCAAAATACCAGCTTTCAAGAGTTTTTTTGTAGAAAATTATTATGGCTAAGTTATAACCGTTTGGTCTGAGTAGCTCCATGAAATCCATATTTACAGATATAATTTATCAACTTGATCACAATCATTAAAATATCTTCACTTTATTTTCCCCCCAAACTTAATTCCCTCTCTTCTTGAAAAGAACTGAGCAAAGTTCACATCACTGCTGAGTGTGGCAGTGCATTACACATTTCAGCTATGCACATGGCTGGTGGACTCATCCCATAGACTTTCCTGAGTCCGTGTAAGCTCTTGCTGATCTGGCTGCAATGACCTCCAGGGCCAAACTCTCCTCTTCTGGATTCCTACAAATGCAGGATTTCATTCACTGGCATGAGCTTGTGGCCCTGACAGTTGGATAGTTGGAAAACACAGCAGGACTTAGAGGAGAGGTTCTATGAAGCATGAATTTGAGGAAGGAGGCTAAGCTGGAAGCCTGTATACTCCAGGAGATGTGCTGGTATGGGAAGTGGAGGCAAGACCAGAATAGTGTGAGGTAGTTGGGATACAGAAAGGCTTGGCACTAGAAATGGCATTTGACCAGAGATTGTAGCAGGAGGTACACAAGTGAGCAAGTGATTTGCATAACTAATTTTTAAGGTGGACTAGCCAGGAAATAAATTCAGAATGATGAACAGGGAATTAAATGGAGGAGTCTTTTTAAAAATGTTTAAACCCAAATAGATTACACCTCTCTTAGGAGCATCTGATTACACTCTTAAGAGTATCTGGTGGGTGGTCTCAAATACAACAGAGAACTTTTGCAAAAGCCATTTTACAAAAAATTGCTTCTCTAAAACTACAGCAGTCAAAATACCTGTTGAGGAAGAGTGTCTTGCAAAAGTGAAAATGGCTTCAGGTGGGTTTGATATTAAAGTTTGTGTAGGCTTGACTGAGGAGCATAAACTAGATAAGTAGAGAAATTTAGTCTGGTGCATGGAACTTTGTACATGACACAATGTTTAAGCAAGTGGCCTGAAGTCAAACATATCCTTGCACTGGAAGGCTGGGAGGTCAGTCCCCATCTGGGGTTAAGGTTCAGCCTTGGCCCCTGACATGAATGCAACTGAAATCTGCTCCATCTTCAAGGATCTAAAAGAGCCTTGGCAGTTTCAGTAAATAATTGGAAGATCAAAGCTAGCTACCTTTCTGTACTGAGGCTGCAGGAAAAGACTGATCCTCATTTAGCATTATCTGACCTTCAGGCTATATTTTCATACAGAGTATAATATTACTTTGGATAAAAAGAGATTTTAATTCCCTCCCCTAAGTACAAAATTACACAGAATTAAAATATACTCATACATTTGTGCAGTGCACAAATCAGCAACTGAAACATTTCCTCTTTCCTCTCCTTCCTGAGCTATTACATATTTTTACTGCAGCAAATATGGTATTTCTGTAATTTAAAAATGTGTTCTGGAATACATTTTCTTTCATTTTCATTGTATGGCAAAAATGGATTTTTCAACTTCTGACTGAACCCTTGAGTCAGAGAAAAGCTTCAGATTTTTGATTCAATGGTAAAACAGTTTTACTCAGTGAAGAGTCAGAAAAAATACTTAAAAATTTTGTAATTTCCCAGAGGTTTAAAGACTTTGTTATGCAATATTAACACCCAAAGCATTGGAAACAATTCTGGACCAAGTCTCAAAATATTCTTCCTTTTTTTTTTTTTCCTTCTCTTTCCCAACACCAATAATCCTGCTACAGCTCAGCAATGCATCTGAGAATTCACATCTAATTTAGATGGTTTTATTTCTGTTGTTTCAAGAGAACTTCTGGCTAAGGCACTCATGAGCATCCCTGGAATGCAAGTTATCATGCTTACTGAGAGCAAGAGCACCTTGTCAGCACTCTAAATGTTAAAACAGTGCAGGTCCTTTGGTCTTGAACTGCATAGCAGACTTCACAATACAGTGATAATTCAATTCACGTAGGATAGTCCTGACTCCTAATCCTGTCTCCCAGGACAGTTCAAATATTTTGAAATTAAAAACTACACCTGGTTTATGAGCTGGATATCTAAGTGCATTAGAGTACACACACTGTAGTTATTCCTGTAACGCACAACTCAAATCATGGCTTATTTAATTTAAAGGCTCCTCCATTGCAATCTCCACCCTGGTCCTTTTGGGCCAGATTATCTGGTTTAACATAGGAATGAACTCCTCCCTTTGTTCCCAGCCTGACTAATGACCAAGGGTTCCTGCTAGAGCCCTCTACTGATATAGTCCTCATCCTAGTCCATATAGTCCTCACCCTAGTCCCCCCTGGGCTGCAGAGGGGCAATTGCTTCTCATGGTCTGCCCCACAGGCTTCAAGGGAATCTTTGCTTCTGCTGCTCCCACGTGGGGTCCCACCCAGAGTAGACAGTCCTCCTTGAACTTCTCCAACATGGGGTGGGTCCTTCCCATGGAGTAGAGTTCTTCACAAACTATTCCCTGTGGTGTCACAAGGTGTCACAGCAAACCTGCTCCAACCCTGGTTTCTCCAGGATCACAAGTGCCATCCTCCTTCAGCATCCACCTGCTCTAGTGTGGGGCCCTGCATGGCCTTCAGGTGCATCTCTGGTCCAATGTGGACTCCTTCACATGTCACAGTCGCTTCAACTCAAGTTCACACTGGAGTTTCAGCCTGTCTGGCAAAGCATCACAGAAAAGAAAGGCAACACCCTGGCCACTTGCCAGCCCAGGAACATTGCCATGGCTGTTATCAAAACGTCCTGAAGCACAATTCAGTAAGTGATGAGCAGCACAGAGTTACAGCAAGCAGCAAAAGCAAAAAGTGGCTGCTAACAAGCTCTAGACTCTAATAAACAGTAAGGAAGGTGAGCCCCATGGCAAGGACAGGAGCCTGCTCAATTCTAGCTAAACAGCACTAACAGCTATAAATTCAAACTAGTGCATCCCAGTCGAGAATTGGAAGGGTAAAAGCAAGAAAACTCATGGGTTCAGATACAGACAGTTTAATAGGGAAAGCAGAAGACACACAAGCAAAGCAAAACAAAGAATTCGCTGCCTCTCGTGGGCAGTCAGGTGTTCCGTCATCTCCAGGAGAGCAGATACCCATCATGCACTGCTATGACTTGGGAAGACAAACACTCTCATTCCAAATGTACCCCTCTTCCTCCTTCTTCCACACACTTTATATACTGAGCATGATATCAGGTGGTCTGGAAAATTTCTCTGGTCAGTTGGGGTCACCAGTCCCTCCCAGTCTCCCATGCACCCCCAGTCTCCTTCCCAGTGTAGCAGTAGGAAAAGCAGAAAAGGCCTTGGCTCTGTCATCCCTGCTCAGCAATAACAAAAAAATCTCTATATTATCAATCCTCTGTTCAGCATGAATCTGGAACATAGCCCCATATCAGCCACTATGAAGAAAATTAACTCTATCCCAGCTGAAAATGAGCAGTTTGAAAAACTTATTCCAATTTCCCTTTTTCTCAAAAATGCACTCTTATATTTTAATGAGAATAAAATTAGATACATTCTGCAAAAATCATATACATGTGCTTGATGTTCTACACATGACTAGTTCAAATGAAGTTAATGGATTTTAGTTGTTATTGGAGGTAAATGAGAATTCATTACATGAGAAGGCTGCCTCTATTTAGAGGAAACAAAATTTAAACTACATATCTAAAAGAAATGGACTAGCTATAAATCAGCTATTTTATTGTAATTTTATGGTTGAGCAATTAAATTAAAACCAAGACCAAGAATGCACAGGAAATCAAATCTGATGAATCTGGTCTTCAGCTAGTGCAAACTCATACAGATTAAAGAAAGTCAAAGATGCAGACTTTGAACCCTATGACTTTGGTGAAATGTTTCTGTAGCAAAATAATTTGAACGTTCTAGTTTCTTGAATATCTTGAAATCAATACATAGTTTCATGATGGCAATATCTATGCTTTTTTTCTTTTTACATCTGGGTGATAATCATTAGAATCACTTGATCTGGATTGGAGCCCTTGAGTATATCTCTGGCATGCCATTTACTAATGTTTCTCCAAGGAGATTATTATAATATACAAAATTCTAAGTGACTACAAATAGCTACAGTAACTTTGAAAATGCCATGAAATGTATAATCTATTTCCCATTTGAAGTCTATTAATTTCTCAGCAGAATAAATCTGGTCTTAAAACTTTGGAGATTTTAAATTTGTGCACAGTGACAAATATGGCTTTGAAAGGTTCCAAAGGTTTATCTAGAAAGCTCTGCTTTCATGAATAATTTTCCTTTGGACCTGACAATGAACTAAGCCTAAGTCCCATCAAATTCACATGTTTGAGTATAGCCTTTTATAAGATACTTAAAGAATTCACATCCCCACTAAAATTCTAGGAAAATCCTCATTATTTTCCCTTCAAAAATATGAAACAGCATGTCAGCAATTTTGATCACATACCAATCATTCTTGGTAGCAATACAGATTCATAACAAAAATTTCTCAAAACAAAGCTTCTAAGCATTTTACTAAAAAAGGTATGTGCCTCCTTCCATTCCTCTGTAGTGCTTTTAAACTAAGTAAAAATAAAAATATTATTTTTAAAATATTGATGACTTTGAATATTATAAACTCATGTGAAAGGTCTTTGAGGTCTATTCTATGGGGTTATACTGTACAAGAGGCTTATCAGAAATATTTGATTTGAATAATATCCTGTGGCTGTCTACTCTGGAAGGGGGGGGGAGGGGAGGGGAGGGGAGAGGAGAGGAGAGGAGAGGAGAGGAGAGGAGAGGAGAGGAGAGGAGAGGAGAGGAGAGGAGAGGAGAGGAGAGGAGAGGAGAGGAGAGGAGAGGAGAGGAGAGGAGAGGAGAGGAGAGGAGAGGAGAGGAGAGGAGAGGAGAGGAGAGGAGAGGAGAGGAGAGGAGAGGAGAGGAGAGGAGAGGAGAGGAGAGGGAAGAAGGTGGGGGTAGGAGTTGCTCCAGATGTTGGAACAGAGATCCCCCTGCAGCCCATGGTGCAGCCCATTGGGAGGCAGGTGTGCCCCTGCAGCCCATGGAAGTTGACACTGGAGCAGAGATCCACCTGCAGCCCATGGACAGCCCCATGCCAGTGGAGATGGGTGGCCAGAGAGGTCTGTGACCCCATGGAAGTCATATGCTGGACAGGCCTCTGGCAGGACCTGTGGATCTATGGAGAGAGAAGTCCATGCTGGATCAAGTTTGCTGGCACAATTTGTGACCCCGTGAGGACCCAGGCTGGAGCAGCTGGTTCCTGAAAGACTGCACCCTGTGGAAGGGACCAGGGCTGGGAATAGCTTACACTGGAGAAATTCATGGGGGGCTCTTTCCAGTGGGAAAGACCTCATTCTGGAGTAGGGGAAGAGTGTGAGGAGTCCTCCTGCTGATGAGGAAGGAGCAGCAGAAAAAATGTATGATGAACAGACCACAGCCCCCACTCCCCTGTGCAAATATTGGAGAGAAGGTAGAGAAATAGGAAGTAAAGTTGAACCTGAAAAGAAGGGAAGGGTGATTGGAAGGCATTTTAAGGTTTGGTTTTATTTATCATCACCCTACTCTGATTTGGTTGTAATAAATTAAACCAACTTTCCCAAGCTTAGTCTGTTTTGCCCATGAGGGTAATTGGTGAGTGTGGGTAACTCCCTGACTTTATAACCATGAGTCTTTTGCTATATTTTCTCTTCCCTTTCCAGATGAGATGGTGAGTGACAGAGCAGCTTAGGTGGACACCTGGAGTGCAGCCGGGATCAACCCACAACGACAGCTAAGCTTGTTCTTTTTAATAATATTCGTACCTTTGATAAGCACAGAAGTCTTTCTTTACAGAACATAATTGTATGCTAATTCTATCTCCAGGAATCTTTTTTTCACTTCTGAATCTAAAGACATATTTTTCACCACGTGGAAAAGTTGTATGCATAAACATACTGCTTGATTTATTTTGGAAAAATCTCCAGGTCATAACAGAGGTATCAGAGGTCTATCAGAGGCATAATAATGTTGAAACCGTCTATATTCTGTTCAGCTTGTCTTTTTCACTTCGGCTGAAGCAAATTTTCCCACTTCAAAAAGATACAGGAACTTTTTCTCAAAAAGATAAGAGGCCCATCCTTGCTCACCTTTCACTATGACCTTTGCATGTGCTAGTTAGGAAGAACCTCGTGCTTTTGCTTGATAGCTGCACTTGGGGACCTTTCCTGACCTATGTTTCAGTGTATCTCATACTTATTTGGATATCACAGAATGGTTATTTAAAATCTGTGTAATTCATGTCCTTTAAATATAGTTTCTGTGGTGGTTCATTTGAAATCTATATTCAGTACTGCAAATAATTTCCTCTGGCTGATTGTTATCCCTTTCTTTCCTCACTATGTATTGTAGCACAGTTGAAGTGGTCATGAAGTAGCAGCAAAACAAGATGTTTGACTTATATGACAGACTTCATATCCTGTATCTATGCTACCTGTGTGTAAATGAGATTTGAGGATTTTCTGGAGCAGCAGATTAAGTCTGCTCCAACAGAGAGGTCTGCCTAAAGCCCAGGAAGACAGGTAGGCAGTCAGGCAGGTGCTGGAGACATCTCAGTTGTTTCAAAGTTAGGCTAAGACAGAACATGAATGCCTGTACCATGAGTTCAGATTGTGCTATCACATTTTTAAATACAATGCCACTGTGGTGATAATCAAATATCATGCCATTTAGGGTTATTAACTTTTTAATGATTTATTGCTTGCAAGACATGATGAGAAAGTTTGATCTCACACCCCTATCTTAATATGAATTGATTTTTCATTGCTGTTAAAGAAATTACCACTTGAAAAGACCTCAGTTAGGAAAGAGGAATGCATGTCAGTTTAGCAGAAACTGAAGGAAATAAAAACCAGTTCTATCTGCAGATTGTAGGAGTTTGGCACTGAAGACAATAATAGCACTCCTGAGTGGTTAGTCACAAGGGTATGCAGCTGTTAAAAAAAAAAAACAAAACAAAACAAAAACAGATTTGGCTTTAAGTCAGGAACAACAGGTTTTCAGCAGGACTGGAAATGTACAAAGCATAAAATGTTATTTTGATAGCGCCAGAAAGGGTTTAATTTACTCAGAACTAAGCACTACAGGTGTGGGACTCCACCCCCAGCCCCTAAGTTTTGAGAGTAGATGCAGTTGTGCAGACTAATAGCCTTGTTGTCTGCAAAAGGTAAAAAAATTAATCAGCTTCAACGACCAATAGGAACACTCCTATTTATATTTTGCATTATTCATTTACCGTGAAATGGGAATATGCTTGAATCATGCATATTGGAAGGAGTATTTTCTCTATGAATGGGGTTTTTATTGTTCAGAAGGAAAACTTTTCCCTGAAGCAGGGAATAAATCCACACTTTTTCATACTTTTTTAATGTCTTTATCCCTTTGTTATGCATCCTACTAAGAATGCATATTAGTTTGCTACCAGCTTTATTTCTCATTATTTCAAAGATAATATAAACAGCCTTATGATGAACTTTTTTGTTTTTCTAGACTAGTTTATTGGATGGGTGCAAGAGAGATTCCTAGGTATGTGTTTCCAAGAGACAATGGAAGTTTTATTATTCTTGTTGCTACTTCTGTTTTAAAGTGGACAGATATTTTTCTAAAATAATTGTTCCAGTTTTGGAGACTGTTTTGATTAAGACAGAAAGCTGCTAAATAGAAGAGTGCATTAACAGCTCACATGTTCAGGTATGTACTTTTACACCCCACTGACATGTATCAGCCTTCTCTCTCTTTAGCTTTCTCTTGAGGCTTCCAGCAGCACACTCCTAGCAGGCCAGCTCATTCCAGCTTTATAGCTTGGTTGCTCTACTTCTTAATAATTACCTCTTTTCCTCCTGCAGATCATTTTCATGCTAGCCCTGTCCCCACTAATGCTCATCACTACTACTCCTGTGTAAAATCAGGAGTGGGGTATGTAGTCCCCTGTCCCTGTTCCTAACATTTTCTAGATTTACTGTTAGCTTTGCTGGTGATCAAAAACTGTATCTTGTTTCTGATTTCTACTTTTAATGGCAATGTACATATATAATTATCATAGAATCATAGAATGGCATGGATGGACTGGACCTTTAAAATCATCTGGTTCCAAGCCCCCTGCCACAGGCAGGGACATCTTCCACTAGGTCAGGTTGCTTAAAGCCCCATCCAACCTGTCCATGAACACTGCCAGGGATCGGGCATCCACAGCTTCTCTGGGAAACCTCTTTCAGTGCCTCACCCCTCTCACAGTAAAGAATTTCTTCCTACTATCTAATCTAAACCCAGTCCTTCTCAGTTTAAAGCCCATATCTCTTGTCTTTCCATGCTTTTGTAAAAGTCCCTCTCCAGCCTCTTTGTAAGCTGCCTTTAGGTATGGGAAGGCTTCTATTAGGGCTCCACAGAGCCTTCTCTTCTCTGGGCTGAACCATCCCAATTGCCAAAGCGTTTTCTCATGGGAAAGGCGCTCCACCTCTCTAATCATCTTGGTGGCCTTCCTCTGGAGGGCCACCCCAACAGGGTCATGTCCTTCCTGTGCTGGGGGACCCCACAGCTAGATGCAGTGCTCCAGGTGAGAAGGGGTATTACAGGTAGGAGTATTATATAAATTATAATTGCATAGAATCTAATATAAAAGATATTTCCAAAGAATGTTTCTATCTTCCCATGAAAGCTTGCTTTACTTTGATCTCTTTTGTGAGAAAGAACTGACTACACATGTACAAGGTATTTGAATGTATTCATGTGAGAACTTATTCTGCAAATGTTCTTTTTGTGATAGAAACCCAGCTGTCTGACCTCTAAAGAGGAACAAATTCTTTAGGAAATTATGCTTTCAGAAGGACACTGTAAAGGCAAGGAAAGCTGGTAAATACAAAGCACATGAAAACAGAGATTAGACTCAAACCTGGATGTATTTTAGATTGACAGAAACTTTTTGTCTCTGCCTAAGTCTTTGTTTCTTTGTGCTTTGTCTCTTTCTAACGTCTATCTTAGAGAAAAAAAAAAAAAAAAGGATGCCAACATAGCTTATATGCTGTCACAACATAAAAAACCCAAGGCATTAAATGTGATTGTAAGTTTCCATGGCCCAGTGCAATTCTACTCATAGTTCTACTCATGGACTCTAATGTCTGCTTTTGATATTTGAGTGTTTTTGAGAGCCACTTAAATTTTCCACTCTGAGACATGAATTCCCACAATCTCTAAATGTCATGTGCCTGGCTGAAGCAAGAGAAGCACTCAGGTGAGGCTGGAATTCATTGAGGCAGCAGCAGCTGACAACACAGAGGACAGCTGAGATTTTGAGCAGGGTTGGGAACAATGGTGCAGCCCTGAGGCTGTGATAGATAAAAGAGCCATAGACATAGAATGTGACATAGAGCCATGTCACACTCCTCAGAACTTGCTAGAATGCCTTGAAGCTCAGCTCAGCTGCCAAAACCCTTACCTAGTTTATCAGCCAGGTTTGGCTGCACAGTGACCTATGTTCTTTCATGGCTGTATTACTTGCAGCATCCATCACTCTTATTTTAGAGCAAATTGTGCTAGGTAATGACAGCTTATCAGCTGCCTGAGGTTGAAAATAGAAGAGCAACAGAGAGAAATTTTGAATAATATGTTTAGTTGTCTGTCCCCTTTTTTTTTTTTTTTTTTTTTTTTTTTTTTTTTTTTTTTTGGGGGCCCTGTACGAATTGGATACAAGCCTGAAAATGTATACCCCAAATATAATGTTCTTCTTCTTACCCAAGGCTGGGAAAATTAAGTAATTAAGTTCTAGAGACACAAATTGTGAGACAGACACACGGAAAACCCTCTGTTCTGAAAGAAAATCCTAAAAAAGATGCAGTGTCCCAAAGACTTTTCCCGTGACACCTCTGCTTGTCCAGACTGGGACAACTGATCTCTGTTTCAACAACAATCCTTATGTTGTTTCTACAACATAAGGAAATCTGAGCTTCCTTCTTCTAGGTGCAACACTAGGTGTCCAGATCTGCTCAGAAATCTGAGGTAAGAGATGAGTTCATACCAGACATCTAGTGATATCTTTTCTTGCACAGATTTCCTTTGCAACTGAGACAAGAAACTTAGGAATCAAGGTTATATTTGAACATAACATAAATATGTCAATTAAAAAAAATAGAGAGCTGGCTTGATACATTCTCTTCTTAAAAAAATAAAAAAAATCTTGCCCCAAACCACTGCTTAACATTAATGTTTCCTCTCTTCTCACACTATTAGTACCTTCAAAAAGTTCCTACATTGCAGCCTGTTCTATGCTCTTCCTGTATAGTAAGGAGATTTTTTTGTACATTGCACAAAAGATGTTTTGGTGTTTTTTAACCTATAAGAGGAGCTATCCTAAGTGGATAACCCTAAGTGACAGAAGAATATGGCTGTTGACCTTAGAGTGTGAATTGCACTTTTGTGGATTATGCTGGACCATCTTAAGAACATGGCAATGAAAAGTTAAGATTTCCCTTCTCTTTTATCTAATGATAATGTATTACATTTGTCCTGGCATACTCAGAATAAGTGCTTTTTAGAACAGGTAGAAACTGTCTCTTTTTCCCTGCTGATGACATCACATTGAACTTACATAACACACTGTGAGAAAATATGAATTTCCTAGGACTCATTTGATGAGTGCACCTGAAGGATGAAGGGCAGAAAGGATTTATGTATGAAGATACCTAAATAATGGTTTTGATAGTAATGAGGGAGCACAAGGACAATGAGTGGGACAAAGAGGGACTAGGTAAATATAATGGAGGAAAATGAGGAATCAGAAAATATTATATAGGTTATATATAAGGAATTTCCTTAGCAAGAAAATCCTTCCTATTATTAATAATAATTTTACACGTTTGTCTCCAAAGAAATACACTAAAACTGCTGCTGAAAAATTAATGGAAAAAAAATATTAGAGATATATGATAGGGACATGCCAAAGTGTCATGGGCTCAGCCAAATTTTTATTGCCATCATTCAGAGTATTATGGAAAAACACTGACTTGTGTTTGCTTCTTTGTCATCATGACAACAACTTTTATTTCTTTTCAGCCATACCTTTCTTGCATATTATTTTTCTCTCCAGAGACTACCTCCAGTGAAACATCTTTTAGGCTTCTCTTTCTCTTTTGTCTATGTTCCTTCTGTGGACAAAGGTATAATTTCTGGTTTTACATCAGCTTTATGATTATTGCTCAATGGAAGTTTTTGTAAGGCAGGAAACCACATAAGAATTTATGATTTTTGGAGCACTTTTCCCTAGAAAGTTGTGGTGTCCTAAACAAGTAAGAAAAAAAGCTTTCTCTGTGATATGGAGAGGTACACTGCACATTTTAGGAAAGTTTTTTTTTTTTCTCTCTTAATGTTTTTTCTAGCTTCATTTTTCTAGGAAGTAGAACTATATTTTCCTTCCTTTCTACACCTGTCTTCATTATTTTCCTCCATGGCCTCTCCCCACTTCTCTATTCCAGTAATTTCTTGCCTTCTGCAATACTCCTCAGCAGAGTTCAGTGCATTGCATCATTTAGCCAGAAATGAATTTAAGATGACAGTGATAATTTAAGTCAAACACTGTGCTTGTTCCTGTTGCCAGGGAGAATATGTGATAACAGCCATTCTCATGGAACATTTTATTTTCCCGTTGCAGCCCACACAATGAGCCATCACAGGAGGAAGGTCAGGAGGAAGGCTGGAAGACATCCTTGAACTTCTTTACCAGGCGGTTGCTACTATTCTCCTGTGAAAACTTCTTAACTCCTTATCCCTTTGAGCACTGACTATGATTTCTTTTCAGTTGCCTGTCCAGCCCTTTTCCTTGCTTGGTCCTTTTTCACCCTGCTGAAACTTTAGGTCACATAAATTGATTACACCAATGAAATGTATCATGTTTCTTGCTTCTCAGCTTCTTGCCCCAAACTCATATTGCAAATTAAATATATCTGATTTACAGTGTCTGTCACTTATTTTTTATTTCCCCCTTTTCTTCTCACCTGAAAAATTTCTGTGGGAGTGGACTGCTGGCAAAACATCCTTACTATGCTCTGAAGATCATGTATTTCTGAAATTACTGATGTTACCCTCAAAATTACAAAGCAGATTTAAAATCTCCACCTAAAACTTGACTCTCTTCTGGCAAAGAAAGAGGTATTCAAGTGATTTTTGTGCATGTATTTTTAGGCATAAAAAATTCAACTTGATTTCTTAAAGTATTAGTAAAAGAGAAAAATATATCTAAGAAAAATCATACTGGCTTTGTTAAGTGAAATATACTTGCTTTTCTTTACTAACTGTGATAAAAGGTTGTTTTAAACTGATGTTATTCTGGCTGGTAGAATGTGGGCAAAACATAGAAGTGTTTTAGACAGGATTCAGGTTGTATTCTGACTTAACATTAACCCGTTTAGACTCTGAATACTTCCAAGGCTCCAAGAAAAAACAAGCATCCTGTACCATTGCCAAAGAACAACTCACTAAATCTTTTCAAAACTCAAAGCACCTAAAGTTTCTCAATTATTTGTATTTATTACTTGAACTGTAACATACATTTCTGAAAATAGGAGATGTTGTAATTGGACCACAGCTTAGTAGTTACAGCTTTTGATTTCCTGCAATAAGAAAAAAAGAACATTGTTTTGTATGATGAGACACTTTCAAAAATACTAAAATGTGATGTTGGGAAAGAATTCCTTCTCAGAATATTGTTGTGAAGTTTCCATGACCTTACATGTCATAAAGAAAATACAAACTTCATTGTTTGTTTTGATGTTAGAACCATGAGGAATTAATGACATTGCTGGGGACACAGTGTAAAAAGAAGGTATTACTTGGCTATTTTAAGGCAGTTTGAGTAGTGGCCCTTTCCAGAATCATGCAACAGGTGCCACATTCCTGCAGAATTATCATCATGCTAAATTTGACACAAATTCTTGCCAAACCCAGAAGTGACCTTATGGCTGCAAAGGTGGGGATGCATTTTGTCTCTTTTTCAAGATGAATCCACACAAAGGTTTTTGTATTCCTCCTCTTATTGTCCCAGAGAAGTGCCTTTCTGAAGGCATCGGGTTGCTGAACTCTACAAATAAGAAGTCTTCTTACATGAGGTTTATTTCATTTAGGTGAACAGCTTCTTATAGTAATAACCTAAAAGAAATGACAGATAGGTAGGAATCCAAAATGATTCTTTAATGAACTGTCAAAATACAGTGTAGTAGAGACCTCAGGGTTACTGACATATAGATCCACTTTATACTGTTTGAACAATTACATTGGATTTGTGACTGACAACTGTAGATAAATATCTTAGTTTGCAATGCAGCTAGACTCAGGTTTTATGGCTGAGAAGTCCGTTAAATGCCACCATACAAATTCTTCTTCTCCACACACTTTTATTATACAAGGAATAGAAGAGGTTGACATCTTTTGGGTACCAAAAATGTCAATGTGTGTACATGGTGTATTATTTTGCAAAAAAATCACACTTTCTCCAGTTTCTCATTTAGTAGGATTTCGTTATTCCAGCTAGATAATTTGCCTTTAGCCCATTTGTTTTAGCAAGTGAAGTACTGCATTATGAGGGGGGAAAGGCACATTGCCTGTTTTTCTTGCTGATTGGAACTTGGAAGCGGTTCATGTTGAAATGAAAAGATATCCTCCCTACAATGTCTTCAGATATCTCAAGTTAATTTTCACAGTGTTATTTGGAATGCATAGTTTTATTTGCAGTGTTTAATCTGAGAAATATATCACTACTACTTGAGTGCTTCTGTGTGCTATGGTTTCTAAATCACATCTACCACACATCTGGGTCTGTACCATATAATCACAGAATAGTTTCAGTTGGAAAAGATGAGATCTTTGAGTCCAACCACTATGTGGTGGTTGGGGCATGGGGCTCTCTACAGGCCGCAGGTGGATCTCTGCTCCAGTGTGGACCTCCACGGGCTGCAGTGGCACAGCTGCCTCACCATGGGCTGTCTGCACCATGGGTTGCAGAGGAATCCCTGTTCCAACATCTGGAGTACCTCCTCTGCCTTCTTCACCTTAGTGTCTGCAGGGATCTTTCACTCATATATTCTCACTTCTGTTTTCTCTGTCTCCAGCTGTTTCTCTGCAGTAACCTCTTAGCCCTTCCTAAATGCATTACCCTAGAGATGCGCCACCACTGATTAGCCCCTCTGTCTTGGATCACGCTAGCATCACCTCTGTCAGACATGGGGGAACCTTCTGGCAGCTTCTCACAGAAGTGACGCTTCCAGCCCTTCACTGCAAAAACCTTGCCACACAAACCCAATACACTAAGACAAGGAATTTAATTTTCCTGGAACTTTGAAAGAATAAATCAAAAATATTTGCCTCCTAGGTTTGGATTTTTTTAGCATTGCTTAAATTTTCTTAACAGAAAAACATATTTAAACAGAAAAGAGAGGTTTGTAGAAACAAAGCAGTTTTTTTTCACTTGGGTTGTCTTATTTTCAGTAGTGCAAGTGTTAATGGGCACCTAAAAAAAGTTCTTTAGTGAAAAAGAAGAACTCACACCCAAAATTCTAAAGTCTGGATCATGCTACTGATTTTAACTGTTACTGAAAATTTAAGCATGCACATACATATGAATTCTGAAGGCTTAAATCTGACATATCTGCTTAATTGAGGCACATATTTTGATTTGGAATTCATTGAGTTTGGGATGAAATACCCAACTTCATAAGAGAATGTTAGTTCTGAAATTTGAACAAACATTCTATCCTGTCTGCTGATAGAATTTCAGAGAATCTGCAGTGTACTTAAAAAGAAAAGTACAAAAAGCTACCTGAATCTTCAAGTCACTTGACCAGGGAACTTTGTGTCTGAGAATAAAGGTCTGCAGCCACAACTTCTGGAGCTTGGTTTCTGACATCATCAACCCCCTATTTAGCTTCCATTCACCTTTTTTCTCTATAGTAGGGGAAGATTTTCAACAGAATGACAAGTGATTGCCAAGCCTCATGAGAAGATGTGGTAGGTGATTTGTGTTGTTGGATAACCAGATGCACATTTCACATTTTTAATCCAGAGCATAATCAGTTTTCATTGATGGATAAATAAAATCTCTGGGCTTGTGGAACATGACTAGAAGAGGACAGTTATACTTAGTGCTAAAATAGCAACTTTTCCAGGTGGCATTATTAGAAAATAGGAAATAGTTGTTTTGATTTTTTTTCAGTACATGCTCAAAGGTACTGTGCTAGGCTCAGAAAACTAATATTTGGTTTCACTGTCAGGGAAAATTCAACTATTTAATTTCTACCGTTAAAGAATGACAAGTTCTCAATTATTCTTTATTTACAAAACTCTATTTCCACAGATCAAAACTACACTCTGAGAGAAATATGGCTTCAGTTTGTCCCTTGGATGAAGTGGTTTTATCAACAAACAGAATTTCTTGTAAAATATATCCTGGAGAGGATATAAAAAATAAAATTTTAATGTTTTTCTACATGCTCCATCTGATTCATATATTCCCAGCAGTGTTTTAACTGCTTCATTGCTGTGACTTTTATGTTAATTTTGACAGCAGAAGTTTTACACTTTTGCAAAGCAAAATGGGAAAGTTTAGAGTATAATATCTGATATTTGGTACTGAAAACCAAAGGAAAAATTCTGCCCCCTCTGGCGCCATTACCAACTGGATGTTTGGCAGGAAACTAGTGGTAATTCTACATTTTATTCTACTAGTTCATTGTGTTCATTTGTTTCTGCAGTGTTTGACTATTCATTTCTTTTTTTTTTTATCAATATGGAACTGTTTATAACTAATTTGCCTGGAGATTTCTATTTTGAGTTGATTATATCTATTCATTACACACTTCAGGGACTTAATTCAGTCCCCAGATTTTCTGTAATAGCTCCTTATGAACTTTTGGGAATCCTCAGATAAATTAAGTAGTCCTAGCTCTACTGGCTTTAATGGAAATATGAAAATCTGTGGTTAAATATCTCTATCCCAACAATTGTTAACTTTATCATATGAAGATCCAAATCACTAAGAAAATAGACAGTGCTGTCACAACTCAACCTGAAAAAAAAGCAAGCTGACATCTGCAGTTATTTAATGTTGCTCATTTCATATAAGTTTATTTAAAAGTTTGGAGAGAACAGATTTGGGGAACATGCATACATGCCCTAAAGTCTGAGAAAGTTATGCTTAAGAGCTTAAAGCTATCAGCTAGTTATGGGGATCCTTTCATAGTGTATTCCTGCCTTCTGTTTCTTCTTTTCCAGTAATAATGTAAATGTAGTTTTAGTTCATAATGTCTTATTTATTGACTAAGGACCTTAATTTTATTTTGCGTTGTATTGTTGTTTCTCATTTTCTTAAAAGAGAAAAAAAAAAGAAATTTGAATATGCATGTGTCATGTTTCTAGTGTGCAGAAAACTAGACCAAGTGTGGTGAAGCTGATCAAATATTCAAACATATTCCAGCTCTGAATAAAATAGAACTTGATTTCATGGCATGTAGGTTAAATGTTGTTGTTCCATCAAAAGAAGCCTTCAAGATTTTCTTTCCACACTTATCTTTCATCACACCATACCACAGTACTCCTGGAGAGCCAGACAGAAAACAAAACCAGGTTCCTGAGCACATGATTAAACAAGGGCTGGTTTTCTTAGCAATGAAAACCAGTTTGTTAGTTCATATACATGCAAACTGTAGCAGCAAAGAAAAATAATATTGTAACATTTTGATTTGATATCAAATGGTAAATATAATATTTGTTGCTTTGTTACAAACTTGCTAGAAAAATCACAAAGTATTATAATGAAATTAAAATAAATTGAGGAAAACCCCTTGGAGTATAAAATTTAAGTCATCTGAATACACAGAGCTAAATTAAGTTAGATAAATCACACCTTACAAAGAAGAGTTTCTCTCAGAGGGCTTTCAAGTCAGACAGATTTAATGCTTGGGCCTAGGCAACTGAATTGCTGATGCCTAAAATAAGGTTGGAGGAATCCTGCTACACCAGATAAATGTATCAGAATCTTTCCTTCTGTAGCAACAGATTATTTTTGTCCTGTCAGATCCTGGGTTTTGAGCACTTCAAGTAGCACAAAAAAAGTGATTTCCTGACAAATTATTAAAAGTTTATTTCTGTTTACAATGGGCCACCTCAAAGAGTACAAATTGATCATCTGCCCGTGGACTTGTGAACAGGTCTCCCTGCATCCTAAGCAGAGGACATGTTTCAGCATAAGGCAAATTAGCCAGGATTTAAAAATACTGAAGACATTTCACACACACTAAAATTATTTTAAAAGTAAGCATAATCTCTGGGACAACATCTTGAAAATTGCAGTATTTTTAATAACGTACACACAAAGAGGTAGGCCAGGCTGTTTCAGAACTTACTATTTTATCTCTGACCATTCTATTATAAAATGAAGTCAAATCTTTTACTGTTACCCTGCTGCTACCAGTAAGTTTTATAGTATTCTGACCCCACAGACATTTATACTTGGTGACACGATTCACTTCACTGTTGTAAGTTTTTTGGCCTTTTCAGTAAACTACCTTCAAAGATGAATCTTAAAAATTTCCTTATCAGCATATTTTAAACTAAAACTTATCATAGGTTAGTTTACTAGTTTTTCAGCATGCATATGGTAATCAGATGCTCAAATTATAATTAGTGAAATAATCCTGCTGATTATTTAGATGTCAGTAAAGAAGTTTGCCACAGTATTTTTCAAAGCTTTGAACATTCCTGGTACTTATGTTTTAATTTTTAATAGGAATGCCATTTGCCTTCTCCTGAGCTGTGAAATACTGGATGCTCTTGCAGGGCTTGAGGGATTTTGATTTTTAATATTTTTTGCCAAAAACCACGTTCATTAACACAGATTATAGCTCATTAAAAATATGTGTTTCTGAATACCTTTCAGAAGTATCTCCTATAAAAATTTGAGATCAAATAGAGTGTATAATCAAAACAAATTCCCCCACACAATTTCCATAGTTTGGAAAGTCCCTCTATGATTTTCTCCTCCCACAGTTATATCAAAGTGGATTTAAGAGAAAAACAAAAAAAGTCCGCAGCATTTTCTTCTGCCTCTACTTGTAATTTTTTGGCAGATCCCTAATTGTCATTCACAGTAGTATTGTGTGTCCAAAATCTGTCAATTTTTTGTTCACTGGTAAATAATGCAATGCTAGCTAAATGTTGTTGTACTCCATGCAATCTTGGGAGTCCTACTATTAATACAGCTTTTCACAGTACATATTAAATCACCAAAAAAAAAATTTCTGGTATTTTTTTCTAAGTTTTAGAGATATTTCAGTAATAAACTACTTAAAATCACTACAGTTATCAATAAAATAAAAGTCAACTGTGGTGTCATAATATGTAATTTTATATGCATTACAAACTTTCATCTATTCAAATGAATGATTGGTTGATTTTACACCATTATTTATTTTAAGAAGATGAAACCAGTCAAAGGTGTCCACTAATTGAACTGCTATGCATGAACATCCTTTGAATTTACAAACCATGGCCTTTTCCTAACTGTGGTATTTGACTGTAGTCCCACCAGCAAGAGACTGCAGTTCCACCTCCTAGGACACTGATTCCCTTTTGCGTGTGGTGCAAAAGACAGAATGGCTCTCAGGTCTGTCCACGAGTTCAGCTGGGAGCCTTCAGTGAATGTCAGGTAATGCCTTCCCTCTTGCACACCAGTGTTTTGGGAGGGAAAGCACTTTGGAAAGAGAGGTTCCTGCAGCAGATGGCCTGTGTGGAAGTGCTCCTGCGTGCACTTTCCCTGGCCTAATAGATAGCTATGAGCATATTTGTGTAAGAAAAGAATTTAAATGTATGTTCAATCATGTTTAAATATCCTGCTATTCAGGACTCAAAATTCTCTGTCTATTGCATCCTCTAACACATGCCTCTAAACCTTGCGAGAGTTTTGTAATGTTTAGGTATGTTTCTACTAAAACGTTCTGTAGGCTTTGTTATCAATACAAGCCCTTATGTTAATTTAGGGTGGCTTCATTCACCTTTTGATGGACTGTGAACCCGACTTTCATAGGGTTTGTTTTATGTTGAGTTTAGAGGAATGAACTACTGCTCCAGCTTGGTTTGAGGTTTTTGACATTTTTTGGTTTATTTCTTTTGTTTAATAGCTGGTTCTCATTCATGTAACAGACATTTAGGCTTTGTGGTGGGACAGGAGACTTACATTGTAATTCATCTTTGAAGAATCTCAGACATAATAGTGAACTGACTATCTGTAGCTGTGTTTTTCTCTGCTTGTTTGTAAAACAAACAAGTGGGGTTTAGATATTTCTGTAGAGCTATATAATTTAAGCCTGCAAAATAGGATTGGGGTGTAAAAAACTGTCTGTTTTCTTATTCGGTATCAATTCCCAAGCAAACATATTTCCTGACAGGAACAGAAATGATCCTGCAGCAATCTGTTTGTCAAGAGATTGGTCATATAAATCCTTCACTGACGTATATTGTGTATATTTGTCATCTTCATAGATTACTCAATAAAATTTGTTGAATTAATATGCTTATAATTTACAACAGGAATAATTCCTACTCAGCTGTTGCAGAAAATCTTTAATTTGTCTTAAAACAAATTGGAATCATGGTAGTTTGCAAGAAACTACTTTCAAATTACCTCCTAATACTGACAATCTTCAGATCCACAGGATGTCAAATATCTAGATTGTTCATATTCCAAACTATGGAGAGCAATGGAGATGCTGAAAAATAACTTTCTCCTGACCAAAGAAAAGATGATATTTCATACCATGAATGTTTTCTGTTCCAACTTTTCAATTTAAAATGTAAATATTAGTAAGAGTTTTTTTTTTTTTAAAAACTAGCCCTTTCAATGTAGTCTTAGAGAACAGGTGAAGATTACAAAAAGACCTTAGCAAATAACATTACATCACCTTAAAACCCAAATGTGTACCTATATGGTGAGGTCTATTCACAGTCTGAGTGATCCTTTGAACTTTTTACTCCTCCAGAATTTCTCATCTAGAGAATGAGATTAATTAATGAGCCAAACCACATAAGCCAGATGGGTTTTTGGCTGTGGTGATCCAGTCATTCAAATTCCTGTCTGGACTTCAGTAATTCCTTAAAGCTTGTGTCTGAGCTCACAATCCTTGCAAATATTTCGCTAAGTACAGAAACCAGGAGTACTGTTGTTTTCAGAGAATTATAGAATCATAGAATGGTTTGGATTGGAAGAGACCTTAGAGACCACCTCATTTTAACCCACCTGCCATGGGCAGGGACATCTTTCATTAGACTAGATTACTCAAAGCCCCATCCAACCTGACCATGAATACTTCCAGGGATGGAAAAACATGACTTCTCTTGGAAATATGTTCCAGAGTCTCACCACCCTCACAGTCATGATTTTCTTCACAATATCTAACCTAAATCTGCCCTCTTTCAGTTGGAAGTCATTCCACCTGGTCCTGTTGTTACACTCCCTTGTGTACCTACTCTCAGATCCTTCCATTCATCTTTGAACCTTCCACAGAGTGACCCTGCTCATAAATAAGGTTTTGTGAGTTTTGCAATGCAAGCAACTTTTCTCCCAATTGTGTTCCACAGGAGCGAGGTGAACTTTATAAAGCCATCTGCATTAAAGGTGAAACTATAGCTTTATGGGACAAGGCTACTTGAAAAAAAAATCCTGGGCTCTGAAGCCTTATAAGAAGAAACATAATATTTTCAGACTATACAACCTCAAAACAAATCTAATATTCACTGTTTTGGTTCATTACTTCTGTAGGTAGAACTGTGAGTATGAAGGAAGAAAGCATATTAAAAAAAAAAAAAAGAGAGGATTTGAAAGAAGGTAAGAGTAAAGGCAGATAACAATAAAAATGTAATATAAATGAAGGGGGAAATGGTGAAAGTAAGGGGAAAATAACAATAAAACCCAGAGAAATTGTATTGAATATTTGTACAGAGGAAAAAGAGACATCCTGTCCTACTATTTTATAAAAGCATCCAGGTGTGTGAATTGAAGATAAAGATATATTAAAAAATGAAGAAGGGACATGAAAAAAATCTTAGTCATGCAACGATTATCATGATCCATGCTGCACACAAGATTTGTAATTAATTCTGGTATTTAAACTGTCCTCTCTGGCAAAGAGGGAACATTAACTTGAAATACATTGAGCTTCTAGCAAGTGGGTAAGAGTCTCTTCTTCAAATAACCAAGATGCAGAAGATGGAAGGATTTTACAGAGAAAACAAAAAAAAGTGCAATTTTGAAATTGTTGAGATAGAAAACTTGAAGGTCACTGCTTGCTTAATCTTTATTCAAATATAAATGAAACAGCTATGCTGTGTTGATTCCTATGGGACTTTTTCCCACAGCATTTCTTCTGCTAGAAAATCCCATTCATGCTATTAATTCTCTCAGCAAGGCACAACTTAAGTAATTTTAGCTCTCTGATATCACACTTAAAAAAATACCCTGTTCATTTATAGACAGGTCTCTTGCAAAAACAAAGAGGCTAGAAAACAAAGTAAAGAGCACAGTCTTTCACTATCATAGTAATTTGGGAAGAAAATAATTACCATTGCCCACACTGTAGGGGAAGTACATTAAAAAAACATTCAACAGGTAAATAACTTTCTCAGGGGTGAAGATGGAGTAAATTTTATCTGATCAATACACAAAATTCAAGATTTCTTGGCTTCTAATTCCACTTTCTAATTCTAACATGAGATAAATACAGTAATATTCTGTGTAGATAGCCATGTGGAGAGTTGTTGTGTATTTATTATTGAGAGACACTTTAAAGTTCAATACCCTCTTTCCAGCAAAACATCAGAATATCATCAGTTTCCTTAACCTTTTCATTACATACTAGAAACTTTAGGTTTAGTCTTCAAAGGTGAAAATAAACTGACTGTAGCATGAATAGCCCAAGGGATGAGATAGATTAATAGAAAAATAAACTGTGATTTAACAACTATGTCTGATCTTGTGTGAAAAAGCTCCAGTATTCGGATATGTCTGGGCAAGATGCCGTCTTTTAATTACGCACGAGAAACACACATATTTCAGCTTAATTCATGCAGCACTAATACCTCTTTTTACAATGATCACATTTTTCACTGTATGAAGGTGTTCATTTCCAGAAGTAAAACAGAGAAATATAAATGAGTTTTTATCATGAACAAAGTAAGGGTGTGTGCTTAGTTCCAGCTGTTGTAAGTCATGAGGGTCCTCTGAATCAAGGGCCAAAGAGGTAAGCAAGGCCTTAGAAGACAAAATACCTAAAAGAACCCATCAGAAACCTGAACTGTACTATCCTGTAACATTCAGGTATTGTAACATTTGAAAAATAAGTCACTTTAAGGAAGGAAATATTTTTTTCCCCTACTTCAAAACTCTGCAGTACTTGCAGATGGTAACATAAAAAATGGAAATCTAATCATGTTCTGATTTGTGGTATTCTTAAATTTTGCAGGGAGATATTTTATCACGGGAAGATAAACTGTTTATGTCTGCTGGTATTTCTATTGGAGTTACATTCATCACTGATTCAAAGCTCTCCAAGAGTTAGGAACAGCAGTCTCTTATCATAAAAGATAAATGACCCACTTGCCAAAGATGTGGGATGAGATTTCATGGATGGAGCATAGTGAGAAATGGTGTCAGACAAAGACTGCGAGAGATTTGTAGTTGTACACTGGTTATACCATGACAGGAAAATATCCAACACATTAAAAAAAAAGATCAGCAATGTTGCTCTTACTTGCTAGACGACCACTTTTCATCTGCAAGTGGAAGATATTCGCAATATAGCAGGTTCAAACAGTATTTCACAGATCTTTACAACAAAAAAAGCAAGATTAACAATTTAATTTACGAACTCCAATGTCAGGATGTTTACACACAGAGGTGAATAAATACACCAGTTATTATATATTCTAGTATTACTGAGTTAGCCTTTGTTAATGAAGTAGGAGTAGGTGCATGCTCATGGTGCTATTCACCTATGCTCAAACCTATCCATTAATCTTTGGATTAACTAATAAAAGAGAGGTAAAACAAATGAGCAAAAAATCAAGGACTTTTACAGTGCAGACAAATGGCGGGCCAGGATGCATAGACAGAAATTATAGCTCATATCTATTTCAATTCTCTGATTAAGATAGTCTATGGAAATTTGATTTAAATATCAGAACATTAAAATGTAAGCCCTTTCACTTGTGTTATAGAAGGTCAAATAAGGATTATTACAATGATCGACTCCATCCACAGTCTGTGATAATTATTAACCTTGCTGTAGAAGAAGTTTGAAAATGTATTTTTAAGGATACTGTGTAATCTGGAAAAAAATTTAAGAGAAAATAGATCTATAGCTGATTACTAATGTTATTAACATTGCATTTTAGAAACAAGAGCCTTTGTAGAAAAAGTTCTTATTTGATGGTGTTTCATTTTGCTCAGTAACAGTTTTGCTCACTTTTAGGATATTTTTACTTTTTATCCTGTACTAACCTTTCTTTATACAGTTGTCTCAGATTGTCAGATTTCCTCTCTTTATTCCCTCATTGCTAAAGCTACTGCTAATGCCAACTTTGTCATTTGCACATTTTTTTTTTGTTACTATAGTAAAATTGAAGTGTTAGATTATACAGCTGTGGCATTCAGATTCAAGTATTAATTCATACTTAGTGTTGATACTGCAGCATTTGATATTTATTGATACATTGAGACATCTTTCTATAAAATAGTAAGAATAAAAATACCATATAGCCTTCAAAATCAATTAAGAACTATGGTTGAAACAGAGTGAAAAAGTACCAGAATAGAGAATAATAAAAAACTTAAATGAGAATTAAAAAAACCTTACTAGAGTATGAAAGGTACTCTTGTTCAAGGGAATAATGCATTTGAATTTCTTATTATTTAATATGGAATATAGGGTAAAAAAAATGCCATGTTTACTGAAGTGCTGTGTAATTGCTATGAGGAGAGCAAACTCTAAATTCTCTGCCATGCCTGTGACTTTGAAGCTTAGAAGAGACCCCAAAGCCACTTACAGCAGCAGCAGTAAGACTGGAGTCCCAGCTGCAGCCAAAGTAGCTCCAGAATTAGAAGACAATGAAAAAGTAAATAGTCAGCATTAATTAAAATATATCACTAGGTAAGGGCGAGTCAGATCTCCAATAAAATGAACATATAAGAAGGGAGTTTAAATCTCCAGGTTTTCTGAAAATATCTACACTATGCAGCAAAGCTGTTTTCAGTGACAACTGGGATCATCCTGAAAGATCTTTTTCAAAGTGTAGGAACATAGTAATGTACTGAAAAAGTGTTTTGGTTTTTTTTAATCCTGTTACTGACATGGATGGATCACATATTCAACATCCAACCCATGAAAACTTGCTAAACTTCTAATTTACCTGTGAAATTCCAAGCATCTCAGAAAAGAGGACTTTCCCCTTAAACACACACACATGATGTTCTAGCAGTGACCTACACTTAAACAGAGCTGAAATGACAAAGCAACAGCTCATTAATCAGTTAATTCAACAGAAATGTCCTACAAGGTGAAATGAGTATTTCACTGTCATCTTGGAAGAGAGGTCTGAAAAGGTACTCTTCAATAAAATTTCATCTTTAAATTAGAAAATCTACTATTTAATGCATTAACTATATGTGTTATGTATGACCCCAGAGTAAACTGAGGCACCATATTCCATCAATTTAATAGTTTATCTATATTTAAGACATATATCTTCCATTAAGTATCTTCGTTTCTAAGTTAACATTTTCCAATCTATACTCAACTAATCTATAATTATCGTAGTGCTATATTAATGAAAAACAAAATATTCTTCATGACAACAGTAAATGGATCTCCCTTATTTGTCATAAATTATTCTGGTAGATTGGTTCTTAGCCCTGCTACCTCCAAACCTTTCTCTTATGTAAAGAAAACTACTAAAAAGACAACATGCATGTGTTCTGTTTCCAGCCAGAGCAGGGTTAATTTTTGCAGTAGGTGGGAGGAGGCATGGCTAAGACACAGAAGTTATTCATAATTAATGACTCAATCTGTAAAATGTTTGATAGAATCAAATTCATTGGCTATAACTATAAAAATTAAAGTTTATCCTGTATCTGATGGAAACGCATGTAAGCTATGCTTATATGCCTCATCTGTAAAATCACTTCTCCATTTCAGTGACTTACTGAAATACCTTACTAATTACTCCATTCAGGGACTAGAATTGTTTTAATTTTTTTTTCTAGTGTATATCATTTTACTGTCATTACCCATGTAGTGACCAAGTTCTAAATTTAATCTATTAATATAAAGAAGATCTGAAAGACAAAGAAACAGCTTCAATCTTGCAGATATAAACAAGAAAATTATTAAAATGGCCATTGAATTTCATATTGGAAGAGATGGAATCAGAAGTAAGACTTTGATTGGGGATACTAAAGTTGATTTTAATCCAGTGTAAACAACCTAGCAAGTTCAAACTGCAGGAAGAAATAGAAAGCAGAATGTATTAAACTGACTTTATCTGACCTTGAAGACATAGATACATATCACATTACTGCACTACAGATAATGTGCTGTCTGTTGATAAAATGGGCTTTTATTTGGTATTGTGGTATACAGTTGAGCCAGACTGATATGTTGACATGATTTCCTAATACAAAATACTCGTATGCAGTGTAGAAAAAGAACATATGTATGTAAAGTAGGGTTTAAATTAATTTTTTAATTCACTAGGATGATACATTTGCACTGTATCCCTACTTCAATAATTTTGGTTTATAGTCTTAACATTTAAATAACCTTAAAGTAATTCAGTCTAGTGATTCTCAGATAATTAGAAAAAAGGAAAATTTAAATGCTTTCTTTAGGAAAAAACCCAAAACACAACCCTAACCATAGGATCATAGAAGGGTTTGTTTAATAGAAAAATTTTGCTTAGTGTACTTTTCTAAATAAGAAAAGATAAGGATAAATTAATTCATCAAAATTTATTAAATATTTCACATTGATTTCAATAAGCTTTAGATCATGTTCAGCATGGCTTCATTTGGGAAACTGGGACGTAATCAAAATAGGCAATCTGAGGCTGAAAATAATACAATTGGGATATCTATAAATTCACCATTTAGTGAAATATCAATTTTAAATCAGAAAGTATGAAATAAAATTAATCCTCTACTGCTAAATTTTTACATAAGCCCAGGGGATATGAAGAAGAAAAAATGTTATCTGTATAATGTCATTTAGTAACTATTTTTTCTATATATAACATCTCTTTAGAAATTAAAATTACATACTAATATAACTTGGAATTAAATGCATGGGTATTAAATATGCAATCATATTAAACCCAAAATACTTATCAGATTAACTGCCACCTATAATCCTTCTGTGCTTTTATCTCTGGAGTCAGAGGTCTTACAGAAAAAGTACACTGGAGATTTAAAATGAAATCTCAGGATAAACCACAACTTGATTCTAAGAACCTTTGAATATCCTGAGACACATCAGTCAGATTAGTGAGGTAATTAATCTAAAATGACAGAAAGTACTTGATTCTGGCCAAAAACAAGAAAAAATAAGTAAATTATTTTAGAAAAATTTAAGATACTACAGATAATGAAAGATTGTCTGTAGGTGCTGTTCTTATAAGATTTCTACTTTTCATGATTGATCAGAAGAAGTTTTAATTAAAAACTTAGAAATTGAAGTTTTGGCTATTTCACATTTCTAATGCTTTCTACAGAATTCCACGTGAGAACAGATTTGTTTTTAAGATCAGCCATCCCAGATGGCTCAGCTTATTTTGGTCCCTACTATGGTTATTCTTAGACATCCCAATTCTTCACTGCAACCATACACATATGTACAGTTTTGTACACATGAATTGTATAAAATAAAGTATAAAAAAGAAATTGTATAAAATAGAGTATGATTTGATTTTTTTTTCACTAATAATGTCATTTCTTATCCCTGTGCAGTGTATGATGGGGTAAAAGCAAATGTCATCGTTACTGTTGTGCTGATGAACATACCTGTTATAATGTTAGCTGAGACTCCATTATCTTCATACAGGAAAAGCCAGTTCTTTATTATCACGACTCATTTTAAACAGTTTTTACAGACCTCATGTGCAACTTTAATTGGTTAAGGGCTTTCTTGTCAATTACTCTATTGGTTAGTAAAAGGTATTCTACTTGTCCATCAAATCTCTCTTCTCTTGGATTGTTTACATATTTTCTTTACTGATGTTAATGGGAAAAATCCCTTGTTATTGCAGGTGCATTTGTTTTTCAACCCAGGAATAAGTTGTTATGCTAATGAGGTCTCATATCAAGATTGTTTTCACATGGGAACTTGAAAATTATTTAAAAGACACAACCGGCTAACTTTGGCAATTTAGCAGAACAGGCCTGATTTTATGAGGCCTTTTTTTGTAATTCTTTTACCTGTCATGACACATAGCATTCCTCTATTTAATTTCAAACTTCTATTCAAATGTTTGTATGAAATATCAGTTTTACTTTGACTTATTTATAAAAATGTAAATCAAATTCAAGGATAGCAACTAAGCAATATGATAATGAAAGAACTTTAAGAGCACAGCTTGACCAGTTGAATTTGGGTGGAGATTCTGGAGATGTTTATCTATTAGATAAAGAGCAGTAAAATTATTTACTAGGTATTTATCTAATCTGTGCTGATTTTTTTCTTTATGGCCACTTTTAGCTTTATAAGATGAAGACAAAACGACATCAACATTTCTTTTTTTTCTTATGATATGAAAGTATATCAAGTCTGCACTAAATTTTTGGTGATATAAATGGCTAGATGTCCTAGGGTGTCCCAATGGTCCAATTTTCAACCATACATATTATAGATATGAGCAATAACTCATGATCTAGTGACCTAGGGATTTTATAAAACTAGGACTGATGATTTAACAAGCCAGCTACACCGTAAGTGGGAACTATCTTGAAACAAAGATGAAGTAGTTTGGAGAGTCTTGTATAAAATACTAAAAAAGTAATAGAGATTATGACAACTGTGAGCAACTCAACAAAAGCCTACTGACCACCTCAATCATTCAACAAATATTAATTACTATTTTTCTCTTGCCATAGAAAGTTTAATATGGAGAACTGAAAACTGAATGAAAAGTAGAAACTCAAAAATAAGAAGCATACATGGACGGAAGGAAAAAAAATGCATGTTAAGAGGAAAAATTTTATTGGGTGGAAAGGGGTCGATGTCAAGAATGACGGGGAAAATGTTCAACTTACAGTAACTTTGAAATGAGATTTAATAAAACAGAGAGTGAAAATACAGTGATTCATGTTTTCCTAAGTGCTTTGTATCTTTCTAGTGCACAAATGCTAAGCAGCCGTTTGGGAAATACCGTAGTCACAAGCCAGTCTGGCAGACTCTGCTCCATGAAAACAGACTTTTTAAAAAAATATAGTTTCC
Source organism: Chamaea fasciata (assembly GCF_029207755.1). Classification (NCBI taxonomy): domain Eukaryota; kingdom Metazoa; phylum Chordata; class Aves; order Passeriformes; family Sylviidae; genus Chamaea; species Chamaea fasciata. The sequence continues at coordinate 95,259,967 of NW_027094087.1, read as the reverse complement.
TGAAATTAAGTTTTGAATTGCAAATCATTCTTAAGAAGTACCAGGAATCCTGAATATTATTGTAGTCATTATGAGATTTGTGTATTCAGCAGATTTTTTTCTAAATTGTGGATTTAAGGTTTCAGAGACAAGCCTGAAATATTTGGCTGAAGTATTTTCACTCCTCAGCTGAACTACAAAATGGGAGAAGATGGGATTTTATGAGTTTAATATAAACTTATCATTCTGAGAGAGTTGTATGCATTATCAACAGCAAATTTCCAATTGCAGTGCTTACCACTACACTGTTGGAAGAATTATTGGCATCTGATGGCTCCAAAGGTTAACAGTCACTTTGCCTCATCAGTTTGACTAGGAGAGAATCCTTAAAGCAGGAAAAGTAATCTGGTGTGCAGGTATGCTCAAGGGGACAGGGAGGAGAATATATAACTTCAGAGCAGTTTTATTTAATTTAGGGAAATATTCTGTTGCTAGTCCACCCAGACACAGGTAATAATGAGGTTGATTACATGGCAAACACACAGCAAATAAATATATTATTTTGAAGGCATTTGTTTGCTTTATTTACCTCATTCATAAAGTAGTCAAGTAAAATGAATTTCACAATTTTCCGCTTCCTCCTGTGAATATGGTAATTCTGTGATTCTGGGAGTGCAAGGAAGAACAACAGGTGAATTTAGTGATTGTCAGATTGATTGATAAGTGATGAAGAAAGCACTCATAAGAATTATTTATAAATGCTAGAAGAGAGATCACTCTCACACACACAAAATAATACACCTTCCTTTACTCTAGGTGTTGACAGCTAAGAACATATGCATTACATATTTAACTTAATAGCAGAAAAGAAAAACTGGAGACAGTACATCAGGCAGAGGCAACATAAACAAAAGGTTGACTTCCATTTTCATCCTGCATAGGACAGGGTGAATCCTGTATTATTTGGCCTGTAAAATATGGAATTCACCCTGTCACTTCAACAATAGACCAAGAGGCCTCTGACTTTTATTGTGTCTGCCTGGAGTTTTTCCCTGAACTATCAAAGAAGTCTTTGTTACAGCACCTGTGAGGCTGCTTTTCTTCTTATTCTGGAATAAACTTCTGAAATAGATAAAATGAGGCCCAATAGAGATGTATGTGCTCCTCTCCACTGACTGCAATCAGGTCACTTATAGCATGGATTAAAGCCATCCAAAAAGCCTTTGGAAATATCAGAAAAGTAATTTCTTGTACTTTATTACCTATGCATAACATGAACAAATGCTCTTAAAGGATAAAATTATCTTCTGTGAATCACAGTCTGGTACAGAGGAATAAGAACATGTCCTATAAATCATGAAGTATGTCGTTAGGACAGGGCCCCCAGCTGAGAGCTTCATACCATCCTTGAGGTTACAGCTTTCTTCATATTATTCCTTAGCTAGTGTTAAAAGAGCTTTTTTATTTCCTCTGGCAGAGGTTACAGAGGCTATGGGTATAGATCCAGAAACTGGAAAATATTTTATTTCATTTCAACATATGCTTATGACAGTCCCAGCTCAATTTGGGCCTGCAAAGTTCTGTAATTTCTACACAAGATTCAGAAAATCTCAAAATTTTTTCTGGACACAGACATTTTTTAGGGGGAAAGACCCTTCTGTGAAGGTCATGGAAACCATAACACTGTTTTCAGCTAAAAATATCAACCTCTCCTCCATGCAGGTCTGGTTTAACAAGAATTGGTAGGATGTCTAAAGCCATAGGTAACTCTTTTAAGTGCAGTGTTGTACCAAAATCCCCTAAAACCCCCTTTGATTAATTATCAGTTACTCCTGGGGAGATTCTGATTGAACACAAGAGAAGAATTTTTCACAATCAGCAACTGGAATTACCTCCCCTTGCAGAAATGGTCTATTATCCAACATTGCATTTGTCTAAAACATGGCTGCTCAGGATGCTACACCATCTTGTCTAGACTGTGTTTTTGACGGAAAAGATTGGACTAGATGATCCTTGAAGTGTATTTCAAACCGGTATTCTATGTTTCTATGAATATATCACATTACATTTAATTCTGTTTTCCAAATTTCAATGAAAACATTTTTGAAAACCTGTTTTTAATGTGTTGTATTTTAATAAGTACTTTCTCATCAATCAAAATTTGATATTGCTAAAAAACTACCTAAATTTTTAGAGGATTTTATTTCAAAACAGACTCATGAGCTCCCAGGTATTGGCTTTAACTGTTGAGCTCTTGCTGTTGAACTGTTATGAGGCATAAGCAAATTTATGATCCATATATAAAGAGCATGATTTTAATGTGAGATACTAAATGAAATTATTTAATTATACATACCTATGCAAAGAAAAATTTATGCATGCCTACACATACAAGATACAGTTTCATCCCTGTTATATGCATACATTATATATGGCATAGAAGTCATGCAGGTTTCGCCCTAATTGCTGTCTTTTGAGAGTTAAGAATTAGGAAGTTTGGGGATTTTCAGTTATGTACCAGAACTTATATAATATGTTTAGAATTGAATTGTGATGAGAAGATGTGCAATGAGATTCCAACTCTATTTTTAATCTTCTCTTATTTTTGTTATATGCTGTTCTCTCATGGTCTGTTAATAATTTTTCCTGAGCAAGCAGATTTTTTTATCTTGGTGCACCATGGCTGCATTTAAGAACAGACTGACATTCACCATGAATTTACCACTGTATTTTTAAAGATGGAGATAAAAGCCATTATTCATTTCCCTGTCAAATCAACATTTAATGGAAGCTTGAGGCTTTGTCCTGTGTGAGGTAAAAGAAAAAACCCAAGCAGCAAATTAAGAGCAGGCTGGGATTTTTATTATTTTGGAAAGAAGTTCTTAAAACAAGACTAATGAGACTATAACCAGAATGAAAAATTAGTAAGACATTCTAAATAGAATCCATTTAAATGGTTTATAGTCAAGAAAATATATCATTGTATTATAAGAACTCTGTATAGTTAAAACCATACGGGAACTTTTACAGTTCCTTTGGCATTGGGATGGTGCATATTTTTTTCTGACAGGAAAAATATAGAAAGGTGCTATGTTGTCATCAATAAAGCCCTCCAAGGTTATCTCTATTTACAGAGAAAGAAGGATATTCCGATGTTTGAACTGGTACCAAATACCATAACTCTGTCCAAATGCAGTTCTGAGAAGTGTGATAATAATAACTGATATAAAATATTACATGTCCTTTTTCTTAGGATAAGTGTGAAGAAGAACAATGTAATAGTAAAGGTGTTTTAGCTAAATTCTTAGTAATTCTCACTAGATTAACATAGCTCACTGATCTAGAGAAAACAGTTGGGGAACTAGGACTAAATATAAATATACAAATAACAGCAATTAAACATTCCAACATGTTTTTTTTCCTATTTCATTATATTTATTTTAATGAGACAGGATTATCTTGGCTTTCTATGTGCGCTTTTTACCATAAAATCATAATATATAATTGCCAGATGTGTGGAAACATTATAAAATTATGAATTAAGGTAAATAATTTCAATGTAGCATCAATAGCTGACTGGTGAGGAAAGATTATTTTAATTTAATTTTACTATTAAAATTATATTGAGGGAAATAACAGGGATTTTTTTTCCTAAAAATATTATTTTACATGGCTTAAGGTAGGAACATGATAATTCCACTGGCACATAGCTTTTGATACTTTTGTCCCAATAGGTGTCACCTAGAACTCTTATTCAGAATTACTTTAATAATCTTCTATAGGGTAAAGTTGCTCTTAATGTGTTTGAGTGAATCTAAAACCATATTGTTACCCAAGATCACATTGACTGCATACTCAAAATTTATACTTCAAAAAGAGAATGTATATTTTTGGTTTTAGGTTTTTGGCTTAGCTGAATATTGTGACATCCATGTTTTCCATTAAGTAGAGTCTGGAATTTAAACAGCTAGTTAATCTCCTTCTGCTATATCAGAGGACTTTACAGCAGCCATTTCTTGTGCAAAACACTTCTATTTAGAGAGAATTTCTTGGAGATTACAGATGTTCAAAAATAGTGCTTCAATCTTTAAAGACTATTCAAAACCCTTTTGACTTCTCTCAACATATGCATAAAATGACAAAGCTCACTAGCAAGGCAAACAGAGGAACATGTAGGTTTCTGAAGAAATCAACTTAGCTAAGTCTAGCATTGTTTTAACATCTTAGTCTTTAGAGTAATTTATTATACGTAGTCAAAGAGAAGGTCATAAAGTGAAACAAAACTTGATAGGCTAAATTATTGATTTTTAAACTAAAATTAATGATAATAGCTCTGAAATTGGCACCTTGATATAGGATACAATCTGGTGCAAAGGCTTCAGTGGCTACAAGAAAAAAGTCAAAATAGAATTGTACTGATGGTTATTAACACTGCTGCAAATGAAGCTGGCAGTGTTTCAATATAAACTTTTACAATGCATACAAAATCACGTAAGAGGAAAAATCATGTCATTATATATATGATGAAGTTTTCCCTGCTGTGAGGTGTTTAAAGTATAACTTAATGAACGAACTCCTTAGAAAGCTATATAATGCTTATCTGGTAGGAAAATGTGAAAATTTGCATTTTAAGGGTCACTTGACATATGTGTCATATCAAAAGTCCAAAAACCAAATAGCATTTCCATTTTTAGCACCATAATACTCAACCTAAAGTTAAAAACTTTACTATCATGCATGCACATTGGCAAAAACATCTAATACAACCTAATGGTCATGTCCATCTCTAATTCCAGGTGGCCTGTACAATTTTTATGTCCAATTGCCATGCTGCTAATGGTATGATTATGAAATTATCTATGGATTTCAAAATCTTTTTGAAGATGGAACAACTTAATGCCATTTCTGGACTACATCCAGCATGCTATCCAAAGTAGCACAAATGTAGAGCTGATTTTATATCCACAGTAAATAAAAATGTCAATATAAGCTAATTCGGGTGGAAAAAAAATCATTATTCTTATTTATACTTTTGTCATCCCGACACCGTTATGGTCACTGAACTTTCTGTAAACTTGTCATTCTGTGAGTTGTTTCCCAAACCTGCAAATGGGAAGAAAGAGAAAAACCCAGGAAGAAAAGTAAAACTTTTTGTTCTATAGAGATAGTACCTGGATTCTTGAATTGCTTTCTATGTATTGTTGCTGTTAATGCCACATATCTTTCATATAACATTATATTTCAGAAGTGTCTGGTACAGTGGCAGGACAGGAACAGGTTCTTCGTGGCTCAGCTGCCTGGGACTTTTTGGCAGTGTGTCTGACACGGCTGTTTATGCATAGTTGACAGCTACATAATGTACTTATCTCTGAATAACTGATTCTTTAGACAAAGGGAAAAACAGGAAAAAATATTTGGTTTGGGTCATACTAAAACAAATGAGCCTCCTTATTTCTTCTGAATGAAAACAGTGCAAATATTTAAGTATATATCAAATTACCATCCAATTATTTTTTTTAAATTCTTTTTTTAGGTTTTGTTCTCTTAGTTTTGCTCTTTGAGGCCAGTCTTATGAGCAATACACTTACAAGCACCATACCAAACAATTGAGATTGCAGTGGAACTGAGCTCTAAGTCTTCTGCTTTGCAATACACCTTGTGCCTTCTCAAGTCTCCATAACACTTTCACTAAGCAAGAATCAGCTGCGGTGGTGCATCTGATCAGTGAATGGCTCAGAGTCTGCAGAGTTAATTGGCGGGGTAATCAGTACTGATTGCTCGTCTGAATGTGGCTGAACTCAGCCCGCTTCTCCCTCACTTCTCCTTCAGTCTCAACACAATTGACCACATTGTCTTTCACACCCCTATCAAGCTGTTCATTTCCTTGGTCTTTAGGAATTTTATTATGCTTGAGATATCAACTTATGTGTTGTTAAATGTGTGTGAAACCTGCCCATGGCTACAAAAGGCTGTAAAGATGAATTAAAAAGGGATTATTGTATAGCCAGTTTAATTTTAGGTAGATTCGTTATCCCAGTCCTCTTGAAATGAAAGGATAAGAAATTTTGTTTCTAAATTTCAGGATGAGCATTTTATTTAACATACCTTTTCCAACAGAAGTATTCACTGGTTGCCCGATGGCAATAATATATTAATAATTTTGAAGAAAAATCTGGATGCTGAATAAATCTGATTTGTCAGATTTAGCTCTATGTCTTTTTAATCTCTATTCTGTTTTTCAGAGTTTTTCTTCCGAATATCTTAAAAGACATCTTGAAATATAATAAGCAAGCAGCAGAATAATTTAAAATAATATTTCATGCCAGCTGAAAAGAATTCCATGCAAAAAAATACAACTGATTGCTGGATATAAAACATATGTTGGCTCTTTAAAAACAGTGACAGATCCCCACCCTTTATGTAAGTAGGCTTAAGGGCAGCAGCTGAAATCTTTCCTCACTCCTGGCATTTGACTATTGTGCAACTCTGGGGACTTCCTTATGCATGTAGTGTGATGCCTTAAATATACATAAGGCAAGAAATGGTACAAACTAAGGTGCACATCCTGTCGAGCAGCAGAAACAGAGCTTGAGTTGTAACAGAACTCTGCTTTAAGGGCAGTCAGGGTTGGTTGGTTTGACTACTGTGGCTTATGCCACTTATGATGAAGTTGGGGTGGCTTATCGGCTGCTTACATGGTGGCTTGTTTCTGGTTCTCACATAAGTGTGGATGGGATACACGTTCAAGCTCTATTTCTCCTACCCAGTGTAGGGCAGAAGTGACTTTTAAGTTTACTGAGAAGCTAAAGAAGGGAGGGAGAGGAAGCCCTCAAGCTCTTGTACTGATAGCAGAAACCAAGAGGGTGTCTTGCACCAAAGGCACCAAAGCAAGGCACCCTTTTGGTTTCTGCTATCAGTACAAGAGCTGCGTTTAATTCTTCTGCAGGCTATAGATTAATACAACTAAACCCTCGAAGAGAAGGGGACCTGGTGATAAATAAAAGATACCACTTATTTAGAGTGTTAGGGAAATTAGAAGGATCTATTTATTTTTTCATAGAAAAAAATAAAACACACCTAACATTTGTCTTGTATATTGGACTATCTGAGAAAAGGTAAAAATGGAATATATGGGGACTCAAAAATGTCTTCATTGTGAGTTTTATAAATTAGACAGCTAAAGTTATTTTAATCAGCTCTCTCTTTTCCTCCCGTTCCTCTTATCTAGAGAACAATATTCCCAGGGCAGACAGTCATGCACAATATTTGTTTGGCTTGCCATGGACAGCTGGGCAGCCTTAGGCATCCAAGATGCTCATTAATGCTTGCTCACTGCAGGTCTCCCCCGTGTTCAGCCATGAACACTTTTTTCTGTGGCTCCTGAACTAAATATTGTGTTTGTATTGAAATTCCCAGAACTCAGTCTGGCAGAAGAGCTCTGAGTGTACAGCTGCTCTCTGCTTCCAACAACTTCTTTGTAGCATGATGCCCACAAGACATTGTTCTGGGAAACACTGAGGACAGATAGCAATTAGAAATTCCTAGTTGCCTGTGGTGAGGGCCAGATGTACGTTTACCTTTAGGTACTATCAACCACATGTAGCTTGAAGTACTGCTTGCAAAGGGAAAATCATTCAGATTCTTCAGTTCATGAGGAAGCTTATAAATGATTTTCCGTATTTTCCAAAAGCATTTTTGCATTTCTTTGGAATTCAAAGCTTACTAGATAGCTAAATGTGATGAGGAATGAAGACAAAGGAATCTAGTGAAGTTTCCGGCCATTTTGATGAGGACATCCACAGAAGTCCCACGGAAGATATTTACACTGGGAATATCTTTTGGGATCAAGTTCTTCCAAAGAAGATTGCAAATCTCCATGGTAAGTGCAAGAAAGCTGACTCACAAGTTGAAATATTTCATAATTTTTGGCCTTTTAGCCTCATACTTTTCAAGAACTTGTTGATCTGTATATGAAATCTTAATAGCTAAACCTCTCTCCTGACTTTCTCCACGTGCCCTTCAGCTTACTTTTGCTAGCCACCTGGCCTTATTGAACCAAGATGTCTACCTTGTTCTTGTTCTTGAACAATCTTGTTTGTTCCCTGTTTAGCCTTTCTATCCCTTTCTAGTTTCATAAATGCTTTGATTTAGTTTATTAAGTTTTAATTCAAGAACTCCAGACTTAACTTATATCCATCTCTCTTGTCTGTTTGTTTGCCCTGTCCTTTACCACCAAATCTTGGACAAATGTTATAGATATTTAGGCAGAGCTAAAATGATGGCAGAGAAAAATGTCAATAGGATTTGGGCAGGGTTTACAAAGTTTTTGTCTGAAGTTGTCAAAGGAGCTGATGTGCACATATAAAGTAAACCATTCAGACACCTGGGGATTTTGCACATCTAAACCTGGAAAAATAACAGATTGAGGCTTTAAGTGGCTTCTGAGATCATGGAGAGGTTGCTGAGGTAAACTGCAAAGCCAGATTTAGTGATGTAGTTCCACCTGCACAATTGATGTAGTGAACACAACTCTAGATATAAATAAATACCTAATGGAGATGAAATAGTTCTGAAACAAGCTCTGAAAGTCAATTTGCTTTAATGAATCAAGATTTTTCTAATAAGTTATTTAAATTGTGAAAATTCATACTAAAAATGAAAATAAACACTTGTGTATGTAGTAAGGATAATAAAACTTACTGTTCGAATTTAAGCTAATATGACAATACATCTGTTAAATATCACGGCTGTGTTCTGAGTCTGTTAGTCTGACAGAATTTTTCCAAACCAGTTTTCCATGCAATCTTATTCCTTAGTTTCTACAGTTATCGACTCAAGTTGATGTCACAGTTGCTCATTTAGAAATGGTAAAAAACTGTGTTAGCTCTTAGCTAGAAGTTATTTTCTTTCTGGCTGATGATGTGGCTTCCTACCACTATGCTGAACATCACTAGAAAGGATTTAATTGTTCAAAAGAGAAAATGTCTGTGCATATGGTTTTCTCCAATATTGTAACAATAATTCTGTGATTCTGTCTGTAATTCCAAATGTTTGAAGAACATGTGATGGTTCCTCGTCAGTAGATCACATTAATGCTCTATGGATAAATAGTGCCTCCCAAAAGGTAAGATCTGTAAGATTAAACATGGAAATATTTTCTCCCCCCAAACTGGTTTGTTCTTCACAATATTTGAAATATCAGTGAATATCAGTGAATACCAGAAACTTTGTCAGCATGCACATTGGCAACAACTTCAATAATGTTACTGGTTAATTCTGTACAGATTTCAAAATAGGTTTGTTATATTTTTAAAGTGCTTTGGGGGTAAATGGGAAGAAGGTAAGCAGATGATCTCTGGAAAATCTGTTCTTTGTTGCTCCTAAAACATTCAAAAAGTTGGCACATTTTCATTCAAAATAAATTTTAAATAATGACTGAAAACTGATTTTATTAAATAAAAACTGAGGGAAACCTTGGTTTTCTAGAAGACAATCATGGTCTCCTTTAATAAAAGTATTTGTTGTAATAGTGAAAAAGCGACATAACTTAGAATATGTTAAACAAAAGGACAAATCACAAAATCAGCACTTTGTTTAGTGTAGAAGACAGTCTCTTTTGTCATAAACCATCTCTGATGAAAAACCAAACTCAAAGTACTGTGCAATCTTTTAATCTTCCTACTTTGGGCTTAGGGGTTGGGAACACAATTCAGGACATCTGAGTGATCTGAGCTGCCATCAAGCATGAAGGAAGCCCATGCAAACAGACACAGTAAGGTCATGATTCCCTCATGGGGCACAGGCACATCACAAAAATGACTGACTTCCCAGCTGCTGTCACTTTGGGACACTCAATTGAAACCAGATTCATGGCTGCTTACCAAAATTTTAGAACCAAAACCAGTTGACTAAATAAATCAGAAAGTTGGGAACAAATGTTCTGAGGCAGAGGAATCTCAATTATTTTTAACTCTTTTAGTGTCAAGAAACCAGAAAAATCGATCATCACTCTTAAAAAATAGCTAGAAAACAGGTTTTTTCCAGCTCTTTAAAGAGTCTCCTGTTGTTGGTTGTTTTGTGCAGTAGTAGCTGTGATCAGAGCTTTGTGGATAAGTTTTAAGATTTGGTGAGAATTAGTGTCATGGATTTGTAGAAATCGTCTACAAGGGATTTGTCAGATACTTCACGTACTTTGTTGACAGGAACATTATGAAAATCCTAGAAGAAAGTGGTCCAACTGCAGGCGAAGAATGTTTTTTCATTCTGGATTGGAGACTAATATGGGGGAGGATGTGGGGTGAGTGCTTCAAAGACAGCAATTCTTAGAAGTCTGGTTGAAGCTTAAAATGAAAAATGTGTTTCCCTGCTCCTTGTCTGCTGGTGAAAAATAAAAAAGAGAAAAGTTTCAGTTGTATCATATATTCTTAAAATAAAAACTTGTTTCCTTGAAAATTCCAAGCATCATTTATAACACATTCCTTCTGTCTGCTCTGAGGGTGTTTGTCTGATAAGGATATTCTATAAATTAAAAATATATATTATACTTAAGTACACAAAATAATTTCAGATTTTCCTACTGACGTAATAAAGTTTAAAAAAAAGTCTTCCAGGAAAGGTCAAAAAACAGTAAAAATATTGCTAGCTATTATAACTGTCATCTTGCTCATATGGAAAGAATATATTTCTAGGAAAATAAAACAAATTTAAAGAACAGCATTGTGAATTCACTCATTCACTTAGTTTGAAGCTAAGTTGTCTTTTAAAACAGAAAGGATGTCTTAGTGCAAAGAGTAAATACTTGAATATACTAATATGTTTTAAAATAAATTTTGTCATTAATGGAAGCATCAAGTTAGACTTGATAGTTTGTTGGAAAAGTTTTATGTCTAAGCAATTTTTTCCTGCTTATATATTGCACCATGACACCATTTTTTTCAGCCACTTTGTTTCATTTTATCTTTAAGTTTTTTTGTTTTGAACTCACTGAGGATTCAGAGAAAATCATTACACATTTTGAAAACTGAACTTGAACTGGGGATATATTTGTCTCTCATTAAAGGTGATGGGATCCATAATGCATCAGTTTTCCTTTGGTTTCGTATGGTGTTGTAGTTTAGCTACCTAGCTCTTCCATAAGCTCACTTGAGAAAAATTTGTTTTTCAGGAATTCAGTCTTGAGAAATGGGATCAACTGATGAAATAAAATATGTTGATCACCACAGTAGGCTAGTATATGACAGGAGCAGATTAAAGCTTATGTAATAATCAAATATTTACTGAATTTTCTTTTCAATAATTGCATTGTTGTTGCTGCTTTACATCTGATGCCTTTGTGGGTTATCACAAGATGAGTCCCTGCATTTATGAGTATGGAGATGGCACTTCCTGAAAGTAAAAGGACACTTACGTTTGGAAAACTTGTGGATATACTACTTTAACTACTTTACTTTGACCACATTTTCTAAGCTGCATAAACAATTAAAATAACCGGCTGATTTTCATGAGAATCCATGAGATTCAATGAGAATCCATGACAGTGTGCATATTCTCTTGCAACAAGCTCCTTTTGAAGTTGTGAGGGTCATTTCACTAAACAGTGCCCAGATCTACAGCTATAAATCCAAACTACCATGTGAATAGAGAATTCAAGAAATCACCATGTTCCATCTGATCTCTCTTAAAAAGCTAAGAAACTGAAAATTGCCAAAGAAACATCTAACATAATTACAGTAACTTAATCCAAACACTAGTTCTTTTGAATATATCAGAAATTTCTGTACTGAAATCTATACTTTCCTTTATTTTTTGGCTTTATCGGTCAGGAATTTTGGATTTGGTTTGCTCCTATTTAGTCCATTGCTTACTGGGGATGATTAGGACATCAGTCATAAATCTGAAAATTATTACATTAAAAAAATTGAAAGAATCTCATATCTTTCTTCAGGCATAAACTAACATCTATTTAAGTAAAGCTATTTTTTTCTAATTCCCAAGGGTCATAAATATTTTGGGTAGTTAGGCTTGGAGTTCCTTGTAGATGTACTTGGCAGTATCCTTAGAAATTACTTAGAATCCCTAAAGAGAGAAAGATCCATGTATGTATCAAATGACAGTATAATTAATATGACAGTATAATACAATATTTAATTGTATTTTTAATTAAATTATAGTATTCATACCTTTTTTTCAAAAGTAGAACAAAAAAATTTTGGTGTATTTTTATTTGAGAAGACCCATGCAGCTTTCAACGAAAGGAGTTGAGTTTAAAACACAGATTCTTTTGTTCCTGACCCTTTTGTTCCTTTAGAAGAAGAAAACCCCCAAGTTTTCAACTTATTTCTGGTACCACTGCTTCATTAGCAGTAAGTCCCTATGTACTAAACTGAAATTTTTTCAAACTTTTTAAAACTATTTAATTTTGGGACAACAATGATAATAAATAAATAAATAAATAAATAAAAGCCTTCAGTATCTATACACCTTTCGTTATGGGCCATTTCTGTCATCCAGGGTCGATGTATGCATGGGAAGAGACACAAAATCACTAAGTAGAATGAAGGAAAATAAGGATGTTGCATCTGGGGGGCACTTGACACAGGGAAGAATTTGCAAGGATGTTTCTGGATCTCCTACTGAGTTCCTAATCCTGTGCACTCCACCCAAGCAAGTTTAGTTCTGTTTGCTTTCTGTCTGGCACCCACTCTAGTACTGGTTGAATAGCTCTCCATTGGAGGGAAAACATGAAAAAAAATGTTCTTGGTTGGGAGACCATGGAGTTTTGCAGTTATAGTGGTCCTTGGAAGAGACAGAAATATAACCCTTCTGAGTGGGACACTCTCTAGAATTGTGCCTCTCCCACCTCCTGAGGGACTACTTTGGTCATTGGACTCCTACTGGAAAACCGCAGATGCATATTTTATTTTTCAGCCTTCTCTGAGCAGAGTCACAACACAGTGTTTATCAGACTTCAAAAATTATATGAAGAATTATTTATATGGTTAGTGTGGGAAAAAAGACATGATGGACCACTGTCTAAATTTCAGGATGCTTTTCAGCTTCTAAATCCTCTCTCAGGTAGGGTCTCAGTGTGCTGGCTGCCATTTCCCATATCCTCTATAGTTACGACACAATAACAATTCCTACCCCAATAATATTTTATATGTCTGAAACTATTTGAATCTGAAATTTTCCAGAACTGTGTTCTGAGAAACAAAAAGTTTTGTAAAGTAAAAGACAGGTTTTTTTGAATAAAGACAGTCCAGCTGAACAGCATGCAAAAATATATGCTTGATAAATTATGGAACTGTTCCTGTAATTTTGAATTATGAGAGCAAGGAAAGTGCTTTCAGTGAGATATATTCAAATTAAGGCTTTACATCACAAGCTGGCCATGGTTAGTGTTTTCCTTATTGGATTTTAGCTTAGCACCTGAGGTGTTTCAATGGGCAAGGCTGCACTGGGCTCTCATGACTGATATAGATGTTGAAGAAAAAAATTGCCAGTGGTATATGTGAGTTATCTGCAATGCTCTGCTCTCATTCCCTGCAGCTGTCCTTAAATGTTCACAGTTGTGAAGTCTTACACAGTTTTACAGCCGTAAGAGAGATTTTTCTGCTTCTGCAGATGGTCCTGATCCAAAGAAGACCATAGCCTGGTGACTCTGAGGTCAGGATACATATGGTCTAATTCCAGATGCCTACAATGAGATTCATATGAGTCATTGGAATGAGGTAAATCCCACCCTGAAAATTCTTCTTTCATTCTGTTGACTATAAAGTCTGTCTAACATAAATTGGCTCAGTGATGAATATTTACTTTTCATTGCTACCAATTTCAATATATTTTCATCAAGGACAAATATCTGCTACAAATGTCCCCATGTTTGTTTTCTGCAAAAGAATGGAAAATAAAATGTGCAATAAAAATTGGTTTGATGTGGGTGTCCTGCAAGCTATGGGCCAAACAGAATGGAATGGTCTCATCAAAATAACCTTCTTGTAGAGGGAAATTTTCTTTTGTTTCTTTTCTTACTAGTGTTAAGTGGAAATCTTGCAATGGTCCAAAGAGAAAACCAGCTGATACTAATTCTATGGTGCCAAAAGTCTATGATTTCTCAAATAGTCTGCTTTTGGTAACTCCTACTACAACTGTATACATTTACTATATAAGGGAATTTTGAATTTTTATGATCATGTATTAGTTTAATTTAAAGTTTCATTAATATACCATTTTCCCAAGGTCTTCAAAGGATTTCGAGCCTATTTTCTATTGTTCTCAATGCCTTTGAGGGTCTAGAATTTGATGGATACATTTAATTTTGACCATTTCCTTCAACCATCAAATTCACTAGTCAAGTCACAAATAAGTCACCATGTGCCTATTTTGCTAATACAGATATGCAACTCTGAAAAACAAAGGGAAATGCATTCTAGTGTTGCATAACCCAGCTAAGGAAAGGGAAAATTAGAATCAGTTTGTTTCCTTTTCTACATTCCTCCCAAATTATTGCCTCTGGTGTGATTGTTAAAAAAACACATTAAAATTACAGTTAAAATGGAGTATATCCCAAACCTCTCTATTTACAATTCACTTTTGGGAAACAAGATCTTGAGAAAATGGAAATAGTCCAATCAAGAGAATCAGAAAAATTGTGTCTTGATTTTAAGAAATTTTACAAAATAAAGTAATATTAAGAAACTGATAAAATTTGGAAGTTGCATGGATGGTTCAGAATCTGAAATAGTTTGAAATAAACAGCAATTAATACCAGCTACAGCATGTAAATATGCATTATGAAAATAAAGGCTGTATTTCAGAATGCTTTCAAGCCTAAAAAACCCTAGATATGCAGACGTCTTCCAAGAGAAGAAGACAATTCAGGGTGTGTCTATAAAGAGAGATGAACAAGAACATACATCTGCAAACCACAGACGCCACACTACAGCCCAGCCATGAATGAATTTACCCAGCCAGCAGAAAGAAAAAGTTCAAATCAAGACCAAAAGTGCCGAACAAAATTATTTTGTTTCAAATACATAGTTCCAGACCTGAAGCTGTCCCCAAACTCTCCCCAGATGTCCTAACCTTAGTCAAATATCTCATTTTGAAGTCATGCTGTGAGTCCTCTCTGGCTTGTTTATTTGAGGCTCCAGTAGGAAAGATGAATTCCAGCAGCCTGGAAGGGTACAACTGGAGAGGCGGATGAGGCACTGAGCTGCTCCAGGACTTTCCAGTTTAGATTTCACTGAAATGAATACAAGTTTTAGGGAAAGCTAATAATACTTAAGGATACATTCACATTGAATATACTTCCAAAAGTATTTAAAATTGATTACTCACATCCATTTCAATTACATTATTCTTGTAAGGAGACAGCTAATGGTGAGTTATTAAATACTTACTTCTGTGGTACATATTTGGTCCAAATACCCCACACAATAACACAAAAATATGTGTTAAAGTACATTCCATTTGTACTTTTATTGCATCTGATCCAAAGAATGGCAGATCTTTCATAGTGAGGACTAGTCATTAAAACAGTGCAGCATATCCTTCAAATAAATAAGCACACCTTATTTCAGGCAGTCCTCCTGCAACTCTTTTACAATAATAATATTTAAGTAAGATTAAAATCTTTCCAGCGCAAATACATTGTCTAAAATTCTACAGTTTACTAACTTGTAATAAAACGATGCTTTCAAATGTATCTAAACTCTTAATAAGGAGAAAGGAATGGATCTCAAATCTAATATGAAGTTTTCCATCGATATCTTTATCTATGTTTTTATATCTCTCTCAGAAATAGTCTGTATTAAGTATTTCTACAACATCTATCCCTGTTGTTGTTTTGGGTGGCCATGTGGAACACTGATTGCTGTTACTGGAAATTATGTCCTGAGCATGCTCCCTTTTACCACTGTGCAAGGAATATGAACAAAAGAAAAGTGATGACTAATGTATAAAAATATCTGTAGGTTTTCAGTGAGATCCAAATTTATGGGTCCTCAAAAATGTTTGGACTGAATTGCAGTTAATAATTTTGGGGTGGTTTCTTTTCCACAGTGAACTGTCCAAAAAAAGAGGGCATTTTTTTAATAAAGACTCAGATCTCAAGGTTTTTAGAGAGAAATAGAAAGGTAAGCTAAGACTAAGTATCTTGTTATTTGGCTAATCCACAGAACCTCAGAAGCTCCATTAGAAAGCCTTTGCTATTTGTTTAATGCAACACCTGGATTCAATTTTTTTTTTGTAAACTATATTCCCAAATATAGGGTTATGAATTATTAAAAGTATTCTCAAGGATGATATATTGTCTTTTATTCTCAAGATTGAGAGAGATTAACCTGAATCAGAATGTGCATCCATACACATAGGTGTTGCTACTCTAAGTTTGAAAAAATAAGTACAACTCCTGATATTTAAGACAGCAGGAAAACTTGTTCTTTTTCAAGATAGATACTTTTTCTTCTGTTATGGGCAAATACAACTAACACAATCACTGCAAATAGTGATGGTTTGAGATTTTAAGAGCAGCCACTACCATTAAAGTCGGGAAAGTCAACCAATCACTACATGAATGTCAAATGGCATCTAGTCTTACATGGCAGTGAGGTTTGCCAAACAATGTTTTGGTATTAAACTGATGAGGCAAAACATTGCAGAAATGGTGGACTGCATTGTTGCTAACTAGTAACTTAAAAAGACATCATCTGAGATTTCAGCAACGACTTTAGCACTGTCTCTCACAATGTCCTCATAGGCAAACTCAGGAAGCATGGAGTGGATGAGTGGATAATGAGGTGGACTGAGAATTGACCTATTGGCAGATCCCAGAGGGACGTAATCAGTGGCACAGTTGGGGCCTGTCACTTGTGGTGTCCCCCAGGGTTCAATATGGATTGGCTTATTCATTGATGGCTTGGATGAAGGGGAGATGCCTCTTCCTCAAGTTCAGTGGACATAAATCTGGGATGAGTGGCCAATACCCCAGAGTGCTGTGCAGCCCTCCAGAAGGACCTCAACATGATGGAGAAATGAGCAGATAAGAACTGTCTGAAATTCAGCAAAGGTGAATGCAGGATCCTGTAGAGGGGAAGAAGAACTCTCTGCACCATACAGGGTGGGGGCTGACCTGTAAAGCAGCTCTGTGGAGAAGGACCTGGGGATCCTGGTGAACTACAAGCTGTCCATGAGCCAGCAGTGTGCCCTGATGGCCAGGAAGGCCAATGGGACTGTGGAGACATTAGGAGGAGCATTGCCAGCAGGGAGGTGATCCTGCCTCTCCGCTTAGCCCTGGTGAATCCACATCTGGAGTGCTGTGTGCAGTTCTGGCTCCTGAGGCTAGGGAGATGCAGTGCTCCTCAAGCTGGTCCAGCAGAGGGCAACAAAAATGTCTGGGGAACAGGAGCATCTCTCTCCTGAGGAAAACCTGAGGGACCTGATCCTCTGCAGCCTTGAGAAGGGATGACTGAGATGGAACCTCATCAATGTCTATAAGTATCTGAAGGAAGGGTGTCAAGAGGATGGAGTCAGGCTCTGCTCGGTGATACCAGTATTGGTGGTGCCAATCTTGTCCAAACAATAGGGCAAGAGGCAATGGGCAGAAACTGATGCACCTGAACACAAGGAAGAACCTGAACAACGAAGAACTTCTTTCTTGTGTGGGCAGCTGAGCACTGGAACAGTTTGCCCAGAGTGGGTGTGGATTCTCCCTCACTGGAGAATTGAGGAACCACCTGGGTCCAATCCTATGCCACATGCTCTGGGATGACCTTGCTTGATCAGAGAGGCTGGACCAGATGACCCACTGTCATCCCTTCCAACATGACCCATTCTGTAATTCTGTGAGACCTTAGGAGATTCAAGAAGCTACAACATTCATTCTTTATTGTGCTGCAGACACCTGTGGGGGTAGGGTGGGAGGGTGTTATGAGGAGGATTTCTAGACTGGAGTAAATAGGAGCGTTTTCAGATTTCTGGGTCTCAGTGGACACATAAGTGCATTTTGATTGTACCAGGATGAGGCCATGGTGTGTCTGACTTCCCTTGGTACTCTTTTGTAAGAAGATCTGTGGGTTGTGGGGTGGCACTGCATTAGCTCATAGTCTGAACAGCCTCGTGCAAAAACATAACTGTGACTAGGAACTGACTGTGTAGCTGAGGCAGAGTTATCAATACTAACCTTCACTTAAAGGAATTAAGGAGTTTTTAAGGCACCTACTAGACTGGGAGCATGATGCAGCCATATGTCTGACAGTCAGGTTCCAGGTTCTGATCTGGGCTTTGATGTTCATGGCCTCTGCAATCTTGGGCAAGTTGTTTCTGTGTACTGTGTTTGTAGAAGGAACAATGATATTCCTTTTCCTCCTCCTCCTCCTCCTCCTCCTCCTCCTCCTCCTCCTCCTCCTCCTCCTCCTCTTCACAGAGAGGTTATACAAATTCATTAGTGACTGTTTGTGAAGGGCTTTGAAGTAGAAAATCACTCCATAATTGCTCAGTATTATTTAATAGCTGTTTTATAGTAGGCATTGCCTTCTGAATTTCCCTGTTTGATGTTTCATTAAAATGACATCATGCTCACTTGCAAATTACAGTGGTAGGTCATGTGCTTGCCAGTATAATGAAGCATGAAGAATATAGACATGCTTCCCCCTAAATAAAATAATTTGCAAAAATTATCACTGCTGAGGCCAGACTGTAAGTCTCTACTTTCTCACATCCATGACCCTATTCATATACTGGTTCTCCTTTATTTTTATTGATTATTGTAACATTAATTTGAAACCGCTCTTTTCATCATACCATCCAGGTTTTTTTTCTCTTTAGGATGAGATATTGGTCTATTTCTGATCTATACGATAAAGGCCAGAGCTTAAAACAGGACTATCATTTGCACTGACAGTACTCTAAGGAAGACCAACAAAAAAAAAGGAGAAAACCACAAGAAAATTATTAAAATAAAGTTGTCCTACTTGACATTGTTTTGAGAAAAAACAATCTTTTGGTCCTTGTGCTGTAATTTTATGAAGGTGAGTATAGGAGTGCCGTGCAGGGGCCCCCTCAGACTTCTGCTACAGTGTACTCCATGTTTTGGACTTTACGGCTGTGTCTGAACTGCGAGATGAGAGAGCCTCAGCCTCTTATTCCCCAGATACATCCCATCCAGGAAGCTGTTAGTTCTTCTATGCTTCTTCAGGTCTTCTCCTGAAGGAGGAGATATATTGATAGGCAGGACTCAGGCCTGGGCTTGATGTGAAGTCACCTGGTGCCAGGATGAGTATCTGGGAGCTGGGACTTTGGTCAGCACCATTTATCCTACCGCTAGAAGTAGAACCCCAGTGGCACTGTGAGACAGACAGACCTTTCTGAGTTTTAGAGAGAAATAAGATTTTTTTCTAAACTACCATTATGGCTCTGCTATTTCAAGTTATTATTTATTTCAGGATGTTCAACCTTAACTAGCAGTTTACAAAAGTGGATGTTACTTTTAGTTAATTACTTTGTAAAACATCATATCTTAGAATAATAACAGAATTGGCTATTATGAAGTGAAAACCACTTATTGGACTCACAAAAATAGTCATTTGGCATGTTACTTTATTACTCTTTGGAATGATTTTTTGGCTTATGAGTAAGAAGCATCTTCAAGTTATTTCTTTACAAACATGGATTTCTATCAATAGCTACAAAACTAGGACATCTTCCAGGAGAAATATACAGAAATAAAACATGGGCTTTTCCATACTTTTCCTAGATTTTTTTATATTGTTTCAGTGCAAGCATTATTTGTAGTGGGACAAAGAATAACCATCAATGTCTGTATTTTCAACTAAATGGAAAATAATGGGGAAATAATTTTACTTTGGATGAAAAGGAACATACTAGGGACTTGCATTCCTCAAACGAAAATTACTATTCAGGAGAGATAGCAAAACTTAATGTTCTGGAGAGCACTACATGCTGTTAAGTGTCTATGGCACCAGTGCAGTGGGAAAATGTCTGGATATGCTATTTGCCAAATAACTGTTATTTGTGAAGGAGTAGACCCAAAGTCATATCCTACTGTTTTGGCACACTGAGTGATCCAATAAATGAAGACAGACGCTGAACCTGGCCTTGATATATCCTATATAATTAAAGAAGTGATCTTAAAGAACATTTTCCTAGTAAATTAAAAAAGAATGTTTTAGGGGTTTTTTAACTTTCAATGTTGCGGTGTATAATTCTTGGTATCCCCAGCCAGTCTAGTTTTTTTGGGGGTTGTTTTTTTGTGTTTTTTTTAATGGAATCCCAGTGAAAAACAGAAAAACGTATGAAATGGTGAAGCTGAAAAACATGAAAGCAAAATTTTAATTTGATTTCCTGAGCTGTAAAATAGAAAGGCAGATGAGCATAAAAACAATAAACATATTTACATAGTAGATTCAGATAATCATTCACATTCAGTTGCAACAATTAACTTTTGCTCCCTCAAATCACAAAGGTGAGTTGTATATTACCCTCTTAGCAGGGGGGAAAACAACAGCCCAGTGGAAGACAAAGAAGCAGCTCTGAGAGTTCAAATTAAAACCTTGCATCCTTAGATGCTTCAGCTTGGCTGACCAATTTTCTTTCTCAGCGGAAAAAAGTCTTTCACATATGACTCCTGTTTGGAAATGAGTTTCCTTCCTACGACTCATCTCCTCTGCAGCCAAAGAGAACACCCTCTCTCTGCAGGCTGCTGGCAGTGATGTCATCCAGAGCCCTCACAAGCCTGAGGCTTCATTTGTCAGTCAGAAATAGGAATCCACCAGATAAATCAGTCATACAGCCCTGGTTTTCCTGTTTAACTGAATTAATGATAAATGTGAAATCCTTTAATTTAGAAAAGGCAAATGAAAATTTCATGTGTACCCTGTTTAGAGTTGGCAATGTGTTTGGCACATGCTTCTTCCTGTATAAAATAAAGGGTAAATCTCTATTTGCACATTAATGTGCTTTACCTAATCTTCTTATCATAGCAAGAGAGATTGTCTTTATTTCTGTGCAAGTTTATTACACATTTTTCTTCTGGATGGTTGTTACAGAATAATTCTTGAGAATACCGGTATTCACTCTTTAAAGTTTGTTGTTATGGATATTAGAATACAAAGTCTGCTTTGCATCTTAATGAAATGCCCATATTCTACACAGCCCCCAGCCCATCAGTTATTTGAAATTATATTTCAGGTCACGCTCAGTTTAAAAATTAATTGAAAAGAAATTAATCCCACAAGGATATAGCTGTGAACTGTAATTTTGACTGACAATGGCATAAAAGACTGTAGATTTGATCATGTCACTTTTAAATGTATTTCATATATGTAAAATTTTTAAACTTGCCACAAGCATGCATTTAAATTGATCTTGGCAGACATCTATTAATCTGTGTAATCCAGGAGCACTGTAGGAAAAAAAAAATAGGAATTATTTTTAGATGCCTGTCAATAGCTATTATTTCATTAAAAATGCACCTGCCATTCTGAAAAAAGCAAAACCACCCCAAACCCTAACCCAAATTAAAAATACCGAAATGCAAATACTCTCCTGTGTTATAACTGGAATGATTTTCTAGACTTACAGTCTTTCAAAGGTCTGAGAAGACATGGCAGTGAACCTGTGATACATATCTACAGTATTCCTAATGATACAGGAGACTGAACGACCATAAAGACATCAATACATAGCAAGACTACATGAAGAGAACCAAAAATTTCCACTGTGCAGTTTGTGGTTCATTAAAATAGTTCAAATATTGATTGTGACAGAAAACTGGAATGGGCAGTATCTGAAGGAAGTTGTAGTGTTGACCTGGGCCTTACTGAACCATCAGGGTCCTTTTGGAAGTCTAGACTCAGGTGTTTGAAACACGGGGAAAAGGATAAGGTGTGGATTTGTGGATTAACACTTTGAAGTGAATAAGCACTTTCTTTCAAAACAAACCAAACAAACAAACAAAAAAAAAACCCCCCAAAAAAACAACAAAAAAACCCCTAAAACCAAACCAAACCAAACCAAACCAAACCAAACCAAACCAAAAAAAATTAAAAGGTTTGAATCCATTCCAGTCCATTTCTCTCCTGTATAACTGTTTTGAAACACCAAGAGCTTGCAAAATTAGTACAAATGTAGAAACACATTATCATTATTCACAAGTAAGCTGGAATTAAAACACAAACCCCTCCCCCCTACTCAAAACCAGGTAATGACACTTTGTCCTGCATTACTGATTCACTTCTGCTAAAGTGATGGTACATCCAGGTGATACTTTGGCCTTCTAAATTTATCATTTAGGGAAAGAGGATAGGAACTATCTGTGTTCCTCCAAGGCTTCCTTTTCTCTCTTTGAAAGGTGAGGTTACTAAGGTGAGGAACCAAAAAAATCAGTAACTCCTCAGAAAAGTTACAAACATGGTACTTGTACTCTCTTTTAATGTTTTGTCCTATTGCTTTGCTTTGTCATCCATCTCTTTCTGCAATGGAATCTGCATTAAAATATCTCTAATCCAGGTCTGATGATGTCTCAAGGATGCTCCAGCAGCCTGAGGGTTTAGGGAGGGAGATCTGCTTCAACTAAATGACTGCAGTGAAGAGTCAGGGTGATGTATTCAAAAGTCAATTTTGACATTTACCTTTAATCACTATCAGGTTTTTCTTTTAAGGGTACTGGCAGGACTGATGGAGGAAAGATCTTTCTTATTTCAGCTTTAAGAGTCTACGATGATGCACCTAGAAATATGAGCTTAAATGAAGTTGATAGAGAAGAAGTAGCACATAGGTGAGTGCTTTACACTGGGACATTAGTATTTTTTCTGGAAGATATCAGCTAATGGCTAGAGAGAGTTTTACAAAGTTAATTAAAACATAGCACAATAATCATCTTTCCAAAGTCTGTTTTGCCTGAGACCAACAGATGTATTAAGCAATAGGTGTACATGTAAAAATGTGCTAAGCTAAATTTCCTAAATAGAATGTAAATGTAAATGAGTAAATGTTAGAAATGTTTAAAATGCTATTTGTCTTTCTGGGGTAATAAGTTTCCTGAAAAAAATTGAAAAGGGCTTATCAGGATCTCTGAGTCTAACTCCTGGCCCTGCACACCACAAGAACATGTGGCTCTTGCACATGACAAGAATCACACTGTGTACCTGAGAGCATTGTACAAACACTTCTTGAACTCTATCAGGCTTGGTTCTATGGCCATTTCCCTGGGCAGCCTGTTCCAGTGCTCAACCACATGCTGTGTGAAAACCTTTTTCTTGATATCCAACCTAAACCTCCCCTTGACTCAGCTTCTGGCCATTTCCTTAAGTCCTGTCACTGGCCACCAGAGGGATGAGATTGGTACCTGCCCCTTCATTTCCCCTTGTGAGGGTGTTGAAGACTTCAATGAGGTCTCCCCTCAGTCTCCTCTTCTCCAAGCTGAACAGACCAAGAGACATCAGCAGCTCCTCAAGAAATAAAGACCAGAAACTTCCATCAGGAAAAAAAATAGGAGTCTGTCAAAACCTTGGATAGAAAATGGATGACTGCATTAGCATTCTATTATGAAAAGTTTTGGAAAAGAATACAAAGAGTCCTATGCAGACAAATCACAGAATGTGCCTTTTCCACAGACATCTGCTATAAGGATATGACTGTCCAGCTGTGCTATATTGTAAGAAGTGAGAAAAATGACCTCTCAGACAGGACCTGCAAAGAGGAAAAAATCTCTTGACAAGCCTGAAATCTTCTTTCACACCGCCCTCACCACAGGGGTTTTCTGTTCCACCATACCATTTATTAAACTCGCATCCCAGGCCAAACCTAAGCTGTAAAGTGTGGTGGTTTGTAGAAAGCAAACCTAAGTTGCAGTTATCACAAGACACAAGGGAAAACAGATTAAGTAATGGACTATAAGCAAAGAGTTTTTCCTAATTCTCAAATTTTTCACAGATTCTGGAATTGTCTCCAGCACTTAAAAATATAAACGATGATTTTTAAAACAATAAATATGGCAGTGCCGAAATTTCTTTAAAGCACTTGATTGAAAACACGCTTAGGCAGAATACCAGTAGTTCTTGTATTGTAATTAAGGTTATTCTTTTTACCCTCTTTTGTAACTCCAGTGCTTTATTAACAAAGTGAATAAAAGAATATCTTCAAGAGAGTGACTCCAGCATCACATGAGCTATCATGAGGAGTAGCCTCAGACTTTAGATCTATTTACAGTTGTTCACCAAAATCAGAAAGGTAAAGCTTTTTAGGCTTGATATCACTAAAGTGAAGAATATATGAATAAACCAAACCTTTCCAGGACCCTTGAAAGACATAGTTAAATAATATTAAAGATAAATCATCAAAAAAAAAAAAAAACAAAAAAAAAAACAGCATCATTCATTTTTTGACTGAGAAACATACAAATACTTAAAAGACAACTTTACAGAAAATCATTACCTATAAATATGTAACCTATGAGAATAAAGAACAATTCCTTTTTAAAAATCTACACCACATCAAGAAAGGGAGTTGCTGGAAGCTGCTGAATCAAACTCCTGTCAGTATCTCAGAGACTTTCTGTTAAATCTTTGCTTTTCCTGTCAAATTCAAATTGAAAAAAAAGGGAAAAAAACCCATAAACCAAACCAACAGCCAAAAAAACCCAAAAAAAACAAAAAACCAAAAAACCCCCCAACCCCCCCCCCCCCCAAAATAACCCAAAAAAACCTCTTCAAGCATTGGGATTAAACTTTGAGTTAGGTTACCCAGAGGGGAAAGATGAATTCAGTGGCCATTGGCAAGCTGCAAGTCAAGTCCCATAGGACTCCAAATTAACCAGCATCTTCCAGAGAGTGTGCATCATAAGAAAATGAGAGAAGCAGAAAAGGGTCATAAGCAGAAAAGAGAAGAAGGTCACCAAAGGGTTAATCCCACAAGCAGGAAAAGTTTGTAAGCAATTTATAGTGCTGGAACTTTTTATTTTATTATGCTGCTTTTGGAAACAGTGTGATTATTTGCTCTAATGTTTTGTGCAAAGGCAGTATTAGATATAAGTAGTCGGTTGAAGCGTTCTGAGAGCTGTATGTCAGCGTACAGCTAAGCACTCTGTTAATAAATATGAGGGATCCATGCTTGCTGAATAGAAACAATGTAATTTTGGCAATCATCCAAGAGAAAATTAAAGGATTGGAATATGGTTTTTAAGGCCTTACATTTGAAATAGTTGGTTTCCAGCTCTCTGTTAGACAAAAGGGAAAGAGAACTGGAGAAGGCCACCCTGGAGAAAACCTACGGCTGGTCCAATTCGTAATATTCCTAAATCTCTGCATTTCAGTGTAAAAGGTGCAGGCTGATTTGCAGTGCACACATTTTCCCAGTGGCTGTAAGTGCTATATCTCATTGGATTTTGTAGCTTTGATGAATGTGTCTCAGTTCACAGTTGAGAAGGAAAGCTAAATGCACACATGTTGTCTGATACAATGGCTCAGTTGAGAAGCAGTCACTTGCCACATTTCAGTGACTTGGTTTCTTTAGACCACATGACCATGTCCTTAGACTGGTAATTAATACCTCACAGGTAAAAGCATTTGTGTGTTTTACTTCAAAGTGTTCATTTTAGTCTTATATATGAAAGAACTGGCATTTAATATTGAATTCACAGGGAATATGTGGGTTTAGGCACTCAGATTTCTAAGAGAAAAAAAAAGGTTTTTTTGTTGTTGTTGTTTTTTTTTTTTTTTTTTTTTTGGTGAGTACCGTTCTTTTGCCTGCATCCTTCTCTAAGTAGTCTGGGAACCTGATCCCACAGACCGTGACTTGTTTGGTTTCCCTTTGGCTGCAGAAGCCACATTTCTTTTCAGCCTAAAACCGGACATGAGGAGGGAAGGTTGGTGCATGCCCAGGTTGTTCCCCATATGGAAACAGGAGGTAATTGGGGGATATTCCAGCTCAGAGCCAGGAATTCAGAAGCCCCTCTATCCCTGCTAGTATAGGCGTAGTCTCTGAGAATGAAAAGCACCATTGTTTCTTCTCAGACTTTTGGCAGAGTGCAGTGAATGTAGCTGAATACTCTTCCCCCACCACATAAAAGCAAGACAAAATTACTAAGAAGTCGTACTGGACAAATTCTGGAAAATGAGGGACTGACTACAGCAAAACCAGGCAAAGTCATAGTTCAGTAAACAAGTAAAAACCAGAAAACTGACAATGAGCCACTCCTTTCACTTCAGCTAAAGTGTACAAAGCGTGTGGAAACTTCAGAACTGTTAGTCATGCCCAAAAAAGT
Organism: Chamaea fasciata; assembly: GCF_029207755.1. Classification (NCBI taxonomy): domain Eukaryota; kingdom Metazoa; phylum Chordata; class Aves; order Passeriformes; family Sylviidae; genus Chamaea; species Chamaea fasciata. Next base: position 95,233,707 of record NW_027094087.1, on the reverse strand, counting down.
ATCACTGTGTTGTAAAATCATTATCTAAAATAGCAATTGCTTTCTAATTTGGATGTTGTATATCAGAGGTTTAACTTCTTCAAAAAAAAGTCAAAAATAGGTATCCATATATTTCATATTTTAAAAAGAAAATGAAAATCCATTATATAATATTTTCATTTTTTTACATTATGTGTTTGCTTTCATTCATCAGTTTCCAAGTTTTTTTATGAAAATCTGAAGGCAAAATGCAAGTGATATTGAGAAAACATCCAACAGTTAGCGGTACATTATGTTGTGAACAAACATGAGTCAGTGTGAATGTAAAAGCTGCATCATTATATTGTTTTGATGCTGAATCCTAGGGCTTTCACTCTATGTAGTCTTTCTTTTAAATAAGATTTGCTTCCCTTGCCATATGCTCACTATTAATATATTTTCCTTCACTTGTCATGATTTTGAATCTGATCTAAAGTCTGTCAGAAGCAATAAGAGTCTTTTGATTGAAATCAGATCTTGGAGATATAATTTTGACAATTTTATGTAAAGAAATTTGACAGATGACCACTGTTGAAAGAGAAAACTTCTTAGCTCACACAATTTTAACCAAATAAGTATCAAAGACGTTTCTGAATTATTAATGTCATGTAATTAACCAGCAAATACAAAACTATGTATTCAGGATCAAAATCAGGAATTGAACAGATAAATCATGACACTGGGGTCTTACCAAAGGTTAGTAAACAATTACATATTTCTAAACACTCTCCTGTAACTAATTCCCAGACACACATACACTCAAACACAGACATGAATTGCCCAGCAGTACATAAACTACATATCAAATATAAACATATGAAAGATCACCAAATGCAGTCTTTTACATTAAAGACACCATATGAGACAAGCTTCACAAACTTCTTAAGCCCCATCTTAACAGTAGTTACTGGTTAGCCTCCATTTACTTCCACTGAAAAACTATACCAGAATCCCACAATTTTCATGCTTGAAAACATTGTTCAAACTTTCAGCCTATATGTATTTAAAGTGAGCCAGAAGATTTTTCTTCTGGGATAGAACTGCCCTTTAGTATATACAGATGTTCTGGTGCCTTCTTTCTTCCTCACCACACAGGGAGGAACAGAATTCTGTATTGCAAAATTAAATATAGAAATGAGGAGGGAAGAGGATCTCTGGGGGTTGTTCTGCTCCAGCCTCTGCTGGAAACTGGGACAATTGTACTAGGGCATTTTGTCTGTATAGCTTATCTTTGAATGCCTCACAGGAAGGAGATTCCACAACCTGCTGGGGCTCAAGGCCAAGAATGGCTCAGCCTTGGGGTTACCTGCTGGGCTCATCAATCCAGTTCCTTTACCTGCAACAGAGAGCCCTGTTCTCTGGAGTCTACATAGATGCAGTGTCCTCTGAAAATGCTGGTAATGAAGCCTATAACAGAGCACATTTATGTTTTGTTTAGTATGAAGTACCCCGTGGTAAGTCTTGGCATAATTTCATCCTGCTGAAAGGACTTTGAAGAAACTTGCATGCAATATCAGCTCAATCCTCAGCTGTAAGAAATACTGAATATAAATCATTTACTGATAGTGCAGAAGTGACTTTCAGTCAGATTACATGCATTTGTCCATTTGATGGATGTTCACAATGTTCTCAGTAGGTAGATGCCTGATTCACTGCCCGAACAGAGAGCAATCTACTGAGCAAGTTTTTGTATTCTTTCCTCAGTCATGCACTAGTAATGCATCTTTGGGATTAAATATTCCCTAGTGTTGATATTAACTTCCTGAGGGGACAGATGTTCTAAGCTTAAGGTTGTATTTACTTGCAAGGGCAATATTCAACAGGCACAGTACATGAAAATTTCCTGAATCATCATGTCTCAGACAGAAACAAAGAATTCTGTTCTTGAGTTAAGGTTTCAAGAATTCTTTGCTCCAGCATAAAATCAACTTCCAAGTGCAGGCTCCGCAAGTGAAATTTGTACAGGAAGGAGGAAAGGATAGAATGAGCATCATTGTTTCAGTATAATCCCTATCCTGTTTACATGCTCAAAAAAGCTACATTAAAATGTAAGTAGGAATAAATATCCATGAAGAGAAAGTAAAGGAAAACAAGCTAGCAAGTAACCATCCTGCATGAAATAGCATAAATTGTTTCATTCCATTTTATGTTTTTGTCACAAAGATAATGCCTTTACCATTGCCTTAAGTGTCCCATATTCTTGTCCCATATTGAAATTTCTCATCAGTCAGAAAAACTATCATTGACTTGGCAATAGCAGACCATGTGAAAAGACAGGATAGAATTTTTAACATTTTTCTTGGTGTTCTGTAGTCTTCTATTGTCCTCTATTATCATTCAGAAGCAGTAGAAAAAACTCCCATTCCTATAAAATATAACTATCAACATATTCCAAGCAGAATTGAAATGCAACTAATAAATAGCATACTGTGGAATTTGATTTGTTTGCTGACTTTCTGATGATGCAGCACCACAGTTTTGAAAGTCCAAATGGAAGCCTGCAGTCACATGTAATGGCTCTGGTTTACGCTTCCTATGTCTTTCTCTGCTCTCTGTCTACACAGCTCTCATTCAGATGTTGTATTTCCATGCTCTAGGGCAACTCTGAGTAAGAAGTCAGTGTTGTGTTTTCTAGACTCATTTTTCTGACACACAAGGAATTGCTAGCAATGGATTTGCAAAGCATATGCTGAAGCCATTTGGGGACAAGTAGTAGCAGCTCTTGAAAACCTCTCTCTTGTGGCCTATGGTCATATTGTGTATGAAAGATTTCTTTCTCTCCCTCAAGTGTACCAGATGGACTTTTTGCACATAACTCTTCAAGTTCTGAAGCTAAGCATTCCTGTTCAACTACATCAATATGTTATTCCACTGGCAATAGTGATCTGGACATTAGCAGGCTGTATTGTCTTTGGCAGGAATTAGTCTCCAACACTATCCAGCTGAATGACTGACCTATGCTCTCCCTGAGTATCTCAGGATGTTGTAGCCAGACACGCTGTATCCTTGAAACACATAATAAATGTGTTATGCTGCAGGCCTTGTGTCACAGATACACCTTCCCTCTATTATATGAATTTCCAGATATCTGGAAAGCAAGACATTACTTTTTTTATCCAGGGCTTTGCAGTCAGTGATCTCTGAACTTATCTAATAAAATTGACACAGGAATCAGGTACGTTTCCTTCTTGGCAGCTTGAAGCTGGGTGGATTGGGGAAGGGATGGTCATACTTTTCTGGCACTTACCAAGTGTCCTGTGTGTACTCTGACTAACATTCTGTATTTAGTTTGTCTCCCCAGCTCTATAAAAATACTCTGACTCTACTGGGATTTGGTATTTTTCTTGAATGGTAAAGGTAATACTTGCTTTGTTCTATTAAGTTATGTCTGTCCTGTTCTTCACACTTGGCTTCTTCATCAGTTCCGTGGGTATCTTGAGATTTCAGCAGAGTTGCTCAGGCTTTTCTGAGAATCTCTAACCCTCTTACACCCTTATACCCAAGTCCTTTCCTGAAGATAGAATTTTCTGAGCATTGAAGTATGGTATTGTTTGATTTCAATCAGTGAAACCCTCTGGGAAAAAAAGATTTTCATCCCAGCAAATAAGGAGAATCTGCTCCAAAGATACTGTCTGCAAACAATAAAGGTAACTTCTATCCCCATTGCACACTAACTGCTTCAAGGTGGTATTTTGCACCAATCTGACTGATCTGAATACCGAGTGCCTCTTCCTTGCATTAGCTTACATGAGCCTTTCTCCATAATTGTGACCATTCTTAACTTTAATGCTTTCCCAGGTCCAGGAGTGTTTCTTAACAGTTTGGGGAGCAAATCTGTAATTACCTGATAAATGGTATATTTGCTACATGTTCAAGAGTGTATGTGAAGAGATCTTTCTTTTGTGTGTTTTCCCATTTCTCTATTGTAATGAAAAGGCTATACCAGTTTCTTTCAGAAGAAGCAGCCTTCAGATTGGGAGTTGTTATTATGAAGTACATATTTTGAAGTACATATTGAAAACTATAACAGGCTATGGTAGTGCAGCAGAACCCTGACATTTTCTGGACCGAAGGAAAAAAACCCCAAAAAACAACAAACTGTAAACTGTAAGGGGTGACACTTTAAAAAAAAAGTTCTTATAATATGGAAAAAATGTGCCTAAGGCAAAAGGTGAAATTCTAAATAACATGACCCCATTAAAAAAAAATCATAACTGTCCATCATAACTGTCACTCATTTGCCTCAGTAGTGAATGTTACTTCTCACTTCTGTTACCCACACTGGCAGTGAGAGAAATCTCATCTTCCCTCTTTGTATCTGGCAACAAGCATAAGAAGCCTACTTAATTTTATTTTATTTTCATCTTGAAGCACTAAGCCTGAGAATTTGTCCCTGCATGAATTATAGTATGTGGAAATATACTGAATAAGGCACTGGCATTTCTACGACTGTTCTGTGCTGTGCCTCACTGCTCCCCTAGGTTGCTGCTTTGTCTCTCCTTAATGACATCTGATTGCAGATGTGCTATGAAAATGTAGCTCTTTTTTCCAGCATTATGCACCCAAAAGTCCAAGCTTTGTATTTAGCTCAAAATATTCAATAGTACATTGTAAGATGGCATGCACAGTAGTTGACATTTGGAGCCTTTGGATCACACTTAGAGATGTGCCAGACTTGTTACTTTGGGAAACATCTACTGCTTGGGGAAATGATACCTTACAACTGGGTTTGCAGCAGGATGAAATGGAACTCCTATATTATGTGTCTATGCTCAGATGATATTTCTTCCAAGAAGCCCCACAAGACATCATAATTTCATATTTATACATCTAGAAGAAAAAGGCATCAGTCCCAATGTTGGTGTGAAGACGTCTTACACCAAGCAGAGAATTACTGCATTTCCTTAGATAACTGGCTTCTCCCATCCTACCCATGTACTGTGCATGTACACCTAAGGCTCACTCAGCACTCAGGTGCTTGGAGTGGCATTACAGCAGCCTTCTGTTAAAGGGGTGAACTCTACAAGGGAATATTTCCTTCTAGAGGGGTAGTACTGTGCAAGAAACCCAATGTCAACACAAGATAGTTAAAAAAAATACATATATAAAATAAATATAATATAATATATATATTCTACATTCTACATTCCACATCATATATTATATATTATATATTATATATTATATATTATATATTATATATTATATATTATATATTATATATTATATATTATATATTATATATTATATATTATATATTATATATTATATATTATATATTATATATTATATATTATATATTATATATTTTTATTTGTTTCTATAAATATATATTTATATTCCCATAAATACATTTGTATTTCTTTAGACTTTAGAATTTTTTCCCATTAAAAGTTCATTCACCCAGGAAGGAATTCAGTCTTATCTGGAAATAAATAATCACAAATTTTCTTTTATGGAGGTCAACTGCAGCAAAATCTGAACTGAGTAGGATCCATACCCTTTCAGTCACAAAAAAATAACAATGAAAGTCATCAAGAAGGAGAAGGTGGAGGAAGCCTCTATAGGGAAATGTGTTCAACTGGATATTCCTAAAAGCATTTCAAAATGGCAAGATCAGAAAGGGTTAGATAAGCTATTAATCTCAGTTCAAAGAACATGCAAGTAAATTCCCTGGTGCAGAGAGAACTAGATTGAATCCTTATGAACATGCTGACCTGTTGGATCTGAACACTATAGTGCAAACAGAAAAAAAATTAAAAATAGAAGAAAAAAAAGGCAAATAATTTTTTCTATATAGCAGTAGGTTATTTCCAGCTAAACAAATAATATATTTGTTTTTAGTTTTTCCTTTTTCTTTCCTTTAAAATAAAGAGAATAAAAGGGGTTTCGTTTTCCCTTCTTAGTATTTTCTTGTAGCAATTCTCATTTATTTTGTTGAAATCTTTACTCTCTGTCTCCAGGAACAAGAAATACATTTAAGGAAACTTTGTTAGTTATTTTTATGGACAATCATTCTTCTTATACAGAAGCTGTCTGCATCTGGGTGGTCAGATTAATATCTCACCATGGATGCAAGTAGACTGGAAAAAAAACAGTATAAGGTAAATACAGTACCGATCACAAAAAGGTGGTTTTTGTTTTTTTGTTTTTTTTCTCTATTTTAAAAATTAACTTATTGGGTCAAATACAGATGCATTTATTTATCACCTAGACCCCCACAAAGTGTCAGACATGAATACCTTTCTTGAGTATTTAAGGTACAAACAGGTCAGAGTCTTCCAAAGGCAGAAGTTATACCTAGTCATGTCAACACCTCTGCAGATATAGCCAAGAATAGTAATTTGTAAAACAATGTGAAATAACATTAGTTTAACAGAAGGTAAGTAAAAGTACACGACAGAAAATGTAACAAGTTTTTATGTAGGCCAAAGTAAATATATATTATGATTTACGTGCTGTTTTTCATCAATTGAAATTAAAGGCAGCACTAAAACATCTTAAACTTCAGAAATTACAGCTAAAAATATTGGATATTCTGTATTCACTGTAACACAAAATTGATTTTTACCATAAGGCAGGGAATAACAGAATCACAGAGTTGGAAGGAGGCCACAAGGATCACCAGAGTCCAGCTCTTGGCCCTGCTCAGGGCCATTGCCAAGAGTCACACCATGTGCCCTATAGCATTGTCCAAATGCTCCTTGAACTGTGTCAGGCTTGGTGCCGTGATCACTTCCTTGGGGAGCCTCTTCCAGTGCCCAACTATCCCCTGGGTGAAGAACATTTCCCTAATATCCAACCTAAACCTCCCCTGGCAGAAATTCAGGTCATTCTGTCAGGCCTTGTCACTGGTCACCAGAGAGAAGATATCAGTGCCTGCCTCTCCTCTTCCCCTCACAAGGAGTTGTAACTGCAATGAGGTCTCTTCTCAGCCTCCTCTTCTCCAGGCTGAACAGAACAAGTGCCCTCAGCCTCTCCTCATAAGCTTTCCTCTCAAGACCCTTCACAGCTTCATGGTCCCCCTTGGGACACTCTACAGTACTTTAGTATCTTTCTTACATTGCAGCACCCAAAACTGCCCCCAGAACTGGAAGTGAGGCCGCCCCAGAGCAGAACAGAGCAGAGCAGAGCAGAGCAGAGCAGAGGGGACAATCCCTCCCCTTGCCTGGCTGGCCATGCTGGGCCTGATGTCCCCAGTACAGGGTTGGCTTTCCTGCTGCCAAGGCACTGCTGGCTTGTGTTCAACTTGCCATCGACCAGGACCCCCAGGTCCCTTTCTGTGGCACTGTTTTCCAGAATCTGATTCCCCAGTCCATCCATACATCCAAGGTTGCCCCATTCCAGGTGCACAACCAACACTTTCTCTTGTTTAATTTCATATGGTTGGTGTAAGGTGAGTCTGTAAAAGACATAGAACCAAGATATCTAACAAAAAATATTGAACTTCTCAACAGGTGCTTCCAGGATCAAAGTTGAATTAATTATAACTACAGTTATACCTCCAGAATGACAACAAGTCCAACCATCCATGTCACAATATGCAGTGAGGCAACTAAATGCATAGTGTACCTTAGTTTGTAATTTTTGTTTTCTCATATGAGGAGAGATTGAAAGCCTTTGGGATTGTTCTATCTGGCCAAGAGAATCTTATGCCTTCTTTTATCTGACTAGATAGCTGGCAGTGGTCATCTAAATTATCTATAATTAAAATCTAAGAAATAATTTTTCTTTGGTTTGATGATTTTTGAGCAGCCTGATGGGCATATAGGCACAATCAGCTGTCTAAAATTTAAGATATCCCTCTGTCACTCTTTCTTTGAACTGCAGAATATTTTATTGCTCTCTTTACAGTGAGGATTGATAAAAAAACCCAGTTGAAGCTGTCCAATGGATAATTAACACTGGCTAAAAAAACAAAAGGCAAACTAATTTTAATAAATTAGTTCAAATAATTTATTTTAATAAACTTGAGGTGACCTCTCCTCAGCCCTAGTGAGGTCACATCTGGAGTACTTTGTCCACTAGCCTTGTTTGCAGTGATATTAAACAAATTTGATGGTCCTGAGGTGTGTGAGGAAGGAGACTCTCAGTGAGTCAGGGTACAAACTCTGCATTTCAGGAAAAGAGATTTTGGCTTTTTCACAAAAATGATTGGTGACATTCAGATAGACATCATCTCTCAAAGGCTTAGGAGTTTGGGAAATACGGAAGGCCTTTAAGGATGGCATTGTCCTACTGCAAAGATGGTCTGTCTTTGTGCTTGGGAGGAAAAGTGTGATATTTATAGCTTGACCTAGTTATCTGTCCTACTTTGTGCTCTTTATTGACAGAGCATCCTCATTTCTGCTTCAGATGCATTAATTTGGGGCAACATGGGCCTAATTTTATTTATAGCAATGTGGACTTGGGTAATGTTTTACTGAGATGACCAAGGATCTCACTGAAGATCTAAAATTAAACCATGCAGAAGAATAGGTTATTTTATCAGATTTGCATGCCATGAAAGCAGGGAATTCTGTGACCAAAATGTTGTTTGCATGGCATTAAATAGGAAACAAGATCATTTCAGTCAGTAAGGACATTTATTCTCCTGGGTTGTTTTTTGCTGATTTATTGTTTTGGTTTTGCGTTTTCTTGTATTTCTTCCCTTTTTCTCCTATGAAAAGCCTATTTTTATAAATACTATAAGGAAATTAATTTCAATCATCTATTCTCAACCCATACCAGGAGACTAGCTTGGCTGGGATAGCTAGAGCCTTGATGCAGAAAGGCAGCACATGGGCTGGAAGAAGGAACAGACTGTACAGAAGGAATCTATAAATATTTCCCAGGCATATAGAAGTGGTGTCAGGAGAGATGAAGATCCACGGGGGTTGAGCAGTAAGGCTCAAATAGACAAAGCTCTGAGCAGCCTGGTCTGACCCCAGAACTACCCCTGCTTTCAGCAAGGGTTTGGACTGAAAATATTCCGAAGTCTCTTCCAGCCTCAGCTGTTTCCCTTCTGCAATGGAAGAGGCACTAACCCACATTATTTTGACCGGCTTGATATTTTTTACCTGCCTTTGGCACCTGCTAGACCTCTATCCATGATTTGGTGCCTTTGAGTTAGAGCAGGGGTTTACCTACATCTCCCTAGAGTCAACAGAAAATATTAGAGAAAACCATATGATGCAGAAAATAATAAGAAAAGTTTTCCATACTATGTACAAGATGACACTTCAGAGACTCAAAGTCAGACTAAATTTAGCTATTTTTCTGTTGTCTTTTCACTTTATATTGCATTCTTGAAACCCTATCATGTTTTCTTTAGGCAAATCTAATTTCGAAATGCACAGCCAGAATAGCAGTGCAGACTAATATAAAGCAAAATGTATTATATCCTCTCTGAATACAAAAAGGCCCCACTGGACTTTTGTTTCATTTACAACCAGATCAAGACAACTTCAGCTTGTCACAGGGTCATAAGTCTGAGAAATCCTAACAGAGAAAGCTAATTATTTTTTGCAAGTTTTATTTTTCCACAGTGATTTAAAATGTTTTCTTAAAGCAACTATTTCCACTCCTCTCATCTGTAACTTATTATGTCCCATGTGTGATGAGAAGACAGAAAGACTGTTTTTCTTCTGTTTTTCTGTCACTTTTTCTCTTCTTTTTTTCTGCTTCCTTCTGTTATTTCTAGTCCATAACCTTTTTTTTCCAATTCCTTGTCTTTGCCTCTTTATCTTTTAAACAGAAAAAAAAGTCATCCTTCTATATTTATGCACTCCTTACACTTCCCTCCTTTTCACTGTCGGTGTCATGGTAATCTAAGGAGGACAAGCACAGTAGCTGTGCATGAGCAGTGCTTGGAAAAGCTGTGAAATGCTAAAGCAGAGATAGTGTGTTAAATGTGTCGCCTGGGTTGAAACTGAATTATCGTTTTTATTTAAAAATATTGAAAATGAAGTAGTTCCATCAGAGGATTTTACATATATTCAGCCAAAGTAATGCATTATTAATCTAATGTCTTTCACCACAGAATCATGGAGGTTTCAAAAGAAATGGGAAGAACATGCAGAAAGGATAAAAAGAGTGAAGACAAGTGAAATACTGTGTCATAGACAAGATAATTTTAATTTTGCAGTTGAATTCAGAATTTAAACTTTCTCCAGTAAGTGATGAAGCAGGCTTAGTCTAGACAACTATATTTCAACATAGACACAGACACTTAGGATCTGTACTAAGTATGTAGTGTGTCTTCCTCTCTGAAATATCAGTTGTGTGTATTGCATCAGGGATCCCAGCGGGGAGCCTTTATTGTTGAGTCCTTTGAAAGCACAAACAAGTTTCAACCACACGTGGGTTGAGTATTTTATTATCTCCAGCTGAGCTCTTTTCCATCTTTTCTACATCCATGTCTATTGTTGTAAAGGTAATGAGTCTGTAACATTTAGTTTTATTTCTGCATTACTTTGAACTGCACATTTACAAACTGATTCATTAGCATCAGGCTTGCATGTGCAACAAGATTTCCCTGTTGCTGGAACCCTGGAAGCTGACAATTTTAGGCTTTCTGTGCTGATAAGCACTGGCCCTCAAGAGAACACTACATTTGACCTGAGGCCATGGAACAGGCTTCCAAAATTGACTGAGAGCACGGGGATTGTGAGTGTGTAGTTGAATAGAAGTGTGTAATATCACAGGGTGGAAAAACTTGGATTTTAAGGTTTTAGTCCATGGTAATATATGAAGCAAGATAGAGGTGTTAGGGTGAAGGTTAAGTTCTTTTTTCTCCTTCTTCTTCATGAGTTTGGGTGGTTTCTTGTAACTGGATAGAATAATCTGCATTGCAGACCATGAGTGTTTGGTTAAGTTAAAAGTAAAAATAATTTAGGTGTCCTTTCATAATTGGACAATATGGGCTTAAGAGACCTTTGAAAAAAAAAAAGAGACAGAGCCATTTTCATGGCATTTTCATTTTCTAGTTTGTTAGCTAGAACTCACAACTTGTGAGACTGTACTGTAGACAAGAATTAATAAACAGCTGAGTCCGAACACAAAAAGCTGCGTCTCCTGAACATTTAGTCTGAAGAAGATAAGAACCCGCACCCTGTCACCTCAAAAATAACTTATTTCAATGTTGATAAATGCTTTTTATTATTTTATTTCATTCTTTCTGGAACGATAAGTGTTGTATGGTGGCTTTGAGAGGAATGACACTGCCTTTCTCTTGTCCCATAGGTTAATATGTGCTTACTTTTTTTGGAAGATAAATTCATATTTTGCCAAGATTGAAAGCATCTTTTGTTTTCTAGAACGTGAGAATATCAAAAAACAGGGAAAAAAATGCTGGTATCTACTGTTCTATTTACCACGGAGAAAACGAAATCCTTACACAGTTAGTAAAATTCTAGAAACTAAATCATATTATCTCAAGTCTTAGTCTGAACTTCGGTTTGTGTGAAGAATATTAAATGTATAAAATCAAATGGAGCTTTGGAAGTACTGAAGTTCCTATAGGACCCCATCAAAACACATTCAGACTCCACTGCAAATGTCTCCTGGATTCTACACATGAAAGGTCAAAATTCTACACACTTTGTTTTAACATTCTGAAACAAATCTCCTAACCTTCAGCAAACAAAACCTAAGTAATTAATATGACTTAAAGCATTACTGAAATTTAGAAATTCCCAACCTATCTCTAGGTTCCTATTATTATTAAACATACAAAAAAAAATCTCTTTGCAAGTAAATAAAAACATATTACTTCACCAGGACTATAGACATGCACAGTCCCTAGCATTGGAATGGTATATGGATGAACTATTCTCCCATACAATTCATTGCAAATTCTGCCGGTTTGGCATTTTTTACCCAGGGCCTTCACTGAAGTCTTTCTGAATGGGTAAAACAACAAACATTTTAAGCAGCACTGTAGATCTAGAAATGGTACACTGGATCCTCATGTTTAAATGTTCCAGCTACAAGAGGCATTAGATAGTCCAGGACCTTTTCAGCTTAAATTTCTGAATTCCTACTATGACATAAAATTATCAGTAACTAATGGTAGTTTAAAAGTCCGGGTAAACCTAAATAGCACAAATATAATTACATTCCTGTTGATATAATCTGAAGTGAAAACGATTCTATAGTAATTTTGTTAGTAACAACATCATTGGGAATTGTGATTTTGACCAGACATGATCCTATGCACATGCCACATTGAGCAGCAGTAGGAATGATCTGTGACTTCGTTAATTCATACACGAATTAAAATACAACTTCATTCTGTAGATTTCTTTTTCTTCTGGTAGGTATTTTGCAGGTATTTTTATCACTTGAGAAGTTGTAATCCACTTGTTCATTGGCTAAGAAATATTTTGGAGAGTTCAAAAGGCATGATGGTAAAGAAAGATGGTTTTTAGTCATTCAGTAGCCATATTAGTACTTTTTTTCATTATTTGTAGCTGATCAAAGAAGTATGACCTTAGGAGAATTCAGGTTGAATTTAAAGATGTAGAAAAGTACAATTAAGAGCTTTCTCTGCCAGCTTCAGTTAAGAAACAAACTGAAATATGGTATATTTTGGCCTGTGAAATTATACAACGAGAAAAAGAAAATCATGTGGTACTAAACAGTAAGTGGATTTGTGAAAGAAAACTAGGCCATCAGAATTGGAAATGAAAATTCTGAGTACTTCTGCCTCATTTAATTCTCAGACCAATACTGGGACAATTAGGATTAGCTGTCACTTAGGAGGAGAAGAGGGATTCAAATCCTTTAAAGCAGCAAGGAGAAGGGAATTTTAAGAAAGCTTTGTCGAGAAGTACTGAGATACAATACTAATTTCTTTATTTAAGTAGTGTGATTGCATAAGTGTTGAAAGACCCAGCAGTTTCTGGGGTTGGGATTCCTTACACTGACATACAAACTGTTCTATCTGTGATATTACAAATAATTTTCATAATTTTTTTATCTTCTCAGAAAACTACAGCAATATCTACAGAAGCTCCTGAAAAGAAACTGCCCTATTTTTCAACACTGTTGGACAAATGGCATCTCCATTTGAAAATGGTTTTTTGTCATTTGTTTTTTTTTCTCAGTGTGATATAAAGATAGTAACAACCTACCATTCAAATCCATTTCTTCTTAGCAGAAAAACTTCAACATAATTTGTTTAAAGACATTATTTCTTATATTTTTGAAGTTACTATATTTACATTTTGGAACAGGACTTTTGTGGAGGAACACATTAAATCAAATGGACAGTATTTGAAATATTGATCTACATAAGGTATCACTGACAATATTATTAATTTTGCACTGTGTTAAGAATGCTTAACTTTACTAGTAAAGTGGTGCCGCACATTTAACCTATGGAACAGACGATTTTCATCCATGATACTTTACAAACACAAGGTCAAATGCTGTTTACATTTATCATTCGGTAAACTCTAATTTCCCTAAAACCAAAGAAAACCAGAGATGTTCTGATATTTTTTCTTCTGTTTACATATTTTTTGAATTTTTTAAAGCAATTTGTAATAATTTTCTACTTTCTTCCACCCTACATTAAACTTATGCTATGCAATAAACTCATTTTGGGATGATCAGTCATTTCCCTCAAAATAAATTCTTTTGAACAGTCCAGGGATTAGCAAAGTAGTCATATACCATATTTTGGATAGAAGACATTTAATCATAAATCTTTCTCAGCATCACTTAATGACAAGCAGTCATATTCTGAAGTTATTTACAGCTCCATGTACGCACAAGTGTGAAATCTGGAAAGAAAATTCTAGTTTTGTCTGTGAGGTTTCTGGCTCATACACAATTTTACCTTTATGCTGGGAAAACAAAACAAAACAAAACAAAACAAAACAAAACAAAACAAAACAAAACAAAACAAAACAAAATCAACCAAAACAAACAAACCAGTTGTTTTGTATCTACACAATACTGGCCTCACACATCTCTTCTGGGAACCACATGAACATTTTTTATGCTTTACATTTACTAGTTCATGGTTAAAGAGGATCTGAATAGGAACAGACACTGGGGAATAAAGCCCTGTATGGTGCAACACCTTGAGCCAGGTGACTTCCCAATCTCACTTTCCACCTATATTGTTCTGTGCTTCTAAAAAACCCTTCCATTTTCTATACTCCTGGGGAATCTACCCAGTCCTGACTTTACCCCTAAAGCTTGAAGTAGCTTCCCTAAACACTGAAACCAACTGTCTGCTTGGGATGGAGTTAACCTTTTTCACATGATAAGATGTTTTAGATTTTCCTGTTAAATTGCCTTTATTTTGACCCATAATATGTCTTGTTGTCACTTTAGCCCTTCAGATTCTGTCCACCATAGCCCTGCAGGGGGGTGACAGAGTGCCTGGGTGGGGACTGAGCTAATCTAGAGGGAGATCTGGACTAGCTGCCAGCAGAGAATGAAGAATGAAAATCTATCATGAAAAATGATAGAATCTGCCACTACCAATGCTCTTGTAGCTTTCAATGGACTGTTAGTAGCTGTCAAATTCCCAAAAGGATCAACCAACTGTGCACAACAGAAAAAACCATTGTGAGTTATCCCCTTAAATCTCTGTTTACTTATCAACGAGCAGAACAGTCTTGCTTCTCAGCGACTGAAGTTTCAGGCAGTCTTGCTAGTAGGTAGTTGCGCTGCATTTGGGAAATATTTTACTTCTTCAGTGTGTAAGTGCTAACCTACTATATATGAGTAATACACAACTCTCATTACATTTAATTGTCTGGCTCCCAGTGGGTTTCTCAAGCTATGTAGTGTCTATCTAGACCAATACAGTGCTCAGCTGGCTTAGACTTCCCAGGAATTATTCGGAATTCTTGATGTGCCATCAAGGTGTTTTGAAAACCGCAGGTGATTATCCAGTAGGCTGCACTTTTTCCCTAGGTTATGACTGAACCAACAACACCCCATTGCGGGGTTTCTACATCTCCTGCAAAAAGTAGCATTTGAGAAGTTGCTTGGATAAATAAAATTCTACACCACAGAGGAAACCCTCCCCACAATACTGCTAATACATCCAGTGCTTTAACTATCAAAATTTAGACTTTCAGAAAGAAAACATATCAAACAATAATAAAGATCTTAAAACAAATCTTTCAGTATACACACCATCTTTCAAGACAAAGACAAAAACTATTTCTTTCAAATAAAAGCAAACTTCTTTCTCACTTCCATTTTTTATTCCCTCTTTGACTTCCATTTACAGAATGAGCAGCTGACATGAACAGTAAAGCACAGATATGTTAATCTACAAATGGAACACCTTAAACTATTGTTTCAAATTTAAATTAATGTTTTCCAGCTGTATTCCATTTTTTCTATGAAAAGTGAAAAGAAACTTTGCCAGTCTTTCATTTGTTCCTAGCAAAATCCCTCAAATCACTCTAGTGAGTAAAAATATATAAAAACAAACTATTAAGAAGATAGTTCTAATTTTCCCCCTCACATTGCTTGGAATTTAATATACTCTTAAGGCACTAACTGCAACTGCTTGTGAAAAATCTATGAAAAAAATGTACATTCTTCATGAGAAGAAATCTATAATTCTAAAAAATGGATAATTTTTCACCCTCTCTGTGACACTTGTCATTCTATAGCTATAGTAACTTAATGCTTTTTCATTCTCCATGCTCTCAAGAGTGAAATCAGGATGGACATGTTTGCTGTCATGGCAGCAAAACACTACATGTGTTTTAACCAAAACAGACTGCAAATCCCTGGATTATATGGTTTTGGAGAGCTTTGAGGTGCCTCACTTAACTATGAGTTTCTGCATAAAAAATAAACTGGAATATTTCCCTGCTCTTGAATGTTGAAAAAACCTGAATATGCTATACCTCAGTTTGTACTTGCCCTGAGTGCTGGCATATAGTTTGCTACCTTATTTTTTCTTTTTAGGACAGTCAATGAAACTTGTTGCATTAAATTTGTTGTTTAGAAGATGAGATAATTTTTATAGGAAGCTTTGCCACAATAGAAAAACTTTCAGTCTGTAATAACATCATAGTAGTTCACAAAAGGAAGTTGCTGTGATTTATGGTAACGTGAAAAGTAAGACTGAGTACCTAATAGCAGTTACCTTAAAAGGGCTGCCCAGCTGGTAAAACAACTGTGTTAGGCGACAGAAAACTGAAGAGTGATCTTTCATTAAATACTGCCTCTTCATCTCACAAGAAAATATTTGTGTCTCAGGTAGCATTCACCTTCTTTTGTGGTCCTGCTCCCTGCGGCATATCTGCCTGCTCAGATATGCTCAGTATGCTCAATAGCTCAGCCCTGTTAGGAAAGCATGGGATTAACCTATGACAATAAACAGCAGAGGTGCCTTAGAATTAGATTAAATAATCGAAATTTAACAACAATTTGGTACAATCTGCTGAAATCACTAAACCAGTTTTTCTGATACTTATTCTTGCTCCTCCCTAAGTTAGTACAATGTTTCTGCAGAGCACTAAGTGAGTTTCAAGCTTTGCACTTGCCTGAACTGTCTTAGACCTGTTTTCAATTTTTATAACCCTATTTCAGTTGTTCTGGAGTTGTGATTTGCACAACATTTTTTCATGTTCGGGAACTATAGTTAAGCAATTTCCTGCAGACAGGGCGCTATCGAGAACTGAAGACATCTAAATGGATAAGGACAGGATTCACCCACTTCTTGCTCAGAAAAAGAAGATAGTTATGTCCTGTGCAAGAGACTGTGACTCCTAAAGTACCTGCAGGCAATTTCTACAATCTCTCCCTTTAGCTTTCTCAGCAGGGAAATAATGATGCTCTGTACTGGCCCAGGATGAAAATATGTGAAGGCACAGTGTAGAACATTACACATTTCTTTGCCAAATACCAAAGACCTCTGTTGAACATCCCCCTAGCTTCCTCTCTCCTTCTTCCACCCCAAATATTGCAGGAAATAAAAGGACCTCATAAAGTTGAGAGCAGCTTGTGTGCTGAGTTTAGTGGTGATGAAGTAGGCACTTCATTACTAACCACTTTAAGATAGCCTCAACTGCAAACAATTAGAAGTTCTATAGGTGGAAGACATAAAGATATGCAATCTTGCAAAAACAGCTTAAAATTTTTATGGAAGGAGAAAATTCAATAAAAGAGTGTCATTCTCTGTGGTTTCTACTTTATTTCCAGTATTTCTTTAATGGCAAATAGAGAATTTTTTTTTTATTAGCTATTACCTAGTACTAAGTATATTGCAATTAACACTTTTTTTACAAAAGCTTTAATATTATTGTTTGCAGCATAGTATTATAGCAGTGAATGGTATTTTCTGGCATAAAAGGAGCTTAGAAGAAAATATGTACCAAATAAAATCCTGGAAATGAACATTAAAATTCCAGTCATTTCTGCTCATTCTGTGTTTGTTTTGTCTACTGACAATATCAGCTAGTTAGAACTGTTGAAACACAACAATACTGCCCCAAGCTGAGAGGAGGTCAGGGCTGTGGGCAGAGTAGGGGAGCCCTGGCAGACTTGGCATGGACAGGTAATCCTGGTGCTGGCCTCAAGACCCTGCCAACGAATTTTTCTGCCAGCAAAGTGTGTCCTCACAGCTCACAGGTGCTGGGTTTGGATGTTACTCCTCATTAGCAGCTTCCAATTTCTGCCTATGAAAAGGTGGTGCTGTCTGTGAGGCCCTAGCAGCAGGAATCATGGGGCAGGACAAGGTAAGGAATCTGTGGAGCCATGAGTGCTTCCGGAGAGGGATGAGCTTTCTTAGAAAACAGGTCCACAGTCACTGGGTCATTGTATTTCCCTGCAAGCCTGTCTGCTCTGTGGTGAAATCAGTAAGTGCAGGAAGGTGAGTGGAGCTTTGAGAAGACCAAGTAGCACGCCAGGATGCTTGCAATGTCCATGTTTGGAGCAGAAAGCAGGTTTTTGCTCATTCCTTTCCCAGATTTGAAGCAAATTGTTATGTCTTCAGAGCTTCAACTTGGTTAATTTGGCCAAGCCTCTGAAGACATTCAGAGAGCTCTGTGGGGAGAGGCAGGGCTCACTGACATGTCTGTAATCTTCTCCCAGGCTAAGATTCCCATACTTCTTTTTGATAAAATATATGAGGTCCAGCAGGAGAAATAAAGAGACAGATCAGCCTCAGTGCTAGACTGTTGCTGAGGTACTTCTCAAGAGCACTAACTTAGGATGTGTCAAGGCACAGAGGTGTGACTGAAGGAAACCTTATCTCCTAGGATCAGGGGAATGGGCTGTTATTTAGGTAGTGGGCAGCAGGGTTTCTTCCCCTCTCCTAAATCCATCAGCCCTGTTGCTGTGCTCCTATAAGCGCACTGGTTGAGGCAAGGCTTGTTTTGCTGAGGCAGGGGCAAGGGCACAGATATGGCTGTGGGGTCTTTGTGGTTCAGGGCTTCATCTTATGGGCCTACACTCCGCTGCAGACCTCAGGGCTTTGGTGGTTGGGTGACGACATGGTACCATCAGGGATTGTCACATTCTGTGTGGCCATCATGTAATTACATTCCTGGGTTACAATCCTCAGGTGGAGGAGAGTTGCCACATCCAGGAGGTGCCTCGGGAGCAGGCGTGGCTGGGGTGGTGGCACAGCCAGGCCGCTGCTCATACAAGGCAGCACTGGCACTGCACGACTGTGGTGGGAAAAATGGCCCCTAGAGGATCCTAGAGTTATTCTCAGTCTCTAGATAACCCCTTTCTACAGGGAGCACAAGGATCCCACTTGGCAATGAAGAAGGAGATTGCACCTCCCTAGCTAGGGCAGCCCAAGAAGAGGAAAAAGGAGCAGGTGGGTGTGAAGATGGATACCTCAGCGCTGGGGTTGGCCCAACAGGAACAATTGCAGGGTGATATCCTCTGGTTGCTCCCCTTTTCTCCAGAAGTGACATTAATGGGATAGGTCAGGCTGGGGAGGTCTCTGGGCCCATGGACTGGGGTGAAGATCCCGGGAGAAGCTGATCAAAAGATCTGTTGGTGTCATCAGGGTCAGCCTGCCCAAAAGGTGACAATTTAATGAAAATTATACTGGTAGAGATCTGGAACTCCGCTTTCAGGAACTGGATCCAGGGAGATAAATAACAGTTCATTTTATAATTGCCGGTGTCACTGGGCAAAGTAGCAGAAAGCAATCCAAATGAGGGCAAAGGCTATTATGGTTTGCTTTTGCCCCAATATGAATATTTCACATTCATCGGTTCTGAAAAGATTCCCTTATGTATCTTAAGTGCAAAGTGACTGAGCATTCAGGGGAGCCACTTAAATTGAAACCATTCTTTAGCTCGTAATGTAACCCGATGACAGATCAAACATTTTTGCTTATTGATGCAGGATTTTGAACATGAAGGTTTGTTCCATCTTCACCAATTATCAATCTGTCAGTGCAGTCTGAACATCCACACGAGATGATGTTATATTCTGCCTTAAATTTCTGTGTCACCATAGTAGAGGAAAGTGCTAAAAAAACTTCTATTCTCAATCTGAAAACTTTGATGTACTTTAAAGATAAGAACACTTCATTATGTTCACAAAAAGTAGAAGTGTCCTACTATGACATGAACTCTTTTAATATTATGATTAGTGAAGCTTAACATTAGTTTCAGATGAATAAAAGCACTTGCTGATGTCAGTTCATTTTTCATGTTTAACCCTCTTCAAGTCCCCAGTTCTCACTGAAAATGCTCACATCTTTAAAAAAGAACAGGTTTCATTTCATAGCATGTCATAGAATTATACTGAGTTGTACTTCTTGCATTAAAATGAAATATTTAAGTCATTAAATTGACATTAGAAATAAATTATTCTCAACTTACTATTCACAGGACCACACTCTCTTTTGTGTAGAGGACGGAGCTTAATGGCTCTCTTGAACTTTGCATTTCTAGACTCTCTGGAACAGCTTTGCAGTGACACAGAACATGTCTGGCACTATCCTGTGCATTTATGCTAATGAGGTAAATGAATCTTAGAAAGGAAGCACATTTCACTGTGCAGGAGAAAAGGATGCCTAACACAGGTTTTCGTCCTGACTAGATCGTGTACATATATTTTGTCGCCTTTTTGTCAGTAATTTTGTCACTCTAACGAGAGAAAGTGAGACAACATTTCTGGGCTTAAACTAAACCTTTTATTTGTACTCTACCTATTTATAAAATTCATGACAAATTGTTATTCCATTTGCTAGGTACCAATCCAAATAGACGTGAACTAGGAAATAAGAAAGCCTTGTCCCTTTCTGTGGGGCGAGGTTTGTAAAGACATAGTAATCCCTTTTCTTGGTTGTACCTCTTTCCTTTTAACAGTTTTCTTTTTATAATCCTTACATTAACTTCCCCTGCTGCCCCAGAGTCCCTTGCCAACGAAGATGTGCCCTAGTTGCATCTCCTTAAATGTTTCCATTTTCCTTATGCCCATTCTTTACAGAACTGCTTTGCTATATGGTACTTATGTCATATAATCATATCTGTTATGTTCATGTCTAAAAGTTAACTGAAAGGGAGTTTAATAGTACCAAAGCTAAAACTGTATGCAGTGCAAGTATTTAGGAATTATGTGAGTAAAATTTGTCTGCTGCTTAAACATCTTTGCTAGCTGTCTATATTCCCTTTACGTACCATGAAAAAAATGAGGATTTAATCTCATTCTGAAAAAGACCTCCGAAATAGGTGAGCCAGAGGCTGTGGTGCCTGTGTCTTTCTGGTGAGTAGAATGGCAGATGAAGGAGAATAACTAAGGAGAATTTAACATCCAGAGGCAAGATGCCTGTGGTTAGGTGAGATGAATTTCTCCCCTGCTGACTTGGATCAGGTCCACTTAAGCAATGAAACTGAAACTTTTCATGTGGCGTCTCACAAAATTTCAGGCTCTAGTATGTACTAGTCATCGTTTCAACAAGATATATAGGTTTTATTTTGTTTTGAGCTTGTCAGTGCAATTCTATGCTTATTTATCAGAGACATGGTGTTTGCTGTTTAAATCAAATATTTTGATTGAATTGTTGCTCGTGAGACCTACTTAGCGGAAAAATGCCGTTACAACTCTCTTGCGATGGGAAAAATAATGTTGGCTATGTCAATGTCTTTCCAAGTGAAGCTTTTAAAACTGAGTTCTCAAATGCCTATGTGTATAGTGAGGGTAGAATCAAATACTTGAAGGCATTTATGCTTGTAAAATCATTTGAATAAATAGGATTTCTGGAAATTTAATAATAAACTTAGTTCAAAGGCTGTATTCTATGGTTCATAGCAAATACCAAGTTTCATAGAGCTAATTTTCATGAAGCTGGAAGAATGAAAGCATGGAAACCAGTTAGCATGTGGAAGAATTCTGGACTTTTAAAGTCATACCTTTTGGGACTATATATGTTTTCTTCTCTCAGATTAAATTTACTTTTATTTCCTTTTGTTAAAAGCAAGTCTTTCAAGGTACTTTCTTGTGTTTTTACCCCAGTGGGCATCTCATCCCCACCCAGCTGCTCTCTCACTTCTCCACAGGGACATGACAGGGAAAATCAGAAGGGTAGAAGAGGGTTTTAACCATCTCATGGGTTGAGATAAAGCAACAGCTACAGGTAT
Source organism: Chamaea fasciata (assembly GCF_029207755.1). NCBI lineage: Eukaryota > Metazoa > Chordata > Aves > Passeriformes > Sylviidae > Chamaea > Chamaea fasciata. The sequence continues at coordinate 95,212,114 of NW_027094087.1, read as the reverse complement.
CACCAAAGCAAAATCAGGAATTCATTAGATAATTCCCATTAGCAGGCTGTAATGGCTAGCTGTGAGGACAAGCAAAGTCCCCTCTTCTTCCTCCTCTACCTTGTGTTATATGATGAGCATGACACCAAATGGTGTGGGGTGTCCCTAGGGTCAGTTGGGGTCATCTGTCCAGGTTCTTTTCTCTCCCAACTCCTTGTGCATCTGCAGGCTGCTTGGTGGGAAAATGTGAGAAAGAGAGAAGGTCTTGATGCTGTGTAAGGACTACTCAGCAATAACTGAAACATCTCTGAATTATCCACTGGTTCATTGGATAGCAATGCCAGCTGTCCCAGTTGAAACCTGTATGCTTCTATAGTCATGTGCTTCACACAGAGTTGCAGATTTTTCCATGCTTTCCTCTGTTAAAAGTAAAACAACAACGGATTATAAATAAATACTCTTACAATTCAAGTATGAGATTATTATCTTCAGGTCATCATGGTTCAAAAAACTGTACATAATGGGACAGACTTTGAAGCTGACACTAAGAAAATTGTCTTTTTTGCCTCTTTCTTTTTGTTTACAACTACATATGAAATTTCAGTTCAGACAATAAGATCTAGTAATACACTGGGAAGTACAGGTACCATATGAAAACAAGTGTGTGTTGCATTTGTAGGTACCAGATTGTCATCCCAAGACATAGCTACATATTTTAATTTCCACTTCTAGGTTTAGTCAGCACAACTTAGAACTAGAAGGTGCTATAAGGAGATGAAAGTGTTGAAAGAGCAGAATAAAAATGTTGTTGGAAGTGTTGTAAATAACCACTAGGCTACGAAGCCATAATGCTGACAAAGCTAGAGATACTGCTCTCTATGTATGCATGTTTGCTTAAAAATGTTTGGTGAATAAAGAGCAGTATGATGCAGTTGTAGTGTAGATTATGAGTGTTGTAAAATGCATTCATGATCATGAATTGTAAATGAAGCAATAACTTCTGACTGTGCAATTAATATGTGTCCTGTTGATTCAATTTGTACTGCTTAAAGAGTTAGGTTCCTTCTTGTGCCAAAAACATTACCTTGTGTGTGATAAAGTCCACTGCATTGGAGAAAGAGATAAAACCAATCATCATGCTGTGTACTCTATATTTCACGGAAAATAGTGGCGCTTTTTGAAAGGACAAAGGAATCTTTATCTCATTCAACATAATTGAAAAGCTCTATATTCTCTGTTAGATGGGCTCAGAGGAATTTTGACTCAGATATACAGTGCTTTTTACAATCCTAAATCCCACTGAAATCAAAGGAGCTGGAAATCTAACTGTGGTTCTGTAAACCCACAGACTGATTTCAGTTCTCCTTGAAGTGCTCTGTGCATAAAGTTCTTACCTATTCTACTTTGAAATCCTCAATGGTAAAAGCTAGATGACCCATATGTGCAGTGAAGCATGTCCTAGATATCCTTTTGTCTCTCACATTTGGAAATGTTGATAGGAATAATTACGGGATGAAATTTTCTGCCTCCAGTGGATGGTCAAGAGAAACTGAAAGCAGTTTCACAGGGATAGCCTGCGTTGGCCATAGTCCATAGAAGAAGCCACATGTCAGCTATTATGTCAGTAAGCAAAACTTCTAGGTGTATTTCTCCAGGAATGAGAGAGTGCTCAGGGACTTGGAGCAATAACAAAATTCCAGACTGAGCTGTGGGCTTAATTAAAGCCATAGACTACAACAGAAAATACATTTGCTATTTGCTTTTAATTTGGGCAAGTTCAGAACTGTGCAAGTGATCACCTTGATTAATTTTCCAGATACTGTTAGAATCTCCTTTTGTCACTTCCAATCCATGCCATTTAGTGTGGTAATGTATGGGAATAAATAATTTTCAATGTCATTCATGACAACAGTTTGATAGTTATCCCTCAAAGATTACAACAGTCTGTGACTGATGTATCAACATCTTCCACAGCTTCTACTGGGAGGGGTGGAGAGGGAGGAGGAGAAGGAGCCTTCTTCCCTGAATCACAGCAAATTGAGTAAAAGGACTATTATCATGTCTTCAAATCATGCAAATTATTTTTAAAACTGGCAAGAGAATTGCCTTTCCCCCCCTACATATGACTTGGTTATGATTCTTTGAACTATCACATATACATTTTTTTCCTTAAGTGGCTTGCTGCCCTGAAACTGTGCTTGATTCACTCAATCATTATTCTTGCTTCTTACTATATATATTGTTACTATATATATATAGTATTATATTATATTCTGCTATATATATTCTTGCTATATTATAACTATGTTTATTTCAATATTTTTATCATGCCACAAAATAGAAATGAACATTTAAATGGAAGGAATGAGCATCTATGCAGCATGGAATAACTGGCTTATAAGTCAGATGTAAAACCTGTAAAATACTTGCAAGGTGATGTTTTTCTTATTTCACATTTTTTTTTTTTAGACATTTGAAACTCTATTCTTCTGCTAAAATTTTGTGTAAGCCACACATGTTATAGTAGAGCTGAAGATACTCTATAACATATATGAGCACAGGTAAGTGTGATGGAGTGTTGCACAAGCACACCAAGTTGGCACTGGTGCAAGGTAGAGTGGAGTCATTAAAGTCAGAAAGCACCAGTGTTGAACCGATAGTAATAAGGGCAAATGTCAGATGCATTAGCATCACCTCTGGGATGCTTGGTAAGAGTCTAAATGTCCAATTTAAAAGTAATATACTGCTACAACCCCAAAAGAAATAATTAATGGAAAGTTAATGATTTGAATATGACAGATCTTGGGGCTAAGTCAAAACACTTGGGCTTAAGAAATATAGATTTAGTTTTTGCTTTGTAAAATACTTCCTTTGGGATTTTGAGGAAGCAAATTGCTTTCAGTTATCAAAGACCTCTTTTAAAATAAAGTTCAGCAGAAGTTTCACATTTTTTTTCTAAATACAGATTTTAGGATTCTTCACAGCAATGAGTACTTTGTGAGAACCTTGAGTTAGAGAAACATGAAGGTCATTCTTGTTAGTCTACTTAGTAAGTGATTTCCAGTTAGCTAACACTCTTCCAGTAGATGATATAAATTTACACAAATAATTTTGATCACTACTATAGTAAATACGTTTTCATTATATAATGTGAAACATGTATTCCTGTAAAAATTATGTACATCATCATAAGTTATTAGACTTTCAGTACTATTATAAGGTATGCAATGTAATCTTACCACCCCCCCCCGCCCCCCCCCCCCCCACACTCTAAAAGCTATTACTCAGACATTAATCTTTCTCTGGAACTCCCTTATATACAGGGATACGTTTAACATATTTACAGAGAATATAAGAGGAAAAACACTACATCTGCTGTGATGTGTCCTACATTTTAATGTATAATTTTTTTTCCTAAATAGAATAGAAAAAAAATAGGAAAGATAGAGTTGTAGCTCATACTGTAGCATTTTGATTTAACTTATGACTTACTACTTACAGTAGTACCACACTTACTTCCCTGACAAATGTTAATAAAAAAGGCAAAAGCTAAATAATCTTGAAAACTCAAACAATTTGCACTGTTCTCTATCAAAAGGGTCTCATTTGTGATGTTTGTTGTAAAATCATATTGGTAATAAGCCATATATGGTGAATTCTGATTTGATCTGCAAAGTTGTGATGATTTGTTCAGTCCTCATGTGAGCACTTTCCCAGACTGCTGTTCTGGGATACAAGTTTTTCTGGTCTTGTTTATTTGTAATGTTTAAATCAGCTTAACTTTTTTTCAGTCCTTGCACATGTAGGCACTTTCCATCTGGTCAATGATGGTGACTGTTTTTCTCCATGTCTTCCTCATAAAAATTCAGTTTGTGAGACCTGAAGACCCTGAGGTCTGAAGATGATTGTTTCAAAACAGATAACTGAGAGAGGACAAAGAGAAGCCCAAAATGGGAATGGGAGATTTTTAAATTAATTTTATGGGGAAAAAATTAGGAACAATATGGATAACCCAAATAGACCTTATTTAAGGAATAAGAGTAACATAAATTTTCAAAGTGGGGAAGGCGGAGAGTGAGCCAGAAGAGAGTTTTGTGGTGTAGCTATAAGACAGCTATGACAATAGTGTTGTAGCTGCAATTAGTTTGCAGGAACTACAAGTCACTGACATTTTAGAATGTTAGATTTGTGGATTTACAGTAGCGTTGGATGTGAATCAAGCACAGTTACCATGGGTCTCCTAATAAAGTCCTGTTACCAGTTCTGAGAATACTTCTTAAGCTTCACAGAGTACTTGGTTTTTCCACTCTTTCACCATGTCCAGACCTTTCTGTAAGATGGCTCACCCTTCTGAAATGTCCTCATGACTCAGCTTAGTTCATCAGCAAACTTGGTGAGGGTTCTTTAATCCCAGCAACCAGAACATTTATGAAGCTCTTAAAAATAATGTATGAAGATGTTGATTGTGTTTAGGACTAGGTTTGACTGTATTCTTTTTGTGGGAAACTTTCGTGTATATGGGGTTTGTTAAGAGAATGAAAAAAAGTTCCCATTTGTAACCTGCTCCCACTTCCAAGTAAGAACACATATACAGAATTGATATTCTCTATTTATGACACTTTATAACTGCTTTGCTTCATCAAAAATGGCCAAAGATTTCTCTCTTACTATGAAAGAAATACAATAATGTGTAAGGTTTCCATTTCCTTTGTTAGCAGTTAGTGTGTGGCTTAAACAAAATAAAGAAAGAAAGTTATTCAAAAGATTTCCAAATTTGTGTGTGTGAGGTCGCTATATGGTATAAATTGTTCTGTTTTCAGCTTCTTTTAATACATTATTTCTTTCTATTAAAATAAAAAATAATTAGTCAAAATGAAAACCCATTTCCCAGAAGACCCAGTTTCTCATATTCTTGTATTTTATTGTGAACCTCATGGTATCATTTGACATCTTTAAAGAAGAGTAATAGCCAAACTGCAAACACATGCCAGCTACATAATGCAAACCTACAGTATATTAATCTGTTGACCTTTGCACTTGGAAAATATCTAAAGCTCTTTATTTATAAAAACCTATCAGCAGTACCCTGCTACACTGTTATATATAGTAAGAGCTGTATATATCAGTTGATCTCTGTGTATAGTTTATGGCATCTGAGGTGTAGTAAAAGGATACATCAGGGTTTATCATCTGCACCCTGCTGGTTACTTGACAGGCACTTCTGTTTAAGATATATGTCAAAGAGTAAAAATTAAGTGTATTGAAAAAAGAAAGGTATCTATTAAAACAGTACAACTGGCAACATCTGGGAAGCCCATCAATAGAATTTTATAGCTTGCATTTGCTTGAAGTTGAGGTTTATTACATGGAACGTGTGGTAAAAGAATCATGTCATTTCTCACCTTGTTGTTAAAGCAGAACATGAGGAGTGTGTGTTGAATCCATTCCTACAATAAAAATCACTTCAATACACACACACGCACACACACATATACACAACACACCCACCATGTGGTTCATCTGGCTGGTGTGTGCTAAATAGTGAATAAAGTCATACATGAATCAAAGTTTCATGTCCATCTATACAAAATTATTTAAAGAAAGGACAGCAAAAATGTTCTTGTACAGGATTGTATGTAGATTAGTGCACAGTCATTGCTAAGAATTTGATACTATGGTGCAATTGTTTCAAATAATAAATTAATAGACCATACTAGATACCATGGATAGAAAAAGAATGCTGGAGATACTTCTTGCATGCTACAGGAAAAATATGAAGAGTTATAAAAGCTTGTTTAAAGGACTAACCCTCAGAAATAAGAGCTCCTGTAAAAGACTCAGAACCCATTTATTATCTGATTTAACATGGTAACTTCTTTTGCAGAAGTGGCACTACAACATAGAAGCACACTTGAACTTTACCTAAAGAATATATTGATTTCTTTCAGTTTCAGTAGTCACAATAAAGATTCAATTTTTTCCTGCCTCATATACTAAAACATGTAGAAATTTGCCTCCTTGCTTTGTACGTAGACTGTCTGAGCCTTCCAGAAGATGGGAGAGCTTTTGCCAGTTCCAGGATGATTCATTGCCCTTTAAAAGATGCCATATTTCAGTTAATGAAAGCATCATAACTTGAAGATTCAAGAAAAAAAAGCAAAGGAACAAAATCAAACCCTTAAAAATTTTTAAAAACCCCTTTCCTTTTGCTTTTTCGATATTTTGTCAGAAATGATGGATAGACTCATTCCCACCCTATTAAATAAGGCATCTGTTATGGAGGTCCAGTATTTGGTGCATCCCTTAATCACTATAATAAATATGTAAAAATTTATTTTAATGAGGCATATGTAGAAAAAGGTAGTTAAAATCAGTACTGCATTAAGAAAATGCAGAAATTATTCCTTTCTCACCAGATATGAGAACCACTCAATCCTATTTTGTTCCAGTAGAAGCTGTTCTCTATTCAGCATTTCATGGAGAGAAAAAATCAGAGCACTTATTTAGACATCTAACTATGTACTTCTTTATCTCATTAAAAAAAAAAAAAAAAAAAAAAAAGGATGAAAAGCCCTCAGGCTCCCTTCTAAAAGTAGTACGTTAGTTATTTTGGAAGTGATTCAGCCTTATTACTTACACTCTTTTCTAAGCAACTGTTCTTTACTTTTGTCACAGATTTTTGACTGGATTAGTCTTAGACTAGGTTTCTTTACTGAGCTGGATTAAATTACTGAAGTGTCCCATATGGTTAGAGCATTTAGCTCTTTTAGAACAGGAATTATATGGGACTCTGGACTATAAAAAAAAATCAAAAAAAATGTATGCATACGAACAGCATAATATTTTATTATACCATCAGTATAGAGAAATTATACTGCTCTTCAGTAACTTTTTAAAATTATAATAGATATGAAGACTCTGCAAGCTGTGCAGATTTTAAAAATTAGATTTGAAATGATTCACATAATAAAGACTGCTGCTAAAGAGTCATGAATACAAAAACAAAATCATAGGAGGTTTTGTAGTTATATAAATTTGCCAAAGTTGTTCAATTATTTTAGAAAAAAACATTGTCTATAGCTATGTAACATATAAAAGTTACTAGTTCAAGATGAGAGTGAGTTTAAAACTGTAAAGTATAAAATAGTAGAATAATAAATTTGGAATAGAAGTCTATTTGCATTCAGAACCACAGTTGCTTTGTGGGTAAGCATTTTCTCTCATTATTTATTCTAAGTTGTTCTGTTTTTCTAGTATTGCATGAAATGCCTTATGGGTGTTATAGCCTGCAGAGAAGACTCCACACACAAGTGAAAACAGAAGGAAACAAATGGCTAGCATGATCTTGTTAAGAATATTTGCCATTATCAGCATTAGTTCTTCTACTCTCAAAATGTGCTAGGCATCTCAAAGAAAAAACCAAAAACAAAAAAACCCAAAACAACCCAATTCTCAGGTACTTTTATTTTTTGGAAGTTTTTTTATTAAAAGGATAAAATTTTTACTATTTAATTGTGATGATATGCCACATATTGAAGACAATGCAAAATAAAAATGAGTGTTTTGGGTCCAATAATGACAAACAATTACATTAAGTAAGCTTAATTTCTATGTTATACAGCCATACTACATAAATATAAATTTAATAATTTTAAAATGCACTTAAGAATTTAATGTAGAATATTTTTTCTGATTAGGACTTTTAAAGGAAATGTAGTAGACTGGAACCAAACAAACCAACCACCTTCCCCCACTCCAATCTTTCCATGCATCTTGCAGGTGGTAGTACTTACTATCTCCTACTTGCTGGCAATTATCTGACGTGGTATTAAATCTTTTTTGGTTAATTTCCATAACTCTTTTCACAGTATGTAGCAAAATTAGGTTTATGAAGGGATGGGCATAAAGGTAACACATTTTAAGTAATAGCTTTTATGCTAGAGAGTAGTTCACGAGCTCTCATTTTCTGTCTGAAACTTTTCCTGAAGTGATTTTTGATACCCATCATATTACAGAACTTTCTGTGCCATGTCTGATTCACCTAAGGCTTTATCTTTAGATCAACAGACTGGCTAGTTTGGACTATTTTTAATGGAGAGGAAAATCTCATTATGCAGTGAGAAGATGAGTATTTCTGAAATTAAAGATAATAAGCTAAAGGCTTTAAGCTATCAGCTGTCTTAACAGTAAGATATTGACTCTTCTGAACATCAAAGCTGGGTCTAAATTGTCCCTATTATTTCAAGATTAGGAAAGGAAAAAAAAAAAAAAGAAGATGCAGTCTGAAAATTATCTTTGTCAGAAAATTACCATGTTTTCCACTTTTTGCATTTACACACCATAATTATGGATAGAATTTTCTGAAATTGTTTGACTAATAATAGTGTCACATTTTCCTGGCTCTTTTAAATTATGCAGTAGTTTGTTTATTAAAAATGGAAATTGTATACTGAAATGAATAGCCCTCTATTAAAATGTAAAACTTTGCCATTTTTTATAAGTAGAAATAGGCAATATTTAATATTTGAATGATCAGAGAAAGAGGAACATTGAAATGTGTATTTCCCTTGCTTGCTATCTGTTCTCTAGAATAGGCCTGAAAAACTGCAGGTTGACAACTGCAACGCATTACAGAGGGAGAAATCAGGTTTTGCAGAATTTCAATCATCTACTTTCAAAGACTAACTTTATGCATGCATATAAACATATGTAAAGAAGGTCAACATTTATATTCCTTAGGATGATTTCCACAGACAGTGCCCAATGCTTTACTGAAAATACAAATAACCATGTCAAAATTGATTGGAACACACAAGACTAGAAATTATTCTTAGATTTACAGTGAGACTTCCATTTTTCCCTATCTGTAAGTGAAGAGTATGTTTTCAATTCATTCATACATGATAGCAGGAGTTTTATGAGATTTAAAAATTATTAACTTTAGCTATTCAACATTTTCGTACCTCAAAAAATTAGGAGATCACTACATATTCATATACTTAAAGAGGAGTGTACCATCCAAATGTTGAATGATTACTCTCAGTAGCTACTATAATTTTTAAAGGTTACTACTGGCATTATTTATTTCGGTGTCTTAGCAGGATGCAATTTTCAGAAATTTTCAGGTTTTCCATGCATCTTTCTACTTAAGTTCATCATGACACTTAAGCAAAAAAACCCGCTTTTTTTTTTTTTTTTTTTTTTTTTTTTTTTTTTTTTTTCCCCCTATAGAGTAGAATCATAGAAACATATCCAGAATATCCTGACTGGGAAGGGACCCACAAGGATCTTTGAAGTCCAAAGCCTGGCCCTGCACAGGAACATCCCCAAGAATCACACCATGTGCCCAGAGCATTGTCCAAAAGCCTCTTGAACTTTGTCAAGTTTGGTGCTGTGACCACTTCCATGGGGAGCCTGTTCCACTGCCCAACCACTCTCTCAAGGAAGAATCTTTTCCTAATGTCTGACCTAAATCTTCCCTGACTCTGCTCCATATCATTTACTTGGGTCCTGTCATGCTGTATAATACATCATTTAGAAACAAAATAAAACAAATTTAGACGTAGAGTAGTAAAACCCTAAGCAAACAAACAAGCCAACAATAAAAATGGAAACTACAATGAGTAAGATACATCTCATGCAGGATGATTATACTCAGTTTATGTAAGAATGAACATATATTAAGCTGCTTTTAATTAAAAAATAAATTAATCTTTCTCCCTCTTTTTTTTTTTTTTAGTGTATTCTCCCTTTTTTTTTTTTTTTTTTTTTTTTTTTAGTGTAAGACAGCAGGATACTTAACAAAGATTTTAAATGAGAATGGAAAAAAAGAGAAATAGAAGTGCATTTGATTCTTTCTTTTACTTCATGGAAGAACTTTAAATTTGTTAAATTGTCACACACATATGACATCCTTCTGTAATTAATTTTGATTTTAAATGCAAAAAGTCTACATATAATCATGAATTAAAAATGACAGCAATAAAGCTGGAGGAGTATGACTCCTCTTTAAGACAGTTTTCATCCCATGAAGTGTACTGGGAATGTAGGAAAATGTATTCTGCCCTTAGTGCAGAAGCTCACCTACATCAAAAGGTTTGTTTACGGTGGAACTGGCTGTGAGAGGTGAAATAGGTCCACAATGGCTTTATATTGAAGACAGCAGATGCTGTGCTGAGCCAAGGTCCATGGCGAAGCATTCTTTTAAAGTCATGCCAACTGTCATATAAATTTATTCAAGATTGTTTTGTGAACCACAACTACCTGGATAAGTACGTGGATAACCTGAAGGAGCCTGATGTCCTCTGCCATACCAGAGGAAAGCGTAGGCAATCCTGACAGTCTCCTCTGGTCTACAACAAATTAAATTGAGTGACAATCAGAAGCGCGGCCCATGGAGAGGTGTAAGATGCACAGAAAGGTTGAAAGGTAGTAGGGAAACAAAGCCGTGAATTTGCATTTCTAATCCAGCCTGCCCATCCTCCAGCTGCCCACAGCTCCAAGCACCCCTTCAGAAGTTTCTGGTTGAAGCTTTGTGAAAAGGGGCTTTTGCATGGATATGCTTGTCTAAAACCAGAAATTCCTTAACAGGTGCACAGCGTGTTTCTGCCTCTCCAGTTCATCAGCATTATTAATTTTGTCCTTCGAATGTTTTAGTTGACACTTCTTTCAACTTTTCAAAATTTATGCAGATTTTTGGCATACCCTAAAACCATAAACACTTAGTCTCTCTTGAAATAGGTATTTAATAATAACTTTCACCTTTACAAGACAGCTTGCAATGACAGTTGCTTAGATTCTTTTTCAGTGTCAGTATTACATTTCCAGTAATGTTAAGCATTTTTTTGTAAAACTTTTATGTTGGGGTTTTTGAAATTGTATTGAATGAGAGCCCTACAGCTGATTTTCTAGTTAAAAAAAAAAAAAAAAAAAAAAAAGTTTTGTTTCCAGTAATGGCATATCAGACACCTTGAAGTATATAATTTCCCAGAAATGCTATGTATGTTATTTCAGTTAGATGTGAATGGCATTTGAACTTGTAAGGCAGAATTGGGTGAGTGAACTGTGTGACTGACAAGATATTGTAAAGAGGCAGTGCAGCAAGAACAGACTGCCAATAGCAGTTTATTCATTATGGAATTCCAGATGACATGGTGAAAGATAATTACCCTGATCTGACTTGTTTCCACTCTCTTCTCTATCTGTTTGAATATACTATATAAAACCTAATCAAAATAAAATGGGTTGTGATAAAGGTCCATGTAAATAGTGAAAAATTTGATTAAAATAATGAGCTATCATATATTTAAAAAAAAATGAAAATTAGTTCCAAAGGCTGAAGACCATGTTTTTTGAGTTTTATATTGTGTTTTTAGTACTGAGAAAAATTCAGTGTTCAAGAGTAACGTATCAGAGGTTAAAATCAAGTAAGTGTTCCAAAATTACCTAGAACGTTACATCCTTTTCTATGTTTACAAATGAGTGTGCTCAAAGGGGAGAAGGTCTCTTTGTCAGGACACCATTTCTGCCAGTAGACAGAGGGTATCAGCCTATTGTTAACTTGTAACCCAACTTGCATGCTCTGGTGAAAAACTACAGCTCTGCTCATTATAACAGTTCTCAAATACTTGCTTGACTAATTTTGCAATGCAGCTTTAAAGGAAGGAAGAACATCTGAGAGAGGATGTTGTTATTCAACACTTTCTACTGGCACCACCCCAAAAGGAATGCATTCGAGTGTATTAGCATATATTGATTTTTTTTGTCCATGTTTTCTGTGTGTCATATATTATTATATATTCTTATAAAGTTGTAGTGCTTTCTTTTTGAGAATGAATTTTGGATTTCTATATTAATTTAAATGTCCACCATTCTCTCTTTTTTTTCTCAGACTTAAGGTCTGAACCTCCATTCTGATATAAATGGCCTCCTCTGAAACAGAAGCCGTACACAAGAAACAGAATACATTTTATTTGTGATTATTCCAGCTTCTAGGGAGAAAAATATGAATCTGTGATGGACTAATATATTTAATAATTGTTAAATGGTAGTAACTGCAGCTCTACTACTACTACTCACTCATATGTGGTGTAAGAGTGAAGCTTTCAATTAGCTTGTTTTTTTGTCCCTCAGGAGTTTTGTTGCCTTGCAAAGATTCCAATCAGATTAGAATTCACCTTCAAGTTAGATATCTGCTCTTTAAAAAGCACATTTGACTTACTTCTCTGTCATCAGGCCTGACAGTAGAAAATCCTCCTGGGGTAATGAAGAGAAGGTAAAGCTGATAGAACCATTTGTAACCATTACTTGTGTTAGGCTCTCTCTGCATTAAGAAAGCTACAGGAGGAATATAGTGTACGTGGTTTATGTAGCAGATAACTTATCACACATCTTACATGAAAGCAATGAGAGAACTGCCATTTAAGAGCTCATCTCACTGAGCTAACTGTCTAGTGCTGTGTTAAAGGAATTTGTAATGTTTCCTGGCTTCATGCTGGCTTCACTGATTATTTGTCTAGAAAAACACATGACACAGTTTTGCAAATAACAATCAAATGAGAACCTTGTTGGGCCTACTCCTTCTATATATTAATTTGAGAAACTTTGTCCACCTTTCCCCAGAAAAGTTTGGGACTGATTTTAATATTTTTTCAGTGGACAGACATTTCCTTTCTATATTTCTAACTAATTATGAAGCTGTCCTTATTCCTCACAATGAGATATATCATATTATATTCAAAAATTTTCACTAGTCTACTACTACATTAAAAAACCCACTGCCAGTTCTGCACGATTTCATTCTGCCATGTAGTTTTTCTTCTGATCCTATCTTACACTGATTAGAGAAACATACACTTAACTTCTTCAAATGCTAAGAATGAGAAAGGTTATTTTTAAAGTGAAAAATACAAGAAATTATAATTAGAGACATCACTTGGGATAAAAATTCCTTCTAGCAGTCATAGAGATGTGTGTGTGACAGAGTCTGGTGTTCAATATGCAGGCTTTTTTGTTTGTTTGTTTACTTTTTAATGTTAAGCAATTTTACATCTTAACATTTTTTTGGAAAGCAGAGTGCAAAAGGTATTTTTGAATACTTTTGAATAATACTAGTGGCTATTTTGGAATCAAATCCTGTTATGGATGTATTTAATGAATAATTACATTGTGATAATGGAAAATAAGCTCAAATACAAGGGATAAAATAATTCACATTTGGCTGCAGGAGCACGTGTTGTACTGTTGCGCCAACCATGGCCCTCATTTGAACTTCTCTGATCATTTGAAGACATGAAGGAACAGAAAATTCTAAGCTGAGGATCAAATAATGTGACTGAAAGAGGAAGGAGAGAAAACTGAGTGGAGTGAGATTAAAGAATAGTAATTCTAATTATAAAACTTGATATTTCGCATGATATTCATATATTGTGCAAAGCTATCATTCTGGGTTTAAACCAGGTATTCCATGTTTCATACTGAGATTACATTCATAGTGCTTTTATGTTAGAGGCTGGTGAATGCATGTGGGCCTTTGATAGATTGCTTGGCTTTGAAGTGATAACTCAGATAATCAATGGGTGCCTGTGACAGGCACAGAGGGCAGGTCAAGGTGCAAAAGTCAAGATGCTAAAAAATGTTTTCCAAGATTAGATAAAAGTAATTTTAAAGCCAAAAGTAATCTTTTTAAAATCAAACTTACGTTCTGCATCACTGAATGTTTACATGCAGCCTCACTGAATGTTTTTTTCCTGCGGCCCATCCTGCACCACACTGACCCTGAAACTGCATCTTCTGCATATTACCACAGTATGTCTCATCTGATTCTGGTTAAGTGAAGCATCAAAACCAAACCAAGCAACAGAACACCCCTCTCAGCTAGACCTGTACTCCAGAACCATACCTGCAAATATAGACTCAGTTTTTAGATTTGTGCTGAACTGCAGAGTCTGGACCAGCTCAAGCTCTTACATTTTCAAAATTAATATTACAATTATTGTGGTCTGTGTAGGAGTGAACCCTTCTTGTTTCCTTGGTCATCTGAACAATCTAAGCAAAGAACATCTACATAAAATCACTGAGCACTCAGAATTAATATTTTACATGTTAACTTTTTAATAAATTCTGGCTTTTGATTTCTGATGGGGCATATACTTGACTAATGCTTACTGAAAACCAAGGAATTTGTGGTGTTTATAATAGGAGTTACCAGCACTTATTGTATCACAAAATGAAGTCATCTTTAGGCTGAAAAAAGCTTTACTTCAGTGAAAGTTTCTTATCATCATTGATACACAATCACAGAGCTGACAATGGGCCAAGAACAAATATTTCCCTTAAGTAATCAAACAAAAGCTCAAATGTACATCGTAGCTTACAAATCTCTTTGTTCTATTAATGGTAGAGAGCATAATTGTGTTACATGAAACATGGCATAGCTTTCTGGTAAGAATTCACATGAATATAAGTATTGCAGATACCACACTACTTAAGTATCTTCACTACATACCACATTATTTAAGTGTCTTCACTAACGAGTTAATATTCCTCAAACTATTTAAGCATATGGAGGTCACTGCTTACAGTTGAGTTTAAAGAGGCGTTGCTGTTTACCATCCATAGCTGCTGTAAAGTGAGACGGGCTGTGAAGGAACTTCTGAAGTGTCTGAAGACTTCATATGTACCAGCCAGAAAGTTTTCCCTCTTCTCTCTGTTTGCTTAGTAGTCCCAGGAGGCAATAAAAGTAGAATGGGTTATAAAATAGGACAAATGGACAAACTTGCTGTTGCAGAAAGTATGGATTATACCATGAGAGACATCAAATATCTGATATGAAAGAAGCATCAGCTAGGTGCCCAGTCACCCTCTGATACTGACTCAGAGTTTCCATGGGCTCTGCTTGAATAACTGACATTTATCCTGACAAGAAATCTGTAAGTCTGTCCCTATCTTTGAAGCTGTCCTCTTGATCTGATTTCCTGCCTGACAGCCAAGCCTTCAAACGTGCAATGTTCACATCTCAACATGTAGGTAAATAAAATTACTAATACACAGTGGGGCTGGTGTGACTCTGTCAGTTCCCTAAGACAAATTCAAAAAAGAGGCCAAATCTTATGGTGCCGTATTACAGGTTTTCACCCTTAGTTAGTCAGGTAATAATGCTGTGACCTTCCAGGCACGGTGATAATTGAAAAACCCACTGCTACTGTCTGTATTTTCCTGTGGAGTTTCAGAGCTGATGTGCAATTAAAAATATTAAGAACAAAAGTTTGTGGGGTTTTTCCCTGGGAAGAAAACAGTATTTTGTATAATGACTGCATCTTCTGACTCTATGGGAACACTTAATCAAAAAATTTGGTTGAAATTTAATTTCTGACCATCTGATTTTCCACAAACATTACTTCTGTCCAAAATCAGACTATTTTACAGGTTAGCAAAAAAGAATTTTAACAAAAGGTTGATCTTGGCCTGATTCAAAAATCTGCCTTTAAGTATATCTGAGATTGTACTGCAAATTAAAATTGCCATCAGATCTTATTGCTTAAAGTTAAGTTAACTTGGAGTGAAATCCAGATAATTTTCTACCTTTTTTTTCAGTTCCTTTATCATATCCCTTGAACGTACTGCAGTGAAAGTGAAAGAAAACCCACCCACAAGATAAAGCCACACAGACTTAACTGTTTAGGGTTTTTATTTGTATCTTGAGCAACACAGAAGAACTGAGGAAGTATTTATTTTGCTTCCCTTGCTTTCTGTTTTAACTTTCTTGGAAGTATATTATTAATTTAAAATTTTATAGCAATTAAGAAATCATTTTTTTGGGCCCACAATTTCTTAACTTCAAAACTCCTGCTTAAATTCCACTGGGATTTATAAAATAAACACGTGCTTAAAGAGAGTGTGTAATTAGATGTTTTGCTGAATTGGATTTTTAATTGCTAATTTATTTTTAGTTAAGTTTTATTGACATCCCTGTTTATATAAAGGAGCTATTTAGGTTTTCAACACAAGATTTCATTTGCAGAATTTCTGAAGAATTGCCTACATTAAAGCAATGAAGTAGAATTAATTATTAAGAACTTAGAGACAAAATTAAACAGGGAGCAATAAAACTGAAACCCCATGTATTTCTTTTGGAGTTTTCCCGTTCTAATAAAGGTGTAGTGGACAAACACATTATTTCATCTATGAAGTACTTTGATATCTGGTTTTCCTCAAATACAGTGAAGCAACTTTATGGCTGGTAAAGCAAGAAGGTTTGGGTTGGGGTTTTTGGTGGTGGTAGTTTTGTTTTTTCCCAAACAGTCTGCTTTGTCTCAACAAAAATGACACTGTAAAAATAAAATAGACATAATGAAACATTAAAAATAGAGACATGGAAACGCAACAGTATACAGATGTCCTTTTAAAAAGAGAAAAAAAAAAAGACTAGCACAAGTCTCAAGCCAAATGAGAGACTTCAAAACTTTCGCCAAGATTTTTATTTTGTTATCAATATGGGACAACAAATAACAAAGCATGTTGCAGGAGAGAAATGCTAAAATTTCACAAACAGAATTATTTGAAATTATGATCTGACTTATTGTCAACATAAAACAGACTTGGAATAAGAAAAATGCATTATTGGTACAGGACAGAAGCCGGCTACCTTGATATTGACATGATTCCTATCAATATCCAGTAAGACCACATAGCATTTACCAGTGATCTTACTCATTACTGGATATCCTGGTGGCATCTATGTGGTCTTGTGTGTGTTTAAACAAAAAGATAAAACTGCTGACAAGAAAAATTTATGAACTCACCCTTTTCTAGGACTTTTTTTTCACGCAAAAAGCCTTTATTTAATTCTTTGTATTTGGTTTCAGTATTTTCTTTTTTGGACTAGACTTGCCCCTGCTGATACTGGGGGGATCCTGCTGTTCCTCTCTTGGAGCTGGCTTGTTTTCCTTTTATCTTATATGTAAAAGTCCAGTGGAATGAATACAAGAATCTGTAGTAAGCAGACTAGGTACATTGAAGCCCATTCAAGTGTTGTATATTCATTACATACACTTCTGTCTTGGTTTAGATAGACAGGTATCTGTCAGGGAAGATTGGAGTCTCCCTTGGAATGTAAGCCCCTCCTCCCCCTTTCCAAATTATTATAAATTTGCAATTACAAGGTTGTCAGGCAAAGATTTTGGGAATAGGTATAGCAGTTCTTTACTAGGGATATAAAAAAACCCCCAAATGTTGTAGTACAGAAGAATAAGCAAGCAAACCAACAAACAAGAAATCCTAGAAAACCCTGACAGAGTCAGAAATACAACCTGATGCCCTGTTGGTCAGGGTGTTGGAAGCTGTCTAGAGTAAGCCCTCCTGGAGTGGCTGATGTGGTTCTGTTGGAGTAGAGACAGTCCTGTAGAAAAAGGGCCCAGTAATGGTGAAATGGGTCTGGTCTTCCTCCAGGAATCCAGTGGAAAACTGGATGACTGGTGACACTTGTGGCTCCTTTTATCTAGATGGAAATGGTGTGGCTCCTCCTCCCTGGGTAGAGCATCTTACCTGGGTAGAGTAGGATGTAATCTGTCATGTCATGTCATTGGTGAGCTTTAATGGTCCATTAACAGAAGATATCTCCATGGGGGTAGTGGAACAATGAAAGGAGATAAGCAACACTGAGCAGAGATAAGCAACACTGCTCCACCTGGTCTTTAACAGCTGGCTTGTTTTCAGAGAAGGCAGTTACCCTCTCCCTCCTGGAGTTACAACAGATAAAGAAAAATCTCTCCAACTGGATTTCAATAACCACACCACTTTTCACACTGAAGAATCTTTCTCTGGAGAGGAAAGGAGAGCTGCAGAGAGTAGAATCACCAGTCTCAGTCCACATTACACCAGGAATGGGCTCTTCCTACCTTATGGGTTAGAAATCTAATGATGTGGAGGAATACAAAAGAAAATAAAAATTAAAAAACCCATAACATATATATCTATATCTATCTATCTATCTATCTATCTATCTATCTATCTATCTATCTATCTATATGCTTTAACATTTTACACTGAATTTTATATTTCACTCAGCTTGCTCTTGCTTATCCAAAAAACAAGCCAATAGTACCAGACTGAGGTTGTAGCAAATTTCATAGTGAACATTTTTTTTTAAAAAAAGCCTGAATCCTAAATCATCTAAGGCTCTCAAAGGCAAAATCAGCTTAGGTAGAATTTTATATAGAAAAAAACCACCAGTTAATAGCAAATTATGCAAAAGAGAAAGCCAATGTAAATCATCTATTAGAATACAATGGTAATTATTTGTTTTGTTTCAATCTATTAGAATTCAATGGTTACTATGCAAGTTTTGTTCCTATAGCTTCTGTCCTTAGTCCAGCAATAATGAACTCTCTGTGAAGAAAATACCATGGCATTTAAACACATACAGTTAAAAAAAAAAAGGAAAAAAAAGTGAAACACCCCAGGACAAAAATAAATCAGTTTTTGCCTTATTTGAACTAGTGCACAAGGCAGAATTGGACAACTTGAAAATTAAGTTAACACTTTTGTAAACATGCTGTCACATAGAAGTAAAAGATGGCAATTTTTTCATAGAGAAGATGGGAAAATATTATATGCTATATTTAGTTATGTTTTCACGTTTCTCAAGCCTTTGTCACCCCTTCTTTCTCTAAGCAAACAGTCTATTTTCTTTGTTCATCATCTGAAAATCTTTCCTGAGAGAATGGAAGAAGAAAGTTACAAAAAAAACTCCATTTCCTGTCATGTTCATAAACAGCACAGCTTATGAACACAGCGTACTAAGTTTAAAAGAAGCCTTTCACAGCAATTTTTACAGCCAAATGTAACAGTTCATTTAGAGTTTTACTTTGCATGCACCAAGAAGTTGATCCAGATTGATGAAGAATTCTGAAAATATTGTGGCAAATTCCTCTTTTATTCAATATACAAAATATAGCCTGACTAGTTTTAAGGTAGTTGTAGATTATATTTTCAAAGATATCGTGGATAGAGTTTTTCACAATTTCGAAACATTCTAATAATAGTTAGAAAACAGAAGTCTCTAAAAAACACTGAAAATATTAACTCTAACTAGTAACATTGAACATCTCTTTTCCACTAAGAACTGTATTATACAGATGATGAAAAACACCTCAGGCAGGATAACACATATATATTGAATTAAATAGCTGCAGGACCTGAGTCTGTAATAATATTCATGACGGTGACAGTACAGAAGGATTATTTTTAATCAATCCATATAATTATTTTTAAGACTTCATTTGTTGAATGTTAAATTTTATTGTAAGCCATAGTTTATTGAATAAAATAAAACTGACTAATAATATAATAAAAAAGACTAAAATAAACACTGACAACTCCTGACGCAGATATGACAAATGCAGGCTGGTTCCTTACCTCAAAGTCAGTTTCTAAATTTGGGTGTTAACAGTTTATTAAATTATACTTTGCACATAAATATGTATATATGCACATGAAAATCCAAGTAGAAATATTCCAACATCACAGTGGGAGACTGCAAAATGATTAAAATATCAGGGCAACTGGGATATGAGGTGAGGGAAGAATGGCCATTTGACTTTTGGCTGACACTTCCAACCATATGTGACACTTCCAACCATATGTTATAATGAATGTAAAAAATCAAATTATACACTTGACTGAACAACATCATGGGAAAATTTGTAGTCCAATCTGTTTCTTTAAACTGAAACTGATACCTAATTTCTAAATATGATGCCACTGCATTAGGTATAAGCTGATCTGGAGTTAATTCCAGTTTCATCTCTGGCAGAACTATCCCTGTGAACCGTATGATATATTCTGCATTTTCCAGCGTCAATAAAATAGCTTTACCACATAAAGACGCCAGAGGGAAGAAAAATGATGGCTTGGTCTTAAAATAAACAAATGCATTGAAAAACTTGAAATGGAATTAGTTTTTTTAGTTTCTGTCCAGCAGTTTGCTGCAAATTATTAAGAAGTTTCATTACCTTAGAAAGGTGCAAATAAAAATGAGTCCATGTCACAAATGCTGGAGTAAGAATGAGATTCTCCTGGTCATCTAAACCCCCCATTCCTGTTGTGTTTGTTTATGTACAATCTCAGTCAGATTTGAGTGTATTAATAATTGAGAACAAACATTTGCTAGCTAATTCTTAGTAGGTGGTTTAACCCACTCAAATAACCTAACAATTAACATGTTGCTTTCATCTTTAGTGGCACGGTAATCGTGTTGCTAGTGAAATAGAGAAGTACCCTTGACTAGAAGTGCACATAATACAAAGCCTTAGAGAGAAGCCTTCAAGTAAAAAATTAGGCTTCCTTTTCTTGTTATAGGATCTGTTGTAGCCAGTAGCAGTTTTGCTGTAATTTTGCAGTGGTTGTAATTGACAACCACCTTCCTAGCCAAGGACAGGAAAACATGCCTGTAAAGACAACATACAAATACAGGGACAAATGTAGGCTGGGCTGAGAATGGGAGTAACCCTAAGGAGCAGGACTTGGGGGTGTTTGTGCATGAGAAATTCAACATGACCCAGAAATGTGCACTCACCCAGAGAACCAAAGGTGTCCTGGGCTGCATCAAAAGCAGAGTGGCAAGCAGGGAAAAAGAGGTCATTCTGCCCCTCTGCTCTTGTGATACCCCACCTGGAGTGTTGCATCCAGCTCAGGAGGCTCCACATTAGAACGACATGGACCTGTTGGAGTGAGTTCGAAGAATGGTGACTGAGATGATCAGAGGGAAGGAGCTCCCCTCTTATGAAGACAGACTGGGAGAGCTGGGGCTGTTCAGTCTGGAGAACAGAAGGCTCCAGGGAGACCTTTATATCAGCCTTCCCCAGCGCCTGAAGGGAACTGGCAACAGAGCTGGAGAGGGACTTTCTACAAGAGCATAGAGTGATAGGATGAGGGGTCATACATGAAAACCAGAAAAGTTTTCAAGTGTAGGTTTAGATGAGATATTAAGAGAAATTCTTTATTCTGAGCATGTTGAGGCACTGGGATAGGTTTCCTAGAGAAGTTTTGGGTGCTCCTTCCCTGAAAGTGTTCAAGTAGAAGGCATCACTCCCCATGGCAAAGGGGCATGGAACTCGATGATCTATATGGTCCCTTCCAACTCAAACCATTTTATAATTTCTTTCATATATCTTACTGTTTCCCAAGAATTTGTATGCCAAATGAAAAAATAATACCAAAACTAACCAACTAATCAAACATACAAAACCAATCACAAACCAAAGAAAAAATTGCTTACATTTTCCCCTACTTGACTCCTTCCCTGAGTTGAAACAATATTTTAGGGAAAAAAAAATCCCCAGGAAGCTTCACTGGAAAAGAAAACAGATTCATACTGTCCTTATTGACCCAGAGCCACAATGCAAATTATTTTTGGTGAATTAAGGGGTAAATATTAAACTACTGCTCTTTTTGAGTCTAAACTGGAGTAACCAATGCCTTCAGTAGACAAGATACTTACTTGGGTATCTTTAAGCTCACCTCTTATATATTCTTTTTTTTGAAAATATTGGTCCTGACCTTTAGTATTTGAGAGCTTTTATAGCCTATTTCCCTGCATCAAAGAGAACACTCTCAAAATAAAAAAAAAAAACAAAAAAAAAAACCAAAAAAAACCAAACACGAAACCATTACAGTTTGTCTTTTGGAAACTATCTAAAAAGCTGACATCAAAATGTTTTAGGATAGAAACTTCTAGAATGGATGATTTGTTTCTTAGAAAAAATCCTTTTAAGCATCATTCTTGGACTAAAAAATTAGAAAGACAATATGTCTGTCTCTTCAGCATTTCAGGTCAGGGTCACAAGTGTTATTTTCAAGTGAATCTCCCAGTTGGCTGACTACCACTGTTTTATTCTATATCACTTGTCATTTCAGAGCATGTGAATAAGTTTTCTCTCAGAAACTAGAGCAGAAGGCTCCTTCTTAAGGCAATCCAAGTGCTAATGGTCATTAAGAACCTGGGACGAGATTTAGAACTATTCCAAAAGTAAATCCCTCTCTGTGATTTTGGTGAGTGCATCCTCTGCAATGATTGCTTCCCTTGACTGTACTGAAGACATCTATGATTAATTTTTCTTTCTGTGGGCATTCACTACAGTTTTATTTTTTTGATGACCCACAGCAGTCCCTAACTTAAAAGTATCCATAATTTGTACTTTCCCTGCTCTTTGTTCATGTTACTGTAGCTACTTGCAAGCAGTATAGAGTGAGACAAACCCTTTTCTGTTCCCTATGTCATTTTTCTCTCAGTATGAAAACAAAATATATCAAGAAAGCAAAGAACTGAAAAGGGAGTTCATTCTGACACTTCTTTGGTTGTTAATTGTTCCATAGCTATATTTAAGGCTCAAGGGGATTGTTATTTACATGTACCTATGGGTAAAAAAATCTCACTAATCATATAAAAGTATTTCTGCTGTTTTTAAACCTGCTTGGTTTAATAACTGTGTAGATGCAAAGATAGATACCTATATAAGTACTGCCTGTACACACACAGGTTAATTTTCATAAAAGATACCACTGAGTGATGAAGTATCACAGTCCACCCCTCCCCACTGCTAAAACAACAATAAACCCCCAGCAGCTGAAGCAAGAAGCTCCAACTTGTTAAAACAAACTGTAAAAGGAAACAATTTGCAAAGCAGATGTTACACTGGTCTCAGCTGAAAAGATTTAGTTGTACTTCTTCAGCCTTTTCATTTATTTGAAAGTAATTTCATGCTTATGGTTGCACCTTATATCTCTAAAACAGGCAAATGAGCATTTTAAACTAGAGACATGCATATCTAAAATAATGATTCGTAACTGAACACAAACAAGGTTTTAGAGAAAAAATGCCTTTGCTGATAACTTGCTTTTGGAACAGCAGGGTTTTTTAATGCCCTCTGTTATCCATGTGTCTGGAAAAGTGTCAGCTTTTCCTACAGTAATCTTTCATGTGACCTCATGAAGGAGGTGGCATAAATACTTTTTAAATTACCATCCTACTCAGCCTAATAAATTGTAGGTGCTGTACAAAACTCCCTTAACTACATATACATCAGCTGCAAATACGATAAAAAAAAACATGTTATTTGCTGTTGGCATTTCAGCTGACTCCAGATTTCACTTACTGATGGCAGCACAAAAATTCAGGTTTTGAATTTTTCCACCTAACGTACTTAAATTGTTTTCTTTACTGTCACATCTTCCTGTTCCCATGAGTCCAGAAAGACACAAAACTGAGACAATATCAGTACTACAGATGGGAAACCAAGCTAAAGAGGAGACAAGTCACATATTTAAGTTTCAGGTGTAGCAGTCAAGTGAGTTGAAGTCTTGTAAGTCTTATAGAAGCACAGTAACCACTGTACAGTCTTTTTTCTGAGGTGAATAATTATAGTTTACATCAGTTCATCTCAGTGTGACGAATACCTCTCTAGAGAGGTGGAAAAAAGAGGGGGGGAAAAATTCCCAAGGCCAGAAATAATTCAATACAAATCCTAGATTTTAGGAAGAGTTATGCAGAATTATTAATCATCTGTATTAAGAAGACATAATGTGTGAAACTGGTGAAACATTGTTTTATATATCCTTATTGACATCATTCTTAAAGCCACAGGAAATGATATTTACAACAGACTAAATTAAGAAAAATAACAGAGTGAACAAGAGAGTAGGCACACTGTACTCAAAGTTCCTTTTTGAAATTATTATTTGGTTAAGTCACAGGTGAATTCTGCAGCAAATGGAAAGTACACTCTACTAGCATTTTTTTTTTTTCTATGGATGTCCCTCATTCATACCCTTTGTTTTCAAGTCAACACTTTGCTCAGAAAACTCTGAGCAAAGTTTAGAACATGAAATAGAACACTGGCTCTAACCCTGAGTTAGAAAACATGTCACTGAACCACATCATAACCAGGCAGGAAGAGATCTCAGGAGGTCTGTAGTCCAACCTCTTGCCCAAAGAAGCTCTGGGGGTTTGGGGAAGCATTATCTAATATAGTGTCAGGTAGTAAAATTAAATGATATAATAAAATGAGTAACAACTAATAATCATGGGCTTGGCAGAGCATGCCTACAACCTTTGACAATATTTATTGTGAATATGTAAGTTAACTTTTTACAGCAACCTTTTTATACTTGAAAGAAAGCAGCTGCCTTGCAGACAGGACAGAAATAACGAAGAAATGCTCTCAGAGTCCAGATCGAAGGGATATCAACACACACATTCACATCTCTTACATACCACCTGCTCATTTGCTACTGGTGAAAGAGAAAACACAGCAATAAATGTTGGACATTGCTAGTTTCAAGTAAAGCAAACTCATTTCAATGAAATGAGTTTGCATACTTCAGCTGTACCAATGCAATTGGAGAGCTAATTCCATAACAGAAATGGTCTTTGAAAGCTGTTGCTTTTCTGAGGCTTCCTTCTCCTCCTTGGTCCTTGGAATCCAAGGAATTGCACTTAAGAGAAATGCTGCATACTGCCATGAGGAATGATGATCTGATCACCTTGAATGCAGAATCTCAGTTTATGCATATTTGTATGTTCTATCTGGTCTTTCCATGTGACTCAATGCCATGAAATACCAGTGTAGCTTCTGAATATGGAGACTGCTCTTGATTTCACAGAAACCATACCAGTACTCACAGGACTCATAGTCCTGAATTACAGACAGTCATGTCCTAGCCTGTCAAACTACCCAAGGAAGTGGCAGGGAGATTTTCCACCTAGTGTCCTGTGGTGCTGGGACTGCTGTAAAGAAGAGTTTCTTTATTGTAAATAATTACAGAAAAATTAAACAGCAACAACAACAAAAAGTATTTGCTTAAAATACATGTAAGGGAATATTTTATTTTCTAAATAAATTATTAAAAGTTAGCACAGATATGGAAGTTGCTTTTGCTTTTAACAGCTCCTGCACTGAAGGGGCAAAAAAAGCTAAATTTGACTCTAAGTGTCAAATGACTTTTCTGTGTTTTACCCTTAAATATATATGATGCCAGAAGGCAGTTTGAAGGCAGTGGTTGAAAATTTTAAAACCAGGAGGGTTAATTGCCAGAAAAATAAAATATCCTATGTGAAGTCAGTCCTCATGAACTTGTGTCTCAATGCCAGCAAAACCCAAGTAGGGTAATTATTATTAGTGATCTGTGAAAGATCAGTATAGGAATTTCACTGGCAAGAACTGCATCGAGCAGTCATAAACCATTTTTTTTCTAGCTTTAGGTAAGTCCTGAAATGTTCATTTAGATTTGTGTAGTAGCCTACTCTGGGTGCTTCATGATATTGCAAAATACTGTATTCATAATGGAAGTCAATAGAAATGAACCTACTCTATAAAAAGTCAAAGAAAGGGACATATCTTTTGAATTGAAATATTTATTTATTTATTTATTTATTCACCCTAAAGATTTTCTTTTGACAGTGTGATTCCACAAACAGTAATTAAATTTTAATTAAATATAGGCAGAACATTAAAACCTCCATCAAATTTCTGAATAACCTTTAAAACTTTTTTAAAAAGTTATAGAAAATTCACAGGGCATGTTATTTTTTATGGGATTGCCATGATCATCTTTAATCATGGAAAGTTCCCCGGGACACAAAGCAGAATTATATGTCATCTACCCCAGTTCAACATTTTGCTCAGCGATTTCATTGTGTGTCGGTTGCTGTCAAATGGCATAAATATGAGGCTTTTACTTTAGTAACAATAAGGATTGCCTGAAACAGGTAAGACTGTCCTTCTAGTTTTGTATTTGAGATGATTTAAGAGGTTGGTAGAAGTGGTCTGATAAAGCATGACGCATGTATTTCAGCATGTCAAGGTCTCTGCTTTCTGCAAGCTGCTTTCAGTAAAGTGCTCCACAGTGACAGGTAGGAAACCTGAAATACATCACCTGAGTCATACTGCATATCAAAATCTGATATGGGGAGCTGATCAGCATTGAGATCTGTTCTCAGTGGGTCAGCAGTATCTCAGTAGTGATCTGGTGTCCTCAGTCATCTGATATTGGGGCAGGAAAATGATCGTGATAGTTTTCAAATACTTGCCCAATTCACAGTGATATTACAGAATCAGAGAATATAAAATTGGAAGGGGCCACAATGGATCATCTGGTCCAACTTCCCTGCTCCAGCAGGGTCATCCTAGGGCACATTGCACAAGATTGTGTCCAGATGGTTCTTCAATATCTCCAGTGAGGGAGACTCCACATCTTCTCTGGGAAATGTGTTCCAGTGCCCAGTGACCTACACAGTAAAGAAGTTCCTCCTCATGTTCAGGTGGAACTCCCTGTGCATCAGTTTCTGCCCATTGCCTCTTGTCTTAATAAACTGTCCATCCAAACCTGAGACAACAATGTTTGAAACATTTGGATTTATTCCTGATGATGAGGCTTTTCTGTGATCTTTTGGATATACTATCCCACAAAACAACAACAACAAAAAAACAAACCACTAACCCCAGCCTCAAAAAACCCACCAAATCAGAAAGAAAACTAATGCCACTAAAATTCCACCAAGAAATTATTAAGTTACAGAAGCACTGATACGGGTGTTAAAGGTGTGAGCTTATTTTAAGTGCCTTGCTTTCATAGAAGTCACAGACTGACATGGGGCACCTGATGAATAAGTAGAGGCAACTTGAAAATCTGTAGTAGTCCCACTAGCAACATTAATCAAGTCTAATTTCTGTGGCAGTCTGGCATGCAACTAAGTGAACATTCAAATATATTTTTGTAACACCATATGCCACTGGCAAATCTAAGTTATTAATAGAGCTCCTTGTGAGGGAGCCATTCCACAGCAGATGCTTCCTTAGCACAACAGATTTAAATCTTATCAAGTACCACCTTGCCAACTCTGTTCACCTAGATTGCCCATTTGTCAAATTTTCTCATAAACACTGTTATACTTTCTTCCAGCACAAGCTTTATGGATAGAGAGTACTTTCTGTAGGAAAATTAGAACACCATACTATTAATCTTCTTGTAATCTCTTTTCAAAATACATTATGATCAGTACAAACCACTCACTGATGGGTACATGGTGAGTATAGAGTTCCTGTAGTCACTGATTGCTGAAATGTATTTAGTATTATTTCCTTTAACAATCCTTACACTGTTTGTGCTAGGATGAATTCCTTTTTGGACAGTAACTGTCTTTATGTTTCTTGCTCCAGCATGATGTTCTGATGCTCTTTCAAAAATAAATTGGTGTTACAGCACAAATGGCCTATTGTCATACACTGTATCAAAATTAAGGCAAAATAATTTGGTAATTTTGTCATGTGGGCTATCTATTTATTGCTTTCTTTGATTTCCTTTCTTGACAGAATTTAGCAGTGGTTGTGGTATCTAATGACAGTGGCAATATGAGCATCTCCAGTCTTATCAGAACTGTGGCACACTGCACTATAGATTGGATCAATACAATCCATCGTATCAGTCTTTTCTTATTGAGTTTATTCTTCTGTTTCAAATTGATTGGTTGCATGGCATATTTTTGGAAGATAATGTCATGAAAATACTAACATGACATTTTAATTAAGCATAGTCCATATTTTTCCTGCGTTTTTATCACCAGTTAAACCGAGACATGAAGAAAGGAATAGACGTCAGACAGCCCGACACAGCAAATTAATGGCAAAATTAGTAGGGTAAACCTTATTTTACATCTACAGGAAAAAAAAATCAGATTATGTGATAGTAGGAAAAAAGATTTGATGTTTAATGTCCTTTGTACCTTTAGAAGGTATTGTAAAAATGTACAAAAAGACTTAATTACTTATACTAGTATTAATAAAGGCACTGGAGACCTTGTAATAGTCTATAATCATATTTAGCAGCTGGGCTGATTGCTTTCTGCAGTGAATTTGTGGCAGCAATAACAAGACTTCATAAAAGTCACCATTTGCTGTGAAAAATCAAAGACCCAGAAGAAATGTAGACTAAGAAATACACAGAGAAATGTATCAGTGTTATTAAAAGTGGAGCCAGGGGAGCTGGGAAGAAATTGTCTAGCAAGAAAGCACATAAAACTTTTGGATAACTTAATAGAAGCCAAGAGAAGTGTTAAAGAAATTAGGACAGTAAACCAAGGTTAGGAAATAAAAAGAAAGAAGTGATTAAAAGGAAGCAAGAGCAATGAAATGGAAAGCTGTGTTTGTCCTAGAGGTGTCTTGAAAGACACAGAGTAAATTTGGTGTCCAGCTGTAGTGTGAAAATACTGCACTATTTTCAGAAAACAATCTTTAATTTTTTTCTGTTGCAGTTTAGATGAGCTTTGATAACTGAAGTGATAGTAGATTTTCAGACTATGTTGGTTGCAGCACATGCATCCATTTTTGCTAAAATGGATGTAAGGGTCTTTGGGGAGTGTTGAGCGTTGATTCAAGGATGATCAAAAGTCATCAGCCACCACTACAGCATTAGCAGCTTCTAGTTCATGGGATCATATATAATGCAATATGTGGAAAATTAACATACAGATGGTTCTATGATTCATTACCTAATCTATTATATTTGTTTAAGATTACAAAAAAAAAAAAAATTCAGGGAACACTACTATTCAGTTTTCCTTTCAGGTTGGTTGTAACTTTCCCGTGATATCTGTAAAAACCCCTTGCTCTTGGTGAAAGTGTCTCTGCTAGTTTACAGTGCAATCAGCATCTTCAGTGCAATCAGTATGATAATGTCATTTGCTGTTGTGAAGATCTCATTGGAAACGGTTGCAGCTCTTCTCCACCAGGTTCATTTTGATCTCTTGGAGAGAATTTAAAGGAGAGGGAATACTTTCTGCATTGCAGGCAGGTGGCTGTAACACATGAAGGGAAGCAACCTGAAACTGAAATAAAGACCATATTAAGACTTTTACTACAAGTATTTTCCTGTAGATTGTTGATAGAATTGAATGCTGTTTCATTAACTTCAATGTCTGCATGTAGCAATACTGCTGTGCAAGGCCCATTTCAATTCTGCTATGGCTACTGACTGCAACATTATTGTCTGAGCTTACCATCATCACTTATAGATTTAGCATTTCAAATCCAAATTACTAGAGACCACTCCCCAGTAAACCCCATATTAAACAATTTCAGATCCTGCTGTTATAAATGATTAAGAGCCAATTTAAAATCAAAGAATTTATTTAGCAATTTTCAAGATCAATTTTAAAATGCTACAATAAAATTGGACAACATTGATTGAATGCTGGGAGGACAGAGGAACAGCAACAAGGGTGCTGTCCAACCTTGCCCACAAATGCTGGGTCTCGGTGTGCAGTTTTTATACAGTTTTCCTGCCTGGAGGCAATGTCCATTGAAAGTCCAAATATTTATGTATTTCTTTGTTTCTAAGTGAGGTTTGAAAAGGTTTTTTGATGGTATGAAAAGACATCCAAAGAATCTTCCCAGATCCTTCTTTTGGGGCGCTGATTCAATCATTTTCTTGGATCTTCTACTAAGATTGATATCAGATTTTGATTAGCTGTGAAGTGGGGGCCTATTCTTGATGAATGGGCTATTTCCAGTCCAACCTTATCGTTTCTGTTGCACATTTTGTGGTTTTCACAGCTGCACAATGGACCTTAGAATTTTGGAGATGTCTTTGAGTCGCTTTTGAGAGTCCAAATATTTAGTGACAATTTACAAATTTACCACGTACAATATTTTATACGTGAATTTATACACAACATCTATCAAACTGCCTACAAGTGAGAGTGCAGCAGCCTGTTATACAAGCCTTGTGCTAGGTGAGAAACTAGGGGAGGACTTGCAAAAGTGGGGAGAGGAAGAAGCAGCTGGTTACAGGGCACTGCTGGCCTGCAGTGACCCTTGTGTGCTTAGGGTCACTCTGTATTGGAGAGCTTGCATCATTTCATGAGACTTTTTTTAGCACTGTAGCTACATCTTGCCCATGAATGTTACCTGCCGTATATTATATTTTTGAAATGAGGATGGGTTAGGCATTTTTTTTTCCTGCTTCCTCAGAAAAAATATGGGATCCAAAACTCTGTGTGCCTGTTGTTATGCATTTGAAAGCTCACCTACCTCTTTTGTTAATGAAGTGGTAAAGGGGGCTCTTTGAGATGATCACCCAGCCCTCTGAAGGCAGCTGCCTTTCAGAAACTGTTCTCTGCTGACATTCATACCATGATGTGAAACTCCAACTTTCCTCCAACAGAAAAGGGAGCAATATAAATGCTGCTGTTTCTTCAGTTTGTAGTTTTGATTCTTTTCCAGACAATCTCTACAGAAGGGAGGGTGGATGGAAATGTGTAGCTGCACATATATACCCTTTGAGTCAATAAATCATTTCAGAGTACATCCACATGACCTCATAAACCTAACACTAACCTTATGCTCTCCTCTAAGGGACTACTTCAGCTCTGGAATGAAAAATTGAATGGGATTTAGACTTTAAGTCTCAAGAGAACTTTGTTTGATATCATCACATTGCATGTCCTGTCTGCTGTGATTTTTGTCTGCTTTTTTTTTTTTTTTTTTTTTTTTTTTTTTTTTTTTTTTTTTTTGCCTTGGGCTTAGAACAAACTTATACTCCATTTAAAATCTAAGATAACATTGAAGTACTGAGGTGAACACATGAAAACTACAGTTGCAGAGATAAAATGAGAATCCAAGCTAGAGGATTGTGTCTTAACTCTCTTATTCCCCATCATGCTAATTGAGATGCTCTGTTTTCTTGCCCTTTAAGTTGCTTAGAGGTAATTTTGGCAACCGATATTTGAAATTATTCCTTCATAGGTGGCAGGAATTGTGTGAAGATCTTATATCTGCTGCAAAAATTTAGGGATCTTTTCACAATAGGGAAAGGAGACAACCATTACTCATGTTAGTTGAGTTTCCCAAAATATTGGATAATTTTCAGACTCAGTTTCATTGCATTGTCATGCTGTTGCAATTGTTTTAGCTTAACATCAAACTGATAAACTGTTTAGGCAAGCACCTTTCACAGTGGGTACAGTCACGTACAGCCAGAAATAGGCAAGTTCATAGCCACAAGTAGCACCCCAGCAACACCAGAACACGAAGATAGCAGAACAATCTTTCAAAGAATGCCATAAACTGTTTTAAGCAAGCTGCATCTAGTTTTAGGCTGATTAAGACAATTAAAGAGGGACATATATGTATGTATGAACAGCAGTATGGAGATCTGATGTCTCTCCCTGATAAATATTTCATTCTTCTGCTATTGGCACCAGAAGATTCTAAATTTATATGCAGCTATTCAGTCTGGTTAGTGTTTTCTCTATTTGCCTAAATCTTCTCACAATCATGACGACCCACCCAATATTACCGATTTGCATTTTGTTTATACAAGTGTTCATTTCTAAGTTTTGATTACGTTAATTGTTTGCATTAGAATAACAATCTGATTTTCTAGTCTTTTATTCACACAGGGAAGGTCTACTTACCCCACGTAAGAGTAAACTTTTCCGACATTACTATTTAAGAACACTTTAAATCACTTATGACTTTCAAAATTACAGCATTAAGAGGCTATAATAGCATTAATAGTGTTAATGAATTGGGGAGATCTGACTAAAAAAAACCCAAAAATCTACTCCATTGTTTCTTACAATAGGTTCTGCTTTATAAACTTTAAGAGTTAAACTGTTTTCAAATCTATGAAACTTTAGCTATACTTTGGCAGTGGCATATGCAATCAGCTGTTATTTGGAAGGGAAGCCAACTAGAAGATCAAAATGGAGCAGAAAATTTTGATTTAAAGGCAGTTGGTGGTGCTGGCCTTTACCACAAAGATAGGAAATCAGGTGAGAAGTTGCAGCTCATGAGAAACTCAGAAGGCTACAGGGAAAACTGAAGAGAAAAACTATTTTTTAGTTTTGCTCTCTTAGTGCTTTAACTTATTGTTGGTTATAATTTTCTTTTCCTTTTTGCTTTTTCAGGTACCATGAATTCTCTTCAGGTGAATGACAAAATAGGATTTTCTACTTCTTTTTGTGGATTGCAGTATTGGTACCCTTGGAACTTCAGCATAAAACCCTTCAAATTCTTCCTTAGAGATGGAGGGTATTGTCCTAATGATTTGTATTTAATAATGTACATTGCAACATTTTCGTGTGCAATACCTTATTCATTAAGAACAAATAACCATTATGAAGGGTATTTTTTCTCACGTGATATTTCTAGGAAAAGAAAAGAATCATTTAAAAATAACAAAATGCTTGTTTTTCCCCAGTACCTCTTCCCTTTGCCAGTAAAGAGGGAAACTCTCATCTAAAATTTTGTTCAGAAATAGGAAACTAGATTCCAAAAAGGTTATGAAATCTATCCAAACATCATGAAAGATAACAGTTACTCTCAAAATAAGAATTCCAAATCTGAGACAGGCTTTCTAACTCCCCAGAAGTCTTTCTTTTTAGAAGGAACATTAAGCCTGGACCAATTGTTGCAAGGCTTTGTCAGGCTGGGATGATCAGACTGCAAAGGAGAAGAGAAGCTGCTGTGAAATGGCACACAGCAGCTCTGACTTCAGTTCTAACCAATCCCATCCCATACTGTAGAAAACTATGCACTTCAGGACCATCATCTAGGGTAGGAAGAAAATAAAGTCGGAAGTAAATAGGAAAAAAAATACCCAAACATTAAATAAAATCCTGCTTTGAGAGAAAAATTAGACTTCAAACTATTTCTGAGTTACTCTGATATTTTTCTCTCCCAAATGTGCCATGCTTGCTAAACCATGGTTGACAGCTTCATTTTCAAAGATTCAAAACTGTGTTTATTAAAGTTT
This sequence comes from Chamaea fasciata, assembly GCF_029207755.1. Classification (NCBI taxonomy): domain Eukaryota; kingdom Metazoa; phylum Chordata; class Aves; order Passeriformes; family Sylviidae; genus Chamaea; species Chamaea fasciata. The sequence continues at coordinate 95,179,324 of NW_027094087.1, read as the reverse complement.
TGATGCTGACATTTCTCACTTCCATACCACTATAAAATTTATTCAGCAGAACTACATGAAATAAGTTGTATCATAAGGGGAGGGATGGAAAAATGCTTCACGGATTCAAACAAACACATTTAACCTTTTGTTGAAACAGCTGTTGTGAAAGCCCATTTGCACATATTCAACAGTGGCTTTTTAAAAATATGCATCTTCTGTCTTTATTTATTTTCAGTGTTTTCTCCAGAAGGTGTCAAGAAACAGCACTTATATTAAACAAAAATGTCAGGGTGCCAATGCTAGAGACTCTGTCTGTAAACAAATCAAAAACTATAAAGATCATAAAGTTTGCAGCAAAACTTAACATAAAAATGCAGCAATAAATTTTTACTTCAAACTTTAACATTCCCCCCTCCCCACTTTTGATTCATATTCCAGTTCCTATTTTGTTCTCAGGAAAAGTAAAATAAATAAAAAGAAGCATTGTGCATTCATCAAAATAGAGCCATTGTGAGAACACTCTTTTGCTTTGTGGTGTGAATGTATTTGAGTCGATCTAATATCCTGATATCAATGAAAAATCGCATTTTCTTAATAATAGCTGATATAAAAAGGTAAAAATTTCTTGCAGAAGCTTTGTTTTACATTTAAATCTTCTGTGTTGTAAATATTTTGTGATTTTTAAAATGATTTTTTAATAGTGCTTAAAAAACCCAATGTCAGACTTTATATAAACAAACATAAAAAAGGAGGTCAGATCCTTATCCTGAAAAAACATAACAGCCTGCTTTTACTCTTAACATGTGTGTCAATAATTTAAAGACAAAATTAAATGTATTTATTGAGTACTAAGTATTGGCTCATACCCTGAAAACAGGCTTTAGCAGCTCCCTGACAATTAAATAAATTTTGAAAAATCCGTGATTTCCATGGGACTAGAAGAGGAGGTCTGTTTCTTTGTTCAGAGGACACAACTAATCCTACTTGAATCTTCAGTTTCTCTGTTGTAATTATACAGTAGAGGACACCAGAAGGAGGCAGAACTTTTCATGCTTTGCACTGTTAAACCACCAGCTGATGAGCCTTTGTTCGCAAACATATTTCCTGTTATGGTGAAGGCATTTATTATAATGGGCATTTATCTTAAATTCATACAAATGGAATGTTTTGTGGGAGGATGAACTGCTTGGTTTTTTTAAAAAATGCTCATTTTAGATTTTTGCACACACTGCGCTATTTTAGTCAATGCTAATCTGGTGCCAAATGCCCAGTTCATTACAGTACTCCTCCTCTTGATTAAGCTAATGGCAAAAAGCCTCTCTTACTTCACAAAAGTAAGGTCAGACTTTAGGTGGGCTGCACAGCACCCTTGATCCTTTCCTCACTGCATTGAGCCACTGCAGACTTCCAAGCAGCTCATTACAGATCCAGGGAGCACTCACACTACGGATGCTCCATGCTGTGCAGAGCAGCCAGCTGACCCCCACCTGCCCTGTCTGTGAGAAAATTAGGAATACTCTTCCCCTTCTTGAGCAATCAGTCTTGAAGATGAACTTCAGCCTGATGCAGGGCATATTCAGTAACTATAGAGTCACAGAACTCTGTCATAGCTTTAGAAATTGCCTGATATTTGTTTTTTGATGTAAAAAATATATTTGAGTTGGCTTCTGAAGCTCTCTTAAACCTTTTAGCAGTTTTATAAGCTAACATATAATTTTCTCCATCTGAATTGCAAAGAAAATGAGAAATAGAGAAAGTACCTATAATATAGAAATAACTGAAAGTTATTCTGTCTTCTGATAAAGTGGTTTTTATTTAAAGAAAGGCAGTCAGATCCTAACTTTGCCTACTTTAGGGTCTCATTTAAGTAGTTTTATTTGTGTAATCTAAAATTAACATGATTTATCATACAGACAGTGAGATTTAGCTACCACTTACATCTGTCATACACATCTAAGTGTAGTCACCCTGAGCTCAGTACAGTCAATGCAATTATCAGGTCCAGCGAAAAATCAGCACATGTTCAGTTATAAGGTATTGGTTATCTCCATTCCTTGATACAGGTATGAAAGCAGCGGATACAGTGGGTGGCACCCAAAGAAGGGCAGCTCAGCTTCAGCAGCTGGTTCAGGTGATTGACATTCATGTTTTGCATACCCAAATATCATCTTTTTCAATTAGGAGCTGAAGCTTACCATATTTTTATAGCTAAACTAGGTATGATTTTAAAGTGGTTCATTGCCTTAGCAATTACATGGCGGATGAAGCTGGGAGTGGATACAGAGCTCCATAGGTTGTTTCCAGCATAACTGTGGAAGAGTACACACACCTATAATGGTGTTATATATAACACCTGTACCATAATTCCTCAATTAACAAAACCCAAGCCTTGCCTGCATAATCCTGGTTAAGATTGTCGGGAGTATGTTTGTTCAGATATCCAGGGTTTAAAGTTTCACTGTTACTTAGCAAGCCAAATTAAACTAGTGAGTTTGCTACATGTGCTGCAGCCAGGCCCCACAGCAGTCTGAGTGCAAGATAGATTTGTACCAGGGAGTGCTAGAATAAGACGTGGGGTGTATTGAAAGGACATATTGCTAATAGAGTCACTCCAAGCTTCTTAGTCCTGTCATTAGATCAGTACATGTCATAGCTCCTGGTGCCTTTGCTGAGCATGTGAAAATAGAAAAAGTTATAGAAGAGAATTCTTCACTAGGCTCTGCTCTCACAGCTAATACCAAAAAGGTCTCACATTTTAGAGGTACTCTCCATCGTGCCACATTTTCCTGATATATTGGTACACCAATAAGAACATTTGGTTTTATAAATTTATCATCCATTTCTATACTGCCTTCCCTGGTTTTATCTGTTCATGAAAAAAGCTTTGGTTATTATGTAATTTCTTGTGAACAAGTAAGAAAGATAATTTAATATTGCATAAATGATGTTTTGGCGACTTTAGTGCAGCCCTAGTTTCATAGGTAACACATGCCCCTGATCATATTTAATAATGTTTTTGCTACTCTTCTCACAGCTCTCACAGCATGAATTAAAACTCTTTTAAAAATTTATTTTAATTTGGTTTCAGTAATTGTATTTTCAAGGTACTTGCTGAAAGTGAGATTTCATGTGACTGTAAATTTTGTGGTTTAAGCTTCAATTGTCATCTGAGACAGGAAAAATTGAACTTACTTCTGCCTTTCTTTTGTTTTACAGTTTTTTGATTAGATAAAATTTGTTGGGTCATTTTTTAATCATAGATTTGTTCAATATCTGAAGTTGGAAAAGACCCATAAAGGTTGTTGATAGATTATTGTTTTAGTGAATCAGGAATTCTCATTGGCTCTTCTTTCTGAAAGCCCTATGAAGAGGAATTTTGGAAGGAAGATGTAGAAATGGAAGAAATTACTGTTTTCTTTTTTTACTCTGAACAATACATCTTGTATTGAACATCAGAAAGAGTGTACCTTTAAACATTCTATAGAATTCTGACATTTACTTTTAATTTTAAACTGACTTTCTTCCTTTTTTTCCATATTATAAATTTGAAGATCATGACACATCATTATTATTGCAATCATCACCTCTTATTTTTATAGCAGTACTGACTATATTCTTTCTGTGTATCTTAACCTCCTGCAAATTATTCTCACTACTTTAGATATCAATATCATTGGATGATAATGGTCATTGTGCAAAAAACTCGAAGAAAATATTATGATATGAAGATTTTAAAACACAGTCTTCTTATCTAATGAGTAAATTTGCTTTCTTTTTGACCATTTTGGAAAAAAATGTCACTTTTATATAGGTAGTATAGTCTATTCTACTGAAATTATTTTGATTAGATTTTTCAGAAGCAAATTGTCTAGAGTATGTTTTTTGATGCATGGAAATATATTTTGAGACTTACTAGATATTCATAAATCTTCCAAATAAATCTGAAAGTTTCCTAAGTATTTAGTACATCCAAAGAGAGGTAGTCATTCCCCAAAAAGGCATTGTAAAATAAAACAACCAGACTTGAGGTTAAATACTGTTCAAAAAGTTGAAAGAGAGTGACCTGTTCACTTGAAAATTCAACAAGCTTGACCTGGAAAACACCTTGATTTTTGGCAATATTCTGCAGAATAGATGCAGATGTTTAGGGGGGCAAAGTCTAAATTCATCTTGCCCTTGTATTTGCCTTTATAGTGGTAGGTAATGCTGATCAAGCTGCTGTGTTCTTTGGTGTGACTTCAATCTTTCTGCTCACTGGCTTTTTTTTCAGTCTAGAAGACATTTGTGGCCAGGAAGTTCAATTATCAGTACTGCAATCAGAGCTTCAGGTAGTGCTATGGTAAAATATCTTATAATAGCTCAGTTTCAGAGTTTTGGGCACACCCTCACACTGGAAGGTTACCTGCATGTGGCTCCATCCCGGACATTGCTGTAGGTGTGTTTGTCCCTGGCCACTCATTTTACCCATCTTCATCCTCACTCTAAGCTGTGGCCTGGACGCTGGCCATGCCTTGGTCACGCCACTGCTGAGGTTTCTCTAAGGCTTTGCAGGTCTCTAACGTGGCCCAGGTCACTGTCCCCATCCCAGCCCTGCTCCTGTGCTGTGCCTTGCCTGGCAAGGCTTGCCTGGGAAGGGCATGGTCCTGCTGGACCTATGTGCTAGGGCTGCTCTTGGCTCCCAACTGCTTTCCTTGGAGCAGCCATTCCCTGTGGGGCCCTGACACTCTTGGTTTTTTACAATCTCATCTTTACACAGAATCAAATGCCACACTGATTTTAACAACTTAATGTGAAGCAAGTTGGAGTATGACAACAAATAAGACCATGGAAAAGGTTTTTTTTAATAAGTGGTGAACCTAAACCAGTAGTTGATTAATCACTTTGCATTTTGCATTATTACCTATATTATGGCTTTAAATAAGTTATATATTTGTTTTGCACTGCCAATACTGAAGCTTTACTGGAATTATGTCATTTTTAGTCCAGTTCATATTAAAAACAGAAATAAAAAATGTTTTTCACTGTCATCTTTCCAGTCACAAAGAAAGCATGATGGACAAGACAGGGAATTGTCGTTTTTCAGACCACAGGTTATTGAACAGTTGTTGATCTTATTTTTTAAATTCTGCATTTTTTGCTGGATTTTTCTTTCTCAATTGAATATTTTTATTGTAATCATTCTTATTATAAGAACAGAAAAAACAAGACATACATGAAAAAGCTGAAAGATGAAATGATTTCTCAATTCCTAATGTTGACAGTATCATGCCATACAAAACCACAAGACTGAAAGAAATGCCACAGCAACTGAGTTTCTTTTTTCCTGTGTGTCACCACAGGACAAAGAATTTAAGTGGTAAAGATCCTTAGAACCTCTGGTCTATGTGGTGCTGCTCTCTCACATACTGCTAACTACAGGCCACAAACACAAACTAAATAATTATAAGATAAAGAGGAAAGACAAGAAAAGAGATGTTCCGGCAATAAGAGTATTTATCTGAAAATTCTGTATGATGTAAGATATGAACTATATCTAATGAAAAAAGGAGAAGAAAATCCAAGCTCCAAAGCTAACACCTCAGAAAAGCAAAGATATATCTAACAGCAGACAGCCTCCAGTCTTTCAGAGTAAAGTTAAATAATATATTAAATATTTCTAAGATAGACATTAAGAAATATTTCTGAATGAGGCAGATTATTTATCAAAGTTATGACACATGTGATTAATATAGTAAAGGCAATACAAAAAGTATGTATCGTAATGAAAAAAACCAATCACACTTTCTTTCCAATCCTTCTGGATCCATGAATGACGTGTTGCTTTGGCTTCCTGCTTAGGACCACCCTTATATATACACTTACAGACTCTTTTATCTGTGACTGTTACTACCATCTGTGAAAGAGTAAGAAAATTAAATAAAATTTCCAGACAGTGAAAAAATGTGAAGTAAAATCAGGTTTGTTCTATGCACAGTTTTGCAGCTAAAAAATAGCTAAAGCAATTAAAATGAGTCATATTAAAACCTTGGAAAAATGTGAGGGTTTTTTCTCCAAAACAAAATATTAAGTTGCTGCATGTCTAATTACAGAGTCACAGGCTTACTTTAATTAATGCTATGTTAAGTTAATATTTTAAAAATTTAGTACATTGGAGTGTAAGAGGAAAAAATTAGTACATTGGAGTGTAAGAGAAAAAAGAAAAACTCCTTATCTTCACTTTTCAGGAAGGAAAATTATGCAGAGAAAGACCAAGTGCCTTTAAAGACATGCAGGGAATTAAAACAAGACCTAAACTATATTTAAACAGAAGGCATTCTTCTTTCCATCAGTTCTGCTATAGTAAATAGATTCAGTTTATTTTGATCCCCTAAATTATTTGCCTTGTACAGAAAAAAATTATGAACATTGAATTTGTATTTTTTTTCCATAGGAAATGGAAGGAATGCAGTCCTCCAAACCATAATAATGATAACTATAATTACACTTAAAGATTCAAGTGGCCAGCATAATTTTGGCCTATGGTATGATCAAGAGTGGGCCTTTGTTGGCTTTTCAGGTGACAATAGCTGAAGGTAAGGATTCTAAATCATGGAAAAAATAATTTTTTATATTGTTATTGGTGACTCACTTTGCTTCGTTTGCCATAAGCCCTACTGTCCCAGTTGTTCAAATGAGTGAAATGTCATTGCACTTCAGCCCAGATTTGCAATGAACCAACTGTATCCTGACCCAGCTATGGCATCAGCAGCCACATTCCATATGAACAAGATGATAAGCACCTCTCAGCCAGGAGACATGTGCTGTAGGTCACCTACATCACTGTGCTCACAGTAGGGGTGACCTACTATGGGTTTCAATCCCAGTCCAATAGATGCCTCACGAATTTTCCTCTTGCATCAGTGGAATACATATTCATTCAAATTGAGTAGTAAATTGAGGGTCCTTCTACCTGTGTTCTGAGCCAAACAGTGTATGGAGCTTGCACTGGCTTCCCACTAATAAATCTGAATTCCAGTTGGATTAATTATATCATTTTCAGTAGAATCCTACAGTGTTACAAGGTTCTTTTTCATCTCAAGGAATGGGCAAAGCAAGAAGGAGGAATGAATTCCTGTATGCTGGAAAATATAGTGATGATGCATCATTACATTAATGGACAATTTTAATTGAATCACCTGTAAAGGTCTGTAATTTTCTCAGTAAAGAGTGTAACTTTAAAAATAATAGACTGTCTTTTTAAATACAAATTTGAAAATTATTTTCAAGCCTGGTCTTTTTAAGACCCTTTCTATTTAATAAAACAACTGGTCTTCCAAGACCACCTAGGAAGAGCATGTAAAGCAAATTACCACTTAATTGAAACCAAACCTACCACTCAACAAATAGTGTAAAGTTAAGAACCCTCAATAAAGTTGGAAAACTTATGCATAGTACAGAATTTTTCACTAAACTAAATAGCTAGGAATTAACATCCCAGCAGTACATTTCTGATACAATCTGGCAGGTTTTCTTTTCACTTTCCAGTTTTATTATTTGATCTGAGTTTCTGGACAACTTCAAGGCTCTAAGAATAGGTTTGCCTAGTCTAGTAGCTTTATTTTCTATTAGCAAATTTCTTTATAGTGGTAACTTTAGACATAGTCTCATGCAAGTACAGAAGAGGAAAACCAAAGGCCTCTCCTTGAAAAGCTGGTTTGTCAATATGTAACATTCCAAATAGTTCATATATTTATCATACCAGAGATTTATTCCATGAACAATTACTGTTGTTTCTTGACCTGATGTCATGAGTTGCAGGCCTGAGTTGCATTTTAATTAATCCCAACACATAGTATGATTCTTTGTTGTTGCACAAAAAGTAAAAAATATAGGTCAAAATGCAACTTGTCTCTTGGAATTGTCTTTAACATATCTCTTAACTTTTTTGACATCAACACTTATCTTTACCAGGATGAAATATCCTACTTGTGCATGCATCCACACACAGTAATATGACAGACAATTTTTAGCAATTCTCAAAAGAATGATATTATCAATTAGAAAGATACAATAAGAACCTAATTTCAGTGTAGACAAGAAAGCAAAAACACATTAAAAAGTACTGAAAGGAACCAATTAGATAATAACTTAGATTATAAATAGGTTATATTTGAATCTGGAGTGGAAACCTCTACTGCACAGAGAGATAAAGAAGGATGCAAACATGACATTTTTACCCTTGTATATCAAGGTTCTTATTGTTTCCTCTTTATATTTACTTTAAGTTTATATTGGTATTGTGTTGGTCATATCTAGAAAATTTTTAAATCATAGCTTCTTTTTAACATGATTTTTTTCTTATTTTTTTATTTTTCTTTTTTCTTTTTTTTCTTATTTTTTTATTATTCTTTTTATTTTTCTTATTTTCTTATAAGTCATATATTTGGAAGAGTAGGATAGCACAGGTTTCTGCTTTAGTAGATTAGCTCTGACCAGCCCTGCTGATATTGACTATAAAGCCATCTCCACATTCTTACTGTGATATAGTGCATAAACTGGAAATTATGTATGATAATATACTCTGATAGTATATTTTGTAGTACTCTACATAATTGTCTCAACCTGTGAAAAGTCATAGAAGCAGAGGATCTGCTACAAAATATCTCAGTGGGATCATACAGATGTTGCTGGTTCCTTGTAAGGCAAACAGAAATAGGAGTAAGATTTGCTTCGGAGATAACTGTTCTATGCCATGGAGGGATTTAATCTGCTATGGGTTTATTCTTCATGGTCAGTTTCTGCTCTGAGTTCCTCAGGTGGAGGCTCAAATTCAATCTGAGTATGTGGAATCATTCTGGAATTAGCAAGGCACTGACTCCATAGGTGAAGATCTAACCCAGAACCTGACCTGATGTATATTTTGTGTCGTGGCAGACAGATAGACAATAGCTAATTCCTTGTGTCAGATAGCCGCCTAATGTACCTTGCCTCCAGACTTAAGTCTTCATGGAAGGACTGCTCTGTGTCTATTCTTACACATCTCAAAAGGCTGCAGAGATAATATAACAGAACACACGTGTGCTACTGATTAGGATTTGCTCCCTATTAGGGTAAGTGTTGTATGTGCATGAGACAGTTCATTCGTATTTTTCTCACAAACAACAATGGAAAAGATATTCATGTTTCTAGAAAGGCTTGCAGGCCAGTAAGAATAATCTAAAAGGATGTTTACAAAAGTTCCCATTACCAGTTTAGCAAACACTGTAAATCCAGAGATTCAGGGAAAAGATCAAGGTTACACAATTTTGTACTTCCAGTCAGAAGCACTACAAAAGAACTTCATTCTTCATTTCAATGTGCTGCTTCATTCAAACAAGAATTTATGTTGCCTCTCGCAGGACCAGGGTTTATCCATTTTTTATGGCATCCAGTCCTTATCTCCCACAGCAAAGTAGCAAGCACAAGAGCTACAGGTATATCTGTGCTGGGAGGTCTGAATATCCAGGCTTTAATCTACCTTCAAAATCTTGGTATAGCTACTTGAAATGCTAGGAATTACTTTTTTATTGGTATTGGTGAAATCACATATCCAAGGAAAAGGAACCCTGAAATTGTCATAAATTAAATTTGTCATTTTGCAGGGCTTGGTGGACACATTCTCTTAATTTTCCCTGAGATTATAGTAATCCAGAAACTGTTGTAGCAGCAGAAAGTTGATCTACTTAGAGCTGAAAGTCTTTCTAGAAGTTGCTGTCACTGCACCGTCCCTGGTATACAAGTGTTCCTTTGTACTTGATCTGAAAATGCTAGAGGTGATGTGCAATATGGAAGGATTACAGCATTCCTTCACAGAAATGTTCAGAGATTAACCACATGAGCTGTATTTTTAACACTAATGCACTGCAGAACTACTACTTTAGATGTCTCTGCGTTTGAATCCTGTTCCAAACAGGGAATAACAGAGAAGAAATTATTTTGAGTTTATCACAAATCCTCATCTATAAAATGCAAACAAGTAGAAATCTTCCTATAAGGAATCATGTCCCAATACCCTTGCAGTTACCAACAGGCAGAGAGAATCCCAGAAGATATTTTAATCACAACAGGAAACCAATTGCCGTTCATTACTACTGTAGGCTATCAGAAAGAATTTGGATTTTAAATTTGTTTAGATTTGTGAAATTATCTTTTATTCCTCTGAATAAGAGAGAGAGAAAGAAAAAACAGGTAGTGTAATCTTTCACTTGGGGTATTGCAACCCACTTTGCAACATCTAGTAAATATTTTGTCTGCACACTTAGTCTTATCATCAATGTTTGCTGTCTTTTATCAATCTCAGGTATTCCTCCACATCTTTACTGAAGCAGTGACAGCCTCCATAAGTAGAACAGTCTAATAACCCAGCAACAACTGTTTCACATTGACTAGACTTTGAAAGTGATGGGCCCAACTCTTTCTTATACTCACATCCTTCTGTAAATAATACATCAACTGAATTTAATACCAATCAAATAAAAAAGTACTATTAAAAATAACCAAGATCCTCAAACCATTTCCTTTTTGGCATCAGTGTTCAGAATTATTTATTACAAGTTTGAGCATTGCCCACTAAACCATTTTATCACAATATTTTTGGCACCTATGACAGAAGTAGTCAGGCATTAAATGTGGCACTTTCTTGCTGCAGCGCCTGGAGGTAACTAATCAATGTGGCAAATATCTTCTGGGTGCATAAGATATATATCTCACCTTCCAGTGATTAGTTTGTCAAAGCCACAAGATCTATGGATATACTTATTTAATCTGTCAAAAGGATATAGTACAGCTTGAAAAGTCATCATCAAACCTGATGTAGCAGAAAATTTCAAACTATTGATTGGATTCAGACATTCACTTTAATCTGAACATGTACTTTGGTTCATCAATAGGTCAAGTAGCTTATGAGTGCAACCCAACAATATTCCAATCTTGAGTCAGCAAGTTAATACGCCCTGAGTATTTCGAATTATTTTTTCCTGGGATTACTTTTAAAGAGAAACGAGGTTTTGTGTAGGTTCAGAATAGCAGACTGAAGCTGTGTTCAGCTACAGCATCTCTCCTCTGTGTGGGAGAGATAAAAACAAAAACAAGAGAAATCAAATTAAAATTATATTTATCTGAACCTGCTTTCACTTCTGTCAAGAGAAGCTTAAATTAAAAAAAAAAACAAAAAACCCCAAAAAACCAAAAAAACCCCCCCAAAAAACCCCACCAGAAACAGGAGCTATCTGAGTAATAGTGCATTTTTTTTCTGAAAGGACAAAAACTTTGCTGCAGCCAGTTTTGTTTCTAAGTACTGGAATTAAGTACCTACTGTGTTCACTTCAGAAAATATTGTATAATTCTTCATGCATGTCATGATCATACTATTAGATTTGCTGTACTCCTTGTTGATAATATGATTGATAGGGCTTTCAGCTGTTTGGTTAGGTAAAATACTATAGTGTGTGTGATTTATTTTTACTTTACTTTTGCATTATGCATTTGTATATTTTTGTAGACAATATGCTTTTGTATGCTTTTGCATATTTGAGCTTCCTGGACTAGTGGAAGGTGATCCTGCCCATGATGAGGGAGTTGGAACTGAATGACCCTTCAGGTTCTTTTCAACCCAAACTTTTCTATTTTTGTATTAGTATTGGTAACACACTCCTGAAAATTTTATGCCATATATTTTCTTAGAATCAATCAAAGAGAACCCAGTTCCTTTATTTCCCCACAAAGAGTAAAATCTTTTTTATGTATTATACCAGATTTCCAAAAGCAACTGGAATACAGTCCTTAGAAATGTTAATAAAATCAACATTTCTGAAACTTTACATACTTGATGGAGTGACTCAGCAGCAAAGAGTGATGATCAAAACCATGAAAACTTCTACTTTTGATTTTATTAAATAGAATGATGAATACAAGGAGTTATTTCACGTAAGTGATGTGTACATACTACATTGTTTCTTGCCAAGAGCTATTTTAATGGTCATGAAATATGAAAGTTCAATAATTATTCCAATTAAACTGAAAAATGTGTATTAGGGGAAGAAAATCCTACATATGTATAAAATATTAGAAAATTCCTTTATAAGAAAAAAAATTCACTTGTAGCAAAGTTGCTTATTTTTTATACTGAATATAAAGGAATAACTACAAAACAGGATGTAATATACTAAATGTACAGATTATATATCTCACTCAGGAATAAAAAAATGCCCACTTTAGGTTTTATTTCTTCTCTGTTGAAGGAATGCAGACAAGCATCCCCATATACTGTCCATCTTCACAAAAGAATGAGAACTTGGTGGGCTTACCCTTACCTGAAAATTCAGGCACTGGGGAGATAAAGCAGTTTAGGCAACTGAAGCAAGAATGAATCTCAGACAGCTATAGATATCTAAAAATCTTCTGTCTCTGATACACACATTCATTATTGGTTTGCCCTGCTAGAGTCCCTGTAAGGAGAGAATGATCTTCTGAGGATGGTTCTTCTCACCTGTTGTAAAATGGGTTGACTCCAGTTAACCTGATCTGTGAAAATGGCTGGGTATCTTCCTATTAACTATTGTGGGATCCTATTTATAACATTACAAATTCCATATAAATAATGTGCCCCTGGAGTAGCTGAATCTTCTTTGAGAAAGATGAACCTTCCTTATGGAAGGCAGTCCCTCAAACTGAATTCAAATCCAATTAATCAACAACCTTGACTCTTTAAACAGTTGTCAGATTGCAAAGGTTTAAATTTTCCTGTACTGACCTTGGGAAAAATCAAGAAATCCATTCACCGTGTGATCAACTGGTGAAAGTATAAATCCCACACCCACAGAAAAAAAATTCTGTGAGTAATGCAAGTATTAGTATTAGTGTCAGAACCACGTAACATAAGACATACTTTAGGCTGATATGGATTCATTGTTGATTAAGGTTTAACTTATGAAGTCTGCAACCACACATTTAATTATCCCAAATACAGCCTTTACACTTCTAGTCTCAAACTGAAACTGTGCATATAAACCCAGGTATTTTTTGAATTAAAGTATATCATGCATAGCCATATATATTTACATCTATATACATTTGCACAGATATATACACGTGTATTTTCAGTGTAATGTGTTTATAGAAGCATATTTTATATATATTTTTCTACATAAATCTCTGTGCTTTGAGCATATCCATGTAACTAAATGCTTCGTGCAGATCCTTCTTTACCAAGGGTAAAAGAATATATTGACAAGGTTTTCTTATTCTATCTAAATTTTAAGTAAGAAATAGCTGCCTGTTCCTTGCAGTTTTTTGTAAAGATCTTATTCCTGAATTGTGCTTGCTTTTATGTAATAACAATGCTAAGAAATTTTTAAAGAAGAAAGCAATACATCGATGGAGTTTTTTTTGTTCACTCTCATTTCACTGAAAAGAACGGGGTGGGAGGACAATCCTGTAAGTACCAACCCTTGTTTGTCCCCATTACTCTTTTTTGCATCTACTCAGGAGTAAGCTGCCCAACTAAGACCAGACAGGCTGGGCTGTACAAAAAGGGAGGGAAAGTGGCCAAGAATAGAGCCCATCTCCATTGGTACAAAGAGGAGGAGCCATTTGCTATATCTAGCGTTTGTGATGCAGCTTCCAGGAAAGCAGGTTGTGGCAAAACATTGAGGGAGCTGCTGGAGGCATTTTGACACAGCCAGTCTGTGATTCAGTTGTCTTTTGCACAGTTCCTTCTGTGAACATGGGGTGAGCCACCTCCAGCCCAAGCCCGTGCACAACTCTTAATGCCAGTGTAAGGGATAATGCTGTTCCCTACGTGGATCCAAAGATCCTGCAGTCTGGTGACTCCCTCACAAAGGAGTCTGGCAGTTATAATTTTGTGCCCTAGATGGATTGAAACAGACCTGTTTATTTATTTACTTTGGGCAGAAAATCCCTATAAAGCAAATGTAGGCTAACCATTGAAATAAACCACAGGCAGAGGTTAGCTGTTTAGAGTAACATCTGCACTAGCATATGTCAGAAGGGCTTAAAAAGAGAATTTATTTCAGCATTTCACTTAGAATAATGATGCCAGCAAAGGGACATTGCTAAATAGGCAGAATATGGATTTTGGAGGCCATCAGTTTGAGAGAACTATCGTAGTGAGAATCTAAACATATTTAGGTCAAGGTTGGATTATAAATTCAGAAACTTCTTAATAGAGTATTTCCCCATTGATTCCTTGCCTTCTGATTCCTACTGAGTCTGCATCTGTTCCTTCTCTAAGTAGACAGAATGTGGAATAGATGCAAATATGATGCAGTTTGTTGATTAAATTCTTGGCTGTGTTTATCTGCTGGAAGCCTCACCATCAGGCTGTCAATTTAATCAAACAATAATCTTCATTCAGTGGTGATGTCTTATAGAAAATGTACCCGTGGTGCCTGCTGCTTCCTGTATTTATTGAAGATGTATCTCCATCAGTTTTAACGCAATTGTGCAAAATTGATGATTGAGAGGATTATTTGAAATAATGTGCAGTAAGTACAACACATAACTTTTTTGTCCTATCCCAAGACAATACAGCTCTTCTTCAGAAACAGTTGACATCCCTCTGGCACAGGCCAGATTATTATTCATTACATTTCTGACATTCCCCATGGCTATACAAAAGCATGAAAAAAGCAGCTCCTTTGCCAAGTTAGTGTTTTATTCTGGACACTGGGGTTTGATAGTCAAACCAAACTAAATTTCCTGGTTTAGACTGTTTGCTACACATGTGACTTAAAGTGGGTGAGGGAAGGAGACATTTCTGCTGTTCTCTTTCCATTAACAGCTTCCCTAATTTTAGATAATATAGCATTTTAACCCTCATAAATAATATAGGCAAGCTGATGTTATAAAACAGTTAAAAATTAGATCTGTTATTCACATTAGATGTGAACAAGCTGCTTTTTCCTTATGACCTAAGGATGATAGTGTGAATTCTAAAACAAGTTTTGTTGTTATTTTGAGGGCTCCTGTCCTCTGGAATATCTTCACCTTCTCTCCAGAAGCCACTGCACAGAGTGAAAGACTGGCTGATTTGCATGGTCCTGAGACAGAACAGGCCCAAACCAAATTTTCAACTAACTCTCTTTGCCCCATCAGGCAGGACATATGATTGCTAAAGCTTTATTGAAAACCCCTCATAAATGAGACTCCACAATGTGCCCCAGGCAATCTGTTCTAATATTTCACTGGTGTTTTTCAAGTGGTTTTGTAGCTCATTCCTCTTTGTCTTATCCACACTGCTCATAGACAAAAACTGCCCAATTGTTCATCTTGTACCAGAACACTCTTGTCACATAAGGTGTTGGTCTTTTCATCTTTAATTTAAACATTCCCATTTTGTTCAATCTTTCCTGTAGTAATTTTTTGTACACCTCTCTGGAGTCTCTCCAGTAGTTTCAGAAGGTTTTTGAAGGGCTGCCAAAAACCAGAGAAATACTCAGCTGAGGTCTTGTCAGTGCAGAGCAGAGCAGAAAGATCATTTCTCTGTATAATATCTGCACTTTTCACAGGAGGGTGACATTGATGACTCATGTTCTTGTGATCCTCTGTAACCTGTAGGTCTTTTTCAAAAGGACTGACATCAGTATAGTTCAGTTTTTAGACCTGATTTTTTCCCCCGGTGTAACATCTGACCACAAAGCAATATATTCTTTGGAGTGAATTACATCTCTTTCACACCAATTTCCAAGATGATGTTAAACTCTGTGTACATGTTCCTGGTGGTCCTCTCATCCTTGGTATGATCTCCAGATTTAATAATAACATTCTGTACCAGCCAGATATTTATATACTTGTCGGGTAGAGCTGGACCAGGACAAATCCTGAAGAAACCAGGTTTGTATGCCCTTCAACATGCCAGTGAAACTATGTCCTCTTAACATGCTTTTTCAACTTTCACAAGGCTTCTTGTGCTGTGATAGAATAAATCTGATGTGCTCAGCCCTTCCTTTTCTTCCACTCCGAAGAAAACCCAGATAGCTACTACTAGGAATCTGGTGTCGCTATGCTATTGATTAAACTACCTCAGATAACTAATAGTTTTATTAACATTTAGAATAAAACTTCACAATAATTTAAAACTGGGGCTTTGTTATCTATGTTAAAAAATTAATCAGAAAAACCACAGAAAAAATCTCTTTTTAAAATTTGCTTTACACAAGGGGAAATAAATGGAATTTTCCTTTTTCTCAAGAACAAAAAAAAAAGAAAGTTGGTATTCATAGAATCATAGAAAGGTTTAGGTTGGAAGGGATCTTGAAGGTCATCTAGGTCTATGCAAGCTTAAAAGTTAGTAATTTTGAAAACCATTAGTCTAAAATTTTCTTCATTAACCAGAATTTTGTAGGCCCATGGAAGTGTAAAATAAATAAAAAGTTATTTAGATAAACTTAAAAAATGCAATTCTATTTTCACGGGGAGCACTTAAATGTGTTTTATAAGTGCATATAATAATAGACTCATAGATTAATTCAGGTTTCTTTGAATGTTATCTGGGTCAACACGCTACTCAAGAGATAACAAGACAACCAGGTTGGCTCAGGGCATTGTTTTGAATGTTTCTAAGGACAGACATCCCACAATCTGTATGAAAATCTGTTGCAGGGTCTGAGCACTCTCACTATAAGCACTTTTTTTCTTTCACTGAATCACAGTTCACTGTATTGCAGCTTGTGTTCATTGCCTCCTGTAGTTTTGCTTGTGTACTTCCAGGAAGCATCTTGCTCTGTCCTTCCTGTAGCAATCCACTGTGTGGGAAATAGTAAAGGTAAGAAGATTTTCAGAAGCCATGAAAGGCCTCAGAAACAGAAAGAGCAGAGAACTGAGAGCTAGCTGCAGCTGCAAAACCTGAAAGTATAGAAGATATAGCAAGCAAAGACATGAAACAATAGTTTGAATTTTTAGGTTTAGCTAAGATAGATCTAAAGACAGCAGAAAAATATGCTTAGCAAGATGGTAGAAGGTTTTAAGCTTAATAATGGAGTATTGTGTATTGTTAATAGAAGGCACGCAAGCAAGCATTGTTTGAAGCAGGTGTGCATGTGCTTTTAGTGATTGGCTAGAACAATGGTTTGTGAGCTTTAGCAATATGTTATTGACTGGGAAATTTTAAATTTTAAAAAAGAGATCTTTGGCTGCTGTTGGCAAGATGTGAGTGGTTGCCGTCTTTCAATTGTCTGACCCTGTTATGAGGCAGATGTTGCAATAAAGGCTCAAGGAATGTCTCCCAGCAGTCCCGTCCTGTTTGTGAAAAACATCAGCACGCACTGGGTTATTAAAGACAGCAATTAGATTTTCCTCTTGCCTCCTTGAGACTTCTTCCAGCTTCTCGTTCTGCATCATGCAGCTTCTTCCCTTCCATCATTTCAGCCTGCTGTTTCAAAGCACTGACTGCTTTGTTCCTGGTCCCAGGGAAGTAAAAGAGAGTTAGCAAAGCTGTGCTTCTGTGGAATCATGGTCACAAATCAGGGAATTTTCCAGAGGAGGTGCTTGAATAAGCTATTAATAAATATTCCAAGTCAGTTTTTCTAGTTTTCTTTCAACTGGTAGCTTATATTGGCAATTGTGTGTGGCTTTGCAACTCATTAACAAAACCACTCTCTCAAAGCCTAGGACCATGTGCCTGTTTTGTAGATTTGGGAAAGGCAAAGTCTCCAGGGTGCTGAGGGCTAAATCAGTTCTTAGCTTAGTAAAGTGTACACAGGGGATTGCTGGCCTAATAAGGTTGCGGGTTATTTTTAATTTTGGTTTTATTTTGGGTTGGGTGTTTTGATATTTTTTCTTGTTTTGTCGCTGTTTTTTGTGGGTTTTTTTTGTTTTGTTTTGTGGTTTTTTTGTTGTTGTTTTTTTGTTTTCTTTTGTTTTGGAGGTTTTTGTTTGTTCTTGTCATTTTTTCCCATTTAAACTGAACTATATTTCACAGAAATTACTGTATTTCAACCACTGACACCTGCTGGAAAAGATCTCAAGATTATATCTGGACAGGATTTTCAAAGCTGTTGAGGCCTTTAGAGATGCATATTTAATTTCTCAAGGTTTCATGGGGCACCACTTAAATATATTAGTACTGATTCACAAGCAGAAGTGCATGCGAATCTAAATGTTAATAAAAACATAAAATAATTATTTATATCCAAGAACATTTCTTTTTTTTTCTTTTACTCTTTAAAAAAATATACTACTCCATTGAGGTTTTTTGGTGTTGACAGTATTGGTGAGAAAACCAGTTTCAGAGCCCTACATCTAAAGGATATGTTATTTTCCTTAAACAAGGATCATTGCATATTAGCTATATGTACAGTTGATGGAAGAAAATGTGTTTAATGGCTGCTATTTGGCATTCCTTCTTGGAAAAGAATGAATTATCTGAAATACTACTCTAATACTGCCAGCTATCCTATTTACTTTTGCTCAAAGTTTTTTTCTCTAACTACAGTAGTGAAGCTATGACACTTATAATTTGTTAGTCCATTTCTCTGTGGTGGTCCACCCCTTGGCACCCTCCTGAGGCCTGCTCTGTGATCTCAGAAGCTCCTGATAAGACCTACTGAACAAGCTGGGTGGGGAAGTTTCCCTTGGCCATTCGAGCTGAGCCGTGGTCATACCAGGAGCTCTTAGTAGAGGTGGGAACAACCAACTACCAGAAACATCATATATGCCCAAACCAGATGGGAAACAAAGGATAAGCAATTACCCTTTTTAATCTTAGGAAATCATGTACCTGAATCATCGGCCGCGTGGGGCAGTGCCATTGTGTTATCACAGCCTTAGTGGAGCAGTACCATTGTCACTGCACTTTGCAAAAATACCTCAGTAGTTATGGGCTGGGGTTATGGCCAGCATGGAAACTTACTGGTGACCAAACCCTATTATCTTGGGACCCTATAGACAGCATTCCTAAGTGAGGCCCTTTAAACTCTTCTGGACCACAGCAGGCTGCAGTAGCACCTCTCAGAGTTCACAGACCCTCAGGCTTGCAGTACTCGAGAAACTGTTCTGGAAGCCAAGGCCTAGATGGAAACCCCCTCACACTCATCTCCACATTCCGCACCATGCAGCCCTTGCCTGTTGGGAGAACAGGGGGATATGGTAGGAATATTTCAGTAAACCTGAGGGGAATTTTTGACAGGTACATTTACAGACATAGAAATAGGTACACACATTGTTTTTCCCATGGCCACATGAATTGATTGTGATACGAATGTTACTATCTCAAATCTCTAGTTAAATAGATGTTATAATTACAGAGAACTCTACCGAATCATTTTACAAATGTTTAAGTATTTAGTGATTAAGCGCTGCTAAACCCTTTTGCATTCTTGTCTTTGCATCCATATCTTTTACACTCTTCCCCCCTTTTGCATTCTCAGCTTCAGTGTAAATATGTCCAAATTCTTTCTCTTTTGATCTTCCTGTGTGCTTCCATCTGTGTAGTAAGTAACACAGTGAACCTTTCCATAGACCTCTGTAAAGCTGCACTTTCACAAATTCATATTAAACCTTGCTTTTGCCAATACTTTTGACAGTGTTTCTTTAAGTGGCCAAACACTTGTCTGCAACTACCATAACAACCAAAGAATTGCTCCAGCTCTGTAGTGGGACAAAATTAGAATGCAATAGGAAGCCTTTAAAATTTTTTTCTATAACTTTTAAATAATTTAGATTTTATTGTTTAAAAGATATTTTTTCATTCTTCATGACAGAATTCAAGCACTCTACTACAATATGCATTATTAAAAGCTGTCATTTCGTGGAAATAGTTGGTTGACAACAGTTATAACAATGTGACTTACTACCATTTATGAAAAAAAATTGGTTTAGGTGTGTCTGTATAAATGCAATCAAAGCCCTCCATGCTTCATCGCATTTGTATATATGGCATAATCTTGCACTAGATTAAAAATGCAAATATATCCCAATGAAACTATTTTGCAAAGCAGGTCAGTCCTTGAATTGGCATAGACCATGTTACTACACTTAAAAATTATATTTATTCTATTAAAAAAATAAGTAGTTGCTGTGGTAAAGAAGCTATTCTGAAGAAATAAACAAAGTCATAATATTTAATAAGCTTATGCCATTGTTTCAGGCTTTTACTTTTATAGTTTCCATTTTTGTAGAGAGAAAAATGCAATAAATTTTAATTTAAATTTAAAATATGAAAGCTTGACAGACTACAACATGCCTTTTTAGTAAAATATAAGGAGTTTATTGCTGTGTAAAATCAAGATTTTTGCTTTTATTTTAATTTATTGTGGTATGTAATTTCAGGTTTGATAGCCTTAACTGATGTTCTTCAGCTTTATATTTCATTTGAATTCAAAATAGCATATTTTGTCATCCAAACAAAATCACAGTAATGCAATGTTGTCCCCTAAGATGAATTTTTATATTTGGTCTACAGATTGTTCTCCCTGGCCCATAATTAAGTTGTGTAACATAGATTCATGAGTGATTCAGTGCATGTATGTAATTTATGATGTTTTCTATTTTGTTTTATATTTACATTGCTAATACAAACTCTCCATGCTTAAAACGTAGGAAAACTGAAAAGTTCACTTGTAGTATTACCATTAAGAATATTAAAAATATCCGAAAAAGTTATAAAGCTAAAATATTTACTTTCCATACTCTTGTTCCTATCTCATGGAATAAATACCCTTGTGAAGGGAACTGAGAAAACTGCATGTCTTTGTATGATCCAGGGATTTTAACCTGAAAGCAAACCCAGGGATACTAGAAGTGATCGGATTTTAGACAAGAGATGTTTTGTTTTTCTTGTACTTTCTCTCCCTTTTGAAGCAAGTACTAGTTTGGAGGTCTTAAACTCTTGAAGCAGGATATCCAGATAAGAAAGTAAAGAGGATGAATAAGATTAAATATCAAAATATTATAAAAACTTTTCCCCTTTTTCATGGTTATTGTTGTCTGCAGTAATACTTTCATTCTTTGTCTAGTTTTTCTGGTTTGATACATTGAAAAAATCTGAATAAAATACTTGAATTTAGTTTAAGTAACTGTAAACAATACAAATAACTCTGAAAGTTCAATTTGCAACATAACAAATATTATACCTAAAGAGCCCTCAACATAACAATAAAATCCACCTTCTTCCTTCCAAAGATAGAGAAACTACCATTATGTTTTAGTTTTCTAAAAATTAATATAAACTTTTTTTTGGTGGTGGTCCTGAGAATCAGTTAAGCTTAGACATTACACTAGAATATTGTTGAAAATTCTGCTAAAGTGGATTACAAAACGGTGGCTTTCATATTGGTGTACATCTGCTTCTGCTTCTCATGTACTTCAAGGAAGATAATTTCTGTTAAATTTTCCTGTAATTAAATGTAACAAATATTTCCATGGTCAAATCACAGCAAAAATCCGTCAAGTGCTGCTACATTTGGTTGAATTAGAATGTTCTAAGTAACCATTGTCTGGGGTTGGTGACAGACTGACTGAATAGGAAAAGTCAAGTAGACAATTAACAGAGAAGACATGGTAAAAGTTGGAGATAAGAAAACAAAAGCTCCTACCATATATGTCTTTCAACTATACCCAAAAGATGGATCTATGCCAGCAGACCAGGAGAGACTAGGAATAATCATGTTGCTCATGGTTTTTAAAGGAATCCACAAATACTTATTGACAAAACTGAAAACAATTTCTTATTATGAATACTCATCAAGGTTGTTAATAATTTTCTCATTGTGGTAGCACATTTTCTTATGTGGTAACGTTGGCTAACTTAAATACCCACCCAGATGCTCTCTTACTCTGTCACCTCAGCAGGATGGGGGAAGAGAAATGGGATAAAAACAAGAAAAATAAATCTACTGGGTTGAGAAAAAGACAGGGATATTGCTTGAACACTATAAAAGTAAGGCAAATTTTTCCGTGGGAAATAGATTCTGCTAGTAAGAACAGAAACAAACATAAAAACGTCAGCTCTCCTTCCCCCTAGCCAGACTCCACCTCACTCATGGACTTGAGACAGATCTACCCAGACCCAGAGGTGAGGGGAGCCTGGCACAGGGAACGGGCTTCTCTACTGTGTCCTGCAGTGGGTCTGGCTTAAAACTATCTGGAACCAGCTAGGTCCAGCATGGGGCAATCCCTGGTTTCTTCTCAGCGGTGACACACCTGCAGTGCTGCCAACACATCAACACCTACACCAAATGCACTTCTTGATTTTGCCTTTTAACAATATTCTATTTTATACTATTTTAGATTTTTCCATGTTTTATGTTATAGTTAGTACTATGCCATCAGCACAAAAATAATAGTGAAAATGACTACAGTTTATTCCGAGAGAGAGAATAATTTTGTGAGTTTGAAGAAAAACACATCTAGTAATGTCAGTGTAATTATTCACATACATGTCAGTGTAAATATTTGCACATGTCAGAATAAATCTTTTTTAAATAATGTTAGTAATGTAGATGATGACTCCTGAAGACTAAATCCAGAGCTGTGTTAGTAAAATGCAGATGATTCTGCATTGCTATTAGGAAAATCACGGCTTTGTGAGTATGTATGCATTTACACACAAACAAAATCAATGACTGTGGTAGAAAGTGTTTTCTTTTAGGTATTTCACAAAGTGTTATGGTATTTCAG
Organism: Chamaea fasciata; assembly: GCF_029207755.1. Lineage (NCBI taxonomy): Eukaryota > Metazoa > Chordata > Aves > Passeriformes > Sylviidae > Chamaea > Chamaea fasciata. The sequence continues at coordinate 95,156,689 of NW_027094087.1, read as the reverse complement.
AGTTTTAATAGTATTTTGGTTTAAGCTTTGGAAGAAAGCTTAAGGATGAGTCTGGTTTTTTTCACACCAGTTCACCTGCCATCCCAAGTCACTGTCTACAAGCTTGGGACTAAAATGGTCTATTGAGTAATTTTCTCTGGTTTTCTGGCCCTGTTTCAGTTCCTACACTCAGTGGATTTCATTTGATTTTAGGGTTGACTGCCAGTGCTCTATCATTTTGCTGTTCAAGGCAATACTTCAAGAAAAATGTTGAAAAGGTCATTTCCATAGTTTTCCTGCATGATACACTCAAACAGTGTATTTGGACTTGCTAGTAACTCTTTTCCTTTGGCTTTGAGATATATAATGAGACTGGATAATAATTAATAGGTTAGTTGGTCTTCAAAATGTCTTGAAAGTTTTTAATTTTCTATTTGATATAATTTTCGAAAAAGCTAGGAAAAGCCCCTTTTGCAGTACCTGTAATTACAGCATCAGAATCCTCGGACAGTTTGATTCTGTAGTGTTGGTCGGAAGGCGCTGGCACCATAGAAGATTCTAAACTGAATTGCTGCATAAACATAATTACATGGAATGACATTCCTGGAGGCATATCGGGTGTTTAACAAGAAACATATTGTCTTTAGGATTGTGACAATTGACATTGCCAGTAGTAAGCCATCCAGTTCTGGTAAAGTAATTCTAGAGTAAACCTTACTCATTGACTCTTGGTTCTGTAATTTAAAAGAGACAACAGATAGAACTTAGTGTCTGTAGCTTTTCCTCCTAAATATTTGTCTTAAGGCTGTAGTTGCCCCCTTTAAAGGAAACTTGAATTAGAATTTTCACAGGATCGCAGAATATTCTGAAATGGAAGGCACCCACAAGGATCATCAAGTCCAACTTAGTCCAACTCTTAGGAGAACAGCCCATACAGGAATCAAACCCACAAACTTGGCATTAATAGCACCATGTTCGAATCAACCTGAGCTAATCCCATCTTTCTCTGGCAGTTTTCTGTCTAGCTTTCCTACTGATTGATCAATTAAATGTACTAACATACAAGACAAGAAGGTCAGATGTAGGTTTTCTTTTTGTTCTACAGCCAGAGAAAAAGAATACCTGGGAAATGTTCTAAGTCAGTTCAAAAGTTTTATAACCTGATGGTGAAAATTTTTTCTTTTGATGAAACCTAAGAACTGCCTTTAAGGCAACATTGAAATCATTATGATCTTTTCAAAAACCTATCTTAATAAAAAGTTTATATAGGCTTACAAATGCATCTTGCTTTCTACAGATGGGTTTAATTTCCTACATTAAGGGTGTGATTAGAGCTATCTGTTATCAAACTTGTTTCTTAATAAGACTATGATGATCAAATATGTTTTTATCTTTTATTTTTATAGAGTATGTATGAAAGGCTGGAATTTTGGAATATACCCAAATAGGTACAATATAGATAGATTAATGCATCCAGATAGATACAAGATCCAGATAGACAAAAGACTTGTCTACTGAAGAAAAAATACTACTCTGGATCAGGGGACACTAAGGATTTTCTCATGTTTTTCCCAATTATTCATTTTTCTTTGTGAAAAACTATTGTCAGAAATTTTCCTTTTACATATTTGAGGCATACACTTGATACATGGCAGGATTGTTACTTTGAGTTTAATTTACTACATCTGTCAGATTGACAATTGAAACCTTATTAGTTCTCCCAAGTCACTGAAGATGAGAGGCAGTTTGCACATAACCAGCCCACAAATTTTTATGCAGTAAAATCTTTGGATCATTTCTTTGTTTTTTGTTTTCTGAAAATGTTTAGCAAAGTGTGGAGGAGGCAGTGAAAATGAAGCAATCATGCACAAAAGAAAAAAATTATGTTTTCATATTTCAGAAGATATTTGGAATTATGTCTGTGAGAAATGTTTTAGTTTACATTACCAGAGACTGAAGACTAAGCAAAATACACTTGTCCTTCTCTAGCAGTCTGTGTCTATTCTCATCCTTAGGATCCTTTTCCAGGAAATGTCACTCATCATGAACTTTCACTGTTCAGACTTTTTCACCTGTTCTTCAGGTGATGTAGAAATATCATGAATTTCCTTGTCCAGAAGCTGAGTCAAATGCAAAGAGAACACAACTGCGACGAGTCATGGTGAAAAGACCAACACAAGTAAGAACTGAGAATAACTGAATCTTTACATTGATCTTGGGTCAGTGACTAACATGAGAACAGGGTCTGAGATTGCTGAAAAGGTCTATCACAATGTTCTGGACTGATCATATTGGCAGCCTTTGTCAACAGCCAGATACAAAAATGTCAGCAGTATAGACTCAGGCAGAGTGTGGTTGGGAACATGCTTAAACAGATGTCCCACACCATGTAAGGAGACACAAGGGTCTGAGGTGAGATGATTGTGCATCAGTGTTGGGCCACTGACCCTGCATGTAAGATGTATTGTGTTCCTTGAGCTGTCTGAAATCTAATGAACAATATTCCAATCTCCAGAGAAAGCATGAGGGGAGATCCAGGGAGCTACAGACCTGTTGGTCTAACCTCAGTTTCTGGAAAAATATGGAAAGGTTATACTGGGACTTTACAAAAGGCATTTAAAGAGAAAAGCAATCATCAGGTAGAGTCAACCTGACGGATTCCAAAGAGAAAGTTCTGTGTAGCTGATTTTAGATCCTTCTATTTGTCCACCTACTGGATGAAGGGAAAGCAGTGGATGCAGGTTTCTGCTTTTTAGTGAGGTTTTTAATACTTTTTTCTCACAGCATCCTTCTGGACAAGCTGTCCAACTGTGGGATGCATGAGTTCGCAACTGGGAGAAGTGGCTGAAGGTCTGAGGTCAAAGGGTTTTAGTGAACGAGTCTGCATCTATCTGGTGTCTGGTCATCACTGGTGCTCCTCAGGGTTCCGTTCTAGGGCTGTTTCTGTTCTATAAATTTATCAATGCTCTGGAGGCAGCAGGTGAATGCAGCATTAGTGCAAGTTTGTTGATGGTACTAAACTGTGAGGTGCTGTTGAATCTCTGGAAGGACAAGATACCCTGAAGAGGTGTCTACATAGATTGGGTAATGATTACTGGGATGGAATTTAAGAAGCTAAAATGCCAGATGCTGCAACTAGGACAGAATAACTCTGGGCACGGCTGTAGATAGGTAGGGAGTGGATGGAGAGCAGCCCTGAAGAAAAGGATCTGGGGGTGCTGGTTTGCAGCAGGCTCAGCAGGAGCCAGCAGGATACACTGGCAGCCAAGATGGCAAACCTCATCCTGGAGTGCATCAAACACAGCACCATCAGCTGCTCAAAATGGTGATTATCACACTGTATTCAGCATTGGTGCAGCCTCACCTGGAGTGCTGTCGGAAGTTCTGGGTCCCACAATTCAATAAGGATGAGAAAGTCCTTGAATGCACCCAGAGGAGGACAACAAAACTGGTAACAGGGCTGGAAGAAATGTCCTGAGAAGAGTGGCTGAGGACTTCAGGCTCATCTAGTTTGAAGAGGAGGCTGAGGGGTGATGCCATTGTTCTCTACAACTTCCAGAGGAGGAGAGGAGGTGAAGATGCAAAGGTGTTGGTCCCTTGGATCTAGTGATAATTATGTGGGAGAGTTCAAAGTTGCTTCATTGGAGGTTTAGACTGGATACGAGGAAGCATTTCTTATCAAGAGGGGGATCTAACACCAAAACAGGCTTCTGAGTTGGATGGTCAGTTCCCTGAGCCTGTCAGTGTTTATAGAGGAATTTGAACAATGCCCTTAATAACAGACTTTTTCTTGGTTAACCCCGAATTGGTCAGCCAGTTGGACGAGTGATAGTGGTAGGTACCTTTCAACTGAAATGTTCTGTTCTGTTCTGTTCTGTTCTGTTCTGTTCTATTCTATTCTATTCTATTCTATTCTATTCTATTCTATTCTATTCTATTCTATTCTCTGCTCTCCTCTTCTGATCTGGACTCCAGAGTCAGATGCAAAATCTTATTGTAGATGCAAGCAAAGTAGGTCTCAGCAAATGGCAGTTGTATGAGGATGAGGGTGACTGAGTCTGGAGTAAAGAAATGAAAATTTCTGAAATTCAACTTGAGCCATTTGCCTCTTGTTCTGTCAATAAGAGAATATTTGCCATGTGTACACATCTCTTTACTGATGACTCAGAATTAAAAATACCATTATTCATTTGAAATCTGGAGACCAAGCTTGCCTTCAATAATTTGCCCTGTCCCTGGAATTGTTCAAGGCCAGGTTGGATGGGGCTTTGAGCAACCTGGTTTTATTGGAGGTTGATGAGCAGTGAGGCAAACATGACTCCATGATGAGCCTTAAGAGTAAAGGTTGGGAACATCTACTGAGCTATATGAACAGAGATAGGATCTGTAAATTGTAGGACAGGATTGTTAACCCTAAAAAATGTGGTATTTTTCAGACACATTTAAATACTGCACCAGAGTTTTTCCTCCAGCACAGCAGAGACATAGGCAAATAGTGGGAAGCTCAGAGGAGGGCCCCAAGGTGGTGGGGGTTGCAGCATTTTCCCCAGGGAAATCCCCAGATACTGTCAGAGCAGGGATGGGTTAGACTGGAGGATGGATGCCTTCCAGAGCACCACACATACTCACTGCACCTACAAGAGATCACCAAGGAGATTGAGGTGCTTGTGGCACAGTGGGGCAGGGGAGAACAATGAAAGACAATGGATGAAGGAAAGGTTCAAGCTAACCGTTTAAAGATTCTGTTTCCACAAATATGCAGTGCAGTAGGTTTTCCTGAAAGGCTGTGTCATCTCTGCCCTTGGTGGGATCCAAGGCTTGGCTACATCAAGTTGTGAGGATATCAGAGCTGGCCCTGTTTTGAGCAGGGGATTGGACTGGAGACTTCCTGAAGTCCCTCACAGCCTGAATTATCTTGTGATACAATTCTAGGTACAGCAATATACACAAGAAAATATATACAACAATATATACAAGAAAAGGGGCTGTATTTTACTCAGTTTGCAGGTTTATATACCTCATATTGGATTTACACCTTTGTCAAATTTCATAATATAGGGCAAGTCATGAAAAAGATCAGAAATAAATATTTTGGTTGCCAGAGGCCACAATCTTTTTTGCATTACTATTGTTATTCACTATACTTACTTATTTGTCATTCAAACTTTTGTAATGAAAAACATTTGTTGAAATTTTTTCTGCAGCATTTATTATATTCACTAAGCTTCAGAAAATAAAGTTCCCTTAACATCAACAGCAACAAAATCTAAAACATAGTGACTTTCAGGTTGATTTGTAGATATTACAGCTATTTTGAAGACAACAGATTTGTTTGCATTATGTCATTTCCCACGCAGCAAAGTGTGTGCTTTCATTACAAATATATTCATTGGGATTTGCTGAAAATATACCCAACCTAAGTCAAAATTAGATCCAAATGAGATCTCTTGAGTGTAGTGAGAATGGGAATGAAGGCCCCCAGCTAAAGGAAAGATGTATAACAATATCCTGACAATAGTATTCATCCTAGAAAGTGCTAAGAATTTAGGTTTATTATGCCTCACTGTGTTATAGCAGAGGACAGAGAATATATCAGAAATGAAGGCAAAACGGGAACAGAGACTAATAAGCTACTGAAAAGAGAAAACATATGTTCTAACAAACCATTCACTGTGCAATATTAACTGTTAAGTAAGAATGTTAAATTACAAAGTCCTTGGAGTGTATTTCCAAGAAATTCAAGAATTAATGAGTACAGCTAAACCAAAATTCTGTTCTGCAGATCAATGTTAATTTATTTTCTGTCAGACAGATTTGTATTTTTACGGGCTGTTGCCCTAAAATTTCTGTCTTTCACTACATAATCTCAATAAATACATTGCATAACTGAAAATCAAATGCATAAAATCTTACAACTCCCCAAGTTAAAGTTATAGTAAATTATTACCAATATCTACACTATGGTCATTTATTAGGATTGGCACCAAGAACCTTTGCACAGCCAAACAAACAAACCATAATGAACTGAAGTATTTATACATGCAAGTTTCCTGCATTTATTACAGTTAATTAGACGTATAAATTAATACAGGACCATTGGACTGGTAATATGATTTCTTGGAAGCCATTGGAAAACATACTAATAGTTCTACTCCACAACACTTACATTAAATACTTCTATAAAAACACCAAACAACAAACCACAAACAAAAAACCCTCTCCAAAACTGAGATATAGTATTGCGTTTTGACTGCAGCAACTTAGAAAGGAAGACTTCTATTGAAAAAGGGTGCAGTAAAATAGGAAAAACTGAATGATTTTGATGATCGGATGTTTCCCATGAAGACAGACTGAGAATGCTGGGATTGTTCAACCCGGAGAAAAGAAGATTCTAGAGAACCTTCCAGTACCTAAAAGAAGTCTGCAAGAGAGCTGAAGTGAGACTTTTTACAATGATATGTAATGGTAGGACAAGAGATAATGGCTTTAAACTGAAAGAGAGCAAGTTTTGACTGCACATTAAGACAAAATTCTTTCCTGAGGGTGAAGAGACCCTAGAACAGGTTTCCCAGAGAAGTTGTGGGTTCGCTATCCCTGGGAATGTTCAAAGCCAGGTTGGATGGGGCTTTGAGCAGTCCTGGTCCAGCAGGATGTGTCCCAGTCCATGGCAGGCGGCTTGGAATGAGATGACCTTTACAATTCCTTCCAATACAAACCATTTATGAGCAGACAAACATACAAGCTGAAAATCAGTAATACAAAATGAAAAATGGCAAGCAGAATTTTCTTTCTTGTTGGGACCAATTGAATGAAAAACTAAACAGCTTTAGTAGTTGATCAATAGAGGACTATGTATTCCCATGACAATACAAGTCAAAAAATGGCAGTGCTGAAGAGCTGACAGAGACATCCAGTAAGAAAAGGGAAGCATACAAACTACTGACAAGATATCAGAAATTGAACTGAATACAGTCCAATTCATATTCAAGAAAATAAAAAGATGTGAATGTGAGAATACAAAAGGAAAGATTACTTGAATGATAAAGGGGATGAAAACTATTTTGAAACATGAAATTAAAAGTACATTGTTTCTTCAGCCTACAAATACAAAAGCCAAAAGCGGTATGAGTGATGTTTGTTATTTCCTAATGACTGAAGGATCAAAGGGGAAAAAAATAAGACAGATCAAAACAATTTAAGATATAGGGAAGGCTGGAACAAAAGCTAGTACATACAACATATGAATATGGATTTGAATAAATGAAAACTAGTTATTTACGCAATGGAGGTTATCAAAATGTTTTCACATGGGGTAGGTATAGCTTCTTATCAGGTCATGGAAAGGACAGGACATGGAAAGAAAAAAAAATACAATGCAAGTATCAGAAAAATGAAGATTCTTGCACCAGTAGGTTGAAATCTCTTTCAGTTCCAGAAATTAACATCATGTTAGTGTTTCTATATATAGTTAAAATTCCATGGACTCCATAAGTTAATTTCTCTGAAAATTTTACTCCAAATGTAAAAGGAAAAAAAAAAATAGTGGAGAAATTTGCCCTTTAGATCATGTTCCAAACTTCACAAGATGGGAAAAAAAGGACCAAAAAATAAAAATCGAAAATAGACTGCAAGATGAGCTTTCATTACAGTTCATAGCTACATCTGGAGTACTAATGAGTGTGAAAATGATAGAATATAGAATTTGGAAAACTCCTATAATTTTTCTACTCGTTTTTAATCCTCAACTTTAAATTGCTTCCTCTAATGCTTTTTACAGTCCACACTCCCAATCTGTATTCAGTTTGAAAATTTACATTGATTTCAAGTCATGGTGTTGACTATAACCTCTTAACACAATATTCTTGGATTTTTTTTTCTAGAAGTGATCAAGGACAAATACAGCATCTTTCTCCTGACAGTAAAATCTGAACAAACTGAGAATCAATGAAGTGAAATATTATTATCAAATGCCCATTTATTAACAATTTCCTTTCTATTATTTATTTCCTTTCTATTTAAGTCATGGAAACTTTAATACTAGTTTTGAAGAGAGAGAAATTATTTCAAGAAGGATTTATTTTTAAAATCTAATCTGTAAACCACAGCAATGTAAAAACAGCTTCTAAGAAAGATATGAACCTGTTGTAACTGAGTTCAAAATTCTAAGCAGCAATAAGCAATGAGTCATTGGTTTCTACAACTGAATGAAACTCATGAGAACTCATTAGTTTTCCTGATTTCAAAGCCAACTTTGTTATTCCATTTCCAAACCAGAGCAGCAGAACAGCTGCTCAGTTATATGAACTGCTTCAAAATTCAATTGGTGCAAGAAATCCAAAATAAGTGTTTCTGAAAGAGTCTCAGATTAAATGCTAATCATATAAGAAGTGCAAAAATAAGTACTTTTTGTTTTTCTATTGATGGCTCAGTAATGTTACAGAGAAAAGAGAAGATTTTGAATGTGTTATAATTTCATTGAATACCTCTTCAGCAGGTTTGTATTATGACACATATATAACTTACATGCTCACCATTAAGGTGCTACTACAGCATAATCTGCATAGATATTATAACAAAGATATTGCAACATTATTGCAACAGATTTATGTCTGCCTCAGACCTTTTTAAAAATTTTTTTTAATATAAACGTAGTGTGTTGTTGTTAAAAAAAGTCCCAGACTCCAAATGTCCATAAATTGGCTTAATAGCCAAAAATATCGTGCTCAACTTCCCAGTTGAATGAAGGTCTTAAAGAAGCAAATAAAAGTTAATTACGCAAGAGATTCAATTTAGCTGGGGGTAACAGAAAAATACCTTCGACCAGCTTTCTTAACTCCTGAAAGCTGGTGTTAATAATATGAAACGGACTACATTTTCTCAACTCAATGGAGCATTTTGTAAATTTTAGATCATTAATTTTGTAATCTAATTAATTAGAAGTGCCATATATATATATACATACATATATATATATATATATATATATATATATATATATATATATATGCACATCCACACAAATTTACTTAGCTTAGAATCTGGGACTATATCTATTTTTTTAAAACCTAATTTCTGACTGTTAAAACATGAGCATATTTTTGATACTAATTTGATTAATTCCTCTTCCTCATTGTTATGTCTACGTGTTGAAGGTATTTTTCCTTTTTCTTCTTGTCACATCTGTTTGATTTCTGTTGTCTTCCCTACTGCAGAAATGGTGTAGACAATGAAGTAGAGACAGAATATATCTCTGACCTTGAATAATGCTGTGAAGTACATAAAAGCTTTTTTGTAGTGTACCGTCAGGGATCTTAATACTATATGAGGTAGGGAAATGATCTTAATTTCTATTTAAAAAAAATCGAAGGAATAAAGCACCAAACAACATGGAAATGCTAATATTTGATTAATATGGAGATGCCTATCAATCACAACTCATTGACAAATAATTTTATGGATTTTTTTTGGAGAAGTATATACTAGTATTTTTAAATTATTCAGTAATCCTTTTGACGATTCTAAAAAAAGTTCACTTCTGTTTTTGGCATAAATCTGTAATGACATCTACAGATCAAAATGCAATGTAAATATCTTTGCATTTGGTACTCACACCATGAGAAATCCAAACTTGTGGTAATACATCCCATTTTTCTTTTATGAACATCTATTATGCACTGTATTTTCAAAAGTGTGAAGACCAAATTGCAATATTTATTTTTTCTAATTTGCTCTCTATTATGTTTTTTGATATTTTTTCATTCTTGTTTTTTAATTTCTGTATTTCAGTTGAACCAGGGGCACGTGTGGATTTGTCACAGGGTTAGGTCATTATGAAAAACTTTTAAAGTAGCTAGATACAGAACATTTTAATTGATATTTGTTACACATATTAATCATGAAACATATCAACATAACAGAACATCAAGGATGTATTATTGCAAAACATTGCCACTTACAGAAAAATTCAGTAGAATTTTCATGTTTATATTGCACAGCGTATTGTGCATATAGTCCATTTATATGCAGCAGTGTATTTTTTTTCAAATCAAATGTAAATCCTGCTCCACACAAAAAAAACCCTTGAAGTGTTCTGTCAGATACTGCACCAAGTGACTTGCCATGTTAACTGCTGCAGTTTAGAATTGTTTCACTTTTCAAAGTGAAAAAATTGCGTAGAAAACGTGGAAGCAAAGGATATTCAGTCAACCATCAACCTCCACAAAACCTTGAACTTCTCTTTCTCATTATCTTATGCAATCTGTAGCAACAGCTGTCTTCCTGAGTGATGGATAGCTTTTATAATGTCCTTTGTTTTAACATGAAAGAAATTATTTTGTCACAAGTCAATATATATATATGGGAAAGAAATCATATAATTCAGATTTTGTCCTGATTTCATACTTATGAACGTATAACAAGGATTCAAACTGTATCTTAAATTTCCTACCAGCAAGGACAAAATAATGCTTACTTTGCCTTATTAATTCTAAAGAGGAAAAAAAAAAAGAAAAAAAAAGAGAGAAATATAAAGATATATTAGGTTTAGTTGTGGTTTTTTCAATCCATTAATTTCTTTTCAGACTAATTGGAGTGAATACCCTTGCATCACTTTGGTACTGAATTGCCTCAGCGTGCTTGAGTTTCTGTTTCTCTGAAACATTCCCAAGGGCAAAAGCAGACCGGTTCTGAGATTTTCAGAAGTTACTGTCAATTCGTCTTCTCAGCTGCAAAGAAAACCTCATGTAACCACAGCAAAATTCTGTGTAAACCTGATAGTGTCAAAAAATGTGGATGGGTATGTTATCACTTTTGTTAAAGGGTGGTAATTTCTAGTTCCATAAAGTGAACCAAGCTCTTAATTTTACCTTAATTACTGATTTCAGTTTTTGACAAAGCTCTTCATCAGCTCTGTTGTACAATTAAGCAGAGCTGAATAGGAGTGGGAGTTTGTCTTTTTAAGACAATTATTCAGGACAACTTTTAAAAAATTTATTTGGGACATAAGAGATTGATAATCTGGTAAAAATCAACTATGCATCCATTATTCCCATGCAGTTTTCATACATGGGAGGAATACTGTCCTTTGGAAGAGAAACAGCTGACTGTATGCGGTAAATAAATTATGTTTTCTTCCTTCCAATATGGACCAGCAGAGGCCTACATTTAAGTGATGATAACCATGTCACTGCTTGATCAGCCCATGCTATTTTATAAGCCAAAGTTTTCCCACTTTCATTACATGCCATGTAACCAGCAGATATGTCCAGCCTTTTCCTTCACTCTCTTCCCTCTACTCCAGTATCTTCAGTTTCAGCAACAGTAGCAAAGCTGAGCCCTTCCCTGACAGATTTAATGAGCAAATTTCTTTTATCCACTAGGCCTGTTTTAGACTTCCATTCTATGATTTCAAGCTAGAAGTGATTATATTCACTTTAAATCTAAAAGAACTCTAGATCAGTAACTCAGAAATGAACTTCTGTGTTGGATTAATCTTATCTGAGGACACTTTGAGAGTGACTTAAAGGAGACATACTGGGATAGCTTCCAGTTACTATAGAAAAATCATAGGGAGGAAAAGATTAAAAAAGAACGTGAGAGACAGATACTGAGGGAACACAGAATTTACACTGCTTAGTCTTATTCTCTATGTAAGAATATATTTGATGGTCCTTTGTCCATTAAAGTACTTGAAAACAAGTTTGCATGTCCGGCTTAATTTACCCACTATTTTCCTTGTATATTTCAAAATAACCTGACTCAGTATATAATTCTGCTATTCTAGTGGGTTAAAATGTTTTTGTACTTCATGTGAAAAACACCTACTCCTCAAAAACTGCTTTAAAGAACTGTTTCAAGACTGAAAATTTTTCAGGAAATTAAAAGTTTTCACTCCAGTAGATTAGTTAGCCTTTAGGTGTTCCAGGCAATTTTGCTGGCTTGCTTTCCTATGTTTGTATGTTTTCACTTACAGAATGTTCTTACTAGATTGTAAACTTCAAGGCTAAACCAAGATCAAATTTTTTTTGAAGCCTATGCAATAAGCACATATGACAACAAATTAATATGAGTTTTCAGTGTAATAAATATTATTTAGGGTAGAATTTTATGAGAAATTATGGAAAGCAAAGTATTGGTCACAGTTGGAAAGCCTTTTGTTATTGGCTTCAGATGCCCATAGACATGTAGAAAGACTGGGAAAGTGCACAACACCTCAGGTTTTCCAATCTGGATACATTTAAGTGTGCCATATATATTTATGCTACACTTGATACAAATAAACTACAAGATTTGCTGACACAATTGAGACATATATTTAAGAGCCCTTAGTGACACAAAATACTAATGTACTTATGTACAGATATAAAATAAGTACTTGAAAATGCAAGTGTCATTTCAAAGTGGGTAAGCTTTAAATGTCTGCTTTGCATGGGGCCATAAATAAAGAGGCAACTTTCAGTCTGTCCTCATTAAAGAGAAGGAGATCCTTTCATTGTAGCCATTCTGAATTGTCTTTTAGAGGGATTTCCTTCTGGCACTGAACAAAGGAGTAATAAAAAGATTGGCTCATTATTAAGGAGTGGAAATCAAGTGCTTAAAATTAGATTCTGTGAACAACTTAAATCACTGTGCATGTCAGAAATACCTTTTTGGTACCTGAACATTGACCTTTCAGCCTCATAAAAGGATATTTTTAAAATAGCACTCAGACAACACTGAATATCTGAATCAATAAATAAAATTATTCAAATGCTTTATTTGTAGAGAGTTGCATTTGTTTACTTTTTCCAGTATAACTTTTCTTTCTTCCTGGCAATACTAGAGCAATTGGAGTCTTTCTTCTAATCCAATTTCCTGGCAGGTCTCAAAAAACTGAATTTTTCCATTTTAGGGGTCAGAAAAAATCCACTTGTCAGTCTGCCTTCATATACTGAGAATTGCCCTTTGATAAAACAATGTTTAAAGAAAAGAAATATATCTTTTAGATAAATCTGTTTAGTTTTAGGCACTGTAAACCAGTCTGGGCTATGTCACAAAGTTTTCTTTCGAAGACTCTAATTGGTGGTCACTTCTTAAGAAAAACCAACACCTGCATTGCATGAAACTTAGTTGATGCAGTGTCTGCTTTACAAATCCCAAAGTTAAAAGTTTTTTCAAGTCATGTGAAGAAACAAGGGTTGTTAAGTGCATACATCTGACCAAGTGCAGGCTGATCAAGCCATCCATGGTTATGTCAAGCTGAGTCTTGAAAATCTCCAATATGGGGAGTCCAGATCTGTTCTAAAAATCTGATCCAGTGTTTACTACTCTCCCACTGAACATCTTTTTTTCCTAGCCTGAATTTCCTGAGTGGCATACGTGGCCATTACACGTCCTTTTACTGTTTCCCATAAACAAAATGAGTTTTCTTTATGCCTTCATAACCCCAACCAATCTCAGGCATACTTCTTACACTTTAGAATTCACAACTAGTCCAGTTCCCTCAAATATTCCTATTAGGTTGTGTGTCCTCTTTATAATCATGGCTAGCCTCTGGTGGATCCTTTCCATTGTCTCAGCGCTCACCTTGGGAAACTTAGTCTCACTTTTGTCTTTTAGCAGAAAGGAAATATTTGTAGGAAAAAATATCCTTTTATTCATTGACAGTGTTTTAGAACCTATTTCTAATGACTCATTTTTCAGGCTGTAAATTTGGTTGGTTGGTTGTGGGCTTTTTTTTTGCTTTACAAGTCCAGACAGCTGTAAGAATGACTAACTCACAGTTACATCCATCAGGCATATTCGTTGTATATTGATTTTCCGTTGCACTATTCAGCTTTGTTTCCATCTATTAAACCTGTGTGACAGGTCACAAGCTCAGGGGCAAAAACACTTTTGAATTCATCAAGAAAGAAACTTTGTGAAATCATATAAGATCGGTAACTACTGTAAGCTCTGACACAGATAACAAATCACAGAATCATAGACTAGCTGAAGCTGCAAGTCCTCTCTGCATGTCATGCAGGCCAAGCCCTCTACTCAAACAAAATTCAGCCTCAGGGCTGTGTCCAGTTGGGGTTTGAATATCTCCATGAATAGAGACCACAAAACCCCCTTGGACACACCATTCCGGTGTTTGAATACCCTGCCAAATGTTATTGCATTTCTGAAAAGAAATAATTTCTTGCACATTTTTGAAAAAATAGGGTGTGCCATTCAAGATTAGTTGTGTATCATATGCAGGGTAAGATAGTCTGGTATGGAGCCAGTTTTTCTTCATCCTTTTCTTAGCTGTCCATCTCCCGGGGACAGACCTGCACTTTGGTTACCTATACTAGGCTGTAATATGATATTCAAATTACTTTTTGCTTACCTTAATGTGTGGCTTTATATCAAATAGAGACTTTGAGGAATTAAAACAGGGAGAGGTGCTGCCGGAAACAGAAATTGGGATATAATTGCCAAGAGCAGGGCACGATTTGCTTATAATGGATTGTAGCCCTTTACTTTCTCCCCAGACATGACAATTTCATGACACAAAAGCTAATAAAAAGAGCTTGAAACTAAATCCTCTCACCTCCGCAGTCTAAATTCTTTTACTATGAATCCTATCATGCCATTTAGATATCTAAAATCGTAGTTCCTAATTTTTTGAGAATACTTAAATAGAGATACAAACTGGGGTAAGGAAGACTCAAGTTAACTAGCTAAGTAAAGCTGCTAAATGCTGGATTAAAAGAAATATGAAATTTATTTTATCTAGATATCTAGATGGAGGAAGAAAAAAAATAGTAATAATAACTATAAGAATCTAATATTACATAGGATTCTACCCGTTTCAGAGGTATAGTATAGTTGCCACTTAGAGATTAAAAATGTGCATGTGTAATTTTTATAGAAAAGAGAAAACAAAAAAACCCCCTTGGTATCTTATGTGTGTATACATATATTACAACAAATATAAATGTATGAAACTGCATTTTTATGTAGATTTTTAAACTTCATTTTATGTAAATAAAACCTAGTATCCTCCATAGGAATAATTTCTTAACTCTTTGGAAAACAATTCTGATACTTGTTCCATTTCAGTATTCTTTATTCATATCAGCAGTCCTTTTGATATTACAGGAATTGCATTACAGTTAAAAGACCAGACCATGGTCTTACAGTTCATACTATTCAAGGAATTTATTATTTGGATTTACTGATACATCAGTTTCTCAACTGTTAAGTCTGGAACTGAGGTAAATATAAATCTCTCGACTGACTTTATGAAGTCAGCTGCTTTCATCCTTGACTTTGGAGAAAACAGAGCAAAGAAAATCATGCAAATTTGTGATTCTCTAAAATGCTTGAGCACCTTCTAAAGAAAATTTGAAAGATAAGCAGCTACAGTTTCAAAGTACAAGAGCATAAAGTGAGGGTGCTGTAGGACTCAGTGATGTTGAAGCGATGCATCAGACCAGACGTTTCCAGTTCAGCTCTGGGCTTGTTGCTTTTCCCCATTCCCTGTGCTTTAGTGCAACACCTTGGTTGACTGAGTTTCCCTTCAGAATTAGACAGCAAAGGACAGAATATTTTTATAACTGCAAATGACTGGCACAATTTATTTTATATTAATTGCAGCAAGCAACCACACTGCATTTGGTGTGAAAGTACATATAAGTTGGGCTGAATTCATACTTCATAAAATTGTTTAAAGATCATATTTTACTCTGCTAATTCTATTGCCATGTGGTTGTTCAGTTTTCAGTGGCCTTGACACTGTTAGAAGACAGTAGGAGTTGCTTTGAATTACACTCTGTCTGTGAGAAGATGAAAGCACAAAGATTGACAGGAAACAAGGAGAGCAGTCTCTCTTTTTTTTGCCTATTATCTTGGCAACAAGGAAAATGTGAGAAGTAACACCTTCTTTTAAAGTGTCTGAGTGATTTTCTTAATGTGAGTCAAACTGCCTCCTGCGTGATGAAATACTAAAGCATTATTATATTATTGGGCTGAAGCTTCCTGGAGAATCCTGTGTCAACATATTTGTCTCAGACAGCTTAAGTTCTATTTAGACATGCTGCAAGTGACAGTGACATGCTGCAAAGGAAGTCAATGGGTACCTTATTGGTGTTTGAGATTCAGAACACAGACAGATAGAGTTGTTTGTCAAGATCGAGCTTATCTCCCATAATCTCCTGCTGGTTCTTCAGAACAGCACAGGTCACCCCTACCCCTCGTGTCACTTCTGTCAGCCCCTTGGCAGTGTCCCAGAGACTCTAGGTGATGAGAAATTTTTCTTGGTGATGATGGTTAGATGACTCCCGAGTCACGGGTGTAAGCGTGGCATACATACAACCCATTGTCCAGGTTCCTTTTATCAACAGGACAGATTTTTTTTCTGAAGCTCCCTTGATAGACAGACAGGAATCTCCCTGACTGTATTCTGTACACTGTGTATTCATGACACCCATGCAGCTCATTTTTCTCTAGCATATAGATAATCAGCATAGAAAAAAAAAATGAACTCAAAGCTTGTTCACACTTCCAACTCTGCATTTTTCTGCACTGAGGATGAAGGATGAGGCCTGAGACTGCCCGAGAGAATCAGTCTGTCATTGGTTCTCCTAGCAAGAGGATAGCAGAGCTAAAAGCAGTTGTTCTGTGTCCTGGATTTTAAGGTCTGTGGTGCAAATTAAGGACACCCAAAAATCACACCCCTAGGGTGCTGAAACCCTGCATAACTAACAGCTTTTCTTTTGAGTAGAGCCAACCCAGGGCCAGAACAATAAATAGGGTATTGATAAAATGTTAGAATTCTGCTATAAGTAATAGCTTTGTTAACGTATTTAATTTGATATAAATTACTTTTAACCTTTTATACTGAATGGTTTCTTACAGAGAAAGAAGTGGTTTCTGTCTAGGCCAAACTTTTTTTGACTTGTAACTCCAACTCAAGGCCCAGTAAAATAGATTTTCTCCACGGAATAGTTTAAAGAGAACATACTGCTGTCTGACAGTGGAATTGCTTTTAAACAATGTACCATATTCTAATACAAGTGTCATTTTCTAACATTTAAAGAAGAGAGAGTTTCAAAATTCAGGGTTGAGTCACATGACTCTACTTCAGTTTTCCAGCTGCATGCTTTCTCCAAGCTCTGCTGTAGGAAATATTAGAATACTGAAAGGACTAATTTTCATTTTTTATCTCATGTCACTTATCATGTGGAGCAGATCTCCATGAGAACATGAGTCATGTTCTGAAGGCTGAAAATCCTTTGTCTTACTACCATCTACCCCCTCTTTTTCCTGCCACTGATATACTCCTTTCATTTCCTTTTATCCAAGGATTTAAAGCAGCCAGTGGGAGTGATGTTAGAAGATGAGAAAATAAATGCTCTATAGCTAAGGGGAAAAATTATCATATTTTAAAAGCTGCAAAATCATATTAAATTAAAGCCTACCAAAAGAAATTTTAAAAAATTGAAATATGCCATTGACTGTTCCATCATGCCCAATGTATCTCATGATATCATGTCTGAATCATTACTCACTGATAGCAATGCCTCACAACTCTTCTTTTAGAAAGATGTAAATGCTCCTGGTGATACAAAAGACAAGCTTTTAGATAAGCTATGGCAAGAATATTTCTTTACACAGAGAAAGCTTTCTTCTCTGACCACAGAAGGCAACCATCATGTATAACAAAGCATGAGACTAAATTCTCATTGCTTGTTATTGCAAATGTTATCCATGGTCATAAAATTACATAGGTATTTTTAAAATTAAACTATCCAGGAGTGAAATGCTTGTTAACAGAAGTGATGCATTCCCTTTCATGTCACATGAAACAAAACAACAATATTTTAGTTTTAGTTTACTGTCTTCTTCCACCATAGTTCCTATGCAAGTAAAAATATGGGTTAAATCCATGTGATTTGATACCATAAACCTTGATATGAAAGGGTATCCTCTTATCCTTTCTAATCTTCAACTGCTACACCATAAAATAAAGCTCTATATTTTGAACTTTTAGATTGAAGCAGCATTGTTACTGTACAGACAGGCATACAACACATCAATTTAGATAAAAGGAACACAACACATGCATTTGAATAAAATAAAATGTAATTAAGGGCATAAGTTACTATTATACTCTGCATGGGGATCAAGGAGCATTTTGCAATCTAGGTACTCCTTAATGCTTACTAAATGTTTTTGCTGTTCTACTTCTAAGCACTTCTACTGTCTAAAAAGCACTTATGGTAATATAATAGAATTTGATTTCATTTGCATCTGTTTCGAGCAGATGATGTGAATGATAAACGTTGGCTTTTACTGATTTATTTTATAAGAACATTATGACTCTTAGGAGGAAATCAGCATATAATCAGGAAATCTGTGATACAAACATGAATAAACCCAAAATATGCTGGGTTTATAGAGAAGATTATGCAAGCATTTTGGTGGTCATCAGTGATTTCTTTTTTTAAGTTAAGACCTATTATTTCCATTAAGCTTCAGGGTTTACAGATAAGTTAGGCCACCAGTCTGTAACTTCATGATATTTTAAATTTTTTTTTTAATTGCAAATTAATTTCCTAGCTCACTGATTATTGTTTTGAAGATCTGTCGGATACTCTGTTTGAGCATTGTTTGAGAGTATCTATTTGCATTAAGGAAGTCAGAGTACCAATATATTCACAAAGCACATTTTTCCAAGATTAGATTCAGATTATCATTTACAGTAGCTATGTTACTCTAGATCACTTCAGTACAAGTGGTACAATCAGCTTTCCTCACCATAAATAATTTTTTCTTATATCTCCTCAGTTCTTGTATCTATTGCATGTCTTTGAACTCTCCAAAGAAAGCTGTAATGCAATTACTGCAACCTTAACCTGTTGCAGGACAGAAAGTCAAAGAAGTAGTCTGGAATGAGCTCGCCCAAAAATCCTAATTTTTTGAGGTTCTGTATTTCTGTTTTAAAAGGCAAAATAGGATTTATTCCATTTCACTTGGGGTTTCTCAGAGCTGCCCTTTTGCATGGAAATAAGAGTTATGGCTACAACAGCTATAGCAGTTTAATTATTAATTACCATTCTAGCAAGTGTACAATACTTAATATTGCCACCATTGGAGACAATAGCACAGATGGTATAAAAGAATAGTATTACAAGTAAGAAAGGAAGGAAAGGAGGGAGAGAAGGAGGAAGGCAAGAGAAAATTGCTCATATTCTTTTAAGATCTTTAATTTTTCCTGTTTTTCAGGGAAATACAAGCTAGCAGTGTTTTGGTGAGATACTAACACTAAGAAATTGCTCTAATGCATCTTTATATATACACATATATGGATAATAGTTAGTCAGGCTTTTGAAATGATATTTTCTTTAAGAAGTGTATACATGTTGAGATACCTACATGCCCTCAGATATGTAAAGCAGAAGCTCATTTTTTAAAGGAGCATTTATTAAAAAAAAAAAAAAAAAGACTTTCCAATGTCCTGGAATTTCAAACATTATCCTTGACTAATACTTTGAGCTTTCATGGAAAATAAATCTATTCCTCATTTGCTGAACTGCTAGATTACAAGTCTCCTGTGTACTTTTAAATGAACTGATGAGTGAAAAATTAAAGAAAACAGAATTTAACTATTGGCATGTTCTTTGCTCAGGGAGCAGCAGCAGAATGTGAAGATGGTACAAGACTCTACAAAAACTTTTGCAGGTTTATTGTACCTTTATTTGTTAGGCAGTGCATCAATGACACACAAACCTTATGGCTGTTGTTCTTTGCCCATCATCAGTTGTTTTAATGTCTGAGAGTAAAACGAAAATTCCACTGAGGAATTGACAGAGGTGTTTGTATGGATACTTAACCCATACTGCCACTAAACAACTCTTTGGAAGCTCAGTCTAATAGGTGAAGTGCAGCACTGCCAGCCTAGTGTTTCCAGGTCAGATGCTGTTGAAAGCACTTGGTGTATTTTCATTTGATAAAACAATAATTCAGAGATGACTGAACATGTCTATCTGACAAGGGCAGGTCAAATATTCTGCTTATCTCTGAGATAATCCTTCTGACTGAAGAGTATAATAACTACACTAAATTATATTTTTTCTTTTGCTAGTGTGATCTTTAAAATAGTGATCATTTTTTAATCTTAGTCCTTGAACTTGGTCTTCAGCATTACTCTAGCAGCAGTTATTCTTCTGGTTTTAGATTTTTAATGAGATATGTATGCCTGTGAATTTCCGACTTTGACCTTCCAAATGTGTTCCATTACAAAAAAGGTTTTCAAGGCATCCTTAAGATAAGCTAATTCATAGTACTGACCTCCTTATAGCTGTTCATTTGATACTTGTATTTAACCTGAGACTGCACTGTTGAATTCTGGATTGGCTCACCCAAGTATATGCAAACAGTACATCCAAAGAACATGTTCCTTCCAAATCTTAAATTTGTGTCAGAAATACTCTTCTGACACTGAAGAAATTTGCTTTCTTCTAGTCAGTGGTTCTTTAAGAGCAAATAACTGGAGTGTCCATAATCAGTCTGGGCTGCAGAAGGTAGAGAGGAGATAGCTAAGAGTGTCTGAACCACCTTCTGTGCAGCAGAAACAAGATCCATAGAGCTGAAGAGATGAGGGCTGCTTTTTTTTAAGCTTCTCTCATAAATATTTAGAACTTTTTTCTAAAATTGACGTAGAGTTCATAATGTCACAAATATTCTTCAATCCTCCCATTCCTAATCAGGAGACTGAAAAAAAGAGAGCCAGAAAAACATGAAAGGGTATCTTATATGTAGTGAAAATGAAATTACAGTAATGCTACATGTTCCATACTAAATGCTTCTAAGCTTTATGGAACTGCTACCCTTGAGGACTGCTTCCAGAAGAATGGCCAAAGATTCAAGAACATTATCATGAACTAGCTACAGTGAGGGAAAACATAAACACTTAAATGTAGTTTATTGATAAAAGAAATGAAAAAAATATAACCAAACCTCTTTCCAATCATCATGTTTAATTAGACATGGAAATAAATTTAAAAATTAAAACAGAAAAGGTAAATAAACCATGTGTTTGATTAAAAAAATCTCCTCTCAATTCCAGTGAGAAAAAAATTGGAAATGTTTAATGGTGGGAGTGTCTTCAATTAAAAGGAAACTTCTGCAGAGGAAATAATTCAAAATAGATTAAAAATGTGGTTCTCTGTGTATACAGATCGACTTATACCTTCATGGGAAAATGAGTAGACAAAAATACTGCCTCAGACACAAAACCTCTGTTAAATGGATACCTTGGTCTGGCCTTGGCTTGTATTCCTCCTCATCTTGGTCTTTTCTTTAGCATTCTACCAGTTTCATTAATATCTCTCTCTAGCTACCGAGTCTCTCACAATGTTTGTGTTATGTGAGAAAACTTGCCACTGGCCTTCAAAGAGAGACACCACAGTCCTGGAGATGGAGCATGAAAGTGGTAGACAGGAGAAGAGGGCTGCATTTTGTCCTTTATTTCTTTTCTTGCTGTTTTCAGTTCTCCTTTGCTCTCTTTAAGCATAACTATTTCAAGCCTTTTTCTTTCCTTTGTAGTGTGAAAATTTATCTCCTGACATCAGCATAAAACAGCTCTGAAATATTCTCACAAATATACAAAAATCAACAGTTGCCATTTGAAGTGAGTAAATGATCTAAAGTTCGGAAGTCATTTAACTGTGCAAGTATGAGATGCATTTCACATGTCAGGAAGCACTGAATTTTGGCAAATGTTGACTATTTAATGCAGAGCATGACTCATGCTACAAATATATCACACAGCAGCCAGAAGAATCTAGGTACTCCAATCTACTCACACTTGATCTTCTGAAGTCTACTGCTGTCTGAGCAGAGACTGAATGGCTCTGGAGACTGAATTATCCTTTCTACTTATGAATTGGTTTTTCTATCCACCTGCTATTAAAGCTGTTGAGCATGCTGGAAAGGAACTGATTTAATTGACATGTTGCTCCCCAGGACTTGTAGCTCAGCACAGACTTGGTAAAATCACATTTGACATTACATAAAGAAGCTACCAATTGAAAGCCTAACCATGTTTTATTTTATTCATGATTGATTGATGTGAAAATAAACACAATTCAGTTAATTGTGCTGACCTAGAAATGTAGTTGAACTATTTAATAGCAAATTATCTTATTTCAAAATAACCTGAAATATTGTGTAATAGAAACAAACATTTGTAGACTGGCTTTTGCAAATGAAGGATAAATGTCATGAGGAGAGTAAATGTTTCCACTGTCAGCATCTTAGTCTGTCTGATCTCTGAACTATAATTTGCAATATCATTGATCTAGTGTCATTCTTTTCCACAATAAATTAAATGTATTTATAAAAATAGCTGCTTTCTTAAAAAAAAAAAAAAAAAGGGACTAATGGACATGTTTATAGAAAAAACTTCAATGTCTAAGAAACACAGGACAAGACAAAATAAGATAGATGACCTTTTAATATATATGTGGTTTATTCCATTTAAAGAAAAAGGTATGTATCCTTTGCTAGTTAATAAATAGATCGCCAGTTTCAGACAATGACTGAACAGACTAGTCTACTTCCAGCTGCATTTCATGTTTAGAGGGATGAATGTTACATGGTGGAGTAAACAATGACACCCAGTGGTCATAGTGACTTAAGGCCTGTCTGTGTTCTGGGTTTCCTCAGCACACTCCTATTTTTTCTTGGTTCTACATGGGGTTTTGGGTGTTTTTCTCCTTTTTTTCCCCACAGTACTAATGACACCATAGATGTGTTCTTTGAAGCTGAATGACGTAATAGATTTGACACACAAAGTTCTGTCCCTCTAGAGAGAGAATTAATAACATTTCACCAATGCCAAGAGTCATAAATGTAAATCTATATAAACGGTGTTTATTGAAGAAACTGGCCACAAAAAAATATTTTGGAGCACATATGTGCTAAACTGGTATGACAAGGACTGATGGTGGATATTCATTCTGTTTTCCAGAAAATGAAATGTTTTGGATTGTTGTATGTCATTATGTCAACTTCAGGGGGGAAAAACCCCTCAACAATCCAAATCCCAATAAAACCCGCAATCCTTCCCCTCAATCATCCCACCCCTTAAAAAAACACCCAACAGCCCAAACCATACAAGACCAAAATGGAGCCTATATTAAGAACAAAAAGGATTTTAATGAGTTATGGTTTATCAGGAGATATGGGATATCTGATTCCTGCTGAGAGCAAAGCAAAAGTCAAGAGCAGCTGACTAATAAAATTGGATATAAGATGCAGATCTGCAATGCATTATCTGGTTCTAACTTGCATACCATGAAACCACATATTTATTAGTTTTGACTTCTGAGGAGCATCAGTCACTGTGTGATCTCCTGAAACAAAGCAAGTATTTAATTTCTGTCGTGAGCTGAACCAATGTCTGGTCTTCTTACAGGCCTTCTTATTGATCTAGAAATAATGAAGTAAATTTTAAAATGAATTTTGTTCTATAAACTACTTATTTTCTGAATGATACAACTGTAAATAGGGCTTTCCGAGACAGCAAAACAGTAAGATGCAAATGAAAATTATTTTCTACCTCAGTGTTCATAAAAGCAATACTACTAATGACAAATCCAAGCCAATATGATGTTGAAGGGACCATATGAAGAAGATCAGTAGGAACTAAACAATGTCATGTCGACTTGTTAGTGCAAGGTTCAGCCAGGATAATAATGTGCCAAGGCATTTCTCAAGGAACAGCACAACTTCATGCCTGAGGAACACAGAGAGGATTGCAACAGCTACTACACGTGGGAAGATAAAGGTGTCCCTCTACAGGTGGCAGGTAGGAGAACCAGGACAGGAAGCACACCTACTAATTCGTAAGAGAGAATGAAGAAGCGTTGACAGGCGGAGCCTGTTACAGACCCTGCGTAGTCTTAGTATCAATGGCAGAGTGATGCTCTGTCCTGTCACTGCTCTCTGTCACTAATCCCCAGTGCACAATGTAGGTGTCATCCTAAATACAATAACAGCAAAATAAAAAATGGCTTGATGAAAAGGTGAGTAGGTATGGAGGAACCAATTGCAGCATGTGCATTGTTGAAGTAAAATGAACAAATTAATATTAGACAGTAAAACTTTTGAATGCTCTAATATAGTATTTTTCTTCTCAACTAATTTGTACTTATTTCTCAATGTCTGTTTTCAGCCTGACTTTGTCTTACCAAATTAACCTGGGAAACTTCAATACCATTCTTTACTTTGTGAATTTTTTACTATTTCATGCAATTTCTCTTCACTGCCAAATTTCCACCAAAACAGAGCATCTAGAATGTTCTCCATCATGCAAGCTATCAACCTGAAGACCCATGATAGACCAGAATGATTTATTAAAAATTCCATTAGATTCCAAGCTAAAAGAATCAAAATGATTTTTAATTATTCAAATTGGTGAAAGAGAAGAAATACTAAGGTTTCCAATTCATGCTGAGAAACTTCCAGTGAGATGATTTCAGTGTATTTGTGAATGTCTGTAAAATCATTAGTAATGATGTCTGCTGAAAAGGTTAGGTGTGATTTCTGTTGAGAAATCACAGAACCATTAAAGCTGTGAAGAGGCTTCAGGATGTCTCTAAACAAACCTCCTGCCCAAAACAGGGCCAGTTCTGGGGTCAGTCCAGACTACTCCTGTCTTGGACAAATTGGAGCTTGAAAGTCCTCAGGTACAGACGTGGGGCAAACTATCATGGTGATCTTCCATGCTGCCTTACTGTCCTCATGGGAAGTAGCTTGTCTTTCTATCCTGGCTGTAATTCTCATCAGTTTATTCCTAGATCCCAAAAAAGTAACCTTGGAAAAAATACCCCAGGAAAATCATGCTGCTACACAAACCAGTGAAAATTTTGTGAATGGTTCCAATTAGAATGTGGTATTTCCCTTTTGCTTGTTTGCATTAATGTCGTTGCCTGTTCATTACTGAGAGCAGGTCTCCACGGCTTCAGTCTGCCTCAGAGTAAAAAGGAATCAGATGAGTCTCTGGATTCATACACCATTCCCTTTGTTTGTTCTCCTTTCTTTACAGCCTCCTCCTACAGATTAGATGTGTGTATTCATGACAGTAAATACCAGGGAATTTTAGTTCTTTAGATTCATTAAACTATCTCCTGCAGGATACATTGGACAAGCTTTTCATTTAAAAAGCAAGTGAAATCAAACTGTCAGTCCTGTTCAATAGGAATCAAATGAAGAACACCAACGATGACAACAAAAAATGTAATTGTGACAGCAACAGCAGCTGTCTCTTCATGGGGGGCTGGTGAGACACCATACCCAGCCTTCCTGAAAGAAAAAAGAAAGAAAAAAAAAAGATGACACCCCCACTCCCCAACACTAGAAATGAGTCGTCTATGAAAGAGCCCTTATTTCCCTCCCATTAGGGATTTGTGAAACCTAGTGAAACCTGCTGCTGCTACAGCTGTCACCTACACTTTTTACCTTTTCTCAGGGAGCACTTCTGAGACCTTTGTCTTTCTACGTAGCCCTTCCAGTCATGCCATACATTAATTTAATTGTAGTACCATGCTAATGTGTCCTGCAGAAATAATCTGCAACTGGGCAGGAGGACTTTCACTCTGGGAGGAAGAGAAATCGTCATCTATCAGAGTTATGGCACTCTTTAGCAGACTATTATTTACTTTTTAAGAATAGCCTACAATTATAATAAAGTATTAAAATTACAATAAAATGTATTGATTTCATAGGAACCCATGTGCATGTATTATTGAATATGTATTATTATTGATATAAATATTCTTATCAATTTAAATTATCTATTTAAATATAAATAAATGTATTTTAATAAATAATAATCGTTATTACTTTTAATGAACATTCTCATAATTTTATTTTATTCATCTGAAGAAGGAGAAAAATGCAATCATCATCATTGTTTTCTCTTCTGTTTTTTCTTAGGGTTCCCTTTTCTTATTGTCCAAAACTTCTCCAAAATCTCTTATAGACACTACTTTTTTCAGCATAAGGTAAAAATGTGAAGTTGGAAAGAAGAACAATTTTTGAATGAGAGAATGTGAGAGAAAGCAAAAAAAGGGGCAAAATCTTTCAAGTAGGTTGCACAGGCTTCTGTGCAAAGCCTCATGTACTGTACTCAGGGAGTTTATTCAAAGCACTAACCAGGCATGAAAGCAGCACATACAGAACTATGTGTTTATCACTGCTCCCAGCTGGATCCTCCAGCCAAACCAAATTTAGAAAGTACACCTTTTGGCTTTATCAGTGAGTCATATGATAAAATTTATTTTCTTATCAGTCAAAATTTGTAGTCTGTGAAGACATGGGATAACCAAGAAACAGCAATTTTCTTTGTTAGTTGTACGAGAATGTTGCATCTTTTGACATGAAAAGATTCCTTCTTAAAAATATAAATCTTGATATTATCAAACTTCAGAACATGCAGGAATAACTAGGGTGTGAATTTTAAAGCAATCTGAAGTATTAAGGTTTTTTTCCGTTTTTGTTTGTATGTTTACTCTGGTGGTCACTATTTTCATTGTTACATGTAGTGTATCCAAGATGGGATATTTGCACCTCCACAACCTGACCACAACAGCAACTTTAACATTATAGACTTTGCCCTATGACATACTTCAAGAAGACTTCTGAAATGTCACCACCTCTTCTGCTTTTAAATAAGAAAATTCTAAGATTTTTTTTTCTCCTTTAACTTAATCTGCTTTCTTTCTTCATGTTTTGCATTACAAAAAACCGAAAAGATAAGGTCAGTTTGTAGCAGCTGAGTCTGAAATTCATACCATATTGAATTCTAGCATCTTTTCACTGCTAATTCTTTAACTATGATTCCAGAGGATATGTTAAATAAATTTCTTAAATATGTTAACTAATTTCATTTTCAGAAAGCTTTGGATATCCACCAAAAAAATTGTTAAGATTTTAAAACTGTTGTAGAAAATAAACTCTTCCAAAAGAGACTGCGATCTGCTACCTCATAAAATGAATCATGCAAATAAGGGACCATATTGGAAAATGTGGGCTGTAATCATTCTCAATCAGTAAAATGCAGATAATGATTCTTGTCATGCTCCAAGGATGATGTGAAAATTAATCTGCTAACAAGGACAAGATAATGATTTTGTCAGTTAAGCATTATGAAGCATTGACATTATTTTGCCTGTAAATCCTTTCAGTAATATCCTTATTCATTATTCTGAGATGGGAGACCAAAGTTTTTGAGATAATAAATTTAAAAGAAACTCTCTAGAGCTTCATAGGACTTTTTTTTTTTTTCAGCAGAGGCCCTGGCCTTTAGCTTTGAAGGAATTACATTTGAAATTCTAAAGTAAATTTTCCTAAAGTTGCATCAAGAAAACATTAGTCCAAGTGAGATCAGTAGGTGTATTTGCCCCATCAGCTGTAAATGTAGCAGATGAAAAATGAGACTTTTTTTGAAAACCCATTATAGTTAGTTTCCAGGCTAAAATTTTTTGATATGTGAAATCTGTAAGTTTAAAGCCACCTCAGAGACAGTGATCTCCTGTACTTCAACCACATGAGTAAAGACTGGGACAGGGATACTTACTCAAAGTCTGATGCAGCCATGTTAAGTCCAGGATCAAACCTGGTGCTGTGAATACTAAACTGGAGAAAGACGTATCTACCTTCCCCAGGAGTATACACAAAGGAACCCAGGTAACCTGCAGGTGCCCAGCTGCCACTGGGCAATTGTCAAAGGATCTACACACCTCTCAAGGTACTCTGTTGTCCTTAGTCACCCTTGAACTTCGAGGAGACTGACCTGTAAAAACACCTTCCCTACAAGAGTTCAAACACAGCCCCTCTGGCTCTGAGGATCCTGCTCTATCAGGCAACTGCTGCCTTCTTACACGTAGTGATGCTGAAACCCTTGAAGCATAACTCTTAATTGCAGATCCTGATGTCACTGCCTGAATAGGACTTTAGTCAATCACTGATCCTCACCATTTGCTTCTAGGTATTTTTAAACTACTCCCTGCTCAACAATCTGGCTCCCATGGATTCCAGTTTTGGTCATTATTCTCTCCATTCATTGTAGCCTGTTTATCCATTTCAAGCTAGGCAGCAAGTCATTTAAAAGTTAATCAGTGCAGTGCTCAGCATTTCAATAGCTGTCTCCTTTTATGTGTCTAGACATTAGTTGAGGAAACCAACTCAAAGAAATGAGCTATAGTTGTTGTCTGAAACCTCATACCTCATCCCTTCTGCGTTTCAGAAATGGTTTGTTGGGAATCCTGTGTTCCAGACCTTAAGTTTATTCTGAGTAAAATGCAAAGCCTAAAGAGATCATTTTCCATGCCATTCACACCAATGCCAGTCTCAATAGAAGAGTTAAATTCGCAAAATTTCCATCAGAGGAATTGATTGTGTCCTTTTTTTTCCCATTTAGGATTGAAATTTTATGAGAACTACTGTATGTAGGCACTTACCATTTAGATGACTTACTAAATTGGAACTGTAAAAATTTTCCTAATCCTAATCAATATGTAGATGTCAGTATCATATGACTTGTTTTTAAATGAGAGCAAATATTTCTATGGCTAAGAGAGAGTATTAAAGAGTAAATAGGTACTATAATTTTATACTCTCATACACATGAAATGTATTTTAAAAAAATGAATTTAAAACACAGTGATTTGTTTGTTGTGTTCAGTATAAGCAAATAAATCCAGTTACCATCTTTGGGTGTTGCATAAGATACCAAGAGAAATTAGATACCATTTGTTTTATGCCTGAAGTAGAAAAATGTACTTCACCTTTGTCATGATGTACTTCACCTTTGTATTTCCTAAGCATTTATTAATTATTGCTTGTTCTGTAATGTGCGTTTGTTTCTATAGCTTATGCATAATTGGTGTGATTGCTGCATAACATGTTCATTTATAATTGTTTCCAGGAAAATTAGGTCCTGGATTTCCATTTGTAAATAAATGTTTTATTAAGCAAGGTAATGATATCAGAAAGTATTAAATCCTCCAAAGAAGTAAATGTGTCATTTACTTTAAGCTCTCTTTCTCTCATTCTCTTTCTAACATTTTTCCTTTTTTTTTTTTTTTTAATCAACATGAATTGAAGCGGCAGCAGGGTGGAAAAATGCAGTCTGGTTTTCAAAAGCTCTTTATAGAAGAAAAAACAATAGAAAAAAGGTGCCAAACTCCTCAGAACATGAAAAAATAGTATGCACAAAATCAATTGAGGCATTAAACACACAAGCATTTTAAATGTTAGTCTTATAGAAGCTCATAAAATTTGTTTCTTTTGTAATTAGCTCCTAATAACAGAAAAATAATCAAAATATGCTATTAAGTACTTCCTTGGCAGTTCCTTTGTAAAGGGGAACATTTGCAAGTCAGTGTTATTCTACTGTTACAGATTCATTGGCTTAATCAAGAGACCAAAACAGCAAAACCCAACATTTTTACTGTACTTTAACGGGCAGTCAAGGCCGCATCTGTGTTTTTGGCTACACCTCAGTCTGGAAAGCAATGCTGCTTCATAGCATCTCTGTTGATTTTAAATTATAACCTCAGCTTCTTCAGTTCTGACATCCAGTTTTCCTTCCATGTATCCCATCACTCAAAAAAAGTCCGATCAGGTAGTGTAGACAATAACTGTTTACCTTTACCGTGACACCATTTTTATTAAAGATTCATTTAATAAAACATTTTATTTCAGCTTCATTTTGCCATTATTTAGATGTGATTTTCCTATTATAGGAAAAGAAAAAGAAGAGTAAAAGAATGTGACATTTTTCTATGCTTTCATTTTTCTAACTCGAAAGTGGGTAGTGTCTGAAAATTTTCCATGGGAACTTCTTCATTTTGTAAATATTGTTTTCATGGAATAAAAGTAGTTCATTTGGAATATATTAGCTAGAATACTTTCTTGACCGGAACACTGAATCACAGTAATTTGTTACAGTTTATTCCACAGCAAAATTAGTGACAATACTTTCAGCAATTTGCATGGGGTTTTCTTGACCATCAAAATTGATCCTTTGTAAAATATGAAATCTTTCACATTAACTACAATTTTTTATGAAAAAATTTAACATTAAGGAAGGAAGAAAAAGTTAAGTACAATGCTCAGCCTTTCAGAATGGACATTCTGCCTCAAATCTCTGAGAAACTTTTAAAAAGTTGCTTTTATTATTCTCCAACTTAAGAAGTACATTACAAGTATTTCTGCACTGTCACGTAGTGAGAGTTTCGATCCTTTTAAATTTCTTTCAATTTCCACAGAGCTTTAAGTCTGAGTAAAGTTTCAGGTTCACACTTCAGTTTTATACTTATTTTACTACTTTGTTATACTTTCTCTGAATTATTTCAAATTCACTTTTATTTACTGAGTGAAATTGTCTGAATTTGCTATCCTTGGGAGAGAAGCATTCAAACAAGAAGCCATGCCAAGGCAAATTAAATTGCTGAAATGTAAAATTTATTTTCCAATACATTCAAAAGCATTGCCTGTACAGCATTTAGCTTTATGTTTACTGGATAAAGGGCAAGACCACCAAACAAGGACATTTAATATTGATTTATCTAAAGGGACATAAAAAGGAGAGAGTAACAGTTCTGGCTGCCTTTCCAGTGTCTCTCAAGAAAGACCTGGAAGGACCACCTGCAAAGATGACATGAGAATGAAAATTTTTTAGTCAATTTAGTAATTGGCTCCACTATATTAAATTGCCAATTTCATTTAGAGAGACAATTACTGGCTTTTAAGGCGGTGGATTTGGCACATAAACTATATCTACTGGGAAATGAGGAGAGCATAAGAAGCCATTTTTTCAAGGTATGCTACAGGAATTGCAACTAGCCAAGTCTACACCATTCCTAACTTAAAGTAGGTAAGAGAGTGACAAGAGACACAGAGAAGCTCCTCACTCAGTTGAGTTGTTTGCTTTGTTGTCTTTGGGGCATTGGTAGAGAGGGAGAAACAGAGCAGCAAGATTTAAGAACAATATGCCACTAACACATAAAGGTTAGATGAAGGTAGCTCTACAAATTCCACTTGATCTTGTCACGTAAAATAATCACTCAACTTCATGTTTAAAAATAAATTTAAAAATAAATTAAAATTTTAACAATTTAGGACTAGATTGTCAGCTTTAGATTTTGGAAAAATTCCATGGACAGTTCAGGATATTTTCCAGAGACACCTAGAAAGTAGCAATTTTCATTATATACCTCCAGAATAAAATTTTAGTACCATTGAATGGTGGTACTTAATGGTGCCAGATGAAATTCTGGCATTTGCTTATTTAGGATCAGATCACAGCCACAGGAAAAAGATATTTCGTACTCCAGTCTCCCTAGTTTTGTTTCTTACATAAGTCCCTGTGCTTGTATTGCTATGGAAAAATGTAAACTTCAGACCATGAAATCACTTACTGTTAACACCAGATAGAAGGTGAGAGATAAAGGGACTCTGGGATTTGCAGGTACACAGGTTAAATTTTAAACCAAACAGCAGAAGGGGAGTAAGAGGGTCTCCTAAGTGTTGGGAATGCTATCATTTTGCATCTTACTTATCTATACTTATTTATACAAAAATATTAACTAAATCTTTGTCAACTTCTAAATGAGCTCAAAAGGCAAAGAGCAACAATTGAATTTACATTTTACTAAATCCCTTTTTGCCAAATTTAGTTAGGCTGGTGCCTAACTCAGTTAGTGAAAATGCCATTTAGCCATGAGAAAACTGATGACTTTTTGGAAAATTCTATTGAATTAATTACACATGGCATCTAATTTCTTTCTGGTAGGGAATTCTAGTGTATATTAGTCATCTAAAATATGTTCCAAGAAGACAAAAAGTTTTTACTTTCTGGATTTAAAAATAATAAACCCACTGTTTGGTACAGAAAGGAATTCAACAAAGACAGCTTTATGGCCATAACAGCTTCATGGCCAGGACAGTGAAAACTGCATCTATTACTATACTCTTAAAACCTGCAAAGCAAGGTTAAGCGTAGAAGAAAAGAGCAAGGAATAAACTAGATGAGTCCTCTGCATTTTCCCATTGAACCTCTTGAAATTGGTCTTTTTTCCTCGAGAAACTAGATGCTACAACAGGAATGCAAAACCCAGAAGCTGTGAATTGGGGTAAAAGTAAACCCTATAAGCTTCTCTGTTATGTTATGCATTTCTTAATATAAAACACTAACAAAGTTCAAAGAGTGATCACTTCCAGTGGAGGATTTATAACTTAAACAGAGATAACATTTTAGATGAGTGATGACTAAGCTTGGCTATTTTTTTTTTCTCCACAGGAAACTCTGTTTTGGCTTTAGGATTGTTCATGAGTGATTTACAATGTGTTCCAAAAGGCAATCTTCAAAATGCAGAAGTAAAGAAATTACACAGAAAGCTCTGTCTTCAGATCTGCTGAGCCAAGACTGTTCCAGGGAAGCGGCTTTCTGGCCACTGCACTGCTCCCTGGACCAGCCTCAAAGACTCCCAGTCTTTCATCACTTCCAACTTTAATGTTCCCATATTTTTCTTTCTTCTATCATGTCGTCTGGAGGTAGCTAGAGAAGAGTAAAATTATTCCATTCTTTGTATCCTTTTTTGACTGATATCCTAAGTAGACGATGAGAGGTTGCAAAAGCATTTAAACGAACAGTTTTGACAGTTCTGGAAGATCTCTTACAGGCACTCTGGAGACAGGAGGACACAGCCTAGAAACCTAAGATAGAAAAGAATTTTCGACAGATTATTTCCATTTTGAAAAACGTAAATGTTTTGTCTATTCTCTTTGAAAATGATTGTATGGTTCAGAACCTTGAACTATTGTACTTTCTGAGCAGAGAATCACCTTTAAAGGTGACAACTTGTATTCTAAAGAAATGAACAACTGGGTGTTTTTTAGCAAACATGGTATTTTTCCTGACTTGTGTATTTCCCCAATTAGAGTGCATGGGTTGAAGTGAGGAAGAAAAGTATTAAGAGTCACCATATATGTGACTGTATTAAAGTTTTCTCCATAATGCCAGCCTCTCAGGGAACATTAAGCAGCATTTTTGTCCAGGCAGAATATATTTGCTCAATCATTTCTCTGTAGTAGAAGCAACAGCTTGGAGATGGGTGTTACCTTGGCAGCTGAAGCACAGAGCATTAACAACAGAAGTTATTTTTGCAGGATACTTCAGAGTGCTAAAAATCTGATGAACCAAAAGACTTGAGATGAGTCTAAAACACTGAAAAATGATTAGAAAGATTAATGCATTATTTCATCTGTATCTAAAATATCTGCAGAGTTCTGTGACACTTGGAAACAATGCTGTTACTTGGGACTACACTGCAGTGAAATTCCTGAGATAAACCATTCACTTTCACCTATTTCTGGTAACATTCACTTCAAATACAATTAAAAATAAAAAGAAACAGGAGAGAGGTGAACAAGAAGGAAAAGAACATCTCTTATTAAAAAAAAAAAGTTAGGAGCTAATAAAAAAAATTAAAGTCTGACTAGAATATAGATTATTTTTAAAGTTCTTAAGAGTACAAGATGAAGGTAAAGATTTGTTCATTGTAATTAATGCATCTGAATAAGATCTTTTGACAAAACATTTCTACTTGGAAAATGGTTAATCAATGATCCTGAAAGAGTTGTATGAAAGGGTGAGACTTATCCCATTTAATAATGTATGACAAATATAAAAAATAAATTCAAAGCTGTCAGAAAATTTTCAGAATGAAGAATGCAGGAAGACACCTCCCATTATGTAACAATTTTATTATTAAAATTAAAAGATAACTAAATTTAAAAATTCATCTATTAGGATGTTGAATTTTTTTGTATAGAAGTTTATCTATTTATTATATAGGATTTTTTCTGATAAATTATATTTGATTTATGAGATTCAAATATTTTAATTAACAGAAATTAAATGTTATTGTGGAAGTGCACATTTTATATGTATTTATCAAATGGCGTTGATAAAAATTTGTGGTGCCACACATTACATTTGCCTTTCTTCAACTTCCAAGTTTGGGCTTAGAAAAGTGGGGCTGAAGTCTTTGGAAATGGCTGAAAAAGTAGGCAGAGGGACTTGAGAGGTGCTGAAAGGAAGACTACTTTTAGAGATTATTTAACTTAAAGCAAGAACTGTTGAAAGAAGACAAAGAATCAGTCCCTCATGCGTAGATAACATTTGGTTGATAAGGCTCCAATTAGCCTTAATCCACTTCTTCATTTAAAATGAAAGGTTGTTTTTAAACATTCATCATGTTTGTTCTGGATGGCAATTAAATATATTAGTCACTAAGGAACATGAGTTTTATTTCAATGTGAACCCGACATTATATTTTTTAATTTCTGGAACATAGTTGTATAAAATAGGCAGCAAAATACACTGTAAATGACAGCCTGAGACAGATTTGTAATTTACGTGTAAGGCATTTGATAGCTGCGAGCTCTAACTGTTTTGGTCTTTTTGAAATAAAAGCCTAAAAGCAGTTTTCAGCAGCATGGATGGTTTATGTCAAAGAATTCCTCATGACTTTTTCTTTAGGTTTAGACTTCTAATTGCACAGCACTGTGAATTTTTATGTAAGTCACTGTTTCTTTTTAAACTGATGTCAACAAGACACATTTCAGTGACCAGCAGGTCTTTCCAGTACAAAAATAACAAGGTTTGACCATGTTTACTTCTTTTTGTTATTTGCCTTGATGTCCTGTTCAAAAGAGAGATTCTGGTTCTCCCATCTCTCTGTTTAACCACCATGACAATAATAGATTTTTGATATTCTGCTCCTGTTCCAGAGAAGATTTGTTACAGGGTGTCTTGTTGAATCGTCCAGTCCTGAGTGTTCATCACAGGCATGAAAGTAAACAATCAGCCAAGACTGTGGTTTGTCTGATCCACACTGTGAATGTTGATGAGTCAGGGAATTAAGATGACACTTCTGGTTCATGTTATCCTTCTCAGGGTAAGAAATTACACAAGTGTCTCAAGGTTTCCTACTCCAAAGTTTCTTCTCTCTTTTCTCTACTTCATCAGATGAAAATGCACAGATTTCTGCTAACTTCAGCGTAAGGTTTTCTTTTTTTGTGACCAAGTGCTGGAATTAAATTGGATTTTTTAGATGTCTGTAAGCTTTGGTAGGCTTTTTTCTGAAGCTGAGAAACAGTGAAATAGAGAGCCATGAAGAATACATTTAGTACTCATCTCTTGGGTGCACTATTGACAGCATAATTCACAGTTCAAATTGCTAGTGGTGATTTTCTTATAATGCTTCTTTCATTTTCCATTCCAGAGCCCAGACATGTTGCTTGGCACTCTCATTTTTGCTTCCAGTACAGAATATTGCAGTAGCAGCTCTTGAAATTTTTTTATCCTCTTGAAAAATATTTCTTGAGATGGAGATTAAAAAGGGAACTGCAAATTTCAGGGGCCTCTTCCGAACTGAATATGTAAGCAATGAATTCAAGGTAGACTAAGAGAAAGATTTCAGTTATGAAATTGTGTTTTAGGGCATTATTAATACTATAAAAGAAGGCAGAAAATTTCTTGAAGGCAATGGGAGAAAAAAATCAACACCATAAACTTTGGATAAGAACCATTATCTGTTTGAAACCAATATTAGAAAACTACTATTTATATGATTATTACGAGTTTTATTTAACTCCTTAGTGAATATATGACCGGCGCAGCCATTTATACTCCGTTACCTGGAATACAATCAATAAAATCACTATCTGGCCGAATATTTCAGAAACTTAATCAGTGGTATATTTCCCTTCTTCCTGGCTGTAAAATTATCTTGCTGGACTGATATGATTGAGTGACACATTTCTCCCAGCTATCTTTAATAAAATGGGGTTTGGATGCTTGGTGGCCCCAGGGTGGCTGTCTTTTCCTTTTGTTTCCTTACTGTCACTTGTACAGATAAAACTAATGTACTGTCTGCTTCTCTTCTCTTAGATTCCCATGTGGCTCTGAAGTGTCACAAGTGGAGCAAGAACACAAACATAATATTAAGAATTATCTCACTGAAGACATTGCTATGTCTTTTAGGAGATAATAATTTTCAAGAAAGATAACAAAAAATTGTACTGGTAGAAATAAAACTACTGTTAGCCCAGAAGTATTCAAACTGTTTAATCAATCTCAGGCAAAAAATACTACCCATAAAATAAGAAAATTATAAAAAATAGATATCCAGGATGTACTGAAGAAAATTGATATTTCTTGCATACAGTAGTAGAAAAGAAACAGATAATTATTTATAAAGTGAAATCCTTTGTAAAAATTATGGGTGTGTTCTGCACTTCAAAATTTCATTTTGAAAAATGAAAAAATGAAAATTTTATTCTCAAGTAAAAAAAAAGAAATATGAATCATCAGTGAGAAAAAAAAATAGAATTTTTTTAATCTTAATTTACAACCTTCACTTGCAAGATTTTGAGTTATTGTTTATTAATCAAAAAAAGTATGCACAGATTTAGGTCACAAATAAGTATGTCAAGTCATAGTATATTGCCCCAGAAAACATTTTAAATATATAATTAACACCATAGAAGTTATCTTGCATTCTAGATCAGGCTGCTCAGAGTATCTTTTAACCTGGCATTAAACATTTCCAGGAATGGGGCACACACAGACAACCTGCTTCAGTGTCTCACCTCCCTCACAGTAAAGCATTTCTTTATAATAGCCAAGCTAAATCTGTCCTCTTTCAGTGTGAAGTCATCCCACTTGTCCTGTCACTACATGCCTTTCCAAATAATATCTTTCCACCTTTTCTGTAGGAAAGTACCTTCAGGTACTGAAAGGCTGCAATTAGATCACCCTGAAGCCTCTTTTCCAAGGTGAATAATCCCAATTCTCATAGCATTTCAAAGGCAGAGTTTTAAACTTCCTGACAGAAGTTTACTACAGAGAAAGTGAAGGCTGGACCTAGTTGAGTTTAATATGTTCCTCTTTTGTTCCTTCTCATTTCTTTGAGAACAAATCACTAGTAATTTTTTATATGCAGGTAAGCATTGCTTTTACAACAGAAAATTTTAGTATGTTAGACAAGTGGAATTGTTCCAGCACAGTGAACACAGTCAGATGCTGAGTAAAAGTTAAGGCAAGTATTGTCAGAACTATGGACATGTTGAAAATAATACATAGCTGAAAAAAAAATTTTGTTAGAATTTGTAGGTGCAGTTTGAGCATGTGTTTTACCACCTTTTTGAAGTAAATGAAGTAAAAACATTTGAAAATCCATGTGGTAGACCCTGAATTTGAATTAATACTTCTGTAAAACCACTGTGAAGAAGAAGGGTGTTTGCAGCATCCCACCCTCCCAAGTTACTATCCTATTGTAAACTTGTACTCTCCTAACCCAGATGAATTCAGTTCCAAAATGTTACAAAATTAGAATACAGATTGGACAAAACAAAAGTGCAAACATGAAAAGGAAGCCCCTGGCAAGAAGTTCTCCTGGCTTCCTTAGGGTCCAGGAACAGTAGTCTGATTATCATGAGAAAAAAAACCTGGCTGACAGACTTCTTCCTTTTGAGAAGTAACACCGAGTGCATAGGTGTCAACACTAAAGAGGGGAATGAATATAGCATAAAAGTACATGCATACTGGACTGATAATCCTCATAACAGTAGGACTATATGGGTGTTCATTCCCATTTATGTCAACACTTGATGATTTTTACAAAATTACATATGCTGGTATGGTGAGATTGAATTGTATCAGGGGAAAATTAAAAAAATTAAATCCGTTGATTTATTTTCTAAAATCATTGTCTTAGATCTTTTGGACAATTACAGAAATTCAAATTATTCCCAAGCAAAGACTGAGAAACAACCAGTTATTTATAAGAGATATAATTTCACTAGAAATAAGTATTGACAATTAATCCAACAAAGCTGAAGCAAACATATACGGTTTATGGCTTATCTATAGTATTATTACTCAGAGTATTCATTTTAAATACCTAAAATATTGCCTAAAAAGAAATTTATATGAAAAAATTGGTGCATTCATGTGCTGTAAGTGGTAAGTTATACATTATTCCATGTTAGCTCAGTTCATACACATCTGTAAGAAAATTGTTTTGTTCACCTCTAACCACTAGAAAAACTTTTGATTTGATTCATGCAACAGAGAAGTTCTAGAAACTTATTAAACACAGTTTTTCATGACATACATATATACCCAGTTTTAAAAACTGCATCATGAAAATGTGATTTTTCAGGGTTTCCTAACCCTGAAATAACTTGGGGTACTGTGCTGGTTTTAACAACAACAGGGAACTAAACTCCAAATAGCTACTTCCTTTCACCCTGCCTCTTCCAATTATGGAGGAACAATAGGGAGAGTTTATAAATTGGAATAATCATTTACTAAAATCACAATAATCACAGCAGCACTAACAGCAAAAAGTCATTAAGTCATAAAGTTGGTGTCATAAAATTTATGACATCATTTTGCAAATATTAAGTCTCTATCACTTCAAAAAAATTATTGTAAGAAAATAAGAAAGAAATTTCTAACATAATCATTGCATGGAAAGACAAAATTTCTCTCTCAGAAAAAAAAAAATCATGATGTAGAGTCAAATTATTAGACTTGAGAAATAATTCCTATTTTCTTCTTGAACACATTCACTCTTCCCCAGGCATTTGATGTGAGGCATCATCAGGGACTAAACTAGATGGACAGTTAATCTAATGTGGTAATAGTTGTTTTCACATGTTACATCTTTTATCAGCAAGACAGGTGAAAGAGAAGAGGGGACCAGATCATTCCCAGTGGAAAGACAAAGAATTTGTGCTTCTACATCCTGCTCTATCATATAAGAGTAAGAACACTGATAGGCTTGATCAAAGACAAAGAGAAGAAAGATTTTGAATCATCCAAGCAGCTGAAGAGCCAAGTATGTGGGTGAGCACTGAAAACTGGAGTTGTTTTTAGAAGGATGTCATTACA
This sequence comes from Chamaea fasciata, assembly GCF_029207755.1. NCBI lineage: Eukaryota > Metazoa > Chordata > Aves > Passeriformes > Sylviidae > Chamaea > Chamaea fasciata. Next base: position 95,117,724 of record NW_027094087.1, on the reverse strand, counting down.
ACATGCAGAGTATTCATTGCTGAAGCACCCCTGCTGGGTTGGGGTAGGAAATTGGTTTTCCACTCTCCCACTGCAGGGGTGTGTCATTGTTTTGCATCAATATTCTTGTGTTTGAGCTATCTAGGTTGGAGGCTGATGAAAAACAAAGGACTGCTAATCGGTGTTCTTAAAACGCAATGAAATAAATAATGACAAATTGGACAGAAACAGTTGGAGGTTCTTTTCATTGTTCTTGGCTAAGAATTTGGTTATGAAAAGAAAGCCAAGTTAAGAAAAAAAAATATTTTCCCAACAATGTTAAACTGTTTAAGAGTATCTAGGGACTAAATACTAGACATAGATACAGAAATAACCGAACACTGATTAAGCCCATGTGGAATATTCAGAAGCTTAGAGTTAGAACAAGAATCTTCTATTAAAATTTATAATTTATATATAAATCTTATTTCCACATTTGGTTTACATTTAAGGATAGTTTAGAAAAAGCATTCAGAAATGTGGTGAATTATAATGCTGCACAGATTCTGCAACGTCTTCATGCTCAGCAGGAGACGAGGAATTTGCAGGAGAATTACTAATGCAAGATAATTGAGAGATAGTGAATCCTAAAACTTTGAGAAAATGGGCATCTGCAGAAGTATCTTAAATAATTTTTCCAAATCCAAATAAACCCGGTTTACAAGGGCATTACTTTCTCATGCATAATAAAAGGACTAACTAGGGGATTACTTTACTGGAAGGATATTTCTAGGTTGCTATTATGTTATTATTACTATTCCTATATATATTGATACCAATGCAAGCAGTATGCTATATTATGTCAAGAATAAAATTAAGCAGGTCAGTATTTTCTGAGATTTATTGTTATTATTATTATTATTATTATTATTATTATTATTATTATTATTATTATTATTAATACATCAACAGCAAAAGGATACTGATATTTCTCTAAAGAGTGAATTCTATTTGACAGAGATCAAAATAATTCTTTTAGAAAACCAAGAATTTTTAAAAGTTAGGTCAAAAAATGTGTTATATTTGAGGAATTTGATTTTTTTTCTACAACCAATTACATTTTACTGTTGTTTTTGGTGGTGCTTAATTAAGAGAATTCTGCCAACTCTTCACCATGTGTAATCATTACATATTTTTTTGCTTCATATGTTGCCTTTTCTTTCCAGCTTAGGAGTTGTTGTATCAATTTTGTGCATTCAAAACAATTCTGATTAAAGCCTTAAAAAATTACATAAAATTGTCTACTGCCAGATAGATGAATGCAGTCATATAAAGTGTTTCTTTAGTGGTGCCTTCCTCATTACCTCACTAATTTTCTCTAATGAGTCAAATAACACGTAAAGATCTATCTCTAGACTTGGCAATTTTTAATGCCATTTCACCTTATAGTTCTGCTCTGCATGAAGTAAAGGATAAAATAGATACCTTCAATCAGACAGTGCAATTCCACTTGCATACCTGTGCATACCAAATCTTCAACTCCATTCTTCTGAGAACTTACTGACTTACTGATGAAGTTGCATTTCCCCAACACTGTCAACCAGAGCAGTCAACAAGAATAAAAATGTACTTCCCCATCCTTTTGTTTAACCCTGCTCTCCATCTTTCCTTTAATGAAAAGTGCTCTCCACTTCCATGTGAGTCATATTCCACGTGATGGCACTCAGGAGGCCAAAGGAAAACGGTGAACTCTACAAAACCACTATAAAAATCTATTACATATTTGAAGGGATAATAATTAGTAGAATCTGAAGCCTATCTGACATTGGAGCCTGGAGTATGAGTCAACAGCAGAACAATGGATAACCAGTTACAATCTAGTTCCAAAGTAGATTAGATAATGAGAGTCAGTGTTGCTTTAGGCTTTCTATTTCTTTACTTTGGTAACTACATATGGACTTGGGACAAAATTTTAGAAACTGCTTTTAAAATTCTTGCCTAAAGAAATTTCATGTGTGTGATATATTGTTCACTAACAGTGATCTGCTTCCTCAGTTTGAAAGGTTTGGTTTCCATGAGTTTGACATTTTACCCATTAGAATGTAGCCCTCTCAAGAAGCAAAGTATTTGACTGGTTGGACAATCATATGGGATAGAATAATAAGAAGTGATTTTGGAATGGTCAGACCTGATCAGGTCAAAAAGCAAGTATATATTAAAGTTGGATGTAACATATTAAAAAAAATCAAGTACATTTATGTTCAAACTAAATGCTCATTTTAGTCTTCATTTTCATTTGTGTTTGAAGCACAAATGGGCACTTTTTTTTCCACTTTTTTTTTTTTTATGGGGCCCAATTGAACTACAGTGAAGCCAATTAGAGTGATGTAAATCTGGAACATGCATGGTTCATCTGCAACATCTGCAATTGTATGCAGAATGATTCATCCAACAGAAAAGATGAACTAAAAATTTGGAATCAATTTTAAATGGAAATCTTTCAAGTAACATTTGGGTAATTCTTTTTCAGTCAGAATTTGAGCTGGCTAAACATGTCAATAATCTGATATTAATTGCTGTTTAATAGCAGTAATGGAAATGGATGAAATGGAAAACATGGACCACACACTTATTTGGCTGTTAGAGCTCTAGCCCTATAATGCAATTGCAATGAATGGCAAACTCTTGGATGAGTGTTTGTAGAATTGCTTGTCTTCTAGAGACCCTGTAACAATTGCCACTAGATTTGTACAAAAAAGCTAAATTCTGTGTAATTATTAATATGTTTATTTTCTAATCTGTGCTTGTGAAATCAATCTGTATGTGTGTAGTAATGGGGTAGGATTTGCCTTCATCTGAACAGTCAACATGCTGTACTAGATATGGGTTCCAAACAATCAGTTTCCTAAGTTTAGAGGTAAAACAAGGCGGGGGGTGGGGGGAAAAGCCACAATCAAAACATACCAAAAATTAACCTCAATAAGCAAACTACTAAAAATTATTGCTTTGGGTGTTATTGGGTTAAGTAAACGTGACATTTAAAAAAGGGAACAAAGAGAGAGTTCTAAACAGTTGTATTCAGACCTGGACATAACACCCTCTGAAGAAAAAGTTCTGAAGAACAAGTTTTGGTTCAACTCATTTGTCAGAGGAGTTGCTTCTGTTATGATTTTGAACCCGGTGACAAGACATCACTTTCTTTAATTCACAGCTCCCACACAGAAATGGTGCTGGTCAGAGTGGCCAATTCACAAAAGATTTTATACATAAGACTTTATTCTCACAAATGACCTATAGTTCCAGGTGCCTTTCTAGTTATTAGCTCTTTGAAATGTTACTGATCACCCTACTTAAGAAATTGAATGTCCTTGAGACAGGCTTAAAAATGTTTGAAAATGTTTAAATCTCTAGTTGGTAGAAAAAAACAATTCAAACACCTAGAAAAAGAGAGAGGGATGAAAATCATGAGCAGCCAAGGATGTTTTCCAAAACAAACGAAAAAGGAAGTTTGCAATAATAAAACTTATTTTAGAAGTTCTGTGTGGTAAAATATCTCATCTGCAGTGAACACTGAGGAAAATATAGCATATAAAACAGGAAATTAAACTACTATAAAAAACGCAGAGAAGTAATTTTCTCAGTGGTTTTCCATTAAGATTATTTATTTCATAGAGTAAATTTGCTGTATTTTTTTCTACAGAATTTATAATTACTTGTCCAGGTTAAAAAAAATCTCATTCTTTTAATCAGAAAGATAAAATTGAGAACACATTTGTCTGTGAATTTAAGGAGGAAACTACTTCAGGGTATCTGCTAAGTCTTTTGGTCTATTTAAGTTAAGTCTTGTCTGCTATTTACATTTAACACATTTATTAACAGCCTAACACAAAATGTACATATCTATAGCAGTTTCTTTCTAGCTAAACAGATAGAAGATTTTTTTTTATTTGTATAGTCTAAGGACATCCACTAGGTCAGATGTTCACAAGTTTTATGCCACATTGTTTCACTGGCTGCACCTGCTCAGGCTAGATGTTCCAGGCACTTCAGTTTTGTTCCATCTTGATTCTTTCTAGAAAAGATATTGACAGTCATGGTAGATTTTCAAAAAGAGAACAATTTAATAATTAATTTAATAATAATAAATCACTTATTAAATTCCCAACTGTAATAATTGTGTCCAGCTCTGAGGTCCTCAGAAAAAGAAAGACCAGGACCTGTTGGAGCCAGTCCAGAGGGCCATGAAGATGATTAAAGGGATGGAGCACCTCTCCTTTGAAGACAGGCTGAGTGAGCTGGTATTGTTCAGCCTGGAGAAGACTCTGGGAAGATCTTACTGAGGCTCTTCAGTACCTGAAGGGGGCCTACAAGAGTGTCAGAGAGGGATTATTTTTTACCAGGTCATGTTGGGATAGAATAAAGGGGAATAGATTTAAACTGAAATAGGAGAGTTTAGATTTGGAATTAGGAAAACATCTTCCTAATTTGGAGAAACTCTTTACTGTGAGGGTGGTAAGGCACTGGAATAGGTTGCCCAGAGAAGTTGTGGATGCCTTGTTCCTGTAAGTACTCAAGGCCAGCTTGGCTGGAGACCTGAGCCACCTGATCTTGTGAAAGGTGTCCCTGCCCATTACAGGGGTGTCGGAACTAAATGGTCCTTAAAGTCCCTTCCAACCCAGACAATTCTGTGTTTCAAGTAAAATTAGGAACAATAACAACAACAAAAAAAGGTTAAAATGCCACCTTGTTGAGAATTTTAAATTCATATCTAAAATTCACAAGATGCAACCCTCCTCCTAAGCTTTGTGACAGGGACTGAAGAAAGCTATTGGGTTTTATGAAGAATCAGTAATAATAAAAATATGTGGTTTCGCTTCTGAATGGTGATAGGATACAGACAAAACTTCAAAGTAAACTCAGAAGATGAAGAATCATTGAAATTAATAACTTGCAACCCTGTGCACTATTCTCTCACATCCAAGGAGATGAAGGATTTCTTTGTGTTAGGGTGCAATAGTCAAAATGGAAGTACTAAAGACAAAGTCAAGGTAGAATGGCAACACAGGGCTGCCTGAAATACCAAGTAACTAATAACAGAGCAGGAAAGGTTTCTAATCATTGCTGCTAAGGGCCAAGTACAGGTTAATAGTTCCTAAAATAAGGATAATGTGATTTGTGATTTGTGATTTGTTTATAAGTCACAACATAGTAGCAAGTTATCTCTCCTGCCACAAGGCTCATCATGCACAGCTAGACTAGATGGATTTGACCTCTATGCGAGCATCTTCAGTGTGAGATAGAATTTACACAGCATTTAAACCCACTGGCTCCAAAACGCTAAACTTAGCATACTCCTAATTAATGCAATAATTCACATCTATTCGTTTCCACTTAGATTTTTTTCTCTCTACCATATAGCTAAGAAAACAGGCAGTTGGGTTCCTTCATCCTTGTTTTATATATTTGTGCAGAAACAAAGCAGACTTCACAAATTTTTAGTAGTTTTAATTTGATTCATAAATACATCTCTGTCATAGGTTGGTAGAGTTTAATTAAAGTCAGTGGTGGTTGTTTTGACATAAATATTGATGAATAAAATGCTGAATAAAGCCTTCTTTAAAAGCATTGTTTTTAAAGAGCACTCAAGTGATTTACCCCACTAGCTGTTCTATTTTTTTTTAAATATTAATCTCTGAATACTTTATCCTTTTCTTTCAAAGCTGAAGGAGAGAGAAAACTTCTCAAGAGAATAAATCAGAGTTCCCAAGGCTGGTCTTCTGCTCTGAACCATTCATTTGTGGAGGCTTTTATTCACCACTGACCATAGATTAAATTTCTTCTCTTTCAAAACAGTCTTTCCAAATGCACTACCCTGGTATTGCTGCTATTAAAATCAATGAATTTTTTTCACCAAGGCTGAATACTTCTGGAAATCATACTTTTTATATGAAAGCTATTTCTTTTGCATGCATTCACAGGGCCTCTTCAGATAACATCATATCCTCTTCACTTTCCTGATGTCTCTGGTTTTGCAGCTATATATGGCAAGATTTTCATCCACACAATCATAGAATTATTAAGGTCAGAAAGACCTCCAAGATCAACAAGTCCAACCTTTGACTGAACACCACCACCACCTCAACCACAGCACTGTCACATACAGTTGTTTCTTGAACACTTCCAGGGATGGTGACTACACCACTTCCCTGGGCAGTCCATTCCACTTTCAGTAATTCCATTGAATGGCACCAGACCACAACTAATCCACCGTAGGAGAGTGCAAATATCTCCTACAGATCAGTCCAACCCTTTTTACATAAGGCACTGCTGACTCTGAGTGTAAAAGATATATGAGTTTTACATAAAACTCCTTGCAAACACTGAAGCCATCAACCATGTCAACAATCTCACTTTCAGTTTTATACACAAGAATCAATTTCAAGAGCATTAGTGTATTTTTCTGAATCTGATTTATTGTTTATAAAATCATCATTATTTTTTGACTTTTCACAACATCATCAGTAAGATGCAACATGTAACAGTCTTCCACTATATTCCATAAATTTCCAAAACCATGTTTACAAGTCCCTTATGAAAATTCTTTCTTATGGATAGTGTTATTTTCAAACAAACTCAGTTCTCCTGAGGAAGAGGACTCAGAGCATGAGGCAGTATGTGTATGCATTTTAGTAGTCCCTGAAGTAAAAGCTAAAAGGATGAGAGGAAATCTAAACAGTGAGGTAGATAAGACACTGTATGGATCTCCCAGTAGATCTTAACTATGGATCAATAGAGAGAATTCAATGTTCAATAGGAATTTAATAATTACCTGATTTATTTGAAGCTCCACCAAAAGATATGAATCAACTAATCCTGATAATGATAAATTCATGAAAAACATTTGCAAGTCACTGCTATATCAAACCATGCAGTCTCTATTGGAAAGCAGAAATCAGTTTTGCAGACATGAATTAGGCTGTGATTTCAGTTGGTCTTATGTCAATCCAATTACTTCTGTTGAAATCCCAAAGCAATTTGAAAATACCCATGAAGTCTTCTGCTAGGACAAAATGTGACATGACGAAAATGACTGGACCATAATCAACTTAAGCCTAAAAGCTGCTCTGCTGCAAACTTCCCCTTATTTTATTATGGAAAAACAAAATTGCATCCTAACATTCTGTATAATGGAAAATATGAATGAAAATACAGAAAATCAGCATGATATTATTTCTGTTCTTATGCTTTAAGATCACTCACTGAAGATAGCTTCTCTACATACTGTGAGATGAAACAAGAAGGCTCCAGCACCAGTAGCTCTGGCTCAAATTCCACATCTGGAACTGCTTAGTAATGTATATGTAAAAATTATTTTGATAGACAACACAATATAATCCCACTCAGACAGCATTGTGCTCCTTAGTAATGTTACTGGCTCTACTCAATAATTCTAGAATTATAGCTAGATATAGATTTTCTACTGCTTTTTTTGCTCTGTCTCATAGTTAAGTTAAGCTTTTAGTTAAAGACTGGGGGCACTGATTCCACAGAAGGACAGCTGTAACATAAAAAGTACAGTTTTTTACAGATTAATTCCTCCTGCTGCTTTATGAATAGCTGATGTCTCAGTATAACAGAGAAATCCAAGCTGCAGCAATTAGACATGACAAAACATTTTCCACATACTGTTTTGTCTAATGAACTGTCAGAAAGTGCAGTTTCCCTGAGTTTTAATTACTGCACCACCCACAGTTAGGACAAGTTCACCTACCTCTTCTGTCTGAGACTTAATTCATCTTCTTAGATGTGTCCTTATTAAAAGTGAGGGGTCCCAGTTTGTACTTTTGCTAAAAAGTGAAATGCAACAGAAAGGAACATTATGGTAGGCAGTACCTTTCAGTGCAGCCATTCTTTTTCATTTAGAAAGAACATTCATCTGCATACCCATGGACCAAATTCTCTGTGTTCACTAATCAATGCGAGTTCAATCATCAAATTAAGCTAAGACCTTACTTGACAAAGGTTGAGCATTCCACTTATATCTTGAATAATCTAGCAGGCTGAAAACAGTCTTGATACTCTCCATATCTATGATTCCAAGGAAATTCTCCTTAAGCATTTGCTGTATTTCATAAAGCTACTAAAAATAGGTATTTTGTTGTGACTATAGCTCAACATACATTAGGGATGAAATCTGGCAGTCGTGGGAAATAAAACCCTTTAGGTAAAATGTTATCCCACAAATCTGAAATAAAAAGTTTTTGGGATTATACTTTACCAGAAAATTTTCCTTATTATCTCTTTCTCTGTTTGTTATTTTATTAACAAGAATCTGATCAAGACAAAAACCACAGGATTTTGTATTCATTTTGCCACCCATAAAAGCTTTGCTTGGTATGAAGGATATTTTTATAGTAATGTTATAACACATACAAGAAGAACCTAACAATGTTGAAACAAGGCACCTGTATACATAAGCTATAACCATAAACTGTGTATTATTTTGGTAACTACAGTGCCCCAAAAGACATGAGACCCCCCCCCCCAAAAAATAAAAAAAAAATAAAAATAAAAAAAAATATATATATATAGCTCCTAAGTAAAACCTTCATCCAGAACAAAGGAATTCTCTGGAAGTCTCCCTCAGCATATGGTTTAATTTTAAGACAAAACTCAGGGCAGGTTCAGTGAAGAACTTCATACTAAATGATGTGTAGACACTTGTTTACAAATAGCCACAGGTTAAAGAAATTATGGGGAAAGTCTGTGAAGCTCAGCTTTCCACATTCACAGCAAGACTGATTATTCTCCAGAGTGGAAAGATCAATGGTCTTGAGACAAGCTAAAGTGCAATTAAAACTTTAAACAGGAAGATTATGTGAGTATGCTTTCTACAAGAAGTATTTCAGGACTGCAGAACCCTCTCCAGAAATCCTTTATGGAGAAACATCTGCATCTCCTCAGATGAAAATTCCAAACAATGACAGATGTGAATATGTGTGTGTTTTCAGATGAGTGGGAGAGTTGCATAGAACTGGCATATACAATTGTAGTTGGTCATGGAGAGAAGGATGGGGAGCAAAATCAATATACAGGGAGTCAAGAGGAGCCCAGGAATTCCACAGATAAAGCAATGTGTTGAAGTAAATCAGGATTCAGATTCTCATGCCTGCCTGAACCAACTTTATGAAAGAGTGAAAAAATTTAACTGCTCTCTTAAGACTATACCAAGGAATGCTTGCTGAGAATGCCTGGCATACAGAAAGAAAAAAATACTTGGTGGCAGGAATACTGAGTAATAAGACTTATCCTGTTTCAATTTTGTGTTTTAATATTATTGCTAACAACAGAGAAGAATAAGAGCATTTGAAAAACAACACTTAAAGATGCATAGTTTCACGTCTGCTGTGAAATAACCATTTTATGTATAGAATATAATATTTGGATAGGAGATCATATCTGATATAAATTGTCAGAGGTGCTCAGATGCCATCTCATGTTCAGGATGCAACCTTGTATTTCTGCAGATATGGACCTTCTAATGTTCCAACAAAGCAAACTCTAACCCGTCTCATCTTGAAAAAGGAGATGTTCCCTGCACTGCTTTCCTTTCATTTAGGACCAGTGTGATTATCTACTGAGGAGGGAAATCTAATTTAAGTATTGTTTATAAAGTGGCACTAGTTCTATGACATCAGATTTTATGAAGCCAGAGAAGTTTAAAGCAATAACATAAAAAAACCTTATTGTTTGTTATTTCAGTTTGAAAAAATATCCATTAAATTCTCATTAAAATAAAAGTCAGTAGGTTTGAGTGCCAAAATACCTCTCTTGCTCAAGACAGACTAGTAAAAGGTGAATGGGATTAAAAGATGAAAATTATGTGCACTATTGAGTGATCTTGGGCCTTTATTATGTATTATATACTGAAAGATGGAAACATTTGTTATAAGCCGTTAGCTATAAACAACACAGACAGTCTTGATCAGCAGAATTCTTTATAGCTGAAGAAGAAAATTAATTCTGCAAACTATCTGGCAAACTGGGTTGTCAGCTACAGTAAATCTAGGCTAATCCCTCCATGAAAACCCTTGAAACTACATTACATTTTCAGTACTGCTCTATAATGGTACAGGTTCTGTGCTGATGTCCCATTGTGAATACAAATTAAATTGTCCTAATGAAAAAAATTAAATTTTGAAGTTTTTAATTTTAATGCCAGTATTCATATAAAAACAAAGATTCGTATTACATTAATTCTGGTGGAAGAAGAAAGGATGCAATTTACAGTGTTGTAGGATAGGGGTCTTTTCGCATTAGTAGGAATTTTTTATGATAATAAATTTTACACTTTTATATTTGAATGAATTATGCAACATATTACCTTGTACTGCTGGTAAGAACTTTAACAAAATCTTGCGTATCTTCAGCTAGAAAGGAGCTGCTTTGTCTTTTCTCACTTTTTAACCCTCTGACAGGGTGGTTCCTCCAGAAATTAAAAACAGAGAAACAAAGAAGCTGACAGGTTGATTGATGGATGGAAAGGTAGACAATGGAAAAAAAGAAATCAGACCTACAGGTTTTCCAGGAAAAATTTAAACAGGACTAGGAAACATTTTACAAAGACAAAACAATCCTGTCTTTTAGACTGATGCAACAGGTCTGTTCATCCCCCAGCCCATATTGCTACTGAGGGCTGTTCTAACCCAGATGCAGCACCTTGTACTTGGACTTGTTGAATTTCATTAAGTCTTCGTGGGCCCACTGCTCAAGCTTGTACAGCTTCCCCTGGATGGTATCTGGTTTCTCTTGTTTGCACCCCTCAGTGTTGTGTCATCTGCAACTACTGAAGGTGCGCTTGATCTTGCTATGTCACTGATAAAGATGTTCAAGAGCACTGGTCTCAAGACAGAGGCCTGAAGGACCAGGCTACACCAACAGTCTTTTGTACAGGTGGATGCTGGGTACAAATTATGTCCCTCAATGGTTTGTTCATTTTTAGGAAAGCTTCATTAAAAAATGAAAAAGCTTTTCAATTAACCAAGGCACTTGCCCCAGACTTCAGTAAAACCAATGAGGTTTCTGCTCTGCTCATCTCACTCCAGGAATGGTTAAGTTGTCTAAACATGTAAACTTACAGTGATATTTCAAATCTTTGGTGTGTCAGTCATTCACACAGGACCAGAAGATGGGACAGGACCAAGAGACACCCTTACTTATCTACAGATGGGAGCCAGGTAAGTGACCTGCAGCACCTAATGTGGCCTAGATACCTATAGTTACAGCATCCAATTCCCACTGCCTCTAGAAGTCTGTTACATACAGCTTGCTGTATTGCCATCTAGGAATGGAAATGGATGCAGAAGCCATATGATACTGGTATTCAATGCTCATGGAAAATACCAAACCAAACCAAAGCAAAAACAAAAACAAAACCTTTGTGCTTCTCTTGTGTAACTGCCTTTGAGAGTTTCCACATTAAGTTCTTTGCTAGCCATGCATTTTCAAAGACATACTGGGCAATGCTTTGTAAAAGAAGTGCACACAGTATCTGGTAGATGTAATGACTAATTTTACATAGATTGTACAAACTATATGATCACATAGCATAGAAGCATTTTGTTTTATAGATATACAAGTGTAAAAATAGTTTATTTTATGGAGATTTTAAAGATAGATTTCTGAAGAAGTTTTGGAGAAAGTTGTTTTCAGTAGATGTCATGATTTCAAATTCCATTTGAGGAAAAGAAGCAGCATTCTAAATAACATTCAACTAATTTTTAAGTGAAGGTTTTTCAGAGTTTAGAGTGGAAATGAAACAGAGGTACAGTTGGAGGATGAGGCCACAATGAATTATTCTCATAGCAAGAACTTAGGTTTGGATTTCTGCCATCTCCCTCTCTGACTGATTTTTTGGGGTTTTTTGTGATTTCAGTAGTGTGGGAAACAAACATAATAAATAAATTTTAAAAAACCCCAGATCTTCAAGAGCACATTTGAATTGGGAATTTTATTTGACATAGACTAAAATTTAAGAATATTGACAGTGGAATCTCAATATTAGTTGGGAATGTCCAAGTTTCCTTTGTTCAGACTACATGAAGGAACCGCTTTCCTGACAATGGGAGTCCTGAGAGTAGTCCTCTGATGTTTTGTTTCTGACTTAGGGAACCAGGGTTCCACTGCTCTTGGCACTGCAGATAAGAGCTCTTCCACACATGGGGCATGGCTATGCCTCATAAGGCAGCTAAGGAAACAAAGGCATAAAGGGGAAGAAAGATGGGTGAAATGTACAGTTCTGTGCAGTGAAGAACACTCTCACATCAGCTCCTATTCAAAGAGTTCATGGGAATTCCCCTGTATTTATTTTTCTGCTCCCTCCCCTGATCCATAAAGCCAACAGCGGGAGCTCTGAACAGTTGAAGGGAATCCAATTAACTCATTTTTCTCATTGAATTTGACAATATAAGTGGTTTCATTGTCTATAATGCATGCATTTACAGATATATGTGTTTAACTTTCTGTTACAAGATGTCTTTGAAAAACTGTATTGGATTGTTTCTTTTTGGAGTTTGGTTTTATCATGTTTGTTTATTTGTTGGGGTTTTTATTGCCCCCAGCAGTTTGCCTTTCCTATTTCTGGTATGGAAATATTTTGGATCGTACAATGCATTAGTATTGAATAGTCTTTCTGTCCTTGAGTGCTAAAATCTAGTAAGATTCTGATTACAAGATATTTCTAAGTTAGTCATGAATTAGGGGAGAGCAGTGCTAATCAGTTACCATTACAAAGCAAATGCTGCCTAATGATCTCCTTCTATAAGAATATAATCACATCACCTGCCCAATTTTTATGACTGACCTTTTCCATGTCTATACATGGTTCAATTAATTGAACATTTAAATTTCAAAAGATTTCCATATGTCTTAATGGGTTTTTATGACAAACTCTTGCTTTAATTAAATTAAGATGGCTGTGTTTGTCATGTTTTATTTACTTTGCAATGCTTAACTAGGTTGATAGAGAAATAACATCTGCAAGAAAAGTATCTGTGTGAAAGATATTTATACTTCTCTATATTCTATTATAGTGTAGATACGATTTTTGAGGGGAAGCCTGCTATTAATTTATGTCTTTCTATATGGGACAGATTGAGATTTATCTGTGTTCAAAAATCTTTAGTCTATTTAAGCATTGGCAGATAGCCATTCTGAGATGAATTCCTGGTGACATGGTATTGCTTTTTAGAACACACAGGATCAGTTTTGAAATGAACGGGGAACAATGAAATCATTAAATTGTTAAGCTTTGCATGTTACTAAACGTGGTTATTTGCCCCATGCTTGGGAAATAACCAGATTTTTTTTTTTTTAACCGAAGAAGTGCCAGTATCATTCATTTATATGCAAAAGGAGGATGCAAAAAAAGCTTGAAGTAGTCTAGGGACAAATTACAGGTGAAGTCTGTCATATACACAAACAGCTGTAAATCTCTTTGGTTGCTTCATATGTGGGTATAAAGTTTGATTTTATAAAGGTATCACACTGATCATCTTTTGGCCTTAATCAGGGTATTTTCAGAGCTGGCAGAGTGAGCCAATGTAATTCTAGCTAAGGAAAAATTCATCCCAGTGGGAGCTGTAGCAATAGTATGCACCATAGATTAAGAACATGAGAATATATGAGATATATTGCTAAATGGAATTTTACGTGACTTTTACAGTTTTTAAGTACTATCAAATGAAAAAAAATGCACATATGAATTTTCAAGGAAAATTAATAACAAAGACTGGAAGCATCATGCAGTGAACTGAGAGTTACTGGGCAAATCAAAGTTGGTAAATACAATTTTTTCTACAAGAAGAAGTACCTATTGCTAGTTAAAAATATTAGTTAAAGTACTGCTAGTAAAAGTCATTGGTAATTAATTGCACAGAATGAAACTTCAGACCTTTAAAATTATAGCATAACTCATCTTGAAATGATGAAATAAATATCTAAATAAATAAAATCTCTATTGAGTTGCCAAGTCTTAGTTAAAACTTGTACTGAGAAATAATTTATCATCAGCCAATCTCTATATCAAAGGACACTTCTGTGTTCAAAACTGAACCAGTTACTGAAGTCACTGACAGCAAGAACTTGCATTTCTTCACATTTCTTCGTCAGTGAGTGTGGGTATTTATTTCACTTCTTAATGGTCTGGCATTCAAACAAAAAATTTAAGCTGCAAACATTTTTGCACTCCTTTAGGTGCACTGTTTTCACCAGACAGAAGGTTCTGCTATATACCTCACAAAAAAAAAGGGAAAACTTGCTCTTTCCCACCTCATTTTTTTTTTCTGTTGAGACATATATGGTTGTACATTGTGGCTGATGTATTTTGTAACTGACATTCATATAGATTTACTAGGCACGAGAGACTAGTTCGTTGGTAAACCCTGTCCTATTTATGCATGAATTTATTGATCATAGAGGTCATTCAGCATATAAATATAAAATTGCTGCAGCATTGATTTCTCTAAAATGCACGGAAACCTCCCCCGTAGTGCTTAAGTAGCCATCTGAGGCCACACAGGAACAGCCACGGTGTGGTTAAGTCTCTCATTTTTCTAGCCTCGAAGAGTCAGTCTGCGCTAAATGTCTGATGCCTTTGTCTCACCATGATGGATTAAATAGACACCCGATGCTGGGAGCCTGTGGAGGGTGCCTTACTAGGCTAAACCCCTCACATTCTCACCCACGCCATAGGTAGCTTGACAGAAGGCTAGAAGCACAAAGATTTAGGTGCACCTTCAGGATGTGAACATATTATCTGTCTCAGGAGAGAAATACAGAAAGAATATAATACTTCCTAGAAGAGCACCAGGTCAGCCAGCTTGGCCTTGAGTGTTATGGTGAAATCTTAACCGCAGTGAGTGCAGAAGGAATGCTTTCAAAAATAAACCAATAATAGGCACTGGGTTCAGTGGAGGAGCCGATCCTGGTTTCCTCATCTCGAGAGATCTTTTTCCTTTATGTAATTGCATACAGCAGATTGTACTGCCAATTTGCAGCTCCCCTCCCTTCCTCTAATACTGATCTCCAGCACTAGAAAAGGATAAATATTGTTTCTCAAGAGGGTGGCTTGCCTCTTTCATACAGTCTATCACTGTCCTTTCCAACATCTTTCATCATGTGATGTAACAACTGCCTGAAAATAGACCTGTCTACTCCTATGTGTCAGACAGCACATCAACACACAGAGAGACTTTTCAGAGAAGAAAAGAAAAAAACACTGAAATAAAGGAATGCTACAGATCTAGAAGAATCCATTCAGTCACCCCATTAAGTTCTTGTCAAATCTTTTCAGGGAAGAGATTAACCTCTTCAGAAATCACAGCTGAAGAGTCAGAATTACTATCACTCTCTTTAGAGAATCAAGCAAAGGGATTAGAGAGGACTGTACATGTCCTTGCAGGACTTTACTTGCCCTCCCAGATCCAGTTAATGACCTATCTACTGTACTTCCCAGATATTTAGTGGAAAAGTCCCAATAATGCTGGTAAGTTTTAAATGAAATGTTCATAAGAATTTTGGTCCCTTAAAATTAATTTCTTTCCAGAAAAAGAGTTTTCCCAAAGAGATTTGACAGAAATGAATTTATCAACACTCTTTTCCAGATCTGTACAAGCCTCATACAGAAATAACAAAGTGCAGTAGGTGGTAAAGAAATATTACTTGAAATGATGAGAAGATTTTGACTTTTAAAGTTTTATTCTTGAACAAGATTTTAGGGTAGCCAGCTGTTGTTGTATAATTTCTTATGCCTGGTTTTAATTTGCCTGGGATTTAATTGCTGTAGTCAGACCACTGAACATTGCAAATCATTCTGTTTTACCCAGAAAACTTGTATCACATCCAAAGGAATTCAAACTAATTTTATGACTTGATGGACTCAGCTTCATATCACCAGCAGAGATGAGATCAGTGTTGGACCAAAATTCTAAGAGGCAGGCAGTGGACATGTGAGATACACTGAAATGTACCCAGATGTCTTCACCAAGACTTATGTTTTGAAGAAAGCCTACATAACCCTAAATCCAGAGATCAGTAATCACTTAACACTAGTCAGCCTTCTGAAAATTAAAATTCTGTGTAACCTGTCAACACATGGGTCTATGGTGTTAACTGTCCCATGTTTGACAACAGCTAGTATTTCATTTTGCCAAAGGAAAAAAAAAACTCTCAGATTTTCAACAGATATATGCAGACTTCTCTGGAGTTTAAGGTAAAGAAACAAACCACTGTTAAGCTTTTGATAATGATTTATCTTTGATTGTTAACTTTGAATAAAGTTGAATCCTGACATGTTAAGTCCTATGTGAGTGATGACCACAAAGGGAGGGGATGAAACTCACAGATTTTAAAAGCAAAGAAAGTATTCCAAAACCCTTCCTTTCCTCCCTCCCCTTTCTGACATAGAAATTCTCATTCAAACACAACTACATAAAACATAAAAAATTGCTTTTAAATAAATTCCTTTCAAATTATATGAAATCTGATTCTAAAGTCCCAAATGGCAAGTGCCATTACACTTGTTGTTTGGTGTTTAGCTGCATTGCTACTCCTATTCTGCTAAGATATGTCATCCAACTTCCAAGTTTGATGCTTTGTAACTTTGACTTCCAGCAACAGTATTTTGTCATATCTTTATCATCTTCAAAAGTCTTCCAACAGTAAACAGGTCATCTTTCATCTTCCTTTCTTATGAATAGAAAACCTACACTAATCTAAATTTAAATAATGTTGTGAGGATCCTTTGAATACTCATTGCATTTTAATGTTCTTCAATACTGAGAAATAGACTTGCACATAATGTTGCACAGAAAGGCAATTTCCCTTCTCACATCCAAATTTACAATTAATTTAATCCCAAGTCTGAATAAATATTCTTGCTGTCAATGTTACAAATTTTTTTTTCTCAAAATTCTTCATTTTACTTACTTCAAAAATCTAAATTTTTTTCAGTTAAATATAATCTGTGTTTCATAATTACTTTTTCAAATTCAGAAAATACTACAAAATTAATCCCTTAATAACATCTTTTGTTCTTGTATGAAACAATTTTTTTCAGTCATTTCTCTATCATGTACAAAGATAATTTTACAGCCATTAATAGTCCTTTTACAACCCTCTACACATTGATTTTTTATTACTTTATTTTAAAAATTACAATCTATCATCCAACTATCGGAAATGTATGTACATACATGGAAATATAGACAGCAATATAGGAATGCTATACTGTGCGTTTTCTCATGTATATTTTAGAGTTTAATTTTAAGATATAGAGATTAAAGAAATAGAATGCGTTCTTATCATTATGAAGATTCTGCCTGGAACAAATACATTCGATTTAAAGACAAGACAATATGATACCACAATCTGTCCTGGTCAGAGAATAGCAAGAGATTACCTTTAAATCCACTACCTCCTTCATTCCTGCTGGATTAGCTGAGAGACAATGTAAATGCAGCTTTTCTTTCTGAAATCTTTGGGACTTTTTGAAAGTCAAACTTGTCCAGAGAGAACATCTTCCATAATCACAAAATTATGGGTATTTTCACATAAATAACAAAACTAATATATCTGAAGAGTGATATTTATCCTCCCTAACTTAGTGTTCTAAAAGTTAGCCACCTTATCTAAATTGACTGGGTAGGGTATTCCACCCAAAAGACAGGCCTACACCCGATTTATTAGTTCACACCATCATCTTCTATTACCATTACCATTACCATTACCATTACCATTACCTCCCAGAATCTTCTCTTCCCAAGGTGCCCAAAGGAGCTGGGCAGTTGCCCAGCCCTGAGGCAGCTACATTTCAGTGTGCACAGCCCCACACTGCACTCTGAGGGTGGAAAGGAAAGTGAAAGAGGGGCGTCACCAGGTGTGTTCTACAAACAGCTGTTCCCACTGCAAGGGTCACCAGTTGCCAGATGTTCCCCAGCTGTTGGACACACTCAGTCGCCAATTTGCTGATAATCCTCCTTTTCACCGTTCAGATGAACCAACATGGATTTTTGGGATGAGCTATTTAAAATGTCTAATTCTCTTTTGAGTGAAACACATTAGGGATCCCCAGAGTTGGAGAAAATAAACTGGTTCAATTCAGATGGTTTAAAAAAGTAAATCCTGGCTAACTTAGAACATTTTGTCCAGAAAGGCATGCAAGCCAGTACAGTTAAGTGACCACTCACAATTATACACCCATTTTAGCTGCAAATTAGACAGAATAAAGACTGAGGTCTGTACTAAAGTAACATTGGTAATGTACCTCACACTTAGGAACTCCTCATCTGTCTGGTCTTAAAGAGGTCAAACATTTATGGGAGGACTCAGGCACAGAGCTGACACTCACAGAAGTTCAGGGTTTATTTGCTATTAACCATATTGAAATGTGCCTCCTTGCTGTAAATCTGTGGCCTTTATAAACCTCATGAGAATTAAGGAAGTCTGGCATCATGTGACTTTTTAGCTCTCATCTGGATTCTCTGGTGTCTCTTATGTTTCCAGTGCCAATCAAGGTATTCCCAACCCCTCCCACATAGATGGGCCCTCAGGTGTCAGATTAGACACTCTTCTCCACATGAGGCACCAGTAAGGTCTTCCTTTCCTCCTTTGGAGTCCTTTTGTTATATTATTCATATCTCTTATATGTTGAAGATCATCACATCCTCTTGCTGATTTGATCAAAAAGCTTTGGAATGCTCTAGGTGTGGATATTCTTACATATATAAATGCAAAAAAAATAATGACGTTCCATTGTTTTATGAAATTCCTGATGTGTCACCACAAAAATACAATTCACTAAGAGCAAGAATTTAAGCTGTTTACATGAAAGTGCTAAAAAAAATGCATGATCCTTTCAACTAGCTGCAAGCACAAATAAGTCCGTGTAATGAAATATAGTTTATTGACAAAAATCCCCAAAAACATTCATCTTTAATCCAGGCAAGGTGCTTTTCAGATTATTTTTTTTTTTTAATCTTTGTGTGTGTAGTTCAGGGCCAAGCCTGGATGTCTTCTTATGCTCCCTCCTTCCACTCCAGTGGCTTCTAAACCCTTCCACAGCAACTCCTGTTTAAAGTTTCCTTCCAACAGGATGGTTCAAACCTGGGGGGAGGCACACACACCTTTCCTCGCTGATCTTACATTATGTACACAGATTATTCTGAGATGGACCTTTGTGTTTCCTCATATTAAAATGAACAGATATTTCTCCTTCTTCTGGGAAGAAGGAAACCTCTGTTCTCTTCTACTTTCCGTACAATAAGGGAAGCTCTTGTCTACAGTGCCTCTGAGCAATGCTTCAGGCCCATGGAGGATTGTAGATGTCTAATGATCCTTTTCAGGGAGCAAACATATTTAGCTCTCCAGTGTTCTTTTTTTACTGGCAGCTGAGGGAAAAGAGCTTGTACCAAACTGGGATAATGCTATTCTATTCATGCTCTGATTCTATTCACTGGGAAAATTTGTATCTGTGCAACAGATCACACACACTTTAAGTTTTTTAAAATTCTAAAGTGCTATGGGGTTGTCTGGGGATGCTTTTTTTCTTTTTTTTTTTAATAATATTTAGGGTGGAGTTCTAAATCTTGATGCTTGATCTAGCATATAATGACTTATTGTAATCAAGCTGTCAAATGCTTTCCTACGAGATGTGGTAATTTGGGAAATCTTTCTATGCACCATTTGTGGTCTCCAGCTGATATCATGCTATTAAATTGACATATTATTAAATTACAGTGTTTGGATGTGACTTTTGATGCTGGGCTACATACTTTCCCATTCCACATCAGGGCAGCCCACACGGATTTTTGTGCCTTGGCACTGAACTGTAGGGTCCTGACTTTACAGAAGGGTGTCATATGTGAGCAAAGCACTTGGGGAGAACTCATTTCAGAGTGCACAGCTAGAAGCAGTGCTAGCACTGTGCTCAGGCTCCAGAGATTTACAGCATATGGGGTCCTATAAAATGTAATGCTAAAAGAACCATCTGGAGATCATCCAGACAGGGAGGCAGGTCTCATGGAGATCTCTGCCTGGCACAAGCCAGAATCAAACTGTGCATACTAATGTCAACCGAATTTGTGAGTGTTTCTTTCTCTTTTTTCAGTTGCAGTTGGCTTTGGGTTTTGGTGTTGTTTTCTTTGTGTTTTTTTAATTCTATCATGCTATTAACACAATGCCTAAATAATTATTTTTATTATATTTAAGACACTGAAAAAAAGAAAAAGCTTTTCAGCAAAAAGAGGACCAAAAGTAACTTGGCAGAGACATAAACAGCAGGGCAGGACATGAGCTATTTAAGCTAAACTGTAACAAGGGTACAACTAACTGAGAGGCATCTGGGTGGAGCTTTTGAACAGATATGATAGGGAGAAAATGTATGCCTAAGATGTACTTCAGATGATGATGAAGAATTTTAAAAGGGACAGTAGGAGCTATGGCCCTGCAGTAACCCTGGTTCCTAATCATGTTTCTACACAAGCCAACTGGGAACTGTTTGGTTATACTTCTGCATAGTTAATTGTGCTTTTGACCTCTTTGAAAGAAAAAAAAAAAGCAGAGTTAATGTAATGATAAAACTGGGGATTCTTTTGTAGGGATTTACCAACTAATCACTTCACTGGTACCAGTTCTTCCTGTGTGGTATAGCACATATACTTCCCATTGCCTGGAGCAACTATTTGGCTGGGAAAGATAAAACAGAATTACTTCTCTGAAATGAGCTATGCCCCTTTACATTCTGGAATAAATGTAAACCTCCAGTTGTTCTATAAAGTGGCTGAAAAGTATGGCAGAACTAATAAATCTTTCCTTTTTCCCTTTTTTTTCTGCTTCCAAAATATCTAAAACACATGTGTTTCCACCAGGTCTACAGAACTCATTGGAGGTTAGTAAGAAAAAATGCCTGGCCCCTCTCCACAGTGCACAGGCAGAATGAGGAGAGGGAGAGAGTCTCTGTTTTTCAGCCATCCATGCAGTACTTGAGTAAAAGTGTGCAGGATAAACTGTCCTGTTGAGACACTAGAGAAAAGAGGACACAGTGTAGCTAAATCATGTGCTTAAGAAAAGGTGCAGTTTAGTAGAGCCTTCAAATACTCCACCTACAAAACAGGGCTGTTCCAAAACTTTCTAGCAGATAAACTGGCAGAATTTGGTCCACTGCCAGGAGCAAAAGTATATTCAAACTATACTATGCCAAAAAGATACTTCTGAGGACAGTTTTCATTCGCGTAATACTTGTGAACTGCAATGTAATGTTACTTAGATGTTCACAGGTTGAATGTTTTACCAGCAGAAAACTAGGGAACTCCCCAATATCTTTTAGGTAGTTAAATCCTTTAACTCCTTTGAATCACCATATTTAAAGAGCACAATACTAATTTCTAAGCATTATTTGCTTATTTAAGACCAGCTGCTTCCTAACCCAGAATGCCATTTAAACAAGTAATCCTAGCTCTCTGACAGCCTTACTACTTGCCCTTTCAGTAAACTCTTTTTCGCTTTTGGTATGTGAGCACTTGCATTCTCATATGCAGTCCAGTTCAGCTCCCAGTTCCTCAAAAGGCTACTGCTTTGCTGTGAGGGTGTGATTGTAAAAACCCTAGTTTTTATTAGCAGTAAACCTATTCACACCCGCAATCAACCCTGAAATTGATATTCTTCATCTGATCTGCATAGGTCATCAGGCAGGTCACTGCCTCTGTTACATTACACCAGTGTTTTTCCACTAAGCCAGTTAACAAGGTTAACTAGAAACGTGACAGACAGAAGAGAGAAGCTGGACACATGGCACAGATTATTTGGCTTTAGAAACTAGCAGAGCTTTCTCTGTGGCAAGAATATATGAATAAATGATTTGTGACTCAGTCAAAATAATTTTAGTTTCTTTTTATTTCTGAATGTCAAAACTCTTGAGACCAAATCATGTCATTCCCTACCAGCTCAAGTGCATGCTGCTCTTGAAATAAACTGTTTGCCTTAAAGCAAAAAAAAAAAAAAAGAAGAAGAAAAAAATAGAAAAAAGCAGAAAAGCTATTTCTCTTGCTGGCAAGACTTAAGAGAAGAGGTTTATAAATTTAACTGCCAATATACCATCTGCCTCTGCTGCTCCTTTCAGTCTAGCTCTTCTAATTGTGTCTTTAACAGATGACAAAACCCCTACATTCCTCTTGGGCACTGTAAAATAATAACAATTAAAACATGAATAATAATAATGAAGCACACACAGTAGAGTAAGCCTGCAGTCTGAATAGGCTACTTATTCTGCAGGAAGTCTGTGCACATTTTGTCTTCAGAGATGATGTGAACAGGTGCCCCAGCCTGGAACTAAGGCCACCAACCTTGGAGGGCAACTCTGCACAGTAAGTGACCCACTGCAGCAAACTCTGTGTTCTGCATCACTTTATGTTTTTAAGTTTCTACTGACCAGAAACAATTTTAGTAGGTTGGCCACCAACCAGTGGGCTGAGTAAGCTGTGTTTTAGACATGATACTCATTAGCTACCACTTTTTCCATCTGCTGTGGTTGGCACCTCAAAAGCCAAAGCGAAAAATCAGTTTGTTGCAGTATTTAAGATGTGTTCCAGCTAATTTTCTGCAGCTCTCATAGTTTAAAGCAAAATGTTACTTCACACACTTGGCAATGGAAGTATCAGACTTATGTAACAGATCTAGGAAAAATCTGCTGGGAAAAAATTGCAGTCACTTCTCCCAGCTGTAACATGCACTGAGGGAGCCGGGGGTATGAACTCAAATGTTCTCAAGGTGATCTTCGAGTCTTTAAAACAATTGGTACACCATGCAAATAATAGGCATTACGCTTCTGTAACATATACCACCAGGCTGTTCCAACTCAGACTGAGGGCTGGTGCTCAGTCACAGCTCCTCCTGTCCATCCAACATGTCCAGTTTGGGCAGTGAGTGCAGCCAAGGGTTTCATGGTGTCCAGTGTTCTGCCCTGTGACAGCAGACCTGGGTGGTTAAACTCCACTTTTGTCCTAACACTAGGGCAGAGGACACTCACAGGGAGTTTTTCTGAAGACTTCTCTGAACTTTTAGAGGCTTTTAAAATTATTTTATCAGGATTTCCAGGAACAACTCTCTTTGGGGAAAAGGTTAAAACTTTAATGGAAACTGCTGAAATTGTAAGAATACTTATATCTTGTGAATATCTCCAAGTAGTAATTTATGTGTTCATAATTTCAGTTCCCCATTCAGTCCCCACTCTGGCCACAGATGCTCCGTGAAGATTTTAGCTGTTTTTATCTTCCATGGTGGAACAACGGCTGTGCCTTTAAAGGCCTTTTGACATTTTAGTACTGAACAGTGCTTTCAGCAAAATTATCCTCCCACATATGGAATATTCTTCTCTCTTTTCTGTGAAGTTTGAAGAATGACTCTGAAATGCTTATTATCTGCAAAACTGAAAAAAAAAATTTTCTGTCTTTCCTGATCCCTGGTTCCAGTTCTGTCCAGGAGTAATGTTTCCAGATGGGAAAAAAAAAAAAAAAAAAAAAAAAAAAAGGGGTATATGTAGATGCATATCAATTTTATCACCTCTTCTGACTGATTGAGATGCAAGCAGCCATGAAGTTAGAAACAACTATTTAAAAATCCTATACTGATGGAGGAAATATGATCAAATGCAACTCCAGAAGTGCCTCCAGGTTACTGACACCCAGAATGTCCATAGCTGGCATGAAAACAATGAACATTGAGGTCTCATGGTCAAATGTCTTTTCCTCATGTTTTTTTTCTTTTTCATGCTAACTATAATCTAATAGCAGAGTGAAGCTGAGATAGATGATGATTATCTGCTTTCAAAGTCTACTCAGCAACTTTTGTCTAGTGCCTGAAGCTAATGGCTTCTAACCGAGTTCAAAACGCTGGAAAACACATTTTGTGTACGAAGAATTCTTACAATCAAAGATGTTGCAACAAAATGCAACTGACAAAATTGATTTTACTTGTTATCTTTTCTGACAGATTATAATCAGGGAAGTAGATTAATTAAGCCCCGTGATTTTTATTGTAGATTTCTGCTTCAATAATCAAGTGAAACTTGTAGTATGAACAAAGATAAATATAGAAACATATGATTTGCTTATAGCCTGCCCGACAATGCAAATTTCTGTTACCACAGCCATAAAGCACTGAGAGCCATATACTAAAATGCATTTCATTTAGTTTTAGGATTTGCCATGGATTTCTAATCTTCCCTAGTTCTAATCTTAATTATTTCCCCTAGCTACATAAAAATCAATTGGAATGCAACTCTGCATTTAGCAGAAACATTGAATAATTTTTTGTTAAACGATCAAAACATAATAACTCTTTATCTAACCATTTTTTCTGAAGCCTTACTTGCAGGGTGATCTTGGGATAAGCTGTAAGAAGGTTTCTGCCAAATACTGTAATAGAGCATTTGACTTCAATGTAACTTTCTGTCTACAGTTTTTGTTTCTCTTTTATTTGGGAAAGACAGTATATGCCGGCTTGCAGCCAATTATCAACTAAATATTCCACAAAAGGCTATATAGAAATATTTTTGTAATTTCGTTGGAGATCACAAGAACATTATTAGCATGTATTAGAGTGCCTGGCAGCTCCCTTTGGTCGAGTAGCAAAAAATCATGGTGTGTCTGCTCCATCAACAATTACCTTGCTCTCTCCAGGTAAGTGAAGAGAGGTTCACTTCACTCAGCTAAATGGTTTAGCTGCTGATATTTTCCATCTCACCCAGGCATGTGAGAAGTGGCTCCTGCATGGAAGTGGTTAAAAAATTACTGTCTGGTAAAAAATAAGAGTAAAAAGCCCAAAAGGCTTCTTCCAGAAGTTACCAGTGGTTGGTCCAAGCAAGTAATAAGAATTTATGATAACAGGCCAGGCATCTAATAACCACTAAGGACAAGCATTTTGTCATCTTCTCCAAGCCTATGTTTTGACTGGAGAAAAGAAGTCTTTCTGAAGAGAAGAAGCCAGAGAAACAAAAGAAAATATAGATCCTCATTAATTACTGAGTAGTGCAAAGGAAAGCATGGTAAGAACATTGTTGAGAAGTCATTGCAATGGGAAAGATAAGAAGCCTCCTCTGGTTTTGGGAATTAAAGACAGGCTGGAAGGAGCAAATGAGATTATAAAAAAAATGCACTAGAAGTTGGCTCTGGAACAAATCTGTAATACCTGTGTCATACAAACAGTTTAGCTAAACTAGAGGACCATTTTTTGCAGGATGGAGGCCAAGGGAGAAGAAGAACTTGAGCAGAGCTGTTGCTAGCAGATATCAAATGTGTCTTGTTCTACCCAGGCAGTGCAAAGGTCAGAGAGAACCACTGTAGGGCTAAATCAATTTTGGCCACTTAAAGACTAGCTTAGAGAAAGTTATGTTGTTAAATGCTACATTAAAAAAAAAAATTGATTTTTGGGTTTTTTCCAGAGGTGATTCTTTTGGGTTCTTTTTTCCTGGTGCATTTTCCCTATGTGTAATATTTTGAATGATTTTATTGTGTTAGAGCTACCAGATCTGTGATCTAACTTACATTCTGTAATAATGAAAATACCCCTGCCAAATGCTGTACAGTAGTGCATTTTTTTGAGTCATTTACTTCAGTTTATATTGTTCCTGAAATTCATGTGATGTCTCAAGCTAGTAAGAAACTATCTGAACTTTCACTTTCATTCTTTTTCCAACTGTTTCATTAACCAAAGCAGAATAAATACACATATGGTTTGCAGAAGTCCCCGAGGTTATTGGCCTATTGTTTTCATAATCTTATTTTTGAAGGTCATAACATCCTGAAATGTAACAGAGGTGAATGTGGGGGAAATTAAAGATGCTTAATATACCTAAAAGGCTGGAAGTACTGTACATTTTTCATCTGGGGATAACAAATTTTGAAAGTAAGCGCCATGAGAAGATTTGACACTGAGCCTTTAAGGTCAGGCACAAAATGTGCTTCACCCTCTGCCTCATTTCACTAGTTTTTTTCCCCAGTACAAGCTGGCTGCAAAACGACCCTTGCCCTTTTTAGTAATGCTGAAGAAATCTCCCTCTGTCTGGAGCCTGCCACACTGGCAACATCCTCTGTTGGGATGTGACCTGCAGAGGGGCAGTGCTGTGCAGCACAGCTTTGGCAGCTGCCCATGGCAGGCCATAGCTCAATGGCCTGCTGTCTCCCCAGCTGACTTTTATAAGAAGAGGAAAAGGCTCAGCAGGAGAAAACAGACAAATGAGAGGTCAAATATTTACAGCAGAGCTGTAAGACAAGAGGTCTGAAATCCCGAGGCAAGTGGTGGCAGGGAAAACAAAACGTGGGGTAAAATACAAACACACAATAATTCACTATAGATTGCCATGCAATACATTACCAAATATCATGATTTATAATGCTTATAATTCATAGGCCATACAAATTATGTTTTCAATCACTTTAGGCTTTTGCACACAGTTACAGAAATAGACATTAAAACTTGTGGGAATCTAGATCCCAGGCTACTATGCAGGCTCTTGCCAAGTGCTTGGTAAAGGATTTCAAAAAGAAATCAGTCAGAAATTGATAAGTTCTTTCTTCCAAATGAAAAACTTTATTAATTAAGATTTGTTATTATGTAGATATTTCTATGTAAGAAATGCAATTAATATTTAGTTTTAGTTCACAGAAATTTTCAGCTTGATACACGATGCATGAAACCTGTAGCCGTCCTTTTTTGTTGTTGCTGCTGTAATACAAAATTTCTATTACATTGTTAAAGGATATTAAAAAGATTAAAGATACAAATTCTTTCTCCCAGAAGAGAAAACAAAAAAAGTTATAATTTCATATTTGAAAACAAACAAACAAACAAACAAAAAAAACCCCAAAAAACTGCTGGTTTACAAACCAAAGAAATAAAATTAAATTTATAGACAACAAATCAAAGATTAGACTTGTAAAAAAAAATAATAAGTAATAAAATTGCTATACCCCTGAAAAAAATATATATGTATATATATATAAATCTCTCAAGATAACTCTAAACTTTACAGTGATGATTACATTTTATATCCTACAACCTATACCTAAACTTAGGAATCAAACTTGATTGTCATCTTTGTTCAAAGGAAAATATAGGAAAAGGTACTTCTAGACTGAGAGATTGCTGGAATTCAGGTCCATGGTTTTAATAAAGAAGCTGTTTTACCCCTAAAAACCAAAACCCAAGATATCACTGGAAAGCAAAAGTAAGAAAACACCTCTTTTTATTTGCATATTTGCCCCTAAAAAACTTGGGCACTCCATCAGGATGGAAAGATTTTGAATGGAAGAGGTACTCAGACCTGGTGGCATCTTCTATCAGTCTAAGTGTGAATCTTGCTCAGGGAAGTGGTACTCAGAAAATTCTCCCCTCTCCTCTTCTCTGCAAATCAGAAGTACTAATGTGATTTGGGTCACCTCTATGAAAAGCAAAAATAAACTTTCCTTACCACTGCAGGCTTATTGTATCTGCACACCATGATTTTGACTCATCTGTATTCTGTGCTCATTCTTGAAGTTGAAAGAAAAACCAAAGTGTAATCATTAGCAGTTCTGCTTCATTAGCAGCACTTGAGAAATTTAAACTGACCTCTTAGACAAAAATGGCTCCTTAAAAAGGCCAGTAAGAGGCTACTTTTTAACAGTTCAGTCAGGGATTGAAACAGTTCAGTCAGGGATTCAGTTTTCCAATAACTCTGATATTCTAAATATTAAAAAAACTAAAAAGCAACCCATAAAAAGGTAGTCTGATAATGTACTTCTGTAAGGCGTGGACATTTTCTCTGAGAGTTATGATTTTGGAACTATTTCATATGTTCCAAGCAATTGTGCAGTTGATTTAATTAAGACAGACTCCACCCAGCTCCCAGCTTCCTTTTGGGGAAAAATATTTTAAAGGTCTTTACATAGATTAAAAATTAATTTGTTAGGTTAATTCTATTATTTAGTGCTGATTTTTATAACATTTTTCAAATAGTCTGTTTACCAAAATGGAGTGGAAGATTATTGGAGAACCAAGACACTGCAAAATAGATCCAAATATCAATTATGTAAAAATAATTATGAGTATCATTTGCAAGTTTTCATAGTGCTTGACTAAACTATCTGATACATACTAACAGCCCACTGATTCAGAGGAAAAAAAGTTTGTTTTTCTAAGAGATAAGTGTTGAAGCAACTCCCCCCAGCTAAAACCAACACAGCAGTTCGCCTCCATCATCAACCTCTGTTTTTTACTGACTGAAATGATTGCTTTGCAGAACTCATTATTTTGTAAGTCAGCTTTAAAGGAAATATTACGTTCCGCCTTTGCAGTTATGCCTGTACTAGCAAAGTAATTAGAACAAGAACTCAGATTTGAGTCCTCTGACTTGACAATCTATTGATAGAAGAGACTTGTCAGACTTTTAAATTAAACAAATATTACACTCCCAAAGAACTTATGTGCCAGGTTCAGGGATAAGCACATGCAAGGGATCGTTCCAAATAATTATTTTGCCTGCCACAACTCTCTTTTGGAGGCTAACAAAGTTTAATTGTATGGGTACAGACCATTGCACGCCAGCTGGCCTTGCTGCCAGAGACTAGGTTTCAGCCTGATTAGTTTATTGGTTAGACTAGCACACTTGTGAAACTACATTGGTGAAAAGATTAATACTGTCACGTGAGTTAAAACTTTCCTGGCTGAAGATAAAAAAGGACACATAAGAATGCCTTTATTCAAAACTCACTTTCTTTTCAGTGGGTTGGTGACTGACAGACTGAGTCTTCTCAAACCCTTACAAATAGTCTTGATGAAATTAAAGTATCTCTACTGTTTGCCTTAAGAGAAAAGAGTCTTTTAAATAAGCAAGGAAATTTGAAAAGCTATAAAAAAGAGATGCCCATACAGTTCAAAGCTGTAACATTTTAACAAACTCTTAATTTTTAGCCCAAATGGGTAAATTAACAGAAGTCTCCCAACAGTTAAAAAGTTCTGTTCTTTACAGTGCGTCCTGGTTGCAGAGTGTGGTAGAGCTTACTTAAGATGGCGGGTCATGCAAGCTCATTTTGAAATTATAAGACAGAATCACAGAATCATAGAATCCATCAGGTTGGAAAAGACCTTTGAGATTATGGAGTCCAAACTATGACCAAACACCACCATGTGACAGCTAGACTATGGCACCAAGTGCCACATCCACAATTTCCTTAAACATCGCCAGGGATGGTCATTCCACCACCTCCCTGAGCAGCACAATCAAGTGCCTAATCACCTTCTCTGTGAAAAATTTCTTCCTAATGTCCAACCCCCACCTGGCTACAACCTCCTTTCAGGTATTTGTGGAGAGTGATTAATAAAGAGACAGCTAAAACAAAATTGGAATTGCATATCATCTGTCAAAAAAAATTCACCAGCATCTTCATCTCGCATGACATAGTCTAACTACACACTTATAAGCTTACTTCCTTGTCCCTCCTTGTATACACATTTGAGAGAAAAATTCCAAATAAAAACATTCTGACACTTACTTAAACATATGTTACCCACACAAAGCTTACAGGTTGTGTGGATGACAGTAAAATTTGGCTTTGGAAAATAAAGTAATTTATTTGCACAAAAATGTACATGAGAGAGTAAAGTTTCACTCAGCATTCAGGTTGTAACATGCTGCAAGCAATAATTTTGCTTTTTATTTTAAACTTGATCATTTTTACAATTTCAGTTTCATGGAAGAGTAATTTCCTACACATGTAATATAAAGACACAAAAGTGAAAATTGTTAGCTCTATAAAAAAACTAAACAAGCCAAAATTAGGTTTGAATTCCTCTCACACCCAAGGGATTTTGAAATAACATGTGCAAGACCTAAAGTGAGTAAGTAAAAATAAATAATTTAATAAGTCTTGGTTAACTTCCTCACAATATTTTACATTGAAAAGAATAATATGTCGTGCTTAAACTGGCTGATTAATGGTTGATGCTTAACATTTTAAACCTGATTGAGTGATCTACCCCTGTTAAACAGCCTTTGTTGTGCATTATTCCCCTGCTGGGCTGAGGAAAACTGTAACTTAACAAATTTCCTAAAGAGCTCATAAGACTTTATTAAGGTTGGATTAAATATTTTCCTTCATATGTATACTTGTACATCAATGACACTTAACACAAATGACAAAGAAAACACACGTGGTGCAGAACTCCTGGGAGGTGTTCAGTGGTTTGGTGTTGCCACATGCAAGTTTCAGGGGAGTGACAAATCAAGAAACTAGTGAAGTAGAGCAAGACATCTTTCTATAACATATACATGTGTTATGTCTTAACCATACCAAGTTTTAATTATAGTAAGTATTTGATGATCATTTGGGGGGGCAGGAGGAGTAGTGTCTATAATGAGGAGAGTTACACAGTACAATATGTTTGAAGTCTTGAAGGTTCCTGGCTTCACTGTAATTAAGTCCAGGTTCTAGCATCCAGACCCATCTTTAGAACAGTGAGGACACAGTTACAATTTGGAAGTACAATTTGTACAGTTTAGGAGTTGGTTTGAGCTTGAGCTCTGAGGGGAAAAGAGTAGAAAATGAGTGAAGTGCCAAATAGACTTATCGCTGCTTATGGCTCTTGATCTGTCTTTTATACTATATCTATTAACATCCTATTCTCTTGAGTGTGAGTGAATAAATTCCTGCTATCAGATCAGTCAAGAAATGTGTGTAGCTAACCTGATTGTAAGATAATCAATATAAGAGACAATCATTATGAAGAACTGAAATGGAGGATATGGTCAGATGTCACAGTGAAACCAGATTTACAGCATAATTGCTGAGGTCACCTGGGAAGGTAGCCAAGTGGGTCAAATTTGTCAAAGAATATGTGTGATAACAACTTTGAATAGACAGATTTTCTTGATTTTCTTGCATTAGCATACCTATAGCATATTCTAGAGTATCCATCTTTTTTCTGTCTCTTGCCTATTCCTCTTCCATTTTCTAATTCCAGAACCTGCAAGAAGATGATGGCCCACACCATGTCCTTCTTTGCCAGAACCACTTCACCACATTCTCTGAGCCAGAACCTCTACTCAGAAAACCCTTTCAGTCCTGGTACTTAATCAAACCACTCATATGACTTTTCAAAGAGACTTAGTAACTCCTTTTATTTTTATTACAGGCTCTGTCTCTTAACAACCCTGACAGCAAAGAGCTTTATTGACTCCCACCAAACGGCAAGCAGAATTACACCTCAGATGTGAAGTGATCCTGCAGAGCAGTATTAGCTATTTCACTCTGCTTTTTCAACAATTAAAACGGTTGAAACACTGAGTGAAGCTAAATTGAACCTGATGAGTTTTTAGCCTATCCTGAATTATTTGCCTCCTTTGTTATGATTAATAATAAAGGAGGTATAGTCTAAAATTATCTCAGGTATGCAATCCCCACGCTTTTAACACAGTAGTGATTACTCAGTAAATTACTTTTAAACCCAACTATGTGTAGAATGATAACTGAGAAAAAAAATTGAGAACTGGAAACATAATATTTCTGAATTGTCTAACACAGAAACAGCCTCTTGATTTCTTTAAAATCTTGTTTGAAGTTTCCTTTTGTGCAAAATCTTCTGTGAGAAGCAGTTAAAGGAAACTGAACAACTTCAACATGAAAATAACCTTTACTGAAATTTCGTAATTTACCAACTTGTCAGTGAAAAATCTACTAATTTAGGAAGCAGTAGCTATAGATTTGTACTCTTTGTGTTTGACTGTCAGAGGCGCACATGAAGTATAATTTATACATGTTTTTAAAAAATCTCCGAGAAGAGCCAGAGGTTATCTGGCAAAGCTTCTGATGAGCTTGTTTTATGTTAAGAGCTGCCAGAGTAGCAACCATTAATGAAATGATTGATTTCCTTAGAACTTATAAAACAGTGTTTTATTTTGAAACACTCCTATAATTTTCTTCTGTTATTTGGTATAAATAATATTTAATATCAAAATTAATCTGTAGTACACATAATTTTGATTAAATCTCTTATATTTTGATCTCTCCCTTACCTACTTCACTCTTACTAATCTTTTTTTTAGACCTGGTTTCCTCAGTCCTTTTTTACAGAAAGGTCCATTAGAAATCTAATACAGAGACTGATGGTGAAGGCTGTGAGTGAGGCTTTAAAGTCCAAACACCTCATCACTTCAATAATGTGGTTAGCCTTTGAAGCTTTATTAGGCCTGAGACAGTGTCTGATCACTTTCACAGTTTTCCTACTTGGCAGCCGTTGACTGTTAACACATAATTGAAACAGTTACTTAAGAAACTTGTATTTTATTGGTTTAAATGGTTTTCAACACACCAGGAGTTAGAGTATGATTATAGATTAAAGGTGCTCAACTGTTTTTTACTGAATTTTTTTTCTCCATTTGATGAATTATTTCTAAAGAATAGGTTAGAGCAACAACATTTAAATTATTTTTAAGTATTTAAATGAAAAACAAGGAAAATTATTAGAATGACAAGATGTTGATTTGGCTCTATCAGGGAGTAACAAACAAGTATTTAAAATGGAACATCTCAGCCATGTAATGGCGTCCTATAAGCAATATATTAGGGTGGCCAACAAAGGCATCAAATTTTTATTAAAACCACCTTTCAAAGCTTCTTAGGTAACTTTACTGTCCTGAACATTGAAAAAAATGCCATTTATATGAGGAAAATATGTTCAATATTAAAGAAAATCCAAGAAGAAAACTAAATGATAATCACAAAAATATGCAGGACCTGAAATTTTTCAACTTCTCTCACCTTGTACAGACTAAAAATAAAAATAGAAAATCTGCAGTGGTGTCATTCATTGTAATTACACTGAAGCTGGTGGATTTACACCCACTGACTTTAAACTTTGGATCTCAACTGTACAGCTCTCATTCCATCTGTCTTCATCCTCACACTAATCCTCCCAACTCTTCTCTTACACATTTGTGCTTACAATGAAAAGTGGTAGAAAACTTACACTGTAGATGCAGACACTAGCACCTAAATAATTTTTGCTGCTCAAAAAAACTGAATACAGGATCAGGACAGAATAATCTAGAAAAACATTTTCAAACATTCGTGTTTTCCATCTCCTTTATTTTCCTGAAGAGACTAGACCTTATTTTTCTTTGGACATTGACAACCTTAAATGACACCTACTGCCTATCTTTAATACAACGAATATTCAAGATCAGAAGCTGGATGAAATATTCCATATGAAACATGTCAGTAGTAGGAAACCAAAAAACACCTTCAAAATAAAAAAAATAATGTACAAGGTGTTTTTTCTACAATTAATATTTCACACAATAAGGGGTGTTTTTTTCAGATTCAGAGATTCTGAGTTCTTTTTGCTAATGGCAATTAAAACACTATTAAACTATCGATATTCTCAAATAGAAGGTTTTCTTCATTTCTGGACTTTCTCTCTGAAAAATAGTGGGTTTCACAAAACCACACATATTTCCTACACTGATAAGCCAGTGGCAACAGATGTTGAAATACCGCAGGATATAGCAGTGAAGAATCTTATCTTTAATTTTCTTGCCTAATCAAACACACAGAACTTTTGTCTTGTAAATATAAATCTAACATTGTCTCCTGAAGCAAGAGAATGTGGGAAAATTTATCTGCTGGTAATAGCATTAGATTGCATGCAAGAGCACATGGGTCATAAAGGGCAGCTTATATTTATATATTCCATAATAACCAGGGTAAAGAAACAGCACTGTTAACATGCAAAACCTTTTCTACAAATGGAAGTGAAGAAACAGTAAAGCTCAGATCTACATATCATGCTCAATAACCCCAAACAAGTAATTTTTGCCTTACCACAGTTACATTATATGGACATTTTAGTCTATAACTAATGCTGCAGGAGTGAAAATAAGCGATGAAATGGAGATGATTAACAAAATCTACAACAATTTGCAGATAATATAAATGCTTAATGAAAATAGCTCTTAAAATGGGTTTACCATAGAAGTAGAAATTGTATTTCTCTCTGAATTTCTGTAAAAAATGTTTTGTTATTTCTTTAAAACTCTTAAACATACCCAAGACAGTAATATCTCTCCACAAAAGTTAATTGAAAGTGTAGCATGGCTCATTCCCCATGTCATAATATTCACTCAGATGGTTGTAAAACTGGAGAGGAAGCAAATTATTTTCTTCTTTTCATCTTTTGATAATATGCTGATGAGTCTTCTTTCTTCCAAACTGAAAACGAATTTTTTTTCCTTTCTTGGGAGATAAATGGGGATATTTAATGTTGCTTAACATAACACCAGATTTCTAGGATATGGATTGCCTTAAGTTCATCCTATATCATCAATTTATTAGACATGATAAAATTAATCCTATCATAGTCATATAATTCTATTTTGCAAGGTAAGTCAATCTTCAGTGTTGAACACATTGTACTGCTCAACAGTTCCCAGAGTAACCTTCTAGGCCAAGTGTTGTGTGAGGATAACAGCCTATCAAGTTCCCATGGATACCCATAATGCATGAAGACCCAAAGGTCGATGGGTCATGAGAAAAAAAGAGTTACCAACCTGAAGAGTACGGCTGCTAAATCTGTGAAAAGTTCCCAAGAACAGCCGTGGTGCATGAGTGACTGCAGGTCACGAGGGCATGAGAATTTGGGGGGTTCCTGCACAGTGAAGTCCATCCATAGAGCCCGCCAACTTCACTCTAACCAGGCCTCATGTATTACACGTTCATGTATTACAACTGGATTAGTTCTTCAGCAACATCAGGATGTCAACAAAGTCTCAACCAACCACTGTGGACTAGAAATGCCACCTCTTGAAAGATAAGATATCTACCATGTGGTTATCACGGAAATGTCCTTCTCTTAGACAGACAACATAATTTCTACAACGTAGAGAAAACATTTTTCAGAGCAAATGCATGTAATATAAGGAGCCATAAGCTCTGAGGAAATCACTGAATAACTCAAGTGTTATCTTTGCAAGAAAAGATAAACATCCAAAACCAAAACTTTCTTATAAAGCACATACCATTTAGTCTCCCTACAATAATTTGCTTCATCATTTGCTCATATAGGAAGTCTCTCTGAAGCACCTAAAAGTATTACCGAGAGTTACAGACTAATTTGCCAAATTCAGAGAAGAACTTGATTTAGAGAGATGAAGTCAGCCCTCCTTGTCACCAGGACCTTGCTGGGTTGACACACTGTTCTGGACTGGTTGTGGTCACCATACCTCTCCCAGCTCTGCTTCCTCACTGGGTACTGTGAGATGGGGCTTTCATAATGGAGGGCCCAGACTTCCTGTTTCCACCCTCAGCTCCTGGTTACTTCACTTGTCTGCTTCCTAACCATAAAACCTGTTAGGAAAAGAAAGTGGGGGAGCATGCCTTTTGACAACAGGAATTGACTATTTCAGGGCTATTTCAGGTAACTAAATACAGATGAGAGTGAACAGTCACCTCAGCCTCAGTGGGGTCCTCTGATGGCAGCCAGATGACTTCCTTTTTTCTCAAGGACAAAAGTTATTTACACGATATTACATTGAGAATATAAGGCAGAACTTTGGAAAAAGACTTGAGGTGGATGTAAGTGTTCTCAACATCATTCATGTCAAATATCAGCTGCCAGATGTATCTTTTATTTATCAACATTATGTTGACTTGAAATAGTGGTAAGCATACGTCCACCAGTTTTAAATGACAATTCTTGTCATGTGGCAGCCAACTGAAAGGTCAGTGTTATTTGAATAACACTTAAGTCCTTAATATATTTCAATTTTTTTAGTTTCACTTGGTTCAATAGCAAAGCCTGTAAAGGCCTAAATATCCATAAGAACTTAAGATGTCTGGAACTGTATGGTGTTTTTTATTTTGTGAAAATAATCTCAGAGAAGAAATGCCACTACAGGTTATACACCTTCCAAATACAACCAGTCATATCCTAACTGGAAGTTTTTTTCTCTTCATTCATGAATGTATGATATGTGTTCAACATTAATAAAAACAACTATCCTGGGAAGTCTCTGAAAAAGTTAGACAATGCAAAGAAACTAACACTTCTCTAAATTAATTGTGGTTTGTAAAATATATTTATAACATGAATTGTAAGATTCAAAAATAAGGATCTTTTTCTTCACTTCAAGCAAAAGTAATGCAACTAATTTTGCTATTTCTATAATTCTATGCTTAAGAAATAATTTTTATGAGTTGGAACTGCCAAAATGTCTGTCTCTAGTAATCAGCAAGTTTTAACTCTGATCTGAAGAGGTCTTTCCAAAAATTAGACTGGAAAGGTGACACCATTCATGTAAATGTGTGAATGCTGATCATCCTGTTTTTCTGAATACCATATATATATATATTCAATAGTCACAAACTGACTGTATTCTTTTGTGCCTGTCCCTCAAGATCTGAGGCAATAGTTACAGTTTTAAAATATAGGATCAAGTCACAGACAGGAAAATATTCATAATATGCCTGTAATAAGTCAGCTCTTTCTTTATGAAAATTGTCACCAGTTGATAGTACAAAAATTCTTAGCATGGAAGGCAAATGCTACAAAGCTGTTTTGTTTGGTAAGTTTTAAGAATGTGTTTTGGAAATGTGATCATAATTTAGTTCTCCTTCTCGAGTAGGCTCTTAAGACCAAGAAGGGACTACATATTCCAGGAACAAGAAAAATCTCTTTTTTATCTTATGAAATATCTATCTATATTTTAAAAAGGGAGGACTACATGTCTCATATCAAAGCATGAAATCTTGCAATATACACTTTAACTTTTGGTTACAAATGACTCTTTCTTTTCCTGGAATGGAGGAATCACTACTACTTTGAAAAGTGATCCACCAAACAACCTTTCAGATTTCCTGGAAGAACTTTGTAGATGCCTGGACCTGTACCCGACCTTCTGGAGCATTTCCACTGTTCTGCACCAGGATAGCAGGTGGTTTCAGCAGGGAACACTCCATCTGGGAGAAAGGATCCTGCTTTATGTACACTACGGAATGGATTAAATGAAAACTGAAAAGAAGAGCAGAGAAATTAATGAAGATGCTTTTTAAAAGTATATATAATAAAAAACAGATACTCATTGTCTCCTTGAATGAGAGAGAATTTCATGAACTGCAGGGCTTAGTTGCCTAGAGATGAATAGTCAGAGCTGTGTAGTCTGCGGTTACCTTCTGTGCTGGTCTAAGATACCAGGGGCCAGATTTCCAGGAATGTCTGTACTTGTCTCTCTCATCAGTACCAAACTACAAAGCTATATCTTTCACCAAGAGAGTGGCAACAACTATGTGCCTGAGAATCTTTTGAATGATTCATTTCCTTGATTTCACACCTTGCTTAGAGGCTAGAATGAAGAAATAATTTCTCTATTTCTCATGATCTGACATGTCCTCACCCTAACCTAACCCTGTCAAGCCTTTGGTGTCCTCACCTTTCCTCATGCCAGGTCACAGAATGACATGATTGGTAAGGTTGGATCATCTGGTCCAATCTCCCTGCTCAAACAGGGTCATCCCTGAATATTGAACAGAATTGAATCCAGACAGCTCTTCTTCAGTGAGGGACACACCACAACCTCTTTGGGCAGGCTGTCCCAGTGCTCAGTCCTCTGAACTTTATCACATCCTGAAGATCTCTTTTATTGACAGTTTACAAAAACAACGTGAAATCTTTCAGCAGAAAGTTTGTGGGTATAAAATGCTCTTTTTACTTATGTTCTTTCTCTTCATCCAAGTTACCAGGCTATTTTATAATACCAAATGCAGATAGAGATATTGTTTTGGCTTCCACCATCACCTGGTGCAATGCAGTGTAACAAGGAAGTAATAAACTCAGTGTGCTGAGTCTGGCTGAAGGCACAAAGAATCCCTTTTCCAGAATCAAGTCTGTCTTGAATTCTCATTAAAAAAATGAAGAAAAACCCAGGAGTCGCTAAGCCCCTACCTTGGGAATGAAAGCTACCCTTCATAGCACAGAGAAAACTAGCAGAAATAAGGATCTGACCAGGTTGTGATTACCACCAAGACAGACTAGTTGTTTCAACATGCTGCCAGTAACAAACAATACAGAGAATCAGTTTTCACCACTGTGGCAAATTCTTGGGCCCTTGGCAATAGCAATGGCATGGAAATTGTCAAAAAATGGCCATTAAAAATTTTAAAAAATTAATTTTTTGCCATTTAAAAATGGCAATAAGATTCATATTTCAATCTCATCTGAGACAGAACAATTTTTAAAAGCAAGAGATCTTTCTGTGCGATGGTACTAAAGAATCTGTCCTTGAGTCCTGGCAGTATTAAGATGGGGAAATTTTAGTTATTTAAACTAAACCAGTTTAATCTGGCTAACTCCAGGGGTATGATTTAGCCAACTTTTCCCAAATTTGCTGTCTGACACTGTTTTTCTATGTCTACATTATACTAAAGAAATATCTAGGAGTAACAAAACACTTGTCCCTAGAAAATTAAACTCACAGCTGCCTTTGTGTGTTTATCTCCTGTGACTAAAGCAAGGAATGCACATATCTGGCTTCACATCAAGTGATCAAATATTTTACAGCTAACCAAGGACATGATCATTTTATGACATGAGCTTTCAGATTCCTCTTGCATTCAGTAATAAAAGAATGACATTTTTACCATCCCAAGACAATCATGTTTCCTGATCTGTGTACCTCTGAAGTGCACGTTATTCTGGCAAAATAAATTTGATTATTGAAGAATTTGTTATGAAACTTACCAATAAACACTGTTGATAACAAGATACATATAAAAAGTGGACAATAAAAGTGAAGACAGAAAATTTTTCTTTGTCAGCCTTTTGTTATGGGAGGAGAAAATAGTAGCTGAAACCCTTCAAAATTGTTTAAAATGGAAATTAGCAGATGCATATGTTCAGCCTTCAAGTCCATAAAACTCTATGGTTCTCAACCTTCTCTATGAAAAAAAAACCTACTTATCTTATTCACATAATCCTTGCAAAGGTTTTCAAATTGTGGTAAACGTGGAAAATGTATTTTAAGTCAAAATTTCAAGTATGAATTCTTGGGATTCAGTCTGAATGTCAGGGTCCTGACCTTTAACACTTCCTAGACCAAAAGGGAAACTATAACAAATATGTGTCAAGAGGTTATGACTCTTCTCTCTGTCATCTTAAGGAATTTAGCAGTATTTGTGCCCTCCCAAGCACAAGCACAATTGCATCAATAACAAGTGATGTCCAGATGAAGAAAGCAAATCTTTAACTAATTAAGGATTAATCTGTTTTATATTGTTCACTATTTGATGACCTTTTATTTGGTGAATGCTATAGAGATCCTTCCTTATTTTTCTCATTTTGGAACTGATACCTCAAAAATAATCATAGAAACCTATTTTGACCATCATAGCATTTACAGCTATAACAATTACAACTATGAGAATTACCAGTTGCTCTGTTAAGAATAAAGAAAATAAATCTGCTTTCATTCTAGAGTGCTATTAATGTAATACAGATGACTAAGTAAACTACTTACATATAGAATACAGCCTTGCCTGAACAAACTGGTGAGAAATCTGTAAGAAAATTCCACAACTGGCTAAAAAATGTGGAAGTTAATTCAGTTAAGAAATTTGTATAAATTAAATGCACATCTGAAATAGATCATGTCACCTTATTAGTGTGGATAAAGTATTTTCCTTTTTGAGGTGATTATATGAAACTTGAGTGGTTTGCCATGCCTAGGAGCAATTCAACTCCAGCGCTAGTTTTTCTTTTTCCTAGAATAATCAAAGAGATAAGAAAATGGATAAAACAGCAGATCACTGTTTTCTTTTTTACAATGTGACAGACAGTGCAAGAAAAGTATTGAAAACATATGCAGAAAAAAAATACAGTATGTGGATGCTAATGGCCCTGAACTCAATTTTGACAAAGCTAGAGATAAGGATCTGATCCAAGAACACAATGTTTATTGCAATGCAGGGAATCTATCAGAAAATGCAGAATATCAGGAACATGGTGTCAAATCTTTACTTTAGGACTACTAAGAAGCAGCCAACAGATCAGTAGCATTCTCAGCTAAGCCTCTCATCTACGAATATTTTACCAAAAAAAAAAAAAAAAGTCTTCCATTTTCCCTGGGTATAACAGAACCCAAAGAAATTTGCAAAGATGACTGCATTTTGAAAAAATAACAGTTTTCTATCATAAATCACATTGCAAATAAATCTTGTAATTCATTACAACATGACTGATAGTGGGAGAAGGAAAAAACCACAAAAAATGTCCCTTTAGGAGTGAAAGGGAGTAAAATAAACAGAAATTGCATATAACTACTGTCAATCATGCAGTCACAAAACCAGCCATTCTACTGTACTTAGTTTGGCTAGTCTTTTCCTTATGAGTGGTTAGTAACTCCATCTAATCATCTTTTTCCTTCTAGTGACAGCTCTCAAGTCTGGTCACCTTCCATTTTTGCTAACAGGTTTTTTTGCCTGCTTCCTAGGAGACTGCTTTTCCATAATTTGAGAGGAAGAGGAAGGTTGAGGTATTATTGGCAAAGGATTGAAATCATATTCTGTTGTACACAGAAATACAAGCACATATTTTATATTAGGAGTGATTCTATAATTCCCAATGTTTATATCTATAAGTGTCCACCTATCATTTGTGAAGCATAAGTTACATATCAGCTTGCTTTCACTCATCAGAGATTATAAAACTATAAAAATCTACTACAGACAAGACTTCATTAAAGATAATTAATGAATTCTATGAAGAATGACAAGATAGCCAACATCACTCTCATTATATGTGCATAACACAATAGATAAGATTTTATATCAGAATTTCTGGCCAGCTTAGATGCCATGCCTCATTTCCTTTAATAAATAAAAGTACACATAAAAAAAAATTGAGAGAGATTCATAATATTTATAGACTAATTCAACTCATTAAACTAGTGAAGAAGTCTAAAGGTTATTAATGGATCATTTGCAAATTCTCTTTCTATACCACAAAAAAAATTACTGACATTTTATGTCTCTTTTTAATACCATTATCCCAATGTTCTTCATCACTATCAGTGAGTGCAAAAACACTGAAAAATATCCTTCCAAACGTAATTTACCACTTCTTTCAAAATCATTAGGAAAAAAGTTCATTAATATTTTTTAAAAACTTGACGCTTTTTGAAAGAAAAGACAAAAAGAAGTCTAAATCTGACAGTCAAATATCATAAAATGTTATGGGACAGTTTGTTCGGAAGCTTTCATTGCTCCTTTCTTTGTATTGCAATGCCCCCTGCAGGTATAACAGATCCTCTGTTTCTCTATAGCATTTTCTTTAGCTCTTAGAGGAAGCATCTCATCTAACAAACCCATGATTTCCAAAACCCTTGTTAATCACAAAATATTGTTTGAATCACAGGGAAAAAAATCAAAACAAACCCAAAACAACAAAATCAATTCATAATGTAGAAAACAGGAGAATAAAGGAAAAACACTGACTATGTGATAACCATTATCCTGCAGAAGATACTTAAACAAATAGCAGATGCTCATCCCTCTTTAACAGGTTTCAGACAGGAGTATGGAGCAGACAGTCGGAGAGACTCAGGAGACATGAATCTGTGACACTCAGGTGCAGGCCTGGTGCCCCTCAGCAGCAGTTGTGATGGTATGATTAGAGTGACTGCTGGTCTTTCCCAAGTGTACTGTTAAAACTAGGTAATTTGAAGGATTTGTGGCAATTGTTCACAGACTAGGAGCTTAACTAAGGAAGTATGTCATAAAAAGAGAAAGCAAGGAGATTTCACAGTTGTTGGCAGGTATTAGTTGATTGTATTAGTTAAGTGTCATGTTTCCTATCTGTTAAATTCTGCAAGCATGTTAAATAGAAGCTCCATGAAGTAATTACAACATTCTGACAACAGATAGCACACAGTGGAAAAAGTTTCATTCTGGTAAGTCATATGTGTTGATTTATTTCTTAGAAAGAGCTCAAGAACTGTTTCATTTCATAAGCTGAAAGAGGAAAGACACTTAACTACGTTTCTTAAAAAAAAAAAAAAAGGCAAAAAAATGCAGCATGTCTGGGTGAAATTAGACTAAAGACATTACCCATTCTGTCTGACTGAAAATGCTACAAATTAATCAAACACTTAAGAAAATGTTTTACTTCAGCTTTATAAATATAGAACATTGAGATTGAGCAGCTACAAGATAATAACTGGCACAAGAACTTGCTCTAGGATGATAAAAGAACATTAGCCTTTTGAAGTTTGTTAATTTCTTAAAAATTAGAAATTGAGTACCATGTTATAATTTCCTTGGCCTGATTTATAAATATACACATTTTTTATTCAAAATAGAATGGTAGAGAAAACTGAAACTTCAAATCAAGTTAATTCATGGAAGCAGAATGTTCTTTTATCCTTTTCATACAATTCTGATTTAAACTCTCATACCTTCATCATCCCTATATTCCCCAGCAGGAAGTCTACCACTTGTTTCAGGATATACTAAGTCAGGCAGAAGACTGGATAATATTTTCTCAAAATCCCAGCCCATAAATCTTGATCCCCTGGTAGACAGAATTATCAAAATAAGTACTTAGTTCACCTTTACCTTCTAGGAAAATTCAGCGAAATCTGTCTGAAAATATTACTACAGCAGTCTTGATTAGCAAAGATATTTCAGAGTGGCAGATTCAGATTCAATTTGCCATTTTTTGAGACACTAGTAGTTTAAAGTAAACATTACTAAACCAGTGATATTTCACAATTATTTTACCTCACTAAATTTCTCTGAGTCTGATAATGGTTATTATCTTGGAGTCATGGTTGGGAAGTGGAGGATATACACAAATCATTCAGCACATGAACTTCAGGCAGGTTGCTTTAAAGGACGGAAATGTCACATCTACTCTGCCCCCTTTTTAAACTCTTTTTTGTATGACTATATTGTATTTATGCACATGTGTCTACTACTAGAACTTCAAGTAATTTAACCAGATATTTACTATAAATGTGCAGTCATTCTATGAGAATGGTGGTAGATTCTTAAGAAAGATCATGCAAACTCATCATACTTATGACTTCACTCTATCATAGAGTACAAATCAAATCTGACCTTTATGTACTACAGTAATGTAAAAAAAAAAGTCTCAATTAACAAGTTTTTGCCTTATGCAAATGTTGTTCAGTAGCTTTTAATGATGCTGCCTATTATCAATACAATAATGTTCTTTACACATTTTTACAGTGATTGAGATGATGTTAGCTAGTAAGGTTAAAATACAAAAGCATAAAATATGAAGTGAAATATAGAGCTGAAGCAGCAGTTGAGCCACAGCAGAAACAAATCTGGTATTTTGAAAAATTAATCAACTCCATACATGTGAAAACTGATCAAAATATGAATTGGTAATGAGATAATTTTGTCTTCTCTTGCCTCCTATCTACAGAAATTCTTATTCAGTTGCTCAACGCCCCTTTCTGTTGCCCTGCTCAGTAAATTTTCTTGTCTTGCACTGAACTTGCCATAATTTCCTGTGAACAGGTTATTTTTAGATAAAAAAGAATATTGTGTCATAATAAATCAACAAACACCTTTCTTCTCGTAGTCTCATGACATCTCAGGCAGAAAAGAAAAGGTTTCAGCTAAATGCCAGTGACAGTGTAATTAATAGTGTTTGCAGACAGTAAAAAGAGATTATGTGCACTTGAGGTGTGTTACATGCTGAAAGAGTGGACATGTCCCATAAGTTGCTAAACACCATTGGTGAGCCCTTGGAGGCTGTGTGGACCCATCTCATACTGCCAAACAGAAATACAAAGCTGAAGGGGAGCTTCCCCTGCATGGAGGGGAGATAATAGGTCATAGGAAAATTAAAAGTCTCCGCACAACAAGCTGAAGCTGTCCTATATTGTCTACAAAGTCTGTCTTTTACCTCAATTACTTTTAAAAAACTTTTTTTCAATATAAGTAAAGAAATCAAAGTTCTGTCTGTTCTTTTTTACTATTTCATGCAAAGAAATAGAAAATAAAGATGAAAATGCTTTAATATGTCTTGAGAGTGCTATTTTAATATCCAAATTTTTTTTATGTCTACAAACATGTCCATGACCTTTTTGATTCTGAATAAGTAGGTAAAAAGAATTAATGGGGCCTAACTAGTTTACTCTATTACACCATTAGTTTATTTAGATTAATTTTCTTTACTGTTCTTATGTTCTCATAAGCATAACAATGACTAATAAATAGATAGAAGGCACATTACAAAAAATAAACTGAGTGATGATTTGCTTTATGAGTCACCAAAAGACAAATGTTGTTACAAAAAGCACTAAAAACATCTCATGCTAAATGTAGTGGATGCACGGGAAATACTTACATACAAATATGATGTAAGCACAGTTATTATCATTGCTACTATACATACTTTCAATAGTTTTAACATTTAAAATATAAAGAAGGCAAGATAAAACAATAGAAAGGTGAGATAGCTCAAAAGAGGAGAGATGGCAAGATTTAAAAAAAAACTACATGAAAAATATTAATTCCTGGTCACTGAATATACAACACATTATGCAATACAGGGAAGTTATTATTAGTATAAAGATTTAGAAATCTTTACCAAGCCACATAAAAATTATTTTTGCAAAGTTAGTACAGGACTGTGGGAAAGCAAATGTCATTTCATACGGAATCAGCCAAAAATGTAGTAACCTATCAATCTCCTAAAGCTGAA
Source organism: Chamaea fasciata (assembly GCF_029207755.1). Taxonomy (NCBI): domain Eukaryota; kingdom Metazoa; phylum Chordata; class Aves; order Passeriformes; family Sylviidae; genus Chamaea; species Chamaea fasciata. The sequence goes on along the minus strand of NW_027094087.1, from coordinate 95,072,955 downwards.
GTATTACGGACTGTGAAAGATGCAAAAAATCCTTAACTGCTTGTATACCAAACTGAAACCTGGAAACTAATGGTAGCCTACAGATCAATATTGATGATTAAGTGTTCTCACTGTTTGCAAACACTCCCCTTCTCATTCCTGTTCTGACCCTCAGTAGCTTGTATTTAACAGAAGAAACAACAAACCAACATCTCCAAAAGGAATTTCAGAGGAACAAAATCACAGAATCATAGACTGGTCTGGGTTGAAAAGGACCTCAAATACCATCTGGTTCCAACTTCTCTGCCCCAGGTAGAAACAGCGTCCACTAGACCTGGTTGCTCAGGGCCCCATCCAAACTGGCCCTGAAGACTTTCAGGGCAGAGCATCCATATTTTTTGGGCAACCTCTTCATTGACATGGCAGCTGTGAACCTGAACACAGACATCCCCAAAGGCTGTGGCAAGAGGAAAAGGATGAAATGCAAAAGTAGACACTTTAAATGAAGTGTTAGGAAAAGAAATGAGACAAATTGTGAGCAAATGGAGTGATTTAAACGCACTGAGCCATCCCCCTTCCAGAGTGTCTATTTTTTGACTGAGTTTTCTGTTTAATGGATGGTTTCAGGTTTTGCTCTCTGGCTTCCAGACAGTAATTCATCTCACCTCAGAATTTCAAGTGATGGCAGACTCAGCATTTGGCAGCCAAGAGAGTCTACACCAATGCCAGGACAGAGGCTCTTTTTGCAAAACTTCAATCATTTACCTCTGAGGTGGTCTTCTCAGACCTTCCTCAATGCCAATAAAGAAAAATAAGCAGTTTAAGAGAATGATGCCTCTAACGTGTTTCGAAAGTGTACTCTATGCTGAAATTAATTCCTTTCCAAAAGTGTCTTTTTCTCTTTGCTGACCATTGAAGCAGCTGAGAATGACTAGCTCAAATACCCATGTCTAGACTGTATCCCACGCCTGCATTCCTTTGACAAATCCCACCCAAGATGTCAAAAAGTGAGAGGGAAAATATCAAACTGTCTGGTTATGCAAGAAGAAACAAGGAAAAAAAAATGCTGGGCCCTTTAACGAACTACATTGAACATTTATGGAAAACGATATCAAATAACACACATACCTTTGGGATGCAAAACCCCCTTTATTTGGGGGCTACTAAAGAACCAAGAGGCAATTCTAGACTGCCCGAAAAAATATTCATTGTCAATTAGATATGTGGCTTCAGCTACGATAAAATCAAGCAAAAACAGAAGAGAGGTGGGAAAAAGAGAACGAAAGTTCAAACCCACTACCCCTGCTGTGATTGTTCCCAATTTCATTAAATATTTCCATGCTGTGTTCAATAGGTCATAAGATTACTAGGAAATTTTTAAAGACAATTTTCAACATATGACAAAAATCTGCTTTATATTTGCATATTTATACTGACTCCTTGGAGTTTTTCATTATTTTTCCCAAATTAATCCCTTGGCAATACTGAACATTTGTTTTGTTTTGGGGTGCTGTTTGTTTGCTTGTCTTTTAGGAAATATTTTCATTTTGAATTTCTGCTTGACTCCTTGGCCGGATCAAGGGTCACTAGCCTCCCTCCAAAACCATCCTTTCTTTTTATCTGGGAGCACATCTTTTCTTTTGAACTGACTTTTTGGGGGTGTAATTCCCACAATATGCTTTATCTGTCAACTTTTGTTTCCTGTAACTTTAACAACTTTTGTGTCCTGTAATCATTCCTCTTTGTGTTCCTGTTTGGATACCTTAGCCAAACACAAAGTGATTATATGAGCAGGACATACTCAGAAGTACAAAATTATTTGTTGGTTATCACACCCAAATGATCACTACTATGTTAGGCATTAATGTGCTCATCACCTTTTATAAGACATAAGCAGACTCTCTGCTAGCCAGGTAGGAAAAAGTCAAAAAGGAGAAAGGGCAGCTCCTCCAGCTCCCTGGAGCACAGCCACAGTCACGCCTCCCTGTAACACTCTGATTTTTCTTGATTTAATACTTGTCCATGTCAGCGCTTTCTCTTGTCTTACCCTGCCTGCAATTTCAGCTTTCTCATATCACATGAATCTCCTCTTCAGACTGAGAGCTTGCTTTTTTTTTTTTTGCTTTTTTTTTTTTTTCCTTCCCTGCAAGTTAGCATTTTCCTCAGAATTCTGAGCCACAATTGTGTACCTTCAGCAATGGACCTGGTATCCTTGGGCACAAGCACTTGCATGGACTTCTAGACAGAGGGAGTAAAACTTTATTTTAGCACTGAGATGAAGGTGACAAGGGCGATAAGGAAAGGAATTAGTTTTCAGTGGTTTCCAGTCAAACCCATTCCTCTGAGTTGCTCAGCACTATTCTTATGCTTCTCCTATTAAAAAACTTCATCTTTCCTTTGTGATACATTACTATATACTTCTGCCATAAATCTTAATATAGTGCCATAAATCATTACATTTCCTTGAACATTTCAATCCATCAATCAGCATTTGGATAAAGGCCAATTTGAATTAATGTTGCAAAACACTGTATTAAATCCTTTAATGATACCTATCCATGACTAGAATCTTGCATCCTCTCCATTAAAATTTATTCTGCAGAGCTTATTGAAGAGATATTTTTACATGTCTGCTTCTGAATTCTACACACAGCATCTTTGTCAGTAATAAAAAAAGACCTTTAAGTTAAGTTTGATCCTCAATGATTTTCTTTGTATGTCTCCTTATTTTCCATGTGGGCCTCAAATTTCTGAAGTAAGAATTCAGTCTTATTGACAGAGACATGGTACATTAGTCACACCACTAACCAGTTTAATTGTGCTGACCAAATATATAACTAAGTTAAAGTGCTGTTACTGAAAGCTCCTTTCACTCCTGTTTCTTAGTCTGTTTCAGAAAATGATTTATACACATTTTTAAATGCCTATTTCCTTAAATATATGGGTGCTCCAAAATACCTGCTCTAACAAACACTCTGTTGTAAAGCCATTTAAACACTTATGTAACTCATAAGATTTCTTTGGTGCACTTTATTCTTAAGAAAATGTCAGAGAATTACAAAGAACAACTACTAAAGGAGCAATAAATGAAATATGTATGTAATGCTATAAAAAGGTTGAATATGGATAAATTTATCTAAATGCTGCAGATGAAATAAGCTTTGACACTTGAAGGAGAAGGATCTGATCATGCCTAGCTATAGGAAAGAGAATGGAATGAGTTAAGTTAGGGAGCCAAAGAACCACAGAATTAATGAGGCTGGAAAAGACCTCTGAGATCATCCAGTCCAACCTCTGACTGAACACCACCATGTGTCAACTAGACGATGGCACTGAGTGCCACATCCAGAATTTCCTTAAATACCCTCAGGAATGCTGACTTCACCACTTCCCTGGGTCACCTATTTCAGTGCTTAACAACCCCTTCCATGAAGAAATTCTTCCTGATGTCCAATCTGAATCTAACCTTGAGGCCATTTCCTCTCATCCTGTCACTAGTTGTCTGGGAGAAGTGGCCTACCCCCACCTGGCTCAACCTCCTTTCAGGCAGCTGTAGAGAGTGATAAGGTCTCCCCTGATCCCCCTCTTCTCCAGGCTAAACAACCTCAGCTCTCTCAGCCACTTCTCATAGGACATGCACTCCAGATCCTTCACCAGCTTCGTTGCCCTTCTCTGGACAAGCTCCAGCACCTCAGTGCCTTTAAGAAGTTTTAAGGCCAAAGGAGACAGGAATTTTCCTCTTTTATGACCAGAAACTAAAATACAAGAAGTTCCATCACAACTTGAGAAAGGACTTCTTTACGTTGAGGGTGACAGAGCAGTTGAACAGGCTGCCCAGAATGGTTCTGGAGTCTCCCTCTCTGAAAAACCCACCTAGATTTGCTCCTGTCACCTGTTTCAGGTGAATCTGCCTTGGCAAGGAGGTTGGATTAGATGATCTCCACAGGTTCCTTCCAACCCCAACAATTCTGTGACTTTGAGTGCCAGCTGCTATACGTGACACTCATTTGCTGTCCTTCAATGACTTGCTGTGTATACTTGTATCTTACCTGGATTTAAGGTTTAATTGTCCCCAACTCAGAAAGCTTAATCAACATCACACATTTTCCAGTTCATTAATAGATTTGACACAGCACAGAAGGACCAAGAGGCTAACTAATGTACTTGAGTCCACATCTAAAAGAGTAAGAAGGGTCCTCCTGACATGTTTGTGACTTGCCACAGCTGTCAACCAAGTATTAATTTAGATGCCAGTGTGGTCTTAATGATAGTACTGACCACTAAAATTTAGATCTCTGGCTACAATTAAGACAAGATCTTTTTTTTCCACCACTAGGACTCATCTGGCGTTCTTATCTAAAATCTCATCCTGTAATCATGGGGAAAGAGTGCAGGATGATGAAATCAACAGGCAGTAACACCACAAGATGGTGTCATTGCTGTAAGGCTGTCCCCAGGCCTCTGTTTTGTCACTATTGCTGTTTAGCTGTTGAAAGGCTGGCTAAACTCTGACCTGCAGACAACAGAAGGTGCCAAAGTTACACCAACACAGCTGCACTTCCTATCTCAAATCCACCCCAGCATCTCCCAGATACTGGAAAAAAGCAAGGATACTGGAAGCCGCAGGTGAAGGAGACAAATCTATGTGAAATCTAACACTGTGTTTTTTCACAAGTTTAGTTTGAACCCCAGTCAGACTCCAGGGGGACTTCACACATCTACACTTCTGTTCCACAGGCATCTTTGCCCTCCCTCAGCATGTCTTCTTCCTCCACGGCTGGCTGCAGGATCCATCTGCACCTTGGATCTGGGTGCCGTGTTTGCTCTGGCTCAGGCCTGACGGAAGGGTGAGTAGACTCACCTTCGTAAAACAGAAACACTGACCAAAAAAAAAAAAAAAAAAGAAAGAGAGAGAGAGAAATGTAATCTTTATTGCCCCAAATCCACCCTGTCAGCAACAGCACGCTGCCGCACGGCGCACCGCAAGGCACAAGGGCGGTGCTGAGGGCGCGGACACCGCCCACACGACAGCAGCGACAACCCCCGGAGGGGCCGGGCCGGGCCCGCCCGCACGGCCAGCGCCGCCGGCCGGGTGGCGAGGGCGGGGCGCTGCCGCCTCACGGGCCGCGGGGCTCGGCCCCGCCGCTCCTGCCGGGCCCGCGCTGCGCAGGCGCGCAGGGGTGGCCGGGCCGGGCCGGGCCGGACCCGCCGCGATCTCCCCGTCCGGACCGCGATCGGGCGCTGCCGGCGCTGCCGCGGGGGCCGCTGCCGGGCGGGCGGGCGGGGCCGAGGCGGGCACAGCGCCGCCGCTGCTTCGCGGAGGCCGCGTTAGCCCCCCGGGAGGCCTGCCGGGAGGCAGCGGGCTGTCGGGACGGGGTTGAAGTGACTGACCTCTGAAGGGCCGTGTCCCGCGTAGGAATCGCCCGCTTGCTGTAAGTGTCCAAGCTTAGAAGGCGCAGTGGCTGCACTTTGGCTTGGGGTGCCCCGCGGTTGTCACTTCACGTTCTGTGTTTGCTAGCTTTAAAAAACTTGTCTCGCCGTCTCGGCTGTTCTGCTTGTTTGTTTTGATTGGTTGTTGAACAAAAGTGGAAGTAGGAAAAAATGCAGTTGCACCATAGGCCTGATCTTAAGGCGCACGAGATGAAACAGAAAACCTTTAACTCACTCGGTTGGTCGGGATCAAGTTGGGAGTCGGCGGTGTTCCGCCGAGACCTCGCCGGCACTGGGTCACAGTGGGGGTTGTTGGCAGTGGTCGTCAGGCAGGAACCGGCTTTTCCTCTGAACCAACACAATTCCATACATTATTCTTTATGCTCAAGGCGTAAACCAGGCTTACACTGAGTGTGTGAGTAACCCCTCTGCTATCTCAGTAACAGAGAAGATAACGAGGCTTGCCTGTTACCAGCCAGCATGCTGGAGTGTCTCATGCTGGGATCTTGACCTCGGCACTTTTAGTGAACACGTTGTTTGGAATTGCTGAATCACTGCATCCACTATCTTCAGCTGAGGTAGAAGGAGCAGTGTATTCACGCTGTTAATCTTAAGGAACAGTTTGTTCGTTTGGGGTTCTCCGTTATTAACGAGTTTAGTTCTTCCTGGCTGTGAAATGAACAATTGACTTTATAGTCAGTGGTGAACAACACGGTACCAGACGGGGGCAGGTGAGAGGGAGAGAGGAGCTACTGAACAAAAATGTTTCATTGTCAGGTGAATCAGCTGTTAATGCCTCGGTGTTTTCGGGTTGGATGAGTGTGAGGATGGCCTTGTTACAATACCAGGGCCTTGATGTGAATCTTTCAACTACTTCTCTTTTTCGTGATGTCTTTTAAACAGGTTATGCTTAAAGTTTCTGCCGTGTGCATTTATGGTGTCCAAGCTCACCTGTTGATGCTTCCTTTATAACTTCATGGTAAAACAGCTTCTGCGAGTATCAATTTGATTACCACATCATCTGGATCCAGAGATCACTTCTACTAAAATGTGGACTGCCAAAAAGCTTTGTAGTGCTCAAATACTGTTGCTCCAGATGAAAGAAGGTCGACTGTGTAGTTGCACGTTTCCCAAAACTCAGCAGCTCTGGATTGGAATTCCAAACTATTGCACTATCAGCATGCCACACAACAGCATTAAGTTCCAGGTAAGGATTTTTGTGATTATCTAAAGATACAAGTGATGTGCATAAATACAGAGATAATTTATTTTAGACTCTACAGAGCTAAGCTTTTGATTTTGCAGCATTAATTATGAAATTAAGATGCCTTCAGTTTATCAAGGTAAAGGGGCAGGCAGCAGTAAGTGCTGGAATACTTGTGTTTCAGAGTGAATTTTTGTGTTCTTCTGATAGCTCTAAGTTGGGGAGAAACATTAATTTTCTTCAAACTGTACTTCAGACAGTAGAGTAGGATAACTGATAGGCTGATTAGAGTGACACTCATAAAGTGAAGAATAGGACCTGAATTCTCTGAATAATTACTTACAGATGCAATGTTGTGCAACAGAGGGTAGGGAGGAAATGGATTGATAAGGGAGGATAAAAATAGAAGAGTTTGATTATAAAAAGATCTGTATATATAAATAAAAATAGTGGTAAATGACACAAAATAAGGCTCATTTAGGACACTGGCATATCCAAATGGCAGTGTTTTTCAATATCTAGTTAAATTCATCTTTAAAATATAAATTGCTGCAGGCATGAGTTGTGTAACATTGATGTTTGAACTTGTTTTGTAGTGGCTAAGCAATTGCATAATTCGTGTAGATGACTTAACAATTATTGTCAAATAATGTCATATTGCTGTTGTTTTTCTTTTTAATAGTAATATGTCTGACTCTCTGATTGTAGGTTTCTAAGGTAAATGATAAACAATCGGTAGTTGATAGAAGAATGGCTACTAGTGCAGAGGGAACCAAAATAGCTGTTGGAAAAAGTCCCAGTGGAGTGTATGATGAGAGACAACATTCATTACAAGGTATTGAACCTTTTGCCACCCTCTTCTGGAGAAGTCAGCCTTCCCTGCCCTCTGTTGACATCTTAAAGATCAAGGTCTAGAATCTTCTTTTGAAAATTTGGTATCATGTGATGTATTTCTTTATTTTAATTTTAAGGGGGTTATATGCAAATGTTATAGTTTGCAAAGACTCAAAATTTTCTTAAGGTTCTTAATGGCTGGTTAGATTATGTTATTATTTTTTCCTTCAACTTCATCAGACTCTTATATTCACTGAAGGCTGTGAATTGTTATGGAAGTGCACTTTTTTTTTTCCTGTTAGAAATGTGAAAAAACAAACATTTCTGTGTCAGTGGGGTTTTTGATTATGGTAAATTAGTAGTTACCCTTATGACCTTTTCTTTAGCAGTGCTGCCAAGCTAAACCGTTTTTTTTTTCTGCGACTTTGCTTGTTTTGTCACTCTTTGCTAATAACTTATTCTCAGATGTGCTGTTAGGTATCATACATTTTAGCTTCTGTGCTTCAGGGTGCTTGGTCATTTGCATTCTATGCATATTTAGATTTTGTTTGTAAAGGTGTTTGTACTCAGTTGCTTTGGGCATTTTCAGCTTTTGTTTACAAGTGGAATGACAGGGAGGTAGTTAAGACAGGTTAAGACACTGGGATGGTACAATGTTTCTGTAATTACATTGCTCAGGAAACAGCCCTATGAGAAACTGTTGTGCTATTTCATGTGCATGATAATCAGGAAGGCAGTACCTGTCCTCAGAAAGCTGTGTGGTACTGTATCATAATTTTTCTGTACTGTCTTATCTCCTTACCCACCTTCTCTTGAAGGTTTGCATTATAAAATGGATGAGATACTGGTGAGTAAACAGAAATGCCCCCATCCTTCAGTCGATTTTTAATCACCAATGGGTTGGTTTTTTTCTGGTTTTTTTTTTCCCTCTTAAAGGGAACTCTTATGTTTATGTTTATTCCTGAGTGTCTCCTGCATTATCTGCAAAATAATGAAACTGAACCGCCCCAGTGTTCTTCTTGTACATATCTTTTCTTATGCTTCTGTTTTTTCTTTTGTAGACAATGGAAGCATTTCTATCCCCTTGGCCACTTGAAATCCTTATATTTTGAATTTTTCCAATCATGTAAGATGGCAACATTTTTTGAAAAGCACTGGCAGAAGTGTTTGCTCTGTCCTGTTTATATCTTATCCCTACGTTACGTGCACTGTCCGGCTGAAATGTACCTGTGCATCTTCAAGGTTCATTGAAATGCTTTCTTAAGATATGTCAATATGACAACTTTGTGTTAATAGTTATTAATATCCTTAATAGTCACAATTTATGTTAAACTGTCTAAGAATATTTTCGCTGAAGTCTTGTGAAACAGGTGTTTCATACTATTTCTGAGATAGCAAGATTTCTGCTTTCTCCTCTGGCAGCTGAGGGAGGTGGTTTGTGTCCACATGTGACTATGCCTTATTTCTGTTACTCTGTAAGATCCTGTCGGGGAATAGTCATAATGTATCCTTAAATGACTTTCTCTCACTTTCCTCTTTGGAATTTTTATAATCATACTATTCTTTTTTGTTCAAAAAGGCAGTGATCTACCAGGTCATCAAAGCAAAAGGCAATTTTGAATCATACTTCTTCTGAAATACAGCATTATAACTTGCAAATCGAGTGATGCCGTGACATATATGCAAGAATTCTTTTAAAAGTGTCCTTCTGATTTTATAAGACATTCATCTAACAATGCTTTCTTATCTTTTCCTCTTACTTGAAGGTTTGTTTGCAAGGTAAAACAACATTGCTTAACTGTATCTATGAAGGAATAGTTCCTTATAGAACCGTGACTTATTTATTTGTTTCATCTTTGTCATTTGCATCCTTTGTAGGTTAAGTGCTTTTTTTACGGATTTGTTGAAGAGGCCTCAGTTCCACCCACTTTCCTGTAGGTGGATGCATAGCACTGATTGAGAACATTAATGTTCTTTTTCTTCTCTGTAATGCTGAGTATTTGCAATACTCTGCTGATTTTAATATTCTGAACAAATGAAAGAAGTCCTGATTATTTCATCCAGCAACAGACAAATGTTGGGTGTCACTCAGGAGCTAAACATTTCAAGATTTTCAAGTTAACAACCAGGTAAAGCTCTGAGCGACCAAATTTGATCTCATAGCTGACCCTGTTTTAAACCTAAGAAGGCTGGGCAAGAAGTCACTTGAATGATTCTATGATTCAGTGATTTTTCTTTCTCATTCTTTACCCACTTAGAGGGTTGACAGATGTATGTGCATACCCCATTTCTCAGTCATGCAGTTAGATGTAACCAGTAGATCTGTAATTTGAGCGTAAATGTCATCTGCCAATTAACATTTGTACTGGGGAATTTTAAATTTTTTTGTGTATATGACAAATACTTAATATATACCTGGGAACTGGTCCTAGTTAATAGAAGTGTAGTGTCTGGGTAACACAGCTATGCTTCTTGCCACCCTTAATTTGAGGTTCTCTTGGGGAATCTGTAAAACAGTGTTGTATTGCATGCCATACAAATCCAGTGGATCAAGTACTTCTGTTCACTAAAAGTAAAAAAAATTACCTTATTTTTACATTGTATTAATTAATCTTTTTGGATTTGATATTAGCCTACTCTTCACAGAGTGTGAGACTAGCAGCATTCTTGAACAGTATCTCTTGACTTGAAATCTTAGTGCTGTTTTTTCTTCTTGTGTGCTCTTCTCTCACTGAATCATTTTGTCAGTCAGGTAACTGATATGAATACTCATTCAATAATCTCTCTTTCTGTCTCTTGGGTAGAGAAATGAAAGAGGCAGAAAAGTGTGGGATCTAAGTGTTAAGAAATTACCACACAGGAAGGAGTGAATGCCATGTATCCAGATGCTCAAAAGAGAACAGTGGTTACTCCCAGTAGCTGATCATTAGACAGGACTAAAGCTTGTCTAAGAAACTACGATTTGATCATGAAAGTGTGTAAGAGGAGGTATGCATATCTGACTTTAGTCAGATATTTTGAGTAGTTTTTGGTCTGAGATTCTAATAGTTTCCTCAGTTCACATGATCTCCTTTTCTGTTCTTGCTCTAGTGAAAATGTACCAGCCACTTCTTTATACAATGAAGTGTGATTTTTCTTTTTAAAAAAACCTTTTAATCTGAAGGGTTTTTTTACTGAAACCATGCTTTAGATACTTCTTGTGGTTCTCATCTCTTTTTTTTTGTTTGTTTGTTTTTTTAATTTGTGAACATTTGATTATTTTCTAGCAGAGAGAATTACTTTTTGGAGCATGAGCCTTGTGGAAGGTTTAAATGTGTGTGTACGTGTACATGAGCATCCATGTACTTATTTTGATTTACATAAGCTTATTATCTTACACTGGTGTTTCTTAGTTACATTTCATAGGTCCCTTAGTTGTAATTCTTTGTGTCTGTGAACTTCTACTTTGCATACTTTTTGACCAATCACCTATGTAAACATAATCTTCATTTCATATAGAGCTTCACATTAGTAGTGTCTTGATCTTGAGATCTGTTTTGCATAGAAATGGGAGTTGATTCTGCCATTCCTATGTAAGAATGCAGTTGCTTTAACCAGCTTCACCTTTTTGTCAAAGTGGCCTGTGATACAAATGCGTCTTTGCTCCTGATTTTTAGAAGGTATGGAGACAGCTGCAGCAGCTTGTTAAACTCCCAGGAGTTTAACTGTCTCGAAAGGAAGCACATTGTGACTTCATACTTCAAAGACTGTTTTAGTTTTCTTCTAGTTCATTAAAAAAAAATCAAAGTAGTTTGTTGTTTTCCAGCAACATCTTGAGTAACCTTTTTTTGCCTTCTATTTAGTACACTGACTTTTCTTTAAATTAAAAAAAATCTTTCTTTCAAAAATGGTAAATCAATTTATCACTTGCTTCATTTTAAATGCCTTTTCTCTCCTACTGTCACAGCAAAAGCCAACCTCTAGTACTTTCTGTGACTACAAATGTGTTGGATTTGTTACAGGTATTCCTATTTACACGTGGTTTTGGAAGCCTTTCCAGCACAGTTGATAAATTAAGTGTTTTAGCGGACTTGACTGGTGCACCAAATATTCCCTGGCATGATGAGATGCTCTCTTTCTCAGAAAAATAACAAACCTGGTCAGATCATTAGGTCTGATTTGAATCATGCTATGGGGTAAAACAGTTGAGTTTATCATATCTTCTTATCTACTGGTTTTGAAAGCTCAGAGACGAAGAGGTATCTTTAACAAAAGTGTGGTGCTGTATATGTTTGCCTCTCTTCATCGGGACTGATATAACAGTTTCTGTCTTTTATTCCCATTCATATTAAGATGTACCCAAGTATAGTAGGGGGTTATTTTTAATTCAATACTGAGATAATGTGTACAGTATCTCTTACATCTGTAAAAGACAACCTGTGGAATACCTTGTTTTCATGATGCAGATATTTGCAGAAACAAAAGAGCTAATAAATTGTACAGCATTCTATTTTGTTTCTTTAATTAACTGTCCCTAATAATCTGAACTTATGCTTCCCATTTTTGGGTGTTTTTTGTTAATTTCAAATTTCTATCCTAGACACCTTTGGAATGTGTGTGTGTATTTTCTTACATTTAGTGTTTTGAATTTTACTTTTGTTTTTTTTTATTCCTTCTTTTTTTAAAAGTTTCAACAGTATGTTTTGTGTTTTTCTTTTTTAAACTAATAATTACTTTAGATTTTTTTCTATTAATAATTCTTCTAAGCAAATGAGTTCCAAAGATGACAGAAAAAAATCCTCGCTTAGAGAATTGTAACGGATTCAAGACTCTGCTTGCGTAATGGGGAGTATGATCATGGAATCACAGAATGCTCTGGGCTGTGAGGCACCTTAAAGATCATCTCGTTCCAACTCGCCTGCCATCGGCAGGGACACTCCCCACTAGGCTGGGTTACTCAGAGCTCCATCCAGGCTGGCCATGAACACTGCCAGAGATGGGGTGTATCCACAGTATCTCTGGGCAACCTGTTCAGTGCCTCACCACCCTCACAGTAAAGATTTTTTTTTCCCTAATACCCAATCTTAACTTTCTCTCAGTTTGAATCCCTTTTCCCAGTCCTGTCACTACTTGATGAGACAGTAACCAGCAGTTTTAAAATTAATTTGATTTTTTGATAAAAGTGGCTAACAATGTTCTTCAAAGGTATTCTTTAGTCACTTTTGTGTAGTAACTCTTCAAGAAGTCATGAAAATATGTAGTTACTTTGTATATAAAGGTATATATTTTTGATTTATTTGAAAAGGAATTTGTACTAAGGATTTGAGTTGTTTTAAGTTTTGGAGATCCTAAACTAACTGCTGATTGTTTGATATATTTCGTAATCAAAAGCTTTTACGGTTCTCAAATAACTTGCGTTTTTTGTATAGTCAAGAGTATGTTATGTTAAAAGAATAAATGTATATTGCCAGACAACTTTTTTCTGACTGTAGCACACTATTTCCACAGCCCAGATGAAGCACATCAACCTGTCTTTTGCAGCTTGTGGCTTTTTGGGCATTTACCACTTGGGGGCAGCAGCTGCTTTTCACAGGCATGGTAAGAAGTTACTGAGAGATGTGAAAGCTTTTGCGGGAGCTTCTGCGGGATCTCTGGCTGCCGCTGTCTTGTTAGCAGTGCCAGAAAATATAGAGGTAAATTAATAAACTCGTAGGTATAGGCCATGATAATTTTCGAAGGATTTTTTTTAATATAATCATCTTCCATTAAGTTTATTAAAGTGTTTTGTCTCTTGTTTATTTCTTCTTGTTACTTACCAGGAACAGAACCTTGTATCATGTTTTCATTAACCGCATTTGTGACTCATGAGCAAAAATGTTAATGATAAAAATATTTCATATGAACCTTATATTTTAAGCTCTGTAAAATCTTATGTGTGTGAACCTTTATTTGCAGGCAACAGGTATTCTTAAATATACCAAAATGTATATTTACTTAATGATGGTACATTACAAAGTGTATCATTGTTCTGTTGGCTAGAGATAGGCTTTGTTAAGCAAGTGCATAACACCACCCTTTTAACCTTTTCTGAAAGGAGATGAACATGGTAGATAGAGAGTGTCTTCATAAACAGCTCCCACCTGCTCAGATCTTTTTCGTGCTCCCTGTGCTCCATTGAACAGCATTAAGGGCTTTTGCATCTCTTTTAGACTCAGTGCAGCCCATGCCTTAAGAGCACCCAGTAGGATTAACCCTCACAGCATTCTGTTCTGATGTGTCTGGGTTGTTTCTTCTCCAGAGATGCCACTCCTTTCTCACCTTGGATATGATGTCATGCAGAGAAACCAAGGTTATATTCAGTGATTAGATTACAATGTTACAGATTCCGTGGGGAGCATTAGAGGAGTTTTGGTATCTATTTGCCGGTTTTACCCTTAGGTTAAGGCTGTTTTGCCCTCCTGAACTGTCTGCAGTGACTGCACCTTAATAAATGTAGAGCAGCAGGCATTGCCAAAATGTTAGTATTTCTTTAGCATTTTTAATTATTGTGGGGAAAACAGGCTGTTAGATTTTTGGTCTAAGTTACACTTATGTTTCATTCCAAGTGAACATTTGATAACTTTCTCTAGGCCTCGCTTATTTCACTTAATTTGATTCAAATAATAGTCCCAACCAAACCCCACTTTGCCACTGGTTTTTCTGTTTGTTTGTTGGTTGTTTCTGCTGGGATATGAACTCAGCTTGCAGCATTAACTATACTTCTGTCACTTTCAGCAGTGGTTTTTTGCTTGGCTTCTTTCCCCTACCCCACTCCCCTGCAAGCATTCTTTATATGACTTGGTATTAGGCAAGTTCCACTCTGTTGTGGAGAGAACCTCATTGTATTCTGTGCAGGCATTACTCCCCTTCTGTCACCTCTGACTGGTAGTTCAGTTTCAAGTTTGCCTGGTATAATGTGTACCTCTGACTTTAATTTCCTCTGTGGTGAGCATGGCAGCCCTTTGTTAGCCCAAGGAATTTTTTCTGCTTATTGCAGACCCTGGGTATGAGCCCTTGTTCTCAGCCTGATCCAACTTACAAAGATCTTTCTAAGTAAAAATACTAGAACAGTTTTTAGTTTTTGTTTGTGGAAACTAAGTCTATATTACATTGAGGCTGTTGTATTTTTCCTTGAAAATTTGTCATATTATTGCAAACTAAAGAAAGCTTCATGAACTTTCTAGTTCTTTCATTTTTGTGTATTTTTTACTTATTCTTTTATATTGTTTAAATGGAAAATGAAATGAAATGAATGAAATTAACTTTTCATATCAGGAAAATCATATCATTATCTTTACTACATTTCTAGCTTGAAATATCTTATATTCACAAATGTAGCTTCTAATCAGTTAATTTTTTTTTTCTCTTTTCCTCCCTTCTCTCCAGAGATGGCAATGTTAAATAAGCCATAATTTGGACTTTCTGCATCTCCTAGTCTCAAAACTGTAATGCAACCTGTCCTTATCTTGGAGAGAATGTAACATTGAAGATTTATTGTTTTGATTGCTGCTGTTCTAAGACAGTTTCCAAATGTTTCTCTGTCATTTATTGGATTTTTGTCAGTGTTTGTAAAAGTGTGGGACCTGAGAATTCTAAGTGGGATTATTTATTTATGTATGAATAACTATTTATTTTAAAATTACCTTGGTTATGTTTGATGCCAAGTTTGCTTAACTCAATACAATCAGTTACAATTTCTAAACGCGGCCTCAGTTATTATTTAAAATGTAGAAGTATTGTTTAAAGCTTCTAGCACTGAGATTCTAAAACAATTCATAGCTGGAAGAAGTTATCCCTTTAGAGAGCAGAAATTGAGAGTCTAGGTGCAGTCCATTCTTAGCACTTGTAATATGGAAAGTAGTTCTCTGTCATTTCCCTAGTTTGGTACTCTTAGCTCCCCACAGCTCTATTTAAACATCTTAGATACAAAGATAGTAGTTCTGAGGTGCTTCTGTGTAGGGTTTTGTGGATTTCTTCTGCATTTATAGAGATGAGTGTCTGAATGTGCCTTATGTATTTTAATTGGCTTCGAGCTGGCAATGGCAAGTGTCTCGTAGGGTAAAGGTGCAAATCTAGCCAATGTGAGGCTAAGCAGCACAAATAATTGTTTCTTTAAGAGGTATGAACCTTTTGGTGAACTTTTTGATACTTGTATTCAAAGGCCATATAGAGAAAGTGCATGTAAGAACTACATTTCTGTCTTTCACTTAGATGAGTGCTTTGTCATGCAAGTGATGTGAGGGAGTTTAACTCCTTCACTTAACTGGCTCTGATCTCATGTTAATCCTCACCCCACCTCCTTCCTTGTTTTCCTTTCAATAGATTCTGTATCCTGCTCCTCAGTGGGATACATTCATACATTCTCCTTTTTTTTTCCTTTCCTTTCCTTAGTCACTCAATCATTTATTTTGTTACTAGCAACATTTCTTTGTGCACCTAATAATCCAGGAATCCCAAACTATCTTTTATTCGTGTGGTTATATAGGTGAATGTGGGTGAATTTATGAAGTACCAATTTCAGAAGGTTGAATTTAGTTTTTTTCTGAAGTCCCTAAAATCATTAGAAAAGCCTGCATGAAAGGATAAAAAAAGGATTACAGATATTGAATAGTGAGTCTTAAGCACTCAGGGTCATAATTCATTGTTTCAACATGTTATGGCTGAAAAATAAAATTATACCAATTCCTTTACTGTTCCTTTGGAGTTCTTATGACTCACACTTCAAGCTGTTTTTCTGTAGTCATTAATGCTGGGCATTTCAGCTTGCGTAAAAGGTTCTCGGTGCAGGAATCTGTTGCCTGGCTTCCTGCAGTTTATTTTCTTCCTGTGTCATCAATCTTAGTTTTCCATTCATGAAATACTTCCATAGTATTTTATTAATTAAATATGTGTATTTGCTAGTAGCTTGTTTTTTGCATTAGTGAGAGGAAATTGTTGTAATTTTTTTTTTATTTCTTGTAGGCATCTTAAGGTACTTGTGTCTGGTTTAAGGTCTAAAGTAGATCTTAAAATAAAAGGTGGCTTTAGATTTTGAACTAAATGGTTGTTCTTGTAATGGCATGATCTAGGGAACTGATTATTTAGCAGTGGTAGTATATAGAAAAATAGCTTTTAACTTTATTTGGTTGTTGAAGTGATATCCTCAGAGTTGGTTTTTTTTTTTCATTAGGGATTTTCTTTCCTTACGAATTAATCCTTAGAAAAGGATCAACATTTTGTTTTGCATGTCCTGTTACAAACCAAGCACATAGGGGAAAATCCGTCAGTTTGATCTAATAACTCTTTTATTAAAACTTTAGCCTCCAGTATATTTTAGGTACTGCAGATGAACATGCTTCCCATGCCTTCAACATCCTTAATGGTTAATGCTTTTCATTTCCAGAAATGTAAGGACTTTGCCTATGGATTTGCAGAGGAAGTCAGAAGATTGAACTTTGGTGCTGTAACGCCTGGTTATGATTTTATGAAAACACTTAGGTACCTATCTTACTGCTTCTGTAAGATAATTTCTGGGTTAGAAAGCTCTCCAAATGCAAATGGAGAGGGTGCATATTTCTTCTGTGCTGTGGGGTGCTCGCCCCAAATGCATTTGTAAGGTTTTTAGATAATACCGGTGAGTAATGCTGAGCATTTTCTTTCCTCTAGGGAGGGCATAGAGTCTATTCTTCCTTCTGATGTTCATGAGATGGCTGAGAACCGGCTCTATGTGTCGGTCACGAACTCAAAGAGTGGGGAAAATCACTTGGTTTCAAATTTTGCCTCCAGGGAGGACCTCATTAAGGTAATCATGTTGAATATGGCAGTTATAAATAGAAGCGCTGGAGATTCTTCAAGTCTTAACAGTATATTATTAACTGTACGGTAAAATCACTGGTTTATTCAGGTAACCACTTCTACTCCCAGTGATGCTACAACCATAATATAAACAATGTTTAAAGCAGAATTTGATCCTACAGCTTCACAAATTTTGCTAAAATTTTTTTGGTGTTTGTGTGTGTTTCCTTCATTGGTTATTCAAGTTCTACCTTGTAGGCAAACTGTTTCTAAAAGTAACAGGTAACTTAATTGTTACAGTATTTGAGAACACAGTAGAGAATCTCAAAATGTTGCAAGTATATCTTTCACTGCTCTTCTCTTCATTAGAATGCCACATTTTAAATTTGGATCAGGACTGTATGCATAAGGTAATAAGAGATGGTACGAGCAATTCATATGCATGTGAAGCAGATGTTCTTTATAGAAATTGCTTGTATCTTAGTGGAAGACATAATAAGATATTGCAGAATAAAAGAGGAAATAGAATAAGAAGGAATTCCTTCTTTCTCTATCCTTGTGGATACTTAGAGCTAATAAGAGTTTCTTTATAGTTATCTCTTTTAAAAAAATGACACTTGTTAACAAAACCTCAAAGTGTGCATTGGGAGTTTGTCTTTAAAGTATATATTTTAAAAATTTTGACCCTATTATATTCTACATGGACAGTCCTCAAACTTTACAGGACTTCATCATGTAAATATAATTATGTGGAAAGTTTATCTCAAGTTATGCACTGTTATCTCTAACTGTAGTATGCAATGGTAACAAGCATTGAGATTTTTATTCTTTATGTGTTTATGCAGCAAAATCTTCTAACCTGGAGACAGTTAGAAGCATCAGGGTGACCTTGGAAATACGTGTATTTTACTAGTATTTCAATAGTTTTTTTTACTGATTTAGCCATTTCTGTTCTATTCTTTTCTTCTCTATGGTAGCGGTAGGGTAGGTTGGAATAATAGTAATAAAATTACACATAACTGCTCACTGGAGTACATTCATATTGTTCGATCTTTCAGTCCAGCTCCTAATACCTGTTTTTGTGCCAGCCTTCAGCTCTGCCTGTATCATGAGTACAGCTGTCTGAATACTGGTGTCTGCCACAGGAGCAGGGAAGGTAGAGCTTCTTAGGTTATTTTATTGTATCATGCCTAGGCATGACATACATCCTAGGCCTGGATAAAGGTACTGCTGGGCAGATTGTTTTCTAAACAGCAGAACATCTGTACCCCCTGCCAGAAGTCTTTCATCTTCCTATGGATTTGGTTTCAATGCTTAAGAAACAAATCTTATTTGTTTTTCATAATGGCTAAATCCAGAGTTTTTCATAATGGCTAAACTGAATATGTGTTGCTACAATGCTAAGCTTTTTTCTTTTTCACTGTTCCCTGTGGACTTGGAAAGGCAGGTAATAATCTCCCACTTTAGAAATAGTCTTCCTACATGTGAAGACAATCATCTTGTATCAGCATTCCTAGACTTACAGTTCTTAAACTGGAGGTGAGGGGGAAAAGAGGCATGATTTGTGTATTTGTGAGGGAGCAAGGCACAGAACACTGGTAATACTTAGTTTGGGAAAGTATGGCAGTGCCTGAAAGTCCACACTGGTCTGTTAGTGGTAGGAAATACTGAAAGTGTTTGTTCTTCAAACTTGTCCTGCCTCTTCTCACTCAGGAAATCTAAGTGACTTTATAAGAAGAGCAACTGCTTTCTTCAGTCTTCTTGAAAAGAGCTCAAACTTTGCAGGGGTCACCTGGTTTTGACTCCATTCACTAAATCTTTTTTCCACATTTCTCTTAGCTTAGAAGGGTCGAAGTCAATGAGATGGAGTTGAGGAAGAGAAGAGAAAAAAGTGCTGGGCTAGAGAAGAAGCCGATGTTGGGAACTTGGGAATTTTGTCTTAGGCTTTTGTGAGCAATAGGCCTGTTTGGTAGAGGAATAGCTGCAGTTTCACGTTAGAAAACTGAGAGAGCCTTTTTGTCTGAGTTCAGACAAAGCTCTACATCACTAGGAAGAAAAATAGGCAGGAAAGCAGTTCTCAAAGTGGAATTGAAGACTTCATATACATGTATAGTCTTAATTAAAACTTGTTAGGGGAGCAGAGGGGCTTTATACTGAAATAGCTTAAATTTTGTAAAAGTAAATGTAATTCCAGCCAAAACAGCTCAGGCATTTTCTTTCATAATCTCTATCGATTGTGGGTTTTTTTCTGCACCTGTTCATCTTTCACACAGTGTACACACCAGTTTGTGACCTGCTTCTGTTCCCTAGATTGGTTGTCCATGCCACCACATGACCGCATGCATATTCTCCCTGTTTAGCTGTATGAAAAATTCTGACACTTTGTCCATGCATTTACCTCTTCTCCTGGAAATGCTGTGTACTAACTGCATATATATATATGTGTGTATATATATATGGGTGGATACAGAGGTATACAGATACCCACACTATCTCAGGTATTGCTATGAATGGATAGAAAGGTATATGTGTGTGCACAGTTGTACATGACAGGAGAGGTGTCCTGGTCTAAAAAAAAATTAAACTAAAAATTGATAACAGCTATCGACATCAAGGCTATAGAAGCCTTACAGTAGGGGAAATAATAGTTTGTTAATACTTGAATGTATAAATGCAAACAATGGTCAAAGTATACATATGTGAATTTCTAGGATGTTCATGGTATTTTTGAAACTTTGAAAATCTGATTTATTAGAAAAGTAAACACTATATTAATATGCTAACAGAATGACTTGGTCAGTTTCTGCTTTGACAATGTACTGCTTTTTTCATCATATGCATATTTCATTTCTTGAAAACCATAGGTTTGTTTCACATTGTGCAAAACTAAGTTCATACTCTTAAATCATTTTAATCATTGAGTTAATTTTTGATATTTTGTTTTGAGAGTTGTCACTGTCAAGTCATAAAAACCCAAACCCTATTGAATAATTTTAATCACATTTTGACATACCACAACAGGAAGACATTCTGAGATGACAGTAGATTTATGTAAAACTAATATATTGACTGGTAAATATATGTGAAAATATGTATTGGCTCTAAGTTACTTGGTTGCCATTTTTGATTATTTTTCTCTATTCTTTTTGCTTTCTTCTCTCTAGGTCCTGCTAGCAAGTAGTTTTATACCAGTGTATGCAGGAATTAAGCCAGTAGAATTTAAAGGACAGGTAATTTTTCATTTGCTACAAACTTTTCTTTTTATATGTTCTTCGTTTATGGTGTAACTATTTCATCTTAAGGGAAAACAACTTCAATACTATATTTTGTATTTCTTATATGAAAACCTTTTTACAGTTGTCCTTACTCATCTAGCTCCTACAACTTTTTTTCTTTCTCACATAAATATATTAACACTTTAGGAATTATTTTAAAATCATGAAAATGGCTATTTCTTCCTTATGAGAAATACATGATTTTTCAGTTCCCCATTCATACAAATTAGGTCTCTTTTTAACCCTCACAGCCCCCCCTGCCAAAAAGCCCCACAAAACTTTATGTATTTGCTGCTAGCTAGGTAGTCATTATATCAGAAAGCTTGTCAGCTTTAGAATTATAGATACAGCAATACATATCAGCTGAAATATTGGAAGGGTTTAAATCAGCTTGAGGTAAATGGAGGCTGCTTGCAGCTTTCCAGGGTCTGGAATTTTTTTGATTGAGTCTGTATGTTGCTTGTGCAATTTCAAAGGGAATATATGGCTATTTTAGGTTCATTCTACCATTAGTTAAAGAGAAGAAAATATCATTGTTAAATTTCTTGTGGTATTCTTTCAATTAAGAAATTGAAAAGTTGGCTCAGACCATTGTCCAAAAGTTACTTAAAACCCATTTTACTGGATGAACAGTTCTATTATGATTTGCATAGATATTGTATTGTATTAATGAAGCTTTTTTAGATTTTTTTTTAGCTTTGCAGTATTTTATCACAGCCTTTTTTCTAGGGGACAGTTCTCATTCCTGAGTATTTTTTGCATTCAAAAGTTAAATCAATGAAAGTTTAATGGAAATTGGTTCTTCTATTACTTGAAAGCTTCTTGTCATTCCCAAAGCTTCTTGCTGTTCTGCTTTAGTGAGATTCAACAAAGGCAGTTTCTGGGATGATGTTGCTTTCATTTATTGTTACTTGTTGGAATAATTAGTTCTCTATGTCTGCCCTGACTTTTCTCAGACTCTATAAAACAGTGCATTTGCGGACTGGGGAGTTTTTTTGGGGGGTGTTTTTTGAGAAAGCTGTTGCCTGTAAATGATTCTGACTTGCATTCTTTAGCCCCAGATGTTTAGGTCTGGGTAAGAGCTCTCACTTGCAGTAGCATTTCTTTGGTTTGGAGTAGTGGGTGATAAGGATGTGTGGGTGTCTAGCAGGGGCCCCCAAGCACACACTGTAGGGCTGGATATGTGGCATGTACTGTCACGGCCCAGACATGTGAGCACCAACCCAGTCAGGTGGGTTGGATATGGATTTGGCTCTGCAAGGTCATCTATCATAGAGCATCATATTCCAAGTTTCCTGAAAGCTTCATGTAACAGACCAGCTTCTGTCTGTCTGCATTTACCCTGGTTTCAGGCGGTAAATTCCTTAGGCCGGTGCTCCATGGCAGCATGGAATCAAGATTACTTCCTGCTAGCTGCTTGAGTTTACTGGCCTTATCTGTACTTTAGAAGAGTTGATCTGTATTTTCTCTGGGCTACATGTGTCACCTGCACACACATCACCAGGTCTCCAAAGACTTTTTCTAAAATATATTTCATGGTGTTACTTGTGCTATGTTACCAGCTACCATTGTGCAGGTAAGTAAGGGAGTATGGTGCACTTGTGCTGAATTAGTCAAACATGTTGCTAGCCTGCCCATATGCCTACAGAGACTGAACCCTGGGGTAAACATTGCACTTCAGTTTTATTTTTAGGAAGAGTCTTTTTTGGGAAGCATTTGGCTTCACAGGGGATGAGCTAGTTTGCCTGTAAATATACATGCCTGCAGGCTAGACTCTTGGAATGAATAAACTAAATTTCATGTTAGTATGGACAGAACATTAGTCTGCTCATAGTACGTTTTCAGATTAATGAGCCAGAAAATAATCTGATAGAGAGGGAGTCTAAGATGACATATGAGAATTTATAGTCTGTTAGTGGCCTTAACCTGGTAGGACTAGTTTATTGCCAGGGTTGAGGATTTCAGGTATCCTGGAACTAAGCTTCCAGTAACATTAGTGCAGACTTGCTCCGTGGGAAATTATCTTTCTCTGACTTGGTTTGGTGTCCTTTGGGTCTCTTGACAAGGTTAATTTTCAAGGCAGATAAAGATCTGCAGATAATGGAGTTGGCTGTGTCTGCTGATGCGTTTGTAGTTGGTGTGACTGTAGTTCTCATGGAATAGCTTTGTAAAAACCATCTGCTGGTAAATGGGTAGGTTCTGTTAGGTCAAGCCTTAGGTCATTGTCTGCTTTGGTTTTCATTGCAAGTTATTGCAAAGCTTTCTCTGTTTTTGCATTGTTCTAGAGTATTAGTGAAATTCGTTCAGAAGCTACCAGGAATTTGTCTCATCAGCTAAGAAGCATTTTTCAAGATACGATTGGTGCAATTAAGAGAGGCTGATGCTTCACTTGTCTTTTTGCAGAAAGTAAATGTCTTATAAATGTTTCACAACTAGGAAATGTGAGCTAAAATATTTTTGAGTGAAAAGCAGTTTCTCTCAAATCTCAAAAGAAAGTTACAGAATCTACAGGAAATAGTACTAAATTGACAGCATTGCCCATGCCTTAGTAAATGTTTTGGTTTTCAGGTAAGTATTGAAGTTACATAAGGAGGGAAGGGGGAAAAGAAATAATCATAATTTTTTTAAATGTGGGAACTTTTAAGTTTTAAAAGTACTAAGTTATACCTGTGAAAAACATCGATAATGTAATTTGTTATGGTGTCTTTGACATGGCTTACACACAGATTCCATTACACTTTTCACTGTAGGAAATGCAACAAAAACACACTTAGTACTCCAAGGAACACTGGATTATAAATCAATAATTAATTACTATTTACAGACAGATACAAAAAAGCCTTGGTGCTAGAAATGTTCTGGTATGTTGCAGCTTTACTTACAGCAAAGCTGTAGTGGGAGTTTGAGAAATATGAAAGATAGCTGTAAATGATTCTGGAATTTTGGTTTTTTCCCTCTCTTTCTAAGGTGAAATGATCTCACTCCTCATTGAGAAATTTGAGAAATTTGATGTTTGTGCAGAGTGAAGGAATTCAATGGTATATTGTAGGTACTGACATCAGCTAATGTCAAGGGTCAAGTGCTATAGCATATAATGAAATAACAGGATGAAAAGGGCCATAGAAACTACTAAATGTTAATATTTGTAGCTTAGATTTTGAGATCAAGAGCGTAAAACTGATCTGAGAGAGTGAAGAAAAGAGTGGTGTGAGGGAACTGTGCATGCAGACAAACACACCACTGGATAGATACCACCACTACCCTCTTGCTATGTATCCATGTATTAAAGAGTAACAGTGTATCACCAGATATAGGAGTTCGCAGGGGAAGTCAAATGTGACACTGGGAGAAGTCTGTATAAAATTAAAATAAGATTTGCTGTAAGTGAGAGTAAAGGACACAGCTCAGAGGGATCTATGCAAGTGATGGACCTCTGGGAATCTCAGGAGCTTCTGAAGAACAAACATTGTAACTGGAGTTAATGCTTCCTTAAGTACTTACAATAAAAGCTAGTGTCTTGCCAACAGCCAATAATTTATTTCTTGTGAGAGGGGTTTTTTTGTTTTGGGTTTTTTGGTTTCTTTGTGGTTGATGTTTGTTTTTCAAACTTCTGTGACTAAGTTCCTGTGGTGTTTTCAGGAATTGTGATGCAAAGGTGGCATTATTTTCCATTTATGATGGTCACAGAGAGCATCACTTACATCAGGAAAGCAGTCTTTTGCTTGATTGGTGCTGAAGAGTACTAGTATAATTTGCAATTTCTTTTTAGTGGTCTGTGTTAATGTAATTTGAGGATGATATCCTGGAGCTGAAACTTTTACAAAACACTGAGGTGAATCTTATAATCCCTTATAGCATTTCAGCTTGCCTGGCTTTGCATGTCTGCAGTAGTCTACATCTTACATAGTTAATGTTTGTTTCCTTTATAATTAGTGAAGACAAAAGCAGTTTTTCAGCACAATTAAAATGAGATATAAACACCTACTTTAGGAGAACGCGAATCATGTGCTAGAAGTGTTTTCTCTCCCTTGATGATAAAGGAAGTGTAGAATTACCAATTGACTTTAGATGTGTAAAGTTCACTGAGAAGCATCTGGTCCACAAACCTCATGTGTGATGTCAGCAAATCCATCTAGCCAGCAGACTGGTGTTGAATTTTGGGCTATGCCTTTAAGCACAGAAAGAACTAGGAAGGTATAAACACATTAACAAGAGATATCACAGCTGTCCTGTCTACACTGGAATGGAATTTGGGCCCTAGATCTCATTCTTCACTATACTCAACTCTTGCAGCAGACTTAGGTCTGCTCCGTCTTATGTCATAGTTGTTCAGGTCCTTCCCATGTTTATCCTTCCAGCTACTGCTGTCTTGTGTAGTGTATGTAAGATGAAATGAGGCTCTGGAAGAAAAATCACAGAAGAGGAGAGGAGTCATGTATGGTTTAGCTTCTGCAGTCAGAGTACCTGTACATACAGATTGTACAGCTTCTATTGTCATCAAAATAATGTTCTAGAGGAGTTTGCATTATATGATACTGTTTATGTGTGGTACTAACAGTCTTGTCTTTTCGTGTATGTGTTGAGAAGAATTTCCTTATGGGGTATTTTATTTTTTTAATTAACTAAAAAGTCTTATAAGTAGCTTGATAAATACTTTACATGCAATTTTATGCATTATGTCAAGTGCTTATTGATTCAAGTCTCTGTGTGTAGATTGTCAGTTCCTCGATACTTGACACATGCTGAAGCTTATTCGTTGTATTCTTAGAGGGGAACTTGTAAGTTTTCTTGAGAGTGGAGGAGGCAGGGTCAGCAAAGGTAAAGTGTTGCATTATGATCATACTGTACTGGTGTTACTTTGAAAATATTTCTGTTTTCCCATAGAAGTGGGTTGATGGTGGCCTTACCAATGGCCTTCCTATCTTGCCTGTTGGAAGAACTGTGACGATTTCCCCTTTCAGCGGTCGATTAGATATTTGCCCACAAGATAAAGGGCGTGTGGACCTGTATGTTAAATTGGCAAAACAAGATATGATGGTAAGATGCTTCTTTATTAACTTGAAAACACTAAGAAGCACTTCTGCAGTTATATTCATATTTAGGTGCCTATTTTGTGCTTATATATCAACTCACGTAAAGTTCTCGTAGTTCCTGTTTTGCAAATGGAGGTTAAACCTTTTCTTAAACACAAGGAAAGGAGAATGTAGAGTAAAGAATAAAGTTTGAAAACATTGATCTAGTACAAAATTGAGCAAATTATTGCAGGCTGTTCAGTGTAAGTAATACTAGGTTTGGTTTATGTATCATCTGTCTTTGACTAGGCAAAATGTTTGTAGAAAAAAAATAAAGTGGAATACCTCAGAATAGGGCAGCTGCAGAAAATTTCTTCATGCTTACTGAAATCAGTTGCTCTAACTGAATTTAAAATGCAAGTTTAAGTTGTGCATTTTGAAATGTCATATACCATGACTTGTCACTGCATTGCACAAGAGACCTTGTGAACATTTGTGACTACAGTGCTTTTCCAGAAGTCTTCTTAGAAGTTGCAGAAACATTCCTGTATATTGAAATATGAGACTGATTTTTATTATCTCCTTTTCATTGTTGACATCTCTGTCTTTGCAACCTTTGTCTCACAAACTTTAACCACAGTTTTGCTTTCTTCAACATGCTGAAAGAAAATACTGAATAGTGATACACTTAATGGTCAAGAATATTCCATTAGAGAGAAAGGTTAACAATAATAAGTACTTTTTAAAATTTACTTTCTAGGCAGCTTTTAATTTTTTTTTTTTAATTTTACTAAAATTAGTGTTATGTAATGCCTTTCTCAGTGGGACCAATTTTTGAATCTTTGTAATGTTTCACATAGAGATATTAAGCATGATAGTACTTGGTGAAGATCATAATGTACAAGATTACTGATTTCATATATCTTGGAAGTATATGCATTCATTATATATCTCTTGATTCTGTTTTGTTTCTAGAGGATGAAAAATGAGCTGGTGATTAGTTTAGTTTAGAGCCAGAAAACTAATTGCATGGTTACCTTGCTTCTGGGGTCATGAGCAGACTTGTGCAAAATCCCAGGCAACATCTTAAATTATTTGAATTGAGCACCTCTGCTTTTAGGGGTGGAAAAATGATCACAAAGAATAATTTCATTTCAGCAATGTTGTAATCTGCGTAAATTGAAGAGTAATATGTCTTCATTTATCTATATTGGGAGGTGAATATTTTTCTGTCCCTCCATCTCCTAGTGTCAGAATTTGAATAATTGCTTACTTCAAATAATGAAGATGATTTTGATATTGTTTTGCAAAATTGTTTATAATAATGTGGCTAAGTATTAATTATATACAGAAACTGTTGTGAACATTATTAAATATAATTATATTTTTAGTCTGTTGTAAACAATTTAATAAAGTCTGTATAACTCGAAAATCTTTTGACATGGTCAGAGTGACCACTTAAGATGCTGAGTAGTTCTTAATTTGTTGGTAGTACAAGCTGCATTTATACTTACATGTTAAACATTGCCTGGGAATGTTCCCAAGAATGTGGTTGTTTGCACTAGTAAGTTGTCAAAATATTTCCTTGCGCAAGTTTAACATGTGCCAGCTACCACTCTGCGAGACAGTTTCAGGAGTGTTTCCAAAGCTCGTGTTTCAGAAACTTAGGACAGTTTTACAGGCAGACAGCCTGTCTTGGATGCTGTGAATTTACCTCTGTGTATGTGGGCTATTTGTGCCAGTTTGTCCTGGCACTCAACAGTGACCCTGGATGTGGTTAATTCCTGGTGCTGATGCAGCCGTGCTGGTCTTTTCATTTTACATATGCTTCATGAAACAGATGACAGAACGGTCACATCTAGATAAGTTGCGTTAATAAACTAATTTACCGCTTCTTGCTCTGTTGCAGCTGTCTCTGGCCAACCTAGTAAGACTTAATCAAGCTTTGTTCCCACCAGACCAGGAGAAAATGGAATCGTTGTACCAAAATGGCTTTGATGACGCTGTACGCTTTCTATTGAAAGAAAACTGGTTTGAGTAGATGGCTCATAGAAAATTAGCAAAACATGATGGCTGTCAAAACACAGCTACAGGCGTTCTAGAGAATCTCAGGGATTGCTGCCCCAGTTCCTCTTCATAAAAATAAAAATCTCAATGGATTTGCATCTGCTTCTGCTGAGAAAGTATCAGTTGCACTCCATGGAGCTGTATAAACATGTCAGAATGGGAGCTGGACATGCCTGGGGGGTATCTTGTTTTGAGGAGGTTCCACTTACATTCATTTTGCTTCAACTGGGGACTTGAGTGTGGGATTTGTAAAAAACTTGTGTTGTCATAATTACAGAAATTTGGAAAAGTCATTTTCAGCGTTATTTGAGAGGAGAAATTGATGTTATATCATGAAAAATTGCAATCTATATTATTCACTTAACAGAATTCTGCATATTAGTTCTGCATATTAATTGGATGCTTTCAGTATTACTCATTTCAAATATAACTTGCACTGTTCTGAAAGACTTGAAAATTAAATACTAGCCACAAGAACATAAAACATTTGCACTCTTATGTATTTTTTCACATTAAAAGTGCTTTTATTGTGAAAATTAAATGTTTCCTTTTAAAATTTTTAATACTACTGATATTTTTAGCAGAAATGTGATATAAAAATAACTTGTAAAGAACGGTGTAAAAATTGTTTTATTTATTATGTTTTCTTTCTCTGCCAAAATTAAATAAATATATTTTCTTGAAACTTTTGTCAAGAGTTTGTTTACAAGGGTCTTGGAATGCTGTAATGATCTGATTATCTACTGTCAGTCTACTGGAGAGGAGTTGATGAGAGTCAGTGGATAATGAACTCAGATTCACACATCTTTTTACTTTACCATTCACATTGCATTGACTACCTTAAGCTCAGGATTTCCAGTCTCAATGCCCAAATGCTAAAATCTGCAACTCTTTATGTAAATAAGAGTGTTTGGTTTATAAGTATGGGGCTTAAGTTGATTTATAAATAAGTAAAAAAAAACCAAAAACAAACAAACAAACAAAAAACAACCAAAAAGGCCAAAATCAGAGGTTGAATCAAGCATGTATGAAATTTTAGAATTCCTAAAAACAACTGAAATACCTGAGACTAAGAAAAAAAAATCTTTTTTAACTGTTTGAAAGCCTCTTCAGCAAGTAACCACCAGATTTATATTAATATGTAGATTGCATCACGTTAGAAATCATGTGCAGGGAATTAATAATTAATTGTTATTGATGATGAAAGAAATAAAAAAAATTATGTGAAGCAGCTTACATTCATTTTAGAACAGCATTTGTTTCTCAATGGTTGAGGTTCTGTTCACAGTGATAGTGATATACAGGATAGTGTGTGTGACTTTCCAATCTTAGGATAGCATTTTTGCATGTAAAACTTAAGAAGTTACCTTGTAACCTGTGTGCCACCCACTTGCATTCTTATTTGTACAGAGGATGGCTTCCAACATGAATTGCAGTAGTAGATAATGCTATTAAAAGAATTTGCTTCTTTCATGCTGATTTGCTGTGGTCAAAGTCTGATTCAATGGTAGTAACTGTCCTGGAATTCTGGTGAAATCTTGAAACGGCTCTTTTACACTCAGAGAAACTGAGAAATCTGACAAGATCAGGGCCTCTTAGATTTTGTTTTTGATTTACAATAGTTTTCTTCTTCAGGGAGTGAATATTATCCTTTTTGAATGGAGGAAGTTCAGGGGGTTTTTACCACTTCACCTGTGCCTTGGTTTGGGAGGACAGGTATCTGCCAGGTAATTAAAAAAACAAAAAACAAACAACTGCAGTTTCCTTTGGGATGGAGAGTGTAAACCCCCCCCCCCCCCCCCCCTTTTTTTTTTTTCCTTTTTCAGTTATAAATTACAATCAGAGGCTCTTAGGCAAAGATTTGGGAAATAGGAATAGCAGTTCTTTGCTAGTATGTATTACAAAGCAAACAAACACAAAGAAAACCCCACCAAACAACTACAGCATTAATAACAAATGACAACAGTACCAAGAACCTTGAGGGCTTTGTTTCACAAAACCTAGGGCAGTTTGGTTTCAGTGTCCCTGCAGGGTCCTCAGAGCACCAAGCTGAAACAGTGGAAGAGTCCTGGGCTGGTAGCTGGGATGGCAGGGTGTCCCGGCAGGCAGGGGCAGGATGTCCCGGCAGCGCAGGGGGTGCAGGGTCACACTCTAGCAAGAGGAGCAGCGCCGAAGAAGCCGGAGGCGAGGCAGTGCCTGGCCCAGCTCCCGCGGGTGGCAGGGAAAACTCAGGATTCAGGCCGACCCGGTGATAGTAGATTTCCCAGGACTGGATCCCTTTGGCCACAGTGAAACTCTTCCAGCCAGCAACAGCCGTTCTCCTTCTCCCTCCCGAACTCCGAAAAAAGAAGAGCCCGCAGCTGCCTCAAGCTCTGTTTTTTACCTGCATCTCCCCCTTCCACCTTTGTCCACCTCTTTGTTTCGGTTAAGTACTCTCAAGTATCCAACACTTGGTCTCCTTGGTAACTTATGGGGAAAAAAATTCTTTAGAGACAGAAGGAACAAACCTAACCCCCAACAGCCTTCAGTTGATATGGATCTTTACTAGCTAATTGCCCTGAGTAATAGCTGGAATTTTCTGTTAGACTGTCATAAATCAGATGTGCTTAAAAAGGATTGTTGCCACCTTACTTTTCTCACTATTTTCTCACTTTTCTCAAAAGCCCAAGAGTCCTCTTTGCCAGGTCCTAAATATGTGGAGTTGAAAATCAGTTAGCGATCTCTTTGTCAAAATAAACCCCAATGAAATAACTTGATTTTTTATTTCAAGAACACTTCAGATTCCATTGCTTCTCTTCTTTTAGATGTGTTTTAGGTGTAGTGCTTGAGTGGCTGAAGGCAAAACCTACACTCAACAGAATTTTGTCTTCTGATGGACTTGCTATGCAAATTGGCTGCATAAGTATTTTTAAAAAATGTTACTAAAACCTTAAAAAGTGGAAGGGGAAGAAACTTGCAAAAATTCATACTTGCTTTGTACCATGATGCTGTTGATAAGTGTTGCAATGAAGATGATTGCAAACAGTACTTATAATTTAAATAGAAGGTTCCATTTTTGCTAAAACGTTAGTAGTTCTGATGTCTGTGTTGTCTGGGAAACCACTGTTTTGTTTGGTTTTTTGATTCAGATTTCATCATGTCTTTTGAAAATCCTCAGTACAAACAGTCAAATCTAGAAGATGAGACAGGCTAAACTTATATTTTCTCATGAGAATGAAAATATCTTTTATTACAAACACATGTTCATGTCTGTGCTGATATTTCTTCAGATTATGCTAAAGTACTTTTTTGTGTTTATATATTTGGAAATATGTTTAAACAGGACATACAAATCCTAAGAAACTATTTGATTCTTGGATTTCATAATTTTCCATATTTCAGAAATGCAATGATTCTATGTTTCCTGAACCTCTGTTTTCCTAAAAGACTCTGGACTCTGAACTCTGCTCTGACCTTGAAAACTTTGGTCACCTTTGTTAATGTGTAGAGATTGGAAATGAAGATCACCATAAATATACAACAGTAACATGGTTAGTTAATAAAAATAGTAATTAGCTGGGAGTGCTAGGCTAAGCAGTAATGCTCATCATCCAGATGTAGGTACATCCATGAATATGTGATGCCAGGACAGATATTTCTTCAAGAGCAGTTCTTCATATGCATATCAATACCCTTTTGTTTCTCCCATCTCACTCTTCTTATGAGCATTAATTTCAATCTCTTTTTCCATTTTCTTCCATTTCTCTAGGGGAGACTATATGGCATGCATGCTATTATTATATATATTTTTTCTGGGGTCCAATGAAGTGTTTTCTGGTCAATTTTCCACAGAATGCATCTTGAAATCTGTAATTACTGTTAAAGTCTAGCTAAGGGTATGTTAAATAATCCTTAATACTACATGAAGTAATTGGAAGTTACTGTTTCAATTACTATTTTCCTTAAGCTTGTCTGCATGTTTCCTATCAGAGAATGTGTTTAAGTGATTTGAAGTTAAACTTGAGTCGTACTAAAATTATCAGGAATTCTGTCTCCAGTCCCTGGAGTGCTGAGACTCCATTGTTCAGATACTGGGTCATGAACTTGAGGTTCTTGTTTTAAGTCATTTGTATCTGAAGGAACACTCATGGTCCAGAGGGATCTGGGCAGGCTGCAGAATTGGTCTGAGAGTATCTCTCAGGTTTGTCAAAGAAATGGGCAAGTTCCTGCATCTGCTTTGCACAGATGTACCCCTGAGGGAGTACTGAGGGACACCAAAAAGACCATGAGCCAGCAATATGCTTTTATGGCAAAGGCATCCCACAGCATCCTGCCCTGCCCTGGGCAGAGCATTGCCAGCAGTTAAGGGATGAGTGTTCTTCCTGTGTACTCATAAGATTCTGGACCAGATCTGAAATGTATTCTCCAGTTCTGGGTTCCCCAGGGTAGGAATGTTACGGATTTTCTGGAGTGAGTCATCTGCAAGCCCATGAAGATGATTAAGGGCTAGAGAGCCTGGGAGAGCATTGACTGTGTGTCCTGGAGAAGGATTGGGGGAATCATCAATTTGTGTAAATATCTGTGGATGACAGAGCCAGGCTCTGTTCAGTGGTGCCCAGGGACAGGATCAGAGGCAATAGGCACAATATGAAACACAAGAGGGTCCATCAGAATATCAGGAGTCTCCTTCCTCAGAAGCCATCTGGACAAGTCTTGACCAACCTTTTCTATCTTGAGTAGGGGTGTTGGAATATGTGATCTTCAGAGGTCCCCTCTAACCAGTGGTTCTGTCATTCCATGACTTACTGCAGTCCATTTATATTTCATATAAATATTAATGTTCTTAACACTACAAGTTTTTTTTTAAAAAGCATAAATAAAAGAAAAGGATATTTCACACATCTAATATTAAGAATTTGTGTTCTAAATTCATTCTGAATTCAGTCCTGATATTTCATTTTGTGTTGGCTTCGAACACATTCCATGATGTTGGTGACTGGAACATAACAAATAACATCTTTGCTGTTGGTGTTTGATGATAGAGCACATTACAATCACATTACAAATCAGTACTTGCTGAATTTTTAACCTTTCAGACTGGAAATTTATGTCCAACTTCTTTCAAAGCAACTTTCAGCTGTTTCTGAGAAGCATGTGAAAAACTGTAGAAATCACACTGACCTTCATTTGAAGGGCTTTGATTTGATCAGAAGTGGAGGCAGTATTACTGAGCGGAAAGAAAATTGCCCAATTTAGGTATATGAGTTACATGAATTGGATGCTTTCTAAATGCACCTTCTAGTTGTGCACTGGATTAGGTACAAATTCTTGTTGGTTTTTGACATAATGTCAGAGCTGAATGGCTTTGCTGAAGGCATTGACCTCTGTGCTTTGTATACGTGGAGGTGACTTTGATTCAGTAGCTGCTGCCTTCAGTTTTTTTCTTGAAAGAACTTTATCTGTGGCTCAGATGGGCTTCACACCTCACATCTAAGCTGGTGGAATGGTTATATCTGCCCTTTAAGCTCTATGTTGAATATATAAACATTTAGTGTACATAACCCCTTAATAATTAACCCAATTTATAATTTTACCTTTAAAATTAAAAGTTAGGCATGTATTATATGCAATAGGGATTTCAATTTTTAAAGAGTTTCAAAATAGGAAATCTGAAGTGCTTCTGAAGAGATAAGTTTTGCTGGAAAAGAAATTAACTACATATTTACATCCACAATTAAAATTCGGTTTACTGACTGGAAACCTGAATATGTATGACTGCAAATGGAGTCAGTTCCCAGTTTAAATAGAGGGGGAGGGAAAACCATTGTTTACTTCCCAATGTCCAAATAATAACAATAATAATTTTTGTAAAGATACTTCATGACTGTTCTTCCCTATCTGAATGCTCACAGTAGATCTTTCCCTCTGAAAGTCACATCTCACTTTGTCCAAGTGTGGTAGCCAGCACGTTCACCAAAAGGAAAAAAAAAAGCTCAGATAAATCTCTTAAATTTATTTGACATCTTTACTGTTACAGAAAAGGAAGGATTTCAGAAAATAGGGTAGTGATTAAGTTGAAGCTGAATCCAGTGAGCAACATGTATCAGTTCTTACAGCACAATTAAAACTATAAGGCTGTAGCCTCTCATTTTATTCTATGTACTGTTTCTTTTCACATATTTACAATTGTAAGCAACTTTGAAACACAGTATTCAGCTTGCAGTATTTGACTGTGAAAAAAACTAATTTCCTTCAGGTCACACATACTTAACTATGCCAAGACTGCATTTCCTCAAGTACTATGCAAATTATGATAACTCTTTCTGTGCATCGTAGTTGTATTGTTATATGCTTCGATTCCACAAGAATTCTAAGCACTTTGAGACAAGTTTAAAATACTCATTTTTAATCCAGATAATTTCTGTTACAATCCCAGATATGGCACATAAAGCCTACAGCAGTAAATCATGTAGCCTATCTACCTAGCCTATCTATCAAGCTTATTTTAGTAATTAATATTTCTTTAAAAAACAGATAAGCTCTGACTTTTAAAACGACATTAGGTATTTTATGTTGGAATTAAAATATGCATTGCAAGATGGAATAGCTGGCTAAATAGCTAAGAGTGGAAGGAATTGCAGGGATTTGTAAGTTTGGGGGATATGAAAAGAATTAGAAATAATGTCAGACAGTGCCCTGGGAGTATGTGAGGAATTCCTCTCTGACAACCTGTCACTACAGTGGGCAGATACTGTTTTACAAAACTGCATTTTTAAAGCAAAGAAGCTCCCTTAATGTGGGTAAAAACAAAATCGTAACTCTGTGCTTTTGTCTGAAATAGAAAAAACCCAATGTACATGGTCAGATATGCTGGCATTGAAAAGAAGTTTGCATACCTTTAGCTTTCACAGTATTTTGATGATAGTTACATACATTAATGCTCATTTTATTTGTAGCTGTGTGGAGTAAAAAGTTCTTTAGCTTGAAATAAATACATGAACAAAAAGCATTCCAAGTTAATGGAGAGATTTGTATGTATGTTTCTTTTCTGCCTTGATAGAAGTAGCATCACACATGCTCGTATCTTGGTTTCAACTGCCGCACTTTCATATCATCTCCCTTCCAGTGTCACATAGAGTTCTTATTACTGACATATCTTCATATTCGTTACTAAACCCATTATTAACTGGTCTTGATGGCTGGTCATAAATCCCTTCACTTGGCATGGTAGTGCCGCTATCTGTATTTCTTAACTTATTCTTGCACTTCGTATGGCACCGGTGAATCTGTTGCAATAGGCACAACAACATATATTGTTAGGCAGTAAAAAAGTTTCCATCAGATACCTCATTTGTTTAGAGAACTGATGGCTAACTTCACTGGGATATCAGTCCAGTGTTTATTCTGAATTGGTTTATAAGCTGTTAGGCATATTACAGTCAAAATGAAATGTGAGAATTAATTTTAACTACACCTCCATGAATTTTCATATACTATTATTAGCTATCTTTTTAGTAGTAACAATGTCAGTAATATGTAAGCTAAGTTACTTATATCTATGTAGTTATTTACTAATACCTATGTAGTTATTGTTTTATAGCTTATTTGGTTCTAGCTTAATAAGCATAATATAGTCAGATGTGGGCCATTATGATACAGCAAAATAATTATGGTACATTTTGGTTTAAAGTTATTAAGAACTAATATATTACAGTGTTAGATCAATTCATTTCAGTTAATTAGCATTTCATATGATGAATTTTAGGCCTTTACAAGTAGCAGAGTAAGAATGATTCATATTGTATGTAAGGAATGGGCTGAAAGTGTGCCTGTGTACCAGTGGTTTCATGTAATGCTTCTCCATTTTCCAATATTACCCTTCAAGATCTTTGTGTGCTGTTACTTTTGAAAAAAAAAATAGGGCATGGGAGTGGTGGGAGAGATATTTCCTTTCATTCTTGATTCTTAGGTAGTATAGATGGGGTTTTTTGGAGGTAGATGTCTTCTTTTGGGGAGGATCCCCAAGCGAGCACTGGTAATGATGCAGTTGTCAGGCACAGGTGTTGTTGAGATAGAGCCTTGCTGTCTCCCACTCTAGATTTGGAAGCCCTGAGAGAGTTTGGCAGAAGTAGGAAGCAAGAGGACAGCTGAGTGGGATCTAGACTCAGAAGAGGCAGGTCAGACTTGTTTTTGAGGTGTATACAGGAGCTGCCTTTAACCAGCCATGACACACTGGATTTAAGCAGTGGACTGAAAGGGCCAAAGGATCTTTGAGTCATCCAGTCCACTTTCATTAGTTTACACTCTGGTTTTGACACAATGTACATTTTCATGACATTTTCATTTGTCATTTAGTAAAGAAATGACCTTTAAAAGTTCCTAACTTTATAAATTTCAGGGTTGTTCTATGTAGTAGGTTTAGCCCAGCCAACAGACAAGTATCTGCAGAGTAGCTTGCTCACTCGTTTCTCCATCTCCAAATTGGGACTGGGGAGAAAATATGAAGAACAAAATCAAAAAAACTCATGCGCCAATATAAAGATAATCCAACAGGTGATGGAGAGAGGAAAAAAAAAAAAGCCAAAAACCTAACAAACAAAATAACAAAAAACCGCCTCAGGTGATGTGGAGGAAATCACTCACCACCTCCATCCATCAAAGCAATGTCCAGCCAGTCTCTGAGCAATAGGTGACTCAAAGGCAACTCCCCTACCCCAGCTACCCCAGATTGCTGAGCATCTCTTGCCCACTCCAAGCCTCCTCTTTGGAGCAGCAGAATGAGGAAGGGAGAAAGCCTTGATGCCATTCAAGCACTGCTCAGCCAAGTCACTGCTGTCATATCAACAATGTTTTACCACAAATCTTAACCGGCATCATTTGGACTGCTATGAAGAAAGCAAAATCTATCCCAGTTTACTACTGCTGCTTGCCAATTGTGCTCACTGTGATTAATTCTGGGAAAGACTTGGTTGGCTCACCTTGTATATTCACATGCAATAAATACATCCTTTTTCAGGCTTATGCTGCAGTTGTATTTTAGCAAGGTTTGCCCCTTTACCACATCTCTCTCTGGCATGAGTTCACTGTGCCACTCAATACTCATACCTGGTCTCATACTGTCTGAGTTCTGTGAACACTTCTTATTTAGTTGTGGCTTTGAGGTAACAATACTTAACAACCGGTTGTTAAAACAAAGCCCAAACTTTGACCTAGAAAGGCAATCAGATAAATATCTTTGTAATTCTTGTAACTTATGTCACTGGTTCTGTGTCTTATGTGATAATGAAGTTCTTGGCTGTCTGGCAGTTTCAGCAGAGAGAGAATGGTTGCCATAATACCAGATTCAGTAGTGCTGAAGTAGCAGTACCTTTAAGCAGCACAAGCTGAGAAAGACAGAACAGTGAAGGAAATCCTGCCTTTCAGTCAGGATTTGGCTCTCTCAAAGATCTCTAGAGGAGCTACTGGTTTCAGATCTCTGGAGGAGCTACTGGTTTAAACCATGTTGATTCCTCCAGAGGTGAGTTTTGTTCCCCTAAGCCTGTGTAAGTTTGATACCTATTCCCTCTTGATCCTATTTAGCACGTTTTTTAAGGGACTCTGCCACAATAACTTTGAGGAGAGATACTGGTGAAGCAGAAAGAGTGTTTGAAGTTTCATATAAATTATAATTTGGAATTACACTTCCAGGTATAGACCTTGTAAACATAAGTAGAGCATGTTGTACTGTTGAGGGTTAGGCAGGAATCAGTGTCATCCATGCTTTCAAGGAATTGTGATGCTCATTTGCCTCAAGTCATGGCATAGCTCAGCTGGATTCACACGGGTTTGTTTGCTTCCAAATGGTTTGTTTCATTTACCCGAATATTATTACCAAGTAGGATCAAAGTAGAGCTATTCGTGTACTGCCTTTTTAGGATTTGGTTCTATAAAAAGTATTTGATTAAAATGACTATGAAGTTTTTTTCTGAAGTGGGAACAGAACCACAACTAGAAAAGAGTGAAGGATTTTTTAAAATACTATGGGAAGCATACGAATTCACTATAGATGTAGACATTTTTGTGTATACAAGTGTTTTCTTGTTCTCTTGCAAAAGTTTTTCCATGTATTCCACCTATCAGGGTGCTGCACTATTAGCCAGGTAAATGTTCAGCAGTGGCCCAAACAAGCTAGTGGGTGGGGTTGTACAAAAAGCCCTGTTGGTTGGGCAGAACATGAGTAAGACAAAAGATGAGCAGACAGTGATGTGTGTTCAGAGAAGCTCATAAAATTAGGAGCTGGTGTTCAGAAGCATGAAACAAGCGGGATGTGTTTCAAACTACTAATCACTTTAGGCATTTGTTTTCTCTTTTGTTTCCAGCTAAAAGTAACAAGATCAGCCAGCAACATAGAAAATAACTTCCCTGTTTTCAGCAAGCTCAGAAAAAACCTCCTTGTAATTTTTATGTCACGGCTTCCCTTTTTTTTTTCATGGCTATGCCCTCAAAACAGGGTGGAGTCCATACCTCTAACTCTTCAGTTAACAGAAAATAGAAGGACTTTTTACTTTATCACAGGTGAATATGCAGGCTAATTTGCTTATTGTTTCTTTCCATCAGAGGATGCCATCCATCTTTAGGTTTGTATTACTTGTTTTTGAAGTTATTACTTACACCAAAAGCTATAATAGCTGTGGTGACCAAGATGGTATATCCAAGAAGAAGGAACCAACCCCACCAGATCTTATCTGATGTTGTACAATCTTTGCATTTCAAATCTGGAACAAAGAGAGGGAAAATTAAGTATTTGAAGTAGAAAAAAAAAAACCCTTTTTTTGAAAAGATTTAATTTGAAGAATTAGTGAGAATTGACCAAAAAAGGACAATTGTCTTTGTTTTCATTACATTTTCTTTTCCTGTTTTTTCAGGAGTAAAGCATCTCTCTTTTTACTTCACACATGATATTTTTGAACCTGTTGCAAATTGCTTATGCAATGGAAAGTAAATAAAATTCTCTGTTTTCTAAAAGTGGAATATCTGAAAACATCTGTTATGTAGAAAAGGCAATTTAAATGACAGTTGTCTCACCAAGTCTCTGACAGCTTCTTCCTTTTTTCAGGC
Source organism: Chamaea fasciata (assembly GCF_029207755.1). Classification (NCBI taxonomy): domain Eukaryota; kingdom Metazoa; phylum Chordata; class Aves; order Passeriformes; family Sylviidae; genus Chamaea; species Chamaea fasciata. The sequence continues at coordinate 95,034,286 of NW_027094087.1, read as the reverse complement.
TAAAACTAACATATGGTATAATTGTCAATAGAATTTCCTTGATCACTGTTTGTTTTAGGAACTCTGAAGAATTGTTTGACAATTTTTAAGTTCAGTGTGAAATCTGGAATGAGAAAACTGCTTTGTGGCATTTTAGCATTTGCTAACCTGATTTTCATGAAAGTTCACATAAAGAAAATTTGGCTTATGTAGCATAGTGTATATCAATCACTGAGGCCATATGCTCAACAGAATTCTGGAAACTCAATTCATAATTAGAAGACAGAGAAAAGTTATAAATTATTGAAAAATATTTTGCCATCAAATAGAAAGAAAACTCTGCTTCCACATATCCCTACTTCTGTGTTCACTCTCTAAAAACACCCACACTGCTGTATGAATTTACTATACATCTTTTGACAAACTGGAAGGAAAGCCCAAACTGCATTTTTCAGGAGACCATTTGTTTATAAAGACTGAAGAAAATGATAAAAACTGTTATTAGGGGCTTGGTTTCAGTGCTTATAAATTTGGTATAAAGACTCAGCAAATGTTTGCAGAGGAAATTAAGAAAAAATATTTTAATAAATCCAAAAATACAGATGCCATATGTTTTGATATATAAATATTTAGAACTTCATAAAATATATAGCCAGTGTTCTGCAGCACAATGAACTGAACTGGTTTAAATCCACAGAAACTCACTGTCCTTGAGAAGTATGTCCAGCTGTATAAATAGTTAGCACCAAACATAAGTTGTACCCACCCTCCCCTACTCATATGACTGTACACTGCTCCTTTACACCCTTCTTTTGGCTGACGCCAGCAGTGTGAGAGAAGGCAGTAAGGATGAAGGAAAATTTATTTCATTTTGCACACATCAAATCTGTTTTCTATCACTCCTTTTTCTGTCAGTACCCAAGGCTCCTTACCATGCACAGTCAGTTTAGTGCCATTTCCACATTGGCCCTGTATTTTTTCTGTTAGCACCACATCACAGAAATAGGAATTAGCGGCGTTCTGGTCGACGTTGCTCAGTTTTAAGATGGAGAACCCCCTGAGGATGTTTTTTGTAATCTGCACCTGTGGCCTGCCGGTGCTGGGGTTCGGCTGGAGACTCTGCTGGTTGTGGCAGTCGGGACCTTTCCTCCAGTACACCACTGGCTCCTCGTTCTCCTCACTGGGGTACTCGAACACACACAGCATCCACACTGTGGAGTTGAGGAGCACGCTGGCATCTTCAGGGTATTGCATGACCGAAAGCTGTGGCCTGCTGCTGGCTGTGGGGCATAAATAAAGCACATGCAAGTGAACAGAGGAATCTTTTCTTGTCAGAAGGATGGTCTGGCCAGAGGGGCATATGGGTGTGGCCGATACACAGATGTACAGAGGGCCACAGCTACAGGCATCTCCAGCGAAAGGTGCACTCCAGTGAAGCAAACAGGTTTTGCTACGGTCTTGTGAGAAGCCATAAAACCAGGTTTCCATTGTAAATATCCTTGTATTTGTAAAATTACTTTCAAATGAAACAGGTTTGTCTGATTTGCATATGCATTTTTAATGGCGTATAAGAAATTGGAAAGTCATTACTAAGAGCAGATAAAAATTTGTATAAATATATAAGAACAAAATAATAAGATTTTTACAATGTCCGGTTACTCCTGTTTTTATATAGTCACTTTTTTTTAGACTTTTCACCACTTCATAGTATCATAGAATGGTTTGGGTTGGAAGGGACTTTAAAATTCATCTTGTTTCAACCTCCTGCCGTGGGCAGGGACAGCATCCACTAGATCAGGTTGCACAAAGCCCCATCTAATGTGGCCTTGAATGCTTCCAGGGATGGGGCAGCCACAGCTTCTCTGGACAACCTGTTCCAGTGCTCCACCACCATGATAGTAAAATATTCGTTTTCAATATCCACTCTAAACTTTACCTCTTTCAGTTTAAAACTGTCACCTTGTCCTATCACTACCTGTCCTTTAAAAGGTATGTAATTTGAACATAATTACTAAGAAATGAGTTCTGAGAAATTGCAGGTCTTTGTTGAAAGAGATTCCTGAAACCTAATATGAAACACCTTTTACAATAGTAATAATCCAGAAAAGTTTCTGGATCTCACTTTTAATTTGGGCGAAAAACAAATATCTTAAAACATCAGTATAGCACATCAATAGCAATATTTCACTACCTGTTGAAAACCAGTCTCACCCCCGTTGAATGGAGAGGCAGATAACTTTGTGAAGGGAAAAAGATGGCTCAGATCTGAAATATCTTTTGTATTTTTATCAGGCTATAAAAAAGTAACTTTTTTTTAAAGTTCTTTGGTGTAAGTGACTACATACACTTTTAAAAGTTCTCCAAGACATAGCTTTATAAAAGTCCTGAAATAATATATTGTCCAGTTCAACTAATTATAAAAATACCAGCATGGATTTGAACCCACATTTTCTGCTTTTCCGTTCAGATATAATTTTAATTTTGTGTCAGATGGACTTAATTTCTGTCTACTCTTTTATGCATTTTTATACTTTTTTTCTTTTCCCTCATTTTTGTTTTCCTCCATAAAACAGCATCTTGAAGATTTGAAGGAGTAAAACTGAGCAAATGAAATATTCATCACTGATTATTAAATTAGCATTCCCTTCCTCAATCAGTTAGGGTTTGGTGAATTCTGGGCTAAAATAAATAAACAAAGATAAAAAAATCCCTACTTACCAGCAAAGTGAGGGAAGTATGTTGACATCATTAATATAACAAGTTGCATCATTTTCTTGGGATAGCTGATGCAGAGATTTTAAAACCTTGGCTGAGACTACTGATAACACAGCTTTCAGCAAGCAGCTGAAAAGGAAATTCAAACCCTGCTAAAAACATGTTTTTAATCTTGCTTTTAAGGGGAGGTTCTTGTGGTTTCATTCAATATAACTATTTCCTTTTGTACCATCAGATATCTTGGACATTGCAACATATTAGTTTCTAATATAGTTTCAGATTTACCTGTACTGGGATTATTTTTCTATTCTGAGAATTTTCTTCAAATGACTAGGACTAGGATTGGTTTTGTATAGCAGATTTTTGTGAAACTGCCTCCCCCCCCCAAAAAAAAAAAAAAAAGCAAAACAAACAAACCCCCTAAAACCATCTAAGGTTGGGAGCAGTGCCTATGATGTAATACAGCATAGTTTGCAATAGACACCTAATTCTGAAGCTTTTCCACAAAGTTCCACTTACAGCTTTAACACCACATGATCACTTTTCTTTATCTAGTATTGATCCAATTAGAGAAGTCAAATGTACAACATGAACAATGTTTCAGAGGAAACGTTATTTCCCTTTGCTGAAATGATGCTGAATATCTAATTATCATCCTGCAGTCCAGGACATGTGAACATTAGCTGCCAAAAAATATAAGATGGCAAAGAGGGCAATGTATTTAACCTTCTAGTATATACCTTCTGGATTTACAGGAACCCACTAGGTTAGTTAATATCCTTGTAGCATCTTCTATAAACTATTACATTTCCTCCAAAAAAGTTACTCCTGAGCTTAGTTAAAACTTGTTACCCAGCTTCACTGCCTACAGATTTAAATGTTTGGGTTTGACTAAGAGATAACTTTCATGGGAATGTCCAGTTTTGATCTGAAGGCTTTGAGAGATAGGGTCAACACACTGAGTGATCAGCTGCTGCAATGACTTATCACTGTCACCATGAATGGCTGTGCCTTAATTTGTATTCTGAACTCTGTCTTCAGCTTCTCATCACTGAAACAGCTTTGCATCTCCTCTACAGCCCTTTCATACCCCCCTCTTTTTTTTTTAAGGTGATACTTATACATTATATAGGATAATTTTCTGATATTATAAAAAATTTTCCAAAATTTCTTGCAACTGTTGTGATTTAAAGCTGGACTCCTTTTAAACCCCTTTATTAATGGTTAAAAATCTAATTTTGATTATTTTTTCCCTCCATCTTGTTTATAGATACAAGAATATTCCTCCACAGAGTCCTACTGGAAATTCCCTGTCAACTGATTTTCCATTTGAAATTAATCTTTTCAGAGTCACTGCTTTCTTATATGGTACAGGAATATCACACGTTCCTTAAATAAAATTAAGGCTACAATCAAACCCTCCAGCTTTCCAGTAGATGCTTTTTAAGGATGTCTCCTCAGTGGTAACTTTCAGAGGTGTTTTGTTAAACTGATCTTCAATCGCTGATTGGGTATTCTAGTACTAACTTCCACTTACGTCTTAAAGAATTTCATTCTTTTAATTTACATTCATTCAAAGGCACATCCCAGGGGAAAAAAATCAAATTGTGTTACCTCATTTTGTTATCAGCAGATAAACACATGTATTTCATTATTTTTCCTAACATTTGAATATAAGAATATCTAATTGGATATGCTTTTAATTCATCATATCTGAAACTAACCAGGTTAAATAGAGAAACAAAAAGAAAGTGCAAACCAGCAAATTTCCTGTTTTTAGACAGTAACTCCTCAGATAACACACTTCTTTTATCTACAACATTTTGAAAAACAGTGATAAAGGCCCTTTAGGATACTGACTTGAATAGGAATAAAGAGAAAACTGATCAAAGGCAATCATAAATAAATTAATGAAGCTAGTCTGGGATTCATTTATGCATTTAAGCAGCTATTCAGTATCAGAATAAACAGGGTGGGAATTTTTTGTTGTTTTTCTTTTTTTTCCCCCTGAAAATTAATTTAATTAATGGTATAGCAATGACGTTATTTTATACTCTAACTCACTGTTTATCACAGTATCTTGAGTCAATGAATTTGGTCCTGATAAAGTTTAAAATGGTTTTAATAAAATGTAATCGTTATAGTGATGAGCTATACTACTGATTAGAACTGCAGGCTATAAAAAGCATTGGTTTATTGGCTGAATATTCAGAAAACAGAAAGGCTTACCTACAGTTGTGACTAACCTAAACTATTAAAAAATTCCATTTTAATTTCTTGAAGTTTCTGTGTTAGTGGTGTACAAGGCAAAAAGTAGGTATCATCTCTATAAAATACTAGAGAAAATTACTAATGAGCTGAAATTCTGCCATAACCTCGAGGTTTGGCTCACCAAGATCTGTGTTCATACTTATAGACAAACTTGTGCTTAACTATTATTCCATTCATTAAAGATGTTTGAGAAGAAGCTGTGTCCCATAGGAGTGATAAGCATGTGGCATAAGAACTTAAGAACTTTCAGGAAGTGAAATCTGATGACTTTTTTACTTAGCTATGCAAGTGAAACTTGTGGACAAGAAAATATGATGACAGATTTGAAGTCATGAAAAGTTTAAATAAGATGAAATACAAAAATGCTCTTTTATGGCATAGAATATAAACTATTAAAATGCCCTTGAATAAAAAAGTGCTTTTACCCTCTAGCACAGAAGTGTTATAATTCTTTAAATATTTTATATTTTCCTTGTGCATTAAATGACTGATAGACAAGACTGTAAGATTTGAATTTTCCAACAAGTTAGGAAATAGGCAATGACATTATAAATCTTAAAAATAAGTGCATAACTTTGAGATAGCTAAGGATCAGGGGATCAGTGTGTAGATCTATTTCAGGACCATCTCGTGATAATGAAAACAAGAATTGGGTCTATAATGATAAAGACATACTAACATATAAGTACAATCACATTTAGATTTTCTGTCATGTTAGTCCTGTGTGGTTTCTTATTCTGGCTTCAACTGTAATTCCAGGGAATTTAGAAATTTGAGTCTGATTACCTGAAAAGTATATTTTTAATTTTCTGCTGAAAGAGGCATTAGATATAGGCTCATAAAAATGTCAATACATACTAAAAAGGCCTTAATTCGACCTCTTTATTGTCCTTCCAGAGGACTGGAAAAAAACATGGATGTATGTAATGAATAGACTGTAGCTCCTCCATTAACAGCATTGTTTTCCACTATGCTAAGACTTATGTGATAGTTGAGAATGTAACTCAGTGGCTGCCTCAAAGCTCTGAGGTTGCAGTCTGGAGTAGTGGCCATGGTCATGTAGTGGCTAAATGAAAAACACATACATAATTTGTTTTGATAGCAGTATCACCAAGAGGAGCAAATAAATGTTGTGTTAATTTCCAGCTGAAGCAGTGAAAAAGGATAACAAGACATGAAGGATGAGTAACTCTCAGACATATCTATTACCAGTCCTCATTTGGAGGTATTTGTCTGTGAGAAGTAATCAAGCATTTTATGACGTCTTTAAAAGCGGAGGTGAATGTGGCTTTATGAAATAAAACAATATTTTATAATTTGACAACTACCCCAAAACAACTACTTTACAATACAGAACAACTTAAAATAGGCATCTCCTTAGCATATGTTAAACAAGTAGCATAACTTGCATTCAGTTTATTGTTTATTCATTATAGAGTCCAACAAAGCAGGAAAACACAATAAAATCTTCCCAATGGTGAGGAACAGCAGACCTCTGGAATAGCTGCTCTGTTGAGGCTGGAGACATTTCAGAAAGATGAGGCAAGAATGACACAAATGATGTGGATTCAGCACTGTCTGATGATGGAGGATGTGATTAATTGCTGCTGAGTGTGTATGGCCCCAGGATTTCTTTCTGTTTTCTACTCAGGTGTACAAGGTGAGATGGAGTTGCAGCAAAAACACAGACTGAAAGAACCTGCCTAACTCCAAAGCTGCTTTATGATCAGTGACTGTTCTTGAAAGCTTCAGAGCAAACCTGCAGGTTCCCCAGTTAAAGATGAGGATGTCTCCATAACAATGCATTTTCTGCCCTGGTAAGAAGTTGAAGTCATTACACAATCCTTTTCAATGAAAACCAGAAAAACACAGGCGGAGAAATGAAATTCAGAAGGAAAAAGCAAATACTCTAATGATACCCTACATTCCCAACTGGGAGAGAAAATGGATGAAAACTCAGATGAAATGTGGAAGAACATATAGTCTTACTTGACCAAATTTACAAGCTTATTTAATTATTTAGCAGTTTCTAATTTTTATAGCCAAAAGAGGGTATGCCATCAGCACCAGACTATTTACCATGTGTATACATCTCTTTACTAACCACTGTGAATTAGTCTTTTCAGTCTTTTGAGATCTGCAAACTAAATTTATGCAGTGTTCCCTTCAGTAAGTTAATCCATCCCTGAAAGTGTTTAAGGCTGGATTGGATAGACCACTGAGCAGCTGGGTGAAAGGTGTCCCTGTCAATGGCAGGGAGATTGGAACTAGATGACTTTTAAGGCTCCATCCTACCCAGACCATTCTGCGAAGAGCAGGCATGGATTAGAGATGCCAACAGTGCACTTCAGTATTGGATCAGCAGCTTGGAAATTAGAGTAAGTGGCTTCTGAAGTCAGCTACCCAAAGTGTGTTACGTGTTACTACTAAATTAAAAACTAGTTACTGTTTAAACAAAGATCATCACAAGAAAATACCTTGATTGAATTTTTAAAAATAAATGTTATGCAAGAAAACTAACTGTTAATGAAGATTACTGGGTGGAATCTTAGCTGCTAGTTTAATCAGAATAGCTGGAGATAAGGAATATGATACTTTCCACAAAGAGTAATGTAGAACCTGTCACCAGTTCATTTCTCTCTGTGGACACATCTTGATGCTTTTCCCTCTTTATGAAGTATGCTTCCACATTCTGCAGGCTTCTTCCAAATTCTCTGAGTATGCATGGAATCAGCTTAGATGAAAACACCTTCATTTAGCTGTCTGCATACGTAAGGGGTGTTTGAGCAGCCACCACAGTTGGTGGAGATGCTGCCAGTGCAGGTGTAGGGGAGTCTATGAGACACTTCAGCTGACCAGCTCATAGGAATCCTCAATACATTGAGAAGGCTTAGTATTTTTGGGGGTTCTTTTCTTGAATCCAGCACAGAGAGATCCAAAACAGTTGTTAAATCTAACAAACCACTCAAGTTGGCTAGTGGCACTAAATTCTATCAGGCTGCATGAATCAAAATATTTCTACCAAAACTGACATAGTGGTTGAATGTTCTGATCCTGGAGATACCTGAAAGTTATAATTCCATAGTTCCACTAATCATATATGATCCTTTAAGATTGCATGTAGAGACCCAATCCTTGACATGCCTTCAGAGGATGTGCATTGTGAGCTCTGAACTGAGAGAAACTTTGAATTGAGAGAACTCAAAAAATCTGCAATGCACATGTGTTTTCCTGACATTTTAGAACACTTGCTTAAGAAACGAAGACTACAGTCTTGCCTCAGCTCACCAAGGTGAAATTTTGCATTTCACGAAGCATCAGAACACAGTACAAATCGAGTTATTATAGAGTCAAAACACCCTTCCTTTGTTGTTTTTTCTCCATCTTTGCTCCCTTGGGTCTCATTTGCATTTAAAGTGGAAGTGTAATTTACCCTTTTAAACTGCAGAAAGTTTACTGCAGTGCTGATGCACCAGAGAAGGCAATCAGTTTACCAAATATCCAGAAACCAAATAATTTTGTTTTTTATACATCAATATCAAACCTTTTAAAATCCACGTAGAAATCTCAAGGGAGGTAGTGCAAAGCACAGAATTGTCATGTTATATATTCCCACTAAGAAATCAATTCAGTAGTGAATCCATAGATTTTTATATTGGCTTTGGTTTCTAAGGTTGCTTGAGATGTAACCATTTAGGGTGCCCTCTAATAAGATAGTCTCAAAACTCTAAACACAGAAATACCATAAAATCAATGAGAATACCTCTTGAGACAAGAGTTGTCATGTTCAGATGGAAGGACACTGTCACACAGAAAACAAGAAGAAAAATACTTTCTTGCACATCCTGTTTGCACAATGATGACATAATTGTAATGTAAACTGATGTTACTGGCAACCACACACTCCCCGAGAAATCCTTACCTTGCACTATGTTTTAAAGAATCAACCCTATCAATTGCATTGTGAACTTATGTGGACTGACCTTCATCTGCCCTACTTTTACTTTTTCCTTCATTAAGTGCGTGACAGTCCTTGTAACAGTCTCTCAGTCTCATGAATGCTGCCATCACAGTGAAAACTCTGAAGCAGATGCTCTTACCCTTCACAGTCTCACTGGCCAGAGAAAAGATTAAGCCAGGTATAAGTCAAACCTTGAATGGGATACAAAAAAAATTTTTATCAGAACTATCTTTTGAAAATTTGAAACTGAAAAGATGAAGCCTTCTCAGAAGTAATTCTGTTCACTGCCAAGTCAACAGGTGCTTTCTCATATCAAAAGTAAGCAACACATTTATCAAGCCTAATGTATGTGTTCTTCATCTGTTGGCAGGAAGAATAAAAGTACTATGAGATCTTTCTGTTTATTGATTTCACCTTGAGACGTATTCACTCTCTTTGGAGTAATTCATTTGACAGAATCTGATAATTTCCCCCTTTCAAGAATGCATTAATTTCATTACCGAGAATTCTCTAAAAGTTTTAATATATTTTTAATTGCCATTATCTTCAAAAAATACTTGAGGTGCAGGACAGAAGTCTGAAATATGACTCTCTTTCTTGAAGAACTGATAGTTTCTCTAGTGCTTATGTCAGTGTTGATGGATGAATATAGAACAAGACGACCACTCTTAGAAAGCCCTTCAAAGTTAGTGCCCTTCAAAGTCCACTCACATTATACCAGTATTTACATATTCTACCACTTGTATATCAAGCCATGGGCTTTTATCTCTACAAAAAGTATATTTCATGCATGGAAATAAAGAACGCGAAGAGGGGAGATAGAGGAAGGAAATGTTGAAGTTTAAAAAAGAGAAAGAGATCGTCCTAAAGATAAATGTAAAAACCCAAATTCATTTAAATATCTCTAGATCAGTGATCCCCAGTCCACAGCTCCCAGAGAAAATGTTTCCTGTAAAAGTCGTTAATATTCTTTACAGATGTACAACTTAAATCCCCTGATGAGGATTGCTTTACTGTATGAGAATAAGGGTTCTGATTACTAACAATGGTTTTTATATTGGCAGCGTGATATACAGAGGCTTATAGAATCATAGAATGGTTAGGGTTGGAAGGGACCATAGAGATCATCTAGTTCCAACCCCCAGCTTATATTTGTTTCTTACTTTAATAAATTTATCTATGCCACAGTTCTGGCTACCTTTTACCTTCACCCAGCAATAAATGAGAGTCATCTGAGAGTCAGGACCTTAAAGATAGTATGGCTTTTTCAGCAGCCCAACATATTTGTTCTCAGCCAGCAACAATCACAGGTGTTAACAATCAGGCAACTAAATGTCTGTTTTCTATCCCTGTGGAGAAGCCAGCAGCAATCAGAGAAAGAGATAGGATAGAAAGAGTGGTAATTCAGATTCTTATACACACATGAGATTGAACTGCAAAATAGTTGATTGTTACTTTACACAGCAATTGTTTTATGTGTTACACGGTCAAACTGAAACAGTGAAAATGCTATGTGTGTTAAACCACTGATAGTGACTGGAGAGATAAAATTTCCTCTTTTTAATTTGCTCTCTTAGTGTAGGTTTTTTGTTGCTGTTGGTTTTGTTTGTTTATTTGATTGTTTTGTTTGTTTGTTTTTTAAAGCTAGGAAAAACCCACAGGAAAATGGATGCTTTCAACTGCTAGTCTAGTGGGCTTTCCATCCACCAAAAATCTGAATATCCAAAACTCTGTTATGTAATATTGGCTAGTTTTAGAGTAGGCAGATAGTTCCAGAAGCAGAGTTGATACAATTTTTGAACCTTTGAAGGCAGTCACACTGGGTGAATCTGGAAGGAAGATGTAATGATGAAATTTTACACGTCTGTTGTGATACCTCTCTGTTCTGTGAGAAGCACACATATATTTTCCACAAGCAGAAAATCACTGTCAGCATCCTTTTTTTCTCTATGCTTCAGAATATAAGGCAAAGATTCTTCTGATGTTTTCAAATCCTGCTTTCATAAAGGAAGTGTGAGCATTATTGAAATTCTCTTCAATAACATTTAATAATACACTTACCTATTCAGTAGAAAGTAAGGCAATCATGTGAAGGATGATTGAGGAGGTTGGGAGAGATGAATGTAGACAACCTATTATTTCTCTTTCCCTCATCTTTCCCTTTTGTTTCAATTCCATTTTTTACTTTTTATATGATCATTATGTCCTGTTTGAGCTATCAATTGTGGAAAAAATAATAGAATTGCACATAGTTCTCTGAATCTGGTCTCTTTGATCATTATCTTTTTAATTGTACTTACTTTTGAAAACATAAACAAACCTAGTATTAATACATACAACTTCAATTCACATTTTCAGCCAGTTCTGTCACCTATACAATATTTAGATTATGATAAATACATTGCATTGTTTAATTTGTTTTTAATTTACCATGTATATTGAAGTAGATCTAGAGACTTATACTTTTTTAAACATCGAATTTTATTCTTGTTCATTTATTCAGATTAGTATTGCAGAAATATGCATAATTAGCTGTGGAGGGCATATAGAAGCATTTTGTCATAAGCAAATAACTAAGGCACAAATTAGTACATAATCTTTACTGAACCATTTAAACTTTTGAGTCTCAATTTACCGTTTGTAAAGTTGGAGGAGTGTAATCTTTTTTCTATTTTCATTCTGTAGATTTCTAAGGGTGTCAGACCAGCAACTGCATCCTCTCATTTACTTACACAATGTCAGTGAGAAACATTTTCATGTTCTTTGTGTGTTGTCATTTTAGTGTTATAAAGACATATGAATATTATAGGTAGCCTCTACTTGAACAAAGTTGTAAAGGTGTTCGGCTACTAGTAGGCTGTCTGGCTTTTCACTACAACCAGTTCTCCAGCAGCCCCAACACTGTCACTGAGTCTTTCAGCTATGTAAAATTTCTCAGCATTTTTTAGTTGGTTGGTTTTATGTCTTTCAGCTATGTAAAATTTCTCAGCATTTTTTTTGTTGGTTGGTTTTATGTAAGTTGTTTGTTGTTTTGTCGTGGTTTTTTTTGTGTTTTTTTTTTGTTATTATACTGTTTTGTTTGGTTTTTCTTGGTTTTATTTTTGTGGGCTGGGAGAAGACTGTTAAATTAGCAATTATAATATGATCTATTATACATGGGAAGTTTAAATCTGTTAATGTTACAGTTAAATTGTAATGTTTAAGGTCCCAAAAGAACATTGCTGAGTGCTGCAGGGACTCTATCTAAGAAATGCCAATTTACTTACAGCAGTAAATAGGAAATAGTCAAAAAGTAAATGTCCATGTTGTAAGACAGAGCACTGAACCATAATGGAAAACGTTGGTACTTTTGGGAAGTTACAGGAGTTACAGGAAATTCTTAAAAGTCATTATTTTATAGTCATAGTACTTTAATTTGTTGCTGTAGTGATAAATGAAGCAGTTTAATTTTTGTATTTGAAACCTGAATTAAATATTCTTCTCACATGAGGAGTTATAGGAACTTTAACTTTATATAGCCAGTCAGGTTAGGAGCCAAGTTTCCTGGAGCAGGTGTAGTAGCTGAAGGATTTGCTCATTTATGTTCTGCCACTGTTTGCTGAACCACAAGTTTTGTTTAAATGGCAGCAATTGGCCCTGATGATGCATCAGCAACATCACTCCCAGGTGACATCCCTAAAGGATGGCAGATAGTATCCTAACCCAGCTCCTAATAAGTTGAGGTCAGATCAGCATCTGTCAGCATTACTGCAAGCTTGTTGACATAAAATAAAGCTCATTTAAGTTCTGTTGTTAGTTCAGTGGGGAAGGGTCTTTTAATGAAAATATAAGATGATAAATAAAAAAGTGATTCACCAAACCGTCTTTCTGTTTGGTTTATGCATTTAGAATTCAATTTGCAGATACTGTCCTGATAATTTTTGTTAAGTATATGTCTAAAAATCTTTATCAGCAGAATGATAACCACTACAGGTAGTCTCAGGATGAAACTATTGATTTCTAGTTAAATACCATAAGCCCCAGCAACATTTGATGGGAAGTTTTTTAAAGTGTCAAGGAGGCAGTATTATTTTCATATTAGAAAAAATGGTTCAGAGGCATAGTGATTACAGATGGATTTAGTGACTTCTGAATGATGAAATCTTGAACATTTTTCCTGCCACATGATTGTATTCCTTAATCTTAAAAGGTGTTTGTTGCCCAAGATTCTTTAACTTTAGAGTTCATTGTGGATGCATGCAGGCTGTAAAAGTAGAAGCTTCATTAAAGTGCGAAAAATTATTTTTATGTGATAAATTCCTACTTTATTTTTCTGATCTTGTCCTTAGAAAGTCTATTTGTCTATGGAGGTAAAGGTAAAGGAAGTAGAAGATGACAGAAAGGGAGAGGGGACAGAGGCAGAGCAGAGAGAGGAGGGAAAGGGAAGACAAAGTTAGAAACTAAGAAGCAGAAGGAAAGTGAAGTGAGGGGATTGTGAAATGTGTTATGCATGATGGAGGGTGATGAGCAATTTTGAAATTACCAGAGTCCACTGCTGAAGAAAGAAGTAGCAAATTGAGTTTTATATATCTGTGTCATGTGTCTGTACAATGTAATAGGGTAAGCTTAATGTTCTAAAGTGTCTTTATGTTTTTCATCTTTCTCTTCAGTAATAAAACTGGAAAAGCGTTAACAAATTTTTCAAATACAGTTAGGTATTCAGTCTTATATTTCATTAGAGATCTGGCTTTTAGGATTTGGCTTTCAGAGAAAAGCAGGGTGAGTTGGTCAGAATTTGACATGTCTTAAGACAAGCTTCTGCTTTTCAGTGCAAGGAGTTTTATGAGGCTGACTTGCCAGAGCTACTCAGAAGGTGACAAAAATTTTTCAGAAAACTGCCTTTTGAAGAAATGTGCACTTCCATAATTTCAGTTCACCCCTTTACCCTCTTCCCATCACCTTTTTCTGGTGTAATGTTTTTGTCATCAGTTATAAATAACGTCAAGGCTTATTTGTTAATTTTCTATCAATAGTTCTTCTCTTCTTGATCATCACCACAACTGCCCTAGAATTTTCTAATGAGTCCTGTTACTGCCTTATTTAGTTTACAGCTGGCCCAGCCATGATGTTTTATTACTCATAGCAGTTGCCATATGAGAGGTACACAGTTACCAGTGGCAACAAATGTAAACAGAAAGCAAATAGACCTATCTGGGAAATCTCAAAAATAACACACTGCTAACCAAAGAAACCACAATATTCACGGGGCCTTAAATGAGGCAGCCTTCCTTCAATCATTTCACTAAGCTAATTGTTTTTATGGTTGGCAGGACAGGCTGTTTTAAAAAGTCAGGTAGAAGAATTGCTCTTTTTTTAAGTGGCAGCATTGGTTTTGTGGCTACTTCATCATAATGAGTAACAAAAAAAAGGCTTTCATTGTGTCATTTGGCGGAATACTATTATAAAGGGAATTGTTATATTTCTTAACATCTATGTAATATCTTCTCTATCTATTAGCTCTTTCATCAGTGAAGATGTTCAGTTATCAGTTATAAACTGTAATATTTTTTGGCACATACCATAGCATATTAATCCCTTGTACCTCCTTTTTAGAAAGAACAGTTTCAGACACAGTTGCCCTCTAAGATCCGCACATCCTTGTACCTCTTCTGCATCATTTGCATAATGGAGATTCTGATTGTGGAGAAACTACAGAAACTACAGAGAGATATTACTGCTTTATTTTAATGTCAAGATGAATCAGTGTGTGTGGATTTTTGTGTCTTCACAGAGATCTAACCCAGGAATCAACAACTTTCCTACTTACTGCTGAACTTTACCCTGTGCTCAGGTTTAGTGAGGTAATCCTGACTTCTTTCAGAAACATCATCAAAATGGAATGGGCACTCTCAGGGACAATAAAACCCTGGCTGGGGTTATTGTTACCCACCTCTAGGTCTGGAGGATCTCTTACCTCAATATTTAATTTTGAGGGATGATTTCACTTTTTTGTCTCCTCCCACTTTCTGTGTGGCTGAAAGTCAGCCTTGGTCCTGCAGATGACCTCAGCTCAGGTCTGAGAATAAAATAGGCTAATGCCAGGAAAGGAGCTGCTCCCCAGGTAGCTCTGGACATGTACCCCGAGGTATGCATGTTTCTTACCATGCCAGAACAGGTAAGCAGCAGGGCTTCACTGAAAAACACCAAAAACAAAGGGTCATAAGCCCTTAGAACTGGAAACTAAGTCTTGCTGCAAGATTACCAGAAGTTTTAAATAGAGGGAGGAAAACTGACACTTCTAATTGCCTTATGAATTATGTCACCTCTGATGTTCAGACCTAGACTTAATAAGTTTGATATTTTAACATAGCTTGGCATTTTAACTTTCTCTACAGCACTAACAAGGGAGTGTTCAGACTAAAGTAATTCTCAAAAATTACGGGTAGGTACTTTTGTATCTCTTTTCTGACTGCACTGTACTACGATTGAACTTTCTTTCTGTGGTAAGGATGATATATTGTTGAATCTAGAGACTTTTAAGGAACTTTCTGAAAAAGGAACTGGCCTGAAAATAGATGGAGAAATTTGGAAAACTTCAGAAAGTAGACATTCCAAAACATTTTAATTTTGGCACATATATTATCTATGTCTATTTATATATATAGACCTGTATTTAGATGCTTATATTTAGATTTATGGTTTACATGTTTGTGTTTCATACTACTGCAGGAAAATATTTATGAAGATTCAACGCTACCTTTGTTCTAGCTTTATTTTGCTTGAATTGGATGTACAATTCCTCCTTTATCCACACTGAGCATAACTACCCAAATGAATGTAAAATACAGAATGGTGTGTGGAGAATTTAAAAGGTGAACTATAAGTCTTAACTGAATGCCTAAAACACCTTGATGTAGATGGTACATTTCCATATATTTTAGATGTAGAATTAATTATAATTTATCTGCTCGACATTTTCTCAGTCAGCTTTATTTATGCATTTTCACTTTGAGTAAATTGCATTAGTCTTCTTATAAATGTGCTGGTTCTGAAATGCAGTGTTAGGAGAATCCAGGGCTTCCCCTTAATTACTTACTAACTAGCTAACTTTTTAATCTATTTACTTAGTTACTTACTTTAGTTTAAAACCTCTTGGCCTTTAAATGATGGGCTTTGTATTGTACTATCACCAAAAGTACCAAATCCCCCAGCTGAAAACTGGCTTAAAGTATTTGCACAAGAGTCAAACTTCCTTTTCCAGTGGTTAGGTAATACAGTAAATATATACATTTATTTTGCTATGCAATTCATTAAAAAATGGCATAGCTATTAACTACTACGATTTTCAGCCCATATTTTTCAGTTATTTCTTCCTTCTAATTTATCATAATATATAGTGACATAATTAGTTTTATAAAATACTGTATATATAAGATAAATACGAGACTTTGGACATGTATTTTTCTATTAAAAATACTTGTTAATTTTGCTGGCTGTACCAGTATGGCTTTGACATTTATCATACCTGCACACAAGGCAACTGTTATTTTTGTCTTTGCTGCTTCAGTTCAGCAAATGCTAAACTATTACATGTGCATCAATTTTGTTCCCCAATTAAAATTAAATGTCTTTATCAATATTTTTCCCACATCTTCATTCTCTCTACCAAGTGCCGATGTAATTTTTATGTATGTGTAGGACTGAGCAACTGTTTCTATGAGAAAGTTCCATTAGACCATAAAAACCTCCAGTTAATTGCACAGCAAACATCAATTAATGAAACAAGTTCAGTGAAAGACCACATCAGCTTGGCAAACAACACTTATCAAGCTATAGAAGCCTCTAAAGGCATTCTTGGCAGAAATCCTGTATCCTGAAGAATTGTGTATCCTTGGGAATACTGTCATTATTTAATTACTAGATGATGTTCTTGCATGTTTGTTTATTGTTGTTTTGTTTTTCACCTAGAATTTCTTTTTTTACTAATGTGCCATGCCATGGCTACAACAGTATAATTGAAGAATGCTCATTTTCAAGCTTCTAAATTCCCCATTTAATACTCAATAAGATTAATATTACATTAGTATTCAATATTCCTAGAGCACTTTGTCCTCTTCATATTACAACCATGAAAGGAGCTTTTACAATCAGTTTTCAAATCCCTCACTTTGATTACAATAATGACAATCTCTTTCCTGTCTAAGAGCAATGTGGATGTTTTTCATATGTGTTCAAAAATAACAGTTTCACATCCCACACATATCTCTGGATTCACTTCCCACCAGTGCTAATACTCTCTGTGCTGTGTTGTGTGAGAAGGCAATGACATTATATGCAACTTCTTGTAGCAACAAAGGACAATGATGCATGAAGTCATAAAATCTTTTTAAGCAGAGGAAGCAGGAAGCCTAAATTGTTCTCTGACTATATAGGTTCATTTTGACGCTCTAAATTTTATACCATTTTCTTAACATTAATTTCTGAGAACCTCATAAATATTTATTTTTGCTTGCACAAGCTTTGCTTTTTATACAATCCACTTCTTCTGAAGCAGACCCAAAAGTAGGTGCATGGAGTTTGTATGACACATAACTCATAGTCTGTCCATAGAGATTCAACTTAAATAACTAGGAATTAATTAACATTTTAATTAATAGAATCTAATATCAATTACCTGGACAGACTAGCCCCATTTATTGAAAGGGTGATTTACTTGTTTATTTTGTGAAGCACACAGAACTCTGCCCATGAAGGTGGAAAATTTATTCTAAGTTCTTCCTGCCTGCACATAAAAAGGTAACCACTTTCACTAAGAGATATGGTCATTATAAATTAGGAGAGAAACCCTTGGAAATGCAAAATTCTCGAAATCTTTAAATAAAATCTGCATTTTGTCTGAAATGTGAATAAGAAATATGTTCTGAAAATAGATGAGTTATAATTTTCAAGTCTTGTAATGTGGAAGGATTTGGGTAAGTTATGACTTTATATCTCTTGTCCATGGGTTAGATAGTTAATTTAGAAATAAGAACTAGCCACAAGGAATTTCTAAATAAAATTTAAAAAATCTTATTTCTTACTTTTGTATCAAATTTTCAGGAAGAAATATTCCTCATTTCATCCCAAAACATTTTTTTTACTGAAAAATTCAATAGAATGGGTTTTTAAAAACCCTCCTATATTTTTAAGTTTATATTTATATATATATATTTATGTACTTGTTGTATATATATTTTTTGCTATTTAAACACTGTCACACTGCAGAGATGTAATGTGAAGCAGTCAATTTAAAAGGTGCTGATTCCAGTGGGAATTATCCTTGAATATATCAGTCATCAAATTGCTATATGTTTGGGTAAATGATTCATTTTGGGGGCACACACCAAGCAGACTAAAACCAAAGAGAATTTTCTATATCTCTAAAAAAACCCCACCAAAAACCCAACAACAAAAAACACTCAGAAAGTCCATATTATCTTTCCCAATTTTACCTTGAAGTAAGTGATAGAAATACACAGTCCAAAATATAATACCCTGTAACATATGGAACAATCTGCACATCAATAAGATTTTCTGTGATATATGTATTACCACAGAATGTGATAAGGAAGTGTGGTATGAAATTTTCATCTGGTTTTCTTACAGGATGCCTTCCTTTGCTTTTACTAAGGATTAAAGTGACTATCCCAAACTCTTAGGAGTTAAATCTTAATACTACACAATTGAATATTCTATAGGTAAGGAACAAAGATTTAGCATTTGAAGTTTGGTAACAATCAGTAAGAGCAAAGAGGAAATAGACATCATGCCTCAGCGAGGAAAAAGATATTCTTGAAAGCCTCCCCACTTCTCTGTCTCCCTCCTTTTCACTCCCGTGTATTACGTATGCTAGCTGATGTTGCGGGGAAATATTCATGAGAGATAATGTCCTGGTCTAAGTCAGATCTGTGAAAACAAAAAACAAACAAGCAGCCAGACATACAAAAAACCCCAGCACATGAAATAAAAGCAATCAGTCAAGTCAAAGTGAACCAGAATGTCTGCATTGTGAGAATCTTGCCACTGGCATAACACAACCCCTAATTATAGACTGCTCATTAGTAGCAATAGAGAATCACTGTTTTTCTCCTTTGTGTGTTTTAGAAACTATTGTACTGTAATCTTGAAAGCAGAAAATTCTCAAATGGCTAAAACTGTGTCATATCAAACATTACAATAGAACTGTGTATTTGCTAGAGTTTATGAATAAAGAAGATCAGAGGCTGCAGAGGGAGAAAGAGATAGGGAAAAGAAAAGAAGGAAAAAAGAAAAATGAGTTTTCCAGTGGGAAGAGGATGGAGAAGTTTTGTACAGAAAATTATTTCACAGTCACCAGTTCTGATTACAACCTGCTCAGCTTGCATGCACTGCTTCTGCTCTGGCTGCAAATGATGAGATTTTTGGCTGGCACTTAAATCCCTGTCCAGGACTCTAGGCTGTGAGGAAAACCAATGAATGGAAAAAGAGAGTGGAAAGCAAGCAGCGGGCTTTGGAGTAGCTTCAGTGAGAACTCCCTCCAGACTGTTTCTCTTGGGCTGATTATCCTCCTAAACAAGACTACTGAGTGGTCTTTTTGAACTACTGGAATAGATCTTTCCTTTCTTCTACTGGGTGGAAGAATAGAAAATTTACCTGAAAACATCAGTCATTGTTGTCTTAGTGTACCAACAGAGATCTCACAAAAAATTTTGCAAAGTCCATCCTCTTTCATAGCTTGTAGTTTGAAGTGGTCCTTATCCAATGCCAGTTAGCAGAGCTAAATCGTTCACGAACCAAACTCTAACACCATTGAAGAACAAGAACAAGGAAACATTTGTCAAGTTTTTTTTTTTTTAAAACTAGATCCAAATTTACACAATTCTTAAATCCCCAGGCAATCCCATTTTAGTCCCAGAAAGACATTTTTACCATGTTTTTCAATTCGCCTTACAAAATACATCTCAATTTTAAGACTTCAATTCAGTAGGTAAGTGAATATAGAAAATTTATCTCTTCATTGTTTTGTCTCAGTCATTCTCAGTCACACAATGTCTTAAATTCAAATGCAGACCTCCTACAATTACAGTTCCCTCCTTATCTGTTTCATAAAAGAAGTAAAACCATGCAGCATTCTTGCTGAAGAGATTTCTGTTTTTCAAGTGACACAAAGAAAAATAGTTATCATTCTTATTTCTTAGACACGTACAAAACCTGAACTGAAAAACCCTCCTACTCAGAGGCAGAGGATATTTTATTCTATGTTATTAGGTGTGTACTAAATGCAATTTTTTTTCAGTTCACTTACAAAGAATTTTGCATGGTATGAAAAAACACTTTTGTCAGAAAACTTTAAGAAAACTGACAGGTTTCTCCCTGACTTAGTCAGTAGAAGTATTTCCTCTGCTTTCAATAAGACTAGGACTTAAGCCTTAATTTCCAGCCAGTTTTTATATGTATAAATTTGTAGTATTTAGGAAGTGGTAAAAACTTTTCTGAAATCAATCTAAAAAAATCCTTAACTTAGTGAATCTTGTCTTCTGAAGCTTTGCATTCTCTCTCTTTTTGTGTATTGTTTTGTTGGGTTTTTTGGGTTTTGTTGTTTGGTTTTTGGTTTTCTTTTTAACTTTAAAACATTAGCACTTCAGCTCCTCTTCGTGTTGGATGAGTAACTGCTGAGAATGAGCAGTTATATCTTATAGGCCTCTTTTGTTCACAAACTAAAGTAAATTCAGCAAATGTGAGGTCTTCTAAATGAAAGCATTTAAACTTTCTTTCGTTATTTTCAAATATGTTGAAGTTAAAAGCTGTGTTCTGAATTTGATAGCTGGAATGCTAAATATACGAAGTAAAAAAGAAAAGTAGCACGGGATTAAAAGCAACAACAACAACAAAAAATACAAATAAACCAAAACAAAACTATTTGAAGACATGGAAACATTTTAAGAAACAGAAATTTTACTCCTAAGTTGGATACAATTTACAGATATAACAGGAAATAGTTCTCTGTCTTTTCTCAAAGTTATCAAAGGTCTACATTAATTTTTACCTATTAAGAGAAACTTGGATAAGTAGTTTTCTCTGTCCATTACTTCCATTTTGAATAAGATAACATGCCTTGGGACTGAAACTATATGGTCAAGAATTTCTTTGTATTACAATGTATACTCTAATTTGTTTAGAAAATAAAAAATATTTAATTAATAATATAATAATTCATGTAGTTTTTCTATTAATATTTCTTAATATTCTATTAATATTATTATTAAAGTGTTCATTGAAACTTACCTTATTCTCTGTGCATGTGTGTGTTTGTGTTTGTCTGACCGAGATCATGATGCTGAAAAGCAGAAGAGAAAACTAAAAACTAAAACTAAAACTAAACTTAAAAGGAGATCAGCCTCCCAAAGAAAGCTCTGGGAAGTGCTGTGACTTACACACTGAACTGAATTTTGTCTTAACTAAACATACCACTAGGATTTATCACCTTTTAAAACAAATGTGTTAATTAATTTGTTTCTTCACCAGTTGTAGTGAACACAGCCTGGGCCCAAGGATGATAAAGACACCATGTGGTTTGCAGGGGGTTTGCAGGAAAAGCTGCTCTGAAATGGCACATCAAAAGATAAACTTCATGCCAGCTGTGTTATCTTTTACTGCCACACCCAGACCTCTTCCTGTTAACATTCTCACACTTGCACCTAGGGAAACCAGTAAATAACAACTATTTTCTACATATTCAGAGTATCAGTTTTATGACACAAATGTTGATTTATCAGGAAGCAGTTCTCACAGATGTTAATATGGAAATGAGACCAGATGTGTTGGTTCCCTTACAGAACAGCTATGGGATAAATTTTTTTAAAGTGAAGGAACCCCTTTGGATTTTTTTTGCTCAGTATAAAAACAGGAGTTCCGGGGTTTAAAAAAAAATACACTGCAGAGAGGTTTTTTATAGTTTGGGGGTTTAGTTTTCGGGTTTGTCTAAATTAAGATTTGACACGCCATGCACTCATGTACTTGTGAATTTCAAGGTGTTTGCTTATCTTTTCCTCTTGACAGGATTAATTTATAGTGGTACCAATATTTCCATGGTGTAGAGGGAAGAAGGATACCAGGATTTTATTATCCATGTGAAAGATGGGTAAGACATGGACCAGAAAAAAATAACTTTAAATCTGGGTTTACTTCAGCTGGTGCAAAATCGTTTAAAAATTAGCAAAAAGCATTTAAAGAGTTCCATGTAAAATACATCATAGCTACTATTACAGAAGCATTCTATTTGGGTTTTGTTGTTCAAATTTTGCAGTGAGCTGAGATCAAAGCTTTTATTATGATGCAGAAGGATGTGAATTAGATTAGAACCCGGTCAGATGTGGTCTCCTGTAAGGAGAGTTATGCCATAGACTTATCTGTTTTGGTAGGTACTGGAATATGAGAAGCAACATTATTTCTGATTATAAAAGTTGGAGAAATATGAATGATTGTAATAAATAAGTCTGCCTATGTTAATTTTAAAATTAAGACTATTTTGTGCAGAAAATGAAAAAATTCTGGAACAATTATGCCAGTTTGGGCCTAAAACTGGAAAAGACAAAGGAAATTAGCAGGTAAACATAAAATGTTCCTTTACACATTCTTTCTTTATCAAGAGAGAGGTAGGAGATGAAGCGAAGTAGGTTTTCAAAACTTTCCTTGTTCCTGTGGTTGGTCACAAAATCCATCTCAGTGTATCTGTTATGTGAAAAGATTGAACATTCACTTAGGTACAAATATCGAAAATTTTCAAATTTTGAAATTCCCAATTTTATATTTTCAGGAACTCTCTGGTTTAAACCTTATCTTCCAGGAACCTAATTGGAAGTTTCATAGGATAAAGTAGAACAGACAACAGTTATTAAATGTATTTCCTGTATCATCATTAAAGAGATGCTCTGCTAATTATGTAACATCTGTCAAAAGACTTTTTCTACCCAGCCACTTCTCTTCCCTGAATATAGTGTCATTCTTTCTTTTTTCTTTTGTCTTTTTCAAACGTATTCTTACACTTGATTTCCATACTGCGGTATTTTATACATATATATATATATATATATATATATATATATATATATATAATGTGTGCAATATAACTGGAAGATTGATTTTCTCTTGCATTTTTACATGCAGAAATGAACATCTCAAATACACACAAATTATATTAATCATCTTCCATTTTGAACTACATTCTGGAATTCATAACAACAAAATGAAAAGAAAAAAATCTTAGAGAATGGAGCCTATATACCTTTTTATTTTACAGGGGAGATAGGTTGTTCAGCATAAGTTTGTGCAAATATAAAACATTAATCCCATCAAATATAGGAGAGTGATATTCTCTATGCTCTGAAGAGGTTTATTCTTTTAAATGTTATGTAATAATTGGTTTAGGAAACAAAAAAAAAAAAAAAATGAATTGGCAGAGCTACAATTAATTAATCCCTCTTTGTTTTTCATTTCACTGCAGTAGCCCTTTGACTTTTAAAGAGTTTGATCATATTTCCCCTTGCCTGGCAAAGAAAAGAATTTCTCCCAGGAACAAAAAATTCAGTTCACAAACACGCAGCATGTAAGTACTCTGAATTCCTGAGAGTCCACAGGAAACATTTCTTTTGACAGAAGAAATGTGACTAGAAGGAAATTAGTTTGGAAAACATCTGTGGCTCTTAATATTTAAAGAACTTTCCCACTTACTTAAGTCAAACTGGAAACTCCTGAGTTTGCACTGTTTTGGATTTGTTTCTCCCCCCTTTCCCAACCACAAAGATCTGAAGTATCTTCAGCATTACATTACAGGAAATATTTTGATAAAGAGCCTGTCTTATGTCATGTTTTGGGAAAGGAGTCCAGGAAACAGATGAGGGACAAGGAGCATACTGCATCTCAGCAATTCCCAGCTGTTATTCAGTGTGCTGGGCAATACTGCCAGTGAAAAAAACCCAAAACATGAAAGAATGTGATAACTTTAGCCATAGTTGAAGACAAAGATTAAGGAATCTGGTTTTGTGTTGTCAGTATTGTTGTGGAGATTTACTTGCTCTTGGTGCAGCAGTCATCTGAGGCTGCACTATCCATGTACACTCCCTGGAAGCATCCACTGTGGGATGAAGACATCCTTGACTGCACCCTTGACTACATGAGTTGAGTGCCAAACAGGTGGTTTATTTGCCACCTTTTTTCCACATAAGACTCTGGAACCTTCATGCCAATCGCTGATAAAAACCTTATGTGATAAATACTAGTTTTGAATTCAGACGTGCTTTTTTTATCGGAAAATTAATAAACAGTGCTAAGCATTGGTGAAAGCAAAATGTTCCAAGAAAATTCTATTTGAAAAGTATACTGTAAAGTTATTTGTCAAATAATATGCTTGTGACTTATTTACCAGTCCTCTAAAGGCAGTATTAAAGAAGTGTCTCAGAGTATCTACTTTCTTTAGATGACTGTAAACTTTGCTAGGAAATTTTATTTTATTTTATTTTATTTTATTTTATTTTATTTTATTTTATTTTATTTTATTTTATTTTATTTTATTTATTTTTAAATAAACAGGCTTGTGTTTGTCTGGTTTTGCTAGCTGATAAACGTATCTGGTGGTGGGATCACAGATTTTGCACATTACAATTCATTAACTACATTTCTACTTACTCTATTTCATTCTTTTCAGGACTTTCTCCATTGGTATGTTTTATCAAGATTTTTTTTTTGTCACAATTGCTAGCATGTGGTCATCAGGGATATCATATTAAGATTTACATTCCTTTCTTGTTCAAATAAAGAGTGAAATATTTATCTCTGCTCCTAAAATTTAAATGCACATCATGCACACAGCCAACACTACTGTATCAAGCAGAGAATGCAACTTACATTTAAATAGAAGTTCTCTAAGAGGAATTGTAACTTGATAAAGAAAGTAAGAGAGAGTATTTATGCTATGTTGTTGCTTGTATGATACCATATTTAAATATTTATTTGACATTTGGCCAGTGGACTACATTGCATGAAATAAATAGTTAATTTGTCTCTACACAGTAAGGGAGGAACTAATTGTCCTAGAAAGCAGCACACTAAAAATGATGTTTTTAGAACCATCTGGCCAATATGGAAACTTATGATTCTGCACAGGAAATCA
This sequence comes from Chamaea fasciata, assembly GCF_029207755.1. NCBI lineage: Eukaryota > Metazoa > Chordata > Aves > Passeriformes > Sylviidae > Chamaea > Chamaea fasciata. Next base: position 95,009,195 of record NW_027094087.1, on the reverse strand, counting down.
TACCTCTTTGTGATTACCCTTGTCAGAGTTGCTCCTCCATCCACAGACAGAATTGTTTCCTGAGGAAAACTACCCAGAAGCATTTCTGGAAAATGGAGTAGAGCTGGACTTCATTTTCCCACCAAAACTCACGGGTGTCTCAGAGAATTTCCTAGTCCCAGAACACGCCCTCTTTCTGGTCTTTTAGGATGCAGACTGCACTGAAAATTCAGAAGCTGCCGTTACCCTGTCTTTCCTACTTTTGAAATCATTAGATAGCTAGTGAGGCATGCAAAGAGAGCTGTGCCAATGCTCTCCTATTAGGGAAAACATTTGTTGAACAAACAGGTTTGAGACCTGTTGGGATATGTTCAGCGTGGAGACAGCAAGTGCACAGTCAGTCATTTCGTTTAGCCAGCTGTCCAACTACAACCACAATTTCCTGCTCTTCTCTCTCTTCTGAAAGCTGCCTTCAACAAGACATCTTTTTTTGGAGTGTGGGAGTACAGAAGCACTGGGTATCAGATACTTGTATGTGAGGTGCAGGGACTGCTCACCATTTCTTTCCTTCATGTATTACTTCAATGACAAATGACCATGGATGGAAGAAGTACCTGTCAGTCACAGACAATAAAGAAAAGAACCACATACACAACCCCCCAAAAACAAACAAAAAAATGCAAAAACACCAAAAACAAAACAACAAAAATGTTTTGAAGTTTAGAATTTACTAATGGTACTGCTGATGAAACAAAAACACAGCAGCATCTAATTTACTTCTACCTGGCCTTTTTAGTCATCATCGAATATCCTGAGTTGGAAGTGACCCACAAGGATCATTGAATTCCAGCTCCTTCCCCTGCCCAAACCCAGGACCCCCCACAGCCCTGCCCGGCCATGGCCCCGCTGAGCCGGGCACAGCTCCCCACAGCCCTGCCCTGTCATGGCCCTGCTGAGCCAGGCACAGCTCTCTACAGTCCGGCCCTGCTGGGCACACCCCTGGGACACATCCCATCCCTTTCCCCAGGGAAGTGCCCAATGGCCAGGGCTGGGGCTATCCCAGTGCCCACGGCTGCCCTGCTTTTGGCTGGGAGAGGATGGGCCCTGGCTGTCAGAATATGTGATCTCCCACTATGGGAGACCCAAGGTGTCCTTGACAAAAGTTTAAAGCATTTTGGCAACTGAATTTCTCCTGAGAAGTCTTCTATCACTTTATCCTCTAAAATAGACCATGTTATTTTAAGACTCACTGCTCAAGGAGAAGTCTAAGGACACTTTCAGGTTGCTTTTCACCACACCAACATCTACAGAGAGGCAAGGATTATCTAGATGCATACAGCATCTCAGCAACCAATTCCAGTCCTTTGTATAATTTCAAAGGGAATTTAAATGCTTCTTTCTATTTTACTGAATTCTTCATACCTGTAGGTCACAGCAGTAAGATTCTGCCAGATGATGATTTACTAATTATTCTGCTTTGGAGGCCCTGTTTAGCATTGGATAATGATGTTCCAGGCAGAAAATCCATCAAATAATCTATTCTGTTAGGTTAATATATTAAATATATCACAACTGTTACTTTGAGTTTCATTTTGAATAATTATTTCCAGCAAGAGCTGTGGTAGTTAAAAATTATGGTGGAAGGGTGGCATGAAGGTTCTCGTGCACTGAAGGGCAACTGCCAGAGTGTTGCATTGCTTTTTGATTTGTCCAGCCCTTCCAGGGATGGATTTACAAATATTTATCTCAAGGCACAGAAGAACCACAGAAAGTGAAAAAATAAAGAAGGTGTTGACATATTGACCAGGGGAAGTGAGGTTGGTTTTTGTTTTTCCACTGGATCTGAGTGAGCAAAATTAGTAAATCTGATGTAATGTGAGGCAGAAATCTAAAAAACAGGTGTTGTCTTCTTTCAGATCAATCTCTTTCAATTTCACTTTCCATCAGAGATATAAAAGCTAAAATGCATTACTGTGAAACACAAATCCAAGATTAAAGAGTCAGTTAGGAAAGTGCTCTTCCTTTCGAGAGAAAGGGGAACAACGGGAGTGAAGAGGCACGGGGATAGATATCTGCTTTTGGATGGGTAATTTGACTTAAAAATAGTACAAAAGCTCAGTGCATACCTCCTGTGAAAACAAGTGAGGAGATATTTCTTTCCAAAGAAAAGATGAATAGCATTCTGATAATAATGAATATATAATTAGTTAATTAGTAGAAAACACCAAAGACAAGAACTTTATGGTCCATCTTATCTAGTAGTCTTAGGGCAATTTAGTTGTTAATACAGTGATAGTTTTTGTTCCTGTTGTGATCCAAATGAACCTGCATACTTTTGACAATACTGCAATTGTTTTCAACTTTAAGGTTTCATTCTCTTCAGAAGATAAAGCGTGCTGACAAAATTATGAGAAATATAGATATTAATAATAGTGATATAATCTTACATTAGAAATTCCTCCAAGTTCTTGAAGCTGTAATTAGTAATTACCAACTGTACACTCAGTTACTACAGCAAATTATTGAAGCATTACTTTAGTTTTTTGTAGTTTATTAAAAAGTAACATTTAGTATTTAATAATATTTAATTTTTTTAAAAAAATTGGCTTTTTACACTTCTCAGTAGCAGATAAAAACAAGGAAATGTGTTGTCATTCAGAAATGACCAGAAAGCCTTTGTCCCTTTTATCCTTGTCAGAGCAGAAAATAGACAGTAAAAAGCCATTCTTGTGCTGATTCAGGAGAGTAAAATATACCTCACTAAAATTTGTCTGTGTATTTACATGTTCTTGCCTGTCTTGGCTTCACCCAAAGGTGCTAGATGACTTGGATATGCTAATTTACTTAGGATCTAATGAAAGATGTTATTTATTCACCAATAACAAATTTTAGTTTTTAGTACATATGTGCTGCAATAGCTGAAGTTCAACTCCTGTTTAAAACCATGCCTTTTTTTTCCTCCTCATTTAAATAAGAATACAGAGTAATTCCTCAGACATGAAAAAAGTCCCAACCTGAAACAAGCTTCCTAAATTATAAGGTAGAAATTAGAATACAAGTGGTATATGTAATAGTTTTCAGCTATTAATCATCTGCCATCAGAGTACTCTGCTAGGCTGATATGCATAGATACTTACAGCACGTATTCACACGCAGTCATCAGCATTGACACCGCCTACCTGCTAGAATAAGAACTTAAAAATCACTCTGAAAAGTTAATGGCCATGCTCAGTTTTTGTCATTTTAGCACATACATTTACCATTTGTATAGTATCTTAATATGACATTTACGTTTTAAACGGTACTCACTGAAAGTTTTCAAAATTTATTTCACATAACTGTATCCATTTTATCATTGTCTTATAATTTGCTGCCTGCAACCTATCAGTCCTTCCCAGTGCCATATATTATTTCTACAGAATCCATCTTCATATTAAGATTTTTACACAAAAACATGTTCAACAGTCATCTCATTTGATATATACAGCTGCATGCAAAATTATGGGTGTCAATTTAGTGAAAAGAATGCAGTTTCTGTGTGCAATTTGCAAATTACCATAATTCATAATTTCTCACATTGTCATCTTTATAATGTTTTGGTTTGCTGAGGCTTTTTTACATTCACTGTTCTACTTCTAGTCAGCATAAATTATATTTGTGTTTGTAAACATATAGTCCTAAATGATTATGACTACTCTGTGCTGGCCTGAAACGTAGCTTAATCATGAGCACATGCCCAAACATAAGACTCAATTCCATTTTATACATATAAAAATATATACTGATTATATATAATTAGAAACAACCTTTACTCTTTGACTTAAATTATTTGCAGAAATATTTTATCAGAAAACCTAAGAAGTCTTGAGTGTCCACTAGATTCCACCAGACCAGGTTATTTCGAGCCCCATTCCAGCCTTGTCTTGGATACATCCAGAGATGGGGAGTCCACAACCTCTGTGGACAAACTGTTTCATGCCTCAACACCCTCACGGTAAAGAATTTATTTCTAATATCTAATCAAAACCTGCCCTCCCTCAGCGTAAGGCTATTCCCCCTTGTCTTTTTATATGTGGGGCCCCAGAATATCCTGTTCATTCAGAGGTTTTTTGATTTTTAGCAGTGAAGAAGAAAATGTAGATAAAACTTAGTTTAATGATCTGTGTGGTGTATGCCTTTACTTTTGGTGCTCATTTCACTGTGGCCTTTTTTTTTTCCTAAAATTTTCTGTCATGGCATTTGTAAATTGTTTACCACAGAATGTACCTTTAAGACCAGAGCCATAAAACCTGAGGATCTTAAAACAGGTGCTCCACAATCACAATGCAAGGAAAGTCTAAATATTTCCTTTAAGGATACCATCCATCTGATCGTTGGATGTATATCTTGAACAAGCTTCAGAACTGCATGTTGCTGAATATTGGCTGCTGACTAAGGCCAAATGTGAAAGAAATTAACTGCTTCAGGATGACCATGATTTTGAATTGAGAGATTCCAAGCCTTTCTTAAACACACCACAGAATTAAGATATATACCCTTGATTCCTGGTGGAATTGTGTCAGTATAGCAGAGGGGATGTAAGTAATAACAGATGATGTAACAATACAGGAAAGAGAAAGAGGATGAGCAGAGCTTTTGGAGGTCTCAGCATAACCATGGCAACATGATTTCTCATGTAGACACCTCATGTATTTTTCTTGGTTTTCTTTTGCCCTCACCTGTCACATTTGTCTGTTTCTGAACTGATTTGTCATGTGTTCTTGAGTTTACATAGTTTTAGCTGAGTATTAGTTCACTTTTCAAAGGAGTGGTGGGAAATCCAGTATGGCTACATGTTTGGTTTTTTTTTTTTTTTGGTTTGTCACAGTCATATGACTTTATTTACAGTTATATGGTTGGTTTGTTCACTTTTTTTTACCTGTGTATTATTTTGTGGTGTACACCTCTTGCCTTGCTCTGTTGGCTCTTACATGGTTTTTTTCCTTGGTGTGAACAAAGGAGATTATTCAAAATTTTATTCCCACACAAGCTACAGTTGTGGAGGCAAGATGGGCTGCCTCTTAGAAGAAGAATGGTATAGAAATATAAGAATCATTCATGCCAGGGTGCAAAATGTATGAAGAGATCTACTGGCCTAGTCTTACAGAAGTTTCCCTGCTAGGTTTAATAGAAGCTTCTTTTGGCATGCGTCTACCCCTTGTTCTCTGCAGATAGCATTCTGAGAGTGGGAGTTAAAGTCTGAGTTAAAATGGAAGTAAACAGATGAGGAAAAAAGTGTGTGAAAATCAATGTCTTTTTTCTTGAAGGTTTTGGGGTTTGGAGAAAAGAAAAATATCTTTCTTTCCCATCCAAAACTCAGTTCTTGGCTAAGAAAAGGATTGGTCAAAAAAATTTTATTACTTAATTTCCAGCCTCCTCACGTGTATACTTTATAAGAAAATAACATTTCCAAGGGGAATGACAGAGGACATTGCAATAAACAGAAATAATGTCTTTTTGTGCTGTGTGAATAGCAAGCTTATGTACTGCTGTCTGTGAAATCTGTCTTGAATAGCTAATGGTTGGAATAACCAGTTTTCTAGGCATGGAGAAATAAACCTTGTTTATGAGACAGAGTTGATACTGCAGCTGATGGAGTGGCTGTAAGCCGGAGTTCTGTGTGCATGCTTTCATTGCCCAATGGATCAAAACAATACAGGAAGGCATGGTTCTAACTCCAAACCAGGTGAAATGAATCATTTTCATTTGTACACAGATTATGTAAAATGCTAGAGTTAGGCTACCCCTTGGAGTCTCCAAGTCCTCAGCCAACTGGATGAGCAGTTTATTTTGATTCTGTAAAAGCTCAGGGCCCAGCCAAAGGTGTTTGTGACTCTTGGTTGTGCAGAAACTGTGGCATTTATGACAGTTGTGATGGCTACATTGTGCTATTCTCACTGAAGATTTCATACAGAATTCACAGATGTTGTCTCTTGGGGTAAGGAGGTCTCAGCCCACCCATGTTTGAAGACCTTTGAACCGTGGAAAACATAGTCATTGTGAGTTCACCTGCAGTGAGGGTTTATAGCATCTATAAATCTGCAGAATAAGGCACCCCTAAGAGCGTATCAGCTTTTATTACAACTTGATACATTTTTCACCATACTTGGCAACAATGGTTTTATGAGAAGCAGATGAATTGTAAACATGGCATGTGCTAGAAAGAGCTTTAGGCACAGAGGGTTATCAGAAGCCTTCTAAGTGTGGTCCCAGAACAGGCAATTAACATGCTATAAACATACTCATTAATTGGTGGTTCTCTCCTTTGTAACATCAAGTTTCTCGCTACATGCAGGATCTTCCCTCTTTGTTCCAATATTATGCAATTAGTCCATTTTTTCTGAGGATGTGCTTTGTGCATATTCTTCTTGCAGACATAGATATATTCTCCATATTTTTCAGAAATTCCTCTGTCAAATCTGCTACTTAGAGTGTTTATTTACTTAAATGAAACATGCTGATTTGCAGTATGGGACAGTGGATGCAACTGAAAATCAAAACAGAACAAAACAAAACCAAAATTGTAAACCTGACTGTTTATGTCCATATTGTTCAAGGTTGCAGTATTCTTGCCATTGTAACTTTTAAAGACACGCAAAAGTTCAATGCTGAAAATTGTAAGCTGACCTTCCCTGACAAACAGTCGTGGTTTAAGGGCACAAACACTCAAGCCTGACCAGCATCACAGAGCAATCTCTCCGGTGCCACTCCTGCAGCACTCATCGGTCTGCTGGACTTGGCTATTGCTAAACTTCTACAATTGCTTTGTCTTGTTTCATTACCAACAACTCAAGTGCCAAAGTCAATGCAACATGCAATGTTTTTTAGTCACTTAAGTCAAAACTGTCAACATTGTTGTGACTGTGCTCAGAGGTGGAGTTCCTAAATTAAACTGCCATGTAGGGAGAGCACTATAACAGCTTATAAGGTCAACTGCAGGGTGCTAAAATTATTTTATCTGCTTGCAATCCACTTTTCATACACCTATGCCTCATTTTCCGTAGTAATGGGAAAACATGGCGTTTCATACAGCTTCTTTAAATAGAAAAAGTATATTTCAGATCATATTCCCTAAGCAGAAGGAACAAAAAGAGCACAAGAACTGTGAGCAATCTCAGTGGAACAGCTCAGAGACTGTGACTGCTGAGGCTGAATTGCCTGATAAACACTGACTGACGTGTATATGGCAATCTCAGCTGAGCTCACCTGATTGTTTTTTTCCTCCTCATTGTCACTAATATGTACTTTCAAGCCTAAACCAACTAAGCACAGTGAACCATTAAGCAGAATAAAATCTAAAATGTATTGCAATCCGAAGTATCAAGTCCAGTTAAATTGACTTGTAACACATTTTTTAAAATTAATAATTTTCTAAAAAGTTGTGTCAAAAAGCACACTTCTGCTGCACTGGTTGTAGAGGGTGTGTTTCCAGTTCATAAAGAATCTAATTTGCTTATAAAAATTATCCTTTATTTTTGTCCAGAAATCTATACATGCATTTTAATATTGCTCCTTTTAAAATTTGTTTCAGAATGCACTGAGAAGTCTACAGACATGAATGTAAAATAAGAAAATGTACCTGGCTGAGGCTTATTCTTAGCATAGAATATCTATAAGTACTTTTCATTTGAGCTAAGCAGTCATCTTTCCTGCCACTTTTGTAGGTATATACAAAGGTTTGTTGTAATTAAGACGCAGCAAAATTTGATTTCTCACAAACTCCTTTTAAATTGTGGTATGTTGGCTTTTTGTCTTCTGTTTTATTGCCTGGTATTGCTAACATCATGTTATCTTAAATTTTAGTCTATTTTCTGTCAGATAGAAATGAGCATATGTTTCTGTATCATTGTGTGTGTTGTCAGTCCTCTCATTTGGTTGTATCTGTACCAACAGATTTGTCATCTTTAATGACATTGGAAAGTTTCTTACACACAATTGGCACTGCAACAATAACAAATGCAAAAATATAAGAGAATCAATATTTCATGCAAAATCATTTGCAAAACAACCACTTTCTGAATCAGTTTTCATCTGTGCACAGTTTGCAGTACTTTCAGTATTTCCACTTATACACAATGGTTGTTTTTATCATAAGATCATGAAAACTTCCTTGGGAGAAATGACAGTATCTTTGCATTGGCAAGAAATAAGATAAGCAGAAGTTTCACGGTCAGGGAGGGGCTGCTGGAACACAAAATAATTATGCCCTAAAAATTACGGTAATTATTTTTCTGTTTCATACAAGTTTACAATCCAATGCTTCTTGACAGGGAAGTGTATGGAATTCTATAATAGGGAGACTCTCTGGAAAATTGATTGTCACTCATTACCTATACTTAGGGAACTGAACCCCGGCCTCTGTCTCCTATTTGTCAGTTGTATCTTTCCCTTATTCACCCTTAAAGAAGGAATTAACAAGTCATTCTTGTTTCTCCGGAACCTCTTCTACTAACACTCATCCATTCGTATGTATGCCAGCAGAGAATTCAAACCCATGTCAACCAACCTGCACAATCCCTTTCCAGCTGCTTGCCTCCACCTCAAGTTTGATTTGCTTTTTTTCCTAGTGCATTGATTCTAAGTACTAGGAACAGCAAGTAGGCTAATTTCACAACTGTGTTTAAAGACTCCAAATCCTTACAGTGCATTTTTTCTTGCAGACTGCAGCTTACTCAGAATTGGTTTTCCTAAGGAATGGTTATCAATTCTCATAAACTAAACCAGCCTTGAGATAGCTTCCAACCCATGGAAATGGAAAGAGAGTGGAAAATGTTCATATTTAACATAATTTGGCTTTGTAGAGCATTACTTTGACTGAAAGGAATAGATTCAGATATTGAGATGCACCAAAGAAGAAAGAAAATCTGGTAAATTTACCCATTGAGAGTTTTTTTTTTTAGGGAAAAAATGACATAGTTTCTTGATATGCAGAAATGCTTTGGTCTGGAAATCCACTGAAGTGCATGTTTACGTAGCATCATTAAAAAATGCACACAGAATGCTCGTGACACTTGATGATGCTATTTCATCATCAGATGATAATCTGATTACCTCATTAAGATAGAGCATCTGAAGTGTTAGACTAGAATATTTTCTCTTTTTAAACCGCATGTTATGCAGCTTGTAGCTAAATATGCTACAGAGAAGAAAAGACAAGCTAATGTAGACAGACAGTAATAGCTTGTCTTGGGTTCATAGCTGTTGAATTGGAAAGCATTGTTTCTCACAGAAACCGGGGAACAACGTGACTCCCTGAACCACAGGGCACAAATGAGTGTGCTTGTAAAAGAACTGTGTTTCAAAGCAATACAGTATATAACAGAATATATGCATTCAAATGGAGAGGAACTTCATCTCTTACAGTGGAAAGGGAATAATTTAATTTTTGTGTTTGCAAATGTATTCTTTCATCTGTGCATCAGAAGGTAAGTTCTGTCTTAGTGGAGGATTTGCACTTCTGTATTTCTACAAAATAAAAATTGGAAAAAATAAATAAATTCTATTGTATAACTTTTTTTGTTTGTTTGTTTGGTTGGTTTTTGTTTGTTTTTTTTGTTTGGTTTTTTTTTGTTTGTTTGTTTTTTTGTTTTGTTTTTGTTTTTTGTTAAGGCCAGCAATACCTGATCTCACACAGTGTGCCAGGAAAATTACTTTTTTTACAGTATACTATGCTTAAACCCACCTGGGCTGCTTTCCAGAAGTGCCAGCAGTATTGGAATTGCACTAGAATGAGCAGCTTGAAACTGAACTTAGGTCTGAACTCCAGCATACAGAAATTGCTTTGAAAAAAAGATAACTATAGGTTACTACAGGGAAGAGCAAAACAAAACTCTGTATTATTTCCTTTTCCTTGTGTTACTGCTTTGCAGCTTCAACAAAGGTCAAGTTTAATTTTCTTTCCTTTGTGAAGTGTGACTTTGGACTTTGTTCCAAAGTTATAACTTCTTCAGAGCAATACAAGTAAAAGAACAAACTACAGTCCTGAGTTTTAGTCAGTGGAAAAAAATTGAGTGCAAGATGGCATGTATTGCATATAACCCATCTGCACTGTTTGGGTTAAAAAAACTCACTGCAGCTAATAAAACATCAACATTCAAATGCGTTATCATGAGTGCAATATCTGTATATCTTCAGGTTACCTTGGTGTTTGCTTTGGTGATCAGGTACTTGAACAATTCAACTCCAAGATCATTAATCATTCTTCAGATATTATTAATGGTTTGTCTTTAATATATGGACTTATTCCTGTAAGTCCTTGACTAAGATTTAAGGTTTATTACAATGAAAAAATTTTCAGATCTCTGAATAATTTTTAACTGAATGTGTTCAGAATGAGGATAACCACATATAATCGTGACTCATACATGTATTAATTGTAGGAAGGAGCCTATGTAAAATAATTCTATTTGAATTTCATTTTCACTTATTTCCTTGGATTTATACAAGTATAAAGGAGAGCAGAGTTAAACTCTAAAATTGACCATGTTCTTTGCTTCAGTGAAATCAGGTTTGAAATCAGGTTAATCCTATCAAAGTCACGCTCCTTGATGTGTTTTATAATTCCACTTCCTCAGCACTCTTGTGTTCCAAGATAATCCCTGCAGACCTCCTTTCATGGGGCAGGTATCTCATGGGGTTTGTAGAAGAAAAGGATGAAATGAAAAATTTAATTATTCTAGTCAGCATAAATAGTATTGTGAAGCTGGTGCCTCTGTACCCATAACAATGGCTAAAAGAAAGCCACTTCAAGTAGATTCATCTTCATGTGCAAACTAATTCAGTATCTCTGAAAGCAGCCACATACAACCTGCCACAACGTGATGATCTAAGAAATCTGTTAAAGTATTGTAGAGAAAATTATCAGGACAGTAGTTTATTCTATTTCTTTTTTTAGCAGAGGCAAAGGGAAAATATTGCCATCCCAGAGTATTTCTTACAAAGTAGCCAAGGAAAAATTATAATAACCACATTTATGTATTCTAGCACTCAGATTTCTTCCTCTTGGTTCAAATGAAACCTTCATTGAAGGTTTCTGCCCAAGGCTGGCTGGAGGGCATAAACGTTTAAGTTCAAGCACACTTGTTTCAAAATTACTGCAGGGAGAGGAGATCACTTCTGGGCTCTGAATGATACAAGATTCCTGCACGCAGGCTTCTATCTCAAGGTCATTTGTCTCCATTTAAACACTCAAACTGAATGATCTTGAACAAAAGATTTGTTTTCCTCTTTTCTGCTTGGTGAATGCCAGTGGCATTCTTCTGGCTGAGGAAAAAAAAAATCAGAGTGATTTTACAAATGGAAGAATATTTGAATCAAAAATGACACACTGGCATGTAATTTCAAAACAGGGAGACTTTTTAAACACATTAGTTAAATGGCTTTTTAAGGTTTCCAGTTGTAAATGTTGTCTGTCAGAAGTGAAGGACAAATAATCTTGATTTCAATTTGATTTACTTTAGTTCTTACATCATTTGTGGTCATTAAATAGTTGTTTTGTCTATGTTTCATTCAAGACAATGAAATAGCACATTTTATTGAGTGGATTAGAATTTGGCAGGAAACTGGAGCCTAGTATCCATTTTTTTGTTGTATAAATAGTTTGATAAATGATCAGTGCTGTATTTTTTCCCAAGTCATTCTTAGCTCTTGTTTGTCTTGCATTCATGCTTTTTTGTTTCTTCTCTCAGTATGCCACAGCTGCAGAGATATTGTACTTTTTAAAGTTGTGTTTAGCTTTCCTAACAGACACATGCAGATGCCAAGAACATTAGACATAATGACTGCATCTGTTAATGTTTTTGTGTACAGAAAAAAAATACATATCTATCAATTACTGTATTTTTCTGGGTAATACCAAATTGCAACATGTTCAATGCTTCATTTGCCTTGCTACTATACAGTGAATATTTGCTTTATATGCAAATAAAGACATTTTAAAATTTAAAAAAAAGAAAAAAGGAATAGGAATAGGCAGACAGCAGAAGTGAAGCAAAGTTTTTCAACCACTACTGTCCCATATAAATTTAATAGAAGAATTGTATACAATAGAATGGAGCTGCTTCATTTTTGAAGTTAAAAATGATTGGTCTTTGTCATTGACAACAATGGAATAAAAATGTTACCTGAACTGGAAGAATTACTTTTGGCTGAAGGTAATTTTTGGATTTAGATGCTCACTCCTAAAAAAATTCTATTTGAAAAAGAAATAATTTACCATCATTTAGATGAAAATTTAGCTCTGTGTTAACTTATGTACTCAAAATGTTTAATTTGACCTTCTAAATAGGTGAAAAAACTGGATAATGAAGCATGTACATTTTCATAAATTTTACATAGGAGAGATATTATAGGACCATAGAACAATACTACAGAACCATAGAACTTGGGTTGGAAGGGACCTTAAAGATCATCTTGTTCTAACCTGCCTGCCATGGGCAAGGACACCTTCTGCTAAACCAGGTTACTCAAAGCCCCATCCAGCCTGTCCTTGAATATTTCATATATAAATATCCAAATTTAGAAATGCACAAGTAACAAATTTTAGATATTACTTTTTTTGTAAAATAGTTTTTTAAAGGCAAATATTTCACACAGGGCAGAGCTTTTTAGTGGCGGAATAATCTCATTATCAGCAGAACCTATGTACTAAACTCCTTTTCTTGAAACTTCCCAAAAAACATAGTGCCATTAAGTGTAAGTTTACTTTGATTGTACAATCTGTATCTTTGCATAAAGCTTTTATAATATTAGCCATTATTCTATTGGCATAGTCTAGTATTAGCTGTGTTCCACATCAGAGACTTACAAATGATTTCTAAAATCTTATCTAATCTTGTGCTTAAAATGAATGTACAATTTAATGCCCATGATAATTTTTAGGGTAAAGTATTGATAAAGTCATAGTCTTTATCTGAACAGCTCTTTCTTCTGCATTCCCTGTAAAAATTTATATATATCTGTAAGGATTACAATACTCTACTACTTCTGGTAATCATTAACATAATTTTTTCTTAGATACTTTTTAGACTGTGTTGCTTTGAAGGTTTGTTACACCCGTGTTTTTTTGTTTTGTTTTGGTGTTTTTTTGGTTTTGTTTTGGTGGGTTGTTTTTTTTTTTCTTTTTTTGTTCTTTTTTTTCCCCAGCATGATACACCTTTCCTTCCGTGGCTACAAATCTGGGAGGGATTGAGGCCATACTCAGATGAATCCCAAACTTCCAGATGAGAAGGAGCCTTGGCAGGCAGAGAGTGATTAAAACTATTCCATTTCCAGGCAAACAGCTCAGGAAAGCAGGAAACTTAAATGGTCTTAGAATAGTCCAAAATAATAGTAATAATAATAATCATAATCATATGTTTTGTAATTAATTAATCATTACAATAGATATAGTTCTTGTGGTAACATAATGTTTAAATGACAGAGAAGTAGTTGCTTACTGAATCATACTATATATTATGATATAGTAATTGTTTTGGAAAGGCATTTGTTTTATTTAGGTATTAAATAGAATCATTGCTCAATTTCAAGGAAACTGTACTTATTAAAACAGAACCAAAAAAAGAAATTACTTTTTTTTTTTCCCTGCAAAAAATGGACTATAGCAGATGGGGGAAAATGGGGAAAATTAGCAGTCCTTTCTATATTCAAAAGGCAGTTATTAATTAATTACATATTCTGATATAATTTTTAATGATAGAAATAAGTAATGAATAACACTGGTTATGTTCTTTCAAAATGTGGATTCAGGTCAGAGTCAGGGATGTATGGATGTCTTTTCAAACTGTAGAACATTTTCACTCCAGTCTTAAGTATATATATTCAGAATTGATTACTGTAATTTTGAGCTAGCACAGAATTTCTATATAATTTAGCCTACACAGGTAATTTAAATACATTTGACTATTTTATATCAATATTCTAAATGTATAGGAAAAAATAAAGAACCTGATTCAAAGTTGAGGAATATAATTATTTTCAAATTCTGCAGTCAATCAAAAAGACACAATGCTTTATCTAGATACATAATTAATTCTATATTCTCCACATTTCCACCAGTCTTCTCAAGTCTGAAACAGAAAATTCAAAAATACTGATGGTCTTTGAAGAATTTGACTCAGATCATGGCTGAATCCAAAGTGTTCCAATACCTAAAAGTATCCAGGTGCACTGGTATCAACCAGGTAAGTATGCAAATTGAGAACATGTTATAAAATTTTATTTCATTTCATGATTCTTACTGCTGCAAAATGCAATATGCAGGGCCCAATATAGCAACATAAGCTAAATAGGTACTGTCTACAAACATCGAATTTGGGAAATGTAAAGAAATTTAAAACAAGATTAAATATTTAAAAAGCCTTAGTAAACAATTAATTACTCTGGAAAAGAAGTAGTCAGAAAAAGGCGTGATTCATATAAAGCTTTATAAAGCTTTAGAGTCTTCTAGAGGTCAGGAAATACAACTACTCAAGATGAACTCAATGAGATATGATTTATTTCTTGAAATTCTTCTATTCTGTTTCAATTAGTTTTGCACCCCTCAAAGCTAACAGTCGATTTTCTCTTGGTTTTGCACAAGGAACTTACATGAACATGTTTCCTGGTGGAAAATCTCACTGCAGCCTGCACAAAAATAGGGAAAACAAACTCTAATGAAGAAAGGGGAGTCTAAGAACTTGCCAGTAGGTGTAGAAGAAGGGATTACAGGCAACCTTGCTCCTGACAAGTCACAGTTGTACTAATTACCAAAGAAGAGGAACAGACTTGCACTTAATGGGTTGCAGCTGTGACTAATAAAGATAAAAAATATAATACAAAATTTTGTCCTAAAATATTAACTTCTACAAATGGGCTGAATACCATGATCCAAATCTAGTCAGTAAGATGAAGTTTTCATCTTCTCTTGTTAGGGAAGATGAAAAAAATACTCACTGGTGTGTACGTAAAAACTATTTATTGTACATTACTTGAGAAAGAAGAAAACAGTTGTTTTTCCAAAATAAGGGATTATAGTGTAGCTAGATTGATATGAAATCAAATGATAATGACCTGATATAAGCTAATTCTAATATTCTATTTGTTGATACTGCAGTTAATGTTGTGCACCTCTCTGGCAGTAACACTTAAGCAATGGCTTTTCCATTGGTCTCCAGTGGAGCTATTTGCTGAATGATATTCATCTGCTTCTTTTATTCTCTTGAAATCTGAATCTCTACTAGGTAGTTCTGATTTAAGATTGATTTTTGTACGACTAAGAAAGCCAGGGAGGTAGACGAGGGCAAGCTGGAATGCAGCCCTAAGAAACACATCCAACTTGTGAAACTTGTTCTTAAGCACTGAAGTGCCTTTTTCCAGCAATAGATTTCTGTTTGCCTTGATTTTTTTTTCTCTCTGTAAACTGATTTCTTCTAACTTTTAGGGAAAAAAAAATTATATAGCATCTTGTAGGTGAAACTGCCATTGAAATGAAAAAATACTGTAGAGCAAAAATGCAATCATCTGGATGGTGGTTCTTTATCAGAAGCTGAGGCTGGATCAAGGTAATGTAACTTCCCTGAGATCTGAATATTTTCTGAACTGATAAATTGTACCAGGAGGGATTCATTTCACAGTTTTATGACTATACATCATTAATTTAAAAAATGCTGGGTTTAGAAGAAATACTTGGGAATTCCCTAAATCATAGACATTGAGTTTTAAAACAAAGCATGTGCAGGTACCTAATTCATGAATTCTAACAGCCTCAAGATTAGAAGAATGGTACTCCTTGCCAGATACAGGCCCTATGTTTTTTCTAGTTCAATTTTTTAGGCGAATCTTGTCAGTGCTTAAGTGGAATCTGTGCAGGAGGCAATCTCATTAATTTTTAGTGTAGCAATGCTAGAGTGGTAAGAAATGTATTCACAAGCCTCTGATGTGCATGAGGTTATCATTAATCTTTGCACAACCAACTTAGGCAAAAAAAAAGCTTTCACATTATGTATCACTCCAATTTGAGATGAAAAACATTCCAAGGTAAAAAAAAATGTGTAAATTATGAAAAATTGTGGAAATATATATAATTTGTATTAAAAAGTAACTCTGTAATGTTTCCTTTGTATTTTGCTCAATATCATGTGATCCTGCCATACAAGTTTTCTTATTATCATTCATTTTTATAGCCAAAATATTCCTAAGTATCTCTAAGTATTATTAAATATTATGAAAATGTACTGGGAGGAAAAATTAAGTTACAATTTATGTGAAATCCTTTAAGTTAAAAAGTATAGAAATATTTCATTAAGATTTTAAAGGAGTTTTCAATTAGAGTGTTCTAGAGTACTTTGTGAAACAAGAATGGTAATGCAGGATAAATGTCTTAACATGTATTTCTCTGTATATCAATAAAATACACAGTCTTGTAGAAATGGAATTTAATTAATTTATTTTAGTTTATTTTTACGGTACTTAGTACTACCCTTTACTTTTATAAGTATCTGATAGAGGCTTCATTATCAGAATATATGTGAAATATTAATCTCTTGCAATATATGGGCAGAAGAGGAACTAATGGTTCACTCAATAGTAATTTCAGAATTGAAACCTTTGAACTGGTAAAAATTACTGTAAATCCAATTAAGTCAGTGTAATGTTTTCTCAGAAATACAAGTTACTGCAAGTCTTACAGGTATGCTGTTCTTTAGCTAGTGCTCTTAATTCTCCTGTTTACATTCCCTGCATGAAAATGATGGAGTGACTAGCCTTGGGAACCATTTCCAAGCAAATGAAAGGCATGAAG
This sequence comes from Chamaea fasciata, assembly GCF_029207755.1. Lineage (NCBI taxonomy): Eukaryota > Metazoa > Chordata > Aves > Passeriformes > Sylviidae > Chamaea > Chamaea fasciata. The sequence goes on along the minus strand of NW_027094087.1, from coordinate 94,992,400 downwards.
GTAACCAGGAATAGTTAGCATGGGTCAACAAAGGGAAAGCCGTGTGTGAGCAGTCAGATCATCTATGAATTGTCTTGCTGGAGGAGGGGAAAGCAGAAGATATCGTCTACCCAGACTTCAGTAAGGCTTTCAGTGCTGTTTTTTCAATAGTTCTTTGCGCAGCATCTGATGAGATATGGACTGAATGAAAATGCAGTGGGGTGGACTGAAACCTGACTGACTGGATGGTCACAGAGAGGGGTGACTGGCAGTGCAAAATGTTGGTACCCGAACCTGCATTATACACCAGGGGTCAATACTGGGTGCAATTATCTAAATGATGGGGCAGAATTGTGCCCTCAGCAAGTGTGCAGATGACACTAAATTAAGAGGAGTGTCAGATATGCCATATAGGTGTACAGCTGTCCAGAAGAACATCAACAAGGTAGCGAAAGGGGCTGACAGGAATTTTGTGTTATTCAGCAAGGAGTGCAATGTCCTACAGCTGGAAAGGAAAAACTTCAGGCACAAGAGCAGGGAAGGCAACCAGATGGAAAGCAGCTTTGCAGAAAAGAATCTGAGGGTCCTCGTGGACCCTCGTGGATGTGAGGCAATAGTAAAGGCCAGTGGTATCCTGGGCTGCATAACCGAGATGTGTTAATCTCGTATCATAGAGACATCAGAGAGCAAGGGAGGTTCTTCTTGCCATCCACCCCGCAGTGGCAAGGCCTGTACTAAGTACTTGTGTCCAGCTCAGCTCCACAGCACAAGAAGCATATGGAGCTACTGAAGGAACTCCAGCAAAGGGTCAAGTAAAGGGATGAAGGAACTAGATCCCCTCTCCTATGAGAAGAGATCTGTGACTGCTTAGCCTGGAGAAAAGAAGGCTCACAGGAATCTGTGTACATGTACCTGAAGAGAGGGTTTAAAGAGCACAGAGCCAGGCTCTCAGGGGTGCCCAGAGATGGGCAATAGGCTCTGGGTGCCCCTGCAGGCAGTTTAGACCAAATGAGCTATGGAAGTCCCTTCCAACCTCAAACATTCTCTGATTCTGTGAAGCAATCTAGGCTATTTTAGGAGGTTGACAGATGATATGAAACCTACTGGGGGCATACATTCTTCTGGAATGGAAAACCAGATACCACAGAACACCTGAAATTTTTCTCCAGTTTATTTTACATAAAAAATTATAAAATATGCCACAGAAAAGTCATCAAAAAGATTTAAGCCACCTGTGAAATAGCAATAAACTCAGCCAACACAGTCTTTTTTTTTCTCTATAGTAATTATTTATTAATTTTATTAGTAATTAATAAATATGTATTAATTAGGGGGAAATTGTACTGTTATTACTGCCCATTAGTTTCAGTAGGCATGAAAGAATATATTGATAGTTCAGATAAAAAATATAATGGGCAATATTTATCTCTATTTGCTGTACTGCATTACAGTCTGTGAAACTAGTAAAAATCCACTACAGTGTGTTTAGCAAAATATAGTCTAGTGTTAAGTACTACTTTCCTTAACAGAATTACAAGGCATATTATGCATAGGTGGACTGGGTATAACATTGAAATCTAATAAGGTTTGTGGTAGACAGAAACATCAATCTGATTTAAACCCATATTTTTTTTTAAGGTTATTTACCAGGCTTTTATCTAGACTAGGATATGTTATGCAGCATTTGAACCAAACAACATAATTTGTATATTCAATCTACTTGTAGTATAGATTTAAAAAATGACAGATTTCTAACTCATCTGAACAATTGAAAATAAAGGGGTTAAAAAGCTGCTTTGTTTTAATGAAAAAAATGATCATGTCAGTTGATTGCTGTCCTTGTTAAAGAAAATGAAGACAGGATCTGAAGAAGAGGAGAAACAAAGTGTGACTGTGTGCATCACAGCATAACTATAAATGAAGATCACAAAATGTGAAAATCATTTTAGCTCTGAAATTTGTCTTTACATGCAAGTGTTTTGGATACCATCAGTTAGCTTCTGTTATTTGTTGGAAGTGATTTATCTCTCAATATGCATAAAGCTAGTATTTTTCTTTGCAAAATGAAGGTTAAAATGATTAATGAAAAATCTTGGTACAGTCATTCCATTGTGTAGGAGCTGATCCATTGCATAAGATAACAGATTTCATAGAATCATAAAATAGTTTGAATTGTAAGGGACCTTTAAAGGTCATCTAGTCTTACCCACAGTTTTTGTCTCTTTAATTATTATCTATACAAAGGGAAATAATCATCAAAAAACCAATGTGTACAGGAGTTTATAATTTTTACATTCAACTACTTTCAATAAATAATTTGTTCCCATAATTTTAATAAATTAGTAATTTCTTTTTATTTTGTCAAAAATCTGACACAGGAGTTTTGCCTAAGAATCTGGAAGCCATGTCTCTCTGTTAGTAATTGATTGAAGAGTAAGTGAATTTCTTGGTAACTTATTTCTTGGTGAAATAAGAAGTCCATAGGGATTTTCATCTAAAGTGGAAGGCATTTTGTGTAAGTTTGGAAGGGTGTGGTGAGTGTATTCTCCCTGTGTTGCCTTGGGGCCTCCTAGGATCTCAGGAATTCCCATCATACCTTGGCCTTTGAGTAATGATTTGGGCAGTAAAGTGTCCCTTGACCATACCAGGAACTCCTTCATGGCTGTGGTGGGGGTAGTACTGCCTGTAGCAGGGGCTTTTGTTGCCTGACCAAGGTGGGAAACAGGTAGTAAGTAATCTGTCATTCCCATCCACCTTTGAACATCACTTACCTTAAATGTATTCCAAGTGGAATGGTGCCATTGTTACTGGATTTCTTAAAACTTCTACCAATAACTTCTACCAAAACTTTCACCTCCGCCCTGGGTTGTAGTCAGGACAGAAACTGACAGGTGGATGGTGCTGTGCAGGTCTGGAGTTGGTCCTTGTGGGTCCCTTCCCACTCAGCTTATTCTATGACTATAATCAATCACTTTGCAACCCCATAAACAATGGCCTTAAGTAAGGCCCTTTGAGCTCTCCTAGACCACAGTGGGCTGTGCCTCCTCAGAGTGGGACACCTGTCAGAGCTCCAGAAATGCCAGGTTCACTGTACTCACAGGACCACCACCAAAAACCAAAAATGGGAGCTGGCTAACACCCCCATTCCTCAAAAAACAACACTCACTTGTTGAGAAATATCAAGAACTTTGAAATGAGTATTTCACAGAACTCAACAGGAATTTTTAAACAGGTGCCTTTGCATTATCCACATCCATATATATATATATGTATATATATATATATATATATATATATATATATATATATATATATATATATATCTTTATGTTTATGTGCACATGTGAATTGTTTGAATTACCCTATATCTAGTATAGTGTAAATATTGCTATCCTGGATCTATAATTGTAGTGAAACCCATTGACTCACTCTATAAGTGTTAAGTTAGTCGATGATTAAGAGCTGCTTAAGTCCTTTGGATATAAACTTTTGAAAGTCTGAGACTAAGATTGGATTTGGCCATATCTAAGCTCCAGCAGAAGTTAAGAAAACAAAGGTTTCTGCTCTGAAACTTGTGACTCCAACAGGAGGCTCCCCCTCATGCTTTTGTATCTCTGGTCACTCTGTAAACCATTCTAGCTTGATTCCAACACAATTTGCCTTTGTTTGTTTTATCTATGTAGTGAATAATAGAGTGAACTTTGACACTGAACTTCATTAAGTCACATCTTCACTAATTTATATGAAAACTGGTTTTGTTAATACATTTGACAGTGATTCTTTTAGTGCCCTAAACCACTCATTACTGAAAAAGGGTTAAAACTTAAGATACAAGAAATGCTGGATTTACGTTCTGGTTTATGTCTATCTGAATGATAGACAGTAAGAGCAATAACTTCCAAAAAAATAAAAACCAAATGGTACTTGTAAAGTTTCTCTATGTCTGTTGTGATTAGATGATACAACTACACTCTCAGAGGAAACAAAATTAATCAAAATTACTGTAAACTTAGCTATGTGACATAACTATGGATATTTTACTTAAATACAAATTAATCTTTATAGATATTAAAACATCTACACCAGACAATCAAATATTATCTTTGCATATATGAAATATCTTCCTGCTATGAATGATGAGGAGTAGAGTACAGGAAAAAATATCCATAATTCAACATCTTTTTTTTAATATCTTCTTCTTTACTTGAGTGTGGCTTAAAATCTAAAACTGTCAGCAGAATATAGCCAACATTGCTGCTTTATTTGTTTATAATGATTCAAGCAAGAAGTGCACATACTCTCTCATTATGTCATTTTGAAACAACCATAAGTTGAATAATAGAGGTCCCTTTGAAAGAAATTACAAGTAAATATGTGTTAGAAAGAGGGGGAGAGGAACATGTAGAAAACATGTACAATGTTTACCACAGAGATTATTCATGTCTTGTTTTCATAGCAGAGAAGGTGTAGATGAAATGAAAAGGATGGAATGAGATAATAAAAGCAATTTGGATGAAACATTGCATGAATACTTACGCACTGAGATTGTATCACACTGTGACTGACCAAGTTGCTCTTTACAATTACTCTTTCTTTAGAAAGAGGGTAACACAGACTTTGAGGACTTCCATTTGCACACGGAGGAGCTCTACAAAGATCTTTACATTGAGAATATGGGAGGGGGGGAGGGGGCGGGGGGGTGAAGACAAGGGATGCTATATGCTTTGCTCTATTCTTTTGTCCTTATTAAAGATCAGAGAATTAAACACCGAATTATTTATTTTCCTAATTGTCCCAGTGCTGGATGACTTTCCAATGTATGTATATACAGAGATTAGAAAATTTTGATTAAAGACTAATTTTTTGTCTGAATACTGGACTAAAAATGGATTTTAATGTAGAACAAAGGCTCTTATTTGGTGGGAAAACTCCTTGCAACTAGCCCTAAGATGCACATCAGGGCATCACCTGGCAGTGATGATGAGAGGTCTCTCAGCTTTTAGCTATCTCTGAATCAGTGATGCTCACCCAACAGCCAGTGTGAGCTTCGTTACTAGTAAAGAAAGACAGGGTGTGGATATTCAGACCTAGAATCCTAAGGTACTACAGCAAATGTAACACTTTTTTAAATTTTTTTTTCCCCCTGAAAAAGCAGTTGAACATTATGAGAAACTGCCTATACAGCAAGTTTCATGACACAGGAGGAAGAAATTTAGAGGAAATAGAGTTAACCATCTAGAAGACTTAAACTTATCTGATTCTTAAAGGCTCTAGAGAACAGAAGAAAATAAATCTTTGTGCTAATCTTTGATTGTGGGAAAAGAAATTTTCTTGCTCATAGCAGCTCAGTTTAATAAAATAAAAATAAATAAAATAATTTAAAACAAACAAGCAGAGCACTGCCTAAAATTCAGACCTTTTTCTTTTCTTTTTTTTTTTTTTTTTTTTTTTTTTTTTTTTTTTTTTGTCTTTCTAAGACAATGTTTACCATTAGTGTTTTGGCTCCTAAGATTTCTGAACAAGAATGATTTCCATGAAGTTCCTTAAAAAATTGTTAGGGATTACAGTGGAAACAGATCTCACACTTCAGACTCCTTCCTCCCAATCCCCTGTGCAAATCCTCAGCTGTATGTGGATGCCAAGCCTGCAGGGTCAACTCTTAAGTGCCTGAAAATCATATGAGCACAAGTCCAGAAGTACCTTTGGCTGGAAGGACTGTAGCACCCTTCATTTTCTTCTCTTCTCTTGATAAGTATGCTTAACACTGACTTTTAGAAGAAAGTTTAGCAGACCACAGTGTCTTCAATCCGCTTTGTCTGGACTACCAGTTGGAGGATAGAAGAGGTTGGAGCTTTTGCTCTCAGAAATAGCCAGACTTAGAAGCTGGGTCTAGCTTGCACAAACATGATAACTGACATGCTTTCTGTAGATTTTTTTTTTTTAATACTTTTTAAGTATCCTTCTCTTCTGTCCTACCTGAAATAATCTGAATAAAATGCACAAAGGGTACTGGGAGCAGAATGTGGGATTCACTATAAGCATTGAGCTTAAACAACACTTCCTCTCTTCCCTTGCAGAGCAAGAGGGTCATGTGCACCTACAGCTCGTTGGAAAAAATCTCTTCTGGGAGTTGACAGAAGTCAGTTCAAAACTCACAAATATGAGGAGGGAAAGATTCCAAATGTCACTCTTTCAAAGGAATTTCTCTGTGTTTTTATACATTAGCATGCAGCAAACTGCCATGATAGTACTAAAAGGAAAGGAAAAAGTGACCTGTTTTTAATTTCTAAAAGGACTAATTCAAGTCCCACAGACTTGAAGGGGATTAAGACAACCAGAAGCTGGTAAACATTTTCCTGTAAAATGAAGCTACAAAAATCTAGGACTGGTTTGCACAGAGAAATGGTATATATATATATATATATATATGTGCATAGTTGCTTTGAGAAGAATGATAAATACAATTAAAATTTATTTCTTAAGCATTCAGAGTGAGTCAATTGCACCAGTTAGATAGAAAAAAATCTTGGGCATGGCATTTCACACTGAGGCATTGAAGGGCATGTCTTTTGCTCAAGAAAATTTTGGGGCAGACTGGTTGCAGGTCTGTGTCTGTGAGATACTGCTGATCTAACCTGAGATAGTATTTTCTATTATGCTGTTTTATATGAATGTCCTTAACAATAACTTTCTATTATCTTGAGGTTGTAGTTCAGTATTATATCTGCACAGTATGGGGAACTGTGATTCTTCAGGGCTTCAGTATTTGTTCATCACAAACAGATCTGGAGGGAAGCTCAAGAAGTGTCATTTACGAAGGTATATTTTGAACTTGGCCCTCAGGAGTTTTCTCCTGTGGCCTTTTCATTCTTTCTTTTTGTGCTTGTACGACCAAGAGCTCCTTCTGCACTTGGGGAGACAAACAAGGTGGCACAGAGAGGGTGGGACAGAGAGGTGACAAAGGAGTGCTTCTATTCTGGAGATGGGCTGGAGGACAGGAATTGTAGAGAAATGTGTCAGAGATGACAGACAAACAGGAAAGAACGAAAGTTGGAAAGAGCTGCTAAAACTAGAATCTGCATATTTTATACACCTACTCTTCTGCCTGAATTCCTTCTGTCTGCTGGAAAGAAATGTTCTTTGTTTTCGGCAGTGCAATTTCATTCTGTGTATTGAACCATACTGAACTGAGAAAAAAAAGAAGAGGTCAGTAAGATCATCCTCAAACTAAAGATTAATATGCCCAAACTTTTTACTGTTGTAATGGCCTGACCTTGGCTGGCTGCTGGGTGCCCACCAAGCTGTTTGCTCAGTCCTTCTCAGCAGGGCAGGGAGAGAAAATATAATGAAAAAAGATTGTGAATCAAGCTAACAGGGAGATCACTCACCAATTACCATCACAGGAAAAAAAAACTAGACTTGGGGAAGACTAAATTATTTTATTGGCAATTAAAAATAGAGTAAGGTAGTAAGAAGCAAAACCAGTTCCCTCTCACCTTCCTGGGCTTGGCTTCCTTCATCCCCCACTCTTCTACCTCTAACCCTCAAATCAGTGCATAGGGAGATGGGAATGAGGATTGTGGTCAGTTTATAACACTTTGCCACTGCATGACCTTCCTCCTCATGCTCTTCCCCTGCTCTGGCATGGGGTTCTTCCCATGGGGTACAGTTCTTTGGGAATAGATTGCTGTGATGTGTGAGCTACCCCTTGGGGAGCAGGTCCTGCGGTTGTGGGAACCTGCTCCATTGTGGGCTCCTCTCCAGGGCCTACATCTTCCTTCATGGCACATCCAGCTGCTCAGGCATGTGGTTCTCTGTGGGCTACAGTGTGGATGTCTGCTCGATCATGGTCCTCCATAAACTGCAGGTGAATGATTTTTTTCACAATGATATGTGCCCTGGCTTGCAGGGGAATCTCTGCTCTGGCACTTAAGGTACCTGCTCCCACTCCTTCACAGACCTGGTTTCTGCAGAGGTATTTTTTTCTCTTTTTTTTTCCCTTCTTCTCCCTCACAGCTGCTATGTGGTGTTTTTTACCCTTTCTGAAGCATGTTATCACGGAGTTGTCACCAATATTAGTGAAGGGCTCAGCTTTGGCCAGGGGTGGGTCCATTTTGGAATGGTTGCATCCAACACAGGGAAATCCCCTTGTCTCTTCTTCCAGAGGCCACTCCTGCAGCTCCCCCACTACAAAACCTTGCCATGTAAACCCAATAAAATTTATCATTAGTGTGCTGCCTAAGCTGAGTCCTTTTTCATTTCCAAGGAAATGGCAAATGACTTCTGAAATAAAGTCACAAAACAAAAAGAATTAAAGCAAGACTTCCTGTCCAATGAAAGAAAGGTTGTTTTCAGAAATTAATTGTTTGTAACACTTCCAAATGCAACTCCTAAAAGCATCTTCTAGGGTAGTTTGTTAATGTAATTTCTCTCAAGTAGTTTTACATGTCTTTAGTGCCAAAGCTTCAACACCTCCTTTCATGTCCACTCTACAGAAAATGTCACAGTCAGAAAGCTTTTCAAGATAAAAAGTCTTTATAAGCCAGCAACAAATAAACTATAATAAAATTACTGTGTATCGAATTATATGCCACTTGACTCACATATGACACACTTGTAAGAAAGTTTTTTTTTATTTTCAGATTTTTAATTTACAAGCTTGTCACTTGCAGTTTAGCCATTTTGTTCAGGTAGGGTAAAAAATTGCTTAAGGTTCCTCTAATTGCCAATTCTTGTTTATCAGTTCTAATTTTGAATAATACTTGTATTATAAATCACACACACACACAGAGCAACCTGTGGTACAGACTCTAAGGCAAGTAGAGGGTGTAGAGTACTATGGTAGATAATGTATGGTGAATTTTGGTATCAAATGCTGGAAATTTCTTTTTTAGTCAGTGAAGAATTCTAATTGTTGTACATGCACGGAGTGTCACTAAGGTGAATGGTAATGGGATGGTGCTACATTCTTTTAAATCACATGGAATTCAAAGAAAACTGATAATTAGAGAACTGTTCAGTCATTTTATATCTGGAGGTTCACTACATACACTTCTGGCTGAGTAAATAGAAGCCCAGACTTTTAGAAAACTGCAGGTGTGAAAAGCTTTTGTGGAAGTCTGGATAAAATCCCTTTGCAGACAAGTTTTACAAGATAGCGGTAATTAGTTTGCAGGATTCAGTTTATAGATCATGTTTGTGACAGTCCAGGTCACTTATTTCATATGCTGTTTTGGTCTTCCTAGATAAAAAACAGTGTTTCTGCTCACACTTGGTGGGCTCTTTTGATGTGCTCTGACATTCTCCTTGGCCAGGCTGACCCGGCAGCAGCTGAAGGTGGGGATGTTGCAGGGGGCATAGGAAGAGGAAGCAGAGAGGGAAACTGACCAGAAGTGGTTTCCTATTACTACAAAGGTTTAGGGGAGGGATCTTCTTTACTGCTGTTTCTTCACAGAAAATCCCTAAAGAATGACTGGAGAATATGAGCAGTGCAGGACCATTGTAATGACAAAGATTTGAATGGAGACACTATGACAGTGACAGAGAGCAAGAAAGGTAATTTAGTAGCTAGCTTGTGATAGTGTTGGGAAGACTACTGGACCCTGACTGGTATCCTGGGAAAGGTAATTCTAATCTGCTAATTTGGGTTTCTCTGAACTGCCATTTATTTTGCCTGACTCCCCAAGACACTTCATTCACTTCTGGAAAAATAGTTAATCATGGGTGCCCCAATGTTGTAATTTCTTAATCCAGCTGTTTGAATAGATTAACTCATGCAAAGTGTTCTGCCCAGCTTTAGCTTTTGTTTGCATTGTTATATTTTGCTTTCTTTTGCTGAGACTGACAAAGAAATTGTGTTTTGGGGTTTTTTTCTGGCATGGATACACTTTCCCCAGGTATATCTCTCTGGCTCACTCCAAGAGAATAAAAGCAAAGGGCTGTGTGATGGCAACTCCAATTAGCCACAAATATCATGAAGTGGACCAGGGCCAAAAGGAAAATAAGATACTTTATTGCCGGTCCTGGAAATATCAAGTTCCCTACTTAGGTTTTTCACCTTCATTTTACAGGCCATACTCTTCCACAGCCTTTTCACTTTAAAGCTCTCTGTTTAAATTGTCTGTACTTGAATGATTGCCTCTTGGAACATAATACTGTTGTTAAGTCCTAAAAGAAAAGAATTGCAGTTTTGGTTGGTCACAAAGGGCTTTTCTGAGTAGTTGAAATGCCTCTCCTTGAGGGCCATTTCTGAAAGTCCTTCTTGAGCAGAACTTTGCTCATAAGCCCTGTAATTCCAGTCTATGGAAACTGTGTTTCATAATTCCTAACAGAATTTTTCAGAGAATGTATTTGCATTGATTAAAAACTTGCACAGATCCAATATATTAAATGGGAAGGTTACATTTTCAGATTAAAGTACCTGATTGTAAAAATATGTTAAATATGAAATGGAGTCCTTACTGCGGTGTCCCAGAAATGCTCCTTTGAAATGTGAAGGGATGATAACCACAGTTCATGATTTTCTCTCAGAAACTGAAAACTTTAAATGCTCAGGGGAAAAACTAGTACTAAAACCTGATCAGAATTCAATAAGGTGATTACTAAAGATGATGACTTTTATTTTTTAAGTACAGATTTTTTTAAACAAAAAATGGTTGTTTTCTTGAAGGAGACAATTAATATATCAATTAATTAATTAATTATGTTGACTTAGTAATTATCTAGAACTTCATCATGTATATGTGCATTTTTGTTTGCATATCAAAGAATCACAGAATCACAGAATGACACAATCAGCTGTCTTGGAAAGAGCCCAAAAAGATCATTGAGTCCAACTTCTGGCCCTGCACAGGACCATGTCCAAAAGTCACACCATGTGCCCAAGAATACAGTCCAAATGCTTCTTGAATTTTGCCAGGCTTGGTGCTTGTGACCACTTCCCTGGGGAGCCTGTTTCCAGTGCCCAGCCACCCTCTGGGTGAAGAACCTTTTTCTAAGGTCCAATCTAAACATCCCCTGATACAATATCAGTCCATTCCCTTGGGTCCTGTTACTGGTCACCAAAGAGAAGAGATCAGTGCCTGCTCCTTCTGCTTGCCCTCACAAAGAAAGCTGCAACTGAATGAGGTCTCCCCTTCTCCGGGCTGAACAGACCGAGTGACCTCAGCAGCATCTTTGTTGCCCTTCTTTAGACACTTTTTAACAGTTTAATATCTTTCTTATGTTGCAGCACCCAAACCTGACCCCAGCACTGGAGGTGAGACCACCCCAGTGCAGAGCAGAGGGGACAATCCCCTCCCTTGCCCAGCTGGCCGTGCTGGGCCTGATGTCCCCAGGACAGGGCTGGCCCTCCTGGCTGCCAGGGCACTGCTGGCTTGTGTTCAACTTGCCATCGACCAGGACCTCCAGGTCCCTTTCTGTGGCATCTCTTCAGTAAACAACTATGTCAGCCAGAAAGTCCAGATTTTAAGCATTTCAGTATCAACATACAAACCCAGGGTTTCAGCTATAATCATGATTCCATGTTTTTAAAATTTTTTAAATCACATGGTAGGTTGAATCTTACTGAATGTCAAATAAGCAAGATTTGTAAAAACCTCTGGTAAGTGATCACATTAAAATGTTGACAGGTAAAACGATGAAATTAATTTTGTATTACAATATCTAAATCCTATAAGCAGTAAAGTTAAGATAGTTTGGTGTTTGTGACTGTTCAATCTCTAATCTCCTCCTAATCTTCATTTATTCTTGGTAAGACTGTGGTTACAGAAGAGAAACTAGTTTCTGGACATAGCTGTAATAAATGGAGTGCTGCAAAGGTTAATCTGTACTTTAATACAATCTGTAACCTGTAAATAAAGCTTGTGAAGCTTTAAAAAGATAGATAACTTCCAGGAATTTGGGAAGAAGATAGATACTTGTAACCTCTCCAGTATTTGCAGAAGGAAAATCTGCATATAGGCGTATTTTTTCCTAAGATTACATTAATAACTGCTGTTTCAGGAGCTGAAGTATAGTCAAATGCAGTTGTTTTTTCCTTTTTCCTTTTTTTTTTTTTGTTTGTTTTGTTTTGTTTTGTTTGTTCCCCCCCCCCCCCCCCCCCCATGTTATATCTGGATTAAATACCTGTATTCTTTTCTGCTTGTTCCTATTAGATTAATAGGCCTTATGGTCTCTGAAGATAATATTCTTGCCATGCATGGCTCTGCAAACACATTAAGGCAACTGACTGATTATTAATCAATTATAGTCATAAGTTCTGTGATATTAGCTCGAGCACAAGTGACTTAGCAACAGCATTCTTTCTTCATTTCATCCAGATATTTCAGCAACAGCAACCTAGAAAATAGCCTTTCTACTTTTGGCTGGCATCTTTGAATATCACCACAAGTGGGCAATAATGGGCCTTTTATGCTCATTTTGGAAGCTAAGTGTGTCCATGAGAGAAAGAGAAGAAATAAGAATCTTGATCACCTCTGAGAGCTAGTCCTGATGTAGTAATTCCTGACTAAAATTGGTCTGTTTATTTTCTTTGTACTGCCTTCATAGAGCACAACCCTTCCTCTGTCCAGCATTAAATGGCTATATAATGTTAAATACAATCAATGTTTTATAAATTCTTCTTTCCTCTCTTCCTATTCTTCCCATTTGAACTTAACTGAGCATTTTCATTGCTACTGCAGAAGCATTTTGAAGTGCTGAATGTGTGACAAAGCTTGTAGCCAATGCAGTGAGCTAAGCACTTCAAACAAGAAATAGCAGTTAGGGAGGGCAAGAGAAGAGAGAGACAGAAGGAGAGGGAAAAGTTTCATAGAGAAATTAGGTTGGGGACATGAAACTCTTGGACAGCCTTCAGTCTGCTCCATGAATTGGCTGAATGCCAGGGCCTATAGCTATATATGTCACTCAATCTTTCAACTGTGCTGCTTAGGGGACCACATGTGCTGCTTCATGAACTGCCCTACCAAGTTTGAGGGTGTGCTCCTTTCCTTGGACCCCAGCTAAAAGCTCTCATCCCAACTAAAATGTATATAAGTGTTTATGATGAAATTTTAGTCTCTTGCTCCTCTTTATTGAGCTCACTCACAGCCCAGCTTAAATAAGTTTCTCCTTATAATAGCAGTAGAAATACACTGACAGGCACAAAGCCCAACGAGCTCTGTGCAAACAAGGTAAGAAATGTTTTTAACTTCCAGAACAGGTAGTAACAGTGATAAAGCTGTCATATGAGTAGGAGCCTTATTGCCACTACCAGCAATTTGCAGCAGAAGTGGTATGGAAGAGAAAAATGCTGAGCAACCAACATTTTTTCACATCTCTGCAGGACAGGAGTACTGCTTAGGGTAGCACGGCCAAGTACCAAGTTAATTGTCATATGTTTAGATATTTTAGTTACTCTTCCACAGGCATGCATGTTAATTTTTGTTTTTTACATCTCATAATATTTCCACAGGGCATCTAATGGTAGTAGCATCCTGTGTGGGATTGAAGTTTGAAAGAATTAAGAAATCACACAACAGGAATTAGCATTCAAAGGGTTTTTGTTGGTACTTTCCCCCCGCTTAATGAGACAAGATCAAACAGACTCTGCAATGGAATGTAGATCTCAGAATAATTACTTTGGGTCTCTAACCCTATAGGATCCTGACTTTGTTAAGTACCTTCCCCTTTATTCTCACATCACCCTGACCACCTTTCTTCTGTCAATACTCAGTACTTGTGCTGGAAGGCAAAAAGGAATGTTCTCAGGGGAAGCAACAACAATGACAGGGTTGAATTTATGGCTTCATCTGCTGGCTTCAAGTCAAGGTCCTCTTCTAGGCTGTGGGAGAGTGTCCTATTCTGCCCACATAAAGCTCAGAGCCAATTGGGCACGAGCCGAGTGAGCAATCCTGGATTTTTCATTTCTCATTTGAAGCTCAGAGGCACTAAAATGTATCCTTGAGAAGAATGGAGGGAAATAAATTTTCCAGGAAACCACTGAAATAGGACTTAATTAAGGGAGCTGTGTCGCTGTCTACTGGTTGTAAAAGGTACCTAATTAAAGTAAATATTGGCGTGGTCAGAGGCTGCATTTCCGCTTCTGTCACCCCTGGGACTGAACATCTAAACCTGGGAACTGGGAAAATGAGACAGGATTCATTTGACGCTGAAAGGGAATCCAGATAGAACCTCTGCTAATATATAGCTTATGTCTCTGTTAGTGCAAATAAAGCAATGAAGGAGAGGAATAGAATATAAAATATAAAAAGGAATTTTCTCGTGTTCCATTTAAAATGTGGTCAACCAGGGAAAGAAAAACAAAGCAAAAAACACCCACAAAAGAAACTCCCAAAAAACAAACCACACAAACAACCAAAAGGCCACAAAAACAACAACAAAAAATCCCAAAACAACAACAAAAGAGAGAGAAAGAGAGAAAAATGCTGTGTGTTCTGGTTTCTAATGGTTTTTTCAAACCAGTAAACACCACTAACTCACTGAATTGTCTGAGACACCTGGCTTCAGTGGTTGTCTTAGCACGTGGTCAGATGCATCATGCTTTAATTTATCAATGGACAATTCTTTTTTTACAGCAATATGATTATAGTTTCCTGTTTAGTGGTAAAGTTCTCTTTCAATCAATATTAAAAATGCTCTAATAAAACAACAGATAAAATATGGAGGACATGTAAGGAGATAAGGAAGAAGAGGAAGGGGATGACAAGGAAGATTTTGCAGTCAATTACTCAGAGTAGTTATGTGCATATTTGTATGTGTGTTTGTCCATGAAAATTTTTGCAGGAAGAAAATATAGAAACAGTTGTCTTGTATTAGTCATCTCATCAGTCTCAGTGTGCATCTGAATAGAAGGTGAAAAAACACTGAAAAATTTATTCCAAAATATTAATTCAAAATCTGTGAGATGTTCCTTTTGTTTAATAAAACAGATGTGAATATTTGTGATGTGAATAACCTACATAAAAATATTCACTCAGACCTGCATTCACACAGAGAAATGCTGCAAAGCCATTTTGAAATCTCTATATAGGATTAGTAATTGTCTGAAAGGGAAATGAAACACATGATTTAGGAGATTAATTACACAGTGTGAATATCAATCACAAGCTCCTACTATGCAAACAATAACCCCAGCTCATCCACCATCCAAGATATCCTTTCACTTAGCATTTGTCAAATAATAAGCAAATTGTCATTGAATGAAAATAACAAGGAAAAAGGAAAATAAATATTACAGAATACAGTTTTATTAGAGTCAGTGTGAATCAGTGGAAGCTGCTGAGAATGGGCAGGTTTGGGCACACATGCTGTGCTGGGTGTGTTTTCTGCTGATCAGCATCTGGCCTGCCTGAGTGAGAAGGGCATGGGTACTGTAAAGATCTTTGATCTTTCTGGGAGCACAGCTGTAACATCAGCAACAAGGGCAAGCTGCTGGTGATTGACTGCAAATATGAACATAGACAGTACAAAGTTCAGTCTAGTTGGTTCCATAAGTTACACTCTATTTTTGTCAGTGGGGAAACGTAGGGATATGTTAATTTGTATGGACGGCAGTAAGATCAACTAACCATCCTGCCTCAAACGGTATCCAATACTTACAAATACAAAATGCTATAAAATAGCATTTTGTGTATATTTGAGAGAAATAAGAAGTAACCAGAAGCTTGCTTTTTGGCTGACAAAGTAAGGAGACCTTGTACGTCAAGTAGCAAGGTAAAGAACACGATGCAGTGAAGGAGGCCAGCTCCTTACTCTTTATGGTGCTTAAGCTCTGTCTGAGACTCAGAGAGAGCGTGGATGATGAAACAGAGTAAGTACCCACTGTAAAATGTTCTTGACTGAGAACAGGAGCTGTGTAGCTAGTAGAGGATTTCAGCTCACATAATTACTCATCAACAAATCCATGTGGTAGGACTATAAACCTCCTTACCAGACATCCATGCTTCATTGTGAAATATGCAGAAAGACAGACATACAGAATCCCAGTTTAGGCAGAACAAGAGTTTAGATATAGATCATTGCTTTTTATAAGATAACCAGAAGCCTTAAATCAAGAAGTTGAGGATGTAATATGTGGAGATGTCATCACACTTACAATATCTGGAGAGTATAGAGATAGATGAAATTTTTCAGAGGTCTGGTGATTGCCACAATTGGAATTGTCTCCATGAGATCATACTGTTTATGATTTTTTCACTGTTGTTGTTTTGTTTTTTTTTTTCTAGGGGACAAGTCTTCTAAATTGATTTTCCCAGGAAAAGAAGCCAAGTGCCAAAAGTTTCGCAATTAAAAAAAATTTGGATATTCTGACATGAAATGTAAAATAGAAAAACAGTGTATTACAAAGCAAAGAAATGCTTTGTAGGCACTTGGGGATTGGGAACAAGACATGACATAGATTCTCACTGTGAAATGATGAACAACTTACCTTTAAAGCACAAGTCAAAAGGGCCTGGGCTGGAATTGAGCACCCAGACTCAAACACAAAGACATGGTACATGTCCTGTCATGAAAATTCTGTTTTTCAGAAGAATAATTTACCTAACCTTGTACACTAAGTAAATAGGAGCAGCATTGGGTTAGTCCAGGCTGTATTGGTATCTCCTTGTCTTTGGTGACTGACTCAGGACTGCAGGGGAGTTGCCTTCATAGGACTGGGAAGCATAGTTCAGAAAATTGCTTGAAGATCATCATCTGCAAATTTGTTTTGAATGTCATGAATAAGGCTATTTTATTATTTTTTTAAAGAATATGATTGTAAATGTAACATTACATGCCGTTCAAACTCACTGACCAGAGTCAATCCTTCATCCTGCCACCAGTTGTGTGTGAGAGAATTCAACCACACTTTTCCTGCCTCAGTGGAGTACCCTTGACATAAGATTTACAGATGTATGGGGGGATAAATGCTCTCCATGACTGCTGTTACAGCTGAGCTCTTATGCTGCTGGGAGTATTAAGCTCACAGAGGGTTGAGAATGCTTCTGTAGCTTATTGGTCATATTATCTAGTCTGAAGTTGGAGAACCCAGATACAAGGAAAAATAGAAGTTGTATTAGTGCATTTTATTTTGAACAGCAACTAGATGAAAATCATAAATAATGCTTAGGGCCCCTTTCTTACTTTGAAACAGCAATAAGCATTCTAACAGTAACTGCTCTCTCCTCTGCATTGCAGTCAAAAATGCAGTTTGCAAGTACACCCTGCTGACCTGTGCAATCTGCCTGCCCACAGGAAGATTGCTACCACTGTGACAGTCACAATGTACATGACAGGAGGGTTTCCCCGTGAACAAAACCATGCTCCCTTTCATAAAAGATTCCAGCACCAAACTACAGACAGCAGCGCTCCTGAGATCAGGAGCCCTACAGGCTGCAATCACTCCTTCAGTTGATGATGCCAAGAGCTCAAGCAACAACAAAAGGCAAGATCTCCCCATGAAACTGCTGAATCTTGCACTTAGGCTTTTTTCTGTGGGGGTAAATAGTAGCACACCCAATATGTATATATGGTTAAGATAAAAGAGTAATAACTTAAATAATCTTTATCTCTACATCTATAAGCCATCTTGGAAGGATCTAAAGTCAATGAAGATCCAAAAGCCTATTCTAAATGAATTCCTACAGCCCAGCATGAAAACAAGGAAGTACTGATGCCTTGGGAAGGTTGACCTGAAACAGACTGGACAGAGATAGAGAATAAAGTAGATATTTACTGAAAGGCCTTTAGGGTACACCTCGGGCAGCACAAGAGCCTGACCAGAGCTACACCCAAGGTGGCCTAAGAACGGTCACAAAACGGACAACTCCACTGGTCATGAGGTCCTGCACTTTTATAAGTTTTGGTCCATTTGCATATTGGGGTTTAATTGTCCAATTACAGCCTCAGGTCGAGAAGTCTCATCTTTCTTTTTTCTCTCTTCAGTCCCCCTTTTTGTTTATGTTTTTGGGCCTGAAAGTTGTATTGTTGTCCTTGGTCTTCAGCAGAAAAGGATTTGTTTTGTCTACCTCCTCTGTGAAGAGAGCTTATCAGCACTTAATATGAGGCTCAGAACTACACTCCTAGGCAGCACAGAATCTGAAAAACGTGAATATCAAACTTAAGGCACCATTTCCCCCCTTTACTCACTTATGTTCTTGTATAGTCACGTATTTCACAAAAAGTGCTGAACGCACTTTGTACCTTCATGTCTATGTTTGTACATGACACTGTGGAAATACAAGAATATCTTTGTCCAGCTCAGATGAAGCATCCATTGCTATGTTCTTCCACGGTGGTAGACCTCAACCAGTTTTATTTCAGATCAAATTTACAATGGATTAACTCTTTGCCAGTGTGTGGTTCCCATGTTGCACTTAGTAGTTTAGGATACACGAAGAGCACTGACAAATGAAGTGTTTCTTCATTTATATCAGTTTTATGCCCACTACAACTTTTCTTCCATGTCTAAACTAGTATTGCCACTTTTTTTTCCCACAGAATTATTTTCTGTTTTATTAATTCTCTGTGGATAAAGACTGCTATGTCATTTTTAAACCTTGTTGTTACTATACTTCAGCTTTTTAACTCAGAGGTCCTGAGCAGATTAAATTTCAATTTACTATATCTGACTTAAGTGCAGGCAGCAGCCTTTCAGTGGATCTTACACAGGAGCTCATCTGGGAATGTAAAGAAGCTCCACACTGTATTTGTGTTTTGGTGGATCAGTGTCACTGTGGGTGCCAAGGTTGATGTAACCATTTGCCATTTCAGGTAAATTCTACACTCTCCAAACATGCTCTGCAAGCTCAATCCTCCTGGTCCTGCTAAGAAGAGAAGAAACTATTTTTCCTTTTTTTCCATGTGATTTGACTTCTACTAAACTGATCTACTGCAGCGTATTAATCCTTTGACTTTAAGAATAAGGTAGTCTTTAGAAGGAAGTGAATGATCTCCACCAAAAACATTTTGTGGTTTGTATTTGTGCATGGTAAAGAAAAAAGTGGCTGAGTTTCACCTGTCCAGGTGTAATATCTGAAATCTATTGAGGTGGACATACAACACCATAAATCGCTGCAAGACTGCTGAAATTTGAATCCAGGAAGTGTATAGAAGCATAAAACAATTTGCAAGGATGAACAACAAAAAAAAAAATCTAAGGATGACAGAAGTAAAAGTCAAACCACTTGGAGAGAAACGTTATTCAAGGCATGACCTCTGCTTGACTTTGGTGATATAAAAGTGTGACATTTGGGAGGCATTTTGGTTCTTACTGGCTACAGTTTCAGAAATGTTATAGAAAGCACAGTGGTACGGCTGTGGTCATGTTTTGGGTGTGTCAGGGGAAAATAACAATGCAGAAAATAATGCAGAAAAATAACAATGCAAGAAATATGTAACCTGGGTAACTGGATGTTCTCTGCCAGCCTCTCTATCATACTGTGATAGTCATACGTCTCAAACTAACCTGCAAGTATAATAATTACATAATTAGGCAGTAAGTAAACAACTTTTGTTCAAGTAGTCATATAAAACCATACTGAGGAAAAGCATTTAACAATCTGCATAAAATGTGGGGACATGCCCAATATTCCTCATAGCAAGCAAATCAGTGGGGGTTGAATTCACACTAAGGTGCCCTTTCTTTTCTTAATGATGACTTGAATGTAAGACTTTCTCTCTGTTTATATGGTTGCTGTTTTGTTTGGAGAAACATCAAAAGAGGTTTATTTTAAGACTACAGCATGCTTTTCTCTGTCTAATACAAGAAAAATAATGTGTACTAGGATATATATGGCCTGCAATGTACATTGAGTAAAACATGAAACAATTCTGAATGCAGCAGCTCCATATAGTGTGACCCCACTGAGATCAGTGCAGTGGTGAATTAGTGTGACAGTGTGCTCAGCTCTGCTCATTTCTGGTTAAGCTAGAGCAGCCAGTGGTGAATACGATGGCTACAGCTGACTTAAGTTGAACTCAGGGAAGACATATAACACCACAATAGCTAAGAGCTTTCAATATTAATCAACAGACGAGGGCTTGTTGAGCATGTGCCATCCAAAATATGGTTGGTATGCAAATATGACTATAAATCAATCATCTTGCCACATAAATAGTGGACAGCCCAGGGTTCATTATCTCCCCTGCAGGCTGGGATCTTCCCTTGAGCGGGGGCACCCCTCCAGGTGAGTCCACGAGGCTTAGAGATTCCTTACCACAACAGATTCTTGGTAAATGATCACCAGCATGCTAAACTTTGATATCTTAGTTAGGTGTTATGGAGGGTTGACTATATAGATATAGAGGGTTGACACACAGACCTTTAAACTTGGTTGACCAAGTCTGGGACTAAACCTGGATCCAGCTGCACCTAAACTCCCTTCTCAGAAGGAGTTTAGAGTCCAAGGGGGTCCTTTCTGAATCTCGTGGCTCAATGGGAGAGCATCCCTAACAGTCATGTCTGATCCTCCCCTCTGTGAAGAAAGCCACCAGTGCACCATGCCATCAAATATTCTTAAACCACTGTGGCATTTGCTAACAAATCACTGTTAATATCAATAAATATATTGGAGCTTCTCTTTAACAAGTCAAGTGCATCACTCCATCCTCAACAATTACACAGCAATAGTAAACTATAATAACACTAAATTGGTTTTGGTTCTGGAATACAAAAGTGCCTTATAAGCTGCAAGTGAAGAGACATACTCTGCTAACAAAAATGTTAGGATGGACTCAGGGGCTGAGATATCATGGCTGATTTATAATAGAAGACTTCCACACACAAAGCTGTATTCAATCCTTCTCTCCCTGGAGTCCATAGAAAGTAAGTTAAAAGCATGATCTGACACACAGCTGGAACCAAGCAGCAAGTCATAATATTCCTATACTTCTGAGGACTGCAATCTGACTTAGTGGCTTGCTGGGCATGGGTACCACAGAGGCGTGCAGTTAATCTAATGCGTGAAATATATCAGTTAATTTTTGCTTAACACAAAGAGACAAAAAGACATAGCTTGAATTTTTTTTTTCTTTTCTTGCCACCAGTGATGGCAATAAGTTATGGTTTCCAAAGAAAAGCAAGGGTCAGTGATTGTATAGTTGCTGTACTAATTTGGCAGCAAAAAGTATGACAGAGGAATTTTATTTATATGCCTGGAGTGTATTGTTGCCAATAATCTGCCTAGTGTGCTTGCACCTTGGGCATCTTCCACATTATTAGAAAAGTGCTTTTCTGCCAGCCTTCCTTACAGACACTTCATCACTGTGCTCAGCCATTTTCTAATGCTGTTTGATTTCATCTGTGTGAATTTAAGCTCTGTTGTCACACTTAGCTTTGCAAATCTTTTTTTGATGGCAAGAAAATTCTGCAGCATTAAACTATTTATAGTAAAAGAGGGTTTTAGCTCCTGTAATTTTTGTGAACAGATCTTTTTATCTTTAACACAAACCAATCCCTCATGCTAACACTCACAATTTATCTTATCAAACTAAAGATATCCAGCAAGGTCTTTGTGTCCGAAGCACCAAAAGCACATACTTTAATATAGTAATGCTTTCACAAACCAAATCTTCACCTTGTTTTTGAAGAACATTCTCATTCTTTTTTTCTCTTTAAAGAATGGAAATATTTTAAAATATGCTTTGTTCATTTTTTTACTAGGAGATATGACAGCACACTGGGACATTTCCAATTTCTTTCTTTAGCTTTATATCTTGGTGGAGTCCAGAAACTCCTATTTTCTATTCTTACCAAAGTGTTCTTATGACCAAAATGTCAGTTAGATATTCCTTCAGAATGTAAATAACTGTGTAACTTGCATCCTTTACACCCGAATCTTCCCATACCATTTTGCTAATGCAACAATGTCCTCTTCTGAGCAAAAGTCTAATTAAAGTTATTTCTGTTTTCAGGTTAAAGCCTCCTGAAACAGCTGTAGAGCAGTCAGTATTAAAAAAAAAAATCAAATTAAACCTAAATATTATGATACTGATTTTATGATTTCCTATATCTCTGTCATAAAATTTTCATGAAGTGCTTTTTTATTTTTAGCCCTCTGCATATAACAGAAATACGATTGAAAAGTCTGACTCACTAAACACAGCTTTATGTCATAGTCAGGAAGATTTTGAAAGACAGAGAAATTTTTCCTGCTTGTAGGAAATGGGCAAAAAACATCCTTTGTAACTTTAAAAATCTCTCCATCAAGTTTCATCTTTGCTCTCACTACTAGAGTGTAATGGTTTTACAGTTCTTTAGGAAGTAAGGGTGAGCTAGGACAGTGAACTGTTCTTTGCAACAAGAAATCTTCTAGAGACTTAGAATTGTCTCTCAGTTGTGCTGTTTGTTCCTATTTGCTGATATATATAATAATAATTGGGTGGAATCAGTTCTATTCAGGTCTGCTGAAGGCTCAGAGAAATTATTGTTGTTGGTAGTGCTTTTTTTGATTTGTTACACGTATGGAGGAAAAGTGATTTTACTGCTGTGTGGCCGCAGTGAATCCAGATGAGAGGGTAATTCACATCTCTAGGCAGTACATAGATTTTTTCTCTTTTTATTCCCTGGATCTGAGAAGGGATGGCGTGAAGTTGAAGCCTCAGCACCTGATGTACTCTGAGCCAGAGTGTGCCTGCAGGGAGGCACAGTGACTCCCATGCTCTCCAGGCCTCACAGGGCAGAAACATGTCCCACACACCCACAGCGACACTGTGTGTCAAACTGGAGATGACCCCTGTGGATCCCCCAGGAGCAGTATATGCCAAGTATCTCTGCCCAGCAGCATTAATCAGGACCTGTACTCTGCCAAGATGTTGAGCCTGAAAAACAGACCTGTCTCAAGGAAGTTTAAGGCAGTGTCTGCTGGAGTTCAGCTACACAAGGTGCTGCTGTTGGTCTGGTAACAAAGTCCTAAGGAGTGCTTTTCTTTGCTAAGACCTTCTCTTCTCCCATGGCTGCCTTCTCCTCCCACTGGATTCATGTACTAGTGCTATTCGCACAACCTTTGTTTTCTGCTTCTGAGTTCATTTAAGTGCATGAGAATTCTTGTATCTCAGATTTTCCACAAGTCTGATCCTTCTATTCCTTGTCCTTAAGTTCATTTGGGTACCTTGGGTACTCATTTGAGGCACTTGTAATGTGTTCCTGTCTCAGTTTGTTGTTATACTTTTGGGTATGTAAGCTATTGTAATTTGAATTTAGGGGCTTATGACAAGTAACAAATGGAATTTCTTTTATGCATCTGACTTTTTGCTACATATTAATGTTGAAATCTCCAAGCATTTGTGTAGTTTACCTTGTGAGAATAGGTGGCAGCTTTCCGAATTACTGTATCTAATTACATTGAGTCAGGACTCTGAGCAACTAAATACACTGCACTCTACGTTCCTAAAATTGTATTTGTTTCTCCAGTACTTGTAAATTACAACTTTGATTAAAGACTTAGTTTCTCCAATAGTCCAAAAATCTAAATAGTCACCAGCCTATATAAATAAAGACAGTGTATATGTTAGCATAATGCCTCTGGACTGATATGCTTCTCTAGCTCCATAAAGTGTACAAACTTCTGTTTCCTCACAGGATATGGTGTGTCTAAACATATGTTAAGGGATGGCAAGCCAATGTTATAAAACACTGTGAGTGACACGACTGTGGACTGTACTGCAGCATGTGAGAACAGGTTCGCAGATTACAGCGATAAAGGAGAACAAGATGGCATTTATCTGGGCTTGAGAAACCTTTTGAGAAAGTCCATCGCAGAAGATTGAAAAGGAATGCTAGTACATAGCCATATAAAAAGTAAAGTCACAATTGATATAGTGGGGTTGTTTAACTAAAAACCAAAACCACTGAATAGGAATAAAAGGGCATTAGGAAGACTAAAATGTTCCAATAATTCTGTGGGGGAACAAATTTCCCAAGGACAGAGAATAATTTTATGTTATACATAGTTAAAGAAGTTGCTCAAATGGACCTCTCAGATAATAAAATTAGTCCTTTTATGTATGTTTCTCTGTTTATTGCCTTGTTTTTCCCTTTATTTCTCTACTGAATATAAAATTAAATAAGAAAATAGGCAAACAGCTGAAAATATGCGTTTCAGTGGAAGTGTAATTTTGCTGCTCGATCTCTAAAAACATGTCACTAGCTGATTCTGTTTAGAGAAAGGTATCAAAAAATCTGTGCATCTGTTTTTGATGGGATGATACTAATTTACTCACTAAATACTGGGAAGAAATCCTGTGGATTCATACTCATGCTGCTTTGTTTCCTTAGAAGAAAGGTCTATATGGTGTTTTCATGGGGAGCTCACACACATTCTTCACATCAATGATTTTGGGATATGAAAGAGTTGAGCTGTGAAAACAGAAAATCTATTCAAGTTTTCTCCTGAAGTGAGAAATTTTATGGTACTAAAATGGGCTGAGCCAAACTTTGGTTCTACTAAAGTCAAGCGAGAATTATGGCTTTGCCTTCAATAGTACCAGAGTTTAGCCTTGTGTGTTCATAGATCAGAAATTCCTTAAACAAACAGTGCATCATATTTACACAGTTTGCTAATCCACTTCTCTGAACCAAAACACAATTCCACTTTCCCTTTATGTTTGCTCCTTTCTCAAGCAAGAGCAGCATTACAGAAGTCAGCAAACAACGTCATTCTGTTCACAGTAAACATGTTCTATTTTCAGAGAGAATGACGACAAAAACATCAGCCTTGCACTTTATCTCTGACCATGCCAGAACAAAGTTTGAGAGCATCTGAATAAGCAAAAGCTTACATCCATTTTATTTTTTTCCTTTTCACTAAGTTGTACTGGATGCAAAATGAGATTGCTCCATTTAATATTTTTTTATCATTTCAGGTTATAGAAAATGACATGAATTTAATCTTTGCACATAAAATACTCTATATCATAATACTAGAGTAACTCATTTTTTTGCCACTTCTTTGGCTATTCTCTAAATCTTTTTATTTTTTTCCTGAGATAGGATAAACTACAGCTATAATAAACCCCTTATTAGTTGAGAAAATTTCTGGTTTGGGGGAAAAAAAAGAATTTTCTTCTGGAGCAGAAATAAAAACTATGAATATTTTGTGAAGCTCTTCACCTTTTTTTTTTTTTAATAGCTCCTCCTTATTTAATCACAAAATGAAGATTCCCAGTAGAGTCCTTTAGTACTCACCTGCTTCTCTGCAGTCTCTCACTGCTCTTAGTATGATATTGAACACAGTACACTAAGAATATTTCTTGTTGCTTACATAATTTTTATTCTAGTGAACCTTAATCAACTTACTGGCATTAGTTAATGGAATTTTGTACATATCATAAGTCAGATTAAGTGATTTTAAGATACTGAACACAATGAAATTAACTTCATTAGTTTTATTTGATTGAGTAGAGCAAGTATTTGGGTATTAACATGTAGTTCCTTTTTCCAGAGGCCTTCTTTAGCTTTCGATAATCATATCCAGGTGAAACTTGTTTAATTCCCTGTATAGAAATTAGGCAAAATTTTTACTGTCATTATTCTCTACTTTTTTAGTTCCACATTTTTTCAAGAAACATAGAATTATACATTTAATTTTATCTTTTTTTTTTCTTTTTTTTTTTTTTTTCTTTCCAGCAATATCTAGGCTATCCAGTTATCAGCACTCATTTATAACTTGATCTTGGTTTCTTGGAAATCTTAGTATAAATCGGAATTAAACAGAAGACTCTACCGGTAAGGTTATTCCATTTCTAGGTTATGCCATATTTAAAACTAGCAACAGAAATACACAAAAGATTTTTATTTAATCATTGACCTGGAAGACCTTGCTGAAGAAGTTGTGAATTTTCCACCTTATCCATTTTCACTTTTTCCTGCAGTCCTACATAATCACTGTAGGACCCTGGGAAGCAAGGAGTTAATGCATTGTTATGTCTCAAAGGCTGATGGCCGTTCAAGTGGACAACTTGGACCACATGTGCCTGAAAAGAGGGGCTGCAAGAAGGTAGGTGAGCACCTTTCCAGAGACAGGTTTCCTTGTCCAGGTCTGTGGCAACTGCACAACATGCAGCACAAGCCCAGACAGAGGGGCAAGGAGTGGGCAAGACCAATAGAGGGAGATTGAGGCCTCAAAGCCTGAGACCAGTCAAAAGACTGAGACCTCAAAGGCCCTGGACCCCTTTGCAGAAAAGCCCAGAAAACCGGACTGGGCAAGCTGACTCGTTTACATGGAGAGAGAGAAGCCCAATCCTGGGGCTCGGAAAGTTTACCTATGAGATGATGCCCACACAATGCCCGGGTGGCATCCCAGGACCCTGGGCACTCTGTTGTCTAGATGGACCCTGGGCCAACGACTGGTGATGCTCTTTCCTCTGCTGATCTCCCTTTCAGTTTTCTCTTTCTTCCCTCTTTATTCTTATATTGTTATGATAATTATTAGAAGATAGGGGCAGTTTATATACCAATTTCTATGCTGAGAGTGTAGTTTGCTAACAAGACTTTGTGAGCTTTTTTTTTGACCCCTTTGGCTTTTGATGTTCTTTTTTGACCACAGGTACCTACAAATCTTGGGTCCTCCTGGTAGGAGTGGCACACGACAATCACATTTGTCACTGATTTTATGTAATGTAGGAATAACCTTACAGTCTTTCATTAGAAACAGTATTCCTGTAGAAGCAATTTTGATAGTGAAGGATATATATTAATGAAGAGAGCAGTGATTGACATTAATACAGGGGAGAACAACAAAATGAGAGAAGCAGAATTGCAGTTATATGGTAATTGAAATTCAACAATAATTAAAAATATTAGCAGAATTCCCAATGAACAGAGAGTATCTCTGCAATGTGTATGACTGAAATATTTATTATGATTTAAAATATGAAGTCCTGAGCATCTGTGATCCCAAAACATGTATTCTTCTTCCCTTTGTGATCATTTTTGGTGCCTTCTCCTCTGTAGAATCTCATTTAAATTAGAAGACGGACTTGAGCTGTTGTGTGTCTGAGGCTCTCAGTGGTATATGAGCATCCGTCACAACACATTGACTCCACTGGGACTTGCACACTTTATGGATTTTGCCCTTTGACTATTATTTGTTAAAAAGCCTTTTGAAACCTATCATCCTCTCCGTTTATAGCTTGCCCTTTCAGAGGCTTTTGTTCTGCTTCACCTTGATTCAAACTCTATACTTAGTGAAATAAAAATTCCAATCTAGATCATATAAAATGCTTATTTAATTCTGTATCCTTTCCTCTTTAAGTAAATGAATATTTTAGCATTGTATAAAAACAAACCATTACTTTTTCTTAAGGGAAATTCCAAAAAAACATTATTTCAAGTACTCATAGAATCACGGACTGTTTTGTGTTAGAAGGGACATTTAAAATCCTCTAGTTGCAACACTCCTGCCATGGGCAAGGACTTCTTCCTCTAGATCAGGTTGTTCAGTGCTCTGTCCATCCTGGTGTCACTAAACCCTTTGTTGTCCTCCATTCATGTTACCCTCTGAACTGATAGGAGATGAATCAGCAAGTAGTTTTGGTCCTGACTAAAATGACTTTTAGGTGCAGTTGGTCTTTCTTTACTAAGTGAAAGAAAATAATCCATACCTATAGTTTAAGTTGCTACAAGTGCTCCTTCCGTGGTTTTTTTTTTTTGGTTTTGTTTTGGTTTTTTTTGTTTTTTTTTTTACCAAATGATTTTTATGAAATCAAAATCAGTCAATGCACTTTTGCTGGCAAATAATTAAAAGAACCTTTGTTATATATTCCCAATATTATGAGTCATATGTGAGAGAATCGGTCTCCAGTTAAAAACCACAGATAGTACGAACAACTAATGACATTGTCCTTTATTTTCATTTGAACATTTTTTTCTTAGTGGGTAAAAGGTAAATTTGGGGTAAACGGGTAAATTTTTCTTTCATTGTGTAAAATCTGTCTATTGTAACAGAAAACTCTGCCTTCATTCAGAACTGATCATGTGGAAGGAGAAATTTTGAACAAGGCTGCAACACTGCTCCTGTGCCATTACTCCTCATATGTTTCATTGCACATTAAGTTGCATTACTTGAATTTGCATAAATGCAGCTCAGTGCAAGAGCCCTACAGCCACCCTACAGGGCTATTTGTTTTTTTGGTACCAGGTCAATCAAGCAACATTTCCAGTGTACACAGAGCTATCCTCATGTACTCACTTGAACAGAAAAGCCAGAGAAGGCTCCTTTCCTTTACGGAAAAATCAATACAGATAGTTTGAATCACCTAAGAAAATCACATTCAGAAAACATACTGTTGTGCTGGGGACTTTTTGTTTCAGATATTATTAGCCAAATATATTTCTAGGCATGCTTGTATTTTTACCTGGTTACTGTCAAATCCCAATGACAAATTGCATGACACAATCAGAAGCAAGGTAGTTAAAATTTAAGTAAGATTTTGTGGTCTAGCTGTAGTGCTGTGTAAAGTGAATTAAATAAATTTAATAATTTAAAGAGGTGTTTTGTTTCAGATGCACACAGATTTCTGTCCTGTGCCATTGCATTCCATGTCAATGCACAGTTATGAACTTCTTTTACAGCCTTCACAGCGTGTCCTTTCACAGTCCTCTGACTACCATGATAACCTGCATTGTGTCCTACAGTGCAGTACAAGAGAGATGGTAGAGCTGAAAGCAACAGTAGTTCATGCACTTATGTATTTGGATGGGAGGTAGAGCAAAATTTTAGGATTATGTATCCTTAAAATGCTTAACCTGAGGTGAAATAAAGCACCTTTGCTGTTTCCAAAGCTGGCACAGGTAAGCCTTTCCCTGCAGGACTGCTGAGGATTACTACTGCTAGACTTAAGACATCTTTTCAGTCAGGTTTAGCAAGCTGTTAGTAACCTGAAAACTTCACAACTATCCTTTTGTATAAACCATTTCCTTCTACAAAAAGGAATGTAAATGTTATTATATGAGTGCTGGAAAATATTCAAAATCTGACCTGCTTGCCTATGTCAAGATCTATATTCCAGAACAAAAAGAGGCTGTGCAAAATTGAGATAAAATTGACGAATTTCTTATTGAAAAAGACTGTCAGGCTTTTAATAGCAACAAATAAATGGAATTTTCATAAAAAGGGTTATATTCCTTAAATGACAAAATCCAGGGCTAGAGTCCTGGAAATAAAAAAATTCATCAGACCAGCAATTTCAGTGTTCAAACAAATAAAACAGTTTAGGTGAGATATGTTTAATTGACACCAAGCAGCTTATTTACTTCTCTGTTTGGCCTTCAATTATTTCATATGAAAGGGAGGAGAAATGGGATTTTATGCAGCATGTAATAACTGTCATACATGAAACAGGCTGATTTTAATGAGACTTTAATATTGCAGGTAGCCCAATTCCAGTTGAAATTGGAATTTGTAACTATCAAAGAACTCAGTTTTAGTAACTGTCTTATGGGTTCATTTTTGTGAATTGTAAAGCAGCACGTCTGTTTTGCAAAGAAGTTGAAGCCGAGACAACAACTTTATCAAGGGGTGAAAAATTGCTAATCTCTAGGATAGTAAATTAGCTAGTCTGGAGATTTTGCCTCCCTTGCTAGATTAATTTAATTATTTGGACAGATTAGGTATTCCTGTGCTGTATTTTGCTTGCCTGAACAGACGGCAAGAGTGAAGTGCAATAGTTTAATTTCCCTCCCTGATGATCTGCTTCTTTGTCCAGGCAGTAAATTTCTTAACTCTACAAGTAATGTTGGTCCTGCCTCGCAAAGGTGTTGAGAGCCTGGGAATCCCAAATGTTCTCAGCACCTGTGCTGAGGTCACAGTTGCTCTTAGATTTCTTTATGTTGAATGAAAAAATTTAGACCCTCTAAAGGGCAATTCAAGTCTTCGATGAGCTTAATCATCCTCTCACTGAGCTTATGTTTGTCTATGCATTGCACAATAAGATCATGCTTAGACCGATAACAAGGTAACCCCTTAGAGACTTGTCCAGTTCACAAGATCCAGGCTTTCAAGGGACGCAAATGTAGACATGAGATTTCGTTAGGAATCCAGATCAAGAGTGATGAAAAACTGCCTCACAGGCAGTGTCTGTCTGTCTGTCTTTTATGCCTAATTATAATTTTAAATTTTACCAACTTGCTATCAAATATTAATTTACTTATGCTTGTTTCTGAATAGAGGTGATTTATCTGTACAGAGCTGCAAGAACATCTTCACAGGTACATTGGATTAATTACCTCTTGATTATAGTATATATTTATAGATGGAAAGGCAGAGGATTTCAGAAAGGTCTAGTGATAAGGAAGTCATTGATTCTATTTCAGTTGTTCATCAGAGGACTCAAAAGCAATTTGTTTAAAACAAATCCCATCAGGTCTCTGCACATTCTAGTCCCTAGGAAGCTTCTCTTTATCAGATCCAGGTTGTGCAAAGAAACTCTCTGTTGAAGGGATTGGATTTCATCTGTCTTCATCTAATCTGTGAAATTTAGGTGTACCTTTCTCCTCTCAAGAGAGAGGAACTTCACTTAGTCTGGCCACCTTCTCTCAGGAGGATCCATCTGCACCTACTGTAAATCCTGAAGGAAGGCAGCAAACAAAATCAGAAAGAACATATTAATAATGTATTAACCACCACATGGAGCTATAAAATCTTCTTTTAAATAGCATTAACTTTTTCTCTAAAAGGAGGATGGAAGGGGTAAAAGCAATACAATGTTTAACGATATAAAATTAATTTTAGTGAGAAAAAATCATATTCCACAGATCATATGGTGGAATCACTTTTATGGATGGGAATTTGAGCATGACAAACTTGCAGAAAATTAATGAATTTAATTTAAAATATCCTTTTTAAAAATCATTTATTACAAATGATGTATTAGAATAATTTTAATATGATCCATTAATGTTTTAATTATGTTTACATATATTAAATTAAAGTTTTAAATGTTACTAAAGCTATGTATTTTATTTTTAAAATTTGAATTTAGTATTTTTCACCATGAGGACTGTTGAGCAGCAGAATAGGTACTCCAGAAGTTTGTGTAGGTTCTTCTATAGATGTTTTCAAGACTGGAGTGGATAAAGACCTCAACAGCCAGTTCTGACCCTAGAGCTGGCTTTGCTTTGATCGGAGGCTTAAACAAAAGACCTTATGAGCTTTCTCCCAGACTAAATTATCCTGGATGGATAGAGAATTTTTGGGGAAGGTGGACTGGGATTGAAAGGAGGAGTCACCCTTTAAATGAGAAGCATGGCAGTATTGAGCTTTGTCTTGGCATAGGTGATGAGTCAGCTGAGCCTGTGAATCAGGTTTACTCAGGAAGAGTAAGATCAGTGATATTGTGGGTGTCTGCTGTAGACAACCTGGTGAGGAAGAAAAGGTTCTATCTGAGGAACTTTTTCCTGAAGAATAGGCAAAAAAAGTAGGATCCTAAGTCACAATTTTAGAAGAAAATATTTTGTGCTGTTCCTGCATTTTCTTGGAGGGATCCAATGAGAGATAGCCCTGTAGAGAAAAGTCCAAAAGAGCTGATATTCAACATTACCTGGTCCAAGCTCAAGAATGGTCTGTACTGATGAGCAGGATGCCAAGTAAATTTGTCATGAGACTTGCATCTTCATAGATGAAGAAAGGATTCATGACAATATTCAGACATAAAAAGAAAGTGTAAAAGAAGTGGAAACAGGGACAGATGACCTGGAGGGAGTAGAAAAACATTGACTGAGGCCAAGATACTGAATGCCTTCCTTGACTCAGTCTTTACTTGTAGGATTGGTTTTCATGAAGATGAGATCTCTGAGACGAGGGAGAAAGTCAGAATCAAGGGAGACACCCTCATGGAGAGGTATCTGACAAGGGAACATTTAAACACACTGGACAGACATATGTCCAAGTGAGCTGAGAGGATGCACCCACAAGTGCTGAGGGAGACAACTGGCACTGAGACACCATTGTCATCTATGAAAGGCCACAGTGACTTGGAGAGACTGCTGAGGACTAGAAGAAAGAAAATGTTGCCCCTACCTCTAGAAGGCAAAGAATGCAGATTCAGGGAAACACAGACCTGGCAACCTCATCTCATCCTTGTGAATGTGATGGAGCAAAACTCCCCATAAAAATTTAAAGACCCATGAAGGAAAAAAAGGTTACAGGGGAGTCTTCAAAGAGGTTATCTTGTGTAATCAGCCTGATAGTTTTCTGTGATGAGACTGTCTTGGTGCATGAGAAGAAAACAGTGAATATTTTTTATCTTGACTAGCAAGGGTTTCAACACCATTTTCAGTAACATCGTCATAGGCAAACTGAAAAAGAACAGGTTAGAAAAAGAGATCGTGAGTGGATTAAAAACTGTCTGGATTGCTGGCATCAAAGCTTTGTAATCAGCAGCAGTCAGACCAGTTTCCTCCTCTCACAGGGATTAGCTTCAAGGCTGCCTGGGGCCTCAGTTAACAACAAGGTTATACAAAAAAAAAGAAAGAAACAAAGGCATTCTGACAAGGAGGAAGCAAGATCTTCCTTTTTCCTAAGAAATGCAAACTTAGTGCTGCATAATATTTAAGCAGCTTGAAAAGTCAAATCCAGATTTCTAACTAATTTGTTTATATCATAATGACAGCATGATAAACACATATACAGGGGTGGATTTCTGAAAATAGATAGATGAATCCAACCAAATAAAAAAAAAAACTTTCTTGGGGAAATGTACGGAATTTAAAAGGAACTTAGAAAATTCTATAAAAATATTATTCTGCTTTTAAATGACCTATAGGGTTTAACAAAGAATTTATGTCGTTGGAAAAAAAACCTGATTTACTTTTACAGAAAATAAGGATGCTTATACACGTAACCATTTTTTAAAGAAAAAAAGAACAAAAACAAGTAAACAATTCAACAAATATTTCAGTTCTGAAAGTGACCAAAGAAGACAAAATTTCTTTTTTTTTGTATAGTCAAATGATGACAGTTCAGTCCAGGAAACTGTTCCCACTCTTCCCTTCTACAATTTTGATATTTCATAAATAATATTACTGCAGATAAATAGCCCAAAAAAATCAGCCAGAAAACCTACACTATAGGACTAAGAGTCTTGCGTAAGCCCTTCAGAATCTAATGACCTTTCCAAAAAAAAAAAAAAAAAATTGAACAAAAAAATAGGTACATAATTAAAGCTCTGTTAATGTAGATAAAATCAATCTATAGTTACCATGAGTATTAGCAGAGCTCCTACCTGGCATGTCAACTTTCTGTACAGTGGTTTCACCCTTAATTAAAGTAGGTATTGCAAGACTTGGCCCTTTTCTCATTTATTCCTTTTATTTTATGCCATGTATTTTCTGCTGAAATATGGTGTTTATACAGCTACAGAAGTTTTGCCATCAATATTTCTTAGATCTTCTAATAAGCCCTTGAGCCTGAACATGTTTTGCTTTTACAATCTACCTAATCCTGAAATTTTAACACATTTTGCCTTATTCAAAGAGTTTTTCCTTTCTTCAAATGCTTCATAAAAATTTCCTACCACAGCTTGGGGTGTTGTTATTCTTCTTAAATGTTACAGAAAAAGTAGTTCATATATATGCCACGGAGTCCCCTTACAATCAGTAACAGGAAACACAAAATCCTCAAAAGAAAGAGTAGAGAAAATAGCAATCTTGATTTAGAAAATGGAAAAAGATAAAAACCTACTATCAGACTGAACCTTCCTGCTGAAAGCTTTTTATTTGTTTGGGGTTTTTTTCCATTTATATTTATCAGAGGGTAGTATCAAAGAAGAGGGATAGTATTTCATCAAAAAGATGTTCCAATATTGATCTTAAACATTTATGATTCTGTTAGATTTACAAAGAGTTGTGTTTAACCATTGAACTGCTTCCCATAGAGAGAGTTTTGAAAACATCTTACTGGTCTTACAAGGCACTTGTATTACATTTCTATAATTTTCTTTCATATCTCTTCCTCAATAAACTGTTTACAAATTGTTAAAGTTCTGATATATATTCTGTGATTTTCTAGAGTCTTAGTCATTAGGAAAAAATTGTCACAAGTATCACATAACTTACGCCAGATATCTTAAGTAAATCAGACAAGTAAAAGTGACATTTTATTTTCCCTGAATATTTATGTAAGATTACTAATTTGATTAACTCAGGTGTAAAATTAGAAGAGATAAATTCCAGGTTTCAAGAATTGCTGCAGAAATCTTATGTTTCTTTCCTTTCCAAACCTGCTTTCTCTACTCTGAGAATTTTTTTACCCTGAATATTCTCCTCAGCTACTGAATTTTCTTTGATTATGATAATTTATAATTACCTCTCAAGAAAGAATCAATTTTTAAGCCCAAAAAGCAGGTGCTGACTGCCAGGCATCAATTAGATATTTGTTATCTCATTCAGCAATTGGAAGATTTGTAACATTCCACAAAGCCAGATTATTGTCTATTCAGTGTCTTATTTAAAACAGTTTTAAATAGAGTTGTCAGTGATTGAACAGAAATTACAGGATTTAATTTCAGTCAGCTATTGATGTTTATGTGTGGTCTTATTACCCAAAATATTCTTTAGAACCAATGAAAAAAACTACTGTGTGATTAATTTGATCTGATTTTGATGTGTGCCTTAGTACGAGCCATGTTCTAACTGTCCTCTTTCTCGTTTTTTACTATAAAATGATCTCAGGTGACCAGTTCAGAGACAGATATCTCCACTGCATAACACCCTGTGGTACATTTTCATATAGAACAACATCTTATTGCTATTGCCTTCCACTGCTGGACCCCTTTGTGGTGACTGTGGCTGTCTGTCTATTGCCTTCACTTTTAAGCTCCCAGAGCAATGTAAAACAGAGCACAATGGATGACAGGTTATATTGGATGCCAATGTACAGCATTGCATTATATGATTAATACCAACCATAGCAAAACAATATAATAAAAGTATTATTATAGGTAGAACAGAAAAGGATCAGGCATTTGGACTATTTTTTGAAAACTGAAACACTTATTCAAGTATGAAATCCACTTATAATAAAAAAGAAGCGGTTACTACCAAAAGTAATCAACTCATGCATTAATGTCATCATATACACTTAAGTTACAATCCATCATATTCTGATTAGTAGTTTTCCTAAGTGCTAATAAATTAAAACTACAGAATTCTTAATCTAACAGCATGGAGTCCTGCAGTTTCGGAAGGGTGATTTTCATTTGCTGTAGTGAAAGGATTATAACATCTCTCTAATTCTCAGAGACCTATATTTTCATGCAATTAACTTCAGTGTCTTTCTCCACTCCTAGAGTTACCAAG
Organism: Chamaea fasciata; assembly: GCF_029207755.1. Classification (NCBI taxonomy): domain Eukaryota; kingdom Metazoa; phylum Chordata; class Aves; order Passeriformes; family Sylviidae; genus Chamaea; species Chamaea fasciata. The sequence continues at coordinate 94,957,146 of NW_027094087.1, read as the reverse complement.
TAAATCTCTTTACAAAGGGGGTAAACTGATGCATCCAATCATTAATAACAAATGTGTACACTTTTATTAACATAAAATCTGGTCATTATATGGAAAAAGAAAAGCCAGAGTGACTTTTTCATTATGATTTTAGCCTGTTAGTTGTCTAAATTTTATGCTGAAAAAGAAAGATGTAAAACCGTGAAAGTGAAGCTCAACAAAAACACATGAATCCTGTCACGTTAGAGATCCAGCCTAATGCTTTTAAAAAGGGTAAATGACACAGTTGTAGGTTCTAGTTGTTTTCACCTACAGGCTGACAAAGAGGAGAAAAGATGCAGGACAGAATGGCAGATCTTGAAAATCTAAAAAACATTTCCAGAGCTGGCATGGAAGCTGAAAATTATCCAGGTGAATTTATTATATATTTCATTGCTGAATGTAACTATACGGTCAAAGGGGTAATGGCCTCGTGTTTAATAAACCCATCAAAAAGACTAAGAAACCTAAGGCCAATGAGAAAGGAAAAAATGTTGTTTGACACTGCAGACTATATCTTAGATCTGATGACAGTGAGGCAAAAAGAGAACACCTGTCAAAAAGAAAGGCAGTTATTTAGCTCCCTGACAGCAAATGATAACCAGGAAGTATTTAATTCATGTTGAATATAATATCTCATATATATCCAAAACATTCAACATCCCTCAGTTTAATCCTGTTAAATCAGATTAGGTAACATAAACTTATGTTTTCTTTGTTTTCATAAAACACTCACTTTGCATTGTTTATTTGCTTGGTTGCATTATTTGGCTTGATCTATGATGGTCTACCAAGTAATTTCTAGTCATTTAACATAAATATTTAACAGCATTTTTTTGTTATAGGCACAGAGATACACTGACAGGAAAGACCTCACAAGCTTTATACAAGAGCTTTTTGTTATCTACTAGTACCTATAGGCTCAATGCTGATAAAATCGCACATATTAGCTGGTCTGAGATTGATAACAGATATTGTAGACAAAAATCAATGTTAGTAGTCAAATGATACAGTATTTATTCTCTAATTGGGATGTGTGCAATAAAAACACACTGAATCTTCCGTAAATTAAAAACAGGCACACAAATCTCTGGTGAACTCTCCTTGGACCTCTATTACATAGGGCTTCACCTTAACATTCAATATCACATCAGGTGATGGGCATCCACCTTAACAGAGCAAACCATAAAATATTGAAGCATTTCTTTTCTGAGTTCAATTCTATTTTTCAATATCCTTTTCCAAAAAGAGCTCCAAACCAGAAAAGACCATAGTATCCAGATTTTAAATTCCATAATGCCATTCAAAGTAATCGAACTGTTCTTCCAAGAAATTCCCCCTTAATGCATTCCAGAATTCTCATTTCTCTCTGTTGGAGCACCTCATATGTATCTTGTATTCTATCAATCATTGAGCAAGAATCTTAAACCTTTTAATTTTACCATGTACCAGTGCTTTTACAAATAAGAAATTCTGTCCATGATGTTTGCTTTAAACATTTAAATCACACTATGGAAATTCCTGATTACTATGATCCGTCTGGTCACGTGTTCCCATTGATCACAAACTGGATCTAAACATCCACCCACACCAGCAGAAAAATGTCTACACTATGGATGTCTAAATTTGTCAGACTAATCCCTCCCTTGATGTCTGGCCTTGTGTCAATCTTAATGAAGATTTTGAAGAAGAGCCTTTCATTGGTTTTTGTTTTTTGATCAATATTGAAATCTTCTGCAAGTATAAAATGACAAAATTCCTGATGTATTTTAGGAATGCTTAACACCTCTGCCTGGTTCTTCCATTTGGCAGGCCATTGAGTAGCTCAGGCTCCCAGGAGATCTCTTTGAAAGACATCAGAGGGGGAGGATGTTAGGAGCCTTGAAATTTCCAACTGATTGAGAAGCAATTATATTGTTATCCTGATATAGATATCCTGAACATGTGAAAACTTATACACTGATTATGATGGGTACATTTTCAAACATTTATTTAGTTTCATCTTTAGCAAATATAAACATATATTGCTCATCCTCTGCTTTTTCAGTAAAAGAAGAGCAGGTCCTTTTTATTACAGCATATAATCATAGAGCATGGAACAGTTTGGATTGGGAGGAACATTTAAATGTTGTCTAGTTCAACCCGAACTCCACAATAGACAGGGTCATCTTCAACTCAATGAGGTTAATAAGAGCCCAGTCCAACCTGGCTTTGAATGATTCCAGGAATGTGACACCACCTTCTTTATGGGCAGTGGGCAAGATAAAACCTGAGCCAGTGTTTCATCACCCTTGCAGTAAAATATTTCTTCCTTATATCTAGTCTAAATCTAACCTCACTCAGTTTAAAACCATTGCCCTTTTTTCTTATCACAACAGACCCTAATTAGATGTTTGTTTCTATCTTTTTTAAGCCCCCTGTAAATACTGAAATGCTGCAATTTTATGTCCCAGATCTCTTCCACAGGCTGAACAACCCCCGCTCTCAGCCTTTCTTCACAGAAGAGCTGCTCCATCCCTCTGATCATTTTTGTGGACCTATTCAAACTGGTCTATACTTTTCCTGTGCTGAGGACCAAAGCTGAACAGAGTACTCCAGATGGGATCTCACCATGCATATTAGAGGAGTAAAATGTCCTGATGTATTTTGATGTAACAACTTGGGATGTCTTTGCAGCCTAAGAATCTCAAATTTAAATTTTAATAGAGCATCCCTGACATCTAATCAGGGAACATCCACAGAGGGTCACTGAAGGCCATATTTTATCATTGAACAAGTAAACCACAAGCTTGTATTTAGGCATCTACTTTTTTTGTTTGTTTTGTTTTATGACTGTTCAACGAAATATGCTGCCAAAAGAACTTCAGTTGTGTGTTTTTGTTGAAAATCTCACTTTGCTTGATGAACTGGAAGAAGAAAAAGCAATCATCTCTTGGCTGAAAAGAAGGTGAAAGCATGTGTGTAATGTGTACTGATTTATCCAACCACTACATTAATACTGTTTTATTACTGATAAAAAAGTCCAATTGTACTGGTGTTAGCAAAAGCATGGAAGAAGAGACTGCATAGGAGTGAAATGAAGGACAAGCTTTATTTTCTAAGATATTTATATTAAATAATAGATATTTTAAAAGGATAGGGCAAATGAATCAGAGGTGCGACTTACGACCAATACTTGCAGTTAGGGAAACACTGAAAGATTCAAAATCACAAGATTTAGTGCTTTCTACATCACTCATGATGTGTCCAGATGCAGCAGCCATTTTGTGGTGTCTAGGAAAATGCTGTCAGTGACTGTAGGGAAGGTATGGTATTTCCTCAAACTATGTATCAGGGGCAAATATTTGAAAAAATGTTTACCCATCCCTCCATCTCCTCATCATGGTGTAAAATCACCTGAAGACCCTGCCTGAGAGATTGCAGAAAGCAGTTTCAAGGACTCTTTCATTTTATTGGGTGAAAATTACTGTCTGTGTAACGGCTCAGGCAAAAAGCAATAAGGCTGCCTTTGGATACTTGCCTGGCCTTCAGCTTTGCTAAAAGTAAATGCTGAAAATCAAATTAGCTGAGAAACTTTATAGAAGTTGACTGCTGCCGTTGCTCTATCTGTATGGAGAATGCCAGTGTTGCTAGACATTTCTGAAAAGCTTTATAATCCTGAATGCATAATAGTGTAATCTCAGCACTACTTAAATCAGTAAGACCCGTTGAACCCCAAGAAGACAGATACTTGAGAAACTAGTGCTTTTTAGTCCTTGTCACTTCTAGATGCACATGATTGAGATTGATATTCCTATTTGATGTAGCTGAAGCAGCTCAAACAATGCTCAGATTTGTTTAGACAACTGGTTCACATGGTGTAATCCCATTTATGGGTCCATGAAATCAACTATCCATAGCAATGCCAAACGACAACCAAGGGCCTGATCCCCTTGTCTACCTACTTGCCTAAATTCTGTAATTCCCTATAGCTGTAGAACATTCTCACCACAGCATTATAATGATCAAGTGGCAGAAAAATGAAGGGAGGAAGGAAGAACGGTTCAGGAATGTGCCAGCTCTAACAGACAGGTCTGTGTAGGCCAGGATGGAACCATGCAAAGATGCTGGCAGCAGCTTAGCTGCATCAGCCTGTCAGCTGGGTTTGTCATACTGGGCTCAGCACTGCACCACCAGGGTTCTGTGCTGTCCCCGACTCTCTGCCAGGTTTAGTCAGCAGTAGCTCAGATCTCTGCTGTGATACCATAATGCACTAAAATTGTCAAAATTCATGGCCCTCTCTGTCTTGGAAAGACTTCCTAAGGGTAAAATTTGGGAAAAACAGTCAGTGCTTAGCAGTTTTCCTTGTTCGTTGGATATGTTTCACTACCTGCAGGACTCTAGGATTTTTAACAAGCAGAAGATAAGTCAGCAGTGCCCGACAGATGCCACAAATCTATGAGGTGAGCACCTCCCAGCAGTTTTTTAAAAGAACTTGAGTGTTTAGGTCTAATAGAGTGCCAGGAAACACAATTATATTTAAAGCTCCAAAACAAAAGTCACTCTAATACTTCTGCAGAGCACCCTGAGATCCTCAAGAGTGCCTTGAGTGAAAAAGATGACATCCTTTAGACTGAGCCATGAAGATGGACAAACTCTACTGTAACTTAAGTTAGGGAGAACTTCACTTTACACCTTCACTTTGGCAGTAATGTGATGTATGCACACCTAGAATAAAAAAGAGAGAGCAAAATTAGGTATGGAAAGTACTGCAGTTTCTCAGTATGATCAGATTTCTGGGATGTCTGATGGGCAACAAACCAGAAAATCACACTGAAAATTGTGGTAGTTCCAGGAGCATCTCCAGTCTGGGAAGAGGACTCATTATAAACAGTACCAGGCATGTACACTGAAACTCAGAAGTCTGCTAACTAGATAAATCACTAGTACCCAGTGTTAGGCAAAACCAGGATATGTTGATTGCCACAGTAAGAGGGAAAGAGCAGGAAAGCAGATGAGAAAGGTGTTTTCCTCTTCTTGGCAGTGAGGTCTCTCATTTATGCTAGCAGGAGGCACTAACACCACCAACAAAAGCAAAAGTTTGAACTGAACATTGTAAAAATTTTATTTTCTGGTAACAGATCCCTTCAGTTTCCTTAGAAATAGACACTCTGAAAGAGATATGTGTTGAATGTTGTGTGTAATAGGTAATTCAACAGAAATCTGTCAAATGAATCCATGATCATAATGCTAGGTAATAATATTTAAGGCATATATATATATATATATATATGAAGACTGATAGATAGACATAGATATAAAATATGTAACATTTATATTACTCTGCTTACATTCTGAGAACGAATATGGCTAATATCACTAGTAATTTAACAGGGCTGCTAGAAACCCTTTATTCAAAAGGTTGTGTTTATTATCTACATCTTCTTTTAGTTTCTTCAGGCTACAGTAATAGTAAGATATCTGCCATCTACCTCTTAGAAACAATCTGATGATTAATCATCTTATGCTAAATGTCAAAGAGCAGCCTGCAATCAGCTTCTGAAATTTATATTTAGATATTTGCTAGTTTTCAGTTCCTGATAACAATCAGCCAGTCTGTTAATTTTTTTAAAAATATTTTTTTTTCTTGAAATACTTTTGAAAACTCTAGGAAGCTGCAAATGCTGGGGGTGAATGCTTGAAAGGATTTAAATTTATTACAAACAGTTTTGTCTCAAGAGAACAAAAGTAAATATCCAAATTAATTCTGATTGCACAGAAATACAAATTTTTAGTGTGACAACAAGAAAGAAAAATCAGAGGCATGTATTTTTTTTTTACTAATCATTTATATGACTCCATTCACCTGATGAGTGAAGACCTATGTTCAGCCTGGACTATTAGACTTACCATTAATCCAGATGACATCACTTCTCTTTGTTGTAAAATCAAAGTATGTCTGAAGTTATAGCTGTAAAAGAAGGTCAAGTCACTTTTTATTCAAAGAGTATATTTCCTGGAGTAAATTAAAACACTTAAATATGAGTTTGTCACTATTTGTTTTTCATGCATATCTCCACCTTATCTTCATTTATTTTTTGACATCTTAGACCAACACTCCCTGGAAGAAGTAACGCTAACAGACCATCATAATCACTTGCCATCAAACCAGTCACTCAACATGGATGACCCAGACAACTTAGGCAAGAAATGTGAAACGCCTTGCTATGAGAAATTAGTATCTTTGAATAATATTACCAAAAGCACTTCTATGCCCTCTGCTATGGATATTATTTTGATTAAGGTAATGGGATTTTGCAAATCTGAAAGTTTCAGTCAATTATACCATGTACAAATAGTGTGCTAAGGCCACAGACATGGCTATATACCTTTCCATCCTAAAGACCTTCTCAGTTTCTGACTCTTTATCACCCCGCATTACTGTGCAGAGTGGTAATGCACTGTGGCATTTGGATCCTTAGACTATTTTTATATAGTTATTTATATCGTATAAAAAGTTCTATTAGAACACTGAACTAAAATAGATACTGAGCACTAACTTGCATCTATGATAATGAAATCTTTGCAGATAATAATGGATAATTTTTAAATTATTTTTACTTTTTTTTCACCTTATTTATAAAATTTTGTTTGAGAAATAACTGCAGGGATAGCTTTCTGACATTTTGCTCCATATCCACCTGTGATAATTTCTGCTACACTATTAGCAGTAAAATACAATCAGAACCACACATTTCTGGTGGCATTTAGTAAAAGAGTAAAGACAGCCTTAATGTGAATAATGGGACAACCTTATTTGTTAAATAATGTCTGACTCTTTTGAGCAATACTTGTGTTGGTTCTTCTTACAGGAAGATTTCCTGAACTGATAAAAATATTTTAGCACACAACAATTATAGATTGCTTATGGCCGATGATGAACCAGGTAAGCTTGTTGTTGATGAAGATGAAAGCATGGCTAAAAAACAGTTATTCATTTATTTGTTTACATCCATTCTTTTCCAGCAGATAGAAGGTACAATAACAGGAACTGACTGGCTTTTATCTGCGCTGAGGGAGTCTGCAAGGCCAAGGGATAGAGGAGGCTATGCCTGCAGATAATGAAGGATCAGACACTATACTGACTAGATGAAAATCAAGAAAGAAAATAGAGATAACTGCGTGAGAAACACTCAGGTATGGAGAAAAAAAGAATGCAAGGAAATAATGAAGCCTTATTAAGTTGACACAAAAGGCAGCTGTGCCAGAACAGAGCTTCTATGTCTTGCTACACTTCTGAAGAGGAGCTGTAGGGTGCATCTTCTAATCCCTTGTAGACTACATATACTAATCCCTTAATAGCAACAGTGAAATGTTTGATTAAACTTTTGTTAATCAATTTTTTGTGGGGTTATTTTTGGAAATAGGAAAACCCATAAATGCAGTGTTAAATGTTGCTAACTAGACTGACAAATCTGCCCAAGGAAATGCTGCTTCTAGAAAATACTAATATGTTTGAAATGTTTTACAAGAGATATATGACACCTTAAGTATTCTGAGAAGAAGCTTAATCATTCAGTGCTCTGAGTTCAGTGCTGCCATGGGTAACTTTCTGACATCTTTTCACCATGCTATCTTAGGAAGGAGGCAAAACTAGTTACTTAATTTTCTCTTTCCTTCTGACTCCTCTTGCATCCATTCAACATTTGCAAGTCTCTGCCTAAATCAGGCAACTTGTTAGCACACCTTGAAAACCAGATTATTAAAGCTGTCATTATTTTTAAAGCTTTCAGGGTGGGCTCACAAGTGCTCGTAAATGAAGACAGAAAAGATCATGGTAATATAGAATAGTAAGAAGTAATGATAATGCAGAAGTGGCAGAAACTGAAGATGTCATTTAGGAAGAAAAAGTATATAGCTGTGACCCACATAATGCCTCAACTTCTCAGGAGTGCTTGTCTCCTGCAGTGCACTCCACATCACCAGAGCAGAAGGTGATGTTTGTTTGAAAGTGAGTGGAGGGATGCTCGCTGAAGTGCATCTGCCAGAGTAACTTTCAACTTCCTCATAATTACTTTTAGTAGTATCAGAGTACTACCAAAGGAAAAAAAAAATCCTTTTAATTGGTGTCCAACCCCTACTGATGATCACCTGTTCCAGTGCTAGGGGCTCCAGCTTGTCAGCTTCCACGGCTTTGTATCAGGACCTTGGGTGGCAGTGGAGTGCTGGGTAGGAAACCTATCCTTGTGTTGTATGGCTAGCACAGGTGCTTCAGCACAAAACCAGGTGTCCTGGGACCTTGCAGACCAGTCAGGGAGATATTTAACACATCCAGGAACGTAGAAAATAGGCAGTGCTAAAAAGCAGGCAACTGAATTTCAGTATTAGGCTTGAGGGTTTTTTCATTGTTTAATTCTAAGTTTGTGGCATATATTTTTCCTTTTATTTCCTTTTATTTTCTCATACATAAAATTAAAAGAATGATTCAAACTTCATTTTTAAAGTGTTTCAGATATCCACTACAGTAAAGTGCAAATAAAAATAAATGCAGTAATGATACATGAAAATACTTTTGCATTAATTTTCTTTTGATTAAATATATATTAATAATTTTAGTGAAAATATATAAAGATTTGTACACTCCAGCAGATATATTATACAAGCAGTAGCTTCTTGTCTGTTGTGCATTGATTTACAGCATCTGAAATGACCACAATGAAATAGTTAGGAAGTATCTTGTGGAAAAAAAATGATAAAAAAAAAGATACAATGGGCAGGCCAACAGAATTGGAAAATTAAGAAAAAGATTCTATTAGCATCAATGCAAAATAATTTTTTCAATAGTTTTTGTCTAGGAATACCTATCCAGACTTCATCCATGTTGTCTGAAAAAGGGCTATCTAACATACAAATACATTTTTTCCTCTTGAGCTTGCATCAATATTGCACAGTTTCAAGCAAGTTCACCCTTAAGCAATAGTCTTTGCTTTCAGTTCTACACACTCCACTCAGTATAACCAACAGAAGTCATATTTATGCAGAAGGAAAATATCATGTGTGAAACAAAGACAAAAAAAAAACCCATGAAGATATGCAGAAAATAAATGTATATTAATTGTTGCATCTTTGACAAAAAATCTCTCATTTATCAAGATTTTGCAGCATATTTGCTACAAAAGGAAATTGTCCAGCTCCAAAATCTTTGCCCTCTTTCTCTATACTTTTAAAAATGTTGAACCAAAGACAACAGAACAAGAACTGGTTTCCCGGAGATGGTGTTGTCAGCATCATCCAGCTAGAGTCAGGCAACCTGGCTCATTCAGAAGGTGCGTACAGTTAGCAGCTTAGGTGAGCCCATGATACTCCTTAATATCTTTTGATGTTTGCTGCTATGAAGTATGTCTGAAAATTCTCACAGAAAAAACATTAGCCATGCTCTTTTATGAAATGGACCAGGCCTTGTGCCCTCCTGACATCCAGTTTTACTGGTTAAAATTAAATACTGACTGGATTTCCCTGTTTCCAACAAAGTCACTATTTACCATATAACATTTCTTCTTTTTCAGATGTGTAGTTCCTGATTTCACCACTTCTGTCTGAAATGAACGACTTTAATGACGTTTCCAGTGCTAGGCCATTCTGATATTATTTTTACTTCTTCAGGATGGTGCTTTCTGCACTGTTATCTCTGATATACTATTTATATCTAAAGTGGAAGTGTTGCCCTGATTTTTCAGCCTTCTGATGTTTTACATTTTTACCGGAGCTTTCTCACACATTGTAAAATAAACAAAGAGTGATGTTTGGTAAATAATACATTCCTTTCCAGGGGGAAGGACAAATTAATGGACTTCTGGTTTGACCGGTGGGGTTGAAGGAGTGTCAACCTCGTCCCCCAATGGCTGGTCAAAGTCCAAACTCTATTTAAACCCTGAACCCAAAACAAACTTGCGTCTTTCTCATCTCACAAATTGAAGGTCTGAGTGTGATCTTTTCGTGTCCATCTAACAACATGGAAGCACAGAGTAGCAACTTATTTCAGGCAGGAAGAAACCCCAGAACATCTACAGCCAACCCTTACCCAAAACAGAGTCAGTTGTGGGGTCTCTTCATAGGCTATGTGGGTCTGGTAGATGCCCCCAAATCTGTCTCGTCTCCAGGCTGAACCAGACCAGCTCCCTCAGCCTCTCCTCAGGGAGCAGGTGCTCCAGACTAGCCACCAGAAAGGGCCCCTCAGGCTCCCCCCATTTCTCCAGGTGTTTGCTGTGTTGGGGCCCAAGCAACACATGGTGCTGGGGAGTACCATGTGCAGAAGGACAATCCCTTCCCTCAGTCTGTGGCCATGTCCCTGTTCATCAGACAGGACTCTGCTGGCTGCCTTTACCCCAGGACATGCCATAGGCTCGTGTCCAGCTCACTGTCCATCACCACCTCAAGGCTCCTGTCTCCTCAGGCTGTCCCATCACAGGGATCCTGCCCTCTCCAGGGCACTGCTTGGCTCTTGCACTTGCTGACTTTCATGCGGTTCCTAACTGCCCATTCCTGCAGCTCCCACTGGCCTTGCCACAAGGTGTGCTGAGTTGCACAGTGGCAGATTGTTATTGTGAAGAAGCCTATGGAAACATAATTGTACATATAAGTGTTCCCAGAATGACCTTACAAATTAGTTTCAAAGGCAAAACCTTATGAATAAACATTAGGAGTAGCTACTATACAGTCAAGTTCTTTGCCATAATAGTCTTATTGTAAGGGGCACGGAGGAATTCAGAGAATAGCTGTGTATAGGCTCAAAAATCTTAAAATAATTGCAAGGTTAGAGACTAGCCTACTCCCCCATCACTTCCACAGATCTGATTAAACAGTTTCTTAACAAAAAAGAAAAAAAAAAAAAGAAAAAAAAAGGGGAAAAAAAAAGAAAAAATGAAGCTTAATGTTGTACTCTATTTATTTTAAGGAAAATTACTTTGGTTTCCCAAAGGAAGAAGATAATTAAGGAAACAAAAGAAAAAAAAAATAACTGAAGATAGGCAGCAGTTTTTACATATGTAAAGAAGAGCATCAGAGACTTAATCTGTTTTCCCCCTTGTGACATGTTCTTTGAAGGAGAACGGCTCCTAAGTGATTGCACCTGGCAAATGAGCTGTAGTCTTTCACCCCCAAAGACACACCTAAAGTATAGGCATTTGTAATATTCAAATATAATGTTGATAACTACAGATCTCTGAGCAGTAGAAGGAATAAATTTATCCAGGAAGGCTGCCCTTGTTTGAAGCTTTTGTCAAAATTGAAGCTGTTATTCAGCAGAGCTGTTAATGAAAAAAATGCCCACACAGATCTAGAAGAACAATTTGGGAGCAGAAAGGAAAAATTCTGGAACTCTACAAGCAAATGTGACAATGAAGGTGAAAAAAAGAGTGAGATAGAAAATGGTTTATCACATTTTATTAGAAATATTTCATTTCAGTTTTGACCTCCTAAATTTTGTTATCATGTATTTTGTTATATTTAAGTAACCTTAAATAATTCACTAAGTAATTTATTGAATGTTTTTACACCAAATTCATTCTCTGTTATTTAATTGTTGTGGAAAATACACAAGAATTTCTATAGAGGGTTAGATAAAATTACCTGACTTAATAAATGTATTTAAATAAAATGTCAATACAATTTTTGAAGATCAGATCTGATGTGCACAGTCATTCTCATTTCCACAATATTCAGATATATGAAGATCAGATGATCATCCATATGTTACAGAAAATTTACACTGAAATAACCTGCAGGGAAGGATTATGGCAGTTTTATAGGAGGTTATATCTTTAGTCATTTTAAATAGTTTTACATGTCTTGACTTATAGCTATGAATTATAGTAGCTGTGTGGGCTAAGAAAAGCACTAGACATATCATGCAATTGATTTTTATGTTCAAACATCTATTATGTCAGATTTGATGGAAAGAGTGCAGAGTAGCCTGGAAAGGAAGTGTTTCTGTGGGTGTCCTTAAACCTAGAGAAAAACTGTAATTTAAACATACATTCAAATAATAGAGTATCTTGAGAAGCCAACAGCTTGCATCAGTAACACCAGTTCAATTCACAAACAAAGAAAAAAGTGGTACAAATTGATACATTTGTATTCTGCTTTGCTATTTTGCCGTTTGAAAACAGAGAAAGAGAACAGAACAAGTGAAAGGCTGTTATTACAGCAATGATATATTATATGCTACTTTACATTATCAGGAGATAATGCAATAGCATTTTTGTGGATCACTACAAGTCATAATTCCTGACACCTATAAGCATGTCCACAAAAAAAGGTCACAGTTATGGGCTGTCACAGTCCACTGAATAAAATGAAATGCAACACTATGCTGCCATAACTACTTGAGTTGTAAAGGGGAGTAACAATTTATTGAGCAGATTAAGAATTTGAAAAGAGTCCACTGCTACAAAAGCTGTTTTAATACCAGATATATTCTTACATAGGGCAGAGGGTGTAAAACCATTTGAAGTAGAGGATTATGCTAGAAGAAAAGTCATGTGTGGCTACAGGGCAGATGGAATCACAATACCATTGTGCTGCAAGAAACCAGCATCATGATGCGAATAAAATTTTGGCCATGCAAATTTTATGGAGACTTTGCAAGCCACCTCTGACCATTAAAAACTGCTGAAATGGCTAAATGCAAAGATTTATGCTCTAAGATTTTTGCTGTGTTGGCGCAGCCTAGGTGATAGGCAGGGAGGCAAGGGCATTATCAGACCAGCTGTCAGTAGGTAAATAATCTACATGGATGTGCTACATTGCTTACTGATGGGTAAAATTGTATTATACCAGTCTCCACAAAGTGTTTTCCTCCTAATTTACTACTCACCACATGTTGATGTTTAAAGAATATTAATGCTGTTTAAAGAATGCTTAAAGAATATTAATATTAATATTAATGCTGTGGGTTGAGTTATACCCAACTGATACTGGCTAACACATTCACTTTTCTTTTTATTTCTCCATAGGGCTAGGTATAGCTGAAACAATAATTGCCTCTAACTTTAGGGTAAGTATAAATCCTGGTAAAACAGAAACACCCTTCTGAGACTTATACTGTGGTAATTACACGGTCAAAGGCAGCTTCTTGCCTGGTTTTTATAGGAGTTATGTGGGAGGGTATTAATCATGTGTTCACCTGTAATCATGTTATCACAGAGCCAAAGTGGCTGAAAAGCTTATTTCTTTGAGCTTTTCCTTTCTGCTTCTCCTGGACATTCATTACAGAAACTGTATCAGTTCATAACTTGGCATATTAAGTCAGCCATAAATTTTCATTTGCATTATTATTTTCAGCCTTTAACTGGACTAGCTGAGGGCAGAGCATGCTGCCTGATGAAGGAGTAGAACAGCTAGAGCTGAAAAGCTTTGCAGACACTGCAGCTGAATCCAACAGAGCCCATGAGGGACAGCCCTGGAGAGGCTGGAGAATGGAAGAAGAGGACAGCAGTGAGCCAGATCGGAATCTCTAGATTCAATCATAAAAACTCTGGTGGCATGGCAGTGACATCTTTCAGGTCAAATATAGGCTGAAAGGAGTTTGGCACCACAAGCAAGGGAACTTTTTCTCTTATCTAGATCACAGAGAGTTTGGCTGTTATTCAACAGTTTCTTTTTTGGAAGAAGCTTTACAGAATTCCAAATTATGATTCAAGTGCTTAGGTCAAATAAGAACAGCTTAGAATGTAATCTAGCGTGTTAGGTTCACGTCTTGTCATGGTGAGCTCCTAATAATGGTCCAGAGACCACGAACAGTGGGGCTGCAACACTTCCCCTGGAGTTCCTAGTGTCCTTGGCACCCACCAGACAATCAGGGTAGGAGAGAATGAGACAGGCCCCGCTTGCCATTCTGAGGATCCTTGGAGGATTTTATTAACAGAAACACAAAGCCAACCTAACGCACAGGAAGGGCAGAGGCAAAGACGCAGGACAAACCCTTGCAGCGACTTATAAATGGGAGGTCTCAAGGGAGGGTACAAATCCTCAGCCAACCAGGTACACATAGGGGAGGATCATAAGGTGGGGTCACAGTACAAAGACCAATGGGCAACACAAGAGGTGGTAAGCAGCTTGAACCAGCCACTGGGGTGTTGAAGATTAGGGGATTTCCAGAGTGGGAGGGACTGGCACAGGGTAGGATTGACAGGTAGGTAGAAGGAGTGACTTGGAACAATTGGGAACAAAAGGTGGATCCAAGGGAAGGGTGACAACTGTATAAAGGGATACAGTATGAACTAAACCAACTATACAAGGATGGAGGGGAGGGGTACAGAATAAACCATTTGAGGGACTGGAATCAGGAAAAAAAGCACCACCACAATGTCTTGTACCGAAAGCCAATTCAAATGAGATTTCATTGAATACAATGATGCTTGATGTTTGTTATCTATTTTATATCATACTAGACAAGACAGCAGAGCTAGAAAGGAGAGATAGTGCTACCATACATATAAGACAAAAGATGAAATTATCCATTTCTCAGGAAAGTATGCCAGTACAAATAAATTATATGCAGGCACTGCACAGGGAAAATAACTCGTGGAACTCAGATTTCATACATCAGTTAAGAAGACTTCAGTCTCTGACATAAGTCACTGACTTGATGTAGGCCTTGTCTTCAGAGTTGAAAACAGTTGCACAGCTTTCATAATCAAATTGGGCCCAGATAGTAGTCTCATTATTTCTTATTTGTAATACAGAGAAAACTAAGTCACCTAGGGCCATGAGAATGATGAGGGGTGTAGAGGAGAAGCTGTATGAGGAGCGGCTGAGGACACTTGGTCTGTTGAGCGTGGAGAAGAGGAGACTGAGGGGAGACCTCATTTTGGTCTTCCAGGTTCTCATGAGGGGAAGCAGGGGGGCAGGTACTGATCTCTTCACTCTGGTGGCAAGACTTGAGGGGTGGCATGAAGCTGAGTAGAGGGAGGTTTAGGTTGGATATCAGGAAAAGGTTTTTTACCCAAAAAACGCTAAGGCACTAAAACTGACTCTCAAGGGAAGTGGTTACATCATCAAGCCTGACAGTCCAGGAAGGGTTTGGACAACACTCTCAGGGTTGATTCTTGGGGTGTCCTGCACAGGACAGGAGTTGGAATTGATCATCCTGAAAAGTCCCTTCCAACTAAGCATATTCTATGATTCTATAATAACTCTTTTGAGACTGTGAACATGGAAAAAGTGTGGGGTTTTTCTACTTTTTCATGTTTCTCATCAATGCTATCTGCCTCTGTTTTACTGTCTGTCGTTAATTTAATTATCCATATGCTAATATTTTTTTAAAATATTGCATGTGGGTCATGGTTTTTGCCATTCATCATCAGCAGACATCTTATTCCAAAT
Source organism: Chamaea fasciata (assembly GCF_029207755.1). Classification (NCBI taxonomy): domain Eukaryota; kingdom Metazoa; phylum Chordata; class Aves; order Passeriformes; family Sylviidae; genus Chamaea; species Chamaea fasciata. The sequence goes on along the minus strand of NW_027094087.1, from coordinate 94,941,765 downwards.
GTAGCTGTATTAGTTTTCAATGCTGACTATTGTTAGGGCATTATTTTATTGGCATCCCTCTGTGGGAAAAAGTTGTGAAAAAGCTGCGTGTCTCTGTGTAGCTAATGATATAGTCTCTCCATAGACTCATTTTTCTCATCTCAGTGTTGTATCATCAGATTGTCCTAAATCAGTACTCACCCTAGTCAGTCTCAGTGTTTGATAACTGTGGAATGTATTATGTTCTTCTAGCAGACAACCAAGTAAAGGTAACACTTAAAGGCAACACATTTTTATACTGAAAATATGGGAAAAAAAATCTAAAAGTAAGGGTTTGTTGAATTGTTTATTTTCAACTTCTGTAGAGTACCAAGTGCTGACACCACTAGCTCATCTCTGTAGCTTTGAAGCAGAACTGGAGAATAAATCATATGAGCAACAACAAAAAAATTCTGTGTTTTTAATCATCAGATAATACTGGGTTACAGAAAATGCAATCATTTACATGCAAATAGCTTTGAAGCTATTTTAACTCTAATGGTGTAATGGACTGGTTTTTTTAAGGTCATATTCCTTAGAGACATTATACTTGCTCATAGGCTCCGTAAGCTGCTTATGTCCCTGCATGACTTTCTGACAGTTTTCTTGCCATTGCTTTCATGATTTCTTCACTTTTCTCACATTTCCCCTATCTTTCATTTGTCTGTGTGTGTCAGTGTCTAACAACACAAATGAGCTGTGGCCTCAAAGCCTCAGGGTTCTACACATGTCACTTGAAATAAATGGTTTACCTTGATGCAAGGTTTAGGTTACTGAATAAGCCTGCAGATTATTTTCCTCACTACTATCTTTTACCTTTTTCTTTCCTATCTTAACTTTTTTTTTTTTTTTTTTTTTTTTTTTTTTTTTTTTTTTTTTTTTTTTTTTTTTTTGTGGTATGATTCTATCTTTTTACTATTAAGTTCATTCATTTGAATTCCTCAGCTAGGAGAAATTTTGAGTACTGCTGCAGACTATCGTAAGAATCCAGAAGGCAGAATATTTTCAGGTCTAAGTACATTCAGTACTTTTTTCTTAATACTTCTGCTGGTATGTCACTGATAAATTGGAACAGATATGCTGATGAACCCAGTACTGGCCCCACTCCTCTTTAACATATTTATTAATTATATGAATGATGTAGCAGAGTGTACTCTGAGCAAGGTTGTAAATGGCATTAAACTGGGAGGAGTGGCTGATGTCAGGGTCAGTGGGTTGTGCTGCCATCCAGAAGGACCTCAACAGCTGGAGAAATAGACTGAGGAATCTCATGAGATTTAACAAGGGGAAGTGAAAAAATTCTGCACTGGGGGAGAGCAGCTCCAGGTAGCAATATACACTGGGGGCTGTACAGCTGGAAAGCAGGTTGGCAGGAAAAGTCCTGCATGGACACCATGCAGGATAAAAGATCCCAGTGGACACCAGGCTGGATATGAGGCAGAAATGTGCTCTTTCTGCAAAGGAAATGAAATATGTTCTGGTATGGGTTAGGTAAACCATTGCCAGAAAGACATAGAAAAAAAGATTTATGCCCTGTCTCTGTATGTTAAAAATCAGCAATACATCTGAGTTTGTGAGCCTTGTTCTTCTAGAAACTGGGGTTGTTCAAGTGTGTTGCTAAAACCTATCAAGGTTGTAGAAAAAGAGAAGTTAGCCACCTGGTCTAATTCAGCCCCTGGGGTAATCTTCCTTCCTTTGTTAAGTATGCACCAAGGATCCTAATTTCTTCAAAGCAAAGTTAGCAATCATGACTATCCCTGTAAGGAATAATTAGACTTTACAGTAATCAACAGTGTCTTATGACTTCAAAGGTCAAGAATTACTCCAACACATCCCTGACAACTATTCACTTTAAGAAGAAAATAATTAGTAGACAACCTGAAATAGGGATCACCTAGGCAGTTATTTCAAACTTTTGGGATAAATTAGAAGAAAAATAGTAGTTTTGATAAGTCAGGACTGTATTAGCTGTAGTTTCAGTTTATTTCTTTCACTGAGACATGCAATTTATAATATCACCCGTGGAATTCATTACCAACATGGATAGGGATGTCCTTTTTTACTAAATAATCAGGTATTAGAAACCTTTCTAAAAAAATTCAAAAAAATCTGAGTAATCAGTGATGTTGCAAACAGAATTCTAAATTTTTTCCATTCATCTGTAGGTTTTTATTTTCATTGTTACAAATTGATTTTCTAATTGGCTTCTATTTTGTCCCTATCTCTCATAGAATTCTAGAGGGACACACAAAAATGTTTGCTCTATTCCTGATTGCTGAAATGTTGTTTTGCCTGTGTTTGTATTAGTATTCACTCTCTAAAGAACACAAGGAGAAAGGAGGTCTGGAATAACAAATTATTACCTTAAAGCCTACTCAAGTGCTACCTTTTTACTTAATATATATGGATGAGGGAACTGGCAACCTATGAAGTTGATCATGAAAATGTTTCTCAAAAATCATATCCGAGGCAGCCCTTGATTTTACATTGCCCTAGTAGTCATCTTAATTGCCTAAAATTCTACCTTATATATTAGTGCATTTATTTGAGATCCAATGTTATGACAGAGTAAATAATATTTGCAGGATTGTGACAGCTTTTCTTTCAAGAATTTGGAGCATAGATTGGCTATTAAAAATGTATGAAATATTTCTCTAAATAAGGCTGAAAGACCCTGCCTCTTTGTGCAAATTCAAGTTCTCATTGTGAGAATATATTATTCTCTTTAAGCATTTCTGGATCTCAGCAGCATTTTAAATGTTTCCATCTACTATTAATAGCTCTAATTACTTTCTATGGTGTTTGTGACTAACTGATTTAATCCACTACATGATTTTGAATGAAATATATATTTTTAGTAGAGAGATTTCCAAGCCTTAATAAAATTTGGAATACTGGGCTATTTGTAGCATCTCTAAGTGACTTTTTTTTTTGTCCTAAATTTAAGAACATTGCTAAAATTTTAAAAAATGCAGAAATACATTTAGTTGTTTTCAGCGTTTTTACAGAAGAAAAATACACAGTACTACATAAGCTACTGCTACAGGGTCTGCAACTGAAGGAGGACTGATGTCTATTGAAAGTTCAATATAGTGGCCCTCCACTTCTCATTTTGAAAGGAGCCATTGTCACCTGGCATCAAAATGATGCTTTAAAAATGCCCAGTATGGTTTCCTCTTCTCGGAGCAGGTTTTTCCAGCTTAATCCAGACGGAGTATTATCCAAAAGGGATTCACTCCAACAGCAAGACTCAAATGCTTTCACATGTTTAGCTTCAAAACTATGGAGGAGGAGTAATTTCTGGTCTACTCCTTAAAAAAAAAAAATTTATCTTATGCATCATTTCCACTGGATCACTTTAGAAGGAAAACACAGGAAATAAGCACATTCAAACATTCTGAAATTTCTGTGTATTGAGAACCTTGTGCTGAAGAGATTCTTACAGAGCATTTCAAAACTGAAAGGTTGGTATAAAATGGTCACCTTTCTACTTACTGATTTGCATGAACAGGATCTTTGATAGATTTCCAGAGAGTTTTATGGCATCCACCTTTTTTACAAGTAGTCTAAGCTGTAGTTGTGTAATACTCCAATTAATGGCAAGAATCATAGCAGGTCTCCATAATTTCATAAGACTTTTATGTTATAACAACTAGAATGAGATCAAGATATTTTTAGGGGATTGGACAAGGGTGTCTTTGGAGCTTTTGGTAGGCAATTCCTCCTGCTTCACATTTTGATATATTCATTTGACCAGCTGACATAGAAGGAATTGGATAAGGGTGTCTTTGGAGCTTTTGGTAGGCAAAATCTGGAGGCTGAAAAACATCTTCAAAAGGCTGATGGATTGTTATAGTGTTGAAGTGTTTTGGAAGTGCAGCTATTTCTGACAATTGATGACAGATTTATCCTTGAAATCTACATGCTTCAGTTAGGAAAATATTGAGTGCATTGCATAAGTCTTGAACAAATACTTTTTAAAATAGAATCAGGCTTAATTTTTAAAGTTCATATAATTTCAGCTTTAGGATTAGGTTCAAAGACCCCAAAAACTTTGTAAAGCACATGTATCTGACACATTTAAAGAATAATGTTAATTTACAAGAAATCAGGAGATATTATTAGATATTTATATATAAAAATCTACTCATTACTTTTAAAAGAAATCTTGTCCAACAGTTTGTTTGTAAGTGGGTTTAATGGTAAAATATGCTCTCCTTAAGTAGCATGATTCTTAGTACCATGATTCCATGGTACTATAAAGATGTCCTTTTTATTTAATGAACAAATCTAATAATCTCTCCTTACAAAATCTTAGCTGTGCTACCTCTTTCAATCTTTCATGTCTCCCAAGCTCCTTACCTTACAATTACATATCTGATTTCCCAGTCTCATCAATACAAGAATCTTGTAGATCCTTAAAGAAGATGAAAAATCTGAAACAGTTCCTACATGATAAAAAATGCCCTCACAGAGCTCCAAACAGTCGATTAGATTAACACTTTTCACTTACTTTAGTAATTTCATTCAGTCATTCATTCATGTTAATAATTGATAATAATATTTGGATTTTTAAGTGTTCCATTGACTTTAAAACTTTCTGAATAATCATCTGCTACAGGAATCTCAGACCACTCCTCATTTGCCCGTTTTGTATAGAAGTAACCTGAGGGAATGACCATTACACTGGTTGGGACTTGTCAAACAATGCAAATTCAGTTTGTGGGATTTGCCTCTCAAGTATGCGTTACAGACATTGATATTAGCTGGAAAAATTATACTGCAAGAATATTAAATTCAGACTTCAGCTTCTATTTCTGCAGGATGACTTATTTCATTTATTCCCATTATTACTGTAATCAATTCATTAGCTTCTTTAGACTCCAAATGTAATAGAAGATCCCTTCGTGATAAATGTGAACTCTGTATTTTAGCCTAAGATAATTATAATTATACATATATTTAAATTATTATCATTCACTTTCTAAAACCTGATAAACACAATGTTGATTTTCTTAAGATGAATTATTTTTTCTTTTTACCGTCTAATTGAAAAGTCAGCTGCTGCCTGGGAAAAATAATCTGGTTTTAAAGGTCAGAAAATTGAAAATTCCATTCCTAAATTAAGTTAAGAGCAGTTTTTAGATCTGAAAGATCATTCCTCTGCTGAAAGTATTCAGGCAGGTTGATTGCAGAGCATGTTGAATGTAAACCCATTCAGTCAGGCTCTGTGAAAGGCAGCAGAGGAGAAGAGCTCACAGAGGTAGTGGTGGTGCTGCCTTAGTCAGTATGAACATCTGCTGCCCTGGTTGCCTCTGAGAAGGCCACACCACCTGGCACTAACCACTAGCATAGAGCAGTACTCACTCATGGCACGGGAGAATTCCAGAGAGGTTTCTTTTCATAGAGCCTTTGTTTCATCCCACAAGCATCTAGCTTGTGTGTTTTACTGAATAACAAAAACAAAGTTACAGTAAATGTGGAGAAGAAAGAGGCTTAGAAAACTTATGTTTAACCTAAACATGCCTTCACGACACAGAAAGGAGGCTTCAGATCTCCCTACAGCTGAGTTCAAAGTCAGTAGTTCTCATACCTTCTAAGCACAGGAGACTGGCTGTTCTGGGGAAGAGGATATACCCAGTAACTGACATTCCAGCTCTACCAAAACACAGAAAAAGTATAACACAATTTTCCAGAGAATGGGAACGTGTTGCCAGGCACTGAAGTGGGAGTAAGAGAATGAAAAGAGGATGTTTGACATCCAATGCCTCATCCTATGTTTCTTGTGCATTTTGGATACAGAAGGTTGGGTATAAAATGCATAAGCAAAACTAAAAATGGAAACCAGTGTGCCCTGAGTTTTGCAGAGAAGCAGGTAAAAGGAGCACATCAGGTTTTTCATTCCCACTGCACCAGAGAATTGTCCTGTACTCATTCATGCTTACTTTCATAAGAGTACTCCAATCCATGGAATAACCACCCTGCACCTCTCCTCAGAGCAAGGTAGAGTGAGGGGTTCTGTGGCTTCAAGCTTCCTCCAAGTCTGTGGCATGTTCTACTGTCTCAACACAGCGCATCTACCCTAAGACTATTTGGTCTAAACTTGAGTATAGCACACTAAATTCTGAGCCATCTTTTCTGAGCCACCATTTCAAAGATAAGGTGCAAAACCCACTACCACAGCACCCACATAATTCTTGGAGTCTGCCCTATGAGGAGCACGAACCCCTAGAACTTCAGTGAACAGTGCAAAGGAAGTTGTCACCCTGACAAACAAAAATTCATTGAGAAATATATGCCTATATCCCTGTGAGCTCTTTCAGAGCTCTAGATTATAAAAATAAGTACCTATCAAATATCATATTGCTAGAGACATATTTATATGAGTTAAAGAAACTGGCAACCAATCACACTACAATAAAAATACTCTTATGAGCCTTATTCCCTAAGGATTAAATAGAATTTTTAATCCATAGAATCAGCCTGAAGCTGGCAGAATTAGAACGGATACTATGAGAAGATTCTTCACACAGAGAGGGTTTAGGCACTGGAAAAGGCTCCCCAAGAATGTGGTCATAGCACAAAGCCTAACAGAGTTCAAGAAGCATTTGGACAATACTCTCAAGCACATGGTGGGATTCTAGGGTTGTCCTGGGCAGGGCCAGCAGCTGGACTCCATGATCCTTGTGCGTCCTTTACAACTTGAAAGATTTTATGCTTCCAACTTCCATTCTACACACATACCAGAGTGATACAAATGCTAGAGGAGGAAACAGTGACAACTGCTCAGTACAGTGACTGCTCAGTACTGCAAACTTTTGGCTGCTATTTAACACACGATACATGTAATATTATCTCTGTTTATGGAAAATTAATGTGTTGTGAGTGCTGTGACAAAGGCAGCTAAGACGGCCTTGTAGAAAAGCTGGTGATTACTGCACTTCCAGAACAACGTTGGCATTTTTAGAAAAAACAAGAATGCAAATAGGCAAACAAAAGAAATGAAAACAAACGCAAAATTTTCCTCTTACCTGTTTTGGGGTTTTTTAATTACTTTTATTGTAGTTGTTGCTCTAAAGTTTCATGCAAAAATGCTTAAATGATAATTTTGAAAAAAGTGAACAGCATTAAAACAGGGTGAGATTTCAGGCATGGAAATGGTTGTAACAGTGAGGTTGCCCCCATTTGACTAATCTGTTAAATATAAAGACCATAAAGATGTTGGAGTGACCTGTAGGCAGCAAGAATAAGAACCATTGTATTACTGTGGGCTATTGTCTAAGGAAATTCTCTGTCTCTCATTTTACATAATTTTTACACATTCCCTCTCTATTTTTTTTTTTATTAAATGCTTTAGTTCTAGCAGAGAAAAACATATTAACTTATGTCTTACCAACCATATTAAAATCACAAATCATATTTTGAGACCAGATGTAGAGGCAGATTGAACATAGTGGGAATTCATGTATTTCAGAAATCTACACAAAGAGTTTTGGGCAGCTGGGTACTTCTATCTTATGTTGCCATTTTTATTACCATCACATCGATATTTTTCCCAAGGGATGTAGAAGTTTTTTCACTATATTTTAGGAATGCATTTCTCCATTTCCAAAACCTTCTGTAGAATGCTCTAGCTTAAGCAAGCCTTGTTTCAATTCACAGTCAGAGGAGTTTGTGTCATCCAAATGTTCGCATTCCATCTAGATAAAGTTGTGTATGTTCCCCCCAGAAAGTTCCAAACCCCAGGTACCAAGCAAAAGTGAGGGACCTACCGAGGTGAGAGCAAGTGAAAGGCTTCATTTGTTTCTGATTCAGTCAGACTGCCTGGGACATTAACAGAATTGCAGGTTTTGGCCTCAGGACAATGGCTAATGTCTGACATTATTTACTTACTGGTAGCCTAAGAGCCATTAGTTCAGATTACTTTCCCCCTCACTTTGACTCCCCCAGAGCCAAGGATGAGTATAAATGGTGACATATGTCCTGTATCTACTTCTAGTGGTTGAGTAAAATATTTATGATGTGCTTGCTTATTGTTCCACTATTAAGTGGTCATGTTTGTGAATAAACCTCACAAGAGTAATAAAAGTGAAAAATACCCTGGTACATTGCTACAATATATATAGATAGATATACAACATATCCACATACTTAAGTATCTCTCTGTATACACATATATGATATATTAATGGTCAATAAAACCTTCTTCTATGTTATATTGTGGTATAATCATTTTGGGCAGTAAAAACCTCATATGTTACGTGTTGTCATGTCTCTCCATTCATGTGATAGAATACGAAGGAGATATGCTATGGGAAAACCTATTGTCAATTTAGGCTTAACATTCCACCTATAAGGATATCACAGTGACACGAAGCTATTTTTGCCCCATTTTCCTATCCTTTGCTCTGAATAGAAAGACTACATGTGAAAAAGGCATAGTCTCAAAGGCCTCTGAAGGCCTGAGATAGCACAGCTTAAGGGTCTCTCTGCATGTAGAATCAAAGTAAGTGCTAGAAAGCTCCAGGCTGTGGGAGAAGTGGAAAAATATCACCTCTGCCCTTCACTCAGCACAAAGCCTAACTGGTGTCCTTTGCTGTCCTCTAGTCCGCTTTGGGACCTGATAAAAGGAGAACTGATGCCTGTCTTGTGATTCCTGTGATGGTTTCCTGATGTGGTCTATTCTCTGCTCTATAGATCTGATGGAACATCTGACTGAAAGTGCTCGTGTGGGCTTCAAATGACTTCTATGAATACCTGTGTTTGTCTAGGCAAAATCACAACAGGTAATTCTGTTGTTTTAAATCCCCATGGATTCCTTAGAGAAACAGAAAATAAATAAAAAAAATATGATAAAGAATTAGAGATACATAGTTCCTTGATATAATGTGTTCAATTTGTATAACTGCATTTAAAGTAGGGGTAGCTACCATTTTTTCACACAATTCAAGAGAACTATAGCATAGAAATACTAAATTATGTGCCTAATATTACCTTGTGTATGAAAAGGGGCTGGAAAGGAAGCCCAGTCATCTCATTGCAGCCTTTGGTGTATACTCTGAACAAAGTACATTACAGTACTTCCAAAAAACATGGTACAAAAGCATTAATAGAATAAAGTTTCACTTTAAACAAGTAAAAAATAGGTTAAAATTAATTATTTGGCAGTTATAATTCTCTTAGAAATGTATTTTTTCATTGCCTTCAGTCAAAGGAGGGTGAGAGACAGAAGTGGAAAGACCTATGTGTGCTCATGAGGTAGAGTTTACAGTGACAGAGGCAATTGTCACTTGATGGTGCTGTGGTTCCATGGCTGTCTTTTTTCCAGCTTTTTCACATTACCACATCTGAGATGCAGAGTATAAATCTTCTCCAGCAAATACAGATCTCAAAAGTTCAAATAAAGACCATGATATCCAAAGTGCCTCCAGTGTGGAACCAACTGACAGCAAGGCACTGGGGCCTGGGGAAAAGCTGCGCCTGTCTGTCAGTGTGTGGTGGGTGCTTGATGGACTGCTTACAGAGGGGCTGCAGCCAGCCTCCCAGTGCTAAAGAGAAAGGAGAAATACAGGAAGATGGTAAAACAAGTTATCTGAAACCAGGATCAGAAAGTTCAGAGTGCCACCAACATAACTTTTCCCTTTGTTTTGACGTTGACTTTGGACACAAGTGGTAAATCTATACAGTTGGAGTTGAGATGCAACAGTGAATGGACAAGAATGCACACTTTTCAGAATGCACATAGCTGTCTAACATTTACACCTACAGAGAGAACATTAGCATAATTTGAATAACTCAAACAATTATATTGTAAGGGGGTTTGGGAAAAAAAATGGAAGTTTCCAGGGGAGATAGTTACCTAAAAGTAGGTTTAGATATTAATGCACAGGATTTCATAAATCCCTCCTCCAAAACAAAGCCCCAAACTCATAATCTTTTACCAAATTCAATTTTCTGTTTTCTTGGTTATTTTTATTTGGGGATGTAAAATAGGAGGCAGCTGGGCAAAATAAATATAGAATGCCTAATTAGTAATGTTGCCCATCACTTCCATTTTAAGACCCTGATTTCGTTTGTTTATAAGTTTGCCAAACTTCAGCCATCTGGACTGAAATTTCCCAGCCTGTAGGCTGACTGAAAAAGAAAAGAAAAAAAAATTGAATAAAGCTATCCAGGCATTTTTAGGGATTGGAATACAGGAACATACTTTTTTTCACCATTGCAAAAGAAAAAAAAAGGCACAATTTTCTATGGTAATTCTGGTTCTTTTTCTCTTGCAATAAAACGTCTCAAAAAGCAGTAGAGAAAGAGCCATGTAGGAAATGTGACTTCTTTTTTTATGTTCCAAAAACTCTGTACAAGTAGGTCAAATTTAACAACTTTTTTTTTTTTTTTCAGTACTTCAGTACACACGCCCTCAGAAGATATGCTTGCTTTAAAATTCTTCAGTCTTCCACGATTTTGGTCCTACTGGTCATGCTTCAATCTGGCAACTGAAAGTCCTTCAATCTATAGCTGACTTCCTGTGGGCCCCACAAAGTACTGTGCTGATTGTGCAGACCACGTTTTCCAACATCCTGGTTTTACCTGGTTTGTTTTGTGAGGACTTTTTTTTTTTCCCCCCAGTGGAAACAAATATAAGTAGAATGGGAAAAAAAATGAGTAGAAACTTTTTTAGGATTTTTTTAAAAATCCTAAAACGCTGGGCTTGGAATGACTGAACCAAGAACTGAGGAAGGAAGAGTCTGGATAGAAGATTTGAGAAGAAAGGAGGTGTGGGGGTAGTTTTTAAAATGCTGCAATGAGCTATGAACACCAGCATGGAGTTCTCATCAAAACCTGGAATATTACCTAAAATTTTTCTTTCCCATCATGTGTCTGCTCTCAGCATATGTCCATGAAATGCTAAGGCCAAGTGTTTTTTCTTTAATCCTAGTCTGTACAGATAAGCACAACATAAACCGGTTATTTCAGTCATTCAGGTGCTAAAGATGTGTTTAGTGAATGTTACATCACAAACCACTTGATGTGAGGTGTGGTTTTATGTCTGATACAACCATGGAAATTTTACAGGGTAAAACCCTGTAATTCTTGGTGTTGCAGACAAGTGTCAAAAAGATTTTAATGTTGCCTGGGTAATTAATGACTATATTAAAATGCCCATGCACAGGAGGAGGTTTACACTAACATGCATAATCCTGACCGTCCATGGGGTTTTTCTGAGCACTTAACTTTGCAACTCGAAGAATATACTTTTAATGAGTAGTTTTAAGTAACTTGGAAGTATATGTAATGTCAAGAGTGCTAAATTCTTTTGAGAATATGGAAGATTATGCTTATCAGAGACATGCAGTTTTCTGTGTGTATTCCATGAGACACAGAGATAGTAATTCTGAAACTTTTCAAATATACTCATCTTTTATGGACACATACACACACATACACAATATCCTGTTTCGATAAGATATTGAATAGTGTGGCAGCTTTGAACAAGGCTTTGCACTTCAGGATTTTTTCCATGGCCTTTAAAGAACTACTGTCTAAAAGGTTTTTCTTAATAGGAAGAGAGAGTCTGAGGATGTGTACAATGAACAAGATCTTGTTCAATTTTTGCTTCTGTGATAATCTGTAAAGTTGTGCAGATATTTTATTTAAGTACTTATTAGTATAAATTTGTGTATCTAAAAATGTCTTTGACTTCAATATGTATTAAGTATATATTAGATAGGGATAAAATGCAGTCTTGATTCTCATACAGCCTCCCTACTACAAAAAAAGGGATAGGATTTTCCACTGTACCCCTTCCTGGTTTTTGGCAGCTTGTTCACTTCCCTGATGTACATTATCAGCTACTTGAAGGTTTTCATACTTGCATAGTAGAAGAGCACACATTTTATGCCTTAAGCAGACATTGAATATCTTACACAGGAGATTAAACATTCAGCATTTCACATAAAAATAACTGTCATGTGATTTCTGGCGAGGTTTTAGTGAAAATCAAAATAATGTTGAAGGAAAAATGGCACAGAACAGATATGTTCAGAGTACTTGCTGTGAGAAATGCAAAGCTGATAGCAAATGCTTCTAAGAGTGATCAAACATCAGACTCATGAGGACAAGAATACGACCAAAGTTATGGTGAATATCATGAATAAAAAGGCATAAAATGCCCTTGATGTGTAATGAAGAATATAAATACACATACACACAAAAGTAAGGAGAAAAAAAGGAAGAAAAATGCTTACAGTGTGAATTTGCAAGCAGCAGCATACCAAAATTAAGGTTATAAAAAACCTGCTGGAAGTTGGCAGTTCAGAAGGGAAGAGATATTAACCTCAGGGTGATTTCCATCTGCTACCCCTAACAAATTTGAACTAGCTGAAGTCAGGTAACGTAATGTAAGTATATGTATAATAGATAAAATTTTAATTTTGACTAGTTTACATCTGCACAAAGTATTATTACAGTAGGCATTATTTTACTCAGGAGGAAAAAAAAGGTTTTTCACTTTTGTCCTTTCTTTTATCTTTCATACCAACAATTTTGTATTTCAAATATATCTAGTCTTTAAGAAACTGATGCTCTAATGAACTTAAATTACTGTTGCAATGAATGATAATTAAAAAACAGTGTAAAACAATCAGCCATCTTTCTATTCTGATCTTGGGTGTAGTTCCTAGTTGCTGCTATAAAACAGATCAGTGTAATGACTTATCTTAAAATGAAGAAAAAGGTAACCTCTGGATTCAAGCAAACTTGAAATTTTATTTACTTCAAATTTGTTCTTCACTAAACAGGAATAGAGACAAGTGTGTCTCAGAAAATGTGTAGCGACAATCCTATACTGTTGTGCCAATGTGTAAAGGTCATGATGCATCTGTGCTAAGAGTGAGAAACTGCATCCAGATTTCCAAGCTTAGCTCCTCCACCCCCATACTCCCAGTACCCTGCATTAAAGAGTAGGAGTACAACTTATTTTTAACCATTTTTTTACATCACCAAAGAAAAAATAGCCATTTCAGTTCTGTATTTATGTTTGGGAAATGAGTACTAAGCAGCTCAGCAAAGAGAATATTTTCAATTTACTTTAAAAATTATATTTAATAAAATAATAATTCAAAATATTTTATTTTTCAGGATCATTTATTTATACAGATTAGTGTATATTTGTATAGCCTTTGTTACAAAACCTGTGAGAATTGCCTAATGAATCTAAATTGTAAACATTTTTCTTTCCACTAGGAAGGGGTGCAGGTGGATATGTGCTGTCAGAAGCACTAATCAATCCATTTGTCATTTAGGTGTATCTTCTTGGGAGGCTTCTGTTTTTGAGGCCAGAAGAGAGAAATGACACCTGGACATGCTCAGCACGAGGTGTTGATGGCTACCTGCTGCAGCATTTGCTCTGTGCTTTATAGCACCAAGCTCAGAATAATCTTCTGAAGGCATAAGTGCACACATTCACACACTGAGTACAACATAAAAACACTTAAGCAGTCAGATTGTTCATTGTGCCACAAAAGACAGAGATAAGGACTGTTTCAGCTAATGCTGTATTTAGAGGCAGCGTGATAGAAGTTACAGCAAAGTGTGACTGTGGTACCCTGAGTAATCTTTGTTATCTGACTGGTAGATCTGGCAGGGCTAAAATTATCAAATGGCAGCAAACTGTCAGCCTAATTTGTAAAATTTTCTGCATCTACAGAGATTTGACACATATAGGTTGATGATTTATGCCTACCTATCACAAACAGCCATAGCACAAGTTTTGTTGGACAACAAGCCTATGCTCTTCCCTGTGCATCCCACAATAAGCCCTAACCCCCTTTAGTCAGCAGCCAGCTAGCTACACAGGAACCATATCTGTATATTAAAGATCTACAATGAAGCTTACTGAATACTACAGACAGGTAAACGTAGGACAGAAATAGAAGAACAACTTTCTCTCCTCTTGAGAAAAGAGTTTGACATTCTGTCTTGCAAAACTTCCTTCTTGCACAGCTTAGAAAACAGCAAATGGGTTCTAGGATTCAGACTTAGTGTAATAGAAGGGACATAGTAAAATGCCAGTCCTGGCTGGTATATTATCACATGGAGCAATTCTTTCCTTGTGGGAATCCCTGGAAATTTATCGCTTCTATCACACAGTACTGACACAGTCACCCCTGTAATGAGAAGGTCTGATCATCCTTCTTCATTCACAAATTAAGTCCAAATCCTAGAATTTATTTAAAATTTCTATGCATTTTATGCAGCTTCGTAAGAACATGAACCTTTATTAAAAAAACCCAGTAACTTGCACAGATGATTAAGGAAAGAAGTTAACATTTAAGACAGTAAGACAGACATTAATCAAAATAAATATAATGTTTTTATTAAGGCAGGCAGAGAAGTGATATTTGCATCCTTCTACTCATCCTGCTATGTTCTGCTTTCTGGCAATCCTTCAGTGAATATATACCAAATAACATTTTCTCCATGTACCATGTTGTTTTAATGCTCTTCCTATTAAAATGATTTTCATTACAAAGTGGATATTATCATTATGTCAACTCTAATGGCATATAACATGATATAAAAATATTATAATGTAAGTGGTATCAGAGGTTTTGTATTCAGAATAGATTATTAATTAATGCTGTGTCAGCATGCTCAGTAGAGTGAAATGGAGGAGCAATAAATAGCAATAGCCCCGGTGGCCTATATTCACATCTCATCCTGGATTCACTACAAAGGCTTGTCATTCATCTTGTTATCAGTGGTCGTTTGGGTTGGAGCACTGGAAATAGCCAGATATAATGGGAAATATTGTTTTCTCATTGCAAAACTCACTGTAGAAAGAGATGCATCTTTTTTCATGCCAAGCTAGTGAATCAGGAAAGGTGAGACAAAACTTTGATCTCAAAAGACTGATTGGGTGCTTCAAGAAATAGATGATTTTATGAAAGCATTTCTTAAAAGAAAATAGATAACACGTATTAATTGTGACTATATATGCAAGAAAATTACTTAGAGTCAGCCAGACCACCTAGTAATAGTTACTTTTCTTCTTTGGTGTACAAACCTCTCCTAAACCACAAAAAGTTGTCTAGTTTTGATCATAGGAACATAGAATAGCTTGGGTTGTAAAGGGCCTTGAAAGGTCATGTAGTCCAATCCCCCCTGTAATGAGAAGGACATGTTCAACTAGATCATGTTGTTCAATCTCCCCATTCAACTTGACTTTAAATGCTTCCAGGGGTGGGGCAACCTATTCCACTCTTTC
Organism: Chamaea fasciata; assembly: GCF_029207755.1. NCBI lineage: Eukaryota > Metazoa > Chordata > Aves > Passeriformes > Sylviidae > Chamaea > Chamaea fasciata. The sequence goes on along the minus strand of NW_027094087.1, from coordinate 94,926,482 downwards.
ATCACCTTCCTAATAAAAAATTTCTTCCCTACCTCTAGTCTAAATACACAGTCCTTCAGTTTAAAACCACTGCTGCCTGACCTATCACAACAGGCCCTGCTAAAAATCTGTCCCCAGCTTTCAGTAGCCTCCTTTAGGTATTGAGAGGCCCCAGTAAGGTCTCTCTATAGTTTTCTGTTTCCCATGCTTGAATATCAAGGAGAGTGTCTTGGTGACAACATCAGCTAACTCCCTCAGGACTTTAGGATATGTCTAATTGGGTCCCATAGACATAACTTCTATAGTCATAAGATTGTTCAGGTTCCTCAGGTGGTCATGAACTCAACCTTCTCTTATATAGGGAGTAATTCTGTTTCCCTATCCCCTGTCTTGCAGTACAGCCACTCGAGAAGTGTGAAAGCAATGCTGTCACTGAAAACTTAAGCAAAACTTTTGAGTACCTCAGCCTTCTCCTCATCCATCATTCCCAGTTTGCTAGTCGTGCTAACTGGTTGAAGTGCTGCAGGATAAGATACACACTTTCTTTGAACCAGCTGCTTCCCACTAAATCCCAACCCAAATGAGAAAAATCAAATCTTATCTCTTCTTTTTAGGAAAATTTTAAATGTGATCCTGTTACTACAGTACCAAAGTATGTCAATGCAGCAAGAGATTAATACTCTCAGGCTTTCTTTCTGTTCTCCCTTCATAAAACTGGCTTTGTTTTCAATAGAATATACATATATTTCAGTTTGACTCTCTTCCCTCTTTATAGCAAAAGGGAATTGTATTAAATGTTTCCTTTAAAGTATTCTACTTTAAAATAGCTTCTGTATTGTATTTGATAACTAACTGGGATGAAAAAAGGCAAAAAACAAAAAACCCAACAAACCATTAAGCAGCCATATCAAACAGAAATTGGAAGCTGCTGTGAAATTGTATCTAATGGAACAACTCTCCATGCATGATAGCCACAGAACTCTTAGATTGGCAGATTTTCTCTTTTGTCTCCTTTAAGGGCTGTGAGCACAGCAAGCAGCCTCAGTGTTTGCTCTGAGGCATAAATCACTGTGAAAACATCTTACTCTGCTAAAATGGTTTAGCCACAGAACTTCCTTTGGTGCCTTGCATAACTTTTGTTTAATTGTATTCTAGTTTCTCTTTAGATAAAAGATTTTCAGGTAATGAGATAAGAGAATTTTGTTATTAATCTAGTGCAATGGTGATCTGTGATAATTAAGTTATTCTTGAAGAAAGGAGAGAGAAAAGCTAGAGATATACAGGACCCTGCAATAATAGAGTATGTTTGTAATGTTTAATCTATTGTCTATTGCATAAATAATGTGTGAATAACATTATTTATATAAATATGAAATGAGGTATAGATAGAGAACTATTTATCTAAATCTTTATAACAGATATTACTTTGAAAGTGTGGCCTTCAGAGGAGTATGTATGTTATATTCTGTGCCTTCTTCCACAGTACAGGTTGCATGATATAATCCTATCAGTTTTTGTTCTCGTATAATGTTAGAAAAAAATTTGGTAGTTCTGGACAGAATATCTAATCTCAAGTTGCAATTTTTTTTGTGGAGTTTTCTTTTTTCCTGTTTTTTATACAATCAGTAGTAAAATTAATTTTAGAAGATTGCTTATTACTGTTTAACAAATTCTTAGAGGAAAAATTGCATGTGCTCAGCAAACCTGTATGATAGTGATCAACAAAGAAACTGTGCAACATGCAGTTTACTTTTATAAAACTGTAGATGATTGTGAATAGATATTATGAAGCTACTTTCAGATTTGTTTCTTCGTGTATTGTCATGTATGCTGCCTTCTACAATGCTGCATTTATCCTCAACTGTATTTAACATTTATAATCCTGGATAAAAATGACAGTTGCAGACTTATTACTCTGGATGGGCAATAAATCAGCTATATCTGTGTTCCTTTTTTAAGCCTGAACGTGATGAGGCTCAAATTTGCTATTTAACAACCTCTTCCTCATGATAACAATTACATCTCTGGCTGATCATTTTCTGAAGTGACATACATGCCTGTCCCCATTTTCCCTCTGTTTGTAGTCATATATTACTGTTTGGATTTAAGACAAAGCACATAAGAAACCAGTTCTTTATGGTCTGAGAGGTTACAGGTTCTAAATATTTAGGAATGAAAGAAATACAAATAATTGTCTGCTTTGATTCAGTTATGGGAGATGTTGCAGTTTCAGTTATCATGATAGTTGGGTACTGGAATAGGTCTCTCGGTGCTGAAGAAAAAATTATTCTTGATGAAATAGTTAAATCGTTGAAACCTTTTTCCTTCTTAAACAAAAATACATTTATGGATCTCTAAAAAATTATTATTTTTTGCTCTTAATTCTTGGTTTACTAGATAGGGACTTATATAACCCAATTATTGTTGTTGTTTTTCTGGAAGACTGGTTGTCTAATTTTTCTCTGGACATCTCAATTGTTATCCCTTGACTTATTTTGGATATGACACAGGTTTCTTCTAATGGTCCTCATGATTAATATATTTGCTGATAAAAGGATGCTGTAAATGTCGTAAAAAAGATCTGCTGTCCATCCAGTTCAGCATCGTTTCTGCACAAAAGCTGTTTGTATTGATCAAAACTAAAGTGAATCGTAGACGATGAATTTGAGGTTGAAGACCTCTTTGCAGTTCCCAGTAAATATCAGATTAGGATTTCAGATGTAAGATTTTGTTTCTTTTCAATATTTCTTCTTTTGCGGCTAATTTATAAATTGAGCACACAAGGAAAAGTGTCCAAATAAAGGTTTGAGTTGGTTTTTTAAATTTATACATTTATAAATGTTTTGGCTCCAGCTACTCCGTGACAGAAGTATATCAGCCCCAGACCATCACCTGTTTGATTGCCCCTGAGAAAGAATGGTTGACGATCACCATTGCCTCAGATTGGCCAGCTGATAAAATAATTTGATTGCTCCCTAGTCTACTTTAGGGAAAACAAGCCAAGTTAGATTTAACATTTGATTGAAAGTTTATGAAGCAGGTCAACTAGCAGATTGGCAAGACATGGCATGGAATATGACAAGATGATGGAAACTCAGACTAATACTTCTTCAGGGGCACAGCAGAACCTGAGGAATTCATGTGTTTGTGTGGTTAGATGCACCAAAATTTTTTTGTTATCTTACTTAACAAGAAATTTTTATTTGGAATATATGTAGAAGGAGACCTCTGAGATCTCCCTCCCTCTAGTTGCTGATTTCTATGCTTGCATTACAGAGTTTGAAATGGTGAATTACAGTACTCTATATTCACTTACTACTCCTCAAAACAGCAAAGGCAAGTTTTCAAAGGAAAAATATTCTTGCCATTTTTTCAGTAATTTTTACATGCCTGGCAAAACGGGGCAAATATATCATTAGTCATCAGCAGCAGGACCCAAATCTTTTTTTCAGCTCAGTAACCATACCCATTTAATCACAGTTCTCTCTTTAAGTTGCTCAGCTGGTAGCAGACCTTTAATAGCAATTTACATTTAATCTCATCACTGATCGATCCCATTCACCCGGTTAACACCTCTGTCACAGAACAATGGAGGTATCCTCTAAAATATTGTTCTTGGCTCAATAGGATCAATTAAATATAAATGTCTGCTACTTTTCTGTGTTTCAATGCTTCTGACTAGTTGCTAGCTCTTGAGTTGCCTTAAACTTTATAGTGCACCATCACATACCTTTTTTTTTCTTTTACTTGAAACTGAAAAATTTGGAAATCAAATGAAGAAATTTTTTTTATTACTAATAATTACTGTTATATGGCCTTTGCTAATAATGACACCATTTTGTATTCTGGAGATTTAGGATGGTGTTATTCAAATAGACTTTGATTTTAAACCAATAGAGGTTTGACAGAAGTTTCCTGTTCTTCTTCTTATCTGTCAGAAATAAGTCAACCTGAACAACAGCCACTTTGCCGCCCATTCTTCTCTAGGGTATTTGAGAGTTACATTATAAAGGCTCGCATCCTGGAAAAATCAATGCAAAATGATTCAACTGATTCTAGGGGGTGTTATGAAATTTAAATGACAAAGCGTTAGCTGCTGTTCTTAAGGCACCGTTCAATGCCAGAAGTATTTATTTCAGTGTATGGCAACATAGTGTTTTAAGAAGCCTTGGGCTATTGCTCTAATCCCTAGTCCATGTGAGAGCCAGCTGATCTCAGTCTTCAGTTCTGGGGTCAGCATTTTAAAGTCAGAAGAAACCGAAGTGTTACCATGACCATGCCTGTCCGCCACTATGGAAAACAGCACATCAGGTGAGGTGTCACCCCTTCACATTTCAGTGCACATGGACAGACAGGAACTGTAGAATGAACTAAGCAGAGGCCAAGCATCATGTTTCATAGGAACTTTCATCTGAAGAGAAACATTTTTATGGAGAGATGTCTTCAGAATAATGGATAACATCTGGCTTTTGGGATCTCGATTTAACATGTAAGAATGGTTAAGTTTGCCAAAGTCTTGGACTTTGGTTTTTATGTCACTGCAACCTCACAGCAAAAGTCCACAACTTATCCCTGTAATAGTATCAAATCTTCAGGCATATGAACCTTCATCAACGAAAATACATCAATGAAAAATCAATGAAAATGAAAATAACAGGGTTATTTTCAATGCTGTTTGAATGGTTTATTTTGAAAATGGCTTCACCCAGACAGCTAATGTGATCCAGAGTCTAAAGGGTTGTTGTCTGTATTCACCCACACTGCTTCTGTAGAAGCACAGGGATCTCATAGTTGTGAGAAGATCACTGCCAGGCAACGCTTTGAACAAAGTAAGATTAGAGGAGACTTAGCTGACTTTTATATTCAGTAACCCAGTATTCAGATGTAGGACACTGAAATCCAGTTCTATTCACTGCCAACGTGGGAAATCAATTAGCCGAAGATGAAGGATAAACTCTGGCTCATGTCTCTCCAAGCATGGCTGAGCTAGTGTCTCTTCTCTTTCCCCACACTGCACATAAAGTGTTTCTACTGTTTGCCATTATTTCTGTTATTCATCTCATATTTATTGGAAAGAAAGTTTCAGAACAAAGAAAGACCTCCTGTGTCTCTTTGAGGTCTGTTTTTGTTTACCCAACCATTTGGATCTGAGACAGGATAGTTTAACAATAACGCTGACAGATCCACATATAGCTGAACATTAAATTGAACAAATGCTCTCGTTCTTTCACTTTTAATCATTTTGATTCTCCAGTTGGGCTTCCTGCTATGGCCATAACAAATACTGTTTTGTAAAGCTTGTGATCTATGAAAACTGGTGGGGTTTGGTGGCTTTCTACAGGGAACACCTATGATATAATAATGCAGATGAGACACTCCTTAAAAGGAGTCTTGAAAAATATCTGAGAAAATTTTGTTGTTTTTTGAATGCCAACACTTCCTAGTAACACCAAATTATTTTGAAAATGTTTCATGTAGGGAAAGAGATGACTTCTCGGCATTTTGATCCTGCTTATAGTATTTTGTTTAGAAGACTATTTTGCCAAAACAGGAAATTACCGAAACCTCAATTAGATGCTGCATTTTAGAGAAACAATTTTTATATGGGAGTGTGGAATGTTATTCCAAAGGCTGACACTTTGTGCAACCAATACCCTGTGTTGCTTTTAGGGCTTTTTGGCTGTTTTTTTGTAGTGAGTTTTTTGATTGCTTTTCTTTGGTTGGTTTAGTTTCTTTCCTATTGGACCACTAAGAGTTGCTCTTACTCATTCTTAGCCATTTCTTTGCTACTGAAAATATGAATGGACAATTTATGGTGCTGAAAACACATGTTAAACTCCTTCTTATTCATGAATGTAGCTAAAAAAACATAGGTTGAATTGCTAAAACATATGTTATCTTAATTGCCTGAGCAATGCTGGACATATTTGGAACCCTGAGAAGGCCTTCTAGCTTGGCAGCCCATAAACTTATGAAATAATAATCTATTAGAATTGTACATAAACCCACAAATACGTGCATTTGTTATTGCTAGCTATAATATAGCCATGTATTTATTCTACCTCAATTTTCAGCTTTGTTTTCTGTCTAAAATATATTGGTCAAGTAATAATGACAATAAACATTATTTTATCTAATTTTTTATCTAATTGTCCTATTTCAGAATCCTTTAATTTCAGAAAGTCAGAAAAAAGACACAAACCAGGGCTAACTATGAGCAATTTTCTGTTTTGGTATGACAGTTCTCTTAAGAATATTTTATTATTTTACAATACTGAAACAATACAGAAATGAAAAGTTAAGGGAAATCAGTAAAAGTCGTAACCATTTAGTACTTTTAGAATAATATACATTAGATGCTGTGATATTTTCTAAATAGGAAGATGCAGGTATTTCATTTGTATTCTGCTTAGTGTTTGGCACACTGGGTCAAATGACCTTATCTGAGGTCTGTAAACAATGTTGGGAAACAGATAATTCTACTAGACAACCATAACATTGAAAGTTAATGAGACGTCTTCACAGCCAGTAAAAGATATGCAATCCAGAAAATGTACAAGCCAGGAAACTCATTCTTTCAGGAAGTTTTTTTTTTTCACATACTTTTGGTGGAAGATAAATTCATGGGCCCTGAAGGAATACGTCCATTAGCACTAAGGGAGATAGCAGAAAACATTTTAAGGCCATTGTCCATAATCTTTGATCCAGCAGGGAGACTTGGAGAAGCACCAGAAGACTTGGGAAAAGCAAATGCCACTTCTGTCTTCAAGAAGGGCAAGAAGGAGGACCCAGGGAGCTATAGGCTGGTCACCCTGACTTTGATCTCTACAAAGGTGTTGTAGCAGCTAATCTTGAAAATCATTTCCAGCCTCATTAAAGACAAATAAACCATGAGGAGCATTCAGCATTTCTTCATTTGTGAGAAGTCTAGTGTTACCAACTTGGTAAACTTCTTTGATGAAGTGACTGACCTGGTGAACACGACGAGAGCAGACACTGTTGTCTACCTGATCTACAGTAGTGCCTGTGACACCCTCTCCTATAACAGTTCCATAAAGGAGCTGCTGATGGATGAGAAAACAGTGAAGTAGTTTGAAAATTGGCTAGATTTGTTGAGGTCAGGTGGTGGTGATCAGCAATCCAAGTCTGGTTGGATGCCAGTGACCAGCAGTGTATATTAGGGATCAATACTGCATCCTGTCCTGTTCAGCATCTTCATAACAATAAGTGTGATAGATCAGTGTACCCTCAGAAAATTTGCAGATGACACCAAACTGGGAGCAGTGGCTGATATCATGGCCAGAGGGCCATGCTGCCATTCAGAGGGACCTCAACAGTCAGAGAAAGGGGTGCCAGGAAACTCAGGAAATTCTGAGTCTGAAGAGGAACAAACCCAGGCACCAATACATGCTGTGGGTAGCCCAGCTGTCAAGCAGCTCAGCAGAAAATGAGCTGGGGGTCCTGATGGACACCAGGTTGGATATGAATCAGTAATGGACTCTTGATGCAAAGAAGGCAAATGGGCCAAGGATGATTAAGGTACCAGAGTACCTCACATGTGAAGAAAGGTTGAGAGAGTTTGGGCTCTTCAGCCTGGAGACAAGAAGGATGAAGGAGGATCTTAGCTATATATGTAGGTACTTAAAGGGAGGGTGCAAAGGAGATGGAGCCAGGCACTGGCAATGGACACAAACTTAACCACAGAAGGTTTCCTCTGAACATCCAGGAACATTATTTTTACTGTGACGATGACTGAGAACTAGCACAGTTTACCCAGAGAGGTGGTTGAGTCTCCCTCTTCAAAAATATTCAAAAGCTGTGAGGACATGGTTATGGGCAATGTGCTTCAAGTGGCCCTGTTTGAGCAGCAAGGTTTGACCAGATTATCTCCAAAAATCTCTTCCAGCCTCAACCATTTTTAGATTCTGTATGAGTTTGTGATTTTTTTTTTTTTTTTTTTTTTTTTTTTTTTTTACTTTAGTCACTGATATGTTTGACATAAAAATTGTCCATCCTCATTATCAGTTGTGCATGTTAGGCTGAGTAATTTGAAGCACAAATAAGTTTCACTGTCTGACACTCCCACTCCTCCCTGCAAATGTTAAAGTTTATACAAGCTCCTACCTTTTTAAAGTAAACTGAGTAACAAGGACTATGTGTTTAAGACAGAAAAGAAAAATATCCAAAAGTGAATTAAAATTCAATAACAGAATTTGATCAGGTAATTTTCTTTTAAACCCTCCCATCTGTGCAACCAATAATCACAACTGGTATAATTACCCAATTGTTGTTCAGTAATAGCAATCTTATTACTGTAAACAAAATACTGTGTTAACATTAATAGCTTTTTAATGATGCCTTTTGTGCAAAGGCTACAAAGCACCTATTCTAAAATTAACAACTTGGAAATTAATGTTCTTGTATACCTTAGTTTTACCCACTCTTTCCACCTGGCTGGTGGAGAAATGCAGAACACATCTATGGCCTTCCAGTCCTCTCATAACATTCCAAAAACCTTTATCTATTTGCAGATTAAACCCCTCATATGAAGGTGAAATATGACATCACATAACTCTATGAATATGTCTAGTTCATCTCTTCTGTATGATTATAATTTCAGTCATATTTTTCTGACATTTACTGTTCAAATATCAATAAATCTTTTACAGTATTGTTTCTTTGTAGCATCTATATCTAACCCTTGTAATGTTTTTGGTTTTAGTTTGGTTTGGTTTTTAGGGTTTTTTTCACACATAATAAAACTAGTTTATCTGTTAGCATGGGTACTGGATGTCCTTCCTGGATAACAAAACAAAACAAAACTAAACAAAACTAAACTAAACTAAACTAAACTAAACTAAACTAAAAACAAACAAACAAAAACTTCAAACAATAAAAAATATTTAAAGCCATCACCCTAGCTTTCTGTCCTGTTACTATTTTCTGTACATTATTCTATTATCATCCCATTCTCTCCTTGTATTTTATTTCTCTCTCTCACTTCCCTCAAGCTCTTTCAAATAACCAATTGCAATGATACTCTAAACAGGAAACAATACAGGTAAATAGGCCTAATCTTCTGCTAGCTGTTCATCCTCATTGTGCTAACAACTGCTAATGCTAGAACTCTGCTTCTGGAAAGTACTTATTCAAGTTGGTAATTTAAAAGCACTTTGCTAGTTTATAGACCATGAATGTTTGTACTTAAAAAAAAATCTGGTTCACTAATCATGTTAGAGATGGTATTTTCTTCTAGAACAGAACACACATCCCCAGATCATAGTAGCTGAAGACTAGATGTGACAGAACTCTGGAGAAATCCATGGAAGGTGAATGCAAGTAAGTGTTTCACATGTCGACAGTGCTTCTTTCATCTTATAATCTGCAAATTTTCTGGGGATAGCAGTTATTTTTAGGTATGTTTGACTGACATAAATTTTAAAACTAGAAATAGCTTTACTGTTGCTTGAAATACTATTCCAGGAAAAGGATCTTTTTTCTGTTGATTGCAGAAATACCACTCATTTAAAGTTACTCATTTAACCCCTCATGTCCAGATACATGTTTAACAAATCACTGGTTTTCCCTCAACTCTTTAGTAAAGCCATGTTTTCTTAAATAATTTAATTATGTATTTTGATTCAATTTCTCAGGTTTGAACTTCCCTCCCTGTTTGTCCCAAACTACTTTAAATACTTGTTTCACTTATGTGACTCTGTCACGTGAAAAAGGCAGACTACCTCAACCCTAAGTGTAGGGAGATTTACTCAACCCTTAGTGTTTGATTTGTCTGTCAGTGCTCCAGGAGAGTGGAGATCCCTGTGCCTGACCAGCCTCTCAGCATCCCATGATGGGGACCCTTCACTGAGCAGTCCTGCTGGTTCAGAGGGCGGCTCAACTGACTTATTCAGGGACACACCAACAGCATAAGGGGGACCCTTCAGCAGGTCTTCCCACTTTGTGATCCCGTAGTGAGTCTTCCACTTTATTCAAGTATGTTACTCACTGCCAGCCACTGCCTGCACCCATGAAGTACTCACACCAAAAGTCTGTGGAAAGTTTATTTCTACACTCTTTGTTAATAGAAAATTGTGACAGTTTAAGGTTTGAGGATTGCTGGTGATAATATCTGACTGCAAAAACATATTCAAAGTAATACAAACACAAGCTGTAATCCCCACTGAAATATTCAGAAAACAAAGCATATGGTTTTTACCCAGTAGGTGTCCCTATGGGTGAGAAGACAGGCTCAGCCCATCAACTGATCTCAGCAGTTATGATGGAGTCATAACTTTTCTCCATTATCAACTTACTTTTATACTATTTCTTAGTGTTTAGGTGGACCTTGAGTGACTCTAGTCATATATCTCTTTTTTGTTACTGTTTTGTGCAAAATTCTCTCACTTTTATTATAAAGATACAGTCAATAAAGTACAGAGAACATGCCCAGGGAGGTGTGGTCATATCCTGGACAGGGGTAACTTTGGGATGGAGGTGTGCCTAGATATAACAACTAGGCTACAATGAGCCAAGCTCATTGGAGGAGAGAAATTTTACCACAGCTGCTAGCTCACCAGCAGGCCATCTCCCCTGTCTGCCCTGGCTGACAGGTGCTGGGCCATTTCTCAGCTGCAAAGGAGCATCGAGTTCCCCTCCCTGCAGGGACTTCAACAGAGCTGGGCCACAGTGTCTCCACTCTGCTGCCCTCTCTGTTCCATCTCCCTTAGCAGGTGCTATGGATGCAAATCATGGGTGTGAGGAATCATCATGGAACAGCTGTTTAGCATGCCAACTACATTCCATCCAGGGACCAGCAACTGTATTTTACCCCATAATTTACAGTTACAGTTCCTGTTAGAATGTGAATATAACTTCTCAGTTTCCTCTAATTTGACCCTCAGCCATCTTTTCATACACACCTTAACCTGAAGTTCATTGAAACCATTGCACAGAAGGAGGTACCTTCAGTGGAATCCTTCACTGAGCTGTGGGAGTGTCGATTTAGGAAATTGGGAGTGTCATGCAGGTAGGAGTGAGTTTTCTGTGTCTGAAATAATTCATCAGAAGATCTATTTCAAATAAGAGCAGTTTGGCCTCAGAGTGTAAAAATCAAAACCAAACACAGAGTTAGAACTGTGATTACGGTTGTTACCAAGAGTGGGTGAGGGAATGAATATTGCTTGTTCTATAAAGGTATTATTTGAAATTTAACATTCCCTAAAGATCTACTTTAGTGAACTTCTTTAGTAAATTTAGACAACTGAGCTCCTCTTAAAAGGTGGGATGAAAAATCAGTCATAAAGTACATATATACCCCCAGGAGGTGTTCAAAGAAGTGATAGAGGTTTGTTTCCCTAGTTTTTTGCCAGTAGCTCTCTTAACATCATTCTATTGTTGACCATTGCAATTGTGACACTTCCAGTGAGTCTGAAAAGGTAATTTTGTCTTTGTTTTGACTTTTTCTTTAATGCTAAAATAAAACAGTACAAATTAAACATGCAAACAACATATTTAATTCTTACTGATATGATTCAAAAAATAAATTGTCAATTAAAAGAAATGTTATCTCTACACACTCATGTTGTATTTAAATTCTTTTAGTTGCTTTATATCACTGAAAAAATATTTTCTGGAAATTTTCAAACGGTTTTAATTTTTTCAATCAGTTTTACTGTTTGTCATGTATATGTAGATTTTAGGAATTCTGTCAAAGACAAGTACTGACATTCTGACATTCTGACATGTACTTCTGTATAATTCTACAGTCCACATTAGGCATGGGAAATAAGATCACATGTTTAGTTTATTCATGGTTGGATTGTACCAGTAATCTTGACATAGCACTGTGTAAAAGGAAAGAGACATTTTTGGGTGAGATAAGTAACAATTATAGTTATCACTGGTATGTTCTAAATATGAAATTTTGAATATGACTATGAATTTGAACATTGACTATGGAGAAAATTATAATACTGTTTCTAATTCAGAATTCTAAGGGAGAATAATAATAAAATAAGTACACAAAACTTCACCCAATTCCTGGTTTGAAGTCAGTTTTATTTAAGAGGATTTAAAGGCAAAGTGCCACGTCTTGAGCTTTCTGATTCAACTATAGTAAGATAGTTGTGTCTTCGAAATATATATCACCACTGGAAGGTACTGCTGCAAAGAAAATTTTAAAAAATCCCATTTCCTGAAGTAACAGTAATAAAAGGTAACCAAGATTTCTGGAGTGACAGCCACTGCATTTCTATCTGTGAAATTTAACAACACAAGATATGCAGAACACAACCTGACATTACTTCTCAACTACAGACAGCATACATTCTCTAATTTTAATTCTATGGAACATATTCTCACAGCTGAATATATTCCTCTTGTATGTAGTCAGGCAAGGCTGTGCTATGTTGATTCCAGAGTGATATAACAGTACTTTAGACAGTGGTGTGTTCACAGTAGCTTTGTTTGAATTGGTTATCTTTTCAGTGCAAACAGTACTCCTGAGCCTGTCACTGTTCTATACAATGTGATAAATATTACAGTAAACAACAGATTTTTCCTTTGATTTTATATATCTTTGATGTAGTCAATTCTGATGAAAAGAGTCAGGCCTTGTCGGGTTTTGATGTAGTCAGCAAAACTGGGTTTTTCCACACTCCGTTCTGATTAAAGGAATTAGTACTTTTCAAGATCAATGTAGCACCTAGTCAATAGATGACAAAGTGATAACTGGTGGATAACAATATGTAATCACTAATAGGAAATCACAGAATGAACATAGATCCTCAATCCAATGCAACTCAATGTCACCATCAGAGATGTGAAGAAATTTTAAGCAATTTTCCATCATGGTTTATAGACTAACGAAGACTGGTGAAGTGATAGATAAAAGTAGGGGGCATTTTTGAATTGAGGGAAATAATTTTTAAGAGTCAAAGAGGAATAATGGACTCTGTCTGCTACCATTTTTTCTAGAATCAGATGAAAAGACATAAATATGGAGGGACAAAAGATTATTGAATATCCTGGGAAGAAGCAATGACCTTGACAAAGATTTAGTTTTTCATCACGCTGCAAAACCACCTGACCATGAATTTTCAAAACCATTAAAAAACTCAAGGGCAAAAATTGGAAGTAGACAAATTCAAAAAGGAAGAAAGACATATTCTAGCAGTGATTAACCTTTTGAGAAACTTCCCGGGAGAAATGATGGAGGCACCTTTATAAAAGTTTTTGAGCTAAGACTATCTATGTAAAATCTGTACCTATTCATCCAAAAATTATTAGATTCAATGAAGGTATGGCAAGGTGAATTTTTATAGTCAATATTATATAGAAGCTTTAAATAAAAATGCATTAAGGCTCATTTAACCTTAAGATTTGTGGAAAGAGGAAAAAAAGAGACTCACACTATAATCTGGATTTATAATTTTTGTTGAAGCTAGTTTTCAAATGAAAAGCTTAAGATCATGCAGGGTTCCTCCCTCCTCCCCAAAAATACTGGCTCTGTTATACATGCTACTTGGGAAAATAGTCAAAAAATCAAAATACAAGTGAGAGTTATTTTAAAGAATCACTGTGTTTTTCATGTTGCTCCTCTAAGAAAACATCTCGTTTTCACTATAGTGAAACTCTAAGTGACTGTGCTTAAAAATACTCTAAATAAAGGCACCAGAGCACAGAGTGTATTGAATGAATATGCAGTGAAAATATCAGGTCAGAGAAACTGATACAAGAATGGGGATAATACACAGAAGACAATGAACATGTAATTAAGGGCAATAATGAGAGTAGACTTCTGTATCTGTGCCTTCTCTTGTCTTTTCCCCCATCCTCAATGAGTCAAGATGAAACACAACAGGACACTCTGGCCTGCATTACAGGAAGCTTTATTGTACAAATAGATGACTTTTCAATAAGTTGTTTGTAAACACAGGTCAATATACGAGCCAGAAAAATAAGATATTTTATCTATTAAATTCAAAAGCAATAGAGAGACAGCAACAAACTCCTGTTCCCACTTCTCTAGATTCTTTTTCTGTTTCTTCCTCCATTTTTTTGATGTGGCATATTGCCTCAGTTTAGAAACGACACATTATTTTACATCACTGCACATCATTTCATTTTTCTACTTTTTCTCCTTCAACATGACTTTCAGATTTACAGAGAATCCACTTTAGAACCCTGCTTTAATTAGGTATTGGTTAATTAATCCCTAAAGCTCCTATGTAACTAATCCCTCATTAAAAAATCCCTATGAAAAATATGCACACTTTTGTTATGTATATTTTATGCTAGCTTCTCTTCTTTTCCTTGCCACATTTCATTCCAGTAGAAAAAAAATAAAAAACACCAAGATATTCTGAGTTCAAAAAGCTAAATGAATGAATTTTAAAGAAATAGTTCAGAGTACCATCAGTGAAACCCTGGCCCTGCTGAAACCAGTATGTATTTGGTATACATTTACTGGGGCCAGTCATTCAAAACAGAACTTCCAAAATAGTTCTAGTGTTATCAAATTTCTCACAAAGTTTTTACATTCATCTTAGATATGACTTCTGAGTTATATTTATATGATCAGATCATCAGATTTATAGTAGGGAAGGCAGCTTCAGCATTTGGTATGTATCTCATGTCCTAATTCTCTGCTATTCTGTAAAGTAGCTTGATTTATTTATTAATAAGCAGGTGAAAAACAACGATAGAACAGATGACACTTTTAAGACATGTACAGTATGTGCATCACCAGGAGAGTTGTGCATGGAATGTTCTCATATACAATAATGAGACTCGCTCTTAATCAAATAATTACATTAGTGTGTGGAGGTTGCCTGGAATACAAATGCAACATGCCAAGAGATCTGTCTTGGTATCAAATCTTTGGACGTGGATAATAAGTGGTTGTGTTTATTGCTGCACTGAAAAAACAAACTCTATGTGCTCCATGGTTGTGTCAGAGCAACAGCTTTAAGAGATCATCTTTCTAAATAAGTACAATATAAAAGCATGCTGAGCACATTCTATACCAGACAAATACATTTTATTTCTACTAAAATTTTGTATCTAGGTAAAAAATAATTTGTATGGCTAAAATTTTAAAAAAAAAGACAAGCTCAAACAGGACAGAATGGTTCACAACTTTGTTAGTGAATGATCATACATAAGTCAGAAATAAAATACAATAAAATAAAATAAAATAAAATAAAATAAAATAAAATAAAATAAAATAAAATAAAATAAAATAAAATAAAATAATTTAAAAGGCAATAAATAAAAAAGATGCAAAAACTTTACAGCAGATTACAGTTTTAGTAGCCTTTTAATTTTAGGCAACATAACTGTAGGTAGAAGATGAAGTAAGAACACAAGTAGGCAATAGAAAAAAAATCTAGAGCGGGTGGCTAAAATTATTTAGCATCTAAATCATTATTTCCTGTGTATATATGATTACCCACATGAAACATGCAGAATATTTGCATTATGAGATATTGTTCTTGAAATACTTAGGAGCATCAATATTACATACACAGCAAGAGAGGAAAAGAAGTTTCCTGAAGTATGATGTTAGTCAAAGTCAGAGCAAACATCAATATAATATAAATACAAACATTCAGAAATTATGATTGACCACATAATTAGTTTAAAACCCATTGCTATTTTGAAGATGATCCCCCTATATCTGGAAGGAAAAAAATAGTTTTAAAAATCATAGTTAAAAAAGGAGTGGAAAATAAGTTGTCAGAAAGATCTGTAGAAAAATGTTGACAGAAAGGACTGCAGAAGTCTCAGTAGGGTTTTTCCAGTAAGTAATAAACCTCAGGGAAGAGTGAATAGATGTGTACACTCTAGATTTCTGCTCTTTGCATGCATGCTTTGAGAGTTCGAAGTCCGTTGTTTTACATTAACTGTTATTTCCTTTAGGACACTGCACTGTCAAGAGACTCATTGCTCTTTCCCAGAAGGAAAAAAAATCACTGGAGCTAAGGCAGACCACTGATCTCTGGCTGCAGGCCTGATCACCAGAATTACTCTGTTAGCTGATGCTGCACAGAAACCTGAATGACTAGAGCTTAACCTTCCCTCAGAGACAGTGACTTATAGCCTGAGATCATCAGAGGATCACATTTGCAGCTCCTAAAAAAATGTATTAAATACATCTTTCCAAGACATCTTGCATATCTATGTCAAAATAATATGAGGAATGATACATTCAGCTGTCCTCATTTAGGAGGTTGAGTTTTTTTTTAAAGAAAAGTGAATAATCAAATTTTGTCTTTTCCATAGATCTCATCTTCATGACTTTTCTGTGTTCATTACAAAGTGACAACCAGAATGACATATACTAACTAGGACTATTTGGTAATTTGAAAAAGTAACTTGAGTATCATTCTTTGATTAAGGACAATAGATTCTTTAGATAATTGCCTATGTAAGGTGCATCTGTATTTCGTAAGCACTATTGATGCAGTGCAGTTATTGCACTCCTTTGCTTTGATTTAGTGCTCATCTTGAAACCAGCCAAGTCTATTTCAAGAGACAGTATCTTGTGAACAGTGATCAAAGTGTAAATTTATGCAAATTCAATGCTTCACCTTAATTACCTTGATGGTGCTTGTCAGCAGCCTTTTCCATGCTTTCACTGATTAGCAAGCTATCACAAATAATTATTATTTCATCTGCAATTACAATGATGCAGTTCATTGGCTTATTGCCCAGCCACAGTATTGCATCCCGCCCCTCGGCCTGCTCTCCTGGAGCTGTGCCACAATGCCCGTTTCAGGAATTAGCATCTCTACTTTATTCAGTCAATCACCTAAACTCCTGAACTTTATGATCCCATAAGGCAGGTTCTCTGTAACATTTTACAAGTGGGATTACTACATAAAATTGCTAAATATAGTCTGGAATAATGTGAGGGCAAGGAAAGGCTGTTTTCTCTTTTCATTTTGTACTATCTCCACTTTCCCTTTAAAAAATTCTTTCATTTATCCCCTTCCCCCCCCCCTTTTTTTTTTTGTCAGCTGCTAAGAAAGAAAGAAAGGCCTTTATCCCAGCCAAAACCAAGACAGAATTTTACTGCAGGAGAACAATTGATGCTACAGCTGACAACTGAAATAGGAAATTTAGAGGTTAACAAATTGTTTCCAAGCAGCCCAAGGTTATCACTGTAAAATGGACACTACAGCATGGAAATGTATTTGGTTCCTTCATGTTGGTAGCTTTGAGTCAATCTGAGTGTGAGGGGCAAGCAAAGAACAACTCAGGAAGTAAATAAGTACCTGTTTGTTCCTTTTTCCAGCTGAGTAATGGAGCAGAAAAACTAACATACCCAAACTCTGTCCCCGTTTCAGACAAACAGTTTATTTTTCATTATGCTGGATATGCTTGCATGTATTAAAAAGGGCATGAAGAATGTGGGGAAGTGAATGGCTGGCTGGTTTTCTTTATGAATGCTTGTACATCATCTTAAATCACTAGCTATTGCTTACAAGCAAAAAGAATGCAAATATAAAAGTAAAAAAAAGCAATTAAGTAGCAACATATGGTCAAATATGTAATCTCTAAAAGCAGGAATATAAAAGAAAAAGAGACAAAAAATATTGGAAGTGAAGCCTGAAGCAATGCTTCCATACTTCAACCGAAAACTGTTTATTGACTTTTCAAGGTCAGAAGAAAAACACCTGAAAAATAAATAAACGCTCTAGCTGCACAAACTCAGACTAAGAAAAGAAATTAGATGATGCTACAGAAAAAAACAGAGCTAATAGAAGCCACCAGTTCTAAAACCTTTAATGGCAAGTAGCTGTAATGCATAAACCCTATATTCCATAAATGGAAAGATACATTTTTTTAAGTAGTCCCCGGGACATGACACAGGAGCTCAAGCAATATCTTAGAATTACTAATGTTATAATGATTAGACCAAAGGAAAGTACCTTAATTAAACCTTAATAAATTAAAGAGGAAAAACTCCAGTTTTAACCAGAAACATCTGCAAGACACAGATGTGATAAAGCACATTGCTTACCATCACACATTTTGAAACTACAATATAACATCCCAGGAAAACAAACTCAGATCAGTAGATAGAAGAGCCAGCATAGATTTAATACGAAAAATTTACACAGAACACAAAGATGGTAGAAACATGCAAATCTGTCTATTTG
This sequence comes from Chamaea fasciata, assembly GCF_029207755.1. Taxonomy (NCBI): domain Eukaryota; kingdom Metazoa; phylum Chordata; class Aves; order Passeriformes; family Sylviidae; genus Chamaea; species Chamaea fasciata. The sequence goes on along the minus strand of NW_027094087.1, from coordinate 94,908,336 downwards.
GGCTAGTCAAGAAGGAGCAGGTATTTCCAAGAGACATATAAAAAAAATCAGCCTCCTGGCTGGATTCATATCAGAACCAGAAAAACAAGTCTGTTGAAGATTTATAATTCTGCTTAATATTTTGACAAAAATCAGATACTAAACCAAACATCAAGTTAAGAGGCCAGTACATCTGATGAAAATTTCTCTTTTGAAAATATAAAGACAAGCAGGTGTTGCAAATCAGCTGTTCCAGTATAACATAAAGCAAAATAATACTACTCTCCGGAAACATCTGTGCTCAACTGAGTCTAATGAACTCGAGAGAGCTAAGCAGTGAAATATAAGCATCTACACACAAATGCGTTAAATAACTTTCTACAATCCAGTGACTGTATTTACCAGACCTGTGGCAGGTATGATGGGAATGTCTAGCTCACATATTGGCATCCAGACTTGAACACATGGGTGTAGTGACAGCCAAGAAGTCTGCACAGTCTGCCAGATGCAGAACAAGACCTATAGGAGACTTAGACTTTCTGTTCTGATATCTACAGGCCAGGTGGAATACCCAACGTGATCTTACTAAAACACGTGCTATTTAGCCTTGATACCTACTGGATTAGATCAAAACCTGCACTGAATCAAACTCTAATGGGTATCTAATGGTCCCACAGTCAAATCTGGTGAAACATCCGAATCAGAGAAAGATTCTCAAATATTAATATAAATTCTCAGTAGAAAAAACATAAGACCCAAACTCCCAGTGTGCAGAGTCCTCTGTAAGTAGCCATTGTCTAAAAAGGAGAACTCAGAAAATAATATAACAAAGGGAATCATCATACACTAACATCTAAAAATCCTTTTTGCAGTAGAGTAATATTCTTCCAAACTATTTGCTTGTAGGAGGCCACTGACCATTACATACATCTATTACTACAAATGAGAAAGGTAGCAAAAACAATGTAATAAACTGTTGTCACTTTATGAATTGAAATGAGTAATAAGCAAAAATTACAATATCAAATTTGTTTTATTGCCTCATCACTGGGAAACCATGTTCAATTATTATTTGAGAACATTCCTCTGCATGTTAGAAACTCCCTGCAATCATGACAGAAAGAATACATGGGTATTTGTGGAATTGCTCAAGGAAAAAAATGAACTGGCAATCTGTTTCTTTGTCTACTACTGTGAAAAGTGGACCAGATTTCTCTTTCACTGAAGGCAATAAAAATCCTTCCTAATATTAAAGTGATCCTGAATTAATGAGCTGAAATGGAATGCACTGGTACACAAGATATATTTTGCATAATGAAAAATGCAGCAAGGCATGTTTGAAATAATTTATGAAAATATCAGTAATTTTACCCAATGCCCTAAAACTGAGGAAGTTTAAAATAGAAAAGAACTATATAATCTAATTAAGTTCATTCTGAAGTTTTCTCAATTGTGCATTAACCAGGGCTTTGGTAAGCCTACCTTTAAGTGCATTAATGAGGCTATTTTCTGGATTGGAAAATATCCCACACCCTATCAGAACATAGGTAGGAAGCTGTTCCAGCTAATTGTGCTTCAGTCATGTCATCTCACTTCTTCACTGCTATGTCCTATTGGCTGCCATGAGGTTAAACATGAGGGTGCTGAGTATTACTGTGGTGCAGTAAGCATGGGTACTATACATTCCTGAAGTTATTTCCATCACCCTTTGCAAATGGAAATGCTTACAGCTCGAGTGTTGCATGTAGGTAATCCTACACACTAATAAATGCACACTAATAAACTGCTTTGCCCCACTAGGTTTGATTTGTAAATCACTTCTACTGTCAGATGTTCTTTGCAATCTGTAGCACTCCACCTGTGGAGAAGAATTTTTATTAGCAAGACAATGCAGATGAATACTTAGTGCAGAGTGTATTGATGATATAGCAATTTGAACATAATAAAGGTGAGTGAGTATTTGCTAATGGAATTATTTGTTTTACTGGTGGAAGAATGCTTCTGACTAGATCTATTTCGTATAAATCTATTTACTAAATCTGCTTTAGACTGTCATTTTCTCATTGTCCAAGAGCAAAAACCCTATCATTAAAAACCTAGGAGTTCATGTATCCTCTCTGTTTATACTAATAGGATTTTATCTGTGGTTCACTGGCAGCTTGACATTGTACTATATAAATCCATTTTGCATTCTGTTGGCTTCACCTTTATCTGAAAGCTACAGTAAAAACACATTATGTGGAATTTTCTATTGCATTTGTCTTTGACCTGCTGTCTTTTTCTTCCCTGACTATCTGAAAAACTTTTCTTATTAATTGCTTCAATTTCCTTTTATATTTTGAAATAATCTCTGAAGTAAAATTCAATTTAGCCTACTTCAAGGAGAAAAAAAAAGATTTTAAATTGGGTAAACATAAATATCCTGTACCTGGAAACCTGGAGACAAAATTAAGAAGTATCCTTCCGTCATGGCTCTAAAGTTCTGTTGACTTTTTGTTTGTTTTATCAGCCAGCATTCAGAGTCCTCAGTCAGAGGCATTCAATGATTTTTATTAACTCATCCCTCTACCTCATTGGGTAGTTTTGAAATCCATTATTAATACAGCATTTGACCTACGTAGTTCATAAAACCATTAATATTTCCCTTGTATGCCCTGCACAGGCTGCAAGGTTATGTCTCCTCTACCACACAAACTTGGAGCTGGCTGCAGCACACTGCTGTGTGCTGGAGCCCAATCTACTGACCACCTGCACTGCATTTCTACCTGCAAACCTCGACCAATGGCATAGGAGAGGAACAGGTTGCCTGGTGGTGAATTGGGCAGGAGATGGGTTAGAGCTAAGATTCATGCACAGCCAGTGATGTGTTGGCAGAGCCTGATGGAGCCTTCCTTCAAAATCAAGCCAGAGTTTGAGCCAGTGTAAAAAAGGCAGTGCAGACAAAGCCTTGGTCAGCCCCTTTTCATCATCCCTCAGTTTAAAGTGATGCCTTCATTTTCAGATGTTTCCAACAGTGGGTTCAGAGCTACTTCAAAGGGCTCTAGTTCTGCCCAGTCTATCGGGCAGATGAGGTTGTCTGGGAAGACCTTACATTGTCCCCTGAAAAACTCTTTCAATAGAAGCACAGACAAAATTTATTCCTACAGCTCTAGCAAAAGGTGCATAAAACACTTTGACCAAACCTCAGAATCATAACATGGATGTTCAGAAATAGCCATCTGTCACAAACAGCTACTGCAGCAAGAGAAAAAATATTGAACCTGAATTCCTGTCAGCATTTCCTTCTGCTAGACTATCACAAGCACAGCTGCCTTGTGATGGTGGCCATGTGTTTTCAGAAAACCTAAACATTTGAAGTCACCCTTAACAAAAGCCTTGGGTGCAGACAGCTGCTTTCTAATGAATATTAAATATCATCTGAGATTATTTCCATTAAATTTTATCAAAACCAAATGTATTCTTCTAGTGATGAGACATTCAAGACCCTCAGGGATCTTTTTCTAGAGGGTCTATAAAAAGTAAATGGTATTCAGGAAAAGAACTGCCATTGAAACAGTTTCCTAGATTTCTTGTAAAAGCTTAACGAAACAAAATGCAGCCCAGGATGGCTTTTCTGTGTGATTCTCAGCAGTGTACCCTGACTGTTCTGCAGATGTGTCTTTGCCACAGAAACCAATAATGCAGTGTGGCGAGTCTCCTTACAGGAAAATCAGAAAAGATGATAGAAAGGAACTGAATCAGGCTGAAGTGCATGTCAACAGCAGGTGCTATGGTATAGGAGCAGAAGGGTAACAAATGAGTTCAGTCTGCAGAGAAATGTTGATTTATACTGAGGCTCAATCAGATTCCAGACAGGTTGTGGACCTTTTCATATCTGATCTTTCTGTTAAATTTGTGCTGACTCTCTCAGAAGCAAAAGAAGTAATTTCCTGTAATAGTCTATTACTATTACTGTAAATGGTTATAAAATCTTTCTAAATATGTGCATATGTACTATGTTACACAATAGGGTCCCAATCTCATTAAATTTTGCAATATGAATGCAAATACCTGTATAAGCATATGGACAGAGAAAATACTCTTTTTTTTTCAATATAATCTACTTAGTCAACAAGTATACTAGCTTATTCCTGTGGGGACCTAGTAGTAACATTTTACTTGTCTTTCAAAAACTTGGAGTAAATAGAACATCTATCTGATAAGAACAGTCAGTCCCAGTAGAATGCTCCAAAACCTAAATCTTTATCATTCACCAAATTGAAAATACTTCACCGAGATTTTTCAAATTCAATAAATTTTAAAGAGCTGTTGACATAGGTTTTTCAGCCTTTGAGAACCAAAGTTCTTGTCTCCCTTCCTCTATAATGAAAAACCTTGACAGTGTGAGGTTGAAAAATTCTACTTCAAAGAAAATGAAGAAAAACTACAATTCAAAAACCTGGACTGTGTGAGAATGCTGTCCTTCATTTTCCTTCTATTCTTAAATTACTTGGCCATTTATTTTTTTTTTAAAGCTTTAAACTTTGGATAAGAAAAAAATAGAATTTTCAGGCAGCGTGAAACAGTGTACACTGCTATTTCCAGACTGTTTCATCTTTCCAGTTTCTTTGTATTGGAGAAGACAGTGCTTTCTGAGGCCAGATATCCCATAGATAAACAGATAAGTCCACATAACTGGTTTATTAATTTAATTTTCTAGTTCCTAAACCCACCTGTCATCCTGACAGCTAAGTGCTGATTATGGAAAATTAAAACACAAAATTAGAACCAAGCAAAAGCAGTAAATCAAATGTTATGCAAAATGAATGGGTTTTACTTCCTGCCCTTAATTCATTGAAATTAATAATTGATTGGATCCTACTCCATTGCTACCTGCTTGCCAGTTAATGCAATCTTTAGTAATCTTAAGTTTTCATGTTTCCATTCCTAGGCATGAGGTACAATAGGCAACAGAAAGCAATTTAGACAGTACCATTATCTATCTTTATACTAATTTACTAAAGATACTTTCAAACAGTTCACTTATTCCCCTTTTTCCAGTCTTCCCAAGAGAATGAGTTTTATGTGATTGGAAGAGGTTGGCTTTCTAGGGGAAGTGGAAGGAAGCTGAAGCATCTTTGGGTAGGCCAGGTGTTGAATCTGAGAGTATCCGAATCCACTGATCTGAAGCTTCACATTGTGAATTACACTGAGAAACAACTAGTAAAGGGCAATCACACTGAGGAAAATAGCTCTCTGCTTGCTCTGTGGGAGATTTTATAGTTGAAACTGTCATGGTGTCGAACAACTTAGTGAAATCATATGGAGAGAAAATCTTACAAATATCCCAGCTATAGGAAAGCTATAATTGAAGTTCATGACCCTATTAAAAAATCTGTAGGAATTTCAGTTTAATTCTTTTTCACACTCATAACAGCACTTACCAATAGTGTTTTAGTATTTCACAGGCTCAGAGAATGGTGCAGGAGGTCAGGAAGTCCAATTTTTCAATGTGGGTCCAAAGCTGTTTTCTCTGTGTAGTCTGTAGAGAAAACAGGGCTGAGATACACTGGACTTGTAGGAGTCTTATATGCCAGTCATTTAAAAAGTGCCAAAGAGACAGCAGAGTTCTGCTTTTGTACATTTAGGATTGACTCTGTGGTGAATGGCATGCTGAGAAAGCTTGATAAATGTAATGCAGGAAGAAATTGAACTGGAATTGAAAATCACTTGAAGTTTATTGTGAAAACTGTTTCATGTATGAAAAGCAGAAACAAGGAAGCTCTTGTTTATCAGGCTGCGATCTGTAAATGGCAGTTCCTATGAGGGTCTGAAAGTATCTTCACCAAAGTGTATTTGTGCACTTATTAATTCTATGCTGAGGCAACCTGCATCACACATAAATTCATGGCATGATACCTCATTAAAATGCCATTGCAATACAAGGTGTCTCTAGTACATTTTTGTCAACAGAATAAGTAATAAAAAGTCTGTATCATACAGTTTAGCAGTTTTGAAGTGTTAGGGAACAACATGTTATAAACTAGGAAATTCAGAGACTGTAGTAAGAAGCGCTTTAACATGGGTATATTTTGTTGACTGGAGCAAGATTATAACATTTTATTAGACAAAAAGAAGGTACTACATAAAAATCTACAGATAAGATAGACGTTAAATCTTTATTTTTATGACTTTTAAAACAGAACTGTTTAAAAATCAATGCTAATGTAGAAAATCTTCAATATTGTGAACATATCTACCCCTAAAATGATATTTTGTACTGAGATGTCACTGCCAACTACATCTTCTTTTTTCCTTAAAAAGTAACACTTTCATTTTTTATATTTATTCCATGGGTTTAGTACAGCCTTCAGACTTTTTATCTTTGGATGTTACCATACAATCATGAAAAGATTCGGGGGATAAATTAAATAAAATGAAGTAAGTGTATTTAAACAGAAACAAATCTCAAGATTTCAGGCTAAGGACTATATTACAGTCATAGAGTGTAAAATATGCCCAGAATATCCTGTTTTATTCAATGTAGTTGTACAAATGAGAAGAAGAAAAAAATTTAAAGATAGTGGTGTTCAACACCTGGTCTATGACTTGAACTATGATCCTCTAATACCATGGTTGGATTTGTGACTATTAGAACTTTTTTTTTTTAATTTTTTTTTTAATTATTATTTTTTTAACCATGTAGGAGCTTGGTCTGGAAAAAACAATTATTTAGCATATCACTATTGCAGTTCAGTTTGTTTTTGTGTTTTTCTTTCTTCACTGTGTTCACAGCAGTACACCTACATTCCTCAGGTGTGCTGCTGTGCAGAAGTGGAACTATTCTGTGCAAATGTGACATTAAGCAGTAGCCATAAAGGAAAGTGTGTTTTGCAAGTCCAGACATTGCTAATACTTGCAAAATCTTTGTCCTTTTTTTGATATAACAGCTCACGTTCCTCTAGTGAATGTAATCTAATGTCATCTTTGATTGGAATTCCACTCCTCCCCTCAACTTTTCTCTTAGACAATCCTGTAAGGTGCAAGCAGGAAGGGGAACTGGAAATATTTTATGGTAGTTTGGGGTATGATCTTTAAGTATGTAATTTCTAATGTTTTCTAAATGCTTATTATCTTTAAACCCCTACAGTTTTCACCCTTAAAGTAAACAAAAAAGAGGCCTGAAAATCACAGTCACTCAATCTTTCTGTGGGTATTTAAGAGAAAGAGGGAAGAAGTTATCAATGCTAGATTTTTTCACTCACTGCCTAGGTATTCTTAACAGTGACATATACTGTTTGGGTGGAAATTCATGGCTTGTTACTCAAGAGCTAAAGCTGGATTGCCTGAAAGGTTTTCTATGCAGACAGAGCTATTATAGCATTGAAATTACAGATCGCGCTGCTTACACATGGCACAGAAAGATTTGAATTGGTGCATCACCATGAACAGGGTAGAGATGCAGCTCTAAGACACCATGGAAAGTGGACTTGGCACTCAAGAAGTTGAAATAGGTGGAAAACAGGTGATCAAGTGTGCAAGTTGTCCTGCACAAGTCCTGGTTTGTCCGTACTTCCAGAGGGCAAAACCGATGATTAAGATGAGATTTTCCACAGCTGTGGTGTAGACAGATGAGTAAGTATCCCACAACCAGCCTTAAAGACCACAATAGGCAAATGCTGCCTGTTTTCCTTGAGTGTTGCTCATTATAGCAGCTGTTTTTTTCGCTGTATTATTCAGCATTTCTGTTGTAATGTATTGGATTTACATGGCAAGCTTGGGGTTTTTTTTTGGCGGGGGGGAGAAGGCTATAGAGGTGGCTTCTGTGTGAAGCTGCCAGAAGCTTTCCCTGTGTCCAACAGGGCCAATGCCAGCTGGCTCCAATGCAGACTCACCTCTGGCCAATGCAGAGCTCTGTGAAGATTTGAAAACTTTGTGTATGTGATATAGTGTTATGTGATCAGAGAAACCAGTGGGTAGGAGAAAGTGCTCTGGCCTTCTTTGATTTCCATTTTTATTGACTATTTTATGATCTTTTTATTAGAAAGTGGTTTCACTGTTGACCTTTCATATCTGCTACCCTGAGGATAGCAAGATGAAAAACATTAAATGTTATCATTTTCCTTTAATAACAGAAATTGGATATTTTGTTTGTAAGAGGGAAACAACCTCAGTCCTGGAGTTCATTTCACAGTGCAACAGAAAATATGTTTTGATATGTAATAGAAAGCACATCTACTTTTACTATTTTCCCATAAAATGATAAAACATCTAATTTGATCATGTATGAGGTTTTGAACATGTGGCAGCCTTAATCTACACTTTAGGGAACCTAAACTGGTATTTCTAGTGCTTAGAAAGATTTTAAAAAAGAAAAGTGTATTTAAATATAGATAGCATGTGGTTTCTAGAAATTTTTTGCATTCACATCCCGAAGTGATTTACAATATAAAGTTCATATAATTCACTTTTTCCAGTAGCACTGGGTTTTAGTCATGTGTTCTTTTCTAATGACCAAACTAGGAACTGTAAAACCCAGTTCAGAATTACCAATGTAAATAATAAATCATGTAAATAAATAAAGAAATAGATTACTTTCTTCTAAGTGGTATCAGCTCTAAGAAGATACGCAAGCTAATATAACATATAGATAATAGCATATAGAGGTATTAGGCTTGTGTGGTATTGTTTAAAAAGACTTAATTTAAAGAAATTATTTTAATTTATTATCAATCAAATCAGAGTAGAATACTGAGAAATAAAACCAAACTTAAAAAAAACCCCTTTTCCCCTCCCTTCCTTTTTTCCTGGGCTTAACTTTTCCCCCAGTTTTCTCCACCTCCGCCCTCTATAGGCTCGAGGAGCTGGGAAAAGGGGGCTGCTGTCTGTTCATCACAACTTTCTATCGTTCATTCTGCTCCGTGGGAGGACTCCTCACAGTCTTACCCTCTTCCAACATGGGGTTCCTCCCACAGGAGACAGTGTTCCATGAACTCCAACATGTGTCCTTCCCACAGACTGCAGTTCTTCACAAACTGCCCCAAGATGGTGCCATTCCATAGGTTACAGTCCTTCAGGAACAAACTGTTCCAGCACGGGGCCCCCAGAGAGTCCTGTCAGCAAACCTGCTCCAACACGGTCTCCTCTCTCTGTGGGGCTACAGGTCCTGCCAGGAGCCTGTTCTAGTGTGGTCTTCCCATGGTGACAACCTACTTCAGGCATCCACTTGCTGCAGCCTGCAGTCCTCCATCTGCAGGCAGATCTCTGCCCTGCCACAGACCTCCATAGCATTCAGGGGCACAGCTGTCTCACCAAGGTCTTCACCATGGTCTTCTCTGTGGGCCGCAGGAGAATCTCTGCCCTTGCACCTGGAGCACCTTCTCCTCCTCCACTGACCTTGGTGTCTGCTGGGCTGTTTGTTTCTCTCACAAATTCTCACTCTTCTCTTCTCTGGTTGGAATTGCTTCCCTACACTAGCTACTTTTCCCTTCTTAAATCTTTTATCCCAAAGAGCAAAATGTGCCCTGGAAAGAAAATACCATCTGCTTCACAGTCAGGTCCACAGATGACTCTAGGAAATCTATCACTGCAAAAAAAGAGTTTTTTTTTCCAGAAAAATCAATCCTTGTAGGCTACATCAGTCTGATCTGAAAGCAATGTTTGCTTTCTGCCTCACATCTGAGGAACAGAGAAACAATTTGAAACAGCTCTCTGGAAGTGGGATAGTAGTGTTTGATAATATTTAATTAGTTCTTTTCTAATTTTTCAGTGAAGGACAAGAATAAATCTTCCAAGCTGGGAAAAAATGTCTTTTCAGTAGCTGCCCCTTTTAAGAAGTAGTGACACTTTAAAATGTAACTGTTCTAAATGGTGGTCAGAGACATGGCTGTCTCACAAAGGGTTAGACTACTCAGGAATCTTCATCTGGAAATGTTTTCATGTTTTCAAACAGAGATTGCAAAGCTGCTTCGGGGGTACAAGTCAGATTTCTAAAAGTAGACATCAGCTTTTCACTACTGAGCTCAATTATTAAAAAGGAGATATTACTTTCAGAAGGTTGCTTCATGCTGCATATTGAAATGAATTGAAGTCTGCTTTCTTGTGGCCTAATTTTCCACATCAGAAAATGAGAAAAAAAATAAAATACTTTAGCAGTTTACATTTGTTAAAAATTTGGTTAGCTTTCTCAGTACAAAAAGAAAATAAGAACAATTTGCTTTCATCCATCCATCAGAAGGTCTCATCATCAAGGCAAATCATAGCAGTAGGTCACGTGCAAGAATTTACTTTCCTTGTATTACTTACCAGATTAAAATAAAAATGTCCACATGTTCCAATCTATCTGCTTTAACAGACAGTGGAACCTACTTTAAAAACATAGAGCAAAAAAGAAGAATTTATGAGCAATTTAGAACTCCGTAAAAATGGCACAGTGAGAGGTCTCAGAAAATTTCCAAGGACAGTGGCAATGCTAATTTCTCTGTGCCAAAAAACTGTGTAAGTTATGTATAGATTTTAGCTTCTTGTTTAACTTAAAGCTGCTGCTTAAAGAATTCCTGAATGAGACAACTGAGCAGTTGCATGTATTTGTTAACCAGGAGATTTACACTGCTGCAGTAAAGCCTTAAATAATAAAGATATACATTATTTTGGCATGCAAACATGTAAAAGAAGCGGGGGGGGGGGGGGGGAACACTTTTGCATGAGTCTTAAAGGGCAGTTAATGAACTGTCAGAATTTCAGGGATGTTATCTGTATGGATACTACATCAAACGAAACCCAACCCCATTTATTGACTTCTGAGAAAGCATTCAAAAAAATCTGGTACACAGACAAGAGCCACAAACGAAGAGAATGAACCTTCATTTACACATTCTGTATGCACATGTCCTTCTCATCAGAACCTCTTCAGCCCATGCATTAGTGCTCTGTGTTGACTCAGTGCAAAGGTGCTGCAGTGACTGAACCTGCACTTTCTTTTCTCAAAGAAACATGAGAGAAGTGTTGCCCATCGTTCCAATTACCAGATTACAAGTTTAATGAATTGTTGATTTCCTTTCACTGGATCTGGGAAACCTTGATAATAATATTGGAATATACAAGAAACACATGGAATCTGGAAGGATGCTTCATGCATGATTAATTTTAACCAGTCTGATGGAGTTCCTTGTGACTGTTTTCTATTACTTTTCATAAAAGTCAATTTTTCCTTGGCAATGAAATACCACTGAAATATATTCTAATAGCTATGATGAGAGTGTATAGGCAGTTTTACTGCAAAGACATGGCCAACTTCTCAGCACCCCAAAGGTTATTTTAACAGAGAAGTGTGTTATAAAGCTAACTTTTAGGTCTTATCAAGCTAAACTTTCACAGACACCCAGGCTCTGCAAACCAAAAATCCTTTTGGAAATGACAGGTTTTAAATATCTTTGGTCTTAAAGCATTCTGTGGCAGATTGATCCAATAAATCTGAAAGAAATGTGAACCAAAATGGATATTCCAAATCCTAAGTCAATCAACATTGGAAAGCATTCTTAAAAATAATCTCATCAAATTACTTTAATATTATAATATTATCAGTGATTTAATACTTTATCTACAGTTATGTAAATTTTAATATGATCAGCTATTTTATCTTATTGATTTTTTTATGAGATGTAGTTTGTGAATTGTTATGAAACCAAGAAATATTTCTCAATACAAATCAGATAATGCAGGAAGGGAGAAGACAGGTAGTATGTTAATTCAATAGGTTGCTTAAACACCTAACCATGTCTAAACTGAGAAATATGGAACATATTTTAATAATAACATATTGAGGAATCCTTCTGTAATCCTGGATGAACTTAAAACTATTTTAACCTGAATTCTTGTAAATACTTGAGATAATCAAATAAGTAATATGATGAAGCAGCCACGAGAACTACATGGGTTAGGAGAGAGTAAGTAGAGATGCCCAGGAATAACTCTAAAGGTTTGTTTCCATTTTAGCATTCCTCATATTTAAGATTATGCAGACATTTTAGAGAACACGTCTTTTGTTTCTTCTTATAAGCAAATCTATATCAGGCTATGCTGAAAAAACTCTTGGTACCCATAGTTTGATAGTATATTCCTTGGGGACCCTAAATTCATAAAAGAATGACAAATAACATTTTCCAGGAAAAAAATTACTTTGATGAAAAAGGGAAGTTATTGGCCAAATTCTTGGCAGCTTTTCTTTCCTTGGTTGCTGTTTAAAAATATTCATAAAGTTAATGAACACATGGATGCAGTTAAGTAAATCAGAGGCAGAACACTAAATGCAATTATATCTTCCCTGGTGCTTCACCAGTGGACAAGAGGAAAAACTTGCAGAAGTAAAAAAGGAATTTTCTTCTCTGTTTAAGCAGCAGCATCCTGAACAATGCCAGACTTGAACTAAAACTGATGATAAGGAGTTGTGAGAAGCTAGAGGGAAGTGTTTAAGATACATAAATTATGGAAATAAGATCTTTGACACCCATTTTCTTAGATTATCTCAATGAAAAGCTAGAGCCTATAAATTAGCAGAGCTTCACAATATTTTTCTCCTAAATAACCAAGCAATTTCCCTTTATTTACTCCTCCTTTAGATCTAGAGAACAAAATGGTCACCCAAGACAGATTTCTCCTAAGACAACTGGGCATTATTCCCTGTTTTGTCCTGATGTATATGGATGAGTAACAAAGGTCCTGAGGTCTGCTGGCAGGTGATAAAGTGCATATTTCATTTATTGGGTAGGATGAACTCTGTTAGAGATGTCAGCTTCTTGAGGATGATAGCCAAAAGGATTCAAGTGAATGGAACTGTTCTTGATATTAGAGGCTTTTTCCAAGGGTGGCAGAGTTGGAGAAAGCAGAGTTTTAACCTGTGGTGCAATTTATTAATGGACAGGTAGCCACTGGCAGCAAAGCAGATTCTGAGTTATTACAGCTTTTCAATGGTGTTATGCTGTCAAATGATTACAATTTGAGTGTCTAGTTGTCCAAAAAAAAAAAATCTCTATTACTTCCACTTTGTTCTAGAATAACTTCCTTCTATGAATCCTGCTGAAGAGTTTGATTTTGTGTTCATTATTTAATGACAAGATCAGAGTGGATGACAAAGAATGACAAGATCAGAGTGGATGACAAAGGGAATAGTTATTCTTTGTGAGGGATTACAAATAACTATTTGTCCGAAGGTAACTATGCCTACATGGCTAAGGTTGTCCTGTTTTCTCTGTTCTTATGCTTTGATATTTTTAATTTTCTCAAAAAATAGACTGCAATATATATATATATATATATATATATGTGTATGTATGTATGTATGTATGTATGTATCTCACATTATGGGAGAAATTCAGCCATGGAAATAAAAAGGAATTTCTGGATTTAATGATGATTATTCTGTTTTGCAGGAAAATAATTTCAGGCATAATAATGTTTTCTTTTGCTAAGTACACTAGTGTATATTAGATGCGGAGAGTGCCTAGCACTTGCAAAGGCAAAAGTATCTAATAATAGAATAAAGGGATGGAGGCCAACTGCCAAAAAAAGGTGGAATCACTGGCAGCTGTGATGGATAACCTAGTAACAAAGATGAAGAAGTCTTAGCTGGAGTGCATGTATAGAGAATAAAACATAGGGTAAAAGGGGAAGTGACAAAAGAAAGAAAATGGATCTGTAGAAGAAAAAAGACATTGTTAAATGAGTAGATGAAAAGAAATCTTTTTTATTTGCCAATAAAAAAGATTATATATGAGGAAATGACCAAGATTATTTTAATATTAGTTTTTTTCCCTGGAAAAAACAATGAAGATAGCAATTAGGGAGTTTAACTTAACAACTGAAAAAAAAATCCATTAATGAGAGACAAAATTAGTTTAGCTGACAAATCACAGACTGTGTCTGACAGCACAATGTTCTTTTGAGTCTTAAAAGGACAGATGTGCACCAATTACATCCAATTTAGTAAGATACTGCATCTAACTTCTAAGTGACTCACAAAAACCCCTGGATTCTACTCTTTTCTTGGGAAAAAAAAAAATCAAAACCGCAGCATGTTGCAACTATTAAAAGATTGTACTTCACAAACCCTCACTGTTCTTCCTACCTAGAGTTGCAGAATAAAATTATTTTCTCCGTTTTCTAGAGGAACCCAAACATGGTGAATTGGCCAAGACCACTTGAAAAATCAGTTGTATAGGAAGGCATTGAAATCAAGACCCGTGAACCTTAGGTAACTGAGTGTATGTAATATACACATATGTAATATATATACTGTTGTATGCAATTCTCACCAGTAGGTAAAATATTAACAACACAAATAAATTTATGAGAAGATAAATGTGAGCTGCGTGTGCAAATTTCAGTAACTGAGTCCCTGTGTTGTTGTACAAAATGCTTGCTTAAGTGTTTACACCATGCAGTTACTATAGCACCTGGTTTAGTGTAGTTCTAAATCCTGCTGATGAGACAATGTGTTTACTCAGGCTTGGCTATGCAGCAGTGCACCCACACCACTTCCACTTAGCTCAAGATTTAAGTAGGATGGGCTCCTTTTCACCTGCAAAAGCATGTCTAAACATACATAAAGATAAATGATTGCAGGCAAAGAATTGTCTCCTTGCAACGCAACATTCATTTTTTCTGTGGGATATTTGCCTTAGTTTGCCACGATCTCGTTATCTTTCCTCTTACTCCCCAGTACCCTCCCATTTCATATCAGACATCTTCCCTTTTCCTTCTCTGTATGTATTTTTGCCTGGTGAGGCCAAGCTCTGCAACGGTGCTCATCATTTGGACAAGAGTGTGAAAGTTTTTGGCAAATAAGATTAGAGACCCGCTGTGGGAGACAAGTATGTGCTAGAACGTCCTGTATTATTTAGATGTTTCTTTTTTAGATATGTTCAGTCCCATCAGCTCTGTAACAGAAGATTGTACAAATATATCAGATTTTCAAAAATGAGAAGTATCAAAGGATGTCCATGACTTTTCTTGCAGTATGCATGGTAAGGAAGTGAAAATAAGAAAGACAGTAAGAAAATTATACTTATGAGCAAATTGTTAATAATTAACAGTATACCCAAGTTTACAACTTTGCCTAACAAACAGTAGAAATAATAGCATAAATGGAAAAATCAAAAGACATATTCATAACAATGACTTTATAACAATGGCATTATCAAAATATAGGATAAAAATATTTTTAATTTTTTTTTTGTTCCTCTTCAAGGACTTAAAATAAGGCACTCAATCTAGATTCCAACTTCTCCAGTATGACTAAATAAAAGAGACTATAGAAACCTGTTAAAGGTGACTCATATCTCCTAGGTTCCCTGCCTAAAAATGGCTATTGTTTTGATCACAGCTATGTTTTTCCAGCTTGCTTTTTAGGTATATTTAGAAATGTCGTTTACCCATGCAAAGCATATCAGAGTAGAGATTTCAGCCATCACGCTGTTGTAATCTCTCAAGACATTATGATCTCTTAAATATAACAGAATAGAGGTTTCCTCTACATGACCTCCCTTTATGTTATTGCCTTCTACTTTTTATTTTCTCTTTCCTTCATTGGACGTGCAGAGTAGATCTCCTGTGTCAAAAAGTCAATATTTGTGGTAAAGAAAGCTGTTGATTGTAGGATTCTTTCTTGTTGCTGAATTTAGAAAGAGCATACTGAGTGACTAATGTGATTGCAAGCAGAGAGAAAAGGTCTCATTAGTCAAAGCAAACAAACGATTCTATGGAAAATTCCTATGTAAAGTCAGTTTATCTACTTCTTCACAGATGATCACTATTATTTGTTTCTTATTTTCTGAATGCTCAGCTTGATGATCTGGTATGTAATTGATGGACCTGCTACTCAGTAACAGTAATAAACAGCAATGGGTAAGAGCTAAGTTTTGGACATAAGTGCCATTCAGTGATAAACGTTCTCTAAATAACAGATACTAGAAATGTCAAATTAGGGACCTGATCTTGTACAACATTTTCACACTTATCTTACCTGTTCTTCTCTTCCAGTCCGAAATGCAACTGCTTTGACAGAAGAGTTAGGGTAATACATTTAAAAAGTTTTACATTCCCAAATCCAGTGGCAATTAATGCTGAAGAAAAATCCAGAAGCAAACTTTGTTTAAGGAACCATAAAGGGTTATGGTTCCCTTTAATAAATAAGGGATAGAAACATATGCTGATTGTAAAGTGTGGAAAATAAAGATATTCCACTCTAAATATAGTATATGATCTTGCTATTACAACTTTTTTCACAGTGCACAAGTATCCTTTCAAAGGCATTACCTATCTTTGATTTTCTTAACTCAGTGGTTCCAAAATTTAGGCAGGAAAGGCAATTTTGGTCCATAGCTCATTTTGGAGTTCTAGAAAAAAATTTCTAAAACTTACTTTACATTAAATGCTTATTAAATTTCTACATATTTTTGTGTGAGGAGCCAGCATATCTTACTGGTTTGTGTTTATGAATGTTCCTTGAAATCAAGTCTTATTCTTAAGAGCCTAAACATCAGTTTTGCATCTAAACTTCAAGATCCTATTATATGACCTCTTGACTACATTGTTGTGGTTTAAGCCCAGCTGGAAATTAGGTACCACACAGCCACTTGCTCATCCTGCCTCTCTCCCATCCAACACAGTGATATGGGGAGGAGAATCAATGTTAAACTTGCAGATTGAGATAAGAGCATCTTAATAATCTAAAATAAAGTAAAAAATACAGTAATACTGGTAAATGGTAATAACAATGCCATTAATGATAATAATAAGGGGAAAACCAAGTACAGTACAGTTGTTTATCACGTGCTGATAAACTTGCTGGTGACAGACCTGCCTTCGCAAACCCAAATCAGCCTCCATTCTGAGTATCTCCCCACAGTTTATTTACTGAGCATGACATTCCATGGTGTGGGACATGTCTTTGGTTAGTTTAGGTCGCCTGTCCAAGCTATGGTCCCTCCCAGTTCCTTTTGCCATCTTCTCACTGGCAGAGCATGAGACAAAGTCCTTGACTTATTACAAACACAACTCAGCAAAAGACCAAAACATCAGTGTGCTATCATCTCTCATTCTGAATACCAAATACAGCATTATAATAGCTACTGAGAAATGAACTCTACCCTAGCTGAAACCAGGACACACATAAAGATGGAAACCACAAAATGCAGACATACGTACAAACATTATAAAAATGTACAAGGCCAGTTAATTTTAAACATGCATTTGAATGATGATGCTGACACATTTCTTGCAAAACGTCACATCTATGGTTGCATCACAATTTTGTGATCGCTTTCAGCAAATATTTGAGTGCAGATTACATTTTGAACTCAAGTGTTTAAAGTGTAAGGATTATTAATCTTGATTACATAGATTTCCCTCTCCATACCCACGTTCCAAAGTCGCTCAAAATCTTTATCAGAAACAGAGGTTAAGAATTAGAAATTGGCCGGATGGCCACATCAGAGTTTCAATCAATGGCTCAGTGTCCAAACAGATATCAGTAAGAAGTGGTGTTCCTTAGGGAGCAGTATTGGGATTGATGTGGATCAGTATCTTTATTAATGACATGAGTGTAGTATTGAGTCCACCCTTGGCAAGTTAGCAGATGGCTGCATGGGCAGCTGATACACTTGAAGGATGAGATGTCATCCAGAGGCACCTTGAAAGGCTTGAGGAATGAGTCCGTGTAAGCCTCATGAACGTCAACAAGACCAGGTTCAAAGATCTACACCTCAGTGGAGTGCAATCCCCAATATTAATACAAGCTGGGAGATAAATGGATTGTGAACAGTCCTACAGACAAGGACTTGGAGATATTGGTGGATGAAAACTGGGGCATGAGACAGCAATATGTGCTTGCAGCCCAAAAAGTCAGCTGTAGCCTGGGCTGCATCGAAAGCAGCATGGCCAGCAGTGTGAGGGAGGGGATTCTGCACTTTTACTCTGCTATAGTGAGATTCCTCCTGGAGTTCTGCATTCAGCTCTAAGTCCTCAGCACAGGAAAGGTGTGGGCTTGTTAAAGTAGGTCCAGAGGAGGGCCATGAAGAATAGCTGAGAGAGGTGGATTTGTTTAGTCTGGAAAAAAGGAAGCTTAGTGACACCTAATTGACATGTTTTATTTCTAAAAGACAGCTTTTAAGAAAGATGGATGTAGTATTTTTATCAGGATCTCTAGTTACAGGACAAAGGGTAAGGATTTTAATTTGAAAAAGGATAGGTTTAGATGGGATGTAAGAAAAGAGACTTTCTATGGTAAAGGTATCTTAATATTGGGCCATTTTGCCAAGAGAAGCTGTGGATGCTTCCTCCATGGAAGTGTTTTAAAGGCAGGTTGGATGTGGCCTTCAAACAATCTGATCTAGTGAAAAATGTCCCTGCTCATGTCAGGAGAGTTGAAATAGATGATCTTTGAGGGTCCTTTCCAACACAAAGTACTCTGTGAATCTGTGATTCTCTTATTCTTATTTTATGAAATTGATTTAGTATGACATTTTAAATAGTAGGACGTCTAGGACATCATAAAGGACACTGAGTTTAAGACTGGCTCCAATTATTATGATGTTGAAACATAGAGTAGCAATTGTACAGTAAAGTGTCTTAGCAAAACACAAAATATACATCATTAGGTACCTTCTGGTAGAATAATGGAATAAAGGAATAAAGGGGGGGGGGGGGGGAGGCATTTAACCATGACCATTGCTACTATTTATTCACAGAATCTTCCTAATAAGTGCTTTTATGTCTCTCAGGTTTACTTATGCATAGTTCACATAACGGGTGCATAATTATGAGAATTATCCTCCCCGGTGTTGTTTCCCTTTAGGCATTTTAGATCCTGAAAATTAGGCATATGTCTATTTTCACTTAAGGGCTGTCATCACCACGTCTTTCACAGAGCTGGTCAGCAGGAGTTACCTACACCCATTAAGCATTCCTCATTCTGGGTCTGCTGCCAACAAAGATCATTAACTGAACAATGGATTTAATATCATAAACATTTTCTGTGCTCACAGTTTGCTAATATTAACTTGCTAGGGACTGTAAAATTGTTATACTTTCTCCTGGGTTAAGCAAGTCCTGCTCTATTATCTCTAGCTCTGAATGACTGTACAGATGAACAATAAAAGTCTGAGACTATAAACCAGAAACTTTGAACTTCTCTTGACAGATAAATGCCCTAATTGTTGGTCTAGTCAGTCTTGCACATGTTCTTGATGTCCAGCAGGTTCAATATTTTGTGCTTTCTTGGGGAGTGGAATGCCTTCAAAGGAAGAATGTAGAATTAACAGCAACCTTTCACTCTATTTAGAGTCCAGCTTGTGATTTTCAGTAGTATCCAGTGAAGGGAAAGCTAAAAATCTAGTAAAAGAAGGAGTTGTACATGCTTTTCCCTGTATTCAAATCTAGTGCTTTATACTTTGAGGTGTAGAAGATTCCCAGGCTTCCTTGTCTCCATTTTCCGAAGAAAATATTTGTGAAATTCCAGGCTATAATCCCTGAGTGTAATGGATGCTTTCTGTGGATCAATAACATGCTGAGGTGCAAGGAAGAGGCATTTATTTGGAAATACTTTAATTTTGTTACCTTAACAGGATCTAGTTTACCTAGCTGGGACAAATTTTCATGACAGCAATTGGAGATGTCTAGGCCTCAGAATTAGAGAGTGGGTCTAAAAGTTAGTATTGAGAACTGACAGATTTTTTTTAGCTTTTAACTTGGGCTTGGATTTTTCCTCACTGGAAGAAATTCACTTCAATGTGATTATATGAGTTTGCCAGGTTTGTGTGTCAGTTGTGATTTTCAAAGTTGTCAGAACTGGTTTGGTGATTAGTGAAAAGCAAGCAGGTTGGGGGTCTAGGTTGCTTAAAAAAAAATCTCATCTTACCCCACAGTTTAGTCTGTGGAAAATTTGGTAATAGTCATGTTAAAAGAATGTGTTCTGTTGACTTCATTTAAGCCAGTTCTCCCATCCAGACAATTTTTCCTTTCAGATAATCAACCATGACAATGAGAAGGGGAGAGCTATGGAATAGTCTCCTAATTATATTTCAGATGTTTACTGTGCAATAAGCATGGTTCTGGCTGATATTTTAAAGAATAATATAATGAGACTTGGAAACTGAAAAAATCTCATCAGTATTAATACTCCAAATAAATGCAGACTTTGTCTTATGAAGGAAATGTAGGGGATACCGTATCATAAAATCATCCCAGACATACAGGAAGGTGGTGCATATGATGGGAAGATGTAAGGAGTTACATGCACATGGTGGAAGCTATTTAGACTTCAAAAACATTGAGAAGATGTAAGAGACAAGATATTTTTAATAAATGATGATTTTAAGTGTTTTAAGTAGATGGTCATGTAGTCTTCTGACCTGAAAACTAGGATTAAAATAAGATACAATTTACCAGCTTAATTGACAGCTAGAGAGGTAAGTAGTTCTAAAGAGTAGTTTTTATTTTTACTCCTGTTTCCAATGCAGTCAAAATTTGCAGTTCAAACCAAAAATCTGCATGATACTTTACTCAGCCTTCCAATTAAAATTTCTCAACAAAAACTACCAGAAAATTATTTCTGAAGCCATTTAGAATCACATACATTTTACCAATCAAACTAGCTCTTTCCAGTCTCAAGAACTTTACCTCATTCTCAATATATTTTTCCCAGACTGTCAAGTTCTATTTAACTAAACAGCACTTTGACCAGGTGAAGCAATGCACTGTGTCACTCAAATTTTTTCTGCCATTTATTCCTAACTCTTTTCATGGTTAATTTGAGCTTTTCAATGGTTCACTCATGTAGTGACTGCAACAAAATACTTTGACTTTCAAGTGAGAAACATCCTCAAAGAAATGTTTTAGTCCAGTTACATCCAGATCACTCACTCTAAAAGGCTAAATTCCACAGGACAAATTCATATTTGAAAGCTTAATTATATCCAGATTTTGACTTTCATATGCCTTTCCGTCCTACTCCCTATTCAAAAAACAAAGAGCAGAACTTGTCCAGCAAGGTTTTTCCTTCCCTGAACAAGGCCACACAACCTACACTTTGAAGATTAATCCACATCATGCTTGCAGCAAGCAGCAAAGTATGAAGTGCGCACATCTAAGGGAGTGACGCTAGAGCTGTAGTTGCATTGCAGCAGCCCTCTTGTTAGAGGGTAGAAACGAGCCAAGACACAGCTCACATTTATCTCAGCATGAAAAGGGCCCTGGTTTATTCCTCTTTACAGCTCAGCCATCCTGACTCCAACTATTCACGGACTCTGGTTACAGCAAGCTCCTCCTGTAGGTTTCCCTTGCAGCCTCTGACTGCTGGTTATTTCCTGCTAAACCATGACTGCATGAGTTAGTTTGCAGACCCTGAATGCAGGCATTTACCTTACCAAGCTAGACTGTGACTGCGGGTTCCAACTCCAGAGCCAGACTGACCTCATAGCAGGGATTCTCTCTCCCCAAGGCCCTAACATTCATGATTCTCTATGTTCTTTGCCTTCACCAGCTAACCCCCTTTTATCCCTCTTATCACACTTATCTTTATTGGATATAGCTGTGACTCCTCAGGGGTGAGGTTATATTGGGTAATTAACACAGCTGTTACTTATCAGGGGCAAGGCCACCTGTATTCCCTTCTCCTACATTTGTGGAGATCCTTTCTACTTGGAGTCATATGGACACCTTGATGAAGAGAAGTCTTGTTCTAACTCTTCCCCCTAAAGAGTATAGTCATGTCACATACACCACTCTCAGGGTATTTTACTAAAATAGAGTCTTTTAAGTGGATATGTACCTTGACGTTACACATTTTTGACCTTTCTTTATCAACCAATGTTAGATGTAGTCTTAGATTTTTTGACCTTTTAAATTAATTAAAAGCATGTAAAATATTTTTTCTTCTGCAGGAAGTGAAACTATTGCAGTAATTGAATGAGTTCTTTGACCCAGGTTTCTTCCATCTTTTAACAAGGTCTCCAGGTAACTGGTCAAGCTGGCAAGTAACATAAAATTGGCTTATAAATGTACGTGTATGCTTATGTAATAGAAAGTAATGTACCTATTAAATATTTCTAAACTTTTTTTTATCTTCTGAAACTTCGTACTATTTTATCTTCTTTAAAATTGTTTGCTCTATTTTGAATAGTTTTTTAATAGTCTCATTAAAATCATCATTAAAAATTTTTCTTATTTCATGGTTAAAAAAGGCAGAATTTTATCTTTTTCATAGTTATTATGAGTTATATATCTAGGCAGAAAATATTTATATATATAAAAATCAAGAAACAGCTTCATTCTCTATTTTTGTTAGAGATTTACATCCTTTACTTTGCCAGAATATGTTTAGCCTCAGGTTAGGTTTTGCCCTTTTTAGGGCAAAAATTAAAATATAGGCATAGTGTAATGTAAGCAAGTTGCTACTTTTTCTCAATTTTTAAGTAACTATTAATGACAATGATTATTTAATTTTCCCCAAATATTATTAACACTTTTTCATGATAATAATAAGTGTATCCAGTTTTCAAACTCTATAAAAAATTAATTAATAAAACATGCTTGTGTTCTTAACTGGAGGGTAATGAATAAATAGCATCAAAGCAGAGTATCTTGTGTAGGCTGATATTTGCAATCTACTACGAGAACAAAACTTCCAGGCTTCCTCTGCTCTCTTCATCAACAATTCCAGAGACAATCCAAAAAAAGACAGTGTTGTTTTTGACTAGAGGAGAAAGGTGAGGAAAGCAATAGATAATAAAAAGCATCTGGTTTATATATTTTGATTTTTATTGTGATTAACAGGCGATGCTGTCATTAAAAAATAAAGAGCCCTACCATGACACAATGAAAAATTTCTAATTGCAACTTCATGGAGAAACCTAATCCATCAACAATGTCTAAATGTATGTGGGATAAGTGCCCATGTACCTTCAAATAATGGTCTGGCACTAAGGTTCAGTGGTGAGAATTTAGAAAGAAATCAAGAATCTTGTCAGTGTGTGTTTCATTTGTTCAAAACCAGGGTATTAGATGAGGCAGCAGACTGTATTTTGGATTCAGAATTCCACATTTGTCCAGGTGCAAAATAAAAATCTCTTTTTATTTTGTCTCTGCTGGGCTACCTAGCATGGTCAGCATGCAGGAGTAGATGACTAAGGAATGGCTAAAGGTACAGCATGACTAAAGCATGTGTAAAAAACTATGGGCAGAAGTAACTCATACCATAACAGCAGTTTGGCTCAAACTGGGCTGTGATACCCAGCAAGAACTGACAATATTACACTTCGAGGGAAATTTTATAAATTCATAGTTGCATGAGGAATTAGTTAGTATTGTCCCATTTATCTTTTTGGATTTTTCTGCTGTTGATGAATATGTTAGCTTTTAAGCTAATTAAAAAATTTCTGAAAAAGGCAAAAAGCTGTTCCAGCATTGAATGCTGGAAAATTCAGGTAAATTGTTCTGGATTTCTGATATCAGACCTGAGCAAGTCTGTTGGTAGTGACACCTTCAAATGTGAAACTGGCTTCTATTGCTGCTTGTCATTACCTTGAGAAAATTTGCATATCTTGGTAAGGTCTTTCTGTGGCATATACCCAACTTTTATAACACTAAATAATATTATTCCTATCTCTTTTGTAAATTGCCCCTGACAGACAACTTAATACTTGGCAGTACTCTGTCTTCTAAAAGCAAACGTCAGTTACAAAATTCATATCCTCAGATACCTAATTGAAGTACCTATGCTTGAAACCCAGCCAAAGCTGGTTTCTTCTTGTGTCCAAAGGATATACAAGAAGGAGATCTGGGCATCTCAAAGACAATTGCATTTCACTGGCATGTGGTGATCACCGTCTGTCCAACAGCCCTAAAAATAGATGATAAAGGTGGTCTTCTAAGAGGTGGTTGCAGTGGTTCCTCTGGACCTATGAATAGAAATCTGTCAGTATTAGGAAATACCTAAACATTTAGTGGAATCCAAGAAAATAAGTGATTATTGGTCAAGTACTGGGGGGAAAACCCCTATATATTATTCCCCTGTTCTTATGCTTTTCTCTAGTCATCAGATTATGATCATTGTCAAAACTGTCATACTGGGCTGAAGGGACTGTTGATGCTACACAGACATTCTTGAATCTCAGGAAGGATAAAGGCTTGGAACATTTGGGGTATTTTGAAAGGATCTGCACTGGAGGCTTTTTGACAGAGTACCACCACACCTGATGGTATCAGGTACAGATTTCTGTGTGAGAAGTTTCTCTTCCAGGATCAAAGCCTAGTTTTACAATTATGCTGATGAAGGTGTGATTTATACTCCCCATGCTTCAAATTACCTTCCTTTACTGCTTTTACTTCCTTCAAGGCACTCAGAACTTAAATAGATCTTGTCAGCCTACCATCTGCTTCCAGTGGCAGCCAAGGGGCAGAAACATTTATAACAACAGCAGTGAGGCTCAGAAGTGACATATCTTCCAAAAGTACTCACCACTAATTATGAAAAGAGGCCTAAATGACAAAAAGATTTTTTTTTCTGAAAAAAAAGTAACTACTCTCTTCCTCCGAGTTCATTTAGACAAGAATAGGAAATGTTTAAAGTACCTTTGTTCAGTGAACAAATGGGTTGCTGAAAGAATTTTGGGAAGTTTTGAGGTCACCTAGTGAATGATTTTATTTTTGTCTATATGTGTCAACCTTTTGGTTGATGTAAAATGCTATCCAGGATACAACATGAAGTTCACTTAAGGAGAGACAAATAAGCCTCTGGCCAAGGCAAGTTTAGCTTGAAATGCAAGAGAACACTATGACAGAAAATATATCTTGGAAGTGGAGTTTTAATTCTTCAGCAGAGCCTGAAATTCTAGAAAATAAATATGTCTTCCACATACACATTTAAAATCATCTAAATTCAGGAGAGAATTTACAAAGAAAGGAAGCAATTTAGAAAGCAAGATTTTCTGGGGTACTCTGTCAAAGGCTTTACAGAAGTTCAGATAAATCATATCTGTAGCCCTTCCCCTGTCCACTGATGCAGTCACCCCATCACAGAAGGCCTCTAGATTGGTAAGACAGGACTTGTCCATGGTGACATGGGGCTAGCTGTCTCAAATTACCTCCCAGTTCCCCATGTGCCTTAAGAAAGCTTAGAGGAAGAGTGGCTGAGGTCACTTTGTCTTTCAGCCCGGTAAAGAGGAGACTGACGGGAGACCTCATTGCAGTTACAACTTCCTTGTGAGGGGAAGAGGAGGAGCAGACACTGATCTCTTCTCTCTGGTGACCAGTGACAGTTGACCCAAGGGAATGTCCTGGAGTTTTGTCAGGGGATGTTTAGGTTGGACATTAGAAAAAGGTTTTCCACCCAGAGGGTGGCTGAGCACCGGAACAGGCTCCCCAGGGAAGTGGTCACAGCACCAAGCCTGACAGGTTCAAGAGGCATTTGAACAATGCTCTTGGGCACATGCTGTGATTCTTGGGGATGGTCTTGTGCAGGGACAGGAGTTGGACTCCACGAGACTTGAGGGTTTCTTCCAATTCAGCTTATTCTGTGATTATACAGAAATGCATTTCTGGATTTTTTTAGCATGAGATTATAAACTTATGGATATTTTCATTAGAAGTGAAATAAATTGAAAGTTTTATCATGTAGTGGTTAATAAGGAAATAACTGACTGATAGCTAGGTAAGCATATTCATCCATAAATAAATTCATAGATGGGTTTCTAAGGCACAAGGTATTATTCAATGTGATCATATCTGCTATTTAAAAAGACAGAAGATAAAGATATAGATATAATCAAAACATATAGCTTACTCTGATATTTCACATTAGGTCCCTGGATTCTGTGAGGTTTTTAGAAGAAAAATACACTCCTGGTCTTTAGACTGTATATTGTTCTGGCATTGAGGAATGTAATTCATTACTCAGAAAATGGCAATAAATTCCACATTATTGTCTCACCATTGTTTTGTTCAGTTATCAAGTTACATTTGTTTTGCTAAAACAAGAGTTGATGGGAACAACAATTAAGTTAAAGAAACAAATATTCAGTTACCTGGTAAAAAAAAACAAAAAACAAACCAATCTATCCTCATTATATTTAGCTATAAATATCTAAACCACTATAGCACTACTGAAATATCATACTTCCTTTTATCCTTAGAATTTAAGGCATTTTAAATTGGCTGCAATTCTAGCACAACAACACATAGCATTGAATATCTGCCTCAAGGTCACAAAGTCTCTTGAAGAAGTTAAATTGTACAAACTGTGGATCTTTCATGGGGCTTGAAGGCACTCAAATTATGAGATAAAACAACTTTCCTAGGAAGTCGTGTCATTTAAATGGAAGGTCTCTCTCTGTTGTCATAGTAAAGTACAGGGGATTGTGAATAGGTGCTTGGCATAGTAACTAAGCACAGCAGGATAAAAAAGAAAAAAAATACAGTTTTTCATTCAGTTTTCAGACTGAAAAGGAGGTGCTTATTTCAAGTAAAATTCCAAGTGTATGCCTTTATTACAGTAGGAGCAGACTTCAGCACTCCCTTGTATGTGTGTCTAAACGGTTAAGACATGATCATACATACTCAATGTGTGAGGAAGAGACCTCAGCAAACGAGATCATCAGTTTGATCAGAACACCCAATTCTAACAACTCAGTGGTCTGTGCTACGAATTGGTAAGTGGCTGCTGACACATAGTATTACTCTTGGAACTGCAATTCTGTGTCCCCTACAGGTCAAAGAACATTTTTTAACACAGAGGGAAAAATATTTTATTTTGACCTGCAGAGCCAAATGGACAATTGGAGCCAAAAACTTTATTGCAAATTTGCTGTTTGCCCTTCTTCCAATTTCAGCCACTTGTAGAACACATATGAAGGGATTCTTGTGCTAGTCCTGAAATGAGTGAAAGCCAGAGACTAGTTCCATAATGGGTTCAAAAGCTAAATATCAAAGGAAAGAGAAGTATTGGATTTATGGAGTTTGCCATGTACAAAATCATTCTGCAAACAATTATGATTTAACAAAAAAGAGCTCCTCAAGCTTCTCTATGGATATGAGCCTGGATAACCACAGACATGACAGCCTGCTGCCAGTCTATGCTGTAAGAAGCTCAGTGGACAGATTTCTGATGGCTGTATGGAATTAATTGCAATTAGTTGAAGAAAGCTGCTTTGAAGGGTCCTCTCTATCTTTATTTGCTTATGTCGATATTGGCATGCTGTGGGATAAACTATGTTAAGGAAACCACAGGCAAAGTCCACAGTACAGGTTAACCAAGACCATCACTCAGCTGTGACACTATTTCAAAACCAGTACAGAAATGGACCAGCCAAGAGACAGAATATGTTCCACCCTACTCACCAAGTCAATAGCCAAAGCTTTATATTGCTCATTTGCCACTTCAGTTGACCTACTACATGAACATTGATGTGGTGGATAGATAGCTTTACCCCTTTGCCTTACAATTTCTATTTCTGTCATATTCTGTATTGCACAGATGGGCTTATGTGGATAAGAAAAAACATGTCATTTCATGGAAATTATTTTGTGTGTTATTTGAAGAAGACATTTTCATTTTAAGCCTTCAATTTTGCAGAAGGCAGAGCAAAGATGCCAGTTTATTTCAACAGCATCCCCAGTATAGTTTAGGTTCACTGGTTCAACCTGATAGGCTTTTTTTAAGATTTGGTTGTTTTTCTCTGCTACTGTTTCTAACTCACGTAAGGACATAACATAAAATGGCAATCTAACAGTTTAAAGACAGAGCAAATCTATTGAGATCAAAAAGAACGACTTAGATCCTGATGAGTCACCCTGCTGGGAAAGCCCATAAATAAGATCTAAGGCTCATCAACCCAGTGTTTATGGCTGAGCTGACTTAGGGCCATATCTCCT
The DNA here is from genome assembly GCF_029207755.1 of Chamaea fasciata. Lineage (NCBI taxonomy): Eukaryota > Metazoa > Chordata > Aves > Passeriformes > Sylviidae > Chamaea > Chamaea fasciata. Next base: position 94,880,457 of record NW_027094087.1, on the reverse strand, counting down.
GCCAAAAACCACGTGACACGGGAAGGGCTTAGTCCTATTTTTATTTTCATAGGACTGTTAAGGCACTCAGCTTGTTACGCTTGCTTGTTTATTTAGAATGCTTCAAATCACAATGTTAATTTTTTAATACTTTCCTAGGATAGTGGTTTTCAGTCATGTGCCTCCCTGCTAGTCTTGACATGAAGTGTGATACAACATAAAATTTTGCCAATAGTTTCAGCTAATAGATGAAAACTACATTGTTTCATACAAGGCCAGAAACGGCTCTGGACTACTGACTACTTGTGTAGTGACTGGAGTGTCTTGGGATCATCCAGGATCCCAACATGGTGCAGTTCTGCCAAGAATGGAACCCAAAAATGAGTGGCAAATGATGATAAGCAGTAGCAGAGAGTGGGAAAGCAACAGGAACAGTAAAAAAACTTGCAGAACAGCTGAAGAAATGTAGAAGGAATCCACAAAGATTTTGTGCAAGACAGATGTACGGAGAAAGATAAAAGACATCAGCAGCTGATTGGGAGACTTTGACAAAGCAAACAGAGCAGACTCACAAGTCTTGAAAGCTGCCTCTGGGTATGTCTATGTGAACAGACCCTGGAAGAGTTTCCTCCCCAAGCTCAGGAATCTGGGTCCATTCTGGTTCTGGAAGACACTGTCCACTAGTGGTCTCCTAAACAACTTCCAGTCATGGTTCATAGCAGGAATGGACCACAGCCCACTCATAGCTTGGTTATGGCTACCCACTTTTGGGGAATACAGGATCTTACTAGCACAGATTTGGACTATTTCATGGGTCATTGGATCAGATGTCAACAGTCTGAATGACTTGCAATTTCCTAGACTACCTCTAGCCCACAGTTGTGAAGAACTTGCATCATTTCTTTATACTGGGATTTTTTCCCTTTCATAACCATCTCAGATAAAGAAAAAGCTCTCCCTATTTTGATATTGTTCCTATAATGGGAAGCAACCAAACAGAACAATAGCACAATAATCTTATTTTGCAATTAGATGGTGTAGACATAACCATATAGTGCACAAATGATTCTTCATAAGCAATCTTTAATAATCGTAATTGGAGACAACTTTCTGGACGAAGAAATCTTCTTTTCCCTCTTTCTCTCTGATGCTCTGTTCATACCAGAGATGAGAACCAAACTGTAGATCTGTCCTGTGTAGTTACACTTTCATTGAGTCTTCTTTCCTTGGAATGCAAATTATTATTTCTAACTATGAAACCTAACTTCTAACGCAAAATAATCAATGCTTTTCAAGTTAGAGTCTGAACAGGATGCCAGAAGGATATTTTGCATGAATGGGCAAAATGCAGATGTGATCATAAAGTAAATGCAAACATTATTTCTTCAATCTAGTTTTCTTTGGTTTCTCTGTAAGCAGGCATGCATCTATCTCCTTTGTGGCAGCTTTCATTGCTCACAGTATATATTGATTCTGGATAGTCAGTCTGTCTCTTCTGATAATTTTCTGTCATTTAGAGATGCCAAAAGATCACTGAATGTCTGAAGAGATGCTAAAATCAAGAACCCTGATTCTTAAGCACCAGATGTTTTCTCTCCATTGGGAAAACTTTTGTCTCAGCAAAAAGAATTATGACTTAGTGCCTCATTATGTTCTAGTCATTGCTTCATTTACTTCTATGAATGTATACATTTCCTTTCTTGTTTCCATTATCTGTCTTTCATACAGTTTAAAAGGATTAAATTTGTGTGGTTCATCTAAGGAAGAATAAGTATGCATACACAGAAACATACCTACCTATATTAAATTCTACATTAAATATGTACAATATGTGATTGTGTTCTAGCACTAGATACCCTGTGTTCTAGATATGTTAGTAATTCTTTTTGAAATCGTTTTCTTTTTTCATATTATTTTTTCTTTGTTACTGATTTCTTTTCATTCACATTGTTAAATTTCTTTACATTCTCAGAAAAAGGATGTTTAAAGAGAGGAATACTACACAAATTTCAGTAAAATGCTTCCTGCAGGAAGCATTTATTCATTTGATAAATCCATTCTATTTGCCTTCCTTTTAAACAGGTTAATTTTTGTATTTGTTTAAAAATGTAATGTTCTAATCTAGCATTATCCTTTATTTCAAGTACAAAGCAGCAAATACAAAAGATAATTGCTTGTTTTTTATGAGATATACCTTTATACTCCTGGCCTCACATGGCTTTGGCTGACAAGATCCATTTTGTCTTATGTAAGATATAAAGCATTCTCCTAAATTTTGTATTGTCACTACCTAAGAGAAAAGAAAGTTCACCAGTAAAGCTTTTCAAGAAACCTTAAGAGTACCTTAAAAGAGTTTTACATAATAGTTATTTTATACACCCTTACACTGAAACTTCTCCTTATTTTCTCAGTTGAAAATTTTTTTGTCAGTCATTCAAGTTCCAGAGTTCATTTTATTCTCTTTCTTATATTCATCAGTATGAAGTGTGAATTCTGGTGTTGACCTACTTTAATACATCAATGTATACTACTGCTAAAGAAAAGAGACATGTATTTTCATTTTTTTTCAACTGTCACTCTCAAGATGACTAATACTATGAAATGATGCTTGGCTACTGTCAAAAAGCTTAAAAAAAAAGAAATCTGGTGTTCTCTGCATCCCACTTTTCCTTTCTTATAAGATCTTCTGATTCCTACAATAAGAATGGTAGGTCCATTTACAAAGACCTTTACCAGTCACTAACACACGAAGGTCTCCTTTACAGCAAACTAACTAGCCACGTGAGGTTAGGATGCAGTTATCTGATGAAATCTACATCCAGCTTTACTGGGGAATGAATAAACCCCTGGAGGCCACAGATGCCATTGAATAAGTTCAATGGAATAAATTTAAGGTCTAGATATCCTTGAATAAATGTTACAGTTATACCAGAGACACCTTAAGGTGAGGTGATGCCACTCAGTGTGATAGACAAAATTTCAATGCCAAAAGACTTCACAACTATGTGGATGTGCTACTTCAGTGGGTCAACAACTTATATCTTTATTCATTAGTAGCATTTATTTAACTATTCATTCTAACATTTTCTGTATAATATGATGCCATAATATTTAGTGAAATAAATTATTTATCATTTTGTTTTGCACCAGATAAAGATGTATTTGTCAGGCATGCAATTTTAAAGGATTCAAACTACTTATTTGCTATCTTTTTTGTTGTTTGTTTGTTTGTTTGTTTTTTGTTGTATTTTTTGGGGTTTGTTTTGTTTTGTTTTTGTTTTTTAGGAACCTTTTTTAAGGTAACAACCTATTTACCAGTGATGGAATGAAATTTTTTGCATGATACTGTCAGAAAACATGTGTTCACTTGTTCAATCAAAAGAGCTAATGGGACAAAGAGGAACTGATTCAATCCACGAGAAGGAGAATTCTTGCCAAATCTTGTTTGCGGCATTCATTCACAATTTTTTAATGTTAAGAGGACTAATAATTACATTACCCTTTATAGAATTTACAGTAGTACAAAAATCTCCAAAAATGCATAATTCCAATTCTATATATTATTAAGAACATTTTTATTTTTTTCAGGGTACTGATTAAGTCTATGGGTAAAAGTTGACCTGATTTATTCATTTGTATATACACAGAGTTATAAATGAAAAATAGTTACTGATTTTAGGAGAGGAGCTTTTCACAAAGGCAGGTAGTGATACAGCAAGAGAGAATGGTTTTAAGGTGAATGAGGGCAGGCTAATATTAGATATTAAGAAGAAATTCTTTACTTAGGGAGTGAGGCACTGGAACAAGTGGCCCAGAAACATTATGGATACCCCATCCCTGGAGGTGTTCAAGGCCAGGCAAGATGTGGCTCTGAGCAACCCAGTCTTAGTGGGTTTCCTCCCCACAGCAGCTGAGCTGAAACTAAAGGATCTTTAAGGTCCCTCCCAGCCCTAATAATTCTATGATTCAATGATTTCACAGAACAAAGATTTCAATCTCCATATTTAGAAGGAATTACACATGTATATGAATTTTTGCCAATATAATTCTCAAGAGAACTTATGGTAAAGTAAAATGCTTACTCCTTTTCTTTGTATCACTTGAATATGAGTACATATTAGGCTGATGACAAATTTTAATTATTTTTAACTTCTACAATGTTAACAAAATAACCACTGTCTACCTGCTTCGGTATGTATATAAGGCTATGCATTACCCTATATTCCTATCCATTCCACAATCTAAAATACATAAATGCTACTCAAGGCTGCAGTTTATGGTCTAGGGGGTGGACACTTTTGCTCCAAAGTTTATCATGAAATGAACAAAGATGCCTGTGTAGTGTATTATATTTGTGCTGTTATAACCTTGACATAAACGCATATTGTTAATTTTGTAGCAAAGAATGTCAAATTAACGCTCATTCTTTTTATTTGTTTTCACATATCCTCCTGCACTGACCTTGCTTTGAAAGAAGAAACTTTTAAGGAAAATAATGATTCGCTGTCAGAGGTTTTTGTCAAAGAATTTGCTCCCTAACATCTATTCAATCATAGTTGACTTTCAAGAACCAGATTTCTGTTATTATCTTCTGATTAAATTTTCCTAATTTTCAGTTTAAGACAAAATTTTATTGTCAGATTATGTTAAAGCAATGAAAATGCATTTCTTCCTAATTCTAAGAAACTTTTTAGAGACTTTCTGCATTAAATATTTTTCACTGACATGTAACTTTAATTTTCATTATACAGAGCCATGTGTTTTTTATGGAGTTCCTATAGAGAAAAAATTCTGTTGCCACCTCTATGGGATCCTTTGGTCAGTGTTACACTCTAATCTCAATAAAACAGGATCTACATGGCTTCCAGTCCACTGAGAGCACCACTCCAACAGACAGAAAAGCCAGAACACCTGGAAATTTACCCTATGGCTCTTTTTGTTTTCCCCCGAGTATAAAGTTTTCTCGGGGGAAACAGAAACAGATCTTACTGACAGAAGGGTCATCAGCCTTCTGACAGCAGCAGAGATGGCAGGTTTTAGAGCTTGTACACCACCGCAGAGTGGGAATCTCTCTGCCTTCTGAGCTGCAAGGAGGGTCATCTCTTTGCATTCTCTCTCTTTCTACGGCAGCTTCACTCATACAGTGGTGTAAAATGAAAGGGCTACCCATGTTACAGATGTGGTACAAATTAAGTTCACCCCAGTGAAGTAGAGAAAAACAAAATGGTCTCTAAAATGCTTTAATCAATTTAATCCCACCTTTCAGCATGCTTTACCATGTTTCTGGTGTTAAACAATTTCCTGAAAATTTCTCTTCATGAGACTTTGATAACAAGTTGTAATGTCTGTATTTTTGTTTGTAAATATTTTTGTAGATTGTCAGATCTTCTAGGTTTTAGTCAGGTGATTTTTAAAGTGTGTTCACTGTTCATGCCATGATATAGAAATGACTAAATATATTCTGCTGTAATACCTTCACTCTTTGAATTTGTAATTGCAACACACTGAAAACAACTTTGATGTGATAGCTTCTTGGTCCTGATGTTTGTTCCTATGTCCTGATCAGAATAATAAATAAATCCAGGCAGGGATATGGACCTTGGTCAGAAAATCATCTTGGTTTTATTATAAATGCTCTTTCAGATCATGGTGTAGATTTTGCCAAAAAGCAAACTTAACACATTCAGTTGTGGTGTTTGGGTTTTTCCTGAGTGCAGGCAGAAAGGCAAAAACTTTGTCAATCATATGTCATAAGGATCTTGAGTGCCTTTGGTTAATATCCCAGTGATGACAAAATGAAAATGAAAACATATTTTTTACTTGACATATTTCCGCAAGCTTTTTTTTTTTTTTTTTTTTTTTTTTTTTTTTTTTTTTTTTTTCTTTTTCTTTTCTTTTCTTTTCTTTTTTACTTTTTATTTAGGAAGTCTTAACCCTGTTATGATTGATAGCAAATCTGTGGATCTAACAGGCATTAGAGTTTCATCTGCAACTTGATTTAACTCTTATCAATTTACTGGATGTCAGTAAGAAAACCCTGAGCTACTAGTTAAAGTACCATAACTAGGTTGAGACTGGTTAAAGGAGAATGAACCTTGTCGATCTGCTGAAAAGAGAAGAATTGCACTTGTCATGACAGTGATAAAACCAGAGGAGATGACAATGATTTGCTAGAACTAGGCCTGTTAGTGGAACTGTACTGGCTTCTAAAGGAGAGATTATCAGGATCAGACTGGATGATTTCTGAAGATAACTGGCAGAAGTATTCAGTACGCATCATCCAGTAAAACAAGTATATATAAAGGGTGTGGAACCCACACCAAAAGCCTTTTTCCAACCAAAATTTACAAGAAGGAGAACCTAACTCCTGATAGAACGATACCCAAGTGGTCACATATTGCCTGGAAAAGACCAGATCAGAAAAGCAAACTGTAATCAGGTGAAAATGTATGTCCACCACACTTATGTTTCTCCAAAAACCAGCTTAATCTTGATTAAATTCTTCATTCTTCATTTTCATTACTTATTCTCATCACTCATTCTCACTGGCAACTCCTTATAGGACAACTGCATGTTTGCAAGCCAGTTAAGTTGCTGCACTGGGAACAGTATTCAGCACCTATGGTATCTCTCTGCACACTTTTGTGGCACCATTTTTAAATGTCTGTCCTTTTTATTTTTTGCATCACAGAAGTTCAGGGTTTTGAAGTCAGGACTTGAGAGAACTTGCTCATAAGTGCTTTTATTTTAAAACTTGTGCTGATGGCAATGTATTTCACAGATCTCTCCTGGCTTTATTTCTGTAGCAACAAGTATTTGTATAAGGAAAAAAAAATTCACCTCTCTAAAGCTGGGTTAGCTGTAATGTGCTGGGAGGTGCTACTGTTTTTAACAGTCCATACTGACTGTGTTATTCTGGTCCTTATTTTTCTAGTCTCTATGCACCCACAAGATAAATGCTGGATGCATTTAGTAACAGCAGGACTTCAACTAACAGGACTGGGCAATCACCAACCACATGAAGCATCTTTTTTTACCTGTGATGTTGCAGAAAATTACAAAAATGTTCAGAAGTAAGGATAAATACGTGCACCTTCAGGTTCTGTGGTTTTGCTTGATAAAAAAAATATTTCTTTTGATTGAAAGATAATTTTTGAAATATATGGTATTATTAGTTACTCTTCACCACACTTATCTGCTAAAACCTTGAACCCTAGAAGAAGCTAACTATTTTTCTTTTCTTTATTTCCAAAGGACTTCACCAGGCCCAACTTCCAGCACTATTTCCTGAATAGAGAGATGTCATCTCACACTTTTCCCTCGAAGCAGGTTGAAATACCTCCTGGAAAACTTCCCCAGGAAGGATGGCATATGTCTGATTTCCCTTTTGGTATGCAGTTCTCACAGACAGTCTACCAACAGTAGCAAACACACATTGCTGGTAGCTTGCATTCTCCATCCTGCAGAGTGCAGCAGCAGTCACCAGGGAATGGCAGGAGCAGAAGTAATAGATTATATTTAAGGCTGAGCCTGAGACTTGTATCCATGTCTGCCATTACTCACAGAGGTGGATTTTATGATGTTGCCATTTCATAATTTTCTGGTTTGAGAACTCGATACTGTAGATGTTGTTTCCACTTTTAGTAGCCTCTGGAGTGTCCCAGATATTACTTTATGTTATTGATAGCAGATGTGGCCATAATCTCTGTGGTATATGAACATTTCTGGTGAAACTGCTATCATTTACTGTTAACTCTAATTTGAGAAAAGAAATCAACTGTTACACACTGTGTATGTATTAGAAAAATAAAGGAATCAAACACTAATAACTCAAAATAATGGAAGTAGTGGGTTTCCTTTTGTGGATTCCCAGACAGCTCAATTGCAAGCCCTCTAAATTGTGCCTGAGCTCTCCAGACACCAGGGGTGTTCAAAAGGTCCCAGTGTGAATTTTTCTGCTGTGAAACACAATGAAGTAATGTTCTAAAACACAATGAAAGCAATCTATTTCAAAAATTTTAACACAGTAATAAAAACATATTTTATTTCCTTTATGGTTGAAGCATAGCTGTCACTGCCACATAGAGACTCATTTGGAGAGTCCACAACCAGTCTTATGTTCTACTGGAAAAGTTTCTGCACTAAATCATTCAAATTATCAGCAATAGGTGCATGCAAACTTTTTGACTTTGAATTCTTACCTTCCCTTCCTTGTAGTCCTTCAAAGCCTATTAAAAGGCTTAACAAGTATTTGAATCCAATCCATTTACTTCTAGTTTCACTTTCCAATAATCTTGAGAAAAAGCAGCAGAGTTATTAATTATTGACTTTTCCCAAGAGAAAGCAGAATTCCAGATGATGAAAATTAGATATGAATTAGTCCAAATTTAAGTGTCCCCCAACACCACTAGAGTTTCGTCTGTGATTAGACCTGAAATTAGACCAAGCCTTTAATGAAGGTCTAAAATATTCAAATAACATTTTATTTTTATGTATGCAAATTTGCCTTATGGGTTCCAGATGGAACTAGAAATGATAAAACACCAACAGGATTTGCTGCAGTATTTCAGAACCAAAAGCAGAACAAATCTAGATTTCCTAAGAAAGTATTTTCTTGTAAGATCTCCAGATATCTTCTGAAATTCAAACTATTCAAAGAGTTCAACCCAACTCTGTCTAATAATCAAAATTTTCTATATTTAGATGAATGGAACTAAAAAAGAACATTTAGAATTTTACCTGTTTTAATGAAAGCCCATGTCAAATGTTCTTTCAGTGGCAAGTAGGATGAAAAGAGAAAAAAATGAAACATGGAAGACTTGGAAAAATGTGCCTTTGGGGAGCAGTGAGTATACTAAATATTAGTTTTAGTGATAAAGCCCTGGTAGGTTTAGGGAGGAAAAATGTTCTGTGTGTTGTGATGGTTTAAATCCATATCAAAATTATTAAGATTTTTTCTGACCTTTCTTAGTGGCTGGATCATGTTATTAGGGAAGAGAAAGAAATAAAAAGACGTATAGAAAAGGCTATCTGCCTTGTAATCAATCAGCTATTACTGAACAAAAATGTTTAAGATTCAAAACCACAGCAATACAAAACCAGACTCAATTGGCTCTTTAAATTTTCATCCTAAGTGCTAGCAGTTGCTAAAAGAACTTAAGCTTGAAAATCCCATTAATGAGGTACCTTATTTCATGACCTGAGAATGAAGAACTTTTCCAAATAAGTGAATAACTCTCTACTTTCTTTAGTCAAGGAACTGGGAAAAAAACCCCCAAATATTAAATGTAATAGCAGAGCTTTGTTGCCTTTGTAGGGTACATCAACATACTTATCCAAAAGTGAGGAGGTATGTGGGAATATAAATAAACCAGAGTTAATTTGGTGCATGCAACCTTGTTAACCATTTAAAAAATGTGATAAAGCATTGTACCCTGGGAATGAATCAAGAAATTCATGTAAAAATTTAAAAAAATAGGAATGTCACATTCCCAAGAAAATTTTAATAGGACATGACTGTGTAACTTGCTCTTTATAACTCTTAATTCTGTTCCTGCTTTGTCTGGAAACTGGACTACCTCCCATCTGCTCTTTGAAACTTGAAATAATTAAAAATCCATTATACTTCCCTCTCTCCAATGACAGTACATAAATTAAGCTTCAGCAGTGTTGAAACACACACAAGAATTGATATGACCCTTTCAAAGTGTCACTTATCTGCAATGCAAATTTCTTCTGGGTGATCACAAATTCAGACAAATTAAGCAAGTTTTTTTTTCATTTAGAACTCAATCTTTTACAGATAAGTAGTGTTCATTTGTTGATTCACAGTTCAGAAGTTACTGAGGTGTTTATTTTTGTAAATCAAATGCACACTTCTCCAGTTATTTTTGTATTCCAGAACTCCCAGTAGTCAGCCTCAAGGATGCCTCAGTGCCTCTCAGCACAGTGAGCTGCAAAAATATGCAGCCAGGCTTTTACTTTAAAAAGTGTCCACTCTTAGTAACTCAACAAGAAACAATAAGCAACAAGTTCTGCTAAGGTGTATATAGTATTTACTTTCTGTCTTCTTTCATGTTTACATATTTTTATTTTAGGTAAAAATTACCCTAGCCCAGTGCTCCCCAGATGTCTTTGGCTCAAACCTCATACCCACAAAAAGGAAAAAGTAGTTGTAGACTTAGCCTGGGTCAGATGTCTGTGTGTAACGTTTTGCAAGCATTTGACTATTTATCTTGATTAGTGCTTTTAATTTTACATTTTATTCTGTGAAAAAATACGTTCTTGTAAGCTTTTCTGAAGATGCTTGAATGGGCTTTCCACATCTTATTCTCAAACCTTGTTACAATGGGTGTATTGAAAATGGCAATGGAAATGTTTGCTGGAAGCAGCCTCTAGCCTCCTCCTCATTTGGCAGAATCGTTTGCACAAGGCATAAAAAGAAAATGTTGAAAATTTGCTAATTCTTTGCATAATTTGTCTCTTTTGCATTAAATAAGATAGGCTTCTGGGAAAAAGAGGAATTTGAAAAAAATAGGTATAAACTCTAGGAATTTCTTCTTTTAACGAAAAAGAAGAAAAACTCTGGATGCTTAACTTCATGACTGGCAACTGTGACTATTTTAAAATTTACTTTGTGTTTTTGCAAAAATGCGAGCAAATTTATCTCAGCATGAAAGGGAAACTTACAATCAAGTGTTTTCCTTTCCCTTATTTCTTTCATTGTCTTGAATGTCCCCTAAGGGGTTTTTTGATTGAAGTCTTCACATTACTTTCTGATGGCTTGAACTTCTTGTGCTACTGCTGCACAGTAAGATGAGTAGAGACAAAGGGCAAATCCAAGGGTGTAGACATTCATTTTAGAGGCACTCACTATTGTGTCTCTGAAAACACTATTGTTTGGAAAGTTTACTCCACATTTATTTTAACAGCTTGAAGTCCATTTATTTAGTTTCATTCACTTTTAAATTAAATTCTAGGTTCTTTAAAAGCAGATTATTATTTCATTTGTTACATGAATCAGGATAATTTTCATTCACTTTTTCCCATTTTCATGCATCTACTCTCCATCCTGGTCATAGTTAATGTCCTGATACAGCTTTTAAAAAACCCTTGGACATCTTTAATTTATGCCCATTTATTTTTTACTCCTCTTCATTTTTGGGGTTTTTTTTTCATACGTGAACTGACTGTGAGATATCAGATTAATCTTGTATGTTTGAGCAGCTATTGTGGTGCTATTGGCTTATTCTGGATACTATAGGTAAGATTTGTTTTAATTGAGAAATTCATAAGTAGTATCACTGTTCTTTGAGTTCTCTTCTAGGTAGAACTTGCCAGAGTAAATGTAAAGCTCTAGCTCTATGTGTTTATTTATTTGAGGTCCCTCTCTAGCTAAGTGAGTGAAGTAGGAAATTCCAGGTCATGATTAACCTTATTGATTAGCTAAAATAGGCCAGAAGAATAGAAGTCTAGAAATGTCTCATTTTCTCCACTGAGTGTAGAAGAAGCCAATGAGAGTCAGCAGAACTTTAAATATTTTTTTTTTTTTTATGGACATTCTAAATGTAGGCTAAAAGAATCTTGCCAAAGATGAGTAAGGTAAAAATTACTTGGAAGCAATGAAGTCTGTGTAGGTGTTTTCTTTCATTCTTTAAATTCTCTTTGGAATTAGAGGGAAATTACCTGAGTTAAGAATATTAGGTGAAGCACCAGAAAGGAGTACTCAGGCAGGTTTTAAAATCCCAGTTACCGGAGGATTTCATGAAAGGGTAGACAAATATTTGTTCAGAATAAACTGAGGGACAGAGAAAGCAAAAGCCTCTTATAATTCAGATAAGATATATAAGGAAAAGATGAGAAAAATATGTGGGCATGTGTGGGCACTCTTGCACTGGTATAAGGGGCAAGATGCACATATTTCTGCTATTCTTGCCTTGTAACATGAGAGTAAAAAGGCTGGGAAAATGATGATCATCTCTTTGCACATTGGATACAATGAAATATTTTCTTATACTGGGTATGAGGAACACCACATTATTTTCTACATTCCTGAGTAGGTCTTCCTTTCTAATACACTTAAATTTCCTCAGGGAGCCAATACGATGAGCAAATAAAAACACCTTGAAAATTGAGACAACATGAATCTTATAATATACTCATCATGCTACACTTCTGGGATGAAGAAAATACTAAATTTTATCCCTGAAGAAACTAGGACATCCTGAAACTTGTTTCTATTATGATCTCAAAGCTGCAGCATGAGTATGAGGAAAGGAAGAAATTAACTGGGATTTAGGTAAGTATCAGAAACAGGCAGGCTGTGAGACAGTCCTGATGGGGTGTCCAATGACAAACTGGACTATGCTGCACTTTCTGCCTAATCACTCAGCAAAAATACTTATAAGCACCTATAGCACAGAAAATCTAGAGAAAATAATGGAAACAGATGGAGGGAGAGTTTGTAAAGAGGTTATAAATGGGTTTCTGTTTGCCAGTTTAAGGTGTTCATTTTGGGATTACACAGAGCAAATGATTTTTCTCAGCCCTAGCTTAGTGATTTTTGAAGTGGTGACAGGGTGGCAGGAAGGGGATAAGGGAACTTAGTGAGATAATAAGCACTACAAGGACTTTGGGAAAAAAGGACATAAAAGAAATTTTAAATGTGTACATTCCAGTGAGTACCAGAAAAAGACATAAAAGATACTACCCCCCAAGTCTTTCCAGCTGAAGGTTTGAAGAGAGAGAAAAATATTTTCTTAGCACTATTTCTTGGTTGTGTCTGTGAGTTTATAGGAACTTGTCACACTACCCAATATATAATGCCAAGATTCACAGATATTTCATGTGCTTTATAAAGTAGTTGTCTTCTGTAAAGAATAATCCAATTTTTCAGTTTCAGAGCTACTTTGCTAAAATTTGCTGCCAGTTGAAACCAGGTATCTCTTGAGAAATTATTTTGAGCAAACAATGACAATGGACAAAATATCAACAAAAATAGAATCAGTAAAAGCAGACTCTGCATGCTCTGCAAAATATGTGTCCTTTTAGGTAATAAAAGAACCTCAGCCATGAATTCCTCTGGCTCCAATTCCTTTCTAAGTTGCCTTTTGCCTTTGTACACTTTTTTTTCCTTCCCCTGCGATTGTTCCCTACAAGTAGCTGTTAGAGATATTTTAAGTACAGACAGAGATTGCCTGTAGCACTGGCTGAATGAGACTGTCACATAGGAAGGTTGTAAAAGCACACAAATAATAAAGCAAAGTCTAGGACTTTGGCTACCACCACCTGCTCATAATAAGCTCTCATGGCCTCTGGCAAAGCAAGAAACTGAAGATGAAACAATACTTTCAATTGCATAAGGGGGTTGTTTTTTCTGGGTGGTACTATGCAAAAGGTGTGTCACAGGAGTCATTGTGGGGGAGGGTGGAGTAAAGACATCATGGGAATTCTGGTCAATGTGAAATCTCCTTGATAAAATTCAAAGAAGGCTGTGAAGAGCTCTCCAAAAAAAGTGCACGCATTTGCTCCATTTAAAATTGAATGGTGCAGTTTCCTGATCCAGGGCTGGAAGGAAGAACAGGGCACTTCCAGCAGTGTGGATGGAGATAGAATGACTTTGCTCCTTCATCTGTGGGTACAGCTCAGACCTCTTTGTATATGGATGTGCTGTTTGCTCAGGAACAAAGGAATGCCTGGGGGAGTATCAAAACATTTAAGAACAAAGAAAAAGAGAACTTTTGTAAATTGTTACTGTCATTGGTCTGTCCTTAAAAGTCTCCCTTCTTCTACCATATGATGTTTGCTCTGCCCAACTGGACACTATCTCATCCCTGAGACATTTCAGCAGCTCTACCCTACTTATGTCATACCAGGTGCAGATGTTTTTCATTGGCCACAGCTGTTTGGTCCAGAGTTTACATCTAACTCTCTCTTCTTAAGGAAACACAAATTTAATGCTTGAACATCTTGATATTTCTTTTGTCAACCAGATTTATTTGTTTGAGGATGGTTACTGTGGTAAACAAACCTATACAGTAGCATTGTGATCAAACAGCTCAGAACTGGACCTCTTTGGTCAGCAGTCTCATGTAAAGAATCAAACCCACAATTCCTCATCACAAAAGATTGCCATCTTCCAACATGCATTTTCTAACTAGAGAACTAAGCTTTTTTGTATGGGTATGTGCATACACAACAGTCATTAGTAGAACTTTATTCAGAACACATTATGTGTTTTTGATGGGACATTTGAACATTTTCCTCCATAAAGCATCCTAGGAGACTTGTGTAGAGATTTTCTAGTCCTTAGATGATCTACAACCACTTGTTCATTAGACTGTTCTCCAACTATTTGAGAGTCACATTTTCAAAGTATTTTTCAGATATTAGCACTTTGATTTAGCACAATCATTAAATGAGGGCAACAGGACATTATTATTCTTCAAAGACTACCCTTGTCAGAAGGTCTGTATGAGGACAGCAGTAGTATCTGAAAAATGTTTATAAGCCCTATTTTGGCTCTTCAGACTTGACTTGTCATAAGCTGGAATATCTGACACTGATACCAGACAACTGTATATCTCATTAAGCTTCCTACCTGGCAGGCCTTTCCCCAAAAGAAGTGTGTCTATGTCAAAAACTGCAAGGGTGGGCTTGAGCTCCCCAGCCATCTGAGAGCTGCCTCAGCTGAACAGAGAACAGCTCCAGATCTGTGTCTTCTAAGGGGCACCACACATCTGCGACCAAACTCAAGTGGGAAACAACTTGGTTGAGGGTATCTGAAACCTGGTCTCGTAACAACAGAGGCATGTCCTGCCAGATGCCTTGCAGAGTCCTGCTGGGCTCTGGAATGCTAGGGAAAAAGAAAAAAAAAAGGTAAATAAACACACTCCCCAAAGCTATAAATTCATGGCACAAAAAGGAGCTGTCAGTCACAGCTGATTGAGCACCTCTTCAGAGAACAATCTCTCTCACTTTCCTGACATGGTTTGATGAACAGTGAAATAGTTAACAGTCTTGACATTTATAGATTCTCTAGAAGAAGTACACCTGCCAGACCATACTGCTTCATGCTGGACCAGGTCACGCCTTTGCTGTCAGTTTCTACTTACAAGTCTGTAAAGTGTTGGCATGGGAAGATTTTACAGAATTAAAGGGAAGAATTAATGATAATTTTAAGTCCCTCTGGCAGAAAAATTTTATACATGTAAATGTATATGCAGTGGTTTTGTTTTCTATTATAAAGGGAGAGGTAATGCTTTTTTCTTTTTTTGTTTTTGTATCTTTGCCAGGGAGGAATTCTCTTCAATCACAACTCTTCTGTAATCACATGAAAATATGAGACATTAGGAATCAAGAAAGATCAAATTCCCATGTTTAATTACCTTAAATATCTGCTGGGGAAAGAGCAAAACAAACATAAAAATTAAATAAAAATAATTGGTTCCTAAATTGAAAAGTGTGTATGTGTATGTGACCAAGAGAGACAGAAATCTTTAATGAACACACTGTTGTTCACTCCTAGCCCAACAGTTAATTCTGGCCTTAAATCTCTGAATCAATATTGTTCTTCTTAGAGTGAACCCAGTAACTCTGTTCCTCCCTTAACTCTGTTTCTCATGTGGCTTCTGGGACTCCTTAACATCATTCCTAAGGCTGGAATGCTGCTCTGAGTCTCAGTTCTCACTCTGCTTTTTTAGTCTCTCCATTTGAGCTGTGTTGTTAAGGATCTCTCCTATTGCTGTCAGACAGACAGATGATAGAGGAGCAAGTGTCATAATCCTAGTTTCTGCTGTATTTTCCCTTTTTCCTGTCAGTGGAAGAAGGGAAGTGAGCTCACGTACTCTTTGTAATATCTCAGATTGGCTGTTCTTCCCTAGAGGTGTATTTAAAAATATATAAATTTTTTAAACCAGAGAGAAAGCAGCTTTTTCAGGTGACACAACTTGTATGCATAATTTCCAAAAAGGAGGATTATGTTGTGAGGATTGAATTCCTTTGTCTGTGCTTCTTAAGCACTGAAAATGATCGGCTGTCTCGGTTTAGATAGACAGGTATCTGCCAGGGAGGGTTGGAGTTTCCCTTAAAATGTAAGCCCCTCCCCCCCTTTTCCAAATTATCATAAATTTGCAATTAAAAGGCTGTCAGGCAAAGATTTTGGGAATAGGTATAGCAGTTCTTTACTAGGGATATAAAAATAGAGATGTTGTAGTACAGAAGAATAGGCAGACAAATAAACAAACAAGAAATCTTAGAAAACCCTGACAGAGTCAGAAATACAACCTGACACCCTGTTGGTCAGGGTGTTGGAAGCAGTCCAAAGTAAGCCCTCTCGGACTGGTAGATGTGGTTCTGTTGGAATAGAGATGGTCCTGTTGAAGAAAAAGGGTCTAGTAATGGTGAGATGGGTCCAGTCTTCCTCCAGGGATCCGATGGAAAAACTGGATCCCGAGTGGGACTGTGGCTCCTTTTTATTTAGGTTAAGATGGTTTGGCTCCTCCTCCCTGTGTGGAGCTGCTTACAATAGTGCACTGTAATGTGTATTGTCATTGATGAGCTCTTAATGGTCCATTAGCAGAAGACATTCCCATGGAAGGAGTGAAAAAATGAAGAGAGATAAGTAGCACTCCACCATCTGATAAGTGACACTGACCCATTTGAGCAAAGATAAACAATTCTGCTCTACCCAGCTGGAATAGAATAATATGCTCTTTACAAAACCCATGACATTGGCACATTCCTGTGCAGGTACAGGCAGTTCTTCCATTAACTCAAACCTCTGTTTTCAGAGCTCTAATATGAGAGCTTTTGTTAAACATGCTAATTTTCAAGCCATTCAGGAAGCTATTGTTGGCTTGCTGTTTTTTTTTAAATAATATGGGATGATAATTTAATCCTTTTAACTGCACATTTTGTGGTGATACTTACCTTTAACATCTGGAAAAATGGACACCTGATAATGCTGTTCTGCATTGCTATTTGTGAAAAAGTGGGTCAATCACTGCAGTGAAAACATTCTTCACCTGACCAGACACTCTGATCAAACCTGATGATTAACCAGATTTATATTCTCCAGTGTCCTCCTGAAACCTGCATGAGATCTCAATGTCTTCTTTTTTCACACAGAATTTTAGAATAAGCAAATATAATTTAGAAACGGAAGAAATAATTCATAGTCTTAGTTTATCTTGCACCTGCTACAAACAAGCTGATGTTCTAATTAACTCATTTAATACATGTTCAGCACAAAATGGAAAGTTTTTATTTAAATGACCATGTAACCATATTGTAATCAAACATACAAATAACTTTGTAAACATTGCACAAAAGCTCTTTTAACTGATCATTTTTGTAAGCATTCACTAAAATCTGTGTAAGTTTAGTCCCCAGGTAAAAAGCCCCTTGTCCTTGATCATTAAATATACCCAGTGACACAGCACAACAGAGGGATAAACCAGATCACAGTAGGTTTGGATGCTTTTAAACTATATTGCAGAATCTGTCTGTTAATTGTTATGTCATCACAGACTGATGTGGAGAGCCTCAACTCATAAATGAAAATGTCCAGTGGTTGTTCAGATTTATTTTGAAAACTCACAAGGATTTTCAGCAGAGCACTAAAAGTAAAATATGAACTGCATTTTGAAGCTTATGTTTTGAAAGCATATTGTGTATTAATATTTAATTTCTAATATAACAGTTCTACAATCTGTATTTATATAAAGCAGTAAGAGGTTACAGTATAATAAAGAACTATGGTATGTTTTTAATAAAGACTATTTTTACACATGAAGTTGTGGGCACACTTAAGGGATCACAGTGCACATAGGTTTTTATGCCTCCAAAAGATGGACAGTATTTTATTTAAAAGGACGTGTATGTGGATCATTGACTGAATTCCTGAAAATGTGTTCATACATTTCTGAGCTTATATTTCACTACAATAATTTGCACCAAAAACTAAAGAAAAAATTATGGTTTTATTTTCAGGAAAGAAAAAGTCAATGAACAGAATAAAGGGTGGTTCAGTGGGCAACTAAAATTGTTTCTGATATTAATTTAATTATTGTACCACTCAATGTTTCAATTGCCTTGAGCAGAATTTTTCTCTTGCCTTCAATACTCCTTATATTTACTAATGAAATATAGGGTATACCAATTACAGGAGCTAAATTATTTATCAAATTCCATTTATTACATAAATATTTGTTCAGCTTTGTTATTTTTTAATGTTAATTTCCTTCACCAAGTTAACTCTATGATTCAAAGCATTTAAAGGATCAGGAGTGAATTTTTTGTTTGAATATAATTTCTAAAGAGTCCCACAGGCTTTTGTTGCAAATAACATTTGAAATAACATTTTTTGCAGCTAAAATCCTAGTTTGCATGATATTTGCAAGTCACTTATTGCAACCACTCAAAAAATTCCAAAAATTATAAAAACTGAAAAATTCATCTGAAGTTTACTTTTCAGTTTTGCAAAACTCACAGTTCTTGACATTCCCTTTAGACTCTCTCTCAACAGTAACAAATTTGCCAAAACTATGTGGGAGAGTATAAAAGGATGTATCAGTATATATTTTATTTTCTGAAACAGCTGACCTGTGAGTTGGCTTTCAGATTATTGACACCTACAATTAGGTGTCTGTATGGGAATATTTCTTTTTTCTTTTTTTTTTTCTTTTTTTTTTTTTTTTTTTGTGTTTTTTTTTTTTTTTTGTTTTGTTTTGTTTTGTTTTGTTTTGTTTTGTTGCTTGTTTGGGGTTTTTTTAGTCTAAAAGATGTCTGTATATTGAAATAAACGTTTGGTGGGAAAGGATAGATTCAGATAACTGTTTTCTCTTTAAAAAAATGTCAGAAGAAATCTCTAGGTAATTTACAAGTAGCAGAGAGAGCTGATGAAGTTCTGAGCTCTTTTCTGCATCTGTGTTCATAAACATCTAAAAAAACTGAATTTTTTTTTCCCACAGTGTCAGCCAAAGAAAATGTCATGATAAATTAAAGTGACTGAACTACAACTGACATGTGAGAAGATTCCAGGTCTAGCTAAAATCCAACCTGTCTCTTCCATCCATAGCAAAAGTAAGAGGTTGGATGATGAAATTTTATTCTTTCTTCTTCACCCGCAGTGGAGATGAGATCATCTGTAGTGGATGATTCACCTCTCAGCTTCAAAAAATTCTGTATCTTAAGAGCCTTTTTTTACATCCGAGTGTTCTGATCAGGAAATCACCCATCTAGAGGCCATCCTGACACTGTTCTGTAGTGAATCCCTCTCTGGGTGGCCACAAAGAAGAGGACACTGGCTGACCTTCTTTTTTGTCAGCTGAAATTTGGGCACATTGATCTTGCTGAACTACAGAGGGAACCTTGCCCTTCTGGGCCATTGTCATCATCATGAATCTAAAACATGATGTAGGCTGGGGTTGGAACACATGCCAGGGGTCAGTCTAATGCCCTGAAACTGGGAAAAAACCCCAGACTGTAGTTAATACTACATTTTCCTAAAAAATAAGAGTAATTTCAAGGGCTATAGTGTTCTCTGTGTGTTTCTAAGCTATCTGTCATTATACATCTACAAAGAATTCCTTGAAAATCAACTCTAAAATAAGAGTATATGAAATTTCAAGGTATCTTTTTTTTTTTTTGGTAGGGTATGGCTTGCTGGATTTTTGTTGGCTTTTCTAGCAAGGATTTTAGAAATTATTCAGAGATTACAAAGCAACAAAAAGACCAGCTTTGAAAGATGGTGTATACTGCTCACTATGATTTGTATGAAATAATCTCTAATGGCTCTTTTGGGGAAAAAAAACATCAACTGAAGCTTATATTCCATTGCATATATTAGCAATGACTACTTATTAATCTTATAACCTTTTCTAATTAACAGAGTAAATTCTAAAATGAATACAAATTGAATGTATCCAAGGGTAAAATATATTCAGCTATGGAATGTGCCCTTATGTTTGCTGAAATATCTATGAAGTAAGTGGTGTGTCACAGAAATAACCTGTTAATTTCTTTTTCATTCACTTTTAGTCAAGAAGAAAAGAAGTGCGAGCAGCTGGCACTTTGCAAGTAGCAATCTTATATATCATCATAGGCACAGACAAGAAAATTGCATTGTTGCTGCTGCTGTTGCTATTGCAGCTGTTGCTATTTACTACGTGCTACAGTTCTTTCTTCAGCTATGTGACCAATGAAAAGCAGAAGAGAAATCTGAAGGGAAATTTTAAATCTAACATCCTAAAGTCATAAGGTGCAATGTACAAATTGATCCATAGGATGAATGAAGCTTATGAAAAACATGCTACATATCGATTGACATTGTATGGAAAGTCTGCTGTGCGTGTTTGAGCCAACAATTTGTTCCATAAAACCCAGCACAGTCCAAAGTGCATGCAGAGACCATTATCATAAAAGGAGGCACAAATGCCTGCAGAGATTAGGACATGGTAAAATGAAGGGAAAGTACCTATAGTTATGTCCTAGCAAGAATCAAACTGGTATAGTCATATGAACATGAAGCAAAAACTATGAAGAGATTGAATCTGGTTGTAGCTAAAGTTTACAGTTTTGGTATTCAAGGAAGGGAAACACATTATGTGCAGTCCTTTAGAAGCATCTGACTCTCTCTCATTCCACTTTCTATAGGAATTAAAAAGCTTCATTAAACATCCAGCTTTAATAAGGCTTTCTTATCCAGGAACCAAACAGAAGTCTTCGAGTACAGGTGATACTTTATGTCAGTTGGAACCTATTTCAGCACTCTCAGCTCTGGAATAGAAGTGTGTATATAGTTTTCATTTGTGGGGAAACAGCTCAAATTCGAGGACTCATCTGCAGAACCAGAATTATTATTTTACTGGAATAATTACTTCGATAAAACAGGAGATATGAAACATGTAAGAATAAAAATCAGAACAACTTTTAATTATATTTCCCATAACAAAAACTCTAAAATATCCATTTAAGAAAATTGTATCCATTCCATGATACACCGAAACAAGATAGGCAGCAAGAGGCATAAATCTGGGATTAATAATTATAGGCATATATTTGTCTTTTAAATGTACATTTCTGTATATAAGAATATATGTGTAAGGCATACAGGCTTTTTTCAGTGATACCCAGTGACAGAGCTAGAGGCAGCAGGCATGAAGTGAAACACGGGAGGTTCTCTCTGAGCATCAGGATTTTTTTCCTGTGAAAAATATGAGCCTTGGCACAGATTGCCCACGGAGATTGTGGACTCTCCATCCTTGGATATATTCAAATAACATATTACCTGGTTCTTAGGAACTGGCTCTAGGTGGCTTGGCTTGATCAGGGGGTTGGACCAGATGAATTCTGGAGGCCACTTCCCATCTCAACTGTTCTGTGATTCTGTGATAGAATCATTAAATCATATATGATTAAAAAAAATAAAAAAACCCTATGACTTAATGAAGTTGTCTGTTTAATTAAGAAAAGTAACTTCTAAAGTAATGCCATAAAGCAAAATTATGACTCCTTTGCAGTTGAGTAAGTTTAGCCCAGAGAAGTTTTATAGGTGTTAATCTGTGTGGCTGAACACAGTCATTAAATACGCTGAGTCTCTTTCCCTCACATCGCCAAAGCGATTCAGATGCTAAAGTTCCATGGACTAAAATTGATGAAATTATGATTAAATTGAAATTAACTGACTTCTAAGTGCCTAAAACTCTCCAAGGTATTAGGGTCCTCTCTCCTCAACAGAAAAACATGCCAAACAGGAGACTTCCATCACTACATAGTTTCCTCGGTACAGCTCTTCTTTTGTGCTGTATGACTGACACTGTGCTCTGTAAAATTACCAGAATGAAGACTGGTTTTTAATAGAGTTTTCTCTTCTTACTACCACTCTAAAATGTATACAAATATTACCAAAAGAATAACTCAAAATTGATATGCTGCAGTGGATGTATTTACTGTTTTACATTCATATTTTCCTTCAAATAAGGAAACTCCATTATAACTTTCTATGAGTGCTGTAAACACAAAACCAGATCTGCTATAGCAGAAAACATAATATATTAACACAGAAACCAAGGAAGATTAGTGAGAGTGAGAGCTAAAAATGTAAAACAACAAACTATTGATTTTTTACTGCATCTGTCTCCAAAAGGCCACAGGATTCTGGGATTCTTTTGGTGTCTTGTAAAGATTATATGGTATGGGTTATTGTGTTACCATGATTTGATGAGGAATTCTATGCAGACTAATATTAATAGCTATTGAAAAAATCATTAAAAAGATTTAATTGGTGCTTTTTAAGTCATCTCCACATATTTGCAGTTGATATTCATTCATCAGAAGCTTTCCTTGAGTTTCTATTGCAAGTTAGCATACTGCATTTTATCATCTAGTTTGGGAATATGGATATCTCTGATATAATTAGAGGAAATTCCTCACTTCAAGGTTATTTGGGTTTTGTATATCTATCATAGAATTCAGTATTAATTTACTATGTAAGTAAACAAAGAGACAGAGGTCTCAATGGCATGGAAAAACTACCAGATATCTCATAATCTGAGTCTTGTAATTTGCAATTCAAGCAGAAGTCAAAAATCACATTCATTGCAGATGAGTGCTCCCTCGACTGAAAAAAACCCAGCAGCAATGAAAAAGAAACAACCCCCCCCATTACACATACCCCCAAGAAAACCCACATTTTGCACACAGGGTAGAATGTCTTCAGGAGGGAAATTGAAACATGTTACATTTTATTTTGAGCAATAGTAATGCCAGATTTTTGTCTTTTTTTTTGTAGCATGATGATAGGCAGACATGTAGCCACCATAGTATGAATGTAACAATTCATTATACTAACTTCTGACGTCAACCCACTTCCTTCTCAGTAAAACCATGTCAGCCAACATCACATGGCACCATTTTTTCTTTTTTTTTAATCATTCCAACAAATCCGCACTATTAGAAAAATCCATTTTCTTATTTGGAGATCCTTAGAAGGGTTTCTTGTAAAAAAACAACAGGTTTTTTAGTCAGAAGGAAACATGGCAGTGCAGGAAAATCATGTCTCTGCAGTGAATTCTGATTAGCTCCAGAGGATACATTGGAAATCTGAGCAGTAACATCACAGGCAGCTCCTACTGTTCAGCAAACGGGCAACACAGGTGTTTAAATTGGACAAAACCATTGGAAGCACCAGCAGTATCCAAGCATTCTGTTTTAGCACACTCTCCCATCTGCAGTCTGCCATCCATTTCTAGGCTACCATTCAAGAGTCTGGGTTTTTAAATTCTTCTCATTTTGCTCTGGTTTTATATGAAATCTAGCTCCTTGTACGTACACACATCACAGTAGCTGTTGTGCACTCAGTTGTCTAGTTAGGGCATTTCCAGTGACAAACCATGCAACTGAAAGATAAAGCTCCATGCCTCCATCTATTTGAAAATTTCTTAATATTCTGTATGTGTTCAATCCTCTCTACTTGCTGCTTCCTCAATTTGTCATACAAATGCTTCCTTCCTACTGAGATCAAACTTAAAATAAAATTTTCACCCCAAGGGTAATGGACTGCTCTCAGACACCTGGGAAATTATTCTTTTCTGTCTGGCATCTTTTATCAGAAAATCCAGTTTCCCACTATGTTAGTGTTAGCACCAGTGCAATTACAGCTGTCACAACAGAGTCATCCCAGTGTAATAGGCTGAATTTACTCTACCAAAGTAAGAAACAATTAGTAATAAAGTTCCCATTCACACAGGTTCCATTCCACCCTGTCTTTCTGAGGAAAGAGGAGTTAAACACAAGCCTGAATAGCTGTACAAGGATCCTGACCCATCACTGCCTGGGCTGCCCCCCTTACTGTCTGAATTAATTTTCGTCTTTCGGGATGAAACTAAAGCAAGCATTTTAAACTCTTATGTTTCAGAAAGCATTTGGGAGGGGTCTTCCTTAGGAAATAGTTTTTCTTTATTCCTTCCTGGTTATATTTAAGCCAATTCCTAATTCCCCGTCTTCATTTTCAGGTTTCTTTCATACTTTGATAAACTTGACTGGTATCCCTTCAAACACAGTATCAAAGTTTTATAAAGGAAATACAAACATCCCCTGTAATATATCCAGGTCAGTTTAGTATAAGGTAGCACTTAAAAGTTGCCAGTTCTCGGGGTGTGACTACAAGGAGCAATGCCATTTGGCTATCTCCTGCTGACCTGCTTGCTCCTTGTGATGGGAAAATGCCAACCTCCTCTACATTAAAACTCTGCCAGTGAGAAATATTTTGGTTTCTCTCCAGTCTGTAGGCGATACATAGTCAATGAAAGGTCTCTTGCAAAGTATTCCTCCTCCACTGCGGAGGTGGCAGACAGGCATGGACATGGGAGAGGGTCAGAGGTATCAGATGAAACCTTTTACAAACAGTTGGCAGGGCAAGCCAGAAAAATCCCATCACCCTAAAGCCACCTTCTCCTTTGCCTTCCTCCCTCCCATCCCTCTGCTCTGTCACATGGAGTCTCTCTTGAAACATGTGAGGAATGGGTGAAACAGAGGACACTGAAACTTTGGGAAGGGAAAGACTCAAGAGATTCCTGCAGCTGCCTGCTTCAGTATAAGGGTGGCAGGGAGAGAGCAAGGCCCCCAGCCCTTGCCCCTAAATACTGCTCTGCTGGGAAATGTGTCCACAAGTGGCCTGCTCCTGAGCAGTGAAAAAAAGACAAAGCACAGGGGAAGGGTGTGATGGTTTGAAAGACTAGAAGTCACAAGATTGAAGATTGACTTTTGGGCTGAAAAAGCAGACTTGCCTCCAGTTACTGATTACCAAAGTGACAGAGCTGGCAATTCCGGTTGTCCCAGGTAGAACAGGGCTGACGAGTTATTCTATTAAAAAAAAAAAAAAAAAAAAAAAAAGAAACCAAGACAAACAAACCACTGAAAAAAAAAACCAAAATCCCCCAGCCCTAATCTGCAACTTGATCTTCATTATCTGTTTTGTTAAGGCTTTATAGCTGTGTTGAAAAAGGATCTCCTCTTTTGGGGAAATCCTGGCACTGGGGTTGACAGTTCCAGACTTCCCACTGCTGCTTTTATAAGGGGATGCTCTGCATCATGTTTGAATTAAAGGAAAGAAAAAAACAAAAAACAAAACCAATAAACAACAGAAAAAAAAACTCCAGTGGCATGTCATGATGACTTGATTGATAGCAAACAAGCTTCTAGTGAGGAGGCTGGAGAGTCAAAGCTCTTGCAACACAACACAGAAGATTAATGCTAAGTATATTACTATTGATGTGGCCAGTAGATTACACTTAATAAACTGTATCAACAGCCAAAAAAATGTGGATGCAAGGAAGTGACGTAGACATATAAAGAATGGAATTTCAGATGTTCTTTAAAAAATCACATGTATCATAGTTAAACAGAATAGTTAGAGTTTAATTTGGAAATTCATTTTCATTGTTGCAGTGTTATTCAGTATTATTTCAGTATTATTTCAGTACTATCTTGCTTTTCAAGGCAAGGATAAAACCACCAGGAACACAGGGAAACAATTCTAGCAGAGTCCCTTCTTTCTCATCATTAGGAACCAGTACTATATCTGGTGAGCTCCAACTCCACCAGCATGAAGAATACAGTTGCTCCCTATCTTGGATCTTTTATGTGAGAGGCCTCTGCACACCCTATAAATTCTAAGATATGAACGTGGTAAAAGTACTACATATGATAGAGACTAATTTCTCAGCCATATGGTTTTTCTCTGTTTCTGTAATCTGGTTCAAGAATCTGTGTTATCTAACACTGAGCTGAATGGGAGCTATCTGTGCTCTGGCAGTAACGGAGCACCTACTGAAACATTGACTGGAACAATAATGTGTTTTGAACACTGAAATAATCCATGCTCCAAAGCCTTTTAAAAAGAACAGACTTCACAGTGGCAGAGGGCAGGAAATACTAACAGAGCACTAATAAATATCACAAAAAAAGGTCACCCTTTAGTTAAGACAAAACTGTATTCCTCGGAAAAGAAAAATACAAACTGGCTGAAAAATGTCTTTTTAAGCAACGTTGAACTACAGCAGGATGTTATACTTTATAGAAAACATAAGGTCTCTAACTCTCCGAGTTAAGTCACAGATAGCTGGGAGTATCTGGTAATTGAAAAATGATGCCCTTCTAGTTATCAGTTGAAACATGGATTCATATCCCTGATTGTAGGCATCAGACATACATTCTTCGTTTTATCTTGCAGTAATGCTTTCAGGACATACACAAGACCATTAACCCACATAAAACAGATGAATTACAGCACTGACTTAGCAGTAAAATTGTTCTTATATTTAATGAAAGATAGTGTGTTTTTGTCAAAATTTAAAGTTTTCATTAAAACATGTTCATGTTTTTCTAAAAAAAAAAGTGTGGGGGGGGAAGGTTCAAATTTTCATAATTTTAAAAGAAATTCTAAATAAAAAGAGGAAGAATACAAAAGGAAGAAATAAAAAGGAATAGATCAAGAAAAATAATTTTATAAAAATAGTTAATATTTGAAATAAAATCCAATTAAATTTATTTCATCTGGTTTTCCTCTCCAATCATGCAACAAGAAGTTTCATAACAAAAACAAAATGCCCTATTTCAGATAAACAGTCTGCTTCACTTCGGATAGTTCTATGAAAATATTGTGATTGCTGGGAACTTTCTGTCACCATGACTGTATATTGCACAGTTTGAACCTAAACTAATGTGGTAAACATTTGAAATATAATTTAAAATGTACTACATGACATCACAAAGCTTTCCATCACCTCCTGCAGCTCCAGCCTTTTATAGAAAAATGTTTTGCTGCTACACCTTAAATTACCATGCTTTTCCTTGAAGAAAAGCTGCTTACATTAGGAACATATTTATGCTCCTGGATTCCTAACACATGACATGTATTGTTATTTGATATTGTATTTTGTTTGATATTCCTTTGATATTCCAAAGGGCACTTCCCGTGGTGTGACAAAAGTGTGCCCTTTACTATTCTTACATCTTACAGAAAGAGAGGGGCAGTATTTTCTTAGGGGATCATAATTATTGGTGAAGACTTATTAGAATCACTTTTACCCACTGAAGGTGTGGCAAAATGAAGAACATATTGCCAATGTCACCTGTTCTGGCACATTGCAGGGAGCAATTTAACAGCTACTGTGGAAAATATTATCATAAAGTTTAACAGGGTGGAGACCATAACAATTATTTTAATAGAGTTTTAGAAATTCCAGTTACATCCTCTTTTTTTTTTTTTTTTTTTTTTTTTTTTTTTTTTTTCCAAAGGGTATTCTGAAGGTTTATAAAGGAAACTTAATGATGTGCATGCTTGTGCATGAAGAGATTTTGTGCATCAGTATTCCAGGCCTGAAAGCACAACCAAGAAGACCTCTTTGCAAATATGTTAGTTGTTGGTGTGCCTTTAGGGCAAAATAGTTATATTATTTAATCTGGGAGCCATGGCAACATAGAGGTGCAAGATCAAGTGCAGATTGAGTTCAAAGGATCAGGCTGTCAAGCAACATCATAAATGAACTCAGGTCTGGCATGGATCTCCAGATACATCTATGCAAGTTAAATCAAGGCTTTTTAACTGCCAGTGTTATTAATCTTACTCATACAAGGACACGGAAAAAAAGCTGAGGACAGACAATGTAGTTAAAAATGTAGCAACACACAATGGCTTCAGTACCTGCTTTCAAAGGTCTCCTAAAAATAAATTAGTTTAAATAAACTAAATAATTCTTTTTGCATGGAAGGTTCTAGAACCTTTCCTCCAAAATTTTTTAGTGTTTAATTACTACCATTGACTGCATTAATCATGAACCATTTATATTTTCATCACATACCCTTGAGAGATAAGAAGCCTATGTAGCCAGGGAAACCATGTAGTCCAAGTTATTTACAAAAACCGACATTCAGAGGACTAATCAAAATTTTCAGTTTACTTTTTAGGGCTGAGATATTACTCTCTTCTCTGCTTTGATGAAAGGAGTACCTTTGTTGATACTATTGCTTTGTATCTTTGGTGCATTTGTTATTTTTTTCTGGTGTTTTGATCATACCTTCAGCTCTTTCCCTCACCATCAACATCTCCGCTTGTGTCTCAGTCTTCTCCTCGCTCAGCTTGTGGGCTCCCTCTCTAGCCATGCCCACACAATCCCCTCCTCTGCACACATGTCCTTTGCCTTCTCCACCTCAGATTTCCCTCTAATGCCAGGGTAGTGAGAGATTTAAAAGTCATCAGTAGCACTATACAGCTGTAAGTGTAGCAGGACTTTCCCTGATTAAAGAATTGCTGAATAAAAGGGCGAGGTGAAGCAAGGAGAGTAGAGGACACTTACATGAAATTAAATTATTTAAGGGTGTTTTATTAGATGTATCCACCAGTTAAAAGAACTTAGATGCAGATTCACTTATTTGCATTGGTGTATCTTCTGAAGCAGTGATTGAACCTTTTCCCTAAACCTCATTCCTCCACTTCATTGAATTTTCACCCTGAATATCTTGTATTAATCACTTCTTAAAGTTAGCAGCAGTGTTCATATCTTCTTTAGAAAATGCTGCTTCTCTTTGATGATGAAAATGAGCAAAAATGCAATGGAATGAAGAGCACATAAACTTGATGGACAAAAATAGAAAAAGAATACAAAAAAACATTTCTGTGAAACTGAAATTTAACTCCTGAAGTCAGGTTTCTGACTTCTTAACTATTTGAGGCACATTTATTCTAATTAATTTGAATTATGCAAAACTAAATGTAAATTAATATTGAAACATGGATAAAGAAACCATACTCCTCTGTGATCACTAGGCTTGATTTTCATCTAAGGTGATTAGTAAAAGTTGTAGACAGTCCACTAAAAATTGCATATTATCACTTCTAAAAAATCAGTTGCATTGGGTACGCTCCATAATCTGATACTCCTTAAATTAATTAATGTTGACAAGTACATGCCACTTTTGTTAAGGCAATTGATAATGCATAAGATTGGAGAGTCTTCTGCTTCAACTCTGAACTTTTTTTTTTTTCACTATTTTGTGTTCCATATACTAAAATCTTTAGAAATATCTCTTTCTTTCCTTGTTTTTTGGGGGGGATTTTGGTTTGGTGTTTTTTTTTGTTGTTGTTTTTTTGGTTTTTTTTTTTTTTTTTTTTGGTTTGGTTTGGTTTGGTTTGGTTTTTTTTGCTTGGGGTTGTTTGTTTTTTTTTTTTGGAGGGTTCATTGCTAACTTCTCTACTGTGTTCTTTTATGAATTATGAATTGCTAGAGACAGAAACAAGCAATCAGGATCACAGCCCATTTAGACAGTTATCTGTCCAGATATTGTTCCTGGATATATTGTATCTTGATGCATTTTCTGAGTAAGTCAGTGCCAATAATTCATAAAAAAAGTGCAAGGAAATGTATACTTATAGTATTCATGCAGAAAGGTAAGAGAAGTGTGTGAGTTTGAGTCTGAAATTTTGCTAATGTCAAATTACTTCAGTTTTGAATATGGCTGTACTTAAGATTTTGGTGCAGCTAATGTAGATAGAATGATACTTTTTTAATGAGCTTACCCAGCTGCTGGTTTGCAGTTTAACCTTGTAAGCACAAAACTAAACAAGGATTAATTTATGATTCTAAGTGATGTTATTCCTTTGGAAGCAACATTTTAAGAAGTTTTAGAGTTTTATATAGTAGTAGTAGCAATTTGGCATTATATTTGACATGTTATTTGACAGTAACATGATATTACATTGTAATGGAAGTAGGTAGAGAGCAGAGTTACAGTGGGGAAGAGAAATGAGAATGCACAATTATTGCCTTAGTAATTCATACCAAAACAAACTTACATATCCCTAAGCACAGATGTGGTTTTAACAGAATCAGAAACATGTGTATAGATTACATTTTCAGTCTGGGATCATAGCATCTATTCCAACAAATCTGAAGTAGTTTCTATTAATGTCTTTCTAAAAAAAAAAAAAAATCCCCCCAAAAAACAACCCCACCTGACAGCTTGCTCTTTTTTGGCAGGCCTGGTGAGAGTGCACTCAGGCCTGAACTCAAGTCCATGATGCCAATAAAGGTGTTAAACAGAGCTGGTCTGAACACCAGGCCGTGGGGAACACCACTCATCACTGGTCTCCACCTGGACATGGAGCCATTGACCACAGTCATTTGAGTGCAACCACCCAGCCAATCCCTAGTCTGCCAAGTGACCCATCTGTCAAATCCACATCTCCCCAGTATGGAGACCAGGATGTTATGGGGGACAGTGTCAAATGTTTTGCACAAGTCCAGGTAGATGGTATCAGTCACTACTCCCTCGACCACCAATGACGCAACCCTGTCCTAGGCAGCCACCAAACTTGTCAGACAGGATTTGTCCTTAGTCAAGACCTCAGCTATCACCAATCACCTCCCTAATTTCCATGTGCCTTAGCATAGTTTCCAGGAGGATCTGCTTCATGAATTTGCTAGGCACAAAGGTGAGACCAATCAGTAGAAACTTCACCAGAGTGCCACAACTTGCCAAACACACTTCCAAGTATACATCAATATAAAATATACATCCAAGTATAAGCAGAGCTGGTGCACTTTTTTTTTTTGTATCAGTCTGTGATTACTTGAAAAATTCATGTATTTTATACTTGAATCCATTTTTTCTGATTGTTAGTTTATTTGATGTCCTTTCAACAGCATTTTGTATCTGTGGAGTCATAAGCCAAAATAACAGTAGCTGGGCTTAGCTAATTTCTATCACCATGTATAAAATGCTTTTTTCACCTCTCATTTAAATAATTTTGTCCTGTTTTAACAATGGAATCTAACAGATTTAGTGCTGCTTCTTGTGACCCATGTAAAAAGCTACATTTTATAGTTGGATAGTAGTTGATCATCAATGCCTTTGGATTTATCCTCTAAAGAAGCTTTTCATTGTTCTGTTAGTTTTTTATTCCTTTTTATCCAGTACATTCTACAGCATGATCTTTATGGTAAACAGTATCCTAGTAACAGAAGCAATTGGATGTAGAGCTCAGAAAAAATATTAACTTGCATTGCATTTTCAGAAAAAAAGCAAGGTTGGAGGAAGCTTACAAATATCTGATGGACGTAGGCTAAAATTATGGAATGGGAAAGGTAGGAAACAACTGGCAATTAAAACATGCAAAATGTTTTTGTTTAGAGAAAATTGAAGATATTGATAATAAAAGCAAAATATGATACATTAATTAATCTTCTCTTCAATGGTCTCAATCTGCAAAATTCCTGAACACAGTGGAAATTGCAAACCTTGTTTAAATGCCCTGCTGAACTAGGTTCTTTCTGCTTGTATTCTTACAAGGTATGCGTTTAGTCATGTGATAGTACAGAATGCTAGGAAATAAAATCCATTAAGGTACTGCAACTAGTTATATACCTAATATAATGCAGCGCAAACATTTTTAACTTAAGGAAAAAACTATAAAAAATGCCTAGCAGATGGAGCCCTAAAATATTTTTTCATGCATAATTCAGTGCAGTTTATATGTTTGCTTGGCTGCAAAGTACTTCTGAAGATACAAGAAGTTGGAAAATGTGTCATATTCATATAACAATGTAAATGTTTTAACACTTAAATATCCACCACAGTAGAGGAGGAAAGCTGTATTTTAAATGTCATGACATTTTTTCCAGAAGTTCAGCAGTATTCTTTAATTCAACTCCTTTCCAAACAATCATAATTGATGGTAAAAGAAATTGGAAATTGGAAAAGATCTTAAGTTACTCTTAGAAAAACTCTATTCTAATTGAAATATCTCACCACAGGAAAATAAAGTGGCATAAAATTGACTAATATGATCTTAAAAACAAATTGTCTGACCTCAATAATGATGACATTTTTTAAAAAATACTTCCAGTAAGATATTTCTTCTCTTACTTGCAGAGAATCATAGAGACGAAAAGAACTGAAGATCCATGCAAATAAATCCCAAGGAAACAAACAAGTAAAAAAAGATATTTATCCTTTAAAAAAAAGTGCTTTCAGTGAAAAGATAGGCACTTGGATGTAAAATTCTGACTATGATGATCTATTTAAATTTCATACATGTCTCCCTACTTAAAAAATATTACAAATACTCCAGGAGAAAGAAGTAGGATTCTACTCCCAATAAACAGGTGTCATGGCATTTTAATAAATGTTTAAACTGTTTAAATATTTCAGCCGTTTAAACATATCTGTGTCATTTTTTATGACATGTATCCATGTATTTTTTTTTTTCTTTTATCTAAGGAAAAAAAAGAAAAAAATAAAAACAAGAGGGAAAAAAAGAGAGAGAGCATTATTAGACATGACTAATAGAATCTGCACAAAGGACTGATCCATCTCATTTTTGTCTGTCCTGGGTAGAAATGGAGACAAACTCAGTTATAGATATCTTCATTATTTAACTTAAATAAATCTCAGACCTAGAACTATATTTCTATCTACAATGGTTTCTAAATTCTTCTGCAGGCAGGGAATACATCCTTCCTATGTCATCTAACTACTTTGATCCTACTTTCAGAGCACTACTGGCAGTGCAAGAATGAGGTCCTTTCTGCACAAGGACAGTATTTCTAAGCCTGGGATCAAAGAAGACAGACAATACTTTCAAGCCTTCCCTCCTCAACATTTTCCTAGATGGGAAATGTAGCTAAAACAAAGCAGTCCTAAGTATCTGGCTGGGTGTGAAAAGAGGGTGGGCAAGGAGAAGTACACTGTACTTTCTGCCTTTTTTGTACAAGCTTTGCCTCTCCGAAGCAAAGACTTCTACCCTCACCAGGTCAGGTAGTGAGTAACGGAGACAGAAAGTGACTTCATAGCCACAAGGTATATCCCTCTCTGCTCCAGAGGCACTATGTATCCCTCATGTGATTAAAAAACTTAATCAGTCTTGAAGTTTCTTAGTAAAGCTGTCATCACAGCCCAGGTTGAGTGTCCTTACCGCTAGGGAAATTTACCCTCTTCTTAGTTCTCTGGATTTAAATTTTTTCTCATTTAGTGGCACAGTTTCAATCAGAAGAGGAAGAGCATTTTTTTGTTTGTTTGTTTGATTGATTTCCAGCCTGTGCACTTCCTTACATCTTGATTTCTACATTCCCCAAAACGGGTCTGGAGAGCAATAGGAAAAACACAGGAGATAGCTGAAACCAACCAGGTTTAATATGTGAAGATGGAAACTCTCTACACAGCCTGGTACTGAGTGCTTAACACAGGGTGTTGGCAGCATTCATTTAGTATACATGACTGCAGCTGCTGGAGCTCTAGCATTCATTATTGTCATTAATCCAGAAAGGGCAAAGTGCTTCGCTCCTGGGGTTGATCTTCTGTGGCTGAATTTTCTTGAAAGATAATCAAAGAAGGTTGTGATTTTGTAGCATAAACCTTAGCATCAGAGAGAATTTCCATTTATTTTTATAAATGTCAAAGAGGAGAAGGATGGAGTACGAGGCAGCTCATTTTGCAGAATAACATGCTTTTTAAAAACTCAGTCTGTGATGACACATCACTGAATGACTCTGTTTCTCATGACACTTACAAACCAATCAGCACATTTTCCTAAATCTGAGTATTTAGTCTGCTTGGCTGGAGGAGCTGTAACATAAAAGATGAGGGAAAAAATGAAAAAAAAATCTCACACATAATACAAACTTCAAGTATTCATTTTATCACTAATAGCACAGGCAAACTATTCTTAAAGTTTGAGGATTTTTTCTTCATTACTTTGTTATTCATTTGTGAGCAAGGAGACCATATTAAACCAAAGTTATTCCCTTGCAGCCCAACCTGAGTCCGTAAGGCTTTTGAGATGCTTTGTATCTAATCTTTTATAATAAAGATTGCTACCCAAAGCAACTTCATATAAAATTCTCTTATGTGTCACAATGGAGAACTCTGCCTTATAATTTAAACTATTTCACAGTATTTTTCACATAAATCAGGAACAGTAAAATATTATCTGCATAAAAAGCTTTTATTACTGGATAACGGATATTATTGGATATTAACCCTGAAATAAAGTGTTGGATGGTTTTTATAACTGAGCTGATGCCCACATGCACAAATTTTTATCTTCAAATACAGCTTTATTTTCCAAGGAAAATACCTGCAACACCATTTTCTAATACATAAGACTAACATAAATCTACATAGGAAACCTACCATGATTTATATCAAAGGAATGTTTTTTAGGCATTCAGGAGGTGCTGCATAAGCATCGCAATTCCTATAATTCATATCTTCCAAGTTCAGAAATGTTTCATAACCTTGACATTGCAATTAGAGATAATCAAGCCAGTCTTTATCTCACTAACCAGTATAGCACAAACTCCAGCAGGCAGAGTCTGAAATTCAGCATCTTCCATATGTATAAGAAACTTTCAGTTGCTGTGCCTTGTGTTTGCAAAATCTCATTGTTCTCAGCACCAAACTCAGAGGTTATTGTGGGGAGGTCTTAAGAAAAATTTGCAATATCCTTTTTTTTGCTGTACATGTGAAGTTTTAGGCAGATTCTTATTAGTTTTGTTGTAAATACAAGCTACCAAGAAGAGCATGGAAAAGCCATATGATTTGCCAGGGTGTTTCCAGGACCCTCTGAATTATTTGCAGTTTTAGCAGCCTGTAAACTGGGAGTCCCTTGAACCTGGCTCAGGTCTTCTGGTCCTTCAGTGAAAAAAGTGTGAGACTGTTGCTGCCTTAGAGTGTCAGACTAAGATCTGTCACTTCATATATGATGATTCAGGAGCAGTCTGTTTGGTATAATTATTCAGTGGTGAGAAGTCCTATATCCTGTGGGTTCCAAACTAATTTCCACCTGACTTCCTGACACAGAAGGACCCTATTGCAGAACACAGGACAGTCCAGCTGGCCACACAGGGGACCTCCCAGAGGAACTAGCAATTTCCAGCAATTTCCCAGAATCACAGAATATTCTTAGCTGGAAGGGACCAAGAAGGATTATCAAGTCCAGCTCATAAGTGAATGGCCCCTATAGGGATTGAACCCCAAACCCTGGTGTTATTATTACTGTTCTCTGACCAATTTAACCAACTGAGCTAATCTCAGGGTCAACTTCCAGATCTCTGTGTTCAGACTGGAGATAAGCCCCAGATACTGTTTGCTCCCTGGTTGCCAGTGCAGAGCTTTGCCTAAGCCTTTCCTCCTGCCCATGTGCCTGGCCACACAGCCTGTAGTGTATATGGGCTGCCTCTTGCTCCTTATTGTGTATTTTGGATGCTGCACAGGCAATGCCAGAAAGGGAAATGACATAAAAGATTAAAAAGATCTGTCTTAAGCACAGAATTATTATGTTCTAATGTAAGCAAAAACTACTTTAGTAATGTATGTCAAAAAATAAAACATTTTTAATAAACATACTTTAATAGAAAATATGATTTTTTGTAGCTATGCTTGCACTCATTTTCTTTTTCCATTTTTTCCTGTATCAAGTGATATCTTAAGTGAATTTCTTACATTGTCCACATATATCTGAACACCCAGATCTCACATTACTACCATGTGAAATAAACAATTTCTGGCAAGTGATAATTCTCACTGAGCTCTGAAGTATATAGACCAGATTCTCTTAGTTCTCTGCAAACTTTCAGTTGGATTTAAGTGATCTGACACCTTTTTCCAAAGCTGCTATTTCCCTTTATTTGTTCTACTTTTGGTTTTTCTGATCATAATTGGAGGCAAGTCAGGACACCTCTATTTTTAAGAGCTGAGAACCTGTGACATCCAGTCCCTGAGAGGAAAAACAATTTTTATTATTCCACGTAGTTTCTTGACTGCTAAAAAAGAGAATAAATATAATTATAAAAATGTGTCTTGTAAATTTCTCTGAATCCCAAGTGTGCATCTTTCTTAGCCATCTATTCTCTCTCCTCCAGATCACAATTCCACATGCACTAAACTACACACAGAACCCACCTGCAAACCTCAGGTTAAGGGTATTGCATTCCCCCGGTTTAGGGGGATCTTTTACATCTAGTTTTCCAGCTTTTAAATTGTGTCATCTATAGAGAAGGTACCAAAAAACTTGCCTTTACCAGCTTATCACTTTCAGCATTTTCTGTTCTTTCAGTATTCCCAGCAGTTAGAGAAATACTGTTTTCCTTTCCTGAGTGCAGCAGAGGAACTGAGAAATGAGTTAAATTACTTGCTCTGGGGCTGTACAGGGACTCTGTCACAAATTAGGATATGATACTGTTAAATAATATTGTAGAGGAATACACTACCCTCTGAAGCTGAACTCACAGTTTAAACTGACATATCCTACAAACAGGCACCATGTTACAAGAGCAGTGCTCATTAAATGATAGATTGAAAATCAGTTTCCAAGTATCAGATCAGCACATTCTCCTTAAGCCCTCCTTGTTAGTTAGTTGTGAATCATGTATATCCCATCAATAACCTGCTGTTAAAAACCAAAACTTTTCCTTGTTAGATCAGGTAGTACCATTACACAAATGTTATACTGTCCTTCAAACTTTATTTTGCAGATAAACAAGACTACTTTAGTTACTCTGATCTGACATGTCATCTTCAGAACAAAAGGTGTAGTACTGAAAGGTATAATACATCTTCAATACAGGAAAGGTTTATTTTAGGTATTAAATAAAATGGTATTAACATAGAGTATGAAAAATACTGCCCTGTTCATCACAGACTCCTTTTTGAAGGAACAATTCTAAGAATGGATTTCAGATTTTACTGCTTACGTCAAAGTATTAAATGTTGTACTAAATTATATTTTGGAAAATATGAAGTTTGTGCCACAAACAAGAAATATTTTATATTATCTGGAGCATCTCATGTATGTTTTAATTATTTACATTTCATAATACAAAGTTAATACATAATTCTTTCTGGACCTTAAATAAGCAGGAGGGTATCAGAGTCAAGGAGCCCTACAAATCAAATTTTATGACAAAGACTACTTTTCATTTTCTGATTGATTAGGGCAAAATGGCCATTACAATCAATATGACAAGCAAACAGGACTGAGTGCTAAAGAAATAGATGGAAAAGGATTTCAGGGGTGTGGATTTTTTACAAAAAGAGATTAGAAAGATGGCATCAAAAGCCAAGGGAGATATGAAAGAAACACGACATTCAGGCCAGAAGAAATCAAAGCAATAGAAAAGTCATCAATTATGATACTTTGATTAAGCAACACAGAAAAACAGTCGTGCCTAGCAGAACAAAGAATTCTTGCACCTGCAGAAAGAAAGAAAAACAAATAATAGCAACACAGCATCTTCCTGATTTAAAAAAGTCAGTGTGGGTGTCCTTGAGAATATAAATTGAGATCTCTGTAAAGGTCACAGACCAAAAACTGTGGAAACAAAGTAAATCTAATGACACCAAACCCCTTGTTTGAGTTAGCACTGTATACTGAACACAGGACATATCTTTTTCCTATTTTCTTCATGGAGTACTTGTTTGAAAAGCTTTTGTGTACACTGTGGCAGCTGGGATTTGGGAAGAGCATCCCTCCACACCATGGTGTTCTGGCACTCTGGCCACAGGCTGGGCTGCCCTTTGGCTGCAAGGAGGGACATGCTGGCACCAGTGCCTTGCCCCAAAGGGTTCTAGGGCCACATGGTGAGGACCAAAAATTTGGGATGTACAGATCCTGCCATAACGTTGAAAGGCAGCCACTCTCATGGAACAATATTTGTATTCAAATGAGAGTCATATTTCTTCCTAAGGTTATGTAGTACATTCAGTGATAAATATTGGTCATGGGGCTTTGCCTCCTACAGAGAGTTTGCTGAGGACATAATTAAGATCACAAACACAAGGTGAATCAAAAATAGGGCTTCAAGGAAAACATACATTTCCCATGACAGGCTTCTGGGTATTTGTGGAGAGTGAAATTTTGAATGAAACTGTAACGGAAAAATCAAATAAAGCCTAGGTTTACAGACAGAGAAATACACCATTTATCACAATGTATTTTTAAAGGAAAGGCTTCAATAGCTCATAAGAACTGGGTCACAACCTTAATGCTGGCTGACTGAAGCTGCTGCATTACTATCATCACAGATCACTTTTGCCCCAAACAGGTTTTAATACATTGTAATGTGGGAATTAACTGCTGCTTTCTGATAAGGAGCAAGTCACCTTCTATTATCAGGCATCAAATCATTTTTGTATTTTGCTGATATCTTCTTTTCGTCTGCAATATGCCAAAGAAAAGAGTTTGTCTGCCTGTAGAGTGGAAAGAAAATGTGCCTGAATAAGATGGAGATAAAAATGGATACAAAACTTAGCCCTTGAGGACAGTAGATTTCCCAAGACCTTGCTAAGAACTCAGAGACAGTTATATTTGGCTTTAAGTACTCAAGCCCAAGCTTATTTTCAGAAAATTATAGATCCTATTCAGAGAGCTTAAAAGATGGCAAAGATATTTAGAGGAAGACCAAATTTTATTTATTTGTGGTTGCTTTCATCAATGGAAGAATAGGTATGATAAATGAGTGAAAGATAAATTTGAATTATCATGTGAATTTGGAACTCAAATATCAAGTATGGACCAAATCTTCTATTTTATCAATTGTAATATGATCAAAATGGTGTGCCTATGTCAGGGATTGAAGGATTTATGGGTTATGAATTGAGCTTGTGCATATATATATATATATATAAGGAGACTTATGGTACACATTCAAGCACGCACCTGGTGCAATTGGTGTCTTTTTGAAACCAAGGTTGCTGCCATGCAATAGGACAGCATGGATGCTGGGGAGCATCATTTTAATATGGACACAAGGTCTCCCACTACCATAGCTCTGTGCATTTTTATGGCACATTCAAAGTTAGACTGTTGGCAATCTGTCAGCTTTTTTCCATATTTTTCATGGTTGTTGATAGAGATCTGTTGCAAGTCTGCTCTTAACCTATCTATCAGTTAGCAAATGACTGTCACAGGAGGACCTCTCCACTATTGTCTCTCTGTTTTCAATTACTCAGTGCTATGTCCTACTAATGGGTAACACTTAGTAAAAAGGACAGGAAAGTGTGCATTTATTAGTTGTGATTGACAGAACTGATAGGTAAACTCTTTGCTGTGTAAAAAAAGCTCAAGCTGAAGGTCTAGAAATTATCTCCCCCAGAAAATGCCTATGAGTCTACCCATGTGTAGATGAGGACAGCAATGTCCTTCATGCTGTGTGATAAAGACAGAGGAGAGAAGGTGTGTCTTGCCTTCCCTCTCTTGGCACGTTTTCTTCTACCGCAATATGTGTTTGAAGACTGGTTCTCCTCCAACACAACAAAACCTTCTGAAGGCTTGTACCACAGGTTCAAGTCAGACACCCACACTCTGCTGGTCAGTTTCTGAAAGAGAATTGCAGCTTGTTTATCCCAAATGCACCTGCAGTGGACTCCCTCCTGACTCATAGTCACAATAGCAAGACTGAAAGAGAGATGAGCAGCAAAGCTGGAGCCATGGCTTCCAGAGAAGGTTGTCCCATGACAGCTGGTTAGGAACAGCATGCAGGGATCTGGTATGGTTGTCTACTGCTTGGTGTATGACCCTGAGGACTTCGTAGAAACGGCTCTCAGTCTCTGGAGTCAGTGGGACTTTCTCTTCAGGGTCTCTGGACAGATCAAAGAGCAGTGGGGGATCATGTCGTGTAATGAATCCTCCATGGCAGAAGCAAACGTGAGAGTCATAGCAACCATTGGAGCCCTCAGGACTGAAGTTTGGAGTGAAGAAGAAGACTTTCCAGACAGATTCACCTGCAAATTACAGCCACAAAACAGCTGGTGATAAAGTGATAAAATGACCAAATGGAAGTCCCCTGGTTTTAGGAAATTCCACCAAGATGGAAAGTCAGTCTTTTGGTAAAAAGACAGTACAGAGATTGTAACAGAAATGGCAGTACACTGAAAGAGTAAAACAAGATTGAGCAAAGCAAAAATAAGAAAAACATGGTGATTTTCATGCTACACATATTTATGAAACAACTATGACAATTTCATTCCCTTGGAAGAATTCTGATTAACTAAATCATAGAATACTTTAAATAATGTTGTTTTTTACATAAACAGTGCTAAGAAGATTTGCAGAAATATAAACTAAGTCTTCTTCAAGGCTTATTAAAATGTATTTTTGCCCCTTGGCCATATTTACCCACTGCTGGGCCCTCTTTTAGCTAATCAAAATAATTTCATTGTTACATTTTCCATCTCTTCCTCTCTTTGTTGTATTAATCCATTGTCCTCTGCCCCCTGCTTTCATTGCAAACATCTAAATACTCATTTTATTAAATGGGAGGACATAAAAAGGCATGAAATAATGGATGCTGAATTCCTGTCTTATGCTTCTATATGATTTTTCCAAATATAAATTATAAATAACAGTTACAGTGGCACAATTTGTAGGTGACATTCTGCTCTGCAAAATGAGAATCAAAGTTTTTCATTTATAGACTGTTCATTCTTAGCTTAATTTTCTGTGTACAGAAAACTGAACTGTCCATCCTCATGTAACTTCTTTTAAATGTTTGAAAAACCTAGTTATTTCTTGGAATAAGAATAAGCAAATGTCAGTTGGTTCTTTCAAGAAGCACTCACAAACAGAGCAGGATCAGAAAACACTTAACAAGAAAGCAGTGAACAAAAAAGTAGTTACTATTTTCCTCAAGCATCACAGAACAGATAGAAAAGGCAGAAACAGACAGAACAGAATTTCCAGGGAAGCACACTGTTCTCCTACAGCCAATAAGGTATATAGTTCTCAAGAAATGGAATAAAGAATAATTAATTAGAGTAAGAAAAATCTGTATTTTATTCCTAATAAAAGTAGGTTACTAAACAACTGAGATCTATAACATCAGATTACCTGCCCACTTAAGACTATAAAAACACTGGAAAAATGTAGTCATCAGCAATTTACATTTCTCAGCACCTTATTTTGATTTTTTTTAAATTACCTCAAGTTCTTAAATACTGAGTGGAAAAAATCTCTTTTTGTTATTTTGTTGAATTTTGTTAAGGTCACAGAAAGCTTAACCTAGTAACAGACTTTCAAAGATTTATATGTGCTACAGTAGTTAATGTTTATTAATCAATTCATCAGTACAACAAAATGGAAAGCACTAGAAAATATGGGATGGGTAGAGCAGAAATAAACTGGTTACACGCTGTAATTACATCACACTCAGCTTTTAAAGAATAAAAACAGGTTTAAAGAGAAATGTTTCAGCAGACTGAAGAGTCACAGGCTGCAGTTTAGACAATAGCGTGGATCTAAAGGACAGTAGGTGACCTTAAGATTCTTTATAACTTCTTCTATTCCACACCATTTTTCACATTAGAAGTGATTTTACCTTTAGGAACCAATTCAATGACAGAGCCTGGGGACTACCAGTTTGCTTCTTCTCCACTTAAATCCAGGTCGGTTAGGTGATGGCTCTTATACATATTAGACTGGGAGAACCTTCTAAATGCATTTTGGAAGTCAGTAAAGGGGAAGGACTTTTAAAGGCTGAGTGACTTGCTGGCACAGACAATAGGACATGGCAGGTTTTAAAAGGTTCTGGCTGTGACAGATGCAATGGCACAGTCTTACCACAAAAAAATGAAATTTAAAGGAAGGCAAAGCAAGATAAGGCCAGGTAACATAAGATGGCATTCCTTCATCTACCTCCAGTAACATTTTGAAAGATTGGTCTGGCATTTGAATCTATTGTTTTCTTAAAATTAAAATAAACAAAATCAAATACTGCCACTTAAATTTCTTTAAACTTTTGCACAGAATATTTCCAAGAAATATGCCTTCTTGTTTCCTGAGATTTAGAATTTACATTCTGAGAAGGCATGTAATTCTGTATTAAGCATTGGTTCAGGCTCCTTAGACATATTTAATTGGCAAGATGGATGGTGAGAAATGTAAAAAGCCAAAGGGCTTGATTAATTAGTGCACTGTGTGCCATTGTAGACCATGCAACACTTGCCACACCTGAGAATTTGATTCACAACACTATAACAATTTGACAGAAGATCAGCAGAAAAAAAAATATATGGCTTCTAGAATGTCAGTAAAAGAAATTCCATTAAGGCCATGAACATGAGAACTTTGTGGTCAGGCTGTCTTACCCCACATCAATCTTTCATGGTACATTTGTGGTGAATCACAGTGAAAAGAAAATTTTCAGCCACTTTTTTTGGTGTTGGGCATTGTAGCACCAGGTCTGCTCCAAGGCTTACAGATAGAAATACAAAGTTGGGAATTCTGAATTAATCGAAGTTTGCACAAACAGCCCAGATAGGTAACAAATGGAGGAAAGAAAGAAATAAGTAAGTTGCACCATGATTTTTTTCCCACACAAAATGCAGACTTGTTTAGGTTTTGTTACATGCAGAGCAGACAGCATGTTGGAAAATCATGCGTGGGTTTGGGGACCAGGCATGCGTGACATTGTCTCATGTCTGAGTGACACTGCCAGTGTTTTGAAGAGCTGATGATACTTTATCAGATAAGCAGCTACAGAATGTCATGATTATGCAGAGCAAAACACTGAGCTCTGGGAGTGCAAAGCCTGTTACTGTGCAATGTTTATCTGTTGCACTGCAGCAGTGCTTCTGGAACTGCATGTTGTACTGGAGAAGCAGCAGCAGACTTTAAACACCGATTTCCTAGGCATTATAAAAACTAAAGCCTATCTGTCAGTGGCTGTGGCTGTGAAGCAGCCAGTGCAATATACCAGGAGACAAAGATCTGTCAGACTTCTAATTGGTAAAGCTGATGAACTGTATAAGGTGTAATATTAAAAAGAGAGAGCTCTCTGCCAGTCTCTCAGCTGATATAAAGTCTCATTTTGTCAGAAGGTTAACTACAAGGATCAAAATAATCTCCCAGTAATTAACGCTACCTGTGTTCTCCAAAGCATCTGGATAGTAAACCCTTGTTATATAAAAAGATAACTGTATGTCTCTTCCCCAGTGAAGTTAGTAGTAAAACTGTCAGGGCTTCCCCATAGTCAAGTATATCAGGCCCCTTGAAACAGCAGGAAGGCTCTAAGCCTGCAGCACCCTTAAAGGTCCTGTCCCTGAGCTTCACAAATAATTTCAGTCCCATTTTCCTGCAATTCTCCAGTTGTCTGAGTTGTCCAATAAGCTCACTCTCAGAATACCTCTTTACATGTTAAGAAAAACCAAAACTACAGAAGCTGTACTTCTAAATAGTTTCTAATTAAGATAGATTGACATTAGTCCAAGCAAATCTGCCAAGAACATAGCTGTTCAGTGTTCAATCTCCCTAGAAGATTCTTTTTATTATCCTTAACCCAGCTATTTATCCTCTCATACAGACAACAGTAGCTCCAACAGACCGGTAGAGGCCATGAGATTATATAAAAGTCTCTCAGTAAGATATATTAATAAATTCAAGATGAAGTGACACACTGGATAGGGATGCCATTTCTGTTACAAAAGCACCCTTCTTAATCATTGATGGCTAACTGGTGTTTTCTGATAAGCAGTTCTTGATGTGAATAGAAGCTATTGTTGTCTTATTGCCTGGTTCATTTTCACTGAATTTAATCTACGACAGTAGCTTTATAGGTTTACAGCTACTGTCATTTCCTTTGTTCATAATATTGTGTTGCTTCTTTCTGTAGAAGAACAAGTTAAACAGGGCTGTTCTCCACTTTACATTGAGGACCTAACCCCTGCTTGAATTCAGATGCCTCTGAGGAGAACCATTTGGGTGTAGCAGACCAACATGAATTGAGACAGACTTTTCTGTGTCTCAAGTGTGCTCTGTAGCCATTGTCAACTGCCACATTCTAACTCAAGCTTTTCAACATTTCTACACAGTAGCAGATGTAACTTGTAACTCACTTGAAAATTACTGTCTTCAGATAACCCTTGTTATTAGATTGAATCCTTTCTTACTGCTTTCTTTACTTTCATTCAGAATTTTTAGGTTCTCTGCTAATCTTATTCATAGCAGATAACACATATATTCAGCTCTAAGATAATTTAACAATGTAGAAAAGGCTTCATTTGAAATTCTTGTAGAAATATATATAGATCAATGTAGGATAGACAGTACTATTTGATTACTGTATGAAACTGTGCATATTATTTTTATGACTATATGCATTCCTCAAACAGCTTATAAAATATGCCATGTGCATTTAAAAATTAGTAACTTTATTGTTCTTACAATGAAAATGTCTTTTTTTAAATTTTTTTCTTAAGATTTTGTTTTAAATGTCTGGGTATCTTATGCTGTTATATAAATCATCATGTCCCAGTGTAGGTGGTGAATAAATGAGTGATATTCAAAGACACAATGTTGGTCTACAACAACCAGTTGTTGCTAGAAGAGGCTTGCATAATGAACCGTGCAGAACTTACAGTATTTGAGCGAAAACAAGAAAAAAAACAGTAGTAGCAGTGATTTTAAAATATTTAGAATAAAATCTACAGTGTTAAGTATCCATTAAACCAGAAAGGATTGCCCATTCCTGAATATCTAATTCTAATATCTAATCATACTGAACAACTGCTGCAGGAAAAAT
Organism: Chamaea fasciata; assembly: GCF_029207755.1. Classification (NCBI taxonomy): domain Eukaryota; kingdom Metazoa; phylum Chordata; class Aves; order Passeriformes; family Sylviidae; genus Chamaea; species Chamaea fasciata. The sequence continues at coordinate 94,835,905 of NW_027094087.1, read as the reverse complement.
ACAAGACACACTGAAAACATGCCCAGACTGCTGAAGACAGAAATCTCATGACTGAATTCATTATCTAGAGTAAGAGTTGTGGTATGAGAAACTTCCACTGAATTCTGTTCAAAAGTAAAGATTATCTGTCGAATTATAGTAGATGAAAAAGAATTATTTTCCTGAATTCTTCATCATCACCTTCCAAAAAGAATTGATGGATCATCTGCAGTGTTTTCTTGTTGAAGAAAATCCTAAACGGGAAGAATCTGTGGGTATAGAAATTATGTTGTTGAAGTAGGACATGCTATAATGCAATGTTACACCTCATATTTGGATGGCTTAGGTGATAGCAACATGGAAGAATACATGTTGCTCTGGAATAAAAATTCCATTTGTAGTAATATGGCAATAATCCAGACACCTGCCAAAGATTTGTTTGAAGAATATTTGCAGAATGGTCCATGTAATTTTCAGTTCATCTAAGCAGCAGCTGATGGCATGTTGAAGACAGAAGATAATGTTGGCACACACACAGAAAAAAGAAACCTAAACCAAACCAAACCAGAAAAAACCAAAACCAAAACAAACAAATAAACAAAAACAACAAAAACCCAAAACAAATGAACAAAGAAAAACAAAAAACCCAACCAAAAAACACCACAAAACCACACAAAAGACTCCCCAAACCAAACCACCTGGTCAATTTCAATCTATATAAAACCCCCTTGAAAACAGAAAAGTCTTATTTTATTGCTTATGAAAAGTATAGTCTTGATTTTCATGTAGTGGTTTTCCATGGGAATCAGTAAGAGATTAAGAACACCCTTTCAGTTAATCAGTTAAGAACACGTTGGGAACAAAGCAGAAACACTTTACCAAAGACGGCAAAAGCCAATGAGAAACCTATTCAGAACTATGTTTTGTATTTCAATTCTTTTTCTGGTAATTCAGGAATGCATTTTACTAACAGAAAATGAATTGAGGACAATAATTTTCCTCTTTCATAAAGTGGACACAATTTTTCTGAGTGGAAAGAACAGATCTGTAAGACTCAGAGAGCAATTTTTCTGATACTAACAAAACATATGCACAAACATTCAATGGAAGTCCTAAGCAATTTCTGCAAATATTTTTTAGACAAGTTGGTGTCAGCCAAAACGAAACCCATCCCCAGGATTTTTTCATAAATTATTTCCTTCAGAATGTTTTCAAAATTTGGATGTCAAAAAAATAAGCTGTTGACACATGGAATGCTAGTGAAGTACTCAAAATCTTTAATTAATACGAAAATTACTACCATGCCTAATTTTTAAGCTACCAGATGTACATCTAAAATCAAAGAAATAACTGTTCAAAGTTACTTTAAATAGAAAAAATAGAAATTTTGTAACTACAGTTGCCTGAAATTTTGTGTTGAGTCAAAGAATCCTGAATATTTTTTTTTTAACTTTAAAAAGTTGAAGAAAAAGGTGAATTATTCTTCTGTACAAATATCTTAGCTAGTCAAATTATTTTATTTTTTCTTTATTTTTATAAAGTTACTAGGTACTTAGACAATCTTTTGGTAAAAAAATTAATTTTGAAAATTGATTCAGTTAAGCATAAATGAAAACAGAGTAAAGGACTTTCTTTTATGAGATTTAAAAAATTGAGTTGAAGAAAAAGAATGTTTGCTAGTAATTTGGTGAAAAAATATCAGTACCAGGCAGTCCTAAATATTAAAAAAAAACAACCAGAATGACTGAAATTTGTTTTTAGTGTAAATATGTATGTGTAGTTTAGCATCTGAAATATAAGACAGCAGTTTTTATCCCAGTATTTGAAAATGCATATATTTTCCAGAATATGAAACTAGTAAAAGATTACTAACTATGTTAAACCCTAAATTTGCAATTTTCCTGATACTGAGAAAACAATGCAAAAATCCTTCAAAATCCTGTGAAAAACCTTAGCATGAAAAGGACATAGCACAGGATGTTCTCTTACAGATGATCAGCAGGGACTCTAGTACAGATTACAAATTTGTTCCTAAGAACATTTCTAGAAGTGTATTTTCCCTTTCACATGGACTTGTTCAAGGTAATGGTATTTCAGAGAAATCCAGTAGTTCTCCAGTTTGGATCTGTATGCAGAAGCAAAACTTGATTTCACAGTTCTCCAGGCAGCAAAAATGTCTGAATTTGAAAAGAGTTTTAGTCAAGTAACGGGAATATTTTCTTGTTTTGGTTGGGTATAAAGTGGATGTAGAAATCTCCAGCCATTCTCTAGATGACAGTAAGTGATGGAAAAAGGAAAGAATCCTGACTCTCTCCCATAATTTTCAGCTTAAAAATGTATGTGCATGCTGCAGTGAAAAACAGGCTTTACTTTTCAGAAGTGCAATAACCTTCTAGAATCTCCTTCCTCTGAGAAACAGTAAAAGAGAAAGATGTCCTGTGGGTGCAGATGAGATGAATATGTTTTAACTGTTCCTTCTACAGAACTTAGATGGAAACACCAGCATCATTTTTCAGAAAAGGTTGCTTAGGACTGTCATTCAATTAATACAAAATAATTTTGGAATTTTCAGGGTTTGTTTGTTGGGTCTTTTTGGGGTTTTACTGGAGCTTTTTGCTGTTTGTTTTTTGGGGTTTTTTTTTGGAGGGGGTGTTGTTAGTTTGGGGTTTTTTGTTTGTGGTTTTGTTTGCCTGTGGTTTTGTTGTTGTTGTTGTTGTTTGGGTTTTTTTAAGTAAGGACTTGTTCATTGAATTGGAGTATAGGAAGTCTGGCTTGTGCCTTACATGCTGCAGCCATATTCCTGCCCCTCAGCTTGCAATCTAAACCAGATTCAAGGGGAGTGGAAATAAGACAAGAAGCAGAAAGAGGGAAAAAATAAAAAAAAAAAAGGTCATCATTTCAGCTTAAACAACTATGATAATAGGTTTGTTTTATGCTCTTGCTATGATTAGCAGTAGACTAAGTATTTTTTTAATGGACAGTATTTCATTTATTTTCATTCCCTTTATTCCTCTCTTTCGCTCTCTTTCTTCCAGAATAAGTAGGGGAATGCTGGTAGGGAATGGAGCACTGCAAATCCCAGAGTATAAATAGCTCTGCCTGAGCCTAACAATAACTCTGCTGCCACTGACACAGAGCAGAGCAAAGGCAAGAAAATACTGTAACAGTATTTGTCATGCTTGTCAGAGGGAACACTTTCCTACCTAAAATACTGTGAGCAGAAATGTGTATCAGATGATTAGGTCAATTTTCCTGAGCTTGATACAAACCATTTCATGGTGTCTGTTCATGCTAGAAATGCTCTTCTCTCCTTTGACAGTCATGTTATTTCACACTTATCAAATAATATGTCCATAACTGTGTCACCCAAATTCAACTGCAGCTGCTCTGATATGAGGCTCAAGATAGCAAATTAAAATTCTTAACGAGATAGTTTAGGTAAATGATACTTGATGCTTGTTTTGGTTCCTCCAGTGCTGTGGTTGAAACATTGAACACAAAGAAAGGATTTGGGAGAAGATTTGAGATTTTTGGAAGCTTTCCTTGATTGTGGTACCTCTATGACATGGAGAAGATCAGGTAGAGAGAGGGGAAAAAAACCAAAGGGGGCAGACACAGAGTGAAGATGATGCTCATAAAGCAAATTAGAAAGCAGGGAAACAAAATATCTTCAAAAATCAAATTGATGAAAAGGTGGCAGTGAACTACAGCAACAAACAGTAATAAGGGATTCAGATCATTTCATGCAGAACAAAAATATATTTCTTTTTGATATAATCAAAAAGAAAATAAGGAGTGAAGAAAGAAACCATAAAGATCTTAAAAAAATTATCATCATCAACAACAACAAAGAACCCAACTCCAAACACACTTTTAAAATTGGAGGTTTCTCTAGAGAGAACAGTGGAAGTGAAGGAACTTGTGAGACTGAAAAACAAAAGGCAAATGACAGAAAAACCCTCATGAGGGTCAGAGTTCATTACAGCTTCTGCAGTTTCAGAAGGGAAAGACACACAAGGGTTTGATCAATTAAGAGGATCAAAAGGGGATACACTATCAGTGAGACTCAAAGCTTAGAAATAAGCAGAGAAAGGGGAATAAAGAGGTAGGAAAAGAATGAAAACGTTAAAAAAAGGACACAGTTCAGAGGGGAAAAAGGGTCTGCTCTCTGTCCAAAAAAATGTGCTGTAAGTAATGTGAAGACTCCTGAGTTATTACTGAAGGAAAAGTGAATTTTTTCCCATTACCTACATATTATGAATCAGATACTTGATGCTATTTAAGTCCTTCAATAGAGAACAAACACTAATCCATATCACACTGACATTTCAATGTTTTTCATGAATGGCAGCACTCAAATCCAGAAAAGTGGTCTGCAGCATTTGTCTTTTACTCTTGAGGAAAACTCAAGAAACAACTTTGCTATAAACTATAACATTAAAATGTCTAATATCAGTAAAATATATGTCTATGTATCTATGGAAACTTGTTACCTTTTGTTACAAGTTTTTGTGAAATTTCTTTGATAGATTACTTTGCCACTGTGTGTTGCTATTAAGACAAATCTGGTGACAAGGAATGAGGTTTAAATGAGACTTAGTGAAGTTTTTTAAAGTGATATTGTGAAGGGACACCTATACTTCCTCAATAGGAGCCACCCCGTCACCAACACCACCTGCAAGAAAAAGTAAAAAGATTCTCAGAAAGCTGATAGCACTCTGAGACAATGTAAATGACAATTTCAGTCTTGTGTTAAAAGGAAAATTGAATAAGGAAAGTGAGTGGCACTTCCTTAATTAGATTTTAAAGATATTTATGACAGTGCCACTCAAGACAGGATTTGCATTTCAATATCTTCCTGACCATTCTTGTTAGTTCTTTCATGATACTAATGCATGGATAAAATGCTGCTTTGTGTTCCAAAACCAATTCACTCTTTACATTATATTGCACATTTTAATGGTTATCTTATTTATCTATATTTGTAGACAGGCCCTTTTTTGAATCTCTGATGATTTAAAAGAAAAAAAATTACACTAAATAAGTTCCCTTAGTCCAAAATTCCCAGTCAACTTCAAAAGACTCCTAAAGTGTTCTTCCTGTCACTTAGCACAATAATACTATTTTTCAGAGTGTGAAAAAGGTAGCAAGGCATCTCCAGTTTTAAATTCCTGTTACTAAAATAGGATTTATTGCTCATCACTTTGCTGCTGGTTAGCATTCAATTTGAGAGTCTGGTCACCTCACCTAATTTTGGATCATTGCAAAGAACATGCAGGTCTTTATGTAAGCTATGGGTCATTATGTTGCCAGCCTATACTTATCTGCTTCTTAACTTAGTTAGATGTGTTTAGGATGAGAAGAGTTATACTTGTTTCTCTTTTGATGAGATTAACTGGCTCAGGTTAGTTCAGGTGTAGGCATCTACACTTTAGACATCTACATGTTGTCATAACCACCTTCAGTGTGTGCTAAAAAACCAAGGTGTTATCAGACTTGAGGGCAACCAAAAAGCCTCACTGGCCCTGCCCAGCCCTCCAGTGGACCCTCATCAGTGCACCCTGCCCATAGACCAGGATTACCATTTCAGCCCAAGGCCACCAGTCCCTGCCTGAGTGGTGCAGCAGTGGCCAGTTTCCAGCCCTGTCTCTGGATGTCCCTAGGCTACAGCCTTCCTTCCAGCTCTGTCTGTGCTCTCATTTCCTCCTGCTCCTGACTGCACTCCCTGGGTGGGCCTTGAACTTGACTCACCACTTTGCCAGGACTGGGGCTACTGTGGAATCTGTTCCCAGCAGCCAGCTCTGCTCATTCTGCTCAGGTGCTGGAAGACATTTCCCTATCAGTAAAGTCACTGTCAGAGCAGGGGTCACTCACAGCTCTGTTGGACTCACCTTCAGGATGAAGTGTCACCCCCCTTAGAAAGCTGAACTTTTCTCTCCAGTATTCTCTAGTCTACCGTCAATTTTGATTTTAAACATCTACAAGGTGCTGTTGTTTATGAAAGTCCCACAGTGTTCATCCTTAGGGTGTTCAAAATTTCCTCCTCTCAAGTACATGTAAAACCCATATATTCACTGACATAGCCAGAAAACAGAAGTTTGCCTTCCTTGTTCATATATGTTACTTCTGTATACTTTTTAAAATTTACTTATCCTTAATGATCAATCAATGACCTTTGAAATACAGTCACTAACTACAGTACATCTACATCAACACTGCTTACGAGATGCTGTATCTTGCTCATACAAACATACAGTTTCTTCTGTTCCAGTTATACAAAATAAGAACAAAATCTCATTTCAGGGTATTTCAAGTGAATTTTCTTTTTGTCATCTAATTCATCCCCCTGGCACTGCACAATTGTTCTCCACAATGTATTTTCTAAGAGCTCTCTTGATGTATGGTGTCTTCTATTGTACCTTTTGTGCTACTATCATTCATTTCCTTTATTGCAGAAGACAGAGACATTTTATTGGCATGCTCCTTTCACTTGGTGTTTTATCCACTAACTTTTTCAGATACAAATCCTTCACAAACTTTTTCTGGAGTTTAAATAAGGATTTTGGTGTAGATGACTGTCTCACAGTTCATTTGGTTTGCCCCATCCCTCAATTTCCTGTTGCATTGTCTATTCTAAATTCCATTTCTACACCTTTTGTACAGTTGTGGTGCATTGAAGTGAATGTTAAAATCCCTGAATAATAACCCCATGCTTAAATTTAGCAAAGTACAATGTATTCTATGACTGAAGCTGCTGTGTGCCTAACTAATTGTTTAAGCAAGGATCCGCAAATGCTGCTCAACTTCCATCAAATCTCCTACTTCAAACTATTGGACAAAAAATAATGAGTAAATTACATTTTGTCCATCTGTGCTATTGCTTAATAAAACAGTTAATAAAAACTGTTTTATTTCTTTGCAACATTGATATATATTGATGGATATATTGTGAGGAATTTATTTAATGTTATCTCAAGGCCTATAGGAAGAAGAAACCTGAATCAAGTTTTACCAAGTCTAACAGCCCTTTTCCCTGGACCTTGTAGAAAAATCAGTGTTCAGCATTCACATCTTACCTCTCTGAAGATTAAGCTCATGTCTGCTTAGCAGCATCCTCTCCCTCCAAACACGCATTCCTCAGTTACTCACCATCTCAGTGGTAACATCTTATTGCCTTTTCTTCTTATGGCATAGACATGTATATGTATACATGGCATACTACTTCATATATCCAGGGAAATCCAGGTGGTTTTGAGCTATATGATGCGTGGACTTGGATGCAGCATTTGAACAAAGCCCCTCCCAGCTCTTGGGCCTCCTGGATGGATTCATCAGCATAGGATAGTCCTACACAGTGCCCACAGCACTCAGCTGAGATGTAATAATCTATGGAGCAAGTTCATTTCAAATGAGAAGAATGCAGCAGGGGATCTCGGGAACTCCAGCCACTGTCCTTCATTCTCTGTATTTTCTTGCAGATCTTTGTGTAAAGAAACCCAAAAGTGCTATAACTTCAGGCAGTGTTTGATATCTCTCCTTAAAATGACTAAAAACTTCTATGCAATAATTTTCATGGGTGACGAAGGACGAGGGATTTTGGTGATACATGAGTAGCAAAAGGAAAAAAAGTGGAGGGGTTTTTTTCTCTCCAGTTTCTGGAACACAGTTGGTAGACCACTGCTGTGAATGATGTGGTAGAAACCATGTTTGTTGCCTTTGGCTTGATCTTTTCTTTTTTACTAACTATATAATTCAATGTAATAATTCTAACAAGCCTCAAAGTATCTTTGAAGAAGGCATTTATGCCATAAATTTAATCCAATACCTATTATTACTTCTTGTGGCACTATGAGGTAGAAGATATGTTAAGCAAGACAATTACAAAGACAAGTAGAACAATGAAAGCTTTATCCTTGAGAATGAAATTCTACATCTTTTTATTGGTCTCAGAGTCTATTTCCATACATTATGGTTTGCTTTAAGGGCTCTAACCCCTTATTTTGAGAACTGATATAAATAAAGAGAATATAAAACTGTTTGCAGTCTGAAGTCATTCAGTTACACATTGTACTTTCTCAGAACAACTGAAAATGCTTTTGGCACTACATGACAGATATAAATTTTATATATGCCCTTCCTCCTCACTACAGTTAAAGAGTGATGACATGATATTGTGAAATAGAAACATCTGTATACTGGTAGTTGTTTTTGGACTGTTGAATCTTATATTAAATTTTTAATTCATAGTTCTGCAAACCCTGCCTCCATCTCTCAATTTTATCTCATTTCTTTGTCAAAATATTCCTTATAAAATCTGTGACAATGGCAAGATGAAAGACTAGGAAATGGTTTTCTATTTTATTCACTACCGTGGTCCCTTCTAAGCATTTTTATGTTATTCTTCACAAGGTAAATAACCTTACACATATTCCTTATCCATTGCTATGGAAAAGAAAATGGATTACATTAATGATTTTCAGCTGTAAACCACCTTTTTTTAGCATTCAGCAGTGGTTTGCAGTAATCCTTCCTTCATACTACAGTGCACTGCATGCTGACAGACATTTTACCTCAATTTCATCTTGTGATTAATTAAAACACATTTTTTGTAACATTTCCAAATAAGTCTCTAACTAGCTGCCATTTACCCTGAACATGTCCTAGATTAAACTCTCTCTTAAACTTTTTACTGATACCCAGAGGGAATTCCTAACTGAGGTCTTGGCACTTAGACTTTGTAGACATAAAAAGGAACCCGAAATTCAGTTAGTATTAGAGAAGAAGAAATATTCCAACCAAAGTGCATTCAAGTGATAGGCCAGGCAGATGGACCTGCTAAACAATTTACCTGCCATCCAGATCTCCACCCTCACTTTGAAAGCTTTGATTGTCCTGCTGAATCTCATAGGTCTGTCTAGTTTTAACTTCAGAACTTTGGACCACTACTCACGTATCAAACATAAAAAGACCAAAACGTCAAGCATAAAAAAAAGGTTATCTGCTTCCACAACTAGCTCTGCAGGAGCAGATCAAAATTTACAGGAGGAGTAAGATACCCATATATAGACACATTACATGGCTATCCACATATTCGAGAATGCAGATGATTTAAGCCTTCCTAAAGCTTCTTCTCTACCTCCCTGAGACACAATGTATCTTCACACAGCTTTCTCGGGTAGGTAGGAACTGAAATGCAAAAATCTAACAATGCAGTGTGGCAAAAAAAAAAAAAAAAAAAAAAAAAAAAAAAAAAAAAAAAAAAAAACCCAACAAAAAACCCTGAGGTCAATTTGGTCTGCAAAGTAAACAAATTTCCTGAAATTAGTAAGAAAAGACCAAGAATAATTATCACAGAACTCTTCTTGTGTGTCCAGGCAGAGACTGTATTGACAGGCTAGCCAAGCTCTAAGGTTCACATGTTAATGGAGTAGAAACCTGCTTCTGACCCGTCCATGCTATGGCAATAATACAGATTTATCAAGCTTGACATGTAGACATTGTCCTTGTAATCATTTGCCAACATCTTAGTTTGAAAAATACCCACTAATGGAATAGTACTTTAAAACATTCAAAATAATCTATACTTAATTTTCTTGATTAGGAGATATAGCTTTTTCACATTTAAGCAGTGTTAAAGAGAGAAATGTTGATTTTTTCCAAATTTTTCATCTTCCAAATACAAACACTTCCCATGGATTAAATGCTTTGACAGATATGTACTCAAAAATATTTCCTGAAGTACAAGGGGCACATTTATGGTTTTTTTTTTGTTCCACCTGCTGGTTGTTAAACATTCATATATATTTCTCAGAATTTAGTTCAGGGTTATTTTTTTGGTTTGGCTTGGTCTGGATTTTTTTTTTTTCTTTAAAAATCAATGTGTCATCACCATTTAAAAGCACTGGTAGATATTAAACACTTACTATCTGGAGACCTCAAATATTTTGGCAACATAAAAGGGGGAAAAGTGAGGTCTTTGATAATCATCAGGAAGTACAGGCTTTGTATAATCTATTTAGTATCATGTTCTCAAATCCAGTTAAAGCATTTCTCAGCACCTTTTGCTTGATTATTACAGCCTCTCCATAAATACCAGGTTTTCTAAGCCAGCCTTCTGTAGCAACAACACAGTCCTGGTATTTGGAGCTACTCAGCATTCTTGAAATCACCAGAACTTCTAAATAACCCAACAGCTCGACTAGAGCAGAGCTGCATGAACTGAAGCATATGAGAAAACATAGTGTATTCTTGTATGAATTTTTGCAATTGCCAATTGCTTTTCTACCCACTAACTGATTATGTTTCCATTGACCAGTGAAACTGAACTGAGACATTTGTGTTTAGTACTTAGCCTTGTGCTAAAATAAGCTTATTAATGCATTTTGCGAGATTTTCAGGATAAACCTCAAAGCTGTCAAAGTATGATACTCAATAGAATACAGCTGTAAAAAACCTGGTAATTTCTGCTAATTTTGAGAAATTCAAATATCATAATCCAAATATTTCAAGTATCATAAATAGTTTTTCATAATGGATTTAATTTTATTATAATCCCTATTTCAAGTCACAAAATGTATTTTCTGCCACTAAAGAATGCATCAGAGTGCTAATCTTTTCCTTACTCAAAACATAAAATTAGAGAATGAAAATCAAAATAATGTATGAAGTTCTAAAGTTTTCCTTCAAAGTTTAAAAGTGACCATTGCAAACAGGACTCTAAAAATTTTTTTACATGTTTTCTGTATTTGTTTTGAGAAAACTCAGCTATACAAAACCTCAGTTTCAGCATGACATAATGGCAAAATTTTTTCTCTCTCCGTTATTTCCTTGATTCTACCTTTGGTCTTCTTATTCTGATCAGCTCTGTTAGGATAAAAGCTTCCATATGTTTTTTAAGTTTTTTAACGAATTTCCAGCTTTCAGGCAAGACTTCCCTCTCACAGCATAATTCAAATTTTTGCCTAGAAGGCTGACCTGACACAGAGACTGGACAGAGCTAGAGAATAAAACAGTTATTTATTGAAAGGCCTCCAGGATCCACCTTGAACAGGACTGAAGCCCAACCAAGGCTGCACCCCGAGTCCACTACAAAACAATACACCAAAAAAACCTGCCCGGTCACGAGGTCTTACATTTTTATCAGTTTTGGTCCATTTGCATATTGGGGTTTAATTGTCCAATTATAGCTTCAGGTTGTGAGGTCCCATCCTTCTTGTTCCTCCCTTCAGTCCACCATTGTTTATGTTTTTTGGGCCTGAGAGTTGTCCTTGGTGTTCAGCAAAAAGGAATTTGTTTAGTCTACCTACCCTGTGAAGAAAGCTTACTGACACTTAATATGAGGCTCAAAGCTACATCCCTAGGTAACATAGAATCTGCAAAAACGAAAGCTAAAGCTAAAGCTTAAGGCATCAAAATTGTCTTCACTTTTATGAAACATGTACTTTTCCTCATACGTGCACATAAGCTCATGCCTTCACAGCATACATACAAGTAGTCCTCACTGATAAAACCAATTTTCTCTGGAAAAAATGATAAGTTTTATTTAATCTCTGGCTTTCTTGTAAGCTGCTTTTTGGAAACTGACCTGAATGTTCAAGAGCTGCAGTTGTTCCTGAATCATAAGGGTATGTGGTCTTAGAGCCTCTGGCTACAGCTGAAAATTGGTTCTAGTAACAATTACATTGTTTTTCAGAGTCAAAAAATCATTGTCAACTAAAAATAGTACAAGCAATCCACCATTCAGTATTATAGAGTATTATAGTACTATGGTATTATATATTATTATTATTATCTATCTATCTATCTATCTATCTATCTATCTATGTATATGTATATATAATATATATAATATTATATTATATATATGTATATTTTTATATTATTGATATAGTATTATTCAGTATTATTCTGATATACTATCAGTATCATCTGATGGGTGATGTGTCATAGGGTGCAAGTCATACTATTAAACTTTTATATAATATGTATGAAACTACATTGTGTTTGAGTATTAGGCTTTGAGAAATCAGACAATAATACTATGGTATCATATGGAGCACCTGATGCAGACATATATATTTTTAAAAATGGTTTAGCTTCTAATTTAGATATGATGCATAAAACAGAGAGGGATATCCTACAGCCCAGCAAATTTCATTTTTATATCAATGCCTTAAAACCCACAGTCTACCTACAGTAGCCAGGAATAGAATTTCTCAGTAAAATAACCATGTCTGAGACAAAAAGGTAACAGCTGATCAAAAGCAAGCAGCAATGTAGTTGCAACAAATCCCCATTTGCTAGACAGGGATAATTTGAGAGATTAAAGAGAGAAAATGCATGAAAGTGCCTCCTTGACCAGTTGTGGGATAAAGTGGACTCAGACCCTGATGGAACTAAGGGATTTGCAGTTCTAAGATACCGTGGTCATGAAGAATTAATGAGTCCTAATTTAAATGTTTCCCAGAGCATCCTAGAATTAGAGAAAAGCACATTCAAAAGAAACTCCAGAGTTTTGAGGCACCATTTTCAGAGAATAAGTAATTCTTCCCTTGGGTAGATTTATTTACTCACACTTCCTTGTCTAGTATTTCAGTCTTATACTTTCATAGTTTATTATTACCTCTCTCTAATTAAGTTTGTGCTTATGTGTCATGGTACTGTTTTAGCAGCTTCAACAAGTGATTAATTAACAATGCTGGCTTTTGGAAGATAATAAAATATTTGGAGCTTGGCATTGGGTAGGGATGGGAGGGGAACTTTGTTAGAAAAAATAAACAAAAATACTCCAAAACAACAACAAAAACCCCTCATGTGAATCAACTAAAACCTTCCAAAATTTCAATTCTGTAAAGAGCTAGAGTAGAGAATTCAAACTGGAATTATCAACAACACAGTAATCAAGACATTGATTTTGAGTCCAAGCTATAAAGTTTTGTGGCTAAGTAGCTTTGCAGTCAAGAATATGAACTAATGCTAAGGTAACTATAAGCTTTTAGGACTGAAATTCAGTTTCTATTTGTCACCAAACAGGACCATACAGAAAGACTTACAGACTGAAAGACTGCATGTAAAAATTCTATGGCATTGAAGAGAGCCCAGATAATATCATTAAGTTAATCTTGAAGATTCTATGGAGTCTTGAAGACTCTACTCTTCTCACTGAGCGAGATAATTGAGAATCTTGCTTCCATGACATAATACCATTTAACAATTTATGTTCAACAGACAGGTAACAGGTTGTACATTAAAAATTAGCACACACCTAGTAATGACAAAATTATCTTAGGATGACTAATATCTCCTCATAGTAAATGGTTCACCCTTTCTTTATTGCATTAGTGCTAATTCTAAGTGCTAAATTATCATTATCTTTCTTGAGGTTTTATAGTCTTGTTGACTTTTATTGTTGTGAGTGAACCATGATCTCTAACTTCCTCTTTTTACTGTGAATGCTAGAAACCTATTTTGCTTCAAAATGTCAGTCTTGAAAGGACTGAGTAACTGAGTCTCAGAAATGTTCACCTTAGAGTCCCACAACCATGAGACCATAAAATTCTCCTGAATATGAGTGAACTGCATCTGAAGAATTATTTTCAATAAATCTGGGGGTAAAACTTTGAATAAATGTGAAAAATGTCACAATTGTAAACTATTTCACCTAATTTGCTTTTCTACTAGAAGGCCATTGAAAGAGCTGCGATAAAAAACTACAAGTGAAATGTAGTCTCATTCAGTTTCAAAAAGCTTTCATAAAAATCCACTACAAAATTTCTGTACTTAGAATGATACAACAAGTAACAAATTATAGAAATCTATAGAAGCTATAGACACCTTAGGAAAAGATACTTGAAAAATTCAGTGTTTTACATACCCTCTGATATTTTGTGACCACATAAAATGTTGTCAAAGCAACAGAAAGACCTCTCTTTTTACTGAGATGTGAACTTTTCTAAGACTGAGAATGGTTATTGAGTAATTCTGCTTGTGTTTTCTGTCGAAAGTACTGATCAGAACTTAAATTTAGATGTAACTACAGGGTACAGAGTGCACATTATCCATAGATGTAATCTGGCCTCCACCATACTCTTGCCCAAGTGCATCTAGCCTGCAACCTTTCACTGATTTCTTCTATATTTATTTCTCTTTTCATGGCAGGGTCTTTTTATGCCATACTGAGAAGTCACATCGCTATTGACAGTCAAGTTTCCAGGGAATTTCTCTAATAAACAGATAGTTTCCTTTATTTTCTAGGAGTAATAATATTGTGTTAGAGGTTGTGGCACACAGAATAATCCACGTGGGTTGTGCATGCATTAACTACTTCCCTTGAAGAACATTGCTTAGGACAACATATGCCATTGGAATATGATCTTAAAATTCGGATGAATCAGCGCTATGTTCTGAATGTAACATGCAAAATGCTGCAGGCTCAAATCCAACACTGAACTGAAGATATTTTTGGAAATGTAATACTCCAGATATTGTTAAAGTCACTTTTTAAAGTTACTTGGAGTGCTGAAATTATTTTTTTTTTCTGAAAGCTGCAGTGCATTTTTACCTAATCTTTTATATGGTTGTTGTTTTGGCAATTGCTAAATTTATAAATAAATTAAAATATATCAGACAGTTGCTCTAACTCAGATACCTTTTTCTATTTATGTGTTAGCTGTGGAGTGTACAGAAATAATGTGTTAAAATTTTTCTTTTCTACACGTCACAAGTGCATGACAAAATATCTGACAGCAAACCACTAAAGCTGAAGTTTAAATAGCACTGAGTTATCTGCTTTAAATGCCTTTGCCATTATATGATCACTGAAACCAGTCAACATCTCCGTGTTCACTAAAAATATTACTAATTTAGGTCAAGATATTTTGAATTCAGTAGACCAGTATGTTATGGTTTTTATTTTTATATGAAGAAAAGGCACTCTGATATGATCACTGAAAATCTGTGTGTATAATGACACTATCAAGGGACATTTACCATGGTCTTTCACTGGGGGAATAACCCTCTAAAACAAAAATGTTCCTGCATCAATTTTACTACAACTAAAGAAAAACTCTCTTCTTTCTAGCAAGAAATCTAGAATTTTTTGTGACAATAGGAACGTTTTATTCCTTTAGATGTTCATTCTTTCAGCTTTATCCTTTCTCATCCATTATTTTCTGAGAAAAGATACAAGGTTGGTGTGATAAGATTTGACAAAAAAAGATGTTTCTTTGTTAGGAAACAAAATGTTTCCTTGACAGCAGTGAAAGTCACATGGTAGTATCTCTCCTTTGAAGAAGTTGTGGAAAAGAGGAAATTTCTGGATCAAGCTTCTATTAAATTTGCCTTCCCTTGTACTGTTAAGCAATGAAAGCACCTATAACTGTTGGCATTCTCAGGATCAATGTGAACCTTTACTAATCTGTAACAACAACTTCTAAGTCCTTTTTCCCCCACAGAGAAGGCAAATAAAACGTAAATTGAAAAAGCTCCTCAGGGAAGCAAGCAAAAAGAATAGAAAAAGTTAGACAAGGGCATGAGTTCTGCCAATGAGTCTTCTGTGCATGACAAGCACATCCCACACCTTACAAATGAAGCTGTTGTATCATTTGTTCATGCTATGGTAAAGAGCACACTGAATTTTTTCCTCTGATATTAATAAGAAAGTAAAGTTAAAAAAGCAAAAAGCTTATGAGGCTTTAGAGAATGAATGATTTGAAATTTCTTGTTTATATTCAGAAAGTGGAAGCAATATTAAGAGAGATCTTTAAAATACTAAGTACATAGGAAAAACTCTAACACTTTCTAGTACAATATTGTGCTCACGAGCCAGTGCTATAAGCATATGAATTCATTTTACAGTTTTTAACTATTAACACTGAATGTGATATTACAAAAAGTTAAGCTAAGAATGGCTCCATAAATAATGCAAGCTCCCTTATTCACAAGGTAACCCTCACTACCCTTTAGGGCATGCATTGGGCTTTTGAGAGGTAAGGAAAAGTGGAAGGTATTTCTCATATTTAATTTCTTCAGAAAGAGGTCTTATTTTAACTCAATTTCACAAGAAAGGTTGCACTTGTCCAAACCACAAGTTGCTACAAAATGACCCTTCTGAGCATATTTTCATACTTTGCCCTCTCTTTATTATGACTCCAATGTCTTGGAGTCAAACTAAATCTGGAGGAACCTCTTAAAAAACCCAAAACACTATTCTGTAAATTTATCCTATATATTCAGTCTGAAAGCTGCAAACAAAAATATTTCTCTCTCATTTTCTTTTTGTTTGTTTTTAACCTTCAAGTTTTACAGCTGAAAATGTAGAAAACGGCTAAATTAATGACTAGAAAGGCTATAACCCCTAGCCATAGAACAAAATATGTCTCATGAAATACTGTTGAATGCTGGAGAACATTGCAGCAGCCAGGAATCAGAATAGCTATGAATTCTGTGATATTACAGAAAGAATCCCGCATTGGTGAATTTGATTGAAATAATTTCAGCAACTGAGGTAGATCACAACATTCAAGAAGTCAACATAAACACTAATTGAAATGTATCTTGTTTGTTAAGTGAGGCAAAGTGGCAAATTTCTATATATAGCTTTTCATTGTATTTCTACTGTCTTTAAAAGTCATTATATTTGCACAATAAGCTAGTTTGGCACTGCAGTCTAGTCTACTTCAATTGAACTTGCCATGGAAAATCTCTTTTCATTTACTGAATGACATATTCCACTGAATAACTAAATCCATTTTGAAACAGAAAAGGTAAAGTGCTGCTAGTAAAGTCATTGTAACATTTATCAGAAATATTATTTCATCAGTAGTACCAAAATTCTGTGAAGATCATTATCTCTTTATAATGCCAACTGTATTGCATTATATTTCTCAATGGTTATTACACCGCATTAAAATATATTTCCTCTTTATCAAATCAAAATTTTGCACACAATCAGTGAAACCTGAAAGATGCAGTTTCATTCAACTATAGATTAGCTCTGTATCTGATTAATCCTCCCCTTATAATTAAGTTGTCATAGCAATGCATTTTTAATAGTACTTCATATGCCAGTAATAGGCTGGAGACAGTGCTCTTGGTAGTTTTTCAGTACTCAGTTATGCTAAATTATAAAGTTAGCAAATACAAAAGTGCTGGTCAACTTGCTCAAGCAGAAGAATGCGTGATCACACTTAAAACAGGCCAAAGTATCATCTGACATACATCACAGAAAGCAATACAAAATTTTGGGTGTCTCAGCTCAAGAAAGTAAAGGCAGATGCTACATCTGTTTTATTTTCAATATATATGCTTAATGATTAAAAAAATTACTCGAGGCTTTAAAAAAACTAGGCAATTACACCCTGTTATGAAGAAAGAAAATGTAGTGTTTTTTTTCTAATGGTGTTGCTTTCATATATTGGTACTTCTACAGTATACCGGGCAGCTGTGCAGAAAAAGTATTGATAATGGGAAATCACTGTACTTTTTTATGTCTTCCTCTCTGTATTTTTAACAGATAAATTGAATTACATATATTTATAAGGTTTCAAATTATCAGCAAATCATGCTTCAAGGACTAGGACTATGTATCTTGGTTGTTTCCAAGGCAATTACAGCAAGTTGGACTTAGTGATCCTTGTGGGTTCCTTCCAACTCAGCTTATTCTGTAACTCTGTGATTCTGTGAAATATCAGCATGCAAAAGTCTGTGAGAGCAAAAGAAAATTGCCTGATATTCCATTCATTTTTTAAAAATTCAGAATGTGAAGAATTATGTGCATTATTTTCCAGCATGAGGCAAAATGTGGGTCAAACTGACATGAAGAAAAAATGGTGTTAACTTATTTCTGCAGCTGAGAAAGACAAAGAAAAGAAAAAAAAAAACCCAAAAACCAAGAGATTATTTTCCTCATGACTCTGTAGAAAACACAGGGTTTAAATTCTGAAGACTTGTTTGAGAAGATCATTGCATAGCACACATCCTCTAAAAGCTCCTTCAAAGGACTGCTGAAGGGGAAAGTACATTGTGAATGCAACAACTGACCTAACTAATATAACTTAATGAAGATGTGTATTGATTTGGTTATGAGGAACTCTTAGCCTCTAAATATATAAATGCAAAATGGTAATTGTTCACTCTGAAGTTTCTGACCTTCCCTGAACGATGTGAGAAACATGCCTGCTTCAGTCAGACTGGAATCTTGCATGCAAGGGAAAGATGTGCAGCTACCAAAAATTTAATGTACACTACATCTGCCTGTTTCATATATGTATTTAAGAGTCAGAAATTAAACAAAAAAAAGGGGGTCTGGATTGAACAACATTGGAAACCTAATAATGGCAAAGATTAAGTTACTTAAGGAACTGTGGGGTGATGCAGTTAAAAAGGGACCAAATAGCTAAGCAGAATTTAGTTTTTCTCTCAATTATAGGTATATGCATTTTTCCTGAGGATCAAAGCTAATCCTACACTTTGAGTGTCTAGAAAACATAGTGGAAAATGCAAGCTGCACTGACATGCAAACTGACACTTCCCAGAAAATAAATATAAAAAGAAATCTCACGATATATGCATTAATAAGTGCATATACACAATATATGTACCATTACCTTGCACTTTAATCAATAAATACACCCATCACATTTTCCTTAACAGTTGTAAGTTTTCTCTTCTAAGCTGTTGTTGCTTTGATCTTCAAAAAGTGCATCTTTGAAATTAATAGGAATTACATGTTTAATGAATGAATGAGCACTCCTAGTTAGACAATTGGGTTAAGGCCTATTACCAGAGAAGTGCAGAAGTGCTGAATATGGTGTGAAGCCCTCACAGAAGACTGGTACATAAGACAACAGAGAGGAATACCTGGCTATTGTCTATTCTCACTACAATGTAAATTGACAAGGCAGAATATCAAAAACCTGTTGTGCTTTTTTATCTGGAATAGAACCAATTTTCTTCACAGTAGCTACTTTGGGGCTGTGTTTCACATTTGTGCTGAAAACAGTGCTGATAACAGGGATGTTTTATTTACTACTGAGCAGACAAGGCTCTTCTGCCTCTCCCCCCATGCCACCAGTGAGCAGGCTGGGGGTGCACAAGGAGCTGGGGGTCCACAGTGGGAGCACTGCTGGTACAGCTGACCCCAACTGGCCCAGAGCATATCCTAGACCAAATGACATCATGTTCAGCACAGAGACCTGCAGAAATAAGAAGGAAGGGGTGATATTCAGTGATGACATTCATTTTCCCAAGTCACCGCTATGTGTAATGGAGGCCAGCTTTCCTGGAGATGGCTGAACACCTGCCTGTTAATAGGAAATAACATTGTTTTGCTTGACTGACACATATGGCCTTTGCTTTATCTATTAAACTGTCTTTATCTCAACTAATGAATCTCCTCACTTCTATCCTTCCAGTTCTCTTCCCCATGCCAGAAAGAGCCACAGAGTAGCTCTGTCAGGCTTTGTTGCTGTCTGGAATTAAACCACAAAAACCTTCTGTACAAAAGCCATCCCACTGTTATGAAAATGCTATTGCCAGGTTCTGAGTGGGCTTTATAATTTGAATGCCTTGTAGAAAGGAAGAATCACATTCTACATTGCTGTTGCTCATTGAGTAAATACAGTAGACTACTCCCCCATGGTTGCTCACATTCATTTCCCATCACATTCCCTTTCAGTGAATAACAAAGATGACTCTTTCCTCAGGGTTACATCATCTTGCAAAGGTGTATATTTGAGAAAAAGTTTCTCTGCCCACTTTTCTTATTATGATGCAGAATAACTTCATCCAACACCAGATACAAAATGGTTCTAGATTGATTGCTTGGCTCTTCCTTATGAATATTTATCGAATGCAAGACATTTATCAAATGCACAGTAATGCCAAATAAATATTATATGTAATATTTTCCCTTTTCCTAGCTTGAAGTCCAAGAAAGGTAGAGAGTCACCCTACAGATGACCAAGAAGACAGAGTTTCCAAATACTTTAAGTTATCATAGTAACTACTAAACAAGTCCTTCCCAAAACACTTAAATAAAAAAAATTCTAAGCCAAAGCTTGTTTTGGATCATTATTTTGTATCTGTAACACAAGTCATCACTTCCAATGTCAACTGAGATGGGACAAATCTGTGTTTAACTTTATTCAGCACAGAGATTTTTATAGAAAGGGAAATATGCTTTGGTTAATGTAGAAGGTGCTACCAGAAACAGTGAGATGTAAGTTAAAAAAGAGCAAATCAGTGATAAATGCTTTTTCCCTTGGCCTACAAAGTAGAATTATGTCATTCATAAAAAGCATGAAAAGAGACTCTACAAGATTATATTCATTTCTTGGATAGTCAAGACTTTGACTCAGTGATTCTTCTATGTTTTGCTATCTGAAAAATAAAAATGGCCAGGCTGGCATCATACTTGTGCTGTTATTCAGCAAACCATCCTATTACCTGTGCATTTTTTCAACAATGTAAGAGTCAACATTGTCTGCTTCATTCTGTTGCACAGCCTCTCTCTCATGAGGGTTTAAAAAAGGGCATTTTCAGATACTATAGATCTCAGTATTGCATTCATGTTTAACATTAATACATAACAACTAAATAATGTCAAACAGTGAAATGGTGAATAGGAATGTAACAGCAAAGACAAAAGTGAAAAAGAAGTAAAAAGGTTAGATATTTTAAACAACTTTTTTTACTATAGCCCAAGGCTTCCTCCTGATTATTTTCAAGCTGCAATAAAAATTATATTAAATATTTAAAATGTGAACAGGCAAGTTTACTTACTGTTTCCTGGATGCCAGCGCACTGCATTTAAATATGCATTGCAGTAATGGAAGAGAAATTCATGCTCAGATTGAGTAACTTTTCCTTGAAGTAAAGGTAGCAGATCATGTCCATCAATAATCCTGAGTTAAAAATCATTTCAAAATCAGAAAAATAATTCAAACTTCACTTTGCTGAGAAGATATTATAACTCTGCTCATTGGCTGCTTAAAAAAACCCAAATGTGAACGACCACCTCCAACTGGTCAATTTTGAGAAAAACCTTCAGCAGCTCTTCCCTAAGGAAACAATTTTACACAATTTTACATTTTGCCATTATGAATATTTCCCTCAACCCTTTTTTTTTTTTTCCCCCCACTTCTGAGAAAGTGAACAGATATAAGAGAATAAATTGCTTCAAAACAGTCCTTCACAAATACCTGTTTGAGTATTTGGGAGTAGTCTGGCCAAAGAGAGAAAATACATTGTTCTGTTCTAGTATCCTCAGAAGCAGTGGTAATATCTCTGTCCAGCATATTATGTATGCCAGAATTTAAGACGGAACGGTAATTTCAGATTTGAAAATTAACTGCTTAAATATGCATTTATAAAGTACAAACACACACATACACATAAATATATATAAATTCTCTAAATGCTGCTGGACAATTTGACCATGCTTTGAAGGAATCAGTCCATTTACATAAAAATTGAGTTATAAAATAAGCAATACTTTTAACTGTTTCCCTAAATTAAACCTTTGAATTGCTGACATTAGCTGGTAGGGGAGAAACCACAGTCTGCATTTTTGACCTGGTATGAATTACAAATTTTTCCATAAGTTTTATAAGAAATTACTTTTTGCTGATATATAGATCAGCAAGTACCTCTTTGTCAAGCATTTTGAGGAACATCTCATAAAATTTTTGAAACTTATAAGTAGTTTTAAAAGGTCTATGTTGATTTTCAGTATCTTTACATACATGATCATTTCAATACCATTCCATAAAATATTTTTCACATTAGTGTAACTACTACAAGACAGGTACTAAGTTTACTTTTTATAAGTTATGTGTGATGATTAAATTCTTGTCAGCAACTGTATGCAAAAAAGCCATTCAGAGTAGCACTTTTCTCAAAGGATGGGCAGGAAAACTTCCTGGAATTCTGAAATTATCTTGTCTGATAACTTCCATCTGAGTGAATCCCTGTCTGTGGGGGTCTGTTGAAACAGTCTTTCCCACTTTCAGTTTTTCACGTTTTCTTGCCCAAGCAACAGACTCTTGTCTTGCAAGCTTGCTCATTAACCAATGCATGTCTATTGAACACTTTCTGTTTTAGAGCCTGTTGATGGGGGAAAAGGCATCTCCAGAAAAACGTCTCCAGTACTCAAGCATTACTGCAGCTGCTGATTTCAGAGTAATATTCAAGACTTTTCTTCCCTATTACTAATTTCTCTTTTTTAACTAGGAGCATGTCTTCTGTTCCTTTTTAACCGACTCCCTCACAGTGACAGAATATTAATTATATTATTTTTTCTTATTTCTCATGAAGAATTCAGTGGAGCTATAAGAACCCAGCTGCTGGAACAAAAATACTTCAAGCTAGTCCATGATCTAAGATGAAGCAGTATTTATGGCATCAGTCTAACACAGAAGAAGCACAGTGGAACAACCTACAAGTGGAAGTTACACGAGTATATTTGAATTTCTATAAAGGAGATCAAAGAAAACATCAGTACTTAGTATTCCCTTAAGCAATATGAAAACAAAATGCATAAAAACTACCACATAAAGAACAATCAGAACTTCTGAGGTTCTACAGAATTACTGTCTCTAGAGCATCTCTCAGGACCAACCTGACTAATTTTTCATGTCTTAGACTTCTCCTGCCCTGCCATTTCCTTCAAACACTCAATGAACAATAATTAGCAGAGTGACTCTGCTCACCACCGGGCTTTCCCATGTGGATTCTTGATGCTTTGTGCTCAGAAGTGATTTGTGAGTCATAATTGTGTTCAAAGCATATGCATATCAACAGGTTTCTCCACTTGATTTGGATAGCAACAGCATTTAGGCAGAGGCACCTTGCCACTGAGACTGTGTATCTCTCAAACAGGATAAAGCCTGGGGATGTAGCAGCATCAGGAAAGCATCTTATGAATTGTGGAAGTCCAGTGGCTTTTCTTATGAGGCTGCAAAACTCTGTATGGCATTATTTTGACCAACTGGGTACAGAGAAGAGAAAACCCAAACAAAACAAAAAATCCTAAACAAAACTGTGCGAAAAGCCTAGCTGGCATTTTGATGTGTTTTGTGATATTAAGCAGGTCAAGGCCAAGCTCATGAAGTTTGAAGTAATTTACACTTAAAGTTTCTTTTTCCAACAAATTCACTCATCAGAACAGAACCTTTTTTGATACATTCATTTTTGCTTTTAGTAAGTAATTCAAAGTTTGACAGTATATTGCTCTGATGATATTCTGGGGGTTTTTTTCGGTGTTTGGTGCTTTTTCTGTGAGTTAAGCTTATCTACATACAATATTTCTGTAAAACATTATCAGTATGTCAATATGAAAAGAGACAACATCATATTGCAAATGCAAAACCTAGTTCCTTATTTACATTCTCACCTCTATCTTAATAGACATCACCGGAATGTATAAAACACTCATGACACTTTCTCTAAAGCAGAGATGACTACAGAGCATACCTGTCAGAGGGTAACTGTGCATCTGCAAGTTTAACTATGGTAGGGAATATATCCATGTTGCTTGTTGGCTCATCAATAGAGGCACCAGCATGTACCACTCCAGGCCAACGGAGAAGACCTGGCACACGAATACCGCCTTCCCAGTTTGTTGATTTTCCACCTGAAAAAATGAGTTTCGTTTGCTGAGAAATCAATTTCTTCTAAGATAATGCCACCCCATAAGATTCAATTTCCAATATTAAACATTCTGTCTAGTTAGAACCTTCCTATCAAAAATATTTATCCTATTCTTAATTTTCTAGATTTTCTACCTTCTTTAGTACTTTCTCACTATAAATTTATGAATATGTATTAGACAGAGCTTATAAAATGCATTGAAATTACACACACACACAAAAATGTTATAGAAGATTAAAAAGCCCTTCACTAGAATCTTCACATAAGAACTGGTCGAGATAGTCTGCCCCATAGATATGTGAACCTATAACCAAAAAACAGGAATCCAAAAAAAAATTAGTTATATCTACATGTCTCAGGTATAAATCCAGAGAAGGTACATGATATTTTTATTAAAAATGGTGCCTAATGACTTTGTATAGAATTTAAGTATGTTACTGAATTCTCCAATTCAATGTGTTAGAAAGAAATTCACTTCAGTGATGATAGCTTTCAGGATGCTGTGAAGAACTTTTTGCATTCTAAACCAACACAGTTGCATCAAATGCATTATCTACTGATTGCATTCAACAGTGACTTACAGTCTTTTACTGTTTCTACAAGATCCATCCTCCCAACTACTGCCCAATCCTCCCAACACCTTTTGCAGAAGGACAATGGGTTTATTCTATGACAGCATGTTCACCATTACTAAATAAATAAGTGACATGACTCTGTATGAAGAGGCATCACAAGTGGTATTACCAATGTCCTGCACAGTTGTGTCTATGTAGAGCACTTCAGGGTGACCTTTGAAATTTATATATCATTTGAAAAAGAAACCTCCATTAAACAGATGGGTTTTGGATGGGTTAAACCTGTTCAGGGACATTTGGAAATAAATTGAGATTATTTTATACAATAAAAATGTCTAGAAAACCAGGAATATATGGGTTGGACTTCTGCCATTAAATGAATCAAATAGCAATTCATGGTTCAGTCAAAACCACTAGAGGACTATTTTTTTTCCTGTATCTCCCTTAAAAAACAAACAAACCCCAAACCAAACCAAAACAAAAAACCCCCAAAATAAAACAAAAACAAACAAACAAAAAACCACATCAAAGTCTTTCAACAGTTCTTTTTTATCAGCATCTTAAACACCCAGAACACCTCATAGATGTCAGTACCTTTGGTATTGACCCCAGGCTTGTTATACGTGCTGTCTATTTTACTGACTTCTTGATGATCTTTCCCATTTCAGCAAAGGGGTTCAGATTCCACCTGGTTTTCTACAGGATTTTCACTGTTTGTAAAGGTATGCAGTAACATCAAGACAGACAAGTCTTTTTAGTATAAATTTACCTTTCTATTTTCTTGTGACTGAAAGACCATTAGCTCATAATTCTTTCTTATATCAGATTTTTGCTTACTTTTTTTTTTTTCCATGGGCTTTATCAGAATTCATAATATTGAATAGTCAGGAACACATCTAGTCAGACATTAGAAAAGTTAGACTTTCTAATATTCAGCCTTATGTCAAGTGACAATATTGCTTAAATTTTTTTTTGACAACAGTGTCAAGATAGATCTCAACAGGATGTTGAGTGTCTTCTAGAACACTTAAAAGTTTACTGTCATTGCTGAGTTAAATGTAATTCCATTCTCATGATGAAGGGTGTAACTACCTATTCTAAAACTCAAGAATGAGATTCATGTCTTATTTTTGTTTACATTCTAGTAAAATATTATTTTCGAAACACAACTCTAAAGAAAATATAGATATAAGTTCATGAAGTGTTATTTGGTGATACGTAGAACCCCTGTCAGCAGAAGGAAGTGTTCACCCAAAAGTAGGCTGATAAGTTGTTAATGCACTTGGGTCAAGATCAGTGTAGATGTCAATAGGCTGCGTCCATCTTCTGTAGAAAAGATGAGTCTATCCCTGTACAACAGTGATTAAGTTTTTCAAAGTTTGTTGGGAATTAGGTGCGACACAGCAGGAAAGATTAATAACCTGACTGAGCTATAGTGCACAGAAAATTCACTTGAGTGGGAGTTGTTAAATCCAAATAAAAATTCAAGTGCAAGGCCATAAAATTACAGATATCTTCAAATTAACATACTTTTAGTGAACAGCTACGTCAAGGAGGTGATTTAGTTAATAAGCCAGATCCTAATTCTGTGTACACATGACAGCAGCTTTATGGCTGAAAGGTATCAACAGCATACAACACTAAGAGTTGATCTATACCTTAGGCAGCTTTTGGTATGATGTTCCTTTTATTTCTCTATGCCTGTCTCAACCTAGTAAGAGTGCTAGCTAGACTGGATGTTTAAATAAAGTCTTGTTATACTTAGTCTCCTGTGTTATCTGAAGACAGAGAGATTTCAAAGTATGTGCTAAATCTGATTCTCACACATGATACAATTCTTAAAACTTAGGTATTGGGTCACTTTCACAGCTCTTAGGTTCACAGTACAATTTTCTTGAATCAGCAGAAAAGGCCAGAAAAATTGCACATTACCCAAGCACAAAAGAACAGTCCACAAACTGATGCTCTGCTGTAAGGTAGAAAAAGTAAAATGAATTCCACAGCAGGGCTTTCTCCTCACTTATGTCTATGAAGAAGTAACTGCTGTTTTCCTTTCAAAAGGCTAATTGGAGCTTATATTTTTTTACATCTCTGGAGACTGGGAATAGTAGGGAATCAGGGCAGGAATTACGGGTCATTGCAGAAGACTGTTTTCTGTTATCTCTGCTCACGTGGCGTTCATTTTTATTGGAATTGTGCTTAGTGACTGCAGGTGCTTTATGTCTTTACACGATTACAAATCCCTGGACATTCATCATCTTTAAAACTCTAGCTGTTAAACTCTGTACAAGATACTTGCATTTTTTTTTTCCTTCAAGAAAAAATAAATCAAGGTTGCTTGAAACATGTAGCAAACAACTAATGCAATGAAATAAAATATCTACAAAATATCATTATTTTCAAACAAAGTATCTAGGTATTTAAGCACCTGGCTCATTAGTTTTGTATTTTGCTCAGACTTGACAACATAGAAACATAGAAAAGTCTGCAACCTAGTTGCCTGTATGCCTGGGAAACACTAGGCAACCTACCTTCGTGTTATTTTTGTTCTCTTAAATTCTTCTTAAAAGGTTTTTAAAACAGCACAAAACACACCAGGCTGTATTTTCCTGCTTAGCTATCTACGCTTTCTGAGTAGTTGCACCTTTCAGTGTTATATTGAACAATAGCCTATATTCACCTTTCCTGAAAAATCTGCAGGAGCAGGAAAAAGAAAGACATAACTCTCTGCAGTCATCCAAAACATGATGTCAAATTTCCATTTTAACCTCATTTCAAATCTAAGCTAAAAGGATATATCTTCCCACTCCCTCACCCCCCACCCCCCACCTCCCGGTTTAAATTGACTGCTATTACTTAACTCTGGCAACAGAGCTTTTACAAAGGATGATATATAAAGGGGAACTCTGCAGTAAATCACTATTAACATTATGAATGATGAATAATGAAAACTATTTTAAATAACTTTGTTAAATCACCTGGATTATAACCATACTACCCTTTTCTTCATATATTCTTCTAAAAACAAAGCTTCCAAACCCAATTTATTTGCTTGAATGATAGAGAAACACAAAGATATTAATTATTCTACCCATTTATACTGGACTTTATGACACAAATATCAACGATCAAGAGTGGTTACTAATCCTTATTTTATAAAATGGTTGAACAACAATTTATTTTCAACGAAAAGTTTACTCTTTATTTTACTGATTTTTAAATTGTTTTGTGTACTGTTTTTGTTAATTTTTAATCTGAGCTATTCTTGTACAGGTGAACAGAATATACATGGCTCATTTGGATGTTTCTCATCTAACAATTCTTCCAATCAAATGAAGTGATCTCTGAAGATAATTTTTGTTTCAGACAAAATTACAAGATGGGTTGATTATTTAAAAATCTGGATCACTTCAGAGAGAATATAAAAATACAGTACATTTGAAAAAAAGATCAACTACTGCTTTCTTTCAAGTCAAAAGTAAACTCCAACAAATATCACTAGATATGCCACAGCATGATTCCTGGGGTCAAAGTAATGGTCAGCTTGATTTCTTTGTGGATTACAGGGAGGAAAAGGTTTACTAACAGCTTCAAGAAACCCTGCTGAATGAACTTAACACTGCAGTATATAAACTTGTTTTACAGTAGTATTTTTTTTTTAAAAATATTGGTTATTCATTTCTTGTTTTGGTCTCAAAGACCTGTAGTAGATTTTTTAAAAAATCAGGGTTTAAATGCTCAGGAAACATTAATTATTATTTTTAATGGATATTAACAAATAACTATGATGATACCTATTTCTAAGGCACAAAGCACTTTACATAAATGTTTTTTCACACAGTTTGGCTTTATCAGTGTTTGGTTCCACTTCCATTAGCAGCAGAACTCATGACCCACTCTGGCAGCATGACAGTAACCAAGTGTCCGTATTGTGCTAAGTGCTTCCTAAGTACAAAGAAAGATGGTTTCTAATGCAGGCCTGAGGTACAGGCAAAATGAACATATCCAAAAGACAGTAAGATGTAAGCAGATTGAACAGAAAATCCTGTATGTGACAAAGTGGGACACATGTCAACAAGTGATAGCAAGGGAGGACTTGTACTGTCTGCATATGTACCAGTGAAATATTATAGTGAGAAAAAGAGTTGAGAAAAGTTCTTACTGCCTTCATTGTCTACCGCTATAAATTATGTGTGTATATATATATATATATATATATATATATATATATATATATATATATATAAAATAGTTCACTGAGGCTATTTCAAGAAATTACTCACTAAGAAACAAAACAGAAATTACCACAAAATATTTAGATTCAGAATCTCAGGGTACCAAAGAAGAATATAATGGTTTCCTTTAAATCAGTCTACATCATGTTAATATAGAGGAAATTATATTCATTTATTTATTCCACTCATCTTATTTGAAAGTAGAAAACCAAGATATTTGGAAAAACTAACTTTATATCTGCTCCTAAAGGAAAACTATGGTGACTAGATCAAATGGACATGCTTCAATGAGGCAGCTAGTGAAAAACACCTTAGAAGAAGTCAGTGTAGGTATCCTGGAAACTGTATACACAAACAATACCTTAATGTTTTATACTTTCAACTGACAAATATTACAGATCTGAAAAAAACCCCACAAAACCCTGGAAAAATTAGATAGAAAGTTTTAAGAAGATACTTCAGTTACACTTTTACTTTCCTTTTTTCAATATAAAAATGTTAATATTAACATATTAATAAATTGTTAACATTTTTAATTTAATTAAAATATTAATAGTATCTCGTACAAATCCAAGAAGTACTTCATGAGTTCAGGTAAGAAGGCCTTCAGTTGTTGCGAAGAAACTCTTACTAAAACAGCCACTATTTTTTGTTTTAGAAGCTGTATCTAGATTTAAACCTTTGGAAGACCTTTGACAAAGACCTTTAGGAAAAGTTACTGGAACATTAATCATGGGTTAGGAGACAAAGGATTGTCATGAATCAAAATCTAACTAACAGTCAGGAAACAAAAAGAGAAAACAGCCTGTAACCCTTTGCAAAAATACCCCAAAATAATAGTAAGGTACCTTGATGTTACACTGTGTTAAGCCCCTTACTATTTCAGTATATTTACTTCAGTTTTGAAAGGGAAGTAATTCACATGGGAAAATAAAAAGAAATTAGGGACAAGTAAAAAAGCATAAGAGGGATGGAAGAGACAATTTTCTGATTTTTGCCTCTGCAAAAGGCACTGTAAAAGTATACAAAACAAATCTAAGCTAGGGAAGATATAAAATTTTTCCCTCCTTTGCGCTATACCATTGAGGAAACGTTATTAAACTTCAAGATGTTCCATGAAATTTGCAACTGTCCTGTTTCAAAATAGTAAATGAAAGCACTGAATTCTCATGGACAAGCAATAGAGGCTATGCTCAGACTTTAGAAAGACTCAAAGTGGAAATTCATCTTTATCTGATAAAAATTTATACAATTAATGTTAAGAATCTTTGTAGAATCTAAATTGTCAGGATTCACATCTTAAACCAAGGTCATACTGTCCAGGATTAGGATCTTCTTAGGGATTTTATTTACCATACAGATCCTGATAACCAACTGTCAGAAAAAGGTCACTGGAAGGAGATTTTGATCCATCACTTCAGTATTACTATATAATGTCTTCTGAAAAGGAATGCTGCAGAAATAAACCAGACTGTGTACAACAGCAATTGGTTAAACACTATGTTAGCTCTGGTTTCTAATTTCAAGGGGTATCCAAATTTATGATGAATGGTTCTGTAGTTAGAATCCAGAGTAATAAAATCTTCAAACAGCAATTTCCCCTTTTTGCATTGAGCTTTGCAGCACTAGCTTAACTTTCCAAACCCCTCTTAAATTTTATTATTGGTGCTTATTTGGCTAGGTATCAAGAGAAATTAGCGAGTTAGAGTTTTGGAGATTGGTTGAGAGCTTTTGATTTTAGGGCAGAACCAATTACTGCTGAGCATGCCTCTCCAGCTCTGACAAGAGGGTTAAGTGGCTTGATTCATATTTGCATTCATACACCACTCAGGTACAAAAAGATAAGTAGTGGAGATTGACTAGCAGAGACAGGGAGGGAGGAAAGATGTGTATGTCTCACAGGTTTTTTTTATACTACACACCACAGGAAGCAAATTCCTGGTGTGTGCACACATAAGCACAAGACCATAAAGATTGTCTTTCTGCTTTTTTAGGCACATTTCTCTATCAGTGCCTGAGTCTTGGGGTTTCACAGGTCTGGTTCTCATTAACTCTGCCAGAGATGTACAGACACTTTTCATCCCATGTGACTTTTAATATGAATAAAATCCTATGTATGAAAATTGCTAGTTATGTAATTAATTGATCATTTCTATTTAAGTCCTTTGGAAAATGATGCATAATATACCAGTTAAATTAAGGAATGATTTTGATATGGAGGGAGTGGAATATAAAGCAGAATTAATTGTATTTAAAAATGTTAAAAGCATATTCATCTAATTGCCAGGGTCTTTTAATTTCTTTTTATTTTATTTGTCTCTCATCAAATAATAATTTTGTTTCTTACACTGTGATTATTTTGTAACCCATTTGTCAGCACAGCACAGGTGTTAACTGTTAACCACAAATTTTTTCCTTTTTTCTAAAAATAAGCCCCATTACTACCCAACTAAACCTATCAATGAGATTTTCTTCTTAATCCAGGTAAGATCAATTTCAAATTTTTTTCTGCATTGTAAGTATGAATACAAAATTTTGCAAGGCTTGAGAGAAAAGGCTCCACTTAATCAGAGTCCCTCAAGAAGACATATTCCCAAGTGTATTTTTTCCTCCCTTATAATTTATCCTGCACCTTATGTCTGGCACTCTAGAAGGCAAATATTTTTTAGAGCTTCTAAAACACCTCAGGCTGTGCCTACAGCTACAGATATGTAACCATATGGTTCCTTAATTACTTAAATCACTATCCAAGGCCTATGTGCTAATGTTCAAGATACATTTCACTCTGGTGTTAGCCCAAGGGGACCCATCTGATAGACCTCATAACTTTGGCATCCCTTGTTTTTCACATGTAGCATTTCCTTTGAAGCTCTCTTAAAATATAAGGGTCATTTCTCAGACAGATACTTGCTGAGTAAAAACTGTGGGGTCCTCTTGCTTGAAACCTCTCTGTATAGTTATTGCTTACTCTATATGCCTGAATTTTTTCCTTTCTTAAGTTTTGCAGGTGATATAAATCTGGCAAGAGTGGAAGGTTGTGTTACCATCCAAAGGGACTTTGATAGACTTGGAGAAATGGGCTAAAAGGAACCCCATTAAGTTCAGCAAAGGAAATACCAAGCCCTGCATCTTCACAGCAGTAAACTCTATCAAAGCAAAGGCTGGGGAGTGACTGGCTGGAAAGCAGCTCTGCAGAGAGGAGCTGGAGGGTTCTAATGAGCAACCAGCTGAACACAGGCCAGCAATGTGCCCTTCTGGCAAAGAAGGACAACATCACTCTGAGCTGCAGGAGGAAGAATGCTTCTGGCAAGTCCTGTTCTCTGCTCAGCACCGGTGAGACATACCTGGAGCACCAGGTCCAAGTACAGAACTCCCCAGTACAAGGTACATGGGCATACTAGAATGAGTTCAAAGACAGGTGATGAATGATTAAGCAGCTGGAGCATTCAATATATGAGGAGAGGCTGAGGGAGATGTAAGTCCTGGAGAAAAAAATGCTTAGCAGGATCTTATGCATCTGTAGGGATTACATGGATTTACCTGAGAAAAGAGGACAGAGCCAGACTCTTTTCAGTGGGGGGTCACTGACAGGCAAGAGGCAAAAACTAAACCACAGAAAACTCCATTTAAACATATGCAAACGTGGTTTGTTTTTTTTTATGGTGGGCATGATCGAACACTAGAGAAAGTTGCCCAAGGAGGCCGTGAAGTTTCCATCACTGGAGATTTTCATAACGTGGCTGGATACAATCCTGAGCAACATGCTACAGCTGACCCTGCTCTGCAGGGTCTGGAACTGCAGACCTTGGGAGACGCCTTCCAGGCTCAACTACTATGAGATTTTGCAGTTCTATGATACTGTCTATATTAAAAAACAAAAACAAAACAAAAAAAAACCCGCAACAACAACAAAAAACACCTAAGGAAAATTTACTTTGTTATCTATACAACTAAAAGTTTCAAGTTGGGTGAATGGCTTTCCAAAAACTGGTGGATTTATTTGATCTTGACCCCTGAAATATGAGTGGAAAACAAATTACACCGCCTCTACCTATTGAAAGAATGAAAAGAAATTAATGTCTCATAAAGAGACAAGAAGACTCATTGAATTTCATTAAAAAGAATAAAAACAAACATTCTTACTTTATTTTGATTAGTTTTTGACCTTGGCCACATTGTCCATTACAGTTTTGGTGCAAACCCAAGGAGATGCTTTCTTCTTGCATTTTTCAAGAACAATAAGACAATATTCACCTTTATATATGCCATTGTATCCTCCATGGACTTCTCCAGTGCTGGAAATTTCTTCAAGATGAGCCCCTTGGTCAGAAGTAAAGTATACAAGAGTTTTATCACTCAGATTATGCTTCTCCAGTACATCCAGAATTTGACCTAGGTGAAATAGAAAAGGAAAACAAAACAAAACAAAACAAAACAAAACAAAACAAAAAAAAACCCCAAACAAACAAAAAAAACCAAAAACAACAACAACAAAAAAAAAACCAAAAAAAACCAACCAAACAAAAAAAAAACACCACAAAGGACAAGATTAAGAATCATAGAATCAACTAGGTTGGAAAAGACCTTTGAGATCATCAAGTCCAACCTATGACCTAACCTAACACTTCCTCATCAACTAAACCATGGCACTGAGTGCAATGTCCAGTCTTTTTTTAAACACACCCAAGGATGGTGACTCCACCATCTCCCTGGCCAGATAATTTCAGTGCCCAATCACTCTTTCAGTGAAGAATTCTTTCTGATGCCTAACCTAAACTTGCCTTGGGGTAGCTTAAGACTGTGTCCTCTGTCAGCTGTTGCCCGGATAAAGAGATCAACCCCCACCTCACTACAACCACCTTTCAGGAAGTTGTAGAAGGTGATAAGGTCACCTCTGAGTCTCCTTTTCTCCAGGCTAAACAACCCCAGCTCCCTCAGTTGTTCCTCACAGGGCTTGTGTTCCAAGTCCCTCACCAGCCTTGTTGCCCCCTCTGGACACTGGGGACTTTGAATTACTTTTTCATTAGCCTTGGCACACATAAATATTTTTGTCCTATTGCCTTTTTGAGATCACTTTTCACATAAACTCTCTTGTACACAGCAACTGGCACATGCAGCACACAGTAGGGCACAATCACAAAGGGCTTGGAGCAATAGGGACTATGACTCAGCTGCTGCAGGGTTTCTTGAAGTACAATATGAGAGGATTTGTGCACATCAGAGAAAAGGGCTAATCCACAGACAGCAAGTGACTTTTGGAAGCAGTTACTCTCAATCAAGAAAACCCCTTAACAAGAAGATTCAAGCCACTGAGGATATTCAATAACACTGAGGAAAGAGTCTCAGCATGAAGAGCAGATCTCACAGTTTGGGGGTAAAGCCTTGCTGCCTAGCAACATATAGAGGCAGCAGAGCAAATATCTCAGTGTGTTAGAGTTACACAAAACCAAAAAAAGTAAGAGAATGTATGAAGCACCTTTGAAGTATGTGTGGTTTCATTATCAAACCTAATAATTAGTTCTTAATATCTCATCATACAGAAAAACATCAACTAAACTCAAAATGTGCAAGGTAATAAACACACCCAGGTGCACACATTAAAAAGAAGTATCCACAGGGATATGTTTTGTACCTCTTAGACACCATGGACTCATGTTTCATTTTCACAAAGGGCTCCTCACACTACTTTGGCACCGTGAGGACCTTGCAGTTATATAAATTACACTGAAACCTATTTAGACTGAATTCTTTAAAATGTGTTTCTGTATGAATGAGAGTGAAGCTGCTCTTTGTAACTTGCTTCAGTGAATTTTATACTGATTAGGAATCTAAAATTATCGGTCCTGGAAAATGACCAAAGCTTAAGAATATAATTCTTTACATCAGCCTCACAGTGAACCTGTCCTTTAGGGATCTCAGAACATATAAAGATAATTCTGTCTTCACAACCATTTCATCTTTATTCTTTTACTTAAGCATCCAAGAATGGTCCAATTTAAATGTTAATTTTGATTTGCTAACCTGTCCACTAAGAATTAATTCACCATCTGATGCCCAATTATATTGTCAATGAGGATGAGACAAGAACTTTGAAATACAGAACCTTCTACATGGTTTTCAAATCACTGTTTCTGTTGCTATGCTCTTTTTCTGGATAAGGAGTAATTATGCTTCTTTATTGCTATTATTTCTAGTTGCCTCTTAATGTTATATCATTCTTAAATTGTCTTTTTAAAAAGGTTGGCTGTCTTAATTTTTCAAATGACTGGGTCAGGATTAAAGGAACATCAGCCGCCAAATTTAAGTGGATACCTGTTGGTTTGGTTTGTAAAGTAGGAGCAAAGATGAAATGCAAGAGTAGGAGAATTTGTTTATGTAAATTTTGAAGCCTCGTAGGAGTTGAAATTTCCCAACAGAGCTGAGAAAATCTGTTACAAAGGCTGACATTTTTAAGTTGGTGGGTTGAGGGAAAATCATGCAGATCCATCTGACAAGACATGCGCTTGCTGCATAAGGTGGACTTAGTGCCAGAAAAGAAAGAAGCAATTTCCTATTGGCTTCTGAAATTGTTTGGAGAATGTACTTGCTAAGTGATTTCAATATCTCTTGGAAATGTGTCAATGATGATAAAAAATTAGAGTAGAAAAATAAATTAGGAAATTATGTATAGGCATTCGGTCACATGACCTCCAGAGTTCCCTCCCAACTTACATCAAGCTATGATTTTATGATAAAATGGCAATAATAATAAACAGTACTGTGCAAAAAAATATATGTGCAGTGATGTGCACAGCAGTATTTTTTTTACATACATCATGTTCCATGATGAAATTGAACTTTCAAATTGATCTTGTATATAAAACAAAATGAAAATAAAATGAGAATGGCACTCAGTATATAACATTGAATGATCTCTGGTGATCAAAGGCATTGGCAATCATTCAATAATGGCCACTTTGATTTCCCAATTAATTTGGGAAAATATGAGAAGCAATGAATATTTTCTCGTTATCGCAGATAATCAAACTTACAATCAAAAATTTATATTAAAATTTAATGTAAGATATTATGACTTTCTTTACAAGGCTGAGTAACTTGACTTGCTCTGAAAAAAAAATTAAATTCTGACACTCAAATGCTTCCCATTTTAGAAAAAAACCTAGCCACATAAAAAGCATAGAAATTCTTATCCAAAACTTGTTGAACTCAATGATAAAACTTCCTTTTCCTTTGAAAGGGTTTTTAAAGACAGAGTTTTAAAATGCCTACATTAGGTTTAATTAATGAAGGCTAAAATGACAATTTATCTTAGTAGCAACATTTTTCAGTACAGATGGACTAATAGTGGTAATTAAAAAAATGGTATTGTCAGAGTATGGCACTCACAACACACTCACAAGCAAACCTCCAATTTCTGTTTTGATATTGAACACTTGTACCTACTAGAATGAAAACTGTAAATAAACAGCAAAGTGTGTGGTACCAGGAGATAAGTCACATTTAAGTGCATTTGAATGGTGTGACACCTGTTAACGCAAAAAATACATTCACTTACCGGTATTTCTAAATGGTAACCAGTGCAGAAAAAGGAAAAGAATGCATTGTGGATGTCTGTGGATAGTTGTCTTTTATATTCAATATTATAAGAATTTTGAAAGCAAATACTATCATGAAGACAAACATTTCTTTTAATTTTTTCGGGTTTTTTTTTTTTTTTTTTAATTTTAACTGCCTCACTCTCACTAGTTCTATATGTTTCAGAGACTTTAAAATTAAGTTAAAATTGATATATAAATATTCCCAGGCAATGGCAGTTATTTTAGCTGCCTTGGAAGAGGTGAACCACAGCTGCAAAAACACCTTTCTTACCTATTGACTAAAAAAGAGAAGATAGGCAAATAACTGAAAACTAAATACTTTCATATTAGACATCAAGGACAGTAAGATGAATGGTACCCAAAGTGCTAGACATGCACCTCCATGAGCAACAGACTTTAATGAGTGTGGTGAACAGAAAAATGATGTCTGCGTAAGAGATGATGGTAAAACTGTATTGCTTCACCAATAAAATATGATTGGAAATACGTCGTACGTCATATACTTTTGAGTTAGAAGAATGGGACTCCAGCTGGCTTAGTGTCCCCTGTGAGTTCTATTGCAGGCTTCAGAAAGCAATAAAATTTCAATAGAATTTTTGGCTGTCAAGGGTTTATACAAAATATGAAACTGTAGGATGAATAGGTCAAAACATGGCTTTGTTCAAGCAACTATAGCTTACTATCCCCAGAGTAGGAAATTATCAATAAAAATGGAAAGAGTTTAAATTAAAATACCTTGCTTGAAAGCCATATTCTGAAAAATTAACTGCTGTACTGATCTATGTGGATAGTAACAGTTAAATTTTTACTGATTTGAACAGAACATATTTGGAAAGACAACATTTCTGAATATCAAAATCAATCTAGCTGACAGAGTTCCATAATGTCTGCAGCCATTTAGCAACTAGAATTTCAGATCAAGCTACTCCTACCACTGTAATTATAGGAAAATATTCTGCAATGTAGGTGACTAACATTGTAGCACACAAAGGCGTTAGATCATTGGACATTTTTCTTTAATTTACATATTTTTAAGATATAAAACAGATTGAGGACTGTGTTAAGATGTTACTTGTTTTAATTAATGCATCAGTGTTCCAAAATTTAAATGAAACTTCTTGTGAAACGTACTGAGGAGTGCTCTCTATATTCTTCTCTCCATTCTTGGTTCAAGCTGTGTAAAATTAAAAAGAATTGTTTCATTCTGAATGTGAAAATGCCAATTTCAGTGGAGTGATAGCCACATGAAAGTGAGAAGAGCAATTGACTCTGTTCTTTGGAAGGAAACACAGCACCATGCTGCTATTCAACTTCTCCAGCACAGCCTGAATGGTAGCTCAACCAGCCTTGCTAATGATGATTGTAATTACTGAGTTTTGACTCATGTAAAGCTCCTACTGTATGCATCTACATGAAGAGACAGAGGGCTTATAAAAAATGACTATTCAATCATAAACAAGGTACAAACACTGAAAAACAACAGTGTGTTAATAAATGTGTTAGTAATTTGGAAAAACGTTCAAAGGTTTAGACAAGCAAGCATATGAAAAAACGCATTTTATTCAAAAATTAGTTTAACTGTCTTTTCAAGTCAATAAGAAAGAAATATTATTTGTATTAATTCAAAATAATTTAGAGCATCGCTGGAATTTTGAATAAAAAGCTAGAGGAAACAGAACACCTCTGTGTAATCTAGGTTTTAGAAAAAATTGTCTCTATACTCGTGAGGATAACCTTAAAGCAGATTGCCAGATTCAAAGACAAAACATGTTTCAGAATGACGGTTAAGGATCCTGCTCAGGAAAAGACAGTTGACAGCAAAGGAAATTCCTGTTAATGTAACACTCTTTTCCAACTCCAGTAAACTTTCACATGCCTCTCTTGTATCCAGAAACTTACAGCTAGCTTGAGAAAATTCTTAAACAAAGACTCCAATAGATCAGCCTGGGAAAATAAGCCATCACATCACTGCCTAGAAGAGGTAGTTTGATTATTGTTGGGGTTTTATTGTTTTTATTTGCTGGTCAGAATTTGCTATTGCTGCTCATGTTTGGTTTCGAATAGCATCATTAACCAGAATCGCAAACTGTAGTCAGCTCCAGGCATTCACCTCTATAAGTGGCAAGCCTTTGAATAGATGCATAAAATCCTACAAATTAATGCTACATGCATAAGCA
Source organism: Chamaea fasciata (assembly GCF_029207755.1). Lineage (NCBI taxonomy): Eukaryota > Metazoa > Chordata > Aves > Passeriformes > Sylviidae > Chamaea > Chamaea fasciata. The sequence continues at coordinate 94,797,692 of NW_027094087.1, read as the reverse complement.
TTTGGAAACCCATATTTCTACCAGAAAATATATTGATATCTTTCAACTATATACCCATAGGTTTACTACATAGTAAACCTCTTGGGGGTCCCCTTCTGCTACAGCAGTTTAAGGTTTTTCCACAGTTAATCATCTCTTCAGGGCTCAAAGGCTAAGATTTTCACCTTATGAAAACTTAATGCTGCAGCTTCTGCATACCATCATTCACAAGCTAACAATCATTTTAATCTCTATGTTGATTTTCTGTGATGAAGAAAAGATACTTCACTCTAATGCACTGATCTGATTACAAAAGCCACTGACTAAAACCTTTGTATTAAAACAAGCTTATAACTAAGATCAAGACATCCCTATCTTAATTTTAGCTTTTGGATATTTCAGGTTATAAATATGCAAATGTTCCTGTGTATGCTCAGAGCCATCCAGTTTCCCTCTGATAAATATGTAAATCAGTTTGTCTCTGCAGTAGGGAAGTAATTATCACTTTCAGACCTAGTCATTGAGTGCAACACTTGAGGTAAAGATGGAAAATAATAAAACCATTGACAGCAACACAAGAAGTGGCTGCACATATGGTGAACAGTACATACACTCTTCATGCAACTTGTTTAACATTCAGAGCTACAATACAACCACTGTAGAGTGGAAATGCTGGGACAAAGCACTAGGATATGCTATGGCACATTATCTAGCTAGTCAACAGAACACATCCACCTAGGAAGACAAGTGATTCTCATAAGGAGGACATTAGCATATGAACCTCAAAAGTGAGAGTGAATACTAGGTAGTACAACTCTTTGACTAGAACAGAAAATAGATGCATAACTAATTACAAAAGGTATAAGGTTCTTCCTGCAGAAAGGAAGTAGAGTGCACATTCAGTACAAAGCCTTGAATCAGTACTACTGCACTACTATTTCTAAAGTTACACCATGGAAACAATCCATGCAATGAAGTCTTCTCCAAAAGTACAAAGCTGGAATCTCAAATGTGCTAAGCTCCTGCTATAATACCTTAGTGGGATCTTAAATGTCAATAGGAAATTCGGCCAAAAAGTAGCATCTGAGAAGTAGTTCATCTATATTAGGGTTTTAATTTGTATCAGGAATGCATATTTACAGTAAATCCAATCATGGAAAGTTAACATATTTATGTTTCCATAGCAAAGCGCTCTTGGATTTTGTGACCTAAATTTCTTTCAAAGTCTAAATTCAAGGACGAATTCTGGGAATGCAACTAAGGCACTCACACTACTGATGGGCATTCAGTCAGGAACCACAGCAGAGCTGGTCTGAAGTGGGTTTCTCTTGTCTCTTCTGCTGTGCTAACAGTCTTTTTCCAGCTCAGAAGACAGTTCAGACTTGCCACTGTTCGCAGCTTTAAACATGGTAGGATTGATGAATCCTCCACTGAAAGTCTAGTCCAGGCACAATCCAGCTTCAGCTATGCATGTTGTAGATACCTTGAGGGAGGGATTTACATATAGTGTACACAAAGCAAATAGTACAGATTTTCATATGCAGCTCACCCATCAGAAGAATTTGACCCCAAAAATTCTGAATTCTTTTCAATGTGAAGTAAGGTAAGGCAATTGCCTCAGATATAACTACCTACCACTAGAAATCAGATAAAAAGTTATTAGGTCCTGATAATCTGTAGAACACCAAACACTTTCTGCTAGATTCCTCTAAAATCAGAGTGGGACAAGTAAATCTGTGGAAGTGCTCAGAAAAGAACAGTCTTTTAAACAGAAACCAAGGCAACTTTGATGTGGAGTCAGCAAAGCTATCAGTGTGAACTTGCTTTTCATTTGGATTTGGATTGCCATGTAGCTGTAAACTTGCAATTCAATTGTGACTGTTTATACAGTTTTATTAGTATAATGTGTCTTTCAGACCCTCAGGATAAATTTTCAGCATAGTGAATAGCAGATTAGGGACACACACTGCTTAGCAGCTTTGAATAAATCAACCAAATTTTGACTTATGCATAAGGTTTTTCCTAAAGATGAGTGCCACATCTCTTATTTTTCCTATTCATATAGGTTCAAATTTTTTTTAAATATCAAAGTTGGAATGATACTTTAGGTACGTTTAAACACGTGCATAATAAAGCACAGAGTTAAGATGTCTGAAAACCTACAAGTATAGCAGCAATAGAAACAATGCAGGATGGAAAAGTTTCCCATACTGCAGCACTAATGATGGATTATTACAGGCCAAAAAGTATAACTCATCAGTGGCTATTTCCTTATTAGTATTTAAATTAGCTAATAAATGCATTCCTTGAAATTTACTTTTGGACCTTACATCTGTTGAACGTAAGTCTGTGTATTTCTAATGTAAATCTTGATTTTTAGCCTGCTTAAAATTCTGAAATATGAGAGATGGTCATGCAATTTTAGGAGGGTCCACTGCATTTGCATTTTGCATGACAGCTGTGATAATTTTGGGTAAATTTGTATCTTCATTCTGCACATATCTAAGATGCCATTTCACACACACAACTAAGATGAATAATGAAAAAGACATTGTCTCATTTCCCACTTTGAGGTCTCACATGTGTTCTTCCAAATTATGAAAGGGACTTCTTTAGGTGTTACCTTGGCAAACTGTAATGACAACTGAGGGAAGCTATTCAATCTTGAATTAGATTGTCAGGTGAATTTAAGGCTTCAGGTATTTTATCATTCCAATATATGCCGATTTTGATTGATTTCATAAATGGGGAGTGACAAAGGAAATTCTTTTCTATGTTTTCAAAACTTTAAACATTTAAAAAAAGCTTACAATATTAATTTCAGACTAGGTTTTCAACTGAATATGTATATAGTCCTAGAGCCAAATGTATAACGACAACATTTTACCTGATTAATGTATGAAGGATTATGAAGAATTTAAAGCAGGGAAAAAAATTAACCACCCATTTTTATCCTCTGCACTTTTCTAAAAACTTCAAAGTATTTGCCAGTTGTTTATTTCATTTTTATAACTTTTATTAAGTAAAATTCAAACCATGAAAAATTGGCTGACGTTAGAGCATAAGTATCTATTGTTTTTCAGCAGCCAAATGTTTTAATCTTTGCTGAATTTGGAAACAGGTTTTAAACACTTGCTATAAATTATATGCCATATGGTTAAGAGGATTTTATCAAGATTGAATTATATTCACCATGAAATCTCAATAAATTTAATTTTCTGGTTTTCTAATTGTGCAAATCTAATCTAACTTAAAGTAGGAGTGCATTAACTCACCCCCAATACACCTTTTTTTCTCCTTGACATACGATTATCATGCACACTTAATTCACCTACTTCTCTAATTTTTGTGTCCAAGTGCTACTAGACACTCAAAGCCCACTGTGAAATCCCCATTTCCAAAATGTACCTGACAATAAATTTCTGTATAGACACTGTTACTACCAATAAGAAAGCAAACCTGACTATGAAAATTGTCTCAAGGGACTTTTCCACTAATGATGTAGACTCCACTCTGTCTTCTCTAATGACATTCAAATTTTAGGAAAAAAAATACAAACAAATACATTGAGAGCTACAAATTATGATCTGCCACTTTTTTCCCATGGTATATATATGTGTGTTACACATGACAAATATATGCTCACTTAAATTCCAGAGGATCCTTTCTGAAGAGAAGGCAAATAATTTTTCAGGTAATCTTCATTGATGACAGATTACTAGCTCACAAAGATTACTCACTATCTCATGAAATGGCATTTTGATTCCTTAATTCATCTAAGTGCTCTTGAAAAAATATTCACAGCCTATTCAAAAAGAGTTTTTGTTGAAGTTTCAGAGTAGTATTCAGTAGCACAGCAGATGCCTATGAAGAAGAAAAAGAAAACCTGCCTTTTTCTGGTCTGAGGCCTGAAAAAATAAATATGCCATTGTTGTTTTAGGTTGGTTTGGAAATACTTGAGGACTCTGCTTAAGCCAAGATGTGTTTGATGCCCCTAAGACATGGTGGAATCATGAGATCAGAGAGGGCCCTGAGATCATTAGGCTCAGTTTTTTTGCCTTTTCTCTAATTTTCACTCATATAATAATAAAACAATAAAATGAGTTTGTTACATATGAAATTACTAATTAATCTCAGTTTAAAAAGGTTTAACACTGCGAATTCTATGTGTCATTTTGTTTGTAATGAGAAGTTACATAAAATGGACCAGTATATTTTTCCTGTATGAAGGCAAAGCAGAATTCTGAAAGGGCTCTGCCTTACATATAAGGATCACAGTGAGATGTGTTTTTTAGGATAAATCTGAAGACTAAATGTGAGATGAGGAAGGATTATTCACAAAAACACCAGAGATCAGCTGAAATATTTACATAGATAACACAGAACAAATTAGTCTAACTGTAATTAGACACTATTTGGGGAAGAGAGGAATTATTGCCAAGGTAAACTCTCCAAAGAACAGATGGCAAATAACCACTTGAAAGCCCCAAGCAGCACATCTCCTGCTTATGGGAATAGCACTATTCCTATGAATACACAGGCAGGTAGAGTTAGTTCCTCCCTATTAATGTATGTTTTTATGAACAATCATTTCTGAACTTATAAAATCAAATTCAGGAATTTGTATATAAAAAGGTGTCTTTGAACAGGAAATGTTTGGAATCTTCACATTCCACATGAATAACTCTGTAATACACTGGTGCTTCAGTATCACATGGAGAGAGAAGTAACTACAGTCCAGCAAATAGATTTCTGCTCTAGAAGGCACTGGAAAAGTATGACTGGCTATACACAGGAAATGACTCTGTGGTTATCAAGATTCAACAAATAAATATGGTAGCATATTTAGGATAGAGTATTTGCATACATTTCCTGATAATATATTTAACATACCAGTTCCTCCTATTTAAAACAATTATTTTCTACTATTTTACCATGAAATCCTAAAGTTAATATATAACAAGGGAAGTAATTAAATGCCTCATCAAAAATTAGTTTACATTCTGAGAGGTAAATGTGAAATAATTGTCTAGTATTTTTTGCCAAGAAAGTCCTCGAAGCTCTCTTTAACTAGGCCATCTAGTTTTTTACAAGCAGCACCTGGGGGTTATTGCACAAGAAGATTGGCAAACTGCAGCAGAATCACACAAAAGTTGGACTGAAAAATTTAGGATATGGAGCTTGACTACCTCAGCTCTAAACAGGCAAGAATATTTAGGATATGTCCTGTAGAAAGCTGTAGAAAGGTTTTAGGCTTTTTTTTTTTTTTTTTTTTTTTTTTTTAAGGACAGCTGCCAATTTTGTGCCTTACTAAAAAAAATGTTGGTAAAAAAGCTGTCATAGCAGCACTTTGCTCATTAAGCAAAGTGGATGTGCTCAAGGATGTTCATACCTTGTTCTGTAGGATATGCTCCTTACATTATGTCTCACTCTGTCCTGATGTTCGTTTGGAAGGGACCTTCAAAGATCATCTAGTCCAACCTACTTTGCCTTAGGAAAGGACATCTGTCACTAAATCAGGTTACTCAGATCTGGCTTTGAACACTTCTAATGATGTAGCATTCACAACTTTTCTGGCCAACCTGCTCCAGTGTCTTACCACCCTCATTGCTCAATATTTCTTCCCAATGTCCAATCTAAATCTACCCTTTTGCTGTTTAAAACTTTTGTCCCTTGTCCTATCACTACAAGTATTGGTATCAAGTCTTTCTCCAGTCTTTCTTATAATTTATTTTCCTTCATATATTCTCCCTAAAGCCTTCTCTTCTCCAGGCTCTTTGTCAGCCCAGTCTGTCTTCACAGGAGAGTTGCTCCAGCCCTCTGCTTATCTTCACCAACCTCCTCTAGGCCAGCCCTGAGAGGCCCACATCTTTCCTGTGCTGATGACCCCAGAGCTGGATGAAGCATTGCAGGTGGGATCTACCAAGTGCAGAGTAGTGGGGCAGATCCACCACCTTGCTGGCCATGCTGCTTTAGATACAGTATAGAACATGGTTGGCTTTCTGGGCTGCAAATTCACACTGTTGGCTCATGTCCAATCTGCAAATGGAAAGGATAAATTATATGCGTTTCAATTATAAACAAAAAAATAAAAAGTATTCATTTATTGCTTCCTTAATTCATGCTTTGTGATGTCAAAATCAACTGAACTTTTGATTAGAAGCACTTTGTCACCATTTACACAGTGATATACTATACACTGAAATACCATACATTGGCTATACTTTTCACATTAGCACAACTATTATCTTCCTTGACTTTACCAGAAATAATGAGGTATCCTGAACTATTAACTTCTTTCAAACATCTGGGATTCAGGTATCTTTGGATTCACAGACAAAGTTTATGCTGCTTTTCTGGCCTATGCCATTCTTTTCTTTAAGATTAAAATACAGTTACATTTGTATTATTTCTTGATTCCTGCTTTGTTTTCAAATGCTATTCTAAATAAGAAATGAATAGCAGACCAATAGTTTGTTAAAAGGGCACCTGCTGAAAAAGGAAGATTCTTTTCTTCTCTTTCTCCTTCTTTCTATTTTCTCTGGAAGCTGGTTAGAAAAAAAGGAGGTAAGGGAGAGAAGAATGCTCTGCCTCCCCTCTTGTGGAATCATAAGGCTGCAAGATCCACTAAAGCTGTGGAATATAACTTCATGCTGGTCTAAGGCAAGAATTTGATTATCATGGAGTCTTTTTTTGCTCATCCCAAGTAAGCAACTCAGCCCTTAGGGGTCAGGTGTTCCTTTGGATATTGAGCTTACTACTGTAATACAAAATCAGTTCAGTGTTCTCAGGGTTACTGAAATGTGCTCTTCATAAGGAAATGTCATAGAGAAAGTTTCATGAGTAGGAAGAGAGAATGATTTTAAAATAGAAGTATGCATACAAAGGCAAAAGAAAGTAAAAACAAAAAGAAAGCATTCAAACCAGTAAAAAAATAACTTGAGTACACTGAGAAATACACAATCTTTGTCCCACAAATATCAATATTAGAAAAGAATTATAGGAAAGAGAAATAAAGATTCAGTTTCAGTTTTTCTTAAACAGCATCCTAGATTGAAAAAGAAATGCCTTTTTTTACAATCAAGTGGTGAGGGAAAAAGCTGCAGAGCCAAATTACCACTTTACCAGCCTGCCTTTCACTAGTTACTTCATCATTACTCTACTGCTTCCCCTAGCCCTAAAAAATTCATTATTTATCTCATTATTTCTTTATTATACAGAAAGCAATAAAAAAGCTTTCTTTAATGTAATATAAATAACTGTTTCTTAGAAAATAATGATCTTTAATAGTATTACAACCCTGCCTATTATACTGTGTGGTTGTTTTAGCAGTCAAATGTACCATTGAAAAATTACCAGCCAGAGTCAATAAAAAGGCGGTTCTACAAACCTCTTCAATAAGAGCTTACTACCACCTGTAATTTGAGCCTTGTGATTCAGCAGTATGAAATTCTTCATGGAAATTCACCAATAGGAATCAGTCCGTTGATGAACAATACGGAATCGATATTGTCATAAGCTTTATTTTATGATTACTGCTTTCACTCAGAATTAGCTCACCTTTTTTTTAAGCAGCACAATCTCAAAACAATTAAACAATTACGTTTCTAAAGAAGCATGAAAAAGTTTCATATCTCTCTCCAAAAATCATAATGGATTATTTTAAAATAACCTCTAGTATTCTCAGTATCATCACTGAAACTGAAATGCACATGATCAGTTTTATGGTTTTTTCTACAGCTAATTGATATGCAGCCAGCTATGAAAAAATGGTAGAAGGCTGGAAGATATTTCCTGAGTCATCACAGAAACTGTTCATATCATTATAGTTCATATATTGAAAAAAATATTTAATTATCCTTAAAAAAACCACTGAATCACCAGGACCAGAAGAAAACCTAAGTTCCTGAGTCCAGGTACACATTCTAACCATTTCCAGTGTTCAACATGGATCAAGACTGAAAAAAATTACTTATCTTTCCCCCTTCCCAAATCCCATGCCAGCTGAATTAAAGTCCTAATGTTTTACTATAGATCCACATCTAGATTAGTGGATGACTAGCAACAAAGGTATATCTCAGTAAGTAAAACTGAACATCATCTCTGTGTCTCAGTTTGCCTTCTGGGAAACAGATTAATAAGATTCCCCTATCTTACAAAGGCTTTGTGAAAATGCTTATTTGCAAATCTGTTATACACTGTAGCAAAGTACTGACACAGAAAAGATGAGAGATGTCAAAGAATCTCTTCTTGAATGTCTTCAAAACAGAACTTCAATAGCATGTGTTAAATAAAACATGAGAATTCATATTTAACAATGAGGAATACACCTACTGTTGAGAAGCTGCTCATTAAGAAGGCACTCTTGTGATGAGGAGATAGGATTCCAATGGGAAAATAAATGGCATGTAAGCATATGTTAAAAAGCTGTACCAGAAGACACAAGCACAGAAAAAAAGATTTTTTTTCCCATCGTTGAGTACTCAACTTCATAGTCTTACAATGTTCATTTGTGCCTTCTGCATGTTTGTATGCATTTATGGGCTGTATCAGCTATGTTAAGGTACTGGGTAATCCACCACAAAACTATCTGCAGGTACAAGGAAGAGGTGTGGATGAGTAGGTTTAAACACTCAGATTAAAAATCCTTGACATTTTCAGTTTCTCTGTTCCTTAGTTTCATGTTTAGGCCTCTTTCATAGACATGCAACTACTACCAGCAAAGTCCTTCTCCTGCTAGCACAGTCACATTCTTTATAAAGCCATGATTACAAGCTCTATTAATACCTACACACAAAAATGCTTTCAGTGTCCAACTATTGAAGAAAAAAGATGGCAAAAGTCACGTTCCTAATTAAGGGCTGAAGGTTAAAGGCTGACAACAGCAACACTTCTGCCAAAGCAAGTAACGTCTACCATCCTGATCACTTGCTCTGGATGACAGGCTTACTAAATTCCAGTGGAGTTTTTCTAGCACAGTGTAAAAGTAATTTTTCTTAAAACTTCACAGTATCTGTGCTAAAAAATGTTGCTATGCAAAGGCACTTGATGAACAAAACCTTTAGCAGCTTCCTTAATATTGTTTTTCCAGTCTGTGGTTTGAAGATTATCTACAATTTGAATAAAGTTAGCCCCATTTTGTTTCTTTATTGCAACCTCTATCTGAGTATTCATACTCAGACCTGTGTCTATATTGACCTGTATTCTTGTAGGTCAATTTTGGCTTAAATCTTTGCTATGTTCCTAATCTCACTGATAATGGTTTTCTCTACCCACCTTAAGCAAGGAGTAAAATCCAACCATACCATTTATATGTAAAATAAAACTTCAGAGGTAAACGCTAAACAAAAGGTTGGTTGTACATTTCATTAGAGAACTTCCTATCCTCCTTAACTGGATTTATCCTTATTGCTTGGAGTCATCAGGATTCTCTCTTATTTCTAGTTTATCTAAAATAGACTTTGAGCTTTCTCTTACTAATGGAAAATAGCTTGTTTAAAATTAATGCTAATTTCTTTTCACTGATTACAGCATTTTGATCTAACACAATGTTAGATGTCATGTCACTGGTTTTGTATTAGACTAAATTTTAAGAGCTTCCTAATTAACAGAAAGCCTTTACATTTTTGAACATTACATGGTTTTATTTTTGTAAAGAAAAATCCACGGTGCACAACACGTTGTGCTGACAATTTGACTTCTGTAATATCAGATGCAAATGAAACTCCTTAAGCAGCTGGTAGCAAATTTTGAACCACACAGCACTTTCACCACAAACTACATTACACTGATTTTTTCCATCGTGGAGTACTAAGACATTATTTGAACATGACTGATTAAAAAGTGCTACAGAAATGGCCACTTAAGATGTGCCTTGTAATCTTGTAAATAATGTTCTGAGAAAGAGCTTTGCTGTATACAAAGATATGATATAGAAAAAGGAAACTGTACTTAAGGAGGATTAGGTAGATCAGGACGCTTATCATAGTGGAAACAGCAGCCTTTCATCACCTAGTCACCTCTTAAATTTGGTCCCATTCAGTTATGACTGAAAGTCATTGCTGCTTAGTGACATATGAAATGGGTTTGGGTTTTAGAGCAGCAGATTGTAACTGGAAAGCATCTATATATAAAAGGCAGAACCACAAATGTTTTTAATCTGCACCCAAATTGACAATTTTCCCAAATGTGACCTAAAGAGTGAATGTGCTTCAAAAACTACTGTCTTAGCTGAAGAAACAGTCTTTTAATGCTAGGATAAGAAGAGAGTGGCAAGACGGTGGGAAAATTCTATCCTTGTCACAGAGTACCTGTGCTGGTACCAGACTACAGAGAATACCTGAATACCTTCTTCCTCAGAGGTGCTGGATGAACATCTTTTATGACAAGAAAACCAGTCTAATATTAAATCTTACAGATTTGAGATGTATCAGAATATGCATTCAGAAAAGCAAGGTCAAGGAAAGCACTATCAGCATCAGGCATCCATTTCCAGATTTTAAATTCTATTTTTGAATTTTCAGGCTCAGCCAACATTATGTCAGATTCATAGTAGCTGGATAAACTCAGTGCTTATCTGCTGATTCAAATCATGTGGCATCATTCTGCTTTATCTTTTAAATCAATGTTGCACTGTTACAATGACTACATGAAGTGAAAAGCCATGACAAATTAGGCTTACCTTGGTACGCAGGATTTTTTCTTGGAGAAAAAATAAAATTAAGGATAACTCATTCATTTTTTTTTCTCAAAGCAATAGGAATTTTTCCCTTTTTTTCTTCTCATATTATTAATAATGCTTATTTTGATTTTTAGTATAATTCAGAATTCTCAGAAGATTCGTGGTACATTTTTAGGCTTTTCCTTACAGAGTAAGTTTCTAAATAGAGGTTCAAAGTATACAAACACTGAAAAGTGATACAAAGACATGAGAATTCAAAATAACAACCAGTAACAATTATATACAAAAGAAGAAATACTGATTTCTGATGAAATTTATTAGTACTATGCTTTTTACCAGAAGGAAGATACTTACTGTTCCGTATTGGAAAGAACATTAAAAAAACCCGACAAACCCCCCCAAAACCCCAAACACTCAACCTCTAGGAATGTAAGTTCAGGCCAGAAGAGCTTGAAATAAATATTAAAATTAATTTTAATTAATATGTAAATAAAAATAGTAAGTCAACTTTAAGAGCTTAAAGGATTGTAAGTTTAAAACAATTACTTTAAAATGTGAAAAAAATTACTCCATTTTCTCTTTGCTTTGTGAATGTGTTAGACTATGTTATTTTCATCAGAGCAAGAATTCCTACAAGTCTTTTAGGCATAACTCAGTTTTCTGTCTCCTAAATATATTAAGTTTTCCAAAGTAACTTTTGTTTTGTTTCTGAAACCATTATTTTCATCTATTAATGAAGTGGTGGTATATCTGTTACTAAAACAGAGAAAGATGCCACAGGGGTCATTAAAAATAGTTTATATTAAATTGGAATGGTTTTCACTTAGACACTTCATTTACATCATTCCAGAGTAGAATAAAGGTTAAAAGTAGAGGATGTGATCAAGTTCACATACTTAGCATATTAACTATTCAAACATGCACAAATCCATCAGATAAAAGGTATGTAAGGATCTAGTTTTCATCATCTCTCAACTGGGTGATATGGAGATTAGGAGCCACAGTTTAATCCTGCACATATTACTGATACAATCTATTTTACAATACTAGGAAATCACATTAGGGAATAAATAAATTAGATGCTTTTCACAAAGTCTGGAGCTGGATTGGTGGAGCTTCTGCCCTTCTCTTCCTCTTTGAAACTGCTTTGTGCAGATATGTATTTATAGACAATTCTTAATAAAGATAACAGCAGAAACAAAGAAAAACAGTTGAAAAGTGGTCTGATTTTCAGTTAGTCCTACTAGATTGTAGCCCAGCTGTCCTTCCTCAGTGAAGTACTCTTTATATCTGCCTTGCTGCATTTCAGTAAAGGCTACATGTCACCCCAGAGAGTTGTGTTGCAGAGTATTGCAAAATGCTTCAACAAGTCATAAATGTCCCTCATGTAAGGTTCAATTTCTTCAGATATCTAAAGTTTAATTACATAGTTGCTTTTAGTTAAAAAATGTTTTGGGTTATTATTTCCTTGTAAGGAAAATCTACTAAAGATGTCATTAGCATCCTCAAAATTTTCAATCACTAATAGAGGATCAAAAAATGGTTTGTGTTGGAAAGGACCTTCAAAAATCATCTAGTCCAATCTCCTGCCACATTGCTCAGAGCCCGGTACAACCTGACCCTGAACACTGCCAGTGACGGGACACTTACACTCTAGGCAATCTGGTCCAGTGTCTCACTGCCCTCATCACAAAAAATTATTTTCTAATGCCTGCCCTGCCCTCTTACAGTTTAAAACCATTGCCCCTTGTCTTATCAAGACAGGCATTGGAAACAAGTCCCTCTCCACTTTTTTTAATAGGCCCCCTTTATATAGTGAAAGACAGCAATAACCCTGGAACCTTTCCCTCCCCAGGCTAAACAGTCTCAGCTCCCCAAGCTAAAGAACCTCAGCTCTTCCAGCCTTTAGTCAGAGAAGAGTGTTTCCAGACCTCTGACCATTTCTCTGGTTCTCCTCTGGACCTGAATGCATTACTCCAGGTGAGATCACAATAGAGAGAAGGAGAAAATGAGAGTATCATGACAGTATTTAGCTTCTGTTTGCTTTAGAGTTCCTTTGTTCTTCTACACTGACTTTCAAAGGTTACTTTTGATTTTGTTTCAAATATGATTTGACTTTAGTGAACAGATTGTTTTTGTTTTGTTTTGTTTTCTACAGCATCTCGCAGAATCAAAGAATGACAGATATAAGAAGGGACCTTTGGAAGCTACCTTGCCCAAGCCTGCTGTTTAAACAGGGCCACTTGGAGCCCTGGACCATCTCCAGACTCCACCACCTCTATGGCAACCTGTGCTAGTGTGTGATCATCCCCAGAGTAGAAAAGTTTTCCTTGATGTTCAGAGGAAACCTCACATGTTTCAATTTGTGCCCATTTCCTCTTTCCACTGGGCACAAACAAGAAGAGCCTAGGCCCATTCTCTTTGCACCCTTCCTTCAGGAATTTATATAGGTCAATAGGATACTCCCTTTCCCTGGCTGAATGGGGCTTTAGTCACAGCTCTCCAAGGTTTTTTTCTTAAAAAATGCTCTAGCCTCTCTTATAACGCTTTGCTGGACACCGTTCAGTAGCTCTCTATTCCTCTGGTACTGGGAACATACTGAGCTATACTCTTCCTATAAAATTCTATAAAACCTTTTAATATATTTCAAATAAAATTTACACGTAAGATGCTTTGAGGTTCCTTTCCCTTTCCCACATTGGATGACTGTAATATTTTCTTGGAATATTAACTTGATCCGAAGACAGGTCAAAAGATCATGGGAGAGAGTCAGTTAAGTTTTTTCAGCTTTCAAGGCATTCATACAATAAAGGCAACCAGGCAAGGCCCCCACTTTAGTTACCTGATCTGTGCCAGACTACAATTTCTGAGCCTTTTTTTACATCTAAGCCCTTCAGTTGGGATTATCCTACAAAGGAAGAAGAGCTGATATATAGTCCTGCTACTGCTAACAGAATATTATCCAGCCATTTGCAAAAGTGGTGTTGGATTAGTGTGTCTTCACACGGCTTGCCTGGAGTTCTACAGGGGGCTCCAAAACTCTTTGCAACAATCTGTTTTCGATTAAATTAGTGTAATGCAATTTACATCAAAAACAATTTCTGAACATATCCATTTTTCTTCCTATACTCAATCTGGAAAGAAGGAATGAAAGATAGGAACAGAGGGAGGAAGAAAAGGATGATAGTGCATTCATCGATTCATTCATCATTCTTTTTCCATTATTAGACTGTAAGATTATTTCATCTGCTCTCATATGAATTATAATTAATAGTATTAATAAGGTGCTTAGCCTACATTGAAAGAAAATTAATGTTATTAGCCAGAGAATAATTCTCTAAGGCATGTCACATGCAGTGACATTATAACGGAATGCTTTCAGCACTGAATTCTGTTATACACATATCAGAATGAAAAAGCAATAGACATATATAGTCCCAAAGCTTATCAGGAGGCTTTGTATTTTGAATTTTTGATGTGGATTGTGATCATATTCTTCAGTATTGGTTTAACAAGTCATAAACATTGAACACTGGAAGAGGTATTTTATTAATGTGTCTTTTGGGGTTTTCACCTCCCAGTATGATGATTGCCTTACAATTGAATAATTGTCTAATTTGGTATTGATTCTTAATAAACAAATGACAATGGAACTGTTTTGTATTTAGAATTCTGAGTCTTGAGTGGACTTTTCCATCTTACAAGAAAAGCTTTTGTTTTCTCTCTTGAAAATGGCACCTAAAGTCTTTCTGACTCTGTCTGATCTCTCAAATGGGGAAAAATGTTTCCATTGCATTCCATTGTTCAATCTTTGCATCTTTTTCATCACTGTTGCCTGGCAGTACTTCTACTTGCAACTTCTACTTTTTCTACTCCTTTTTTTTAAGTCATCCACAAGGGTCTTCCACAACATGTCTCAGTCAGCAGAAAACACTGTAAATTTATTTTAGAACAGTTTAAGTTGGTGTATTTTTCCTACCAAAGGTTAAAGATTTCTGATGTTGTTCTATAATGTAGTTTTCAATATGTTCATGTTTTCTTCATATGCTATGCTCTCTTTACTTAGAAATTCTTGCAGCATCCTGTTATATCTGGGCTATTTTGTTCTTATTGCTTTTGCAAGTTACATTACTATATACATAAATACTAATTTCTGTCAAGTGAATAATAAAACCTCCATTTCTGAAAAGCTCACAGTATTAACTTTTTCATCTTTTCTAGACAAGTTTTTAAAACTTCTCTACTGTAGCATCTTTAGAGGCATTTCCAAGAACATACTTGTTACTGACATCAGCAGTACAGTGAATCAATCTACTTTCTCTGACATAGCTGATGCATTAACACTGGACTTTTCAGTGAAGGTTAATGGAAGTAAGTACTCACTTCAACTGAAAAAAAGAAAAGCTATATTAATCCTCCAGATTCATTTGGAAATGACAGCCATAGCTTTCTTTTTCATCAGGCTAATAATGGAGGATAAAGTAGCAGAGGAACTAAACACATTTTATACATCCTTGAGCAAATATGCCATCTCTCATCAGCAAGATCTTACAAGACATAAGAAAAACTGAGTAACCAGATCCCAACTGAGAAAAATTGTAACTTTTATGCTAGTAAATGACAGTTGTGGATCTGTTTCCTGATTAAGCCAGCTCTAGTGTACCTGATGCTCCTGTAATGAATAGGAAAGGACAATACCTGAGCAATCTTGTTTATCTCTAAATTTTTTTCTGATTTCCAATATTATCACCATTAAATTTGTATCTCTGATTTATCCCAAGTTTTTTAAATAGCATGCTTCTGTCCTACAATTGGTTTAACACGTCCTAAGAGCCTGTGGTCATTCTGAAAAAGAGCAGTGGTTTTCAATCTGTTACCACCTCTGCATCACTAAATAGCCTGAAACAGCAGTATGTCAGCTACCCAGCTTTCCAACTTGCTGTTTAAACCCTAGAGACACTCTCTGGGGCAGCAAGAAAACAGCAAAATGTAATGGCAGCAGCAAATAACTAATTAGGTTGGAATAAGCTAAACATTGCACAACAGAAAAAGAAACAGGAAATCAAACACAGACAGTAAAACCAGCTAATGCCCAGTAGATTGCTACAATGTGGATGCAAACAGAAATTAAAACACTTGCATTCTTTTATCTAATGCAAGTGCTCAATTGACCAAATGCTGGTGGCCGCCGATAGACACGGTAAATATTCAGGGTTGATAGAACTAGAATAAAACAAAACCTGCTCTCTCTTTACAAAACCTGATTTACAAGAGTATTGTTCTGTTATCTCCTACTTTTAAAACCCTTCCTAAGCACATCACAGTTTCCTACAATGGTTTTCCCCATTCCTGTAAACACTGCCATAAGTACATTATAAATCACTAAGTATGCTCTGCTGCCTTTTGCCCAGTGTTTCTGCAACTAGACTTCTTGATGCAAAATATGCATAGAATACATGTTTAACTGCACATGCTGGCATAATTTATGTATGCACCCAAGCTAAATATCTGTTAATAGCTACTTAGTCAGAAAGCTTTCTTGAAGAATGCCAACTTGCATTGACTTGTACTGAGAAGAGAATCAACTTGGGGTAAAGAGGAAGGAGGACTACAAAGTCAACTTTAGCACTTATAATACTGCTATTCTACCACATGATTATTTACAAGTTTGAACTATTACTTGTTTTCACAAGTGATTATCTCTGGAATAAGAGAAACACTTCAATACATATAGAGATACAAGGAAGCCTGTTGAAAGATTTAAGGACCAATTCCTCTCCAGCCTCAGAGAGAATGGAAGGCCCTGAAAGGCAAACTAATTGTTTTTGACGATTTTTCATAAACAGAAGTGGACCTCATCTTAGTGATTTCAGTAATTCAGAGAACTCACTGAAATAATTAGCAAATTAATTTTGCCAACAGTGCATATTATATACTTCATTTGAAAATATTTTGATCCTGATATCATATGGTCACTTTTTAAATTAATATATTGTTTTATAAGGATAATCTGAATAGACCAGATGCACTCAGAAGTTCAGACGGTTGGATTTAACTACTCACCCTCAAAAGTCCACAGTTAGATGCCCATATCTCTGCTAAGTCCATGCTATATAGACCACCTTCACAGTCAAAGAAGGGAATGGGCTTTTGCAGGACACAATAAATTTGGCAATAAAGTAGATATGGCAAAAACTCAGATTACTGTGCTTTCTAAATTACTCTTTATTTCTCCTAAGTATAAAGGACAAGTATAACAGATACACTGTAGACACAAATTGCTGGTCTCAGTTTGGTGAAGATGAACACAAGTCATCATGAATTTCTTCCACTGCTGTTAGAAGCACATGTAACATACCTACACTCCAGTCCATTTCCTCCACTGCATCACCATATAAACCATGCTTGCTCTTTCCTTTGAAATTTTCTGAAGCATATAAAGCAGTATGGACATGAAGATAAGAGAGGACAAGAAGAAATGGTGTATCAGTATTCCTGGAAAACAAAAAAAACCAAAACCACAAACCTTCAGTAAATTTTATGATAAGATTTCTGCAAATAAGTATTTCTTCAATAGAGTTAAAAAAAAGGCTCCCTATCCCCCCACAAACAAACAAAAAAACAAACACCAAAACAAATAAAAAAAGGTGAAAAGGAATACTGTAATTCTGTAATTGATTACAGGGCAATTCTGAATAATCACACACTCAGTAAAAATGCCACTCTTTTACTGAATTGAAAGCAAAAATAAATTAAAAAATCTATCTAAATACTATTTGCTATATATATTGAAAAAGGACTTCTTTAAAGGCAGGAATCTAGCAGTTTCTGAATACAAACACCTCTCCTCATTTTACAAGTATGTTTTTAAAAACCTGAACACAATTGCTGTTCAAAAACATACCCTCAGCACTACATATTTATATGAATTTCCTTCCTCACAAAGTCACGTGGAAGCTGATCAACTAAACTGTTATGAAGAGCTGAGTCTTTATTCTGGACTAAGATATATAACCAAATCTCTTTTCTTTTAAAGCTCTGTATGTGTATACATGTGACTCTAGATAACCTCAAAGACATGCTAATATAAAAATTTTTCTTCTTAAAGTAATGAACAGTCTCCATTGTCTTCTATTTCCTACACAGATACTAAAGAAAGAGTGCAATAAATAGACTCTCTGTAAATTTTGCTGTTCATGTGATCTGTCAACACGATATTTATGATCAATTCCAGCAGGCTGTGAAAGCACAGCTCAAACAAGTACTTCTCCTTATGCATTATTTATGCTACTTTACTTAAAATTGTGCCGTACTAGCCAAATTTACTGCTATATGCTCTAACAGCATTTGCAGTACATTATGCATATTGTAAATCTCAGCTGAACCACAAAAACAGTACCCACAAAACTTGTCTGGATCTCAAAGCACACTAATTGCAGACTATTTTTAGTTTTATTTATCATATTTTCCCTCACCAAGCTGCAGTGGATAGTACCTGTGATTCACATAAACGTCAAAGGGAGACCATGTATTTCCTCAAGCAGTTGGTTCATACACCCTTTAAAGAGGGGAAGCCCAATACAGGCATGTTCATAAAAACATTTCTTCAAAATTAACAAAAAAATTCCTAAAATTTAGAACTTGAAAACAAAGTCTTTTAGTAGAAGAAATTAAGCTGATATTCAAACTTTCCTCTTAAAGAAAAATAATTAAGTTTAATCTAGTACATTTATGATCCATTTTTCCTCTCTTCTTGGTTAGATCTGTTTTTTCACAAGTTGCATGTTTAAAGCTTTTTTTCTACTGGAATATACACCAGTAGATAAACACAAAATGGGAAATTTTTATCCATATTACTCACTTGATATATGTGTTTCTGATAGGGATTTTATCTTCATTAAAAAATCAATCTTTTTTTTTTTTTTTTTTTTTTTTTTTAAGGAAACCCAGAAAAAATACAACATTCTTCTTGTGGAAAATGGATAAAAAAATTTAATTCTCTTTCAAACATTTGTGCATCAGTCCTGTATTACCTTATTAATATAAAGTACTTGATCTAAAAAATTAAGGACAATGTTTTTCACAAAAGGTGCACTTTCCACAAAGTTATTTGTTGCTATTTGAAAGGTCATAGATGTGAGAACTTTACACCATTGTAGAAACAAATAACAGGAGACTCCTGAGCCAATTAAAAAGTCTGAAAATATTGAAGTATAATTGAAGTTAAAAAAAAGATGTATACTTAAAAGTTACATATTTAATATATACATAAATGTAATACTGATTAACACTAGAGAACTTTACTGCAAGGCAGATGATTTTTTGTTTTACAATTTGCATTTTTTAGTTCCTGAGATTATTAACTTTTTCCTTAAACACAGTTCACTGAATTGAGATTAATATACAAATTCTAGGGTAAAACGCCACAAAAATTATTTTGTACTTTTAACACTGCAGGCTAAATTTAGTTTTCATGCAAACTACCTTTTTTTAATGCCATTGAGACACTGCATTCTCGTTACTGCCTACTTGCTTTGCTAAAATCTTCCATTACAAATGATATTTTCAAGACATAATAATTCAAGTTTGTTTTGTTTGTTGTTTGCTGAACTCGCAGAAAGATCTAACTTTAATGAAGAGTCATCAAATCAACGATTGATATGGAAGGGCTCTACATCATTCCCTCTTTTCCTACTAAAATTGACAGCTTTTCATTGACAGCTTGCTGTCAGGTGGAGAAGTGTCTCACCAATTAATATCCTATAAAAGATCAGAGGCAGCTATTTATCTCCTACCAAAACACTTTGAGGAGAATCATAACTGAATACCTTTACTCTGACCTTGAAAATGGAATGACAATACCAGCTAGTAGGCAGGAGAGAAATGTGACAATAACAGCTTAACTCCTGAACCACTTCAAAAAACAGCTCCTTTCAAAAATATGTTCCCGCTGTCTTTTACGCAGCCCAAACACAGAGAATCTCCATTTCAAAAGATTTGAGATTTTTTATCCCCACAAGTCACACAGTTTTTTTAATTTATCGAGTACTTAGAGACATTACATACATCTGACATAAGATATTCTTCAAGGTGTTTTTAATGGAGCTTGAAAACATCTTAAAGCATCAAATTGCTGGTGGCTCCTCTGCATTGCAAAGTGCCAGGTTCTTCTTTTTTATTGTGAGCTGTCTTTATACTACTCAAGGATTCAGCTCAGGCTTGAGCTGTAAAACACAGGTTTAAAGTGGGTGAGAGAGCAATTAAAACTAATCTGACTTTGTGCTTCAAACACAAGTCTTTCAACTTTTTTCCTGCAAATCTGCTCTAAATGCTTGGCTGCTTTGAAAACTCCTTGGGCAATTGTTTGCTTTTCTGTGCACTTGAGTGGCACAGTTGACATATTACAAGGAAGGAACACCACCCAGAGGCCCCTGGACAAGCTCAAGAGTTTGGCCCATGAGAATTTAATGAAGTTCAACAAGGCCAAGTGTAAAGGCCTGCACCAGAGTCATGTCAATCCCAAGCACAAACCTTCAGTCTGCCATTCACTGCAGCACTAGTGAGGTCCCTAATCATTCTTAGATGATCTAAAGGTTTAGTGAAGCCCTATTTGAACCCACACCTTCTTCCTGTTACCTTCTTGCTCAAAAGGCATAATCAGAAGTCTGAAAGAAAAGGCATGAAGATCCAGTAGAGTTGTTATAGCTTTTAAGTTACTACATTTTTAATATCTATGCACATATACATTATATGTATGCAGAGATACACAAACTCTTCTCTATAATTTTTATTTTACTGTAAACTATAAGGAATATTCTTGTAGGATTCAAAAAACACTTGATTTGAAAACTGTAACTTCAGTACACATGACAACTGCTAGATCTTAAGACCCAGTAATATATGAAAAACTCTAAACCAGTCTCCTAGAGACAATAACAAAAAATTGGAATAGGTGTTGCAGAAGTGTTTCAAGGACTAAAATAGAATAGATAAAGGGAAAATTTAAAATTTGTTAACTGTTATACTAAAATTTTTAAAATTACGCAATCTATGACTGGTAAAACTAGGCAATAAAGTTCTTCAAATTCACCTTCACCACAGCTTTTAAATATAATCATGCTTGTATTTAAATACTGTTTTCCAGAAACTAGATTTCATTAGACTTTTAAGAAACATTATTATTACTTGTGATCAGGTATAGAAATTTCTCAGAGAGGTATTCTATATCACAGCATGGTATTTTTGTGTTGTTAATTTCTGACACGCTAGAAACTGGACTCTGGTATTTTGCAAAATTGGATTTTCTGTGCAGTTGGTCATTGAAGGGCATGCTGAAGATTTATGAGCGACAACCACATTGAATTTAACATGAAATAATTAGCATCCACTTGAATTTCAAATATATTGCAACACCAAGAGAGCATTCTGATAGGTTTACAACATGTAAACACGCCTCCTCTCAGGAAAAAGAAATTAGAATTAACATAAACAGAGCTGACCTGCCCACTTACAATTAGGGTGAGCAACTAAACTACTATCTGTTTTCACACGAGATCTAACACTTGTAATAACATACATTCTTCTCCAGTGCCATTTTTGGGCATTCAATTTTTTATTTGCTCTCTTTCTGTCTTTCAAGGAACAAACAAAACTTGTAACATGCATGCACTGGACTAAGGAAGATAAAATACAATACCACCTCTCCAAAAACCAGACCAAAGTAAGTACAACAGCACATACCTATACACTATGAAGACATTATAAGACCTTAAAAATACAAATTCAAATGATTATATAGAATCACAGGCATCCAGCACTGTGAGGTAGTAGTTCTGAAGACCCCTCTCCTTATTTTGCTAGGAATCAAAAACTCTATCATTTTATGATCTCTGTGTCCAAACAGCCTCCAGCCACCACAGCACCACAGTCTTTCTCTGTTCACAGACAACAGGTCTGGCATGGCCCCTCCCCAGGTTGGCTAATTCATCACCTATGTCAGGAAGTTGTCTCCCATGCACTCAAAGAACCACTCACACAGTTTCCTGTCCATTGCACTGCATTTCCAGCTCTGGTAAGCTGAAGTCCCCTTCATGAACAAAGGCAGGAATTGTGAGACTTCTCCCAGCTGCTAATAGAATATTTTTTCTTCCTCTTCATTCTGTCTGGGTGGTCCATAACATACTCCCACCATGGTGTCTACCTGGTTGGCCTATCCCCTGATTCTTACCCATAAACACTCAAACTTATCACTACCATTATTAAGCTCTGGATAATCAAAACAGTCCTTAACATGAAGGTCTACCCCACCACTTCTCCTTCTTTGCTTATTCCTTCTGAAGAATTTGATCTTTATACCTCGTAAGAAGTCACAAAACTGAAAATGACTGAGAAACAGCTAGAAAAGAGAATGTCCATCACTTGAATTCTCAAGAATTTATAGAGCAATATAGGCAATAGGTATAATAAACTTACATAGATAAAACACAGGAAAATTAATATATCTTCATATACACTGTATATAAATATAGCATAAAAAACACTGCAGGAAATAACAGTGCTGTTGAAGATTGGAGCTTAATCATAAATGTATTGTAAAGATCTTTAACCAACTAAAAGATATATGATATCTGATGATTTTTAGTTTGATGATGAAATGTGTATTCAGAACCCGGTAAGGTGAAAGCTTCCATTCTTTAACTTCAGGATTGTTTGCACTCTGGTATAATTGTGCACAAGGATTAACAGTGTACATAACTGAGTTTGGTACTTAATATAACAGCTAAAGAAAAGGAGACTGTGACAAATTCAGTGTTCAAACCCGTGGCTAAAGGGCTGAAAGAACTGGGATGACAAGAATGCTGTCAAGCACCATGACTTCCAAAAACCTTCTGGTCCTTCACTTCTGCAACCTGGTTGCCTCTTAGTGGCCATTCACCTACAAATGGCAAAAGCCAGTAGATTATTCATAAAAGCAATGGTCTACTGGTGCTCTGGAGTTGATAGGAATGAACTCTATCATGTCAGAACTAGTGTCAAAGCAAATATTGATTTTGCTGCTCACACTAATACATGGGGCAGATCAGTTCAGTGAATATTAATCTAATTACTCATATCTCCAGCAGTAAGGTTTATGGTCATATACTTCGCATGTGGAATCATTAAAGGGCACAGTTAATATTGCTCAAATGCCCTAATTGCTTCTCATACTTTAACATGTTTGGATATTCTCTAATATAACATTGACTATGAAGAGTCTGGGTTATAATTCTCACTGTAATTGCAGCACTCCTGTAACAAAGTTTGTTGTAAATTATGAATATGTGCTATTAACCTTGACTTCAATTTAATATCACTGTTGTCTGCAAACTGACATTTGGGGCCAAGTGTCTAAATGATGTAAAGCCACTTACCTCCAGCTGGGTCAAAAAAGCTATGCTGACTTAGATGATACATTATTTTGCCAGGTCTAAACACTGGGGTCAAACCAACAACACTAATCTACATAGTAACATGTGTGCATTACACATATTAATACAGTTAAAGAGTTGCTAGTTTTCTACCATGGATTTCCATATTGAACTCACCTATTTTGAGGCAAACGTCTTATTTTCTTGGCACTGAAATCAGTGAAACATTCATAGATACCCAAAACAGTATCACTAAAGGCATTTTATATACTAGTAAATAATGGAAGAATATACCAACATATAGTTTATGTACTTGAGAGTCTTTTGAAATCACCAAATGCTTGGTCACTAAGCAAGTAATCTCTCAGTAATTTTCAAATGTGTTTGTGTGTTTGTAATAATGAAGTACTTCACTGTTAAATTAGTTACAATATATCTGAGAAAGAATCTTTATATCTATTCCCATTTCCAAGAGGACACAAAGATGGTTTAGTTAATTTATAAATACTTATAAGAATGTTTATTCTTGGGAAGGCTTAGGCATTTAAGGAAATGTGTTATAAAAACATTTTTTCAGTAAAATGTGTAGAAACGATCACATCAGATATTCATAAGGATAGAAATGATAAAAAATTGCAATATGAGATCGAGATTTTACATAAACATTTTTTCTTGTTAACAGCAAGAAGCAGCTGCTTTGTGGAGTCATTAAGTTTAGAAAATTTAACTACAGATTCTTGGTATATGTTTTTATACAGCAATGACACCATATGCATATATTCACAGAAACTAATTCTACATACTTTAGAGAATAGTAATTCAGGGCTGTAGAATAGAAATTCAGGATAATAGTAATTCTATATCTTAGAATATGATTTTACTTTTACTTAGTATTTTTAAAAATGCTGCAACTTGTGTCAAAAGTGGTAGAAAAAATACATACACTTTTTTTCCCAGAAATTAAATTGATTAAATATTTTTTTTCCAAATATATTGATTTCTATTTTAGAGTATAAAAATGTATACTTTTTTTACTGAATCCTATTAAGAGCCATTTGGTGACAATTAGGGCAAAGCAACTGACATAGCAAGAAGGAACCATGACCTGGGATGGTTTTGTAAATCCAGGTTTAGGTGGCCCAATGTGATGGCTATTAAAAACATTGTTTTCAAAACACCCGTTTGTTTCACAGAATCACAGAATACAGAATGGGTAAAGTTGGAAGGGACAACAGTGAGATCATCTGGTCCAACCTCCCTGTTCAAGAGGGTCATCCCAGAGCACATGGCACAGGATTATATCCAGGGAGTTTTTAACTATCTCCAGTGAGGGAGACTCCAAAACCTCTCTGGGCAACTGTTCCAGGGCACTGTCACCTGCACAGTAAAGAAGTTCTTCCTCATATTCCTGTGCATCAGTTTCTGTCCATTGCCTCTTGTCTTATTGCTTGGCATTATCGAGCAGAGCCTGGCTCCATCCTTGACACTCTCCCTGCAAATACTTATGTACAGTGATGAGATTCTCTCTCAGTCGTCTCTTCTTGAGACTGAACAAGCCCACCTACCTCAGCCTTTCCTCAT
Source organism: Chamaea fasciata (assembly GCF_029207755.1). Classification (NCBI taxonomy): domain Eukaryota; kingdom Metazoa; phylum Chordata; class Aves; order Passeriformes; family Sylviidae; genus Chamaea; species Chamaea fasciata. The sequence continues at coordinate 94,773,044 of NW_027094087.1, read as the reverse complement.
AAAAGGCTCCTGTCCCTTAATTGCCCTCCACTGGACTAGCTCCAGGAACTCAATTTCTCTCTTGTCCTTGGGAGTTCAGAACTGCACACAGCACTCCAGATGTGCCTCACCAGGGCTGAGCAGAGGGGCAGGATCACCTCCCTTGACCTGCTGGAAAAGCTCCTCCTAATGCACCCCTGGATCACATTGGCCTTCTTGGCTACCAAGGGACACTGCTGGCTCATAGACAGATGTTTGCCCACCAGCATCCCCAGGTTCTTCTCCACACAGCTGCTTTCCAGCAGGTCACTCCCAGCCTGTGCTGGTGCCTGGGGTTATTCTGCCCCAGATGCAGAAACTAGCATCCTAATTTCTGAAAATAAAATCCTTTCAAAATTGCTGTCTTAAAAGTGGAGTCATCAAAAATGCCAGTATATTTTTAAAAAAGCCATATGACGCATTACCTCAATGATGAAGAACATTTCCCCATTCCAGAAAAGTAATGGATTATGACTCAGCATTGTGATTTCACAGAATTAAGTCACACCACAAAAGATTTTTCATATTTCAAGTTACATGAAATTCTTAAGAATTAAAGTCCTAAAGAACTTTGAAGTTAAAAAAAAAAATTAATCTTGCAAATGTAAACATTTCCCTTTTTATAGAGAAATTAATTACATACCTGATAGGAGGAAACCAAACAGTCGTTCCTACCAAAAAGATTAACTTCAGTCATCTTTTATGACCAAGTCATTTTTATCACTAGGATACATAGGTGGAAAGGAAAAAAATTATGATCATATATAAATAATGACATATTCTTTGTGCCCACCAGCTCTCTTTCTTTTTCTAATTTTTAGAAGCCATTATGAAATGCCAACATTAAATTACAACACAGTTAGAAACCTACCTTCCAATAAACTGCATGGCTTCTTTTGTCAGCCTCTGAGTAAGGCTCTCATAGGACAGTGGCTGCTGGATAATCTGATGATTCCTCATTAAAAAGCAGTTTAGGTGTCGAAAATGATAGAAGAAAAAAATCAAAACCACAAGTAAAACTGTGATTATTAACAAGAAGTAAACCAATGCTTGGAAGGGTACTTTGAGAAGGCCAATGTACTGCACTACTGCCAAAGACACAAGGGCAATTCCGGCAATTTGGATTGGGATGACAAGGCCTTTCTGAACTCCTTTTAAAAATACACTGCCTTGGCCAGGTTTGCAGTCTCTAAAATTGGTCACGGGAAGGCCATAAAAGTAATCAAATCCATGACTGAGGGGGTGGTGACAGAAGTCATTACTGCTTTCACAGTTCATCCCAAGATGCCACTTTCCTACAAAGAGAGAAGGACAGGGAGTATTTTTGTAGTTAAATTCATCAAACTTATTTTTAATGTGCATTATTTCAAACATGAAACCGTCACTATCTGACTGATATCCCCCTGCTCCCAGCATTTATTGTGTGGATCCCTATTTTCTATTTAAAATTCCTTTGTGCCTTCATCAAAGATTTTTTTTTCTTTATGTCTGCCTCTTCATCTCAGTTTGAAATAGCATGGCATGGCTGCTGCTGAAGAACATTAAATTCTGAGTGGGCTAGCAGGTCACTGAAGAGCAACGGAGCCCTAACAGACAGTTATCTCTGCAAATTAAGCAAGTGTAGTTGTCATAAGAAAATGACAACTGTAATGCTACTGTTTTGTAGCAGCTACTGATTGAAGAGGAATAACTAATATGGAATTACAAAATACATTTTCTGAAATTTTTCTGGCAAATAATTTGACTAGTTAAGAAAAAAAAAGACAAAAGAAGAAGAAAAAAACCCAGGAATAAATAAAAAATAAATCAAGAATAGGGAAATTATTAAAGCATTTATTTTTTAAATTATTGTAAAATCTCTGAAATTGCCAATATCCCTCAAAATGCACACATATATATTGAGGCCAATTATTTTGAATTTATATATTTCATATGCATAAATAAAAACCAACAATAACAAGTAAATTGCTGTCAAATACTATCTCTCCCAGCATTTTGTCCCACTACAAAATCATTCTAATTCTGCAATAATGTTGGACACTGTCTGACACAAGAAACCAGTGAGCCTGATTTGCATTATACTAATATAATCTATATTCATGTTGATTATGGTAAGTATCTAGATAATTCTTTCTATGACTCAGGTACAACCTCTTACCATATGCTTATGCACTGCTTAGTGCAACAGATCTAATTGGTAGCTGTTATTTGAATCAAAATGAATAATTGTAAAAAAGATTCAAATTCAGTTAAGCTTATTGAGATAGATTATGGATAGAGCCATGCTCTTTGCTCTCAGCCAGAAATGTGCTGAATATTTTAAAAAATAATGCTGGCCTTAACAAAAAGATGACATTATATACTGCTGGGCCAAATTTTATTTATTTTTCTGACTCAAACACATAAACATGACCAGCATAATTCACAGGTTGTGATCGTAAAAGAGATAAACAGGCAAATCTGCAAACCCAGTAAGTCCTCATTCCCATAACTTAGCCCAAAGAAATTTGAGATATTTGTTTCAGGACTTCAGAATACACATGGCAGTAAATGCCATGAAAATGAAAACATGAAAATGCAAAAACAGAGAAAAAAAGCATGTACAGAATTTTCCCCTTTTCCAAACCATCCCAGCTTTTACACATCTGTAAGAGGGTCCTGATGCAAACAGTCCTGAACATCTCCTGGGTCTCCAGAACAGCATATTCATCCTGCATTTTTTCCTTCGCCTGTGACAAATGCAGGTACTGTAGTACCAAAGAGGGTGAACATGGGGATCAGTTCTGCTTTTTAAAAATTTAACAAATTGATCTGGCTGTTCGTATTTCTCTTCCACAAATAACAGAACTGAGGTATAGGATGAGAATGTCATATGCCTAAATTCATAGGTAAATGCTATTCATAGGTTATTGCTAATTCACCTGTTAGTAAAGGTGGAGAAAAAGCAGAAACCTTGAATCTGAGTGCTAGGTTGAGTCCAGTTGTCCTCAAATGTCTCTTGATGGTCTTAGGTTAAAAATAACTTCTGTATATCATCAAAGCAGGTATAAAACATTTTCAGGTCTGCTTACGCACCAGTGAAATGAAGGCCTCTACACCCTTCTCATTCCATCAGATCTTTTCCCTGTCAGATGGCCTCTCACCTGAGGTTGTATTCTGCTTTTTGTGAACAGAATGGTTCTAATGGTCCAGTGAAAATTATTGTGGTCAATTAAAAACAATCAGTACACACCATTGTACTGAAATTTCAGAAGTTATAATGATGCTATAAAGGACTAGGTAAGGCTGGAACTATGATTTTCATTCCCAGAACGCAAAGATGCAGATTTTAGGAAAGAAATGCTTCAATTTTTCTCTTAGGTTTGGATGAGTGTCTTAATGGAATAATCATAAAGCCAGATGTATAACAAAGTGAGCATGAAACAACTGTCATCAAGTTGGGTAAGTAATTTGAAGGTAGAAGCTTATAGTCATGTACATAAATAATCTTCAGGCTTTAATTTTAATTTTTTCCGCTATTATATGTTATTCCCAAAGCACCTATAATTCAGTAAGAAAATATGAAAGAGAAATTCAAACAAATTAAGTATACTTTCAAGGTCACTTATAATGATATGTAGTGTTTTTTTTAACTGGATCTCAACTATAAGCCAGGATAGAAAAACCTTGCAATAACAAATTAAGACAGGGGGAAATATAGGTCCTACTTTTATCGAAAGGACTTTAGCAAGCACAACAAATTGTTCAATGTCAAGAACTTGGGCCTCAGAAAAAGATTTGTTGAGAAGCAACTTAAGCCAAACAAAGCAGAGATCAGGTTATCAGGAAAAGCAACAGAAGCCCCAGTTCAAATTATATCAGCATCTGTGACAGAATGACACAATTGCCATTCTCAAATGGCTAGGGAGGTAGAAGGTTTTGATAGATCCTGCACTACTCTGAAAAGCAAGTGATGACTGAGTCCACAATACATGTTTTGTTTCACTCCTTGTGACAATAACCTCTGCCTTCGGCTAGTGCTTGAACAGATTATGTAATGTGCTTTAGATTCTGGAGCCCTTCTGAATCTGAGAGCAATGTAAAATGCTCTCATCTCTTTGCTAAGTGATCCTTCATAGAATGGACACTTCACACAAGCATCATAAGCATTTCAGCAGATTCTACCAAGCTTTTGAGTGAAATTTATGCTGTTAATTGTAAATTACGAGTACCATAATAATTTGAGACTTAGGCTTTTTTCCTTCTCCGTCAGACACAATTAAGATTTCTGCAGAGTGAAAGTAATTCAATGAAAGGCAAGGGGAAGTGAGAGGCAAGTCTGATTCAGCCAAGAAATTTCACTTGAAACTCCATTTCTCAGAACGCAGAATCCTGAGGACAGTACAGAAACCCATGTTTCCCCTGTATTTTTCCATCAGATAGTGGAAAAGAGAGCAATACGAAGACTGATTTTTATATAACAATAAATATATTTTGGAATGATTTTGTGCTTTTCGGATAATTGGCAAGATACAAGATGTGGAGTGAGATGCAAACAGAAATACTTTATTTTCTTAAGGAAATATATTTCTTTGAAGTACAGAGCAAAAATTATAAATGTGTATGTGTGTATGGAATTAGCATGTAAAGATTTTAAGCTGTTTTATTAATAACTGTTGTATTAACTCCACTCTATAGACTCAGTCAATCTTGAATTGGACACCTTACTACTGTGATGTGCCCAAACATTTCAATACTTCATTCTGAAACAAATAAGTATCAGTTATCAATTAGTATGCAGCTTTGGAGATAAGATACATAGGTGGATTTTAAACTTCTCTGGATGCTGGACAACACACTAGAGAGCAATAGTGAGGAAAAATTAACCTTTATTCAACTGCAATTGAGTATAGCAGTAGTTAAAATACTATCTATCAAATTTAAGGAGAATTTTTGCATTATGAATAAGTATTTCCAACAAAACATCAGCATTTCTTCCCCTTGGTGAAATACTATGTATTTTATGCATCTGTTTTGTTGCAGATCTGATTGTGTGCTTTCCTGACAGATCTATTGGTTGTCTTCTTCTTTATGTCACACAGGAAAACAATGCAATAGAGAAGTGCATACATAAAGAAGATTTGTAGCTAAAATATATTTTGGGATATATCAAACAAAAGGAAGCATATATTCAGAGGAGAAAAAAAATTTAAAAAAAAGAAACAAACACACACCTAGGGAAGAAAAATAATGTCCTTAGAGAGAGGAGATTGGGAAAAAAAAATAGAAATGACACTACAGGCTTGAGGAACAGAAAGGCTCCAAATTACCCTTATGCCAATCCATCACTGGTGCATGATTTGACAATTAATTGTTTGGGAACTGCTGAGTTAGATTGAACCAAGAAAGACTCCCTAATCTAGACCAATATTATGTGGGAAGAATACCAGCAAAAGCAGAAAATGGACTGGTGGTGAATCAGACTGCCTATCTAGCCTTCAAACCTACATAATTTTTCTTTCTGTCATTTACATATGCTTTACTCCTAATTTTAACGCATTTCTTGATTTTTGGAAACCTTCATTATACTCTAAGGATATGGTAATACTGCATTTTATGGTCTCATTGCTATCATTCAGGCCACTTGGAAGAATTGTTCATTAAGCATCATGGAGATAACTTCTGGAGATCTAAGTGGCAAGTTGTCACATAGCAGCAAAAGCAGTTAAAAAAAGAACATTAACTGGGTCAGCCCCAGAAAATGAGTTGTATTACTGTGCTTGCTACAAACAGAGAAAACCCAGTCTTTAATTGAATATGGAGAAATAGGAATTAAGTCTACAAGCAACATGACAAATTATGAATGGATTTTTGTACTACAGTTCCAATACACCTACACTAAATAAACTTCTGATAAGAATTTCTGGTTTTCTATTTTTATTCTTCCAGGACATCATGGTATTTTATGCTTTATAAGGCCGGGATATAGCTAAGTAGGATTTTTAGTTAGAACACTGACACTGGTTTACCTACGTAATACAGACATTTTTTGAATAGTGGCATGAAATGTTAGCCCTGTTAAATAGCCTGGTTTTTTAAACAAAAATTACTCTCAAAATTGCAAGTTTCTGTTTAATTTAAAAAACAAATTGCGTGCATCCTTCATCTAAATTAATTTAGTAATATTCCAGTATAATGCTCCCTGCACAACCATTTCCTGGCAATTCCCGTACAGAAACACATTATGTAATACAAGTTGAACTTCACAAAAATCTTCTAAAATATAAGCAATGTAGAATAAGCCAGTGGCCAAAATAAGATAAAGAATTCAGAAATCTTTAATGTATTACTTTTATGATATTAACTCCAATTCTATTTAATATTAATCTAGTCTGAGTCCTTTAGCCCATCACTGGATATTTATGCTGTGATCATTTGTCTGAACTGTCTTTATAATAAGAGAGAAAAACATTTTTTATATTAAATATCTAACAAATAATATGAAAGTTTTCCTAGAAATGTCCATTTCTGTCTGACGACTAAGACGGTAGCCCAGGTACAATATTATTTACTTTATGGGAATTTGTACAATGGTGAAATAAAAACAACCCCAGTGCTGACTTGTATCCTGTCATCAATCCCTCAATGTCTCTCTGACGTAATCAAACTCCTATTTATACTGAAAACTTCTCAAAAGCTTGACTACTTTTCAGTTTGTTCATCATGTTTCTTCAGTACCTTGCAAAATGAGACTATAACAACACAAGTGAATTAGACATACTTACCTGACTAATGTTTAACATAGGCATGGGAATGTGCTCAGTTTTGTTCCAGAAAAATAAATTAATTATGCTGTGAGGGAGAAAAGCTTAATGCAGGCCCTTAAAAGCCAATACAGGAAGCTAATGTTCTTCAAATTGAAATGAAAGAAAACAGTGCTGCACATGTCTGCAACTTTACCTATTAGAGCTGTTGCATAACCTTTCTGCTTCAGGAGTTTGGAAAAAGTTATTTCTTCAGAAGAAAGTCCCCCAGAAGAGGCAGAAAATAAGAAGACACCAACTCGTGAGAAGGCAGCCATTCCTAAATACAATAAAAATGAATGAAACCAGGATAATACAAAGAAAGAATTTCCATTCATTAACTCTGCATGCCCTTTTTTGCCTTAGGTGGTATCACATAAATGATATATTACAATCAGACACTGTTGCAAGATATGATCATCCATTTGAGCGAGGTCTTTTCTGTATTGACACCAGAAACTGAGACATGGAGAAAAAAATTCTGAGCTTATAACCATGGGGCCAGACATCACATAAAGTGCTGCAGCCCCTTCTGTAGATTTTCTAAGGTATAGCAAAATTTAAAGAAGTTGAGCTTGCATAATTTATTTTTCTTGTACATAGGGAGGGAAGGAAGATGAGGACTAAGTGAGATCATTCCCAAGTTCTACTTTGAGAATTTTCCCCTGTCCTCATATGTGTTTTTCTATAAGCCTTTAAGGTTTTTCGAGAGAAGGCATATTGAAATAGGGCAGTCTTATTGCTGGGCACGTAAATATCATGAGGTCAGAAAGAGCAAGAGAGAATCTGATCCTGTAAATAGAGTGGCTCGAGCTGTCAGCTTTGATGGGGTGTTCCAGTGGCATGAGGACACATCATCCAATGTACGCAGAGTGAGCGCACTAAAGGAGCATCAGGTACCAGCTAACAAGACAACATCTAAATAAGGCTCAGTCGTTCCTATATACTAAGAGTCTGAGAAACACAAATGAGCTTATAAACTGCTCTGAGGATGAGGAACTTGAGAGCTCAGGTTCATGAAAATTAGATTACTAGGATTCCAGATGAGAGCTGGCACTGAAAATAGACAGTAAGAACAGAGAATATATATGCAAATCTGTGCAGATGTATCTTCAGGAAGTTTAAATTATGCAACTGGATGATTACAGTCTCCAAGTTACATGACTGATGTAGACAACCAGAATCCTCCCTCAGGTATCTCTTGTGGTTACACGAGAAAAACTTGTTAGACTGGTTTATTAAAGAGAGCTTAACCTACCCTTCAAATGCTGACTTCAGTTTTTCACCCCATATAGTTTTGCTGATCAATGCTTCTGATAGCTTTAGTCATATATTTATCTATATTTTTAAATTTACATTTATATTAACATACTTAGAGCTCTTCTAACTGAAATCAGTGTAATTCTTTGAAGTTATCAGAATGAAACTGCAGAAGCATGATTTCTTTTTTTTTTCATCATTACCTTTCTCTGAGCTTGTGTCTCATCTAATACTGCATTTTGGAATATTTTTCTTCAGCTCTTTTAGCAGGAATTTTATATTTCTAACATTTTTTCCACATCATGATTCTAGTGTCTTCTAAAATAAGCCTTTACTAGTTCTTCATTCATATTTGGAAGCAATCCATATTTAGAAATTTTTTAACTTAAGTAAGACAAAGTTCAATTTTTGTACCTACATGGAAATTATTAAGTATGTCTGAGAGCTGATCAGTGAAGAAAAAAATTAGTTCAAGTGCTAATTTTTCAGAAATAAGAACAAGGAACATAATGGAAAGTGACCTGTGACTTTATCTACAGTAAATATTAATAGCAATATATCTGTAACAGGTATATAAAATTTTCCTCTGCAGATGAATGTAATGGAAAATTTAGCAAGTTATATTAGCTGGCACTTTTGCAGAAGCTTGTTACTTGATTTGAGTGAGCAAGAACATATCAAGTAGGCTCCAGAGTCTTGCTTTGCTTCATTCCCAGAAGCAAGGACAGGATGTTTTATCACTAATGAACAAGTGATCTGATTAATGTATAATGATCCTTGCTAAAAATGATGTTAAGGGAATGTTAAAGTTGCATGGCTAAGCACTGAGAGGCTCAGACCCAGCACACTAAATAAACAGACTTGATCTTCATTGACTCAAATAGGCTTTGGATCAGGTACTTTAAAAGTAAGAGAAATTAAATGCAGGTATTCACAGGACACTTAACATTGTGTATGGGTAGATATGGAACAAAAATAGCATTTCAAATACATGAGAGATTTTTTGCTCACTTCTTCCCAGTTTTGAGGGCAACTTGAGTACCTTAATGAACTGTCCTGCCCCTACCTCCCCGCTGCAAGAAAAAAAGAAAACCAAAACACAAACCCAACAATTTGTCTAAATAAAAAGGTTTAGTAGAAATAGAAATGTCTGAGAAGAATTATTTACATTGGGTTCTTCCACTGAGTCTTTCTAGATGCATCTCAGTGCCGTTCAATATTTGGGCTGCCCACCAACACAGTGGGAGCAGCCTGAATGCAACTGTGTAGACAGGCAAAGAGCCTGGGGTCATTGAATAGTGGAGGAATTTTACAGAATCACAGAGAATCATAAGATATGCTTAGTTGGAAGCGACCTACAGGGATCATTGAATTCAACATCCAGTCCTGCACAGGACACTCCCATGAGTCATGCCATGCGCCCCAGAGTATTGTCCAAACACTTCTTGAACTCTGTCAGGTTTGGTGCACACAGCACTTGAGGTGAGGCCACCCTAGCACAGAGTAGTCCAGGACAATCCTCTCCGTTGCCTGGCTGGCGATGCTGGGCCTGATGCAGTCCAGGACATGGTTGGCATTGAATAACCACATTCAGATTGCTTTGTCAGTATTTAACAAAACAAAACAAAACAAAACAAAACAAAATTAAAACAAAATTATTCACTAAAAAAACTTAATCTTTCTGTCAAGTCTTCTGAAATGTGAAATTTCTCCATACATATGAAATACTTCAAATGTGAACCAACTCTGTTGAGCTTGATCAGTCACTGAAAGGACTGATCATTTACCATAACTTAACCTGGTAATGGTAAACAAATCAAGAAAGTTCAGACAAAAACCCTGTAAACAGTTTATTGTAAACAAAATATTATATTTATATATAAATAAAGTGATTGGATTTTACCTGATCTTATAGGATATCTCCCTGTGAGAAAAGCTGCCCTGCTTGGAGTACAAAGTGGGGATGCTGCTATATGCTGAGTAAGTGTCACTCCTTCCTCTGCTAGCCTGTCAATATTAGGGGTTCTGGAAAAACACAAGCATGTGAAAAAAAGTACACAAAGATGATTATTTGGATATAGGCATGGTGGGCACAAAGCATCTGAGGCAAGAACTATCAGGAAAATCCATTTAAATTTTTCTGTATGTAAATTATCAAAAGCGTGCTGGGCTGCAATTCCTAATATCACGTCAAACATTTTTACATTATGCGTCAATACTGAACAGAAATACTGTAACATTGCAGCAAAAATATTTTCCCCCACTTTCTTCTATTCTTCATGGCCAGCGTTAAACTGCAACACCTGGGCATACAGTACTGCAACCCTTTTTAATGTGTTCCTAGACCAAAATTGTAATTTTTCAATCTTTTTGCTTCAGTAATGAGGGCAAGAGAGACTAGAGAAAAGTTGTGCTTCCTTACTCCCAATTTGGAGTCTCTTTTGTCTCTCCTCAGCAAAAGCTTTTTGGGGTAGGGATAATGTTGTGTGGTGCTATAAGCTGTTAGAAGAGATTCAAATGATTATGACTCTGTGTTATGCTCTATACGAAAAATATCTACATGTCTGACATGATTATGTCTGCTATATTAGACCCAGGGGCACAACCTAGCTTCCATATCTGTATGGGAAACTTTTCTGTGACCAGGCTCATCATGCAGATTAAAATTGGTTCCTGCAGGAAGAAATCCTGTATCCTTGACTCTACAGATAAAAATTACTAATGCAGACTGGCCAGCAGCTGCAGCATGCTCTAATAGATCTCTGACCCTGGAGATTAATGACCGTGACCTCAAGGCACACTAGTGCTCCCAGCATCTAAGTCTGAATTGTCAGAAACATTAATTTTCCAATGGAATTATTTTCTCTCTGTAAAGTCACCTACTGATAACAAGCAGTAAGATGAAAATTCATCACATTCCAAAAATCTAATTCCAAATTCTCCCAGCAAAGAGTATAGATCTTGGGGTATTTATGGTGCCTGTGAGGGGAGGGATCCAAACATCAGCGTTGTATGTATTTTTCCCTGTTTAAAACCAGGAACTGAAATTTGTTTTTTATTTTTTTCTGAGTTATGAGATGATTTTACTTCTAAGTAACATCAGCAGGAACAAGAGCATTTAACATTTGAAGAACAATGCTTTTAGTCTGAATGTATTATTTAACTTTGCCAAAGACTTTGCACCACTGAAACACAATGGCTAGATAACCCTTGCTCTGTTTACACAACCACCACATCTAAGGTGGTAGCAAGAAACATCCCAGGGCACACTGATGCATAATTCAAGTATATCAACATTTGTTTTAATTATTATATTTACTACTGAATGAAGATAAATTAATGGCAAATATCAGCTCTTTATTTCCAACTAGTTAACAACAATCTTGTCCCAAATCATGAGTGTTTCAAAATATGTTTAATTCATAGTACTTGTGTCATGTGTATTCTAGAAGAAAAGTGTTGATTATACTTTAGTTCTCCAGAGCTACCCTTATTTGGTTGGTTGGTCAATCCTCTGTTAATAATTTAACTCTTCAGCAGGATAAATACATTAGCTAAGTCTTTGGTCAAAAAAAAAAGAAAATAAGGATTGAATATTCAAATCTCTGGAAAAGTTATTAACTTTGATTACTCTTTTAAAAACCTAACCAAACCTCTGAATGTTCTGGCATTTTTAATTTTAAAATCCATTGAAAATTAAATATAAAGCTATGACTCCACCAAATTATCATCCTACCTTAAGGTTCTGTTCCCGTAACACCCCAGATCTCCAATACCAAGATCATCAGCCATCAGTAAAATTATATTGGGCTTTGAAACACTGTGTGTTTTGATACTGTTTATGGCACACTGGCAAATTATTAGAAGTAAAAGGAGCCCCATCTTCTTCCTGGTGTGTAAGAACAGGTGGAAAATACAATAAATAGATTGGTAATCTAATTTATTCTTATTATTACACTTTGCATAGTAAAAGAGAAAAAGAAAGATTGAATACTTTTAGTTGGTTTTTTTTTTTCTTGAAAGTTTTTTAAAACATTTTCTCTTTCATACTTCTTAAAAATAAAAATACGTATTTCAGTATATGGCTAATTTTTCCTTCCACTCACTTTACACAGATGAAGCCTTTAAATGAAGAAAAATAAAAACTAGGTACAATCTCAGTGGCAATTTTGCATATATACATGCACTATATAGCAATAAATCATAATACCTAACATGGAGTTTGGGTTTTTCTTGGGGTGGTTTTTTATTTGTCTTTGTTCTTGTTTTTGGTTTTGTTTTGTTTTTTCTAGCTACAAATGTTATTTGAGGAACACAGAAACTGAAATAATTTAGGACCAAAACTTCCAAGGCTCACTGCAGAAAAAATGTTAATCAATTCCACTACCAAAATAAATGACTGAATTTCTCTTCAACAATGCAAAAAAAAAAAAAAAAAAAAAAAACCAAAAAAACAAAACCAAAACCCCAAAAAACCAAAACAAACAAACAAAAAACCACAAAAAAACCAAACCAAACCAAACCAAACCAAAACAAACCCAAAAAAAACCCACCAGAAACAAAACCCAGCCGAAGTTTCCAGAAAGGAATAAATATAATGGAAAAGAGGGTGAAGAGATGCACTATGAAATTATTGTAAGGAGTGTTTAAGAAAAGGGTCTTCACAAACATTATAAATCCAAGGGTCTATAGCAAAATCAATTTAAAACATTTGATATCATATCACAATGTTCTATAAACAATGCTCATGCCATATCCAACCTAAAACAGGAAGAAGGATGTATTTATTGTACACAACACAACATACCATTATACACTTTTATAGTAAAAGCAGAGTATTTGCAGACATACACAATATGAATGCTTTTTTACCTTAATCAGAACTTGTCATATCTCTGTGTTAAACTGCACTGAATATGCCCTGGCTGAAACTGAGTGCCTTCAGGCTGTAATGGACTGTGCCAGACATACACATCAAAAAGAACAGAGACTCTCTTCTGCCTCTTAGTAAGATTCCCATATTTTCTGGATGTAGGTAGCCTTTTTCAAATGCAGGTGAGGCATGAGCCACACCTGCACTCTGCATTATCCTTGGACAAGAAGTGGAAGAAACCAGGACTAAGGTAGAAATTTTAAGTGAAAGAGTGGGGAAAGGAGGTAGAGACAATAATTTCCAGAGAGAATAGGGCTAGCCAGTCAAGAAAGAAAAATCTGGTAAATCAATGAGTTATGGTAGATAAAAGTAACTGAAGAGAAGATAAAGAAGTCAAAACTGAAAGACTTCGTACACAGAGACTAGACATCAAGGGAGACAGATTCACAAAGAAATGAGGTAGGTAAAATTATTTTAGAGGAGACAAAGTAGACAGAACTAGAAAAGTTAACTTTGCCTTTAATAGCAAGAATGGAAGTTGAGAATTACCTGAAATGAGAATCGCAGGCAGAAATGAGGAGAAATGGTAGAGGAATAAAGAAACTGGAAGGGATGACAGTGAACAGGAAAACAAAACTGAGGAACAGAGGTGAGAGAGAACTGGGAATGTCTGTGAGGAAAGAGCTGAGGAGTTGTAATTATAGTTAATGAGGAGAACAGATTGGAAGGAACCTGGGAAGATAAGATTTGGGACTGACATAAGTGAGAAGAGATCAAAATAGTAGGAATCAACTGAAACAGACTGGGACTTCTGATTCCCAAATTTATTATTGCTGTTCTGTCAGAAAGTATAGGTGCAAAGAGGGCTTTAACTCTTTTAGTGCTAGTTCACATACAGATAAAACACTTATATTAGCTATTCTTTACTGCTTAAGGTACATTTTATAAACACTTTGGTGACAATAGTTGTGGCTTAGACTTCAGCCAGAAGCTTCTAAAGATCCCAGCCTTATCACTGCAGTGTACTGTTATCTTGTTTATTCCATGGAATGTAATCTACTTCATTTCAGACACAGAAAATAAATACACAAACTGTAAGTCTAAAAGAGTAAATGCGTTTCTGCATAAGATGCATTTAATGCATCCTTCATCAAATAACCATACTAATGAAGCTGCATAGCCCCTACCACGGTGCAGATTTACCTTTCTTCTCTGAAAGGATAAACAAATGTGATTTGCTTCCCACTCATTCCAAGAGAACAATTAACACCCAAATTGACCCAAGAGGACAGGAACACACTGCTGCCAGATCTTATGTTCCTACTCTTATGTTCAGACTGCAAAGGTCTAGAAGGCCAATGGCAATGAGGAGGTTGAAAAAGGGGACATTATGTGTTGGTGACATTATGTAGAGAGTTGCATGGAAGCCTGCAAGACCCGCAGAAGGTAGCCTCATTTGTTACCTGCATTTCTCATTTTGTAAATCAGCCAAAAGTAGACTTATTGAAGGTTGTCTCTGATACAATACTGCTGGATACTTTTGTACTCTGAAGGAGTGCCTGTAGATACTATCACACTATTTGAGCTATTTGCCTTCACCTGATATAATGTCCCGGAATTGAAATCAACAAGAAAACAGGGGAAAAAAAATAATCCAAACAACTATGATTTCTCTGGTCTCTGTCTGCAGCAGATTTTCATGCATCTTGAAAGGATGCGCACAGAACGCAAGAAAAATCAGATGGATGAAATTGAGTGGAACAGACAACAGCAAAGAAATTCAAAGGAGATAAAACGAAAGGCCGTGAGAAGAATGAAGCTCTGAGAATGCTGAGGGCCTGCTGTATTTACACCAGGGTTTCTCCTGGTGAAAACACAGGCATGTGTAGATCTAACACAAAAATGGTAACACAAAATCAAAAGAAGCTTCCAGCTAACTTATCTTTCTTCTCCGTTCAGAGCCAATTCAAATGCTTGAGAAAAGATTAAAAAAAAAAAAAACAAAAAAACAAAAAACAAACTGGCAAAAAAATTCTTTTACTAGCAAACCCTTTTAGCAGTCATCATTTTGGAGAGGAGAACATTGTAATGAGTATCTCTCCATGGATCTTTTAACTTTCATGGATTTGTTACAGTCTATTTTTGATTAATTAACTTTTGGGTTGCTTTGGTTTGGTTTTTTTGCATTGAAACAATTTTATTTTATTTTTTTACTTCCGTAGCATTCTTTAGATGTTCCTTTAGTAGGCATCAGCTTGGAAGGCTTCTGTTTCACATTCATCTGGCAACATTTTTCCTTCTTTTTTGCATGTGGGGCACATAAGTGCAAGTTACAACCTCTGCTTCACTTTCTCCATGATATAATACAACTAAAAGTAGCTTCTTCCTTTCTAAGGTGGCTGATAAATTGAATAAATTCAAGAGGTGCTTAATCTACAACAATAGCCACATAAGAATTTGTATTTGACATATCCTATTTCAACCGACAATAGTTTAAACACCGTATAGGAACCTACAGACATGCATACATACACACATAGATGTGTCAATATGCACATATACACATGTATGTGGGGGCACATACACATGTCCTACTTTTTCTCCATATCTCCAAATTGTATTTTTGGGATTCTAATACATATTTATACATACTCTATACAAATTAGAATTGAAAAAACCCAAAGTGTGAATATGTAAGAACAAATGAATAAAAAAAAGCCCTAAACAGATACAATCCACTATTTCACCAAACACTTCTTTAAGTTTTAATTTTCTGCATTAAAAAATGCTGGTCAAAGAGTAGTCTTTTTTTTTTCTTCTTCTTCTTTTTCTTTTAAATCAGGATAACTGACCCAAGATATGGCTGTCATAGAACTATAGCATATCCTAAGTTGGGGACCTACAAGGATCAGCAAAGTCCAACTCCTGGCCCCACACAGCACATCCCCAGGAGCCACACCATGTGCCCAAGAGTATTATCCAAACACTTCCTGAACTCTATCAGGCTTGGTGCTGTGACCATTTCCTTGGGGAGCCTGTTCCAGTGCCCAATTGCCCTCTTTGTGAAGAACATTTTCTAGTATCCAACACAAACCTCCCCCTACACAGCTTCAGGCCATTCTCTTGAGTTCTGTCACTGATCACCAGAGAGAAGAGATCAGTGTCTGCTCCTCCTCTACCCCTCGTGAGGAAGTTGTAACTGCAATGACATTTCCCCTCAGTCTCCTCTTCTACAGGCTGAACAGACCAAGTGATCTTAGCCATTCCTCATACGGCTTCCCCTCAAGGCTCTTCACCATCTTTGTTGCCCTCCTTCAGACTCTCTCTAGTAGTTTGTCTTCCTTATACTGTGGCACCCAGAACTGCCCCCAGCACTGGAGGTGAGGCCGCCCCAGCGCAGAGCAGAGGGGACAATCCTCTCTCTTGCCCAGCTGGCCATGCTGGGCCTGATGCCCCCAGGACAGGGCTGGCCCTCCTGGCTGGCAGGGCACTGCTGGCTTGTGTTCAACTTGCCATCGACCAAGACCCCCAGGTCCCTTTCCTGGCATTGCTTTCCAGCCTCTCCTTCCCCAGTCTGTTTGTACATCCAAGGTTGCACCATCGCAGGTGCAGATGCCCTTGTTAAACTTCATATGGTTGTTGATTACCCTGTCCTCTAATTTGTTGAGGTCTCTGCAGGGCTTCTCGGCCTTCAAAGAAGTGAACAGCTCCTCCCAATTGAGCATCATTGGCAAGCTTATTTAGCATACTTTCCAGTCCAACATTGTTTATGAAGATGTTGAAGAGTACTGGGACTAAGATGGAGTCACATGGAACCCCACTAGTCACCAGTCTGATGTCACCCCTGTAACCCTTTGCACCTGACCCATGAGCCAGTTGCTCACCTGTCACATGATGTGTTTATCCAGCTATGTGCTGGATAACCATCTGAGTACTACAGATACATGCATCTTTACAAGAACAATTAAATGAAAGTCTTTAAAATATCTCTTCCCAACTGAAACATCTCAGCATTTTTATTAGCTTTGATAAAGCAATTTATCTGTAAACTACTCTTTTAATGCAACAGAACCCTTTGAGAAAATGCTTAATATAATTTATTCTTGAAGGTGCAGTATTTTCTGATACTGTAAGCAACATTTAAAGACATTGACCTCATTAAAAATGCTGTGTTATCCTTAAGCAGTATGCAAAAAAAGAAAAAAAAACCCCTTGCTTAACTGAATGCTTGAACTCCAAAAATTTCTCTAGTCATAAAAAAATCACAATGTAAACAAACTAGAGAAAACCCTGCCCTCCATAAGATTCTGCAGAGAAAATTCTTAAGCTTAGTGAGAAACAAAAAAAGAGTAAGCTTTCAAATTTTAAGAAATGGCAAAGTAATGTTATATTTAATTGAATGTTTTCTGGTATCAGTCTAAGATTTGTTAAATTCTCTCAATTCTTTCCTCCCTTACAAGTCGGTAATATCTGTTGAATCTTTCATGCAATATAACTGCTTTTCTGAAACTTTTTATTATATTTCAGTGTGTATCTTAACTATAAACATATATGAAAATCTGTTTTTAATTGACTAAAAGTTGCCTCATTGCAAGAAAGAAATTTCACTTAATATAAGCTGGGAACAACATAAAAACAAATAATCATGTTTCTTAGGTGCAAATAATGATTGCATCTGAATTAAAGAGTGATGAAGCCACAGAGTCCCTATCAGATCTAAGTTTAGTTTAGGCATCTTTTTAAAATGATCTCTCATGTACCTTCTACTTTTGTCTCAACTAAATTACAGAACTTAAAAGCAGTTTTAATAAAAAATAAACATTGTTTCTGGTAGCAAATTATAACCCGAATGGAGTAAAATATAATCTTTTGTGATATATTGTAATTATTTTATTTGTAATAAAAATCCTATATGATTAGGTACACATATTAGAGCATATATATTTTTACCCTGCTACTGTTTCACAATATACTCTGTTAGCCAAATGCTCATTAAAAAAGTTGATTTTGGTTATGGGCTCTGGTCAGTAACATAAGAAAGATCCTCGAGATAAAACAGGCAGTGACCTTATTTGCCAGTTATGCATCATGCTCAGAAGGAAAAATCTTGAAGAAAAAAAAAAAAGCCAATAACGAGTAAATTCTAGTGGCTATGTAATGTCATTTCCTGGAGACTAGACATAAGCATCCAAAACAATTAAAAGAAATCTTTCTTACATACTTTGAGGGCTTAGCTAAACTCAGCCATGATATTTAGCTTACTTAATAATTTTTAAGGATATTGAGTCAGGGTTTTTTAATATACACAGATATTGAATGAAATGACTATTTTTGACAATGCCTTCTTCAAGAGTGTCAAATGGACATGTGGAAGAACTTATGTGCCTAAAATCTTGCACTTTAGAGCTATGCAAGCAGATAAAGACCATAAAACTCTGCAAGATTGCAAGCCTTACACATAAATTATATTATTTGTTTGGTTACATCCATTTGAACTGGACAACATAGAAACCACAGCTTCATCTCACTGACTGGTTATAAACTCTTCACCTTTGCCTAACTGCAGTCAAATGAGTCTCCTTTGAGTTTCCACTCATATTCATTGCAGTGTTTTTAAAAAAATTAAACAGAAGTTCTAATTACAAGTTATATTGGACTAAAACACTCAACCTCACCAACACACTGCCCTCATTGGGATAGTGAACATACCTGAAAGTTGGTATTAAAGGCCTGCTGTATGTCACTGACGGGGCAATAGCACAACCAACCATTAAACACTGAATTTTATTTTCTTTCAAACTGAGAGCAGTTTCTAAACTGTTTTCCCTGAAATGGTAGCCTTTGGATGTCTATTAGAGGAAAACACAAAACCAAACAGAAAAAAAAAATCCTGACAACTTAACCCCAACTAAAACCTACCCCTCTCCCCTGAATTACTTAACGGAATCCTCTGGAGTCTGTCAAGATCAAAGCTTTGGATTTTATAACACTATATTCCTCTACCTACAATCACTTTTATAGACAGAGTGGTTTTCCAGAGAAAAGTGCAGAGAAATGGCCAGTTAATTTTTTTTAAGGCTACAAGGCCAGCAAGTAACACATCAACAAACTGACCCAACATGTTATGCTATTTCCAAAATGAGGCTTCATTTAAAGAAAAAAGGCATTTGAATTTAGTTTTTTCAAAGAGTTGTTATTTTTATACCAGTTCTATTGTTATTTATACTTTCATTATGATAACACTTCAGGAGTCTCAATATTGCTGATTGTACCAGATAGAAAAATTAAGACAAGGCTAAATTTGACCAATAGTGATTTTACCCATGTAAAATTAAAGTACCTATAGGGCCCACAGCAAATAGGCACTCACGGTGCAAACCAATCCATGTGTATATTTCACCTTTAAGTTTGGCGTTTAGTCTGCGCTAATTAGCTAAGCTTTCTTTTTAATTAATACAGGAAGATACAGGTACCTTAAGAGTTTCTTCTTAAGACCGGTATAAAGAAATTTTGGAAGGGATGCTCATGACCTTTTTCCACAGACTAGAAAGCCTTAAAACCTACTTTAGACTAGATTTATACAAAAGTCATAGTTACAGGAAATAAATCCCACTCTGATGATGGGTTGCCTGTAGGGTCTCAGGATGAAATATGAAAAGAAACCCCTTTTGTAATAAACAAACACAAAGTTTTTCAATTAGTATGATGTGCTCTATCAACCTTACTGATGTAACATTTTCTTATCCTGTAAGTTGTAATTCTTATAAGAAATCTAAGAACTGGGGATGATTCCTCATGAGTATTAGTGGCGAAATTTTCCTCCAAGGGATCCATTTAGGTATTTTTCCTTTCCAGACAGTTTAGCAATATTATGAATATTCCATCTTAAATATTTTATTCTTTCATTACTCTAAAACAAGAGGGACAAGAGTGATCAATCCAAAACGATTATTTTATAGGAATGCCAGTAACTCTCTAACTGAAGTCAGCTATAGCCAATATGTGTTTGGGTTACAGTCACAAATCTGATTGGAAAAATAAACTTTATTTTGACATAGTTCTAAAAGAACAGAATTTATTCAAGCAGGATGATACATCAAGAAGCTCTTGTCAGAGGTCACCAGACAAGAGAGTATGAGCTCAGCCCATCTACTCCCTGCCTACTTTCCTATGAGCAAGCGGCACGCACAAGGCAACCAAAACAGCCTGTGATGCACCAGCGATCACTAGATCCTGTTACCTTTCCTCATGAGGTCCCTGCCAGAGAAGAAAAAAAACTTCAATTCCTGACACGTAGTAAGAAAAAGTCTGTTACTGTCCATGGGCACTGTTCAGCAAGCCACATGGACAGTGAACATCACGGTCATGATGCCACTCAGACGTACAAGTATCGTACATGTTCTCCTGACCGCCACCCAGCCATGGGAAATTCATTCATTCTAACTATGGAACAGTGATGCACATGTTTGTCCTGTCAAATAAGAGGTAGAAGAAGAGGTAGGTTGTTTTGACAGTGGAGGAGCACTCCAAGGGATGTCTCTGTGAGGAAAGACCAGGAGTTGCCCTGTGCTGAACACAACTCCAGCCAGCTCTGCAACGGACCCACTGCAGATCACAGTTGAGCCATTAGGGAAACATATTTAAGAAAGGGCAAAAATACTGGATGGGGGGGGGGGGGGGGGGGGGGGCAGGGTGGGAAGGACAGAGAGAGAAGGCTGTGAGGAGCAGTGAGAGAGAAGGAAGAAGAGGAAAGAACAAAAAGGCCAGAGCAGTAGGAAGCATTCCACACTGGATCAGGAACGTGGCCAAAGGCACCGTGGTCCATGGAGCAACAAGGAGTAGCATAGGGAAAGAGCCAAGCACTGACTACAGCCTTGCGTGCCACCCAATGCCTCCCTGAAGGGACTGTGCACAGCCTGCAGCAGTAACACAGAAGGAGGAGATGTCTGGAGTGAAGGTGTGGAGATTAGGAAAGTGAAAGAGAGGAATCTGAACCTGAACCAGGAAGCGTGGGAGGAAAACTGTTTTTCCTGTAAGATTAAATGTTTGTCCTTCTTTTCTTCTTGTGTTTTGTTTCCCAATACTCCAACCAGTTAAATGCTTATGCTACCTGTCAATACATTATCTTGTATTCCCCAAGTGGTTTTGCCTATGACAGGGATTTTCCTGTCTTTATTTCACCACCAGTTTCCTCACTCACATTCCTACTCATTTTTCCCCATATCCTTGGAAAAGGAAGGAAGGGAGTGAGCACTGAGGGAGCTCTTGGCTGTTAGCCAGAGCCAACCCATCACATTTAAATGAAAAGAAATAAATGGATCCAATGGCAAATTACTTTCATAGATTACCAGGAGCCAAAAATCTCTTTGCTGTTATTTAATCCATCTAGATCTAAAACCAGGGAGAGAAATGGCAAAGCTTAGTAGGCAAAAAATAACTTGAGACAAACTAACTTTATGGTGCTGCTGCTATAAGCAGGAGGCTCACAGGACATAAACAGCTTCGCCTTCCTCTTAATTTGCACGGGTAAGAGAAATAAAAAATAGACAAGTAGTGGCTTATTAAAGACCAAGCTCCTTCCCTACGGTTTCTAAAACCAGAAAATCTGGTTTATGTTCCTTGTCCTACAACTAATATTCATGGAATGTTGCCCTCATTCCGCAAATGGTTATGAATGAAATTGTTTGGAATTTTTTTGTCATAAGTCCTTCAAGCAGGAAGAAAAAGTGGGCTTAAACCAAAAAAAGTTTTTCCCTTTTTAAATGAGACAATTTAAAAATGGAATTGTTCTCACTTACTTTTAAACATGAAAAATAGCCTGTTATGCACTTATTAGGTGGAAACAAACCACATTTTTTATTCTTTAAGGCTGAGAGATATTTTTACTGCATTATTTTGACTTGAGTTAAAAGATTAACTCTCAAACTACCCAATTTTTAGAACCTAATGTAAAATTAAAACAAAGATAATAGCTTTTGAATTATCCATTCAGCATTTCTATTTTCCCCCCAAATAACATAATGAAAAATGAGCTTCAGAAAAGGGGTGAAGGGGGGAGTAAGACGGTACTTAATTTTCTAACCACCTTTAATGAAGAGATACTCCACTAGTATTATTCACTAAACAATAAAAGTATGAAACAACTTAAAAATAAAATAAAATCATTGCAAAACAAAATTGAAAACAATATGTATGGATCATGAAATTAGGAGGTCTTACCAACCAGGAAAATGTTTACCCTAGAAAGAACATTTTTTTACAATTAACAAAAGAAGGATGATGAGTTGCATAGTGGTTATACAGCTGTCTGATTGCAAACTACATAGATCAAGAGTCTGCTAAAAAATGTGGCAGACAAAAGGCAAAGACATTTACAAAACAAGATAGGTACATATTAACCAAATCAGTATTCCAATTCCAAAGATTTGATCATTGACTAATTTCAATAATCCTACAAAAGAATTAACTGACGTTTCCATCAACAAAAAAAAGTGACTATACTTAGCTTGGCAAAATATTTGAGGCATAGACTTTAAATATCATAGCATTATGTAAAAATTAAAATGAATGTCTTAAAATGAAGGATACCTGAAACAGCAAATAATTTTAAGACTAAAAATATATAAGACTATGATTACAATTATATAAGACTATGATACAAGAGGAGGATAAGAGGATCCCTAGAGACAGACAGAAAATAAAAACACCTGAATAAACAGTGTAGAAATGCAAGTATTGTATTATGGCAATACAGGAAAACCGGCAATTTTTTACCAGGTACCTGGGTTTGTTCTGCCCTGTGTAACTAGAAACTCTTGCTCTTTCCCTTCCTTCCTCCCCTTCTTTTTCTCTGGTCATTTACTCCTTGCTTACATAGGAACTCTAGGAAACTTGTAAATTCTTGT
Organism: Chamaea fasciata; assembly: GCF_029207755.1. Taxonomy (NCBI): domain Eukaryota; kingdom Metazoa; phylum Chordata; class Aves; order Passeriformes; family Sylviidae; genus Chamaea; species Chamaea fasciata. The sequence goes on along the minus strand of NW_027094087.1, from coordinate 94,750,206 downwards.
TGTTAAAACAGAACGGCTATTTTTTGCACATAGGAGCTGAGGCAAAATCCCAACAAGACAAAATGAATTACCAGGAGCTCAAAACTACAGCAATTTATTTCATTTTCACCTTACTTTGTAAGACTTTTTAAGATGATAAATAAACTAAAAGGTATTCAGAAAAGACATTTTTCTATTTTCTTATGGCACACCTTTGCTTGTGGTACACCAGCATTAGCTTTTCCATTAACAGTTGAAAGTTTTTCAGTAATAGCTCCAGGGGTCTCATTATCTTTTGGCTTGGTCTGGAGCATGCTGCCAGTACTTCTGAAGCAAATAATGTGCTTTTCCAATTGCATGAGAATGTTTTTAAATAAGTTTTTAAGAAAATATGTTTTCCTTTGCTTTGTGCCTTTAGGTAAAATTCAACCTTATGTTTTTGAAGGATGGATACTGTTCATCAGTGAGAAAGAACGTATCAATTCCCTTGTCCAAAATGCCTTTTTTCAGGATGATACCTTGCTGCTATTATTAGACATCTGCTATACTAGAGAACATACCCAGTTGTCTATTACAATAATACAGGACTTGGAGATGTGACGCTAAGAGTTACTCTTGTAAGTGACTAACCCATGTCAATAGCTTTTAATTTTCTTCATCATAATAGTCAGTTCTGTCAGCAGTGCAGAATATAAACAATAACAGGGAAAAACAAATCTGTTTGAGCTCTGTACCCTACGATTTCCTTATGATTATGGCTAGTCAACTGATTCTTTAGCATGGTAGACAAAAAGAAGAGGCCATTTTTGCACCAAATTTGAAACATTTGTCCAGGATGCAAAAAAATCCCAAATCAGTATCATTGCATACCTGAAGCTGTTCATATTTGTGTGTTCGAAGCCTAGAGTGCCATAGCCATGATTCCTGTTAAGCACTTTTTAAAAAGCCATCGCGATTGTCCTGTAGTCCTCCTCTCAACTAAACTTCTCACATAAACTACTTTTATTTCATTCCTCCTCATCCCCAAACTTCCACTCATACAATCAAGAAGCCACCCCACAAACTCTTCTGCAATCCTAATCTTTCTAAACCACGCCCTACCCTATTTCAAATTCCTTCTCACTCAAGAATCCCGTATCAGTGTGCCATCGATGTAAATTGAGGCTAAATACCTTTAGGTTGCAGTGGCTCGACTCCTCCAATTCTGCTTGCCCAGGTGCTGCTATTGTCACTGCCCTCAATGCTGCTGTGCCTCACTGCCTGCCTCCTCCATGACTTCCCTCAACACAGGCTTTTCCACGGGCCAGCAGTACACAGTGCTCCCTACTGGTGACTGGGGCTCTCCCTGCGTTAGAGCAGCCCCAGCTCTTGGACTGATGGGCCTTAAACACAAGTCTTACTAAAATCCACCTACAGAGCATCCTAAGGGCAAGAGCAAAACACATGTTTGTGAGAAAACAGGATGTATGGAATACATATTATTAATGAGTCATTACAAAACTGCATAGCAAACAATATGTATGGTCAGATTCTGTTCCAACACTTGTTTTGGTTATATAGGCTTCTCTTTCATCTTCCTTATTCTTGTCTCAGTATGGTTGCTCAAATGTAATTTTTTTTGTTTAAGCCTGGCAGACAGAACCTATCCAGAAGTGATGATTTTTTCCTTACCTTTTCCCTTTCTCTATTACTCTTTGCCATTCTCCTCTATCTCAGAGATTGCTCTTACAGATACTCTCCTCTCAGTAGCTGTGTTTACTCCCAGTTTGCAAGCTGAATGTGTATGAGGTTACAAAGGAAAATATTAGATTTATTTAATATCCCTTTAACAGTTACAGTCAAGTCTTGCAGGCTTCCACCTTTGAACCGAATGTACTTTTTCAGATTACATGCACTGCACATGAACCAGTCACTTCAAAACTACAAGCTTATTTCAGCACCTATCCCCCTTCAAAGTATTTAACAATTCATTTCCATTTGATCCTTGAAACAGACTCCATAATCAAAATTACATACACATGTAACATTACTTTTTAAACAACTAGAGCTTAAGTGCTAAGAAAAAAACTGCCGCAGCATAGCTGGAAAATCTTCTCGTTCATAAAGACTGTGCTTTCTATTTTCTTCAAAATGCTTTCACAATTCAAGTAATGCTTATACTCTTTTTAATCTGTTCGGGCAGGGAATGTTCTACTCCATTGCAATAGCTGATAGCAAAGTGCATTCTGTTACAAAATAATTTGCCAGTATTTTTGATAGTATCTTATAGACATGAGTGTATGGTTTCAGCAAGCTCCTTTACATTTAAAAAAAAAAATCATATTAAGTTAATGCAGAAGACAACACTGAATATGTTATTATTTCTCATAATTGCTAACTTCCTGCCATGAAGAATTTCTTTGAGCTGTGAAAGAATATGAAGTCCAACTACATATTACCCCAATGTTTACAATTAAACTATATAAATGACAGACTTTGGGGCAGAAAGGGTGTTTTACCTTGCAGCACGGAATTGTTTCAGTTTTTGCCTTTCCTACGCAAACAAGATGGCTGTGCACTTATCAGTATATAGGTACAAAGTCCAGCCATGTGAAGTGAAACACAAGGGTGGAGGGGAAGAAGAACAACATTGAAAAAGTAATTTATACAAGACTGACAGGATTTCTTGGTAAGACACTGCATCACTAGTACAAAACAACCTCAGCATGTTCTCATAATGAATACATAGATATGCCTAAGCAAGGTCTCCTGTTAGACTTTTTTGTGAATTTGCACTGCATTTTTGGAAAACAAGGGCCATGCCAGAATCTCAAGTATATTTCTGCCTTCTGTACACATAGGGAACATTCTTACAGAATATCCACACAGCAACTTTGGACAAACTGCACTGAAACACCTTTTAAAGTATAATTTCAGATCAGAGTTTTTCAAACTTTTCCATTGGAGGCACAGAATATTTTGAGATTCTCTTTTTATAAATAAAATACACTATAGCCCATGCCGGTTTCTTTAATATGCATTGTCTTAGAAACTATATGTACTCCCAGAAAATGACTGCTTGTGGAAAGCCCAAGGACCCTAACATGAAAAATCATTCATTAAACTTCAAAAAGTCCTAGCTAGCTGACATATCACCTCCTTCTCAGCTATTGTCCTCCTCACCCCAATTTATGTATTTGTCACAGGGAAATTTGATCAGAGAGAGAAAGATGCATGTCCAAAGATGTGTGACAACCACTGCCGATGAAACTTAACGGAATCCAAGCCTTACAACCAAAGTATGAAATTTTACATTTTTTCCATGCAAAACTTAAGAGCTCACAATGACTGTGAGAAATCAAATTGAACCAAGATTTTTGAACAGATGCCTAAATGCAAAGTTTAAATTACAATTTTCTGAGGTTCAGGAAATTAGTACAGCTTGTCCTGAACTTTCTTCTGCATTTTTCCTCTGTCTATTTAAAAATAATATTCTACTTTAAAAACTTTGAAAGAATTTTAAATTACCAACTTTTCTCTATCTCAAATACCAATAGGAAATGTTAGCCCTACCTTAAGTCTTTGACAAACTGCACTATTGTCTCGCATTCATTCAAAGCTTTAACAAGTGAATATAAAGACATTTTTTAAAAAATCTTGTCAATCTCTATAAAATAAATAACCAATTACTTTTAATACCTTTGATTAATGATCTTTTTAGATTAATAATATTTTAGAAGGTACTAAAAAACCCCCTGTATATGGACAAAAGAAGCAGTACTAGAGATACAACAGATTAGAAGCAACATCCACTGGCAAAACACCTTTACTTGTGTACATACACTGCAACTCTTAAATGCATAATAACTACTTACAGTAAATTTTATTAAAACAAACTATTATTAAGCTACATTAATTCAAAACCTTGTGATTATGTAAATTAGAAGAAAATAATGATAAAACTAGGATTTGTATGACAAAATACAGATAAAATGAATGAAAAGCAAACTTGTCTGTGCTAATTAGCATGATAATTCAAGGCATTTGATATGAAAAACCAAAATGCATTGTATAAAGATCTATTCATTCTAACCATAACAGTATGCAAAAACTACAATGAGTTAATGAGTGAAAAAATAAACATCCTCTCATATCTAAATTTAAGTACAGGATGAAGACTGAATAGAGCGGGTTTGTTTGTTTGGGTTTCTTTTTCGTCTTTGATTAAACATCCCTAAAGGGTGCTTAAGTGACAATTACTTGCTGACTTCAAAGCCTGAGCAGGAGTGAAAACTGAAATGCCAACAGGGAGGCTGCATTCAGCCATGGCCAATAGAGTCCTACATTACCCAGTAATGTATTCTCCAATGATCTGTTACTTAATGGATTGTACTACCCATTTTGGCCAATAGGTGTTTTTGTGGTTTGGATTTCTTCTTCCTCAGAGGTATGAATACAGAGTTCATTTTTTTTTCTTTCGAAATATGTTAGGAACACTTTTTTTAAGGTACTTTGGACTTCTGGTCACAAATGGGAGTCAGTATCTACCAATTTATTTATGGATGTTCATATGTGTAAGAGTTCAATTCATTGAACTGGTAAAGGACATTATGTTTTTAATTAGTGTTTGGGATGAAAAGGATGAAGTAGGATGCACGACAATTTACTGAAATTTAGCGGTAAGGCAGAGCTGCAGCAAGGCAGACCCTTTGTTTCAGTTCATCAAAACATTTCTGCCAAAGTTTTAGGAGTTCAGGATCCAACTTTACCGCACCATAAATGTTCCCCTACTATGTACAGTACAGTGTCTTGGTAAAAAGATAACATGATACACTGCTATCTTAGCCTGTCTGGATGTAGGTGCACATGTAAATGCTCCTGCTTCCTCATAAATCTACTAATAAAAACTTGTATTTTACCTAGATTCAAAGGAAAGATATCAGCAGCAAAGCTACAATGAAACAAAGGCTATTTGTTATCTTCTCTTATTATGAGAAATGAAACCAAAGGAATATAGCTAATTTCAAAGGATATTTTTGAAAGACATTTACCCAGAATTTAGAGGTAACAATTTTGGTGTTCTAGGGACTTTGTACAAATTGCATTATTGGATTCTAGAGAATATTAACAAATCTTTAGTGAAAAAAGATGCTAAAACTTCTTTCTTCAGCTAAATCTAAAAAACCAGTGGCAAGCTTCCCTCTGAAAATTCTGTAAACATGTAGGTATCTTGATAGAAAATCATTACACGAACTTGTGAAATCTGTGAATTGCAGAGGACTTTATACAGTTTTGAGGAAGTCCCAAAGGCTTTTAGACATAGAACTCTATAACAATGTCTAAAGGTTTTGGTCTAAAGGTTTTTTTTAATGATTGTAATTAACTCTTGTTAAGACTTACATATCGGAGTTTAGCTGGAAGACTGTATTGGCTATGCCATGCAAGATTTACATTCAGGTTTTGTAGCTCCCATAACCATAGATTCTGATTATCAAATAAGCTACTTCAAGTCATAAACAAACAGGATTTTTAAAGAAAGATGGGCTTGAACAGGTGGGAAAAACTATAAGATAATTTATTTTATTTCCTGGATGTGATGAAGCCAAAAAAAAGCATATGGATACACAGGTCCCCACACTGTCAGGTCCTTCAAGAATCAACAATCATCCAAATACCGAAAAATTGAAATCAAGCAAGGTTTTACTTTATTTCCACGATCTTCAGAAACTATTGGTGCAAACATCACCCTAGTTAAAGCTGGTAGAAACTTGGTGACAAGAATGCGACATCCTGGGTGAAGCTCTGTGCCCCCTGAAGCCTTTCCTCCATGCTCTGCAACTCCAGATTACACCCTAACCATTCCACATTTCATGACCGCAACAGCAGCTTCGTTTTGGCATGAGGCATTAGGATATACGGCTTTCTTAATATTAAAAGTCTTGTTAATAGCTTTTGGAAAATTGCGTTAGTCTAATTTTTCCAGATGAGAGCAAAATTATTGGCATGAAAAGGAAAAGTCAGTGAAAAACAGATTATGGAATCAGGCTGTCAAACACAGTCATTAATATAATACTTACTCTCTTCTGCTTGTAGCAGTCACTGGTGTAAATGACACATACAACATTTCTGAAACAGGGATACAACAACTCATTCTGTAGCACAGATTCTTGCAGATATCTGCCTCATTAGGCTTGCAAGATAGTAGTTTTTCATACTTAAAAATGCATAAAGAGATTTTGAACTGTATGAAGAAGTAATAAGCACTTAATGGGCTAGAGATATTGTTCCCGATCTCTTCCACTGAAGTATGACAGTGACTCCTCCTAATTAGTAAAACTACACATAGAAGTAAACCATAAAGAAAATTTTAAATTGGACACATAACAACAAGTTTTAAGCTTTTGGCTTGGTACAACATGGGGAAAAACCCAACTTATCAACAGTAAAAAACAAAGTATGGCAAAGACAGTGATTCTGTTATGTTAATTCAAATGTGTTGATCTATCTGGCACTAAAAAAGCAGTCTAATAGCAAAATATGACTTTCTATTTGTCATTTATAAACCCCACAGCTACAATAAATGTCTCTGCATGCTGGAGTTCTCTAAGGATACAGAAAACCTAAAATGCTTAGGAGCAATCAAAATGCTAAAAGCTTCAGAAAGCTTAAGTTACAATAATAGGTTAAAGAAATGAAATTTGCAAAAAAAAAAAAAAAAAAAAAAAAAAAAAAAGAGAGAGTAGAGGAACACCACAGGATATCCTAGCAGAGCAAAAGATTCACTGAAAGATTCAGAAAATTTTAGGCATAATGCCTGGACAGATATTTTAAGCCTATACAACTCTATTGCAAAGAATTAATCTAGATCTTGAATTTCTCTTGTGGTCTTACCTATACATAAGAACATGAAATGGAAATCTAGAACTTTCAAGCAGTGTCAGTGTAAGCAATCATTCAGCTTACAGAACTCAAAGTGAAATGTTTGAGATTACCTGATTAAGTGAAGATAGTTGTCTTAGGGAAAAAAAAGTCAGGGCCTGATAGCCTTGAACTTCATTGCATTCTTCTAGGTATCCCTAATATCTAACTGTATCAGTATTTACAACTGGTGTTCCTTGCTTTATAATAGTTTTATGAAAATAAGTGTCTGGTCTTACTGGTCTTCTACAAAGAATATTTCAATTGAAAGTCTAAAATGAGAAATAAAGCTACATCATTTCCTCATCTGTTTTGTTACAATACACTGAACCCTTAAGGTAGGTAAACATAAGCAGAACTTAAAATAATTGGACAGCCTAGTGATGGGACTATTTCCTCACCCAAAAATTAATCAGTGTCTTACACAGCAGTGGTCACAAAATGTATTTGCCATTGCCTGTGCACAAGAGCATGTTCTGAGGTATACTTCCAGTATGTTTGTGTGTCTGTACATGGGGATAGGAGAACAGGGCAGTGGCTTCTGGGGCAAGAGAATTCAAAAAATTGAATTATGACTTGGCTGGGAGGCACACTAACTCTGGCAGCCAAGCAAAAGTCCTGACTCCATAGTGAGGAACAGCCTGAATGTCTAACACAATTCTGCTGCAATGGGGACTCAAGAAGCTGGCTAACTCTGCTTGGCATTGCCCCTTCTCCTCTCTCCACCATTTCTGCTTCCTGATCAGAGATGCTACTTCACATGTATCAGCACAGTACTGTTGCTTTTCTGCCTAGATAGTTCTAGAAGCTGAGACCACCAGAATCACTGCAAAGAAAGAAAGAAAGAAAGGTCAAACTACTGTATGATAGCTGGCCTCCAGCTGCCTCCCTGCACTCTCCAGGCAGTCAGCATGTTCTCCCTGATCATGCAGACATTCTGGGCTGAATGTGAGCCAGTTCATTCATTTCTACTCAACTCTTCTGGATAGATACAAACTTTTAAGGGCACACAGCCACAGAGTACGCACAATGTCAGAGCTCTGGAGATTCAACTCCCCAGCTTGTTGCATCCCAAGTAGGGAACATGCATATAAAACACGAACATGGAGCATTACAGATCAGTGTCTTAGAGATCTTGTGACCCTGAGAATGACAATTCCTTCTCTCTCTTCTCCATCTGAAGATCTAATTACCACAGCCTTTGAAAAGGTTGAGCTTAAGAACCCAAGACTGAAAGGGACCACTGAAAGGGTGACTGCATTCAGTTTCACCTTTTCTGCCAGCAACCAAGTGATAGATGACTTGCTCAGAAATGTTCACAGAATGTGCATTCCACATGAAAGCACAAATACAAATCTTTTTCTATAACCTGTAACAATCAAACTGTAGTAAAATGAACAAAAAAGTAATCAAATCCAAATGCAGACAAATAAAACCAAGTTAATAACAAATACTTTAGATTCCTGTAACAATGGGAAGTTAGATAAATAAATCAAAGTTACACAGCAAACTCATGTTACAGGAAAAATAAAGCAGGATACAACATGTCATATGGGGATGCAACCTCCTCTGTCCTAATCTTTCTGATAGTTTAAGGCTAAGCAGGACCCAGATATTAGGAACTTTGGGACTTTCATTACAATAATGCTGCCAATCACCTGGACAGTTTGTCCATGTGCAGCCAATATTTTATTAGAAAACCAAAAAGTATGTCAACAAGCTAAGTCACAATCCAAAAGGAGAGTAAATGGTGACCTCAAAAGAAGAAAAATAACCCTAAAGCATGATATTAAGGCTTCCTTTCCCAGCTTCAGAAACTTTGTTCTGTTGTAGAATCCCATCAATAAATATAGCAATTGACATCTAAAAATATCAAAGCATTCCTCCCTTGTTTCCTCTTGTGTGCTTGGTTAGCTTTTCTAGAATTTTACCTCTCATCACTGCTTAAGAATCTTTTTATAGTGCCTCATCTAAATTTATTGAGATAAACACATGTGAGAAACACATCACTCTCCTGCAGCTTAACACATCATGTTCCTTGCCTTGTAACTAACACACTTGTACCTGGTGGTCAATATCAAAATCTAGAAAACAGATGGCTCTCCCATCCCTGCCTGCTTGGCTGAGAGAAGACACATGTGATTGATCAAAAGAGCATATACACATTTTTAACTTATGTAATCGATAAAGCACGACCTAGATCAGGAGTTGCATGGTACTATTTAATTGCTTTAAGACATGTGGTCATCTTTCATTCTGTACCTATAAAAACATGAATTGAAACAATACAATTCACCTAATTCATAATTTTAAGGTGAAAAGCTCATGTTTGGTGACATCCAGCACTGAGAGGGGGTTCATTTTCTAAAGGCTTATAGGCTTAACCATAACAACTGTTGAGAATCTTAGCTGATACCTGAATTTACATTTAATTCTAAGTAATTCCAAACAACCTGTTACTAATAGTGGGTTTAACAGCTGTTTATGTAAATCATTATGAAAGCTTTTAAATTACTGGATTTATTCAAGTCTTTCAATTCTTTTTTAATATTCAAACCAAAATGGATTATAATCTGTTTATCCTCTTTGTCAAGGTGCCTGCAGAAAAAGAAAAATAAAGTCAGTCATTTCTGTGTGAAATACATAGTGCATGATAAGCCCATAAAAGGTATAAAAACAGGTAAGTGAATCCATGCTTTGAGCACAATTTGAAATAGTGAATAGGAAACTGCAATTACGGAATCAAATGTATTACCTATGAAAACACTTAAGCATATTCTGAACCTTTTACTCTCCAGGAAAGAACTCAGTCACATATATTTCAGTGATGTACAAAACTTCCAGCCTCAAAGTAAACTCCAACATATATAGTAATTAAAAAAAGGTTAAGAGGACCGAGTACATAAAACATTGTGCTGCATACTTAATAACCTCACAGCACCTGAGTATTTTCACTATCTCACACTCAAGAACAATAAAACCAATGAGATTTTAACATATTATTAAGAAACCAGAGAGAATAGATTTGTTTGGTGTTAAGGAGGGCTACCTAGAGGCAGTTAATTTACAGTTGTTTAAAATCTGGACATCTAGATATATATGTAACATATAACACCATATATCTGCTTTGGTGAATGCCCAGATAGCATTTAATGCAATTTTAAAATGTACATGAAGTTAACTGTGTTCTTCATAATCTCCAGAATTCAAGTCTAGTTGCAGAATTACACCTTAGTTACTACATCCAAGTTCATTCTTCTCAATAGGCATACATCAGGTTAGTAGGAATGTAATTAATTATTGGTGTTCATAGTTACTGCACCTCAACTACAATATGCTTCCCACAACTCTAAAGTTATTGAAGTCCTCATAACTCAAAGCCAACTTCAAATAAGTAATAAAAAATAGTAGCAAGCAAAAAAATCAATTGCACAATTCTCAGTATCAAATTCTCAATATCAAATTTTCACTCCCTCTAAAGAAAAAAAAAGTCCAACAACAAAACCAAATGCTACTTGTGAGTCATTAGATATAGATATTTAAGACAGCTCAAACAAAACTTAGATCAGCACCTTATCTCACTTACGTATCTATCTATCTGTGAACTATGCTCCACCATGAATTAAAAGTTGCTTGGACTTTTACTTTGTTTCATTCTGTCAGTAAAAAGACTTAGTCATGCAGAATAAGCCTAAACAGTTGTCTGTATTGGGAAGATTTTCCTGTGTTTGAACACAGCTTAGAAGAATCAAGTAAGCTAACATCACACTGATTATCAGTTATGAGCCAGAGCAAAGCAAAGAAAATTGAGGTCATCAGCAGCCTGTCAGCAATGTGACAGTCTTGAAATGCGTACCATCGGATTTGTAAGCCAGATCATTAAACCCTAAAAATGTTCACCTTCTGTATTACACTTTAATTTTGTGGGCCACTTTCATATATATTGCCTATGACTTATTTCCACTTTAAATACTCAAAAGTTTTGCAAAACCTGTGTTTTCTCAGATGAATGGGAATTTACATGCTAAAGATAGCGATTTTCTCCCCTTTTTAGGGGGCTAGAAGCAGTGGAACTTGTGATCAAATACGTTTTTCTAATTAGAACAATAAATCAAGGTAACAAGAAAAGGCTTCATCCTCTGAGTAACAAATAAAGGTTTTACTCTGTCACCATATATACAATTAAAAACCAGCTTCTTAGAATATTTGTTAATTAGAAAGTTGATAAATTTACCTCATGTACTCCTGTCATACAATATCATTACCCATCCTCTTTAAATATTTGTCACAAGTGGATAATCTTACAGCAGAATCACATTCTTTCTGAGGACAGCACAACACTACCATTATAAGTATTGAAATTACTATTTTTTAAATTCCTTTTAAGAGGTTAACACTTTTTTTGACATACCGTATTTAGGATTTTACCTCTATTGATTCTTCCACCTAAGTGTGCAACAAAAGAAACTATAAACATTTGGTGGAAACAAACTGGAATATTGACTTGTTGCACAGTGTTTATTGCAGAAACAAAACAGCCGTGGGCATTTTTAATACTCATATATTGTAAGGTTACAAAAAAAAAAAAATCTGAAAGCTCAGGAGCCATTTTCTTAAATCTACACAGGAACCTATTTCATGACTACACATGGAATTTTTAAAAGACATTGAAGGTACTGCGCACAATCCTTTTCCTAGCCTACACAGACAGGGCCTAAGCAGCATTATCATTAGAGAATGAGACGGGATAAAAAAAGAGAAAACCAACCCAAAACTCAAAAAGCTTTGTTTGAAAGTCAAGTTTTATTATTCAAAAGGTACAAGTAGAGGCCAAGGATGTTTTATTTATCTTCTTTTTTCCCAAACAGGAGAAGGTGTGAGGAGAATTCTGTGTCTACATTTCACACAAATGTAGGGTGAGTGTACTTGCAAGGGACAGGTTTTGGGGGTAGGTAAGATGCTTAAAGAGGCTAAATTAAAATTCAAATATAGCTATGTGACACCTACAGTTAAGGCTTTAAAAGCCTCCACTAAATTGCTAAAATGGTGAAGTGTTGCCAATTCAAATGAAGGCACTGTTAGGAAAAAAGAATTGCTGCAAGGCCTACCTACAAGTGAGAAAGGACGTCCCCTATGTGAAGCTGCAACTAACCCCTGTCCTCAGACAGAACAGCACAGCAGTACCCATCTTCAAGCCAGTATGTCACCTTGGGAGCCTGATACAGCTCTTTTCATGTCTGCCTTTTGCAACTGGTGCTTCAATGATCTTGATGCCCAGTGGAAAGTTACCTGCATGAAAAAAATACAAAAGGGAAAACTGATGAGGTAAGCACCCTCTTGCCCTCCCAACTGCTCAGTAAAAATAGGATGATGTGTCCCTGCAGGAAGATTCTGCTTCAACTCAAGAACAGTCTCGTTTCTTGAACTTCAGAACTTCTTGAATGTTTCAGAAAAAGAACACACAACACTCATATCAGCCTTCAATTAACCATTCTTGCAACCAGCAACCTGTAAGAGATTTACTCCTTCCTCACAGATCTTTTTCTCCCCACTACTTTACTCTTCCCTCACAGTTTTACATAGACTTACACTTTTTCGCTTCAACTATAGTCTGGTGGTAATATTACCCCTATAAATCTCTACACGGGCACACAGAAGAGACATTGTCTAACGCGACAACTTGAGAGCAACTCTTCTGTCGTTCCCGCCAGCAGCACCAAACGGGATTTAGGAATCACAAAATAGGTCGGGTTGGAAGGGACCACCGTGGGTCATCTGGTCCAACCTCCCTGCTCCAGCAGGGTCATCCTAGAGCACACTGCACAGAATTGCATCCAGATGGTTCTTGAATATGTCCAGAGAGGGAGACTCCACAACCTCACTGGGCAAGAAGTGCTGCTCTGCAAGATAACAGGCCCCAAGGAGAGAAATGGACTTTGTTTAAAAAAGTAGCTCAAGGCAGACCAAAGGTGCCGCTGGCCCGCCCCGCCCCGGGGTGCTACCAAAAACCGCCGCCCGTGACCGGGCGGGCTGAATCTGCCTCGGCTCCTGTTCCGCTCCGGCTGCTCTGCCTCGCCATGGCCGCTTCCTCCTCCTCCTCCTCGGCGGCCGCGCTGCGCCCGGTCACTCACCTCATCTTTGACATGGACGGGCTGCTGCTGGGTGCGTAGCCTGAGTCCCTCTCCCCTCCACGGCCGGGCCCCCGCTCCGCCCCGAGCCGCGCCGGTGGGCTCCACCGCGCTGCGAGGCCCAGCCCGCCTGCCCGGACAGCCAGGGGCCGTAGCTGGCGGGGGGCAGCCTCTTTCCCTTCCTTTCCTTTCCCTTCCCTTCCCTCTCCACCTCCCGCGGCCTGAGCGGCCCAGGCTGTGGCTGCTCATTCACGGCCTCCTCGCTCCGGGCGAGCAGCCAAAACGCCCCGGGCGGCGCTGCTTAAACCGGAGTGGAAGGGATTAAAGCAACAGGAAACGAGTTAATTCCTTCTCCTCCTTCCGCTACTTGCTGCCTTTCCGGGGTAGATTTCGCCTTAAAGTAACAGACCCGGGGCTGAGCGCGGGCGGGACACCTGTTCTGGCTGGTGGAGGGCGGAGTGAGGCTGGGGAGAGCGCTGAGGGGCAGGTTGGTGCTGAAAGTCAGGGATAGCGCGTTTGGAGGAGTGTGTAAAAAAGCGGGTTTCTGTGTGTGTATCCCTATAATGCAGAACAGTTATTTTAATTTAATTCTTAGAAGTTTCAGGTAAGTATTTTTATAGTTACTACTGCTCTTTGTCAGAAGCTGGAGATCTGCTTCACACAGACAATATTCACCTTAACAGGACAGTATTGGTAACGATACATGTATATGATTTTTTCTATTTAAAATAAATTACATGTAAAGTGTGTATTGCATTTCAGAAATTTTTCAGCTGCAAGGAATTAAATACTCAAGTATCTTCTAGTACAGAGGAGTAAAAGTGACACTACCTTGGTAATTTTCATAATGTGCACTTCATTTCAGAGGACTTGAGTATATTTCAGCCTCTGAATATTATGAAACCTTTAACGTTTCTGAACCTATTTGTTTAATGATGAGCAGTGACCCTTGGGAGGCAAAAAGGCAGTCAGGAGACTGCTTGGACTTTCCCAAGATTCCTAAATGTTTCAAGAAATTTGGAATAATTTGGGGGAAAGAGTGATAAAAGGCACAAATTAGATTAATTCTGCCCAACCTATCTACTATAAAACTTCTGAATGAGACAAGTGGTCATACTGATGTTAACCTGCATAAGAACCCCATAATTTTCATATGAAATTGAAAATTAAATTGAATAACAGACATACATAACATTCATGTATGTTATACATCATAACATACATGAATAATTGTTATTCATTTTAATGAATACGTATGTATTCATTAAAATGAATAACAATTACCCAGAAATAAGTCCAAAATCACTTCCTTTCAAAGAGCACAAATAAAAGTTTTGGTATTTTATATCTGTTATTACTAACTTTGTAAAGTGCTCCCATTGTTGGTTGCAATTTTTAGAATCTGAAGCTTCAGGTTTTGCAAAAAAATTTCCCAACAAAGTAGTGTCTGCAAGTGTACATGACAATTTTTTTTGTTGAACAAATATAAATTGATCTTATAGATCAATGGTGAGGAAAATTGGGCATTAAATTCATCTGATGTAACATGCCATGAACTTGCTTTCTATAACTGACATACTTGCTTCTGAGTAAGGATACCATCTGATAGAAAGATTTCCAAAAGCTTTGTGTGTGTCAAATCCTTAAATCAGGTCTGAGGTGTTCACAAGTTTCTTGACTTTGGAAACAATCTAAGTGTTACTCTATAAAAACTGCATCCTATACTTTACTATCTAATGTGTGAAAGTGTTGCTCAGTCTGATCAACTGATACTTTATTTCCCCCCTCCCTCTCTTAACATAATTGAGACTGATTAAGTTGTCCTTGAGTCCCACCTTGATATATCGGCTTACTTTTAATGCTGAAGTTACTGCCTATAAACTGCCTGTGGAAATACTTCGACCCTTTCATTGAGTCCTCCTGTATCATTGTTTCAAAGGTTATCTAACACTGTTTTTTTTCTAATTGCATTTCTAATCAATGCAATCTATACCCTTCATTTTTTATTATTAACTTATCTTTCCCTTTGAGCTCTTGGATGAAATCTTAGGGGTTTTGCCTAGTTTTTTTCCATTTGCCAGGAATTTAGCACTGTAAAGCAATGCACTCAGTAAGTGAAGTATGTGACACCACCTCTAGATATCTCATTTTTTAATAGGTAAAATTAATTGAAGGACTTCTTTTTTGTAGGAAATGCCCACTGTAACAGAAAAAAACAGACTTTGTGCTAATGTACATCATTTGCATCCTGCTTAGGATGTATTCTATACATAGAATACCAGAATATCTCAGGTTAAAAGGACACATAATGTGAATGACTGAGGCACAGACTCAGACCAGCAGGGAATCTGAATAATTTGTTCAAAGAGTCGAGGTGGTTTTATACACTTTTCAGGGCACAGTATTTCCTTATATGGTAATTCTCACTACATGACCTATCCCAAGTTGCCACATCAGCAACACACTTTCTGAATGTCCTTTAATGGGGCGATCACGCGCTGTTCACTCCTCTGGCAGCTGCTGGCAGGCTCCTCTCCCTCAGGCTCTGTGCGTGACACCTCCTGCCAAGGTCAGGTCAGCTCTGGGTGACACCTCCTGCCAAGGTCAGGTCAGCCCCGTGCTGCCATGTGCTCCTTTGGGCCACCATGTGCATCTGCAGGCATGTGCTGCAGCCCACAGCCCAACTCCATCCCATCTCTTCCCAAATCACAAGGATCATTGAGTCCAGCTCCTTGCAGGGCTTCTGAAAACTAAAGCAGAGTACTAAGAACCTTGTTCAAATGCTCCTTGAACTCTGACAGCCTTGGTGCCATGATGGTTGCTTGGGGGACCCTGTTCCAGTGACTGTTCATCCTTTCATGCAGCTTTGTTAATTAGCATAGTTGATTAGTTGTGAAAAACAAGTTCTACTCTCTTTTAGAATTTTATAAATTTAATATAAATAAAAAATAGACAAAATAGGAGACAGAATAAACTAAGCTTCTTGACCGAGGGGGGACTTGGCACCAGGTCTGCCTGTCGCCCCCCTCACCCTTTAGGACTTCTATCTTTAAGGAGCACCGTATTGAATATTCAATAGATGGTAATAAAACATTCCTTTTTGATCTGTTTTAAGTATCTCTGATAATCTTATCTAGTAGATTTATTTTGTGGGTGTCTTTACATAGTCTGGTAACATGAATATAAATCTTCTTTTGAGGTTTTCTGGTTCTTTTCAGTTGGATAAGAAAACAGAAAGTTAACAGTTTTTTTCTTAAAAAGGTCACAAGGTGACCCCCTTCCCATAGCTTCAGGCTTGGTGGCTTAAGCGTTACAAAAAAAATCTTACCCCTCTGGTATAATCAAAAATACACATTCATTACTCTTCTAAATTCTTATTAATAAAAACATAATACAGTACAATTATAATAGTTATGCGAAAAGCCAGCTACATAATATACACTTATAACATTAGTGGTGCACTGTGTAGTAGAAACCAGAGGAAAAGGAATAACTGCATCTTATTATTTGTTATACTTGCTGTACTTTCTCAAAAAAACCCTCAAACAACAACAAAAAAATGCAACAAAACCCCTCAGCAATTCAATTAAAGCCTTACATTTCTTAAGCTAAATTTCTACTTGATTCTCTACAACAGGTAATAACATTAAATTCTCAGAATAGTAGATTGTTTTTTCTTTAAATGTGGTAGTCTGTTCTTGCAGACGAGTACTGTTCTAACAGCTAGTATGTGGTATAGTTAAAATTATTAAACCTACTTATGTGTGCACTTATCCAACACATAGTACAGGGTTAGCAGATAATAATAACAATAATAATAATACCAACAACAACCTAAACTAGAGGCATTTGATACCTAAATAAGTCCTGTTGTTTTAGTTGTACAGTTTGGATCCTGGCATTTTAGCATATTGTAAAAACATACAAAATCAAGGCTAAATATAGAGAAGGAAAAATCTATTTAACTTGTACAAAATATACAACTAAAGTAATGCCCCCCAGGATCTATCTTATAAACCTAGTGCATAGGTTTCTTTTTAAGCTATGGCAAATGTTTTTGTTATATAATTGTGGCCAATAGTGACCCTACTACCAAAACACAAATAGGATTGGATTGAATGTTGCCTTTGTTGATCTTTGCTTAAACTTATAGGGGACTGAAAACATTTAAAATTCTCTACAAGCTGCATGTATAATATTAACCTTTCCCAACTGACAAATGAACTTAGGAAAATGGCTACAAAGATAAGATGTTTCTTAGCAGTGCGCCTAAAGCTGATATAGAGCCACATTAACATGCAAAGAACATGACGCTTTAGTATAGGAAGTTTAGTTATGTATTTATTTTTGTTTAAATTTCTGCTAGGAGTAGGGATTGTTTTACGTTAATTTTTATCCTTGCCAGTGCCCCTTAGTGTTGGAAAACAGTATCTTTACATGAGATAAGTCAGTGTGTTCAAGTATGGGAGATGGTTCCTAAAGCAGCTTAGTTTTGCAAGATACCTTCACCATAACTCAAAGTCATGTTGGGATGTACAGGCACAGATATGCCAGCTTGTGACCTTTCCTAGAGGGATGAAAAGTAGTTAAGGCAACTGGGATCAGAAGTTGCTGCTTTTGTAGCTGTGGTCTCCTTTGTGTGTAGACCACTGTGTTTTGTTCCACTTCTAGGACACTCCTGCATGGCTGGCATGACAGGTCATCTCTGGTCTATAATATAGAAGAAATTAGCTTGCAGTTAAATTAGCTGTGGTGTTGTGAGATTCACAAGAATTTCAGCATGTTTTCTTTCTCCCCAGTGTTACCTACTCATTGTCGTGAGGTCAGAAGTCAAAAACATACTCTTACATTCATTTTATTGCACAAGTTCCCTAGAAGATGACTGTTAAAAGAGAACTGATGAGAGTTCCACACTGGAGGTGGCTTATGTGCATGCTTTTATTTAAAACAGCTTCCTATTTCTTCTGCATCCAAGCAAATAACACCAATTCAATTAAACATCAGCCCTCTCTAGATTGGTCCATGTTATGCCTTAAGTGCAGGAATTAATCTTCTTAGGCTATAACCTGGCAATCTTTGTAAGCCTATTTTCTGCTTTTTCATAGTGGAAACTTAATTCCTTGTCATTCTCACTTTCCATCTGATTTTAGGAACAAAGAGGGAAGGGAAACTAGTCTCTTGCCCCTGTGTTTAGTATTTCTAATTCGTTGCAAAACGAATTTGTTGCAAGAGATTAAGAGTATTAGATTAAAATACCCTATAGATGCTTCATGAGCAAATCTTGGACCTAAGTAAAACAGCTCCTCATTGAGAATTAACTAACCATAAATACAGTAAATAAGATTTGTCATATGCTTGAAAGCTAACATTTTAATTTAACAGCAAGAAAAAAATTGGCAAGAACATAACAAACATACTAACCCCAAGTCTGACTTCTGTTATTCCCTTGACTGATTTGCAAATTGCCCATCCACATGGTTGCTTGTTGTTTGTTGTTAGAATAATCCAGAATCAGAACTAAGTTCAGCATTAAACTGGGTGGGGGGTTTTGTGGGGTTTTTGATATCTGTAGTGGCTACCACATTTCAAAATGCCATGGGCAGCATTAAGAATGATAATTTTTTCTTCTTGAGTAATTAACCAAGGCATGCTCCCAAGATGAAAGATCCATGATTTGATTTTAATACTGCACAGAAATTACACACAAATGCAATGTGTTTCTGGTGCTTATTTATTAGTTACCCCAGACCCAAAGCATTTGGTTATAAAGTAAAAAAAAAAAAAGAAAAGAAAAAGAGAGAAACTGCATGCCAAACAAGTTAATCTCAAGAGTTTTCCTATTTCCCTTTTAATAATGTGACTTTTGTTTTCTGACTGCTACACACTTGCAATTGTATCGAGAGCTTGTAGTAAGTGGAGAGGTGTGTTTTGAAAATGCTGAGTGTAAAGGTTCTGTTTAGTGATTTTAGAGATGCATACAGCAGTTTGACCATTTATAAAAATTAGTCCCTTCTTATGCCTAAAAGCAGACTTTCAAATCTGTTTGTAGATGATAAGGATTTGTTGCATATGTAAACTGTTTTGTATATAAAGTTCCAATTATTTTGCTTTGAATGTAAATAATAAGGTGTCATAAATGGAACAGAATTACACACACACACACACACACACAAAAAAAAAAAGGTGCATAGAATTTTCCATTATAATAACACAATTTCTAGCTGCTGTATTCCAATTTTCTTCTTACTTAGGAAGAAAAATAGCATTAACAACCCTGGGTTTATTGTTCTACCTACTGGCAGTAGTTACACTCTGTACCACCTTGGACCCAGCTCTGCAGCTCTTAGTCTGAGTAGCTGTAATTCATTCATGTAGCTTTGTTGTGAGTTGGCTAATTGAGCTCTTGAGAGTGGAGTTTTTCAGAACATCTTAATTTGGGCAGGGCGGTTTCTGGTCTCTGAATTCTACTGTTATATTTTCTCTGAGGCACAATCCTGCTCTTGAATACTGGTATTTATTCTTCAAATGGAGGAGGAGGAAGAGGGGTGATTGTGGTTGTTACTATTTTTAACATTTTTCTTTTATATTTGCAACAGACCTTAATGGAGATGATAATTTTCACACTGTGACAATTGCTCTATTTAAGACCAGGAACTATGTTAACTAAAAATACAAAATCAATTAAGCCAAATATCTTCTTTCAACTTTATTGCATTCATTATGGACATCTCTGGCATGAAGTAGGTACTGCTAGTGTTTGTTGCTGCTCCTATTACGTGTTTATATACATCTTTGGATTGATACTAATTTCTTTCACAAGACTAAAGAGAATTATATAACCAAGATAATTTTTGTGGCTTACAGTGGTTCTCTCAGAGGCTTCTGACCTTGACTTATCCCTTTCCACCCCCCTTTGATAATACGAAAATTGTTGTTCTGATGTAAGGTTTGTTGAGGTAGTGTTAACCTTCATCAAGATTTTTTTTGGTCCGTAGCAGAAAACCATCCTGTATTTATTTTTTAATCTCTGCTTTTGCTTCTTTTGCTTCAATAACTGGTAAAGAATGTATCTTTTGTGTCTCTCTTTTTTTGATGGCTCAAAACTTTTTTCAACTTTTCTTTTTTTGGAATATTTTGTTTCTTGAAGGATTGCATACCTGTTGACAGTATCAATTGTTGCTGTCTTTGTGTATGTTTTCTGTTCTTGTGCAGCTTTTAGTAATTTTTTTTTTTATTCCTCTTACAATGAACACCATATTCAGTAGTAGATTGGCAGTATATCTGATGCTGCATTTTGGAAAAACTTTTGTCTAAGTGTACATTGCTCAAATACTTTTCCAGGATATTGTTATATATAATAGCTGGTTTCTTCTTAAAATGTATTATTTTTCTTCCTCCTTCTCTTTAGAGATATATGACATATTTTTTGTCAAAGTCATCAAATAAGTACTAATAGACTGTGTCTCATGAAACAGGTTTACTTCTATTTCACGAATGATTTCCTTTGGGCACTGTAGTAAGAGATAGGATATAACTGAATTACAGAATGTGGCACACACCTGCAGAAGCACATGGTGGCACAGAGAGCCTTGTCTCCACCTGACCTTGGGCGGAGGAGGTACCACACACAGAGCCCGAGGGAGAGGAGCCTGCCAGAGGCTGATAGACGAGTGAACAGCGCGTGATCGCCCCACGGAAGGACATTCAGAAAGTGTCTTGCTGATATGGCAACATGGGATGGGTCACATAGTGAGAATTACCATGTAAGGAAATACTGCGCCTTGAAAAAGTGTATAAAACTTTTCTCTCCTTCTTTGTTATAAAACAAAGAAAGCTCATTTCTTTGAATAAATAATTCAGATTCCCTGCCAGTCTGAGTCTGTGCTTCAGTTGTTATAGAGCACCACTTATGGGTTAGCACTCCAAACATTTCTTTTGTCTCTGCTGTTTGTTTTTGAATTGCCTTTGCCTGTGTGTGGCTTTTAGATAAGTTTCACATGCAGTTTGTCTCAGGGTAATGTGAGGCATTTGAGAGGAAAGCCCACTTTATTATTTGTCAGCCCAGTCTTTCTGTCTAACATCTATGTGAATTCACTGATGACCTTTGTAATGATATAATATCGGCAGTGTTACAGTGTCTCGTTCTTGCAGCTCATTAATGGGTGCTCGCTGCCCTGCTGTAATAGGCCCGTGTCACCTTTGCTCTCCAGAGGATGGGCTCGTGCTAGGCCTGTATAGCTCCCTGTGCTTGCCCGTGCTGCACTCGTGCACGCTGGGTCTGCTGCCAAGCCGCTCAGCCCTGGGCATGGATTGTCTGCTGTGCGTTAATATGAGTTTACTCAGGTTCTCTTTCACACTGTCATCATTAACAGAAAATAGCTTGTTTATGTCAGGACATCTTTTGCAACACTGTGTCTTCAAAATTATGTTCTGCTTTAATTGCCCCACTTGTGTGCAGTGTAAACTGACACAGAGTACATATTCAAACTAATAGAATATACCTTTGTTTGATTACTGACCAGTAATAAGTGGATTATATTTTTGGGTGGGGATCTTTTATGAGTTTGACACTGCTACTGGTCATTTGAGAACATGTCTAAGCTAGAGGAAAAAAAATTACTAGAAGAATGAAGTGAAAGATAATGTGCGTTTAATGAAAAAAATTAGGATTAGTGTAACAGAAGGTTTGAAGTATGAGAAATTAATGGTTTAAGGTAGACCATAAGTATACTGAGGCATTTGAATATTTTTTTCTATGGTAAAGATATTTTTCTTTATTTTGAAATTTATGTACAGAAACCTCCTTTGACCTGTCTCTCCAGGGCAAAAGAGTATGCTCATGCATGCCTGTGAAGTGACATAACCTTGGATAAAGTCAGCATTCTGCTACAAGATCATTATTACAAAAAATTACACTGTGTGAAATGGTGGATCTTTTTGTGCTAAGACTGAGTCTTCTCTATAGCATTATATTATTACTGGACTAACAAAATGTTCTTTGCTTTATGGCTCAAGGGAGATGAAGCCATAAAGAACTTATCACCATGTAATAAATTTCTAGTCTTTAAAAATTAAAAACTGCGTTTCACGGGGAACATGTCTCAGGAAAATGAAAGTATTTGGGCCACTAAGGTATTGTAGTATATCTAATTGCTATTCTGCTGCCTAATAACTTGCACTGTTATTATTGTTGTAGATCATATTTTTATTATATTTATCCTTCTACTATTTCTAATTTGAACGTTTTCATTTTTCATGAATGAAGGCATCTAGGAGTAAAGAGCAGGAAGTAGTGTTGCTGTTCTGGTTTTGTGTGTTGTAAAATGTCAATTTTTTAATGTGTCAGTTGATTTTGCATGGTTTGCTGTTTATCATGGCTTTGCCTTTTTCAAAAATGAAATTAACTATTCCCCTTCATTCTTTTGCAACTTGTTATAGAGAGCAGGTAATTAGTATGTGGATTTAACAGTAGTAACAAGATAAAATTCTAGGTTCTTAGGCTAAAAAAAACTAGTTTTGCATCTTTATACCTCTTTTCATAAAGTGCCAGCTGTAGTGTTTTTTTAATAATTAAAAAATAAGAGTTCTATTTTAGGGATTAAAAAAAAGTTTCAGTTTTACTTGCTAATTGTATTCAAAGTTTTAAAGAACTTTTAAATGTATGATTTAGCTGCCTATTACATTATTCTTCATACCTTCAGAAACATCTGTATATTTCAATAACCTCACATTCTGTACCACTGCAGAATTTCTGGGTAGCTGTGAGCTGTCACACACAGCCTCCCCTGCCCAGGCTGGACCCTGAGCTGCAATCAAAGAAGAACTTTCTGCAGTCTGCTGTGGCACCACTGCTGCTCTCCAGACCATTCCTCTACTAGGGAAAGCAGGATGGTGGAGAAGGGTGACAACATATGACACCTATGACATATATGACATACATATATATGACATAGGTCCTAGGGTGCACAAATAGCCTGTGATTTCCAAAACCTACACATTGGACCCCAAGGAGTAACTACACTTATTAATGGCAGCATTTACAGTGTCTAAGAGTTTATACTTACTAGTGTATGCAAATGCACTTTATACAACAGTTTTCATGTGGCGTCTTGGCCTCCCAGGGAATGTCTTAGATTTGCTTGCTTCTTGGGAGCATTAGAATTTTTTTTTTTTTAATTTTATTAGAATTATTTTTTTATTTTATATTTATTGTTTATTTTTTTCTAAGATTGCTCTGTCATACCTTGGATATGTTGTTAGTGTTGCTTATGAATAGTGTATCTATGAAATACTTTCCATAAATAGAAGGTCTTTGAAATTATAGTGAATTATATATTCATTATAGTGTTAGACTTTCTGTATTGTTAATTCATTTTTTGTTCTAGGTGTCTGTTTCTTTTACATACTCTAGAACTTTTTAAATAATACTCCCTATGCTTGGAAATTTTCCAGTGCACTACAAAACTCTACAATTCCTGTATAAAGCTATAGAGTTACACAGTTTTCATGTGTGTGCGTATCTACAGAGGAGAGGATTCTTTCAATTTATATATATATAAATTGAAAGGAGAGGATTCTTTCATTAATATAATGAACAGCTCTTCAGTAACTCTGAAGTTGTCAAAGAAAAATGCCTTAAAGATATGTCAAAGATTTCTTGATGAAGTCTCCTAACATAGTGGAGAGCTAACAGTAAAACTGGATTATAGGGCTTCTGTTCATTAAACTGGGTCTTGTTTTTCCCTAATCAAAACTCCTGTCTTTAGGAGTTGGCATTTCAGGATCCATAGCTGGTACCTGTCTGCATTATACTGGTTAAAGTGCTCTTGGCATAAATCCTTTTATTTCCCCTGCCTCTCCCATAGGCAATAATACAAGTTGTTAAATTGTGTGTTAGCATGGTTTTTCCTCCCCTCATTCCCCTGGTTAATTGAGAAGTGGCTCTATGTTCTAACTTAGAAGTTTCTATTAAGAGGAGAAAAACAATATTCTTAAATTTATCACAAAACTGTGGAAGTTATTCCTGTCTTAACCCATTCCCTTTTCCAATTCTGTAGATCAACATGGAATAGATTAATGTGGGGTTTTTTCTTGCTTCTGTTATAATTGTAGCTTTCAGGGACTAATGTAAGTATTCCTGTTTGACCCAGATATTTCTGTATTTGTATGTAACAAAAAAGAAGGCATAGTACTTATTTTCCTTTGGGTACTTTTCAGAAGTTATTTAGTTTATGTTTCTCTTCATACTATCTTACGTACTGAAACTGTGGGCTTCAGCTCTCTGCTTTACATTCTAATTCTGTGTATGAGAAACTACATTGATAGTCTAACATTCCTAAGTATAGCTCAGGAGATTTAAAATGTGAAAAATACTTTCAGTACCCATTCATTCTTTCAGGGTTGGATCCTATGTGTGCCTTTCTTCTTTCATCCTGTTCCTTTAAAGTGTTCTTGTGTTGTGAATTAAAAACAGGCTTGCTTTAGAAAAACAAAAAACCCCAAACCTCTGTAAATTTAAGTTCAGCTGTGATTTGATCTGATTTTCCTAGAAATTATTCTCACTACCGTCTTGAAATTCTCATTTTATCTGAGTTGTCTTGACTTGGCAGCAGATTTGATAGGGCATATCAATAACATTTCCCAAACTCCTTGTTCTTTATGCCATTCTTTCTCTTAGAGGCGAGCGTCATATAAATATATAATTCAGAAAGATTGTATTTATGACTGGTTACAAGGTGCCCAATACCTAGGAGGTGTAGGATCAAAGGTGCAGTATGGAGTACCTTACAGATACTGCACTTTCCATGGGTAGAAGTAAAGGAATTGGTTTCAATGTCCTATAGTTCTGTTTAAATAACAGTAGCTACTCCCTTCCTTTAAGCTATAAAAAAGTCATATTGGTAATGTAGGCCCAGAAGCCTAAATCATATATTCAACAAAATTGTTTACAATTATTTATGATTACAGCTACTCTATAACTGTACTTAATGGCAGTCTAATTTTGGAAAATATATTACCCATTTTAATAGTCTATAGTGGAGCCTTGGAAACAATTGCCGACTACCAAGGAAATTCTTTTTTCACAGAATAATGATGATGATGCAATTTAATGGTTTTAGTACTGGCAGTGTAGATGCTTCCTTTCCAGTTCAAGAGCTACTTAAACTCCTCTGTGAGTCCAGTGTAGGGAGTTAAATTCTCGAGAGACATGCTAGATTTTCTATAATTAATAATTAGGTTAGAGAATACTGTCAAGAAGAAATCCCTCTCCTGAAGAAAATAGCTTTAATTTTTTTTTTTTTTTAATTTCAATCTTTTTTATTAGTGGCAAAATTTTAAAGTTGTATAGAATACGGAAATTATGAGAGGCTGACAGCCCTGTAGCAATACCACCGTTATCTGTGTCAACCTAACACAAGGAGAAAATCTCCAGTCTCTTTGCTTGTGACAAGGTCAATGACTAAAGCAACCCTTTGTATTAGAGAGTGTAGACAGGAGCCTTAGTCAGTAGGGTGTAGTTCTCTTTTCTCTGATTGCAATGTTCTCTACAGCTGGATTCTTTTATTAATAGTTAGATTTGATCTTCAGAAAAAAAAAAAAAAAAGAAGAAAAAAAGGTATTTCTAAAAGGATTAACAGGTTTGTATTTTTGTGCAAAGTTTTTATTCTCTTTGAAAAAGTACCTTCCAGATGTTGTTAAAAAGATGTGGCCTAGAGTGTGTTTACATCTTGCAGAAAAGAAATGTGTTTGGTTGACCAGCTGTTTTATTATTATTGAACTTGTACACCTCATAGTTATTTTTTCCTTACATTTAGGAAACATGTAAGCTACCCTGTTTAGCTGATTATGCAGCTCTAACAATATGCTTAAGATATGTTCTATCAGTTTTAAAACCTAATACATCAAAAAGCATAGGTCTTTTTATCTAAAAATCATTAAATTTAGTGGCTCAGTTGAATGTATTCAGCAAATAAATCAGCCACTTTTCCTTTTGCTGATTGTGGGAGAAAGGCTACTGGATTTTTTTCTCTCTTTAGTGTTTAGATAGAGTGAAGGAAGTTTAGGCTATTTCTGTAAATAAAGTTTAAAAATCTCTTCTATCTGCTTATTGAGCATATAATTTCCCAGCCTGTCTTTTGCAAGCACTGTTACAGTAAAACTAAGCACACCCCAGCGTAGTAACTCCTGTGTCAGGCTTACTAAATTTCAGCCACCGGAGATTGAAACTGTTTGTGTCTCAAGATGTAAACTTTGACCTCAGCTTGCAGAACAGAGGAAGAAGAGTAGAAAGATTGAGGGAAAGCGGAATGACTTCTAGTTCAGTACTCAGTATCTCTTTTTATTTTAATCACATTACTCATATGGAAGAATGAAATGATAGACTGAAATTTCTTGTGCTCTTTGAGTCTCTGAACACATATTTTTTAGTAGGATACACAGCAGTGTTTCTTGTAACTCTAAGCTGTCACACTCAAAACAGTCATAACATAATATTTCCATTATGCTCTTAACCATTCTCTAGCAAAAGAAGATTCAGCCTCTCCCCTCTGAGATAGCTAAAAATATAACCCTAATAGCTACTGTCAGAGAGTCTCGTTCCAACTTTCTATTTTTCCTGTAGTCCTCATGTGAATTGGGTTCACTGACATGTTAGTGATATTCTCTCTGAACCTTTTTGTAATTACAGTATTATTTCAGGAATGTAGTGTGAATAAGTTTTATGTCTTATAAAACATCTCTCATGCTGTTTTATTATTTTTCCCTTTTTAAACAAGAGACAGTAGTATTTAGGTTAAATGGATTTCGATGTTTGAAGACCTTATGCTACTTTAAAGTTGTCATAATGTGCTAAAATAATACAAGGTCAGTTTGACTCAAGAATGGGAGTTAAGATTTCTTGATTATCTCCTCTTTGCCAAGAAAGTGACACTTAGAAAAGCTTTAAAAGCTAAAATATTTTACTTGGAAGTGGGCACTGGATCCAGTACTTCAGCCTTTAGGTATCTGACGTGTGCCAAACGTTTAAGTTTTGTCTGTGTCACTTCTATTACAATAAAAAAATTGTGTGCAGTTGTTAAGATCTGATTATTGAGAGATGCCTCTATCTGAATTAAGGTGCAAGCAGGATCATAAGCCAAAATCAATAGAATAGATTTTATTTAACAGTTAAGTGTTAGGTAAAAAGATAAAATAGAGAGGAGAGAGAGACAGAAAGACTGACAGACAGATAGATTAAGCAGAATATAGTCACCACCCATGGATCCAGCAGCATCACATAGGTCCTTCTTCACCCTGGGCTTCTTGGCGGTGAGTGTCCCAAAGTTGTTGAAAATTTTTCACTATTTATATGTTTTAGAAAACAAAGGAATTGATGTTTGTTGGCTACATGGTTCTCTTATTCTATTGGTTCAATGATTCCCTCTCTTCTAATGCTAATTAATCCCATGCTCAGTCTTTCTGGGTTTTGAGTCAGTGGGTTCTGATCTCCCCCTGCCGGATTAAGTCTGAGCTGATTTTAGCAGTGTTGCTCAGTTGGTTTTCCTTGTCCATTGTCAGTGATACATTCTTCTCCCCCAGTTGTTTTTACCTCCCTCTAGTCTGAGATAACACCCAGACAATAGTACCACCTTTATCTTTTCTCCAGTTCCCATCAGGTGGCTTAATTTACAGTCCAAGTTCCAGGAATCAATGCAGGTATATTGGAGGAGACACCTTCGGTTGCAGATGAGTGATTGCTTCTTTACACAGTTTGCCACAATGGGCAAAGTGCTTCAGTGGTAACAGTGTTTGAGGCAGGCAACCATAATTTTTAAATCCTTACAGCAGCATAAAGGTTGATACAGTTTTTTTGCAGATGAATGTCCCTGGGGTGGTTTCTAACTGAGGTGTTTTGAAATCCTTTCACAGGTATTTTGCATCAGATGTTGAAATTTGAAGTGTTTCTTCCATGTCTTACAGGACCTGTAGTTGATGTCTTGTATTTGCTGCTGTTTTTCAGACTTTCTGATCAATTGCATCTGCCATATTAAGTAGAGATTTTATATGATGGGAGGTAGAAATTTTGAGCAATAATTTTCATGACAGAAGGCTAATTTAAAATATTCTGGTAAGATTTTTCCAGTTAATGGAAGTTAGCTCAGTCTATTTTTAGTTATATAATAACTAAACTTGTCATAGTTCTAACTAAAGAACTATAGTTAGAATTAATACTAATAACTAACTAGTATAAGTTCTGTACTAGTATTACTAGGTAGACTAAAACATGGATGCAGAGAGGCTAAAGCTTTTCAGCAAAATTTCAGATACATACTGGGTGGAAAACTATGCAGCTCTTCAGCAGCAGGACTGAGAATTAGTGTGTAAATACTCATGAAGAAAATGAATGCTGTTAAAAATCTGTTATTGTGTACTAAACTCTGTAAGTGGCAGTTTATTGGGGTATATTGTCACAAAGACCTAGTACTGATACAGTGGGACTGCACTTAAGTAGGAGAGTGGCCTAATTTCCTGTGAATAGACATTCCTTTTTTCCATATGAGGTGTTCTCAGGGCACAGCATCTGTCAGCCTGTGGTTCAGGTTCTGGAGTACAAATGGTATTTTAGCTCAGAAACACAAAAGCTCTGCGTGTTGGATGGGGCTGTGAGCAACTAATCTAGTGAAAGGCGTCCCTACCCCTTGCCAGGGGGATTGGAATAGGTTGTATTTGAAAGGTCCCTTTCAACCCAAACCATTCTATGGTTTATGTACTGTCTCTCACTGAGTTCAATGGGGCTTAGTTAAAAGTTTCTATGGCCAAGTATAAGTTTTATTTCATCCTGACAATCATAAGCAAGCTGATTATGTTCTAAAGCAAATTGCAGTCTTCCAGTATTTCAGTGCTTTTTCCCTTGGGCTAGATATTTTCTGAGCCTGAGAATTGCTGAGCTCTTCCCAAGGGAAGCTTTTCGACAGTTTTCTTTTTCCCAAAACAACCTTCTGTAAACAATATTCTTTTCCCATAACAACAGGTGCTGTTTGCTATTTCTGTTACTTAGCCAATGGGAGAGGTGTCAGCCCTATGGACCAATAATGTGCCTTTTTAGCACAGCATACTATAAAAGGGCTGAATGAATTGTAAATAAAGCCCTCTGATTTCTACTGGCTTCTGACTGGAGTCGAGCATCTTTATTTCGTGTCCTATTGCAACATTTACCAATAGTGCTGGGAAACAAAAAGACCATCATTTGTGCCAGTTCTAACTTTGGGTGATCCTTCTCTGGACTGCAGGCTGTGTTTGATCTAAGACAGTTAGGGCCTGCCTCTGGCTTACTGGTGAGTCTGGAGGCAGGAAGGACAACTCTTGCTGTCATGTGAGGCCTTTCAGTACTGTGTGAGAATAGCCCTCTCTTCTGATCCTCAGTTCCACATGGGAGGTGAGGGCTGTGGTCACGTATCTTCACAGAAGCCTCTGGCTCACCTCTGTGGAAGTCCCTTGTTACGTTGTGTTGGAAATTCCTTTTATTGGTATCTATATAATGGGTTTGATTTTTCTTCTACAGTTTTCAAATAGTCATTGCAGCTCATAAAATTTTCAGTTTGCTTTATCATACTTGCCTCATAAATCTCAAAGGTCTGATTCTTTGTTGTGTATTTTAGATTATAGTTAGTATAAGGAGTTATTGGTACACAACTATTAAAGAATTATTGTGACCAGATCTTCTGCATTATTTCTGTCACTTTGCTCTTGGATGTAGATAGTCAACCATGATAAAGTGTCCTCGCTCTTGAAAAATCAAGCAATTTGATGATGTTTGGTTTTCTGCTCATGGTGTTATCACCACAGAGAAATCACTCCATCAACAGATTTACCACAAAAATTTTAGGCACTCTTGAGTGGACAGAAGAGATTGTCTTTATTCATCTGTAGTTCTATATGCCTTCTCTGTGGTAGTATGTTTGACACGTTGCTACCATTAAATTTAGTACACAAGGCCGCAGTACAGAAGTAATTTTTTTTTTTTTTTTTCTATTGAAGTCACTCTGTCTTTTAACCTGTTTCCACTGTTGAGGAAACAGATGTTTTGACAGTATTACAGAAAGTGATTTAGAAATATGTAACACTGAAAGTCAAACATCTTGAATTTGCAGCTTGATCAAAACTTTATATACATATATATGTAAAATCTCTCTGAGAATATTTGTATATATTCTTAGAAAGATGAAAGCTTTCTGAGAATAAGGAAATTGGTATTAGGAGAGACCTGTGGTGTGCTGAAGAGAATTTTTCCTTATGGCCTCATTTTGTTGTGTTTCTTTTGAGGAAGATAATAATGTTTCCTGACTTCTTCTCCCTTTCATAACTACTTTTTTTTTTTTTTTTTCCATTGTTGCTCTTTTAGGTTGTGGGTTAAACAGAATAGCTCTGGGATATCTGTTTAAGGAAGGTTATGTTTCTTATGGATAGCTCTTCCCAGAGAAAGTATACATTTTTATTTGGCTGTTTGTGGCAAGGTTTTGGTAGCAGAGGAGTTGGGTGGAAGGGTGAGCTGCAGGGGTGACTTCTGTGAGAAGCGAGAAGCTTCCCCGATGTCCAATGGAACCAATGCCAGCCAGATCCAAGACGGACCTGCCTCTGGCCAAGGCTGAGCTCATCAGTGACAGTGGAAGCACCTCTGGGATAACAGATTTAGGAAGGTGAAGAACACCTGCTGAACAACAGCAGCCAGGATAGAGGAGCTAGAATATGTGAGAAAAAACTGCAGACATTGAGGTTGGTGACGAAGGAGGGGGAGGATGTGCCTCAGGTGCTGGAGGAGTCCTGCTCCTGCAAAGGAAGATCAGCTGAGGTGTGTGATGAGCTGACCACAACGCTTCTCTGTTTACCTGGGCTGCTGCAGGAGAGGAGGCAGAGAAGTTAGGAATTAAGCTAAGTCCAGGAAGAAGGGAGGTGTAGAGGAAGGTTTTTTTAAATTTGGTATTATTTCTTATTCTCCTACTCTAATTTCCCCAAATTGTGTCTGTTTTGCCTGTGATGGTGACTGGTGGGTGATCTCTCCCTGCCCTCATCTTGACCCATGAACCTTTTGTAATATTTTCATTCCCTTGTCCAGCTGAGGAGAATGACAGAGCCACGTGGGTCTTGGGTGAGTACCTGACCCAACCAGGCCCAACCCACCAGACTCTTAATTAAGAAGATACAATTAGCTATTCTTCTGCTGACTTTGATAACACAATGACTCTTCTGGTTTTATCTACCTTGTGTGGGAGTGGTTTTATACAAGTGCCTTGGACCATCTCATTTCAAAACAACTTTTTAAACCTTTTTTTGCATTCCTTGTGCCAGTGCTGCTCTGAGTTACCTGCAACATCTGAAGAAGAGAAGGTACACCCTTGGTAAAGTTCATCCTTGTAAATGTACTATAAGCTGATAAGGTATTCTGAGCTGGTAACTGCTTCTCTGGTTGAGAACATTCTTGTATAAATTTCCATGGTATAGTAGCTCATGACTTGAGTCTCCCCATACACTTTTAAGAAGCTGTCTCTCTGTAAACCATAGATTTCCACCCAACAAGCAGACACCATATCAATTGCTGTTTGGATAGTTCTGTCTTCAGTGGTTAAGAGCCTAAGAAGGCATATCAGGCAGTTTCTATAAATCAGTAGCTTTTTTTTTTTTAAACTGAAGAGATGCTGTCACATAGATGATTATAAGATTAATAAGTACAAGAATGTTTTGTATTGTTACGTATGTTGCTTTTGCATTTCAAAGTTTGATTCCCTCATGCTCTGGGATTGAAATACAGACTTCTCTTTACGTTTTCATGTGCTGATTTGCATTGGTGCCAGAGTATTTGTCTACAACTCCACATCGGAAGAGTTTGCATGCTTTATTCATGATCTGTTTCTTTCCCTTCACCGTGGCATTAAAATAGAAGGATAAGATGTATATATGAATACAAGATAGCATAAAGATATGTATGCTCTATTAATGTAAAATAAAAGCCTTTTGAATTTGTTCAGAAGCTTCTTCCTTCCTCCATAGAAGTACCATGTTTCTCTGCATATAAAATGAGAAATTGGCTTCCTCTGTAGCTGCCATTGAAGAATTCTCCCAGTAATATAAGCCCAGAGGGACAAATACGTAATACTCATTTGGGAACAGTTTCATGCAGCTGCTGTTGTTTGAGAATCAAATTTGCTTCCTTTTTAAACCTTTTAGCAATAACTTGAATTCATGGTAGGATCTCTCAGAGAAGAGCAAACAGACTGACAGCACTGAATTAGCCAGTAGCAGCATGTTTCTCTGGACTTAGTAAACTAATCACAATGTAACATGTTCATCTACCTTGGAGTGTACTTATATTAATATTCAAGTACAAGGGAAAATAAGAAGTAGATTTGCAAAAATTAAATTCAGAATAGAGTTATATCTGCTCCTTACTAAAATGAATAATGGATCTTTTCAGTGAGTTTTTCAAAGTGCTAATCAAAAGTGTAATGATTTACAAATCATTACTCTATTAAATTGGAAGCAGTAATTTTAATTTTCAACTATTATTATAATTTTTTTCTTTATCTTTGGAAGTTATGATTTATCAATCATGTAAAATGGTTTACCAAATAAATTGCTCTTTATAAGTAGCTTATGATTTTGAAGTAGCCATTATTTGGTGCTTGATGTTTATTTTAATAGATACTTCACCTTCCTTTAACTTCCAGGGAACAATAAGATGAATTTAAGTTGTTCTGGTTATGAGAGTAGATGAGAGGAAAGGTATAAGACATGAATATGGCAGCAGCATTTCCCTTGGTTTGGTGGTCCAGACTGCCTTTAGGTTCAGTTAGTCTGGTTGGGTACATCAGCATGACATTTAGGCATGGTTCAAATATTTCACTTGAGCATGGGTGAAACCAGTGCTTATTTTCTCCTGTGATAGTGAAGTGGGTGTGTGTAAGATGATAAATTCAGATTCCGTTTTTCTTCCTGAACAAGTTCATGGAAGGAATGGGAGAATACTACAGTAAAGAATAGAACATTCCTTTTCCTTGTGTACTTTCAGTGCTAATCGTTTTGAACCACATTCCTTTAATAATGAGTCATTAAGAAAAGAGGCTCCAGGTTGATTTGTATTCATTGGCTAGTACTCATCCTGAACTTTAGTCTTTAAGAGACACTTTTGCCTGTAAAATACAGTTCTATGCATATACCATATGTAAGTAAATATATAAAAATAAATGCCTGTATGCTTTTTTATATATCTGTACAAGCATATAAATGGTTTATCTGTATAAAAGTGTATATATGTATATAACACAATGGCATAAAAAAATGTCAGAGTATGTTAGACAAACAGCCCTAAGGCCCTTAGGATGGATTGAAAGACCGAGTTTTGTTTTCTGAGCTAGTGTTCTAACAGGTAAAAGGTAATTTCTATTGCCTGCCTTCTTCATCCCTACTTTTACTGGGCTGCTGTAAGTGATTTCAAGGTCAGCTGATAAACTGCTGGGTTTTTTTTTTCCTTTTAGCCATCATGGGTAACCACAGTCATGCATTTTTAAACTAGCTTTCATAGTAATCAAAGTGTGAATGGAAGAATGTTGAGGTGGCAGTGCAAAACTCACCTTTTGACACAAATTGCAAGATAGTTGTCTACTAAAGATTTTTTGTTAAAAACAAATCTTTTAAAAATCTGTTTGCATAGCTAACTCAGGAGGCTTCATCTCTAATTCTTAAGTGATTCTGGTGGTTTAACTTTTGCCATTTCAGACCTGTTTTGGTGCCAATTGTATACTTGCTACTGTTTTGCATAGCTCATATTGGTTTGTCTTGTTTGACTGCTGATATTGTAAGAGGAAAGTCTCAGATTCTCTCTGAAAGAAATAAGGGAGAAAAAAGAATGGGGGATAAGTTATGCACAAATGTTTATTCAGTGACATAGACTATGCTCCCTCAGCTACCATTTTTGTGGTTTTGTGTTTTGTGGGGGTTTTGGGTCTTTTTTGAGGTGGAGCTGTAATTTATAAGTTGCAGATAGTAATACCTGGACTTCTTCTTGTGTTGAGGGGATGTTCCTTGTTCCATTCTAAGTTTGCTGTTCAGAGGCTATTGATTTCACATTCTTTTCTCGTTTTCTGCTTACCAAAACCACCAGCAGAATCTTGCAAGTTTGTGGATATCTGTGTGGCTTTTATCCTGATTTAGGAAGTGGTGCTTCCTAAAATTTGTGGTAGTCCATATACCGTTTGGAAATGTGTTGAATGGCTCACTGTTTGATATTCGCATCCTCAGTTGTTGAAATCCTCATATTTCAAGACTTGGCTCATTTGTGTAACTGAATGAGCTAAGAGCAGGTCTGTGTGTGGGGAGAGAGGTTGTAGAATGGCAAGACTGATGAGGGATCTCTTTAGAGTGCAGAGACACAGCTGAAAGACATCCATTCCCTGGCTTTCATGCAGTGCTGTAGCATTTGTGTTACTCCTGAGTCTCACAGACTTGACACAACTGGTCAGTGAGCTGCTCAGCCATGTCTTTTGTGTGCTTGGAAGACGGAGAGGAGGAAGAACTCTGAGTACGTGATTTTGCTGATATTGAAATAGGTCACTATTTTGGCGTTGCTACTCCTGTGTTCAAATCCCATGTTTTATACACTATATAGTTGATACAATGGGAGAATAAACACACAAAGGCCTGTGCTGTATCTTAATCGAGAAGTGAGAGAAAATGTGAATGTCATTATTATTACTCTATATGTAGAGGAAATACCTAATCTTGATTGATCTAGTCCCAGTTGTCTGCATTTCAGCTCTTGGATAGATTTGTTTGCAAATTAACAGTTTATACTGTGCTAAATGCCACCGAATGAGTTGCAAAAAGCAAAGGAAAAAATTGCACTTCTATAATTATATACTGGTTTATAATTGTATTTGTCTTGTACCCCAGCTGAGCATTTCAGTAATTTGTATGGTTTTTTACACCGTTGCATACTCCAAAGAGATCATGTGAATAATGTTAAAGACTGGTGGGAAAGCAAAATCATAGTCACCTATGTGTTCATTCAGTGTTGCTGGTGACAAAATCTAATGAGTCTTTCTCAGTCCTGGGCCAAAATGTTGGTAAAAATGACTGACTGTGTCTAAATTTGGCTAAATTGAATACTGAAAATGATTCTCTTCTACATGTGAATAGGAATCTGCCTCACAGGTATAGACACAAGAAACTTGTTACTTAACTTAAAATTCTTCTCTTTGATATCCCTTACCAAAAAAAAAAATAAAAAATAAAAAAAAAAAAAAATAAAAAAATTTAAAAAAAAAAATTTTAAAAATCGTTCAGTTTAGTTGTCCAGGGTCTGGTTTTGAATTACTGAAATATATTGAGTGCACACAATTAAAACTCTGTTTAAGATAGTTTTGGCTACTATCATAGGTGCATTTCATCTGGGAAGCTTAATGCAAAATTGAGATGGGTTATTCAAACAAAGAACTCAAAACTACTGATTAGGGTGAGTTATGGCTAAAAGGAGGTTTCATGCCTACTAATCTCATCTCCTTGATATACTAGAGATTATTTTAGAACAACAGTAACATAATGCTCAATTAGAAGGTGTATAACCTTCTAAAAATTATGTTCTGTATTCATGAAGTCATAATTTTCTGTCCTAAACTCTCATTATGTGTAAGTGGTAAAGATGAAGCTTACATAGTTTTTTGATGTTTGCTGTACCCCCAGCCTAGGTAGATCTGCACATCTAATTGTGACTCTGCAGTGATTTGAGCAGATCATGCACTCCATTTATTTACTGTGCTGTGTTGCCAGGTGACCTGCAGGTCTTTCTGAATACGTGTCAGCATATTTTTATGCCAGATCAAAAATTGAGTATTCCAGTGCCTTTGCCATTTTGGTCACTTTATTTGTATTTATTGTGGCTGGTTTTTACACACTCTAAACAACACCAGTGGAGCTGACTGTTGTTTTATACTGAAGAAGGGTCACTACAAAAATGACTAAAAGATGATATGTGACTAGGGAATGAATATTACTCATTTCCCAGTGAAATGTAGTAAGCAGATGGACAGTATGTTGGCTTATGATGTCCATGTAAAAGATATTTCAAGAGATGAGAGCTAGAAATAAAAAGAGTATTTTGAAAACTTACACATTTACTCGAAATTGCAGGAGCTAAGAATTCTTTCTTTTCCTTCCTGTTATTAGAACAGGCCATAGCCACATATGTCCTGTTGTGTTCTCAGTTTGTATTCCTGATGGAGGCTAGCAGCTGGGGCTGGATTTACTTGCTGAAATGTGTGTGTGAATGTGACACACTTGGGATGCTGTAGGGCATCTGACTGCTCATGCCGTGAAGTGTGAGTCTTGCCCAAATTGCCTTTTTAACATTAGATGTGTGTGGATGTCTTGGACATACCAGAGTAAATACCAGTAGGTGCCTAGAATTAGGCACTTGAGTTGAACTTCTAATTCTCCTTCCTTGTTACATTCCATCAATGGATTTGTGTAGTAGATTTTGTGTAGTAGATTTATATCAGTATGAATTTATACTTCACTGATATATTTAAACTGTGGGTGGTTTCTTTCCTGTTACAATGATGAAAAAACTAGCCTTTTTTTTTTTCTTTTGAGATTGCTGCTTTCCCATAGGAATAGGAAATCTTGAAGTTGTATCATTATTTAGTATTTATTTACTGCCCTTTAATTATTAGGGGAACATAAAGATTTTCCTTTGTCTTCAACCAAAAGAAACATTTAACATCTGTTAAACCTGTGTGTAGTAAATGCAGCTTTTCAGCAGTGACCTTCTTAATTCCAGTTAGATTTTACAGTGTATGTGTGCATAATTTTTTTCCTCAGATTTCATTTATTCATGTGCTGTAGTGAAGCACATCTGTTTGAGCAAGTTAAATGTCCATATCCATGCTTTTGTCATCTACTCATGAAAATTAAAATCACGTTGATTTTCAAGCAGTATAAATATGTAGAATCTTACAAAAGGTCATGAATCTTGAAACTATGTTAATTTGCATTGCAACTGTGTTGATGTCCAGAGTCCAAATGCTGTGACTTAAGGAAGAGTGAAAAATGATCTCTTTGAAAGAACAGTTGAAGGTTTTGTAAGCCAAGTCTCTTAACTATAATTAATCAGGGGAGGAAAGAAAAGAAGGCTCTCTGGCATCCTGCTTGTTCGAGCATATACTTTGCTTTGTGGGACTTAGATATATTTAAATTCAAAGTAGGATTCAAATGTGTTGACTAATTTTTTGTTTGGTTGTGTTTTGTTTTGTTTCTCAGCACCTAGAAAGCTACATTCTAACACAGTATGAATAAATAAGCCATTACCTGTTTTACTAGGTTTGACTCAAACTTGTTCATGAGTGCTCTTCCATTGACAAACTGCAACATTGCATAAAAGACTGCTTTTAGGTCTGCAGTCTGGACATTTTTAAGGAAAATAAATAAAATTTCACTCACAAGTCAGCTATGTAATATTTAAAATGCAGGAGACTATTAAAAGTAGTATATTTAGCTATAAAGTTGAACCTTTCACTTCAAATAGATTAACATGTAATTATTGTAGATACCTATACAAAAATTTCCATGTTCTAGAATTTTTTGTTTACTTGACTTGCTTTGTTTTAATTCTGCTTAGCTTGATATGTACTATTTAATAGGATGAGGATTGATTTTCAGTTTCAAATTTAAGCTTAGGATAAGAATTTTATGTCCTTCACCTGGTGAGTCTGATATAGAAGAAAAACTAGTTTATTTAAAAAAAAAGGAAAATGAGAACCGTGAATATTAAAAATTGTATTCTTCATTTACCTTCCTAGCTTGCAGAGAGTACCAGCTGGCATTTTTAAGCAAAATGGAGGAATTTTTGTTATTGTTCTTTTTTCTTTCTCCTTTCTTGTATTAGCCAGCTGAACACTTTTCAGAGCCCATTTGCCTGTGTTTTTGTTGTGATACCTTTCCTGTGTATTTGAGGGGTCTCCGAGATCACTTGTAATTCTTTTCCTTTAAGTGTAGTTGTTTAAGGAGCATTTATAAAGAGTAGTACAGGTGGCGTGGTTTTTACCTCTGTTTTTAAGGTAAGAGGTTTTTGTGAACCCTTTGCTGCTCTGTTAAACATTTCAGACAAATATATTGGGTCTTCATCTAATCTTTTGGTCCAACATCTCCTCTCGTAACTGAAAGGAGACATGGACTAGAGCACTCTGGCAGGTGGCAGGGAATGTATTCTGCACTGCTCTATGTTCACACCATGGTGAAATGGCCCCTGTGTTTCTCCTTTGCTTTCCATCTAATCCTCTGCTGGTCTCAGGGTTACAGATTATTGTGTTGAAGTAGGGAGCATTTGTCAGACTGCAGGGAAGGTCTTGGCATGTGTTGAAGTCATGGGCTCTGCGCTTCGTTCTTCGGACTGTTTTCTTCATAGTATCTTTTTTAAAGCTTAAAGGTTAATCACTCCTGCATAATTCTTTTGTATTCAGAAAGTGACACAGTATCCACATTAATAATTTCATTATTTTAATGTGTCCATTAAAAATATTTTTGTATGTCAAAGGATGTGTTCATAAGTGAAGTCCCTAGTTTCTCTAAATAAATCTCATAAGAACATCTTATTTCTTTCCTTGCTTTTGCCTTCCATTTCTAACATGATGATAAAAAACCCGTATCTTTAGAACTACAGAAGGCACAGACATGCATGAGAAGGAAATTATGCATGGTTAACAGTAGTAGCTGACTTTTCAGAGAAGACTACTTTTTGAGATAAACAGACTGGTAGAAAAGCCAATGTTTGAGATCTTTGCTGAAATGAAGACAAGAGCTGGAAGGACACTTTGTCTCCAAATAAGTGTTAAATGTTAATGACCCTCTTTTTCAAAAATTTGCAGGGGGAGCAGTAGAGGAAAGGATGAATTGCTTGTTTGTATTACAAAAAAAAAAAAAAAAAGCTTTAAATGTAAAACCACCTTTGACATATTAGCTGATAGTATCATTGCCAAAGTTCAGCCTGAAGTTTATTCTTGTCTGAAATTCCCTGGAAATACAAGTGTGTTTTGCTTGAGTAATCTCTTGTAAATGCAGTGGTGCCAGCAACACTGTAATAATGACCATAATATCTTTGAAGGCACTTAGAAGCTTCCTTTCAAAGCCACTCTTAAATAATTAAATCTTTTTTATTTTTACAATTTACATGGAATATGTAATGGCATCCCCCCAAGTACCAGATTTCTGTCCTTACTTTTCTTTCACATGAAAAACATAAATAGAATATTTTAATTTGGACTGCTTTAGACTGCTTGCTAACCTGTATAATAAAGAAAGGTGATGAAAGAACAGGTCCAGATAGTTATTTGTTGAGACTCTAAGTTACCTTTTATTAATGCAGAAATGAAAAAAAAACATGAAAAATC
Organism: Chamaea fasciata; assembly: GCF_029207755.1. Lineage (NCBI taxonomy): Eukaryota > Metazoa > Chordata > Aves > Passeriformes > Sylviidae > Chamaea > Chamaea fasciata. Next base: position 94,710,791 of record NW_027094087.1, on the reverse strand, counting down.
TGGGTACCTTTGAGGTGATGATAGAAGTCTTGGTTCTCTCTTGCAAATAAAGGGAGGCATTTTATCCACTTTACTACATGCCCTCTGGCCCCTGGCATTTCATGCTCTGACCATTTCTGTGTTCTCTTAGCAGGACCAGCTACCTACTTGTTTGTACATAGGTTAATTTATACATATATATATATACATATATACATATATATATATATGTATGTATATATTTTTGTTTTGTTTTGTTTTTTTTACAGATACTGAAGGTTTCTATACAGTAGTGTATGGTGAGATCTGTGAGCGTTATGGAAAGACCTATAGCTGGGATTTGAAATCCTTGATTCTAGGTAGACAAGCCCCAGAAGCAGCAGCATTTATTCGAGATGCTCTGGATCTTCCAATAACCAAAGAAGAGTTATTCAATGAAAGTAAAGAGAAGCTGGAGAAGTTATTCCCTGCTGCTGATTTGATGCCAGGTATGTTTCTTTGCAGCATTTATAAACTCTTTATGGAATTATTTAAATGCTAATCAAGGTAGAAGTTTGTAATCTGCCTTCCACAAAGCAGTTGCTCTTACAGATTGTTTCATTGCTCTTGTTTTAGAAAATTTACCTAAATCTGCCTGTTTATTTGCCTGTTTAAAAGAATATTTTACCTATTAAAGTTGACAAATTTTTTTCCCCTGTTTCCTTGGCAAAACCACTTTTTTTCATGTTTCTTTTAAAACAAAAAAGACTAGATACATGTGCATGAATTCTGTTTGGTAAACTAGACATTCTTTATAATTGTTCTTGTCAGCTGTGTTTTGCCTGGCTATGAGCATAGTCTGACTTTGTTAAGCACGGATGCATTTGCCTGCACATCTAAAAGTATGTGGGCCCATGGGTTCTTTTTGTTGGGATTAATCTTGCCTAACCCAAAAATTATAATTCAAGTACAGTATCTGAGTGTGTCAGTGGAGAAGGAGGGTTTTGCAGGTTATCCTAAGAAGGTGAGTTTCCTTACCTTCTGAAGAGATATGTGTCTTTTACCAGTGATTGTGCAGGATGCTCAAGTGAGTAGCTTCAACGAGGTAAGTCAAGATAAGGGGATGAAGGATGGATCTTACTTATAGTGTGAATGCATTCTATCATATTTAATTACATTTAGATTTGAAATGCTTAGAGAGAAATCTTCAGCCATGCAACACTATCAGTACCTAAAGCTAGGAATGCTGCTAACTTTATGTACAATGTTTAACTTTCTGGAGCAAATATCAGTAATTTATGATGGGGAAAAAAACCCAAACAAACAGGAGAGGACTACTAAGAAAGTATTAGAATAATAATTAGAAATAACTGCATGTCACTGTATAAGTCTGACAGTTATCATTTTTTTCTCTTTGAACATGTGCTTGTTTGTTCTGACAATTTCTACAGTGCATTAATATTTTAATTTTTTGACTTTTTTTACCTTGTTCCATAATGCATTAAGAAGATGAAAGTTAAAAATATGTGATATATTAGGAATAAATAACAAGTAGCAAAAATAAAAAGTGAGATTTTCAGCAGCTTAAAAAACTTTAGTATATTGTGTGTCCAACCTAGTTCTCTCTCTTAGTTATCTCACTAATGACTTTTATATGAAAGATTTTTCAAATTGCATCTCTCTCACTTATAGATCCAGCTGAAACTGTAAGCCTTGTTAAACTTTCTAAAAAACCAAGAAAGTTGGATTGATGTGTTTTTTGTTTTTCATCTTGAGCTTCTGGGACTGACTTTTCAAACATATCTTTTGCAAGCCAATCAAAAAACCCTTGTCTGGGTTTAGAAAATGCCAGATGAACAGACTGGGTAAAATGTTAGGTGGCACAGAGAGGAGTTGCTGTAAAGAGACAACATGAGTAATTGATGCTGTTAAGTGGATATTCCATGCCTGCTGAAGACTGTGATAATATAGCTGAACTGGCTTAAACAGAGTTAGAAAGGTGATGGAACAGATTAGCCAAAGGAAACATTAAGTTTTCTGTGTTCCTGCCTTCAAAAAGTGAATTTTGGCCTCTCTGAAGCTGGACTATTTTTCGATGAAACTGGTGCTTTAAGTTTTAGATTTCATATTTTTCAGATTCTGTACTGCATTAGCATGTAACTCTAAACTTCGTATGAAATGTTAGCAAGTTCTCTTCACAGTTTAGTTAGACAGAACAATCCTTTTCCAGCCTGAGAACCAAGGACATTGCTGCAGCTTCAGGCCCAAAAAGTATAAAAATCAGCAAATTGGGGAGAGCAGACTTCATAACTTGAAGCTGTAATCGGACGATTAACCCCAATATGTAAATGGAGCAAAACTTAAAAAGGTGTGAAAATGTGTCCATCTTGGGTGTAGCCTCGGCCAGGGTCTTGTACTGCCCAAGGGGTATCCTTTGAAGGCCTTTTTAATAAAAACCTACTTTATTCCTGTAAGACTCTCTAGCCTCTGTTCTAGATAGCCTCTCAAGGCAGCAAAATAAGCAAAATTCATACTAAGAAAAGCAAGTAAACATTTTCATCATCACATTATCTTTTCAGTTCAACTAAATACACATGATAACTTTTTTCAGTCTCTACTCTAAAGTGGAATTAATGTGAACTAGGATACAAGCTGGATTGCCATGAATTTTGGGAAACCAGATTGATGACAGCTGATAAGCTAAAGGAAAGTGTCTCCAGCTACTTACTATTCAGTTTATTTAAGAACTGTTCTCCAGTTAACCAGATTTTTTAATCAGATTCTGTCTTTTTGTGTCTCCTGAGACTGTTTATTAATGGATTGTAGATTTATTCTACAGAATAAACATTAGATTTATTCTAATGTTCTTAAATTAAGAATGGGCTTCTTTCATGTGTTGTGCAAGATATAAGATTGTGGTAATGTTTTGACTTTACATTGTTCTCTGGCTAAACTGATCTTTCAGATGGTTACAGGTAAATACAGGAAAGTGAAAGTTAATTGTTATATTAACAGTGTAAGAGGAATCTAAAGTGCTGTATCTTTGGTCATCTTTTAACAGTTAATAGACAGGTGAAGTTCTATTTTTCTATCAGTTTCTAAAGGTTGTCCAAAATACTGGATTGAAATTAGATTTGGTGGAAAGCATTGCTAAACAGTGACCTATGATGTTTGAAAAAGTGACTAAAAGTGCCACTTGTTTCTGGATGAGCTATGCATGTGATCTTGCCAAAGATGATACCTCTGTAAATTCCTAAATCAAGTAAATGACAGGTATGTCAGTGATGGTTAAGGATAGTGTGGAGGTTGAATTAATATTTAATTGGCAAAGCAATTCTTCATCTGACAAGTTATAAACCTGTCCTGGTTCTGGCTGAGATAGAGTTTATTTTCTTCTTCATGGCAGGTGCAGTGTTGTGTTTTGGATTCAGTACAGGAATAAAGTTGATAACACACTGATATTTAAGTAGTGCTTACCCCAAATCAAGGATTTTTCATTTGCTCATGCTCTTCCAGTGAATATGTGCACAATAAGCCAGGAGGGAGCATGGCCAGGACAGCTTATCTGAACTGGCCAAAGGGATGTTTCATACTACAGCACATCATGCCCTGTATATAAAGTGGGGTTGTTACCCAGGAGAGGGACCAATTGTGACTGGAGGATGGTCTGGGCATCAGTCAACAGGTGGTGAGCAATTGTATTGTGTATCACGCTTCCTAGATTTTATCTGTCTCTCTTCCTCTCCCTTTTGTTTTATAACTGGTAGTATTAATGTTATCATTCTTGCTTAGTTTTAATTATTAATCTGTTCTTATCTCAACCCACAAGTTGTTTTTTTTCCTGATTTTTTTTTCCTGACCCACCAGGTAGGACACACTCACTAAGTGAGAAGCTGTATTGTACTTAGTGTCCACCTGGGGTTAAACCATGGCACAGGCTGTATGACAGGCACACCACTTAGTGTACAACACCTCTGAGACATAAGTGGTTGAAAACAGAATTTTGGCTATTTCAGTATGGCCAGACTGACAGACAAGCTTCAATACATCAGGCTGTGGTCAAAATACAAATTTCATCTAAGAGGCTCCATCCATTTTTAACACAGAATTTTCTGGTTACTATTTGAGAATTTTTCACAGTTAGATTTATTTTTAATTCTGAAAGAAACTTAAAAAATGGCAGTTTTGATTCTGTGGAAAAAGAAATTAATCCAAGATGACACTTTTAGAAAATGACAGGCCTGCCACTGTGTTGCTTTTTCTAAATATTTCTGTCAGAGTATAGACATTGCTATCTACAAGAGTAATGCAGTAGGCTTTCTGTTTCTGCAAATGCATTTTGAGCATTTCTATGTTGCAAGGAAGTGCATAGTCAGAAGATGAGAGAATGACAAGCAGAGCAGAAGAAAACCATGCATATGTATACTTACCTATATGTGTATAGGTGTGCTTTTGCATAAACCTAGACTATATACTGCATGAGAAAAACTGAACTCCAAATTATACAGCTGCCAACAGTTGCTATAATCACGTCAGGATTATGAAAATACTGATATTCTTTCACTGTAGTCTCTGGGTTTGGCTCATCATCATTATCACAAAGCACGGATCTTTAAGGATCGTGTGGCTGTGTATGCCTTTCAGACATTTTCCATTCCTGCGTTGTTTTCCTGATAACTGAGATTTGCTTGTTGCATCTCCTCTTCAGCCAATGCAGAATGTGATATGCAAACTATTTTCCAGTTCAAGTACTGTTGACTGTCCCTTGCAGCCAGGAGGACATAATTTCATACCTCAATTTTAGTACCAAATGAATCCAGTCAGAAAGCACAAAAAGAGAAGAAATGAAAACTTCAAATTTCAATGACAACTCACTCCAAATTTCTTTTTTTCTTCAACAGTTCCATTCAACCAGCAGTCTAGTTTGCTTAACTACTGCTTCCTTGATTTGTGTTGTGCCCTTGACGGTTAAACAGACTTCCTACCATGATCTTTTCTTTTTTTGCTGTTTTTGTTTTAATGATGTAAAAGTAAGTCCATGCTGGGCTGTGAGCCTGTAACCCCTAGAGATCAGCCAGTTAGCTGCAACTCGGAATGATGCTTCCTGTTTGGGTGATATCAAACATCTGGTCTTTACATCAAGTCCTAAGGGTCTGCATCCCAAACATGCTTTTATCAGGAAATCAGCAACACAGTTGATACAGGTTTTGATTGTAAAATTTAGTACTTATATTCCTTCTATGGCCATGCATATGTCAGTATGTCCAGATTAAAATGAGGGTAATGATTTGATCAATAAGAAGTCTCTCTGACCAGAAGGATCTCTGATACTTTTTGGGGAGCAATAAAATGAGTAGACAAAATTCCTTATTAATAGCCATGACCTTCCAAAGGGGCGGTAGGAGGGGTGGGTAGGCTGGTAGTTTCTACCTCCACTTTTGTGGCTTCATGAAAGGATGACTTACCATTGCAAAAAGCACTTTTAAACAGTATGTCATAACGAATAAAGAAGCAAGTTGATCTGACAGTTGTGTTTCCATAGTTTCATGAGATTCAGAAATAGGATAGGATAAGATGGAATAGAATTTAATTTTCTAAATGCCTGAGTATTTATGTGACCTTGATCCTGCACTCTGTACTGACAGTAACAAACCAGCTGTTTTCCTGAAGCTGGAAGACTGGAGGACTTTGACAGTGTGTATAAGACCATCAGATAGTGGATTTTCAGGCTAAGGTATTGTCAGAGCTTGCTGTGTGATTATCTGTATGATGTTATGTATGATGTCTGTATGGTGTTATGACTTCAAATTAATCAACTGCAAGCAGAAATATAAACACCAGTGTGGGTGAGTGAGGGTCTGGAGTGATGCGGAGTCCCCAGGCAGGTGCAAAGCAGAGCTGCTTCATTGCAAAAGCCAGGCCTTTTTAAGCAGTTACCCAGTTATCAGCTAAATACTTTGAAACCATAACAAACATGATTCAACCAACCACTGCACACCATGATGTGAACACACAGTGGTTACATAACTTGTTTTTCTACCCCTAATTCAGTTGCATCTCTTTCCTATGGTCCTTTTCTACTTAGCCAAAGCAACATACTTGAGCCATGATTTTTACAAGGCCTTCCCTTTGTAAGGTTTTACCTATATGCAACACACCAGACAATCAGTTGGGGGACAGAGGAAACTGAAATTGAGGTTCAGTCCTGAAGCAACATCTATAATTCTCTTCCTTATCTCTTGGGTTTTCCCAGTTTGTCATGGAGATCACTTTCTTGTTTATCTTGAAGAACATTCTTATATACTACTGTAGCATGTTCATAGACAAAAGTTTGGTTGGAGACTAACATTTGAAAAAAAATAGAAGAGCTTTATAGTCTTTCCTTCTTTATCTGAAAGCATTTCAAAAGAAATAGATCTGAATCTGGACATACAGAAACAATACAAGTTAAGAACAGTTCAGGGATAGATAAATACAAGAAAAGAGATGGTACAAAAATTTTAAATGATATAAAATAAAATGTAACAAAAATGTATGTGCTGTTCACATGAAACAGAGGTCATGTTTATATAAAGCTAAAAGGAAAATAAAAATTCCATTTGCTTTCCATCAATTTGAGTTAGTTTTCAGGAGTTTCATCTTGTTAATTTCCACTTCATGATCAATAATGTAATTTGATTATAAGATGTGATAGCTTAAAAGGAATAATGTAGAAAACAGTGTTGTAATAGCATGTAGATAATTAGATAGGGATTCTCATTAGATCATTTTGGTGTAACATTATTTGGTTTCCTGAACTCCTGGTGTACATGTTTGTATTAGTCAATTAGAAAGAAAATGTGACAGTTAGCCCAAGGGTTTTGTTGTTCAGTATAAGTCTTATTTTTAGTTTCTTGGTTAATGCAATATATTAGTCACCACAATATCAGCTGAATCTAAAGAGAACAACACAGCATCTGGAGTATAATAGGTGGATAAGAGTTCATTTTTCAAAAAAATAAAATATATATGCTTTTCCACAATTTTCAGAACAAAAGAGTCTATCTCTTTCTTTTAAATGTGTCTGTGGTCCCAGAAGAAATAGGTCCTTTCTGTTGGTTTAATTTGGTTTCTTTTTTTTTCTCAAAGTTGATAACTTCATTGACATTTGTGATTAATTGGATTTTAAAGATGCTGACATTTAAAGTTGGTCCTTCTTTGCAGCTTCTGTAACGAAGCTCTGCTTACAATTCTTTTCACCTATTTTTCTGTGCAATGGTCACTAGTGCTCAACTGTTGTAGTTAGTATATATTAAGCTTCTGTGTTGATCTAAAACTCCTTATTTGAAGAGGTAGCATAAAGGTACAGTGCTTACCTCTGACTATCTGAAAACAAGAGTACATTTGGGAATAAACCATAGCAATGTGGGATATTTTTTCCTAATTTTTTTATAACTACTTGATGAATTTATGTGGTTCTGCATAAGGTATTTATTGCCTGTGTGCCACATTTGTAGCGTATTCTTATGCTGTAAAAACAGGTCCTTATTTTTTTTTTTATCTTTAATTTTTATTCTTGCTTTATATGACTAAGTTTTCAGTAGGAGAGTTGGAGGGTAGTCCCAACAAGTCTAGCAGAAGAGTCCCTCTTGGATGGAGGGGCCTTGATCCCTAACATGGTAACCACAAGTAAGTTAGAAGTTAGAGAAGTCACAGGAATTTTCAGTATACTTCTTCAAAGCCATTGAGTTTTGAATTGGTTGGTTTTGATTGACGTTTCATTGAAAAATCTTTGTAACTATAGAAGATATAATGACATTTTATTTGCTGAGGGAAGTTTCTTACAGAGCTTTCAAGCAGTTCCTCAATTCCCTGCTGTTGATGTTTTCTTTAAAAAAAAAAGCACTAGAAAGATACTAAGGAAGATATTATCTTCTTAATGAAGAATTATGTACTGAATTAGTACAATAACAGTGTCAGTAATTTGATGTGGTGGCAAAGTGTCTGGAGCTAAACTGGTGGTAATTGATGCAAACAAAAATGGATTTTCCTGATCTATAGCTTTTACAAAGAGGAAAGCAAACCTGGAATGAAAATATTTTTCAGCTGGTGCTGTTTTGAGCTTGTCAAGTTATGCTAGGTATTCTTCCAAGTGCAGTTTAATTCTTTTTCTGGGCAGCTGATTTGACCCCTGCATTTTTTTCCCATCTTGCTCTATTTACATGTATGCAAATAATATTTTAAAGTGTCATATTCTCTTAATAATGTAATTTTTTTTTTTCCCTCTGGAGATATTAGGGACAACTGTATTGCAGCTCCATTGTTGTGAGGGAAGCCAAAAAGAGAAATCAAAAGCACATGCATACACATTTACACACTGAAATCATGATGTGCTCAAGAAATGCAGGAGAAAACCCTGAAGAAATAACCTTTTTGCAACAGTGCTTTTCTGTGGCTGGCTACCTCCAACAGAAACATAGAATAAACATACCCAGTGAGAGATGATCTGAAGCTGTGATGAAGTGGGACTGAAGAAAATTAGCTATTTGAAGAGAGCACAACATATGGTTATTTATTAGAGAAAAATAACCATATCATAGCAAGGGTGTAGGAGATAGGAAGAAAGGAGATAGGAAGAGTCTTCTGCTTGTGTTATCTTTGGACATAAGTAACAATTCACATATGTGTTCTAGCCTTGCTAAACATTGCAGTTTATTAAATTCCTTAGAATGAATGCTTTTTATTTTAGGGAAGAGACACCCTACTGCTTTACATTAAGGAATCTTAGTGCTTCCATTAATTTAATATAGACTTATTTCACATGATTCAGAATGAAGATATAAACTGTCTGGACTAAAAAGCTGGCTTGTATTTAACATCATATTTCAGGACATAGTAGCATCATTTGAGAAAAAGTGCACTTGCTTAGTATAACCTCTTAAGGGAGCATAGAAAAGCTTTTAAATGGCTGATGTTTTTACCTTAGAGGAGCAGTAGTACTTGCTATGTCTGTCCATCTCAAAATCTAACATTAGAGAAGTGCATGTATTTAAAGTTTAAAGGCCATCTTCAAATATAAACATGGAGCTGGAAATGTGAGTTATTAATTGTTTGATTAGATTCTGGAGAATAAATGAGAAATCTGCAGGGATTCATACCTACAAGTCCTGTTTCCAGACAGGTAGATTAGTTACTGCACCTATTCATTAATCTACACACTTTATTATCAGTAGTACTTATAACTTCTCAGAGTTGGGCATATGACTATACTTGGGAATAATGTATAGCAGATAACACTGTTGGTTATACAACTGAATGGTTGGATCACAAGGGAAATACAAATCAGAAGTGGTGAAGTGGCAAAGGAGCAGTAGGAATGGTTTAAGGGGGTAGAGACCAGATATAACGATGACAGTGAATCAGGAGCAAGAGAATAAGATTATTTTTGTATAACCAGACATGAAAAGGATAAGAATTAACATAGTTGGAAGATGAAAACAAAATTGTGCTCAAGTTGTTACAAAGAACCAAAAGTCATCTGGAGTCTACTTGAACCTAAACTACCTGAAACTAATATCCTGTGCCCAGTACAGTTGGGATTAATGACAAAAAGCACAGCTGAAATTATTTTACAGGTATGGAGGATTTTCTCTTGTGAATTAATAAAGACCAGACATTCACACTTGTTCTTCATTAGATAATGCTAATTGTTTTGTCTGGGAAAGGTCTTCAGCATTTAGAATGCTTCAGCAAAGGGCCATTAAAACTCCTTCAGAGAAAACTCAAAACTTGAACCAAAGAACAAAGTATGTTTCCCTCTTACACAGGCTGGTTGTGTTTTCACTGTTCACTGCATTAACCTTCCCTAGAAGACTGGATCAGATTCAAGTTTCTACCCATTAGGCCTTAGGTGTTCATTACTCTGGGTTCACAGCATCAATAGATAAAGCTCTGGTATTAACTGTGACTGACAGCTGCTCTCCTCTGCCCAGTGACACTTGATTTAGTAATTGCAAAAAGAGAGAAACTGAGCTCTCTTACAGGCTGGTTTGAGCCCCCTGGATACCTACTTCAGAAATTAAAACTCTGCAGTCCAGTGACAAGGGTGTACTTTTTTGATTTTTTTTTTCCAGGAGCATAACTGCATATGAAAGAAAATGTTCTCCCAAACTCTTAGAGTTTCAACTAATAAACTTACATTATGTGAAGACATTGCTTAATGAGCTTCTAGTGGGTCTCATTATGTAGTGTTGTTAATCACATTTTTGGCGTATTTTGAGAAAAGCATTGTTTGATAACAGAAAAACTATGTATATAACTTACATAGAATGTTCCATGAATTTTGAGTGTAGAAGGAAATATAGCAGGAATTTTCTTGTACACTCACTGTTTGAAATAGGTTTATTACATTCAGTAAGATTCAACATTGTTGAAGTAGTGTTAAATGCTTTGTAATTGTGTATAAACATTAATACATATACCAACTTACATGCATATATATAAAAACTAAAATGTATTTATTTGTCTTACAGGGGTCCATAAGCTGATCCATCATTTACACAAACACAAGATACCCATAGCTGTTGCCACCAGCTCGAGTAAAGAGTCATTTCAGAAAAAAACAACAAAACACAAAGAATTATTTAGTCTTTTTCATCACATTGTGTTGGGAGATGACCCTGAGTTGAAGCGTGGCAAACCACATCCTGATCCATTTTTACTTTGTGCAAAGAGGTTTGACCCTCCTGCATCACCGGAGAAGGTAAGAGGGGGAAGATACAAATTCAGGAATTTTCTGTTTGGGCTGTATTTGAATTTTGTTTTTAAGGTGATAAAGACTTAGATTAATATAAACATTATAAAAATCAGCAACTCCTGTTTTCAAAGGTGTTTGTGCTGTCAAAGGGAGAGATTTCTCCCCACTACCTCTAGAGTTTGTTATGCAGATTGCCCTGATTTGCTGTGTGGCAGCATGCAGTAATAGGAAACTAATTATTTTCTGCAATAAATCTGCAAGCTTAAGTTCAGTATTCAGGGTCTGGAAATAGTTATTTAAACATAGGTCAGTTTATTTTTCATACATTCATGGCTGATTTACCTCTTAAGTGTCAAAACATTAAATATAGTTCTTTGTGAAGAGGACATATATTTTTCTGAAGCAACATCTTTCCACTACCAGTCTAAAATTCTGAGATCATAGTTCTTGTTTCCAATTTAAAACTATCAGTTTGAGCAATCTTTCTCAAATAGTAGATGTGTTTAGTTTTCCTGTCTTATATGTAACTTTACAAACTATTCTGAAATAGAAATCTGTAGGAAGAATATTTCACATAAACTGAGAGTTAGTTAAAATATTGTCTTCATTTTTATTTTAAATTAAACTGCCTTTATCCTTAGAATATTTTTCTCACTTCTTCTCTGTCCCAAGTGGAACATAAGTTCTGAAGTTTTGGAGTTACTTTCATTACTGCAGAAAAATGCGTTACATGCTAATTTTAAGGAAAAAAAAATAGGTAGATTAGACTATGATTACTGCTCTCTCAGTAGAATTCTTGGGAAAAAAAGGCTACACAAATACATATGGAATCATTAGCTAAGATTCCTCACTGTTCATACTTCAAGTTCTCACCTAGAGTCTAAATGGTATTTTCATTGACTGGGATTAGAAAGTGAATTAATTTTGATGAAGTGTGGTTTAGTGTTGAACAGAGTTAACCAAACTGGGTTTGGGTTTTGGTTTGGTTTGATTTTTTTTCTGTTGCAGTTTCTCTTGATCTTCTGTATAGGTGAATCTACTTAATTTGTAAGCTTGCATGCTCAGAAATGATACACCAAATGTACATAACCAAGGAAATTGAATGTCAGCTGTGTTAAAGGCAAATAAAACTATAATTTCTTGGGAGGAGCAGAAGGACACTTTCCCAAAACTCTTAGTTTATGTGGTTCTATTTTAGAAAACCCAGAAGATGGTAATACTTAAAAAGAACAAAAACATTAATAAACAACCCAAAAGGAGGCAACAAAACTAGTGAAGTAGTGAACCAGTGACATTGTGTAGATACTTGTATCCTTTAGTTGTTTTAGCATTGAAAAAATTCTATGAAGAAATAGTAGCATCTGTATTACACTTAATATTTTTAAACTTTAAGGGTATGTTAGACAATTAAAGTCACAGATTGTTATATAGTAGTTTTGTATTTTTAATTTTGTTATCTTTTCTATGACGAAGGGCATAGGTGTTTGAATCCATATTTTTCACTTGTAAGTTTACAGTATCAAATTCCCTTAGTGCAGATAATTCAGCTGAACTGTTTTTTTTTGGTTTCATGTACAAAAGTCATAAATGTTAAAGTGTGGGAAATTCACACATGCACAGAATTCCCGAGAGGAAGGAAATGAAAAGATTACATGAGAAACTATCCAAGACATTTGTGACCAGTTGCAGTGTAATGGTGTCATCTGCAGTGTTTTGTCCCAAGCAGTGAACCAAGAGAGCTGCAGGTTTGGATTTCATGCCAGCAATCATTAACATGCAGGGTTGCAGCCAAGTATCAGGAAGTAAAGGAAGTAAAGGTAATGTCCACATAAGCAAATAACTGGACTCAAGCAAAACAGATTGCTAGAACATCATAGGTAGTGCTTAGGCCCATACACCTATGCCATATATTATTTGAATGTTTTCTGTTGGGTTGGATTTACTGTGATCCCAGGCCGAAATAAGGTTCTTTAGAACTTTATGTATTCTTAAACGTTGGAGGTTGCTTGATGAGTGCCTGCAGAGAACTTTCACTGGAGCTGCCTTCTAGAGCAACCTGGTACATACCAAAACTACCTAGTGAAACAAACTATCAGGGACAAAGTGAGAACTTTAAAGTTTGCTTCAAAACTTTGTTGCTGTTCTTAGCAAAAAATACAATGTAGGCATAGAAAACCAAATCCAGAATTTAGCTTCAGTGTCGTATCAGCCAGTGGCAGTTGCTCTGTAGGCATACTTCTGCAAGTAGACCTGTATTTAAGTGATATATATGTGGATATGATAGATATGATTATCTGCTTTGCTGTCATTGAAGGATGTCATAAATATCCATCTTGAAATTTCTTAGATGTTGACCTTTTGATTTGCAGTCTTTGGTTAATTCAGAACTCAATAAGCATAATGATAAAATGATAGCATAGGAATTTCAAAAAAGATACACCCTGAAAATTCAGCCTAGGTCTCCTATCTTGTGCTGCATGAAGCATCGTGGGAACTTCCAACACTAGTAACTATGCATAGTCATGTAAGTAATTAAGTAAATCAGTCAGGTAATCAAAATATGATCTGGAAACTAAATAGTAGAAATTCTGTATTTTAATAAAATATAGTTTTTAGAATATAGTCCAAATTCTGCTCTCAAATGCACAGATGCAACTTGTATGAAAACTGTCTGGGGCTGTACATGTGTAGAAACAATGTGTTCTTGAATATTATAGAAATTTCAGGCTACAATGTTCAAAACACTGTGTTCTTTTTCATACATTTTATTTAGATGATTGAAAAACACTTTTCATAGCATTACTTCTGTTTGGATTCTGGTCAGGTATAACAGATATAGCTAGACTATATCTGGATAAATGATTTGGCTTAACAGATACCAGCTCGACCAGCCTAGCTCGAAGTAAACAAGTCCCTAGATGTGACAAGGATAGGATTCAAACCCAGTCAGAGGACCTTAGCCAACCTCTGTGAAGCACACATACACCCTTATCATTGGCCAGTGAGCTAGGCAGAGTTAAGACCCTTGGCCAATCGTGTCTGTAAGTGTGAGAAATTTAAAATCCCTGTGAAAGGGGCTGCCAGACAATAAACGACACTGTTGCCACATGATCCTCAAGCGTGTGTATGTCACATCCCTGTCTTTGACTCTGTTGTGACAGTCAGGGAATACTTAAACGAACTGGGCATTAATAAATCCAAGGACCCTAATGGGATGCACTCTCAAGTGCTGAGAGGTCTGGAAGATGTCATTGAAAGACCCCTTTCCATAATCTTTGATCTGTCATGGCCATTGGGAGAAATGCTCAAAGGCTGCAGACAGCAAACGTCACTCCTGTGTTGAAGCCAGGCAAGAAGGATGACCCAGGGAACTCTTAGCCTCATCCAAAAAGATCATGGAACAAGTTATCATGAAAATCATTTCCAGGCACAGTAAGGATGAAAAAACCATCAGGAGGAGTCACCATGGCTTCATCAAGGGAAAGTCATGCTTGACAAACCTGATTAACTTCTTTGATGAAGTGACTGTCTTGGTGAACATGGTGAGAGCAGTGGCTGTTGTCTGCCTGAACTACAGTGTCCTGTGACACTCTCTCCCATATGATATGGATGAGCAGACAGTGAGATGGTTTGAAAACTGGCTTAGTGGCCAGGCCCAGAGGGTTGTGATCAGTGGCACAAATCTAGTTAGGTGCTAGTGCTTAGTGGTGTGCTCCAGGGGTGAATACTGGGTTTTACATCTGGTTTTACCTGGTTTTACAGGTTTAACATCTTCTTTAGTGGTGTGGGTGAATTATTGAATGCTCAATAGGATCTTATTAATATCTATGAATACCTGAAGAGAGATTGTAATGAAGAAGGAGACAGTGGTGCGCAGTGATGGAACCAGAGGCAGTGGACACAGACATATACAGTAGTCTGTCTCAGCACAGGGAAACATTGGGTTTTTTTACTGTGAGGATGGTCAAGCACAAAGGTTGCCCAGGAGATTGTGGGGATTTTCAACTCTGTCTGGACATAGTCCTGTGCAACAGAGGAGACTGGACCAGATGAACTCTGGAGGTCACTTCCAATCTCCCTCATCCTGTGATTCAGTGATGAACTTCACAGATTTGACCTGAGGGGGGGAAAAAAAAAGAAAAAAAAAACTTTTGCTGAAAAATATTTTTCTGTTCTACTTTAATTTAGAGAGCTCACATTATTTAAAATCATGCTTTTGGAATTTGAAATAATAGAATATTTATTTTTGATTTAAAAGAGTTTATAGTAACCAGGCCATGTGTGTGTATTTTTATAATTTACATGTATATATATTTATATAACAACTATAACTTTACAGTGCTATCTTGAAGAAGTTTTGTTTCATAATAACAAAAATGGTATGCAAATAAATTTATTTTAAAAATGGCTCTGAATCAGAGGGTTTCTGTCATCCGCATGCCAACATTTATACGTATTTCCAATATACTTCTGTCATCAAAACTGCAGAGATTAATTAACTTCCTGCTTAAGGGGGTTGAAGACTAAGGCATTTCTTTCCAGTATTTTGCTTGATTTGCCTGTAGCTTTTCTGTAAAATAAAGGACATTAGTAGTAGTTTAAAAGCAAATAAATCCATTTATATCTACTTTTTATACAGAGGGATAAATTGTAGTAATACAAATGGTCATAACGCTCTTACGAAGAATCAATCTGTTCTATTTAAAAAGTTCCAAGTGATATAAATCATTGCCTTAATTTAAAACACTATTTCTTTGCAGTTTCTTCCATTTCTAATTAATTAATTGATCCCATAGTTACAAATAATCTCTGTACCAAATCTAGAGAGAGCTCATTAAAATTTTTTCAGACTGATTAAATGGCATTAGGATTTATGAGTCTCGGTGGGCATTTTGTCATAGAACAGAGAAGTTCAAAGAGAAATTTTCTGTGACTTTTTTGCTCTAGGAGATATAAGGAAAGAACAGTAGATTCAGAATATTATGACATTCAAATATTTTGTAATTTTATCCTGTGTTGTACAAATAAAACAGGATAAAGAAAGCTGATTTAGCACTTAATGTGACCATTGTTATTGTTAGTTTTTGTAAAAAAGGATGCTAAAAACCATTTTTTTGTATTATCCCCTTCATTTTTTAACTTTTTCTATTTTCCCCCACTCAACTCTTCCGTTTTTAGTGTATGCATGTAGTATGTATATTTTACTCACTATGGTTTTCAGATAAGCAAGTATTTAATTAGTGATGTTGCTGTTATTCCTTGTGTATACCCAGAGTTTTAATGGATTATGAGTACTTTATTTAAAGTACAGAAATTACAGACATTAGCAGCCATTCTAGATGGTGCACTAAGCTGTAAATTGGAATCCCTGCTGTTCAGATCAAATGTTTTAGTCACCATAAATCTGTCCCTTTTCCATTTTATGAATTAATTGGCTTATACTCTTTCCTGAATGTTTACAATTCACTTTTTTTTTTTTTTTATTTTAGAAATAAGGCAGTAAATGTAAAAACACAGACATTTTTCAGCTTATGGCTGTTTCTTCAAGCTTGGCTCTAGTCTTTCTTTGCATAGGTCTAGACTACCAATTTTTTTTAATCTGAAACAGACTTCAAAATAGCTGTTCATGGTATAAACCATTCTGATTTACTTAAGCCCTGCTGTCTTATTTCCTTGGACTCACAGTTCTTACCAGCTGTTTTAGCATAGTGTTAGATATTTGTTTTTTCCAGTGGATATAACCTGTGATGGTAATGGTCAGAGTATAAAGTGCTAGGCTGCATTCAGAAAGAGAGATGACAAAGAGTTTGTAGATGATCACTGTTGTTCTCAGACAGTGTGGTCTGACAGAGGCAGATACAACACATGCCAGTGGCTGCTTATTATGAAAAGGTATCAGTGTTGCTCCACAACTCTTTCTGGCTGAACATGTATTTTGAGGTAGAAAGCAGAATTTGGTCTTTCTTTTCAGAAGCCACTGGAAATTCTTGTCTGTACTGATGTATTACAGTTCATTCATTAATTAGGCATTTGATGGGTTAGAGTCAATAAATAACTTCTTGCCTTGTCTGATTTGTTGATGCCAAGGCCAGTGTAGCCATGTGGTTAGTAGTCTGAATGAAGGTCTGGGATATTTGAGTGGTTCTGGAGTGTGTTTTCTTGTTGTGCCTCATCTGCAGGGTTGTACTCTGTCAGTGTTCCCGTTAGCCTTGCATCCTGTGCTATACAGTGACCAGTTTCAAACACAGCAAAGTTTCTCCCATGGCAGAGGTGTGTTCTGGTGGGGATTGTACACCCTGGGAGGTGGTAACTGATTCGGTGCCACAAGAGGCTGAAACCATTGAGTACACACACCTTGCTTAAGTGTTTTGCAGCAAAAGCAGAGTTCACTCCCTTAACAAATATAGATTACATATGTTTCACTCTTATTGTACATAGAGTGATTAAAAGGAAAATAAACTATGTCCCAGCAACTGTGTGTACCCAGATTAGTTTAGTTCTGTCATGTAAAACATGCCTTGAAGTGTTGAAAGTGGATAGCAGGTAAAATCTGAAAGAGTGTATCTATGGACTTCGGAACAGAATGTTTCAGCTTGTCTGCCTTCTAACCAAGATGAGGTGCCAAGTCTAAGGAACATCCCTTTTTCTGATTTTGTAGCTTTTTGGAGAAATGGGGGTTTTTGCTTTTATGTATGCATCCAGAATTGCCCAGTCTTAACAGCTTGTGTCTTTTTATCAGGAACTAAAAATATATAGCAGTTAGTCTTTTGTAAAGCATAATTGGAAAAGTAATTCCAGCACATTTCTACACTGCCAAGAAAAATTCTCCATAGAGAACACAACAGCAATCTGGAACTTCGGCTTTCCTTTTAAAGCAGATCAGAAGAGAATTTTATCCTTGTCCACTGTGTGGACTATTTCCTGAAAAAATGGAGGAAAAATATATTTTTGTGCACTTTTGTACCTGAGAAATTCAGTCTCCCAACCTCTGGGCTTCCTTGGGAATTGTCCTAGTTACCACATGATGCATCTGCTCTTTGCTCAGAAAGGTTCTTGGCTAGAACTTTTTCCTGAAGACTTTAATTTTCTTGTTCTGCGGTGTGACTGAAGGCATTTCTAGATGGCAAGTTATTTTTTGATTATTTAGTATATGTTGCTGGGCTAGTTCTTGAATTCCTGCTATTATCGGGCACTGCAAAATAATAAACAGCATAACTTTTTTTATGGGTTCCTCTCCCTGCTGGAGAAGCTATTGGTATCAGACAAACACTGGAGAAATTTAAAGGAATATATTATTAATCAATCATAATTTTTAATTGTGTACTAAGCAATTTAAAGTAATTAGGTATTGAACAATATAGTTTATATCTATTTCTAGAAGCTTTACAGCTTGGGATGCAAAGATGCAGAACTCCTGTGGAATGTACTTCTGCTGCAACACACTGTTGAACAGCCTGTTGGCTTAATCCTGCACCTTCCTCAGCTGCTACATAGTCTAAGCATGTAGCCCTTACTCGTGTCTCCCAGGCTGGATGATGAAGTCTCTTGTTAGGAAGCTTGCCTTTCAGCTGTCGAGAAAAGAGCAAAAGGTATTTCACCATGTCTCACAATCTAGGACTTTTGAAGATCTACTTGTCACAACCTGTGGGTAGAGGGTGTGATATTGGTTATAGGTTCTTGACAGGTGGAACAAAGGCACTGGATCACATGTCAGGGAGCTCATATGTTTTCTTACACAGTCTTCTTAACTGTGGCAACCAGCCCAATGTTTACACTCAAAAGGTATTGGCTAACACAACCTTAAATTCTTACAATACATTTCCACAAAAAGCATCAGCTAACAAGCCCTTAGTTTTGTACAGTACATTTCACATCTCCCACAAAAACCTCATCAGAAGGTGCTGGCTCACAAACACACCACCACACCACTGCACAAAGGTAATGAGTTGGGGTGGGGGAACTAAGCACAAGTCTTAAAGGGGAGCAGGAGGTTGGCTCGGGACAGCACTGCTCCACCTCCAGGTGACCGTCTCCTCTGATCAAAATATTGATCTTGTAGCAAAACTCTGAATATTTGTGACAAAACATGCTTAGATCTGGTCCTCTGCACTACTATAGAGAGGCATAGTTCCCCTAAATTCATAATAGGCCACTAAAACATAATTGAAAGAAGGAGATGGTTGGTTGGTTGGTTGGTTGGTTGGTTGGTTGGTTGGTTGGTTGGTTGGTTGGTTTGCTTTCAGGGTTTTTTTTTCCCATTATCATGTTCTCAGTTCCTATGGTTGATTTACTTACACCCTTTTCTTCTGAAGCATGTGTACTTGTGTGTTCACATGTGCACTCACCCACTCTCCCAACCTACCTCTCCCCATGCTGGCAATCTTTATTATATATTTGTGGAAGAAAAATGAGATGTTGTATGGCTTGCAAGTAATTTAACTTTTAAGTGTTCCAGACATTGCCCTTGTTACCGCAGTGCATGTTTATTTATGGATGTATTTTTCTTACGGAGATGAAAAAAGTCATTGAAATTCCATACAAAAAGTAACCTGGTCAAGGCTTGCTTTCACTAAAGGTATCTTAATGACTGGAAGAGGAAAGAAGGATTATAATTAGTTCTTAGTCTTTGGGGTACTCTACTTGGGGCTGTGGAGAGGTAGGAATACTTTTTTTCCCTTGCATTTGTCTTGATAATGTATCAAGTAGCTGCTAAGGGACTTGATGAAATGTGATGCAGAATAATAAATTATGCTCTGCGGCCTTCTTTGCTTCTACGTGAGGTGAGTGTGTAAGCACAAAGAGACTGGTGCACCTCCAAATTCAAAAAGCATTATATTCAGATTAGTAGGTCACTGGAGATACGTTGCTAATTGTTTTAGGGGAACTAATTTTGGGTATTATCACATATTAATTATGCATGGTAAGTAGGAAAAAAAGAGGGGGAAAATCCTTGTTTTATGATAACTTCCTCACTGAGTTATCTTTTCTTACTTTCAAGACCTTGAGCGTTTTCTTAGCAATGCCAAACTGCAGTCGTTGAATAATTAGATTTTAATTAACAAGAATTTTCACAAAAAAATGTTTTTAATGTCTTTTGAGTTGTAGCAAGAATGAATAAATCCTCTTTCAGTAAGATCTAGTGCACTGATTCTCTCTGTATCTGGAGTTACCTTTGTAATCACCTAGAGCTTGTTGTAACAAGCAGTGGTTTCAGGAATAAGAATGATGACTGAAAGAAGGAATTGCATTGTTGGCAACATTTTTGGTTGTTTTGTAAATTACTGTCATGGAGAAACCTCTGGAAACCTTTGAAAGACTACAGTCAGCTATATGTTGTTTTAATGCACTAAGGCTAGGGAATGATGAATTTATTTTTTTGCTCTTTGTTTAAATTGCTTGTTCTTTGTGGAGATGTGGTTGTATCCAGTTTTCAGAGAGTTGGTATTACATGGTAGGGTTCTTATTATTCTTTTGTGTGATAAAGAATTTGTAAGAGTCTGTCTTTTTGGCATGATTGCAGAAAGTCTACATATAGAACCATCAATTAACACTGGTAAATTATTTATAGTCTAAACAAGGCAAAGCTTTTTGTTCAGACTCATTGCTGCATCACAAAATAAGTGTACTTAGAAGGTGATTACAAAGTGTACTCCATAAAGCAGTATTGGAGGTTTTTTTTTTTTTCATTATTATTGTGATAGGTGTTATAAAGATAAAAGACCTTGTAGTATACAAAAGAACTGAAGACATAAAGACTTGTCTGCTAAAAAAGGATGCTTAACATTTTCATTTCAGCATCTTTTTATCTTAGAATAATAGCATAATTCAAAGCTAAGAAGGAAGTGGTTCAAGTTAAACTCCAATAAAACTGAAGTGATTCTTATTTAAAGTAGAATACAATTCCAAGCGGTGGTAGAAATGCTGCCCTCCTATTCCTTAAAAAAAAAAAAAAAAAAAAAAAAAAAAAAAAAAAAAAAAAAAGGTTTTCATTTTTGTCTAAATGATACTAAAAAAAGGAATTGCTGTTCATGCTCAGATTCAGTGTCCAGCTTATTTGGTACCATCTCTGACGACAGCTAATAATCACAGCTTAATAATCACCTTTTAGATAGAGGGGGTCAATTTATCCACTAAAATTCTGTTCCTCCCATATCAAGTTGTTTTTAACGAAAACAGACAAAAATAGCCTATAGTAACCCGTTCACAGGATCTGTGGTTTTTCTTGATATTGATGTGTGCCCAGGACAGTGAATTCTGTCTATGTTGCATATGTTCCAGTGTCAGCTTTTTATATGTTATGAGTGGGAAAGATAAGAAATAATTGATCTTCCAGTCAGTATTGTAAGTGCTGCTTGTCACATCCCTTTTTATTTTTTTGCTCCATAAATTAAGCTCTTTAGAGTCTGTTCAAAACCTCACCATCTGAAAGGGTTGTGTTTGGAATTTTTTGTGGGGATAGGGGCAGTGATACGATTGTTTGCTTAGGGTCTTTTCCGCTTCAAAAACATTCTGATTGCATTTCTACAGACTCTTCCTATCAAAAACATTTTAACATAGAATAATGTCTGTGGGACATGGTACATGGAGCATTCCAGATGAGACCATTTTATGTATGTCTGTGAATATAAACAATATCACCCAAGCTCTTAAGTTTTTAATTGAACTGGTCTCCCAGGTTCTGAGTTTTCACTGAGCTGTTTACAGTGATGTCCAGTATTTAAACCAAATGTTAGAAAATGTATATATCATTTATTTTCTTCCAGGTAATGTGTACTGCCACATTTCTTGACCATTTAATTTCATTTGACACTTGACCGACCAGTAGACTACTTTGTCGCTCCAAACTTTTTACAGATGTTATCCCAGATGACCTACAAAACTTTTTGTTATCAGCAGATTTTACCAAGTATAGAGATTAGGATTACTAGTCAATACTTCCCTGAACAGCACCAGAATTATTTTAAAATGCAACTGCAACTACTTTCTAAGATAGTGGCATGGTAATTGAAATGGCTTTTGATGTCAGTATTTCCTTCACTTCATAGGTTAGTTGCTTCAAAGCCTCAAGGTTTTGCTGACTAGCAAAGACGATAAGATTTCATCCATTGCTGAAAATGTCTTCTGATACAGAACATGTTTTCCTCCATTAGTAAATTATCCTTTCTCCTGAACAGACGCCTGGTCACAGTCTTCTATTCAGTTTGTCTCCAAAACATATTATTGCAGCCTGTAGCTCAGACTGGAGACATTAGAGATTGCCTATCATCCTGAACTTCAGAACTATTACAGACTCAAAATATTACTGATTCAAAAAAAGTGCCATGGGCAAAAAGCATAATAGTATGTAACTTACTGTTTTTCACTTTCAAAAATGCAGTTATCCCAAGCAAATTAAAACAGACCCTTTCATTTTATAAAAAATGATCATGTATCTGAGGTAGAATGCATTTGCAGTCTTTAAATTAGCTACAGTATATAATTTGAAGACTGATATCAGTTGTGAGTTTTTAAATTTCCAGGCCAGAAATTTTCATTGGGAAAATTTTTTTTGAATTTCAGAAAAAAATATTTGTAGTTTTTTTAAGATGTTCCTCAGAAGATAATATTTTTGGAATTATAATAACAACTAGTACAATGGTCATATGATAATTCCATGAAGAGTTGTAGAGTAGGTGTAGAGTTTGGTGTTTGAAGTTTGTATGTTTGTGTAGAGTAGGTGTTTGAAGTTTAGAAAGGTGGAATTCCTGTAGCCAGGTGTTCTAGAAGTCAGGAATAATGCTATGACTCTATGATACTATGACCAATACTGCATCTGGGAATGCTTCCCATGTTTCCTGATGTTTGTGCACTGCTCAGTGTGGTCATCATATTTACATTTAAGTACACATTAAACCATGAAGGGATAAAAATCATCATATTCATGTATGCTCATCACAGGCATGGACCCTGCTCTTTACAATTGTTGGAGCACTATGAAATCAATGTAAACATCTAAGACTATGAGAAGTACAGATGTAGCTTGTAGAAACTAACCACTGTAGACAGTGTACACTAATTGGCATTTATTTAATGAACAATGTGGCTTTTTTAGTGCATAAGATTCCAATTTCCTATTTTAGATGTCAAGCAAGTATTTTCCCTCAATTCTCTTCAGAGCTAGAGTTAACAGAGGTCATTCGTGATAGAAATAAGAAGTAAATCAGACAGCTCTGTTTTCAGCTGTGTTCTCTGCTGCCCTGGTCCAACAAGGAGCAAAAGCAATTTAAGCAAGACAAATTTCTGTTAATAGCCCAACATTAAGAAAGGGAGGAAGAAGAGCATGTACCAGTGATTCCTGAAAGAGTGTATTTTTAAATATATTGCTGGAGAAGGATGAAGAATGTAGGCATGAAGATTGTACAAGGCACAGAGGTCAGCATGATATAAGACATACAGCTGAAAGTGGGAGAAAGAGATAAAGAATGCAATTAAGTGAAAGTATAGAAGATGTCTAGGGAGTAGAAGGAAATAAAAGCAAGACATAAGTAATTGTGGGTTAGATAATATAGGGCCTTGAAGGTGAAAATGAAAACTTAAATTTGTAACTGCAGTAACTAATCTATATACCTTCATTATAAATAATAAAGAGTTAATAGTGTGCAGTAGCCCATTTGTCCTTACGGCTTTCTCAAGCATTTTTTAGGGAGTATAGATGAAGAGTGAGGAGATAGTCTATAAGTTAATGATGTATATACTGAAATAGTAAAAGCATTTACTTTTTTGAGGCTAAGCATTCTGTCTCAGAAGGATTGGTAGATGATTACCTAGCATTACAACAAAAGACCTAACATTACAACAAAAAACTCTTCAAACATTTGGAGTGTAAATTTAAAATCTCATTAAGATAGTGGGAAGAAGAGTCAGCTGCAAATGTGCACTTTGGCATGTCTCTCAAAGTAAAGAAATTTTCTTTAGAAACACTGATGTCAGAGTTTTATCTTCAATTCTAGTATTGCGTTAACTAGTAATTCTAAAGTGTTTGGGCAATTTATTTTTGCTCCTTTCTCCTGTCTATTGATTTTTTTTTTCCTTATCATCTTAGCAATCAGTTGAAGAGCAAGTATGCTTGAAAGATGATTGTTGACTTTGAGTAGGCTGGTAAAAGACTGTTTTAGTGATATGTTCATATTTACAGCTCCTCTTTACAGCTGATATTTGTAAGTGACAAAGTGACTTAGTTTTCTTTAAGATGATTAATATTTAGTGCAGTAACTTCCTTGTTTCTCTGATTTTGTTTAAATAATACAGTGCTGATGAATGCTGATTGAAATGTTCCATAAGTCAAATACTTAGAAAAGGCCTTCAGTGTAGTTTTTCTCAGAAATTTTGAAATGTGTCTATTATTTGCTAGAACAATTCAATCTCACCAGCTTTCACACCATTTTTAAAAATCTGTCAATTGAGTCCTTAGATTCTCTGTCTGAGTATGTGATCTGGTTTTGTGTAAAGTAAAGTGATTACTGGTAAGAGCGTCAGGCTCAATGTCAGTCCAAGGATGAAGAAATCCATCACAGAATGCTGTATTTTAATAGAAGGATTTCAGTTACTCGGCAGTATAAAGACATAATAATGCTTGTGACATGCTGTAGTGTATTGCTTTAGGATCAAACTGAACATTGGAATAATAACAGCATTGAGAAGAAAGAAAAAAATAGGATGTCTGATTTGAGCATCACTTTTTCTTCTATTGATTTCTGTATTTAGCATAGTGTATGGCATGTCAGGACCTGGTTATAAAGACTTGTAAAAGAAAGTACTTGGATTCCTGGCCTTGCATGTTAGGAATCATAAACTTGCATAGAATTGGATGGATCCTAAGGAAGATCTGCAACCAGATGCAGAAGCTGGTTTGCAGACCCACAAAAGAGCTGAGAGAGGTGACAACAGGTGGGGGATCCCAAATCACATTTCCCCAACAGTTCCCACATCTGTCACAGAAGTCATCATCCCATCAGATGCCCATCTCCATATGGTCAGGGCACCAGAGAGTCCCAAAGGTAGACAGAAACTCAGATTAAGGACTCAGAGGGAGGGACAGACTGTTGGGGCCCTCCCAGGGCTGTTCCAGAAATGCTATCAAGGTAAATCAGTGCTGGATCAATCCTTTTGGACTGAGGGGAGATGCTGCCTAGGGTGTGGTGCTCAATATGTGATGCAGAAGAAAAGAATTTGGGATTTGATCGGGATTTATTATAGGGAAATAGAGGGATAAGAGGATAAAAACCATTGGATGTGTAAACAGGTGACACATTTATCTGGCCATGCACAGCTCTTTACCAGTGCAGTCCATCCTGTGTTAGCAAATTCCATTTTAACTCTTCCTGGCTGAAGGGCATCTGGTCTGTGGTCTCTGTGTGTGTGGCCAGCAGCCAGACCCAGGCAGAGGCCCATGTGTTCATGGTGCCAGCAGCTGGAGTGAGCATGGAGCTGGGTGCTGGCAAGTGGGCAAAATGAGGTGCCAGCCCACTGCCTGGGACTGCAGGTCACAGGGGCCTAGCCCAGGCTTCTGCAGAACCAGTGGCCAGGCTGAGTGCACACGTGTGAGCACTAGTGAAGAGGCAGCTGAATGACCCTGAGGGTCCTTGGGAGTGCTGAGTATAACTGGATTGATCTGTGTATCTAGCCTTATGTGTTTGTGTATATATATATATATATATATATGTATGTATGTATGTATGTGTGCATATATATGTGTGTGTGTGTATATATATAAATATATACACACCTATATATATGTATGTGTGTGTGTGTGTGTTTACTGGTGCCTTCTGGAAGACACGTGCTCAGCCTTGCTACTGTTTGGGCTGGAGGCATGGAGCTGTGGCTGCCTACCCTTTATCAGGCTATTTAGATGAGGCTCTATCCCCAAATAGCAATAACCCATTCCTAGCATCACGTGTCTCTCTCTATAAAGGGAGACTGGATAACCTGGTCATGTTCCAGGTAGACATCATGCTCCTGTTTCAGTCTCCTAATAAACTGCCTCCTTTCTAAACATCTCTCAGAGCCATTTGATCTGAGCTGCATAGCAGAAAACATGCAAAGTAAACATGGAGCTGTGCCCCTATTTTGCCCCTATTCTGTTTCCCCTTCCCCTCTCCATACTGCCCAAAGGTGGGGGATATTTTCTCTAACTTTATTCTTTTTATATATTTGAGCAAATAAGTTTGTAAATACTTTTTTCTTTTTTCACTTAGAATTTCTCCTACTACCCTGCCTTCCTTCTTGCTTGAAAAGGAAGGAAAGGAATAGATTGTTTAAGCAGAATCTGGATTTTCTGTTTACAGAGCAATAAATGTTCTAAAATGAACTGCAGTTGTATATGCTGTAAAATTGCTTTTGTTTGGACAGGTTAATAAATCTTAGTCAAAGGTCTGAATGATTAGAGATATTAAAAGCTTGTGTTGCCTGACAAAACCAAACAAGCCAACCATCTTTTTGCATTTCTTTATAAATACAACAAAGCAGACAGTATTTTTCAATTGACCATGGCTCTTATTTTATTTGCAAAGCCTTGGTTTATGGGTCTTCCATACAGTTTGTATGGCTTTTTTGGGTGGGTTTTGTTTGTTTGTGTGTTTGTTTGGTGTGGAAAACATAAACCAAAATCACCTTAATTGCCAAATATTTAAAATGCTGTACTTCTTCAACAAGTACCCATGTTCATGGTGTAGACACCTTCCATTAACTTTTGCAGCTATGAATAAGCCTAGGAATTTTAGAGAATTTAAATGAGTGTTTTCAAACCTATACCTAGATTGATCTTGTGGGAGACAGAGAGTGACTGTTACATCACTTTCATGCATAGACATATGAGGTGAGTCTACCCTATATTTACCCTGCAATAAGGATCCTTCCATCAGCTGGATTTAGGTACTCAGTTGTCCCTGGATCCCAGTCTCGCACTTCCATCATACCAGAGTCTCTCCTGTGCACACACAGACAGATCTCTTGGACAACCCCAGGTGCCACAGTCTTTACAGGAGCTGGCCAGGGCTGCCCTGTGCCTACCCTGTCCCTCCAAGAGCCAGAACTGACTGTGCTTTTGCCCATAGGGTCATGCCTGGCTTTCAGGACACTTCTACTACTAACTAGCTACTTCAGCATGCTGTTTGCTAGCCCTCACATTCTCACTTGCCCATCACTGCACTGCTGCACTGTGGGCACTGGGACTTCCATGCACATGTGTGTGCACAACAGTAAGCCCTTGTCCACGAAAACTGTTAGAAATGGAGTTTAATTGGAGGAGACAGGACAGACTACACAGACTGATGCAGGTATGGCCAAGAACAGATGGCCCCTACTGATACCCCACCAGCCCCCTCTGTCTCACATTCCCACAGGGTGCCCTGACCCATGGAGCTTCTCCTGTTGGTGAGTCTGTGTGGGTCTGGCCTTGTGGCTCCAGGAATGGGTGGACCTGGGCCTCACGGGGCTGCTGAGGCTCATCCTGCTTCATAAGGCAGCACAGGAATGAGCTTCTGGTAGGCTGATGGAGTGTGTATCTGGGAGTAGCTGGCCCAGGGTGTTTCAGGCTCCCCCCACCTGCCCTTATTTTTCCTATCATTCTTCCCCCTGTACATATCATATAAACTGATGTGTGTGTGCATATATGTATGTATTTCTGCATATGAAAATGTACAGATTCCTTTTCTGTAGAAACTTGACAATTCTAAATGCTTATATTCCAAACATGTTCTTTGAAATTAGCAGTTATATGATATTTCATAACCACAGGAAGGAAAGATTCTTATTAAGATCAGCCTACCTGAGTTGTGCTTCTTTTCTTCAAGGAAGGTAGTCAGAAAGGCAACCAAAGCAGAGAGAAAAACTCTTTTAGTTTATAAGGGAAGTAGAAAAACATGAAAAGAACCCTGACTGGAAGCCTGTGGCAGTACCACTGGAAAGCACAAGAACAGCTGATTGAGAAAAACATTTTGAGTGTCCTGAGCAACATCTTCGCTTTTCATCGAGGTGTAAGATACTGACTAGCTCAAAAAGACAATTGTCATTGCAAGATGTGAACTAGCTCAAAAGGACAATTGTCATTTAATTTTGTAAGATTTTCTTCCTGTTACTTTTGCTAACAAAGTTAAAAGGTGACCTAGTTGAGCATATAATAACAGTGTTTCTAGACAGAGTAATTGTTTCTTCCCAGTTTTAAGCCATCATCTTGGTATTTAGTAGGTAGAACTACCTGTTAAATTCCTACTTTTGTTTTCAATGAGGAGACTGTTCTCTATGGTTTTAAATGTTTTGAAGTGGGTTTTTTTTCTGCAGATGCAGGGTCAATAGAGAAAAAAGAATTTTTAGTTGCCTTTTCTCACGCTGTTCTGCTTGCTAAGACTAGAATGTACAAAACTTTGAAGACTATGAAACAGGTGTTTTTAGCCACACCTTCAAGATCTGCAGACTCAGAACATAAATCCCAGAGTCAGTCTTTATGTGTGGATGAGATATTCAATCCTCAGTCTTTAGACATATTTGCTATTTGATTTAATCAGTTTTTTCCATTCAATGATGCATCTTACCTATAGCTCACTAGAAGCAGCCGGATTCAACTAGCAAAGACTTGTATAATAGAAATAGAATATAATAGACCACTACAACTTACTAAGAAAACAAAAGCAAAAGGAAAAAAAAAATCACCTGTGCAATTTCCTGTGTGCTGAATCACAAAGTTTGAGATTCTCTTTTGCTTGGTCATCTGACAGGCAGCCTATCCTCTTTTATTTTTTGTAGTTACAGCGTATCTTAACTGGTAGCCAGAACATGTAATTCAGTGGACTGTGTGGCAGTGATACTTTTTCACCTTGACACACCTGCTGCAGTCTGGTTTCCCTAGGGAATCTTTATATAATGTCCGGGTGCTGAAGCTTCCAAGTTATCAGTAAAATGTTGCTTGTAGCACTCAGCTGCTTTTCAATTTATCCAGATTCTTGGCAACATCTTGGCTTCTATTTCTGAAGTGATTGTATTACTGTATTAGAGGTGCTTTCTTTCAAGTCATGTGTTATGATGGCTAGAGCAATATAAAATCACTCTTTCCAGTATGCCATGGTAGTCTAAGTAATATATAAATACACATAATTTGTTTTTAAATAGAAGAAAAGCAGAACGAACTGTGTTTACGCAGAGACAACTTGGATTTTTTTCCAAATAAGTGTGTGTTATAAACACATTAATTCTCATGTAGGTGCTTCCCTGTAATTTGACTGCAGGCATTTGCAGAGAAGACAGTTTGTCTTTGACTTAACTGTGAAGAAATGTGTTTGTATCAGTATTGGGGTGTCTGAGACACTTCCTAATGGAGTGTTTTATATTCTCATCATAGGCTTTCTAATGGTCACTTAGCAATACATTTTGTCTGTATTTTTTGCACATTTGTCATTCAGACCTTTAAATTTAGAAATTCCATTATAGTGCCATCTGTCTGTGCACCAAAGAATCTAGGTGCACACTTTTGAACAGAAAAGAAAACCCAGTTGGTTTCCTGTGGTCAGACAAAAAGGTAATTACGATGTCTAGTGGACAGTGAGTTGACCATGAGCCAGCAATGTGCCATTGCAACCAAGGTGGCTGATGAGGAAGAGTCTTGCCAGCAAATTGAGGGAATTGATCCTGCCCCTATACTCAGCACTGGTGAGGCCATACCTGGAAAATACTGGGTGC
Source organism: Chamaea fasciata (assembly GCF_029207755.1). Lineage (NCBI taxonomy): Eukaryota > Metazoa > Chordata > Aves > Passeriformes > Sylviidae > Chamaea > Chamaea fasciata. The sequence continues at coordinate 94,681,387 of NW_027094087.1, read as the reverse complement.
AATTCTGCACTTCTTAGTACAGGAGATATATGGAGCTGCTGGAGGGAGTCCAGCAAAGGGACACCAAGATAATTAAGGGACTTCACCATACTGCATTTGAGGAAAGGCAAAGTGAGCTTGGAGAAGAGAAGGCTCAGGGAAACATTAATATAAGTAAATACCTGAAGGGAACCAGGCAAAGAGCCAGGCACTTCTTAGTGGTGCCCAGTGGCAGAACCAGAGGCAATGGACCCAAACTGAAAGACAGATTACCTCTGAGCATCAGGAAACACTTTTTCACCATGAAGATGACTGAGCACTCTTGCAGGTTACCCAGAGAGGTAGTGGAGTCTCACTCCTTGAAGATACTCAAACACTGTCTGGATCTTTTCCTGGGCTGTAGGTGTCCCTGCTTGAGCAGGAGGTTGGCCGAGGTGACCTTCAGAGGTTGCTTCCAGTCTTAGTCACAGAATCACAGAATATTCTGGGTTGGAAGGGATCCACAAGGAGCATGAGTCCACCTCTTCAGTGAATGGCCCATACAGGGATCAGACCTACAACCTTGGCTTTATTAACACCATACACTAACAAGTCATTCTGGAATCATGTGATTCTGAGTCTATACAATGCTTATATATAATTTGTTTATTTTCTTTGTATATGTGTATATTATGTGGGGTCCATTACGTAGCAATAAGTAGTTAATAATTGCATAGCAGAATAATGTGGTAGCAAGCTTTAAAATAACGATTCAAACAGTCTCAGAGACGTGGACACAATTTAAATGGGAAATCAGCCTTCTTCCCCTTTCTAAAGACTCTAACTGGTGAAGGTCAGCAAATGCAGGGTACTTCAGCAGATTCACTAAGTGATTCTTACTTTTAATATAAAATCATTATTGTGTTGGATGAACAATAGTTTTCACTTAAGCATATGGCCTTATGAAGTATTTTGAGGACTTTGCCCATGAGAGGTTGTTTTACAGGCAAATATGTAGTTTTCCTTTTGAATTAGTCTGCCATCTGTCAACTTTATACCCTGTTGAATCTGAACATTAATTGTGGTTGAAATATACAGAATGGGAGGTGTTTTTAGATAAAAATGAAGAAGAAAACTAATGAGAACCCAGATACTGATAAACTTGTTTCTTTGAAGAACTGAGTACCCAAAAAAAGTTGTGACAGAAGTTGTGTGACGAGCATAATAACTAGTTGCTGATACCATGGCTGGTAGTCCCAAAGTAATGTTCCTGTTAAGCCAGCGTTGTGGCTTTGTTAGCTACTGATCTATCTTAAACTGAATAAGCCTTATGCCAAAGAGAAACTATCTGTATAGGGACCATATACACCGTGTATTTATCCACATGCATGCATACACAGAGTTAAATAAGCATGTTTTTCTATTTCTGTTCACTGTTTACTCTTACACATTGATTTGCATGCACACCTTATTCCTTTCATGGAAAATGACCTGTTACTCTTCCTGTAAGCATGCATGAGTAAAAATAAGAACTGAGAGCATTGGTTGAAGTGACTGTTAGCATTCTCTTATTGGGTAGATCTGTTCTAATAGAAAAATAGGCACAACTTGATAACTGTGTGTCATCAATGCATTTTGAAAGGTGTTTCTAAGTGGTATATAAAATAGCTAGATCATATTAGGGGAATTTCAACAAAAGGATGTTGGAATATTTTGAGATTAAGATTTAAATAACTTTCTACATGTGAATTCATTTTAAGTGTATATTAATTTTCTTATTTACAGAAATAGTTTGGCTTGGAGTGTACAGTATATCGAAATTTTCTAGAGGAGCAGTCTGTTTTGATTCACATGACACTGCTTGATCTTCATTTGCTTTCCTTCTCTGCATTTTTCATAGCTTGAAATACCTAGGTAACTATTGCTTCCCTAAAATAAACAAAAGAAGCAGATAAAAACAAGCTAGAGATTAATGTGAAAAACACAACTTCTCTACTGTAATCTTAAAAAAATAATTATTTTTTCTAAACTTTCCTCTTAATACATAGTACATTCTTATTAAAAATTTTGGTTTTACCAAGAATCATTGTATTGATCTAGTAGAACTTGAGTGCACTTACAGTTAATCCCTCATTCAGGGTTAGGAGAATGGGTCCACTGAATGAATTATTTCTCATAATACATAGTTCAAAAAGGATACATCATACATATTGTATGTAGAAGTATCAGTTTTATAATTAATTCTTTTACTTTCAGTGGTAGATTTCACATTCTTCAGGAATATTGTATTTAGCACACAAATAATTTCTCAGGTAAAGGGAATCATGTGAGAAATTCTGAGTTCTGAGTTTCATTTTCTTGCAGAGTCAAAGCAGCTTTGCAAACAAAGAGCCTGAGAAATCGTCTTTTGAAATCACAGGGACAGTTACTTAAATAGATCTGGTTATCAATGTAATGAGGCTTTTCATTTCAGATGTGGTATTTTTAGAATGCTGTTGCAAAAATAAATTATGAAGTTATGACATTCCTAGCCATAACCCAATGCCCACAGGTGGGGTACTGTTGAAAGAGCAAGTTCATAAGTATTTGCACAGCTGTTCTGTAGGTTTTCATGGACAATCAGCTTTAGGCATGCCAGGTATAAGATGGTAGGTTGAAAGGATGAATCTGTATGGTTCAGATACTGTTCAATAGGAACATTTATATTCTTCCTAACTTTAGGAGTAAGTATTTTTTCCAACTTAGTTTTGTACATTCTTTTCTGCTTTCCTCTGAAAATCCATATTGAGAAGGGAGAATTGCCATTTTTAATGTTGGGTTTGGGGTTTTTTTCCTGTAGTTGAAATATATAGAAAAAATTATTAGAATTCTGTTAGTGTTTTGTTTGTTTTATTTAAGGATGATACTTTGTGGCTTTGTGCTTGGAGTTTTATGCTAATAATCTTAAGTATTTTCTACAATAACTTTCAGCTTTGAATTTTGAAAGAAAGGCTCTTTTTCTCCTGACCAGGAAGAGTTAAAGTGTAATGCAGCTGTATCTCACCAAGTCACTTCAGACTGGTGACACTCTTGTCTACAGTTCAGTGAAAAGCTTGTACTGAACAGGAAAAAAAAGGACCTTTTCCATGATGTTTTTGCACTCCCAATGAAAACCTGTTTAAAGGTTAATGCCTCTTCTCACCCTTTCTCTCTTTATTGAAGAAATTAGGAAATGACATTATGTCTGAAGTATATGTGGGCTATCATTAATGGTTCTATCGAAGATCATACAGTCATTAAATAATGTTTAGATAAAATTCATGTAAATTTCACTATGCCGGTTGATCTTTCTTTGTGGGAAAATAACACTGGTCAAGGAGGCATTATAGAACAAAAACAAACTATTGCAAAAATAATTTTTTTAAAAATTAGCTTGCTCCATGAAAATCAAGTACCTTCTGCAGCACCTGCTGAGGCAGTTGTAGGCAAGTGATGATGTCCTGTTACCCAAAACAAACAAGAAGAGTACCTGCTCTGGCAGCCTGCCCCTGTGGATTTGTCCACATTCCCTGTGGCAAAAAGCTCATTGCTTTTATTCAAGAAATACTTTTGGTACCTACTTCCAGTTTCAGTTTGAGACTTAGAGTTAGGATGCATCAAAACAGTTCCTCCTTTGGGTGTACCTGGTTTGTATCTCTGATGTGTTTGCTCATGAGATGGGCCTCGCCTCTTCTCCAAGGTGTAGAGTGATCATGCAGTAGGCAACAGGCAGAAGGTGGAACACAAGAAACTCCTAGAATCTTGGATAACCATTTTCACCATAGAGCTGGTTTCACCATATGGTTTCACTGTAGGGGAACAGGTGTCCAGGAGGTCTGTGGAATCCGCATACTCAAAAATGCTGAAAGCTTACCTAGCCAAGGACCTGAGCAGCCTGCTTTGGCTGGACATGTGTTGAATAGGATGTTTCTAAATGGCCTTCAGGCACCCCCTCAGTATATTTTGTCCTACAGTTCTGAGTTCTGTGTGCAAGGTGCATTGCTTGAATATGTTGTGTATTACATGTCAAGGAGGTCAGTGGGTTTGATAAAGATAGTTCTCTGTGGAAGGGAAGGCAGCACAAATTAACCATTTCATTGTACAGAATTACCTTTTAGGCCACTTTTAGAGATAAGTGACACAAAACTCCAGCATATTATGCAATATGAGTAGCCTCAGGAGAGAACATCTTGAGCATTTGCCTTGTGTTGTCCATAAAAGAACAATACCCTTCTATGGCTAATCCAAGCAGGAGTTGATTGAGTTAGATTTCTGCCACCGGGATAATTGGACACTGTTTCAGAAACGCCTGAGAATTTCTTGAGGCCTGTAACACAAGTTACCATACAAAGTTCCCAGTGTGCTGTCCTCTAAACACACAGTGCTCTGTGAAAAGAGTGCTCCAGCCATCTGGAATGATCAGAGTGACCCCGCATGTAAATGTGACCTTCTCCCTGCCTCACAGAGCCACTGTGTCTGGGGCTGGCTGTCACTCACAGAAACACTTCCTTTCATTTGATCAAGTCTTGAAAACAAGCAAGAAATATGATATTTCTCCTCCTCCTTCTCCAAGGATCCAAACCATTTTATTCCTTCTGGCCTTCCTTGAGATAACATTCTGTGAACTGGTTGGTGAGAGAGGAACTGCTAGTGTGGTCTGAAATGTAAAGTTGCATTTATGTAAGAGCTAGAAACCCAGAGTGATCTAATTATGTGCAGATGTAACACTTGTTTTTTTCTTTTTTCTTTATTGAAATTGTGCTAATGATTTTTTGTTTTGTTAGTTAGTAAATAATCTGATTTTTATATTGGTCTGCAATATACTCCTAGTAGTGAGTTAATAAAAATCTGAATTAAAAAGCATATGTGCATGTAATTTCCAAACAGTTCTTAATATGAATCATTGACTCATAAAGAATGGTAGCTGTAGTTAGTGTGCTGAATATTCTGGTGCTTAATTCATTTGATTTCAAGTTTCCAGTTTATTCATTTGCTATAGCATTTAAAAACATCTTGGCTTACTCCTCATTTTCCTTAATGAAACTAAGTTTTGAAGCTGTAAGCTGCATTACTTTCTTAACGGAATATTTAATATGATTCTATTATCCCTGGCTGGTCAAATTGGCACATCCTTAAAATAAAATGAAATGTGATTCATTATTGTATTCACTATTGGAATTTTTCCCAACTATTTCTGGAAGGAGTATAAATCCAAAGATTAGGAGAGAAACATTAATCACATTATTTCATTATTGTTTTTTCTTAATTCATCAGAGAATTAACACAGTAGGAGACCAAAATTGAAAATGTTGCAGCTGCTTAAAATGGATTCATTCAGTAATGCTTAAGTAACTCTGATGGTAAAATGGGTCAATATTCGTCTTGTTCACAGGTATTTGGAAAATCAAAACATAGGAAATAAGAAAACACATGTTGAGCTAAAAAACGGCCCAGCATCTGTTGTTATGATGTTAAATTGTTGTTTCCTCTCTCTTTTTGTGAATTTCCACCATCTCTCACAAATGACGAACAGGACATTTTAAGCATCTCAACATTCTGTATGGGAAATGGTGGATCTGTGTTGTATTCTGAATTATAATATGGTTCTTGAAAATTTCTGGGTCACTTACATGACTAACACAGTTGGTTAGTACTGGAATTATATTGAAAATTTAAAAAAAAATTTAGCAAGGAAAACTTACAAAAGTTGTTGAACAAACCACAAACCATGATTGCAGTAGTAATATCTTTCAGACTGAAAATTTACTTCTTACATGCTGCTTTGTTTTGAATTTTAACCATATAGTATGGGCTACTTTTTCACAAAGATAAAAGTAAAAATATTTCCAGCAGTGAACAGTCAGTGAGTTATCTGTAGAAATGAAAGGTCAGAGCACCTTCTGGTTTACAGAAGTCAAGTGTCACTCTGATATCTGTGTGACCTGGCTGCACCTGGTGAATTTCTTCCTGTAGTCTGTCTTGGGGCTTTTTTTAGAGATACGATGATATTTAAATTAGTCCTTAAACACTTAGAGAAGACTGTATTGAGCATATATACATAAATTAATGTATAAGGGTACCAAATATTTCTACAGTGCAAATTTTACAAATCACCCATCACACTTTTGAGCAGTTGATTAGATTATGAAAGGGGAAAACATCAATTAAAAATAAAGAAGTTACAGAGTATAAGATGCAATCCATAAGAAGCCCAAAACATAATATGTCACATTCTGATACCAAATGTTTCTGTGCCATTTGAGGACAGATAATGAAAACTTTCTTTTCATTCTTTCTTTACAGAACAATAGATGGTAGTGTTAAACTTGCGGATGAATTCTGTGCATATAAATCATGGCATCTTTAGTTTCATCCTTCAGTCTCTTTTAGAGCTGATATAGTAGTGTCATATGTGGTCAAGGATACTTATTTGATAAGCACTCCCTATGCATATATATTACATTCACAGGTCTTCCAAACCCTTAATTTTAAAACTGATTTTAATCTTTTATCCTTCTAGCCTTCTTTGTTATGACTAACCACAATAACACTTACAGATATCTCTGTTAGTCACATAATTATTCCATCCAGACTTTAGTAGTATATAGCATAGAGAGGGACTGCTGTACATACCAAGAGCCTAACAAACACTCTTTTCTTATATTCTTACATTTAATGTAGGAGGATGAGGTAATGAGATGCTGCAGTAGTATTATTTCTTCCTCTGGTTAAGGGATTAATTTTTCTTTTTCTAGATTCATAGAGTAAAATATAAATTAATATACTTTGCTATACTTTTTTAAGTGTTTAGTTCATTCCAAAGTGACAACTGTCTTATATTAGTATGACCTTTTGAGAGCTCTCATAGGAATAGTATTGATCAGTGACACAAGTTTTCGAAATAATGCACAGAAGCAGCCAGAATCTCAGCTGAAGTCTGTATAAATCTCATCTGTCTCTCAGTTGGAGTGATGCTGATGTTGCAATACTTATGCAAAATGGGAAAGAACTTGGCTGCTTTCAAATCTCTAAATTTAGTGTGTGGGTGGTCCAGGACAGTGAAGATTTTATAAAATCTCTATGTATTAATAAATCTGTTTTGTGTGTGAACCTCTGTAAACCTTCCGTCATCCATTAAAAATGTGACTGTGCTGTGGACAATAAGTTTCAGTAGAAAGAAAGACTTAAGAAAGACCTAGTATACTTATTTCCTGTAACATGCAAGACACTGTAATTATGGGTCATTTGCCTGGGTTTTTTTTGGTAATTAAGAGTTTTAATTGTGTCTTGTTCCAGAGAATTAGTTAAGCTTTCCATTATGCATATTGCTTTCCATAATCATTGGTTCCTCTTGTACAGTAAGCTTAGTGACATCATGGAAGTCAATTAGGTCTTTCAAGGCAGAGCAATGAAGTACATTCTTTTGTATGAGCTGGATCAGAAAAGGTTTCTGAAAGGCCTTGATAATGCTCTTCTGTGCAACATTTAAGCTTATTCTTCAAAAAGCAAAAGCCTGTCAGAGTTTCATTTATTGTCCTTAGAGTGCTTAAGGTCATTAACTAAGCTATTGTTAAGAACGAAACCTATAGGCAGAGCCATGCTTCCATTCTAATAGCAATTGTATCAAGCTTTCCAGGATCAGCTGGTTGCATATTTGTAGTTAATAACAGTAATAATGATCAACATTTAAAAGTATCACATTATTCAAACTGGAATGCCGTGACTGTATGAAGGAAATGAGCGCAAAAGAGATTGGTGTGATTCCTTCAGCTCACTAAAAATCATAAACTAAGTTTTACTTTGTTACATGCAAGGTAGAAAGCACCTTTTACTTTTCTGTTGACAGACTCCAAGTTGTTACTGACATGTTGAAAAGCAAGAATCAATATTTTGAAAGGAAATCAGAAGAGGGTTCTTTCATTTTTCCCCTTCCACAGTTTCTGATAGATAGATATATATAGGGCAGACATTTAATACATCTTTCAATTTTTTTTTTTTTGAATGTAATGAAGTTTTTGTCAGTTGCAACTTGGATCCCTTAGAGCACGGCTGAAACAAACACTGTGCATCCTTTATGTTCTGCAGTGAAATAGTTATGTGTTTGAGAACCTAAAAGGTGCAGTATGATGTTGTATGTTCATAGAATCATAGAATATTCTGAGTTGGAAAGGACTCACAAAGATCATCAAAGTCCAGCTCCTGGCCCTGCACAGGACAGCCTCAGGAATCACACGATGTGCCTGAGAGCAGTGATTGGTAGATGTGAGGAAAACTGCCCTAACCATCTGAACATCTGTTTTCAATTACTAAAATTACTAGTGATTTTGTCATCAGTAGTAGTAGCAGTGCTAATAATATTGATAATAAATGCAGTATGAATAGGACAAGTGTTAGAAACCATGTGACAGTATTGGTCAGAATTTTTCAGGTCCTTGGATGCCAAAAGTTGCTTTGGGTTATCCATGACCAAAAATTCAAACTGAATTTGCATGTCATGGACAGGAGGGGGCAAGAAGAGATGCTTCATTATAAAAATTCTGGAATGAGCTCCAGAAACATTATCTTTCATTATATAAAATTTCAGATTATATGATTTTTGTAAATGATTTATTATTCAATATTCTGACATTAAATTACAAAATCCACATAAATAATGTATGATTGTTTTTAACAGCTTTGCTTCCAAACCGCAATCTGGAATGGTTCAAACTATTGTAAGGCATGGAAGTTCTATCTGACTAGAGTCTCCCTCCTCTTAATGTAACCTTCTGATATAATAGCTTGTTTTCTTTCTCATCATTGCTTTGAAAGAATTAAGCAAATAGAGCATGACTTTGACAGCACTCTTCTGATAAGTAGTGTTTATCCCTACTCATCCAAAGTCCTACTGTTGACCGAGGTAGTTTATTGTTCCTCATACCTTGTGTATGTAGGAAATGCCATACCTGTGAGTGAAAGCACTGATTTTGCCATTTTGCAGGTTGTAAAGTTGGTTTGGAAAAGTTAAATTGCTTGCTTTTAAAGGTATTTAGGCACTTGCTTAATTTTACTTTAAGCTTGTGATTAAACACATCCCTATAAAAGCACTTGGGAACATCTGGATAACCAGTTTCTGGGATTTAAGTAAATGTATTGATGTTTTTTGAATTGAAATTAATTAAAGGTTAATTACCATGCAGATGTTCAAACTGGGAGATTTACTCTTGTTCTAATTAGGGGTGTCTAAGCCAAGAACAAAATTTAGTTTTCCTACTAAGTTTCATTCAGGATCATTCTCTCTTTTAAAACAAGATATCAGAAGCTCATAATAACATTATAATATTTTTCCCCTCACCTCCTTGTTTCTCAGTGTCTTGTGTTTGAAGATTCGCCTCAGGGAGTCAAAGGAGCTCGGGAAGGAGGAATGCAAGCAGTTATGATTCCAGATGAAAACTTAAAACCAGAATTTAAAAAGGACGCAACACTGGTGCTGAAGTCCATGGAAGATTTCCGACCAGAACTGTTTGGTTTACCAGCATATGATTGATGCCTAATGCCTATGAACATGTTCTTGACTAGAGAAAAATTAAAAGTGAAATGAAATTTTATTTTGATTTTATAATTGCTTTTCATCTTTTACTCTCTTCCTCAAAACTAGAGCACAAAAATCCTGTTAACACTCAGTCTTTTACACATTACCTTTGATAAAGTACATGGAATGTTTATGGTTTGTCCTTTTGATAAATGCTAAATTAAAGCAGTTAAAGATTCTGTTAAGTGAATCCAGCCTTATTCTATTCATATCATAATGTTTTCTCGGATTATGGAACTATTTAGACGATTTATTGTAACTTCATTGGAAGCTTCTGTTTCCACTTGAATTACTTACTGTTTACATCTTAAACAGAAATCTGTCCTGGATTGCCTTTTATCCCATTAAAATGTTTTTGACACCAGTATTGCTATCAATATGTTTATTCTTTTCCTCATCCCATTGATGCCTTGGAGTGGCTACCTAGAACAGAGGCCAGACAAAGTTAAGAGAATAAAGTGGGTGTTTAATAAAGGTTTGACTGCCTTCAAACCTGGGGCAGTCAAAAGCCTCCCAGAGGCTACACCCAAGATGGACAATGGTCACGAGTTTTCCAGACACCTATAAGTTTGATCTATTTGGTCTATATCAGGGGTTACCTGTCCAATTACAGCTTCTGGTAATGAAGTTGTATTCTCCCAGCTCACTCTCCCCCGCAAAGTTCACTTTTTTTATACTTTTCATGGCCTGTGGCTGTAGGGTGTCCTTGGATTCCAGGTCCAGAGGAATTGTTTTGTCTGACCACACTGTGACGACTGCAGTTAACACTTTATATGAAGTTTTGAGTTATGCACTAATGCAGCACAGGATTTGAAGAATTTAAAGGTTAAAATCTTAAGGCATCACCATACTTGCCCATCTATTTATTCCACCTGAAATGTGTTGTCTTTGTTCTATTTTTCCCCCACGTCTTTGCAACAGGGATTCTGTTGTACTTTCCATTGGCAAATGCTGGGGCAGTTCTTCATGCCCTGAGGCAATACAGTTCGATGGTAGCATTTCATTGGGGCTTCTCGGTTGATGGAAGGGATCAAGAGGGCAAACCATGGGGCATCAGCTGGGTCAAGGGGAGTTTGGAGAAAACAGTCTGATGTCTATGACTGCTAGGTTCCTGAAATATTCCCCCGCAGCCCTCCCTGGGACTAGCTGTTGAGAGGTTTTGGAGGGATATCTCAAAGGGACAGGACAAAATATTCCAAAAGAGGCTCTTACCGCAGGATTATTCCAAGGCGTTTATTCTCGAAGGGTTCCAGGGGCCGAGAGAGAACAAGGAAGTACAGGGGTCTTATCTAATCTCCCACTCTGGGAGGATGGCTGGCACTCAGCCAATTAGGTCAAGAAAGGAAGGAAAGGTCTTTCTATGTGGTAAGGAAACTCCAGGGGATCAGAAGGGAGAAACCATACCCCTAGAGAATTACAACAGGTTCCAATTTTCGGGGAGCATCAAAGGGGAGGGCATCCCTAGCTGGAGGGACCCCACATCCTCAATGGCCTCATAAATCTTTCTGAGGTCATGCAGGAGCCACCCCTTGTCCTTCCCCAGCTTCCGAATAACAAAAACCGGGGAGTTCCAAGGGCTAGTAGTTCGCATGATGTGACCTTTGGCCAACTGCTCCTCCATAAGCTCACTGAGCACCTTAAATTTATCCTTAGCTAGCAACCACTGGTCTACCCAGACTGGGAGATCAGTTTTCCATTTTAATTTCTGAGTAGGGCGCTCCTCAGTGGCCACTATTAGAAAATCCCTAGGGGTTTCTGGGATCTCAATTTTCACCCCCCATTGGGCCATGGTGTCCCTTCCTCGTAAGGGAACCACATAATCCAAAACAAAAGGGCAAATACTTGCCAATTGCCCATCTGGCCCCTCAATTTGTACAACAGTCTTAGATTGTTTCGCAAATTGAGCACCCCCAATGCTCCGTACTTCGCCATGCACAGGTTGCAATTCCCAATGTGACAGCCATAACCTAGAGGGAATGAGCATCATGTCTGCCCTCGTGTCCAACAATCTAAGTGACAATACTCATCACCTCGATAGATTCCACACCCTATGATTGGTTTGTCCTACCCCACCACCTCTGCCCAGTAGATGTCTGGAGACGAGTTGCCTACCGGGAGTTTCATAGGTATTGGGATGGCTTGGGCAATGACCTGGCCCTCTGGGAGGAAATAGGGTGGGTGGACAAAACACTCCAGGAGAAGGAGTGCCCCTGGCTCTGATGACAGGAGAAATCTCAAATTCCAAGGGCGTGTGCTTGGTGTCTCTGACCACAATGAACCCACAGTCCAATCCTTGAAAAGAGTCCATGTCCAGTGGTTTGACAAAAGTCAGCTGCCAGTGACGTGATTTAAAATATGTCCTTTTTACAGTTGTTAACATAAATGGTTGGTGTGGCTCCCAAACTTTATCCTTACTGCTTTGTTCTCTCCCTGCCCTTTTTTGACCTGCCCCATTTCTATCATCACATGAGGCAGGTTGCACGCCCCCTTCAGTTTTTTGGGAGATTGACTCATCCCACCCCACCCTGTTTGTTACTTTGTCCATCATGCTGATTGTCTCCTTGAGGGCAAACCCTGGCAATGTGTCCCTCCTGTCTGCAAATAAAACAGACTCTCTTCTCCTCTCTTCCGTGGCTCCGGAATGACAGCTCTTTTTGTGCCCACATCAACCATCATTTCCAGGGTTGGTGGTGAGTCCATTGGCAAGGTCAGTAAGATCTGTTTAAAAGTGTCATTTGCATTGGCCTGCGCCATCTCTGTCATGACTTCTAATTGTACCAACCCACTCTCCACTTGTTGTTCAATCACCATCCAAAGCCTTTCTACAAAATCCATAAACGACTGTAGAGGAGACTTTAATATTAACATAACAAAATTTGGGGTCCCTTGCAGGCATTGTAATCAAAGCTTTCTTGGCAGCTCTTTTTACATGCTCTGCAAAAGGTCTGCTGTGTGTGATCCAAATGGATTTATTCCCCCAAATCATTAGCAACAGGCAGACCCCAAGCACCAGGCACAGCAGATTATAAACAGATGGGTTTCTAGGGGCAAGTAGCGACTTCCGACCAATAAGGAGAGAGGGGAGGAGAACATGGGAGAGTTTCAAACTAATAGGAAACCAGTGAAAGGAAAACAAATCATGTGGATGAATGATATGCTGGTGTTTAGGGGAATTCCCACAACTGGTTCTGACAGAGATTGGTCCAGTAAAAGAGTGGCTTAGAAACTCAGGAAAAAGGGAACTGACTTCAGGAACTTGCAGGTCTTGAGGAGCAAACAACATTTGGGACAAAGCCACGAACTCAGACCAAACTAGGGGTACAGAACTGTCCTGTAACACTACAACTTGAACAGACTGCAACAGTTATCTGATCTTAGAATTTAGCCAAAATGCTTTGCATCTTATTTCTTTCATTTCTGTATATCCTTCTTATGGTCCATGTGTCATGTACCCTTCTCTTTCATTCTTGTGAAATAAGTGTGTCTTGTCTCCGTGCTTCAATTCTGATAAAGTTATGGCCTTAAGTCCTTTATTCAAATAGCTTTCTGTAGGCTGTCCTTAATTTCCATTTTTATCTTGTCCTTAAACCCTTGTTTTTTGCCAATTTTCATACAGAGTGTTTTGCTATATGTTTTTAAAGTGCAGAAATTGAAGATTTGGTTAAGATAAATGCTTTAAATTTATTTTTCTGCCTATCATAATTTCCATTAAATGTTTATGTTGTCAGCTGTCATTCTTCTGTCTCTTTCTGGTATCTTGTCAGTACAAGGGTAAGGGCCTCTTTATAAAACGCTGAATACATAGACATGTTTTGGTGGAGTCCACAATTACAGGTATGACATGATGGAAGCAATGTCTTTTACCTTTTCTAAAAAAAAACTATGGTACTTATGTAGTTTTATGACAGTTTTATAAAATTAATTATTGTTTTCAGCACTTAAATCCATACATTTCTAATGAGTACCCATGAGGTACTTCACAGTCTTGGTGAAATATCAAACTCCATAAAGATGAGAGGCCTGAAATATTTTAAGTCATATAATTTCTATTTATTATGAGAAGGCTGCTCTGACCTTGGGTTTTTTAATATTATAGGTTTGTATATGATCTTCCCCCCCCAAAAAATAGCCATTCCTGGTGTTTAACTGTTTTAGATTAAATGGTGTTTTGTCAGGAACAGAAATTAATTAAAGACCCTTCAGTATTTACGGTGAATTTGCTTAGATTTTCTTCCTTCTGCATTTATAAAAATCTCAAAATTTTACATCTTTTATGTAGACTTTTATTATTTTCTTTTATAGTAGTCTGCTTATATCTCAAGAATTTAAGGACATTTTATTTTATACAGTCAGTTAGATATGACCTAGATTATACCAGAAACTTTTTATACATATAGTATAATGCTTTGCAGTTAAATGCTTTCCATTCTAAGGATCTGGAGGCATTTTTTCCAAAAAAAAAGTAAATATTGATTCAGTCTAAGTATTCTCCATATTATGTTTCTTCTGGCCATGGATATTGCTGTCATAACTGTGTAGAGACAACAACCTGTCCCATCCAACACCCTAAACTCCATTTCTGGTCTTCCCAGACAAGATAACAGAACTATTGGTGTATAATTCCTCCTTTGACTTATGTTACATAGCACAAAGTCTTACTGTAGAGCAGTAATTCTGAGCTTTCAAGTGTAAAACAGGTGCCTGTTGGGATCTCCTTCGTTCATAATTACTGAATCTCAACAAGGAAGTTACTATGTAGAAGAAGCTTTAATAAGCTGTAATTAGTAACTTTTTCAAAGTTTTGCATATATTAAATTTAACTGGTGAGTTTTGCAAAAAAATAGAAGTGAGACGTCTCATTTATACTTTGAAGGAACTGTCACTGAAATAATGAATTTTTTTGTTTTTTAAGACAGATGCAATAAATTTTTCCCTGACAAAATCAGAACTACATTATGATCACCATGTAAGACCAGCATAGTTCTAATTTAATAGCCTTATCTTTAGGAAAGTTAATAGTCAGGAAAATACTGCTCCTTAAGTCATCAGCAAATCCTATCACATACAATTATTTTTCCATTTATTTAGTAATCCACCTGACAGTTGGCAGTGAAATTATGGCCCTGAACTGAAGTCTGTGAACCTGAGCCATATGCCATAACCTTCCCATCATTCTGGTAAAATTTCTTCCATGTACTTTTCAGCTTGATGTTCACCAGCTTCCTGGTCCTATGCTGAACCATTTAACTGTTACTAAAGTAATTTTGACTGTTAGCTTTTCTTGACTGAATGAGAAATCAAAACAGCACAAAAAATTAAATCCGTCTTCTACAGTAGCTCTAAAAATCCTGTCATTTTCATTATATTCGAGGGAGATATTCATGTCACCAGTAGATGACTGTAGCCTGCCTGATTAATCATGTACCAAGTATCAACATATGTTTGTATATATTTCTTTACCCAGTTTTTGGTTGGATTTGTGGCTCTGTAGCTCGATCATCTCAACAACATCTGTTCAGAAAAAGAAAAAAGAAAAAAAGGATTAAAAACTTGGATCCTCTCCCTTCCTTCCATCTGCTGCTTTCCAGATGAAGTCCTGTTCTGACTGAACTGAAAAAATCCATACCAGATCCTGGCTACAGATCATGAGAACATGTGAGCAATCAGGACATTTGAATGCTCCATCTGTGTTTCTATGAAGAGGACTGTTAAAAACTAATCCAAAAAGTCTATCCTCTAACTCAGCAAGCAGATTTCAATTCCAGTAAATAGTTAACACATGCTTAATTCATTTTTATTAAGCAAAGAATAAGCACCAGCTTAATTTTAAGGATACATTTAATTTTATTTGGTTTAATACAGAACATGTGCTTCAGGCATATCTTGAGAAGGATTCCAGCCTCCAGGAAATAAAGGCAAAAATTCATGACCGAGTTTTTACCATTGGAAAATAGGATCAGCACAGCAAAATGGAGCTAAATTCAGTCAGGAAATAAATTGAAAAAAGAAAAAAAAATACAAGTTTGTGAAGTACAAACTAATGTACTGGAACTTAAACTCCTTTCTGCCTCACAAGTGAATTAGGATTTACATTTTACTGGAACTTCAATGGGATTAATTTTGGTAGAATTTCCAGGTTGCAAAAATCTACATAAATGGGGTTTCATTGAATATATTCAAATAGAAATTCATTGCCCTGGAACAGGATTAATTTTAAAATGCAGTCTGACTTCTGTGAAGCTTGGCATTTGCCTTCTACAAATAAAGATAAAAAAAAGCTCAGATATTCATTCCTCATTTGGATTAGATGTCTTTCTAAAGAATGCTATACTTAAAGCAATGAAGCCTCTGCCCAGAATCGCTCATGTTGCATATATTCCAAAAAATATCTTCAGTAGAATCCATATTAGAAAAAAAAATTGCAAGAAAATTCATAATAAGAAAAAAATGCAATTATTTTCTACTGCTTTAAAATTGATATGTATCTTTAACAATTAGACAATGAAGCTTGAAATTTGCCACTTTCTTGCTAGCTCTAGATACTGGTTGTCCATACAAAATCTAGTGGGGTTTTTTTTTTTTTTTTTTTTTTTTTTTTGGTGGTTTTTTTTTTTTTTTTTTTTTTTTTTTTTTTTTTTTTTTTTTTTTTAAATCTAGGAAAATTTAGACACCAAAAACGCTAGCTAGGCAGGGCAGTAAATTCCACAGGCCATATCAAAAAATTTATTACTATTTTTTTTAATAATAATGTTAAACAATTAAAATATAGCAACTTTTTTTCCCCCAATTTATTTCCATGCATTTATTCCTAATTTAACCAGTTTGTACCTTTGCTGAATTTACTGTGTTTTGGCACTGAGAAATAGGACTGCTTTTTTTGTCAAACTAATGGAAATAAATGAAAATTGTGGAATGGAGGAAAAGGAGTTCTCTCAGAACACTTCTCTGTCCCAGGAGAAACATGACTCTCATCAACACTTTATGTTAACCTTCCCTTTGGCCAACAAGTCTAAGTTGCGGGTCTAATTACCTTATTATGATGAAGGACAGCAGAAGGGCAAGGACTCAAACTAAGGATTGTCCTGATTTAGGAAGACAGGTGTCTTCAAGGGAGGGCAAGAGCTTCCCTTGGAATTGATACTGTAAACCCCCTCCTTCCAAATTATTGTAATTTTGAAATTAAGGGTCTCTCTGGCAAAGATATGAAGATAGGAATAACAGTTCTTTACTAGTGATTATTACAAGGTAAACAAACAACAATAACTATGGCATTAACAACAAAACAGAACCAGAAACCACATGAGGGCCTTCTTGGCCAAGACGGGAAGGGATGGAGGAGAGGCTTTGCTTCACAAACCCTGGGGTAGTCTGATCCCCGTGCCTCTGCAGGACTCTGACAAGCACCAAGCTGGAATAGCAGGAATGAGCAGAAATCCTGAGCTGGTGGATGAGGCATGCCAGAAGCTCCACAGTGGTAGCTGGGACTTCAGAATGTCCCAGCAGGGCAGGGCGCCACAGTCGAGATGGCCACTGCACTCAGTGCGCTTCAATAAAAACTTCAGATGGCCTCAAGTATCAGCATCATGTTATCTAGAAGTCTTTCATACCTTGTCTATGTAGCAATCCTATGGGCAGCTCCACACATCTCTGTCTCTTTCTCTCCTTCTTCTCTCTTCCTGCTGCAGTTCCAGCTCACTGCTTCCTGCCCCCGGCACAGCCGCCTAACCCTGTCTCTCCCTTGTACAGTGGCTTACCTGATCTGCCCCTCACACGACCTCCTGTCCCTTCCTCCCCACAACACAGCTAGCAGACTCCAACTAACTGACAACCAACTAGCTCACTCTTTTATCACTCCCAGCTGTGAGGGCAAGGCTGTTCCCACTCTTTGGTAATTAACACAGATGCAATATATCAGAGGCAGGATTACCTTTAGCCCAATCTCTGTCTGTCTCCCTACAGCAGGGGGTGCGGGGCTACTGTGTAGCAAAGACACAGAGCAACGCTAAAGAAGCGGTGGGGTGGGACAGGAGAAGGTGAGCTCAGGATTCCTGGGGACACGAGCATATGGTGGTAAGTCTCTAGGACTGGACTCCGGCAGTGACAGTGAATTCTCCCTGCAGTAGACAACAGCTAGACCCTCCTCTTTCCAATGCTGGGAGTGACAGAGCACAGCTGCCCCCACCTCGTCCTTTCCCTCCCCCCCAAACTCTCCGTATCTTCCCCCTCTGAGAGAAACTCCTAGAGACAAAAAAAGTGTAGCCAGATGCTACACTCCTGTCCCCACCTTAGCAACTTCTTTTGTTTTTTCTTAAGTACCCATAAGTACTCAGTAGTTAGTTTCCTAGCAATTTATGGGAAAAAAATTCTATAAGTGAAAAAAGAGAAAGAAGCCCAACCCCCAACAAGCCCCGTCCATGAGCCAAGGAAGCCATCTCCGGCAGGAGGGCCCACTGCATGTGCCAGTGGCTGTGTTTACACCAGGTAGCTCAGTGTAAAAAAAAATAAAAAATAAAAAAATTATATATATATGCATATACTAGAGGGCAGGGGTCAGCATAAGAAAGTCTGTTGGTCTCTTCTACTCTTCAACCCTTTGATTTATGGGCTCTAAGCCATCATATTCAAAATATTAGGTGCTTGCTCACTCTGGTGATTGAAACAAGCTTCAGCAGAGAGAGAGAACGTTCCAGCTCTCTTCTCTCTTTGTGGCTCTTTACCCAGAATATCTGCAGTATGAAACTGGAACATGAAATAAAATATTAACAGGATCATTGTTAATATCCAAAGTTCCTGTGATTTTAAAAGTAACAGGGCATTATTTAGTGGAGAAGAACAGAATGGTAGAAGAAAGGAGCTGGAGGCAAGGACTTGACCCATGGTATAAACCATCTAGGACCTAGCACTCCAATGAAACGAAAGAAGAGAAACAGTAAAGTCTTCCACTTGTCATTAGCAAAACTGTAAAAGTGGTAACTATGACGGGCAAATTTTTTGCATTAACAGGAGCAAAATTCAACTCAAAAACTTATGCAGAGGCACTCTGTTATGAAACACAGGTTTCTACAGGTAAGAGTCAGCCCCTATAGCAACTAGAGCAATTTGCCTATAGAAGGGGACATTGATTTTGATTTCATCCATGCTATCATGGTTACTTGAGTAGTGTATTATGGTGGTGTTACTAACTACTCTTTGACAGAAATAAATTTTCCTCATTTAGAGACCTTTGGAAGTTGGAGAACCAAAATTAACTAAGTTTCTTGCAAATTTGACAAAGCAGTTCCCACTGTATCATCTTGATGTCTTGCTAGTAATTTAATTAGTTACTTCTACCTACAAACCTAGAATGTGGGCCATGTGTCTAATAGTAATAGTATCCAATTCAAATCACTGCGTGGCTGCAGGTAAAACTGCTATCTTACCCTCCAATGTGATAAAATGAAAAACGTTAGGAATTTCAAACTAGAGGTTCTTTGTCCAGATAACCCTTTTACTTTTTGTGAAAAGAAAGTGTTTAGTAAGAGATCATGCAGATCTACAACTGATAAAAGAATACACTCGTCACCAGCTCCTCATAGTATGATGCAGCTTGTTTGGGGAAGAATGTAAATATGGTTTTTCTACAAAATAGTTTTATTCCCAATGACTTTTTCCAAAGGAGTGTAGTAGAAACATGTAGGGGAAAGAAGAAGACAGACACAGTTCAATCATTCTGAGCCTCCTCCAATTCTTTGACTGAGACCATGAAAATGGTCTTCTAGCTGTTCTAGCTGTTCTTCAGCTCTTCTAGCTGTTAGCCAAACAAATTCAGAAATGCACAAGTTTTATCTGTTTCCAGTTTTTTCTATTGCACATGAGTTTTAGAGGTAAACAAAAATATGTGAAATGCAGTTAGGCTTAACTTTCAGAAAAATCTCTGTACACTTTGCCAGAAATGCAGAGAAGTGACTTTATGACATACCAGAACAGCCTCTGTTCTCAGTGGTTATCTCAGCTGCTTCTTCTCATGCTCCTGAGTTAATCAGCTGAGACATGGTCAAGCACTGGACCATGGTAGTTGCACTGAAAAAGAGAAGGTAAGTGCTACACTAGGGAATGTTTTTCATTTTCGGAAGATGCTGAAAGACATTTAATAGTGCTGTGCCTTGAGAAGTGTCTTTTTGCTGTAGCAGAATGTAATTTCAGCAAACAGTAGTTTTGTCACATAGAAACATTTCATGTGTTTAATTTGCTGCAGAATATCTGCAGAGACATGGATATCATAATGTGCTTTTAAGTAGGGGGAGAAGAGTTTTCATTATAGTACTAAAAAATGGGGAGAAACAGGGAACGTGA
The DNA here is from genome assembly GCF_029207755.1 of Chamaea fasciata. Taxonomy (NCBI): domain Eukaryota; kingdom Metazoa; phylum Chordata; class Aves; order Passeriformes; family Sylviidae; genus Chamaea; species Chamaea fasciata. The sequence continues at coordinate 94,661,508 of NW_027094087.1, read as the reverse complement.
GGGAAAGCAAGTGTTAATACTTGCTAAAATAGCATCTTGATTTAAAATTGTGAAAACTGCAAAATGTATTGAATCTTTTTATTACTGTGTCCTCATTCGTGTATATGATCCAGAACTGCTACATTTTACCTGAAAAATTGGAAAGCTGATTAAGTCAAAATGGATTTCCTGGAAGCCTATGACTGCAGCCTTGTAAACTGACCCATTATAGCCCTCAACATTGTTCTTATTTCAGATGACTGCACCTGAAACATTGCAAGACCCACTGCGTTTGCATTTTCAGACCAAACATATTAGGTAACTGATTTTATGTTTTTCAGTGCAATATGAGAGAGGAAAACATGGTGGATTGGATTTTTCTCCTCTTTACAGCAAATTTTACTGTGAGGAGATTTATTAATCATGTAATTTCATCCTGTCATAACTCCTTAACCTATGTAACTCTTAGTAATGATTTATTCAATGTTATGGAGCACACTTATGATTGAAATCCATATTTGATTATTTATTTATTTATTTATTTATTTATTTTTTGTCTGAAGTGTCCTAAACACTTTCCATGTGTCCTAAATACATGCCATTCATCAAATAATTGTTATTTTTATTGGTTGAAATAATTTGGCTTGTGAAATTGTCTAAAGGGCTCCTTTCAGTTCTGGCTTTCTAGTGAAGACTCAGCTGTATCAGGAGTAGGTTGCAAACCTGTTCTTGTACGAAAGCCTTTTTGACATCTAGATGAAAGGAGCTGGCGCACAGCTGTCATCTGTGCTCTTCTTAAGGCCAATTCTGTATCTGATAGGAAATTAATAACCTTTATAACCTCAGTAGAGAGTGCTATATCCTTAGTGAAATTCACATCCGTGTGAAATTTTTTGAGAGGATGAGGAAGGAAGGAAGGAAGGAAGGAAGGATGGATGGATGGATGGATGGATCACAGCGCCAGCCTGTTCACTGCTGATTGATGTGGAGGACATTTCTGATTATTTCTTTGGTTCTTCTTCTAAGCTTTTAAAAAACTGGATATTTCTCAATGATATTTACTTTTACTCTTTACTGCATTTTGGCCACAATAACCACCTGCAATGTTACATGCTGGGGATGTTGTGGCTGGACAGTGCCCAGGCAGAAAGGGTCCTGGAGGTACAGGTGACATCTGACTGAACATGAGCCAGCAGTATGCCCTGGTGGCCAAGAGGGCCAATGGCATCCTGGCCTGGATCAAGAATAGTGTGTCCAGCAGGAGCAGGGAGGTAGTTTCTCCCCTGTACTGGGCACTGGTGAGGCCACACCTTGAGTGCTGTGTCCAGCTCTGACCCCTCAGTTTAGGAAGGATGTTGAGACACTGAGTGTGTCCAGAGGAGGCAACAAGGCTGGTGAGGGGCTTGGAACACAAACCCTGTGAGGAACGACTGAGGGAGCTGGGATTGTTTATCCCGGAGTAAAGGAGACTCAGAGGTGACCTTATCACTCTCTATAACTTCCTGAAAGGTGTCTGTAGCCAGGTGGGGGTTGGTCTCTTTCTCCAGGCAGCAACTGACAGAACGAGAGGACATAGTCTCCTGCTGCACCAAGGGAAGTGCAGGTTGGATATTAGGAAAAAGTTTTTCACAGAAAGAGTGATAAAGTGTTCAAATGGTCTGCCCAGGGCGGCGGTGGAGTCAACATCTCTGGATATGTTTAAAAAAAGATGGGATGTGGCACTCGGTGCCATGGTTTAGTTGAGGTGTTAGGGCTGGGTTGGACTCAATGATCTTGAGGGTCTCTTCCAACTTAATCATTCTGTGATGGTGTGATTCTGTGATACTTCTTTCCAGCCTTCCCCAGAAAATGGAATTATTACAATAAACTTTGCTTCAAAGATTCACTGCTTAAAGGACTTAATGTGAGTACCCCATAGGGAAGTTTTTGTTTCCTTTTCCAGTGATAGTGTAGCTGCCACTTCCAGGTGCAGGCTACCTAGACTGATATTTAGCAAATAACAGCACCCAACATGGAGTATCCTTTGCAGAGCAAGCTAACTGCATTAACATTTACCTCAGTCGTGGACTAAGATTTACAGCTACCTCCACCTCTAATCTCCTATGGTGGTATCAGTACCCAGTACAACTAATTTGTAAATAATCTGTAATTCTACTGTATCTGCTTCTAATTGATATATTGAGCATACCAAAAATTGAATTGCATATTTAAGACAGCCTATATGGGAGGAATGCATACTGAGTATTTGTGATGTTTTTACAAAGGTGATTGAGACCATCCTTTGAGAGTTCTCACAGTTATTGCTTGTACTCTGTCTGTTATGTTTACAAAATATCCTGCATTCTAAATTCATTAATTTACTAAGTTTTCTGCTTACACTTTTCCATCCCTTAAATCTGATTGTTATTAAAATGTCTTTTTTAATAGGAGTTTTAGTTGGTTTGTTTGGTTTTGTGGCAGTTTTGGTTTTGTTTCTTTTTGTTTTTGTTGCTGTTTTTTGGTTTATTTTTGGTGTTTGGTTATAAGAGTTAAGTAACTGCCAAACAAAATAGTCACTTCAGAGACATGCAAGTGGTCATGGTTTAGGAATGGTATTCTCCAATTTAGTGCTCACATTAAACCCATGTCACCACTCCACCCAATTTTTCCCTCCCTTTCTCCTTCAGAGGGTGGGAGACGAGAACTAGAGGCACAAAAAGTAAAGATCATGTGTTGAAACAAGAATTGCAACAGCAATGAGACAACAAAACAAACAGTAACAGCAACAATATTAATAACAAATGGTATAAGAAAAGGAATTCTTCACACCGAAAAACTCCCTGTTAATAGACAATATCAGATGTTGCCCTCTGCCACATTTTCTCAACTGGAAGAAACACCTTCTCCCTGGAAGAGAGTCCTTTTCTCCTGCCCCCAGGTGGATCTCAGCCATACCCCCACCCGGCTACTGCAAAAATTAACCCTTGTTTGGAACCAGGACAGAATAAAATTATTTTCTCATATGTGCTGTTTCTAAGACCTTGATATGGACAAATTAGCATTTGAGACTAGAAAAACATCTGGCTTTAGGAGGGTTGTGCTTTGTTGGAAGACTTCCATTAGTTCTGTGCACTAAATTTGTTCTATAGCTAAATATCCAATCCATTTTGTGTCATCAGGCTAGGCAAAGTTCATCAGCAATTAATTGATGCGAACAATTCTATAGAAAATTTTAAAAAATGCTGCAGACTATAATGATTTATAACAAATTATGACAGCATCTTCCTACCTGTTTTGGTGGCAGTGATAAGACTAAAATTGTGCCATACACATTTTTTGCTTGACTAGGATGACTAGAATGAAGGAAAAATATCTCTCATGAGAAGCATGGGTAATTGCAGCTCATAAAATCCTCCGTTAAATGGGCTATACATCACACAAGTATAGGCAGGCAATCTCCTTTTAGCCCATCTCTCTCTCCCCTGTTACCTTCCTCTTCCTGTCACTCTGCCAGGTATAAACATTTGGGCTTAGTGTGTGCTTCAAGTTAAATGTAAGGAATAATATATATTGAAATTACTAACAATAGATCAACGTGTTTGGCAAGATTGAACACTATGCTTCATATGAGTTCATCTTTGAAGACAGGATGTCATCAACACGTATGTGACTCTAATATTGGTGATTAAAACCATCTTCCCTGCTGGGTTTCATGTATGATGTGTCATTCTTAGCATGGTATTTTTAAGTTCTGTTAGGTTTGCATAAAAAGAAAAAAGATAAATGCTCTCTTCAAATGCATACATCTGAATTAATGTCATTTGCCCTGATAACCAAAAAAATTCAACTGTTCTTGCCAAATCAATGTTACCTTAATAGTTGAGGTTTGTACCCATAGAAAAAGCAAAAATTTGTTGTTCTTATCTGCTTTGTTCAGTAACTTTTCTTCTTAAAAGAAAATATCCAAAGAAATGTCTGATAATTTTTTATGCAATCCATTCAAAACTAAAAATCCCAAGAATTCCAAGTTCCCGTGGTTGTTTGCATTTATTAAATACACATCTTTGGTTAACAGACTCCAACCTAAAACATACCCAAGGAAAACACAAGCTGCTTCAAATGTGAAGAGGGCAAATGTGCATTCTACTAATTAAATGGAAAACAACCTGAGTTTTATTTGTCAAAAGGTAAAATTTATCACCTCATTGAAGATTTTTATGGGAAAACACCATCTAGATCTTAATTTTATAGTGAATCTTTTCCTTGCATTTCTCAGTTTACAGCCCAGCATGCTGGCACAGTTATTGCTAGTGATTTGAAAAAAAATCCCTTTTGATTTTGAAGATTAAAGCTAATTCACTGGGACTCCTGAAATGCAAAGCCAATGCAAAGTCATGGACCAGGATGAATAACTAAACTATTGTAAGCTAGGAGAGCTTCCATAAAGTAGCTGACATTAATCATGTTATCCCAAGGGAAAGACAGGAAAAAGGTATCAATGATCATGAGCAAAATGTGCATATGATCTGTGATCATGTGATTGTTGCAGAGTGGCCAGATGGCAATTCAGACCTCATTGAATCCCCTTTGGTGCCAGGAACCACCTTTAGTGCCAGAGCACCCTGCCCCAGGAATGCAGAACTGTTTGGACATTCAAAATGCTTGGAGTAAGAATCATCACCATTGCAAAAACCTTACCGCTTTCTAAAGTCCAACACTGAGAAAAGCTGAGAAGCCTTCGATCATTATTTACTAATGATAGGATGATGTCGTGTTGTTCCCCCACCCCTTCCCCATACTTGCAGTGGTTTTTAGGAAATGCATGCAAACTAGTTGAATTATTCAACTCCTTTAGTTGTCTGATTGCACAGCTGATTACAGACATAAACAATCATCAGACGTGAGCTTTGCAGATGGAATTAATCACAAAACACAAACAAAAAAGTATAATTGTGATAAGTTAAAAACGTACAAGCTGGAGTGCAAACAGCATTTGAAATATTGGAAAAGTATCAGTGATGCATTTCAGCTTTTCAAAGGAAATTTGCTTTAATATTATTATAATATACTTTAAGTAAGGGATTTGTAATTATTTTTAAAAGACCACTGGTGTCAGGAATATTGTAACTCCACAGCTTAATGACTGTTGAAAAGAAGATGTCAGATCTACAAAAATAAGGTATTTTGCCCATTTGACTTTGCAATTATGGCTGTACATTTAAAAAATGAAAATTTCTGTTTAAGATCTAAAATTAAGGGGAAATAAAGTAAAATAAACCTGTAATAGCAAACAAAGAAATAGGCCCTAAATAGAATACATGTAAAGCCCTAGCTGTCCTTTCTATCTACAAAGAGAAGAGACTGCTCTTTTATCCCTTTTTCTCTTTCTCCCTTGTTCTCTTTTATCCCTTCAAATATGAAGCTTAATAACTCAGGATTACTAAGTGTACTCCCTCTGATCAGCACAGTAAGAAGTTAGCATCTCAGAATTTTAAACAAGCATTACAGACTGAAAAAAAAAAATCACTTTTCCTAGCCAGGGTAAGTGGAAGCAATGTTTTTGAGCTATCTTTCCACACCTAGGATGGGAGAAATGGCTACATCAGGTCTAAGGTGTATGGAGTAGGGTTAAGATATATATCAAGTAGATTTTTTTTGGATTGTTGATTCCTCTTCGTTTTCACCTTTATTCTAGTGTAAATGTGACCAAGCACCATGTAGAAGTAAAGACATAGTGAAATGTAAAATGTAATTGCAACCCTTCTGCTGCTTAGTGAAATTAATATCTCTGTGCCTTTTCCTGCTATGTGATTTCTGTGGGTTAATGCGACTGTAGAGCATGAGAAGGCCTCCTGGGAATTCTCCCAAACAAGCCCATCACGGCAAAGCTGTTTCAACACACTGTCCTAAGCTATGGACAAAATGCTTCCAGGGTAGCAAATAAGCAAAGAAAATATACGGGTAGTTTTATCTGTTTGGGGCATAGCTTCTCTGTGTTTGAACGTGGAATAAAATAAAATATAATGAATCCACAATGATTATCAGTGGACAAAGTAAAAGGTTTCCTTCAGTGTCTCTGTTATCTTTTCAGGAACATCCAGATAATATAGTCCCTTCTTAGTTCACTATAAAAAAAAATCCATTACAAAAGATACTCTGAAGGATGTTAAACTCTCCCTCTCCCTCTCACTTGGATGTACCACCAGCATGTCTATGTAATTTGCATCAAAGAATTATAACAGAAGTGTCAGAGGAGTTCTCTACACTGTCAAGGTTGATTTTCAAAAGTATTGAAACGTGGAGGATGTTCAGGAAACATCTGGAACAAAAATTAATGTTGTGTCAACATATAAAAAAGATAAAATAGAATAACCTATTTAGTATAAGCTTGTCTTAATAAAATTAGACTTAGAAAAAAAAGTTAAATTCCTAGTATTGGACTAGGGATAAAATTAGAGGAAACTGAGAAGTTGTATTTGCATCTTAACAGAAGTTATAATAATACAGGAATTATAGGATAAAATACAGTTGCTGGTCCCTGGATGGAATGTAGTTGGCATGCTCAACAGCTATTCCATGATGATTCCTCACACCCATAATTTGCATCCATAGCACCTGCTAAGGGAGATGGAACAGAGAGGGCAGCATAGTGGAGACACTGTGGCCCAGCTCTGTTGAAATCCCTGCAGGGAGGGAAACTCGATGCTCCTTTGCAGCTGAGAAATGGCCCAGCACCTGTCAGCCAGGGCAGACAGGGGAGATGGCCTGCTGGTGAGCCAGCAGCTGTGGTAAAATTGCTCTCCTCCAATGAGCTTGGTTCATTGTAGCCTAATTGTAATATCAAGGCACTTCTCCATCCCAAACTTACCCCTGTCCAGGATATGACTACCTCTCCCTGGGCATGTGCTCTGTGTTTTATTGACTGTATCTTTGAGATAAAAGTGAGAGAATTTTGCACCAATCAGAAACAAAAGTGACTAGAGTCACTTAAGTGCCACCTAAACATAAAGAGTCCTTTTGCACAGAATGAACTGTCCTGGTCAGCCACAGCTTTGAAAACACTTGGGATCATATGGGATGATCCCAAAATGAGATCAGAAATGAGTTTCTGGTGCAGAAGCAAACATATTGGTGTGGAGTTGGCAAATCTTGCAGACAGGAGGCATGCCCCCTATTCCAACCAGCAGGTCTGTGTCTACAGACCTCACATGAACACCACATTGTAGCAGATATGGACTATAATTGAATAATCCAGACTGGGCCTCATCCTGAGGCCTGTGTAAGGTTGTGGCGCAGATAGAAATTAGTGCCAAGTGTGTGTCGCATTAGAAATTTTCACTTAAGGTGTTGCAAGCATCAAAGGCTTTCATAGTAGTTAACAAGTATAGTAATTGGTGTGGGCATAGTAGCTACCTTAAACAGTTTACTAAACAATGAGTGTTTGCATTCTTCCCTGTGCCTTGTACCAATGAGAATGTATCTAAAAGTGTAAACAATATAGAGTGTATAAAACCTTTCATCTTACACAGAAAAAAGGAGAAACGTAGCAGTAATCATATTGGTTGGACCTACATTTGCTCTGCCAACTCCCCTTCATTATTTCGGGGTTCCCCTGTGACTTTGCCACATTGTTCAGTACATTATTGTCCAGTTAACTGCCAGTTGCACAGGTCATGCACACAGACACATAGAGCCCTCATGCAAGCACAGGCAGTGCAAAGGGACTCATCCTACCTGTCCCACTCTGCCTGAGCAGGGTGAGGGTTGGCTACTGAGAATATAGAAATACATGTCAGCATTGAGGCTCTTTCTCACAGCTGGGCTTACACAGCCAGGCTGGCCACAAGAGCCTTTACCACTCACCTAGACAATATCCTCAGTCTGGACATGTAAATTTTAGACATGTTCACTTTTGAGCCAGAAGTAGGAACACACCGTTGTAGTTGTCTACTGCTTCCTCAAGAGGAGAAGAAGAAGAGCAGCACTGATCTCTTCTCTCTGGTGACATGTGAGAGAACCATGTCCCCATTTCCAGCAGAAATATCCTTGGTCCCCAGGCTGGAAGGCACTTGCCAGATTAGCTCTCCCAATGTACAGAAAGGCACCTGTACTTGAGGCTCTCCCCTGTGCACCAGTCTTGTATGAGAACCAGTCTTGTGCAGATGGGATGTCAAGTAGAAGAAGAGAGTAGCCTCTAAGTTTGATTCTGGTGCCACCTCTGTGATAAAGGAAATTTCCAGAAAATCTTCGATTTAGCAGGGTTTTTGTAATCTGGAAGCATTAAATTTCAAGCTAAATTAATTCAAATGAGAAAGTATGCATGTTTGGAATGGAATGTTGTTGGTAGGACAACTTGTCAATTGATGTAGTGAATTTGTTATTTCTCCAAATGTTGAAATCAAAACTAGAAGGTTTTTTGGGTTGGTTTTGGGTTGGGTTTTCTTTATATGGTGGTTATTGTTGTTTCCAATCAATGCTTAATTCATGTAAGACCTAATTCAGGGAAGCATTTAATTGTCTATCAAAAAGTAGTTTGGATGTGAAGACCATAGATAGTAATTTTACATTGCCTTATACTTTGTGAAGACAAGCTTTAGGAGCTGTTAGGTCCTAGCTGGAAAATGCTTCCAATCTTTCATGCCATTGAAACATTGAGTTGCAATATTGTTTTACAGCGTGTCTGGCTCTGCTAAGTGAAGGGTTTTCTTCTAACAAAAAATATCCAGACATAACATTTCATGCATTTTTAGTACCAGATGTATAAATCTCAAAAATTCATCATATTTTAGAAACCATAAGATAGCTATCAGGACAACCACCATTCTTTAAGGACTTTAGGAACACATGGCTGTATTGTGAAATTTTCACTATAAAATACAACCTCACTTTTCCAAATCTGATTCAGCTTTAAATCTCCTAAGGTAGAGAGGTATAATATGTCAAACTTACTCTCTCGGGAAATGCCTTGAAAATGAATTTTCATAGTTTTGGGTTTTGTGGGGTTTCTTTGTCTAAATAGGAATTTCAGACAAACCCCTTCTCACAAGAATGCTGAGAACTGTGGTGGTGATGTAACCATCAACTTTGCCTTCCTAGGGAAAAACAAATTATTATTTCTCAGTTCAGAAAATAAATAAGAAAGAAATAAAAATGTAAATGAAAGCGTTGCCCCCATAGTGATCTCATGCAAACACTTACATAAAAGCACTCTGAAAATATTAATCCTTTTGCTCTTGCTTTAAATAGGATACTAACAAAAACTTAAAAGTGCGACCAGAGGGAGGGAAGGCAAAAACTTCAGGGATAATTTTCTTATTTTGCTTAAAAGCAAAAATCTCCCAAACCCCTTATTTATTTCTATTACAGTAGATATAATTAAAAAATGCATTAAGTCATACAATAGTTGTTGAAAAGAGGAAAATATTTTGTATAGCTCATCCATAATGATATTTAAAATTTTGATGATGTGGATTCCTGTTTCTCAATATTATCAAATTCACAGTATTGTATTCAAATTAGTCAGGTTAATATTACATTAAATAACAATTCATAAATTAAATCAATTCAAAGTACAACATAAATACTATCTATGTACTCAGGGGGAAAAAAAGAGGTTTTATGATCTTTAGAAGAAGGGGCAGGCAACTTGAAAGGACTACAAGGATATCGAGATGTTGTGCAAGGAGAAAATTAGAAGGGCCCAAGCTTAACTAGAACTTAATCTCTCTATTGGCATAAAAAGCAATAAAAACCATTTCTGTAAGTGCATCAGAAAAAAAAAAAAAGGGAGGGGGGACTAAGGAAAATCTCTTTTATTGGTAGTAGAGGAAAACATAGAGCCAAAGAATGAGGAAAAGGTTTGAGTTAATTAATGCTTTCTTTACCTCAATCTTTAACAGTAAGACCAATTGTCCTTGGGTTACCCTGCCCCTGAGCTGGAATGAGATGGATGGGGACCAGCATGAAATCCCCATAATCCAAGAATTCTATGGGACTGGATGGGATCCATCCACCCTGAGGTCCTGAGGAAGCTGGTGTAAGTGCCACTGTGCCATTTTCCGTTATTTACCAGGAGTTCTGTTTGACAAGGGAGATCTCTGTTCACTGGATGTTAAAAACTGTGACACTAACCTCCAATAAGGGTTGAAGGTGGATCCTGGGTACTAAAGGCCTGCCCTTGGTGCCAGGGAAGGTCATGGAGGAGATCATCTTGAGTGTCATCACATGGCATGTACATGGGTTTCAGACAGTCAGGTCCTGCTTAACCAACCTGATCTTCTACAACAGGGTGACATACTTAATAGGTGAGGGGAAGGCTGTAAAGGTCATCTACATAGACTTAGTAAGGCCTTTGACCCTGTTTCCCATGGCATTCCACTGGAGAAGCTGGCAGCCCATAGCTTGGCCAGGCATACCCTTTTCTGGGTAAAAAACTGGCTGGATGCTCAGGCCCAGAGAGTGGTGGTGAATGTTCCCCAAGGCTCCGTGTTGGGACCAGTCCTGTCTAATATGCCCATGAATGATCTGGATGACACCAAGCTGGGCAGGATATTTGTAGATCTGCTGGAGGGAAGGAGGGCTCTATAGAGGGATCTGGACTGGATGAGTCAGCAAGATGAGGCCAATTGCATGAGGCTCAACAAGGCCAAGAGCCAGGTCCTTCTACTGAGTCACAGCAACCCCATGCAATGCCACAGGCTGGAGAAGAGTGTCTGTAAAGATGCTCAGTGGAAAAGGACCTGGGGGTGCTGTTTGACAGTGGCTGAACATGACCCAGCATGTGTCGAGGTGGACAAGAAGTCCAAAGGCAGCCTGGCCTGTGTCAGAAATTGTGTGGCTGGCCGGACCAGGGCAGTGATCATCCCCTTGTTCTCAGTAGTGCTGGGGGCACACCTTGAGTGCAGTGTTCAGTTTTGGGCCTCTCACTACAAGAAAGACGTCGAGGCTCTGGACCATGTGCGGAAAAGTGCAGTGGAGGTAGGGAAGGGTCTGAAGTACAAATCTTACAAGGAGCAGCAGAGGAAGTGGGGGTTTTAGCTTGGAGAAAAGAAGGCTTGGGGGAGACCTTTTTGCTCCCTGAAACTATGTAAAAGGAGGATGTATCAATGTCGGGGTCAATCTCTTGTCCCAGGTCATAAGTGATAACACAAGAGAAACAATCTCAGAGCCAGAGGAGGTCTAGATTGTATATTGGGAAAAAATTCTTCACTGAAAGGGTTGTCAAGCCCTGAACAGGCTGCCAAGGGCAGTGGTGGAATGGCCACCCGTGGAGGTATTTCAAAGACATGTGGGACTTAGGGACATGATTTAGTTGTGGACTTGGCATTTCTGGGTTTACTCAACGATCTCAAGGGTCTTTTCCAACCTCAGTGATTCTCTGTATATATGCATGCATATAATGCATGCATGTTTTCATACTATACCTATTTTTGCATATACATATTTCCATGTTTATGAAAGAGAGAAAAAGCAATTATTTGACATTCAAAAGTAAACATTTCATTCCAGATGGTCTTGAGTGCTAAAGACATAGACTTGAAAGAATGGAACAAACACAGAGAGAAAAACAGACTGTCTAGCTGAATAGCCCTAGACTTCTAGACCAAAATGACCTTTTGATATAAAAGTTGCCTCTCTCTCCACCTCCCCCAGATTAAAAGATTTTTAGAGAATAACCTCTAGTAACCTCTTTGTGCTACAGTGACATTTCTCTTTTATTCCATCATGCATATATTATGTCCTTCAGTATGTACCTGCCTCATGTATTTTAATCTAATAGTGTAGCACAGATTTCCATAGAAAATGTCATCTTCCTCCAAAGGGTTAGGGACTCAAAAACATTCAGCTGAGGGATCTTTCTCCACATTTTGATGAAGTAGAAAGTATAGCTTTTAATCTCACCAGTAGAAACATAAAATATATCTCTCCCTAGTGGATCTTCTAAGATCTATGGTTTTTCAGTGTTTGAATTTGCAGCTTGAATATTCACAGGTCCAAACCAGTTACAGGATCCTCATTGCTGCCAGCTCCCTAAGCTGAGAGATTGGAGATCTGAATGTGTGTTGGGAATAGCGTGACTTAGTTTGCACAGGTGTGAGGACTCAGGCTCTACCTTTGCTCTGTAGGAGCTTTATTGCCTCACTGCTCTGATTATTTTATTCACTGTGTTATACAAAACATTCACAGACTACTGTCAAATACCTCTCTTTAGAGACTTTTAATACTCATCATCACAGTGTCTATTTGGCATCAAATCTCTTTACATTTGCCTATTGTTTGTTATTCCATTTGCCTAAAGGCATTACTTTGCTAATTCTTTTGGAGCGTTCCAGAGGCACCACCACTAGATTTGCCCTTCCTGGTGAGAGATACCCCAGATTTGCCAAAGTCTTCACTTAAATTTCTACTAGCCAGATAGACAATGCTTCAGTGATTAAAGTATTATATCTGCTCCTGTTATTACATTTCCTAAGTAAACACACCCTAATTTAATGCAATACTGTTTAATTTTTAAAAATGAAAAAGAGAAAAAAAAGGTCAGTGTTATTGCTGGTTTATGCAACTGAAATATTACAGATTCACAATCAAATATATTATATTTTAATTATATGAACTTGATTTTGTAGTGTCATACCCATGAAGAATTTAATTCTTAAGTGTTTCCTCAGAGAAGAGGCCATGTTGCCAAATTTGGTTGAAGATGTAGACACTGGAAAACAGGATAAAACAACCTTCTATGAAACAATTTTAATGCAAAAAAGATAACTATGGTTTGAAATTTTCTTAGGATGAAAATTTAATTTTAGAATTTATAGCAAAAAAAAAGTACTGTGAAAATTTAAAAAAGTAATTTGACAGGAAAGCTAAAATAAATTGGGTTTTGGTATGGCCAGGTTTAGAGAAATTAAATCTAAAAGTAATTGTAATTGCTTGTTGCAGTGTGAAAAGATCTGGGAAGATGTGTTCTTCAATTCACAAAAGAGATACCTTCTGTTGGTCGTTTTTGCTGACAGAATATCTTGTTAGTGAAACAGAGGGGGTTTTGTGCTATTGTAAACACACTAGTTACCTTCAGTGATAGTCTGGAATTTCCATGGTCCTTTTTTTCCTTCATTACATGTCTAAACCTAAAGTCAGGCATTTGATAAATGTACAGAACTATATACTTGCCCATAATATTGTGTGTCCTTGTCTTGGTGCATTTTATGCATTTGTGAAGACAGTAGTTAATGATTCAGCTTGAGAAGATGAGAATCCTTCTCAATACATAGTTAATTATTTTTGACCTGAAAATTAATGTAACTGATTAATGTAATATCATGCCAGCTAAAGGCTTTGTACCTGTAAGTTTCCAGGCACTACTTAAGCTTTTTTTTGTTGGATGAGGAGTTTAAAATTCACTTACTCTGGGTTTAGAACATGCCACTCATAATGGGGGTGGTCTTAAGCTAAGCTTATGGAAGTATCACTCTTCCATAAAGACAGATGTTCATCCTGTTGCTTCTTAGAGAAATCAAGAAGCTTCTTGAAGAAGCTTCTCGTCATTTTGCAGGAACTATTATTTGAGAAGGCAGTGTAGGTCTAAATTATCATACATTCACTGATGTAGTCCTTTTAACTCAACTGCTCTGTCTTGGCCTACATTAGCTGTGTGTGACATCTGCAACCTATACATCAAGTGTTTAGCAGTAGCGTTAAAACTAAGCTGACAAAAATTCCCATTTGTATTATATTTTTAAGCAATTAGAAGAATTGAAGGAAATGAGACAATACACTTGAAGTTCACAGCCACATTCTCTTTGCGTATCATAGTATTTGGGCTCATTTTGCTCTGCAAAATGTGCACAAACCCCACATTCCATTGCTAGGAATGAGACAAAGAACTTTGAGGCGTTGATACAATCCGAGAATGCCATCCAGGATGTACAAACTTTTAATTTAAACAATGCACACTAAGGGAGTCAGGGTGCACTTATAAATTAGGCTTATAAAGTATTCATTAGATTCCTTTTATGCATTGAACTGCTGCATATGCATTATACATTTGCTTTGCCTTCTACATCTCTCTCTTGATCCTTCTGTATGCAATTGATGCAAACTTAGTTTCAAGTTCAGTTAGAATCACTGGACAAACATGTGTATTATAAGAAGTCTCCAAGCTGTATTTCCCTACATGTCTGTTATTTCAGCGTATGTCTGTGACTCTAAGGTCCAAAAATATAATTGCGTACAAACTTCATACATCCACTGTGGAATTACTGTCGTAATTTACACAGGCTGAGCATAATGTTCTAAAGAGCCTACTTCACTAAAATCTGTGCAGACAAAGTAAAAAGACTAAGATCACAAATTATTCAGCTTTAAAATAGTTATAGTTTTGGGCTTTTGACCATAAAGTTAAAAATGTAAAATACAAACAGAAATGCATGTACTGTTTCTGACATGCTTTCTTCATTTCCCTCCTCATGTCCTCCTCTTCTTTCCAGTTCTTCCCTGGAAAGTGATTGGCAGATTTTACAACAAAGAAAAACCATCCTGAATGTTGTTCCTTCCTTGTGTTTCAGAGACCTTTTTTTTTTTTTTCACAAAGAATTTAAGGAATCAAAGTAATTGCTTCTACTCAAGACATTCTAATCCAATTTAAGAAGAAATATTGAGTGAAGTGTGGGAGTTGAAAGTGGAACAAAAAAGGTTATCTTACATATTGTGACCATGACTGAAATTTTAAAAAAGAGCAAGTTATGCTTAGAGTGGTTATGCTGATGTAATTATACAAAGAAACCTACTTTCTAATTCTTCTCAATAGCTCCAGTTTTAATGTGAAGTTTTGTCTGTAAATACATCTCTTAAAAAAGGCGAAATTGCTAATTAAAATAACTACACTTATAAAATATATCCAATATATTCCAAGAAATTTTCTTTTGGAATTGCCACTTCCCTGTATGTACGATGCATATATGCATCACATGTGTGAGCGTGTGTCAAGGAAGCAAAAGGATCACTATCCTAATTGCAAGAGATAATGTAATTACCATAACTGATGGCCATCATGAAGGCATCTCAGATTAAAGGAAATACAGAGATGTAATTCAATGAAATATTATTTGTCTACAAAGGAAATGCACAATGTTAACAAAAACTTCACTGTTATAACAAAAATCATGAAAGATAAGTTCTCAATGGAGACATAAACCACACTGTCTATAAAATAATATATGGCCATGCACTGAATATTGACATCACAATATGAGAAACAGGGGGAAACCATATAAGAATAAATAAGTATGTGTTTTACTAAACAATAAGGAACCCAACAGTTTTGCATTAGTCTGCAGGACATAAGTGTGAATCTAGTAGTGATTATTTCCATTGGGACTTTAAATAAAAAAAACCAAAACCAAACTCACTTGTCTCAAACTCACCAAACTCACAAGTCAAAAGTAGCTGCTGTTCACTGCACACCTGTGATAAGAGCTCTATTATATGAAATAAATTACATGCTGCCAAGAGACTCTCTTCCTGCTCTGAAGACATAAGGGACATTTCAGTTCCGCATGTGCGCTTGTATGGATGAGAGAAGGAGGTAGGGCATGACTCATTCTACAGGCAAAACCTATACCCAGAATAGATGTTCAGACCCTAAAAATAACAAGACAAACAAAATGTGCAAAAGAGAAAAAGGAGAAAACATGTTACATAAATAAAGGAGTGGAAGAAGATAGCCATCTCTTATATCAGTTAAGTATAAAATAGTGCATTGGTATGCAAGCAAGGAAAAGCAATCATTCAGAGCTTAATGTCTTATGCCATTAATATCATGCATGCATAAATTGTCTCTTACAATATTGCTTCTAAAAATATCACATTTTGTCTTCCACAATTTGCAAAAAGAAGTGCATTTCACAACCATTAGCCACATCTCCTTTCTGTGATAGATTCTCAGCTGATGTCAACCACTGTGACTTCATCCATGGCAGTGGAGCTTTATTATATTAATTAAAGATTTTAATATTATCCTTAGATATTTTATGGAATGTAGAATTTTGTGCAAGTAAGATAGTTATGTAAGGAAAAATATTCTTAGTATTTAAATGCAAATAAGATTCAAAACCAAATTAGCTCCCACAATTAGAATATTAAAAAAAAAATTACAGTTGTATGACTACACATGGTAAAGGTCCTTCCTCACTTCATTCTCTGATATAACCCCCTTCAGACAATGTATTGCAATATTTATTTTTCACTCAACAGCAGTTCTCAGTTCCTAGACTGGCCAGAAGACCATTATTGGAGAGAAAAATTCATCTATCACAGACATAAAATGCTATTTATTTATCACAAATGCTTGATTCATTTAGAAGACTTTGGATACTCTAGGGACTAGCAAATCTAAAAGCTGTTCCTAAAAGCTAAAGTAAATGGCTGAGTTTCTAAGGTGCATGGCTACTAGGTAATAAAACCCCCACAAAACCTACAAAAATAGAGTCAGACGAGTTTGTTACATGGGACAAATACTTGCCTACTCAACATCAGGGCCAGCATGCACCCCAAATTTTGCTAAGTGCAATGCATTAGATGTCAGTGCAAATTGGCACAATGCTGTTAAATCAGCACATACCAAGTCTGGTTAGTTACTGTTCAGAGGGTTTTGTGCAAGGACTGACTAATGTTTTGAAGTGACTGAAAAATAATGATTTTTTTTTTTTTAGATTAAGATTACTTAGCGTCTTTATCTGTTGCTTGTTCTTCAGCAGCACTTCAAGACATTTGAAAATGGCTATGTCTGTAAGAAAGAATGGAAAATTCAGATAGGTAGAGAAAAAAATACTCACAGATCAAAGCTTATACTTATTTTTCCTCATGTTGGTAGTGATTCTGATCTCTAGTTTTTGGAGGAATGAGCATTTAGCGGCCCATTGGAAGATGGCCAAGCAATCCTTCAGTTTGATTTATTGTTTTAGATGCAATGCCTTGGAATAGAAATCTGATTTGACTCTCAGATTAAGAAAGCAGTACTGACTGAAAATGTTAATTAGGCACCTAGTGGCCACTTAACAAAGCCGTCTTCTGTTGCAAAGAACAATTCTTTCTGTGCCACAAGAAGCTGCACCAGCTCACAGTGGTACCTTTCCTTGGAGATTTCCAGCAGCAAAATTGTATGAGAAGATGGCAAAAAATGTGTTATTCTCCTAATATTAATTTTCCATGCAAGTAGTTGTTTCATTTGCCATAGGAATGTTATATAATTGTATTTTGATGGTGGTGTGTCTTATGTCATTATTGAGTAGAAAGAAGTCAACATTATGAAGAATTCAGAGGGGCTATGGCAGACTTAAAGGACTTTTTTCAAGTGTAAAATGGAACTCCTTGGAACAGATTCAAATGTTAACATAATTATTGCATATAATATACGTAATGAACAATCTCCTTATCCCAACGCATAATTTTCTTTTAATAAGCATCTCCCTATGCTTGCATCCAGTTTACAGTCAATTTTATGAGCAATGTTATGTTTATGTTATGGTGACTATACTCTGCCGCTTTGGCATGTAATTCATGCATTGAGTTGACCGAGGTTGTTTGTAACATGCTATGAATATGGAAACATGACTGATTTGACAGATTTCAGAATGTAGCAAGGGATTTGGGATACAAATGCAACATCACCATTGTAACAAAATGCCATGAAGACAGAATCAAACAATAAACACTAGTTAGGTAACATAAAGTACAGTTCTGAGATTCCGGTATTGGTAGAGAATTCCAAAAAAATGGACCCAGCTTCAGGTTCTGCTGTGAACCTCCTTTTCTTCTGGTCTAAGTACTGAAAATTTGTGACCACCGATGTCTGTGATACCAGATGTTTTGATAGAGGGACAAGGATGTATCCCTGTTTCTTCAACAGTAAATATGGAAATCACCTCCAAAAGTAAGACATGATCAATCCCAGATCACCAAAGATCAGAAAAGTTGAAGGAAAATTAGATTTTTGGCTCATTTCCTTACTGACTATAACTGTACTCATGTAAAAAAACATGACCAGATCCTGTTCTGTGGCCCTGGCACAGCAGAGTTTGTCTGTGTGACTAAACCCTTGTGTTTCCTTGGATTTTACTGTTTGCATACTGGGAAGCATCTCTGGCTTGTGCTATCTTTTGAACAGCAGCCAGGCAGAGGTTATCGGCACAAGCTGCAGCCATGCCTGAAAGCAGGCTGACCGCTACATGAGATGCTCTCACGCCTGTACTTCAGACTGTCCTTCTGCCGGATTTAATTTCCTAACACAGATGTAACTAACAATGAACTGCAGTGACAGTAAGGTTTACCAATAAGATGAGGGACTGTGCTTCTCAAGAAAGAACAAAATGTAGGAACAGCAGGAAGGAGGTTGTTTGTTGTTGTTGTTGTTGTTGTTGTTTTTAAGACCTTTATGTTTCAGCTCTTCACATCAGAGCAGATGTTGACATGTCGGGCAGATGGCAGCTCAGTACTGCCTACACCAGCTTCACCTGTTGCATCCTCTCAATAGACCCTGCCTTTGGGCCAGGGAACAAACTAGCTGACATCCAGATATCTTTATTAACATGTTACTTATAAATCTAAATAAACTACTGCTTCTTCCTAGAACAGCTTGAGTGGATCTTGAGATATGTCTTAGTTCTCTGCATAATTGCATATGGTGTAACAGGACATAGAAACTCAATTGCAACAAGGATCTTGTTCTTTTGAGCATCCCAACATTCAGCATCTTCACATTCAGTTTTCTATTGCCACTGCTTTTTAGTCCAGCATATTGAAACCACCACACGCCCAGATTAAAAGGAGATGACATGGCTGAGCTGAGTGAAAACTTGCTTTTCAGGTTCAACTATTCAGGAACTGTCTTTCTGATCAAAGTCCCTTTCCTCCTTCACATTCCCTGAGGAAGTTTGGATGAAAAGTTATTGACAAATGATCAGTATGCTGCCACTTCCTCAGCTTGGCTTTTCTGACTAGAACAACCAATTTTGATTGCAAACAGAATTGCAATGCCAGAGTTAGCATTGCCTATGTGGCCAGCTTAATAAACAGAGCAAAGAAACCCTGGCACAATGCACAGCACAGAACTGAAGCAAAGTCACTGCTAGCTACTGTCTCCAGTGAGAGAGAATACACTGAAGATTTCCAGGTCTGTGGATTTTTCCACTGGTTTTATTCCAGATGATGGAATACCAAGGATGATGCATGCAAAATCTCAATGACTTTGTGATTAAAATGTTGTGGATTTTTATGATACTACTTTCCAATGGATATACTCAGTCTGACAGCTTCTTATACAGGTGATGCATGTTTCAGATGGCATCTGTTGTATCTGTTTATGGGTGCCTTGCATTTATTTTAAGCTGGTTTTTTTTTTTTTTTTAAATTGTCCACATAGGATAAGTGCTGCAGTCCAAGAAATTCAATGTGGAAACAACAAAAGTAAAATCAAGTTCAAAATATAAAGGTGTCCGTTTTGAATACTCCAGACAGTAAGACTGATGGTCACATGAAGTCCTAAATATGTCTCTTGAGCCTTCTTAAAATAGTGTCCATATCCTCATAGCATTTATATATATATGTGCTTTTAAATGAACGAATCTGAAGATTCCAGAGGAAAAGATGTATCTATTTTATTATTTCATTGCTTTGAAATAATTTCCTTTAAGTACCAAAGGAGAAAAAAGAAAAAAAACCACAAAAACCCAAACCAACGAACAACAAACCAACAACATCTCCACAAGGGAGTTAAATTGTACAGTTCGATGAATATATGAGCAATGAAAAAGTCTTCAGTGTTTCACCTGATTATGACTGAAACATTTTAATGTCCACTTTCAGGTAAGAAAATGATTTGGAGCTTTGCCATACCACCAGCATCTATAAGATACAAGTGAGACCTCTATATATGATGTAAACAAAGAAGATGATGTGCTCTAAATATATTCATTTGCTTGTTTCTTTTGCAGCCTTCCGAGCTCTAAATTTCACTGTTGACAAAGTGACTGAAATATTGAAAGTAAGTATTTTCACATGCATGCAAAATATAATTTAGCTACACTAGTAGGAGGACTCAGAGCAGTATACCAGTATATTTTATGGGCAGAAAATTGAAACTTACAAACCTAAGATTTTAGAAGTGCATAATTAGTTTTTGAATATGCCAGAATAAAATACATTCACAAATTATTCACAATTGCAAATACTTACATGGAGAAAAATACTTGCAAATTGACTTTTTTTGTTGTTACTTTTTTGAGATTTTACTGCTGCATTCAAAATAATTCATAAAATATATTTGCTACCTGAAATAAGAAAAGTATCCCTACAGGAATTTATTTTGCTTTTTTCTTTAATTAGTCAAGTCAAAATGTGTAAGGTTTGTGCACTAAAGTAAACTTAAAAACTGAATATTGAATTCTAAATCCATTGTAATCTTCTGCTACGTAATGTCTTGTTTTTTTTTTAAGTGGGGATGATTTTTTGATTGTCCTGGGAAAACCAGATAATTAACAGTGGGAAAAAAAATATTACCACAGCTATTTTCATACCCTGTAGACTTATTGTAAAACACAGAGATCTTCATCCAAAATTCAGTTATTTGAAATACATTGAGATATCGATCCACACCATTTAATGACATCTGCTTTTCATCATTAGTTTGTGTAATATCATAGATATGTATGCTGGCATTACAGGGAACTCTCTGTGCTTGCTTTTTCTTTGGTTTTCAAAATATTTGTGTTAGAAAGACCTTAAATGACAGATTATGAAATACTTATGGAAAAAAACGTATCAGATCAATTGGCATCAAATTTACCCTTTTGCTAACAAAGATATGATATGAAGGAGGCTGTAAAGGACTCTTAAAAAATAAGAGAACAGTTTCTTTGCTAGGAAAGAAGCTTTTTGACAAATCAGTTAAGAAGGAATGTGCATAACTAATACATACAGTATTAGTGCCTTGAATTAGTTTGCAGTGTTCAAGCATATCCTTGAATCTGTGGGTAAATCCACATCAAATTATTGTTATATTTGTTTAAGTCCTCATCTATGTTTTTAAATCGCATGTGGTAATATGATTTTCCACATGGCTGCAGTCTTCTCTTAATCAACTCTGAATTTTGCTAGGATACTCTGTCTTTCCTCATGCACCTAAAAACTTTGGAAGCCAGATGTGAGTTACATTTTTAAGCAGTATCCCATACCATAAAGATTTCAAGCCTCAAAGAGGTGATGGGAGAAAAGATGCTTCCTACTGGACTGAGCTTTCATGTTATTGAAAAATTTAACAGCACTTTCCACATGTGGCTTTGAAGGACGTAAGCCATGTTTATCTTTATTTAATGAAAATGCCTGTTCTGGAGCAAATTATTTTTGAACAGTCACAGGCCAGATGGGACCATCCCAGGGTGATGAGGGAGCTGGCAGAGGAGCTTGCCAAGCCACTCTCCATCATTCACCAACAGTCCTGGCTCACTGGTGAGCTTCCAGATGGCTGGAAGCTGGCCAGTGTGACACCCATTCACAAAAAGTGCAGGAAGGAGGATCCTGGTAACTACAGGCCAGTTAGCCTGACCTCAGTACCCAGTAAGGAAATGGAACAGTTTATATTGAGTGTCATCACACAGCACCTACAGGATGGCCAGGGTATCAGACCCAGCCAGCATGGGATTAGGAGGGGTAGGTCGTGTTTGACCAACCTGGTCTCCTTTTGTGGCCAGGTGACCTGCCTGGTGGATGCGGGAAAGGCTGTGGATGTTTTCTATTTGGATTCCAGCAAGGCCTTTAGCACTGTCTCCCACAGCACACTCCTGGAAAAGCTGGCAGCCCATGGCTTGGACAGGAGCACTCTTTGCTGGGTTAAGAACTGGCTGGGTGGCCAGGCCCAGAGAGAGGTGGTGAGTGGTGCTGCATCCAGCTGGGGGCCAGTCACCAGTGGTGTCCCTCAGGGGTCTGTGCTGGGGCCAGTTCCGTTCAATATTTTTACTGACTACATGGATGAGGGTATTGAATATTTCATTGGTAAATTTGCAGATGACACTAAGCTGGGAGTGTGTGTTGATCTGTTGGAAGGTAGGAGGGCTCTGAAGAGAGACCTGGAATGTTGGATGAATGGGCAGAGTTCAATAAGATGAAGTTTAATAATTCAAAGTCCTGATTATAAGACCTGTTTAGCTCTTCTCCTTCCAAGCTTTTAAAAAACTGGATATTTCTCAATGATATTTGCTTTTACTCTTTACTGCATTTTGGCCACAATAACCCCCTGCAATGTTATAGGCTGGGGATGTTGTGGCTGGACAGTGCCCAGGCAGAAAGGGACCTGGGGGTGCTGGTGACAGCAGCTGAACATGATCCAGCAGTGTGCCCTGGTGGCCAAGGCAGGCAGTGGCATCCTGGCCTGGATCAGGAATGGTGTGTCCAGCAGGAGCAGGGAGGTAGTTTCTCCCCTGTACTGGGCATTGGTGAGGCCACACCTTGAGTGCTGTGTCCAGCTCTGGCCCCTCAGTTTTGGAAGGACATTGAGACACCTGAGTGTGTCCGGAGGAGGCAACAAGGCTGGTGAGGGGCTTGGAACACAAACCCTGTGAGGAACTACTGAGGGAGCTGGGGTTGTTTAGCCTGGAGAAAAGAGGTGACCTCATCACTCTGTATAACTTCCTGAAAGGCGGCTGTAGCCAGGTGGGGGTTGGTCTCTTTCTCCAGGCAGCAACTGACAGAACGAGAGAGTCTCCTACTGCACCACGGGAAACATAGGTTAGATGTTAGGAAAAAGTTGTACACAGAAAGAGTGATTAAGTACTGGAATTGTCTGCCCAGGGAGGTGGTTGGGTCACTATCCCTGGATATGTTTAAAAAAAGATGGGATGTGGCACTCGGTGCCATGGTTTAGTCGAGGTGTTAGGGCATGGGTTGGACTTGACAATCTTGAATGTCTCTTCCAACTTGGTGATTCTGTGATTCTTTAATTCTGTAATATCTTAGCTTTGGTTGTTTGTTTCAAAGTTTTTAAATACAACATCTTTCACTTTATACACATGTGAGAAAAAATAATTCCTATTTCCTTTCCTTCTGCTAGAAGATACTTCAATTTTCCTCACTTGTCAATTACTAGTGGAATGAAAAATAACAGACAAAATAAATTTTTTCCATGCAAATGAACAGATGTTGTTCTTCAAAGTATTGCGAAGTTTTGCATTTCTCATTGAAAAAGAAAATCACTGGGAAAATTGATTAAAACAAATAGGAAATGTTGCCACAGACTTCTAAAACAGAACAAACCAGTGGAAAATCACATTAAAATTTCAGTAGGAGAATGCCTAAGGGAAGAGACTGATTCCAAGAAATGTTTGAGAAATGAGTCTTCACCCTGCAGGGCATCTGAAGAAGGCACAATGCTCAACATAAATGACTTACAAGCTCAATATGGAGAACAAACAGGGTTATAGTCAAAGATGACTTAGTTACAATACTTAATTGAGGTGCAGACAGTTACTATTTTATATGAATACAGGCAACACGATAAATCAGAATGAATAAAGATTCATCATTAAAAAGATACTTCCCCTTTCACTATGAAAATTTGAAAAAGAAAAAAACCAAAACCAAAACATTGCCATCAGCTCTTTTCTTAAGACTTGCTTATTTTGTTTGGCTTTTTTTCTTCTTATCTTCACGTACTTTGAAACAGGATTATCCCTTCCTGTTCCTTTTGCACTCCTGGGATAATTCCTAAAGACAGTTTTCTTTCCTACCCTCATGCTAATTAATACATGGCAGGGTACTATCTTGTGCAGTGTACATTAGTGCTACTAAAATTTTGCTTCTTCTCTCAGTAATTGGCATGAGATGATGAAAGGAGACATTTTTCACTAATGAATTCCATACAACAGTTTGAACATGTAAGGCCCTATAGAAGGATGAAGTTTAAAATTTCAAGTTCTTTCCCTCAAGGTCTAAGTCCATGTTTGGTTGGCTTCATCTGTTCTCCTGTCACTAAAAGTTTTCATTTACATACTGAATTTCAGTGATATTAAATGATAAACTTAAAAGATTGAGAATACAGGAGTATTAAAATTTGTATTAATAGGAAAAACTTGAATTAAAAAAAACAATGGGACCGATTTATATGTTAGTATTGTAATGCGAACTTCCATAAGATTCATATTTAGCAATATTACCTGAGTATTATTACTTTGAATAGACTTCTGAATACTCATTTCTGAAGGAACTTAGCTAGAAATATGAGTCTAACATAGTCAGTATCGCATTCTTCTGAGACCTATTTTCTACTTAGATTTTGCAATTTTTAAATTGTTTTCCCCGAATTTATGATTATTTCTTTCAGCTTTTGCCTTCTCACAGTCATTCCAACTATCTTCTCTTTCATCAGTCTATTTCTATGCAATTAATATTACCAACATGAGTTATAGCATAGGTCCTCAGGAATAAGTTAGCCTTATATAATCAGAGGAGTAGACTGCAAACTTTTTTATTACCCTCATATTACAAATATTTTGGAATCTGGCTAAAATCACATTGTGATTTCAATACGAAATATAAGTACTGTAACTTATCTGATTCTTTTTTCCCCTTTGATTCATAGAAACTTAGAAAAGAGGCAACACCAGTATTTTCTTGGACAAAACAGTAATAGCCCTTCTTAGCTAGTAAGGTCAGCCGAGTTATTATATGACTAAGCTGATATAGCCAGCTTTATTGGTCAACTCCTATTCAAGTAAAGATTTACAGGTGGATACGACATTCTCTTTTCCTGTAATCATAATGATCCTCTCTAACGCTTTATCTCAGGGTACCTTTCTAAGTCATTGTCTTGGCCCAACCCCTGTAGTGTGGGGTTTTTTTCAGAAGCTGGATCGTTTTGTTCCTTTCATTATGGAAGACTCACAGTTTCTTTGTCCACATTTTCTTCCTCCAAGAGCTTTACCATGACCCATGGTTTAAGTAAGAGTTGCATGTAGTTCTAAAGCTTGCTTATTTCCTTCTTGAATATGTCCCTCAGATTTTGTCGATAACCAGCTGAAAACATGATGGTCTGGCTATATAATTCCTCCTCAGGTGTTGTTTCAAAGGCTGACATCATTTGTGCTGTAGTTTTTATGGGGTTTCAAAATATTTTTCTAAAGATTTTTCACATAGTCCTATATCATCTTTTCTCTGAGTTCCTCATTAATGAATTTATTATACTAGTAATGTAATTTTTGCCCCATTTCAAGAATTTATCATCTGTATGATTTATTTTCATAATTTTGTTTAGAATCTTTCTATGCATTAGTGATTGCATGTAGCTGATCTAGCAGAAACCTGGTTTAGCATATTGGTTTCATTATTACTGCTGTGTCAAGAGCAGCTAAGCAAGACAGTGGGTATTTTCTATAAGACTAATAGTTCCCAAATTGTTTGATAAACTGGATTTGATGTTTTGAACATGAAAAAATATCATGGGTTTGTGGAATGTTAGGCAGAAATGCTAGGCAGAAAAAAAAATTTTCTTTTAAGCACTAAATTTTATAAACAGAAAAATCATGGAAATGGGGGGAGGGGTGTCCAGCAAAACTAAGGCAAAAACCTCACCTCAAAGGTGATTTACCTTCTTGTTTTGCAGCAATTCAAATATAGCCAGCCTGTCCATGTCAGAAACTTCTGTGATTTCTTTTAAATCTTGAAATTATACTGTTTCTATAGCCTATTAAACAACCTGTTCTGGCTAGTCTTATATTAAGAAGCATGTTTTCCTGATCCATCCAAATTTCTTTGCGGTAAATGAAGCTGCATACTTAATGTACTGCACTCATGGGACACGACGAACAATTGATCATGCTCATTAATAGCAACATCTTATATTAGAAAATTCAGTCAGTCTTTCGGTCAGAGGCAAATTTCTTTAACCTATCTTGACATTCAAATTTTCGAAGTGTTTTTGGTGTCATTTTGATGATGCCATTTTCATTCTAAACTTTTCATAAATGCTATATGAAACTAATGTATTATACATATCAAAGGCTTTTCTATTGCTACTAGTGCTCATTATCTACCTCTTAGTGCAATCCTGTTCCCCTTTGTTTGCCTACCTAGCAAGTACTGTCTGGTGATGTCACTGGTACCAAGACAACTGATGACCATCAGTTGCAAAGGACCATTCTGAACTCTGAGGCTGTCTTCCAAAAAGCCTGAGTTCCCTTTCTGATTAATGTGATTTTAACATTTTGTCTCATAATTTTCTCCATTATCCAGGCATTTTAATGAAAATACTGAGCATTACCAGACTAACAAAAAAAAAAAGGAAAAGAAAAAAAAAAAAAAGAAGAAGAAAAAAAAAGTACTTCCATAGTCCTGCAATAGCTAGATCCTGCTCTGCCACTTGGCAAACAATACTTATCACTTTTAGTAGATGTAGTACTTGGTCGTAGCCAATTTGATCTATTTTCTCCCTTGTTGCTGCTGCAGGTACTACGACTGCTAGTAAATGTATCTTGAAGCTTCACTGCCTCTTTCCTTCCCCTTATCATAGCATTGAGTTATTACACATCTCTTAGAAAATAACCCTTTAATAGGAAATCGATGGCCATCATCCTCAAGGCGTCTTCTGCAGGCATCTGAGGTATTACCAGGTCTGCAGAAATTCTCAAAGACAAGCTGTAATATTCATTTCTTGCTTTATGTGTTTTTTTAGGCCACGTTTCATCACACAATATCCTCACTGCTATGTTAGACAAAAGCCAGTTGTCCTGATCTTGGCTGAGATAGTTAATTTCTTCCCAGTAGCTGATACAGAGCTTTGGATTCAGAATGAGAATAATGTTGATAACACACCGATCTTTTGGGTTTTGCTGATTTGTGTTTATCCTAAGTCAAGGACATTTTTATGTGTGTGTCTCATGCTGTTCCAATGAGAAGATACACAAAAGAAACTGAGAGGAAGCACATCTGGGACATGTGATCTGAACTGGCCAAAGGGATACTCCACATTATGGAATGTCATACCCATTAGATAAACTCAGGGGAGTTACTCAGAAGGGGGGACTGGTGTGGGTTTGGAAGGAGAGGCCTGGCATTGGTCAGTGGGTGGTGAGTGATTGTATGGTCCATCACTTGTTTGTTTGTGTCCATTATTATTATTTACAATTATTATTGTGTTTTACTTTGTTTTTAATTATTAAGCTCTTCTTTTCTGAACCTCTAAGTTTTACTTTTGATTCTTCTCCCCATTCCACTGGAGTGGGGGCAAGAGAGGAGGGTTGACTGAGTGGCCACATTGTGCCTAATTTCCAGCTGGACTTAGACCACACCACCAGTAAAAAATTCAGTCTGTAGGTTTTTGCATTCCATAATAGTTGAAATAGAGTGCTCAACCTTTTGAGCAGTAACAAGCACAGCTAGTAACAAACAAGCTTGGAAATTATTAATCTTGTTACTTTATTAGGTTTTTAGTAACTTGTACAGTGAGTATAATGAATATAATAATAATATTTGAATAAGAATAATATCTGGAGGGAAGTGGTATTTTAGACTCCTTACTAAAATGAAATGTCATTGAATGGAGACATGTTGTTCCCATCTTCTATTTTGATCTTTCTGAATAGGACTATCTGTATAATATACCTCTACAACTAGATCAGTAACTTCCCTGTATCCTGCTGGTGTGTAAGCAGAAGCTGAATACCACTTAGGTTCCTTAGGACCTTTCCAGGTGTTAACCAATGAAAGAAAACCAAGCCTACACATACTGAGGAATTCCATAATGATTTTTACCAGACTTCTGGAAGATTCATGCAAAATTTATGAGTGGACATTGCCTGTAGGAACATGACAGGTCCATAAAAGGACTTATGTACTAATTTTTCAAGTAACTATCTTTCCTATAGTATGAGTACTTGTTTGAGTTCTCACTCCATTAAGCAGCTAGGATAAGATCAGATCACCAGGTATGCTAACACCCTTCTGATTTGTTTTGAGCTTGTTTATAAAAAGTTTGTCTCATCATCACGTTCTTGGATGAAACACTGAGTTGTTTTTTTTTTTGGAAATCTTCAGCGTAGTCAGTGTCATTTATTGCAGTTTCTGACATAGCAAATAAAACTATGAAATCAAAACAGAGGCTGGCTTTCAAGGTATAATACAGAAAACATGTTTTAATACCAAATCATAGCTAGAAGTAACATTTAAAGATGTCCCTTTTGTCAGTCAGCTCCAGACAGCTTTCAAATGCATTCTAAAGTATATCTTCCTCTGGATAAACATTTTTTTATGGCTGCATTTAAATTAGTCATCTGGGTCAAACCCTTTTATAATAATAAATATAGATGTAGTTGCTGACTCTACCTGTAATAAGTGATTTACCTCTTGTCTTGAGGATACACTGATTTAGATGGTACTTAGAAAACCTAAAGAAAGCTAGAAAGTAAAACAATGTAGACGATAAAAATATATAAACCAAATATCTAGAGATCCATTCACTGCGACTGAAAAAAAGAATGCAAAATGTGATCACATTAGAGAAAGTATCTTTTGCAGACACTGTATGGGACCATAAATAACCATATAAAAATGCAAAGTAATACTGAATCATCATACCCATGGTTATCAAAACAACATGGAAGAAAGGCTAAGATATGATGGACTCTAATGAATAATTCAGATTATATTCAAATATATTTTTTGTCACAATTTATGAAGACTGTTGACTGCTCTGGTGCCTTGCTGAGCTCAGCACATAGCTGACGAGGAGTTAATTGAAACTAAATCCAAGGAAAAAAGAGGTTATGCCTGCAGGCAGAAGAAACCCCCCAGGGAGCTTTCCATCATATTTGCTTCTTCATTTGAAGACATGTCGCACAAATCATCAAAGCAGCCTTTGGTTTCTAGACTCCCCTCTGAACTTGGACTTATAAATAGCATGAACACCAGGGCTAAGAGATAACTTCTCACTTTTTGTTTGGTGATGGAATGACCTTAATCATGTATACCTTCCCTATCTCATGAATTAATTATCATGATGAAGCTTACTGAAGCCTGAACACAACAAATACCTACACCCACGGTTGTGCTCTTGGCAACAGCCCCTTATAGGAAGAACACTGAGTCACATTTAATGTTTCATCTAGTGTTTTCCAGTTGTTGACTGAGCAGGGTCATGGTTACTCTGACCTTCGGAATTTAACTACCTAACTTCGTGAGAAAGTGGGTAAGTCATCACATCTTTGGAGATTAAAACAAAATAATGGAATTCATTGACTGGAGACACAGAAGAAAACCATAATATTCATCACCTTCTAATCCAAATGTGAAGCACAGTACTTTGAGGTTTCTTATGAAAAAAAGTTGAAATGATATAAATATTTAAGTAAAATTGAGCTAAAAAGATCAGATTTTATGAATGTTAGTTAATATAGGAAACGAATGGATTCATTTCCCCCATCTGAATAATGAGAATGAAGACTACTGGCAATATAAGTTAGGTTTGTGTAAAAATTATTCAGGAAGACCTAAAAAGAATGAAAGAAACCAAGAAGTTCTGCTTCACTCCAAACTTTCTTTCTTGATCAGTAAATAATTTAAAATCTAATGGTCTATGACAAGGGGTTTTTTTGTGGGTTTTTTTTGTTGTTGTTTGTTTGTTTTGGTTTTTTTCCTCTGGGCATATCTAGCAAAAGCAAAAGTTTAGGTCTGCATGATTAAGTTTTAATGCTATAGACTCCATGTCACACCAGAACTACGGAGCTAATCTCCCCTTCCACTTCCAACTTAGTTGTTATGATACTAGAATGGAATGCTGGAGACCCATTACTAAGATTACCTTTGTCTTGTCTCTGAAGCCTTTTCCTTCCTTACAGCTGCTACCAATTTCTTCCTTACGGCAGCTACCAACTGGGCTGTAAGAGATACTGGGTTGTTTGCATGACTTACACTGAAACTAATTTACTTCATAAAAAAGTTATTTACAAACTAATATTAAAAGAAATTATTAAGACAGTGAGAAAAATTGGTCAAAGGACCTCTTTTGATTTAAATAAGTGGAGAAGATGAGAATAAATTGCTTAATTAGCAATATTATTGCTTATTGCTGAACTTCTGTTCATCAAAGTAATTCCAGTTCTAGAAGAATAAGATCCAATGTTTTGCAGCTACAAAAATCAACTACTTCAATATTTCACTTCTTATTCTTTTATCTGTGAGTACCCAAAAACTATTGCTTGAATTCCTCATAACCAGCAGGGTGTTGTGCTTTGGTTTGGGTCTTTCTAACCAGTGTTCCAGTATAAGCTCTGTCAACCACTAATTTACTTATGACTGTACTCAAGGGGCTTCAGAGTCTCAGTTGTAGTGGTTCTGGAGAGAGATCTCCAGTGCTGCTGAGGTGATGACTTCCAAAATGCCACATGAACCACTGTTTTCTACTGTGGAAGTGGTAAGTTAGCACCCCTAGTATTATGATGTGAAGATCAGGAAAAGACAGCGAGGTTCATAAGAGGCATGGGCTCAGGACTTGATGGGATACCAAGCTTGGTGGTGATAGTAGATTGGGAGGAGGTGTTGACTGCCTTGAAGGCATAGAGACCCTGCAGAGAGACCTCAACTGATTAGAGAGATGGGCCATCACCAGCTGTATGAAGTTTAACAGAGACAGGAGCTGGATTATGTACCAGGGATGGGGCAACCCTGGGTGGACAAACAGGAGAATGAGAGGCTGGAAAACAGTGCTGCAGAAAGGGACCTGGGGTCCTGGTCAACAGAAGAATATGAATTATCAGTGCCCTGGCAGCCAGGAGGGCCAACTGATCCCAGGTATCATCAGGCCCAGCATGGCCAGCTGGGCAGGGAGGGGATTGTCCCCTCTGCTCTGCACTGGGGTGGCCTCACCTCCAGTGCTGGGAGCAGTTTGGGGTGCCACAGTATAAGGAAGACATTAAACTATTGGAGAGAGTCCAAAGGAGGGAAACAAAGATGGTAAAGGATCTGGAGGTGAAGCTGTACGAGGAGTGGCTGAGGTCACTTGGTCTGTTCAGCCTGGAGGAGACTGAGGGGTAACCTCATTGCAGTTACAACTTCCCCATGAGGGGAAGAGGAGGGGCAGACACTGATTTCTGCTCTGTGGTGATCAGAGAATGGCATGAGGTTATGTCAAAAAATGTTTAGGCTGGACATTAGGAAAAGGTTTTTTACCCAGAGGGTGGTTGGGCACTGGAACAGGCTCCCCAAGAAAGTGGTCACAGCACCAAGCCTGATGGAGTTCAGGAGGCATTTGGACTTGGGAACACGGTGTGATTCTTGGGGATGGTCCTGTTCAGGGCCAGGAGTTGGAGTTTGATGATCCTTGTGAGTCCCTTCCAACTCAGAATATTCTCTGGTTCTGTGATTCTGTGATTTGTCTTCCCTGGTTTTCTAGCCATTTTCCTCCTCTGAAAAAAAGTAAAGATCATAGTGAATAAATTATCAGTTTTTTCTTTAAAGGATAATTATGTGTCTTGATTTAGAAGCTCTGGAAATCTTAAATAGCTATAGGTAAATTTCAGTTTTATTTATTGCCTGTCTGCATCCGAAGTAGAGTTATTAAGAAACGAATATCTCACAAGATCATTCACAGACTTTCTCTTATATCACATGAGGCCATAAAGGAACAAGAGGAGAGCTTGTGGTCATATTTTCACAAGCAGCTTTTCAGAAGACTGAAGAATTTATTGGATAAGGTAAGAAATGCCAATTTCCCAAGTCAGAAAAAAGCTTAACTAAAAGGTGACCAAAAGAAAAGGTTTAAACTTTTTCCTCACTGAAATCTGTAGAAGTCTTTAAGATACTTGTGAGTGAAGCCCTACTCTTGCTCCTAGAAGGGAGATGTGGGAAACATGCCCAAGACATGAAGGCCCCAGTGCAGATTTCAGCCATAATAAATTAATATTCCTGGCAGCAATGTGGCAACTGTTCCCTCTTGTTAGCCTTTTAAACCATCTTTGGGCTAAAAAAAAAACAAACTAAAAGTTTGGTTCGTTGATACAGACTAAAACTCCAGCTATTTTGGAAGGAGAAGGAGAATGCACTGATACAGAAATGACACTGAATGCCATCAGCTTCAGGAAGAAGTTTTGTTAATGCAATTTGTGTATAGGAGCTAGTGTTGTAAAGGCTACAGCTCACCTTTAACCTCTCTCTCTACCTATTGAAAGATGTGCTGTTCAGGTCTCCTCTTTCTATCTTAGTCTTGCTGAATCAGTGACCCACAAACTGAACACATCCTCCACGGTAAAAAATGCATGAGCTTGTTCTTTAATCCATGTCCTTAGGGTAAATGCTTATTTTAAGTCTCTCCACTGCCTATTAACATTAGCAAAAATTGCTATATCTTCCCCATTAAAAAAAAAGGAGAAAAAAAAAGAAAAAATTGGGCTAGAATGTAATGAAGACTTTATTATCCTGACACAGCAAAGTGTCCTTTTGGCTATTTTGCTTTAAAGAGTATAATCTCTTGATATGCAACAGAAAGCACAGAGATAATTACTGCACCTTTAATAATTCTTTAATTGATTGAGGAGGTAAAATTTCAGTGGATGCTCTGGGAACACCCAGAAACACTCTGAGTTTGAAAGGTTTGGGGCAGGTTTGTGTTGGAATGGTTTACATTGATTTCATAGTGTCTAGAATAATGGCCATTCTGTGGGTTTATTTTTTAAAATTCACAATCTATTTTATTAATTACATAGTTTTAATTTCTTTAATATCCTACAGAAGTGCATAGTACTAGGAAGCATGCCAAATAACTTTCAAGTCAAATTTACACATTCTCCTAAGAACTTACAGCTTTCTGACCTTAACAGTCTATAAGAAATTTTCTGACATTACCAGTCTATTTAGTGAGTCTATGTCTCGGTTCACCAAATCATTTTTTTGAGTCATCACATGAAGTGTCTAACTGCAGTGAACAAGCATTAAAGAATTCTGTGCTGCGCTTGAAGGTGATTGTGTGTCTTTAGAGACTTACATGTCCCCAGGTCCTGTTGTTTTCAGGAGAGACTGCTGCTGTTTCAAAGTCACTGATTTGTACTTTCTGCCTGACTTCACTTATATGGAGACACTCACATACACAATAAAACTTTTTCTGAGGACAAAACAAAAACAGGGAAACAAAGCTTATGTACAAATACTTTAAAATCCAAGTAGCTCACAAAACTCATTACATTTCAACACAAAGAAAGTCATCATGCTAAGTCAACTAAAGTCTAAGTTTTATGATACCATTTTCTGCCACCTACAGGTAAATAGCACTGACCTAATTTTGAAATTAGATGTTGTCCTGTTTATATTTGTTCATGCTAAAAATCATGACTGACTTACAGGCAGAATATTTCACTGTCAGAATTTAATAACTTAGAGTGCTATTAAGCACAGCATCAATAACAATAACCAAACTGTTCCCTGTCAACTTTGCCACTCCTCCACCCTCTCTTCTGATATTCTCTGTCTCTTAAACGTATGTATTGTCATCCAGTTTTAAAGCAAGGTATTTTTCATTTTTTTTCCTCAATGTATCAAATATTTTTAAAAGAGGAATTCATTGATCATATTATACATTGAAAATAGGACACAAACCCATGAAACAATGGTGCTTAATCAGATGAGATACAATTATCAGATATTTAGTAAATTGAGAGTATTCTACTCTGTAATTTACCCAGCTCCTAGATGAAAAAATACCCTTAGGTTTCTAAAAGAGCTTTAAATATCCTCAATTCATTAAGGACATCTGGCAAGTTAAGACTATTTTAAGACTTGCTTGCAGAACAGCATTTTCTTCTGATTCAAACCTTTTCTGAAAACTTATGCAACCCATGACTTTATTGGTGTCCAGCATTCCTTAAAATGTTTTTTTCTTGATATGCAACTATTAATTGACCAGCAGTTCCTGACTGATATGTAAAAATGCAAGGTTTAAATGAAAAGAAAAATTTTAGTAACTTGCAAGTTGCTGCCATGTCTCTATTCTTCGTCTATGTTGAAACTAATTGTCAAAGTACAGTAGAAAAGATGGATTATTATAATTCCTTTTACAAAGGACAAACATTTCTTTTAAACAACGAATCCCCTAAGACAGCAGATCTGTCAGAAAAAAAGTTTCATTACTTTCTCTATGGCCTATAAAATGCTAGGAGATTTTCAAACAAACACCAGTAAGTGACAGTAAGGGCCACTGTGTTCTGTTCACCTAACTGGAGTCCCATAACAGCCTGCAGTATATTTTTGGCATCAGAATGTACACATTTTATATTTGAGTAGAGGAGAACCAAAAGATCTGTGGACCTATCTTCACTGCAACAAGTGGAATGGCAGGCTTTTAAAACAGTTAACATAAGTAACTGTGCTAACTTTTATTGGGATGAAGTTAATTTTAGTCATAGCAGCTAGTATGGAGCTCTGGTTTTGATTTTTATGGAAACAGTTTTGATAGCAAAAGGATGCTTTTGTTATTGCTGAGCAGCACTTACAAAGCATCAAAGCCTTTTTTACCTCTCGTCTCACCCCACCAGCGAGGGCTGGGGGTGCACAAGGAGCTAGGGGGGGACACAACCAGGACAGCTTGCCTTAAAAGACTAAAGGGATATTCCATACCATATGGCACCATACTCACCATATAAATCCGTGTGAAGAAAAATTAAGTGGGATGAAACATGCTTTGAGTGATGGCATTTGTCTTCCCAATTCACCATTATGTGCAACAGAAACTGACTTTCCTGGAGGTGGCTGAACACCTCTCTGTCAATGGGAAGTGGTGGATGAATTTCTTGTTTTTCTATGCTGGCTTGTGTGGCTTTTTCTTGACTTATTAAACTGTCTTTACCTCAACCCGTGAGTTTTCTCACTTTTTCGATGCTCTCCTCCATCTCACTGGTGGTGGAGGGAATAAGTGACTTTATGCGGCTGACTTTCTGTCTGGTTTTAAGGCATAACAGCAGCTGCTTCCTTTGTCAGTCAGAATACAATTTATTATCAATGGAGGTCACAAAACAGGATTCTGAACCAAATTTTGGAGTATATTGTATCAAAGGTCTCAAGGTTCAGAAACTTCAATGGACATGAAAATTTCCTGTGCTCCCAAGTGAAGCTCAGAAATCGAGTGAAACATGTACCTGAAAAAAAAAAATAGTGGAAATAATATTGTAGGTCCAGGTCGTTTAAGGCATTTTGGCTTTGCCATTACCTAGATGTCTTGTTGCCACAAGGTATGTATATTAGCCAAGATTTTTCAGAAGGCAGTTACCATATGCAAGCCAGTATTGAGTTGAAGAGAAAGAAGAGTTCCATCATTTGACTAGCTCTTAGTTAGGCAGGAAGCTTTCCTTGTTTCCACAATTGCAGTGGAAAATTTTTATGTTTTAGATATATAACTTTTCCAGGGTAACACAATCAGATATCTGACAGTGCTTTAGGAAGATTCTGTCTTTAGGTGTATTCAATACTTGCCATTGATTCAGGCTGCTGGCAAAAATGGTTTCAAGGATTGTGTGAGCTTCAGGTTGAACTAAACTCTGAACCAATTACTGGCATGAAACAGCACTGGCTTTGCATATGTCAAGCAGCAGAAATGTGGTTTCAAGCAGAACTAGGTGGCACTGATTATAGGAATTGTAGTAAAACTTGATCTTTAGGTACCTGTATGGCTGAAAATGTCTGAGATTTTAGTCCACAGGGAATTTTTCTTTTAATTGATATTTTTTGACACTTCAGGTGACTTGAGTGAGGCTACCACAGAGTTTGTGAGGTTGTTGTCTTAGTTACTAACAGAACCATCAAATATTCTAGAGGAACAGGCTGCTTGTTTAACTGCCAGTTCTGCTGCTTTTATTGTAATGGATGCACCTCTCATGAAATATAAACTTAACAGACCAAAATGGTCAAACCAATTTAAAATGCCAAAAGAATCCTTCTAGTGCCACACATAAAAGTGAAAAAAAATAAAGAGAGGAGAGGAGAGGAGAGGAGAGGAGAGGAGAGGAGAGGAGAGGAGAGGAGAGGAGAGGAGAGGAGAGGAGAGGAGAGGAGAGGAGAGGAGAGGAGAGGAGAGGAGAGGAGAGGAGAGGAGAGGAGAGGAGAGGAGAGGAGAGGAGAGGAGAGGAGAGGAGAGGAGAGGAGAGGAGAGGAGAGGAGAGGAGAGGAGAGGAGAGGAGAGGAGAGGAGAGGAGAGGAGAGGAGAGGAGAGGAGAGGAGAGGAGAGGAGAGGAGAGGAGAGGAGAGGAGAGGAGAGGAGAGGAGAGTTAAATGTTGTGTGAAGTAACTATTATTGGCTACCAATACCTGAGAGAAGAACAAAATGGTTTCAGAGCTGACTGCAAAGCTTCAGGGACAGCTATCCAAAGATAAGGATCTCCACTGTTGTTCTTGATCTTAGCACAGTGTTCATAAGTCCTGAAGCCCAGGGCATGGTAAACTGGTCACACATCCCAAATGCTACTCAAGATAAGTCTTTGCACAGGTTTTGAGTCTAAGTGCTCTTTTCAGTAGAAAATGAACGAAAATCAAAAAGTTGTGGGTTGTCAGTTTACCTTTGAAACACATGGTTTCACACTTAGATAACTAAAAGTGAGGGAATGTAACAGACATTGCTGTATAGCCTGGAAAGAAGCCTACAACCTTTTGCCTTTTAGAAATGTCACAAATATGCAAACAATTTCCGTGGGATACTAAGCTGGCATGCTGTCAGTTCAAGAATAAGGACTTTTCTGATTTGTTTTTTCTCCAAAGAAGGATTTGCTGACATACAGGTGAATTGTTCCCTAATGAAGAATCTAATTCCAGTCTGCTTCCAGCTGTTTATTGTCTTTGACCAGACTCATGTTCAGTTTGGTTTCTTTTGCTCTTCCTGAGGAACTTTGATTTTTCAGCAAACATCTGGATCTATAATTCTAACAGGAATTTAATCCAAGATTACTAAGCATCACAATATAATGTGCCTAGTGAATTACACAACTCCTAATTTAGCTCAAAGGTATCTGTGTAAGAGTGCAGCAAAGGATAGATGGTCTCTGAGGGACAGGGGCAAAGGGTGACCACATCACAGGTTGTGCCTTCTCCAAGGCGGCCAGGCCCATAGGGTGGCCAACACCAGGTACCAGCAACAGGATCATTGACAACCTCAGGCACAGCAAAGGAAGAACCAGGGTAAGACGTCAGCCAGGGACACCAGAAAGGGACAAATGGAGGTGGGCTCCTGAGAGTCCACCCATGAGATTAATTACATGCAGAAAAAACTCAGGGTTCTTCTGAGTGGCAGGGCCAGAGAGAGGACCGGAGAATAACACCCTAGCTGGGCAGGGACTGCTGACCCCCATGTGGGCTGAGAGGGGGCTCCTGGGCCCATGGGTGGGGTGGGGAGCAGGTGGAGCTGGACAGGCAGAATAAGGCCTGGTAGTGCCCTCAGGGACCTGGTGATATATCTGTACAGATGTGTACAAGTCCATAAATGTATGGGGGTACATGCCTTACAAACGCAGAAGGAGGCAGACACCTAGGAGTAAGGCTCAGGGAAATCCATATGTTCACTGGAGAGTCATTTGTCTGAGGTCAGCTACTAGGAAATATCATGGACCACTTCAACCACAATTAAACTGATTAATCCAACAAATTGACACCTAACTTTTAGAAAGACATCTTTCTGGCTGCACAGCAATATTCCCACTTTGGACACTGGATAGTCTTGACAGACATTTCCC
This sequence comes from Chamaea fasciata, assembly GCF_029207755.1. NCBI lineage: Eukaryota > Metazoa > Chordata > Aves > Passeriformes > Sylviidae > Chamaea > Chamaea fasciata. Next base: position 94,623,814 of record NW_027094087.1, on the reverse strand, counting down.
CTAATTAAAATTTTGTTTTTCTATATTCTATTAATTTTAAGCTTTATTTTAGTGGTATGAAACATGGTTTTATGCATGAGTTGATTCTGTATGTCTCTTTGAGGTGTATTGTGGTGTGGCACAATCTCTCTTGTTAAACTTCTCTGCAGTAAGAAGGATATTAATGAGGATCTGGAGCCCTGGCGATTGTGCTAATCATCTGTCCACAGAGTCATTTTTATTTTCTGGCAAACCTCGTGTTTTAGCATGCATAAAGCAGACCAGAGAAAGAATAAATAAGTTGCTGCCTGTGCTGCATACAAGGAAGGAGAATGAGAGAAACTTAAGTACAAATTCATACTTCAGATCAAAGAAAGTAATTTTATCTGATCTTCCATATTTCTTATACTGTTGCCTAGAAGACTGACCTGAAACAGAGACTGGACAGAGCTAGAGAATAAAACAGGTATTTCTTGAAAGGCCTCCAGGATCCACCTTGAACAGGACCGAAGCCTGACCAAGGCTGCACCCCGAGTCCACTACAAACACTACACCCAAAAAACCCACCCGGTCACAAGGTCTTACATTTTTATCAGTTTTGGTCCATTTGCATATTGGGGTTTAATTGTCCAATTATAGCTTCAGGTTGTGAGGTCTTATCCTTCTTGCTCCTCCCTTCAATCCACCACTGTTTATGTTTTTCGGGCCTGAGAGTTGTCCTTGGTGTTCAGCAAAAAGGAATTTGTTTAGTCTACCTACCCTGTGAAGAAAGCTTACTGACACTTAATATGAGGCTCAAAGCTACATCCCTAGGTAACATAGAATCTGCAAATACGAAAGCTGAAGCTAAAGCTTAAGGCATCATTCCCCCCTTTAGAGGCTCAACAAGGCCTTTCCCTTCTTGAGTCTCTACTCTTATCTACAAATAAGTATTTAACAATAGTAAACAGTTAACTTTAATGAACCTTAAACAAACAGTAATAAACATTTAATAGTAGTATTTTCTGATAAGGGTGCACAGTTCTTTAGGTGTGGAGAAGTCATTCAAAACATGTCTTCATCTGCATCAGTCTCTGCTCTTACAGTTGTTTCAGGAGCAGAAGCTCTCTTAACTCTGGAGTAGTGAATCTAGGGTCCTTTGCCAGCAATTTTGACTGCGGTGAGGGTGGCCAGCAGAATTTGGAATGGTCTTCTCCACTTGGCTTGTAGAGGATCATTGTCTCACCACTTAACATAGACTCAATCTCTTGGTTGGAAGGAATGTGCAGGTGTGTCAAGTTCTATGGGTCTGGATAGCACGATGTACGTCTGGAGCTTCTGCAAAGTAGAACTTAAAGCCATTAGTTATCTCTGTAAATCAAGTTTTCTTTTTATATGAATTTCACCTGGAATACGTGGGACCTGATATGGTCTGCCATATAGTATCTCATAGGGACTGATGTTATCTCTCCGCCTTGGTTGTATGCGGATTCTTAGTAAAGCTATAGGCAAGGTCTGAACCTATGTCAGAGAAGTATCCCGACGAATTTTGCTAATTTGTGTTTTGAGAGTCCCATTTATATGTCCAACCTTCCCACTCGCTTGGGATCTATAAGGTGTATGCAAATCTCAGGTAATTCCCAAAATCTGGCTAACTTTCCTAACTACTGTTGCAAAAAAGTGTGGCTCCCTATCTGATGACATCCCTAAGGGAACTCCAAACCTTGGGATTATATGATTGAACAAGACTTTTACCACCTCTTTAGCTGTGTTAGTGCGACAGGGGTAAGCCTCCAGCTATCCACTGAATGTGTCAACTAATACTAGAATATACTGGTATCTTTCCTTGCGTGGTAACTCCAAAAAATCTATTTGCCAGTAATCTCCAGGAAGATCTCCTGCTTTAGTTACCTCTAATACCACTCTTTTTTTGTGTGTCAGGGTTGTTTTTACAGCAGATTTCACATTTGCTCACCACTGACTGAATAGTGTCAATTATTCCTTTTCTTATTACTACCTTCTTTAAATGTTTTAGGAGGTTTTCCACTCTGAAGCGTGTGTTTTCGTGTTCTCTTTGGGCTAGTTCCCGCAGGATTGGGGGTGGCACTACAACTTGGTTTTCTGCTGTAACAGCCCACTCACTTTCTGTGATCTCAGCTTTAAGAAACTTGATTAGCTTGTGGTCTGCTTGGTCATATTTTGGGGTAAACCCCGACAAATCCATCTTTTTTTTGTGGAATTACTACGAGAATTCCTTTTTCTGCAATCCTTCTTGCTGCTTTGTCAGCAAGGCGGTTTCCCAATTCTGGAGTGGTTTTCCCTTTTCGGTGACTTCTGCAATGCATGTTAGTTACTTCTATAGGTTTTTAATGCTGTCTAAGAGGGCAAGTATTTGTTCAGCATGTTTGATTTGATAACCTGAGCGTTCAGAAGTCTTCTCTCTTTCCAGATGGCTCTATGGGTGTGGACAACACTAAATGTATATTTAGAGTCAGTCCATATATTTACCTTTTTCCCTTTGCTCAGGTCTAAGGCCCTCGTTAGTGCGAACAGTTTGGCTTTCTGTGACGAAACATCTGCTGGCAGGGCCTTTGCCTTGATTACTTTATCTCGTGTGGTAACTGCATAACCTGTCATCCTTTTGCCATTTCTCATAAAACTGCTCTCATCTGTAAAAAACTCCCAATCTGGAATTTCCAGGGGCGTGTCTTTCAGGCCAGGGCGACTGGAATATACCTCTTCCATTGTTTGTAAACAGTCATGCTCAGGCTCATTGTCAATTAAAATGGAGGACAAAAACATGGCAGGGTTAACAAAAGAAGTTGTTTTCAGGATAACATCATCTTGTTTTAATAACAGTGCTTGATAGCTAAGCATTTGGTTACTGGATAGCTAGTGCCTTTCTTTTTGTTTTAATACAGCTGCCACGGCATGGGGTACATACACTATAATGTGTCGCCCAAGAGTAAGTTTTCGGGCTTCCTGAACCAGAAGGACTGTAGCTGCCACAGCCTTCAGGCGTTTTGGCCAGCCCTGGGAAACATTGTCTAGCTGTTTGGAAAAGTAGGCCACAGCCCTCCGTTGATTCTTCAGGTGCTGTGCAAGTACCCTCAAAGCCATATTCAGTCTTTTATATGTAAAAAGTTCAAAAGGCTTTGTTAAGTCTGGTAGTCCCAGTGCTGGAGCTGACATTAGGGAGTGTTTTAGCTGTTTAAATGCGGCTCTAGTGTTTTCAGTCCATACGATGATTCTTCTTTCAGCTGCTTTTAGTGCCCCATACAGTGGTTTTACCAGCAGTCCATAATTAGCTATCTACAAGTGACACCAACTCACCATTCTCAGGAAAGCTTGCATCTCTCTCACAGTATGGGGCTCTGGGAGTCGACAGATGGCTTCTTTCTGTTCTTTGCTGAGCCATCGGTGTCCACGGAAGACCTCAAGCCCCAAGTAAATTACAGTTTCTTTGGCAATTTGTGCTTTGTCTTTAGAAACTTTGTACTCACTCAGTCCCAAGAAGTTTAATAAACTTACAGTAAGTTTAATGCAATCATTTCCAGTTTTGGTTGCAATCAGGATGTCATCCACATATTGAAGAATAATTCTTTCTGGCTCCTGTTTTCTCTAGTCTTCTAATTTCTTTGCTAGTTGGTTTCCAAATATTGTTGGACTATTGTGGAAACCTTGGGGTAAAACTGTCCAAGTGAGCTGAGTTTTCCTCCTTGTCTTAGGATTCTCCCACTCAAAAGCAAAGAGCTCTTGGCTGCCTTTATGCACAGGAATGCAGAAAAAGAGATTTTTCAGATATACAACAGTAAACCATCTTAATTCATCAGTCAGTCTGGTCAGAAGGGTGTATGGGTTGGCTACCACTGGGTGTATGCCCTCAGTAATTTTGTTAATTGCTCTTAAATCTTGTACTAATTGATAACTCTTGCTATCTGCTTTCTTAACTGCTAAAATTGGGGTGTTGAATTTGGACTCACATTGCATTAATAAACCATGTTGCAGGAATTTCTCAATTACAGGTGCTAATCCTTTACGATTTTCTAATTTCAAAGGGTATTGTTTTTGCTTTACTGGTGTGGCTCCTGGTTTGAGTGCAATACTCACTGGTTCTGCTCGTTTGGATCTTCCTGGGATATCACTGGCCCATTCTATCAGATCTACCACATTTCCAACGTCAGTTGGGATTTCATCAAATTTTTCCTGTAGAAAAAGTGCAGCAACTTGGACAAATTTAGATTCAGAAATTATAACTTGTACACCTCTTTTTTTTTAAAATTTAATCTCTGCTTCCAATTTCTTTAGCAAGTCTTTTCTCAGTAATGGCTGAGGGGAGTTAGGCATGTAAAGAAATTGGTGGGTTACTCAGTGCTTCCCCAGCTTAAATTTTAAGGGTTGAAAGAAAGGCTGTGTCTCGGCTACCCTGGTAGCCCAAACAACCTGTACAGTATCATGACTCAGTTTCCTTTCTAAGGCATTTAACACAGAATAGGCAGCTCCAGTATCTACCAGAAATTCAATGTTTTGTTTCTCCAGCTTAGCTACAACCAAAGGTTCTGCTGGGGAAGAAACTTTCGGTCCCTGTCACTCAGAACCCGAGTTGTTTGAGTTTTGCACCACTGCAAGTTGGGGAACTGGGGATTTTTCTTTCAGTGCTGGACATTCATTCTTCCAATGTCCCCACTTTTTGCAGTATGCACACTGGTCCTTCTCTGTAGGGGAAGTTTTCTTGGATGGTTTCTCTTGAGTTGCTTTCTTACTAGGATGGGTTTTAACCTTTTCATGCGAACTTCTATCTCGAAACACTTTCCAGGCAACTTCTAGCATTTTATCTATGTCTCGAACTCCTTCTATTTTTTGCATTTTTCTTCTTATGTCATTTGAGGCTTGACCCATGAACAAAAACAACAGATGTGCTTTGCCATCAGTTGATTCTGGATCTAAATCTGTATATTTGATGGCAGTTACTCTTAGCCTGTTTAAAAAATCAATGGGTGATTCATCATAATTTTGCTTTACTTCGTAAATCTTTGACCAATTTATAGCTTTAGGGACACCATGTTTTAACTCTTATACCACTAGGCCTTGATATCGTTTCAACCTTGCTAATTGTTCTGGTGTATTTGAATCTCATCCTGGATTTTTGAGTGGAAATATCTGTGGGACAGTACCTTGGATTGATCCATTTGCAATGCCCGCCTCAACTGAAGTAATGATGGCTTTGTTCACCACTCTCTCAGTAGGGTCAAGTAATGTGTCTAACATAGCGTTCAGATCAGCCTAGTCAGGGTTTTGCGAGTTAATTGCCTTTTCTACTAACAGTGCTACTTTATCTGGATTCTCTTTATATTTCCTTACAGTAGTTTTCAACTGCTCTAACTCGATAAGGGAGTATGGAACTTTCACGTACATTGGTTCCTGGTTACCGACAGCTTGCCTCAATGGAGCTTGCAAAACTGGTTCTGTCTTTTTTGCCCTGGTACGTCCGGCAATCAGACTACGTTCTCTGATAGCTTGTCTCTCTATTTTGCCTCTTTTCCGCCTGCCTGAGGCAGGCATCTGATCAAACTTATCCTCCTTTTCGGCATCTGTCCCATCCTCTCCTCCGGAGCTGTCTGACTCTGTCGTTTCTGTTGCAGCTGTAGCATATAATCTGTTTCGCCTAGTCTTGATTACAGGAAGGGCCATACAGGATTTACAACGCCGCTGGTCCCGGGCTGTGCGCCCAGGGGCTTCTATGACCTCATCTGAGGCAGCTCCCTGGCATTCGGGGTTGCTAGGGAAACTCACATGCTTGGGAGCAGAGGAAGAACTACTCCTCGCATGGGAGGTTCCTTCCCTGCCCCCTTTGTAGAAAGCCTTGCTTCCCGGCTCCTCCTCCTTCTCTTCTGGGGATGGTGCCGTAGGCTGCACACGCTGGCTGTCTCCTCCCCTCTTCTCCTTCACTGGTTTAGAGCGCACTAGGGACACGCCCTACTCCGCTCCCCCTTTCTCCGGTGGCTGCGGCACCGAGCTGCGTGGGGGTGGCAGCCGGGGAGGGGAGGGGAGGGGGCTAACCCAGCTAGAGGCTGCAGCAGCAGCGGCCCGTTCACTCTGACTACAGGCTGTGGCGGGGTTGGGGGGGAGCGGCTCTATCGGGGCTGGTGGCGGTAGCCGCCAAAGCCCATCTCCCCCCGCTTGTTGTGACGTGGACGGTGACGGTGCCGGCGGGGGAAGGACTGGGGGTGGCGGGGCTGGCCCCAGCAGAAGTGGCTCTGGCAGGGGCAGGACTAGGGGTGGAGGAGCCCCCGGGAGTGGCGGGGCTCCGCTCAGATTCGGGCCCCCTCTCAGATTAGGGGCTATGAGGTCAAACTTTGCCTTTTCTTTTCCACATTCACTATTTTGGATCAAGTTATCATCTTTCTTACTTCTCCTCTGTTTTTTCTTTAAGACAAATATATGCCTCTTTTTCTCTGGCTCTTGGTGACAAACTAATACCATAAAAAGCCTTGCATATTCTAGCTCATCGAAATACCGATCTTCGCGTATGCGAGAGATTCAACTTGATATTCTTATCAAGACTCCCAAATGCAGGCCATTTCTGGTCATCATCTAGTTCATAAGTCAGCCAGATTTTTTCTGAGAGTTTAGTGAGTTTAGATTTAAAGAACAAGGAATCTCTTCCAGTCAGATCAGTCTAGTTTCTTAAAACTAATGCCAAGGGGCTATCTTTTGGGATGTTATTATTACAACATTCACAGGAAAATGCACACTCCATACCTCAGCAGTTATGAGTGGAAAAATAATTAGGAGAGAGAGAAGGAATCAAACACAGGATTTGAACTCTCACCTTTCAGAGCCCAAGGCAGGGACTTACTCTTTGCCACTGCTGGCCTCACACCAACAGCACCCAGATCCAACTCCAAGGCAGGGACTCAGTCCCTGTGCCACTGCTGGCCTCATGCCAACAGCACCTGGCTGTTAAACAGAATACGTTTTTATTCAATTACTCATGCGCCTCTGTCAGGTCCACGGAGGTTTGGATTCTTGGGTTCTGGTACCTCCTGGGCCACAGCTGGGGCCACCACCCTCTCAGGGTACCGGCAGGGGCTAGGTGTTCTTGTAGTCTAGGGGGGGTTTTTCAGATGCTTCACTGTCTCATCTGGGTCACCAGAAACTGTTGCCTAGAAGGCTGACCTGAAACAGAGACTGGACAGAGCTAGAGAATAAAACAGGTATTTCTTGAAAGGCCTCCAGGATCCACCTTGAACAGGACTGAAGCCTGACCAAGGCTGCACCCCGAGTCCACTACCAACACTACACCCAAAAAACCCACCCGGTCACGAGGTCTTACATTTTTATCAGTTTTGGTCCATTTGCATATTGGGGTTTAATTGTCCAATTACAGCTTCAGGTTGTGAGGTCTTATCCTTCTTGTTCCTCCCTTCAGTCCACCATTTTTTATGTTTTTCGGGCCTGAGAGTTGTCCTTGGTGTTCAGCAAAAAGGAATTTGTTTAGTCTACCTACCCTGTGAAGAAAGCTTACTGACACTTAATATGAGGCTCAAAGTTACATCCCTAGGTAACATAGAATCTGCAAATATGAAAGCTAAAGCTAAAGCTTAAGGCATCATTCAGACCCTAATTATTTATTAAGAAGTAGTTTATTAACATTATTTATGTAGATTTAGAAGCTCTGAGCATGCCTACTGAACCAGAGCATATGGGTAAGTGAAATAATTTTCTAAATAAGTCAAAAGCTTAGCTGTAACTAACCAAAAAAATCTGTTCAACTGTTCCCTGCACAAAGAGAAATTTGGGATTGTAGTGGGTAAAAAAGTTGGATTTTTTAATTGCTAGTGGCACCTAACAAGACAAATACACATCCAAGTCTGCTTTGCAAATTTTGCCCTTTGTACCATTCTAGTCTTTCAGCATTACCAGTGAAACTGTAGCTACTGTCACTAATCCAATTTTTAATCAATCCAGTGATGTAGATTTGCTTGAATGAATAAGGTAAGTTTTAATCTAAAGTGAGACTAAAAATAGCAGCGTAAGGTGGATGCTAAATTGCCTCTATGACTCCAATGAAATAAAATCAAATTAAAACCCCACAACTTTTTAAAAAAGGCATTTGGAACCAGTTGGAGTGCACAGATGTTGAAGTCATACAATGCTGATCAGCTAGAACTTAGGCACTAAGGTTTAAAAGTGTAAAACTCTTGTGCTCTGAGTGATTATTGAACAGTGCATCTGGCTCCTGAAAGAAAAGTTAAGCTTTATATAGTATAAATGACATAATGGATTGCTATTAATTAGCTGCATTATTATAGCAGAGGCTGTAGTTATAGACTACAGTTCCTCTGTGCAATCTTCCAGACACACTAAAAGTACAGAAAAAATGCTACCATATCTTCCCAAATTAATGGCTCTGCATATACTGTTGCAACAGCAACTTTCTTACCTGGTCTGTAATTAGGAACTGATTCTATTTGACACACGGTTAAAAGAAAAACTGATTCGACTTTTCTTCAGGATTTCATGGTCAATTACTGCAGCTCTTCACCTCTAAAATCAGTCTGAAACGCACCATCAGGCACAGGACACAGAAAGATGAATTCTTTTTTATTCATAATTTTAAAACTTCCTCCATTAGTCTCTCTCTGTTCCTTCTGCATAGATATTTTCTCTTTTCTATTCTTGAGAAAAGAGTTATTTTGTGGGTTATTCTCTTCTGAAATTAATTTTCTTAATTGCCTAAATGGTAAAACAGTGTGTATGTGAGTTAAGCCCTACAAAATGAGGCACTTTTAGAGTTATAAGTGTCACAAAAATAAACAGAACAGCAGGTTATCCTTATTTTCTGCTCTGTCCTAGCTTTTTTATTATTCTTGTACTTAGAAAAAATCACTTATGTGTTATTAGAATAATGTTATTGGCTGATTAAGCCAGAGTGAAATTCTTGTTTCTAACAGCCTCTAATGGCTCTTTCTTCTAAAAATACATTTTAATTTTTTTTTCCCATCCACATATTCCAAAGGCTATGAGCTGTGTATTTCTTGTGCCTTATAGGTGTGTCTTACATCTATTTCTTTTTGTTACAGTTCTGAGGATTTTTGACCTCCAATTAAGAAAACAAAACACCAAAAATCCCAGTCTTTTAATGCATTTTGCCACTTCAGCCAGTGAACTAATTAGAAACATTTGCAGAATACAGAATAGAATGCATAAGGGGGTTTAAGCCATAACTTTACGATTCCTTTAATCACAGAGAGGAAAAATCTGCTTTTTCATTTTGCAAATGGAAAAAGAAAAAAGCAATCTTTTGAACATTAAAATGTAAGGAAGGAAGTTACAGCATGATATAAAAGCAGCTCACTCCTTTCAGGGAAGTTTTAACTGAAAAACTGAAAAAAACCCTGATTGAAAACTACTTTCCATTATTCAGGAAGGAGGTGTCAGATTTTGTTTTGGGCATTGGTGTCCAGGAGTTGTAGTAGAGGGGGGAACTGCAGTGCTGGTCTCTATGAGGAAGGCCAGGGGCTGCCCCATGCTGGACATTCCTGGCAGTTCCAACAGTGGTGCTGGTGATGCTTTCAGGAAACATATTGAAGGAAGGGCAAAGTGCTTCATGGAAGAGTCTGTGAGGGAATGGAGTGAGAAAAGAATAAAAGCATGAGAAATCATCCCACAGACACCAAGGTCAGTAAAGAAGGAGGGAAGGAAGTGTTTCACGCACCAGATCCAAGGGATTCCTGCAGCCCATGGAGTGGCTGAAGTGAAGCAGGCTGTGCCCCTGTGGCCCACGGAGGAGGATGGTGAAGCTGATATTCCTGCTGCAGCCTGTGGAGGACCACATGCTTTCGCAGATCAATATTCCCTGAAGGAAGCTGCAGCTCACTGGGGAGACCATGGAAAGGAGCTCATGCAGGAGCTGGGAGTGTGAGGAAGGACTGAGAAAGAAACTGTTATGAGCTGACCATAACTCCCAATCCCCATTCCCTTTGTGCTGCTCAGGATGGAACAAGGTCAGAGACTTATGGATGAAGAAATGAAGTAAAGCTTGACAATAAAGGGTGGAGGGAATTTTTCTTTGTATCTCCCCATTCATATCTATTTTACTTTAAAATAAATTAAATTATTTTCTCAAGTCAAGTCTGTTTTATCTGTGACACTAATTGTTACAGGATCTCTCTCTGTCTTTGCCTCAAAACCACGAGCTTTTTCATTTTCTTTTCTTACTCTGTCCTGTTGAAGAGGAGTGAAATTGTGGCTGCGTACCCACATGTGGCTACTGACCAAGGTCAATCCAACACAGTAACAAAACAGTTTTTCAAAACTAGTTTTGAAATTCTTGAAAGAAAAATACCTTCTTTTACTTGAAAACATAAATTTATGCAAAAATGAGTTTTATAATAATATTGTTAATATTATTCATATCAAATTATTGATAATAATAATATAATCAGTATTATAATATTAATATTATTAATATGGGACACAATATTTTATATGAATATTTATACATAAAATCTCAACCTGTTCAAATTTTTAGTGTTACAAGTGCTTTTTCTACCACAGTAATGCCTCTGGCATCTCTCACAGTTTTCAGCAAAACTGACTTATCTGTGCACAGCAATATGGGGGTGAATGGTTTCCATCATAGAGCAGGAGCATTTGCTGAAGTCCACCTGCACCACTGGTCCACAGAAATCTAGGTTAATTTGTAGTGCCTAAAAAAATTAAGATCCACAAGATGCAAACAGTCCTGGAAAATGGGAATGAATGGGGTCCAAGCATTCATACAGCATAAGCACACACTAGCTTCGGAGGCGCTGCACCACACTTCAGATACTTACCTGCACCACTTGGAATCCAAGAGACAATCTCAGCATAATTTGATTTTACAGTCTTCTCAGAAAGTTCTTCTACAATTTTATTGGGGCATTTATTATTTTTTCAAAAGCTTTCTACTTTATGTGCTTTCAGAGATGTCTTCCAATAATATTAGATGTTCACCTTTGTAAATATAGCCTCTCTGCTTTTATAAGAAAATCTATAAAAAAGATTTTTGTCCCAAATGTGAAACATAAGCAAAATTATATCAATCAGTGTTTTCACCAGTGTAGAGTGGAAGCTGTTTGTCATTATAATTCATAAGAGGACATATTGTTTGCCACAATTGAATGTCAGTCAGTATTTTCCATGAGAAGTCAATGATTTTTTAACATTGTAAAACCAGTGTTAAGAACTGCATAGAATGAAGGGCAAAATTAATATTAATATCACCCAGTTCAGTTTGATTTGGTTTTCAAAAATGGTTTGTTTACCTGTGTAAAACAAAAAGAAAGAGAACATTTTATTGTTTGGTCAAAGGGGAATTGCATAACATCCCATATAGGTGTCAGATGCTGTGTGTAAAAATACAGGTTTGGTCATCTGGAATCTATTTGTTAAATTGTCTTGTTAAGCTTGGGACAAGGCTGTAATTCCCTTGTCAGACCTGTGCAGCAAAAAGGCTGAAGGAACTCGGTCTCTCCCTGCCAGACTGGCCCTAGTGCAGGAGCATCATGAGCTCTGCAAAAAACTGCTCCCTGAATGCTGCTGGAGGTGCTGAGACTCTTGTTCCCTGCAGTGGCTTTGGGAAGGAGGCAGTATCAGATTTAGCTCTGCTGAAGCAGGAATAACTGGAAACTAAACGGTCATTTTGGTTACAATATCTCTGCACTTTGTTACAAACTGAAAATTGGGCTCTAATAATTTAAAGATTCCAGTACCAGCCTTGAAGTTAAAATCCGATCCAGATGAAAGACATCCACACTAACGCAGGTGTTATGTTGCTCAGTCTGTCTTGACAGCAGAGCAAACAAGACAGAAATCTACTGATTTAGGAAATGAAGGCTATTTTCACAGCCAAAGCGTGAGAATTTATTTTTACATGAAAGCTCCCATTCTGAAAAAAAGCAGCAAAATCTGTAGAAGTTTATGGAATTCATCACTGTTGCCTTCAGTAAATATTGACTCAGTATTCAATGATTTAAAATATAGGGGATTCATATTTTAATTCAATGGGTTCTGTGAAGGATGATTGAGAGTAATAAATTTATAAATGTGATGTAATTTATGGACAGAACTTTTGAAATTGCCTCCCAATCCACTGAGGGAGGAAGAAAAAGGAACTAGCAATCACCTTTTTCACCAGGGTTGAAAAACAGTTAATGGGTCTTAAAACTTTCTTTAAGTACCAGAAGAACAGCAACACAGGAATTTTCTGTAGTGCGTTTTCATGTGCTTCTTATTCATAGTCTAAGAGGCAAAAGATTTTACTTCTTAACTAACAAATAGACTTAACTTTACGGTTTAAACTTTATCTCTTAACTAAGATAAAATATTTTGGTCCTTTCAGTTGTGGAGGACCTGAAGAAGTTTACAAGTCACATGTTAAAGAGAAATTCTGGTGTATATGGCCTATCACTTTTTAAGAAACTCTTTTCCAAAGCAAATCAAACAGTAAGAAGCACAAGTCATTATAATACCTTATAAAGAGTTGTGGTCCTATCATTGGTCTCTTGCAGGGTTAACTTTTTCTCCTCTAGACATAGTTCAACAGAGTAATGTTTTCTTACAGTTACACTTGCTGAACCTGAAGGAATTAAAAATATGGAATTCAAATGTAGCAATCTGGAAAATTGAAAACATTTCATTTGGTTTTATTAAAAGGTTCTGCTTAGGTATATTTAAAATAAGTTAGCTTTGGTAAGGCTGAAATATTTTGTTTTGGTTTTATTGACAAAATAATTGTATACATTAATATAGAAGTCAAAATTATCTATTTCTTTGATCTTATGAAATGGATTATTTATATAGTTCTTAGATATAATTGTCAATGAAGTAGATAGTCTTGCAGAATGAATTGGTTTTGCTTAAATGGCATTTTCTGATGGAAAATATTGCAGCAGAAAAAAGTCAGCAATCTTTTTCCTGACACATGCCACTTGTAAGATTGTGTCATGTGAATTCAGTGCACTGATATCTCAATGACAGTTCTGTGCATTCTAAGTCACTGTCTGCACACTTGAACTGGCTAAAGTTTACAATGTATTATAGATGTGATAGAAGCTCTGTCTGGACAAACCCCCTACATTTTCCCTATTACATTGCGACTTTTTTCAAAATCTCGTACTGGCTGCTGCACTAAACATCTTCATTTCTTTCTGTATCCCATTTAATCTTTGCAGTATATATATATATATATAAAATAAATATTAGCATATAATAGCATATTGGCATATAAGTAAACAAAAATTATTCTTCTCTGACTAAATAATGCCTATTAGCAAAGAGAAAGACTTATTGTGTTGAAAAATCTCCATAACCTTAGTTAGAAATGTGGCAATGATGTTTTCCAAATAATTTATTCAAAGAACTAATTCATTTTTATTTAAGAAAGAAATTACCATGTTGTATAATGTATTTATTCCTAGTTCATCTACAGTGCTGTGTAGGTCATCAAACACAATTTCACCTATCTAGTAATCAGCTGCAACAACAGGATTGGCTAATCCTCTGCACTCATCCAGCATTTTGCTCTGATCAAGCATTCTTCTATATGAGGAATCACTTAGTGAGAAGATGTCAGTGTGTTTTCAACCCATTCAGGGCCTTCCAGACTCCTATCTCAATGTCAGCACCAGCAAAGCAAAGGAGAGCTGGGAGATGAACATTTTTGGAGCCTCAGATCACTCAAAAACTCTCAAACTTTTTTGAATCCCGGTGACGGGATACACCATGGTAAATTGTCACCTTAGAACATCACCTTAGTAATAAAAATTATAAACGTGTATTTCCCTAATTCAGATCTGTGCTCTAATAGGTTCTACATTTTCTGCTGTATATCCAGGAACTGATACCTTGAAAATGTCAGAAATGCCTTTATCCTACCCTTGTGTTAGGAATCATGTATTGGGTTTGCACAGCAAGGTTCTGGTAACAGTGGAGGGGCCACAGGGGACCTACTGTCAAACAGCAGCAAGAGTCAACTGCTCTGCAAGGGAAAGGGAATGGGAAGCCAAGGGTGAAACCAAGGCAAATGGGACAGTGGCAACCAGAGTCTGCTCCCACAGTACCCATATAAGAAAATCAGGGCAATATTAATGACAGCCAGCCACCCTCGATTGCTGATTGCTGATTCAGTGTGTGAGGCCAGGTTTTGGAAGTGAGGGAGGTTACAGGGATGGCTTCCATGAGAAGCTGCCAGAAGCTTCCTGTGTGTCTGATAGGGCCAATCCCTGCAGACTCCAAGATCATGTGCCGCTGGTCTAGACTGGGCCAATCAGAAATGGTGGCAACACCTGTGTGCTAACATATTTTAAAATAAGAAAAAAAATATTGTGCAGATGTTATTGTGGCCAGAGGAGAGGGGAGTGAAAACATGTGAGAGGAACAACTCTGCAGACATCAGGTCAGTGGAGAAAGAGGGGCAGGAGGTGCTCCAGGTGTCCAAGCAGAGATTCCTTTGCAGCCTGTGGTGAAGCCCATGAGAAAGCACCCAAACCCCTGCAGCCCATGGATGTCAACAGGGATTAAGAGATCCACCTGCAGCCCGTGGAGGACACCCATGCCAGAGAAGGTGGATGACTGAGAGGAAACTGTGACCCTTTGGGAAGCCCATGCTGGAGCAGGGTCCTGGCAGGGATCCATAGATCCTTGGGAAGAAGACCTCACACGAGACCTCACACTACGTCTACTTGGTAGAATTTTGATGCCATGGGGGACCCATTTTGGAGGAGGCTGTGTCTGAAGAACTGCACCTCATGGAAAAGTGACCCATGCTGCAGCTTTTTGGGCAGGACTGTTGCTCATGGGATGGACTCAGGCTGGAGAAGTTCAACTATCTCCATGGGAGAGACCCCACATTGGAGCAGGGGAAGGACTTCTCTCCCTGAACACCAGCAGAAACAACTTGTGATGAACTGACTGTAACCTCCATACTTTGTATCCCTGCACTGCTGGGGAGCAGAGGTAGACCTGAGAAAGAGGGAAGGATTTGGGGTAGGGTGTTTTTAAGGCCTCATTCTGCTTCTCATTATCCAGCTCTGATTTTGTTGGTAATAAATTCAATATCTCTAATTTAAATCTGATTTGTCCATGATGGTATTTGGTGAGTGATCTCAACTCATGAACCCCTCATTATATTTTCTCTCCCCTGTCCAGCTGAGGAGGAGAGAGATAGAGAAGCTTTGATGGGTGTCTGGCATCCAGCCAGGGTCAGCCCACACAACTGAACAAATCTGTAGTAACATGACAGGTCCAAGGCTAAAGTATATCAAGTTGGTAAGTCAGAGCAGGTTTGTCAAGGTCTCCATCCCAGCAGGTTGATCCCAGGTTACCCAGATGGGTACTGGGAAAATTCCACCAGTCTTGGCTTTTTTTCCCTTAGGCAGCCCTCCAGCTCTCTCTCAACAGCATTGTATACTCAAGTAACCCATAAAAACTCACGTCCCACATTTCCAGAAAAAAATACTAATTTTGTCAAATAGAGCACAAAGGACCCAGGGGAGATTCAAGACAGAGTGCTTTTCGGGACACACATGGGCAATTTGCCTTAAACAAGACCAACTTTAAAAAGCATGGATGGGAATCAGTTCTTGTTACTTGATTTCAGGGTCATGGATTGGTCATCTTCTATTTAGCAGAATTGACTAAGTTTAGTTCTCTGGTGGTGTGGCACTTGAGCTGTCATGAAAAAAGGAAAAGTTTAGATGTATTCCACCTGTACTCCTTCAGAAGGTTTTCATAATTGATGTTGTTTTGTTGAAATATTTTAAAGCAAAAAACCCCTGATTAATCAGAAAATTCAGACCAGTTGAAATTTTTTGTGCAGAACTTCATTGAAATCTGAGACTAGTCTTTTATCTATCATTACATCAACACAGTATAGCTTCTCAAAGTATGCATTTCTAAAATTGATCTGACTCTGTACCAGGCTGCTTTTAATTCCATCTCCTGACAAGAGTACAACTAAGGTATTCTCCATGTTTCAAGTCCAAACACTTCATTGGTAATGGTTTGACAGCATAATTCTATTCTTTTTGCCAGCTTACATCAGACAAAACTGTGGATTATAAAGTAAAAACAAGTGAATTACTTGATATGTATATAAAGGCACTAGCCATTTCAATTACATTATTGCTACATGTCTGGAATAGAACAAATTTTTTTAGTGATGTATACCCTTAAAACAGAGGGAAAGCTTTCTTCTCCAGGCCAGAGAAATCTATTGCATTTCAGAATAAATTGTCTTGAAGTTGATGGAATAAGATGTTCCTTTTCCTTTTTTCCTAATTCTTCAAGCAGCTAGTGGCATTATAGGTGTGTAAAATTGCAGTTCCTTCTCATTTCTGACTATAGGAACACAAAGTGCCTTCGATTCTCAGTTTGCAGTCTGTAAAAATATGGTTGAATGTAATTTGAGTTGCAATCATTAAGTGTTTTGTGTTCTCCAAACACACTATTTTTTTTTTAAATTGAAGATATGTTCTTTTCTGAATGACTGATAACTTTTGATAAAAAATTTGCCATCTGAGAAAGGCATCCTCTTCAGGTACACATATTTATTTATTTTTAGGAGCATATGACACTTACATAAATCAGGTGGAAATTCCTTTCTTAGGCTTCTATCTCCAGCACTGGCAAATACTAAATACTGGGAGAATAGTGGGTGATGATAGTAGTGAGTGATAAGAAGATACAGGCAATAAGATGATAATATTTTACTGAAATATTCTCTCAGAGTTCCACAATTTATAACAGGGGTGAGAGTGAGTGCTTGAAGTGAAAGGTGTTGTTTTTGCGCTTAATAGTCCTGATATACTTTCTCCTGTGATGTTGTCCAGTCATAAAGATTTGCTTCTTCAGCATCCTGTAGTAAAAGTATAACAGATAGTAATTGTATGAAGAAATAATATTTTAGGGTTTTTTTTTTTACCTGAAATAAAATGGCCTAATTTGATATTTAAGGATTTTTGATTAGAAAAGACAGAGAACAATTGATCACTGTTGATCTATGTTTTCTCCATGCCAGTCACCAGGCTATACTCTAAGCGCTTATTATTTGTTTACTTCTATACTCATTGAGATGACCAGCAAAGGATTTGCTGGAATTAGAGCTGCGTCAAATTCAGGAATTTCTGAAATCTCAGTTTTATTCCTGGTTCTTTTATCTTCCCACTTTTAAAGGATGTATAGTTTCAAACTTCTTTCTCATTCTGACATCTTGCACAGTATCTTCACCTCTATTGTTTCTTCTTTAATGTTGCAAATTACGTTATGCTGCATGCTGTAAACATAGATTGAAGTTTAGGAGATACAGCCAGGGACCTCTTCTTCCATTTCCCGGGAGAAGGTTGTACTGAAAACACAATAACCATGACAATCAAAGCTCTGCAGTGATTCCTTCCTGTAAAGAACTCTTTTTTGTTTCTTAGATAACTTGTGAGATACATGAAAGAAACACAAAATTTATTTTTGTATCTGCAGTGGCAAATGATTTTCAAGATTATAGACATTGTTCATTTCTGTTTAGTAGTGACTAACTGTGACTCTGCAAAGGCAATGGTAGAATAAACTTTAAATTCCTGCTTATTTTTTCATAGTATTTATTTTACAGATGGCAGGATGGTCTCTTATTTGGTCTATCAGACTGTCAGAAAAATGAGGTATTTATTCAAAACAAAACCAAGAACAAAAAGATTAATGGGATCCCTTATATAATGACCATTGAAGCAATTAATTTTCCCCTTAGATCATTCAATTTACTGCATAGTAAATTGGTTTGCCTCAAGTTAAAAGTTTTTCCAATCACAGAAATTTCAATCTAACATTTCATTGTTAGTTTAATCATTCATCAGTTAAATATTATGAGCTACCTCGCTCTTTAATGAATATCAAATATCACTTAGTCATTGACTGATACTGCTTAAGATTAGCATGTTTTTTTTCTTTTGCAGCTCCTCTAGAGTGACACTTTTCCTGTTATCACTATTAACTTTAGTCTTCAGTAACCAGTTGTCTTTCTAACTGAACTTGATTCAACTGTGACTCTGCTGCTTTTTAATTTAGCTAAAAAATAAAAGGAATTTTCCTTCCTGAGACTATATAATATATAAAATAAAGAATTTTAAGTTTTCTTTTAACATGTATCCACAATATATGTGAGAGACATAAAAATCATGGCATAGAAAGAAAGGAAATAGCAACATGAAACAGTCCAACAATATAGTTAAGGGTGCTGTAAGGATGGACGATTCCTAGGTGCCTGTTGAAACATTTGTTTTTGTATTTCCCTTGTTTGTTGATGAAGGAGTTCAGCATACATGTAGCTATGATAAGCATATGTACCATCATATTAACTAGTTATGCTGACAGAGCAGACAAGACTGATGCATTTAACTGTTAAGGTGGGAAAAGGGAAAAAGATTTCCTATTGGATAGGTTTTAGTACATTAAAAGGGACTCCTTGGAGTGCAGATAGCAGACAGCTGTCAGGGTGAACCATTTACAAACGCTGACTTGTGCTTCAGCAGTGATGAGCAGCTCCTGCTCTCACTATTGCATCGTAATTAGCACTCCCAGAAATAGTTCACCAGAGATTTGAAGACTGCCAAGCTCTATATGTCTTGCCCTGGCCTAGTTTAGTTTAGATTTTCTAGCCAATGATGAGGCATGGTTAATACAGAAAATTCTGCTCCTTAGGAATGTTAGAAATGTTAAGGGACTTTTCAAGTATCTACTCTGTCTATGAAGTAATTCATTCAGGAAACAATTTTAAAGAATGAACAATTAATTATGTTAAAAGCAAAAGAAGACTGAAGTAAAAAAATTGTCCTCGTATAAATCCTTTCATTGAATCTTGATTTTTTTGGTTGTTGTAGGGTGGGAGGCTTGGTTTGCATATAAAATCCTTCTCTTTCAAAGTGATGAATATGGTGAATATGGTATATCTTTTCTCAAATATGGACTTGGATGATGTTCAAAAATTCGCATGATGCCAGTGATCTATATACTTAGGTTAAAAAAAAGGTGTGATTGCAGCAAAAAATGTCAACTAAAATCAAACAATAAGCTTATGAGATCTGCTAGGGGCAGAATTAAAAACTAAGGAAGCTTACACTTGTTTCTTTCTTGGGCATGTGCTTCTTCAGAGTGATGGAAGTTTTCCTGCTGGTCAGAGTATTCTTTAAAAAAATACTGAAAAAATGTCTTCATCTATACAGTTGGGAAGGTTGTTAGCAAATATAAGAAAATGATCTGTTTTCTTCTTTGGATCATATAGAAAGTAGCCTTGAAATGCTCTGCTAATTTCAGTTGATTTGTCCTGTGTGCTGGACATACCTACAACAGCCACACCTCTGGGGGCTGGTGGCTCCCTGGGGTTCCTGTGGGGGTCAGGGTAGAGCACGGGGACACCGAGGCAGCTGCAGGCATCAGGCAGCACCCTGGGCAAAGGGAAGGGCTGAGGCTGGGCTGGGATGTGTCCTGTGAGTGTGCCTGGCTCAGCAGGACCATGTCCGGACAGGGCAGGGCTGTGCGGAGCCCCCGAGTGGGCAGGGACAGTCGGGGCTGTCCCTGCTGTCTCGGGGACACAGCCTGAAACCTTCCAACTGAAGTGCAGTTGAAAGAAGCTTGTTGAAAGAAGCAATAAATTAGCATCGTAATTCAGAATCTGTAATAGAGGGAAGCTGAGGTTTGATAGAAGTCCGTTTGGTGTCAAGGCTATGTGCCATAGAAGTACACAAGAACTTTGCAGTCCAACTCTTTACAGAGACAGTTTCTATTTGCTATAATGCATGGTTTAGGTCTGTTTACAATCACTAATAAACACACATAATTTTGTATGACAGCTAACATAATCATGCATTTTTGCTGGGTATAAACTTGCAGCTAACTTTTTGTTGGATGTTTATCACTGTTATCCTCAAAACAAAGAGTTGTGAACTCCTACGATGTATAATCTTTCCCTCCCCCTGCACTGCCATTTGAAGCAGTGATAAGTGTTAATTGGGACGACTTTCTTATCAGTTTTCAGGGAAGCATATTTATGCTTGTCCTACTTAGGAAGCAGATTAAAGCTGTAATAAGGGAAAGTGGATGGGGGATTTCCCCGTCAGCCTTGAAGGGCAGACAACCCCAGCTCAGGCACTGCCCTGGGGTGAGGCCAGTGTTTGGCTGTAATGGTCCAGATCATCATCCTCTAGGTAATCCGGGTGGATGAACTAAGTTGGCATTTTGCATGAGGAGCTCTGTATCGTGCTTCTTTGTGTGAAGTATATTTTACACAGTGTGAAAGCTAAGTACTGTGTGTTTATATATTATTTTGAAGGTTAGTTTGTATAAATGTTTGTAGCTGTTTGTAGCTATTTGTAGAAAAAAAGGCATTGGAGTTTAAGGCTGACAATCACTGTGTGATTGGAAAGAGGGTACAGACTATGTAAAGCAAATAAATCTGTGTTTCCAGACTCACATTGCAAATTGGTATTAGTCTAGACCTGCACAATTTACAAAGATAGAAGAAAACCCAGAACTATTTACATATAAATAATTTGAAAAAAAACTCTTCATAAATCCCAGTTCTATAAACATAACTTTAGGAGGGACAGACCAATGAAAGGGGTATTTCTTAATTATAAATAAGGGAAACTCTAAGATTCCCTGATAGTATCCAAGCATAGTTGGTATTGCAAAGAGGATGATAGTTTAACATACAACAAAAAAAAAGTACAGATTAATGCCAGCCTTTGCCAATCAATGCTTAAAGATGCAATGCTCCAACAAACACAATTTTAGAAGGGCAGATTCCTTCATTTAGGTTTTTGCATGTTTCCTCTCTCCTGCTCCTTTTGTACTGTATCAGATAGGAGAACAGACAACCAAACCTTCAAAGTTTGTCTCTAAAACTCAGCCTTCTTTTCATGAGCTAAGATAAAAAGGGTGGGGTGCGGTCAGAAGTGTTATATCTGCTTTCTATTTGTCTTTTGCAAGGTTCATGGAATTGACTTATCAACCATTAGCAACCAAGATAACAGGTTTACTCAATGGCTGCTATTCAGACCGTGATTGACAAAAGTGATCCATCTCCACACTGCACCTCTTTACTAGAGGGCTTTTGATACTTATCTGAAAAAAGCAATAATCTCAGTTCAGTTCCCAGTTGATTCTTTGAAAAAAAAAAAAAAAGAAAAAAAA
Organism: Chamaea fasciata; assembly: GCF_029207755.1. Classification (NCBI taxonomy): domain Eukaryota; kingdom Metazoa; phylum Chordata; class Aves; order Passeriformes; family Sylviidae; genus Chamaea; species Chamaea fasciata. The sequence goes on along the minus strand of NW_027094087.1, from coordinate 94,602,631 downwards.
AAGAAAAAAAAAAAAAGAAAAAAAAAGCTTTACTATAAGAGAACAGTAGGAAGCATTCCACTTTCTCTCTTTTGACCTTTTTATTTGCAGCAGCACTAAATGATGGGAAGAGATCAGAATCTACTTCTTTGAAGCTTTTTTCCTCCCTTTCTTTTATTCTGCTTCAATACAGTATATGCAAGATGGCATTTCCTAAAAAGACTTCTGAAACAGAGATGTTGAAGCCTAAAAAGCAAAACTAAAAAAAAAGGGGGGGGGAAATGAATTCACCTGCATTTTCATCACATCTCCTTCTAGGTTAGTTTGTGGTTTAATAAAGTTCTGATGGGTCTTCCAGGGAGTCCTGACTTAGCCAACCCCTACAGCTTCACAGAGCCACTCTTCATGCATATTCACTTTGACCCAGGTGTAGGTAAGTGTGATTCCCAGTGGGAGAATTGTAATGGAGTTTCTAACCAACTCAGATGGCAGCGATTATTTCTGACTTCTCCAAACATTATTGCAGCCTTATGTCTTCCTAGTTAGTGGAATCTTATGCAGGTGAAACAGATGCTGTACATTCAATATCTGCCTGAATTTGAGCTTTTTGACCAAAGGACCTGTCCTACTTATATTTCTGGAAAGTAGGATACAGTTCTATTTAAGTAACAGAGCTGTAGAAAACATCTATTGAAACAATTAAATGATATAAATGTTCTTAATACTGAAATCTTATCTCACTAAGAAACAGAAGAGTGAAAGAGTCATGTATTAATATCTGCTTTATTGATTTTAAGTTTTCCTTCCTTGCCCTTTCTCACTACTTGCAATTTCAGTAATAAAATGGAGAAAAAGCAAGAATAGGAAGTAATAAGAAGGACTGAGTATCTGTATTGAAAATCAAATTTTCAGATGACATAATATAGACTTCTGCACAATGTTAAAAAATAGTTACATAATTTTGTTGTTGTTCACTTCCCTAAATTATTTAAATATGAAAGAACTGATCAAAGTAATACCTAAAAAATAAAAGGTAGTTATAATATAATTACTGATATCCCTGTTCTTATGATGCTGTTGTACACCATTCAAAATATTTCAGCCATAAGCAAATGGGTTTCTTTGCACCAGGTTTTCTCAGTATGTACTGTCCTCCTATATTACATGAAGGAGAAAGTCTAGCAGTCAGGATAACACTTTTCTACACTGAAAATATGAGTAAGTATTGAACTGAATATGCACAGTATTGCAGCAAATGAGTATGTGCTATGTTTTCTGTCTAGCTACAGCTTTCCTGTTCTGGGTTTGCTTTATATTTTTCTCTGGATTACAAATTGTCCATTTAAAATCACTACTAAATATACAACTGAAATAACACTGACTATTTATTTTTTTATTTATTCTGGTGCCATCTGTATCTGCATGATGATTCATGAGAAATAGTGAAGGGAAAGAAGGTAATAGTTTCAAGAAATGGAGAGATGGTACTATGATGGAAAAGTTGAGTGTTGTAGTGATATCATGCAAATTGTGTGATTTGGACTTGACCTAGATAATATCCTCCTTGTGGACAATTAGAAAGTTCTCACTGGATGTTGTGTATGGGTAAAACCTTACAGAATAAGGGCCTTGGTTACCTTGTATAATCATGGCTCAGGCCTGCTACTTTGGCTAAACAGAAAAGGACAGTGGGAAAGTGACTCAGATGAACTGGAGGTAGAAAAACAAGTTAAATAAACATTACATGTTTACATCATGATTTATGATGGTTGGCTGAGTTATTTTTGTTATAGTTAGATGGAATGTAATTGATAAAGAGCTAACTGCTTAAAAAGGCCTGTTTTTTGCAATAAAGAGTCTCTCATTTACACCTGCCTGGGGACTCTGCATCACTTTGCTTTGTACATCTAGAATGTTAAACAAGACAGCGTTCTTCATCATCACTTAGTCACAAATTAATCCTGCTTCATCAAGATATTATGGGAGGATTGTTTTGGTGTTTTTTAAGACTTCTGAGTTTTGAGCAAATATTTATCTTAAATTTTGACTGGTAAAAACTGCAATTGTTTCAAGTTTCACCAAAACTATAATCTACTACACTGAAATGTATTGGTTTTGCTTTTCTTGATGAAAATGTTTTGACATTTGTGACTATAAGTCTATTTCTGAATGGAAAGGCCACTACAAAATCAATGAAATAATTCTTGGGTGTGCTTTTGTTTGTTTGTTTGTCTGTTTGTATAGCAGCCATTGCTGGTGATCACAATGAAAACAGATTTTGTCACAGGAAACAGTAACAGTTTTTCAATCTATTTTCATCTGAAATATCTCCACTCATGGTGAATCCTCACATAATAGATCTGGTAGTTTCCTGAATACATTGAGCAAGCTGTAATGACTGCTTCAGTTATAAGTGCTGGAGCAGCAGGCAGAACGTGTCACAGGAAGGAGATCTTGTGAAACTGCTATCTGTCTACAATAAGGGATTGACAAATAACCCAAAAAGCCTTAATGTGAAGCTTGCCTTTTTTAATTCTATACACTTAGGAAGTGTTGCAGGTAGTTTTAAAGTATAGACATGCAAAGATATTCTTACTAATGCAGATTGATTTATCTGATGAAAACCCTTTTACCTATTACTTATTAGGTTTTATAAGATAGCTTGATAAAATACATGGAATATAACCCACCTTCCATTAACTGACTTGTAATGGGGTGGGTTTTTTCTTTTCAATGGGAATCAGATAAAATGTCTATGCTGTGCTATTTCTATTTTTTAAAAAATCTATCATCTATCTATGTATTTAAGATAAACCTTTTAGAACTTTGTAAGATGTTCTCACAAGTACTATGGATATAGAAATTTGTAAAGATACATGGTTTTGTGTTTTGTATGGTCATCTCTTTCAAAATTGTTTGTAGCACAGCCTTTTGACCTCAGTATTGGATCTTTGTACACAGTGATAACCTGATATGCTTCTGTGCTAAAATAAGTTGTTTGTTTCTTCCAGAAAGATTTGAGAGATACAATTCATGCTCTCAACTTTCCTTCATTTCTCTCCTTCTCATTTCACAATTCTACTAGATAATTTTAATTTGTTGTGTTGATGAAATATTCTTTGGAGGAAAAAATGAACAGTAATTGCCTATACCTTTAATGAGAAACTTCTTGTATAACATGAAGACTAATTTGGATGAACACTGCAGGTATACACAGAGAAAAAGTAATATCTTTTGCAAAGAACTACCATAAAAAATCTTTGGGGAAGATACAATCTGTCTTGTACAGAAATAAAGCAAATTTTATTTCCCACTCTCCCTTAAATGTAAGCTGCTTAGTGGGGTATCTAAGAAAAAAAAAAAGAAAAAAAAAGATAAAATCTAGAGATTAAGAAGTCATATGACACATAAATCAAAAGAACAGAAGGGGATGAGAATGAACTTTTAAAGAAGTAATTTTTAGCATTCACTATAACTGGTCTGCTACAGTACTTAACTGTTATCTGCTTTTTTTAGTTATCTCTATCTTTCTGGAACATGACGGATAATTGTACTTAGGAATTTGAAAGTAAAATGTGGTATTTGCATTAAGAATTAATTTTTAACTCAATTTCACCTTTACATTTTTTAGCCTCATCTTTTTGGAAAAAGGCACCTGAAACATAAAGTTAGTTTTTGTAAGGGCATTTCACAGGACAAATCACAGGACCTTCTGACTTTTGAAAGATAGGTTCTTTCCCTTTACAAGATTTCTGTCCTCTGTGTCACTGTGACAGCAACCTCAATTTGATACTGTAGCTGACTACTATTTGATAATGTAGCTGACTAGAGAAGATGGCACAGTATCTTTGAGGATTCAAAATGAAGGTAAAAAATGTCACCTCAAAACATTTTCAGTATTTCTAAGGAGAATGAGGGAAGAAAACATAAAAAATTTCAGCCTTTAAATAATACAAACTGCTGAAATATGCAAATCACACATTTAATCAACAATAGAGGCCCTTTTGGTGAGAGCAATTTATCATCACATAGACAGGGATTAAGACAGGTGATAGGTCACAGGAGAGCCTGTTTCTCTGCATGAGTCTGAAGAGGTAACTGCTCACGTGAAACATTAAGCTTGCTATACCTGAGAGATTTAATAAGGGATTTAGTAGGGCCACTAATATCCACTCCTGAATTATACCTCCATTTCAAACTTTTGCATAAACCAGCACTTACAATTGTGTGCCTGCTAAATGCTCCTGCCTCTACTCTCCGGCAAAGGTAGACAGCTTTCTGGGCTAATGCAGTTTTCTCCAAAGCACTGTTCTGCTTTCTGTTGTGCACTTTTCAATTTAGCCTTTGAAAATAGTCCCTCCATGAAATATCACAACAGTGATGAAATAAAAATAAAAGTTTAATTTCCATGTAAATAGTTGCCTTACCACATCTCTCAGTTATTATTTTGTCTCAGTTGAATCATCTCTTTAAAATGCATCACTAACATCCCTTTCCTATGATGCTTTGATTATGAACAGATTTTTGTTATGGTTATTCTTGCATTTGAAGGTTATCTATTCTTTTCCTTACACTTATTTGGTTTTACCCACCTGTAGTCCTCCTCCTACTTTAGGACTGTAGGGAGATCCTCAGCAGAACTGAGATGGAATAGCTGTGCTATCTCAGAAAAACCAGGGAAGTTAGCACAGAAAATGGCAAAACTTCACCTCATTTTAAACCTGGACACAAGAATTGTGTTAACATCTAACTAATTATGTCTCAAATGTAAAAACAAAAAGTTCAAAAATTCAAAACCACTGAAACTACTATAAGCATTAACACAACAGCAAGAAATATAACTAACATACATTTAACCTAATTTTTCCATATTTCAAATATTATTCTTGACATTCACTGATTTCTTGTTTCCGTACTCCCCATACAATCTATTTCATCCCAGTTTGTGTTTTCTGCTTTGCTGCATGTTCAAAAGCTTTCAGCTTTTTTGCTGACCACTGCTGCAGTTACTGAGGCCTTTTTCTTCACGTGATTTTAAAGATGAGAGGTGGGATTCATTTTGCCTCATTTGGCTGCCCCAGACTGAGATGGGTAAGTCTTGGTTGGTTCTTCAGACTCTTTTTATCAACAATTAAAAAACCCCAACTACCTACACAGCATTACATTATATTGCTACACATTACATTAATTTTATTTTAAGAAAGGGTATGTAGTTCTATTATCTACTGTTATCTAATTTCCATCACAAATTATAAAGGAAATCAAGACATCTTATACCCTTAGATCTGTCTTTAAGGTGCTTGAGTGTCATGCATTTCACCTGCAATTTTAAGTTTTTTGGTATTTAATATACTTTATAGTTTTAAAATTTGTCTTGCAGGCAACTTGAAGAGGAGGGGTGAGGTATCAGTGCTGCAAACATTGTTCTTCCTAAGGCTAGGTGTTCCTAGGAAGGTGCATATAAAGTGAATCAGCTGCAATCCACCCTCCATTTTTTGGCACCTTTTTTTTTTTTTTTCATCCTGACATCATATCCTTTTCTCTTGACTCCAGAATTTGCATTGTCTCAGAAAAGCACAGCTGTCAGTTTTTAAATCAGAATTCAGCATTTAACATAGTCTTATTTCAATATTTGTATATGCATAAAACTAAGAAAAACACGCTTTTCAATGAGAACGATGAGCAACAATGCTCAAGATGGAGTGACTGTGTATGTATTGCATGTATATCTGTATCTCCAGCAGTTGGAAGTTTGTGGGGGGCATTTCAGCTGATTACCCTAACTTTCAAAAGGATTTGTCATGTAGATCCTCAGTCATCTGGAATACTTTTTTAAAGCCTGCTCCCAAATTTTCATTCATCAGTGCTCCTGGCACAAGCCTGTGTGGGGGCTCAGGTCCACTCAGCTTACGCAGCCAGAAAGCTTAACACACATCAGGAACAGAACATTTTGGAAATTGCCTATTCTCCTTTCCCCAGCAGAGTCAGTCTTTTACACGTTTAGCTGCCACATTCAGAAGTCAAATGCCTTTATTATGATTGCTCATTGCCAACAGTGTGCTCTGCAATATACAATATATAACACTGCAGGTAGGATCTTCTCTAGGGACAACTAATGTTGTTTTCTAGCTAATGGCAGGCAGTGAGACTGTAGCAATTTTTGAAGGTGAAATACTTTCTTGGGCTTTACTACTAGAACAAGAAAAAAAATCAAAGTCTCTTAAACCAGACAGTGAAATCCTCTCAGCTCCCTATTAGAGCAGAGTTTTAATTTGTTTTGGATGTTCTGATCTTGTGGACAAAATTCTAGATGGTTTCTCAAAATAAGTCAATACTGACATTACACTTTGCCATTGTTTGCTCGTTTACAGAGGAAGCCATTGCCTTTCTTTATATTTGGAGATGGGAAGTGCTGTCACAGTGTAGTGACAAGTCCTTTATCATTCCATATGTCAGAATCAGAAAAAGCACCCACAACTCTAAAAAGTCTGTATCCAACAGCTACATCTCTTCAAATGATGGTGCTTTGGAAGCAATGCAAATGGAGGCAAGTTTTAGTTTGGTGGAGTGCCATACTAAAAGTGAAATGTACACATATTTATGCAACTGCATCAGGTCAGTGAACTCAAGAAGTCTACTGAACTGTGCCTAAAAGGCAGCAGTTGTACTGTCAATCATCAACCTCTGCAGATGACATTTGAAAGCATTTGCTAGAATCTGAGAGCCACAGCGCTACTTTTCCTTTTGGCTCTTTGGTTACTACAGACTGACAGACAAAGCACCTGTAAAATACCTTCTGTTGCTCTTTATAGGTAAAGTACTGAACTTTCACACCCTTGCATGGCATTAATTCTCCATGTCATGAAGTGAATCTTCTTCATTTAGCTGTAAGATACATGAAAGCTTTCTGGAATGAAGGGAGAATTTGGTAAATGTAGCTACTGTAAATAGCTACTGTAAAGTCAGTTTATAGTAAACACACCTCTCCTGGCAGACAAAAATAAGAAAATATAAAGGTGTTATTTTCCAACACTGTAAATGAGGAATAAACTTAGGAACACCTATTACTCCATTTAGTGACAGATGGTAGTATTTTTCAACAGTGTTAAATTATTTTAAAAGGGGTTATGTCTTCATAGCAGTGAATTGCTACTTACAAGAGTAACTCTAGTCAGTCTGGAGGGAAGAAATACTCAGGAATTTTCAATACTAACACAGTGAGCATGGACCAGACTCTTCCCTGGAACAGCTAGTAATGATGTCAGAGAATAGTCAGTCATGCCTTTACCCTTATCTGTTGCAATATTATAACATTACATTGAAGAGTTCTATTGCTCTTTTTTGAATCCAATTTTAGAGATGAGCCGCTGTCACTGACAGTCTCACTAGGCTAAGTCAGATCTTGTGCTTTGTTTGTAGAGGTAACCTTTTTTAGAGGTGAAGGATTAAACATTAGTAGCAGTATTAGAAAAAACCCCCAAAACCATAACCAACTGAACAAAAACATGGAGGAAGAAAAATAGGCTGCAAAAGGTTATTTCACCACTGACAAGTTTAGAATGAGGTTCTCACAGCTACTAATACTGAATGGTGCTAAATCATCTGATTGTCTTGCAGTTCACAAAGTATACGGAATTATCTAGCTAGAGCATCCCCTTATAATCCATTTCCTATTTCTTTCTTTTTCTTCTGAACTGACAGAAGAGAATGACTCCCTTGTGGTGGAAACTCTTTGACTAGTAACAATTCCAAGTGAGTTGTCAACAATATCGATTTATATTAGAAATATAAATATCAGTAAATATCAGTAAATATCAGAAATATCAGTATTTTCTCTCTGCATTTCTGCTTATAAATTTATTCTTCACATTTGAAAAATTTCAGCTATGGAAAATAGTCATTCAGTACTACTGTAATATTTTCATACCACACCTCTGCCAAGATATGATTGGTCTCAATAATGCAGTTTTCACTACCTTGTCCAGCATCTCAATCCATAAGTAACATTTCGTGTATGTTACACTGATACTTTGTCTATGTTTAAGGCAGAAAAATCTTGTGAATTTAAGAAACTTAATTCTGAGGGAATTGATATTTCTTAGCATGAAAGTTGCCACATACAGGGCTTGTGGCTAGGGAGACAACAGGAATATCTTTTTCTGATTAGGCCCTTTGAATATTTTTTTACCCTTTAATAGGTTAATTTCCTGATAACTTCCCAAAAATGCTGTTGAACTGAGAGCATGAGAGAGCTTTTCTGTGTTATTTTCGCTGTCTTTAGTATTTATGAATGTTTGTGCATGTGTTCGAAGTGCTTATGTGAAATTTGAAGAATGATTGGTTTTAAGTATTTTTTAGATTAAGTAGCCAAAAAGGGTAGTCTGATTTTGCACATTCTCCCCAAATTTCTGCCTAGTTTCTAAGGCAAAAAGATATAATTTCTTATTTACTCAATTAAACAGGCCCCACTCCAAGCTGTAGAAATATAAGATGGTTTTCTCTCATTCATTACAGCTAAACTTTTATTTGATTTTTAGCATTTTGAACACCTCTGTTGTTTCATGCGCTTGCTGTCATTAATGTTATTTCAATATTGTTCTTTTAGGTATTTTCCTCTTCTAAGAAAGTCTCTGTAATTTGTCTTGAAAGCTCTAGTCACATAGCCAAATTATTTGCATTTTCTACCCAGTGAATTGCTTTAGGCAATTGCTTTAGGAGTTCACATTTTGTGCAATCTTCAGACCTTCTCTTCTTTCCGTATGAAAAGTAGGGAGAAGAAATTCACAGTCAAAATTACTCAACTGCAGAAACTTACACAATTGCAAATTTTATGGAGAATTTAACCTACGCTAGAGCTGATTGCACAGCTGCCACATGTTTATACTAATGCAGGTTTCCAGTTTTTCTTCAGATCCCAGCCCCAGTTGCCCATATTCTGATATGTCAGCTGATGTTCAGATTCTACTCCTGAGTGAGCCAGCTGTCTTCCCCGGCAGAAAAATGAGGGGTTGCATTCGAGTCTTTTCCCTGCAGACTCGATAGTGACCAGAACAAAACTGAGTAAAGCCCTTCGCAGTGCCCCTCTCATCTCTTCTCATATCTTTCAGACTGAACTATGCTGTTCTTGCTACCTTGACCTTATTTTTTGCTGCAGAAGTTCTTACAGGGTGGGCTGCAAGACAGCCCTTTCATTTCTGGGTAAGTTTTCTGTGTGCGTCTTATGTAAAGAGTGTGATTTGTATCACAGTGAAAAAAAAAGTCCTCATTCATATTTTGAATGTGCCCACAGATGAATTCACAACATCTGGTGTGAATTCTGTGGTAGCAAAAGGAGTCAATCTCCTAGGATTTCCAGTACCTTAGCCAGCAGGGAAGCCACACGAATTTTGTTTGTGTTTGTTTTGTTTTTTTTTTTTTTTCTTAAAATAAACTCAGAAGTGTTTGTTCTCTATCAGATTCGATTTTATCTGTAATGAATAGCAAAAAATACATAACAAGGAATCTACAACTGAGACATCTTACAGGTCAGGCAGTTTTAACTAAGTTTTAGTGCAAGTCCTATCTGAAGCCTCAGTGAATGGGAATCCCAGAATCCAAAGAATGAATAGAAGACCCCTACTCATAGCTAGGTTTGAAGTCCCAGTAGAAAAAAAAATCAGGAGTCTAAGACTCTCAAAATAATTCTTTAAGAAATGCTTTAGGACCGTGCTCATTTCTCCTGTAGTCTACCTAAATATACTAATACCTAAATATATAATATATGTGTAATCATTCTGGCATTTGTGGAAGAATAGACAGCTGTGTGCATTTTGAGTAGAAGCGGTGTTTTATGAGAGACTGACTGGTTGGTAGGACCTGGCCTCTAGGACATAAGAAACATTAAGAGTATTAAGGCATTGATATGTCCTCAGCATAAAGTATGTCTTCATCATTCACAGGTTACCATGGAAAGCTTCTTCTAGTGCAAGTGAAGGAGACTACTCTGATTTTTAAGGCTGTGCACATGCCAAATAAATTACTTTCTGAGTTTTTAAATTACCTGCTTATGATTTCTTGTTGTGTGATTTGGAGCAAATTTCTTAAAACCTTTTTTACCTCAGTAAACCAAATTGTAAAGACAGTACTCTGGCACAGTTTTTCTTTCCTATGAAACCAGCCATTGCATTAAATATTAATGAGTATTGAATTGCTTATTATTACATTAAAGAATACTGTTGGATTTGAATAAAATTTTTAACTTCTATCAAGATCCACATGATCTTTTTTATTAAAATAATATTGAGGATGTAGAATTGTGTTGTTCCTGAATCATACATTTGCTGAAAACACAGCATCTGTGATATATGAAGGCTGATGAATAGCCTTCTACTGCCCTAAGCTCAAGAAATGTGTAAATGATGTTTGTGTTATACTTCTTGTATTTCCAGTCTGTACAAGAGCCTTTGGTTTTGGCTAAGAAAAATGGAAGATTAAAGGAACATCCTTCCCTAAATTTTTATTTCAAGGTTTTGAAAAATCTTTTCCTAAATTTTAGAATCAAGCTTCTATACAGCTTTTTTGAGTACCTTCTATCCAGGGATCTGAAATTAGAGTTCAGAGGATTCCAAGTATGGGGCTGAAAATCACTGTGTCCTGGTTTGTCTTTGTAGCCCTATTAGAACTGCTTAAATCTACCCAGAGCAGGACTGAGCTTTTTATAGAAAGTTTTGACAGGTCAGCATAATTTCTCTAAAATGGAACACCATTTATTATCTATCATTAGAGTAAATAAAAAGGTTTTACTCAGAAACTCATGGTATAATTTGTCCCCTATAGAGCAGGACAGTTTAAAACCATGATGAATTATCCGTTTTGAAGTATTCTTTTTCTTCAATGACATTTCACTTTAATCCATTTATATCTGTAAGAGAGTTGATGCAAGCACTATACTGATGAATGCGAATGCCTCACTGTTATATGGTAATTAATATACAGAACTCTTCTGCAATGAATCTTTCTCTTCGGGAAATCTTTATCAGATTTGATTAAACACAATTCAAAAGAGTATTTTTTTTTTTTTTAATAATACTAAAACTCTCTTGGGGTAAATGCAAATAAAATCCAAAAAGCACCTATAAAGCATACTTTATGTGTCACATAGCTAAAAGAGCAGTGTAAGGAAATACTATTAACAAAGTCAAAGCTTTTTATGTACCATAAAATGATCCTCTATTAAAGTTTCTGTGTTCAGGATTGTTTTTGTTTGTCTTTTGTTAATTTGTTTGGTTGAGATTTTTTTTTTACAAGTACAAATAGAGATTTGCAAATAATACATCTCCAGTTGTCCTTGAAAGCAACACACAATAAGGGAAACAATGTCTTTCAAAATATTCTGTCAGTATTTTGTGTACTCGAGGAGATATTCAGAATTAGCTGATATTCAGAATATTACTGTAAGTTGTTTTCTCTTTCTTTCCCTGAAGTACTTGCATCAAGTACCTTAGTAGGTAAAGATTTTCTCCTCTACCTTTTTTCTTTTCAATGTCTTTGCTTATAATATTTTTCCAAGTGACTGTAAAAGCATGCCCTAGGCAATGTATCAACAAGCAACTAGCTGATAGAAAAATTATCCTTAAAATAAATTCTCATAAAAACATGGTGCATTGACTGTAACAATTCCAGTAAATGACTGAGATTTATGAGAAATAAATTAAGGTGTTTCTAGAAAACCCAGTGTTATAAAGAAATACATTTGCAGGTGAATTTTGTATTATAGATACTGTTTTGCTTTTACTTTATGTCAAAATAGTAACAATATAAAGTATTCATAATTACTCTTTTTATAAAGTACTAATAATGCTATGAGAAAATGAAAAAGAATAGTTTCTTGCTTCAATCTCAGCTGAAAGGTTTCTGGGAAGGAGGAAAACTGAACTGAAAAACAAGACTAACATAATTTTCATTTAAGGTACCTAATTAAGTTGATTCAACGTGAAGTTGACCTTATTTCGAGAAGTTGGGACTAAATAATGTCTCAAGATAATTCCAACCTGAATTATGCTACAATCCTACAATTTAGATATGATTTTCCACAGATTAGAAACAGAGTTAAGACCAATCCTTTTATCTGCTGGACCACTTCTGCATAACAATTAAATTTCTAGAAATATCCTATAAGGCTGTCATCAGAGATATTATTTAGGATTGATGGTGTATAAAATTGCAATGCTGATTTCATACCTCTTTCCAGCCACTTTATGAAACCAAATTAAAATCTTCATGAATATCTTTTTTTCTATGGATTTGGGGGGCCCTAATTCCCTGTACAGAAACTCACTGTAAGCCTAATGATGAAAAGGGTTTATTTCCTTCTACTTGGTACTGATTAAGTTGATTTTGGAATACAATCTCCTGTTTTGGATGTCCAGTGGACTCCTGGGGACTTTGCACTGGGAAGTGTAAAATAGTCAAAGTAGTAACCTCTGGTAAATCCTCCTCTCACACTGCATAGATTTATGATCACAGCTTTACATATCAATAAAGAGGGATAATATGGTTTCTGACACAGCTCAATCAGTCTAAACACCGCCTATGCCCAAGCATCTCTTGAGAGGCTTCTAGATCATCCAGGTCAAAAATGTCCTGGAAATTGTGCCAAAATATCAACAGTATAGGCGCCCATCTACTAAAGGCTTAGGCATTAGTATCTTTAGACTAAGAGTAAACATACATCATGAAGAGTATGAAAACATTTCCTTTATAAATTTCTAAAAACACTTCAAAAGAAAAATGTGGAGAGATAAAGATTAACTGTTATAAAAACAATAGGTGTTTAAACCCAAGTCTGTAGGAGAGCTGTGAGAAAGTACTAATGTCAAAATGGGAAATTTTATTTATTGGAAAAAAAAATTGAGATAATGAGTCAGAATGTATGCATGTAAAAATTTTTAAAATGTGATTAAAGTCTAAAAATAAAACATAGCTGCAAGGAAGGAAAAGAACAACATTCATACAATAATGCAGGAAACAGGAGGTTTAACAGCTGGGTGAAGATGAAATTTTTGAATATCTGTGATCAGTTACGTCCATTCTTAGTCATAACATTTGGGTTTAGAGACAAATGTCTCCAAAGCCCTGCAGTGTCCGTGTGTGAAAAGCTTTCAACTGAAATTCTGTTACATTTGTCAGAGAACCAGACGTGGCAGCTTCAGTCTCATAAATAGGAATAGGTGTGTTTATTTTGTGAGACCAAGGTCAAATATTAAGGACTCCAGGGCAACTGACAATCACTAGAACTACATGTGTTAAAACTATTTTTGTTCATTTAAACTCAGGGGACTTCAATTATTGTCTGCTTCTTAGACAATAGAAGGATCTCCCTAGCAGTTTTCAGGGGAAAAAAATTACAGGTAAGGATTTGGAGGTCTCTCCACCAGTGTGAAAACTGGATTAAGTGATGGGTCATGGCTAAGTGCTTCCTAACATCCTTGCAGCAAATGGGGTGATTTGAAAAGAAAGATGTGAGATCTGCATCAGGGCTGTACAAGAAAATAAAACCCCAATAACAAACAAACAAACAAACAAAACAAACAACAAGAGCACTAGCCTCTGGAAAGCATTTAGTTTAAGTACTTTACTATCCTTTCATTCCAGTCACTGTACATATTTGTGTGAAATCCATTATGTTCTTAGAGTTTCCAAACTTTCTGTCTATTTCAGTTGTTACTTTACCTTGATTTCCAATTTTAAAACTCAGCCCGTGTTATCTCAGTACAAAAAGCTTCCCTTTTTTTACATCAGTCAACTCATTCCTTCTTTTTTTTTTCCCCCCCAGTTTTCTTATTGACAAAGATTATTTTTACTTGATTGTTGCTAGAAAAAAGTCAGGAAAACTCATCTGATAGAATAATATTATTTGGCAGTGAAGAAGACACTAGTTATATGTTAAAGGTTTGACACTGCTTGTTTTAAAGATTTCTCTACCTAGCTGAATAAAACTACTGAAGTACTGAGACTCAGATCAGATCTTCATTAATCTTACATCTAAGTAGTCTAAATTATCTTGAATTTCTGAGTATAAATAAAATAATTAATAATTACTCTATCACAGATAATCAAGTATATTTCAATAAGTGGTTTTAACCCCTAAACAGCTATAAATAAGTAGGTATAATTTCAATTACTTCATATGAGAAAAGTTGGTTTTTAAAAAAATATTTTTTTGATAATTCCTTAATCTTTCAATATACATATCATTTTGTCATCAAAAAATAAAAGATGTTTTACCTGGAAAACTAACATGCATATTTTTAAAAGTATTTTATAACTTTGATTATTCTTTAGCTAGTTATGTATTATAACAAAAGTACTATAAAAACCAAAAATATTTGAATTGAGTGGCAAAATTCTAAATATTATTTGAGTTCAGTTCTATCTTTTTCACTGAAAATATTGACAGGTACATTAACTTTCTCCTGTGTTATTCCCAACATGTATAAAATACATCTAATTAATGAATGTTAATCTAAAATGAAATTTTAAAGTTAGGTAACAACAGAAGAGTGAAATCATAGATTCAATTAAAGGTATATTTTCTTTAAGTTTAGCATTTACCTGAGCTTAATTTTGAGAATTGCAAAGAAAAAGCAAACAGAACCATTTCCAAAGTCAAATGAAGAAGAAAATTGCAAAACTAAAAGTGGGAAGAAGTACTCTGGAAAAAAAAAAAAAGTATATAAGTTCCAATCCATTAGATTCTTCTTCATAGATATTTTTAAAAATTCTACCATTTGTTGATACTTGATATTAAGGGCATGATTGTAGGTGAAGATAAGAGTAAAAATGGCAGGGGTGAGGGATAGAATAACTGTGTATTGCAGCAATTGTTCCTCCTTTTAAATACTCTATTTTTGTAATTTTGAAATTCATAATTTTTCAAGTCATTATCTGCCTGATTGATTATACAAGTAGTATAGCTGCAGACTAATACTACTCCATACAGTAGTAGAGAGGAAATTTTTTAAACCATGCTTTTTCTACTTCCTCTCCAGCAGAAAGATAACAACAAGAAATTTGAAATAAAATTGCTGAACTGCCAATTTAAAGTAGTAATCAAATAGCACATAACATGTCCTTGAGAATGTGACCAAAAGAAACATTTTTTTCAAACTATCTTGTCTTTTAATAATCTCTATATAATATATCATTGTTTACTACTGGTCACAAGGCTTGCACTTCTGGAATTACTACAGTAGTAATGTCAAAAATCAGAGCCTGGTACATCAGCTGTGCCAATCAAATACCCCAATGGGCTTTGATGACTTAAGTCAGTCCTAGTGAATATGCTCCTCCTTATTATCTTGGCTTTCAGTGTAGTTTAAAATTTAGCTAATTCACAGAGATATTCTGGAGAAGTTCAAGCATCACCAACTTAAAAACATCAGCTGCCAGCTGTTCACTGAATGTGTGAATATCATCTTTTTCTTGGAGCCCATGATAGTGGTCCTGTGATGAAATCTGAAGCTGAAGTATGTTCGGAATATAAATAGGACCTAGGGTGGGATGTGAGGCATGGGATATCAAGCCATATTGGATAAGATGTTTTTATAAAATAAGAGGAGAAAGAGTTTTCAACTTAAAATTGTTAAAGCTGAGCATGAGAAGTTAAAGAGCCTCATTCTGACTTTCAATATAACAGCCTGCCAGGAAAAAAACCCTTTTACAAATGAGGTAAAATCTGAAAGTCAGGGGTTTTTTTTTCTTCTTCTTCTTCTTCTTTTTTTTTTTTTTTTTTTTTTTTTTTTTTTTTTTTTTTTTTTTTTTTTTTTTTCCCAGAGCTACACAGTATTCCAATTGGGTAAACAGTAACAAAATTTAGTTAAAAATGCTTATTTCCACAAGTATTATTTTCTAGAGGTAACTTTCTTAAATAAATCAATTCAGGTTAGCTTTTAAAATGCTCATATTAAGAATATCTTAGGTGCCAAATTATGTTTATAAGGTTTCCTATTGTCTAAGGCTGTGAATGGCAACTGCATGTGTAAGAGCAATGCAATTCACCAGCCATTAAAGGTCTGATGACTAAGACCTTCATGTTATTGCAGTTAACTAGCCCAAAGGCTCACCAAACCTGCAAAGACCATCTGGCTATTTTCCAAAAGTCTGTTTTACCTAGAGGAGTGCAACAGAATAAGCACAAGCAGGACTATCCTTCTTGGAGGAGGAACACATTACACCCTTTTGACAATTCAGTGTATTGCAACAATGAAAACAATGGGTAACTAGTAATGTATTAGTCTTTCATGAGATCCTTAAGTTAGTTTACTAGTAATTTTTTTTACTCATAAATATTTGTTACAGTGCTCAAAAAATGATATGTATCTTGAAAGATTAAGGAATTATTTAAGGAATTTTATAGAGGATGTATTCAATTTTTAGGCATTTAGATTCTGTCAGAACAAAGACATTTTTAATGTGTTGAATTGAAAAATATGTTTTGGAAATACCACCAGACAAAAGAGAAGTTCTTACTTCAGTCAACTTTTCAAGAACTGAGACAACTCAGAAAAGGAAGGATATCAGAAGAGCCACACAGGAGAAATCTGGCACTGTGTCCATCTTTGCTAGTTAGATTCTAATTTCCTTGGACCTCTCATTTTTAAGTGAGATGCTCAATTACTCAGGTAAGCAATACATATGTCTTGTCTGTAGTACCCTAGCAGGTATGTGTATCTCCTAGTTAATATTATGGAAATAAATATTACCATAAAAATGAAAGTCTACCATGAAAACAATATCTTAATGAAGTTGTTGATTTCAAGGGAGTGTAGAGAATATTCAGTGAGGCATCAAAAAGGCAGGAACGTGTCTCTGGGGCTGCCTTCTGGAGCAAAGCATTTCAGATCCTGTCCTATACAAAGTGACAGCTGCTTGCCCACCAATGTAAAAAGCCTGCAGTTCTACGGTTCCTGCTTCTCAACACTTCTCCTTGTCAAGAAAACTTTTTGTTGTGAGTTAGACTCTACAGAATAAGAAAAAAAAAAGCCATTTTATGATTATAATAAAAGACTTCCAGTGTGACCTCTGGCTGATTATTCGACCTGTCATCAGTGCTTTTCTAGGTGGCAGGTCAGAGTGGCTGATGACATAGGGCTTGGAAACTTATTTTCATGTCATTGCTCTTGTTCTTAAAACCAAGATGAGTTCAGTTTTGGTAAATCATTTCACTTAGAGCCTTCAAGTCTGCAAAGCACTTATGCAAATGTTTAATTTTATACATGTGAGTAGCAGTATTAACTGGTGGGACTACTCACGTACCTAAAGCTAAGGACATGCTTAAGTGCTTCACTAATAACAGTGAAGGAGGGGGAAAGAACACCCATGACCTCCATTTATGTTATTGCTTCATTAATTTTTTTATTTACAGTCTCTTTTATAGCATTCATCATCACAATATTGCAGCGTGCCAAGAATATTAATGTTGCCATTCATTTGCCTTTGCTTGACAACTGTTATGCTTCACAAAAAAAGAGGAAAAGAAGATCCTGCGGAACACTGGATGGTTTATGTAGATAATCATGACAATTTCTTAATGTAATTAGGAAAAAAGCAATTAAAATTTCACACAAATCCATCAGATCATTAAAAGGATAACTTCAACTTTAGTGTGCTCTAAGTTTTTCAACAATCCTAATTTTCCTTTTTTTTTTAAAAAAAAAAAAAAACAAGAAACAAAAAACAAAACAAAAAAACCCCCCCAAAACCAAAACAAAACTCAAAACACTCCCATATGATAGAAATTCTTTCTGGAAGTATCTCTAGTTTATCAAAGTGAATCAAAGGAAGCTGTCATGTTTTTGAAATGTTTGCTTAGAATTGACTAATTATTGTGTAATTTCTTCATTTTCTGTTCCACAGATGATATGTTATAGGTCACAACCTGGGGACTCTAGTGTTAAGTGTATGACCCATGCATCTAATTCAAGAAACTCATGTTGCTTAAAATGTTAGCAAGATAATATAGTACCTCTTCATATAAAATGAAACCCATGCCAGAATAGAATACATTTTGAAATCTGATCTTTTGTTCTCCCTGTTTTTCTTCCATTTGCTTCTTTAGCTAACACTGGAAATGCAAATTTTAATGGCTGACAGTGCTCCTGTTTGATGAATGTGAGAACTAGAGGGTTGAATAAAAAGTAATGCCTAGTCTCTCAGGTGGAACTGCTGATTCTCTTGGGTGCTCTCCCTGAGTCTGTCCCCAATTCATTACTGACAGAAAAGATTACTTAAATCTGCTTTTTTAAAATGTTATGACCTATAATAAACAAAAATGAAGTACGACATAATTAATCACTTAGGCAGGATGATTACAATTTTCATCAAGCTAATTGAAAACTAAGTTTTACCGTTATCAATTTAATATTGTATGGCAGAAATGTTTGTGATAAACTTGGATTTATGGTCTATGTTCCCTTGCAAGGATGAGGCTTAAGCCCTTGTCATTTTCTGCTGAAGGCAACGCCCAGTCAGCTAAGTAGCTTCAAAAACTGGATCCTATATTTAGGTTTGTTGACCAACCTGGTGTTGACAGACCTGTGTTGCCTCTGCAGACTGGTATCAGTGTTGTACCAGCACCTTCCTGGAGTTTCAGGAATGCAGAGGAGCAGCTGGTAGTTAGCTCTAGTAATTGTCACCTCCCTCACATCCTGTCAGTGTTTTTTGAGCTGGAGCTGACTTACAGCAGCCAGGCTGGACAGCACAGGCGTAACTAGCATTGTGTACTGGTTCTGGCCAGGACAGGGTTAGTTTCTGCAGCAGTAAGGAGAGGGCGTGGCTAGGGCCTGAAGGCTATTCGCTACCACCTCATATCATTGCCGGGATGGGAAGAAGGGAGTCTGTTCCAGGGAAAAGGGGTTGCTTCTTTTTGAGTAAGTGTGACAGAGGGAGCAGTGGGACAATGCTAGTTCCAAGCTAAAGGGAGAGGTAGGGGTGCCATGGCTGCAGTCAAGTCAGCTTCTGTGGTGAGCACTTGGCAAGTCAATCACCTGCCTGTCTCTCGTGCAATTTTTATTAATATCGTTGCTGTTACTGTTCCTTTTCTTATCTCATTGCTGTTTCCAATAAATTGTTCTTAACCTATGATCTTCAGCTTTTATGCCTCCAATTTGCTTGTCCAGCCCTCTTCAGGGGGAGAGGGAGTGAGCAAGTGACATGGTTTGGAGAGTCTCAGTGGAAGCACTTAATTGGGGTGTCCCATTCCTAAATCATGACATATGTCTGCATGTGTCTGTGAGTACATGAAGCTCAAACTTCCCAACTCTTCCACTGAGCTAAATTTGAGTTTGAGATTCCACTACTGGAAAGCATCTTCAAGTTGCAATACTAAATTTCAGCGATCATTTGTGGATAAGGGCTAAGGGGTTGGGAATTTCACTGTTAAATAGTCACAAATTGGTTTTGTTACAGAAGCCTTGTTAATTTTACTTACTAGTGACTATATTAAATCATAAGGGATTATTTTTTATCTAATATATATCAGTTCACCTATAAGTAAAAAATTCAAAATTTGTTCAATTGTATTGTATGATCTACTATATATAATTTAATATCATTTTATGTATTTTAACAGCATTGGCTTCAAAGAGCTTTTGCTGAATATAATGTTAAAATGTATATACTTTCTCAAATGGTTGCTAAGCAAAAAGAGTGGGTTTTTCTAATGTAGTCTACTTCTGAAGTTGTACAGCATCAGATACCAGGGTGAAGACTTCAGCAAATAGAACATTTTGCATGTTACCCTATTAGAAAGTGTTATGGATTAATGCAAAAGGTTAGTCTTATCACAATTTGTGCAGTACAGCATGCTACAGCACATTAAAAGTTGGAATACATCAAGGATAATATTCTAATACTTCTTATTCCTTAATAGAAAGACAAGAAACTAGAAGCCTTACATAATCAAGGGTAAAGGTTTCTGTAAAAGCTTAAAATGATGTTTTCTTTTTAAACATTTAAACCTGCAATTAGAGGTGTATCCAAGACATACAAGTATGATCTCGAAACCCAAAGAAAAAATGGCCATGTTCTTAGATCAGAGATTTTATAAAATAATTGTCTCAGAATGTTTTTGTATGAAGAAAGGTCAGAAAGAAACCCTTAGAATTTGTACCAGTACATTTTCTAGTCATCTCTGAGACTGAATGTTTAAGTTCAGTGTCTTGAGGTAGATCAATTTTCAGGTTCAATCTCATCCAGACAGTGGACACATAACTGTGTTTCAACAGATTCAATCTATTAATGACTGAATAGGCATTAAAAAATATGTATACTATTTCTTTTCTAAACAATTATGAGTGTAGATACATTATACAAGCACCAGGTCTTCCATTCCCAACATCTTCTGTTAATGCTGTGATTACCACTCAGAGAGTGACGTCAGAGTTCTGTCATGGAACTCTGGGACCCTACAGAAGTTACCTTATAATTTTAGCTTTTGTCGTTGTTAAGATTTACTTGACTGAAATAATTCCCTTATTCAGACTGTACCATCCTCAGCTTTTAATGCATGGCATGATGACAAAAGGTGATCAGGAGTAGTCAGCATGGATTCACCAGAAGTAAATCATGCTTGACCAACCTCATTGCCCTCTACGATGTAAAAACTACCTGGATGGATGAAGAAAGAGCAGTGGATATCTTTTACCTCCTCTTTTGACACTGTCTCTCCCAATATCCTCATAGGCAAACTTAGGAAGTGTGGACTGGGTGAGTAGACAGTGACATGGTGTGAGAGAAGTGGCTCATCAGCAGATCCCAGTGTCATACTCAGTGGCACAGGGTCTAGTTGGAGGCCTGGCACTTGTGGTGTCCCCCAAAGCTGTGAGGAGTGGCTGATACCTCAGAGTGCTGTGCAGCCCTTCAGAAGGATCACGACAAGGTGGAGAGATGGGCAGGGAAGAGCTGCCTGAAATTCAGCAAAGGCAAAGGCAGGGCCCTGCACCTGGGGAGGAACAATTCCCTGCACCAGCACAGACTGCGAGTGACCTGCTGGAAAGCAGCTCTGTGGAGAAGGACCTGGGGGTTCCATATGTATATATATATATTTATATATATATATATACACACACATACTACGCTTTTTAAGCAGTCCTGTGTGTTCAGCTGCAGTGAATTCTGTGATAACCAATATTATTTATAACCTCTCAAAATTGTTTTCAGAAATGGTGTACAATGTGTAAAGACCAATATATACATTATACTGTAAGTATAGATTCAGATGAATGCCACATAGTTTTCTTAAAAGTAAAATTCCTGCAATAACAGAAACCTTAATAATTGTTTTCTCAGAAAATTCAGTTTCATAAGTCATTATAATTCATGCTTTATTTATTTCAGAAGAAAGCTACTTCCAAAAACTGCCAACATTGTGACTTTCTGGAATGTTTTGCACAATAATACTAGTTCCTGATGATAATTTTAGCTTCATAGATAATATCTAGTACATAGTAGGAGTTCAGAATGAGGGGATAACATGGTTCTTTATTTGTATACTTTGTGGAGAAAAAGTACCTGTAATACTTTACCACAGTTATTCCAAACTACTAAAGGTTATCCATTCTCAAATTAAACTCATTCAGAATTTGAGCTCCTATGCTGAAATAAATCTTGGCTTATTTTTCTTCCATTTTTTCCCCCTGTATAGACATTTATCATACACAATGCTGAAAAAATCTGCATTTCTTAAAATGAGAAATAAGTGTTACTGAAATAAATTTTTTTGTATTGTTTTTCCCTCCCAAACCCACCTTTTCTATGGTACGCATGATCTACATTTCTGTTTGAGGTAATTACAATATTGTATGGAGGAATTAAATGGCACCAAATAAAGAATCCAAAAGACAAAAATAATTATTAGGCAATTTTGTAGTACTGTTAGAAATTAGGTGAATTGAAACTTCATACTGAAATTTCTGTATCATTTATTTAAGTTTTATATATCTGTGAAGAACTGAAAGCAGTATATTCATTGCTGCAAAAACGTAAGGTTATGCAATGTTGAGCATAGATAGTGAGAGTTTAAGTAAAAAAACATTTATAGGAACATTTTATCAACTGAACAGGTGAAAAAAATTAAAAATGTAAATACAACGCAGTAATGATATTGAATTAACACACTTTCTTTCAAGGTTGTAAATCTTAACACTTTCCTGTGTTATGATCTTCCTAGTATGTTCTTCCCTTTAATAGCATATCTAACGTATTCTCAAATAAAATGCCTTACACCTATGTAAGATAATAAGCCTTGGATGTTAAATATCATTGTCAATCAAATGTATGATCTTAAACAAAAATGTTAAGTATATTTGGCAAAATTATTTCTTGACAACATTGTGCTACTGACAGAAATGTTTTTCACGTTTACTTCAACAGAGGTATATGGACCTTATCTTCCATCCTGTGATTTTGTTCAACATGCCAAGATGACAGAGTTTTTATTTTCCCAGTATCAGCTATTGGGAGCTTGTGGAGTATCTACATTCTTTGTTGTCCACTGTCATTGATTTCAAAGACTGACTTTCAAACTAATGTTTCAAAACAGTGGAGACAATGGAGCATATTTTGAAGGCGGCTGTTTTCCTAGTGTCCATGCTGATCTACAGTAAACAGGGGAAAACCTGTTATGAATCGTAAGCTCATATTTGTAAGCTCTGAGTATACCCTTAATACTGGTAATGAAAAGAAGGAATATTCATCAAAGGCTATTTACCTTTTGTGTAGTTTTAGCACTCTCCTTTACTAAAAAATACAAATCAGATTTAAGCATTCTATTGTCTCTGATGTATGCTTTGAAAGATGTTTAATGACAATTTAAATGACATTGAAATAAAAAGGCTGATAAAGTCTAGATTTCCATCCTTTATTCCATTGGTCTGCTGCTAACCTGCTGCTGCTCTTCCTATTTTTTTCTCTTTTCTTTGTCACTGTGACATTTTTTTCTGAATATCAACAACAACTAAAACATGCAGCATTCAATGTTCAGTAACATTGTATACTGACATACATTTTAAATTTAAAATGATAAATTTGTATCTAGTGACTACTATCACAGGATGTTTAAGTAGTGAAGAATCATATCTTTCTTCCTGTACACCTTCCTTTCTGTAGGGAAAGTTTTTCGGTAATTTATGTGTAAGACCACATCTTCTCATTAGAATAAGCTGCTTTAACGAGAACATGCTACTTTTTTCCAGACACATTAGCAAAGATAGTCTAAATTTATAACTACAGGGTTTGTGAGTGGTCACAAAGTTTACAGTTTCAGTAGTTAGTCAGCAAGACAATCTGTCAAGTACGAGTTATATACTTTGCATAGGAAAACACAGTACTACTATGACACTACAGAAAGGTTACCTTAGAGATATCATGCAGACAATTTATGGTAGCACATCAATTAAAGAAGCAATGGGAAGTGACACATGCTTGAGACCTGAATTCTAAAAGTGTGATGGCATATTGCCTGCTATGGTGACCAAAGTTTGTAACTCCAAACTATGCTGCAGTCCTTGTACTGAATTAAGTTTAACAGTGTGGGAACACCATTTGCTGTAGGCAAAGGTTGCCTGTATTCAGAAGAGACAAGATGCTGTAATCTGTGGCTCAGAATTTTGATATCTTTAGATGGAAAAATAGATGGGAGTGGGGACTGGAGCTTTTAATGTATGAAATTGGAACACAAACCAAGGTATGCTATACTAAAGCTTGGCAGCTTCAAAACAGGATCCTTCTCTTCTCCCCCTTAGCAACGAAGTTAATCAGAAGAACAAGTACATTGTACATTCTCTGTACCACACAGTACATTGCCTTTAACTGGGAATTTTGGTATGGTATACCTTAAAATAAGGATCACCATTTTGGTGTGTGTGCTGAGGAAAACATGAGCATCACAATAGTATGCATATAATTTATAATTTCTTATCAAGCTGCTTTTTCCAAGAACATGAAGTGGTACAGTGACATGACAGAATACTACAAATAGGACTGAGAATTGCAATGGAAGTGACCTATGGGCAAATACAGAAAGGATGTCAAAATTCCACAGCAATACCAACATCTGAAATACAGTCATATGGCTAAAAATGATACTTTTTTTTTCAGCCTTAAGAACTCCACATTTAAAACAATCAAACAAAACACATCATACTTGAATATTCAACAGCATATAATAAATTACTGAGACATGACCTTTAATTTGTTAAGAACAAAGTTTTGCCTGCCGTTACTTTACGAGATAAATCTTCTTCCAGTATGAAGAGCTATAGATTATGAGAACCTACTTTTGAAGAGTTCCATCCAGAATTCTCCTTCTTAAAATATTTTGTGCAGCTAAAGAAGGACTTTTAAAAAAATCTATCAAATCAGGTTTCAGCAGAGCTGCACATATATAATTTTTTTCACTGAAATCAGGGTAAAGGGTAAAAGCCTCTGTTCAAAATAGCTTGTCTCTCATTATCTTTTTGTAATAATAATAATAACAATTACAGTGAACTGCTTAAACAAAGGATATTTACAAGGTTGGGGGGTTTGGGGTGTTTTTATTTTTTGTTTGTTTTTTTCTGGGTATGAGCCTCAGACTTAATGCAATTTTATGTCAAAATATAGGTCTAAGCCAGTTCAGAAGTGAAAACTTATCAGATATCAGTGATGTAGCAATAATTTGATTTCTGCTTCTAAAACATAATACAAACTTACAAACTAAAAATAAACCTACTGATATTGCCTGTTTTCTTTTAGTGCTGATACCCTAGAGGAAAACAGAAAGATGAGAGACATTACATGAAATGTCCCCGTGAACAGTGTACTGCTAACCAATAATCATTATTTTGTTGTTGCTGAAGAGCTGACGTTTGCCAACTGCGGTATTTGAACTAATTGCTGTGATACAGATTGTTAGACTGAATTCAGAAGTACAGGTGCAGAACAATCTGTATTCAGATGTAGTGGTGGTAATGGAAAAAAAAATTTAGAAAAGCTGCCTAATCATTCAGCAAAATTTTAGGTTTCCCTGTCTTTGCCTAGGCAAATGTGGTCATTATTGCTAATTTTCAAGTATTTTCTGTCTTCTAACTCCATGGAGACTTTTGGGTTTTTCAGTGCTCTAGTAGTTACTAGAAAGATTGTGAAGTGACAAATCAGGACTGACATCATATTTTCACCACCAAGAAGCAAAAAAGAGGAGCAGTATTGAAAGAAAAGCTGCCTGAGACTAAAGGCCCCAGGCAGGAGCAAGATGAAATAGAGTAGCCTTAGGTAAATCCACCCTAAAACTACAAGGAGTTTTAGCATTACACTGGCACACTGCTGTCCCAGAGGGGATAGTGGGCTTTGAAAGCTGAACTAGAAGACCCAGTCTGACAGTTTAAATGCAATTGAAGTTAGGGCCTGAGTCACTGGTTCATGGCTATGTGAAGATGCTGTAAGCTTACATTTCTGCTCATGGTCCAACATTATCACTGTATGTAGATACTGGCCTCTTACTGATTTTAACTTGAAATTGAAATGAGGATCCAACAGACAGACAGACTGGGTTAATTAATAGTCAAATGTATTTTTCTTCTTGAAGCAGGTATTTGGGTTGAGCCCTGAAAGAACAGCTCCTAGAAGGAGTTATGTTATATATTAGAACTAAAGACACAGTGATTCTGTTCTGAAGTAGCCACAAAAGTAGACAGCCTTTCAGGCTATTTATCAAAGTGTTTACAGTTTGTATATCAAGGTGGTTGAAAGCATAATAAATACTGAATAAAGAAAATTAATCTGTTTCTGCTGCTTCCTGTCTCACCACTTTGGGGATGCTGAATAACTTTTCCTGTCCGGAGTCAGACACAAAAACGTCGTGTATTAGACCTGCTGTTTCCTTAAAATTGCTTTCTCCCTTAAGTGTATCTAATTCCACAAGCAATGTGAATGCCAGTTTAAATTTGAGAATGTACAAGTTGTGACTTGAAAAGATAGAAGAAGGAGGTGACTTAATTTTATCTCCCTGGAAATTAGAAGAAAATATGTGGGGTTTTTTTGTTTTGTTTTATGTTTGTTTGTTTTGTTTTGTCTTGTTTGTGGTTTTTTGTTTTGTTTTGGGGGTTTTTTTGGGGTTTTTTTGGGTGTTTTTTTGTTCTGTTTTTTTCTATTTTTTTTTTAATTTTTTTTTTTTTTTTAATTTTTTTATTTGGAAGACACATTGCTTCTTCTGCAAGAAATGAAAACCTGCTCCAGCCCTTCAATTTTCAAAGTTGTGTCTGTCATCAGGGAAGTTATAAGTTTTGTAACTGCAACTTCTTAGCATTTTGACATACAGAGTGAACTTTATGGGAGAGGTCAAGCTGTTATTTTCATCTGCATTAAATCCTCTAAATTCAGCTGCACTGGAAACTAATGTCCACTGTGAATGCAGAACTGCTTGTTCTGAAATTAATGGAAACTGCTTTAAGAAATTTAGTTTCTGAAATAAGACTGGAAATTTATTATGTCCTCTGTGAATTCTAGATATTCTCAGAAAGAAAAATGAGTATAGGAAGGTAAATGTTTTACAAACTTGTTGCAAACATGAGAAAATCTAGAAAAATATCATGTAGTCCCAACAGCACCAGTAGCTAGAAGGTGCTATGAAGACTATATAGAACATTGCAGATTACAGGCTTTGATGGCTGTATAATTTATCAGTGAATTGCAAAAGAAGCAGACAGTGTATCATATTTTCTTAAAGCTATGGCAGCTTCTCCATCCTTGAGTGTATGAAGCTTAACATAGCCCACAAATGTCCACTGTAACTTCAATTAAGAGTTCTAAGGATGGAAAGAGTAACCTCAAAAAAAAAAAAAAAAAAGGAATTGCTAAATAATAATGAATTTAGAGAAAAGCTCAGACTTTCATACTTAGGATTCTTACCTTAGCAAAACTCAAGGTTAGTCTTAATTGAGGCACAGGAGTCTTTGGCAGAACAGGGCAAGTGCACCAATAATCTTTTCTAGCTAATGAAAGGGAAGGAATTGGAAGTTATAGTCTTGTGCCTAAGTGAGGAAAAAAAGATTACAGTAATGGGGCAAAAAATATTTTATTCCTATCTGTTTAATACTTCAGATTTTTGTCTAGTGCCATGCCAATATCTTTGGAGAAAAGCTGAAATTGAATGTCATTGTTGTAGTACTCTTTGAAATATTTCAGCATTTATTTGGTTTTTGTCTATTCGTCTGTTCACTCTGAGTAAGGCAACTAAAATCTTATCTTCTCTTCCTCCCTTTCTAATTTTCTTTTCCTGGAAACTTGTTTTTATAGCATCCTCTTATGAAAAAAAAATACAAGTAGTCCCCAGATTAATAATTAATATTTACTCATATTTTTGAGATGATAAGTGAATAGATTTTACATTTTGGTGAATTTCCCAGTTTTAGATTAGCCTTACTTCTTTGCTTATGGATTAGCACTCTTTCTTATCATGGAGACTTGATAGTAAAATTATAAAAAAAGAAAAAAGAGTTGGACAATACAAACTTCAAACAATCATTGGGCCTGACAGGGAAAAATATTTAAGCCTTCAGCCTGAAGTCTATTTTTAAGTGCTCTGCTGATATGGAGTCATTATAAATTAAATACTTTTCCTTTTTTTCTTTTTTTCTTTAAGACAAGTGTGTAGATTTTAACCAAATTACTTTGGCCACAAATAAAAATCACTCAGCTTCATGGTCATAAATAATGCATTTTTATACAGAGTGCAAACTCAGTAGCATTTATAATCTGCCCACAGTCTTCCTAATAAATTAGGTCAAATTAATAGTTGATGTTATGCATACTGACATGAGTGAAATTACATTAAAGATTAATTTGGCCCACTGCTTAAAATTCAGCTTTGAACCTCTAGGGTTAGACAATTTGCATTATGAAGAACTGATTCTGTATTAAGGTTACTTTGAGTACGTATGGTCTGAAGTCTGATTTAAAGTTCAGACATATAAATAAATTCACTGATAAATTTTGAAGAGGAGAAATTATAATAATATTGATAATAACCACTGTGAAACAATGTCTCATTTTCAAACTGGCTGTCATTGCTCCTGTAAAGGCAAAACCCTTTGCACACACAGTTTGAGATAGAGCCCCTAAACAGAACTCTAAGGCGTTTGTGTATGAGGGGAGAGTAGTGTAATGACCCACCCCTGAAGGCAGGATAACTGAGGTTCTTTTTAATGATAGAATCCTTTGACTGGATTAGAGTGAAATAACCCTAAATGGCTGATATATATATATATGTATATATATGTATATATGTGTGTATATATATATACATATATATATATATCATATATTATATATATGTATATATGTATATATATATGGCAGGTTTATTTCAGAACAATTTGGTTGCAATGGAAAGGAGATATGTACCTGGTTTGGTTATTTATAGAAATATAGTAATATAAAAATGTAAACATAACACTTTAGAAAATGTAGAAAGAAAGAAAGTGTAAGGAAGAATAAGAGTAGAAAGATATCACCACCCATGAATCTAGTGAGGAGACCTGCAATCACAGTTCAAACTGATAGTTTGTCAAACTGATAGTTGTTGTCTTGATCCTTTGTGGGTGGGAGAAGCCCACAAAATATAAATCCAATGGGTATTATAGCCAATCAGGTATATTAATTGTCAGGTCAGGTGGGAATGACCAGGTGGGAGAGTTGTACACTGTCGCAACACTCTTAACCATGTGCTCTGGTGGAAGGCCCCAGAAATGAGTCTGGGAGTACTTTGATGGTTTATGACACCTTGTAAGACATGACAACTGTCTCTCATGCCAGCATAGATGAACCAGGTAAGCCTCATCAGAAGAGATGAGCACCTACAGGCCTACATGCAAATGTCCCAAAAACTCCCCTGGGTGCAGGGGGGCAGTTTCACACCTGAGCCAGTTGTGTAAGGGAGTTGTGTACAGAAGGACATTGGCATGATAAAAAAGCATATCCCGCCTAGTGGGATCTGCTTCTTATCAGCTTCTTTCCTTACCTGGCTCAAACCCCACCTTGTTGCTAAAGAGGTTGGTTTGGCATAGTCATCCTCTGGTTCACACCCTCTGCACCTGGGTTGTTCTCATGCAGATCAGAGCTTTCACTACCACACCCCCTCCTCTCTTCTTCCCCTTCAGCTGGGGAGGTGCAAACCTCAGCAAAGCACTCTGCTGCTTTCGCCCAATGACCAATTGTTTGTTGTTAACTCTTAACATTTCAGTCTCTCACAGGCAGTGAATATAATCTACTCTGATGTTAGCACCATCTGTGAAAGCATCTCTGTATCTAAGCCATGTGGTTATGGTTTAGCTAGGTGAATTATTAGAACTAACCTTCTGCGGTAGCTGGACTGGGAACTGACTAACTTGGGTCCAGGCTCACTGAAAAGTGCCTGAGTATCCTAATGAACAGCAAATTGAACATAAGTGAGCACTGCATCCTCCCAGGAAATGATGTCCAACAGCACACTGTGTTAGAAATATTGCTGATATATGAAGGAAGTGAGCATTCTCTAATAAACAGAGAAAATATGCAGAATAATGCACCCAGTTTTCCCCATCCCAATACAGGGAAGACATCTAAAAACTGAAGGGAGCTCAGAGGATGGCCATCAGGGGCTGGAGCACTTGCCTCATGAGGAAAGGCTGAGAAGCTGAGAGAGTTGGGCTTGTTCAGCCTGGAAGTTATTTGGCTGAATAGATGCGGAGTACATGAATCAGAACACCATTTGAGGACAGGTCGAGACATCTGCATGGCTAATATGACACAGGATTTATGGAAACCTGTGCCCATCTGGAGCAGCAGGTAGAGGCCAGGCAAGATCAGATGAATAAGATGGATTTAGGAGCTTGTGTTTGAGCAACTTTTTGCTAAAAACGTGAGTAGTAAGTGGTAATAGGACCCCCAATGACTAACTGTTGGTACTAAATGAACATAAAAGTAGCATGGATGAGATAGGGTCAATTGGTAGGTTAGTTGACACAGTGACACACCTAAATGGTACTTCTTGCATTTTCATATGTGATGCTCAGTGCTGCCCAAAATGTGTAACTGCAGAAATCTAATAAAAATTAGAAAAGAAAACAAAAAACACTGTAAGAATATGCAACTTACTGATGGTTCAATGTACTATTAATAGTAAATTGTTATCAATAACATTAAAGAACTGAAAAAGAACAGAACCAAGGATAGGCTTAGCCCAAAGAGCTTTAATTTCACAAAGCTATATGCACCTGAAAAAGAAATGTAATGAGAATGTTTCTCAGTTACAGTTAATATTTTTAACTAAAAATAATTGTCC
Organism: Chamaea fasciata; assembly: GCF_029207755.1. Lineage (NCBI taxonomy): Eukaryota > Metazoa > Chordata > Aves > Passeriformes > Sylviidae > Chamaea > Chamaea fasciata. The sequence continues at coordinate 94,572,318 of NW_027094087.1, read as the reverse complement.
TTTACTACCATGACACCACCCCCCCACCCCCCACTATAGTTCACTGTGAAGCCAGATTTCAAATACAGCTTTTCATCATACAACTGATTTTCATCATACAACAGATTTCCTACTGTGACTTTTTCTTCAATATGCTGTAAGCATATTTAAGGAACACTGGGAATATGTAGAAAATATGAGGCAATGATGGCTAACAAATGTGAAACAAATTATAAGCTTATAATTTATAAATCACATTACCAATGAACTAGATTTTTCCTGCTCTTTCATGTCTTTGAAAAATTTGGATATAAAATTTAATAAACACGATTTTACTCTGAAAACAAGGACATTTGTTTTTTGTCAGAGAAAATAGTATATGTTAAATTAAATATCAAAATTTAAAACATCCATAGTAACATTTCAGTTGCATTTTTGCTTACATATCAATACTGCCTAGGATCCCAAAGAAAGGCAGAGGTGGTCTTGCTATATACACTGAAAAAATACTTTGAAAGACACACTAATTCTTCCAGTTTAAGGAAAAAAATGAGAGACCAAAGTATGACATTGTTTCTCTTTTCTCAGAACAAGTAGTGATGCAGAAGTTAGATGGTTTATTTAAGAGTTTTGAATTTAGTTTTCTAGAGTTGTAGTTCTATATAAAGTCTCTCACCTGTCCAAAATATCTTTCACCTTTATTGGTTGATCTCCCTAGCCGACTTAGGATTTCTGATATTAAAATTCTTTTGCATCTTGCTCGCTCTCAGGTTTACCAACTGTCAGCTCTGGTATAACATATCTTATTAGAAAAGTTGCCATTCAAGGAATGTATGTCTCCTAGTGATTTCATTGTAGCAGTTAACTCTAAATCTCTTAGGAAAAAACGTCACCTCCCAAAAAATTTCACTGATTCCTTTCCAAAAGTGTATTATTATTTTATCATAATGTTGGCAAAATATTTAGGTACTAGGAAATGATGCTGTGAATTTTAGCTAATATAAAACAATACTGTAAATATTAATAGAAATTCATACAGCAGTTCCTGTAAGATGTTAAATTTTGAGTGCTTCTTATACTGGAAAGCAGAACTGGAATTCTAAATATATTATTGAGCTTAAATAAAATTTTTATTAAATATTTACTGATAAAAATAATTCCAGAAAAGTAGAAATACACTCATGACAATACTTGTGGTATTTAAAAATTTATTTTGAGTAAGTTTAGCTAAGTGTTTGTTTCTTTAAATAAAATGGAAAAAAATGGAAAGAAAAATGAGAATGACACCTAAGGGAATGGGGAAATAATCAATATGAAAAATAATTATTGAAGTGATGTAGTGCAGGCCCATATTTGAGCTAAACAACTTTCCTTCATCAAATAACTTTAGAAAAATCAGGATTTGCAGAACACTATTAATTGTTTTCCTACAAAGGCCTTGTATTATGTCTGCAAAAATTTTCAAATAAAATTCAAATTAGGTTTGCTATTGGGCCTAAATGTGTTTAACCAATGGGAGAAATTTGAGAAAAGGACACATAGACTGTTTACTTGGAGGGAAAAAAAGTTAGTTTTCCACAGGGGGACAAAGAGATGCACATTCATATGGGTACACACTTATTAAACATTTTTTCTGTTTATTGACAGGCAAAATATTGAAATCCTCCTGCCTGGGAGTAAGGAGTCTAATGCCAAAGATGACGAAAGACAAAAAGCCCATCTGAGAGCAGCTGTGTGTCTCTTAAAGAGGTCAGATGCAGTTCTCTAAGATGTTTGAGTTAGCCTAACAGCCTTTTATGTACAACAAGAAACTGAATCAGCTGAGTTGTACTGATTGTTCATAAGTTTCCATAGTCCTCTCCTCTCATCTGATTTCTGACCATGCAGTGCTACCCCTAACTATCCCAGTAAAAAGAAGTGGGACAATCAAACCCGAATAATTCTTTATGACTTCTCAGGTAGTATTGCTTTCTAGTAAAGTATATATAAGATGGCCTTTCCTTGGTCTTTTCCACCTAACCCTACCATTTTTCTTACCACAGAAGTCTATCTGTCTTTATCCAAGGGAAGATACAGTAAAACTAACGTTCATGCATTGCTACTCAGAGAGAGGCAATGTTAACACTTTCAGACCACCACTGGAAGGCTATACTTGATTAGCACTCAGTGGGTTTTGCAATAAGCACTTTGAATATGAAGCTAAAGTCATGAAATTGCGATATGTCAGTAAAGGACAAAATGGGACTGCATGTTGTTGTCACCTGGGTCAGAGCCAAACTAATTTTCTTAGAAAATCTCGAGACTTCAACCCGCTCACTGGGGCTCTAGCTTATTTAAATACTTTTGTCTATGTAATTAGACGTGAATTACAGTTTTAGGTTAAATCTAAATATATTAAAGTGTTTTCTTAAACAAGTTTATATGAAATTGTGTGGGTGGAAGAGTACTAGTGACTTCAGAGTGCATCTTTTAACCTGATAGTGTATATTGTAAACCAAACACTTAGCAATAGTCTGTGGAATTGAATCTTAGTGGAATCTGTCCTGGAATGAACCAAGGAAAGCTTCCATGGTAAAGCTAAATTCACAGCAATTGTGCATGTCAGAAATTGTGCACGTGTTTACTCTATATTAGATTAAAAGTATCCTTAATATCTATATGAATTATTCAAAAATCAGTTTGTGTCTGCCTATCTATGGAAAAACATATATCACAGGACACAGAAATAAAATAAAGAGGTCATTTAACTATACCCAAGAACCTTCCAGGCAGGTGCTTAGTAGAACAAGAGTGGTAAAAAAATCCCGTCTATATGGTTCAAAGTCCAATTCACTATGTTGAAGACAGTTAAAAAATCCTTTTTCTCCTCTAGAAACCCAGTAATCATTGCTACGATATTTCCACTGTTGTCACTGAAAACAATTGCTCATGTATATGTGGTATGGTCAGTTTTCTGAATTTCAGTTTTCCAAGACACACTTAAAACACAAACTTGACTGTGTACACAACTATTACCCCATATCTGCTCTGAAAAAATTTTAAGACATAAAATGTCTTTCTAACATGCTAATTTTCCATAAAGAGAACCAGAATTCATTGACTACTGTTTTGCTACTCTTAAGCTAAAGGCTGTCCAGAGGTGTGATGCAAATAAGTAATTTGTAAGTCGGGAGTCACATTGTTTCTGGAGGGGGCCCCATATTTAGTTCTCTGGGCCTCAGACGATAATATACCTTTGAGAGATGTATGAGGTCCAGCAGAAATTGAGCTCAATATGAATGTTCAAGAACTTAATTTGTTCAGTGGTACCTGAATGTATCTTCCCAATTTTGCTATAAGAATGAGTTTATTCAAAGAAACTAGCCACAGACATAAATGTCTGTGAGGCAGAGGCTCTGGGGAGATTTTTAATGGAAGAGCATTAAAACTGTATGAAACAGTAAGGCTAATAGCAACAAACAAGGCAGACACATAAGTAAAATGTTAATTTTCTTTTCTACTTTTATACTGTTTATATGTATCAAAGCTTTCTGGTCACTGGAAAAAACTTTTATGCAGTCAAAACTTTTTCCTGAAGTAGCACCTATAATATTTACAGCACAAACATTTCTATAAACTCTGGTAATGAGATTCAGAAACAAGAGAGATGTAGGATAAAGTATAATTGCTTTTTTTGGCTCCAGAGATTCTTGGATAAATTTTAACATCTGGCACCATAATATATCCTGGAACACCTACAAGTTTTCATGGGGGAAGAACTTTTATAATTCTGTAAGCCCGGTTCTTCCTTTTGACATCTGTTTTATTTTTGATGACTTTAATTTTTGTTAAAATGAGACACTTTTTGGCTAGTTTTCTTTTCCTGTGCTCCTCAAAAAATAGTTCTGTTCAAAGGTAGATGTGCTTTTCTTGCTTCCTCTAAATATAAAATACACAATAAGCCTTGCTGAAGAGATTAATGATTAGGAATTAATTTTTCATAATGCCTAATAACCTGTCCTCTGAATCTACTCTACTGAGAGTGGTCTATCACTTTCATGTAAGTGGTCTCTTTTATTAGGCGCTTATTCTTCTAGTAGCTGTTATAGATATATTGTCTAGTTAAGCTTACCTTGAAATATAATTCTTATTGGCACCTTGAAAGCTGTGATATTTATCTTTTTATCTTTTTAAGATTCAGTCATCTGTGTCCAAGAGGTCATCAACTATTACATCTTCCCTTCATATTATATTAATATGTTAATATATAAAATATGTTATCTCCTTACAGTTAAGAGACAAATTTATTTCTATTTGGTTTTATTGTTCAATAAATTCTATTTAAATTTAAATCTAAATTCAATCAGTTAAAAAAATTAACCTGTAAAAGAAATGAATTTTCTCTGACTGGTACAGAACCAAATGGTCCTTCATTAGGAATCAGCTTTATTTTGCTGCAGAAAAATATAACTATTTTAGTACTAATATTTGGCATCTTTGCCAATGGCAGGAGGGTTGGAAACAAATGATGTTTAAGGTCCCTTCCAGCCATTGTATGATTTTATGATTTCTGAATCAGAAAAATACGCTATTTGTAGTCACATACCTTTTGGCTTCTATGACTTGCTAAAGTAAATGTTGTTTTTCCTCCCACTCTGTTTCACTCTTATCTCACACTCCTCTTCCTTGACTCCTTGCGCCAGTAAAAAGACTCCTTGGTGACTGCTATGAGTTAATGCTTTGGAAAATGTAATACTAATGGACATATCTCAAAATCACAGATATTGTCTGGTGAAGAAAGGTATTTTGCTATGAAAGTAACTTTTTTTAAAGAGCGATGAAAAAGTAAAATATGTCTGATTTCCGTCTTTCATTTGCATCCTCCTCCCCCAAGTTCAAATGCTGTTCATTCCTGGATGAAAAGAGGATGTGGATGCTGGTGTCATTTAAATATTTTATTCATTACGCTTACTACGTGATTTGTGAGTAGGAAGTGGGTAGGGACTGTAAGGCTCCTTGGATAGTGCTACAATAGCTATGAATCTATTTCTTCAAGCTTTGAACCTATATAACTCCTTGCAATGAATTACAGGACAAAAGGTCCTGTAGAAGTACCTGTACATGTTGGCATCGTGCATAGTGAATAAAAAAGAATCAAATGCATTACTGCTGTCTAAAAAGAGACAGTAGAGACCTACGTTAATATGTGCAGTGATATAATTGAACATTTCTTTCTGAATGGGAGTGAATAAGTAATGTCATGGGAATGATGAGGACATGGATCTGTATCTAGATTTCTTATAGCGGCATAGAAGACAAAAGATGATATTGAAAGCTACAGAATTGCTTCAGATGTGTACCAGTGAAGTTTTAAAAGACTTTCTCAGAGTAATTCTGATAACATGAGCATTTAATGGTGTTTTTTATCAAATACAAAGGAAGCAGCATTAAAACCAGATCTCAAAAGTATTTCTTCTGATTACACTGTAAAAAATTCAGTGTGTTAGTTCAAAGGGCACGAGAAACAATTTCTGATCAGGAAAAGAATTAAAATCCTGGGCAATTTCAGTCTCATTCACAGCTAACTAAAGGCAGTTGAGAGAACTGGTATGTACTACTCATTTTATCAGGTCATCAGTGAAGATTCAGGTCGACATGATGTTATTTACAGTTCTTAGTGAAAACAGATTACAGTGATAAAATACCAATTTCTGATGGCGTATTTTGAGATAACATGGGCTTTTACGTGATATAATGTTGTAAGCTGTTTTCTAGTTAAATAGTAGACCTAAAACCTTTATGTTTTGTGCTTAGCCATTAACATTTCTACATCTAAAATTAACGAAGTGTTCATAAATAATGTTATAAATTTCATCAGTGCAAAACTGTGATTAAAAAATCCAAAATACTAATTTCTAAGCACTCGCATAGTAAATTTTCTGTGATGCTTGAAAGAATAATTCAGTTTTGTTCTCAACTAGAGTTTTTAAAAATAAATGAACAAACAAACCTATCACCTTTCAGTATACTAAATCTCACCAGGCAGGTATATCCTCAAAACAGATACTCCAAATAATAATTTTTCAATCTCTTAAAAAAGTATGATTTTTTTGTTTTGTTAATATGTTTTACAGAATTACTTATCATTAAAAATTGTATGTTGTTAAAAAATATCCATTAAAAAAGTGGACTAGCTAAGTAATACTGCAGTCATTGAAAATGTACCACTAGAAGTTTAGTTCCTTTCATTTGTATTTAGCCCTTGAGGCAGACAAACGTATTCATGTCATTTTTCTCTGATTAACCACTGGAATTCATATATTTTGAACGAAGTCATTATATATTAACTATCCATTTTATTTCCTTATATCAGGCAATTTTGGTATTGGATGATGTCACATACACATATGTAGGAGATCAGAGGAATGACTGGCTCGTTAAAACGGGGTGGGGAGTGCACGTGTGGGGGCAGGGCAAACTCTGTGGAGGTGGGGCAGTGCACTGCCCCACACCCTGCCCTGGAGCCTTAGTCAGCCTCTGTCTAGTCCCTAAATGGCTGCCAGCCACACAGCATGCCAAAAACCCCCAAATGGATCAGCTGACTGCTGGATAAGGTCTCAAAAACTTCAAATAGCCTTGTAGTTCTTCTTGTTGGAAGGAAGGATTTTTCTTGACATGACTTCATGTCTGGGGATATTTAGTTGTAAGCAAGAGGTAATGCAAAGAAATGAAGACATTTTGGAGAATCAGTGCGGTGTCAGTAACACTGAATTATTTATTACACATGGTCACTAAGGCAAAATGTATCCCAGTATTGGGGTTCCTGATACCTCCGAGGGTGTCTGCCACCTCACAGAAAATGGCTTAAATCAATAGTGAGACAGCATGATTGAGTACGCCTTGAAAAAGCAAAAATATTTTAATAAAAAAAGAAAATAATACAAAAACATAGAGCAAAGCTGAGCACGGTATAGGGACAGGTCCCATACACCTGCTACAACACCCCAAAAATGCGCAGAGCACCTTTGTTCCCTCTCTTATCTACATAATGATCTAGGAGGGTTCTAATGTCACACTGCCAATAGAAAGAGGTGCAGGTTTTGAAGAACAGTGACAGGTGCTTCTCTCCTGGCACTGAGCCAATTGCTATGAGAAAGGTATGGAAAGTTCTAGTTAAACTTCCTAAAATGTCTAGAGGTAAACTGAAACTCTTCCCTTATATAGGAATTCCCACTAGAGGATGGGGGGGGGGGGGGGGTGCCTTCCTACACACCAGATTTAATCTGTAAAAAAATCGGAGGACATTATGGGTTAAAAAGGACCTTAAAGGTCATCTAGCCCAACCCTCTAACAATGAGCAGGAACCAGGTTGTCCAATCCCCTATCCAGCCTGGACTTAAACACTTCTCCAGATGAGGCATCTGCAGCATCTCTGGGTAACCTGTTCCAGTGCCTCACGAACCTCACAATGAAGAATTTCTTCCTAATATTGATCAGAAACCTACTCCTCTTTTCATGCAGCCATGATAATATTTTGTCAAATACTATCTTAGAGCAATTAAATCAATTGTCCCCACAGCCCTGTATATAGGTTTATCTGAAAATTTACTTCATGACTGTATATGGTTTTTTTTATTCTGTCTGGAATTATACTCATAATCCATTTGTAGATGTTTGCTTTTCACCAGCTTTATCTTCCAATTTAATTAGTTCTTTTTCACATCTTCCAAAGCCCCAAATATTTAGCTTAACAAAATTAAATGACTCCTTATATAAATAAGTCAAGTCCTTTAACCTCTTTTCATAAGCTTGGCTTTTCATTACTGTAATTATTTTGACATTTCTCTGAACCTGTTTCAATTTAAGTTCATTAATGGAGGTAACCAAGATTGTAAATTACATTCTATATGAGGTCTAAACTTTACTTTTTGGAGTGTTATGAATATAGAAGTGACTTGGTTCCTTTTTTCCAATATCTGCTTTCTGTTGTATCCTAGAAGCGTGAGGGTTTTCCAAATGATTTGTTACACTTGTAGGTCAAACCCACCTCACAGGATTTGAGATAGGAAAAGAAGTGGTGCTCTTAAATTGAAGCAAAAGAGACCAAAGTTCACCTAAAGAAAAACAGTCTAATGCAACATCAGAATAAATGGTTTAAGGACACTGTCAAAGAGAAATTTAAAGAACAGTTTTGACAAATATCTGTCAGGAAAGCTTTATTTTTAATTCATATGCCTCTTAGTGTGAGAAGAGACTACAGGACCTTTTAAAGACCCTTTCATTGTTATGGCTCCATAGCAAAATATATTTCTACACTATTGTAGTAGCAGTTTATGAATCACATGGTTTATTACTTGCAGCAGAAAACAGTATTCTTAAACTAAATTCTATTTCAAAACACTCTTCTCACTTTGAGAACTAAGGTGAAAATATTTAAATTTATTTTGAAGCAAATTTATTTCTCATGTACAGAGAGATACCCAAAATTATATTTTTCAGTTATCATAGAAAATCCTGAGGTGGAAGGGACCTGCAATGATCACTGAATCTTTGCATTGAATCTTTGGATCCTGGCCCTGCATAGGATAGCCCCAAAAATCACACCATGTACCTGAAAGCATTGTCCAAGCACTTCCTGAGCTCTGTCAGCCTAGGTATCATAACCACCTCCCTGGGGAACGTGTTCCAATGCCCAACCATCCTTTGAGTGACAAACCTTTTCCTAATATCTCTCCTGACACAGTCTCATGACACTTCCTTGGATCCTGTCATTTATCACCAGAGAGATCAGTGTCTGCCCCTCTGCTTCCCCTTGTGAGGAATGACCACAATGAGGTCTCCTCAGTTTCTTCTTCAGGCTGGACAAACCAAGGGACCTCAGTCACTTCTCATATGTCTTGCCCTCATCGCTGGACCATGAGTGATCCAGTTTAGAAAGGTCTGGAGGCAGCAATGTTTGTGCCCTGCTGTGATCTCCTTGGGCTGCCTTTTCCAGCCTGACTGTCCCTGGAGCTTTAGGCTTTCTGGCTCTTTGGCTCTCTGAACCCTAACTCCAACCCTAAAGGAAGCTTGGCACTAAGGCTGAGGTCCCCATCACTACTGGTGGCCCAAAATATAAATGTGACAGAGAGCTATTTTGAGACTGTGCTGTGATCCCCTTTTCATGCCTTTTCCAACCCCAGTGTCTCTGGAGATGTAGACTCTGTTGTTCTCTGCTCCCTAACCTTAACTGTAATGACAGCTTGACACTGAGACTGACATCACAATCCCCATGGTGGCCATGTGATGCATTGCTCCCATGGAGCAATGTTGTCCCTGTTGTGATTCCCTTTGATTTTTCATCCTCATTGACCCTGGAGCTTTAGGCTCTCTGCCTCTCTGAACTCTAACCGTAACCATGAAGGCAACTTAATGCTTCAGCTGGGGATCTCATCATTGAGGGTGGCCCAGATTACGAAAGTGTGGAGGCAGCAATGTTTGTGCCCTGACATGATCCCCTTGGAATATCTTTTGCAGCCCTGGTGTCCCTGTAGCTGTAGGCTTTGTAGGTAGACACTTGATGACCATAATTTTCCTTCCTTCCTTCCTTCCTTCCTTCCTTCCTTCCTTCCTTCCTTCCTTCCTTCCTTCCTTCCTTCCTTCCTTCCTTCCTTCCTTCCTTCCTTCCTTCCTTCCTTCCTTCCTTCCTTCCTTCCTTCCTTCCTTCCTTCCTTCCTTCCTTCCTTCCTTCCTTCCTTCCTTCCTTCCTTCCTTCCTTCCTTCCTTCCTTCCTTCCTTCCTTCCTTCCTTCCTCCCTCCCACCCACCCACCCACCCACCCACCCACCCACCCACCCATCTACCCATCTACCCATCCATGCTTCCATTCATCTTTTGGTTAATGTTATTTCTCCAGCATTTATAATAAATGTAATCTAATGAGGAAGAAAACCCCTTCTCTTGATCTATAGGCTCTGCCTATGTTCATATATCTTGGGAACTGCCAGGACATACCATGAGAGATGTTCCTCACCACCATCCCAGGCCTTTTTTACAAGGCAGTTTCATTTCCCCGATCCTGTCTGGATTTTCTGAATGGCAGCCCTTCTCTCAAGCATATTGACTGATCACCTCAGTTTGAGGTCAGCTGTGAATTTGATGAATCTGCTCTCCATTATTCCCTCTAGTTTGCTGATGAAGACTTTAAAAATAAGAGGAGCCGGGATGGACACCTTTGGTATGACTCTTGTTAGGAGCATCTGGAAAAAGTACAATCCATTACCATCTAGGTCCAACCATCAAAATACATTTCTGTTCATCTAATTGTTCACTCATGCACTATAATATCCTAATTTGTTCATAGTAATATCATGGGGGAAAAAGCCTAAGATGTTGCTGAAGTCAAGAGATTGGGCACACCTTCCTCTCTACCCATCTACATATTCAAACATTTTATCATAAAATGTAATCAAGTTGGTCAGGCACAATATACCTTTAAGAAACCCATGCTTGTCTGCTCCTGATCACTCCGACTTCCTTGACTTGAAGCATACCCACATCATCATTTTTCCAGGGATGAAAGTAAAACTGGCTAGCTTGTAGTTGCTTAGATTGACCTTCTGGCCTCTTTTGAAGTTGACTATGACTATTTATTTTGTTTTATTTGTAAGAAGTGTCTTCCAATCTCACATTTTTTAAGAGATAATGGAGAGTGTTCTTACAAAGATCAGAGGATCTCACAAGGCGCAGTCTGTCAGTTCCCTTGGACTTTCAATTAATCCATGACTTAATCTTCATCTACAACTGCTTACTTTCTTCCTTGAACTGTGCCTTCCGGCACACATTTAATATAATTCTTCTAAGACTGATAATTCTAAAACACAATTTTTCTACAGGGCATTTGCAGTCAGGAAGTGTACCAAAATACTCAACCCAGCACAGGACTCCCTACCGGAAAGTTCCCCAGACACTTGGTCACCAAAACATGCTCTGTACCATCATAGTCAATAGATTAGAAGGTTTTTCTTGTTCATGAATCTCTTTACTTCCTTCAGGGGGAAGATTTTTACTTGCAGCATTTCATAGTCTGATGATCACAGCAATAAGTTCAATCCACTGAATTCTTAGTCAAGTACCTGGGATCTCTAATTTCTGTCTCAGTTTTCAAAGGCCTCAACTTTTTTCCAAAAAGTGTTCTGAAAACAACTGAGGCTCCAAGAAGGTGATGATGAAATAATTCTCACCAGCTGTCTCTGTTCTCAATGAAAGAGAGGGACATGTAAGATAATTTAATGTCACCAAACTCCCAGAAGTCTTAGTTTCACAGTTCCTTGGGAAGAAAGGAGGAACATAAATGAGCAGCACGTCTTTTGGCTGCCTGGGAAATTATATTACTATGTAAAGTGGATTTCTTCCTTTTGAGGCAAAAATAAAATTTCATTGGCACATTTCCAGGACTAGACTTGTTTTGCTACCATTCTCTTATGCTTTTGCTTTTACTTGTAAGTGTTGGAGCATTGGCTCATGATATTTTTGTTTGAGCAGAAGTTAAAAAGGCTTTGAACATTTAAATGTCTTCTGTTTCACTCAGTAGTTCACCTCACTATTTCTCTAAATCTCTCTTGAAATTGTGCTGTGCTTGGGGAACAGTCTATTGCTGTTAATGCTCCGCTAGTTTTAACTCTTAAGGTTTTCTGAATTTTCAACTACTAACTAACTATAACTAAATTTGTTTTAATTATTCCTTCACAGAGCATTTTATGTTACTGTTTTCACGTTTTCTATGATTGCATTTTGGTTTTCAGATTCTCAAGCAATTTTTTCATTCAATTGCATTGTTTTCTGACCTTCTAAGCTTACCTTTCCTTTGTATGTGAATAGTTTACCTGAAAGCTTTTGATGTTATTGTTTTTTAAGAAACAATACTTATTCTACACTTTTTCCTTCATATCACTTTCTGTATAAACAAATTCACAGGCTTGTTTAATTCCTCTTTATTGAAGTACAAGGTACGGTTTTGCTTTACTTTCTTCAGAAGAGTGAAGGTCGATCCCTTTTGCTTGCTTTGCCTTAAAATTTTAAATTATTATGCAGAATTAACTAAAAAACCATCCATACCTGTGAGCTAATTACAATACTTTTTGTAATAAAAAATTCATCCACAAAGCATTTCCCAAATTCATTTGAGACTTCGAATGCTGTCATAGTACTTTTTGAACATGTAGTTCTGTAGACAGATAGTTAAGTCTTCCACTCTGGATTACCTTTCCATTGACGTTTGGTGATTCTCTTCTGCTAAACTTGACTTCAATATTTTCATTTAACTTCCAAATTTTCTGAATGAACTACAAGTTTGTTCAAAACCAGGAAGTTAGGAATCTTGGTGGGAATTTCTACCACTGATTCCCTATAGTTCCTGCTGCATTTCCTGGGTTTGTATTTTCTTTACCTCCATGCTGGGAGAGTTTATACTAGACAATTTATTGCCCCAAAGAGACAAAATATGTACCAAATATAGCAAAATGCATATAGCAGCTGCAAAACATTCCTCAACATTCTGGAAAGCATTCCTTATTACCATGTACAGAGTAAAACACATTACCAGAAGACTTCAAAGTATTACTAAAAAGCTCTTTGCAAGAATTTATAGTCATGTACCATTTTAGAGTGAGTGGCTTTTCAAGCACCACCACAGTTACTCCTTGTTAGGGTCACTAAAGCTTTCCGATTTTTTTTTGCATTCTCTCTATTTAAAAATACATTGCTCACATATTTTATCTTTACAGAGAATGTCAATATTTCAAATTTTTGCACTGTAGATTTATTGTTAGTGAGCTATTAAAGATGAAAGAGAACTGATTGATGTATCTAAACACGATTCTTGTTCAATTTTAAATACCTGTAGGACATTATTCCTTATGCTCTTCATTTATCATTCTAGGATGGCAGAGATATTCACTGAGATGTATCTGCCAGGCCAGTAGAAGTACCTGAGGTAGTGTAGTGAATCTAGGACAGGATTATATGCCAACTCTCAAGCAACCAACTTGCTGTAATATTTTTCAGGCTATCATCTGACACATCTCCTTTTATCTAACATTGTTTATAGATCAAGTTTCACTTTGAAATCTTCCAATTATCTTTCAGATTTATGTCACTTTCTGTCTTTTCCCTTAATTTCTTTCAGTTCCACTTATCTGAGTTTGTTAAAGGTTTTTGCTATACTGAGATTTAACAACAGTATTGTGCCCTTAGGTATGTGAACACAGGAAGTCTTCCATGGATTAGAAAGTACTGGAAAGAAATACTAATTCAGATAAAACTGTAAATCTGGCCACTTTTCTTCATCCATCTCCTTTTAAATGCCCCCACATCTTCAGCTGTTGGATGTGAGACTCTAATAAGTATGACTGCCTAATTCCTTTGGATTTGTAATTCATAAACCTGCTTATATCTCCACAGCTTCCTGTGCAATAAATAATGAAAATTCACTATCCATAGTGAATATGGATATTCACTATTCATATCACTGGGAAGAAAAAATTCTTTAATGTATTTGTTCTGAACTGGTGTCTCACAAGTTTCAGTAAGAGCAATAAGTTCTGGCATTGTGTGTTTTGATACATTATGATTCTTATTCTTCTGTCCAAATTTTAGAATATCAGATAATTTTTTCTCTCTTGAAAATTTGTGCCTCCATCCCCTTGTTTGCTGCTGCATTCCTTCTGTAACTCCACTCTACTCAATTTCATCCCTCTTGAGTTGCCTAGGCCTAACCTGTTCAGAGTTAGTCCAACAAGCTTTTTAAGGTACTTATTGAGGCCTTGTCTTCTGTTATCTCTTTCCTCTGATTCACAGTATTTTGATAACTTTCCTTGCTGGTGTGCACATTAGGGCAGTGACTTTGAAGAACCTCAGAATCTCCTACCTGAGCTGTAACTACCAGGCATAACAGACAAGGTCCTATGTGACACTTTGGAAACCACACTTTGTAGTAGGGATACATGTCAGGTTTGAATTTCAAGAATTATGCATAGGGAAAAAGCTTGGTATTAGGTTATTAACAGAGTTTAAGTAATCAGCTTTAAATTTTCTTAGGACAGGTGAGCAAATATGTTGCTATTTCAGTTTTATTTCCTGGTGCTTTCCAGAGACAACATATGTTGTCCTGCTTGCTCAAAGCTAATTTAAGGGGAAGAAGCGCACAGACATATGGGAAGAGATGAGCACTGGGAAATGTTAGTGTCTGAATATGCATTCTGGTAGGTGTGTAAGTATGTGATGGTCAAATGAGGATACTTTAAGGTTTACGAGGATCTACTATTAAAACTTTAATGAAATGAGTCTGGAAAGTTCATGCATCATTAAGGACATCTGTCATAGGGTGTGCAAGTGAAATCCTTGCTAACTGGCATGCTGGAAACGAAATACATTATCAATGTGAAAGAAAAATGAGACAAAAACCAAGTGAAATGTGAGGCAAAGACAGAAAAGGACTCTTTTGTATTAACATCTTCAGACTTACACAGGAATGATTGGTACTTTGTCAAAGAGATGTGTACTCATTATAGATTCATTCTCTGGTGATCTAACACTTTCAGGTAAATAGAAGTTTTTGCTTTTATTGAATGTCTGTGATATGGGAGAATAGTGAGCACTTCAGCTAAACGATAAGTTATGGAATATTATATCAGGTCATTATTTTTACTTTTTATCTTGCACAATCAAATTAACAATTGATGTAGTAGAAAAGTAATGTTTATATCTTTGGAAAATGTTCATTAAAATGAAATTTTTGCACAAAATTTCTCCATTTGGAAAACCTTCTAATAAAAGTTTTTGTTACAAAAACACTGACTACTTCTAGTGCAGTGGACATGAGCCAGCAATGCATGCTTGCAGCTCATAAAAGCAGTGGAGTTGCATCAAAAGTGGTGTGACTAGGAGGCTGAGGGAAGTGGTTTTAAAGACAAGCTGACAAAGTTGGCATAGCTCAAGAAAGCTGGGAGAAGAAGGCTTCAGGGAGACCTTAATGCTGTCTTTCAGTATATAAAGGAGTCTTACAAAAAAGACAGAGATGCTGAGGCCTGTAGTGACAAGATAAGGGGAAATGGTTTTAAACTGACAGAATACAGATTTGGTTTGGATGTAAGGAAGAAATTTTGTTTACTATAAGGTTGGTGGGACACTAGAACATGTTCCCCAGAGAAGTCATGGAAACCCCATTGAAAATGTTCAAAGTCACATAGGAAGGGGCTTTGAAGAACCTGATCTAGTGAAAGATGTCTTTGTCCAAGACATAGGGGTTGGCCTAGCTGATCTTTGAAGGTTCCTTCCCACTCAAACATATAAGGCACATATTAGAAGGGGTTTGAGTAGGAAATCTCGAGTAAATCTTTGGGAAAACTAGTGGAACTTTAAAAGTAAAACATTTCAAACTTGCTGAAGCAATGAAAACTGAACTTGTCACAGATAATATTAAAAGAGTTCAAGTGGTCATATAAGGTGTCATTTTCTGGGTTGCAAAATGTGCATGTTCCTTGCAAAGTAATGCATATTTCAGAACAGATCAGGAGAAGCCTTGCTGAGAATGATTCGGGAGTTCTGGCAGATGAGAGGCTGGACATGAGCTGGAAATGTGCACTCACAGCCCAGAAAGCCAGTTGTATTCTGGGCTGCACCCAAAGCAGTGTGGCCAGAAGGGCAAGAGGGGATTCTGCCCCTCTACTCTGCTCTGGTGTGAGCCCATCTTGACTGCTGCATCCTGCTCTGGGGTCTCCAACACAGGAAGGACATCAATCTGTTGGAAAAAGTCCAGAACAGGCCTGCAAGATTATTAGAGGGATGAAGCATCTATTCCATAAAGAAAGGATGAGAGAATTTAAATTCATCAGCCTGGAGAAGAGAAAGCTTTGGGATGACCTAATTGCGACCTTCAGTAAAGTATATGAGGGGAGCCGACAAGAATCATAGAATGGTTTGGGTTGAAAGGAGACTTTGAAGATCATCTCGTTCCAACACCCCTGCCCTGGGCAGGGACACCTTCCACCAGACCAAGCTGCTCAAAGCCCCCTCCCAACCTTACCTTGAAAACCTCCAGGGATGTGCCATCTCCAGCTTCCTTGGGCAACCTGTTCCCTTGTCTCACTATCCTCAATGCAAAGAGTATTTTCCTAGTAGTCTTATCTAAACCTATTTGCTTTCAATTTAAACCCATTCGCCCTTATCCTGTCACCTCGTCCAGTGGTAAAGAGTCTCCACCTTTCTCGAAAAGACAAGCTTCAAGGTGACCCTGTTGTGGCCTTCCAGTACCAGAAGGGGCCATAGAGAAAAGATGGGGCACCACAGCAGGGGTTGGCACTGGATGATCTTTAAGATTCCTTCCAACCCAAACCATTTTCTTATTCTAGGATTCTATGATCCAGTGCTGACAAATTATAGAACTTACAAAGTCAGGAGATCTGATGTATGAAATATAGAATTACTGAAGTTTGGGGATCAAGGTATGTTTGTGAACAAACTAGATTAATAGAGGCAACCTTTTAGTAAAAAAAGTAAAAAATTCATGTAATGAGTGTAGACTTGGTGCGTTAATATCCTTTCATAGGGTACCAGCCAGAAAGGAAGAGACAAGCTTATGCCAAATTAACTGTCTGTTTGCTCTGTGACAGGGAAATGAAAAGGATTCACTTTCAGTAAAATGAAAACTGAGGATAACCAAAAGTTATTTTAGTTTTTGTTTGCTTGTTAGTTTTTAAAGATATTTAGACAACTGTGCCTCTTCATTGCTGAAACAAAAATTTCTATATCCAAATCAGAAAAAAATCACTTATGTGAACAGAAGGAAAACAAGAACTGTGCAAAAATTATAACATAACTTGAAGAATCTATCAAGAAATAAACTATGAACAAACAGAAAAATTGTCAAAACCAAAGAAAAGTTAAGTTACTTGTATTTTAAAATCATGCAATATTCTCTGAGATAGTTTTGAACAGTATAGAATGGATGATGCAGAAGACAGGCTGCTGCATGATTTAATCAGATATGAAACCAGAATACAAATGGTTGGCAAATGGTTTTGGCAAAACCAAATCAACAACCATGAAACTTTCCTTAAGTTACATCTATTTTATGGAATAAAAAGAACCAATACTAGTTTCTGGCTCTAAAATAAAGGAGCATGGAGTTGTTTACAACAACACTATGTTCCTTTGATGGTAGACATAGAATTAGTCTAGACATTCCCTGTATTTTGACTATCCCTAAAGTTGAAATTATGTAGTAGTTGAAAGTAAATGTTACCATTTTTCTTGTGTTTGTTTCTTTCTCTGTACAACTTTAGTTTGGAAGTATGAAACTGGTATCTTAACTGCTGTCACTTACACTTATCATGGCAGATGGGAAGTGTCATTGAGTTTGAAGAGATTTGGAGAACATTTTCATGACCCAAGTAAGACTCATAACTGGCTGCTGCATATAGAGAAATGGCCACAGACAACATTTTTTCAACTGTGGCCTTATCATCTTAGCATCTTCACAAATGCTACATCACTTGCTGCAACTTCTTTTCACCTTCACATTTCATATTTTATCCTGGTATTCAAAAAGTCACGATTAATACCAGTGAGATTCATGGATACTGATTAAGTATAAATGAGAGAAGAATTAGAGTTATTTTGTACTTTTCTATTTGCAATGGAGTGGTTTAAGAAAAAAAAAGGTTCTATTTTCACTTTGTTCTCTGAGGCATTTTTCATACTCAAGTCAGGACAGAAGTAGTTACTGGCAAACAAATATCCAGTCTGTATTCTTTTATTTCAGTTACTTTTATTAATATTAGCATTATGTAGGAAGAACTACTTCAGTCTTTCAAAATTTATAGGCCTCTCAAAATCTGGTGTACCTATTTGCTGGTGATGGATTCTTTGACTCAGGGGCTGGAGCACAATCAGAGCAAGAAGCCAGTCTGAATAGCATTGGAAAATATGAATGCTTTATGAGTTTAAAGGAAATTTTGGAGCACTACACAGACAGCTAATTTAGAGCTCCACATCAACATCAGCAAGTAAAGGTGATCTGATGCTGGCAGTAATGGCAATAAAACCTGTGAGGCTCCATGGAAATCTGTTTTGCATTAGCCATCTGTACTGTCATCCCTTTGCACCTTGTAGACATGCAGTATGTATTCAACCCTGGGAACTGTTGTAGATTTCACTGCTAGTAAATCTTCCGTTATAACATATGATGTTAGAACTTTAATGGATCCAACAGCATCAAATACCAGTCAATAACACTTGTCATTCCCTTTTCGTGCTGCACCATTCAGAAATACAGATTAACCCAATGAGGAGATAACAAAAACTATACCAGATAAGGAAATACTGCAATAAACCCTACAGAATTCTCGATGAAGTTCTACAAGCCAAGAGGCATAGACATTTTGATTATGTAGATGAGGAACAGAAGGGTTAATCAGTAAATTTGCTGCCAATATTAGGTCTTTATTTACTAATAGAAAAGGATGAGGAACGCTTGTAGGAAGAACTAGAAACCTTAATATATAATCAATATTAGAATTTACTTGGTTTGATGAAGACTAATGGATAGATTTATCTCACTTTATTATAAGTAATAAATAAATTTCCCAAAATATCTGTATCCAGTGCCATTGAAGCCACTCTGCTGTGTGAAGCAGCAGCACTTGACCTTTAAGCATAACATAGGAACTACTCTGCCCTTCTGAGGCAGCAGCTGAAGGTCAGCAGGCAAGGGCACCAGAACTAATACTAGATTAATTACTTATGTTTCTGCAGCTAAATTGTGCAATGGAAGGCAATGGATGAGGCTCATACACTTATAATGTAGTTGTCAGCATGTGATTAAGTATTACATGAGCTAGGTGTCTGCATTGTTATTGGAGATCTACTCAATGTAGTGATATATTAACTCAGTGCCTTTGAGATATGCACCTCTTGCCTTTTGAAGCAGCACTCAAGGTTGTCCAAGACACCTGTCCAGAGATAGCAGAAATAGCAAGGCAGGTGACTGAACCCCTGGTAGCTTACAGGAGGCTGTCTTAAAGACAAGCATCAGTTCTTCCATTTATACAAGTGAGGCATGCTGACTGGAGTCTGAAGATCTTCTCAGCTGAACAAATACATCTTACACATTTCTGGGAGTATTTCTGTCCATATAGGTATAACCCAAGCCTAGGGTTCAAGATGCATGAATATTCCTTTTATAGTCTGAAATGAGAGAAACAGATACTAAAAATATTGGTTATATAGACTTAACTGAAATTATTGGGGTGAAATTTTGGAAATTTGTAAGCATGAGAAAACTTGATGAGAATAATTTTGAAATTAAAGAATTCCTAATCCTTATAGAAGAATCCAAACAAGAGCAAACTGATGACAATGGACCATAGACTTCTGCAGGGTCAAAGAAACTATGGGTTGCAAGGTCACCTAGAAAAAAATCTAAGAAATCAGGTATTTTAGAGAGCAAATGATTCCTTTAAAAGCAATACTAGGAAAAGAAAGACAAAGAATTGCTGTGAAGAAGAATGATAGGCCATATAATGAGATTAAACAGAGTTAAGTGTTGGATCTTGCATGACCTGAAACAATAAAAAAAAAGTTGACAAAAATTTGATGGTAAGCTAAATTACTAAAGGAATAAAACTGCAAAATAGAATTAATTAAAGGCTATGAATTACTAGTTGAACAGTAACAAAACTTCAGAAAAATCAGAAAGACTGAGGCACAAAATGAGGTACCAGCCAAGGGCATCTTAAAGGAACCAAAAGGGCATTCTTAGTATATTAGAATAAAAAAACCCCAAGAGACAGTTCATTATACACTGAAGATGAAAAGCAATAGACAATTATGCTGAATGACCAAAAGGTTGAGTTTTTATTTTTCCTGTGATCCTTTTCAGATGTGATCAGATAGATAAGACAGTGAGGGGCCTGAGCCATGAGCAAAACCAATTGGTACAAAAGTGCTTTGGTAAGTTAAAAGACCTCAAATCAGCTCAATATTACTAAATCACCCTTGAGTACTAAGAGTACTAAACAAAATAATTACAGTTATTGGCTACAGAAACATACTTTAGATTAAACTTCTGAAAGGGTATAAAAATAGTTATATGGTCAGGGTAGTTACCACTTACATGTTGTCAGGCTCTTTCTAATAGAAAACAATCTAATGGTTATAGTAATTTGCAGAATCAGCAACATTATGCTGCTGTGTGGAAACAAATATCACCTGATTCATACATGTACAAATACAAATATTATTGAATAATATATGCTATACCATGATTGGACTGAATACCTAAAAAAGCTTAAAGGTCAACTCTGTTGTTTTTGCATGGCCTGGTTCTTTGTAGTGGGAGGGTCACAGATGTGGTTTGTGTGAGAGGCTCCTAGAACCTTCCACCAGGTCCAACAGAGCCAATTCCTGATGGTTCTGAAGATGGACATGCCACTGGCCAAGGCTGGGCCAATTAGAGATGTTGGTAATGTCTCTGCAATAACAAAATTAAGAAGAAATCAAAATGAAGTTTGGCAATCAGTTTTAATTCTAGACAGAGAAGAGGAGGAGGTGAGACCATGTATAGAAGAACAACATGGCAACACCAAGGTCAGTGAAGAAGGAGGGGGACGAACTGCTCCAGGTGCTGGAAACAAGATTCCTCTGCAGGCTGTGGTGAGACCATGTTGATGCAGCTGTGCCCCTGCAGCCCATGGATTCATGAGGGATGCAGAGATCCACCCAGAGCCCATGGTGGAGATGCCCATGCCAGAGCAGGTGGAGGCCTGGAGGAGGCTGTGATCCTGTGGGACACCTGGTGGAGAGAGGGTCTCCAGGCTGGAGCAGCCTGTCCTTGGAAGGCTGCACTCCATGGAAGAGTGACCCACACCGCAACAGTTGTGGGAGTACTGTTTGCCTGTGGGAGGGACTCAGGTTGCCAAAGTTTACAGGTTGCTGCTTGTGTCTTGGAGCCACATCGGAGAAGTTGGGGGAGAAGTGTCTCCTGTGGGAAGGGACCCCACAGTTCAGCAGGGGCAGGACTCCTCTCCCTGAGCAGTGAGAGAAACCACGGGTGGTGAACTGACCTGTATGCCCCAGCTCTCTGTCTCCATGTGCTGCTGGTGAGAGGGATGGGTTGAGGGGGAACATGTTTTTAAGGTTTTTTTTACTTTTCATTATCCTGCTCTGATTTTGTTAGCAATAAATTCACTTAGTATCTCTAAGCTGAGCCTGTTTTGCCCATGATGGTGTTTAATGAATGATCTCTCTCCCAGACCTTAACTCATGAGGCCTTCATTATATTTTCTCTCCTCTGTCAAGTTGCATAGGAGTGAGCAAGAGGTGTTTGTGGGTGCCTGGCATCTGGACAGGGTCAAACCACTACACAACAATTTGAAACCTCCAGGAAAACAAAAAGAATGATCAACAGAAATTTAGGAAGCAAAAGATCAAAATAAGATGTAACAGGTTTAAATAAACAAAAGGGGTGTTAAATCTACAGGAATGAATTACTTCTCATGTTCAAAGTAGACAGAAGTAGCTGTTGATACCAATCACTTCAAGAGGTATTTAATTTTGACATTAAAGTAAAACCTCCTAATCAAAACTAGTTAATCAGCAAATTACCTCATCCAGTGATGTAGTAAATTATTCTACAAGAAACATATACATATATAATAAAATGGAATAAATAAATATCACTTGAGAATATGCAGATATAGTTGACCGCGAATTTAGAGTCACGGCTAGATCCTAGAATTCCTTCATGCATTGCTTTCCATTCATTGTATCTGCAAAGTAGATATGAGGCTCAGTTCATGTTAAGTAATTGAGTGGAACAAGATTTACTGAAGCAATGTTACAGAGATGAATTATATGTTGGTAAACTTCTTTGACACCTCAGATGAAAACTGCTGCATAAGGGAAAAATATTATATTGTATTACTAACTTCATGGATCACAGATATTTTGGGAGGAAGGCAAAGTATAAATAAGGTCATCAGACTGATAATATTTGCAGACTTTTCTCCACTCTGTCAATCTTATTTAGAATTTTCTCAGTGTGTGCATTTGGAACTGCTAAGTTTCAAGAACTTTTCAAAATAACCTTATTGCTCCACAGTAAGAGTTTGTTGCACTGTATTTTTCTTAAATATTTTTGAAGAAAATGACAAAGGTTTGTCTATTTGCATGGAACTTTTTCCATTGAACAATTTCCAAAAATGGTTTAAAACAAAAAGAATGTAAAAATCACCATCAAGGATAAAAATTGTATACTTAGTTTTCTTATAACTTCTGAGTTGATCAAAGGTATTTGGAGCAGATAATAATCTTTATGAGGTTTTTTTGGTTAATGTAGAAATATGAATAATATTGAAAGAGAAAGCTACCTGAGGATATTATTCTAATGGAAATTTTTCTCTTTTATGTTCTTTTAACACAATCCTATAACAAGAAAGAAGACAATTTCAGTTATTTTAATAACATTACTACTTATTTGCAATGTTTTTATTTTCAAATTGGACATTCAATAGTATAAATCCAGTGTAAATAGTAGCTGATGGAGAAATAAGATGCTACATCCTCAGAGAAGAAGGTAATACAATGAGACAATGGCAATAAGATGTTTTTCATGCAATCCGTCTTCATAGTTATATACCATACATGATTCTTTAGTAACATCTCTGCAAAATACATTTTTTTTTATCAGAGAAGAAATGCTGCTAGTTGAGTTCTCAACCAAAAGACTATGTTTTCTTTATATAAATGTTGTTGATGAATCATAACACAATTCATCAGCTACTTGGACCAGTGATGGTAATTTTCTGATCTTTTTATGTGTGATTCCATGAAAGAAAATGTCATACCATAAAGAAGTCACATTATACATAGTGGTAAATACTTTTTTTAATCAAAATGCCTTAAGGTCTGTGTTGACCCTGGCTGGATGCTGATACCAACAGAAGTTTCTCTATCACTCCACTCTACAACTAGACAGGGGAGAAAAAATGTAATGAAAGACTTATGAGTCAAGATAAGGACTGGGAGAGATCACTCACCAAATACAGTCAGGGGAACACCAGGCTCAACTTGGGGACATTAACTGCATTTATTACCAATCAAAATCAGAGCAGGACAATGAGAAGTAAAACAACTTATAAAAACATCTTATACCCCATCCATTCTTCCTTCCCAGGTTCTATCTTCTTCCCTCAGGGGCACAGGGAGACAGGGAATGGGCTTTTTGGTCTTTTTATCCCAGGTTGTTTCTGCTGCTGCACAGGGAGAAGAATCCTTCCACTGCTCCAACATGGGGTCCCTCCCATTGGAGACAGTTCTCCGTGAACTTCTCCAACATGGGCCCTTTCCATTGGCTGCAGTTCTTCACCAGCTGCTCCAATGTGGTTCCAAGGGGTGCAGTCCTTCAAGAACAGGCTGCTCCAGTGTGGGTCTCCCAAAGGGTCCCAATTGCTACCAGAAAACCTGCTCCTGTGTGGGATCCTCTCTCCAAGGGTCTGTGGGTCCTGCTAGGAGCTTGTTCCTGCACAGGGTCAGAGCCTTCCTTCAGGCACCCACCTGCTCCAGTGTGAGTCCCCTCCATGGGCTGCTGGTGGATCTCTGCATGCCCTTGGTCCTCCATAGGCTGCAGGGCACACCTTCCCTGAAAACAAGGCCCACTTCCTATGAAATGCAACCTGTTTTGATCAGAGCCAAACCTCTGTGCTGTTTCAACTCTTGCCAGCACCCTGACACTCTTACTTGTCACACAAAGCAGTTTCCACACAGACCTTTCTGTTGAATGATGATTTGCTGTTTGAACCATTAAATTCTACTTTCAAAGACAAGGAAACTATTGGGGCAGGTTTTGGAGTTTATTGATTTTTCTTTTTTGATGTCCTGTTAAAATGTTCATAGGTTTTGGATTTACTTTGTACAAACCTTTGTGATTATCTTCTTTGCTCTGATTTAGTCACCCATAAAAAGCACTTGTTGCCTTATAAAAATTTTGAGATTTAGTTTCTTGGAACTCAGGGTAACTAAGTGTAGACAAGAGTACTACACAGGTTCTGGGTCATACTCCTGAAAGTTTATATATAGTATTTATGCATTTAGAAAGTCAGAATCACTTTAGAAAAAATTCTTGGATAGTGGACTGGGGTTGTGGGATGTGTAGTTTCTACATGACATATTTTATTTCCGTATTTTAAGTACTACGATGTTCTGGCTCATGTCACAATGTCAATGATCATTAATGAGACCTGATTAGAATAATGTCTACTTTACCATATTTATAGTGCCAAAATCTTATTTTCAAATGGTATGAAAATTCTTTTATTGTTTTAAAGGCATATATTTATTGCATGTTTATTAATTACATATTTATAATATTACATATTTATATAGATTTATAGAAAATATATATTAAAAAATTTTGCCTTTCAATTTGAAGCAGACATCTAACAATTAAGCTTGTATTATCTGTGGCTAGAGGCAAACAATGTTCCTAAGATCTCAGTACTTCATAATTGTACTGGGATGCTTTTCAAGTCATAATGTGTATATTACCTCATTTACAAAACTGAATGCCAAGGAATCAATTTTGCACAATCACTATGACTTATTTGTGTTTTGCTATTGATTATATTCATTTTTCTGGTCCTAATGTTCTTGAAACTGTAAAAAGAATATATTGTTTCAAATTAAAATGTCTTTGAATACCTTGTCCTGGGTTGAAGTATATTCTATCACCATCTTCATGAACTGTTGAAACCAGGTGAGGCCGTGCTCCCTGCCTCCTCCACTCTGGCTTATCTTCTGTTAATGGGCCCATCAGCACCTTTGCTACACAGCTCACAGATAACCCCCTCCTGGACTACCTCCTGTTAATGGGCCCATCAGGCCTTATCACATGACTCACCATCCCATTGTGAGATGCTCTGCCCAGAGGGAGGAACCAAGCATTCCAGCCTGGATATAAGCTGAGACTCTGAACACCAGAGGGGTGCTTTCCCACTGGATTCCCAGAGGACCCGAGCTACCAGACCTTTCTACAGGATCACTGCTTCAGGAAGACCACCTCATCTGGACTGCTTCCATCACTGCGCTCAGGTTGTATTCTGACTCTGTCAGTGGTCTTTTGTATTATTGCATCTATTTTATTTTACTTTCTTTCCTTTTTCCCTATTAAATTGTATCTCTGACTTGGAGCCTCTCATTTGTTTTGCTTTCAAACCAGTACAACCTTTTTTTTTTGCTTTTTCCACACTGTGAACTTCTAAAACATAATGGAACATAATAAAATAATTGTTTCTCACTTCTTTATATATTAATATTTTGTATTGAAGTTGAAAATGGTGCTTTTAGTAGAGCTAATTTGCATAACAACAGTACTGTACAATTAGATTTGTTTTAAAGGATGAATTACTGGAACTTTTATATGAGATGTGAAACATTTGACACTATCATCAAAACCTCGGCTCATTATCATGATGAATAACAGTCTTTTTTTGGTTCTTTTTTAGGATAACTTTTTATGGCAGCAGTGACTTGGCAAAGATTTTTTTAAAGTCTTTCAGGCTCTCAAGACCATGCATTCTGTCTCAGTATTGTAAATAGTGTAATATCTCTGCAATTGTAATGATACATTGCAATTTAAGGTCAACTTGGATTTGAAACATTTAGTGTACAGTGTAAAAATAAGATGTTTGCTTAGAGTTCTTTATGGGTACTTTTCAATATAACTAATTTTGTTTCAAGTTTTTGAAGGATGGGGTTGTGTTAACTTTTAGGACTAAATTGTGTTGTTGAAACATATAAAATAAGGAAAGCATTTCTTTGTACCACCATAGGTATTTGCAAGATTCAGCCATTGAGAAAAAATGAAAACTAGTCTTTTAAGTTAAACATAGATAAAACATGAGTTAGTAATTTCATTTGAAAAAAAAATTAGTCTCACAAGTATACATGGGATGAACAGCTTATTCTTTTTTCTTAAAACAAATGCTTTGATTAGAACCACTAGAGAACTACTAGAACTACTGAAAATTAAATAGCAGTCTCTAGTTTTATTTTTTTTCTTTTACACCTAAAACCTAGTACAATGATGTCACAAGCTCTTCCATGACATGCATAGATTAGAGTCTCTAAAAGGCACAATAAAGATTATCTATAAGGAAAAATTATACAGGAGAAAATCACTGAGAGGATTCTCAGAGAAAATGATCTTGAG
The DNA here is from genome assembly GCF_029207755.1 of Chamaea fasciata. NCBI lineage: Eukaryota > Metazoa > Chordata > Aves > Passeriformes > Sylviidae > Chamaea > Chamaea fasciata. The sequence goes on along the minus strand of NW_027094087.1, from coordinate 94,546,116 downwards.
GGCCCCATCAGAGATATGTGACCATTCCAGTAGTAGCAAAAGGGTGATGCCAGACTGGGGAAAAAGGCTAAAGAGACATGACTGGGAGATGAGCAACAGACAACAGGCAACTGAATTGTCTCATGGATGAATTGAGCACTAAAGTCAATAAGTGTATTGGTTAGCTATCCTTTGACTTTATAAAGCACTTGAACACACTCACATGTAAACATCCAAACTTAGGTGTGTTTATCTTCCACTGAAAGTTTAGCTTTTTTGCTGGTAACTACACTAAGTATTGCAACACAACATGGAATCACTTGCCTACAACATAACAGGCTATGTTTTTCTTATGCCTTTAATAATAGAAGTTTAGAGGAGGCAACAAAGGAGACTCATGGGAAAAAAATGAAAATTTCATTCCACTGTTAAATTTACTTTTATACATTACAGTGTATAAGTGAAGAGCTAGCCTCTTTAGTTCTCCACTTTGGGATGTCATCAAATGGTTTTGAAAATGCATGACATACAATGAGAAAATTTCTAAATTCTCAGGACTCTGTCATGAGCAGAGAAAACATTTCCATCCATTTCTTTTGGAGTGATTAGCTGTTTATCATGAATTAAAACAATTCAGTGATTGTTTAAGGAATTTGGGTTTTTTTAACCTTAAGTCCCAAAGACAATGACAAATTCCTAATCTCCCCAGAGAAGAACATGAGCTTGTTAAAAAACAGGTTCTAGAGGACAGAAAAAATATTTTCATTGAGAATGCCTAAAGTTCTAATTTATATACAAACGCAAATCAGTAGCCCACCTGAAGTGCATGTATACTAATGCAGGCAGCATGGGTAACAAACAAGAAGAGCTGGAGGCCATGGTACAACAGCAGAGCTATGATGTAGTCACCATCATGGAAATGTGGTGGGATGACTCACATGGCTGGAGAGCTGCACTGGATGGCTACAAGCTCTTCAGAAGAGACAAGAAAGGGGAAAGAGCTGGAGGGATGGCCCTTTATTTAGGGAGACTTTGGGTGCCGTGGGTATTGGAACTAATGACAATGATGTTGAATGCCTATGGGTAAGAATTTATCATCTTTGGAAGGAGGGTCAGGTCTCTCAGGAAGTAGTTAAGGGGGCTGCTAAGGCACGTAGGAAAAAAAAAATTAAGGAGGCCAAAACTCAGTTCGAACTTAATGTTGCAACTTTTGTAAAAGAGAATAAAAAAATGTTTTTACAAATATATTTATGGCAAAAAGAAGGGTGAGATCAACCTTGTTCTCTACTGGATGCGGGAGGGAACTTAGTAACTGCAGATGAGAAGAAGGCAGAAGAGCTTACTGCCTTCTTTGCCTCAGTTTTCAGTGGGAAAGCAGTTTGTCCTCAAGAAAAGTGTCCTCCTGGGTTGGTAGATGGTGTCAGGGAGCAGAATAGTCCCCCTGTTATCCAGGAGGAGGTAGTCAGAGAGCTTCTGAGCTGCTTGGACATTCATAAATCTGTGGGACCAGGTGGGATCCACCCAGGGTGATGAGGGAGCTGGCAGAGGAGCTTGCCAAGCCACTCTCCATCATTCACCAACAGTCCTGGCTCACTGGTGAGCTTCCAGATGACTGGAAGCTGGCCAGTGTGACACCCATTCACAAAAAGTGCAGGAAGGAGGATCCTGGTAACTACAGGCCAGTTAGCCTGACCTCAGTACCCAGTAAGGAAATGGAACAGTTTATATTGAGTGTCATCACACAGCACCTACAGGATGGCCAGGGTATCAGACCCAGCCAGCATGCGATTAGGAGGGGTAGGTCATGTTCGACCAACCTGGTCTCCTTTTGTGACCAGGTGACCTGCCTGGTGGATGTGGGAAAGGTTGTGGATATTGTCTATTTGGATTCCAGCAATGCCTTTGACACTGTCTCCCACAGCAGACTCCTGGAAAAGCTGGCAGCCCATGGCTTGGACAGGAGCACTCTTTGCTGGGTTAGGAACTGGCTGCATGGCCAGGCCCAGAGAGAGGTGGTGAGTGGTGCTGCATCCAGCTGGGGGCCAGTCACCAGTCGTGTCCCTCAGGGGTCTGTGCTGGGGCCAGTTCTGTTCAATATTTTTATTGACTACATGGATGAGGGTATTGAATCTTTCATTGATAAATTTGCAGATGACACTAAACTGGGAGCGTGTGTCGATCTGTTGGAAGGTAGGATGTCTCTGCAGAGAGACCTGGAACGTTGGATGGATGGGAAGAGTCCAGTAAGATGAACTTTCATAAGTCCAAGGGCGGAGTCCTGCATTTTGGCCTCAATAACCCCCTGCAATGTTATAGGCTGGGGATGTTGTGGCTGGACAGTGCCCAGGCAGAAAGGGACCTGGGGGTACTGGTGACAGCAGCTGAACATGAGCCAGCAGTGTGCCCTGGTGGCCAGGAATGCCAATGGTATCCTGGCCTGGATCAGAAATGGTGCAGCCAGCAGGAGCAGGGAGGTCATTCTTCCCCTGTACTGGGCACTGGTGAGGCCACACCTTGAGTGCTGTGTCCAGCTCTGGCCCCTCAGTTTAGGAAGGACGTTGAGGTGCTTGAACACGTCCGGAGGAGGCAACAAGGCTGGTGAGGGGCTTGGAGCACAAACCCTGTGACGAACGACTGAGGGAATTGGAGTTGTTTAGCCTGGAGAAAAGGAGACTCAGAGGCAACCTTATCACTCTCTATAACTTCCTGAAAGGTGTCTGTAGCCAGGTGGGGGTTGGTTTCTTTCTCCAGGCAGCAACTGACAGAACGAGAGGACATAGTCTCCAGCTGCACCAAGGGAAATTTAGGTTAGATGTTAGGAAAAAGTTTTTCACAGAAAGAGTGATCAAGTAGTGCAATTGTCTGCCTGGGGATGTGGTGGAGTTACCATTCTCAGATGTGTTTAAAAAATGATTGTATTTGGCATTCAGTGTCATGGTTTAGTTGAGGTGTTAGGGCATGGGTTGGACTCAGTGATCTTGAAGGTTTCTTCCAACCTAGTGATTCTGTGAATCTGTGATATCCTCACTCAAATAAATGACCAGCAAATGCTAATAGCTATGATCTGGTTTTCTCCTTACTCTCTCTTTATCTTTGAAGGATTGCAGTGTAGCATTATGCTAAATTGCTTTCCATATACTTGTTCTTCTGGGACCTAATCAAACACAGCCCATGTCTCTAGTCCTAAACAGTCAACCTCTTTAGTATTGTTGGAGTGTTGACTTTCCCATCAGTGAAACTGATAGTTTTAAAAGCACAAGAAATTTCTAAAAAGCACTGCTAGGCTGCAGAAGTCTTTGCTGCCAATGAACCTGCCTCAGCATTAGGAGGAGGAAATAGAATTTGTATGTATCTGGTTGAACCTGATAGAAATGTAGGCTGAGGGGCCTTGTGATTTCAAAAAAGTGCAGGGAGTTAGGACTCTTCTTCCTTCTCAGAAACACAAGTAATTGACTGCTGTGGGTATTGATCAGTGACAGTTAGAGATGTTCTTTACAATCCCTCGCCCTGTGAGGCCTAATTAACAAAGGCTGGCTTGCTGAATTAGATAAAACTCAATGTCCACTGAAATTACTGTGATGCTGTCTAAGCGTCCTTCAGCTATTAAGGGAAAATCAAGTTTAAGTGAAAGAAACGAGGGAAGTCCTGTTAAGGGCTAAAACAATTGTGACTGGAAAAGTGGATTAAGACAACAGTTTTGCAAGGTCAATGTGAGGCTCAAAGACACTCTTAAAAAGTGCCTCTTCTTGTTTTCTTGTTATTTTTTTTAAAGTGTTTATGCTATTTAACTAAAAAATATTTTTTTTTCTCCTGGGAATCACTGAATTGAAGAAGAAGCAGAGGCTGAGAAATCAGAGCTTTTAAAAATGAAACAATTTCTTGGCTATACTGTACCACCCAGCATATCTCTGGCTATCACCTTTCTGGGTGGTCAAGAAATGGTGTTTAAGTAAGTGACAAAGGTTTCTCTGAAGCCACCAACACTGGTGTTTTCACGCTCAAAGTCCTATACTTACAGCAGAACCAAGATTAAGTATGTATTTAATCTGCAAGATCTGTATGGTTTTGAGCTCTTCAGCCCTAGTCGCATGTTGACTAACCAAGTGTAAATGTCCTGTACTACAGCCAGATTTGTAAATCAGCTCTCAGAGGAGCCTAAATAGACCAGTTGATCACAACCAACAAAGTTTTCAACAAGATATTTAAGAAATCTTTTTAATAATAATAATAATAATAACAATAGCATGTGTCACAGCTAGTACTGGATCTAAAAATGACAGAAGAGATGATGCATATACAAAATTAAGTGAGGTTTGTAGTGCTCACATATTCAGTTTAAGCTGGTTCATTATCTTTAATATGGGCTATTTAACAGTTTATATTTTAGATAAACTGCTTATTCTGGATCCTACCTGTTTTTATACAGCCTCTTTACACATGGGCTCTTTATTTTCTCAGATAGCCTTTCTATATGATTGAAGCCAAGGCTGGTTGTTTTTCTCAAATGCAGATTTACATTCCTTTTAAGCACAGGCTCTTGCACAGTTTTTTCAAGTGTGTTTTAATATAGTTTCACTGTATATTTGGCCAAATATAGATTCTTATGCTTACCCTGATCTCACATTTGTCATTTACACAGTTCCCTGAAAACTGATGTAGTATTGCAACAGTTAAAGAATCCGAATACATATACAGTGCCTCTATGATGACTTCTCATTAAAATCTTAACATCACTTAATTTATGGCACTTTTAAAGATAGTTAAATTTCAATAAATTTTCACTTAAATTTATTTCATTTTCATCAGGCAACAACACCTGGACTCCTGAGATTGCCATGCTTCTTTTCTTGTGGATGATGAGAGTCATTAGAGGTAGAGCGTAGCTCTGGAAATGTCTGCTCAAAGCCATATTCCCTGAATCCCAGTGAATTATCCTGCTGTCATGAAAAAATCCATAGATGTACTGCATATGGGGACGGGAAATATTATGTGGAAAATCAGTAAGATTATTTATAGAAGTTACATTTAGGCTAGTTTAAATGCTCAAGACTGAAATAAAAAGACCTTCATATAAGCTAAGAATGGAGGAAGGGCTGCTTCAGGAATACTCTGGCTTTGGAACAGACTTTGATATCCAGTAACAGCAGCTAAAATTTTTATTGTATTCCAGAGAAGAGTATTTGGCAGAATGGCCCAGAACCTCACACTTTCAGAAGTCAACTTTTTGAAGTATACACTGGGTAGATCCAAAGTCTACCAGCTATATAAACTCATCTCCCCTTCTCCCTTTCTTGATTTTGGTGGCAGTTAATGAAATCTGAAATGTCTTAAATGATAATTCATCTGCCAGTTTACAGTAATTACTTTCAGTGAGAAACTTTTGAGAGAGAAAGAGATTGAAGTCTTATCATCTTCAGGATACAATAAATTGAAAGTGATGCAATTTGGAAATTTATGTCTGTTATAATTAGCCAAGATCATTATCTTCTATTTTCTGTCTGTTAATCATTGTGCATTCAAAAGTAAAATCCTCAAAGCTTAATTTGATGGAAAGTGTCTGCCTTTGTGACAGGTTACTGGAAAACACAGAGCTAAGAACTTCAGTCACTTTGGCCTTTCTATAACTTTTTGAGAGAAAGACCTCAGTATTGACAAAAGGATAAGCTTTGAATCTAAGAGGTTGCCCACCAAGTATAACACAAGAACCATTCCAGTAGATCTCTGGTGCTCATAGGGTCAATGACATAAACTATAAGGTTATGTACAGCAATGCACACCAGTTTGCTTAATATCTGGAGGCATTCAAACACCAGATAGTCTTTCAAACACTTTGAAAAATGATCTGCTTAGTTTTCTAAGTAGAGGAATGATATAGATGCTAGCTGTCAAATGACAGCAAATTACACATCCTCTTCCTTTTATACTATCATTTATCAGAATCAGGTTTTGTAATATGAAAAGTGGTTTAGATCAATAGCTAGAAATCTGCTTGTGTTGTATTGATTTCCTGAGAAGATTATATATGAAAATGACAAGTAGTTATAGCTGACATCGACCAATTTCCAATTGCCTAATGGATTTAACACTTTTCAGTCCTGTAAAATAGACTATTGAAAGTACTTTAAATATTTTTACAGTATGTTCAGTGACAATAAGAATACAACCTGGAGAGCTTAAACTAGAACCATTGACATGAAAATATAGTTTTTATCCTTTAAGCATCATTTCGTAAACAATTAGTAAGTCAAATATGTGTAGAAAGCAGACTTGTTTCTTGGTATTATATTTTTTAATTTGTGTGGCCAAACTGCAGATACAGAAAAAAATCAGCAAAGAAATCAGTTCTATGAGTATCAGTTCTATCAGTAAACATGAGTTAAGTAATGGGAAAATGTGACAGAGCATAACTGAAGCTTAATTTATAAAGTATCTAAGCTCTATTTGTTCACCTCTTTTTATTAAAAGAACCTGTATCCATTCACAGCTCACAGTAGTTGAATAAAATGCAGCATTCAAAATGATTATGGGTAATTTTCTTCTAATTCTTGTCTTTTCATTGCCAAGTGTTTTTTTTCCTTTTTTTTCTACCCACTTGATATTACTTTATAAAAAGGGATTGTTTGAATTGAATCAACTGGGACATTTGATGTTACTTGGAGTGCTTGTGGAGGAGAGGCTGGACATGAGGAGGCAATGTATTCTTGCAGGCCAGATTAGGCATGGAATTATAATTTGTTTATTTTTTTTCTTTTATTTTTTTTTTAAATTTCATAAAAACCAGCATATATGTACTTCACACATACTTGTTAACCACACTATACTTGAGACAATGAATGCTTAAACATTACAAAGTTCTCATGTCATAGCTTGGTTTCTATTGGATTTTAAAGAATAAGGTGTTAAGAGATTGTCCAAAAGAAATGAAAATGTATTACTTCATGAGTAATTTTCATGAATGGGAATGTCTTAAGAACAGTCCTGAGGGGAAGGACTTGGAGGTATTTGTTGCTATATGTCATTGTTAATTTTGTACCATAATTTTGTACAGCTCTTAATGACATCATTTAACTCCTGTCAAACTTCTTGACTGTTGGTGAGGAAGCCAGCTACCAGAGGTACCCCACTGGACCTGCTGTTTGTGAACAGAGAAGGGCTGGCGGGTGATGTGATGGCTGGAGGTCATCTTGGACACAGCAATCACAGAATGATAGTTTTCAATTCTTTGAGAAGTAGGAAGCAGGCTCTGCAGAACTGTTACCTTGGAATTCCAGAGTGCAGGCTTTTTACATGTTTAGGAGATTGGTTCATAGACCCCCTTGTGAAGCACTCCAGAATGGCAAAGAAGTCCAGGAAGGCTGGACAATTTTCAAGAAGGAAATCTTCAAGGTACAGGAGAAACCCCATGTTCTCAAAAGACTGGGAATCACTGAACACTGACCTGGTTGAACAGAGGACTTTAGCTTGACCTAAGGAAAAGACCAGGAGAGGTTATTATCTTTTTATGAAGGGGTAGCCAACTCAGGAGAGCTACAAGGTTATCATGGGATTATAAAAGGAGAAAATTAGAAGTGCCAAAGCCCAATGGGAACCTAATCACGCTCCTGCTGTAGGTTAGATGTTAGGAAACATTTTTTCTCTAAAAGGGAGCCCTGGAACAAGCTGTCCAGAGAGGTGATGGAGTCACTATTCCTCAAGGCATTTAAAAGACCTGTGTACGTGACACTTGAGATCATGATTTAGTGGTGTCCTTGGCAGTGCTGAGTTAATGATTGGGTTCAATGAGCTTAAAGGTCTTTTCCAATGTAAATGATTCTATGATTCCTTAGATTTCCTAAAATGTCACAGTACATGAACATACAAGAAAAAATTTATTGGGGCCATGTATTATAAAAAAAGTCTACCAATCAACAGTGTTATGACAGTTAACTATGCAAAAATGAAATAATTATTTCTTAACAGAATTAAATTATTATATAGTTTTTCAAACTTTATAGGTATTTATTCATACATTCTGGCACTGCATTTTTCCTCACAGGAATCTCAGTTCACACACACGTTTTATTTAGCTTCTGAAGGCTTCACTCATCTCCTCTTTGCATTACAGCATTGTAGAACCATCGATGATATAGGATACTAGTAGGATACTAACACAAAATTGCAAAGGTTTTAATGAAACAGAGAACAATCACATCTGATTTTCTTTCAGTTCCTTCTAGTGGAAGATTTTAATTTCACCACACCTAAGTGTAGTGGTTTGAAAACAAAACAAGTGAGAGGCTCCAAGTCAGAAACACAATTTAATAGGAAGAAAGGAAAAGAAAGTAAAATAAAACAAATGCAATAATAAAAAAGACCACTGACAGAGTCAGAATACAACTGAGCAGGGTGATGGAAGCAGTCCAGATGAGGCAGTCTTCCTGAAGCAGCGATCCCGTAGAAAAGTCTGGTAGCTCGGGTCCTCTGGAAATCCAGTGGGTAAGGGCTCCTTGTACTGTCCCAAATTCCAGATTATATCCAGGTGAGAATGCTTGGTTCCTCCCTCTGGGCGGGGCATCTCACAATGGGATGATGATTCATGCAGGGGGTCCTTGATGGCGATTAAACAGAGATAGCTCCTGGAGGGAGTTATCTATGAGTCATGGGCAAGGCATTTGATGGGCCATTAACAGAAGATAATGGCCCAGAGGGAGGGGGTCTGGGAAAACACTGCTCCAACAACTGGATTCAACAGTTCATGAAGACGGTGATAGAATACTTTGTGCACATTCTACACTACAACCCAGGACAATAGGTGAATAGTATATATTTTTCTTTCATTGTGTCTGGCTTGGTGGACCCCTTTAGCGTTGATGGGCTGGTATTTGTTATGTTCTAACAGCTTTCAAAAAGTATTTATCATTACTACCAAGATACCCATAGGAAATTTCACTCTTGTGACAGGTTAACATTGGTCTTGGAGTCCATCTAGATGGCTTGACAGAATATTTCCTCAAAGGAACACATCACATGGAGAAAGAAGATAAAGCAGAAGAGCAAGTGCAAATAAATGGGTGTATTTATGTCTTTGTAAAAAGATTGTTATCATCACTGGAACTAAGATCAGTCTATCTGCCTAAAACATCTTCAGAGCTTGCACCTTAATTTACTGCGCCTGAACTACTACTGAGGACAGGCCCTCCTCACCCGTAACATGAAAAACTTCTGGCAAAGGCTTCTTCCCAAATCATGCTGTAGACATGGTGCTCAGTAACTCACAGCAGTCAAATGGAAGAATGCCAGGAAACTAGATGAAGGATATGCAATACAAAATTAGAATTGGTGCAATCTATAACTTTTTAGTCTTTGAGTGTGTTTAAAATAATAAAAGGAGAATAAAAGAATGTGTAGGCACACCATTGTCTGCTAGCTGTTCCTAGGAACATGTAGAAACCCACAGGTTTCAGCTCCGTAAATACTAAACAAAAACATTTTGACTGATTATCTAGCGAAGTATTGAGTTAAAACAAAAGTTCTACATCTTTCAACCTTTTCAGGTGAGAAGGACAGTCAGAAGCTGGCTGAAGCAATCTTTTGTTCTGTCCTTTGATACTGGAATATTAATATTTACTATATTTTATAAACTTGAACTGTTTAGACAACACCCCTAAATGCTGAATTTATCTTGTTATACTGCATGATTATGGCCTGAAATTTACTGCATAGAATAACTGGATTTAGAAGACTCTTGTCACCAAGATAACAGCAGGTTTACCATGTATTCATCAAGTATTTCCAAATAAGAAAATAATTTATTAATCTGTTTTTTTCAGACATCCTCTGACTTCACCAGACTGATTCCTGTGAGGTAGAGGCTGAAAGTATAATTAGTAATTGTTACAAAAATGTCTGTCATCCTTGAACAAAGGTGGATTTTTTTTGTTTTCAATTTAAAAAAAAAATTTTATTTCTCATTGTGCTGTGTAGTACTGGACTACAGTAGTTATTAAAAAAAAAAATCCTATCATGCAATATATTTTCATATGGTTAGGCCCTAAAACATTTTTTCAAAAACCTATTAGAAGAGACTTCTTGAAAATAAAGTGGATTTTTTTGTTTGTTTGTTTGTTTGTTTGTTTGTTGGTTTTTTGTTTGGTTTTTTGTGGGTTTTTTTGTTTATTTGGTATTTTTGGGGGTTTTTTTGTTTGGTTTTGGGGTTTTTTTGTCTTTTTTTTTTTAATTTTTCCCCTCCCCCAGAAAAATATATTATTGCATTTTTTTGGAAAATATTTTAGTTTCCCTTTCTTGTGTCAATATTTTAATTTTGGTTTTTTTTTTTTTATACAAACTTGTTTCATAATTTAAATTTAAAATAGAAACTCAAATTTAAATCTATATATTTCTAATGAAAATATGTGTATTTTATCAAAGAATACAAAATACATGGTAAAAATGAAATAAAATGATTTATATCTGAGAAACAAAAAGACTTGAAGGTGTAGTTTAATTTTTACTTATTCAGTTGAATAACATGGAGCAATTTTTTCAGTAGTTGATGGGGCAGAGCAGCATCATATAAGTAGTTATATATGGATGAAAGAACTGACATAATTTGTGTAAAGATTTCACTTTTGTCTAGGCTATTACTGTTACTATTATCAATAGTGTTCATCAAAAAACTCTGAAAAGCTACAAATGATTTAAAAAGGCATGAATAGATTTTTCATTTATTATCTGTGAGAATCCACTCCCCATCTCCCATAACATGGGTTTTATCGATTGCTCTTTCTGCCCCTTCTGGCCTGTTTATTTCTAACTGTAAACTAAATCACCACAGAATTTTATTGCAACAGCCCTAATACTCCTTTGCTCTAATTTCCAGTCTGTTTCTTCTACTACATCCATGATTATTCAATTGTCCACTGTCAAGAAATGTGTCTTTTGATTTTTTTGGTACCATCCTATGTACACATTTTATTTCTCTAACTATTAGATGAAATATTAGTTATAAATATAAGCTTTGATCTTCTCAGTGGGATTAGTAATTTTATTCTTTAAATAAGGTCAAAGGCAAAATGGAAAAAAATTGGCTCTTTTCAAATTCACCATCAGGTAATTTTCATAATAGTGTACTTACTTCAGCACTATTATCTTTTAAGTTATAGAAATAATTTATTCTAGTTGCGTTTAAATCCAAGACTGAAAAACACCAAGTCTACAGGTCAGGTAAAGCAAGTGAAAAAGGGGGATGTTTAGAGCACAGATCCATCTCATTTATTCTTTATTTTCTCTAGATATAGCTGTTACAGTACAGACTGATAATACATGAGAACAAAATGGCAAGAGGTAGGAAATCATTCTGTTGTAGAAGCTGTTTAAAGAAATCAAAACCTCCTGAGAGATTAGATGACCTATCTAAAAGTATTATTCCTAGGTAGGGTAACACAGGAATTTTGTATATTATAAATGAGCATCAGGTATGGAAATACAGTAAGATATCAATTCCTCCCATCATATCTAGACTGTTTTTCTTATTTCATGAAATTCACTAATTCAGCACACTTAACTCTAGGGAACCACTCAGTAGAACAAACATAATTGTCATATTTGTGATATTTCCAGAGGTATCTGAAACATTCACAGAAGTCTGAAAAGACAGGACAGAGATGGGCCTCTTGAGGCCAGAGAAATTATTCAAAATGACAGTGGGCCTCCTCATGCTTAGAGATTAAACATCTACTTCAAGCTAGTCGTTTAGGGTTTGCTTCAGTTTCCCAGTTTCCCACACACTTAGTGCCAGCAGAGATGACTTGCAGTCCCGTTTGATCCAAAGTCAATACTCAGATGAATGGAGGATATTTTATCTACAACCAGAAACACAGAATCACAGAATCATTAGGGTTAGAGGACATCTGGAGATCATCCAGTCCAAAGGGTCACTTAGAGCAGGTTACACAGGAATGTGTCTAGGTGGGTTTTTAGGATTTCCAGAGGGGGAGACTCCGTGAGCTCCTTGGGCAGCCTTGTCCAGTTTTCTGCTTCCCTCAATGTAAAGTTCTTCCTTGTATTAAGGTGAAAATCATTTTGGTTTTGTTTATGTCCATTGTTCCTGATCCTGTCATTGGGAGCAAAGGAGAAGAGTCTGGCACCACCCTTCCAGCACCTGACTTTGAGAAATTTATAGGTATTAACAACATGCCCTCTCAGTCTTCTCCAGTTTAAACAGGCCCAGCTCCCTCAGCCTTTCCTCACAGGAGAGATACTCTAAACCCCTAATCATCTTTGTGGCCTCTGCTGGACCCTCTCCAGTAGCTCCTTGTGTCTTGTACTGAGGAGCCCAAAACTGGACACTCCAGATGTGGAGGGCTGAATAGAAGGAGAGGACCAACTCTCTTGACCTGCTGGCAATGCTATTCCTAATGCATCCTAGGGTACTGCAGGCTCTCCTGGTCGCAAGGGCACACTCCTGGCTTGTGGTCAACTTGTCATCCACCAAGACTCCCAGGTCCTCCTCAGCAGAACTGAGAGGTTTACACAGACGCCTTCCCTGGAGGTGTGAACCACTGTCCAGAAGTGCTTCTCTGTGTCCCTGGCCATGCAGGCAGCCTAAACTGCTAACTGAAACTGATGGCTTAACTTGCCATGTGAATCAAAGTGTATGAAATGAATGCCATAATCCTTTTCCCTTCTTTGTATTTCTTTGACTATCTTACCTCACAGAGTGATATGAGAAGAGATTCCCTAAAAATCTTAGAGTTGTGCAGCGATAAGTAGAGCACAAATACTTGGGTGGAGCTGTGCTCCTAAGTGAGAATGGGTGACAGATGCCAAATCAAAACTTCTTTCAAGAAAAAAAGAGGAACACAGCGGATTTATGAGGTTTAGTGCTGGGGATGACTGTCTAAGCTAACAATAAAAAAAAAAAAAAAGAGTTTTTTTGTTCTGTAACCATTTGTCAGTTTTAGATTTTCACCTGATACTTGGCTAGAGGATCACTTAAATAATATAAATACATGAAGCTATTCACATTTCTCAAAGAAACTGGGGTACTTTTATGAGAAGGGGATATTTGACTATAACAGTTATGCAAATAAAGGCATAGTTGAATTTGCAGTGCAAATATGTATTCTCTCTCTAAAAATTTTACCAACTCATTGCAACACATCACTTAAGTGAATCCTAAATGTTAACAGAGAGTAGCACATATTTTTGTTTGAAATCATGGTCTCCCTTTTCCTAAAGTTTTATGTGCAAAAAGAAGAAAAACAGTCTCACTTTCAATTAGCATAACTACATTTATATTTTATAAGAGTAATGGTGGTAGAAAAGATAGATACTAAAGCAATAAATTAGTCAGTGGTGTGAACTAACAGATATCAAGGGAAAACAGACTGGAAGAGTAAAATACCTGTACTGATGTTGAGGACTACTACATCTGACAATTTTATTATCTGGTGAAGATGACATCTCCTCTGTGATGTTCAGTAGCAGAAGACTGCTAGACACAAGCAGTACAAGCTGAACTCAGTATTCTGAAACAATAAAAGTTGTTAGTCAAAGCACAGTGCATGCCTAGCATAAAATGCAGACTTCATCAGCTACATAGAAACTTTGATCTACTTTGCAAATGAGGATGTGATGATTGGATTTTCATGGATAGTAGGTGGGTTTAATCTCCTGTAATACTGAATATTTATAGTGGAGGTAACTACATCTGAGCCTGTGCTCAATGATTTTTTAGTAGTCCCTGGGACTACTGGGTCATTCTAAAGAAGGAATGCATACAGTGTGCATTTCTAGTGTGTGTTGTATATATTTGCTGTCAATGTGATGCCCTAATTGCTACACCAGAAATGTAACTCTTAGGATCTAGGTCATATTGTAATGACTAAGACAATGGGTAAACAGTGATGTAAGTAATGGAATTAATTTTATGTTTGCAATATTCATTCAAGGAATTTTTTTTCTTTCTTCTGTTTTTTTTTTCTCATAAGTTTTCTATTCTGCTTCTTTCTTGCAGAAAAAGGATCCCACACATAATCACATACACATTTGTGTATTTATTTGATTAATTCAGAGACAGATAATTTCTGTCTCTTAATGTGAAACAATATTTTGATTCTCTATCATAAAAATATGTGTTATTTAAAGAAATTCCTCTACAGCTGAATGCTTGGAGCTTCACCAGGAATTACTCATCAGCACATTACTGCAGCTTGAAAAGGAAATGGGTGGTATGGTTAGTAGCAGCTACATAATTTGTGATGAAAAATAGAGGGAAAATAAAAATAATCCTTCTTAACTATTTCAGTGGGAGATATTTCTTAATGTTTCTGTTAATTCTGATATCTCCTACTTTCTCCCTCAATCTCTCTTCTCAGTCAAGCACCTCTCCAGCACAGTGAAGATGGACAAACACTGAGATACACCAGCAGAGAGGGTGAATAATGGCTTACTAGCAGGATTGCACCCTTGCATCAGCTGCTCCAGACTTTTTAAAATGGAATGTATGAGACAGGTGTTTGCTGAGGCACAGATATTCTCAAAACCTGCACACAAAGTAAAAATGTTATCATACCTTGTGATTGTTCTATGTCTAAGATTGAGTAATCATTGTGAAGTAACCTGTCTTGGTTTAGATAGATAGGTATTTTCCAGAGAGGGTTGGAGTCTCTTTTAAAATGTAAGCCTTTCTTCCCCTTTTCCAAATTATCATAAATTTGCAATTAAAAGGCTGTCAGGCAAAGATTTTGGGAATAGGTATAGCAGTTCTTTACTAGGGATATAAAAATACAGATGTTGTAGTACAGAAGAATAAGCAGACAAATAAAAAAACAAGAAATCCTAGAAAACCCTGACAGAGTCAGAAATACAACCTGACACTCTGTTGGTCAGAGTGTGGGAAGCAGTCCGAAGTAAGCTTTTCTGGAGTGGCAGATGTGGTTTTGTTGGAGTAGAGATGGTCCCGTTGAAGAAAAAGGGTCTAGTAATGGTGAGATGGGTCCGGTCTTCTTTCAGGGATCCGGTGGAAAAACTGGATACCTAGTGGGACTGTGGGTCTTTTTTTATTTAGGTTAAGATGGTTTGGCTCTTCCTCCTGGTGTGGAGCAGCTTACAATAGTGCGCTGTAATGTGTAATGTCATTGATGAGCTCTTAATGGTCCATTAGCATTGTTTCACTACTTCCATTCCCATGGAAGTAGTGAAACAATGAAGAGAGATAAGTAGCACTCCACCATCTGATAAGTGACACTGACCCATTTGGGCAAAGATAAGCAATTCTGCTCCACCCAGATGGAATAGAATAATATGCTCTTTACAAAACCCATGACATTATCCACTCCTTATTCTATTACCATCTGCATCATACCTAACACAATGAACTTTTACACTCAATTCTCACTTAGGATTAGGTTTCTTTGTGGTACACAACTGGTTTCCCTATTTTTTTTGCATTACTCACCAAGTGTAACCCGGTCCTTGAGCAAAAACAATTTCACGAATGGGTTCACCTTTGCCTGAGGTAGGGTTAATCTAAACAGTCTTTTTTAAAAATACCTTTCATGTGTACTACAGGGACTTTATTTCTATTTACTGTGTGCAAGGGTTCAGACTAGGCAGGACTAGCTCGATTGACAGATCTTCGTGTGTTGACTATTTATGTGGCTCTGATGTGCCAGGCCATCGAATCTACGCAGTCTAAAAAACTTGATTCTTTCATGCTTCTTCTTGGCTAGAGGCAGGGCTCCTCTAGCACTGGTTATTATTCTCTTCTTGGACATACATGGTAGAGGTTCTTTCGAGGGAATCTGACACAGCATTCCTACTTCTGTGATACCTGGCAGCTTGCTCATGGGAGGCTGAGGCTACCTTCATTCTAGTGGAACTCCCTCTGTTAGTGTTTCTCTCTTTGAGCTCATGTACTCGTGCTGCCAGGACAGAAGTGGGTTTCCTATGCCACACTCTTATGTCTTCTCCATGATCACGCAGATAAAACCACAGGTCAGCTTGAGGGGTGTACTTTTTCTCTCTCGCTGGGGGATGTCGGGTTCTGATTTTGGGGCCTGTGACTTGCACCGGTGTTACATGGGAACTGTTTCTTCTCATCTCCTCTCTCATTTCCCTCATCTCTTCTTTGAGTTCTTTCACCACCGCAGAGACATGAGCCTGCATTGGGCCACTGATCATACTTTCATAATTTTTGAGCTTATTGGCAACAGAACCTACTGTCTCTTGGTTATTCTCGGCATTAATTGTTGTGATGAATGCGGTGTATTCAGATGGTTCATGAGTTGCCAGATTCCACAATATGTGCCTTGTGCATCTAACTTTGTCGGGGTCATTATCATGCTGTCTGGTCTTCCCAAAAAGTACTTCCAATACTGCCACTTCTCTCAACTGTTGGATTCTTTCTTCAAGGGCCTTCTATTGCATTTTATTGTTGTGCTCTTGCATTCTGTCTCTGTGGACAAATCTTTCTTTTGCACTCATTAGAAGTTGTTCCTAAAAGAAAAGAGGCCTTTGCTCTCTTACAAATACCTGATTTATACCTGAGTCCTGGGTCAAGGGTCCTAGATTTTTTGCTTCAGCACTATCCAGTTGCACACCTGTACCCATAAGGTCCCAGACTCGAAGCAGCCAGGCTGTATAAACCTCACATTCTCGTCGTACAATATCTTTTTGCAGATTACGTAGACTTTCATACGACAGGGACTCAGTGATGATCTCAACTTGTGGCTCTTCTGTGGATTGTGAGGGCTCTCTTTTCCTATCTTTGATACTAGGATCTGACGATTTCACTTTAGACTTCCTCGTTTCCACAGGGGCGACTGCTGCTGGCTGTGGCTGCCCTTGTGGTTCAGCTGGAACTTGGACAGTTGTAATGTTTGTCGGTTTCACTGCTGCACCATCAGTCTCTGCTTTCTCGGGGCAGGGGGAGGATTTTTCATGAGCTGGGGAAATGTACTCTTTTAGCATTTGGCTCATCTCATGCATCTTTTTTACCAGAACTTCAACTCAGTCCGGGTGGGTCCTTTCTGAGGCAGGCTGTGGGGCAGAGTCAGGCTCTGGGGTATTATCCCTATTCTGTGGGGTAGGTATCAGGGTGGTTATCCAGGTCAATCTTCCCTTATCTCTGAATGCTAAATAGAATACACATATTAGCAGTACCAGCCATTGTATGATATCATTAGCATTCAGAGAGGATTTAACCTTTTAAAAACTGGTGGGGCAGACCCAAAGAGGTGGGTAAAGGTTTGGGAAAAAAACTCCTCTGGTGTTATTTTCTCACAGTAGGTACCATTGTTAAAGTAACTCTAAAAACACACAGTTAGTGTATGATAGCCTTGAATCCATGTGCCTGCCTTCCAGAGGAAATTAAAAATCTATGAGTTTTTCACTTTATTAAGCCATAAAATAAACTAGATGACAGTTACAGTAGCTTTAGTTATGGGGCCCATATTTAGATAAGGGCTTTCAAATGGCAGAAATATAGCCACAACCACGTGCTACTTAAACCAGGGAAAATTGGACTACATGATGCTGTCCAACAAGGCTTCTATACACAAGAACTTAGGTCACCAAAGAACTGCTATTCCTTTTTCTTTTCAATGCCCTCTAGCCTCACGTTGAGCGCCAAAATCTGTCTTGGTTTAGATAGATAGGTATTTTCCAGAGAGGGTTGGAGTCTCTTTTAAAATGTAAGCCTTTCTTCCCCTTTTCCAAATTATCATAAATTTGCAATTAAAAGGCTGTCAGGCAAAGATTTTGGGAATAGGTATAGCAGTTCTTTACTAGGGATATAAAAATACAGATGTTGTAGTACAGAAGAATAAGCAGACAAATAAAAAAACAAGAAATCCTAGAAAACCCTGACAGAGTCAGAAATACAACCTGACACTCTGTTGGTCAGAGTGTGGGAAGCAGTCCGAAGTAAGCTTTTCTGGAGTGGCAGATGTGGTTTTGTTGGAGTAGAGATGGTCCCGTTGAAGAAAAAGGGTCTAGTAATGGTGAGATGGGTCCGGTCTTCTTTCAGGGATCCGGTGGAAAAACTGGATACCTAGTGGGACTGTGGGTCTTTTTTTATTTAGGTTAAGATGGTTTGGCTCTTCCTCCTGGTGTGGAGCAGCTTACAATAGTGCGCTGTAATGTGTAATGTCATTGATGAGCTCTTAATGGTCCATTAGCAGAAGACATTCCCATGGAAGTAGTGAAACAATGAAGAGAGATAAGTAGCACTCCACCATCTGATAAGTGACACTGACCCATTTGGGCAAAGATAAGCAATTCTGCTCCACCCAGATGGAATAGAATAATATGCTCTTTACAAAATCCATGACATAACCACTTAGAGAAATACTCTTCTTCTGATATTTCTAGGACAGCTGGAATTTTCCCAATAGCCCAAATGTAAATATTTTTAGTTTTTTGGGAGATAGCTTTGGTTCAATTTTTTTCTTCCTGGGGGGGAGTTAACTTCTTTCATGCAACCATACAAGCGAGTTGGATTTCACGAGTGGAAATTTTGCAAAATTAAGAATAAAACGTATGGTCCAGTGAGAAGAACTAATAAAATATATGAGACTGAAGACACACTGAAAGATCTTAGGCACACCTAATGAAGCAAAGGTAGGACAATCTACAAATCCCCTAAACAAAACTCTAATGGAGCAGAAAACAGAAGTTCTGCTAAACAAGATGCTGTTAAAAAGGAAGGTGGGCAGAAAGTAACTGGCAGAAATTTGGGTATGGATGGGAAATCTAAAGGAAATGTTTTTACCTTTTATTTTTGTCAACAACAACAACAAAAAAGCACCAGGATTTTTATGATGTCAGTACAAAAAAAAGGGTAACAAATATTAAACTGCATGAAAAATCAATGCAGTGTAATTATATTTTAGAATACTTAAAGCTCGAAGTCCTACATCAATTGATACTGTGTAGACCAATAGTAACAGGCTGAAAAGGCCAAATATGCAAGAAAGGCAAACATGAAAATGCGTTGTTAAGGAAAGATAAATGAAAGTACAAGGATTAAGACCCTAACTGTCTCATGCAGTAGTGTATTCTGCCTCTTTAAAAATTCTAGAATGCATGAGAGCCAAGAATTAGAAACTGAGGAGGAAAAAAGAATAAAAGCCCCCCACAACCTCCAACTACCAGTGTAGACGACTGAATTTTCCTTTTTCCAAAGGTGAAAAAAAATAAGAGAAACTCACCAATGTTTCTGCCAAAAATATGTATTTTTAAAAAAATTTGGAGATAGAAGAATTTGTTTCTAAGGTTGCAAATATGGAGGCTTTTTGTAAAAAATAGTCAATATGTATATTTACGAAGTGGTTTTTAGATTCACTTTGAGGTTAGGCAATATAATCCAAAGGAATATCTCAGGAACTTCAGTGGATCCTCCAGCATTTTATACGTAAATGTAAGAAATCATTTTTTTACAGCTTGATAGGCTCAGTAGACTATATATGTATTGTTTTCTTATTTCACACAGCTCTGAGTAGTGTTAAGGTCTGGGCCTAATTTTCTTCAAGATAAGGAAACCTGTTCCCTACTATGCAGGGATATTTCTCCCCACAAAATGACAGTGGTATAGCCTCCAGCATTATATTTCTTTTCTTTCAGTGATACATGCATTTGTAATATATGTAATAATTAGTATTTGATTTAAGATACAAAAAAGAAAACCTTGACACTACTTATTTTTCCTGTTCAAACACTCAGTCTACCTGGAGAAAGATAAATATGATGTCCATTTTCTTAACAGCATTTATAATCATGACTTCAATGCCTGCAGGTCTCAAGATATGTAACAATATATAACTAAAACTACAAAGTAAACGATGACATGACTCATAGAACTTCAGAGTCCTTAAAAATGTACAGAAAAAGCCCAACCACCACTATGAAAGTATATAAACTATTCACTGAAGAAAAGTTTTATCTTTTTATCATTAGCAGTGTTTCATTACCAGTTGACCAGACCTTTAAGGGCCTTAAAGGTCATCTACTTACAATGCCCCTGCCATGGACAGGGACGCCTACAAGACCAGACTGGTAAAAGCCTTCATCCAATCAAGCCTTGAGCACTTCCAGGAATGGTTTATCCGTAACTTCCCTGGACAACCTGTTCTAGCACCTCACCACCCTAACAGTAAAGATTTTTTTCCTAATCTAATCTGAACCTATTCTCTTCCAGTTTGAAGCCATTTCCCCTTGTCCTATCACTACATGCTCTTATGAAATGTTACTCTCCATCTTTCTTGTAGGCCCCTTTAGGTTGTGGAAGGTGCTATAACATCTCACTGGAGCCTTCTCTTCACCTGTCTGTACAACCCCAACCATCTCAGTCTGTCTTCATAGGAGAAGTGCTTCAGCACTCTGGTCATCTTTGTGGCCTCTTCTGGACTCACTCTAACATGTCCATGTCCTTCTCATGTTGGGGGCTCCAGAGCTGGATGCAAGACTCCAGGTGGGGTTTCACCAGAGCAAAGGATCAGAATAACCTCCCTCAATCTGCTGGCCACGGTGCTTTGGATGCAGCCCAGGACATGGTTGGTTTTCTGGGCTGCAAATACGTATTGCTGGGTTGTGTCAAGCTTCTTGTCAATGAACACCTACAAGTCCTTCTCCTCAGAGTCTCTCTCAATCTATTTTCCACCCAGCCTCTATGCCTGGATTACCCCAACCCACATACAGGACCTTATAATGCTATAAAGATAAATCCTTGCATAATTTACACAGTGTGATAGAATTCTTACAATGAAATGGGTAGCTTCACGCAGCTGGTTTTTGCTGAGACAGAATTAGTTTTCTTCACGGTAGCCAGGATGGGGTTGTGTTCTGGATTTGTGCTGGAAAGTGTTGAAACAGGAGTGTTTCATTACTGTTGAGCAGTGCTTACACAGTATCAAGGCCTTTTCTGCTTCTGACTTTACCAGCAAGGGGGCTGTGGGTGTGCAGGGAGCTGGGAGAGGGCACAGCAAGGACAGCTGACTCCAAATGACCAGAGGGATATCCTGTACCATATGGCATCATGCTCAGCATATAAGCCTGAGAGAAGAAGGAAGAAGGAGGGACTGTTAGGAGTGATGGTGTTTTCTTCCCAAGATGCTGCTATATGCGGTGGAGCCTGGCTGAGAATCCACCTGCCCATGGAAAACAGTGCATAAATCCCTTGGGGTTTTTTGCTGGCATGAACAGCTTTTGCTTTACCTATTAAACTAAATTTATGTCAACCCACAATTTTTCTCACTTTGTCTTCTGATTCTCTCCCTCACACCACCAGGGGTGAGCAAGTGAGCAGCTGTGTGGGGCTCATCTGTCAGGTGGGGTTAGGTTAAACCACAAGGTTCACATTTGAGAATTTTTCAGCATATATTTTTCACCCTGGTTTATTGGTTATGAAATGCCTCTCTTTAAGAGTTTGTCACTATAACTGTGTCAAATTCAAATTTTGATAGCTACGTTCTCTTTACAGATATTGCTAGTAGGTTTAATTTGACCAAAGTATCATTTTTCTATTATTCCCTGTTACTTCAAGTAACACCTTCTACTGCTAATCAGCTAATATGTTCAGCTAGAAAACTGGCTGGAACACTGTGAAAAACTACATAGATGACCTTCCATGGAGCTTGGAGCTTTTATCATGAAAATATGGTATTTAAGGAATATACTTATTTAGTAATTCCATAATACTGTACAAACATTTAATTAACTTCACAGTGTTACTTTGCCAGTAAATGAATACTATTATTATTCTAGATAATAGTCATTGAGGTCAGAAAGCTGCATAATGGTGATGACAGTTTCCCACTCCCACAGCTTATTTTCATTCTTGAAGTTTAATCTTGAATAATTACTTTCTAAACCTGAAAATGGACATTTCTAAAAAATAACATATACAAATAGAACAAGAGAGTCCATTACAATTTAAATTATAAAATATTATATTTAAAATATACTAATGCACAAAAATAATCAGACATCAGGATCAACAGTACAATAGCTGTGCATAACCATTTCTCTGCATCAGGCGATTGGGCTATGTTGTGTTTTCTGGCATGCTTTGTTTTGCATATAAATGCTAAAATCACTTCTATTTCCAACTGGAAGGGAAATAATTCCCAGAGGGGTTGGGATTATTGTGCTGCTTATTTGTTTTTTCTTTCTAGGAAAACATGAGTATTTCCAGACTCAAGAAAAATCTGTTTTTTTCCTACAGAACTTAGTTTAGGATTTTTGACAGTTAGTCTTGAATTTATTACCCATTTGTGCACATGACAGTTTTACTAAAAGATAGAACAAATGTTTTATAGCTTCCTAGTTCCTTTCCTCCCTTTTAAATGTCTGGGGGTGTTGTGCTTCCAACATCTCAAGGAATCAAGCTCAGAGGTTTTAGGGGATAGAAAGGAGGCTGCTGCCTTCTACTCTTACTTCAATACATTTTATTACAGAGCAAATCTCAAACTCCCACAAAAAAAAAAAAAAGATATATTTTGCTGATTGAGGATTTTTTTTCCTCGTGTTTTCTTCCTTTTTCTTTTTCCTTGACCCCTGCCCCTCCCCCTTTTTATTTTAAATCAGCCCTTACTAGTTTTGTGGCCTATGCAGAGCAGGTTATAGCTACCAGTAATAATGTACCATTCTGAGATTAATGTTGTTATTCTTGTGACATAGGGACATCAAAAGCCATATCAAAATGCTCAGAGTGACAGGTGGCATTTGCTTCATTACTGTGCTTTTGCACATGTCTGTGACATCTCTTCACAGACACAGTGGGGCTTTGATTCCTTCGTGTTTTGTATTCATGCACTTTCCACAGTGCTGCTATGGATCTACAGTATGCTAGGAATTGCAGAAATTCAAGGCATGCATGTTAAGGGATAAATGATAAATTGTTGATGGGGAAAAAATGGCTGTGGTCAAGCATGGGAAGTAATCCATGAGAAATTTGTATTCCAGAAAGAGTAAAAACTCCCATGGGGAGCATAAATGATCACTATTGTTTGTCCTACAATTTTCAACCATTCCAGAGAGGTTTCCTACTAATACTTATCTTAAAAATAGTTGATCATTAACAAAGGCCAAAAATGCACCCTCTCATAGCTGGGTAGTATATTTTAATCCTGTAAGTGTCATTGTGCCACTCTCTGGTTCAGCACTGGTTTCCCAGTTTAGTATTCAGAGAGCTAATTCATTTTGTTGCTGGCAGCAGTGCATTAATGATCAAGCTACGACAATGAACACTGTCTGCATAACAAATGTGTCTTTCTCAAGCTGCAGTAAATACAAAGTGATTAACATGAAATAACTGCTCCAGCAAACTGCTTC
Source organism: Chamaea fasciata (assembly GCF_029207755.1). NCBI lineage: Eukaryota > Metazoa > Chordata > Aves > Passeriformes > Sylviidae > Chamaea > Chamaea fasciata. The sequence goes on along the minus strand of NW_027094087.1, from coordinate 94,522,824 downwards.
TCGGCTTCTAAATAGATACTAGTGTTATTATTTAACCCTGCATTTGTCAGATATATTTTGAATAGCCTTGTTTTCATTTCTTTTTTGGAGAAGGGGCAATTTCTAACTTGGAGCTTTATTTTACAAAATGCATTCTCTTGGAGATCTGCTGCTAGCATACTGGATGCAAATGATTATTAATACTCTGTTCCCTGCTTCTGACATTTACTAAGGCAGAAGCATCAAACAGAACTAAATCACATCATGCTCCTTCCAGCTATCTTAATCCTGCCATCCTATTGGAGATAATGAAAATAAGGTCTGAGCAGGTTAATGTTGCAGTTGTTAATAACCTTTAAATCTAAAAGAGCCCAAGGTGAAGTTGGTTTGCATCCCAAGTCAGGCAGGAAAGTACAAAGACGGAAGGTGGTGAACAAGAAGAATCAAACTGAAGTTGCTCTCCCCTCACAGCTCCACCCCCGTTTTTTATTCTTAATCCAGGCATAATGAAAAATCTGAGCAATGTCACTGTATTATGAAAAGATGTGATTATTCTATTCTTAGAAAAAGTAAGAGACAGAAACAGAGACAGAGACAGACAGGGACAGAGATGGAGACAGTTGATTTGACAGTCAATGTCCCTTATCCTTGTTGCCACTCAATCCCTGTTGGGGGAGCCCCTACCTGAAATATTACAGGGAAAACAGAAAAGCATAGCACCCTCCATGAAACATTTTGAAATGGTTCTCTTGTCATCCAGACAATCCTCTAAAGCTGTGCTCTTCTCATTCCTGCTGTCATTCACTTCATTTCATGATAATGTGACAGTAGCGTGGCTTTCTACTCTGCAACAGTCTTTTAGAGACAGAGTTTTATTAGAAAATGTTGTATAAGTGAGCTCAAGTATTCCCTTTTTTTTTTGTTGTTTGAGTTTTTTTTGTTTTGTTTTCTTTTGTTTTGTTTTGTTTCCTGCTAAGGCATTGCTATAAGGACTAGAAATTTTTCTCTTTTACATCGTATATGTGGCACTTTTGCTATCAGGTTAGAGAAATGGAATGGCGGCATTCTGGAAATACATGTTTTTACTGTTCTATGAAGGCCATTAAAAGATTTTTCTCAGTGAAAAATAAACAGCAGCATGACAATGTCATGCATATTCAGGAGTAATACAAAAGGAAAATCAGAAGAGAAAATTTTGTATTCCTCACGGAAATTGCAAAAAGTATTAATGATATGTTGGGACTTTTTGAAGACATGCTGATCCACTTACCAGAAGTATTGAGTAAAATTTAGAGGGCAGGGGGGAAACAAAGAAGTATCTTCAGGCTCTGATTAAAAATTTGAAAACTGTTATTTTTTTATTCTGTAAGCACAAGTCACGTTCATGGGAGCTTTAAATCAAAGGAAAATAATACCCTCTATTATTTAGAATGTTATTTAGAATTATTAGAATGTGCATGTGTTATTAAAAAGGAAAAATTATTTGGGAAATAACTTCTCTTGGAGCAGGATGCATATGGACTTGTGACTACAATATAACCTACCAAGTCCCATGAGTACTGGAGGAGGAAATGGTTGGTAAATAGGCAAACCTAATTTCTTGAAATATTCCCTTGACAATCAGAAGCTCAAAAGTAATCACATTTGAATAGGATGAGATCAACAGAGAAGTGCTGGTTCAGAGACAAAAGGATTGCCATAATTACAGCTCTCATCTTCCATTTTGGTAAGCTAGGATAGTTTGAAAATAGCATCCAGGTAAGGTAAGACGAGGTGTGCCTGCTGTGCTCAACAGAGGATGATCTAGAATACCTACAACCAAAAGACCTGCTGGCATTTAAGTAATCACAAAAGAAGCAACATTTTCAATCTCCCGTTTTTGCAGTGTGTTAGGTGTGCAATGAACCAGCATAAGCACTTACGCCCTGCTATTTACTCCCTGTTTTTTTCCACTCTACACACTAGAGCTGGTGGCATGGGACAGCAGACTCTCCAACATAGCGAAGTTTCATTCAGGAAGCCTGAGAACACATGGGCATCTGGACCGTGGGCCCTGCTAATATTTGTCCTTGCTCTTTTAAAGTTAAGACTACTGAAGTTTTAGTTGGTTAAATCAGATTCATATTGAGATCATTTAGCTAAGTTTTTTTCCTTTTGCTTTGCCTAAACTAGAGGTTATATGCCAAGCTTTAAATGACAGGCCATTAATGAAAATTCTGTAATAGTGAAAAAATATAGCTTTTTATGAAAATGATGAAAAATAGCACCAGATCGTGAAATCAAAGAAAAACCACAGGCTCAAACTCACAGCTCTCATCAGTACAACCAATTTAAAGTGATTTTTAAATTAAACAGAATAACCAACTTCCTAAAAGACTGAATTATTGAATGACTCAACAATTTAAGAGTATGAAAGAAGTTCTGATTGCCACACGCTGATGTTGAAGTCAACATCAGTTTTCAGAGAAAGTTGTTTAACTTACTGCTTAACAAACTGCTGTGGGGCCAACAGTCACCATTTCTGCAGGGGTTTATTGCCAGAGGTGTGGAAATTCTGATGAAATCAAGGCACAGTTTTTGAACACCATGGATGAAGACATACAGAAAAAAAGAATGCCAAATATTTTACAGAGTGGAGTTAAATTTTACATTAATACGGTAACTGTTAATCTTTGACTAAACTATTTGGACAGCTAGTATGCAATCAGAAAACCAACTCTCTAAGGAAACTTAGCAAGAAATGTACCCCTGCACCATGTGTGTTCTTGCAAGGTATCTGGCAACATTATTTATGGTAAGATCATTAAAGAAAAGATGGTGGTAGTGATTGGAATTTTTAAAGAAAACCTGTAAGAATCCATTTTGAGTCTTCCTTTCTCTGCTCTGACTTTTCACTGGAGCAATGTTAACTCCTAAAAGGTTTTATTGACACATGCTTTGTGGCTATTTAAGCAGGAAAAACATCTGTGTACTGGAATGGAGGTAATAACTTCTAACCATAATTAATGTTACTTCTAGATTTTGGCCTGTTTTTCTTTTCATACTTGCTTCACTCATACAGTTCTTTTTTGTTTTTTAATTTTTCCTTCTTTTCCACTTGTTCACAGAAGACTCTGTGAAGAGATAACATGAAACAGGTCAGAGTTGAATACTTTTAGCCTTGTGTTGGTGCTATTATCATACTCTCCCAAACCATTTAATCTCATACTGTTGGATGTGAACGTCTTTCTTATGCAGGTTCTACCTTTTACAAGTCACCCACCTTTACATTACTTATTTGGTTTTTCCCAATTTTTGATTTAAAAACCCCCATTTTATGTAGATTCTCTTTTCACCTTTATTGTCAGCCAGACTATATTTTATATTATTTATCAATAAAAAAATTAAATTCAAAACTCATACTGTATGCTATAAAATTGCATTGTGTCCTATTAACATTTCTGTGGACTGGATGCCAAATTGTGCTCTGTTTATATAGTCTCCACTGGAGTTCTGTGGTCTGTGGTAAGCTACATAACATTTGGGGATAGCAGAGTTTTGAACAGCTTTTGGCAAACACTGAAACACAGATAAGAAGCATCAAGGAAGAAAACAGTGCTGGAACACCACATGAAGGTTGCATTAGTAGAGTCATGATAAATTGACAGTTTACTGCTAGGTCTTTTATTCATGTGCTATCACTGGGGAGCACTGGGCTGCTGAAGTAAACATCATGGGTGGAAGAAACACACAGAGCACACTGCTCTGCTATGAGCAGGGCATGATTTGGGAATTTATCAGCATATTCTTAGTACTTTTCCTTCACTAGTGCCAGGCAACAATTTCTCCCCAATTGTCATTGCAGGTTCTCAGTATCTTGCTTATATTTCTTCTCAGTTGCAATGCTAAAAACAGGGGAATCCAGAAAAATACTATGCCTTTACTAGTATGAAATTTTAGTATTAAGAATAGTTGTCATATGATATGATGCATCACACCAGGAATATTGATTAATATGGAAAATTTTGTGCCAAAATTTTAATTTTAACTATTAGTTCATGGAAACGTTAAAAAGCAGAAACTTTTTTGTAAAAATATATGATGACGATGATGACTGATTTAAATGTCCATATTTTACCCTATTCTTTAGAAGAAGAGGTATCTATTTACTTCAGTAACAAAAGACAGTCCATTTTTGAATTTGTAACAGAAAACTCTTTACAATAAGTTTATAAGGATTTTGAGTAGCAAAAAGGTGCTGAAGTTATTGTATGGGTTTTTTCAGTTTTCTTCTGGATAAAACACATATGTCGATAATATTATCAATGATAAAAATAAGGAAGAATGAAAATAAAAGAAGATAACACTTCCCTCTCCCCAGTAAAACCTCCACTAGTTGTGAACTATATATTTTTGTTTTACTTTGTTGTATTCTTACTATTTCTATTTAGTCACATAGGGTGGAGGGAAATGAAGCTCCTGACAACCTGTTTTCATGCCTCTTGATACTGAAGTGATGAAGAGCTGTTGGATTCCCACTGGTTACTCCTGTGGATTAATGAAGGGCAAGACAAAAAATTGTAGAGCTGCCATGCAGAATGACCTTACCTGATAAGACTGTTCTGCCTTCGCTGCAGTAGGTGAGAAGGGCAGGCTGTATGCAGCAGGCTGGTTTTTCTGTACCTTAATGAGAAAAATTGACCTGTTTATCCACCAGCTGTATTCTTTGTTTTTGATTCCAGTAGTTTTGGAAAACCTTTTCTGAACTTAAATGTTGTATTGAAGCAGAATCTTCCAAAGAATGGCTTATTGTCAGCAAAATCTGGTGTGTTTCCATAAACTGTGGGAAAACACCTGCTAATAAATGCATTTTTAAGACAACCATATTTACAGACTACTTCAAGAGACATAGTATTACTGACTTAATTTATATGATATGAGTGAATGAGAGCTCTTTTTTCCCACCTACTAAACTGCTTTTATTGTCTTTTATAAGCATTTTGTATAGCTTAGCTTTGCGCTTTCTTTTTACTGTTGCACGTTTAGGACATACTTGGATGAAAAAATAAAAGACGAACACCTCCAAATTACAGCTGGGGGTGGTGAGGAGGGTTTCATGTAGGAATTAAACTTCTCAATAACATGACTATGCTTGGCTTCCATCTCATGCTAAAAGTTAAGTATTTTCTAGTACATGTAATAGAAAACCTGTGTCTCTCAGACTGTATAAGAAAATGAAAATATTCTTTAAGGTTACTGTATCAAACATGGAAGAATTAGGAAATGCAAAAGTAAAGGTGGAATGAACAATTCATTTAGAATCAAGGTAAACTGAACAATTACCCATTTCATTGCTCTTTTCTGGGCTTTCTCAGTTCTTGAATCTAGTGCTTTTGTGCAGTTCAAATTTCTCCCCAGATGCTCATCTCAGCATCTGATTTCTCATTCCGCCATTAAACTCCTGCTGCTCCTTGATTTTCCTTACTTGCTTCCAAATCACAGAAACATAGCAACCCTTCTCTCTCCCAGTTCTTTATCATGCTCACACTCCCACTATCCCCATCACCCAGGTTGCCAATTAACAGATCAAAAACTACTAACACCAGTATTCATCCCTGAGGGATGTCACTGTTTACCATCCACCACTTTGCACTGCTCATCACAACCTTTTCCCCCTCATGTTCCAGCTGGCTTTCAGTTCACCTTTTGGCTAGCTAGCTGTCCAGTTCAAATGTCTGCTAAAGTGCTATGGCAAACCATATAAAAGGCTTTACTAAACTCCAGGTAAAACTACACACAACTCTCCCTTGGTCCTCAGTGCATCAGCTAACAGCAAAAAAGTAGTAATTTATGTCAGGCACTACTTCCTCTACATAAAACCATGCTGGCTGATCCCAGTCCCCTGCTTGCCTTTCCTAAGGCTGGCAACCACTCACAGCATTAGTTGCTCCATCATCTTCTCATGCCTTCAGGTGAGGTTGAGCAGTCTGTTTCCCTAGATGCCCCCTTCTGCCCTTCTTTGAAATGAGTGGGACCTTTCCCTACTTCTCATTTTCAGGAATCTCCCCCACGCACCATGATCTTTCAGATAATAGATAATGGCTTCACAGTGACATTGGCCACATCCCTCAGCATCCTTGGATGCACCCATTTGATCCCATGGACTTGAGTATGCCCGGAAGTCTGAAGTGTTCCCTCACTCCATCTTACCTTGCTCTACATAATGCTTGTTTCTATGTACTACCACGAGACCTGTAATCAAACTTTCACCTTACCAATGAAAACTAAGGCAAAAAAGGCAGTGAGAATCTTTGTCTCAGTTTTTTAAGCCTTTTCTTGGCTGCCATTCTTTAAAAGAATCCTTTCTTTTTTCCCTTCACACCTCTTACTGCTTTTAACAACACCTGAGCTTTGGCCTCCTTTACTCCTGTATTTTTGTAGAGAGCATTTAACATCACAAAGTAACTTTCAGCAGTGTATCAGACTTTTTCCAGAACCCCACACACTCAGACAACAGTCACTATTAAACCATAATGTGCAGATGGCCGATTCAACCCTCAACATCCACAGACAAAATATCTTTTATAGGACATACTCCACAGTTATTTGTTGTAGGCCATTTCCACAGCCACCTTAACCTCTCTCCTACTCCAAACAGAGCTTTCAGCTTGTACAAATTATTTGAATTTTTTTAATATAATTTTTAAGCAATTATATTTCAGTACATAGGTTGCTTATTATTGTGTGCTGAGGCTACTGCTTTTATTAGTATCTTATAATTCATTGATCTTCATGTAGCAGCACAAAATTCCCATCTACTAGGATGTTTCAGACATCCTAGTGCTTGGCAGAAATCAGTCTTGACAGCTCCCTCAGACTCTGGGACTATGTGTAGCATCAGCATTCACAATGCAGTTAAGTTCAGTTAGCAGGTAGTGATATATGTCAGTATTGCCATACTTGCTCCACATGATCAGTAAGGACAGCCAAAGTCTCTCAGACTAATTCACTTACCATTTTGTCATTTCTACAGTATACTTTGGTCACATATGTAGCTGTTGCTTAAAACTGTTGTGAATCAGCAAGCACTCCCTTCCTCAAGCATTTCTGGAATGGGGTCCACAAAACACCAATGAGTTTCCAATAAAAATCTGAAACCAGCACTGCCAGATACATTTGTTTAGTCTCTAGGTTTAGCAGAACTCCATTAGACAAGAGCAAGGTGGATAGTCAAAGACAGCTTTTCATGGAAACATTAAACAACTTTTGGATATGATAATAAAGTTTGAACAGATAAGGATTGATGGGACTCATATCTATATCTATATCTAATCTATATCTATATCTATATCTATATCTATATCTATATCTATATCTATATCTATATCTATATCTATATCTATATCTATATCTATATCTATATCTATATCATCCATATCATCTATATATATCTATATATCTATATCTCTATCTCTATCTCTATCTCTATCTCTATCTCTATATCTATATCTATATCTATATCTATATCTGTATCTGTATCTATATCTATATCTATAATAGATGGCATTAGATATAATAATCCCATATGGATTAGGTTATATATGCAATTATATGTGTGTATACAGATATGTTTTATATATGGATACGTTATAGATATGTTTTCTATAATAAATATTTTTTTATATATATAGTATATATAATATAGTTTTGGTGTATGTGTCCAGACTTTGGTGGCAGGGTGGTGTCTGTGAGGAAGAGGCCAGGAGCTGCCTGAGCAGCAGATTCCAGCTGGCTTCAACAGACCTAAGATGGTGGTGCCTCTGTAAAAATATACTTAAGAAATAGCAGAACACCACACAATAGAAGAATGAAAGGGAAAAACCCGTGAGACAGCCCTGCAAATACCAAGAAGAAAGAAAAAAAGAATGAGGTTCTCCAGGGGCTAGGGCAGAGAAAGGACTGCACCAGAGCAGATACCCATGCTCTAGTCCATGGAGGATTCCATGCTGGCATAGGTGAATGCACCCTGAAGCAGCTGCAATCCATGGGAAGGGCTGCAGACATTAGAATCAAGTTCCTGAGACTCACCGGTCTGCACTGCCTGCATAGCCTCAGGGGTTGATAAGGTCCAGTTAGGACTGTTCGCTTCTCAGGAAGAATGAATGCCTCAGCATTTGAGTGGTGAGAGCATACACATGGCCATGCCGGTGACTCTCAGTAAACACAATGGGCCTCTGTAGATGATACATACAGGCCATATGCAACTTGATCTATGTAGTTTATAGACATGAAGCACCTTTACCCAAACCCTTTTCTTGTCACCTTCTTTTTCACTTCTTTCCACAGAAGACCACAACTTTTTTTGCCAAACTCAGTCATAATCTGACTCATTCAGAGGCCCATGCCAATGGGTCTGGTCCTTTAGAGAACAGGCCTTTGTCATCCTGAAAATCAGTGACATTTCCCCCAGCCATTTGGGGCAACCTTGGAGTATCTCTGAAGAGCTTAACATAATTTTTAGGAAAAGGTGAATTCTGTGTGCCAAGGGAAAGGTAGAAAGCTGGAGTAGCTTGGACATATGTCCCAGCATTGACCCTAACTTCTTGGTTAGGAAGATGCTTCTGACTATGCCAAGACATAGAATTAGGACTGCAAATCTCTTCTAGGAAAGGAACTCCTGCTGCACTGTTAAATCTGAGAGCAACGTGTAGGGATACATTACTTTCTTGGCAGCACTACGGAGGCAATCTGGACATGTTCTGTGAGAGATAGAAAGATAGATAAGACTGGAAAATGGAATAGTTACTGCCTCACATTTTCAATAGCATCTGGCTTGAACAAAAAACTCACAATATTTGAGTTCATTGAACTTCAGGCTGAACAAATGGAACTCTTGCTGGCAATTAAGAAAGAGCTCAGCATCTTTTTTCCTGCGTAAACATGTTGGCAGGAAGTGTGGAGTTAAGCTTAATCATATTGTGAGGTTCTGAGACAATTGTCCTGCTCTATCCCTTTTTTTGCTATACATTTGCATCTTTTTCTGACAATTTTTCTGTCATATTGTGTGGTGGAGTAACTAGCATTGCCTAATTCATGTTGTGGGAAATCTAAGAACTTGTGTACTAAAGAAGACTTAGAAAAAATCCAAAGATTTTGGGTTAGAAAATGTTGGCAATAAATGGAGGCAGGCAGAGTGGTGGATGGCTACTTGGGGGAGTCCTGCTCATTTATTCCTTTCCAGTCATGAGAGACTGCAGCCTGTCTTCTCTCTCCCCTCTTCTGACCTCTTCTTTACATCCACTATGGGCTAAACAGAGATTAAAAAGTGGGCATGTGGCTGTGATCTTAGCTACATTATTTTTAAGAGATTCATACACAACCTTTCCATACTTATTTCCGTTTTACATAGATGAAATCACTAATTTCTTTAGTTCTTCTGAAGAACTACACAGCTTTTTCCTCTTTGTACTATAGCTTGTTAGCAAATAGAAGTTTTTGTTATGTTTGATACACGCTATAATAAATTGTTTTTTCCCTCATCTTATGGATGTGAAACCTAGAAACATGTGGCTGTTTTTTGCAGAAGTTAATGTACAGATAATGACATCCACATTTCTTTCTCTGAGTCATGAGGTAGAGGTCCTCATTGAAATCAATAGGAATTCAACATAAATGAAGATGTTTTGCCATATCCCTTTATAACTGAAGTGGGGAAGATATATTTTTTTATTTTCTGTTTTCTCATTAATAAAAATTACAGTTTCATATGAGTTCTCTTCTAGACTGGTATTAGTATTACGGAATTCCCTATGAAAAGTTTTTTACTATCTAAAATAATTTATGTAAGGTTAATCTTTCATCACGTATTTGTAGGGTATTGAAATATGGTCAGATGGAAGACAGTAATTTAGTTACTTAAAAGTGTCAGACTATCAATTCTACAATAAAAAGTACTAGATTCCATAGCTAATTTAATACTGACCTGTGGCTTCCGTAAGAAGAAGGTATGCATACAAAAATACTGTGCTTTTCCAGATGACTTTATATGCCAAATTTGTAGTGCTGCTAATGATGTAAATAAAAGAAAAACAAATCCCTGCTGGATCCTAGTTTGTTCATTGATATGAGAAGTCTTATTAAAAGAATGAATATTGTGTACAAGTATTTCACAACATTTTGAAAATGAACATTCAAATAAGGAGTGTAGTTGGGAATATACAAAAGTTTCTAGTCTTATCCTGCTACTAGAATTCTCTTGCTATGAAATAATAGTGAAAAATTCAATTATTAAATTAAAAACCAACATTCCTGGTTTTCCATAGAAGATTTGCATTCAATAATTAAAAATTTGTGTCAAGCAGACAATGCACATTTTTTTTTTTTTTTTAATATTTGAGTGGCAATATTGCTATGGCACTATTTTGCAAGGCATTCCATTTTGTTCACTGCAGTCATATACTTCATGCCAGTAATATGTCATCTAAAATCTTCAGATAACACTTCTTTTTTATGTCTTAAAATTACGAATATAGTAACAGCTTAATGTTTTTGATAGAGATTCATCAGCATAAGAAGGAATTCTAATTTTCCCAGTTTGCTTTGTTCGAGAAACCATGTAATGATTAGTGATTTTAATACAGTAGTCACTGAGCATATTAACACACTAAGTTCATTTTCAGAAAATCAGGAAGGAAAAGAGAGTTACTATTGAGCTTTTAGATAAATACCATAAATACATAACCATACATTATCATACATAAATAATATTCATACAAAAAAGAATGATTCAGAAAATTGTAAAATGTCAAGCAAGTTGGGTGTGGTGGGGCTATCCTTGCAAATAATTTTCCTCAAGAAGCACTGTAACTTCAACAGACCCCAGTCCTTCCCAAGTTGTTGTCCTTTCTAATCTAATTCTTTCTAGCTGTACACTATAGGTGTCTGAACACTCCTGGGAAAACAGGATTGATGAATCTCAAATCAAAATTAGAGATCTGCTGTTATACATGTCCTAAATGCACCTCTTCTGGGAGAGAAAGAATGAAATTGAGAGGATCAATGAAGATTTAACCTGTCTTTACTATCAGCCTATGGTGAATATACTGCCACACCCCATCATGTAGTCATTCAGCCCTAACTCACCAGAACAGTTTTGCTTCATTCTCCAAAAGAAACTTTAATCCAGAGGACAATATTCTATGCAGACAAGTTACACCCTGATTTTTGGGAAACAAGACTTCAGACTGAGAAGTAAAGATCACTCTTTCCTTTGTACTACTGCCTCAGGAGGCTGACAGCTCTTGGGCTTACAGATTTTCCATCCGGATGCTGTGCCTGGTCCATAGAATGTTGCAACCTTCCTACCCATAACTTATGTAGTGTTAACCAGATTATTTGCAAGATATACAGAGACAGATATGGTTTATCTATTTATTTTACTTTTGATCATGACCCCTTGATTTTTTCTTTTGATTTCTAAACAGGCAGATATTTACTTCAACAGTTTCAGCTTTTTAAATGAAACTGCAGTGTTGGAGTTACATAGACTAAGTCACAAGGGAACCCCTCAGAAAAAAACTTCATACATTGCAACACTAATGCTTAGTAATTTATGTAAAAATGGGAGCTTTTACTTTCCTGTCTACATCCTTCTCTTTTAAGTACGTCTTTATATCAAGCACATCACAATGGAAAAGATTGCTTGGTCATATAACTGTGAATTAATTGTGTATCATTACACTGCCATTTAAAATGAAATTTCAAAGTTCTTTCTGTGTTTGGAAAAAAACAAAAAAAAGCCCAAACAACAAACCAACCCCCCCCAAAAGACGCATTTCCTGCCAGACGTTGTCTAGCCCAGGCAACTTGTAACTGAGTTTTAAGCCTGCTCCTCATTCAGCATGTTTGCTCTCATCACTGCTGCATGGGTGAAGGAACATGCTTGAAATTCTGACTTCTGTCTAGAATCTTGAGGAAGCTTAGAAAATTATCTGCACAAAAAGAAACAGTGTCTTCAGTTTAGTCCAAATTTAAAATTTTTCAGGAATTTGTAGCAACGAAGTAGATAGATCATACTGGCTTTCTCATGCAAATTGCTTATATTAGCAACAAAGTTCAGTACTGACTCTTGTGGGAATGGTCTGCACCCACTTACTTTCCATTATTGCATGTAAGAAGTGCGGTATCTGACCCATCAAAGAATATCAAATGTAGATTAAACTCTGCAAGCAATTTCCTACTTCTGTGCAGACCTGAAAAATATTTTATGTCTGTTTAGTTATTTTTGCTTGCATGCATACTGTGTGTATCAGTTAATATGTGGTAATCTGTTGGCTGAAATGTATGTGATGAGACAAAGTAGGTGAATGAAGGAAAGCTTCTAGTCTTCTGCTAATGACTTGTGATCGCATTAACTTTCCAAAGGGACACAGAGATTATAGCTGTACTACAGAAAAAAAAAAAAGGTTTTATAAAATGGATTTTTAGACATGTTCTTCTTTATATAAAGATTCTTTCTTTTTCTTTCCTACTAAACTATTGATGAGCAGGCTGTTTTCTAAATAAATTCATAATTAATAGAGGACAGAGCTTGAGGAAATAATTACAAAATCATGACTAGAAGCAGAATTTTTTCTCAGTTTTCAACCACAATTATTCCTTTATGGGAAACCAGAGGCATTGGATAGGATTTTGCTAAGTGAATTATGGAGAAGAAAAGAGTAAGGTCTTTAAAAATGGAAAGGAATACAGAGAGTTTCTGGTAGCATTTGTTTTTGGGATGAATCAGTCCAGTTATGATTGGATTTAGAGCTAAGAATGGCTGAAGGATGATTTTCAAGAAACACAAAATAAACCACCAAACTAGATATGGTATTTGAGAAGTAAGGAATGTGCACTTTCAACAATTCAAGAATTGCAGTACAAACCACAATACTTTAAAATCTTCTAAAGGTATCCATAAAACTGTAAAATCCTCTAACAGTCAAGAATTTAAGCCTCAGGCAGTGTATGAATAGTAAACATTTAACAGAAACAACTCCCATCTCATTTGTCCTCCTCTTACTTCTTGCAGTTTAATTCATTTTATTGTTTCATATTTCAGTTGATCGCACACTACCTTTTCCTTCCCCACAATACTAGTCAAGAAAGTGCATGGTAATTAGATAGCATGCCTCTGGCACAAGTTGTTCACTGCAGTGGAGCCAGAAAGAATTTCTTCCAGTGTACAGTTCAGAGTTTCATTCTGGGATAATTTAATTTCAAACTCATATGTATTTTCTGTGGTGAAAAAAAAAACAAAACAAACAAAAAACAACAAAAACATGAGGGAGGGGAAAAAGAAGGAATTGAAAGTGTTTTTTCCTTAAAGCATGAAAATTAAGCATGCCTGAAGGCACAGATGACCAAATCAGGCCATGCCATTGCTGCTGGATTTAGAGTGAACCCTCCAATTTTATTTTCATTGCATATAGATTTTTTTAATGCCCATTTCTGTCCAACTCCATCACTTCTCCTAGCTGAACACATCTTTTCCCAAGCAAACTCCCCTAACTTATCTCCAGAGATTTTTCCCATTAGAGTGAGGCTTTGGGTTTTCTTCCATGTATCTTTTAAACTAGGCAGTAGACACATCTCAGGAACCTCTGGGACATAATGCTATCTGTTCAGGACAGAAGTCTTAACAAAACTTGTCTTAAAGACAGATTCTCCTGGAAGATTTCTAAATACCTCCATATAGGAAAAGGCAACAGCAATGACATAGAAGGGAGGGTAAATACGCATTCAAATAGAAAATAAAGTTCCATTCTACTTCCCTCAGGCCCCAAAATTAATACAGCAAAATCTTTACTTACAAACTGTAGCTGGTCAAAAGGCAGATTCAGAAAGGTATTTTTTGTGTTTGAATTTCTGATTTCTCAGGGTCTTTTCTTGGAGCGGATGTTCAAGAAAGCCTCTGAAAAATTGATAAGCTTCATTTTTTCAGATGTGACCAAGGTACATAAAGTAAAAAGCTGCTTTAGCACACAGATATACCTAAATTAAACTAACCCCAGGACAAAATGTGCTTGGAGAGTATATTTTCTGTTAATTCATTTTCAGAAATATCAGCAAAGTCTTGCATTCCTCAGAATTTCCAGGTGAATCTGGCAAGACAGTTATTTTATAGTTTTGCAGGTATCTACACAGATCAAGAGAAGATGAGGTGGGCCGTGGTCACCTACCATAATAGCATTATTTGGCCAGAACTTCCCTTAGAGAGCCAGCAAAATCTTTTAACTGGCCCAGCACCTGACTTCCAGTAATGATTACACAGTGGCAAAAGAGATACTCTTAGCATCCAGACAGTGCCAAATCGGCTACTGGCTTGTCCCTTAAAAAAGGGATACATCCCAGGAATCATAAAGAGGAGGATAGCAATATTTTTAGTCTTCCTGGATAGTGGATATTGTATGTAAGCCAGGCTGCATGTTGCTGGGCAGGACTGTGACAGAGGTAGGAGAACTGAGCTGGCATGTGGAAGACCCTGGACAGGAATGAGTGCATTGACCTACAAGTGTTATGAGTTACCCACAGCATGTGCATGATGTATCTGGATTAGCTTTCTTATATGTACTCATAAATTAACTAAAACTTGGCTTGGATGTGAGACAGCTCTGTGTGGGTTTCATCAATCTACTTCTAGCTATTTGCCTTGCTCCAAGACCATGCAACTGTTTAGAAGTGACCTCTGGAAGTCAGTTAGTCAAGGCATAGTTAATTCAAAGTTAAATCAGGTCGCTCAGAGCTATAATCAATCAAGTTTTAAATATCTCTGAGGACAGATTCTGCAACCTTCTGAGACAACCTCTTGCAGTGTTTAACAAGTTTCTTGATGACTTTTTCTCCAGTTGGAATTTCTGGTTTTGCAACTAGTTGCACCAATTGTTTTTTTAATTTCTACCTGAAAATAGTTCGGCACTGCTTTCTCTATAGTCACCCATTAGATACTGGAAAAGAGCAATTAGATCCCGCTTTAGCTTTTTTTTCCCTCAAGGCTAACTTCTCTACCCACTTTCTTCAACTTATCAATATTTTTTTGCAGCAGGGAGACCATAAGTGGTACAATATTAAAGATGAAGACTCTCACCTGGTAAGGAGAAAATAATTTCCTCCAAACTGCTGGCTCTAATCCTATAATGCAGTCCAATATTCAATTAGCCTTCATCTCTGCAAGATGTACTGGTGATTCACTCAGCAATATCTTTCTGTAGAGCTCCTTAGCTAGCCAGTCTCCTGCCTGCATGGACATATGAAGCTATGCTATAGGTAAACCTGTGTCCAGCTGTTGATGAACTGTCATTTTTCTTTGTCACCGTTTTGTTTTGGACCTCACTGACTAACTCAGCTTCTCCCACGATCACTGGAGCATTGAAAGTATCTCTTGCTATCATTACCCCTGTTGTGCTCACCCTGCTTAGACTGTGCTGTTTCAGCAGTGCAGCATCCTGCCTGGGAAGTACTGGGTCACCTGTGATTCCCAAGTCACCTTCCATGGGGAGGAGCTCTGCTCTAGCTGCTCTCAAGAGTGGGAGGGCCAGACTTCCATTCAAACGAGTCAAAATCTGTTTGTCTGAAATCTTGGATCTCCAGTCTGCAGCTGGTCTTATTGCAGCTCCTCAAACTTAAATATTACAATTTCATAGCTCCTTCAGTCAAAGCTGTCATCAGCTAATCAGTTTTTCTTTTTAGGTGTGTGCATAGCAGATCCTCCAACGCACTTTCCATTTTTGTCCCCTCAGCACAAGTATTTAACAATTGTACCTAGCATACTCCAGAATTTTCTGTGGATTGGAAGTTCAAATTTTCCTATGGAAAAAAAGGCATGTGATTATCAGGCCTTCCTTAGCATTTCCATTTGTGGACAGGGCAGGGAATATGAAGCATAGGGTAATTGTGTGAGAAGGCAGTAGAGTCATAGGCTGTGCAGCAGAGAGAATGTCCATATCAGGTAAAGATGGTTAGACTTTTCTCCATTTTGCATCTGTACTGCACATGGCCTCAGTTAAACACCAAAAGAACAGATATCAAGGACTTCAGAAATACATAGAAGTTTTGCACTTAACAACCCTTCAAAATGTAATGCAATTTTGATATTCTGATATTACTCCTGCTTAGGAATGTCTGCAGCACTGGGTAGCCCAGGTCTCAGCACAATGGTGGCACTGGAATAAGATTTGCAGAGAAAATGAGGTACCCTATCTCTCAGGGTACCCTATCAGGAAAAAAGGGGTGTTGCTGAGGGAGGTGAGCAGCTTTCTGCTTATGAGTCTGTATGCATAGGGAAAACTCCAGTTCTATTAATAATTATGCTCACAGTTTTTTGATTATGTGGAACATGATTCCTTCACAGTATGGAGGGGCATTATCCTGCTGCACAGAAGTCATAGGCACATGCTCTGTAATGTAAACAGAAGAGTTTAATCTTCTGCCTTATCTACATGACAGCATAGTATGAACCCCATTGTGCATCCTCCTCCTCAGCATACTGTTGAGGGCACTAAGGCCTGTTATGGAAAGGCCATTCATGATTGATGCTGGACCTCTGGAGCACATACTTGAATTGTATGCCTCCTGCATACTCCGATTATGGCTCAGGTGTGTTTCAAAATGTCATGGAAAGCCAGGAAACTTTTCTTTGGGAATATGTTTAAAACTGCTAGAAATAGGAAGTGTAGACATAGTTAGCAATGTTAAACGCCGCTTTAAGACAACCCAGGAGACTAGTGGGAAATTTAGTGTTGAGTTCAGGCTACCTGAGTCTGAGCCGAGTGCTTTCACAGCGACATGGGCAGTTCTCTGATGTTTATCTGAAACCTCTGGCAGAGGATTCCTTCCCACTTCCAATACATTATATTGAGTTCATGTGATTGAGGGTTTTTTAACACTGTAATCTCCAAGGTAAGTCCTAACTTTTGGTATTGAATTAAAGCTGATAAGGACTAAATGGTAAGAAATACTTAAGAAAGCATGTACTAATGAATGGTAGGAGACAAACAGCAAAACTAAGGAAAACAGACAGTTGTTAGTATCAAAGATCATTTCCTAGGTCTGTATCAAATTAAGTTCTATAATTTACATGAGCCTTATTTTTTATTCTTTCAGATTTTCTAGCTTAAACTGTCAAATAAAAAAAATCAAAACTATCAGATAAAAAAATCAGGAAAAAAAAAAAAAAAAACAAAACCAAAACAGCACCATCAACCAAAAACCAAAACCAAAACCAAAACCAAAACCAAAACCAATCCAAAAAACCATCAAACCCCCAAAAAACCTCCCAAAACATCCTTGTCAACAGAAATACACAGCAAAAACATCAGATTGAAAACTCATATGGGGTTCTAAATCTAATTGTTTTCCATCTTTCTAAGATTTGAACAACTCAAACTCTCTAAGACTAAAAGGTAGTACAGAGAAATTGAACAAACCAATAATGCCAATGATAGCTTATTGCCATATTCCATTATCTAATGATGCCTATATATTAAGCAGAATAAAATTTCAATTCTTGCTTTATTTCTTTCTAGTTTTTAGATTATAATTATCTTATGTTTTTGAATCTTCATGTTGCATTTTGATAACTATATTTGTTCTATGTGTGGCAATACTTTTTAATGGACCTACAAGTTGTTTGGCAGGAAAATAAGATACATGATCCTGATTAAAATGTATAAGAATAAAAATTGCAATCAGGCAAAATTTAAGCAGTCATTTAAAATTTTGTTGAAATCTATTAGATAGCTTTTAATTTTCTGGCTTCATTTAAACATAATTCTGATTTACACGGTTTTCTATTGTAACCCTGAATGTAGATACTCTTTACATTAATACAACAAGGCTGAAAAACAAGACACAAAAAAGCCCCGACAGTATCACTCTCCTGCTCTGACAGTTCAAAAAAGCATGCGGAGATGAAATGTAGGCTGTTTTTCATGAGAGCTCAGACAAGGCACTGGCATGGGGGAAAGGTGGGAATTCAGGTTACCTAAAAAGTGTCTGCTGAACCAGAAACTTCAGCTACCTTTATAGACAATGGGGGATGTGTTGACAATTTTAGAATATGACTCATACAACCTATTTTAAGTGCCTCTTTGATACAAAGCCCAGTCTATAACAACTCTTTCTGCTAGCTAAAACAGGAAAATAACATAACAATTCAGAAGTAGATGTCTGTTTAACCAGATGAGCTATACCCAAAACCTTAATTTCTTCCTCTGTTAACTTCGATAGAATATGTAAACAGTAAAAGTCCTACTGATTTCCTTTGCCCTTTTCTAAAGTGAGAATATTTCTCCATAACTTGCCCTGAGAGATTCATTACATTGCTCTAAACAGGATGAGACAAGGCTCCGGCCTCTCCTCCTGTATTGACATGATGGTTTTTGAGGAACATGCAAACCCTTCATGTTTCCACAAAGAAAGCCATTATATGTCCTATTAAAGACAACTTTCCCACTTAGCTACTCCTAAGAGAGTGGGACTTGTCCTTAGTTGAACTTACTGGCTACTCTAAACTAGTGGATTGAATAGTGTTCTGGGATGTTGAAACTTAACCATCCATGCTCTTCCATGGTTAGAATGGTCCCTGACATGATTTTTGCAATGGCCCAAAAGACATTCTCACAGTCATGTTCTGGACTCACAGGAGTTACCAAAGACAAAGGATAATCCTAATATGCAGTCTGAATACAAGTGTCATATTTGAGGGAGTTAAAGCAATTAATCATGCAGACACAGGCTAGCACATGCCAGTAGATCTAAATGTTAGAGAAGAGTAAATCTTCTGGATGTATTTATTTTTCCACTACAGACAAAATTCAACAGCCCAGGTGAAGGAGAATCTCTTTCCTTCAATTAACATGCCTGACATTGTTTTTCTTCTTAATGATACTAAAAATTCTAATCAATATAAAGTTCTGCAATATCCTCATTCTTCTGCTTTGTTTTGCAGCAAAATGGCTGATCATAAGGCAGGAAGCGTAATGTCCAAACCACTTGATTTAATTGTCACTGGATAAAGTAACTAGGAAAAATTTAGTTTGTTGTTACTGTTCAGCTTCAAAACAACCAAAAAAGGGGACAAGGGACAACAAAAAGGTATATCACAGGATGATGACATTTAAGTAAATCTCTAGAAAAAGTAGTTATCTCCACATAGGATCACAAAAAATTATAATTGCAGGAGGCGGTTATTGAGATTTAGGCCCACTTAATCTGAAATTTTGAAGTTTAAAAAAATTTTCTGTACCAATGGCTGAGAATTTTTGGTGTACTTTTCCAGATTTTTTTCTTTTTTTCTAGTTCTCTTATTTCTTCTATTCAGACTGAATTAATTGTCTAAAATAATTTCTGTCAAAAGTTCAATGCATTCTTAAAGAAAATTCATTACCATATATTGAAGTGCTTTTTACAATGAAGAAATATACAATGCAATGAAGTAAAATAAACCTGAAGTTAATCAAATTATATTGTACTTCAGGTTACATCTTCACTTTAAATAAGTATTACCTGTAATCAAAGGAGCAAGAAAAGGTAACTAAGAAGACAGCTTAGCTGTTGCTTTCATTCCATAGACTCAGTGGTTTAAAAAAATATTCCTGCATCTGTTTCCTGAGAGAAGGAAGCAGTTTTAGGTTGTCCCTACACTGTGAGAGTCCAGGGCATCCCTTTGGTCGCCCTGGAAGGCCACAGACCTTGGCAGAGAGGTCTGGGACCCGAGCAAGAGGGTTTGAGATCTGTACAGGGGGGTCTGTACTCTGTACAGGGGAGTCTGGAATTTGTACAACGGGGTTGTAGACCTTGGCACAGAGCCCAGGAAAACACTGTCTTTGACTTTAGTTCGTGGGAAAAACTTCCAACATTGAGAGAAGAATTATAAGTCACAAAGGTGTGACAGACAGTAATGTAGTTTATTACCGGGTGGAAAATCTTGTATTTTTGGGGTTCTTAGAATGGAGGTAAATCAAGACAAGATGGAGGATTTAGGGCGGTGCCCTGGGTTTGTCTTCTTCTCCCTTGGCCTCCATCTCCTGCTGTGACGGTGGCACAAAGTAGTTCAAGGAGACGGGGTCAGAGTAGAGCTGACCCCTTTAGTATAGGTGATAGGTATTGGCACATAATTGAACATGACAGATACATAGTTATCTGTGTAAGAAGGTAGCAACCTCCCATCGAAAGGGGAGTCATCTCATGTCCGAGCTGCTGAGCAGACGTTGGCTGAGTGCAGAGAACATTGTGAGATATGAAATAATACACAACACGAGAAACCTGGAAAAACAAGACCTTGAAGACTCCATCTCATTCTTACGTCTGGCTCGGGCTTTCAGAGCGCAAAAGACTCTCAACCACCTGGATCTTGGGTGAGAAAAAACCGGAGACTACACAAGGAAATAATGGAGTTGGACTTAGATACTGCTTTAACATAAATAAATACAAATCAAAAGAAAACAAGGGTCTGATCCCGCATTATCATCTTAGCATCTTTCTGGATTTTTCTTCATACCAGGTCTATAATTCATATAGGTTTTTCTACTTCTCGTAGACTTCTTTATGCAGACCATTTTTAAATGAATAGTACTTTGTATCTAAAACCCAACGGATTTGATTCCACTACAGGAAAATTAAAATCATGTTGTATTATGCAGATGTTTTTATTTTTTTCCACTATTCTTATCATGTGCTGGTATTTTCAGTGTATTCTTCGCATTAGAAAAGAAAACCTTCATATCAGAAATGATTTATATCTCATTAAGAGACTTCTTAGTGTGTTACATCTGAGGCATTCACTGTTAGCAAATCATAGAAGATCATTCTTTTTTTCCCTTGCCTCTTTTATAGCAAAAGTTAAAAACTATCTTTTTGAAGAGGACTTAAAAAATAAAACAAACTAAACCTTTCTAAAAAGTGTATTCAAAAACTGATTATCTTTTTTGAATGACAGCTAAAACAAAATGGGAAGAAATTTATTATTCAAAATACTAAGCAGTTTCCTTTGGCATTAGAACGAGTGCTACATATATATATATGTGTGTGTGTGTGCATATATTTTTCCTAAAACCATATTAGAAGCAGAAGTATACTAGACAAAATTAATCATATAGTAAGCATTGTTCAGGTAGAATATTGATAAAGAATGCTAACTTTTTGTTTATTTATATAATTAATAGTATTTCTACTAAAACTTAATATAAAAAGCAAAGATATACAGATTTTATATATTGGATTTTGAAGAGTTGTAGCTATTTCTACAATATAACATAATGATTAAATATTTGGTTCATGGATGATGTGTTCATAAGAGGTTAGCTGCAACCTAAGTAGTGGGAATTAAGAAATCTAAACCCAAAGATTACCCTTAGAGCTCTCAAGTTTGCCAATTTCCTCCTGATGGTAGTGCATATGTGCTGTGCAATTAAAACAAGCAATAATTTTCTAAATTAGTATTTTGGATACTCATCAGCACAGTCTTTAGTCCTAAAAAGCTAGGTCATTCATCTCAAACTAATTGTTACCACGTTTTTTGGAAACCAACAGCTAGATAAATCTTTTTACTAACTTTGTATATGTGTGTGACGTGCACACACACTGAGATATTTTATCTTGAGGAAACATATTTTCATTGTAGAGGTAAATACTGCGCTTTAATTTGCTTCCAGTCATCAGAAGACATTCCATTTGAAATGTATAATCTATTCTCTGCAGCCATGTTAACCCCAACTAGTGACAGCTTCTTTTGTCACCTGTGAGACATGACTCTGCATGGCTATACCTGTCAGATATTGATATTTCCAGTTTGCAGTGACTAGTATATTTACAGACATTCTCTTTCTGGGGTTTGGAAATGGGTTTCTTTGCTGTGTTTTACTGGCTATCACAGTGACTACCACTCCAGAAAAAAAATGGCAAAGAGGGAATACAGTTCTTTCATACCAACCTGCTGAGCACTGTTACCATATTGGTAAGCAAATTACAAACCTCTGAGGGAAATTCTAGGTAAAAGCATTAGAGTCAGAGTATTCCTATTCACAGAGAAGCATGGGAGGTTACAATGTCCAGTTCCCAAGAGTCTTCACTAAAGAGTGAAGAGTATTGAAAAATATCTCCACAGCTAATCTTTGCAACTAGGAGAATGCAATTAAGGGGTGGCTCTGTTGATTTGTGGGGGGGTTTTGGTGTTGCTTTTTTTATTCTCAGTTTCTCAGATTTCTTTCCTGCAGAAGGCTAATTGAAGTGTAGCTTCACATTTAGACACACACACAAAACATAATTATTATCCAAGAATCAAAAAATACTGTTTCAGAAATTCACTGGAATAAAAATTATCCTTCCAGAGATAATTAATCAGGATTTCCACAAAAATTACTTTTAATACAGTATATTTAGTTCTGAAGCATCAGCCAGCTTCTTTGGCATACATTTATCTCATATTTCCTATCTGAGAATATTGTCTTATGCAGCATTCTTGCCAGTTTAATCATTTTGGATGCAAAACTTAATGAACTGAACTAATATAATTTCTATCTCTGCATGTCTGGCCACAGTGACAGTTTGTTGTTTTTTTTTAAATTATATTCTTTCAAAGGCTAGCTATTTGGATACTTTAAATAGATGTATTTTTCTGTTTCTATGATTTTCCTTTTCTTTCCACTTTCTCATCATCAAGTATTCCTTGCCAACCTGTCCATTAAAACAACATAGGATGTAACATCCTCACCAGAGGAACAAAGTTAACTCTCCAATGAAATCTTTTTCTAGGGTTCTTTTTTTACTCCTTTGTAACATCTTCTTCCAAGGCTGAAATTGTTTGCTTTTCTCACCTGGTTTTATACTCTGATGTAAATGACTTTTCATCTCTTTCTCAGTGTTCATTTTCAGTGTGAATAAAAGCTACAAAAAAGTTTTGAAGAAGCATCTTCTTCCATTAACTTCTGAAAATTCTGCTGCAAAATGATGGTTAGAATTTTCCATGAGTTTCCAGGGATAAGAGTGATGCTGGTCCTTTTATAGCACTAATGGAGATTCTGGCAAAGCATGTTTTGTGCAAACTGTTGGCTGACCATAGTTCTCAAGTCTTCAGCTTAATTTTTTTTTTCCTTTTATCAGTTTTTGTTACCAATCCTTTCCCAATATTGAGGGTACCCCCCCACCCCACCCCTTCCAAATCCAGAGTGAAACTGTGGATTTGCTCCTTTTATTCTTCAAGTCCTTCCTCTATAATCTGGAAATAAATACTGCATTTGTTTTATATCTTTTGTTCATATGAACAGGGAGTATGCTTGTAAGACAAACATCTCATATTGCAGCTCTTAGATAATATCGATTACATTAAGTAGAAAAGCACCAAGAAATCTGTATAGAAAATGTAAATTAGTGTGGTGGAAGGATGAAAAGTAGTCTGATAGGGTGAAAAGTAAATTATTTCATCTTAGCATGGGTCACTTTGTATATTAAATATATCTTATAATTTTGATTCTTGGTATAAAATTCAGTGAGTGAAATGTTTACAGGAGGAGGAAAGATGTATTTCAAACTCCACTACAAAATTGTACTTTTCCTGACCTTTATACTTCACTTTTTTGTACCTCAAGGAACAACGGTCAATAAAGAGAAAGTTGTTTAGCACTAATACTGACATCTTTACCTCCAACTGTGAATATCCTATCTAAATATAATTTCTAGGTAAGATTTGTTATTTACATAATACCATTTTAGAAGATTTTTTTTGTGTGTGACCAGATCTTGACTAACAAATTTGGAACAGTGTTCCCTTCTCACTAAGTTAAAATTAAGAGCTAACACAAAAATTGGAATTAACACAAAAATCCTGCAAATGAGAGATTATACCTCCATTTGTCATCATCACATGATTGTGCATCTGCCGTTGTCATTTGAAGGTTCAAGTGGTCTTCAAGACAGTGATTATGATCCAAAGATGCTGGGGAATTAAAACGTTACCCAGTTCAAAGAACTTTCTTTCCAGTTCAAAGAAACACTTCCATTATGCTTCCCATAAAGTCTGGCACAGGAAATCCGACCGGGGACTTTCAAGTTAAAGATACAGACCAACAACGTTTGACCTTGGGTGAGATTATATGCTCCTAGTTTGTTTAGAACAAGTTGGAGAAGATATAGAAATATCCTTCAAAATAACTGTCACATAGTTAATCTCATTAAATAAAACACGTTTTATTACCACACATTATTCTTTATGATTTAACTATTTTTAGACTACTGGAAAAATCTATTTTCTGTGATCTTCTCAACAGTTTCCAGTGATTCTGTGGAGTCTGAAAACCCTGATAGTTTTTTTCCTAAAGTGGTGGATCACTGTCAGTGCAGTTATATCCACAGAGCCAAACAACCTAAACTTGTGATCTACAGATTGATTTGATTGAGACTATAGTAGAGTATTTCTTTATATGATAGTTGATATAGAACATTTACCTTTTCTTCCAAAAAATTGCTTTTTTTCCTGCCTTCTATCATGTAATCCTGCATGACCATAAATCTTTTCAATTTATCAGAGTCTATGATTAAAATTGTTTAAATAAAGCCCTAAGCCTTTTCACTGTAGGATTATGTGATTCACATGATACAAAGTCTTATCTTTCAAAGGAGTTCTATACAAGAATTTAGCATATGTCCAAACTTCTCTAGTGCTAGGTATCTTTATTTCTCACTTTCATTTCTGTCATAAAGGTCAGCACTCTGTATACATAGATACAACACTCTTAATTCAGTCTGAAAAGGTGGACAAATGAATATGCAGCATTTGCTGGAACAGCTGCCTTGGAAAATAAGCCTAACAGGTGGCATAATTTTGTGTTCATAGGCTTATCTAATAATTAGCTCTTTGTTTTTAATGAGTACCACCAAGATAATGGTAGATTAAAATAATACTTCACCCTTGTTGCAGAAAACAGTCAACACAAGTACTTTTCTCAACTGTCTTGTGTAGAGATGTGAATTCTAGGAACATAAAAAGAACTAACTCCACATCCATTGCCTTCAGTGTCTCCTGTCCCAGGATACAATCTCTCACTAGTGATGATGAAAATAGTCCCATAGTCACAACTCCTCTTTACTGATCTTGTAGCAGAAACATCCCTGTGCTGTTGTAGAATGCACAATGTCCCCTTTCCCTTCCCTCTCAGGCTTCTGTCTTCTTAAGGTACTAAAGTCAGGCTGTATTAAAGAAGTAAATTGCATTTATGGTGTTTGGGGTGTTTTCAGTTTTCATCTTTTTGAGCAGAAGATGCATTATGCATCACTGTTTCCAGAGGAAAAAATTTAACTTCCCTGTGGAGCTAGAGCTCTGGTCAATCCTTTGAAGGACTCTAAAAAATCTGATTTCGTTCTACACTAACCTGTAAGTTCATGCCTTTCTCGCATAGCCTGATAATTCTCTTGAGACAGCACTATGTCTGCAGATTTTTTCTTTTGTTCCTCTTTTTATTTTGTCTTAGACTTTATGGAACAACATTGGATCATATGCAAATATTTGTCTTTGTAAAAGTGTCACAAAAAGTGAAGAGATTGTGTTAACACCTCTCTATTAAAAAAGTATGTACAATCCTGAATCTTCATTCTATGCTATTAGAATGCTGACTGAAAGTACATTTAAAAATCATCTTATAAATTTTTATACTACTTACTGATATTGTAACAAATATTATATATGTGTATATTAGATATTATTCATAGATATTATTCAAAATATCCTAATCATGTTAATAAATTGATTTCTGATTTTGATGGCCAAAGCAGAAAACCTTTTATATAAACAAACATAAATAAAAATTTTTGTTACTTTTTCCATTAATCTAGAAAAAAATAGTAGTTGTACTAATCCTTTTGTTAATGACAGGCTGAACTCCAGCAGAATGTTTTGGCAAGCTGGACACTTCCACATCACTGCTCTTTCCTCCCCTGCTCAAGATCTCCTTCGACGCTCAAAGACTTTCCTTCTCTACCACAGACTGCACTGGACTTTTGGGCTCCGTATGTCTGCCACAGAACACCACCTCAGGAACAGTTTCCATTAGAAATTTGACGTATTTTCCCTTCTTAGCAAACTTCACTGTACTCTGAGGTGCCAAAGTTGTGCACTTCACTTACCTGTGATATTCACTTTTGATATATTACCTGTGATATTCACTTTGATATATTCACTTTTGGCCATAGCTGCCTATTTCTGCATAGAAAAGGACTTTTTGGCCTATGAAATTTTTTTAGATTATTTGAGGGGTTTTCCGTCCTGAAATGGGACTGAAAACTGATCTCTTAAGTTTCAATAAACACACTGCTAACTAGAAAAGGTGATCAAGGTGTTTGAAGCATTTCAAGTTTGAAGTATTTTTAATTTAACTTTTAAATATAATAATTATAACATTAAAAATTGACGAATGAAACTTTGACTTTTAGAAGTTAGAACAGAGTATTTTATAATATTTTTCTTTTATTAGGACAGTCACTTAAATTAGGTCTTTCTCTCAAGGTGATTTTTTTTAATAAGTCCACTGTTTCTGTTAAAACATTCAATGAAATATTTACAACCCATTTTACCTGTACAATGATTCTTCATAAAAATTTATTACGAAAGAATGCACATATGCTGAAGTGTAATCATAAATTAGTAAAGAGTTTAGAATAAAATAAAAAAGAGAAAAAATATCATCATATTTGAACTTATGTGTGAACAAAACTATTGAAAATAAACTTAGACACACAAAGAACAAAGATGTCTAAACCTCAACAAAACTATCCTGCATTTGCCAGAACTGTAATCCTGAAATGTAAACCATGACTGAGAAATTGTACCTGAGAGTCATGCAACAGCTTCTAATGCCTGTTAGAAATACAGTTTAGAACACTTAGAAAGATGCAGGATTACAGACGAATTGAAAATCTTCACTCTGAATGTCAGAAAAAAGGCAAAATAACAAAAAACAACCAGCTGAGAAATGAACTAGGAAAGTTGAGAAAATGTTGAGAAAACCTGAGGAAATCCTTGCAGAAAGGAGTCCAGGAAAAAAAAAAAAATTCAGTGGATGCACATTTGCTACATTCATAGGAGTTAGATAATAGGAAGATTGTATCCTTTATATATTGATTAACCAGGAAGAAAAATAAACAATTAACTTTCAAATTTCTTCTATTTTTCAAAGAATTTTTCAAAAACAAAAGAAGATGATATTGTTTTGTATAGTTATATGGCCTTATATGTGGCCTTATTTGTAACAGCTATGGTCTTAATTGATCTCAGTTGCCATAATTTTCTAATGGTAGAACTAAAAGGATGAAGTAATAACAAAGGCAAACAGATGTTAAGGGACACTTAATGTAACTAATTTGCAGGAGAGTAATAATATGTCTCTTTGATTTTGTAGTATCTTTTGTAAAGCACTATTACTTTGCCTATTTTATTATTACATTAAATATTATAAATGCTACATATCTATATGTTGCTGCTTAAAACACAGTCAGCAACCGTAAGATGAAAATTTCTAAATGGCTTCTTTTCTCTGTTTTCTCTCTACTCAGTACTTTCTATCTGAAATTTACATTCATCTTTTTTTATTGTGTTTATAAGGTATACATAAAAATTACTAATGTGGGCCTATTAACTAGTTCCCCTATTTTCTGAGAATTTTTCTTTATTACTTTTTCTTTCTTCTTTCATTTTTTCTCTTTTACCCAAGTGTTACAGGTTTGTCTGCTGGTTTTGTTTCCAATTAAAACTTTTCTGATCCTGATATGTACTAAAATGCAGGAAAGTATTTAAAAGTTGCATGTCAGATCTCATTCTCTTTTTACACTCTCTGTGAATGGATAAATTCTGTCTTCTGGGATTTAACTTGAATCACTATTTTGGTATCTCTGTCAATTCAATCTGCAAAGATAATGCTGTCCTTCCCTGGAGAAGTGGCCAAAATTTCTATGTGTGGAAGTTGGAAGTTTCTAACATTCTGAAAAAAACTTTAATGTTTCATTGCAATGGAAATAGAAACCTAAAACTTGAAAAGAAAAAAAAAAATAAGCCACCAAGCAAATTGCAACTTTGATTTAAAGTGAAAAGAAAATCTCTATAAGATATTCAGTCTCAAAAAAAAAAAAAAAAAGAAAAAAAAAAAAAAAAGAAAAAAAAATTCAAACTCTCCATGATTTAATCAGAACTCTGTGAAGAGCTGAACCCATTAACTGTCAGAGACAGGTCTGACAGAAACACTTTGAGCTATGTCATACCTGGGAGAACCCAGATGATCTATGGAAATGAAGTCTCTATCCCTCACACAGCAGAGATTTCATCAACCACACTGCCCAAGGGCAAGCTGCCAACTCCAATACCCCAGGCTGTGTCCCCAAATCAGTCTTGTCTTTTAGCAGAATTTCTCAAAAAATATCCTTTTTGTTTTTTTTCACCAAGGCTAGATAGATTTTGTGCCAAAAATGTGATGCAATTTTTGTTTGTTTGCTTTGTTTCTGTGGGCCATTCTGTTTCCTAGGATATTTCCACAAGAAAGAAGTACTGAGAAGTAGAGAATAGAAAGGACCAACAGGCTCTGTCCTATTCTGGAAGCCCTCATCAACATTCTAACTCATGTGTAAGTAAGCAATATATGATATCAATTCCCTAACTGGTTAGAACAAAGAAAAGCATGGTGTTGCCTAATGGAAGGACTGTTTTTTTTCAACTGAAGCAATTCCTTCATAACATAAAAGGAAAGTCCTAATCAAAAATTTCTTGTGCTGGTAACCGCAATTAATCCAACCCACAACACTGAAATGAAGCCACAGAATCACTGTGATACCTTGTGTTTCCTGCCTGATTTAGTTCTAGCCATGTAGGTGTGGTGGGCTCACATTTATCCTCATTGTCAGAAGGTGACATTAAAGTCATTAGCACTATAAACAACTAAGAATAATTGTTTCATGCCTTCTCTTTCCTTTAAGACATCTGTGTGCTTAGAACCAGAAGAAATTTTTCTTAAATTCAGTTTAGCCTAAACATTTTAATAGTGGTCAAGGGAAAAAAAACAAAAAAGAAAAAGAAAAAGAAAAAGAAAAAGAAAAAGAAAAAGAAAAAGAAAAAGAAAAAGAAAAAGAAAAAAACCCACAAAAAAAAAAAACCAAACCAAAACCAAAAAAAAAAAAAACAAACAAAAAAAACCCCAAAACAAACAAACAAAAAAACCCACCCCAAATACTACTTCTTGAATACGCCAAAATGTGAAGGCCTTCTTTTCTAAAAATCTGTTACATTTCTGGATCAACAGAGGAACAAAACATTAGGCAAATAGAAGGATATATAGTGCAGTAATCTACTATTACAGATTAATTTTGAGTGCTTGTCCCTGCTCTTGTAATTTGCACAAACTAAACATGTGAACAATCCCAGGATCAGCCAGTGAAGCTTTATCCCCCTTTTCATGTGAATACTTGGTAACTCTGTCAACAAAATACTATTTATCCTTGTGTTTCCTACCTCTGAATTATTCTTGAATTCTTCTCTATAAAGAATCCTCTGGAATAATATTGATTGCTTCTAATATTGAACATCCCAAAAATCTGTACACTACTGACTACCCGATCTACCAGGAACTACAAAGGATTTGAATTTCCTCAAGCAGAATAAAACCTTTGATCTCCTCCATTCTCTGTGCATGTTCTGACCATTACTCTAGAGTATAAAAAGACCAAGTAACTTACACAAAGGGCTATCCAGCTAACAAGGATTTCTGTAGCAACCATGAGAAGAACAAGAAGGCCATTCACGGATTAAAAATACCACCTGTAACTTCTTTTTCTATACTAGAAAGAAAACATCTGTTTAGGCCAAAAGAATTTTTACATCCTCCACAATTTCTTTGAAAATAATTAGAAACTCACTAAAGACAGAAACTTGGGGAAATTGCAGAGTTAAGTGACTTGCAGCACTTTAACTTTCTCCTCTGAGAAATACCTGAAAACTCCAGCTCTGCTGCACAGTCCAAAAGAGGGAGGCACAACAAATAAACATGAAAAGACTACTGAATTCTGAAAATTTATGGTATCTGCAATGGTTTGCTTGCTGTATGTAAGGGGCAAACAATCTAAAGCAGATCTGCCAGTCGAGGAGCAATCAATTGCTGACCATAAATTAATTGAACTAAATACCATGATATTTTTAAGCCCCTCCTTGTTGTTCTCTAATGGCAGCTCTGCTTAGAAAAACTGGCTAAAGAGCAATGCAATCAATCTGCCATTCACTGTCTACCCCAGGGTGAACAGAACAACTTTTTGACCTCGAGGCTAGATTTACATAAACTGTGAAAGGACATCAGAGACTTGGCTTACACACAACCCCAAGTGGATGGGTTGGGATGACACTGATCCTATGCATAGAAATGATACAGAAAAGCAACGGCCTCAAGAAGGGGAAGATTCAACATTTTTAACCTCTGTGTGTAAAGATAAAGGTCACCAAGGTCTTATGCAGGCTGGATTTATTGTTGAATTGGTTTTGTTTTGAAATACTACTTATTATAATAATTGGAAACATTACTTTAAACTGAAAAGTATAAATAACACCAGCATAAAAAATAAATTTATCCCTGGCATTCTGGTGTCCAAAGACCCATTACGAAGTCTTTGGACTGAAACAGACTTTTTATGTGCATCAAGAAATAAAGATAACACTTTTACTCATATCTTTAAATGAGCTTTTCTTCCTGTGTTCTTTGCTTCTACTTTAGTTCATTCATAGTCATTTCGATATTAAGAAGTACTTCAAGAAAAGTGTCAAAGTAATTTTAAAATTTAGAATAGTACTTGAGGACTCACTGATGTTTCTAAATTTTCCCTTTTAAGGATTACATTATTGATGACTCTACCGTAAGACTTCATAAAACTTCATTCTTGTTATTAGAATAAAAGACTATGACCGTAAGCATATGATGCTAAATTTTACAGTGCTGGAGTGTCAACAAAAGAGTAAATCCATAGAAATACAGCAGCCTGCCAGTACCTAAAAGGTACAACAAACATCTAGAGAGAAGGGCCCTTTTAGAAGGGCATGTAGTCGTAGGATAGGGGAACAAAATACCTTTAAAGTGGAAGATGATAGGTATAGATCACACATTAGTTAGAAATTCTTTACTGTGAGGATGGTGAGGCACTGGAACATGTCACCCTGGGAAGTCGCAGATGCCTTATCCCTGGAAGTCTTCAGGGCCAGGTTGGATGGGGCTCTGAGCAGCCTGGTGTCCCTGTAGCAGGTTTCCCTGTCCATAGCAGGGATGTTGGAACTATGTGATCTTTAAGATACCTTCCAATCCAAAATGTTCTCTGATTCCATGAGATACATCTTAGTAGATCTTAGTAGATCAGCCTCATATTGAACACTTAGTGGCAAGTCACCATTCACGCGAAGTGCAATCTGAATATGGTAGAATTTCAGACACAGTTTGCTTTCTTCAGTTCCTGAATAAATTAAGATTAATTCATACCATGTATGTATACCATTTCTTGCTTTCAAGTAAAAAAATGATATTTTATATATGGCATTGCAGGCAGAGGACCATGTCATCAAGGGATTTGTACGATACAAAGATGGCAGACTGCAGTAATATATAACATGTAATATATGAACAGAAAGTGAGAAAGTATGTCTATTTACATTTTTTTTTAAATTTCTGTACTGAAAGATTTTCAGTACCAGATTTCATTAAAATGGGAAGTTGGAAGAACATTTTACTTCCTTCTCTTTGCTTTTCAGTTTCTTAAACTGCTTATACAACTGTAGCACAGAAATGGTGATATAGAAAATATTATAATCTTTTATCAATATTTAAAAGCCAGAGTTGATTTTATTATCTAAGGCTTTTGTGTATGTTTCTTCACTCATATCCCTCTGCTGGCATATATTTTATCAATCTTCTGCTCTTTGTTTTCAGGTCTGCAGGATATTCTTACATTTTCTCATCAGGATTTCTCCCTGAGAGAAGCTGTGCTTACAGTTTCAGGGTTTGGCTTTGGGAACTTGCAAGTTTTCCTCATCATCACAGCTTTACCTCCATCAGTTCCTGCTGAATTCCCTTTAAATACCCCATTCTAGTTCTCCATTTAAAATTCACATAACATGGCCAAAATAGGGCTATTTATTTCCCAAGTTTTACATTTTTCTTCTTTATGATAATCTCCACAAAACTTTGTCATGAAGGTATTTTATTAGTTAGGATTTGGTTTAGCTTGGTGCAAGCATAATTTTCATTCCTGGGCACAAAAACTCCTATGCTTACCTTTTTCACATCACGCAAACCATTTCTAAGCAAACTGATTTTCACAATGATGAATAAGAATTGAGAATGATAGTTTGACTGCCCCCCACTATCCTTCAATTTCAACATTTTTCTAACATTATGAACAAGAATTTTTCCACATAATTTGTTCCTTTCTAAATATTTGTGTACCAAATTCATGCAACCTTCTGTATGTATAATTATTGATATAATGGCTATATGAGAAAAAAAGATGCAGCTACAATAATACCAAAATATTTTATCTTTTACCTTTATCACATAATTTCCCAAGTGTTTTCTTATTAAATTTTTGGTTTAATATTTTCTCTTATTGTCATGCTTTATACTGGCTCAAAATTGAATGGACAAGAATATGGGGAGAAATAATTTAATTAGCAAAATATGTGGTGTCTAATACAGAGAATTTGGATAGAATTCCACACCAAGTGATTATAAGATTTCTGTTTGCTCTCATAATAAACGCTACCCCCCCGCCCTCAACTCAGAAAACAGGAATTGCAAAAAAATGGACTATGTGTTTTGTTTAACAATGTCAGTGAATTGGCAAATATAAATGGTAGAACTTTGGTTTCTGGTCCTATATAAGCAAATTGTTAATGTTCTATTGATCTTACTGTGAATATACTTTAAAAAATACATTTTTTTTGAAAGTAAAGACACCATTAGCAGTGTACCAAAAATTTACAAGTATGTTTTAAGATAGACATTTAAGCCCATTTTATCTGCTTGATGCCTCTGTCTGTCTGACATCTTTTTGTGTTCATAATATGTATGCTTAGGGTACATCATTGATAATTGTATTAAT
This sequence comes from Chamaea fasciata, assembly GCF_029207755.1. Taxonomy (NCBI): domain Eukaryota; kingdom Metazoa; phylum Chordata; class Aves; order Passeriformes; family Sylviidae; genus Chamaea; species Chamaea fasciata. Next base: position 94,489,725 of record NW_027094087.1, on the reverse strand, counting down.
GTTACATGCAGATTGAGACAATAGCTCGTAAATGCCTCATGTATGCCTTGCTAGACAACATGCAAGTTACCCTGGTCTTTTTAAAATGCTGAGCATTATCAAAACATATCATTGAAATAGAATTTTAATGAGGAGTAAATGGAGTTGCTATGGAGAAATAATATGGTGTGGTGATATATAAAAATGTGTACAATATCAGAATTTCTTGGAACAATTCCGTGTAGAGACCACTTCTATACACTCAGATTTTTAGCTATCAATCACTTGATCAAATCTAACGAATAGTAGGCCACACTATCCCACAGATTACCATTTGTGTACTTTGACACACAAACCAACACGTCCCAAATAAAGACCCAGTGAAAGTTGTTACTTTTCATGTTCTGGAGAGCTGTGTTTTGGCAGAGTGTCAAATCAGGAATGCATATGGAGGTAAATGTAAACAACTGGAGACTACAGAAATTCTTTTATTTTACCCTACCATGTGCTGATCTGCTAAATGCCCTAAAATTACCTCTGTGCATCCTTTGTCTTAACACAACAGGGTATAGATGCAAAAAACCAGCTTCTCTCACCAGGCTTTATGGAACTGCCTCTCTATTATATGTGCCAAGTAAATCATACATTTTTCAACAATATAAAAATCTCCTGCAGCAAGCATATAATCTTTCTGTGAATGAAGAAACAGGAAAGATGAATTTGGCAATCAGAATGAAACTGAACCAGAACTGAAGAGAACAAGACAAGAAAAAAGACTGAGCTAGTCATCAGAGCTACATCCATATCCACAATTGTCTCTCAGCCTCTTGCTCCTTGCAGAAAAACAAAGAATGGTTTACATCTAGCCCAGGACATGCCTTCACAGAAACAAGCACACTATGGGCAACTAAAGCTCCCAAACTGATTTTTTGCACCGTAACAGGAAATATTTTTCAGCACCTTTATTTCAGTAGGCACATGTGCAAGTGAATCCAGAATACCATCACACACTACTTTGCTTGGATTTTCTACTTCCATCCATGCTGATAACACAACATGGTATTTACAGTCTCACCCTGCCTCAACTTGTCTTTCTCAACAGCGGCAGCTTACTGTGAAACAAAAAAGTTTTCTCAGAAAAAAAAAAAAAAAGTTTAGAAGACTGGAAATAAAAAATCATGGAAAGCTAATAACCATGATATTTAATTGAAACTTTACCAACCCGTGGTTCACTTTTTTCAGATACCATTTTTTTTAACTAATGACGTTAATATGACAATAACTCATCTACAGAATTTAGATGGTCAATCTTTATTACATGAACTTATTAACATCATAAGTCTACTAACAATTTTTCACTGAATTAAGTTTTCTATAATCTATCACATAATACATATTTTGCTTTTCTGTATGACCTTTTACAAAGAGCACAAAGTCTATCTCTTATGACTTCGCTACAGCTATAGCAGTACCAAGACTGATACTTATACTAATTTAGTCTTCTTCTTTTGTAGCCCCCTGTAAGCTCTGAAGAATGTAACTGTACTGCTACCAAGACATAAGACTGCCAAATTCTGTCCCTACAATACACTGCAGGCAGCTTTCTCATTGTATATATACTCTGAGCCTTATGGAAATGCACAAGGTCCATCAGAAATATTCCATTCCAGAAACTGTATTAGGACTCATTAACTAGTTCTACCATTAAACCATTCTTTCCCTGTGGAAATGTATTTCCAACTGAGCAATATTTAAAATGAAGTCATGCATTGCATAAGTTTATTGGTTTTTATTGGCGTCAGCGATGAACATATATAAACCAACAAAAACAAATAAACATAAATCAGCGAGTTACAAACAAAGTAAGAGAATTTAAAATTTGGCAAATACTACGCTCAACTCTTTGAGGCTGCATAAGTCCTTAAGAGTTTTTAATTAAAGAGCTGTTTATAGTGTAAAAGAAAAAAAAGAAAAAACAAACAACCAAAAAAACCAAAAAAACAAAACCAAAACAAAAGCAAAAAACCCTCCCTCCCCCCCCCCAAAAAAAAAAAAAAAAACAAACCAAAAAAGGGACTTACTTCATTATGAAAAACTGGCAATGAAATGCAATAATTTTACTTTAAGAAAATATTTACATGTCCAATAAAGTAATATAGAGATGAATTTAAAAAAATAGTAGCTACTTAAAAATCCTAAAAGTGTGAAGATACTTATATAAGAAGATCCTGGCAGTGTCATGGAATCAACAATCTTGATGTGTGAAAAAGTCTAGACACAAGCACATGGGATACTGCACAGCTGAGAAGAGACTCTAAGGAACTTAAGAAAGCAAAGTGGTAACATAATAATTTAGTCCCAAGAAGTCCATAACTGTGTTTTGTCCATACAGTTGTTCTAGATACCTTTAAAATAACAACATGCATTGAGATAAGGTAACGTTCACTGACTTATGGTCATTCTGAAATTATCAGACTTTAGTTTCAGTTACGTGTACTTCCAGAAAATTTCTGAGGAATTTTTTTTCAGGTGTAGGTTCCCTAAAAGAGCCACCACAAAAAAGCTTCAGCTATGTTCCAGACAAATATTCTAAAATTTTCTGTCTGATGTAGAAAGAAATTAAAAGGCAACTGAACTTGCGCAAATTACAGAAAGTACAAGTGTGGTACAGGTAATAAGATCATCATCGGACACTCCACTCTGCCATTACTCATTAAGAACTCCAGGGGAAGTTTGGTTTTCAGGATCACAGTTGAACAGTAATCTAGAAAAATGATCTAGCAAGTTATTGTCTGAGAAAATTCATCCTCCATGTCTATTCCCAAGGGCTATTCAGACATTCTGTGTTTTCACTATCTAGATGCATACAGTAGGCTTCTGAATCACAGTCAACAGAGACAATAAACACTTCTAAAGTGTGATTTTATTCATTTTAAAGAGAGATTAGAATAAACTACAATACACTGTCTACAAGCGTCCCTTTTTTTGCCATTGTCTTTGAAAGCAATCCAGGCCGATAGCTGAGATTTCAATGTCTGGACTCTCTATGTCTATTTAAATTAACTTTAGTTATTTCTAAAACTTCCCAGTTCTCTCTTTCAGGAAGCTCCAATGTGTTTAGGTGCTCTAAAAAAATCACGTTGCATTGCTAAAGATATTTTCCTTGCTGTTTGTTTCTGAGTCTGCACACCACACATGTACCAGACTACTGAACTGCCAAATGTATACCTTCCAGAAGGTTGTGCTTTGTCCTCCTGGCCCAAAACAGCAACAAAGGAGCTCATGTTCTCTCTGCTTAGGGATAACTCCCTCTGGGGCAGCCTAGTGAGAGCCAAAAGAACATTTGGTCCCAGGTTGTCTCATGAATATCTGGTGCATATGGGGGGCTATTAAACTTATCTGCTCCATTTCTCCTCTGCATTTAGTAGCAAAGGTGTCAATAATAGCAACACAGACATTTGTGTGTACATGGAGAAATACAACATATTTACCTTGGGACTAGTTTAATTTAGATCAAGTCCTGACTAATTTAGATGTGCACTGACTTCAGAGAATGTCATTCAGTCCTTGTCTGTGGAAGAAATATGCAAAAGGACACTCTTACCATCTTTACCTACTGCTACTTTGCTGCTTGTAGTCTCATTTTGAGCTGATAACTGAAAGGAATAAATGTCTTCTTAATGACATAATCAGTTCCTATTAAAAATATTTGTTTCCCTACATCTAGGAAAAAGTATTCCTAGGCCTATGACATTAATCTCTAAACAGAAAGACTAGATTATTTTTAAGGTCCATTCCTACCCCTTAACAGTCTATGATTATATGATATGCTTTTATCAGAGTCCAACACACACATTTTCCTATGGCAGATATACTTTTATACTCTTAATGAAGTTTTTTTGTAACATTGTGCTCTCTTTAGCTCATCTGGAGACATTTATTCAAAATTTAAAATACTTGGTGTTTAGGAATGAATCATAGCTCCAAATGTTCTCATTAACACAGAATTTTCAAAATATTTGTTCTAGACACAGAGTTGAGGGCAATATTAGACAGGATTTTGATAGTAGATGTCTCTACATCATCCTAGACGAGCACTACAGTTATTTATTTCCTCTGTGTCAATGCACGTCTATTACAAGATCCGGTTTTCTTCATTAGATGAATCAAATAGCTGAGTGCATGAATCACAGTCTGAATGTCTTAGAATTTAGGAACAGTCAACAGGATCTGATCTAACATGCTTAAAAAAATCCTGCAGTGACTCGAGCTGGAGAAATCCCCAAGGGTGGCTGCCCCAGACCACAAACAGTCCCTGTGGTGGTAAAGAGCAGGGGTGCCCCTGCTTTCTACAGCTCTGTGCTGGTGGAGCGCCAAAGATCAAAGCAAAGAACAGGGAGAAATCCTTTGTGTGGTGCCCCAGGCAATTAACTTCCCACACACGGTCAGGAACAAAAGACCCAAAACATAGCTTGACACTGATTTTTAAATGGGAGAGGAACAAGGGGTGGGTACAATCTCTTAATCAAACAGGGAAACATCAGGGAGGAGATAAAGGAGGGGCTCACAGCGCAACAACCAATGGGGGACAACAAGGGGAGGATGCATCTCAAAACATCCAATGGGACATCGAAGAACATAGAAATTTCTAGACCTGAAGGTGGGGTTGGTTCTGGATTGACACTCTCAGGAGGCAGGGTCAGGGAGGTTTGGGTAAGGGGGCTGGGTCAACAGGGAATGACAGGGAGGTTTTCTAGAACAATGAGCATGGATCAGGAAGGATTGACACTTTGGAGAGGGAGGATAAACTTGGAACAAACCAACAGGCTGGGGAAACTTGGAGCAAACCATCTAAGGGGAACAAACAATAAGAAAAACACATAATAAGAAAAGCACACCACCACATTGCTGCGTTATTGTTATTAAATTTTGACTCACACACCAAAATGAATGTGCGTCATGAAATAATATTTTCACCTAAAACCATCCCTTTTGTGATCAGTTTGCTACCTGCATATTTAATGGCACTCTTTTCTTTATTGCGTATCATGTAAAATCCCAGCATTATTCTTCCCATTTTAACAGTTCTAAATCAATTTTGTTTACCAAATTCAAGTGTCCTATTCCTGCTCATATTTTAAAAATAACTGGACACATTTTATCTTATAGGAAGATTGCATACCTGAAATTTATAAACTATAATTGGAGAGGCCTCATTTAGATTACTGCCTTTTTTTCTTTGCTATTTTTTTTTTTTTTAGACCAATACATTTTGTAGCAGAGTACAGAAGTATAAATGGGAAACTCAGTACGTACATCTTTGTCTGGTTTCTATCTGTGACATACTAATCTCTGTAGTTTAAAAAAAAATGAAATAGCACATCAAGAAATATGTGTCTGGCTTCAGACACTGTGTTCTCTGATTGTCAATTTTCTGTTTTATAAGGCATGTAATGCTCTTACTTGGAAGGGTGCTCATGTCAGTCTAGGCTGACCTCTTTTTTTTTTCATTGGTCAATAAATTGTCAATGGCTTTGTGTGCACCTGCTAAATGAGTTTCCTTTCAGATAAGTCTGAAGAGGAGTAAAGTTGCCAGATGTCCATTTAACTTAGAAGCCATCTCTGACTGAGGCCAAAAACAACCAGCGAAACAAAGGGAGGAATTGTCCCTACTGAATTCACAAGCAGATGCAGGACAAGCAGAAGAGTTCTTTCCGAAAGGACAACACAGGTCAGATATGAGAAAAATAGAACAGCTCGTGTGCTGTAACAATGGGCATATTATGGTAGTGCACTCAGAAATGACACCTTCTACCTCCTGTTCTGCCTGGCTGTTGTATTAACAGCACTCGCCTAAATTATAGCTTACTGGAGATCAAACTTTCATGCATATTTTTCTTCAGCAGCTGGTTGGTGACTAGTGAAGTTAGTGTAAACCTAACTGTAAACTTGCATTGTTAGAGATCTTGAACTGTACAGACCTGTGTGGTGCTAAGAAGACAAGAATCATGGCAACATACTACAATGTGTTCTGATTGTTACTGATATCAGTTAGCATTTCTGTTTCAGTGAGTAAGACTCACACAGAGTTCTGTTCTAAGTACCTTCATTGCTTTGGGTCTGGTCAGTTCTTTGTCCTGAAGTTTAACAAGAAGTGAATACTTGAGGTGCTTTCTAAGACTGTTTGAGTTGAGAATGAGGAAGCATTGTAAAACATAAAGATCCAGTCTACTCAAGTATCATCCAACCATTGAGGAAGCTAACCTTCAAACTAATAAAGGCATATTATTTTTATTTCAAAAAGATGTATGTTCTCTCCCTCCATTTGCTGATCTTTCATGGTTTAAAAGGTCTAAAATCTTAAATTCTCTCTAAGAAAAACTTCCTAGTTCAGAAATCACACTCTGAATCATTCAGAATTGCAATCCCTTCCTTGACTGTTGGTAGCTGTTGTGAAGTTACATATTTTTCAATATGCCAGAACATGTTACAAGATTTCCACAAAAATAACCTCTGGGTTATAAGTAAAAAACAATTATCAGCAGCATTGCAAGCTATATGCTTACTTGATAGTGTAAAGAAAGGTTTTATAGGTTTCTCTGGTAACTATCCTTTCTCAAGACCCATTGGTTTTCTTCTTGCTTTACAAAAACCCACTTAGGTCTGATTTTATACATTTTGTAAAAGATGGAGCTAAACTCATGAAACTTTATATCTTCCATAGATGGAAGCTTATTTAACTTTACAATAATATAACCAGAGGCTTCTTCCTTCCCCAGAGCAGTATGTTACTGGAAGGAACAAAATTATCAGAGCTCCTGATTTTCTTGTCTTTGCTGTGGGACAGGGGAAATTTATTTAGGCTATTTCCATTGACATAGAAAAGTCATTGGAAGATAATATAAGATAAACTATGACAGCTATATTTACTTCCCTGTTGTTTTCTTTTAATTTCTGTCCAAATTTTCAACAAAAAAAAATTATTTAATGGAGAAAATAAGATAATTTTTTTCAAAGTAAGTAGCAGGTATGTTTTTTTTTTTTCTATTCATATAAAGACAGTTTAAATTAATAAACGTACTGTGGTGTATTAGTAGTCATTTACAATTTTATGTCTTATGTAATAACATCACAGATATGAATTAGTGAAAATATAATCAGTCATGAAATTTAAAATAAATATAACTGCTATTAAATTCAAAAATTTTCAGAAGATATTTCTTATTGTTGAAAATTTCTTAAAGAAAATATTATCTTTTGAAATTAAACCATGCATTTTAGTGCAGAATTCTGAGATTTGACCAGCTTTGGATTTAATTCTCAAAGTTGAATCAAGATGAACATCAACAACCCACAAAAGCTGTTGAAAAGTGAAGCAATTCAAAGAAAATGCAGAACTACTTATCTCTTCCACCTTAAATACATCATTTTCACCATAATGGAGAAAAGAGTGGGATAGCAGTGGCCACAAATTGAGAGAATTTAGGGGACGAGTTATCAAACTGTTAAAAACATGCAGTCTTCATAACTTGCCTAAGGTCTTTCCTCAAGACTGTCCTTAAAAAAGCCTCTGATCTTATTTACTTCCCTCAAAGGTCTAGAAAATGGGGAAGCTCAGATAGGAGTAGGGATAGAAATAATAGCACTTAATTAGTACTTGGTGCTGAAAGTCTCCAAAGTGCCCTACAAATATAAACTAATCATCACAAGAACATTTTTAAGGAGACGTAAATGTTTATATGCTATTTAAAAAGTTTTAAAAATACTCCGCAATGTTAAATGTCTTGACTCAAGGTTAAAGCAAAACAGCCCAAGAATTTGGAGATTAAAAATTCATAGGTTTTCATCTACACACCATGTTTAATCTAAGTTCAGCATCAAAAGTAGCTTTTAATTAACAGAAAAAGAGAAAACTAATTACATTTTTGATAAATTATATTGTCACATAAGGTTGCAATTATGAAATATGAATACTTCCATATGATAAATTTAAAGGGGTTTTTTTTACTATTATTTATTTTAAATCAGGAAATGTAAGGCTCCAATTACCCTCTCCTTGCAGGAGGAGTGTACCATCCCTCTAATCACCTTTGTGGTCCTCCCTTGGCCTTGCTCCAACAGGTCCTTGTCCTTCCTGTGCTGAGCACCCCAGAGGTGGATGCAGCACTGTGGGTGGGCTCTCACCTGAGCTGAGTAGAAGGGCAGAATCCTCTCCCTCACCCTGTTGGCCTGGCTGGTTTGGATGCAGCCCAGGGTACAAGTGGTTTTCTGGGCTGCAAGGGCACTTTGCCAGGTCATGTGCAGCCTCCCTTTGACCAACACCCCCAAATCCTTCTTGGCAGAGATGCTCTCAGTCTCTTCATCTCCCAACCTGCCTTCATACTGGTTCTTGCTTGGTTACTTGTACCCACTACCCATATTTGCTATGAAAAGAGTTTGAATTTTGATGTGAGACTGCTCTTTGGTTAGAGAAATTTTTGCATCCTGACCTAACATATCCTTAACATTGACATACTGTCCCACCAATGTGGCATGCTTGCCACAGAAACCAAAGTGAGACAAAAATGGCTTTGTACAGTGACAAAAGGACCTTCGGCAGACCTTTTTAGAAGTTCTGTTGGTCCACATGAGTTTCCATGGAGGTAATCTCTCACATTTTCCTACAACAGAGAAATCTCCTCCTGCTGATCTGCACTTTAAAGGCTACAAGAGAAAAGAAGAGAGGAAAAACAGATTTAAAGGAGTTAGGATGTGTCTAAGTGAAAGGGGAATCTTAGACTTTCTCTTTGTTTGTCAACTCCTCAGCTGTAGACTCAGAGAGGTGACAACTGTGCATTTTATACCTACAGGATATCTCATCTGTGAAGGGTGATTATTACTGCTTTTTGTGAGCTTTTGAGCTACTAAAGTCTTTCTCTGAAGTGAAAGAGAAATAATCACCACCCTTCACGGAAGAGATTTTATTTGTTCTGCAAGAAGTCATGTCTTCATAAAAGCCCACATTTGAAGACTGAATTAGTAAGCACATCAGCTTCAGTCAGTCAGTTTTCATTTCTGCTTTCTATCCTTAAGGAGGAATGCTAGTCCTTAACTCTCCCATGGAAGCTCTCTGACAGTAGGAGAAATTTTATGGAACATCGGGAATGTACATGTCACAGGGAATACCAACTCACAAACTCTGTAGAGCTCAAACTTTTCCATTAGCTGAAAGTATGTTATATAGTTCTTCAGATAAAAAATAGTAAGAATTTTTTGAGAATTTTTCAGAATACTTTGCCTTTCCCCCATACCTTGAAGACCCAAGTTTCCATTTAAAATTTGCATATTAAAGTTCAATGATTTTAGTAGTGCTTCTAACAACTGGTGGTTTTTTTTTTTTCTTTTTTAAACACATTTAATTTTCAAGACTATGTGTTCTCTTTGCTGGCTGACCTGGGAAAAAACAGTGTACAACTATAACATCTTGATACCCACTCAAATACATACTAATTTTCTGCACTACATTTCTAAGGAGTGTTTTGTTGAAGATGCCTGGATTGCCTCAGCATATGGAGTTTTGCAAGGTATTATTTTGTACTTCTGAAGTACTACTGGCATTGAGTGTTGTATTAATACATGAATACACTGAGTATCATGTTGCTCCTGACTCAAAAGAGACTGCACTTTTATGTTTCTAATTTGAAAATGGATGTGAGCTGTAAAATTCAGAGTAGGCTTTCAAGACTCTAATCCCTCAGAGAGGAATGGAAGCACTATGCCTCACAGAGTACAAGTGGCATTTGCTTTGAGTATTTTACTTTTTATACATGAAGTAGAATTGTATTAACTTCACTGAATTTAGAGTCTATCTTCCCCAACACTTAATTCTAGTGTATTCACTCTGTAAGTCTTATCTGGATGATTTCACATTTCTATTCTCATTCTAGTTAGCCACTTGCTGTTTAAAACATTTAACAGCTGTGAACACACTTAGGAGTATAGAGTCATGCTTTCAGGATTTTAAGCTTTTGCCATGCTGCCCACTATGAATCTGTAGGCACAGATTCATGAGTTCTGTAATCTGGGCCTTCTTATATGTTAGGTCTATGGATTTGTCCTGAACTCTGCATATTGTAAACTACCATTTCATTGAAAAAAAATTTTTGTAATCATTAGAAAACTGTAACAAGTTATGATATTCATGGTAACATCTCCCCCTCTTTGGCATTTAGAAATCAGTGAGATGTATTGGGTGTATTCACAGGGAACTTCACTGCTATGGAGCTGCTCCTGAAGAACCTGAGGTTGGATTTCCTAGCACTGTAGGCCCTGATGTAAACTCCAGAGACCTCCAGGGGTTTCTTGCTGCGCATAATAATGTGTGCTTGGTCCCACCAGCTATCCCAGTCTTTGAAACTCCTAAGAAAATCCTTGCCATGCATCTCTAATTGTGAGGTCATTTGCCCATATCCCATAAAAACCACATGAAGCTCTGGGTCAAGGGCCCTTGGACGGCCACCCACGTTCTGCAAAATGACCCTATTGCAGTAGGATGAAGGGAAACAACTCATAGCTCAAGAACTTGAGGGAGAATCAAAGATGGGAGATAAAACAGAAGGAGAAAAAAGTTGCATAAAACTTTTTATATGGCTATCTCCTTAGTAGCACAAAATGAACTCACTACTTGCAGAGAGCCTAGGAAAGATTCTGGATTGCAGCTCTTTAAATGCAGTTTTAAAAAAAGCTAATGAGAGTAGGCAGTAAGCCATATTAATCTATAACACCAATTTGAATTTCTCTGATGTCACTACTACTTAGAAAATGCCAAAATATGCTTTCTATAACATGATATTACATATACTTAATATACCATGCTGCAATGTGGTGGGCTGACCCTGGCTGGCCATGAGGTGCACACCAAGACAGTCTGTATCTCCCCATGATCAGCAGGACAGGGGGATGAAATAAGAAAAGATTGTAGGTCAAGATAAAGACAGGGAGATCACTCACTAGTTACTGTCTCGGCCAAAATACACTCATCTTTAGGGAAATTGATTTAGTTTTTTGGCAGTTAAAAAGAGAGTTGTATAGGAAGAAATAAAAACAAATCCAAAAATACCTTTCCCAACCTAGTTCCTTCTTCCAGGCTCTACCTCATTCCTGACACTTCTACCTCCTACCTCCCAGGTGGCACAGGGGGATGGGGAATTAATTTTGCCTTCAATGTTTCTTCCTGCTCACACTCTTCCCCTACTCCAGTGTGAGGTCCCTCCCACAGAAGATGGGAACTTCATGAACTGCTCCAATATGAGTCCTTGTGGGATGCTGTTATTCAAGCACTGCTCCAGCGTGGGTCCTTTCCTCTTGGTACATTCCTTTGGGAGTAGGCTGCTCCAGCTTGGATTCCACACAGGATTACAGGTCCTGCCAGAAAATCTTCTCCAGTGTGGACTCCTCTGCATGGGCCATGGTTCCTGTCAGAAGTCTGCAGTGCCATGGGCTCCCCATGGGCTGCACTGCACATCCACAAATTCAGGTGTCTTCCACAGTCCCACAGCGGGATATCTGCTCCACCATGGTCTTCTCCATGGGCTTCAGGGAACTCTCTGCTCCAGCATCTGTAGCACCCCCTTCACTCCTGTTCTTACTCCTCTCAGTTGCTGCACAACATTTTTAACCCTTTTTAAAATAAGTTATCACAGATAACACCAGAGTTGCTGGTAGGTTCAACTTTGGCCAGCAGCGTGTCCATTTTGTAGCTGGCTGAAACTGACTTAGACATGGGGACAGCTCCCAGTCTTTTCTCACACAAGACACTTCTGCAGCCTCTTCACCACCAAAACAGTCACATTGCCATGAGAACCTAATACAAACCAATAGAAAAAAAACATGTCCCAAGTTTATGAGGTGATGGGAAAGTTTTTCAGATCTTTAATGTGATTGAAAAGTGTCTGTTTCCCAGTAGATGCTTAGCATATTTAGCAATCCTTTGTCAGTTGGACAGATTAAAATATGGTTAATCCAGCAATTCAGAGTTGAGACATATGTGATAAGAAACATTTGATCTGGGAAGAACATGAAGTGTTGAAAAGGAAAAAAAATATATATTAATGAAAAAAATGCATCATATTAGTTGCTATAATGATTCTATTGCAAGTAGAGTGATGATCAGTATTCAGGTGAAAGACAGCTCTCCCAGAATTGCAATTGGTTATATACCAAGCATCTGCTGTCTTACAAAAATGATCTACAGTCTTCAGAACTGAAACTAGGGCTTAATTTTCATTAGATAAACAGAAAATAATAATAAATTTTTATCACATAATTTATTGCATTATGTTTCCATATTACAAGAGCCTTAAAACTCATGCCCTTCACATAATAATAATGACTAATGACTTATGAGGGGTGACATCTGATATATCCATTGTTCATTTTTTACCATTTTGCTGCCTCTGTTAGCTAGCAAAATGCACTTTGTGCAAGGGGACTAAATTTATTTGGCTTCTAAAAGAAATTACTATTTAACAGGTATGCTAATTATTACATATTGGTCAACAGGTGCACAGCATCAATGGCAGACTGTGCAATTTTCTTTGCAAACCATGGTAAATACAGATGTGGCTATATTTAGAAATAAGCCACCTTCTGTAATTAACAGAATACTCAAGTCAAGTTTATTCAAATGAAATGCACTGAAGAGTTGAAAATATCTTAGCACATGCAATGTAAGGTTTATTCACAGAGAGTCACTTCCTACAGATCAAGTTATGGCTTATTTGAAAAAATATCAAGTCAGAACAATAAGGAGAAAATTCAGAGCTCTGTAATTTTCTTACAGACTTTTTCACTAAGGTGGTATCACTATAAAGAAGCAAACTGCCTTTATCACAACCAGTAGCTTTATTTTTCTGCAATTTTTAGTAGTGCTGCATAACATTTGTGACTTTTTAGAAAAGTCACAAAATTGTCAGAGGTTTTCAGTGTTTACCGCATTGTATTCTAAAGGACAGAAAACGAAAATGCTGCAGAAAAGTACAGCATATGAACAAATAGTGTAGTGGAAATTAAATACACAAATCTTTATTTTAACTCTTTTAAAACAGAACAAGGCAATTAGCTAGGGATGAGTCAGGAGCAAAGATAACTTTTGTCTCAGTGTGTCAAAGAAAACCTTTATTAATATAAGATACTTCAAGAGAAGGACAAGAAATAAAAAGGTTTTGAAATCACTGTCTTTGAAGTTGCTTATGGCAAGACAAGACACCCCATCAGAGAAATCAATTCCCCAGCTATTCAGGATTTACTAAAAAGCAACCCCCACTATAAATGTTTTTTATCAGAATATTCTGTGACTCTAAAAAAATCTGAAAAGTTAAATTGAATACTGAAAGAGAGGAGCTATACACATTGTTGGAAAAATCTGGCTAATTTTCTCAGTTTTGAAGTAAGTTCTGATAAAGGAAAAATAAAGAAAGATAAAGTAAATGGCAAACTCCCTTGACTTATGTCTCTCAGTTCTGCACAGATTCCTGTTCAGGCAAAACATGCAAAAGGTATTTTTCCCTCAAGATCTGGCAATAAATTGAACTTTAATGAAGATGAAAATTACAGTTTAATGGGATCTTTTACAAGTTCAGCTTCATCCTATTTCACATTTACTTACATGAGACAAAAAGACAAAAATAGCTCTAAAATATATTTGGCTGTTACTGGTATTTTGGCTTAACTCAGCAATAAGAGTCTGGCAGCTATGAAAGAGATGTGAATATTCTGAATAAATATATTAGCTTGTTTCATAACTGCATCCCTTCTTTCTGTGCTGGTAAGAAATTCTACTGACGTCAGAAGAGCTACAGTAGTGCAGACAGGCTAGAACCATTGTTCCATTGCAAGTTTGACTGCTTATGGAAGCAGACAATTTTACAGCTTTCCAGGTAAAGATATGTTAAAGATCCAAATCTGCAGATATGAATGGTATTATTAACCCAAATTTCTATTTCTGACTAAAGTGGAAAAATATGGTGTCAAGACAAATTATTTCAAAACCTGGTTTCTTTCTGCAGTATGGAAGAAGTCCTTGATTACAAGGAAAACTACTTTGACCAGTGGTGTGGATTACAAAGAATGAACTAGAGAGGAGTTAGAAAAAAGGGGAGGCATCTCACCCCCTCAAGGTGGTTGATTCACACTGACTAGACAAAGCAATGTGGTAGTTGTGCAGTTTTGTCTTCCATTTTATAGTTTACAGCTATTTTATGGCTGGAGTTGGCAAGAAATACAGCTTATTCCTATGCTGTGGTCCCACGTCATGTTATAGGGCTACAGACTCAATATACTGGAGGTGAGACTGACTATCTACTTGGGTTAAGAAAGATTCTTTTTCTTTCTGGGATGAAAATGGTAAAACCTTAATAGCTTGTTCACCTTTGTTCACCTCCATTTCAGCAATATTTAGTGAATTAGATTTAGAATTAGGTAGGCTTGTTAGTTATTTACAATATGCCCCTCATGACCACTGCGGACAAAAGAGCCAGATCATACAAATATAAGAGCCCTGAGCAGTTTTGGTCACTGCAATATAAGAAAGATGTTAATCTATTACAGAGTCCAAAGGAGGGAAATGAAGGGCCTTGAGGGGAAGCTGTGTGAGGAGCAGCTGAGGTCAGTTTGCCTGTTCAGACTGGAGAAGAGGAGACTGAAGGGAGACCTCACTGCAGTTACAACTTCCTTGTGAGGAGAAGAGAAGGGGCAGATACTGATCTCTTGTCTGTTGTGTCCAGTGACAGGACCCCAGGGAATGGCCTGCAGTTGTGTCAGAAGAGGTTTAGGCTGGATATTAGGAAAAGGTTTTTCACCCAGAGGGTGTCTGAGTGCTGGAAAGGGCTCCCCAGGGAAGTGGTCACAGCACCAAGCCTGACAGAGTTCAAGAAGGGTTTGGGCAATGCTCTTGGTTGCATGGCGTGACTCTTGGGGTTGTTCCTGTGCTGGGGAAGATGAATCAGGGAAACCTTATAAATACTATTGCTTAGTAAAAGATTCTGAAAATATGAAACCTATAATTGAAATAGAAATGGAAGCTTACTTTGAGTTGTAGGATACCAAGTCTTAGTTACTATATAACCTGAAAACAATAGCCTGGCCAGCTGAAGGAGAATCCCTTTTGATTGAACTATACCTTTCTGCTGGCCAAGGCATCCAAAGGTCAATGTAGCAAAACAGAAAAGTCTAAAGAGTAGTTTTTAGAGTTTAAAATATAACACAGTATGGTTATGTAGTAGTTCTTATAGGCTGTAAGTAGATTCTATAGGATTTTGTGTCTTGTATTGGTTAGTCACTGTAAATTAGAATATTCATCATAAAAGGAGATATAATGTATTGTAACACGGACCTACCTCTCTCTAGCTCTCCTCTTCCCCTTACACTCTTACCTCTTTGCTCTTAACCTCTTCTCTCTTCCCCCTGCTCTCTGAGCCCTGCCACCTTGCTCCCTCGCTCCCTTCTCTCTTAACTCTTACCCTCTTGTTCTTTCTCCCTCTCTCTTTGGGACTTCCCTTCAGCTGAGGCTGGTGGCTGAAGGCAAGGCCCTTTTTACCCACGACCCTTGCAATAAAACCACATATTCTAGAATATCTCAGGTCAGCAGTGTTCCTTCTCCCTGCTGTCCATGGATGCTCTTACATTCCTGTGCAGGGACAGGACTTGGACTCGATGATCTTTGCAGGCCCCTTCCAGTTCAGCACAGTCTGTGATTCTGTATCAGTAATATAGAAATGATATGACTAGAGCCTGACAATCCCTCATAATGCACTTAAATGCTTGTATGTGAAGGGGAAAAGGAAGAACAGACCATTCTCTTCTTCATCACTGAGTGCCATATGATAATTTTATTAATTTACTCCCTTTGTCTATATTAATTTCTATTCATGTCTTTATGTTTGTCTCATAATTTTTGATTTTTGAAAAGAAGTTATCCACTTCAGGATAAAATGAATTAATAGAACATGAAGACTAAAACAGTAGAAACAGAAGTCACTAGTGCAAATGTACCACACTGCAATGCCCTTTTTACTGTAACATGACATGTTCTTAGAGTACCTCCAGGCCATGCCAGTCTCATTTCAGACTACAGAGCATATTACTGCAGATTGCACTTGCATGTGCACACTCTCCTCAGCTCTTCTACTTGTCTGTTTCACGCACTACTGCCTTCACCTTGCTCTAGTTTAAAAATAACTCAGAGCAGAGGCAATGTAAAGTGCATTTTGTTCTAGTTTCATCTGAGGTGGGGTTAATTTTCTTCCTAGTAACTGGTACAGAGCTGTGTTCTGGTTTTAGTCTGAGAATAATGTTGATAACACACTGAAGTTTTAGTTGTTGCTGAGCAGTGCTTACTGTAAGTCAACGACTTTCCAGTTTCCTGTGCTCTGCCAGTGAGGAAGTCCACAAGAAGCTGGTGGGAGCATGGCCAACAGTTTGGACCCAAACAGGTCAAAGGGATATTTTATGCCATATAGTGTCATGCCCAGTATACAAATAAAGGGAAGCTGTCTGGAAAGGGCTGATGGCTGCTCAGTGTCAGACTGCATCAGTCAGTGAGTTTTGAGTGTGCCTTTCACTTGCCTTTCTTGGGTTTCATTTATGTTTGTCTCTGCTTTTCATTATTATTAATAGTAGTATCATTTTTAGCATTATTAGTGTTATTAGTGTTATAATATTTAACTTATAAACTTTAAACTTACTTATAAGGTTTGCTTATAAACTTATACTTTATTTGAATTGCCTTTATCTCAACCCATGGGTTTTATTTTTTTTTTTTCAATTGTCCTCCCTATTCCACAGATAGTGGGGGGGTAGAGCATCTGCACAGTACTAAGCTTCCAGACGGCGTTAAACCATGATAGCCCCTTTTGGTGCCCAATGTGCACAAAGGGTTGAGATAACAAATCTGACCAGAGTGTGTTAAAAGTAAATTGCCATAAACATTCACTGTATAGGTTTAATAATCACTGGTCACAATTTATTTGCTCTCAGAGTTGCACTTGTTCTCAGAGTTGTGCAGCATGTAATCCCCTTGGTGATCTTTATCATTCTTGGGTCTGGGCTAAGACTATAATTTTGTTCCTAGTTCCTGGTATTGGCCTGGCCTATTATATGATAGAATCACTGGCCATGAAACTAATCCAGTGACTGTTCGCTGCATTGTTGTCATCTCTGTACTTTAGGAGCTACTTCTTGAGACCTATTATTAATCACACTTTTTACCTATCCTTCTCTGAAAGTCAGCCTAGGGAGGAGACAGCTTCCTTCCTTCCTTCCTTCCTTCCTTCCTTCCTTCCTTCCTTCCTTCCTTCCTTCCTTCCTTCCTTCCTTCCTTCCTTCCTTCCTTCCTTCCTTCCTTCCTTCCTTCCTTCCTTCCTTCCTTCCTTCCTTCCTTCCTTCCTTCCTTCCTTCCTTCCTTCCTTCCTTCCTTCCTTCCTTCCTTCCTTCCTTCCTTCCTTCCTTCCTTCCTTCCTTCCTTCCTCCCTCCCTCCCTCCCTCCCTCCCTCCCTCCCTTCCCTTCCCTTCCCTTCCCTTCCCTTCCCTTCCCTTCCCTTCCCTTCCCTTCCCTTCCCTTCCCTTCCCTTCCCTTCCCTTCCCTTCCCTTCCCTTCCCTTCCCTTCCCTTCCCTTCCCTTCCCTTCCCTTCCCTTCCCTTCCCTTCCCTTCCCTTCCCTTCCCTTCCCTTCCCTTCCCTTCCCTTCCCTTCCCTTCCCTTCCCTTCCCTTCCCTTCCCTTCCCTTCCCTTCCCTTCCCTTCCCTTCCCTTCCCTCCCCTCCCCTCCCCTCCCCTCCCCTCCCCTCCCCTCCCCTCCCCTCCCCTCCCCTCCCCTCCCCTCCCCTCCCCTCCCCTCCCCTCCCCTCCCCTCCCCTCCCCCTTCCCCCTTCCCCCTTCCCCATCGTTCTTCCTCTTCCTTCAGCTTCATTCCCCTTCCTTCACCTTCCTTCTCTTTCAGGTTGATTACATTTTGGTGTTTGAGAATTTTAAAAATTTGGAATATGCTTTGAATCCCCTTGAAACCAGCCTGGTTCTTTTTCACCAGGAACCAGCATATTGCTGCATATGGTTCAGATCTTGTTTAAGGTTAGACAACTATTTAAGAATATCACCCAAAAATCTACCCGAAGCTTGGATAGATATGTGGCAGAATGTGCATGACAACATGGGCAAGCATGGATTGTGGGCACCTCTGATGTTTTGAAATCTCACCTCTGAAAAAGTGCAGAATCTAGAAAATCACTCAAAATACTTGAAAAAAAGTATTCTGTCAGCCTTGCAATTCCAGAGAGACACAAATCACTGCAACAAGCCCGGAAGTGCGCAAAGTGTTGATGTGGTGTTTAGGGACAGTGGTTGATCTGACAATGCTGGGTTACTGGTTGGACTTGTTGGTCTTAAAGGTCTTTTCCAACCTAAATTATTCAGTGATTCTATTTTGTGCTAGGGATTGTTGCAAAGAGTGTTTTAGGTTGCTCAAAGAATCATGACTTTTGAGTCCTGTTCATAATTTGTCAACACCTTTAGAGGGAAAAGTAGATCTTTGTTTCTGACATTTTTATGCTGTAATACACTAAACTCTTGCAAGTTTTCGTGAAGATGAAGAATCAGAACACATTGTTTAAAATACTGTTATGGCACTCACAAAACAGACATTCCTTCTAAATTGCATCAGCAAGGTCAAAGTCACACAGAAATAATTCTGATTACAGATATCTTCTTTCTTCTCTATTGACTGACCATGTACACTTTGTGCAGTCAGCACATGCACACTTATTGCCACTAGCATAGAAACAGAACACATCTGACACATAGTAATGAGAAATAGACCTGCCTTTCTTATGGAATCTTAGTGCCCAGCTGTCACAATGGCAGTGACAAATTTGATGGCTTAATGGAACATATTTTAAAAATCCATTTTTTTGAGTTCTTTGCATAAAGATATTTCACCATTGTGATATTTATAATGTGTGGTTAGAAGAGTTTTTGCATGGCCATACTTTTAAATTAAATAAAAATTAAAAATAAAAGGAAAAGGTGTCATAATTTCTTCATTATTTAGGGATTTTATTTTTCACTATTTTTTATGACTTTGGAACTCTGAGACTGAGAATAATCTAATTGCTAAAAATTATTGCTCGTGTACCTAATTCTACTCTACTGCAAGGATAACGTAAAATGCACATTCATATGCGTGTGATACCTCTTTAATAAGAAATTGTTTAAACTATTTTCAATATGTTGTCAAATATAGTCCTAATTTAATTAACTGTTATTTCATTCTTGTCTCCATTCTTGTTATTTCTTTGAAGCTGAAACTTTAAATTGGTCTCTGCATTTATTTCAGAATACATTTCAGTAATTTATTTTCATGGGGTTCTATTTTTATGCTAAATAGTAAAAATATGTTCTTCTGTTTCAAAGCAGGACTAAGGCTCAGAATTCTTGACTTTCACACTGAGAACTTGATCAGGAAATTTAATATTTTCAGAACTTTGGTACTGGATGTTCACATAATGCAAATTATGTGATCCATTTTATAGTCTTGCTTTGGGCTTGCACTTTCTGAGACGCTCATTGATGAAAACATTTTTTTGTCAAAAAAGGTAGAGAATTATTAATATTAATAAAATAACAAATCAAAATAAAAAATACCAAAGTTCAGTGTTCTTTTAAAGCTGAAAAATCACAGAAAAAAGCATACATTTTCAACATAACAAATACTTTTCCATCAAAATACTGATCAGAATAACTCAAAAGCACTTTTAATACATATTTATAAGGTGGATAAATAAGAAGTTCAAATATCTAAATCAGATATCTTTCATATATGTAAATTTCATGTTCTCCTACTTCTGCCTTGTAGTCACTATTTTAAATTAAGATACTCTAATCATCAGATATCAAACTGCTGCTCTGTTTATAGTATGTTTTCCAACACCTCTTCACATTTTGATTCTTGTTTCATTCCCAGACGTGGCTCCGATTCTGTGCTTTTGTAAATATTTGAGCTGAACATTTCTATATAAATTTATATAACGAATGTGATACTTCCTAAGTGCCAGAATTTCATGTGCTGAATGAGGTATATGATGTAAATACAAGGCAGGTGAGTAAAACTGGGAGGAGATTTAGCTCCTGCTTTTAGTACAGCAATAGCCATAATTTCTCTCAGTCAGATAGTAGTTTTATTGAAAAACCTATTTGAACTGGTTTTGGAACTATTTCTTTCACAAATGAGGTTGCTGTTAAATAGTTTTTTGAGGTTTTTTAGTGAATATTTTTAAATTATTGGAATGATTCTGTTGGTTGTTAATGTAATGCACACTTATTTTCTGATTTATGATGAAAGTACATAGTGCTAGTAGCTTAAAAATTATATTAACTTTTCTCTGCTATTTTGCTTATTAACATTAGATCCATAAATTGCTCTTAGCTGTCCAGCTCTTTATAACAGAAATTTTAATAATGCATCTTGAAACGAGCATCAGCTCAAGAGCAAAAGAACAAAAGACCACATGCAAGTTCTGGAAAAGCAGTTTCTCACAAAACCAAAGCAGTAGTCCTGTGCTTAGATGAAACTAATACAAAAATATAGAAAATCATGTCTATTGCTGTGGAAGAGTGTCTTCTTGCACACTGTGTTTATACCAAAACTAAGTTCATGCTTACTTTTAGCACAGAAAAGACAGACTCAAGTAGTGAAATAATAATGTTGTTAGGAAGCTGTGCATATGTTCCATCTCTCCTGAGTTCAGAGCTTCATTAAGAAGCATAGAGATAAAGTTGGCCATATCCTGTTATCTACAGTCATGTTTGGCTCTTTAGAGAAGAGCCAGGCTCTACCTGGGCTACAGACTCCACACCAGAAAGTTGCAGATGTCCTATAAATCCTTTGTTACGTCTGTCCATCCCATCTTGAAGTCTTTAGTACCAACACTAGGACCACAGGCTCATGTTGCAGAATCACTTCTTCAGATTTCTGAACAGTAGGTGTAGGGTTCAACTTTAGAACAGATGTTCTAAGGAATGTTTAAGGAGCATGTAGGAAAGTATCAACAGATAGGCCGAGCTCTGTCTCAATGGAGATGTAGTTAAAGCAGGTAACGTAATCTAGAGAGATATCAGATAATACTAAACCAGTTACCTATTAACTCAATTTGACATCTTAAATATTGGGTTTTAGTAATATTTTAAGTGACTTAATGTAATCTTTTCTGGCCCTGGTTTAACTTGTCTCCCATGGATGTTCTGTTACTTCTGTTATACTGATATCCCAGATAAAACATGGTATAGCAAATATAATTAGATTATTCTGCTTACTGATTAGAATTAAACTTTGAAAGTTTTTTAAGTTAATGTAGGTGCATTGATAGCATGGAGATCTGAGATACTTTACAGGGCCCTCTTACTCTTAATATGTAAATATTATCCCTTGCATACTTCAGAATACTGAAAGATAGCTCACAGAAGCTTTAAGCCTGTATTTAGGGTAGATATAAATTTTTTTTATAAACTATCCAAGATATTAGTCAGTCATCACTGAAATACTAAATTATACTAAAAATATTTCTGATAATTCTGATTAATTCTACACAGACTTTTTTTCTCCTAGTTGTTTCTAGCCTAGTTTCCATCTCTTAATGGACCTATATAGAAATTGATACCACTACTCACATTGTCTCCATGTTGGTTCCTTTCAGCCAATCAAGTTGAAACTTCTGTTAATTAACTGACTGAAATGACTAATAGTTTTGTCTGTTTTGAAAATTAAATTCACTGTCTTCTCCCTCTAAAGACAACCATGAGACTGCCACCATGCAATTTATTCTACCTTATCTTAACAAAACAGTGTAAGTTAAGCTAAGACAAAGACAATTTCCAGGGTTTATCTTAAATTGCAGAAATTAAGATACAATTAATTTCTGTAATACCTGCTACATAATCTATCCCTACTTGGTCTTAAAATTCCATAAATTTGCATCAAGGCAGGGCATAAATTAATTTTGATTAGAAGAGAAATAAGGGTATTAAATCGTAAACTACAGATATTAAGAACTTAACCTAAGTTATTTTATTCTAGATGTTCACAGAGACATTTACTCATCTGTTGTGATGGTGAAGATAAATGGGGCATTTCCTTTAAGAAATTTATTTCTGTAGAGATTTAGAGTTTTTGTTCAGATATCTGTATAATAAAGGTGTCCCATTACAATAAGTAAATAAATAAACTAGGTTAGACAGAGACTAATCACATTCTAAAATTTGTGGAGTTTAGAATCCTAGTGTCTTCATTGTGACTAAGTAATTAAAATCCATAATTTTTGTTAGCTTCATATTTGATTGCCCAAACCAGAATGCTATTTCTGGCATTTTGTATAGGTACATAACTCTAATCATCAACTGCATAAACATACCCATGGCCATGTGGTCTAAATCTTTTCAAGGGCTTTTGAAGATCTATTCTTTGAAAGTCAGCATACATACCTTCAATGCATGGATATCTTTAAAATTTCACTAATAATACAGATGGGAACAAATGTTTCTTTTTCTCATGAAAAGCTAAAAAGCTTTACAGTGATGTTCAGCAAAATTTTTAAGACCTTCAAAAGACTTGTACAGATGCAACTCCTCTGATAACTCAAAAGACACAATGAAGCTCAAAATCTCCTAATTCCAAGCAGCTGGTCTTTAGAAAGTCTGAAAAATTCATTGCTGGAAACCATAGGGTCCAAAAAATCTAGCTATGGGTTAAGGAATTTAAATCTCCATAGACAGTCTGGACAGAGCAAGTAAACTTTGTAGGCTTAAAAGCTGTGGTTTAAGAGACTTCAAAGTTTTAGCCTTCAATATAACCCCTCATAAGATATATTGTTTAAATAAAGTTGTTTTGTGGAATTCCAAGATCCTAACACATTTTGTTTCAAGGAGGTACAGGTGAGGAGTGGGAAGCATTGTTCCAGCAAGCAAAGCATTCAGTGGCAAAACTTCTGTCTCCATGCGTACTGCTTGGCTTCTCACTCCCACACTGTTGTGTGACACCTCTCAGTTGTGTCGAAGCAACTGCTTCTGAGTTCAGCCTGGAACACAGCCAGGGGATGATACATTTTTAAAAGAGATTTTCCATTTCCACCTCTATTTCAAGGAGGTTTTCTGCATAGATCAGTTGCTTGATTTGACAAATACTGGTGTGAGAATGACTGAGAAGTGTTGCTCTGTTACTGGCTACAAAAAGCCAAGGGCTGTTGGTAGGGTTAGAGCTGCTTTCACTGGGGCTGTCATAGGCATCACCTGTTGAAGCCTCATAGTCCGAGACTGACAGTCCAAAACCATGCTGTTGCTGGGACTTGGATGATTCGACCTACAGGCAAACTAGCAGCTCTTTCAGACCGTAGGCTGATCCACAAAAGCTTCTGAAAATTATAATTTAACTTTCCAGAGCGCTCAGAAATAACACATCTTTTTCTACAATACTTAGTACTTTTTAAAGCAATCTTAGAGTGGTGAAATCTAGCCACTAGACTTCCTAGGTTAGAATGGAAAAAAAATCAACTCTCCCTGGCACTTGGAATTGTACTTGGCTTGCTGAGCAACAAAACAAAGCAGATTCAGGTCCACACTCCTGGAGCAGTTGAAGTATTAACATCCCCTTCGTGAAGTCTTACTACCTCAGCATTGATCTTTTGGAGCTTTTTCACCATTCCTATTTTGCAAAGAGCCTATGTTCAGCATATGTTCGTCACTGAGAAAAAATATTAAAGAAACAACAGTCAATCATTATTCTTCGGCAAAAACCAAAAAACTCACCAAAAAAAACCCCAAAACTGTAATGAAGTGTGGATTCTGACAGCCTGGTCAAAGAGAAATCTGGGGCATCAGGCAGCAGCAGAGCCTGTGGGAAAACAACTCAGATAGACTTTCCCAGGCATTGCTCTGGGAGAAGACATTCCAAACAATTTCTAATCTCTGCACCTGCTGTTTTTCCATCTTGTTTACTTCCAAAGATGCTTGCGAAGAGGTATTGATCTGGGTGACCAATCATGTCCAATTGTGTCGGAAGAGTGTATAAAAAGGTTTGCTTTCTAATAAATGTTGCTGTATGCCCTCCAAGAAGATTTGAGTCTTATATTGTTATCCACCATCCCAACTACATAATGATAATGAAGGACAAGTTATTTTGCAAGTTATTACATGATTTTCTTCCTAGGGTTCCAGCCACTCTATTCATATTGAATACTTGCATTAGCCACATTTTGTTTGCAGTTCTAACTAGAGAAACTGATCAGGAGCCCAGATTAAGGGGAAAAAAAGAAACCAAAAACAAAATAAAAAAATATGGAGGACAGAAAAAATGGTGTTGCAAGATGAATTTGGAGGATGGGAATTATAGACACTGGTTTAAGGTTATGAGATGTCCAAGTTGCCAGTGCCTCACCTGACATGTGCTTCATGTGTAGGACAAAACTGAAGATGAAGTTGTTTTGTGCCGGCTGGCAGTCTGGATATACTCTTAGTGCCTACACATAAGGAAGTGTATGTGTGTATTGCTTTATTTATTTTACTCTTTCAATAAAAGAATAAATGCATTACTAAACAAATAACAGCTTTTTTTATTAAAGAGCATCACATGCATGTCAGGTTCATACGATAGATGGTTCTTTTTCTTGACATGCTTTCAAGCTCAAAGCACAGAGTATTTTTTTTATTTGCCAGTCTGTTTTAAATATAAATTTTAAGTAAATTATGCAAGAAAACAATCTTGTATTATCTTTAGAATCTTTTGAATCAGTTTCTCCTAAGCTTTCATACCTATTATGGCAAGCAATATTGAAGTAATTAGAGTTTTCAATAAAAACTCTGACCTTCCAGAATGATTCTGGTATCTTTAAGAAGATTTTTTTATTCATTTCTGTAAACTGAAAACTTGCAGGAATAAAATTACTTGAATATATTAGCTTTTCTCTAATAGACAAAGAGCAGCTTAAATTCTCACTGTTGTTATAAGAAGCATCTTTCCTTCATAAAAAATTCTATTATTATAAACTCAGTTGTTAAAAAGAGAAATATTATTACCTATTGTATAGGTAAAATGCCAACAGATTTCAGAGCATTTAAAATAGAGAGAGAGACCAGGAAATCCATCAGGAAAGGAAAAAACCCAACCTCAATGCATACTTTTAAAACTAAATAAGAGAAAATGGAAATCTAAACATCACAAATGGTATGGTAACACATTTCCTGAAATGGTATACATTATTCTTTCTCATAGCACACTAAGAAGTATGTCATTACTGATGGTGGCACTATAGAATTTTAGAATGGTCCACTAAATTGTTCAGATCCTTGAAGACTCGGGAAGCATTATAATAGTAATGAACAGTAAAAAAATCTGACTTTAAAAGCACTGAAATTAATTTATGTCCTGCAATCACCTCCAGTCATAGTAGTTGGACTAGATGTGTATTTTAAGTCCCCTTCAGTTGTAACTATTTCTATTCTATTCTATTCTATTCTATTCTATTCTATTCTATTCTATTCTATTCTATTCTATTCTATTCTATTCTATCCCTAGTTGCTCCTTCCCTGAAAGGAGTGCTTTTCAGAAAAGCAAATTAAGCTTTGTGACCAGGACAGTGGCTTTAAGATAGCTTATATACACTGCTCACTGTCTCTATCTGTCCTTCACTCTTTGTATTTATGTTCCCTCTACATGATTTTCCTCAATCTATCAGACTATACAGTCTTCTAGAGTATATAGTAGAGTGTAAAAATGATGACTCCCTAGACACTGCAGACCAGGCAGAGAGGCTTAGACCTGCCCAGAGGGGGTGTTTCTTCCAGAAGGGCAACAAACAACCAGAATCCTGGCCAAGGAATATATTGGCATATTGTCATTGCACAGGTCTGGGTGCAGGAGAGACAAGATCAAATTCAGGCTAGTTATCTTGTAGAGACATGTAATGAATTCACAGCCTATTTGCACTCCCAAAGTGTGACAGGGAAAAAAAAAAAAAAGGGGGGGATGGGGGTGGATTGGTCACTTTTGGTCAGTGAAGAGTAGCATCCTGACAGCTCTAAGCAGAGATGCCAGAGCCAGGATGTCCTCAAGCAGCTGACAGGCTGAGATTTGTAGAAACCTCTGAATGAATACAACTTATTAACAATCATTTGAAATAAAACAACAAATGGCAGCCATAAGTTCAGGAAGATGGGTAGGATTGGTGCTAGAAGTAGTCATCACAAATTAGGCTCAAGGAGAAACTGTCAGTAGAGCAGTGTTTCAGGAAAACACGTGAATCTCATTTCCACCCCCTACTAAGCTCAGACTTTCAAGGCAAATGTAATTGTATGGAATATTCAGCTCAGAAAAAGGATGAAGAGCCAGACAATTTAGATTCACTTCCCAGTGAGGAAGTTTTTAGGAACAATTTGTTGGAAGAAATTTGGAAACATGTTAGGAGTAGTGATTTGGATAGAAATTGTCAACAATAATTCACAAGAAAATACGGGACATAGATTTCTTAGCATGTAGGGCTTCTCAAAAAAATTACTGTTCAATTGACAGAGAAGATAAAATGCATCACCCATTTTTAATTTTTATTTTTCTTTTAACAGAATTTCATCCTCCTGTGGAGAAGTGAACTGGCTGGAATGGAGTTAATTTTCTTCATAGCAGCTCACCTGGGCCTGTGTTCTAGATTGACCACCAAAAGCAGTGATGATAAAATGCTCATGTTTAGCAGCTGCTGAGCAGTCTTGCACAGTGTCAAGACTGTCTCTGTTTCTCACTCTGTCTTCCCAGTAAACTGAGGGAGGCAGTGGAGTGTGTGTGCACAAGAGGCTGGGAATGTGCATTATCAGGCATATGATTTGAACTTGTCAAAGAGACATTCCCTCACATACAACATCATGGTCATCTATAAAAAGGGAAAAGAGGGGTTTTTAGGGTAGTCAGTTACTCAGGAGGTGGATGGACACAGATCTATCCATGGGAGGTGGAGAGTAATTGCCTTTACATCACTTATTTGTTGTTTTGGGATTTTTTTCTCTCTTCTTCCACTTTTCCACTTATTAAACAATTTTTATCTTGACCCACAAATTTTTTGTTTGTATTTTCCCTCTCCTTCTCTTCTCCCATCCCACTAGGGGTGGAGGAAAGTGAGGAAGGAGCTGTGTGGTGCTTAGCTAACCAGGGTTAACCCAAACAAGAGGGTAAGGGGTCAAATATCACTGCATAGATAAATGGCTGAACAATAGAGCTGTTGCAAAATGCAAGAAATCATGGGAATTGATACTCCTTAGGCTGGAAAAAAATATGCTGGAGTCCAAGTGTACAATTTATGGCTGTAGCATCTGTTCATTTATCTTCAGACGTATTTAATTTCCTACATGGATTAAAAACAAACCCAAAGAACAGATTTTTAAAAATTGTGACTGTGATTACAATTTAGTTAGTAAAATTAAGCCTTCAATACCTGTATACATCCCCAAAATTAGAAGTTTGTATACAGATTGTGGTCATTTTTTTTTTCTTTGCACTGTAGTGACAGATTATGTTAGATATTTGAAAAAACCCACATAAGAAGCAGATACATCATCAGTAGTGTAAAACATTAAGTTCTGGGTTGTGCTAATTATAAAGCACGTATCACTTTCTGCCT
The DNA here is from genome assembly GCF_029207755.1 of Chamaea fasciata. Classification (NCBI taxonomy): domain Eukaryota; kingdom Metazoa; phylum Chordata; class Aves; order Passeriformes; family Sylviidae; genus Chamaea; species Chamaea fasciata. The sequence goes on along the minus strand of NW_027094087.1, from coordinate 94,462,070 downwards.
GCTTAGCATATCTTAATTTTCATTCTAATCCACATCAGAGGAAAAAACCAGAATACCTCAACATTTCTGAATAAGCATTAAAGAGAAGAACCAACTATTGTTTTCAGAATTAAGAGTATTATTTCTTTTTAAAGATGAATATATTTAGTAGCACAGTAAAGAACAATGCCCTAGCTACTAAAAAAGGTTAAGTACTTGCATAATGTTTCCATCTCTTCATTTTCTAAAAGAAGTATAATAATAATAATTACATTTTATAATAGAATTTAGTCACTCCCAAACTGTGTTTTGATTTCTTAGGATTAGCAGTTGGCGCTGTAATTGTTATTCCTTCTGATTGCAAGAAGTACAGCATTTAACTACTCAGTTCTCCTTAAGCATTTCACGGACTGCATCCTTTTTGAGACTGATTTACAGGTAATGAAGTAAACTATATTTAGATATTTTTCAAGGGATGATTCTTTTGGTATTTTTAGTTGGAAATGTGAACATTCTAGGTACTAAAAGAATAATGCTGCTAATATGCATAAAGTTATTGGATTTTTTTAAAGGTAGGATTTGAAATATTTCTTATTTTAATTGTGTTAAAACAGGAAGCCGAAAATAGACTTGCATATCTGCATTTTATTTAGTTGGCAAATTCACCCTTCTGACACACATAGCATATGAGAACAGATCAATTGTAAGATTCATAAAATGGAATATTTGAATAGCGATTAGGTGTTGAATCAATACTAACTTCTTTTATTTATTGGAGTGTGTATCACGTCTCTTGATATTTATCAAAGTATGACTGAGAAGGAAAAGATTGCCATTATTAAGATTTCCAGTTTTCCTATGAGTTTCTCTTTTCCATAATGTAAGTTAAAACATGATTCTGCTCTTCCTTAGTAACAAAATAACATTACCTCAAAGCCTCACAACACTCAGATACAAATTCCCACTGATGTCCTGTAGAACTAGGATTTCACCTTTAATAAACCAATAAATTTTATTTCAGCTTATCAGACATTAATACGCGCTGGTTTAGACATCACAATTTTGTAGAAATATTGACTGGAGGGACATCACTATTCCAATGCTCTGACTGAATCAGGACTGTTGCCAGGAGTAAGTCAGTTCATTCAGAATGGTTTGGTGGTATTCTAATCTAAACACCTTACAAGGATGGAGGTTTCATAGCTACTCTGAGCAAGACATTCCACTGCTGCACAATGAATTGTCTTTCCTGATATTCACCTGACTCTCACAAGGTGCAATCTTTAGCCGTTGTTCCTTCTATTAGCGTCCCTTGCACTAACCAAAAAGGATTAGCATAAACCTCCATTACTTTGCCGCTGCCTTTCAGATAACTGCAAGCCTGTGCAAGACCACATTTTAGCCTCCTCTTTGTCAGACTAAACAAGACAAGCTTCCTTGGCCTCCCCTTCTAGGTGATGCCAGCTAGACTGTAAACACCTGAGTAACTCCCTCTGGGCAATGTCTGATTTAACAATGTCCTTGAACAGGAGAGTTCAAAACTGAACACAGTCTATGGGTGTTGCCTCACCAGTGCCCAGCAGAGGGAGAAAACAACTCTTGATCTAGTGGCCATGATCATCTTGTAGCAATGTATGTGGTTCACAGCTATGCCAACCAAAAGTCAAATACACATCTGAGCCCATGTTGTGTTGTTTTTTTAATGATTCTATCTATGCTCCCTGATGTAGTGCTATCCCTTACAATGAGGAATGTCCATTTCTATCCTTTGATAACAAAGGATATATGTCCTGATAGATCCCCTGAAGTTTCTAAGTCATCATCACAGGCTGGCACAGGACATGTCATTTGTCTCTGTATCTTAGAATCAATCCTAAAACAGTGATCCTGGAAGAGACACTATGCAAGGGATTCTGGATCTACTGGAGACATATATCCTTTATACAAGTTGCATATAGTCAAAATGTAATGATCATTTCTGGTGCATAGGTATGCTAAAGTCCTATCTGTATTTAGGTTAAAATAATCACATTCCACATACATAAATTCCCTGCACTATTATCTTTGTTTCTATCCTACTGGATTGCAGTAAAATAAATTTGCTCTCTTACACTCTGTTTACATGTCGGTGCTAGGTTGATGGCATTTGATTTGCTTATGACATTTCAAATAGTATAATATGTAGACAGCAACAAAGAAATGACTTTCTGTTTTCAGGAATAAAAGTTAAAGGACTCCAACGTTTGTAATAATAAACATGAATGGGGGCAGATGGAGCCTTCATTCTCTGTTTTTCTATTATATGTCCATGAATAGGAGTCATGGCTTTGAAGTATTTAAGTTTCAAAATAATTTTATCTACCAAACTTTTGGTTCCTTATTACTTGCAGACTACTACTAATGTCTGTGGAAATTAGTGGTTACAAAGGTCACCTAGACAGAGCAAAATGTAGGATGTGAGGATTACTTTTGCTGTCATTCCTGTGTATTTTAGGACATAACACTTCCTGAAAGTATGGAAGCACCTGAAGCTACATGCACTGAAATAAACAGTTTCCCACTAATCTATAATGAATCAAAGCCTGGAAAACTCTCCTGATCCAGCTCTATAAACAGCTCACCCTTGTGTAATGCTTTCAGGTAAAATATCTTCTAATACTAGAGGGCTGTTTAATGGGCATCTTTATTTTTCGTTGACAGTGAATTCATCCAATTCAAAGGGCAAGTACGAGGTCTATGGACATTTAGGCCCCATTTGAGTGCTCAAAGTAGAACCAAATGGGATGTAAATGGTCTTGTTATGGACTCAAGATAAATTCTACACTGATTAAATAGGCCATAGAGTCTCAGTGAGCGACAATGGTTAACAGCAGTAAGGCGGGAAAAAGCTGTTCAAGTGATAATGTGTACATAAAGTGTCCTCTTTGCCACTTCAGAAATGTAACATTAATCCTGATGAATTTAGGACCTTGATTAAAGCTTCCACCATGAAGAACTTGCAGAAATGCAAACTGCTATTAGGTAAACTGGTGTGTAAGTGCTATCACCTAATTTCACGGAGTACACTTATTTACCCTAATTCTTTTCAATTCTCTCTGCTGGTCTGTTTGTATAGGCTGTTGCTTTCCCTGTCCTCTATTAATCCACTTGAGAAACTTTCTTTTTTTGCCTCCCACAGAACCTGAGTGTCACATTCCTTAGAATTAACACAAAAACTCTAATTCTTAGCATCCTAACTGTAATTTTGAAATAAAAGTGAAAATCTCATTTTAGTAAAATTTGAAATAAAGTAACCCCCTAGATAAACAAAACTGGCCTCATTTGTTGGTTCTCTCACTTTTGAAATACTTTCAGAGTTAGAGCAATTCAAAAGAGCTAAAAAATAACTGAAAGACCTGCACTGAGCACATTCCTAATTTATCCCATAAATTTACTTCAGTTCACTCATCACCTTTCCAAATATCCAGAAAAGAATTATCTGTAGATAATCCAAAATCTTCCTCTAAAAAATCCATTTAGTAACTATCATTTCTATTTCTTTAATTATAAATTGATTATCCATGCTGCCTAGTTGAATGGCGTGATGGTCATGGACAATCTTTTAAATGTAATGAGATTGTTCTCAAGTAAATGGACAAAAAGAAATTATAAGGACACATTTCCATGGTATTTATAAATCAGAAGGCCATTGTGTGCTCAGCTTTCTCTTTTTTTTTTTTTTTTTTTTTTTTTTTTTTTTTTTTTTTTTTGGCATTATTTGTTTAAAGCAATGTGTACTTTTTTTTTTTTTTCATAGTAAGTTATCATAACTCTTTGCTCAAGAATTGGTACTGTTCTGTGATTTTAATTAGTGTACCCACTGGGAAAATGAAATGCTCCACTGTGTACACAGAGAAGTAGCGAATGAAAAGAGATTCCATGGGGATTGCCTGGCAAAAAGTTTACATTTATTTTATGCAAACTTGGTGGCTAGTTTTTAATTCTTGCACTATTTAGTTTATAATTGTATTCATTTAATGCAGGTTTTCTTGAAATTGATAGCAGTGATAATCTAATACTCAGAAAATGGTTGACAGCATTATTGGTAAGTGTAGTTACTCCATCTTTCCATGTATCTATACACAGTGCCAACTAATATTGCTACAGTACTTATGAAATATGAGCAGATATCGCTAAAGCCATCATTGTAAGCGTGAATAGCTTATCAAGTGTGAAAACTGTTCTCTTGTATGTAAGCTACAATCTTAGAAAATGAAGTCTGTGTTTAGCAACATCATAGAATAAGCCATGACTAATGAACCACTACTCATTTGTTTTCCATCTGTTTTTGTGATCTCTTCTCCATGAAACTATTAAAATTTTCATAGTGCTTTTTCAATATTATCTCAGGCCCCTGTTCTCCAATGTCATTTTCTCAACCCTCTGTGTTGATGCTACTAGTTGACCCTGCTTGTGATGCCCATTGGCACCCTACATTACTTCCTTCAATATTACTCATTTCCATTGGTAAGGGTATTCCAATTTCAGGAGCTGGAGATCTGAAGGTGGAATATGAAGAACAGGAACTGATTTCTTAGTGCTAAAAGACATGAACTTTCAGCTTCTATTCCCATTTTCCAACCCAACCACCACAGACCTTGCCTGCTCCTCTCCTTTGGTACAGCTGCAAGGCTCAAACACTTGCACCCTCAGGATCTCAGAAAAGCTTAGGTCACTCTCCTTTTAGAGTATATTTCTGATATCACGCAGCCTCTTGCCCTCAACCTGCAGGTCCTGTCCTGTGTAACACAGAGGCTTCCCCAGCACACACTTCAAGAGGACAAGTAAAGCCTCTGACTCAGCAACAGGCAACAATCACCTGACTGTCTAGAGATGCAGAGCAGCTTCCCCCCTTGGGACCGTGCTCTGCCATGCCAAGAATAGTTGCAGAAGGACTGGTGCCTGTGGTGTCACCACCACTACAGATCCTGTGCATGTTGCCCTCGGCAGAGTTGCTGGCCTCACTTCTGTGTGCCCTTCTACTCTGGCTACGGCCTCCACTGGCTGTGCTCTGATCTGGAAGCTCCTAGGCACAAGCAGAAATGTTTGAATTTTCCTAACCGTTTGGATCAAACGTCTTTGACCAGGAATAGTTGACAAAGTTTAAAATTATACTGTCTGTCTCACAAAACAGGAGGGCCAGAGAGGAAGAAAAGAGCTGCAGGACTCAGCCCTGAAAAGGATGAATCCTCTTAGCTTTAACACTGTTTGCAAAAGGAGGAGGAATCATTGCTTCCTTCAGGCAAACTTGAGGATGTACTCTCCTACTCATGCACATGTTTTCCTTAATTTCCAAGTTTTCAACAGAAATGACTCACAATTTCAGAGGAATTTTCAAGGACACAAACTTCAAGTCCATGTAAATGTGTCGCTGAAGCTCTGGGCAAGATGCTGAAGCTTGAGAGCTAACTGAAATGGTTCCCTGATTTATTTTCTTTTCAGGTGTACTTATTTTCTCCCCAAATATCCCACTGGGTCTTTGAGAAACAGCAAAAGCAATATAATACGCCAAACCCCACTGATAGCACGATTGAATAGTACAAACTGCTTCACTAAATAGGAATGTGACAATTTGCAAAGGTTTTGACTAACGTAAGACGCAACAGCTAACATCAGTTAATTAATTAAAAAAACAATTTTTGTGTTTGTTTTTTTTCTTTAATTTATTATTCAATTAACTAAATAACAGGAATATTAAAAACTTACATTTTTGTTGCTTAGGGATATTTTTTTGTTTAAAGAAAAAACTAGCCAGAAAAGTCTTGCTCATTGTCAAGTTCAGGAACTGAATGAATTTGTGCTTTACTGTGGAAATCCCTTACTTAACAGTAAAATATAGAAAAGTCAAAGGAACTTAGAATGTAAATAAAGAAAATTAAATAAATCATTATGGTTACCAGACTAACATTATCACTTAGGCAATTGAGTTATAGATTATTTTTCTCCCAGATTTTATAAGAAAACTTACAATTTTATTTATATAATCCACTAAAATTGTTAACAAATGCTAACAATGCTCCTCTATTAAAGAACCTGGAAAGATGAAAAGGTTATATGCTTTGGCCCAAGGTAATAATGTATGTATCTAAAATTAATACAGTCACGATGAGAAGTCATTTATTATTTAGTATTTGGTGGTGCTCATGTGCTCATTTGGGTGCTACCATAGTACTATCTAAGTTTATTCATTAATAGAAAGCCATAAGAATATTTTTCAAACAATATCTTGGGGTTTTATTTTTTCTTTAAAAAAGTATGTATAAACCCACCTGAACAGTTGCAGAATTATATTGGTTTGATAACATCTGAATCAGGAAGCTTTCTCAGCTCCAAGACAGACAGGAGAGGCAAAATTGAACTGAGTGGGAAATTGCCTGGAAGTTATTACCTTCACTTGAGAAAGCAGAAACAGGCTTAGGTTCTTGTTTTGGTTAGTGAATATAGACTATGGTTGTAAGGAGAGATACAATCTCTTTTACACTAGCCTTTTCACTCAAGAAATAAAAGAGCCTAATCCCCAGCTAGAGAGGCAAGAGCCTACATATTGCATGAACCATTCATTCTGGCCACTAGATTATAACTATTTTGGGTGGGATCCATTTTCCTTGGACTTTCTTGTCTATTTTTTCCAAAATGAAAGATGAAAAGAAATCACAATCTCACCTCAGTAAATTATTTAACTCAGGTCAGTAAAGAATATTTCACAACTGTTCTTATGTCTGCAAAAGGCAATTAACTGGAAGCTCTGAATGTAAGTGAGAACTGTCACAACAACATTTTGGCTTCTTAACTTTGTGACACATAATTCATAACAATTGTTTTTTTATTAATTGATCAGGATTCCCTACTGTTAACAGGGGAACATAGATCGGTTAACAGGTGAGGTACTGCTATGTTGGAGGGTGTGTCTGGAGGGGGTCCAGCAGCAAAGTCTGGAGGGGTTCCTACCTTGTCTCATAGTGCTGAGTGGAGGAGCTGTAGCTGAGCTGGGATGCATAGCCTGAAATACATGAAGAGCAGAAATAAAACATAAAGTCATTCCCTACAGAGTGAAGAAAGGCAATAATTATCACCGTAGAGAGACCTGATAAGAAGTCAGCTGGAAGTGCACCAAGAAAGGGGGAAAATGGACTCAGGGGTGGGATAATTTGAGTCTGGTTGAGGAAGAACAGTCTGGGGATGTAGATTACAAAACTGCAACTCATATTAAGCAGAGAGTCATGATAATACCTACAATAAAGTTTTAGTGACTAAAAGCTAAAAGTATTGAATTGTCCTGGAAGGTAAATATAGGAATATCATTTTTGATGTTTATGAGCATTTGTTATATGTTTTATTCTCCAATTCTGCAAAGTACACCTAAAGCACCTATCACAATATCTGTAGTGCAATCTAAATGGTTTTATTTCACTTTTCTAACTTCCTGGTTTCTTTTGTGTGAATTTCAGATTTTACAGGAGTTAATAAGCATTTGCTGTTTCTTCATGGTCTGTGGTTATACTGTTTACCTGAAAAGTCAGCATTGTTAGTTATGGAGGAGTTTTTAATTAAATTTACATTTCAAATCTGTTCCTGACTGAGCTGTCTGATGGTGTAAGGTATACACTTTCTCTAAATCTCCCTTTACCATCATTCAGAAAGCACATATGGGTAGAAGAAATATTTAAAATATCCTGACAGCTATGCTATATTATTGTTCTTGACAAAAATTAATTAACTTCTTTTTAAGTGTATTAAAGAGTAAATACTAGAGAGGAGACACATATAGACTGAAAGGGTTGAGAACTGTTGCTTTGCATGGCAAAACATGTTGCAGCACATGGGACAGCTGGGCAATTTTTTTTTAGGACTTTTTTCCTGGTTTGTTTGGTCGTGTCGTGCCCCCCCCCCCCCCCCCCCCCCCCGTTTTTCCCCCAAGGCTGTGTTTAAACTTTGAAATACTAAAAAACTTCGAACATTTTGGCATTTGGAAAAGGGGCTAATTTTAATCCAGTTAAACATAATTTTTTTAAAAATCTGATATTTATTCCTAGAGTACATCAATATATGGAAATTGATACTTCAGATTCAGTATATGGCTATAAAACCAGTTTTGAAATTACATAGCGTTAGAAAATTGGTAAGTAACAGAAAACAGGATGGTTTTCTGAATGAAGGTAACTCAGGTGTTTCTTATCAGGGCACAGCTAGTAGTAGTCCAGCCTCTGTTTCATTCCTATATGCTGTTAATCTAGCCTCCAGCACCAAATCAGAGCTTTCCCAGACCATGCTTCCTCCAAATGCTTTCCACAAAATAGTTGTCTGCCTTGTGATATAAGCACACATGAAATGATTGCAAGCAGAATGAAGAAATTGTTTCTTTTCTGTTATTTTACTCATTATCAGGAATTTGAGTTTTATAAAAGTGGGGGAGAGTTTGAATCCTCAGCAATATTCTTGAAAATCAAAGGTCTTCATTCCTTTTTAAAGTTGAAATTAAATCACATTATCTTTCCTGACATTTTCCTAAAAGCTGCTTGAGAGTGAAACAGGAAACAAAGATAATAGTGATGGATAAATGTTCAGGGTTTCCAGTCAGAATAATCCTGTAAATTGTCTAACAGAAAATAAGTTCAAAACATATTTTCCTGTTACTCATTTTATTTCATGTTATTTGATCTTTATGTTATTCATAAACCAAATATTTTTAAAATATTATTTTATTCCAATATGCCTATATTCTTTCATTTTTTTGCACAAGAAAATAAGTAAAAAAATATTTTGGATTATTCCACACCAGTATCTGGGAAGTTGTTTAAAACTTTTCATGTATTTTCATAAAAAACCTAATGGTTAGAAAATTACCAATTTTTTTTTTGTTATCAAAACATAAGTGCCATTTTACTAGGCAAGAATAAGGCATTACTGAAATGCTATTTACAAATCTGCCAATTCATTTTGATAAAAGTGGTTAAGACTGGATTCAGTTGAGGTTGTTAGGACATATAGAGAAAATGTTAAAAGAATGCATAGAAGATATTGCTTGTTTAATTTTGTACAAGAAAGCTTGAGGAAGAACAAAATTGCTCCCACAAATGTTATTAAGTAGCGTACACATGTCCTAAAGCTGGCTCTGAAAAGGGACTGTGTTGTGCTTATGTAAGGATTACATTATGCACATGTCTATGAAAGCAGTAAAAGCATTCAAGCTGCTTGTCCAGTTTCTATTTTCTCTAAATTTAATTTACCTCTCTAGCAGCTATGCATTTAATGTTGTGTTCTGTACCTTACTCCTTTCTTTGAGGAAGGTATTGTTCTTATAATAAACGTCTCATGTTTTGGGTACTCCTACAACTTGAAATATCCTAGAAAATTTTCCTAGGATTTACTTTATTTATCTTAATTCCTTCAACAAAGCCTCCTTTTTTACTGTTGCACAGAAGCTGAAAAAACCTTCTGTTAGAAGGTGTGCATTTTCCTAAGTCTAAACATTTTTTGTGATTGTAGGCATATAAGGGCTGTTTGTAGAAGATTCCTATGAACCAGTTTCCTTAGTAATAAAGAACCTGGTATCTGCCCATCTTTAAAAATTCATTATTGTTATTCCCTTTCAATTTAGAGATGAACAGTTCCATAGTCCTTAAAAGATGGTGTGGGTCTGTTTGCCTTACCTGCAGATTTCTTCAGTAACATGTGAACATCTGCATCTCTGTAATTATTGGATGTAAAGGAAGTGGGATATGTTTAATATATGTTTAATTCCATTTTACTTTTATGAGTATCTTTTTTATTTTTTCGTTAATTTAGTTTTTTAGAGTCAGAATTTTTACCATTAAAAATAGATGTTCATTATTTCATAGACTGCAGTTTAAAGGCACCCAGGCTTGTTACATGTGCTTATTGTAACTGAAATATTGCAGTTATTTTTGTTCAATTACTTAAGAAAAAAAAGTACAGCTGAATCACCCTTCAACTTTATGGTGTGAACATATTAAAATGTGGTCAGATAGGACTGTAATGCTCACGCTTTTTCTAAAGTGTTGACACAGAATTTTGGGAAGAAATCAGAACCTGTAATGTAAGTTTAATATTGTGGTGTAGAAACCCTTTTTTATGATAGTGAAGTTCCATTCAATATATAATGAATCTTCATTAATGCATTGAAAAGAGAGATTTTGTTCCATATTGTGTAATCAGTATAAGTCAGAAAAGTTTGTTCATTGCACAGTACAGGTTTAGACTCTCTTCTAAATTAATATTGACTTCATACTTAGGAATTTCTGATTTTTTGCTAGGAAGATAGCATTGCATTTTTTAGTACTGTTCAAGACAATTGCTCTGGTGTGATGGTGTTAAGAGTTCAATTTGGACGTCCACAGTGTTGCTAAAAAGAGATCGGGAACCCAAAAGAGCTGCAGACTCTGGCAAAGTAAATTCCTCTTAGTCTTGATGTACTTTCAAGTAACTTTAGAGAAATCAAGATAAGAATCAATGAAAATGTAACAATGCCAGAGTGAGACACTGTAATCTCTATATGAAAGAGAACTCAGAAAAAATGACCCCCAAATATATAGCTCGTTTTTCAATATTTTTTTTCTTTCTTAATGACAAATGACTGATAGGAGAGGAAAGTCTTCTGGCAGTATGATGTATTAAAAAAGTGCTAGCAATAAGCAGTTAACCCTGTTTATAGAAAGAAATCCATTTGGGGCAAGAAAAGTAGATAAAGATTATTCAAATTAATGAATTTCTAGGAGTGAATAAATTCGCCTGCCTTTCAGAGAACTGAATGTCCTGCTGAAGTTTGTGTTTGAGTAATCCATGAAGAACAAGACCAGTTCTTTTTACACAGACAGGAGTGGAAGGAGAATTAAAACACTTGGGAAACTTAGATTTTAAATAAAGCCAGAAAGAAAACTCAAGGTCAAAAAGGAAATTCACACTTCAAATATCCCACCACAAAACTCACCATCAAGACATTAATTTCTTTTTGCCATCATGTGCTATAGAAAGGAGAGGAGGACTTCCAAAGACTTTCACCCTGTTACATAGCTCTAGTATTATAAGTATACTTTGTCATGTTTTTCTGTGTTTTTACATTCATTAGGGATACCAGACATCAGATGATGAGAACACAAAACTGCTGTGAACTTCTGAATAAAAAAAAAGTAGGCAGGGCTTGGTGTGGTTGGAGAATTTGTAAACTCACCATATGCTTCAGTATGGCAGCACCCTGATCCACCATAAAATGGCCTGCAAAGTCATTTTTCAGTACTTGTTTTGAACCCTGCATCTAAAACTATTTACTGATTTTTTTTTTCTCCCAGCTGAAACATACACATTCTCTATCCTGTTCACACAGGAACTCTCCCATGGAGAAGTAGTAACAGAATGACCTTTCCTTATACATATGTAATTATTTTCTTCCTGGCTTCTGTGTGGTTCTTACCTTGACCTGTTCAATTCTCTTGTAAAGACAAGACTTCTAAATCAAAGTTTTCTTCTCAAAAAGGTTGCGTTTTCTGATCACTTTTTGATACTCTTTCTTTCTCACTTAGCAGAGTAAGCCTGCTACACTGGGGTCTCCAAAGACATAAATGGAATTTTTAGCAGATAAGTTAGGAGGACAAACATATATGTATTTACATATATATATGTACACAAAAAGACTCTTTAGTATTTCTTCTAATAATATCTACTGAATTCCTTCATGGCTCCTGATCCACAGATTAGGAGTCTCCAAAGGACATTGATTTAGATTATTTATTAACATCACAAGGCTTACACCTCCCTGGAACTTAATGTCAAAGCTCTCATTGATGTCAATAGGACTCAGGGACAGGCACGACCTTTTAGAATGGGTGTCTTTTATTTTCAAGCATTTTTTGTTTCTGCTACTGCACTTGCCCAAGAACTATATTTTATGTACAGTTTTTCTGTTCTCACTTAAGGTCGCTGACATGGTGGTTACTGTTTTGCTTCATCTCTGACCCAAATTGATGGACAACAGTCACTATTCATGAGTGGTTCTAGCACTGTTTTTATGGGAAAAGAGAAGTAACATTGTTGGTATGGAATTATGATTGAGCTTAAAACAAAAGACCCTGTTTCATCCAATACCAGCTAGGAGCTTGTCTGACAAGTTCCAACTGAAAATGACAAAGACATCCAGACTAGTAGTTTCAAACTTAATAATTTTGTCTGTTTCCATAATACTTGTGGTATTGGCAACCCAGCTGGAAGGAAGGAAATAAGTGACACGTTCTATCCTAACTCAAAAAGAAAGAAAATGCAGATGACTGCTCTATCTACTTGTCTGTTATAAAAAAGTTGGGGTTTCCTTCTTTTTTGTTTTTCCGTTTTTTTTTTTTTCCCCCCTGAAGTACCTATATTATGTACTGTGTTGAACACATATAAACTTTCCTATTTGCATCCATTGTGTACCAAGCTAGGCTACTGTTTTGGGATATTTAGGGAAACAGACAGAATGTGAGCAAGACAGTGAGATTCATCTGTTGTTTCACTCTAGATCCTAATTTTTCTCTTTCCATAATAAACAATAACCTAGACAAATAGATTTGAAATGTAAGCCTGTAGTACAGATGTCTGAATTTAGTTCTTCCTTCTAAATACTTGGAGAGTTTAGGGTAGAACTCAGTGCCTGAGTAGGCAGAAAAAAATTCTGCTGCATGGAGGTGGCACTTGGCTCAGAAGTTGACACTCAAGGCAAAGAAGTTGCTGATTTAGGCATCTCCACTCTGAGTGTGTTGTTGCAGGGATCTTTCTAGATCCCTTTTCCTCAACTCAGAAATTAGTTTTTACCTAAATCTCATTTTCAGTGTATACTGGAAATCATACCTATGGCCTTGTCATCACTGCTATAAATTGGAGAATAAATTTTACTGACATGGATAGAAATATTGTCATCTTAACCCGTTATAAATCAGTGTAGCTATACATAAATTGACCAAATCTTTGCTGATTTCCATCCAAAAACAATCTCTCATGCTGAATTTATTTGAAGTTTAGCAAGTTCTGTTGAATTGATAACTGTAACATGGTAGTTGCTGTGATTAGTGGGATATGTAGAAGCTTCCAGTATGTAACCCTAGATTTTTTTCTTTTTCTCTTTTTTATTTTTTTGCAAATGCATAAGAGATGTTGAATTTTTTTTTTTGTTTACTTTGTTGAGAAAACAAAGTATTTATCACTGGTTCTGGAAGGAAAGATAGTTGTTATTGTTTTACATCTGCTGAAGAAAATCGAGGTTTCATTTCATACATTAAGCTGGGTGAATCAGATTGCATATGACACCTCTCCTGTGTGACAAATGGGTTTGTAAAGTATTACTTGCACAGCATAATGGTAATTTGTCTACTTGGTGGCTGTAACAAACGCATTACATTTTTGTTTAACAGTTATAATTCATCATCTCAATACACAGAATACTTTATTCCTCAACAGGGGATAAATAGGATGTCAACACTGAAGTTACATTTGTTTCCCAAAAGCAGCACTACTAATTCATTCTTGTGTCTCCCCATAAGTAGTAGCCAGACTGAGTCTGTGGGATTGCATTTTTAGGTGAAAAAATAATACTGAAGAAAGAACCATGCTGCATGACTGCTCCCTGCTCATTTGAGCAAGTGTAGCACTATGGGGAGATGTCATAGAACACTTTTAGTTTTGTCTCTTTGAGACAGAAATTGTGACTGCTTTATCTCTATTTGTTGAAATGAGATTAGAGAACATTTATATATCTAAGTAAATCTTTTTCCCTGCACAACTCCTTAGAAAATTTTGCTTGTCCATGTCAGCTTCAAAAAAGGAAAAAACCCCAATCCTTAGCTACAGAAGACCTTTACACATACAATAGTGCAACCAGAGAGAAAAATATTCTCATATTGCATGAAATATCTACAATAGAAAGTCTCAGTAACAATATTAATAATACTAAATATATTAAATTTAGACACACCCATTATGGCTTTTATGTGCTGGACATGTAAGAAATGTTTTCAACATAACCTTTCAAATAAAATAAATATATGGTAATCATTAATAATCTCATTAAACATTACACTGAGATAACCTCAGCTGGAATTTAAGCTCTCAACAGATTTAGAACAGTGGTGGCCATTTTTATATAAGTGAGTAATTAAGAGCTGCAGATTTCTAAAGAGGATTTCTTCCAGATTAGAAAATAAAAAGTAGATTTAGTATTTCTTCAGATGCAGTTATGTCTTTGATCTTATAGACAGAAATATAGGTTTTCTTTAGGTGTTTGGTGTAAAATAGAATGGACTATTTCAGTTGGAAGGGACCTACACTGATCATCCAATACAACTACCTGGCCAATTCAGGGCTTACAAAAAGTTGCAAAATGCTGTTAAGGGCTTCATCCAAGTACCTCTTAAACACTGACAAGCTGGCAGCATTGACCAGCTGTCCAGGAAGCCTGTTCCAGAGTTTGAACACCCACTCTTTAAAGAAGTGCTTCCTTACATCCAACCCAAACCTTCTCTGGAGCATATTTAAACCACTTCCATGTGTCCTATCACTGGATCCCAGAAGAAGAGGCTGGAACTTCCCTCTCCACTTGCCCTGCTCAGGAACCTGTAGAGAGCAATGAAATCACCCCTCTTTTTCTCCAAACTTGACAAAGTCCTCAGCGATTTCTCAAAAGATATGCCTTCCACACATTTCACCAGTTTTGTTGTCCTTCTCTGAACACATCTAAGGACCTTTACATCCTTCTTAACTTGAGGAGCTCAGAACTGCACACAAGAGGTTGAGGTGAGGCAAACCAATGATGAACGCAGTGGGATGATCACCTCTTTTGACTGGCTTGGTATGCTGTGTTTGAGTAAGAGCTGGTTATATTGTGTTTTATGCACCCCAGGATGCTGTTTGTCCTTGCTGTGGCTTGACTCCAGCTGGCAGCTAAGTATAGCTATGTATAACACAGCTGCTCTCTCACCCCCCTCCCTAGTGCCATAGGGAGGGAGAATCAGATAATAAAGGAGAACTCAGAAAGTTGACATTAGAAAGATAAGAACAGTTTAATACTAAAATATTTTTTTAAAAAAACACACTACTACTACTACTACTACCACTCCTGCTAGTAATAAAAGGGACACACACACTTCCACCCTGCTGCTCCCCCCCCCCAAAAAAAAAAAAAAAAAAAAAAAAAAAAAAAAAAAAAAAAGAGGATGACACTTGATGCCCAATATGATTTCTCATCACCTACCGACCCATGCATGGCCCATCTCCAAGCACTGTTTGGCCGTTCCCATCCAAATCTTCACAGTTTATACACTGAGAATGAAATTCTATGGTATGGAATATCCCTTTGGCCAGATCAGGTCAGCTATCCTGGCCATGCTTCTTTATAACTTCTCCTGCACCTACTTACTGGAAGAGCATGGGAAACTGAAAAGCCCTTGCCTTAGTGTAAGAACTGCTCAGCAACAGTCATCACTGTGTTATCAACATTATTCTCATACTGAATCCAAACCAAAGAAGACAAAAAAAAATCCAAAATCACAAAAAAAAAATCCAAAGATAGCACTGTACCAGCTACTAGGAAGAAAATTAACTCTATCCCAGCCAAAACCAGAACAGTCCTCATGGCTGCCAGAGCACCCTGTTGATTTCTGTTGAGCTTATCATCAATCAGCATCCCTTTTTGCAGGGTTTCTCTCCAGCCACCCTCTCCCATATTGTAATTGCCCAGTATTACTCCATCCCAGGTGCAGAACCCAGCACTTTTTCTCTTTAAATTTCATGGAGTCCTGGTTACAGAGGGGAGGTCAGAGTACTAGATAAACACTATAACATCTCCTTTTGTTCTTCATCCCCCTAACCCTTACTCAGCATTTCACAAACATATCAACCCTAACTGTAAGATCCATGCAGTAAAATATCTCCCCTACACTCAGTTCAGTTCTTCCACTTCACCTGTTCTGCCAATTATGCAACATTAACCAACTGTCTAAAAGTGGTCTACTTCATAAAAAAAATGAAAAAAAATTTTTTTTTCTCTTTCCACATTGGGATTATTTTCTTTTCTACAATTATTATTTCTTCACAGGTGGTAAAAAAATATTTTATTAGGAAAGAAAATTATTTTTTTTAAAGGACTATGGTTTCTAGTCTATTTCTCCCCTGTCCTTATACTGGGTCATCAAAATTTTTGCTCCTTGTTCTCACAAAGTAAGCAAAAGAACCTTATTAAATGCTTAGTTACTGTTTAGTAAACCTATTTACAAATGTTTAATAAAATAATATGTAAAATAATTTAATTCTGAAAATAAATATGAGATTAACTACATGAACAGGAAGGTCATGGTTCACTCTTACAGTAAATCTTTTTAGAGCTTCCAGTACTGTATCAAAAGTCTCATAACTGCATGATGCAAAATGATGATCTGTTATAAATGCACTCTGTTAGTTGAAATCCTTTCAGAAATACATGATGCGTTATCATTGTACTGTCAGGCTTTCTGTAAAATTTTAAATATAGTTCATTCATGATTTTTTAACTTTCTGCTAAATCAGGTATAGGCTATCCTCTTACAGTTGACATAAAAATAACAAAAGGTTTTGTCAGCTGTACAAACTCTGGCTATTTCAACAGGAGAAGTGCAGACCAAATGTGTTTATGTGATGTATTCTGCTTGCTGGAGTGTTTCAACAGTTATAGGATTAAAAATCATGGAAGAAATTTGAGACAAGCCCTACTCTGTGAAATCTGTAAATTTACATCCAATCCATTGTGTTATATTTACATGGGTTTCTGCAGTGTCAGAATCAGTGTCAAGGGCAATATAATTTTACAGAGTGACCAATCTGGTGCAATGGCCTCATACAAAACTGCTAAATTTATGTCTTGGTTTAAGACAGCTAGGTGGGGTGGACAGTCCAAAATGTGTTACCTCCCCTTTCAGTTTTAACCACTCCTGTTTCACTAATAAACTGAGAGAAATGTGAGAAGATAAAGACAAAAAATAACAGTTTACTAAAAAATGAAAAAGCAACAGGGAAAATAACAGTAGTAATCACTAGAGACAAAGGTGCTCAATCCCACAGACTCCTCAGGAACAAAGAGAACAAAATGGCGGAGAAAGCCCTTCCCTCAAGATGGCGCCATCTGCGGACAATCCATGGGCTGAGAGACAAAGGCAAAATGGCTGACAACCCCCCTCTCCTGACCATATGTGGAGAGAATGAGAACAAAGAGAAAAAACAACAAGCAACCCAACCTCTGTGGTTTCTGAACCCTCCCTAGAAACAACCAACAGGGAAAAGGGACAAAACAAAAAGAAAACCTGAAGTCCAAAAGGTCCAATGCCTTTGAAGGTCTTTGCTTTAGGATACTGGATAGGACCTTTCCCTTTCCTGGTGGTGGCAGCTCTGTCGACAATGGCAGCTGGACAAAAACTCAGAAACTGGGACAGCAGCAACGCTGTGCTGTAAATTCCTCTGCCTCTTGCTCAGCTGGCTGGACCCACTTGGTGCTGGCATTGCACTCTGGATTGCTGGTGCACTGCAGGGAATGTGTGTGGGGGGAAGGAATGGTGCCACCAAAAACCAGCAGCTCCCATCTTCACAGGCCCTGCTGCAGGCAGGTATTTGTGTAATTTGCCCTGAAGATTGCCTGGTTTTGCCAAGAAACTGTGGTTTCTTGGAGATCTAAGCCAGGCAAGGAGCTTGGAGGGAAAGAGATTTCTGCCATGTGCTGTCTCAAGGTAGAAAGGAAAGGATCAAAGGCTTCTGTCTGAGCAACCCCAACTGTTAAAAAAGACCCCAGCATCCCTGATCTCCCAAACCTGGGACCAGACACCCCAGTTCCACTTGCGGCCCCCAGGACTTTACAGGAGCAGTTACAATTTTGGGTCATTGGATGTAGCACAGATGTGGAATACAATATACATTTTTGGGCTACCCACGACAGTAAATCAAACAAGAAAAGGTGTAACAGCTTCATGTGTATGTCTTCATTCATATTTATGTCTTCATTCATGTTTATATCATCATTCATGTTTATTGGGGAACAATAAAAAAATCTATTGCATAGAAAGACGGGAAAAGGTCCGTAAGGGAAAAAAAAAGGCAACAACAGTTTTGTGTCAATAGTGCCTGTCATTCCAGCTACTGCAGAGAGACTTCCCAAAGAGACTTTCCCTGCTTTTATAACTGTATGACTCAGTTTAAAAATTAGAAATGTTAGGTTTATGATTAAAAAATAAGAAACCATTTGATTAAATTGAAAAGAAGCTGAGTGATGGAGAAAAATTATCAATTGGTAGCATCAAAGTGATCGATTTGTCAGAGACCTTAGCAGTCAGAATGTCCACTGATTTTATGCCTATAAAATAGGCTAAGGAATTTAATACTCAATCTGGAATTCTGTTTTGTTATGATGGAAATAATATAAAAATTAATAACATGCATTGCAATGGAGAGTGAATGAATTTAAATTGCTCCCTACATGGGCAAAACAAGAGAGCACTGACACACTCCTAGCTCTAAATGTGAGCCGAGATGCTGAATGCTTAGTTTAAAATTATTAAAGAATTCCAAATTTAGAAAAGGGTATGGGGAGAGGCCAATGAATCATAGCAGTATAAATGTGTAAAGCTAAATAAACACTTTAATGGTTAAAAGAATTAATTGACAGAAGTAACAAAAAGTTATCAGTATTGAGAATTTCCCCCTGTCAGCTGTATATTTTTTAAAAAATTAAAGGCGATATTAGAAATAATTTTTTTAATGTTTCATTTAATCAGATAATTTGCCATGTCTTTGTGGACAATAGTATGGAAACCTATGATTCATACTGGTGAACTTCTGGGAATAGGGAAATATATTCTCATGCCATATATATGAAGTACAAATCTCTTAGGAGAGCCAAATTGAGATTTTATGTAACACTTCTCATGGTGCTTCTTTTGTGGGAGTAGAAGTGGGATTTGAGTTTAGGAAATAAAAATGTTTTTCTGTATACCTGTCAAGGTGTCTAAATTCTCAGAGCTCCTTAATTCACAAGCACTACAAATAGATTTTTCTCTCTGTTGGCTCCACAGAATTATGTAGGGAGGTAGCCCCAGTAGGCAAGGTCTTGTCTGCATCCATATTGCAGCTCCTCTGGGGCATCACAATGTATAAAGCAAAATGAAAAAAAAAGGAAATAGGAAAGGGAAAAGAGTTATTAGGGCCAAGTGTTTCTTGGTAAAAATTAATTTTCATACCTCTGGAAAATCAGAGGACACATGTTTTTAGTTACCAATATAGCAAGATGTTCTCACCGATACTGTATTTAACAGAAGACATGCACACACAGAGGTCATCTGTAAATTCTATTCTTTTTACGTAGGCAATGGTATATTATATTTATTCCTCAGGCATGAAGAACGTCCTTCTATGACATATATAGGTCAATCCACATGAATGGCAAGATTTTTACATCATAACTATACTTTGGTTCACTTTTGCGTGGGACTGCTGCCAATTAGTATTCCATGTGAAATATAACCTTTGAAAATACTTAAGGGCTATTTTATGTATGCACAGCCTGGAAATTTAGTTACAAAAATCACATTTTATATATCACAAGTATAGAAAATTCAATGAAGTAATAAAAAGATGCAAAATATAAATAAATTCTACTTTTTTTTCTTAGTAAAGAAAATCTGACATCTCAGAAATTCTTGAAAATTTAAGTGCTTCTCTATCATCACGTATTTTAGATTTGAAAGGTCATGGGATTGTATGCCTTAAAAGCAGTATCACATTTCTAAACAGAGCAAAATTGTTAGTCACCAAACTGTACATCATTGACCTGAGGCATCATAGGGTTAGGTTTAGGGTATATAGTGTTATTGAGATGGGGAGGAGAGGTGTCTAGCAGTCACAAAAACAGTAAAGTCTAGTTGGAGCCCTTTTGGGTTCTAAATCAACTCATGAAAAATAAGTAGAAATTTGATAAATGCTTATGTAGCTTTGTAATTCTTATACAAAAAATGCAAATTCTGTTTAAAGAGGTTATTGAATATCTGAACATGCTACTGAAGTCATTAGGAGGAAGTCTTTCTCCACCACTCTCTTCTTGTCCTGCAATTTGCCTCCCTGTGTGAAAAAGAGACTAGTATCTTCACTAGGCTGATTTTTCTGCTCAGTTCCAGTGAAGAAGGATCTGTTGAATGACACCCAAAATATCCAGCTAGATGGAAAATTGTTGCTGTAAATAGCCAGTGGGCTAGATACCAGGTACTGCCAAATTTGGTAACCCTTCTTAATTTCTTCCATATTTGGCTGATGTTTATGGAAATTTCCTTTGGTTTGCTTGAAATATACAGCCTGTGGTCCCACTTCTTTTTAGACTTCACTGAGAGTAATTTTAATAATAATGGATATTTGTGCTGTGAGAGGTAGTGGCATTCATGCTGCCACCCTTATCTGAGAAACCCCAGGTGAAGATGCTTTTAAGGCTTAGTTGGTTGAAAGTCAGTGTCCTGGATTCTGTGCTAACTTGAACTGGGAATTGCTTTATCCTTTTGTAACTGTGCCACTATACACACACAGGTACATATAATCTACATAAAAAACATGATTAACAGGGAAAATATATACATGAAAATACATTCTTCATTAATAAGTTGGTTTGAGTTCTACATAATATTTGATATATATATATATATATATATATATATATATATATATATATATAACTCTCACATAGAGATATATTGGGGCTATAAGGAGCTTCTGTCAAATAATTCTGATGGTAGAAATACAAAGCAATGAAATATTGTCTGGAGAATCTATGGAGCCTTAATAAACCAGTGTAGAGAAATAAACTACTTTATAGTTTGAAAAGGTGAAAATTCTTCAGGGAGATGCGTTCTGAAAATAAAGTGTAGATTCTTTTGAATTGTTTATTCCTTGCTCCAGACAATAGTGATAATATTATTATCTATTTTTCTACTAATGAAAAAAATTTTCTTCTTCATATCTGGGGCACATCCAATTTAAATAACTACATGTCCAAGTGGATTCAGGGACAAATTTGTTCTAGATGGACTTCTTCACAATGGATATGTGCTTATGATTAGTGTTCTCATAGAACAAATGGAAACTCTTTCAATGACAAAAAAATTAATTAGGAGCTCTCTGTAAGAGCCATGCCAGCACAAAAGCACAGAATGATGGGGATATGAATGCAATTTCTACAGTAAATGGTAGCTAAATTTAACAGTTAAAATTGAAATAGATAGATACTTATCTTTCTAGAGGTTCTTTCCAGCCTATCTGTTCTCTTTCAGCATGTGTAATATCTCTTGTGTTTGAGAGTGAGAAACACATGTTCAGCACCAGTTCATGGGTGAACATGATATATTTTATATCAGATATATTTATTCTTTGAACTGAATGAGGATGAGAACATGTCATATCTGAAATATGTCAATTTGTATTTAGAAAGAAAATATCTTTGATTTCTTGATATCTTGTATTTAAATTGCAAATAAGAAAAAAAGCGGAGAAGAGGCAAATGATTTTTTCATCTGTTCTACTTCAACAATAATAAAGAAATGTAATATTCTTTCTTTCCTCATAATATAATACATGTATTTGGCCCCCGTTATGCCAAACTCATGAAAAAACCCTCATACTTTATGCAAATAACTTTGAAATAGCTTCTGTAAATTACAAGCAAAAAAAGAGCAAATCAGGATGAGTACATCAAAAATATGCTAAAATACTATGTATTTTTGAGAAAACCTGTCCCTTGTTTAAATGTTATATATAACATATTGATGAAGAATTAGAACAACGCTTGCTTAATTTCAAAACCCCTTGGAGGGAATATATTTGCAGGATAATTTATTATGTATTTGTTTATGTTCATATATGTTAGATTTGTGTAACACCCATTCTGATTTAGATGAGAAAGTTTAAATACCTCAGGCAGAGTAGTTTTTTCAATCCTCTCTTGGAGTAGGTAAATACAGTAAGACAAGACTAGAGTTACAGGAAACAGATAATCAAATTTCTTGCTGACAAAACTCCAAACCTGTCTAACATTCCCAAATGTTCTGTTTATGTAGTAAAAGAATAGCTACTTTGCATTTCTCATTAAAGTCAATATCATAATTAGTGTTAGCAATCTGTAAATGGGAAAATATAAGCAAGAGCATTTGGGCAAAACATAAGAAAATACAAACATGCAAGAATATATTTCTTCCCCCTATGGCACATCTGAACATAGAAAGTAGTCTGGTTTGTTGTGTGTAAGCCATTAATAATTTAACATTTATTTCTTTAAGAACTAGATAAATCCAAATACCACTTGGGGATTTTATCCCAGAATTTTGCTGAAGGGGTTTTAATCTCCCTGAATTAACAAAATCAAAGTTAATTTTAAAAGCTTGACAAGCTGGACTAGATTTGACTCATAGATAAAGAAGCCTTATAATAAACAGTTTTTCAGTTGATAATTGTGAGACCGATAAATTATGTATCACTGCTTTGAAAGTCTGGATAAAAATTAGGGTGAGAGATCATTTCTTTTTGGACAGGAGATAGCTTTAATATATTATGAAATGGGATAAAGGGAAAAAGAGGATAGAGAAAGAAAGACCTGAAGGGACTTTAGTTTTATTTCACATAAAATTTGATGTGGTAAGCATTCACAAGCTTCTTTTGTTAGGTATGAGAAATCCTTACTTTTAATAAATCTGATATTTTGTCTGTTTCATTTCTTTATCAAATTTAAGATCTGGAGGTAAGCCAATTCAGAGCAGGGTTTGTAAGATGTTGGAAGTCCTATATCAAAGTCAAAATGAAGTGCTCTGACTGCTGTCTGTCAAGTATGAGGGTGTCAATTCTCTATTCCCTTCCTCATCTTTTGTGATAACCAGTTATGTTAGGTGGCAAAAGTCTACCACTTTGGGTCCATCAGTGAAATGAGGGAGTAAAATGCTTAATTTTTGGTTCCCTTGGAATTGTTTTCTTAGAATGAATATATTTTCTTTGAAAATAAAAAAGAGCATACCTAGAAGCATGTATCTGGATGTAAATGGTTGTTAAAATAAATTTTTGGAGCAGAAACAGAATTAAAGAACCTATTAGTTGCTTAAACTATAGATACATTTTGGAAAAAAATATCCAAATTGAGGAGTGCTTGAGAAAGGCATCCAGGGAATCTGCATGAGAGAATTTATGTCTGCAAGCAATTTTATCATTTTAGATTCTAACTTAAGGAGCATAGATTTCTAATGTAGGATTTCCAAGCCTTAAAAATTCAATAAACCTTTGGCATTTACCAAGTATTAAATTATAAACCCAATGTTTATTGCAATTTTTTTTTCATAAATTCAGATAAAATTAAGCTCTACTCCTTGACAGATGAGCATTTTCTATACATAGAAATATTTAAATATTTGATCTATGCATTCTTAAATATGTCAAAATGAGTTCCTAATCCAATAATTAAATATATTGCTCCTCATCTACCTATTGGTCTTAATCTACCTAGGTAGATAAAGAGCACATTAATTATTTTCTCAAAAATACTTAATAAGAATTGGTTAACCCTTTCCTCTCTAATGGATCAAAAACAGCACCACATTCCTGTGTTCAGGCAAAGTCTTGATTTTTGAAGATTTTTCTACTTCTTGTTATCTATTCCTTTGAATATTCTGGAATCACCAATTGCAAAATTTTGTTTAAAATTTACAAATAATACTTCAGAAAAATATAAAATCCTTCAAATGAGCTTATATTTATGTTTAAAATCCATACTTCTGTTTACAACCTTAGTCAATACAATGGAAGTACAGATTCTTCCCATGTAAGAACTGACAATCCTGCAATTACTGTTTTTGAAAGAGACTGTCTCATTAGAAGTCAGCAGAGGAGCTAGTATCATTACAGTATTCAAAGCTACTCCTGAATAGCCAAGAGCAGTAGGTTTCCTTACAGAGTCTTAGATTATTTCCATTTATTTCCTATTTATGTGGAAATATTGTCATATCTGGACACAAGGAGTCATGCTATATGCTTTGAAGGGAGTGTGTTACATTTGAAGGCATCCTCCATCTGTTTTAAATCTGTTTTCCTGTATACTTTTCAAAATACAAAGCAATAACACTCAACACATTGCGTTCAGGCTCTGATAGCACATGTAAACTGCTACACAGCTTATTTACTTTCCTTTCTGGAGAAAAGTCCTGGAGAGGCTTTCTAGAAGCCCTTGGTCATTCATTTAAAATCTCTTCCTGAATACTGGATCATTTTTTTAAAATTTGCGTCCCTGTTTAACAGGGTAGTTGAAGCCACCAAGAAAGAGAGCACAGTCATGAAGCTAATCATAATTGTTTCTTGTAGTGTAAATGGCACAGTATCACAAGCATGTCCATTTAGGAAATCTTCAGTGGAGCGGTTGGAGACTGTGTCCATCACTGTCGTCTACTTGCTTGTAAATTCTCTTGCTCCAATCTAGCAAGAAAATAAAAGTATCTATTATCAGTCCACAAAACTTCAACCTCCAGGAGAAATTTTGCAGCTCTTAATAGGTTTCATGACCTCTATTCCTCAGCCTTGTTCAGGTACTTGTGATGTGTTCCCACATGCAGCTTTGGTACCACTGGCACAGTCCATTTTCTGTGTGTTTATGGTCGAGCTTTTTGGACTCATTTGCAGGAAGCTAGCTGAACTTTATAACCATAATTAACATGTTATAAAATATAAATCTCAGTTCTTGAAACACAGATAAAGTAGAACTTTCTTTTACTGCAGCATTATATATTATTTCAGCCTACTGGCAAATGTGACTGCATAGCGGTTATATAAGGAATATGTTACAAACAGGTCACAGTGATATGCTGACCAACTGAAGTGTATCATGTGCGTGGGAGTTTCTATTTTTCCCCAAATTATAAGGCTGAAAGCAGAGTGTACTGTTCCATTTCTACTAGTTTTATCCTGCACGGTGCTCCTTCAGACGCAGTCAGTTACATGAAGTCACTAAAAAAAATGTTTTTCAAGGATGACTTACAATGGCAGCTTCAATTTTAGTAGTGATATCTTCCACAGACTTTGTATTTTTCAAACCTTTAAGAGATAATGAACTAGTTGGTAAAGACAGTGCTGAAATGTTTCACACTGTGACTTGTTCCATTTACCACTCACTTCCTTCCTGCTACCCCTAGGCTATTCAGGAATATAAATCCTATAGGATCATTACAAACAAATTTAAAGTGTTCACAGCTTTCACCTTCTTCTGGGAATGGTTTCAGAGAGATATACTGAAGGTCTAACTAGGCAGAAATTCTTTCACTGCCAGCACAAATTGGTGATGTTGAAGTAGTGTTTAGGAGGAAGGGCTGATACACAGTGATAAATCTCTCAGTATATTCTCCCACCCCAAAATCCAATTTGCATGGATTTTATGTGTAGAAGCAGCATAATTATGTTCATTAAGCACTGATAGTTTTCTCTTTCATGAATCTTGCTTTTCTGGTAGTATGTTCTCAGATACCATGACAATTTTTGGTCCCTGCAAACTCCAAGTTTTTTGGCACATAGTTCAAGAAGAGTGAGCCAGGATACTGAACTAGGGTTTTTGAATTGGCCTGTGAAATGCTGACTTTACAGATGATGCTTTCCTATGGAGTTAGAAAGCTCTTTTCAGCCTGTATTCTAAATGAGGTTCGGTGAGCCTGGTCCTCAGGAAGATGGGGTAGAAAGTCTTTGTTTGTCCAAGTTCTCAAGAAAATCTCACACACAGATTAGTTAAGAATTATTCAGTTAATGTTCTGTACACAGCGAGGCCCTTTAGAATCACCTGATCTCAGGTATCCTAAGTCACCGGGAATATTACATATTCCTAATGTGCCAAAAAATGTTAATGGTACCCTGCCACGTAAAAAACTAAGAGAGAGATCATACTTATTGCCATTTTCCATATTTTCTGTCATCAACGTGACTAGTAAGAAATATGAAAGTCCTTTCTGATTTACAAATAATATATATAAGTACCGCAAATAATAGAGCAATTTTCACATTTAGACCTTAATTTTATTTTAGAATAATATTTTAAATGTTTTACAGTATTTAAAAACTTTTATAGACACTGTAATAATACATTTTATACAGTTGTGTTTGTTCTTTTTGCTTTGTAGGTGTTTTGGTTTCTGCTGAGAAAGTATTAATTTTCTTCTTAGTAGGTGTAGAAAAAAAAAGGTAAAATAAAATGAACTGATAAGAGACTCAAAGCTGCATTTTTTTAAGCTAGGTAAATTGAGTCATCTATCTAATAATAGACCTTCATGCTGAGAGTCTGTTATAAATTATTGTCCTGCAGTAGAGAAATTTTGTGTAATGG
Organism: Chamaea fasciata; assembly: GCF_029207755.1. Lineage (NCBI taxonomy): Eukaryota > Metazoa > Chordata > Aves > Passeriformes > Sylviidae > Chamaea > Chamaea fasciata. Next base: position 94,435,681 of record NW_027094087.1, on the reverse strand, counting down.
ACTGGGAAAATTAAAAAAAAAAAGTTGAAGGGCATGTATTCAAAAGCGCAATAACAAGGTATTATTATCACTAAAACTACTTAAAGTAAGGAAAAACTACACAAAGGAACCTGGGGGTGGGATTGTTGTTTATTTGTTCTTTTTTTTCTCCAGTTGTTCTGATCTACACTGATTTTCACACCTTAAAAAAAAAATCAACAATGCTGCTTCATATTCATACTTCGCTTGCTGAAGTATCATAATGGTCTTGGTTTCACTTTTAGCACTCAGCAGCCAGGTAATGAAATGCTGAACAACGAATAAAATATAGAATCTAAGTAGCTACTGCTTTCCACATATGGGAACTAGTATGTCTTATTCCAACGACACTTCTATTGCAACTTTGATAAAACATGAATGGATAGAGTTTGAAATGTTTTATCAAGTATTAGCTTTCTAGAATGATTTCAATACTTCAAGAAATTCTGAAATTGGATGAAAATCTCTTTAAACAGGAGAAACCCCATTACTAACAGGACTGGAAACACCTGCTTGACTGTAGGAAAAGACCTTCAAAACTGTACAGTTAAAATGAACAGGGAAATGGAGTTCCTTTAAGATTTAGACAGTTTAAGAAAATTAATGATTCACTAAACCTGCAAGAGAAGTCATGCAGCATTCTTCTTCAGACAGTACGCTCAGCATATGGATAGAGTTAGACAAGAACAAATAGGTGAAATATGACAGGTACTTCTTCCTCCCATGGTTTTCTGAATTACTCTGTACCTGAGTGCAGATAATGAGATACTTCCTTTTCCAGAATTAGTTTTTTTGAGGCAGACTCCTGTATGTATGACTAAAAATATCTATAGGTCAGTTTTGTGTAAGGTATGTAAAGAACTTAGTGCATCTTTGAATTTGCTGAATCTATACATAGGTTGCTTCACTATTGGACTACTAGAAAAAGTGTGAAATGTATTTTTGAAAGCACCGATAGATTATAAAGCACATAAGACTACTTTCTATTCCCAAATCTTATTTTCTGAGAATATTTTTATTCCATATAGTTATGACAGACAAAACATATGGTATTGAATAAGATATAAAATTTGCCTAAGAAAGCTCAGCTTTGTGAGGAGAAATTTCAGGATCTATTTTCTATTTGTTGCAGATCTGTAGCCACATATGCCCAAAGGCATTAACATATCAAAATTTTTCTATAGTTTCTCATTATTTTATAGCTGAAAGGCAAACTGTCTATTGACTTTTCAAGGCAATGATGAAATTCCATTGTGAATATTTGGAAAAGTATTAATAAATATGAAAGTGTAGGAAATCCAAATGTTTTGAACTTTGACACTATGTCCTTGCTTGTAGTTAACAGGGTTAATATGAAATTCAGAAAACATTGTTCTGTCTTCACAATACAAACAGTAAAATAAAAATTATTATTTGCTCTTTTGCAATTTCCCAGATTATTTATCACATGATACAACAGAACAGACAATCTATATTTCATTACTTGGTATGTGAAATAAAAGTTGTACACTACTTTTTTATATCTTTCAAAAAGACTTGCAATAAGAGTACAATTTTGAATATTTGGAAAAGTTGAGATATTGTCACACTAATATTTTTGACCTGATGTGCTTCATGTTGGAATGGAGCCTAAGATGCTCAGGGCATTACCAGGTGGTGTCTTTTATGCTAGTCGTCTCTTACTGGCATGTGCAAGTTTATCTGAAAGGATGAATAACAGACATTTTCAGTGACTATTATGTTTGTATTTCTTACACTGTACTAAGAGATTGATGTGAACAGAGAATGGTAGCTTTATTATCCAATGAATTCCTATTTTATGAAAAATCATTGGAAGCAGTTTGTCACCTAGTAACTGACTAAAAACATAGTTATTATATAAAAGCACATATGACAAAATAAAAGCCTTTCAGAAAGAATCCACTGTAGAACCAGGGCAATGCCTCCTGTACTGGACAGTGTTGGGGCTGCATCTCAGTAGTTTGTTGGTTCTGCGCTCCTCACTTCAAGAAAGACATGGAAGTGCTGGAGTGAGTCCATAGAAGGCAAAGGAGCTGGTGACAAGTCTAGAGAGTAAATCCTGTGAGGAGCAGCTAAGGGAGCTGTGGGAGTGTGGCCAGGGGAAGTGGAGGCTCAGGGGTGACCTTATTCCTGTTTACAGCTACATGAAAGACATTACAGCCAGGTGGTAGTTGGCCTCTTCTCCCAGGCAGCAACTGACAGGATAAGAAGTGGTGTGAAACTGCAGCAGAGGAGATTCAGACTGGATATCAAGAAGAATTTCTTCAAAGAAAGGGTTGGCAAGCGTTCGGTTGGACTGCCTGGGAAGGTGGACTCACTATCCCTGGAGATGTTCAAGAAACAACTGGATGTGGCACTCAGTGCCTAGCTGAAAGGTGCTGATTGGTCAAAGTTTGAATTTGATAACCTTGGAGGCCTTTCCCAGTCTAAATAATTCTGTGATTTTATGTTCAACTATCATAGCCGGCAAAGTGATTCTAGCAAGCAAAATTTATCTGAATATGAATTAGCTGCTTTATTTGTAAAGAAATGCTAAATCTTCAGAAAATTTTGTTAAAAAAATAAAACCTAACAAAATGCATGACAAAAATCATGAAATAAACAATTTGGTGCAAGGGGGTTTTTATGTATTGGGAGTCCTGTCAAAGAAAATGACTAAGATTTCTATCTTCAGATCCTGTTTTTCACAGCTCAAGAAACTAGTCATGTCTTAGATTTAGTAACAGAAATAAATTTTTTTTCTACTTGAATGAGAATTTTGCCTTCTAGGTGTTGGACTCTTTAGTGGTAGACCTTCAGATTAAAGTACACTTTTACTAGGCATATAAATAGTCATTATTTATTGAAAGGTTTATTGAAATATACTTTAAAAATAAGATTATATTCTCTCTTGATTTAGCTGGTCCTAGTTTATTCTGGTTTATACTCTTAAATAACTAATGGAAGGAGAACCATTTGTTATGGAAAAGTTACCTATCTCTGCAGTCAAAGATTATACTTCATATCAGACATAATAATGGTGGACAAGCAGACATAGTTCTGTTTTCTTCCATCCATCCATCCATCCATCCATCCATCCATCCATCCATCCATCCATCCACTGAATTTGTACTTAATTTGTTTTCCCAAATATCTGGACATATCCCTTGTTAGCCATCTGAGAGTTGTGGTTCTGTTCTGCTTTATAAAACAAAACAACTCAGAAGGGTCAGCACGGGGTACATGCCTCTCAAAATCAGAGTCCATGTTCAGTTTTCCCTGTTCTCCGCTGGCACCCTGCATTACTGTCACATTTAAGTGTTTTTCACAGAAATGACATTTTGAATACTTTGCAGAGGAATTGCTTTTTACTGTTTTCTGCTCTGAAGAGTACCTAAAGATTAGGCTTCTTTGTTCGCTTCTCTTGCATGGTTTTCAGAACCTGTGTCATTTCTAACTAGACTGTGTCAGTGCCTGACCATACTGGTGCTAAAGCTGGTGTTGAATGCCACTGCATTGGCAGCTTTGCCATTTTCTATTTGTTGCCATGTGCGACCATTACTTTGGCTAGATGTACCAAAAGGAATTCCCAACTTGCTAATAATGTATCTATCCAAGGATAGCCAGGGGGCATCAAAAGATTTTGTTAGTCCCCCAATCATACTTCATAATCTGAAATTTGGCCGTGAATGTCAGAGCATTTTTTCTGAAGTGTATTTGGGTGCAGGATTTTGTTTGTTTTGAGAATATAAAACTGACTAAGAAAAAAATTGTGCCAGGCACAACTGGGTTTTGGTTTGTATTTTGGTGCTTTCTTTTTATTTTTTTTTTCTTTTAGTCTGTGGTCTGAAGTCTACTGCTTATAATGTTTTGGAGAAGGACAATTCTTCAGTTCTCCTTAAGTGTAGCTCTGAAGTAGAACAGAAGTGATATTAGTGATATGAGTATATGGGCAGATTGAACAGCATTTTCAATAGTGATCCCAGAGTAATAATAATAATCCTTTATTCTACAGTAGAATTAAAAGCTGCAACAAAGGCATTAAAGAAATGTGTGTGTATGCTTTGCTCAGCAGTTAGTGTTCTGAATCAAGGGCTAAAGAAGGAGATAGTGACATTTATTTCCATAAAAAATATCAAGAAAGAACTTGATCTGCGAGTAATTAAGTACAGTCTTTTGTTAGATGGCTCCTTGTGTTCCTTTTGTCTGAAAGTCATGTTGGGGACTTTCAGCTTGTCTTCATTCAGTTTTACAAGAAGTTCCTGAGGTCAGGTTGCAAAAAACTTCAGAGAGATATTAATATATTATGTGATTTGAAGAAAATCAATAAAAAGATGTTTGTTAGAAAGTTGCAATTCTCATTTTATAGTGATAGTGAAATCCACTTCAACAATGTCTTCATTCAACAAGTCAGTCTGAAAAAGCAGCTATTATTCACTCCCTTGAGGAAAGGCCAGGAAATAGCTATACTTACTATTCTACTATCACACATCAAGTTTCCAATTTTTGAAAAATTACATAAATATTTGAGGAAGGTTGTTGTAGTTAAATATTATGATTGTCAATAAAATATCTCCTGAAAACAAATAAATATAATGATTTTTGTGTAAATTGCAGATTTCTGAAATGTTTCCAGATGCATTCAGCTGTGTTGAAATACAGAACAATTGACAATGACCAAAGAGTAACAGTCACATTGGTAGAATGTTGAGCCCATAGGCATATCACAGGGGTTTGGTGCATGCTATGCGAGGAGGACTTGCTCAGAAGTTTGTCAAACTGTTAAGTTTCCACAAAATATATTACTGGGTAGTCAGTATTTGGAAATCTGACATCAACAGCTCAGGTTGACATTACTCAGGTTGACATTTTACTTTCCAGTAAAATGATCCTTATACTCCTATTCTAAAATCTGTAGGGACACATCCAAGTATCTCATTTCCTTCTATACCTTCCAAGGTTTCCTTGGCTTTTTTTTCTTTTTTTGTTTTCCCCTTTGCTTGATCTATTCCTCAAAACAATACAAATGATGCTTTAATGTTGCACACAGAGGATTTTCTAATTTTTCATTGAAAATACTGCAATGTCATGATAGAATTTGATCACAAATAAACACAGATTAGGTATCACCACCACAGGTTTCAGTAAGTGTTTCTTTTAACTGATGTCTGATTAGCACTTAAATTGTTCCATACCATTAGTTACCTAGGATTTTAGTGATCATTAGTGGGTCTGAAATTGAACAAGACAAAATGAAGCTTTATTTTCAATTCAGGGGATGCTTTGCTTTTTCCATGCAGGTTCATTTGCCACTAAAGAGGTGTGTGCTGCTGTTTAAAGTTTAGTTTTATGCATCATTGTATTCTGTTATGAATAATAATGTTATTTTCAAGTTAGGCTGGATATTCTTTACTTTTTCCTCTAAATATTGAGCACTTAGTGTCCTTGTGCACTTGCATAAGTTGGATGCAACTTACTTTAGAAATGCTATTCTTGTTCATTTCTACCATTAGCTGCATTTCAATTCTCTGGGGATATTTATGTTTATACAGAACACATACCATCATAAACCTGTACAAAATGGATGGTACGGTTTCCCACTCACTTATATGGCTGGTACTACTGCCTCTGAGCTATGGTGTGGAGCACTCTGTATGGAATCAAATAATTTTGAGATTGCCTAAGAGGTTTATGCTGAATTGTAATTAATAGGTAGATCTTCACTGTCAGTATGAAAGCATAGTCATCTTGAAAAAAATGTATTTACCATGCATTTTTAAATTAAAAAATAAGATCCAATTGTTGAATTACTTAAGAAGGCTTTGAGAAAATCAGAAAATTGTCTTGAGTCTTGTTCTCTGTCAGAGTTCAATATATAATAAAAAACTCAAGACTCTTCCTGAGCATTTCCGGAAGTTAACTGCAGGTCTTAGTGGAAGGATTGTGATACTGGAATAACAATCTCAAACTGGAAACAAAGTAGTGATATAAATATAACCACTCCCTTCTTAAAACAGCATAAGAGAATTTTCTTCAAACAAATACATGTACTGCACATATCTAACAGTTACCTTGCAATGTGAAGAGGAGTTTAATTTTGCCATAATGCATTCACTTTGTCTTGTCTGGGGAGATCACAATACTCTCCCAGAGCCATTAAAGTTACTTGTTTGCGGCTCTAATTTCAAAGCTTTTAGAGCAGAATACGGTTGTCAACATACTTGTCTCCACAGGCATATTTTCCATCTGCGATGGAAGAGATGCCTGTATATGAGTTAGAGTCTTAAGGTTGTCTTACTATGCACCACAGCACTACTTCTACATTTCATATCCATAAAAACATAGTGCTATAATTAATTTTCTAGTCGCATTAAGATTTGATTTGATTTAAGAAGCTGCAAGTTCTGTGCTGAAGGTTAGGCACCTCTATTTAAAGACAATTTTCACTTCCCACTATTGCTTTGATCAGCATCATTATAAAAAAAAAAAGGAGAAAAAATACTATTGTAAAGCACTTGTTTAATTATGACATATGCCATAGTATCTATTCCGCGATTCCCTTTTAATTGCTGAGCAAGGTGCAATAATTAAGTCTTGAATTTGAAGCCCTTAATTTGGTTTTACTGTTTGTTAAGGGGAAAAGGTTATACCACTACAGCGGGTATGAGATTTTCTGCAGTCATGAACATTATTTTGACTTTAATAACAATTTTGAAAAAGCACTAAATTTTTCAACTTTTCCTCATAGGTGAAGAGCTGGAGAATTACTTTCATTTAACTGTGAATTCATGTTAAAATAACCCTAATTTCTGCCAGCTAAACAAATACTGGAGGAAAAAGGGAACAGAAATAATAAAAACCTATTGAAAGTCAAAAGTAAAGGGCAGGTCTCAATTCCTTCCATCTAACCTTAGTCACTAAATCCAGGAACTCTGTGTGGTAGTCTTGCTTTGTAAGGCAAGAGACAAGCTCATTCAGTGGGAGCTAAATCTTCTGAAACTTGAATCATTCTATAGAAGCCTGCCTCTCTTTAATTCCCACAGGAAGGATAGCAATTTTCTAATCAGGACTTTTCAGCCTATTGTGATGTGCCACAAAGCTGAGCTGCTCCAAAAGCATGTGATTACTCAATGATTCAATCCTTCTGCCTCTTCTTCTCTGCATTCGTGGATAATGTTTCCTATGTGTTTTCCCCTACTCATTCTGGCAGTGGTTTGATTCTGAAGTTATTTAGGACATTACACATTCAAGAAATATTTGTTCTTTATTATAAGGTTAGCTTTTGGTGCCTTATGTCATTAAACGATTTAACTGCAGAGTCAGATGAGTGTCAGGAGTACTTTGTGTCCTATCCATATGATCAACAACTTCAGCTTTTTTGTAAAACCTTACTTTAGCTAAAAGGTCAAGAGGATGGTACAGGACTGAAATATTGATTTGTAAGAAGGGAATCTGAGGTTTGAAACACTTGCATTTTCATATAAGCTAATATCGCATATCATAGAATCACTGAGGTATGGGATGAAATAGCATTTTAATAACTAGGGTTTATTATCTCAGGTTAAAACTGACAGACATCATTCTCTGGTTATATTTGATTCATATTTGTTCAGAATGTCTTTTGCAACTATAAAGATGAGAAAATGGCTTTTAGATGAAGATACAACTGCAAGCGTCCACTTGTCTTTTCATAAAGAAATGTCAGTCAGTAGACTGGCACTGGCAAATTATTGTGCCATGTAATTCAAACATGAGTTTCATGTAGGTCATGTAATTTGCTAAATTTCCTGTCTGTTTACTAAGTGAACTGGCAATCTGTATTCAACTTTTTTTTTCTTCTACTGTGGACTTGAATAGCAAAGTCAGGAGTTATGCATTTGCAACAAAGATTACCATGAAGCCTCTATTCTTGCCATGAATCAAGAATTGTAGAAGCAGAGTGTGTATGGAAAACTGTCAATTTGATATGCTGTGTTCACATCTCTCTCTCATATTTCCTCTGTGATTTCACTTTCAAGAACAACTTCCAAACAAATTTGAAATCAAAAGAACATCATTCAAGCATTCAGTTACATTTAAAATTAAAGACGTACTTTGCAATATTCTGGCAAGTTAGTATAGCATAATTAAAAAAAAACCCCAAAAAAACAGAGACTTTTGTCTGAAGATACCACAGAAGCAGAGGTGTTTTTCTGAGTTCATGAAAAGCTTGAAAATACTGACTTGTGTCACAAGGAACTCATTTATTTACAGTACTTCCAGGTCAAATTGGTAAAGTCATTGTATTTTGGATGGCTTGCATTGAGAAATTGAAATGGTAGCAGAATTGAATCTCAGCCTTTTATATTGATATTGGTTTTCTCCTCCACGTCCAACTCATTAATATTTTTATAGATTTCTCAGTTGCACTGTGGTGAACACAAATCTTTTTAAAGTGAAAGATAAGAGTTTACTGAATTTTTTTTGTTTGTTATTATTTATTATCAGTTTTTATTATTATGACTTTGAAAAATCATCAGGAAGAATTATTTTGGTGTTAATGCACCCAAACGAGCTAAGTAATACTAATTCTTTTTTTAAAAAAATAGCTTTTCTACATTAGAAAAGATGCTGCTTTTGACAACATGCCTGAGAGTTCTTCAGTGTTAATGAAATATTGATGGCTTTATTATATTACCTGTCCATGAAAAATCAAAATGAAATTCACTTGGTGTCTGGTATTCAAAGATTATTTTATTTTCTCCTGTATTTGCAATTTAAACTTTCAGACTATTTATAATGTTTTTAATACAAATTTATCAGAATAATCATGGGGTAGTCCCTGCCACAATTTATCCAGCAGAGAGGTATCTGTGAGGATTAAAAGCTGACCAATTTTGCTTTTGAGTATGGTCAATGAGAAGCATTTTAATGAATGTATAACCTAAAATACCTAAAATCTCACACTGAGTGGAAATATATTTCTGTTTAGACAGAGTATTCTCAATAAACAGTATGTGTGAGGATTATTGTTTTTCACTACTACTATTATTATCAAAAGAACACAAGGAAATTGTGAATTTCTTTAATACCTCAAATATTCTCAGGAAAATCTATCTGAGACATCTTTCAACTTGAGAAGAGTTGTCCTGGGTTTGAAACTGAGAGTGCAATACAATGTCAAGATCTTTGCATGTCTCTCATGAGTTGCACTTTGCTTTGTTGGACTACATAAAGGGCAGTCCTGTGGCTTAAACCTTGTGGCGAAGGAGAAACAAACCATTAAGTGTGTTAAACTTTTCAGTTTCATAAACTTTTCATGCACTCCAACTGCACATTGCTTCAAAATCTTCATACAGAAGGCATTCACATCTCACATTAATATTCATATATCTTCCTGAATGAGAAATCCTAGTAATCATTGCTCCTCCCCACCAATTGCTTTTCTTCTTTTTCTTCTGACCTCTGAAAGATTCCTCTGTTTTATTTCCCATTCTACATCACCTTTATAAAATGGTGGCAGTTAGTTTTACATAAAACACGGACGTATTTTATTTATTTATTAATTATGTAATTATTTACATTATAAATGTAGAATAATCTAGGAAATCAAAAGCAAATTGAATTCATCATAAATCAATCTTTGCATCCAAGAACACCAAAAGTAGCTACAACCTACCAGAATAAAAAAAATTTTATACATTTTAATTATTTTATTCCTCCAGCCTAGAAGTGATACTGGCTGGGACAAAAAATTCTACAGCAAGAGACAACAAAATACTTGAATTTCCCCCTCCCTCCCCTTTCCGCCCATATATATGTATCATATGTATATATGTGTGTGTGTATATATATATATATATATATAAATAATTTTGTGTAAATCTATATAAGGTCTAAATTAGGTGCTTTAGCTGAAGTGATTGTAGTAAGAAGAAAAAAATTCTTCTCAGAGTAATTGAACTCTGTTTTTTTAAGATGGCCCAAGACAAGGGTATATAGCTCACATTTAGGTCAATAGTGTTCACAGCTTACTTAATGAAAGGGTGTGAAACAGATGTCACAGATGTCAAAAGGATTGGAAACACTGCAGGCTTTCTTTCAGTCATGCTTGTAGGATGATATCTTTCTAAGATTTTTCTGACAGACTACAGAAGAGATTGAGTTTGCCAGAGAACAAGTGTGGGTGAACAATCCAAGTAGTCATGGAGTGTTTATCTTAAATTATCCTTTAGCAGCTAAACAACATAATTTGAATCACTAGCTTTATACCCATCTTTTATAGATTATTAGATTTAAAAAAATATGGGTGAATATTATTTTACTTTAGAGTAATCTCTTGTTTGTTAGGTCTTACCAAGTGTTTACTGTTTTAAGCCCATGATATCTGGTGAACCAAACCCCACATTTTTAGACATGTAACCTACCTCAACCAACAGAGATGTATGAGATACTGAACGTAGTTATAATAGTTTATTGGTGTACCACATTTTTGCAGGAAAATTACAACTTCCCAGAAGAAATCTCCTGTTTTGACAGCTGGGTCTAGCTTTAGAAAATTGTAAATTGCCCTCATACGCAACAAAGCTTCTACACAGCCCTTTCTGGTGACTTCTCTTCATTGTCTGCACAGTAATTTCAAAATCTAATTACAGATTAATTCAATCATTTTATTATAGTCTCATCCTTTTCCTCTCACCAAAATCATCATGCCTTCCCTGCTGATATCTGAAATGCAGTTCCACTTCTGGAGGTGAGGCCTGTGTTTATAGTTCCCAGGTGTATGCCTTTTCATTTAACTGCACTAGCATACATGCATTATTGTGTTTTGGCCAAATGAAATAACCTGAATATTCTAGTTATCACTCCAACAATGCCTGTAAATGTTGCAATTTTTGCCAGTGTTCCTGTTTTCTTTCAGGTTTTCAGCGTTTGTGGAAAAGGTTTTCAGTAGACACAGTCAAAAACAGCTCATTGTATGTGACTATGGTAGATCTGTATATGGCTATTTCTATAGATCTATAATGTAGCTAGAGTTTAGGATATTGAAATTCTATTTTGATTTCATGCTGGCAATACTTTCAATAAAAACTCTGGTCTTCCCTTCCACACCTTGAATAAGTTTTGTGACATCTGGTAGCGAAGCAGATCTGATTAAAATCTCCAAATTCTAATTCTAAGATGTTACAAAGCAATGTAAATTTCTGAAGGACTCTAAACAGAAAGTTCTGCAAAGAAAAGTTGCAGACAGAAGCAAAGAAAACTTAATTTGCCCTTTGTAGTGTTTATGCAGGAAGTTAATTTCTTAATTTATTAAATAACCTTATTTTAAAGTGGTAAAGAACAAACATTTGTGGTAAAAGCTTCTCTTATGAACAATGACAAAAAAAGTTGCTATGACAACTTAAAATTCTTTAGATCTTACTGCCTGATGTAACTTTCTAAACTTAGTCACTTTCACAAATTAAATATTTCAAGTAATAATTTACAACTACCAATCCATGTGTTTCTGGGGATAAACCCCCACACTTTAGGACTGGACGAAAAATCTTTTTTTAGATGATTTATACCTGATGTAAATGGACATTTACACAAACATTCATTCAGTTAAATATCTGTGAAATACTAGTGCAGCTATAACAAGGCTATTTAGAGTTACATTTTTGCAGGGGGAAAATAGCCTTGTATTGAAAGGAGCTACTTGGATTTTTGTTTGGTTGGATTTTTTCTCATTGTTTTTGTAAGGGAAGCACAGAACTGTATTCATAATAAGAGAAAAAAAATATGAAGCTGAACTTCCACCTGGGGATAGTTCCCAATCTAATAATTTTGACGCATTTCCTATGAGATATTTTTTGCACCCATATTGACAGTCTCTTAGGAGAGACAGTGATTTGTGATTGTATTTGCAGGCAGGGAGGGATTTATTTTGAAGGTTTAAGAAAAAAAAATTTCATAAAAAATTTTTAAGGCAGCCTCCAATTTTATCTGGCAGACTGTCATCAGACAAAGGCAGCAGATATAAAATAAAAGATATTTGCTGAACTTTTGTAGGTTCTAACAGAAAGACAGAGTGAAACCAATAAAAGTGGTCATTTTAATGGAAAATTCTAAATGTAAACCTTTTAGAAAGAAAGTAATCTAATATGATTGCAAACCTCCCATAAGGTTCTGATAACTGAATTTGGTTTTGCATGCCTTTTATTGTTGTAATGGTTGTCACTGTTAATAAACCTGGCTCAATCTAGTAGATAATAGTGTGACTGTACCATAATGCCTTATACATTTTCCAAGCTGCACATTAAGCTAATAATGTCATACTTCATGGTCTCACACAATGCAGAAAGTTACCAAGAATTTATGCAGAGCTCACAGTTATTTAACAGGCTAACTGGATTATCCAGGAAGGGGAGTCTTTTGTTAGCTGAATTGGGTTGGCCATGTAAGTATTTACAATAGGAGACTCCTGCAGCTGCAAGCATGAGTTTACTGCTGTGAGAGAGAAGGAGAGAGGCTTGCGTAGCCAATTAAGAGATGCAGTGTAGTGATTGCTCCAGGCAGGCAAAATGTCAAGACCAATTTCAGGTTCCTCACATTAAACCAATCAGCAATAGACTTTGTTTCAGCTTCTGCTCTCTTGCAGGTTTTTGGTTAAATTAAATTTTATAAACAGGCAAATTGAACTGAGCCCTTCACCATTTTGAAGCAGGTTTTCTGCTTGTGCAGGTGAAGGTTAATATGAAATGCAAATATCATATGCATACCAATAATTCTTTTAAAATGTTTCACCTTCTGCACTACCCTTCAAGTCAATTTCCTTCCGTGTAAAGTGCTTCCCTTTGAGTTCCCCAGAGTTTAACCATTTGAAAATATATAGGCATCAAGAATACAAATTGTATTAAGTATTCCTGTTTTTCAAGTGATACCCAAACAATATATGTTGTCCAATTTCATTTAGCTACAGATTTGATGGTGTCTGTAATTTAATTTTGTTTCAGAGCAACTTCCCTTCCAACACACAGAAGTTATATTTTCCAGCTCTTCTATTAACTTCATAGTTGCTATAAGGAAATGTTCTCCCTAAACTTAAGGAAGTGTTCTTTTCAAAAAGTGGTATAGATATTCCCTTTCTCCTAATATGTATATAGTGGGCTTCAAGGGTAATTTCATTATTTTTTTTTCCAGACATAATTTTTTTTTCCAGAAAAACACTATCTCCCAAGTATTCCAAGTTCACATTTCAAGTGCTTTTTTGTGCTTTTTCAGTCCTAATGGTGGTTTCCTGAGGAAACAGATTCTGTCTAGGTGATTCCTAGCTCAGACCTCCATGGTATCCTGCAACTGTGAGTCTAACTTTTCCGTGTAAAAAAGCTGAAGGGAAGATAGCACATTCTTCCACAATTTAGCCCTCAGATAAATTTTTCCTTCTCTATTAAAGAGACAAGTCTTTCAGGCTGATCTAAAAAATAAATCATTTGGATGAATCTGATCCAGCCATGCAGCAAGGCCATTCTATCCTTGTGGGAAAAAAAAAAGAAAAAAAAAAAAAGAAAAAAAAAAAAAAAAGACTTATCTGTTATATATTATGACAGTTTCAGGTCTTTGGACTATAATCATCCCAACTGCTCTTATCAACCCACGGATGGGTGTCCTCAGGAGTTTTACCACCAGAATAATGAATATGATTTATGAGTACTTTTGCATGCTACGGATGCATCAGGAAAGTTTATATAAACGTGGGTAGCATCACCTTTATCAGACAGTCTCTAAACACTATCCAAACTTTCTGGTACTGTTGGAGATATCATCAGAGTGAAGTCTTTATTTAAAAAGGCTGAGCACATAATACTCCTGTTTTACACACTTCTTTATCATCTTCTTTCAGAATCACAAATATTTAAAGATTTATTTGGATTTTTCAATGTGGTATGATCAAACATAATTTGATCACAAGGTCATTATAGAAGAAAACTTGGAGAAAAGAAGCATATGTTTCAGTTCTTAGGGGTTGGTCTACATAAAACTATCTGACATTTATGTCAGCAAAGGATTCTCAAATGAATGATCACGCAATTTTTGTACAAACATAGGTCATATTCTCAGTTTGCTGCTGCTTCTCATGAAGTTTCTGGTGCTATGAGAATCTGTAGCAGCCTAATGAGAGCTTAATGCTAGCCATGTCATTGTAAATAACATTATATTTTATTCTGTAGAGTTGCTACCAAAGTAACCAAATCCACCAAGATCATGTTTTCTTGAGAGAAAAAAATCTTTTTCAAATGCTTCATTTTCTTGCTTGCAATATGAAAGCAAATGAAAAAAATGTATTTGTGATCAATTCTATAGGTTACACTTTTTTTACCACAGATGGTAATACATGTTTTGCACTCTAAGGAGCCTTGCCTGGTACTTATCGGATTTCTTTTCCAGTATTTGGGATATGCAACCTGTGTCTTCTATTTACATTTTAAATTCAGAGTATGAATGCAATGAAAATGTTACTCTCCGCTGGTTATCTTAACAAATTTTGCAGTCTAAAGATTTTAAATTGCTCTATGTACTCCATGCACCGTGTGTATTTTCTGCTTGTTTGCAGTGACTGAATGATTTGTCAGTCAAAAGTACCTTATGCTTTTCTACCAAAAGGAAGAATATGTCAGGGCTTAAGAGATATTTATTGGAAAGATATTTACCTACTTTTAAATGTAATGAAGATGTTCCTTTAGATGATACAGACACATCTACTTCAAGAGTGTACTGGGGTGACATTGTGAAGTTTGTATCCTCAGTCGTCTGTTGGGTCTGGGAGCAGGGGGACGGGAGAGGCACGCAGTTTGTTTTCAGAAACTTTCTTCCGCCGGCTGGCCTTGAGAGTCAGATTCAGCAACACATAGCGAGGGATGGAGAGATCTTTTTTTTTTTTTTTTTCACGTTTTTATTTTTCTCTTTTAGTAGTTAGTTAGTTAGTTAGTTAGTTAGTTAGTTAGTTAGTTAGTGAGTAGCTAGCAGAGGGGAGAAGCTTCTTTTTTTTTCCTTCTCCTCCTGTTTTTTTCTCTTTTTTTTCTTTCCTGTTTTTTTTTTTTCCTCCTTTTTTTCACCTTCCCTTGGAACTGTTACAATCTCTCTGGACTGAGGAGCTGGGGGAGCACCATGGGGGCTCGCACCTGGAACCCACCAAGATCCATCCTGCGCAGCAACATTTCCCAGGACCAGAGGGTTTGAGACAGAGCAACCACCTCCAGGAAGGACTTCTTTTCCAAATCTGCCATCTCTCCAGAGCAGCACGAAATCCGTGTCATCGGGTATTGTCCAATTTATTGTGCTGGGGAGTTCTTTCCCTGTTTAATAAACAAGGTTCTTTCCACTTCTCTCTGAGAAGTTTTTTTCTGAACTGGTTGGGGGAGGGGAGGGAGGGCCCCTTAGGTTTCCTCCCAAAATCTGCCTTAAACCTTTTTTTTCTTTTTTTGAGTTGGGTTTATAATTTCTTAAGGGGAGAATAAGATGAAAAAAACCAAAACAAAATAAAACAACAACAACAACAAAAACCCCAAACAAACAAACAAACAAAAAAACCAGCCAGGGGAGTTTTAAAGAACTTTTTTCATCAGCTCAGGCTTATCTCAGTCTATATTTCTTTTATAGGGGAAGGGTCTGCATGTGCTCCAACTAATCTGAGCTACCCAAGTTCAAGACAAATGGAATGTGTAGAAATTCAGGACAAGTTAAAATAATTAAACATTCTTGCATTAATATTTGAGAACATCTTGATTGTCTGACAATAAGACCACCCCATCTAGTATGATAATTCTGAGTGCAAAGAGAATAAAAATTTTGTGGTTAAGTTAAGGAAAATGTAATCTTATTATATTACTCACTTACTGGGGATAAAAAGTTCAAAGCATGTCACAGGGTGACTTTATGAAAGTATTGTATCCCCTAACTTCTGCTTTATGCCCAGGAATGGGTCCTGTGACTTCAAGCTGGGTCTGAGAGAGAGGGGAAAACCCTCAGTGGTCTGTGTTCAAACACACATATACTATACGCTGTTCTCTCAGCTATGCTGTGCAGTGAAAGAGTGCATTCTTTGCTTTTAGCTGCCTTCTTTATGTTAGTTTTCTCAGGACTGCATACAGCATTTCTCCATTGACTTCTGTGGCTTCTTCTGGAGCTGTTCATTTTGACTCCAGTCAGAGAACAGATCATGACCAGGAGCTGAGGAGGATGTCCTGGCACGCCACATCATGGCTCCAAACCTTGGGAGAAGCTGAGCAGAACTCTAAATCCACCAGCTTTCTCCACAGCAGGAAGGTTCAAATATTAACAGTTATTATTTTTCTCCTGTGCCTGTGTGCACTCTGCTTGTTAAATAAACAGGTTTTTTTCACTTTCCACCAAGAAATTCCTTTCATAGGAGAGGGAGAGATTCATGGAAGAGGGAGTACCAGAACCTGCCCTCTTTAGAGAAGCCATTCATTCTTGGATGTTTCCTCAAACCTAGACAAAGCTTTTAAGTTGAAGGCTGCATCTAAATTATTTTGTTTAAATATGTTGTTTAACATCTGCTCTTTTGTTGTATTTGGTATATGTCAGCAATGCATTGCACAACACATTCATTCTAAGTATAAGGGGAAAGAAAAGTGCTTGCTTCTTTGCTGTCTTGACATTTCCTTTTCATTCTTGTCATATGTAGACTTCACTGACTCTTGGGCTCTTCAGAGGTAGGAGATATGATTTCTACAATACTTAAGTCTGTCTACCAAATTCTAATAATTCACTTGCACAGAGTGTCACTTCATCCCTGATAATTTCTCTGCACTTTTATAGTTAGTGGATTTTTTTTAAGGGAGCAGCAAGATTTATGCATAATATTCAAGATGTGTACTTACCAGCAACTGTTAATATCACAAAGTTGTTCTCTGACTTATTCTCAGTTCATTTCTCAATAATTTTTCACACTTTTTTTTTTTTTTAACTGATGAGGAAAACTGAGCTGATATTTTGAGAGATGAGCAACTGTGGCTTTCAATTCTCTAAGTTGTAATATATAATCTTGAGTCCATCACTGTCCATCACATGTACAGTGATGATTAACCATGACTCCTTTTAGTGAAAAATAGTAATGCCTCCTTGCCCCTAGATTGTTCTCTACACCATCAAATGATGACTTACCTGACACAGAAACATCTTTGTTTGGCCTTTCTAAATTAAACTTATCTTAAATATTGTTAACGATTTTTCAAA
The DNA here is from genome assembly GCF_029207755.1 of Chamaea fasciata. NCBI lineage: Eukaryota > Metazoa > Chordata > Aves > Passeriformes > Sylviidae > Chamaea > Chamaea fasciata. The sequence goes on along the minus strand of NW_027094087.1, from coordinate 94,418,443 downwards.
GATATTGAATATAAACTGTGGGTCTTTTCTGCTTCAAAGTTTCACAATTCCATCTTTCATTTCCTGAATTCTTACATTGCAATAGAAACATTCTGTATTCAACATTTTTTTTTAGTAATTTACAGAGAAGAAATATTAAGTTTTAGTTTGCTATTATCAATCACTAAGACACTAACTTTCATTTTGTAATTTAGTACAGTGCAGAGTGATATCTGAAATAACCAGCTTTTTTGATCTGTCAGCAAACTCGACAAGAGACAATTATAGACAGGAAATTAAAATTAATGGTATAGACTCATTGCACAATAAAAAAGGGTATTTATTCATCCCACCTAAATAACTAGAAGTATTGAAGCATTATCCACTGCTAAGACATATTCAAAACAAACAAAAAGAAAAAGGCCAACTTGTAAGAATCCATATAAAAATTTCTGTACTTTAGGAAACAACCTAGTAAATTATTAATTCAGATCAGGTGAAACTCATAACTAGAGATGATGTTTTGGCCAAAGATGAAAAGGAGCCTTCATGCACAGAATACTATGCAGGCAAGCTTTAACTGAGTTAAGACTGTCTTTCTTATTCCCTACTTTTAAATCAAGGGTGAGAGCTTGAACACTCAGACAGAATAGGAATATAAATGAAAAGCACAAGTCTGTGATACTGAAGCTGATTAACTTACCCAATAGTATTTCAAATAGAAGAACAACTGAAAAGCCAATTGTGTTGTGTTTTAAAAAAAATAAACAACTTTAACTGGAAAACATCAGCCAGGAGGACATTTCTGAACACAGAAACAAATTTCAGGGTTTTACAGGTAAATGAGTATAGCTGAAGATGCACAGAAGCAATGTGGACATTCATAGAGGAATTTATTAACTTGTGGAGGGAGAGGAAAGTGAATAATTTCTCTTGAATATTCTCACAGAGAAAGATAAGCAGAAAAAGAGCGGAGCCCTAGATTAAATGGCAGAGGGATAAGAGCCTAAAATTAGGAAACACAGGATATTACAAAATATTTCATGGTTCTAATGAATTTGTCCTATTTCTAAGAGAAAATTCCCATTCATAGATCAGTAAAGAAATTGGAAGGCCTAAATTAGTCAGAAAACTGAAGACTGGGGCCAAAGTAATCATGGTTCCATAACTTCCATATACAAAATCTTTTGCTGCCAAACTTGGAAAAAGACCCAAGCAAAACCAGATATGCAGATGTTTAAGAATTCCTTATACCAATGATAAAGTGAAAACCTTATCACTGGTTTCAAAGGATTATATCATGTTTGATATACCCGAATCATCACAGAATTTTTCTTATGGATAGTAAATAGTTACAGCTGCCACACTATTGGGCCATGACAAGAAAAAAGGAAGAACATATTAGACATTGAACATAATTAGACATTAAACAACATTAAAGATACCATTGCTTCACAGATAATAAAGGATTACAATGCTATAAAAAATTAAACTTGTAGCCTTTAAAACAGTAAGTTTTAAGAGAATTAATAATGCCTGAGAAATACTAATGTCTGAAGGAAACCTGCTCATTGAGAATCTATTTGTTTTGTGTATTGTAATTCTGTATATGCTGTTCTACAGGAGTTACTGAAGACATTTTCTGTAGAATGGTATTATAGAATGGTTTGCTAGGTATGAAATGAATTTCTTACAGCAAGTCTTGCACTCAGCAAAGGCATTTTAGTAGTGAACTAGGTAGACATCAAAAAGTTAATCACTGATACAAATTTTGCAATTACAGAATCACAGAATATTCTGAACTGGAAGGGACTCATAAGAATCACTGAGTCCAGCTCTGAAATGAATGGCCTCTCTGTGGAGTGAACCCACAATTTCAGTGTTAGCACTAAGCTCCGACTAACTGAGAGAATCTCACTGACATTGCTTAGTCCAAATTGATTAGGATCTTGACCTATATGCTTCATGTAAATACTTAAGGAAGTTGGTAATGTGTACAGGTTTGCATATATGTAGACCAATAATTTAATTATAATTTTTAATGGGGTTCTAAAAAATATGAATTCTATTTATATTTTATCACGAAACTGTGAGTTAGCATAGACAAGTTGAACTTTAGTTCTGCTAAATAATCTGTGAGATTGAACAGATGAAACAGATATTAACTTGGGCCTCCCTAGGGACCAAAATTTAACAGGAAGAGCTTGAGTGCTAAGTAGCAAATTAATTTAACTATTTCTTTGTTTAGATTGACATAAGGTTATTATATCCCACTATTTTATTTAAATTAATATTGTTACTAGGATAAAAAAGAAGTTGCCAAAAATCTGACTGAATTCCTTCGTCTAGAATTTTACTTATGACGGAGTTCTCTCCCTTTGCAGACCTTGAAATTCTGCTTAAAAGACAATAAAACTTCTGATCCAGAAAGTAGTTTTTCGATCTTTAAAACGATCCATACTTTTTTTGATTTGCTATCTGCTTTTCCTCTCTTAAAATTGTTCTTTCTTTTCTTGCTTGTGCAAGGTTTCTTTCACTGTACCAAATGACTCTGTCATGTTGTAGCTATATTTCTTTATTCTTTATTTCCTCACTGTGCTGTGTGATGAAGTTGTTGAACAACACTCCGTTCATCTGTTACTGTGAAAGGCTTACTCTTCATGACAAAAATTGCTTGAGTTCTAGTGATTTGGAGGGTCCTGATCAACAGAAATGGAGGTCTGTAGGAATTTGATGCTGAGGCATTAGATAATATTGTTGTATGTACAATTTTAATGTTTGTATATACATAAATATTTATATTTACAGAAATCCTCTGGTTTGTATACATATATATATGCTTTAAGAGACAACTGGTGCTGTTATACTTGACCAACATAAATAAAATGAAAAATTATTTAATGAAAATGAGATATAAAAATTCATGGATCTATAAATTATGTGTTTAAATGCTCAAAATCATTTGGGGAAGCAATTAACAAAGATTAGAATTTAAAATATCTTTTATGAACAAGAAAATACCATGGATCACATATTGCAAGATACTGAAAATATTGCAGGACTCTAATAAATGCTTCTGTGCAGCATCTGTATCACAGACAAGTATAGATTCAATATATTGCTGTAACAAAGAAGCAAAGACATCATGGCTAAAATTTACAGACTAACTTTTCCATATAATGTATGCTGAAAAATCTTAAAACAGCATCAGAGAATTCTCTGAAACTCCAACATGAATAACTAATACAATGTGAAAATTGAAAGAAATTCTAAAGAGTAAGGTACAGGGGGTGACCCTAGGAATTATACACCAGTTGGAATCCAATATTAGTCCATAAAATAAACTAACTGCCATTAGTTCTAAGTGAAGTAACATAGTTTTTACTTTTTTGTATTGTATTTCAATCACCATTGGAACACGTTACCCGGACAACCTGTGGAAACCGTCTTTGCACAGTTGACTTGGCAAAGATCTGAGCAACTGATCTGAATTCAGCATTGACCATGGTTCAGGCAGAAGGTAAGTCGCAGTGGGTGGTTTAAAGATTGCTCACCCTTTCTACTTACTTACTTGCTAATTTATAGAAAATGCTAGGGCAGAAGGACGTTTGTCAAGGTGCTTTTCTGGTGAGGAATGACTCAAGTTAGGTTTGGAGGAAATCTATGAAATTTGACCTTTTACTCACGAAATTTGGAGGAAAGCTCTTATTCACAATATTCAAAAACAACAACACAGCTAAAAATGTGACACTGATAAACAGAGAGGAAACACATATTCTGTTCACATGAATGATTCTGTAGCAAATGAGTGCATAAGTGAAGCAGGAGATGGGTGCAGGAGATGGGAAGAGAGTATCTTCCTCTTTTCCTCTTACAGCAGAAGTTCTAATCATTGCACAACTCTTTAATTTTAAAACCAGAAATCTCTCTGCTTAATCTAAAGATCTATTGTACTCTTGCTTAATGCCTGTCTGTATGGGGTGCTGTCCCTTCTGTCGTGATGGACTGCACATCCAATTAAGTTCTACTTGAAAGAGCTAGAAATATCCTTTGAACCCCTCCAGGATTATTTCAATCTTCCGCTCCAGGTTTAGTTTAGCATGTTCATATCCAAGATGTATTCTGGTCCTTCACCTTTGCTTATGTGGCTCAAATACCTCTTTGTGTCATCACATACTTAACTGCCAAAATCTCTGTGAAGCATAAAACTCTCTCCTCTTTCCCCTGCTGGTGTGGGTATCATGCACATGTGTGTGTGTGTTAGTCAAGATGAAATATTTCACTTGGGAGATGCTTTCTGAATCGCCCTGGTCTTCAGCAGTCATACCTAATGCCAGTATCTTGGTGGAATAAATACACTCATTTAGATGAGGCACAATTGTCTCATTTGTACATTTTTGTGTAAACAGCAGGTTTGTGTCACTCAATTTCAGATCCCTTTCTGAGATAGAGTACTGCAAGAACTCAGTTCTCTATTTTCCTTGTGTGCATCAGGTTTTAAGAGTTAAGAACTTATTTTTTCAAATGCTGTTGTGTGTGCCTGTTCACAGATATCATTCACATTCTGGGAAGTGTCTTCAAAGATCCATAACCATAATTTGTTTTGCTATTTGGATTGCTCATTCAATGCAGTCTCTGATTTGCATGCAAAAGCCATATAGCAATATCCCTTTATGCATTGTTATCATTACTGGACTGCTTTGGTTTGGAGCATGAAAAATAGAATTACTTTGCTCAGACTTGAGCCAACGGTTTGGTAAAAGACATTGTCTAAATCCCCATTAAGAAGAATAAGTGAACACCATAAGGAAGTCTAAGTGTTCAAGGCAGTGAGATAAATCTTCCACTTCTCCTCAGTAACAAAAATATATTTGCTACAACTCTCCATTAACTCAAGGCAGAGATGATACTAGCTTATTAATGCACACTGAGAATTCATGCAGATGACTCCGTTTTTCTTTTAATGGTTAAAAATATTTTCTTTCATTTCAATAGCCCTTGCTGTGTCAAAAAATACATTTTTAATTTATGCATATCTGTAAATCTTATATCCTATGTATTATTTATGTAGCTCTTATCATAAAAACTAGCTTGGTATGAATGCATATCCACTTAAAACATAATTTTTTCATCCCAAAACAGAACTATGTAATTTTAATTGCATTCATGTTGTCTTTGGTGAGACCAATAGCAGTCTTAATTTACTAACAGAAAGCTTTAAAAGACTTATCATGAATGTTAAGCAACACATATCAATATGAATTTGTAATTAATTAGTTTTTCTAGATAACATTAATCATGGTTTTAATTTCTTGAAATGTCTTTCAAGTTCATGAAGAAAAATTTGTTCTGTTAATATTGTGTTTGTACATAATGCTACACATAGGGGGAGGGCTACCAAAATCCATTCTCAACCAGATATGTTGTATTTTTATGTGTTTAAGGATATGGGCAGCATTAGCAATAGAAAATTGTACTCTTCCTTTTTCTCCATCAGTGAGCAATAATTCACATAAATAATACAGAATTACAAAGGGATTTAATATAGTTCTAGAATATTGTTTGTAAGAAGTAATCTTCTGGAGGAAACTACTGTGTAGTTGGTCTACATACAGGATGAGATAAAGGTAGTGTTTATCACATTTTCTCAGTTTCTATCTCAATAGAAGTTAGTATTGAATCTTGCCTTAAACTTTGAGCTTTTCAGGAAAGGAGCCATTACACAGATTCCAATCAGTCATCCCATTGTAAATCTGGATTGCCTCTATTGAACTCACCAGCGTAACTGGAATTACTGCAGTGTAATTTGGCACATGCAGTATAACAAGATAAAAACCCCAGTGGCGTTACTTGCATATATATTTGCACAAAAAAAAAAAATCATAATTCTTTCTGCAATGCATTTAGCAAGTCTGTGTAGTTCTTTGCAAAGAAGTGTGCCAGAGAATCAGGTTAAATGATATGCTCAATGTTCCAAGCTACAACTGCAGGAGCTGATTTTTTCTGCAGCTGCTCATGGTATCTGCTTATTGCACAGTTGGCTGAAGTATAGACAGTGTGAAAATTACTTTAGGATTTTTTAGGATAATTCAGGAAGTAATGAAAAAAGTTCTTGTGTGCAAATATTCTGTAAATAATTTTAAATGGTTTAATCAGGTAAAATTGTCCAAAACCTGCACTTCAATTTTTTTCATAAATCTATTACTGAAAATGGAATATTTGCTTTTACTATCAACAAAACTGAAAAATACTGTGATGAACCCCAAATATTTCATAGATTACATTTGTCTTTCAAGAAATGAACACTTCCTCATTCACTCTTGTGTTTGTATACTCAAATAGATATAGTTTTGTCATAGGATATAAATATTATTCGGATGTATTAGGACGAATACAATTCTCAGGAGAGACAAAATGGAAAATTATTTATACAGCTTACCCTTGGACTGTGCTTCTATAAACTCTTCATATCATATATTATCTGATTTATTTTAGTTTATTAATATCATCACTAAAAATACTATTATAATCTTATAATAGCTTCTCCAAGTAAAAATAACCCTTTTTAACCTTCCCACTCTAGTTCCTGTTAATCAGTTTTGTAAACAAAGTAATGTTAAGTGGAAATAAAACTCAGTTCAGAGCCTGAGATAGATTTTACGTATGTAAAAATGACACCCAAGAAATAGATTAATTTTTATAAATGCAACTTATTTTAGGAAACTATTATGGACTCTTCATGTTTGAGAGAGGTCACAGACAATTCAGAAAAAATTATTCACTTCCCTGGGCAATTTGCAAGGACAGTATTTCCTTCTAGCTTTGGGAATCCTACCTTAAAATCAAGGGAGAAAAGAGAACATAAATACATATATTTGAACATTCTGGGGTAAAAATTAGACAATTCTTATGAAGTTAACTCTAGCTACAGTGATATAAAGCTTTTTACTAATTCTTTAATTATAAAAGCAGATGAACTTCACTAGACAAACTAAATTCACTACACCAAAAATTAACAAATTTTAGACAATTTAGAAACCACTAAATATTAAACTTCATTCTCACAGTCTTGAAATCTGCTGTTTGTTACCTCCTGCCCCTGTGCCAAATGCAAATATGCACAATATTCAATGGCCAGTAGCCAATATCCCAAACAACTATCCACTTGTTAAATTATATGTGGCATTTTGTAACTGATAGGCTTGTCTCCCCAGTCTGCTTCTAGGAATCTGTCCAACAAAATATGTATTAAATAAGAAAATATTGTATATTGTGCTCTAAACACTGTGCTCTTCCGAACAGAGGAGGGGGTATAAATGAAAGAATTGAAAAATATTCTGCTGTGCTGTACATGAAGCTGGTGGTACATTCCAACTGAAGGAGAATTCAGCAGTACCTTATTTCATGATCCTTGTTTGAAAGATGGAAGATGGAAGATGGAAGATTTCTTCTCATTCAATTTATAGTGCATGTCTCCACTCTCCTATCTTATTAAATACTTTATACAAGTATTTAAGAATAAAAACTCTTTTTATTGCAAGGGTACAGGGGCTTGCTTCCAGCTAACATTTACTTCCATATACAGTTTGATAGAACCCAATGGAATCAGAATCTTGCATTTTGAAGTGGTTTATTTTTTCAGAGGAAAAAAACCAAAATATGTCTTTATACTAAGAATTATAATACCCCTGAGTGGATTTTCAGTTGTCGGGTTTGGTCTTCTCACCCGAGCTTAAAGATGGCAAAAAGTCTTTTACCCTCTGAAAGCCCCGAGCCAGGTCGCAAGAAAGAAGCGGAGTCTTCACGGTCTAGTTTTCTTGATATTTCGTGTTGTTTATTGTTTCATATCTTAAAATGTTCTCCGTGCCCAGCCGAGATCTGAACAGCAGCTAGGACACGGGGTGACTCCTCCCACAGTGGGATGTCGCAGTCCCTTTATACAGAAAGTTACATATCACCTGTTTACACTTAAATTCCAATACCTATCACCTATACTTAAATGGTCAACTTTACTCTAATCCAATCTCCTTAAACTACTTTGTGCCACCGTCACCAAAAGATGGAGGCCAGGGGAGAAGAAGGAAGAACTAAGGGCAACACCCTAAATCCTCCATCTTGTCCCCGCATGTACCTATATTCTAAAAACTCAAAACTATATAATTTTTCATCCTATACTAAACTAAACTACTTTTTTCACATCTTTGTGGTTTATAATTCTTCCCTCAATGTTGGAAGCCATTCCCATGGACTGAAGTCAAAGGCAGTGTCCTCCTGAGCTCTGTGCCAGGGTCTCCAACCCCCCTGTACAGCTCCAAATCCCCCTGTACAGATCTCAAACCCTCTTGCTCAGGTCTGTGGCCTTCCAGGGCATCCAGAGGAATGCCCTGGACTCTGACATTCAGTTTTCTCCTATTTGAAATTATTGAAATTTTGACAGCAAGAGAAAACTGAAATTTTTACAAAGTTGTTTGTTTGTGTGTTTGTTTGTTTGTTATCCACTGGGAATAATTAAGATTTTTGGGAGGCTGCCAAAAACTTTACGAATAATTACTTTTAAAATTTCCATCACCCTTCAGACTAAAATTTAATGTTTTCAACAAATCAAATAAATCAGGAGTAATTGGTTTGCTCAAGCATTTGTCTCTGATCATTTTGATGGCCTGGAAAAAAGCAAGCTAATGAGAGAGACAAAAACCTTCACTCCAGTTGCTGACAAATGTTCTAAAAGATTGCATCTGAACTTTGTGGATAATGTTGCTTTTTCTACAACAAGCCGAAGCTTTGTTAGACTGTCTATAGTAAAATAGACCAATCTTTAAGTGCTTTGCATGTAGACCAAGACTGTGAAAAACTTTGCCCCTCCTGAAGTTTAATGATGCAGTTGGTGCATCATTAGAGGCAGAAAGTAGCAGTCTGATACTGCATATACTGTTGTCCTTGAAAACAGCGTTAAGGCAAAAAAGCTGGGTTGATGGACTTTGATTCCTTGTTTTTTATGATTACATTCTTGAGATATATATATATATATATATATATATAGATATATAGATATATAGATACATATATATATATATATATATATAAATGGCATGCTATACAAACACATAGGGGATAACCTAAAACTGTTTTAGAACTTGCTTCAGCCTGCTCTTGTTATCCTACGTCAACAATAGCTTATCCCTATTCCACTCATAACACTAAGAAGACCCTTCGTATGGGTAATAACATCATGAATAATTAACGTACTGCAAACCCACTCCCTAACCTGCCACTTCAAACTTGTTTTTGTTTGTAAAGTTGGGATAATACTGCAACTTGTAAGGGTGTATGGTTTAATAATACATTCTAGATTCATGTTGTTGGCCATGTTTCCTATGACAGATTCAATGATTCAGTTTCAAACATATTTAATAATGCATTCCAACACAGCAATCAGCCATGTTTTCTGTACAGACACAATGGCTTAATTGCAGTCACTTTTTAAAGCAACATTTTGTCTGCATATTGCAGTCTGTGTGCAATAAAAAGAGGGTAGCATCCTACAATACATCTTGAGAAAAAGAAAGCCCACTCACTGCATACATTCACTCCATAAAATGGATTATAAAGAAGTCATTACTGTGTCTTTCTTAAGCATTCTCATTTTTTTGCTTCTTTATGTCAGTAGCTTACAAATATTCTTATACTTCTTTAAAAGATTCTGATAAACACAAGCTTACCTAACATACAGAAACAAGACAAACATCTTTCTGAAAATGATGTGTCATGATGTGCTCTTGCCCATTGAAGTAATCTTTAATTACAATGAACAATACTTGGGAGATAACTTTATTACCATGTGCAAGTTGATTAATTTCAAATAAATTTCTTTCTGAGAAAAAAAATGTATTACAAAACATTTCAACAAGTAAAAGACTATGTCTGAAAATATATAGGTTTCTGATGAATCCTGGAACTGTCAAAAATAACTTTTTAACATGTAATTTTTTCTTGGAACTTGAAAAAAAAAAGAAAAATTTTGCTTTCACAAGTATGATTTTTAATACTATTTTAATCCATATAATTCTCAAGAGATGTGTAAACGTTTAGACTGATTGAAAAATTTAACATGCAAACTAAAGAATATCAAATATAAAGCATGAAAGTTTTGCTGTTGACCAATGGACATAAGATGGTGAATTTCTGTAAACAGCTATACTGAGACACACCATCACAGAGCTCACTCTTCATCCTCTTCTTTGTTGAAAGGATAATAATTGAGGCAAAGGCAAGCAAGTGTCCCACTTTTCTATGCCTTTTTGTACTGTGGCAACTGCTGTCTGTCATAAAAGCATAAATATGGTTTTAATGAACAAATATGCACCTAGCTGCAGTGCAGAGAGCAACATGTTAATTTTAAGTGACACTATTATAAAAAATTGTCCATTTTTTTGAAAACTGAAGCTTAACTATCACACTTTATTTGCTCTTAACAGGAGCTGAATATCATAAATTAAAGGTGTTTGCTATCTAAGCTAACATTCAGTTCATTCAAACCTCAAACGCCTTCATGTAAAAGATTATATTCTGGATGGAACCACAATAGGACAATTATCTTGGACAAATTTCCATGTCAGCCAAGTCAAAGATCAAATAGACACAAGGTTGAAGACCTGTGATATCGTCTGAGTAATAGTAAGGAATATAAGTATACAGATTTTATTTTCTTAAAAACAGTCCTAAACACTTTTTAATTGTTCAGCTTTGCTGTCAGTTATTTACTGAACAGGCAATATATAAGTATAAGCAAGACTAGAATTTTCATAGCTTGTTTTGAGGATATGGTTTGTGTATGACAAATTATGTGTAAATGCATGTGAGTGTGTTAGGAAAGGGAAAACCTAAAAATGCTAATATTTCCGCTATAATTAATATATTCTTTTTGGCTGCTTTTTGTAATTAAAAGTTTTTCATTTTCAGTAGGGAGCAGATATTTTTTAATGATAAATGAATCAATTTATGAAAAGACAATGTAAAAGGAGATTTATTTTTTATGAAATTATGTTGTTTCCGCTTTTTTCCCCCTGAAATACTGTAAAAACTCATGGATGCTGAAACCTGCAATGAAACTGCTGTTTTCTGACGTGTTTCATATGAGTCATTTAAACTACAGCAGTAAATAATTACATTAGTTTACTTTATTTTCTATGTGTCATGTGATTTTAAAAACCCCAAGAGTGAAAGTTTTTGTTTGGGTGGTGTTTACTTTTTTTCCATATTGAGAAGCTTTTTTCCCATTGGAAATCTTCTTTTCCAAAAAAATAAAGAAATAAAAAAAAAAAAAAAATAAAAATCCAGTTTAACAAATGCTTTCTTTCTCAGCTAAAAATCTGCATTTTTGGACATGATCCAGAAAGAAGTGGAATCAATGAAAATCTTTTCATTTGTTTCAGAGGGCTTTGAGTCAAGCTTTTAGCTAAGCAGCTGTTTGGTACTTCTAATCAGAATAAATCACTCTTTTGAATGATATGCATTTTCCTATACTATACAGCTACTGTATATAAGCTTTGAATTTAATAGCAACATGTCTTTTTACAGGTGACATCCTGTTTCAGTATATGTGCCTGATATGAATACAGCTTATAATAGGGATAATTGTTAAATATCATGACTAATTTGACTACAGTAAAAAACAAGGTCATCAAACCAGAGATGCTAAATAATACAATTTCCAGGAAGCAACAAACACTGGTGACATTGCCATCTATTCCTGTAAAAAGCCATGATGAAAATGAAATATCTCAAATACAAACTCAGATGATTTATGTCATATGAACTCTTTAAAATACTGTCAGGAGAAATTAAAAATGTAATGCCATTTGCAGCCAACAGCACATAGTTCTATCATTAGAAACACAGTTGAGGTTATAAATAGGTGTTTTTACTCAAAGCAAATACTATATGTAAAACAGCAGTTTAACTTTCCTGCCATCAAAAATGGTCCTTATATACAGTAAATGAGGCAGAAATTTTAAAATGGGAGAGTAATACACTCAAAGGGGTAAGAGTATCTGCATTCTTAACAGTATATCCTAGCAGGAGAACCTTCTGTTATCACAGTGCTATTATCATAATTATCAAATAACATTGTTAATCTCAAAATGGTGTGCTGTCCTGAATGGTCCTAAATCTGGCTGGCTCTTGGTGTAATGCTCCATTGGGTAAGAGTATCTATTGGTACTTTTGCTAGCACAAAGTTTTTGCCAGATTAGCATACTGCTAATCTCCAGAAATAGTGGAATGGTTGAGTCTCAGATTATACATATGGCCTCATTCTGATGCAGTTCTTTTGAGATACTGTATTTCTTCCCTTCTGCTCTTGCATATGGGTTGCTTTTCTCTTCCTGTGTCACATTTCTTTAATATCCTCTCCAAATTTTTGGCATGGAATTGCATAGATTTTAAAAAATGCACTGCCGATGTTGCTAGTTTCAGTCTTTTTTCTAATAAAAATACTTCTGACATTATATACTATGCTATTAATCTCTTATACTTAGTGAAATTAATATTGCATTAGTCTCAAGCAATGCTTGCAATTAAGATGGCATGCAGAACATTGTTGTGTCCAGCACATTATGGCCTGGGAAATAAACTTTCCTTTAATTGCATAATAGAGTTAAATAGAAATTTTCTTTTAAAAATCAATGACCAATGCAATTTTCACTCATAAGGGTGCTTCTGAAAGACCTTGCAGAAAATCCATACTTTTAACCGACTTGGTGGTAAATAAGATCATGTAATTCAGCTGATTTAAGAGTGACATTTGACAAAGTTAATGAATGCTAATGAAAGGGATGACCAAGACCATCCTGCAGAAGAGGGTTAGAATGTTTGTTTGGCTTACAGCTATGATCAGTTTCCCTTCTCTGTCTTATATGTTGGGTCACACACAGGATTACGAGATAGCTGAGGCTGGAGGCATCTCTAGAGTTATTTTCATCCAAATCTATGCTCAGAGCAGGGTTGGATAGGGCAGGTTGCTCAGGGCTGCGTCCAGTCAAGTTGTGACTATCAGCAAGGATGGAGGCTCCAGTACATCTCTAGGCAACCTGTCCAGTGGTGGCCCACATTAGAAAAGTGTCCTCTAAAACTCGGACAGAATTTCCGTTTCAGTTTGTGCCCTTTGCTTCTTGTCTTGTTGCCGAGCACTGATGAGAAGAGCCTGACTCTTTCTTACTCCCACAATGGTGCATTAATACACATGAATAATGTCCTCCTGAGTCTTCCCAGCTCTCTCAACCTCTCCTTACTTCCCAGATGATCCAGTCCGCTAGTCATCAACAGACTACAGGAAGGGCTGTTTCTGATATTTCTATATAGGATCACCACATATGCTGGCCAGCAAATGAGAAAGGGTCAGTCAGTTGAACAATATTTCAACAACGTCAGAACCAGTCCTGGCAAGACATAAGCATCACTTTATGTCTATTGTTCAAAAATAGCATATTTCCAGACTAATATTTATTCCTGTATGCCCTACTTTCAGCAGCGGCTCTTATTTCAGTAACAAAAGATTGGGATATGTGAGTAGCTCATACTGAAACTTAGTCAAGTGCCAGCTTCTCATCAACACTAGCATCACAGAACACAAGCAGCAAAATCAAACATGCTTGTTGTGAAATGCTTGTGTATTCATCCCAAAACAATTTTTTTTCTATTTTTCTTTTGCTGAGGCTTAGGCCTTTCTGAGTCACTAGGAAAACTGAACCTGGTAGGCATAATTATTGAAAGATCTCCTGGCAAAAAAAAAAAAAAAAGAGTGAAATGGAGATCTTTGGCCATGAAAGTGTTGAAAATAGCTGAATTTTCAAGAACTGTAGACTGTGTAGCATAGATGAGGAAGCACTAGTGATAGCGGTTTTGGTTAGATGGATAGGAAGGACTGACTCATTTGATGGCAGATTTCAAACCCAGCTTCATGAAGGCTTTTTCGTTTTGATTTTCTGGTCTGTTCCCTTTTTGTTACAACAGGGTAAAAGAACTTAGGGCAGATGGGAACCCACTAGAAAGTGATTAAATGCTTTCTCAGAGTATTCTTCCATCTGTTTCTATTTTCTTATGCACATTGACTTAGTTCACTCTCTTTAAAGGGTAGCCAAATAAGAAGGAACAATTTTTTGGATCTGTTCTTAGAAGGAGATTTTTTTTCCCCCTTTGGTCCAAATCCAAAATCTGAAGATACTTTCCTCAACAGCTGCAAAAAATGACATAACTTGAGCATCGTTATTTTTGATTTTTTAAAATAAAAAATTATGAAATATTTTGATTCTTTCCTACATTGATAAAAATATATATTGAGAAAAATATTGATCTTGCTGCTGAAATGTATTTTCCTTATAGATTATATATAGAAGATGTTTTGGTTTATGAGCTTTTTCCTTGGACTTTTATTTTTCATGCCATGTACGTGGATATGAGCACTTATCTACTTCTAATATTAATTAAAACTTGTTAAAAAACTCTAAAGAACTTACCAAGAAACTTTGGTATGGATTTTAGGAAAATGCAACAGTACATTGTATCTTGCATGCACAGAGACTAATTACTCAACACTTTTCTAATATTATTAAAGAGAGTAACTATTTAAATGGCTTAAATTTCATTCTTGTATTTAATGGAAATTTCCAAAACACACACATACACATATATTTAGATATTCATATATGCATTTACAAATATACTTATTTATATATACATATGTGGTATCGTGTCTCTTTCTAGCATGAACAGGTGCCATTCTTTTGTCATTATTTTATCACTACATAGGGGAAAACCTGATTTATAAGAGAGATCAAACACTGAAAATGCAAAAGCTGGGGGTTTTTAATACAACTAATGCATTTGATGCTATTTTTAAGGCTGAGTGCACAGGATAGTCTAAAAAGTCAGAATCAATTATATTTAATGAAGCATGTGAATTTATAGGTTTTGTAAAATCAGTAAGGGGAAATGAAAGTAACACAGCATATTAACCCAGGAAATATTCTAGATTGACCTCTTCTTGTGACTCAATGTGATATTTAGCAGACAGTCCAAGATTAAGAATACTAAGCCCACCCAAAATCTTTTAAATAATGGGCAAGAAAAGTCCCTGAAAATTCAGCATTTTCTATAAACTGTTCAAAGTGCAAAATACAATATTTTTTCTGTAAAAAATATGTCTTCTGGAAGTGTGTGGTTATGTTGGTAGTTTTAATCTTTCATTATCCAATATTTTAAAATATATAATTATTTAAATATATTCTTTAATACAGAGAAATCAACACCTGTATTTTGTGAGGGGATCGTTACTGAACACTAGAGTTATAATGGGATAACCTAGCTGTAGAATTGAGGGATGTTTAGCTACACATAGACTAAACTTATTACATCATTCTATGTTTAGTTATTGCTATTATAGGCTACAAAAAACATAACTGTGGCTATTAATAGATTTTTATTTTCAAATGTTCAAATTATTGGGAGCTGGTGCATTGGGTTTGAGCAGCATAGTTTTGGAAGCAGTGGGTGCCATAGATATTGTCTACCATGAGAAGCTGCCAGAAGCTTCTCCTGTGTCCAACATCTGGCTCCAAGACAGACCCACAACTGGCCAAAGCTGAGCTGATCAGTGCTGGTGATAGGACTTCTGGGATAGCACATTTGAGAAATGGATTAAAAAACTACTGCACAACAACATCTGTAAAGAGAAGGGAGTGCAGGGGGGAAATGGGCCACTGAATCACCAAATCAATATGATTCCAACAGAAGCCGTTTATTGTTTACATTACATGCCAGATATAGATTTTAGGTTTACTGTCCACGTGGGCATCTCTGGGTTGGCTAAGCTGCTTTTTCATAAGACAGGCACACATCTTTCAAGACATCCAATTGGTCAAGCGTCCATCCTCACGTTGTACTTCCTTTATCTAGAGTTTACATATTTTGCTGACATTTTCTCAAGCTCTCTTCTTATTTTTGATCCTGTGGTTTTCTCAGTAACCTTGATGAATTCCTGAGAGCTCTAACAACAAAACTACAGGTAGTTTGATAATATTACTCACAACCAGTTTGGCTGGTGCATCAGAATGGCCTGTTATAGAAATACATTTCTACAAGGGAGGACATGTGAGATAAAGAACCCTGCAGACACCAAGGTCAGTGAGGGAGAAGGGGCTGGAGGAGCTCCAGGCACCAGAACAGAGATTCCTCTCCAGTCCATGGTTCAGACAGCCCATGGTGAGGCAGCTGAGCACCTGCAGCCCATGGAGGTCTGTGGTGGAGCAGAGATCCACCTGAAGCCCCTGGAGAACCCCAGACCAGAGCAGGTGGATGCCTGAAGGAGTCCCTGACCCCATGGGGAGCCTGTGCTGGAGGAGGCTGCTGTCACAATCCATGGACTCCTGATAGAGAACCTCATGCTGGAGCAGTAACAGGTTTTCTGGCAGGACTTGTGACCCCATGGGGGCCCACTGGAACTGGAACAGTCTGTTTCTGAAGGAGACTGGAACCCCATGTAAGGGACTGAAGCTGGAGCAGTTCATTAAAACCCTAGTTATGGAGGTCTGTCTCCAGCAGGAGAGACCCCATGCTGGAATAGGAGCAAAATGTGAGAAGTGCTACCACTGAGAATGGAGTAACAGAACTGACCACAGACTGCATTCCCTGTCCCCCTGTGCCATTTAGAGGTGAGGAGTCAGAGAAAATTGAGAGCAGAGTTAAGCCAGAGTAGAAGGGAAGGGTGGTGGAAGGTAATTTAAGATTTGGTTTTATTTCTCAGTAGCTACGCAGAATGCAGTAATTAGTTTTGTTCCTTGATTGTGGAGCTCTGTCATATGAAATCAGTTCACATGAAGCATGAGAGTTATACTACTTTAAATGAGAAATAAGACACTAATTATCATAAAAGGAGTTGAGTGTGATTTCAGTACATACTGGAATTGGTGCAATTGCTGGTCTGTTTATAAAATTTTATCTTCTGAACTCCATGTCTGTTTGACTTTTGACAAAAGATGCCTTTAGTTATGTAATCTTTCCATTTGGGATGTAGTGAAAATGTGGGTGTGATTACAGTGCTGAGTTTTACATTAGCAGTGGACATATATAAATATATATGTCCATTGTCCATGCATATATATGTATGTATGTAAATAATGCCACATCTATTCTGAACACCAGTTCACAATTTTGTCACCTGCCTGGTGTACCATTCCAAGTCTCCCTAGCAACACACCAACTCTTTGCAGTAACAATCCATCTGTCTGTTTTACCAATCCAACTGTTCACAAGAAAACCCAAAATCTTTCCAGGATCAATCAATCTCAGTCTCCTGCCAAGCTATTTTCTCCTCCATGTTAAAATGACACAAGTTCTTATGCAATAAGGTTTTTTTAGGGCCACATCTGTTGTGGTCCACTGGTCTTCATTCAGTCATGGAACTATAATGTCAGTTAAAAAACTAGAAAACAAAAAGGGACAGAAGAAAACAAAGTTTTACACCTGTGCCAGAAAAATGCAGAATATTGTTAAGAAATTATATATTTTTACAACGCCTTCAACACTAGGCACATCTCCATATGGGAGTACAACACATAACTTTGAACTGAAATTGAAAGGAAGATAATTTTCTGCAATCACAGAGCACATTTTACACTAGAAAATATGCAGTATTTCCTTATGTGAGTCCTGACTACTTCATATATATTGCAAAATTCTAAATGTAATTATCTGTATTCATTTCTCTCTCTTTCCCTAATGCTATAAAAATAACAATTATGCATGTCATATACCCTATTTCCAGTCTTAGTAATTCTGTCTTTAAGCTCCAGTGACTCCGTGCTTCCCTGGGTTATTTTTCTTTATTTCACAGTAAAGGATCAAAGCAAATTTCCAATATATATCTTTGTTTTCTATGGCATCAAAGAATAAGTGAGGCTGGCAGGGAGTTCAGGAACCCTCTAGGCCACCCCACAGCCCAAAGCAGGTCCACATCTGGGGGAGACCAGGCTGTTCACAACATAGTCCGGTTGGGACTTTAAATCCTCCAAGAACAGAGATGGCACACTTTTCAGAGCAACCTAATGTTCTCACAAGATAAAAGTTTCTTCTTCTGTCTGGTCTGAAACTCTCTTGCAACAAGGTACACCTGTTGTTTCTTGCCCTCCCTCCTATCTCCAGACAGTCTCCATCCAAGGATTGTCTTGTGTCAGTTTTGGGGTCCATTAGGAACATTGAACGTGTGCTTTCTCCGGGTTGACCCAGCTCCATTCTCTTCCCAAATGGTCAGAACTCCAGCCTCCACCACACCAGTAGACCTCTGCTGAGCTTCCTTCAGTTTGTCTGTGTCTTAAAAAAAGATAAGAAAACTTAGATGGATTATCTAGATGTTATCTGAGAGGCACCACATAACCATTCTCTCATCCTATAGGCTATGCCATGGTTCATACAGCCCAAGGGGTTGCTGCCTTCCCTTTCTGCCAGCAATCCCCATGGACTGATGTCCATCTTGGTGTCCACCTCTACCCCAGGATCTTTCCCACAGAAAGGCCTCTACATCTCCACATAGTACTGTGCCATTGTGGAGGCTTTTTTTCCCTGTAATAGGAAAAGTTTCTAGATGTTTAGAGAGTTTGAGATTTGTCTTTGCTGTTTCATAATGCTCCCAGCAGCCCAGTTCTTCAGCCTGTTTGGGCCCTGTCCTTGACTGTAATTACTTGTACCCCTAATTTGACATAACCTCCAGAATTGATGAGAGTATTCTCTGTGACCTCCTGCTCGTCATTGGTAGAGATGTTAAAGAGGACAGGTCCTAGAGCAGATGACTAGCGCGGAGACCCTAAAATAAATGGGGAGTCTGGGTGAGAGCAAAACGTAGATCTGATTAATATGATTAATGCTACGTTCTCCCTTTATTCTGTCTGTGATGGCAGGTTTTATATAGTTTTACACAGTTTACATTTACAGGTGTATTCTCATTGGCATACAGCACAGGGAAAAATGCAAACACTTATTGTTGAACAAACTCTTAAGACAGCTACTGTGTCCACACTAATTACTGTACTTGCTAACTAGTAGAAAACCCTCTGACCCTTGCTAACACCTTAAACTATAATTCTAACTGTGCCACACTCTTGGCACTGAATTTCTACCTGAACCACACACTCCTACAGGCCTCAGCAATGAGGCCCAGTCTGGGTGATTCAATTACAGTCTATATCTGCTACACAGATGCCTCTGGTAATTCATCTGTCACAGGCATCCAGGTAAAATATGACCTGTTAATCACCTTCTGAGCCCCGTATTTGATCCATTCACTTGTTTAGCCATGCAAATAGTAACACTCCAATGTAAATACCATGGATGACAGTGCCAAAATTTCCCTTGAGTCTATGCAAAAAAAATCCATTATTGTCCTGTATTCACAAATGTGGTCATTGTCATAGATGACAACCATGTTAGTTAAGCATAATTTACTCTTGATAATTCCATGCTGGTGTCTTCCAGTCACACATTTAACTTCACATGCCTAGAAATGTGCTCCAAGAGGACTCAGTCCATGATTTTTCCAGAAACTGAAACAAGCCTGACCATCCTGTTGCTGCTAGGGTTAATTTTCTGTCCTTTTATGAAGGTGGCTGTGACATTTGCCTCTCCAGTGAACACTGACCTCCTTTTCTTTCTCAAAGACCATGAAAAGAAACTGAAACCAAATTGCTATTTTTAAAACTTATCAAAGCTTGCACATTTGTCATTGAGTACATATTTTATTTTGCTGAATAGCAATAGAAACAATGAAATTACACATCTCTTCTGCAGATGGCTTAACATTTGATTTCAGCTGAAGTTGTATCCATTTTCATGCTACGTAAATTCTTCTAGGTATTAATTACAGATAGAAATTTTCTATCTAGAGAATATATCTTGGAAATCTTCAAGAGAATTATTGTGTTGGATTGCTGTCAAGTGTACTGTTAGCTTGTAAAATGTCAGTGGAAATTAGAGATGCGTGGACATTAAAATATGAACAACCAACTTAGCTGAGGAATTTTTTAACGATTAGCTTACTTTTCACTCACAGGAAATTCAGGCACTGTTTCAAGTGAACAGTCTAAAGATTATTCATATGAATTAACAGTGTAATCCTGAGTACACAAATTTGCTAATTGTAGTTATGAGACTAGTATTTAAACATGCTTCCTGAGAATTTAGAAGCTATTTTGAAATGGTTTCTCTTACTCTAATTACTGCAGTTCATCCAAAGTTTCATCAATTCATATTCTTTAAGTTACTGCTCTTCTAAAAGAGGTTGACACTGTATTTATCTGAAACAATAAAAGTTATGGAAAGAAATCCAATATGATGTATGCTAATAAGTTACTTCCCTGCCTTGTCCCATGTATATAATTTGTTTTTTAGATCAATGCTTAAATTGGTATGTCTGGATGACTTTTAAATCTCATTCACCTGCACAAGCAGATGGCTTTGCACTGCTTTTTGTAAGCAGAAAACTTTATTTATTCTCTCTTCTGCTTGTGCTGTCAGCACAAAGTAATTTCTGTTTTATATCTCCTACTCAAAAACCTCAGTATCTGGAAAAGTGGGTAGGAGGAAGTTCAGTTCTTGTGCATGAATTTTTGAGGTGTCTGTAGAGATCACTGGCAACACAAGAAAGCTCTAATACAATTCCACCCCTGGTGCTTGATACTGTTATTAAGTGAGGTTTGTACTTTATTTTGCTTTATTGATGTGTGAAAAACATTTTTATTTATGCTTGTAGCACAAACATCACATCCTAATGCTTCTACTGACTTTTAAAAATAGTCATCTCCTTGTAAAATCTTCTGTGAAAATCAGGTCAGCTTTATTTTTGAAGTCCAAATTAGCACTGAGTTGCTGGGGATAATATCCTCCTTATCCTTTATACAAGTTTCTCTATACATGCATGTGCACTTCTTCCTTGTATTTCTGTATTTTTTCATGTCTAGCATGTTCTTCACAAGAACTAGCATGTTAAACTAGTGGATCATATGTAATATGTACTGGAATAAAATATAATTTGAATGCAAAAATTAGTAATGCTGAAACTGACTAGAAAGAATCAAGTCATTAGTGATGCTCTAAGTAGGTTCCTAGATATTCTTGGCATTTTATTACGTGGAAGAATTTCAGTCCAGAGAGGTAATCTAATAGTCCTGGTCAGTAAAATCCAGCTCTCCACAGACATTCTTATTCACACAAGTTGCCCTATACATCCAGAATAATTAGATTGTATATTGTGGCTTGAACTTCAGCTCCTGGTGAAAGAGCTGACTAGCATCTCTTCAGGTCATGAGAAATTAATTTGGGATCTGTAATGTAGTGGAGGTTAGGCTGTGTGCATGATTCATGTGCCAGACTGACAACAGGGGATTCACAGGGGTGATAGGGTTGAATGGATGAAAGCACTTCTGTATTACATACTCACACTTTAAACCTAATTTGGAGAGAGAATTTCACCTTTTCAACTCTTCCCTACATTCAGTCACAAAGCACAATTGCTCAGACTTTATACAAGCCATGGTTCTGGCCCTGCAGTCATAAGTAGAGATGTCACAGTTAGTTGATCTAAAATGTATATAACACTAGGCACTACTTAGGAAAATGTTTAAAAACAAGCAAAACTAAGTGCTGAGTATTCAGAAGTTGGATACCGTGTTAAATTGTTGAGACTAAATGTGTTACAGAGCCTCATGGGAAGCAAACCTAGGAAACAGCTGTAGATCTAATATTGCAGACTGTTCCTCTACCTGGAATACTACAGAAAGAAGTAAAAATAAGGAACATTTAATTTTCTATCTTTGATTTTACAAGTGAAAATATTTATTCACTTTTTAATTTTTTATGTTAATCAAAAAAGGAAAGTGATACCATAGTTACATTCCGGTTCTTTAGCTTGCTTGCATCTACGAAAACAGAGGATGTTTTCAGTGTTTCTTATGCCTTTCTCAATTCATTACATACTTTTAAACATTAGAACATGCCAGACAAGAAAAGTTGATGAAAGAAGGAAAATAAAGTTATATTGAGAAGAAAGAAGATATCCATTGATCCAGAAATATAGCCTGATTTTATACACTACGGAAAAACCAGACATAATAGATTTCCTACCACTGACAAATTCTAAGAGGGAAAGTATCAAAAGAAAATAAAACCCAGGCATAATACTACTGTTATTCCTGTGTGTGATCAGCCCATTTTCTATCTTTCTGATAGAAAAATTGCAAATAAATGCTATAATAATAGTGTCTTCTATTAATATAAATGCATGATATTTATTTAGTTTTACTTAAGAAAAAGCAGTGGATGAAGGAAAGTTCTGTATTTGGGTTCCATTTCACATCTCATCTTTATAATCAAACTGACTTATCTTGTGTTGTTAGATGGAACACAAATAGATGCTAGAGGACAGAGAAAGAGGAGCTAATTTTGACATAATTTGACAGGAAAGCCTTGTGATATTAAATGAAAGAGTTTGAGTACTTCACCTGAAAAAAATCCAATGAATCTTTTTTGAATCTTTGATTTCTGCTTGTCCTAATTAGATATAAGTTTAACAAAGTAAATTTTTGTAGATTTTTTTAAAATTATAAAACCATTCCATATTATAATAAAAAGGAAGCATTTTGAGCTTGAAAATATGATGCAAATTACTTCACTTAGCCTATAGCAAAACATTCTGCATCAAAGAGCTGTGCTAACTGAAGCAATACAGAATGTTTAAAAAGAAATAATGGATGCAGAAAATAAAGCTTGAATTTTATTTATAGCAGTTATTGGAAACTTAGTTTTATCTGTGGAGTTACATTCTTTTCTTTAAATCCAGATTAAAATTTAGTCTTTGATAATGACATAATTCATAAACCTATAGTCCACAATTCTGGCAGACCAGGAAAAAAAAAATCAGACGTTGCCATTTTAATATGTTCAAATGGATGTAGTGGGCTTACATTTGGAATGGCACATTTTTATAAAAAATTAGAATATTTCCTAAAAGAATCACAAAATCATAAAACAGTTGAAGTTGAAAGGCACTTCTGGAGGTCATCTGGTCCAATTCTTGTCCACAAGCAGGGCTGCCTAGAGCTGATTGTTCAGGATGGTGCTCAGATGCCTTTTGCTTTTGAATATCTCCAAGGAAGGTGATTTCCCAACCTCTCAGTGCAACCTGCATCAGTGTTAGGTCACCATTACAATAAAAATGCATTTTCTGATGTCCACAGGGAATCTGGACATCTCATCCTGTCAGCTGGCACCACTGAAAGGAGCCTGGTTCGTCCTTCTTGCATCCTCCCTTCAGGAGTTTGCATACATTGATGGGATTGTCCCTGGGCTTTTTCTTTTCTCTGCGCTGAACTGTCTCAGCTCTCTCAGCCTTTCCTCAAAAGAGAGGTACTCCAGTCCCTGAATCATAATCGTGGCCTTTTTTGGACTGTCTCCAGTATGTCCATGTCTCTCTTGTCCTGAGGAGCTCTGAACTGGACACAGCACTCCAGGTGTGGCCTCACCAGGGCTGAGCAAAGAGAAAGGATCACTGCCCTCCAGCTGCTGTTGGTTCTTTGTCTAATGTAGCCCAGGATACTGCTCCCCTTCTTCACAGCAAGAACACATTGCTGGGACACGTTCATCTTGTGTCCACCAGGACCCCTAGGGTCTTTTCTGCCAAACTGCTTCACAGTCGCCCCCATCACTGATTCCTGGGTTGTTTCCCTGTAGGTGCAGGACTTTCCAACTTCCCTTGTTAACCTTCCTGAGGTTCATGTCAGCCCATTTCTCTTTCTCGAGGAGAACCCAGAGACTTCTGCAAAAATGGCTTCCTCACTTGGCTGCCGCTCTTGCCACTGTTGCTTGTGCTATTACAGAGATATTTTAGAATAATCTGCTACAGACACAGGATAGTGGAGTTGTGCCAGCACCCTCTGAAGGTTGATGAGTAGTGGTTAGAAATAGGCTCTTACCTTTGCTGCATGTTCTGTCTAACATGGCCATACTGCTTTGGAGTGCACATGATTTCTCAGTGCTGGATTCTATTCTACCACTGTCAAATGATAGTATATGCAGATTACTTAAAAGGTTATCACCTGTTTCCTGTGTTCATTCAGCTTTTATTCAACTCTCAAACATTAATTCTAGGGAGCAGTTCAATTGTCTCTTTCTACTCTTTTTTTAAGAGAATGAACAAATTAGTATTGTATTTTTCATGGTGTTTGTTTTGTTTTGTTTTTTTGTTTAGCTTAGTTTGGTTTAGGTTTTTTTGTTTGGTTGGTTTTTTGGGTTTTTGTGGTTTTTTTTGGAGGGGTTATGTATTATTTTTGTGTATTAAAACCATAATATATGGAAGGTTATGAATATAAGCAGCTATTTAGATTTCAGACTTACAAAAGTTTTTTGGGGATAAGCCAACCTGATTCTTAAAGGTGTGAGAAAGGCTTTTGAAGGATTTGGTCACTCATTTGTACACCTAGTTTCATCTAGTAAACATAATAATCTAATTCTACAAATATACTTGAGAAAAATTGTAAAGGCTATTGGTCCTTTCTAAAATGTTTCTTTTTATTACTATTTGCACAGTAACAGGAAAAAATTTTGCTTATATGTCCTTCCCACTTAGATCGACCAATATATTTCACAGTTTTGTTTACATGACTTGGCCACATTTTCTTGCTCAAACTTCCTTTTTCCAATTTTCTGTAACAGTTGTCTTTACCTAGTTTTTTTTTTGTTTGTTTGTTTTTTGGTTTGTTTTTTTTTTTTTTTAATTGAATGGCCTTTATTGTCAACTTAGATAACAGCAGTGATTTCAATGGAGCTTAAAATTATGGATCCTCTTACACTAAACACAAACGTACAGGACTCTAATGTTGATCTCTTTTTAAAAAGATATTCATTAATTTATTTCAGCAAAAATAGGAATTCTTGTTATTTTTTTTCAATTCATATTCTAATATTGTTTTATTCAATTTTTTTTCAATTGTGAGGTTTGATGGACAGTCTTCTGTAGAAAACTGGCCCCACTAAGAAGAGCTCCTTAATTAATGAGCTCCTAGACACTGTCAGTTTGTTTGAATGAGTTTTGGTTCACTGTTCCTCCAAAAGCCTGCAAAAACAACCAGGAAAATAGTCTCTGTCCTTCAAACCATATGAGGTGTTTAGGGGAATGCATTCAGGCAAAAGTACTTCTTGGTTTTAGAATAATCCCGTCCAAGCCTGAATGGTTTTTACATTCTTAATGTATGGGCTCATTGTGCTTCTCTTAGAGCCCATATCATAAACTGACCTTTTTTCCCATCCTCTTGCTGCTCAAGTAAGAAAGAGAAAAATTCTTTGATAAAAAAATTACAAAGAAAAAATAAATCTAACAAAATGGTAGAGACAGATGTTGATGGTGTCCTAATCCCTTTTTCATATAAGAACTGTAACGTGTTTTCCCTTACATAATAATCTAATGCTCCCTCGCAAGTAATTTATTCTGTCCTAAAACCATAAAAGCTTTTGAATGTGATATGTTTCACCGTTTTTTTCACTTAGAAGAGCTGTTGCTCCTAAACAAGTAAGCTCTGGTTGTACTCTAATAGACCTGATAATTTTTCTTTGCTCTTCCTTGCATTACTCTATGGGTTTGTGTGCTCGTAGATAATTCCACCCTTTAAAAAGTATTCTTCCTTGGAGAAAGGTAATGAGATAATTACTGTCTTCAGAGAGCGTGTACAAAAACAGGGAGAAGAGTAGCCATTATCTGAGGTGAACTTTTAGTTCTTTTATCACACACAATGATCAATATTATGACTGCTGAATTTTAGATGCTTTTTAAGTTAACGTAGAAGTCATAGACATGAAATACACACTACTAAATTTTTTAATTAATAAACGATAACAACTGATAAAAAACCTGTCCAGATAAAGTACACTATTTTTTGCCTTCATGGCAAAAAAGGACCCATATATTTATTCAGGTAGCAGCTTTCAAAATGAAATTTTGGAACCTTTGGAAATTTTGGAACAAAACATTACACATCCCCTAAGGTACCAGCCTGAATTCAGTATCAGCAAATCAGTAACTTATTTTTATGTGTTAATTTAATTTAATTGGGATTCCTTCTGAAAAAAATAAAGTAATTTTTAAAGGTAAAGTTAATCCCCTTTTGGACCAAAGTAAATGACTACCTCTATCTTTATGAAAGTTATAACTATCTATAATTATATTGATTACAATCTGTAATTATCTTTAGAGAGGTTAAGATTAGGGTTATGAGAAAAGCTACAAAACTGGGTTAAACAGTCAAATTTTTGTAAGAAAAATTGATAATACAATCCTGTGATGGCTTATGTCTTCCATATTAACAACCTTTCTAAAATGTAGTCCAGGTTTGTCTACAATCTCGGGCTGATGTACACTGCAAAGTAATTGCAAAATTGCACAGAAAAAAACCAACCAAAACCAGGTTAGAGTGAACAAAATTTTTACACCTTTAGCCATAGCAAATAGTTACCTACTTCAGGGGTGATTTCACTTAACCCAACAGACTGCATACCAGTAATATATGCCTATCTACTAGTGGTGCGTCTTATCTAAAGTGCTTCGTAGGCAAAGTGACCACAGATACTTTCTGCTTTGCAGAGGTGAAAACATCTGCAGAAGAGAAAGACGTGCAAATCAAAATGTCCAAAGCAGCAAGCTGCAACACATGCTAGAGGGATTGCTTTTACTTTTGTGAATTTTGGCTCATTTTTAACAAAGAATCAGCAAAACCAAATAAGGTATATCTAAATATCGTTTGAAAACTATTCTGTTCAAGCATTTTTTGTTACAAATTTCAAAAAACAGTCTTGTGTATATCAGATGACACGTCTGTTTTTTCTCAAAAATACTTTTTTATTTGTATTCTCTCTTCATTGTTTTCTAAGTAACATGATGAAGGCTACTGATGGGTAAATATTCCAAAATCTAGGGAAAGCAGATAACTGAAGCTTCCAGTTAAATCATCAAAAACCTTGATTCAAATACAGGGCTACTTGTTAGAAGATTTCTCTCAAACTTCTCCTAAAAAGAAAATGTTAAAAAATTACTGTAAGCAGAACTTGGCGATACTACTATCTACTTAATGCTTAAGTTTCATGTGGCATAAATTTTTAGTAGCTTTTTTCCTCTCTTTCTTACTTTACATAATTTATTAATAATATACTGTAAATTTTACACAACTAAATGCATCAAAGACAAGGAACAGAGGAGTCTGGCACAACATCTCCAGGGAATCTGGACTTAAACTCTGGTGGGGCATTTCAAGACTCCCACATTACCCTCTAGGAAGATTTCTAAAGCAGTGGATTCAAATGCATTATATTACAAAACATGTTATTACAGCATTCATTTTAACAGAATTACTTTTATTTCCAACCCTGTCAAGCCTATCAAATAACAACTGTAAACAGCTGCATTGTGCCAACACTCTTAAAAGGAAATTCCATTTCTTGTCCAATGTAGGGAACTTTATTAACATTATTTTTCCTCTTGTTTAGCTTCTGCAATGCAATACCACAGTGAGTTGGAGACAATTGCAAGTCACGATTAAGAGTATTATTCATGATTCCCTCAGAAAGGCTTCAGATCATTAACAAACAAAAATGAATAATGTCATGGAGAAGATATATAGTATTTTAATTCTACATTCCAAATCAATGAAATAACTGTGAAGCCCTGTAAGGAGCGTAGACATGTCTTGCAGAAGTAATGCATAAAAAAATTGTATATTTAAGTCAGTGTAGTTTACTAATGTTGACACTTCAAGGTCAAAGTTCATTGGAATAGGGACAGATCTTGCAAAACATAAACATATGAATAAACATAAAAAATTTGAATTGAAAACCTAAGAATAAATTTCTAAATCGAGGTACAGAAAACACACATACACTTACAATAAATAGTGAGAAGTTTTGTGTTGGTTCTTTGAGTATTTTGACATCACATCTAATTTTCTTATTTAATGATCCAAAAATATTTTACTCATTCTATTTCAAGAATATCTGTACTTTTACCATGTTGAAGGATATTTTTATAAGTTTCATGAAACATGCTGAAGCCTTAGAAGTTCCCTCAAAATGTCACACAAAGGCTAGGAATGCCTAAGTGGTGTATCTCCTACCAACTAACAGTTAGGTATTTTATCAGCAGAGATAAATACTACCTTTCACATCACATCTTGGCATTCATTTCTCTGACCTTTTCATCGAATGTAATATAAAAAAAAATTACTTCTCTGGTCAATGAAGATGAACAATTGAGGTGTAAATCTGAAAGTGAAAAAGCCTTTGAGAGGGGTCTCTGTCTCTCCAGTGGCTATAGAGGGAGACTGGCAGCCACATTTTTAAAATTCTGTAATTACGTCAGAGGAAGTTCCATCCTTCATATGACAATATGACATATGACCAGTGATACATTCCTAACAATTAAGAAAAAAACTTCAAATCTCTGCATCCAAAATAGCATCTGGCATTCGACAAAAAAATAAGAAACTTTTCCAATAAGTGCTGCTTGTTATTAGGAGAACAACAGTAAAAAGGTGTGTATAAGATTGCCATATGGCAAAGTTCAATGGTTCATGGGTTTAGTATGCAAGTTAATGATGCTTAACTTTGTCATTAGCTGTTCATTAATGCAACACAATAGGGCAAGAGGAGGACTGTAGAGTAACAAGGTTTGGGGACACCCACCATAGCCCATTACACTAGAAAGTTTAGAAAAGACATTTTTCCAGAAACACGAAAGAAAATTTAGTATATAGGAATAACAAGGAGGTAATATCAACATGGTTTGTCAAGAGTAAATTATATCTTTTCATATCAAGGCAACATTTTTTTTTTTAGGTAGAGAAGAAGCAGTAGTCACATATTTTGAATTTTGGACCTATTCTGTGTTAAGCCTTGTAAGCAAATGAGTGAAATAGAGAAGAGTTGCTAATTTCTTTCTAGAAAGGATATATTGACTGATGCTACTCAAGGTTCTGTCTTAGGTCTTATTTTGCCCAGTGGTTCCTGGGAATTTCATATGACCTAGCTGTTCAAGGAGGAGTAAAAAGAGGTAAACAAGATCTTCTTGTTGTTGTTGTTGTTGTTTTGTGTGGGTTTTGTTTTTGGTTTTTTTTTTTTGTTTATTTGGGTTTTTTGTTTGTTTGTTTCTTCCACCCCCCCTCCCCCCCGGCTTATGGGATAATATGATTCCTTTACTTTGGAAGTCAAACTTTGTGAGTCATATTTCTTACTTGTTGCTTATGATGAAAACGGAGATGTGCATCTTGCCCAAATATAACTTAACTGGTGAAGAAAAGTCTTCAAATTTTAACCTGTGCCAATGAGGTGATCCATCTGTTCGGTTAAAGCTGGATTGTTAAACCCAGGGAAGATACACATTTTGTGGCATCTTGTATTGCTATTACTATGGAGTCATGTTTTCCTTCCACTATATTGGAATATGTGATAACCTATAGCACTTCCTTTTAAATGTTATTTTGGAGGAAAGGAGCCTCCTTTTGGCTCCACTTTAGAAAAGTCTACTACTAAATAGTGAACATAAACATGGTTTAAAATGGAAAAAAGAGGCAATCTTCTTCGTTTTTTGGACTTAGTCCTACCCATATTTATGTTGGCAATAAGGACTTTGATAGTAGTAAAAGTAGACCCATCATTTGTTATTTCTGAAGATAATTTAATGGGGGCATTGCACAATTGAAAGCAACTGATGTTGTGGCAGTACCACAAAAAAAAAAAAAAAAAACAAAAAAAAAAAAAAAAAAAAAAAAAAAACAAAAAACCAAAACCAACCCCCCAAAGAAACAAGACCACAAAAACCCCCAAAATCCATAAAATCCATACTCTCAATCTCTCAATCCTGGCATAAAGTTGGCTTTTACAAGCCCATGCAGTACTTCTACAGGTTTATAAGGAATCACACAAGCAGACCTAAGATTAGACTTTATTGCAAACTAAGAAGAAATTTCTTCTCTTTTAGTAAAAAAAGGTCTTTATTGCATTTTTTTCATGCATTCTCTGAAAATAAGCAATATAACTCCAGAGTTTTATGACAATATGACATGTTTCAGAAAAGGATTCCTAATTTTTGCTATGCAGTGGTTTAAAATGTCTGCTGAGAAATTGCTCCTCTCTCTTACAGGTGTAAAAATGTCACTGAAGATTTTAGTTCTGATATGTAGCTCTATCAAGTGTTAACAAAACTTTCTTAAATATAGTATTGTGTTTGAGCAAACAATTAGAATATAGAAAACTCATGGAATAGTGTATTTTGTTCTCTTTCTAGTACATTTCCCTAATTTCACAGAATCTACATTGTACTGACTAACTAAATGTGATCAACTAAACAGAATAAAGTATAAGATTAAAATGTTCTTTGTGATCAAGCTGACTGAGTGCAAAGACAGCAAATTGTTGTGTTACAATAAGCATCCAAAATGCACATATGGCCACCAATTTGCAACCAAGCAACTAAGTGCCTAAGATACAGGCAGGTACTACAAGGCATCAATCTCTCCTGTGATTTCATTTACTCACTTTGCAAATCTACACGTTTAAGTAAATCTGAAAAGGATAAGAAACTTAGGACTTATCAAAAAATTTATTTTGCTATTTCATTTATGTTACTGTACCTCAATGATCATTAATATTAATCTTTAGAAGCTATTCACGTCCAGTTAGAATGAAAGCCATAAACCATAATACTCTTTCCTGCTGAATAAATATTGACAAATTATGAATATGTAGACAGTTATATGATTTTCTACTACAGGGAAGTAAACTTCTCCATTAATTGCAAGCAGTATAAATGCTTTTTGCTATATTATGTTACTTCGCATTTCAAGACTTGTCCTTTGTAATCCAATAGCTGTTTGAAAACAAAACCGAATAAGTTAGTTTTATTTTGTCACTTTGCTTTACATCAAAAGCTTAAAACAACTGGGTCAAAGACTGTCTCTACAAGATGTATTTATGATGCTGCTTTTTTATATTTTTATCTCTTTTTGCATCACTAAGAAAAAAGATTTAAAAACTAAAAAAAAAATTTAGAAGAAACATATGTGAATGTAAAAGCAGGCTATTCATTGGTGATGTAACAGTAGAAAAGTTCTATGCACATCAAATTTTGAGGCAAAGAAAACCTGAAAGAGAATCAAGTCTTAGGTATAAGTAGAGCTCAAAACCTACTGCTGTGTTGAAAGTGGAATGCAAAATGTTATCCTGAAAGTTGATTTTGCATGTTTAATTGTACATATTCTAAGCACTCCCAGAAAAGTCTGCTTGGACTTCTCGAAGCAAGAACATAAATCTTTACAATAGCCGGGCTCAAAAATCAATATTGTATGAGCCTAATTATTTCATATTAAGAAAATGCTGGCATAAAAATATAAAGTACTTCATTTGTCAAAATCTGAGGCATCTGTTTTCTTGACTAAAAATGACTACTTATAGTGTCATGTGTCTCCAGTAGAAGAAAGCTATCTTCTTGGCCACTACACAGCTGATAGACAACACATTTTAAAGCTTCTTTTATTGATTTCTTTTTGGTTAGCTTTTGATACTATTTTTAAAAGTAGGAGGAAACAACATGGCTGTTGTCTTTGTGAAAATAGCGACAGCTTCAATATTTTACAAAAACAGAAGTCACAGAGCAGTGCTTTGCTTTGTCTATGACAAGCTCAGCAAACTGCTCCTTTCCTGAGGAAACAAAATATGAAAAACTAATGATAATCATTAAATATCATCCTTCCATCTTTAAAAATAGAACCCCAAGTATCCCTTAGAAAAGCAATGATTTTGGGGGGTGTTGTTGTTTGTTTTGTTTTGTCTTGTCTTTTGGGTTTTGGGGTTGTTTTTTTTTTTTTTTTTGGGGGGGGGGTTTGTTTGTTTGGTTTTTTTTTTTTGTTTGGTTTTTTTTTTTTTTTGTTTAAATCATTAAGGAAGAAATTATATTTATATATTGAAACAGTAATGGTAATGGCTTAAAATTGCCACAGATTTTTGCAATTGTTTAAGCATATAGAACTCTGAATATGGTGAATGATCCTCAGAGGTATGTGTGTGGGCTTTGTATCTCTGGGGATTAAACACCTCTAATTATTGAGTTCAAGCTCTGAAAAGCTGTATATTTCTAAAAGAAAATGAAAGAAAAGTATCAGCAGTGCTAATAGCTGAGCATGAAAACATCTCTCTGTACCAAGGTCAAGTTTCTTTTCTAATCAGATATTAACATATTCATTCATACTCTCTTGAAATCCCTTGTCCCTCAGGGACTTTAAGATAGGCTTGGTGACCCTTAATTATGGTCACAGAGAAAAAAAAGTCATTAATGAGATAGTGCCCTTTGGCTCACATAAAGAGCAGAAACAGAAGCAGAAAATCCCCAAACCCACAACAAAATGACAAAAAATGATGAAACAAACAAACAAACAAACACAACACCCTAAACAAAGAAATAAACAAAAATGCCTCCAAGCCTCTCCAAACGCAATTAATTTTAACTCAACATTTAAAGTATTTGGGTACATATATATATATATGACTCAAAAAAAGCAGTTGTCTTTCCCAAGCTCTGCTTTGTTCTGATCTTGGCTTTTTGAAGATCAAGGAATGATGTGATTCAAGGCAGCAGGGAAAAAGACAAATTGTGGTGACCCCAAACAAGTGCTGGGAAGTAACACAAGAAGTGTACTGGGGCCATAAATTTCTGCTGCATTCTAGCAGAATTTGAAAGACAATTGATAGACTATGAACTAACAAGGAGTAGAATAATTTATAGCATTAAATACTATCCTCAGTGTAAGGGAAAAGAGGATGAAAAAATAACACACATGGTACTATTGCTATGAAACTAATTTTTTTTTAATTTCTGGTTTACACAGATTGTTCCCATTTAGAAGTGTTCATGAGGTTTGCATTACAACAGAAGACATCACATTCTGTCTATGAGTGGCCATTTTCAGGCCATATTTCCAGGGTATTTTGCATTGTCTGTTGATTGTAGAATCATAGAATCATAGAATCATAGAATCACAGAATGGTTTGGGTTGGAAAGGATCTCAGAGATCATCTGTTTCCAATACGCTGTCATGAACAGGCACATCTTCCATAAGACCACTTGCTCAGACCCCCATCCAGCCTGGTCTTGAACTCCCAGGAATGGGACATGCATAACTTCTCTGGGCATCCTGTTGCAGTGCCTCACCACCTTCACAGTAAAGAATTTTTTCCTAATATCTTATTTAAACCGATCTTCTTTCAGTTTAAAGATATTCCCCCTTGTCCTGTCACTACATGCCCTTGTAAATAGTCCTTCTCCTTCTTTCTTGTAGGCTTCCTTCAAGGTACTGGAAAGCTGCAACTAGATCACCACAAAGCCTTTTTTTTTCCAGGCTCTAGAAATCCAACTACCTTACATTTCCTTGAGGGGCCGATGTTCCATCTTTCTGATATTCTTGGTGGCCCCCTCTTGGTTCCTCCAAATGGTCAATGTCCTTTCTTGGAGACCCCAGAGCTGGATGCAGAACTCCAGGTGGGGTGTCACAAGAGTGGAGCAGAGAAGCAGAAATCCCTCCCTCGTCATGATGGCCAGGCTGGAGGCAGTCCAGGGTATAATTAGCTTTCTGGGATTTGCTGGGTCATGTCCAGCCTCTCATCTACCATCACCCCCCAAGTCCTTCTCAGCTGCTCTTGATCTATCCATCTCCCAGGCTGTGTTGAAAACAGCAGTTGTCCTGACTCTGGTGCAGCACCTCACACTTGTCTTTTCAAACCTCATGTTGCTCCCATGGATCCACTTCTCAAGCTTGTCCACCTCTCTCTGGATGACATCCTATCCTTCAGTTGTGCCAACCACATGAGTTGAGTTGGTGTCGTCTACAAATTTACTAGGCGTGCACTTCATTCCTTTGTCTATTTAATTAAGATGAAAGGACAGAATTCCGTCTGGGCCAGTACCTGTATATTAACTCTAATACTGTCTAATTGCAATGACAGGATTATTCTCAAATCTATTACGCAGAACAGGCAATAATGTATTTTATACATTTGTGTATTTTATACCTTTTTAATATGTTTGTATAAACATGCACGCAAAGTATAAGGACACAAGGACACTTGTGTATAAGAACTCTGTTTTATTTTTGTGAAGTATTCACCAGTCATTTAAGACTTTCTCAAATTTGGGGGTTATTAAATTATTACAGCTGGCTATAAATGATATTTGTTGAGTAGAAATTCCATGGATTTTTTCCCAACATGTTTTACACTGAATTTTAATGTCCATTCAAGTACAGCTTGACATATTTATTATGCCTGTAATCATAATTTATAGTATTCTAATATAATGAAAACCTGAAAAAAAAAGGCATCTGTTTAAACATGCACCTGCTGTTGACCAGTGGGCACAGTACTGAGAGGATAAGATAATGCAGGCAGCACAACAACACTCTTGGTTCTTTCTGAAGGATTCTGTTCCAACCGCTGTTAAAGCCTGAGTAAGCAGTTTTAATTTCTCTTGACCGTAAGCAGTTGTTTCTCATGGGACAACATGTTTCCAGGGGCCTTTAAGAGAGGCCATTGATTGATCAAGGCAGGCCTTCTTATGATTAGCAAAAGGGAAAACTAAATTTCTCAAGAAGAAAACGGAGTTGTAAACATTTGAGTCAATGTTTTAGTGAGTATATTAAAAAAATAAATGAAATTTGAGGAATAAAGCAATTCAATGATTTATCAAGATTTTCCTCGTCAGTGACAATTTTACTTTTGCCAGGGCACATGTTCAAGCTGTTGTGATGGTTTCAGTCATCTGGGATGAGCCATTCTCAGTCATCCAGTTTCAAGAATTGGAATTAAACTCCTTGATCCTGCAGGATGCTTCAAGTGAATCACGGTATAAGTACACATTGGGATACACTTTTTTTTTGAATGTGTATATATTTACTTACACAAACAGGCCATAATGAGGAACTTGGCTAAATAACTATGTAAGGAGAAAATAAAACTGAAAAACTCCTGAAAGAGACAGTTTCATACCAGATATACTGTTTTTTAAATTTTAAAAACACATGACTCTACAGATCATCCAAGCACTATTTCTTTTCAGTTATTACAAAATATGAAGCAAATCAATAATAAAAAGACACACAGTCAATTAGATTGAATACATTCTAATTCTTTTGCATTGGAGAAAATAGTGGAAGGAGAGAATTATTTATATGGGCATTCATAACTTGCTGAAATGTATATTTTCTTATAATGTACCTATGCACTGGATCTGATAACAATTGTCTTGAAGGACTGAAGAAGTTCTGGAATCTAAACTCTTTTAGAAATTTAGCCTGTCAAAAATAAACTTGAATGTGTATCTGGCATTGAAGGAATACATACTTCTGAATTACTATTTTGTTTTTCTTTTAGTAAAGTTTTTCTAAACTGTAATAGGAACTATGCTTATGTGACAAGCTCTAGGGTTTTCTTCTACACTTAACCTTTCTATCACTTCATAAATGCTTGTATAAATCAGCTCAGAGAGGAGTAAGAAAAATAGGCATCTATAGCAAATGAACTATACAACCTTCTTCTACTACAACTGATATTTTCATGCTCGTGTTACAACATTTAAGGCTGATGAGCAACAAAACCAAAATCTTGCATAGTAAAACTGAAAACACATTTCATAAGAAAGTAGAAAAAACTATC
Organism: Chamaea fasciata; assembly: GCF_029207755.1. NCBI lineage: Eukaryota > Metazoa > Chordata > Aves > Passeriformes > Sylviidae > Chamaea > Chamaea fasciata. The sequence goes on along the minus strand of NW_027094087.1, from coordinate 94,382,689 downwards.
AAGTATTTTGAATGTTACAGAGCGGGCTCATGAGTCTTGAATATCAATAAATTGGATTCTACAAAGCAATTCTGACCGGTTTTCTAATTTTCAGAAGTTTATAGAATAATGCTTCAGCAGTTTTTCTGTTCTTCCTAATTAAACAAGCAAAGAAAAGCACTCCCAAGATTAAAATGCATAGAGAACTCAAGAGAAATTTAATTTAAAAAAAAACTTTACAGGAGGGACATAAAAGTAGTTTACTGTCTTAACTTAAATAAAATTGTATACAATGGAGAATTTGTCCTACCAAGAGTAGGAGAAAAGAAAATTGGATATACAAGACATGAGTGTGTGCCACTCCGTGTTTCTCTCAGAAGTTAAGGGAGTGAATACAGTTGGGAAATGTAAGAAGCATGTCAACAAACTCCCTTCCTAATTTTGGCTGCTCTCACAATGACATGCAGAAAGTCTCTGAACAAACAGCTCTTCATTCTTTCTTTCTCTTCTCATGTGCAAATGTAAAATTATCTTTCCCTAAAACAATTATCTCAGAAAAGTTGTTCACATTTAAAGTACAAACTCGGTGTGCATGACAGGGGATGTATCATGGTTGGTGTGGAATAAACACTAGCAGATCAGGTAAGCACCAGAAAAAGTCATTACATTGACTTAGAGGTAGATATACCATTAAGGGTTAAAAAAATGAATGAGTTGGGTTACCATGAAAATGTTTCTTCGGGTGATCCTATTTCTTGTCAGAAAAAAGGGAATATGTAATACCAAATGATTTTCCAAACAGTATTTTCCTTTTTGTTGATTTCCAATTAAGAAGTTACTAGAAGAAAAATCTACAAAATATAGTCCACACTCTTTTGGTGGTGGCATGTCTTTTTAATATACTAGAGTCTTGCAAAAAAGGCTGAGATAAAAACTAAGATGCTGGTGGGGAATTTTTGTTGTTGTTGTTGTTGTTGTTGTTGTTGTTGTTGTTTTTCTGGCAACATAGTGCATCACATCAGAAACTTTAACCACACAAAATATGCTCAAATTCCGACACAATTTTTCTCTCTCTGAAACATTTCTAGTTCAAAATGAAATTTTAAATAGAAAGAGGTAGGCAACAAGAGTTAGCCTAATGTGTCACTAAGCCAGGGGTGTAAAAGTAACTCACCTGGAACACTGGAGACCTTAGTTTGTCTTTCTGCTCTGTATGATTTTGAAGAGTAATTTTGAACCCTCATCTTTTATATTCAAGGTGACTGCCATTATTGGTAAAGTGGAAAGTTAGTCTTTTTCTCTGACCTAATGAATATTCATCTGTATAAACAAAGTAGAAAAGCCTCAGTAAGAATGAATGAAAGAGAGAGCAACTTTGGTTATTCATATGTATTATACTCATTACAGGGGCCAGAAATTCAAAATTAAATTTGACATTCACTTTTTCTGCCAAAAGGGAATCACAAAAATTGCCAATTGCAAATACACAAAAAAGAATAGTAAACATTGATAAAATTACATGTTTTAAAGACTGTGAATGTAAGAATGGTTTGTTTAAGTAATATCTTGAGTAGACAGAATTTGTATTTTCCATCAAATGGATTATTCTGTAGTCCTCATGCCCCCTCCCATGTTTTTCCTGTTAATTTAAATGCTGCTTGTGCTGCTGCGGACACCTCATTCCAGCTTCAGGATCGCCCGTCATGAGTGCCAGCATACATTTCCACAATGTATGTTACAGCCAGTCATTAGTCTTATACTATTTAGGTACAAAAGAAAAATTGCAGTCTTTGTGAATCGCACAAATAAAACTTCTTGTGCCTGTCAGGGCATAAATCCCTGATGTTTTACAAGCTGCTCTTGCATGTCTCTGTTTCTGTTTTGTATGTCTGAATCTAAATTACTTTTATTACTATTCAGATTGATTTAACCTTTCTTGAAGAGTTATCATAGCCATTTTAAGGAGGAAATACTGTGATCCATACATAGCAGAGTTATGGTAAAAAACTGCAAAAATTAAAAACTAGTGTCATAAGTGAAAGTTTCTATGTCTCATTGCTTAATGTCAAAAGATTAAAAAAAAAAGTACTCCACTTGGATTTGAGTTTCTTAGTGAAATGTCTGCTAATTTTGGGTGATAATGTGAAGTAATGAAGAAGAGGAAACCACTTGATTGAAGAATTTTTAATTTATGCTTTCAAAGCATACTTTTATACTGATGTTGTACCATGGAAACAAAGAAATATTCTTAATGTTTATCCATAGGAAATATATCAAAATGTATAAATTTAATGTTAGAAATTCAGTACTTGATTATAAAATCTCCTGTATTATGACTCAAATGAATTTTTGCTCCTGTTGTGTCTTAGTTTCTGACATTGAGAAGCACAATCTTGCTACTATTGTCTTGTTACTATTTTTTTTTACAATAAAATCAGTGGGTTTCCACTACCACGTCATATCTGTATTCACGGAGCAATACTTTTTGCCATTAAAATTCTAATGGTTTTATATGTTTAATTTGCTTTATATTGTTTAATGTACCCATTAGTGCAGCTCTTCTTTAAGAGTCAACCAGAAAAAAAGTGCACAACATAAGAGGAGAGGATACAGGACTATAAATTGTTCCAGGTTAGTTGTCAGTTTTTAAGTCAGAAAACTTGAAAGAAGCGATTTGTAGTCCTTTGCATCTTGGCAAATGAATTTTAAGTAGGTCGGATCGGTTCTCAGTATTAGGGAGTCTGTGTAATATGGTTTAACTGGCTATAGAGGGGGTGTAATTCATCCTAAGTTCCACATGGCTTCCAAATACAACTCCATTTTTTTTCTGTGAGAATCACCCTAAAGATAAGTTATTTAAAGAGTACTTAATAAGAGTTATATGTTATGTTTATTTGTATTGTCTTATATCAACTTCTCAATATTAAAGAATAATAATTCTGTTAACTAATGATGTCCCTTTTATGGATCGAATTAATAATCCATCAATTATAAATGCATAATAGGAAGTCTCTTATTTAAGCCCATAGAAAATACAATAAAGGGAATTTTTTTCCTCAATATCTGTATCAATAATTAGAATTCATGAGTATACAGATGTGCCTGCGTGTATGAAGCAACCACAAACAAAAAGCAGGATGTGTGGGGAAATCAGAAATTTTGTTTACACTTGCATGAAGAGCAGCTTTTTTTTTAAGCTAATTGGCAATTTGTGGTGCATTTAAAGAGCAGAAATGAACATTAGGAATATCTGGGAAGAGACATAGATACTTCATAATAATAATTTAAAAAAAAGTTAAGAAGATGCTAAATATTGAAATTATCCACAATATGATGGTACTAGTGTAATACATAATGGGATTTTTTTCTGTGAAATTTTTCTTATTTCCGTGGTACTAAACATTTAACTTGACTTTTTTTTTAAAATATATTTTTAAAAGGGATTTTTGCAAAGGGAGATGAGACAAATCTTAAGGGAATATAAATGACTCCCTGCCCAGCTGGAAAGGAGAGGTGGATGTCATCTCTGTGGGTAAGTTCACACAGAATGAGATAGCTGAAGAAAGAAAGCAATGCCTCTGGGGATAACAATCCACATGGAATGTCTGCACAGTTATGATATTTGGGGTTTAATCAATTTTTGCCTAATAACTGGTTGTGTCTCAAGTGGCTGTGGGCTTCATGTTGGAAACATTAAGGGAACCCGAAGTTCCCCTGGCCCAAGGCTCTATATGCAATAGTCAAGAACCACAGCCTAGGCAGAAGAACATAGACCAAGCTCACTGTGATTTTCCTCTTATACATTTCTCCCACCAGCAGTCAATCAAATATCTATGCAATTCCTAAGTACCCAGAGAGCTGCAGTCCTGCAGGACTTACTGTACTCTTCAGTCCCTTAACCGTGTTTTATCACAAGTCACAGTGAGTTTGTAGTTTATAAATGTGCTATAAGTTTTTTGCTTGAATTAAGCTTGACAGATTGGTTCCTCTACGCTGGAGAATGTTTATAATTTCCAAGGTTTTTGCATGTAGAATTACTACACAGATCTTGCTTTACTGTAGAGAGGAGCAACTTCTTTGTAATCAATGCTAGGAATTTAAAGAGTTTCTATAATTTTATTTAGATATAATCTCACTCACTACTGAAATCAGTATTCATGTGAAAGTCTGAAATGTGTAACAAAACTATACTTCTGAGCAATATTTTTTTTTAATAATTTACAGAAAAGTTTTGGGATTTCAAACCATGCAGTAAGTCAAAATAAATATTAGGTCTGTAGGTGAATAACAAGGTGATTTCTAGGCTCTGGGCTGACTCAAACTGCAACTGAACTGGATCTAGGAAATGACAGGAGAGAAGAGAGGAAAGGAACCTGCAAGAAATGAATGAAATCTGTAACAGAAAAGGATGTGGGTGCTCCTTTTTGGAGAGCAGGGCCTCTGAGAACCAGCAGGGACTAGTTTAACCCTGTCAATAAAACCACATTATGACAAGATTAGGTAATCTTAGGTGATTGTGCTAGACTTAATTAACTCTGAGTATGGGTGCAGCAAAACTGAGACCAAAGTGGTAAAACCAATTGTTGGCACATTGTTTTGGGGAAAAAATTGGGGCAGAGAAAGGGAAGTAGAAGAGTGGCAAGAAAAGGGGATAAGTTATTCAAATCAAGCTATAAGTAAAATCTTGGGGTACCCACTGGGAAAGTCCTGCTCTTGACCCATCCTGTGGAAATCATGGCCACAAACTCAACCTGTTACTGTGACTATATTTTTCTAGTCAGGAACACATTTTTCCAGTCAAGAGGACAAAAGGGGAAAGGATGCTTTCTCTAAACAGGAAAGGGGCACCTGGTGTAACCAGTGTTGGCTTTTCTATTCAGTCTGGTGGAAGTGTCTTCTCAATCTCTTTTGAACAATGACTCAGGTGAGTTTTCTACAATGCACAAGCCAATATTTTCTGGTGGGTCTCAGCTTTTTATCAATGATATTTATGCAAACTGATGAATCTCCAGAAAAAAAAAAAAAATGTTCTGTGCAGCCAAAGCATCTCAGCAGTAACCCACCTTTGTATCATTTAAAATTATATTGAGATTCCTGTCAGTGTTTTTGAAACTCACACTCTTTTGAGATCTTTTTTGTTTAGGTTTTTCACATTGCAGAAAAGACATAATGAAATAAGAGGAGTCTCAGCATCTTGAATTGGATTCCCATTATTTGCATCATCATTTACAAATGGTCACTGGACTTGAGTTGCAACTTTAATAACTCACGTTATTTAAGTACATTGCACAACTTCAGAAAGACAATGGCCAACTCATATCATTAAATATGAAACTGAAGACAAAGTGAAGAAGAAATGAGATGGGATAGTGCCGAAAGATGGTGAAGAGGAAAGTTGATTTAAGTTATAAAATGCAAGTAAGTGAAGTTAGGAAGATGTTTTCTGGAGCTTCATGGTAGATTATAAATATTAACACTCTATTAGTTTCTTGAGTAGTTTTCATTAATAAAAATCTCCTTTGAACTTAATTCTTATCCTAATGTACCATTCCCCATGTCAACAACTTTTAGGAAAGATTTTTCGTTGTTTTATTATTTGTTAGAAATATTGTAACCAGTTACAGTGATAAGGTTTTCAGAATGTTTACATATCTTGTCTCAAAAAGTGTGTTGCAAAATACAACTCATCTGTATGTAAAATCATTAGCAAACTGTATACTGTTTAGACTTGACTTTCTTTTTACTTTTTTTTTTAGGGGGGGGCAGGGAGGCTCTGTGGATTTTTTATTTTTTGCCTTTTCTTTGCCACAGAGTGTATATTTGAATTACAGTCTATGTTAGCTGAGAAGCAATTTAACTGCCAGTTAATTTCCTATTTAATATTGTAATGATGCAATGAATATTTAATTGCAGGAATTCATGAAAAGATTTTTTAAAAAGTTTTATTGAAAAGGTATTTATAGCTGAGGGAAGAGCTGTTTTTTCCCAATCTTAAAAAACAAAGTTGACTCTCAGTCAAATTGGAGAAATATACTGAGGTTCCTTACAGGCTTACACCCAACCCTTGTGACTTCCCATGATCTTACCTTAAAAGCTGTTACAGATTTTCAAAATAAAGTAAGTGAGAAGTGGAAGAGTTGTTAGTGCAGCTTCTAAATAAAACTAGATAGGTGTTTACCGTATTTAGGTGGGTTACCTAAGAGACTGGTTTCCAAGAATTGTGCTTAACAGCAAAATAAAATGAGATTGGGATTTCTTGCGCTGTTAAAAATAAGAATCACATTGATGAATAACCAAAGTGATACAGCAACAATGACAACATTAATAAGGATGATAAAGATGGTGATGTTGTTGCTGATGTTGATGATACTAATGTAATAATAAAGTATTTCTGAAACAAATCTCCAAACCTTATATACTTCCTTTCATCTGGATATTGCCACAAAATTACAGTACTGTTTTCTCTTGACTCTAGAGAGTAGAGAAAAGGTCTGGAACTGGGTATCTTCTCCAGTAAGGTACCTAAAGGAAGAGACATGCTGCATGAGAACCATCAGTATGGAACTGGAGGAGGTGGCTGGAAGGAGACCAGGTGAGATGCTCATCTGAACATCTGAAGGGAGTCCTGTCTCGGGGCAGTATTCTCCCAAAATACAGTCATAATTTGTAATTTTCATTTTAGACAGCAGCTTTTGCTGAAGAAAAGAAATCCTAGTAATATTAAATCACTTGAAGAGTAGGAAATGAAAGAGATCTACGTCCTCCATCCACAATTTTTAAGCATCGCTGATTTCCTGTTCAAAGTTTTAGTGATAATGCTTACCAAGATCAAGATTTTTTTTTGGTCTTAGAACTGTCAAAGTTTCACATGTCATCACTTACTGCAGAGCCTGCATCTCAGAAAGAATGCAGTTCTAGCTTCAGAAATGCTTTGTGATTACAGTTAACTTCCTGGAGGAGAGCATATTTACCACAGATAGACTTATCCCTCTATCATGGTACATTCAAAACAAAACTCAGACTGAAGTCAATCTGTTAACTACAGCAAAATCAGAACATTACAGAAGGAAGAAATTAATCAGGTAAAGATCTCTCAAAATGATCATGAAATTATGTTTTACAACCAAGAGTGGAAATAGATCAAAAAGGAAAATTAATGCCTCGGTCATTTTAACACAACATTTGTAAATAGATATCTGCACATTTTACAAAGGTGACTCACCAACCTTCAGATCTTTCTGAGTGTTATTGAGCATCAAATAGGCAAAAAAAATGAAACAGAAGCTAGACTGCAATTTCCTTCTTCTAAATGTCTTTAAAAAGAATAAAAACTGTTATCTTGCATATCAGTCCTCAGATACTCTTTAAATAAGCATTATTTAGGAAATCTGAGCAACAGTTTGTAGTCATGGAGATGTCCACCTGAAGCCTGTGTAAGCTCAAGCCCACAGTGTTTTTATCACCCTTAAATTCGAATAAATTCAAAACATGAAAGGAACTGGATGCATTTTGTTGGCCGTTTATGTACTTCCATTCATTAGACACCAGTTACTTACTGCTTTTGTAGGCAGAAGCATAACACCATGAAGAAAAGAAGTAGCTTTTACCCTACATGCAACTTCATCAACAACTTCAGCTTGTAAGGTTTTCTATATTTTCAGCTCAGAATTTATGTTTCTTGCTCTCTCACATAATTTTCTGCAGTGCTTTCATGTTGGATGATAGTCAGGATCCCTTCTGGAAGGACATAATTCCAACTATGAGAAAACAGAGCAATTACTCCTGCAGGCAATAAGAACCAGTTGATGTCAGATTTCAGTCCTTCTACCTACGTCAGTCTTCAGGCTTTCTTCCAGCATTTCTTGTGCCCTAACATATGTTATGTATTGTGTGCTAGGAACATGGTGTCACAAACACCTGCAGCCTTTTAACCAGCTAGAAACTCTTCCAAGTGCTTTGAAGTGTGGACACAAGTCAATGCCCAGGAAATTTCACAGGCCACAGGTTTTTCTCAAAAGGAGATTGAACCCTAACCCCCTGCACTGTGAGGAAAGAAACCTTAGCCATAAGGATCATTTATATACTTGTATTTATTATGCAGAGACATTATGTGACAATTTAGAAGGAATAATGATAACCAAATGGTTCTCTTTTAACGTATTCTTGTCATTATCATTATTGACATTCTGATATGATCTGTCAACAAATAAAACATGAATAATGATACAGTGAAAGAATAAAAGCATTTCAACTGCTGTAGATAATGTAAGAAACAGGGGCTTGTAAACAGAGAACTTCTATAGTAAAGGAAAGGATAAATATCCTGCAGAGATGTCATTCTCCTCTGCTACTCATCTTCACCTACCACCTTTACAAAGGTATCATGAGCAGAAAGATGATATCTAAAGTCTTTCCACAATGACATTGTTTGATTTGTTAGTCAGAAGAACACATGTGAGGATAGGAACAGGTCATGCACTGCTTTCAAGTTATGCTGTTTAATGCAAGATCAGCGGGCTAATTATTTTAGTATTATCTTCCATTATTCAGGCATGGCTAAGGCTCTGAACTCGGTATATAGATATTGCTTAGGGATAATGCAAAGCAATTATGGCTTTAGCTTTCTCTCTCATAAACATAGCACAAAATCATATTCAAGAGGGTGTTAATTATACAGAATTAAAGCCCATAATCACAGCAACAGGACTATCTAGAGCATGTGCTTTCAGTCTTGAAGGACCTTGTATAACCCGACATAATTCACAGGCAACTTGGAAGCACTTTGAGACAGGAATCTGTGAGTAGTCCACCCTCCATGTCTACCAAAACCTTCAAAGTTCATGGGAAGAAAGCTGGAGATGATGGCTGTTGTTTAAACAACATACTATGGAGACACTTATACACAGATATCTTCTCACCCATGATCTTAGCAGGAGCTGTGACTTTCATTTGTTTGAATGTATCTTCTTGGTCGGGGGAAAAAAAAAAAGGATTTAAATATATTTTTCACTTGAATGTAAGATGTAGTTAAATACCTTTTTTGTACGTATCAGAGCTACTCTGCAAAGTTTCTCAGCTACTATTTTCCTCACAATCTGCTGGCTGCCGGTACCAATATCTGTACAAGCATTCTTTTATGCCAGTTCCAGTGACTCTTCTCACTAAGCTTTGAATCATGGTATCGCTGCTGATACTGTTCTGTGTTTTAAACCACATATTGTGATAGAACCTGTGTCTCAGCATAGCCAGTGAACTGGTAGGCTAAATGAGAGCTCAATGACTTTTCCTTGTTATGCAGTCCAAAGCACACGAAAATCATAGACTTCTAAAGTGCAATTATTCCTCCTAAGTTAGAAGTTCACACTCACACAGTGGGATGCACAATAAAAGAGAATGTGTATGTTCATTACCATTATCATATAATCACGTAGAGTCTCCATATTTGCCAAGTGACCTTAAAAGCTTCATGGATACCAGAGGGGTGCTGAGAAGTTGAAGATGTCTGTGAAGTTCAGAACTATTTTTGGGCCTGCATCTCACTGCCCAATGCTTGAGAGTCCTGACAGAAGTATTTTGGTTTCAGCTCTGCAAAAACATTCATACATATATTATTTTTAATGCAAGTTACCTACGCAAATGATGGGGTTTATATCAACACTAAAAAAACCAAACCAGAACAAATCAAACGAAATCAAACTTAAGTTTAAATAATCTAAGCTAAACTAAACAATGACAACAAAACCCAACCAGAAACAAAACAACCAAAAAACACTAAAAAACCAGAGAAATGCCTTGGACAGATTGCAGTGCAGATGCAATATTGTAACTCAAGTAGTTTAAATAGCCTGGTTTTTCCATTGACAGAATGAGAGAAATTATCCTGGAATTGATTCACTTTTGACAAAATGTATTACTTTATGCAAAGAGGGGTTTAATAATTTCTTGATATTTTATGGCTTTGTTAGTTGTCCTTAAGTTCTAAGTTTCAGAATTCTATTTATTGCATTACATTCGAATGAAAGTAGAATGTCTCATCTTTTACTTTTGCTTCTTGTATTTCCTTCTTCTCCGGGCCTTTTCATTAAATTCACACATAATTCAGGAAGTCATAATTTGGTTAATGGAAAGTTTACACTACTTGATGAATAAACTTCAGACTGTAAATTTCATCTATCTGTAGTCAAAACCTAAGGAACAATAAAAACTTAAGAGTAGTCAGGTTATGATACAGGATACAGGGGAGTGTGGTACACAAACAGATCTGTTTTCTGGATTCACAGAAAATAGATCATTTGTACCTGGATACAAAAATTCAAAATTCTTACTGTACTGGGCTACATAATATGTACTTTTTACAGCAACATGGTTGGATGTAGTACTATCCACAAGGATACTTAGATCCACTTTTGGGAAACTGCATCTGTGAGAATTTTGGATCTTGAAGCTGTAATTACTTCTTTCATTCCCATCACCTCCATTTTTTGATGTTATCTGTTGAATTCTAAAGGGTCAGTAACAGACTGATTTTTTTTCCTAAATTTCAAATACCACAACAGAGCAGTGCTAAAGGAAATTCTTCATCTATATGAGGTTGCATTGCAACTTGGAACTATCCATGAAAGAAAAAGGTAAAGAATAGCTGTCAGCTATTCAGCCAGGCAGTGTTTGTTTTCCTACACCTAGCCACTCTTTTTGCTGTGCTATTCTCATTAATGAAGAAAAAAACAGAGAGAAAAAAACAAAAAAGTTAATCATATCTGAATGGTTTATAAAACCTGCAAAGCTGTGGATAAAACAAGAGAACTGGAAAGATGCTGATTCCCTAGATTACTGTGATCAGGCATTAAATGGCTTTTATTCTGACTGCCCACCTAACATTTTGATTGTTAAAATACAAAATTATAATTGCCTTTTCTCTGGTAAATTGCCTGGATTGTGCACAAGTTATTTTGCTTATTCTATTTATAAACTGAGCCTTTTGAAATATTTGATGATTCAGTTTTTTAATACTTGGTATAGATGCTAAATAAAGTTCCCCAGGGGAAATTAAACTAAGGAGTTCGTATTTTATCATGCTTGGAATATTTACAGGAAGTAATGACTGTATTTAAAAATATCACTTTTACTTGCCATTTTACTTTCAGGATACAAGGATCAATTAATATGCAAAATTATTTGTTGTATATGATGGGGCTTGCAAATAATATGTGCTTTGTTTTTTTAACACAAGAAAGACATGAACAATAGCTTCAGATTTCCCAAGAAAATGTACACAATATTCAAACACTTGGAAAAAGACAAGTTATGTTTTAAAGTGATTATAAAAGAGAAGCATAAGCAATTAAAATACCCACAACTTTGTTAAATTGTTTATGATTCTTTTAGATCTCTAATTGATTGCTGGCTCTCATTTAATGGTGCAACTTACTTATTAAACAGAGGATTCCTTCTTTCATGTTGAATAAAGATTCTAAAATGATATAGCAAATATAATTTGACTACAATGCATTCAATTGCTCATATTGTACTTTTATTTAATTTAGCATCTTAATCCTGTTAGAGAGTTCTAATCAATGCTGTTTTCTTTCGTATGACATAAGCTTCTATCACTTTATGTTGAGGCCAGTAAAATTAACATTAAGCCCTTTTGAATTGGAAGCTACGTTTTCTAACTCTCATTGATATTATTTCCATAAATATCTGGTCTTTTGTTCTTAAATTGGACCACAAAACAGAAGCAGTGTGGCCAGCAGGTTGAGGAAGGTGATTCTGTTTTCATGAGACCCTGGCTGGAGTGCTGCATCCAACTCTGGCCTCCTCAGCACAGGAAAGATGTGGGACCAAGTTCACTAAAGAGCCATGAAAATTATTAGACAGCTGGAGAACCTCTCCACTGAAAGAGACTGAGCTGGGGCTGCTCATTCTGGAGAAGAGAAGGCTCTGCGGAGACAATGCTGCAGGCTTTTGATATTTAGGGGACTTAAATGGAAGCAGTTTATTTACAGGGACAAAGGTTTTATGGAAAATGGAAAAGACAGTTGGGTTTTATGAGGTATAAGGAAGATATATTTTTTATGATGAGGTTGATGAGACACTGAACTAAGTTGCATAGAGAAATGGTGCACACCCCATCCCTCAAAGTGTTCAAGACCATGTTGGATGGGTCTTTGAGCAACATGGTTTAGTGAAAGCTATCTCTACTCTTAGAATGGGGGTTGGACTATATGAAGTCCCTTTCCAAACCAAACCATTCTGTGATTCAATAATTCAGTTCATTATTTCCTTTGGATTGTGCATGAAATGTCACAGAAACTCTTTTCACCTTCACCTAATTAGTGAACTATGAACTAATATAAAGCTGATGTCATCTTCCACTTCTGTCTTGGTGACTTGCAGCAATCCTCAAAATGACATGTGTGTTGCAATTCTCATTAAATAACTGCCTTTGTGGCATACTGGATTGTATGCCAATACTGAACAGCTGCAAAATGCCAAAGGACAATTACATACTTAAGAATAAAATTCACAAAATCTGCAAGTAACAAAGGCAAACTCATACAGAAAATTCTGCTATAAGTTTTCAGTTAAAGGCAGAGGAAGGGTTTAGTTATGTTCATAATTCTTAACAATTTTCTCCAACTGCTTATCCAGGAATGTTAATATCTTTACCTCTACTTGACCTCCATATAGACCATTAAGGTACCTATATAATTCATAGTTCTTTTTCTAATATTTTAATTATTGTTATGCTAACATCACAGAGAGGAAAATTAAAGGTATTCTTTTGTTGATTTGTTGCTCTTGATTTTCATAATTCACAATCCTTTACAATTTAAGAACTTATGAACTCCAGTTCTTTTTAGGTATTATTCACTCAACTTGCTTCATTTCTTTTCCATTTCATGTATTTCTAAAGCAGGTGTTAATAAAACATGGACAGAGCCCTGATGAAATGTAATCAGCATTCACCACTTAGGATTGAAGATCTACTTTACTTACTATACATAAAAGCATATTTTCCATTATAGTTTGAAGATATCCTGTTTCAGTCTTTTCTTTTGAAGATAGGATTTCATAGGAAGTCATTTTGAATATTTCCCTACACTAAGATTCTCCTTGAATTTTGTTTTGAACCACATTACCACAGTATCTCTTGGCAATATGGCCCAGGGGCTGAAGAGCTGAGAAATTGTCCCATGTGTAATTAGTACTGAAGCTAGTCAAGGGTTTTGCATACTAATATCAAGATCATTAAGTATCACTACAATCAAGTAAACCATCAGGAACTGAACAAAGCATTAATTTGAAATGTTTCCATAGGTTGTTTCTGTTCAATCACAGGTCATTCTGTGCAGTAATCCAAAGACTTTGCACAGTTTATACAAATGATAAACTAAACATATGTATTTCAATATAGAGTGAAATAAGTGGTAATCATTTTGAAGGAGGGGACTGGCAAGTGGTTAACCAGTCGATCACTTCTAATCAAAACTAGAAAATTGTCTAGGATAATTCAAGACAGCAAAGAAAACCTTTGTCATTTTATTACTATTCTTTTCTAAAGAACATCACTATCCCAGAGCCTTTTATTAAACTGACAATCAGAGGAAGCAGATATTTGAAGAAAATGCTCTTTGATTACTGATACTCAGTTAGGGTGCAATTATGAAGACTTTTATCTCAAAGATTCCTTCAATTCTTTCAAAAGTGCCTTCTTTCAAAGATTTTTCAGTATAAGCTTTGAAAGATGAGGGTTTTGAAAGTTCATAGATCATACACTGAATGAAATAAATTACAGAGTAGAGGTTCTATTTCAGTTACTTCCAAAACATTATAATGTACAAAAGGAAAAAAGAAAACAACCCAACAAAAAACATATATATGTATATGTATATGTATATGTATATGTATATGTATATGTATATGTATATGTATATGTGTATGTATATGTATATGTATATGTATATGTATATGTATATGTATATGTATATGTATATGTATATATGTATATATGTATATATAAAGAAAATAGAGCTACTAATACCTAAGGAGGCTCTTCCAGGTCAAAACATTAACCTGTTTTTCCAGGTACATCAAGGGGTCTATTAACTGCCCCCCCCCGCCCCCCAAGTTTTGAATTGCTAAGTAATTTTTTTAATTACAGGCAATACGAGTTAACTGTCTAGATAAACTCATTAAGACAGGATAAAGTGAGGTCTTCCTGAGAAAATTCAGTGAAGACGTTAGGACATTCAGGAAGATCCTGAAGAATTGTAAAGAGTTTTAGCAGACAAGAGTTGAAAAAAAATGTAAGAGTAGTGATATTTTTCAGCATATAGAAAATAACTGTGTCCCACACTTGCTGAAGACAAACAAGTCGTAGACATTTAAACCAGAAAATATCTTTAGTGCCCTCCCTTTCTGTGATAAATTTAAGACACTGCATTTTTTCATTCATAATACTGACAATCTTCCTCATTTTCCTGGGATGAACCCATGACTGGATTAATATATCTGTCATGACAAAAAATCTTAGGTGACACGAATATTTCAGTAAATTCTATTTAACCGTCTTTAGTCTTTTTATGATGGTGCTAATGAGTCAAACAACGTTTTGTTTAGCTGCTGGTGATATTTGCATTACAAGTTTCTGAGAGGAAAAAAAATGTAATTTTTTGTTTGATATCACTTAGAATAAGGTTGGAACTGGAATGGAGAACAACTCCCACCTTCTGCTTGCTAAGGGTAGATATTTAGCAATCTAAATGGCTGCTAACAGTCATGCAGCTGATTGGGGAAAAAATGACAGTCTAATCACACACTTGGCTGCATGCTGAACTTTTTTTCTGACAGAACATTCGTCTCTGAACCAGGAACAAGGTGGCAAATGTACTACTGATGCCAGTCTCCTAAATACATTTATATCTAATTTGTATCAAGGATATATTTCTGATTATGTCCTTAGTCCATCGACTGCAGTTGTATATTAATGTGCTTTTCCACCTTAATTACATTAGGATTCTTTTAAATTTGATAAAGTATCTTCCAGTCTAACAACATACAGTTCCAGCCTGGGAGTAGTACTAGATACAGTTCTTGAGTGTGTGCATAACAATGCATAATAGTGTATTCCTTAAAATATCTGTGTATGTATACATGGTGTATTGAAAATAAACATTTTTTAGGGAAGGGGAATATTTTTAGTAGAAAATTTCCCATTGCTAGCATCCAAAAAGACAAATTTAATGGCATTATTGAGCATAATAACAAATTACTAAATGTCAGCATCCACAATATTGCATGCTTTTGGAGCCATAGACACTCTGCTAAAATTCATAACTCTTCTGAGAAGCTCACCCTATTTTGAACCTTCAGAGTTCCCAGTTACAACTCTCATGAGGGAGATATGCCCTACATGAAGCAGTGCCTTTGTGTCTTTAAAAAAATTTAAAATCTGCCTCATAATTTCTACTTAATGCATTTTAGAAGACTTAATGGAATAAGTCTTCTACTTAATGTATTTTATAACTAGCAAATGAGTATTTCCTGTTAAGTTTTTTACACACATTGTTTAAGAAATTTCAAGAACTTTTAGGAGGTTCTCATTTCTGACAAGCAACACTTACTCATGTCTTTTGTTCCTTGGTAGGACTATCAGTTCCACCCTACATCTTCCTGGGACACAGAAATCCTACCTCAAAGCATGCATGCAGGGTGGATGCCAACTGAAATGTCTATATTTTGTTCTTGTTCTCTATTCCTATAATATAGGATTTTTTTTTTCTCTTCATCCTTCACTCCCTACCCCCTACCCCTCACCAGCAACCCCCTCCATTACTTAGGATGCATCTGTTGCAGTCAGTGTTCTGTATTGGCCCTCTGAACTTCTTTCCCAAGCAATCAAAGCTGATTCACAGTCTGTCATGGCACATAAATAGTCAGAGGTGAATTGTTTTGTACTAGGTTAACACTGGATTTTACCTACTAAACATCTTTAGATATGGCTATCCTAAACCAGAGTGCAGATTTCCTCTGTTGTTTCATTTGCTGTGTTGTTCCTTTTTTGCTGTTCTTTTCCACATAAGGTAGGGTTTATTATGTATTATGAACTGTCTTAGTTCCAGGTTGTTGTGGTTTGACACTGGCCAAACACCAGGCACCCACAAAAGTTGCCCACTCACTGTCCTCACAGCTGGGCAGAGGAGAGAAAAATTTTCTGAAGCCTTCATGGGTTAAGGACTGGGAGAAAACACTCCAAGGGCAAAGCAAGCTCGGCTTAGGGGTACAAAGGGAATTTATTACTAACAAAATCAGAGGAGGATAAGGAGCAGTAAAAAAAGCCCTTAAAAACACCCTTCCCCCCACCCCCAGCCTCTCCCTCTTTCCCACTGACAGTGCAGGGAGACAGGGCATGGGGGTTTTGGTCAGCCCACCAGATTTTCTTCTGCTGCTCAGGGAGAGGAGTCCTTCCCCTGTGAGGCCATGGGTCCCTCCCTCAGTTCTCTGCAAACTTCTCCAACATGGATCCATTTCACAAGCAGCAGTTCTCCCCAAAACTGTGCCAACATGAATTCCCCCCAGGGGCAAACAGTCCTCCCAAAACTGCTGTGGTGTGGGTCACTCTTCCATGGGATGCAGTTCTCCGAGGACAGGCTGCTTCAGCCTGGAAGCAAGGGTCCTCTCTCTCCGCCGGGTCTCCCATAGGATCTCCAGGAATCCACCTGTTCTGGCATGGGCATCTCCCTCTATGGCCTGCCGGTGGATCTCTGCATTCCCCTTGGATTTCAACAGGCTGTGGGTGGATCTCTGTATCCCCAATGGATCCCTATGGGCTGTGGGTGGATCCGTACCTCCCCCATGGATCCCCATGAGCTGTGGGTGGATCTCTGCATCCCCCGTGGAGCCCACAGGCTACAGGGTCACAGCTGCTTCACCATGGTCTCACCATGGACTGAAGAGGAATCTCGGCTCACTTAGCTATTCTTAAGACTGTGAAAGGAAAAAAAAAAATTCTCTGGAAGTTACCAACCAAGAGGAGGCAACAAAGAAGAAAAAACAAACAAAACCACCCTGAAATCCAGAATCCATTCCAGACTGAAGGGGGTTAACACCTAAAAAGATTTAGAACTTATTATGCAGGACAAGAGGAAAGTGCATTTTGAATTGACAAAATCTTATTGTGGAATGTTTAAGGGAAAGGACAAAGGTAGGGAAAAGGAGGGAACAAGGTAGATAAGGGAGGAATAAATGGAAAAAGAGAGGGAAAATGGGATAAAAGGCTCCAGATGTGCATAAACTGGTTCTGGACAGTACATCTGCATCTGGTCAGTGTACTCACTGTGTCTCATCAAATTCTAATCTTACCTTTCTTCTTTGTGGCTTCCCTGTCCATTCTGGGCATGTGTCAACATATTTGAACCTTGACATAGACAGCAAGAAAGAAGGTCTGAACTCCAGTTGCTGGAGTAAGACCATGAAATTCCTTTGCATTTCATGGAAGAGATATACTGGGGGCAAGGTACTAGACGGACTGGGCATCAAAGACCAGCTACCAGAGAAATACATGTGTCTAAGAGTGGACTTCATTCCTTACCATCTGGAGAAGAAAAGCAAGACCACAGAATCTATCTTGTTTCTGTTTATGTCGATGCCTGTAAAATGTTCTGTTCTCTGCCTCTGTCAGCTTTGTGATCAGCTGTGCTATCGCTCTGTGTGTGTTTGTGTGTGTTAGACTGGCCTCACTGTTGCTTCTCAGTGGATTTAGGCACATGGAACTACAACATTTGGCCAACGATCAGTGAACCTCCCTTTGCCCTCAGCCTCATGGCAGTTTGCAACCTCTAAGATTTTCAAGAGTGTTGCATTAATAATTATTATACACAAAATACAAGGCTTCACTGAAAAAAAGTAAATTAAAACATAAATTGCTGTTTTGCAAGGCTAAATTCTTTCACAGTGTTATTTAATATGTCAATATTAATATATTAATTAAAGAAGAGGAAGAAATACTAAAAATCATAAAATATTTTAAAATTACTGTGATGTTTCACTATTAATTTGGTCAAATGGCAAAAACAGAGGTAATGTTACACTAACAGCATGGTTACTTGTGGAGATTGGAAGAGTATAGGAAGGAGACACTAAAGTGAGAGTTAGCCAGGGAAATGCAAAACAGTAAGAGAGAGATAACAAAAAGAGAGAGATATAAAATGCAAGAGAGTCTACAAAATTAACTGCGATAGTGAAAAACATTATAGCATACATATTCAAGAAGCTGCAGCAGAGACATCAGCCAAAAAAAGCCCATGGAACTCTGGGTTACAAAGGAGGAGTAACACAACAGCTGAAGCACCACAAAGAAAAGAGGGCTCCTCTCTGTACTGAGAAAAACATCCAATGAAAAAAAAAATTGCCCAGCTATATACATATACAAAATGCTACCAAGAAATTGAACTAAATACAGAGGGTGGAAAAAAGAAATCTACAATATTAACCATATATGATCTTCCTTTTATCACTTATTCAGAACAGTAATTTTTTCCATAACCATGTTATCAAATATCTATTTCCCATATACCCTGTTATTCCCAAGACATGAGGAAAGAAAGGGATTATTTCAAAGTAAAATAATCTTGACTGCAAAACATATGGTCTTGTTTATATGTAACTAGACATAAAAAAGGTAGTTTCCCTGTCTCATATTTCTAAACTACCCTGGTAAAAATAATGCATTTTCTATTATTATGATTGCTATATTCTTCTATATGGGCAAGGATTTTACAGTATATATATAAGGGATAAAAATGATAGGAAGTGTCATAAGAAATTCCCTTAGATAATATGTAGAGAATGTGGATGACCCATTCCTGGGAGTGTTCAAGGCCAGGTTGGATCAGGCTGTGGGTACTCTGGTGTGGTGGAAGATGTCCCTGCCTACAGCAGGGATTTTGAAATAGATGATCTTTAAACTCTCTTTAAATCCAAGCCCTTTGATGATTCTATGACAAGTAAGAGGAAACAATAATGTGAGGATTTGTGATGTTTGAATGGAGTGTCAGTGGGACTATGCAAAACTTAGGAAAGAGCATGTGGGGGAAGGGGATGGGGAAGAACAACGGGATGTGGGACAGACAGGGCTGTGTGTAAGAGGGTCTGGCTGTGTGCAGACTGGCCAGCCAGCAGGCTTATCTGACCCAGCCCTAAGCCTCAAATCCTCAGGCTGTTCTGTCTTCTCCTTCAGTCCTGTGTTACCTCTCCTCACCCAGTGTCCCTTACCAGCGCTGTAGGGATGACAGGTCAGCTGCTGGGAAAAGTGTGGGTGGATTTGAGCTCAGAGACCAGCATCAGTTGAAGGTGCAGGTACCCTGGGCGAGTGGCATCAACAGCCTGCAGTGAGCACGGGAAGTGAGGGTTCCGCAGCGGCAGTTGGGGCAGGGCAGCACACAGTCTGAGACAACACTTGGGGCTGGTGAGGGTGTCTGCACCATCTCAGGAACTCTTGGGTGGGGGTGTCCATATGTCTTAATTGCTGCAAAGTCCATGCTAGATCTGCTGATGAGCAGGGGTGCCAGATCTGGGTGTGAGCACCAGGCAGGCAGACAAATGAGCCACTTGCAGAATCCCCCAGAAGAAATTGTGATGGTAGCTGTTTCCTTATTATTAGTTGTATCTCTTTTCATTACCTTTGAAAATTATCATTTGAAGGAGTAGGAGTGAAAAACGTAGCCTATATAAAAAATTAATTCTAGCACTTTAGGGGAATTTGTTCATCCCTTTGTTTTTCTTTAAGTTATTTATTATACAATTTATTAGGTTATATTCCAAATATTTTTAGCACTAGTTGATTTCAAAATCTCAAATGCATTATTAATTTTGGTTTTCCATTTCCTCAGGTAATTTTAGATATTTCAAAGCCAGTAACCATCTTAATTTATTCCCAATGTCCCATCATCTAGAATATTTTTCTAACATTATCTTACTCAAATACTAGCCTTTTACAGAGGAGTTAATTAAAATTTCCAGCCAAAAAAAACCCCAACCCCAAAAAAACCTCAAACAAACCAAACCAAAACAACAACAAAAAAAAAAAACCCAAAACAAAACCACAAAAAGACCCAGGAGCCCAAAGACCATTCAAGTTTATCTTAGAACAACTAGTAGAAATTTTTTGCATTTGCCAAGTGTTGGCAGCAATTACATCCTAATCTTGCATTGTTTGAGTAAATCCCTTGAATTCTCTGGCTGAGCCTTTGCCCACATGAATCTATCCAATAGCTGAGGTACTGAGAATTACAGTTTAATAGATTGCTTGAAAAATCCCCATTTCAAATAAAAATAAATAAAAGTTTGATCTGATGAATTATTTCTTTCCAAAATTTTCACATTTCAGTAAAAAAACATGTCTAAAGCCATAACTGTTTTCAACCTGGCACAGATCCCAAAACCAGAACTCCACAGATGTAATTCCTTTGTATATTTGCTATTCTGACATTTGCTTCTACAAAGAACTATAACAGGAAACTAGAATATATGTGTATTCTAGTAAAAACTAGAAAAAACAGTAAAACTAGTAAAAATAGTGACAACTATTTTTGTTACTAGATCAAACAGACCTGGGTGCTTTTTGTCCAGCTCTTATTTCTCAGTCTATTCTTTCTGCAAATGTTCATAGAGGTCTTGATTCCCAAACAGGCACACATGTAAATAACTGTAATTATGTTAGTGTAAATAAAGATCTTGTGTTTACCTAAGATTTTCTTTGTCAATGTACTTACTGTTTTGAGGAAAAAATGGCGGGCTTAGAATGCAAGATTTTGATCCAGAGGTGCATGAGATTTGACATACAGGGAAGATTGCTATTCAATAGTTTTGACTAAAGTAGGTTCCTGTCTTGTAGCTGGATTAAAAATCCAATGATTTATCTTTGCTTTCTGAATTTATCTTAGAAAATATTCAAGATGAATACACAGGTATCTTGAATCTGGAACAGGAGAGATGAATAAAGTTATTTTAACAGGCTTTTGTGTGTGTCAATAAAACTGTTAAATGCATCTGAAATAGTTTTGTAGTGAAGAACTATGAAAACTGTTTTTTTTAATTGCTGTCATTTGATTTCTAAAAAAATTAGACAGTCTCCTTAGACTTACTTAAAAGCCAACATCATGAACTAAAAATTATTAATGGTAAATTTTGCAAGAATATATGCACATATTTTATATAATGATAAGAATAGATTTCTGAAAGTGGTAATTTCTTTCTGCCAAGTATTAAGGCAGCCTATGATGATTAACATATATACAGCATGTTTAACCTCCCAGGTTAAGATTATATTTTCAAAGGAAATTATGGGCATTTTAGCCTTTAGCATATTGTCCTAAACTATTTATTACAATTATTGTATTCTCTAGTATTCACATTCTTTATTTACATGAACTCTAATTTTTTAAATGGTTTTCTTATTCAAAATTCCTAAATTTAGTAAACAAAGCACACATTTTTTATTGTTTGGAAAAAACCTTAGTATTAAATATATATAAAATGTTGTATTTAGTAGACTTTCCTTCAGTAGACTTCTTCAAAAAACATCTGTTCAGCCAGCATTTCAAGGAATAAATTGATCCTCTCCTTTTCATTCTCAAAAATAACTTCAAAAAAACGACTTCATTTCTTGTGAACCTACAGGCATGTAAAGCTCATAATGTATTTACATTTCATTCCATTCATGTAATTAAAATGTTAGTAAAATCTCACTCAAAACAATCTGTCAGAAAAAGAAACACTGATTTAATTTTCATGGACCACTCTGTAAGCTGCTAATCTTCCGTTTTAACAATAAAATAAAGCATCTTCATTAGAAGGCTGAAACATTGGTAAAATTATCCATCCACAAAAAGCTGAAGTACCTCCTGATGTGCATTTTAATAAGCTTTCCTATATGGCCTTTTGTTTTCCTTCCTTTATTATAAATCACATATTTTGAGGTACAACTAAGTAGTCTACAAAGTAACAATGATATTGATAGAAGAAATGCATAAAGAAAATAAATAATGAGCTTGAGGCATTATGGTTTGATGTGTTTTCTTTAACAAAAAAAAAAAAAAAAAAGGTGAAGAATTTAAGAATTTACCAGACTGGTCTTGGTTTTCCTGGTTGGTTGGTTGGTTTCAGAGTGTTTTTTGCTTGTTTGTTTTTGTTTGTTTGTTTGTTTTGGTTTTTTGGTTGTTTTGGGGGGGGCTTTTTTTTTTTCTTTTAGGGTTTTTTTCTGGGCTTTTTGTTTTCTCCTGGATTCAAAATTGTTCAAGTGAAGTTGTTGATTTCCAGATGTAGGATTTTCATCTCCCAGAGGCTTTAAAGCTGACCACATGGCTAATTAAAAAAAGGATAGGAAGTTATAAAAGAAACAGGGTTTGCTTTTAATAAGAAGTATACCAGGCTAAACAGAGGACAATAATGTGGAAAAGAAGGAAATAAAAGAGACAAGGTCATCAGATACAGAGAGTGACTTTACAAGTCTCACAGTAGATTCCAGTCTAAAAGTGAAGAAAATGTCAAGTTAACACTTCAGCTTCATAAAAATAAATATTCACTAAAGTACAAAATATAAAATTCTTAAACAAAGTAAGTCTATTTTTTTCTATGCAGTTTTATACTTCATGGGTTTGGTCTCTATTGAGTCATGTCAAGAGTAAAGAATATTTAGATTTGACTCCTAGTCTCGGGATGGACATATTCCTGTTTGTTCTTTGTATAAACTCTCTTAGAACTTCAGAAGGAATATTGTAATCAGAAATACTTATATGTGGGAAATTATCCTCATGTTTGGGCTGAAGACTTCCAGATAGTTTGTGTCTAGAAGCAGCACTAAATGAAGGCTCTAGATGCAGTGGTTAGTTTCTGTTCAGAATCAATATTAGGATTTTGTTTTGCTTAGCTTTTTCAGTCAGCATTTAGGATCAAGTTTAAACCAAGAAAAGGAGCTCAAATTCATCCAATAAAAGGCTGTGACAAACAGGGAATTCTTTATTGCTTTCAAAAAAGGAAAATTCAGGTAGTAATCCAGCTGCTTTATCTTTCAAGGAAAAGTAATATCCTTATTTATGTGTGGCATAAATGACATTTTTTCTTTTCTGGGTGCAAAATTGTGTGGAAATATTTTGGCTTCCTGGGTTCAGAGATTGGAATCAGTGTTAGGATTATCTTGCAACATTTTTAGGGACCATACTGAAAAAAAAAAAGATAATTCTTTAAAAGCAAAAAAACTCCAGTACAAATCGGAGGACACTTGTGACAGATGTACCTCTCTCAAAAAATGCATTTTTAAGCTAATTTCTGAAAGCGTGTCAGATTTCTGTCTGCTGATACTGGTGTTTGAGTAGTTAATCTCTGCAGCAATAAATCATAACTTAGACTATTTGTAAGAAAATGGTCATTTGACCCTGTACTATGCTTTTGAATTGAACTTTACAATTCAGTGCCCACTCATTCTCCATTGTAAAATTTGGGTGCATAGAAGAAAACAAATTTTGTCCTTGTAAGCACATATTATTCCTTCTATGTAAATGTTGTGCAGTGCTCCTGCTATTCTTAGCTTATTTTTCAGGGAGTTATGGTAAGAACCAACAAAGTGTGGACTGTTCTGAGAGTGTGGACATGAATACCTTCACTTTTCTGACTCTTTAGATATAAAACAGATGTCACTTCAGAAAAAAAGATAGTTGATTTTTTTTTCTGCATTGACATTGTTTTCTTGCATTTATTCTTGCATTCTACAATTTTTTTCTACAACTTGAAAGTGGCAAAATAATTTAAAAAAAAGCCTTTTTCACTACTGATTATCATCAAAATTTCCCAGAAGTATTCTAAGAGAGAATTTGTTTCATAGGCATACCAACCAAATTACTAAGTTAATCCTGTACAAGATTTGTTTTTTCTGTAAGTTTTGAAAGCAAAACAAACTTGATGTATTTTAAAGCTTCTTCTAATTTGCATGCTGGGTCCAGCATCTCTATTTTTACTTTTTCCTAAGCTCTGCAAAAGTTTTCATCACGCCCAGAACCAATCATCCTTAAAAGCATGACAAAGGGTTGATTTCTTGCTTTTCTACTTTTCCCTTTAGACTTTTTTAAAGGAATTTTTTATGATCTGCCATCCATATTCATAACTCATTTAGTACCTCTTCCTGTACAATAAAGTATTTACCTCCCATCAAGTGGAAAATGGAAATGGAAACCTCCATTTTCCCATGAAAGAAAAGGGAAACCCCTTTCACATTCTATTTTCCTTACCAGCGACTGAAGACTGTAATTCCTTGGCCAAGAATGACTGAGCTCCATTTCACAGAATCATGTAGGTTGGAAGTGACTGGTCTCCAAGCACTGTCCTTGATTGCTGTGATTGCCACCCTTTGAAGAGGACAACTTTCCAGTGTCATTACCCAGAGCACTCAGCCTCTGAGTGGCCCACTCCATGTCCCATGAACTTTTATATGGCTTGTGTCTTGTGATGTATGACTCGTAATTCCTTAAGTACTCCTTATCTGGCAATAAATTAAGCCAATTTCCCCAGGTCAAATCTGTTTTGCCAGTGATAGTAACTGCTGAGTGATTTCCCCCTGTCCTTATCTCAAGCCACCAGCCATTCATTACATTTTCTCCTCCCTGTTCAGCTGAGGAGGGGAGTGATGGAGTGGTTTAGGTGGACACCTGGTGTCCAGCCAGGGTCAGCCCATCACAGATTACATGTCCTTCAGCTTTAGCCTCTCTATATTTGTCCCCAGGAGGCCTTCTGGAGTTATGTGTTTCTTTCCTTCATCTTTTTATATAATCTAGCAGTTACCCTTAAATTTTGTTCATTTAAGAACAAAAGGACAGGATAGGATTCCTCTATAGAAAAGTGGTGAATTCTCTGAAGAACTAGATCCTCAGCTATTTCTCTATAAATACACAGAGGGAGATTTTATTCTTGTGTTGGGAGGGGAAAGGGAAGAGTTTAGCGCAACAGTTTGTTTGATTGCTTCCCTTCAGAACTAAATCTGTACTGCACTTTTATTGTTTTTTTAAATAATATTCATTCACCATGTCTTCAAAACTGGTAATATCTTAATTTGTTTGAAGGTTTTGAAAAAAATTTAGCCTAAAAAATGAACCTCAAATATGTTAATCCTAAACCATTTAAATTTCTTTTGAATCAGTTTGTGCTAATGATACCTTTTTTTCACTTATCCTTGATTATTACTCATAGATTTATTTAACTGGGCTTTGAAATAATTTGCCTAGAAAGATGCAATTTTACTTTTTCTTCATGTGTGCTTTTCTTTATCAAAAACATGACTTAAGCTTCACTTGCTCAGATGATAGAAAGAAAGCCTTCCCATAACAGAAGCGATTGTACAGTATTGCATTATTTTTCTTGGAAAAAGGGATGTCATGACTGTTTATCAGCACACCCCCAAGAAACAGACTAACTCTTATACCTCTCTTAAGGTTAGCAATACTGTGGATCTGCAAGGATTATTAATAAATTTACAATTAGAATCAAATCTACAAAGTGCTTTAAATTTCATAGCTCACCATCATTGAACCCATGGGAACAGGTTGATGATCCGGAAAAAATGGCTACCCATCTCAAAAAATATTAATTGATGAAAAAAGGAAAGTCTTACAGTCAAAATTCGTGAAGCTACAGTGTTCCGAAACTTGTCTACTTTACATTTCCAAAACTTGTTCCTATTTAAAATCTAAAAAAAAAGAAGCAAAAATTCATTGACAATGATTTTCAAATAGTATTAATGTGTTTTTCAGGCTTGCAGATATCAGATTGTCTTGGGTAAATTGGACTGAAGCTGGGTGATATATGATAAAACTGATTGCAGGCTGGGAAATCACTGTCTGTAAAGAACCTGAATTCAAGAGACATTTTTATTTAGTAAAACACTGGGATCCATGCTTGAGAATTTATGCTGTGCTAAACTGAAATGGCCTAAGAATTTTCCCAGTGGTTACCCTAATCTATGTTCCAGTAAATTCCACTCTCAAAGGGCTAATAAACTGCAGCCTCCTAGTACTATAAGCCTATTACTTATTATATTAATTCAAAGTGTCAAGGTATCTTTCTGTGAAGGACTCTATATCAAAAGATCATTAGTCTGCTTACATTCTGATAAAGAAGTATCGGTGTGCAATTCTCTTGACTAATAACTCAATATGTCTTCTGTGAAAAAGCCTGCATATTCTATGCAAGAAAGAAAAAAGAAAAAAAAATAACAGGCCTCCCTCAAAAAACTAAATTTGACAAATGTTGCTGCCATCAACTTCTTGTCTCTTTTAAGCAATTTTTTGTGGGTATTTTTCCTAAAATATGTATGTAAAAACAACAAAATATGTGAACTGTAACCTTCAAAAATTGCATCCTGAAAGACCTATTTTGTGAATATCAACATGCTGCTCTTCATTTACGATTTCAAAACAGGACAGATTCAGACTTGAAATACAGTGAAGATTTAAAAAATGACAGCTAATAACCACGGCAGGTATACATTGTCACTGGTGCATTATCAGATTGCGTGCTGCAACCCCTGTCAATGGTGAACTTAATATCATGAATAATTTTTTTTTCTGACGTATTCTTACTGATGGAATATTTATTTCAGAAAAGTCTTTTTACCTCTTATATAGATCAGATAATGACAGTAAACACAGGTAAATCATATACCAGCAGATAAGACAATGACTGTAGTTGTATCTCAGAACACAGTGCATATTCCATTGTTAGAGTCCATGAAAGGCTTGCTTCAAAATTTATGTAGCAAATACTGTTTAAAAAAAATGTTCAGCTTGTAATTATTACACTGATTTACGTGATTCAAAAGATATGTGAATAAAAAAGAAAAAAATCTCATTATTTGTAAAAATAAATTCCCTATCTCCAAACTATTATAAAAACATCTGTGTGTTACATATAGTGGAGATGGCTTTAAAGAAAAGAAAGCAATGATAAAAACGAGGTCAGTGCACCCCATCAAAGTGGTAATCTTCACATAATGACTACAGCAACACATCATTATAATTTTAGGCGTCGAGCATTCAGAGTTCCCCATAGTCATTAGAAATTACAGTGTAATTGACTATTCCATATCTTTAGAAAGATATTAGTCTGACTCTTTAATAAAATCTGCATAAATTATATTGCAAGGATATTCTAAGCCACATGTTGTGATTTTAAAAATTTAATCATAATTTATATAATAAAACACATGACTATTAATTATTCTTGTAAGAAATTATCAGTACAGCAAAATGGTGTATTGTTCAAACTAGAAAAAAGGTAATTCTGTCTCT
The DNA here is from genome assembly GCF_029207755.1 of Chamaea fasciata. Taxonomy (NCBI): domain Eukaryota; kingdom Metazoa; phylum Chordata; class Aves; order Passeriformes; family Sylviidae; genus Chamaea; species Chamaea fasciata. The sequence goes on along the minus strand of NW_027094087.1, from coordinate 94,355,375 downwards.
GGAAAGAATTATCCTCTGTGTTATTCAGGTGCTTGCTTTTCTGTTTTAAACATAAGCAATAAGTGGGATTTGCCCTTTTTCAGAACCCTTTAAAGAACTCATTTTATAAATGGCATCTGATAGAGGATAACACAAAAACCTATTACTTGCTACAGCTGACTTGCAGATATTCTTCTGCCAAGCCATAATTTAAGAGTACAAAAGGAAATTATATGGAAGGTTTGTGTAAGACACTAGTGGTAGAAGCCAGCTCCACTTGTGCATTTGAAAAACTTCTTTCTATCTATTTTCCACTTAAGTCATTGATGCATTTATATTTTTACTGTTTGTGATACTAAGAATAAACTTTCATGTGAGATGGATGTGTGCATTAATGTCCCTAATCCCACAATCTCATGTTGCACTGCCTGGGACTGATACAGAATGAGAGCGAGGCTTCAGTTCTGACTACAGCTCAGAAAAGTCAGAAAAGTTGTTTTTCTGAGGTTTTTTTACGTGATGGGTTCCACAGTTTTATGATTACTACTTATGAATTTCATGCCTGTATAATTATCTACAAGATCTGGCTTATGAGATAGTATAACTGAAAGGGAAATTGGACTTTGTGAATTGTGAACATATATCACAAAACCTGGGTTTGTTCCAAAACCTAATGTAACTTGTGGAAGATTTTCAGTTTATTACAATCAGCTTTGGATGAGGCCTTCTCCTGTACTAATCGTACAACTAAAGAAAGCAGTGGAATTCAGAGACTTCAGAATCTCTTCTAATTTAAAATAACTTTAGAAATATGGTCTGACATCTGTTGTCACAGACTAATCTCATTCTTCTTCTTCTCTGTTGCCTGAAATTTCTACTTCCTTTTCATCTAAAAAATGTCAGCTTTGTTCTCTAAAAGTTTGGTTGTATTTACTGCATTTCTGTTCTCTTGCCTTTCACAGTAAGTTGGTGCCTCTCTGTCCACTATATACAGTACTAGTTAGTATTCAAAATAAAGGAGTAACATCTACCTTGGTGAGACCAAGTGTGTTGGATTGACCTTGGCTCGATGTCAGGTGGTCACCGAAGCTGCTATGTTACTCCCCTCCTCAGCTGGACAGGGGAGAGAAAACATAATGATAGGCTCATGGGTCGAGATTAAGACAGGAAGTCATCACTCACCAGTAACTGTCATAGGCAAAACAGACTCTGGGAAATTAATTTAATTTAGTGTCACTTGAATCAGAGTAGGGGAATGAAAAATAAAGCCAAATCTTAAAAACACCTTCCCCTGACCCATCCATTCTTCTTGGGCTTAACTTTACTTATGAAATCTCTAATTTCTTCCCACCAGTAGTGCAGGGGGACAGGAAATGGGGGTTGCAGTCAGTTCATCACATGTTCTCTTTGCTGCTCCTTCCTCTTCAGGGGAAATACTCCTCACAATCTTTCCCTGCTCTGGTGTGGAGTCCCTCCCACATGCGGGAGTGTCAGTCCGTCCCAGGGTCACCATTTTTCCACAAACTGCCCCATCTTGTATCCCTTCCACAGGTTTACTAGTCCTTCCAGCAAACCAACTCCAGTTCCTCTCTCCATAGTTTTGTCATGAACCCCACACTCCCAGCAGGTGTTTCCAAATAGGGAAAGAGTTTCAGTTTACCTCTAGACATTTTAGGAAGTTTACCTAGAATTTTCCATACCTTCCTGGCAATAATTGGCTCAGTGCCAGCAAGAAAGCTCAGATTGGTCTTGGAGAGTGTAACTCAAAGCCTCTCGTTGATCTCATTGGGTCAAGAGCCAAATAGCCCACCTACACTATTAAGTACTAAAGAGAGAGAACAAAGAAACTCAATGCTTTTTGAGATGTTGTAGCAAGTAGGAGACTTGTCTCTGTACTGTGTTCGGCTTTGCCTTTGTTTTAGTATTATTTTCTTTACTTATTAAAACCTTTTGATTTTTCAAGACACACTCGATCATGCCATCTTGCTAATTGATTTAAGCCGCTTCTCTGCAAAGGTTGGACCCTCAGAGATTGATACATTTACACGTGGCTTATAAGACTCTGGCCACATTCTAACCTGTATCACCATAGGTCCACCAGTCCTGTCAGAAGTCTGCCTCAGGGCAGAGTTGTATATGCCAATAAAATCAAATAACTATATAGTGCGGCATGGCATGGCATGGCATGGCATGGCATGGCATGGCATGGCATGGCATGGCATGGCATGGCATGGCATGGCATGGCATGGCATGGCATGTGTCACGATCCGCTCACACAAGCGGGGTTCGTGATGGTTTGTTTTAGGGATCTCAGAGCGCAAAAGACACAGCGGGGGACAAACTCAGTTTACTCAATCACAAATGCACCTTTATTTAGTGCCAACAAATGTGATAGTGGGGAGAGAAAAGAGAATAGTAAGAAAGACAGAAAAAGAGGGGAAGGGGATTATAGCTACCAACATGGAGGGTCGAGTCCTCGAGGCTTTTGAAGATGCCTATAGACATGAGTTTCTCCCGTGGGGTGATCACAAAAGTGAGCGGGGGTCTCCAGGGTTTTTATAGTCCTCTCCGAAGCGACAGGCAGTTGGCCAAACAGGTGGGGGAAATCATTGCAGTGTGTTCATTTAGAGAACTCAGAACAAGTCGGTCGTCAGCAGGTACAGTGTCAACCAGTACAAGTCAGCAGGCGCAGTCACTTCACCGTAATTTGCCCATTGTTTCTGCTCAGGTTCTGATGTTCTGATATGCGTGCTGGGTTTTTCCATTGAACACACCTGCAGGCAGCACTTGGCCAACATCCCACCTCAGCCAGGCAAGAACTCCTGTGTTGAGATTTTAAAGTACCTTTTAGGGGTTTCAGTCTCTGTCCTTGACGATGGTTGTGAGGCAGATGAGGGATCTTCAGACCGTCTCTTACAGCATGGCATGGTGCTATTTGTACAAATCCTGACTGGCACTACTATCCTAAACTACTAGGAGGTTTTGATAGCTCAGCTATCCAAATAGTTGTGCACAAGTCCAAATACTTGTCCACTGATCTAAAATTATTACTACATGTTGTTAAAAGCTATATGCCTGCTTCTTAGAGAAAACTTTAAGAATTCTGTATTGATCTTTTGGGATAACCATTGCCAGGTATCATTCCATGAGGAAAAACTTAAAAGCTTTCCAGACAAGAGGCCTTTAAAGTAACAAGAGCAACAGAAACCATGCAATATTCAGAAACTTATTCCTTGTGGTTAGCAGAATAAATCTGACATATCTGACTTTTCCAAAAGAAACAGTGAAGGTGTATTTTAGAATAGGAGATAGAAAATTCTGGTTGTTTGAAAATAAGTTAAAAAGCTGTGTGGAGTGTCCACAACTAGTGAGTATCCACTGTTTTTTCCAGGGAAAGAAATAATGTGCAGTAATTGTGAAGCCCTTTTACTTCCTTCCCTCTTCTGCTATGTGATTCCCAAGGAACATTCTGTTTATGTCAGAGAAAGTAAAGAGTGTAGCCCTGGTTTGTGCCTGAGATGCTTTGATTTTCTGAATTTCCCTTTCCCAGGGAATTTTCTGTAAACAAAAGACATGTTTTTGTAACTGCAAATTTGTTTACATTCTTTCCCTAGGAGGGACTTTCTTCTTGATATCGATCTGCTCTGACCAATATGATTGAAGAGGTTGATCTTTGTTTCACCAATCAAATTGGTCTGGGTAGAAAAGTATATAAGGGAAACACATCCCAGAAATAAAGGAGTCATTTTCAGCCTTCTGAAGTCAGAGTCTTTGTGTCATTGCGGTGTACAACAGCATCAAAAGAGTACTGGGGACACTGGATAACAATCTCATTTAGATGACCAACATGAGGACATCAGTGTTTCTAAGTAGTCTACGGTAGTCAAGATCATGAGAAATATACTTCACAGAATTGGTAAATGCAGAATTTAATGCACTGAATGAATATCTCATCTGATTACTTCTTTTGCAATGACAGTAGGGATGAGTTGCTTCCCCTTCAAAGTAATTTCGTCTCCTTATAGTGAAGACTCCTCAGCTTCTGCTTTAACATAGTCTCTTCAAAGGTAGGAAACAGGCAGTAGGTTGTTTTGTCGCCAGGGCATCACTGTCAACTAGTAATCTTCACTGGAGTCTGAAATCAACGAGTGGAAGACAAATAATGAGAACATTTTATTCCAAAGAAGGAGACAGCAGTGATTGATTCTAGTGGTATGATAAACCTTGAAATCTGTTGTTTATTACTACACTACAGTACTTTTTGAGGAATACTGTTAATGAAAGAGAGCTTGTGAAGTCCTTTGCTTTCAAACAGTACAGGATTAAAAATCTCGTTCTTTCATTAGTGCTATTTTGCTTTTTACTGTTTAAGGCCTGCATGTCTACTTAGTAATTTCCATGCTGAGCTACTGAAAGTATTTTTACCTTATGAATACAAAGTTACTTAAAAGTCTCTATTGATTAAAGATCCTGATTTCCTCACAGACTTGCATTTTACAAAATTGAAAAAATAAACTGCAACATGTTGTCAAAACAGTGTAAGTCTCAGATGATAGGATCATTAGAACATAATCTAAATTATACTTGCCTATTCTGTAGCAAAAGAAGCTCAAAACAGAAATACAGACCGAAGTAAAAAAAAAAAAGAAAAAAAAAGAGGAAAAATGGATCTCACAGAATTCTTGAAGAATAGTGATAAATACAGTTCACTTGTTCAGCCATGTCTTAATGTTCCTTTTTATAAGATACTCAAATACAATAGTTATGTTCACTCAAATAGAACTCACGTAGACAGATCTGAACTTTTCTTGAAGGGGAAATGATTGATGATGTATGCCACTGCATGAAGGATGGGTAAGTCACTGTGAATGTCGTTTTATTGACAGTACTTGAACCTTGACTGATCTCAGAGGAAAAACAATGGATATATAATGTCACTTTATTACAAAAGAAGCTTTCAAGACACTTCATAAATGATTCGTAACCATGTTTTTTCACATGAATTTTGGATATTACTTTACTATAATTTGTTTCTTGTATTCAGATTCAGATAACTTTAATGAAGCATTAACCATTCATGTTTATTGCTCATAAAATTAAACTCTTTTGAGAAAAAAACATGATTTTTTTTTTTTTACACTGAACTTTAGATGTGTGCTTTACAACAGTGATCACTACCAGGACTCAATTGCTTTTAACATTAAAGTCCTTTGTTACAATTCTGATAATATGAAAAATGGATTAAAGTGAAAATTACTTCAGCTAATTTTTAGATGAATATATCACTTCACCAGTGGCACAAATGCTGCTGCAATCAAAATAAAAAACAAAACAAAACAAAACAACCCAAAAAAACCAACCAATTTTTTTAAGGTAACCAAAGCTGATCTTTGCAGCAGTAATTTAACTTCTACTCTGGACCAGAAAAAAAGAACAGATTAGAAAGTTTCTTTTTAGACAAGATCTTGGCTGTACAAAATTAATGAGCATATCTTGGGGCTCCTGACAAAGTCACGCCTTAAGTTTATGCCCTCCACCCATGTTAAATTTCATTTGTATCAAATCCTAAGTTGTTTCAATTTCTCTTACAACCTTTGCAAGGTCTGTTTGATTTTTCTTTGATCCATGCAGTGAGTCTAGCTGTCAGAAGCTTATCTATGACCAAGTCAGCAGACTGGGAACCAGAAGATGGTGTAGATGACTGACTGGTAGAGGAAGCAACCTTCTCAATCTCCTTGAGCTATATCATCTCACTCACCATCCTAACTGTCAAGTGTGCCTACAAACACTGGATGTGCAACCCCAGAAAATGTTCCATATGCTAAAACAACATGCACTACTGAACAAGTAAAATGCTATGCTTCACACAGTCACTGCACTTTAAAGTTCACACAAAGAGCAAAAATTTGTTTAGCAATTTTTTTTTTTGTTTTTATTTTAATGGTTAGGATTTTTACTTTAGCCAGTCAGAGTTAATTTTGATGAGGAAATGCTTAGCATTTTGTCAAAAAATGTTTTTTATTGCCTTACTTTGGAATTCTTTGCACCAATGGACATTGATCTCCATTTATTTCAGGTATCCAGTAGGCTTTTTTATTGAATAAGAACTTTAGCTTCAATTTTAAATGATGTGTTCAGAAGATTTTAATCTTTTGATACCACTAAAATGTAATTTGCAGACAAAAATGCTTCAACTTACTTTAATTTACGTTTTTTAAAGCTGTAGATCTAGATCCCCACATCACTCCTCCTCATCTAATCTCTGGCATAGTTTTGCCTCATGACAATGAGTTCTTTCCCAGAGGGTACCTAGAAGAGGTATTATTATAGACCAAATATTATTCTTAATATGTAGCATGGATGATAGGACTTTTTTTTTTTTTTTTTTTTTCCCCCACAGTAGGAAGAATGGTGAGAGGGAGAATGAAGTGTATTTTATGAAAACAGGTGACTGGCTTATTACTAGTAATGTAGGTGTAACCTGTAGGAGAAATTAAGACATTATTAAACATTGGTGAATTTAGATAAAATATCATTAAACTGATTTTGACCATGAAACAAGATTGTGACAGTGTGTAGGAATGATTTTGGGCATTCTGGTTTGTTTTATGCTTGTTTTTTCTCTTTTTTTTTTCCTCCTTGTCAGGCCTGTGAATTCACACTGAGGTTAGAAAATTGGTCTATTTTTGTCTCCTTTTTCCTGAACTCTCATCTGTAATAAGGATTTTTGAACAACAATCAAATATAATATCAGCAAAAATAACACCTACATGAAAAGAAGTGAAATCCAATGTCTTCTATAGCTGAATTAGTACTTTAGTGTTAGCTGCTGTAAAAGACCACTGTAGACATAAAAGTAGTCATGATTTACCTAAAGAATAGTTAATATGTTAAATAACAAGCTCTGCATTGACAGCCAATTTTCTGACTATAACCAGTTTTAGCAGTCCATTCCAACACGTCTTCTGAAAAAAAAATCACCTAGCAGATTGAGTTTTATAAGGCAAGAACCTCCATTTATTCTGAATATATCACTTGCAGTGCCACCTGCATTCATATTAAAGTGGTAACAGAATTCTACCTCTGATACCTTTTCATTGTATTTCATAGTACATAAAATATGTCAGAGGCAGCACAGATTCTGTCAGATTCTCAGACAACAGTGTAGGTCACCAAAAAATCAACATATTTATTAATACCCCTATGAAAAAGACACAGTTTTTACCTTTGTATTTTCCTATCCCAGCCAAAGTCCTTGAATAGTGCTCGTACCTGAGACTAAAGCAGGTGAGCAGCTACTCTGGGTAACACAGAAAGCATCATGAGCAAGACATCAGGTGGCTACCTAACCTACAGAACTTTTAGTTTATGATGCTTTTCCTGTTTATTAAGTGACGGGATAGCACCTGACACAGACCATTTTCCCTAATATCAATGATCCTACAGTGACACGGTTTTGGCATCCTTAATATACTAACCCAGATTTAGAGCAAAGAGAACGGAAGAAGTGCAGCACCATATATAATTCGAGGCAGGGTATATGGTGGTTGTGACAGCTGAAAAAATTCCTGTACCTGAGCAACAGCCAGAAGCACAGTTTCTCCACTGTGCCCTACATTCAGTGCAACCTATTTCTTCAGCCTGAATATGCATTGAGGGTTAGAAGAGTGCTGTTTAAAATTCATCATATACTGAGAAGTTTTCCATGCTCTCAGCTTTCTAAAGCACTGCAGGTTGCAAAGAAAATAATTCAGTCTTATAAGTGGTTTTCTGCCTCATTTTATGCATACAGAGTGTTGTTAAGAATTTACACCTGAAAAATGGGTGCTTTTTAAAGTGGCTGGCAGTGTGAGTAATGATACATAGCATTGAAGGGCTACGTTTTTGGAATTTCAACCCCAAACCAGATAGAAGTTTATAATGCTGATCTTAACAACATCTTTCAAGTCATCATTCATAAATTTGTCCTTTTTTATCCCAAGTGAAATAAAGATTTTTAAATTCAAACTGCATTTAGGATTTATTAACATGATTCAAAAATGTAGAGCCAAAAATGCATTTTACTGAATTATGGAGCCAAATTTTAACTAGAGACTTAATTGAAAACAAAACAAAACAAAACAAACCAACCAAACAAAAAAAAAAAAAAAAACCCAAACAAAAAAAAAGAGGTCTAAGTCATTTTTTTCTGTCAGTTTCAGCTCAAGGTTTTTTTAAAACCTAGGGAAAATATATTAATCAGGCTTTCAGAAGTGTCCATTTTGAGAACGCAAACAAAAAAATCAACAGGAAGACATTGCAAAAATCTATGCCATCCATTTCCCCTTTATCTGGCCAATTTCTGGGAATATTTGTCTTTATCTTTTTGAATATTTTACATGAGAATAAATGAGTACTGAAAACACTGGCAAGTTCTGAATCAGGGCGTTTAAGGGCAATCTTTTAAAAATGATATTTTAAAGACATTCACATCATAACCAGTTTTGCTGCTCAGAAACTTCAGAAAGTAAAATCACCCAAAAAGGATTAAAATTTCAAATTCTGCTTCAGTATGGCATGCCATTTTATCCTTACTAAATAATCAAGTTAACAAAGTAGTAAGAAGCTGCTATCTTAATTACAGCTTTCATTTTATCTTAATTCAGAAATGCAAGGATGTTACACTTCTGTTATTCTGTCTGATACTTTGACAAAGCTCTGATGAAACTATGTTTCTCTAAGCAGATTATACAGCAACTCAAATAGCACATTAGGAATTCATATTTTCTAAATGCATGTAGACAAACTCCCACATATACAGAAAAGCAGCATAAAGCCATGTCCTACTTAAATCTCCCTCTGCTTTAATATATTTGCCTAGGACTATATAATTATGCAGTTGTTAAATCTCAGTAATATCAAAATGAATGTATGAATATATATTTCCTCATTGTTGTAGTCAATGACTTAACTATTCCCAAATAAATCCATTGTCCTTCTCTATCCTATCTGAATATCAGTCTTTTAAGAGCTTTTTTCCCTGACTGTAGGACTCTATCTGGTATATAGTAACACCTGGAACATTGAAAATGAGGCCTTTAAATTCTTCAGGATTTTTTTTTTCTTGTGATTTCCAATCTATCTTGTCCTTTGATTTTGTCTCTCTACTAAGTTTTCTGAATTCCTATGAGTAGAAACTTAACATCTATGAATTTCAAATACTAAATCATAATGTCACAGAATTGTAGCCTGGTTTACGTAGTAAAGGACCATCAAAAATAATTTGGTCCAAACTCCATGCTATGGATAAGGAACATATTTCAATATATTTCATTGCCTAAGACCTTGTCCAACATGATTTTGGACACTTCTAGGGATAAGGCATCCAAATCTTATCTGGGCAACCTGTTTCTATGTCTCCCAAAAGTCATTGTAAAAAATTTTGTCCTTCCATCCAATATAAATCTATTTTCTATTTTAACCAATGACTCTTGTTTTGTAGCTATAGACCCTGGTAAAAATGCTCTCTCTCTATTACTTATAACTTTAATATAAGTATTGAAAGGATGCAGTATGGCCTCCCTTCTCTTTTTCTGGACGAACAACCTTGGGTCTCTGAGCTTGTTCATAGGAAAAGTGTTCCAGTCCCCTGATGATTTTTGTGTCCTGCCTCTGAATTTGTTCTAACATGTTCATGTGTCTTTCCTCTGCTGAAGATCCCAGAGCTGGACACAGTACTGCAGGCGGGGTCTCGTTAGAGCAGCATAAAGAAGGAGAATCACCTCTCTTGACCTGCTGACTATAGATTTTTTGATGCAGCCTAGCATATGATTCCTAGGTTGCAAGGACAAGTTGCTGGATCACATCCAATTTTTTCATCTACAAGGCTGGTGGACATCAAGTCCTTCTCCTCTGGGATGGTCTCAATACATTCCTCCTCCAGTCTGTACTGATGTTAGAGTTTGATATGACCCAGATGCAGGGCCTTGCGTTGGTCTTGTGGATATTCATGAGATTCGTACAGTCCCACTCCTCAAGCCTATTAAGGTCCATCTGGATGGTGTCCCTTCCCTCTAATATATCAACTGCATTCATCTTGCTGTTATCCAAAAACTTGATGATAGTGCACTCAATCCCATTGGTCTGTGCCCTCAATGAAGATGTAAAATAGCTCTGGTATCCATATGGACTCTTGAGGAACACCAGTGGTTACTGGTTCCCACTTGAGCACTGAGTCATTGACTGTAACTCTTTGAGTGTGACCATCCAGTCAGTTCCTTATCCATCTAATGGTATATCCATCAAACTCATGACCTCTCCAATTTAACCCCAAGACTGTGGTTAAAGGGCTGGGAGACCATGCCAGAGGCCCTATAAAGTAACATCAGTTGATCGTTCCTTCTCTACTGATGCAGTCACATCACCATAAGAAGCCCACCAGATTAGCCCAGCAGCACAACACTAGGTTTGCCTTTGGTGAAGACATGTTACTATCTCTACTCACTTCTCTGTCTTCCATATGCTCCAATGGGACTTCCATGAGCATCTGTATCAGAAGAAGTTGTTATTTCTGAGATTTTAGAATTAGAGAAGTCTTGGTAGGGAAGGAGACAAATATAATAACAATGATAATTTGTTCTTAAGGTGTATAGTGATTATAGACAGCTCTGACCATTTAACTAGTGTGTTGGTTTAAAATCCAGCTAGAAAACTAAACCCACTTAAGCTGCTCCCTTTTCCCCTCCCACCCCTTCTAATGATGGAGGAACACTAGGAGACATTATTAGTTAGAATCACAATTTACCGAAAAATCCCAATAACCTCAACAATATCAATAAAAGAGCGTAAAAAAATGGGACTTCTACCCACAAAAGGATATTCACTACCAAACAAAAAAAAAAAAAAAACCACTTCCTAAAGACAGTATTCAGTATGGTTTCCCAAACAAAGGCAAAATGGCCACTGGCCCTGTGCTATGGTCACATGGCATTCAGGAAAATTAAAACAAAATATCGGGAAGGCTCTTGTGCCTTAACTTCCTGCTTGCTCAGCCTGAAAACAACAGAAAGAAGGGACAAAACATAACCAGGAAAGCTAATTCATCTACATGAAGAGCTGTGCTGCCAAAATGGCAACTCTGTGTGGCTCAGGCCCTGCCATAGGGGCTCTGTCCCCAGGGACGGTGGCAGTGTGGCAAGAGTAATGGTGGTCCCAATCCCACACCCTCTCCAGGGAAAGCCCAGCAAACCAAAAACAAAAATAAAAAGCCAAACTTGAGGATTCTGGACTTGGCTTTTTAACCACAACTACCACTGGTGTAGGTGGTATTGAACAGATAGAGCTAAGAGCTCCAGCCCCTTGTCTCTGTACCCAGGCCAACTAGCAAAGAATAATGAATTTTATTTACTCATGTAATAGTAGCCAGAGAGAAAATTAAGATAGAATTCTATTCCAATATGCACATATAGCATCCCTAAATATCTAGGGCAGACAATAAGTAGCCAGGTTTATGTCACAGAGAAAGTGTGGCTGAAATAGTGAGCCAAGAAAATTTCTTTAGATTTACTTTAGTTTCAACAGGAATATTGGGATGGTTACCAACTGATACGTATGAATAGCAATAAAACCACCAAGCCAGCATGGATTTGTTAGGAACTCTAACAAATTAGTAAATCTAGAATTCATCTGATAAAACCCAGATGATTCTAGGCTGCTAACCCAGTCAGTAAAGAAAACCAAGAACTCAGAGGGCAAAGTGCCCAGTTCTGTGTGTCAGACTTCACAAAAGATAAAGATGGTGCTGATTTGTTGTTCAGAGTACAGCCAAGAGAATGATCATTGGTTTACAGTAAACAGCCTATGAAAAGAAAATTAAAGAATTATGTCTCTTTAGTTTACAGATGGACACAGAAGGAAAGAAAGAAATGAAATGACTACGTAAACATGAAAAAGCTATTGTCATAAGCAAAGATAAAGAGAACAAAGATCAAGAGGTTTAATTTAAATTCAGGGAGGTTTATTTAACTTGAGAAAATCTTTCCAATAAGAAGAGCAGTGGATTATTAAAGTGGACTGTTCTAAAGAAAGGTTCTCATCATTTATGAAGAGGCTACATAAACTTCTGTCATGTAAGTCATGTAAGTCATGACTTACATAGATATGTAAGTCATGCCAAAGTGGGTGATCTTCTGATGTTAGCCCTAGTATTTCATGTTTCTCTTTCTCTATTACCTAATGATGAAGCCAACTGTTCTAATAAAATGAGATATTAAATTAAATATATTCCAATCCATATTGAATTAGGCATGTATATCTATAGAATGCTTTCAGAAGTGGCACAGAGATCTATTTATTAAGCTAATATATTAAGTAAAAAAACTACAGCCTGTTTCAAACTGAACTGAATCTCCACTATCCAGCACTAATCTGATTTAGAAGTCTATTGTCTGCATTTTTGTCTCCTCCATCTCTTTTTATCCTATGAATTAAACCTTCAGTGTAAGAAAACATTCCTGATCGAATTTCTGTGAGAGAAATTTTGGTTTAGACTGATCCATTCTTCCTTTCTTAAAAATTTCACTTTGGAAAGTTCCTAGCCATTTCTGTCTATAGATTAATATAATCAGCTTCTGCTGTTTGAGTTTTGTAAGAACATTTTTGTTGTGAGCTTTTCTGAAGGAAAAATTGCATGAAAGAGGAAAGAAAATATCCTGCTTACACCAAATGTCTATAAAATAGAAGTCATCTTTAAAGATCTCTGAATGAATAAATGTGGCTCTACTCTTGAAATTATTAATGCATTTCTTAAGCCCTGTACTTTGTGTTCAGTAAGGCTTAACACACCTGTAATGTTATAACTGTGTAAAGTTTCTGAGAAATGAGATCTACCTGAACGATTTTATGTCTAGAGGCAAAACACTGAAAGTTACTTAATATTCCTTACTTACATGCCACTGTTTCAGCGGAGAGCTTGGATTTCTTACCAATGTGCCTTCCAGACATCTTTAAGTCTATTTGGACAACAGATAGACTCATGTGTAGACCACAAACAGGTATCTCACCTTGGTTTTTGGTTTTTTGTGGGTTTTTTTTTTGATTTTTTTTTGCCAGCATTTTCTTCCCTTTTATGAAATTTGCAACATAATTTAACAGATGGAATGCAAATATTTAAGATTATAATATTATTATGACATTTAAAAGGTAAAAAGGCAAATACTCATTCTTGAAAATGGTCAGAGGAAAAAAATAATTAAATAGTCTGCAGGTAAGACATTTCCATGATCAAGGGCAAGAACTGTTAGACTTCTGCCCTGAATTACCTGTAAAGAAGATGATACTTCATATATCTTTCGTATCTGTTAGTGAAAAAGAAAAAAAAGCATCAGGGTCCCTAAATCTGAAAAATCTGTTTTTGAATGCTTGATAAGTAACAACAATTATTTCTGATTCATGAAAATAAACAAAATTTAACAGTTTTTTATCAAAACTTGTTATAATTTTATAGGTAAATGCCAGAATTTGCAGTCATCACAAGTCTAAATTAAATGATAGCTGCAATATTATTTTATCTTAAAAACTGCTTACTTTTTCTGCTCTGATTCTTTCACATATACTCTACCACTTACAGATTAGGGTGATTAGCTCCTTTTTCCCTGGGGATGTCTTTGGTATATTTTCAAAGTTTCCCTCTACAATACATAACTACTTGAAATGTGATAACAATCTCTTTTTTTTTTTTTTTTTTTTTTGTCCAAACCAAATGCTTCTACCTAAGTTGCACTATTAGGAGAAAAAGTACCTCACATACTTATTTCTTTGATATTGGAATAACAAAGTGTAGAACCAAAAGGGCTTGTAAAATTTTAGGTTGCCTGGAGACCTTTACCTTTTCAGCAACAACCTACAAAATGTTTTCTGACTTTTTTAAGGCAAAAGTTATTATTAAACCTTCAGACAATAAATAGTGTTACTTTCATTTTCTCTGTATGAAATAATTTAAGCCATTAATAAGCCATTCCTGAAAAGAAAAGATCTTCAGAATGGTGAAGTCTTTAGATTAAAACTAATATCAGTTTCTCTTGAAGGTAAAAAAAGTTTTTTTAAAAAAAGAAAAAAAAAAAAAGAAAAAAATAGCTTTTCTTAATGATTAAAAACCTTCTTGATCAATAGCAGTATCCAGGTAAGATAATTACAATTTCTATTTACAATTGTAATAATTCATATATAAATTAATTTATCTCTTCAATAACAAAGTAGGACAGTTCAGAAACTGGTATTGCATTTGCATCTCATTATTTTGAATATTATACATTATTTTAGGAAACTCATGTTAAGGTAAGAATCATAAATTATTCAGGATAGTCAAACAACATACATAGAATCAATTTAGTTTTCAAGTCTAGAACCAATTTAGTTTTCAAGTCTAGTAATAATTGACCTGTATTTCAAAAAAACCCCAAAGAGATATATCTACTATTCATTATAATTTCTTAACAGGTTCTGCTTTTACCAGAAAAACAGGTAACACTAGTTAGAGTTTTCACCTTGTAATTTCAGAAACTTTTTCTACTGCATTCAAACTGAATTTTGACCATCATCAGCTTCTCAGAGGGAGTGGCAGTGGAGGAATGAGGAGAAAGTAGTTAAACAACTTTACATTCAGCTGACAACATAAATTCATCAAGCTTTTATTCCAAACATTGCAAAAGTTACCAAGCACCTAAAAACAGCAAGACCATGGTAGAAGCAAGCTAGTGAATGAATGTAATTTTCCCCACTCAAAGATATCATAGTGTTACTGTGTTCAGAAATTTGTGAAGTAAAAGCCAATCTCAAAATACCGGTGAAGAGGAATGTGCCATTTAGCCAAAATGGACGTGGCCAGGCTTTTCACCAACAAAGTCTGCTCTCTGATCCACCTTTCTGAAACAGAGAAGCCTTTCTAATAACCCTACTTTGAACTTAAAGAATCAGGTGCAGAGAAAGTTCAAATTATTCCAAATTATTTCAAAATTCTCTGTTTTATAAAGAAAATTAATCAGCACCTGCCATGGAAGTTCACTTCCAATACTGCAAATTTAGTGGTTTATTTTTATTCCTAAGAACAAAAGATATTCCTTCCTTATTTTACTGCTATTATTCTATGAATGCCTCAACTTTTCCATTGAAGAATTTTTTATTGTATTTTAATACCCTTTTTCTTGTGTATTTCTTTACATTTTATTTTATTTTACATCTAGGAGGTACATCTTAATGTCCGCCACAACCCTAAAGGCTATTTGGTCTTTAGGAGCCAGAGGTGGCACTGTCTCATCTCTTGCTGGTGATTATTTTAACTGTTGCTGAATTTCGTTTCTTCTCTTCCAGAAGAAAAGTAGCATATCCTTTCCAAGCATCCCTGAAATAATGTGAACACATTATTCAAAGTTTTGTTTTTCTACAGATATTAAATGCATCATTTTGGAAATTACCTAGCTGCGTAATAAAAATGCTTAATTTTAATGGCTACCTATCTGTAGGTATCATAAAGTCTATGATAAAACACAGAGTTCATGGCAGGCCTAAACTATCAGTAATTGCTACAAATGAATATGCTCTATTTTAAGGGCTAGGAATTTTATTAAATAGGGCTTAGATAAGCCTTAGCAAATTATTTATTGGGCAATAATCCTTAAAACGAATTTACTTTTGCTGCAGGTTGACCAGTTATAGCTGTTTAACAAACCATTCATAATAAAATAAGTACAACCATAAATGCTGCACAAACATCAACCAAGCCATTTTAAATTAATGTAATCATCTGTTTAGAATACTTAGTTTGATTCAGTGATTATAACAGTCCTTTACAAGAAAAGGAAGCCAGCCAGTGTTACTCTGTTTGGTTTTATTTTGTATATGTACTCGTAGGTTTGTGGGAAAAATACTGAGACAATAATATGGTCATGCAATGAACTTTCAAGTAAGAGATTGTAATGAGTGTACATTTTTACCCAAAATACATATATGTTAAACCTGTTATTGGTTATTCTTCTTGAGTAACCTTGAGTAACCTTGAAAGGAGATTTCTCGGCTTCCAAGAGTTAGCTTTTCTCAACTTTCACATCATCACTGCAGACAGTGAATCCCCAGCAGCTTCATTTACCTGATACAAAGCCGAGTTCTACTATATCAACTATTTTCAGTTCCAGTCAATTAGAAGACCCTGAATTTATATTACATGAGAGAAAATAATCTATTAAAATATTTAATAGAAATAATGTTTCTTAAGGCTTTTTTAATCCTGAATTTTAACCACTTGATGGATATTTTACACAGATAAACTTGTTTCAAGTTTAAATTTTCTTTTGGAATGTTATGCTAAAAATAATTATTTTGTGGTTCTGTTGCTGATGTTAACAGCTTTCCTTAATTTGCCCTTCAATTTTGGAACAGGGATTTGGATTTTTCCAGTGGATTTTTCCCTTCAGAAATGCATGATGTTTTTTCTCTTAGTGTCTATCACCATAAAATTCTCTAAAACTTAGTGGTTGCTCACATAATTATCTTTAGTGTTAAGAAAAATGAAGCAACCGACTTTCAGAAGAGAGCAAGGTAGAAGGGATGAACATATATAAGGAAAGTTGATCCTGACTAAAACATGGAATAAAATTCAGGGTTTAACTTCCCCATTGTTTCATAGTTCTTTGATTATTTTTTTCAGTCATCATTGTGAGAAGACTAATTGGGGAAAACGGGAAGCTAGTGTTCACCAATTTTTACAAACAGGACAACTAAGAAATTGCAAAAGTGCATTTGATTTTAAAAACAAGCAAGCAAACAAGAAGAACCCTCAAAATAAAACCAACAAATACACAGACTTCTAATACAACAAATTCTGAATGAAGCTGAAACTACATTTTTTTTTCCTGAAAGATTAGCTCATGCTTTTTCAGGGACAAGGTGCTCTGAAATACAACAAAAACTTTTAAGAACCAGACTGACTACATTAGACAGGGTCATTTAGTCTTCTACAGTATATAGCAGATATTAATTTTATAGTGGTAAGATGCCAAAAGTATGTAAGCATATGTTTCCTCTGGTGCTTTAGTTTTCCTTCAGACTTTGCACTGCATATTAACTAAAGTTATGGGTTGTCTTGGTTTAGCTAGACAGGTATCTGCCAGGGAGGGTTGGAGTCTCCCTTAAAATGTAAGCCCCTCCCCCCCTTTTCCAAATTATCATAAATTTGCAATTAAAAGGCTGTCAGGCAAAGATTTTGGGAATAGGTATAGCAGTTCTTTACTAGGGATATAAAAATACAGATGTTGCAGTACAGAAGAATAAGCAAACAAATAAACAAACAAGAAATCCTAGAAAAAAAAAAAACCTGACAGAGTCAGAAATACAACCTGACACCCTGTTGGTCAGGGTGTTGGAAGCAGTCCAAAGTAAGCCCTCCTGGAGTGGCAGATGTGGTTCTGTTCGAGTAGATGCGGTTCTGTTGAAAAAAAAAAAAAAGCGGTCCAGTAATGTTGAGATGGGTCCAGTCCTCCTCCAGGGATCTGGTAGAAAAACTGGATCCCTAGTGGGACTGTGGCTCCTTTTTATCTAGGTTAAGGTGGTTTGGCTCCTCCTCCCTGTGTGGAGCAGCTTACAGTAGTGCACCGTAATGTGTAATGTCATTGATGAGCTCTTAATGGTCCATTAGCAAAAGACATTCCCATGGAAGTAGTGAAACAATGAAGAGAGATAAGTAGCACTCCACCATCTGATAAGTGACACTGACCCATTTGGGCAAAGATAAACAATTCTGCTCCACCTAGATGGAATAGAATAATATGCTCTTTACAAAACCCATGACATGGGTCTATAGATACTGAATAGAATTTAATGCATAATATTGTTATACAGAGAGTAGACAAAAAGTTTAAAAACTTGTGTCTTTCAAACTGAAAAAAAACCCCAAATGGTAATGAATTCTTCATACATTTAGATAAAAAGAAGAATGAACAAGACAGTATGAAATGAGAAAGATAATCTAGATACAATTCCAAAATAAAATTGAACAGTGTTGTCATAAGATACAAGCACTGTGGCTAATATGAAGGGGAAAAAAAAAATGACAATTACAGGTGAAGTAGAAGGAAAAGATTGCCATGTGCCTAAAATACCTTAAATGGACAATATCTTGTCAGGATTTTGAACGAGATGGTACTTGAATACTAAGGTTTCTGAGCTTGATAATATAAGTGAGTTAGGAACATTTTCTTGCAGAAACAATTATATCTGTAAATGCGCACAGGCAAATATTCTACCTATCCAAGTATTTTAAAAACAGCAAATTATGTTGCTGTAATATGGCATATTTCTTTAAATTGACTGATTTTTGAGATGAAACTAACACAGAGGCATTAATCATGAATGTAGGCTTGAGGATAATTGATTTGGAGGTACACAAAATCTACTAGTTCATCTTGGAAAGAGTAGCTGATTATTAAGCAGAATTTTTTTATTTATGCTTTCTTTGTTTAGAGAAGATTCACACAGGTTTTGTGACCGTGCTGTAAAAAGGTTCCTCAAGGATCAATTTAGAGCTGATCATGTTTAATTCTTTTGCCTAACAAAACAGCTAGGAGCATGTTGGTGGAATTTGCTAATGGCACACAATTGCAAGGGATCAAAAAGTAACATAATGTGGATAACTGTGAGGAAAGAAGAAATCTGCTTTTTAAGAGTAAAAAAAATTGGCTACTGTAGCTTAATAAATGAAGGCTGAAAGGGAATAGCTGATTTTCTGTGATGACAGTGAATCAGAAAGCTTTGGTGGAGGAAGGCATGAGTTCAGAGGGAGACAAGTCAGAGCCCTCCTTTGTTATTGTTGACTTGTAAGGATGTTGGAAATCTGAGACCAAAAATAGGGAATTATCAAAGATATTAACAGAGATTTTCTTTTCTGCTGAAATTATGTAACAACCCTTCCCTGAGGTGGAACAACTGAGGTTCTTGTTAATAAATACCTTGGGGTGGATTAGAGTGAAATGACTGCTGTTGAAATACATAGATACATGGATATATAGACATATTGATGCAAATATAAATATAGCAGGTTTATTTTAGAACATTTTTGTTGCAATTTAAAGGAGGTATATAGACATTTTGGTTATTATCCACAGAAATATAGCAATATAAAAGTATAAAAATATCACTTAAAAAAGAGAAAGAAAGGATAATAGTAGATACCGGAAAGATATCACCATCCATGACATCTCACCAGTGATGAGACTTGATGGTTGCAATTTCAGTGTCCATTGGTTAAAGTGATGATCTCTGTCTTGATCCTTCAGGAGAAAGCCCATGAAACACAATATTCACTGGGTTAATATGTGTTCAGGTTCAAGTGGGAATGCCCAGACACCTCCCTTGGAGGGGAGTTTTACATGGCTGGATGCAATACTGTGGATCATGCACAGTCTTCTGGCAGAAAGCCCCAGAAATTAGTCTGCTGTTGTTTTGAGGGTCTTGGATGGTTTATGACTCCTTCTAAGACATGATGGCTATATGCTCTTGTTAGTTGAGCCAGTTACGCCTTGTAAGAAGGAATGGTATCTTCAGGCTTATGTGATACCTTCTTGGGGACATGATAAAAAGCATTATCCTACCTCACAGGATCTGGTTCTTATCAGCTTTTTCTCTTATCTGGCTCAAAAGACAGCTTATTGCTAAACAAAGGTCAGTTTGTTGTGGTTATACTCCAGTGCTGGGTGGACATCCCCTGTCTTATGCAGATCAGAGGTTTTGCCACCACACACCCCAAAACCCTCCTCCTCCCCTTTGTTTGTGGGGTGCAAATCTCACCTCAGCAAAATACCTCCTGCTTTTAAAACAGCAGATTATGTGAGTTGTTAACTGTAACATTTCAGTCTCTCACACACTATCACCCCCAACACTCATGTCCTTTCCCGTTGTATTAAATCCTGCATAGCCCTGCTACTGTTCTTATGATTTATGATACTGAAATTCAAAAGAGCTTCAAAGTACCTTTAGTTCTGTATCAAATCATAGATCATGATAGAATCCCTAAAGTTTTCAGGTTGGAAAAGATCTTTAAGATCATCAAGTCCAACCATTAACACAGCACAGCCAAGTCCAGCACTAAACCATGTCCCTATGTGCCATATCTATAGATTTAAATTCCTCCAGGGATGGTGAATCAACCAGTTCTCTGGGGAGCCGGATCCAATGTTTGACAACACTTTCCATGAACAAAATGTCCTTATATCCAATCTAAACCTCTTTAGGTGCAGCTTAAGCCCATTTCCTCTCATCCTGTGTCACTTGAGGGATGTCAGAAGAGGCTGACCCTCACCTTGCTACAACTTCAGGCAGATGTAGACATCAATAAGGTTTCTCCTGGGCCCCTTTTTCTCCAGGCTAAACAATTCCATCTCCCTCAGTCACTCCTCATAAAACTTGTGCCCCAGACCCTTCTCCAGCTGCCTTGACTTTGCCCTGAGGAGCCTGGATCTGGACACAGATATGGCCTGGAGATATGGCCTCACCAGGGCTGAGCAGAGTGGGAGGAACACCTCCCCTGACCAGCTGGCCACAATCTTCCTGATGCATGGCAGGATAATACTACTTGTCCTTCTGGCCACTGCTGGCTCGTAGTCACCTTGTCATCTACCAAGACTCCCAGGTCCTTTTCTGCAGATCTGCTCTCTAGTAGGTCAGCCCCCAACCTGTACTGCTACTTGGGGCTATTCCTCCCAAGCTGCAGTTTGTCTTTCAGTGGTTTGTTTGCATGCACTTGTTTTGTAAAAAAGTAACTATATCCTTACATAAGTATAGTCTGTGAATATACTATTAAGAAAATCCCTGGAAAGCTGTAGAATTAGATGTCTAAATCTTATGGTTAAATAATAATTAATTTATTTACATGTATTAGCTGAGGTTTTAGTAAGTCTCTTAAAATTTTATCTTGGAACCTGCAGTACTTTTCACAGTGAAAAAAAAATATTACCAAAACAAACAAGAGAGGACCCTGCCCCTAGAACCAGAAAGGGTTTTTGTAGCAAGCAAATTTGTCTCCCATTTATTTAATTCCACCACGAGTTTAGAATCATCCATAAGGAGGTCAACAGAGTTTTGCTAATGTAAGTACGAGCACAAAAGTATAGTAGCTAGCACTATGTCTAGAGTGTAGAGTACTGAAGAGTGCTTTGTTTCAGTCACATAGATTGTCCTTGAAGCACTGAGAAATCCAGGGGCAGGGCATGATCTCTAACAGAGCCGTCTCTAGCACAAAAAGTGAGAATACTCCCACTCATCTTTTTATCCCATTTTCTTATGCTCAACAAGCTAGACTTCCTGATAGAGCATATTCCCCCCTTCTGACTCACTTTTAGGCTCAAGGAAAGGAAACTTTAGTTTATTTTGTTTATAACAGCCTTTCAAGTTAAGAAGGCAACTGTTGCAGTAATGCAAAACTACAACATATTTTCCAACATATTTAAAATAATAATAAGAAAAAAGAGGGTATAATTAATTTGTTTTAATGTTGACTTACTGTAATATCTATCTATATTTTATTTATATGTTTACATTGATACTTATATATAACTTTTTTCCTTACTTTTTTAAACCAAAGGGGATGGCATGAAAATATTTATCAAAAGAAAAAACCATAAAGTTTTAATTCTTAAATTAGTATTATAGTTCTTCTCTTTATAATGGTGATACAAGGTTTTATTCAGTTATTTACATGGAAGCTTCAGAAATCTTTTAGCCTGACTGTCCTGTTGATTCAAAGTTGCCAGAAATCTCACGCTCCTTCTTGGAATGAAAGATGGGAAGATGGTGCAGACATCTGAGCTGGCCCTGCCTTTCATCTGGAAACAGAATAGCCACATTCCTATCATGAATGACCTGATCCATTAGGGCTACCTTGAAAGACTGTGAAGAGGCCTATAACAATTATTCAGAATTATGGGTATATTGGATTTGGTCAATAAAAGCTCATGGACGTTCACAAGTATGATCCATATGTATATGCCTAAGTGTACATTCAATCCTAAACAAAGAGGCTGTCAGGTCAGAAAAGTAATACCAGAGCCACTTTCAGTTAATAAAGTTCTAAGTTAAACCTGTTTCCAGTAAAAGAAATTACTGTTTTTCATGGAATCAAGTGAAATCATGATTTGAAATTTTGTACACAAATTACATTGGCATTTTTTTTTCCTACTCAACATTAAAAATCATCAAATTTCAAAGTGTAAGGGAAATCCAGTAGGAAAACAGAACAAGTTCTTGTGGTGTTGAACTGGATAAATCCAAATTATTTAGAAAAAAATTGACATTTCAATAGGATCAAAAATACAGAAGATATCCTAAAATATTATAAATGTAAATAATTTATAGTAGCTATATTCTGCAAATGCTTCAAACACTTAACAAAGATTGAGGGTGTATAAGTATAGCAGAAGTCTTCCTTGACTGAGTTTTGGCTGCTATGACCCATAGGGAATATTTGATCAAACCACAAAAAAGTCACATAATTTGAGTTTTGTGATGTTTTATTAAATATGCGTAATTCAGAGTCCTTGTATTAGCACGCAGAATTAACAATGGCAACTAGACAAAAAAAAAAAAAAAAAAAAAAAAAAAAAAAAAAAAAAGGAGTTCTACGAGGTCTTTGCAGAAAACTGTAGTGAACCATTACTATAATGCAGATTTCTTGAAAACCCCTCACAGTAAGGAGTTAGTTCCTGAAAGAATAGCAAAGTAGACAATGGAATCAAGATTATGGAGAAAGAACTGCAATATAATGTTCTAAAGTCATCCCTTTTAATTTTGGTGCTTTTTTTCCCTCCAGCAGCTAACTAACTAAATATAGACAGATTTAGCTTGTGACAAACATCCCTACAGTGGTTGTTTTGGTTGACAATATAGCATTTTCTTTCCTGTAGAATAGTTTCTCATGCATTTGAAGCAAGAACTTTAACATGAAATTAATCTTGCCATAGAAGTTTATTTTGTATATTTCTGTTTGACTGCTAATACTGTACATATCTGTGAAATCTATCCATACTTTACCACAGTTAGTGTAACTCTCTTCTGTCCACCAAAAGTTTTCCCTTTTAGTGCTCATTTAAGCTTGTGCTCATCTTCCTGATGGTGAACAGATGAATTCCAGAGTCCTGAGAGAATTAGCTTATCTAGTTGCCAAGACACTCTCCATGATAATTGAAGTCATGGCAGTCAGCTGACTTCAAAAAGGGAAATATCGTACCACATTTTAAAAAGGACAGACAGAAGAATCCTGGGAACTACCAACCTACCAGCATCACCTCTGTGCCTGGGAAGATCATGGAACTAGAAGCTCTGATAAAAGCACATGGAGTACAGGGAGATGCTTTGAGGGAGCCATCATAGTTTCACCAATGGCAGGAGCTGCCTATCGACCCAGTGTTCACACAATGAAGTGACATCTGTGGACAAGAGAAGAGTAATTTTTCTGGACTTGTGTAAAGCCTTTGACACAATCCCCCAGAACATCCCCCTCACTAAACTGGAAAAATATGGATTCAATGGACAGACTGATGAGAAAGGGGTTGGATGGTCACATTCAGAGGGTAGAGGTCAATGGCTCAGAGTCCTGATGGACAACAGTGGAAAGTGGTGTTCCTCAGGCATCTGTATTGGGACCAATGTTATTTAATATAATAACTTCATTTATGACATAGATTATTTGCAAATTTGCAGATGAGACCAGCCTGAGTGGTGTGGTTGACGCACCTGAAAAATCAGACATCATCCAGAGAGCTGGACAAGCTTGAGAAGTGGACCCTTTAGGATCTCATGAAGTTTAACAAATCCAGGTGCAAGGTGCTGCACCTGGGTTAGGGCAATCAGGTGTGTACCAACACAAGCTGAGGTGTGAACTGATTCAGAGCAACACTGCTGAGAAGCACTAGAGGGTGCTGCTGGATGAGAGGCTGGACATGACCCAGCAATGAGCACTCACAGCCCAGAAAACCAGTTGTACCCTGGGGTGTCTCCAAAGCAGTGTGGGCAGCAGGGCCAGGAAGGGGATTCTGCTCCTCTGCTCTGCTCTGCTGAGACCCCATCAAGTGCTGCCTCAAACTCTGGGGTCTCCAGCACAGGAAGGACATCAACATTTTGGAACAAGTTCAGAGGAGGCCACCAAGATGATTAGAGGGATGGAGCACCTCTCCTATGACAAAAAGAGATTTGAGGTTGTTCAGGCTGGAAAAGAGAAGGCTTTGTGGTGACCTAATTGTGGCCTTCCAGTACCTGAAAGGCGCCTACATGAGAGAAGAGCGAGACTATTTACAGGGGCATGTAGTGACAGGACAAGGGGGAATGGCTTTAAACTGAGAGTAGGTTTAGATATTATGGAAAATCCTTTACTGGAAGGGTCATGAGGAACTGGAACAGGTTGCCCAAAGAAGTTGTGAATGCCTCATTCCTGGTTATATTCAAGGCCAGGTTGTACAGGGCCTTGAGCAATCTGGATCAATGAAAGATGTCCTTGTCCTTGGTAGGGGGTTGGAACTAGGTGATCATTAAGGACCCTTCAAACCTTACCCATTCTATGAGTATATGATTCTATGATACGCCCCCCTTTCTGTTGTTTTCTGTCCATCTATCAGAAAATCTAAAGAGTTTTTTAAAACTCTTGTTTTGAGGAAGGATTTCTGTTCACTAGTGATCTCTTATTGTTTCATTTAGATTTTGCTTTTCTAGAAGATATTTATCAGCAAAGTGATTATAGATCGTGAACAGCATTTGTCTTCCATGTCTCCATATCATACAGTAATTTTGGTTTGCATACATATGTGCCTAATAAAACCCAACAAAATTTATATGCTATAGTTTCCTTCTATATGCATACAACAAGAGTAAAGGTAGAGGGTTATGCACTCAAATGACACAGTTATCTGAAATGGCTTATCTTGGCTCTCTGCCATGGTTTTACTATCTTATTGGTATAACATCCCAAAGGAGCATATTCCCCTGTGTAGCTTGATACCAAATTTGTGTTTGCATAATGTTTAATTGAAGTTACTGCTGAAAAATATGAGCTCTGCATTTTGTAATATAAAAAAATACAACGTGCCTGTTTTGAACCTCTTCCATAAGAAAAGAATGTGCATACTCTGAGTTATTTTCCACGAGGTATACAGAGTATGAAACATACTAATATGACCCTTTTGATCAGTTTGAAAAAGTGTTTTCTTGAAAGTGTAATAACCTTGAGTACATCTCGAAACCTTTTAAAGGTCTCTTAAAGAACCTAGGCATCAAGAAATTGCATTTGTATTGCATGTTTAAAGTTGTGTGCTACAGAGCCAATTGCAAATGGTTTTTTGCTTCTAGACTGTACAAGTAATTTTTGTTCCTTTTATATATTGAAGAAACTGGAGATGATAACAAACAAAAGTAGCAGTGGCTAACATTCACAGATTTGCACTACCCAGCAAGACCTGATTAGAAGAGAAATTGTGACAGATTGGAGGTCTCCTTTTTGCAAAAATATGGAATTAGGACCTTTGGTAAACTAGGCAAAGAAGATATACAGCAGAATTGCCACGGTACAAAATATTCTCTATAGATAAACTCAATAGCATGAATGAAGGAAGTGCTCACTTTTGATAATTGCTTATCTAGGAAAACAAGGTTCACGTTTTTTTGCATGAGGCACTTTATCAGTTTCCCCTATTAGATCAATGCTGCTAGATGTCAAATATTGCTAATCATTGTGAACGAAGAAGCAGTCATGTGCAGAGGGTAAGTTAAAATGGGCAATGACAGTGGATGTCTTCTGTGCACACTATACCATGCTAGCAGTGACATTAAACTGTTAGGATAGCAATTGTGAGATTTGTACTGTGAATGGCCATTAGCCAGGGATTGACTTCCTTATCTTCCTATGTATACACCCTCTAGAGGAATAGCATCGTTAGGAGCCCTAGTAAGCACCTCTGTGGAAAAAAAAAGAAAAAAAAAAGAAAAAAAAAAAAAAAGAAAGAAAAAAAAAAAAAAAGAAAAAAAAAAAAAAAAAAAAGAGTTGTCAAGTTGTCAATTTGTACCTGACTTGAATGTCTGTTCATGAGCCTGTTCCAGAGCAAGTTTGTTTGATAGAGACCACCAGCTTCTTCTGCATCCATGTGATTAAGGAATCCAAAGTTCTTCTTCTGTTTTCACTCTTTGATACAGGTAACTGTCTGATCTTCTCAAATATTGTCTTTCTCTGTTTCATGCACTATTTCAGAGAAAAATAGTATTTAGAATGTTATATTTCAGAATGTGTTTGTTGGTAAGCAGGCAGATTAAAGCCTCCTGGGTATGCTTGGAGGCATAACTGGAGTGTTGTGTCCATGTTCTCTTTCTGGGAGCCTTTAAAACTAGGATTGTTCACGTAACATAAGACATTCATTCAAAGAAAATCTTCTTTCTGTTTTGCTCATCAAGAATAAATTATATTACGTTAATAATAAAGTTCTATAGAAATTCTTTTCCTAGACCTGTGAATCTGGTTATTGCCAGCAAAAGTTAGGGCAAAACAAGTTTTGACTTTTTAAAGAACAGTTTTCATTGGAGACTTAGATAAACCATCTAATTTTTACTGAAGAAAATCTAGTAGTTTATTTACTTTTTCTTTGATAATTTTATATATTTAGTACAGCTTATAGGGTGAAAGAAAACATGGATGCCATATCACAGAGTGGCAAACTCTTTGAGCAAAGTTTGGTAGCTAATCAAATCCTTCATAATAAAGTTATAAACCTCATCCCAAAATAGTTATAGAGAAAGAATTATTAACTGTTTGCTTATCTCACATTTTGGCGAAAAAAAGAAAAAAATTGTGGGTCAATGCAGAAGGCTGAATTCATTGGCATTATTATCATGTACTCTACTAGCTCCACATAGCAGGAACATAAAAAGCTGTGTAATTTTCATGTTTTGGGGAGGGGGCA
This sequence comes from Chamaea fasciata, assembly GCF_029207755.1. Taxonomy (NCBI): domain Eukaryota; kingdom Metazoa; phylum Chordata; class Aves; order Passeriformes; family Sylviidae; genus Chamaea; species Chamaea fasciata. Next base: position 94,328,439 of record NW_027094087.1, on the reverse strand, counting down.
GAGAGGAAATTGAATCTGCAGAGCAAATACCTGAAAAAAGCATAAAGACTGGGAAATAGGTTTCAGAAGAGGAATGAACTTTCAGAAGATGACTTGTATGCAGACTTCCCTTTGGTAGGCTTTAGAGATGAGCACTGAATAGGAAGGCAAAATCAATCTGATTCCCAGAGAAAGCCCTACATAAAAATTATCATTTGTTCCAAAAAGAAAAGGGAGAGGTTGCAGGGGAGGGGTGAGGAAGGAAGCACAGTTCTATTCCTATCAATATCTGAAAAACAGGCTTTTATTCTTGATTGTACCTCATATTGGTGTGAATAAAGAAAGCAAAAATCATCAAGGCAAAGATTTCAAGAAACAATCTACATCATTCAGCCTTCCTGTGACTAGGAACATGGGCAGAATATTAAGAAGAAAAATGCTGTCATTAATAAGCTACAAGGAAGCACATGCATACAGAGTGCTTCTACAGTCACTCTCCAAACAGGTGGGTGTAAAGGCTTAAGTTGCAATAACAAGGACCAAAGGAACTGTCCATAGATGTTGTTCAGGAAGCAAGGCACTGAACAGAGGAGGAAGAAGAAGGGCGCAGGAGGAGTGGTGGGGGTGACAGTGTCAGTTTTCAAAGCTGTTACAGATAAATCAGCACTTTGAAAACAAACCTGCTAATGACAGAGTGAAATGCCCAGTTGGATCTGTGGTGTCCCTAAGATAATTGTTATGAAAAATCATATGCATTTTGAGCCTGGAAGAATGCATATGATGAAATGGCATAAATCACAGCACAGCAAGCCACCAAAATCATCTCCTGTGAGCACACTTGGAGTTTATTAACTTGAACATGAGCTTAATTTGATATTTGTCTCTGACTTGAGACACTAAGAAAAATAGTCTTAAGAAGGAAAAATCAAAAGAGCTTTTGGGCATAGTTTCTTTGGAAGTACTTGGTTTGACAGTCTTAGGACCAAGAGCTATTTTGTAGCGACATAAACACCTCAGCAAAGCCTACAGCAGCATGCCCTGAGGGGAAGAAGATGGAGTTGCCTTCTTTTTCTTCCTGATTATTCGTATACCAAGGCAAATCACCACATTTTTAACAACATAGTCATCTGGAGAAAGATTTTGAAGATGTTTCTGAGACAAGTTCTCCGAAACCTGTTCCTTTTTTTTTTACTTTCTGAAGAAGTAAAACTATTGTTAATCAACCTGGGCACTTTAGATTTTGGAATAAGAATTATGCAGCCTTAAAAGTGTTCCCGCTCTATATTAGAAAAGGGATAGCCTTTTCCCCAGGGGAAACTCTTTTCATTTGCATGCAATTACTCTTATATTGTTTATGTTGCATATTTTAAATGTTCACTGTGAAATCTGTATCAGCAAGGAAATCATTCTAGATTCACTGAACAGACACTAGTAATCCCACACTGCTTGGAATATTGCCATATCTGGCCAAAAATATTACAATTGGCAAGATATACATAATTTAAGACTTTTTAAAGTAATAAATTGCTATTGTATCTTCTGGCAGAGAAGATCAGCCCTATTGTTAAAGGAAAATCTGGTGTATTAGGTTTCTTCAATAGAGGCATTGATCTAGATTTAGGAGTTTGTGAACACAATAGTTTGCTCTGTTTTGGTATGTCACTTAATTTTCTTTGCATTACTTTTCTTCAGTTCCCATAAGAGAAAATTATCGTAAGAAAAGCTGCCTTGGTATGGCTCTCTGCTGATATTGATACTTTTAATAGGCTAAAAGGTGCTTTGCCGGCATTAACTCAGCTAATGACAGCTCAGGAACTTGGCTTGCTTTATGCTGCTTACAACAGAAGTCCAAGACTTTCTCCAAACTGTCTCTTCTGGTTTCTTTTATTTCTTATAGGAATGTGATTTAATAATCAGTTTATTTATCTATTTAAATATCTACTAAAACATTTAAATGCTATCTACATTCTACTACTATCTGCATTCAGGACAAGTCTAGCACTTTTGTGGGTACTACTCAATTGTTCAATTGAGTGTAGAGGGAGGCAAAAGAAGCATTTGTTGTGGAAAGAAAAGAGTTTGGCCATTGAAGGAGATCTGTCTGTTTCATACTTTTTTCATGAGCCCCACTCAAATGAAAAGAAATAGATCCAAAAAAGCCTGGATAGCTCATAAGTTAATAATCATTCTGTGGTCTTTACTGTTCCCCAGCCAAGATGGTGAGGAAAGACATGCAGTGTAAGTAACTCTGATTCGTTTAGATATATTTGTTGAGCATTCATATATAAGAGAAATTAAAGGAAATACTGTGGTAGGGGCCTATTGTTATTTTATGTAGTTGTTGGTGAAAAAAATTCTCATGGGAAATCTTTTATTTCACTTCCTAATGGAGAAAAAAAAAAATTGTGGCTGCTAAAAAGGAGGTTTAGATAGAGATTTTGTACTGAAAGGAGGCAGAAAGCGTAAGCATAAAACAATGTTTTGTATAGATGTTTATTTAAGCTTCAGTTTTTCAGCTTAAGGAAGAATAGGAAGGAAAAACAGCGCGAATAATAAGTAATATTCATGTCATTCATTTAACACATTTAGGGGATAACCTTTACTTGAGACCAAGGAAGAAGCAGCATATAAAGTATATATTTATATGTAAAAATAGTAAGTAAAAGCATAGTAAAAATATAATGATTTCTGATATGTCTGTTTAAATAACCTCTTACATATGGACCTATTGCACCTACTACATACGTTGTACAGAAATTCAAAAATGAATTTTTTTGTGATCAGTGTTTATCACACCTTATGATGAAATAAAGTGTGTTTTAATGCATATCAATCTTATACTTCACATAGTGGGTTTCAAACATATCAAGATATTAATACGGTAGGAAGACTTCAATGATATTTACCTGTCAGTTAGAATTTTCTTTATCATAGCATGGACTGGCTCTACAAACAGTATAAAACATCCTGCCTAGATACTATTTTTAAGGATGTCATACCATACCATACCATACCATACCATACCATACCATACCATACCATACCATACCATACCATATTTAAGAATGTCAGAGCACCCTTGTCATTAGAGACTCTTAATTTTAGGGTCTATCAGTGGGCTGTAGGGAAACTTTTGACTTAAGCAGTATTTTAGTAATAAAAATATACTTCCCCTTTTTTATCATCTCAGGACCATGACATGAACTAGCAGAGGCTCTTTAAAGTCTCACTTTGTATTCATTTAGATGAGAAGCCTTATGGTCCCAATTGGAAGATCGAGGTAGTTCATTTTACTAACTATAGACTATGCAGAAAGACAAAGTGCTGCAAATCTAGAATGAATTAGAAAAGAAAAATGAATGCATACTAGAGAGAGTTTCTGCTGTTTATATTTGTAAAATATCTTCGCAGACATAACTGAAGTTTATACTATAATTTGTCTCTGCTGCTGATAAGAGCAGCAACTTGATAGTAAAAAGAAGGGAACAAAAATTTTTTTTCCTTCATTTTTATTTCAAAGTTTCATACAGTCCTTGTTAAGGTATAACAGAAAGAACTATCTTCTTTCTTAATGCTGCCAATAGCAAATAAAAATAGTTTATGATATTTATCATTATCCTTTTAGAACAAAAAGCAAATTAAACTACTGACCATGTAAAAGTAACATCTGAAAACTAAATAAAATTTCATCACAAATTGTTTGAAAGGAGAAAGAATGAATGGTGAGTGACTTCATCCAGAAAGCCTGTCACTTAGACTAAAACAAAAAAGAAACCCCTGCTTCCCAAAACAACGAATCACAAATGGACACATCTTTTATTTTGCTATGCCTGAAATTGCTGTCCAAAAGGCAGTGTGGTGACTTCTGCTCTTAGCCATGATCATGGCATCAAAAACTGTCATTGTGAGAAATTGGAAAAGCACACAAATTCCATCAATGACTGAGTGGACACACACAATACAGAATGTGCTTGTTACAGAAAAAAGATTTTGACACATTATTTGTAAGATAAATGCAACCACAAGGCTGCCACCTGATACCCTGCCTTTTAGTTTTATCTTTTTTTTTTTCTTTTTTGTCATCTCTTCAGATGCTATATAGCTTCTAGTCATCTAAATCTGAACAGCTTTCAACACTGAAAGGGGTATATGTATCTATAGATATATATATACATAAATATAGACATACATAAGCTAACACACATGAAGAAGCGAGCTATAAGTGTGGTCTAAGACAGCAGCTTGTGGGCTGCACTAGGGCTGTCTAGCACTCTTGTTCATTTATTATTGGAGAGCGTGCTGTAACAACAACTTCATCTACAAAGAATAACATATCAGGGGCAGATAGTGGTGGCACTGGTAGTAGTTGCCAGCTGTTTCATTTACAGCATTAAGCCACAGTATAAATTTTTTGTGAATTCCAGGAAAATGTGCTTAGAACCACCTAAGAAAACCCAAGGGTTTTGAAATGGCATTTTTTTAGTACACATTATGCTAATATTTGTCTTTTATTTGTGCTGTACAACCAGAACATTTTTAGCTGTTCCCTGATATCTTGTTCCTTTCATCATTTCTGTATTGAACATTCAATCCAAAATGATAAATATGCTTGCAGTACCGGACTTTTATGATAATTACCTAAGTCAGATGCTAATTTTTTTAGACTGGACTGTAAAATATGCCTTTCTGAAGACTGAGAGTGTAACAAAATGCTTGAAGCAATCAAATCCCTATTAGAAGTAGTTTTCACTGCATCTCTACATCTTATGGTCTGACATCATTTTGTTCTGTAACCTTGACAGAAGTATAAGAATCTTTTTTACTAGTAGTGCATCTGAGATGTCAGTACATTAAAAACATGTACATCTCAGAAACTTGCTAGATGAAGGCACTTGTCACTCACTGGTGAAAGTTTTTCTGTAGAATAAAGCAGTGCTTAAGTAGCATTGCTGGAACCCTCCAGTCACATACAATACAAGAGAAAGAAATACTGAGGTCTACTTTCTCTGCTGCCATTGCTCTAGTTACTAGTAAAAACAAAGTTATTATAGCACACTCAAAGTGTTCAGAACATTTTTTAATTTATAAAAATGCATGAAAATATGTTTTCCAGTGTATGGGAAGTCCTTAAAGAAAGCATTAGTGTATTAAGTGAATAATCTTTATCTGCCTTATTGTACAGAACTGCATTGCATGGAAATTGTAGAGGATTACACAGCACATAAATAAGACAGATTTAGGCCTTCAGTCATATTTCCAGGACATCACAAGTATGACTCATGTTTGGTATGGAAAATTGATTAACACAACATTGTCACTGTGTTCAGCCTCTAGATGGGAGATGAATTAGAAAGAGTTTGATATTATTTGACATGTTTATTAGAATGAGATGAAAAGAAATTCATCTGTACACTCATTCAGAGTGTACTGCATCATATCCTTTGCATTTTGATTCTGTATATCCTGCCTTAATAACTTCAAATATGATCTTGATGGTCCTATTCTATTTATTCCTGCTTTCTATTGTTCTACACTCTTGGGAGGGTCGTGAAATTCCCTTGGTGGACAAGATACAGTTTAAATTGTTAGATTTCTGATAGGGCAGAAGGATTCCCTTGGAGGGGCTTGTCCTTGGTTGAAGTATATTCTATCACCATCTTCATGAACTGTTGAAACCAGGTGAGGCCGTGCTCCCTGCCTCCTCCACTCTGGCTTATCTTCTGTTAATGGGCCATCAGCACCTTTGCTACACAGCTCACAGATAACCCCCTCCTGGACTACCTCCTGTTAATGGGCTCATCAGGCCTTATCACATGACTCACCATCCCATTGTGAGATGCTCTGCCCAGAGGGAGGAACCAAGCATTCCAACCTGGATATAAGCTGAGACTCTGAACACCAGAGGGGCGCTTACCCACTGGATTCCCAGAGAACCCGAGCTACCAGACCTTTCTACAGGATCACTGCTTCAGGAAGACCACCTCATCTGGACTGCTTCCATCACTCCGCTCAGGTTGTATTCTGACTCTGTCAGTGGTCTTTTGTATTATTGCATCTATTTTATTTTACTTTCTTTCCTTTTTTTTCCTATTAAATTGTATCTCTGACTTGGAGCCTCTCATTTGTTTTGCTTTCAAACCACTACAGGGCTTCTCCAAGGAATTTTCGCCTCTTGTTAACACAGATCTTTCAGAAATGTTATTCTATCTAAAGAGAAGGAAAGGTTCTGACTGACTTGACTGATATTTTATTTCCAAATTGATGCATTCAAGAGAATATGATTACTAAAGATTCTTTTCAGAGTCAAATACCACTCATTGTAGAGTGCAGCATGGGAAATTGGCCTATGTCCTTAATATTTCTCCCTTTTGATGGGAGGGAGGGAAAGGCCATAGAAATGGCAAACATGATCACACAAACAGTGATATTTCTCATGGGAAATACTTTCCACAGATAATAATATCCAAATGCTGAAACTAAGAATTTCACTTTTTCCTACCCAAATGACTTGGAAATATTGTTCTTTGTCATATTTTGGGGTATAATGTGACTTACTATTCCTTAAAAAGATACATAGTCTGCCTTCAGGGCCATATTTCACAGGTGTTACATCAGTTGATTCTAAAAGCAGTGAAACAAAAACTACCAGGAAAAAAAAAAAGCAGAAACCTGATCTATGGCTCTGTTGTTTACTTAATTTTTTTAAAATTATTTTTTTATATTCATGCACTATTTTCATGCTTCTTTTTTTTTTCTTTTTTTGGAGTGAGATGTATGAGAGAGCTATTTCTTCCATAGAAAAACAGTGAAAGCTGAAACACATTGTGGGAGGAGGGAGTGCTACTCTTATCACTCAGTTGCTCTGTGACCTGAGGAACCCCCGTTCTGTGCCTTTAATCTGCTGAATGAAACCCCTTTAACACAGATGACAGCTGTTGTGCACTTCATGCCTGCACTTACACAGCAAGAAATGCCACACTTCCACTGCGGCTGCATGATCTGGTTATTAAAAAAAACACAACAAAGTGAAACAAAATAGAAAATGTTCAAAAAGCCTCTGAATGAACTGGCAAGCACTGATTATATCATAAAACAGAAGTTTTCATGGAAACCAAATTCAGCTGTACTGGAAACTTCCATTAGAAGATTAAGTGATCCCTGAAAACTTAAAACTGGAATTAATCTGGGGTGAGCTAGTCAGATGGTTAGGCAGTAACTTATTACAGTTGTTGAATGACTAGAGATCAACACATTGTGATGTCACCCTGGGAAATAGAGCAAAACATGCAGCTTTGGAAGCAACAGTTTATTCCTAAATTTGTTGATATTTTCCTTTAAATGGCATGGTTTTGAAATGGCATAATAGTTTCAGGACAGATGCAACTTTTCATTCCCCCCATGTTTCATGTACATAAATACAACCCTGCATATCAGCTCAAATGGAAGTTCATTTTTCAGTAATACTGATTTAGTCAAAACACAAGTTTCTGGAGACACTTACATTGAAGCTCTGCAAAATTTGGGATATTCCTATCAGTAAGCAAAGAGACTCAAGTATTGAAGTTTCTAGACTCTTGATGTTGACATTTGCTGGTATTGCTAGTGTAAATCTTTTTCAGGCACTATATTTTTTTACAGGTGTGTCAAATATCTAACAGATCTTAGTATATCTAAACAGGAAAGCATAAGCACCTGGGATAGAATAGGTCACCATCATCCTTTTAAGTGTGCAACTGCCATTCTCAACCTTTTAATCTATGATTAGTCATCTAATTGTGCGTCCAAATTTAGTTGGTGCACTTTGCATGCATAATTAATTGATTTCCTGAAGATCTCTCCTAATTTTTAATTACTGCTGAAGCTAGCGTTAAATATGGAAAGAGCCAGTCTGTGCACCAATTTCCTTAGAAACTGGATGCAGACAGATTGTGACAGGCATGAGTATTCGTGGAATACAGCAACTGGCTGCTGTCTAGGCTGGAATATGTGAACTTGACCACAGGTTATGGTTAATTCACTTACTGTCTGGCTGAAGCAAAGCCCTTCAGTCTTAATTGGTAACAGAGGCATTGCTGAAATACTGGCATAGAAGAAAACTTATTACGTTTAAAGGAACTCTTTTGAAGTTAGTGCCACTTCCACCTGTAATTATATGAAAATGTAAATGCATAATACTGAGTGATAGAAACCCTTATCCAACCTGAATTTTGGTGCTGAAATCAGAAACTGTATGACAGTCTATCTGCCTTACTGTGGTGTATATTTCCACACCTCGTTAATCAGATTAAAATCTCTGCAAGCAACAATTATCGGAATAGCAACACCACTGAGACAAACAAGCGCTTTGCCCAAGTAAGGACTTAAGGATTTGGCCTACATCTTTTCTCTAATCCATGCTTCTTTGGAAATATGAAGATTTTCTTCCTTTAGGTGTATATTCTAAACCTCCAGACTTCAATTACCATACACTGAAAACAGTACTAACACTAAACTAATGCACTTGGTGAAATAACATTTCATTTTGCTAACAAAAAGGTCACAAATTTGTTGAATATGTTCCTATTAGCAACACCATATTTCATTCCCCTTTCTTCATCATCTAACAACAAATGGCTTCAGTAATAGCTTTGCTGCTGTGTTCCAATTTTCATCTTAAGTCTCTGTTTTGCTTCTATAGAGCAAATCCCTCCAAACCAAAAATGGAGGTCCCAGATTTATTTTCCTTTTGTTCTTTCTTGCCTCGTTAAGTTAAACTTAGTGAGTAAATTACCCTGAATACGCTCCACTAGCCTTTTCCAAAGCAAAGAGGTCACGTTGGTCAAACAGGAAAACATAGAAGACATATTTTACTTGTATTTACTTGTATATTTACTATTTCTGTAATGTCCAAAAGCACTTTAAAAAGTTGAACTGCATTAAACCTCCTGCATTGTAAAGGATGCATTTTCAAATTCCAAGGAAGAAAAACATGTAAAAGGAACAACTAGTCCCATCATCTGCAGGAGAGCTGTAGGTAAGGTTTAATACCTGTGATTACCAAGTGATTTACGCAGACTCTATATTCCCAGGACTGTACTGGGACTTTTCTATTAGGCATTTTCTCCCTGTAATAAAACATCCATTTTATTTTATTGCCACTGTGGTGACAGATGTGATCTGTAGGGTCATAAAGGGGCTAGAAAAATTTGTGTGCAGCAGATCAATAAATGGACATGGAAAGGACCAGCCTACAGTGACCTATCTAGATTGTCAAATACAACAGATAGAAATTTTTTGTAAGTACAAAGCCAGTGAAACACAAGTGACCAAGGTCATATGTTTAAATGGGGTTTCCTCTTGCTACTGTCACATAAATATTTGGCCACAGAAACTACTGGGATGACCAAGTAAGGCATTTCCTGATTTTATGTATAGCTTTTTCCTGTTAATATGCCCAACATCAATTCTTCGTTCTTAGGTAAGAAAATCTGATCTAGGTATTACATAAGGTATTAAAGGAATTTTCTTTAATTCTCCTTTCATGAATGCACTACGTATGATTGCCACTTAAACTTATCAAATATTCATACTTTGATTTTTTTTTAAAGAAACTGTGAAAATTGTTCAAACAAAAAGTTCAGTTAAGATTGCAGGTTTTGTTTTGTAGTGGCTTTTGTTTTTTATACTACATCAGGTCTTTGATTGAAAGAAAATCAACAGCTTTAAATCGAAAAAATATTCTGTTTTTCATATGAATGCACCACCTTGATGCAAAATAATTTTCTGTTCATAGAGATGTAGCCAGTAAATATTTCCTTCCACTCACCTCTTGTGGAAAGGATATACACTCCTTTCAGTCAGCACCTCATTGTACACTCTTCTGTCTTTAAAGAAAGTTATATCTGCTCACAGTTAATTATATTTTTGTAATAGAAGCTGAACTTTAAAAGAAATTGAAATTTCCTTTGAGACACTTTTGACTTTTTAAAAGAATAAAATCTCCTTTGTCCTCCCATGGAGCTTCAAAACTGTACCCATCTGCAGGGTGTGAAAGTTTTTCCACATGTGTAATAGATACAGCTATGTTAATTTCATCATTGGCTTTGGATATTTGACTTTAACTGTGTAAGAACTGTGTCCAGCTGTTTAATGCAAGAGTGGGGTTTTGTGCTACAGACAATAAAGTTTATCTTGCTGTCTTGTCTAACCTGCTCTCTAAAATTCCAGACAAATTCTAGTGTCGTTTTTCACGTAAAATACGCTCAGTAGCATGTGGAATTTAAATTGATGCATTTATTTAGGTTTCCACTTAGTGCAATTATGAGATTTGGGATGTCTCTAAGATGACCAAAAAAGAGATACTGGACCATACTTGTGCATATCTATCATTGCTCCAACTGTCATGTACTTAACCCTTGTTCTGAGTTTGCAGAGAATCCTTCTGGACTGAGACCATGTCTGACTGATGTCTCACCATGCAGTGTAAAAGTATGGAAAAGTGATCTAAGAGGTTTTAGAGATTTAGAAATATTTTTAGTTAAAGCATTCTTCATAGTGTCTTCTAATTTCTGTTTCTAGCATATAAATTCATTAGTGTAACATCATGAAATTGTTACTGAAGGAAAGTTTCAGAAACTAATTGTAAGATTTTCTTAACAGCTGCTGCTGGTTACAATCCTCTGATTCTGCTAAATTGAAGATTGTATGTCCTGCTAATAATGCATCTCAAATCAGCTCTTTCCACATAGATTGGACCACCAGTCAGATGGTGGTCTGACTTCTTGTGAGAGGGTTAGGCATGAGAAGAAATTTAGTTGCGAACATTCCATGTCTTACAGGGTTCAACAATGTATTTGAAAGACTTCTGAAGTCATACTCAGAAATCCTTCTAAAAGTTTCTGAAACCAGTTTACTTGTTCCCTTCGCTTAAACATATCCATAAACAGAGGTTTCATGTCCTTAAGAAGAAATGCTGTATTGTACAATCAGGATGACAAGTTTTTGAATCCCTGAAATTTCATACTAGGTATAAAATATAATTTCAGAATGAAGAACAATAGGCATCATGTGGCAAATTAGTATTCAAAATAAAATTAAAAGCTGTAAGAAAAATAATGCCCTTGCTATAGTTACTCTTTGTGATTAATGGCAAACATATACCCACTCTTTGGGGTGAAATTATTGTAACTCTTAGACTCTTGCTCTTTTCAGACAATAAACATTAATTGTTTTTTCGTCTGGTTGATTTTCTGCATTCATTTCTTACCCTTATTGAGTAATCAAACTAATTGACACAGACACAACACTAAGATTCAGAATAGTTAGATTAACTTACATTCAAAAATTGAGACAAAATTGGTGCAATTCTGAGTTTTTTATATGCCCACACACATTCTTGCATATATAATACATATATATAATTTTTTAAAATACATGACAATATCTCACAAAAAATCTTCAAAATATTATTTTCCTTTGACTTTCCTACCTTAATATAACTAAAATATTAGATCTTTTCTTCATATGAGAAAGAGCAATAAGAACAGCGACTATGAGTGTCTGTCATATTACTGATACATAAAATATATAAAAAAGTCTATGTCTGCATGTGTATATGCATGTATATACACGCATATTTGTCCATATTTCTGCTTGTCCAACTCAGTAATAGAATATCTTTACTGATAGAATCTGCTTGTTCTTCAGATAGCATCTTAAGGACCTAATTTTTGATTTGGGAGCTCCTTATGTAATATGTATCATATATATATATTTATGTTACATGTAATATAACTAGGTTCAGGTTTTTTTCTAAAAAATTATTTGCCTTCATATTTCACACTATTCTATTCACTATTTTGTAGTCCGGGCAATATCAAGCCAGCCTGTGCTGAACCAGAGTGACCAAGAGAGAATAAGAGCTAAAGAGCTAGCTTATAATGCAATGACTCACAAACTTAGTATTTATTTCAGGGGCATGACCTTAAAGAAGACATTTGACTTCAAAAAGATGTTCCTGCGTACTTAAACTCACGCGTCATGATGGTGGATTCACACTGAGTCAAGGCTGCTGGCAAATTTAGGCTCATATTTCCGAACAGGGAATCAGAAACATGCTATGAATTCTCTAGTCCATTTGACTGACTGAAAAGTCAGCATTTTATCTTCTGATACAGCTGTGAAATAGAGAATGGAAACTGTCTTGTGTTTGCTTTTAATTTCTGCACATTCTAAACATTAGCAATGCCCCGTACACTCTGTGTAATTGGGAAGTATTGCAGTAAATGAGATTCCTTCATCAGTGAAAAATATCTATATTTATCAAACAACTTTTGAAAACTTCTAAGTGTTATGAATAGAAATGTAAATATTTCAGAGGATTTTATTTTTAATATATGTAAATATTTCTTCACACACACTCAGTTGTATTTGCTGAATGATCATGCACAAAGAGTGCAACATTTAACTTTGTAAAGAAATATAATACATTACCCTGATAATGAGCAAGCAACAAAAATGGAATTTTATTTTTTCTCAGTGTTTTAGTGACATGCACTGTGTTTTCATCTGAAATGCTGGGGTATTACAAAGATTGAAATTCTCAATATCTACTCATCTAAAAAGGTCATTCATATTTGCTTCAAGATTGGATGATGAAATATATTTATTGGTTAAATATGGACTCCAGGAGCATTAAGAGAAGGACATCACAAAATTTCCCATGGGTATATCTTGGCAATGAATGCCTGCAGTATCACAAATATATGTTGAATATAGTAACAGTCATGAACCTTTCTCTAAAACTTCCTTAACTTTAAGTATGATAGGTATTTAGCAGTCACCCATCGCCAAAATTAAAGAAAGGAAAAAAAAAAATTACCATCACTGTATGTTGCTGCAGAAGAAGTCAGCAAAAAACAGTACTGTATCATTTTAGTTATTCAATTTGTGACAGTAATCAGCCACAGCAGGATCTACTGAATGGATCTGACCAATCTTCTTTTTGTTTTCCTTTGTCAATCCTCTATCTTACCTTTTGGAAACTTCTGAGAAAGGAAGAGAGTACAGCTGAAAATTAAAAGAGTAACTTGTTTTGCCTGAGCAATAATAATTCAATTACCTTAGCTCGATCAGGTGAAATGAAAGACCTATTGTTCTGGGTACATATTTAGTTTCAGTATCATCAAATCCCTATCATAAATATTAGTTGATCATCATTGCTTTTAATTTTTATAAAATGAGTGATTCCCAAATTGAAAGTTTTTTCAAAGGGTTTGAAATATGCTAGTGGAAACGAATTTATTATATACAGAATGAATGATAGCGGATCACAGATACTAATTTTTATATTCTTGTCCTCTTTTTTTTTTTGTTTGTTTTTGAGTGCACAGAACTATTATATTTTTGACAGTCATAACAAAAGAACAAGTGACAGTATTTGAAGTGTTGTAATTATTCATGACCTAGGAGGAAGAAAGCCTTCTTTCTCAGTCCACGTTCACAGGCCCACCAATGCATGCATTGTTAAATGGTCAAACATTCCAGTCATACTTAGGGAACAATTTAATGTGTGCTAAAGTCAAAAGGAATCTTTCCACTACTCTTTGCATTAGCTTGATAGATCATAGAGATTTTAGGATAGGGATTGTCTTTTCATTAAGTATAGACCATGCAAAACAAATATTACCTACTTAGTACAGATACTTTTATCATAAAAAATAGTAGCAGGTTTTCAATCCAAAGTGTGGCTGATGTGAGGAAAAAGAAAATAAATAGCAGTCCCTTAAAAAAAATTCCATTTTTTCTTCCTCTTTTCACTGATAGGTGAGACAGCAATCTGTTTTTAATTAACTTGCCCTTGATAGTGACTTTAATACTGTGAATATCAGTTTAACAGATAATCCTATATGGCTTTGCCTGATACTATAGCATTCTTCCTTCTTTGCTAATATCATTCCCATTGGTTATTTTCTAACAAAGGTTTGAATGAATCACAGTAGAAAAGGTGTTCAAATAAAAGTAATTTGCAATACTTCAGAATTGTAATTAATCCATAGGATTCCTGTAGATTGAAGTTTGTTTACTGGCTAGTACCAAATGCTTGCCGTAAGGTATATTACTTTTCGGGTTTTCTTTCCTTTTTTCCCATACTCTAAGGAAGTATAACCTAACAAAAAAATATGCCTTTTGTCTGGAAGTCGGAATATTTTTAGGTCAATTGATTCACATATATTGCTTAGTGTGTATTATTAGGTTAGTCAGCTACTGACAAATGTAGCACAGATTCTAAATAAGATTATTTTTATATCACTATTTACAAATCTGAGTTCTCAGCTGGGATTAGAGCGATTAGAAAGCACAGACATTAAAAAAGTCATGAAGATGTGTTAGCTTGTGGCAAACCACCAAATCTGTTATCATCTTCAGTTATTTTGTGTGTGTTTAGAACAGAAAAGTTGCCTATGGCTAAAATTACTCAGCAGAGGCAAAGAGTAGACACACATGGCACGTCCATACTATGCACAATGCATAACGTGCAAATTAGATTTTGAGTGCTGTCTGGATCTGGCTGGCCTCTAGCATAACCTTTGGGTTTTTGTCGTCTGCACTGACAGACACAAATGCCCAAGGAGCTTCTCTGCCAGAAAAGAATACTCAGTGCCCACTGCTCAAGCCTCTTCCACCTCTGACATATCCTCACAAAGTCTGGCATTGGCAAAAAGTCAATGACTGCTTGCATTGAGATACTCCTGCCTGAAGGTATCTTTCAATTCCCTTACATTGCCAGAGTGAAGCAAGCTGTATTTGTGAGGGGCAAAGCCTGGAATGATTCAAAATGTGTTTGTGATAAGAATGTAACGTTTCTGCAGCAAATTGAGTCAAGTCCAAAGGGATGCATAAATGGGAGTTTTTTGCCTTATTCATTCGCACCTCAATCTATACAGGTAAACTGCTGTAAACTCTTGTTAAAAAAGAGTTGCTACTTATAACAAAGAATGCTAGCCTCGCTTCACAGAAAAATACAGTACACTGAAAACTGAGGAGCAGATGTGCTACCCATTCTGTTGACCTTGGCATATGGCAGCACCTCACAGAGTGGCAGGACCTGTAATTATCTTCTGAACAATCAGATCTTGTAAGACAGAACACTTAGAAATTACCTTCTGAATATACCTTAAGAGCTGCTAGTATTACTCAAATGTATCAGCTCTCATCTGAAAGTCTGATTCCTCCAAACCAAGCTTGCAAGTGAACACACTTAAAAAAAAAAAAAATCTGTGACTTTATCAAGTCACATATCACTTTGTGCAACTCAGGTCTTCAATTTGATTTTTTTTTTTTTGATTATTCTTAAAGATGCCCAAAACCCCAGCTATGCTGACTTCTCTCTGCACATTTAAGTAAGACCAACAAAGTAGTTCACTGAGAGCTAGGTCATGTCTCTCTTTTAGTTCCCTCAAATTATTTGATGATAATTCCAATTTCTAACATAGAGCATCATTACAGTATTAGCATATTCACTGCCGTCTCCTAAACTACAAAGGTCAACCCATGTGGAAGCAACAGCAGTAGCAGTGTCAATTCTAGCTGTTGTTCTACATTTCAAGGAATCCAAGTTTAAGAAATTGTTTCTGTAAGTTACCACCTCTATATATATTGCTATTCAAAAGAGCAGAAGAAAAAGTTTTTTTAAAGTATTGAATCAACAATTGTTCAAAATGTGTAGGAAAATTCACGCACACCCTGATAGCATTTGTTTCCCACCTTGTTAGCTTAAGAGAGTTAGTTGAAGTAAAGAGGAAAACTTTGTTTTTTCCCACCTTTGGTCCTGGTAAATGAACTTTTAAAGGTGCAAAATGTTTTGTGAATTATGAAAAAACAAGATAGAAATCCAACACCCTCTTTGAGGTCTCTTGATTCTGCTGAGTGATCAAGAGCTGCTAAGAGACAGCTGCTTTGTCCCTCCAACAGATATTGGGGTTGTCAAGAAGCATCCACCAGAGCTTGTGAACCCGAGGCTCTCCTAGCTGTCCACAGAGGGTTGCACTTACTCACTCTTCCTGGTCAGGTGGCCTGCAGCAGACTCCCCCTTTAATGCCACCTGCCCCTGCCCTTCCTTTAAACCTCACCCTCGAGGTCTCAGTCAGCTCCTTATCCATCCCCAGGCCCAGCTCCATGAACTCCAGGTGATCACTGATAGAGAGGGTGATGCATCCTCCTTGTCTCCCCTTCCTGTCTTTTCTAAAGAGCCTGCATTCTTCCACTCCAACACTTCAGTTATAGGAGCTATCCCACAACGTTTCCATAATGCCATTAAGTTTGAAGGTGTAGGCACATCTCTAACTCCCCTTTTTCATTCTCCATGGCTGCTTATGCTTGCATAGAGGCATTTAAGGTGAGCTCCTGCCGTTACAGGACACAAAAAGAACTACACTCACCTGTCAGGATGTGAGATGAGAAAGAATGGAAGTTTTTTGGGGATCTTGACTTAGATAGTCTATGGAATTTGATCAAGGATTGGGAGACGAGAGTAACATCTCTCTGACCCCAGTGGTAAACTTAAATGTCTATGAATTTGTCCTTCCCCCTGGAAAGGAATGTATTTGCAAAACATCAGTCTTTGTTTTTCTTTCAATTCTGAGAAAGCTCCAGTCCAAGAATGAAAACATCAGAAGGCTGAAAAATCAGGGCAACAGGCTCCCAGTGAACCTGACTTACTGGCTGGAGTGGCTGTAATTCCTTTGTGCTGCTATGAAAGAAAAAGAAACCAGTCAACCTCCACTTTTCATTACTTGGCATGAATTTAACACACCTTTAAGTCAAATTAAGCAACAGAGCCATAAAAATAATGCAACACATGGTTAAATAACTGTGCCTAGTTGCATTTATTACAAATAGGTATGTTAGTTTTAAACATTTGTATTGTGATGGTGTCCAAAGATGCCAGTAAAAGCGAAGACCTGAGTGGAGATCAGGAAGAAATTATCTCTACCAGAGAGTTTATATTCTAAAAATCACACAAGAAGATGAAAGTTGAGAAGGATATGGCCTATAATTAAATGAACATGATGATGACTGACACAGTTTTATTTCTTAATTATGTTTGTTGTAGCTGCTTTTCTCTAGATAACTCATCCTGAGGAATTATCTTACATAATTGCTGAAAATAATTATCAGAAAAAATATCCACAGCAGATGAGGCTTTGAAAATTTTTGATAGATCCTGTGCAGGTCAGTGGAATATTTTGCCAATGAGTACTGGGATAGTACTAATATAAGTCCACCTGAGCTCCTACTGATGATAATATTGCCAGCAGACACACTGATAAATTATAATGGGCACACCAGCAGCAGCAACTACTCCAGAAAAATCCTTAAAGTGAATTTTCTTTAATGGCTGGGAAGACAAATGGCTCACATTTTATCATTGGATTCCTTCTCTTTCAGAAAATTGCCAATAAACTTTCTGTTCCTAGCTCAAGATTTGGCAGTGTCTTGGACATAACAAGTTTAACCCATTCAGTAACTTTGATATGTTTGCTTATTTATGTCAGTTATTTGTTCAAACTCTTCTTTAGTCAACCACTCTGATGTCTTTTTATATCTGAAATTAGGATAATTTGTTTTTTTAAAGAAACAGTTCAAGTAGTGTTTCTGAGGAAGTCAAACGACTTTAAAATTGTTATTTAGAAGAGTTTGCCTGTACTGTAAGCACCTAAATTCTTGAGGTACTTCCCATTTTGATGTAGGAGTTTCTCTCTGGTCTTTCCAGACTGACTCCGCATGAAGAGCTTGTAGCTGACTCTTCCTAAACTCATCCAGAACCCCAGAGAATTAGCTGTGGGCACACAAAGTAATGTTACCAAATTTCTGTGGTTTAATGACCCACATCACATTGTCTGAGCTAGTGTGCTCTTTTAGCACTCCGATTTTCTTTTACTTAGCAAACAGAACCAACAGACACAGTTTGAGACATTCCCCCATAACAATTTGTTTGCTCTTTTTCCGCTACTGAAGACCATCCTCTGCAGTCAGTGTGGCAGAATAAATATTCCTTTTCTTCTACAGATTAGTTTAAACTCCACTGCTCATTTAGTCTAGTCTGTTGCCATATCATAAGTAGTTAACGCATATGCAAACTTTTCTTTTGCTAATTTAATTTCAGGGAATTATGACCTCTGTCAGAGGTATGACACTAAATCTGGAGTTAGTTTCACTAGTGCTTGTCTGTAAATGCCTTTAGCTCTTTCAATTACAAAGTAAAACACTTAAAATCTGTGTGAAGGAAATTGCCCCACATTTGAGGTGAGCTAACAATGTGCTGATGAATAGCTGGCTCAGCTAACAGGCAGAACTTGACAGTGTTCTCACATCTTGGGGACCTCACACTCAGGTCTGCTAAGTGGCTTGCTACTGGAAGCATTTCAAATAATATTTATGTGTAACCATATCTTCTTATAAAAACACTGTCAGAGACATGAATGCTTCCAGAATTGCCTGGTCACTATGTAGTAGCTCTTTTTGCTAAAGTATTCAGTGACAAAAGTTGTGAGACTTGGATTCAATGTCCAATGTTCAATGTTCACCAGTCTGTGGACTTTCAAAAATATATTCTCAATAGACTGCAGTACAAAAGATGTTAGTTTGCGTAGAAAGCACTCTCCACATTCCAGCTGAAACTGCACTTTGAGTAGCAAAAACCCAGGAAAATTTTGCCTAGGAAAAGCATGAACAATACAACCCAGCAAGAAAAGCATTTGGAAATAGATATCACAACCTACTACTGAGATTGCAATTTATGTAATTATCTTGCAAATAGGAAAATAGTCCCAACACTTCTGATCTTCTAATTGTCTCTCGTTGTAGTCCAAAAGTAGACATTTTCTAACAGCTTCTAAGAATGATTTTTTTCAGAAAACTAACTTGCTTTTTGAAGCGTGCAGCTCTAGTGTTCTTTTGAAGTCCACAGGTCTATGAGCAACGTTTTACAGACCACAACTTGTCAAAGGAATTACCTGAAGAGCTATTATATTTGGTTTTGAACATCCAGATCCTTAATATTGTGGCTGTGGATTAAAAGTTGTTGAAGAGATGACTTGTGAATGAATGTGAGCTGTGACATATGCCTTAGGTATTTAGACACTTCATTTCATGTCTCCTTGCTGTAATTTAATGCTATTTCTGCTCTCCTTTCTGTGCTATTCAAGTGCAGTTAAAGATGCACACTTATACTGATAAACTGGTATCTTATATGGCATTAGGCATACGATTTTCTGTAATCCTTAAATTATGCTATAAATAATTCTTTCTAATATTAATAACTCATCAGTTTGCGATGCACTTTAAAACTGAAAAGCTTGCACTTAGCTTGTAAGAAATTATTTCAAGGTACTTTGTTCCCATTTCTAATCTAAAAGACAACAGAAGCAGGGATGGATTAGTAGCCTCTGATAAGCATAATCTTTCATATCTATGAAAGTTACTGACCACATTTGTCAAGATCAAGTCAAGATTTCCACGGGTATGTAGGGCAAACTTCACTTTCTGTGTTTATGTAAGTGGTACATGGAATTGTCCCTAAAAGTATTAATCTGAATCAAAATCTGACCATACAAACCCCTAAAAATGGGATGATTATATAGCACAGGGAATAATTAGACCTACTATTGAATGTTTTTGTCTGTTTGTCTGAGGTACAAGCTTTATAATGCTATTAATCATATTCACTACCTTAGCACCCAAGGAGCCTGATTACACCATACCTGTACAACGCCTAATTCAGAAGATACATGGGTTCATCCTGCAAAGGTACAGACCTAAATGGCAATAGGGAAGTAGACTGTGACTGGGCGGAAGGATTTTCTTGACTCACTAAAGTTATAAATATCACCTCAGGCCTTGTGCTGTGTTGATTAGATGCTGTGGTTTCTGCAGAAATTGCATGGGTACTGCAAGGTCTCAACTGTCTAGAATATACTGCACAGAAATTCACTGTATATCATTTTTGCATATATTCAAACATGCAAAATGAAAATAACCATTAAATTCTTCCCACAATTAACTTTTCTTTTTTCTGAATGATATTTTGAAAAATAAAGATTTAGATTTAGTAGAAATACCGGTATTGAAGTACTGTTAGATATTGATCACAAGTTTGACTCCTTAATTTGGTCTGGTTTCAGATGAAAGCAAGAACCTTGCTTTGAGTGACCATGAACAAAAGGAGAGGGTATGCAAAAACAGGAGTCAGTTTCCAGTTCAGAAAAGCACATTGTTAACTTAGGGAGGACCTTCAAAAAACAATTAGCTTTTTAAATTATTATTCCCTTTTTTTTCTGAAAAAAATCAGCAATGGTTAAGCATGTAAGATCTTAGTAAGGATCTCAATGAAAATGCTACATAATTGCAGGAAAAGTTTGTAAATGCTATCTCTACTGAAAAATATCAGCGACAACCAGTTTTCTATAGATATTAGGAAACATTCTTGTAAATCAATCTCTTTATAGAATAACTGTTAAAACTGAGAACATAGATCACACTTTAAGATGAGAGCTGCTTTTTTGTAACTCAAGGAAAAAAAATTGAAATCATAATTAGTAACCAGGAACATGAGTTCTCAGCTCACATAAAGGCCAAGATCAAACACTCCTTTTTAAAACAAAAGTGAGAGTTTGGAGTAAAATACTGTGTTAATGGGAGTCCAGTGACAATTCCTTACCCTATTCCAGAGTTTACACTTTTAAAAGGATATTGATAAATGGTGAAGGTTGAGAAAATCCTAACAAGGATGAATCATAGTCTGGAAAGCCAGCTTTGTAGTAAGAGACTAGTGAAACAGAACCTAATTATCTCAACAATAAGAAGATTAGAAGGCTGGCTAATCATGATCTGTGAAGTATGTAAGCTGAGAGAAGAAGGTATGAAACCAAAGTGAAGTTCACTTTTTTAAGACTACAAGCCAGGAATGGGAGTTTGAGAGTAAGAGTAATTAAGTACTGGCTAAATTTACCCATATATTGTAGAATCTGCTCAATAAGAAATATTTACCTTTTTTTTAAAAAAAACCCAAATAATGTCATTCACTTTAGTTCAAAAATAAGTAAAAGGTTTCGTAAAAAACCAAAGGAATAAGAAAAAAACAAAACAAAACCAAAACGAAAAAGCCAGAAACAAAAAACAAACAAACAAAACCCCATAAATGCCCCCCAAAACAAAAATAAATCAAACCAAACCGAAAACAAAACTGATGAAGCACTTGGGCCAAATGATACAAAATATCTCAGTAGATAATTTAATAGTATTTGCTTTGTCTTTACACAAGGTGGACCAGAGCCCATCAACTGATTCCACTTCACCAGAATTGAAATACTGTCTGTTAAAGTCAATGTCTATACCTGCCTCATGCAGCTTAAGGTTGCATCTCAGAAGCTTTTTATTAAAAATTCCCACATTTTTTCTCTAAAAAAAGCATTAAATATATGAAGTGGTCTTAATGTGCTATTTTCTATGTCTGGGTTTGTGCCTTTGTCAGAAAGAGAAAGTGACACTAACAGTTTCAGAGAAAAACTGCAAGGACAATGCAGTTAGAATGTAACTTTCTAGTTATCATGACAAATGATAGAGTTTCATGAAAAATACCATATCTTTGGGAAACTCTAGTGAGTATTAGTTCTCACAGTACACTATTCTGAAATTATCTCATTGGCCATACAGGTGGGACTCTACAGTGTATTTTTGATTTATCTGGCATGTAGCAGTGTCAGCAGGCCAGTAAGCATTTAATTTTACTATAAATGAAAGATTTTGAATTTGAAAATATAGATGTGAATTTTCTGTTTTAAATTTTGTTACTCTGTGTAATTTTCTGTGAAAATAGTTATCAATCAAGTTTCTCCTTCACGAGCAAACCATAGGAGGTTAAACCACATAGGAAACAAATTTCTTTCTTGAAATTTAATAAGCACCATTTTATGGCTACTCAACTAGGAGACATTTATTTTTTTTCCCCCCAATCCTAATTTTCTGCATGTTCATTTCAAAATAATCTCTGGATTTTTCTTGGTTCCTTGGTGGACATGTTGAACTCATTCTATTTGTTTTTAATTTGTTTTATGCCTTGCAGTTTGGCATTAATTTCTTTTGCAGTTCTCATTTGTTTGGAGTCTTACAAAGGACAATGTCTGCTGTGTGTTATCACCCTTGCACCCAGGAAGATAATTCACCCAGTGACCTGAGTATGGGGTTCATTCTGGTCCACTGAAGACAAACCTTTTGCACCATGAAGCTAGTGAAACATAACATTACAACTGCATGAAGTGTATTAGGACCATAATGGCTCATCCTTGAATAAAAAGATATCTAAGTCCATTGACACTATACAAATTGGAGTAAGAAGGCCAAGCAGGAAATAGAGAGGGGTAAGGAGTCAATTTCTGTTCATGCAATTGTAGAAAGCCTCTCTTGCCCTGCATTAGGTTACTATTTTCACACACAGAATCAGCAACGTTGAAAGAGACCTTCAGGATCATCTTCACAGAATCATGGAACATTCTGAGCTGCAAGGTACTCTTACAAAGATCATCGATCCCCCACTGTTAGGTAAATAGCCTGTGAAGGATTTGAGACCACAAACCTGGCATTATTATCACCAACCTCTAACCAACGGAGACAATCTCAGGGCTATCCAGTCTCAACATCAACCCAGCATTACTACAATTCTCCCTAAACTGTATCCCCAAGTGCAACATCCAGACACCTCATGAATACTTCTAGAGACGGTGGCTCCACCACCTCCCTGGGCAACTTACTCCAATGCTCAACTACTCTATTAATGATTTTTTTCCCGCTGATATCTAATCTGAACCTCCCCTGGTACAACTTAAAACCTTCTTCTCATCCTTTCACTTGAGATATGGCAGAAGAGACCAACCCTCACCCCCCAACAATCTCGTTTCACATAGTTGTAGAGAGTAATGAAGTCTCCCCTGACCTTCCTCATCTTCAGAATAAACACTCCTACTCCCTCAGTCACTCCTCATGGGACATGTTTCCTAGACCCTTTACCAGCTTCGTTTCCCTTCTGTAGACACACTCCACACTCCAATGACATTTTTGAAGTGAGCAGAACCAAACTTAACACAGGATTCAAGGTATGGACTGGCCGGTGCTCAGTACAGAGGGACAATCAATTCCCTAGCACTGATGGCCATTCTCTGAGCAATTCTCAATGTACACCTTCCCAGGGCAGTAGCTCTACATGGAGCTGTTGCAACCCAAGGGTAGGACCCGGAAATTTGCCTTACTGAACCTCACACAGCTAGTCTTGGCCCATCAATCCATCTTGCCCAGATGCCTCTGCAGAGCCTTCCTACACTCAAGCAGATCAACACTCCCACCTAACTTGGTATCACCTGCAAACCTACTGAGGATGCATATGATCTCACTGTCCAAAGCATTGATGATAAAGATACTAAACAGGTCTGGTCAAAATTATGAGCCCTGGGGAACACCACTAGTGACCAGCTGCCGGCTGTATTTAGTTCCATTTAGTTAATTTTGAATATGAACTGTTTGGAATGAATTAAAAAAAAAAAAATTGAGATGTTCCCCCTCCCCATTTGGCAACTAAACCCCACACAGCCATTCCCCCACTCCCCACTCAGGATAGGAGGAGAGCATCATTAAGATGAAAGTGAGAAATTCGTGGCTTGAGAAAAAGACAGTTTAATAGGTAAAGCAAAAACTGCACATGCAAGCAAAGCAAAACAAGGGATTCACTCATGACTTCCCACGGGCAAGCAGGCGTTGTCGAGAAAGCCAAGCTTCATCATGCATAGTGGTGACTTTGGAAGACAAACACCATCGCCCTTAAAGCCCTCTCCTTCTTTTTTCTTTCCCCAGATTTATATGCTGAGCATGATGCCATACAGTGTGGGAAATCCCTTTGGTCAGCTGGGATCAGCACATTACTCTGTCCTCTCTCAGCTCCTTGTGTACCTCCAGCCTGCTCCCTGGTGGGGTGGGTGGGATAAAGAGCTATGCAAGGGCTGTTCAGCAATAAGTTAAACAACCCTGTGTTATCAACAATGTTTCCAGGACAAAACTAAATAACGCCAGCTACTATAAACAAATTACCTCTATCCCAGACAAAACCAGCAAAACAAGTAAAGTTGGGTTAATACTAGAGTACAATGTGACCTTGTAAGAAGTGATGGTGTATTATAGCAAGTGGAATTCTTCTCTCTGAATGATTGCTCCTGGACTCCTGGTTGGAGTTATAAATATGCAGCGGATTGCTGCAGATAAGCCACAGATTCCAAATGTACATTTAGCTTTTTGAAAGTTGTAAGAGGAGAAAAGTACATCCTGCTATTCTGACCAAATGCCTTTTACTTACATACTTTGATCACAAATTTTTGTACAGTCTGTGGAAAGTTTAATTTTATTGCTGTGTTTAGAATATTTAAATCATAGTATCAAACATTAATTGCAAACATTACAGATGATCCTTTGGTAACCTGTAACAAATTGCCTCCTCATAGTACAACACAGGTGGAAGACCATTATTCAGATGAACTAGCACACACTTCAATATCCTCCCAATTAATCTTATAAAATGCATGACATATTCATCAAAATAAAGACTGTCCTGCAAAATTTGGGACAGATGGCAGTGCAAGATGACATATTTTCTAAATGTGTCAAAATATTCTCACTCATTCAAGCAATATGATTGGTTGTACATTGTGGGTGAATTATTAAAATAACAAAAGCAGCAAAATTCACTTGCATGAACACCTGCTGCTAGAGTGACTTAATATAAGTAAGCCAAAACATATACTTAAGTAATATAAATATAATCACTTCACTGACAAATACATTAACAATGGCTATTGCAATTCTTAAAATGTTTTAAGTCAGTGAATTTCACCAGTATTTAAATTTACAACATTTCAACCCAAAACACACCTTCCTAAGTGACTTAAGGAAGTATCCTTCATACTGTATAGCAAAATATGAGAACAAACACACAATAGGCCTACTAGTTGTCTCCTAGATGATTAGATCAGATAGTATACATTCCTTTACCATTTGAAACAGGAGAGCATAGAAGTGATTGATAAGCCAAATATCACAGACAATTCAGATTTGACAATTCAAAGCACTATCCGCTCTCTACTGAGGATCTGACATGGGGGCAGAAACAAAGCATCTAGAAAAGAAGAGCTGCAGATTTACTTTTTTTTTCTTCAGAATTGAAAATCTCAAAAACTCACTTTATGGAATCTAACACAACTCTTGTGGAAGGAAATCTCATAAAGGTATGAATGTGATTTTTGTTTCAAATTATGGCAAGATCTTCAGACGCCCGTGTTCTGTTCTCTGCTCTGTTCTCAGCAAAGTCAGGCAATGCTCACCTGTTCTTAATGCAGGGTCTTGCACTCAGGACAATGCTAAGTGCTGTTATTAAACTGATCAAGCAAACATCCTGTGGAGTGACACAAGGTGTATCTGTGGAGGCCTAAGCACATATTTGCTACACCACCCTCAGTCTGAAACTATACACAGGAATGAACCAGAGACCCTGTGTTGTTGCGCATGGCAATCACCACAGGGCCCTCGCTTGACCATCACTTAGCTTAGTGGCTAGCTAACTAAAATATGAACATCAAATAACTGGTCGCCTTATGAAAAAAATAGGAAATCCGTTTAAAGCAATTGGGCACAGGGCAAATGTCTGCTTTTTTTTTAATTTATTTTTTCTGGGAGGATGGGGAACAGGAACAAAATGCTTTATTGCATGTTATACAATTATACTGCCAGCTCCACGAAAACGCAGATGAGTGAATAGGGTTACAACAGCTGGTACTGTAGAAACTGCTGCTGTAAAGGGTTAACAAAGACTGCACTCGCTGTACATGACCACGGAGCAGAGAGATCGGCAGTGTGAATTGTGTGATCCTCCCGAATACACACGCGCACAGACACACAGATAAAGGGACACCATCACTCCTCCGTGTGCGCAGTGCCCACCTGTCCAGCCCCCCGGTGCCCGGCCCGGCTCCGCCGGCGCCGCTCCGCGCGGGGATGCGCCGCTCCTTCGCGGGGGCTGTGGATGGAGATGCGGTTTCTGTAGCGCTGGGCTGGCTGCGGGGAGCCATTGGCTGGCGGCTTTGTGAATTTCATTCAGTTTGGTCCAATAGCGGCAGGAGAGAGCCTGGTACAGCCTGGACCTCTCCCCCCCCCCCCTCTCCCCCCCCCCTCCCCCCCCCCCCCCCCCCCCAATCTCCCTCTCTCTCCCAGCTCGCCTTGCCTTGCAGATCAGTCTCTCCGCGGCTCGGTCTTTCTGCATAGGCAATCACAGCTCCTACTTGCAGACTCAACTCTCCCTCTCGCACTGATTGCAATGAATTTTCTGCCTGAATGTAGGTCGCTTACAACCGAGAACACGAGTTTTCTTCAAATCCAGTGTTGTTGTCTTTCTTCTTGTTATTTTTAATTTTTCCCCCCTTTCGTGGTCGTTGCATTCCTTTGGAGAAGCCAATCGCATTGGATTCCAAAAAGGAGAGCAGGAACCGTGTGTGAATAATCCTGGCTGCATGATAGCCCGAGAGGATTTCCTGAAAGATTCTGGCTGTGTAAAAAAGACCATTATGCTTCTGCAGCTTACCCAGTGTTAAGGTAGGAGTACCGGATTTGCAGTTTGAGTGTTAATTTTCATTTTTTTCCTGTTGTTTTTTCTGTCCCCCCCCCCCTTTTTTTTTTTTTTTTTTTTTTTTTTTTCTCGGCGAGGGTGGGGGAAGAGAGGGAGAGGTGTTGCAGTTGGTACTCTGGCAAAGGGCGAGCAGTTTGCTGCAGTCGTCTGTGCTTTTACTTTTTCCATCATGATAAAGCGATACTTTCTTTCTGACATTTCCACCATCATACGCGATCTTCTTGTCACATATGCGTATTTATGCAATTTTTTTTCTTTTTTACCTACTTGGGTCTCGTCCCTTATACCCCCCTTGCACCATAATTTGTTTGGAGGCATTTTGCTGCAATCAGCTATTTGGAAAGGCTCTGAGGTTCTGTGTGAGATGTTTACAAAGTAGCTTTGCCTTACAGGGAAATAAACAGAAGAGTGTGGAGGAGAGGAGGGAAAAATATCTGCAGTACAGGCAGAGAAAGAAAGAGCGTAGCCACAGTTTCTTGCAAGCGCGAAGAGGGGCAGGAGTGGTACCTCATGCTCTGTGTGAGCCTGTGGTTTTCAGGGAAACACAAAACCAACACGTAGGGTTTTGGTTTACCACTTTCGTTGCCACCACCACAGCCACGAAAAAGCAAAAAGAGACAGGGACGGGGACGGGCGGGGGGGACAAGGGAGGCGGCTGCTCAGAGGAAATCTTGGATATTCTGGGATTAAGCGGTTCACCCGGTTTCGTTTAAGCTATTCCGTGGTGGCTTTTCTTTCTCCCACATCCCCCCCCCCCCCCCCTTAGTTTTAATTTTTTTCCCCCCTCCCTTTCTTTTCTTCTCCCCCCTTCTTCTTTTTTCTTTATTTCCTTTCCGGGCACGGGTAAAATGCCTGCTTTTGTGATGGGCATGGGCTTCCGCACGTGATGGAGCGGGGACTGGCACTGGGGAGAGCCAGCGTGCGCGGACCGGTGGGGGGGCGGGGGGAAAAGAAAAGGAGAAAAAAAGAGACAAGCACCACCACCACCACCACCATTCCCCCCCCCCCCCCACTCCTCCCCAGCTCGGCAGTAAATCGGCTTCCCTGCAAAGCTGGGGCGGGGGCGGGCGAGGCGGGGGCTGGCGGCGTGGGGCGCCTCCGCGACCGCCGTGCTTTGCCCCTTCCCCGCGGGAGAGGCCGTCGGCAGCCCCGCACCGCCCCGGGGAGCGGGGGCGGTCGCGCCGCAGCCGCCCTGACGGAGGGGGCCGAGCAGCCGCCGTTCCGCCCGCCCGCCCCCGCACACATCTCCCGGGCGCGCAGGGTCGGGGCGGGCAAGGCGCGTCCCGCGCAGCCGCTGCGGAAGCGTGCGGGACACGGGCGAGCGGGAGTGGGTCGGGGCGGGTGTCCCGCTGTCGTGCCTGGAGCGGGGCTAAGAATAGATGGCGTCGCGGCCGGGAAACTTGGCCGGTTGGGGCGCCCGGCGTGGGGGGAGAGAAGTTTGCGGGGGACGCGGCGGCAGAGGCGGCGGGCGGCCGCCAGGTGGCGGTGCGGGCCCTTCCAGCCGCGCGTCCGCCGCCCCCCGCGCCGCGCGCCCCGCTGCCGAGCCGTCCCGCGCGCGCCGCGCTCCAAGCGCGTCCGAGCGATTTCGAGCGGGAAGTCGAGGCGCTCGCCGGGATTGCGGGGCGGCGGGAGCGCCGGGCGGCCACTGGAGGCGGGGAACTCCCAGGTGTGAAGGATCCGCCGTGCCCCGGGCGCGGCAGCCTCGGCCGGGCGGTGAGCCAGGAGGGACGGCGGCACCTGAGCTGTGGTTCAGGATGCCTGTGCCCGGCTGTCCGTCTGCAGCCGCCGTGGAGCTGCCGCCTCTCGTAGGGATGGCTGAAACGCACGGCCAAGTTCGGATGTTTGGTGTTTGTAGAGAAACCAACATCACCACAAAAACCCAAAATACACCCCCCACACCACCCTTCAAAACACCCTTTTAGCCTGATGTTTGATCAGTGTTGAAAGCAAGCACTAATAAAATTCTAGTTTGGTTTTAAATTAATAATTTTAAGGACATAGATGCATGTGTTTAGGATATTAGAATCCAAAGCTTAATTGGAGGAATTTACAGTTACACCAAAATGGAAATCCCTGCTATTCTTCTCTTCCTAAAACATAAGTGCAACTGCTAATGCAGATCTCAGATTAAAGGGTAATATATTTTCCTGTATCATGTGGGACAAAAATTAAGTTTTTATTAGATGTATAAATCATCAGCACTAAAGAAATAAACTATTTGTCACCTTAAGAAGCAATTATTTCCTCTAGTTTTAATTCCTAGGTAAGAACATTGCTTTGCATTGTAAAAGCGAGCTGATTTTTTATGTCAAATGAACTCTTCATTTTATTTTCATTTTACTTACAAAATACTTTATATCTTATCTATTAATATCTGTGTAGGCTTCTGTATAGATAACCTTTATATAGATGTGTATTAAGGCAGGAAATTCCAAGTATTTTTTGCATATATTGCTGAGTCGAGGGTTGCATGCATTGTCTTATGAATCCTATTCCAATGAATCATTAAGGTTTGGGGACCATGAAAACATGTCAGGCAGTTTCTGGTTACTCAAAACAGCAATGTCTGTGGTGGCACATATTTTTCTCAGAATAACAGAAAAAATTTAATTTTGACATAATATTTATATTAATGAATTTTTTATATATTTATATTAATGAAATTTGTCCTTTGTATATAAATACAGCTGTTATTACCCTTTCTCTCTCTTCTCTATTCATATGCCAGTGTATCATATAGATCCAATATTTTTTGGTGGGTCACGTGCAAGTGCAACCTATTAAGCTGTACCAATTACTAAAACTGAAATTCAGTTTGACATCCAAAACGTCTTGGTCTTACATTAAATGATTTTTTTTTTAAATTCAAATTAGCTCTGAATTAGCTTGGTTCTCAAGAGGACAAAGCTAATTCAGAACTAATTAGAATTCTTTTTTTTTTGTCTTTAATTTTTCATTGAATGTAATTGCCCTTAGTTTTCGTCTCCACTGGAATACATTCTTAGAGATAAGAAAATACATTTTCCTTTTGCGTTTCTGGGGGGAGTGATTACTTACCCCCTATTGTTTTAAAATGCAGCACTTTATCACAAAAATGTAGACTGTAAATTCAAAAATTCACAGTGTTTTTTTTCTTGATCAGCAAAGCACAGTGATCAGTGTGATTTCTTTTAAAGTCATCACAATGCGGGCTAACAAAAGCAAGCCTCATAGCGTGAACAGAACAGGCTAACTGGATTAAATTAGGACAAGTGATAAAACTGGTAGGTTTACTGGAGATGCCATGCTAGCCTATATATTTTGTAGTCTTCCAAATACTTTAGCTGATTCCATGTTCTTGGGCAGATCATTCACCTGAAAATCTTTGCATTTGATAAAAATGTCAATCTTAATAGCATCCTTCAGCTGGACATCTGTCATGCAGAGATGAAGGCAAGAGGCGGAATGAAAACCTATTTAACTGAAGCTTGGTATTAAAAATATTATATAGAAACAAGGATCTGTTTGGCCTTCTTTATTTTTTAACAAAGATTGATTCAAGCAACACTTACTGATTGCTACATAGATGTTTGCACGTTTGTTTTTGACAGGTTCTCAATACAGCCTCCTCTTGGCCTTTCAAACATGCACACTGCTATTTGATGGCTGAATCACAGAGTGTAAAGAACAGCTCCACCTGGGTAGGACAGGAATAAGCATCATGCTATAACCAGCATATAATTTAGTCATTCTGTCGCTTGAAGACTTGTCATCAGGATTCAAGATCTCTTCTGCGTGAGTAAATTGGTTAGTTTTGTGCACAGAATTACAAGGCTGTGAGTCTTTATAGAAATAAAAATCTAATAAAACATAAACACAGGCTGCACAAATCAATACAAGTATCTCATGTCCAGCTGCAGCTATCCTCTGTCACAGTTCAACTTGGGTGCTTTCAAGCAATGTTTGTAAAGTATTTATGCTGTGAGCCATTTTATCCTCATATCTGACAGGGTTATGTACTCAACTATGTCACCTTTTAATAGTTCTCTACTATTGTGCTTGTTTTAGTAGTCCCCAAATTGGATTTGAAAGGAAAATAAAAAAGCGCCAATTAAAAAAAAAACCCCAAACATCAATGAGAAAAAACACTTTGCTGTCTAGTGGAGGAAAAGCAAGTAACAAGTTTATTGGCAATATTCTTGGAAAATTTTTAGTAATGAGATAGGACACTATGGTAATAAACTTTTCACAACTTGGGTATAAGGGTAGAGAATAGAAAACTGAAAGATTATGATTTACAGACAGTCCGCAGTAGTTGAATTTAAAAAGTAGGAAATTGTTCTGGAAATGTTTCCAACAAGCTCATCCCTCTTTAACCCATATAAACAAATGGGGATGAGTTTTGACATTAAAAATAAGCTGTATATGAGGCAGGGTTACTTTATGGCTTGCATGCATAGCTGACGTGAGAGTCTGAATAGAAGCAGCCCCTGTAGAACACTGGCTTATCCTGTGAGATCTGCAGTGGGACTTTACCAATGTCACAGCTAATTCAAACCAAATGCATTGCCACATGCTGGAACGATCCCTAGCTAGGAATGCTCAGATTTGCACTGTAATAATCTAAAAATAAATTGTAGTCACTGATGTCACAATGTATGATTCTTTCAATTTTCTTCTGCGCTGAGCCCACACACCACTCAGTGTCATAGGACGAATTTCAGTACGTGTATACTGCTGGTGAGCTTCAGTAGAGGGTTAGGATTTTCCATGCTTGTCTGTTTTCTGTTATTTATGTGCTAACTGAGATTTGCGACTTGATGAGGAGGCTGAGCTTTTTAAGAGAAGTAAGCTTTGAAAATGAGTGGCACGCTTACTGACTGTGCAGTCGCTGTTATGATTTCATATATAGTATGAATATAAACAGATATTTGTATGTGTATTAATTTATTTTGAAACAAATTAAAAATATTTCTCAGATTTAGTTACACAGTTTAGTTTACTCATCATTAAGACTAAGCCCCTTCAACCTTCTACCATAACAGATGACAGATGAAATAATACTGGCATGATTTGATGGTAGCAAACTTCCTTCTAGCAGTATTTTTCAGATTTGCATCTATTGAATGCAATAGACAAAATGAGATAGACCACTGCTTCTCTGTTCAGACATTTCAGAGGGAAGACTTTTCCTTTGTCCTCCAACTGGAGTAGTCATAGCCAATTAGGAGAGGTCTAGGACAGCTAGAAATGAAAGAGGACAATCATGAATAGGATTTCTGACACAAAGTGTTAATTGAAGTAGTCTAATGGCTTGATGATTTTGAAAATTGCTGTTACTGTATTGTCTGTGTGGGCTGCAGGCCCAGTACAGATCTAGAAGGAACAGATTTTCAAGCTCTGTAGTAGTGTTGCTGTTGGGTTAATGGTGTTTTCCTGGACTGACCAGCGATCTCAGTCAGTGCCATCATGTGGTGATCTTGTGATATTGATGTCAGACATAGCTGGGTTAGTGATCAAGCTTCGTGATGTGTTAACATCACTTTGGACCCTTAGTGAGAAGATATGCAGTTTAATGCCAAGAAGTCTTTCAAAAATCTGTTTGGAGGAATAGCATAGAGAGTGCTCAAATAAATTAGTTACATTTTCTGTAACTGGGTACCTCTTACAGTTTTAAACTCTGGTGGAAAGTCAGTGGACAGACTTCAATAAATCTCCTGCTTGGTATGTTTTTTTTTTTGCTCCAAACCAGATTTTGCAGTGATTATCTCCAAATATCTTTTTGCTCTTTTCTAATAAACAAATACTACATTATACATCACATTTTTACTTCTGATATATGAAAGCCTTATATTGTATCCATCAAAATGTAATAAAACCAGGACAAAGCTGATAGTCTCTTTTGAAATAAAAGAAATTTGAATCTAGTCATATTTCTATTGTCTATTCATATATCTATGTTTTGTACTGATTTTTGTGGTACTGATTTTACACTTAAGATTTGCATACATCTTATGCTTGGAAGTAGATGTGCCAGACAGTTTTTCTCCTCTTAAAAAAAGTTTTTTGCAGACACTAAACAGAACTCTACAACTAAAAAGAGCAGGGGCTTACTCAACCATTATTAATAGTTTAATTATACAACTAAGAATTCTTTATCTGAAAATAAATAAGATTTTCTTCCCCCCTCCCAACCCCGCTTCTCTTAATTTCTTTATTAACTTTACTCCAACATATATATAATTTATCACTTATATACCACTTATCTATGAAATACCTCTTTTGAGTACTTTGTCATATACAGAAAAAATTATCTTGAAATTATATAAAAATATGTTTTTTATTTGAGATATGATTCTACCTTTTCTGATCTATTGAGAATGTTTTCCAGATATATCTTTTCAAATAAAGAAAACTAATAAATTATTCATGTAGAACACCATATAAGATATAAGTCATATGCTCTCTAATGTACAATACATTTTTACTCATTTTCTTACTGGACATAGCATAAACCATTGACATGAAAAGACCTGTGAAACAGGACCAAGATAAATGGCCCATTGATAGATTAGTGTCATGCAATGAGGTCTGTTGGATTCTGTGTAATTTCAAGACACTTTTGGTCAGGTTCTTGGAGAAAGTAGTATTGGGATAAAATGGTACGAAGTATTTCCACAGAGCTGGCAATATCATATATAATGTTTAAAAGTTTTCTCCCAGCTTCCCATCAGCTTCTGCTAATGAAATTGTATTCAAACCTTTGTTTGAAAAATAAAAAAGAAAGGACAGGTCTGAGAAATAATGCATCTCCATCCCTTCCTTGAAGAGCTTGTTATAAGCATCGATGATTATGCACACTAAAAGAGTATGCTAGATGTATAGGACCATGTACTGTTTTAACTCATGTTTTATTGGTGACTGTGTTTATAAAGACAAATGGTTATACAGACTTGGTTCCATCTGTGATTTCTGTCTGAAATTTCTTGGATTTTCTTGTCAAAGAAACCAGGCTTGTGTTAGATGGAGTATTTGCATCCAGTCTGTTCACCTTTTGATTCAGTTATTTCATTAGTTGTGTTTGAACTCAAGTTTTTGCCAGCTCTCCAAACTAGCATTTTAACACTAGCATTTTAAATAATTCTCCTGGATTTTCAGTTGCAATGTTTTTGGATCATATATTTCAGTATTATTTTATAGGTAATTTGTGGCAAAAAAATGGGGCAAAAAAGTCCTCTCCTGGATTCAAGAAGCATTGAAGCTCATGTAACTCTTTGGTACATGAGCCATTACCAAAACTCTCTGACATTTATTAATTAGTAGGAATGTATCTGGATTTCATGGGATGTCTTAGGCAAAGAATGAAGAAGGATTACAGCAACAACTAGAGGAAGCAGCTAGTGAGTTGTTGCTGTATGAAATGTATCCTTCGCCAAAACATTAGTGCAGATGGTCCAATGCAGCACTTCAGGAAAGCATTCATCAATCATAGTGTTTCTTCTCAGTCAGATATGTAGCCACTGATTTGTTTGCTATAGTTTCCCAATCCAAATATATCTCTACCAATAATGTAATTATTATTATGTCTGCCTACTGAATTTTATATCATCTACATGAAAGCAAAGATAAGTTCTTAGTACACAATGGTGTGAAGGAAAGTAGAACTTTCTGCAAATTATGCACAGCTGGACAGATGAGCTGTGGTGCCTGAGGCTGTGAATTTGTATTAACACAGCCAGCAGTAGGTCTACTTCCTGAATTAGAAATGTTTGCTGTGTGTGGTTTTCAAATGTGCAGGTGGTGAATTTGGGGACAGATGATGTAGATCCAGTGGTTTTGACAGATTAAAATAATAGCAGTTGGCATAACTGGAAATTAATTGTGGAGCTGGATGAGAGAGCTAGTGTATTAATTTCATGCTCATTGTGATAATAGTTGATTTAGTTCAGGTACACAAGTTACAGTGCAGGTGGACTTACTGCTTAAATCTAAAGAGTCCAACAGTTATATAAGAAAATACGTTGCTTTGTTTAATCTTACATTTATTATGTCTTTCTTTTTCTCAAGATCTTGTAGGTAACTGTGACTTAGTATTTTTTAAACCAAATTCTTCTTGTTTATATTGGTTTGATTTCATCTTTACATAGAGATGTTTCAAATACAGTGCCTTAGGAATGTAAAATGCAGGTCACCTGGCAGTTACATTAAAAAAAAACCAAACCAAACAACCAAAAATAGTGAACTAGAAGAGCCAATAAGCTTTTTGTACTGTTGTACTGTTAAAGACATGCTGCATTGATTTATCTGCCCTGATCTGCTACAGAGGTGTGATGTTACTGAAATACAGGGGATTAATGGTGCAGTTAGCATGTGCCATTACTCTTACAGCAAGTTGTTATGGTCATAGAGAGGCATGGAAGCAGAAGCAAAAGTTCCTCCCTGGAAGAGCTGACTGACCCTCTCTTGTGCTATAGAGTAGCAAATGTACATTTATCCTTGAAATTTTCAATCTGTATTTTCTTTTTCCTGTTGGCTTTGGAAATAAAATGTTCTGGAGAATTGTCCTCTTGTCCAAATCTATCTTGTCTCTAAAAGTTCTAGCTTGAGAAAACTGAAATTAGAGCTTGTAGTTAGAAATTTTTTTTTTCTCTTTCTTCCTTTTCTGCAAGTTTTTTTCTTTTTTTTGTTTGTTTGTTTTCTGTAACTTTTTCTTTTGTCTTAGGATCCCAGAGCCTGTGAAATGTTTTCCACTCGTGCCATAATAAAGGTGTAATACTGGTCAATATGCTGATCAACAAAGCAGAATCCCTGTTAACTCTTGGATGATTTGCATTAGCAGTTCTTTTGTGCTGAATTTGAGTGTCTTTTAGTGAACGATTTCTTGTTCTGGCAATGAAAATTACATTAGCAATGTAGAAGTTACACTAGCAATGCTGTAGAAAGGACAGGAGATGGGAGCAGTTGTAATAGTGCCAGTGTGTTGAATTCTCTTAGCTATTACATAGATAAGATTGGACAGCTAAAAAAGCCTTGCACACTTCACAGAATCATCCTTTTGTGGTGGATTTAATTTTCTGTTTGCCTCTGGAGAGTGGTCATTTGGTGAGGATTGATACTTCACTGCTTCCTGACACCAATTAGAGCTGGTTTATTCAAGAGAAAACAAAATGTGTAAATTGGAGAAGATACTGTCTGGAGTCTGAAACTTCAATAAAGATGAAGGAGAAATGGGAGTTCCATCTTGGGTGACATTTAATGGTTTTCTTAACAGCAGTGGTAGCACTTGTAACACCACTTCTAGATCTTAAGGCCTGAAAGCTAAGCACTAAGCATATTCATGTCTAAGATGAGGAGATTGTCTATTCAGTTCTTACCTTCTCCTCAGTGAAAGATGAGGATGCTTCCTAAATGACCCAGCCTCTCCCTCTCTTACTTATCATCCCCAGTATGGTGGGGTGTTTTCCTTCTCTTCCTAATTACTGCCTCAAGAGGCCCATCCTAGTCAGTCTGTAAACAGGCAGTGAGTTGCAGACTGATGACCAGTTTCAAAGGAAGGTTGATAAGATCACCTTCCAAAGAAAGAGAACGTGATGACACGCTGAGGTAGTACACACACAAGTGCATAGAGAGTATAGTAGTATTAGAAGTGGCAGTTCACATACTGTGTTCTGGAGAACTTAAACCAGTAGGATATAAATCAAGTTGGATTTACAACAGGAGCTGATGCTTCTGGGCATGAGGGTTTGGTTTAGTCTGGGGGGTACAATGTAGAAGATACCAGATAAAGTAGAAGTACAATTTTTAATATCATCATAGAT
This sequence comes from Chamaea fasciata, assembly GCF_029207755.1. Taxonomy (NCBI): domain Eukaryota; kingdom Metazoa; phylum Chordata; class Aves; order Passeriformes; family Sylviidae; genus Chamaea; species Chamaea fasciata. The sequence continues at coordinate 94,291,968 of NW_027094087.1, read as the reverse complement.
AGAAATATAGATTGTATCCTTTGAAATTGAGTCTGTTTTCTTCTGAATTTTTTTTTTTTTTTTTTTTTTTTTTGGTCCTAATGAAGTATTTATTGAAATAAAGTCATTGCTTTTTAAGGTAACCATATCCAGTGATATCATCACTGAATATATTTTTAGTTAGGAATGTTTTCTTGTTTGGCTTTTTTATGCTGTTTGTCCGAAGAATCATAGAAAAGTCACCTTTTTTGTTTCATTTCAAATACTTGGCTTTTTGGAGTGTTGGATTTTTTTGTTTTGTTGAGGTTTTTTGTGGGTTGTTGCTTCTTTTTTCTCATGTCTTTTTTTTTGTCTGTGTGTTTTGTTTGGGGTTTTTTTCCCCCACATGCCAAATTTTACTATTAACTTGCAGTTTCTCAGAAAAACTAGTTTTGCAGAGAAGTGCATGACGAAGAATTTTACCTGGAATTATATAAAGGAACGCTTAACAAACTGTGGGTTTTAATGGTTCTGTCACTGGTACATGGCGGTAAGGGAAAGAAAATTAGAGTAAAATGTGCCTTCGTCCTACTCATATACATCACTTCAAGACATTAATGTAATTGTTGATAAAGACCGTGCAGTTGCTGCTTAACCATTATTTCACATCTAAGTTATATTCCATAGTTATAAAACTTCTTTCTCATCATTTTTTAAAACAGAATTGATATACTTTGCTGAGCTCAAAATTTGCTAAGAAATAAAGCAGACAGAAGAAAGTAATTTTTCCTCAGAGGTTGAAGAGAGCTAGTCTTTCATGTTCTTAATAAGCAACCTTCCCCTATTTATATAAATGGGCATATTGCATACAACAGTAATTTTGAGAGCAATTTTTCTTTGCTTGCTGTGAACTATATATTTAAAAGATTACAAGCATGACTAAGATCTCATTAACACTGTTGCATTGGTTTATACCATTGTTTTCAGTGACACTGTGCCTAATATCTGAGTGTCTAGAAGTATTTAGCACTTAAAAAAAAGGATAGTCAGGTTCCAGGACTTTCCCCTTCTTTTGCAGCTAATATCTCATCATTTAATGTATTGATTTGGCAGAGGTGTCTCTTTTCAGCTAAGAAGAACTTTTTATCTGTGGAGTAAATTGTTTACCAGCCAACTATATGTGTTTGCCTTAGCGAATCTGAGTGAAATGGTCCATCACAAATTCATGTAACTGCATTAACCTTCTTGACATTGTGACTCTAAAAAGTTAAGATGAGGATAGAGGGGAATGACAGGGGGTGGTGAAAATGAGATTCTTGAACATGATGCACATTTTACTGTGTGTAAAAAAGCTTAGGATTTAAGTGATTTTTAGATACAAATTTATCTTTTAAATTTATTTGTTCACTTTAGATGATTCTTGTTTAACAGGAAGAGTATATTTTATCAGAATTTCAGTTCTTAATCCACACTTATTTCTAGTACGTACTCAGATTTTATGTTTAGACAAATGGAAGTTGCAGGTACAGAAGGAGGAAAATAGATGGAAAAAATTAATCACATTTTATTACTTTACACCGTTATCTTCTTCTGCTCTGGCATGTACCAGTATTGATAATTTATAGTACATAATTTGTATGAATAAATAAGCTCTGAATTTTCTATAAGATATCTCAGACTAGAAGTAGTTTTCTAGAGAAGATTAATAAAAGTTTGGCTGAAGAATTCAGCTTTCTAGAACAATATATTCCCTTTATTTGCAAAAATGTAATTTTTTTCACACACACACACACAAAAAAATTTAATCGAGAATTTAGACTTTGCTAGATTGTTACACGCTGTCCAGAGTCTTTCATATATCTTGGGATTAGTTAGTTTGGGGGAGGGAGGAAGGAAACAAAGGAATGTTTTTGTTTGTTTGTTTGTTTTTTCATTTTTTTGTTTAGTTTTTATTTGGCTAATGTACTGTATAAGGCAAAATGGATTTCAGATATCTAGAGTGATATATACCCCAGCCTGCAACACCGCTCAATCTTACTTCAGAAATGCACAGAATGGCCACTTTAGGGAAGGAGAGGAGAAGGTGAAGATTTGAATCTAGCCCAAATACGGAATCAGAATATAGCTCCAGCACTCAGACTAAGAAATGCTTCAGGGTTCTCTGATCTGGATGTAACTGAAGTTGTGCCAGAAATCACTCTTGCTTATCCACTGTCATTTTGTAAGTAGTAAATTTGTGGACTACCATGACATAGCATGTACAGAACAACCAGGGGATCAGGCACAGCCAGCATGGGTTTAGGAAATGTAGGTCCTGCTTGACCAGTGTGATCTCCTTTGATGACCAGGTTACTTGCCTAGTGGATGAGGGAAAAGTTGTTACCTGCCTGGATTTCAGTAAAGCCTTTGACACCCTTTCCCGCAGCATTCTCCTGGAGAAACTGGCAGCCTGTGTCTTGGACAGGTGCACTCTTGGCTGGTTTGAAAAATGGCTGGATGTCTGGGTTGAGAGAGTGGTGGTGAGTGGAGTTACACTTGTGTCAGCTGGCCACAAGTGGTATTCCTGAGGGCTCAGTGTTGGGGCCATTCCTATTTCATACCTTTATCGATGATCAGAAGTTTGCAGAGGACAGCAGGTTGTGTGTGTGTTTTGATCTGCTGGAAGGTAGGAAGGCTCTGCAGAGGGATCTGGACAGCATGTATTGATGGGCCAAGGCTAACTGTGCGAGGTTTAGTAAGGTGAAGTTCTGGGTCCTGCACTTCAGTCAGAACCCCATGTACGGTTTCAGCCTAGAAACAGGAAAGAATTTTCATTTCAGATTTTCATACGTATTGTTACATGAAGAGTGTTCAATTGAAGTATGGTAATTTTTAGGTTCAAGTGTTGCATGTCTATGTACTACATATAGGGCTCTGTACTGTAAAGTGAAAGTCTACAAAAAAAGGAAAGCTGAAGCAGGAAGGTGGACAAAAGAGGGAGGACCATTCTCACTGTAGTGATGGTTTTTCCCACAAGTACCTACCATACAACTCTATTGGGATTTGCAGTTGCAAATAATAACAGCTGTGATAATAACAGCACAAAACCTAAAGTGTGAGAACATCAAGGGAAAAAGAAAAATGATGTTATGGAGGCTTCTGGAAAACACTGCTTCAGTGGCGTAGATGATAGCTTATAGGGCCGTGAATTGCAGACCCTTGACACTACTGAGGTTGAGACACTAATTTACTCAAGGCAAAACATGATTTAACAGCATTCATGAACGAAAAAATTGTATTGGATCACTTAAACTTAACGTCAGAGATATAAAAATTAGGATTGTGTAGACATAACTTAGTGTTTTTGCCTGGATACTTTCTTTTTCTCAAAAAGGAAGAGTATAGAAAATTCTAAGGGTATTTTTGTTTGTCTTTAGCTTGCTCTATGTAAAGACATAATGTATCAGTAAGTACCTTTATTTTTAAACTATACAGTGATCTTTGAAAACAAAACCCCATAATTTACTTCATGTATTACTATATTCATCAAAATGGAACCAGTACTTTTTTGTATGCTGTTTGTAAGTACTAGGTGACTTTGTATCCCTTTATAACTTCTATTATTTCTTAATGGATCTTTTGGAAGAAAGGATGTCCTCTCTTCCTAAGACTACATCATTTATCAAACAGTAATTGCCATGGTACATTTAGATGTACTATGACTTTGTAAATCATCACAAGAATTGCTTGATATCCACATTACCCAATGCCTCAAGGTATTCCAAAATACAAAATCTAGCCACAGGCATTAACAACACATACAGTGATTGCTGTCATATTTTGGTGCTGTTCCCAGAAATGCCACATTCAGAAGGTTGTACTTTGAGGAATGATGCTGCATAATCAGATGTCTAAATTCATTAGAAACTGAGGTACCACAACAGGGAGTACAATGTTATCCTTGATGATTTTGGCTTTCGTGATGGCAAACAGCAATACCCACAGAATTTCTTGATCTGGTTACCAACCCATTCAGTCTTTCAAACTATTCTCAACACTGGAATTTTTTTTCATCACATTTTTAAGATTAGCTTCAGTTTTCTTTCTGAGAAAGCATTGAAAACATGCAGGAGTTCCTCAATAGTCCAGGTAACTACTTTGGACAATGAGATCAGTTGTTCAGTGGCTGGATGTCAGAATTCTTATTCTTAGGGTTTGGCTAATATAAACTGAAAAAGCCGAGAAATTGTGACTGTTTATTCTGGACTGTTCTGCTGTAAGAAATAGGGAAAAACCCACTACCACCACGTCCCTCATCTCCCACCACCCCCAAAGAACGAACCATCAAAGCCCCTTCTTTTACCATATGCCTAACTAATTAGTGGTTGATGAAAGAACCTTACAGGGTTGCTGCTCTGTTTCCCACTATGAACTGTATCTGTTCAGTAAGGCCATGTTTAAATTTTTTTGTCAAATGTCTGCTGAATATATTGCATTAGGAGAACTAGACAGGAATGCACTTTAGTTTTAGTCCACATATTCTAGATAATCAATTCATACTCACTTATGCTTAGCTTTATGACAAAAATTTTGCGCTTTTTTTCTACAGCTGGTTCAATGAAGACAACTTTGGTGAGGCACCAACAGCCTCTGGATTTCAGTGGTTTTCCTACTAGTAGATGAGCATCTTTCTTTCAAAGATGTCTCTATCAGATCAGTGAGGACTCTATCTGTCTGCCAGTATTCTTAACTTTGTGCTAGAATATTCCACTAGTTTAGCACAGATGCCACTGAAATCACAGTTCCAAATCTCTTGGAAATGCTGTGGGTTTTGGTTTTCACTATGAAAAAATATAGCTAAAATTATTTGTTATTCATCTTTCGATCTAGATACTTTCAGATGCTGACCAGATTAACTGTCTAGTAGGGTTATCAAAAGTACATGCAGATGATTGGTAAGATTTTATGTGAAGTTTTTAAGGGAAGTCCTTGCTTGAGTCCCCTGTGGGCTGGTTCATCCTGCATACCAGAAATCTGTTTTCAAACTGAAGACAGTTATGTGCAAATTAGCTATTTTAGGTTCTCAATGCAATTTACAGGAGTAATTAAGAATTTTGGGATGCAATTTACTTTTTTTAAGGTTTTCTTTGGAGTGAGATTAAGCACTTGTGATTAATGAATAAATTAATTTGATCAGGTGAAACTGAATCTTGGTCAGTTTACATTGCTCCAGAGACTATAAGTTGTTGGCTTTCCTGTTCTAAGGCCTGTCTGAGACACCCATTTTATTGGTGAAGCAAAGGTGCCTTATAATTTACTACTTTATTGTTATTTCTGTTTATATAAAGTTACAGGTCTTGTTTTAAGATGAAGGACTCCTCTTTTCATGGCTTAAAGTTCATGATGTTTGAATACCTGCCTCATTCTCAAACGTACCTTCCTCATGAAGCTGTGGGATTGTTAGATGTCTGATATGCTTGAATGCCATTGATAGTCTAGGATCTAGCTTTAATTTTAGGTTTTTACTGTACCTATCAGAGTCCTGAATCATTAGACTGTATTCCTTTCTGAACTTCTGCATACTAGCACATTTGTCAGGTTTTTGTGGATTATTGGTGTCAAGAAATTTCATTCTTCTATCCAACATTGTCATTCAGTGGTTTTAGTTGTATGTAAAAAATATCAACAACTCAGTTTTGATGTATGCAAATTGTTATGTATGAAAGAAATAGAGTATTTTATATGCTGATTACCTCCAAGTACATTCTGTGTGAGACATCCTTTTGAAGAAAGGTGTGGAGGAGTTTAACAGGATTTTCAATTATTCTGAATATAAAAGGGGTGAAAAAAAATACAAGGGGTATAGCATCTATTTGAAATAATTATAATAGATATGTTCTTCTGTGGCTGAGTTTAAGGACTCAGACTGTCATCTCTTATTCTTTTGGATGTTTTGCTAAGCTGAAAACAGTGGAGATGTGGCTGAATTTTTTGGGGATGGTGAAATGCAATATAGAATACTTACATTTAAAGGACTAAGTTCACAGTATGATCACTGGAAATTTCATATGTATTTCAGAAGGAAAATCTCCACATGGGTTGCCTGCTTTAATGTATTTAACACAAGACATAAAATTTAAACTTCCAAAAGCAGCAATAAAACCAGCAGCTTTCATTTCTAGCTAATACTGAATATTTAAAACCCTCTGCTCTTTTTGGAATTATGAATTGAAGTATGAAAATTTGGAAGCAGAAGACTAGTTTCATTACATATAATAATAGCTGAGCACCTGATGGAACTCGTATGGCAAATAATTCTGTTTCAATATTTTACTGAAGGGTACCAGTGAACAGTTAATATAATAGTTGTTGCAGCACAGGTTTCTCCATTCAGCAGCAACCGTTAATATTTCTCACATGAAAAGCGCTAAAGAATAAGATGTATATGGATTTCTTGGCATTTTTTTAAATTGAAACTCATGTTAAAAAAATTTTCAAATAAATAAAAATCAGGTTTTAATAAAAATAGAATTTGCATGTATATGTACATGTATTCCTCAACTCATTTCAATGTTTGGTGCTTTTTAATGTCTAAAAAAATATTTTATGTGTCCACTTGATAATCTTGAGGGCCTTAATGTAGACTTTTTTTTTAAATGAGAGATTTAAAAAAATGAAACAAATGCAAACTCAAATTCTTTTAAAAAAGGGGAAAACAAGCTCATTCGTAACAATTCTTTTACTGTGAACAACTCTCACTTAAATACCATCTAGGGGATGTTGGTTTTTATGAGCGTATACATTGCAGGTGGATTCTTGAGTGAAACACTGGCATTTTGTCGTGCACCAGTAATCAGATTGTGATAATCTCTGTTCACAGTTGGAAGTGCTTGCATGGCAAGAATCTAATTTCAAAAGCTTATGAGCTGTGTTTTCTACAAAGGTGTTTTTTTCTTGATATCTTAAGTTCATTTTCAACTCCTAAGAATATTATTTTAAAAAATGCAAAGTTTAAAGCTCTACTTAAAAACTCCTAGTAGAGTTAAGAGATATATTTAAAAACAACATATTTGCTCTGATATCCTGTTGTTTACTGAGGAAATCTAAAAATTGAATTATTAACTAAAACCAGATGATGACTTCAACAAAAGTAGTTATCACTTAACCATCTGTGAGTCTCAATTCATCTTAGACATATGAATAGGAAAAAAATTAATGAGAAAGAACTGCAAACTGGAATGCTTTTAAGTGTTTGTAATGCAAATTATATATTATTGGAAGATTTAGTTTATTTGTAGAAACTTCAAATTGTTACTTGCATGAAGAATGCCTTTGTTAGCATATTTACCTGTGGTTGGAAATTTTTTTATAGAGTAGGGAATTACTTATTTAAAACTACATACACAACATTTAGAGCTTGCAATACTCGAGAAAAACAAGAATTTCATTGCTGCAGGGGTTAGTCACCCTAGGGGACTTTTGAGCTATTCGTTTTTCAAACTCTTGAAGATCAGGCCACTTAGGTGCCTGGTGTGAGCTTAGACTTTATCATTTTATCCTTCCAACTTACAACTTCTGCACACGTGTGTTTCCAGAGTCTGTGTGTACTCAGAGGAGTATTTTCTACAAATGTTTTAAAGCACTGTGCAACAGCTCCAAGGTACTGGATCAGTACACATCCTCACAGTGACATGACAGTGCTCTTCAGCCCTCCAGAGGCTGGTGCTTTGCTCTGGCAGAAAGTCCTATGGGATCTGAACCATGGTCTTTGCATAGAACTACAGTGCTGTATGTGACCTACCAATTTGGTCTGAGTTAGCTTTGTTTCACTATGCCACATCATCACTTCCTAGAGCTTTTTGAGGCAAAATTTGTCTTGTGGTTTGCAAAGTGACAGCAATTTTGCATTTGTGAAAGAGACTTCTAAAATATGTTTCTCTTTAATGCTCTGCTTGAGACCTTGTGATAGTTAAAGCTGTCACAACCATGCTCTTATGTGTGATTTATATTTTTCCAGTAGCAGCTACCAGCTATTGTCAGAATTTCCTCCAAAAATTATGTGTCCAATAGACTGCAGTCAAGTATGAGACAGCAAGTATGAGACTTGGATACGTGGACTGACTTCTGCAGTTTAGTGATCTCGTGAGAAATTTTATTGACTTTGAAAGGCTCTGGATCAATCTCTTAGTTTCTGCTCAAAGCAACTGCAGCCTTCCTTTAATTTTTAACACTGACATAGTGAAAGGCCAACATATTCATAGCTCATTCACTCATGAATATCTTTATTCTTCCAAGTAACAGCAGGGTAGAGAAAAGAAATTCACTTCTCAACCAGATAAATGGAAAGAGTAGAGATATTGTACTCATGACAATCATAAACTTGGGGTTGTTATGACCTGTAATCAACAGCATATGATACATTCTATTGCTATTGCAGGCAGGAGATCTGAAGATGACTGACAGCCTAGAGCAAGTTAGATCTAGCTGAAAACAGAATGTTCTAAACACAGAACAATGACTCTATATATAGCCCTACAGTGAGAGAAATCTTTTCATTTCTCCTTCCGATGGGAGACAAGAGAGGATTTATTTGACTTTTGGGAAGCTTTAGAATCTTCAGCGAATATTCCAAGACACTATAAACAATTTAGGCAACTTACTCATTTCATGAAATGGAGTTTAAATACATTTACCAACATATTGATTTCCTGCATTGGGGAAATGTGAGGGTTATTATTATTACTACTGTGTTTGTTATTTGCCTTGTTCAAGTAATTATTCGACACTGTCCACTGCTAATTTTAGATGACTCTAAATACAATAGATTCAGTTAGTACATGGAGTGGTTGATTAGCTGAGGATTGAGATAATCCATTGTCGTGCTTTAATGCTTCTTTTGTGGGTATTCCAGTGACCTCTCATAACTCTTAACCTTTATCTAACATTTGGTACGTGGTTCATTCAGCACAATAAAACTATAATGAATGATTAAGTTGTAATTAATGAATTTAACTTCTTGCATTTGACTCGATTCTTAATAGAAGCATTAAGCAAACTGCATTTATTTCACAAATGTCTTTTGAATTCCTTAAACTTAATCAAAAGGATTTAGGGGCACATTCTGATCTTTTATTTATGTTTTGACTTTAGGGTTTTTTTGATTTTTTTTTTCTGTGGTCTTCACAGACTATTTGAAGTTATAGGAAAAGAAAAATAAAAACAAAAACCAAAACTCTTACAATGCCAAATACATTTACCAAACCTTTTGTAAAACACCTTAAATCAAAATTTCAAGACTCAGTATGTCCTATTGCTGCATGAGCTACAGGACTTCACACCATTCAGCTCACAGTAATCTGGTAGTGAAGAGGGAAGTTGTACTGCAGGCTCCATTCCCCAGTTGTAGAGGGAACCTGGTTTAGTTTTCTGTCCAGAAAAATCCATTTAAACCCATGTCACTGCCTCTTTTGCTTCTAGAGATAAGGAATTGGGTTGATTATGAGGTTCCTATCAAGACAGGATCCCTTCTCTTGTAGTCTTCTCATGCACTCCCAACATAATAGTAATGCTTGTAGTGGCTGCCACTGTTTTCCCTAGAAAAGGAAACACATTTTTAAATATTTGCCTTTTTTATATACTTTGATTTTGGTAAACTGCCAAAACTTCCCTGAGAAGGGAAAACTGATAGTTTTAAGTGGAGCCTGGATAAGCCAGAACGGAATTTAATTAGATGAATAAAGGTTTCCAGTGAAAGACTTTTCTCCTCATTGAATTTGAGGGAAGAGGAATTGGAACCTTAGATCTAAGTTCTCCGCAATTTTCTCTTGTTGCTCTTTGTTACCAAAGTAAATTCTGGCTGTATTTAGATTGTGAACCTGGGACAGCATTTGAAACAATTGGGGCAGACTGGGCTAAAGACCCAGGTTGAGCCATGATCTGGAACGGCTAGGTAGTTACTTTCACGGCTTTCTGTTTACTCCTACTTAGAGTTATTTTATCTGTTGAAAGGGAATCCCACATACACAAAAAGGAAGAGAATTGTGTTTTTATTAGGAGACCTTATGATGTTGAAAACTGTGGGAAAGAAGGCGACAGAGCAATTATGCTGCAACATAAAGTGAAATTCTTGTGGGTCTCAGATGTGTTTATGTTTGCTCACAAGGTTGTGGTTGCCGAACAGAGACTTAAGTGTTTTTTCTCTTCTTGTCAGAAAGGCTAAAAGAGGTGTAAGGGTGCCTACATCCCGTTTCATATTCTGAAGTTCTTTGTGGTGCTGGAAGAAGATGGAGTTGTTTCTTTTCTGTTGTTCTGACTCTGTGACTTTCCACTGGTAGGCAGGTGATTCTGTATGATGATTTAAACCAATTAGGAAAGACTGACGCAATGCCAGAGAAACCCCAGCTAGCTCATGCTCCCTGGCACGCGCTGAGAGTGGCTGCTCCTGCACCAAATTGGGCTGGGGTAGCGGCAGAGCAGAGCTTCAAAATCTGGCAGCAGCACGACTGCTCTCAAACGGCAGGCGGTGTTGATGTGCTGTGGATCAGGGCAAAGAACAGGGAGAGGGTCTCTCGTGTGCTTCTCAAAGGATTTATTCCCCAAGGGGTGTAGTGATGAAAAAACTGAAAGCCTGTTTTTTGCACAGTCTTGTAAACAGGGAGAAACGAGGGGGAAGATACAATTCTTCAAGCAGTCAGGGATATAATGAGAAGGGGATTGAGTCTCAGTCTGACAACCTATAGGGAAGGCAAGGGGAGTGGAAAGTGTTACGTGGGCCAATGGAGTGTCGAAGAATTGGGGAGTTCCAGGGTGGAGTTTAGGCAGGGGGTAGGGACAGCAAAGATTGACAGGAAACTCTCTGGAACTAAGGGCAGGGATCTAGGGAAGATTGACATTATGTGAATGTGGATCTAGGGATTGAATGACAGCTGGGCAAGGGGAGGAGAAAATTTGGTGTAAAACCAAACATACCAGAGGGAAAACAGGAACGAACCATTCAAAAGGGTTTACAAAATATGAATAAAGAAAAACATACAACCACAAAAGACTTAAAATTTCTTCCCTTGTCTCTTGAGGATAGAACAACCCCGGGGATATAGGACTGTAGCAATTCTTGTGGTACTTGACTTGAATCAGGCTTTTGCTCAGTTTTCACAAAAGATGTTTACTTGAGATGTCAGAGATTATAGTTCAAGCTGATCTTTAGTTGCTAATATTAAATGATGCTGCTCCGTAAGGAGCAATCTTGATCTGAGTAATTGATGAAGTGATTCACTGGTATGAATTAGACATAACCAAACACTGAACATCTGCTATAACCTTTGCAACTGGAGCCTAGCTTGAGTCAGTCATGCTGATGGCATATTCCAACTTTCTTGAAAAATGTACATGTATTTACGGAAGAACAGAATAACTGGCGAGATTTGAAGGGATCTGTGGAGACCATTTTTTGTAATCCTATGCTCAATCAGACACAACTATAGGTGATTGTCCAGGACTGTGTCCAGACAATGTTTGACTGTCTCCAAGGAGGGGAATCCTACAACCTCTCAAAGTAACCTGTGCTACTGTTTGATCACCCTCACAACTGAAAAGCATTTCCTGATATCCTGTGTTTGTTTGTGCCCATTGCTTCTGTTCCTGTTACTGAGCACCATTCAACACCTGAAATTTTGAATTGAGAAAATATGAGATATATAGAGAAATCTGTTTAATCATTATTTGAATGCTTCTAATCACACTGTTTTTAAAAATCATCTTATCAGACTACTGTTGTACTTTGGGGTTTGTTTGTCTCTACTCCCCAGCTTCATCACAAGTTGCTTCTTGTGAAAATACTGTTCATTCTTTTTCCCAATAATTTTGAGACTAGTAAGGAGGTTGGAAAAACACATTTCTTGCAGACTAAATTGTGTGGGTTTTAGTCCATAAGTCAGTGTAGAATGTGGTTGTGTCTGTTTCTAGCTTGCGACAATAATCTCTACAAAGGTAATTACTGCTTAGAATAAAAAAATTATTAAGTAACTTCTGGAAGGAGAAGGTACAGTGACAGGGAAGGAGATATAATATTAAGGTAAACAAAAGGGTAAATGTCTAAATGATCTGAGACTGTAGTCCAGTGATGACACTTCTATACAATCATTGTGATTTGGGCATTTATTTTTACGTGATGATATAATGCAAAATGCAGAATGACTGAACTAATAACTTCATTGTCCGGTCTTTATATAATGCTTTCTACGAGGAAGATAGCCATTCTTACTTTATTTCATTTGTGATTACTAAATTTTAAGACATAAGGTTGTGTTAAAATTTCAGTTAGGTAATCTCAAAGTTTAGCAAGGTTTGTAAAGAGAGTTGCCATCACTCATTTTAGTAAAAAAATATATATATACTTAGATAAAATGTTGAACTTCTGGATGCAGAAGACGATTTCCTAAGGGACTGAAACCAAATTAGTGAAGTTCACACTGATAGATTGCTAGCAACAAATGTTCTAAGCATTACCTCCTCAGGAAATATAGATAGATCCTCTTTCTATCTCTAACACATTTTTCTACCAATTAGACAATTTGAGAGCCATTACTTCTGTAGCAGGCATAAATGCTGAGAAGGTGGCTCAATCATTTTTTAAAAAAAGAGGAAAGATAGGTTATAAAAAATGAAAGCTTCTCTAGAGAAGAGGAATAGAGACAAGAATAAGACTCAGGTCTCTGTGGAGTCTGTAATTTTAAGTGCTCCAAGGTAAGGAATTTAGTGCTTAGATGTATTTCAGAAGTGGTAGTCTGGGTGGAGAAACAGGAAATAGAGGAATGTTATAAAAAATTAGTTGTAACTAGTTTCCTTTCTTAAGAGATGGTGTGAGTTTATTCTGCTGCAGTGTTTGGTGTGGGTTTATCTTCATATGTTTGCTTCAATCCACATAGTTGTCCTGATGGTGACTGGGGAAAGATATATTATGGGCTTAGCAGATGCAGATTTTGGTGATTATGTTATGGATGGAATGATGACTGCTGAAAGAAGGATATGTTCCTCATTTGTCTGTCATTGTGGGTCCGGTCACGGTTGGGTTTTTCTGCCATGTGAACATTTCATTCACCTTGGTAACATTTGCAAGTATCATGGCATCATAGGATACAGAAATGTCAAAGGCTTCGCATGGAGGGCATCAGGACAGAGAGCCTGTCAGCCAGGACCTGTTCCCCCCAGTCAATAGCAGGACAGCCAAGGGCACCGGGGCAGCTTCAGCCCCGGGCATCAGGAACCTCTCTGGCAGGTTGAGGCCAGGCAGGGCCATCGGCTGACTATCTGCCCAGCTCAGCGGGGCCGTGGCAGGGCTGTGGGGAGCTGTGCCTGGCTCAGCGGGACCATGGCCGGGCAGGGCTGTGGGGAGCTGTGCCTGGCTCAGCAGGACCATGGCCGGGCAGGGCTGTGGGGAACTGTGCCTGGCTCAGCGGGACCATGGCCAGGCAGGGCTGTGGGGAGCTGTGCATGGCTCAGCGGGACCATGGCCGGGCAGGGCTGTGGGGAGCTGTGCCTGGCTCAGCGGGACCATGGCCGGGCAGGGCTGTGGGGAGCTGTGCATGGCTCAGCGGGGCCATGGCCGGGCAGGGCTGTGGGGAGCTGTGCCTGGCTCAGCGGGGCCACGGTCAGGCAGGGCTGTGGGGACCCGTGTCTGGCTCAGCGGGGCCATGGCAGGGCAGGGCTGTGGGGAGCTGTGCCTGGCTCAGCGGGGCCATGGCCAGGCATGGCTGTGGGGAGCTGTGCACGGCTCAGCGGGACCATGGCTGGGCTGGGCTTTGGGGACCCGTGTCTGGCTCAGCGGGACCATGGCCGGGCTGGGCTGTGGGGAGCTGTGCATGGCTCAGCGGGGCCATGGCCGGGCAGAGCTGTGGGGAGCTGGGGACCAGCCCTGCTGCAACATGGCTGGGCTGGGGCTGTTGAGGGTCCTGGGCCCCAGGTACGTCAGGACTGGTGGTGTCCTCAGGAGTGTGCTACGTTGAAGAGCTTTCTGAAAATGTTCATCCTGGAGAGGCAGTATAGACGGGTCACATTCTGTGAGACGACTTACTGATATTTTAGGTTCACTCAGGAGAACTGGTAAACACCATGGAGGTGAAAATGAGTAAGAGCTCGGTTTTCAAGAGAAAAAAGTCTCAGAACCTCTCTTTGCTGTCAGTCGGGCTCTTGTGCTTTGTATCCTTGGCAACTTTCAGTTACATCAACACTGAACTGTAATAGACTCCCTGTGCATGTTTTGTCCATCACTATTGTGTTTCAATAGTATAGGAATGGAAATTTATGCAGCTAGATAGGCAATTACTTAAGTGAAGGCAGAGTTTGATGCACTGATTTCACCTTGATAGCTGGGATTGCAATTTCTGTTACCTTACACTGCATTTTTATGGGGTGCGTGAAAACCAGCTCAGTGGCTTAACCAACAGTGATAGTATCTGACACATCATCTATGGAAAGCTAAAAACTTTTCCACTTATGAGAGAGTTTTCATGCGTGAGTTCTATTGAATGTATTTTAGTTATTCCAGTCTTTCTGGCTGTGAGAACTTTATGAGAATTTTTTTTTCCTGAATCACTACAGTCTTAAAAAAAAATCATAAGGTAGAAAGGTATATTTATCAGAGTTTGCTCATACATAGAGAGGCATATATAATTTCATCAAAGGTAATTGCTTTACCAGTAATAACTTTGAAGTGACAGAGATAATTAACATTACCTCGAACATAGCAAGAGCCTTGCTGTAACAGCTCTTTAAGTGCCTTTTCGTACATTTCTTGCTGTTAGTTTCAGAAACAGAAATAATATTAAAAGGCCCAAGGAGACTTAACTAGATACTTGAAGTGAAGACCAAAAGATGATCTGAACTCCATGCCGCTGGGTGGATTATTCTGTCTCCTATTCATCTTATTCCCTATCTGCAACCTCTGAATGCTGTACCTTGACAAGTTTGAGGGCTATTATGTGGAACTCTTGCTGCTCCATCTGATCTCTAATTTCAATATGTCTCAGTGTGGTCTTGAAGCTCTCTTTGTATTTTGTTTCTTTGACTTCAGTTTTGTCCTTAGTCTTTTTTTTTTTTTTTTTTTTTTTTTATAATTCAGATTGATCTTTCCCCCTCTGCTTTCTGTTGTCTTTCTTCTTTAGCTGTATCTTGTCCTCCTTTTCCTCCTCCTCCTTAATCTCAGGCTTGGCCTTTCTCTCATCCATGGCTTGAGATTCAACCTTTTCTTTTGACACAGGTCTGGCACTCTCCACTTCTCTTTGACCTTAGACTTAACATTTCTTATGTCCTCCGGTTTTTCTGTGTCTTGTTCTACATGCTTTTTTTGGCATTGTTACTTTCTGGCCTGGAGTTTCCCTAAGGGGATTTGTTGTTCCATTTGCCATTCAGAGTATCTTAACACGGCAAATTACTCTCTTCTGCATCTTCAGCATTTCTCTGGTCAGTGTTGCTTTTTTGGGCCTAGGCTTCATGAGTTTAATTATTCCTGACTTCTCATAGCAGTTTGCAAATTCTTCAGAAGATTTGCTTTGAATCTAATGTCTTTGTTTCCAGCCTGCTTTTTTTTTTTTTTTTTTTTTTTTTTTTTTTTTTTTTTTTTAGTTGTTTTTAGATTTGATTTGGGTCTGTTGTTTGTTTATAATAATTATTAGGTTTGTTTGGGAACTTTATTGCACCAATATTGTCATCCCTTCATTCTTTGTTTTGTAATGAAGTATGTATTATGTTCTATTCACGAGAAATTAATCAATGGTATCAATTAATCAATTAATCAATTGTATTAACAAAATTCATATCAAAATAATTTTGAAGGCAAGATGATGTCTCAAGAAATGTTAGTACTTTATGGAAAAAATAACCCTCACTGCAAATTCAAAAGTTGTTCCTAGCTGCCATCATGCCTTAGACACAGCTTTATTTCTCCTCTCCATCTGCATCCTGTGGAGATGGCCTCAGCCTTTCCATTTCTGTGTTACTGCTCCTTTGCTGCTGCCATTGCATCTTTGGTAACAGCCCATTTTCTCTGAAGAGCAGTCTCTGTTTATTGTTTGTGTTAGGCCATTCTGCCTACTTCCTCTGTTCATCTTTGGTCTCTGCTAGACTTTTTCCTGCTCTTAGACCTTGCCAAGATTTATACAATCCTAATCTTTCTTTTTCTTGTAGTTTCTCTCTGAAGCCAACCACCTGTTTTGTGGCATATTTTAATTATTTGTGGCTGAGGATACAGTTCCTCACCTCTGGCTTCAGGGGATTTTCAGTCTTTTTTCCCCTGCTTTCTGTGACTATTGCTACCACAAGGGTATCCTTATGAGACAAACAGAAATCAAATCTTGATGTACAGAAAGATTCAGAGGTTCAGTTATTAAACAGAAATAGATAGAAGAGAATCATGAGCAATGTATGTCAGAGGGAGAAAGAAGAAACACAGGTTTCACTTCTGTTTGTGATCTGCTTGAAGACAAGGACTGTAACTCAGAATATGCACATTGAGAGGGAGTGTATGGATGAGAGGCTTCCTGTCTTCTCGCGTGCTGCTTTTGATTAAAGTTGCAAAATGGGTCTGCAAGATGAGAGGTTTTTTCCTAGATGAATTTCCTCACTTTAGGCAGAGAGTTACTGCCCATTCAGCAAAGGAAAAGTTTCATTTCACTGCCTTTGCATTTTTTGGTACTTAATTATATTTGGTTCAAGTAAAGAAATTAAAGATATCACTACTCATTTCTTAGATATCTCAAAGTCAGCATTACCTCAGCTGGTATATGTGAAGAGTGGGTTGTTCATTTTCTAACTAGAAGCCCACACTCTTTGACTCATGAAGATTAATAAGTCTTCTACAATTCAGTATGCCTCCCCCCCCCCCCCCCCCCCCCCAAGTACAAAAGAAGCCTATGGTCAGATTTAGTTATTTTGCTTTCATGTACCTTAATTAGGATAAAAAATATTTTATTTGCCTATCTCTGATACTCCTCTAGCTGGTTTATATCTGTTTCCTGTTGTGAAATCTACCTCTAGCTAGCTTTCCTCTTCTGAACAGTGCCTTCCTTCCAAACTGTCCAGGCAATAAAGAGTTGAAATAGCAACATCTGCTTTCTTGATGTTTTGACTTCTGGACTATTAATGCTGAGGGAGTATCACCAGACTGCCTGCATGCGTTTACCCAAGCTCTCAGGCACATGGTGTGATTCTTGGGGTGTTCTGCATGGGACCAGAGTTGGTCTTGATGATCCTGATGGGTTCCTTCCAACTCAGCATATTCTGTTACCCATTGTTTAATCACTGATTTTCTTTTTATAGTTAAAAAGATTCAAAACTTTAATTGTTGTGAAATGTGTCGCTACAGATGAAATTTTTCAGTTTAACAGTGGGGAGAGGTTATTGTGAAATTTTTCAAAAGAAAGAACTTGGTATAAAACTGAATTGAAAGAAAAAAGTGTATAAACACTGTAAAAGTTACATGTTTAAAGATATATTTAAAAATGCGATGATTGAATTCAAAAGGGTACATTTTATAAGACATCATGAACCTATCTGCTCAATAGTAGATAATAGTCCAGTAATTGTGTTGAATAATTTGAGCATCAAAGAATAAATAAATAAATGTTTCTAGCTTATATTTAGGTATGGCCAGGAGCTGTCAGGTTTTTGGGAATAGCTACATAGAGTGGGTCATTATGTTCAAAACAAAACATATTTTTTATGAGAGAGAGATTTTATTTCTCAGGTAGACTAAGATAAATGTACATAATGACAGAATGCCAATACTACTGGGTTCTTGTTGTATCATCTATAAAATCAGAGACGGTTGTGGTAATTCTGAGAAATTACTCATGTAAGTAAGCTTAAACTGGGTGACATTAAAACCAGGGCCATTATAGCACCATCAGATTTAAGTTACAAATGCATCTGTGGAACGGTAAGCAAACCTGTTACAGATTTCACAAAAATATTCTTAAAGGGACTGCCAGGTTCCCATAATAGTTTTATTAAAATTTTGTGATTATGAGGAAATCAGTTGTCACAGATCTGAAGACAAAATAGCTCTTTAAAAAAGAAAAAAAGTATGTAGACAATGCCTATGTTTTGTTTTAGATTTGAAGTTTTAGTATTTTAATGTGCGCCTATCCTTCCTGATAGAAAGGAAGTATTAGCTGTTGCTTTTTTAAAGCAATTGACTATTGCAGAGATAAATTCTGAACATGATCTGTGAATAGAAATTGTGGTTCACTAAAATATATAAAGTTTAAATTATAACTTAGTCATCTACAATCAAATTCAATCTTCCAAGACCAACTAGAAGAAAGTGTAAGATAAAATGAAGGTGAAAAGAATAAACACATAGGTACTGAGCTAAACTTATGAAAACTAGTTCATAAATAGTGCTTTCTTAATTCTTTTTTATGCTTTAAAGCTGAGGACTATTTTGATACCATGGAGAGACAGTAAATGCAATCTCTGTTACTTTTACCAGTAAAGCTGAGTTCCTTTCTCTTTTTTCTCTTACCTTCCTGGAGCAGTAATTAAAAAGGAACACTGAAATAAAGAAATGGAGGTTTAAAATAACTGAGAAGGGAAGCTGTGTTAGCATTAGTGGATTTTCACTGCCATTGACAGCCATTCCTTAAGTCCTTCCTTATTTCTAATATCCCAGGTTTAATCACATACCACTGTTGGAGAATTGAAATGGCTGTCAAGCTACGTGAGCAGTGAAATCTCCAGTAAAAGTGGCACTGTCATATGGATATATTTAAGACATTACTATAGTTTGGAATTAAGATTGTCGTAAACTTCAACATCTGGGTCCTCAATGGGAGTGTATGAAGACCCACAGTGTTGCCAGTCTTCCCCTGCAGCAAGTGTCCAGATGGACACTTTGACAGTTTAGCTAGGGTGTTTCACACATTCCTTATTCATAAGCAATTCTGCTTTCCTTCATATTTCAGAATTTCTCCATTTCAGACGTGTATTCACATAGCCATCTACTGGTACTTACTTCCAACTTATAATCACTGTGTTTACACAGAATTGAAGCCTGTGTTTGCAGCTGTTACAACCAATTGCACTTACGGGGAGTGGTTTGGCTGTAGAGTCAAACCATTCATGAGGAAGTATTCCCTGTGATTCCGATTGCAGAATCTAGAATCTGTGCACTGATCAACTTAATCAAAATAAGAATAAATGATAAGAAGTGTCTTTAAGATCCATACAGAACAAAAATAGAGTGCATGTTTTCCTTGCAAAATGCATGCAGGGAATATAAATCCCATTAAAATCTGCTGACTTTCAAGGGAACAGAAATATTTAAGGTATTAACATCTTGAAAAGTATTAATTTCCTGAAATACCTTTCTTAACATTATTAGGGTGTGAGTTTTAAATCATAGTGTCCCAAGATACTCTTGACTGAACAGACTATTAGAAAATATTGGTATTTAATCTGTCTAGATCATCTATCTAAAATGGATAGATTGTTCAGAAATAGTCTATTCACTGAAATGCCATTTGAAATATAAACTTTAGTTTTGAATTACACATAGGAAAGAATAAACAGTAGTCAAATGGCTTTAAAGAATTTTTATTATTTATATTTCAATTAAATTGAATATATTTTAATATATTTGACTGTTCAAATTTTATATTCAGTATGTTTAACATATATTTACAGAAATATTTTAAACCAGAGTGTTTTGTCATGACTTCTTCTGTTTCTTGGATTTTGAAATATTCATTTGCCTTAGCAGGTTCTCTAAAATGTATACTTTTGTGATATACAGGTTTTAAGACAATTTTGTCTTTGTAGCAGTGTTCAATCTGCACAGAAAAAAAATGTTGCTAGTAATTTTTATGACAGAAATCAATACATTATATTTAATGTATTTATTGTGTGGTTGTTATTTTTGTGATTTCTCTTTTTGTTATCTTGAAAAAGAGTATTACAGAAGATTTACTAAGTAACCTCTTACCATTTGTGACTCATAAGCGTGCATTTCTTTTCTTCATTTACTGAAGAGCACTCTGTATTTTTTCCTAACAGGAAAAATTTCTGCTGTAACTAAAATGACATCATGCTGCCTCCTATGGGGGAATGTTGAAGCCTTTTCAAAAATACAACACAGTGGTAAGTACTAAAATTATGTTCATAACAATTCCTTTTTTCAGAAAAATATGTAAGCGGAAGAAAGCAAGTCTCTGTTGCTGGTGTTCTTAAGTTTGTTTGAAATATCTTTGCAACATATACATCCAGTTAAAATGTTTGTTTACCATGTGTTCATCCAAGGAGACATGGTGTACAGTGCATTCTAAGCATTAACACTGTTTATGTGCTTACTCATGATAAGCATGAATTGTTATTATTTTTCAGCTCTATAAATATTGAATGATACCAATCAGTTTGTGGTTAAAAGACATGAGATTTAACCTGGCTATTGTGACACTGCTACTCAGTAAGGTTTGGGGGGTCCAGGCCAAGCTGTACCAGATAGAGCTGACTGTCTTCAGTTTGCAAGACAAGGTTGTCTTACAGAGTTCTTAAAAGGTTGTACTAAAAAAGAGGCTTAGTTGCTGTTTCATATTTTTACCATAAATATCTATTTTTTCTCTCAGTTGTTAGCAAAATATGAGAGAACGTATTTTAATGTATAGTGTATACAGAAATAATACATATAGTTATAAGTATCTATATATATATATGCACACAGATTCATAAATATTCTTACTATATCAATATGAAATAGGTGCCAAGTGTTTAATTTAGAAATCTATGCATAGAATATATTCTATTTATAAAACACCTTAATCCAATTACTATTCTTTCATACTGTGCCTGACATACTGATTAATGAGAAGGGAATGAGATGTACAAGTGACCAGAAAAGTTTTTCTGGTGCACATTCTTCCATTTCTCTTTATAATAGCCATGAACTTCGAAGCAGATGTGACTTTTTCTGTAAGCATTGCACTAGCTGTAGTACAATGATATTTCCATTTCGCCTTGACACTGGGACCTAAATTCAAGGAGAAGGAATAATAATATATCTGGTGTGATAATAAAGTTGTGAATAAGCAATAATTCAAAGTGTGACAGGTTAGTTATGAGAATCGAGGGTACCACTATGTGAAGCGTAAAATTCAAACAAAGAAAATAACGGCTTTGAAAATTCCTATGATTTTTGCATCACTGAACCATGTTTATTCCAGTTTGTAACGATTAACATGTAATTGAATAAAACATACTTTATGAACAGGGGCCTGTTTAATACTTTAGCATCCACACTGATTGTGATAATAGCTGGACTCTTAGGAGTTATATAGTGAGTAGTACAGTATGCATGAGTGCCATACATAGAATTCAATTACTTACTCTGCTTCAGAGTACTCATGACATTTTTTTCAGGAATGAGGCAAGCAACTGCTATAAAGAAAACAAGACTCATATAAAGATGAAGTAATAACTTAATTTTTTTTGGAACTAAAAATCTATGATACATTTACTGTGTCTGGCACTAGAATAAGCCACAGCCATTGTTCCAAAAAGGGAAATGTTCATCTCTAGATCAGTCACAGTATGCTGAGATAGACCACAGAAGATGGGAAGAGGATTTTGAAGGGGAAACTGAGGGATGGAGGGATTTGAGTTTTCTCTGTTTTCTCAGCATTTTGTTTGTTCTTCATGATGCACAGCAGGAAAGTCAGAGAGAAGAGGAAAAGAAAGCAATCAAGATTAAAACAGAAAAGTGAGATGGAACCTATTGATGTCAGGCTTTTAACTCAGACTGCAAGTTAGTGAACATCAGAAGCCAGCTGTGCCTTTTGAAAATTTCCTTGTTCATAAGAGGTGATAATTGGACTATCCATTAATGAAAAAAAACAAGAAAAAGAGGTTAGAAAATGAAGTTATAAATCAGCAGAAAATTTATTTCCGCTTCTGTGCTTGCTAATTTTCTGAAGTAGCCACAAATATTTGTGTTCAACTGAGGTACTCCAAAATACACAATTGAGATACAGAAATATTTTTTAATTTCTTAGTTTGTCTAGAAAAGATTTGTATTGAGATTTTTTTCAGGAGACAAATAAAAATGGATCTGAAGACCTTCAGGATAATCCATAATCCAAGCCAAACTAACTTTGAAGTTGTATTTTCAGCAGACAATAGGGATCCATTTGGATGAACAGAAGAACAAAAAAATTCAAAAAGATAACTAGGGATGGTAGCTTAAACTTGTATGTAGATTGTATGACTTTGGCTATATTGTACTCTTATATTTAAGAGAAATGCTGAAAGAAATCCTTACATCTTGAACACTTTAACTGCTTACTTGCTACCTTTCTCATTCGTAATTCCAGATAAAATTCTTCAACATGATAAACCCATGATCTTTCTCCAGAACAGAAAACATCAATTTATGTTTGGAGTATGTGATACGTACATCCTGGCAGTGTACAATATAGTATTTAAAATTGAAGCAAACAAATGGCCCATGCTTTGTCCTCAGATTTCGATCTTGCATCAGAAGCCTGAACGAGTTTAAATGGTGGGATTTCGTTCTAGAATCCCAACCTGACAGCTGAATGTGCAGATGGAGCCCTGTGGTAGTCTGTGAAGTGCTGTGTCGTTTCATTGATGTAGCCACATACTGTCAGATTCTTGATCATGTTCTCAGACTCTGATCAAACCTTCTGTCTTGTATCATTTATGGTAACAAATGTGAGGGAAAAATAAAGCCTTTATATTAGAAGTCAGGAATAAATTGTTCCAGTTTTAGTCTTGGGAGTTTTAGGAAACAGATCAACTCTTTATTCTCTGAGGAAAATCAGAGCACAATACAATTCTCATTCTTAGAGCTGTCAGCTCTCCTCAGCTTACTTTTCAGCTCTTGGGATTCAGATAAGAATCTTTTCCTTCCTCTTGTCAGGGTTTATGGCTATACATGAAAGTACTCTTAGCTGAGCATTCCAACCTCTGGTTAAGCAGCGTCTTCAACTCCTCCAGTTTTCTTTTTAGGCTCCCACTGATTTTATACTCTAAGGTGGAAGAAAAATGCTCCCCACATTTTTTCTGTCTTGATGAAATATCTGCACAATTTTAGCATGGAAATCCATCAGTTATGTAGGCTCCTAAGACCTGTGTATGATACATAGGCTCTGCTGACATTATAGTGTGCATTCTTTCTACCAATTCACTTAATTTTAAAACACAAGGAAGGAAAGAAGGAAAGAAGGAAAGAAGGAAGGAAGGAAGGAAGGAAGGAAGGAAGGAAGGAAGGAAGGAAGGAAGGAAGGAAGGAAGGAAGGAAGGAAGGAAGGAAGGAAGGAAGGAAGGAAGGAAGGAAGGAAGGAAGGAAGGAAGGAAGGAAGGAAGGAAGGAAGGAAGGAAGGAAGGAAGGAAGGAAGGAAGGAAGGAAGGAAGGAAGGAAGGAAGGAAGGAAGGAAGGAAGGAAGGAAGGAAGGAAGGAAGGAAAGAACTCAGTTTAAAATTCTTCCCTTTTATGAAGATGGGAGCTGTGTTTTCCATACTGAAACATGAGTGATAAGCAAGAGCAACTAATGAAGTTACCAGTTGAACCCAGACTGATGGTCTGGTCATGTCATCAGTTAATTGAGGCCGATGCTCAACATTTTAGTAGGTTTCCAAATTGGAAACTGTGTCTTCTTCAATAAATTCCAGTAGCATAAATTGAACTTAACACCTACTGTTTGGAAATTTAACCAGACTTTAATGAGAGTTTGTCTAAGATTTTGTTGTAGGATGTTCCACATCTCTCTATGCATCTACAAATTTGTTTCCAGGGAGAGTATTCTAAATTCCTAAATCTGGTGTAGTTAACTGTTTCTCAGTTGATCTAGAAAAAATAAGTTGCATCATCTGCTTTGCTGTGAGATGCTATTGGTAAATCTAATCTTAAGAATTACATTACATCACTCCACATCAATATCAATCCATGATATTAGGGTGTGTTTTCCATTAGAGGTAGAGACATACCGTGAATAGTGGAATCAAAATATTCAGATTCTCTAATGAATATAAATAATTCCTTGCTTCCATTTGAATTTGAAATGATGTATCCATAAATTTTTCAATCCAATATTTAGTTATTTATTTCAGTATGACTGACCTAAAGTATCTAAAAGTAGGTAAACTCTAATGATCTTCACCAATATATGAATTTCTTAAGAACCCAAGAGAAGGATGGAAATATGAAGTATTTTTCAGCCATTACTGACATATAAAATAGCAAACACCAAAACTTTCCACGTCATTAAATTTACTTTCAGGTGGCAATGTAGTTGGGTAATTTTAAAACTTCTACCTAAGTTCATTAGCTTTATTAAAAGCTTTGGGAAGGTAGTTAAACAATTTTATAAAAATATGGGTCATGATTGTCTTAAATCTTTAAGACTCATACACTCTGTTCTTATCTAAGTAATGCTTCCAGAAATATAATTGATTTTGTTGAAAATTAACTTGAACATAACACTACACAAAGTACTGTACATCAATAACAGAGAATGGTTAAGGTAGTGTAATTTCAACATTATACAGACTTCATGTGTAATGGGAGTTCACTGAATCAGAATATCATGAACAATAAGTAAACATGAAATAAAAAATAATCACACTGTTTTGCACAGACAGCTCATTTGAAGTTCACTCATGTTCAATTCAAAGAACTGGAGTGCAAATTTTACTATCTCGGTGTTTAAACTTGAAACTGTTGTATCACTGTGACTAATATAATTTAAATCTACTGTATTGAACAACAGGTAATGATGTTATCTCTATTATATCTGTTTCTATAGACTCTTAACTCTTAAGAGAAGTCCATAATAACTCAGTGTTGTTGTTTGTTTGTTTTCCTAAGAACAGTAAAGCTTTTGAGAACAAGATTCCAGTGTAAATGAGTTACAGGCAAGCAGTTTTCCTCTTCCTGTCAAGGTTCAAAACACACTGCATCTTCATTTTTAACCACACAAGCAGTTTGGTTGTTTTGGACAACTCAGTAGTTGACGGGAAAGGAAGACCATCTGTATCCGTTAATAAATATCTCTGTACCTGTTGTTCAGCAGTTGTCTCCCTCTGTTTTCATATGAAGGTAATAGCTCTGTATAACTGCAAAATCTTGTGTTCTCCTGGTGTCTCCATGACATAATTTGAGCTCTGCACCTTGAAGTTTATTTTAGAAAAAACTGAGAGAAGATGACTTCTGGGATCATAAACTCCATCTTCTATAACACGGGATGGTGATATCACACAATGCTTTTTATACATGTTGTAATCTAGGTTTTGAAACCAAGGGCTACATTGATTACTGGTGGAAACCAGTAATGAATGATGTCTCTCAAAGGTTCACACTGGGATGATGCCATTAAATATCTTAATCAGTAACATAGGCAATGGGATTAAATGCACCCTCAGCAAGTCTTTCACTTGAGGAAAGAAATGCCATTCAGAGCTACCTCAACAGGCTGGAGGAGTGGGTCCATGAAAACTTAATGAAGTTCAGCGAGATCACAGTAAGGTCCTGTCCCTGTGTCATGGCAATATCTATTACCATTAGTGGCTGGAGGGTGAATGGATTAAAAGTAGCCTTGCAAAGAAGGACTTGGAGGTTCTGGTGGATGAGAAATTTTTAATGAGTGAGCAATGCATGCTTGTAGCCCAGAAATCGAACTGTTCCCTGGGCTGCATCAAAAGAAGTGGCCAACAGGTTGATGGAGGTGATTCTGCTCCTTTGTTCTGCTGTGATGAAACTCCACCTTGAAATGCTGCATCCAGCTCTGAAGTCCTCAACACAAGAAAGAGATGGACATGTTAGAGTGGGTACAAAGGATGGTCACAAAGACGATCAGAGGACTCGAGAACCTTGCCTGTGAAGACAGATTGAGACAGTTGGAGTTGTTCAGTCTGGTGATGGGTCTTATGAGACCTTACTGCAGCCTTTCAATTTATAAAAAAGGAGTGATAAGAAATATGGAGAGAGACTTTTTATCAGGGCCTGTATTGACTGGGAGCAAAGAGGAATGGCTTTAAACTAAAAGAGCATAGATATAGAGGAGTTCTAAGGAAGAAGTTCTTGTGAGGATGGGGAGACACAGAAACAGGGGTCCCAGAGAAGTTGTGGATGCCTCATCCTCAGAAGTGCTCAAGGCCAGGTTGGGTGGTTTTGAGCAACCCGATCTAGTGTGTGGCATCCCTACTTATGACAGGGAGGTTGGAACTAGATAGTCTTAAAAGCCCCTTGCAACCAAACCCATTTTATAATTTTATGATATTTCTGTACAATATCATACAGTGATCGTCTATGTGTGTTTATAAAACATGTAAGAGTATTAAAGTAAATGGCTGAGTATATATAGAATGGATCAATTTTGACACTCATATAGATGGCACTAAAGATAGTACTGTATGCACCTTGGCATCAGAACTAGAATGTGGAGATAAAGTAGAAAACCAGTAATAAATGGAGTCACATTCTGATTTTTTTTCTGATTTTAAAAGACATTATATCACACTGAAACCCTTCTGAATGGTGCCCTCAGCGTAGCTGTTTGCAGCTGATTTCGTAGTTGTGTGCCCTAGCCATAGTAAGAGATTTTTTATCAAGCAGGACATCAGAAGGATTAAGGTTTTTGGTTCTTTCAGACACATTTGGGTTTTGAAAAATAGGCTTTTAGTACAGTCTTAGGAAAAAAAAACTTCCAGCACCACTACAGAAGGCCTGGATATCCCATATATTCTATGTCATATCTGTTAAAATACTGAATTATTTCCATTCTGTGCTAAATGCGAGCAATCCACCACAATTATGCTAATCACTGCCCTGAAAACAAATTGATACATCTGTTGAGTGACTAGGGAAGATGATGGCATGCTTCTTTTTTGAAAGGAAAAAAAGATGTTTTTGCCAGCAGGAAGCCAAACTGCTTGTAGAAATTACTTAGAATTGAAAATCACTATTTGATTCTGAAGGTAAATATGTTTGTTTGTATATATGAATATAAAATACATTTAGCTTTAATTGCATGCCAGTTTAGACACAGATACCTGGTATTGTACAGAATATTTTTAGAACTTTTTTATTATTTTCTATTGATTTTGTGCAAAATATGTACATATACATATACATACACACACACATAGTATTTTCTACTGGATCTTAAGCATGGAAGTTGAAAGTATCTAAACCACTCTTTCCACCAGGTTTGTTATCAACACCCTCCACACATTTCCTTTCATATATACTGCTTTGCATTCAAGTTTTCTTTTCCAAGAAAAAAGCCAGAGAAAGAGAACACAGCAAAAATATGGTAATATTGTTATCCACGATTTAAAAAAACCCTCAGAATATCTGAGTTTAGGTAAAACTACTCAGGTTAAGCAAAAACATTGTCAGCTTTCATTACAGGCTCTAGTTCTTATGAAGATGTATGAAGTAGTGCTATTTTTTTTTCACCTGTCTGCAGCTGTATTAATAGCAATGGAGATTTGCGTTTCTGTGCTCACAGCATGAACATAGATTTAAAGATTACATAACTATTCACAGAATGTGAGAAAAAACAGCCTGAATTTTTATGTTTCAATATGACTTCAGGAAATAACTGAAAAAATTGGGTGCCTAGTTATAATCTTAAAAAGCTGCATTTTTTCTTTGTGTAAGAAATCAATAACCTGCAACCAAATATCTATTAAAATTGTTGTTTGTCTCTTCACAATGGAAACAAAGCTCTTTTATCTGGAACTAAATCACACATTTAATTCTAATGTAGTTTGCAGTCAATGGAGGTAATTGTACTGAGATATTTTGTTACTTCTATCATTTGAGGCTTTTTGCTTGGCTTTAGAGGTGTGTAGGTGATATTTCCTATGCTGTATTGTACCATTGTGACTGCTGTTACTGGTAGACATATGTCATGAATTTGATTCGTAAAGATGAGATGCAAATCCTTGAAAACTAGCTGTGAATAATGAGATGCAGTCTATTCTTACTTGAACAGTGTCACCAGACCCGGCTGCAGGTATCCCTCCTCTAGCAGAGGGGTTGGACCAGATGAACTCCAGAGGTCCCTTCCAATTTCAGCCTATCTATGAACCTGTGATCTTCATTTAAGAGCAATTAAATTTTTCTATCCATGGATTTAAAATAACAGTATGACCCTCTCACTTTCATTATATGGAAGTATTAAAAAGAATGGAAAAAACCCAAAGCAATTCTATTACAAGTTTAAGTAATGATGCTGAGTCACTTGAAAAATTAGGTTATGAATAATTAGAGACTTAGCGTTTCTATTGTTAATACAGTTCTGTTTAAAGGAAGAAAGTTAAAAGAAATATACTATATTTGACCAAATGAAACAGAAGTAAATACTTTAAAGACTACTGAAATAGTGTTTATTTCATGTTTTTAATAAAGTATTGGTGAAATACAACTCACTGAGTGTCATGGTGTGAGGCTAAAGTGCAAAGTTCAAAAAATGGCAGTACTATAATCTGTTTTTTGTTGGAAGCCATCAAAATTAAAATGTATAAACAGTGAGGTAAGAAGCTACATAAGGGTACAAGAAATTCATATCTGATATATTTAGCATCAAATGTACATTAATTTGAGATCAGAATTCATTAAAGCATATGTATCTGAAAAAAAAACTTTTAGGATGGTGCAGTAATTAGGCAATCTGAGTTTACTAATTAAGAAATCAGGAGTTTCAATAGATGAGGTTGACAAAGGAAATGGATGTATTAGAATTTCACCAATGAAAATTGAAGCTGGGACAGAGCAATCACAGCAATTACACTAACAGGTCTTGGCAGCTTCATTGTCTTTTGGAATATGGATTTTCAATGCTTTTAAATATTAGTATAATATTAGTGCAACTTTCTCCGACCTTTTGAAATTTAAATTTTACCACAGTATGCTATGAGGATAACTTTAAAAAAAGGAGTTCAAGAGTTATCAAAACATGTGTTGACTTAAAAAAAAAAACAAAAAAAAAAACAAAAAAAAACAAGCAACAAATTGGAACTCATTTGGTACAGAGGATTTTTTTCTGTGAAAAAAAATGTCTCATAGTAAACTTAATTTATTCCTTAGCTGAAGAATTTTTCCCTGTAGCTATTTATGGTTTATCATTTGAAAGCTATATGCTGGAAATCATCAAAATCGGAAAAAATAAATGCCTCAATTTCTTTTTTGTTTGAAACATGAAGTGAGTAATCAATATTGCCAGAATAAGGCAACAACCCTTAACAGTTTGTATTATTGGCAGTGTAGCTCCAATGTCCAGAAATACAACCATTTTCGTGTAAGACTTTAGGAAAGGTAATTGTTGCAAATATGCTGAAATTCAGGGCCAGAGAAATAATGAATCAGGACTTCTGGATGGTTATCTTCGATACCTATAGAAGACAATATTAAATTCCTAAAAAGTGGTTAGCGCCTTGCCAAGGTGATAGCTGTATCATCCTTTTGAAAGGTGGACTTCAAGGAGCAGCAACTGTCTAAATAAAGGCAAAAAGGAGATTTGATTTGCTTGTTCTGAGAATCAATAAGAATACCGCTGAAAAAACATATGTGCACTTTCCCACCGTTTAAAAAAAATATATACAGCTACAAGCAAGACCTTTAGATGATAGATCTTTTTCTCTCATGCCAAAGAAGGCATTATGAAAGGAATTATTTTGAAGAATAAAGTGTAAGTCTGATCACACAGGAATTACTGACATATCTCCAATATGAGCTAGAATAATCTTCTCCTCTGTCAAAGGGATTTAATTGTCTGCCCTGACCTCCATCTGTTCTATTAATTGACTGCATCAGTTTGTGGTAGATATTTTTGGTTGGTATTATGTTTTATTAGTGAGATTTCTTAAGATGATATAATAGAAGCACACAGGAAGCTGTAACTCCTGCCATGTGACAAGGTATATTTTTTCGCAGTCCTGACCTAAATCAGTTGACCGAGGGCAGGAAAAAATAGATCAGTCCTTCCTACTAAACCTGGCAGCTGCAAATTTTCTTCTGTGTTTTGTTATTTTTTTTTTTTACTGCAATGTCATCCCATATGGATATGATACAAGAAAAAAAAGGAAAATAAAACCAATCCAAAACCAAATAAGTAAAGAAAACCACAAACCCTTGACAAAATAAATGAAATAAATTTCTTCTACACATTAAAATCAATTTTACATTGACTTATTTGATGGGCATATTATTTTTCCTGTATAAAAAAGGAAGCTAAAAGCAGATGACCTGGGAGACAAAAAGAGTCACAGGAAAGAATTATGATTTGGAGAAAAGAACATGATATCAGGGTGCACTCTATGACAAAGATTTGAGAATTAGAACTGAGAAGGCTATGTGCAAAAGAGAAAAAGTATACAGGGTAATTTTGTGTAAGAGAACTTTTTCAAGCAGGGAGGAGCAAGAGTAAGATGGGTCTTGAAAAGGTACCAAGGCATAATGTTTTGTCATGGAATTATATTGTTTAAAAATATTTTTCCTCATGTTTTAAAATGCCCATGTAGTTTTACAGTCTTTTGAAAGCAGGTAGAGTGTGCTAAAAAATAAAATGATAATAATAATAATAATAATATTTTATGGGTCCTTTTAGAAAG
This sequence comes from Chamaea fasciata, assembly GCF_029207755.1. Lineage (NCBI taxonomy): Eukaryota > Metazoa > Chordata > Aves > Passeriformes > Sylviidae > Chamaea > Chamaea fasciata. The sequence continues at coordinate 94,261,410 of NW_027094087.1, read as the reverse complement.
TAATTCATAAATGGTACTTATTGCAACCAAAAGTCATGGGAAACATGTTTTTAAAAAATGAATAGCCCAAATATTTCTAACATAATACTTCTTTTCCATAAGCCTATCAGTTGTATGTTTGCAAAGGTTAGTATCAGGTGAAGATGGCACAAATAGATAAACATGTTCTCTGAGATATGATTTTACACCAGGAAAGATTCATTGCAACAGTTTTTAAAATTACTTGAATATGGCTATGGGAATAATAATATTAATGGCAACAATAATAAAAACAGTCCCAGAAAATAAAATTAATTGAATGGTAGGTGAGAAAATATGTGAATTTTAGTCTTAACTTTGTATACTGAATTTCTTGCCAATGGATGCTACATCACTTTGGATAAATTATCAGCACAATTAATGATAGAACAGAAAAAAAACCTTTTAAGAAACTCATAGCAGAATAAATTCTTCCTGATTTTAGTCATGAGGACTTTGTTAAGGTATGAAACAAACAGGAAAGTTACAAGGTTTTCAACTCTGTGGTTATAAAGATAATTCTCTATGTATTGGTAAGAGGTAAAAGAAAGAATCATCTTGCCACAGGTTAGGACAGTTATCTGTCTAATCAAGGCTAATCACTTGGGCTTCTTCAACATAATCTTCAGGATGCTTTCATGGTGGTTGACTTCAACTAATATTTAATGTCAAATCTCTACATTACAGTAGGAAGAACTGCTGCTTGAAGTGTATGCTTCTGGTAAAGACAGTCCTTCTGACTTTTTCATATACAGTTTGGGTAATGAACGTGAGCTTTAGTATTTGTTTCCAAGGTACCTATTCATTGTGCTAGGCAAAGATGGAAACATTCCAATAATTGGAGTGAAAGGATGAACAGGAGGAGAAATGGTAACTTCTGTGGTTTTTTGTTGGTTTCCATTTCCTACTCAGATACAACCCTACACATTACAAAGCACATATGATATATTGCATTAAATTTCTGAAAACCCTTTGATGCAAGAAAATATAATTAACTACATGAGATGACTTTGAAGTTTCCTATGTAGGAGAATGATAGGGACTGTCATGCAGATAATTGTGAGATTTTTTTTTTTTCCTAAGAGAAAAAGTCACATATTATTCTAGGTTTTCTCTTGGAATTGTTAATAGACCATGAAAAATGGTTTGATTTTTATCATTTGGGGTGTAGGATTTGAAATGAAAGACCTTTTTAACTTAGCAGAAAACTACCTGCAAAAGATTTGATACATTTTCCAAGCTTAGCTTTCCTGCTTTTTTGGCATGTTCATCAGTGGGGAGGAAAGATATCTCTGATTCTGTCCATGGGGTTATACCTTAGTCAATAAAATGGTCCAAGTCTTGTTCTCTGCCCCTGAGGCCACATGACATGGCAGAGCTTGCATCTCTATAGTGAAAATCTTTCTATCTAAAAAGAAGTAAAAATGACCTGTCTGTTGAGGAATACCTCTGTCATTTCCTACTCCGTGTTTGTGCCTGTGCATTGGCTGGGAGGTATGAATACTGGGGCAGGACAGTGTTGGAGTCCATGCTCTAGCCCTATCTAGTTTACTGCTTAGACCCTGAATTCCAGTGCTCACTGTATTGGCCTGAAAACAGTTTGAGACATGGATCCATAGTGGGACTTCTGTGTGGTAATGTCATGCTTAGCTTTTAGGGGTCCATAGTATGTACTATAATTCACAGCTCCCAGTAGTTACGTCAGCTAGAAAGTTGAGAATTTCATTCTTCCTTATTGAATTCAGCATAGACAGGACAGTATGCTTACTGTATATGCCACAGACTCTCTTCTAGGCAAGGTTAAACTGTGTTTGCCAGGAAGATGGGAAGGCAGCAGGCAGCACAGGAATAGTTTCATTAATGTTGTTAAAATTCATAGAATAATAAAATGTTTTTAGTTGGAAAGGACTTCTAAGATTCAGCACTGCCACACCCACCCCTAAATTGTGTCCCTAAGTGCCACATCCACATGCCTTTCAAATGTCTCTGGGGATGGCGATTCCATCACCTCTGTGGGCAGCCTGTTGCAGTGCTTAGCAACCCACTCAGTGAAGAAAAAATCCTAATATTTAATCTAAACCTCCTCCACTCCAACTTGAGGCCATTTCCACTTGTCCTATTGCTTGCTATTTGTCTGTTATTTTCTGCCCCCCACCTTGCTCAAGCATCCTGTCAGGTATTTGTAGAGAGCAATTAGGACCACCCCTAAGCTTCCTTTTCTCCAGGCAAAATGACCCCCGGTTCCTCAACCACTCTTTGTGTGACTTGTGCTCCAGCCCCTTCAGCAGCTTCGTTGATTTAGCAGCATTGTTCTAGTGAGTGATTCTGGTGATCCCATTTCTTGCAACATCTTGTGGAGGCTTATTTTGCTGAGACACATTCTCACCTGTTAAATTTAAAGGGTTCGAGACAGCATTTAGCCCACTAAGTTAGGAGGAGAGCCATACAGGAAGAGAAGCTGGAGGACACTCTTCTTGTGCTGTTGAAGTTGTCCACTTTCAAACAAATAAAGAAAACCTAAGGGTAAGGTTTACTTGATGAAATTAGACGGTGCAAAAGCATAGTAAAGATAATTTCCAGTCACAATTTTTATTTTATGAAATAATTCTCCTAAAAAGTGCATAAGGCTTGCTTGAAAGTGAGAATACCTGTCCACGAAAATTTGTACTTTATGGGAATCCTCTGTTAGAGTTTTCTCTTAGTCCAAGAGTGAAGAATCTCTTTTGGTTCAGGAAGAATGCTTCACAGAGTCCTCGTAGCTTATTTGAAAGCTGATGTTTGTGACTTGAAAGAGGGAGTAGGGGGTTTAGATTTCTTCAGGTTACTGAGGGTAGCCACTCAACTTCCTCATTTCCAGAATGAATGTGTAATTGTGACATTATCATATGAATGAAGGCAGTATCACCACCTGGTAACTGAACCAGGTAATGCAATGAAAATGTCCTGCCTGTGTCTCCTGTGTAATTAAGTTCTAAGAATTTGTATAATAAAGCAGCAACTTTTTTTTGCCACATAATATGTTAATGGTGGGGGTGCGTGTTGTGTTTGTGTTTGCGTGTGTCCACATGCCCAACTGGTTTAAATTGCTTTTCCAGCCCTGTTTCCGGTTTTTGTAACTCTTTTAATTTTTCCTCTTCTGAGACTAGAATGCCTAGAGGGAGATATCAAATTCTAATCATTAAATAGCCTCAAGAGATCAAATTGCATATCAATCAGTCCCTTAGACTGTTTCTCAGTTGGTTCAGACAAGAGTTTTAGTTTCTTTCATCCTTGATAAGGGCACACACTTCAGTTCAATGGTGAAGACAAGAAAGGACTGAGACCTGTGAGTTTCTTTGTATAGTATTTAGACAAAACCTGTTGGACTCCCTTAAGAATTTTTCTTTTCAGTCATTTGACCTTTCTTACTGGAGAGGAGTTAAGACTCATTCTGTGTTACAAATGCTTTTTTTTTTTTTGAGGTCTTGCAGTGGTAGTGGGTAGTGAACTTTTACTTTTTTTGTGGGTTTATTCAACTTATGAAGGCTTACTCTGTAAGCCTAATGCATAAATACTCATTTTTGTGTGCATGTATTATTTTTTTTTCATATCCATAAATTAATGGTTTGCTCTGAGCCTAAGAGATTTTACTCTACAGGAGCTTTTGCCTTAAAGAAACTCAGGGCTGAACATTCTGTTTCAGATCATAATCTTTTTATTTTTGTAGCAACACATCTGAATTTAAGCAAAGAGAGGTGCATAAAAGAAATGAAGAGTGACCTCGAGTGTGTTGCATTTCTTTTACAGGGTTATATCAGAAGTAAAAGCTGGAAGTGATGTCATCAGTTGTGCTAGACTGTACTGATGCTAATTTTTTTCTCTAGCGTATGTACTAAAAATGTAGTATTTTCTTAAGATTTTGCAGATGCAATTAGACCACAATTGAATAGCTTTGGTGTAAATTTAGTCATGGGAAACTTAAATTCAGATCACAATTTGAGCTGAATGGAACACACCTGTAATTTTGGGATTATTACTTATTTCAGGCAGATTGATTTTTTGAGAATGCTGAGGTGAATGTCTTTGTTTTTTCTTGGAAAGGAGTGATGATCATGTGTTTTCTTTCCCTCTGCTTGCTTTTCAAATTGTTTTTGTTATTGAGAGAATTGCAGTTTTCAAAAACATTGTAGGGACCACACAACTTTTTCTTACAATCCCATTGTTCTTTTTGATAGTGTATGAGATTTAGAAATTCAGAATAAGAGTGGTAGCTCCAGGCAAAAAGCAATGATATGAAAGAAATGTGTGCCCGTTTTCTGAAAAGTAAATGGTGATTTGTAGTTTCTAACCTGAGGGATTTACTGACACTGTCCAAGCCTATCTGAGCCTATTTCTCTCACTTGAAGAAATTCATAGAAGGGTAAATGCCGCATGTTCTTTAAAAAAGCCCCAAGCTTGTTTAACTCAATGTTTGTATATAATTTTTATTGCTTTTCAGGCTTTATTTCCATTAAAAAAATAAAATTAAAAACTCTGTCTTCAGTGACTTCCAATCATGCGACCAATTGACCAACTTCAAGGTCAATTGTGATGTTTGTAAATCTGGCATTTATTTTCTCTTTAAGCAAGGGTACATGATAATTCTTAAATTTGTATTACATTCTTCTCAATTTAAACTTATAAACTTGAGGAAATTTTTTGACTGTGAATCAATAAGTAAATATTCCCACCTAAATAGTTCTGTGTTTTTGTGAGACATTGTTCAGATACTCATTCCTAGTGAAGCTTATAATGCTAAGTTAGTGTCATGACCACAGTACAGGGCATGATGTTTGTTGTAATTTCTTAAAAGGCTGAATAAAGATACTGGACCATGTGTGAGGTAACTTTTGTGCTTTACTGTACAGTTGTGTTCTTAGCTTTGGCAACCGGTTAAAGGAAAGAGGAAGAAAGAGAGGAGAAAATGAGAGGGGGCACAATCTGTATGCCTCTTATGTAAATTAGGTTTTTTGCATGTTTCTTCACCCCTTCACAGCCAGCCCTTCCCCAGGAAAGTGAGTTGGGGTGAACGGGACTGAGCCCAAGTCTCAAGTTAGCTCAGGACAGCGCTGCTTCACCTCTCCTCTGATCACCTTTCCTGTAGCAATGCTCAGAATGCTTGAGACAAAACATACCTAGAGCTGGTCCTCTGCAGTTAGGATTATTAGAAGTCTAGGTTTTGGGGGGGGTGGGTTTATTTTGTTTTGAAGGTGTTTTGTGTGTTTGTGTGTATTTTTCAAAATGATTGAATAATAAATAATTTATTTGAATTGGGAAAATGCTTACAAAAATACAACAGAATAAACATAGGCATGCTATAGGAAAAAGAATTTTTTTGTAAAGCTTAGCTACATGTTAGTTTGAAGCCAGCCATTGCTGTAATTACAGTTCTGAGATTCAAAAATGTCTTATGATTGGCCAGTTTTGGTAAATAAACTTCTTATCAATTTTCTAAGTAATCCAGTCTAGAAGGTGCACATTAGTTCATGATTGGTGTTCCTCTGTGGTGTTCACTATTACTTTGTCTGATACTTCTTAATAACTTTACAAAAAATGAAGCTTAGCTCATTTCAGTGTATCAAGAAAGTTCTAGAAGCTCAGATAAAAAAAAAAAAACCCTAAAGAAGTTATAACTTTCGGGGAGGGTTTGGGTGGTGTTTTTTTTTTTTTTTTAAATTTTATTTTTAAATTTTTATGGGTTTTTTTTTGTTTGTTTTGTTTTGTTTTTTAATTTGAAAGACAGTAGACAAACCCAGTATGCATTTACTGATATTTGGAAAAACGGCCTTTTTGTAATTTAATGAACATTTAAATGCAGTGACTAGTAAGAGGGTGTAGTGCTGATTATGAGGCAGAGGTGTATTCCAACCTGCTCTGGGAAGAGCTTTTACAGAAGACAAGTATGTGATTAGTTTTCTGCAATTATTTCAAATTACATGGACTAATTGCTAAAATTAATACTGTAGGCCTGTTCAAGAAATTTCTATGCCTTGGTTAGTTCTTATTTACAGTATCACACAATAACATTAGTTTATTAAAGGGATTTAAATATGTTATAGGATGATCATTTTTAAATTGCTTTTGTTTAAAAAGAATCAACCAAAGACACACACAGACACAAGCCAAAACAGAGAAAACCCAAAAAGTGAGCCATATATACATACATACATACATATATGTATATGTATGTATGTATATTTATTTATTTATTTATTTATTTATTAATTTACACACATATACTTTACTTAATAACTTTCAAAATTACTTTTTTTAAGGGAACAAAAGAAATGGAAAGAATTAAAAAACACAGTTCGTGTTCTTAGTAAATGAAGTGTTTTTTGAATCCCCACATTCTGTGAAGTGCATTAAATACTTAGCAATGTGTCAGTATGAGGAGAATCTGAAATTTTATTGATTACATAATTTGTAATTTTATTTCTACTAACTAGCTGGTTGCTCTTACATTTCAGCTAATCAAGCTGACTGGATGCTTTCAGAGTGTATATCTAATGAAAGGGATGTGAATCTTTAACCCTGACTCTCTGTTGAGGTCAGACCTATGTAGGTGGCCAATAAATCCCTTGGAAATATGAACAGAAGGGAGGGCCAGAGAATAAAAATGGTCAGTGGCTTAAAGCTGAGGTGTACTGTTCTGCATTATCTGTTTTAGGTAAAGCCTGAGAAACCCTAGGATATCTGCAGAGTCTTCAGTTTCCTGTATTCATATAATTTGTATTTCTGTTTAGTTTTCTTGTAACTGTTCATGACCTGGCAAGAGGATGACAGAAAAAAAACCCAAAAAAAACCCCCAAAAAACCCAACTTGAAATCACTTTGGTTTTCTATTCTGCACTGGAGCAAAGAGGACTTCTAAGCCATGTCTTCTATTTCCCTAGCAGCTACAGAATAAGTGTGGAGCTACTGAGAATCTTCTCCTCAGGTTGAAAAAGTGGTAACTGCAGATCCTGGAAACCATCAGTTTAGCCCTGAAGGCTTGATTCATAGACTTTTTAAGCATCTCTGAGAGTGTCTTGGGGCACAGATTTATAAACAAGAACAAGTGGTATTTCCAGACACATATCCATGTTAACTTCAATCTGTATATTCTTCAAAGGCCATAAATGTCTCATTATCTTCAAATTACACTCCTCTGTCAGTAATGAAATCATGTATGAACGTATGTGATTTCAGATCTTTCTTGATCTTCCTTCAGATCTTCCTTCTTTGTGTGGTGTGCTGCCGAAAGTTGTCATTTTAAACTGTGTATTCTGACTTGGATTGATTGTTTTGGATTATTTGAGTGAGCAATACTTCCATCTAGGAAATTTTTGCAAGAAAGTTTGCATGTCTTTTTCTAACATTTGAAGCAGTAAAAAAAAAAAATGGAAGAAGTGCAACATTATTAGTAATAATAAACAAAGGCATGACAGCTACACATCTTCCTGTAGACTCAGTATGTAAAGGCATATTAAATATCTGAGTAAATGCGGATAACTGAACATCAAACTAGTTTTGATATATTAAAAAACCTTTCTAGAATATTTACAGTTTTCTGTTTAAGATTAATCCCTAATTGAAATCCTTGACTCTCTATTTACATCTTCCAACATTTTCAACATCATAGCATAGTCATCAAAGTTCACGAATTAATAGGTAGCAGGCCTTCTTCCTTACTTCTCAGTATTATTACTGAAAATTATTTTGTGTATCTTTGTGAGCTTTAACATATTTCACATGTGAAATTAACTTTAGGAAAATGGCAATTCCTCTAGTAATGTCAATAAGCTGAAATGTGTGGTATTTTCTGCCTAGTTGGGCAGGAGTCCCACCCTAAACAAGATATTTTTTACTTTTCTTGCCTCAGTCTGGGTTCTTTGCCTCAATATAATACCAAAACCAGTTGTCCTCAGGAGGCACAGCTCCCACAGCTGGAAGCTGGGGTAGTATCGAGAGCTGAGTGAAGCCCCCTTAATCCATGAGGAAATGGTTAGTGACCTGCTACTTATTGACCTATAGCAAATTAGACACAAGTCTATGGGCTCAGATGGGATGCACCTGAGGAAGCTGGTGAAAGTGTTTACCAAGCCACTTTAAACCATTTCCCTCCAGTCCAGGTTAACTGGACTAGGTCAGACTGATGGGAAATTAGCAAATGTCCATCCACAAGAAGGGTCAGACGGATGACCCAGGGAGGTACAGGCCTGTCAGCCTGACCTCAGTACTGGGGAAGGTCATGGAGCAGATCATCCTGAGTGCCATCACATGCTATTTGCAGGACAGCCAGCAAATCAGGCCCAGATGATACTCACAAATGGGTTTATGAAAGGCAGATCCTGTTTGACTAACTTGATCTCTTTCTGTCATAAAATAACCTAGCTGGTGGATGAGGGAAAGGCTGTGGATTTTGTTTATCCACACTTCAGTAAAGCATTGGATACTGTCTCCCACAGCATTCTCCTGAGGAAACTGGCTGTTCATGGCTTGGATGGGTGCAGTCTTCACTAGGTAAAAATCTGGCAGGATAGTCAGGCCCAGAGAGGGGTGTTGAATAGAATTAAATCCAGAGAGCAGCTGGTCACCAGTGGTGTTCCCTAGGGCTCGGTATTGGGGCCAGTTTAATGTCTCTGTTGATGATTTGGTTGAGGGGATTGTGTGCATTCTCAATAAGTTCACAGATGATACTGAATTGGATGGGAGTACTGATCTGCCAGAGCGTAGTAAGGCTCTGAAAAAAAGAACTCAACAGGTTGGATTGACTGAGGCCAGTTCTATGAGGATCGATAAGGCCAAGAGTCAGGTCCTGCAGTACTATTGGCTGGCTGGATATGAGCCAGCGTGTGCCCAGGTGGCCAAGAAAGCCATGCTATTTAGTACATCACATTTTCTAAAATTGTATGTTATCTGCTGTATCAGCTGAGGATTTTCTTCATGTTGTCATTTTTGGTTGTCTCCCTGCTGGTAATATGTTCACTCTTGTTTATTTGTCATTCTCATTTTCTTTTCTTGTTTTGTTTCCTCGTTTTTCACTTTCTGTTTGCCCGGAAAATTTTTTCTCTATCCATCTTTCATCATCTGGATCACTGTGTTTCCTTCTACCTTGTCAGTTTTAGTGCCGTATTACACATTTCTTAGAATGTCATTACAAAATTCTGCAGTGCGAGTGTCAAGGAAATAATATCTGTTGCTCCTCCTTAAGCACAGATTAAATCCACAGTTGGATATAACTGGAAAATCTGGTTTGTGCTGCATGATCAGTAAAGTGTGCCAAAGTTGGGATGGGACAGAGCAAGAGGAATACTACTCAAAATCAATCACTGGCTGCTGATTTCCATTGATAAAGATGGTGGCAAAAATGAGAAAAGAAAGTGACACTTGAGAAACAATTCCAAGTGATCCATAGCTGGCTGACCATTCTGAGTGCCAGGGAGCAGCAGAAGTGGGGCTGCTCATGGGGGAGGATGACTCAAGAGCTGTGGGCACTCAGAGCTGGCTGTGCAAGAGTCTGAACTCCTAAGGCCACCCCACTGAGGGTGGTTTGAGAACAGGGGCAGGACTCTGCCACCACCCAATAATCACCAGGTCAGGCAGGATGAGGAGTCAGGTCCAGGGTCTACTTGGGGACCCAATGAGGCCAAGATCCAGCCTGGGCATGGATTTGGGCATGGGGCTTCCTGCTGCATAACTCAGAGATTGATGGCCCTGGTAGTGCTCTTGGGGACATGAAAATCAGAGCTGTTAATGATTTGTCCTTCAGAAATGGTGCTCAAATTGCCAGTCCTGGAGAAAATGTCAGTGGAAATTTTGATCCATCACGAGTAATATGTATCTAGTATTTTTCTGGCCTCTGGTATTCTGGTGTTTCAATGGTTTTGTGGTAAGAGTGCTAAAATGAAGTAATTGAAGAGTTCCAGGGGTTTTGAAAGAATAAAATATCTTTCAAATTATTTTCCATGTCTGAATCCTGACTGAAGACAGGACCTGCTAGTCTACTTATACATAATTTTGATATATAAATGTGTGTTCATCCTACCAAATATAAGGGAGCAGTGTCATTTTCCTATAGCAAGGAATTTTTTACCTGCGGAATTTTTTGCCTGTGAAATTGTTGTCTGTGCTTTTGAGTTGAGTAAGGGGTAAAAAGGAAGTCTTTCATTTCTTTGGGCAGGTAGAAGAATGCTGATGTGTGTTTATTTGTTCACTTTGTAATGGTTAGCATAGACATGCGAGTGACATTAAAAGAATTTACAAAAGTATTGTATGAATTGCCTTCTATTAAAAAAAATAGGAAAATGCAAGCAGGTAATGTTACATAATTGTAACACTATATAGGAGTGTTATAAAGCCATCTTAAGAGATTGTATCATGCTTGTTTTTTTCTTTTAGTTTTCCATTGTTCTGTTTGTCAGACATAGAAAAAAGATATGAAAACTACTAAATTTTTATCTCATTTTGACTGTTCTCACATTTAATTTGAACTAATTATTTATTGCATTCATTAGAGCTTCTGAATTAGATGGAGGTAAATTAGGTTGTCATACAGAAAAAAGTAATGTCTGTGAAAAATACTCTGTAGTTGTCATCTCATAGCAAAAAGATTATCCAATACAGGAAACAAAAGTCATGAATGGTTCCTGTGGGAGTGCAAATAGGCTTAAAAAGAAGATTCTGTTTATTTAGCGCAGAAAATATCCTCAAGCTAGCACTTAATTGTGATATTCTTCCTAAAATCAGAAGTGTTTGGGCTGTGGTTTGGTTGGGAAGCATGTAGAGAAGCAGAAACTTTTGTTTTGTGGTATAACCTCTGACAAGATTATGGCTTCAGGTTTACCGCTCTTAACTTACGTTTCTTTGTACACACAGCTAATCATGATGTCTAAAGTTCATAAAATATTTGTGGGCCTGGGCATGGAAGTACTGTGTGTATATAATTTTTTTTATTATTATTATTATTTTTTTTTTTTTTAATTTATGCCAACATAAATTTGTCTGTTGATTTGAATTGCTTGTTTTCTCTTGGCCACAGGCTGACTGAGTGGCTGGACTTCACTGGAAGGAGCCATTTCACTGGAGCAGTGGAATAACTGCGGATCTCTCACAACTCTACTTGTCAGGAAGTGCTGTGTGTTGCCAGGATTAATTCAACACTAAAATCTGGGATGGGCCTTAGGGGCAAACACTCCCTTGTTTCTTCTGGTGTTGGGATTTGTCTACAGCCAGTCAGCTGAGGCACCTACCACACATCAGCTTTTGGTTTTTTGTTGCCTGAGCAAAGATACATTTTCTCTTACTTCATCTCCTTTTGACTACTTTTTTATTAGTTTTCATTTTCCTTGACTGATTAATTTCTCCTGGCTGTGGAAAAAAGAGCCCTGCTGATGTTGATTTAAATAATGTCGAAACCAATGGGACTCCTATGGCTGCCTTTGATCTTCACACCAGTGTGTGTCATGTTGAATTCTAACTTCCTCCTGTGGATAACTGCACTGGCTATAAGATTTACTCTCATCGATGGCCAAGCACAATACCCAGTTGTTACTACGAATTATGGAAAAATACGTGGTTTAAGAACACCTTTGCCTAATGAGATCCTTGGTCCAGTGGAGCAGTACTTGGGTGTTCCTTATGCTTCCCCTCCGACTGGAGAAAGGCGGTTTCAGCCCCCGGAGCCACCATCATCCTGGACAGGTGTCCGCAACGCCACACAGTTTGCTGCTGTCTGCCCACAGTACCTGGATGAGAGGTCACTGCTCAACGATATGCTGCCAGTCTGGTTTACGGCCAATCTGGATACTGTGGTGACATATGTTCAAGATCAAAATGAAGACTGTCTGTATTTGAATATCTATGTGCCCACAGAGGATGGTAAGTACTCTGAGACCCGCACTGCCATGTGCTCACCAGCTCTACGCATGAGGAGTATCCAGGTCTTCAAAGCATCTTACTGAGTTTCATCCATGTTTTATCTGTGGAAATGGATAATGCCTCTGAACATGCATTATTAGTAATACTTTGTAGATTGAATATGCTTGCATGGTTTATCTCTTATGTTTCAGTGCAACACCAACCTGCAGTTTGATTGCAAGTGGTGGCCAGGGTATGTCAGCCAGCCTTAAGTTTACATCCAAAATATTGCTATGAATCATTCACAAGAGAGGAAAGGGGAAATAAACATTGACCTGAAGTAATATATTTTTTTTTTTTTCCATGCATGAATGGTACGAATATAGTTACAGGCTAATTTTTAAAGAACAATTTGCCTAACTTTTTTTCTTTATTTTATTATAAAATTTCCGAGCCTACCATTAACTTTGCTTGATTTTAATAGATAATAGAAAATTTTTATAGTAATTTAATCATCAAGGGCTTTTTTTCGGATTTTTATCTGTGAAACTTTTTCAGTCCAGCTTCTTTTTCTTCATTCACTAAATTTAAAATGAAGTCAAGGTGATTTATTATGCAGATTTGGTCAGGTGACTTTAAACTTTTGTCTGTTTTGTGCAATACTTTCTCAAGAGGGCTACTTTAAACCACTTTCTATAGACAAAAAGGATGAACACAATTGGTAATACAGAACTCTTTGAACATTTACATAATCTCAACCTTAAAAGTTGTAGCTGTATTGCATGATGAATGTATCTTTGGTTGTTTTGAATAGTATTGCTTCCTACAGGCAAGAAAACCTGTTTTCATCAGGTCCTAAACCATCGAAGTCTTATTATTTCACAAGGAAACAAAAATACTACTAATACTTTTATTTAATATTCCACTAAAAGCTAGTGCTTTCTGCTAATTAGAATGCAGTTACGGATGTATAACATGACAGATTTCTCCCAGATATGCAAATCCCTTCACTTTTGTTGAGGGTTTGATTTACACAATTAAGGCATTGTTATTTCTCAGTAACCATACTCTAAATATGCAAATTTTCTACTTTGATTATTATAATCCTTCTGCCTTGATTGGCTTCTTTACTCAGAATTTCCAAGCTGTCTGCCAGCGATAAACATACCACCTTCTTTCCCTGTTCTCATCAGCTGAAGCAAAAACTTGAAAGCTAAAAATAAAGGGGTAAAGTTTGGGAATACTGGAAGCTTTGCAAACGTAAATACAACCAAGCTGCTTAAAGGAAAAATGCTGTGAAAGGAAAACTGTGTTTATGGTGGCTCTGTGTGCAAGAGTGTGTGTGCATGTGTGTCTGTGTGTGTGTGTGTCTGTGTGTAGACAATGGAGCAGGTCTTAATATCTCAGTTCTTTCCCTCTTCCAGTCTCACTGGACTTCTTCATACTCCTTCGATAATGACATAGATTTTTTTTCCCCCAAATGTGTTTATGTTCTGAATTTTATCCTTCATCTTTTAATAAGTCACTGGGGTAAACTTGCCCTGAGAAAGCATTTTGGGCTGAGATTTTATTTGTTCTCACTGAAGGAACAGCAACTCTGTTAACTCAGTCTTATTTTAGAATCCAGTTTTAATAAATAATACATTCCTTCAATTTAATAATAAGTTTCATTAATGAAGGAGTACAGGAAATTAGACATGGAAAAATATATGTGAATGTCTAGGAAAAGAATATTTGATATCAAATGAAAAATAATAAAATATTGTGGGCCAAATGACAAGCAACCAGTAACACTCATCTTGGTATAATAGCTAATGGCATTTGCTGTTAGATTTAAAGAAAATAAAAGACTGATAAATTTAATTTTAGATGCTGTAGACCTTTTTGTCCACTTTTGCAAAAAGCGTGATTTACTCTTCCTGGTTTTAGATTTTCTTTAAGTAGCATGTAAATGGTGTCTATTTGTTTTTATATCTCCTATAATTTAAAAATTTAAACACATGCACAAAAATATGTAGCTGAATAATGAGAAGACAAAATTTATATGAGTTATAGGCTGAAGACAAGGTTGCTTCTATACAATATGACAAACATTTTTAAAAGATTCCATTGGGAAACAAGAAGCTTAAGAATAAATAATTAAATACATCATGTTTTAATTGCATGTTGTATATCTTATTACCAATTAATAAATCACAGTGGCTTTTTAGGTGAGGAATATATGAGATCTTCTGGCCATAAACATGCTTAAGGGGAACTGACCTACAAATCACATGCTCTAAGTTTGTGTGTCTCCAAATCACTCTAAACAGTCTTAAATAGTAGCCCATACAATCTGATTAAAAATGTTATGCTTCCTTATATGAGTCCTAGTTGGCAAAAATAAGCTACGTTGTTATGGAAACAGACCATGAAATTAGTTTTTGATGCAAGATTTCAAAATGAGTTACCTCGGGTTAAATTCATAATTTCAATTCTTTCTTCAGTACAGATTAATTTAAAAGAGTTTTGAAACTGCTTTCTAGAAGAAAAGGTGGCTCGAGTCATCCAAACCTAAAAATGCTCTGATTATGAAACTTACTCTGAATAATTTTTTCTGCCTTTTGTTTTTTTTTTTAAACTTTGGTGAAAAGAATAGAACAACAACTAATGAATTAACTGCAGTCATTTGCAGTGCTTACTTCAAATAAATTCTAGTTAATAACTAATCAAAATGAAGGTCAAGTTTGGGGATTTTTTTCATTGTTATGTTTTGTTGCTGTTCTTTTTCAGTATATAGCATGACCTGTTTCTTATTACTTTTGTGGTTTAGCGAAAGGGAACCAAATTTTGATCATGTACTTTCAATAAAGGGTTAACAAATAAATGCAAATATCCCTCCATCCGATTTCAGAATTGCTTCACTGGAATCCTTCCATGATAAACTAATGGAAATAAGAATAGAATACAGTCACTCTAATGAGGTAGATAAGTTTAGGTAGTTACAATAAAATAGTTTGAAATGTTACTGCTTTTTTCTGAATAAGTGCCATGAAGTTAAATAACATATAAATCTATAGTTCCCTTAAATAGTTTGAGCTTCTAGGTTAAGATATTAAAATAACCTGTTACACAGTCTGTGTCTGTATTAATCCTAGCCTTTCATTAGACCCATAAGATTCTGGATTTCAAATGTGAGATAGCAGGAGAATCCAGTCAGAATTTCCCATGTTAAAATGCCCTTACAAAGCAAAAACTATCTTCCTTATTAGGGGATGTCTTTTTTCATTTTATGTGAAAACATTATCTATCGTAGAAGTCAATATACATACCTAGCAGAATATTACTGCAATTCTGTCCATGTAGGTGTTTATTCTTTTGCTGTTTTTCACTGACAAGTGTTTTTTTGTCTCCCTTTCCTTACAGCAATACTTCTGTTTCAGAGTGTCTAAGGTAGCTATAGAATTTCACTGGGGTTTTTTTGTTTGTTTTTGTTGTTTGTTTGTTTTTGGGGTTTTTTTTGTTTTGTTTTCTTTTGCCTTTGGAAGGGAAAATAATTGGAACCTCTGTGATTCATTGAGATATTTTATGTTTTGGTCATAAGTATAAATAATAATGCAGTTATTTTAAAGAAAATACAAGCAATTAATATAAAATCTAAGAAAAATCTTTTATTTTATATGTCAAACCTATAATAATAATAAATTGCTCAGAACTGAAGCAAATAAAATATTTATAGTGAAACTATCCTTTTATCCAGTTGCTTCCTAAACATTTGGCTTGATCTTCAGTATTATTTGTGTGCGTATATGTTGTCTAGGCTACTTTTCCAGTTACTATGAACTGTAATTTTCCACAAGAATACTTGAATGTCAGTTTTGAGGAGGTCATCTAGGGAAATGATATTGAGGACAGTGTGTTTATTATAACTTCGGTCTGAATATGGGTTTATCTACAGTGGAAATGCTAGATTGAAAAGGACACAGACTGTTAATCGGCTGTGCTTAATCCCTGGCCTTTATCGTTTGAAGCTGTGGATTCTGAAGGAGATTGCTAACTCCTATCATAACCAGGGAAAAATGTATAAGAAGAAAAAAAAAACAGAAAAGGCACTTAATTTGTATTTCTTTCATGATAAATATCAAAATTTTATAATTAGGAAAGCAAGATTAAAAAAAAAAAAAAGCAACAAATCAACACAGCAAACAAACAAGAAAAACACAAACAGGAACAAATCTTTTTATGTTGGTCTAAAACCGACTGTATTCAGATCAAAAAAGAAAAAAATAAAGATTATTTTTGTCATCTTTGCTTGATCAATTGTAAACATATATACTTTTTACTTATTTTGGCATATGGATAGAGTGTACATTTTACACAAGGGTGGAGCTCCTTATCCACTATGTATCTGTTACAGATTAACTAATGAAGTATTTAGCATCTTCAGAGGTTTGCTCTTGTTTCTTGTTTGCATGCTCTTGTTTCATTTGCTTCATAATATATACAGCTGAAGTGACAACAAAAGGTGGGAGTCCATGACACTTATTAAGGCTGAATAGGTGATAATTTTTCATTAGACTGTGGGAACTGAGACTTGCCCAGGATTAGTGGTATATTTAGCTGTGGACTACCAGGAGGAAGTTAGTCTCGTGCAAAAGCAAAGACATCAGCAGTTTTCCTTCTTTGGGTGGTGACTGACAAAATATACCTGCAGCTCTTAACTCTGTGGCTATTTGACTAAATGAAAAAATTGAGCAAAGCTGACTGAGAAGACGAGCCTCAGACTGTCCTTTTGCATATTATGAAATGTCAAATGCCTGCCTAATATATAATTGTTTACAGCTTTCTTCTTGCCATTGCTGTTGAATTGCAATGTCTTTAACTTGGAAAAATGTTTTTATCACAATTATCCTAATAAAACGTAATTGATAAAAATTGGGGCTTTTTTCCTTTTTCTTTGAGGCAAAGAAAAAGGTAGTGTAAAGATTAGTTTCTTCATTTTGGTGGCATGGAATAAAAAAGCAAGCTAATCATGGGCTTTTTTGTTACTATGAAAGATAAGGGGTCATACATAAAAATAGTGTGATAGTGAGCAAGATAGGTGCAATATGTACAGTGTTATTTTGTTCAATTATTAGGAGGTGATGCTAATAATAATAGTAACTTGTCATTTCCAAATAAACTCAATTTTCTATACAATAGATTCTTCTAACTGTATGTAGTTTTAGATTTCAGTAGATGTATATCAGACATTTTCCAGGTAATCTTAAAATTTTAATTGTCCTATTATCTCTTAATTACTTTTGTAAATGTAAGTATCTACTTAGGAAATCAAAGCAAAGATTTATGTATATAGCTTTAAGGAAGTAAAAATCCAGTATCTCTTGTCTCTATATTTACAGTTTTTATTGTTCCTCAAAATATTTACTACATATTTTTAAAAGTCAATTATAATTTCTGTAATTGGCATAGCAACATAGAGTTTTACTTATGTTTTCTGAAGTACTTTTAAAAGCAAATTAAACACATTTATTTAATTCTAAAAATATTTTAAATCTGTTTTAAATCATGCTTTGGACTTCTGTAGATAATAATGTTTAAACAGTTTCATATTGCAAATAATGTTTATCTGAAAACAACCCAATGAATATAACAAAACTTTGTTTTTAGTTTCACTATTGTCATAGGTTTTGTCAGTGACTGGTTTACCTTTTACCCTCACCCATTCAGTCAATTGTTTGCTTACTTTGGAAAACTAAAAATTATTATTTTTTTTTAATGTAAATGCATTTTAGCTTATAAAAACACATATAAAAATTACACAAAAAAGACATATCCTTTTGTAAAGTGTTTGTATTGCTTTCCAGAGTGAGAAGGATTTATAACAGATAATAATTACAATACAAAATCACAATGTTGGAATTATTACCTATAGTACCAGTTGAACATAAACATATACTTTTTAGCATCAGAGAGAAAATTGCTCTCCATTGTGAAAGATAAACTCCCTGTTGTGTCAGACTGCCTCAAGCCAATTCTTTCACTGTTAGGGTCCAATATATCCCCTCCTTCTAATCCAGAAATATTGTGGCATCTGTGAGAAAGAAGGAGGCATATGTCTGGCTGTTCTCTGCCTACCAGGATAAAGCAGTGAGTAATCCAGGCCCTTATTTTACATTCTTGCTTTTAACAGTCTCAAATACCTTCTGACACCAAAGAACAGGACTCTAATCTAGATGAAATAAAGTTCTTAAATCCTTAGAGATAAATTCTGATTTAGTTGCTAATTTCAAAGTGCTGTCCTTTCCCCCAGGAGCTGCCCATTCCTCAGGCACTTTACAGGATTGCACCCAAATGGCCTTCTCAGGAACTGATATGCAGTGAAGACTAGCAAGAAGACTCAGCATTCAATATGACTTTACTTAATCCCAACAGGATTTTTAGCACCGTTTTGTAGAGTCTCATCATGTTTAAAAACCTGCTAGAATGGGGGGGAATGTTCTTTAAAACACAATGAAATAACGTTTCTTGTACAAAGGCAAATTAATGTTATCCTTTTAGTTAAAGAACAGTGTCTTTGGAATTGTAGAGGCTGTGTCTTTTGGCTCAGTGACACAGAAGGAAAGGTCTTTAGTCCTGTGGGTCATGAGACAAATATGATTTTACTTCATTTTATCCACTGACTCCCACTTGTCTATTCAGGGTGCTTTTTGTTTTGGTTTGGATTTTTTCCTGTGTGTTTGCTTGGGGTTTCTTTTCTGTTTTCTTTGAGGGTTTTGTTACTTTGTTTTGTTTTCAAGTGCAGCTTTCCTCTTCACTCTTGCAAAACACGTCTTTGTATGCTGCTGCTGTTCTCTGTGCGTCTTCTTGCTCTCTGTCAAATCACAAATCAATGTGATACCTGCTAACACTGAGGCAGTGCCTCTGTCCTGGAGCAGTGCAGTGGGTTCTTGGCAGGCTTTGAGTGGTGAACAGTGCAGTCAGATCTGATCAGTGTCTTGGCCATACCATTTGTATTAGCTTTGATTTCCTTTTAAGGCTTTGTGATCTCATTGGTCTTCTTTCAGGTATTATTTGCATTGGTCTGAAAGTTTTGAAAGCTATTTGTATCTTCTCACTCAAATTTGGTTCAGTTTCCTTTAATTTGCACATTAATTGCAGGTTTGAACAAAACTGACACATGCTGAATAGCTCAGCTAAATCACAAGGCTCATAAATCAGTCACATCTGTGAAAATATTTCAAGGAACTGTACCCACATCAATGTGATAGTCATAGCTAGTTTGTCAACTGGGAAAATTTACAATTCTCTTCTAAAAAGGTTTAGGTGTCTGCAAAATAACACAAGTTTGAAATAAAGCAAATGTTCATTATTTCTTCCTCATGATTCCTGAAAAAAATTTGGATAAATGAAACAAAGACAAAAATTTCTCCTGAATATAACAGCTTTTTGAACAGCTTTTTGCACAGTACTTTGGTTTGCCATATTTTTTAGAGGGAAAGAATATTTCTCGCCTTTATTCAGTGCTTCTTGCTTACAATTCCAGATAAAATTCTCAGAATGGCATATAATCAATTATGTATGCTTAAATTTTAGGATAGTATTAGTTAAATGTATTAGTTATAATCCAAATAGAGCAAAAGGAAAAAAAAAGAAAAAAAAAGAAAGTTAATGATAGCGAATTTCATTTGTGTTTGTGATATTATCATCTGAAGGAATATGGATGAATTTATGTTCTTGGGGTTTAAGGCTTTTTTTTTTTAATCTGGACCTTGCTCTTTGTACGCAAAAAGACAAACAATAAGAAATAATTATTACAAAACCGTGAAAATTAGCTAATGCTTTAAGCTATCTGTTACTGATGTGTTAAAAATCCATTATAAGAGAAAGAAAATTTTTCTTTTACAGTTTTTGCTGTAGGCAAACTTTTAGTGAAGAATAAATATACTTGCAATGCTAAGCCAAATTCCTACACTATATATATACGGAATTTTAGTTACAAATAGATTTCTGGTGCCTCATTCCAAAATGCTTATAATTGCTGGGTTGATGTTAAATAGATTTTTCATTGACAGGGTGTGACATGTTTAATCTAATGGAGGGAAATTGCTTTGTGCAGATTCAAATGACTATTCAATTAGTCACTGGTAATGTTTGCAAGGCATCATAGCTGGAAATCATGGATACATTGTCTGTTTTATTAAACATGCAATAGGGCAAATGAAAACCCAATCCAAATATGTACACTTCATCCTCTTTCAAATAAATTGGTATCAAATTATCTTTTATGTAGTATTTTTAGGGTGGCCAGGAATTTCAAAAAATCATTCTGCGTTTGTAATACTGCCCCCATGGTAGTGCTTTTGCTGGCTTTTCATGCTTGATTCAGACACCAGAGGGAGCACAAGTTTCCAGCAAACTCATTTGTTTCTGTCCCTGGAAATCACTGAAAATGACACAAATCATGCTGGTGAATGCAGTAATAAAACAAGCAAACAGGTGCTGGTTTTTACTGTTTAAACAGATAGGAAAGGATCTGATTCCACCTTTCCCAAGCTGAAAGTTAATAAAGTTGACAGTGTTGATTCTGGTGTAGTGGACTGATGAATTTGTACAAGGGATAGAGTATTTCCAAGCAAAACATGCACTCATACTGACAAATTTGCACAAAACTATTATTTTAATTATATAATAATAAATTTTTGAGTAAAAAGCATACTGGAAGTGCACAGTTTTTAATTGAGAAATGTGTGCAAGGCATTCCAAAGTGGAGAATTTGATCTGTTTGGCTGTAATGAGTTAGTACAAAAATCCCTCTTTAAAAAAGTTTTGATTTGGTCCATCTATTTCAAAACCAAAATAAAAAGAAAGAAGATTTTTTTAAAATAAATGCCATTGTCTTTCCATCTTCTGTTTTATAGTTATGCAGCTCAATCATGTAAAGTGCCAAATGTCTTTTGCCTTCTTCTATTTCACTGAGACAAAAATGTTAAGCATGTTGAAGTTTCATGCTAACTTCAAGCATTTTTCAAGTTTTGGCTATCACTTTGTTGAAATGAACAATATAACTAAGCTATATAATGTCATACAAAATGCTAAGTTACATAAATGCTGGAGGGCTTCCCCTCCAAAATACCTTGCTTTCAGATTCATAATGTATCTGACTCAAAAAGACTGTTTTTTTTTTAATGGTGTTAAGCATTTGGGGTGCTTTTCTCATCTACCTAAACCATAGACCTTGTTCTGCCTTCAGGGATTAGATGCAATAGGCTGAGTTGCAATTGATGTCTAGGGTGGGTTCTTGCGAGTTGGATCAAATCAGATTTTTACTGTGATGATGCATAAAACCATCCCTATGGATTAACTGCTATGCCTTGTCACTAACAATTATGTGAAAGTATACCTGAGTCAAAGAAAATGACACAGACATTGCCCCAAAGGAGCAGCTCCCCATGACAATCTCTCAGTGGGAATACTTTAGTGGAAACAAATCGAAGAAATAACTAAATACAAATAAATGCAGTAATGTGAACTTAAAGACAGGGATAAGTTTCTAAAAGTCATACTGTACAGTTTATTCTTTATTTCCATTCTCACAGAGTTATCCATAAGGCCTTCAGTGTTATTCCCAGAAGTAAACTGTAGTAGATGGATTAATTAGGTAAATTTTTATTCTTAACTGTGTCCATTTTCACAGTAAACTGCTGAGAGATGTTCAAGCTTTATTTCTTCTCTATCCAATTTCACATTCTCTTGTAACCACTTCTTCTTACTTACTTTGGCCACTATCATTTTATAAATGAATCCTTTTGCTCACTGTATAAAGTAAGACTATAAATTAAGTGTAAACTCGATTTCCATTTCCTAAAATGGTGTTATTTGGATATTCTTCCTTATCTATTTTTTTTATCAACGTAACGTACAAGAAGCAGCAGTAGGTGAGAAAACAGCAGCTATGATTCTTAAATAATTTTAGGAGGGGTAGCTATGTATATATTAAATATGCAGTGGATGGAAAAGGATCAGACAAAGAGAGAAATCCTGGTTCCCTTTCTGTCCTTCTGTACCAGACTCCTTCAGTGGGCTGCTCAGCTATGCTTGCTAAGCTGCATTTGGCCTATAGGATAGTACATGGGGATCGTAGTGCACCCTTCTAGGATTTGTTTTAGTTTACCTGCTGTTGTTTCCATTTTTCATTTTTAGCTGAGCAGTTCTTCCTTGAATTTTAGTTGTCATCATGAAGTGCTCACCCTACACCCCATGTATAAATATTTTCAATTTTTAGCACCTTTGAAAGTGTGGCCAGTAATGCTGAAGTTAATTTTCTATTATTCTTAAAAAATGGAGAATTTAGTAAGTAATTATAAGTTTAGAAAGTATCAGCATGTATCACATTTTTTAAAATATTATGATATTAATAATTTATTCCATTTTTGAGTGCTACTTCTGGATTTTTTGCTTCATATCACCATATCAAACTTCTAAATGCAGACTCTTTTACCATGCTTGTTTTGATTTATTGTATTTGTAATACAATAAATCAAAATGGCTTAGTATTAGGATGATTAACTTAATTCTTTTAAATTCTAATATATATCTTTTGGATTTGATTGTCTATATTAATGTTCTTTTTCTTCTTGTGATCTTTTCCTATTTTGTCTCAACACAAATGAGAAGACAGACACTGTTAGTTCCTAAAACTAGTTATAAAACAGTTATTTCTGTACTATGAGTGGACCTAGTGTAAGCATTTTTTCCTTCATGATGTACTAAGCCGAAGTATTATTTTAGAACAGGTAACTTTACTTTTTTTTTTCTGTTTTGTGACTTTTCTGTTTCTTTTTTAAGCCTAAATTGGAACTACAAACACCTACCACTTTACCTACCAATTTCTCCATTTCTTGTAAAGATTTATTACAAGACTTTTTTGCTTAATACAGAGATGTGAAGTAAAACTGCCTGTTTCTTTTTTTTTTTTTTTTTTTTTTTTTTTTAAATAAATTACCAATACCACTGTATTGCTTAGATACACTGGCACTGAGGCATTCTGAGGTCTAATAGAGATGTGAGATCAATCACCTGTTGCCTTTGTGCCTTGGTTTTCCATTTAGAAAATGAGTATTGCAGGTTTTTTTTTTCTCTGATTAGGATTAGAAACAACTGCAAGAAGGAAATACCTCTGGGTGACAAAAGGCTCAAGTTACTTCCCATATATTTATAACCTAAAAGACTGTATTCCTTTTGTGTGTGTGTGCATAGCTTTTTTTAGGATCTGTCTTACTCCCATTGGTGACCCATTTACTGGCAGCACTTTGCATATCATTGCAGTGTATTGTAACCTCCAAGCAAAACTCTGAAAGGCAATAGATTTGGCAACCGTTGTACCATGATGAATTTTAATAATTGGGTAAAGAGATTTAAAACTAAGGCATCTCGAAATTCATGTGGGTCATGTACTGATAGAAGATTGGTTGATGCCTTGCTATCAAAGTTTGCATTTAATTCTTTACTCTCAATATTTATAGAGTAATCAGAAATGACACAACAGATAGAATTTTTCCTAGAGTTAAAAGGAAAAGGAAATAAGAAAATAAGACTTATGCCAGAAGAAGTTCCCAAGGCATTTAAATACTGGAAGATGGGTAAGACTTTGTGACTGGGTAAAGCATATAAGCTCTTGGTGTAATCTGTTTAAACTCAGAAGGGATCAGCTAAATTTCTGAGGAATGAAAAAAGGTTGTTACTAATACATGATGCAGAGTTATTAGGTTTCCCATAAAGTTTACTGAAAGCAAGATGTCAGAAGTGGATTTTGGAAAAAAGTATGCTCTTTGCAGATGCAACAAATGGCTTGGAATGTTTCTGTGAGTCCTTTAAATTTCTTCATTATCTCTCAACTAATAAAGAAATTACTCTTGAGTACAATATTAAGTGTTTGCTCAAACAAATCTGCCAGATGGTTATGATCTAGCTGGCATAACCCTTGTAGACCATTCTGAAATGAAAATGTTTCATGACCTATAAGCCCTCTCTTGAGAATGGACCTAATGGGATATCTACTTTTACACTGGGTCCAGAATGTTGGGAACATGAGATGAGTTCTTTATGCATAGAACTTGTTTAGTGCCATTTTCAGTCAGCTAAGATCAAACACTCTAATCCATATGGACCTTTTTTACTTTCTTGTGGCTGCTAAACCGTCCTTGAAGGAGCAATCAGCTACCTTTCTTTTTGGAGTTTAATTCTTCAAAGACATTGCATTTTGCGTGCAGCGCACCCTGTGTTGAAGTAGAATATGTTGGGTTTGTACATAACCCTGGAGGTGGTTATTAAAAATATCCCACCTTTCCCCAGTTCCCATTACCTTTAAAAAGTGTTTGTTTGATTGTGTATTCTCTAGCTTTATTCCTCTGATCAGTTAGCTGTAACCTTGTCTGTAACCTTGACATGATTTCGCAGTCTAAATGGTTCCATGGAGAATGTGTCCCCTTGCTACTGGCATGAGCATATCTCCATCTTCCCCACAACTTAGAAGGACTGAAAAAATTTCAAACACAATTGGGCTATTGCAGGATAAGAGATAGCTGCATGAGTTGACTGTGCACTTTCTTAGTTCATTATAAATGCCCTGGCTTTTAACCTAGCCATAAAAAAACTTTAATGGAGGATGCTTAAACTAATGGATTTTATCCAAGTTGTGACTCTAAGGGACACACACTATGAACAGCCAGTTTATCTAATGTGTTGTAATGGCAATGATTCACACCCTGAGAATTTAAGCATGTGTCAGCTTTAGTAATCAAGATAACATATGAATATGTAATTGGTAATTTTATGCTGGCCATGTCTGAAGACAATGTGAACTACCGGTGAAAGAGAATAAAACAGTGAAGGCTAGCACCCTTGTATGTTCATGACCATAAAATGATATATTGGTCATGTTGAGCACCACCCCCATGTGACATTTTGATAGACAAATGAGAAGATTTCCTGGGATTTTTTTAAATCAATAATATGATTTTAATAATTTGGAAACCATGGGTAGATTGTACCTATGATTTGCTATGTTCTTTGTGGAAATTTTAGACCTGAATTTATTAACACTTCCTTTTTAGCAACACAAAGCATGACATACTCCTGCAGGCTTAATGCCAGTCAAATATATCTCATGATATTCCTGAATTTTTTGAGTTTTAAGACCCTTACATATTGTTCTCTAAAAATATCTTGGTTTGCCTGTAGCCCAGAAATTACATACACCCTTGGGCATTTTTCATGAACAGTTAAAATGCACTAACCTCTTTGCCTGATAATTGCTTTGAAAATTGCATTCATATTTGATTGACATTTCCTGCAAAATTACCTGTATACACTGATAATTTACATTGCACTTCAGTACTCCCTACTGCATAAAGGGTAGCACAGATAAGCTCTGAGGTAAGAGAGATAAGGACAAACTCTACATTTTTGCTGTAAAGTTACATTTGTTAGATAAAGTCACTGACTAAAGAAATGAGTAGAGAAAATGTTCTTTTGTTCTCTTACAAGGGCTGTCACTGCTGCAGCTTGGAGGATAGTATGTTAAGGAAGCTGGTAAACTTCACAAGTCTCCACCTAAAGGAAATCTGTTGAGCACAGCAGCCCTCATGGCAGGAGTTGTAAGCTCTGTTAGATATATAAGCACTGTATTTGTTTTGTAAAGGCCAGAAGACAGTAAGGGGAATCTTGTGCAGTCTGCTGTTAGAACATCCAATAAAGGAATATCTGATGGCAACCAAGTCACACATTGTGCCCAAGTTAAATACTTGGGCTTAACAATGGAGAAAGCTGCTTTGGGGATCAATCCAAAGCTCTAGCAAAGTGGGGAAATGCTAACAGTTAGCAAATGGTCATGATAATATATTTCTCTAGTTGGGACCTCACTGAGCAGGACTGATTTCCTAGACAAGGTTGCTAAAGCAAGAAGCAGCAGTGACAGCAAAAAAAGCAATTTTCACCATCACAGGGAAGCCTGGCCTGAATTCCTACCAGAACAAAGAGTACACAGAGAGCATCATTAATCCTCTCTGGTGAGACTGGACCGTGGCAAAGTAGATCTAAGCTGCTAAAGAAAGCCTACATTTTCCCAGAAATAACAGTACAGACACTGGAGGACAAGTGGATAAAAACAGTTGTGGTAGGATACATACATTTCATTATGACTTTTCCCACTTTTTTATTTTTTTTTCCTAAGTAGCACAGCATCTTCACTTTTTCTTAGCTATAGGGCTATAGTGCTATAGCTATAGCTTTTTCTTTTCCTCTTTTTGGACTTATATTCACAGGTCTGAGTAGGCATATTTTGTAGTTTTTATTTCATCTTTTAGAGTAGGCCAAAAGCAATCCTTTGTTTAGCCATAAGTATATTCATTTTATCTAAAAAAAGTCATAATCTATAGTATGTTGAGATGGAGATATTTTATTAGGGTTTTATGTGCACAGTGATTAGTTGTGAAGAAACCTGTATGATCGGACAACCTTGACTAGTAAAGAATTTTAGCATGCTTAGAAAATTTAAATAGACTGCAATCAGTAGAAATACGTTTTTGTCTTATGTCAAACGTATTTGTTTCACAAACAGTTGAAATGGGCTTTTGCATAAGAAAACAATACCTACTTTATCCTGAGTGTATAAGCACACACACACACATGCACAGACATATATTTGTATATATATATACACATATATACCTACAAATAAATAATACCTGTTCATCAAATCCCTTCTTATCTAGTGTATTCTTTAGTAATCTGAGATAAAAATTTTTAAATGAACTTGCAACCTGCTTCATTGTTAGAGCAGAATTTCCATCTGAGAGAAGATCATAACTTTTTTGTTTCATGAAATCTATGTAGTTCACAGAATCAGAATGTTTGAGATTGGAAAGGACGTCTGAAAATCTTTTAGTCTAACTCCACTGCTTAAGTAGGCTCATCTGGAGCAGGTTGCACAGGACTGTGTCCAAGTGGGTTTTGAGTATCTCTAGAGAAGGAGACACCACAACCTCTCTGGGAGTCCTATTCCAGTGCTCTGTCACCCTTACAGTAAAGAATAGATTAAAGGGAGCCTATTTCCATGTGCATTAAAATGTATGAATTTTTCAGTTATTAATGACCATTTGTTGCCAAGGTGGTTAAACACTTCTCATGTTCTGCAGTTTTAAGCATCTTGCATATTCTCTCATGAATTTTTCATTCTCACTCTTCTGTTGTGGTATTATGTAGGATATACCAGATTAATTTCTTTTGGTGAATTGTTTGCCTTGACTGATATTTCATATGAACTTTATTATTGAAACATTAGTAGCATGCTGGAGTTTTGAGAAGCTTTGTCTTACATATTTGCTATTGGACCTTTTTTTTTCCCTCAATTCATTGGCCTCTTTTCCAGAATTTCTGATTTAACTATTTGAAAATAATACTGCTGGACTTTCTTGAACACAGTGGCTGCCTATCTGTTGCACATCAGTGGCCACCTATTCATCCTTTCCTTTAATAACCATCCAGAATGAATGTTTGTGCTTAAAAAAAACCCAAAAACAAACAAACAAACAAACCCACTTATCGAGGTTTTTCATTATCTCTTTTGATTGTGTAATTACCTGTTGCACAATTACAGCACTGCATTTATTGGAGGTTTCGGTATCAGCCTGTGCCTTTCAGATTCCACAGGATGGCTAAAAAATATTTATGCCTTTGTAAAATAGGTATCTTAGTTAACATTAATCAACTTAGTAAGTGTTTACTAATTTCTTTCTTTTACCTCCATTTCTTCAAACACAGTCATGCAAATAGCTGGAAAAAACTACCGTGAAATAAACTGCAAGTGTCATTTCACTGCTGCGAATTTCTTCACTATAAGAAAGAAAGAAACTCCACAAATGATCTGACTCAGTAAAATCAAACTTATGTTGTTTTGCTGTACCCATCCTGTGGATAGATTATTTCCGTCATTAGAGTTGTTAGCACAGCATATTCATGAACAATAAATATGTTTAAAGCTATTAGCTTTAAACCTGAGTATGTTAGCAGACTAACATACTCAGAGCCTGCAGCGCAGCATTGAAGTTGTATGACTGTTTTAGCTATTTTTTATGAAGGCCTTCCTATAATTCTATTTTATTCTTGTCTTTTTTTAACGATCTCTTCAATGTATATATACTCCTCCCCCCCAATTATTTTCTGTTTAAACTACACAGCATATAATGTTGTTAATGATCTTTTTTGTTGACAATAGTATGTTTAAATTTAGCTTCAGAAATAGCAGGATCAACTTCAGTAGAAAGGCCTTGTATTAAGGATGTACATTGCCCATAATTAGTGTACTGCAATGATTAACATATTAGTAGCCATGTGACTTGGCAGATTTATGTTCCAGTTTTATATACTTGAAATCTATTGCATTTTTAAGCTTGTTTGTTTGTTTGTTTTTTCTATTGGACAAGAGCAGTGCATCCTAAAAAGAGGAAGTCAGGCTGTGTGAACAGTATAATTTATTTACTCCCAACAGCTGTTTTGTGGACCACTAGGGCTAAATTCTGTGAGCAAAACACTGCTGCCAGTGTCTATAAAAAGAAAAGCATAAAAGAAAATAATGAAAAAGTTTTCATAATAAAGTTAGAATTTGCTTTCAACTTGGTTCTGTGGAATCACCATATCTTAATTTGTATATATTAACAGATGAAACTAATGAGAACAGAACTTCTCTGTGCCCTGGCATTGGCCCTCTCAGATATTTAAAATGTGAGAGCTCTTGCATAAATAATAATCATTTGAGTACCAAAAAAAAACAAAACACCTTGTTTCTTAGACATTTGTATATTTGGCCTCCTACTCAATTTCTCTGAAGCCCTGCCTTTCACGATGTTCCCAGATCTTTCCATGTCTTGCATGACAATTCAAGGCAGCAAGAGGTGGCTTAATTTTGGGTAGTCCTGACTTAAACATCAGCTGTGCTAGACTGGTTAATATGGTCATGCTTGTAGGGTTGCCAATTGTTGCAGTAGAGAAGGTAAAGTTCCTGAGTCAATCCTTGCTTTTCTCAGAGGAAACATTAGTTGCTTGATGAAAGAGGTGTTATTTGTAAAGAATAACATATGTAATCTAGCACAAAAGAGCACCAGGAAATTGTCAATTATTCATGTAACACAAGGCAGTATTGATTACCACTAATAACTGAGAGCAGCAGAACCCTTGTAGACTAAATTGTAAACTAAATACACTCTGTCTGTGATGTAAGAACAAAACTATCACATGAATAACAACTTTAGATACAGAATAGAGCTGAATAGACTTTTATTTTCTCATTTATGACTTTAGTTAAAGCAGCAGAGTAAGTGCTTTTGCATAGAAAAGAATTTTAATGGTGAAATTAGAGTAAGAAAATACTTCTTAACTTCCTGTATGAAACATTTGCTGTGATCTAAGGACAAACTCTTGTTAAATATTGAACTTTCCTTACTATTACCTATTTTGGTAAAAGTTATGGTACAACTAGTATTTTATTATTATTATGTTGGTTTTGACCAAGCAGAACACAACAGCAATTCCAATGATGTAATTATCTGTCAGGATTTTTTTTGAAAAGAAATATAGTTCTTTTTGTAACAAGTACCCAGTATGAAAACAAACTAGCAAAAAACAAACAAACCATTGTGGGGATACCAGCTTCAAGGCTTAGTATGGTAACTTTGTATAAATATTCAACTCTAATGTTACAGGTATTTCCACAGAATTGAATGCCAGTCAAAACTGGATGAAGCAGGACACTGTGGCTTTCTAAGTGTATTGAATCTTTGTCCTTCATGCATCTGTGGCAGCCTTCCCCACTGTTTAATTGTATCTAACCAGCTGTACAATTTGACTATTTTGTTGTTATCCAAGAATATATATCAGAAAGTCTCAACATTAGAAACGACAGCCCACATGAAGCCTGCACATGACATCCATCCTAGATAGAGCTGGCTGTGGTGGAAAGCCTCAGGGCAGCAGACGTGTGTGTAGCTCAGAGCAGGAGCCAGGGACATGCACCCCAGCTGTGAGCCTTTCCCCGCTGAGCTCCCTGCAGGTTCATTCCACAGGAACTGCTCCGTGCAAGGGGTGTGGGAGGGTGTAATTACAGCCAGAGATTCTGAGGCTACTATGGTTGTCACTGAGGAATAACAAAAGAGCATGGCTTTTGGGACCTCATGGATCTGAACCTGTCTGAAAGTAATGCAGATAGATAAATAATGAGTATGTTAACTCTGAGGAATAGGAATGGAATGGTACAGGTAAGGAGAATTCAAATACAGTAGCTTATACTTTGATGGTTCACTTGAGATAGTAGATCTCCAATAAACTCCTGCTTTCATTTGTATCATTTCCAGGTTTACATTTGCAGCATGTGTGTGAACAATGGAACAAGCAGAACATGCTCATGGTCTGTCATTGTAGCAGTGTTTTTAGAGTACACACGACAGTCAGCCTAACAGGTCTTACAACAAAGATCACATTATGTTTCGTCGTACTGAGAGTAAAGCAAAGATTAAAGATCAAATAACCTATTTGCCTCTCTGCTACCTGTTAGCCCTTTTAGAACTTTTAAGATCCACAAGCACACATTTATGTGTACATACAATAGAATCCATTCCAGAAAAGAGCAGATACTAAATTTAATGAGGGTTGAGAAGGCAAGTTGTTAATGTGCTGAATTATTCCTTTTCTAGTTCATTTTTCCTAAGCTGCCGTGGGGCTGCTTTTTCCCCAATATTACCTTGTTTCTCCAAATGGATCAACAAAATAGTCATCAGCTCACTCCATCTACACAAAATATTAACAGTATTTTGTGTGGTAACAAGACATGCTATTTCTTAATGCTATTGAATGTAATCTCTGCCTTTGTTAAAGTCAGTGGCTGCTTTTGCTGCTTATATGAAGATACATTTCTACAAGTGCAATAAACAGTAAGATTGTCATGTTTTAAATAGGGGTTAGGACTTCAGTATAACAGCAGTGAAAATAATGACAATTCAGTGATTTAGGATAAATCACAGTGAGAAGCGTATATCTGCAGCATTCAAGATATTTTTGTTACACAAAAAATATGTAGGGGGTTCAAAACAAATGAGACTGGAACTTTTAAAGGCATTGTTAGATTCCACATGGACCTGCTCAATTATTTAGGTTCTTCAGTTTCAATTAAATTTGACTTTGAGGTTCGTTTGCAAATATATGAATGTAACTATAAATAAATATCTGTAAAACTGTGTATCAGTGAAAAGAAAAAAGAACATACTTATCTAATCATAAATTAGTTTTAGATGCCAGGGTGCATCATTTTGCCAAAGACTTCTCTTGTGTGTGACAAAAATACTGAAGAAGTTTTGAGTCTGCTGAAACACTCCATTTATTCCTTAATAGCAGAAGCCTGATTATTTTAACTTAGCTTGTCATGTTGTGAATCCTTGCTCCTTGTGTGCAGAAAGAGCACAGTGCTTTTCATTAAGATGGTAGAAAATTACAGAATAAATTGTCTTACTGATTATAAGTAAATGTGGATGTTTTAGCATAAGCCTACGGGGAGTTCATCCATAAATCTAAACTTTTCCCTTAAAGGCTTTACATAATCTACAAAGGAAGCCTTTTCAGTTTACTTAATGTTTATGGGATTCTGACCTGATTCAGAGTTGCTTTGAAACATTCTTGCTTTCGAAAAAATGATTCTTTGCTGGACTGAATGATGTGAATATTTATTTATGGCTAGATTCTGCCTTTAGGCAAAACTTGGAGTGAAAGCTGATTCATAATTAGCATTGTCCCAGAAGGAGCCCTGGAAGGTGTAGTGGCTTAGGAATAACCTTCAAGCTCAGTCTCCTTTTTCTTCACTTCCTGCTTCAGGGATTCAGTTATTTTAACATAATGGCATTAAAAATGGATTGCTGTTCAAACATGGCATCTAGAGATTATATTCTCCATGTAAACCTACCCATATTAATACAATAACTCTGCCTACACCACTGTATTTATTGTTTTTGTTTTCCTTTAGAATGGGTCATTTAGGATTTTAATGCTTTATACTCTTATTCACTTGCAGTAAAACTGCCTCTAGTTTGACCTGATTTCAGAGAGGCCATATGTCTGATACATATATAGACTATTCTGAAGTACCAGGGTTAAGATTCCGTTCCAGAAATGTCTTTCTCTTTCTTTTGTCAGTTATAATCATTTTGACTGTGTTGTGATCTGATTCCAAGCCCTTCATTAGTACTATTTTACTATAGGGGAATTTGATTTGCCGTGTCATTAAAGGTGAAAGAATAGGAAGAATATGAAGATAAATGAGATTTAATGCTTCTTTTGCAATTTGGAGTAACATATTTTTTGAGGAACAGTTGTACTGAGTGCCTTCATTGGCAACTGCTGCTTTATCAATTGTGGTTCCTCCTTGCTGATGACATAATACCACTTTGCTTTCTAACTTCAGTCTTAGAGATTGAATTAGTGTTTATCTTTCTCCAGTAAATTCTTAATCCTCCCTTCTCTACCAATCACTTCTCACCTGCTTAAGTATTTCAGAGGAGTGGATGTATCCTCTTCATACTGCAGCTGTGCCAGCAAGGAAAGTCACTGCTTTCCACCCTCAAATATAGCAATTTCTGCCTGTGCTTGTGAAGCTAGTCAAATGATTGTCTCCTAACCTATTTCAGTCAGAATGTTTTAGCTTTATCAGTTTAAAGAGTCATTCTTTGTTAACTTGACACATTTTTGTCTGAGATGAGCTCCGAAGAAATCACATGTGCAGTTGAGTTGAATTAGCTTCTAGCAAGAAGGCAGTTATAAGCAGATGACAGAAAGGGTGGGATTTAGTGAAGAAATAGTAAATGCTTTCATGACTGAGAATAGAAGAGAATGCATCTTCACATCTAAATTGAATACCAACTTTAAAAAAATTCCCTTTACATTCAGTTCTTCATCAGAAATAGATATTATCTGTTTTTGTGTACGTGTGTTTGAGCAAGCTGTGTGTGCGAGGTGGAGAGCAGAGAGGAAAATCACCAGGGCTCTGCATCCTCTGCATATACCCATTGAAAGGATAGACAGAATGGAAGAAACATTAACTGAATATAAAAAGAACAGTGAAAATGCAAAGTCTTCAGTGGACATAATTTATGCTCAAATCCTGTAGGAGAAAGAGCAGGAGTGTACTAGCATATGACATCATATTCTCTTTGACAGTTTTTGCATCTTACCCTCATGGCTATTTCTCCATCTAAACATAAATATCAACAAGTATAGGATTAATAAATAACCTAGAGGTTTTTTGAGTATGCTGTGAGTATGCTGTTTATTTTTCCTATGTATAAGCATTTAGAAAAAAGAGTACTTCCCAGGGGATAATGTAAAAAGCAAGTGGGAAATAACCAACTTACTGTATCCTATGACAAGGAAAAGCTTCAACCAAGCATTTAAATATCTGTCATATTTTCAAAATGACAATATTAGATAAAATAAAAAAATTTCCATACCTTTATTCTAATGCTTCTGCTCAAGCTTTAGGGACTAGCATTAAGGCTAGACTAAGAAAAGAAAGGAAGGAATAAGGTGAGACAAAGATTAGACTTGCTTGGCTTTAGTCTTAAATAATTAGGCAAATGGTTATAAATGGTGTGCAATATTTGGCTCTAATCACAGTTACTGCTGCTGTTCCAGCTATTTGAATACTCTGCAGGGGACCAGCTCCACCATCAACCCAGTTTAGCTGCTGCAGACTCCAGCTTGTGCATTGGAGACACTGGCAATGACACTGTTCCAATATCTTCAGCAGCCTTGTTCTCCATAGAAATTGTTGTTTCACCTAAGCTGAAGTCTGGTTTGGGAGCACAGGAGCACAACATCCATACCATGTAGGAAAAGCTTACCCTTAAGTCCTGCTTTCAAATTCTACTTACCACATTCCATTAAAAAGCAAACAAACAAACAAACAAACAAACAAAACCCCACAACTTTTTCCCTAGCAAACAACACAATCCTCTGACTGAACCCATGTATGTATTTTATCTTTAAAAAGGAAATATGCTTATAGTGAGAATGATCCCTCTGATATTTCTCCCCTGGTTTACTTACTCCTACATTTACTATATAATATATTCATGTGATTGGCTTTTCATATCATCCCCAGACCAAGCCCTCCTGCATGTTCTACACATTTTTCTTTCTTATATTTAGGATGCCTTTTAGCTCTGTTTTCGTTCCTGCATTTTCTTAAGTCAGGAAAGTTTCTATTCATGACCAACCATGAATACCACAGAAACATGACAGTTTTAATTAACTCAAGCAAACCTCTCTTGGCCACGGTGATGATGTGGACAAGCTGAAAAAGTGCTGACTGAATGCGATGTGTGCATTGCATTGCGACGGGTTACATCACTAGTCGTAACATGATGTAACCCAACGCAGCATGATGTAAGCGTCGTGATACATTGGAGATTGAAAGGAACATCAACATTCTCCTCTCTCCCTCTCCCCATTTCCAGGAATGTGCTTTCCTTCATGGTCTAGTAGCTACGAACCAATCTCTCTTGTGGGTCCGTGAATGCTTGTGTCTTCTTCTTCTTCTTCTTCTTCTTCTTCTTCTTCTTCTTCTTCTTCTTCTTCTTCTTCTTCTTCTTCTTCTTCTTCTACTACTACTACTACTACTACTACTACTACTATTTCTAAATCTTATCCTTAATTATAAGAATATATTCCCTTCAAATTATGGGCAATGCAGCCTCAATCCTTAAAGGAGACGTTATTTTAATTCTATGTACATATGTAAGTACAGTTGCTCCCTGTCAGTTATCATGGATTTTTGATGAAAATTTAAAAGAAAATTGGTCATGATGTATTTAAAAACGTTTCACAGGTCTGAGGGGTAAAAATTATTTATTCCAATTTTAAATTGTGTAGCCAAACCATAGGTTGAAACACCTTTGATTTGCATTGCCGGTTGCATGGGGGAAGCTGAGCCAGGTTCACGGCGTTTTAATTTTTTTTTTTTCTATTAAAACTTGGTACATTTTTTGCAACATCACTGCAGTTCTAAATCAGTTCAGCCTGTCTTCTGTGTGGATATTAGGGTGATTTGTCTTGTGACAATAACTTCCTATTGCCATTGCTGCTTTCAGGACAGACTTTTTTATGTTCTTTTTATTACTGTGTCCATTCTGAAACTAACTTAGAAGGCACCTATCCTGCAAATTTTAGTTAACCTTAGAAACTGAGATACAATTCTTTTGTGTACTTATGTACAAGTAATTGTGTGATTGACTTTGATGTTTTAAGAAAGTCTATTTTAAGAAAAAATATGAAGCACATGTAATTTTCTAAGGGTAAACAGAGGCCCACATTTTATCTTCTAAAAAAATGATAGTGCTTTTATGATCATAAAGAAAGAACAGAGTATGATCAAATAATACAGCAAACTTTAAAGGTTGATTAAAATCAACAAGAACAAAAATAACCCTTTTGGAAACTTAATTCTAGGATTCTCTGACCCCATGTGAAAAGTAGGTACAGTAACTAGTCATTCTTTGATCCTAATATCAATTTAGCATGTGCTTTTGATTTCACTGCTACCACGTCTTTAATAAGTCTGGTATAAACGTCAATTTTCTCCACAACACCATTAAAAACTGAGGTTGAAAGTGTTTTAGGACCACACAAAATATTTTAATCCTGTTCCTTTCTTTCAAACTGTCAGTCCTCTCATGCATCAGAGTAAGGAACGATAATGGTGCAAGGGACTTCTGTGTGAACTATAGTTCACTGTAATTTCTTCCCAGAGAGTTTGGGGATTTTTCAGTCTCACCATAACTTTTATTTTGAACATAAATCAGTCCCACTTATCTCAGTTAAATTAGACATAACTGGGTGGCTTGCCTTTTTTTGAGTTATTGGTGCCAGCCCTATGGTGTAACATGCATAAATGCTAATAATACTACCAAATGCTAATGAATATTTGGGGTATTTTTGCATAAGGTCTTTGTCACTTTTTAAAAGCATTTATTGATTTTGAGTTGTTTAAGATTAATAGCTTTTAAATATATTCAATTCTTTAGAGGAATTCAACACTGTTTTATCACAGAAAAGTTGGCTTACTTCATACATGAACTCTGTAAAGGGCCAATTCAGCCATGGCATCATTCCTGTTAGTTTTTCTGTTCTCTGGATGTAATTGAGGGTTCTAACTGAATCTCTTCACATACAAAATCATTTTTGTCTTCCAGAATTATAGAGTACTGATGGAAGAATTTACACAGCTATATGCTGTGTAAAAGAGAATATGGATGTGAATGTGTCGTTCCTGATAAAACCTTCTATACGTGGTCATTATACAGTAATATACAATATTAATGTATTATCAGGATAATTTCATGCTGCTGTGCTTTGATATTCTGAGTGTTGCATTTGGCATTTTTTTTAAAGGTTCTCATTGTTATGACTTGAATAATACCCAAGCCTTTTTCTTTGGAAGAAGGAAATTCTTGGAATTTCCTTTTTGGAAATTCTTTTTCTTTGGAAATTTTGTATCATTTGGAATCTAACAATATGGATATGGCTCCAGTTATTGCGTCCAGTGTGCATGACTATTATTTTTTAAACATACTACTTTAGAAGTACATCCAGCTCTGTGCTGTTTACTTTTTATTCAGAAAGAAAAAAAGAAAAGAAATACATCTTGTTTGAAATTA
This sequence comes from Chamaea fasciata, assembly GCF_029207755.1. NCBI lineage: Eukaryota > Metazoa > Chordata > Aves > Passeriformes > Sylviidae > Chamaea > Chamaea fasciata. The sequence goes on along the minus strand of NW_027094087.1, from coordinate 94,224,803 downwards.
TCTCAAACTGGGGCAGGCATTGCTTATCTCCACAGACTGCAGAGTAAATAGCTCATATTTCAGAGACATGTAGATATTTGTGTGACATATGTTAAAAGCCATAGCTCCTTAAGTTTAAAAAACATAGCTCCCTCATTTCCCCAGCTTTATAAACTGTCTTTGAAGATATTCATATTCTTTCTAGCCTTGGCTCATGTAGTTTCTGTGCCTGGAAAATCACACAATATGATAATTCTTCCTTTTTTCCAGATCTTTAACAGAATATTAAACATCAGATTAATATACAGAATATTTCGCTAGACCATTAATCTTTTTCTAGATTGAAAATGGACCTCTTTTTACAATATAACATAGCCTGTGTAGCTTGTTTTTAATCCATGACATTACTGCACGTCTTTCTCTGTGAATAATTATGTTCTCAATATCTCATGGAAAATGGTTTATGAAAGTTGGGGTTTTTTTTTAAAACCAAAATAAATTTTATCAAAATTTTTTAAATCAAGATTCTTAGCAGATCAAAGAGTGATGCTTGTTCTTTTAAGAGAGCTATGGCTTATTTTCTGTGTATGTATATAAATGCTCTATGATGCTTCTAATCACTCTTTTCCTTAGGCTACAGTAACTTTTTGCCTTGATTTTAATACATATATGTTCCTACTAATCTCTTAAAGTAATTTATTTTAATAAGACACTGAGGCATTTCACTGGGAAATCAATAATTTTATTCTCAACCCTTTTTTGAGAATAGCACACTGGCTTATAATGAATGCATCTGAGGGTATAGGTGGTAGTAATCATTCTTCTGACAGTTCAGTTTATCAAAATATGGCTTGCTTAATTCTCTTTGATGTGTCTTTAATTACTGACTACTCTAAGAGAAGTGAATATCGTCTTGTTGCTTCTTGAAAAACTAGACACCTAGAGTAGAAAAAGAGAGTAGAACAAGGTGATATTAACAAGAATTAAGTGGAGAAACTAAAATAGCATTCAATTATTACTGAATATTGAAATATGGAGAATAACTGAAGAGAGCAAGAGATTAAATTAATTTTGATATTCTAGGGTGTTGTCATGGTAAACCCCAGCTGTCTTATTCACATGCTCACTCATTCCTCCCCCAGTGGGATGGAGGATTGTATTGGAAGGGTAAAAGTGAGAAAATTCATGGGTTGAAATAAAGACAGTTTAACAGATAAAGCAAAAGCTGTGAACACAGGCAAAACAAAAAAATCAAGGGATTCACTCACTGCTTCCTATGACCAGGCAGTTGTTCACCATCTCCAGGAAATCAAGGATCTATCATGTTTAACCGTGACTTTGGAAGACAGATGTCACCACTGAACATCCCCCTGCCTTCCTCCTTCACGCCCTGCTTTATATGCTGAGCATGAAGCCATTTGGTGTGGGGTATTGCTTGAGTCAGTTGTGTCTTCTGTCCCTGGCTGTGTCCCCTCACAGCTCCTTGTGCATCCCTGGCCCTCCTGCTGGTTGAGTAGAGTGGGGTGAGAGGTGGAAAAGATCTTGACTCTGCAAGCTCTGCTCAGCAATAGCTCAAACATCCCTACGTTACCAACACTGTTTCCAGAACAAATCCAAAACATAACACATGCAAGCGACTGGAAAGAAAATAATCTCTACCCCAACCAAAACAAGCAGAGGTAGTAAAGTACATATTGTGGGTAGTTAAGCATGATCCTAGGTAAAGTTAATGGACAAATTAAAACATAGTGACACCAAAAAAAAAAAAAAAAAAAAAAAAAAAAAAGAGTGAAAAGAAGAACCGGAATCTTGTAAGGAAAAGATAAGAACATCACTTTAGAAAGCTTAACCATTGTGAAGGAAAAGAATAGTGTCAGAGGATGCAAAAACATGCAAAGGAAAATAGGAAGAGTTGGAAGATAACTTGTCAGATGATGTTGGTTTCTTGGTGTGAAAATCTGAGAGCTACTCTTGAGAGAGGGAACATTATCAATTACTTTAATGATCTTGTTTGTACCATACTGCTGATATTAATGAATTTAGAATCTATTTTCAAAGGCAAGAGTCTGAATCACAAATTAAGGGTTGTTACTGGAATTGCTGCTTTTTACAAATTCTGTAATAAGCTTCCAAGGGAAATTTATTTAGAGACCTGTGAAATGAGATACTAAAATGAAATATGGTAAAGTCAATATGGGACAGAGAAGGGCAATGCCCTTTCATCGCAAGGAAAATTATATCACCAGAGTTAAAATATGGATGACAGCAGGGGTTTGTTTTGAAATGCTAAAATGTAGGAAGTTGTTTACACTGAACTCTATATGCAATTTTGCAGAATGTCCCATCATAGATTTGGTGCAAGAATTATTAAACTTTTTCCAAACCTAATGTGACATGGATTTTGGAAAACATGCAAACTAAAACCACAGCCCTCAGGAATGGTGAACTTACTTGGTTTTATGCAGCCCAAATTTTGATTTGCTTTCTGGGCTGCAAGCCCAAACTGACATCTCATGTCCAATTTTTTCATTCACCAGTATTCCAAAATCCTTCTCTGCAGGGCTGCTCTCAATCCATTCATCAATGTCTCTGCTGATACTGGAATGTCCAGACCCAGGTGGAGGACCTTGTACTTGGCCTTGTTGAATTTCATCGGGATCACACTGGCTGACTGTTCAAGCCTGCCAACGTCCCTATGACTGGCAGCCCTTCTCTTCCATGTGTCAACTGTACCACACAGCTTGGTGCTGTCCACAAGCTTGCTGATGTGCACTCAATCCCACTGTGTTTTTGATGGAGATACTTAATAGTATTGGTCCTAATACAGACCCTTGATGGACACCACTGACTACTGGTTTCCACTTGGACATTGAGGTGTTGACTATTTTTGTTACCAGCAGTGGAGTCAATTCCTAATCCATCTAAACAGCCCTTCCATCAAACATTTATCTCCCCAATTTATCAGCAAGATTGTTGTAGGGAACCATACCAAAGACCTTTCAGAAGCAGAGATAGATAATATCCATGGCTTTTCCCTTATCCCGTAATAATCATGGAAGGCCACTCTATTAGTCAGGCATAATGTACTGATGATTTTCTTTTCCTTTCTCCATTTTCTATGATCAATTTTATCAGGATTTATTGGTAAGAAGTATGAAATTACCCACAGTGGTGCCTGAAAAGCAAAATACAGTGCAAAGGACATTCTCTGATTTTTCCTCTGTTGCTAAAGGATACAGGTATGAAAGCCTAAAAAGAGTGTGAAAACTTGGTAAATGTCACACATCTACAACCACATGCGCATACGGTGGAACTAATGGAATTTGCCTTTTGGCAGCTGTCCAGCTGAGGAACAAGTACTACAAAAATCACCTTTCACCTGGTGCTTTTGTTCCTTTCAAATTATGCCTCAGGAGAAAAACAGTTGGCAGAAACTGAGTGTTCTTTAGAGGGGAGGGAAGAGTTTAAAGGCACAGGGCAAGTTCACCTGCTACACCACGTGGTTTTTGTCAGGAGGCTTTGAGCTTGGACAGGAGGTTTGGTTGGTGCCAGGAAGAAACCCTGACAGATTTGATCACAGTAATCTGGTTTTTTTCTGTGTTTTTAATTCTGATACTTTTTTCTTGTTGCCATTAGTGGTAGGAAAGTTGGCTATGGTGCCTGTATTTCTGGTTTGTTCGTGTAAGCGTATTTCAGTCCTGGTATGACTGACAGAGTAACAACAGCATCCAGGCAGGGGCAATTTTGATGTTGCGCCGATTTTACCTTCAGACAACCTCACTAAATCACTTTGTCGGTGACCTTCAACAGACTCATACTCCGTGGCTTATTTTCCTGAGCAAAACTGCCAATTATAGCTAATTTCCTCAAATAGATGGTAGGTGTTTTAAATTGTAAATTGCACTGATTGAGAAAAGGAAACATTGAGCTTTCTTATATAGCTGAATACAAATGCAGAACTAATTTTTTTTCTGTAGGACTTGAAAGTGCATATAACAACAAATAACATCAGCACATCTACAGTAATATTGCTTAAATAAATCAGAAGAAGAAAAGCTTGACCTGTTCCTTTTCACAAGAGCTACATATATTTAGTCAAGATGACTAGAATTCAATTTCTCAGAAGTAGTTGCATACAAAAGCTGTATCAGTTCATATCTAATTCCATGTAGTTCATATATAATTCCTATGAAATACAAAATTTAACTTGCTTTTCTTCAGATGGAACAGTAAATCATATTATACAATATTGACATTATTTCATTCTATTATATTGTATTGTATCAAACGGCACATGCCATGTCGTATTTACGTTAAAAAGGACTTTTTATTACTTGCTTCTAATTTCCTACTTTTGTCAGATAATTATAATTTATAAACCACTGTTTTTCCTTTCTAAATTTTGAGTAAAGCATGAGCCCAAACACTCATGAAAGGACAAAATGTGAATTATGCTTGGAACATTGCAAAATGGAAAGCCAAAATGAAATATGAGTTCTCAACCAGTTTGTTCATTACACAAAAGATTTTTCCACCAGCACAGATATGTAATCCACAAATTATTCAAAACCAATTGATATTTTCAAATAATGGAATTTAGATGGATCAAATTCTAGTGAACTCAGTGCTATGTTGCTGAATTTTGACTTTAAATCATGATTCTGATTACCAGTTTTGAGGCTAGCTTAATATAATTAATAATTGTATAGCATATATGACTCAAAATGGTCTGTGTTCTGCTTTAATATTGTAAATAAAATATCACACCTTCATAATATGCCAGAAACTATTGCTTTGAAACAGTTAGACTGTTAATAATACAGAATGCTGCAGATTTTGTCTGTGACTTCCCCTACCTCATCCCTCTTCTCTAATATTTTTCTGTGAAAACAACAAAAATCTTACCAAGTTGATGACAAAAAGGTATTGCCAGTTGTTTCAGATAAGGACACTAGTTTCTGTTTTGAAAAGTCATATACATTTTCACTACTGAGTAACAATGAATAAAATATTTACGTCAAATTTATATTCAAGGTTCTATCTTATTTCCTATGCATTTGTTATTCAGTTCTAGGGAAAATCTTTTATGTGCCTGTACTATTTTAAGAAGCATTAGAATAATTAAATATTCATATTTCACATTGTAAAGCTTTTCATCATATACAGCTTGGATCTGATTTTCCCAGAAATAGCTTTATTATATTTTATTTCATTTTTAAAATTTATACTCTTTTAATTAGAAATTTAGTTATTTGATAGTCTAATTGTTTAGTTGATTTGGTATAATTAATTCCAGTAAGATTTTATACATTGTTGTGTGTAGATGGCAATGTCACTAAAATATAATAGAGACAAGAAATCTGAAAACATGGCTATATGTTAAAACCAAATAATATCAACAAAAAAAAGAAAAAAAAAAAAAAGAAAAAAACGCCCAACACTAAAAAAAAACCCCCAAAACCCACAAAAGTTTTTATCCCCATTTGATGTCTCGTATGGACCTTCTGTTTACTTGTAACTAATACTCCCAAGATTTCCAAATGAAAACTAGGGGATCAAAGATCCAGTAAACATCAAAATATGGTGCCCAACTATTATCTATCACAATGGAATTAAATTACAGTTTCACAGGATCCACTGACATAACAAACACAAATATTTGCTAAATTCTCCAGAGGCAACCACAAATTGAACTAGTCTTCAAAATGAAGAATTAAATAGTTGCATCAAATAATTAGATGTATTCTTTAGAGCTGATTATTCAGTTCACAGCTTCCAGTGGTGCCCACAAATGTCCAAAGGCTACCTCATTCCTATTTTAGTTATGACTCCTCTAAAATAATAATAATTTTACTAATACTAATATGAATGAAAACAATATGATAAATGTTAATTCAATTGGGCTAAAATTATTATTATTGGTAATCTTTATTCAAAGCAATTTTAGGAGGTAAAAAGTGTTCAAAAATGAATTAACAGGGGGTGAAATATAAAATTTATTCTTTTTATAAATTCTTTTCCAGGATGAATAAACACAGTCTAAGTAAATGCAAATATTTTCAGAAAAAGAAATAACGTTTAGGTGTTACTTTCAGTAACCATAACTCATGTACAGTATAAGTGTCAGTGTTTATCTTTGTTATAGACTTATTTTTAACAATCTTCTTAACATATATTCCTCACTTTCCAAAAATGAAGTAGATGGGAAAACTTTGAAGTATAGTGGAAACTTTGAAAAAAGGGAAAGGAATCTGATTTTCCCAGTTACGTAACTGAAAGTTTTTTCTTTTATATCTTATCTGAAATAAGTTCTAGCAGTTAGTTGCTTACAGAGAATAGTATAATCAGCATGTAGACCTGCCAAAACTTCATGTAACATCTCTCCTGAGTAATAACTGTTGCTGATATTTTTTGTTAGCTCTTTTTGGTCCTAACAGGTGATCAAAATACATACCATCTATAGAGGCTGTCTAAACATTTTTCCTACCTCAGAATCTGTGTGATATTATAAGTTCTTCATTGAGTTGAATCCATATCAGCTTACTGGTATGGAATAAACTTACAAGGACAGGAACTCTCATATCAATCAAAGATCTAATAACTATTATTAAATCATGGTGTATAATTGTATTCACAACATCCCTACTTCTGAAAAGTGCTTGTGGTGTTTTGTAGAACTATATGGGACCCAAGAGCCACTCTGTGTGACAATTCATAGAGTCCATTTCCCAGTATTAACTTGTTGAAAAATAAAACCTCATTTAAAGCATGGGAAATTGAGTGATGGACTGATTTAATGCACTTACTGTTGTCCAGGAAAATATCTTGTGGGAAGCCCATAATTTAGAGCACGGACTAGTCATTATTTCTCTCTTTATTTGGTAAGAACAGTATTCAGCATACTGCCATTTGTACAATGTCATCCCACTTTAATTGTGCATGGAACAGGTAATGCCCAGAAAGATGCAAACAATTTTTTTTTCAGAAAGGAAAAGGTTGTGCAGTCATGTAACTGAAACCTATAACCAACACAGAGTAGAGTTCAGGTAATATAACAATCCCATATTTTTTATGGAGCCTCTTTTTCAACCTCAGAAACTTTTTTAATAGATTTTTTTGTTGTTGTTTCTCTGAAACTATTTGAAAAAGCTTGTGAAACAGCATATCCTTTTTGATTCAGTCCTTGTTAATGCATGGAACACAAAACTGTAGGGATTTCAGCTGATCTTCCTTATAGTCCATCTAATTATGGCTATCACATAATATCGTCCTTTAATTTTCTTTTCTTGAAAAGGAACATTTCCTGGATATACATTATATATGTATATATATTTCTCTGGAATCCCCATTTTTTTTTGTGTGTCTTGCATCTGGAGTGATTAAGAACATTAAGAATTCAATTATGTTGCATGTTCATTAGTTGAATGTTGCTGCTTTACAGACTTAGCATTTGTGACCCAAAAAGTTTTGTTTTGTTGTTATTAATGGCATTAGAATAATGGCTGCTTTAATTGTGTGTTTTCAGCTATTCACTGATAATTTAGGAATTTTAAAAGAACTAAACACATTTCATTCAGACAAATTTAAGGAAATTTCAGAGCTTTCATTGAGTTTCACATTGCAAACTACCTAGAAAAGTAGAAATTTAAGTTTTAATATTACTGAGGAAGGAGATAGAAGGTAGACACCTTCCATACCTAATTTATGCCTAAGGACTGCATTGAAATCAATAAACATGGCTGTTTCTTGGAGTTATGCACGTTGTTGATGTATTATAACTTAATTTCAACATGATTATGGGAACTGAGTGCTAGAAAATAAAACTGGTTTCTTTCTGGAAGCTGATTAGCTTTCATGTTCATTTATTTGTACATATTTGCTTACATGTGTACACCCACACACAGTTACACACACATTTTGCCATTATTCAGTAAAGAGTTAAGAATAATAGTTATTTAAATCTGGGCAATATGATATATTTTTCTTTCTTTGATTAAATGAACAGATGTCCAAACAACAGGTATATAGATATATTGCCTACCTTCGTGATCTTTCCTAACATAGGGGATCCACAGTCAACTTCCACGTCACTTTAACAAGCTGAAATTCTAAACAATAATTTTCCTCCACCCTATTTGAAGTGTCAAATGCCTCATTTGAGCTTTCTTCAGCTGCCAAATTAGACCTTCTTGTTACAATATGAAGATAGCTGTAGAGACTTGGCCATAGGGATGAACCAGGTAGAGGGTTATGACAGCCAAACTGTGCCACTGATGGACCCCTTTTTATGGGCACGAAATGACTCCAGTCTTGCACTCCAGGTGAGACTCAAGGCTTAGTTATCCCACCAGTCTTAGGAGAAATACTAAAAGGAAATTTTCCTTTTCTAATGATCATTTGAGACTGTAATGAACTGTTGACTTTACCTGATTGTAAAATTAAAATAGTTTTCATGGGATGGGAAAACAAGAGCTTTAGAATTCTCTTAAAATGGCCTTATAAATAAGACATATAACTGAGAGAATAGCTATTAAATCCTGTATTAATCTGGTTTGAGCTGGAAATTTCCAGAAGGTTAAGCATATGCTATGTGAAACTGGGAGGTCATACAACTAATAATATGCTGTGTGATTTCTGAAAACTGAGCCCTTTCCCAAATCTAAATGGGGTCAAAAAGTATACTATGTGACATATGGAGCATATGCGTATAAAATACAAAGAAATGGTATCAGCTTAAGCAGTTGTGGAGGATTTTTTCTGCCATTAGAGGCTTCAGAGTGAATACCTAATATGCAAGCCTGGTAAACTGCATGCATAGGACCTGCCTATACTACATATATGTGATTCATATTGTCTGAATGGAGGAAGATGTAGCATAAATTGTCAATACAACTGGGACAACTTCCAAAACCAGAAAATCTGTTTCCGAATGAGATTTTTATTCATTACGCAAAGGAAATGTGAGCCAGAGGACATGCTTACGGCAGGGTGACTTCTTTATTTGTGATAGCTTTGTGCATGGCATTGAGAACAAATCTGGGAATACAAGATGACTTTATGTCCATAGATAAATGAAATCAACTACTTTTTAATTGTTTATTAATACCTTGATCATTGTTTCAAAATCAAAACCTTTTAGAGATATTTGCTGAGCAATTGTTTACAACTGCATTGCTCACAGACTCTTTTAATCTTCTGACACAGATAACAATCTTTTTTTAGAAGTTTAAGGACAAATGAATTGACTTTTTTTAATAGAAAAACACAACTTGGTTGGAAAATTACAATTTTTGCTCTCTGCATGAGATGGTATGTTTCTGGAAGCTTGTATTTTTGAAAGATTCATATAGTTTTTCTAAGCAATGCTCCTGAGTATTTTAGGTGGTTTTGGAGCTACTAAAATAATTCCAACAATAATGTCTGTTTTCCTCAGTCTTTTTCACTCTAACAGTATTACCCACATGGCTTGTATCAGACATAGTGTGCCAGCAGGACCAGGGCAGTGATGGTCCCCCTGTACTCGGCACTGGTGAGGCTGCACCTCAAATCCTGTGCTCATTTCTGGGTCTGTCATGCAAGGGGAGCATTGAGGCACTGGATTGCTGTTATTGAAAGTGGTGAAGCATCTGACCACAAGTCTGAGGAGCAACAGAGGGAGCTGGGTTAGCAGGATACCTCAGGGGACATTTTATCACTCTCTACAACTACCTGAAAGGAGTTTGTAGCCATATAGGGGTTGGTCTGTTTTTCTAAGTAACAAGGCATAGAGTAAGAGGAAATGGCCTCAAGTTTCACCAGTGGGGGTTTAAAATGGATATTGGGTAAAAACTTCTTCATGGAAGGGATGGTCAGGTGTTAGAATAGTCTGTCCAGGGAAATCATCTAGTCACCATCCCGAGAGAGATTTAAAAGACATAGATATGGCATTTAGGGCCAAAGCTGGGCTTGATTTTTTTTTCATCCTTAATGATTACATGATTTTATGGCTGGTATTCATAGTATGAAAAATGTGGAAGGAACACAGAAACCTGGTTTGAGAACTCATTGATGTAATCCATCTTACCAGATCTCAAAATGAATAAAAAATCCTCTTAAACCCAAGAACTTGGTTACAAAAGTGTATTCCAGTTTCCAATAGGCAAATGATTGTTTCACAACAGGTAGGAGAAACAGCTTTCCCACTCACATTGTAAATAAATACACACTAAACTACAGTAATTTCTTCTCAAAATGGATTACAACGTGATATTTTACATCTTTGAAGAACGTAGAAAAAGAATAAGAGATGTTTCAAATATTACAGATAACCTTACGTCACATACCTTGTTAGGTGATACATCTAATAGCGTGGTGTGAGCACATTTTCAAAATTCTCATTACAGTTGTGTTGTTTTTTTCAGAAGTCCACTGAGCCAGAATCACATTGGGATGCACATTAAAGAGAAAATCCTTGAAATATGTTATTGATGTGTGTATTGAAGATTTTGGGGTGAGATAGTAACCAAACTGAAATGTTTTAGGACACAACCACTTCTTTCACTCAAAAGTACTTGAAATAGGGATTGTAGTTCTAATAACTGTACACACAGATATTGTCTACAGGCACTGCATATATGGGGTGACACTGATTTTGATAGGTATAAAAAATACGTGGTAGTTTTTATATTTGCCTTATGATGATCATATTTTTAATCAAACAATTAGAAGACTACCTTGGAAAACTAGTGTTGAAATTTGTTATATGTATTCAAACTTGTGTCTATATATATTCATTGCCAATCAATAACTATTTCTCATTAATATTTTACATGAATCAAAAATAATTTTAAGGCAAGGTTGAGTACTTAGTTTATTTAAATACAAAATTAACTTTATTTGCATATCACCTGAGAAAGTATTTAACCTTCATTGGGATATAAGTAATTTGGAACAATATTGAATAAAAGGATAAAATGCAGATGGTGACTGAGATTATGAGCCTGCATCTACTACTTCTGAAAGAAATTAGAGATTAGAGAACATCTATATTTCACTGACAGAGATATTTTACCTAGTTAATTATGTACTGGATATATATAATGAATCCACTGGCGTACTTCATAAACAATATCATTTGTACAACAGCATTCAAGATGGAGACTTTATGTGGAGCTAGAGTATAAGTCTCTGCTTTTCACATTTTCACTCACTAATCATCATCACTCCACATAGTGGCAGTGCTTCCAGAAAATGCTTGTAGAAAATGTGTATCTGGAAAACAAAAAGCTAGTGCACTGATCCCAAAACTGTATATATTAAAAATCATAAATACTTTAGTAATAATAAAGACATTCTGTCTTACAGTCATGGACTAAGATTTAGATGAAACTTTGGATTTTGAGGGATATAAATATAGTTAAAAGTAGAATTTAAATAGGCAAATGAAGTAAATAATATTTATTTTAATATATTGTGTCTGTGAAAAATTTTGACTTCACACATGAACCGGTTAAAGTATACTGTTCTTTTTCAATATGTCTTGAAAAGGGACTTCAAAATAAAAAAAGTCAAGAAAATAGCCATTAGCATGCTTAGACCATTTTATTTCATTAGGAGCTATGTTAATTTCAAAGCTAAATTATAAATTAAGTTTCCTATTCCTCTTTCACTCCTCATCAAGTAACGGTCTATATTACAGAGAGTTACTTGCTACAGGAGTAAGCACAGTATAGTAGAATGCTGGTTGCAAGGATAGTTTGGTGTATTTTTACTTTTTTAGTCACAAGACAGAAGTACTCCCCAAGGATGGGGATGGTGAAAACTATGTTTATTTCCTCTTGCTCCCACAAGCACAGGCTATGACATGTATGAGCATAGATGCTGATGTATGTGTGTGCCTCTGTGTGTGTGTGTGTGTGTGTGCGTGTGCATGTGTACACTTCAAAAGTACATTTTAAGAAAGCATATTGAATACAAATTAAAATATATTCTAAGTCTTCTAATAAAGAAATGCAAGTTCTTTATCATGGTAAGTAAATGTTTTCAGTCAATTTCTGTGTTTTTCTAAAGAGCATGAAATGTGATATATTTTGAACCAAGGCTGGTTTTGGGCCAATTTCATGTCTGAGATTGCATCAACTCTGTTTCACTTTTGGTTACAGTCTTGTTTTAAATATCTTTTTGTTCATATGGGAAGCAAGACTAAATTCTATGGAGGTCTTTATGGTTTGTCTTGGTCCAGTCAAGTTGTGCAAAACTCAGATGATCATTTTATTTGAATTAGATCCATCAAAAATTCAGGTGGTGACTATTTCTTAAAAAAGTCTTATGAGGGTGAATAAAATGTTAAGTCATTGAAGAAAGTAAATGAAGGTATTACTTCTTCAAGGTCACAGAACAGAAAAAAAAATTGCATTTCTTATGTAAAAATAATTTGGTGATTTTTAACATACTTTTTTGGTTTATATTATTCTTTTTTAATAGTACATTAATTTGAGTTTTTTTTTGAAGAAATCACTTTTAACTAAAGTACTGCATTGTCACAGAATATGATACATTTTTTCAAATATTTTCAATTTGTTCTTCTTGACATTTTATGTTTATGTGCAGTTTGCATCTTTTTTGTTTTTCAATTTCAAATGTAACAGATTTTGACATTTTTGTTACATTTTTTGTACTAGTGGTTTTTTATTTTTGAGAACCTGCTGGTTTTGAATTCTCTTTTTTCCCTTTATTCTCCTCCTCAATATGATCCCAGGAGCCAACACAAAGAAAAGCGCAGATGATATAACCAGTAATGATCGTGGTGAAGATGAAGGTATTTTTTGTTTTTTCAAAGCCTGACCCTGATGCATGAACATAAACTTTTCAATTTTTGTTATAATAAGAATGATTATTGTTATTATTATTGCTGTTATTTCAACATGATTTTTAGTCTCTTATTTGCAGAAGCTCACATGAGTGTGCTTCTTTGTTTTCTTCTTTAGAATTTACTTTGATTGCTTTTTCTTTTTAAAATCTAAATTGGCATATAGATGACTGCAATCCCTCCGTGACATAGGTGTAAAGTTTATTCTTAAATATGTGTGAAGTGAGTAACAAAAATTCTATTTGAAACCATATATTTTTTCCCCTCTATTCTTTCTTAGGTTGAGAAAATGGAATTTAAAAAAATGCATGTACTCTTTTCCCTCATACGAATTTTGTATATTCACTTGTTTGAAATTCATGAAAAAATTCACACATATCCTTCCTTTCACTTCCACTGTTTCCCCAGTGCACATGCTGTACATTGATGCAGTTGAATTGTGCTTTGTGTTGTTTATTTACTTGTTTATTTTTTTTCTCACAGGATGTGGTTTATTTCAGGACACAAAAATAAAGGAAGCGGTTGATGTTGCTTTATTGTTTTTTTCCTGTAATCAGCTGGCCTCTGAGACACATTCATTCTGACTCTGACCACATTCCCACTGAAATCAGTAACAATCATTTTCATTGACTTTGAAAGATTGGGTTTCCTGAAAGGCAATACTAAAAGTTCACAGTGAAGTACCTCAGAAAAGTTCTGGATTGAAACACTTCTTTTTTTTTCTTGCCTTGATGCAACAAATATCTTTAGGATGCAACAAAATAGAAGGAAGTAATGAAATTTTCCTCGTTTTTCACCCTTCCTTTTCATTCAAGTTACATTGCCAGTTTACATATATTTACCACATTAAGAAAAGCATTTTCAAATTAAATGAGAAGATAAAAACCCTGTGTAGCTTATTGGTCTGTCTTCAGAGCAACATGCTTATTAATCCTCTCATACTTGGCCAATCCAAAATGTTGTTCTATGTCTTTTTTCCCATGTTCTCTTATCCGACAAAATTTCAAATTTCTTTGAAACATATGTCCTCTCTATTTCCCTTAGACTCATACACACTGCAGTGAGGATACTATCACCTCTTTTTTTTGCAGTTCAGGTCTATTGTAGCTACATATAAAATACCATTGTCTATATATAAAATACCATAATAAATACCTCAGGTCTTTGATTCACACTTGCCCTCTAGTCCACCACTTTCACTGCTGAATTACACTTTTTCTTACAACACAGAAATACTGTTCAGAGTACTCTAAAATTACTCTGTTATTTTCGATTATCGCCTTCCTATTTCTGTGCAATGTATGTTTTTTTCAAATGATGGTTTTAGCATCTCTATACTAAATTCTGAAGTTAATTTTAAAGTAAAGGGCAAATAACAGCTAAACCAAGATTGCTTTAAAAATAAAGATAAATACTTGATTATGAACACATTTATTCAGCCTTTTTTAAAATTTTTAAAATGCCGGGATTTCATGATTAACTAGGGTATCCACTTTAGATCTAAGCATATAAAGCATTGAGCTAATTTCCTTTATGTTGAAGATAATCATGTTCTTGTTGAAGGGGAAATCTTCTATTGTCTTCATCAGTGAAAGATTCAACCCTGAGGTAGAACTAGATACTAAGAAAAAGATTAAATACAAAATATCATGCCATGAGACTTTGAGGAGAGAAGGGAATTGTAATTCATCAACACAAATAATTCTGTTAAATAATTGCTGCTTTCAGGTTTTTTGAGGGCCTAGATGTGCCTTCAGAGAAGAAGCACTTTTATGTACTTTGCTGAAAGTGCAGTCAATAAATAATAAAAAAAAGGGTCCACTAGAATGGACCTCATTGCTTTAAATGATCTGTTTAATTGCTGTACTACTCTTGTAGTCGCAACAATTAAGAAGATCTTATCACAGAAACTTCTATTCTTCTGCTCAAGTACGTTTAAAATACAACGTGTAAGGACGAATCTTTTTGTGGAAAGGAAACAGAATCAATGACAAGCCTTAAACTCTGACAAGTAGACAGGTGTGCATTGCAGCCTGGACATTCCTGAAATCAAATGGAAGTTTGTAATATTTAAGGTAGTGTATACACATGAGTAAATCAAAAGTGGGACATAGGAATTTGTCAGTCAAAACTTACCTTTAAGTATGCTCTAATTAGTTCTACATATGTAAAACACTGACTATCTCATATCTCATTGCTGATCACATTTTTTGTCTCAGTATTTCCTAATAAGCCTGAGGGGAGACAAGATGTTTGGAATGCTTTCAGACCCAGATCCCTCACCTGTAGGTATTTAGCTCAGCTTTTTCTTTGTCTGCCTACCTTCTTCACTCTTCAATAAATGTCTAGCCAAAGGATTTTTTTCATAACTTAGTTGAATAATCATAGACTCTGCTTTTCCTTGTATGTTTTGCTATGTACTTGAAAGAAGTGTTCTGATTCTGTCCAGATACACTGAATTATTTGTAAAAGATTTGTATATCTAATGGCAGCTTGATGAATTGCCCTCTGCTTTATTAAGGAGCTTAGCCTCACTTCTCACTGTTTTTGTATAGAACATAAGTGATGCCTTGATGAGGCTGACCTAGAACAGAGACTAGACAGAGCAAAGGGAATAAAGAAGATATTTATTAGAGGGCCTTAAAGGACACACCTTGGATAGCATAAGAGCCTGGTAAAGGCTACACCCAAGATGGACCTAAAATGGTCACAAAATGGACAACTAGTCATGAGGTCTCACACTTTTTTTTTTGGTCCATTTACATATTGGTGTTTAATTGTCTAATTACAGCTTCAGGTTATAAAGTCCCACCCTTCTTTTTTTCTCTCTTCAGTCCACCATTGTTTATGCTTTTGGGCCTGAAAACTTGTACCTGTTGTCCTTAGTCTTCAACAGGAAAAGGATTTGTTTTGTCTACCTACTCTGTGAACAGAGCTTACTAACACTTAATATGAGGCTCAGAACTACACCCCTAGGCAGCAGAGAATCTGAAAAACATGAAAGCTAAAACTTAAGGCATCATTTGCTCCAGATTTAGGTATTCTGAATCATCACTGTCATCAAAACCCAGACTTTTTAGATTAATCTGGTCCCAAATATATCCCAATCATTGATTAGCACATCTTTATACCTTACTATAAAATATGTAATATCAATTAATTTTAACTTTCTTTTAGATTTTTTTTTAAATTTTGTCAATTTCATTTAACTTTCTTTTAGAGATAAAGACCCAGCTGTTTACCTTTTTAAAAGTAGTCAGGAATTTTTCTACATATAGAAAAGATCAGCAATATCATTAACTCAAGGCTGTTCTTTGAAGCTTAGCTGATACCAGACCAGGAAAAGTACAACACTAAAGATATAATTTGATTTAAATACAAAAAAAATCTGAGCCATGAATTCACACAAATCCTCTCTGTTTGTTAAGTCCTAGGCTGTTTATTAGAAGGAACAGTCTATTATGTTTTCTTCTACCAGAACAGCTAGATTTTGTGATGTTATTTCTTACTGAACTATTTGAAATATAATTTCAATAATTATGATCCATGAGAAACAGGAAAGTATGGATCATTACTATAATTTTAATATTAGATGCTCAGAGACTTCTAAATCAGTATATGTTCTAAAAAAATACCAGGAGTATTTCATAAGTTGTTTTTTTAGGCTTTAAGACATTTGTATTAAAATTAAATTTTTTGTAATACTGGATGCATTTGAAGTGTTCTGAGAACATTTTAGAAGAAATAGTATTTGAAATTTTAAATTATAAAGTTTAGGCTTTTAGGATGATCCTAAACTGTGAGCTAGAAGGTATAGTGGTGGTGACATTGAAAACATAGGAAGTAATTAAGATTTTTAGTACTGTTAAAAATTACTAATGCCATTTGCCTTATGCTTTTATTACTTTATTCTGTTTTCCTTACTTGAATTTTTTCAGACATTCATGATCAGAACAGCAAGAAACCCGTCATGGTCTACATCCATGGTGGATCTTACATGGAGGGTACTGGAAATATGATTGATGGCAGCATTCTCGCAAGTTATGGAAATGTCATTGTTGTCACTATCAATTACAGGCTGGGGGTTTTAGGTAAGTGGCTCTTTTCTTCATAGAAATATTTGCTCAGAAATATTTGATTGCTGAATTTTTCCACTGATCAATCATAGATATTTGGCTCACTTTTGATTTTAAAACAGAACAATCTCAATGATGAATTTTGAATTCTGTCCATTTCTATTTTTTATGGAAACTGGGCTAAACTGCATTCTTTTTGACAACTGCCTTCACCTTAGAGAGAAATTACTGGAAATGTATAATGTTTTGAGAGCTGGTATCTTTTTCTTAAATATTTTCTATTCCATGTTTAAAAAAATCAAAGAAGAAAGTTAATCAAGAATGAGTTCTCACAGTTTTAAAACAGTTGGTAATGGCAAGAAGAAGGAAAGTATTACTGTTTGTCGGTATTTATTATTTTTTGTGCAAATTGGTTTAGAGATACATACAAAAAGAAGACTATATACACTGATGGAATTTGCATTGTGGGTAATAAGTAATAAATGGGTTTTAAGGAGTACAGTGACATTATCTCCCAAAAGATAAGAAACTCCATAAACATGGTACATAGCATGTACCAATCTTTTGTCCAAAATAAGGTTTATTTATTCATTGAGGTTCTGCTTTTCCATAGGAAAAAAAAAATCTAAAAAAATGGTGGATAATGGCAGACATTAGAAATATTTGTTATCTTAGTGAAAAAGTTTATATTTTCTATAGAATAGCATACCGAATGCTCAAATGCTCATATTTCTGGCATTTTAGGTACACAGGGTAAGGTACAGTAATTTTTTTTGAGTGTCTTTTTACAAGGATTTTTGACCTTGTTTTTCTTAATAGCAAAGCTGATCTATATCCATGGCATGTACTGTTTTGGAACACAGAAGACTTCTTTTGCTGAATTATCTGTTCATGTTCATGTGTTTCAATAACTTAATAATTCATCAGAGTACTTAGAATTTTTTTCTTCTCCCTGATTTTGAGTATTCACTAAATACAAAAGAGGTTTTGTTTGTTTGTTTGTTTGTTTTTTCTATGATGGAAACAGATTTAAATGGAAAGCTAGAAATATTTAAAAAAATCTCAGTATATTTATGCATACAGTCTTGGTACTCAGAAACATCCAAACAAAACAAAAATTCAAAACAAACAAAAATTAAAAACAAACAAACAAATAAAAAACCAAACAGACAGACAGACAGAAAAGGAAGGACTGAAGACACAAGAAAACAAATTGTTGTTTTGGCTGTTGTCAAACAACATTTATACCCAGAACCTTGGTAGTAGTTATTTATCTTAAAAAAAGATTATTTAATGCATCTCTTTAAAAGTTTTCTCTTGGTTTCTTAAAAACTAACCTTGTTGAAGGATACAGATGTGTGTACACCACTATAAGTGGTTTAAAATGATTCATTGTCCCTCTCTATTTTATAAATTGAAAGGGAAAAGTCAGTATTTGCATTGGTGAACTCCTTTTTTACATGTTTCTATTGAAAATAAATAAAATAGAAGAAAGAGTCAGAAGGGTTGTTTTTGGTTTTTTTTTTTTTGATTGTGGCATTCAGGAGAAAAGGCACAAAATGGGCATTTATATGAGAAATAAAAAAGTAATAGTCATCAGGATTTAAAATGGATTAGGAAAAATACAGTGTTTGGCATTAAATATTGCTTCTCAACAGTGGCAAGTGTAACTTTCAAGACTCTATAGAATTTATTCTTTATTACAAAAGTCTATGTTTGAATTAGAAAAGCAGAAGATATTCAGAAAATGTTTACACACTTAATATCAGAGAAATTGTGTTTTATGAACATATTTAACTTTTTTGTTGCTGGGTGAAATGTAAATGTGATCATTGAGAACTCATTAGGTTCTCCCTGGCCATAGGAAGATCTTAGATGAATTCCATGCATTTTTGATTTGCTTCGTAAGTTAAAAAACCCAAAAAAGAAAACACAAATTTCTTCAGAAAAACAACCATGTGGAAAACAGAAATGACTATTCACAAGAGTTAAAAAAAGTAGTGTCATTATTATGACATACAGTTTGAATGTCAACAATATTTGTATCCATTTCTTCTAGTTTGGGTTACTGAAAGTCATATTTCCATAAATCTGTTATGTTTCAATGGTGTCTGATATAAGTGCATACACAAAGCCACATACACATACAAACCTCTTGTTAATGACAGAGATGTGTAATTCTATCACTATTATCTCACCCTGTGATGAAGGAATATATGTTCTTTGTATATTGATCACAGTGCTGAATTGCTGGAAATGCTAAATTCCTCTGGAAAATTCACTTGAATGGGCATGAATACTGGATCTGATACTCTCTTATAAATGTTAATAGTGTTCTTGAGGCACATTAAGTTATTTTTCTTTCAGTCTATAGTGTGCCATTAATAGCAGTAGATATAAATAGTATTAGGACCACATAGATAACCACTGGTTGATCTTAGATAGACTAATCATAGACCCAAGAAATGGTTTGGGTTGAAAAGGACCTTCCAAGACTATCCAGTCCAAACCTGATGCCATGGGAAGGGACATCTGTTACATCAGGTTGATCAAAGCTCCATCCAGCCTGACCTTGAACACTTCCAATTATGAGGCATCCACAACTTTTCTAGGCAACCTCTTCCAGTGTCTCCCCACCCTCATAATAAAAAAATTTCTGTCCTGCAGTCCTGCCACTGTAGGCCTGTTTAAATGTTTCTTGTAAGCACCCTTTTTATATTGCAAGGCTCCAATAAGGTCTCCTAGGAGCATTTTCTTCTCCAGGTTTAACAGTCCCAGTTCAGCTTTTCTGATCATTTTTGTGGTCCACCTCTGGACCTACCTTAACAGGCCCGTGGTTTTCTTTTGCTGGGGACCCCAGAGTTGGATGCAACAGTCTAGGTGGGGTCCTACTAGACCAGAGTAGAGGGACAGGATCACATCCTTCAGCCTGCTGACCACACTGCTTTTGATGCAGCCCAGGATGTGGTTAGCTTTCTGGGCTGCAATGCATATTGCTGTCTCTTGTCCAATATTTTCATCTACCATTATCCTCAAGTCCTCTCATTCATCCCTAGTCTGTAAAATACTGGGGTTTCTTCCAGTGCTGGTACATTGCACTTGGCTTTGTTGATCTTGAGGTTCCCACTGGTCCACTTTTTAAGCTTTTCAAAGTTCTTCTGCATGGCATCCCTTCCCTCTAGTACATCAAGTGCAATACTCACCTTTCTGATGTCCCCACACTTCCTGATGGTGCACTTAATCCCACTATATATGTCCATAGTGAAGATATTAAATAGTGTTGGTACTAGTGTGAATCTTTAAGGCACACTTCTGGTTATTGCTTTCCACTTGGATATTTAGCTGTTGACTCCAACTTTTGAGTACATGGCCATTCATCCAGTTCCTTATCCATCTAATGGTCCATCCCTAAAACTCATATTTCTTCAATTTATTGTCAAGAATTTTATGTGGCATCTTATCAAATTTCTTAAAAACATTCAGGCAAACAGCATCTATTGCTCTTTGCTTGCTAATGATGGACTCACATTATTGTAAATGGCCTCTTATTACTGTAGATTAGCCAGGCATGATTTGTCCTTGGTGAAGCCATGATGCTGTCTCTAGTCACATTTCTCTCTTGCATATGCTTCAGTATAACTTCCATAAGGATCTTATTGGGCATGGAGGAGAAGCTGACTGGTCAGTACTTCCCATGATCCTCCTAACTATCCCTTTTAAAACAGATGTGATATCCCCTCAGTCACTGCGGTCTTCCTCTGATTCCCTGTTTTTCCTAATATGGTGTAAATTGGCTTAGTGTCTACATCTTTTATTTCGCTCAAGACCTTTTTTTTTGGGTCCCATGGACTCCTGTATGCTCAAGTTCCTCAGGCGATCTGAAAACTGACCTACTACAATGGCGGAGACTTAATGCCCCCAATCTCTGCCTGAAAATTTAGGGATTTGACAGATGTAGAAATATTTTCCTTTTCAATTGAAATGAGGAACAAAACAAATGTTTTAGTACCTCAAACTTCTCCATGGCATTTTTCAATACTTCTCTTGTCTTATTTATTGTGGGAAGTACATCTTCCTTTTCTGAGCAACGTATCTGTAAAACCACTTCTAGTCAGTCTTCATATTACTTGCCAAATTCATCTCCAGCTGTGCCTTATCTTTTCTGATCCCATTCCTACACATCTGGACAGCATCTTTATCTTTTTCCTAGGATATATGTCCCTGGTTCCACTTCACCAAGGTATGTCTACAATGAAGAAATGGAGAATTCTGGTCTACAGTAAATGAAAAGCCAGACATCTGAGTCAGAAAAAACCCTTTTGTTAATGTAGCTGTAACATCATGACATTCAGGGTTATGAAACATTCTAACTGAATCAAAAGACAAATATGTTTATCTCTCTCTTTTCTCCTTGCATATAGCTAAAATATAAGTCTTTAGATTGTGCACTGGACAATATTTATTTGTAACTCCAAAATACTCCCTGTCTTAGAAGATTGCAGAGATACTCTGGAAATAATTTCCTCATCTCCCTCTTTCTAAGTAGCACCACGACAAAATAGCAGACAGATGGGCCCAAGACTTTCCAACTTTTTAATTATATCTTTCTTTCCTTTGAGTTCTTGAATTTCCTCTGATTTCCTGATCCCCAAGAATGCATGCAGCAATAATACGAATTGTCATTATTTAGAAGGCCATATTTTCCCTTCAAGTATATGCATTTATCAAAATGCATTCTGTGGATAGGATACTTCTGGGACAGTAAAATAAAAATATTTACATTTTCCTTCTACTTCTTTTGGTGAGCACTCTGAGGAGTGCTGTGGTGCTGAGTTTAATTTCTTGTGTACTTCAAGGTTTGTGAGGATCCTCCCTCTGCCCAGCTAGGTAGTTTCTGGTTTTACTCATACCTCACCAGAGTGATGACTGAAGATGCCACTGGAAGTAGAGGAAGCTGCGAAATTGTCCCAGTGTGGGGCAGTGCTGTATATTGAAAAATTCAGTCCTGAAAAACACAGAAGTAGGAAATTCCATGATGGTCCCCACCCCTCACTACATGCTTTGAGCATTGTGTAACTTTTTTTATTATACATATAAGTTTTTCAACAACTCAGTTGAACTTTAAAAATCCAAAAGCTATTTAGAGAGTTATTCAACAAAAATAATAGACATTTATGAGAGTGGGAGGAAAAATAGATATCCTTATTTAAAGCATGTTTTAGTGTTACAAAAAAAATGGAATGGTTTGAATGACCTGTCTCACTCGATCAAGATACTGCTCAATTCCTCTTTATCATCTACATTCTTAGTTATTATGTTGGCAGGAGAAATGCAAAAATAGGATTTATGTTTAGTATTGTTTTACAGAGGCATAACCTGAATCGTCTGTCTCATGGTGAGATTTCAATATGCAGTTTAATTCCATCACAGTGTTACACATTTTCAAGAAAAAAAGCTTAAGCAGTCTTCAAAAAAGTTGCCATATTCAAAGAGGAATGTTCTTGTGTGACCTATTTAAGAGAAAACCAGAGATGATTTCTAGAAATATGAATCTGGCATTTAGAAGCAAGAATCTTATTACAGAAAAACAAGAAATGCAAAACCTGAGATGAGTTCTAGAAATATGAATGAGGTATTTTGGAAGACAGAACTAAATGAATCATCTACTGCAGCAAAATGAGACACATTAAGAGTTCAGAATTGTAAAATTGATTTAGCATTTCTGAGACCCTTTGCAATTTAACATTTTCTTCCTCTTAGAATTCTAAATTATGCTGATAAGAACAGACTATCTCTTATCTATCTGCCTTTTTGGCAGTGAGCGTCCATTTTAAGTACTCTGTCTGAAAAGGCTGGACTTCCTTTTAGCTGAAATTATATCCAGTGCAATATAAATCAAGTTTAGAAGAAAGCTCCATACATCTTCAGGTTAGTGAGAACCTTAGCTTGTTCTGTTTCACTGAGTGCCTATTGTGCAAGTTGCAACTCTGACAAAGTGTATGTTGTAAAGGAACTGCTTAGGATTTGACTGGTTAATTTAGGTCCCTTCCAACTGAGCTACATTAAGTTCTATCCTATCCTATCCTATCCTATCCTATCCTATCCTATCCTATCCTATCCTATCCTATCCTATCCTATCCTATCCTATCCTATCCAGCAGTGATCAAACAAAGCAAGCAGAATATGACCGCATGGGCCAGATTCTTGTGTACAGTACTCTACAAGATGTTGAACTTTATCTTCAATAATGTAATTGCTGTACAGAATTACTCTGTATTTTGAATTTTGATATACAGATATCTGTTTCTTTTGTGCCTCTGGACTGCCTTCTCTACCTCCAGTGGGTGTGATTCCACTAGTACAGGAAACCTAAGGGTGGTCTCCTGGTAGAAAAGGCCATAAGTAATAAAACACAGGGAATTACCCAGGAGCTGGACTGTGCTAAGTAAATCAATTTCATGGTTACACAGGAAGGAGGTTTATTTGCACTCATTTAAGCTAATGGTGACTGTTTTAATTGTTGAAGCCAATACAAACTTCTCTACATTGCTTCACTTATATCGGCTTCATGCTGATTTCCTAGCCAGTTTGGCTCCTCATGTTTCTACTCAGTTGGCTAACAATTTATTAGCTAATGTCAATTTTCACAGCTGATTTTCCAGTTCGGTGTAATTCCTAAATTCTCAGAATGACACCCATTAATCCCACTGCTATCAACATATTTTTGTAGACATTGCAAATATGATCTTTGATTCTTTTTTTTTTTTCCTTTTGGTAAAACTTTAATTTTTCTTATATTTTAATTCTATTATTACAGTCTCAGAAATTGAATTTGTGCAAATGCAGCTTCTAAGCTATATCCATATACCATTTGATTCAGACTCTTCCATTTTAAATAGCAGAAGCAACAAATACTTAAGTTACAGTGTCATCAGAAGCTATGTGTACACTCATAGAGCTTTGAAAATTAGGTATATTGATTGTTGAAATGTAATTGTCAAAAGTGGCAATGAACTTTTGACAGAGTTCCTTTTCCATAAATGCAACAAAATCCACTCTCTCCAGGCTTGATAGATTGACCTGGTTGACTAAGAGAGTAGAGCATTGTCTCCACCAAAAAAAAAAAAAAAAAAAAAAAAAAAAAAAAAAAAAAAATTATCATGGCCCATATAGTAAAACAGAACAAAAATCTACAAGAGAATGGAAAAGGACCCTTTGAGCCTGACCTGTGAGCCAGTTACTAACCCAATGCATGATTGAGCTGTGTACTGGACATGTTATCCATAAAGATACTGTGAGAGACATGTTTTTAATACTATTATGAAGATTCTGGCTGGTTTAAAGAAATGCATGTTATATTTATCATTTTGTAAGAGATAATATTTTATAGAGAAATTAGAAGGGAAAAAAAAAAAAGTGTAACTAACTTAATCTAACCACCCCTGGAAATGAGCCTGTTAACATAATCAGAATGCAATATCGTGTGTGTGAGGTAAATGTCATTATGTTGCTCACAAGGAGACAGGGGAGCATCTTGCAGAGGTTAAAAGTGTTTGAAAGTTGCATGCTTGCAGCAGCTCTTGGAAGGATAGCACAAAAAAATGCATTTTTTTACTGCATTGTGTTGTACCTCCCATGTAATTCCTTGCAATGACAACTTTTCAGACACTGAACGTTCAAAATACCTTTACTGCTTTACAATACCTATTCACATAGTATATGTATACAGGGTATAGAGAGCTAAAAATATGTGTCCAATGTGGTTTTGGGGTTTCCATTTTAGAGCAGATGGATTTTTTTTTTCTTTAATATCTCCAAAAGCCTCTGTAAAATATCTGAGAATTTTGAATGAATAAAGCTTTTCTGGTGAAGGATGTTAAGTGCATTCTTCAATAGATATCTGCAGGTAAAGGTTAACAGCTGAGAAAGGCCATCCATTTTAATCTTTTCACTTCTGCTTTCTAATTGAAAATTATGGTTTCCATTTAGGAAACCAAAATAATGTGTCCTTTTGGCTTTCATTAGTGCCAAGTCTCCTGTGATAGCCCATGTTCATTTAAAGCTCACAATGCTTAGGAGAAAGCATAACAGTACTGGATTTAATAAAATTACTGTTGAAAAAGTGAGAAGGACAAAATTATTCAAGAATTTTCCATTTTTCTGCTCCCCATTTTTACACTATCTGTGGATTGTATTACATATGTTTCCTAAAACCATTTACCCCCACTCTGGGATCTGGGAAAAGGTAAAATAAATAAATACTTATACTTCAGAAGAATTTAAGAGAGAAGAATAAAACCAGAAGATACTTAAGTTTCATTGCTCATACAATCTTAATTTGCATAAAGTCAGATCTTAGACATGTGAAGAAACAAACCAGTTTTTCTAAGTATAATGAATAAGTTTATATTTTCATTGTTGCTAGAACTGTTAAATCAGTATTTAACATTTACTCTGGTGTGTGACTCTTTTTGAAACTATTTAATGATTTAGTGATTTTTCACATTTTGCTTGTGTTCCATGTAAAACAAATTGTCTGATTGTAAATATTTGTGCTCCTGGAAAATATTTCCACATTTTAATAGCAAGTAGGTACCTACCTGCATTATGTCTGTGCTATAATCTCATTTGTAATGACTAGTTGAGTTTCTATCAGAAGATATTTCAGTCAAATAAGAAGATAAAAAATAAAACATTGATTTACTGAGATTGTGTAGTCCCCAACCAAGTACCACATTGAGACTAATTAATCAAGAGAAAAATTTCATTCCTTTATACTTTCATTGGGATTGCATTAGTCCCCAGCAAGACATAATCAGTGAAAATTTTCTTCTGTTGAGAATTTTTCAGGGAGAAATACTGCCATTAAAACTTCATGTTTTTGATACAGATGACTTAGCTACAGGAAACTTCTAGGAGATTTGACTGTAAAGCTCTTAACTTCTGTGTAGTTTTCCTTTTATCAGAAAATATCAAGACAATTCTTGTTTCTCGGACAGAGGGGAAACAAACCAAACCAGCAACCAAAAAAATCCCACACTTTCTACATATCATTTTTTATTTTACTGTGGGAGTAGGAGGAATCAAGTACACATTCTGCCCTAGATTGCTAATTGTTTTTAATCAAGGACTTGGATTAGTTCTTGATAAAAATACAAGGAATTAAATTCTGAATATCCTTGAATAAAAGGGTAGCTTACAGATGTTGTATGCCAAAAATAGATGAGAGAAGAAGCTATGACTCATAAGGTCCTAATTTCATCTTTACTTTTCCCTTGCTCTTCGGAGAAATTACATTGCTTCAATTGATGACCTCTCAAAGCAAAAGATTTCTCCCTTCTGCTAATGTGGATTACAGAGTGACAAAAAAAAAATCTGTTTTTCATAGCAGTAGAGTGACAGGAGAATAATTGTTTTTTTCTATGCAACCACAACCAGGAGCTCATGGAACTTTTTATCTGTGTATGTATGTGCACATGATCTCTGCAATGCTAGACTCAAGATTTTTTTCTTTCTGAAATGGTCTTAACTTCATTTTCAAATGCTTTCTTTTTAAAGGAAGAATACTTCAATCACTTATCTTGGTGCATGGAGGTTTCTGCTGTTTTTCAGAATGGCAGGATTTAAATAATTTGGTTATCTTATGAGGAAAGAAAAAGGGGGCCTATGTGAAAAACCTTTTCTCTCATGCATTTGAGCCCTAAAACCAGCTTTGATGCCATCCTCTGGAAGGATTAAATGGCCTTCACATTCTTCTTAAATCACAGGGCCCAGAACTGTGCTCAAGGTGAGGCTGACCAAGGTGGAATAACTGTCTGGCTTGAGCAGCTGGTGGTGCACCCTAGAGTGTGGTTTACCCTCTTGGCTGTCCTGGCACCCTGCCAGTTCCTGCTGAGCCTGCTGCTGACCAGCATCCCCATATCCCTTTTTGCAGGGCTGCTCTCCAGATGCTCCTCTCCTAGTGTATGCCTGTGTTTTTTCCTGTGATTCTAGTCAAGGCTCAATTGAAATGCAAGTTAATGTTACTGAGTAAATTAATTTTACTGAGACCTTCACAGTGCCTTCTGAAGCCAGCTAGTCATGCCTGTGGCTGATAAGAGAGAATAAAATCCAGCAAGATGTCTACTTTTCAATAAGTATCAGTAAGTTTTTCAATAAGTTTTATCTCTTAAGCACCTTTAAATTCTAAAAAAAAAAAAAGGAAAAATAAAGAAAAAAAGTTATTTAATAAGAATTTATCTTCATAAGCAATGTTTTTTATTAAAAATACTTTGCCCCCTTATGACCTTCATACAGGATATATACCTGGACAACACTTAGGAGAAAATATTCCAGATACTTGCTTCAAATACAATCTTCTGAAAGAGGAGCTTCATGGGGAAGATAAAAATCCATTGTGCATACCTGCTAAAATAACACAGACTTTGATCTGCTATTTCTTCTTCATTACGATATGCAAGATATTCAATAACCTGTGGGACAAATTTTTCTAACATTCGTGATGAAATCATACCGCTGTTTAAATCAGTGGCACTTTTGCCGTTCAATTTAAGGTATCTAGTTTTCACCATCAGATTGTTTTCCTTATAGTACAGTATCTTCTCTTATTGCAGAGAAGGAATTCCTTTTATTTTAATATCTTGAATTTGCAATACTTTGCCAAGATCGTAAGAGGAAGCAAATCACTCCAACAAAGAAGTATCTCAGTCTGGTAATCAGTTAGCTATATAGCTGAATCATCAAGGACAAATTGCCTGCACCTTTGTACTTGCCAAAGGATGGTACCTAAAAGAAGAATATATTAAAATTCTCATATATGGAAACTTCTATGTCATCTCAATGAAGATAAATTTCATTTAGAAACATGAAAAGACTACTAACCACAGAAGTTTTAAATTGGTGACATTTTACCCTTTCCACTTTTTAATTTTTTTTTCCAAAGGCAGGACTCAGAAGGTATGACTTTGATATACCCTGCCTAGGGGAAGTGAAATTGATGTCTTAGGGAAATAATATATGGAGAGATACTGCTTTAGAAATTCTAATGAATCACCTATGCAATTTTCTATTTATAAGAAGTAAATAGAAGACAAGGTCAGAAAAATCATATCGTCATAGATTCATAGAATGGCCTGGGTTTGAAGGCACCTTAAAGGTCATTTAATTCCAACCCCTATGTCACAGGCAGTGACACCTTCCACTAGACCAGGTTCCTCAGAGCCCCATCCAACCTGGCTTTGAACATTGCCAGGGACGCGGCACCCACAATTTCTCTGGGCAACCTGTTCCAGTCCTTCACCACCCCCAGTAAAGATGTTTTTGTAATATCTAATCTAAATCTACTTCAGTTTGAAACCATTCCCACCTATCTTGTCACTTCATGTTCTTGTAATAGTCGGTCTATATCTTTCTTATGGGACACAATTAGGTTACTCCAAAGCCTTCCCTTTCCTAGGATGAATAATCCCAATTCCCCTGATAGGAGAGGTGCTCCATACCTCTAATCAATTTATCAGCCCTCCTCTGGATTCACTCGAAAAGGTTGATGTTGTTCCTGTGCTGGGGATTCCAGGGGGTCTCACCAGAGACCAGAGTATAGGGACAAAACCACCTCCCTCAGCTTGCTGGTCATGCTTCTTTTGATGCAGCCCAGGATATTCTTGGCCCTCTGAAAGGCAAGCACACTTTTTAGAGTCATGTCCAGTCTCTCACCCACCAGCACCCCCAAGTCCTTCTTGACAGGGCTGAGAAAATAAGAACTAGTGATGTTGTCAAATATAGTTTGACATGTTTACGATTTGGTATATTTTACTTAGGAAGGAACTGAGCATCTTCCCCTTTCTAGTAAAATGAAACATGCTTACTATTGAGTATTGGAAAAGCAAAACTGCATAAAAAAATTCTGAGCAGGGTCTTTGGTGACTACCACTTAGCATTGGTTAAAAATGTAATTTAGGTAGCAGGTTCAGAGAAAGTTCCTGTACTGAAGAGCACAATAACAAAAGCTAGTGTCAGCGTGGTCTGAGCAAATTGTGATTTTCTGACTTTCCTTCTTTTTAATTTGTAAGGACACCTGCAGGATGATTTTGAAATATACCAGTATTAAAAAAAAACTACATCCAATTCAGTGTGCTGTAAGTTTATATTGTAAATAATTGTTTTCCATTTCTCCTGGTATATTTTTCTTGATACTTCCTTGAAAAATAATAATCAAATCAATAAAAATAACTTATGGCATCCTACATGTGGCAAGTCTTACTGGCAGATGTTAAACAAATTTGGTTATCTTGTCTGTAAGCAACTACCTGTACTTTAGCAAATGAGACATTTTACAGAATTTACAAAACATTCCAAAACATTGGTTTAAGGACTGTAGGCAGTTTGTCCACGGAACTTGAATTCTGAGCACATAGATTCTTTTAAAGTGTGTGGAGTTGCACAGTTCTCTCATGCCCAGGCATGCAAGAAAATAGTCTGAAATATTTATAAAATATATGGGAGATGTAATGGAAGTGCTGTCAGAACTTCAGCTTTAAAAATAAAACAAATCAAGGTGTCTTGGTTTGGAGAGACTGGTGTCTGCTAGGGAAAGCTGGAGCTTCCCTTGGAATGGAAAATGTAAACCCTTCCCTCCAAATTATTATAATTTTGCAATTAAGGGTCTTTGAGGCAAATATATGGGAATAGGAATGACAGTTCTTTACTAGGAATATGAAAAATACAAATATAGTTGTACAGAAAAAACCCAAACAAATAAGCAAACAAGAAGAAAATCCTGGAAACACTGACAGAGTCAGAATATGACGTGACACCCTGTTGGTCAGAGTGTTGGCAGCAGTCCAAATATGTCCTCCTGGAGTGACAGATGTGGTTCTGATAGGGCAGAGATGATTCTGTAGAAGGGTGTAGTCTCCTTATGAAGGTCCAGTGGTGATGAGATGAGTCCAGTCTTCCTCCAGGAATCCAGTGGAAAACAGGATACCTGGTGTTCCTGAGTCTTAGTTTTTATCTAGGTAGGAACGGTTGGCTCCTCCCACTGGGTGGAGCATCTCACAATGGGATGATGTAATGTGTCATGTCATTGGTGAACCTTAATGGCCCATTAACAGAAATATCCCCCGGAGGAAGGATGTGTCTTGGAAGAGATTAGAACACTGGTTTTAACAGCTGGCCCATTAATAGAAGACACCCACCCTCTTCCCCCCAGAGTTATATAAGAGATAAAGAGGAATGGGTTATACAAGAGATAAAGAAAAAACACCTCCCCAACCAGTTTCAAGAGATAGAAAATAGAATACACATTTTTGGTTACATATTGCAACCCAAGACACAAGGAAGGAGTGCTTATAGATAAAAATTACTTTTTTAGTCTTGAATACATTGTGAGCTAGAGTTTAGGGGGAAATACAGAATTTTGAGCACTAGACACCCCAAAAGTTATCACATTGTTTTATGCTTTTATTGTTTTATAGTAGTCATGAGATGGAATATTATTTAAAGTCTTCAAGTAGAATTTACTCTTCAGGATAAAAAAGTGTTTAAAGAGGTTTATTTAAGCAGAACTGTGAACTTTGTGTATCACTCAGGATTAGGAATCAGACTACATCATCTTAGATAAAGCTGTTCATTTACTGAACTTCCTCACAGAGAAATGTGTATACTCATGTTGAAAATGAGCAGAAGTAATGAAGTAGCAAGAGGTGATAACTTTATAGACATTCAGAAGTTCAATGGTGAATTCAAGAATTTAAGTGTCATTCTTTGAATGCTGGGCTAGTACATTCTGTAATAAGTAATGACTATTTGAAAACAGCTGCTACAGAAACCTACTACATAATCACCAAAAAAGGTATGGAAAATTCCATAAAAAAATGGACAGTCAATTCCCTTTGAAAAACTAAGAATTTCAGTATGTTGTCATGGTTTCATCAAGCCCCACTCAGCCACTCACTCAGTTCTGTACCTGTACTATCAGGGAAAAAAAAGGAAGGATAAAAGCCAGAAAACTCATGTGTTGAGATAAAGACAGTTTAATAGCAAAAGCAAAAACCACACAGAAAAGCAAAACAAAGCATTAATTCAGTGCTTCTCATGGGCAGGCAGATGTTCAGCCATCTCCAGGAGAGCAGGGAGTCATCACATGTTACAGTTATTTGGGAAGACAAACACCATCAGTCCAAATGTCCCTCTCTTTCCTTCTTATTTCCTCCACTTTATATACTGAGCATGATGTCATATGGTCTAGAATATTCCCTTGTTCAGTTGGAGTCATCTGTCCCATCTGTGTCTCCTCCCAGTCTCCCTTGCACCCCTGGCTTCCTCCCCAGTGTGGCAGTAGGAAAAGAAAAAAAAGGCCTTGACCCTGTGTAACTATCACTCAGCAATAACAAAAACATCTGTCTTAACCTTTGCCCAGCATAAATCCAAAAGACAGCCCCATACCAGCCATTATGAAGAATGGCTATCCCAGTCAAAATGGACACATATATTTATTTTTGTTTTAATTAAAGTATCCATAGGTGACCTTTTATTTGATATGGGATTATTTATTCAACAGGAAATTAGTTTAAGAAGTTCCCAATTTTGGCCAAGTGAAGAAAAGAGACTCTTAATACAAATGGAAATATTTTAATATTTCTCTGCCTTTCTCCCATCCTGTTCAGTTACTAAATAGAAAACTAAGTATTTGCTGGAACCTACACAGTTTATTTTTCAAATTGGTATGTATAAAATGGGTGCTTATCTGAAACTGAAATTTCTTTTTAAAAAATTAGTAAGAAATAGATAACAATTGTCTCTTTTAAATAATAAGCTTTTATTACGTTAAACAATCATACATTTTTAATTAAGAAAATACAACTTTTGGAGAAATTGCAGGTGCAAGTTATGCCATTTCTCAATGAACATCCTCTGATATATATAAAAAGCAAATAATTCAGGAAAATATGGGCTAGTTGAAAATAGAAACCAAACTTTTTTATATCTCTTGCGATCCTAAATTGTAACATCTTATACATTTTTATCTTTCAGAATAAAATAGTATTGCTAAGCAGAATATATAGTTTGCAGATAAAGTAATTATTAAAATACTAGCCTTTAAAATGATGATCTTAAAAGCCAAGAGAACAGAGAAAAAGGGAAGAAGTATTGAATAGAAGGTTAATTTCTTCCTATGCTACTTTTACACTTTTTTTAATGTTTTACACAGTTCCCTAATTTTTTCTACAGTTGAAATAAGGTCAAACATTTCTAAGAGCAGCTGTTACAAGAAATTTCTTCTTGCATGGATGTTTCCCTTGGGCACTGACTCTTTTCTGTCCTGTAAAATCCAAGATTTCCTCATAAAAGTAGCACTTTTAATATTGAAGCATCCAAGACTACTGCAAAGATAATTTGTTATCCTGTAAGACCAAGAAATTACTGAATGCCAAAAAGTATTCCCTATTTGGAATAATCCAAACTTATGAGTACTTAAGGAACATATTTACCACAATTCACTGTTTAGCTCAGGGGAAAAGAATAACCCCAAAATGGTTGTTCCATCCTGAAGTGTGAGATCTTATGTAAAGCCGTAACTCCTGATTCTCAATTCTTTCAACAATAGTAATTTTGAATAGTAATTGCTCTGTTTTTTCATATTTTTTTATTGTTGTTATATTCAGCTTTATTTAGAAGTTATAGCTTGGTCGTGACTTTATCTGGAAATTTCAGATCATATGAAGTGTTTATTGACTTGAAACCACTTCAAAATCTTTGACCCCTGAATTTTTTCTTCTCCCATTTCCCTTTCAATGATAATTAGGACACAGGGTAGGGAACTGGGAGAATTTGCCTTGAACTGTGCAGTGAGTAAATCAGAGGTAAGGTTCCTTCTTTTAACCCATTCTGGCAAACATGTAACCCTGGACTGACAGAAAGCATTTCACACATCAGACTGAAAGCAGTTTCTGCAGGTTATAATGGTAGACTCCAGCACAGTCATCCACTTACCTTGTGGCTGCATTAGAACTGGCTTATGCAAGACAACAGGAATGGTGTTTTGCAGCCTGAAGTTTAGAAATAACATGAAAGGAATAGATCAGAGTCCTATTCTTAGATGCTTCCAATATAATAAATATAAATTTCTAAAAATAAACATGATAGCATCAGAAACTGTGCAACCCATGTTATGTGGTCATCAAATTCTTTGATCATCTGATTCTTATATCACTTTTTCTGAAAGATAGTGCTGTAACTTTGTCATATATCTTAAAATGTCTTCTGGTACCAGGTACTTTGTGCACACCCCTGAAAAGGTGCTTGCTTACCCAAATGCAATCAAAATCATGAATGTTAAACTTGTATAAAATGAAAAGACATCCTTGAAACAGTTTAGTTGTTTTTTTTTTTTTTTTCTGTAGACATGACTATACCTTAATTTAATTCACTGCATATATTTATTCTGTGTAGTGTTTTCAAAATAATACTCAGATCATGTTAAATAGTGGATATACCTGTTGCAGTGCAAAACAGAAGAAAAAAATTAAAAATATTTTCATCCATTAGCTCCTCTTGGTGTATTCTATCTCCTATGCCACATAAAGCAGTAATCTTTGACCCATTGATGCAGGGACATGAAATGTCATATTTCCTTAAGTTGATTGCTTTCATGTATTCCTCCTATTTATTCCATGTATCTTTGTTCTTCCTGGTAACCCAGGAATCACCTTCAAATCCTCTAAGCCAGAACTGACTGTTTTACATGTATGAGCATCAGATGTTCTTGTATACTGCCTAAGGAGTTGAAGGTTACTTTTTACACGGTTTCAAGGTCTGATTGCACATTGTGCCATAATCATTTTTTGAAGCTCGCTGTGTATTTTGTACATGGACTGGCTGGACAGTTGTGTTCAAAGGTGTGATTGACTTCTAAAAATAGAATTACAACTAAAATGGAAAAGAGCAAAATTGAATGACAGAAGCAGATACAATACTCAGATGCCAGGAAAAGAAAAGGCAGACACAACTAAATCTGAACTAGATAATCACCATGTGGAATTGAGGCTGAATTTGGTGATAAGGCCTAAGATGAAAGGACCTCCAATTGTTAGAGTAGATATTAAGTATTCAATCATTTAATTTAATTTTTTTAATATCATGCCCTTTATTTATTATTCAGATTACCTCCTATTGTTGTTGGGGTTTTTTTTTTTTTTTTTTTTTTTTTTTTTTTTGGTAATTGATTAATTATTTAAAGCTTCAGTGCTTTTATATGACAGAGGCTGAGCAACAAGAATATCTGAATGAAAGCTATAAGTGTACATTGAAGGGAAGGCTCACAATCTGTGAGAGAGGTATTGAGCACATGGCTATCACTAAGTTGACATTCAACTTGCCCAGTAAAAGACAAGTTCATGAGTTCAGAAAATAGTTTGGTCTGGAAAACATGGTGTGTGCCAAGAACAAAGAACCCATTAAAGAGAAATCTATAGTATTTACTTTCTAAACAGTTCTCTAAAAATAAAAAATAAATAAATAACAACACATTACACATGCATATATTCTCTTCTTCATTAACTTATCTAAAATCATGCCTGTACTAGTGCTTAGTTATGTTTGAGAGATTTTCTTATTTTTCATAGTCTAATTACATTGTTATAAATGGTGCTTACCTTTTTCTTTAAATCATCTGTTTTGAAATCCCCTGAACATTTTTCAGTTAAGAATATTAAAACTTAATTCATGATAGTGTAAATCTAGGTTTTGTGTAAGCAAGTTCTAGGCTTTGCATGAATGTGGAAAATGGAATTTTTATGTATACTTCTCAGCAGTAATATTTTTTCTTAAGTGGTTCTAATCCTTATCTACCAAATTTTTAGGGCTCAAATTTCATGTTTATATTTCTCAGCCTACCTTCTGTACACAGATAGGTATGTCAGTTTTAACAAATAACGTGATCATTATTATGGAATACACTGAAATAACATAAATTTATTTCCTCATAGAAAAGAAAATCTTGTCAAACACCTTGAAAAACAATGGAAGAAAAACAATTTCCTGTTTCTAAAGAGCAGTGTCTGGTCCAGAGAGAATCATTACCTTCCTCAGTGGTATTAACAAATAGAGTTATTGATGAAAACCAGTTCTATATACTGTATGGTGTACAAAAGATCATGCATTAGCATATTTTAATCATTGTAAAATGCATTCAAAGCACATAATGAATAGTTTTGCCTTATTTGCCATAAACTACCTTGTCTTCTATATTTTTGGTGGGTTTTTGGGTTTTTTCCCATGTAAATACTAACACAAAGTTTAAGGATCAAACTCTGCACATTAAGTTTTTGCTGAAGAAGTAGGGATTTCAGCAGTGCCTTTAGAAGACAGAACTTTTTTATGGTCATGGAACAGACAGACAAAAACTACTGCAGCTGTGTTTATTCGAAGCCCTGACTATTCAAAATAGTGGTTTGTTAAACTTGAATAAGAACTTGATACATGCTTGTTTGTTCATTAATGTCTTTGTGATCAAATTGAAGAGAATTGCATTTAAATACATTGAAGTAATGCCCTTTTCAAAATCTATATATATTTAATTTATGTGTTGAATTGATGCATTAGATTCTTGTCTAATGTTTATTGATCCGTATTTACTGAGTGCAGATTATATCCTAAAATCTAATCTGAGCCTTCAAACAGAAAAAAAACTACACTAAATAGTTACCACTGAGAACACTGCTATATAAACAAAAAGACAAAAGTTGGTCATTTGAGTCTTCAGTAGTATGAATACTGACTGTTAGAATACTGTAGCTTAAAAAGAAGTAATATGACATATTTCTTGTAATTTTCCTTCATGTAGAGGAAAACATAATTTATCCCTTTACCTCACCATGAAGAATGTACTCTGTTGTGTATCCAAGGTACTTTATTCACATGGGGAACCACAAGAGCTTATCTCCATGCTCACCAAGAAGAGTGAAGGATTGGTCATATCCCACTGAGTGGAACTAACTGCAGAAGAGTAATCTAACAGGATCCAAGGAGCAGTACACATTAAAGATACTTAGTGGCATCTTGTTCTTTAAAATAAAGGAGACAATGGGTGTGAATGAACTATGGCTGAGGTCTTGGGTCTTACAACTGAAACCAGAAGCAAGACTACATGGAAGAGGTTGCTGACAGGACAGACGACGTGTGAGTTATAGGGGATTCCTGAGCCCTTAAAAGGATGCTGAGTAAATAGAAAAACTCTGGAACACTATTTTTTTGTTTTTATTTTCTCTGTGGATATATCTCAGGTTCCACCAGAAAGCCTTTGTATTCCTTATGTCTCCCAAAGGGTTGAAGTATGAACAATAGTAGTCCCATAAAATTACAGCTGTTGGTCTTTCCATGAACATGAACCATAATTCATTTTGAAATCCCCTTTATGGCTTTCAGTAACTTTATAGCCAGGGGTTGACTAGAAAACAGGAAGGGTGTGAAGTAAGCCGGAGCCTATTCTCAGCAGTCTCTGTAAGCAGTAAGCATTTAGCAAGGAAAAGAGACTCCTTCAGGGGTGCTCCAGAGCAGGAACCTAGTTAAGGTCAAGTTTCCTCTAGGAGAGCCCTGAAATCTCACTGACAGTATTAGGAAAACAAGAAAAACTATGTTCCTTACAGAAATAAATTTAGTTGACTCACTTAAAAAAAAGCAAGCACCCTC
Organism: Chamaea fasciata; assembly: GCF_029207755.1. Taxonomy (NCBI): domain Eukaryota; kingdom Metazoa; phylum Chordata; class Aves; order Passeriformes; family Sylviidae; genus Chamaea; species Chamaea fasciata. Next base: position 94,188,215 of record NW_027094087.1, on the reverse strand, counting down.
CTTTAAAAATTTTGTTTAAAAGAAAACTTAATATTTTATTTCTATGGGGTTCTTTTGGTTCTTTTGTTTGGGTTTATTAGTGGGTTTGTTTTGTTGGAGTTTTTTATAAGAGCTAAGAATTGTTAAATGGTGGGAGAAGGATTATGGGATATAAAAATGCAGTGAAAGATAACAAAAACATTTATATAGGCTTGTATATTTCTCTTGTAGTTATGCTGGGCAGAAAACCACAAAAGAATGAAGACAAAAGAGAATATAGTGAGACAGTTGCAGAAAAATATTTTAAATTAGTAACTGGATGCAAAAGTCTTGTCCAAACAGTAATGACTTGGTCTAAAATACACTGTACTTCTGAGGTGGTATTATAGTATTTTATTTCTTTTAAATACTAAAAAGTGTGAACATCTTTATAACAAGTTAATCAAAAGGAAGAGAGCAGTGCCACACAGAAACTGGAATTGACTCTTGGGCTTAGCAGGGCCCAAGAAATGTTTGATATTGTAGACACAAATATATACCTAAGGAAAATTGTTCTCTTTTTCTCCCCAAGGCTGTTTCATAGTCATCTGTGTCAGAGAAAGTGACTAGATAATCTACATGTAAAGATATAAAATATATTTTCTTCTCAAAATGATTTGCTCTATAACCAAATAAATTAATTGGACACTTGATTCTCTAAGGTGCCGAGCAGTTGCTCTGATTCAGCAAAATTACTCCCGTATGCTTCAGTCTCATTAAGACCTCTGTCCATAAAAGTATGCTGGGAAGTCACTGCTTGAAAAAAACGGAAAAAACCTCCAAACCTAAACAACCTTTAAACCCACAGATGCAATTACAGAAGATTCATTTATCCAGAGAGCCATTTTAGTGTTTTGTGAAGATTTTCCTTTAAACCTGCAAGGGGTTTTTGCAAATTTGAGTTGAAACAACTTTTCAATTTTTTTTTTTTTTTTTTTTTTTTTTTTTTTTTTTTTTTAATGTAGGTAGGAAGATTTTTTTGTCCTTGAATGCTCCCTTTTTTTTTTAGTTGTTATTATCAGAAATGGGCCTGCTTTTACCTAATATTTTTGAAAGATCACTTTATTAAAAGGTTATAGAGCACCTATGTATTATCACTGTTTTATTGAAATATATAAAAACATGAAACACAAAACTTTTAATGATGCATTCTTTGATTCTCTGATTTAGAATATTTTTCGGGTTCAAGTCTATCAAGACTCATGATATGAAAGGGTCAAAAAAGAAAGGGCTAGGTCTCTAAAAGTCAAGAAGCACTAAACAAAATAATACTTTTATATTTTCAGTTCTTGGGAACATGAGAGACTATAGGAAAAACAGAAGCTGAAAAAAATACTGAGTAAGCAAAACACTGAATAATAATTAACCACCTTCACCCTGAGCATGATTAAACTCACAGCAGGTGCTTTTCTTACTTCAAACAAGACAGGTTGTGAGAAAGAACAGAAGGAAATAATTACCACAAAACCTAAGACTAATTGGAGGTTTAGGGGATGGGGAAATGTCACCTTCTTACCTAGCTGCTGCACTGAGATACAACACAGGCAGGTTTTGGATAAAGATCTGAGAACCTAAATCTCTTAGGAGATCTCAGAAGCCAGACAATGTCAGGCCTATAACTAGCTTCTTTTTACCTGGTGGATAATGTGTGATGGTTACAGTACTCACTTAAGAAGAGTGAAACTGGGATCATCATCACTTGTGCTGAACATCAGGGAAAAGGTAACCAGCAATTCTCCGCTGAGGTGGGTTTTTATATTTTCTATCCTAAATTTCAGTGTACTCTTCCTTTTCTCATATTCTCAGCTGCATGTTTGCTCAGCTTGATGCAATAAAACAGTGGAGAGTTCTGTGTAAGAGTTTTATGTGTCTTGGTGGAGAGGACACTTCTGGAAACATGGTGTCACCTTTGCAATGTCTGAAACCACTGCTTTGTTTTACTTAATTTACTTCTACCTTAGACTGAAGTAAATAACATTCCCTGGTATTTCCTATACTTAGTGGTTAAGGCTCATATCTGTCATGGGTAGACTGGATCACCTTTCAGGATCTTGGAGAATGGCTTAAGATATTAAATCAAAGAAAGAAGATTACACTTCCTGTCTTTGAAAGTGATTTTCAACCAGAATGAATAAAAAATAGTTGTTAAATAATTTGTTAAATATTTGTTAAATAATGTGCAAAGTTTAAATAAGAAAGCATGAGAATGAAATGGAAAATAAATTCACAGAACCTTTTAATTCTGACAGAACATCTGGTCATTTATACTACATGTGATTCTCAAAATGACTAATTTTCAAACCTTTTTTTAAATGTTCCTCCTTAAAAATATTTTTACTCAAATATATAGTGATGCTAACTGTCTTTATAAGCTTCAATTGATGACACTGGAATACTTTCTACGTGAGGCAACAAAGTCACCTCTTGAGGACTTGGGAGATGAAGTCTAGTTAGGAGTTCATTTCATTCAGTAGACTGGGAACTTACACAAATTGGATATCTATCTATATGTGGTGTATTCTCTCCTCGTAGTAGAGGTAGGTAAAATTAATCTGATTAATTTTAAGCAATTAATTAATAAGTGGGCAAAGTCTTAAAACTGCTTTCTTCTCTGAACTTACTGCAAATAAGGTCTTGGCAGCTCTGATGTCTGAGGGAGATAGATGCTGGGGAGAGCAGTAGATGACTACCTTGACTTCTGAAAGGCTTTTGACACTGTCTCCCATAACATCCTCTTAGGTAAGGTCAAGAAGCAAGGGTTAGATGAGTGGACAACAAGGTGAATTGAGGACTACTCCAGGTGCACCTGCTTAAGCAAGGGAGTTGGCCTAGATGATCTTCAGAGATACCTTCGTATCCTCACCATTCTGTGATTCTGGGATGCAAAGGATATTTTTTTGGCAAATCCTTCCTTGTATTCACAGATAATATTCCACTTAAATATTGTGACATTCTTTAAAATCACTTTTTTTCTTTACTGGTTTTTTCCCATGAAAAATTATTTGAAGTTGTAGTATCACGGAAAGTTAAGTTTATGAAATGTTCTCCTGAGTCTAATCTGAGTCTATTTACAACATTTGCGGTGTTTTGAAGTTACTTTCAGGGACTTTTGGGCATTCTTTTTAATAATTGAAACTTCAGTAGTAATAGTGTTCTACAAGTTTGTTTAGTCTTTCTCAGTCCTGTCATTTCAACATGAATAACGTTAGCAATGTAATTATATTTCTTTCGTACAGTCAAATACACTCTATAAAACTGTTTGTTGTTTCATTTTGGTTTTTTTAGTTTAATGAGACTTTTAAGAATATGTATTTTATATGATATCAGCAGTAGAATGTAAGGTGTGCATAGCATCATAAAATTTCTAGTGAAAGAGATTTGCCATTTCTGTCAGTTGAAAAAGTATTTAGCATGTTTGAGAATCAATGCCCTTTCTAAAACAATGTCTTCTATACTGCTGCCACTAGTACAAATGTCTTCTTAGGATAACTCTACCATCTTCAAGAACCAAGAGGAAAAACAAAGAAAAAAAGAAACACAGAAAAAAAACCCAAACAAAAAAAGCAAACTGAAAACCAGTCTTCAAAGCTTCCAGGAGCTAGGTCATCTAAAAAGTGATCTTTCACAGCCAGATAATAGCTTAAGAAGGAAAACATGTTTGAAGCTTGTCTGTCATGAATTCCAAACATGTCTCAGTTCTAGTGAATTTTTGTTTCCTGATGGGTTTTAAAAACTAATAGAAGTGAAAACAGTAGCACTTTAAAAATAAATTAAAATACATTTAAAAATATACCCTGACCTTTTTAATTGGAGGGATTTGAAAACAGTTAAAATTATACCAACTGACTTTTTAGCATTCTTACAGAAACTTATTAAGAAACTTATAATTAAATAGATAAAACAGATTATGAGAAGAGTAATCAGAATTTTTATTAAAAAAGAGAATATTTTTATCATGCTGAATGGAATTCAAAGATAATAGCAAGTTTTTTAAAAGCTGGTAAAAAAAGCGTAAAAAATCTCTTTTTCTAGCACTGGAACTTTCAAGTAATGGCAACCAACAATTTAACTCAACATTCAAGTAATTTTGATTAAAAGTTCTACTTAAAAATAGGTAGAACTATTTGAACTAGGAAAAACCTTACTGCAGACAACTGCAAAAACCCTGAAATATTTCGGGTATTACAATTTGTGTGTACTGGAATTCAAAGCACAGTCTTGTCCCTGGACATGATAGCTCTTTTCAGCTTCTTTGTGGGTATAATGTCCAAGACAAGGGTAAGGAAGGATTGCAGAAGAGTTTCTCAGGTGAGTTTCTTGGGATACAGGAAGGAGGTGCTATTACTTGCTATTGTTTAAATAGCATTTCAGACTGGTTATCTCTTATTTTGGGGGTTTAGACATAATTTTTTTCTTTCTGATTTTTTTTTTCTCCCCCACCCTGCAGCAGTCATGTTTTGGTGGATTATCAAATATGAAAACTTGGAGAAAGTGTTTAATTTTCTTCATGGAATATTTGTTTTGTCTGTGATGTGAACTAAGCAATGTCACTACTTGGCACTGTAGCATAGGTTCAGATATGTTTTTGTTTCTTATGTTTTGTTGATTTTTTGTTATGGGGTGATCTTATACCTTCGAGAATATCTTCTGCATTCTTTATAATTTGTGTTTCTTTTCAAAGTTAAACTGTTGACTTGCTTGAATAAAAAAACCCCTAGAAATACAGACCATCTTACTTTTGGAGCTCTGAAGTGAAAGATATGGGTTGAAAAATGTAGAATCAAAACACATTTACTTCTGATGCAGTCTCTGGAATTAGTTGTTTTTATTATCAGAGTAAGTGGTTTCTGTTTCTTGGAAATAATTTATCATTTTCAAATAGAAAACAAACCAAACAAGCAAAATATGCAAATGTATTTTAAAACTTAGTAAGTTATTTTAGAGTAAAGTTGTTCTTTTAATACCTGATAATCTAGTAAGCACTAGTTAAATGGGGTTCCAAAGAACATGGAATCTTGTTTTACAACAGTCATCCAATTGTTCTTAACCAGCCTGCTCAGCTTTGTATTCTTCCCTGAGTTAATTGAAGGAATAGTTTTAACAAGAAATGTAGATATATTGGAGATAAAAATGACATTACATCATGAAGCACCAAATATAAGTGTCAGAGACACACACAGTGATATTACTTACAATGCAAGACATGCTGAATAAAAGGAATCATATTTCCCCGGGGGGCCAATGTACACAATATTTAATGGGAACACTGCACACCAATTAAGAAACATGGAGCACAGCACTAACAGCTTTGACAGCAGGAGATGAGGCTCCAGTGTATGACATCTGACCTTAAAAAACAAAAGTCTATCTCCTTAGTTATTAAATGCAGAGAACAAAAAGGACTTGTCAGAATGGGGTGACTGAGTCACTGTTTCCTTCAGCATGACTATGTCCAGGGCAGAATAGGACACAAACATGTACATATACTATGGTTTCATTCTTTGTCCTTCCAAAGGTGGCAATTTATATTATTGCATGTCAAATAAATATTATACTAGGGGAACAGTATATTAAAAAATATAATAAATTTCATATACTTTGAAAAAAATAAAATGATTTTATTTTTTGCATGACCACACAAGCTGCTATGTCTTGTGTCATTATGTCTTGTAGGAAGTTGGATTTATAGCAATTAAACCAATGAACAAGAGAACTCTTTGTATAGCAGAAGAAAGTATCTTAATTGTTATTGAAAGGTCCTGAAAAGATATCTAAAGGCAATAGGACAAAATTAAGACTGTGTTGATTGGCCTACTTAGGCTTCAAACTTTACTTATGAGAGAATATACCAGCCACAGTGATGTGCACAAGTCTTTCTGTTTCACAGCTAAAAATGTGCATCAGTGCATTTTAAGTACTTTAATTCCTAGATAGACATATAATCCAATGGATTAGACATCTGAACTGTTTAGAAATTTTCTGTTTATTCCATTCTCTTTCTCTAGTGAGTTTCCTTTACAGCTTCCTGCCTCTTGCATTCCTGTTTGTTCAGGTTAGTGTCAGTAGAAAAACAAATTCTGTAAGAAGGATTTTTTTCTAGAATGCTCTTTGGCCTAATGTTTGGGACACTCTTCAGTGATGTAGGAAATGGGATTTCAGTTCCTTTGTGGTTGAGCAGAATTGAGAATCAGAGAAAGGGAGCTTGTCTTTTATTTTCTGACATCCATCTCAGCTTCCATTGATGACTATAGAGGTTCATCCAATGGATTACAGACAATGAAAATAGAAGGATGGAATTTAGCCTATCCAACAGAGGTACTGGGTCCATTATATATTCCATGGCTTGACCCAGAAACACAATTTAGTTAAATGACTGGCATTTTCTTGGAAATATGAGGAAAATGCAGAAATCCAGTACTTATAATACATTTACTTGATATGCTAGAATTGTCCCTCTCTATCTGCCTGGGTTTTTTTGTTTGGTGGTTTGTGGGATTTTTTTAAGATTATTTTGAACTCTATTTTATGTGAATATAGAAGTCCCAATATGTTGTTTCACAGTCTCCATATTATTTGTGTTGCTTTGAAAAGATCCCTGACTCAACTATTGCCACCAACTCTACCCCAATATTCATTGAAATAGTGCTTCCTAGTAGAGGGATTTCCCACCAGAGCAGTTTGTCAGTGCAGTTGTTCATCATTATGTACAGTCAGCTACTCTGCGGCCTTCATCTTTTACATAAAAGGAAATGTTACGTGATTCTCCCCCTCAGAAACAGCACTAAAAATCAATGAACTCTTTGTGCCATCCATAAGTTCTTTATGAATATGTGAACATGAATCATGAAGAATTTCGATTTTATTTTTAAAAATTATGGAATTTTCCTATACAAAATCAAATTAAATATACCCATTGAAATAAGTCAGCATTTAAACTTTGAATTGCCCTTAAGCTTTAAGTGGATGCGTATTCATTTCTAAGAAAATGTTGCTTCTCCTTAATTGAAATAAAATTTTAAGCACATTGAAGAAGGAATCTTCAGTTTACACTCTCATTTTCACACCTATTTTCCATTTTTATTGCATAAAACTTTTATGTTTTAAGCATGACTTTCAAATTTGATTCATGAGTATTTATTATTCATCTCAGCTTTTGGACAATATTCTTACTCCAAACAGTTTTTAGTAATTTACTGTTGTGATAATTGAGAAAAAAATGACACAATATAGTAAAATAATCAAATAAATTACTTGGAAACTGAAAATGGTTCTTTGGGCTGTGATATGAAAAAAATTGCAAGATTAGAGTAACATCTAAAATGGATGTATAGATATTACTTCCCACCCACCCCCTAGAATATTTTACATAAAGAGATCTTCCACTGATTGTCCTAATACATAAGATGCCTTCATAACCATATCAAAACATTCTGGATGTCTAAGTCAAATAAACTGCATGATTTTGTATAAACATTGTGGGTAAAATCCTGACCTGACAGAAAACAACAAAATGTTTCTGTGTACTAAATAAAACCTACTTAAAATCTACTGAAGTTAGATTTACTTAGTATCTACTGAAATAGTGTTACTGCTACTATTACTAATGCTATTATAGTATTACTTAAATTGTAGTATTTTGGTGCTAGGTACACAGATTTCCATTATCACAGAAAATTGAATTTGATATCTCAAAGATGCACAATTTCATGCACAACACATTCTAGCTAGTGGCAGGAAAGCAATTGCTATTTCTCACAAACACTAAGCATCATTAAATTCTACTGATCTTCAGAAATGTAAGTGCTGTGAATGTTATTTTCATATTTTTTGTGAGATTTGAAAGTGCAGTTCTTTTTTGTGTATAAACTTTATATACTTTGCTGTATGCATTCCTCTAATTTAAATTCAGTCAGAGATTCATGCTTTAGATGATCTTTTTTCCAAGACCAAAATTCTACTTTCTTTTTGTGGTTTGTATCCTTCTATGTAAAACTTTGACTCACAATATTATTAGGGATGACAGACAATATCATGTTTCATAGTTATTACAGAACTGATTGAGAATCTTCTGGAAAAGTGGAGGGACTAATTTTTTCTTCCTCAGTTTCTCTAAGCAGGAATTTTTGGTTGGCTTTTGTTTTGGAGGGTGTGCTTTTCATTTGTGAGGGTTTTTTTGTTTGTGGTTCAGGGTTTTTTTGTGCCTGTTTTGGTTAGTTGGTTATAGGTTTTTTTGGGGGGGGTTGTGGGTTTTTTTATAATTATTTTATTTTTTGGTATTTTTGGGTGTTTTTTTTTTTTTTTCCTTTGTGATTTGAGTGGGGGGTTTTGGGGGGCTAGTGTTGTTTTTTTTTGGGGGGAGGGAGTGTTTTTTTTTTTTTCTGTTATCCATGTAAGTAGGCTGAATATATGCTAAGGAATGTGGCTAACCTTTGGAGGTGTCAGATACTTGTGGTCCCTTTAGGTAGCACTTGCCTTTAGGATTAATAACATTTTGTTCCTGTGAGACTTTACAGAAATGATATCTAGCCCTGTAAGTAAATGGACAGCTACAGAGCATTAGGATTTCTTTCTCCTAAAATTTTATTTTAGATAGGCAGTCAAAGGGTAATGAAAGGAGGATAGAAGAGGTACATGGTAAAAGGACTAGTGGATGATAATTTATCTGAAGAGAAGTCATTCTTAGGAGGGTATTCTAGTGGAAAGAAGTAAGAAATGGACAAAAGATGATAGCTGAAGTGAATGTGCCAAAGTAAGGACAGCTAAGAAAAATGAAAATGGGGCAGAAAATTTACAAAAATACGAAGAAATCTCATTCAAATACTGCTCATAATTTACATCCCCAAATTTGGTTTCTACATACCTGCATCTACTAGTCTTTGCTCTTTATTGTTGTCGCTCTCCTGGAACAAGCATAGGATCAAGGACAATGTCATTTGATGTCTTTATATCTAGGGAGAGTTTTAGTTGCTTGCCTCAAGAGAATGTCAGTGGGAGGAGAGTCTGTAGGCAGTGCAGCCTTTGGTTTGGTTGCTTGTGCTCTGACCAGTTTCAGCTAGTCCTTTTCTTCAGTCTTTTGTCTCTGTGCAGTGTCTTTTTTGTAGACCTACCAATTGTTATCATGCCTAAATACCATAGGAATGTAATGGAATAACATAACATGGAAAGGTGAGCTAGCTATTGCATGTTGCCAAACCAAGTGAAAAAACAAAGTGTATTTCTCTTTGATACAGATGTCTTACCAATTTTTTCAGTGTTATATTAAATCTTTGCTATTTAGATGTTTCTAAAACATGGCTTCCACTAAAACTCAGTACTGCTTGCTTATAACAATACTTGACAAAGGAAGAAAGAACAAGACACTATTTTGTAAACACATTACAAAAGAACAAGAGATGAAGCAAGATAAATCACACGGAATCACACAGAATTTGCTGAGTTTGAAGGGGCCCACAAGGATCATGGAGTTCCACTACTGGCCCTGCACAGGGCCACCCCAAAAATCACGCCGTGTGCCCAAGTATGTCACCAAACGCATTTTGAACTCTGTCAGGCTTGGTGCTGTGACCACTTCCCTGAGGAGCCTTTTCCAGTGCCCCACCACTGTCTGAGTGAAGAACCTTTTTCTAATGTCCAGTCTAAACCTTCCTAGACACAGCATCAGTCCATCCCCACAGGTCCTGTCACTGATTGCCACAGAAAAGAGATCAGTGTCTGCCCCTCTGTTTCCCCTCACAAGGAAGCTGTAACTGCAGCGAGGTGTCCTCTCAGTCTCCTCTTTTCCAGGCTGAACAGACCAAGTGACCTCAGCTGCTCTTCATATGCCTTCCCTTTGAGGTCTTTCACTATCCTCATTGCCCTCCTTTGGGCAGTCTCCAATAGTTTAATGTCTTCCTTTTATTGTGGCACCCAAAACTGCCCCCAGCACTGGAGGTGAGGCCGTGCCGGTGCAGAGCTGAGGGGATGATCCTGTCCCTTGCTCAGCTGGCCATGCTCGGCCTGATGCCCCCAGGACAGGGTTGGCTCTCCTGGCTGCCAGGGTACTACTGACTCACGTTCAGCTTTCTGTGTAACAGAACCCCCAGGTGCCTTTCTGCAGCCCTGGTCTCCAGCAACTCATTTCCCAGTCTGTACATCCATGGTTGCCCCATCCCAAGTGCACAGTCCAGCACGTCCCTTGTTGAACTTTTTATGGTTAGTGATTCCCCAGCTCTCTAATCTGTTGAGGTCTCTCTGCAGGGCCTCTCTCCCTGCCTTTGAGGGAGTCAACACCTCCTCCCAGTATTGGATTGTCTGTGAATTTAGTATCCCTTCCAGTCCTGCATCCAAGTCATGAAGATGAAGAACACAGGGCTGAGGATGGAGTCCTGTGGAACCCCGGTAGTGACAGGTCACTGGTCTGAGATCAGCCCATTTACTGTAACACTTTGTGCCCTACCTGTGGGCCAGTTGCTCACTTTCCTGGTTTAGGGCAAATTTGGGAGAAATCCTCTGAATAGGGTCCCTCTGGGAAGCAGACTCAAACAGCCCCTCCCCCAACCAGTCTGGGAAAGAACTTCCTTGGAGAAAAGTGGAAAAAAACTATTTATTTAACAAACAAAGTACCCACAAGCCTAAAAAATGAATAGTGTGAAACAATAAAACCTTTTGTTGCTCTGATGTGAGATGGTAAACTGAGAAAGTCCCTGCTGTGGGTAGCTTAGCTTGCTCAGTCTCTTATCAGTCCCTCCGGAGGCCCAGGCCCTGGGGGGCCGCAGGTGCCAACTCTCAGTGCTCCTCTGGGTTTTTCAGTCTGGAGCAGGTTTAAACAGTGCCAAGAGAAAAAACAGTCCAGAAATCTTTTCTGCCTTAGCTTGCTAAAACTAACTAAAAGCAAAGAGACCTCTGTCCTGCTGCTGTCCATGCCTCAGACAAACACACTCTGGAGAAGGAACGTGTAGGAGTGAACAGTTTCTCCAAAACAAACTGTGTGCTGCTTCTTTCTCCCCCTTCACTCGTGGAAGTACTCTTAAAGGTACAGAATTTAACATACAGCATAAACAGAACAGACGACTGGGGATACGAGCATCATAAAGTCACCCTGGGACATTCACCCATAGCATGATGTGTTTATTGAGAAAGGGAAAGATACAAATTGTTTGTTCTTGTTTGTTCGTATAACAGTAAGATATGAACTTTCTTTTTTTTTTTTTTTCCACTAATGAATGATTTAATAAATATAAGTCCTTCTCATGTAATTTTTCTTCTCTGTTTCAAGGACTCTCTTTGTTTCTTTGTAGAGTTACAAGTAATTAATTTTTACAAGAAATCAAGTGCACATTTAAAGAACCTGAAAGCTTTGCTATTTCTCTTATTTGCATCCATTTATTCAGAAAAATATATAATAATTAATATTTTATGGGAGGCTTCTAAGAGTCTCCTGTAGAAAAATGGTTTTAGAAAGATAATGTGAAAATACAACAGTATCTCTCCCACCATGTTTTTTAAAAGTCCTGTGAATTTTACATTCTTTAATATTTGATGTACTCTAGGTTTGTTTAACAATTTCACTCTGAGAGCACAGTACTACAATGAATCAGAGGGCATTGGTAATGTTTTGTTTTCTTTGGAAGTCAGTCAAATATAGAAATAATCCTACCATGAGTATTTGTTAGGGATTAAGTAGCAAATAAAGTGGGAATTGAAATAAACATTTTTACCAGAGAAAATAAGTACAGCAAGGACAAAATTACTTCTAAGATTAAAGACCTCTAATAGTGGATATGAAATAGACATCCAAATGTCATTATTGTTAAGTGTGTGTATTACTAGTGTTAGTTGTAGCTCGAAGAAGAAATGCTGCTGATAATGACCTGTGTAGATAGAGTTAATAATTTTCTAGCATTGAGCACAGTATATTTACCAACAATCTCAGAAAATCATCCATTTCTCACAGTAAAATTTATTTCCAGGTTTGAAATGCATGAACAATGGGTTTTGGACAAATTTGTATTCTGGTCTTCATAAGTGAGACAACTTGTGTCGATATAAGGGTAATTCTGAAGTGAAGGTAAAAAACACAACAACTATAAAGGAATAGCCCCACTCTGATTTCAGGGTAATAGGTCTGCAGAGGGAGCTATCTTGAAAGAGACACTGAAGAGTTCTTTATAACCAACACCCTGTCAATCTTTGTGCAGGCATATTTAGCTTCTTGCTTCTTAGCTATTTAGATGATACAAACAACTTCAATTTTCCGCAAGATTTTTTTTTTTTGCTTGCATTTGTTCTTTTCTTCTTTTTCCACCCATCATATGGACACTCACCAATTCCTTCAAACATAGTCATGATGATAAGAAAACAGTATCTTTTTATAGCAGTAATTGTATAGCATGCTACTCTACCACTTGTTTTCTTGTGTAGCAGACAGGAATGTGGAAGGGTACATCATTCAAAATGTATTGAGATAGATAGATAGATAGATAGATAGATAGATAGATAGATAGATAGATAGATGGATAGATAGATACACATACATATAAATTACAGCTGCCAATCCTTCAACTGTACTGTCCAGTGCAGGAGTTTGTGAGAGTTCTGATAATACTGTATAAAACTCATTGTATAAATTCTACATTTCTAACTGCAGATGCTCATACAGCACTCGTGTATTTTCACTCTACTGTTCACTTCAGAAATTTTGAACATCTAGTAGTAATCCCTTGCTGTTAACTGCAGCACAGAAGAAGTAAAACAAAGGCTAATAACTCTTATTCCATCTAAAAAAAATAGGCAGAGCTTTCATTAGGCAGTCTCCATTGACTGACTGCAAGAAAAAGCTAGATGATAAGATTCCCTAAGGTTCTTAACCTTAGTAAAGTTAGATGAAAAGGAATTCTATTCTTTAAATCTTCCCTGAAGTCTCTAAGTTTGGTTAAGCTCTTATAATACCTTAATACCTTCGTTTGAGCTTAGGTAGACACATCATTTTCATCACTCTGAGCATTTTAAGGCCCACTGTAGAGAAGGGAACTCAGCTCTGTGTCCTCATTGTTTGCTGCTCTGTGAATGTTCAGACAGTATGCATAGAAAAGTCATAGGCAGAAGAGGATGGTAAAAATCTGAAAAAAAGGGACAACAATTAAAGACATAAATTTTCCAATCTGATTTTCACTTTCTATATTAAAAATACTGGAAATAAAACAAAAAGTACTCCCCAAAATGACTGAGAACACATAAAAACTGTATAAAAAGTTTGAACTAAATAATATTTTTCAATATTCAAGGCAAGAAATTACTTTTCCAGCCTTTATGGGGCTTTGAACTGATAATTTGATGAATGACGTTTAGCTTTTTTGACTCCTGTATCTTCTGTTGATGGCTGAAGAGACATTTAAAATATTAATGCCATAGAACAGTCTGTTAAAGCTCTAATATCATCTTTTAATGGAATACTCCTGTGCTAATAATATGATAACTTTATCGATAGATACTTCTGTGTAGTCCCCATGCATAGTTCATATTACTAGTATTTGTGGTCCTTAATTTTTTTTATTTACAATTTTAAATTTGTTTTAAGGAAGTTTATCCTGAGTGAAAACTACTGCATCTGTTATTTTGTTTATTTTATCCAAGTCTTCTTGAGTCAATGGGCATCTTTGTAGGGACTTGCATGGATGTGGGATTTATGCCGTTGAAGAGCACCCTTTCAGTGAAGTTTGAGAGAATAGGCTCACTTCCAAAGATTTGCAGACTTATGCTTGATCTTGGATTTATTCACAAATGGATATAAGGATCCAAAATTTACTTTTGTTGTGTTGCACAGTTATGTTCCATTGCTTTTTCTGTAGTAGAGGGATGGTTAGGGTTTCACAAATTGCTCAGCTTATCAGTCTGAAGTCTAGGGACTCAATTTAAAGCAGGTAAGTATTAATATTAATGGCTAACTGCTATTTTTGAAATCCCTATTCAGCTACTGCCTAATCCTTTAAGAAGCAAAATCTCTTTCAGTTCTCAATAAAAGCTATTCTCAGAGAGGGTTTTCTAGATCATTTTAGCAACACTCAGAAACTAGCCTTTGATGAGAATAGCTAGGAGGGAGAGAAAGAAAGGGACATGAAAAAACACACATGAAAGGCCACCAAAAGTTGTCCAATAGCAGTGCCTATTGCCTCAAAGTCCAGTTTATAGTATCCCATCTATTCTTTACTTCTGCATCCTTTTGAGAGCAAAAGCAAATGAAATCAGGATGATTAAAATGATACATTTTGTAATTTAAGTGATGTTTTAATACTGCTGTGGGTGAGAGGAAATTCTTCCATGTTCTCCTCTTTGCCCATAACTCAGATCTGGAATTAAGTATTGTTGCTTACCACTCATGAGGAGTAGTTTTGCAAGAATTTTTCCTTGGAAATTTGAGGGATGTAGTCCTCATCGGTAATGGGATCTGTGCAAAACCCTCAACGTGTCATTAATAATAATACTTTTGCATGATTTATTTATAGTTATTTCTCTTGTCAGAGTTTGCTTTCAAATTGTTGATTTTATGCTGACCTTTCCATTGACTCCCTTTCTGTTTAGGGCTGACCAAGGCAATTTAGTAATATTTCAAATGTCTTTATGTCAAATGTAAAATACATCTTATGTAAGAGATAATATATATATACATACATATAGATATATGCACACACACACACACATACACACATATATACATATATATAGGTATTCTGCATTGTTACATTATGATTGCAGTATTTTTTTTTTGAATTTTCATTTAATACTAACATTACTTTTTATGAACTTTCAAGTTTGGATCATTTTCTCAGGAATAATTCTCATTCTTTAGCTCCTGTGATCTCATTTACTTACCTGTGAAACTTTTTAGACTGAAAATGTTTACTCTGAAAGGAATCTTGTCCTGTGGTGCTTCTCCTGAGGTCTGATAGATTTGGTTACTGCTGGAAGAGCCATTTGTTAACCCTCCTTTGGTCTGATAAACAGGCTGCCATCTGGGGGAGATGTTCTTCCTGTAACATACATGTGATTGCAACTTGCAAAGATAGTTCCACTTCATTTAGCTTTAGACTAATCAGGGAAATAACTAATAGAAAAAAATCTTGTCTAGAGAAAAGTGTATCGCACTCTGGGATTTTCAGATAAAACCTGTTTTCCTCACAGATGGTAAACATTAAATTTACAGCTACTGGATTTTGCACTTGGGAAATGGCTCCTACAGGACATGCAGTCTGATTTTACAAACATTTAAGAACATGATGAGGAGTCATTGGTTTCAGAAGACCTAATTGTATGTGCAAAGCTCTCCTTTTTTCGTAAGAATTTGAAAGACTGGAATTAGAGCAGGTTTTCTGCCTTAAAAACAAAGAAACAAACAAAAAACCAAACAAGTTATTGTAGTTATTTTATACTAAAAAGGTGAAGGTAATCCTTAATTTCATCATTTTATTTTGTTTCACACAGGAGGCCTATTAATAATGCATCTGTTATTTGTTTTGTGCTCTGTTTTATTTTATTTGCTTTATATTCTTGTGACAATGTACTTTTCACAAACATTTTGAGACATTATTAAGTAGACAAAATCAAGTAAGTTCTGCTATGAAGTGCCCAGCTTAAAAATTGTGATAGATTAATCTGTGCTGTTGCCTTGGAATTAATTAACCAGACACTGAAAATGCTGGTTAATTTTTTTTTCTCTGTTCTTCATTCCATGACGTCTCTAAATCCCTTTTTTCTTTGAAAGAGTTGAAATCTAGTTTAACATACAGATTTGGACCGTACTTTTTTCAATGATTTACGTTTGTGTTCTAGCTGTCTTTATAATTGTGCCTTGTGTAAATTAAATTATTTTTATGTTTTAAGTTCTGTTTCTTAAAAAATTTACTAGCAAACGGTAAATTTCTCTGTAGAATATTTTTGTCTGCCTCAGTGATAGGAGGAACATATAAATATGAACATGCATAGCATTTCAATAAAATATTTATTAATTCCAGTATATTCATGGCTCAGTAGTAACATAGAATGTGTTACAGTGCTTCTACTAATAAATTTACTGATTTGAAAGGAATATGGACTCCTATTCCCCTCCCCCAATCACCCTGAAATGCATTAAAATCTTGGTCTATGAATTTTTATTTCTCAAGACAAGATTCATATTTCATAAAAATTGAGTCATCATTAGAAGAAAGTAATCCTCAACTACATTTGTTGGAAACCCAGAGTCCCTGTAAAAGACACCAGGAAAACTGTGTTAGTTGTAGTATGCATTCACAGGAAATTGTAGGCAAGGCTAATATCCACTTTGTTGTGAAACCTAAAATTTTCATTCTAGATGGAATTACTGGGGGTTTTGTTGCTGTAGTGAAAAGACAGCATCTCTCAGAGATTTTGAGAGAAGCACAATTTCTTATAGAACTGTCGATTTAGTGGCATAATGTAAGGCAGCTGAACTGCCATCCTAAAAAAAAGGCAAGATTAATGGATAAACTATTCAGTTTTGTTCTATAGGTGATTAGAAGTTGCCACATGAAAATCACCATTCTGTAGACCAACAGCAGTAACTATTCACAACATTATGATCATCTGCCTCTGTTTCTAGAAGTGAAACTGAATACATTCCAGTGACCTGCCTGTGGTATGCTTGATAGTAGAAGGGAAGGAAAATTTTGTGAGAAAAAGTATCACTTAAAAATGAAATAGTTGCATATTAATAGAAAAATGGAATGAAAAGAATTATTTGTAAGAAAAGAAGCTTCAATCTATGTATGAAATTGAAATACTTAATGAAAGTATGAGGGATTTCTTATGCTATTACTTTGCTTAGTGCTGGCAGTCTAATTCTCACTCTAAGGATATTCTCCAGTAACTGATGCTGGTGAGTTCATAGTTACCTATAGCATTCAGTAGTTGTACATAGGGGTTTATATGTAATTTTTTATGGGTTGCAGGAATGTAAAATTAATCCTCTCTTGGTCCTAGACTAGAATATAAATTTTCCTTCTTTATTGGTGGATTGAAACATGATCTGTGTGTGTTGAAAATGTGATAGTATAGTCATAACATTTTCAAAGTTGCCTTTCAGTAGGCAGAGGTGTGTTTTTGAAATAAAATAATTCCTCACATAAATTTTATGCTACTAGATCTGTTCTTAGAAGGGTTGTATCAACATTATGTGCTTACCTTTAAATTAAAGTATCAACAGTACTTGCTTTTTTGAAAAAAACCTTCCATGTTTATATCTCATTTGAATTTGTTTCAGTTTAGCTTACTGCCTTTTTGTTGTTCTTTTTGAGACTTTTCCTTGCAAAGTCAGTGAGTTTTTGTGATCATAAAGGTTTTTTTTGCATTGAAATTCAGTTCTATCTCAATTTTTTTTTTCAAAACCTCCACAAACTTGGATTCCAAAATCTAAAGAATGGAATTTCATTATGTGTGTTTGCCTTAAATGCAGTTGATACTGGTTACCCTTAAAATTAAAGAGACACCTAGAGATCTATCTCATCTCTCTATATTGACAATATTTGAAACTAAGAGAGATGAATCCTATTGCTTTTTTCTGTTCTTCTAAGATTCTGCATTTTTTCACTCATGCTTCATTCACACTGTTGCTCTCTTAAAATAAAAACCTCAGAATGGATTACAGTGTTCTTCATAGGGATGAAGTAGTCTCTTTTCGTACGAAATGCTTCCTCCTTAAATATCTAAAGATATCATCAGTTTATCACACTGGAATCTTCTTTTCAGTTGCTCTAAAAAGCCCCCAGCCTCTTGGGACTTTTCTAGTCATTGATTTGTAGGTTACTGCCCATTGCTGCTCTCACATTCACATGCATTCCAAAGCTGTAGCTTCGATTCAATGCTCCTGTATAAATCTATGCTTTGCTCTGGATAAAGAATTTTTGTATGAAGGAAAAAGAGAAGAATACTAAGTGTATTTGTAGCTTGCTGCCTGGGAATTTTTTTATCCCCTTTAGATCAGTCATCTGTAAGATTCATCATCTGTGATTTTCTGTTTACTTTCATTGATGAAAACATTTGGTTTGCAACATGCTGAATTAGGACTGGAGGCCATATTCTTCTTTATTCTACTATTAATTCTGAAAGTGGTTTTCTCTGTTTCTTGGGTTTTCAGTTTCTCTATTCCAGTTTCTTCATTTGCAAAATAAGGATAATTGTATTTTCTTTCTTTCAGAGGCAGGGCACCAATAAAATACCATGACATGAAACCAAACCAAACCAAACAAATGAAAAATAAACAGATAAACACAAAAACCAATCAAACAAACAATTTTAAAAAAAATTGTGACAGATAAGAGGTGAAAAGAAAGCAGGGGGAGATAATAGTAATCATATCACAGGAATTTCTCTGTGACCCACAGTCAGAAGAGGCTAGTTTGACTAGAGAGCATTTATACACAGCTGTATGTCTTTGCCACAACTTTTCCATCAGTTCCTTTTCCAGAAGAGCAAAACAGTAGGGATTCATGCACTTGTACTTATTGCAACCTTAATTATCTGAGCAATAACAAAAGAAACACTGGCACAGCCTTCTGGTAATTTAAGAAAAGTCCCTTGATATTAATCTGTCAGAAAAAAAAAGTAGGTGTTTGTTTGTTTGTTTGTTTGTTTGTTTGTTTTTAACCCATTTTCATACAATCTATTTTGCTTGATATGAAATGAGTCTTAGGTCCTAAAATTTGGTGTAAATAGGATTTTTTTTACATCCAAACAATGAAGTTAGAAAGTTGTGAGCCTGGAAGTACAAGGCAACTTAACACTTTCAGATTTCTATCCCTCTGTGTAGCTCAAAGCTTCTGTTAAATGGAATGGATATTACCTAAAGTTTAAGACTCTAGAAGCAATAGTAATGAAAGCTCTAACAAGGAAGTAAAAATTCTCAAATCATCCTATGAAAATGAAGAGCCTTGCATGCATCTATCTTCTCATTTTAATGAAGATGGTGTAAATTGAGATTTATGCTTTTTAGTGGGTATTTTGAATATGTGTGTGGGTTTTTGGGTTTGTGTGTTCGTGTATGTGTATGTTAAATATTTCAGAACAAGCGAACATTAAAAATATGCTGAAATTCTGTCCAGGAGGTTGGGTATTTTCCTGATTTCTAGTCTTCATTCTCTGATGCTATGCTTGGTATCAAACTGTACAGAAAATGTATCTGCACTGATGTTGTGTCCTTAAAGCTCTGTCTTAGGGGGATATTGATGCAACTAAAAATCTTGGATAAAAATAGAGGAAAAAAAATTTAAAACTGTGAATGGGCTGAATGACCCACTTAGAAACATATTTGGTGACCTGCCATGAAATAGTTAGGGAATGAAAAAGGCACCATAAAAAAAATCTGCTTCCTGTTGGGAGCCCTGAAATCTTCAGTAAGAATATTGGTACAAAGACTTGTTGTCACAAAAAGACAAATAGTGCTTGTGTGTCATTGCTTTGATTCCAAAGTAGCATGCAGACAAAATTGTGTCTGTTCATAATGCAACAAATTCAGTAAATGGTGGCAAACAACTCACCAGCTTACATAAAAGAACACACTATCCAAGCTACATTTAAGTTTCGTTAATTGTTAGGTAAAAATACCAATTACCACTACCTGTTTTACTTCTATTCATGTATTCTGTACATATTTGCATTGCAAAAGCAAAGCCCTCTTTATATTACAAAGTGTGTGGATCTAAAATGATCTTTCTCAAAACAGTCTGAAAATAATAATAATAAAATATTCTATAGTAAGCAGCCCTGGAAATCCTTTTTGAAGAGTTTAATTTAGATGTTTGTAGAGATGTTGAGATGTTTATTTGGTAGCACTGCCTATTAGTTACTTGTGTTTGGTTAGATGTTCAACTCAAACACTATCTCTGTGGTCCTCGAGGATGCCTGACTTCATATTTAGGAACTATTTGATGAGAATAAAGTGTTTATTAGTAGGACAGTCAGTGGAGAAAGATAGACAGCTCTGGAGACCATAGGAAAGACTGACTTTTGCTTAGTCAAGTTTTTCCTAATTAAGATAAATCAACCACCCTACAGGAAGCAGACACAGGAAGCAGGGGAGCCTTCCCCTTAGGAGCCAGTAAGGCTTGCATTCAGGAGCAAGCAGTGTGAAGGAACAGCTATTTCTCATCTTACCTTGATAGTATTCATACAAGATGCAGAATCCTATTTTGCAAACTTACTCAGCCTCAAAAAAGATATTCCAATTGAGCATAGAATTTATCTTTCTGGTGAACAGACGTGACTTCAGACAGGCTAGAAAAATCATGGGACCATAAGACAAGGAAGCAAAAGGAAGCTGTGTGCATGAATAATTTAAAACTTTCAGAGAAGGGAAAAAATTGGACCTGAGCAAACAATTTTAGTTTATCTTGTTTAGGTCTCATTTGCATTATTTAAATTCCAGTGGGAAAAAAGAGAACAAAGCAAAACTATGTGACAGCCCAGATAGTAGATTCTGCAACCTTCTCCCATTTAGTAATTTGTTTTTCTTTTTTTGTTTTTCTTTTTTTTTTTTTCTAGCAACAAATACAACTTAGTGGGTTGAAATGTTTGACAAAAGATAGTTTTCTATTTTTCAGCTTGTGCTTAATGAAGACTAAATATACACACACATACACACTATATGTGTATACAAATTCCACTGGAGACCAATATGTAGATGAACGTAGGGAAAAAAAGTACAGTTCAAATTAATAAGAGAATGAAATTAAAATTTCTGCATAATAACCATAAGTTATGAAGTTCTGCAAACATATATGAAATAATATATTAATCCATTCATTTTTACTTTATGATGACCATTTTAAATAAGAACAGTTTTGGAGAAACAGTATTTCTTTAAAATTATAATTTTTAAATAGGAAAATACAACTTCAGATAATTGTATGAGTTGCATAGATAAAAGATGAAACGATGTTTTGCATTATTATATTTACGTCCAAATAAAACCAGACCAGTAAGTAAAGCTAGAAATGTTGATTGCCACAGTTCATTGTCTTCTTTGTGCCAACAATCTAGTGAATGGGTACAAGAATCCATTTAAGAAACAGCTAGTGAAATGCTTTAAATGTAAAAAAAAAAGACTATAAAATCCTGCTGGAGTTGTAGGTATCTTCAGTAAGAATGTTTTTATTGTCACAAGCAATGATAACAAAAAAGGGCAAAGAAGGGTAAAGAAAATGCTAGAATAAAGAATTATTTTCATCTGTGATTGCTTTGTTTGTTCATGTGTATTAGTTATATAAAGTAGCCTTCTGATCTGTATCCAGGCAACACAAAATTGCTCCATTTTAATAGTAAACTATGAACGTAAATAATCATTTTAACAGGCGCATACTGCAAAAGAAATAAATTACTGGTTTACCCTTCTCTAAAAGGCAAAGAAAATGAAAATTGCATTTTTTGAATAATGGGTCAACAATAACGAGATTTACTAAAAACTTTCAACAAAGTACAAGCTTAAATATGAAAAAAGTCCTTTGATTTTGTTTCTAATGGTGTAACTTGAAGAAACTTTTGTTCACAGTGTCCTGGTTTAGGGTAAATTTGGGAGGAAACCTCCAAATGGGCTTCCTCTGGAGAGCAAACTCAAACAGCCCCTCCCCCCCCAGCCGGTCCAGGAAAAGAACCTCTTTGAAGAAAAGTGGAAAAAACTATTTATTTAACAAACAAACTGTCCACAAGCATAAGGAATGAATAATATGAAACAATAAAACTTCTCACTGCTCTGAAGAGAGATGGCAGAACTGGGAGTCCTTGCCAGGAGTTAGCTCAGCTCCCTCCGTCTCTTATCAGTCCCAGTTCCTTCGGCGCTGGAAAATGCCGAGGTCCAGGCCTGGTGGGCCATGGGCACAAGATCCCGGTTCTCCTCTGGGTGTTTTTCAGTCCAGAGCAGATTTAAGGAGTCCCAGTAAAAAGGCAAATAACAGTCTAGGAAGCTTCTTTGCCTCAGCTAGCTAGGCTAACTAAAAGGAAAATAAACCTCTCTCTGGCCACTGTCCATGCATCCAACGAACTCACACAGTCCCGAGGAAGAAGAGAAGATGTGGAGGAGTGAACACTGTTTTTCAAAACAAACTGCGCGCTTCTTCTTTCTTGCTTCACTCTCAGAACCAGTCTTAAAGGTACAGAACACACAGCACACACAGAACAGACGATTGGGGATACAAGCATAACAATCACCCTAGGACACACAGTCACCCTCAATTTTGCTTTTCTTCATTGGGAGAGATAATTTCATTCCTATCAATGCTTTACCTAGACAGATGAGAAACAGTGACTTCTGGAGATCCAAATATGAAAATGAATTCTTAGTGCTTTTTTTTTCACCCTCAGTTCATTTAATACATCACAGCATTGGATTTTATTTCTTGTCAGTATTCTTTAGAAGCAGGATAGAATGAAATGGAAAAAAAATGTTGTGTCTGGTCATTCCTAGATACTCTTTCTTCTGCTGAACATTTATCTAGGGACAGACAACATGCAGAGGAAGTGCTTTTAATGTGGTGAATGTGGGGTTTTTTTGTTAACTCTCAGAGGACTGAGAGTCTTAATTTTGGGATTATATGCTTGAATACATGATAATAGACAGAAATATGAAGTACGAAGACATAGAAACCAACCTAAAGAGTTTAGCCAAAACTGCAGAATGTGAATTCCTAGTCCTCAGAACTAGTTTCTAAAGAAATGATTATTTGTATTACATTCACTTGTTGAAAATAATAAATAGAAAACTAGTGGGTTTCTAATAATATTTTGAAACATTCGAAACATGAATATTTAGCAGTGTCTAACTTTCTTTTTTTCCTTCACAAATAACATCTGTTTCATAACCAGAAGAATTCAGGATGGGAACAACAAAGTCCATATACTCAGCATTTACATTTCATAAAATAAGATACATGTGTGCAAATCCAGAAGTAATTTGGGCTTTTCTGTATATTCAATACATCTTTTATAACTGTCTCTCTTAATCTGTTGCTGTGTTAACAAATTTGAAAGCATCCGAATAGTTCTAAGAAATAAATATTTTTGGCTTTATAAAAAATTAAATCAAAGCTTTTCATGCTTCTCAGATACATCTGCTATAAAAAATCATTTCAGAAGATCTGTCTTTTTCTCAATGGAGTAACCAAAGTAAAGTCTGGATACAGTTATATTACCAGCTTATAAAATTCATTCATTTTTTCTTCTGCTGCAGATTGATTTCTTTTCAACATTTATGCCTTCTGCTGTTGGTTGATAATTATCATATTCTTACAATTACTTTGCTAGAATTTGAGCCCTGAAACCTCTTATCTTTCCTTTTTTATAGAGGATCGCTGTTGCCTTCAAACACATTGAGGGTCATTTGTAGTAGAAATTAGCAAAAATACACAATTTTTTAGTAATGATGTATTGAGTGCAGGTGAATCAAGAGTGTTTGGTGCTCTAATGCATGTCAGGAGAACTGGAGCATGTCAGGAGCTAAAGCCAGGAGAACTGGACTGATTGCATAGGTATTAGATTCATGCTGAAGATTTTGATAGCATGTTTCATTTTCTTAAAAGAAGGGGAAATCAGCAAAGCACGTGAACTGCTGTCACAACTTTGCTCAGCCCTGACAGACAGCAGCAGTTTGTCCAGCCATCCCTTTGACGTCCACTGCTCCCAAGTGGGATCTCTGTAATTTCCATCTTTCTTGTACTTTCTTTAGAGAGAAGTAACTGATCACATCCTTCCCTGCTCTTTCAACACCACCTTGCTGGATTGGAAGATGAGTCCTGTCTGACACCCTCCTGTGGGTGCCTCCCTTGCACCCCTGGTGGCACATATGAGGAGGAGATGAGGTGGTGCTTGTCACGCCCTTTAGGATTAGTCCTATTAAACTTTTCTTGTCTTGTGAAGAGTGATTACTTAGTGGCTGATTAGGGCAAAACTGTGACTCAATGTTTTAATTTGGCTTCTAGAAAAGGTGGTGGGTTTGTTTTTTTCTTTCTCTCCTGCCACCATCTGTAACAGAAAATTTTCTGGAGACTAATTTTCCTTTACAAAAGTTTGTAAGTTTGCCTCTGTGAGTAGGATCGTCCTACAATTCATATCTCTGTCTGAGAGGCCAAATTATTGATAATGTTGTGAGTATTTTCTAGCAACTGATAAAGGACTGAGTTACCTTGCTTTTGAAATGTGTTGTTTTGAGTACGACAGCAGTGAGCATTGGGGAGACGAGGTGGAGAGTATCCCTGAAAATCATATCTGACATTTGAGAATTGTCACTTCATAATTTCCAGTGGTCTCTCAGAAATCACCAAAATTGAATCCATTCTGGAGAAAAAATTAAAACTAGAGCATAATTTGGAGATATTTCGAAATCCCAAAAATATTTTAAAGATAATTCTGTCTTAGTCACTCTATTCAAGTATTCTTCAAGTTTTCCCATATGGTCTGCAAATCACTACATGGATTTGTAAACATAAACAGTGTAATAACTAAAACCATCACTATTAGCTGGACAAAGTAAGTGTATCCAGAGGTTCATAAAAAAACTCCAAACAAATAAAAAGGAGAATAATAATTCATTACTGATAACCCTTATAATGGTTTAGTTCTATAAAACATGAATTATTAATCAGAGAAGTGCAGAGGAAAGCACCAAAACCCAAACTCAAGAACAAATATGTTAGTGAAGAAAATCCCACATTACCTGGAACATTAAATTAAACAAATCTAATCAACATTTCCTTTTCTAAATTACGAATGTAATAATTGAAAATCTAATTCCTCCCTAAGGCCCATAAATAATTCTATTAGGAAGCCGTTATATACCACTTAAGGAAGTTTGTGTGGTGCCTATGAAATCATAGCTATTGTACCACAAACTCAGTTACCAACAAGTGTCTCATCAAAATGTCCAAAATTGAAATGTTGGTTCTTTCACCTTATTTTACAGGATTAGTTTTAACTCCCTTGTTATTACAACTTTTAAAATCAAATTACATCCCTAATGACATGAATAATAGCATACAAACAGAAAAATACTGCCAGATAATAAAAAGTGAACAATGAGTAAGACAGTCTCCCATCAGGACCACATTTCATAGAATAGTGGTCATTTCCACCTGCTAATTTATTTTAATGGCTATATTGTTATTTATGTATTCTTTTTTAGGTTTGTGATTTATGCATATAGAGTGTTACTGAGGATAAGCCTAACTGAAAGCCTTGCAAAAATCTTCAATTGACTAAGAACTGCAAAGTCAAATCTTTTAAATCATCAGATTTTGGCCAAATCTGGTACATAATAGAAGTAATATTTTATCTGTTATGATAAATTTTATAGGACAAGACTGATCATGACCTTCCAAATTTATTCAGAGCTTTGTAGAAAGCATATGATATAATGTCCTAAAACAATCAAGCAACTGCATGTTTTCATTGATTGGAGCATAACACATTATTAATCTTCAATATTTTTTTTTCCAAGTTGAAGGAATGTCTCAGATTACAAAGAAAAAAACCCTGTCCAATTTATGACTCCACTTTATCAAAGTCTTCTGGCAAACATCATAGTTACAGATGTTTTGTTCCAGATTTCTCTAGAATTGCTTTAACTTAGAATAGTCTAAGTATTCTTTAAAATATTCTGATCTCTGTTTAAATGATTGGATCACTGAGGCTATGAAAGCAATAAAAAGGGGGTTATTTATAGCTGAGAAGAGGAGGCAAAACCCCAGTGAGGTAACTCATTATGTCTTGCAGCAGAAAATGGTGCATACGAGGGTGAGAATTGTCCATGGAACAGAAGCAAGTGAGACCGCTGCTAATGATCATTTGTTAAGTACCACACTTTTCCCTGTGGTCAGTCCTGGCAGAAGTCTGCTCTCTGAAATCACATTTCCTTTTCTAACTGGTTCATGATGTCGGGCAACCTGGTAGGCATAATAAATGCTAAATGCTGCATTTTTGCATTTTCCTAATTTTTTCATCCCACCTGGAGTGGGAAACAGTCCCCCAGCTTGGGGGTTGGAAGGGAGGGAGAGAGAGAGGGAATGGCACAAAGCAGTGGAGGAACATTCACAGTAGAAATTTAGACTTTCAGCCAACTATCAAATTGATTTGATATACATTGGGCCCATGGGGCCAAAATACAGAGATAAAAAAAAAACTTTTCATGCAGTGATGTAATATTGGGTATTACTGTGTCCAAAATGTCAAAGGAAAGTTGCGTATTTTTTTTTAAATAATTTAAAAAGAATGAGAATGTAGGTCCTATAAATTTAAAAAATGAAAATGGCTACAAGATTGCAGTTATTTTGGTGATTTTATTTATCTCTAAGGGTGAAGTCGTAGTTCTCAGATCATAATTTACAATCTTTAACATAATGGTGTTTTAGGGGGTTTTCTCCATTGCTATTATTTCTTCCTAAATCTGTGTATGTTAAATTTAAGTTCTGTGGTCGGGAAAATATGATTTTGATCCTGACCATGTTCCCACTAGTGTTTAATTCAGATCAAGATCAAGAGTGTATTTCCACAGAAAACCTCAGTACTGTCACCACTCCTTGCACATTGTTTCACATTGCAGAGAGTTTCTTACAGCTTAGGCCCTTTCAGGCGAGCCTCAGCTGGAAGATGTCCTGGAAAATTCCCAGCAATTTCCACCTTTAATATTTTTCTCCTTGACTATTGCTACCTGGTAGTTTAAAACTAAAGAATTTTTCTTGAATGCTTCCCTTCACAGAGTCAGAGAAAAATAAAAATAGGTATTTCAGGAACTTCAGTTTAAAGAAACATTTTTTTTCTCTTCACTGAAGTAATATAGCAAAAAGCTAAAAAATCTGTTGGTGTTGTGTATTTCTGGACAAAGTGTTACTACATGCCTGAATTTCTTCAAATAGCTTTGAAGAAATATTTTGATCTGCTCTTCAGAGCATTAAAGAAAATATATCCTCATCAAGAAAAGACGGATTTATGAATTCGGTTTGTGTAATGTGGGGCTGACTCTTTACCATGGTGATTAGTTTTCAAATTAAGAAAATTTGTTCTTGCAGTTAATGAGAATCAGCAGAGAACTGTGGAAACAAACTAAAAACAAACAAAACAAAACAAAACAAAACAAAACAAAAAAAAAAAAAAAACCCACAAAAAAACTGTTGAACATTAGATATTCATTGACTGCAGAAGTTTTTATCCAATTCACCCTTTAGTACATCTGGTAAGAATTCAAAATGACAAAGTTCAAACAGCTTTAGTTTGATGCTGCTAGTAGAATGAAAGCAGGTTTAGGCTCTGAATATTAATTACCATCCTGCTTTAAAAGTTACAACACTCTATTTATCCAATGGATGTCATAGTTCTGATTGAATAAAGCCTTAATTATAGAATATTATAGAATATTGCTGTGAGCTCCAGAAATTAAGCCAGCAAATGGGTTATTCTTCTTTGACAGGCTTAAAAAGATAATAAAGACATGTGAAAACAGAGAAAAACACATATGTTAAAAAATAAATTGAGACAATCATGGATTAAGAGTTTATTTTTTCTCCATTTGTATAGAGGAGAAAAAAAAAAGGTTACTGCCATTCTTACATCTGTGCTTGCCCTTAGAAGACACTTTTTTAGCAAAAAAGCCTAATCAAATATTTTTTAGCAATATGGATATGATTTGTATTCTGCTTCCTTCTTATTGGGAATATCTTCCACCATCTGCATTTTCATTCTTTCTATCAACAAAATAATTATTACAGCTAGTGCAGAGAGACCTGTTCCTCTTTAGTCAAAGTCTGGGAAATGTACTACAAGGTCTTTTTTCCCCCAGGGTCTTAATACTCACCTTCCGGTTAGGAGCATGGAGGTCTGGTTACAGCAGGCTCAGGTGGTTCATGATAACACTCTTTCATTTCGAACTGCACCAGACCATAGATCTCCTGCATCCCAGATCCCCCTTCCAGCAAATTTTTCTGAACTGGTTATTAGCTGGAAAAACCTGCCAAGCAATGTCCTTGTTTTGTCTTTCACAGCTGTCACTGGTGACTAAATCAGTAATGTCCATCTGATAACTTCCATATACTGTAAGGTATTTCTAATGGACTTCTGACTTTGCAGTTGTCTAACAGGAAAAGGTCTGGGGGAGTTAAAGAGAGGACTGTGAGTGCATGGCTCAATGGGGTAATTTGGACATAGCATAAGGTCTTAACTGTGAATGATATGCAGCAGGGATAACTGCAGTGTTTCACCTTAGCTGGTTTCAAAAAACCAAAATTAATCTCAGTCCTAATCTTTTGGTCATTTTGTTCTCAGTTGCAAGACCAGCAGCAAACATGTCGCGGTTTTTTTCCTAGAATCTGATAACCACAGTGCAGGAACAAAAAACAGCAGCACAGGTTTTCCTGCAATTTTCGAAGAGAAAGATGAGACCTGATTTGTTCAGATAAAATCTCCTCACCAAAGGCTATATTGCCATGGATTTACCTGCTATCTTTCTAATAAATATCCTCAGTGATATTGAAGTGTAATTTTTTCCTAAGTTGTTTTCATGTTCCTTTTATTAATTACTTCAGCCTACTTTTTTCTCTTTCTGAGTACAATTATCCATATCACAAGTACAGAAATTTAAATAGCTATGTAGTACAGGAAAATGTTGGTAAGAAGTATTCAAATGAATGTGTTAGGAATCATTGTTCTCAGTCATTGACTGGCTGTTTCACATCTTTGTCCGAAAACTGTTTCCTAAGATTTTGTACCCTACTCACATCCAGTTATAAAATGTTTAAAATCTTCTTTCTGAATTATTGCATTATTACAGAAATATTTCAGAAAAGAAATAGTAATTCTTCATAAAAGGGACCTCTGAAGTAGGGCAAAACAAACTCAAGCTAAAAAGCACACAGAATTAATTTCTCTGCTTGCACTGGAGACATTTAACTAGGACTGTGACCTTTAAACAGGAGAGAAAAAAAAAAGCATAGATGTTGAAAAGATGGGAAGATGTGTTGTGAATATGTAGATACCCTGTAGCTAACTCTGCATGTGGTGAACTAAAATTATGGGGTTTTGCCTTATAGGTTTTTTAAGTACTGGGGACCAAGCTGCAAAAGGCAATTATGGATTGCTTGACCAAATCCAAGCTTTACGTTGGATTGAAGAAAATATTGGATCTTTTGGAGGAGACCCGAAGAGAGTTACTATTTTTGGATCTGGGGCAGGAGCTTCCTGTGTCAGTCTCCTCACCCTCTCCCACTATTCAGAAGGTAATAATCCTTTAGCAAAGAACCTTTTTTTTTTTTTTTTTTTTTTTTTTTTTTTTTTTTTTTTTTCCTAATAATGTTAAAATGTGGTGAAAGTGCCAAAGGAGATAGCCTGATTTAGAATTACATGAGGTCTCTAATTTTTGTAAAATATCTACTAGATAGAATTCTGGATTTTTATTAGTCAATATAAATATATTTATAAGGAAAACTAAAGGCTATTACAGCATAAATCTCATGCAACCATATATGCCATGGGCAATATGCTTTTTCTAGCTTTATCAACAGATTCCACTGGCTTCTCTATCAAAGAATTTGCCCTAATTGAAATGGAAAAGAACAATGACCTTTTTGATTTTTTGTACACTCTTGGCTTCACTCCCAATATATATATATGTAGATGCTTTCCTTATTTAGTAAAAACATAACAAAGCCTTATTAAAAACTGTATTTAACTCCCCACAAGTACTGTGTGATCCCACAGTGTTCTTAAGATTTTGGTGGGATTTCTGTGGGGGAAAAAAAGAGTTGTGGGATTTCTACCCTCCACACCTCACCCTGCAACAAAACCCAAACCCAAACTCCAAGAATGTACAGCACCAGTACTGGACTATAAATATTCCTGGTGATAAGACCATATCTACAAGGACTTGCTAAAAGACAACACCAAGATATCTACTGTATTTATTAATCCATGCCATTTCTATCACATTAAAACAGACAGAAATTTGTAACAGATAGCAGTAATCAGAAGTTATAGCAGGGAGGCTGAAAAACACATCTTATTTTGAAATAAATAGAACTATGCTTGGTGATTCAGTCTATTGAATGCCAAAATCAAGCAGATGGAACCATGTAAAAGTTAACTGATCAAATAATTGAAATTTTGTATTGTGTGCATTCAGTAATCATTTTCAAAGGTATAACAAAAATCCCACATGCTTTTGTAGCTATAACTGTCACATTTTGAGATCTTGATGGTAGAAACCATGTGGAGGGGTCACCCACGTATTTCAGTTTAAATATAAAATAGGTCATTTTAGTGGTCTTACCAGAAAAAAAAACAAAACACAAAACAGCAGATGGGACAGATTCACCAGCAAGCTCCCCTTGCCTTTCAGTGCTTTATACAAAGAAGCTCTTCACACTGTTTTCATTTCTTTTTGTATTAGTGTACATAAAACAACCAGGAAGAACCATTGAGTATCATGTTACTCGCTTATTAAAAAAAAAAAAATTCAACACATAGGTACGGTTACACATACACAAAATTTAACATATATGCAGTGCAAACATGTGCATGCAATAATAATTAAAAAACATAAATGATAAATATTGTCAGAGTAGAAGATTGAAATGTAAGAAATTGCTTTTAAAAGAGCAGATTTTTTCAAGTTAGTATGATGCATGGCTTTTGTGAAGGAAATGAGAACGTGTAATTTTCATTTGACCTTTAAACTACTGAAAGACACATTTATGAGTGTCATTTACATGGCAAAGAGCATATGATTGCTTTTAGCTGCCAATCCTTCAAAGAAATTTTCACAGGACTACAAATGAGGTAAAGCCAGAGGACTTCCATCAAAAACACAAGGAAACTGCAGTACAGGAATAGGCTTTTCTCTTGAAACAGCAACCTGAAATCTTCATGCTTTATGTGTGTGAGCATCAAGGACATGAGAGATTTTAATTAGTAGCCTATTTTGCATAGCATAAAAAGGGAGCAGTGAGTAGGATCTACAGAATTTTTTTTTTAAATTTCATTGTATGCATCATCTAGGGATTCTATAATCAAAGCTTTGTTTCGTTTACTAAGAAATACTTTTCATCTTTATATATATATATATATATATTTCTTAAATATCTAATTGGATCTGTATTTAAACAATTTGCACCTGCAGGTTTATTCCAAAAGGCAATCATACAGAGTGGAACAGCCCTGTCCAGCTGGGCAGTGAACTATCAGCCTGCCAAGTACACTCGGATATTGGCAGATAAAGTGGGCTGCGACATGCTGGATACCACTGATTTGGTTGAATGTCTGCGGAATAAGAATTACAAAGAACTCATTCAACAGACTATCACTCCAGCCACGTACCACATTGCCTTTGGGCCTGTGATAGATGGAGACGTGATTCCAGATGACCCTCAGATTCTAATGGAGCAAGGGGAATTCCTTAACTATGATATAATGCTGGGCGTGAATCAAGGGGAAGGCTTAAAATTTGTGGATGGCATTGTAGACAATGAAGATGGTGTTTCTCCCAATGATTTTGACTTTTCTGTCTCCAATTTTGTGGACAATCTGTATGGTTATCCGGAAGGGAAGGACACACTGCGAGAGACCATTAAATTCATGTACACTGACTGGGCAGACAAAGAAAACCCCGAAACAAGACGGAAGACCCTGGTTGCTCTTTTTACAGACCACCAGTGGGTTGCTCCCGCTGTTGCCACGGCTGACCTGCATGCCCAGTATGGATCTCCAACATATTTCTATGCATTTTATCACCATTGCCAAAGTGAAATGAAACCCAGCTGGGCTGATTCAGCTCATGGCGATGAAGTCCCTTATGTGTTTGGGATTCCTATGATTGGTCCCACAGAACTGTTCAACTGCAACTTTTCCAAGAATGATGTCATGCTCAGTGCAGTGGTTATGACATACTGGACTAACTTTGCCAAAACTGGGTAAGTCTGACCCCTAGCACTTATTTTGTTGATAGCATACTTTAAGATAGTCAGTATCCCATTCCAGTGGCCTCAAAATCTGATTTTGAAGTAGTAGTATAGAAATATTTGTGTTAAGATAGGAGGTAAATGAGGCTTATTCATATTTAATAGGTTTTTAATTAGTATGTTCTCTCAAACTATTTTCTTTCAGTAGCTCCATGAGAATAATAACACACTGTATTTTTGGTTCAAAAAATAGGACGATTACTAAGACAAAAAGCATGTCTCAGAGAAAAGGTGGTTCACTGAGATACTGAAAAATCAGAGGCAACATGTCTGCTACTTGAAGAAGGAACTGTCAGGCAGATAGCACTTATCTGCTATGAAAGAAAGGAAGTTCTTGTTTTTCAGTGACCTTCACAGGGATGAGGACTCAGGGAGGAATTAGAACAGAAAGGCAGACACTGGAAATTTTTCCCTCTGAGGGCTATAATGGCAATAATAAGTACTTGACTGGAATGAAGAAGAGACTCAGATATAAATTTTGCTTTGAGAAGGTTAAAAAATTAAAACAAAATAAAGACATTGATATTTTGCGGAAATAGAGTTGTAAACATCAAGGAAACAACCCTCAAAACAGCTTAATCTTTGAGCAATATTAATAAATTCTGTTATCTTCCTATACCATTCATTTAAAGAGTATTGCAGTGTTTTACTTCATCGGCAAGGGCATTTTTTTTGTTAACCTTGAGTCTTCAGTACTGAATTAAAACAAAGATACTTGTGGCACAAAGGGGCTGTAAATCTTTCCACTGAATGTTTAATGGCAGGATTGGGCTCTGGAAACTGCAGCTTTACTGCACTGCAGTGAACGGTGTGGAGCTATATAAGAAAAACTCAGATGCCTATTGTGAAACATTCACAGCCTGTAGCAGCCCTTGTAGCCTTACATGAATCTAAATGACGTTCAAAGGAGAGAGATTTTGCAATCTTCACAAGAACCTCATGCATAAATTGAGTAAAAACCAATCACGTGTTTCAGGTCAATTTACAAGGAAAGAAATCTTTTGTTGCACTTCATATTGGACAAGCAGATATAAAAGCATGCAGAAACCCTGGAGTTAAGCAACAAAAGTGACTGAGCTGTTTAATACTTAGGCGTATTTGGCAACAAGAAGTCAGCAGTCCTGGGATGAGTAAACTTTGTGATGAAATCTTGGTTTATGGACAGACAAAGCTGCATGATGACTGTACCACATGCTCAGAGATGATGACACCATCAATTTGTCTTTATTTTGGTAGATGAAATGCCATGTGTACATAAAGGGCTTCAGGTCCTTACAGATATACCACATTGGAATTATTATGGAGATTCAAGATCTCTGTGGTCTCACTATTGTTTACATTTACTTTGTGACTATTCCCTGTAGATTAAGAAATTGTATTTAAGCAATTTTTGAGGCTGACAGGAGCTCCTCACAGTCCCAGCTGCCACCATTACTCATAATTTCAAGTACTTTCCAGCTGTTGCGGCTTGAAAACGAATTTCAGCAGGCTATACCCAGTTCTCTGGTTATAAAGCCATTGTCATACTATATCTAAAGGCAAAAGCTGGTGCTTTGGGAAAGTCATTAGTCATTTCTGAAATTTTCCCATTGCTGATGAGACAGGAAAGGGGTATATATTTACTTAGAGACTCACCCCCTTACAGGCAGTCTTAAAAATGTGTCATTCGAAATGACCTCTAGCTGAAAAACTTCAGTTTTCAAAGGAAAGGAAAATAACAACATAATTAAGGAAAAGGAAAGGAAAAGAACAACACATATTACCCTGATAGTGTCTTTTCTTTGTTTGGTTGAACAATGATTAATTGTTCTGAATAGTACCAAGGAATACTTGGAGAAAAATGATATTGTAAGATTACATTTATTCTGCACCTCTGGTTCCTCAAACATAAAGACAAAGGTTGTAGCATCTAAAGCCTAGAGCAATGGGGTCTCTGGGGTAACTGTTCTCCACTCTGCTCATTCATTTGCAATTTGGAATCTCTGTAGCCACTCATGTCCTTCAACTCTCAAGATGAGTGATACAGTTCAAGACTGCATTGCTGGAAACTCTGCTTTGGGGTTTTTTTTCCCCTCTCTATTTTTTATTGATCATTTCCCATCCTTATTATGATAGAACGTGTCTTGCTTTGTGTTTATACCTGTGGCAACACAAAAAATCTTTTAACTGAAAGATTTTATTATTTCACATTTCCCTGTAGGTAAACTCTGAACATTTAAACTGCAGATATATTTATTTATTTTTAATGCATTTGGGACTTTTCCAGTCTCTACTACTCTCCCACAGAGGCTGCATCCAGGTACTTATTGTACAATTGTGACTCAGATGGTGCATCATTCAGATGGTTTTTTTAATGACTGGCCATCCGTTGCTAAAAAGGACTCATTGTTTAATGGGCGTACTGCCAAGGCTGGGTTTGGAGGGGAGGTCAATCTTGTAAAATCAGTAGGTGAAAGACACAACACAGGGCATGGTGCTTTTATTGTGTTTAACTCGGAAGTCAGTTACTGAAGTTAGCAAACAGGAGGTGACAATTAAAGTGTTTAATGGCAGATAGTTTGTGCTTGAAATGAATGCCTGGAAGCTGCATTTTGCTAATCTTCCATTCTCTACCTAGCTATAACTCTTTTTTCTATGATGATGATGATTATTATTATTGAGGGTTTTTCATTTGGCCTTTTCAAAACTATGTTTCCAACATGCCTTAGAAGTAGGAAAACAATTTATTACAGAGTAAGTTTGAGATACTACATTTGGGATACAAAAATTGCATGAAAATACAGTTTGGGATTCCTCAATGCACAGAATTATATGTGAGAACTTCATTAAGAGGTACACTTGGAGCTTCAGTCTGCTGCCAGTAGTGCTATCCTAACTGTAATGGTAATTTTACATGCCAAGAGGTCTGTTTGTTAGGGTCATGTTACCTCCTTTGCAGACATCATCAGGGGAAGAGTGAACAACATGAGGGAATGTGTGCCAGTCTTCCATAGATACTCTGCCAGCTATGCTCTTGTGAAGAAGGATTTGAAGTTTCACACAGTGGATACAAAGCCATGCTCTCATTAGAGGCATCTATTAGGTTTCTAAAAATTTCCCTGTTTTTGACGAATTACAGTCCTCTACTTTTACTCCTGTCCATCCAGCTCTGTTGCTATTGGGAAAGATAAAGGTCTAGAGGATATATCCTTGTTTTCTTTGTATTTCAGAAAAATATTCCAGAATTATTTTGCTACCATTGATTCTGAAGAATAAACCTGATTTATTAAGAACCTCTGTGTTTTGTATGCAGTTTGGTTCTCTAATAGAAGACATGATTAAAATTGCAATTTTTAAAGTGCAGTTTCAAACAATTCTCAGTGAACTCTTTTATGAGACTGTTGCATTTCTTTTTGATGTTTTTTTCTGAGGAAATAACTGTCGTCCGATGGCAAATCTGTGTTAGTCAAATGAAACAGTGTCGTTATGGTTTGTGTTCCTTAGTTCTTATAAAGAGTCTTTAGCTGTTTGTCCTTAGCTGACAGGGAGCATAGTGACAGCGGGACCTGGGGATAAATGAGGAATGGAGGTAAGGGAAAATATGCCTGTGTACCTGTCCTTCAAGCATTAATGGCTGTGCCATTAATAGTATTGTGACAACATGACAAGAATCAACAGAAGAATGAAGAAAAGTCAGTTTTTCTCTCTCTTCCATTTTTTTAATCATATAGAGAAAAGACTACTACTGAAAGAAAATAAAGTATCTAGGGGCCTTTCAGAGTGTTAGAGACACTCTGAAATGAAAACATTTCAAATACATTAATGCAACAGTTCCATTGTTCTGGGTGATAGTTAATGGTGTGACAAAAGTAGTTAAAACACAAATGGTGTTTCACCATCTTATAAGGAATTTGGGATATGAAAAAACTTCCTAATTCACTGTTCTTCCCATGAAAATATCATCAGATATGAAATACCCAGTTCCTTCATTTTTCCTTCAGGTCGTCTACTAATCTACCTTGTGAACAGGAGTGTGTGTTGCTCTTCAGTTAACGTCCATTGCAGACATATTTACTTTATATCACCTGAGAAAAAAATTCATATTTTGATTTTACATCTCTAGCTCATGAGGTGTGAATTGACTGACAATACACAAAAACATCTAAAGTTGTGCAAAAGTAGTGCAGACTGAAAGTGGGAGGAAAAAAGTGACAGGTGAAATGGGATTATTTTGCACATTAACAAAAATATACCTTAGAGAAGACATGGTCTTCTCTCCAAAGGAAAAAAGTTCAGACATTTCATGATGGGGAGAATTTTTTGATGGATAAGCTGTTTGGATTCTAAAGGTGGTAAAAATAAGTAATGAGAGAGCAAAATAAATAGCAATAATCATCAATCTTGTTACAATAATAAGATGAAAAAAAGAAAAAACCTTACCAACTGACCAATCGGGAAACAAGAAATCTCCTCCCTATGACAGCCAATACTGTAAGAAGTACAGAACTGAAAATCTATTGTTCAGATTATACTGCTACCATCATGATTGCAGTGGATTTTTAAAGGAAGGTTTCCTGGCAGACTTTGTTATGAAATTACACACTTAAGCCTCAAGAACATCCAGAAAAACAAAGGAATTGTGAGAGTTTTAAAAAGGCAAGGGAAAAATTGAAATGGAAGTAACATATGAAGAATTTTGTTGAACAGATGATTTGATAGGAGAAATGACTGTCTGCACATCTATGTTTTATGCCTACCAATAAAACTGGAAAATGGTTCATAGTAGGATAAACTGCCCAACTACCCAAGGAAAAAAACTCAAGAAGTCCTAAGTTGTGACTTCATGAATTTTCCGCATAGCAGGATGGCCAAGGAAAGTAAAAATTCTCATGTTTATATCTACTGAATATTTTTGGCAAATGATCATTAGTCTATAAAACCAAGATCTAAGGCCATTATTAGATCCTTTATTTAGGACTGGAATTATTCCCATTTCTTGTAAAAAACCCTCAAAATAATTTAGATACATATCTTCCAAATTCAGAGAGAGTATTCAGACCCTTTTATTCATTTTCTGATTACTCTTAGAGTTCATGTCAATGGCAGAGCTCTGATATCCTCAGCAAATAAATTACTTGTCTGTAGGGATGGCTGATTTTTTTCTGTTTCTTGTTTCAATGGACAACTTCATGCCCACACAGAGCCATGTAAACAAATATTCAAATACAAGCCCAGACTCATGTAATGTTATTTT
Organism: Chamaea fasciata; assembly: GCF_029207755.1. Classification (NCBI taxonomy): domain Eukaryota; kingdom Metazoa; phylum Chordata; class Aves; order Passeriformes; family Sylviidae; genus Chamaea; species Chamaea fasciata. The sequence goes on along the minus strand of NW_027094087.1, from coordinate 94,150,994 downwards.
CTCTCTTGTGTTTGGAGGAGGCGGAAGCATAATTGGCTGTTCCCAATAAATAAAGTTAAAAATGACAGATGGAAGTAGAGGATGGAAGAGAGGGAAAAGGAGGCTGATATTTACTTGTTTTGTAGGCTTTTTGTAGGGGAAGGGAATCACAGGATACAAAATGAGTAAGGTTGGAAGGGACCACAGTAAGAATGCTAATTAAAAAAAATGTTATTTGCTAAAATAATCATCTTCTATGATGATAATAATCATTTATATAGAACCACTAAGAATTTTAAAAGTGCACATCCAACTTGGCTGCTTTTTAAAATGAGAGCTCAGCTTCTTCATCTCCTATACTGTGTAGCAACTGCAACTTTTTTACAAGAGCTAACTCAAGGAGTCCGTTCTCTCTAGGACCATTCCCAGAGTCTTTTGGGATGACAATCAGAACAGCAAGGGGGGGTGACACAAGATTTTGTGCCAGTACTCTTGTAGTATTTTGAATTTCTGAGAAGAAAAATATTTTGCATTTTTATGACCTTATTGATTTTTAATTTGGTTTAGAATTTATATGTTGAACCCCAAAGTTTTTTCAAAGTAGATATATTGAATTGGGCCAATATCTTTGTGTTTAGATTTTACAGATCTTTCAGTCTGTTTTTTAGTAACAAAAGAAATAGCTTTATTTCCTTCTTCAGTGCATGTTAGAATCTCTCAAAGTAGCAGAATATATCTGTTTCTGTACTGCTTGGAAGGGAATATTCCTTCTCCAGTTTGAACTGGGATGAATAATTACAAATAAATTATTTTTATTTTTTCTGAACTGACACAATTTAGTTAACTGTTCAGAAAGAAAGAAAGAAAGAAAGAAGGAAAGAAGGAAAGAAGGAAAGAGAGAGGGAAAGAGAGAGAGAAAGAGAGAAAGAGAGAGATGAAAAGAAAAGAAAAGAAAAGAAAAGAAAAGAAAAGAAAAGAAAAGAAAAGAAAAGAAAAGAAAAGCTAACACTTCCAGAACCCGTAGTTTGTATTTTTTATATCTTATTGAAATGGGAAGGATTAGATATATTTCAAAATTTTTCTAAAAAATCAGTACACAAAACCATCCCCCAAAAACTGCAGGTGCTAAGACCACAAGAATAAATAGGCCAAAATACCAAAAATATATAGAAAAATGATTATTTTCTCTCTCAAAAAAAAAAAAGTAAGACACATTTTTTCAGGTAAAAAAAGAATATAGGAATCATAAGATTATTAAATCAAATTACTTGTCTCATTTAAGAACTAAAAAGTTGCTCTTTATGTACAGCAAAGGAATGCTAAAGTAAGCCTTTAGATTCATGTGCTTTTGAAAATAGAAAAAGAGAAAAGATGCTTTAAAATGTATAGTGGTGGGGTTTGGTATTCCCAGAACATACATGACTATATATTGAAAGAAAAAGAAAATATTAGAATTGTTTTCACAGGAAGTAAACCAAAGCACACGAATGAATAAAAAAAGGAGAATGGAAAGTTCTGGGTAATGCACAGGAAGTAAATAATGTACTCTCAGTATAATATATCACAAAGTCACAGAAAGTACTCATTGCTAGAAAAGATGATTCAAATTAATGTGTAACTTACTATTAAACTTAGTAGCTTTACTTTCTGTATTTTTTCATGCTGTTTATTTAAATTTTACTAAAATTTTAAAGATATGCATATATTAATGCTTAATGCTCTTTGTGGCCTTTGTTTTTCTTTATTCTGAACCTGTAAGAAAAAAAAATATATATATATTTGGCTTCCCAATTTTGAAATTATTTCTGACTTGTGTACTAGTCTTATCTCTACTACAACTTAAGTACTATAAAACTGGTTGATCTCAGCTAAAATATTTCTCATCTTGGTTTGGCCACCAAACACAGTACTTCGTAGCAATGATCACATGGAACATTCAAATGGTCATCTGTTAGTGGAGATGACGGAAGCATTTGTGACACCAAGTTAGTTCAAAGTTGTTTTTGTTTTTTTATTTTTTTCCCCAAGTAGATATTTAAATACAGGAGGACTAATAGCTCAATAAAGGAAAACTATCAGAAATGGTTCCCAGCTACATGTCTTAGCCCTGCTACTTCAGGTTTTGAAGAGGTTTTTTTTCCTTGTAATATACACAGCCAGTATAATTTTGTGTGTTCACTAGGACTTCCGATAGTGCCATAGGGCTTAGATGCCTGTATTTACTACTTACAGCAGTGGAAGTAGTGGTACCTTAAATGAGAAAGTGTCAAACCTGGAGAAGGGTTGAACCTACACATTTACTACAGGAAGAAATACTTAGTACTTCTCTAAGATGGTATGTCTCTAAGACACACTCCTCGGAGAATGATACTGAATCACAGAACTTCAGCAGGGAAGTGAAACACTCTGATTTCTGCATTTTCATGTGAAAAAAAAAAAAAAGTAGTATCTGAGATGCTCTGTACAGTAAGTAATTTTCTTTTGATTATTTATTAACAACTGTTCTTCAATTAGGGATGGTTTTTAGCTTCTACTTTTAGGTTACTGTAAGTATTGGGTAAACTATTAACTGTAAGATTGAGAGGGTTTGTTGTTTGTTTGCTTTTGTTTTGTTTTGGGTTGTTTGTGGAAAGGTGAATGACTGTAATACTGTCTGTTTTCTTTTCTTTTAGAGATCCAAACCAGCCTGTTCCACAAGACACAAAGTTCATCCACACAAAACCCAACCGCTTTGAAGAAGTGGCCTGGTCCAAATACAACCCTAAAGACCAACTTTATTTACATATTGGCCTCAAACCCAGAGTTCGTGACCACTATCGAGCAACAAAAGTGGCTTTCTGGTTGGAGCTCGTCCCACACCTTCACAACCTGAATGAAATATTTCAGTATGTTTCCACGACAACTAAAGTCCCCCCTCCTGACATGACCTCATTTCCGTATGTGACCCGACGTTCTCCCGGTAAATTATGGCCAGCCACCAAACGCCCAGCAATGACACCGGCCAACAATCCCAAACATTCAAAGGACACCCATAAAACAGCTCCGGAGGATACGACAGTTCTGATAGAAAACAAGAGAGATTACTCCACAGAGCTGAGTGTCACCATTGCTGTGGGGGCCTCCTTGCTGTTCCTCAATATTTTAGCTTTTGCTGCATTATATTACAAGAAGGACAAACGGCGTCATGAGACTCACCGGCGCCCCAGCCCTCAGAGGAACACCACTAATGACATAGCACACATACAGAATGAAGAGATCATGTCTTTGCAGATGAAGCAGCTGGAACATGACCACGAGTGTGAGTCACTGCAGGCCCATGACACACTGAGACTCACCTGTCCACCTGACTACACACTCACTTTGAGAAGGTCCCCAGATGACATCCCGCTAATGACACCCAACACCATAACCATGATTCCAAATACATTAACAGGAATGCAGCCTTTGCATACTTTCAACACCTTCAGTGGAGGACAAAACAGTACAAATTTGCCCCATGGACATTCGACCACTAGGGTATAGCTCAGCCTTTCCCCATCTACCCTCACAAGCCACTTGGAAGAAAGAAAAAAAGAAAAAAAAAGAAAAAAAAGAAGAGGAAAAAAGTTGTATACCATCCATTGAACACCTTGTCAAAATCTAAAGAAAAATAAGTAAAAGAGAAGGACAGTCATTATTTTCTTACTGATCCTTCCCATAGAAACTCACAGATATTAAAGGTCAACTACAAACCCTGTGAAATGTGAAAAGTGTACATTGCTGTTACGATACTGCTTTAAGATCTCACCCACTTTGATTGAAAGTTGAGGCCAGAAGAAGTAATTTAAAATGGTGTTTTAAGTGTAACAAGAAAAGCAGAGTCTTCTGGAACACAGAGCCAGTGACTGTACAGGTGTTTTGTTTTGGGTTGTTTTTTTTTTAATAAATAAAATTATAAAAAAGATTCTTTATGTGCCATATCATGAATGGCCGTTGATAAAAAAAGACATCACCATGGGCTTTTACCCAGCATATGAAGCTGTAATTCAGATGGGGAAAATAGAATTTTATTATTAAAAACAAAAATGAAAAAAAAAAAAAAGAGGAGGACTGACTATGCAGTAAAATACGTATAGTTCTGTGCAGAGATGACTTGCCAGCCTGAACTATATTTAAAGAAACTTTGTAAAAATGTACATAGCTGTGAGTTTAAAAAAAAAAAAAAAAACAAACAAAAAACAAACAAAAAAAGAAGCAGCTTTTATTGATGTTTTCAGTTTGAAAAGAGCTTTTAGAAAGATTGTGCATTCGATTGTGACCTATGTGTATATACATTAGTCATATGACCTCTGTTTCCTCCAAGACCAAAGGAGGAATTTCTTCTTAATTACTAGTGGTTAACAAAAACCATGAGTTTTTTCTAACATGTTTCATTTATATAAGGCCATGGTGTCATGCAGAGGATACAGTTGTCTGTGTGACCTGCGTACTTTCTCTTACAGGTTACACTAGTGCATGTTAAAGTATTCATAGGCGATTGTTGTTCTTTTCTGAAACATTTTTTCTATAATTTAATTTTGTGTTAGCCTTTTTTAAATTCCAACACAGCAATGGATTGGATAACAAAGAAAAAGAAATACAAAAGAAAAGTGTTACTATTTTAAGCTTGTTGAATTGAACCAAGAAATATCCAAAAATATATATTTGGAGTCCAGTTTGTAGTTCTTGGTTATTGTGATACATTAGGAAAAGTTGTGTGCCCTGACAAAAGCAACGAAAGCCTGTGTTTTGTTCAGCCTTCTTCAAGGAAATTAGCTCTATGTTCACCAGCAGTTTCAGTGGAATCTCAGCTGAGAAAGCATTTCCTCAGCATTGCTAAAAAACATAACACTACAATTTGAAAGTTGGGAAATGCAAGGTTGGTTGGCTGGCTATTTTTCAAACTATTCAGAGTGATGAGTGTGTAAAGAACTTCTCAGCCCAGTAGCTTGTTTTGTGCTTGAGAGTGTACCTGTCAGAAAATTCTTATTTGCTGATTCATTGCACAGTCCCACAGTCAGTGAGCATTATGGAGAGAAGAGCAGAGGAATCCTGCATTTGAACAAAACTAAAAATCCCAGAGAGCATCACTCTCAGGAAAGGCAAAATTATTATCTGGTTATTTTCTTCTGCCTTTCCTTCACTAGAAAAACAGGGGCCAAGCAGAGCTATCAAAGTAACTTAGCAGTTTGATTAAAATAACTGTTTTGAAAGTGAAAAGCTGGAAAATAGTTTTTGCAGATGAAGATTGCTTTATATTTTGTCTTTGAAAGTTGCTCCATCATTGAGAGATAGTAACCAAAGATCTTTGAACAAATTGGTTGGCACTTGGATGTGACTATCCCAGATGTATTTTCTATTCTTAATTCACAACTAAACTGCATCAATATCATATGTCCCATAATGATTAACACAAGATGCCTTGTACCTCTTCTTGTTTTCTACACTTTTTGTTTTCTAATGAAATACCTTGAAATAGTCACCCCTACAATAAAATTAAAGATAAGGTTATTCACTGAGGTCTATTCATCTGCACAACTCTTTGTTGTAGCAGACAGTAAAGCAAATTCTGAAGGAAATAAAAAAAAAAAAATGACATGATAAAAATGCAACATGTGGCTGACATAATCTTTATCTGCAGCAAATGTGCTATAAATCTGACCTGGGAGCTCAGGTTGGAATGTGATGAAGCAGAAACCCCACATTACAACTAGTAGAAAATGGAAAATTGGGTTTTTTGGGGGACTTTTTTTGTTTGTTTTTTTTTTTTTTTTCACTAATCCATCACGTTCTATATTAATGCTGACTCTAAACCAGGCCATTTCCACCAGCTATTAATGCCTCAGCTGAGATGCAGCACTTCATAACTTAAGAAAAAGTTTTAAAAAAAAATAAAAAAAGAAATAGAAAAAAAAAAAGAAAAAAAAAAGTAAAAAAAAGGTAATGATGCTCAGCATCATAATCAGTTGGGTATGTTTGTAATGTGAATTACAGTATTTGTTTAGTACTTCCAATTGTCTTCTGCTAGCAATATGTACAGTACTGTGCCAGGCTTGTGAAATTTGGGTAAAAAAAGTTCCTGTAAGTGAATGATTTTAGCTTTTAAAAGTAATTACAATCAAGTTGATTTAATAATTTGATACATCTGGACTGATGTATGATTTATAGAGGGAACAGATTTATAGGGTCTTAATAGAATTCTATAATAATTATATCAAAATATACTTTGAAACTGTCAAAGAAAAACAAAAGTACTTTCCCCAGCTTATATTCTTGTCCTTAAGAGGCACACAGGGTTCAATGGTTTCTTCTGTTATTATTTTGCAATTTTTTTGGTTTTTTTGCCTTAAGTAATGATAGAAGATATATATGGCTGGACACATATGTATAAACTTTTCAGCAGCATTTTTAATAATAAAATATCACGGTATTTTCTAATGCTTTGTGCAAATAACTACGTGTTCATCCTTTTGTGTAGAAAGTCTTTCAGAGGTGTGTTTTCTGCCCCATCTCCATTTCATTACCTACTGTAAACAATGCCTTGATACTCAGTATAAAATATTAAAGTAACAGAGGTTGCACTTTTAAGTTAGCATTGAGTTTTCATGGCTTTTGTAGATCTATAAGCCTTCCAGTAGAAGGAAAACAACTCAGACAATGAAGATATAAGAAAATAAGCTCCGTATATTTATTGCTTGTATGCACTGCAATTCCCATTTAAGTAGTGGTTTAATTGTTTTGTTATTATTTTCTGAGGCACTGAAAAAAAAGCTTGGGTAAGCAGTTTCCCATATTAGTGTATAGCTTAGCAGCTGAAAAATAGAAAAGAAAAAAATCTTCCAAATTAGGGATCAAAATAATGCAGATAAATCTAATATGTCAAGCTCCACAAGTCAATATACTTCACTTTTATATTTTAAATTTAGATAAACAATGAGTTTTGTTAGAAAAAATATTTGTAGGAGTAGCAACATATGTTACCCATATGCATTTAAGGTATTTACATATATTGCAAGGATGTCAATATCCTTCTTCCTTCAAAGGCTGAGTAAGTAAATAGTTTTTTCTTTTATGATGTCAGATTCTGTTTATCAATCAGGTTTCCATTCATTGGAAAGGTATGTAGACACTTGTCTAATTTGAACTGGGTATTGTTTTCTTTCTGTAACTATTTTGCTGAATAGAGGTACTAACAATAATATTTGATGAATTTTGAGCATATTAGTGAAGAGTATTTGCAAAAATAAAAGTTTGGAATATTCATATTGAAATTTTGATATGAAGAATCAAGCTTCTGAGATAGAAACATGCACCTACTGACCTAATCATTCAGCTTGAATTTTGAATATTGAACTTGTATATAAAGCTTTTGCAAATAAACTGCAGAGTTAGAGTTTTTCAGCAAATATGTTTCATTACAGGTACACTTCAAAATTCCACATCTTGCTCTGAGATAACTCATACACACAAAAAGGGGTTACAATTGTGCAATTTCTGTGAATTTTTCCCCTTAAATTTCTGGGTGAACTCAATAAATTAACTTATTTTTAGCTAATCAGTTTCACATTTAAAAAAGAGAACACCTTTAGAACTTGGTTCATGCTAACTTAACACTGTGTTATTTTATTCCTTTACTATCTGAAATATAAATATGCAGATTAGTATGTTCCTATTTTGGCTTTGCTAAGAGTATTACAATTTAATGGTATTTAATATCACATAAAAATCATATGAAATAATACCATGACAATTATGTGCTCATCTCAGATTTGTGGTTTTACATTTGTATTATTTAATTATTGTCAAGTGTTTCTCAAATTTTCATCTACAGCTGTTTGGCATCACAAACCTCATCAATCTGAATCTCTCCGGAGGGCATTAGCATCTGGTAAAAACTGGGATTTTTATCCCACTAGAAATTATGATATTATAAGTTTATTATCATAATATTCTAAAAGCTCCTCAACACATCAAATTAGCCTGAAAAGTAAGATAGTAACCTTTTACTGAATTAAATGAAAAGTATAGAGGGGTTTGGATATGTCTAAACATCTTGTTTGAGCTGTAGTATAATAAATAATATTTTACTCTCTGGTGAAGGTTTGATTCAAGCCACTTTCTTTGGTGTTCCACAGTGGGCACTAAGGTCCTCACTGTGTCTTCTAAAAATTAAGTTATGTTTTAAGGAATGCTTTTTTAGTCTTTTGTAGACTACCCAAATTATTTCACCCAGTTTTTACCCATGTAAAGAAAGTCAGATAACTCAGGGATGACTTAGACACAATCCAGACACAAAGTCCAAACCAGAGAAGGAGTTTTGTCATAAACCAAGTGAACTGCAACTTCCCTAAGACACAGTAGTAATTAAAGATAATATGCAGTAATATCCCAACAATTCAAATGTAAAATAAACATCTAATAAATAAGGTACGTTCTATTGCTCACAGTGGAAACTTTGCAAATTTTTGCAATATCTACGGTTTCCTAACTTCATTTTCCATCCCTTTCTCTTCATAAAAGAGAAAGGGATGGAAAATATTCATATTTCTCTTCAAATAACAAAAGCTATTCAGACAGTACTTTCTGGAATATCCACACATGTAAATGAGGAATTAAATAGATGACCTCTTTTTGTTTTCTCTTCTACATAAAAATCCTCAAGTTCTGAAAGCATAAAATATTCTTCCTCTAGTGCCTTTTATCAGGGCTTCTAGGTTATCTGAGTGATTCAGAGTAGTCCCATTCCAAGGGTTCCAAGTTTAAATAAAAGGCAAAAGCGAAACAAAGGACTGTCATTTATTGGCTTTGACTTAGACTACACAGCACAGTTGTATTTCTCTCCAAGAGCCAAAGTGTGGTACAAAAAGAGAAGAGAGCTTTATGTATGCTTTATTTTTAAAATTCTACATTTCTAGAGACCACCTCTTTTATTTCAAGAATTTGATGTTTGATATATTGCTTTTTGCTGTACCTAACTCAAAGCCCTCACACATTTCATGTCCTCTCATATATTTTATCTCTTTTTACATGAGATACTTTCCGAGATACAGATATGTTTTCATGTGTGTTTTTTTCTGTCACAACATTTAAGTTTGGCTTCAGACTTGTTCCATTCTGTGCTGTGAGAGAGCATTTTCATCTGACATTTTCCTTGCTGCTTTTAGTGTTTAAAAGTTCTCCTTAGGGGGTATTTACATGACAGTATTCCTCATCCTTGAAATGCATCTATCTCCATGACTGCATTTTGTGCCAGCCTAACAGCTTTGCTTTGACATGGTGAATGTCTTAGTGGGAAGTGCCAGCTTGCAGTCAGCTCTCCTGTTACTCTGAAGCTTTTATTATTGTTATTATTCACTATTGGCATTTGTTTCTTTTCTACATTGATCTTTAATCAAAGGTAAATTAAGTTAGTATGTCATTCTATTCCACAGCAAGATTTCTCAAACCCTATGTTGTTTGTAATTCTTGCTTAGATACTGCTAATTACATTGTTCCACCAAAACATAAAAACCTTTCTGAGCTATTACGTCTCCTGATTCTACCATCAGTGCAATCTAACAGGGGGCTGTCACAGTCAGACTTGTATAACAGGAATTCGTGGGATGCTGCCTTCCACTTGGTAGGGACTTGTTTCACATACATAGGAAAATAAATACAATCAGCATTTTCATGCATCAAAATTTCATGTTAAAGGTGAGCAAGACCCAAGGTAAAATTCAGAGAAAATGCACTAGTACCCTGCACTGATGGTTATTTTGCATAGGTAACAATTTGCAGGTTGAACTGAATGAGTGCTTTGTACATTTTAGTCAATGGATTTCTCAGTTCAGAAACTAGACTGGAATTTGAGGATCTCAGGAAATGAATATGATATCACAAAAGTATTTTTAATGGGGTTTCTGCTTTCAAAATGCCTACCAGCAGGAGCAAAGAAACTGCAGGAAGAGTATTTTAAAATAAATAGGAGTCAAATGTAAATTGTTTCTAAATAAATTTGTCAGGAAGAAATATGATACCATGTGATATGAAATGACCTTAAAGTAATGTGATGGATTTCTTCTGTGTGAAATGCCAACAGAAAAATGAAAATTATCTCAAAGGATACGTTTTTGCAGGGACTAGTCAAATTAAATCATTGCAGAAAATGAGACTATAATGGAATTTTGAACAGAGATGTTTTGTCATAATGGAATACCATATGGGTTTAGATATGCAGAACATAATCTACTATACTCATCTGGGTATTGAAAAGAATAAAATTACATCCCAAGATGCCCTACTTTAACCAGAAGACAGTGCTGCCATTGTAGATAACACAGCAAAGGGAAATGTGCACATTTCTCGGGGAATGATGTAAGATAAAGACTCAAAAAACAGGGAAGAATGACAGTACAAGCCAGGTGCAGGTCCTGCCTGGATAACCACCCTTCACGTAGGCCCAACAGAGTGGTTATGTTTCAAATCTGCTTTTTTCTTCATTTTCCCGGATGGGAGTCCATGGATAAAATGTCCCTGTAATATACTCTTTTCCACTAGCCACTGGCTCTTGACCCCTCAAAAATCACCAACAACTGATGTCTTAGAGGTCCCTCAAAGCTGGAACTGGGACTGAGAAGAAGTATGAACAGTTTACTTATTATTAGCCATTTTTTTCTCTTCTTGGTAAAGGACAATAAGAAAGAGTTGAGATGAAGAGGGATTTGCAGTTAACTTACCCCTATACTCAGAGAAGGGCCAGCCAAGCACCTTACTCAGTTTTCAGTTGACTGGGAAAAAAAGCAATGGAAGCGCTCAAGGAGCAGTGGCCTGTGAGGGAGTTGCTGCTGATGGGCAACAATCAATGGCTGAGTTGATTCTTGAGGGTTAGTCTCTTTTTCACCCATTATAATGGGTTCATTAAAAAATATTTATGCTGGTCCCCAGACTACAAATTCTGCACCATTAATATAGCAGAAAATCAGTAAGGATGTGATTAAAAATTAATCAAATGAAAATTTAATTATCAAAACTAAACCTCCAGTACGTGTGAGAGAAGTAATACCCAGCATTACATTAATCCTTTCATCTGACTGCAGATATTTTACTATGCCTCCAAATCAGACACAGTAGAGATTTCTGGTGGAGGCATGAGAATAAATCATCATGTGTATATGCACAAAAGTAGAAAGTGGAATTCCATTTGCAACAGCTCCACAAATTGCTGCTTCAATAAATAGTAAGTTTGAAGTTACTTACTTTTTCTTGCTGAGTTTTTGGAATGTGAGGTAAGGTTTACCAAGGACACATGTAACCGATTCTAGGAGCTCTCAGACATGCAGCACACAGCTAAAGAAAAAGGAAGACATAAGTTGTTGAAACTTTGGACAGCTGAGTACAGGCTTCTGTTAGGAACCTGGTCCTCTTCAGTTCCTACTGCCAAACCTCCATCCAAATCTTACTTGTAGTGAACGGTTTTCTTGTGAATAACTCTTTCTTCTTCTCGAAGGCTGCCATGTAACCAGGGACTAAAATAGATTGAAAGTGAACGTATCTCCTCAGGGTGGTGGTAACATGTCAGTGACTGCACTGACCCCTGTAGATCAGGTTTACAAACTTCCTTGGTACTCAGTAGTTTATTAATAGGTGACTGGTCAGAAACAGAGAAGTCTATTCATTAAGTACCATGTGAGAAATAGCACCAACCACAAAACAGAAATTAAGATAATTCCTGTTAGTAAGATCACTGAGATATAGAAGCACTTCAGTTTTCCAAAAACCCTTGCGAATCTGGCATGTAACAAATAATTTAGAGAGGGCAGGTAATGCTGGAGGAATAGGTAAACAGTTTTTATTGTGGCACAGATGTGTCCATTTTTACTAAACTGACTATAATTCTCCATTTTGAATTCAAGATCTGATCTCAGCTTTGTTTGTCAACTGGAATTATTTGGTTTTATGTTCTTTTAGATAGTTGTGGAGTTTATGGACTCTGAACTTGGAGAGTTCTACTGTCATCTCACTTTCCTTAAAAATAGAGTAATTAGCAATGGGAAAATGAATACTTTTGAGTTATCTCAAAGATTGCCTGAAAGAGATAGTAGTTATTTGAGAGACTATATGCTTGCCCATACAGCTTTTTACAATTGTCCATATCTGCAATTCTGACTGTAAGTGATTAGAAATTTAGCAGGTTTTTTTCAGAGCAGTTTCTGCATTGCAAGCCTTGAAATGCTAAGAAAATATGATAGCAATACAATTTGGTAGGATACATAATTTGGTGAAAGAAGGTTTTTGGTAGATATACCATCTCAATTATTTCAATAAGCAACATGAAGACTGATGTGAAAATATATAACCCTTGTAGGAACTGCTGCTAACATTTGAGTTTAGAAGTCTACATATTTAGATATTTGAGATGTATTTCTACATCCATCTATATATGGATATATGCTTATTATATGCTTCCTGACTGCCAGTTTTCAGTGTCAGATTATAAAAACTATTTTCAATCATTTACAATTCATAGAATACAAAAAAATATGGATGCATTTTACAGGTATTTTGTATCTGGTCCTTTTAAAACCTTTTTTTTTCATAGATTTACATAAGTTTTTGCTTTGAAGATCCACACAGAAATGCAACTGAAAAAAAGATGGGATGATAACTTGTCTATTTAAACTCATTTAGTGAAAATAACTTCCCACCTGCAAAAATTCTGTTGCAGAATGTAGACCTTGGTTGTTCCTCAGAAAAAAAAAAAAAATCCCATTCATCCGTAAAAAATGAGGTTGCAGAAATGTGAGTAAAAGCAAGTTATGCAGAATGGACAATAGCAACTGAAGAAGATGGCAGGAGCTGCAGAAGAATTGTGGCCATTAACCAAGGACACATGAGGAGGAGCTGGGAAGTGGTTTGAGGCTGGATCAACTGAACTCGGAAAAAGCATAAACCAGAAACCAGGAAAATAACCAGAAAATCTATAATACTGAGAATAAGAGTTCAGAAAAAAGTGCACAGGACAAAGACACAATGCTAAACTGCCAAGCTGTGTTTCCATTAGTATTTTTGTTTGGTTGAGGAATGTACTATTGAAGGAAATATGCCAATCCCCATTTATTAAACTTTCCTCACAAACTAAACTTTGTTGTGCATTGCAAGAGATCTTGGTGCAGGTGAGATGGATTCCTTTAGTGCAGGCATTTACTGAAAGATATGATCTAGTAATGCACCCCATGCCTCCAAGCAAACCACTGACACTTGTGGATGCCAAACATTCTGGGACACTTCCCCGCAGCCCTGGCATCAGCCCTGGTCCCTCTTCTCTTTAACAGACTAGCAATTTAGCAATATGGCTTCTGGCATAAAAATGACAGTCTTTTCCTGCTACATCAAGGCTAATTGATCCTGTTTTCTAAGTTCAGTTTATGATGCAGTGCCTTTGATTTCTGTCCCAAAATGCATACTAAACTGCCGAGTTCTAAAAGCATTTACAAAACACTTGCACATTTTTTAATTCTGTTCACAACTATGAAAAAGGGAAAGGGCAGGTCCCATTATTGACTTTGTAGATTATATTGATGAAAGGATATTTCTTTTCTGTTTTAAATAAAGCAAGAATGCACTTGATACTAAAACTAATTCTGCCACGGGTGGTTTAAGGATTCAGCAATACAATGAAATTTACTTTTGTCCACTTAAAAATCTGACATCATTTAAAAAGTGTTTTAGTAGAAGAATTTGCACCCCTGATTCTATGGTATATGTTCCTAACACTGACCTAAAATGGCAAACACTTGGAGATGTTCAGAGTGAACATATCCAACAATATTAAAAAACAAATAAAGAACCCAAAACAAACAAATGAACTTTGCAATTTTAAAGGGGTTTTATCTTTTGAATGCCCCATTTGATTTTAATCCTTTTGCACGGTGAGATCTAGGCACTGAATAACATAATTTATTTGGAAGTGTTATTATACTCACTTTTGGAAATTAATTTCATTACAAAATATGGGGGGATGAATTGGGAATTTCAGTGTAATTTCATGGTTCTTCCCTGCTTACACCTTCTAAATAAATATTGCAGCCATAGCCAGTAGAATTTTTAATCCACTCTGCAAAAATCAGACAGGTATGTTTCTGGTTTCTTTATCGTACCAGATATAGTAAGGATCTTGGTGTCAAAGCTAGTCTTTTTATTATTTTATTATTGGCCGTTACAGTTAAAGGACCCTGTTTTAACTAGGAAAGGGACACAACATCCTTTCCATACTTCCATGATAGTTCTGTTATCACATCAAGGGAGAGAACTCATATCTCATTATGTACTACAATGCTTAATTTTTGAGATTTTCTCAATTTAAAGCCATGTAGGAACGTATCTCTTTCATTCCATAAGTGAAATAACAAAAGATTCTTTGAACAAAAAACAAAACAAAACCCCAAAAAAACCCAAAAACCAAACACCCCCACCCCAAACCCAACCCCCCAAAAAAACCCAAAAAAACCCGAAAACCCAAAAAACCCCAAAAAAACCCAAAAAACCCCAACCAAAAATGTTTACAGATCTTTGGGGGACAAATCTGTACAAGGCACCCTAATCTCAGAGAAAATGAGGCACCCTAATCTCAGAGAAAATGAAATTGGCACATAATACTGACTAGCCAGCAGTCTAAAGACCAGTTTTCTATGGACTTCAGGAGTACAAATTTACAGAATAATTTTTAAATTAGACTCTCCTTGCTGATTAAGATAGAGATTAATACTGATTGAAATAACAGTTTTTGAATATGGTATTTTTTAAGGTACTGAAAAGTAATTTTTAAGGTAATGCATAATCTACTGGATAAATAAACTTTTAAAGGCTCTCAGAACTTCAGACACATGTGAAACTTCAGAAGAAAATATTTATAGAAAATCACTCATCAGTCTAGAAAATCAAAGTAAAACTGAGTACATAGGGTTGCCATGTCTTATACTCTTGGTAAAATTGATTGAATTAAATCCCAAATTCCACTGATATTTAGTGGGAAAAAAAATCAAACAAACAAAAAACAATCAAAAAGCCCCCCCAAAACAACAAAAAAACAACCCCAAAACCAAAAAAACCCAAACACAAAACAGCAAAATGAAAAAAAGAAAAAAACCACAAACAACCCAACAAAACCAAATTACCTGATCTGTATTAATGTAGCTGCATTGAGTTTTTAATTCAGTTGTAAATGATAAAGGCAGAGCATCAAATTATCCTGATTGAGAGAAATGTCTTGTATTTAATTTTAACAAGTCTATCTCATCTATCATATCTACATGCAAGATTTTAGGAAAACAAAGAGTGAAAGTGTGATTTACATAAAGCAAATTTAAATCAACCAGCAAAATTAAACAGATGTACCTTACTAACACCAAACATAAATTAAAGAGTAATTGGATAGAGAACGGAGAGTGCCAGGGAAGTTCTGTCACTCTGGAGTTATTCAGCTGTTTAGCAGAAAAGAAAGAGCAGAAAAATGTGCAAGGGCAGTAATTCTTAGGGAGAAGAGAGGCCTATGGAGGAGGTAGAAGCAAAATACATATGGCACTGGGCTCAGAGAAAGAGATGTGGAAAAGGTGAAGGGCTGTGGTCTAGAGTTGGTAAATTCAGAGATAGAGCTGATGTAGAAACTCAGAGGGCAAGATTGATGTGATGGTTAGGTAAAGAAGTATTTTTCAGTAATGGAAATCAAGTGACTTATGAAGATGTCCAATATTTTTTTCAGGTAACTGTAAACAATCAAAATTATGTACATGCAGAAGGTGAAAAAATCACATTCATGGCCAGCTCTGATTGGAACATGGAGTTGAGTCTTTAAAGGCTCTAAGATACAAGTGCATGCAGAGTGGGAAAAGAACCACGCTGTTTGGATATTTTTAAGTAAAATTTATATCCTTGGTAGTTTTCCCTGGCACTAAGCAGAACGCGTGATCAGTAATGCGCAGACTTCATCTAGAAGCCTAGACTGAGTGTGCATGGTCTTCTGCAGAACAAGCTAGGCCTGGAGTCTTTTTCAATGATTTGCATGTTCAGTGAATCCATTTTCTAGTAGTCCATTACACCAAGAGTAATTTAAATGGCTGTAAGAACTTTTGGGCGAGAAATCAAAAATAGAAGATAAGGTCATGCACAACCTGTATCAAGTATTTCAGAAGAAGCATTCTGTGAGTTCAGTAATTGTGGTGAGACTTCACAATGGAAAAGAAACTGCTGTTGGGACAGGGGGTAAAGATAGAAAAGAAGTGACATAAAAACCCAGAATAGGTGAAAAAAGGGTTTGCATTTACAGGGGTACAATAATAGCCATGTGTCACAAATAAGAATAATGATAGTATGAGACATCATGATGGAGGTGGTAGAAAACAGCATATACAAAAAGAACAGAGAGCTAGAAATAAATAGAGCAACAGCAGATAAACCACGTGGCTGAAAAATTTTCCTGCATTCTTTCTCTTACATTTAGGTACAAATGTTGTTTAATACAGAGAGGTGTGAAAACTCTGGGTAATAAATCTATATGATATGTATGTAGTAACTATAATTTTAATGGTCAGCAGAGGCTGGTGAAGCACAAATTTTGTGAGAATGTACAAATGCAATAATATTGCGCAAAATGCACATACACACTGTTTTGATTCTTTCTTCTTATTCTTTTATGGTAACATGTGGGTTTTAGTGGCATATTGGTGAGGTTGGTGAGTCCACAAAAGGACTACTTTTCTACTGAAAAGGTGAGTGACTGTAACCAGAAGATGTAAATGGAAATAATTTTTTCTCTAGAAAATAAGATACTGTGTTCTGCTCAGAGTTGGTCTTCTAAACATACAGAATACTTCAATGTGTGATCATCTCAGTCTCATTCTTAGACTAAGTTGTAGATTATTAAAATACTTTCTATATTAAAATATATACTGAAAGTCAGCTATTCCAGCACACACTTTGTTAATAATAAAATCAAAATTCCTTTTTAAATTATTTTTTCACCTATTCTGCTATTCTATGTTTCTAGTATTTATTTGCTCACCCCTTCTTCCTTTTCCTCTCTGTATGCACATATAGGTATGCATTTCAGTCTAGCCTTGGGTTAGTCAGATCAAGCATGGATGTAAACCCCAGGACACAGCCAGAGACAGTCTGGACATAATAGACATGACTTGGAGTGCCCTGGCTTGTTTATTGTCTTGCCACCAGTACTGTAAAATGCCTATTAAATGGGTCCTAAGGTGCTCCCTGCCCAGTGCCACATGTCACATGCCTGTGTTGGTCAATCAAGGGTTGTCTTGCCCACAGTGTGTAGTTGAGAAAATTTTTCCATTTGCTCCGTAAGAGGAAAAAAGCCATAATTCTTTAAACTGAACTACTTTTAAAATACCTGACCTTCGTTACAACCCCCTTCTTTTCATATTACATTTAAATATGTGCTTTATAATTAGATATAATTTACTTGGAAATACAGCAGGCATTCACATCAAAATTAACTCTTGAAGGCAATTAAGTGTTAAGGAAAACATTTCCCTTTGTTTACTCAGTCACTATAACGTTTCCTCATATGAGGTCAAATGAGTAAATAACTTTAAAGCAGAAAGCCTGTAAGAGCTGTGTGCTTGTTTGTAACTTTGAAAAGCACATGGTATTCTTCTGCAAAGCTCTAATTTCCCTAGTTCTTTAATCACAGATGTGCGTATTGGTCTAATAATATCTTCCCTCCAAAACCAATAGCAATATTTCCACTTAATTCTACCATGTGAATCAAAAACTATATTCTTTCTTTCTTAAAAACAAGAGAAACGTGTAGCAGTTGCTTTTGTGTTTGTTAATGGTGGGTTTTTTGTTTTTTGGTTTTTTTTCCTCTTTGTTAGAAGCGAAAGAGAAAAAAAACCTGCTGGCATCATACTCATAATACATTCAAACTTTAGCTTATTCCTAGCAAGAAATTTACAGTTAAGTCTTTATCGTTAATTTGGAGGACTTAGTTGCATCTGTCTGAAACACACCTGCCAGTCAAGTTTTTAATAAAACTAATAAGAAAATTTCTAAGAATAATAAGAGTTCACTAGAAGTGGTACTCATTTTTGAAATATCAAAACTTTAGTCATGTAGTAGTTGGAGTCACAATTTGTCACTGACTATTGGGAACAATGTTGATTATTACAAAACAACGCTCAGTTTGGAGAGCACTTTTCTAGATAAAGTTCTACAGAAGTACCACATTCAGAAAAAGACATTAAGCCTCAGGTAAAATCTTATTTTTCAAAGAGTTCTTTAGACTTCTTTAAACTTCTTCCCTGACAAAAAAAGAATAAAATATTCCAGTGTTAATAAAACTTCTGTTGAGGTTTTTGGTTTGGTTTGGGTTTTTTTTTGTTTGTTTGTGGGTTTTTTTTGGTGTTTTTTTTTGTTTTGTTTTTTGTGGTTTTTTTTTGTGATTTGTTAAATATTTCTATTTCTGTAAGAAAGATTTCCTATTTATACAAGAAATATATTTGTTTAGTACATTTTCATAATTCTCACTTTTTCTAATTTGTAGTAAAGTGGGGTTACTAACATGTCAGGGAAGTTATAAAAAACACAAAATTAGACAAAATGCAAATTGAATGTAACTTTAAATTTTAATAGCCATCTGCTTCTGTCAGTGTGTATTTTTTTCCCATTTAGGTTCTTTTCACATATAAATAACATGTAGTTGTTTGTAAAAATTTTCTGTGAGGGAAAGGGAATGATAAAATGATTTAACTTTTATTACACTAGAAATTTTCCATTGAATTGTATTCATATTGAAATTTTCAGTATATTTTTTCCAGAAATAAACCAATAAAACTTGGTTATCTTTGAAAAATATAAGATCAGCGTGACCTTGATTTTTTTATACTTTTTAAAATCAGAGCTCTATTTTTTAAACAACCCGAGACAGCATAAAGACATAAAGCAACATAAAGAAGACTTCAATAAATGAAATAGAAATTTGCTCAATTTATCCTGTGGATCATATGCAAATCATGTTTATTTGGCCCAAAGAATTAAGCAACATTATTAAAACACAGAAAGAGAATCACACTCACAGCATGATATTAACAAACCCACATGATACCATGACTTATAGACAAGTGCATTCTTAATAGCTTCAATACAACACAAAAAATAATAAAAAAATACTAAAGTAGTTGTTGTATCTCATCAAGTTGTAGTTGAAAAATTAATTTATAAATGGACAAAAGAAGAAAAATCACATATGACATGGTAATAATCTGAGGGTTAAATGTGTCTTAAAAGTGAGTAAGAAAATTTCTAAAAAATTATTTAAAACTGCAGTAAATCACAGTTGACAAAACAAGAACTTGTTTTCTACATACTAGTGACATATCTAAAAAATAACTGCCCTCATAAACTAGAGAATATATTTTTTTTGCCTATTACGTGACAGAAGAGGTTGAATGGGGGGTTTGATTTGATATGAAATTTTATGCCACAATAACAGTTAATATAGATATAAAACAGAAAGAGCACCCAGTTTGTGCAAGGGCACTGGGATTTTTCTAATTGTGATATTGAAATAGAATTAATCACTCTATTGAAATAAGTGGAACTTTGCTGATTTATGGCAGGAAAAGGTTTTTCACAGTCATTCTTCCTTCCATGTATTTACTGTATATAATTTTTCTAGGATTTTTGAAATCTGCTTACTATTAATGAAAAATAGAATTATTTATACTTTGTGCTTTGAAAAAGTATAAACAAATAATAGAAAATTCCTAACTTCCGATAGGACTGCAATTCTCAGAGCAGTTTTCCTTCTATTGCACCAGTGAGAGACAATTTTGGTAAGGAATGTGTAGCTCATTGATGTATATTAATTTATAAAACAACATGAAGCTCAGTTGACAACATGCATAGCTTTTAACAGGGAGCTTTTTTCTCTTCCACTCCTTTAACGGTACAAAGTCAATCTAACCAGACATATAAAAACTTTGCCCCATATTTCTTCTCTTCAATTAGCAGCAGGTTTGGGGTATTTTTTCACAGTTACATGGCAATTCTGCTATATTGTAACTGGCACCATGCATGATACGGTAATGGAGGCTTTTTATCTGAGTAGGTTCTCCTTTGTTGTTTTGTTTTTTTTTTTTTTTCCTTAACGGAGATGTTTTGCAAGTTGTTATTTTAGTGCTATTTCAGCAACTTTTCAGTGACTTTTCACTCTTTAAAATCGGTTTATTTCAGAAGTAAAACACATCTATTCTCCAAGCCCTTCAATTGCCTTGGTATTTGACTTCAAATTAGGTTTCCAGCAAAATATAAAATCACAGCAGGAAACAAACAAACAAAAAAAATCATAGTTTTTATCATATCATGCTATAGATATCTGCTAAATAACCATTATAGTCTACTAAATTCTCCAAGCAACCTGCTTTGAGGGTTGGAGGAGATATATGTAGCAGATATAGGCTGTAAGTGAATCACCCAGACTGGGCTGCATTGCTGAGGCCTCTGGGCCTCAGCGCTGAGGCCTGCAGGAGTTTGTGGTGCAGATAGAAATTTAGTGCCAAGGGTGTGGCGCAGTTAGAATTATAACTTAAGGTGTAAGCAAGGGTCAGAGGGTTTTCTAGTAGTTAGCAAGTATATTAATTAGTGTGGACCCAGTAGCTGCCTTAACAGTTTATTAAACAATAAGTGTTTGCATTCTTCCCTGTGCTGTATGCCAATGAGAATACACCTGTAAATGTAAGCTATGTAGACTGTATAAAACCTGCCATCTTACATAGAACAAAAGGAGAACGTAGCATTGATCACATTGATCGGATCAGCGTTTTTGCTCTCACCCAAACTCCCCGTTTATTTTAGGGTCACCTCGCTATTGATATACATTTGTATCTAAATGGAAGTAATTGCTCTGTTTGTTCTCCAGTCCTTCTCTGCATCTAAATTTCAGGTCTTACAGTACTCAGGCCTTACAGTCCGGCCTCAAAGTAGATGAGTCTTTCCTAATAAAATACTCATAGTCTTGTTTTTAGGGACAAGTATATTCTACTTGTCTCTTTGCTACAGGCTGCTCCTGCAGACTTCACAGAATCATAGTATTATAGAAAGGTTGAAGTTAACTTAGCTTGGCTAACCTGGCACCTTCACTCTTTAAGCAACAAACAAAGCTTTATGTTAATATTTCCCCTTTTCCATCCTACTGAGAAGTTTTTCTTTGGAAACAAATCAGAATTAATTCCCATTTGGGACCTATGAGATGTTTTGCAAATATCAGCTCTCTGGGATTTCTTAAACTTTTGTAAGGAGAATCAAGGAAGACTGCTTGGCTTGCCTTCAGGGTCGTATGTTTTGTAGCAGAGTATAGAGGAGCATAGGCATGAAAAGCAGGTAGAAAAATTTCTTTCTGTAAAAATCTCTTTCAGTTTTCTTCATGCAGACTTATACTTTATCTTCCCCAAAAGGAAGGAGAGCAAGCTACTCGTACGTGCTCAGTTATGACACTTCTGCACTGTACTTTGAGACAGACACCATCTGATGGTTGAATGAAAAAAAAACCCCACCAAAATAAAGCTAAGAGTGAAAAAACCCCCCATGATTTTCAGTGTATTTCCCTTGTATCTATCACTTTTCTCACTCATGTACTACAGGATATTTCAGGATTTGGTCCATTACTTATAAAGGATCTCTATTTCCTCTCCAAAGCCTGTTTTAGAGTCTCAGAAGGAAACTGAAGATCATTTATCTCTCAAAGAGTTTTTCAATTACCTGAAAAAAATTTTCTATATTATATCACCGTGCTGCTGATTTTTACTAAGGTCAGGTTCATTGGCAGATAGAATTTGGGAAAGCAGTGCCTTGACCTATAGTTCTCAAATTTTGTCCTGTGTTTTTTCCCTACTAATTTACAGTGACTATTTTCTGTATTACTACTAGAATTTCCTACAAGTCCAACATCTATTAGCAGTAATTTCTAGCAAGGAATTGAGTTTTCTTGGACGATTAAAACTTGTATCTTAAAATAAGGTAAGTAATGAAGCAAAGCCATGCAACCTAACCTTGTTATTAAATTCCATAATTTTTTAATCCCCAAAGACCCCGTTGCCCTTATTAAAGAACTTAGATAAAGTTATGATAATTGTGAAAGAAACAAATAAAAGGATTTCTGTGTATTCTGCATTTTGTTTACTTTCTTCCCCTCAAATAATTCAAGGTAGCCATACCATCAACTACAAGTTTCTTACATGCTGTGTTGCATTTTGAAATTTGCTAAATTGTTGCAATGCCCTGACAATAACAGCTGGGCAGAGCAGTTGTGATGGTCAAATAAGAACAGCACAAGAACTTCATTCTTTCAACTGATTAATGCTATTAATCCCGTGACCCATCATTTTGAACAAGAAAAAAAAGTCTTCACAACCTAATGCCATCATTTACCCATAGATGAGAAGCAGTCATTTTAGATAGTGTGAAACTTATTTTCTTTTTCATCTCCATGCCTCTTAGCTCTTTAGCTTCCTCTAAAGGCAAACTTAATCAACCCTTTTAATATCAGACTTACATATCTGCAAGTGATGTTGATTTTCTTTGCTGAAAATACTGCCTGAATAGTCTCAAGAAGATATCTAATCTTCAACTTGTCAGTATTGATGAAAACCTAAAATATGCAAAAAAGCAAGTAGCACTTTTGGAGTGTACTGATTTTACAGGTCTGTAACTGGAGCATTTGATGAATTTTAGAAACATTAGAGATCCATTTATGCATTTATCTCAGAAATCCTTTCTTTTCATGATATTGTTGTTCTCTGATATATTGTCCGATATTAAAACAAATTGATTTCATGATTTGAAAATTCAATCTGTGACTTTGTTTTGCAGTAACACAAGACAGTCTATAAAATCTGAATTAAAGATTTGAATTTAATGACTGGACTTGGACCTTGCTTCTGTGGAACTACATAGCAATAGCCCCAGAATTTTAATATACATTCAGAGATTATTCCTTAGCTATCCTGCCATACAGGATACTTTTAAAAAGTCATTAATAAATTAAAAAATTAGAAGGCTTCTCTGCTTTTGCTTCCTATTGTATTCTTCAAATCAAAAGAAATGAAGGAAGGAATTGCAATGTTTCAACTATTGAAGAAAGTAAAAATATTCTGGTTGCTTCTCCATCTGTTTTTATATATTAAAAAAAATTGTTAGACAAAGGAAACACAAAGACAAAGAACACTCTCAGTGATACTGTCAAACTTGTAATTTCTGTTCCTATCTTTTGCATGAGGAAGAACAATTTTTAAAAGAAGCCTCATAGATTGTAAGGAGAGTAGTTATTATTATAATATATATTATTCTGCTAAACAAATAATTTGTAATGACTGTTCCATTTGTAAAACAGCAAAGTATAAAATCAAAAATAATATTTTTAGATTCCCTAGAGAATCCATTCTGCATTATTTCTCATACTGTATTTATTAACATGTTGTCAAACTGAATATCATGTGGCTTGATCAATGAGACTTTAGTCCCATTCCCTTGGGAATTCAAAGATTAACAATATATCTCATCAGTAGGATGTCTTGCTTTGTCATTTCCCTTGCACATAATTACATTTACCATTTCACTTGTCATTGTAGTTCCTCATAATATGTCCTTACATGGAGATGAATACCTGCCTCTCTGGAAATGTCTGTGTTAAAGTATTAATGTGCTCCTGCAAAAGTAATCCAGATTTGTGTTGGGTTGCTGCCATGGAATCATGCTAGTTTACATTGCAAGCTACTAACATTATGCAATATAAACACCACTACTGCTGCTCAGGGTAAAGAAGACAGAAAAAAGGTCACTGAAACAAATAAAATACCTTCTGATGAATAAAGATACAAATCATTCAAGATTGTAAAAAAATGCAAAAAAAGAGAAATTTTTGAAAGTGCTCTGAATGAAATGGATAAATATCTGACCCTTTATGGTCTTCCTCATCTCATTCCAGACTGAATCTTTTTTTTGTTGTTGTTGTGATGGAAAGATGAGAAGTTTAAAAAAAATCAGTTTCACAGTCCAGGATTTTATAGTTTCACCTTTTCGTTTTCTATTTTGAAATCAACATGTAGTAATTGTGAACATAAAGTATTTCTGATTAAAAAAGAGAGATCTAATAAACATAAAAAATACTGTATCTTGTAATTTACACAATTTCTCCTTTAGAAAGAGCATTCAATAGGGCTTTCCTACTATTCCTAGGTAAATAAAAATTATTTAAATATATTTTTTGGCATAAGAACCAAAAAATATTAAATGTTCATGCAGCATTGATTTAGAGATATGTAGCATACTTACACAACACCACAATACCATATTTTTAAGTTGCTTTCCCCCCCGTTAAATATAAATTTTCATTGTAATTTTCTTAACACAGCGTCTTGTTTTTAATTTAATAATAAACCATGGTATGAGTCATTCTTGTTTCCAATCTTTGTTTAAAAACATATTGCTGGAAAATAAGCAGTTGAAAATATGCAATTTCTTCTAATGTATTGATACCTTTAAATCTATTTAGCAGACATTAATTTATGCTGTCATTTATTTTAGGGACCAGAGTGTCATGTATCTCCAAAATAAGTCCAAAATCAGACCACCCACTTTGTCCTGATTCACACATGCACTTTTTTCATGATGATCAGCTTAATGAGCTTTTTATGGAAAGGACTGCCAATCTTTCCAACCTGTTTCCAGTCCAGCAAGCCCTTCCCACTCCATTTGGCTAGTCATACTTGCAGGAATATTAATTGCTGTGCAATATTGTTTATCCCCCCAGCAGGCAGGTGGTAGAATGAGTTCATCATCTGAGAGTCAATGTTACATGTTTTTGATAAAACTTCCAACCAACATGCATAGACATGCTGTGTGGCTGAGATGAGCATTCAGATATACTGTAGGCAGGGACGGTAACAAACTCTTTTAAAGCCCTTATTTTTATAAATTTGGGTAATGGAGCCTTGGAATAAATGGAGCTGTGACTTTTTGAATGTATTTTTGCCAAACGGAAACTATTTGGAAACGTAGTTGTCTGGCAAAACCTTCTTGTGCTTGTCTTACACTGATTTCTTTTTCTTCATGTCCCCATTTCCACAAATATGTTCCTCTTAATTTATATTTTTTCACACAGAAACCAGGCTAAGCTTCTTGATTGCTCTGTGACTATTGCGGATCATAAACCTCTGGTTGGAATAAGGACAAGGTGAAAAAAAAATTAAATAAAGCCCTCATGAGGGAAGGAAAGTGAATTTTAGAGGAGAAAATGGAAACAGCATCAGCTGGGTTGGCTAAATGTGACAGGGATGTCTTGGAGTCAAACATGGTGAAAATCATTACTAGAGCAGAATGTGCTTCCTCCATATCCCAGTAAAGAGCCCTTGAAAGCTGAGTTATGTGCATATCTGGAGCAGGCAAACAGCTGTTCTTCCTTTTCTTTTACTAAAAGGGTTTTCAGGGAAAAACCAGTGTATTTTCCACCCACGTCGCATGCTCATTCTGGAAGTGTGAAGGTTTCCAATATGTCTCGTCCGTCATACTCCAGCCTCCTGGGCACAGAGGTATATTAAGTATTAATGGGCATTAAGCAGATATATTCAGGAAATAGAATACAATCGTGTATTTCTGTGATCTGCTATGCAAGGCTGGTTTTGACAGTGCTGTATGTTCTTCAAACAACCTTTGAGAACAAGTGTCAAAAGGGAGGGACATTCTCCTTGAGATTCAGATACTTAAATGTAGATGGTTGTAATATCAAGCTCCACAGTACACTGTAGAATGCACGTCTAGGCTATTGTCTAGGACATGGCCAGCTGAATTTACAGAACCAGTGTATTCATCCTAATTAAGCTCACTGGTCACCTGAGGAGCTTTTTTAGCCTTCACTTGATAGCATTCCACATGCTTTTGAATCATTTACAGAGCAATTTTACCTGTAAATTTATGCTCCAAAAACCTGGCTCAGAGTTTCATCTGTGATGTCTATGATGATACAGAGCCCCCTACCAGATCAGAACACTCCCAGTATTTCCAACATCTTATAGTAAATTGCAAGTCGTAGAGCTATCTCAGCAACATACCATAAAATAGATGAGATCTTATATTTTAAATTAACTTGGGGACAATAAATTCATATATTGTTAGCTTATTGCTATTTTATTTCTCTTTTTTACTATTTTTTTTAATTCCCAACTGAAATATTTATTTATTGTTTGTAATCCCTTTGTCCCATTGCTTCTCCTTTAATTCTGTGTCTTCACCTAATTAACATCTCTCATTTATCAATTTCTTTCCTGGGTTTGAGCAATTTAGTTTTATTAGCACTTCAAAAATCAGAGTGAGGACTTTGAGCAGATTGCTTAATTACGTAGTTAATTTTTCCTTATATAGATTTGTCATTATATATCATACATAATAAGTGGTCTTTTACCTTTTTAAAATTTCGGATGAAGATTACAGTATGAAAGATTTTTTTCATTTTGATAATTGTTCTTACACTGTTCTGAAATTAGTTATAAGCAGGAGTTAAACTATGGATTTTATGCTTATTTTATTAAAGATTTTCTAAAACCAGTAATATGCCACAGGTCCCTTAACACTTTCTCTCTTCATCTGATACACTCTGAAGTCAGAGCTATTTATCAGAGTCTTAGCTTGAAAAGCAACAATCTCTATAACAATGTTCCAAGTCAGTTCATAAACTTGGCAGTGTCTTTTTATATCCCTTGGGAAATGCCTTGTCAAATGTCTTACCTAAATCTGGATAAAAAATGACTGACAGTGTTTTGTCTTCTTTAGGAGCTTTTACTTTGTAGTTGGCTGATTTTAATTTTACAAGGAGATTGTGATAAGGTCCTAGACATCCAGATACAAACTCTATTCTTACATCTTTCAAAGAGGTAATGTATGAGTGCAGTTACCAAGCAAAAAGTGGCAGAGGTGACTTTAAGTCATAAAAAGCCTTTACTCCTATAAATTAACCCATCCAGTCAAGTGAACAGTTACAAGCCCTGATGTTTTCCTAGACAAGGAGAAGCGATAGAATTCTAAGCTAGAAAAAAAACCAACCTAGTTCAACTAGAGTCCATCATCAAAGATATTTAAATTACAAAGCTAAGCACAGTTCTGTGGTCTAAAAACCAGACTGTGGATACCTGTAGGTACATCCCACTGTAATCCAAGGGAATATTTGACTAAACATCTTTAAAATGTCTGTTCAATGGCTCTGACTCACAAAAAATGTGCTGTTGAAAATCCAAGGAGAGTACAAGTCACTGTGTCTCCAATTATCCTCTCTTCTCCTGGGTTTTTCCCCCTTGTTTCTTGTATAAACTGATCCATCTTTATCTGAGAGAGATCCTGAATTAGCACAGGTAACAGCCTGAGGTCTTACTTAAGAAAAAAGTCTGTGCACGTTTCTTTTTAAAAAGGTGGAACGATTCACTAACATTTTTGGAAGTCAGCTAGTGATAAAAATATGGAATGTCTAAGAGGAGAGACTACACTGAAAGAAGGGCAAATCCTCACCTCACATCAAGTTATCTCTACAAAGTAAACAAATCCGTATATCCCAACTCAATAATGGAATTTAGTATGAAGAGTTCAAAAGACATTCTTCTGTAAATTATTTATTTTCAAAATGCAAAATCTGGAGAAACTGAAACAATTCATCAACAGATTCAGTTAGAAAAAAATACTTGAGGGTTTCATACTGACATGTTTAAAGTGAAATATTTATCTTTTTTGACATATATTTCTTTGAAAATTATCACAGATGTGTTTCTGATCATCCCACTTTTTCCTCTTTTATTCCTAATTAAAAAATTCAGTGGCACAACCAAAGAATCAGTTTCTTGTACAGCCCTACTTAGGATTCTAAGTCCCATTGAATTTCAATGGTTCTTTGTGTTTGATACTGTCCCACTGAAGTCAATGGGTGCAGGATGAATCCCTTTATCCCTCATACACTTTGCAAATGCATGAGTCACACTCCATGCAGCCAGGGAAGTGAGGCCATCAGCCAGAATCCTCAGGACTGAAGCCAACTCTGCTTTGTTGATCAGCTCGTAGGAAGAGCCATAGAAGAATGCAAATTAGTCCTTGCCCTTTGCCTAAATAAAAAGCACTACTTAATATTTCTAGATGCCTCAATTCCAGACAAACAACACCAAAATGCTGTTACATTCTAATTTCCCAGACTATGTTTTATAATAACTGCAAAACCACTTCAGTAAAAGTTCTGCTTTGCTTTTATTAGCATTTTTGGCAGCTAAAAATAAAATAAAAAGAAAAAATATTTCTAATTATTTATATATGGCAGCTTTGATATATAAATTTATATAAAGCCTTCACTGGTTCCCCACTAGTTTAGACATAATATTTGATAATTCTTGATAAATAAAAAACATATACAAAAAACACCCCAACCACCCAAATAAACAAACTAAAAAACAATCTATGAATGTATTAGGCTTAAAATTTTTTATAGTATTTGACAAAAGCTAGTTATACTCACAGGTGTTATTACCATGCTTATGAAACTATTACTGAAAACAAGTGGAATCATATTACTGTAATCTCTTTAAAGATACATTCATTCTCTTTGTGTACAGTCAAAATATATAGAGGACATTTGGAAACAAAAATCTTTGCCTTTAAAAATTATATTTCTGCAGATAGTGCTACAGTGGATGCATTTACCAATTAAAAACCCCAGCAGTAGAAAATATGAAATGAAACTTGTGTAATGAAAATTGATAATTTAAGAAGTACATGGCCTGATTGTACAAGGCTTGGTTTTCCAACCAACCAGGCAGGAACATTTCCCCATAATGAACATCTCCATTGCCATGGAGCATTTTCCTTGACTCTGTTGGATAAAAATGACCCTTTTAGTTACAGAGGAGCATTGTGTTCAGTGTTTAGAATTAACCCAGCTCTGAACTGGATTAACTGGTCCACAGATTCTTTGGGCAGACCACCAGAGTGCAGAGGACAATGTGTATAATGGAACTTTCTGAAATTGTTTCTGGTCCCGATATATTCTCTTGTCCCTTCACACTTACAAACAACAAAAGGGAGGGCTTCAAGCCTGGTGGCAAGTTAGCAAGTTCCTTGCAATAGTCATGAGTGCCAAATAATGATGAGGTTACATGGACGTCTTGCTCCTGCATTTAGAATTAACGGCACCTCAAAACTAATTATTTATTTCTTCCAGCTTTATAAAGCTGCTGAATAACAAACTCCTGTAATCAAATACTTCATTAATCCCTCTAAGCCAATTAAAGATATAGAATTAAATGACAAGTAAATAAAGAGGTTGGGGAAGTTAATTTTTCCAACATTTTCAATTCAATTTAATAATTTTTATAGCTGCACATACTAAAACACATGCTCAGCATTTTACAGGAAGACAAGAGACTGATGCCATTAGACTTCACGTTCTTAGAGCCAGTCTTCTGTTCTTTCTTCACAGAGCAAGGAAAGTAGAATTAAATTAATTCTGACTTGAAAATTGGCAGACAGTGCTTCATTCTTTACCATATCTCACCTTCTCTTAGACCAGTGACTCCCCAGAGGGTCCAAAGAAGGATCACCATGGGAGACAGCTAAAGACACTGCATGACAACCCTCCCTTGGAGTAAAAAAATGATTTTGTCAGGGCTTCCTAAAATTAATTTCCCCTTGTTATTTGAAAACTTTATTTTGAGTAAGAGACA
Organism: Chamaea fasciata; assembly: GCF_029207755.1. Lineage (NCBI taxonomy): Eukaryota > Metazoa > Chordata > Aves > Passeriformes > Sylviidae > Chamaea > Chamaea fasciata. Next base: position 94,121,259 of record NW_027094087.1, on the reverse strand, counting down.
TGTAGAAAAACAGTTTTCAAGATGCTTCTGACAGCATGGTTACCGCTTGAGAGATTGTGAGTTAAATGAGCCATACACAGGCTCTGAAGTAGTCAATCCCATTTCATCATGAACCAATGTGGCAGAGTGGGTGATTCTTTGTTGTATGTGGGAATTTGGACATGTAGGGTAGTGCCAAAATCACAGATTCTGTATGTTGGTGTAAAGCCAGCTGGGAAAAATATAGAGCAGCATTAATCATTGAATAAAAAACCACACCAGTGTTAAATGGTAGTTTTTATTCAGTGTTCTATCTTGCTAGTGATTTGGCTTCAGTGAAAGATAGGAATAAAGGAAAAATTTTCAATTTCTTATATTCACCCTTCTAGGATTCATGCAAATGTGATTAATATCTCTAAAATTATGTATGAAGGAGATTACAAAATGAGTTAACTGAGGAAGGGCAACATTTACTAAATTGTAACACAATTTTCTGGTTGGTAAATTGCTCTTGGAGAAGATTCTATTAAATCTAATAGAAGATGTCTGATAGAAAGAAGAAATAATGGAAAGCATCCCCAGCCAGTGTGATTTCTTTAGCCTTCTTGGCGCCATAGTAATAAATTACTTGGTTCAGGTAGAAGAGAGTTCTGTGCCTTGTCTTGTCTGCACTACAAATTTCTAGGCAAAGATTTTTTTCCACTCTTCCTTCATTAGGATTTCCTGACAACAGAGAAAAACAAATCTTCAGCTAGAAGCTGAGTTATGTTAACACTTGAATTGTTTGCTTGCCACAACACACATTGTAAAGTGTGCAGTATTTATTCTAACCACTTAAATTCCTTGTCCACTTTAGTCCAGTGTAATTTTAGAACTGTAAGTCAAACCACATCAGTCAGGCTTATTCAGGCAGATATGAAACAGAACTCATCTGATAAAAGAAAGCACAACAAAAAAAGAAAGAAACAGGAACTTAAATGATTTGCATTCATTTTTATTTTCAGCTGTATCAAAGAATGCAAGAAATACATTATTAAATGCTGAAGTCTGTGTCAGAAGTACAATTAATTGTACTAAATATAAACATTAATTGATAGACCAATGCAGCAGAAAAGTATTTTCTAAATCTTCCTCTGAAATGTGGACTTGGTGTTTTGTTGTTGTTTGGGGGTATTTTTGTTTGGTTATTTGTTTGGTGTTATCACTTCTGTTTTACATCTAGAGAACAAGTACAAACATGCAATATATATAAAATCACATCTATCTGTCTTTCTAATTAAATATCTATTTCAAAACTGAAATAAAGGTATTATAAACCAACTACAGCTGATGAATAAAAAGTGGGCACACAGGAGGGAGACCTGGCAGAGAATTCTAGTGCTTTCATTACCAAAATTCTAAGACAAGAGTTTCTGAGATAAAAGCTGAGCTTGCAAATTCTATATCTATCTGATCAGTAAATACCATGCACAAGGAAGTGTTATCATAATAATTACTTCATGAACCTTCCTTCTTTATAGAAATAGAACAATGGAGGATAGTCTCCATTTCATTAAGTATGCATAAACTGATCTAAACAAAAAACATGCAATGTTTTTCCTAGAGTCCTTGTTGTACTGATTCCCTAGACTGACATCTTGGTTGGTGCCTCTGTAGTCTTCCTAGCTGCATTAAAGAAATTCTATGCAAACCCAGAAACCAGATGATAAAGTGTAGGTAGACACCAGGAGTCTGAAAGTGGTGGTGGCATTTACTTGAAATTACAGATCTTGTCATATATTTCTGTAAACCTTTGAAAAACACCCAAAACACAGTATATCCCAAATGGCCCTATTAAAAAAGGAAATATTAAGGACACTAAAAAAAAAAAAAAAAAAAAAAAAAAAAAAAAAAAAAAAAAAGCATTTAAAATAACTCAATAAGATTTGAAAATTGTAATCAAATTTGACACATTTTAGAAATAAGGACTTGGGAAAATTAGATTAACTTTAGGCTATTATACAACATATTTTGCAAGAACCAAAACCAAAACCAAAAGCAAAACCAAACCAAAAAAAAAAAAAAAAACCCCAAAAATACAAGAAACCTTTGGAAATAAATCCTAATGGATAAAAACCCTTGTTGTATGTAATTTAGCAAACTTCTATCATAAAAAAAGGGAAAGCATTATGTGCCTAAAATCAAAAAACAGTGGGAATAAATACATTAGAGAAAAATGAAACTCTAAGAAAAACCTTGTAGCAAGAGTGTGATCTTTCCTCTGAGATAAAAAGGAAGAATATAGCATGTTTTCCTTATCTGATCTCAATCTGTGTTGAGGAACAAAACCTGCAAAAAATCTTCATAAAAAGCTTCTTTTTCAGGCAACCCATAAATGTGTATAATGTCTCTCATTTGAAGTATTTGCAGTGGAGCAACAATGGCTGACAGGTAGCCAACATAAAGAAACACCACTCTCAGTTTATTGAAAGCTTGCAGATAAGCAAAGTTTCATTTAATGTTTTGCACATCCAAAGGGAGTACTTGAGCCTTTATCAATTGTCAAAAGTTTCAATTCCTTTCTCTACCTGGAGGATCAGAGGTTAAACACATCTATAAAAATCCTTCCTTCCTTCCTTCCTTCCTTCCTTCCTTCCTTCCTTCCTTCCTTCCTTCCTTCCTTCCTTCCTTCCTTCCTTCCTTCCTTCCTTCCTTCCTTCCTTCCTTCCTTCCTTCCTTCCTTCCTTCCTTCCTTCCTCTCTAACACAAGTATATCTACAAACCCTAATGTGCATATTCATATTCATTTTCCTAAACAAAAGGGTTAAAAGATGCCCAGCTCTGACACCAAGTGGCACTAACAAATTCATGCTGACACTGTATGGACCTTGTACCTCCATACCAGACTGGTTTTGGAGAAACTAATTTTCATAGCAAATCTGAGGAGTCCCCCAACCCCTGAACAGTTTGTGGTCAACTTGACACTCAAGATTTGTGTTTGGTTCTCTGAGATTTTGCATCACACATGTTCCTACTGTGCTGGTAGTTAAAGGGCTGGGCATCCCTTGAGGGGCACCTGAGCACAGCTTTGAGCATGTAAAGAAAGCACAGTCCTTCATACAGGCGAATTAATTGATCCCTGTTGATAAAATTATACCAATATCAAGGAAAGTGATTCATATTTGTCAAAAGGGCAACAGATACCTTTATGAGTAACAAGCAATCTTCTAAGTTTAAAGCTGTTACTAAGCACACACAAATGGCATAAGGCTGTTTAATTATGAGACAAATATGTTGTTTGAGGTTACTTTGTACAGCTTTGAACCAAAAAATGAACAGTAGCAAAGCAAGACACTGTGTCTGATTGTTATCAGCATGCCTGCTAGTAAACTACTGCATCCTATTGAACCCATTATTTATATTTTAGTAATAGGAAAAGAAAGTTGTCATAAATATTTGAGAAATTCTCTGAGACAGTAATCAATCCATATTATTTTAAACAAATTCAAAAGACATCCTCTTTTCTAGAAGTACTTAAGCAATTTGTGGTGGTAAGTAATTGCGCTCCTTCTCAGTGTTGCATCTCTGATGAACCGAATGGGTGAAGTAGTATTCCAAGGGGAAAGGCATATGGGATAATAAGGGGAATAAGCTCCTTTGAAACAACCTGAGAAGAACTGAATTAATTGTAGTTTTAGTTATGTTAATGAGACTTTGAGAGGACAGTGCAGCTAGAATCACAAAGATCCAACAACAATGCAAGTTTTCAGAGGTTAGTTGAAAAAAAAACCCTTCATAACCCTCAAAGCCATGGCATCATTTTCTTTCGATCAACAGACTCTCAAGACCTATCATTTTTTCCAAAGAGTACCATTTGCCTCATGAAAACAAGGCCCATGACCTTATCTCACACAGAAAAAGAAAAATAAAACAAATCAAAGCAAGAATCAAATGACAGGTCTCTCACGCAGTTGTCTTGAACATGAAAGTTTTCATCCATTCATGTGGCAAAGCAAAATATTCTGTCATGGAAGCGTATTACCCATTAACCTGCCTGTGTAAGTGAAGTTCATAAGGTATAATTTTTCCTATGAAAGCTTCTTCATTTGCCATTTGTTTCAGCTAACTCTTAGTTTTTATTCAATTCTGAGTTTTTCTTTAATATGTTTATGTGGACTTTTGCACAGAAGGGTAAGAACAAACAAAGTTCTGACAGTGGCAGTCACATTTAAACCTCCCATTCACAATTACATGACATAAACTGAGTTTGGTAAGATTTCCCCATGCCACCTGTGGCACTGTACAATCTGTAGTTCTGTCTTTTTTCCATCTTGCCTTGAGTTTTGGAAGAAGGTCCACTGCAATACCTCCCATCATGAGCCAGATGAAACCACCAGTTTTAGCAAAAAAAAAAAAAAAAAAAAAACCAGCAAAAGGTGTAGAGACTAAATTCATGTATAAGAATTTTAACTGCATTGTGGTTTTTTAATAACAAGCATATATCAACTAATGATTACTCTTGAGTTAGACTATTTCAATTATACTAACAGTAAATCTGTACCTTTGCATAAATGCAGTGATTATTTCTTTGCTCAAAACCAAAATTTTGAGCTTAGTCTACACAACTTTTGGGATCCCACCGATGAATTGTGTTGCAGTAAAATGTTCAGTTGCAAAATTTTGGGATGGATCTGACTTGGCAGTTCTTTCCTACTGCTCCAAAGTATGTTATAGGAATTTCTTAATTCCTGTAAGTATGTTATAGGAATTTCTGTCCTAAATCATAAGACTAGGTGTTTCCTGTGCTAAGAAAAAAAAAAAAAGTCCCAAGCCCAACACTAGCCTTGCTCTCCCAATTTAACTTAACAACCCTCGCCCCAAATTCCTCCTTCCCTTCAGAAAAACTCTCATGTCTAGAAAACTGATGACTATCTGATCCCTCATGTCTAGAAAGCTGATGTACGTCTAATTCTTTGTTAATTTATGCCAAGTGACTTCCTGAATGACATCTAAAAGCAAGCAGAGTTCTACAAACTGGTTTTGTAATATACAATAAATTTGTCCTTTCCTCATTTAAAGCATGTTATCTTCTCAAATGTATTGGATATCTATTTAAGCAGAAATTCTCAACTCCCTTTACAAACTTAATTATTTTGTAACTTGTTCGGTCCTTGGTCAGAAAAAAGTCTAATCATAGCAATTTTAGTCACAAAATTTTCACTTCCAGTCAAAGAAGTCCATACTATACTACTTTGTGTTCTCTTACAGAATGACTTGTATGAAAAAAACCCCACATTTGACTGTATAAACCTTTTACTAAGTATGAGGTATTTTAACATTATTTAGCTTTTTTTTGAATTCCACTTCTCTGACAAATGAGAGAAGTTATCCTTATTGAATAGATTATACAAGATTATAGTTAGTAAAGGTATTTATTAATAATGACATATAATACATCATATATCATAAATGGATTTTTTTTACAAAAGAACATAATCTGCTAGTCACTACAGAGCTAGGAACAATTTTTACTCACACTGCTCCCATGGTTTAGTAGGTTTTCAGTAGGAAGAGGTCATACTGACACAACTGGGACACTTTATTTTATTGGTGCTTGTTTTTATTTTGTTATTCTCCATTATTATGATGATAAATGAAATGTTATTATTTGTATGTCTCTTTAGTATTGCATAATTTCCCAATAAATAATCAGGTTTTACCTTTAAAACATCAGCTCATTCCTCCTAGAGTTTAACTTTCCCATTCTTCAAACATTACCTTTAAAGGATATTGCAGGTGCTAGAAATTTAAAGCCAATTCCAATAAGCATATTTCTCTGCATCCAGGTAATTTTTTAATATGGATGTACACTCTTAGTGGCAAAAGGATATAAAATTATTGAGAGAAAACCTAATGATAATTACTACTGCTAAAACAAACAAACAAACATACAAAAACCCCCACAAAAAGAAAAACAAACAAAAAAAACCCATGAATTTTTCAAAACATTAGTAACCTTGAGAAATCTTAAAGAAGACCAAAACACCCTCACACAAACAGCTGCCTAAAATCAGAAAACAACACTTTCATAAACATTTTTTGTTCCATGTAAAACATGTAAACATTTTGTATTCTACATATGTGACAACATTCATGAACAGATAAATCTTTCTGGGATCAGTGCTTTCAGAAAGAGAATATTTAAAGCCCACCAGTCACTCTAGTACAAAGGAAAGCAGAGTTTCTCAGAGCAGAATGAATAAATGTAGCCTGGAAATAGTACAAATGCAGGATTTTTATTATATAACTGATACCTATAGTTCTTATTTTTCCTTTTTCTTTAAGTGCTTTTAGTGACAGTTATGCCATTAGTAGCCATGAAGTACAAACCAGAAAATTCAAGTAGCTTTGAAGAAAGAAATTGCTTTTTTTAGGTTTTTCTGGTGTTTCAGAAATCTTTAAAACAGGCAGGAGAGAAATTTCAGAAGTGAAAGTTGAAAGGTATGTTAAAGGCTTTACAGTTAAGTTGAATGTTAGTTTCTAGTTCAGCTTGATGAAAGATGCTACTTACCCTTGTGCAACAGGTCTTGAAATAAACTCCAGGACAGCTATGGATAAAAGCTTAATTGTACCAAGTTATACAGCTTATCTTAGAATGGATTTGAAAGAAGACAAATAGCTCAATTTAAGATGAATTTGGAGTATGATTTCTTAATAAAATTATTTAGGATTCAAGATCACAAACAAGATCAAATTAATAAATTATGAAAAGCAGCATAAATACAGCAAAATAAAAATGTCAAGAAGTACAAAAATGTAAACAACTCACAAAGTTGATGATCTTTGTGCAGACAATGGAAAAAGAACTGGATGACATGAATCAAGAATGCAATGATATTCTTAAAAAAACCCAAACAAACAAAACAGTAATCCTAAAGTATACTTGTCTTGATCTTGGGTGAGGAGAAGTTCCCCAGAATTGATACAGAAGCTATCCAACCAGACAACTACCTCTCAGATTTCACCACATTAACTTCATGACCTCACCCTCCCATTCTTTCCTGTGGCTTTTCTGTCCTATTGCCTTTGCCAAATCTGGCCCCTTTTTCTAACTCTGTTTTTCTAACTAGATACATTAGTGACCCTTTTTGTCCCTCACTCCTAGTCTTAATTTCTATATTAGTGTCTTGGCTCCTGCACAGACCTACATCTCTTAATGACTGATACAAAAAGAGTTCCTGTAGTCCTAGAATAGATTAGGTTCAATGAGACAGAGCCCCAGAGCATTTTTTGTTGCAGTTCAGTGAGTCCCTGCTAAGACATTTTTGGAAGCATAAAATCTAGCCAGATTTTTCTGTTTTCATTTGCAACAGACCTTCCACATATTCTTGCTGAATTTCAGGCAACTACATTGAGAGAATGGAAAGCTTCATAACATAATGCCCCTTTATCTGTGCTGCTGCTGGTCCTGGAAATCAAGATCTGGAGTCAGATAACACCATGCATCTGAATACCATATGTTGAAAGAGAAAATATAGTCATTTCTTGACTCCTTTTGAGAGAAGTAAAACCTTGTCCCAACATGCTAACTGCTAGTGTCTGGTGGGTTGTCTTCTAGAAGGCATTCGTCCCCTGTCAAATAGTTCATACCACTCAAGTTAAAGGACTTTATAGAATAGCAACAGGTTGACCTAATTTCTGCTGGAATTAGGGAAGAGACGATGCTGCCATAAGAAAATATATTGACTTCTTTTAAATCAAGGGATCCTAATTCATTTCCAAGATAAATCTGGATCACAGACAGGGAGCAAATGAGAAGTCTCAGGCCAGGCCAAAAAAAGGATGTTTTAAAGATTAAACTCAACAAGGAATAGAGGCAGAAGGCATGGTGGTCTACTACAAGCAAGAAAAGAAGAGAGCCAGTTCCTCCAAATACTTCAAAGATACCAGTCCCCGTTCTTCACTCCTGTTTAGACATGGGCCATATCACATAAACACTACCTGTTTCACCCCTTGGATGCATTCCCTTGGATTTTACAACATTCACTTTAGTGAGTCTTTTAAGTACATCATGATCCATGCTCAAGCCCTGTCCTTGAACTAATGTACATATAAACCTTGAAAAGAATTTGCTGTAAAAAATCCACAGTCCTCTTCCTGGGGATGAAAATCAGATAGGTTCAATCAGGTATCAGTGTGGATGATGTCTTCTAGAATAACAGAGGAATAGTATGAGAAAAACAGGTGATCACTATACCTATTTGTGTTGGCTGTTTATAACTGCATAACAAGATGTGCAGAAGGCTGGTATTTATAAATTGTTTAAAAGAAAGCCTACTGCTGCTGAGAATCTATCACAGGAGATGATCATCAGGCTTCATGGACCTGTTAGTGATGATATTTTCAAAAATGACTGAGCAGACTGAGAGGTTAAAGCACAAAGTGAAATAGCCTTAATTACAACCCTGAGTGAGGACTGGAATCAGGAAAGAGCAGATACTTGAGGATCAAGCACAGAAAAGGAAGAAGAGTTGACTTTAGACTCAAATGAGACCCATTTAGAGCTGAAAGCCCCTCACATGTCCTGCATTGTGGTGGGGTAGTGTCAAAGCATGGTATCTCCAACTTCAGAAAGTTTCCCTTGATTTAATTCTGTTGCTTTTGCTCTATGGCTAGATGGTAGTGCTTGCACATTCAGTGAAATGCACAGCATAATATGTGATTTTCTTAGGGATAGTTTTTTGTGTCCTTCAATTTTTTGTGTGGTTGTCTATTCCTCATTAGCCGTTTTATCCTCTCACTACTATTTTGAAATTTTAGTGCCTTATTTTCATGGCAAAGCCTTGTTATTTTTTGAGTGGATGCTTAGAAAATAGATGTTCCATGTGGCTTCTTCCATCTGTACATGTTTTTTCCAAAAACATAACAGATTGCTTTGATGGTGATATTCAGCGGAAAAGAATCATCTGCTAATAACATTACTTTTTGTTCCATGTTCTCCAATATGATTTCCTTCTATCTGTTCATGAGAAACAACTCTTTCATCCCTAGTCCTTCATATTTTTATACTTTAAAAATTATATAGAATCTCATTTGATTAAAAAAAAAATAATCTTAATGGTAACCTTTTTGAGTTTTCCCTTCAAATATTGCCACATGCCCATTTCTTGATAAAAGCTATTTACAACTTTTTAATGAGAGAAGTATTAAGGGAAAAAAGTATAAAGTATTCTAAAATAATCTGAATAATCAACTTAATTGGCTTTCAATGATCCATGAAATTAATTATTCAGTCTTCACAGCAAATCTAGCCTCTTCAGATTCAGATAAGATAAATGCTCTCCAAAAGTACAGGATCAAATCTTGAATAAGCACATTCTATTTCAAAAGCATGGGGATCATGGAATTATTCTTGAATTTCCATTGCATTGTAAGATGTTTCAAGAATCTAAGTGTTGAAAAATAGTGAAAAACTCCCAACTTTTTTTCTCTCCTATTCCAGATCCAGCAGCTGATAACCAAATTTTTGTTATTTTGAGGATTTTGAAAATCAATTGTTTAAAATTGGGAAGAGTACTTGCATATATGTATTATCTAAAAAAAAAAAAAGCTCAATTTCACTGAATCTTAGTGAAGAAAGTGAAAAATATTTTCATTTTACTGTTTAGTTATTTAGTGTGAAGGGGCTTGTGAATAAAGGGACAAAGTGTGGCCACATTTATACTACTGCATTTGAATATACATTAGGGAGTTATAAACTCTAATTCCAGCAAGGCAATGCCATTCAGAGGCTTCCTATCTAGAAAACAGAGCAGTTCTCTGGAAAGAGATCCAGATAGCTTAAAAAAGGAAACTCTGTTTTGTGTAGAGAAAACATCTGTTTTATGGGATTATTTTTGAGTTTTGTGATGTTTGCACAGCTTTTACACATTGAGTGAAACCACGTCAATAAATAACAGATATAACCTTATAGGAGACCAGTGACAGCTGTGTGAAGAAACTCATCTCTTCCTTGTGGAGTTTGTCCCTGAAAGTTCATGCCTAGGAGAGGAAGAAAAGCACACCTTTGGAAAAAAAATATTTTGACTGCAGAATTCACAAAAGAAATACCTGCATTGCCTGTAATTCTCAGTAAGTGAGAATTTCAGAAAAATCTTCCTACTCCTCAGTCTCTAACCACTAGACAGAATGCAAGATATGATTCTTCTCCACTTGTACTTTTGGAAACTAAAATAACAGGGAACCTGAGTTGGTAGGTTTCAACCTTGTGATGGCAAGGACAATTCCAGTCCAATATGTTTTCCCACCCTTGTGTGAACCAGACTAAATTCAGCAACCATTAAAGCAAAACCACAAGATCTGTATGTGTAAAAAAAGTAATAGAAGCTACAACATTTATCAATTATTATAAACTGGCTCATTATATTATTATAAATTGGCTTTATCTTCACATATAAATTTCTCAAAAACCTTTTATATTCATTCTTGGTAGGTTTCATCTCCCATTTTATTTCAGATGCATACAGTGAAACTGTGTCAAAGTTTTTAGGCTATCTGAAGAAAGATTTATTAAAAGCAGTTTCTCTTATCTTAGATGTTCACGTTACAGTAGATGAATCTTTGGGTTTTTCTTGAAAAGTAACTTTACTATATCTAAAAATCCATCTCAAGCAAAACAGTAACACCAGAAATGTCTCTGGTTCTACCATTTCAAAGTATTACCCCTTCTGCTAAACAGGCAGAATTGTAGAGTGTTGCTTTAAGACGGTGAAGTATTCATGGGGCTGGTTGAGAAAAGCATGAATCTACCTATCATCCATCTATCTATCTATCTATCTATCTATCTATCTATCTATCTATCTATCATCTATCTGTCTATTTGTCTATTTACCTTGTTACTAGACCACTCTTATACTTTCTGTCACAGCATATACTAAGGCGTAGTACTCTGCAGTAAGTGCATTTATCATGGCCAATCCTGAACCTGCTTTTCTGTTGCTTCAATAAATTCTACTGTTTGTGGATCATGTAAGTTCTTATTGAATACAAGCAGACTCACAGAACTGGGTTGGTTTGAACTCAACCAGACTTGGTGTGCTAAATTCACTATAACCAAAAATTAACTTCAGCCACACCCAGCCTCTCTTTTCTTGGAGGATCAGCTGGAATCGAAGGGGGATAATTTTCTGCTAAATACTTGTACTCTTAATGCAACACTGCTAAGTGCACAGCACTTAGTGCTTAGCTTTGTTCAGGTTTTTTTTTTTTTTTTTTCTTTTTTTTTTTTTTTTTTTTTTTGTTTTTGTTTTTGTTTTTAAATATATTTTTGAATGTTGTGTATTTGTCAGTGTCTTCAAAAACACTCATATAGAATCTTAAAATTAAATTTAATTAAATTAAAATTAAATTTTATCTTGTCTCTCTACCAAATGCTAAATTGTTTCTTACTTGACATGAGACCATTCTTAGTCTGAGAACCTTTAAATATCTCAAATAATTAGTTATAATTTTGCTACCTTCAGAGAAAAGTTCAATACCTGGTGTATTTTTTCTGTTCGTTTTGCCATCTCCCATATGGTCTTTTGCTCATCCATAATGCCATTAACAGTATAGCTATTAAAATATGGACATTTTCCAATATTGTGTTCACACAAAGTCATTTTGAGGGAAAATAACTTACTTTAGTATATATGACAATGTCATTCCTAGCCGCATTAAAGAAATATCAGTCCTGTTCCAGACTAGCCATAATGGTAAATACATCAAGTCTGACAACATAGCACTCAAATCTGGATACTTCTGCTGCTTTGCCATAGTCCAATCTCTGACCAAGAATCTCACAGAGACAGCAACAGTTCATGAAAATTCTTTGTAATTATCAGTATTTCTCCAAAGAAGATACTTCTGTCTTGAGAGAAAGTTAAATGTCTAAGCACAGTCTTCACTAGCCTTCCAGACTTTGATACTCAACAAGTTAATTATGTCTAAGGTCTTAGACTGTTCTTTATGCACTACCCCTCCTCTCCTCTTTGACAGGCTAAAAGTACGAACCAGACTGGTAAGTCACAGCACAGATGGTGCAGAAGACTGAAGGCTGTACTGGAATCACAACCAACTACACATATAGTATGTATATAAAACTGGGACAATTTGTCTTAAAAGTTGCAGGAAAAGATGTGTTTCCTTGTGTTAATTCTGTGAGAATTGCCAGCATCATTTATATCTTGGAATGACATAAGATGGCCAGACATGATTAATCAGATGGAACAAGTTTGAATTTGTCTGTAGGTACTTAAGTCTTCATAGATCCTATATAGACAATGGCCAGAAACTGATAAAATTCAGGTGGCATAGGTTATTAATATTTTTTAATATAAAAAGTAAGAAAAAAAGATAAAAAAATATTTGAAAAGGATTCTGAGATACCTTGGTTGGGCAGAGAAAGATACCATTACTTTTAAACTTGGACTTTCAATTTTGCTCATATAGAGAGAAAAAAATAATATATAATGTGTATTTAGGGTTTTGTTTCTGAGTTTCAAAGAAAAGTAAATTTTGGAAGCTGGTTTAGGACAATGTTTTCTAGCAAGAGAAGGGAAGGAGGCATTGTAAGGCAATTTTTTTCTCAGCATTCCATGTTGATTCAGTTAGGAATAGGGAGAGATTTAAAGCTATGAGAGGTAGTAACTTTCCTCATTAGGTAAAGAGTATGACATGAGGGGAAGGTTGTGGATGGTGTCCATCTATTCAGTAAACAGTCTGGTAACCATATCCCATAGCTTTCTTATGGAGTAACTGGCTGCTCATGCTTAGATGGGTGCACCCTTCTCTGCATGAAAACCTGTCTGGCTGGCCGAGCCCAGAGAGTGGTAGTGAATGAAGCTGAATCCCATAAGCAGCCAGTCATAGGCAGTGTTCCACTGGGCTCAGTACTGTGGCTGCTCCTGTTTAACACCATTATTGATGATTTAAATGAGCAAGTTCAAATCATTGAAAAAAAGTCAAAGAGCAAGATCTCAGTAAGTTTGCAGGTGACACCATCTTTGGTGGGAGTGTTGATCTGTTGGATGATAGCAAGGCTCTTCAGAGGGATCTGGACAGGCTGGATCAGTGGGCTGGGATCAGCTGCATGGGGTTCAAGGCAAAGTTCTGGGTCCTTCACATAGGTCACAGCAACCCCAGGCAGTGCTACAGGCTTGGGGAAGAGCGGCTTGAGAGCTGCATGTCTGAAAGGGACTTGGGGCTGTTAATTGACTGCCGACTGAACAAGAGCCAGCAGTGCTCCCAGGTGGCCAAGAAGGCCAATGGCATCCTGGCCTGTGTCAAGAATAATGTGGCCAGCAGGACTAGGGCAGTGATTATCCCGCTGAACTTAGCACCAGTGAGGTTGCAGTGAAATATGTGTTCAGTTTTAGGCCCTTCACTGCAAGGACATTGGGGCGCTGGAGCATGTCCAGAGAAGGGCAACAGAGCTGGTCAAGGGTCTAGAAAGCATGTCTTACAAGGAGCGATTGAGGGAGCTGGGGTTGTCTAGTGTTGAAAAGAAGGGCTCAGAGGAGGCCTCATGCTCTCTACAACTACCTGAAAGGAGGTAGTTATAGAGAGTCGATCTGCTGTGTCTTAAGTGAAAGAATGAGAGTAAATGGCCTTAAGTTGCACCAGGGGAGGTTTAGATTAGATATTTAAAACAAAACAACAACAACACTGAAAAAATAACCAAACATTGCAATAAATTGCTGTGGGAGGTGGTAAAGTTACTGGAAGTGTTCAAGACATGTCCATGGGGTTATGGTTTAGGGGTGATTATGGTGGTGCTGAATTGATGGTTGAACTTGTTGATCTTGAAGGTCTCTTGCAAACTTGATGATTTTGTGTTTCTACGTCTGAATATTTCATCAATCATAATTTTGATGGAGAATCTTTTAAAGATACAAATTTAATTAAAAAAAATTCTTAAATAAGTATTGATACATTTAAACAGTTTTTTTCACATAAACCTAAAGCACAAATAAAAACTAATTCATTTAAATTCTTTGTTAGCTTATAGCAGAATCCTTGTCTAAACGGGATTCTCTATTCCTACAGCTATTTTAAAAAGCTATTATCTAGCTTTATGTTTCAAATACAGCTTAATTGGGGTGGAATTTACTAATTTAATCAAAGAAATCGTGCTCTTATCAACAAAAGAAAACTGTTTTCTTAATGATTATGTTAACATTAATAAATATGCTATAAATTTAACTTTTGGTATAGATTTTTGATATATTGCAAACATGTAACTGAGTAGATTCATGATACTTAATGAAAAATGACATGCAGGTTATTTTGATATCCTAAGTGCTTATTATTTTCTCTATGTTTTTTATGAAGTAATAAAAAAAAGTTATTTATTATCCACTTTTAAAAGCATTCTTTAAGAACTACTACTTTACTCTCATTCTTGATTGCAGCTGATTTGAACATACCTTAATGCATTTAAGTAGGACTTGCACAAAAGAATAGAAATTAGCTGGACAATCTTAAAATTATTTACAATTTTGATCACCAGTTTTCTCTATAGTTAATATATCAGAAAAATATCAGTTTTAATGCCCTGACATAAACCAGAAAGGTTTTAAATTATTCTTTAATATATATTTTTAAAATGTAGATGAGACTTTTGTTAGCTAGAGAGAACAAAAAATACTTTACATTTAATCAGTGGTAAAGTCTAAAAAGATATACATATTTCCTGTTACTGTTTTGATCAATGGATTCTCTCACTTTCATTTGTATGTAGAGAAATTAATTAGTTACCAAATATAAAATAGAATTATGCACATCCATTTATGCCTAAGTATTCATGACAGAGTTAAAAATATGTATGCTCTTATATGTACTTTCATTTGTTCAGAAGTTATTTGGCTCAACTTTGTTCTTTGGCCTGGTGAGAAAACTAAATTAGAGCAGAATTACAACTGCATTTCTAAGGCTCTAATTCTACATTAAAGAAAAACTGAGTATCAACTAATATGACTGGGTCTTGTTTTTTTTTTTCAAGTCTAAATTGAGGTATTAGAACAGCTAAGCATCAGTGTTGTAATTTCTTTTTGGTGCATAGAGCCACCATTCAAAAAACATAGTAAAATTGAATAAAATATGCTTTACAAATAAATTAATTGCTCTGCACTGAAAGAGGTCACTTACAATAACAGGAGCCAGCAGTCTTTGCACATTGGCACTAAGAAGTTAAATCATTCAGACAATGATGGGATTGTATCCTTCAGTGAGAAAATGGAGGCACCACAATAGGCCATTGAAAAACCCTATTGAGCAAACAACATTGATTGAAAGCATGAACAGGATGTTGACACCATTAAAAAAGAGAGAAATGTCATACTGTAATATAGAAAATGCTACAGTTTCATTATTATTTCAGTAATTCATCCATACATTAAATACTGTCAGTAACATTTTAAAGTGGTATTTCAGAACTAGGCAAAATTTAGATAATAAATCAAATTTTCATTGGTGAGGAGGACGGAGTAAAGGATTTTATTCAGTGAAATGATGGATTGGTTTAGATTACTTGATTTGAAGAGAGAAGGATGGAGATTAAATGTGATAGTATAACATTAGAGTAAAGGCTAATAGAACTGAAGAATCAATTGTGTCAAATCTCTTTATCTGATGCTAACTTAATAATATTTTGTTGGTTTTCAATAGTGGTTCATAGAACATTTATAGCACTGAGTGGTGGAAAATAAAATCTGTGTTTGAAATTCTGTAGAAAAAGAGTGTATGAATGAACATGAATAGGAATGAGAATTAACATATGTCTTGACTGGATTCTTGTCAGCATGGAGAGTTGCACAGGAAGAAGTGATGATCAACATAGTTTCTATTTCTATTAATTTGTAAGAAATCCATACTAGTAAATTGATACTACCAAGAAGCTTTATGAAAAATTCCTCTTCTCAAATCAGCTAATGTAAAATCAGGTAAAGATTTGATAAAATCCCCTCCCTCTTAAATTAAAGATCAGCCACACTGCTGCTTTGGTTCTTCCCTTACTTATTAACGAAACCTTTTCCATAAGAATAAGACCACTTGAAAGTGTTGTATTGCAAAAAATGAAAACAATTTATTGAATATTTTTCTTCTCCCAATATTTACTAAAGGAAGCCTCATGAAATATGGCTTCTACCAGATTTGCTTCATTGATGAGGAATCCAATAGTGAACTCCAGATTATCCAATTTGGAGTACCTCAAGGCTGTGGGCTAGTGAGCACATGTATTCCATTTTGATATATGCCATGTGTAATTTTTTCACATGTTGAAGTAGCAGTAGTTTTTTTTTTAATATAATTCCATCTATGAAAAATGTAATTAAATTGTCTTCATTTCTTAAACCAGGAGAGTTATATAATATGATGTAAATTTATTATACCTTGCCTCCTCTCCACTAGGTCTCTGAGTGAATAGATAAGCTATATAGTATCTACTGTACAGGAAAGCATATACATTCAGATATTTAGTTTTACTTTCATATTTCTGAATTTGTTTCCTTGTGCTTTTATATTTTAGACTTCTAATGCACTGCAATGAGATAAATGTTTCTTCTATAATCATGAAAACACTCAGTTGGATTTGGTTTCAGCTGTTGGGAATTCAGTACATGTAGAATAGATGGTTGGTGACTTGTTTTCTAGTTGAACGCTTTTCCTACATTTTGTAGGAATTTCCAACTACTTCACTACATTTTGTAGTTGTCTTCACCCATTTTCACCAGCTGGTATACAAAGTCAGAGGGCTGGCTCTGCATTGGACATGACCATTAAGTGTTCACATTTGCAGAGTGAAGCCCTCTAAAGAAATTTGCAGACATCGATATACATGCTGTATCTAATTTAATAGCATTTTTTTAGTAGATTGAAATTAAATTTAGTCTTTTTAGTAGATTCTAATTTAGAAAGAGTAGGTTTTTTCTCTTCAGTGAATAGAAAGTTACCACAGCTGTGTACTTCTATTTGTTTTTTTTAATAATTTGGTTATTCTGTTGTTTGCGTAAAGATTTAATTTCAAAGGGCTTTTTCCTTTGTAAATGATAAATATGCCTGCATATCAGTGCATCAAATAACTACCTAGCTTTATTTCAGAGGGGACATTTCATCTTTTCCCCTCAGGTCTTATTTCCATTTCTGTGTCAAGAATATATCATCATGATATTTTGAGGATTAAATTTATTTCTGAAACTGCTCCATCAGATCTCACCTGATTCTGTCCTATGGAAGACAATACATTCCTTCTAGAGGATGTTGTAAAAAAGGAAAAGTTAGCTGTAGGTTTCCTATGAAGGCAAAAGGCTACAGTTGCTTAGGTGATTTGTCATGGACTGACTGCTTATCAAGAACACCTTTTTCCATCCAGATAAACATCTGGTTTTCTCCAATTAGACCAGGCATCTGGACATGACAACCAACAGCAAATGAAAAAGTTGTACTACAGTTTATCCCTTTGCTGTCGGACTGTTTTTAGAAGCATTTTGGGAAGCTTTTTCCTACCTGGAGTCCTAATTCTTAATATGGTTTCTTAGTCTGGAACACCAGCCTGGGTCATCTTTTTGCAGGATAAAACCAAAACAGTCACTGACTGCACTTCTTTTAATGTCACATCCTTTCCTTTTAAGAGAAATGCAATTGTCATTCATCTCTTGCCTTTGCTTTGTAGCAACAATTATTTATCCTATTGGAATCATATTACATTCTCCTGGAAAACTGTTGTGCTCTAAAAAAAGGAGATGGACAGGACCACAAAGCTGTGGAGTGATGATTGTTTGGCTCTTACACTCATAGCTTTCTCATGAAAGAGAAGAAGAATCATAGAAATAAAGGAATAAATATTACTTGGCCATTCGGCTAATGTCAAATTACAGTTACTATTTTCTTTTTTTTATTTTCTCTAAACACCTTTAGAAACCGTGAAATAATTGTTTTCCTTTAGCATCTTCATAAACCCATTCTTTGGAAAAACCCTCTCCATAAAAACAGCTCTCGGCACTGATTGTCAGTATGGGTAGATCTTTAATTATTATTATTCCTAAAGTGCAAGTATCCTTACTGGAAATTTCCAATTTACTGACTATAGCAAGAAATCAAAAATAAGCTCTTTTGTAGAATGTGGGGACAAAGAAAAAATTTGAGACCAGTATGAATGGCCATTGTGAATATGTCTCCAGTAGAAACCAGACTGATATTACATTATTTAGGTTACATCCCACTAGATCCTTCTCTGAATTGTTTCCTTTTTGCCTTTGTCATAATTTTTAAATGATCTAAGAAGAACCAGATTTTGCAAAATTTTTGTGTGAAATGAATCAATATAACCTGCCAATATAGGATGTCATATTTTCAGAAAGTGATTAGGTAATTAGAACTTTTGTAATTTTATGCTAAAGCATAAAATGTAACAATTTACTTCACTGAGGGAATTTACTATTCTGCACAGACAGGTATGTGTTTGAAGAAGATGAGAGCAAAGATTCCCTGAATTAAATTTATGAGTATCTTTTAAAGAGACAGCTATATAATATAGGGTATTTAATATAGGTTAATAACAAAAGACATAAATCCCAAGCTTATCTAAAACAAATTCTCTGGCTCTCCATGTTAGGATTTATTCTCAGGTTAGTCTTCAATTCAATTTAAGAATACAGGAATTCCTACTGATCTAGGAACCCAATCTAAGTACTGCCCCCTGCTGATGTCTTATATTAGCCCTAATTGAAAGGTTTAATATAAATTTATCTTCATAACTGGTATTCTGCATAAAAATAAACTTCATGCATGGAAACAAAAAAAATAATTTCTTTCATCAATTCCTTGGAAGAAAGAAAAAATGAAAAAAAGTCAAGTAGTTAATCAACCTTTTCTAAAAGGTATAAAGTTTTCTATCCCTTATGTGTGAGGTCATAAGAAGAGAAAAAAAGTTACCCAAGTATTCAGATTTTGGTTTCGTTTTTTTGCCTGTCAAGACTTTATATTTCTTTTAGAACTCACTATATGAGATATTCAAAACTTCTATAGGAGATAGCCAATTATTTTTTATGCATAGACTGCATTTAACCTTACAAAATCTGGACTGTGTTGTTCCTTATTTGAATTTCTCTCCTATGAGCTATTAATTCATGTTTAACAACACTGAGAAAGCTTTCAGAACTGTGAGAAAATAGAAATATCAAGAGGTGGTCTAAGACACTTTTTAAAGACAACATAAAGATTTTAGGATTTTGTAAAGGATTTCAGAGTGTCACAAATCTTCGAAGAAGAAATGAAAATAATTTTACTTTGTTTGAGTTCTGTGGCCCATGTAAGACAGATTGTACAGTAAAGAGAAAGGCAAAACTTCATTTTACTCAATCTCCTAACACAACAGTAATTTCTCAAGGTACTAAGTTAACATAAAATATCAACTGAAAAATGACATTTGACTCTAAATATGAGAATATGTGAGGGGATTGATTTCGCTTTTATGAAAGTGAAATGAGTATTAATATTTTTCTTCCTTCTTCTGAGTGGACCACCCATATTACAGTAGTGTCAAGGTTTTTTCCTATTCATAATCTCAGTATATTCAGTTTCTCTTTATGGATACATTTGTAAAGAACATTATTCAGCCACAGTCTTAACCATTCTTTAAGCATACAAATAATCCATTGAAACATTCTTCTTCGACTCTCTGTTTTCATTCTGAAGTGTGTTTTCTCTACATACTTTTCATATGCCCTCTCTAGAGGGCACAACCTGTCAATATGTCACATTGCTGTTTGATTCCATGAATTGACCCACCAAATACTTCTGAACAATTTGGTAGTAAACACTCTATTGCATTGAGAGCACTGCACTCCCATGGATCAGATCAGGATTCCAGTCCAACTTCTGTTCTTTCCTCACACAAAACTGCTTTCATGCCTCTCAAGCAGAATCACTCCTTCCCACTAGAAGTGCTTTCAATACTTGCTGTTAACAAACTCTCTGCTTGCCACTGCAATGACTGTAGGAATGTAGTGAGCTTCTGGCATTGTAACAGTGTCACCAGGCACTCAGCTGAGGGAGTTACTGCAAGTTGCTGGAGAAGACAACATTATTATGTAAGAGACTTTGTTTTCCTGTTAAAAAAATCTAACCAGGCTCATGAAGGAAACAAGTCTGCTTTGCAATGGAACATCAGCTAAATAAATGTCTGAACAAAGAAATATCCTTAATTAAGTGTCACAATCTTATAATAATGGAGTCATTCTTTTAACTATTGATGTGAGTCCTTCATGAGTGCTGTCGGTTGCCAACAGTAACATACTTGAATAAAATGGAAGACCCACTAAGGGATCATAAAGTGGGAAGAGCTGCTGAAGTGCCTCCCTTATACTGTAGGTGTGTCCCTGAATAAGTCAGTCAAGGCACCATCTGATGCAGCAGGACTGCTCAGTGAGGGGCTCTCTAATGGGACACTGTCAGACTGGTTGGGAACAGGGGTCTCGGCTTTCCTGGGACACCGACACAAAAATCATCACCAAGGCTTGAGGAAATCTTCTCTTTTCACTTGACAAAAAATGTTATTTAGTATTATCAAATAAATCCTTGGTCAATCTGCTCTGAACAGAACCTCTTACTTTCAAATAATGCATATATATAAATTGTTAGTACTTCACACATTTCTGATACTTAAATACACCTAATGAATTAAAAATTACTCAAATTCACCATTAGTTTGTCTCCTGTACTTATCTCACAAAAAAAAAAAAAAAAAAAAAAAAAAAAAAAAAAAAAGTTGATTTAATGGAAATCTTTGTTTACTGTTGCAAATATTCTAGAATTTTTTTTTCCTCTAGAGTAGATGAATTTTGTAAAGGAATATGCATAAATTTAATATGTAAAAAAGTAATTTGAGAGTAATTCCTCACAAAAAGTGGGGGCCACACAGTTTTGATCAGTGGAGGTAAAATGACTAAACCATGAAAACAGTAGTAATCAAGGTTTTTTTGAAAAACCATATGAAAATGTGAAGTAAATAGATATGAAATACATATTCTTGCTCAGCAGGAGAATGGAAAAAGAACATGTTTAAAATATTGGAAAGCTGATTCAGTCTCTAACGTCAGAGAATGAATCTCATTATAACCTGACATTATTTTGTGGAGTGTCTAATTAGGGAAAACTTATGTCACATAAGAACATACACAAAGTAGCAAAATGTTAAACAGTCAGGATCAGAATCACTAATTAGATAAGATATATATGTATTTCTCTAAAGTACAGAGGGATAAGAAAATGGAATTAAATTATCATCAGATAATTCCATTTATATTAGATAGTTCCCTCTGATTCCACATGTGGCAGATCGGTAGATTGAGGCCATCTACCTGCTGTTTAGGAAAACATCCAAATTTAAAAAAAAAAAAAAGGATTCATGGGTTGTTTTTGTTTGTTTGTTTTTTTTTTTGTTTTTTTTTTTTTTTTTTTGTTTTTTTTTTGTTTTTTTTTTTTTTTGGTATTTGAGCAGCTAAGAACATTCATTTTAGCCCTGCCAGAGTAAGATTTACATGAGGGCTAACTCTTTCCAATGAGTTCTCAGGGATCATTCCAAAGTGCTCCTGGTGAAGCACAAAGGCATTCTCCTCTTGCCTATTATTTGATAAGAAAAGAACCACTATCAAGGCAGAATTTTATTTTAGGAATCATGTTCTACCTCTTTGTAGTTACTAAAACGAATCTTAAGACAATTAATGTACTGAATAAAGAGGTAACAACAATTCCATGCATATTTTAAAAATTAAACACTTCAAATTTTATGTCTATGTTAAAAACTTTATTTAATATCTTTAGACCATATTATTAGAACAAGGGACAAAGACAGAAAATAACAGAGAAAATTAACCCTTACCACTCCGATCATTGTTGGATCTAAACTGAGCTGTAATTTTGAGACTTTTATGGTTTGATAGTGTTTAATTTGGGGATTATTACAACATCCTTAAAAATTTTCAATAAAATTAATAGTGCACACTCATCTTAGAAGAAAACCTTTGATAGGAGCTCTAAATAAGATATACACTGTTCTGCATCTGCTATCACATATATCTCTGCTTATAGTTTTATTGTTGCTTGGGAGAGAAAATATGTATTGTTTTATCCCTTTCATTTTTATCTTTCATTCACCTTTCAGTATTCTTTTTATATTTTCTAATCCAATTCAGTAATTATTTAAAAACAATTGATGGAATAGTGAGGGGATACTAAATTTCTAATTTCTCTTTGTGAAACATAGTTACTATGCAGGCTATAATTAGAGAGTCATAGAACAGCTATTTCACCATACCATACTGTACTAGCCAGTGTTCTCTACATAATCAGAAAGTAATTAGTTTGAATCATGCAGCATGAGCACTGCTGATGCCATGGCTTTGTAAAATAGATTTATTTTGTTTAATTTTTTATTGCTTCTTCTTTGTATTTAAATTAAAGGTGGTGGACACATCAATAAATACAAAACAGTAAATTAAAATGGTGCTGGACTACTGAGTGAAAGAAAGAGCAATTTTTTTTTTTCACTTAGTACTAAAATATTTACAGCACCTAATATAAAAACAGTGATTAGCAGTTCAAAACATTCAAAAAGCTCTTGCTTGATTTCTGAAGGTGCTTCTATGCTTGTTTTCTTTATTCCTTAATAATACTGCATCCAGAAACCTGTGGTTTCTCTTTGTTAAGTTCATTTGGAGCTGCCCCCGAGACCAAAGACATATCAAGAAATGAAAAGCCAAGTGGTGTTTCTCTTTCTGTTTTTATCTGTGCAGGCCTGACCTCTTTAATGAATTTAGGCTGAGAAAAATCTTCATTTCTTTCCAGGTGTTTTCCTCAGGTAAAGTTTTCCTCCTACCCATCATAGTTACTTGCTCCTAGCCTTGGAACCATATCTTTTATATCTGAGCTAATTCCTGCTGTTGCTTATGCTGTTGAATGTCATACCTTCACTGTATAGGCACAGATGTGAAATGACTGCTTACAAAGTATTTATTCTTCCCAATGTTCTTTGGACATTTTGGTGAAACAAAACAAATGGGTAGTGAGATTCTAGCAGTAAGAGTAGCATTCAGGCTGAATTTCCCAATCTGATCCTTATCAGGTCAGAAAAAAGTTTAAGCTTTTCATCCCTTCTTGAGCTATTTATGCTATTTTGAAAGATCCAAATGCATGCATTTCATCCATATTTTATTCAGAATCAGTTTTCTTTTCAAATGCTTGGAGTACTATTTCCCTCTCCCCTTGAAATGATTTGGATTTACTTTTGAATATCGTTTTATCTCTTACTTCATGTCTTACATGGAAAATCTTTTGATCTGTTTTCAAGGGCATACTAGGACAATAGCACTGCTCAGAGAGAAGCATGAATTTTTAAGGAGTTCATTCAGTTTTCTGTAATGGCACCTATGAATATAATGTACACTTATCAAATGCATTTGCATATAAAATATATAACTGTGTAATGTTAAGGGCATCTGTGTATATACCAGAATATATATATGCATTTTCGTGAATATAAATATTAAGTTATATGGTTTGTATTTTAGACATATTTAAAAACAAAGCAGAATTACTTTTAATAGATTTTTGTATGCTGCTAGAGATAGAAGTAAACATGCATATATGCATAAATAGAAGATAAATCCTGTCTCGAAAACACTGCATGTTATCCAAAATACAGTAACACCTACCCATGTATTTTCTTCTTCCACTTGAGATTTAAATAACTGTTTCTTAGAGTGCAATTATTTTTCCTCTGTAAAAAAAAAAAAAAAAAAAAAAAAAAAACCAACAAAAACAACCCTACAAAACAGCTCTTTATTCTAATGCTATGTGGAAGCCACTTCAACCCTCCATTTATGCTGGCTGATAAAAGCTGAAGTAGAATCTTAACAGTTTACTGCATAGTTCAGATAGGATATTTGGGTAACTTCACATTTATTGAAAGTTATTAGAAGAAAATATGGTGACACAGGCTATAAATTCCTGAACCAAAAGGATATATCATGGACAGTTGATATTTGAGATATGTTCTGGAATCAATTCTAATAACAGAAGTCTTCATCCTTTACACATCAGTAAACAGGAAAAGGTCAAGTATAGCTTGGAGAAACACTTCAAACATATTCAGCTCCAAATTCTTCTTGTTTATCTTCTAAATCCAAATTCCTTTGTGAAATTACAAATAATAATTCTTCTAGCTAAAATAATAATGATAACAACAACAGTCTATATAATAGACTGTCTATATAATATGATAACATCAGCTGCTGTTCAATGCAAGATTATTCCTGCCACTTCCCTAAAAAGTTAAACTTCTCAGGGAAAAGTGAATATTTTTCAGTGTGTATTCTGTGTAGTCTACAAAGTACCTCCAAATGCAAGATGTATAATGGCTTAGACATTGTTATTTGGAGAATACACTCATGAAAAAGCAGTTAGAGAATTGGTCTTTGAATGACCTGTGCCCACCCTTGAGGAGCTGGAAGTTCAACATGAGTGAGTACAATGTGCTGCACCAACGTTCTGCACCCAGGTCAGGGAAATTGCCTGTCCTTATTTCAGCTGGGATAGAATTAATTTTCTGCTTAGTAGCTGGTACAGTGTTGTGTTTTTTGTATTTAGTATGAGAATAATATTGAGAAACTGATATTTTGTCTGTTCCTAGAGATTGCTTGTTGTAAATCAAGGTCTTTTCAGTTTGCCTTCCTCTACCAGTGAGGAATTGCACAAAAGGGTGGGAGGAACCACGGTCAGTACAGGAGACATGGACTGACCAATGGGGTATTCAGTACCACAGAATGTCATGCCGGGCAAAAAAACTGGGGGATTTGTCTGGGAGGGGCTGACTCCTGCTTGGGAATGATCTCGGGATTGGTCGGTTGGTGAGCAGTTGTATTATGCATCACTTGTTCCTCTTGGATTCTGTTTCTCTCTCTACCTCTGTAAATGCAATTATTATTCTTATAAACACTATTATTAGCATATGTATTATTATGTAAGTGTTCTGTTTCTTTTGTTTTATTTTCAAACAAATTCATTGGATGCTCAAGTCCTTGTTTTTAATCACCTAAAGATGAATTTTACCCATATTTTCCACTTCCAAAGAGTAGATGTTTCGTGTAAGATGTGAGCAAACCGAATATTTAATCTCCAGTCTTGGAAAATCTCTTACACTTAGGAACCTTTGGAAATTCTTGGACCCTAAGCAAGTCTTTTCATGCTAGAATTTGCCATCACAGGCATTTCAGAAATCCCTTTAGCTGCCCTTCTTCCATTCAACAGTAATCTTGAGTCAGAAAAATTCAAAATACATAGAATATTCTAAAAACAAAAAGGCAGTTATAAAAGGAAAAAAAAATACTTATGTGAAGAAATTTACAATTAGAAAATGAAGAATCATTCAAGTTCTTTTTAAATTTTGTATCTGAATTTTGTATCATGGTATATTAGAAATCTGAAAAAATAAAGAAAAAATTCCTTTCTTTGTGGCACTGCCATCAGAGTGGAATGGATTAAGGTCTGTGTTTGGTAAAGTTACTAAATGTAGCATTTGATCTTTTAACCTTCTAGGATTAAGTAAAAAATCTTCAACAATGTAAAACTCACAAGAAAGACTATTGTACAAGCTATCCTTTGGTCTCCCATAAAGGAAAGAGTTTCACAGTCTTTTATTATAGAGCTTTAACAGGTCTGTTACAGAGATAAATACTGTTAGATTCCCATTATCTACTAGCTATATACCTATTAAACACAGTGAAGATAAAGCACTTGTGTAGATCAGTGCTCTTGAAATACGGTTTAATGTCTTACCAGGTATAACATGCCTAGAGGCCTTCAGAGGTTCACCATATAATCCATTATCTCCCATAGTGCACACCTGCATTCAAAGCCAGAATATGTTACTATGTATGTAACATAGTGACAACAGAACTGCTACACAGCGTGATCAAAAGGGATTGGCATTAAAAACTGTATCTAAGATGACCTTCAAAGTTGGAAGGAATTAGTGAAGACACAATGTTGACATATTAGAAGGGCATGTTTACTCATTCAGCCACAAACACGGAACTACATACACACACACTGAATTTCACTTACTACTGATCTAATTATTATGCAGCAGCTTTTGTTCTGCGTGGACAGCTGGCTGCCTCTTCTTCACCAAGACACTGTTGAACATGTAATATATACTGGCTGGAACCTCCCTGAGAAACTGCCCTCAAGGATAAAGGAGCAGAACAGATCTGGCAGGTATTTCAAATATGTATTTTTAAGACCTTGAGAACTCTTTGATTACCCTATGAAAGAAATCAGGTAGGGAAGGCAGGAGACCAGCATGGTTGACCCCCTGTACAAACTAAAGTATAAGAAGGGAATGCAAAGGCAAGGGAACCAGAGATACATTTTCTAGGAAAAATACTAGGACTCTGTGCATGTTCTTGGAAAAATGCTATGTCTCTGTGCAACTATGTAGGGAATGGGTCAGCAAAGCTAAGAATAAGTTGGAGTGGAATTTGGCAAAACACGTGAAGATTAGCGGGATGTGTTTCTGCAAATATGTCTCTCAGTAAAGGAAGATGTATTCTTCATAGTAATTAAGACAGGAGAACTAATGAAAAGAAGCAAGCAGAAGACTTTTTGTCTGTTTCCCTGGCAATCTGTTTCAAGTGCTTTAACCTCAAGTCAGGGACTGGGGGAGCAAAGGCCTTTTCCTTGAGGAAGGTAAGATTTGAGGCCACCTGAGGAACCTGGACATGCAAAAGACAATGTGACCCAATAAGATGTAATATTTAAAGTAGTCAGTTCCTCTAAACTGATGAACAAATTATTTAGGCACTTTACTGATGAATCTTTCTGCATTGTTTCAGTGACAGAAGTTAGCTTCTGGCACTTGCAGAAGTCTCCATGTAATAGCATATATTTTAATTCTCTGGCATTTAGTTTCCTTGCAATTTCATTGAATATCTCTTTTAAAATTCATGGGTAATAATCCTAAATAAAATGAAAGGCTACAATTCACCACTGTCTGTGTTGTTTGTCCATTACTCTTCCTTGCAATAATAGGGGTGAAACAAAGTCTTCTTTCAGCTCCCTCTAATGGCATAGTCCTTTAGAAGATCAGCAATTAAGTTGGCACTAATTTTGACAGTAGAACCCAAGAAATTATATATTATATATAGTGAACCCAAATGAACACAAGTGATGATATATTATAAAGTTTATTAGGCAAGTATAAACATCCTTGTTTATAAAAATTTGAGGGCACCAGTACTGCTGGCACTCTAAAATTCTCCTCCAGGACAGATTTCCTCAGCTCCCATGGTTTTTGGCATATTTTTTATCTCTTCAGAAGCTAACCTTACCCTATAGTCACATCACTGTTCTTTAAGAGTTCCTATTTGAGAATTTGCCATCACATCATCTGGTCACACTGCCATGACTTGGGAATCAGTGCTGGAAGTCCTCTGCTGCAATCAAGATCAGTGAAATAAGTGAGACAAAGCATATGTGCATGGTCCTACCTGTGATTTGTTAAAGAGACACATTCTCTCTGTGTCTTCAAATATCAGTGCTTGATATAGTGATTTACCTAACTGCATATTTTATTCTTTTTATCCTAGGTCAGTTGCTGACACCTCTACATCAACTGAGTTTTTGATGTCTATTTTAAGTTATAAAGATTTGTTTGTATAAAACAGATCATATTCTTGATGGTTGCTTCCCCTTTTCTTCCTTAATATAGCACCATCTGTATTTATGAATGTACTCTGGAGCACTTATTCACTTTAAGTACAGAAAGCCATGGCATAATTATGTTTGTAGCTTAACTAGAGTAGATGCTGCTACTATTTCTTCTCTGTTCAGGATGATATAATACAAAACAGGCAGAACGGGGAGAATGTAGAATTTAGACATTTTTCTGCCATAAAATAGTACTTGTTTTTATTTTGTCTCTCAGTTCTTCTCAGAGCACTTGCTTGCTGGCTATTTTAAAGTTACCAGTTAATTATAATTTAATTTAAAATATATATTTATACATACACACACTATATGTATATATTAGAGGAATTATCCCCTTTTTTATCTATCGTATAGATATCTATATAGATATATAGTATATAGATATATAGATATATAGTTATAATACCAGAAAATAGTTTATTTTCAAGAAATAATTGTAGCAAATAAACACTTCACAATGGACAAAATTTGACAAATACCACACCTTTTTAAAATGCCAGCTGTAGTTTATATCATCATACTTACAACTGTTGTTTTGAAATTAACCATAGTATTTTAAAGACTAATTCATGAGTAGTAGGAAGCGATTCTTTTATTTGCAAAAATGGCTAGCAGGGTGTTTGTGAAAATAAGATGGGAGATTTGTTTAAGGCAAATACAGAAAGTGAAGTATAGAAACTACATTTTAGAGGAGGTTTATCCACATTTAACATTGCACCACTCTTCTCACATAAACCCCAAATAATTCAGATTAAAAATACTCAAGAGAATTCTTAACAGATGACAGAAACAGAATAAAACTTCCTGGTTTTAAATATTGTTTGAAGAATGGAATAGAGAAAATACTATGAAAAAGTATTCTGGGTAGATTATATGTTTAAATAGCAGAAGACATACATTTATGTACTGCTTTTTTTTCAGTAGGTTTCAAAAACAAATTCCTCTCTGGACATAAGGTCCAATTAAAATGTCACAGAGTCATGGGGTGAAGCTTACCCTAAAGCACTTCCCTGACGAAGAAGACCTTGACTTCATCTGACCAGCTCTAACTGACTAGATTAATGTACATGATCTGGAAAAAAAGGAATCATCAGAAAAATTGTGCAATACCTAACCTCACACTTTGGTTATAAATTTGAAAAGGAAAATGGGAGGTTGACAAAAAGCCAGCTGACAACTGCTCTTTGGCTTTTGATACAGAGCAAGTAAAAGAGATTGTCCTGAGGCTACATGACTAGAAAAGCCTTTTCAAGCTTAGGCCGTAAGTCTAATACAGAAAGTCAGAAATATTTTTAAAAAACAGTCCCTGGTGGAGGAAAGAAATATGTCCCTGTATGTTGAGAGTGCAGCTGGCAGAGTTTGTAGTGGAGACGTTATAAAAAGATGCTGGACTCCTAGCTGGGCCAGGCAAATCCAGTGGTGAGAGAGCTCCCTGCTGCCCAGGGCCCATGTGATGGGGAAGGGAAAGAGGCCATCAGTGGTCTGGTGGTATAGAGTAGAAATTCTGATCTGTGAATATACATCTCTATGAAGGAGAAATAACCTAATGAGAAAGACAAGGCCAGGGAATAATGAGGGAAGGGGCAAGGAAATAAGATGAGAAAATGGTTTCAAATTTTATTTGAGACCCATAATTTTTGTATGCAAGTACCTACAATTCAAAATTATTGTTTCTCACCTTCCTTGAATATCTTTCTGCTTCACTATACCAGCTTATATAAACCATTAACATCTTGATAATACTTACTGTGTCTGTAGTTTTACCCCAGAAAAATTGCATTAACTCCAGACATTTTGATATATGCAAGGATGAAGAAGATGAAACTCTGTTTGATTTCCATCATAACAGAAAAAAACCCCAAAACAAAACAAAACTATGTTAAAGCCTTTTGACATAGTCCATTCTGTTGCAGTTTCAGGAAATTTATGCTGTAAAAATACTCTCTCTTTTCCTTTTTTAAATGTCCAGTTTAACATTTCCAGCTACATTACCCTTTATATTGCTGTAAGTGGTTCAATTATTTATAAATTCCTTATTCCTAAAATATTTGATATTAAGCATAATTTGTACCCTCCACAATTTGAATTTTCTTATTAATTTACTTTTTCCAATTTTTGACCCTAGTAGAAAAGGCTATTTTTATTAGTGGGACTGTGCTTATGTGACTTGCTTTTGACATGAAGAATGGCATTTTGCCTACTTGATTGACAGAATTCAGTAAATGGATGAGTAATTTGAAGCTCTTTATAGTAGTGATAGCTAGATCACACGATGGAAAAGAGTTTTGATTTTAGTGCTCTGATTGGTGAGTTTCGTTGTTGCTGCTGAACAGTTAGCAAACCTTAGCTGTTCCATTATCACTGAGCAATGTGGATGCCCACAAGGTAAGAGGAAAATATGTATGCCTCAAACACAGATAGCCAGATAGCTGTGGAGCCAGCCTGGATTGTTGACAAGAATCCACTGAGACAATGAACAGGATGTGGCTGGAGAAGGAGGCAGTGCAGAGGTAGGACAGCGCTTCAATGTGACTAACATCCTTTTTCTGGCTCCTGAAGACAAGCACAACATGGTACAATGCAACCACAGGAATGAGTCAAAAAGCCACCATGGACTGTCTGCCAAAAGAGAGAACAAGTAGAGGGCAGATCCTGACCCCTGAAGCCTCCGACCCATTTCCCAAAAGGTCTAGAAGAATTAATTGTGTGTGGCAGCTAATTTGCATAATGAGAAATTTATCTCCTGGGTACCCTCATGAAGCCTGGGCTTACATCCCAGGACCCTGAACTCCATATCATCTGCATCAATGTTGGAGACAGGACTGATGATCTTCCCTTTCTTCCTCTTCTCCCTTCCCTCTTGATAATCTCTCTCCCTTCTCTTTCACCCTTCTTGAAAACCCATTGCTGTGTGCTTATACTATAAGAAAAGGGAATATCTTATCTCAATTTCCATGTGAAATGTTTAATTCACCAATAAAACTCTGTAAGTCTTTGCAGACCCTCTGACTGTTTCTGTTCCTTCTAAACTACAAGCGTCTATGCACCTGTGTATCCCCTTCCACTTTTAGGGTGGGATGCCACAAGTAATAATTCAACAATTAAAGTAAAAATCTTTTTCTAATAAGAGAAAAACAAAATAAAAGTAAAACAACAAACGTAAAGAACAACATGTGACTTTCACTTTGGTATAAACCAAATGTAGTAAAAAATACATTGCAGATTTGTATGATTGGTAAATGTTTTTTCATTATTTTTTTCTTATTAATTTTCCAGGACTTACATGAAGTTGGACAGAGATAGGGGCAGTGGAGCCACTTTTTGTATGTACAGGGCACAATATACCACTGATAGTTTTACAGTAGAAGAGTGAAGTTTTTCCTTTAATGTCTTGTCCCATCACAGCACTATTAGAGGAATAGAGGGTAAGACAATTTTTTTTCTCTGTGATTTCTGTTGGACTTATTATGGTAATTTCAGGTACTGTCCATGAAGGACTATGGGTGTGGTTCTGACTGCAATCACTAATTTGCTAGCCACTGTTACCTTGGGCAGGGTGATTAGGATGAAGAAGAGACCATGGGATGTGACCACTTCTGCACCCTGCTTCTATTATTTTGTGCAGTATCCCATGAGTTGGGCAGATGAGAAAGCACTTCATAAGTGACTTTGAAATTTCAGGGCAGATGTAATGTAATGCAGCTGCTTTCCCCAACTATTTCTCTTACACAAAACCTGGTTTTGACTGGGATAATTTTCTTCCTAGTAGCTGGAAAAGTGAGTGCTATGTTTTATAGCTTTATTATGAGAACAATGTTGACAACACACTGATTTTTTGGCTGTTGCTGAGAATGCTTACCCGAAGTCAAGGACTTTTCAGTTTCCCATGCTCTGTCATTGAGGAGCTGCAAAAGGAGCCAGGAGGGACCACGGCTGAGATAGCCCAACCATACTGGCTAAAGGGATATTCCACACCATAGGATGTAATGCCCAGTATATGAACCATATGGTTCATATATGTATATGTAGAGTGTGTGTTGGCTAGGGGGAGCTTCTTGCTGCTCCAGGACAGACTGGGTGTCCTTCAGTAGGTGTTGAGCATCACTTGCCTTTCTTGGGTTTCAATCCTGCATTCTCTCACTGTCTCTCCCCACTAGTCTCTCTCTATTGAAATTATTATTGTTGGTAGTAGTAGTAGCACTAAGGATATATTTTATTTTGTTATGATTATTAAACTGTTCTTATTTCAACCCACAAGACTTACTCATTTCATCATTCTCCTTTCCACACCACTGGGTGAGCCAGGGGGAGGAAGTGAGAAAGTGGCTGCATGGCACTTAGTTGATGGCTGGGACAGCTTTGGTTGAGTGAAAACTTATAGTTTTATTGTTCTATGATTTCCTTAAGAAATAGCATAAGATCAGCATGTTGCTCTCTTTTCCACATTCTGCTCTTTCATTTTCCAGCTCTTTTTAGCTATTGATATTTCATCTGTAGAAAAGATTGAAAGAATTTGTGAAATTGTTTGCATTGAAAGGGAGATATAAGCTGGAAAATATGTATGCAAACCTTTTTCATCCTATACACAATACTAAGAGATGCTTCAAAATAGGAAATTCAAAGTAGAAATAAATTCATCTTTCATTCATATAGCATCATGATTAAACTCATTCCAACAAAAATTTGACATGACTGTAAATTTATTCAAATTTAAATGTTTTACATAAATATCAAGGAAATCTATGACTGCAGAAATAAACTAAGACAATAATGTATATAAATACTATAAAAACCTCATGTCTGAAGGCTCTGAATAATCCTTCCTTTCCAGGTAAAAGTGTAAACGAGGAGAAGACAGTTATGCAATAACTTCTACCTCTTCCTTTAAAGTAATTATACACTTCGGTATTCAGAAATTAACCGGATCAGGCTGTTGATTCAGGGCAGTAGATCTGTTCTAATAGTATCATGCCATGACTACATACAACTGGAATATGTCACCAGCCATATCACAGGATTTTCTTTCAGGTTTCTAACAAGTGTCTTCTGTTTCCCAATAACCAAGGGCAAGAGTCAATAGAACAGGCATTGCAAGAATACAGAAACACTATCCGTAAAAAGAATGTCATGCTTTTAGGAAGAAAGATTTCAAGGTTTTCAAGCATTCTTGATAAAATTTTGTTGAGCAACAAGCTTTTCAATAATATCTTTGAAGGCTGGGTATGTTAAATTTTGGGTTTAAGCTACGCTAGTTTGCATTCTTGATTTGACACAGTCATGCTATTTCATCTTCGTTATTGCCTAGTTCCTTCTGAGGTTCCCCCATGCAGATTAATTGGAATAGACGTATTCCGTTGCATTTCTTCATATTGAAATTATGTGCCAGCAATGTATATGAATGTTAAATGCCTACAATCTTCTAATTGTCAGTAGAAACTAAATCAGTACTACCAAACTTGCACCTAAACTCTGCTAGAGGAGCAACTAGAGCACCTCAGATGGTACCTCTCAGGTCCCATGCCACATCTGCCCATTCTGGGCCAATGTCAGTGAAATTTTGTATTTGCAGAGCTGAATCCTCTCTTTACTGACTGAAATATCTCGTTGACCTCCATTCTCTGTCCTGGGGCATCAGTTCTTGCATGTCAGCACCTTTTCTTGAACATGAAAGTCCAACCAGTGCCTTGCAGAGTAAAATAGCAGGGGATTACAGGGCAAATCTTCACTTTGGGGAATAGACTTCTTGTGCTAAATGCAAAAAAAAAAAAAAAAAAAATAAAAATAATAAAAAAAAAATTTGTACTATCCCATGTTAAGACTTAAGAATCATAAAGTTCTTGCAGGTACAATAAACAAAAGTGAATTTTATCGTTGTATACCATATGACAAATGCTTTATGTGATTTTTTTTACCACTCTTTTAGTCATGTGAGATAAAATTTAGTCTTAGTTGACATCCCACGTTTCAAAATATAGGTATTTATAAACAAGTAGTTTCACTTTCTTTCCAGTTCTTATCTAGTTTACAGTTACTAGACACAGGTAAGAACAGGTTCACCATTTACAGAAATAGGAGTTTTAAATATAAAGCACAAAAAAATCATCCTGGCTTTACGTTGGGGTTGTTTTTCTCTTGTTGTTTCTGTAGGGTTTTTGGTGTGGTGGTTTTTTTTTTTTTTTTTTTTTTTTTTTTGGTTGGTTTTGTTGTTGTTGTTGTTGTGAGTTTTTTTTCTTTTTGGGGGGTTTTTTGGTTTTTTTTTTTTTTTGTGTGTGTGTGTTTGTATATGAGATTTTGTTTGATTTGGTTTGTTTATATAGCTGGTATTTTTCTGGTTTGTTTTTTTTTTTTTAATATTATAACTATTTTAAAATCTCCTTCATATCATTGATCTACCCTTTATATCCAGAAAATTTACTGGTAAAAGGAACAACTTCAGTTATGAACACCTCTTGTGATAGTGCACTCAACATGTCAAAGTTAAAGATACATTTTTTGCTTCTGAATGAATAACCTTTTAATATATCCAAAAAACTACTGAATTTTCTGCTCTACATGTCTTGAGACTTCACTTGAAACTTACAAATTACTCTGACTCTGACCTTTTCATGCAAGATAAGTCAAACGTGGTGACATTATCAAAATCCCTATTTTATTATTTTTATATTCATAATTTCTTAGCACTGTAAAGAATATTTTGACATCTTTTTTCTTCAATTGCAATAAAATTTCATTTTATTTGACTTTTAAAGCAATTATTAAGACTCTCCAAGGCATGACTATGAAGAAAATATGTTTTAAATATTTTTTCAACTGTTCCATATTTCTACTTTACTATACAAACACAGTTCCCAAGTAACAGAGCTTACTCTGGATTTTTTAATCTGAGTTTCATGTATTGAATGATAGAGAAACAGTGCAAACCTTACCAATTTAATATATTTCCACATAAATATTTTATTAGATGTGCTTTTAAAAAGTGGAAGTTGAATTTTTGTAATATCCTGACAGCTAACATTTTTAAGTGGCCTGATTTTTTAAAAAACATAATGTTCATATTATAGAAGAATATGAAGCAATTCCTAGAGTGACAGTAGTGATTTGGGGCATCTGAAAGCCTGGAAAAACTTAGAACAGTAATATTTTGATTCAAGTACATATCACAGCATTTTTCAAGAGATTTCCAAGATCATATTAGAAATATATTAATAAAATTTGTTGTTTGTCATGGTATGATTATTTTTCTTTTCTCTTCCTTGAACATGTATATAATCTTCCAGGGTGAATGAAGGTCACATACTAGTCGTTCTTGTATGTCAAAGTAGCAGAGTTAAAAAGAATACTCTTAACTGAATAATAAATTAACATCTTTTTATCAGCATATTACTTTCTTGTCTGATTTAGTCAGTTCTCCCCATTGCCTTGTATACAGAAAAAAGCAAGAAGGAAAGGGTTGAATTGATTTTTTTGTTTAATATCAACATT
Source organism: Chamaea fasciata (assembly GCF_029207755.1). NCBI lineage: Eukaryota > Metazoa > Chordata > Aves > Passeriformes > Sylviidae > Chamaea > Chamaea fasciata. The sequence continues at coordinate 94,086,015 of NW_027094087.1, read as the reverse complement.
AGACTGTCTGTGTGCCATAATCTAATTTCATTTCAAATGCTGACCATGAAATTTTGTATGAAAGAAAATGAATTAAAGGTCTTTGGAATACTTTACTGAAGTCAGAACAGAACATAGATACTACTTTAATCATTATAATGTTGATCTCCTTATTTTTACTTTCTCTCACTCTTACTCTGTTTATTCAAGTTCTAGTGTAATTCAAATTTTACAGAGTATTCTTCATAGACAACAAAATATACAGTTTTCTTTTTTCCTTCATTCATGAGGGTTTTTTTGGCAAATGCAATTTCAGTTATATAATAAATTTTCTAAAAAGTCAAAGAAAATTAGCTAAAAATAGCAAAAAAAACCCCTTTTAAGCTAAAAATTCATTTAATGCATACATAACAGCCTTTGACCATTGGTTTAATAATAAATATGATGATAAAATTTTAAATAGTGCAATGTTTATATTTTGAATGTACACTTTTATGCAGTATTCTTGGCACCCTTTCTTTTTGGTTAAAATCTCTCTCCTTTTGGAAAGCTACACTGTGCCATGCACACATAATGGGAGTGCGCATAAAGGAAATCCAAATCTCAAAGATTTGACCAGAGCTATGTGGTGGAGGGGCTGCGCACATGATGTGTGCAGGATGCAGGAAGGAGAAGACACAGGATAACCCTGTCTCCAGGGTCACTTTGTCTGATGGCCATTTCACATCTCACATGGAACAGGCAGTCATTAGGACACCACCAAGGACACTGTGCCTCTAGAAAGGTCCTCCAGTTGGGTAGCAAAAAGGTCTCCACCAATGGACTGCAATTGAGTGTTTGGCTGGCCAATGGTCTCCCGACAGCGAGCACACCTTGGGAGAAGTTGTGGGGTATAAGACTGACTGTGTCACAAGCTGCTGGGCTTTTGCCCTCACAGGAAGCTTTTTGCTTGCCCTCACTTGCTCACTTGCTCATTCTCTTAGTGGATGATACTGGACACCTGGCTGAATGCCTGCTGACCACCTCTGAGCCTCCTGCCTAGCCTGTGTTCTGTTCATCTCCCTCACCTGCTTCAGCCTTCACCTGTTCTGTCTCCCTGTATTCCTGCCCAACCCCCTACCTGCTTCACCCCTGCCTGCCTTGTTCCTGCCTAGGCCACCTGCTTCCAACCTTGCTTCCCTGATCCAACCCACCTCTGTGATCCCTGCTGTGACTCTGTGCAGGGCGCTGCAGCTCCTGCCCCAGCGCCCACTCATCCCCCTGGTCTCGGCCTGCTGTGGCCACAGGAGCTGTGCCTGTACTGCTGCGCCTCGCTGGGAGCTGTGCTGGCTCCCCAGCAAGCAGTGCACACAACCCCTGCCAGCTGCATGTCCATGGCACTCTCCAGCCTTCCAGGGGTAATGCCTGCCTTTTCTCTCTGTTCCCCTTCTCATTCTTCTTTTGTTCCTTTTCTGCTTTTCCCCCCTTTCTTCTTTAGTAGACAACACACTTTTCATTACCAATAAATGGTTCTCAGATATAGTATTTGCCTCGTTTCACTTAATTCTGTCCTAGAGTATCCTTTTTTTAAAAGAACTTCCCACAGCTCCCCTTAGTGGAATATAACTTATCTTTTACATTTATTGCCCTTTAAGAAATTTATTTAGGACAGAGTGTGGTCTTTACTATAGCTTAACTTTGTGGAATGTGTTGTGAAAATGCATACTTCAAGGTCTTTGATCATGCATTTTTTCTGGGTTGATACCACATTTCTGACAACGTGTTTGACAACTGTTCTTTCATGAAGCAGGGCTGTAGGCATTTTCCAGTGATGACAACCCTCCACCTCAGGCTGATCTCCTACGATCAGCTTCTTCTGTCAAACTGCAAGGTTACACCAAAGGCTAGTCACAGCGCACGGAGAGACCCAGGGAGACAAAAAGAGCAGTGATGGGCAGAGGAAACCTTGTAATTTGGTGAGGGCCTGTGGCACCCAAATCAGACTCCTTAGTCTGTCAAAGACTGAGCAACTTCTTGCCTTGACACAAAACCTACTGAGGCAAGCAAATCTGCTGTCTCTAGAAAGCCTTGCAATCTGAAGAGTGCTACTGAAATAAGGGACATAGGGCATATTCTGGTTGCAGGGGAAAAATACTTGGTAATTTTGCAAATGTTATTATGGAACAGTTTAAGGTTACTTTGGTCATTTGTGTAACATTGTGGAGTGCTTAGAGGAAAAGTCCAAAGGAAGGAAAAAGAGTGATCAAGATGAATCAGAGAGGAGCAAGTGTAGAAAATAGAGAGAAAAGTGGATGAAAGCAGCTGACCACTGATGAAAGTAGTATGTAAAAAGAGGTGTCAGTAGATTGAAATGAACTGTCCCTGAACTAAAGCTGGGTTTACAGAAGCAGATTCAGAAACTAAATCCATCTCTTGTATGACTGTTTATGCAATATTTCATACACTTCCAGTAAAATTCTTGATCAGTTACAAAATTACCAGGTTTTCTATTGAATTTGGACTAAACAAATCTACTCTAGGAATAAAAAATGAAAGGAGAGAAAGTAAGCTCTTTCCCATAACACTACTTGGTTTGGAAAATTTCATACAGAGGAACAAATCTAATAAGAAATCATTTAAACTAGTTAATGTTGTATTGGTAACCCAAGCAATATTCATACCCTGCAGATTCAGGTCAAGATTTTAAAATAAAAATTTGAACCTACTGAGTACTTCACATTCTCTCTAGCTGCTTAATAGATAATTCTTTTTTTTTTTTGTTATCCATCAGTATTTTTTTTTAATTATTTGTATCTTTTCTTAATCTTAAAAAGCAAAATTCTTTCACAACTATTACTAGCAGGAAACCTTACTCAAAGGGAATGTCTCCTTAAAGTCAGTAAGGCTCAAAGAGCATCATGAACATATTTATAGATATATCTGCAAGTCTTGCTTCAAACTACTCTTCATATGCCTGGTATGATAGAAGATAAAAAACTATTTTCTAGATATTTAACTTAACTATTAGCCCCATGATGTATAAAGAATCACTGCAAACCTTCATCTGAAGGACATACTCTTTGCTTCCCTGCTCTGAATTTCCATGCTACTGAATTTTTTTTTAATGTTGTCTCCTTGCATTGCCTTGTAATCCTGAGCTGTACCAGCACAAAATTTACTTATATCATATTCTGTCATTCAGTTACAAAAAAATTATATTAAAGTGTAAGAGACAATAATCATTGCAATAATAATAATAATAATAATAATAATAATAATAATAATAATAATAATAATAATAATATAATTATGGTGCTGCTAGTGCCTCAGACTTGTTACAGTTTACTACTCTATCACAGAACATACAGTTTACATTCTGTGAAATACTTGTCAAAAGAAAAGATTAATGGACTCCAACCCTTCTGACTATCTCCAGACTTCCAGATCCCTCTGGAAAGCTTTGAGAAACCAGAGAAAATCCCTGAAATGCTTCAGGATGTTTTTTCTCATGAGCATTTTCTATTTCACTTACTCTGTTCCCTACTGAAAAGAAGACATGTAGTGTGTAGTGTTGTTCCATTAAATGTTCTCTACTGAAACACAGAGGGAAAACATTCCCTTACTGCTGTTGTGTATATGTGCATTTTTGAACATGGTTCTAGCTAACAGTGTAACTGCTGATCCTCACAACTGAATACTTTCAGTTCTTCCTCAAAGCAACAGGTAGCAGAATTGTCAATTTTGAATTGCACCTGTTCTTGTAATACAAATAAAACATGACAAAAAATAATGCCACATGATTTTAAAGAATGTTAAAGTATTGTTTTAGTGAGAAATGTTGACTAGATCTAGGGACAAATACATTAAGACTGAGACATTATCAAGGTATTTCTTCACACTGGAAAGACAGATATTCGATTTTTTTATCATTTAGATTACTTCAGTAGCTTTTTTTTTGTTGTTGTTCCCAGGTGTATGAAACACCCTGAACCCATGCAAAAAATTGCATGAACAAAATACGAGTAGTGTGCTAAATTAATGATAGAGTTGACTCCATCAGCAGTAGACCTAAAAGCTATGTAAATACTGAATGAAGAGAATTTCTTATTTTGAGTGTGGAAGCTATAAATAAACTATGGTGTTTCCTTCTGGGAATGAAAAGACACTCTATATTTTCCCAGGGAGGGTATCTTTTATGTGATAAAACAGACTTCGTATTTTTATTTTTTTTTTGAGTAGTAGTGGTAATAGTGAAAATCAGATATTTAATTATTATTTATATTTTGTAATGAAAAAGTAATAAAATCTTTCCTTGAAATAAATGCTTTGGGTTTACTTCCTCAAAAAAAATTTAGTCTGTTTAAGTTAATCTTCATTCATATTCATGTTTATTACTACCCAAATGTTTATACATGTTGTAAGGAAGATTAACATCTCAGATATTAGTCATATTTATAACCTGTGGATCTAAGTAAATCTGGTTCAACTTTTCCAAGTAGATCATACTTTTCCATATACAAAACTTGAATATATTTGGGAGGTTTGGCTAGGAAAGGGAAAAGGGTAAAATTTTTATTTTATTGTCTATTACCTATCAATCTAATTTTACTCAGTAGAAAAAAAGAATAATTTCTAACATACTTTATAAGATACTTTTGACCTATATAGCAAAAAATTGTCAGCAACATGTTCATAAGAACAGATAGGAATAATGTCATCAACATAAATTTAAAATACATCTTATCTTGAATATCTTGTGTCATAAACTATTTTCTTTGTATGAGGTTTTCTGTAGAAATCTCTTCAAATAAATATATTTCTTTTAAAATTTTAGACAATTCCCATTAATTAAATAAACCGTAGCTATAAATAAGTACTTATTTATCACATCTACAAATGTCATAAAGTGATTTATACTTATCCTAAAAAAAGGCTAACACCTAGGATCAAGTTCTTTGGTTACTCAATCCATTGACATTTTTAATAGTGGTGAATGGATGGCATTTTCTGGCCATTTTTCACTGCCTTCAAACCAGGAGGCATAACACAGAGCCACAGGATGACTGAAGCTGCAAGCGACCTATTAAGAAAATTTAGCCCAAGACTCCACTCAGGCTAGAGCCAGTGAGAGGAGGTTTCTCAGGATAATGTTCACTTGGATTTTTCATCCAAGGATGGAAGCTCCACCACCTGTGGATAACCTATGCCAGTGTTCAATCACCCTCAGAGGAAGAAATAAGAGTTCCTTGATGTTCAAAGGAAATGTCCTGGGTTTCATAGTGCACCCATTGCCTCTGGTCCTGACAGTGGGCACCACCGAAAAGAATCTGGCTTCCTTTTCCTCACCTCCCCACTGGGAATTCTCATAAGACATATCCCACCCACTGAACCTTTTTTTCTCCAGATAAAAGTCTCAGTTGCCTCAGCCTACCCTCACGTGAAAGATGCTCCAGTGCTTAGTCATCTTTGTGACCCTAATTTCACTGACTTCCTGTGGACTTGTTGCAAAATATTTCAATAGATTTTTTACCCATTTCTTCTGTTCTTGTACTGGGCCTTCAACTAAATTCCTCAGTACTTAGTCCTTTCAGTTTTTTTTTTTTCCACGGTAGGCAATATTTTTTTTGCTTTCTGATCTTACTTTGGCCAGTTATCCAGCATGGAATAGAAAGTAATAATATTCTAACAAGATAAAGCAAAAGATTAAGTTCATGCAGTTGAATAGTCTCACTGGACTGTCAATTGCAAAGTCACTTTGAGGTGTTGCAGTCTCTCAGCTTCACTCTGATAAGAAGGCAGCAGCAGTACTTTAAAGGCAACTGTGGAAAGATATAACAGTGATTTATAGCATATAAGATTTTGTAATTTGTGAATACATATCATGCTGAATTTTAGCCACTCATTGGTGCAGTTGGGAGAACTTTGTACTTGACCCAGTTACATGACTTATGACAAGGCAGTAATTTTAATTTTGCTTATTTTAATCCCAGTATGTGCAAGTGAACGTTACGACAAGTAGTGCTGGGTTTGAAATCCTAATTGTATTTTTGCTTTCTTATAGATATAACTGCAAACACCCCATTAAACTTTCCTTTGCATTTATTTCCTCAAAATCAAGCAGACAGCTTTTTTGCATTATGCATAATGGCACTTTCATACAGGACTATGATAAAACAGAAAATAGTAAAGCCTGCTGAACATAAGTTTCCTTTGATTTTTCCTCTCTTTTTCTAGTAGGAATATGGTCTCTGTTTTTATTTCTATGCCTTTGACAATATTTCCGGCAATCCCATGTTGTCCTAAAGTCCTTACGAACGTCATGCAAATATCTATGTGGGCAGTTCTTGAAAGGCAAACTACTTAACAAAGTGAGCTTTTATCAAAGCATTAAGCTGCTAATAAATAAAGAATGTTTATCCTCAGAAGGGCTTCAAAGAGTGTTTTGATGAAGATGAGCTTTCTTTCTCTCTCGCAGCTGTCCTTGCTTGCGGATGGGAGCTGGCAGGCCAGATCAGGCCTGCTGCCAGGGGAGAATAAGTAGGAGGAGGTGGGCAAGGTTTCAGTGCAGGTGTTCCTTTAGAGCTTGCTGTTTGATTACATCCTAAACTGTGTCTGTGAAAGTGAGGCTGCTTTGTTCTTTTGTGTTTGCAGTGTGCTATTTTTAAACATGATAAAACCCCCCAAAAATATTTGTAATTTTTTTAAAGTTACTATTTAGAAAAGAAAAATCCTAGTGAACATAGACACTGACCAGCAATAGCATATAACAGATCCCATGAATTTTCTATCTTTTCAGTTAAAGAAATTATTTTCTTTAAATTGAAAATAATAATACTGAATGAGGAGATTAATCTACAAACATAACTAAATAAAGATGGACAGAAAGACATTATGTTCAAAAAAATTCTCATAGAAATGCAGTTTAGTAATCTTAATATTTCTATGTTGATAGTTTTTCAACACATGGATGTTTACACCCCTAAAGAGAAACTGAATGGGTATTATTCTGAAGTGCCTGCTCTTTCAGATTTTGTTATGAATATGGCTCCTGAAATGAGATCTCCACTCTCTCTTTTTATTTTTTTTCATGGTGTTGGTGGTATTATTTTGTTTGCTGGTGATTAATGTTTTTGCCCTTTGTCCCACCTACTTAACACATCTATTTCAATCTGGCTGAAATTCCAAGGCAAACCTTTGGAAAAACATTTTTCAAGCTTGAATAATAATCATTCTCTTTGTTATTTATAGATTTGATAGACAGAAGAGAAAGACAGCATGGCCTGAATATACCACACATAAGGACTTAGATCTATAATAAATCCAGTTGCCAATAAAATCTTATGAACTCCATAAACCATATCACAACATCCACAAAAAATAATGTTTTATATTAGATGTTTAAAATCTGAATGTTTAGAAATACTGAATAACATCAAATGTGCAAAATGCAATCCAAAATATAGCACCAGGAGTATTATGAACATTACAGTTTGCATCTGGATGTGTAATTTTTTAGCTCTGTTTTCTCCTTGTGGTGCCAAACTAGTTTACAGAGAGAAGAAAGTGGTCATGCCCCTAAAGCAGCATTTTGGTCTGCTATGATGAGATACCTGCATAGCATAAAAATAGGTATTGGCCTCTCTTTCGTGTTTTTTTTTTTTTTATTTTCTCTTTTTTTTTCATGACCGAGGAGAGAAAAACACATACTTGTAATATGAGAGAAGGGATTTAAGTAGTTATTCAGTTATTCTACTTGATAGTAATTTGTTCTTTAGTTTATTGTAAAATCATAAGGTTGAAAAGAAAATTCATGTAGAATGAGTTATATCCCTTTCTTTTGTCTGGGAAAATTTTTTATCCAGTATGTTTGTTTCCATTCTTTCTCGCAACAAATATTGAATCTAAAATACTTGAAATAAAACCAAAATACATGAAAATTAAAATGCATAAAGTTGAAAGCAAAAGCTTTCAATTTTCAGGCAGGGGACAGACACAAGGGGGAAAAGTTCAGCATCATGAGACCCTATACTGCATTTCCCAGTGTCAGAATATATCCTGAGTTTAGGCTATCTGGAACTAACTTAACTCTGTATAGATTAGCAAGCAGTCTTCAGGTAGGGACTGAAAGCCAGATATCAGTATCCTGACAACTAACTCTCTAATTCTGTATTCTGGAAGCTAGCAAAAGTGCATTCTACAGTGCCTTGCAAAATTCTCCACATTTAATGAGTACGTACTAGAGAACAAAAAAGAGCCTATTTGTTATACCTCATGTGACCTATGCCTTACATTAAAGAACAGGTGTGTCTCTTAAAGATCACTAAAGTACTCAAAAAAAAGGTAAAGCTGCCATGACAGAAGAGACTGCAAGAGGTCTTCCTTGAAAAATTTTATCTTCTCCTAGAAAGTACATAAGGTGAAACTTCAGTTGTGCTCTCTCTCCAATGAATCTTTATCTATAGGAAAATGTCAATAAGAATGATTTCATTAATTCACCTTATTTCAGGAAGGTCTCTGATTGCTTATAAATTTTGCCTTCTCTATAGACAGGCAATCTTTCTAATGAAGGGTTCATCTTCCCAAAACCGATTTCCGTTTATATTTTTCACTATTTCTTGTTATGTGTTGCCATGGTCATAGATTATAAGTGTTTCAGAAAAGAAAATTCAAATAATAAAAGAATCTTCAATGTGAGAAATACCAATGCCTGCAATATAAAACTAGACAATTTCAGATAGAAACTGAGCACACATTACTTAACAAGGGAAAAACCTGTAAGACAAATTTAAAGCTCCCTTCCAGTGACTATTACAGTACAGTAAAATTTTAAATTACAGCCATGTTTGAAAGTTAGAGGCATTTCCTTTCCATAATTGGAAGGATCTTAATAATGATATTTACACTCTGATAAAATCTGCCTGATCTGAAAATTTTCTGTCTAATTGCCTGAAGAGATTTTTTATTTTGTTTCTATTTTCAGAAAAAGCACAGCAACAGGTAAACCAAATAGTTAGATTTAATTACTTATAATAGATTCCATCTTGTTTAAAGCAAAAACCAAAGAATTAAACCATTATTTTGAAATTGGAAGAGGTAGAAAGGTCAGGTTAAAACTGGTTTTTCTCAGTCAGAGCTGTGCTGTTGAGTATTCTGAAATGGGTTTCTCATGGCCAAATTTCATTAATTAACAGATCAAAAAATTTCAGTGGAAATATAGTAAGGAAAATATTAGGTCAGCTTTTTTTGTGCCTTTACAGAGTTCAAAACTCTCTATTATGTTTAGTTCCCATAATGGAACAAAACATAAATCTGTGGGGAAATATATAAGCCCCTTTCATTATTGTTTAAATTTATTGGAAGGATATGCTGAACTGAAATGAAATGAGGGAAGAAGTTGATAGCCCAAACAGTCTGACTGCTCACCAGCTGGTTGGCTGACAGAACAGGGAGAAATAGGGAACAGAGCAAAGATCTCTGTTCAGACTCCTCAAAATCCATGGGCTTGCCTGTATTTTATGAGCACCAGGATCAAAGAAACATTAAAAAGTCCATCCACACAAACATGCATATGATTCCCATGTTTCCTCTAACTCATGAGACATAAAAATGACATTTATATTCTAATGACTGATTGAGACGTGCAATGTAGTTATTTAGGAGTTTGTTCAAGCATCACAATAGCCTTTTAAGGGAAAAAAATGAATAACAGCTTGGTTATACTTTCCACTCTTCCTGCTTTGACTCTCCACCTTAAACTGGACCAATTAAAGAACCCTGCAGGTAGCTTTTTAGAGAGGCTTCCAGCCTGAAAGTAGTGTGTCTTAGGAAAAGTCAGCAGGAGGTCGGTGAGGTCCAGAAGCAACAGAGTGTCAGTAATAATGCAACCTTTAATAATAGGTCTTATCTAAAATTTAAAATTCAGACTTAATGGGTTGAAGAATTCATACTTTATCCCTATCTTTTTTTGAAAGAATGTCCATCAAAGTTTTTCTTCAAAAGTGTAGTAACTAAAGAAAGGAAGCTCAGAAATATGTAATTCCACTTCTAGGCTGTATAACCACAATGGACCACTAAGATATTTCTTGTCTACTTATCTCATCTCTCTTTGAACATACAGATCTTTGAAATCTTAAAAAAATTATATAAAGATAAAAGGAATACCCATTAGCACCCTGAGGAAGAAAATATGGCTGCCTCTTCTTTAGCTCCTATAACCTGGCTGACAATTAACTATGTTCATTTTGGTTTTGAGTGCACCACGGTATAGTGGATGGTTTTTCAGTGTCTAGAGCAGGGAAGTGAAAAGACAGCAGTAAGGCATCCATCCATGTACTGAAATAAAATACCCTACTTTCAGGAAGTTTGCAAGTGTTTATAGCCAAGCAATATCTTTTCTGTTCATTTGTTGAAAAACTGACAACAGTGATGAAAATCTTAATACTTTACACAATGCATCTGAAATACATTTAAAACAGCATTAAAAAAACCCCACAGGGTTCTAAACTGGGGTCATTTATGTGTTTGTGCCTTGTGGACTGACATCCTGACTAATTTGTCGTTTCCTTGACCGTTGCATAATTTTCAACACCAATATAAAACATTGCAATACAACAGAAGACTCCATAGGATCTATGTACGATATATATACTGTAGGAAAAGTATTGCTGCATTTTAAATTATTGGTTAAGTATTTTATTTGTACAAACACCAGTTAAGAGAACAAATGCATAGAAGCAAACTGCACAGCTGGATGATCAGTGGCCAGCAGTAAAAGTCTCTAAATCTCAAACTAATTAATTAGTCGCATACAATTCTAATCTTACAGAGTAAAATTGTCTTTGATTTCCCTCCCTCTGTGCAGAAGGACTGCATAAGAGCTGGAAATCAGTGCCATTTATGCCCTAATTTAGCAGCTTAGATAGCACCTCAGTGGGACTTTGACTTCATGATAGTTGTATTGAGGAGGTAGGATGACATAGTTTATGCAGGTAAAGAAGATAAAATAATACTATTTTTTGAATTATGAAGTGGGAAGAGATCATAAATAAGAGACAAAAATACAAAAAATGACCCAGGACTTCTGGTGTATTTTAATGAAGCTCTTCTTTCACCATACACAATAAAGGAAAGAAACAACTACACTTCAAACAGCAGAAGTCATTTTCTGTAGTACACTAATAAATTTCTTCTTTTCATCTCTAAACCATGGTAAGAGTTATTCACAATCTATTCTTAATAAAAACATGGCAAATAAGCTTCATTTGCTTGTTTGCTAGCTGCTCATATACAGACAAACTTTTTTATTAGTATAAACTAAAAATAAGAAACTTTACTTTGATGGTAATGTATGTTCTTGATGGCTTCAAGATTTGACACTCCTTCTGACTTTTGGTTAGAAGTCTATATTCTAACTGAAATTGAGGGTTTGATTTTTTTCTGGAAGAAAATAAGAAATGGAGACAGAAATATGTGTTCCTTTCTATTTGTCATTTGACTGCAACTCTCAGCAACGCCACCAGTTTAAGAAGTAAGAGAGAAACATTATGAGTCATTGGTAAATTAAGGATGTTACCAATATTGTAAACAGATATAATGAATATACTTCCCTGTAAAAAGGGCACAGAAACCTTCCACATCCTTTATTTGTATGTTTTGGTACATATTTCTAAGTGTCTTCAATTTTGTAAAAAAACATAAAAAATCATGAACACTTTCCTATTAAAAGCAGGATTTAGTTTTTTTCAGTATTAAGGAAAAATGATCTTCTATGGTTAGCCTCTGGATGTTCTGAATGTATGTCCTGGCTTGGTCTGTGTAAATGTAATTTTAATTAATTCCCTTAAATTTTTCACACCTGAAACTTTTAAAGCAAAAATGCATTGAAATATATATTTTGTTTCTTCTATCTAGGTCAGCTGTGTTAGTTTCTGAGGTGATATCCCTCACTCCTGACTTGAAAACTAATGTAATGGGACAGAATTGATGGTTTCTTTTCTGACAGATTTCAGTGGTACTCACACATTGCCTACTTTTACAAGGGGACATAGATAAGGAAGGAGATTTTTGTGGAAAAACAAAACTGAGAGGCCTCACCTGGTTTCACCTGGATTCTATGGGTCTTTGCCTCAGCTCACTGATACCTAGTGGTGAGCTCTGCGTCGTATACCTGATTTCAGATGGTTTAAGGATAAGATAAGAAACAGTTTTACTTTGTCCAGTGCCTTCACTGACTTATGGAACTGCAGAATCCTTATGTTTCTGGGATTATAATTATCCTGGGGAGTCCTTTGCTTACAGTACTATGCAGATGAAGAGAGCAAAGATGACTCTTGATTCTCTCTGAAAACGAAGTGTGCGCCACTTTTTTTCCTGTGTTTCAGGCACACAAAGAAATGCCTTCATGCAGAGGTTGTCACCTCCCTGCTGCTGCTGATATGGAAGCAGCATGTCCAAGAAAAGTCTATATCCTTCCCCTCTGTACCGCACCCCTGACCACAGGTACTGCTGAGGTCAGATTGCAGTCAGCACCTCTAAGTGTCAGCTGTGGAGCAGTGAGCGGTCTGGGAGATGATCCCAGGAACCTAAGGAGAAAATCAGCGGGCATTGGAAGAGAAAATATTAGTGACCCATCTCTTCCTACTCATATTCAGAGGGATAGAAGTGGAGACAGGTGTTAAGGAGAGGAAAATTTTATCTAGCAAGGCAGAATAAGGTGAATTATTTTCAACAACGGGAAAAAAAATGGCAGCCTAAAACTTTAATCATTTATTTAGTCATATCCTTTTCGATGTGAGATAAAAGCGAACAATAGAGGCTATTGAATAATTTGCAAGTGGATATCTCTGAGGCCTGTGGGTGAGGCAGTTCAGGACAGGTGAACTATTGTAACCTGAAGATATGACCTAACAGCACAGCATATATGAAAATATTTAATCAGAAAACAATGAAAAGGAGGTATAGTGCCTTGTAATACACCAGACATAGAAAGAAGACAAGTGAAGATTGATTGTGAAAATCCATTATTTTGAGAAATGCTGTTGCATAAAGAGTTACGCAAGCAGACTACATTTGAGTGCCTCCACATAGGCTCCAGAGCCATTTGGGAGACCTTAAACATCCAAAGTGCTCACATTGAACATGAATAAAAGATTTAGCACCTGTAGGAGATGCAGGTTCTTCTGAAATGACAGTGACTGCCTATATGTAAGGTAACTGAATCCTGCCCTGTACTCTGATGTGAAAACTATTATCCAGCTGGAACAGAAGTCAAATCCCTTCATTAGATTAGTTTGAAATTAGATTTACTTAACAACTTTTTATTTTGATGATTTGAGGGTTGTGTTTTGTTGGTTAGTTTCTTTTGTTTTGTAAACTCCTTCCAGAAAACCCTCAAAACAAAACAGAAAGGTGTTTCCAGTGCTGGACTAAGAATGGTTGTTCAGGTTGTGCCATTCTTCAACGCCAAGAACCCTTTATGTAATGGACAAAAGGGAAACCTGAATATCCTTTGGGTTAATATCCTGTCACAGAATGGGGAGGCCTTATCTATACAGGGGAGTGGCCGCTGGTACTGCTGTCCCTCACTTTGCCTTCAGCCTGCATTGTGTGGGAGAGAGCTGTTGATTGAAGCCAGACAGCAAGGAACTTTCTGACAAAGTGACATTAGGGCTAATTCCCACTGCCTAAGACTGTGTCTCAGCCTCATCATCCTGCAAACACAGGCAGTCTCAAAGAAAAATACTGCAGGCTTACCTCTGATTTTCTCAACTCCTTCTGCTGGTTTTAGTCATGAAGTGTTCTGTTCTAAAATCTGGTCTGGAGATAAAGTAGGTTGGTGAGGTTATCCGAATGTATGTCGTGTTTTGTGCTAAAAACTCTAGCTTTTTCTAAAATAGTTTCTTGGTTTATCTAAGTCCAGCAGCTTGTTGATATACAACTTAAAGTTATGTCGTTTCCTATTAAGTCAAAACATGAAGTTAGTGCAGAAGTTAGAACAGACTGGTGTTTTCATAAACTTTTTTTTGCATGCTGAGTCAAGAATACTGTTAGTCAACTACACGATTTATAGTTTCTGCAGTGACTACTGAAAATAGTCTTACCTATATATATTAGTGCTTGTCTTCAGGAGTAATTTTTATGCCTTTAGCTGCCCAGGTAATTTGTGTCTATATTTAAATAACAGGCTGTGTATTTTGAGTCTTACTCTTAGGAAATAATTGAGATTTTTTTTATTTCTAAATTGATTAGGCACTATAATCCACAATCCTTCTATTTTTTTGTGTTTAAACTTTCAGTTATTTCCAATTAAATCCAATTAAATGTTGTCATTATTTTTACTTGTTTAAACTTGTGGAGCAAAAGAAGGGTCATAACTCAAAACACAGAGATAGATCAAGAGAAATCAAAGTTCATAATAACCCAAAATATTCCACTCTAGATGGATGCAGAACATCACTGTTAATATGCAGAAAATCACTCTGGAAGTCTGATTGCCACTGCTACTAACAGACAGATTGATCAGCCCAGGCATTGTCGTCTCAACCACTCCCCAGAAATAGGTCCTGTTTCTAGAACAGTGCAGATTGCTGTTGGCTGCCATTTTATTGGGATAGTCTCTTTTTTACTTTTCAGGTTAGATCCCATGCAAGAGACCTAAAGATATAATACTTGATTTTACAAACTTTTACTTCTCCTAATGAAAGAAATTTTCTGGGAGAAAATTATTATTATTATTATTATTATTATTATTATTATTACTGTTATTTCATCAGGTTGCAGACAATCTCTGGATTATTTGTTCGTTACCTCTGCACTGGCTATTAAAGAGTCAAATCTGCATGTTGTAGTACCCAAGTATTCTTAAGAATTTAATTCTAAGTTAATTCTACTATATATACAAAGTAAGACTTCCAATCTCTCCCCAAGCTTTTTCCATGTCCTAGACACTGTGTCCCGGTTGTTATTCTCCACCCAAAGGTTGTGACATTTTTCAGAAAAAAAAATGCAGACTTAGCCTCATAGTCAAATTTACGGCATTCAGCTTGAGCTTTACATATAAGGAATAATAGTGCATGCTTTTTCAAATAATTGGCAATTCTTTTTCCAAACAATGCTTTCCACACTCAACTAGTTTGTTACTCAAGTGAGAGAGCCTTTGAGTATCTAAATGTAGCACTGAATAATAACATGCCTTTCAGGCTGGCACTTTCCAGCATGCCAAGCTTCCCTTGAAAAGCAATAGGGCTGAAAGGGAAAATTTAACCAGAAACCTACAGAGTTATGGGTATGTTCTGGCTTTCTTCTAAACAGAGTTTTGAATTTCACATTAAAGTTTTTTGACCTTTCAAGACCCAACCAGTTGCTACTTCTGAAAAGTGATACAGCAATTCAGAACAATCCCCATACAGACTGTGGCTCCAATTGTGTAGAACTTATATGTGCGCAATAGTGCTATGGTCTTACATCAACAAGAGTGTGTTTCCACTCACCACTGAAAGAGCAGCTAAATGTCACAGTTGGGTTTTAAATAGATTTTCTTGACAGATTAGTCAACTATTTCCAGTTTCAGATTAGAGCACATTCATACAAAGTTTAAGTAACAAATCCACCTCCATCTCTCTCTGTTCCAATACTTTAGATTAACGATTAAATGTAAAAGCATTAGTTATGTTTGATTCAAATTTTCAGATAATGTGCATAGCACATCCTCAGTGTAACATTTTCAGCAGAAATCATGAACACTTGCTTTTTCAAGCCTCCTGCTCTCACAATTATTGAGTGTTTCTACTGCATTGAGGTTGATGCTTCTGAACAATCACTTAAGGTTTATTTATTTTCTTTTTTTTTTTTTCCTGCTGAAATCTCTGTTAAAATGTTGAGGTTTCAGTCTCTCTGCATATCAACTCAGATTTTTTTAGCAACATTTTCTGAATCAAATGAGCTTCAGCATGCATATGAATTTTTGTTTGTAGCTTAGACCATCTTTCTCCTAATGCTGTATTACTTCATCTGTGAGAATGTAAGAATAAAGTAATCAAATTCAGACCCTTGCACAATGTAGATGCAGGCAAAAAAAAAGTTATTCTATAAATATCTAAAAATTAAGGCTTATTTTATTTGAAAATGCCATTTTCTTAGTAAAATGTCTTAGGGGACACATTCTGCAGTATTTGCAGCTATGCAATGTTAATATTTTCAACATGTGTGTAATACATCTTTTTATGGGGAGCTGTTGAGAAAGTAAGGTACTTCACAATAAGCTTGTGCAAAAATAGAAAAATCACTGTATTTAGAAACATTTTTGCATTGTCTATTTTATTTACTGTTTGAATTAGGAAAATCAAACTTAAATTCCTTTTGCATTTTGATTTTCTCATTGATTCTTCCTGCCTGAAGACACACACCTGTTCTTTATCTCTGAGCTCAATAAAAGGGCCACCTTGTTACTTAGTCCTTAAATCATCAGCCATGATTCTCAGATTCTTAAAAACTGAGGTCTAAAGGTAATCTCCCCAACACAGACTTAAATATAGAAAAAAATATCTCTATTTCAAACATCAGTAATAATCATTTAGGTATAAGACTATAAAAATACAAGCTATCATGAAAATACAGTATTTTACATGCTGAGAGGCTGAGATTTTCAAAGTAACTAAAAGGACACAACAAACTTTGTGGTCTGGTTTCTTTTTTCTTTTTTTACAATCTCATTTTACTGATTTGGAGAATCAGTCTGCAATACTGCATCTGCACAGAAAAAGGTGTGTGAGTCTTTATCTTTTTTCCTGAAATTTCTGATAATTTCATTTTCCCTGGATATTATTTTAATACCAAAGAGAGAGGAATTTTACAGAAAGCACTGCCAGTGGTAACAGACAATCACTTCTATTTTCCTGCAAAATTTTCAGTCCAGAGAGACTGAAAAGCAAAAAAGGAACTAGTTAATGTTGCTGTTGAGGTGGCCATGACACAGAGGGATACAGTGAAAGTTCAGAAGCTTCTGTTTATTGTGGCAGTGGGCTTTTATATATTCCTCAACATACTTTATAGTTATTCATTAGCTTCAATAAACCAACACAGTGTCCACTGGTACAGAGCAGTCTTCACCACTGCTTTCAGCTAGCATTCACAAAACTTTTCTAAAAATATTTTTCCAGCTGCAGGTGTCTTCTGCTTATCTTTTCCTTCGTGGTTTCCATGTCAACGGTCTTGGTAAGAGTTCCTTTCAGGGGTAAACACGGATCTTATCAATCAACTCTTCTTCGCTCACAGACCAGCTGTCAGCCCCTTCCACAAGTTAAAGTCTTTGATTTTCAACTATTAGAATATTTTTGATATTTATTTTTTCCTCTCTCTGATTCCCAAAGCTACTTCATTTTAGTTGGTTAAGAGACGTTCACAGAAGAACCACTTGCAGAGTTGACTAAATTCGTTGCTGTGAGCAATGTGACAGCATGTCAAGGAAGAAAGGCATTTGCCATCATGCTGACGTCAGAGTGTGACTGATTTGGTTGCACAAGATTTTGCCTAATGAAATTTCAACTGTCTAAATGAAAAATAAACCCTCTTGCACAGTAGTGAAGAAATGCTGTCTTTCCCACCACAAAAAATATTTGGGGATAACTGCTTAGTTTGCAAAACAAAATAACTTTTTCTTTAACATGTAAAGTGTGAATTTTTCCTTAGAACTTACTTACTAGTTGCATTAAAATGCTGTAGTTTGACAAAGAAATGAGTTACAGTCTGAACAGCCAAATCAATCTAGTTTGTGTTTTTTTGCTTGTTTTTAACTTAACAATATGCTGTGAAATATTGCCATTAGAAGGGGCTTGTTTCAAGAAAGAATAGATGTTTATTACTTAATGTTAGTGAGTTTTCTATCAAGAAAAAACACAAATTTTGAACTGTGTTGTGTTTTTTGTTGCTTTTTCTTTAAGCCAATTCTTTTCTTAGGGTGATATCAACAGCAGTTTTATTACATTACTATCGACAGTAGACAAGCTAGAGGACTTTGGTCTTATGGCCGTATTCAGGTAAGTTTAATTCAAAGCAGATGTTGAATACAATATATATAAATCTAAGACTGCTTTGTAGCTTTCAGAGTTAAATCCTCAACTAAGCACTAGCTCCATTAGAACTAATGGAAAAGGAGGTTATTAAACACTTTTGTGATGTACTGATCACAAAGTGTTCTTAGACTGACTCAGAGTGGAGAACTTCAGTGTCATAATGTAGTGTACACTCTCCACCTGTATTAACAGTTGCGGTATTTGAGGAATATAAGAAATTATTAGGAGAACCTTAATCGTTGTCTCTCAACAACAAAAGGACTCACTGAGCCTGATGTATTGAGAAGAAAAGTGTCTGTGTCTCTGCTAGGCACCTGCAGTTCTGTCTTCAACAATGACACGTTGTTCCATGCACCTGCCACCGTCAAGGCCATCTGTGACCACAGCACCAGATGGGATCCACACCAATTGCCGACTTAAAGTTCTTCATAATTTATGAACTTAATTTTTTTAAAAGACAAAATCTTGAAATGGCAATCATACTTACTGATGGCTGGGGAACAAGACATTCCAAGACATTCATGTTTTATACATAGATGTATGAAGTAGTGTAACAAGGAATATGGCTTTGTGTCACATGGGAATATAAGGCAGCTCTGCTCACTGCAGTTTCATTGCAAGCAGTAAAAGATGGCACATTGTGTCTGAACCTTTGCATTCATTTTTAAACATGTTTTGCAAAATACTTTATCATTTGAAACTGCTAGCTTAGCTTGGCATGGCTGGTGGCTATCTTGTCACATTGCATTACTCCCAAATCAAAAGAAGACTGTTCACAAAGATGTAGAAAAATGAAAGGAAGACACAGTTTGGTCCAAATACCAAACAATTCTTGTTATCTCTCATTTCTTGCTATTTTAAAGATTTTCAGGCAAATACTTACAGGTAAACATGAAATATGCTGCTTGTTTTTTTTTCCTTTTTGCTTTGAGTCTGTAGTTCTAGTGCAGTATGAATAAAGTAAGGTGTTTCATAATTTAAAATATAATCATTTGTCCCAGCAATAAAATCCATATCAACTCAGATAAATGCCTAATCTTATCTGTGGTAAATGGAAAGAAGCCCAAATCCTAGGCAACCAAAAATGTTATATATGCATATTTGTCTGAGTGTGTATTTTGTCTCTGTCTGTACTTTCTGTCTGGCTTGGTAAGAAAATTAATGCTTCCATCTAGTGTAGATTTTTTTCATGTAAAATATGTAAAATATATTTAAATCAGAATCACATAATTCTATCCTTAGGCAAGATTTAGAATTTTGTAACCCTGCACTCCCTTGCTCCTATGACTTTTACATTCCTGTCTGCACGTTAGCTGAACAACAGAAATGGGGTAGAATGTATCCCAATTGTCTGGGATATCATCTAATCCCAAATACAGACAGTTGATAAAAGCCAGTTTGAAGAAAGAGATGGAAGACACATCAGTGGCTGCTCCCCTTGAAGAACTCCCAGTGTGTCTACTTTGGATTTGGTCAGGTTTTTAAGCTGAGTTTGTTATGCTTAAGCCCCATATGAGCTCTGTTATTACTGCATACCTAGCTCAGGCCATGGGTCCTGTGGACCCTGCCTGGTCCCAGTCCACAGAAAGGGTTCTTGTCTAAACCTTAGCACTGCCTTGTCACCATAGTCTTGCCAAGAAATCACTGGCCTCCAGACTGCCCGTGGTCCATGCCCTCAGCCCAGTTTCAGCCCTGTTCCCTTGCTAGATACTGTAGGATAGGAATCCTGGAGTGAGGGCCCACCCTAGCTGCCCTTTGTGTCTGCCCTGGAGGGCAGCAGGCCCTTTCAGTCCCCTGACATGGATGTCCCCATCCATTTTCTTGCAACATGATAAATCTCTGTGTGAAGACATTTGGATGACTTCTTCTAGTAGCTTTGAAATCATATCCACTTTTTAATTACTTTTTATGAGAGTAAAGGAGTAGCTTATGTAATGTGTGACAGTGAGCTCCTATGCTAAGAAGGTCTTTAACAATTTGAAATACTCAGTGTTGTTACAGTTCTAAATCTTTGGTTACTGCATAATTTCTGGTTTCCTTCAAAGAAAACGATTCCAAGCCAATGAGGCATAAGACTGGGATGTCAATTTATTCCAATCAATATAGTCTTGAGGTATATACTCTGGAAAGAGGAAAAACAAGTAAGCCCTGATTTTTAGCAAGAGAACTGTATGATGAATCTAGATCTGCCTTTTAGGATTTGCTTATTAAGAGATGCCTCTAGCCAAGCTAAGGTGCAAATGAGAACACATGCCAAAGTCAATAGTACAGATTTTATTTAACAATAAATGTAAGTGAGGAGAGAGAGAGAGAGAAAGAGAGGAATAGAAAGGGAGAGCTCAGAGGGGAGGAAGAGAAAGAGAGTAAAAGAGAGTAAGAGAGAATAAAACATATTAAACAAAAGATATCACCACCACATGGATTCTTGCAACATCCTGCTAGTCCATCACCGTGATCTCTTCAGTGGTGTTCAAGGCTCCCAAGTGTTCTTCAGGAAGTACCATTTTTATACAATCCAAGTCCTGGATACCCATGAGGAAAAGATGCCATCCCCATAACTTGAAATGGCATATGTGTAACCAGCTGCTTCTTTTGTCAAAATTTGCTGTGGTGGGGATTTTTCTCCAGATAGGTCACACAGATCTGCCTCACCAGGCCTGGAATCTTCCTGTTGTTGCATCAGCACTTTTCCCAGTCTGCACAGTGGAATCTTATCCAGTGTGCAAATTCCAAACCTTCACTTCCATTTAGGTCTGGAATTAACACCTTGCTGTTTGCCATCTCTGCTTATCTTAAATTCCTGTTATGTATACTTGCTTCTGGACAGTGCTTGAGACAGTTCATGGTTCTCTTTAAGTCCTCACACTACCTGCTTGCAGTGCAGTTAGCTTTGGGGATGCCTGAAGGTCTCTTATCTTTCACAGGATATACTCATCCCATGTAGATACATAGAAATGAAATGAATTTACTGAAGAGGAAAAAAAAAAAAGGCAGGAAATCATGTCAAAACAGGTTTGTCTAAAATGCGTAAACACTGGAGTTTTCACACACTTGCTTTCATTTGAAGGACAGAATATCAATAAATTAAGACATAAGAATAATAAATTTTAGGTAATTTAATCAAAGATATTTTAGAGTTTAAACTAACATATAAATTACCTCCTAAAGATAGTTTAGTTCTAAAGATAATTGTAACTAAGTAACACTGAACTGAACCTAACTAATTTTAATGCACATGGGTATTTAGCAATGATAAATATTTTGAGCATAGAAAACACCTTTTTTGTGTATATATAAATATATATATGTGTAGTATATGTACACATATATATACATATATACACATATATATATACACATATATGTATATACGTACTAACAAAATTAGACATGTAAAGTTGATTGGACTGCAAATTATGTGGATTATGTGCCAACTGCAGCTTAATAAAAGCAGGAGTAATTTCAACATATATTCCTGATATTCATTTACTGTATTCACAGTTTTTCTAGTTATTGACAACCACATCATGCAGAGGGTAGCTTACCACTGGAATCAGAAATGAGTACTGTGGTGCTAACCTGTCCTAGTTTATTCTGTATGCACTGTTGAAACCCTGACTGTCCAATACCTTCTTTTTCTGTTCTGTTGTCCACTTTTGAGATGCAATTATTCAGAATTTTGTAAAAATTCCTTGTGTGTGTGTTCTAAAATTGAGTTGGGCTTTTGAAGTCAGTGAAAGTAGGTTGGCTGATATTTTGAGTTCATATCTTTGTAGGTAGAGTCTAAACCACCATTGTAAACTAGATATTTTTCAAATATTATCTTCCCCTTTTTCGCTAGTATCATTACTGTGTTTACTTGCCCTGTGATGGGTTAGTTTCAGCCAATAGTCAAACACCCACCCAGATGCTCGCTCACTCTCCCTCCTTGGTTGTAGAAGGGGAGAAAGTAAGATGTAAAAACTAATACACTGAGATAAAGATAGGGAGATAGCTTACAAATTATTATTGCAGGCAAACCATATTTGACTTGAAGAAAAATAATTTAATTTAACAGTGACCAAAATAGATTTGGTTGATGAGAAACAAAGATGAACATTAAAACAACAACTTCCCAAATATCCTCCCACCTCTTCTAGGATCAACTTCTTTATTCCATATGATTCTTCCTCCACCCAGAGGTACAGGGGGACCGGGGGGGCTACAGTCAACATACAGTAGTTTCTCTCTGTTTCATTTTAGATGTTGTGGTTTAAACCCAGACCACAACTAATACACACAGAGCCGCTTGCTCAGTCTTCCAGCTGGTGGAAAGGGAGAGAGAATCAGAAGCATAAGAGTGAGAAAACTCTGAGTTGAAATAAAGACAGTTTAATAGGTGAAGCAAAAACTGTGCATGTAAGCTAAGCAAAACAAGACATTCATTTCCCACTTCCCTTCACCAGGCAGGTTTTTAGCCATCTATAGTAAAGCCTGGTTCCATTGTGTGTAACAATGTCTTGGGAAGTAAACACCATCACTTTGAAGGTCTATCTGCACTCTTTCCTCCTTCCCCGAGATTTACTGCTGAACATGATGTGATGTGGTGGGGGATATGCCAGGGATCAGCTGGGGTCAGCTGTCCCAACTATGT
This sequence comes from Chamaea fasciata, assembly GCF_029207755.1. Classification (NCBI taxonomy): domain Eukaryota; kingdom Metazoa; phylum Chordata; class Aves; order Passeriformes; family Sylviidae; genus Chamaea; species Chamaea fasciata. The sequence continues at coordinate 94,063,356 of NW_027094087.1, read as the reverse complement.
CATCTCTCAACTCTTTTTACATTCTCAGTCTCTTTGCTGGTGGGGTGGAGTAAGAGGCTGAAAGGGCCTTGATGCAGTGAAAAAATGGCTCAGCAAGAACAAAAATATCTCAATATTATCAACATTGTTTTCAGGGCAAATTTCAAGCCCAGCCCCATACAAGCCGCTGTGAATAAAATTAACTCTACCTCAGGCAAAACCAGAACATTACCTCACACTTTTTCCCTTCTCTGGTATTAGTTTTCCATGAGCCACATTTCTTTCAGTATCCACCCACCCACTAGGCTGTGGCATTCTCTGTGGGCTGCTGTGTAGGTATCTGCTTTGTCATGGTCCCCCATGAGCTGCAGAGGGACAACCTGCTCCACTGGTCTTCTCCATGGTCTTCTCCAGTGCCTGAGACACCCTCTCCTACTATGACTTTGGTGTTTCCTCTGTTGTTTCTCACTCTATTTGTTCTTTCTGATGGCATTGTTTAAATGTATTTTCCCAGAGGTGCCACCAACTTGGCTGAAGTGCTCAGCTGTACCCTGCAAGCAATCTGGAAACGACTGTGTCCAGAATGGGGCAGTCCTGGCCTTTGCTCAGAGATCAGGCTGTGGACTCCCACTATCAACACCTGGCAACTTAAATTCAATACACTTCCCTAAGTTAACATAGTTTGATAAATACTAATGAATTTATAGAAGCTTTTAGGCTTTCAGTTAGTGTAAAATAAAAATTTCTTGAACATTGTCAAGGTAGATGCAAATCAGCTGGATGAAAGTAAATAAAAAACATTGCCAGCATCTCTAATCACTTAAGTATAAATTAGCACCTTTCTAAAACGCAGATTGCATTTTACCCTCCTCCATAGGAATCTTCCAGCTTAGGAGCTTATTATTAAGCTTCTGTGTCCTGCTCCCAAGAAGTCCTGCTTCTGTGTCCTGCTTCACAGAAGCTGATTAACACCTTATGGTGTTTTTTTCCTAATGTCCTTGTTACTGCTCCTATGAACTGGTTCAGGGACAAGTTGATGTTTTTTGGACTTGACATGAATCCATATGATATATAATAAAACAAAATCCGAAAAAGTCTTTGATCTGGACAAACTGCTGAAGTGCTCGAAAATCCATTACGAAATAGCTCCTATGACAGAAGTAGTGAACTGAAACTAGACTTTAAAAGAATATTTGTGGAATATTTTGAAATTCTTAAAGCTCAACATAGGTCAAAGAAGTGCAAATGATTCCCATAATCATAAATGGATATAAGAGAGGATGGAATACATAAATTAGAATTGTGTGAATCAGGCTTAGTATTCTCTTGCAAATCAATACTTCCCTGGAAAGGATACTTGGAAAAGCAACATTTCTGTTGAAACAAGACTGGAATATTCATGAGGCTACAGAGATTTTCACGCTGCAGAAGAGGTCTGATTATGAGAGATGCAATATTGATGTATGAGTTTTCAGATAATATTTTTAAGCCCTTCTACTGCTTGGGTATCTATCTACCTATCATCCATCTATCTATCTATCTATCTATCTATCTATCTGTCTGTCTGTCTGTCTGTCTGTCTCTGACACTGGTATACTGCAGTTGAGACCACATTGTTGTCTAGTATTTCGGGGTTTTTGTGAGTGTAAGAATAATCTCATCTTTGTAACTTTCTTATGTCAAGCAATATTCAGCTTTCAGAAGCCAGGAGCAAAGCTGACTCAGTAGTAATCACTGAAGATCAAAATTTGAAGTCCAGATTGGAAGCAAATAGACATCTCTGTGTTTAGTTGAAGTGTAAATTTTCTATTTCTGTATTCATTGGTATCCATATATGTATTTAGGTGTCATATATAACTACACATATACCACTTTGACTACAATGAAACCCTCCAAACTAGAAATAATTTCATTCTTACCTACTTTGTTTTGTCTTTTGTTTAACTTTGTACAGTGCAGTGAAGCATATGAGGCAGGATGAATTTCCTTAGCCAAAAATAGTGAGAGTAATAATAAATAGCTATTCTGTGTAAAACTAATTATCTTTAAAAATAAAATTTAAAAAAAAAATCTGAAATAAAACCCATTTATTCAATAAAATGTCTAAAAAGTTTTTCTGATACTCAGTGTGTGTTCTGGAAGCAAAGGTGTTGTAGGAGAAACTGTTGACCTTGTCCTGTGCATACCAAACAGGTCAGTCTGCAACATATTTCCTAAAACTGCATTTTGTTGGAAAATTTAACAGACTCTGAACTGGTCAAGTTTTGATAAATCCCTGTATTTCATCTTAGACAGTGAGTACACCACAGGTGAGGAAATGAAACTACATCCCCCTGGTTTGCCTGAAGACATCTGGAGAGTAAACAACACTTGAAAAGTAATAAATAATTAAGTCTTCAATTCTCTTCCTATTTCTCTGTTTCGTACTTAATGGAAGAGTCGTTAATACTGTTTTGCTATAAATTTCTCTGACTTACTCACCAAAATATTATCTTTTGGGTCCATATGTTCTCCTATTTCAAACTGCATTCCCCAGCCTATGGCCAGTTAAAAACCTTCATCTTGAAAACCAACTGTGTTGCCAACTCCCTTTTGTTTATATGCAAGTAGGAGTTGAATAAAACTATATTCATTTTTTATGTTATTCTAAATTATCAGGGGCCTTGTTAAATGTGGGTTCAGGAGCTGGAGAAACAGGAAAGAAGCCAGCAACTGAAGGCTGGTGAGCTTGCCTTTATTGCTGCTTCACTATTGGTTTCGACTTCTCCTTCTGTTTCCTTGGAAACAGATACCGGGCAAGCGAAAATAAGGTAAGGGTTTTAAAATATTGACTTTAAAATCTGCTGCCTATTCTGTTTCTGTTGGATCCTGCTCCATTGAACAAGAATGGAAATACTTAGCAAACCACCATAATTTGGTAACATGTCTATCACTACTGCAGCATGGGCACCAGAGAGATCTTTGGTGAGTCCTCTAGCCTTGTTTGCTTATATCTTTGTAAACGACTACTGTTTTATTAAAAAGAGAAAGAAAAGCACATGGGGAAATAGCCAAAGCCAATATTGGAGTGCAAGGCCTCTCTATCAGATTCAGCTGCTGTATGAGCACTACAATTACCACTGTAGCAGAATTACCCAGAGGCACTTGGAGGCTCTAGTTTCTGACACAATGAACTGAACAATGTTTCAATTGCATCTTTACCAGAAACAGCAGAACAAAGCAAGAAACCCTCCAAACTTATTTGTCTGTAACACAAGAAAATAGATCCCTAAAACTATGCTGTTTAAAAGATTAGGTACATTTCTTTCACCTGAGATCAATGTGATTGTAGAATGATGAATGCCCTAGCATTTCAGTTCTGTTATTGAAATATATATGATTATCTGAAACTTATCTAAACCTTGATTCAACTCCAGCTCTAACTGGAGAACCTGCAATATACAAAATTTGTAGCATTTTTGGTTTTGATACCCATCAGAAATACTGAAACAAGATTATTTTTGACAGTAGTTTAAGTCCTGGCACATTCTACTAAAAAGGGGTTAATTTAATTTAAATATATTAACATATTAAATATATATTGTATGATGAAACATAAACAAATTGAATGTTAATGCTTGGGGAAGCTGATTTTATTTTTGGAAGTGTAGACTTTCATGTGCCAATTTTGGCATGATGGATATCCACCCTATTGACCTTTCAGTTAAGATTATTTTTTTTAAAGGACATAAAGGGGAATCACTTGCTGCTTTATAGCAAGTAAGGTTGGAATCTCGAGGGCAATGCTTGACAGTGGAGGACTACCTTTCTTGTTTAAGCTGTGTTAGTAGAGAGTGTAAACTCTGATAAGGCATGTTTGCCTTCCAGAGAGAATTGCTCAGGTTAGCCAAAACAGGAAACAGAGATCTCTTCCTCCGACTTCTGTGCTTCAGTTGTTTCTTGGTAACTTTTATAATGCTATATCCATTTGATTGTTTTTTGGGTTTTTTTTACATACAATTGTCCATACTGGTTTTTTTTCAGGTTTAGGTTTTGATTTTGATTTTATCTTACTTTGCAATAATTTCACGGGGCTAAAAATCACCAGTTGCATAGTATATCCATTTCAAAGTTCCTTAGGAAGTGAGAAGACTTTAGTGCTTTAAAGGGGCTTCCAGTTGAAAGAGGTGACACAGTAGAAGATTTTTCGTGAAAAGACATGAGAGCATAAGGGGTATATGAGACTGAGAAACAAAAATATATTTGTGAAATGCAAGTCAAAAAGCTTATCTGACTATCCTTTGGTCCTTTCCCATCTCACTGTGATACCAACACTACTATTTGAGAAAATTCAAACCCTCTTGAGGGGCTGAACATCATTCTTTAAAGAAAGTGTGCAAACAATTACTAAAGTATGCTACATTCCTCAGCTTTGACTGCTTTATTTTATTTTTCTTTTATGCAATTTAGTAAAGTGGAATAGTGTGAGATTTCTTTCATCTTTATCATTTCACCTCTTCATCTACCTTTCTGAGTATCTGTCTTAAAAAGAAATAAGTGAGTCTGAGTTTTCTAGTCTCAAAATGATCCTTTGATCATGAATATTATTCCTTTAGTCATCTATGTCACCAATATCAGTTTCTGTTTCCATCAGAATACACAGGGGAAAAAAAGAACCCACATGAAGGGTAATATTGACAGAAGATCTAAGAAATCTTTCTGACAGTGGGATTTTGAATAAAAAAAATCAAAAAAATATTTTGGATTTTTTTTTCTAGAGCACCTTGGGGAGCAAAACCCCAAGGTCCTTAGAACTGTCTGAAAAAAGTTAGATATATTTTCACTGTGTTCTATTTCAGGAATAATTCTGCATTCTTAAGGACAATTTCTCTCTATATTTCAGATGTTAGCTTCCATATCCAGAAGGCACATGAAAAGAATGTGCTGGACTGAGCACAATGTTCTGAAAGTTAACTTTACCCTGTCCATGAAATCTTGAATCTGTGTACTTGTTTCCACTGTTAATCTAGTCTGTTCCTCTTCTGAAAGAATGCCTCTTTATTCTTTAGGGCAAAGAATTTAAATTACCTGGGCTTACCTTTCCTGTTCTTGTTTGACTGTCAGTAGTTTAATACACTGCTTCACGGTATTTCGATCTACAGAACCATATTTTAAGGACTATCAAAACAGATCTTGGTTCGGAAAAGAGGGATTTGGGTTTGAACTATTTTTTTTTTTTTTTTTTCTTTTTTTTTTTTTCTTGGAAAGTATATCAATGAGCTAGAAATCATATTTGTCCAATGATAAAAAAGCATGTTTTAAAATTAATACCAAACTCTTCTAGCACCTAAGGCCATAAATGCTTCAAAAGGGAAAAAATAGCACTCAGAACTGATGGAGAGAGCTATGATATCCAAATGGAAGGGCAGTGATATAGATCTCCTGCAACGCATGAAACAAAAGTCTTCCATTTCTGTTATTCTTGTGGATGCAAAAGCATTAATCAAGTGTTTGATAGCTTCAGGCACAACCACTGCAATAATGTTCTGCCTAAGACCTGAAACCTTTATTGATATCACACAAGCTGCAGATCTGGGCATGTTTATCTGATCTCAAATTAACTTCAGAAGTAAGGGATGATTGACGAGATAGCACTGAGGCATAATAGTTAAAGTACACTGGTCATATTCAATGCAAATTCTGAAAATAACAAATAGATACTTGTCAAAACTTGCCATTTGTATGCTATTGCATGATAATAAAATGCATGGTGTTTTAGGTGCCTCTTGTCAACAGGATATAATTAACTGTGGCTACATTTAGGTAGTGTTTTTGCTGAGAAGATCAACAGCTCTGATTCTCTCTGCAGGGAGTGTGTATGTTTAGAAAGGTTCTTAGCTTTTCTGAAACTCTGTCATCTGGTTCTCTCCAGGGGTTTCAAAGCAATCATCCCCCTATTCCAAGACCTAGTAACAAACCCCAACCATAACAACCCAAAAAATTAACACCTGCACAAACTCACTGAAACATATTTGCGGTTTTCTACTTGTAAAAGCATCTTCAGTTTAACGCAGTTAAATCCCAGGCTTTGTTTACTGATTACCACTCTCTAGTTAATGCGGAAGTGAAATTAATAATCTCTGCAAGAGTATGTCATGTTTAGGTGAAATCCAACTAGGGAGGAGAAACTGGGTTTTTGTCTTTTTTCTGTCAGTACTGATATTTGCGTAGTGTATAATAATGCAATTATTAATTAATTAATAAATAATGTAATTAATTAATATTATATTAATTAATTATGTGATTTTCACATGCCTCAATGAAATATATTTCATGATTTTTAAGAAATCTGATAACTAAAGGCATACCTAGATTTGAGGATTTGCAGGTTTGTAAGGAGAACCCAAATCTTAGTGAGTATTATACTGCTTTAGACACTGGATCTCAGTATACATTAAGATCTGCTTTTCTCATGGAACTCAAGGTCACACATTTTATCACATTTAACACATCACACTGTTTTCAACAGCCCAAAAGTCAGTCTCAAAGTGAAATTGGTGTGTTCTGTAGCTCCACTGTTTAACTCATATAAAACACCCTTTTTTCAGGTTTCCCTTCAGTAACCGAGAATTTCCCTTGGGTGAAGCATAAAGGAGTTCAATATTTTAAAGGGCTAACTTTGAATCCACAAGTTTTGGTTCCCATTGTTTCCATAATAGTTGTGAGCAACTGAGGCTTCTGTAGAGAGCAATTTAAGGCATTTATTTAATGTAAATTATTTTGAACAGACCCTCCAAATCTTGTATCTCTGAGTTATCTCTGAAGCACAATTTTTAAAGCTCTGTGAAGCCATAATGCTTACATGCCTAACTTCCATTAATCGTTTTGCTTTATCAGCTTTAAGAAAAAAAAAAAACCAAAAAAAACAAAAAAACAAAACCTCAACACCCCCCCCAAAAAAACAAAAAAAAAAAACCAAACCAAAGGAAACTGCTCATACTTTAGACGTTTAACATTATTTTCAGATTCTTAATTAATGAACAAAACATTTTTACAAACCAATTAGATACCATGTGCTCCACTGATGTTTTTTGTAAAAGGCTTGTGTGGTTTACAAAACTATTCTGCACTTTTATTTCTTTAAATCACTGCTTTGCAAATATTTGTATTTTTTCTACTGCTATCATGAAGTAGCACTAGAATTCAAAGCACTTTTTTCAATACTCAAAAAATAATTACCTTGGTTACTTCCCTAAGAGACTCCGTAAATGTCACAATCCTTCATCCTCAGCATCTTCTCATCAAAAACCTTCAAAAGAACAGAGTTTCATTTACCCAGAGGAGCCAAAGACACATACAAAAGGCTTTTGGAGAACCATTTTTGATTCTTCTAAGATTTCTGCTGCTTCCCAGCAGAAAATTTATTTATTAACAGAGAATGTAGTCAATTGGAATTTGCAAGTAGCCGTCCCAGCAACTTGCTCTCAAGAGAATATACCTTTCACCCAAAGCTGCAGAGAATATCTACATGTATCATCAGTTTATAATTTCATTGTACTCTATATGTATGCTGAGGAGCTACCAATGAGTTTGAATAGTTTTCAGCATTTTGCTATTGTTACTTGCTTTTTCTGAAGGAGTTTCATTTTTATCTTCCAACTATCTTAATGCCATATAATAACATGTTTTTTTAATCGAAGTGTTATATTCATATTCAGAAACAGGGAAAAATTGTATTTAATATTCTGGAGTTATGATGAGAATTATTAAAATAGTGTCTTTGCTTTTATATTGATTTGCTTTCCTAATTCTGCATCACAGTGATAACAAAATGACAGAATTAAATTATGCAATTTTTCCATCAGCATCTCATTTGTCAGTGTTTAATAACTCAAAGCTCTTACTTCTTCCAGCACATCATATTAACCTGCCGATTTTGCCTCTAAAATGTGAAGAAAGAAGCAAAAGGGAGTTGGAGGACATTGATATTTAACTAGAGGACGTCAAACTGTATGGCCTCAACAAGTCACTGTTGCTCATGATTTATTTCTGTAGGGCCACAAATATTTGTGCTAAAAGCATCACTTTGATCATCATACTTAAAACATCAATCTCCTGTGTGTGATCTTGTATCTATTTTAATACTTTGAAAGGCTGCTTTTGTGGACTGACTTGATTTTTCCGTTTAAGTCTCTTAATATGAAAATATGAATGCAGCTTGTTTTTGCTCTGTCACACGAAAGAATGTCTCACCAAAGCAATGCATAATTAAAGAAGAGATTTATTGGCAAACAGATGTTACTTGAAGGAATTGTGTACTTACTAAATGTAGCTCTATATCATTTGTCTTATTCCATACCTTTTTTTTTGCATTTCCTATATATACAGATGCATAGTCCACCTCATATGTCAATTTGCATATTGACATAACCTCTGTTTCTAGACTCCAGTCTAGAACATTCATTAAAAATAGGTTTAGTTGCAGACCTAGTGAGGTAAGGATCAAAAAATGTGAAAGGAAGAAATTTTGGCATTTTCTTTTTTGTGGCTGAGAAAATACTTTTCAGTGACTGCTGCTGATAAGAAAAAAAAGGCTTCAGCAAATTAAAAATATTTCATTCAATATTAATTTTCTGTCCTTAAGGTTTCTGCATGAAGTATTTAATATAAAGCAAAACAAAATAAAACAAAATAAAACAAAATAAACAAACTCTAATGGTGTTAGGAAGTTTCAGAACTGGTCATTTCTATTTGAATGTATTTTTAAAATATTATTATGAATAATAAAACATCTAATATTTTTAAGCATTTTCTAGATACACATACAGTCTTTCAAATTCTCATTTTAATTTTTTAACTACACTATCACTGATACTTTAGAAGTCAAAAGAAAAATTACACTTGAAATTTAATTGAACTGTAGTTTAAAATAGTTTTGGATTAATTGTCATAGTATTTTGTGGACTATTGCTCAAAAGAAGAGTTTGTTCCCTCAAATATATTAAAATCTCTTCAGAAATCAATGTCAACATTAAACAGTAACAATATAAAAAATTAATAGCACTTTTCAAGAGAAGAACTGAACAGGTGCAAACATGACAGAATTTTGTCATAATTTAATTTTTTGTTAACATCTTTGCAGATAAAATATAATAATTGTTGATTTTTTTTTTGTTTCTTGACTCTTTGGCAGCTCTTATGAAGTCTCAGCCTCGACTTTTCATGCTGAAGTAAGTTTAAAGCTGTCATGAGAACATAGAGAAGAAGGAATGAAAATAATGTTCTACTCTTGAGCATGATAGACAGTAACAGATACAGTGAGCTGAGTACTATACTGCAGCTCAGACACAATCCCTGCTTTTTAAATTTCCTTTCAGTAATGCTTTGAGACATTTTTTCAAGAAGAAATAGTCCTGCCACAACCATGCTCATTCCCTGTCAAGCACCTGCAGATCACAAATGAGCACAAAAGACAGCATTCCACCCAGAGGAGTTTTTCTCCTTGAAATGGACTTTCCCTAGTGTCATGTCACTGAAAGATCACAATTTTCTGTGTTTTCTGAGAAGTGAACAAAAGTCGGTGATCACAGAAATAAATCAGACTTATGACCATGAACAAAGCCAATTGAGACAATTTGGTCTATGTAGGAGTATTTTTGATTTATTTCATTTTATTATCTTATTTTTGTATTTGTTTAGAAATTGGGATATTTCATTAGCTGGAAGAGGGGGAACCAGTTGTACACCACTTAACATGACTACTTCTTGTTCTAGGCATACCAGAGAAAAACTAGTGTTGTATGTGTAGCCCAGAGTTGCAGATTAGCACTTTCTTGGATTTTGCAGTAGGGTTACTAACGCAATCGCTCTTGAATTCATTTCAGTTGGAATCAGTCAGCGTAGTTAAATTATTTAAGCTAGCCCATTTCTTTTTGAGTGAAATAGATTAGAGGACAACTGCACACACACTTCATATAATATTTGAGGACTTGAATAAAAATTTTTCATTTAGAAAAGCTAGAAATGGAAACGAACTTGGGTGCAATGTGATGAAAACTAGCAAAATAGTGTGTTCTTCATCTTCATGTGATCTAAAGCAGCTGAGAAGTCCTATGGATTGAGAAAAAGTAATTAAAAAGTGATACTAAAACTGTGCACAGAGGCAAAGCAAAATGCAATTCACTGCTTTCCATCAGCAGGCAGGTGTCCAACTCTGGACAGCAGGACCTCAGCACATGAAATGGTTATTTGTGAAGACAAATGCCATAATTACAAAAATCTTCTTATTCCCCTCTTTCCCTTTTATTGCTAGGGAAAAGGTCACATGGTATGGAATATTCTGTTGTTCATTTGGGGCAGCTGTCCTGGCTGAGTCTCCATCCAGTTTCTAGTGCACCCCAGCCTCAGTACCTGCTGGCTAGGAAGTGGAGGCAAAGCCATGACACTGTAAAAGCAGGATTCAGTAGCAGTCAAAATACTGGTACCTTGTTTTACCCACACGTGTAAAACACAGGACTGTGCATAGGGCTATGAAGGCAATCACCTCCTTCCCAGTCAGACCCAGTAATAAATCTAAAATGCATTACTGGAGTGTAACTAAAGATGGGAATGATGAACAGTGTTACAACCTAAAATCATAGTTATGTCCTCATCTCAAGTAGTCCTACAAATCAAAATAAAACATAAATGAAATTCCATACAGAATAAAAAATTTCACCACTGGACATATTCTCTTTTCTTTTTTATTTAAATATGATACACAACTTGCTAGCTAAGCTTTCTATAAATACTTCCATTCATCGAAATAGACAATGTGATATTTTTAACATTTATTTTTGGATTTATTGGTTCCAAAAGTATTGAAAAGCTATCAGTAGAAAATTTACACTGAGAAATCAGGGAAAACTCTACAACTACCGTATTTTCAATGAGATACATGTGGCATATCATCTGCAAGTTTTTCAGTTTGACTAATAATCTCAGAATTTCACTGGTAACAGACAACTAAATGGTATGCAAAAATTTATGCTTAGCTCTTATGCAGGTATCAAGGGAAGCTCTACAAAGCACAAGCAAGAGTTATGAGATTTAGACGTGGATCAGTTTAACAAACTAACTTCCAACATACAAATTTAAGTGCTCTGAATAGAGTATGACAAACAATTCCATATAATTTCTATTTAAAATTAACACTTGGCAGAATTTCTGTCCACAGATCATCACACATGACTGGAAGCAAAAGTTCTGCTTCTTCCTCTCTGGAACGCTTAGGAGGAATTTAAGTGATAAAAAGAGTGAAATAAATCAAGAAAAAAACAGGAAATAAGAGTGGTTGTCCTGAAGGAGAAAAGTATTGATGGATATTTTATGGCACTTGATCTTGTGTCAGCATTGTCTTCTACTTCAAACTGTTTTTCCTCTGTGGTATTATTCCAAATATCTTTTTAATAATGAACAGTCATGTCCCATTGGACTTTTCATTTTTCTGGACTGAACGGGCCAATTTTTAACACCTCCTCTTGTACAAAAGGCTGTCTATGCTTTTGGCCATGTTAGTAGTCTTTCTCCACATTTTTTTAAAGTCTTCATTAATCTTCCTATCAGAAACAATCAAAACTGCTTGTAATGTTCTAGATGAGGTCCTCCTAAGTCCTTATGAAATAACAGCAGTTTTTGACCATCTCTACTGAACATATTTTGTGGCTTGCATATCTGATAGGCATTTGTTCCTTTTCCACAATCATACCAAACAGTCATCTTCTAGTAATAGTTGACACAGGATTTTCTTTTGCAAATTATCTTTGTGATGATCAACCCCTTGAGTTGAGTTTTAAGCTATTAAGGGAAAGGAAAAATTCAGAAAAATTATTAACTAGATATAAAATCTTAGTAAGGAATCCAAAAGTCCTACCACTTCACCAGCTTTCTTTTTTTCCCCTTCCCTATAAAATCACAGCCTGTGTGTTATGAATCTATATGTACATAATAATAAGTCATATCAGGAAGTACCTACAAAAGGATATTCCAGGATTCAGTTCTTCTCCAAGAATAAACAGTAGGATGTGAAAAAAGTTTTACTTTAAAAATCATAAAAATGTATTTTGCATTTATAATTTCATTATCATATATATGAATAGTATACTATGTATTTTATATATATTTCTATGTATATAACTGTTTGCATCCATATGAATCTTTACATGTAACCAATTCTTCCTTTTACATTAAAAATAATTTTTCTCCACACAAACAAACAGACAAACCAACCACAAAAGGAATCCCTTTACATACCCTCTCTATAAAAATACACTCAAAAAGATAAGTGAATGATTGTAGGAAGTGTAGTAACAATTACTAGCTCAAAATGTAAGAGACTAAGGGGAAGATGTACACAAACTTAAAGTTTAGAAGTAGAAAGAATCCTCCATGCTTTTGCTTTACCCTCCTCATCACCAGAGACAGGCAATTATAAAACACAGGAACACAGGTATTGTATTTCTCAGTCCTACAGAAGACATGTATGCAGTGATTTTATTTTTTTCACCCCTTTCTGGTTTCATTTCAATCCTTTATGGTTTAAACCTAAACCCTAAATCCTGGTGTTTGATTTTAAAGCATGAAATTGAGACATTTGGTTTAACTACATAACTTGCTATCTTTTTTTTTTTTTTTTTTTTTTCAATATTAACCTAAATAACAAGCAATTAAATTGAAAGGTGAATTCTTTCTTATCTGTATATTAGTACTTCATGGCTATGGCAATGGACCAATTTTAATTTTCCAATTTCCAGGATTGCTAAGACCTTGTTGACCATTTGCAGCATAAGGACTTATTCTGTACTGAGTGAAAAGAATAGTCAGAGGAGTTGGAGGAGTTCCAAAACAGTAATTTGAAAGGGATATAACTTTTTTAAGGCTTTATCCAGAAGATCAGAGAGGCAATCTGCATTCCTGCTGTAGCTGTGCTGTAAGTAGGCCACAAAGCCAGCTGAGATTGGGTTATTTCTGCCTCATCAGTGAGCATCTTTGAATGAGAAGGCAGATATGATTTATGGTGGAACAGAGGCTGACAGACCCCAGCTGGAAACTCTCATATTATGGTAGCTGAAATGAAAAAAAACTGGGTTAGTGTTGAAATGCAAAATATAATCTAGGTCACATAAACAAAGATAAGTAATTAAGTCTCGTAAAACTGACAGGAAAGAACCCTAAAACAACCATGTTTGTTGTGTCTTTGATTAGTGATGCCACTAATACATTTTTACCATAAAAGTATTCCCCCTTATCTCTCCTATCTGCACAGGCTAAACTCAACTGCAAACAAGAATCTGTTGCTGCTGAAGGTGATGATCTATGATAAACAAATTAGCAGTCTATCCCAGGTGAATGTGGACTCGTGTCTGAACACATAATCTTCACTACTGGTATTTATTGTCAAGCTTGTTGGCAAAATCAGAAAAAAGAGCATTTCTATAATTCTAACATTTAGTACACAATATTTCTACAAAAACCAATAGCATTCAGATCTAATGGTAGAAAAAGTATTTGAAAAAATCCTACTGCTTTTCCATAGACAGTAAAAATTAGTTATGGTAATTGGGTGGATTTATGTTTTGTTTGGGGGTTTTGGGAGGGATTTTGGGTGTGGTTTTTTTGGCTAATTTTTTACTGCTATTCAGTTTCTTTTAAGGAGAAAAAGGAAGCTACTAAATTCTGGCTAAAAAGTAAAATGTCTCACGTACTCCCATCTAGAAGTAGAGTCAAATTTTGTGCACTGGATATATTTGCAATGCATCTATGAAGTCTGAGTACATATTGGTCCCCAATCTACCATTTACCCCGTTACTGTCTTGCATGTATGCTCTAGTGCCTTCTGTCTTGGTTGATCACTTCCTGTGTATGTCCTGGGTGTACAGAAGCTGTGGTATGTTAATCTCAGTCTCCCTGGTGAGATCATATAAAGCTTCTCCCCTCCATTCTTTATAATACTGACAAAAAAAGGCTTTGATAGAAGACCAGATAGGAACATTACTGGTGCACTGACTGTTTAAAACCAAGTTTCTGGTCATAGTATAGATCAAGTAATTTGAAACAAGCAGAAATTATGAGACTGTATCCCCAAAAAGGCTCCAGAAGCTAAAAAGGTGTAATGGCAGCAATTGAAGTACCAGTTACCCTGAGATGACAGAGACTGTTGCAATCCTGAATGTACCATAATCCAGTTCCAATGGGTGAGGAGATGGAGAACACTCATTCTGAGAATACTCTCTCGCCTGGTGCCTCTGCATCTATGCTAGAAGAGTGGACTTGGGAATTTTCTTTTTTTTTCCCATTTGAAGAAAATGTAGGTCTTTGCCTTACAAATGTGTCCTGTGTGGTAGAGGAAAGGGCTGTAAAAACATATTGGGAAAAAGTTACAGCCTTGAACAAATGAAGATAACTATAGTAAAAGTAGTACTGACTGAATAATAAAAAATACGATTGAAGAGGGAGAAGAAAGTGAGGTTTGATTTAAAAACATATAATTCTGTTTCATAAACCATAAGCTACATTGAATTTAACCTATTCCATGTAACACATAAGAAATCTGCATGGTTACAATTTCAGAACCCTCATTTCAGGTTTAAAACTGAATTTTAAATGTGTATGCCAAAGTCTCCTATAGATGCTGGGTGAAAACTCCACTAGTTCTTTTTGATCTCTTGCAGCACAGAAAGATGTCATCATATCCTTTGCATAGCATTACCATATCACTAGCTTGGTTTCCTTAAATCTTACTTCTTCCTGATATACTGATATTCTATTTTTGTACTCCTTTTTAAAATCTTGTATCAGTATTTCATAGTACCTTTATTAACTTACAAGTGCTTTGTCTTTTTAATTTCATCATGAGATATCCTAATTTTAAAGGGTTTTGTCTGTTTTTTATTTATTACTCTGCACTTTTCTGAAACTTGAATAACAGACTTTTTTGCTGCTAATCATATCCTCATGACCTCTTTGCTATCTGATTTGTGCTCATTATTTTTCATTCTTCAGTTCTTATATTTGTTCTCATCCTTCTAATTTCCCAGTTACCGGAAGGTATGCCGAGGATATTTCAATATGGAAAGGTTAATTAGTGAAATAAAAAAGAGAAAGGCATTGAAGGTTTTTTTTTGTATCTTCAAAATTTATAAATCCCATCTTGCAAAATTTACCTCATGGTAAAGACATCTTTCTTAAAAAAAGAATAAATAAATCAGAAAATCAGCAGTGATTTACATAATGTAGAAATACAGTCCAGTTTTTTATTTATCAGCCAATACGTATGTACAGTACTTTGCTTGTTCTATATTGGAGCTGTAATATAGTTGAAATGCACAGATTTACCATCAATTGGATTTTTTGGATTTATACTATATATGAATTATACTGAAATATTCAAAATATAAACTACTATTTTTAATACCTAGTATTGCAGACATAAAAAGCCCCTTAGAAGCAGTAGTGATGGGTAATCGAATGCTAATAATCTAGTTTAATTCCTTTGAACTCTCAGAAGTCACATATCATTTTATAAATTTCTTATTTATTTTTCTCATTCATAGTGAATACTTACATTGAAAAAAAAAGTATGTTAGATTACTTCTTTATTTTTTTGTTCATATTTTAGAAACATTTGAAAAAACCTTAGAATTATTCTAGCTAATTTTTAAATGAAGATCCACTAAAAATCCTCTTAAAATGTTGCTTGTGGTGTTCTCTCTTACAAAATACTTCGCTGAATCCAGTGAAAGATTTCCTGTTGCTGGAATACATTCAGAATCTCCTATGGCAGTTTCCAATTAGAGATTAGCTGTTAAGTCATCAGAATCACCAGTGCAATGAAATCTCACTGATAATATTGGTAACTTTCCTCACTGAGAACAGTTTTGGGGGCTCTTATTTGCTGTGTTTTAGGGAGAGAGGATAGTGTAGAATGTGAGAGTTAGAACTTGTACAGCGCAGCAGCAGTAAACATACAGCATGTCTTTTCCAATCTATGAAGGGATGACATGCTGTGCTCATTTTGAAGAACTGTAAAAATGGGAATTGCAATGGGAAATAGAAGAGAGAAATGGGTAAAACATACTTCAACAACTATTTACTTTAGGCTTTCATTTTTTTATAGAGGGAAGAAGCAGTAGATGATTTAATCTGAAAGTTTACAGCAATAATTCATAAAATGGACCTTTCTCTCCTCATAGTGTACCACAGTGTATTTCTCACTTTATTTCTGTGAAATCTTAAAGCTGGTGAAACATAAGGATACCTACCAGGATTTGATTCTCTTGCAATTAATTTCATTAAACTTTTCCAGGCTGTTTATTTCCTACTTTTGAACCTGTGGTATTTACTTCTAAATCTTGCCAGCATCAAGGATCCAGAACTTATTTTTCACCCCATTAAACTGAAATTTTTTCAGGTCTAAGTACAAAAGGAGGAGTTAAGAAAAGCAGAATTTGATGCAGCTTGTGTAACACCAAACTCGATTTCAAAGCAAAATCTGACAAAATGTAAGAACTCGAGTAGGAGGGATGTATGGCACATAACCATAAGGGACAGATAGATGCCACTTTTGCAGAAAGGGGAATTATCATCACACCAGCAATTGGATTAAGATAGCATGTGTGTTTAGAAGCTCTGCTCTTCCCTGACACTACTCCCAATCCCACCACAGTGGACAGTGACCAATAAATGCAAAAATCAGCATACCTAGTTAATTTTTCTGTCTTTCACAGCTCTCCATATGTTTTGACTTTAACTCTGAATAACATGTTGATGAAACTATCTTTTTACAAACTATCTTTTTACAAATAAGCTTTTTAATGCCATTGATTTTCTTAAAGTACTTTTTCTATGCATGTGACTTTCCAAGTCCGCTATTAGTTAAAGTATCTAATAAACCTGAAGTCTGACACCTTTGGTGAATATGATCAGGCATGTAACTAATCACACAGACCTTTGAAATATTAATTATATGACAGGGTCAATACTACTCAAAAGTTTTTAACTCCATGATTGCAATGCAGGATGTATTTTCAGTCAATAGTTTTTGTACTTGTAATCCTGGGAACCTAAAACTGAGTTACAGCACTGGTAACCCTCTACAGTCTTTTAGTTTTATTTGTTTGTTTATTTGTTTTAATAATTAAACATTTCTTTAAAAAAGGTTAGATACATTCTGCATAAATCCCTCATAAACAGACCTTATTTATCTGAAAAAAATCCAGACCACTCCATCTCCTCCACTTACCGGTCTGTATTTGTGCCAACTCCCAAATTTTCCATCAAAAATAGATGCAATAAGATATCCTGAATACGTAGGCTTGCTTCTCACATTGTATCCCAACTACCAACAGCAATGCCTAAACTATTTCAAGATTTAGTATCTCTGATCATAAATAACATCACCTGCCTTCTGTTATGGGCCTATATTAAATCTTTATGCAGTAGTCCTATAAGTCTTCTCTGAGTTTTGAAAGCCTGAGTTTTATGTTCTTATTTTGAGGGTGAATGGCCACAGAACTCTAACTTGCAGAATGCCTCAGTAACTAAGGTATTCATCTCAGGCAATATCATACTCATATCTTTTTGTGATGGATTCATAAAAGAAAGGATTATGGGTTATCTGCCTTCCTGTCTGAGCTTTGGTATGCTCAGTTTGAAAATGTAGACTAACCACTATCCACATTCATGCCCACTGTTTCTAGGAAAAAGATAAACCTATTGAGTGTACAAACCCACGTGCTGCTTAGTTGAACTAGGGCTTTGCAGGCAGACCTTCTTAGTCCATACATGATATGCATCACACCTCAGAAACTGATTGGTTCAGATTTCTCATAACTCTACTGTCTATGAATTCTGTGCCATATCATACAGATGTATTGAAAAACTATTTTAGCAATCCTTTAGCATTTTAAAAATTCTATTAAAAAAGAAACTAGATCTGCGTGGTATGCAGTCCACATAATCACTCAAAGATACTTCCTAGCAAGTCAGAATGGTTTTGCTTCTTATATGTGTCATTTTACTTCGAAAGTAGTAATTTATTTCACGTGTACTCTATAATGTTTTATCAGTATCCCCATTTTCTTGCAATTCCCTATTTAAATAAATGATATAAATGAGAGTTATGTTCTTTGTGTTTGAAGATCAACATTTCTTAGATTCCTTCCTTTTTCCTTCTGTCTATCTGAAACTGCCTACCTTTGAAAAATCTGCTTGGGTTTCTCTTCATAAAAATTGAAAGAGTATATACCTGGATGTCTGACCTGTCAGTCCAAAAACCTGAGAAAATCACCATCACTTTCTAATGCAGCCCTCTAGCTTAAATTTTCACTCCCTTAATTATCTTTTTGGGTTATGTAACAGGTAGTGTTACATAACATCTGACTGGCACGAAGAATTAGATACGGGATCAATTTTTGGTGCCAGTTCTAAAGTTTGTTTATCTTACATACTACTTGATTATTTCTGTAGTCCCTAGGAATATTTGATAGTATATTTATCTTTAAGTCTTTCTAAATACTTGTTTAGGATAGGTTTAGAATAGCCTAAGTTCAACAGAGTTGAATAACTCTTTTTTCGCACATGTATGTGTCTTGTTTAAAAAAGAAACATATATTTTTTATATGTCTAGTTTTCACACCTGGATTTTGGCACTGTCTAGTTCTACTTTTACATAGCAGCCAAACAAAGCACAACAGTGCTGACTCTCATACTAAAAATTTATTAGAACATTTGGCTAAGCATCTGCCTGCTAAAAGAATGTCCACTTAAACTACAGCACCATATTTATTATAACTGTTTTCCTTTTTTTTGTCTAAAGTACACTTGGTTCCTGAATAAACTTACTATGCTATCACCCAGTGAGTAGGAACAAAATGGGTATGGCCATCAGTGGCAAAATAAATTGACTCACTTTCCCCTACTGACCTACTGCAAAACAAATGGGACACAAAAACATTTTATCTACCTTTATTTTAATAAAAAATAGCACTTACAAATATTTTTACTCCAGAACTCAGTCAATTTATTCAGCATGTGCCTTAAGCAAAAGTACACTTTTGTGGAGGTCATTTTACTTAATGATAGAACTTGGATTTAGTTGTCTATAGTTGAACTTCTTATCTTAAATGAATTCATAGTCAATGGAGGAAATCAACATTTTGAGATGGTTAATCAGACCAGAGGAACTTGATTTCTAACTGAGGATGCGTTGACTCATACTCAAAAATTACCTATTTTCTTCAGTTGATGAAAAAAAAGGTTGAGATGTTCATCTAAATTTCTTAATCTGGGAATTGTGCCAAAGTTTCCCCACTCTTCATATAGTATGTAAGTAACATAGCTTCTAATATACTAAAAAAATTACATTTGGGTTTCTTGAAGCTCAGTTATTGAAGCCTACAGTCATCAGAATTCTTAAGTGAAACAATGTGGTTGAAATTCAGAAATTAAAGAATTGGGTTAAGGTTTTTAGTATATGTATTATTTACTGGGGAATTTTAAACAAAAGTCTCAAAATTCCAGATAACTTCTCTTTTAGGTATAACAGACCCTTATTGAGTAAAAATCCTGAATTTCTACAACTATAGTTCTAACCATGGTAACAACTGTAAATAGCTTTTCAGCATATCCTGCAGCTCAGTGGTACTATTTTTCAGGGCAAAAAATAAAATAGGTAGAACACCACAGAGGAATAGTAATACATTTTGCTTCAGAAAAGTTGCCAGCTTTGATCTAAATACTCAGTTTTAAGTGTGTCATTATGCCTGTACCTGCATCTTCATGGGATTACTTAGGACAAACACAAGAATATTCTAATATTTCTAATTACCTTTGAATCTGAATGTTTATCTCAGTTCCTACAGAGAGCAGAAGGGTAATTTCCAATGATTACTCAACATGTAGAACACAGTGAGAGTAGAAGCTGGTCCTTTGTTTAGTGCTGTAACAGACAAAATACGGTATAATACATTGAACTGAAGTGTGTATATTTTTCATATATTTTTCATCAGGACTCCTCTGTTTTCATATGCTACCAAATTACCTTCAACTGAAAAAATATTGATAACTTAGATGGACTATTATTTTTCTCTTTTTTCAAGTGGACTAATAATTTGTCACTTCATTGGCTTCTTAGTTATACATTTTCAGTCAATGTTATAAATTGCCTTAAATCCTATCATATCACTTTCTATTGAAGCAGTTTAACAAAATTGTTAAATTGATGGGCTTTGTTCAGTTATACAGTCACCCTCAGTTGTACATAAGGCCTCATGTATAGCTCTTAGCTGAAAAAAGCCCCAAGAGCGAACCAAACCCAACACCCACTGGGTAGTGGTGTTAGAGAGATAAAGGAAAAGGCCACCACTAAAGAGTGTTTCAAATATTCAAATTTTGTTGGTTTCTGGTTCTGAAAGGCGAAAAGTATTCCCTAGAGAGGCCCAGCAGGGGTTCATTATAAACCTTGTCATTTTCAAAGCAGAGCCAAACCCTGAGAGCCAACCTGAGAGGCCCCTTTTACCCAAGGCCATCCCAAATGGATGACAGGATTACTGGAGCAGACTTTGGGCTTTGCATGGGGCTGCAAGACGCAGGAAAATTTGTCTGCAAAAATGAAAAATTAGAACAAAATACCAGCTTCAGAAGAATATGTGCATGGGGACAATAAGGAAAAGATTTAAAGGGAATCCCAAGAAATATCACAGGGACCAGAAGAACTGGACAATGGGTCCATGAGCTAGAAACTTCATTTCAAGATAACTGTCACACAGAGTAGGAAGGTAGTAGTTGCTAGGATCTCCCTCGCCCCATGGAATAAATTTACTGGTTTAAACAATAACCATTAATCTTGAATGCAGAAAAAGACATAAATTAAAATTATGTTGGTATAAGCATCATTAGAGCTCAAGCTTTTGATAAAAACAATTATTTCTGCTTCTACAAATTGTGTTCTAAGAAAAAAAAATATAAACTGATACAAGTTTTTTTCAAAATTTCAATTAAGAGCCTCAAGCTTTTTTGATTTCTCTGAATCTCTGCATAATTTTCCCTTTAGCCTACCAAATAAGCACCTTACTAGTTTTTCACATTACTGGATGGCCTACAATAAAACATGAATTGATTGAGTTGCACTAAAATAAGGGTATCAGTTTCATCTTTCAAATATTGACTGATCTGTTGTAAAATTTCTTCAAGGTAATGTTTTTGTTGTGATGAAATTTATGAACAAGGTAGTGTTACATATCAGATGACCAGAAAATACTTTAGCACCAGACTACGCTAATATTTTCTAAATTACCTGTATTCCTATTCTAGACTACCTCTATTAAAAGAATCCACAAACACTCTGATTTCAGCATCTTTATATCAATTCACAGTGGCATGTCCATGTAATTTGAGATTTCCTTCTCAGTGATGCACCAATGGGCACAAATCGTTAATTATGCAGTTTGATAAACAAAATATGATCTTCAGAATTTCTTTAAAAGTGCTGAGAAGCCATGTTACTTTCCACAATGTCAGGAAATAATTCTGCTGATCAGCATAAACTATTGCTAAGTCTCTGAAATTCATTTTTGCATAATCTTTCCAGAAACAATTCTAGTAAGTTCCACAGATCAGTTCACAGATCCATTCAAAGATTTCACTTTGGCAAGGGAAAGCAGGAAACTGGACAAATGCTGCTTTTTTTTTTTCTTTTCTTTTTTTTTTTTTTTAAGATTTATGTAAGAATTTAGTACTTATTAAAAAAGAAAAAAGTTCACATTTTTATTCTCTAGATTTTCACTATTTTCTAGGTGCTATTCCACCTACAAGTGGATACATCATGATCACAAGGGCAGGTTGGCCTGGTAATGTGATCTGTTTGTGGCGCTGAGGTTTTGGGAACGCAGCTAGGGTTACCACAAGAGGAAGGGGAGATAAATTCTCTTTATCCTGCAAGATCTTGCAGCCAGCTTCAATATGTAATAAAATGACCAGGAAAGAAATACGCAGACATGAAGAGTGAAATGAGTTTGAATGAATTAGCCACTGATTTAATCTACAAAGAAATACCATATGTTTACTTGAACACAATGTTTTATGTTCAGCCTGTAGCTGAAAAAAGCCCCAAATGCAAACCAAACTAGCCCAACACCTGGAAGATAGTGATGGTTGAAAAATTAAGGAAAAGGTCACCACTAAAGAGTGTTTCAAGCATACAAATTTTGTTGGCTACAGTTTCTGAAAGGCACAGGTATTCCCTAGAAAGGCTCATCAGGGAGTCCTCAATACAAAGCCTGCCAACTTTTTTCTTGCTGTACCAGAATAAAAGAAGGATGGGAACACCTTATAATAATAAAGATTCTCTGTATGAAATAAGGGGTTGCTGAACTGAGCAGATTAAGCAGGCAAAGACAAGTTGCAGTAGCTTTAGATTTCTCAGAAGCAGAAAAGCAGGGCCACGTGGGGCTGAATCTAAAACTGAATGCGAAGACTGGGGTGACATTCATGCATTCATGTGACTGGATCTTTTAACCAAATACAGCTTTTGATTAGTCTGTAACATCATTCTGATCCGTATCATGCTAACTATCAAATGAGATTATTTGCCTCTTATGGTACATTATTCTTCCACAAGAAACTGTACTGATCTTTTGGTTTTCACTAAGCGATCTTGAATAAAGAGACAAATGTTCTGAGAAGAAGTATTTAAAACATCCAGAATGAGAAGGAAACAAAACAAAACCAACCAGCAAACAATGAACAAACAAGCAAACAAAAAATAACCACCACCCCCGAGCCTCAGATACTATTCAAATCATCAAAATTGCATGTAGTTCACAAAATTTAAAAGTTCAAAAATGGCCATTGAACTGTGGAAAATTTATTTTTTTCTATATGTTTTAGGAAAACTGGGAAATTTTAAGAAAGAGAATATTGGAGGGGAAGTTAAAACCCACCCTCTGGTTGTGCCTCTAACACTTCCAAACCCAGGGGTAAAATAAGATTTTACCAATTTCAAGGATTATAAATATGTTCTGGCTCAGTTGAGGACCACATCGGTAAACTAGATTTTAGGTTTTAACCACTTCACATTTTGTATCTTGATTTAACTTATGGAAATATCTTAAAACTGTAAATGTTATATCAATTATTTCATTACTGTACATCTTGAGTTTCTCCATCCTGAAGTTAATTTTAATGGAAAATTTTACATTTTCTTGTTTAAAGTCCAACCAGAAATAAAATGGGATTGGCTTGAACGGAGAATAGGATAGAATGCAGCAGTTCTGCTTGAAAACTTTTGAAATGGTTGTTTATATATCTAAATTACATCAGGTCTTATGCAATTTTCTTGACTTTTCCAACGTGCACAAAGACTCACACACTTCAGAGGGACAGAAAATTAAGTTTGGTTAAACATAAACTGTTAAAGAATTTAATGTTTTAATGCAGGTGCTATTTGAAAAACATCACATTGCTCTTCTTAACAAAGGCATTTTAAGAGGTGGAAAAATTGTATCAGCTTTCATTGCAGACTTAATACATGTCATTGTTGTCAAATATGTGTTTTACCCTCAGTGCCTATTTCCAATGTTTAAGGGCACAAAAATTAAAAAAGTAGTCTTTCAGTTTAAAGCTCAACACACAAAGCAGTATTTCAGAGCTTCATATAATCACTAATGCATTTGCGAAATGTGAAAACTTCTGCTTTGGACCAACTCAGATGTTTTGTCAACTGCAGCTTTTTTAGTCTGAATGGCAGCCACAGTTGCAAACTGTCGCCTTGATTCTTTAGCCTTCTGATGACTGTTTACATATTTCTAGTGGAGTCTCTCGTGAATGTAACATAAACAAGTAGATTGTTTTCATACCAGTCTGTGATGGACTAGTGAACTGACCACTAGGGTCAGAAAGGTGTTCCTCTCATCCACCAATCCTTGATCAAACTCCAAATCCTATTTAAATCCCAAATGATAATAAATTTCCTCTTTCTCTGCTCACCTCTGAACCTGAGTGAGTGTAGTTCTTTCGTGTCCCTTCCGCTGACAGCAAACAAGCAATACTTTTTAAACAGGGATGCGCTCTTATATATATAATGAACTTTTGGCTTAGTTTTTTTCATGTTTACAGGTTGTAGAGGCCAATATTAACATGCAGAAATATGTCATCATCTGACTTTACTTTGAGAGATAGAATGAACCTGTACATGAGGTCAAGATTTATAACTAAGAGAGTGGAATAGGTCTTTATTTTCTTGAGGCTAAAGCCTCTGAGTTTTGTAGAACAATTTGCATGGACGGTAGCCACTCCAGTCTGTTGGGAATGACTTCCCATCTGTGAGATGTTCAGTGTTTGAAATGTGTCAATACAGTTCTGGCTGTGCATGAAATCGATGTCTGTCTTTCAATTTCTCCTCGCTTGCTTTAGCAAGGTGTTGATTAAACTATGATGAGAACTGCTGTTGCAATTAACACTAAATAAGATTTGTTAATTGGCTTCTTTTGAAGCAAACTAGGGTTTTTCTTGTGCTACCCTCTGTGCTTCATGTGAATTGATCCATGGAGTAAGGGTATTGAAAAATTGACTGTGGAAGTAGTGACATTTCAAAATTAAATCTAATTATGACAATTACAGCTGGAATTAAAATGTAAATAAATGAAAATTAAAAGAGGTAAAGAATGTAAAGAAAAATTAAATAAAATTTTAATTTAAATAAATTAAAATTAAAAGATGTAAAAAACCTAAGCCAATGATTAGCCAAAACATCATTTGCATAGTATGTTTACTTTTTGTTATTTAGATTTATTAAAATTAACATATAGTTTAAAAAAAGCAGACAATCAAACAAGGGAAAAACAAAACAAAACAAAAAACAAACAAACAAACAAACAAAAAACCCCCAAGTGGTTCTTATGGGCCCACGTCTCAAGTTTGTCCAAATTTCTCTGGAGCTCTCAATGGTATCCCTTCCTTCTGTTGTGTCAGCTGCACCACTCAGTTACATGTTATGTGCAAACTTACTGAGGTGGGACTTGACCTCTCTATGTCACATAAAGATACTGAAGAGCAGAGTCCTGACTGAGGTACACCACTTTTTACCAGTCTCCACGTGAACAGAGTCACTGACCACCACTCTCTGGCTGCATCTAGCCAGCCAATTCCTTCTTGAACAGCTTGCTCACACTTCAAATCCATGTCTCTCCAGTTTGGAGATTAGGATGCAATGTGGGACTCTGCTGAAGACCTTACAGAAATTGAGTTATGATGACAGTCAGTCTTTCCTTGGCAACCGTTGCAGTCACTCCATCTTGAAAGGCCACCAAATTGGTCAGAAACAACTTACCCTCAGCAGAGCTGTCCTGACTCCCTCAGAACACCTCCTTGTCTTACCATATCTTCCAGGAGCATTTGCTCTGTGATCTTCCCAGGCAGAGGTGACGCTTACCTCTCTGTAGTTCTCAAGGTGTTCTCAAAGAAGGAAGGAAGACTAAGGAGAAGCCAGAGCTAAACTTGGCAAGGGACGCAAAGAACAAGGGCTTCTGTAGGTAGGCTAGCCAGTAGAGGAAGGTCAAAGAAAACAGACCTCTCTGATATATTTGCCAAGCCATTCTCCATGCTATTTGAAAGGTCAAGGCATTCAGGTGAAGTTCTCAATAACCAGATGATTAACATTATGCCATCTATAAAAGGGAAGAAAGGAGAACCCTGGGAATTAACAACCTGTCAGACTCACCTCTGTACTTGGGAAGGAACAGAAATTCTTGGAAGCTGTGCTAAGACACATGAAGGACAGGGAGGTGATTTGAGACAGACAGCATGGCTTCACCTGGGGCAAGGTCTGTCTCACCAACCCAATGCTCTTCTAAAATGGAGTTCCTATTTCAAGTGGACAAGTGATGGGCTACAGATGTCATTTATCTGGACTTCTGTAAGGGCTTTGACACGGTTCCCCACAACATGCTTCTCTCAAAATTAGAGAAAAAGGATTTAATGAGTGGATTATCTAGTAGGTTAGGAATTGGTTGGACAATCACATCCAGAGGATAGTGGTCAATGGCTCATGGCCCCTATGGACATCATTGACAAGTGTTGTTCCTCAAGAGCCCCACAGGACCAGCATTATCTGATATCTTCAATAAAGACATTGATATCCAGTGATTTTATATTTAGGAAGGTGCTTATCTAATAAAGTGGAATTTCATATTTAGATTGCATTTCCAAATTTTATTCTTTTTCTTCTGTGTTTATCTCAGCCACATTATTCATACCTATTCCATTTGCAAAGCAACCAGTCAATCGGATTGGATTCACTGAGTCTCCAAAGAGCATGTCACTCAAAAACAGAGAAAATTTCTCTACGCCATGAAGAGGATTGGACAAGATACTCTTCAGGGGTCCCTTATACTCAACTCTTCTTGGAATCAGAAATACAATTCCACTGCAGGTAAGGAATGAAGATACCCTCAAAACTGTATCAAAACCCAATAACGATAACAAAGCTCTAAGAACTTAAAAATTGCTGGAGACTACATTTTTAACTCCTTTATGCATTGGTATGGGTTTTACATTTGAACTCCTTTAGATCTGTCTAAGATTTTTTTGGATAAAATGACTTACAAAGGTATGGTCATCTCACTTAGAAGAACCCACATTTTTTAAAATAAAGGATCTGATTCCCTAGGTAAAATTTGACTGTAATGATGGCAAGTAACTTCAGATTAAATAAACAGTCTTACAGTAGTGAACTGTGGAGTCTGATTATTATGCACAAAATATCTGAAAATATGTAAATATTTGATTACTGTTACTGGGAAAATAGTAGCTAAGGGGCTAATGTCCTTTCAGAAATTTCAGCTGCATTCTTTACACCTTTCTTGATGATTAATGCCATAACTGTTGAGAGGTTTGGATATTTCAAATTTAATTATACTTAATTCCAGTAATACTACAAGAAATAACTTTTAGGAAAATGTTACTTTGGAAGGATTGCAAAAATATTTCTTGATCTCAAAGTTTCTGAGTTGTTACATAAAATGGCTAATCCTTAGTCTTTTCTTAACAGACAATCTAATACCAAAAGGGAGAGGTAGAAATGATAATGTGCCAGCTTGAGAAGTATCTAATATTAGTAGTATAGTTAATAATATGCTCCAATTATCAAATTTAATAGATTTTTTCCTTGCAATTCTCATACAGAAAAGCACAGTTTCTTGTCTCTCTTCTTTCACAATCCATGCATGTATTGAGATATCTTTTTTTCTGAAACTGAAAATCACTACAGTAACTCATATGAAAGCATAATAAGGAGAATTCCATTCTTTCACTGTCTCTCTTACATGTACTTGTACTACTTTTACTTGGACTGCTGTGCTGCTTTTGAGATTCCTATCCTGTGATCTGCACTTATTTTGTGCACACAATTCTATGGCTCCAATAAACTCAGTGTGGAAGATCTCCGCACAGGTTTTTGTGAGGATTTAGATGAAATTCGTAAGTTTGTGAAAGCAGGATATATTTGGGCTGGTGTTAACATTACCAGAGGTATATTAGCAAAGATATAGGAGAGAGGAATAGCAATGTCTTTACGTAACAATCTGGCAACCAAGGTTAAGATTTCTACTTTGAGCAGTGTAAAATCATAACATGTAGCCACCACATATTTGAAAGTGGGACAGTAATATGTAGGATTTGGAAATAAAAGACTTTTTTTGTTCAATTAATTATTAAGGGGTTTAGTTTTTCCTAATAAGCTAATTTTTCTCTAAGTGTAAAGAAAATGGAAAGTGGTCCTTTAAGCTGTAGAAGACAATAGTTGGTGAGATGGATCCCACACAACACATTTCCGCTAAATATATTTAAGGGCTAATACGGAAAAATAGGAATATGAAGTACAGAAAACCTAATCAGTATTTATTTTTACTAAAGGAAACAAAAAAATCACGACCAATTTTTTGACAAAAATTATTGCATAATATAATTGAAGTTGCTTAAAATAAGAGATTTGATAAACTAATAAATTGAAATCTGTCACAGACTGAATTTAGGCTCTCTCTCTTAAAGAAATATAATTGAGATTGTGAAGATTTAGTTAGCATGTATTGGTACATGCTCCTGATTTCTCTTTTAGAACTTAAGTTTTATATGAAAGCAAAAGAACTCATAATTTTTACTTATACTTTTGATATGTCTTATTGTAAACCTAAAAAGGAGAAGAAAAGAAAATCCAATAACAGTACAGAAATTACTATAGATAACAGAAAAAAAAAATCAGTCCTTTCATTACAGAACTGCCTTCAATTCATACTAAAAGAGAAGCCCACTGTAATCATCAAATAAGGAATAGGGTGAAAACCTTAAAAATTTAGACTATATATTCTGTAATCAAAGTATTCTACAATTAAAGAATCTAAAATATGTAGTAAAGGTCAGAGAAAGAATAGCTTGTTATGAAATGAGGTAAAATGGAGTAAATTTCTTTAATCTAGAGATGGTTCAGGGAAGTGACTTTTTAAAATTATTTTTCAGATGAGATTATTTCTTTTATTGATTTTTATTCAAATAGAGTAAAACAAACTGTCAGGAGAGATTCCTCAGCTTTACCAGTGATTTTGAGAGCTGTGGTTCAGGTAGCTGCTAATCCTGTGCAGGGAGGTAATTATATTTGTTTCCCATAGTGGGAGGGGAAGAGCCTGGGGTGAGGGAAGTTTCATAGACCTTCAAATTCTGCCCTGGCCCTAAACACCACCTGCTCCTTGGGCAAGAGTGCCTTGCTCCTTCCTTCCTTCTCCAGCTCAGACTTAATGGCCCTGACCCAGTAACCTCTACCTCTCCTATCCCAGCTTCAACAATGTTGTTGGATGAACTTTCTTCAAGACTGTTGCTTTTGTTGATACAGACTGAGCAAGAGACAGACAATACCCTTTTAGTGGTCTGTGAAGACCTTTAGTCTAATTTTTCTCCGATTCTGGAGGGAACTCTTGTTGTCAGGAGACCACCAAGCAAATTCAGATAAGATAGCTTCCTATTCCTATGTCACTGTTCCTGGCAATAAACTGTGAGGACTAAGAAGAAAGAAAAGTAAATGTTATTAGCCAAAATGGGGATAATTTAAATTATGTCCAATTTTTTTTTTATCCTTATACCTTCCAACTTTCAAGCTAATAAAATAAGGATAAAGAGAGAAAAAAGAGAAATGTAGATTTATGTTACTTTGAGAAATACAGGCTGGTGAAGAAAATGCAGAAGGTAAATTAAAAGCTAAGTTTAATTTTCCCTAAATCTGATATTGCTATTTATTCTGTATCAGAGGTACAGAAAATGAAAATCCATAACTTAAAAATTAACAACTGCTTTACTCTGTAAATTTCAGATATTATTATGGTGTACCTGTTTATCAAGGAAGTCAACTACCTCCTAAAGCTTTTAAAAATCATTATATTCATTGAAGATGGCCTGTATTCTTTCCATATAAGCTTCGTGATTTGCAAGTATGTAGTGTTTTTCTTATCCTCTGTGTTTTGTTACAGAGATGGCTACCATGTGACATGGCTACCTATTTTAATTCAGTGAGTTCAGAAGAAATTTGAAGGAGAATAGTAAAAGAGTACAGAATAAAATTTCATTGATTTAGATAGGAAGATGGTCCTAACAGCTGTATTATCAATTCAGAGTAATGTATGCTACTGTCAGTGATTAGGAAACTACGCAGTTTTCTTACTTCAGTGAAACTGTGTTTTTGGCTTTTATCCCTGATGAGATTTTTGCCTATTATGTTTAGAAAAACTGTCCAGGGAGTTGTATGTTAGATATAAAAAAGATCCATAACAATTACAGGATGAAACAGGATCAGCAGTTTCTCAGCACAGAACAAATCAGCGGTCATTAATTTGAGCCATTTTTATATATATAAACAATAAAAATATTGTTCTCTATAATTCTAGGAGTCGTATTTTTTCAAATTTTCATTATAGAACAATACTTTGCAAGTAGGTCGTATTATCAGAAAAAAATTACTGAACATTACAGTCATTTCTGAGTTCTGAAGGGATACCCTCTGTGATATTTTAAAAGAAGCAGCATTTTTGTTTTAAAAGAAAAAAACCCAAAATTTCTTATATTAACTTGAAAGTCATATTGAGTTCTGTTTTAAATAGATTAATGGCAATTTCAGTTTGTTGATATTAGATAATTATTTCATACATTTCATGAAGTTTAGGTTTTATTTTTTAAAAGGCGGGGTTTTGCATTATGGATTTTAGTTGTTCCATTAAAGAAGCAAATAATGGCAATTGTTAACACTGGTGCTAATCACTGACCCTTAAATCTTCTTTCTTTGAGATCACTGGGCTATCTGAGTCTGATGATTCCTTTAGTGAGACATCAATAATAGTGAGTTATAATGATTTATGCAACGCTGTAGAGCAAGTGTAAGATCAAATACTCCAGCTGTGTATATATTAGACAGTCAGCCACATTTTACAGCATCATTAATCTGCTTTGTTCAGTATTCTGTGTCAGACAAATCCCTCGTATTGTCCTGGATGTTAAGCAATGTTTCCACAATATGAGAGTTCTGTGTCATCTGTCCAAAAAGGGAACCACTTTTTTTGGGTTGTCCTGAAGCCCGAGAGATTCAGGCTGAATCCTCTCTACAGAAGAATAATAGTTGTCACTACAAATGCCAGTGTTTTCTACACTTTTTTAAAACTAATTTATTTTGTTTCTATATTCAGTGAAATATCAAACCAAGAATTTTCACAATGCTAGACATTTTTAAATTTTACATTTTAAATGCTGTACATTTTCAAAAGATGCTGCTGCCTTCCTGTTCACAACTGTGGTTCAGTGTTCTCTGTAATTGTATTTTGTTGTTTTTGTTGTTTCAGTGTTCTCTACACCACTTCTTGCCAATTTTTTAGCCATTATGGCACTACTTTTATTTTTAGGTGCAGCTGTTATTATTTCTGAGATTAAACATGATGGAATCCTCAAAGAAGAAATATTTCCTGTTAATACACATTGACAGAAGGAACTGTAGAAACAAGGAAGCAGAATTTTTAAGGTTAACTACGTGTACCTAATCATGTGTCATTAATAGGGCTGTATGAAATAAAGTTAGCATACAGCCTAATTTTTTGTCTTGAAATTCTAACAACCACAGCTCAAGAGTAAAACTTATTATTTCAGAATATATTTTTTCCTATTTTTATCTTTTCTCAAATGCACTCTTTTGTCTGTTTTGTTTTAATGGAGCTTAGAGGTCTTTTTAGTCTGAGCAAGGAGTAAGGAATCCATACTCCTGCAACGTCTATATCCCTCAAGTATTCCCTCCAACGCCTTGAAAGCCATCTCTCTTTTCTGTCCCAAAAAAATAACAGCTTTCATTTGTAATCCAAAGAATATAAGGGATGAAGAGAAGATTTCTTCCACTTTATAAATCTATGCCTTTTGGGAACCCACGGAAGCAACTCCTTTGAAATTCATCACAGGGCCCTATGATCTACTGTATGTTTAGAATAATATTCAGCCTCTGCATTGGACTGCCAGAAGTCCCATTTGACAGAGCCATTCTGAATGGTCTCATTCCCTATAGCTGTATCTGCAATATATAAAGAATATAGTTTAAAAATCCTTATAGACAACATAAACCACATCTATAGAGGGCCTCACACGACTGCACTGAAAGCTTAATACGTCTCGTAAAAGCTTTGAAAGCTTTGAAATACATGTTAATATGTTGAAATCAACTTTATCTTTTTACAATTTCATTAATTAGCTAATGTTTATTAAGCACAGACAGAAAAATATTGCAAAGTAATTGTAGTAAAGTAATTGTTTCTTGAAGCTTTGTTATACTATGAAGCACTTTGTTACAGCCCATGAAAGCTCACTATGCTTAGATAGACCTGTCATTAGAAGAGAAATGAAGAGAGCATTAAACACTAGAAATTTCTTAGAGAAATACTGAATTAGAGTATGGTTTAGGTTTTTTTGCTGGTACGTAGGCTGAAGAATTGACATTACTCTATCGTATTTTATCCACACATTTTATGCATGTGTAGATAAAAAAAAATGGTTGTGGGAATGAATATGATTCAGCTTTACAAAATATCAAAATATTTTTTTACAAAAAGAAATGAGAGAAAGCTGTAATCTTGATGAAGAAGGGCACAGCTGTCAGGTATAACTGAGAAGCTGGATGAGACACCAGCTTCTAGGAGGCAGAATTGTGCACTTAATGAAGGTGCTTAAATTTGCTGAAAAGAAATAATGGAAGAATATTTCTTTTGAATGCCAGCTAAATTAGAAACTAGATATGTCATCAATGATTCTTCTATGCCTGAAAAAAAAATTATGGAATATAATAATTTTTATGGTCCCATACTGTGATGAAACAAAGAAGAAACTGAAATTAGACAGGAGACTGGTGTAAAGGACTTATGTTTTAAATACTTTCCTTTAGTGTGGAAGATTCATCACTGGTTTACCATTTAAATTAATATCAGAAGGGTCTGAAATACGTTTCTTTGTGACATTCACAGGCAATATCAGTGACTTGTTTTGAATGAGGAATTAGATCTTGGAATTGTGACTTCTATTTTGCAAAATTAAGTTAGTTTCTACACTGAAACTTTGTTTAAATGGATGCATGGGTGAGCTTGAGGTCCTAACTGCGAATAAGAACAAAAGGGAGGCTCATAGCTTAGTCACAAGTCAAACAGAGTCCTTAAAAATTCCATGTTCTCTGATGAAATGATTCTTCAGAGAATTCAGAAAGTCTACATTCTTTCCTCCTGCTAAGCTGAAAATAACTGTATCGAGGCTTGTATAAGTCTTCCAATTAAAACACAAAGCAAAAAAAAACCCCAAAAACAAAACAAAAAAACCATCAAAACAGCGGTACTATGCAGCTACAGTGAAACTCTGATGACTGACCATCTAACCAAGAGTCATAGAAAAGTGAAAAATATCAAATTATCTGTGTATGATGCAATGCTTCATTTAATAGTCAGACTACAGTCTGGTCTAGACCAGAATCAGATTAGAATTCTGTCTTCCTCAAATGGGGAATTTAGCTGCTGGGTGGTGTTGAAAGAGCAGCAGAGAATACGTCTGGAGGTTTTTAAGTAGCCTTCAGAGTAAGAAAATCCAAATGCAGTCCCTCTTTCATAATCAAGTACATTAATAAAAGTATCTGGGGGAATCAGATAGAAAAACTGAAAACAAAAAAAAATATTCTAAATATCAGTTAAATTTATTCTACATATCAGCTAAAGGCTTTGATTCCAGAAGGTATCTAGCTGTCTAATAAAGAAAAGTAAATTATACCTGAATTATGCCAAAGCCAAAATGAGTTTCCTTCAGCCATACGCAAAAGATATGATTTCAAAATTTGTTACTTTCTTACTCACAGAAAAGTACAAATGTACCTTTTACTTTAAACAACCCTCAGTCTAACATCAATATTATTAACAGGTTCATGTTTAATATGTTAATATATATCTGCTTTCTGTGTTTTTTTTTAAAATTTTATTTAATTTTTTTTTCTGTAGTAATGAGACTTGTTAACTTTTGTTTTAGGGATCATGTGCTAATCTCTAATAGATGCCAAGATATTTTGTTCCTTTATCTGAAATCCTGCTGTAATTCAAAAGAGATGATGCATCTTCTGGGAAATACTATTTCCTGACTTTGTAACTTGTAACTTGATCTTGTAACTCCCTAGTAATTGAGGTTCCTCCTTAGTAAAAGAGAGAGACTGCAGAACAACCAAGTAGGATTAATGCTGCTACTGCCTTTTTGGAGGCTTTAAGGTTGATCCTGAGAAAGACACAATCCCACAACATCAGCATGGGGCTACTCCAATAGAATAAAATTGGTGTTGGTAAACAAGTCAGTGGAAAGGCAGCTTAATAGTTGGCAAAATAAAATACTAGCCTGGAAATAAACAGAAGGGGGACAACCACCATGCTATAGCTGACTGTATCATGTGAAAATGCATGATAGAACAGCAAGAACACTTAGAACAGATGTTAGGAAGTAATTCTTTACTGAGAGGACAGGAAGTCACTGGAACAAGTTTTCCAGAGAAGTCCCATTCCTGGAAATGTTCCAGTCCAGGTTGGATGCAACCCCGAGCAACCTGATTGAGTGGTTGTTACACAGGCCCATGGGTGGCTCTGCACAGATGCTTTTTAAGGTCCCTTCCAAGCAAATACGATTCTATGAAAAGTTTGTTTCTGGTTTGTTTCTTTGGGTTTTTTGGGGGGGAGAGTGGGGAGGAGGGAGAGCATTTTTAACGTGCTGTTTGCCTAGTTTAGGCAGGAGGCCGAATGGTAGGGGAAAAAAGTCATTTAAATGAGACAGAAGTTTGTCTTTTGTTGATTACATTGCTACAAATGACAGATTTTCCTTACAAAGTTAAAATAAGTCACTAATTCAAACTCTTCCTAGTGATAATCATAAGTAATTCCATATCAGAGTGTCATACTAAAACTCACTACAATGTACAAATTATGATGCACACAATACTACTTCAAAAGGATCAATTAAAGAAATTATACAATCATTTCATTTTAACTTCCCTGCTGGTCAGTTGATAATGTAATTAATGTTTTCAGTATTACATTTATGCTGAGGGAATTAAAGTGTTTGGAATATAAGGTTGATTACAATGTTATAATAAGTCCACATAAAAATGCATATTAACACATTTACATACATACAATTTCTTTCAACTATTCGCTGTAGCACTAATAATTGTTTAATCTTGCTCAGTATTGAGATTCTCTGAGTTGGATATGGACCAGACTTTTCAACAAAATATATACCTCTTAAGTGCCAGAAAAACATAATACAATTGATCTTAGTTTTCAACGTTACTTTTGAGCAACGTAAACAGTGATTATTTGCTGTTTGTAATCAGTGGGTTCTATTTGCTTAAAATCCAGTTTAGCTAATATATTAATATAATATAATATAATATAATATAATATAATATAATATAATATAATATAATATAATATAATATAATATAATACAATATAATATAATATCTATTTAATCTCAAAGAAATTTGTACGCAAAGTTACCCTTTGTTATTGAATAAAACACAGTTCCACTTCAAAACAAATGAAATTTGTATTTTAAAATCAATTATTTTAGACACTGGTCTAACCAAAGAATTATTTTCCTCTGAAACAAAATAAAATGAATCCTCCAATTTAAACAGGAAAAAAACCCAGAATATTTCCTATTTATTCCTATATTCTAAAATTGAGACAAAAAAAATCACTTTTAGCAATTATCTTTAAGAAAATAGAAAAAAGAAATACTTCTGGTTAATTACTCAGAATTTAAATGTGGGCACCCCAATTTATTTATAAAGATTAATTTGGCTGGACTAGAAAAGTAGCTTGAAATCTCCCACCTAAAAATAAATTAACAAAAGCTGTTAATACAAGTATTAAAATGTTTCTGTCTATCCTCTTGGTTCCCCAACAACGTTTTGTAGCAAGTGTCTGAAGACTTCTTCATCTGGGTTGTGACTTTTGTTAGACCTATGAGAAAAAATTCAAAGAGAAAACAATATGAAGGCAGAAGCTGGACAATTTTCCATTATGATTGTCGTGTCAGAGGGCTGGGCAATCAGCAACTGCAAGAGGTTTACTGTGTGCCAACCCTACAAAGCTTAACAAAGACAGGTGGTGTATTCTGCACCTGGGAAGGAGCAACCCTGGATGTACAAACAGACATGGGAGGCTGGAAAGCAGTGCCGTGGAAAGGGACCTGAGGGTCTTGGTCCCTGGCAAGTTGAACAGGAGCCAGCAGTGCCCTGCCAGCCAGGAGGGCCAACCCTGTCCTTGGGGCATCAGGC
The DNA here is from genome assembly GCF_029207755.1 of Chamaea fasciata. Lineage (NCBI taxonomy): Eukaryota > Metazoa > Chordata > Aves > Passeriformes > Sylviidae > Chamaea > Chamaea fasciata. Next base: position 94,027,502 of record NW_027094087.1, on the reverse strand, counting down.
TCAGCATGGCCAGCTGGGCAAGGGAGGGGATTGTCCCCTCTGCTCTGACTTGGGGCGGCCTCACCTCCAGTGCTGGGGGCAGTTCTGGGTGCCACAGTAAAAAAAAAAAGACATTGAACTATTGGAGAGTGTCCAAAGGAGGGCAACAAAGATGGTGAAGGACCTTGAGGGGAAGCCATGTGAGGAGCAGCTGAGATCACTTGGTCTCTCCTGCCTGGAGAAAGGGAGACTGAGGGGAGACCTCACTGCAGTTACAGTTTCCTCGTGAGGGGAAGAGGAGGAACAGGCACTGATCTCTTCTCTCTGGTAACCAGTGACAGGACATGAGGGAGTGGCCTGAATTGTGTCAGGGGTAATTTAGGTTAGATATTAAGATAAAGGTCTTCACCCAGTTTGCTTGGCACTGGAATGGGCACCCCAGAGAACTGGACACAATACCAAGACACACAGAGTTCAAGGAGTGTTTGGACCATGCTTTCAGGGACATCCTGTGATTCTTTTGGTTGTCCTCTGAAGCGTCAATGGAGTTCAATGATACTTGTGGGTCCCTTCTAACTCAGGATATGCCATGGCTCTGTTTCATATTTCAAAAAAACCCCAAAACCTTTGCAGCAGAGAACTGAAAGGTTAAAAATATATATGAAATAATTTTGAAATATTATTAAAACTCCTTTTTTCTTTCAAAGTGACAGACTTTGATGCTTTAATAAAAGTTTACCCCTTCCTAGATCTATGATTTCAAGTACTCTCTTACTTAATTCCACTACATGGAATACATAAGTGTTTTGCCAACAGGAAAAAGCAGAGGACATACTCCTTCTTGTTGTTTTCTCCTTTGTTTCTAGTAATGGAAATAGAATATGGATGACTTGAAATTGAAACAGTGTAACTTTCTGTTTCTCTCCAGCCAACAATTCTTATAATCTGGCTGCTAAAATTCACAGGCATTATTCAGAGAAGTAGCAACAGCTTTTTCATTCAAGTTATATAAGATATCTCTGGAGTGAAATAGCTTCACCTAAATAACCTAAATATGATTGATTAGATGCAAATACTTTGTAAGTAATAGCCTCAAAAGACATGTGCATATTTTAGTTTTATGGCTGTTGTCTGCAATCTCCTTAGCCTCTCCTAATTTCCTCTAAGAAAGAAAAAAATTACCGAAGATCATTATTTCTCCTAAAAAGAAGAAAGGGAAGAATAAAACAGTTTTATTAAATTGTTTAAAAGTCAAAACCAAAGTTCTGTGTCTGGGAAAGTGGGGGCTGTGCAACAGCAGAGGAACTGGGGAGCAGCTTTCTGGGAAAGGTCCTGGGGTGGTGGTGGCCAGCTTGCTGGACATCAGTCCATGTTTGAGCTAGAAGCAAAGGTGACCAACAGCTCCCAGGGTGTACTGACAGTTGCACTTCCCAGTAAGGAAGCTGAGCTGTGTTAGACTGGAGAAGGGATGGCTTTAGGGGCCTAACACCTCCCCAGCTGCTTTGAAGGGTCATCAAAGAGATGGAAATGAGCTCCTCACAGTGGTGAAGGATGAGAGGGTACACGTCAACTGTTTTAAGTTGAAACAAGAGTGATCCAGGCTGAGTATAATGGAAAATAACCCTTTTTACTGTAAGGATAATCAAGCATTAGAGCAGATTGCCTTCATAGATCATAGAAACTCTAAAAGCCAGATTTTTTTTTTTTTTTTTTAATTTAAAATGTGCGTTTAACTCTGTAGACAATAATTCTGGGTAAATTACTTTTCCTTATAGTATAGCAGTTTATAAAATCAAAGGAAATGAAAGTATTTAAAATCCAGTGTATACCAGCTCTGTTAAATTTCTGAAGAGAAAATTCAATTGAAAGAAAAACTTAAGTCCATCAGCTAAAAGATTAATTTGTCCTTGTAGCTCCTATCAAATTGTTTTTCAGTGTCATGGATCAGTGTTAACAAAATTAAATTAAGGTTTGTACAAACAATAATATTAGTTCAGAGGTGCTGGATTTTATTCTATTTGTACCCTCCCAAAGTACTTTGTGAGACAGTGGAGTACAACATTGCTGTAGCAATTGGGGAGATTAACTCACATAAAGATTTGCTTCTGAAATCCAAAATGTTTAAAAGATGGTAATAAGTGTCAAAGGAGTATAAATCTGTTTCACAATAGAATTTTCTTGCAGTTTAATTTCATGATAACTTACGTTGTGTAATGTGTAAAATTATCTACTGATTTACAAATTTAAATTGTGAAGTCTTATTTCATATTCAAGTGTGGACTGTGTGGTTACATTTTAGCTAAAAGTGTAAAAGCATAATTATATTCTGAACTTTACGCTTTTTATTTTTAATTTATTTTATTGGGTGGTGAATTACATTTTACATCTCTGATCTTTCCGAGGTCCTTGCAACTAATGTTTTGCCTTACAGGCACGTGTTTAAACATTAAGAATGGTTTTAAAATGATGAATTAGGGAGACTGACTGGTAAGTGCCTTTTTACCATCTAAATCTAGGCATCACTGAATCTCTTCTTCTCATTCGTTATGCCAATATCAGCACGTGAAGACCAAATGAACTTCTGGCAGTCACCCTGGACTCTGAAATGAACAGACTCTGGCACTTGAGTTAGATGTCAGCATTTCTTTGACATGGGGTGTTTATTCCTTCATCCTATGGCAAATAATTCTAGTTGTGCTAATTTACATGAAAATACCTCACAAAGAGATCAGCACATAAAATAAATGTCTGGTGCAAGGTGGCAACAGACAAATATTTGGACCTTAAAGAACCATCCCTGAAGGAAAAAGAATCCATTTGATTCATTAATAGTGAGAACTCACTCTTTGATCCTTTTTGTTCCTGTTACATCAGAGAAAACCATGAAATAAAACACCTTGTGATATGTGTCAGGTTTTGCCAAAACAGCAAGCAAGGTACTTATAATCTTGAAAACAAAAATGTTAGGCAAGATTTAAAATAGATTCAGTATCAAAACTCCAAAACCTGAAACAATGTTTCTCAGTGCCCTCTCCCACACTTTAGATTAAATAAATTAAATGCTCATGAAAGATAAAAATAGTCCCATAATAAAAAGAAAAAAAGTGTATAAAAAGACAAGGTAGCTCTTTCATACTCACAATAAAAAAAAATATTTTGTTAATTAGGAGATGAAAATAATTGAGGATTCACCAAGCAGTATGATATTTTATAAGCTGTAACCAACTTGACAATTATGTGGCAGAATTGATAAAAACTTTTCATAAACTTTTCTTGAGATAGCAAGAGAAGACTTCACATCTGTTGGCATGTTTTGGTTTTCCCTAAGACTGGCCAGACACACACATCTGTCCACTGGACTAGGAAAAACTGAATATTGATCTTGCAACCATTTGTCATCAGGACATTGAGGCAATACCTTTGAAGTGCAGGTCCAAGATCAGCACCAAAAAAGGGCAGCTAAGGGCGACAGAGCTGGAATTCCTGGAAGGGTTGTGAGGCAGATTGTTTGGATACAGCTAAGGAATAACATCATTACTTAACCAGAAATTTTACCATAATGGTGTTCACATATTGAAATTTGACATGAAATGTCTAAATCACAACATTATTTACATTTCTTTTAAGATGTTGGTTGCTTTCAAATAATATATGTTCATTATTTTTGTGCAAATGTGAAAAAAAGAAAATATCTAATTACTGCAGTTTTTTCATGGATGAAAAAACCTCGTCACTGGCCCTTTTTGCTCATATTGTAACATTTCTCTCACTAGAAAGACATATGCAAAAATATTTTTGATTAAATCTATATGGTTCTAGTGATATATATATATATATAGACAAACTTATTGTTACATCAAAAAATTTTTATGTATAGGTCATTGGTCATAAAATTCCCTAGGATGTGGCTATGTGACTGGGTACAATGGAAGACATCTTAGTGAGTAAAGCTTCCTGAAAAGATTTTGGAATAAGGAGCTGCATGACTGCATCAGTATAAGGGCTAAATGGGGCTTTATAGAACACAGTATTAGATCATATTGACCTGCCTTTTGTCATGTATCTACATGCAGGCTGATGTGTAAGAAAGGTTGATATCAAAGAAAACAGAATAGATTAAAAATTTAGTTATTCCATAACAATTTTACAATTGTAAATTAAACTTCCTCAGTTAATAGGAGAGAAGACTAGGTGTGCTTACATGGTCTGTTTTGTTCGACTGACTCAGTTTTCCATGCCAAGGAGTTGCAATAAATGGCTATGGAAAAGGAGAAAGAGATTAGTAGGACCTTTAAACACCATCACTGTTCTGAACAAAATACCGTAATCTTTCTCCATTAACAAAAACTGGGATCAAAACTGGTTTCTGTTGGATTACAAAAGAGGTCAATGTACTTCATGCGAGAAACATGCAAGTTTATAAACTGTCATCTCTTTTCCAGAGAATGTTACCAAGATCTGTTGCTTCTCTTTCATTAAAGCTACAGTTTTGAAATGCCCAGTGGGTGTAAGATTAGTGTAACACAATTTCTCTCTGCAGCACCAGTGTGCCTGTTTTCATGCTCCAGTTGTCTGTCAGATTTCCCTTAAGACTGGTAGAAAAATGTCTGTCAAAACTTGGACATTCCTCAAAGCAAATGATTCACAGAAAAAAATTTAATAATAATCAAAAGAATAGGTAGTGTGAATAACAACACAGAAGAATGATAGCAAAATCTGCATATATCTTAAAAGGAAACTGCAGGAAGCTTAAAAATCACCACAGAATTTGCTCATCTGAAATTGCTAACTAACCCCCCAATTCCTATGAGATACTTAGAAGCTGTACATGCTTTATTGGAAGTTTTCCACCTAGGGATTTATAAATAATAGTATCCATTCTTTTCTATTTTTCTTTCAAGTAATATCTAATAAAAATTCAATTCACTGCATAGTGTGCAATCTGTAAACAAGCATCTGTATGTTATGGAGGGATAAATTAAGGACAAATAGGAGCTCAAGGCTTAACATGCATTATATATAAGAACATAATTCAGCCAGAATTTTATTTGTTTGTTTTTAGTAAGTTATCATTACACTTTGAACAAAGATCCATATTTCTTACATTTAATGTTTCATACTACAGAAAGAAAGAGATAGAAATTAGAGGACTGATGAACTATCAGTGGATGTAGAGAGACATATCCCTGACATATACTGTAGAGATACATCTTCAATCTGCACTAACTGGGAGTTCCTAGAAGTGAATTTTTGTTTCTTATTGACATTCATTTCCTGTAGTTGTCCAGGAATTTTAGTTATCATTATCAACTGTCAGAGTTACAAAGTTATTGAAGACTCTAAGAACTGACTGTAAGTTTGCCCACATGGCTGTAAATCTCTATTCAGCATCTTCGAATGGTCTCTAATCAACAGTTTTCAAATGATAGGTAGTCTCAAATTTGATATTCCATTTTTTCTTCAAATTTTTCATGGCTGAATCTTTTTACTTCTTGTTAGCAATACTAAGTCCTAACAGTAAATATTAGGCTTTTTGAGTTTTGCAGGGTTTGTTTGTTTATTTGTTTTTTGGGTTTTTTTGGGGTTTTTTTGTTATGGTTTGTTTTTTTTTTGTTTGTTTTTTTCTTGTTTTGTTTGTTTGTTTTTGGTTTTTTCTGTTTTTTAAGGAATTTTTAAATAAAAAATAGGAATGAGTCAATGTTTTGTCATATATTTGCCATATAACAACTCTTCAATAAAAATGATGCATTGTTTGGATAGAACTGCAACTAAAAAGCTAAGTAGATATCTGGTAATATAGTCACCCATGTAGTTTGAATAAACAATTTTCTTACCACAATTAAAAGTATACAATTTCCTTTAGTATGATGTTAAACCTAGGACTAATGGAGGATTCAGGAACTAGATTTTGGCAACAGCAGATTCTAAGAGCTAGACTTTAAGCTGAAAGCTTTTGAGGAAGAGTGCAATATTCTGCAGGGTTTGAACTACAATCTTAGATTTAGTGGAGTGTAGAAGTTTTAGAAAGTGTGAGAAACATATTTTTAGGGCAATGAATTGCTGTTAATGCAGTTAGCATTAGAGGTAGAAATGGGAAGACAACTGTTGAAGAAGAACATTCATCCCTAGTGTATAGATAAGCAGTGATGCAAGCAAGGAAAGCAACTTCTACTTTATTCTCAATTAAATACAGGTTTTATAAATAAAATTACATCTGGTGTCAACTGAGGATTAAAAAAAATTGGGTTTGTAAAATTTTTCAGACTGCATGGAATACTGCACTGATATTGCTTTTAGTGTATCGTCACCTCAATCATCCCAAAGTGTCCACAGTCTCCTCTGAACTGGAGAATTCTGTCTGACAGCTGAAGTGAGTTCTGTGTTCCAGAGTCATTAGTAGCAACTATTGAGTCCCTCAAGACCATCACACTTCACTATACAATTTAGGCATTGGAATTCATGTCTGTGAAAATAAGTTGTCACATGGGAAATATTGAGATGAAAGTCTCAGCTCAATAGGTAAAATCAGAAACTGAACAAGAGGTTATTTCTATGATACTTACTGTCACATAGTTATGCTGAAAAAACAAACTTATTAAGATGTTGATTTCTATGCATACGTTAATACACTATGTTAAATTTCTAGACAAATTAATAAATAGATAGATTGAATGCTTCAACACAAACAGGCTAGTAGCTATATAGGAAGCAAGCAAAGACATTCACAAGTGGCAAAGTCACTGTGTTAATTTTTCACAATTCACAGTGTCGTAAAAAGTCACTGTGTTAGTTTTTCAGAAGATTTAACCTGAAGGCTATATTCCAAGGATGGTGTCACATTTTTAATCTTCCAAATCTGAATAGGAGTGTACATAGCAAAGTGGTGACCTAAACACTTAGCTATTAATCACCTTGTCTAAATTCACACTTTTAAATAAAATCAGCCTGAACTGTTCTCTGATCTTCAGTCCAACTGCCACATTATGGCCTGTGTCTGCAAGGCTAAATTTCCTTTATTCATTTTAGCATGGTCTCATCTATACTGCTGACTGTTACCAGCTGCTGGCCTGTCCTGCCTTTCAAATAATTTCTGGGAATTGTTTGGAAGAGGAACGCTTCTTAGGCTACAGAAATGTTAAGAAAAATGCTAAACATGAAAGAGAAATTCCCATTTTGTTTAGTGCAAGAAGTCAGCTAATCTACACTCTTTGTTCAGATTGCATTTGTTAAAATAAATCAGGGAGATTTTTCTTCTGGAATTGGGTGGTGGGCTTCAAAGCAAAATAAAAAAGGTGTTAAGTGTGTCTACAATCTTCAGTGAAATGCCTTCAAATATCTTGATTTCACAATTTTTCCGCTAGTCATCTAAATTGTCTGCTTGTTCAGCACAGATCAATATGACGAATTATGTCAAATGGAGCAGCAATTCTGTCACAAGAAATAGCCACTTGTTGCATATTGCATGACACATTTTATGGATGTGTTTGGCAAGCTCTGGGAATTCTTACTGGAGGGATGCAGGGAGGGTACAGAAAACAGCTCCAGGAATCTATGGAATAGATGTTCAAAACTGAAATACATGGCAACATGAAAGGTGATTCAAGAATCAAGCCAGACCTAATTGCTTGAGGTGGCTGTTCTGTTCCCTCTGTAATTATGGATTTTGTATTCCCACTGTTATCCTCATGCTTCAAACTGAAGCCTTGAAGAGATTTGGAGTTCCTCTGTTCTCAGGCAGTGTCTGAATTGTATCACAAGGTTACATTTAGATGTGATTTACGCAAATAGGTTTTCAGGGAGTTGGCGAAGTGTTCCTAATCTACTCTCAGGGAAGATGCACAGTGACTGCACAAGAAAACCAAAATTTATTCCTTTATCCTTGTAGCTGGTTCTTTTAGTATTTGAGAATGAGAAACTGGATGATTTTATGCATACTGTTGTTTGCATTTTACCTGTTCTATTGAGAGTTATGGGTTCCTAAGCAGTGTAAAACATGATATTCTTTGCTAACAAGGCGTATTCAGGGAAAATAAATTAGAGGCCAGGCTTGGCAATTGCTAAGCAAATAATTTGCTGTTCATACTGGTTACTTAACTGTCTGCCCAAATAACTAGTCAAGACAAAATCTGTGTCAGGCTAGAATTAATGGTACTTGCCACTCTGCAGTCATCCTTCTCTTTTGTATATGAGCCATGACTTATGATTTAAGACATAGAAAAAACACTGACTAGTCAATGATAGTGATGTACCATGACATAAATCCAAAACACAGGAGTCTTTCTCTTCTGATATTACTATTCTATAGAAACTCCAATCAATTCTTAATAAAATACTTTCAAAAAGTGTGGCAAATATAACCATTAGCTACATACAGACACTGCAACAGGTTTTTTAAAACTTTTTCATTTTAATCCAGAAAAATTGCCAGAGACCAAAAAGCTCTCTTCATTTTCATAAGTAAAAGTAATATAAAAATAATCAGAAAATGTCTTCAAAAAGACTCTAAGAGGCAGCTGGCAGTTCTGAATGTTGTACATGCACTCATCGCTTTTCTGTCATCTAGTTTTTTTGGTTTTAGCTTTGATTTATTAAATCTCTTCTATTTCTACATATTTTGTGTCTGAACATGCTTCTGCATTTACTTCTTCGTCATCATAAATCTTTTCTCAATCAGCTTTAGGCTATTAGCAAAACACCCTCCAGTTTAAAAGTAGGATGCATGCTGTCTGGTATTTTTCTAGCATTTCCAATAGAATTGAAGAACAAAGATTAAATAGAGCTTTATTAGCCAGTAGTTTACATCCTCAGTTATTCTTTAGCTAGCAAAAAGCAAGCAACTGTCTGAAGAATAAAAAAAGTCAAGAACGTTATTTGGTTACACTTAAATAGACTAACTTAATCTGTAAAGGTCTGAAATCATACTTTTACCTCTGTTCTTACTGGAATCTATAAAAATATAAAGTGATTAAATGTTAAATATTATTTACTGTTCCTAACTAAGTCAAGCCCACAACAATTTTCTATTAGTGAAAAATGTTTAAATATAAAAAACCACAAACGAAAACTTAGAGATGCTAATTTTATTTATTTATACTACCTTGGCCCTCTGGGTCCCACTTTCAGATCTGAGCTGTAATACAGTGAGTTCTATATAATTAAATAAAGGCAAAAGTACCTGTCCCAGAGACATTTTCGCTATAGTTTTCTGCCACCACTGTGAGAAACCCCTTAAAAAATCAGGAATTAAAAAATTTGTAGAGATTTTACTTGATCACAGCAATTTAATCTACAACACATCATGTGTTTATTACTGCTCCTAATCATATTTATTCAGCCTCTAAAATCTTAGACATCTCTTAATGCTTAGAAGGAACCATCTGTGCACGAATGAAACAGGGATTGAATTACAGTCCAGCTCTGAAAACTACAGCGCCTGAAATCTTCATTTACACAGAAACACTGCAGGCATGTGGAGTCAGGAATCTCTTCACATTATTCTCATTGCAGGATCAGAATCTTATTAAAGGCATGATTAGAGATAATTGATTCTTTTATTTCCTCTCCTGTACTCCTCTACTTTAGCTGCTATTTCTTCATCAAATAACTGACAATTTTCATTTTGGAAAACAGTTGGTGGGTCAGTGTTAAGAGTATAATAAAAAGTTATCAAAGTCCTATTTTTTAAAAGACAAAAATCTAATTTTATTAAATAAGAAAAGGAAATGGTAAAAATTGTTATTTCAATTTTCTCATTCTTAAATGTCTGTAAAGCTTGAATTAAAAAAAAAAAATAATAGTACTGAACACCTAAAGTTTGGGGTTTTAAATTTTAATTTAACTGGTAGAGTTCTGAATATAAACAAAATATTTTGAAACTATATCTGGGATTAAAAAATTCAAAGAAATCCACAAAAACTTCTAGAAAAAATTCTTTAAAGATCCTTACCTTCAAAGTTTTATAAAAAACTGAAACAACAGTTAAACCAATCTGACTATATAATTAACTATTCCAGGCTACAGCTGAATATACATTTAATATAGAAAATTAATAAATTTTATTTCAAATATATTAGCAAAAATTTTTCTTGAAAGCAACTCATGCTGCACTATTACAGTTCAACCAAAAGTAGAAAGAAGACCTTGTTATTTCAAGTACTAGATAGAAAACATTTATAAATCAAAAGGAAATATTTTATTACTCTGAGTAAAATTTACAAATACTAAAGACATGTATTATTGACACGCCTTCTTCATTTTTTCATGCCTTCTCTCTATATCAGAAGCAGAACAATTTAAATACTTAGTTATAAACAGTGTGATAAAACTTATATATTTATTTTGAAATACTTTGGAAAAGGTAACAACATTAAACTTTTATACAAAATTCATATGCCCAAGAGCTGGTGAGGATCACTTAATGTTACAACACCCAAAGTCCCATTTTCAATAGGTATTGGCATTTAGTATTGAACAAAACACTGTGATGATTTTCCAACTCCCCTAATGACAAAAAACTTTCTCGCTCCATCCCTTAAGACAACAACCATCCAAGTCCCATGACACTAAAAAGTCCTTAAGATGGATTAACCACAGAATGAAGACATCTGGTATTTAGAAAACAAGGGACTTTCCAAACACTAGATGTCAAAAAAGTAAAAAAAAAAAAAAAAAGTACAATGTAAAATGGGTGCTAACAGACTATATGTTTAATAAGTTAAATCCTAGCATGACTTAGAGCTGACTACACTAAAAAAAAAATTTTACTCCCCTATCACTCCAGTCACAAAAACCCAGTGCATTCATTGCTTGAATACTGTACTGTTAATTCCAGCCAGGAAAATTATATATTAAATCATCCCAGAAGAGTTAAATGCCATCTGGCACATTTATTAAAATATTAACAGTGATTTTGATTTTCATAAAAGAGAGGAATATGTATATGGTTTCCACAATCACTCCAAATTATACTGAGATTTTCTGAATAACAAGTTTGGGTTTTGAATGACTTATACAATATATCTTCTTAGCTATCCTTCATTACTTTTCATATCTGAACCACTGTGTTGGGTTTTACACAAACTACCACAACCACCTTGCAAGATCATTTCAAGATTGACTGATGTTCAACAAATTATAGTGATTGAGCAGGCAGATGACACCACATAAAAAAGCCTGCATCCAAGCAGAAATATGTAAGTATTATGCCAGGATGAACTGAAAAAAATGGACCTACTACTGAAAAATATTGAGCAAGTGTTCTCAAAAAAAGTACCATGTCCCTGCATAGTTGCAGAATGGTCAACGCACTGAAATACAAAAAGAGAAAACATCAGCTGTCTCCTCCTAACTGTTTTAACAACTACTTTACATACCAGTTAGAAAAGTAGAAAGCAGATTTCCTGGAAACCTGTGAAATGAAAAAATAAGTATGATTTCATATATCTTTTCATCTAACATTTCTCTGTGGGGAGCTAAAAAGAATTACACAGTTCAGACAGTTTCACCATAGAACCTTCACAGCAAACAGTGAAACATCATGATTGATGATTACAAAAGCTTCCAATGCATTTGAAAAAGTACTATAAATACCACAAGACCATTAAGCCATTAAATCATTAACCATTAAATCTAGATTAATCTCCGTATTTTTTCCAGATTGCAAACCTAATATGGTCCATAAAAAAGAAAGTTACCAGGTAATAAATTATCTTAACACTTCTTTCTTAATAATGGTAGGAGTGGAGAGAGAAGAAAGAATGCGACAAGGAAACAAGAAATAAAACATCACAGTAGTGAAATAACTCAATATTGAGACATTTTCACATGCAAAAGCTTGACAGTATGATGAGGTCTTTGTGAGAAGTTGGGAACTCTGGTCCATCAGTTAGAAAAATATCAATGATGAATCTACAGGCTTAATTGTCCCCCTTCAGTTTTGCTTGTCATTTTGGAATTACTTTACGCAGGCCATCTCAGAATTAACAGCCTGAAAAGATGATATCAGCTCATCACTCACAATTTAGCTTACATAACAGTCCATGCAGAAACTAGTAAAAATAAGTGGATCAAGACTCACACCTTTAGTATATAGAAAATGCATGTCAATGGGTAGACTTCAACATCAGTGATTTTAGAAGGCAAAGACTACAGCACAAAAGTTAATTATTTACCTTTCTAAGGCAAGGTTGTTTGAATTCTGGTATTGACTGTTTCACACAGGAAGTTTCCAACAGCTTCTCACAATAGGCATCTCTGTAGCCACCCCACTCCCAAAGGCTTGCTGCACAAACACAATAAACTGCTTCTTCTCTGGGAAATGGGTTGGACTTTACCATCTTAGAAGTAACTTTTAGTGTAGTTCTACTCACACACGATTCTGAGTGACTTCTGGAAAGCCATCCACCTGCCAGTGCATCACTGTTGCTAATGGCAAAACAGAATCCTGGGATGGAAGCCACATGGTAATGCCACTGAAAAAGAAAAGACTGCCAGATGAAGAAACCTCTTTGCTAAAGGTGGGGATTTTATGTACTTATAGATGCTCATCTGCCTTAAGGATCTGATTGCCTTCTTGTATCTTTGAAATTTTGCTCTTAGAAACATACTTATAGTCCTTAATGTGAAGTAAAATTAGTGAGTTGAAGTGTTTTGCGCTACAAAATAATAGTTCTTTTAAAAGTTAAAAAAAAAAAAAAAAAAAAAAGCCTTGACTTAATTGCATGAGGTTTATTTTTTAATATAGATATATCACTATTTGTTCTTCTTCCTCTTTACAGGTCTGCTACGTTTTTTGTATTGTGTTGGAGTTTTTTTACAAGACACTTTTGAAGAATTTTTTCAGTGACATCCTTCAAAGGAACAGTTCAAATTAGATAGCTGTTAAATTGGGGCAATTATATGCTTTATTACTTACTGATTTGACTAATTAAAGATAGGTAATTTTTACACTGTGACCAAAAATACTAAATATCCAACCTATTCTGCCACTTCATTTAACAGTAATGAATTTTCACAACCAGAATAATTTATTCTGATAAAATATCATTATTAGGAAAAAATATAGTTGTCAATGTCAAAACAAAGCAAATAACACAAATTATTAAAGACTACTAAGAAATAATAGAATCATAGAATTATAGAACAGCTTTGGTTGGAAGGGACCCAAAACATCATGTAGTCAGAACCCTTCCCTCCATGAGGAGAAATAACACCCACTAGACCAGATTTTCAGTCCCCATTCAGCCTGGCCTTGAACACTGCCAGGGATGAGACATCCACAGCTTCTCTGGGTGACCTTTTCCAATGCCTCCCCAACCTCATGGTAAAGAATTGTATGCTTAGATCTAATCCAAGCCTACGTTCTTTCAGTTTAAAGCCATTACTCCTTGTCCTATCACTACATGCCCTTGTAAAAAATCCCTGTCTAGCTCTGGTAGCCCCCTTCAGGTACTGGAAAGCGGTGCAAGTTCTCACCATAGTTTTTTCTTCTCCAAGCTCTCTCACAGAAAATGTGCTCCATCTTTATGATGTTTATGGCCTTCTTCTGGCCTCACTCCAACAGGTCTTTGTCTTTCTTATGCAGAAGGCCGAAGAGTCAGCTGCAGTCCCCTATGTGGGGTCTTATGAGAATGTGGTAATGGGGGAGAATCCCCTTCCTCAACCTACAGGCCACGCTTCTTTTGATGCATTCCAGGATATGGTTGGCCTTCTCAGATGAGAGTTCAAATTGTCAAATTGTGTCAAGTTTCTTATCCACCAAGACCCCCAAGTCTCTCTTCTCAATGCTTCTCTCAGTTCATTCTCACTCCAGCCTGTATTTTTGCTTGGGATTGCCCTGACACCTGTGCAGGACCTTGCACTTGTCCTCGTTGAACTACATGAGGTTCACATAGGCCCACCCCTCAAACCCATCAAAGTCCTTCTGGATTCCATCTCTTCCAACCAGTGTGTGAACCCCACCACACTGATTGATATTCTCAATTTGTGAGACCTGCCAAGGGTGCAGATGATCCCACTCTTAGTCTCTGACTAAGGTGTTAAACAGTGCTGGTCCCAATGCCCACTCCTGAGGAACACCATCTGTCACAGGTCTCCACTTGGATGTCAGGCCATTGACCACAACCCGCTGAGTGTTACCATGCAGCCACTTCCTTGTCCATGGAGTGATCCATCCATCAAATCCATGTCTGTCCAGTACAGAAACGAGGATACGATGTGCGACAGTGTCAAATGCTCTGCAAAAATCCAGGCAGGATGTGTCAGTTACTCTTTCCCGATTCACCAATGCTGTAACTGCACTGTAGAAGCCCTTAGGGATGCCATGCTGCCTGCCACCCATAACCTCCTTATTTTTCCATGTGCCTTAGCACACATCCAACAGAATCTCCTCCATCATCTTGCCATGCACCAAGGTGAGACTGACTACAGTTCCCCATGTCTTCCTTCCCACCCTTTTTAAAAATGAGGATCACATTTTCCCTTTTCCAGTCAGTGGTACCTTCACTAGACTGCCAAAACATCTCAAATATGACAGATATTGACTTAGACACTTCACCCACTGGTTTCCTCTTTACTTGATACATAGTGGAAATTACACACTAATATTTAATGCATGTACACGGAGATAGTTTTTCTTTATTTGTTAGGGGAAAAAATGAAGAGACACTTCACTAAAACTGTTCCTGAGATTTGAGAGAATATTCTCTCCATTTTTCTTCCCTTTTCTCAAGATGAGCTATGCTTCTAATTTCTTTTTTTAGACTTAAATGATAGCTGGAGATTTTGGACATGGCAGTATACTAGATCACAGAACATCATGTACAAATACACTAGAGTCTAAATTGTGCATGTTTCATTTTGCACAAATGGGCATGCATCATTAAAAAAATATATATCATTCTTAAGAACAGATTTTTTTACTTAGAAAACATAATGGATAAAAGGAAAACCTATGTGTGTAGATATGTATATTAAAAAAAAAAAAACAAAGGAAAAAAATTTCCTATTGTCTGTTTTAAAATTTAAAACTGTTCCTAAAATCAAATACTCACAAAAATATGTGAACAGATTTTCAGAAAGTCTTCTGCTGTAAATAATAGCATAAAAAGCATAAATAATAGGAAAAATAAATAATAATGTGCTTTTTGACTTCAAGTCCTTATTAGCAGGAAGTTTTTAAGTTGTAGAGTACTGAATTATTTTTGTGGTTTAAAGCATGAAGTGCACCATTCTTGATTGCTCCTTTCTGACTGCTAAAAAAATTAATGTGTTTATGAGATTTTATAAAAAACACTAACTCCTTGTAACTTGGATGTCAATTTTTTTTCTACCGCAATACTGCATTCAAAATACAAATACTATTTTCCAGCATAAAATTCCCAAGAAAATTATTTTTGTTTCTCACAGTGCTTTGCATGAAGACCAATGTTTATATCAAAACAGAGAGAAGAGAGAGTTCATTTTAATAGCATTGAAAGAAAGCTGGCCAGGCATTTGACTCTTCCTTATTTGAAGAATTTCTTCATATCTTTCTTGAAAGAACTATGCAATGCCTCTGGCCAAGCCTGCAGTGTCATGTAAATATTTATTCAATTCACTACCCTTATATTATTTCAAACAGAGACAAACTTCTTAGTAGTGCCCAGTGACAGGATGAGAAGAAATAGGTACAAATTGAAATGAGGAAATTCTGGTTGAACAGTAAAAAGTCCCTCCTTTATTGTGAGAGTGGTCAAACATAGAAACAGGTTTCCCTTCCAATGAGATTGTGGAGTCTCCATTATGGAGATGATCAGAACGAAAATGAATGAGGTCCTGAGCAATGTACTCTAGTTGACTCTGCACTAAGTAGGAGTTTGGGTTTACCATCCTAGATATGCCTTCCAGCCTTATTCATTCTGTGAGATTCTGGTATAATATATTTCCATTTTGGACAGCTTTAAGCAGAGTAGGTCTTCTACTGTAATGGACTACTTTGGTGTACCTGTCCCTTTATCAGTGATGTAGTTGAGAGGATCAGGTAATCCCTCAGTCAGATTCAGCGGGATCAAGTGTCCCCTCAGTCAGATGACACAAAGTTAGGCAGGAGTGTTAATCTGCTGGAGGGTACAGGAGTCTGCAGAGGGATCTGGACAGGCAGGATTGATGGGTTGAGGCCAATGATATGAGGTTCTACAGAGTCAAGTGCCAGGTACTGCACTTGGGTCATAACAACTTCCATGCAGTGCTCCAAGCAGGAGGAAGAGGGGCTGGAAAGTGGCCCATTTGAAAAGGATCTGGAGGTGCTGGTCAACAGCCAACTGAACATGAGCCAGTGTGTGCCCAGAAGGCCAAGAAGGCCAGTGGCCTCCAGGCCTGTATCAGCAATAGTGTGGCCAGCTTACCAGGGCAGAGATTGTCCCTCTGTACTCAGCACTCGTGAGACCACAACTTGAAATCTGTGCTCAGTTTTGGGCACCCTCAGTAGAAGAAACGCATTGAGGTGCTGGAGCACGTACAGAAAAGGGCAGCAGAGCTGGTGAAGGGTATGGAGCAGAAGTCTCATGAGGAGAGGGTGAGGGGAATATCTCATTGCTCTGTGTGATGGTGAAGATTGGCCCCTTCTCCCAGGTAACAACTGAGAGGTCATGAGCAAATAGCCTTGGATATTAGGAAATGTTTCTTCACTAAAGAATTATCAAGCATTGGAACAAGCTGCCCAGGGAAATGGATTCATCACCATCCCTAAAAGCATTTAAAAAACTTGCAGCTGTGGCATTTAGAGTTTATTGGTGGATTCAGTAGTGTTGAGTTAGAAGTTAGTCTTGGTGATCTTAGAGATCTTTTCCAACCTAAACAGTTTTGTGATTTTTTGTTATTATTATCCCTGGTTTCAGGTATCTAAAATTAGGTTGAATTTGAGATAGCTTCTCCCATTACTGATAGAAATAAGCAGACACCTCTGGGAGATCTAAGACAGATTAAATAAATTGTTCCTTTTTAGGATGATGTGGATTGTTCTCTGAAAGGGATTCTTGCTCCAGCTTTTAGTTACAGGTACAGTAAGTGATACCACTGAAATAGTTCAGAATATGAAACTATACATTCTGTCAGTTTCTATGAAAGGAGTGAAACCACAAAAGGAATGTTTCTTTATCTTCTCAAATCACTAGGCACATCAACATGAAGGAAAGAGGTATAAAAATACAATCAGTGTGTTTCCATAGGCTTGTGTAACCCAAAATCCTACTTCCAAGAGGATCACAAAAAAAGTCAGGGAGGAACATAAGACTAGGACAAATTTGTATTACTTCCTCTTGTCTATGTTTCAAATATTCTCATTTTTTTTTATTATTTCTTGAGCTGACTTCTCAGTCAATTATCTCACTTCCTCATTAATTTCTTATGCATACTTTTTTCAGTCTCTCTTCTCAATGTGTGGTTCAACAAACCTTGACAAGAGAACACAACTAAACTGTTCATTTTTTTTAAAAATAAGTAATCCTGTGAACATAAAATTAAAAAAAAAGCACTACAAGAGAAGCAGTTAAAATTTAACAAAATCAGTTTTTAATTGAGAAAGGAGAAGTATAAAGTATTTTTACTCTATCCTTTTTCATGGAAAAAACTAGATGGATTTCCACATTATGTTAATCCTGAACTATTGCTCAATTTTTTTGAAAAAATATTATTCATTATGTTAATCCTGAACTATTGCTCAACTTCTTGAAATATAGAATTGTTTTTGTCCCATTTACCTCAGACAAACTTTTGAAAAAACAGGCTCAGTGATGAGTAGATTCAACAGTCAACATATAAATTCCAAGCTAAAAGAACGATCTGACTGTTCCTGTTTTTCATATGGAGATGAATAGAATATTTTCCAGGTTGCTGCAGTGTACTATAAATCTACCTTCTACAATTCTCCCATAAGGAAATGAGCAGTCTCAAACATCTGATGTGTAATTGTGAAAGGAAGCAGAAAGAGCTGAGAGTACATTACTAGATTCTACAATTCATATGTAGAGATACAATAACAGAAGGCAGGACTTCTCCCAGTTTCAGTTTGGCATGTATAACATAATAACTTCTTGAAGCATTTGTAAGTCTTATGATTCCACACTGATCAGCCAGTGATCAGATTCTGGTGCCAGGACCTGTGATGAACTTCATAGTCTCAGCAGGGGCTTAAAATGATGACAAATAATAGCAACTGAGAAGGCTGCAAGAAAAGTATAAAGCAGAGTTTTACTTTTGAAGAAAACTAGCAAGGCAATTGGATGACACAATTTTGCATAGAAAGTAAAAATCCAATACAATCAACCACTGAGTTAAACAACATTATCATTTAAGTATCTTTGTTGACTCAAAAATCTGGCTTTTATCAGATATGAGGAATGGATAAACCATTTGGCAACAGAATAACACAAAGGTACATAACTATTCTTATCATAATCCTGAAAAAAAAAATCATTTCACACAAAATATAGAAAACTTGAAGATATGTTTGCTAGATCACCACTTACCACACTTTGCAAAGAACAGATTCAGTTCATTACTATGAATCCCTATAAAGCAAGCAGAAAATTAAAGAGCTGGGAAAAAAGCTGTTTGTGAGTCACCAAGGACATACAGTTACTTTTAGAAGCATCAAAATATCAGGGAGATATAAATCATTATTATATGTAGGTACAAGATGTATGGGTTTCCTTGTCTTTGGACAGATTACAAAGACCATCCTCTTGGAAGGAAAGGAGAACTTGTAGTGGTTTGAAAGCAAAACAAATGAGAGGCTCCAAGGCAGAGATACAATTTAATAGGGAAGAAAGGAAAAAAGGTAAAATAAAATAGATGCAATAATACAAAAGACCACTGACAGAGTCAGAATACAACCTGAGCTGAGTGATGGAAGCAGTCCAGATGAGGTGGTCTTCCTGAAGCAGTGGTCCTGTAGAAAGGTCTGGTAGCTATGGTCCTCTGGGAATCCAGTGGGTAAGGGCCTCCTGTACTGTCCCAAACCCCAGATTATATCCAGGTGAGAATGCTTGGTTCCTCCCCCTGGGTGGAGCATCTCACAATGGGATGATGAGTCATGCAGGGGGTCCTTGATGGCCCATTAAACAGAGACAACTCCCGGAGGGATTTATCTATGAGTCATGGGCAAGGCATTTGATGGGCCATTAACAGAAGATAATGACCCAGAGGGAAAGGGTCTGGGAAAAAAACACTGCCCCACCTGGATTCAACAGTTCATGAAGATGGTGATAGAATACTTTGTGCACATCCTATACTACAACCCAGGACAGAACTAAAATTATTTCATGCTAGCTGCGTCTTCTCATAATAAACGATGGGCTATTTATGTCTATAGAATCTCAAGAAGGACTGCATTGTTCATCAGAAATTATAGTTTGCTTATGATATGAAAGTATAAATATTGTAGTTTAATTATAAGGACAACATTGGATGTGATCAGCTGAATAGGCCACTATATTTTAAAAATCAGGTCAGGTGTGCTGATTTACACTTCAAAATTTGACATTCTGTCTCTGGAACAGAGGTGACAAAAAGTATAACTCCTGAAGAGGTGTAATATGATTTTCTGATAAAATAAGTTTCTGATAACATTTTGACTGAGAAAGAAATATGCTGTAGTCCTCCCTCTGTTACAAATCAAGTCACTTAATCTGTTTGGTTGAAATTCACTTCTATTCTGCATCAGATTTATGCACCCTCTGAGACTGAACTTGAGGAAGCTAGTGATGCACAGACCTGAGTGAATTTAGCCTCTTTCTCAGCTCCTTGTCTGGAAATCTGGAATAACAGCTTTTCTACCTGCAAGATTATTTTAGTAATACTCTTCATCCTTCACACATTACAGGTGTCGGAGAGCATTCTTTGTGTAAGGTTTGTGTTCTGCTACAAAACCAAGTGAATAATGTGATATAACTAATTCAATTATTTTAATGCAAATTGTGACAGAGTGTACTGCTTGATTAAAGTAGTTTTATCTTGAAGCTGAACATCTCTAATATTTGACTGTGGATACAAGCATTCTACTCAAAGCATTTTTAGTAGTATTTTTTTCTCAGTGAAATCTTTAGTATTGTGCAGCTAACTCACATGCACACTTTCCAGACTGAATTGATATAAATTGTGTTTTTCTCTTCATGCTGAAGCATTGCTTGAACTGTTGTGACTTGCCGAACTTTAAACATTCTTTGTCTTCTCTGAGAACAATTCAAGGCCATCAGATAACGTGGCAGCCATTCATTCTGCAACAAAGCATGTGGCTTAGTTGCAGATATGGAAGATTTAGCACAAGAAACACTCCTCACATTCTTGAGGAGTACTAACAGCCCACTGCTGATATTACCCTGATATGAATGTGCTGTCTTTCTTTATACATTATTCACTCCTTTTCCTTTTAACTAAAGTCAGTTTAGGGTGGAGTGCGTGTGGCGAATAATAAAAAGAAAAGACCTTGATAGGTCTTATTTCCTCACTGACAGATTTTGATTCAAACCTGTGTGTTACGAAGTCTATTATTTTCCATTTGACTTAAACAGGGGTTTTGCTGTAACTTTATTAAGAATCCTTCTGAATTCTAGACTCTTGACTTCATGCTTCCCATGGAAATGAATTCTGTAATCTGATTTTTCACAGCAGAAACATATTTTTTCTTTATTTGGTAATTTTTAGTGTATTCAAGGATTCTTTTGCTTTTAATATTTTAGAGTATTACCTCATCTACTAAGTCTATATATCCCCATATCCAGTCTTTACTGTATTGCTTTACTAAGTTAGGTTCAACTGTTGCCATCTCTGGGAAACTCCTATCCTTATCTACTCCTACCTTGAAGAATTTTCTTCTTATATCCAATCAAAATATTCCTTTGTGAAAGTTGTGTCCATTGCCATCTGTATTTTTCAGCACCAACTATTAGGTAAACAAAAACTACAGTAAGATTTCCTTCTTTTCTGTACTCCAAACAAATTCATTTTCTTCAGTCTCTCACTGCATCCCTCTAGCATTCTAAACAGAATCAATAAAATTTAGGAAAATAACTTTGATCTCAAAATAGTATCATTACCATGGATGGATGCAGAGAATTGAAAAGTACCACAAAATTTTAATCCATTATGCATTCAGGCACACAAATGTACATACACACACAAACACTTCTGGCGAATCACTGCTCCGCAGAATGAATTTTCAATGATTTATTAAACAAGAATGTATGCACGGTTTGATCATTGAAGAGGACGATACTGGAATACCCTGTGGCTACATGGAAGCCAATCCTGGGATAGGAAGATAAAGTATCTTAATAAAGAAATGCTAAGAAATTTGAGAAATTTGAATGTGTTATCAAGAAATTAAATCTTCCTGGATGCTAAAGTAAGGGAGACATATACAGAAATAATATCAGAGAACAATATCTTGAAGAATGCAGAATAAAAACATGAATCTATTTTGGGAAAATCTTGCCACCATTGTATTGGTATTTTTCAGCAAGATCAAGTATCTAATTGTCTTGGTTTGGCAAGACAGGTATCTGCCAGGGAAAGCTTGAGTTTCCCTTGGAATGGAGAATGTAACTCCCCCCCTTTTCCAAAGTATTATAATTTTGCAATAAAAGGCTTTTCAGAAATGATTTGGGAATAGGAATAACAGTTTCTTTACCAGAAATATTAAGAATAAAAATGTCGTAGTACAACAAGCAAACAAAACAAACAGAACCTCCTAGAAACCCTGACAGAGCCACAAATACAACCTGACACCTTGTTGGTCAGGGTGTTGGAAGCAGCCCAAAGTAAGCCCTCCTGGAGTGGAAGATGTAGTTCTGTTGGAGTAGAGATGGTCCTTGAATAAAAAAATAAAGTTCCTGTGATGGTGAGATGGGTCTGGTCTTCCTTTGAAATTCCAGTGGAAAACCAGTGTCTGGTATCCCTATGTCTCAGCTTTTACCTGGAAAGGAACGGTTTGGCTCCCCCTGCTGAGTGGAGCGTCTCACAACGGGATGATGTAATGTGTCATGTCATTGATGAGCTTTAATGTCCCATTGCCAAAAGATATCCCCTGGAGGGTGGAAAGAGATAAGGAAATATCGCCCAACCAGTTTTAACAGGTGGCCCATTATCAGAAGGCAGCCACACCCCTCCCCCCTGGAGTTGGAAGGGATAAGGAAAAAACCTCCCCAGCTGGTTTCAACAGATGGAATAGAATAACTTTTTTTTTTGGTTACATAACCCAAGAGAATAATAAATATTAGATAAATAATAACAATTAGAAATATTTATTATACAAAATATTATAATAATACATAAAACATATTATTATAAGTATATAAACTTGATTTTCCAAAATTGCTAACATAGATCATAGCCTTTAGATTGCTTATATGAGATTGCAACATAAACTAGTAAGTGTCTGGGCTTTGTTGCTTCAAGACAGAGCAAGCAAAACTGATCATTATGGTTTCCTGCAATTTTACCTGTGTAAGTGTTATCTCAGAGGAAACCCATGCCTATTTCTTGTTTTGCCTCTGTTACCTTCACACTGCCACTTGATTGTACTTTTTTGAAATTCTTATATAGTCCAGTTTCCTTTACTTCATGTTTACTTCCTGCAAAGTCTCCAGTCTGTCAATCTTTCTCTTTCAATCTAGGGTCCAAGTATGAATACGGCATCCAAGATGTGGTCTAAGAAGTGTCAAGCAGAGAAAAATAAAAACTTCTCCTGACCCATGCACTTGCTAATTCAGCTAATGCAGCACATAGCTAGCCATCACTGTTTCCCAGATGATATGGATGCATGGTATTTTCTGGGACATCCCTGTTAATCTATGAAGGCCTCCTGGCATTTTCACCTGATTTTCTCTTTGTTGCAATTTATTGCTCCTAAGCTTTGTATATTCAACAGCTATTCACGGGTTTATGCCAAACAACTCTGAAGCAGATCTCTAAAGAGGCCAAAATCTGCTTTCCTGAAGTTCACCTTAGTGAGCTTGCTTTGTGCCCTCCTTGCTGCCCTAATGTGCTCAAACTCCTCCATTTCATGGTCACTGCAGCCAAGGTTGCCCTTGACCTTCATATTCCTCATCATACCTCATGACCTTGATGGTGAGAACAACGTCCTACCATAGCACCTCTCTTCATTTGCTCCTTTATCTCTTGGAGAAGCAAGTTACCATCAACATATTCCAGGAACCTCCTGGATCATTTGTGCCCTGCTGTGTTGTCTCTCCAAAAGGTATTCAAGTGGTTGAAGTCCTCCGTGAGCAAGAGGACTTAAAAATGTGAGGCTACTCCTATCTTTCTACAAAGGGCATCATCTGAACAGTTTCCTGGGCCATGGGGCCTGTAGCAGACCCCCAGTATAATCTCACCTGATTCTGTCCTCCCTTTAATCCTGACCCTTAATCTCTCAGTCAGTGCCTTTTTCATTCTCTCATGGAACTCACTGTTTTCCTCAACAGTAAAATGACTTATGATCAAAACCAGTATTATGTTCAAATCCCCTCTATATATATTAAAAAACCCAAACAAAACAAAAACCAAACAAATTGAGACTCTAGAATTAAAATCCAAAGGAAATTAAGATTTATCTGTTTTTTTACACAAGAGCCAAATATTCCATGTGAATTGAGTGAGTTCCACAGGTTTCGTGTGAAAGGTAAGTGACCTCAATTTTTCCTTCTTTTGTGTCAGAATAAGTACAATTAGTCAATTTTTATTTTATTTTAAGTGCAACTACCCCTTACCAAGATAAAAAAATTTCCTTCAAAAATTTCTTTTGATGAAAAGAAATCTAAGAAAGGTCAAACTACTGGGCAGTCACCATTCTGTAAGAGGATAACTAGATCACTTACTGATTTGCATTCACGTGCCAAATAAAATCTGGTGCTTTAGTGTAGAGTAAAAGCAGCCTCTGATTTAGGATATCTATACATGCTCTTTCCCAGTAGGAAAATTGTTTAGTAACTCGAAGAGGTATGCTTTACAAGTTTTCCTAGTGTGACTCCAGAAGTGTAATAAACACTTTTGCAAATAAGGTACTAGTCATCCTTTCTACAAGAATTTTTTTTTTGGATTTGTATTATGCATGAGAATAAGGAGCTAAACTTTGCATAATTTGTATACCTTCAAGAGCAAGTGTGAGCAAATACTTATAAGCAGTAATAAAAAGCTACATACATTTCCTATACCTCCAGCTCAATCTTTCCTTGCATGTCAAAAGGGATCAATTTACATTTCAAGTAGTAAGCTTTCCTTGCTTCCTTCAGCTCCTGGCAGAGGCAGCAAATTTTCAGTCCGAATTAATGGAAGTGACAAAGAAAAGAATGCCATTTTATCACTTTATAATCCAGTGAGTCAAGGATGATCCCTACAATGGGTAAGCTTTGCAGATATCTTTGTTGCTAAGGTATGCTCTATTACAAAATAAATTATATTGAAAAAATACAGATAATTTCACATACCAGATACTGAAGTCTCCTCTAATTCCTGCAGGTTTTGTGCTACAGTTTTAATCCAAAAGGCAAGAAATCAGTCAACAGGAAATGGCTGAAGCTGTGTGTTTAAAATGTAGTTGGCACCTTCCTTAAGACACGCACAGAGAGTTCAGAGCCTTACACCAGGTTTAATACTTGGACAGATTGATTCCCCAAACTCTTATCCTTCCTAACATTTGTTCAGCTTTATTGACATCAGTGACCTTGGATGGATTCTTAATTAGGCATTAATTAGATCTGCTCTGAGCAGAATGAAATGACACCATATTAAAATTGTAAGCAACAGCCTCATTATGCTAAGGCTCCAAAGGCTGGCAACACCAGTTAAGGGGAACAGATGTTTGGAAAAGAAGAATCTGAGAAAAGAAAATGACAAAAAAAGCATCCAGTGAAATTGGACCATAGGTTTGCTTAATTTTTAAAAATATTTTGTCACCTTGTGTGTGACAGAAATACTGCATCTCTAAAAGAAGTTCTTTCAAACACTGTTGTTTTTTTGAAGCCAGGTATTTACTTTCTTGTGACCCTAATGTATGTTAGAGTTTCAGTAAGGAGCTTCTTTCTGAAACTGGGTCACATAAAGATGAGACAACAGTATTGAGAGACCCTTTTTAGCATCACTGAATTCAAGGTATCTCAACCTCGTTTTCACTGTACAACAAATGACACAAGTCAGTGTCACTATGGTACTATTACTTTTATCTCTGATTTTACATGGATGCAACAACTATTAGACAATTCAAAAGTAAACAAGAAAAATGACGGCCCTGAGACTAGCTCAGTTAGTCAGAGCACAGTGTTAATAATATTGTGAGTTCGATCCTCTTATGGGCCAATCTCTAAAGAGCTGGATTTGGTTACGCTTCTGTGTCCCTTCCAAATCAAATGATTCTGTGATACTTCTCTTTGTTGGAGAAGCATTTTATGTTGTCAGAATAATCTTTTCTGTCACTGTATTTTATGAAAGCAGAGGAGTGACAGAAATATATGTAGAAGATTCAACACAGCATACAAATTACGTAACATATATGTGATTCCTAACATAAAATGTATCATTTATATTATTCAGTGTATAATATAATTTGAATATAATGTATACAATATGATTTTGCATATTTTAAATCATAACATCATTACTCTGTTTAACATTTTTTCAGAGAGTTCTGTCTTTATTTCATGTGTTTATATTGCTTTGAATGAAGGAGAATGAAATGTTAAACAGAATTTCCTGAGTACCACTCAGTCTTATTTTCATCACTGAGCTAACTATTGTGCAGTTAACAGTACAAGCAAAATATTTTTGTATTTTTTGCTGACCTCAGACCTTCACAAATTTCATTCCCACTTATTCATTTCTCACTCAAGCAGGACTTATTCTTTCCACTGAAGGCAAAGAAGAAGGGATCACAATACTATGGACAAAAAGTAAATAAAATATTAGGACATAATCCACAGAGTCCTCAGTCATTCTGGACTGCACATATACAAATATACCTCCCTTTCACCTTCACAGAGCTAGCTAGCCAAGGCGAGGACAAGCTGCAGATTCCACAGCAAAACTGCTATCAGAGGAAAATGTATCCTCCACTCCATTTCAACACATCTTCTGTGTGTTGAATACCAGTATCCACTGTGACTTGCCTTTTCAGAAAAACAAAGACAGAACTACCCCTTTGCAGAATTTAATTTCTCTTTACAGTTTTAATTTTAAAAGCTTAGGCTAGAATTTAATTGGAACCACTGGAACTTTAGTAATGCCATTGGTATCTGAATTAGAGCTATTTTATAACATAAGAGGATGATATCTTTTATTATAAAATTCTTTTAAATTTAAATAGTGCTTACATTCAGCCTCCACTGATTTGGTCTTAAATGCATTTTCTGGAAGACTTTCTTAAGAACTATGGAAATTCTATCTTTGACTAGATGTCTGTCTAAAGCCATATCTTAAAAGAAGAGAACTGTTTCAATAGTAATCAATATGACTTGAACCATATCAAGTTTAGAAAGCCCTTTTTAGAGGCAGGTAAGATGTAATTTAACCTCATAAGAGTTTCTTCTTTAACCGGTCAAATGTCTTGTTTGTGCTTAAAAGAACAGCTTCAAATTTCTTAAAAACCTTTATAAAACATTACTTTATTTTACAAAAAAAGTTTAAATATCTTTAAATCCTATAAATTTCCTTGCCTCACCACAGCCTTCTGGCCATAGAAACTGCTTATTAATTATGTATTAAAAAAAAAAAGATGCACTTCTTTTATCTATTTCTGAGCAAGTAAATTGCACCACAGGAGTCAAGATATGAGCCTCCTTTCTCTTCTAACTTCTTCATATTGAAGAACTGAACACAAAAGATGTAATGCAATGGGAAAGTAAACCCCAATCTAAAAATGACAAAAGCATAAATTACAGCCTCACTTAGAAATGATGACAAAGACAAAAGAATTCTTTGTGGGACAAAATCCAAAGACAGCAGCACTGTCTATTATTATCTCTTAACAGCCTAAATGCAGCCAGGAATCCTTTGGGTGTGTTACTCTAATCACCTAACTAATAAGGATCCTCTTTGATATCAGTACTGCTTTCTTCTATATTTCCTGTGGCCAGCAATATCTTTACCTCATATGAAAGGGATACCATTGTCCTCATTTTGCTCAGCAGAAGTGTAGGAGTGTAGGATACCCTGATATCCACCCTCCCCATGAAGATTGATATATTCAACATTAAAGAGCACTGAGAGAAGGAAGGAAGGAAGGAAGGAAGGAAGGAAGGAAGGAAGGAAGGAAGGAAGGAAGGAAGGAAGGAAGGAAGGAAGGAAGGAAGGAAGGAAGGAAGGAAGGAAGGAAGGAAGGAAGGAAGGAAGGAAGGAAGGAAGGAAGGAAGGAAGGAAGGAAGGAAGGAAGGAAGGAAGGAAGGAAGGAAGGAAGGAAGGAAGGAAGGAAGGAAGGAAGGAAGGAAGGAAGGAAGGAAGGAAGGAAGGGAGGGAGGAAGGAAGGGAGGAAGGGAGGAAGGGAGGAAGGGAGGAAGGGAGGAAGGGAGGAAGGGAGGAAGGGAGGAAGGGAGGAAGGGAGGGAGGGAGGGAGGGAGGGAGGGAGGGAGGGAGGGAGGGAGGGAGGGAGGGAGGGAGGGAGGGAGGGAGGGAGGGAGGGAGGGAGGGAGGGAGGGAGGGAGGAAGGGAGGGAGGGAGGGAGGGAGGGAGGAAGGGAGGAAGGGAGGAAGGGAGGAAGGGAGGAAGGGAGGAAGGGAGGAAGGGAGGAAGGGAGGAAGGGAGGAAGGGAGGAAGGGAGAAAGGGAGAAAGAGAGAAAGAGAGAAAGAGAGAAAGAGAGAAAGAGAGAAAGAGAGAAAGAAAGAAATATTACTTTTCCATATCAATCTTTTCAATTGAGCTTCTACTAGGACATTCATGTAACAAAATCACTAGATATTTTCATGGGAAAATTTTGTTTAAATAGTTCAGAAATAAACTGAGTTAATCATTACAAAGAGCAATACTGTTTGAACACACATGAATTCTGAAAAGGTCACAAAGCGTGAGGAAAAAGTATGAAGATTTGAAGTAGACTGAAAAAACCTGCCATCCCATCAAGCCATAACTGTTTATATTACGTTTTTCTTCTGTTTTCTCCAAGTCCAGAAGCATTTAATTAACACCCCATGCAAAACACACTGTTTGAAGTCATAGCACTAATAAAATCAACGGCAAAGCTGACAGCAACTTTGTTAGAGACAGGGTTTCACTTGAAGTTCTGAATTACTTTTTTCTTCAGTTTCCTGGGTTTTTTTTTTTATTGTTGCTAATATTAATATTATTATTATCATTAATTTTTAATTCTTTTTTCTGAACAATACTTGAAAAGGATTTCTCTATCTTTCATTACTCATGAAAAAAGAAATTTAGCAGGGCTGACTGTAATCATATGAGGAATATGAGAGCATCTGCTTCATGGAAGTGATTCCATCAAGGACCTCTTCAGTGCAAAGGGGATAATAAATTAATGTGGAAGTGGTAAATAAGGCATAGACACAAAGTCAACAGACAAGAGACAGCAGAGTCATTACCAAGGACAAAAAAATCTTCAGTTGCAAGACAAAAGCCCATTAAGAAACTATAGGCACAGCTTTGGAGAGAAACAGCCTGGGCTTTTTCAGTCATAAAAAGGAAACAAGCACATGAGTATATGTGATATTCAAGGTGTCAGTGGGACCACACACGACTTAGGAGGGAGCATGTGAGGGAAGGAGGTGGGAAGGAGAAACGGCGTAAGGGACGGACAAGGCTGTGTATAGAATGGTCCAGCTGAATGCAGGCCATGGCACATCAGCAGGTTTATTTCCCAGCCCTGTAGCTGTGTTCTCCTTAAATCCTGTGGTAGATCTCTGTGCCGCTTCATCTGTTACCCTGTACATGTGTAAGAACCAGAGGGTTTAGGTGATTTTATCCATGTTTGTAAATATCTGAAGGGAGGGTGCAAAGAGGATGGGTCCTCTCATCACTGCTAAGTAATAAGATGAGAGACAATGAACAGAAAATGGAACACAGGAAGCTACACCTGAAGATGTTGAAGAACTTTACCGTGCAGATGACAAGCACTGGAACAGGTTGTCCGGAGAGGTTGTAAAGTCTCCTTCTTTGGAGATATTCAAAAGCTGTCTGGACACAATCCTGAACAATGTGCTCTAGGACACCCTGCTGCAGCAGGGAGGTTGGACCAGATGGGCTCCAGTGGTGTCTTCCAAACTTACCCATTATATGACTCTATGAGAAGCTGGTTGCTGTGGCTGTGAGTGGACTGGGACCAGACACTACTGTGAGGTGGGTATACAGGATTCCTGGGATGCTGTTGCCAACAGCTGGAGCCAGTGGAGTCTCAGTGACATCAGCTGGACACAGGTGGGGGACTTGGCCTCAGCTGCATTGTTACATGGTGTGTTTTAGGAAAATCAGCTACAGGTGAGTTACAGGTGAGTGAGGGGCTGTATGCCAGGTGCCTTGTGCTGACCACTGGAATTGGAGACAAGTATCTCCCCTAGCCTTGGTACTAGGCAGGGGTACCAGTCAGAGGCTCACCAGGCTGAGCATCTGCATGTGAATCAGGGATCTCTGAGGCAGGTAAGGAGTCCCAGAAACCATGAACAGCTACCAGGTGGACAGAGATGCAATATCAGTACTGAAGGGAACAACAAATGTGCATGTGCTTGTGACTGGAGAGTGGCAGATGTGTGTGTGTGTGTGTGTTCATGCACACTAGTGACCTTCAATCCTAACCAAGACACAGCTGGCTGTCTGCACTTGTGTTTGTGTGAGCACTACATCTGGGTGCTGCTGACAGCAGTACTTTGTCTGAGGCAGCATGTGCAGTCAGACCTGTGTGTCTGTGGGTGTACATCCGTGTCTCTGTGTGTGCCCTTGGGATACATGCTCAGCTTTTCTACTGACTGACCCTGCAAACACCTCCCAGCCTAGGCAGAAACCCTGGTTCTTAGGGCATGAAGAAATCCCAACCTTGGAGTTACCGGAGACAGTGTCAGCTTACAACATTCCACAGAACAAAGAAAAGGGAAAAAAAATGATACTTGTTAAAATTATGGCTTTTTTCTCTCTTTGAAGAATTTCAGCAAGAAAAATGTACAAATTACCTGATAAGGGAAGGAGTTAATAAATGTTAATGTGAACACCAGACCCCCACTGCTGTAATTCTCATTTACCCCTCATTTAATACCTGTCTCAGAGACATCACCATCATTGAATCAGAGTATGTTATTTTGTTGAAAGGGGCCTTAAAGATTACCTAGTTCCAATCCCTCTGCAATGGGCAGGGATACCTTCTGCTAAATTAGATTGCTTAGGGCCCGATCCAACCTGGTCTTTAACATTTCCAGGGATGGGGCATCCATCCACAGCTTCTCATGGCAACCTCATTCAGTGCCTCACCACCCTCACAACAGAGAATTTCTTCCTAATATCTAAACTAAAACTACCCTCTTTCAATTTAAAGCCATCACACCTTGTTCTAGTATTGCACAGCCTAGTGAAAAGCCACTCTTCAGCTTTTTTGCAGGCCCCTTTAGATACTGAAAGGCCACAACAAAGTCACTTTGGAGCCTTCTCCAGTCCGGACAACCCAACTCCCTCAGCCTTGCTTTGTAGTACAGGTGTTCCATCCCTCTAATCACCTACTCGGCCCTTCATAACTGCCTTGAATCCATAGATTTCCTCTGATTATTTTCTACCTCAAATTTCTCCCAGATATTACCACACTTTTCTACAGTGCTTTTCTTTACCTGTCATGGTTTATGTGGTCTCTGAAATACTTAAGTAAGTCTTACCTCCTTTTTTTTTTTTTTTCTTTTTTTTTTTTTTTTTTTTTTTTCTTTTTTTTTTTCCACCTGGCAACCTAACAGGGAACACATAATATCTTCCTTAGAAGTCAAAAAGTGAAGGGGAGCCCCATACTTCTACTTTCACTTTCAATTTTTAATGTATTCCTATTTGAATTGTGTTGAATTGTAAAAAATTATTGGTAGAACTCCAGCACAAATTCACATGCAGTATGCTTTTCTGTATCTTGACTAAAATGTCCTCAATTCAAGCCTGTTTTTTAGATAGTTGAAAAGCCACTGCGTTGTGTCATTTCCACAACATGTAGGCAGATCTAAAATTCATAATTTTAATTCCAAAGAAATGTGACTCCTCTGAGGGATACAACTATAAACAAATAGAAACAATACATGGAGGTCCTGGTACAAGATGTACCTGTTACTGTTTTCTCTAGGTGACATTTTTAAAAGCTGTATATTCACTGGCATGGCCTTGTCTTGATTGAACAACAGAAAAAAATCAGGTATTTTACATCAAGAGTACTTCAATCAAGAAACATGACAGGTTTGACATTTAAAAAGAGAATGATGTGACAGTCACAACAAGATACATCTTACAGCTACATCAGTGGATTTACACATTTGCAAAAAGTCTGAGTTATTTCTTCCTGAGCAGGTGGTGTTTTCAACCTGAAACTCTCCCAAAGCTATCACTCACATGACAAAAAATGTATAATTTCATAGCTGACAGGTTTTGTAACAAGTGCTGGTTGAGAGCAGGAAAAGATCTGATAAAACATCATGCAACAGGTCATATCTAGGTAAACATATCTCCAGATATTTACTGTAGTAAACTACCAAGATGGTTTTATAGGCAGACAAAGTAAATGTTTTTTTGAGTGCTTATGTGTCCTGATTTCAGACGGGATAGATTAAATTTCTTCTCAGTAGCCAGTACATTTCTGTGTTTTGGATTCATAATGATAATAATGCTGATAACACAATAATGTTTTGGATTTTTGTTAAATTGGGTTTGTCCTAAGTCAACGACTTAAGGACTTTTTTTTTTTTTTTTTTTTTTTTTTTTTTTTTTTTTTTTTTTTTTTTTTTTTAAATCTCATGCTCTGCCGGCTAGGAATTACATAAAAGAAAAGTGAGAGAAAGCATAACTGGGAAAAGTAATCCAACTGGTCAGAGAGAGATTTTACAACTGTAGAACATCTTCCCTAGTATATAAACTGGAGGAGTTACCCAGAAGGGAGGCCCACCTGGGTTCAGGAACAAGGTCTGGCATAGGTCAGCAGGTGGAAAGCAACTGTGACGTGAATCACTTGTTTGGGTTTTTTCCTTTCCCTTATTACTATGATTATTACTATGTTTTTCCTATTAATAGGAAAAACGTAGTAATAATAATAATAATAATAATAATAATAATAATAATAATAATAATAATAATAATATTCTATAATATATATATTACTTTTTTCCTATAATTATTGTATATTACTTTATTTTTAATTAATAAACTGTTCTTATTTCAACCTACAAGTTTTTCTTTTGATTTCCTTCCTCATTCCACCAGGTGAGGGAGAGATAAGGGGGTTGTGTAAGTGGCTTTTTGGTGCTTAATTTCCAGCTGGGAAATTAACATGTTGCTGTTTTTGTGTTAACAACATTTTTTTCTTTTAAGGTAAGAAGGAACAAGATAACACAGACATTTTCTCCAGGAGGCTTTTTATATGTCACCAATGGGATACATATTCCATTTTCTTATAAAATTTAACCAAATAAAAATCACCATTTTCTCATCAGCAACGTGAAATGAGTAATGATGTAAGAACAACCAGTGTGAGATGCAGTAACACCTAAACTGGAACTTGGACATGAATCAAAAATCTAAATACCAAATTTTCACTCCAAAACATTCTCAATCATTGACTAAGTCCAGAAGTATTTACACACTGTATGCACTGTACCACCAATGTTTAGCGCAGTATACTTAATTCTGTTGAAGTTATTCCATCCTCCTGCCAGCTTGGTATATAACTATTCTTAATATATTCTGCAAAAAAACATATTGTATTCTAAGGAAAAACATATGTTAACTGAAATGTTTTTGTAATATGTAGGTAAAATTTAAGATGCGTGAGGCCTGAAAACTGCTTTTAAGTGGACAAGACTGACAAAGAATGGGAAAAATAATAATGGAAGCTATACAGGAGTTACCATATCATAACAGCATCAAAACAGAAAATGTAGTTCTGTTATGGAAGATGTAATCAGATAATATCTCTTCTGAAAGATGTGACGCATGACTCATAAGATCTGTAACAACGAATCTTATTAAGTCTGTCAAACTAAAGATGATATTATAACAGGATGATATAACTGAAGAATATTAAAAAATAAGGTATTTGAGAACTGCATGGGACTTGAAAAATGTATAAGCAAAGAAGGATGGGTGCATATAGGAAGGAGTCATATAAACAAATGTCTATTAGGCCAGAAGAAATATTCTAAGGTACTCTGAAACTAATTTTGAAAGAAAATGATGCAGGCAAAGATAAGTGGAGAAAAGAACCTCTAAACCCCATAAAATTCTATGTGGGTTTCAAAGAGAAAGTTCCTGTTAAATTTTAAAAATTATTTCATTTTGTAGAGAAGAATGAATAGTATTAGTCAAATATTTAATCTCTTCATGGGGAATTTTAAATGAAGTCTGTGAATATGGGTATTGGCACCAGAATGTATAACACTACTGAAACTGAGGAACTTAGAAATGACTGTGATTTCTGTTGGAACAGTACCAGACTAGGAGAAAATATCTACTGGAAGTTTTCATGTATCTATTTTGGGACACATCTTCCTTAATAAACTCTCTCTAATTTAAGATTAACCACAAGAACTAAATTTTCTCCATGGCAAAAATTTAGAAAATACTATTAAAACTATTGAGTTTAATAGTTTCCTACTATTGAGGAAGACTCAAATGTTACACAGAAACATCACAATGAACTTATATATATATATGTATATAGAATCATATACTTCTTTTATACTTAATCATAGTATATAGAATCATATACTATGTTTTATATATGTAAAGAACTATTTGAAAGCATGCAGCTGTGGAATTAGAAGAATTACATGGAAATTGTTACCCTGAATAATTTCTTTTGTGCAGATTTTCTCAAACTGGCTTTCAGAGAAAAAGAATTAACTGGGCCACATATCAACCTAACATCAGAAAGATTTTTTTTTCCCTACCTAAGGCACCTCTTAACTGGTAAGTTCTCAGGAGGGCAAAATTTCACATCTGATCTGTACGTACCTGCCAATATCAAGGGTACATGTCCATAATATTTACATAAATGTCTAAAACTGCTTTGAATTATAGTCAAATGAGGATGGTTATGTCTCAGAATTGATACGAATGCTGAACTTTACAACAGCATTCTAGGGCATGAAAATTGGAGGGGAAATAGAAAAAAAGCAGATCCACACACCTGTCTCTCTGTGAATATTATTGTGTTTGTTGGACAGCAAGTTACCAGTACACCTCCCTCACAACTGAGGTTGCAGCAAATAAACAGGCTTTGCTTTTCAACCTGTTCCAAAAGCATTAGTGGCAGATGAGAAAGTTCCTGAAATGACATAGCCCTTAATCACTGTTTATTTCCCAAAGACATTTGCCTTCCCTCTAATATTACCTTGGGAATATACTGCTGCTGCGGGTTGTAAAGAAAATATAGAACGATTTCATAGTAGACAAACATAGTAGACTCTGGTATTGTTTTTCTTGACGCTTTCTCAGGCAGTAGGCTAAAGTTTACGAACTGTATCAGTAAAATATTTTTACTGACCATGACAGTCAATTGGGCATTACTTCGCACATTTTGGCACATCTTTAGTATGCTGTGGAATGGGCTTGCAAAGTTAGCACGAGTTTTTTAGAATTAAGATTCTAAATTAAGATGTCTATATGTATCATGAGCTGATATATTTATCTATCTAAAAAGTTACATCTAAATATCTAGATGAATTTTATCTAAAATAGGTGATAAAATCATATCTATTTTTTTATTTTGCTATGAAAAAAAATCAAGTCTATTGATTTTATTCAAGGAAGAATATGAATTTTAGAATAGTGCCCAACCTAATTTTAGTTCTAAAATTTTTGAGAATTGTATATATGATTAAATTGCTTGAGCAGTCAGTGTGGTAATTGGGGGGGGATATATCTATCCAGAGCAATTTTATATGCTATTCTAAGAGACAGAATGATGAAACTTTGGTCTGTCTCACTCCTACACTTTTATATTCCCACTAAGTAAGGGCTCTTTTGAATTTAACTATATCATTTCAGAAAACTTCACTTATGCTTTAATATAAGTGTTACATGTCTTTGTAAAAAATACCAATTTTCTATTGAGTACAGACCACTGTGCCCCAAAACCCACTCTCTACTGAAAAAGATAATCAAGTAATGGTAGTGTTCCATTTGAAGTACATGGGCTTCCACATTACCCATTCAACCAAAACCAAGAAAACTAAATAACAGTTTTACTCCCACACAGTTTCCTTTATTTTAAATCTTGCATTTTTTTTTACTAGGTCCATTGCAGTGCACCTGTCTCTTAAAGGTTTCCCTCACTCACTCATAAAAGATAAAATTAAATAAAATAGGCATTTTTTGTATAATTTTCTTATTTCAATAGAGAAAGATACTTCATATTGTGCTTTTTTTTTTTTCTTTTTTTTTTTTTTTTCTGGCCTTGACAAAACCTAAGAAAAAAAAAATAGAAGAATTGAACAGGTGTAATTCTTACTGAACCTCACAAATAATTTCGAAATCTTAAGCAAATCACTCAGTATCAGTTTTCATTACCAACTGGAGGTCTACTGCATTTTTCAAAATGCTAGGTTGAGGTTCATAACCATTTTGAAATCCTTGACCCTACCCTAGAGAACGCTTTTGTATATTTTTGCTAGGAAATGTGTGTACTTATGAAATATTAAAGAAAGGAGGCCTACCAACCCCTACTTCTGAACACTTTAATTGATTTCTGTGTTCCATTTTCTCCTTTCCTTTGGAAATGGGAAAATGCACAGCATTTAGCATCCTACCAACACTGACTGCTGCTGTAAAGCACTAGAAGGGTTCAGTGCAAGTCACTGGGGGCAAGCAGCACTTCAAGCCTACATAACATGCTGAGAAGTACATCAAAATAAAGTGCAGGTGTGGGTTTCATGGATATTTACTTTAACATGTGTGTGTGAATTTAGGCTTGAGAGAGATCAGAGGACAGGGTTTTTTTTACTCTGGAAATATTTTATTAATTGCGAAATTTTTTATCAATACTGAGGAAACAACTTCATATATAAATGCACCTTTTTCTATGGCCTATCTTTTTGTATCTTCTAAAAAACTATTAATAGCAATTACTACTGATATTAAAGCAGCATTTTTTTGCTTCCTTTACTTCCTAATAATCCTAGAACACTCATCAATCCAATATTTCCTGCTGATCATTAATAATTTTTAAAAACCAGATAGCAATAAAACTGTGATTACATAGCAAAATGATTCTCTAGAACACAAAAGACATACTTTTTAGTAACTGACAGCTTCTTCCCTGACTTTTGAGGAGTCCAGGTAAAAATCTGATTCAAAAGAAAATCTATAGGAGAAATGCATAAATTGATTTACCAAAGAAATTAATCAAAAAAAAAGAGCATTGTAACTTCAAAATAAAATATTTTTCCACACATGTGGTATGGCTTTAAGAAAGAAAAGTGGACTATGGTAGGTAGTATGTAAAAAACAGCCTAAAGCCTAAACCAACATTACTGTGTTGCTGTCTTTAACACCACCTATTCTCACCAATCATCTTCAGGAATCTGGCAGCAGGCCAGCTAACCTGTTAGAGCTGCTGAAAAGACTTTGTAGTGTCCCACATAATGAATTGCATCTCTCCCCTTTTCTTTCAGCCTCATGGTAAAAGCACTAATGATGTCCTGTTTTTCCAGAGGTATCATCTACATTTTTGTCAATTATAGATTATATGTAAGTGCTGTTGTCAACTAGCCCAGAAATTCATAACAAGTTAATTGCAGAGATATCAAACGCAAAAGCTAAGCACTTTTTAAAAGGTGGAGTAAATAAGTCTTTTGAGACCTGATTCACTAATTTAAAAAGACCCAAATAAACAAAAGGGCCAAATCTGTGTTAGTTATTCTGACAAGAATTAAAGTCTGGAAACACAGTGAGAAGAGCCAATTTCTTCTCACTACAGAGCTAATATGGAGATCAAAATTTCATTTAATGTAGAGATTTTCATTATTGAAGTGCTAGTCTTTTTAATAAAAGCAAATTCTTCAGACTTTGCATTCTTAGGGATGTGCAAATTGCCTGTTTAAAATAACAAGCTAAAATGTGCTATTAAAGGTCTCACTTGAATCTGGGTGGGTTTTTTGCCTGTTTTTATTTTAAAAGCTTTTTTGCTATGCTCCGAAAAGTTTCCTGGTATTTTCAGTTCCCACAGGCGCACCTTGAATAGAGTGTGGTAGAGTCTCGTGTTTTTGTGAGAGAGATATAAATAAATCTTGCTCTCATTTTCTAGAAAAATCATTCCTTGTATCTGGTAGGAAGCTAGGATATAAATGAAAGCAGATTCTTTTGCCTTTTATTAGATTGCTATTACAACAGTAGATAGTGAATACATATACTAAAATGTTTTAAATATTGGGTTTAGACATTTTTCTGGACTCCTAACTAAGAATCATCCTTATTTTTCAGTATTACCAACACTTTCTATGACACTGAAGAGAAATATGGTGATATTGACATGAATATGAGGAACTCCCTTGCAAATATTAACCTTTAAATCACAATTCAACCAAGTGTTACAAAATCACTAGTATTATTAGCATAAGAAATAGTCAACATCATGGAATTTGACACTTGGGATAGACTCACTTTAATATCATAATCTTTAATTCAAATTGCTTTCATTATTTTTCTTAAACATATTTTTGATTAAAAATATACAAAATTTGTATGGAAAATAAATGGCATTTAAGATGTTTTTAAATTAATTTGTTTTAAAATTAATTTGTTTTTAATGCTTCTGTAGCTTAAACTGAAACACAAACAACCATGAGAAGTGGGAAAATGGATCCTATTTTGCTGCCTAATATTTTAAAAATTAAAGGATGGAAAATGGGATGGATTCCAGCTCAGGTCCATCTTAGTACACCAAGTGTCATTTAGACCTCCTGTGTTATGACTACATACACACGGTAATAGAAATTAAGAAACATTAGAACATTGCACACTTACAGGATTTCTGGTGGTGTAGCCCAAAGGACTTACTCAAAATAGCTGCAGCAAAACTGTCTTTTCTTATGACATTCTACCTATTTAAAAGATGATTACTACTACCATTTTCCCACATTTTTCTACTTTTTTCTACCTTTCATTTAGGTTACCTTAGACAATGAATATTAGGATCTAGAAAGTGAGCTTCTCATTTTAGCTGTACATCATACTTCTGTCTCTGCTAAAGTGGTCTTTCCACTGCAGTGTTTCAACTACATGTATTTTTCTTCCCTCCTCCTCCAAATGTGGAGATTCACTCACAGGAATCTCACAGCTGGCACAACCCACAGTTGTTAGCTTTTCACATATTAAATCTGTTAAAATTTACCACAACTTTTGAGTGATCTCCAAGATTCCCAAGACTGTTCCAATATTCCTACTACATCTCATTTGTCTGCAAGGTGTTACTTTAGTGTTTGCTTTTTTTTTAATGTTTAATGTTTCCTTTAATGAAATAAATTACAACTTGCTGAAAGCCAAGGAGAAAGGACATAAAATTAACACCACAAATTATGAAATCTCTGCCTATTTCTTTGTGATGACCAGACCACATATAGTTTCTAAATTAGGATGTTCAACTAACTTTAGATATGTTGAACTATCATGGCAATATTTAAACACCATAAGATGTCAGAAGTGAAAGTCTTGAAAGTAGCAATAAGACAGGTAAAAGGCAGTGATACCTAAAGTGTAGCTGAGAGAGGCTGATGATTACCTACTTCAATTTTCTGATATCAGGGCCACCACCTTAGGGACATTTATTATTGTCAACAAACTTAACATGAAAGTCAGTAAATTTTTTTGTGTTGACAAAGTAAATGTTTAAAGACAGTTGGAAATCTAACTTATAAGGGGTAGAATTTCTTTTTATTTGTATCTGTGTATAAATGTGACAAAAAATTAAAACAAGAAATCTGAGTTAATGATTTCATAGTCATTTTTGTAACACTTGTAATTACCTAACTTAAGAAAGAATAATCCTTTGTCATGAGCAGCAATCAGCCCTTACTACAGACTCATAACACGTCTTCCGTTCCCCCCACCCAACACCTACTTCAGCAATTAATCATTTTCACAGCTTCTTTCACATTCAGCCACCCAGCTTCTTTTATTCAATGTCCCAGAAGATCTTTTACGGTATCCATCTGTTTTTCTCACTTGTATTCTCAATAATATTGCAGCTAAGAGAGCAGCAATGTCCTCTATTTCAACTCTTGCAACCATCCTGCTGATCTTTTGCTTGTCAGATATACATACTTCATGCAAAGTTTCACTTGCCCTGTCTAGCTCTATACTAAAACCTTGATGAAGAAGTTTATGTAAATAATTAATCTCCTAGAATGTACTGAAATTTCTTCTGCAGATCTGAATATTGAGATTTTATTAAGTTTCATATCATGGTTAAATGAGCATAGAATTTCTGAATAGTAAAATTATGTCAGGCTACCTTGACCATCTGTTAAACAATAACAATATTTTTTTCTGTTGAAATTGGCAATATTTTCAAATATTCCACCATTTATTTTCCCCAATGTCAGGCTGCATTATTGTAATAAAATGGATGTTGTAGAATAGCATAATGAGTTGAACCTGGATGAATGCCAGATACCCACCAAAGCCGCTCTATCACTCCCCTCCACAACTGAACAGGAGAGGGATAGAATTACAAAGGGCTTTTGAGTTAAGGACTGGGAAAGAACACTCACCAAATAACAACACATGCAAAACAGACTGAAGTTAAGGAAATCAACTGAACTAATTACCAACAAAACCAGAGCAGGATAACAAGAAGTAAAATAAATCTTAAAAATACCTTTTGTGCATCCTTTCCTCCTTTTGAGGGTCTATCTTCTTCCCCCACATGGGTGCAGGGAGATAGAGAATGGGGTTTATGGTCAGTTCATCATACATTATTCCTGCCTCTGCTCAGCAAGGAAAATCCTTCCCCTGCTCCAGCATGGGGTACTTCCCACGGAAGACAGTACTCCATTAATTTCTCCAATGTGAATCCATCCCAAGGGAGACAGCTCTCCACAAACCTGCTCCAACATGGGTCACTTTTTCCACAGGATCCAGTCCTTCGGGCACCGCCTGCTCCAAATTGGATCACCCACAGGGTCACAAGTCCTGACAACAAATCTGCTCCAATGTGGGCTCCTCTCTCCATGGGTCTGCAGGTGCCTGCCAGTAGCCTCTTCCAGCTCGGCTTTCCCACAAGTTCACAGGCTCTTTCAGGAATCCTCCTCCAGCATGCAAGTGTTCTTTGTAGGCTTCAGGTGCATCTCTGCACCTGTATGGTTCTCCATGTACTGCAGGAGCACAGCTGCCTCACCATGGGCTGCAGAGGAACCTCAGCTCCAGCACCTGGAGAACCCTCTGCCCCTCCTTCTCCATGACCTTGGTGTCTGCAGAGTTGTTCCTCTCACATGTTCTCACTCCCCTCTCCTCTGGCCACAATGACACCTGCACAACAACTTTTTGCTTTCTTACAGTTGTTATCACAGAGGCCTAGCTACTATCTCTGATTGGCTTGGCCTTTGCTGGTGGCATGCCCATCTTGGAGCCAGCTGCCATTGGTTCTGCCAGATATGGAAGAAGCTTCTGGCAACTTCTCACAAAAGCCACCCCTGTATCCACCCTGCTACCAAAACCTGGCCACAGAAACCCAAAGTAAGACTTAAAAGACAAAGTGCACATTGTAGGAGTTCAACTTAAGACTGATTCGTAATGCTAAAAATTATTCAAAATTTTAAATATAACTACAGTATAAAGAATGAAAATTTGATCTTTTATAAGAACTCAAAAGAATCATTAATAGCAAGTAATATTATAGGTGGTATTATTTAGGTAGTACCTAAAATGTATATTTCAGCAGTTTAATTACAAAAAAAAATAGATTTTGTTTATTTTTACACCTGGTGTCCTGGGTTGAATTCACTCATTTTTAAGGAAAAGAGACAGGATGAGAACTGAGTATGAAAATCATGTGTGGATTAGTGGAAAGAATTGGTAATATAAGATACATTAGAAAAGAAGGAAAATAAGACAAATAAGGGAGAAATATAATGATCCTACAACAAAGTGGCAAAACAGAGTGGGAACTGAAAAGGTTGACATTTTCAGAAATAAAATTATGTAGGATGTGGTTTCATTATCTAACTTTTTTTCTCAGTTGACAAAAAGCCCTGTCAGATCAGAAGACCTGCTGCAGAAATAAATAAGCCTCAGGGTATGATAGAAAATCAAAGTCAAGATGAACAAGAGATGAAATATCATAGCTATTTGTCCACAATTATGATTCAGTAGTATCTGCTTTGTCTTCCAGATTTGTCTCGAACAACAGTACTCAGTTTCCACATTACACATCCAGCTCTTTTTTCTTGTTGGCACTTATTTGTAGAATTTACCTTTCTTTGATACAATGCTTTCAGATTCTCTGAAACCAAATTCTATTTTCCTAATAGTTTGAATGCCATGTATTGATAAAATAATACCATAGGCATTGTCAATTCTCTCCAGAGATCTCATTGTGATCCAACAAGAATATTCAATATTTGCAACACATATTATGGTGACAATACAACTTTACTTCGATGTTTGGGGTTATCAATCTTAAAATGAGTAATACTTGTGTTGCTTTAGGCAACATTAACCCAGAACTTCCACCAGAAGAATTAAAGAATTTTTTTAGAAGACCACTTCTTTCCAACTAAATGCGGACAGGCTTACCGAATATGAGCCATAAGAACGTTGTTAATTGTAGTGTAATTACCAATGAATTGAAGAATGTTACTTCTCTGCTGCACTGTAGAACACAACTGTCCGTTTGGTACACGCACATTTAGAAGGGAAGAAAAATATCACTTAAATATTGCAGATGGTGTGGTTTAAATGCATTTATAATGAAAGGGCTTATACACTTATATTTGTACTTATATCTCTTCCTTCACAAGAAAGAACTAGGCTTCTATGACCTAGGAAACAGGAGAAAGGCAAAGAACAGGACATATCATAATCCCAGTTTCTGTTAAATGAGTCTTCCTGGCTATTAAAGGCTCAACAGAAGTACAGCTCAAACTACAATAATTACACTGTTGTGCATGCAATTTTTTCATTAACTTCATACTTTTAACAGTCTGAGATGACTACAAATTGTCCACGTCAGCAGCTTAAAAGTGCAACCTCCAAAATTGATGCCATACAAGTATTTTGAAGGATAATGATATTTTTCAGTATGGAGTCACATCAAGAAAATCCAGATGACTTGGATTGAGGCAAGGTTATCCACCTTATCAAATGCTTTGTAAAGGCAAACTGAAAAGAAAAATATATTTCTTTGGTATGATACAGCTAGCAACCTATTTACAAGGACATTAAATTATCAGAGGAGTTTTCTTCAGCATGCAAAGACAGGGACATCTCTTTCACTGTTTCTGTGAAAGTTTTTACTTATTGTGTTTGTTACTTCATCATATAGACCTTTATCTACACCAAATGACTTTCATATGTCATATTTCAAATCCTGAAGATTAAAATAAGATGGAAAAGGGTCATATTTAAGCAAGTAGATTGACATTTCTTCTCGGACAACAACTATTACAGAATATTAAAATCACTAAGCTGGAAGAGGCCTTTAAGATCTTCGAGTCCAGCCCTAACACCTCAACTGAACCATGGCACCAAGTGCCACATTCAGTCTTTTTTTCAACATATCCAGGGATGGTGACTTCACCACCTCCTCAGGCAGACAATTTCAGTACTTTATCACTCTTTCCATAAAAACTTTTTCCTAAATTATATATACCTTTCATGCAGAAAAGGAATTTCAGTTGCTGCTAGATGCATGAAGCACTTTTTTGAACTTCCAAATTGTTCTTTATTTAGAGTTTTTGTTCTTGGAGCACAAAGAGGAGTTAGTGCTGGTCGAAAAACAAGGAGAGTTTATGCACTGTTTTTATGTGTGGAGAGTTCACATTAGCTACATAAAATCTTGTATTGTTAGGTCCTGCAAGAAAACAGAAACAAGTGCATTTCTGCTGTGTTTCAAATCTCATTTATTTACATATAAAAGGATTTAAATTTGAAGTCACTCATTTTATGTTTGCAATATTTTGTTCCCTTATAGAAACAGAATACAAATCAACACTAGAAATAGAATGGAAGTAGTCTGAATGGAAATGTGCCTGAAGTTTTAAGAAGTGAAACAGAAACCAAATGTTCTCAGATCTAAATCTTGATCGCAGTTATTTCACAAATATTAAAGTCATAGTTAACAAAAGCCACAATATAAAAGCCTGGAAATAATCAATCTGAACACAATTGCTGAGTCTCTGAACTATTAACCAAAAACTCTTTGCGCCCTTTTTATGTAGTTGGGCATGATGATACACTTACAAAAATGTGTTACTTTTAAGCACTTAGCCTATAACTATATTTTGATTGCCTCGATTCAAATTCTTAAAAAAAAAAATCACAAAAAGTGTTTTTTACTAGGGGACACAGTCTAGAACTTAAAATTTAAGCATCACATTTTATGGGGGTTGGATTTCATGATAAAGCGGCCCTTTATAATAATGCTGCTGTCAGTTTTCTTATTTTACTTTTTAATAGACATTCATTTAAACATGATAAAGGTTTTAACTTCAATTGAAAATCCTACAATATATGTGAATAGATGTGTGTTTTACTGTTTTTTAATCTGATACATTTCTGTAAGGTTGGATTTAGAATTTCTCTTTTCTGTATATTAAATGAATAAGAAGTTTTCTTAATTATTGACTCACTAATTTTCTGAACTCTAGACCTTATTTGAAACATATTTCTATGAAGTTTTAAATAACTTTCCATTTATCCAAGTACATTGAAAATACTTAGTGAAAAATTATTTTAAATACCTGTGAACAAAAGAGAATATTGTAATTCAGTAAGTAAAATTGTAAAAGCCTTATATAGGTTAGTTTCTCTACTAAATCCCTGAGTAATCATTAGCATAAATTGGAGATGATTTTTTAAATTTATTTTGAAATCCAAGTTTCCCAGTGCTTTGAAATAAACTAGCAGAAATTCTTCATGGACTACACTCCTCAAAACTAGCCAATAAGTTTTAACCCTCCTCTCGAAGCAAACAGTTTTTAACAGAAAATGAATTGAACTAGATGTTTTAAATTACATCTCTCAAAGATATTAAGTCAGTTTAGAAATAAAGATTTCATTTATGACAGCTTTCTTCCTGCATATTCTGTCCTTCAGACCAAGCTAACGCTTTCATGTTCCATTTCATTAAACTCTTCAGTATTCTGAATGGCAGCAAACCCCCTAGGGTTCCTGAGAGACAATCATCTCTGA
Source organism: Chamaea fasciata (assembly GCF_029207755.1). NCBI lineage: Eukaryota > Metazoa > Chordata > Aves > Passeriformes > Sylviidae > Chamaea > Chamaea fasciata. Next base: position 93,982,984 of record NW_027094087.1, on the reverse strand, counting down.
AGAATTTCTTAGGAAGGGACATCCTTCAATAACATCCAAGACACAGCTGTTTGTTTTATACAGATTTCAGCAATCTCTTATTTATGAGCAAGAATTTTCAGCTCTTTCCTCTTATTTTCTCTCTTCTTTTCCACCTTTTGAAGGGAAACCAAATTGCTGCATTGGCCTTCTCCAAGGACCATCTTTCAAAACCAAAGAATTGGCATTTTTGCCATTTGAATGTAAATTCACGTAAGCTGATATTTGCAAAAGTCTTGGTCTAAAACCTAGAAGATTTGTTTCCCAGGATTTTATTTTTTCAGTGTTCATTTTGAAATTGGTATGACAACTCTTGGTTTACTTAAATTTCATACATATTCATGAAAATATATTTACAGGGTATCAATTGGTACAAGTCAGTAATGAATTATAATTAAATCTAGTAACCAAATGTCTTGTCTCCTCTCTTCATATTTTTATAATAATGGGGGCACTTGACCCCAAGGTCTAAGTACCACATGCTTATATCCTAAATGGCTTAATATAAAACTGAAACATGTTATCTTGCCTAAACTGAAGGATTTAGATCTACTGTGGTATAAGAGAATGAACTAACAAAGTCTTGCATATGTCCTGGATTTTTTTTTTCTGGTGAAATATTTCCACCACATGTAACATGTAAGATCCTTAACAGTACAAGGTGCAAGTGTCTCAAAGCCAAAAAAATCCCAACCCCTAGTGCTTTTGGAAAAGAGCCCATCATTATTATAACTGTCACTGAAGTTATGTTAATCTCCATTGAATTCATAACAAATGAATAAAATCTACTGATACAAATTTAAATAAAATCTAGAAAATGTATTATACACAGTGTCTTTTGAGGTATCTACCTGCAGCTAGACTATATGTTGTATAAGACCCACAGAAAATATCTTACTTTTCAAAGTAATTTCCCATAAATGTAAAAAAATTACATATTCCATTTTAGCATTATTCATTAATGATGAGAGAATAATGTATTCTTTTTTTTTTTTATTATTTCTTGCCATAACCCATGAGAATAATTTGTTGTCAAACAATCAATACCAAAGTTTCATTTAATATGCAATCATAAAAATATTATTTTCTTCTCTGCCTTTTCCCCACAATATTCTAAGATATTCAGTGAGGCTGAAAATTCCTTTTTCATGCCAGATAAAGAAAATACCTTTTCTTTTCTTTTTAAAAAACTATTTTACAATGAGACTTAATGATGTATATTCCACACGCTGGTGTTTGTCACATACACTCTACTACATTAATTTAGTGTAAATCTTTAAGCCTGGTCTCCATCTTACACCAAAGATTCAAGTACAGAACAAAAAAAAAATCTGTAAATAACTTTTCTTAATGCAAAAGCTGATTTCCCACTTCTAATAAAGAAATGCAATGCTGTATAACTTAAGGAATTAATTAAAGTAAATAAAAGAAAAAAAAAAGCAAAAAATGGATATGCTTATCTTCCTAAGAAACATTCAGACAAATATTTTTCAAGACATTAATGTGGTTGAATCTAATATTCAAGAAATAATGAAAAACGTTGAAGGGTCTGATTACAGCTTTGAAGAGTAAATTACACCAAGCACAAATACACTTGAGGTCAGACTGTTACCCCATTATCTTTAGCCTCTTGAAGAGGTTCCTGACTGATACTTGCCAAAAGGCAGAGAGGTCTGTAAATTGACAGCTTGTGACAAAGGCTGGGGAGAATCACAGTGATTTTTTAAACCTTCAGGTAGAAATACTGGAAATAGATCAACAATTTTTTGGTGGAATAACAAACAATGAGAAACTGAATGTCCTTGGGAAAGGAAAGTGCAAGCATTGTTAGGTTCATCAGAGTTAATTTTACTAAAAAAAAAAGCCAAATAGAAATTCCTTAGCTGGGAAATGTTAATTTTAATGAGGCAATGGGGTAAAGTTCTAAAATGGCAAAACAAAACCTTTTTAAGGTTCTGTATAACTGATTGCTTTTATTTATCCTATTTTTTGTGCATTTCAGATGGCTTATGAGTTTCCCTAGTTAACAAGTTTGAGGTGAGAGGGAGGGGGTTGAGAGGTTTCAGGGATTTGTGTTCATTATTCTTAGTCGTATCTTTAGCTGTAAATTAGCTGATGAAACAACAGGAACATGATGCTCTAGATTATCTTTAGTTCAAGTAAAACTGAGTTCTTCCTTTCCATCTTCTCTGTTTATCATGTCTTGGAGTTCAAGAAATGAAATATTTCACCAAAATTTAGGAAACAATGTTTTACTTTGCCTTTGTGTAGTTTAATTCAGATTGCTCTGGATTGGAGCTTCACGAAAAAAATATTGTAAAGTTTGTATAATTAACCATTCTATGGCATAAGAATTATAGCATTTTAGTTGCAGAACTTTCTCCATGGTACATGAGAGCTTTAAGAACAAAAACACCTCTGATTATGGGAGTTGAAAGAGTATACATTTTTATTACAACAAGGGAAGCATCTTTGCAGCACTGCAAAAAAAAAAAGTGAAAGCACATAAATCAACAGTTAAACATTGCTTCCCTTGTTTGAATATGTCCAAATATTTAACTAGGACAAACAGGTTCACCTGCCGAAATAGGCATTTCCTTTGCAATTACAGGTGAAGTCTGTGGCAATATGCAGAACAGCCTAAAACTTCATTTCAAAAGTTACCAGAAAAAGAGTGATATGTTTTAGGAAGGTCAAATCTATTATGTCATGAAAAAAGGGAAAAGCTTTATAATGTACCTTGTTTAGTGTACTTATCTAACAAAAACCTGTTTGGGTGAATCAAGAGAAAAAAAAAAAATTTTCTTCTGCCACTGTAGACTGAAGTGGCAAATAGGTAAGATAGATGACTAACAGTGACAGAGTTAGTCTTAGTGCCAAAAAATTATATCCCATGGAAATAAATGAAGAGAATTATAGATCACTGTGGTGGGAATAAAATGCATCAGGACTGTTACCTACAGGTATACATACCCCAGTCCTCCAGACTGCAGTAATGCAGGTATTGCTTTCCCCTCTACACCCTGTAGTTTGGGCTCGTGACAGGACCCTGAGATGCTCAGAGCTTTGAGGTGGCTGTGCTGGGGCATCTCCCCACAGGATACCAGAAGAAGCTTAAAATAAGGACAGCCAAATTTTATTGAGATAAGAGTGAGAAAAATAACTTTATATAGAAAAATCTCAGGGCCATTAGGTCAAGAAAAGCAGAAAACAATTAGAATGAAAAATGCCCTATACACAGCTGTGTCCCACATGGGCAGTAATTTCACCCACCTCAATGCCCCCCCTTGCCTCCACTACAAGCCCTACGTGTACCAATTTTTCTCAACCTCTGTGGCAGTTTCTGTGAAAACTCCCTCAAGGAAGGAAGTGTCTCCCTTTTCATCCTTTTTTGTCCTCTGAGTCCTTTTGAGCTTCCTGAGCATTTCCTGCTTAAATGAGCAGAGAAATATAGGGTATTGTGGGAGAATGGGTTGTAAGAGGGTAGAGGTGGTGCTGGAAGCAACTTCACCCCTGATGAGTTGCAGCTGTACTAATTACCAAAGTATGAAAGCAGCCTTGCCTGTAATAGGCCACAGCTATGTCCAATAAGGATGTGTGTTATAAAAGAGTGAGTTGGCTGGTAGAAGAGGAAAGAGAGCAGGGAAGAGGGTGGTGTGTTGCTGCTTGTAGGTAGTTATGGGGGAAAAAGTGTGGAAGTTTACTGTAGAGGATAATAAAGGGCTGCTGCTTTCCCTTTATTATTTAGTTTACCATCTTCAGCATCAGTTATTTGAGTCCACCATCAGTGGGAGAAAGGTATGAAGGTTTTACTGTTGGGTAAAAAAAGGCTGATGCTTTGGTGTCAGTCATGAGACCAGCATCAATGGGGAAAATCATTTGAGTCCACTGTCAATTGGTGCCCTGCGTGAGGAGTAAGAAGTGACAGGGAACAAGGAAGTGGATAGCAAAATATGGTCCATTACCACAGGAATTTACTAATGCACAACTAAAGGATAACAACTAGCATCAATTTCAACATAAGTAATGAATACTAAGGAATTTAGTATCTGCCACCCTTTATACAAAAGAAACTGTTTAATGCTTTTAGAGTTAGCACCTTTCTGTACTAAGATAGTCAATTTGGCTGCATATATTTCAAGCTATGTAATTCTTATAGAGTATTTTTTCTATGAAGGGTTTGTTTTTGCTTGCTTGTGTGTATAAAATTCATATTAGGAAAGGAGATTTCATTATGCATCTAAACAAGTTTACTTGCAGAAAAAAATATTCCTGATTCTCTGTGTTGGTATTGATTTGAACTTGCTGCTTGTATAATGCATTAAATGTAAGGAAATTATGTTCCATAAATAACTTGTCATATAAAATACTATATTACTAAGTATTTCCAAGCAATCTGGACACAAACTGATGAGTCAACAAAAAATTTTAAAAGGAAAACTAGACTCTACTTACTTATGATAAAGAAATTACCAGATAAAGTATAAATTAAAACATAAACACCCAAAGTGAATATTTTTCCTTGCACAAAACAGAGATTTTATTAGCTAGCTTTCGGAGATGCAAAACTCACAAAGCTGGGTGGGGTTTTTTTATAACTAAAAATATATATTTAAACTGTACCACTTTTTATTGTACTAGACATAATAGAAAACATCAAATATATAGGAAATATTAAAACCCCTGAATATATTTTATTAAATATTTCTTTTTCTACCAGAACTGAATGTATTAGATCCAGTTTTGTAATACATGAAGATTAATGAATGAATGAGTACATTATTTGGAAAAAAAAAGGAGAAAATTATAAATTTGTTGGCTGTACTCCACCTAAAAACTGTAATCTGGGAACATGCTAAGATCTCTAGGACTGATTTTTCTGTACCTGATAATTTTGTTTGATAATAAAAATGGTTCTGCTATAATCTGAAATTGTGTGAAGTTAACTGGCCTCCATATTTATTTATTATGTATTGGATTATACCTTTTAAGGAAGATTAGAAAACAAGTAAGCTTCATCATAGTATTTTATATTCTGGCAGAATAGCAATAGTAACTAATAGCTGAAGGAAAGCCAAATGGAAGTAATAAAGCGAGACAATTCCGGCTTAATTATTGTCCATGTTTTCTATATGTTTTGAGCAAAATTTTGTTAATGCAAAATCGACATAAGATTGTTTTTTTGCCTTTTAATGTGAATCAGGAGTCACCTACAGGAGGTTATTTCTGTTAATCGAAACAGAAAGTAATAGCTATAGATACCATGTGATCTGGAATAAATTCTTAGGTCATTTCTTTTTAACTGACTTTTACCATTGAAACATTTTTCTGGCCAATTGTGCCAGTGTGGCAGATATCTCAGGGCTGTAAGGATTCAGGCATGCTTCTGGATATTCCAGTACACACCTGTACATACCTCTAGCTGTACATCATCATAGGGCCATAGACATGCTATACCATCACTACCCACCCACTTGGGATGGGAGATTTCTTGACTCATGTAGGTAAAATGAGAGCCTGCTGTGTTAATCTTTGTGAGACCAAGCAAAATGTGATAGGACTAACATAGACTGTAAGGTATCCTGTGGATCTATCACAGGATAAATCCTCATGGATTTGCCACCCCATTTGGCATCATCCACCTGTTACTTAGTTGCATAAAAAATGACACTTAATTCATAATTAGTCTTTCCACCTTTCTTTTTCTTTGATTTGGGTGTGTTTTTTGAATACTAATTGGAAGCTTCCCTGACAGCCCAGGTACTGTGGAATGCATTTGTCTGCATACCTAATATCTCCTGGTAAGAAAATGACTCCCAGTTGATTTGACTGTACTGGGATTAAGACGTTGTTGTTGTCGTTGTTCATTTGTGTTTTGCCCTAAAACTGCAATATAGGTGAGGAACACTTTTTGTTTTTGATAACCTAATGAAACTGCAATAGATTCTAACATACACCATGCAGCCACAAACACCATCAAAAATATGCTGATTTATCAACAGAAATTTCCTTTAGCTGACATGAAGAAATATTATGGTGTCACCAATCACCAAAATTTTATAATGGAAAAAGGATCAGAGAAGTTGATTGCAGACAATGTGCTTGTGATACTCAGGGGAAAGTACAAGGAGTGACAAGAGCTGTCTCAAGGAAAGCTGAACTTAAAACCAAAAAGAACAGATGGTGACTTTTGTTTTAGTCAAATGTTTGACCTGGTCAGCTCACTGTGTAAATGACCTCAATGGTTTTAATGTTTTTGAACCAGCCAGACCAGCATGGGGGAAGTGCATTTGTGGCTTAGCCCAACACAGACTATAAAAGCTGAGCAACCAACAGGATAAACTTTGAACACAGCAACACCCTTGAGCTCCCACAACCTCTTCCCAGTGGCTGAGGGTGCTCAGCGCTGTTACAGCACATGTATAGGGGTTGATGATGGGAACTGTTTGTAATGTGATCCAGGTGAATATTGAAATTGTTGTATTGTGCTTGTGTTAGAACCTTGGTATGCTGCTGCATACCCTGCTAAATCAAATTCCTATGTAATGTCCAATATCTTCCAATAAGTAAATTTGGTATTAAAACTTTAAATCTTTCTTGTACAAAGTATCTGAAAGACCCTGGTCAGAGAGTATTGCATTGATGCCTTGGGAAGGCTGACCTGAAACAGAGACTGGACAGAGCTAGAGAATAAAGTAGATATTTATTGAAGGGCCTTTTGTATACACATGGTGCAGGACAAGAGCCTGACCAGGGCTACACCCAAGATGGACTTAAAATGGTCACAAAATTGAACCACTGATTATGAGGTCTTACACTTCTATAAGTTTTGGTCCATTTGCAAATTTGAGTTTAATTATCCAATTACAGCTTCAGGTTGTGAGGTATCATCCTTCTTGTTTCTCTCTTCAGTCCACCATTGTTTATGCTTTTTGGGCTGAAAGTTGTCGTTGGTTTTCAGCAGGAAAAGGATTAATTTTGTCTACCTACTCTGTGAAGAGAATTTACCAGCACTTAATATGAGGTTCAGAACTGCACCCCTAGACAGAACAGAATCTGAAAAACATGAAAGCTAAGAATTAAGGCGTCATTTCCTGAGTGAAACCACTGACATATTTGTTAGCTGTAGTGTAGGAGGTCTACTATAGCAATGATCTTCTCATGAGGCTGCTGAGAATTATCTTGCTTTGAAAAGGTCAGAAGATGTATTTGGTTGGCATAGAGAGTATGATATTTTTAGTGATTGTTTCATGAAACTCCCTCTATGAATTTGTTAAAGTTCTGGATTTTGCCATTCCCCAGCTGATTGGATTAAAGCATATCTGTATTTCCATTTCTCATTTTCACAGTTTCTTAAAAGCTATTGGCCTGATATTGCTCATCTTTTTGACAGCATTAACATCTACATGCTTGCATTTATTTCTGATGTTTAGAATAATGATGGGGGGGGGGAGGGGAAGCAGGCTATCCTCTTTGGATAGACATTTTTTTTAATTTTTTTTTTTTAAACATTTTCAGAATAGCAGTTCTCATACCTGAGACTCCCTTTCTGAATGGACAGAAGCAATAATGATTTCATTGGCTTTGTTGGTGCAGAATGCTGCTTGATTTCCTGTTAACAAGGAGTATTAATGTCTTGGTACCAGTGACTTGGTCAGCTCTGCAACTCAGAGCCAATACATTAATACTCAGAGTGATGCTGTGCCAGTTAGAAAATGCAGGAGAGGATCTGAGCCCAGGTGGACAGTGCCCAAAAATGCCACCTGTTGGTGTCTCTAATTTTTGGCTATTCACAAACTGGAACACACTGCTTGTCCCTTCATTACCAGTGTCCTACCTCAACATATTCCCACTACTGAGAATACGACAGGAGTTTCAGTTGTCTATATCAGCCTAGTCCTGTCTTTCAGTGAGGTAAATTCTGTGGAAAGTTGCCCTGAAGAAAAACGAATAGAGAAGACTATGAACATTACAAAATTGATTTTTGTAATACAAAAAATTTGAGTTTTGTCAAGATTTCATTTGATCTGACTTTTTTTGGTTATCCCCATCCCCAACTCTGAAAACCTCCAAATCGTAGAACCCTATTCTTTGTAGTATAAAAGCTATTTATGTTATAGCCTTGTGTTATAATACTCTGATGACTTATTTTTAAGTAGAAGCTTAACATTTTTTCATAAGAAAAATCCATCTTATTTGTTTGCATCCCATCTGGTGTGTAGTACACAGAGACATTACTAACATGACCTAGTTCCATACTTTTAAATTTGTTGATGTCTATTGATTTTTGGGGAGATTCTTTTGGTAGTAGGAATATTCATAACTTGGGAAAAAAAAAAGAAAAGAAAAGGAAAGAAGAAAAAATTTTAAAAAAACCACGCATGAGTGATTAAAACAAAGTCACTTCAAGTAAATTAAGAGCTAGACTATCTGTGACTAGAATGCATACAATTAATCCCAGTATAGTTAACATTCTATCAGAGCAAACTAATTTTACAAGAAAATTTCTCTAACCATATTACATTATCTAATCTGAAATATGTAGGAAGCAAAAAAAGTACAGTTCACAGTAATGATTAGTTGTTCTTCCAAATCTGAAACAAAACCAGACCATAACAGGTTTAAAAGAATCAGACTACCTGGAGAATTTTTTAAATGATGGAATTCAGAAATAATTTTAAGTCTCTTCTGAAAGAACTCATTTTCTTTTATAACACTTCTGTGAAGAAAGTAACCTCCATAAATTAACTCTTCATGCACAGATAGGTTTATGGGTATCAGAATGCATGTAAATACATAAATTATAGACTGACAGACATTCTGTGTTCTGGGATACATGTGGATAACATGATACTCATAGAAGTTTAACTGTCCAGAGACACCTGAAAGTGTGGTTTTCAAAGCAGGAGGAATCAGATGCGACTGGAGCTGGATTACAGAAAATGGAGTCATAAGTTAACAGAAATATCCTCCTCCACCACCACCACCGTTTGGGAACTACTGCTAATCCAGAAATAATGTTGGACAGCAGTACTGTATATTATATACTCTCTTGGAAAACAGGCAGCTGCCACTCATCTGCAGTTTGAATACTAAACTAGTTTGGACATGGCTAAAGCATTATTATACACACAGAGAAACATGAAATTCTGAAGCCTTTTTCCCTATCCAGTATTGGATTTTTCACATGTATCATGAGGTCCATGACCTTCATTCTGCCAATTTTGATCAGATTTTCTCTTATCTAGAAGTTGAAGAGGTGATTACTTGGCTCTGGCTCTAGAGTGTACCAGATGATAACTGGTATTTTCAGCATCCATTCTTTGCTTGGTCTGTATAGCATATATGATGCACATGCAGTCCCAGTGTGAGTTTTCAGAACCCCATAGTTGATTGTGAAATTGTAATGCACTCATACACTTATTAATTTCTCATAAACTTTTTTTTTAAGTAAGAGACTGCTAAAATAGTCATGTAATAAATAATTAAAGATTCATCTTGATATTCTACTAAATCTTGTTTATATACATACTCAAGGAAATAAAAAATACATGACATTGTCTCACAGCAGTTTGCAGAAAGAGATAAGATTTTGTCTGTGCTTCACAGAAAAGAAGAGAACTAGTTCAAAAGGAAGTGAAGTGTGTTACTTGCATGTAAAGCACACATAAAATATGAAAACTAAGCCCTTTGAATAAAGGTCTTTGAAGTCAGGGACAGATATTTGTGAAGTTAATGGGTAAAAACAGCTGACTGGTTGCAATTGAGAGATAGCAGGGATGAAGTCCTTTCTTGAACACATTCACAGATGACCAACAAAACTCTTGATTCAGAAGTAATAGAGGTCAGAGAGAAGAACTCATTATGAAATGAGAGTGGAGGAAGACAGTTCTGTATTTTGCATACTAAAGTAAATTAAATACACTGAATAAATAAGAAGCAAACAATAATTGCAACATTACATAACTTTTCCTTCTAACCATGAGCTAAGGATGAAACAGAAATCATTAAGTCATGAAGAAAAGGATGTCAAACTACTTTCCTTTCCATCAGTGTTTTTAAAGCAAACAAAGAATCCTGAGGGCTGCCTCTAGTGAGCTTCTAAAGTGTGCAGACACTAAACTGATGGCAAAAGCAAAAATAAAAATGTACTAGCTGTGCCTTGCTCATTGCTTGAGGGAATCTGGTCAATGGAAGAATGTTACTAAAATGCTATGCAGAAATCTGCACTTCTTGCAGTGGAAATAACCTTTAACATACATTTTTGTCTCTAGGAAAAATGCTTCATTTAATAGAACAACATTTTAGTAACAAGAAAAGCTATCACTAAAAAAAGATGTGTTTTTGTTGTATTTGGTATAATTACTGCGATATGCTTGCAAAGCAAATTTGAGAACAAAGCATGCACTCAGGCATTCTAATGAGGATGGTATTCTTGTGGCTTAGGTACTGTAAAAATATATACTGAGTCATCTAGTCAGAGAACAGAGTCTGTACCAAGTAAATCTGATTTTTTCCCCTTCTGTTTTAGGCTGAAGATTATCTTTCCTATTTAGATTTTGTTTCAGTTTCAAAGTTGTTATTCCATAACAAGACAAAATCAGAACAAGAATGGCAACAGGTAAAACTTGGTATAGCATTACCTCTTGTTATAAGAAGCTTTGGTCAATGAAGCTACAAAAATAATTGTATTTTATACGACTACTTCATTGCCTATTTTTTTTTTCTGAGGATTACAAATTCTGCTCGTTTCTTTATATATTAAAGAAACTGTAGCTATTATGTGCCCTACATGCCTAGGTGCTTCATCTCAGTCAATAGTTTCTATATCTCCTCTCATTCAATTTTTGATGCATCACAATGTGTGTAATAGCAAAGAAACTCAGATTTCTTAGTTTTGTATTCAAAATATTGTTATGGGAAAAAAAAGAAAAAGTAAAATGTGCATTGTCAATAATAATAGCAACAGCTAAAATCATTATTCCCACGTTTATGTATAACCTTGCAAAAACCATGTTACATCTTAATCTACTATGTATTTTTCATGTACATCAGAAATTTGTTCTTTGTTTCTTGCCGAGGACCCAAGGCTCTGTTTCTCTAACTGTGCTGTTGTGAGCTATTTATAGTCCCAAGGTTGCCTGTGACAACTTGTGCCATTGTTTGGATTTTTTTGTTGTTTACTGTTTGTCAGTTTTCTTCTTCTTTATTCATTTCATCCCATGTTTACAGTTCTCTGCAGTATGCAGAGAAACATATCTGTCTGTATATGCAATAAAAGCTGAGATACTTTCTCTACAACCAGGTCACTTGAAGGAGCAATTAGTAGATGAAAATATAACAATATATTTTCCAGTCTCTCAGGACATCAGGGAAACTTCCACTGCAGTACAAATACTGTCACAGCAAAGCTGGTATAACCTTTAGAGTGACCTTTCTCTGTTGTTTAATAAAAAGCAACTATAACTTGATAGAAAACAACATTAGCATGCACATAATAATAAGCAGTATAATGACTCTTTAGCTGCATAGGCTACATTAATATCTTGCAAGAAGATATAACTTATATTAAAATTTCACAACTGCTGCAGAAGCCAATGTCATTACCACAAAGCCAGACACAAGGAAGAACAAACATATTGGAGTTTATATTTTCAGTATTGCACACTGACATACATTGAACCGGAGTTTATAGCAGAGTCTATTGGAGGGTTATAGAGGAGTATCTATGCAAATACTATATATTTTCACTTGAATTTAAGGTATATATTTTCAAAAAATATATATTTTATCCGTTGATTTGCAACTTTACCTTTGAGGAATACAGAATGTCTTCTTACTAAAGGGAAATAAAAAAAAAACAACCTGGTTGATGTGGGTGAGCTGAGTGTTTATATATTTCTGTGACAAGTAAAAGTAAGCCTGTAATATTTCCCTTATTCATAAGACTCAATGAATTTGAAACTAAACTAGATGTTTATTAATGGCAGAGTCTACAGAGACATCACAACTTGAGATAGTATTTAGCTTTTCTATCCAGATTTACTTTCTGATTCTTTCATTTCTACTCTTCCTCACAGTCTTTTATATTCAAATTGCATGCTATAGAGCCAGTGGAAAAAATCCTACACCTTCATGGTTTTCACTGACAGACACAGGACTTAGCACTTACTGGCTTACTAAGTCCTTAGAAACAAACTTGTGCATCATTTGTGGCCTTGTAGTGGTACACAGATGTCAAATATCTAGTAACATTGTGGTCAAGTTCATGGTAGCAAGCAACCAGACAGATTTTCGTCAGAAGTTCCTTCTGCCTGCATTTGAGATCTATCCAGAAAAGAAAGAGGATTTTTTCTTCTGGATGACAAAAGTGCCTATTTCACTGTTCATGACATCTTGTCTAAGAGATAATTAAGCCGCGCTAGTCAAGTCAACATTTTATCTGCTGCAGACAGGTAAAAGATGTTATAGAAGAAAGGTCTTATAAAACATGGATTAGGCCCTGCTACTCTAGCTAAGCAGCTAGCAATAGCTTGCAAGTTCCTCATCGAAACAATCTTGGGAATAAAAGTTAGTTACTAAAAAACTATTCCTGGGTGAAAAACAGACTGCACTTGTATAAAAAATAAGATTTGTCCCATGAGAATCAATAGAAAAAGTATATAAACTAACTTAAAATACAGAAGTTTAATAAATATGCAAAATACCATGTACCAAACAATGAACTAAGTGTGAGTGTATTGCTAACCACTTGAGTTCAACACGCTGCCTTCTGATTATCCTATAAAATATGACTTGTACAATAAAGATTCAACTTTTTTGCATGAGGAAAATGGAGTCTCTATCTTCAAGTAAAAATTTGCAACAGACTCCCAGCTGTTCTGACATTTATTTGCTAATACTTTAGACAAAAGACCATCTGTGGAAACTAACATTTGTCCTCATAAGCTATAATAATACTTTTTATAGGTGGTGTAGTAAAGGAAAATATTTCTTTCTTGTTTGGTTTCTGAACATATGTTAGTATTCAAAAAGTTAATATATTTCTTAAATTTCATCAGAGAGAACCTGATCCTCACACACTCATTGGACAAGCATTCTGCTGTCCTTTTGTACCACTTACCTCTACAACCCTTCTAGGGAAAGAGACCATCTTCCTACGAAGACATTATTTCTTCAAGTCAAAATGATCACTGAGTAGATGGAAATTCACTTTTTTCTGACAGAGGGCATGGGGATTGATTATTCAAGATGATGAGCTTGTCATAAATGAGACAGAAGACATCAAAAATTGCCATGGTTTAACTGATAAGGTAATGTTAGGTCACAGGTTGGACTCAATCATCTCAAAGGTCTTTTCCAACCTAGTCTATTCTGTGATTCTGTAGAAATAAAAACAAAGAGTGAATCTTTCTTGAAGCCTTTAGATTAGAAGAAGATTATGGTGTTTTGGAGAAAAATGATGACCAAAAAAAGGAAGGAGACTTCCAGAAAGGCAGGAAAGGAATTTAGAAAGGAGATACAATCTTGGACGTAAATGTGAGGCAAATTTTGATGTACATAATAACATCAGAGATTCTGACAAGGCAAACGGAATCACATTTCATCAGAACCAAACAGGTAAGGTGGCCTTTATCCGTTTCAGCTTCATAGCTCTGGTTATCTGGTACAGGGACAAAATCTGCTCCTACATGTGACCTATGATCTCCATTAAAATGCCATAGCTCTGCAATGACCCCACATTGATATTTCTCATTGGCAATTCTTATTTAAGAAAAATAATATTCACTCCACTTCCACCTCTAGTTCGTTTCTGACTTAAGTTGCCCATTCAATTGCTTTGACTTGATCATTTGTAGATGCATTAGAATACCAAAGAATAGAATAGAATAGAATAGAATAGAATAGAATAGAATAGAATAGAATAGAATAGAATAGAATAGAATAGAATAGAATAGAATAGAATAGAATAGAATAGACGTGATGTTTTAATAATCATCCAGACCAACTGCTTGACTAATTGGGGCCGACCATAAGTTAAAGTATGTTGTTAAGGGCCTTGTTCAAATGCCTCAGACAGTGATAGGTTTGAGACATCCACTTTAGGAAGTCTATAACCAGTACTTGACCACCCTGTAAGTAAAGAAAAGATTCATAATATCAGCTCTGAACGTCCACCAAAGCATTTGTGAGCCACTGCCATGAGTCCTTGATATCAAAGAGTTCAGCACCTCCTTCTCCACCTCCCCTTCTCTGAAATTTGTACAGAGCAATGATGTTTCTAGAAAGGCATTTCCTTATGAAACAGTTCTGCATCTGGACACTTGCATTTTATACCAACCTACATGCAGAATAGTGTTTCTGAGATAGTATGAGACTGATGTGCAGTTTATGAGAGATCTTGACTAGTGATTAAATGCAGTGGGAAGCAGCTGGTTTGAGTGATAGGGAGATGAGAGAAACTTGTTTTCACAGATGCTGCCACACTGTTATTTTTACAATTTGAGCAGAATTTCATCATAGAGCAAACAAAAGATTGCTGTAGAGAATCATTACTATCTCAGCTGTGTTGCAAAACAGTATGCTATGCCAGCTTTGCACTAGCTTACACGGGAATTTATCTTTCATAATCTAAAAGGGGTCTTGTTGCCTGTCACAAATTGCATGAGCTCTCAGAAACCAATACTTACATAACTGAATATAGAAAATAAATTTTTCCTATAAATAATTGCAGAAGGGTTTAAGGAGTTGCAACATTGTTCAAATTTTCATACACTGTCCACTGCCTTTGCAGAGGTGATATGTAGGCCAGAAACCCTCCAATAATATATTTCAGGCACAATCATGTTTAATACCCCTCTTCCCCAACACTGCAAATAAAAGCAAAACAAAACAAACAAAAAGAAAAAAACCTCAGCAAAGTGTGTTACTGCCAAGCCTATAGTGTAATCTGCAGGCTCATTTACTGTAAACAATACTTTTACACTGTCTAGCAAGAAAAGTCACAGGTGCAGTGATTTAATTACTGAGTCATTTTGCATTGACTCAGTCAGCAACAACGTGTTCCTTCCTGGAATGATTATTTTGGAATGATTTTAAAGCCATTGTTCCAGCTGCCCTAGGTCAAGTGCTGAGAATCAAATTCAAAATGGCAAAGGCAGACACTCCCATTGAGCAGAAGATTGGCACAAGAGAAGTTGATGACTTTATTTCTTTGGCAAAATTTGAGTGTGGCAGGGCATAGTGGATGAAAAAAAAGAGTTGAGGATGTTGGTTATTTAAACAGATTTCTGATCAACATATTTTAAAAATATTTTCATTTTTTCTATTAAAAGAATAATGAAAAAACCATGAATTGGTATTGCCTCAAACCTGAAAGAAAGAGATCAATGTCATACCCTGAAAACACCAGTCTGGTTGGCAGTAACACATTGTGTGATTCTTCCAGACATTTCGTCTTTAACAATCCTCTCTACAAGCACACAAAAGAGATTAGGCATTTTAGGGACACAGCACCACTTGAGGTCAGAGGGAATATAAAGCTAAATTCTAGACAGAATTACTAGATGGAGCTAATAATGAGTTATATCAATTGTCTATTTCATTTTTTCAGTGTCATCTGACTATTTCTGATCCTTTCAGATTGGTTGGTTTGTTTGTTGGTTTGGGTGTGGGGTTTTTTGGATTTTGTTTAAATTATTTTCCATTTAGGAGCATCAGTCTATCTCGGGAGTTCATATCATTGAGTTCATTGTGAAAACACAGTCATCTTCTCTTCAACCCTCTTTCATATTTCTGCATGATACCTTGAATGGGTTCTCCCCAAAGCCAGTGTTTTATCACCACTCATAGCATGCAAATACCTTTTGCTCTAGAATGCACTTTTGTACACTTTGGTTAAATTATTGGGTTATGACGTGGAGCTTCTAAGCCTTTGAATAGTCCCTGAAACAATCAGTCTTAAATTAAAAATGGTCTTTAGCTTACTTCAAAATTTGCATCACTTTCTATTGTCTTTTGCTTTTCTATTGTCTTTTGCTGATATTTTTACATTGTATTTAATGAGGATATTTAAAGACTTTCGAAATTTAAAAACTTTCCAGGCTGATATAAGGCTGAAGTTTATCCATAATTTTCCCATCTGTATGCAAAGGATTCCTCCCCACACAAATATTTTTACTTCTTTTTTTTTTTTTTTTTTTTTTTTTTCCCCAGAAAGAGTGGAATATCTTGTAAGACACAAACTACAAAGACAAAAGTAAAACCAAGATGTTTTGTCTTTCTTTGCCACCATTCAGTATAGTTTACCTTATAAACAGAACAATTCAAAAGATTCTGGCCAAGCTACCCAGAAACAGTCTGTAGCTACCAAAACCTGGTATCTTCTCCTATTCCAGCTGTTCCTCCTTTTACTGGACTCCTGAGACTTGAAACTAGAAAGTTTTACCTCCCTTATGTCAAAACCTTATTTCACATCTGCTTTTCAGCTTTATTAATAGAGCTGCATCCCATCCTGTTAGAGTATGATGAGATTGAGTATGAAAAATTCCTGCAAAAAGACTGCAGTGACATACCAAATAGTAATCTTTATAATTTACTAAATTCTGCCTTATGGTCATTGAATGTGCAGTTACTACACCGGTAAAGTCTTCAAAGAAATAAGCTTGTTTGAGGTAAGAAATTTGCTGAGCTTCTTTTTGTAACTGCATTGTTGAAACTTGGTTTGTTCTTGAGCTAGAATCTGAAGATTAAGTACCATACTAGAGTAAATTTTCAAGAGATGTAGTCGTAATTGGCTTTAGAAGTTATGATGAAGACATAAACAGGGTTTTTATATTACTACAGTAAAATATGAACTAGATGGAATTGGTATATATAAACTGCATGGGTGAATAGCATGCTTGGGGTTATTATGGAAATGCAAAAGGTGAATAAAGTGTCTGTGAATATATACAATACGATATAGGAATGTTTATAGGGTACAGTGATTTTTTTAAAAACATTGGGGTTTTAAAACTTAATGACTAAATAAAAAGGCCTGTTATGACCTTGTGTAGATTTTAGAAACCATTTTGGAAAATGCTTTACATATACACATAATTAATTTAATGAATCAAATTTACTATTCTATCTCAGAGGGACACTGAAAATTCACCTCTGAGTAAGTGAAGTGTTTTAAATGCTGTTCCATTTATAATTTCTTCATGGATTTAAGGCCAATGAATGAGGCACCATGACACAAAATAGCCATTTGACTAACTGCCAATATCTGAAGCTGGAAATAAACAATGATTTTACTAAGAAAAAAAATATTTAAAACGGAATGAGTCTTAAAGTTGATTAATTTTTAAACTAGAAAATGTAGGGGGTTTTTTTTGTGTGTGTGTGTGGTTTTTTGTGTTTTGTGGTTTGTTTTTTGTTGTTGCTGCTGTTGTTGGTTTTTTTTTGTTTTGGTTTTGTTTTTGTTTTTTTTTTTTTTTTTTTTTTTTTTTTTTTTTTTGTTTGGTTTGGTTTGGTTTTGGTTTTGGTTTTTTCTTTTCTGTAATTTCATATGGACTGGTTCTTCCTAGTCTTGAAAATGTAATGTTTATGTCAGCTGAGTTTTATAAATGGTAGGTGTTAACAATGAACTAAAAGGTGCCCTTAAAATTCAGCATGTCTGTTACTGAATTGACCTATGATGGTCTGGAGACAAAATGCAGCTCTGGGGATACTGCACATAAAAGTAACCTACTTTAGATCTCCAAATGTCCTTCCACAACATGCTGTTTTTAAAAGTTTGTCAGTTTGTTAGGTACAAGTCAGAAGACGAAAAATGTGTGACTTCAGCAGAAATAATTGAATGTTTCAAATGTGTATATTTTTACAAAAAGATTTTATTTTAAAAGGTTTACATAGAATGGATATTGTGCATTCAGTAAATGGAAGGCTTTTTCTGATCTACTGCAAAAATCTATGTTATCTACAAATGGCTAGAATTTTCATTAAAATGGAAATAATTGGAGGCGAACCTTTTTTAAGAGAAAGGTTGATGAGAGTGATCTTACTGCTTTTTTCAAAAGCTAAAAAGGGTCAGGAACTTTAAAAATATTTTCTGTAAATATTTTAAACTAATTTACAAATATTTTAGTAATTATATAATAAAAACCTGGTTCTGTTTTTTCAAAGATTTTTTTATTTAAGTGACATTGAAAATATTACGTGAAGAATAAAAATAAATTCGGATTGCAGTACAAAAAATTTGAAAAAAACAGAATTTAAAATTGTTGCCCAGTCAGTTCCATTTTTAGTAACAACTTAGCTAGCTATAAGATGCATAAGGGAATTAATCAGTGTCTAATAGAGACACTGATTTCGTAATCTTATGTTTAACTGAGATCATCAAGTTTTTGTTTGCTTTGCTTGTGTTTTTTTTTAAACAATTTTTAGGCGTATATTAAGTGCATTCCAGATACACTTCCCTCAGATTTATACTCATTTCTAATTCCTAGATTTTGCTTGTTGTCTGCTACATCTACTTAGCAGCAAAATTTCTGTTAAAATATGATTTAAAATGCTTTTTATTTGATACCTTTTTCTGCTATGTGCATGTACTGAATCTGAGTATGTGCTGCAGCAGGATTCAAGCCTGTGCCTCCTGTAGAATCATCCACTCACATCTGTAACACTGAGCTCACTTTTTGTATAATGGATAAGTAGTTTATAGTCAAAACACATCCTCCAAAGCCACTCATTCAGCTGTCAAGGCTGGCTAAAACTTATTTATTCAAAAAGAAAAAAACAATTGTATTATATTAATGAAATGTTGTAAATCTACCCATCACTTTAATTTTTTTCTCATTAATAGATCTAGAAACTAATTTTCAGAACTGCTAATTTAGATTGCTTCCATTCTTTCAAGTCTCAGCATTTTTTTTAATTTTACTGTTTTATGTAATGTAAGCAGGCAAAAGCCATACTTTGCACTTTCAAATATCATGCTTTTACTTAATGTGTTTTTCTGGTTGGGTTTTCTTCTTTCCTTCTGTACAACAATAACATTTAAAAACAACTAATAGCGAATGAATCCTCAGGCTTTAATTCAATCAGAGGACTACAAATTAGTATTAGTATTTTTTACTTCCATTTTAAACAAAAAGGTCAGTTGTTTGGCTCTCATTTCCCTTGCAGAGTTGTAGACATGCATGTAGGTGTGGGTAACTTCACAGCACAAGGGCAGTAGCACAACGTGACATTCCAACACAGCTTGCTGCAGACCTTTCATTTCAACAAGAGCCAGCTGTTTGATTATTCATGTTCTTCCAATTCAGAAGCCAAAAGGAATTATATTCTGAGGGTTAGGCACTACCAGAAGAGCACTTATGGAGAGATGAGTATTTACTGACAATAATTCCTCAGTAAGTACTGTTCTGCTTTGATTAGACATAAACAGAAGGAGTTAATAATGGACTTTAAAGGATGACATATGAAGCAGAAAATGAAATTTTGAGATGCAATGAAAAAGCCAATGCATTTAGTGTTTGGGACATCTAATGAAGTTGCTATAAACAATAGATGTGAATTCGTGGGCTCTTCATTATTTTTTTTCATGATAGTCAAAATTTTGGACTACAATATGCTAGTGAATATTATTTATCACCTCATAATACTATTATTTTTCATCTATGTGGGACATTTGATTAACTTTCAAGTGCTTCATTATCTATTTCCGTCTCATGGTATATCTGAAATTCAGACGAATAATCCTATTTTGTAAAGCATGCATGATCTAAGGAAGGATGTTATTTGAGGTAAGAAAATACATGAGAGAGAAGAGATGTGAAAGGGTCACAGAAATAGTAGAGGCATCATGTCTCATATTATATTTAGTGAATAAATCATGGTTTTGATGCATTCTTCTGCTCCATCCATTGCATCCCATCTTATAGTGAGAAGTCGTATAGAAAGCCTAAGTGAATGAACAAAAAAAAACCAACCAAACAAAAAAAAACAAAAAAAAACCCCAAAAAAAACAAAAACAAAAAAAAAAAACCAAAAAAAACCAAACCAAAAAAAACCAAACCAAAACAAAACAAAACAAAAAAAAAAAAAAAAGGAAAACGAAAAGAGGCTTACCCTAACTATGCATTTTATGGCCGGGTATTAATGCATATATAATATGCATATTATAATATATAATATGCAAGACTAGCCATGCAAATATACAGTCAAATTAAACCATTTATCAAAGACAATATCTTAAAAAGGAGAAAAAAAAAGGGCGGGGGAAAGCATCACTAATTCTAAACTGAAAAGAAATAAAATTATCTGCCAAAGGAAATGAGCATGTGAGCAAACATGAAATACATGTGTAAATGAAGCATATGTGCAGCTCCCTCTAATATCTTTATAAATGGGCACAAAAAATAATACCAGTTAAACAAGATTGAATGATCATTCTCTGTTTTGTAGAGCACTTTGGCATCTACTTGGAGAATATCCTTGAACCACAAGGTTTCATTGAGTCCAAATCAACAGTAGTGACTGAATGTGATTGCTTCATGTTTCACCCCAAGCAAGTGTCTGAATCATAATTTGTAGGAAAAATTTTATTTGTATGAATAATTTATAGCAGATTTGTTATAGCAAATCAGCTCAAAATTTATGCACAACAGAAGAACAAAAAATAATTACAGTAAAGTAGGAACAGTAAAGGTAAAAATAAGAAATATGTCAGAAATAGATGTCATAATATTTTTAAAAAATGCAATTTTAAATTATTAACATGATTCATGACATTTTGAAGGTGAAGAAGTCCAATATAGAGATAAAGATGAGTTTTTTACTGTGTGCCCGAAATTAGAAACTCAAAGCTTTAGATCCAGTTACAGAGCACAAACCCAGATCTGAAGTAAAATTACACTATTCAGCTTCATATTATTAAACTGGGTTGTTCCGTGTTCTTTTTGACCTTTCAACTCAAGATTCTTTTATTTCACCATAGTAACATTGTGAAATGAATGTAAAATTTAACTAGTTTAAATAAGTGTTGAAGAAGTACTGTAGCAAAGTATGCTGTTTTGCTGAGTAAATTAGGTAATAAAATCTCTGGTGGTCCTAAAGAAAGTGATGTTTTTTCCATTTTTTTTCCTCTTGTCTTCAGTGAGCTCCATAATCAAGCCATAACTATGTTGTATTGATCTTGGCCAACTGCCAGATGCCCATCCAGCTACTCTTTAACTGCCCCTACCCAGAATAGAAAATAAGATGGAAAACTCATAGTTCTAGGTAAAGACAGAAGGATTATATTCCAATTACGACCACATGCAAAATATAGTTTATTTTGGGAAAACCAATTAATCTCAAATCTACATTAGAGATTGAATTTTCCGTGTCTCTTCTGTGTGTAATTTTCTGGTGTAGTATGCATCATTCTATATGGATTATCTGTTGAAAATTTGTGGAAAAGTGACACAGGTCATATAGGAAAGGGATATAAATGAAATATTCAGATTGATAGACAGGGGAAAGAGAACTTAGTACCTTAATTCAAAAATTAATGCCAAAATGCAAATTCCATTGAAAAAGAGGCATTTCCACATTGCTGGTCGTACCTGCTTCTGTTTGCAGCAGGGAGAAGAGCTTAGTGAGTAGACCTTATAAGGAAAACATATAGACTTCCTGTGGGGATTTCAATATATAGGACATTAATCAGGAATAAATTTATAGCAATTTCTAAGGCACAAATATATATATTGTTCAATAGGAGTCTTAAGAAGATTTTTTTTCAATATATTTCACATTTATAAGTAACGACAGAGATTCCAATGAAAATTACAGAATATGAAGCAAAAGGCATTTGGTGATAATGCATAGAAGAAGAAAAGAAGATTTAATTAATCCATATGTATGTATCAAAGTGCATACATGGTATTGTGTTTGAATTTAGGGTCCTTTCCATCTTGAGATATTTTATGATTCTAGGATTTGAATATGCATGGATTTCAAAAAGAAGCAAATAAAAATATTATCTATCAAAAGTATGATGAAATATAATAAAATAAAAATAAATAATATAGAAAATCTTGAAAAATAGATATATAGCTTTAAACATGAAAAAGGGATTTTTAAAAGAAACATTATAAAGGCTGCAAAAAGTTGAAGGAGGCATAGGAAATATTCAGATGGAATACAAACTTGGCTGGAAAGTAAGATGAAACTCATCAAGAAAGGGACATAGAACGGGAAAAATATAAAATGGAAACAAAACTAAATATGGAAAGAAGAGAAAAAATAATAAAAAAACAATCCTTCAGAAAGTTTCATAAAGACAAGAAAACCAAGGAAATTCTATTTTTCCATGTATGATTTTATATACTTAGAGATAACAAAGACAGCAAAAGAAAGAAAAAAAAAAGTACAGAAATGAATGTTTATATTTGTCATTGCAAAGAGCTAACCCTAGGGGTCCCAGAAGGGTCTATGCAGTAACCTATGATATTCACTGTATTTATATAAGAGAGTGAATAATGACCTGCCAAATATTACAGCTGAGAAACATTTTTCAAAGTGAAAAATAGAGATGAATGCAAAATATTGCATAAGGAACTCATTGTATTCAATGATAAAAATTATCAATGATCATTCAGTGCTCATAAATTCGGTGTAAAGCACACATACAACTATCGCCCTAACTGAAAAGACAGAATGATGGTCTTTGAATTAGGGATTACCATTCTCAAAACTCATCTTAAAATAATTCTAAATAGGCAAATATCTTGTCAAAAAATAAGAGTGAAGGAGTATAGAACAAAAATAAACAAAGAAAAAAAATACTGTCATAGAAATGGATAGTATACTTCATGCTGAATAAAATGTTCTAATTAGCCATCTCAGAAAAAAACTAAAAAAATAGCAGGTTTAGATAAAGTTCTGAGAAAGATGAAAGGATGATCGAAAGCATGAAATGATCTACCTATGAAGTAGCACTGTGGAAAAAGTATTTCTGAGTTTAAAGAGAACAATCTGTAGAAGATAAGATGGAGGCCCATAAAGTTGTAAATGGTTTGAAGAAAGTAAATAAAAAGGTGATACTCACTTTTTATCATAATATGAAAAAAGAGAAAAAGTACAGAAATCAATTGGTGCTGGTTTAATGGTAAAGCAATTTAGCAGAAAATAACTTTTGTTATTTTTTAACTTTTAACTTTTATTTTTTAACAAAATAACTTTTGTTCCAGTTGGTCCTCAGAGATCAGAGAGGCTGGTCATGGCTGGGTTTAATTTCTGAGTATGGCCAATTTAGAATTATAATGAGAACAGATGCACAGTGTGTTTTTTAATCTATTACGACGGGCCTGATTGTGTTCAATAAGAACTTAAAAAATCCAGATTCGTGGATCTAGATTTGTTTATTGAAACAACAGGAGAACAGGTTCAGGATTGCTGGTGATAAATCCACTTACTGCAGACAATTAGTGTGAGCTGCAACAGAAAGTATGGTAAGAGTGATCTAATAGTTCTATATATATATAAAAAAAATATTCGTGTGTAAAAAGCAATTTTTAATTGTTGGGAGTTAGGTTTGTTCCTTCTTTCTGCAAAGAATTTTTTCCCCATAAGTTACCAAGGAGACCAAGTGTTGGATACTTGAGAGTACTTAACTGAAACAAAGAGGTGGACAAAGGTGGAAGGGGGAGATAACGCAGGTAAAAGACAGAGCTTGGAGCAGCTGCGAGCTCTTCTTTTTCTGGCGTTCGGGGATAGAACGGCTGTTGCTGGCTGGAAGAGTTTCACTGTGGCCAAAGGGATCCAGTCCTAGGAAATCTACTATCACCAGTTCGGCCTGAATCCTGAGTTTTCTCTGCCACCCCTGGGAGCTGGGCCGGTTCTGCCTCGCCTTCGGCTTTTTCGGCGCTGCTCCTCTTGCTACAGTGTGAACCTGCACCCCCTGCGCTGCTGGGACATCCTGCCCCTGCCTGCCGGGACACCCTGCCATCCCAGCTACCAGCCCGGGACTTTTCCACTGTTTCAGCTTGGTACTCTGAGGATCCTGCAGAAACACCAAAACCAAACTGCCCTGGGTTTTGTGAAACAAAGCCCTCAAGGCTCTTGGTACTGTTGTCGTTTGTCATTAATGCTGTAGTTGTTTGGTGGGGTTATTTGTGTTTGTTTGCTTTGTAATACATACTAGTAAAGAACTGCTATTCCTATTTCCCAAATCTTTGCCTAAGAGCCTCTGATTGTAATTTATAATTGAAAAAGAAAAAAAAAGAGTGTGTGTGTGTGTGTGGGGGGGTGTTTACACTCTCCATCCCAAAGGAAACTGCAGTTGGTTTTTTTTTTATTACCTGGCAAATACCTGTCTTCCCAAACCAAGACATTAATGTATCATGAAAAATTGCAATGCAGTGGGAAGAAAGAGTTGCCAGAAAGCAGAGGAAATTGGGCAATCCTGGTAAGCTTCATATAACTTCTTTTTAGTGTTTTCAAATAATATGAAAATTAACCTAAGGTAGATGGACCCTATAGAAAACATTTCATTAATTCTTCAGAAACATTAAAATTGTATGGACAATGAAAGTAATCTGATTGCAACAGGTAATTGTTTTGACTGCATTTTTAAAATTTATATCTAGTCTTCCTTTATAAATTAAATACTGCAACAATGATGGAGAGGAATCTCATCTTGGCCATTTTCAACATCCATGAATACAAGATCAAGACATTATTACAAACACCTAAATATTTATCCATATAAAAATCAAGCTTTTGTTCACATAAACTTATTTTATATCTATCATACCACAAAAGCCAAAGGAAATGGTTTAGTTAAAGCATGCAATTACAGCAGCTTGACCTTCAGATTTTGACTTGTAAAATCATTAAATAAACAGTGCCTTTGTCATTTAAAAGCTTATAAAAAAGCATAAGAAAGTACCAATTCATTAAAAAATTATCCTCCATTGGATTTGGTACTGGTCTTCATTTACTTGAACAGTTTATGTTATCTGCTTAATTTACTAGCAATATGTCAGATGGATTTCTGCTGCTGAAGGTCATCCAGTCAAGCAACACCAACCTCAGTGGTGAAAATCTCCTGGAAAATAACATTTCATTGGTACAGTCAAAAAACAAGATGCCATCAATAAAAACAAAATACGTTCTAATCAAAGAGAGACGTGTTTATGATTATGCTTCCAAAAACTGTGGGTCATGCTCCTCTGGATGAGACATAAAAACTACCAGATGGTCAGGGCTGGCATAGGAAGAAGTGGGTTTATTTCTTCTGTTTATAATACCAAAATTTGATCATTATGCTAAGCAAAATAGATACTTAAGTTTTTCTAATTCACTTATTAACACAGGGAAGCACAGAACAGTTTGTGAAATTCTGCTCTAAGGATCTGCAATTAGACCAGATTATTTTACCATAAAACACTTAGTCACCTGACATCCAAAGAAAAGCAGTCAGATACTATATTAGAAATAACACTGAATGCTTTTTTCACCCTTTTGTTTCCATTTGTGGATACTTACAAGCCTGTCCAGAATCAGAGTATCTGCACTCTAGGCATTATGCCATGTACATTTTTCTTGAGGCTTTTGTGCTTTCAAATTAATGACAGTGTAATTAAAATTCCATGCAACAATAAGGAGCGAAGTAAAGCAAAGCAGCACATAAAGGCAACAATGAAACAAAGAAAAATAACTTTCAAACATTTCTGCCCATTTCCTTGGCTTACACTTGACAGAAAACTGGGATCTCTGAGACATTCTTATGGAAGCAACAGCCATGCTATTAAAATGTTTATATTTGATGACTGTAGAGGTGAGAATTTTGTCCCTTGCTCACAGCTATTTAGACCCATCTGAGATGCTCCCGAGTAACCTGCCTTGTCTCCATTTTTCTCCACGTCACATACCACACATGGCTTTAGATTCATGTACATGGGCAACTGAACAGAAACCCCTCAAAAATATTTACTCTGGTCAGAATATTTTTTTTTTCTTCTTCATAACTTTCAAGAGTCCAATGTATATACTGACTAGAAGTCTCTTGAGTATGATGGGAGATAAGATAAGCCTCATATTTGCATACATAAACATTTAGATCTTAAATGAGGTATATAACAGAATTACAAATTTTGTACATGGTTTGTAAATCTTTCACCACAAGAAATGACTGCAGTGAAAGACAAAAATTGCTTTCTCTGTGCAAAAAATTGCTAATGCATGTTTAGACAACTCCCCTTTTTATCAGTTCCACCTAGCACAGAAGTTAGAACATTAAAAGTTGGAACATTCTTTTTTATGGAAAACCCAAGATACTTTTTTTTTTTTTTTTTTTTTTTAATATCCAGATAAACCAGAGGGTGAAGAACATGTCGGGTGTAGAAATCATAAATTTATCCAAATATCTTTAAATTGTCCTTTCTTCATATTGGACTGAAGAGTCTCATCTTTCCACTGGAATTAATTGTTGCTAGAAACTTAATTGAAACTGAAATAGTTTCATTAAGACCATGTTTCTGTTTTATTTTTAAAAGGGAAAGATTATTCCTTTTTTAGATCCAGTAATTGTAAATGGATCATTGGTAATATTTAGGCAAATCCATGATCTTTGACACAGTCATACAAGTTGAGAAATAATTGTAAAAAAAAATCCAAAATATTTTCTTGACAGTTTCTATCATTATTTCCTCTTTGAATTATTTTAGTAATCAATTATGAAGATTTTTCAGGTCTTCCTCTTAAAGCACCAATTAAACCCCCAAAACCTGAAGACTTCCTGAAAAAACAAACAAACAAAAAAAAAAAAAAAACCAATAAAAAACCTACAAAGAAGAAAATCCCAAAGAAAAAATCAATCCAAATTATAAAATGAATGAACCCTGGAAATAGAAGAATTTAAGAGAGAATTTTTTTTCTATAAAATTTTCTTCTTTTTCTTTAGGTAACTTTCTTTTTAAAAGTACTGATGTGAGAAATTTTGAACCAAATAAATATATTTCTGCAAATCTGCTCATTTTGGTCAAAGCAGGTTTTTTTACATTTTAACTGTGGAACAATTTTGATTAACTCCATTGGCTTCAAATTTTCTTAAAAATTGAACCATGAAGAACATCTTTTAACAAGATTATACCTCAGAAAAACCCTCCAAACAAAACTAATCTGAAAAACTTACAAGATCAGAGAGGAATAAAATTTTTATTTATTACTTAAGTTGACATCCATGATCTGAAATAATTTGACACAATGCTGGCACCAAAGAACAGTATAATTATAGTTTTAAATATAATTGCAAGAACAATTTCTTAAGCTAGGTCCATCCACCCCCCAGCCCACCCCCCATCCCCTCCCCCCCCCAAAAAAATATGATGATATAAGGTGTTCATATGTATTATAAAACTGTATAAATTATTTTTTTATGGCCACAGGCCTCACACTGTTCATCACCAGGGGAACAACATCAAAACCATCTGAATAAGTAGTTTGGATAAACTTGGGGGATGAGGTTTTGGATTGTGTGAATTGCTTGTATTTGTTTGTTTTATAGTATGAATTGTCTATGTCTGCAGTAGATTGTTTTCAGCTAATTTCTTGCAGCTGTTACTAAATTACTGGCTCTGCTTTCCAAGGCCACTTAGGGAAAGAAAAACCAGTGCTATTTAACCACTAATCTGACTATGTAATGCTCTGAATGAAGAGAGGAAAAACATTTGCTATTTCTAGCTGTACAACATAGAATCTTTGCCAACTACTCATGTGACAGAATGGCTGCCATTTACTTACTGATAAGTGTAAAGGATAACGTTTATGTTTCTGTGAAAATAGCATGTCATGAAGGATAAATGATGTGTCTAATTAACCCAAGTGTCATTAGCCAAACATTATGTCATAGTAGCCAATAGTAGCTAAAACACATTAATTCTGGTAGTATTAGAGGATGTGAGAGTCTGATTTTAGTAACTGGACTCAGTGCAGAAACTAACATACCCAGACAAATAAAATTCATCTGAATATCCACAGATTACTTCAGCCTCATTAGCCATGTCTATAGCAATATCCAATTGTATGCAGTAATAATAGATGATTTTTAGAAGTCTCCAGAATGAATGGAACTATCAGTCAAAACCTCCAAGAGTGAATGTTTAGTTATTTAACCTGATAATCTATCTATAGAAAAATGACTGCATTATTATTCTGAACCAGAGGATTTTATATTCTCAAGACATTTGCTCCATGTTATTGACTGGTAATACAAAAAATTACCATGTTTACTGGTTTGACATATATTTTATTGGCTAAGAAGAAAGGGGATGTTATAAATGATCTATGAGTATTAATTTAAAAAAGTATTTCTGGGTTTATTCTTATGAAAGTGATGGTTTACAACGCTGCCTTTTTTTTCCTCTTACAGAGTGATGTTGCTGAATATGTTACTGCAATGAAAGTGCTGCTTTTTTCTTTTTTTTTCTTGTTTTTTCACTTTTTTTTTTCTTTAGTAAACAGGGGACTTGAGCCCATAAATCTAAAAGGCTTTACATAGGATTTGAATACTTTATCCTAAATTATTTTGATCCTAAGGGATATGGATACAGGTTCTTAGAACAGCTCTAGTGAGTCTATGTTGTATTGATTTTCAAAGGAAATGAGGTTTTCAACACCTGTTTTTCCATCAGTTTCCTCGTCTTTCCTTTTGATCTATAGATCCCAAATGAGAATGGAAATACTTCCTTTATGTAAGGAGAGAAGTGAGCAGGGAAAAGGCAGAGAAAAAGAGAAGATAGTACACCTGCCTGGGGACTCTGTTTCACTTTGCACCATCACTCACAGTAAATATTATTGCATACCTTGTTTTTCTCCATCAAAAAGCAAGAAAGTAAACCAGAACTAACCCACCTTATTCACTGTATTACAAAATACAGCAATTGCAAAGCCTTCATAACAGTAAAGCTGCCAACTACAAGTGTAAATCCTGTGTTTCGCAGTATTTTGAATCTGGCTCTTTGAAAGTTTTGAGGATTGAAATTATTTTTGGCCTTACGTTACAGTGCACTAAAGGACTATTTCATTTATGTATTAACTTTTCCATAGCATTTTTTAGGCTGAAATTTAGGTTAAGGGATAGCTCTGGACAGACTAAATGTAAGAAGTAAACAAAATCATGTTGCTATATCCTCTGACTAGGACTTAGTAACAGTCGAAGACTCACAGTTGATATTATTGAGAAGGCCCATAACACAATGATTGTCCACGAATACTATTTAATACAAGGCTCAGGAAATGTCTTGCAGATGACACCCTAATTTGAGGTTTTCACTCAAGTATTTCTGATACATTATATTAATTATCACTTAAAATTAATAAAAACTACATTCTGTAATTTCACAGACCATTTTTTCTTCTTGTTTATACTCTTTTGACAAAATAAATAATTAGGGAGAAAATGTGAAATAGGGACAAGACAGCATAGACATTTGTAGTGGTTTGAAAACAAAACAAATGAGAGACTCCAAGTCAGAGATACAATTTAATAGGGAAAAAAAAAAAAGGAAAGAAAGTAAAATAAAATAGATGCAATAATACAAAAGACCACTGACAGAGTCAGAAAACAACCTGAGCAGAGTGATGGAAGCAGTCCAGATGAGGTGGTCTTCCTGAAGCAGTGATCCTGTAGAAAGGTCTGGTAGCTCAGGTCCTCTGGGAATCCAGTGGGTAAGCACCCCTCTGGTGTTCAGAGTCTCAGCTTATATCCAGGCTGGAATGCTTGGTTTCTCCCTCTGGGCGGAGCATCCCACAATGGGATGGTGAGTCATGTGATAAGGCCTGATGGGCTCATTAACAGGAGGTAGTCCAGGAGGGGGTTATCTGTGAGCTGTGTAGCAAAGGTGCTGATGGGCCCATTAACAGAAGATAAGCCAGAGTGGAGGAGGCAGGGAGCACTGCCTCACCTGGTTTCAACAGTTCATGAAGATGGTGATAGAATATACTTCAACCCAGGACAACATTACAGTGAACATTTTCATGCATCTGTAAGTAAGTTTAGAACTACTTTACCAAGAAACCTTAATTTAGTTCTTTACACAGCAGGTTTTCCTTTCTGGCACATAAAATGCCTTTCAACTCTCTATGCTAGAAAAGTTTTCCATACAAATACTTTCTGACAATCTTATTTTCCCACTCTAAGTAGATTTACATTTGCATTATTTGTCATTTGACAAACTTATTTCAAACTCACTTCATCAATGACAAAAAGGCTGTTGAAGACTCTGTCCCTAGTCTAATACAAATGGCAATAATCCTCAGTGTGTCCAGATAATTTCAGAAAATTATGTTATTAAAAGTTGTTGAATTGAGTACACTTCTATAGAACTCGTTTGTTCCTGCAGCCTGCTACATGGCAAATGATGTACAAACATTAAAGCCTGTGTGAATGATTATAAGTGTTTCCCAACTAGAAGCATCAACGATGAGTATTTAGGGCATATAGGTTTATCAGAAGAACGGTTTCAAGTGCAAGAAATGGTTACCAGTTATAGCTGCCTGCCCTGTGATTTCCTCATCCACATGGTTTGGCAAAGCATGTATCCTGCCTGACAGAGCACAGCTTCCAACACAGCTGTGAGACAAGGTTCATATGATTATAATTTTTAATTTCATAGCTAAGCACTTGGCCTTTTATTTTTTAGCAAAGGTAAAATGTTAACAGATGTCAGTGCTTTGTATCAGAGCCCTAATTTTGGCTTTTTCCAGTCTGATAAACTGCCCAAGTTTGTGGACTGGAATACTGAAAAAATGTATTCAGGTGGCTGGAACAAGATGATCTTGAGGGTCTCTTCCAATCCAAGCCATTCTACTATTCTGTGATATGCTGTTCCTTCTTTGCTTCACAGGAAGACCTTGATTCTGTTGGAATTGTTGTAGGGATGAATCAAGAAGCAATCTGTTTCTAATTTCAAGGTACATGACATCAATAACTGTTGTTTTCAAGCTTATGCTTTAAATGAATATATCTCATGGTGGAAAGATTCAGAAATTGTAAGAAATAAACCTTTTATTGATATATAACTATAAAACTACATTAAAATGATACTTTTTGGTTTCCTTTAATGATCATTGGATAATAACAGGTTTTTTCATTTTATTGATTTCATATTGAAAAATTTATTGGATTTTTTATTGCTTTTTTATTAGAAAACGTAAGTCCTGCAAATACCAAATCAAATGGAAAATTACAGAAAATATAACCTCTGCATTACTTTCCCCAAGAGCTGTCAGAAATTTGTTTATTTGGTCTGATTGATACCAGCCATTAAGGTGTTACAGTCAAAGGAAGATAATAGCTGCTTAAGGTTTCCTCTTAGGGTATTAATCCCTTATTAACAAACCAAGAAAAATGATCAAAAGAAAAGAGTGAAAATAAAATAAATTGCACATCCATAGTCCCCATTTATGCTTAACAAGTCCAATTCATTATTACACTTAAAGGGGTGGTGGGGAGGAGAGAGAGAAAAAAGGAACACATAATTCTTTTCGTCGTCTATTGCTCCTCTTATTTTTTGTCACTGAGATTTTTTTTCTCGGATTATTTTAAAACAGATTCTGATCAGAGCTAGACTCGTCACCCATCTTCTCTTGAACCATATAACTGGCTGAGAGAAGATTGAATAATATTAGACAACATTAGCAAAATCTGATAATAATTTTAAGCCATAGTATATTTTTAGCTACAAACCACAGAAAATATGAGAAGAACAAGTTCATCCCAGAGCATTGTACTTTGAGAGCAAAATAAATCTCTATGAAATATTGACTGTTTGTTCGAACATGTTTCACTGAGACACATTATTCAAAGACAAAATAAATGGTAATGAAAAAGTGCTATAAAAACTGAAATGCTGAGTCAGCTGACAGGTAATGAAATGTCAGTCCAATAATGTATACCAGCAGCGCTGCTGAACTCATATCAAAAAATACATTCTCTCTGTTAGCCACAGTGGCAAAAATTCATACCGCTCCAATGAACAAGTTTAACTTTTCAGGAAATATGTAGGTGATATAAATATGGCAAGAGAAAAACTAACAACATTTACCTCAGGTGCTGCTGATTTCCTTTTTAACAATATTGGTGCAGATTTGTTCTAAAACTGAACAAGGAAGGTTTTTATATTGTCTTTTTACAGGATGCCAGATTCTATTGTATGTTTGTTTAACATAAACACACACACTGTATATCATCAGTGTGCAATATTTCTTCTCCATTATTTATATTCTAGATACACTCCTATGTAATGATTTATCTCCTGAAAAATATTGGATGAAATGAGCCTGTATGTTCTTTAGTAGTTTTGCATGACAGTTTCCCCAGAACCCTCTCCTATTAGTTCTAGTGCATGTTGTTACCGATTTACCTGACCACATAAATCTTTGAAGGATTCTTCATTCTTGAAAGTTGAGAAATTTGTTCATTTTCCTCTGAAATTCCGTTGCAAGTAAATGAGTAATGAAAACTGGAATTATAAAATGAAAATAGATGCCATTAATTTTTTTTTTATATTTGATCCTATGTTGTTGAAGACCACATTATTTTAGTTTTATTTAATATGCCAGGTTTTTAAATGCCCCAACTGTGCCCCAGTTTTTAGCTTGCACATCTGTTTAAAATGTAATCTTACAATTAATCTTTTCACATTTAAGTTGCTTTTTTCTGGAAAATCTGTTCTTTGTGTTACTGAATACATTAAGATCCATTTCCAGCTTCATTAACATTTGGAAACATTTTTTAAAAGCAGAAAGAAAAATAGAGTAGAACTTCTGTCACTGACAAACAGGATTTCCACTAAGCGTCTGCAATGCAAATAACACCCCATGTAATTCAGTTCCTTATCCAAATTTATTTTAAAAATTCCTTGCCATAGCATCCTGAATTTGTCAGCAGATATACAGGAAGGACTAGATTTACAAGCCCTTAGTCAAGTTCATTTTCTGTTTATTTCAGATGCTTTGGATTGCAGCCTCTCAGCACTCATGCATGACCTTTTCCCAAAGCTGCTGTTTTTGTCAGAGTTGATTTAATTGCAGAGATGAACTTTAACTTTTGAAGAGTCATAATCCACTCATTTGATGCACATAGAGTTATCTTCCTTGTATTCTACCATAAAAAGGTCCTATTAAAGTTCAAAAATGACTGGTCAAGTTTCTCAGCTAATAGAATGCAAAATGTTGTTTATTGCAATACTGTCTTTCTATACTTAAGGCAGCCTACCGTGACAATATTATGGATGTCATCTAGTCGTATTGTATACATGCATACAGATAACAGAACATTTGAAAATTAAACAGAGAGGTCTTGGTATGTGATAAGGTCACTTTCCATTGTCTTCTTTTTTGGAAAGTAAACACAATTTAAACTTCAACAAACAGTATGTCCTTTACTGGGGTGAGGGAAGAGGGAAATGATGTAGGTTTCTTTTTGGCTGTGAGTATGAAAAGGCCAGACACCAAAAGACATAATAAAATAGTTGTTTAACCAAGATGGAGAAAAAAATATAGTTAGCAAGTAATTGTCACCATCCTTTCAGATGCTGGACATCCCACTTTCATGCAGGATGGAACAGACCCCAGATGGATTTTTCACACAACGCTACATATATTCTGTCTGTGGAGAGTTCCCCTCCAGTGGAAAACACAAAATCACCTCTTTTATGTGAGTATGTGAGTTTTAAAGTACTCAACAGCTGAAATATGTATCACATCAATAAATGGAATAAGAAAACAAAAGAATACTCATACCATATTTTAAAATGTCAGCTCCAGGCAGTAAGAACATTCAGTGTCTGCAGAGGTTTTTAAATCATACATAGTGGAAACATTTTTATTGAATTGACTGGCCTAAAGTACCAGGCCCTAAGTTGCTGAGTATTAGGAGTTTGATCCAATAAGTTGATCCAGAGCTAAGAGTTTGACCAACAAATAGATACAATTATTTTAATGAGAAGAAGTACCACTTCAAATAATTGTGTGATTACTTTGTGACTCACATCCATACTTCTCATCCAAATAGTGCTATAACATTAAATTTAAAATATAACAAAATATGAGCAACTTTGGGAAATGGAACTCTTACTTGTCTCTGTGTGGCACTCTGGAAGTCAGACAATTAGGAAGGATGTAATAGCATAAACATTGGTATCTTTTGCTGTTGAAGTTATGGAGGCATCAAGATGCAACTGAGAAATGCAGCAGAGGACCTATAAATAGTCATTAGCATTCTAGAGGGGGCAGTTGCTCATCTTCCTGGGTACCACACTCTTGTGATTTAAGAACAATGTTCTCCAGTTCAGTACTTCCACTAAAACCATGCACTGACCCTCTCTCCCCCCTCCGAGTGCACTGGAGAGGGGAACTGAAAGCACAAAAGGCAAAGATTGTGGGTTTCGATAAGAACAATTTACTGGAAACAGTAGTATGATAAGAAAACAAACAGTAACAGCAGCAATACTAATGACAGAAGGTACAAAAAAAGAACCAATTCACATGAAAGGTCCCCAGAAAATAGACAATAGCAGATGCCTCCCTCTGCCTATTCACTCAACCAGAAGGAACCCCTTCTCCTCAGAAGAAACTCTGTTCTCCCTGCCCCATCACATTAGGGCATATAGAATAACCTCTGTGTCCTAACCATGCCCTTTCCCTAATACTCCAAAAATTAACCCTGTCTTGGACAGAACCAGGACACACACCAAATATAAATCGGTATCGTATGTTTCTGCTTAGAATGAATCTTTATTAAGAATGCAACTTGAAACTTGTTTAAAACAAAGGAAGTCTTGCTGGTTCCCTCAATAATGTTTTGAGGAACATTCAGTGAAGGAAAAAATTAGTACAACTCTTTCCTGAACAGAAGGATTCTCCAAGGCATTGCCTGGCGTATAATTTTTAAGGTATTTTGACAACATAATGTGAGCTTTAATTATGTATTTTGACTATTATCAGCCTTTATTATATTATAAAATACTAAAACTGTAAGTAACTATAAGAGGACACCATAAAGTTTGTATGCTTGACTGAAAGCAATAAGGCAGACATACCTATGCAAAAAACTTTTTTTTTTTCTTTATGAAAATTGTCTGATTCATGTCATCATAGTTGAAAAGCACTGCCTGATGCCAGTTCATCTACTGAAAGTTTGCTACAATTCACATCAGGTTGCTCCTAGTATAATCTATTGACTTTGCATAATAAGCAGTTTTTCAGCAAGTTAAATGCAAAATAACAATATACGCCACTGGAATTTCAGTTCCATTATGCAGAAAGTATTATTATGAGCAAAAAGAAAAAATAAGTTGCATGAAACCCCAAATATCTGACTTTTTAGCATCATCCTTAAACCTTAATCAAAGAAATTTTGCTAGTTCAGATTTCAATCTGGAATATAATTCTATTAGAGAAAAACAAAACACAGCCATAATAATTGTAGAAATAATAATAATAAAACAGTTAAAATTATTATATGTAATGGTTCCCTTTCTCAATACCCCTTTGTACTCTGAGACAGTGAGCACCCATGTTCCTCAAGCAAGCAAGGGCACAGGGAGCCAGGGCTGGGTATAGATAATGGTTGAACCAAGTCATCTGTGCTCCAGGTCCTTCACTAGCACTTAAAAGAGAGAAATGGAGATATATTTCTTCTGACCATTTTTTGGTTTTGTTTCTTGTGCTTTGTTTACTCATTTCTCTTTAGTTTTTACTGGAGTCTGTTTTCAAACAACATTCTACAATGTACTTTGTCTTCACTGATTTTTAACATCACTAAGTGCTTGAATTTACAATATATATGGTTCATTTAATGTTAAACACATATTTATTGTCTTTCTTACTTTAAAGCTTGTTTTGTCAATGTTCTAGATCTGCATTTCTTTATCCAAACACATCCACTGTCAGCCTGTGTTCTTTAACACTCTCTGTTCTACTTTTCTATGCTGTATCCTGTTTCTACATTTTTCAAATTCTCTACTGTCAAGCTAGGCCTGCTTCCCTCTCCACTGTATCATTATCATATGCCTAAATATTTACTTGGCACAGAATAACTACTTATTGTTACTATTATACTTTTTCTATATAAATGTAATGAAAAATGTAGTCATAGCTACCCAATCTTTAAAAAGAAAAATCTGTTGAAGGTAAACCAAATGAGATCAAAGCTCCAGAAACATCAAGGAAAGTTCAGGCAAACCAAGCCTGACAAGTTTCACTCTTGAGGAGAAAAATCTGTTGAAGGTAAACCAAATGAGATCAAAGCTCCAGAAACATCAAGGAAAGTTCAGGCAAACCAAGCCTGACAAGTTTCACTCCTGAGGCCTTGCAAATTTTGTTAGTAGCCTGTTATTAGCTATGGCAATACAATCTTACTTGGCTAAAATGCCACAGATGGTCTCCTTCAAACTCAGTTTTGCTGATCATTGCAATCTGCTCCACATAGAAAAATCTTTTTTGTCATTCTGTAAGAGTGACTTAAGAAGTCTTCTAGACTTCAGACTTTAGTATTTTGATGAATACTTCCACCTGTGGACTGGTAAAAAACTTTATAATGCATTTCTCCCCTTTTCTGTTTAAATTTAGTTTATAGGGCTACCTATGTGCTTATGCATATATTTGTTTGTGTGCATTTATATATATTCTTGTAAAATAATATTTGATTTTGCATAGACTTTGTCTTGAAATGTATTGCACGCTGTAGTGAGAGTCAGGGAAATTATTTTCTGACACAGACAAATGTGAATACGTAAAAATAACCTAATCTTTTATTTCATATAATTAGGCTTAAACTAGTTTTAACATTATCTTAAAACATGCTGTCAAGTTTGCAAGATATTTCTTTAGGCCTCCCTGAATGGGCAGTTGTCATTTTACACTCAACTGAACTGAGCTGTCACTGAACTGTCCTTGTGAAAAAAAGTAAGCATCAGATATCCTTGAGAAAGGACATTCAGCTTAAACTTTCAATCTCTGTGAGTAGTTGGCCATAAGAGAAATGAACCTAAATACCAAGGAAATAACTTAATGTGTCTCCTTCAAAATGTGTGAAAGGTAACTGAAGTAGATGGGTCTGAGTAGATGTTTTTCATAAAGATGAGGTAGAACATTATTTATCACTAGACAACCAAATTCCAATCTTGGCAAATGAATGAAATTTTGTGGGCTTTACAGAAAATTGTTAGGCCTTCTCTTAAAAATATCTGTGTTGTTTGTACAGCTCATTAATATATTTAAACAAATACATATATGCATAAACCTATATCTATATATATAGATAGATATGTAAATAAAATCTGAAATCAAGATTCCCTTAAAATAAAATTTTATGTGTATTCAACATTAATAAAATCTTAACCTTTAAAAAGATGATTCGTTTTACAATGAGCATATTATTCACTGGAGCCACAAAAATATTCTGTGGAACACAGAAACAATCTGTGCAAAGTGTTATGGAGTTTGTACATGCCAACAAGTTCCCGAGGAGGCTAGACCTAAACCAGACCTAAAAATTACCTCTGTAGCTCTCAAAACACAGAGAACCAGGGTTATCTTCTTATGATAATCCAATTTGCCATGGAAATAGAACCAACCACTGTTTATTCTGCAGAGGTAAACAGACTCTCTCGTCTGTAATAATCAAAGCAGCTGAATTTTAAAAGATTCTCTCCTCCCAGGGAAGTTCTTTAATATATTCCTCTTCTATAGAAATACATTAATATAAAATATTCCCAAGTATCCTCTTTGAAAGTAATCTAACAATCTAATTTTATTTTCTTCTCTTTTATGGCAGCAGGATTATAATAGGTTTGAATCCACTCAGGTGATGCCTGAGGTGATACAAGAACAAGGCAAGCAGTTCTGTGGAGTTCAAGGTGCAGAAATACCATCATCAAAACCCACAGCTCTGCAAACACACAAGTGATAGATATCCTCTATCATGGTGACACACTCCAGTTGTTCATTCCCACATTCAGTTTCACTTACAACTAAACAACTTCTTTCTAATGAGGAAGAAGAGGAGATTTAAGATTAGTTGACTAGAAAAGACCACAAAGAAAAACCTGATCCAGAGTTCTTCAAGCTTGTACTGAAACCAGAGGAAATATGAAAATCTGATGCTACAAGGAAGTAGGTCAGGACTAGGTTCTTCAGAGCATTCTTAGCTTCCAGAATTTCATTGCAGAAGAGAAATAAAGGGAGTGGAATCT